>NC_140710.1:6652500-11452500 GCF_050655825.1 Lonchura striata
GCATTCTAAAGTGTGACCTATCAGTTTCAAGTGCTGCTTCCCTCATAAGCTGTAAAGGGTAATTGTGTTGCTAAATACCTGTTGCATTTAATCTCAAGAATGTCAATTTAAATGAGTTTGCAAAGTGCATTATGATCTGTTACAATAAGGACTCAAAAAGTCAAATTCATTGCTGGTATAAAATGAGCACCATCAACTAAAATTGCATTGGTTTCTCCCAGAATTCCACCCCATTTCAGGGTATTGTAGTCAACCTTAGTTTTTTAGGAAAAGCTGGTAGCAAATTTTGAGGTTACTGTTGGCAATTAATTGGTTCAATACTAAGTTCTTTTGTCACTGTAATTTTAAAGCATAAGGAACAGCAGTGATGCTATAGACATAATTATTTGTCATCTTTTACTGCTTTCTTCTTTTCAAGCCATTGACAAATCTTCTTGATCTGCTGAGATGCTTTTAGCTTTTCTTGCTTTGAAACTCATAGACATGAAAGTTATTTTTATTAAAAATGTCGTGTTCATATACTGGTTAAAGGGAGTTGAGTTTAAAATTAGTAAACAAGGTCTGACTGAGACTGATACTTTATATTTGCTGCTTCAGCATTGCTTCCAATTTCTGTCCTTAACCTGAAAATCAAAATGTGATATGTGATAGAAATGACCACATGCATAGAGAAATATCTCCAGGGTAGATCAGGGCAGTCCAGACCCCTGGAGTACACCAGGGTGCTGGGGGATTGTGTTGTATCCACAGCACCACTCCATCTCTCCATCTACAGGCACACAAACTGCATTGGGTTTTTTTGTGTCCCACCAGAGACAGCAGCAGGAGCTACAGTTCTTCCTTGAGTTTATACCAAAGCAGTGGTAATCCTCACTGGAGAGGGTTTTACAAGATCAGCAGTGTCCTACTTTCTTTGAAATACCAACCTATGAACAGTTGCTGGCCCTCACAGCCCCTGGACATCACCAGGAGCCTCTTGTCTCCTGCACCTGTGTATTGTTTACTCTCTTACTCCTCCTCTGCCCTTGATGCTCAGCTAGGCTTGTTTCCAAACCAATTACATGTTTTGTCATGTAGAAATAGCACCTTCTGTACATTGAGCCGTATCCCAGATTTCATAGGAAGATGTTTTTGCTCTTGGTTTTAGAGAGCCACTCCTGAGATAACTCCTACTCAAGGAGCTGCTTTGAAAATATGCTAAAAATTGCCTTTGCTGATCAATTACACCCAGCTGTGGTTTGACCCACAAATGTGTTTTGGTAAGAAGATTTAATTCTCTGTGAGATCCTTCTGTACCTTCATCAAGCTCTGGATTGTCACAGAAGTGTCTCTGAAAGATGATGTGTTTCACAAAGCGGCTCTGCAGCCCATTTTTGCTGGAGCAGGCAGAGTTCCTCAGGACTACTCACAAGGGGGATGGCTTGACATAAAGCCAGAGGTGCTGAGATTCTTGGAATATTCCATGAAGAAACATGGAGAGATACTTCAGACTGAGTTAACTGGAGTGGTCTTATTTAGGTGCTTTAACTCCTTTTACAGAAACCAAAATACTCATTTCAGTGCCAAGTTGTTATAGAAGGACTACATTTGCTTCATGCCCTGCTGAGAGATGCTGGCAGGAGCTATTATCAAAGACTCCTTTTCCCCTTAGTCATTTAATAGTAGCAGCTTCTCTTTTATTCTGTGCTCTCTGAGAGCAGAATAGGAAGTGATAATCTCCTTGGAATACAGCAGACACCTGTTTGATAAGTGGTAATTGCATTATTCCTGGAGGATTATCACAGTGGTGCTTGTTTCTTTGTAATGAAGCTCCACTATTATAAGCAGAGCAGAACTTCACTAGAAGATACACATTCCAGGTAAGGGAAACAGAAAATAGGAAACAATCATCCTTTTTAGAAGCTCATTTTTAGAAGTCAGTAGCACTGTGTTTTCAAGAGCTAACATTGCAAAAATCCAATTCCTTAGAAAATGATATCCATGAAGAAGAGGCAGCATAAAAATCCTATCAGTGTTTGAAGCATTTTTTTGGAAGCAGTTCTGCTAGCACAACTGCTTGAACTGTGCCAAGGAATTATATAGTGCTGGAAACATATCAGGCACTTCTCTGCCATCCAGTGTTGTACAATGTTGTGAAGTAAATGGCATCCCACCGTAGACCAGAAACGTGCCAAGCATTTGGCTGATACTCTGTGAATGCAAAGCAGTTCCCAAGGTGTATCTGTGAATATCTGTGGGCAATATGTGATGTGGATGAATTGTTGTTAGTTTATACTGTTTATGATTTTTTTTTTGCTCCTGAGCTTAAAAAACTGGTAATGGTTTTGTGTCTCTTCTGAATAGTGAAAAATAAATGGTTTGAGATCATACTCAGTAAAAACAAGTATTATACTGTCTATAGTCTATGGCAGTTGCATAGTTGCATAAAGAAAATACCAGAAATTTAACAGACTCTGATGGAACATAAAAGCAAGCAAATAAAACAGGACAATTTTGAGGAAAGGATATAAAGCAAGACAGGTTAGAACTCTATTGAGTGTTTTTGCAGTTGTTATGAGTCTGAATCCATGTTAAGTGCAGCTGAATTTTTGATTTAGAATATTAAAAGTAAGACTACACAGTACCACAAAACACTATAACCAGACTTTAAAGCATGTGGTCATCCACAGAGAACTGAAGGATGAGTGGACACTGGCCCTTTCCCATGTTTTCAGGTGCTAGAGGCATTCTTGTTCTTTTTTTTAATTGACCTTTTCTTTTCTTTACCTTGATCCCTCTCTCGATGGATGCTTTGACGCCTGGTATTTGTTGTTACCCAAAGACAGTCTCTCTTTAACTTAGGAAAGGTTGGGAATCCTAGTTTATCTATGAACAACACTCTGTTAGTTGTAATTTATCTTGGTTTAGTTAGAGAATTGTTTTTTTCACTTCCAGAGACCTTCAGGAATGTACAGTGAGTTATGACCTGTTCCCAGGCATGTGTGTTTTATAGATCAGTTCACACAGGTGTACTTATTAATAAATTCACTGGACCAATTTACATGCCTGAGTTTTAACCACTGAGTAATTAGCGAAAGCATTGCTGAGGAACTGGAAATTTGGGAAATGTGTCATTATTTGCATATCAGTATAAAGCAATTACTAAATTAAAGAGTGCACGTTGTGACAAACATGAAGCTCCTTTACTGTTGCTTTGTCAGTGCACATTAACATCAACTTGATGTGAAAGCCTGGCTTTCTCTGCATGAACTAAAAATCCTAAGGCAGAAGTACACAATGAATCACCCAGAGTTTGGAGGCTAGCACGCTGAATTGCCTTGGGGTTCAGACTGAGGAAAGAAAAAACTCATGTAAAAGACCATTGAGAAAACGTATCAGTGGAAAGTAATTAACTCAAGATCCACAATTAGCCTCATGGTCTATACTTAACTGTGTTCCAGGTCTTTCAGCGTGTATTTAATTCTGTTACCCTGTGTTTCAAGTAGCTGCAAATGGCTTGGCAGATTTTTCATCCTTTTTAATATTTACAGTTTTTGTCTAACAAGAAGAATGAGCTCTGTAAGTGATCATGGGTATTTATTTCAGTCTCTCAAGTATATTTATTTTTTAGCAGAATCCGTTGTACGAGGAAATATTATTTTCTTTGTTTCCTTTAAATATATTTGTGGTTTGAAGCAACATTAAGTACTACAGTAGCTGTCCTTCTGCTTTAATTCCTAATTTGCCTAACTAGGCTCAGTCAAATGAGAAATAATCAAAACCAGGGATAATTTTCATTCAGCCAGCAAACAAGAGGGGTAGATGCACAGTAACACGGCTGGTGATTAACAGGGCACGTAGCAAAAATTGGCATGTGTGTTCAACCAGCACACCAGGGCTGGGTGTTCCCAGAGCACCAGGCACCACTTTTTCTCAAGCTCACAAGAATCTCGTTGTGTTTTGTGGAGCTGTTGTGTTTGGTGGTTGCTGCTGCAGTGCCAGCATCCCTCTCCTGGTGTCTGAAGGGCTCAAGTGGCCTCCTCACTGTGCCTTGGGTCTCCTCCAGCCTCCCACACCATCCTGGAGATGATTCCAGAGCTGCTTCACCATACGTCTGCCCTCAGCACATGTAAAGATCTGCCAGCATTGTGCCTTCCCACTGCAGCAAAATAAGATACATTTGCAGCAGCCTTTTGGAATTCTGGAGAATTAACACAGCAGTCTCTTAATCCTAATCTAAATAATTTATCAAATTTTAAAACACAACTAATAGTTCAGACACTTTTTTCCCCTTCAGTTCAGAGCTCTTTAAACTTTTGGGTTCTGTGTTTTAACTCTATAGCATTCTTTTGTGATTTTAAGCTTCATTATAGTTCAGAGATCTACCATGGGAACACGACTGAAATCCTTGGAATGAATTTCCTACAACCTGTGTTGACAGGTTTAAATTACGTACTCTGACACTGTTCTTGTGGCTGGATTAGAAACTTTTTTTCAAGTTAAACCTGCGATAAGTAATTGTCACAGCGCTCTGGCACAATGCTAATGTGAAGTGACGTGTCCAAACTGGCCTCAGTAACATGAAGAACCCTAACAGGTGTGAGGGGTGGATCTTCCCATGGGCCCTGCTGAACTTCTAACAGGGGAAAAATAGTAGAAAAAGTGAAATGAACCTTGAATAAAGCTGTCAGCAGTAATTATCTCAACAACACTTTGTGAGGAGTTAAAATAAGCATTACTGATTTATAACCTGAACGCACTCCACGCTAGAGATGTTTTTTTCATCCAGTTAGTGTTTAAAATGAAACGTTGAATACCTGTCAAGATTTTTTTTTTTGCATAATGAAAATGAAGTTATTTTCCAGAGGAAGTTAATTTTAAGGGCTGTCAATTTTTTTTTAACTCTTCTGTTCATTTTCATATTTGTGCAATAGTTTAATAAAATAAACAAACCTCAAGCATACTTGACTGTTTTTCCCAGCTAATGCTATTTGATGTCAAAAGACAAAGTGGCTAATGTGGAATTACATCCACTTTTTATTGTTACTCAAGAGCTTACATCGCAGTAGATGAGCTTTAGGTGTTTGATTTTTTTTTTTAATGCTATGTACTGAACTTGGATAACAATGTCTAGTTGAGCAGTACAGACTGAAGAGAGCCCTTCAGTTCTGGGCAGTAAATCTTTCTGAGTCAATTAATTGCATAGTACAAAAAAGCAGTTGTTTCAGTCAACTAAAAGAATGTATTTAATAGATTTGGTTTTTGAATTGCAATGTACCTTCATTTTACATTGGGGTACTTGCTCTTTGTTGGTGTGATAGCACTTCTTTTATGTATAGTATGTATTTCCATATGGACAGAAGTAGTTTTACAATGTGTTACTATTGGAAAAATACTTGCTAACTTCTGAGAAAAAACAAGCCAAAGAACAAACATTAATTCACACAAAATCTTTAATCTCCTGAAGCTTTAAACATAACTTTTAAACATGAACATGCAGAAATTCTTAAATCATGTATCACTTTGCCTTTGTGAGATTTTACATTGACAAGAAGATAAGTTATTTATTGAATATAGACAGTGAGAAGTGATGGGTTTGGAAGTGTTGACCACTTGTTTGTTCCCAAGGAATTCAGTGAGGGTTTGTCTGAGCATAACAGGCTGCCCACACACTGCTGGTAATGCTTGGTTAAACACCAGGAGCTTCAGCCGTGGCAAGAACAAGCTCATATGAAAACTCAGGTCATAATTTTTACTTGAAATGATGAGTCTTTGAGTATCCTCATAAATGGAATGAGTTGTTTGGGAGACCACCACCTCCTTCTTGCATGGATTTCTTTCTCTGGATCTCCAGCCAGGAAATTGTGGAGCAATCTGATAATCTCTGGAGAACTGCAGAAGATTGCCAGAGTTCCTCCACTCTTATTCCCCCTGCTTCAATATTCACATGCAAGGACTATGCTGAATGCACTTAGAAACCACAATTTTATTCAACTGTTTGTTTAATGAAAAACTTCCTACTCTTGTATTTCAAGAGCAAAAACAAAACTTCACTCACTTGCTCTGCCTCAACCCCTGTACATTTGGAGTTTTCCTATATGCCACATTAATTGCTATATCCTGTCCACCATACAGATATTCCTTGCTTTTCCTTATTCTTCAATCTTGGAAAAGATATGTTCCTTCTTCAGTCTTGGAAAGGATAGATTACAAAAGGGAAATGGAAATGTGAGTGAGCCTCAGCTGTGGGGCAGCCTGACCAATCTAGCTCTGATGGTAAACAGCAAGAAGAATAACTTATTTTCTAGGTGTTCCAACTAGATTGGTTTATAATTTGTTTTGTCTTCTTACCTTACCTGCTGTCAGTGCACTTAGGCAATGAAAGCATTTGATCCCTAAAATATCTTGTATCCAAGTCCATCTAGTAATATCATGTACATGGAACATTTGATAGAAAAATAAGAATAGAAATGTTCCTTCTAGAGTTTTTCTTCCTTTTCAGAGTTTTTGTTCCTTCTTAAACTTCATATAATTGTGTTCAAAATACAACTTTTTTTCCTGTATCTTCAATAAAATCAATCCATCCACCCATCCATCTGATAAATTGGCATTTATCATACTTGGGAAATTTTTTTATGCTATAATAAAAGGTCACATAACAGAATAGTAAATTTAATATGAAAATTGAAATGCTTGATAATGCTCCTTGCTCAGCCATCTATCCTTATCCCTTCTCTTACCTGATGAGAGGAAAAAAAGCATCATAGTAATTAATCCAATGACAAAAAGGATCAAATTATGGGAATGAAATTTTCACAGAGGAGATACCTGCCAGTCATTGAGTATTTTGCTATGGGCACCTCTCTGAAGTTATTATGAATAACTGTGTGTTATGAAATGTACTTGGTCATGTGTATTTCTTTATTCTTAAGCCATGTATCAGTGAGTAAACTAGTAAATGGAGAAGGTAAGCAAGTCACATTTTGGGCATGGTGAAAGGGCTGTCACATGGAGTATTTGAACCAGGATTAGGTTTCAATCCGTAGGTAACACTGCATTCATTTCTGATTGAGAACTTTTTGCTGTGATATATGTGTATTACAACCCCCTATGTGTGCAGTGCAGCCTGCTAAGCAACCTTTAGAAAGAGCCCTTTTTATGGGAGATTTATGGGGGAGTCAAGTATCAGAAAACATGCTTTTTATTTTGTACACCAGAATCTTGTTTGCTTACTTTACCTCCGAGTATTAAAAGCAGAAAATAGATTTTTTTTTTCTTTACCTCAATAGAAAATCATGCTTGAGAGTTCCTCTATTTAGTTTCCTATTGAAGCAGATTGTATACAGCCAAACATGGTACTTCTAATACTTCTGTATTAGAAGTTTAGCTACTTGAATAATTGGACTTATTTATAGAAGTTATACAGAAATTACATTTCTTTTTAGGATAATTTTATATTAAGGATCCAGAAGGTTTATCCATGGCAAGGTTTTGGTTTTGGCTTGCTATTGTCAGGTAATGCCTGTTGCTTCACTTGCTGTGTGTGCAAGTGAAATCTGGCATCATTTTTAGAATCTTCTCCTTTGTGTATAGATCAAGTAATCTCTGAATTTCTTCCTGATGCTTTGTAAGATTTACCGTTTGACCTTTAAATTTCTGAGAACAAATTATCAAGAATCTCTACTTTATGCCAAAAAATGGTGCTAGAAAATACTTTGTCATGGAAAAATACCTCTCCAGTGAGTTGGAAAGAATTTATCATTTGAGTAATTTGAAAATAAAATTACCTCTTTACAGTGACTGAAACAGTTTCTCCTTTTCAGTGGTCTTTTAAAGAGACAAAAGCTGTTTTCTTTAAAATTAACAAATAATGGGTAATACAGCTGAAGGTTCCATTTAATAACTTGTCCTGATTAACAGGTAAGTGTCTGTATGTTCAGATAGATGCATTAATGTACATTAAAGCAAATCAGAGTGCCCACACACTCCAAAACCTCAAAACCCTCATTGCTCTTTTAACAATCAAAAGCTTAACAAAGAGCACAACATAAACCAATATTCCTACCTTCCTTAAACTTATACTTGCTCGTTCTGAATAGTTCTTGTTTACAAAAAGCTTTATCCCTTTGCAGAGATGGGATCCCTGGATGGCAAGTATCCTGTGAATAGCACAAGTTTTCAATAACTGAGGATGAAGAAGAATGTCCTTTTCTTTATAGATTATTGCCTTAAGCTGGACGCTTTGGGTGTCCCAGCTACATTCTGTAAAACATTAGAAAGTTTTTACAGCTTCCTTCACTTTGCTCATTAGGTATGGTTGCCATTCAAATCTCTTGAGATGCTGTTTTTCTCCATCACTGTGTGGCTGAACATGAGGAAGGTCAATTTGTCATATCCAATTACTCCTTTCCTGATGCAGTCCACTGAGCTTATAATTTTTGTATCAGCATTTCTCAGTGGAGTGAGTTCTGCAGCTGGAGTTCTCTGCTGCCACCGTTCCTTCACGTTCCTTCACGTTCCTTCTACTGTTCATCTTTTTCCGCATCTTCGGCATCTTGATTAAATATCTCTGGACTTGTACAAGAGACTGAGTTTGTTCCTTCATTTGTAATGTCAGAAGTCTTCAAGAGTGGGAATTAAGTTGTGCCAACAAGCTCTTTCTAGAAAATACAAAGTTTTGAGCTTATGGGTTTGTAATTTTTCCTATTATTCTGAGCATGAGATGGCAGCACTCTGGAATTACATGCTCTCAATGATTTCATTCTCTCCTGCAGACATCATGAAATATTTGGAGAAAAAATAGTGGGTTTATATTGTTCTGAATTATATTTATAGAAGCTTCTACATAAAACTAATATAACATGAAGAATAATTTATTATTTAAAGCATCCCGTCTCACTCCAGATTTGGCAAATATTTCTGGGTTAATCTGGGAGGTTGACAAGAATCCTGCATGTTTGGATCAGAAAAGATGTTGCTTAAGTTTATCCCTCAATTGCTAATGCTGGCAATTGAAAAACAAATCATCTCACACTGAGCATTTGCAAATAGTATTAGTGTCTTAGAGTTGGAAAGCACAAGTGAGCACCAGACTATTTCTTTCCTCTCTAAATTGTTAGATTTTGTAGTGATCTTTCTCTTAGTAGTTAAAATCTATTTCAAGTAACCTTTTGTGTGCATTTTGTCCAGCTTGCACCATTACCTCTTTGAATCTTAGAGCTATTGAATCAATTTAGATTGTTTCCTAAAAGGAGACATTCTTGCTGGCACTCTCCCTGAAATGTTTGAAATCTTGAATTTTATTTTCCTTCTCCTTAAAAGCTATAGGAGACCAAATAGGAGACTATTTAAACTTTAAATAAGCACAAGCAGTGTCTACACAGTGTTGAACAAAAGGTCTGGCTCTGGAGTTACTTTTTGCAAGTAATTTTCTTTATTTCTGATTTTGTTTCACTTTCCATCTCATGTACCTTTCAGTTCTGAGGCAGTTGGATTTGCACAAGCATAGGTTCCCTGCCTAAAAAAAGAGTGATCTTATTATTTTTGCTTTAGTGTATTATTTCTTTTATAACTATGCCTAGCTTGTAATTTACTCCCAAGTCCTGCAAATGCATTTTCAGTTTCTTTTCTTGTGCATGTGGAAGCCATCCCATTAAAATTTTGGTACCCACATAGTGGTGACTTTTATGTAAAAAAAGAAAAATTCAGAAAAGTGAGGGTTTTTTTCCACAGCCAGATGGGCTCATAAGCTAGAGAATGTGGGTAATCAGGTACTCAGGCTACAAACCAGCTTTTTCAGTTATGGGGTTGGTATAAAGGTTTTGTCCATTCCCGTGGGAAGGTGGCTGAAACACAATGATATTTTATTGCAATGATAATGTTCTGCATCTCTGTTTGGGAGGGAGCAGGTGCAGTATTCAGAAAGAAAAACCTCTCCTAGATCTACAGTTCTTCACACTGAGAAACTTCAGTGGTGTTTCCATTAGTGCCTTGTACTCACAGTACTAGGAAAGAGTTTGTTGAGCTGCCTGGAAAACAATCTTTTGCTTAGTCTTGGCGTTTTTATGATTTCCAAAATAAAGCTTGAGCTTTTGTGGTGCTAGAGTCTTTCTTTGCAAGATAGCTCTCTATCTTTGAATGAAGATAACTTTTTTCTAGAAGAATGTTGATGTCTCTCTTACTTTGGAATGAAGGCTATTTCTGCTATTTCTTTTCCAAAAACAAAAAAACTTCTCAGAAAGGGAAAGAAAACAAAAAGCAAAGGGAAGGGTGATTTCTCACACCAGTGTGCACAAACCCCCAACATTCCAGCAACTGTCTGGAGAGTAGGATGAAACAGGCTCTGATGTGGAACCCCTTCTGCTGTTAGCTCGTGTTTGAGAGACGCTTTGACACTATAATATAGGGTTGCAAATTGGAATTGCAACACCCTGCAATTGGGCCAAGTGATGAAGCAGCACAATAACTGCCTGCTTGATCTTACCACTCTCTCTTTAATGTGCATGTAAAAGATACCGGGAGCCTTTCCAGGCATCTGTCAGGGGATTTGATGCTGTGAGAGAGGGAACTGTGGGGCTGTGTGTGGTTAATGTGGGTGTTTGTGTGTTCTACCAGCATTTCATATGGTGTGATAGCTACAGGGCAAAGTTTCCGTTTATAACAGTTGGGTTTTGTTTATTATTAAAAGCTTATAAAAATAATAATTGGAATGGTGGATTATGGCAGAGAATGCAGTTCTTTTGCTCTTGTCACTGGAGTTTCATAGGTAATTGGTCTAGACCTGTGCATTGTCTTTAATATTTCATTTACTCCAGAGTATTATAACTCATTTCCTTTAAGGTGATTGCTGGGCTTTTTACACAGCTAAACTTGTGTTTAACCTTGCTGTGAGAATGTGACAGTAGGCTAGTTCAGACAGGTTAACATTCATTTGGTAACCAGCCTGCTTAATCAGCCTGCTTCAACCTGCAGCAAATTAAATCTCTGTGAGTTCTAGCAGACAAGTGAGAAAGTCGCTCTGAATTATGTATAAAAAATAAATGGGGTATTTTCAGTGCTCATGGCAGTAAATGAAATTTAAGGCTTACGGTTTATTCTTGGATTTTTGTTGAGAATGATTGAAATGTATTTTACCTTAATGTTTTTACAGTTCAATTAGGAGAGTGCTATATTTCAGAAATGTATAATGTAACTATTTTGTTCTGTGCCCTGCAAAAATACTAATAAGTTTTACAGGATCTGTTTTTCTGTTCTCTCTGCGCTTCATCTGAAGGAACCATTAGAAAAGAAGTTTTAAACATACACCCAGCACTACCACATCACTGAAATTTGCATAGCATTAAATACTTTGTCACTGCCAAAGCCAATCATTTTATTTAAGAGCTACTCACATTGTAAAATTGGTCCAGATAGGTCTTAGGTGCTTCTGAAATTGCTGTTTGTGGTCATCAAGCTTGCTTCTCCTGGACTGATGTGCTCTCCAGAAGCAGCAGGAGGCTGGGCAGCTTTAAATGCAGGGATGGCACGGGTGGTTCTGGTCACAGAGTGGCCAGATTAGTGTATTTTTAAATGGAATATAGGACCAGATTTTCAAATAATTTTGCTGTCTGTTTGCAGGCATCATAATAATTTTGTCTTTCAAATGATAGTGGAATTTTTCTGTTGGTAGTTCTTAAAAATTGAGATTTAGGCATACAGCAAAGGGCAGAAGTGCTGTTTCTGTTGGCACTGGCTGCTGACAATCCATCATGTGGACTGTGCTGAGTGCAGTGTCACCAGTTTGGGCTGTGTGTCTTTGTTCATATGAGGAACATGGTGTGCATTGACATTTAAATGATGATTTTAATGAGGAGATGAAATATATGTTTAAGTTGCCAATGTGATTGTGTCTATTGCAATATCTGCTGATAAACAGATCTTTCAAAACACAACTTTTTTTGAGATGATTCAAATGTTTTTAATTATTTGTATCAGTACTTTGCATCTTTAACAATTGCTTCTTGATTAGCAAAAAAAAATCAACATTTGCATAGCATAGCACTGTAAAAGTTGCCATTTACAGTAACATTTCAAACTTCAGTACTGCTTCAGGAGAAAAGAACAACTCAAGGCCCTTTGGAGTTTGCAGTTCCATTGAATTTGTTTTGATACTCTGTGCATACACCTCAGTGAAATTCAACTGATGTTTCCTTGAGTATTTTAATGTAAGGAATTCTTTTAGTTTTTCAGGCTTCTTAATATGTGTTTAAATAATGCATCTTTAATTTGAATCTCTAACAACCTTAAACCCTCCCCCCAACCTTTGACTGAGACTGTGGCTTTAATGGAGAATCACTGCTTGCCTTGTAGATGACTTTAGCTGTGTCAGGAGTGACTTTTCCTTGCCATCGACTCACAGTTGGAAGAAGATCTTCTCCTGTACAAACAAGGGAGCAGTCAGAGGAGGTAAGGACATCTCCTTTGTGTTACCAGGCTGCTCTAGGGACAGGCAGGGACACCTCAGGGTGCAGTGGTCACCATCCCTTTTGTGGTAGTGAGTCAATGGAATTGCATCTTACAACAATCCATTTACAGTTCCTGCAATTGTGACAAAGTGAGGAACTGGGCAAAGGAGTCATTGAAGATAAAGAGGAAAAACAAAGCAAGCAAACCCCAGCAAAGCATCTGACTGTGGGGGATGCGACCTCATTTCGTTGCACTAAAATTTTGATTTTTTTTCCTTTATATGGGTATTCCAAATACCCATATAAAAGCCACCGTTATGTGGCTTTTCTCCCTTTTTCTTATGCAGTTAGACCAGCTCTGGTACTATTAGATGGAAAAACAGCATTAAATTTGAATAAAATTTGCTTAACTATTTTTATGCAGAGATTCTTTAATAATGAATTTTGTCACATAATATTGCTCTCAACCAGACTTCTATTAAAAATTACCTTTGATAATGCTGTATAAAATAGTAAATTAAACTGTAGTATATTATGTGTATTTGTCACTGTGTGTGTTTTGTATTTCACTGAAAATATCTGAAAAGAAGCTTACAGTGGATTTTGGGTTTTGTTTTTTATACAGCAATGCACTGATGTTCATATGGTTAGTGATAGTGATGGAGATGACTTCGAAGATGCTACTGAGTTTGGAGTTGATGATGGAGAAATGTTTGGAGTAGCTTCATCTGCCTTGAGGAAATCACCAATGAGTAAGAGTTACAATTAACTGGAGCTTGTACAGCAGAGGCGAAAGCAGAGAGCTGGGAGGCGTCTGCAGAATTAGAAACTGGAAAGTATTTTTTTATAGGAATGGTAGAATTGTTTGAATAACATGCCTCATGTATGCATCAAAGGAAAATACTGCATACATAACTGGCAACTATAAAAACACCTTTCCATGGAGGGAAATTTTTAACATTGAAACTGAAGAATAATAATTGAACTTAAAATAGATGAGTAACAAATAAGGTCAGAGAAATTGTGATCTCTATCCAAATGCACCTGTAGATAACTATATTTCCACTTCCCTGTTTTGAAAATTCTACAGATTCTGTGTTTGATTGTTTTAGTCATTATGCTAATCAAATTTCTCAGTGATTATTTGCCCTTGAATTATGAAGAAAATTGAACAGGAGCAGTCAGTTACCTCCTACAAGCAATTCTTGCATACTCTTTATTTACTTTAAGCTTACCTTAGAGTTACTTCATTAGAAGTTTTTTAATATGGAAATAATAATATGGAAAACTCTTTAACATTTTCAGTAGGGAGGGTTGAGCCTTTCAAGCTTTAAAGAAAGTCCAGAGTACAAATTCTAAGCAAGTGATATATCACATTACACTGGACCTGAGGATTTTACTGTTAGGAAAACCTGAATATATTCATGACACCCTCTGGAAATTTCTTGTCTTTCAAAAGCTTCATAGTCAGTAGTCTGTCATGAAGTTTATATGGTTTCTTGGTAACTTGAGTAAGCTGGGAGCATGAAATACCTGTGAAGTGAATGTGTTTGCATATTACAACCTGTTTCCATAGAGTTGCATTTCTTTTCTTTTTTCCCCCATTTTTTAAGTGCCAGAAAATGCTGAAAATGAAGGAGATGCCTTATTACAATTTACAGCAGAATTTTCTTCAAGGTAAGCTTAGCCTCCTAACTGTGCAATTTTTATTACAAACTCAGTTAAAGTTAGTAAATAATGAAAGTAAGAATAAACCAAGTCTACATGTTTTCTTGTGAGATTATAGCATATTTAGACATCCTAATGGAATATAGCATATTTTGACATCCTAATCTAATTTATTTTAATTCTATCTCTGCTGCTAGAACTGCTTCTGAAATAAAATTATTTCTCAGCCTAAACTGGAGTGGTTGATTCTTGTCTTATTTATTTTTGCCGCTATGTAGTACCATTACTTAATTATGTAAAGGTCCAGAAGGATGAGAAAGACTGGTTATGTATGTTGATTTTATTATGATATGCAGGAACAGAAAAGCTGAAATTTATTAATACTGAAAAATAAATACATAGTTACTGTAAGAGTTTTCACAATAACAAAGTGGTTGGTTAAATATTGACTTATAAAAAACAGAGGTATTCTGGATTTTTTTAAAAACTTTATACTACCAAATCATGCACTGTTAAACAATTGCTTGTTTCATTGAATAGGTAGGAGCTGCAAAGTAATGCAAAGTTTATGTGCCTTCTGCTTTCACTCCTGTGATGAAATATTCCTTTATGTATGTGAGATACATTAATGTGCAATAGAAGAATGGCCTTCAATTCATCTTTAAGAATATAATAAAGAGAGGAAAGAATTTGAAAATTTAATAGAGATTTTATAGAAAATTGTGTAGAACTTAAGGTATCTACATGTGTAAACAGAATGTTTTTATGATCACGTTTGTAAGGTAGTAGTTCATTACTTTGAGTTTTTCAATGTCAGAAAACAAAGGGGTCCTAAATATTTTCTTTCTTTAGAAGAGTAATACTCATCTTTCTAAAGATTTAGCCAATGCATTATATTTGCAGAATATATAAAAATGTAGAATATTGAAATTACTTGATTTTGGCCTTTTTTATTAATTGGAAATTTTATCTCAAATAGATATGGTGACTGCCATCCTGTTTATTTTATTGGATCATTAGAGGCTGCTTTTCAAGAAGCCTTCTATGGGAAAGCTAGAGATGTAAGTGTGTATTAAAACTACTTTATTTAAAATAGTGGGGAAATGGAAATCACCTTAAGGGTTTCATCTTGATTTTTGAAAAGCTGAGCTACATTTTGGAGTTATTTTGCTTTTATTGTTTGAGAAGAGTTGTACTCATTCAGTTGACTGACTAAAATACTTACCTTGGTGGTTGCTGAAGTTGCAGTGAATAACTGATGCTTTCTAATCATTCAGACTGTATTTTTACTGGAGTTCTTTAGTTGTCAAATCTACTCATTTTCTTTTCCCCTCCTCCCTTTTCTTCCTGAAATAATGGTGTCCTAGCACCAGATAACCCTGCCTGTGAGCCTTATGCTTGACAAGTTCACTGTTGCATGTTGGTAACTCCTTTGAAGAATGGCTAATGAAATTGTAAATTTAAATTGGAAGCTCTCTCAAATACACTGTGCCTTTTCCCCCCCATTGTATAGCCTTTATCTGCCAAGTAAGGTCCAGTACTAAGGTTTGGTTGTTTAGTTTTTCTGTACATCCAACCAGGTATCTCAAGTTTCTGTTATTCCACGCACAGTTTTAAAATCAGTATTTTAATAAAATTAGAATGGGGACAGTTTATTTGAGTTTTGGTGACTTGATTCACTAAGGAGAAACCCAAAACCTTGCATAGTTAAGCACAGATAAAGCTGAAACACAAACAAGAAAATCATGCTGTTTAAATTTACTTTTTGTTTTTCCTGATAGATGTTTAATTTTAAAAGGAAGAATGTAGTTAATCATATGGGAAGGAGCCTTTATTATGTTAGGGGCTGTTCTGATAAGTGTGAGAGTTATAAATCCACACTATGTAGCTGAAGTTGGCACATACTTAACACTAAGTTTAGTGAATATTTTCAAGTCTTTGCACAGAGAAAGAAATCCTGTGAATTGAACAAGGAAAGGCTGTGAGTTGGGAAGTTCATTTAGTGTCATGTTATCAGTAATGGTTGACAGTGTATCAGTGTAATAGTGGACAAAAGCTCCTCAAGAACTTTCATAAACAGTTTTCTACCTATAAATCTGATATTAATGCAGTGCAGTTACTTCGTTTTTTGTTGCTCAAAGTGCAGTTAGTTTTCTGTTGCTCAAAATACTTCTTGTGCTACTTACATACCACTTTCGAAATGTCTGTCACCTTACATTTTTAATATTTCATGATTTATTCAGACCAGGTCATCATCACAATAAAACCATTGTGTGTACATGTATATATATGTATATTTAAGAGAGTATTCATTTTTGTTTGTCTTTTTTGAATTCTGGGGTTTTTTCTGAATATTGCCTTATTTTGAAAGCTCTCCCTTTGGAATGGCATAATTTTTTTTTTTTTGTAACATTTTGATTTTAAGCAAAGATATGAGAATGTAGAAATACCATTTATTTTCACTGCTTTTCCCTGTTACAAAGTATTTTTTTCAGTACTGCCTCCTGGAATTCAGAATTGAGGAAAGGGACACATTATTCCATATTTGTATAATTTAATTTCCTAAAATAATTAAATATATATATATCAGTATAAAAAAAAGCTTTGGAGAAATTGCAACCTGTGTGTCTTGTCTTCTAATTTATACTATGGAGGGCACTTAATTTTACCAGGGCAACAGATGAGCTGCAGGCACCAGCATTCTTCACTTGAAGTGAGAAATTGAGTTCCAAGAGTAAATAAAAACAAGATTGAAGGTTTAAATCCTCTACTAGGCTTTTTGAACTTATATACTCATTAAATGTTTATTGGAGTGGTGGGATTACGAAGGATTTGGGCTGCTTCATCAACTGGTATATACTTAATCACTAAGTAAAACACTACATTTGATAGAGTGTTTCTCACGATGCCACACTCAATCCATCTTAATGAAAAACGCTTCAAACTGATTTAATTTGAGAGCACTTGGCAGCTTGAGTGCTCAGAGATCTTGGCCTTTTCTTGACAAATTCTCAACTCTGTCCAGAGCAGAAGGTGCACTCTGCAGTTCATGTCTACTGAGACAGCCATCAGCTGTGTTTTAAATGGATACTTTTTACCTAAATAAAAAAAAAAAAGAAAAAGCCCAATGTGTAAAAATATGAAGCTTTTTTTCCAGGAATATTTTAATTTGGGTTATTTAAAGCAAATTAACGTATGGCAGAACATGGGTTTTGAATGCAGTATATAAGTTCAATTTCTTTTTACAAAAATAGATTTTTCCTGTTAAATCTCATTGTCATTTCATGTGTTGGAAAGGATGGTAATTCATAGTTATTTAACAAAATGTTGCTTGAAAGAAGAAATACCTTGTAAAAAAAGTTGAGGTGTTTATCTGCTGTGTTTGAGTTGTTAGCCAGTGAAGATTAACATACATGATGGATATCTTTTAACCTTTGGAGCAACTGCTGCCACAATTTTACAACAATGCCAGTTTTTGGTAGGAGAGGTGGAATGAGGTCAAATGTGGCTCTGCTTTAAAACCTGTATAATTCTTTACCACAAAAATACAATACCCAAGATATAGAGCCTTGCTTTTAACAGCCAGTGTCCTTGGCCATGAAATTCCCAGCTGCCTCCAGCAGTCTGATAGTTAAGGATGTTGTGTATTCATTTCTTATTGCATATATGACAAGAAAATATTTTCAGTATTTCTTTTAATGGGGTCAGGAAGAGAAAGAGAGACAGAGGTTTATTAAATCAACAATTAAGCTGGTTTTTGTGAAAGTCTATTGGAAAGAAGAGTTTCCCTGTCAGTAAGTTTCTGAAGAATGGGCTTACTCTTGCTACAGAGCTACTCTGCCACAGGAATTGCTACACCTGATGCCATGGAAGAAATCCTGTAATAGACATTTTTTAACAAGGTGTTTGGGGAAGGTGTTTTTGTTTCTGAAAGCAGTTTGTGGGTGTCTTGTGTTCTGAGACATCAGAGGGTTTACCCTAACTTATGGTGGTACTGTTATTAATACTGGATTTTAATTGTTATATTGAAGTTTACTCAGTTATATATGTGAGTGATACTGAAGTATTTTCTTTTATTAGAGCTTGTTTGTCTTTTCATTTTTATAGGTGGTTGCTACTCTTTTATTGAGAGAAAGAATAAAGACATTGCCTTTGCCTTTTCAGGAGCTCTTATCTTTATATATCTCTGTCAGCTCACCTCCTGCTCCTCTCTCAACCTTTCTGTCCACTGACTTTTAATAAATATGTGAAACATCTCTCTTAGCACAGATTGGTATTGTCACCTCAATATATATCCCTGCATTCTGAAAATGAACCGTGTTTTTCTTCTCCTTGAATTCTGTCTTTTAGGTTCAATTTAGAGGCAGCACCATCCCTCTCACATATGGGTTCTTTATTTCCTGAATACCTAGAGCAAAGTGTGCTCCTTTCATGATTTGGTGTGTTCAAATAAAAGCTATTTTTCCCTCTTCCTTGGTGGTAGCAGAATATTCCCTCATACAGGGCTTTCTGTAGCATCATTTTTATCTGTGTAACTCAGAGAAATGTCCATTATTATTTCAGCTTAATAAATTTATACTGAACTTATTACAGATTGCAGCTGGAGGAATTGCCACTTTACAGATTCTGATTAAACATAAATAACCTGCCCACTAAGGTCTGGTTGAAACTGGAGGAGAGGTATAGAAGTATAATTGTAACTTTTCAGGAAGAGTGAAGCAGCTGCACTATGGCAAATATCAGTACATACACTCCAGTTAAGTCCTATGTTAGTCACCATTTTCTTTCCAGTCTTGCCTGATGTGTGTTAGCAGTTCTGTCCTTTAATTTGTAAATTATTTCTGAATTTGTGAATAACTATAGTGTAGAAATTTCTACAACACCAGTTTAGTAGCTTCACTGTTTGCCTACACACCCTTCATTTTCCATATCTAAAGAGTAGCTTCATCTTTCATATCTGGAGGGTTGCTCCCAGGTGTGGGTCTCTCCTCAGTATCCTCTGTATTTGATACTAAATAATGGAAGTTTTTGAGCTTGTCTGCCTCACTTTACATTTTCTCTTCTTTCAAAGCTTGTGATTATAGATCTTATCTGGGTTTGGTGTTAATTGCTGGATACTATTTGAATTATGTAAATACCACTACAGATGTAATTGATTGAAATGGAGATACAACAGTATAATAGGATCAAATAATTGGAAGATGAAAGTAGACTAAATCAGGCTTTAACACACCTTTACCTGGGAGAATGGGTAGTTGTTTGAACACCTTACCATGGCTCCTGTGGATTCTTCATCACTGATGGACTTTTGAGACTAGATGTTGGTAAAATGACAGGAAGATTAAACTAGGACCTAGTTTGGGGATGTCTTATGCCACATCACTCTTACTTGAGGAACCTGTGGGGTACAGTTTTTTTCAGATGTCTTCTGCAAGGCTAGGTAAAGTAGCTGTGTCAAAAGGCTGATCCCATGAGCTCCAAGATCACCTTGGACAGGTGGAGCAGATTGTGCACTTCAAAAATTTAAAGAAGTGCAAATGCGTCCCTTTGTTTCTTGGAATTAATTCTCACTGCATAAAACCTGGAGGAAAAGATTAATATTTTGATTTGTTATCCTACCAGTTTGACAGAACATTCATGCCTCTAGCAGCTGTTACATAATGAACTTTTCTATCTCAATAATTTCTTGAACTTGTAAACCTGAGATTCAGAAATAACCATTCAGGTTTATGATTTTGCTGACCCCTATGATTGCATTCCTATTCCCATTCAAGTTCGTATTCTTTTGGGTTATCTGAGTTATTCATAGTATTAGGAAGTGGCTGAGAAGCTTAGAAATCCCATTGCCCACTGATGCAAATTTAGTCACCTCAAGATCTAAAAAACTGAGGGTATTTTCCCCTCAGTGGCAACTTTTTCTTGAACTCTGCATCATAACAGCTTTTTCTTCTAATTCTGTACAAAGTGTGCTTCTCTGAAGCTTTAATGCCTTGTCTTCGGCATGCATGTACTCTGAAAAATGCATCCCTTGGTGACTTAAGTTCCTCAAGTCCTAAGGCCTTTGGACTTGAGTTATTCAGTGCTTAAAACCTTTCTGGTTCCCCATACCTTTGTAGGGACTAGTAAAAGTTTGTCCCTGTTGTATTTTTTTCCTTGTTTAAAATTTCATGCTAAGTATACAACTTCTGAGTTATATTTTTTAAAAACCCAACACAGAACAGTCTAGTGCTCCGTTAGTAGGCTTCTTTTGTGTAATTTGAGACTGTTCAACAGTTTTGTAAGGATGTTTTAATAGTTCAAAATTTACTTCAAAATACCCAGTATTAGTCATAATAGAATCCTAGAATTTACTCTTATTTTTCAAAGGCTTCAAATAAGCACAACCAAAACTTACTTATAAATATGTGCTACCATGAGTTAGTAAAATAAACAAACATGAAAACAAACCCACACAACAACAGCAACAACAACAAACTTCAAGCTGTGAGCCTGTTGCAATAATGTGTTTATCCAAGGTAAAAATGCCCCTGGGTTTTACTAATATTTTTCAAAATAATATTTTAGCACTTCAGGTCCTTCTCCTACCTCTTTGCATTTATGATAGCAGTATGCCTGTGCCCACCCTTGACATTTTAGATGAAGTATCAGATACAAGTACAGTCTTTTATATGTGATGGAGTTTAGTCTTTGCATGGTCAGGTTTGTTGATGCAACAAAAATTACATTCCCTTGGGAAGTAACTCAGTGTAAACCTCCATTGTGTTTGTGCCTGTTCTGTTTACTGAAATTTGTCCCTAAATCTTTAAGCCTAAAACTGTACATATTTTGAAACATTCTGTTGTACGGAATCTCATATTTAACAGTTTCATGGGGTTGTTTCTTTAGAAGTAAAAGTGTTTCTCAAGAGCCTTTTTTTCTGTCCGCTCCCAGTGAAAAGAGGAGAGCAAAGCCATCCGCTTACCACAAAGCAGTGCCACCACAAAGGAAAGATTAAGGGTTTAGAGAGAGGTCAATGTGGGTTTTTCTCTAACTAAACACTTTCCTAAAGTTTCCTTGTGGAAAAAATAATGAAGTCATCTCAGAGTTTTTAAAGAATTTTTATTTCTTTTTCACCGTCTGCATTCGCTTGTCTTCTCAGCATGGATGTTTAATCTTTCTAGGCTTTGTGAATTGGTCCAAATGAATAAGTGGTGAGCTGTCTCTCTAGGAGCTAGAGGCTTATTCTAAGGCCCTAATCACTGAGTAAACACATCTTTGCCCTCCCTCTCTTACAACTGCTATATAATAGTCGAGATTCTAGCACAGTAACCTGGATATTGCAGGGATCGACGCTTTGAAATGCAGAACGGCTGATCCTCAAAAACAGACAGTGCCTGATCTTCCCCTGCCTCTTTCTTCTTTTTAAATTAAATATCACCACAGAAATGCTGTTTTATTGCATGATATTGTGCATCAGTGCCCTGGATTTTCAAGTTTAGTTTCAGTCAACATTGTTGGCTGCACTTATATGGATCTCTGCATGTTGGGCTTATTAATGGCCCTTCCTGGTACATGTATACGTGGTTCTGAAGAACATTTAAATTAAATTAGACAAACAGTAATGCAAATTACTAATCCCTTTCTCAAAGTTGAATGTTCAAATGTTCCTTTTATAAACAGTCATTAAATTTTATCCAAAGCCAGTATATGAGGCAAGAGCCCTATGGGGGTTTTCTGCAAAGACAGCTGATCTGGAAATTGCATCCCATGTCTTGCTATATCAATACACATCAATATCTAGGGTTCAGTGTTACTTCTGATGAAGAGATTTGAAATTACTTTAAATAAAGGTCTGAAAATAGCACCGTATCATCTCAGCAAATATGTTCAAGTACTATTTTAAAATAAAGTAATTTATATGGGTATGGGGTAATGGAAAGCTGTAATTTTCTGAATTATATTTATAATTCATTGAATGCCAATTACAGAATCACAGTCCTTAGCTAGCTCATCGTCTCCCTGTATATTTGCAGCCTGCTTTCTATATTTACATGCACACAGACTTGTTTTCCAAAAGGTGGTCAGAGATTTTCATGAGGACGCAGCTGCTGGCAGTGAAGATCAAGTTTTACTTGATAGAGTTCCAGAAGAACAGCACAGAATATTTTGTTTCAAGAGACCATAAACACCATCTCAACATGAAGTGCCTCTTTTTTGGCTACAGAGGTAGTGATAGCAAGGCACTATCATTTTTTTTCAGGTTATTTATTTCTGTTTTTTGTCATAGATGCTGTCCAGTCAAGAGGCATGTTCCTTGTTCACAGAAATGTTATTTTTGTTGGCCAACAAGCCAAAAAAATTCACTAATTTCTTAAGTCTGTTAATAAGGCTTTGTTTTTCATTTGTTGTTGTTTTCATATTCTAAGCACATAATATATTGTATTTTAGTACTCAGAATATTAGGAAGCATTAAGAATATTTAAAAATTTGCAGGGATGGACCATTTGACTTGAAATCTGCTGATTATTTCTTGTGTTGAGATACTTGTCACCCTTGATAAATCCCATTGTGAGTACTAAAACACAAATCTGCAGCAGCAACTTTAAATTGTAAATTGCTTGAGGAACTTTTCATTCATCTCTTGTCACATTTTTTCCAGAGAAAGCTTCTTGCTATTTACCTCCACCATGATGAAAGTGTACTAACCAACGTCTTCTGCTCACAAATGCTTTGTGCTGAATCCATTGTCTCCTACCTGAGTCAGAACTTCATAACCTGGGCATGGGACATGACAAAAGAAGCAAACAGAGCAAGGTGAGACTCTTTGGACTCTGAGTGAAACAGCTTTTCTCAGGGAAGGCCCTTATCTCTGACTATCAGATCTTTTGGTGGTTAATATCTATTTGAGCTAAAACTTCGTGCTCATTCTCAGCTGATCAGTGGAGCTGTGCTGGCTGACATTCATTAAGATTTGGACTGGCCTTGTGTTCATCACAAAGTGACTTCTTATTCCTGTGCAGGAAAAAGTAATTGAAGGAATTATTTCCTTTCTTTTTTTAGTTTTTTTTTCAAACATGATTCAATATTCAAACATACACCTTCACAGTTATGCATTGCAATGCCATAATATTACATGGCATTAATTGTGTGTATGTAAATGTAACTGCATAAGAGTTGTCTGGGGTAGTAACTACTGTTGTTAATGAAAATCGTATTTAAAAAATAACATTTGTGTGATAAATTAGTATTAAGAACAGATTATGCAAAATGTTGAACACTTGCAATTCATGTGAACTTTTTTGAATTACATTTTTCTTACAGAACATTCCTTTAGGAATGTTCAGATATTTTGGTTTTGATATAATAAAAACTATCTTATGTCTGAGAGACCATGATTTTGCTGATGAGTAAAGGATAACCTACAGATTTTCTTAGTGTTTTACTAAGGCCTCTCTCTTATTTAGTTATCAGTTGATCATGATCTACTGAAAGTAATGCTATTATTATTGTTATTATTATTATAACATCTAAAAATCATAGTTGTTTGGTTCTCTAGCTTGGACTTTATTTCATAACCTTTATTTACCCAGATGATGACTGATCATGTCTTGCCAGAATAACATCTTATGCATATTATTACAGTTATTCTAATTTTTGACCAAAAGGTGCAACAGTCATTTGGCCTGGAATAAGGCTGCCACTTCTTTACACAATTCCAGTGATTATTGAGCAAGGAAAATTATCCATTTATGTTTCTTTCTCGTGTGGATTGTTAGTATAGAGCATTTATGGATTTCTAGTCTTCCCTATGTGAATTATAGTTAATATTTCTTTACTGAAGTGACCTTGGAGAATGGAATAGTCTCTTTTTCTAATGTGCTTTTTAAATGACCCTTTGTGTTTCTTAGGAATTCCTCACTTGACCTTCTGCATTTTGTCATTGGAGGGATCAGCAGCAATGTTTCTAGTTAGAGTTATTCTAGAGAAGTGTAAAGGTTATGGAAAAAAGCAGTTACAAAAACAGATTAAAAGTTTCTGAAAAAGAAAAAAAAAAAGTGAGAGGAAAAAGAAACATCTAAGTTCTTTCATAGGACCAAATACATAGACTGGAAAGTTGCTTAAGTCTTTTGGTATTGCCATTCATGGGCAGTAAGGAGCCTCCTCCTTTTCTTTTATCCCACAAGTTGGTGTAGAAGGAAACACTATTTCTAAACCATCTGTAGTGGCTAAGTTCAGCTGACTACCTGCTGTTCTATTGTCTGCTCTTCTATTTAATTCTCTAGTTTCTTTTATTTTACAATGACAAAAAATTGCAGTGTAGTTTCTTTTGAAAAACTGTGTTTGAGGGGTTTTTTATGACTAACGATCAACAGCCATGTAATTGCTTTGTTGTGTTTTACTAAAGAAATCTATTAAGTAGCACAACTTTGATACACTAGTAATAAGAGTTTGCAGGTTACACAGACACCTGTGGTGACCAAAGCGACAGAAGCTGCTTGTTAGAAAGAGCCTGTACAGCTGTGTCCTATTAACTCCTTATGACACTTCTTAAAACACAAAATAAAGGGCTTGTTTAAGGCTTTATAGCTGCTCTCAATGAACTTAGTCCCTGATTGTGCTGGACGATAGGGTTTTTAAGCCTTCATTTTTTTGCTTTCTGTTAACAACAACAAAGAAACTGTCATATTAACAGTGAGGTCAAAAAATAGTAAGGGGTAAACAAGTCATGCTGGCTCGAATTAGAATAATTTCTCAGTTGTGTTTAGTGTCACATCCTGCTCCTTAGACTGTGATTTCTTCAGAGGGGGTATGATGCTTCCCTCTCCCTTTGGAAAGTGCCAGTGCACTGTGGGCATTCCCATAAATAAATGCTCAGTCCCTCTGTTCAATCACTACCCTTCAGTGACAGTGGTCTTGGAGCCCATTCTGTTCTGTATCCCTGTGAACACAGTTAATTGTAGCCTTTTATTTGAATGCTGAGAAGACAACAGCAACAACAAGAGGAACTGGGGTTTGCCTACTGGTGTAGCCCAAGAGCAATTCATTTATACTCCTCCAATTGCATTGTAAAAATGCTGGAAAAGCCAGGGTGGGACAGCAGAGGAATCAGGCCCACTTGATTTACAGCAGTCAACAGAGACACCTCAGTAGTAAAGACATGGTTTCAGTACTGTGGAATGGCATGAGTAAATTCAAACAGCTATAAAGACTTTCCTTATATAAGCCAAAAAAAAGATTCATAATGTTTTGATCCATGAATGTCATCCTATTCCAAAATTAGTCCTAATAGTTGTTTCCCATCTTCTCATTAATGAAATGAGGGTCCATCCTGAACACTGTAGAACAAAACCAGCTCCAAATTCATGTCATTTTCCCCAATTTTTAATGTGTTTGTCATCTGACACTGATACAGGAATGTGCTTTAGAACCTGCATTACTGCACAATAGCATGTTTCTTCTGGAATCTCTCAATCTTCAATATCCATTCCAACAGACTGGGTACCTGCCAGCAGCAGTGCAAGAGCATAGGCATTACAACTTTGGGAGTCAGATACTAAAATATTTCTTTCTGCAGCCATGCAGCACTGTTACTTTGTAAAAATGAAGGAGAAGTCTAATTAATACAGTTTATTCTAATTAATACAGTTATATCTAATGCAGAGGGGAAGTTTTGCTCTGGCTTCCATGGGTTTTAATTGCCTCTGACATCAGGTTTGCAGTGAAGGGAGCAGTTACTTTGAGTAAGTTCTGTGATTATGAATTTATTCATTAATCATAATAAAATTAGAAGAAAAGGAAAATAAAATAAGTATCCTTCATTTAGGAAAATAATATGGTGATTTTTTAATACAATTAAGGAATAGACATGAAATCTTATCTCCTATAGTTTAGACTTCAGTTTAGGGAGCAACTCTTTGAAATATTCTTGTGATCTGTTCCTGTCAAAGGAGGAAAAAGGCTACAAAGCTACACATATAGCTCTAACTTTACTCTTGTTATATTCCAGGAAATTTGAGGTGAATCATGAGCTTAAAAATAGTTTCCTCTCAATTGCTTGCAGTGAAGATTGCTACCATGGCCCTTTGTGAGGAGGTGTCAGGGCAGTGGCAGTGGGGCTTGACTGCAGTGGTGCTGGCAGCTCTGTCCTGCCATCGATGGGCCAGTGCAGCACACACCTGCACTGGGCCATCACTTGGGCTGGGCAATTCCTCAGCTTTCCAGAGGGATTCTGGGATGGATAAGCAGGAGAGCCACAGATGAGCTGCTCTAGTTCTGGCAGTTTTTACTTCACAGAGTTCATTCAATACCATTGTTCTAATACAATTATGTGCATGAGCATTGTGAATGTTTGTGCAAACACATGCCTAACTGGATTTGTTAATTCATTAATGGGCATTAATGTATTTGTATCCAGGAAATATATATATATACATGCACACATATACCTTATATTGGTACACACTGCATTTACAAACACTGATAATGCTTAATATTAAGAGCTGTCCAGCACACGTGGTGTTTGTTAAGCAAAGCCAAAACCATAAGACAGCGACTCAAAAAATCTGTAGCAGCTTTTTAGCTTTTGATATCATTGCCCTTGAGCACTGTATTTCAAGGTGTTGCCAGTTTTGTTCTGATGACAGGCATTTGTTAGTTTTAATGTTCAAATTATAGTTTTTCACTGTGCTTAAGCTTAGGAAAGAGTTAATTCACTAAAGTGCTTCTCAGCAGCAGGTTGTCTTCACCTGCAATTTCCGTCATCAAGTGATTAGCCATATTCACAGTTGCTGACCCTTAATTCTAACCTACTGAATGATGCATGCCTGGATGAAGACCAGTTGACCATATTACTCCAGCTCCCCAATCCCATTTGATCCTTCAGCAAATATATTGCAGGTGTGGGGTCTGTGAGAGCAGGAGGAGGTGAGTTAATTTTTCACTGCCTCTTCAGGAGTGACCACGGATTCTGTATATGTTGCTTGCAAAACTGTTGGACGTGTTCTTTAGGCACTAAATCCTTAACAGGTTTCACACAGCAGTGTGAAAACCTTTTCTATTGTATTCTGCATTTTTTTATTTAATTTACTTTAATAGCAATACAGTGCCAGTCAATAAAAACAGGTCAGAAGTCTAATTAATGTTTTAAAAATAAAGGTTCTCAAACACCAGGCGAGTTTGTCATTTTCTGTATGGTTTGTTTTGAGGAGGAAGAGGAAAGAAGGTGAGGAGGGAACCCTTCTGTTCCATGATTACATCCCACCCGCTCATTTTCTCCTTTTCTCCTTTGCTTTTGATTTTAGTGGCGGTCTTAACAGAATGTCAAGATCAATTTGCAGCATGGTTTAACTCAAGGTTTGCATTCTGCCAGCAGCAATTGTCCTACTGAACAATGCCGTGTGTTCTTGTAACTTCAGAAGCTTTTAGAAGGCTCATGGCAAGGGCAGCATCTAATGACTTTATTAGGGTAGGGTTTCAAAATGGACTCGGTAATTGTTCGCATCTCTTTGTCATTTAGTCATAATTACTGCATAGTATTGTTCAGGGTTGCACTTGTGAATAGTTTCCTAATAGCACTGAAACAAAGGGAAAAAAGGAAAAGGATAAAAGGTGATTGTCTCTTTAGATGGAGAACAAAACAGCCTGTATATAGATGATGGTTAAACTGTTTATTATACACCAACCAGAAAAGGTAAACTATCCCTGCTTAAATATTTATGTGCTTCAAGGTAATTTCATGTTAGTAATCTAAAAATGTCCAAATTTGGAAAACTAAAAATCAGCAGAGAATGCAATTTGGTCTGGTCGTGATTAGGAAGATATGGATGTCTATAATAGCCAACTATAAATAGAAAGCAGCCTCTCTGATATTATCAAGATTTTCAGTGCATCAGTTTATATGCTTTTAGCAATGTTTTAAGGTCATTTGAGAAAAATGGTTATTAAACCCAAGGATTAATTAAACTGATAGATTTGTAAGAATAGGTTTTAAGTCCCCACCCTAAAACAAAATCTCAGAATGTTCTATCCCACTGTACTCAAACTACAACCTAGTTGCTTAAGCTTGTTGAACAGAAAAGGTGAAAAATAAATTTTTTTCGTCCTGTGCAAAAGAGGTGAAGGCAGAAGAACAGGTGGTCAAGACAGATTTGTTGGACTGTTTTGAGGAAGAATCTTTTTGTATTCTGTTATTACTTGTTTCTTTTGCTGTATTTGTGCAGTCTTTCCTCCAGTTTGGAGACTCTCATTGACCTTACAGAATTGTATTTTAATTGTCAGGATGATTCTTTGAGTTGTGAAGATTAATCTGAATTCTCTATCTTCAGATGTGCTTGTAGCTTCTCCAACATCCGTAAAGTAACTAAACACAGTCTGTTCTTGTCTAGATTTTATTAAATATGTATATTAAGTCTACCTGTGGCAAGCCTTGAACGTTCCTTAGGAAATCACACACGTAATAAGTGATGATGAAAGTGCCCCTTGTGTCTTCCATTCTTTGTGCAGGGTTCTCGCAAAGGGTCAAGGTATATTTTATTTGTACTTTCACCAGTGACTTTGCCTGGTGTCCAAGGATGGACTAAAGGGTTTCTAGAGGGCTGTGGTTGAGACTGAATGGAGTTGTGAGGTGTTTATTTAATTTGGTTGAACCTTTCAGGGTGGGAGTCAGATCTTCCATGTTTTAGGATGAGATAGATAACCTACTCATGTAGGCTTTACTTCTGTATAAAGTGGATACAATAATGCTTTTTGACATCTGAATCTGGTGTTTAGCATGTGGATCCTGAAGGTGATACCCACATAATTTGATTTAGGCTGCTGTATACATCTTAAAATGTGCCTTGTGTCTGCTGCTCCTTGTGTTTGAGGTATGACCCTACCCATGGGGGTAAGGCAGGCATTCCGTATTATGGAGAGCAAGATTATTTTAATATGCCAATTCAGGATCTCAGCTTTTACTCTTTTAAAAATGTAAATACCTAATACAAAAATGTTATTTTTACATTAACATTTTAATGAGTCTTATGTTGACTTTGCACATTATATAATTATGATTAAAAATAATCAGAAACTTTGCATATTTAATATTCATAATTGTTTTCTTCATGCTCCATAAAGAAGTTACTTTTTTTCCAAATCCATTTCTGAAATGTGAAAGGCTGTTTAAGTTGGCTTTAGGAATAATCAAGTCATAAATAAATCACACTTTTTTTGGCCCAAAGTCATCCTCTTTGTGTTCTGAAAGGGAATAGGTATTTTAGAAGAGATTGTCAGATTTTCTGCAGCCGCTGCTTTTTGAGGAGTACTTTAGGCTAAGAACATACAGCAAAAACCATCTCCAGTGCAGCCTTTTCTGTTCTGTTAAAAAATGCTTTCCAAAAAGTATCTTGGGTACCATGTGCCAAAGGCCTCATTGTAGGAGGAAACTTTTCCAAAGTTTTCCCTTAGGTGCATAAAAACAAAAAATAACTTCAGGAATTTGTATGAGTAAGACTGCGACAAATAACCAAATCTTTGTTACTTCTACTGATACAGAAAGTAAAGAAAATCTAAAATACTATGAATACTATGAAGATCTAAAATACTGTGAATGTTTTAGTATTTCTTTTAATGCATTTTTCCGTACATTTGAGAGCTGAGTTCTCTCTTTGTGAAGGAGAATTTGACCTTGAGTGCACTAGACATTTGCTAATACAATTGTTAAATAACATTAAGGTGCTGGGGAGAGAGTAAGAAAAGCAAAAGCCAACAAGAGCTTTGAATTTTTTTATTTTTTGACATGCAAAAAACATTCAAAATATAGCACCGAGTCTCCCTCTGCACATTCCAGGAACACACTACAGTGTGCAAGATGCAACCTGCTCTGATTTGGTTTTCTTCTGCAGGTCTGTTTTGCTAATATAAACCAGCTCGAGTTAACATTTTAGGTTTAGTTGCTCTTTCTACCACTGTGTTGATTGCTTGAGGTTTATTCATAATGCCTTGAGAAAGTAGATAAATTTGGGGATATATGGAGAGCTATTCAACCTCAGAAATTGGGGATCAGAAGGAGGACAGGCACTGAGTGGTGAGTATTTGGTTTCAGTGGTGACTGGTGGGTGGTGTCCATGTCTCTCAGTGCTGATGGCACTTTTCTGCATGGAAAGACAAGGGATACTGAATTCCTCTGCTCCTCTGGAGTCCTGCTGCATCAGGGCCAAGGGCAGCAGGGAGAACTGCTGCTCTGTGCTGTGGTTTTTAAAGGAGATGCAGAGAACTCTCATTGCTCAGAATCCTCAATTCTTCATTAAGTTCTTCCTTTAACTCCTCTCCAGTTCTTCATTTCTTTGTGGATTTTTTTCTCTACTAGGCAGGAGTAGGAGTGGCTTTGAAGGAGTTCACATTGGTAAATACAACACGACTGTTCAAAGCCAAGCAGTGCCTCTGCCTTGTCCCTGTCAGGAGCTAGGCACCAGAGATGGTCCTAACTTACCAAATTGTTTAAACAGAAATACTAAAGGAATATTGACCTTTTTCCAAAGTATTTACCATCATAGCTTTTTTCCAGATATCAAATAATGTTGAGCTCTGAGATCAGCTCTTTTGATGACCATCACTTTGGCCAGAAATGCCCAATTTTGTTATTAAAAATTAAAAGCTGCCACAGAAACAAATTATTACTACAGAGTGCTACATAGCATATTTGAGATCAGAAGCTATGATAGAGTACAGCCTTGAGACTTAAGTTGTAATAAGTATTTCTTTTGGGTTTGAGAACCAGTAAGATATAAAACTTTTTTTAGTAGATTTTAAAGCTATTATTTTGTCATAATTGCATTCCAGGACCTTATTTTAAAGTAATATTAAGTAAGTTACTACATTAATAAAAATGATTTTTAAATTAATACAAAAAGCTATGCCAGGAGTGTATTTTAATATAAAGCCTCACATATTAGCTGGTAGGAAATGGTAACATTCTTCTTTGGAACACTCATGAGCTCCAAAGATGATAACTCCTCACACAGGTTGTCTCAAGGTGCATGTGGGGGGATAATTACTGTGCAGGCATCAGCAACTCCCCCAGTCAACATCTTCATGGCACCAGAATAATTTTTCCTTAGTGCCACTTTTAACTATAAAGTGAACTATGTCTAAGCATTAATACCTGTTCAATCTATTAAAAAACTTCAATAGTTTCTACATTTTTTAACTTGTTTCGGTATTTGTCAAGCCATGGTCAGTGTCCATGTTTATTCTGTAGCTGTAACTGCTGGTTTCATTGCTACTGAGCCATGAAAGAAATGGTGCTGCTTGCCAGAACTGGAACTTTTATTGATGAAACTTTTTTCTTGTAACTTTTGAGGTTATTTTTAAATGAATTTTTACTTTATAAAACGTTTTTTTTTGCCTTTCTCCTGCTCCCTCCTTGAACATTCTTGTAATTTCAAAATAAAAGGACTAGTAGGATGCTGTTTGCCCTTCCTTTCTGGCAGCATTCCTCTATTTCCACTGTTGGTGGGAGATCACAGTAATCCAATGCTGTGGAAAACCCTTTTCCCTGGAGTGACATCTGTCTCTTTGATGGACTCCACAGGCACTTTTTTTGGCAGCTCTGGAGATGCCACTGAGAGATCTGGCACACTTCTGTTTAGATGAAAGTAAGAAAATCCCTTATAAATGATGTACAGAGTAAGATACTGGTTATTGCCTCAAGTTGTTTTGGTCCTGCTCACTTCTAGCAGTAAATATTAGCACAGAGGGGATTTTTAGAGAAAAAAGGGGATCCCTTTTTTCTGGCTATGAATCTGAAAGTAAAAAGGTCTAAGAATACAAAATCAGGAAAGGCAGAAAAGAAGGAAAAAAAATATTCTTCATTCAGAATTCACTGCTTGCAAAACCTGTACCTGTAAAAGCATAATTTGGGACTGAGTTATTTGTTGACTAAATACAAAAATAAAAACTTTAAAAAAAATTAATAAATCAGCACCTTTGACTAGTACAATCAGGACTGTAGGAGTCTCTTTAGTTTTGTTCCTTCTCTCATTGTTCTCTACAGCACTTCTTCACTTCCAGTTAAATATTTTGATTTTTCATGAAACTTGAGTGCTTTTCTTCTGTGCTGTGTTGAAGGCTGTTAGACAGTTTTAATACACAAATTTAGGAATTCAGTTCAGTTGTCCACTGTCTTTATTGCTTCCAGGAGTGAAACCTTGAACTCACATAAGTAATTTTGCTGTGGAGGATCACCACTGACTGCTGTGAGGCCAACATTTCACTTACCTGTTCCCACCTTGAAAGGAAAACATCAAAAGCCATTATTTATCTGAAGAGTTGATATGTCCAGACTTTACAGATGCTGTTTTATCCTCACCAGATGTTACGTGTTGGTGTCGCTGTTTCTGATATAGCAGAGTTTGTTCAGCTTTTTGATGTCTTCTTTGTGTCTGATTGTTCTGAGTTGAAAAATACAGAGAATCAGGGAGTAACACTTATTATGGCTTTGAAATACTTGCTTGCCACCCCCACCCATTGCCTTCCATCCAACTACAGCCATAGACAAATTCTCTCTAAGGAGAGATTTTTTTTAGTACTTCAGAGGCCTCAAATAAGCCAAATGCTGTACTTCTCAGATTTATCAATTTTAACCATTTTATTGGATACAGTATATATATTGATTTAAAAAATCACAATTTTGAATCTTTTCAGTATCTTTGAGAAGAAATTACTTGGAGCACTTGACATTTTAATGTAGTTTGTCTTTTCAAATAGATTTGGCTTCTAATGCATGTGACAATGGGACTTTGCTCTTCAGTTAGAGCATACATTTCAGAGTAGTTGTTACCTAAAATATTATCATAAGGCATAAGAAAACACATGATTTAAGTTGCCTTTCATGAACATAATTAAGAATTAATAAGCCTGTACCAGTGGCTAGTCCTCAGAATTTCCACTGTTTTGCCTTTTGTGACCCGTGTTATTAAAAGTCCATTATTTTTACAGACTTTATTAAATTGGATCTTATTAAAGCATTCTATATTTGCATTTGGTCTTTCATAATTCATTATTATTATGACATTTACTTTTTACCATCAGATCTGAAAACATATCATAAGCTACCCTTTTCTCTTGAAAGAAATGCTAATTTCAAACAGTCCTTTAATGGAAGAGAAAAGCTTTATCAGTTTTTTCATTTATTCAAGATCGTGTTAAGAATACTAATGTTAGACTTCTGTATGCTAATATCTAAGAGCTTTTTTTGGTCAAAAGCTTAGAATTATTGTTTTTTAGACCACACTGCTAAGTATGTCACTGGCAGGGCACTAGTACAAAAGAAAATACAATTCTGAAGTACCATGTTTTCATTCTCTGACTGATTAAACCAATTTCTTTCATTATTAAATTATGCTTTTGTATGAAATTTACTATTTTTATACTTCACCATGTTTATTACATTGTTGCTCTACTTAGTTTCTCTTTAGAAGTTTTGAACAATTTATTCAGCATTATTATTTTGGGGAGTAGTTTTGAATTATAGTCTTCACATAGTGTAACAGGAAATGGAATTCTCCATTAAATAAATCACTGTCTCAAGCAATTGTTAATTGTTTTAATTTAGATAACCTGGACCCTATCATGTTTGTAAATATTATAATAACTTAGTGATAAAAAGAGATAAAGAGCTCTAGAACTGAATGCAGAATGTGTTATAGAGTAGGTAACATGCAGTTAAACTGCTGAATTTAGTATCATTATTTTTTAAACTTAACTTCAAAAAATCCCCTACAATGTTAACTATTTATTTCTTCCCCCGCAAGGTTTCTGACGATGTGCACTAGACATTTTGGGAGTGTTGTAGCCCAAACCATTCGAACTCAGAAGACAGACCAGTTTCCACTTTTCCTTATTATTATGGGAAAACGATCATCTAATGAAGTGTTGAATGTAATACAAGGTACAGTTCTTTATATTACAGGAATTCTTTATGTGAGTATTGAAACTGTTACAAGAGGTCTTTGCTGTTTCTCTTTTAAGATGTCCAGAATATTAATTTATTACACAAAACACACTTTAAGTTGCCAGGGTATAATTATCTACTACTCATAAATGTATTAAATAACATGGTGTTAGAAATTGGGTTGCCATGACTGTAGTAGAATTATAGTTTATGCTTTTCTTTTTTTTTTTTTTTTTTTTAAGTGGAAGCTTAATTTCCTAAATAAGGAGCTACACTTAGTTTTCCAAATTTATATCCTGATACATTCTTGATTTCCAAAAGATCTTGGCTGCACTTCTGCACAGTGCCAGAATGCATTTGATTCTTTGTGTGCAGTTCATTGTTAATACCTGGGCTCCTCTTGCTAATATTTGGACATGAGTTGCTTTTCCAGACCTGCCTGCAGCATCAAGACCCCCACATCAGGTCAAGATTGAAGTTCCTAATATAATTTCACATAAATGAAGCTTTCTGGTTTACATGAGGAGTTTTTTCTGGTGTAACCATTCCTCTGATTTCACTGACAACAAGATGACTTAGATGTGGAGTGTTGCCCTCTGACTGCTGTTCTCAGTAACTCTTCAAATTAGAGCACATCAAAGAATGGCTGCCTCTCATTTCTTCTGCTTTCTCCACAAGTTTGCCTTCATGACACTGTGTCCTCATTTTTTTATTGCTTATATCTGGCAATCTTTATTGTAATCTCATTTTCTTGAGGAAGTTCAGCCTCAGGAAATGCTGCCTTTTGCGGACAAGCATTAGTGTTTCTTTATGCATCTGGGATTAATAATTTACTTGAGGAATCTGCAGTGTTCCTTCCTGTGGACAAAATGGTTAATTTTTGCATGGATTTTTTCTCCTCAGTGCAAGGTACAGCACAACACTAATTCATGCCTGTAACTTATAAAACCTATTTCATAAGTTTCTTAGGTTATTTCATAGGAATAGTCTTATAAATAGGTCAGTTTTCTGACTCTGCAGTACAGTTCAGAACCTTTGCCATCCCGCTGATGTCAGTGGTGCTACTGACTTAAATTACTTAACAGCTTTAGCAACAATTCAAAGTTATAATACAATGCAGCTTTATATTAAAAATAATCCAGATTATTTAATTGTATGTGTTAAGTTTTAATGATCTGTCAGGTTTTCTGTGATCTTTTGAACTAAACTAAAACAATCACCTATTGTAGCCTTACTTAAATTCATCCTTTAACAAAAATCACACAATCTCTGCTTGTTATTTTCCCAGGAATGGGGACACTGGTATCTTTTAACAATACTGCCTCAATGAATGGTAGTCTCTGAAATCCTGCATGTTGTAGCATGTGGGATAACATTTTCTGCTAAGGTAGCAAATGTTAGAAATGGGAACAATGAGGGCCTTTCAGGGCTGGGTGAGAAGGCATGTTGACAGAAGAGATACAACTATATAGAAACCTAAGACCCTGGTGGCATTTATTGAAATGCAGACTGTCTTAGTTTGCTTTTGAATTTTATTTTTTTCCTGGGGTGGGAAACTATGGGGACAGTCTTGTTTTCTTTAGTGGTACTTGTTCTGCTCGGGTCTAACAGCTGTTTAGGCTGGCAGATATTAACACTTCATAGTTTTTGACCATTTCTTATGGTTTAGGACCTTTCAACTACTATGACAAGTGGCTTTAATGGGTAGTCTAGTCTTCAGTTTAGAAAGAGACACCAAAGAATGCATCTTAGTAGGAAATTATCTTTCAGTCTTAATGGAGACTGGGGGCACACTGGAAGGAAAAGCTGGGGAGGTATCTGTTTCCTCATGTATGTGTTCTATTTCATGATTCACACATGGATGACAGAATTTTTCACTTCAGTAGCTTTGTAAGTTTTTTGAGAAGTAGTTAGACTGAAGAAAATACAGTATTTGAAATTTTATTGCTAGTTATATCCAAATAAAATGTGGATATATTTCATCATATCCATTCAATCATTGTATTGTGGGTTTTCCATTGTTTTAAACCAATCCACTTGGATGCTGCTGCCAACATCCTACCTTGTGTTGCCTGCCTGAGCAGTTGCTTTGGTCTCTCTGGGAATTCTAAATCTGTAAAATCAATTTTACATAAGGGAGTCCCAGATCTACTGCTTGCCTTTAACATCAGTGACTAAAAGACAAAATAGAGTTAATTTATGCAAGCATAAAAGCAATTGTTCAGATTTGCACCACCTGAAGTTTTAACCTGTGATCAACCTTTGTAAAAATAATTCTGAATTTTCAGTAAAAAAGTGAACTGAATGCATTCTACTGAGATATTTGCATTTTCTACTCTTGTCTTCTTTTTTTTTTTTTTAATCTGGCTATTTCTTATGGATTAATTCTGAAATTACTTCTTTTTTGTTTAATAACTTTAATGAAGTGAAGTTCAGCTATCTTTCTTTGTTGCTAGGTAACACAACAGTGGATGAGCTGATGATGAGGCTGATGGCTGCAATGGAGATCTTCAGTGCCCAGCAGCAGGAAGACATAAAGGATGAGGTGAGCACTGAAAGTGGCTGCAGATACCTCCTGGCCTCCACTAATCACTGGGGATGTCAATTAACCAGATGTTTCTTTAGCCAGAGGAGTTGGGCATGATTTATTTTAGTGTCTCTTCCATTGTCAGAAATTAAAAAAGTAAAGTCTCCTTTGTGTATTTGGGTCTCTCGGAACTCCTCCTTTTTGGTCTCGTCATTTTCAGTATCTTTTCTTTTTCTGAACATAGTCACATAGTGCATTACAGTGATATTATAGAGCTTAATGTGATCTATATGCTTAATATGCAAGGAAAATTATCAGATTTTTTGCCACTGACCAGCTCCAAGTCATAGGTAGAAAACAAAAATAAATTAATATGTCTTAAATGTGTCTGTTTAGAAGGGGGCTGAAACCAACTTTAACCAGTACACCAGTACTGAGCCACAACTCAGAATGATGCAGAATGCATAAATGATGATAAGACTTCTCAAAACCAGTGTTTCAATTACACAGAAGCAGACAAAGTGAGTTACGCAGCTGAAAGATCTTTATCTGTTACTCTGTAAATTAAGAGTGACATTTTTTAAGTAGTGAAGTTCTTAGGAATTTATAATAATAGGTGTGTTGCCATTCAAGATTATTCTTTATCCTGTTGTATAGACATTGATTGACAATAATTCACAAAACACGTTCTTCACATTTAAATCTTGTATCTCATTAGTACCAGATTTATTGACTATAAATATGAAGGCACATTATCTGCACAATATGTGTCATTCACTTTTTCTTCTTTATTTATGCTACCTGTAATTCATTGGTAAAGAAATTGACTTCAATTTTATTAATACTGAACACACATTTAAATATAAGGGTTACAACAAAAATCCAAGGCACAATATAACTGATTTTTAATTGCATTTTAACAGGAGTGTCTTAAGTCTGGGAGTTTTATAATGCTTTAGTAAGAGGGTGAAATTTACATCACAGATGAGTTCCAAGAGAATTTCAGACTTAAAAACTTTAAAAGCTGATAAAAAGGAAGAAAACAGAGGGAAACAGAAGCATATAAATTTGGAGAGATAAGAGCAAACAAGGGATAGGAGAAGAAACTAGAAGTGATAGGATTGGAACAGAGTGAGGAGCAGGACACCGGACTGGACCCAGAACCAAGAACTGGCTCCTGTCCTGGGCTGCTCTTTGTCCTTCCCTGGACAGCCAAGAGCAGTGACGGTGACAGTCCACTCCCCACATGGGTTTGTTGTCTCCTGACTTCTTTCTCCAAGTGCTCTACCTAACTAGGGAGAATGGAAAATTGAATTTTATACATTTCTCCAAAATCTACCTTTGTCCAAGTCTTCTGTAGTCTTTCTTTTTTCTGTCACTGAAAGCACTGATGGCATTTCTTCCCCAACAGGAGCTTTTTCTAACACACTTTGACATTCAGAAAAGTGATGGAAAATTTCATAAACTTCGGGGGCAGCTTTCCAGACACTATGGTTTCTATACACAAGTAGGATATTTACTTACACCTTGGCTCCACTCGTTACAAGCACAATGAAAAGGTGATCTCAAGACACTTTTCCTTTGAAGCAGGAAGTTTTCAAAACAAAAAACAACCTTGCTTTATGAAATTACTATTCCAGAGAGGGAGTATTTGACAAGCAATCTGTACTCAATAGATGGCTTCAGCCTGAGAACAAAATATTGCCTTTTTGTGGTTAGCTACGTAACATGTATCTTTCTCATAAGCCTTGTACTTGACAACTTCAAGTGTTCAAACATCAACACCTTTTCTTTTTTAAGATCTTACTGCAGTTGGTGCAATTTTTTCCCAAATATTACAATAGCAAACAGGATACAGAGTCCGGTTTCTGTTACTGTTTTCTTAGTAGCAACTCTAAGTCATCATAAAACCACAAGAAGATAAGCAGAAAATTCTTTTGTGCTTTAAAAAGAGTCATCAGTGTAGCATTGCTGTAAACAGAAGTGTGTGTGAGAAAGAACCAGAACTAGAAACATTTGTAAATGTACATGAAGTTAGTAATGAGTGAGTTTATGCAGCTGAAATTCTCATGCACTTGAAAGCTTCCAGCACAGCCATTGCATAATCCTGTTTGGCACAGTGTGTTTTGCAGTGCCCTCTGATGGTTATTTGGGTACAGGAGGACTGGTACCACTCCAGCTGCTGGTCCAGGTGTTCAGCTGATGTTGGCTGTAGCTACAGGCAGCTCCTGTCCCTGGGCATCTGCTGGGGGTAAAGGTGGGATGCTCAACTTAACTCACCTGACTGAGCCACCTCATTAGCTGCTGGTAATAATAATATGCTTAGCTAAATCTTGTGCTTTTGTATCCATGTGTTGGTAAAATTTACCAATTTAGCCTCATAAGATTTTAATAGGGCAAATCTCTTGCACGTTTTTTTAGTGTCAAGTGCTAAACTACCATCACTTTAACTATCAATTGGTTTTAATTTTTAGATTTGTGTGTTGTGCTCTTACATAATCTCCAAAGAAATACCTTAAAAACATTGGAATGGACACATGTACTCATAGTAACCCAACATGCCTGTCCTGGCGTGTAACTTCTGCACCTGTTTTCTCTCCCTCAAAGGAGATCAACCTGCTGTCTTATTCTTTTCCCTGCCTCTCCAAGGTTCAGGGTCAGTCATGAGCTGTTGCTGTGTTGGCCAGATGACATCTTGGAAACTTTCTGCCTCTTTTGGACCATGCTGTTGATGTGCCATTGTACATACACAGTCTAGGTGTCTGTTTTATAATTTCGCTCCTAAAATTGCTGTAAGAAGAAGCCACAAGCAGCAAAATCGGATTAGCAGCACACTTGATGTGCTCACATGGCTCTTCTGATAAGAGGCCAATGGATAATTCAGCTGTGGGCTCAGTGACCATCACCAGTGAAGCCTCTTGGCCAGGATACAGCCCCACCTTTCCCAGTGCAGTCAGGTCTGGGGGCTGCAGTCCAACCTCACGCTGTGTATGCAGAGTTATTCTGCAGCTGCACTAATGATTTTCTGCATCTGATGGACACACTTCCTTTTTCTAACCAAGTTTGCTCCCCTGGTCACCACTACAGGAGTTGACACCCCAGCTACTGCTCAGGCAGTGGGGTTTTGCAGAGGGAATAAATGGCATCAAGGAGTTCCTCCTGTAAGCAAGAGAGGGTCTCTCAGAGCAGGGATAACCAGCCTTTCCCACTGTGAATCAAGGTGTGCACAGAGATTTTTCAGGCACTGACTTTGAAAAGAGCATTGTAGTATCAGTTCCTCTTGAGCATCAGTTCCTCTTAAGTGTCAATGCCTGGTGCTGGACTTAGCAAAACAATAGTTGTAAAATATTCTACGCCCTGGAATGTCCATTTTTAAACACCCTGTGAGCTTGCTTGCTTTAACTGGGTAGTTAAATAATCATATCAGTGTGGCGTGATGGGCACAAATAGATCTGAGTTAGTTCCTTTGTGAGGCTAATGTGAAGAGATCTGTGATTAAATCCTGGCATTACAGCACAACACACCTGTTCTGGGCTGATCCTCAACATTTTTTCTTCATTGCCTGAGGAGGAGGCTTCTCAAAGGATTACAGTAACACTTTTTGACAAGCTTATACAGGGTGGAGTTTCCATGTAATGACAGGGCTCATTTGATGATGCCTCAGTAATGCATTTTTTATTTTTGCTGTCAACATTTATTACTGTAGAAGAAATGACTGTTACACAGCTGGTCCAACTTGTCCACATTTAAGTAACAGTAGGTCTCTGGTCGTGTTTATTTTTGTCCTTATGCAACACGGGCACTCCTGCTCTTGGATTAGACATCAAGATGGAATTGTAATGTCCACAGTTGCTTCAGAGGCCTTCTTATTTTTACAAATACCATTTGAAACCTTTCATTCACTTTAAACTATGTCTGCCAGCACATGGGTCTGTAGCATAAAAGAGAGATACTTAAGAATTTTTAAACTGGAAAAACTGCTGTAATCAGACTCTGACTGAAGATAAGCTGTAGAAAACTGTAGGCCTGTATGGTCACCATCTTTCCTCTCTGTTCTTGGGTGACATCTCTTTCCTAGATAATTCTAGAGCTTGAGGAAAACATAGGTCCTTCCTCACCAATATCTGGATGGGGATTTAAAAAACACTTGAAGGAAAACCAAAACTCCAAAACAGCAGCATAAATTCTTTTCCTGTTTTCCTTGCCAGAGCATTTTGGGGCTTTAGTGGCCAAGTCATATTTCCATAGCTGTGCTGTGAGAAGCCTGGTGTCACCATGTCTTTTCCTCCTTTTCTGCCTCACTGCTGTCAAATGAAGGGGAAGGGCTTCCATGAGCTCTGCAAGAGACCTCTGAAATTTCTGCTGAGGACTGAAGCTCTGATGTAAATCATTAGAAATCAGGCATCTGAAACCTTGGATAATCTGTGTTCCATCTAACACTGTCATGTATATCGTGGTGTATAGTATTTACACAACAAGAGATTATGAGAATACACGAAATTCATTAAATTCCAAAGCGCAAAAACATTATGGTGATGACAAGCGTCTAGCGAAGATTGGGATTTAACCCCTCAAAAATCTAATTAGCACATTTACTAATTATTACTAGTTATAACTAATTAAACTACAGTAATCAAAATTTATCTGATTAAATTTTCTGATTTTATGTTTGTAATATGATAGCAGCCCAAACGTTGGGCTTCCCATTGAGCACTTGGCTGCACACACCCCGGTGGGTGCAAGTGCTGCCTTCAAGAGTTCACAGCATGGGTAGAGCTTTGGCAAAGAGCAAGGCAATGGCAGAGGAAAGAAAGAAAGAAGGGGGATAAAATATGTTCAGTCCCTGTGGCTTTTAGGCTGTACATGTTGATGGCTCCAGACTTGTCAGTGAATATTCAGCCCAGCTGGGCAGATGTCTCAGGACTGGCTGGCTCTTTTCCCCCAGAAAAACACTGCAGGACTCTTTGAAAGTTTTGAGGTTGGTTTTCTTCTTATCACTTCAGTTAATTCCGAAAAATCCATATCTGGAACTGAGCTTTCAGCCTTCAGTGTGGACAGGCAGGATCCTGTGGTGGTTCTGTGCTGTTCTGCTCCTCACCCTGCCCCATCCTGCCTCCTCCTGTGGTTCTGCCACGCTAAAACGTCCATTTGCTTTGTCCTGGTCATTCCCATACACCCAACACATTCTGTGTGCACTTTTTCCTGCCCTATATTCCCCATCATGTATGTTTAAGTTATACAATGTGCAAGTCTGTCATCTTAGTGAGTCAAATTAATGCCTTTCTTGCACTGGTTTGTTTGGACAAAGGGGTGTTTCTCTTTTAACGCTCCCATGAATAGCCTTAAGCATTTGCAGATTTTAATTTCAGGAGTAGTTCAGTGAAATGAACTGTCTTTCAGATGGGCATTCAGCATTTGGAAATACACTTTTTTCTTTCTTTCTTTCTTGTAATAGCCCTTGCCTCACTGAGATATGAGAAATGTCTTCTGCTCCTGGTTATCTTCTCAAGTTCTGTCTCATCCGCTTTTACTTCACAGTAGAACTGGTCCCAAAGGGCAGTGGGCAATAATAAAACACAGCTCTCTGAGACAAATCAGGTGCAAATCTGATTCCTGGAGTTAAATAATTAAATCCTACCTTCAGAAGAGACAATGATAAATAAGGAAAAAAAAGCCCAGAAGGGCCAATGCTGACTTTTCCAGCAAAATATCCCATTCAAAAAGTGGAATATTTTTAACTTGTAGAATCTGCTATCCTAAATTCAATCAAGAATCCCTATTTGCCCATCATCCTGCATCTGAAAATGCCTGTCACTAGGTATTTCAGCATTAACTTCAACAAATAGTTTAGGAAATAATTATATGAGAGGGTTATCCTAAAATTCTTCTTAATTTTATCTGTGAGTTTTTCCTCAGTGGAAGGTTTTCTGGTCATGGACCAGAGGGTCCACAAAAGTTTACATGGTCAATTGTAGCTATTTCATAAGTGTTTGATATTTTTGGGTTGACTGTATCTCTAAGAAGCAGAATAGCAAAGTCATAGCTGAAGAATGCATTCTGTGAATAGAAGCTATTTTTTTCAGATTTCCAACCTTCCATTGAATGTATGTCCTCCCATTGTCTCATTGTCAAAACAAGAAAGAAGAAATCTGTGACTTCTCCCCTTTTTAGGTGCAAAGGAGTGTTGTCCCCTTGTCTCAAGCCCCAAACCTTTGGGATGTGTATGGTTTGCATTCACACCAGCCTTCAGTCACTGCTGTGGAATTCCACTGTTTCTGATGAAGGCTTTTTAAGTGACCCAGGATAAGCCATGTCTGTTTATACTTTGATTTCTTGAATAAGTAAGGTGCCAGTTCTGCCTTCATTGCAGAAGCACTGTGAAGATGCATTTAATGATGTTCAGTCAATAGTGACTGCAATTTATGTAGAGTCTAACAGTTGTCAGCTGCCTCAAATTTTATTAATGAATAACACTTCTGAATTTTTTTGTATTAATTATAAGTGGCATGACTACTCTTGACATGTTCTTTGTTAGTGCAGTGGAAGATTCTCTGCAAAATATTTTCTTCAACTTTTCCTGTCACCACTGTGAGTTTTCTTTTGTTGCTTTCTGGTGAAGCATCCTCATTCCTCACTAGAGGAAGAGATTACTAAAATAAGAAACTGCATTACAAAAGGGAGAACTGCTTTGTCTAATGTTTAAAATTTGTCCAAGGTGTAACTCTGAACCAGACAATACCACAATTTAGCCGTAAAATCTGTGGAGGGGTTGGTTCCTGTTCAGTGTGAGCAGTGTTAGCAAGCAGGAGTATTAACACAGAAGCAGGTACAAAGAGGCATTGCAGGATTACATCTGCTGCTTACCCAAAGATCTCTGGAAACCAGCTTTGTTTTTAAGGTCTGTTTCAGTAAGAAGTATTATTTCAATGAGGTGTAGGGCTCAGTGGCATGGTCACTTACTTTTAGATGTGGCTCACATATTTCTATGAGGACCAGGCAGTCATGCGTGGTAATTCTTCACATTCCTGACATCTTTTTCATAATCCACTTCTAGCATGATGATAACTGCAGTGAATAGGGAAGAAAGCATTTTAACTTTTTTTTAATGCCTGGAATTCATATTTCAGTTCTGGTTGTAGAATCTATAGAACCAGTAATTTTTTAAATTTTATTTTTTTATAAACTACAGTAACTCTATCATAGTTGCTAGCAATCTTTGATGGAGAAGAGCCTGTAATTGCAAGAGTTGTATCTAATCTTTCAAAGCTCTTTTGGGCATTACTGGACTTGTGTGGCCTTTGAAATTTGGTTTGTGGATTTAGGTGTGATACATGGAGTCAAAAACATGAACGTTGAATAAGTTCTATCTGAAATAATTCTAAATATTTTTTAAGGGCTTGTCCTCTGGCAGATAACCTGAAGTCATCTTCCTTTAGTGAGCTGATTTGGAAAGGTTATTTTGGTTCTCACTATTATAAGATAAATTTTCAGTATGTTTATGAAAAGTCTCAGTAGAAATAGCACAAAATATTTTTTCTTTACTGCTATGTTCCATCTATGAGAAGAATTGGGAAAACTTCAGTGTACTCAACAAGCTTTCCTCATATTTGGAAAACATAAAAATGGGAGCTGTTTAATTACTTCAATGCCCCTTCATCTCAAAAATGGAATATTCATGTAGGGTAGTTTTTGTTATCAGGTTCAAGTTCCATGAGCAGAGTACCTAAAACTTTTCAATGTCCAGTGTAGCTAGGAAAGGAAAAGGTTATTTGGAGGTTATTGTCCTTTTTTGCATTTTGCAAGAATTACTTCTACTTGTGTTTTGGTTCTGCTGAATAAAGATGGTTTCTAAATGTTGGAGCGAAATTCAGAACACGCTGATTGTAGAATGACTTTGGGTCCTGTCTTCTGTAAGGAAGAAGAATTTCCTCTGAAAAGATTTTGGTACTTTCCAAGTGGAAGTTGTATAGTTTTCCCTGCAGTTTGTCCTTTCCTCCTGTGTTTGCATCTGAGATATTAGAGGGGTTTTTTTAAGGAATATCTTGACATGTTTGTATGTTGTGATAATTACAGTTAGCATGAGCTCCTACCATTCAGAATTGAGTTTTTGCCAAATAGTGGTGTTTTGAGGAGAAAAGTGATCATTTAGCAAAATGATTCTTTTATGTGGAATAAATGTTGCAGCTGAATGGGAAGATTACATAATTCTTCAAGAAGCAGGAGGTAGTAGACTTTAATTTCTGTGAAGCACAGGACCGATTGCCCCAGTGCAGGTGCTGTGTTACTGGGAACTGCAGGGAAGACCCTGCTGAGCCCCCAGCAGTCTCACAGCTAAATCCTATTGATTTTTGTAGGGACCAGTGCTGCCTCTGCAGGGCTCTGGGGGGGATTATGAGATGTAAGACAAGTAAGCACAGGGGAGCAGCCACTGTCTCTGCTTCAGAGGCAGAGTATGAAGATATTGATTATACACTTTGCTTTATTTGACATCACCCCAGTGCAGTTATTCCAGCTTTTGGAGATATCCAGCCTTTGATCCTCCACTGTGTGGATGATGCATGGCTTTGTCATTTGTATGTTTTTAGTAAACCTTTATTTTTTTGTGCTGTGATTGTTGATAAGATACTTTTTGCTGGCATGGCAACCTGTTCCTTGCTTGCCGGCATCTGTCCATTTTAGATACTTCAGAGCAGGACCTGCTACTTTCCCATCTTTATATAATGGTCAGCACTGTGAATTGAGGCTTCTGGATGATGTTTGATAGTCATGACCCTGGATGGACCCTGCTGGAGGGGTTTTTGACCCAGGAAGGACCATGGGATTGGGCTTTCTCTGTCAGGACCAGCCTGTCTCTGAGTAGAGAGCCAATGAAAATCCAGTCACCAATTTAGTGTATACATCTAAACCACACTTCCCTGTTACAAAACCATCCAAGCTGTTGGGTGCAGGAGGGAAATCCCCCCCCCAGTTCCAGCCCATACCCCCCTGCAGAGACCCCTCCACGGGAGGCTGCTCCTCCCCAGGTCTCTGTGCCTGCCCTGGCTCTCAGTGCAGAGCCTGAGTGCCTCATCCAGCCCTCAGGCCAGGGCCTGGACTCATTCCCTTACCTGGCAACTGAATCAAAGCTTCAGGCAGTCAGGATTTCTAAAGCCACAGTCACCCTTGAGGCATCTCTGAATGTGTTTCTCCTAGCTGTAGCCGGGTGATGTTGAAGTCACTGGGATTAAAGAGTGCTGAGGAACATGAAGATACTTATCATACTGGTCCACTATTTGATGTTTGTTTTATTTAACCTTTAGGATGAACGTGAAGCCAGAGAAAATGTGAAGAGAGAGCAGGACGAAGCGTACCGCATCTCGCTGGAGGCTGACAGAGCCAAGGTGTGTGCAGGGGCAAAGACCCATGGCATGGGGACCCTTTTGGAGTTTGGGAATGCTCTGTGCTGCAGGGGACTGCTGCCTTCACTTGTGCTCTGAACATGAGATCCTAAAGTGCTCCATGTTGTAGAGTGGTACCAGATAAAGTCACTAGGACTAGACTTGACTACATCTTCTAGTTACACCCATCCTGGCTTCATTTAATAATGGAATATATTGCTTAATAAATATCCTCTCTCTTATATTAATTTCTATGGAAACATTGAGAAGTTTCTTTGTATTTGTATTTATCACATACTGATGTGGATTTGCACTTTGTGTTTGTTAGAGGGAAGCACAAGAGAGAGAAATGGCAGAGCAGTTTCGCCTGGAACAAATCCGGAAGGAGCAGGAGGAGGAGCGTGAGGTGGGATGTTTTACCTTTTCTGATAACCTTATGAATTCATTAAGCTTTTGAGCACTGAAACTCATTCAGCACACACTGCAACTTCAGTTCAAAGCATACTTTTTGTGTGATCAATTTTCTTTACTGTTATTGATTTCTTACTATATATCTGTGACACAAAGTGCAGCTAAATAATTTTCATCCGCTGTTTAATAGCTTTTCTGTTTTATCATCTGGGTCTCAGATACAGCCAGATATTAGATGGATGGACCTGCTCACAGGAGATCTGTGAAATGAGCTCCATAAATGCTGGAATCTTGGGGAGACTCTAACCTCTTTTCTGCAGCCACTCTTTTTTAAAACATGGAACCCTTTCATGTTACCAAATTTAATTTGGGAGACAGTCCACTTACAAAAAAAAAAAAAAAAAAAAAGAAAAAGCCAGAATTTTGAAATTAAGATTTGTGGTACTTTTAAAAATTTCTGAACAGTATTCTATGGAATCTTCCTTAGAATGAAAATTGTGTTTAAACAAATGGTTTATGTTTCTAGGCCTCTGAAAGAAAACAGAAACCCTGTGCTGTGAAGAGTTCTGTTCCTCAAACTGTTATTTTGTAGATTCTCTCAATTTGGTAAATGCTGAGAGTTCCAGTGGCTCTCAGAGATGGCTCCTGCAACCTCTTTTGGGGTCTAGACTGGTTGTGAGATAGAAATTCTGTGAGGTTAATAGCAGCTGAACATGAATCCACTGCAGCAGGAGATCAGCTCACACTCAGGCTCAAGCAAGAAATGTGTTTTTCTTTTCTAAGTTATTTTGCATGCATAGAAACAATAATTATTTCTGCTTCATTATATCTGCTCCTGAGCCTTTTCTAATACCTTGGCCTTCTGGAAATGGTTTTCTTATGCAAAGACTGCAGCACTGCCCATGTTACTAAAATATACCTGGGCTTCCCTGTTTTAATGCAGAGTGCAGTAATGCAGTAATGAAAATAATAGGATCTGTTTGCTTAGTAGAACAAAAGGGATTTTAACAATAATGTTTACTAACACTCCCCATTTTCAACTATACAGATTACTTGGACTGAATTGTTTTGCAACAGTGTTTACTTACAGAAGTGGCTTTATGTTCAGTTTGTATTTTAAAATCTGACTATTGAGCTTTTCACATACTGAACACCTTTTTATCAACAAACTGAAATTGCTTGTTCAGGTCCAAGAGTTTTTAATGTGATCCATCATGTCACTGTTTTCTGACTTGGTTTGCTGGTACAGAATATCCCTTGTAAATTGCCATTTTATGTTGAGTGGTTACTTTGGGGAGCGATGCACTCTTTGCACAAAGGAAGGAGCTCTAATGAGCTACTGTTGTTTATTTTTCTATAATATAATTGATTGGGTTCAGTAAATAATGTAGCATCTGTTGTTATACTGTGTGGGGAAATGTCAAAACAGCAAGATAGTAAGCAGGTGGTTGAGAATGGAGAGGGAGAAAATTAAAATAGACTCTATTTAAAATATAATCTCATAATAGATGAGCAAAAATGAACTGAAGTTCTGTGTATAAATATTTATACTGAGATATAATTTGCTCAGAGGTGTGTGTGTGAGAAGTAGACTATTTAAAAGCCTTTGTAATCTTGCTTCTGCCCAGTCCTTTCCCTGCAATGTAATCACCCTGTATCAGTTTCTGTTACTAAATGACCTTGGGGAGGTTTTCAAAGGCACAAATAGCACCTGTGTATATTGAAAGTTCCTTGAAAATGGGTAAATTCCTGCCTGACTGCCTCTTCAATTTGAAAAATTATCTTTTAAGCACATTTTGAGGCAGGCAGTGTGTTTGTGCTGCTTCTTCCATTCATTTACCTTCTCTTTAAGTACTGCCTTAAGTGATGTGATACTGTAACAGAGCTGCTTCTGAATATGATCAAATTTTTGACAGATGCTGCTGCTGCCCATGAATACCAGAAATACCCTTGAAAATCAAGCTCACCTCATTCAGCAGTCTGATGTCATCCATTAATTTTATTTTTTAAAAAAATCTAATCAAAGGATTGGTGCTCTAGCAGCTAGCAGAGACAGGGGACAGAGAACACAGACCTGGATCCTGCCCTTAAAGTCTTGACATCAGCAATGTTAGCTGCAAGGCAGTCATACACATTTGACTGTCACGTAGTGTCATTGCAATCTGAGGGCTGATTTCATGCAGGTTGTCGTAGAAAATGTGTTCACCTGTACTTGGAACTATCTTATAAGTGCTACTACTACTACCACCAACTTCAAATCCTCAAGCTCCCATTTCTCTTCTCCCAGTTTTCTTCTTTAATGATTCCTACTTTTATATGTACTCTGTGTATCTAATGTACATTTTTAATTGCATCTTTTAACAGTGTTTCAGTTTATTTGTAGTAAATTTCTTGCATATATTTCTTTTCACTCTGAACTGCCATTAAGGGTCCAGTCTACTGCAAATGGTCAATTACCACTGCAAGAGGAAGGCAACTTGACAAGTGCTTTTAAAGAAATACTTTCACTGCCTTTTAATTTATACCCTTTAAGGAAGCAATTGGCCACTTGACAATTATTCTCTCATTCAATTTTTTTCCAAGGCTTTCTGCCAAATGATTAAATTACGTATCCCATCGTGCATTAACTGTAGACCTAATAATATGTGTTATAAAGAAGGATTTATTTTAATTAGTTGTCTGCTGGGCTGTTATTAAGGAGCGAATAAAAATTATTTTGTCATTGAGATATAAAGGCTCTGGAGCACTGCGACACATCTTGAAGTTCTAGAAGAAATAAAAAGAAAATCTTTCTCCCTTTCTTCTCTTGCTGGCATTGCAGGCTGAAATGGTTGTTTTTCCTTCCCCAGGCCATCAGGCTGTCTCTGGAGCAGTCCTTGCCCCCCGAGCCGAAGGAGGAGAGCACCGAGTCCGTCAGCAAACTCCGCATCCGGACGCCCAGCGGCGAATTCTTTGAGCGGCGTTTCCTGGCCAGCAGCAAGCTGCAGGTTGTCTTTGATTTTGTAGCTTCCAAGGGATATCCTTGGGAGGAGTACAAGCTGCTGGGCACCTTTCCGAGGAGAGATGTGAGTAAATACAACTTGCAGGAATAAATGTCTCTGCTTCTTGCTCCTGTGGGTTGGATGGGCTGGGGTGTTACAGCATAGAAGGTAAAACTTGTGCCTGGGTATGTTCCAGTGCTGCCAAGCTCTAAGGCAGGTGCTGGCTGCCCAGTGCTGTCAGATGTTACATACAGAGCTGTGAAACCTGCCTCCAGTGGTATTGTAAAAAATCCTACATTTCAGAAAAAGTTGTGAACCATATTCAGTGAAAACTCAAATATGCTGAGCCAGTTTTGCTCATGTCCTGTTTTGAAGGAAGCTCCATCAACACTGCTATTGTAGTTCATTGTTTGAGTCTGTTATGGCTGGTACTTCTGATCTTTCTGGTTTTGCCATTTGGATGCAATTTTACGTTATGAATAAGGCTCAGCATCAGATATGACCCAGTTATGAACTATTTTAATAAATATTTGATCCCCCCCTGTTACATAATAGTAGATAATTACATCTCCTACCTTGAAATTGTATGATGAACCTACTGTGGCTGATTTTCAGAATCAATACTGCTCACTGCTTACAACAGCCAATTCTGTTGATAAATCTACAGATCATTTTCGTACTTGCTCCTAAATGTCTGAAAATCCACCTCTCTGTTTTCTGCAGAAATTAGCTTTTATTTATTATTTAGTCATTGCTACAGCAAAGATGAAAGTCAGTGGGTCCAACTGTGTGCAGGGACCCTGGATAAAAGGTGAAGGGAATGGGCACTGCAGAGATGTCAGGACAGAGCCAGGCAGTGGTGGGTGGAGTTCAGCAGCTCTTTGGCCATACTGCCTGAGCACTGCAGAGGAGTGGGGCAGCTCTGGACCAGCTGGGGTCTTGTTTGCTGGAAGCAACTCCAGGGGACTGGTTAAACCATTTTTCACCAAAGGAGTTCAGTAATTTGGATTGCTTTTCCATTTTGTTTCCCATCACTGCCCCTGGGGGAAGTTCACTAGGAATGAGGCTCTGAGTGACATGTTCACAGTAGTTTGTAACAGATAGCTCTTACTTTATCATCTTATTGGTAAGTACTCCAAAGGAGAAGAAGCTCATCCTTAGGAAGCATATCACCTTGTGAGTGGATGTGATTTCTGACCCGTTTTTGGCACAATTGTGAACAGGATTGCAGTGCTTGCAGCTCTTCTTCCATCTTGCCCTGTATTGGGAATCCTGATCAGTCAGATTGAGAAGCAGCATTTAAGGAATCTCATTAATCACTAATTAACTTTACTCCTTAAGCATGCAGTTTCATTTCCAGTGGAACCAAAGATTAGAAGTCAGCTGTGTTTCCAGGATTACTGATGGTTCAGTGTACTTGACAAAAGAAAAACACTGTTTTGCAGTCTAAACAGTGGGATTGTATGTTTTAACTATTTTGCAAGTCATGCCTCCCCACCTGTAACTTATTTCTGATGTAATACATACTTAATATAAATACCCTACAGGTATATTAGTCTTAACTTTTTACATTTGTTTTTCACTTCACACTGACTGTTTCTGTACTTATCACATCATCATCATTATGAATGCTAGTCATCTGTAAGAAACTTCAAAAATTTATCAGGTGACTCACATAAGAAGAGGTACTTAAAAAAACATAGAAAAGAAAAACATACCACTAAATTAGAACAGGCTGGTATTGTCAGTATATCTGTGAAACTGGCAGGAAGAAAAGGCTGAGGCAAAGAAAGGAGAATTTAGTGTCAGGGTCTGGAGCTGTTGGTCTGTTGTGTGGGAAGCAAAGACCCTGTCATCTTTTTTCTATGATTCCAACCTAATAATGCCATGTATGAGGAGTCACATAAATGATTCATGCTGATTGACTCAGCCATGTATGAATCCCGTTGCCATTGTGACCACCAGAGCCACAACAGACAAAAAATATTCCCTGGGGATTTGCTAACCACTGAGAACTGTAAATGACATCTGTCATGTCCCCCAGGTTTGGAAAGTTGGAAGCATGGAACTCGATAGACAGATTTAAAAAAATAAAAAAAAAGGCATTGTTGAATGGCTTGGAAGAAGTACAGTGAAAGTATATATTCATTGCCTTGGGCCTTGTGGTCTGTAGTCATTTAAAAATACACTGTAAGTTATCAAGACCCTTCTGCTGTATGGTATTTTGTCAACATGAATGGAAATCTGTGCTACAAGGACAGAGCACTTGGAATGCTTGTGCTCCAGAAAACAGGAGCATTTAAAATGTCTGTATTTAAACTATATATAACATTTTTTGAAAAAAAAAAATGTTAGAAAGTATCTGAATTACTTTGCTGGAATTTTGCTGCAGTAAGATGAAAACATGTCTTATAAAGTTAGTTTGGTTTTTTTCCTATATCCTAATCTGCTTTACAATAGCATACACACCCCCAAAAGTGTTTCTGTTTTATTAAAACAAGGGGATTATCTTCAACTGGATCAACATTTTCTTGTGATAAACTTGTTAGGGCATTTTTACCTTCTGTTCAAAGCCATCAGTTCTGATACAGTGCAGTGTTGTTGAAGTACTTTTACATCTTTCATAAATAAAAATTCATTACTTCTTAGTCCTATGTTCCAGTTGCTTACACAGATATCCTTAGCTAACTTAAAGTTGGTATCATAACCCTATTGTAAATACAAACTTCTACACATGAGTAAATACCCAGATTAACCTTTTCCAGACACTACTTGTAGATTTTAAAGCAGCAGTGACATTCCAAAGCAGTTAAGCACATGCAGTGACTTGTTATTGGGTCTTTGTCACTGACTGTGTTGTTCTTTCTACCCGTGCTGAAATTAGATATTAACCAGCTCCTCTCTCAGCACCTCAGCACCACATCTTGTACCACCAGTGTGTGTCACAAAGTGAGCTTGGGGCAGCTGGGAGCTTTGCCTCAGACTCTGGTAACCTTGGCAAGCACATCTTTGGGAGTGAAAAGCTGTATTGTATTTCTTGGCAGAGAAATTTCAGTGCAAAGAATGTATTTCTTGTGTTCTTAAATACACCTGCAAAGGCTTTGTGGGAACAAATGTGTGTGCTGTTAAATGTGTGTGCTGATTTCAGAGTTATAGTTCCCTGTCTTCCAGAAATCACATTTCACTATAACAAAAAGAGCTTACTCTATGTATTATCAGTGTGCTCAGTCAACTTTCTTGTTCAGTATTTAGGTCCCTTTCTCTTAAAATCCTTCCCAAACTCTTAGTTACTGCAACAAAACTCCAGCAACGTAATTCTGATACTTTCAAACATATTTTTTTCAAAAATGTTATGTTTAAATACAAACTCTGTCTTTGGTACTCCTTTTGACCTCCCAGCTGCAGGATCCTCCTTCTCCCATTGCCCTGGAGACCTCCAGATACTCAGTTCCTCCCTTACTTCAGTGCTAGTGATGTGCACAAGCCTGCCTAAAACTGTTGACATCTTACAGGGTGGGCATTTTACCCCACTTAGGCAAGAAGCTGAAGTGGACCAGGTCTAGCTGAAACTATAAGAGGAATGTGCAGAAATTTACCCAAACTGAGTGTCAGCCACCCTTCTAGGGTTAATATGTTTGTGAATGTTTTGTGGTGTGTGTCAGAAAGGAAGGGCCAGGCATGATTCCTCCTTCTAAATGCTATATTTGAAAGACTGAATTTATTAATTCCTCATGAAAAATCAAACCTGCAAGCTATAATTTCTGCTGCTGATTTCTACTTGAGGTGGAGCATTAGTTATGTATTTGAGAGTATGCCTTCTGCAGACATGGTATTAGAGACTTAAGCTCTTTATTTACTGTATCTGGAAGCCTTGGTAAGCCAAGACTTCTACAGTATTTCACATTTTATTTTTCTGAGCCACAGCTTAGGATCAGGTGGCAGTTAAGTCACTTAAGGTTATTTAAATGCATCTAAAATGTTGCTTAATAATTCAGAACCAGTTTGCTCTGTTTAGAGTATTAAGATTTTTTAAATCCTTTTAATTAACCAATTTCAACAGCAGTTTAAATAAACAGAAACAAAAAATCTCCCTTGAAAGTGCAGAAAATAAATTTAACTCAAATTGCATGTCAATTTAAATCAGATGTAATCAGGATTTCAGTAAATTTAGGGCCAGGTAATTCATAGTTTTGGGAGTATATGGGAATAGAATAATGGTAAGATATTCCTCCAAACCCAAATGTGATTTTTCATTCCTGTGCTTTGGCAAGATTAATCCTCTTTGATGCTCACAGTGGTGAAAATAATGCCACAGGATAGTAAGTTTAGCTGCAGCACTTGCTGTGGAGTCCTCTGAGCAGGGAATTGCCCTCTGATGTTCTCAGAAAGGTGATGTTGGAGCATAGTTCTTATTTTGTTATGCCAAGTAGTTTGACAATTTTGTGTATGACTTCTGGCAGCTATTCTTTATAAGGATTATTCTGAATTTCACCATGTGCAAACTACTGCCTTCAGATAACTTGCTTTTAAACTTACTAGGTCATGTTTAAACTCTCTAAATAGTTAATGAAAGAATTTAATGTCCAGGACCATCTTTGACTTTTAACATTCTTCCCCCTAGTCATGATCTTGATAGAAAAATAGAAGAAAGATGTTATTGTGATAAAGGATTAGTGCAGTGTCACAGCTACACCCTATAGTATTTTTAGGAATTTCATGTAAATCAGGCAAGTGGCTTGAATATCTGTTTTATAGCAAAGAAGGATTTCAGATGAATGAAATTTTTTTTCTGATAGCTTCAAAAAATTTTGAGAATTACATCTGATACCTGTAATTTTTCCAGTCATTTCCTACTACACCAAGTAGTAGTCATCTCTTTTAATTCACATAATTTAAATTTTTCTGGTCAGTGATATCATGTGCTTACCCTGATCTAGTTTACACAAGGCCACAGCCACCTACAAAAGTAGATGTCCCTCCTCCTATCATTTACAGCTTTCCTTAAGTCAATACTACCTGCCCTTGTCTTTCCTCTCCTTTCAAGATCTGTTGTTATTTTATTTATTCAAGCAGTTAGGTTTGGTTTAGTTAAGACACTGAGAAGTTGCCTAAGCAAATTGGCCATTCCAGACTGGCATATTCCCATGCCTCCTTTGAAGCCTGGTTTCTGACCATTCTTCCTGATGACTTGTAACAGTGGAGGGATTGGAAAGATTAACCTCGAGTGCAAGAGGAAAGGACACTGAAGCATTTGTAACTCCCAGATTTTCCTGCTTTTAACAAGTTTGTTGGTCACAAAGAACAGTATCACAGTCTTTTGGTCAACACCTAGAAAAGGGAGTAGGTAACATTCTTACTCTGATGAAGTCAGCCACAGCACCTGAGAGAACTTTGAGTATATTTTGCTTCTTGAAACGTGATGTTTACTTTTGTGGAAATACAATTTCCATATAGGTAGTAAAAAATTCTGTAAATATTACAGAAAGATTTTTCACCATGCTTTCTTCCAAGAAAGACAGACTTGATGTGTTTTTTTCAGACCCAGTGTCTTTACATAAGTGACTGATCCAAAGCAAAGGATTAAAGCCCTTCGTGTATCAAGTCACTGAAAGGAGATCTCATCTCACAGATGTAAGAAAAGAAGTAGAATTACATTCTGTAGATCAATATAGTTTGTGATCTCTCACAGCAACTCTATTTGAGTACAGGGAATGTTTAACCAGTTTCAGGAAATAGGTGTGCATTTCAGATGAGCTCTTTTGCTGGGGCTCACTAGGGTAAGGAAGCATTCACGGGCGCTGAATGCTCACGCGGAGCTCTCCGTGAATCATCCTCATTAGTTAGCCCAATGACTAATGCCAACCATGGGATTAATGTATTCCACCCAAGAGCCCTTCAGTGCACATCCCTTGCACCCAAAGTGCTCTTTTATTCAGCACTGCCCCATTTTACAAAACATTTATTTCAGGGGAGGCACGTTTTTGTTCGCAGGAAGATGCCTTAGTTAAGCTGTAGAGCTTTGCTCTTGCATATGATCTTATCCAGCAAAAACTGGGGCTAAGATATTTTGTATTTTTTTCTCCAGAATTCATGTTTAATACCCATTTTGTGAACATTTTTGACCCATGCAGGAAGAAAATGAAATTATAAAATACCAATGGAGAGCCTTTGTACTGGTATGATACTAAGACTGCTGTGTCTGGTTACCAGAAAATTTAATGATCTCCTGCTGTTTTGGTAATTGCATAAGTAATGCATCAGACTAAATCACCAAAGCAGTCCTAGGCACTCTCTTTATTCCATTTGCCTATCTACCAATCACAATGTTATACTGTAGATATCATTGTGATATCTGAACATCTTAATCCTTTGAACTGGTGATAAAAATCCTTTTGGATTGTTCTTTCATGCAATTATAATTAAGTGCACATGAATCCAATCCTGGGTCATTCTTCTGTGAGTGGCTGTGTTCCCATCCATTCCCCTCTGGGATGTATGCAAAGCAAAGTTCTTACAGTTCATTTGGAGCACTAAATATATTTATATGTTTTCCAATTTTCAGAGGATGTGGCTGTTTGCTTCCTTTCAACTCTTCATCAGTCTCCAGAGTGCAAGCTGTAGTATTTCTGGGGGCGTCAATTTTTTTCTGTGTAAGAAGTGCATTTAAAAATAATTAAATACATTAATAATTGTTAGCTCACTATAAGCACACAGGCAGCAGTGCCCACAAGTAATGAACTGTTTTGCTCCGTCACAGCAGAAAGGATGCTTAATATACAAATGTTCTCATCTGTAAGTGCCAGTACTTAAACTTTCTCTGCTCAACAAGGAAAATGAAGGTAAACAGTGTGAGGGAGAAGGTAGTGGAGCTCCTCTTCCTGCAGGTCCTTTGTCAGGAAAAGACAAGGTCCATGGTTTTCTGTCAGCTTATCTTTTTCTGAGAAACTCCACAGAGAATTCATAAATAGATCAAATATTTCAAACCAGAAAGGAGGGAGGGAGGAAAGTGGAAAATCTGAGGAGAGCTTTACACCACCTTGCTCCTCCTGGAAGCCTGAAGTCCTCCAGCCTCAGAGCTGTTGCCACTGTGGGACCATGAATGTCAGGTCAGGACCTGCATGTGACTCCTCTGACTGCCTCCAGCTCCATCTTCTTGTTCTGAAGGCAGCTTGTGTAATACTTCAGCACCATTAGCACCACAACAATAAAAGTCACATTATTCAGAGAGGCTTTTCTTAATTGAGATAACTTTAGTGCTTGCACTTCTGCCAAAATGAAAGAGCAAATCGGTTATAATTGAAAATGAGCTGTTTGAAAGGCTAGAGGGAGATGCAGCCTTTTTATAGTGATTTTTTAAAGTGAGATTAGTTCTTGGAAAGGAATGTAAAACAAATGTTCAGTGATGTTGGTAACTGGATGAATTTTGGCCGTATTTTGTTCAAGTACTGATCACTAAACAAAATTTCTGGTCCTTGGCTAAAAAGAGGCACAGAACTGCTTCAGAGCTACCCAGGTGTATACAGCCCTTCCCAAGGCCTTTTGTTGGAATGTAGATAAACTACAGTTATGTATTATTTTCATTACTAACTGTTAAAAAGCTATAGGATTAGGGTAAAAATTTGGTATTTTAAAAATCATAATTAACATTAGGGCTTTCTTTAGTTTTTATAAAAAGATTCAATTCTGTAAGATTGCTTAAAAACCCCTTTGTTTTTAGGCTTTTGCTTTTTAAGGGTTTGTTTGGCCTTTTTCGGGAGGTTGTTTGTTTGTTTGTTTCTGGTTTTTTTCTTTGCAAACATGAGGTATTTATTCCAGATGAAAAATTGGATTTTCATTTGGAACTTTTGAAAAGCACCAGATAGTCCAGGTGCCACTCTATGTATATAGCAACAGTGAGTTTGGGCTCATCTTTGCACCACCCTGTCATTGCGTTTAGTGTTTTAGAAAACAGGGGAGAACATAGTTGCTGTCTTAATTTACTGTCAAGTAAGTCAAGTAGTGCAAGAGAGGATAATCAGCCTTCACTGATTAAAATCTATGCAGCTTTTTTTTTTTTTAATACAAATTATGTTAAAGCAATGAAAACTTAAGACTCTGTGTCAAGGTTGGCTGCATCTTGGAGCACTGCATGGCTTTCCAAGGGAAAAATGGGAACCATGCTCAAAGTAGAGGATACAGCATCACAATTTTCTGGTTTATTAACAGCTGCTACTTTGTTTAGTAAATGTGTTTTTAAATATGCTTAATCTAAAATATCTTTTTAGAAAACATCTTGAGAAAAATAAGTCAGTGTGGTGTATAGGATTTAAGCTTCATATTTGGATTGAGGCTACATGTCTTTTACTATGACATATTTTTCCTTGTTTGTGATGGCTTTCTTCAATTCAGATGTAAATTATCTCCAAGTTTATTCAACTAAGCCCAATCTAATTGCATATATTTCTATAAAGTAACTCTACTTTTGTTTGTTGCTCAAGTTGAGCGTATTATCTGTGTAACCCAGAGATATTTCAATAGGTAGAAAGGATTCACTGTATTTGTTTGTGTGTCACTCTGAAAATATAGTTTTTTAAACAGATCTGGTACTTTACCAGGTGTGCCTTTAAGTAAATTCTATTGCATTTATACTTTAGGAGGATTAGAAAAGAGAGTAAAAGAACTCTTTGTCCGTTAGATTCATTAAATGTATTCATGCGTGTGTAACTGGTATAGAGGCTGTGCTGCTGGGGAATCAGATCCTTGTCCTAGGGTGGAGAGAAAGGTGAAGGGTGTGATATTTACTGCTTGTGTAAGTGTCATAATAATTGTGTATTTGATTCTTTATTTTTAAATTACCTTCCTGGGCATTAAGCCATTTTTTTTTTGTGTTTATCTTTTCTCCGCAGAGTTAGGGAGGGTAAGGAACCACACCTTGTAAGTGGTAAAAGTACAGCTGCTCAGGATGTGAGCATGTAATGGAACAGATAGGTCAGCAAAGGTGAAGACAGAAATAACTTAAATGTTATTCTAGAAGGAAAAAGACTTTGCTATAAAAATGTATTAAAATGCTGTTTAAGCTAACATTAGTTTTCATTTTTGGTTGATCTAAAAACCCAATTAATTTACTCAGAATTAAGTGTAAGCAGCTACTGCATTCTTACAGGAGTATAAGACTTAACATCACTACCTTGTGCCTTGCAGAGTCATAAATAATTTGAACTTCTAAGTGGCACAGAAGTACTTCAACTAGCTAGTGCTTAGTTGGAATAATCACCACAGAATTCACTTAAACAAATACTTAAATGATAACCTCCCTGGCACCAAACTGACATTGGTTGTGTAACAAAGCTCTTTAAAAGATGAAGCCATAGCTCCAGTGCACGAAAACCTAAGGTCCCATAAAATGGAATCCATAGTTGGAATAAAAGTTTTGTTTATCAGCTTGAACCTATTTCAGTGAAAGCAGCTCAATGGCAAAATCTAACGTGGCAGAACTAAAGCCCTGTAGCACCTCTGGCCATGTTTCTGGAAGGAGTGTTCCCTGGAGCAAGGGGAGTGTTCAGGTTTGCACAGAAAGTCATTTGCCTGAAGATAAAATCTCCTGGGGCACTCTGTGTTCAGGGCTTTGGGACAGCCTGAATGCACCTGCAGGTATTGTACAGGGTTCTGGGGCTTGAATGTCAGTAATCTTTCTGCCACTTGTGTTACACTCTCTGTTTCTGGACATTGAGTCCCTCCTCTGCCACCCTTCTCACTGGATAAACCTGGAGCACTTTACAGTCTCTTTTCAAGGGGTTTTAGTTCATGTTCCATTATAATATAAAGTATTGGGCATTAGCAAACTCACAAAAGATTTGAAAAATACAGCTGGTTTCACAGTGTGATGCATGAGGTGACTCCTTAGAGTCTGTGCTTTTGACTTTTAGAAAGTCAGTTATTGTAGGACTTGAAGATACATATTAAAATGGACATCAGCATGCTTCGATGGCTTCCTGTGTAATTGCTAACAACATAGAATAAATCTTCAACACATAAAGGTGTAGGGTTTTGGGACAGTGTAACTTATGTGCAGAGCTGTTTTGGAAAGAGCATCATGAAATGGCATCAGAGCCAAAGGGTGTCAGCTCTCTGGGCTCCAGAATTTATTCTAATGGTAATGAAACAAGACACACGGATACACATCTAAAGGCATTCTATACTTTTCATTATGAAATAATGCACATAAATATAAGTGAATGAGATAAATATAAATGAATGAGATTCAGTAGAACACTACACTGAACACATCTTTGCAGGCTACAGCTCTTTCCTTTGATCTCTGTTATAGATCATTCTTTGGTTTCTAATTCTGTTTTAAAATACTGTAAGTTAGAATGCATCTTAGGTCTTTAACTTCATATATTTACAAGAGAAACCATTTCTTTTGCTAGGAGGTGTGTTCACTAATAAGGCTTCTATTCTTCCTAGTAAACAACATATTTACAAGCCACAAATAACAAAGTAGAAGCTGCAGAAGGGTTGTGGTGTGATAATTAAGTACAATGGCGACCCATATGAACAGAAAATGCCAAGGAGCTAAAACAAAGCAACAACAGCTTTGTTTGTTGACAGATGTAGGAGCCATATTGTTAGTTAATTGGGTAATGGTGTAAACATTTGCAAACTCTGCTGTCCCTCAGTGAATTAAGCAGCACGCTGAAATTACGGTGAAAAGCTGCACAGTCCTTGTGCTGCAGGTACTCCAGAAGGCTCCTAGGACCCTTCTCACTGAGGAAGGAACATCATGTGTTGTTGTTATTTATGGCACTTCAAGTTTGCCAACCTTAGACTAGGACATGTATCTTGAATTATGCCCAAGTGAGTAACATGTTTCCATGTGGTCACAGCCTGGAAGGTTGTGTTCAATGCCCAGGCATACTTTTGGGATTTTTTTTTTTTTCCCCAAGTGCAAGAGACATGTTATGACTTCCCTCCCTTTTCTTGCAAAATAAAAAAAAAAAATAGCAAATTAAAAGCCCCAACAAAATGGTTTCAGGATTTGAAAATAGAGATGTCCAAATTAATACAGGTTTGTACTGAGAAGAAGGAAAATTGCTTCTCTCAGGTGCCCAATGCCTCAGAAGCTTGAATTGCACAAACCCCTCTTTAGCTCACTCCCTGCTCAGTAACAGACTGTAGCAGAATACCAAAACATTAAAAAATGCTACAAGATACTTAATTAGCATACTTCTGTAATCACAAACTTAAATGCACTACTTTGGCTGTTTTTTACATAACCAGTTTGCTTTCGTAGATAATAACCTTTCAATAATTCAAGCAGCATCTGTGCAGGAATGCATAATTGGACTGTAGATAATAGGAATCTAAAATTGAGTCTGGTTTTTGTAAATTATTTTTCTCTTCAGACATTTAGCAGTAGCTCACCACGGTACATGCAGTTTAAGAAAATATGTTCCTGCTTTGGGAATAAAAATAATGCATCTGTTTGGTTTTTGGGTTTGGTTTGGGTTTTTTAATTATTTCATTAAAAAAAAATAATGAAATTGCCGTCAGATGAAATTGCTCTGATTTTGATGGTCTTAGGAAGTGATAAGCCTTGAATATTTGTTTAAATAGTAATTTTTCCCTCATTATTGAATAATACAATAGAAATGCAAATATATTTCAAGTTTGCCTGATTTATTTGGGGGAGACAATGAGAAGCAATACTACACAGGATTAGTAAATTAGGCTTTTAAGAAAATTACATTAACAATTCTTATTAATTTATAACATTTCATCTGCTGGACCCTTAATGTTTTCTGAAAACTTTTCCAAAAGCAGTGGCATGTTGTGATCATAGATGAAATAAATTTATCTTTGGAAAAAATGCTTATTGGCATGCATCTGCATTTATACCTATGGCATAAGAATAATAAACTATTATTCACAAGCAGACTTCTGGTAACTGATGTGCTCACACGGCAAAATAACCAAAAACAGAATTACCAGGGAAAATAAGTTTAAAAATGGAAGGGAAATATTTCAGAAAATGTTTCATCTTTCTACATGAAGCTTTGCAATATTCTGAAGGATGTCACAGCATTGGTTTGCAAACTTGAATGTCAGGACACTGGGACACTTGTTGTCATTCATTGTCTATATAAGTAAATATATTGTGTAATAACCACACAATTAAACAGTTTTCTCGTGGTTTGGGGTGATTGAGGTGTCTGGAAAGAATTGAAGTGAGTAGAAACTGGGTGTTCCACCACAGGACTTGGAGCAGAAAAGGGAGTAGGAAAAGTTTCCCTTTTCAACGGAGAGATCCTGTTGGGTTGGCTATGCTGCTTGCACCATCAGTTGGACTGAAATTTTGGGATGTCTATCTAGGAGTGCAGTTTTATTTTTCATCTTAACTCATGTGTTCTAGTAAACCTTCCAAAAGTTCTTAATTTTGACAAAAAACAGATTAGTGCATAAGTTTATGGTAGAGAACCAGATCTTCTTGGAATTAATGTCACGGGTTCTGGTTTTTTATTATTCTGTTCATTGTTAATACAAAATAATACTTGTAACTACAACAACAGAAAGCACAATATATATTTCTTAATCTGCATCCTGGAAAATAATACCCACTGCTTCAGTCATCACTGATGGAGAGACTCAAAAATCTTCCCAGTAAAAGTATGCACTGTGAACATAAACAATTCAAAAGTCTACTTACACATATCTTTGTGTTCATTTATTTACAGGTGACCCAGCTGGATCCAAATAAATCATTACTGGAGGTAAAACTGTATCCTCAAGAAACCCTTTTCCTAGAGGCAAAAGAATAGATCAAACAAGATTGTAGGACTAATCATCCTTTGATAAGCCAGAGGCACAGCATCGAGAGGAAGACTTCTCTGAGCACCACCTTGTACTGACATCCAGCTCAATTCCATGTCACAAGTTTTGCCTCTTGCAAGAATCCTGAAAAATTGAAAAAACAAACATAGCTACTTAAAGTTTCACCTACATGAGTATATGTTTCCAACCTCATTTAAATGAGCAGAGGATAAAGTTCTGCTATGAACACTGAACATTATGATTCTGTTGCTCACTTATCATCCAGCTTTTGTTATAATTAATGCACTGTTAAAATGTGAGTGATTGTTAAGTAGAATTTTTACTCCTCAAATGCCCCTTTTTCACCAAGGAATCTTGGACATTTCTGCCTGTACTTTTGACACTAGAATGCTGTATATTTGATATCTCACTGAGCCAGTGCTCTCATATATATGCATTTTATTTCTGTGTTTGAATTTCTACTTTGTCAACTAATTTTAAAAGGCAGAAAAAAAATTAATGGGACATTCTCAGCCATGGAAATTTAACAGTATTATAGTAGAAAGCATATAATTTTTGTTAGTACTTTCTGACTTCTTTGATAAGATGTAAGGTTTTGTTTGGAGAATATAGTTTGACATATATGCGAGATATTTATTTACTGGTTCTGCTTTGGGTCTCAGTTCCAATTCAGTTTAGGAAGTATTTTCCATTACATTGCAGTGTGAAACTGCTTATTGCATGATGTGAATATTTAAATAACATTAGACACGGCCAGTACCAGAAACCTGGTATCTTGCCAACACTTCAGGAATCAGCTGATATTGAATATCAGCTGTTAAAAACCTTTCAAATACCAGATACAAAAGTTCTTTATTTCTCCTTGTGAAAGAAAGGGCAGTTCCCATTCTAGCAGTTTTTCTTCACTCTGGCACTTGCTTGTCTCCTATTACTCTGCTGGTTTAAAGCACCTTGTTTGGTTCATCAAACAATGGGTATTTTAAGGGGCGGTGTAATAAGAAATCTGCCTTATTGTTGCACACTTTGGACATATTAACAATACATTATTGATCCCATCTCAAATTAAAGAAATCATAGTTCTCTTGTCTGAAATGTATGCACCAGCTACCTGCTACCTGACATGGAAAAATCTAGTATTTTAAATTTCTCAACCATAGAATGAGCATACTGAGGCTAAGACTATAATGTGCAGTTGATGCCAAACCTGCATCGAAACTGGTTTATTTGGGGTTTTTTTTCTTACTTTTTTTTTTTTTTTTTCCCCTCCTTTCCCCCCCCCCCCCCTTTTTTTTTTATTTTTTATTTCTGAGCTTGCAGGATGGTGTGCATTAGCACTACAGGATCATCATCTGCTAAACGAATTTGTTTTTCATTTAAAGCCTGGCACATTGTTTTCCATCTATGTTTATACGTAATTCATAGTGTTTATTGTAGCTGAATGAGTTCTGATTTGAAAATTTTATACCAAGCTAAAACCAGTTGCACACATCTTTTAGTCTTTCTTTTTTTCTTTGGAAGGATGGTGGTATAAAATTAAATGTATGCCTATTATTAAGATGTTAGTGATGCTGATATATTGTTACCTTTACCAAAAATGCGAATTTCTGAGCGGGCAAAGCCTTATTCTACCTTTTATAATTCTGTAATTAGTGAGTGCTACACCAGACACTTTTAGAAGTGAAGTATCTATGACAAACAAAAGGTATAGAAGTGTAAGCAAATCCTAATAATTTGCAGTTCACAAATAAAAGAATTCCTAGCCAACAGAATGATAAATGTATGTGTAATGGAAAGCTGAATGCAGACGCTTCATTCTGAACTTCCATTTTCTTACAAAAAAAAAATTCCACTGCGTTTATTAAATAATAAATTAACATGGGATGCAAATTGGGGTTATGCTGTTTCTACAAACAATCACAGTAAACATACAACAGGATTTTAAAGTGATGCATATCTTTTTTTTTTTCCTTCTAAGTTGGCTTTTGAGGAAAGGAGTTGCTGAAATAGTGCTTCATGAAGCAAAGCAACCTTCCAGCTAATTTGTTTATATTAATCTGTTCTGTTTAACTTCTGTTTGATCTCATCAGGCTGTTTTCTCTCACTCAACTTGATTTCTGTATTTTGACTATATATTCTTTACTTTGATACTAGTTTTATAAAGTTATTAAATGTGGCTTGAATATTTGTTGAACTTGTTGAAGTCAGTGCTCCCAGGGTTGTATGGCCTTTTTTTTTTTTCTTCTAAACTCTATTATTTTTTCCCTCATTTTGTTCATATTTCAAAATACACTGTCATTATCAAAATGTTCTAGTGATAATTAACTGGAAGTGTTCAAAGTGGTGGCATTACTTCCCTCTGATACAAAGATTTTGAGATCAGTATACAGGGATCATTCTGCCACGAGGTAAACAAGTGTATCACTCTTTAAATAAAACATTCATGATTTTGGTCCTTACATACTTTGGGCCTGATTTCAAGAAGCAACCATGTCAAGTCACCTTTCTGAGTCACACCATCAATATAAACCAATCCCTGTGTAGAAATATTAATATTCTATGCCATCATTTTCTGCTCTCCTGGTATTCACTTCACACGCTCTGCTGGCATGGATAATCCTCTAGTCATTCAAATTTTGTAATTCAGTATTACCCTAGAACTGTAACACCATTGCTACAGAGCACATCCCTGATTCTGCCTTTTTATCTTCAGGTTCTTCACATTAATGGATTACCATTAAGGTGATTAATGCATTAGTTTTAAGTCTTAGGGAATTGCTGTTGCTGAAAGGAATCCCATGTGATGTGTCAGCTTCCGCTGCTCGTGGGGTGAAGGTGGGGCAGCCTCTGGCTTTGGGAGAAACTTCCTGCCTGTTGACAGTGGTGTTTGAAATCATTATAGAGCCCATGCAGGACACGGTGTTTGCTCTGTACTCTCTACATGTGCACCCTTCAGCTCAGTGGGAGTGCTGAGGATGTTTCTATTGGAGCTGTGTTGGAGGGTTTGTCTATTCTTTTTTATGTAGCAGAAGAGGACTTTGGCTTTCATAAACTGTACCTACTCAGTGACATTAGAAACTTAAAATAAATTTTCAATTGCAGCAATATTTCTACTAAACAGTTATATGATTTCACTCCTCTGTATGTGGGGAAAAGTTGAATCACAGTATCCCAAAGTCACAGGACTGAAGTGCTTCATTATCCAGGCCTCATGTCCAGGCTCCCTAAATGATGCATGAGAAGATTTCAGTGCCTTAAAATAACTTGCACGGCAAGCACAAAAGCACATAAGTGGGTGTCTCCACACAAGAAGAGTCACTACCAGGCAGGACCAGAACCTGCTTGGAGCAGTCAGTCAGAAATGCTAAGGATGGAGATGTCTTATGTGTGCCATTCCTCCCTGGGGCAAAGGCTTCCCCTCTTCTGCCCTGCTCCTGAGGCTCTCGGGGGGGCACCAAGGGAGGCACCAAGACCTTCAACCATTTGACAAAGCAGAGGATCCATTTTTATTTGGAAAGAGTGATGGTGGCCTCCTTCAGAGAGTTTTCACTGATTTTAATTCACACTTTGGTTTTTCCAATATTGTGAGGGCCTGAGGAGAGACAAATTCCTTTGCTGGATATTCCCTAGTCTGCTTCAACACCACCATAGCACAGGTAGTTTGAATGTGTGTGCTGCCCACTGGCAGAGCTGTTTGACTGCCAAAATACAGAATTCCTCTAAGGTCCTTGAGAGGGAAGGTGAAAATCAGTCTTTAGGCTGGCAGCTGTGTGCTTGCCTGGGGTGAGCCAACCCAGCCCTTGACAGTGGATGTTCATTGCTGCCATTGATCTTTTTGAACAAAAGAGCTGACAGTGGAAACTGGATGTTGATTCTGCATCTGAGTTTAGTTTTATTATTCTGTTTGTGTAAAAGAGAAGGCAACTGCAGTAGACTTAATTATATTTTTTTTCTGGATGGGTCATGAAAGAAAGCAGAAATTACTGTACACAGCATGAGACATTCTCTACCCGAAACTATTTCCTCCACAGATGACAAAGGTGGAGAAATACCAAGTTTAGCACTAAACGTGTCAGGATCCAGGCAGTTTTATACTCAATTTAGTCTGATATAGATGTATACTTCTGCCAGCAGAGCTATCTCTGCCTACACCTTGCACTGGAACCAGGCAAACTAATTTAAAAGTGACCATTTGTTTCCTGGAGCAGTTTTGAGGCTGATAAAGCTCACTGGTGGGTCAGTGAAGATGAGAGGAAGAGGAATGCAAGGCTGCTCCCCCTGACAGTATTGCTGATTTTTGTAGGATGAAATTGATAGGCTACTTGAAATACTTTTTTTAAGATCTTGTTACTACTTTTGAATTTTACATCATTTTGGTTTTAATTTTGATTATATTTCAAACAAATTAAATGCTATAAAGGTTTGGCTGCCTGAAATTTCTTTAAATCTGACAAAGTCAGCAGCCCAGAATTCAGGAAAGCCTGAGAAGGCAGATGAAAGGTCCCTTGAGTGTGTGCAGTGAAGGCAAGGCTCACTCCAGATCCAACTCTTGGGAGTCACTCCAGACCCAAGCACCCTAAAAGTTTCAAGGGGTTTTAATATCTCATTAGATAGCAGAGAATCCACTCCTTAGCCAGGGCTTTCCTCTGTGGGTTCTTTTGTATAATAAAGATTGCAGCCTTAATATAATTCAATTAAAATGTCACTCAGCTGCTAGTTATAGGAGGAGGCTTCATTAGTTCCTGTGATTACAAAACTACTGGTTAACAGAATTGTTATTTTGTACTTAGTACCCCAGAGTTTCCTTTGCTGTTTTCCAGCTCCATGTTGTCACAGTGTTCCCCAGGATTCCACAGTTCATCACTGTTCCCTTTCCATCCACTCAACTTGGATGGGTTTGTGTTATTTATTAACAGCAAAAGCTCACCACTGATCCCTTTCTCCAGGAAGTGGTGCCTGAGTACCTTGAATAACACAGGTTCCCTCACAGATTTTTGAGGACATGGCTGGAATCCTCTCACTGTGAAAATTGCTGCTTTCTGCTTCCAGCTATCAAATCTCATCAAATCTCAGATAATGTTACCTTTTTTTTTTTTTTTACTCAAGAAAATATGTTTCCACTGTAGTAAACACTACTACAAATGACTAGCTTAGTTGTTTCTATTTTTAACAAAAGGAGTCTTTTACACCATAAAAATATCTTCTGGCAGGTTTCCTGTTTCTGATATTTTTAATAATCCGTTACATCTTTGGTAGTTGTTCCTAGCAGTCTGTCAGTTGTTTAATTCAGGATTTGTGTATTCCAAAAGTTAAATTTCCATGGATTTTCTGATTTTCGTTTCCTTCTTTGAGTCTGTCTTCCTATTACATCCTTGAATGTGCTGGTTCACATGACCTAGCTGCTTCTTGTGGGCATTCTGCAGTCTTTTTAAGTCAGATACATGTGTATTCTGAGGATCTAAGATAGTGTCTTCGAAAAGTTTTGGTTACAATCTTAGTCTTTTACCTGTGACTTTATTTTCTCTTTGTTATCTTTTTATGCAGTTTTCTTCTAAAATGGTAGTGGCTACTCGGGTGATTTTAAAGAATCATTATCATTTTGTAAAATAGTGAACATAAGTATGTTTTCATTCACCTAAAAATGTAGTTTCTATAATTTTATTTGCCTCTATGCTTTGTTTAATCTACTGTTACAGTCTCCTTTATCATGAGTTACTATCACTAATAAGTATTTTATACCTTGTAATTATGGCATCCTGTTCATGATTTTGCTTTTTCTAAATTTACAGGTAGAACGCATTTGTTGTCATTTGAAAACCCCCGTTCTATTGCAGCCATTTTAGGAGCTTAAAAATTATCTGATGTGTACTTTAGGAACATTTTTTATTTTGTGTAGGCCTATTTGCCTGTTTATGTCCTGATTAATTAAGACTGATTGCGTAAGGGAAAGCATTTCCAAACTTGGTGGCAATGAAGGAGTTTTTTTTAATGACAGCTATAAAGTCGCTAATGCAGAAGAACAAAATAATTTATAATCTTGTGGATGTAATAAAGAAAGAAGGGGGGAGATATTTTTTTTAGAACCTGCGATTTACAGAGAACACTCCGTTGCTGAAATATACTTCTTCGAGGTTTAGTCCAAGGTGAGTCGGACATTGTGTGGCTGTTGCAGCATCGCCTAACGTGGGAAAAGCAAACCAAATCAACAAACAGAAACACCGAAAAAGTGATCCCCGCCTTGATGCGGGTCCCCCCGCGCCCTCGCGGCTCCCCGGGAGATGCTGCCGCGGCGGAGCGGGATGGGGGCGAAGGCACCCCCGGCCTTGCCCCGGGACCGCAGCCGCCCTTCGGCCTCTCGGGGCGGGACGGAGCCGCCGGGGCAGAACTCCCGGGGCACCGGAGCCGGCGCGGAGCCGCCCCCGTGGGTCTCCCCTTCCCTTCCCTTCCCTCCGCGGCCGCCCTGGCTCCGCACCCGGCCCGGCTCTGCCCGCACGTCCATCAACAATTATTTAAAAATTATTTAAAACATAATCAAAGCGAAGTCAAAAGAGAGGGAAGCGCTCGGTGCCGCGCCTTCCCCCGGGGGCGGAGAAGGGGCCGCTCAGCCCGGCGCTGGGCGAGGGGCGCGCAAGGAAAAATTGGGTATTCCCGGGGGAAAAAAACCAACAACCCACGAACAAACAGCCAACAAACCAAACAAATGGAGCCACATGCTCGGGCATCGCCCCAGCGCTGCCTGGTCCCGCGGGGCTGATGGCACCGGCCGGGGCTGGACGGTGCCGTGGGAGATTTGGGATGGTCCGTCGGTAACTTGAAAGAACTCAGTGTTTGTATAAGAGCCCCTTAAAATACCGCGTGTCAACTGGAAAGAGAATATAAAAATCATTTTTTGCCCCAAGTGCGTGTGGTTTTGTTACAGCGGCCCTCCCGCCCCTCCGCAGACGCCCTCGATGTGTTTCTTGAACGACGATAGACCGTGTTTATCTATCGCGTTCCGTCAGGATTGTTCTGCTCCTGAGCTCCTGGGGCAATAAACATTGAAGGGGGAATCCTCTGCCAAATCCGACCGGGGTTGTCATGATCATGAATAAAAATAAAAGGATTAATCTTCTGCTTTCGGCTAATGAAAAAATATAGCCTCCAAAACATGGAAGCGCCGCGATGTGCTGAGGCGGGATGCGGCCGGGCAGATGCGGGAGCGGCGCGGGGGGGCGGTCCCGCACCTCGGGGTGTCCGTGCCGCTGCCACGGGCGGGGGCATTTCCCCGCCGCCCCCTCCCCGGACCGGTCGTCCGGGCCCCAGCAGGCAGGAGGGAGCTCCAGGGTTTTTAATTACACTCCTTCCCTTTGCTCCCTTCATTTTTCTGCACCCTTTGCAGTGAGACACACTTGGAATTAGAGTGGTTGTGACATTTTAGTGGCAGCTTATTGTGCGGAACACTTAAAGTTTAAAAAACAAGCCCCATAGAAGTTGAGGGGCTTAAAGCAGCCCCCTTTGTGGGGCAAGACATAGAGTTTTGATTCTGGACAATGGTGTTTCTCAAATTTCTTCCAAAAACCTGCACCCCATCTGTGATCTCAATGAAATCGCTTTTCTCTCTCCCTTCAATTCATTTGGCAAAGGCGAAGCAGATGCATGGGACGGGGTCTGAATTTTAATTATTAGGTTTTACCTGAAACAAAACAGCAAATCCTTTTTACCATGTGTTTGAAGTTAGGAGACGGGTAGGGGAATATAAAATATAATTAAAAAGCTCTCGGATCGTTAGGGAGCTGACAAGAGCCTTTTTAATGAACCTCTCGGAGCGCCCTACGGTAAATTAGCAGAGCGGGGCTTTCCCGAGTCATTCCGGCTCTGGGCTGCCGCCCCCGCGGTACCTGCGGGCGCCCGGCGGTGCCAGCGCGTGTCCCCGCGGCTGCCGGGAGCCCGCGGCACACGCGCGTGTCCCCGCGGGCAGCCCGCGGAGCCTCCGCAGCCGCGCACCGCCGGCGCGGGGATGCGGCACAGCCCGGCCCGAGCCGTGCCGTGCCGAGCCGAGCCGTGCCGTGCCGAGTCGTGCTGTGCCGAGCCGTGCCTTGCCGAGCCGAGCCGTGCCTTGCCATGCCGTGCCGAGCCGAGCCGAGCCGAGCCGAGCCGTGCCGTGCCAAGCCGAGCCGAACCGAGCCGAGCCGAGCCGCCCCCGGCCCGCGGCCGCTCCGCCGACCCGCCGAGGTTCGCGTTGCTGCCGGGACAGCCCCCCCCGCCCTCCCCGCTTCCCGCGCATTAACTCAGAGTGCATTTAACCAGCAATAAGGTGCTGGGGGGGAAATTGTCTGTCACTTTAATCCATGCCCGAGGGGCTGGGAAATAAAAAGGGAGAGGGAGAAGGAGGGAGGGAGAGAAAAGCAAAGGTCTTAAAGAGCCCCAAATCCACAGGCGAGCGGTGGGAATGCGGAGCCAGGCTCGGCTCCCTGGCCGGCCCTCGGTGGGCAGCGAGCCCCGAGCAGGCAGCGCCGGCTCCGGAGGTTGATCCCGTCCGCTCTGGGAGAGGACCCGATCTCTTGCCGCACGCCCCCGGCAAGAAAGGGGAACTCCTGCCCGCGCTCTCCTCCGCTCAGCTCGCCTCTCTGGCGGGTGGAAGAAGGGGAGAGCAGAGCTGGGGCCCTCCATGGGCACCCCCATACCCCCACCATACCCCCGTGCCCCGCAGAGCGCCGGCCCCTGCCGGGACGCGCGGCTTTCCCCGTCCACAGGCAGAGGATGCTCCCCTGCCCGCCCCGCTGAAGCGATTAAGATTTCCTTCCCCTTACTTGGGAAGCCACAGCCCGAGCCTCAGCCAAACCCGGGGGACATCAGCCAGCGCCGAAGGCCCTGGGGACGGACGACGGATTTTTAATTTTTAGCTCCAGCACACGGGGGAGGAGGGGTGATGGATGGATTTTTGCGTGTGTGAACTTTTTTTCCTCTTTCTTGTGTGTCGGTGTGCGTGTGTGTAGATGGGCACAAGCTCTCAGAGAAAAGAAATTTTAGAGTAACAACTAAAGGCTTTCTTGTGCAGTTATTTTAAGGGCTTTGTTCAGTGCCTGAAGGGGGATGCGCCCATTTGTTCGGGAGGGGATTCATCACATGCCCCTTTCATGTGAACCAGAGGTTAACAACCTAATGAGCACTTGGTGAAGAGATGAAGCGTGTAAAGAGCCCGATTTTCCCAAATCCTGGTCTGCTGTCTTGGGGATGTGCTACTCTAACCTCTGCTGGGCTAATAGTCTCCGCACTTCCAGCGGGGAGGCCCCGGGAAGCCCCCGGGTCCAGCCGCGCTCAGGCGGGGCAGCAGCAGCGAGGCGGCTCGGTCGCGATGCCCCGCCGGGGAGCCGGGGGGGCTCGGCCCCACCGCTACATATGTTGGGTCAAGTCTCCCCATTGTGAGCGTGTAAAAAGGTGTAAAAACTCAATCATCTGTAGCTTTTTTAAAGGGAGGGCTTACCCCTGGATTTGTTGCATAATGGATTGTTAAAAAAGTAGAGGGTTGAATTAAAACTGTTCCCTAGTCACTTTTAATGAGACCACTCTATTTAATTAGCAAAGTTGAAACATGCAATTAAAATTAGCTCAGTTTAGCACATATTAAAGGAAATGGGGGACGCGGCTCCGGCTCATATTAAAGCGAGTCGGAGGAGAAATGGCGGAGAAGTCTGAGAGTAAGCGAAATGACTCTGTGGAGGTAATTCAGCCGGCGGCCATCTGTCAGAGGACCCGCCGTGCCCCCTTCATCCCGGCCCCGATCGCAGTGTCCCTCTAAGGACCGTCCCCGCAACGCCAGCGCGATGCGCGCGGCCGGTGCCGCGGGACGGGGCGAAGCCCTTCGAGGGCCGCGTGTCCGTGCGTGTCCGTGGGGATGTGCTCCTCCCCAAAGGCCGGGGGCTGAGTACCTGCGCCGGCCCCGGCGGATCCCCGAGGGGTCGGGCAGTCCCGGCCCCGGTGTGGGTTCCTCCCGTACGACCGCCGGGCTGCGGGAGGAGAGCAGCCCGCGCAGGAGTGCGCGGAGCCCCGAATTTCCCTTATGTTCTTCCACAAATCTTTCCCCCTTGTCGCTTTTTCCTCCCCCACTGGGAGCCGGGAAATCGAGTTAATAATGTTTCAAATACTTGAGAAGTCCGGGCTAACGGGAGTTCCGTCTCCCTTTCCTCGCTCCGGATCTGAAGAGGTTGTCTGGACTAGGAGGAATGTGCCTTTTTCTTGAAGGGGGGGTAGTGGTGGTGGTAATTTTCATTCTTGTAATATTGGTTTGGGGATAATTACTTTTAATGTCAAAAAGATTTAGTTTAATATCATCTCTATTAGGCGGCTGGGTGGATAATTAAAAGTGAAGATGATAGCAGCAGGGAAACAGATGGCATTTGCTTACTTTGATTCAGTAGGTAAATAATGAAAAAGTCAATGGCAAACCCCCTAGAACAATTGAAACCTTAAAGAGCACTAACATTAGCAGGTACTTACAAACTGTCTTCCGCTAAGAACGAGATGAAAATACACTAATCAAGAACTATATTTCTCTGGGATGCTTCCGAGGGCTGCGTTGCCTGCGGGCGTGCGTGTCCCTTCCCCCGCATGGCAACCAATAGCCGGGCTCTTTTTAATTAAGATTTTACTACTGCAACCGGGGGAAGCTGCAGCAGCACCGTTGCTGCAGCCCTCTCGAACTTGGGCACCGGAGCAGCCGTACAACGGGAAGCCTTTAGGTGAATCAAGGGGAGTGAGGGGAGAAAGAAGCACCGGAGAAATCGGGGCTTCTTCAGAATAAATATATTAAACCCCTGTCGTGTTTTAGCGGGCTGACCCAGCCGTATGCGCTGGGCCGTGGGGCGTTTCTGGATGCTGCCAGAGTCAAACGCCCGGCGGGGATAACTGAGCAGCAGCCGGGGCACCGCGCAACGAAACGCGGCGCCTCTGGTCATCCCTGTAACGAAGTAGTATTGACTTCCACGCGTCTGGAGGGCGCGGGCTGCCCTGACCGCGGTGGGGTTGCCCCTAGCACGCTTTAGCCCCGGTGGCTCCGGAGGTCGGCGGCTCTCCCCGCCCGGCCCGGGCAGGGCGCCCGCCCCGCTCTCTGGAGCCGGCCCAGCGCCCGGTGCCAGCCCGGGCTGCTCCTGCGGGGCCCGGCCAGCCCTGCTGGGAGGACGAGGGGAGCTGGGTCCAAGCCTGAGTTCCTCTCGTGGTTTGACGCTGGGAGTTGCTCCCAGAGCCAAGCTGGGAGCGAAACCAGTCTCGGGGGCTTTAAAGTCGCATTTCAGCGGGTTTGGAGAAATGAATTTCTCTTTCTACGCCCGCCCGGGCAGCGGGAGCGCGGCTGCTCTGTGCGTGCCTAAAGCAAACATCCCTCCCCCAGAAAGACACGGGAGCAGGGATGTACAAGAAGATTTTATTGTGCCTCGTCAAACAGAAATGAATTGCAGTAGGAGAGAAGGGAGGAAAAAGGGAGGGGTGGGGGGAGAGCAATATCCACCTCCCCGCTGCCTCCTCCGTACTCACACACACACTGAGCTCTGGCAGGCCGGGACAGAGCTGGAGAGAGCCCCGAGCCCGCGGCAAGTCCTGGCCGCGCCTCTGCTGCTCCGGGCGAACTCACAGCTTAGGGGTGGCTGGTTTGAATAAATCTGTGAAATGTGCGCACTGTCTAGTTCACAGCGAAAGTTTTCAAAGGAAAATACGGACAGGGGAGAAATTATTATTATTGTTAAAATGTCAAACCGGTGAGAAGTGTGATTCCGGGCTCTCCTTTTCTAAACGCACCTCGTAAGAGAAGAGCAACACAGGAATAGTCGGGTCCCGGTTGGAAGCGGCCCCTCCAGTCACTTCCCTCCTGGAAAGCGGGAAGGCAGAGTCTCCCTGAGCCCGGAGCAGGGTGCCGAGTCCGAGAAGAGGCCTCGGCTCCGGGTCTGGAGCGACCCCGGCGAAGAACGGCGCTTCCCGGGAGCGGCGGCTTCGCCCCCTGCCCGCTCCGGCTCCGGGCGCCTGCCGGGGCCGCTGCCGGCCCTGGGGGCGGCCGGAGAGGAGCGGGGCGTGGGAAACCGTCAAGAGCCCCTGAAATCGGGGGAGATTTGGACAAATGTCCTTAGAACTTGCTGAATTCCGGAGCTGTGTTACGTATTCTTGAAATTTCAAAGTTTTTATTTAATAAACCCTTTTTCTTACGATGTCGGATTGATAATGAGTGTAACATTTTAAACCAGCACATGACCAAGTGTTTTGGGGGTGTCCTCTGCTGGCTTCGGACGAACAGCAGAAACAGGCACTGGGCGTTTACGTGCCCAGCTCTGGGACACCGCACCCCAACTCTGCGTATCACAGCGAGCGGGGCCGTGCTGCAGGAGCCCAGGAAACAGCCTTGGGACAGAGATGCTGCACGTCGTGTGTTCCAGCTTCAACACCGCCCTTTGCAATGTTACTGAGAGCCTGAGGCTCCGAACAGAAACCACCGCGTTTCACTGGCTGATTACTGACTCATTCCTGGGTTGGGTTGGTTTTTTTTGTTTTGTTTTTCCTGTTTGTTGTTTGTTTTTTTTTCCCATGGTAGTTTCCAAAATAGATAGTTTTAACCCGCCATAAAGGGAAAGGATAACCCAGCCCTTTAATTGAAGTCAGAGCTGGAAGACAAGGGAATGGGGGAAATCGGCATTACCCATCCTGTGTTGTTGTTGGTGGCGGGTTGCCTCGGGGGGGAAATTGAAGGTATTTGCTGGAAAAAACCCCATCGATACCGCAAACAAAACTGCCAGGAAAAAGGGAGAACATTTTCCCCATGTTAAACAAACATATAGCAATATTTTAAATGTTTCTTATTGTGCCTGATCGAGTTCTACGAATTCCCAATTAAATCAGATGATTCGAGTAATATTCCCTGGAGAATAAAATTAGTGGTTGCGAATAAAATTAAATCGGATATTTTGACTTGGCTGCTGTATTAAATAAAGGTGTTATAACACCTAAATCACAAGGAGTGGGCGGCAGCTGCGCCCGCAGAAAATCGGGTAGGAAAGCGCTCATTCCGTGTCCAAAAAAAAAAAAAAAAAAAAAAGAGGAAGACGGATGTAAGTGTAAGAAAAATATTGAACATTTGGAGGGCTCTGCAATTGTGCTTTTCGCAACCACGGAAGGAGAGTGATCAAGGGGAAAAGTCATCGCAGCATCAGCGAGCGCTGCGTGTCCTGCAGCGGGGCTGTCCCGCGGCCCTGCGCGGTCTCCAGCCCGCGGAGGAAGCGGCGGGCAGGGCCGGCAGGGCCGGCACGCTCCGAGCAGTGCCGGGGCTTTCTGTCCCCCGGCTCGGGGCCCGCAGCTCCCGGGGCACCCACCCGGGAAGGCACCGGGAACAGCTCTCACGGCGTGGGAGCGCAGGTGGGGATGCTGAGGTGGCGGGAGGAGGCCCTTACCACCGGCAGACGGTTCCCGCTACGGGCAAGGACTCATGTGAAAAAAAACTTCGAAGAAAAGTGCCGAGGAGGATGGAGATCCCTCGTGGGAAAGAGAGGGGAGAACCCTGGGGAAAGGAGACGGCGTTATTTCCCACCGAAGTGCTACCTCCTCCCGCTACCAGCGAAGGTGACGTCAAACCCGGGTGGCTGATGCTAAAACAAAAGCTCCGGGGTTAATATACAGTTACCAGCCCGGCAGCCTCCTCCTCCTCAAAAATCAGTCCCTTGGGTTTATTGTCCCCGCGGGGAAGGCGCCTGTTGAACATGTAGTCACGCAAACAGCTGGCAGGAGAAAGAAAGAATGAACTTTACTTTCTGGGGAGCGAAGGGCGGGCTGGGCTCCCCCAGGCTAAAGCGCAGAGAAAGGATGGAAAATCATACTCACCTCGGGCTTCTCCTGCTGCCACAGCACTTGTACGTTCACCTGCGAGTGTGGAGAGAGAGAGAGAGAGAAGAGGGGAGAGAAGGAAGGAAGGAAGGAAGGAAGGAAGGAAGGAAGGAAGGAAGGAAGGAAGGAAGGAAGGAAGGAAGGAAGGAAGGAAGGAAGGAAGGAAGGAAGGAAGGAGGGAAGGAAGGAAGGAAGGAGAGAGTCATCGTTACGTACGATCATAAAACAAAATCTCCAAGGGGAGGGGAGAGACCATAAATTGAACTGTCACCTTTCACAGCATATTCCCCCTCCTCTTTTGACAAGTAACACCCAGGGGGAAAAAAAAAATCAAACGGTTGGCAAGTACCGTTCCCAACGAATTTATAAAAAAGGAAAGGAAAAGAGGGCCCAACTCTCAGGTGGCGGGGGAGCGGGCCGTGTTTCCAGGCACGCCCACGCTGCCCCGCTGTCCCCGCGGTGCCCCCCGGACGCTCCCGGCGCTCCGCGGGCGCGGCGCGCTCGGGCGGCCGCGGCGGAGCGCGGGGCGGCCAATCAGCGCGGCGCCCGCGGGCCCTGGCCAATGGCAGGCGCCACATTGTTGTCAAATGTTGCCTAATGGCAACGCGGGCCGCAACAATAGCGCGAGTGCGGCGCGGCGGGCAGCGCGCTCCGCTCCGCTCCGGCCGCGCCGCGTCCCGCGGGGCTCCGCGCCCGCCCCGGCCCGGCCCGGCCCCACCGCCGCTCTGCCCGCCCGCTCCGGGCTCGCCCGGCTGCGGAGGTGCTGCTCGGGAGACGGGGTGGCTTTTTTTTTTTTTTTTCTTTCCCCGCTATTCTCTGCTGGATTTTAGCCTCTGCGGCTCGTGGCGAGGGATCCTGTCGTTGAAGGTGCCGGATTGTTCTTTGGAGGGACGCTGCTAGTCTGTGGCCGCAGTTGCAGGGGGACGGGGGAACGGAGCTTAGCGAGCAGCTCCGGTTGCACCGGGGCGCCGTGGGGAGCGGCGACCCCGCAAGAGCGGACGGGAGAGGTCGGCTTTGAGCCTGGCGCGATGAACTTGGTGCTGCCCCGCCAGATGCGCACGGAGAGCAAGGAAGCGAGAGTGATCTAAGTTTTCTTGGATTTTCTTGTGTTAGCTTTGCTTTTCGGGCGCGGAGGGGAGGAGGGCGCGGAACGGCTCCCGACGGGCCCCTCCTCACTTGAACCCCGCTCCGGGGCCGTGTGCTGGTGCGGGGGGCCGGGGGAGTCGAGCGAGGCGAGAGGACGGGCGCTGGGGTTTGCATGCCCGCTCCCGGGGCTCTGTGTGCCCCCCACTCGTGATTGCGCTTGAAGGCGACGGGAGCCTCTCCGCGCCCGGGCGCGGCTGCGGCGCAGGGGCTCCCCCGCCCCGCGTCGCTTTGGGGGAGGCCGGGGAGGGGGGGCCGCTCTCTCGGGGCGGGCTCGCCGGGATGGAGCTGCGGTCGGAGCTGCCGAGCGTCCCCGCCGCGCCCCCCCCGGTGCCCCCCAGCTCGGTGGCGGCGGCGGCGGCCGCGGCGGCGGCCACGCTGCCGGTGAGCGTGGCCGGGAGCTTGCTGCGGGCGCCGCCGCTGCTGCTGCGGGCGGCCGAGAAGTACCCGCGGACGCCCAAGTGCGCCCGGTGCCGCAACCACGGGGTGGTGTCGGCGCTGAAGGGCCACAAGCGGTACTGCCGCTGGAAGGACTGCATGTGCGCCAAGTGCACCCTCATCGCCGAGCGCCAGCGCGTCATGGCCGCTCAGGTGGCGCTGCGCCGGCAGCAGGCGCAGGAGGAGAACGAGGCCCGCGAGCTCCAGCTGCTCTACGGCACGGCCGAGGGGCTGGCGCTGGCGGCCGCCAACGGCATCATCCCGCCCCGGCCCGCGTACGAGGTGTTCGGCTCCGTCTGCGCCGGGGCCGGCGGCGAGGGAGGCGCCGGCGCCTCAGGTAAGGCCGCGCTGGGTGCCCTCGGAGCGGGGGTGATGGGAGGAAGGGGCCTGGAGAGGCGGCGGGAGATGAGCGGGGCGCTCCGCGGGGCCCGCCAGGGGCAGCCCCACTGACGGTCTCTTCCTTCTGCACCCCCGACCCGCAGAGTCCAAGATGCAGAAGTTCGAGCTGTTCCCCAAGACGCTGCTGCCGAGCCGCGCCGTCACCCCGCAACAGGCGGGCGGGAAGCCCCTCTCCCCGGACGGCGAGTCCGTGCCCGGCACCTCCTCCCCGGATGCTCGCCACGGCTCGGGCTCGGAGAACGGGGACGGCGAGTCCTTCCTGAGCTCTCCCGTCTCCAAGGGCCCGAAGGAGGGGGAGGAGAGCCCGGGCTCCATCAGCCCGCTGGGCTCGGACTCGGGCTCGGAGGCGGACAAGGACGAGCAGGACCCGTCGCCCTCGGCCGGCGGCCGGCAGCGGACTCCCATCGACATCCTGACGCGCGTCTTCCCGGCGCACAAGCGCAGCGTGCTGGAGCTGGTGCTGCAGGGCTGCGGCGGGGACGTGGTACAGGCCATCGAGCAGATCCTCAACAACCGCGGCCCGGAGAAGGGCCCCGAGGAGGGCTGGGCCCGGGACGGCGCCTTGCAGGGCCTGCCGCCCACCCCCGCCGCCGCCGCCGCCCACCACCGGCCCTTGATCGCCGGCGCCATGGCCCCGGCCATCGGCACGCTGGGCAGCCGCTCCGCGTTCTCCCCGCTGCAGCCCAACGCCACGCACTTCGGGGCCGAGGCCGGCGCCTACCCCCTGGGCACCCACCTGGGACTGAACCCGCTGCGCCTCGCCTACTCGGCGCACAGCCGGGGACTGGCCTTCATGACCCCCTACTCCACGGCCGGGCTGATGCCCACGCTGGGGTTCCGGCCGCCCGTGGACTACGCCTTCAGCGACCTGATGCGGGACCGCTCCGCCGTGCACAAGGAGCAGGTGTACTCCAGCGGGCTCTACGGGCCCATGGTCAACAACACCCCCGAGAAGCAATAGCAGCTTCCTAAAGCTCGTCTGTGTAGAGGTAGCTAGGTAGGCACGGGTGGACGGACGCGGGTGGCTTCCTCCCCTCCGTGCAGGCGGTGGTTGCGTGCAGAGCCCGGCGCGGACAGGCGTAGGTGTATTAAGGTGATAAAGGTGCACTTTTCATTGTCCAGACATGAGTCGCTCTTCGTTGCTTATGGCCATAAGCATGGATATCCTCAGCGCGTTGTGGGGTGTGCACACACACGCGCGCTCTTTCCCACACACATACATATATATATATGTATACTAGCAAGTGTATAATGTTATAAAATGGAAATCTAAGTTATTAATGTAACTCGTAGGTGAACTTGGTATTAACGTTAAGCTAAAGGTTAGGCAGCGCATTGTAATACTTACCAGGCATATAGATGAAACATTGTCAAATTGAAAACCTTTTCCTTCTCGCCCCCAGAAACGTTGCGGTCTGTATATAACATTGGAAAGTAGATATATTTGTAACTGTCCGTAGGACCCTGGCGCCAATGGTGTATGATGGTTTAATAAACCTCCTTCATTTGTGATCTGCAAGAAAATTGCTTTCTTGTTCCGATGTAGCAAACTTCTTGCTGTTTCTAACAGGTAATTCTGTGTTTCCATTTCATAGAAATAAATGTTATTTTCTATTAAAAAAAAAATCGGTCTTATGAATGGTAAGTGGTATTTTATGAGATTATGGAAATGTGTTAATGGGAAATTCATTTGACAAGTACATTCAATATTTAAAGGAGTTTATGCAAATAGTACAAACATGTTTACTACATTTTTATCATGGTCAAACTAGATATTCTTCAGATAAATTTATAAATAAAAATGAAGCGAACAAGCAAGAGCAAATTCCTTATCAACTGAAATTGTCAAATACATTTATTTCTGGTCTTTTTCTTATTTATGCCTGCAGAAAAAAAAAAATCCCCCAAAAACCAACAGAGGTATAAATTTAAGCAGGATTTCTTCCCTTGATATCTTGATGTTTTTTGACATATTTAGGAAATTTGGAAATTTGGCATCGTCGCAAAGAGAAGCCTGGTTAAATCAAATCCCACCTTGCGAACTGCGGGTTGTGTAGCAGCAATAAGGTTTTACCCCTTGTATCTGAAATCGGATTGTGCCGTTCAAGTGTTTTTTGTGTCAAAATAAGAACAGGGATTGATAATAATGACTTTTTTTAGAATGTAAATGTGCGTTTGCGGCAGAGGTGGATGAGTTAAAATCAGTGCAGGGAAGGTTTCTCTGTTTTCAGAGTTGTGTGTCCTTCACCCTCATCCATGGGTAAAGGCTACTTGCGTGGCTTTTTTTCTTTTCTCTCTCTTTTTTTTTTTTTTTTTTTTTTTTGGTAATGGTGTCCAAATGTTCTCCGAGATCAAAAAGTAAGTAGGGCTTTCCTGCCTCTATTTATTTCTGTATTGGGATGAGCGGGGGGCAGCGGGCGTGCCCCCGTGCATCCCGAGAAGGGATCCCCGAAGGCCGGAGCGTGACTTTCTTGCCAGTCCTGGGAGTGTTTGGCCCAGGAAAACTATTACTCACAAAGAACAAGTTCAGTGCATGGTTGAATTAAGACTGTAAAAGCTCCTAAAGTTGGTTGGTATGGAAACCTAATCCCAGCGAACCGCTCCGTGGCACAGCTGGACTGTTTACTTTCTCACTTCAAATATAACTGTGTAAACATTGGCTGGGAGCTGCCAGCACGGCTCCTACCAACCAGTTAATATACTGGTGGGGCTGGGAGGACAGGAGTCCTGCCGCAGCTATGGAGGGAAGCTCCTGGGTAAAATCAAATTGCATCAAAACGCAATTCTTCAATCCTGCATGCGGTTGATCAACTTGGATACAATTTTACGATTTTCTTTAAAAAATCTCCCCAAAACCCAAAATCAAATCCAAAACAAGACCCCAACAAAAAAGTAAGTAAATATTGCAGATCACACCTAGGCAAATACTTTTGACCCCAGTCCATCCTGGGAGCAGCCAAATCAATATCGTAAGGGAAACTTTTTAAAGTCTCGTGTTCCAAGAGTGGGTGAAACTTAATATTACTACAATAAAACGGTTTAATAAAGAAGGGCTTTAATAGTGAGCTAATTTGATTGAGTTTCCTAATTCCACTTTAATTGGAAAAGGAGTTGTCTGTTTGGTTATAAAGTGCTAGGGTTATGTTAGACTGAGGAAAAAAAAAAAAAGATGGACGTTGAGCATCTGAATAAACTTTTTTTCTATTTTTTTTTCTTTTTTGGTTGGCAGCTGACTTTGTGCAGGATGGGTTTCCATATCTAGGATTATGAACGGGCTACAAAGAGCTGCTACTTAAAGAAATCAGGTCGCCACATTTCTCCTATTCTAGCCCTGTTGAGAAAGGCTTAGGAGCTGTTGATTTAACTCAGCTCCCCTTTTAATTATGAAAGCCATTCTTGTGTAGTTAGGCGAGCAGGACAATTTATCAGAATTGTTGCCGTGTCTTGGAGGTTGGCTTGAGCTTGGATTTATACAACCGACAATGGGGATCACGACGATTAACTTTCATATGGGTAGTTTAGGCAGTTAGACTGGGGGGGAGTAGGAGGAGGGAGGAGGGGTGAGAGTCTGATAAATTATCGTACTAAAGTAATTCCTACAGATTTAAAAGAAAAAAAAAAAAAAAGAAAAAAGCCCCTTGCGTTTGGAGCTGCCTCGGAGCGGTTCGTATACAGAAGCCTCTGGCAGAACATAAAATATTCAGGTCCCTTTTAGAGTAAAATAAAATGCTGTCACTTGAATAAAAATCGGCGGAACCGAGTATAAATTATTTGTGAAGCAGAGAGGCTGCGGGCGAGCGCTCGCAAACTTCCCTGTTAATTAAATCTTAATCCATGGGTCGCAGGAAGCGGCGGAGCTGTAGCAGCGGCTGCTGTACATACAGCGGGACACGTTCCAGAGTTATATTAACTGCACTCGTGTTTAATATGAATCAGTCCTAATCCACAGCATAATAAAGATCAAATTAGACTAACCATTTAGTAGCGAAATGACATTCCTTCACCTAAAATGAACCTCCCCGCGCCGTGCTCGCTGCCAGGCAGGCGCAGCAGCCCGGCCGGGCCCGGCTGGGGCTGAGCGGGGCCGGGGAGGGCAGCGGGGCGGCCTTTTCCAGGCTGGCCAGTTTGGTTTGCAGCCTGAGGGGGGAACCCCGCTACCCTCCCACGCTTCCCAGAGCCGCCTCTTCCCCACCCCTCCGCACAGCCGGCTGCCTGCCGGGCCCCGCGGCTGGAGGAGGCTCGGAGCGGGCTGGGGTCGCTTCTCCTGTCCGCTGCTGGGGCCAGGGGGACACCCACGACAGGGAAGGGTGGTGGCCCTGCTTCCCCGCGGCGCCCTGGGCAGCCAGGGCCGCTCCAGCGGGGACATGGATGAGCTGTTTTACTGGAGACCGAGGAGCGAGCCCCGAGTCCCGCTCCGTCTTTCCCGCGGCCACGGGAGCGCTGCGCCCTTGTGCCGGGACTCGCTGCCCCGTTTCCCAAGCTGGAAACCACCCCGCATCCCGGCGCTGCCCGGAGAGGAGAGGAGGGATGGGATGGGATGGGATGGGATGGGATGGGATGGGATGGGATGGGATGGCATGGCATGGCATGGCATGGCATGGCATGGCATGGCATGGCATGGCATGGCATGGGCCGGCCCTGGGTGCCTCTCACGGGCGGGGCAGCCTTTTGTGCCGGCGCTGAGCAAACACAGCTGCCGCGGTGGCAGCGTTTGAGGGAACGCGGCTCTCACCGTCCCACCCCTCGGCCCCGCTCCCGGCCATCCCTCCTCCGTGCTCCCCTGGGCGGGGGTGACACCAGGTACCCCGCGGCTCCCGGGCTGATCTCATCGGCGGGAGCGCAGCGCCGGTGTCAGGCGCACGAACTTCCCACGTCCCCCGGCGAGGGGACACCTCTGCCTCTTCTCACGGCGCGGGCATCCCCCCCGTGTTGTCATAACATCCCCATGGCAACTGCGGCAATTACTCCTATGCCAGAACAACAATGGGAAAGTATTTAATATATTTAAATGTGATTAAGCAGGTGGAAGAAACGAGGAGGAGCAGCTCCGTAGGAAGAGCCGGCGGAGGCTTCCAGGGAGCCCCGGGGGAGCAGCGGCACGTCTGGAACTCAACAGATGGAACGAGGGACGCGGAGTTACACCGGGAGAGGAACGGAGTGTTTTATCGTTTTCTGCTGCCTTTAGCACCAATTGAGGCACGTGAAAATTCATTCCGATTTCCATCTCTCATTTCGACAGAAATACTAATACACCGTTGCAAAAGAATATTTCCCCCCTGTTACTGTTCCTTTCAGTTTCCTCTTTATTCTTCTCTACCTTTTTATTAGAAAGAAAACAAAAACAAAAACAAAACAAAACCACAAAAAACCTCCACAAACCCGCCGTTAGCCGTAAATTCGGAAACTAAAAGGCACGGGAAAAAAACCCCTGAAACTCCACAAAGCTGGTTTGTATCCAATCTCCAAAACGAATTTACTGGGGAAAAAACCCACTTCGTCAAAAAAAAAAAAAAAAAAAAAAAAAAGATAATTAATTTAAACACACACTTTAACCTGAAAATTATTCCTTTCCAGCCACTACCCCTCATTTCTATGTAATTAGGGAATCTAGTAACCAACGGAAGAGATGCTGCTGACCCAGGGAGCCACGGCCACCGCCGGGCCGGCGGATGATGCGCAGCGGGAGCTGCTGCTGCCTTTCCCCGGGAGCGGCCGGGGCTCGGCCAGCGGAGCCCCGGGAGCCGGGCAGTGCCCCTGGGCCTTGAATTCACTGTTAAATTGTGTGGCCGGGTATGGGTTTGGTGGGAATTACTGAGTGCGGCGGCAAAGGAAGGAGGGTGCGGTGCTGATGCGGGGGAGGTGCTGTTAATGCGAGGGACCTGCCCCGGGGGACGAAGAAGTTAAAGGGTGCGGGGATGAACTGCCTCACCCTGCCCAGCAGCGATGCGAGGAAAACAGCTGGAGAAGGTATATTGGCAAGAAATTCTGGTGCTGGATAACGCCTAAAGGTAAAAGAAGGGTGTAGAGGAGGGAAGGGGTGAATTCCAGAAGAGAAGAACAGGGCAAGGGGCTGATGGGGTCTTAGGCTCACAAGAGCTAATGGAGAACTGGGATGCAGTATTAAGAGCTGTGTAAATAATTAAGATTCACTAAAATAACATCTTGGTGTCTATGTTACAGGAGTAAGATGAAAATGCATCAATTGCTGTGCATTACCTAATATTATAATAATATATATAATATCTATATATGTGTTTTTCCTGAGGGAACCTTTAAGTCTTGGTTATGCTCTGCACAGGCTGGGTAAGGTGGTCCTGAATGGTGGGATTTGCATTTTCAAGGAAAAGACAGAAAGTCCCTAATTTCAGATTAGTGTTCTCAGGTGCTGCTCAGGGGTCAGGAGGCTCAATTACACGAACACTCAAATGAAGACCAAGGCTGAGCAAGGGGCTGCTGGTGTAGAACAGTGCTGGCTGTTCTCACGGTGACTCACTGATTGGTCATGTGGAAGCAAGTACATCGAGAGAGATGAAAATGCTGAAAGACCAGGCTGCTACTGATAGCTTTAACTGCAACAGGCTGTTTGGTAAACACTTATGACCATAATGAAGTCTGGTCTGAGGCCTGTTCAATCCAGAAGCTGGCATAAGCATGTGTTCCTCTTCACTCCAGGTATGAATCTGGCAGAAGTGGACAAGGGCATGATGAGACACCTGCCTGGGGGATAATTATGTTCGGAATGCTGTTTTTTGCAGTATTGGATTTACCTGTATGTGGGAGCTGAAGTCTTAGGTCTTATCTTAAATCCTTTCGAACTCTAAACTACAGGGGGGAAAGCATTGCTTCCTGAAAGCCCTGTTTTGATGGCCTGGAAGAGCAAAATCTTGTCATATATTGGTTTGTGGATTAATTTTCTGTAAGAGATGGTGCTATGTGGTTCCTGACTTCACACAAAAACCTTGTAATGCAGATCTGTGAGGAGTAAGGGTGAATCCTTTGGCATGTTCTCTGTGTGAGAACGTTTTTTGCAGCTAGTAGGAATTCAGACAAGGGTTTTTTTTTTCTGTTTTATATTCCCTCCTTTCTTGTTTTGGATCTTATTAATGTGCTGTGTAGTTTATAAAAGTTATGCTAATGTTGTTTCTAAAAACTTATTTTTTTCCCCTCAATACATGAGTAGATAAAAAGTAAGTGGATAAAACCATAGAAAAAAATTCAGAAAAAAGATATAGAAATCCCTTGAAAGCAGGTCATCCAAAGTCTTATTACCCATCAGTAGTTACAGATCTGCCTTATATATCATCAGCAAGTATTTGCCTGTTTAACTGGGAAAATATAATAGATGGGCAGGATCTGTGCAAATTTTAGTAGGTTCATGACAGCAGGGCAGGCTCCCGAGGAGAAGAGGGAAGTGGAAAGGAAACCAGAAACATAGAGTGGATCTTTTCATGTGGTCTGACAGGCAGATGGAAAGCATGAATTACAAAGGCTTTTAAAAAGATCTGCTTGGGGTTTATGTTTACAGAGAGATTTAACAAGACTGGCTGGCTTTAAAATGCTAAGGTTGTTGCTAAAATCAGATGTTTGGAAGTGAAATGGGGTACTAGCCCTGGATCAGAATATAGGAGAGGTTCACAGAAATTCATTGAGACAGAGGCAGGGCCAGCAAGGCAGGGCCCCTATAAAACATTCAGCAAATCCTGAAAGGGACTTCAAGGTCAGCAGGACCTGGAGTCAGGGGAAGGAGGGGAGTATGACCCCTGCTAAAGGGAGCTGGATCCAGACAGAGACCACGAGCCTCTAACCAGGAGGAGACAGCGAGGAGGAGCTGGGATTTGTGCAGGAGGACTCGGCAGTGAAACAGCTTTACAGGGAACAAAGGTATCAAAGCACTACCTCGCTTCCTTGTAAGGGGGATATGGGATATTGATTTCCTCTCATAGCTTGGGGAAGCCCGTGGTTTACCTTGGGTAGGACCTATGGATTTCCTGAGTTTTCTAAATCTCCTGCTTGCAAGGTTAGCCATAGATATTTACAGCTAAATGAATGGGGCAGGTAGTGGAGATTATAACTTTGGAGAGCCTTTGCTTTGTAAGGGGAGAGTCAGATATCTTATTCTGGCAGGAGAATCTAATTAAGGGCCTGTTCAATAGGAGTAAATGTCAAATGATCAGGCACACAGGACTAAAATTGCAATGCTCTGTCCAGTGTGCTAGAATGTGTGTTATGAGATGCCTGGCTTTTTTTCCTGCTTAGAGGGATGAATTATATTTGATTTCTCTAATCATTCTTTTTATCCACATTATTGAAGCTTTACTTTGACACAGAAAGTAATCTTGATGCAGTAAGGCCAAGAGTAGGAGAATGGCTCCAGTAGATTTGGCAAGGAACACATGGCTCCAGCCTCTCAAAAAAAACTACCCTTCTCCATGAGAGCTTCATGTCACCAGAAGGGAGCAGAAAAGGGTATTCAGGGCCTCTTTTCTACAATAATTATATTATAATGTTTTTTCTGTTCAATGGTGAAAAGGGTATCAAAACACTAACTGAATTTCTGTTTTCAGATCCATTGGAAAATATCTAGAAACATAAGAATTGCTGGTAGCATAAAACATAAGAATTGCTGGTAGGTGGATTTGGGGGAAAATTAGCCCATCATGTGGTTTACAAATATAATCTGTTGCCCAAAGCACACCAGATGAATGAGTTAACCCAACTATAATTTACTGGGAGTGTAAACATTTCCAAATGCTCAGGGTGTACCTCACACTCATGCCAGGCACTTGGAGAAGCTGGCAAAGGCACTGTCATGTGTGTCACCATCACTGAGGGACTTCCTAAGGGTGGCATGGAAAGGTCTCTGGATTCTGATGCCAGGCTGAAATGTTAACTTGTCCCATGCACATTTCACTTTAGCTCCCTAATCTCCCTCCTGGGAGAGGGCTCAGCTAGTTTTCAGTACCTGGGTCACTGAAAGAAGAACTTGTGTTGTCTTGGCAAGCAAGGACATGTATATCTTGGATCTGGAAAGGGCTGCAAACCTGTGTGAGATGAGGATACCAGTCTGCTTGGCTGGAAGGTTTGTGGCTAACTAGAATCAGGGCTGGAAAATGGGACACTCAGCTCTTGAGAAGGAAATGGCTCTGCTAAGCTGGAAGTCTGTGGTGATGGAGGTGATAAGTGATAGGTGTGCTCTTGAAAATAGGGCCAAAAGTGGAGCTAATGCTCTTCAAGGAGCCTCACAGCCTTTTTATTTTACTCCTCATCACTGAAATCTCCAAGGGAAGTTAGTCCTGATAAGATGGGCTGCACTGAACAACAGCAAATGATTTTCTGTAAACTGTGAAAAGCTAAGACTAACCTGGTGAAATCACAGGTAAAATGTCTAGTTTTTCTGTAAGCATCAGCAGGGTAGATTCTGCATCTGATGGACATTGATGATATTGGGCAGAGGCACTCTCATTAAGAAATTGCCTGCTGGAACTCTCTCCAGCCATCTGGCATCCAAAATGCAACAGCAAAAAGGGATCATGTTGGTGATTTTCAGTAAATATTTTGCACGGAGCCATCTTTGTTGACTGTCTCTATTGTTTTGCAGATGTTAATGGTCTCATGAATCCTTTTTTTCAGGCTTAATTGAAAGACATGCTCCCTCAGTTCAAAGGTTAATGTAGCTATATCAGAAACAAAATTTGTATGAAATTTTTATCTTAAAGAACTTCTTCGGCAGATCCTCAGATCATATGTTAAATTTGAAAACTTTTGACTCTCAGGCTTCTGTCATGCCTTCTTTTTTTTTTTCTTTTTAAATTTTCATACAAATGACTACGTCTACCATTTCAGTGTCTGAGTTCTGAACATTGCCCATCAGTTTTGGAAAAACAAGTTGTAGCTGGTTTTCTTAAAGGTTTTGAAGGTTTTATGAGCAGCAATAACCATGAAAATATCAGTGCATGTCACTCTGGTGTGTGCTATTTGGGTTTTATTTTGCCACATTTGTCAATGAACCGCGAGTGTCCTTTCCTCTCAGTTTAGTTTGAGATGTGAGTGGGGCTCTCAGATGTTACACTCAGATTCTGGACTCACCTGGGAAAAAGTTGCCTTTGTTTCCTCATATTTCCAGGCAAAAAATATTGTCTGGAAGCAGGATGAACACAACCAAAGTGCTTCCTGAGGTAGCAGAATGCTGCTGGTGCTCAGTGGGTGTGAGCCCCGGGTCAGTTCTGAGATTAATCTGAAAAGGACATGATTTTGAAGCAGGTATAACTGATGCTTCAGCTGAGTGTGCTACACTAAAAGTCAAGCATAATAACTTCTTATCTCCCATCTTTTGAAAGGTACAATTATCCTTTATTTTGCAGGCTGGTTTGTTTAACTTTCACTTGGTTATTCCATGGAATAAGAATGAGATATTGCTATTTCAGAGCACCACTGGAACCTTGCAAATGAAGGAAGTTGTAAGGTTTTCTAGTGAAAACTGCACATGGGTCTCTGAAGATTTGGTTTGTGTACTAAATTCTGCTGCTGATTTACCAACACTGTGACCTTGAGCTACTCAAAACAATTTATTATTTTTTTAAATGTGACTATTAATATTGACAGTCTCCAGTTTCAGTATGAGACACTTGAGACTTGAATTGCAGACTTTTGTACTACTTGCGTATTTATTTTTAATAAGGGTCCTAATTAAGTGTGCAATCTCTATAGCAGGAAAGCTCTCCTGGACTCTGTCTCCATTCATTAAAATGTGTCAAATTCCTCAGAGTTTAGAGCAGAGCTCTAACAATGGCAAAAGAGACCCAGTGTCCTGAATAGATACGAACATGTGCCAAAGAAGATGTTTGTTAATAACTATTTGCAGTGATAAAGTACAGCAAACAAGGGGTTACACATTTCCTCACTTTCTGCTACCCAAGCAGAGCCCCTGACTTCACTCAGGAAGCTGCACTATTGTGAGACACAGAAAAGTAAAATACACTCTGCTTTATAATAAGTCATTTCAGCTCTGTCTAATTAACACTTCTTAGTGTTAATTGTAACCCCCTGTTCTGTGTTTTTCAGGGATGATATTTCCCAAGTAGTGCTGATGAAATGTCAGGCAGAGGTAGTAATTTTGTTTTCCTTGCTATTATAACATTGTGCCATAGATATAGTTATATACAGAGATACATGCCAATCAACCAAGAGAGCAAACAAGATGAAGAAGTAAAAATCTTCTCCTTAGAGAATTTCTTAGGCAGGCAATGAATTATGAGCTCTTCTCTGCCTAGACAACTTGCAGTGAGAACAGCTATTCCTACTGGCATTCCTTGCTGTGATAAAAAAAAAAAAATTAAATGACTTGTTTTATTAAATCAATAGACTTAACAGGATGAAGAGGTGGAGAAGAAAAATATGAAATATTTTTGTATATAATCTGCAGAATCCTATAGGCTTCTAACATTAATGCTACAGAAATACCATTGGTCAGTATTTGCAGAACAGCATTTGATGAACAATAAAGACCTTCATGTTGTTGGAAAGGGGAAAATTCTGTTGACATTCTAGCAAACCCATCCATCTTGGCTTTGTAGCCTGGAGGAAATGAGAGAGTGGTGTAAGAAAGTGGAAACATGAGAGTCACTGTTAAAACATCTCCCTGGTGCTGGCAGCACTGCAAAACTATTGCAAAAGAGAGAAGGATATGGGACTGTTGTATGTCACTGATGTTCAAGTTGGATTTTTCCTTTGGAATACCACTCAAAAATTGCAGGTGGAGTTTGCTTTGTGACAAGAGAATGTGGAGCAATTGTGGTCTCATCCAAACAATCCTGTGTCTGATGGCAGCCAGGGAAGGGTCTGTGATGGCTCCACATTTTATGAGCAGGTAAAACTGAGAGCAAAATCTGACTGAAGATAAGCCAAAGCAACCAACCTCTCATGATGAAACATGGAAAAGAAAAAAGGCCAGTATGTGAGTGCCAGCTGTAGAGCTGAAAATACAATTTCCAATAACTTCTGTCACATCCCATACAAGTAATTTAATAAGCATTTTTTTTTTTTTTTTTTAAATTAGGAACAGGGTCCTAAATTTAGGCCTACCACTAGTTTTCAAACATTACAAATTTCTCCATGACATCCATGTAACACTTGACCTTGCAAAAGACTTGATGGCCCACTTGAAATGCTGGAAGTGCTCTTACAAATTACTTTTAGGAAACCATTGATGTTAATAGCCTCCTGGCTATTTTGTAGGGGCTTGTGCTGTATTTTTAAACACTGGGGAGGAGGAAGGCTCCCAGAAATTCTTTCTCTGGATTGTGTTCAATATAACTAAAGAGAAAATTTCAAAACAACGTTTCTTTCCTATATTGAGATGCAATGAATTGCTGGTGTAGTAGAGATTACTTTAAAGAATGGCAACAAACTCCCACTTTTGGACTGAGCCACATGGCAGTTGTTTAATCATTACAGGCTTTTGCTTTATGTCTAAAGAAATTAACTATTAATCAAATGGTCAATTCACAGATCTGTGTGCAAAGTGGTGGCTGAATTCAGTGACAGTAATCTCTGTGTCTGCATGTATGCACACATAAATATGTCAGTGTATGCACATATTTCTATCTATCTCCTACCCTTGTGAATTCATTTACCATTTGTACTTTCTTTACCAATTAAATTTTCCAACACAGCAGTTCCCTCTGCATCATGTCACGCATGCTGACTATGTGCTGATTTAAGGTTGAGGATAATTTAGCAGGGCTGCTGATTATGGCAAACTTATTCTCAGGAGATCAATGAGAAATGGGTGTTTTGTGATGAAGTTTGTTTTGTGTAGATTAGAAAGATAATGATACGGATACAGATTAGAATGGGACATTAAAACCAAAACCATTGTGTGTGAGCTCTGCAAAATCCACACTGCAAAGATAAGATGGGAAATCAGGTGGTAGAACACACAGCTCTGGGTCTGAGATCCACTTTTAAACTTGAAATACCTGAGCTAGACCCAACCTTGAGAACCCCTGTGTTACTTCCTGCACATGAATGTTCCCTGTGACTTTCATACTGACATTTTTCCCATATTTAAAAATTTTGCAGTCTATGCAATACAAAACTTTATTTTTTTTTTCCATGTGCCTTGGACAGCTCCAAGCATTCACCAAATATTCAGTAACAATGAGTTACAACTCCCTTTGTTTCATGTTGGTGTTGAAGAGCAGATGAGTATTAGCATAGTAGAGATGCTGCTTGAACATGGAAAGGCTGTAGTCATTTCAGCACAGTAAAATTGCTGGTCAAGCATAAAGTAATTATCATTAAGAGAAATATAGCTGAGAAAAAAGGTGTGGGGTCTTTTCTTTTAGTTTAATAATCTTTCATGGGAATCTCATGTTGTTTTATTGACCTTGAGGAAGACCATACAGCAAGTCACTATTCTCAATTTCCTTCCATCCTTCATCCAGCTCTTTCTTGAAGACCAAACAGGTTTATACAAGTGTAAGCCATAAATTCCTTATCCTTCTAGAAGTGCTCCCCAGCTTATACGGACTTGCAGAAGGGATACACAATATTCATATTAAATTTTATCTTATTAGCTGGAACTCTGTCAAAATGAGAGCTGACTTATTTAGAGGGGAAGCATTCCTCACTGAAGAAATGAATAGTTTTGACAGATTATATGATACAGGTCCCAGGGTCTTCTACCAGTAACATGAAAAAGTCACCTAGTCATGAATAGTATAAAATTAAGGTATTGGGCATATCTGGTCCCTATAATTTATCTATTCTGAGTTAAGTAAAACTTGAAAGGTCACCTTGGATATTTTTTCCTCCATCTTTCCATTACATTTTTATTGTTTGGAAGTAATTTAAATTTTTTTAAACAAGCAAATTGCATATTTTTCCCTTTATGAAAGAACCACAAAATTAGAAAACCACATTCTCAGAAAATACCATTTAAAAAAGAAGGCCAAAATAAAAGAAAAAAATCCTTGAATCAGAATGGTTTGGATTGGAAGGGACCTTTAAAAATTACCTAGTCCAGCCCTCTCCCTACAACAAGCAGACATTTTCAACTAGATCAGGCTGCTCTCCATCCATGTAGATGAGCATCTACAACCTCTTTGGCATTTCATCATCCTCACAGAAAAAAATTACTTCCTATATCCAGTCTAAATCTACCCTCTTTCAGTTTAAAACTGCTACTCTAGGTCCTATTAAGAAGTCTGTCCTCATCTTTCTTATAAGCCCCCTTTGAAATATTTTTATATATATATATAAAATTGAATATTATGGTTGTAATCCAGTGTTTAGTATTTTATTTAAATATCATGTTCTTGACAATATTCTAGCCAGAAACTGTATGCCATGTTCTGGACAGAAGGCCTTTAATGAAATCCTTTTTTGGTGAGATTGTGAGATTTCATTTTTGTCCTCCTACAGCAATATTATTTTCTCCTATTTTGTACTTCAATTGGCACATCCATCTGTAACAGAATCTCTTCATCAACTCTGTCCTTTGCTCTGGCTGCTAATCCTGCAGTTAGGTAGCAGATTCCTGTGGCTGCATGTGAGATGCTTTTCAAAGTGGTTTCTACCCCATTGCCATTAAAACCCCTTTGACAAAAATCCTGCTCGGCACTGTTTCTTCAGCCTGTTGTTTCCTGAGATCCAGTTACCAGGCAGGGTTGCAGGGTGCTTGAAAGGGCTCAGGAAGCAGCTTCTCTCCTGAGAGGGACTTAAAGGGATGATCAGGAGAATGCAGGAGGTTTGTAACAGTAGTGGTGTCCCCGAATCCTCTCTGTTTTAACAATCATGTCTAAAACTTTAAAGGTGCCTGCTGAGCTCTTGTTCCAATGGCAGCAGTGGAAGTGCAGAGGTTGAGGGGTGTTCCCTTTGCAAGCAAATGCAGAAGGAAATGTGGTTTGGGCACCTCATTGCTGCTGAGGCAGGCTGGGTTTGAATTTCCTGTGCTGCATGGAGTTCCCGTGGGCACAGGGGGAGTTACCTGGGCACTGGGTCCTTCCCAGCCCAAACTTCCCTCCTGTGGAAGGGAACTCCCAGCTGGAGTTTGAAAGAGAGAAAGGAGAACAATTACTGCACCTAGCAAACCTGAACTCTGAGTGCTGGCTGAAGTTGGTGACTTACTAAATATCTTTAGTACTGAAAGGATTTTTGTCATCTGAATCCCAGAGTCCTTGAATTTCTCAAGAACCTTAAAAACAATCTTTTAGCCACCTAGCTGAGGAAGAAAAAATAAAGTCATCAACTCTAAAGGTCTGATGAAATGAAGGGAATGACTTAGCTATTAAAATATTATGTTTGAAGCAGTCCAAGACCAGCTCTGACTTGTTTAGGAGTCCAGGCTGGCAGTACCAGAAGACAGGCTCTTGCCAACTATCAGAAACTGGAGGCAGCCAGTGTCTCTCAATGGCTTCCAGGATCCAAAATCTTAAATTTAAATAATTCATGCTGTTAATGAATAATAAATTTAATAGTAATGATTAAGGCAGATGACTCTCTGTTCAGTTAAATGGTCACAGCCAACTGAAAAATATGTGTGGTGCATACATGCTGCTCTCCCCTGTAAGTTTGCAGCACTCAGCCCCTGACAAGTTTGATTAACGCTGCAGATGATTCACTTTGCCCTCAGACAGTGCTGCACCTTTTCCCAGCTCCCAGCTGGCTGCAGCAGTGCACCTGCTTTGCAGGAGGGCAGCTCCTTCATTCAGGGGCTTTTGTGCCCCTGTGCAGTGAAGCTCCAGAGCCCCCAGCTTTCCTTCCCAGCTGCCGGGGTGCTGCTGTGCTGTTCCCTGCTGGTGATGGGGCTGTCACCTGCTCTGTGGCAGTTTCCTAGGCCAGGCTCCTGTTGGCCCCAAAGTCCATCCCAGTGAGAGTCAGAACAGCCCAGCAGGGGTGTGCAGAGAGGGCAGTGCAGGCTTTGGAGAAGGAGTCTGGAACAGGAGGGAAAATTCCCTATCTCTTATCTTGCTCCTTCCTCCCACCAGTACCATTTCCTCAAAGAGCATTTGTGGAGTCTGCAGACCACAGAGTTTCTTTTCTTCTTCTTCCTCACCCTGTTCCTCCATTCCATCTGGTGTTTGTTTTCCTGTTCTGCTTCTTGTTTGCTCCATTTGGATACTGTGAGAGTCTTGCCCTGGTGTTTTGACCAGTGGATGCTGTAGGGAGGAGCCACATCAGCTTTTTCTCTCCAGGCCTGGCTGAGCTGTGCTGCTGCCTTGGGCTGAGACCTTTGCACAGAGGGACCCCCCACTCCCACAGATATCACCCCATGGTGATCCCACCCCATGGTGGAGGCCTGGCTGTCTGATGGCAGGGAGAAGGACCTGGGCTTTATTTCTTCTGCTGACAGCCAGGAATGAGATGGAGCTGACTTTCCCCCTTTGCCATTCCAAGCTGGTTTGTTCATCCTACTGGCTGAGAGTGGCATAAACAAAAATATTCAGACACTGAGACAGTTGTTCCTGAAATACTCATGGCAGCAGGAAGAAGATCAAGCCCTCTTTCTCTGCCTGTTGTTTTTTTTTTTTTAATTAATTAATAAATAATTTTACTTCTGTTGTCTGAGCAAAACTCCCATTAAATTGCCTTTTGCAATTATTGGGTTGGAACCATTTGTTCCAGAATGCTGCTTGAAGGCTTCCAGCACAACGCTGACAGGATTTGCTGCCTGCTGTACTTAACCTCTGTTTCTTCTTCACCCTTTCCCTGGAGCTCTTAGAGGTCAGCCAGTGGCAGGGCTTGTCCTTGGGTGCACCTTTCAGTCAGGCTCAAAACACACAGTGGGTCTTTCCAGCAAAATGAGATATTGCCTCAAGCTGGAAGGCAAATCAAACCCTTAAATTTCAGGAAATTCTCTACAACTTCCAGTAATACATCTTATCCAAAGCATTTTTACAGTGCTGTTTCCCTGTTTCCCCCGCCAAGAGCTAGTGGAAGTTTGCTGCTGTGGCAGGTTGGATTTGGGGCTTGTCTGAGCAGTGTCTTGGTTCTGCTGCCACTGTGTGGTCAAAGCTGGGCTGGTGTTTCAGGTATTTCTGTTTCTCAGCAGAGTCCTGGCATTCCACCCGTGATTCTCCTGCGTGCCCCTGTAAAGGAGCAGTGGCTGAATTTGATGGACTCTTTATTTGTGTTGGAGCAGCAGCCAGGGACACCTGTGGCAATAAAGGTCCGTTGTGCTGGGTGGGTTTTAGGATGGGAAAAAACAGCAAATAGCCCCTAAGACACCTCTTAATTTGATACTCTGCTCTGCAAACAGGTACAAAAAGTGACATGGCAGGGGTACATCTCCAGCAGCTGCTGTTGACAGACCTGGTTGAAATGCAGGCAGAAAAGCTGTTCAGTGGGATTTCATTCATCTCATCCTGGTAATTCCCACAGCTCAGCCACACCCCAGGATGGTGGGGATGTGTGTGAGTTCTGCAAACCTGGGTTTTTGAGGTTAAAAAGTCACGGATCTCTTGCAGTCTCACATGCTGTTGAGGTTTCAAGCAAACTACAGAAGCTTTGCTATCCTGCAGTAAAGCACTACAACTAGTAATAAAATACAGGTGTACTTAACAAGAAAAAAGCTTCTATTAGGTTTGCTTTTCAGAAAGTCATAGAGTAATCGTTTATGTTTTGCCAGTTTGGTAATATCCAGGAGGTTTCTCAGTCATTAACTCACTTGAGTGAATTAGGAAAGTTTTATTGTAGTAATAAACAGTGATATGTCTCTTCAGGGACTTTCAAAGCAAGTGAAATAGAAAACATAAATTACTCTGTGGTTTGCTTCTGCATTCCTTGCACATTCAGGATTTTCACTGGCTTTGAGGAATGGAGGAGCAAGCCCCAAATATTTGTAAAGAAATCAAGGTGAAAAAATTTTGCCTTGAGCCCAAAGATTAGAAAAAAGTAAAATGTCAGCATCAGAAATTGACAGAGGGAGGAAATTCTAGCAACTAAGGGAACAGCAGCTGAGAATGTCATGCAATACTTTTATTAGCACAGTATGAAAGGCAATTTAAATAAATAAAAAGGCCTATTTCTGCCGTTTTCCAAAGCCCTTATTTAATTTAGGTAAAAACAAATATGCCACAAATGTTAGACCGATTTGCAATCATCTGATGACCTCAGATGCAGTCTCAGCTTTACACTCAACAGCAAGTGACTCTCTCCTGTCTCCCACTTTTTGTGCTGCTAAACCCCAGTGCCTTGGGGAAGGGATCCTTCTTGTGGGTCTGTGCAATGACCCAGACCCAGCTGGGATTCCTGCCTGTGCTGGGTGTTACTGAGCACACCCAGACCCTTCCCACCCCCATTGTCACATCTTGTCTCTTGCTGACCCATTCACAACTGGTAACTTTGATTCTTGATTAAAAAAAAAAAAAATTAAAATTTTATTTATTTTTCACTGATCTGCCTCGTGGAGTGAAGCATGCAGTGGACTGCAGATCCTTGCTGGAAGCTATTGGCTGCACCTGGTTACTCTAGCACAGACAAAAGGGGGGTCAGCAATAAATTCTGCAGCCTTCTGTGTAGGTCTTAAAGTTGATTTGAAGCTTTGTAGTCAGAGCACTTCCAGGGAATTTTTCTGCTATTAGACTTGCTAAATGAACCAAGTTCCAATGCATTTCCATAATTTATGAGACTTAGGCTACAGGTGGCTGTTTAGGCAGGGATAGTAGGATTGTGGTGCAGATGACTGATGCACAAAATTTCCACATACTACGATTGCAGAAACCTCATTTCCTTTGAAAGCTGGGCCAAAAATAGAAACCCTTTCCAGTGCCAAACCTTTCTGTCATAACTAGTAGAGGCTTTTTGCTCATTCATGGGTTTGCTGAGCTGCTCATGTTGTGTCTGTGCCAATATGTTTACTTAGCACATCACATACTTTCACTGAATTGTGTGAAATTCTTTCAGTTTATGGTGGCCATGAGGTATATAGGGAATAGAAAAGTGAGTTTATCATGTGGATCACTTTAGCTTGGGTGGTTTTGTTGTGGTGAGTTTGATTTTTGTCCTGAAGAAAGCTTTGGTCACGCCCTGTGTAATATTTTGAATTTCATGGTTGTTTAGTGTAAGGAATAAAACACGCGCTCGGCCACGAGAGGGCAGCAGAGACTGCGCGGAGCGGCGGCGGCGGCCGGGCCTTGGGGACGCTGCTGGGCCGGGGCTGGTCCCTTTGGGGTCACTGCTGTCCCCTTTGGGGGTCACTGCTGTCCCCTTTGGGGTCACTGCTGGCCCCTTTGGGGGTCACTGCCATCCCCTTTGGGGTCACTGCCGTCCCCTTTGGGGTCACTGCTGTCCCCTTTGGGGTCACTGCTGGCCCCTTTGGGGTCACTGCCATCCCCTTTGGGGTCACTGCTGTCCCCTTTGGGGTCACTGCTGTTCCATTTGGGGTCACTGCTGTTCCCTTTGGGGTCACTGCCGTCCCCTTTGGGGGTCACTGCTGTCCCCTTTGGGGGTCACTGCTGTCCCCTTTGGGGTCACTGCTGTTCCCTTTGGGGTCACTGCTGTCCCCTTTGGGGGTCACTGCTGTCCCCTTTGGGGTCACTGCTGTCCCCTTTGCGGTCACTGCTGTCCCCTTTGGGGTCACTACTGTTCCATTTGGGGGTCACTGCTGGCCCCTTTGGGGGTCACTGCCGTCCCCTTTGGGGTCACTGCTGTCCCCTTTGGGGTCACTGCTGTCCCCCAGGCTGTCCTACCAAGGCCGCACCTCTTCCCCTGGGGTTTTAGCCTTTGTGGTTGAGAACTCAGACCCAATTTCTAAAATGCGGCCCTTTATTAGAAGTGATTTTTAATTTTTTTTCCTCCTGTGGTGGTGGCCGGTCCATCCCTGCAGTGCGTCTGTAATGGCACCTCGAGGATTTGTGTCCTTTCTTCTGTTGACTTCGTGAAAAGAGCAGAATGGGAGAGCTGGAAAGCAGCAAATCTGCAGCTGTAAAATGCTGTCACTGTGGTTACAGTGGGTGCCAGTGGCACCAAGCACTAAACAAGGCAGATGAATCAGGCAGGTGATGGGAAACCATCCCATGTCTGGCATGGTGTGGGCACTGAAAGAGAAGATGGAGTTAATTTCTGAACCCAGTCTAGCAGAGGTCACTTTGCAAGCAACAAAATCTTATTAAATTCCTCAGTGTGCAAGAGAAGGAGGAGAAAAGCACTGGCAGATTATGGATTGTGTGGAAGGACTGAATACAGCTGGAGTGGGTTTTGGTGGAGCAAGAAAGATTATAGTGGGTGGGTTGATCGAGTTTTGGACAGTATTTAAGATAAGTAGTAGTGTGGCAATGCAGAAGTTGTCCAGGTTTTTGGATAACAAATCATGGTGATTATACCCACAGACAGTGCATTGCTGTACCCTCAGCACTGTACCCAGCATTATCAAAGCTCTTCTTTACACAGAAGATGAATCACAGACAATATAATCTGCTAAAGGTGACACAACAACAATATGTGTTCATAGTTCTCATCCTCTGAGGATTAGTTTGTAATTTCCCTTGGTTCAGTGGGAGTAGGTGTCCTGGTGTTTCTGAAAATCTCTGTGAGTCTTTGCACTTTCACCACCAAAAATCCACAAAAATCTGCCCCCTAGTACCTTATAACTTGAGATGTTTATATTTCAATTTTGGAGAGAACCAACTCTGCGTTCTGCAGAAGGGAACCGTGGCGGCATTATTATTGGTGGCATTTATTCTCTCTGAGAAGCTTCAGATTACATTATTTAATATCTGTTTTATCTGTGTTTCAGAACTGATTTTGGTGTTACAACAAAGGCAGACTTGTCTTATGAGAATCAAAATTATACTTAATTGGATTCTGCTTTGGGAGTTTCTGTCAATCACAGAGCTGTGTGAATTGGAAAAGACACACGATTGCAACAATGATTAACTTCTCCAGAGTCGCTCTGAGTGCTGTGGATCACATTTCATAAAGAGATGTAGTATCTTCAGAATAATTGTATTGTTCTAAAGGGTATCTTCTGAATACCAAAAATAACTTAATTTTCTTTGAGGGCACACATGAGGAGGAGACATTCTCAGACTGAAGGTTGTGAATATTTCTGTATCAGTCTTCTCCACCTGAAGCAGCCTTGGCTGCCTTCCTCCATGTGTAATTCCTGAGAAAAACATAAACAAATGGAGAATTCCCTGTCCAGACAGCAGCCTGCCTTTGATGCCAACCTGCATGTGAACGACCTGTGCATCATCTAGAGGAGGCAGGTGGTAAATTAGCAGCAGATACAGCCTGCTAATGAGTGGATGTTTGTGGTGCTGGAATATTTCAGGTACTTATTGTAAGTACATAACAATGCTGTGAGTTTTCCCATGTTTAAATAGCCACATAAAAGAAGCCAGGTCCTTTTTGCTTTTATATTACTGGTTTATTTTTCTGAGTGCAGGTTTAATCTTCCTTTAATCCTGGCTCTTACAACTGGGTGACAGGAAATACAGACCACTTCTACTTCAGAATGTGAACCTATAAAAGAACTTTAAGTACTTCAATGTTTGTTTGTTTGTTTTAGGATTTGTAACTTACCAATTTAACTTTTTGAAATATTGGAAGATTACATTTAAAGAACAGGGTTGGTACAAAATTCACTGTACTGGAGATCTCTAACCTTGAAGGGCAGACAATAGGGGTTTTTTGCACCCCTGTAGACAGTTAGCCAACTTTTGCTTTTATCTCTAAAATTGCATCAACTGTCTCCAGTGACATTTAACTTACATATGTGAAGGGTTTGGCATTTTTAGATTGTCAGGGTGTTATTGGATGAAAAAGCTGATTTTGTCACGGGACATCTGTTTTATTGTTAATTAGATGAAATAGGAAAGACATCAGAAGAGTACACACAGAAACTATTTCATACTTCCTGCTTAAAATCTTACTCTGATCCCTTGAAATTAATGATGCTTTACGGATTTTCACATTTTGATGTGAGTTTCATTTAGGAAGTTTTGGGAACAAATGACAGAGGGTTGTTATCCATCTGTGCCTCTGTCTTTACAATTCAATTATGCCCTGCCATTGTACAGTCTCTCCTTTCAGAACTATCACAAGAGAGAAAGCAACCAAGGAGTTCATTTATCATTTAAAAAACCCAATCTAACCACAATAACTTACATCATCACCACAGCTTGTGTTTTGTACTTATCAAAGTAAGAAGTGCCCTGTCACAATGAGTTGATCTTTTTGGCAGTTGTGAACTTGTTGATGTTAAGATCCTGTATTCTGACGATGACCTGGCTTTTTCCCCTCCATTTGCATTTTTTTTTTTTTTTTGGGTCACATTGTAGTACAAAGGCTCATGTTCAGGTAGACCAGATTTTCTCTGTTTTCAGTCATTCTTAAGGATTTGTCCTGGTGAGAAGGCAGGTATAACATACACTTCCCAGGAGAGCCAGAGAAACTGTAGTTTGTGATAACATGTCATATTATTTCAGGATGAAGGCAAATGAGATCTGTCATGGGAATAAGGGAGAATAAAGCCTTAAAAGCAGTATTCATACTGGTATAATATTGTAATGGTATGGAAGATCAACATGAGATGAGGGCAGACACCAGATTGAGTGGCTGCATCTCTCTCACAATAATACATCTGTAACTTGGGACTGGAGAGCTGGGGAGATCCACAGGAGCAGTGAGGTGTGTGGGGAGCTATTTCAGTCCTTCCTGTTCCCTTTGCTCCTGAGCCCTTTGCCAGGGGCCCTATGTGGCCTGGAGCAGAATTTGGTGATGGAGAAGCAAAGGATGCACACTGCCTTTGGCACACCCATGCTGAGGAACCCTTTCAGCTGGAAAAGGGGGAAAACTCTTCTGCAGTTCCTGTCTGGAGAAATGTGAGGTAAAGATTACACAGAGGCTTCAAAGCAAATCATGGCTCCACAATTGGCATTAGACTATATTCAAGCTGACTGAGTGCTGGTGGGAGAGGTAGATAAGGATGAAACTGGGAAAGTAGAATTTGATTTGGTTATGGGGAATAGCTTTTAAGTCCCTGAGGTGATGTTAGCAGGAAAGTGAAGTGACTTCAAAAATGCAGTTGTGAGCTGTGTGCAGACACCTCCTTTTCCATCCTTGGAAATAAAGCCCTGATCTCCTGAAGCAGTTTACAGAGGCCCTTTCTCCCCTGTGTACAGGGATGTCAATGGTTCTCAGTGGAAGCTGCACATCCTGTGAGATGAGATCCATCCAGTTAGGGCAGGGCTTTGTGGTAAATGTCAGTAGTGGTTACTCTGGGAGAATGCAAGAGGAATTCTAAAGAGGAATGCTGGAGTTACCTCTGTCTCCTGGCTTTGATGCTATAAAACCCTTTCAATAATGGGGCAAAATCCCTCACCTCTCCCTAAGACGTTCATAGATGTAGTCTGATGTGGTCTACACTGACCTTGTGAACATATATAATGGAAATTATATGTGCCCTTTTGAGTGAGGGTCCTGGCCCTCCACTTCACTACAGAGGTGGATGTTATTACCCTATTCCTAGCCCCAAAAAATTATTAGTTTTTCTAATACATAATATCCATTAGCTAAAAATATCTGTCCATTATTCTCAATGCTGTGCCCCCTTCTTACCCTACTTTTTGTTGTGGAATTCATGCTAGGGATAAACTTGGCAAAACACTTTCATTAGTGTGACTAAGGGAAGCTTACAACTTGTTTCATTAAAATGGGAGCAAGATTGATACCCTTTATTAGCAAGCTGGAGCAATCCCTGCCTTCTCAAATGCTCCATATCTTCTTGGCTCTGGAGTGCACAATCTTGATGAATTGTGAGTTAACTTAATGGAGAAGAAAATGTGTGTAGAGCTGGGTGAGGGCAGAAGGGAAAAATACAGATGAGAATCAATGAAAGAGAGAAGAGACTTGATGGAAAATGAAATGGCACCTTCCCAAAAAAGTTGATGAAGAGAAAATAAACAGGTGGCAAGCAGGCTTAGAGAGGGAGTGTAGGAAGATACACAACAGTGCTGAGGGGACAGATGGATCACAGGCACAAGGTCAGATTTTGATTTTTGAAGAATAGAATGTATGGGAATATTCAGATCAAGGACCTTTGTTCTGACCCACCTTTGCATATATTAAGTAAGAAAAGCTCAATGTGAAAAAATTCTTCCCTTTCCCTGAAGCATGGGTTCTAAAATAAACACTAGAAATTTAACTCTATTAGCAAAATATCTCAGACAATTTTTGAATGATAGCACCTTTTCCTGCGATTCCAGACTCAAAGGCAATTGCCCATGAATGGAAGGATTTTCAGTCTGTGGATTTCTGCTACCTGGGAATGTTCAGAGCTACATTTTGTGACTCTGCTGACGAAATCAGTGTTATTACTTCTGCCAGGACTGTAGTGGCAGTCCAGACTGTCCTGATGGCTTATTAGCTAACCTCTGATTTCACAGTCTGCTGCTGCTAATGTGTCAGACCTTGCTTGGTTTTCAGACTAAGAAATTTCCAGGAGTGGCTGTTGGGGGTGAGAGGGGGAAACACTTGAAAACTGAGCTGCTCTCATGAGGAAATCATTGAGAGACAGAGCAAAAGAGCAGGACCTGAAATAACAACGTGGTTTTCCATGAGAGTCAAAGAGCCTTCAGCTCAAGGAGCACTGTGCTGGAAAAGGCACAGCAAGGCCATCCTGGGAAAGCCCCAAAACTGCTGCTCCTATGTCTTTCTGATCTGGAAAACCCATAGAATTTGATTTGGGTTAGGGTTAGAGTCAAGAAATAAACTTCACTTGCTTATTTTTTTTTTAAATTTAAAGGTAACTACAGTAAACTAAGCACAAGAGCAACACCTACATGACATTAAATACCAATGTGCCTGTAATGAGCATTAACACCTAATTTTCAGCGTGCATGTAATGAGCATTAGCAGCTATTTCCATGTTACACATGGAAGTTATGCACCTCAGGTTGATGTATTTTTTTTAATAAGGTTAAATATTAGTCAAGGAGTTGTGCTTGGACAGATGTTGGTATAAAACTGTGGCAGCTCTGTTCCTGAATCAGGATTTTGAGCATTTAAGCCCTTGACAAGCTCTGTGTTTGCATCCAGCGCTGGCTGGGGTGTCTAACTTACAAAAGATTAGAAGCCACGTAACAATTCTTGAGGTTGACCACAACAAGTAAATAGTGGTTTATGTTGGGGTTTTATTTATCTATTCCTATTTTGAAAAAGAATTTTGGACATTTTTTCTGGATGTTTAAGGCATCCTTTATATCTCTCTCCCACATTTTAAACTGTTTTTTGCAACCCTGGGAACTAGAAATTGCATGTGGTGAGATTCCCATGCAAATACTGTGTGTGAGTACCTGGGAATTCAGGGAAAATACCAAGTACCCCAAAGCCATGATAAAATCAATCAGTACTCAAATCCACTAACAAAAGGTGCAAAAGTTTAAAAAAAAAAAGAGGTGGGAGAGGAAAAAAAAAAAACCCTTCCAATCTCCCCAAAGCAGCTGAAGTGGGACTAAATCTTTAATGATGGAGTCTTAGATAAAAGACTAAAATATTTATATCACCTTTTTAACCTGAATTTTATAGCAATGAAGTTTAACATATATCTTCTATTACCTTTGTCAAGTTTATGACTAGCTCTCATTTATGGATCCCTTAAATATGTATAAGACAGTTTTAGTTATCTTGTTTACATGGGTTTTCTCTTTGGGCATTTGTCTCCATCACTGCATAGCATGTTTATGGTAATTTACTATAATACATGTATATCAGAGGCAGTTTAAATGACACTTAGCCTTGAATATATTTAAGATTTTTTTTCCTTGTAGCCACTAGGAAGTCAAAAGATATATGAAAAGCTATTAATTTTCGGATGATAGTAACATAAACAATATTAAAACTTGTATTTGCTCTTGGAACAGTGTGAGGGAGAAACATATAACAAATGAGGCATCACACAGGCAGTTATTAAAGAAGTAAATTAATAAACTCAACATTCAATCTTTTCCTTTCACATGTCAGGGATAATGTGGACAGCAGTTTGATGATTAGAAAGAACAAACTGCATCTGATTATTTGGGTTGGCTTTAATCACAGACTCTGTTTAAGACTCCTCAGTAAACATCTGCTTTCAGTGAGTTTCCTTTCCAGCCCTATGGAAAGGGATTCCCCACCTGTTTTCCAGAGCAGGACCTTGTGTTACTGCCATATCCAAAGGGTCTGAGGGAATTGCCTCTGCCAGAGGGGCTGATGCTGTGCTGGTACCATGGGTTTTGCTGCAGGTATTTCTGTGAGCAGATAGAGAAGGAAAAATCCCCAAAGGTGGGAGGGAAGCTGTGGCTTGGAGACCCAGAGCTGCTTTCCCAGTTGGTGCCTGAGCTGGAGCAGAGCACAGATTCTGTGTAAAGCTGGGCTGGGCTTTACCTGGCCATCTGCCTTACTTGCAGCCCCATGGAAAGGGATGGCCTGGCCTGAAGGTCATTGCAGGGAATGACCTGTACTCCTGGTTTTTTGGGCTTGGGATCAGTTCATTCCAGACTGTGAGTGCACAAGTAATACGTATGTATCTTTACATCCAGGCATTGCTGGATGTTACATAATGGTTGCTGAATTTCCTGAAATACCTTGAAAATGCCACTGTGTTTCTTACCTGCTCTTTTTGGTGCTGGAAAACCTGTAAAAATCTGCTCCCTAATCTTACTAATGTAAAAAAATACTGCTATTATGGAGAGACTATTTAAAGCTGACAACTTGTTGAGAAATCAAGCTCTGTGGCCTTTGATGAAGTGATTGAGGAAGACTTGCAGACGTTAGGGAATACCAGAAAGCCCAGCTATTAATGATAATGCAGGCAGAAATCCTTCAGAAATTTCACAAAGACGTGTAGCACTTCCCCTCCACCCCAGCTCACCTGCGTATACTGTGATGCTGACAAGAGAAAACTCACTCTTAGAAATGGTTTCCTTTGAATGCATGTTTAGAGAGAAGTCTTTGAACTGATAAAATTCATTTTTGCTGTTTGTCAGTAAAGGTGGACGCAGCATCCCTGCTGCACGCATGGGAATGTGTAATTGGAGTTATTGAAATTTGCTATATTGCAAGTGCAGAGGGAGCCATCACGTTAGAAGCAACATTTCAGAGGAGGAAGCAAGGAATGAAATTCCTTTTATGAATAAGCCCAAATGGCATGATGGTGCATGTACTTTTGTGTTTGCTTTCTCTCTTTGTCCTTTGTTCTTCCTTTAGCGATGCATTTGCATGCAGACTGCCGGTGATCAGCATGCAGAGCTCCCGAACAGCCGAGCTGTGTGCTGGCATTGATCTAGTGGTCTGTGCCAGCTCAGTGGTGCAAGATTTACTTTAATTTCCTCTTCCCTTTGTTCTTCTGCCTCTGTGCTTTAAAGAAAGGCTTTTGTTTTATTACTTCCAGAAATTTTGAGAAGTCCTAGCCATTTTGTATCCAAATAACCGTAACACATTTCTCCGTGACAGATAATTGCAGAGCTCCCAGTCAGGTGGGTTCCACACTTAGGTACATCTGAAATCCTCAGTTTTTAACTTTGGGGAGATGTGTTTTTTGGTTAGACTAAATGGAGAATGAGCATTTTAAAGCAATGGGGGCGTGCAGCTGGAGATTATGTGAAGAAACATCTGGCATGATTTTGACAGAAGGTCTGGACCAGAAACATGCACTCTTAGACATCAGAGTTGATCAGGATCATGGAAGGAGTGTATGGAAAGGTCCTAGGGAATGGTGTAACATTTGCAACTCAGCCATCCTCTCTTTTTGTACAGTTAACTTTGAGTAGACAAATAAAAAAATCTATGAGTTGTTTTGTCTCTTGTTCACACAGAGTTAGAGGTTGCCTTGTCCTTACAAGTTTTCCTTGCCAGAAGCAGCACAGATGCCTTCAAAAAGGAGAAAAACCTCTTAAGTGCTGCTGTGATTGGAGTGGTTTTGGTATCTTTTCTCTCTGTGCTATAACTGTGGAGATGTTCAGTGGTTCGATCTCTATTTACATGGGTTGATCCAGGGTGAGGGGTTTCAGCCTCTTTGCCTGCACTAGACATGGCTTTCTCCAGCGAAATTATTAGGATGATATCCTCTTAAAGAATTAGTAGAAGTCATTCATTTCTATTCTTTAACTTCCTTTCTTAATGTATATTTTCTGCAGGAGCAGAATTCTGCAGGAATTATGTTTTAATTCCTTTGTTCTCCAGCTTGATTTCACAGAGACTATTTTCAAGGCTGATTTAGAGAAATCTCATATAGGAAAAATTGTGAAGAATATATTCTTAGGTTGTGTGTTATTTTTGTTCCATTCCCCTCCCACCCAAGTTGTAAACCTTGGCTATCTTTGGGCTTATCATTATATCACCACTTTGCTTTATTTTGAGATGCTGACAAGCTATTTTAATACCCTTGTGGAGGAAGCCATTCCAGTTGCTCTGCAGGTGTGCAGCAGCTCAGCAAGCGGGGCCGTACATAAACCATCCTCCCAGCTTTCTGGAAGGTGGCTTCCACTTTTAGAAGCAGCTCCAGGTGCTGGTGGCCTCACTGGGGACTTGGAGATTTCTGACCTCCTACTCTGCAGCTGGAATTCCCAAGTATCAGCTGGTTCTTGGTGGGGGAAGTGGGGGAAGCAGGTTCCTTTTCCAGTTTGCTTAACACAGAAACCAAACACAGCCCAGCATCCTCCTCCTGGCACAGCATCCTCCTCCCAGCCTGCAGACCAGGCTCCCAGAGTCCTGCCAGGACTGCAGCTGTGAGAGCTGCCCAAGCAATCCTTCCCCTTTCTGCAGGATCTGATGAGGACACAATGGACCATGACCAGAGCTGTGCATCTCAAGGTGATGTGATGCAGGTGAGCACAGCGAGGAAGGTTATCTGCTGGGCAGAGTCTGCAGCACAGTGCTGCTTTTAATGAAGAAACTGAGCAGAATTACAAGCAGCAGATTAATTGCTTCCCTCAAAAGGAAAATGTGCTTAGTTTCAAACTGGTTGTTTCAGTGAGCCTTGTATTGTGTAACACTCACCTGAGACAGAGGCTGACAGGTTGTCCCAACCTTTAATTGACTAATTAATAGTTATTAATTAGTATTCCCTGCAGCTGTAGTCTCAACCATGAGTTAATTGATTCTGATGGGGAATTAAATGTCCCATGTCAGAGATGAGTGCCCATAACAACATCTGAGGCAGTTATTTTGTGTAATAGACTAAAACAAACCTGCTCTGTATGTGTGTACACTGGTACTAAATGGCACAAACCTTTGGTTTTGTTTATTTAAACCTATTGCTCTGTGCCTCTTGGATGGTGGGGTTTGTAAACATTTAATGGAGACACATAACTGGGAGAGAGGGAAGGCTGTTTTCAAACTCTCTTTTCTGATGTGGGATCTGCTTCTCTCTCAAAACTGCCATAAAAACATCTGCCTCTCCAATTCACTTTTGTCATGAGTTAAAATTCTCTGGAGAGGAGAACTAACTGGTAGATTTGATAGTTAAGTATTCCAGCACTGTCAGGCTGCAGTATTTCATAGCAGCATAAGTATCATTGTGTCTGTTCAGTTTATTAGGTTAAGAGATTTTGGAAAATAACCTTTAATGGGCGGCATGATTTGATAGGCAGGTGCAGCTGACAGAGCAAACATTAGTTTTTCTGTTCAATTTATACTGTTTTCTGCAGTGGAGCCCCTGCCAGGCCAGAGCAGCTGGATAACACTGACTTTGGTTAGCCAGTGTTGTGCTGTCCAAGTCTTGTGGTGCAGTAAAACTTCTGAAGCTGAAGGAAGCCTTATTCAAAGCTTTCCAGCAGTCATCCATAGGCTTATCACTACTCAAATTCAGGCTGTCAGGTTTTATGATATTATAAGAGCTCCTGGCATCTCTTGGCTAAAAATATAAACATAGTGCATTAAAGTATTAAAGGGAACTATCCAAACTCTGATGCAGTGGGGCATTACAGGCAATGCAGGAGCCATGCAGGATAAAATCCTGATTCTGTCAATGTTTATGGGTATTTGCTAAGGAGTAGAACCAAGATATCTCCAAGGATGAGCAAAGAACATCTGACAACCAATCTGCAGGAGGTGGTACTTGCTTGGATATGGAGCTCCCTGACTTCTGCCATTGTGCAAGTGTAGAGCAGAATCCAGGTTTTCTCACGGTGGCTGTGAATAGTAAACCTAGAAATGAAATTGTGCAGGCCATCTCCAAAGAGCACTGACAAAATCTTCCTGTCATCTGCCCATGGGATACTTTACACTGTTTAACATCCTTGGTTATTGAGGAGAAATCTGGATGGAAGAGAACCAAGACAGCTCCATCTTCTCTATGGTGATGATTGAGAGGTGAATGGGGGTGAAGGGTGGTGAGGGAAACTGATAAATAGTTCTGAATGTAATATTTTAGGCTAAGCCACCAAATGCCTATTTAACATTTAAAAGGAAGAGAGTTGCCCTGCAGGTGAGGAAAAAGGGATGCTAAATTATTTTGAAAAATTCAGGTGTCAGGTAAGAATGGGGAAGATTTACATGTTAATGGGATCCTCAGCAGGAGAAGAAACCTTGGTGTGGTGATGGCAGGCAAATCGATGCACCCATCTGCACCTTCAGATATTATCACCTGAGTTTGAATAGTCCCTTTTTTTTTTTTTTTTTTTTTTTTTTTTGCAAAAATAAAAATGAGGAACGATTTGTGTTTGGAAGAGACACCCTGTGAAAGAGCCTCATGTTACTCTGGAAACCTTTCTGCAGATCAGACCTTCCCACCTGGCCAGCCAACAAAGCTGTTTAAGATATAACCTTGAGTGGTTTAGTGCACACTGGGTTTGGGGCTGACAGCTCGGAGCTGGCACTGGGGAGGGCCCTGGTTTCTGTGAACTTGAAAAGAAGCGACAGAGACCAAGAGCATTTCTGATGGGACCTGACACACACAGCTGAGCCCAGCTGAGATCGCTGTAACTAAATTGTAGCAGAGTGCTTTGTCTAGTTAGGCTTTATTTTAGACCTTAAACCAGATGGTATTTTCCCCTTCTCATATTGTATGTTTTTCTTTCTAATTTTTGTACAATTTTTTTTTTTTTTTTCTGTTAGAATGCTCCAGAGTGAGGCATGTTTCACAGTGAACCAATGCTGCTGCTTGCCCATATCACACCATCTCTTGAGAAGATATTCCAGCGTCTGAAGGGGCCTACAAGGGAGATGGAGAGGGGTTCTTTGTCAGGAAATGTAGCAATAGGACAAGAAGTAATGGGTAAAGGGTGAAAGAGAGGCAAATTAGCTTAGATATTAGGAAGAAATTCTTTACTGTGAGGGTGGCGAGGCCCTGGTACAGGTTGCCCAGGGAGGTTGTGGATATCCCATCCCTGACAGTGTTCAAGACCAGGTGGGATGGAGCCTTGAGGAACCTGGTCTAAGGGGGAGTGTCCCTGCCCATGGCAGGGGGTTGAGATAAATGACTTTTGAGATCCATTCCAACCCCTTAACAGTCTGTGATTCTGTGAGTCTTTACCATGTCCTGAAGTACCCTTTCATGGGAATGTAAAAAATAATTGTATTTTATAAGTTTATTAAATTTCTGACTCCCATTTACTTTAATAAACTTTGAATTAAACTGAGACTGATGACAGAAGCAAATAGCAATAAGGCAGTCTGCTGTCATCTTTTTACTGAAAATATTTCGCATACAGGATTCAATAGGCGTGGCAAAAGGTTTTTTTCCTCCTCTGTGTTAATATGCAAAGGCCTAATAAGCTTGCTAAACATTTCCTGCAGAATGATCTGCTACAGCTAATTCGGGCTAGGCAAGGCATTTGGGCCTGCGGAGAAGTTCTTAGGGGTGTCAAGCATTTTGTAAATCAGATCATTCTCCTTGGCCAGCCAGTAAAAGCCGTGGAGATGCAGTCCCTGGGCGCTCTGCGCTCCTCAGTTGAGATGTTAAACTCGGTTTCCTTTCAGAAGCGCGATGAGTCAGCTCCAGGCGAAGCTGAGCATTACAGCGGAACTAAAACAAACATAAAGTGGAACCAATCCTAAATATATTTGCATCTAGATTTTGGCAGACATTGTTATGGCTTTCTGTATTTTATGTGTCTTTTTCATTTCCCTGTGGAATATTTTTTGGTGAACTGATAAGGTTTTTAAACTACTTTAAGTTGTTGACTCTTCCACTTATGCTAATGATGCCTCTTGCGCCGATGCTTTAGTTTTAAGGAGAAAGAATGACTTAAAGCTTTGCTTCTGCCTTGCCTAGGCAGGTGCTAGAAAGAAATTGTGCATTTGAGAGTGCAAAACAACTAAAGAAAGAAAAAAAAGCAGAAACATTTTTCTTAGTCTGTGGGGATGTACAACACCAAAGTGAGGTTTTAGAGTGACCCAAGACTTCTGTGATCAAAGTTTGGCTTCACTCTGAGAGAGGTTCCTAGCTAAAAACAGAAACCTACCCTGGACTTGTGCACCTCACTGCAAAAAAAAAAAAAAAAAAAAAAAAAAAAAAAAAAAAAAAAAAAAGAAAAAAGAAAAGTAAAAAGTAAATTGCAACAGTAGATCCAGTTTGTATACATAACATTATAGACATTAATTCAAAAGTGAATCAGGATAGCTGAAATGCTCTGATCTCATCTTCCTTATCCTTTAGCTGCCCCAGCAGCACAGACAGAAAACTCAATCCATGGATGGGGTTTTAAATGAGTTTGAACTGACACTAAATTGAGCCTAACCTTTGAATAAGCCCGGAGCTGGTAGGAAGAGTTCCATTCTGTCTGCATTGATGAGTCTAAATGTTTCAGATTTTTCTTAGAATGGTTTAGGTAGTGACAGTGTAGCTAAATAATGTACTTTTACTTCTAGCCAATCTTTTCAGGTCACACTCTTTTCTTTCAAGTGGTGATAGCTACAAGACAAATTTAACCAATGCAAAGAAAATGACCAAAGTTCTTCCAGCCTGATCTTAAAATAAAGGAGTACCATGCTTTTGACTTATGTGGAATAGTTTGCAATTGCTGTGAAGGGTGCATAAAGAACACTGATTTGGCCATCTGAGTAGGAATGCAAAACACCAAATCTACTTCTGTGATGATGAGGTGGTTTCTTGGTGGTGTGTTTTTCTTACAGCTTTCAAGGTCAAGTTTAATAAAAAGTTTCAGGTACTATCATTGAAGGCTTTTTATTCCTTCAGTTTTTGGAAATATGTTCCTAGCCAGAATTTTCATACAATTCTAAAAATGTTAATAATGACTATACAATAAAAATCTGATTTTTATTCTTGAAAACCCATATATAAAATAGCTGAATGATTTGTCATCCATTATTTGCTTGCTTTATTGTATTTCAAATAAACAAACAAAAAGCTGTCTGTTTTTAGTCAGTACTTTAGTTCAGCTTTTCAATCCTACAAGCATTAGATGCACAGTATAGATATTTGATGAATATTCTTGTTTGGCTTTTTGGTCCTACATTTATGAGTAAAGTTCCTTGTGCTTGCATACTTCCAGAGTAAGAACAGAGAAATGTTGCTAATTTATAGTAAGCCTGCTGTAGAGATACCCAGCATGCAAGGAAAATATTTCTCTACTAGATAAAGAAGTATGAGTCAAGGAAACATTTCACTTACAGCTGGCCAGTGACAAAAAATTTCAGGAAATATTTTAATATAATTCTACTATTAAAAATAACTGTGTGAATAATTGGTGATTTCATAAAGGAAAGCAAAACTTTGGGACTGTAATCCTCACTCTTAGTTACAGAAGTCTGCAAAAAGTACTTAAAAGTTAAAAAACCTTAGTGTTTTCAGTCAGAGAGGCTTAAGAAGGCTGAACATTTACTCCATTGGTATGAAGATTTCTATTTTTAGGGTTAGAGCTGGGAATGCAGATCCCACAGTGTTCACCACTGAATGCCTCCTAGGAGGCAGCAGTTGACAAATATACCATGATAAAAATTCAGAGGTGCTCGATCTACATGCATACAAAGGCACATTTGAACATCTTGCTGTGATTTCCTCTCATTATAATACATAATATTCAGTTTCATGCTGCTAATAAAGTTCCTCCCTAGATAAAACTATTGTGAACATACTAGTTATGGTCCTTACCACAATGCTTCTTTTTACCAATTCTGCAGTATCAACAGATAAGACTAAATGTAGGTTATTTGTACCCAGTATAGATTCATTTATGTTGCTAGGAAAGTGCAAAGAAGCTGATATAAATGATAATTCAAGTCTAATGTAGTTTTTTCTTTTATATTAGAGAAGCTTTTTGTGCAATAGAAAAAGTTCTTTATGAACAGAAAAACTTTATTTTTAAATATGCTCTATTTTGGTGCTAATTTATTATTTTTGACATCTTAATTATATCTTGTCCCACAGAGTGCTGATTGGTAGTGTCAAGATTTCTAATCTGTGTCCATAAAATATATTTCTCTATTTTTTTTTTTTTTACTCAGTTTGATTTTTCTGTAAAACTCATTCATGCAGTCAGACACAAAATTGCAGAGAGGAAGGTTCCATCCACCTTTCCTTCTGCCAGGAGGTGCTGAGCAGAGGAATGCAGTGAAAACCTTAAAAAAGGCTCAGCCTTCCAAATTCCTGGGAAAAGGCAGAAACAGCACCCTGCCCTCTTTCCAGTGGTGTGGGGAATAAAGGACTGTGTACAAAGTTATAAGAAATTCTGTTCAAAAGGAAGTGCTGTTAGGTGCTAGTTCAGCCATGTCTGGAGTTCTGCTTTATTCCCCAGTGAAAAGTCCTTTACATCCATGAAAACGTGTTTCAGAATAAGGGGAGGACAATAAAAATGAGCTTATTAGTTTCTAAAAGGCTCTATCCCAAAGCAAAGAAAGGTTTTTAAAGAATTTGGCTTGTTCCTGTAAAAAACTGTTCTACTGAAGTTTTGCAGATCAAATGTACCAGTCTACAGCTGTACAAATTCTCTTTCACAGAGTATGAATGTTGCAATTTGCTAATGTACATTTTGCTTTTCATAATATTCACAAAACCAGTTTATGGTTCAGTACATTCACAAAGCTGCCGTTTTTAAACTTTGGTTTTGAACACATGGCATGGTTTCCCACTTTTAAAAGTAAGGGTGGGTGGGTTTTATTTCTTTTTCCTTTCCTTTTTTTTTTTTTTTTTTTTTTTTTTTTTTTGCAGGTGTCTTTTAAATAAGCAGAACACTCTTCAGCCTCAATTTAAATAAAAGTTTGAAGGGATTATCCAAGCCCAGAATTCCCTGGCCAGGATGCCAAACATTTTTTCTTTTTTTGTTTGTTTTATTGAGTATTTCTGGATGCTTTCAAGGCTGTATTTACTGTAACTTTATAACCTCTATGTCACTGTATATTCTGGTGCAGCTAACAGAGCAAATGAGGGGTGTTGTAGATAACATCCCAACACTGAGCAGGCATTTCTAGTGTCTCCCCAGGCCATGGTGGTCCCTGTGAGGACCAAGAGTTAAGTACTGATTTGCATTCACCGGTGCCAAATGTAGAAAACCACGTTGTGAAAATACCTGCAATAGAGAAAAACCTCCCCTGTGAACCCACAGATGAAATATTCACTCTAAACCTGTTCTTGTCACCAGAAAAGATGAACAGCCCCTCTCTGCCAATGCCTAGCAAAAGATGGTGGAGCTTTTGGAGCCTTTTACCTTTATTGTTGTTGCTAACAGCAATGAGTGACTACTGCACCTTTTCCCAGCTCATTCCTTAGGGGAAGGTGGCTTAGAGGAACCTGACTGAGGCAGAGGAAACAGTTCTAAAGCAGATGCTGCAGTAGCAGCTGGGTGGATGCCCCATTGCAGGAATCAGTGTGTTGCTTTAATGATCTCAGGGTTTGGATGCATTTCTCTTGGACTGTTTGCTAAACTGTTGCCAAGGCGTTGTGCATCGGGGATATTGTGATGGAGGGGGGAAACACATTGCCACAGATGCACTGTAGTTTTTCTATTTTATTTTATTTTGTCTGCCTGTATTGACTCAGCACCATGGCAGCTGTTCTCTTTTCAAATAGCTTTGTTTTCCTGAGGCATAGTCTATACTTATTCCAGGAAGTTGTAGAGGAAGGCGAGCAAGTGGAGGACTGCAGATGAATTTCTGAACACAACCATTCTCACACTATTTAGAAGTAAATTTTATATCCATGCATGCTTTTGCAGATGGCCTGAAAAGAAATGGGAAATGGAACATTTTAAGACAGAACAGTGCTCTGAAAGAATAGGGTACTGGTATTTCTAACAGTGTTTGTGAATGTGTGAATCAGGCCCTGAGGTGGGATGTGCCAAGGTCAAGTGCCCACTTCACAGGTGAGAAGTAGAGGTGTAGCCAGTGGTTTGCCAAGTATTTCAGAAAGCCTGACAAAGCTAAAAATAGGACAGACTCAGCCTTGTCCCTAATAGAGGATTTCCAGGGAATTTGAGCTGCACTGGGGTGAGACCTGAATTATTCCATTTCTAAGCCTGAGGCCATCTGAGTGAGGTTTGCTGGGTCTGCTCTAGTGATTTGCACTCACTTGGCTGTTTGCTTCTCTCTTCCCAAAGTGTAGTAACTTCCTTGCTGAGCTAAATGAATGCAGGCCTTGTTGAAAACTAGTAGGAAAGGTCCTTAATACTGGAAAGGTATTTCCTCATCTACATGCTCCAAAAAAACCCCTATAGTATCTAATGAAGGGTTGTTTTTGTATAGGAGATTTTCTTTCTCTTTGTAATTTTATTTTTGCTGTTCAGTATTTTCCCTGATTTTTTTTTCTTTTCTATATGAATGCAGAATTCCAAGAGCTTGCTCTTCTTCCTGCTTTGAGACTATATCTCCTCTTGGGGTGAATATCTACTTGGCACTGAGTTAACTTGCCTCCTGTACAGATGTCACCAACAGACATCTATCTTGTTAAATACATGTAGAAGTTGAACATCTTAGTGAATCAGGGAAGTGTCAGGCAAATTCCAAAACACTGGTCCTGAGCTCTTAGTTTGAAAGTGGGGAGAAATGTTATGTAGCTTTTCTTAGGTAATTTGTATTCAGTAGATTCTCCCTCAGTGTCCTGTTCTATTAATCCTGAGACACTTGTCACCAGTCAGCCAAAGGATTAAGAGAGAAAACTTTGAGTTGCTCAGACTTTCCTAACCATATGCTTGGCCTTAAAGGATGTGTTGAGTATGAGGTGATTCAAAGTGAAAAGCTCAGCAGCTTTATAATCTCCTGGTGTCTGAAGTCACTTCAGCTATGGATGCCAGAAGCAGAAGCTCCCAGAGTGGATCATTGCTCTGTGTGTTTGGTGCATCTTGCCTCTGCAGCTTTAGGGGTAAAGAGCCAAACCCAAAAGCTTTCAGCTATTTCTTTCCTGTCACAGTGTAAGTGCCTGAAAATAATTATATCCCTTTACTGGAAATATTTGGCACCAGTGCTGTGGCTCCACCATTTACATTTTCTACAGTTTCATTCCAGACTGCCAGTTCTTTTTTATTACTGCCTTGTTAGCATGACGAAGTGATGGCAATCTTCTATCCTTGCTGTGAATGCAGCCAAATGGCAGAAGAACTTTTGTCTGCAAAACCAACTGAATAAAAGTCTGAAATGACCAATTAATAACAGCACCTACCTGACATTATCTGTGGAGCCTGGCCATGCATGCACCACGGTCTCTCAAGGTTTTGTACATTGAGACTAAGGAGATATCTTCTATTTTAACTAAATCCAAATACAGTTTTCCAAAATATCATTTATTTCTTAAGGCCTCCCTCTTCAGCTCTTTCCAAAATCTCTAGCAGTTCTGCTTTTGTCTTTGGCAAAAGCATCTGTGCTTAATGGGCCTGTGAACAGAGGACAATCTATCTAATTAAAGGCTGATCTTAAGCCATATTCTCTTACTGCCATCACAGAAACATACAGCAAATACCCTGGAATTTTGAATGGGCTTGACTCAAAATCTTGGATAATGCAGGTGTGGATTTTTTACTTTTTACAGCTGGTCTTTTATCTGTATATTGTTTTTACTCATAAAATCTAAATTGATCTTGACTTTGGAAAAGTCTGTGTCTACTTCATCTTGGGCTTTTTTTTTCCTACTCAGACTAGTCATGAATGACTGAACATCTCAATTAGCATGGCTGTATGTCTCTGCACTGGCTGAATCCATAGGTAAACAAAAAGCCACAATGCTACTGAAACACTATCATGAAATAAAATGTAGTTTTACCATCACAAATGACTACTCCATACCTTTCCCTCCTATGTGGCTAACTTGCTTTTTTGATTAAAAGCACCTAGAGTTGTAATTGTGGTCAGGCATCTCAGGCACATCTTTGTCCTTCTATTTGTTCAATGTTGTCCCATTCTTTATTTTACCACAGAAATTAAAAAATAAAACCATTCAAAAGGTGTATGGCTTGCCTTGATAATACCACTCAATATTGTTTGCCCTCTGTTTTTCTGTATCTCCTCTCATGTTCTAGATCTGTCCAATTTAAGCTGCATGCCCTCAGGGTAGGGCACACCTCGGTGTGGATGAATTAATGTTTGAACTTTTCTATTCACTGCAGCATGTCAAGCACATCCTCTACAGGCTGGCTGAGACCTGATGAGGAGCAGGAAGGTTATAAAGCACTGTTTGAAATGGGTCTCTGTGTGGTCATTAAAGTGCATTCATTGTCTATCTGCCTATCTCTCACTGTTTTTAACCTCAGTTCTCCTTGACCCAAAATCACATTCTCATTTTCCAGCAATTTCCATCCTCTTTACCTGGCCAACTTCCTAATTCAATTCTGCAAGAAAATGATCAGGCACTTTTACATTCCCATCTTGAACAGAGCCTAGTTCTCTTGAGGGCCAGTACTGACCCTACCATTTCTTCATTTTATCTGCCTGTGGATGTCAGAAAAAATGGATGAATTCTTGTGCTAGTTTCTCCCATTTGTAGTAACTTTGCATGGTGACTGCTTCTATCCTATAGGTCCTCTCTTGAAGGCTTTCTTCTGAAAAAGTGAGTTAAGCCTGCTGACCACAGCCTTTCACATTCCTGCTGTTGGTAAGGTACTGAGAGCTGGCTTGGGAAGCCACTGCCCTGCATCTCTGTGATCAGCATCTGACATGCCAGAGCTTTCTTCTTCCTCTCCAGCATCTATTTTCACATCTTGCTCTGTGTGGGATTTTGGTTATTCTGTTTGTGTTTTCCAGTCATCCCACGCCCTGCTACATTCCTGCTGCTGTCAGGTGCTTTCCTGTTTTCCTATATTAATGCACTATCTCAAGAGTTTGTTCAAAAGCAATGAAAACTATTTTTCTGTGTCTCAAATTTCATTTCTGAAATTAAGGATTTTGTAAATGTGAAACAATAACTGCATTATGCAGAGCAGATCTGTGTTTTAATTTGTGATGAGGAAAAAGAATCCATGGAAAGAGAGGTCCAGCTTTGCTGCCTGATACTCGTTGTTAGCCAGGTCTGCTAGAGCATTTTGATGTTAGCCTACTTAAATGTTATCACAGAAGCCTGTGGGCTTTCAGTGTGTTTCTTGGAGCAGAGTGATATTTTAATTGCCCTTGTGCTTGTCTGATGCTTTGGCCAGGTACTGGCAATGAGAGGAAAGGTACTGATTTGCCAGTGGTGATGCAGCTGACAGCAATACAATCCTGGATGTCTGCAGAAGAAGTAAAAACTGGGTTTGCTGCCCTTAGGAGTATAAAAAGAGAAAGCTTGTTTTGAGATAAAACCTTAGGATTTGGCATAGGAAGTTGTCCTAGTTTTACTGCCTGTTAAATGGACTGCTCTTGACCTGTGTCTCCAAATGCCCTCAGGTACTTGTCTGCCTCTCTAATTGCCACAGTTTTTCATCTGGGAAGCATTTTCAAAGTAGTCAGAGTTGCTTTCTGGCCTTATGAGTGTCTCCAGTTTCCCAAGCTGGCATCTGCAGAGCTGCTGTAATGCCATCCTACCACTACCAAGCTGTTCCTGCTCCAGCCAAAGCCCCAGAGCTCCTAAACTTGATCTCTGGAGTGCAACATGGAATAGCCTCTCTCGGGTGCCACTCCAGAAATGTGCTCAGAGCACACTGTGCCTGCTGTTCCCTGCTCCAGAAAGAGTAAGGAGAAGTCATGAATAAATACAGAGGTGGGATAAGAGGGGTTTTGTGTGTGCTAAGACAATGCCACCTGTAGCAGCTGACCCGGCTCGCTGTTGAATTTGAGGGTGGGTGCTGAGTGCCTGATCCCAGGGAAGGGGTAAGGGGAACAATTTAAAACCCCACAGTGTGAAATACCAAATCACTTACTGGAGCACTTCATCCCTGCTGCTCCACCGCTTTCCCAAATCTTTGGCATCCCAGGCATTGCAGGGAGAGCTGGAGCACCCAGTGTAGCACTAAATTATCTGAGCAGCAACCCCAAGGTCCAGAAATACAACCCTGGGTGGGAGCTGGGTCTCTTCTGAGAATGGGGAGGATGAGAATGTTAATCCTGTGTTGCATCAGATTTGCAGAATTGCTTGTGGATTTTCAGCACAAAATGTAATGGTTTTGTGTTGTACTGGGTGGAGCAGCCTCACACGACAGCCAAATGCTCCCTGTGGTTTTCAAGCTCAAAAAATTGTTGGTGCCTAGCAGATATAATTCTAGACATTCATGTCTGCCAGGAAGCATAGAGAGGAGATGAACTGCTAAATGGGAGAGAATGGGTTTATTTCTGCTTATTTCAACAGAATTGCCTTTTCTGCCATCAACCGAGAAAGAAGTCAGAGCCATTAGATTTTATTTGAAAGGAAAAACTGTAATTTGAGTACTTTATAATTTGAACCAGTAGATGTCAGCAATTCCTTTTGAAATGGACCTGGAAATGCAGCAATAAATGAACTGACTTGCTCACATCCAAACTTCTGTGTGATATAAAAACATTTGCCAAAAAATTCAGGAGCTGTATAAAATAGAGCCAACAGATGAAAATGGACAGTGTCCCCTAAGTTCTTGGTGAGAGTGGCATGAAGAAAAGCTGAAAAACATGGTTTTGGTAGTAATAATAAAATATTAAATTTGGTCTATTTTAAATGTGTAATCTTGTGTTATTGGGCCACTCCATGACATGGCTTCCACATTTGTGGAAGCCTGCTATAGCCTTTAAAATAATGTGAGGGATGTAAATAATATGTTTATTTTTTTTCCCCTTTTTAGCTTAGGTGGTACAGGAATGCAGATATCACAACTGATCAAAGAGGTTGCTGGTGTCTGACTACAGTTGGGCATATATTGTTTCAAGTGCTCATGTCTAAAGTGAAAGATAGCACATGCTCTCCTACCAATTTGATTTTTAATCTGTTACTTGGTGCATGTTTTTCAGAGGCATAAAGATTGCACCAAATGGTTTTAATCTATTAGTCTGCAAACTGAGCAGTAGCACTGCCCAATTGAAATCTGAATTGGTAGCCACTGTAAAAGTCCCCCAGTGGTATAACGATAAAAGACATAATGTCCTTATTGCTAGTTTTCGTTCTGTGATGCTAGTGAGGCTAAACTTCATGTCCTTACAGCAGTCCATTCCTTTGACCTTGAGCCAATATCAAAAGTGTTTGCAAAAGCATCTGAAGACGATTCCTTTATTTGAGCTCGAGAGTCAGCAGGGGGAGCTCACAGCCGTGTGCTTCAACCCGGCAAATTCTGGCTATTAAAGACATTTTAAACTAGGCCATTTTATTTACACACATGCACACACTCACCCTCTTAGAAATGTATATGATTCTTAGAGTTTATCATCTATACCTTATCAGGATCTTTGAAAAGCCTTACTCTCATATCCTTGTGCTAGACATTCCATAAACAGGGGGGTGAAATGAAAAAACGTTCAGAAACCATCTCAAAATATTATTTTCTTTTGCTTCTCATCTCAAAGCAAGGGCAGGGGACTAATGTGCCCCTGCATCCAGGGGTCAGGAACTGATGCTCAGTTGAAGAGATGCAGTGTGTTAGCCTGGACCTCTAAAGAAGCTGGATGCTTTGGGAGTCTGGTCATTAAGAAAGACATTTAAATCAGGCTGTTGTCAATATTTTAGCATGAGATTAGTGAATTTAATTTCTTTCTTAATTTGATTGTGGAAAGGTACATTCTGATTCATCTGATTGCATGCATGCTAAGCTTCTTCCTTTTTGTTTCATGTGAATAAAAATTAGGCTTTTACTGCAGGTCCACAATATTTCCTGGAAGGTCATTTGGGTGAGTTAGTGCAAGTCAGACACAGAGTCTGTGTAAGATCCTTTCTTCTGTTACAGCCTTGTGTTAAATGGCTGTGTGTTGTTAAATTGTGCGTATACATCTGATGTTTAGAGGATTATTAAGAGAAATAGAATTTCTTCATAGAGATCGTGAGCCACTGTAGGTAAAGAAGCATTTTTGCTTGGTTCTGGCAGGGGACAGCTTAGTGACTTGCCCAAGGTCACAAAGCAGGCACTGCTGGGAATAGACACCCCATCTCCTCAAGTTTCTCTGTGGGGCTCATCCATAGTTCCATGTCATTGCCTTGGGCAAACAAAGAGATTTTCTATTTTCTTATGGTCTTTAAGCTTTCAGATGTTTCCTAAAGTATCATGTACTGTTTCCTCAGATACGGTTTCATTGTAACTGAGAATGTTTTAACCTGTTGATTGTATTGATTTTTGATGTGGAAATAGGAGGCCGCTCCATTTCAAACTAAATTTCAAGGGCACAAAGATTGTTAGAATGGAAAAGTCACTTAGCTCAACAGAGTTGTTTCTTTTATTTTTATCTTAGTCAGGTATAGACAGAGTCAGAGAGGTCCTAGCCCTATTTTCTCTGTTCTGGGTGGAATCACAATTGCTTTAGATGCTGGAAGAATTGGGATGAGAAAGCAAAGCTCCTCTGCTGCATGGGGAGATGTGGGTGCTGTGCTTGTGCTGGGGATATCTGAGGACATGGCAGTGTCCCTTCCTCTGTGCTGTCCTGCTGCCCCTCTCTGGGCCAGTGAAAAACGGGGTCTGTCCACCTGAGGGTCCAGCTGCTAGCCTGTAAAGCAGCAGCATCCTTACGTGATTTGTATTCTACTCTCTGAATGCATTTCTGTCTCCTGTCTCCCAACACACTTTTCATTTTTTTTTTCTTATTTAATTGCATCCCCAAGCTAGGATTATGGCTTTTAGGAATTGTCCCTAAGTCCTTTCCTTTGGCTGCATGCTGCATAATTTTTCCATTTAATATGGATTTCTCGCTTTGGTCAATTGCTCCTAGTCCCATTACTTCATAGCAATCTGCATTTGATGCACATTTCCTTTTACAGGCCCAGCCATCTCTCTCAGAGAGTCATTCCCTGTGCACGATGGGCCTGAGCCAGCACACTCTGGACTCTGTGGCAATATTCCCATTGTTCAGGGTGAATCTGGAAGCTGAAGCTAAGGATGAAACCTCTAGTCAGCAGCACAGGTTACTGAAATGGATTCCTGCAGAACGTGGGGATGTGGGTGGAGGAAAGAACACTTTGTTTCTGGGCATTTCTCTATCAGAGTTTGTAATTTCTGGAAGAAGCTGAAGCTCTTTTATTCCCTGCCCCCTCACCAGTCCCGGAGTTTTTGCAGTTGCCTGTCTATGCATCCCTTTTTGGATCCCACAGGGAGAGGCAATGAAGCAGAGATGTTTCCTGTATTCTCCCTGGTTATTGTGCATGGCAGAGCTGTGGCATTTTGCTGTGCTCAGGAGTTCTCCACCTGGAAGTGCAGCTCCAAGTTGGTGAAGTCAGGAACCCTCGAGGCAGAGGGTTTCAAGCTGGTAACTGGCAGCAGGTCCTGTCCATCTCCAGCTCCCTCCAGTGACCTCAGCTCTGCCCATGTGAAAAGAGCAAAACCTTATTTTATGATTACAAAGTATTGAGAGTAAAGCAGAGATGTAGCTAGTGTAGGCATATCTCCCAATATTTAAAAATATTTCTGTAATTTTAATGTTTACTCTGTGGCATTTTGAAATAAAAACTAAAGCCTTCATGTTCTGTATATATTATCCCCCCCTCTGCCTCCCCATCAGCAAGTTTTTAAACCCCTGAGTCACTGGCAGCTGCAGCCTGACAAAATGAGCCTGTTTAGGGTAGCTCCCTCTTTGGCACAGGCTGGAATGGAATTGGGGAAAGCATCAAATTAAAAAGGGCTCGTTCAAAACTGGGTGCTGATTACCCCCTTCCATAAATAATTGGACCACAAGAAATTAACTGCACTTGGACAGACATGCAAGCTGCTTTTTGGAAATGGATACAAATACTCCCTGAGTAATACACTTTTGTGCCTTGACTGGTGGACAATCTGTCTATAGTTCTCCTGAAAAGCAACCTATGATAGGTTTTTCCTTAGGATGGATGTCAGAGCTTAGTTTTCATTCTTTCCATGGTGGTTAAGAAAATTCAGAAAGTACAAGAGAACTTGACACAGGGAATCTACTGTCAAATGCAGACTCATAGTGCTCTTCAACAAATGAGAAATATAAAAGTCATTGGTCTGGGTGCTAAATCACAGAGCAAACTAAATTTTCATAGAAGGTATGATGAGTCAAAAAATACAGCAATGCAGAACTGAAATACTTGTCATAAAAATTTCTTCTTGACTGTAGTACTGTTATACCAAGGGAATAGGTGCCTATGAAACAAAGACATTTCAAACCTGTTTATAGAAAATGGCTTCTAGTGCTAGGACTGATGACATGGGGGCAGCCCAGAGTTCTAAGCAAAGATACCAAGATCTTGGCAAGACAAAAACACAGTGGGAGAAGTCTGTGCACTTTGTGTGTGTGCAGTTTTTAAATTTTCCCCAAAAGTGACACTGCTTTTTATGAATGTACCAAACAGAATTTGACAACAGCAGGAAATTAAAGAAGTTATCTCTGAATAGTCCATATGAAATATTGTAAAAGAAAGGAAGCAAATAGAAGCAAAATTACAGTGTGACATTGAGCTTTCTAATATCACAGAGAAGACATTATTTAAAAAAAACCCACCAAAACCCACCAAAATCTTATGTGAGTCTATGAAAGACCCCATTGTAGTCTGAAAATTTGTGATTTAATTGCCTCCAGAGCAGGACAAAAATCCCCAAACTTAGGCTTACCCATACCCTATTTTTATCTTGTTAGTTGATGGAAAGAACACTAAAATACGTTTTCTAAGTAATACACAGCATTTCTTTTCATAGTTAAAACATTTGTATGGAAAGTATCAAGATAGGAATGATAATTTATGTTGTGTCTAAAAATTCTGAGTAATCTGTATGAGCTTGCTGTACATTGCTAACAGGGATCTGTGAATGAGGGCAAAAATGGCTGAATATTAAGGATGAAGTCACCAAGCCAGGACAGAACTGGGAACAGAACAAGGGGAATGGCCAAGTGCTTTCACACTTGGAACAAACTGTTCCACTTAAAGGCAAGGGAAGAATAAGCCACTTAAGTGAATTACTGGGAGTGTTATATGTTCTTTAGTCCAATTTGGTAACAGCAGAAAAAGTTGTTTTGCCTATTCCCTGTGTGAAGAGGTTTTACCTATGTAGCATCTCTTTGATTCAATCTCTCTTTCACTGGGAAGAAAGGGTGAGAATGGTACAATGATTTGTCTGATAGCTGCTGTCACCATGAAATAAAATTCATTTATTCAGAGGAGCAGGTACCTTTGGAAAGTTCTGTTGAAGTACAGAAGCAGAAAAAATACATTTCTACCAGATTCAAGGATGTGAGCTGATATTTATTAATGGCTTACAAATTTCCTTCTTCCTCTGAGTGTTTTAAAATATTTGCACAATTGAAGTTTTAAAATTTGTTCTAAATCTTCTGCAAATTATGACTCCATCATCAAATTTGTTTTCAATTTGACCTGTAATGTCAGGTATCACTGCACTGATTCATGTTCTGCATCCAAGCAAGAAGACAAACTCTGGCCCCTTATTTTTCATTGACATTGTTTAAATGTAATAATTTCCAGCAGCCTGATGCTGCTGTTTGTAATACTGAATGATATTTGAAAGATAATTCAGCTGAGTATCTCACATCCTGCTAGATCCCACGTGAATTAAACAGTTTCTCACTGTAGCCTAAAGAAATGTAATATTGACATGACGTTCTATATAAAAATTCAAGAGAAAGCCGCAGTTTCACCAGCTTCCTATGGAGGTAGATATCCATGTTATGCAGACAGACAAACCATGGCAGATAGTTTTTATTTGTTGATGATCACATAAAATTAGTTCCAAGGGCCAGAAAAGAGCCCCAATCTCTTAATGCTTCCTCAAAAAAATGATACATGTAAATTTTTTAAGACTTTGGGTTGCCAAATGATCATTCCCAATCTCACCATGAATTAATCACTGATCTTGGAGACTGGAATTTAGTATTTTATTCCTCATTATGCCTTTGGCAGCCTGTTTGGCATGTAACAGAGTACTTTAGTTCTCTAGCAGGTATTTTTTTTCTTTCTGTAAGAAACTGCAGTTAATAATGGTTACTCAGTGTCTTGACATGTTTGAATTACATGGAGAAGAATCTGAAAAAAATACCAGTTGGTATTGCTAATTGTTAGGCTTTTATTTTAATTATTGTTTGGATATTGGTAGAAAGTACTTGAAGCTAGAGGAAAAAACCCTTCTGTTAGCAGAATGAAGCAAATGGAAAATATGACAGATTAAAAGGTGCATTGCTATTGAGGTGTGATAGCTTGAGGATAGCACACTAGTGCTGCTCAGGAAGGATTTAAGGTATGTCTATATAGGAGACAACAGTAGAGAAACCTTTGATTTCATATGATTTCCATACAGTCTTCCATTCAAACAATAATGAGAATAAAGTAGGAAAAAATATCGATTTCCTGTGTCTCCTTATATCTACAAGGAAACCTGGGCAATGGTATGAGCTACGAGCTACAAAAACTCAGTATCAGTTATATCATATAATATTCAAGAGATTAGAGAACAGAGAAAAATGATTCCTTGCTGAAGGGTAAATAGACTTTTGATCTGCCAGAGAGTGCTTGAGCAGCTTTCTAGCCTGAGGAAATGACCCCTGATAGGTGAAATAATTTTTTTTTTTTAAAACCCATTCCCACATGATGGACTGTGCCCTGTGTATGATCTATTGTATTAGTGATTAAACTCATCAGCATTCTGACACTTCTGGAAGAAGTAGGAGAATAGGACCTGGGAATTGAACAGGAATATTCAGGTCACTTCAACAGCATGCTGGACCTACACAATGAGGCTGCTATTTATGAGTACTTGTTTGTGTTTCTATTTATGGGTATTTATTTTCTGAGTTCTGGTATAGGTAGTGATTTCATTGCATGAAAGAAAAATAATGTGTAAAAATTCATTAATCCAGGGAAATTTGCATGCCCATATCTCATTTGATTTGAATGTAGATCATTGGTACATAGGCTTTCTTTAAGGCACTGCATAGATCAAGTGACACAGGACTTTGAAAAATTGAAAAATACATTCACTCATATGCAGAAACCAATGTGTTGCAATGATGATGTAACTTGTAGTGTCTTTTGACAAAGAAGTTTCTGGGTGAAAAAGAAGGCTTTTTCTCACCTTTATAGGTTCCTTGCTTGATGGTGATGCCTGTACCACTGGAGAGGATGCTGAGGACACTGGGGAAGTTTTACCAGAGGAAGTTGTTCAGTCAGAGAGCAGAGCACCAGTGGACTTATTTATTTCTACACTGAGCATGAACAGAAATGAACCCCTGACAGCAATTTGAGAGTGATGTTTAATGTTTCTGGTGCTGATGTGAGACTGGACTCACCAATGTTGTAATTGTGTGACTCTGACTTGTCTCTGTATTATTTTCCAAATGTTCTTAAAGGAAAACTGGGGTAACTTGCCACATCTCTGTTCTGCTGGAAGCTTCTGTGAAATACTTTCTTGGTGAAAGTTTGAAGTTCCTTATCTATTCTGCCATTGTCTAGAGTGCTGACTGTATCTGGGACAGTGCACAGATATAAAAGTAAAACCTCAGAAAAGAGGAAGATTCAATGCTTCAGTGATAGCAGCCTTTCTTAGTGAGGAGAGTGAGAGATAGCCAAAAAGAAAAATAGAAAAGAGAAGGGAGGCAAAATAGTCAGATATGGAACATTTGAGTAGAAAAGTCAGTCTGAACTTTGAAGATGTTCAAAGAAGGGGCATTGCTGGACACATGGAATTTCATAGACAGGGACCTCAACTGAAAAGTCCCTGCTCTCAGCTTTGCCTTAACAAATTTGAATTTCCTTTTAGACAATTAGCAAGATAGAAACACATCTGAAGAGATGACAGCAGTGGCCCATGTCTGGTATTTGATACTGGGGTCCAGTGCTAGGATGAATGTCTGCCTGAGTGATCAGTCCCATAAGTTTGGAATTTCTGGAAGAAGCTTTAACTGACCTTTTGGTCTTTTATCTACATATGTATCTGTGCATATATGTATTTAGGTACAGATGAATACTAGATCACCAAAATATGCATCCATCCAATGTGGGCATTGTGCTTTCCTTGTGGTTGTGGATTTCCCCCTCCACCTCTTTGCACCATTTAATATAGAAAGCTCCTTTGAGACTGAATTCACGTTGCTCAAGAAAGATTCCTCTTCTTGTTGCCCTTTGTGCTTGGAGAGGAGTTCACTGGACAGGTTTTACTTGATCTACTTCCCATGACAATTAGTGTATTTTATAAACAACACATTGTAATGTTAGTTTTAGCAAATTTATATTAAAGTATACTAGTGGGGGGAAAAATGGGGAAAATGATCCATGTGCTGTACAATCCAAAGTGAATCCCCCTCTATCTGAAATGCCTTTGATGTGGTTGATGGTAGTGTTTCAAAGAAGGCAGTAGTTAGCAAATGGGAAGAAAAGCAACAGTGAATTAAAGATTTGAAGAGATAAAAATGGTAATTTATAGGTGAGAAAGACTGATTAGAGATGTTGTTACTTTTTAGTTAATGAAATGACCTATCTAGTCAAATTGGATAATTCCCATAGTGAGATATTTTTTCTTTATTGTCAGTTTAGCAGAATCTCTCTCTTTCCTTAGTGAAAACGAAATGGCAATTTTAGCATTCTTAATTGGTTTGGTTCTTTTCCATGGTAGCAAGTGAACTGAAAAAAATACTGCTTATGAACAGGTTATGAACTTCAGTCTAAAGCCTGTGCAATGTCGACATCAAATAAAAAGGTGGCTAATGAAACAGTCTTCAGTTTCTAATTTCACAGAGGGCTGAGGTTGCTTTAAGGTGTAGTTCCTGCATGGAATTCATGCAGTGAATGAACATTAGTAATGAGAAGCAGAGATAATTTGTGGTTGAATGGTGTGTCTGTACTCAGAGTAGCACAATGTATAGCCAAAACTATATATTATACCAAATACCATTGAAAGCAATAGTAGAAGTGTAGGGAAATGTTAAAATTACTTCTTTTAAATAATCTTTTTGTTCCCAGATAAATCTGCAGGTGAATATATAAAAGTATAGCACACTTGCTATACTTGCTATTCATAAGAAAGGTATGCATTTGAGGGGAACAGAAAATATGAACAACCAAGTTTTTAATATACTGACTTCATTTGTGATCAGAGAAGTGAGTTAAATCAATTTTGCTGTAGATGTCCAAGAGGATATTATTGAAGAACAGATAAGTCTGTCTAAAATAAAAACTAAGACTTTTGCGGCCCAACTGTTCATCTTGGTAGCAAGTACTGGTGTCTTTGGTCAGACTTCTGTGAGTTTTTCTTTGTGGCTGTTTTGGCACGCAGCTAGCTCATTTCTCTCTGATGTATTAAAAAATTCATAGCAGAAATTATCTCCTCCATCATCTGGAATACTTTGCTCCTGATGGGCTTCTCCTCTCTGCATGTGATACTGAAGTTTAAACCTTTTATTTTTCTTGTCACACCTGGTATCTCTGCCTCTGTGCATTATGCCATTCTTTTAAATTCATATAATGGTCTCATAGCTTTGTATTCCAATTTTCTTCTGTTTCCCCTCCCCACACTTCATTTATTATAACCCTTTCAGTGGATTTCTCATCTCATCCAAGAATTGCTAGCAACCAGGTTGCTCCATAGACTTCCTTTACTTAGGAGTTTTAGAAAGGCAAACAAATGATTAAACATTCAAATACTGAAACTGGTTCTGGAAACTCAGAAAGGTGACATATTGTTTTGGTGCACATATGTAACTGATATTCTCTGTGTCACGATTTTTTTTTTACGATTTTTTTGATTCTCTGGAAAGAGCACATTTGAATTTGAGGTGCTTTTGTCACATAATGTTTTTTCCCAATGGTTTGTTCTCAAAACGACTCAATTCACTGTAATTGAGAGATCTCCACAGCTCATTTTGTAGGGAGCTATCTTGTGGATTCTGAAAAATGAATTGAGTTTCTGTCAACAGAAGGAATAGATGTGCATCTGTGCAGGTAGTCCTGCATTGCTGCATTGTCATAAGCCATTATGGCAATGCTGATCTGGTAAACTTGAGAGAAAATCTGTCACAGGAGCTGCAGAAAATCAGACAGAGAGCAAGTAGTCACCAGCCATTTATTGTCTGTAGTGCTGTGACAAGCTGGCACATTTAGATTGTGGAAGGAAACTACACTTTTCTAACCTTCACTTTTTTAACCTGCACTTATCTAACCTGCAAGTGCAGGTAGGCCAGCTAAAAAGGCAGATTGTTTCTTTCCCAGTGGTAGTGTCAGCTACAAATGCCTGGCTCTGCCAGTGTCTCACTGTAAGACTCAGTGATGCTGTTTCTTTATCCTTTTTGTTTTGATAAAAAAGGAATAGATTGATAATAGTGTTTATTTTGAAATGTGTTCCTTGCAGTATTAAAGAAGATTAATTCTACCTTCTTGTTGCCTCAAATACTCATATAGCCATGGGAACTGGAAAGAAAATACCATTTGTATCAATCGGATTTTTTGTAAATGGATTTGTTTTTCATGTTATGATTTGGCAGAGAGATGTTGTCAAGATATCTGATTTATGTGTATTAGTAACCTAGGGAAGGCTCATCACTCCCCTAATTTAACCAGCTGAGAAAAAGTTGATCTGTTTGCTGAAGAGTAGGGGGTTATTTGCAGGTTGCTTGTTTTTTTTTTTTTTTTTTTTTTTTTTTTTGGCATGAATATCTGAAAGCACTGCAGCTTTTATAGGGTCTGGGTGATAAAGTGTTCTGCACAGTGTAGTATTAACAAAGAAGAAAGGAACTCACATATCCTTTGAAATACAATTGTTCTTGCTCTTCATTCTGAGTCTCTCTTGGCCATACATATGAGTGAGGGCAACTCAGGACCTTTCCTACAAAGGGGTTTTAACTGATGGATGTTAAAAATAACCCTTTTGTAGATATTGTGCTGAAATTCTTACAGATAATTATTTTATTTTTATTCCTTAAAAAAGAAAAGAGAAATCAGATTAAAATGTATTAAAATGTGTTCAAGGGTTTTTTTGTGTTGTCTGATACTACATCAGCCCCCACCTCAGATACAGAATCAAGAGCTGTGCTTGGTCTGCTGCAATTTGTACAAGGCAAGAGAGACTTGGAGCACAAAAAGTATTCTCTTTTTATCTGCTCATTGTAACTCCTGACTTCAGGTTTCACTGAGGATCCTAGTAAATAATCCCAGTATTTTTTCATTGCTTAACTTGCCAGATATGTAAAAGTATTTGAAAAGAAATATTTTAAAACATACCTGTGTGTTTTTCCATGTCTGAGAACAGCAGTTTTTAAAAGCCTTGAGGAAATAATGCAAATCTGCATAATATGTGTAAAAATGTCTTCTATCTCAGGGCCAAATTGAGACCCACAAAATAAATGACTTTCAGAGTCATGCTGTGACTGGCAAATAAAGTTTTTGGAAAGCCTTGATTACTACTTAGTTGTTTGGTTGGGGTTTTTTAATGAGAAAACCTAGTAAATGGAGTTCAGCTTTTTAAGAACTGAGCACCTTGGGCTGCTCTAGTCAAAAATATTTCCTCTTTCTCTTCAGTGTATAACACCCTGGCATGTCTCTTTCTCCTGCTTTTCTTGTGTTCTTTTAGATTAGCTGCTCATTTGGGAAATGCTGCTCCTACCTGTGTTTGAGCAGCAGCTAAAACAGATCCGGGATCCTGCGTGTGGCATCAACGGATTGGTGGAACAGAAAATCTTACAAAGGTGATGACAACAGCTGAGGGATTTCTCCTTCTTGCAGACTTCTATCTAATTCTGATTTACAGGGACAAACTATTGCCTGATTCCAGTTTGGTAGGTTTGGGCCCCAGTGCTGGGACCAGCAGGGGTTGTGGTGTCGGGGCAGGGGACACCAGCGCTGTCCCTGGGCACCATTTGCCTGAGCTAAATTTGCTGCTGAAAAGAATGAACCCTTTATTGATCTGTGTGCATTTTCTCTGTATCCTACACGTGAATGTCCCTTGCAGCCTCCTCAGTGGTGATGATTGGTGGTGAGGGGCAAAGAGGGAACAGTGTGAAGGATGCCCGAGCCTCAGAAGAACCCAACTGCATCAACATTAGTTTTCCTCCTGTTGTCTTGCCTGACCTGCAGGCCCATTATGGTAGTGACTGATGTCTATGAACTTGGATTTTTAGCTAAGTCATGGTGTCTGTTCAGTGTGAAGGATTAAGTCATGACCTTCACAGGTAGCAGGGCCTCTGGTTTACACTGCCTCTCTACCCTGGCTGTAATGTGCATTGTCAGGCATCTCAGTCAGGCAGGGCTCACTTCAAAACACAATAAATAATAGCTTTGTGATATTGATATTGAATAATACTATATAAAATGTTTTGTTTCTTGTGATGGTTTCCAGGAAAAAAACCCACCAACTCCAAAACAAACCCCCAAACCTCAGCAACGCACAGCAATTGGTCAAGAAAAATAATGATTAAAACTTCATGGGGGAAAAAGCAGTCAGGATGTGACCTTGTTGCCTTTGACATTTCTGTTGAGAACAGAAAGAATCTGTGAGCACTGTGTCATTTATACAGAGAGATGACAATTACCCTGACTTAAATAGGCATGGATGCTACTGTGAAGAGATTTGGTCAGTCATGTTCCAGACTATAGAAAATATTCTTTTCTTTTCAATTTGCAACTTTCTACTTGAATATATATATTTTTGGCTTGGATGAGAAGAGGATTGCTATGAATATTTATAACAAATCACTCCTATCAGAGGACACATTAAGTCTTGCAGCATAACAAAACTGAATTACCATGAAATAAACTTTCTTAATTAAACCAATTAAATTTCTTCCCAGCATGTAATTTAGAAACTCTGATAAACCCTGGTTGAAAAGGTTTGTTCTAGCCTTAAGCTGGCCTAAGAAAGAGTGAACATCTGGCCTGTATATGAAAGGCCTATTTAGGCCTTAGGCAGTGTGCAGAACAGAGCTGCTGTCCACGGCACCAAACACTTTGCGTGGCCCCAGGGCTTTGCTAAAGGACAGTGGTATCATTAGGGCACAATCACATTTATGGAGTATGCTGTAACTCAGATAAGTGAGCCCTCAGACTTCTACCACAGCTTTTGTAGCTGAATGACAAGTATTTCAGCTTCTTCACATTTTTGTCATAATTCTACCAAAACAGATGTGCTTTTTTTTTTTTTTTTTTTTTTAATTGAATTTGCACTTTCTAAATGTTGATATGGGCAGCAGCCTGAGTTATTATGAAAGAAGAAAAAGACAATCAGGGAAAGCCACGCCCTTTAGAAAGGAAGTATCACCCCCTAGTTCACAATTTCTTGCTTGTTTGGGAGCAACTTTTTGTCTAGAGAGAAGAAACTTTGAGGTAAATGCAGGGACATTTGAAAAATATTCTGTCATCTAAGATTGAAACATAATGTGACAACCAGTGTCCTGCTGCCTTAGGAAGAAGCTGAATGTCTTCAATGAGGAGGTGCAGTGCCTCAAAAAAGGAATACTTGTACATAGGAAGCACAGTGTTCACAACTGACTCTCTGAAGTCACATACATGTGCACAAAACCTTGCGGCAAGCGAGAGAAGCAGCTCTTACAGCAGGCTGGAGCCTTGCTCATTAGGATGCAATAGTGCTGGGAAAAAAGTCTGTCAGCATGCCAGGAACATTTCAGAGGAGCTGCTACAATGGTGGGTTCTTCCCTCATCACGAGATGGAAGGGGTGAAAATCCTTCTCCCGGTAAATCCGCGATACATTTGATGGGGAAATAGGCTGGTTTCTATAAACTTACCTTCTGCTGTTCTTAGAACCATGGAGGTATTGAAATGCAAAATGCCTGGCACTGCCAAGGCTGATGAATGATTTACAAGTATCTTTCATTAATTTCCATCTCCCAGCTTGCACTGAAAAATACTGTCTCTTTCAGTGTTTCTCAGGATGGGAAAATCATCCTCTTGCTCAGAAACAAACACAGACATTTTGAAGAAAATAAGAAATAAACCTTAACAACTCTACTGTTGTCTATTTTAGCTTGTTAAGTTTAGCAAATGCCTGAGACAAAATACAGTTGCATCGTCCAAAACTATTCCTGATGTAACTTGACATGTCTTAATATAAAAAGATTTTAACACTCTATCTTTTCCCCATGAAATGTTGTCAATGATTTTATTCAGCAAAACCAAGGTCAGTTTTTGTTGTGTTTTTTTTTTTTTTCCTCACTTAAGAAAGGCTAGTCCTGCTTTGAAGCAAGCCGAAGTAAATATATCACAAACCATTCTGCAGTTTATGGATTCCTGTGCAGCTGTATTTGAAAAACTTGTATTTATTACTGGTTGAGTCATAATGCTGTTTAAACATTATGGAAGAGATGGTTTCTCATGGAAAAAAAATCTAACATGTACTTTGTTTCACTGACCGAATTACTGCAGGAAACCTCATGGATCATAAAATAATTGCATACTGTCTAATTAGGTAAGCTTTATTAGTTATGGTGGCTTTTGATTCCCACTTCTGGTCTCTTTCTTTTCCTTAAGGCTGTTGTGAAACACCTTCAATAGAGGAGCTAAGGTGCATGCAGACATCTTGAAATAGAGGCAGATTCCTGAAATGACAGTAATTGTAATTTCTGTGAAAGATATCTTGAAGAGCACAGGAAATGCATGTAAGAAGGGAGGAATGGTGAAAGGATAATATAGATAATATTAACAGATGCACAGTTACATGGCCTAAGCCCCAATGATCCTTGTCCATGCTGGATGCTCCTGACAATTCTCTCTAGCACTTTGCCCACTGCCTTGGGTGTGTCTTTCCTTCCCCTCCCCTTCTCATTTCTGGCTGCTGCTGACTTCTGTGCCCATCATCAAGAAACGTGTCCTTAACCATTTTCTTGAAATGCTTTCACACATCTCAGACCTTTCTACGGCTCCAGTACTGTCTCCCCTCCTAATCCGTACAGAACTACCGTGCAGGAAACAATTATTATTTCAGTCATGTGGTAATGGGGGAGTTCAGACAGAGAGAACAGGTGAATCCTCTGCTGTACCCAGTAACCTAAGTCTCACCAAGGTGTGTTTTGAGAAGGCCACAGCATGGTCAGGAGATGTTGTTGTGAATTTTTCTCCTGTGGTTATATCCTGGCTCAGGGTTGAGTTCTGGTGGACTTTTACCAAGTCTCAAGCAATGGTTTATTGCCCAGATTCCCATATCCAACCTTCTTGATCTTCCTGCTTAGTTCTTAAGTCTTCTCAACATTCCAAATTCCCTTGGTGCTTACTTCATGCTTTCCCCACCCCTACTCAGCAACCCTTTTCTTCCTTAGTTCCCGTTTTTCCCGTTTTTCTGTTTTATTTATTTTACCATTTTAAAATTTTGCCTGCTTCCTCTCTGGATGATGTTGTCCATTTGTATAATTTCACCTGCTATCCTTACCCAACTGAGACACAGCTCAATTTCTCTGCTCCTGACTGCTCTGCATCCAATTCCATCTCCTTGTTTCTCTCTCTGACAATTGCTTCTGGGTATCATGCCATCAGCTTAGACTTAATTGTGTGCCTTTCTTTCTCCATCTTCTCCTTGCACGTCATTGTTGACAATGGCAATATTGGCACCATCATTGGTGACTTACAACCTGAGGCAGGTTGTTTTTTTAGATTGTTTTCTTCCTTGCTGCAGTAGACAAGTCCTGTATAAAAACATTTACAATTAACAACTGAATAAATGAAACTGTGTGAAAAGGGGAGTGAACTGACATAGCAGTGTAGCAGAGCATAGTGCTGTCATGCCACTTAAATTCAGGAGATTATGCCTATGGCAGCTGTGGTCAAAGAGAGAACTGAAAATGTGTTAAGTACGAGGACTTTAGGACTGATATTATATAATTTAAGACTTTGGGAGGACGAAGTCAAGTGGTTTGATGTTGCACACAGTGTTGCTCTAAATTAAGCAACATGTAATAATAGAAGAACAGGTATGAATTTGATTCCAGTAGTTCTTGTCCTTGCTAATTAATTCTGAGCATTATGTTAGAAGGGTCAGGGTGTTGTTTTGTTTGTTTTTTTTCTAGACTTGATTTTCATTTTATGAACACAAGCTAATTTTCAAATAAGTTCTAAGCTGTACCTCTGAACACAATACTTCAGCCTCAACGAGCTGGGTGTGTGTTGATAACAAGAGCTGAATTTGTCTTGACATCTTGTTTGGAATATTTCTAATCAAATATTAACATTAGCACTGCCACATGTCTCTGTTATTTCCTTTATCTTTTCACTTAGTCCCACAAGCCTTCTCTAGATAAGAATAACTCTAATGCATTGCTTAAGAGGGTTTTTTCTTCTTATTTTTTTTTTTCCTGGAAAGCTTAAATAATATAGAGCCCAATCTGAACATATTCCTGCAGAAGAAACATCCCTAAAATGCTCCCCAAAGAGACAGACCCTATGGAGGCTGATTTCACTGGCTTATGTATTTGTGTGTCAGCAGGAATACAGGAAGGACTCAGCACTGACAAACAACTTTAACACATACAGCTAAATCACTGTTTTATTGGGATTATGTGACAAAATTGAAAGTAAAGCAGAATGTTTGATGTTGCCATAAATCTTTAATGACTCTTCCATGTTTTTGTGATGTGTCAGACAGTCAAATGCAGGCCTTCTTTCCTTATACTAATAAAGAAGCAGAGATGAATTCTGTATTGCGGTAAGCTCCTCTCGCCGCGATACCCCGAGCGGAAGCGTGCTGGGCGGCGAGGGAAGAGAATTGGACAAAAAAGAGAAAAAAATCAGAGTTCAATTTGTGTTTCATGGCTAGGGAGAAGGCTACGGTGCAGATGGGGGCTGTGAAGGTAACAAGGCTGCAGAGCTGTGGCTGGAGCCTGAGCCCAAGGTGCGTGTGCTGAGCACACGGGGCTGCCTGCCAGGCTGCGCCTTCACCTCGCCTCCGCGGGAAGTTTGTGTGCGAGACAGGAGAGCAAAACACTCCTCGTGTCCTCAGACTCTCCCCTCGTCCTCGTTTGAATCGATGCAGTCGTTAATTATTTACTGTTTGCCTGCCTGCATTTGGAGTGTGCAGGCCTGTGTCCATTTTCTGCCTCCTGCAGCAGCTCTGCTCGGGGCTCAGCTGCTAAATCCGACCAGTGCTGGGGGCTGTGCTGCAATACAGCGTGGAGCAGGAGCCTCCAGCCTGGTGTGGTCTGTGGAATTTATGGCTGAAATGTCTCAGATATTTATGCTGACAAGGGAAATGCTCGATGTTTCCTGCTAATGTGCTGGCCCACTCCTCTGGTCTACTAATTCTAGATGTGTTTTTGGCCTGCTGGGAGTTGAACTCAATGATCTTTATAGCTCCCTTCCAATTTGAGGTGCTCTGTGATCTCTCTCCCTTCCCATTTCTGCTATCCACCCTGTCATTCACAGCTGCTAAGGCTCTTTTACTTCTGCTGCCCCATTTATTTAGTAGTGAGAGTAACTGGATGACTGCAAGAGTTTGCCTGGAAATAAAATAGACTTTAATTAGAAGGATTGGTGATGAGATCATCCAACCTCACTTGACCAGGTATGACTCAGAAGCCACTAAGTGGAATCCTCTGGCCCACATTATGTAGGAAATTATATGGACTGAGGAGTGGATGTGGTTCTTACATCCTCTAAAAACATGTCAGTCTTCTCCTCAGATGCAACAATTTTTGTTCTCTGTATCTGTTTTTAGTAGCTGCATATTTCTCCTGCCTTGCATTTTTCCAATTATTTAATTAAGGCATTAATCTCAAACACCCTTTGTAAAAATATTAATTTGAAACATCTTTCCAATATAGACTTTATTTAATTATTAAGTTATTATTAAAAAAAATTTAGTCATACAAAAGATGTTTCTTGCATTGTTGTAACAACATATAAAAGGAGTGGATATAATTGACGAGGCAGTGGTTTTCACTAGATATTATTTTATTCTTTCAAACAGTGCCTGGCAATATGCAACTTTTAAAAAATGAAAATATTACATGATTTTAACCTTTTAAAGACATTGTTCTAAGAATGACTATGCCACAATAGATGGAGCAAACCAGGCACGTATTATACAAATATTTGATAGTCTTTTCTGAGCAAACTTTGTTTGTCTTTTAAACTAAGATAAAGAATACTCTGTGTAAGGCTTGGTTGTGCAGACACCTTAATCTTCTTTTCCTTCAAATTGCATATTACTAATAAGTCCCAAATTTTTTACTGGTAGTTTTTTTTTTTTTAAATTTGCTTGCATTTGCCAATGCTTTAATGGATTGATAAAATACAAATCCTCATTGCAGTTTAACCACCAGTCATGTGTACAAAAATCCTTTAATGTTACCGTGCCCAGATGCTAAAATAAGGAGGAAATTACATATTTAAAACCAAAACAAGCCAACAGGATTCAAAATTGCATCAGCCTCCGTTTGTTTATATGAGCATGAAAGAGAAGAGGGGGAGACTTATCCTTTGGGACTGCAAATGGCACCTCCTGCTGCGGTATTAAATTTACCATTTGTGACCTCCTGTGCATCTCTGAGGGTAGAGGGTGGTGCCTGACTTCTTGGCGCCAGCGAGGCAGCAAAGGTGTCTGAGAGCTGCAGACACGAGGTGGGGGTGCTTACCTAACCTTGCTCCAGCTCTGCCCCACCAGGGACAGCCAGCTGATCCCCCCAACCCCACCCAGGAGAGCCAGGAGCCTCCACAAGCAGTTTATGGCTTTAATAATTTACATATCCTCAGTTAATCTCCCTTACCAGCAGTAATATTCATACTGCTTTGAGATACATATATATATTTTATATACTGATCAATTAGCAGGGAAGTAATGGGGTCATAGGATAGCAGGTGTGACTATTAATCTTTGTTCTTGAGATGGATACTTCTGTAAGTATTTCTAAGCACAAAAAAAAGTACAGAACAGAAAGTGGTTTTGTTTTTTTTTTTTTGTATTTCCATAAGCTTTAGCCAAACACCTGATATTTTGATCATCAAGACTCTGACCCCACAAGCATGTGTTTAAGAGGGTAGAAACAGGATTGCTCATGTGAGTAAACTTATTCACAGACATAAATCTTTGCAGGATTGGGGTCCTTAATGATTTAGGACAAAGCACCAGTGAGAAAAAATATTTATTCTGTCGCACCTGCATGATGCAGCAGATATTGTGAGAGCACCATTAGCTACTTAACGTACCAGCTAATGACTGGCAGCCTTGAAGGAGCATCTCTGAGCTCTGGGCAGCCTGGTCCATGTGGCTTAATGATTCCAAATGGCTTAGACAGTCTATGGGAGCACTGGCGACAGCTTTGCAGCCAAGCAGAGCTTAAATAGCCCCAAATCACAACACCATAGACACTGGAATGACATGAGGAGAATTGTTGGCTTACCCTTGAATTGATATTGATGTAAGGAAAGGAAAAAAATCTTGTCTAGCACATGAAGGGTTTTTTTTCTCCCCTCTAAGCCCATAACCACAGTGAATCTGAATGTGTTCTGGTGGGTTAATAGTGATATATTCCTACTGTCCATCTAACCCTCCTTTGCATAATTATATTCTTTCTCCCAAATGAGAAGAGAAAACCTATTAAATCTATCACCTTGTCACCAACTAGTATGAAACAGAAATCTAGATAAGAGTGTCTGTAAGAAAATGCCACTGTGCCAGATTTTTCTTTAGGGTGTAGCCATAGAAAAATAGGGTGAGAGGAGAAAAGCAAAGGAATATAAAACAAAAATGATCCTGGAATACATCAAAAATACAGCAGATAAACAAAGACTAGAAGGAAATACTTAAAAAAATTAAGATCAAATGCCAAGTCTAGTTTTTACCACAAAGCACCAAGCTGATTTTTCATAAAATAAAAGAAGTCCCTGAATTGAGAAATATGTGTCTCTCTTAGATTGGATTGTGCAGTGAACAGTATCAAGAACTAAGCAATAATAAATCATCAGGCTGTATGTCAGAGTGAGCACTACAAGATAAACCCCTGTTGGAATTGTCATGAAGGTGACCTTATGAGCAACTACAGAAATACTAAAAAATAAAAAACAAAACAGACAAACAAACAAACAAACCCAAAGAAACAATCTTTCCCTTTAAAACTCTGAAGCAAATATCTTCATGCTTTATCTTTCACTACATTTGCTATTTTAATTTGCTGTTTATTAAATGAAATATTGGTCTATCTAGGGAACACTGCATGATAAAATTATTGAAGATGCTGCTGGTGCAAAGCTATTTGTAGCAAATGAAACCCTGCTGTGTGCAATTCAGAAGATCATATTGAACAGTCCAGATAGCAGTATCTGCAGATAGCTCTTAAGACTTTAGACTTGCCTTAGTTAGCTTGTTTGTTTTTATCCTGTGCTATTGATCTGGGCTTCATCATATGTGTGTGTGGGGAATGGCTTTTCTGATGCCAGGAACATATTTGGAGGCAGGTCAAGTGAATTGAACAGAGGCATAAAATCTGCTGATTCCTAGAAGATGTCAACACATGACAGAAAGAGCTTAGAGGGTGGGAGACCTCTTAAACAGGTATTGACATTGCCCAGAAATTTGCAGCATAAAAGGGGGAAGAGCAGTTCTGTCTGAGGAGCAAAGCTTGCACTCTCAGCAATGCCTTTGTGAGCTTTGACAAATAACAGGCTACCCTTGCATGTGCTCTGAAAGGTGCAGTCACTGGGAGTTTTTGAACACTGCAGTTAAGGCTGGAGGATAAATAATGCTACAAGTACAGAATGTTTTACTCATTACACATGTCAAAACTATAACAAAAAATAAATCCCCCCACTGGCAGATAGCGTGTCATTCAGACTGATTCAGTACCCTCTGGACTGTGCTGAAAAAGGGATGTTAAAAAAAAAAAGGAAAATAAAGAAAGAACCATTTTAGATGTTGAGAAGAAACAGGAATACTGAGCAATACCCTATTTCTCTGCTACAGGTCTCTTGTGTGACCTTGGGCAAATCATTTATCTCCCTGTACCTCAGTCACTCATCTATGATAAAATAGAAGTAGCAGTCACTTCTCCTCTAATAGGGATTTGGATCCCCAGGATAAATGGACAAGCCTGGATAGTACAGTCATCATGGGACACTGTAAAGAGGATATTTCAGATGCCAAAGTGGCTCCCATCCACTCAGGAGAGCCTCATCTGGCTCTGTGAAGAGTAACTTTGGATATTTCTGCATTTGTGCCATGCCTTATCTATAAAGTGGATAAACTGTGTATGGTTTAATTGATCATTGGCTGCAGTATTTTAGCATCTCCTGGGCTGCTTAGAGGCTTGATTAATATTTAAAAAGCTCTTTAGGATCTTGAGATGGAAAGCTTTTATTGAAATAGAAAGAGCTCATTGCTACCACTCCTTGCAGGTATTGTTTTCAAGGTTTGTTTTGATATAGTCTGCAACTAAAATGTCTTATCAGGAGCCTTGTATCACTGCAGGATAGACTGCAGTCTAAAACCCTTGTACTGTGACATTTTTTTCATCCTTATATTCAATAATAAATGGTTACATGTCAAAAATGTCCTAATCAGGACAAAACAAGCTTTGTAGTCTTAATAGGGACACGGTTTAGAGTGAGCTGCCCTTGCACAAATAGGAATTCAGTTTATACATGTGGGATCTGAGGGAAACCTGTGGTACTGCAGTGTGCTCTGTGCCACATCTGAGGTAACATCGTGGTATTGTCAAGGGCTGATTTAAGACCTCCCATGGATTCCTCTATTCACCTCTCCAAAAAGCCTTGTTAAATGCCCGTCACTGGGTAGGTTGCATGAATCCTACTGCAGCACTTGTCTAGTGGCTTTAAACTGTAAGAGGGCAGGTTTAGATGAGATGTTGGAGAGAAATTCTTCCATGTGAGTGTGGTGAGACACTGGAATAGGATTCCCTGAGAAGCTGTGGCTGCCCCATCCGTGGAAGTGTTCAAGGCCAGGTTGGATGGGGCCCTGAGTAGCTTGGTCTTGTGGAAGGTGGCCCTGAGCATGACAGGGGGACTGCAATGAAATGATCTTTAAGGTCTCTTCCAACCCAAACCATTCTATGATTTTTTTCAGTGGGTCCACAAGATAAGTCTGTTGTTTGTCAGGAACCGAGGAATTGTATGTATTTGTCAAATCCTGTGCATTTTTTTCTAAAAATAACTGTTCTCACAGCGTTTAAATAAATGACTTAGACAGTGCATTTGTTGGTATAAATCAATGCAACTGTGACTTTGCAGGCTTTACAAATATAGTTAATATATTATGAGATTTTTCTGCTTAAATAGTAAATGAGTGACAATTTTTGTAAGTGAAATGCCCTTTTCTTCAGTCCAGCTGCAGAATAGACATATCTTCTGCTGGGTTCCTTCCCCACTTGCTACTGATTTCATTTCTAATAAATACTGTCAGGATAGGGTTTTTTTTTTTTGTTTTAGCTTAGTGAAATAGGTTCTCTTCAAAACCACCTCATTTAGCACTGGACCCACAGAAAATGAACAGAGCAGAACAATTGATTTAGATCTATTGTAGCTAAACACTGAGACCTTGGGTGTGGAGAACCAATGCATCAAGGTTATGGCAACAAAATGGTACATCAAAAAAACAGTCCCAGAGTCTTCTGAAAAAACATCATAATCTGATCCTGGTGAGTGATCTGAGTTGGAAAAGCCAGGCACTGTTTGTTATATATTGGCTATTTACAGAATTAGCCTTCTGCAAAGGTGGCAAGCAAATTTCTCCCTGGCTTGTTCACCTCATTCCTTCCCCATGGAGACTCACAACCAGAAGGTGAAGGACAGCATTTTCCATCTGGTTTGCATTTTGTCAGGATATGAATGAAACATTGAAAGGGACTGAAGAACTTGGAAGGTCTCCCAGGTCCCAGAGTTTGTGCATAACCATGTAGCTACATGCATTGTTCCTGTGCATTTTTGCCATGATCTCATTGATAATGTAGCTGGAATTGCTCACTCGGTCTGAAATTCCAATGGAAAAACACGTTTTCCAATTCAGGAAGGCAGAAGTTTGCAAGCGTCCATGCAAGCCTGGGAGAGACCACTAAGATTTCATAAAAATCTGCGCAGTCATCTTTCCACTGCTGGGCAGAGATAAGTCTTGCATGGGTGTGTGTGTTTCTTCTGACTGCAGAACATCTGGCTGAGATGCAGCTGTGCAGCTCAGAGCAACTGGGGTGTCTGAGATGGGCTCAGTGCACCCCTCAGCCCCTCCTGTTGCTGCTGGCAGCTTCCTGCAAGTCTCTTCTCAAGGGTCTCAGCTGAGGGGAGCCTCAGAGCCTCCCTAAGGACCAAATTCCAGTGTTGCGTTGTCCTTTTCTCCAGGGTGTGCCTTCCCTTGGTCTAACTTGACTCCTACTTGCTGCATTAGCTGTGTACATCGTGTTCCCAAGGACATGGGGCATAAATCAGTCTTTTCCTGCATGCATGATTTATAAACTTACTTATTTATTTACACGGGAATTGTGCTGGCACCCCTTCTCAGGTATCTCTTCTATAGAAACAATTGGAATTCTTTCTATCTCTTCTAACTCTGGTCACATTTGTGAGTTTGCCCTCTGACGTTGTGATGCAATGGGCTCTGCTATGGATTCCTGTCTGCATCTTTCTGAAGCAGATGGTGACAGTGTAGCAGAGAGCAGAATCATTGTGGAATGGTCTTTACAGGCCTGACTCTCTGTGTTCCTGTGCCACGACTGTCTTTTGTGAAACAGCATGTTACTATTAATTAATCTTCAGCTCAAATAATTTGAAATCCTATTGTTTTTTCAATTAGGGTTTAAGTTCTTAACTACTTAGTGATTTTACACTGCATGCATCTACAGCTGGTTATTCACAGGTACCATATTTCAAATTGTTTACCCCATTTTTCTGAGTAGTTTTCCAAACTGCCACAATCACTATGAAATCTGTTTCTGTTTTCTTGATAAACTGTCAGTCTTTCCAAGTTTCTTGTCATCTGAAGGTGACAGCTACATACCCTGTGATGGTACCATTACAGAAAGTATTGAGCCTAGAAACATTTAGGACAAATCCTTTGCAGAAACCATGCAGTGATCTTGCCTAAGTATGGAAAAATGACAGAGGTAATTTCTCTTTGAGCATGATAATCCAAAGAGTTGTGTACCTAACCTGCAGCAGTTTAATTCATGCCATTGTTAGGCTATCGTGTAAGATCACATGGCAAATGTTATTAGATTCAAGGTACAATATTAACTGTTCCTCCCTTATCCACAGAGCCCATTATCTCGTTAACAAATAAATGATGGTTTCTTGGCAAGATGATTTCCTGACAGAATCTTTGTTGGGTGTAACCCATTTCCTTATTATCTTGCAGGCACTTATAATATGGTTGATTATTTAATTTGAGAGCTTTTCCAGGAAATGAAGGTAATTAATAATATTCCAACTAATTTTAGAAGTATGGAAAATATAATAAAAATCTAATCCTTTCTTCTACTGTAAGTCTACCATTAATTTCCAAGGCTAACCTTTAATCTGAGATCTCCTATCTGAGAGATCTGAGCTCTGAGATAATTTCTAACATGGGTTTAAGCAGCCTAGGATAACAGGAGACCCAAATTTATAAACTCTTAACTTACCAGGAAGTAAATCAGTGGTTGATATGATGTATGATTATATGGCTATCCCAAATTATTTTTAAGTATGAATTAGCTCCTGAGTACAACTGGCAGACAGGCCAGCTGGAATAGCTTTGCCAGGCTGGTAAGCCTTTCTAATTCTCTTCAACTCCCTTTTTTATAGAAGTGATCAAAGTTTTTCCCTTGTTTCTTCCAAGGTGACTGGTTGCTGGTGGTGTACTAACTTGGTAGGTCAAGGAAAAAAATATTATCTAGTAATACTTCAAAGCTACTACTACCCAGATCAGGAATTTACTAGGGAAAGGAAGGGAGCTGACCAAATGACAGATTTTCCAGGCTTCATGTATCAGCCTTTTCCCCAGGACACACATGCTGGAAAGGCACTGTGCTGGGCACAGGTTCTTCTGGGAAAGTGCATCACTGTGGCACTGCTGGAGCCAGACTCTGAGCTTTTGGAGCTGAATACAATGGGCTTGGTATCCTTACTCATGTCTGACTTGACTGCTATCAGAAACTTACTTTTTTCTGGTAACTTTCTTTCAGTGAATTTTATCTTCAGAAAAACAATGCAGGGACCTGTCTTGCATTGGGTGCTGCTAGCAGTATTTTCTCTGTATTTTAATAACTTTCTTCTGCTATCTCTCCGCCAATAACCGAGCATCTTCTGATCTATTTCTATTCACTTGGTATAAACATAGTAATGATGCCCATGTATCTTCTTAGTCAAGAGCATTATATACCTTTTACATACATAGAAAACAAATTTTCCAGAAAGGCAGTGATAAGGGTCGTTTTGTGTTGTATGCTATTTAATCTTCCCTGTGTCAGCTCTGACCCTTGCCGAGGAATTGAAAAGATGTAAAACAGCAAAAAGTAATTTACCTTCCATTGTTTAGTCCATTCAGCTTTCAGAATCAGATCTAAATGGTTTGCATTAATTACTGTGAAACCTCATGAGGTTTGGAGATCTGTCTTTACAGGGTTGCAAAAGATAGAGGCTGCCTCAGCAGAATAAGGGTAGGTTTATTTGCTTTTTGTTACAAACCTTTTCTATTCAAATATTATAAGTAAAACTTTTTTTTCCCCAATCAGCAAAAAAAAGTTTGAAGTTGCCATAGAGGAAAAAAAAGAGAAGCATTTATTTGAAGCTGTAGCCTAATTCTGGTGAACTTTGCAAGGGTTAATGTTTAAAATATGGAATTTCTTTCTATGTATCTGCACATAGTAATTTTATTGCAAGAGAAGTCATGGATTGAACACTGATTTCTGTTTCTAAGCTATGCTCAATGTGTTTACAGCTCCATATTTTGGGAAAGTTTTCTGAAGACTAATAAAACTGGCAAGCAGTTCAGCATTGGCAAAGTGATTACATTTTAAATGAAATGGACTGTCAGTGACGTACTGCTCAAAGTTAGTGGAGACAACTGGCAAATTGAGGGTGGGAGAAGATCAATACATAGAATCTACAGAACTTTGAATCTGTTATCCGAATTATTGATTGAGTGGAGAATTAAAGCAGAGATGCAGTGAGTTTAATTCTGCTGTGTGACAGGTGGAAAATGGGTACATTAATTAGGGAGCCCCAGCAGGAACGTTCTCAGCAGGACTTGTGGTTGCTCCAGGGAATCCTTTAGTAATTCTGCCTCATTTTGTGTTGTGTTTGATGATGTCATTCTTAAGTCTCATTTTTCTGTGCATTGCACCTTTTAATCTTTAAACATTCTGTCTTGCAGAGCCAGACAATAATTGTGTATAGTGGACATAAGCAGGGAATCTGGGATGACCGCTTCTGGATGTTTTAGGATGGTTCTGTCAGATTTCATTCTTCAAAAATCACGTATTTTGAAAAAAGCAAACTGTTACCATTTGCTGTGCTTAGCAAGCAACAGGCAATCTCTTCTGTAAGTCCTTTTTATTGCAATTCAGAGTTGTCTGGCTTTCCCTCTTACACGGCAATTCACTTTGTGTTCACTTATAAAACCTTTGCCCCGCTCTTGATTTATTGCTTTCTTAATCTGAAATAAATATAACAACTTAAAATAGCCTGTTGCTTTTTTTGGGTAAGGCAAAATATAGCAGATGGCATGAATGACTACAGGACTACAGGACTCAAGAATGGGAAGTGACAGAACAAGTGCAGCCCATTACCCAAATGTATCTCAAAGATTCACTTGCACCTATATATATATATATATATATATATATATATATATATATATATATACATACATATACATATACATATACATATACATATACATATACATATATACATATATATATACATATATATATATACATATATATATATATATACATACATATATATATATATATATATATATATATATATATATATATATATATATATAGTGATTTCTCTCCTCCCTGGCACAGATTACCCAGAGGTTCTGGCATGAAGCACGCCCTCTGGGCCTGTGTCAAGTGCTGTGGATCTTTATGGAAGACAGAAATACTCTGTGCAGCACCAATTCCCATTGGTTTCCAACGGATAGGAGTCAAGCTGCTAAGGCAGCTCTGGCTCAGGGAGGATTTGGTCCTAACTGTGACAAGAAATGCAAACAAAATGAAAATTAACACCTAACTCTGTCATGTAATACAAAACCGTCAGAAACAATCCTAAACCCATCAGAATTTACATTCATTTGGACTATTTTGAGCATTTTGTGGACATTTTTCCCTTGACTACATTCTTGGTTTCAGTCAGTAAGATTGGTGTCCCAGTTAGGAGACAGGGAGAGGTAAACATAGAGGCCTTTGAAGTAAATTACTCCCCTGATTTATTTCTGTCTCACCTCTGCAGGAAGTAACGTTGCTTCAATTTTTCATCATGATGTTTGAAACATTAAAGCCTTAACATAGGCATTTAGTTCCCTATTTTTAAAACATTTACTCACAGAACTGGGGATTCATGTTTGTTGCCTGAACATGAGCTGCAACAAGAGAGGGGCTGAAAATTCCCCGACATTCTCAGTGCAGGTCTCAGGTGGGTGTCCCAGTGTCCGTGGCTAATGAAGTTCTCTGTATTTGATACAGGAAAGTGGGCTGCCCACATCCAGAGGGGCTTCCACAACCTGCAGCTCCAGGTTGGCTGCTCTGAAGCTGTGAATGAAGTGGCAGCTGCTGCTCAAACCTTGTCTCTTAAGGTTCAAGGAGGCCTTTGTGCAGAACAAGTTTTCCAAGGCTACACACCCGTGCTTTAATTTTTAACTTGTCCTATGTGAGAACCCCGGGCTTGCTCTGGGGTCCCATGTGGTGGTGAAATTCCTCCTCCAACCCGTGCTTCCAAAGAAAAACTGCTCAGGCTCTTGCTGTTCAGTCTCAAGGCAGTTTATTGTGAGCTATCTAAAAGATTGTCTTCTCGAGAAGACAATCAGCAGCCCGGGCAGAGGCACACACACACCCTGACATCCTCTCTGTCTGCTGTCTTCTTCTCTCTCCCCGCCCAGGGCTGCTGCTATCCTTTATATGATATATTACATCTTACATGTTTATGGTTTTTCCCCAATACCTACTACCTATATTACAAAGTGCTTTGCTACTCTAAACCAATCCATAACTGTCAGCAGCACCAAGAACATGGAGGCAAGGAAGAAGAAGGAGGAAGAACAGGATCAGCCCACTTTCCTCCATCTTAGAACTTCTGACCCCCATGTTCAAAGTAAAACCCCCCTTGTACACAAGTGCTAAAACCCCCCTGTACAATACAAAAAAATTTCCCCTCTGTTTTGTAACTACTTTTACTATACTACCTAACCCTTTGTGACTGCTTGTTCTACCTTCAAAGTTGGTAACTCATTCCATGGCTCAAACTCAAAATCACAGCTGTTTCCAGCTGCCTGCCGGGGTCCAAAATGCTTCTGACCAAGGCCTGGAACCTCTAAAAATGTCTGAAAGACATTTTGAGTTCCAACAGTCCTAGAGCCACACACTCTGGAAATACAATGGCTACAGCTTGGTTGAGCTGAGCAATCCACACTGGGGCTGATCTAAGCAGTCTTCACATAGTGGGGCTGCTGCAAGGTTGGGGTGCTCTCAAGGCTTCCAGCTCTAGCACAGCCTTCCAGAGCTTCCAGGGGCCCTCCTGCAGCATCATCTACAACAGGGAGTATGAGCAGAGTGAGGTGAGGTGTGCCCTGCAGCTTGGGCCTGGAGTCCTTTGAGGTGCTCCCACTCTGCAGTTGCAGAGCAGCTTTTTCAGCTTTTTGATACTGATCCGTTCACCTTGAATTTCACTTTGGGACCAAGTGAAGTCAGCGCAGGAAACCTTTCCCAAAGCAGAGGGCTGTGAACACCCGGAGTAAAATGAGACTGAACAGGACCAAGGGCCATTCTTTTCCCCTTCATATTGTTGGTTCCTATTGTTGTTTCCCACTCAACTGAGAAACGGCATGTTTCAGTCCTTTCAAAATGCAATTTTTTTGAAAGTCTCAAATCTTCATTTCAATTCAGTTTAGGGTAAAACCTTAAAAGACATTCTTTTTCCCCCCAAGTGCCCTTTCTTTATATTGGGCAGCTCTATTAATTGTAACAAATGATCCATGGCACTGCAGTATATCCAGGTAGGTGCCATACACTTCCTAAAAGGAAACTACTCTGGTGTGTCTCTATTATTAGAAGTCCATAAACAATGTGCTCCTACAGACTTGGAATGGGTAGAGGGGATCTTTAACAAAAAGTTTTGTGAAGTGTGGCTGTAAATATCAACTGCTGAGTAAAGAGAGTAACTGCTTTCAGATTTCAATCCAAAACTTTGAAAGAGAGGCAGAAATGAAATTTATAACAGAAATGTCTCCAAATAGAAAAAATATGGTGGTGCTGAGGAAGGACTGAATCTGAGGAAGAAAAAGCCCTGCAACTAAGGAGAGGAGAATGATTAGTACTAAATCCTGTTATTAATATTAGTCTTGTTCATTCAGACTAATATATTCCTAGAAATCCCTGCTGATTTGTACAACATAGGCTGGTATTTATTGCACTGAAATGGCAAAGATGCTTTAACTGATCACAAATTAGCGTGAGTGATCATCTGAGTACACACAGGGCAATGACATTCCATCAGCAAGGTACAGCAAAAGTCAACAACAAAGTCAGAGTTACTTCAGCTTCCAAGGCTTTTCTTATATGGCTATTGTAGTAAGCCAAGGACATGTTTTCACATGTATTTCAGTAAAAAGAATTAATTAATTTTGAAAAAAGACTTATGCCTCCAGTATTGCCATCAGAGCGATGTGATTTTTTCATGCATACTACAAGCTATTTCTACAAATATCAGTATTTCTGTGTCCAATTAGGTGACATAGCATTGTGATAGGATTAGTGACCGTACCCATTTTGTTTTAAATATTTTGGTTGAAAAGCTACGGTTTCTTTGGAACAGAATTTTTTTTCTCTATGTTTTATATTTTTGTGTAGTAGTTCTGTATATGAATCACTTTAAGAAGAGAGTAAAACTGAATTACATTACATGTGACCCAAGTACAAAGGTTCAAATCAGATTTTCCTTAAACATTGCATTTATGATTATGTTCATGATTATACAGTCTTTTAATAAAATGAAATGACAAGGATATGACATATTTGAAGCAGGGGTCAGATAATTAATTCACACATCAGATTGTTTTCTCTTGCACCTTTCTAAAATTCTTCCGAGTCTGGTATGTCTCTCTAATTCAGTGTAACATGTACATTTGTGAAATGGCATTCATTATGTCTGAATTCTTGTATCCTGTCACAGAAATTATTTTCCTGACTATATGCACTATAGATTATGTATTTAGACATGTCTGTCTCCATTCATAATCTGTGTATTGATTCTTCTTTGTGATATATGTGAATGAACCTCAGGACATGTGATAGACACTAAAATTTTGCTTATAAATTATCCATAGTATGTATTACAGTTTTTGTCATGTGGTCAGTTGAAGAAACTCCTCCTGAGGAAAGACCAAGGAGAAAATTGACATGATTAAATTTAAAAGGTCCATGACTGAAAAATTAAGAAAAAGTGTCAAGGAACAATGGATCCAACTTTCCTTTACATTTTAGAATATCTACAGAGCCCCTTGCTTAAAAAGGAGGGAAATTGAATCTTCAGGTAGACAACAAAGGACAACAATAAATCCAATTCCAAACAGAGATCTTCTTGTCACAGTGGATGACTAAGGCCATCATGAACAGGGCCCCAAGGCAATATTGTATGAGTCATGATATATAAATAATAAGGTGATATATTGTAGCCAGAGTTATTAGATAGGTTTTTATTAGGAGAAAAAATTGCTTCCTTCAAGTGATGTGACTACAAGAACTAGAGAGATCATGTGGTCTTTGGTGATCAGTTCTGCTCTAAATATTGAAAGTCTTAAGAAATAATTTTATAATAAATTATAAATTTCTTATGGAATGCAGTCAATGCAGTTTTGAGATAAATTTAGGAATGGTCTTCTGTGTAGTTTGATGCTCAAAACAGTTCAAAAAGGAAAAGCAAACCATACAAACATCTGAAGAACTAAAGTATGCAAAGAATTCACTGACTTTTGACCTTCTTTCTTCTGTAGATGAATACTTTCACTTGCATTTGAAAAGCTGCCAGTGCAGCCTGCTCTATGATTAGCAATGCATTCTGCTGTCAGGGAACTGGCAGCTTTCACCCTCTAAACAAGGGCTTGTAACAACAGAGTAAGTGCACACGCTCATGCTGTTTTGATGGTACTTCTATTTTTTCTCTGGAGTGTATTATATCAGTCTCTTTAGTCCTTGTCTTACTAATATCATCCTGGTAGTGTCTGTACATTTCTGCAATTGCCTATCCATGCTTACTCTCTTTATGGTGGTTAAAATCCTGGCAGAACCCTGTTCATAATAACCCACTCCAGCTGTTCTTGATGGGTACATCAAGGTCTTCTGTTCTTCTACCACATTTTTGCTTTTTTATTACCTTGGATGAGATTCATATAAAAAAAATTTTAAAGGCATTTCTTTGCCTGTGTAAAAACTCAATGAAATATTCCCTTCTGGTCCATTGACCATGTTGCTATGAGTGGACACAATGTCACCAATGAATATTGAATTCTTTATCTCTAATGGTTCAGCATTAAACTTTCTCGATGTGGAAAGGTGCTGTCTTCCTTTCTGCTGACTGTTCACCACCCATTAGTTTTTCTAAGACATTAGGCACAGTTTGGGGAAGGTTTGGACTCCCTCCTTCTCTTGCTCTGTTGCTGCATATTCATTTCATAATGTTCTCTGCAGAAATCATGGCCTAAATGGACTTTGCTAAAACCCCAGCTCTCTTGTACCCTCTTGTATATGGATAGAGTTTTTTTCCGATACCATCACCAAATCTTCTCCTTCCTTCTCTCCACCCATTTATTGGTTTGATTTTGCCCTCTTTCAGCTATATGTAATTTTCATAAGAGAATTACTTTAATTATAAGTCCAAAAATAACACCTCCAGTATGTTACAGGAGCTTAGGAGGAAAAGAGACTTTCTCATAAGACATAAACTTTTTTTTCTTAAAAATTTTTCTTTGGTTGGGTTGGCACCTTTAAAATTATTTCAATTTTAATTCCTATGACTCTCTGCACTTCATTCTATCTGCAGATAATAACATGAATCAGAGAATTCTCTAGGGCAATTGATAATACTATTTTCCATCTACCAAAAATGTGCTCATCAACCTTGTAAAGCCTAAATTACGGCAAAAATATTTTCTGATAGAGCTATGAGGCCACACACCTGGTAGACACCTGGCCCAAAATATAATTAGCAAACTACAAGTGTACCAATATAAGACAAGATTATATTAGAAGTTTAAGTTAATAAAAAATGTAAATAAATAAATTAAAAACCCCATGGACTTTGCTGGAATTACAAATGGCACAGCACAGGTAAAAGTTCCTGCCCTAGACCTGGCTTGAGGGAGAATGGAGGCTTCACCACTGTCTGTGGGTAATTGCAGTGGAAACAGAAATTCCATTTTGTATTTCTCAAAAAACTGACCAGGAGCTCCCTATGTCTCCTCCCTTAGTCCTGTCCCTATGAGATCAGCTCTTTCCTACCTCCCCTTCCAAATTTTTGCCTTCTTCATTTCACCCAAATGAATGAAGAATAAATTGTCCAGTAATTGTCCATACCATGGTTACACTTTCTTTATTCAAACCTGCAAATCCTCATTGTCTTTGATGGTGCTGAGGAAGGACTGAATCTGACCCTGCCTTTTCATACTTACCTTTTCCAGCATTTTCCTTCTTTTTGGTTATGTAGAGAACTCAGCTGGAAATCTCTGCTCAATTTAGTCTTTCTTGAATTTGTAGTGATATCACGGTTAGCTTCTTCATTTTTTTTGTCATGTACATCCTATCAAATCCTGTCAAGGAGTCTGAAATATCTGTTCCCAACCTCCTTCCTCAGCCCTAGAAAGCCAACAGCAGTTAGGTTTTCAGGGATAAAAAAAGTAACTTAGAGACCTGTCCTCATTCAGGTCTGTTCTGCTACAGGCCCCATGATCATGGGCAAATAAATTGGACACTTAGTGACATTTCTCATCTCCAAGGGGTACAGATCTGTTAAAGATGCTCTGAGTCTGTAGGATGGCAGAAGTATAAGGTGCAGTGAAGATATGAGTTTCAAGGGGTATTATGAAGAAAAAAACATTATCAGAGCTTTGCAGTACATCTGCAGTCAGCAAGAAACAGTTAATACATTTCCTGAATCCTGACATTATGAACTTTAAACTTTTATCTTTAGACAACAAAATATTCTTTTTTTTTTTTTTTTACCCCTATCACTTTAGGTTTATGACAGTGCGTGGGTGAAAATTAAAAAAAAACAAACTCGCAGAGATTATGAGAAAAAGTAAACAATGCTTGGTAATTTCTTGGATTAATGTCCCTGTTACAGGCATGACTTTTCTTGTGTATGGGATTTTTTAAAAAAGCAGAAGTCACAACATGTACTAAGCATCCATGCAATTAAAGAGTATTCTGTACCATGAGATAGACTTTTCTTTGTGATATTTTTATATAGCTGGAGTTAATGCTGAATATAATCTACATCCAATCAATGGTATTGTGCATCATCAGATGAAAAACATATTCAACATAACTGCTGTTAGTTCCTGTTTAAAGCTCTAATCAGAGTCTATGCCAACATGTAATCACATTGCAGAATAAATTGTTATAATATAAAGTATGTGGAATAGATAGTAAGACATACTAAAAGACTGCTTTCCATCTCCAGAAATAATTGCTGAGAGGTTTCCTTGGAAATGTCTCAAACCACATGACCAGATGACTACAGCAGATATTACAGGATAGAGTGCAGGGTAAGGACCTGTCCAGCTCAGGAGCCAATAAAGGCAGGGAGGGAGAAGGTGCCCAGGAGGTTGGTCCCACCTAATTCCTCTCTGAGCAGAGTCCACCATAAAGTTCAGGTACCTGGATGCATTTAAGGAAGACTAAAGAATACAGAGATTCCCAGCTGAGTTTTCTGCAGGTAGCTAAACATCTGGACTAGAAAAACATTTTCAGTGATGTTAATGTTTATTTGTGCTGTTAGGCACCTCCTTGATTGTTAATGGTTTATCCCAGGAAATCTGTGTCATCAGAAAAGACCCTTTTGATGCACAGTAATCCTCTCCTTGCTTCACTCTCATTCTGCACACAAATGTCCTGGTGATGATCAGTCAGCCTTGGCTCAGTGCAGGGTTCTTCCCCTCACCCCCAGCCAGAGCTAAGCAGCACAGCAGCCTTTTTATGGCTTTTGGTTCCTCCTCCAGTCCAGGTTCTGAGCTGTCCATCCAGGGGTACAAGAATCCCACTGCCCTCACATGTGTCGCACTACAACACAAAATAATTCATGCACTCACTCGAAGATGTAAAAGAACAAAGGTGTAAAAGGAGGAAATTTTATTTCTGACCTTGCAATACATAGAATTCTAAGAATGACAGTGAATTGGAGGATGAAATTGTTACCCCTTCAACCACACTGGTCAAACCAATAGTCCATCAATTCTCTCCTCCCACAAAGAAGCATGCAAAACAATAATTATTTATATGAACAGTGAACGAGAAACTCCAGGAGAAATATGTAAACACTAGAAGGCATAGAAAGCTTTACAAATAATTTTAAAACTTTTAAAATAACAGGGTGTGACAGATTTGTGCTCTTCTCATTGAAGCTGTGCCAGTCTCAAAAGTTTCTCTTTGCCACACAGCCCAGTTTGTCTGAAGTGGGGGGATAAGCACATCTCTGCTAGCCTGGCTCTCTTTTGGGCTGAAATATCAGCCAAGCTGACAAACTGGAGGAGGCAGCAATGTGTGGCAGGGGGTGTGGAGGGCCTGTGAACAAAGCCAGGTAGGTGTGCAGCCAGCTGGGGATGCACCTCATGGCATGGAGCAGGAGATGGAATGCTGTGCAGCTCCTGTGGCACTAATGCTGGAAGAGAGGTTTCATTCTAGTGCACAGCTTTGTGAGCTCCAGTGACAGCTGCGGGACAAGGAGGTGATTTGCAAAAAAGCTGAGTTAATTTTATGTGTTTCTAATCTGTTCCCTTTCTCTTGAGCCTCTCCTAAATCTCCACTGCTCCAAAAGCTCATTCTGGGTAGACTTTTGTAAGAAGCCAGAAGGCATTAAGCCTGGGAGGCAGTCAGGACAATGAGTGTCACAAACTCTTTCTTAAGCCTGGCTGTTCATACATGCAAACATCTGCGTCCTGCATTTAAAGGGTCTGTGAATGATACTGCTAAATAGAACTATTACGTGACAATTCTCTAAAAGAGATTAAAAGAGGCAATTTTCCTCTTTACTGTTGCTCTTACCTAATTGCCAGGGCCTTGCTGCTCAGTGGGTCACAGGGTGGGTCTCTGCTGGACTGTCCTGGCTCAGGCCATGGTTCTGGAGCCTGGTACCACTGTCAGGCAGTGATTTCTCCCCATTCTATCCAAGAGCTGGGGATTTCTCCCCGTTCTATCCCTAAGGCCAGCACTGCAGGTGACACAATGTGTCCTAAGGCACAACGTGTCCGAGGACTGTTGTCCCCTCACCATCTTCTCGTCCTTTCCTATCACACTCTGGTTGGCTCAGCTCTACGAAATTGGAGATGTATGGATCTGTCTTGCTTTTCCCAGAAAGTCTCTGCTCTGCTTTAGAGAGAGCTATCAAGCATGTCCAGTGACTGTCACTCTCCCTTGTCTGCCAGAGCCTCTGGACCCATCTAATTAAGATGCTGTGCTTTGCTCTTGGTGTGTGTGCACACAGAGCACTCAACACAAAAGAAATCTGTCTTCCCTTCACTGCCTCTCTCCTGTTTGGACAAAATGAAAATCAAACTCTGCAGTAGAAACATGAGGGTTACAAAAGTGTTTCTGGCTTCTTTGGGTGTCTTTACTATGGAACATATAGACCAATAACAGAATTATGATTTAAACACTCTCCCCACCATGAATCTGCTATTGCACAATTTTTAATAAAATAATTTGCAGCTGCTCCCAATCAGTTGTGTCAGCAGATTTAGTTCATCTTTGAGGCCCAGCAGGGATGACAGTCTATTTGTTATTAGAGTAATAAATAAACAAGGAACTTGTCAGAGGCAAAACTGCTATGTGTGCCTTTCTAAAATAAATGCTGCCTTTGAATAGACAAATATTTACAGTTTTACAGACCAAAATTGTCATCCTAGCTGAAGACCTTGTATTATGAAATTAAAGCAAAAAAGATTATGATTTCTAGATGTTTCCTGTGAAGGCAAAGATAGCTCTAACTAATGAAAATGGATCAATAGGTTTCATGATAATGAGCAGGCCATTTTAGTAAAGCTGTAGCCCTGTAGCCCTGTATCTTTCTACAGAGAAATTTATGTTGGGTATTCATGTCAGCATGCTATTGGTATAGCAAATATAAACATTTTTTAACATCACCTTCCATTTCATGTCCCTGAGACTGCACTACATATGTTTTCTGAGGCTTTTTGCAGGAGGTTTTCTGAAACGCTTTAGAGGAATTAGGAGAAAGGATTTACTGAAAATCAATGTGATTCCTGATTCGAGTGCTGTAGAGCCTTTGAAAATCTTCAGAGGAGAATGCAGGAGGCTGGTTTGTTTATTCCAGCCTAGCCTATATGAAGTTGAATGTTTGGGGAATTACTGTATTCTATACAGAACTGGAAAGAAATGTTAAGTTTAAAGTTTATTATACAGCAAGTGATCTTCTATATGACTATTCTTCCATGGTGGTAAACCAGTCACTGCATCAACAGACAGAAAGAAATACAGAGTTGAGGGGTCAAAACAAGATTGGCAAGGCTCTTAAGAATGAAAAGATGTGAAGCGTGAAAGCAAAAGGATGCCAGCTGTTATCAACTTTTAGGAGTTAAAGTTCCTGCATTTCATTAAAAATCAGGGATGAAATAAAAGATTCATCAAAGTGAAGTGAAAATTCTGCTTCTCCTAAAAGAATTCCCAGGAGTTCTCAGAAATCCCAAGATGAGTTAACACCTCTCAGGCCAGGCATTATTGTACATTTAATTCAGTCTCAGACAGAACACATTATGTGCTCCTTGTGGTGTTCAGATCCATCACTGTGTTTATTTGCTTCAGTAAAATATATCAACCGTGGGCAGAAACATTGAAATTTGGACAGCTCCGGTGTGAAGTGTAGCCACAGCTCCCATTCCTTGATACAAATGCATGGTTTAGTTGAAAGCAGGAGTCTAAATGAAAAATGGCATTGCTAGTCATGAATGGTGCTGCTTTTTTGGGGTGATGTGTGTTTGACAGGAGATGCTGAGGAATGAAGTGGTACCAGTGTTACCTGTCCTTGTGCTTTGATATAAGGAATTTCTAACTCTAGCCAGCAAGTTCCTTCAGAAAATTATGATTCTCTTAACTTATGCTACCTCTAATGATCTTCATGCTACAATTATATATTTAAAAAAGTGTTCAGAGGGAAGTCACAGCTGGGGGTTGACTTTAAGTTACTTCATGAGCTGCATCAAATCTCATTTAGAAGCAGGTAAGGCTTACTGAGGGCTCCCTCAGATTTTCTCTTCAGGCAAAACTTTGATTCCTCTCCTGTGTTGTAACAGTGTGAGGACAGCCTAAATCTAAGTCCAGGGCTGATCTCACTTGCCTTAATTTGTCAGTGTGACTATCACATTTTCCTTGTTTATAAGCATGTAACTGAAATAAGAATTGTTCCTTCTGCATCTCACAGGAACTAAAATGCAGAACTTACTGCTATTACTTTAGTAGTATTTTTATAAGCTGGATCCATCTTCTGGTGCTGTCATTATAACAGAGTTTATTATGATCTGCAAGCTAAATAGCCTAAGCAGCAATAAGAAGCAAATTAAAAACCCCAGAGCAGTATGATTTCATTCTTCTTCACTGTGATCTAACTGTAATGTAAAGCTTGCTGGGTTTTTTTTTAAGGGGAAATAAAATTTGCTCTTCTGTCACCTCGTTTCTCTTTTAAGAGACTACCTCATTGCCCAATTCACCAAAAATAATTTCCTAAGCCCATTCTTTGTGCAGTATCTTGATGCACACACAATTTGCTGAGATAATTTTTTCTCACTGTCATCCAGCAAGCCACACTACAACTGTGCTTGTGCCCCACATGGGACACAGAGAAGCAAGATTAACCACCATCTAATTTCTACTTTTGTCATAAATGTTGCCTCTAACACATGGCAGACAAAGTGTGCTCTCTGAGGAGTTTGACACAGCCACTGTCTGGCAGTCTGGGTGGTAGAGGATATATTATTTATCATACTCAATGGGATGAGGCGGGCACTGAAGCTACTTATTGGAGCAGCTGTGAACCCCCAATCTCCTTAATTTTCAAAACAGGTAATTAACTGGAAAGTCATTTATAATAACTACTGACATCTCCAGAAACCACAGAATGGGTTGTTAACTTTGTAGCTTTGTTGTACTGATATTTTTGTTGACAGTTCTGTATTGAAGTCTGTCAGGAAAGCACATATTCTTTATACTGAAGGAGAAATATATCTGAACATTTCTGACATGTCAATATTAGCCTTGGACTCACCAGAAAAAATGGTTGCAAGCTGGGTGATTTGGAGAACAGAGCAGAGGGATGTTCTCAGCTGTGCTTGTTTTTCAACCACTGTGTGGAAAAATGACCAGAATCTGAGCAGCTAGCATTTCATGTAGTCAGATTTTTTTCTATGTGCTCTATTTGGATGTTGAATTGAATCCTAAAATAAAAATATGCGTTTGTGTAAAGGCTGACATGCTGGGAAGGGCAGAGGACCAACGGGCATAAGGCTGCTGCAAATAAAAATCTGCTGTGCTTCGCTCCAGCTTAAGGAGAGGGCCAAGGTCCAGGACACTGTGAAGAATGAATTGGTTCTAACAGGGCTGTCATCCCAGATAAGCAATCAGATATTTAAAGTGGTAATGTGGAGAATCATCTTATGAGTCCGTGTATCAAAACTGACTGGTAAATGGAGTCAGTTGTGGCATCCAGGTGCAGAGATAAGGGTCTGGCAAATGCATTAGACAGATGAGAGGCATCAGATCTGTGTCCTTACTTTATACTCTGCTTGACTGTGATAAAAACTTCCATCTTCAGATGGCTATCAGGGAGACTTAGGCAGAATTTTCTGCTCTTCTCAGGAAGGTTGCTCAGGGTGAAAGACATCTGATTTAAGCAAATGGTTCTGTTGAATGTTTCTGAGCTGTGAGGTGTCTTTATTTTACTGTTTGACTCCTGTGAGCAGAAAGCAGAATTCAGCAGGAACCTGTTCTCTGCTAACCGAGCATCATTTGTCAAAATACACTTGATGTTAATAAACAAACCCCCAACATGTGGCAGCGAGCAGCAATGTAGGCTATCTGTCAGGAGATGTTTTTCTTCTAAACTGGACAGCACTGTCCTGGAGTTTGGGTTTATCTTAGAAAACTACTGTCTGTGGCTATTAGAAAGCAGGAGAAGTTCTTTGTAACCTCACAAACCACAGATTTATGACACCTCTAGTAATAGCAGCAGCTTGTTGGTAAGAGTGATAACAGAAGCCAGGACTGTGCAGAAATTTGAAAACCACTCAGCAATGCATTGTTCTGTGTCCATTGAAATGTGTCCTGGGAACAGGGTTGGGCAAAGGGGGAGCACTTGGAAAAATCCATCCCATTGCAGAGGGCATATGTATGGAGCATGCATGTTGAGGTGGTGTTTTGTGAGCAGTACTCTCCCAATGCTGGTTTTGTGGTCTTAATTCAAAGGCGTTCAAAGCTGAAAAAGAGAAACTGAAATAATAAGTCAGGAAGAAGAAAATAAACAGTTTTCATGAAAAATATATCTGAGAAGTTGAATCTTTGAGGCAGATTCTCCTGCCAACTTCCCTCATTCTTAATACACAATAAATGCTTTTCCCCAGAATCTCTGACTCATTTTGTGGGGGCTGTGAACATGGAGTGGACAACAGAATTCAACTCAGAGATTTTATTTACTAAGTGAAATTCTGTTTCTGTGTTTCTAAGTTTGCCTAATCTAATTGGGTTTTGTCTATTGTAGTGGGAAGCACATCTTCCTTCTTTGCTGAACATAAAATTAGCTTTCATTGGCGATTTGGGTTTGTTTGTATCTATATAAGCTTTTTCTCTAAATGAGTTTGTTCTTTCTAAAGCAAATATCACTCTCATATTTTGGAGGTGTAGAAAATTCGTAATCTTGTTTCTTCATTTTCCTTATTATGTTGTGTTAATTTATGTATACATTAACATGTATTTGCATGATTTATTCATTTATATCTGAACATGTTTATTTGAAAAGGAACTCAAAGAACTTTATCACAGAAATGCTAAATTCAACACCATTGACAGAGTGTGTGTTTTTGGACTTTAGCCATGAGAGTAAAGCATGGCTCTATCATTTCATTTGATTAAAAACCTTTCTGAAGAGGGATTTTCCATTATTTTAGTTACTGAGGGTGAAATTCTGCAAGAAAGATGAGGATTAAGGAGAAGGTGTTGAGTTTGAAGGCTCTGCTGCATAAGACATTGGAGTATTTTCTTCTGGTCCTTGTGTAGGTCTGACAGATTTAGGGGAGGCAACAGTAGATTAGGGCAGACCTAATGATTGTAAAGTGTAAGGAAGCAGAATTCACAAAATCCATCTGCAGCAAACCAGGAAAATGGCTTTCTTTTCTAAAAAGGTTGATTAAAAAAAAGAAAATATCTTTATTAAGTTAAAACCTAACATTTGTTAATGTTCAAAAATCTGAAGTTCCTTTCTATTACCTGTAATATAGGAATCAATTTCATGCAATTAAAGTAAACTTTCAGGAAATTGTCAGATGGTGCTGGTCCTTCTTCAACCTTGAGCATGTCAGACCAGAGCTAAGCCAAAGGAAAGCATTAACCCTTTCTGGGATCACTCCTCAGATCCAATCTCCACTAATCAGAGCTCTGACCTTGGCTTGGCAATCAAGAAATCTTCAAGATGTAGCATTTGCTGCTCTCAAGAGAGAAAGCAGTCCTGGGCTCTCAAATTTGCCACCTGGTCACAGGAACAGGACCATGTAATAAACATTTTTTTGTAACATAAAAAAGGCACCCCATCCATTGCAGTATAACACAGCTCTGCCTTGGATTTCTGTTGTGAATATTGATATTCCCTAAGTTAAAATCAAAGTCAGCAAAGTCAGCAAGAAATGGTGCATCTTTATTTTTCTTCTTTCTTTTTTTTTTTTTTTTAATAAGACTCCCATTGCTGCAATAGTTGGGCCTTTTCAATTATTTTTTGCCAAAAAAGATTAAATCACCACTTCAGCCTCTTGTTTCAAATAGTTGAAAAATAAACTAAACTAAAATAATAAAAAATTATGTAGAGAAACTGAGTGGAAAATTGAAAAATCTGTAGCAGTTCATGGTGCTGTGTAAAATAATTGGCATTAATTGCTGTTCGGAGCAGGAAATAAATGATTTTCAGTTGATATTACATAGAAAATAACTTAATGACAGTTGCTATTAAATGGGTAAAATTGTAAAAAGGTAGTCAATGAAAAATACTGAGCATGGAAAATTTTTCTATTAGGAAAATTTTTCATTAAATGCCTTGGTGTTCAGCATAAGGACCATTTATCCGGAGCCATCTCCCATTTTCTGATGGGTCATCTGGACCTGATCAGAGAGCACTGTCAGAGCACTCTGGGCACTTCCTCAGGGCTTTCCCCCTGTGCCCAGGGGGTCTCCATGCTGTTCCACCTGACAGAGGGGGTGAAGCCCACTGAGGCTGGTCAGGACTTCTTATCTAAAAATGCCCTCTTATTTCAATTTTGAGATTCTTGGCCTGTAATTGTTCTGAGATACCATAATAATTATTCACTGTGAAGCTAATACAGGCCTTGCTGGGAAGAAAAATCATCTAACATATTTATGTTCTTCTCTCCAAGCCACAGTGCTTCTCTGACCACACATTATTCCAGGCAAGCATTAGAAAGGAGGCTTTCAAATCCCTGGATTTGCAGGAGCCAGCAGAACCAGACAGGATCAGCTGCGTTGGGGCTGCCAGCTTCAGAGATATTTCTCTGTACAGTCCTTAGCACAACTTCTGAAATAGGGTGGGCAAGATGTGTAGGCAGTGGTGATCAGGCTGACTGCAGAGAGTGCAGATACAAAGGTTACCCCAACAGCTATAGGGCTGCAGAGCAGAATGATGTTTCTCGTGTCCTTTGCCTTGGGAGAGAACAACCTGTGCCTATAAATAGAATCTGCTCCTTTTTTCAAATAGTTGAAGATCCCATCCTTTTCAAATTCAGTTTTCTCTGCTTTACCTTGAGGTCAGGATTCAGTCCTGAACAATTTTGAACAGGAAAAGAGTGTTTTTTGCTCAAGCAATCCAATTTTAAGCTGCTCAGTCTGCAGTTCTTTTCACACATACCCACTCTTCACATGCTCTTGATGATCTGCAAATAAACAAACAAAAAAATCAACAGCCACCAGTTGTGAGTTGGCCAGCCCACTCTGTTGGATTGCACTGGAATTGTGTAGGCACAGGGATATTAAAAGAACTGTGTTGAAAAGGTTTTGTGTATAAGGCTGAACCTCGTACAGAAAACGTATGTGATTGTTATTGCACAGAACTGGATTACACAATTAGCTGAGACAGAAATAACAGAGCCTTTAAAAAATTCTCTTCAGTCTCATTTACTTTATTCTGTGAATCAGAGGGATCCAAGGCCAAATAATGAAAATAAGAAAGAAATATCCGAGTCCTGTGATGAGCACTAGCCAGCTGAAATTCCTGTCACCAGACAGAACCCCTCACTGGCTCAGAGGCAAAACAGACCTGTAATCTGAAGGTTTGAAATTCAAGGAACAAATTAGAGGCCAGATCTCAGCTCCTGCAGTGATCTTGGCTTACCCTTATTGCTTTTCAAAATCTTTTGGGTTCTTCTTGCAGCATTATGGCATGAAGCTCCAGCAAAAATTGCAGCACAGATGTTGATGTGTAGAGGTGAATTCAGATTAGATTTGGACCGGGATCAGAACTCAAACTTTGTGGGGCTGAAATATCTAAGGCACCTATGTTGTGGGTTTGGACTTCTCTGCTCATAAAAATCATATTTTGGATTGTAGCTTTCCTGGATAGGCATCCAGATCAATGTGTACATGAATGATGTACAAAACATGAAAGGCAGTTTTTCTAAAGAGCTCCGCAGCCACATTTTGAATGGTGTTGGTGTCAGCAACTGCCTAAGCAGAATTACAGAAGTATTTGGCCACTGTCTTCTGATTTCCAGCGAGCTTTTGGAATTTCATTAAGTGTTTGCTGTCTTGTTCAGGTTGCTAGAGGACTTCAAAAACAGGCCCTGACGAGCTGGGAGAGCAAGTCCCACCCATCTGTATTGGGCATAAATCTGTGAGTCAGATCTTTCTGCAAATCCTGTGCGTGGGATTTCCTGGGGGAGATCTCTGCACAGTGTTTGTAGCAACTCTGGAGCTGCTTCACTGCAAGGGAGGGTGAAGCTGGAAACAGCAGAGTTTAGTGAATGAGTCTCTGCTGTGTGGTCACATCCAGTCTTGGGGCAAGGTTAACCTTGGAATTGGAATTGCTGGTGCAAATTCTGATGATGAGCAGTGTGCAGTGTATGTGTATCTCTTTAGAAGAGTGGTGGTATCAATAATCTGACAGAAAGCCCCTCAAGAAGGGTGGTGCTTGCTGCACTTAGAGCAGGGCAGATATTCTGAGAAATAAACCTTGTGATCTTTCTGCTTCCCAGCTGTCCTTTCAAGTATATGGTGGAAGGATGGGCAGTTTCTGGTTTTACTGGGGGCCATTCACCTGTCCTTGGGAGCTGTTGCTGATTAATTTGAATATGGCTAAGATAGCTGGCAGGCTGCTTCCTTTTCTATTCTATTTCATTTTTTCTCCATTTTCATGGGGTGCAGTATCACTGTAATTCACATACGAATGTTAGTTTGAATGGTGTTATTGTTGCAAAAAAAGTTTAAGAGGAGCCCGAGGGTGTAGAATATTATTGAAATTAAAGTTTTCTTGAAACTCATATTTCAGAGCTCATTAACTTACACAGTTCTGTGTGGGGTAGGGATCAGTAAATGAACAGTGATTATCTATAATCTCTGTGCTGGTGTCTGCCTTAGCTTCCTGTCTAGCTCTGTATCTAGATAGAAAACCATTTATATAATTGTGCATATGGTATAGGGAGAGAATTAATCCTTGTAGCTCATTGTTTAACACTGGGCAAAAATGCAAGGTCAAAAGATGGCTGCACATATAATCTTTGACTTGAACTCAAAGTCAAGTCAGAGTGAGAACCAAGAGAGTCAAAACTCACGAGCTGGGCTCCATGGGGAACCAGCAAAGTCAATTTTCAGTTCAGAATTTGTCTTTCTTTGGTGGTTTGCTTGGTTCCACATCTGTTTAAAGAACCCCTAAAGGCTGGATTTATTTTTTCTTCTTGGAGATACATAAATTTCTTTCTGCCTTTTCTTAGAGGAACTTGGATAATTTTTACTGAAGTTTTCCAGCCTTAGAAAAAAGCAACTCTAAAGAGTAAAGTTTGAGAAAATTGGTTAGCTGAAAAATGGGAAATTTTCCTGCTCTTGTTCTGGGAGTAGCTGCTCAGTTTAGTCTAACTTGTGGTGGACACAGTACAAGAACCGGTTCAATATTGAAGGATACTTAGAGTAGACTGTGACTCTCAACACCATGAGCAGTATCTCAAGTGATTTGTGTCTTTTCTTCAGCTCTAACATATGGAAAAAGCTATCTTAGAAAGTGTTCCTGATTGTAAACTTCATTTTGTAACTCATTAGATATAACCTCCCCTCCAGCTCACTGCATTTATATTATTCTCCTTTTCCTGCAATTTTGGTTCCAGCATTCCAAAAGCTATCTGCAGACTTGGCCCTGTGGCTCTGCCACTCTGTGCTCTCCTCTGCTATGCCTCACCTCCCCTGCTACTCTGTTTTCCCAAAAGGCTTTTCCCTCCACTGCTGTTCTGCTTCCTTAACCCGGAATCTCTTCCTCTGAATTTTTGCTCTCCTTGCTCCCTTGGAATTCATCATCTTCTTGTCCTACAGGATCTCTGCTCCCGTTATTTTACCCTGAAGATTTCCTTGTCCCCACTCCAACTCCTGGCAGGATTAGGGAGCACTGTCTGCAAGAGTGACTTCCATCTGCAAGTTTCAGCACTGTATGCCCAGGGCAGGATGGAAGGGATTGGTTTTTATTTTAAAACACTATTTGGGAGCAATAAGAATTCCTGATTAAGTTTTTCAAATAAAAACTCAGAGTTGTTACAGGGATAACCCTAGGGTTTCATTATTTCTCATTTTTAGCATACAGTATTTCACAGTGAAGATATTCGGTCCATTTACACTTCACATTCCCACTTCATGACTCCCAGAATATGAAATTCCACCAGGTCCTGCAGGCATCTGCAGTGCCCAGCACAGATCACTCCCAGTGCTGGGGAGCCACTGCCAGGGCTGGGCAAGGACAAAGCAGGGCTGACCTCTGAGATGGGGCTGGAATCTTTTCTTTTCTCTGACACCCCAATGGCAATGCTGATACAGGCTGTTTCTGTGGATTTCTTGTGGAATTGGGAAAGTCATTGAAGACATTGGAGGGTGCAAGGGCTGGCAGAATTTGCTCTCTTGAGTGTACTGATGTCAGCAGTACCACTGCACACACAAGTGGCACTCAACGTGTTGATAACTGTGTCTATCCTCTAACAACAACAAACTGAACTATCCCTCTCTTTTTTTTCTTGACCCTTTGACCACTCCAAGCTTTCTGAGTTTTTTTTCCTTCCGTTTTCTCATTTTCTTTCCATTGCTGCTGGAAATGTAACAAGAAAATTTCCTTTCTCCGGGAACCCTATCTCTTTCAATTGCTTTTACTCAGGGCTATTACAACTCTTCACTTTGAATTTTTATTAAAAATGCTTAAAAAAAGTGGGATGGGGAGTTTATACTCCTGATCCAACTTTTGAAAATAAACCAGTTACAGTTCAAAGCCAGGACAGCTGATGGTAGCTGCCATTCAGAGCTCTGGCTGTCAGTCTGATTTTTAAAATGACTTCTTCCCTCTTCCCCTCCCTCTGTAATAGCTTCACATTCCACATTGAACCTCAAAGCTGTGATGTCACCCAGGGCTGTATGTATAGCAAGAGCTAACTTTAACATTACTAGGCTTTTAAAACAAAACAAAACAAAAAATTGAAAAATAAGTTCCTTCTTACTTCTCTGCCAGTGAGACAGCAACACAAGGGCTAAAAAAGACCTGCCTGTTGTCAAATCAATGCCAAGGATGTGAAAATAGGGCCTCCTGGGTTTTTTTTCTTTGTTTGTTTTGCTCTAGTTTCTGGTCTGCTTAAAACCAGTGGAATAAATTCAGATCCAGACTGAGTCAGGTGTTGGAACTGGTGCCAGCTCACCAATTGCTGTAGAATGGGCACTCAGATCTGGGGCTGGGAAGGGAGAAACCTCTCCAGCCTTTGTGTACTATTTGCATGCTTCTGCACATACATATCAAGTGCCAAAAATTGCCAAGGGTTACAAAGTCCAGGCTTGCTCTCTTACTGGTGAGCTTAGCAGTGCTGCAGTATTCTGAAAAATCTCCTTGATATATCGTTTGCTTAATAGATTTGGTCAGGAATGCAAGCCTCAGATCAGGCTCAGATTTCCTCAGATGTGATGTTGGAGAGTGACAGTGATTAAAAGTAATACTGGAAGTTTCCTTTGAAGTTTTGGTCTGTAGCAGCCTGCAATGCTCATGACCTTGGGCAGCCCTGAAACTTCCATCTTCACAGGGTCAGCCCTTGCCTAGAGGTAATGGCATTGCTCTCCTTGCACATGCAGTGATGAATGATCAGGGCTTTGGTGATATTTAAAGCAAGTTTCTCACCCAAGTTCTTGAAAGGAAAAGGGAGTTGCCTTCCTCTGAGATAGTCATAGAAAGGTTTGGGTTGGAAGGGACCTTAAAGATTGTCCGATGAAAGGGTAAATAATATTTTTTTCTGTTAATAATTTGTAATGTTTTGTGAGTCCCTGAACGTACCTGCTGCTGCAGTTATTAAACCAAATCATCTCCTTTTGGAGAACTATTAACATTGACAATGACATAAAGAACCAATTCATCAGGAGCCACAGTGTCAACTTGAATTTGGTAGTGCAAAACAAACAGAAAACTGAGATGCTGTTTTGGGGAGAGGAAAGAACTGCTGTGGGGAAGGCATTACATTATGGGCACCTTTTTCTTTTAACAATAACATTTAATAGCCTTTAAAAGAGCATTTCCCCCATTCCCCCAAGTAATTTCTTGGCAGGGAGTTAAGTGAAAGGAAGAAGGTTTTTTTTTTTTTTCTAAGGGCTTGTATATGATACTAAATAAATCTAGTGGCCTTCTGAACAAAAACCCCTCCCCTGTGCTGCCCAGACTGTCTCTCACCACCAGCCCTGGAGTGGCCTGATGGTGTCTGACTGGGAAGTGCTGAAAGCATTTCCAAGCCACACTGAGGGCTGAGCTCTCCGGTGGATGCCAGATGGAACCGGCATCAAGTAATTATTATTATTATTTATTAATTATCCACCTCACTAATGTGCAGAGCAATTTAGCGCTGTTAAAAGGCACATTACGAGTGGAAAACAGGAGGCCTTGTCTTGAAGACTCTGTGTATTCTCCAGGGGCAGACACTTCCTTCTGAAGAGAGAAGTTTTTCTTAAGTCAATGCAGAAAGTGATGGACTCCTGGTCACCTCAAGAGTGCCTCTTCTGCTCCCCCTCGTTCTACACCAACCTTACAAGCCCTGCTGTCACTTGTCACAGGGTGCAGGGATGGTCTGCTGACTCTGCCCTGCTCTTTTTAAAATCATGTCCCGCATGATACAAGGATCCCTCACTTGCATTTCTCTCTGGATTCCTTGGTGCCCTCCAGGGAGCAGGCAGAATCTCTCCCTGAATATGGAATCTGGTTCTACAGCTGAAAGGAGGTGGCAAATCCTGGAGCTGCAGATCAGCATTGTGCATTTTTAGGATCATGTCCAAGGAAGGAGTTAAAATAAGCAGCATAAATAAGCAGTGACAAATAGAGTGACTGAGAGGTGACACAAAGAGAAAAGACCTTTTCTGGAAACCAAAGGTAGCATCATCTCACAGGGGTCAAGGGCTACAATGTGGGTTCTTTTTCCTTCCTCTGTCATGTTGTGCTTGTGTAGCTGTATAATTTGGGATTTCTCATAGTGTGAGGCTTAATATTGTTTGCTTCCAATGTCAACTTGCTCTGCAAGCTGGAAGTGTTCATGTGAGCATAGAACTAGTAATTGTAGGGAGAGCTGGGATGAAGAACATGCTGGGAATGGGAAAGAATCAGATCAGAGAAACAAGCGACAGCAAAAATATGGAACCTCTTCTGACCCCTTCTCACACTTTTTTTTCCTGAAAATTTCCACTCTGGTGTTTATTCCCCCTGGCCCCACTCAGGATCGTACGTGGGCAGGAGTGCAGGTGCTGAGGGATTTGCAAGGATCTCCTGGTGTCTGGTTTGTAGCAGAAAAGCCAGTGCTGAGGTTTGAGGAGCTGTTAGCTGCAGCTTTGGGAAACAGGAGGAAGGAGAAAGAAACAGAGAGAAAGAAGTAAATCTGCTTGTCTGCTCAGCATCAGTTTTGGTGAGACAGAGGGCATTATACCAGAGCCAGGGCTCCCTGACCCAACTGAGACTGACCCTGGTTTGGTTCCTGAGGTAGGGGGCATTTCTTCTCTTTTGGCCTAAACTGTTAGCTTGTCTGAGGGACATTTTTGATGGAGTTTAAAAAATAAACAACAGCACCTAATACTATATTCAGCCTGTGAACTGGACTGAATATTGTGCTGACGATCCAGTTCTTGACATTTGCATGCCAAGGAGCTATGTAGTGCAATGTGATATATATTATTCATGCTCTCATGTACCTCATTTTCACTCTGTGTGACAGCACTTCTAGGATCAAGGTTCAGCACACTTCAGTGGACCTGGAGGCTTTATGGTTCTGATGCCTGGAAGCAAAACAGAGAAGAAACATTTGGGATGTGAGGTGTCTTTTGCCCAATGGGTTTTCTGTGGATCGTGCCAGTTAACCAGGTCTTTGGTCAGCATGCAAATAGGCACTATCTTGAGCTCAAGCATGCACCTTAATTAAAAGGATTCAATTAATGCAGACTAATTTAAGATTCAATTTAAAAAGACCTTAGTTAAAGCAATGTGGATAGCTGTGTAGACACTTTGATCTTTCTAAACTAGAGTTTTTTAGCTGAGTTTAAGACATTTAGGCCAATGTGAAACAAGATGCTCACCAATTAGTAACAGGGGCTTAGCTCATCCTGCATAAACTGCTTTAAGTAAATCAGAATAAGCTTGTGGGCAGATAAGGACTAAATAGGTCAGAGACAACTGGTGTTGACTTAATAGATTTGCATTTCCCTCTGAGTTAGTTTAGAGCTGATGCCCTCACACTGTAGGGTGTCTTTGCTGATAGTGCTGTTTTTCAGAGGAGCTATAAAGATGAGTTCCTGACCAACTATAAAACCCCACCAAATAATCTTTCCTCTTTATATTGGTCTGCTTCTACTTTGAAGTAGAATACAAATAAAATTTGTGTTTGGGATGTCTAAATTTTAACCAGTGAATCTCCCTTGTGCTTGTGGCTCTGATCCCAGGTGCTGATCAACAAGTGCACATGAACATCCTCATCCTCCTTAGGAGGAGAAATCTGCTTTAAGGGAGGAGCTGTTCCAGTTCCATTCTCCTTTACAATCCTCCTCTAGCAAATGATGCCTCTTTATTGTGGCTGTGGGGCTGGCCCCAGCCACTGTAATTGCAGAATATACCCAGGAAAGGCCTGACAGCCACTGAGAGAATTGCATGGTATTGATACCCATGAGCTGGAGATATTTTTGTGGGCTAAGTTCACAGTGGGTGACAGAGATCCAAATCACATGTTTTTTGTTTTCTTTTGATATCAGGTAGGCATTTTGCTGATCTCTTTTAAGCAGACTCTGGAATGGCTGTTTCAGTGGTGAGATGGACCACGGTGTCACACTGCTGCCCAAATATCAACTAATCTGATAAGACTTCTCCAAAGCAATGGTATATTCTTCTCCTCATTATGTACACAAGAAAATGGAGGCAGAGAGAATATATATAATTTGTCTAAATCTGTACATAAAGAATTTGTCAGCTAGGGGTATAAACTTGGATCTGCCAGGGCAGGAGGCCATGACCTGCCTCAGATAATTTTATTTCTGTTGAAAAGGTTATTTGACATTTACATTCAGCTTGCAAAATGCTTTGGTTCCTGGCAGACATGAGGCAGTATGTAAAACATTGGGGGAGATGTAAACAAGAGGAATTAAAACCACACACCCAGGGCCAAAATAGGCTAATCTGTGTGGGCAAAATTAGATGCTGCAAGCAATCGAAACAAACCCTTGGTTTTTAGAGACACTGACTTCTTACATAAAAGAAGAGCATCCAGGTCTGTAGCATTTAGACAGATTTGGGCTTACTCCTTTCTGTCATTGTGGTCCCTGTAGTGTGATTCTTTGTAGACGGCCATGAAGATGGAGAGCTACACCCAGAGATCATTTTTAATTAAGAAAAGTTGCTGTTATTTAGCATAGTGACATGGGCAGCGTATCAAGGGAATTTCTAACTTTGTAAGATAGACAGAATTGATGACAAAAGCCTTTCCTGAAAGCTAATTGTTTCCAGTGTATGCAGAGTTGTTCTTGCTTTGCCTGTGCTATTAATCAGAGGGTGGAAGGCAGGGAGGCAGGAAGCCCTGGGTGCAGCAGGCAGGGTGCCAGGGGCACACTGCTCTGCCACTGGATTTGCTGGGCTTTTGGGCAGGAACCGAAGTAGCCACAAGATTTCTCTGCTCAGAAGCATCAATATCCCAGGGTGAAGGGAGCAGTCCCAAGACATGGGCTCTGCCAGATCCCTTTCCTGTTTGTCCCAGAGTTGTTCCCTGAGGGTCCCTGACATCCCCCATGGGGTGCTTCAGTAGTGGGGCACCCTGCCTGGCATTTGGTAATGGGGTGCAGAAGGCAGAATTTCTGTAGGTCACTTGGTTTTGATGGTAATTTACAGAGGAAACACTGCTGGGTATTCGTCCTTGTTATGAATTTTCAGTCCTACCATGGCCTGAGGTGGGGCTATGGATTGCTTGTGTCTGATCCCAGTGAACCACTGGGATTTCACACTGAGATGTAACTCTTAATTACAATGTAACTCTTAATTTTCTCCTGTTTATATCTATTACAATTTTTTTTGTATGTAAGTTTTAAGTTCTCTGCAAGTCCCTTGTCTTTATCACGCTTAGGAAGAAAGGATCCATATTTATGAATAAAATTATAAAATGTAAAATAATAATAGTAGAAAACCACAACAGTAAAAATTCTTGTGAAAGTCAGGGCCATGCTGGTAGTCTTGTCAATTGAATTTAAGTTATTACTATTATTAATTGAAATTAAGTTTTGGTTTTTTTGGGATTTCATAAGGAGTATTGGAGCATTTCTAGGGATAAAGGAAAAAAAACCCATGCCAATGAGGGGTTAAAAATATTGACTTTTGGTTCTTATAATAGGAAGACTTTCCTTAGTTCTGCAGGCAAGCTCGAATCAACTTTGAATTCAATTTAGGGATTGAATTTAACATGCGTAACCCACTGGGTTTGAAACTATAAAGGGACTTAAAAATGTACAACAGATAGGACCTTAGAAGTCTAAAGGATCCTTCACAAGATGAAAAGTATTTTATGTTGTTTGAGATACAGTAGTCTCTGAATTACACTTCAAAAAGCTTAACACATCCTTAAAATACATTCACAAGGGAAGATAATAATGTACAGTTTTAAATTTAGGCAGTGCATGTTCACCAATAAAGTTTCATCATCTTGAATAATTTAAGCTAGTGTGGATATTATCATTGAACTTACAGAGAAAACTGAAAAATGTGGAGACCCCTGCTTAGAGCTGATGACTGTGTAATGCTGTGAGTGGCTGTAAATTCTTCGGGGAATCCACTGATGCATTCTTCTTGTATATTTATAACAAAACTCTGGTATTAAAGTTTCATTTTCTTCTGTTTTTAAACCTAAGCTAAAACAGGAGTATAAAAGCCATTGAGGAATGCAGAAGTATTACTAATGTTTCAGAAAATGGAATTATTAACCATAACACAATAATGCTCAAGGCCTGCTAGATGTTGCCTACTGATCAGCCCGCCTTGAAATTATGTTTATTTGCTTAAGTGAGTTTTTGGTTTATATTCTGTGAAAACATTTTTTTTTTTCCCCTATGTATGAACCCAAAATTGCTTAGTCTGTGTCCTTTTCCCTTGGATGTGATACCATAGCAGCAGCAGCAGCAGCACACGCAGTTGCTAGCTAGGTAGCTTATTATTATGGTCACACTCCAGCACACAGCATACTTGTTGGAAGTTTCCAGAAATATTGCACTGCAGTCATTTTCCTTGCCGTTATGCTAATGGAATCAGGAAAATCAATTGTCCTTAAGGAACAGGGGAATGAGATGTGCTGTAAATGCCACAGGATGAGTGATTGGTTGATTGCAGGGATGGTGATTCAAACACGCCTCATCTCTACATTATCCTGATGAATTTTTATGGCCCTGCCTTTTTTTCTTCTATAGCTGTGGAGGAAGGTTTATGGCTTGCAGCTTTTTAGTTGATTGAATGCAGCTGGCATTGTTGCAGTGCAGAACAAATAGGTACTTTTTCTTTACAGCCTTAAAAGTAGATTGAAGAAATTGCACACCAACATTTTTGCAACAAAAGCATTCTTAAAAATGCAGATATTTTATGAAATTACTTTGCTCTCCTTCTCTACTGTCAGTAATCTTTCTATCAGAATAAAGGACAAAAATTGCTTCAGATTCTAGAGGAACATAGCTCCAATTTTTTATTCTTATCACAAAGAAAGCTAACTAAGGAGTTTCATTAGTATTCATTTTAGCCCAATGTAATTTTCTCCTTCCTAGTAACAAAAAAAGAAAAAAAATTTATGCCTGTAACACCACTGAACCAAAGAAGGTCATCCTAAGTATATCAGCATTTTCTGTAACTCTTTCAGATTGTATTCACAAGGTAGTAAAGATAACTGCTTCAGCTCAAATTATAATAGTTCTAGTTACAGAATATAGAACACTATAATATAAAGGGTCTTATTTGATTGAATAAAACAACACCCATGATCAGTTCTGAGTGCTGAGCTGCTGACAGCTAAAGCCAAACACATAACACCATTCTATTTATGTCCAATTAATTTGCTGATAATTTATTCTCCCACTATACAATTTCCACATTACAGACAATGTTGATGTGACGTAGGGAATCTTTTTTGGAGGGTATTTTTCAAAGATGGAAACTCAGCCTTTTTTTTTTTTTTCCCTTTGAATTAGGAATCCTTAAGAGGCAGTAAAATTTGGGTTACAGTATTTCCTTATGGAGTTATGTTGTTATGTTATCATGACGTTTTGACTATATTGCCATTACATTTTGCATGTATTCTGTATTTTCAAACCCAAGAGGTCTGTATCAGCTATGCACTGTGACATCTTACTGACACAGCCATGCCTCTGCATTTTGAGCCTGATTCATAAAATCTTCATCCTTCTTGGGCTACTCCTGAGCGGTGCCTTTCAGCCACACGAGTACCTGGTGATAGTTACAGGAATCCATGAGAATTTGAGATGAACTCAAAACATTATTTCCTCCCTGCCTAGATGGTATCTATAGCTGAAAATATGGGCTGTTGTTTTAAATACAGAAGGCCTGATTCACCACTGTGTTTAATCTCATATAATAAATTGCATCTGTGCCAAGCGGGTGCAAAATACCACGGCTGATGTGATTGGGGAATTGTGATTTGATCGCCTTTTACACTCAGTTTGCACAGGTGTTAATATCAGCATGAGCGTAAGGAAATGAGGAACAGTAAAATGAAAAAAAAAAGTCCTTCTCCATGGAAAATTAAATCCAAACTCGTGGTATCGTAAGGTTTTGCTTTTACATGTGCATCCCTGAAAAGATAAAATGCCTCTGATATTTGGATCAAAATAATTTTCAACCAAGTATCATTGATCAAAAAAAGAGGTTAGGTGTAACAGATTATAGTACACACCCTGAGTAAATGTAGGCTTAAGTAGGACATAAGTAACACACAGCCCTTGTCCTGTGAATTTCACCTACTGACAGCATTATAACAAGAAACAGAGGCGCCAGATCGCAGGGCTAACCTGAACAGAGGAAATGAAATATGATTTTTTTAGCATTGTGATGGCTCTGTTCACAGATGTCATGGATATTGATGACACTGTGCTTTAGTTTTTGCCGCCAGGTTACTGGAAGCAATTTTATTTTTATTCTTTTCATCCTGTTACCTCTGTTATCAACACTTCCCATTTCAGATACATACACAGATAAAATTATTTTGAATTACAAATGCCCATTAGTGGAAATATATACTTTCCATGTCTATTGTCTGTCAGCTAGATTTGCTAGAATTTAATTTTATATACTTAATATTGTTCTTTCCAGTGTCCTGGTTTCACAATGAAGCAATTTCTTCAAAATAATGTATTGGTAATTCACTAATGTGAAATTATAATGACCTTCTCAAGTTATTTGTTAGCGTCGATTCTTTTTTAATCCGAAATACGTAAACATAGTCCTGTTAACACGTTTATAGTTAAAATTGCAGAAGTTATTAATCTTCCCTTTGGTCATAATGGCTTTGATGTGATCTGTGGCAGCCATGGGGAAGCAGAAGAGCAGTAGCTGCGTCACGAGGGCTCACCAGGACAGATTCATGTTTTCCAAAGCGTGTGTGGATTTTAAGACATTGATAACGCTTTAAGAATGCCTTATTATCATAGTTACACAGGCAGCGAGCCAGAGTCAGCCTTGCCTGGCTAATATGAATGGTCTTTCTTGTTTATGTTCTGGTCAACCATCTAAGGGGCTGCAAGGAAGCAGAGAGAAACCATTTTGAATGTTAATGAATGAAAGAAAATCACAGCTCATCAGATTACAAAGGCTGTGCTCGTCCTGGTGGGCAGCAAGCAGGAGATGTTCCCACGTCTGCCTGGGCAGATATCCCTGGTGGCAGTAATAGGGCTCTAACAGTCCTGCCTCCTGTGGATGTTTGCATTCTTGGTGCATTTATTTACATTAGGGTTGTTTGTGCTGCATTATGCCTGATTGAACCAAAGTCTCTTGGAGAGCAAAGTGCTTTTATTTTGACATTTTCACATGGAAGTCAGCCATCACCTCTATAAGGAGAGTAAGCAAGATTTATGATGGGAATATTGATTTCCTTTTATACTCTGGTATAAAATATATCTAAGCACAAAAGATAAGCTACATCTCTTTGTTTGCTCCTTCTTGCCATCTGATGTCAGGACTTTTTGGGAGTGCCTTGATATTTTAAATCATAATGCATTGAGGAAGGCAAGCTGGGATCTCCTGTACATCTTTATATGTGTGGTTAAAACCCTTAGAGGGTGAGAGCTTCAGCAAGACTGGACAGACCTGCCAGCCTGGGGGAAGGGGAAATGCCTTTCACATTGGCACTTGTCCCTACACCAGCGCTTTAGTCTGCCCTTAACGTGCTGGGCAGGCCAGGACAGGCACCTCCAGAGAGGGAAAATTGTCTGTGCCCCTCTGCTCCACTTCAGCAATGGCCAAATTGAGGTTTTGAGGTTTCTGCCTCTCTCCTTGTGTGTCTGCCATGAGGAAGTTGGAGCAAGGATGGAGCTCCCAGCTGTTGTTACCAGCCCCGTGTCCTACCCAGGTGTTGCTGCTCTGAACACAACATTTGGGGCCCATTTTCCAAAAGCTTCCTGTACATGGTTTATATGCAGTTTTAGCCTTGGCCATGTTGAATCTCTGAGCTGTGGCTGGCTCCTGCTAATGTGGCTGACAAACAGCTCTTTGCAATGAGAGCACAATCAGCCCAACAGCAAAAAAAAAAAGATTTCCAGGATTTGAGTCTTGGTAATTTGGTTTTTTTACCCTTTGCATAATTTATTATGGGTCTGATTTTTTCCAAGTGAGTTCACTTGGAAATAATCAGAACAATAAGATGGGAACAACAAGGACACAAAGTCAAATAATGATGTTAACAATACAGTAACTTTTTGCCGTTTGCCAATTTTCAAAAACTTATTGAACGCATTGGAGGTAGCTGGCATTAATAATGCACCAACTCCACATTTTCTCCTCCTCTTTTTGGAGCTCTCCTTATTACATGCATTGCTTGACCTTAAAAAGAGAATGAGTAATTTTTCCCTAGAATATAAAGTCTTTCCACTCTGGATTTAAACAGAAAATAGAACCCAGCTCACAAACCAGAAATTCATGATTATATCAAACGTTTATGCATTACAGAGTGCTACGTGCCTTATTATTCTTTATTGGAAACCACCAACAAAAGGGAGAAATGTCAGTTAACCTTGAAGTAAATTAATTTGGGAACCTAAGTACATCCTTTTGTGACTGTCCTTAGTTAACGTGTACTATGAATAGAAAAAATAACAAAACCGTGAGGATCTGATTACGCTAAACAATCCCACTAGGGGGTGCAACAGAGTAAATTATTTCTTTCATGCAAATGTGTTAAACTTGCTGAGAATCAGAATTATTCCTTGTAACTCAGCCAGCTCCAGGAGTGACTGAAGCTCGAAATGTGAAGTATTGTCTGCCTGCTACTCCTCAGTCATCTAGGCTAAGGCATCGAGGCAATTCTGTTGGTAACCAGGCACTCCTTGAAGTAGGGAGCTTTATGCTGAATTGTTCACTTGAGAACTCTGTGTGGCAAGGGGAAGGCAGAATGATCCCTGTTTGCTCTGGAATTCGATATGTATATAATTTTCATATGGAAATATCTGATATGTCTATTTTTATGAAACAGACATGGCTCTTCAAGTATTTTTTTTAATGTGGAGATGATATGAATGGCAGAAATATCAAGTAAGAGCCATTTGATGTTTCAGTTTTCTTCCTGCTTTGTTTTTATCGTGCTTAATTTCCATGCTATGCTTTGATGCTGTGCACCCATTTTTTGGCTGTAAATGCAGATTTCACATATTGTGTGTGTTCCAACAGAGAAAGAAAGATTTACTGGTATCCCATTAAAAAAAAATTGAATTTAAAAATCCAGATATAATTATGCAGTGGCATTCTATTTTAATGAAAGTTACAGATGGATACAGCTTCTGCTACCCAATAAGAGCTGATGTGCAGCCAAGGTGTACACTGTACCAACAAGCTAACAGTGCTGAGCGATTTCTGTAAAAATTCTTTTTTTTTTTCCTGCAGCATTATCTGTAAAAGAAGTCTTTCTGTTTTTCCTTTTGTTACTGAGAAAAAAAAAAATCTCCCTCAAAGGCCTGTTTATAAATGAAGTGACTTGCAATTTCTTTCTGGATTGATGAAATCATTGACTCATTTTAATGGTGCAGCATGAGTCAAATTCAGGTACTTTGGCTGGATGTTTGCTGCCAGGATTCCTTGGTCAAGGGCTGCAGAGGGGCTGTGCATGAAAAAGAGCAGTTCTTGCAGGTCTTTCTGAGGACAAATGTTTAATGAGAGATTGTGCAGATAATTTTGCAATGCAATAATTGCTTGGTGTGTGTATGTGCCTGTTTGTGTGTGACTGCCACTCTTTGAACCCCTGGCTTTGTATGCCATCAGAGAAAAGATAAGTTGAAATAATGTAAGGATCTGGCATAAATTGAAGAAATATAGGAAATTCAGTTAAAGGCTGAAATGTCATCTCCAATTCACCCCTGCTGTATTTAGTTATTGCAGCACACTTGGTACAGAAGGTCACCCACTGCTCAGAGGAGGCACTATTAGCTCTGATGTGCAGGATAAGTGAAGGATGATGTTTTGGCCCAACTTTGGAGGTTTCTTGACATTTTATCACTTTAAATCAGTCTTTTAATGAAACTTTGTCAGGGTTGTCCTATAATTGAGTCTCTTCCTTCTGGACTTTTTTGTTTGTTTGTTTACATTAGTTTGAAAGCTTTTAATTTTGCATGTTTATTACTTCCATGTATTTACAAGTCTGGGTTATCAGGGCCATTCTGATGACCAACATTAAGTGCTACAGATGTGATTTTTTTTCCCTGAAGTACTTAAACAAAGATTTGGAATAACCATGGGCCAGTATTAAACATGGAGCTGGGGTTCCATTGCCATTTGAATGGTTATTTATTACATTTTTTTGATTCTTTTATTGTCCAGAGCTTAATTCAGGTAATATTAGCTTCTCTGGTGTTCGCTTTGTGAAAATGCCTTGCAGCCCACTCTGTTCAGAGGCTCCAAAGCCAAGCAGGATGCAGCTTAAAGGGAGAACTTTCATCCACCACTGCAAAACATCTGGCTGGGCCAAAGCCCTCCGATCAGTTATGGTGCTTGGAGATCCTAATTTCATCCCAAATCCTCCCATATGCAAATTCCCTCCTAACTGTTTTAGAGAAGACTTTGAATAACCTTTGTCCTCTGCTTCTGGAGGCTCTGAGTGATGGGCAGCTCTGCTTTAAAGGCCAGATTGGGGTGGCTGACCTTGCTTGCCTCGATCGATGAGGAAGGAAAGGCCAGGAGCTGGGATAAATGCCTTGCCCTTGCTCAGGGCAGAAATGAGAAGCAGGAGCAGCAGTAGAAAGCCCAGCAGCAGCGCTTCATACATGGATACAGAACATCTGTGCTCAACACTAGGACTGTTAAATGATGTCTGCTTTATCATTTATCAATTTCACACTTGGTAATTAGTTTATCTTTTCATTGCTGTTTTAAGAAAGCCTGGCCTCCCACGTTCCTGGCAGCCTTTGTTCACTCCTGCCCTTCCCTGCCCTCTCCCCATCACCTTCAGTCAGGGCAGGGTCAGGGAGGCAGGCTTGGTGTGCCACATAACTGAGTAGCTACAAGAGGGTAACATCAGGAGTGGAGTGGGAAGGTCCTAAAATAGATCTGCTGCCAGTGAAACACAACCTTTTTTCCTTTGTGACGTTCATTTTGGGGCTCTTACTCCCTCTTAAGCTTTGCTAGTTCAGCTGCATGTGGGCTGTGCAAAACAGGGACAGAAGCAAAACAAACCCAAACAGAATAATATAATTGCCACTTTCCCAGGCTGGTCACAGGTTATGCTTACAACATGAAATTAATACCTCTGCTCTGTAGTATAAAAAGGGATCTCGTAGGCTTGTCATTTCTGCTTGTTGGGGTAGAGCCAAAGAATCATTTTTCAGAGGAAGTCACAGAAATCTGTGATTTTGAACTACCTGATATTCTAAGTTTTCAAACATCTATTGCTTCAGCTGGCATATTGCTGTGCAGCTATCATGGTCAGGGCTAAAAAAATAATCTTGAAAGCTCTTCCAGCTTTTGGCACCTAAATCCTTTGGCATGTGGATTTATTCAGAATAAATTGACAGTCAGATCAGCAGACCCAATATGTGCTTCATTAAGTGTTTGACAAAGACATGTTAGGCAGTAATCAGTGCATGAGGCTGTTGATGTTTCCTTAGTACTAAGCAGTGCAGGGTGGTACTGGGCACCCCAAAAGGTTGATATCTGCCATGAGAATGAGTGGGCAGAATAACCTGCTGGAAAAGTTGGAGAGGCAGCTGCACCATCTCAGCTGTGGCTGTGCAGTAACCAAGGGCAAAACCTTAATTTTCAGCAGAGACCTTTGGAACACAATGGTATGGCAAGGAGCCAACGTGATTTTTGTGAAACTGTATTCCAGTTATGAGGATGGTGCTCTGTCCTCATGTAGAAGATGGACACAAATATCCTGGCACATATTTCAAATTGCTTTGCTTGTCCATAGGAAGATTTTCTTCATGAAAATAGCCATGGAAGTGGCTGGGAGCCTGTTTGCACTGGTCTGCTTATGTACCCTGGGGATTTGACCTTTCCACATCAGTCTGACCTGGAAGAGTGCACTTCACAGTGGAAATGCAGGATCCAAAACATTTTTTAGTGGGTAAGCAAATCCCACCCTACCCAGGGACATAAAATGATTATACATCTTTGCCAGTAACTAAAACCACCCATATTTGGAAGGCAATGCCTGAGCAAGTGTTTTTCTCAATATTTTTTAATAAAATAAAAAAATGGGCAGAGACTGAATGCTGTCAATGTGTGAGCTGCACAGGCTGTATTGTAGATCTGCTGGGACATTCTTTGTGCAGGATGCTCACTTGCAGCTGTGACCTTGGCTGTAACTCCTAGGCAGTGTGTTCACCTCCTAAGGAAGGAAATCTGAACTAGATGTTGAGTGAAGTATTCTGTAAACACCAAATACATGTCAGCTAAGTGGGTGCATTGATGGGCCACTGTTTAGATAGTGTCCTCTGAGATCCACTTCTGTGCTGAAACTGCACATGGTATCACTGAAGGACAGGGAAGGGCTATTTATTAGATATGTAGCATCTAAATAAGAAAACATTGACATTTTGAAGATCAGTGCCTTGTGCTGCTATGATTTGTAGGACAAAGCCAAGGCACAGATGGAAGATAGACTTGCAGAAAAATTTTCAGGAAGGAGAAGCCAGCTTTGTCTTGAACAAGCTGCATGAAATTCTGTTTCCTTTGAGATAACGTCTGGGACCAAACCTGCTTTGCACATCTGAGAAAGCCTAGTTTACTTACATCACAAAATTCTTATATAATTTAGGATTATTATTAATAGATTTTTAAAAATAAAGACACCTAGAAGATTTTTGTAGGTGAAGAACTCAGCTGTAGTAACTGGCCGTGGAAACTCTTCATTAATTAGTGGATGTTTTTTTTTAATTCTTATGTTCCTAAGTATAGTATCAATTTTCAGGGAACACATGGCAATCACTTGTATGTTGACATTTCCTAGAAAAATCAGTTGGATACAGTGTAAAAGGAACATTGTCTAATATGCAGAAAATGATTTGTGATTCTCTAAAATTTTAGCTGATTCTCCTAGTGCCCAATCTTTTCTCCCACTTTTTCATTTTTCTTAAAAACACTGCTTAAAATAGTTGTATAGTACAGAGTTTATGGGGTCTGTGACAGTAGAAAAAATACAAATCTTCCCATTGTGTCCGTATTTTGTAGTCCCTCCTGGGAAAGTGGCAGAATTGTTATCTCCACTGTGCAAATGTTCTGGATAAGATGTGTGGCTTAGGTTCCTGAGAGGTTTGCAACAAGTGATGGGAACCTCATGGCACACCTGTGTGCAAACAATTGTGTGAATTGGTGCTCAATAGTGTCTAAATATCAGTTTGGTCTACCAGAAGTGCAGCATGAATTGGCAGGTTGAGAGAAGCAGAAGATGATTAAATATCTGAATGGGAACACACTGATTGACTTAGAAAAGCTGGCTTGGTTCAGGGAAATAATTGGCAGGTGTTTTGCCCTGTTTGCTGACTTCAGAAATTTAAGAAATACTGAGAATTTGTGAGATACCTGTAAAAAAATCTGTATGTCACAGACTACACCATGAGTGCTCTATTCAAAGGCCAATATGAAAATGGTTTAGGTAGAAGAGTCTGTACAAATTAAGGGGCTTGTTAAGCAATAAAAGTAACTCATGATGGGAGGAAAAAATGGAAAAAGAAAATGTGAGTGTGTGCTTGAATACACAAAGATGAAATCAGATGAAATGCCATGTGAACATTTGCAGGGTGACTGAAACCCCATTCAGTCAGGAGTGGCAAGGAGGCTTTGTTCAGTGCCAAGCTCACTTGTTGAAAACTGTGCTGTGGGGAAATGAAAATGAAGAAGAGATGAAGAGATGTTTTGGCCTTGTGATGACAATATGCACATTTTAATTGTTTGACAAATCGCATGTAAATCAAGAGCAGTGAAAGGGGTATAGGCTCAGTTTCAAAAATAATCTGCCTCTGAAAATTAGATCTTCACACCCAGAAATAGAAATCTAAGGCAGAGCCCATTGAAGCCCGTGCACAGGCTGTCAGCCCCCTCGTTCCATTTGGAACGTTCCATTTTGAAAACAGGAAAATTATGGTGGAGAAGCAATAAAGAGCTCAGTTTTCTGCTGCCTTTCACTTTGTCTTGTTGCCTACACAGATGCAGAATGCCAAATTCCTGCTGTTTCTCTGGCAGTGGCTTGCGTGGGTGTTCCCAGAGCTTCCTTTTCCTTAGGAGACCGCGGGACAGAGGAGAATCAGGTCCATGGCCACTTCTGGGTGTGCTGTGCACAGAGGATGCCATGCAGCAAACAGAGGTGAGCTCCCAACAGGCAGTGCCTGGGGGTCTGTAGGGCTGGGTGTTGTAGCAGAGACCTCGTCAAATCAAGGATTTTGTTAAGCAGGAGTGTTAAGTGAGCCAAAAGCTACAAGAACGTTGCTGTGGGCCCCATCTGGGAAAATGCCACAGATGAGATATTGTGGGAGTATGTAAGAGGATAAGTGGTAGGAAAAATGATATCTCAACATATATAAATCCTCAAAAATACATGAGGGTATAAAGTCTTAATATTAATTTCAGTGATATTCAGGGAATTTTTTTAAAGTGGTACCTCTAGGGGCTGAAGTAAATAGTCCCCCTTAGTATAAACATTTGATTGAATTCCCAGTGTACCAAAGTCATTGGGTATCACTAGTAGTCTGGAGTTACATGAACTGAAATAATGATTTCAGTGTAATCGAACCCAGCTCAGTGCTTCAAGGCAGAAACTGATCATTTGTGGACATTGGGAAGGAAATTTTCCATCCCTGTGCAGGGTTGCTTAGTGGGTGAGGTGCACCATGGAAAGTGCTTGTTTGGTTTAGTTTTAATTTCTTCCACAGATCACCCAGTGGTGATTACCAAGTCCTGGACTCATCTGTTGAGGAGAGTCATTAAAAACAACACTCTGGAGATCTTGCTAACAAAATATCAGTGAAAGAAGGTGAGAAAAATCTCACCTGTGTTAGTTTTCTAAAAATATTTAGACAGCAATGCTGTGGGTCAGACTTTATCCCTGGTCAAACGAACAGGTATGAACCAGAACCTATCTTACACCTCTGCATGGAGCATGGGTACACCAAAATCTGGGAATGACATGGGCTGTTCACACACCTTGGAAGACTAGAGGGGACCTGGCTGGAAACCTCTTCCCAGCTGAGGCCCCTGGCCAGTGATCAGGAGCTCAAACTGCTACAGACCAACAATAGAGAAACATTCAGGGGAAATTGGGAAAGGGGAACTACAGTTCTGAGGAAGTGAAGTTTTAAATTAATAATATAATTGCATTAATTTGTTCACGGGAGCTAAACTGTAGTGCATCACTCACTCACAGTGAAGTGTTTTCTTGTTGCTCAGGAAGGGCAGCTCCACTGGAGCCACTCAGTGCATTAAGAGCAGCCATAGAGGGAGATTGTGGCCAGCTAATGTATGATCATATCATGCCTTCCTTTTTACTGATTTTCTCAGAGGGCAGAACCTCGGAAGCTAGTCTTGGAAATGCTGTAGACAGCTCAAGATGCTGACCCAACATGAGAGGTATTTCCTCGGGGTATCATAAAGAAAAAAATAAAAATCCTCTCTGAAAGCCTTGGAAAAGAGAGGGAGAGAGATCTGAGAGAGAAATGTAGTTTGAATAGTCCCTAATTTTAACACTGGAGTGTCACATACATAATCCAGAAGGACATCTCTTCTACCCAAAAGGGCTTCACATTCCTCCTTCTTTAAAGCCGCATTCTTAGGTGGTTTATTTACAGCATTTGCCTCTGTGAGTGACAATATTCATAAATTCCATAGCCACTGTATGTAAGGAATGTGCAAATTAGGAGGAACATTTTACACTGAGCCATGGAAAAAATATGAAACCTTTTCTCCCCTCTTTTTTTAAAGCCAGAGGTACAGAATTCCTCAGGCATGGGCTTTCACTAGAAATTTTCCAGCCTGGGCCTCTTTATATGGACCATGACTGCATTAATGTAAAATCTCCCATTGATTTCAGCCATTGTGATCTGCTGGAAAAAATACCCTGCTCAAGGTTTTAAGCAGCTGTAACCTCTGAGCAGACTGGAAAGGGACATGGAGCTGGTGAAGAAGACAGATCATTCACCTGAAATGATCCCATGATGGGAGATCTGTTCCCACACGGGGGTACCCTTGGGCCAGGGCAGAAGGGGTTTGGATGGTGTGTGTTCCCAAGCCAGCTGGAGATCCACATTCCAGGAGAGCCACAGCTTGCTAACACAAGAGGATTTTGGTCCTGGCTCTTCTGAAAGCAGTCTCAGGAAGTGGCTACATTTTAGAAAGCTACTTGTGCTCTTCCCTGAGCCTGTAATGAGAGCAATCAGGAAAGCAAGATGACTCGTCAGGAAACATGTACTGCTGGATACTGAAGGAACAAATCTAAGCCTTGCATTTATTAATCTCAGTTACATGAGACAGACTAATGGATTAAATGTATTTGTAATGTAGTTGCCAGTTAAATTTTTCACTGACTCTGAAGATGATATGCAATTTTCCAAATCTCCCTTGTTTAAATGTATCTTTAAATCAAATATGTTGTTTCAGAGGGTGAGACTCAAAGAACTGGAGACAGATGTGTTTATATAATTTCCCAATATGCAGATGCTGAAGAGCAGTGAAACCTTTGAGATGGAGGGTAGAAAACAGTGCCCTCCCCATCGTAAAGTGTGACTGGCCTCAGCTCCCAGCGATGCTTTTCTCAAGGAGTGTTGGTGTGTGGTTCTCAGATTGTAGCTGTCATGGAGCACACATCACAAAGCCATGCATTATGAATGTGTCTGTCTTCTGACTCGAGGTGCAGAAGTACAAAGATAAATTAGGTCCTCCCTAAATGAAAGAATGGATGAGTTTCTGAAGTCATGCCAGACAAATCTCAGGCATGCAAAGCACAGGAAAAACCTCTGGTGAAAGGCACGTGGCCTTGGACTCTACATGAGCACATCTGGAAACTCATGGAGCTTCACTGCAGACCTTTCTGCAGCCTTGATTGCTAAGTTTATATCGTGGGTAGAAGTGGGGCTCTTGACCTTCTGATTAATGGAAGATACCCAGAACACGTTAATGCTCTGGGATGAGTCCAGAACCCAAGATCCAGCTGCAAGTTGCCTTGGGCTAATGCAGCCTTAGTGTGAGGACACTGATGATTGAAACTACCAACTGGAGCAGATCTGGGAGCAAAGGTGTGAGGAGCACCAATATATCCACACAAAGCAGCAGTTAATTAGCTGACTGTGGTTTCTGCAACTTCTGGTTGTACTTAACCTGTGGCAGCCTTATGAGCCTTTCTTTTATTGAGAGGTGACAAAGCCATCACCCCTGTAGGTATTTCAGTGCCTTGATTCCCATGGGAGTTATGTGGCCCAAAACTTTTGAGGCTCTGAGTGATAGTTCCTTCAGTTACTGGATTTCAGCTGCAGAACTTCTAGCCAGTTCTGAATCAGATGATTTTGTTGGTATTGGTTATGAACAAAACACCTCATATTGGTCAGAATCAAAGCTTTTCTTCATGTGCCTTGTTTCAATTCTCTTACAATAAAAGAAGTTATTTCTTCTTTAATGCAGGGCCTGTCACATGGAGAAACATCCCAATTTCTATTAGTGGTGATGAGAAGTAATTAGGTTTACAAGGTGACACAATTTTTGTGTGATTTTCTTGCAAGCCTAGGAAAATGGTGAAATATATTTTCCTCTCTAGGCTCAGAACAGAGCCTAGAAATCAGGTAGATGCTCAGATTTCAAAGCATTCACCTTTTCTTAAACTCCTGATACTACATCAGTTTCAATAAGGTGTGTACAGGCCTAAAATTAAAGTAATATTTGTTTAAATCTCTGTGGAATCCCTCAGATGTAGAAAGATTCCCTTGCAAAGGACATGTCAGACATCATGTTGGAAGTGGTACTGACTGGAGCCCATGTACAAACAAAGGTGAACCTCTCTAATGAGCTCTGTTTTGAAGATAAAAGAAAAACAAAAAGAAGACAGATAATAAGTTAGTATTTTATTTTTATGATCAAAATTTTATCCAAACTGATTTGATGTAAAAATAAATTCACCACTCTTAACTTGCTCCCTTTGTTTTTCTATGGCTTTTCTACCATTTGTAGGATAAAGAGAATTTTTTCCTATGCATGTGTGGCAAAATCACAATGTGATGTTAGTCTGTGATTAAAGCTGTTGTATGTGATGATAATTTAAATAATAACATTAATCTATTTCTCACAGTGTACACAAGTGGATCACTATATGCTCTATCATGTCAGCAAAGTAAGGTGACAACTTTCCATTCCCAGATTTTAGGGAAGATGCCTTTTAAGTAGAAGTAAACAAAGATATAATATTTCCTGTACAGCTACAAGCTTTATTTATACACCAGGGAACTTGTTGATGTTTAATATTTGCTCAAAAGCCTTCATTCCTAATTTCTACCAGCTCAAGCCACACAACTTATGAGGAGTAAAACTGAGCTCAGTCAACAGGCAATTTATGACTGTTCTGTGTTGCTGCTTTCTATGGGTAGCAGCAAATGTCAGCTTGGATACACTCAGGAAACTCATCTCTTGACCCCAGGAAGAAGGCTGACCTGTCCCTTAATGGAAACCCTCTCGTTGCTGCTGAAAAGTGATTCAAGAAGTCTCTGAGCTTCATCTTGACATTTCAAATGCATTTACCTTGGCTCAAATGGTCAGGCTGGGGGGAGGGAGGTGGCTGCCACAAGGCACCACACAATGCTGCACCCAGCACGTTAGAAGGGGGTGGTGTGGTGGTTTTTTGGGTGAGGAAGAATAAAACTCCTCTGGCAGCAGAGGAGGCTGGACAGTCTCATGAACAACTTAAGAGGGCACAAGGTAGGATAAAAATAACGTGGCTTCACTGAAGTGAGACTGCTCCTGATAGCTCCTGCTGCCAGCTGATGCTGCCAGGCCCCAGGCAAAGAGTAAATTCATGAAATAATGTAAATTGGATCTCTCAGAATATTCAAGTATTTAACTCGCTGCCTGTGCTGGTCAAAGTCAGAGGCTTAGGCAAGGACTGCTGAACTGCTGCTTGAAAACCCTTTTATATAAAACCAGCATAACAAGAGATTGCTCTTGTTGAGAACCTGAGTCTTGGCTGTGATTTTGGTCTGCATGGATCTGTAAAGAACCAGGAATGGCTTTAAGCATCCTTCCAGGGCAAGAGATAAAAGCTAGAATTGAGTTTTAAGTGAGGTAGTATTTATGAATAGGAGTTGTAAGCTGTTTTGAGGAGTTGCAGGGAGTTCAAGGGTGCAGCTGTTTGCATGCACGTTGATAGAGACAGGATTATGTAGTTCTTGAATGACTGGTTTGATCAGCAGTCCTTTCCTCTCATGTTCTTTTGCTTGTATTTTCAGAGAACAGAAAAAATTAGCTTAATATTTCTTACAACATTTTTTAACTTGGCTTTTTTCAGTATTTGAACTTCAAAAACAGTGCACTGAACTATCATTCAGTTATAAACTTCACTGTATCACTTCAGTACTATAAGAAATACTCCCAACACATGAATACCAATTAGTCCACAGCTGTTTATGAAGTGCATAATGGCTGGAACAGATCAATACATTTAACAAATAAATGAACCACAAAGCAACCTGGCAAATATGGGATAAAGAAAATGTGACAGCTTAGATTCTTTATAGAGGCATAAACCCCAATTCCCACCAAGAGAATAATAAATAATAAACTTTTCATTTGAATACAAGTATGGGTTTGGAGAGATAAGAAAATATATGAATTTATGTTAATACTGCTTGTACCAGATATCACTATGAATATTGAGAAAGTGCAGCTTATATTTTAATCACAGTTATAATTTACATTCACAAAGTATTTGGTTCCCTATGGTCAATTAGGAGGGTAAACATTTTACTTTAATTTTTCTAAATAGATAACTGTAATGAAATATGTTTGTAAATTGCTGTGCTGTTTGTAAATTACTGGAAGGCTACACCTCTCACTCAAATCCTGCTGTTGAAGAGAGCATTGCTCCTTCAGGAAGGGCAGGAGGGGTATGAAAACCTTATAAAACCTGATCTCTGAATCTTCATTGGATCTGCACTGAAATTTTCTTGACAGTCAGTTTGACATTGACTGGCTGTCAGCAGGAGCAGCACATCTGGAAATGTGAGAGTCCAGCTCCTCACAAGGGGTGGAGGGAGTTGTGCTGAGGCATCTCCCATGAAACTTTATACAAAACATTATGAATTCATTCTAAACCTGTTTTTAGCCAAAATCTGCTTTGCATTGTAGGATGAACACAGAGATCCAGTTCAACTAAGTACAGGGTAGTACATGACATCTGCTAAGTCCTTGCTGACCAAGTAATTGCTCATTCTTGCCAGGAAATCCTAGTGAAGCTGGTTGCTGGTCCAGAAGATGAAAGCCTGTGCTCTCCTTCCCTTCATGCCTATGAATTTAGAATCTTAGTTTGATTTTTACTTGGGTGAGAAAAAAAAGGTAACTGCCAAAATATAACTGCCAATCTACTGTGCCCTGCATCCTTTTAGGTTCTTTTCACCTCCTGTGTTTCTGACCCACTAAAGCAAACTAATGCCAAGTATTACAAAATATAAACAAGAAGAATGTGTGCACCACACTGAGCGGGTACTCTGTGTGATTTAAACATATGCTTCAGCACTGCTGAATTTTGACTTAAATATTTACTCATGCACTAATTGAAATAATTTTTATAAATGGATGCTTTAATCACTACATTGCAGCACAATTCCCTGCCTATGCCAAACAATATGTCATTATTATGTTATGATGGATTAGGATTTTGTCTTGCCCTATTTAAATGTCCCTTCAATAGGCTGTTAGGAGAAAGAAAATAGGGTTACTTAATTACTGATTTAAAGAAAATATGAATTTTTTTTTCCCTGGCTATTTTGTGAAAGAAAAAATTGTAACAATTTTTTTCTAGAGGTCAAGCTGTCCCCAGGTGAGCCTGGCAGGGACATGCTTCTTGGGGAGTAGATGTCTGGGGTAGGAAATAGATGGTTTTTAGGCTGCAGATTCAGGAATCCAGGACAAAACCACGCCAGACTTATGGGATAGATTCCAAAAAGAGTAGTGTTTCTGGGTCCTTAGCTGTGGGACTTCGTGCTTAGTGTTTCTGGGTCCTTAGCTGTGGGACTAGAGTTAAAAAGTAAAAGTCATGTGCTTGAGATTTCTGCACATGGGCTAAAGAGAGTTAAGCCAACAAACATAGCAATGGGAGGGAACTTAAACTAGGCAATAGGCAGTGCAAGTGGAAACATCCAAAACTCTGGCTCTTTTGTATTTAAGGAGTTCTTTGAGGTCTGTAGTCAGTGAACTCTCTGAACAAGGTACAAAGACTAATACTTCCTATGCTTAAAATGCACAAGGGGCAGGGGAAAGAACAGGACAAAGCGGCAAAAGCTTGTGATGAGAATGTTTTCAGAATGAAGGAATTTAGGTTAAATTTTGCTCCAGCTGAGGAGATTCAAACATCCACCTCCAACCTTCAATGAGAACATTCTTCCTGCCCACAAATTGGCTGTTTTACAGTGCTAGCAAGGGATACCTTCTACATCTCCAACTGAAAGTGGGCCAATGTAAAACCAATTATGCAAGAGTCATGGGGACAGAGAGGGAACAAGCAAGGGGAAGTCTGTGACCTAATGGATAGAACTGAAAAACAAGAGTGTGAGGAAAATACCAGAGTTTGAAAATGTGGCCACAGACATACAACTCGTTTGCCACTTGACAAGCAGAGGCCTAAAACTTTGCATTATTATAGTCAAATAAAATTCAGAAAGTATCAGGGTTTGAGGATGCAGTAAATGAAGTCATCCAGGCATAGCAGAGTTATATTATTATAGTGATTAGTTTTCTGGACATCAAAAGAGACAGCAGTAGAGCACAACCAAGGGGACTTTATTAACACAAATCTGCAAACATCTCCATAGGAGCACTATGCTCCAGAGTTCTCAACAACCCTAAATATGTATCAAGTAAGTCAAACCCATGCTTTCTCTGTGCCAGGGGAAGTCCAAAAGTTCCTGACCTCATTGCTGGAAGCAAGAACAAATAGGCACTGATTAGACCCAAGTTAAGTGTATTTCACCTGAGGGCTCATTAACTATAGGAGAAAGGGAATTCATATGCCTTTTGAATGTAATAGAACACTGTGCTTGTGCTGTGAAAAAATACTGCCTTGGTGGCAAAAAACGTATATAATGAGTTTTGTGCTAAAATTATAAAGATACAGTTTAAGATACAAATTTCCAACAAATAACAAGTAACAACTACAAGAGCTAACATATGAAAGTTTGCCATTGCTAATATGTATACCAGAAAACATAGAACAAAGCAAAAATGTAGCATAGGGATAACCTAGAGTTTAAAGTTATGCTATAATTTGGTACAATGTTCAATATAATCAGAAGTCTGATTAGGAGACATGGAGGTAAAAAAAAAAAAAAAAACCACAACCCTATGAGCATAATGAAGAGATACTACTAACTAAGATAAAGCTTAATATTGCTATTAAATATGGGAGGAGTAAGAACAGAAATCAGCACACTAGATTTTAAAAATGGAGCAAAAGCAAGCAATTAAAAGTACCCATTTTAAAAAGAAAAAAACCAAACAAAACCAAACCTCAGTAAAGCACAAATCAAAAACAATAAAACAGGGAAATGTGGGTATGGAGCTCACCTGAAGGAAAAAATTGATGGCACCGAAAGGCCATTGGGAGCTCGCTATAGAAATGTTTTGCTGCTGTTAAAAACTGGTTTATTAATGCCTGTACAAGTAGTGTTGGACTGTAAGAGTTTTAAACCACATGCAGAAGGAAGATGACTTTGTTACTGATGTTTACCCATATAAAATTTTAGTGTTTGATTAGTGCTTGCAGCAGCTCTGGATTCACAGATAATTGTTGCTGCATCAGTCCAGCCCAGGATACATAAACAAGTCTTCCAGCAGCTTCACTGAAAATACTTAAATGTTGGAATCAGTTTATAAACCCCAGAGCTGATGGACTTTGGAAGATTTCTATGACTTAACAGAATATATTTATTTCTCTGAATCTCTCAAAATACATACTCCAGGTGATTTAATTTTGATATCAAAGTCTATTATGTGAGATTCTCAGTATTAGAATAAGAACAGCAGTGTCTCTGACTGTGCATTGGTATTCATAAAAATAAAGTCCATGTCAGAGGAAAAAAGGGAGATTAAGTAGCGCTGAAAGAAAGTGTGAATAAACCAGAATATCACACAATAATTATATGCTGGGCAATGTCTTACAGAACTTATCTTCAGAATCCTAGGAAGGGGCCTTTAAAGCAATTATAAAGGGATATATGTTTGCTTGCATAGTGGATTTAGGAAAAACATGAGATAGACACAAACATGTAGACTTAGGGGAATAAGTTTGCGCTTTGCAGGAGCCATAATTAGATAGACTTTCATGAGAGAAAAAAGTGAAACATCCATTCTCAGACAGAGCCACTACTAACATAAACAAGAGCCAAAACCCAGAAAAAACTTCTATTTGCAAACTAGTGGCCTTTGGCATTTTTTCTTCTCCATAGGGAAGAAGTTAGACACACTAGCAGCCAGATTTAATTTTAATAGATGATCTAAGACAGCTACAAGGACAAGGAGTGCTCAGAAACAAGGTCAAGCAAAATAAAGAGATTTGTAAAATGCAGGTGTCATAACTCTGCACACATGCATATTAATAAATATGGAAACATAGAGGGTCAGCTGATACATTACAGGGTTTCAAAACATCTGACAAAACGTGATATAGGTACATTAAAAATAGGGAAGAGTCATGATCTACTGGATGCCTCTCTGAAATATTTGGGACACGAGTGCCTTCCTTCTTACAGAAGGCTCTTTTCTCGATGGAAATTGAATACTTAACTGACAGCTTTCCCCCCCTAAAAAACAACTGAGAAACTCCTTCCAAACCAGGATGAACCTAATCCATCTCCCTCCTGAGCCAAAGTTTTTCCACTAAGTCTTGGTGGAGATAGAGGCAAGACACCTTCTGCTGATGCAAACCAATCTGTGTTTTAGGAAAAGAATTCCCTTAGGTAAGTGTAAGAAATTCTTGTGCGGCATTTAGCACATCACAGATGCTGAAAATGAGGTTTTTCACAATATATAGGTCTGGAGAAAGTGTTCTGTTTTTCTTGGTAGGATCTCTGTGTTTAATTGGGATGCTGGAGAAACATTAAAAATGCTTTCAGAATTGAATTAGCATGTGAAACGACTTTCCTTGTGCATTGGGTTCAAGTGCTTCAAAAACAAGGAACAAGAGAAGACTGTTCATTATAATTTGTTTAATTATTGAACCATTAGTGCCAAAGATTAGGGACACTGAAGAAGTTTAGTAAATAAATGTACTGGGAATAGATATCATATGCTGATTACTTCATGTTGGCTATAGAAAATACCAATTTAATGTAATGGAAACCTTCACATGGGAACCAGTTTAGAGGCAGCGCCTAAGTTTCAAGTGCCTCCTGAAAGCAATGACAAAAGGGATGGATATGGAAGTATAAATAGCAAAATGGAAGAGGTGTGTAAGTTATCATATAAGGTTTAAGTTCTCAAATTTATCTGTAATGATATAAACAGATGAAGTTGCCAGAGATAGAATTAATATATTTTACCTTAAGACTTGCATCCTTTTTAGTTAAAAAAAAAAAAAAAATTAAGATGTTAATAATTTTTTTCTATGATCAACATGAAAAACAACAGGGACATTGGAATTGCATAGACCATTCATAGATCAATCTGGAGCTATAATGCATTTTTACTGGAGAAACTCTATTACAGATTAAAGCAGAATAAAGATGGTCATATATTTCATACTAAAACTATGTATCAGGCTTTATCCCAAAATTATGGTCCCAAGGAATTGCATTTAATAATTAGGCCATCATAAGGTATAATGAAAAAAGAATCCTTTGCTGAAAAAAAGAACATTTAGACTACTAAAATAAATAGAAAGATCTCTTCGGGGATGAATGCTGCTGAAAATAATGTATATCACATTAAAATGTGTACACAATAAGTTACTACAGATTACTTGCTTAATTGAAATGCTTCTGGAAGAAAATAGCAACAGTAACTGCATGAAAAGCACTTCAGACAGGGGATAGCATTTTTGTAATTAAGATTATATCTAGATCATCTAGTTACAACTGTTTTTTTCCAGAGGTAAACCACATTAAGATATTTAGTTATGAAATGCAGATTGTAAATATAAAACAACAGGGAAAGAATAAAATGCAAAAACTGAAATGAGCAGAAGTAGGTGATAAATATTGGCTTTGCTACTAATCAGGTAGTGTAAGTTCTGTGCTGCCTGGTTCACAGAATATTTTTCTCTCTGTATAATAAAGTACATTTTGTTGTGTTGGATGTCTGTCTAAAATGCCAAACAAACTGTCTTTCAGAAAAATTATATGGCACTGTTGCATTTCAATGTGTTCTGGAAATCTGACAGGAATAATAAAAAAACCTTGAGATGGGGAACTCAGCTAGGTCTTAAAAGTATGCAGTGGGAATTGGAGTGCTAACAAGATTTCATCTGCTCTTTGTATATGACCTCTTTTAAGCCTGAACCTGTGTCTTTTATTAATATTTTTTACAATCCACTTAGAGAAAAAATAAAGTATCTAATAAGAGGCACTTCCAATTGTTTGGGAATTAAAAAGAAGCATAAAAAGAATAATATATCTTGCCCAGGATAACATGGCATCATCAGAGGATGGAATTAATAAGGTGTTAAGAGCTGGTACTTAGAAGAAAAATGGTATGAAGAAATGCCTTTGTAAGGGAAGATAATTTCAATGTCCATCTGTAGCTGTCTGTACTTCTGTTCCAAATGTCCTGCTCTCTGTCTTGCTGAAAATGTCCATATTTTCCTTGAAATCTAAATTCTCATTATACTGTAAAAAGATTAACTGTACAATTAAGCCATACTCATTTAATTTATAAAAATCTTAATGGATTTTCTCTGACCATAAAAGATCAATATGTAACATTTTTCAGGAGAAGTCCCAGTCACAGGAGGCTCCATCATAGTTTCTGCCAAAGAGGCAGCACTGGAGACTATCTGAACTTGCCAACACAGGGAAAGGAAAGGGTAAACAAAGGTTCCATGGAATCAAGTATTCATTCAGACCATGGATTTACTGATTCTGGGGAGGTCAAAATTTGACTTCTGCCTACATTGGCAGTATCTTTTTAATATCCAGCTGCAAGCATCTTTCCAGCACTAAAATTATCTTTAATGTAATGTTTCCTACCCTGGATGAAAATAGTTTTTATAATCTAAAGTGGGACTTGAGCCCAGTATCCCAATATATAAAGCCATTACATTAACCAGCTGAGATGCTCCGTCATAAAAAGATAACTACCTTTACATAAATAACTCCTGACTATGCAAGCAGGGCTCATCTTTGAAGGTGAGAGAGAACATTGTGGTTTATTATATTGTACAAATGATAAAAATGGTATTTATAGACCAGACTACAATGACCCTCGTGATGAGCATTGAGAGATTTACACTTTAAGGGGAAAAAACTTTTTTAAGAACTGACATCATCATCAAACAATTTGTGTTTCTCAGTGAATCCACAAGCTGAGAGTGGTGTTTTAATGACTAAAAATCATGAATATTAAACTGGAGAAAAGTTGACAGTATTTAAATGAGCATCATTAAGAGACACATAAATTAACAGGATTTTTAGTTCTTGTGGAACCGCCGTTTCAATGTTAATTAAACAACTGGAGTGCTCTTGTGCATTCCCAGCAAACTGTCCCTAATGTGTTCTGCTGAATATCATTATGGGTGGCTGCCTTGCTGTTTAATTATTTTCAAGCTGATTTTTTTCCCCGTTGCTGCAGTGGTTTTATGCTTGTCTTGCATTCAGAAGGCGATGGGGCTTAATCCCAAAGGAGTCTGTCAGTTTGATCTACATGTGGTGCTTATACTGAAATACCCATTTTTGTAACTAATAAAACATGCACATATAGTGTTGCTGCCTAACCCTGCTGAAAAAGCCTCACTATTGACTGCATTATCTTTGTACGTAACAACCATTTGATGACTTACTGGGATTTTAGCAGTAGTTCTCTATCACAGTGGTAATCATTATTTATTCCATTCTGCACACGCAGGTGGTAAAGAATATAAATTTAGATATAGAGAAGGGAAGCAAAATAAGCATGAGATCTAGTTATTTTCTAAATGTGAGGAGGAAGGCTGCACAGAGTACTGAGTGCTGTATCTGTTCAGCAAATCCACTCTCAGCTGGTCCTTTCCTGCTACCTGCATTATGTACTTGTACAGCAGGAATTACAGCAGGAATTAAAGCAGGGTTTCTTTTCTGGCTTGGACATTCACCTGCCCCTCTTGGTACCAGATCTGCAGGGAGAACAGGCTCTGTTTGATTGTCCTTCAACAGACCTTGCCTTGTCAATCTCCTCTAAGTGCTTCTGCATCCCCCCCTCCCCAGCAGCTGGACTCCGCCTGGCTCGCAGGCGTCCCCGCTCCAGGTGGGAAGGAGACACTTCCCAGATTTCCACATGGATCCAGGCTCCATGTTGGGCTGCCTGCTCACCCAGAGCCTGCCCACAAGGCTGGAGGGACTCTTGGGATCCACGACCACCTCTGCTGCTTGGGTGCTTGTCCATGTTGCCTCTGCTCTTGCCAGGTGATGCCCATCCTGTCTGCTCTCTCCAGACCCAGCAGGTTCCTGCACCCAGCACACACAGGCAAACATCCCAGGTCAGCTCAGTGGGGATTAAACTCCAGCTGTGCACTCCAGCTGTGGTGTTAATGCCATGCCAGGTGTCTACACGGGCTCCATGAAAAGGGGCCACTGAGGATTGCTCCAGCCTACACAGTGAAGAGGATGTGGCTGTTTTCTGCCCTTTCTGGACTGCCCAGGCAGAACAGCACCAAGTCTCCAAATATTCAGCGAATGTGTACCAAGTCCTCTGCTACTTCCCTGCTTCTCTCTCTGCTGCTCTGTGGCATCACTGGAACCAGAGTACACTGTCTCCAAGTTCTGGCCATGCATTTCTGTAACCCACCCAATCTAAATCTTTCCTTGGAGGCTGTTGATGCATTCCTGCACCACTGAACCTCAGCTGACCAACAGCCCTCAGATGGCGACGTGGCCAATTGCTGCCTGGCCAGCCTGAGTACCACAAAAGGTCTGTGTAAATTTTTTAGTCAAGAAAAGAAAAAAAAGATCTGAGTTTCCTGTCTGGGAGGAGCCAGACTCAGCAGTTGGTGGCACTTCCACTACTATTAATCTGTAACTATGTAAGGCCAAGGAGTGCAAGTAAAGAAGTTCTACACATCATACACCCTTCTTCTTCATAAGTTTAAGTAGTATTTTATAATTAAACAAAAATGTCCTTATTGTGGACCTTGAATAATTAATTATTAAGTTAAAAATAAAAATAATTTAAGTATCATTTAAAATTAAATAGTTTAACCATAAAAAATATTATAACAAAAATAGTTAAACATTTTATACCTTATTAATAAAAAACTACAAAACTCAGTACTGTAAAACTGTAACATAAATAAAAAAAATCTATATCTAAATACAAACTATCATCTCAAATACCTTGAATCCCAACCTCAACAAAAAAAAAAACAAACAAACAAACAAAAAAAACCCCAACAAAATCCAACATTAATTGGTGAATACACAACTCTTAGTACTGGTGACAGTAGATTTCTCTGTGGAGCTTAGCCAGCCATAGAGATAATATACTTGGTGTTACTTACTGTGTTGAAGTTGTGAGAAACAAAGTAGATGGAAATCAAAATTCTGACAGGTTCCTCAGATTTAGGATTATTTTTCACACCAATTTTCTAAGAAATGCAACTGAACATTTGTTGACGGGGGAAAACTATTTTGCATCCAGACCTCAATTTAATTAACTAAAAGTTGGTTTTGAATGTTTTTCCATCCTACCTACTTACTCACAGTTGCCTGTATTAATAGAAACCGTTGATAGATGTCTTTAGGGGAACTTCCTATCTAATTAGTGGATTTTTTTTATGCTGCATCTTGCCAATAAAAACAAAATTAAAATAACTAAACAAAGCTAATTATGTGGTGCTTTGAAATACCTGTCACATAGTTGAATATACATTTCCTCCTTCCTCTACTGTACTTTACATCAGCTAATAGGTATTTATATATCATGCATTTCACTTTTTGCTGGGTTGCTGTTTTGACATATTTGTTTAGAAGGTGATACCCAGGTCCTTTGTGAACTGTACCTGACTGAAACAACAAGAAGCGAGGTAGTTACATTTCACAGAATAAGTAATTGTGTGATGCAAACAAGTTCTTGGCAATACTTGTTTAGACTTTTATGTTTGGAGACCTTCCCTCTGCCCCAAATCTCCAAATAGTTGATGATGAGAGATGTATTGAATGTTGGTGTGAAACAGCACAGAGGTCTGGCTGTGAGATCTAACCTGGGCTACGTTTGGTGCCTGATTTAGCCTTATTTTGATTTGAGACATTGAGAAATGGTGCTCTTCTCATGCTTTCTCTTCCATAATGTAAAACAGTCCTTGGTTTGGGACTTTGGTACAAATTTAATAAGATAGATTTCCTATAGTATCTCCAGATTTGTTTCAGATGTAATTCTAAATTTAAGATAATGTGATATTGTTCCAATTTGGCTCAGCTTAGTAGCAGCATTTATTTGGAGGTGGATCAGCTCTTCACGGAGTCACCTACTTAAAGAGCTTGTACTAACTGACCATTCTGTGAGGATTTCAGACTGCAGGCAGGTGGTCAGAGGCCACGTGTGTGTGCATAGATCCCCCACTGCATTGGGTATGACAAAACTCATGGAATATGTACTGGGTGTAGCTGCCAGAGCAGGTAACTTAACTTAAGCAATCTGCATATTTTCATATTATATACCACAGGAAGCTGGCAGAAATGCAAACAATTTTGCACTTTGCTCATTGGAAATACTTGGGTGTGTTAATTCCTAGGACTGCTTGCACCAGTGGAAAGTTGTTAAGTGCCAGCAGGCTGATGCTGGTGCAAAGGCAAACACAACTGCACTGGATCCAAATCTTGGCTACAGATTTCACAAAGGAGAATGATAAACCTAAGCAAAAACTAAAACTCCCATGAGGTCAGCCAGCCAGCAAAACCCACAATAATTTAGTATATCAACATAAGAGGTAGAGTTTCCTTTACACAGAAATCTGTAGGAGGAAAAATAAAGTCCATAAATGGAAAACAATATCTCAAGGGTCATGACACAAGCACAGATTTGTACCACTGTTGAAGGCTTCACCTTGTTTCAATGATCTGATTCATTTATGTGTTGCAATGGTTACACTGATGACTCGGAGTAATTTATTCAGTTTTTTACCTTTGCCTCATTTTCTGAATTTCTTGGAAATACCTAGTACAGTCTATAAATTCCTGCCTTTCTTTTGTATGAATGAAGAAATATGGACTTTCAAAAAGCCATTCATAATGAAGGCAACTGTGTCATCTTATTATTTTCTGTGTTTAACTTCCTTAGTAAATACCATGGAGCAAAAAATGTTATTCCAACACAAGGCCGTATAAAAAGCAGTTATTTAATGTTGCTGGATCCATAGCATGGGATCAAGTACTGTTGTTTCGTTGCTAAGTATTTTGGAGTGTTTCTGTGTCATTTAAGTACTGCAAATTGCAACCATTTTCTTGTCAATAGGGCCTTATACAGGTGAGTGGCCTTGTGAAAGTCACCACAGAGACAAAAACATTTACATGCCTATGTCTCCCTGTTTTGGATTTTCTTCTTTGCTGTCTTTGAATCTTCAATTTACCACCTGCACCCTAAGATGGTTCTGAAGATGCCAGCAGGTTTTCCAGTGGAATCCCATATCCTAATTCTTCCATCTGCAAACTAAGCCCACATACTTTTCTATCATTTTTCATTCAGTCAATGATATCTTTGTTCTCAGTAATCTCTAGCATTAAAAACTATGGACGGTTTTAAAATGTATTTTCTTTGTACACAGGAAGTCTACTGAGGTTTCTAGCTCTGTGAGTGAAATGGAGGTGTAAGGGGTCCTGTGTTCAAAATCTGAGTGCTGTTAGATGTCATTCAATGGATGTGATCAGTAGATGAATCCCCTGAGCAGCATTTAAGACTGGTCTGCTTGCCTGCCCCAGCTGCTGATGCAAGTTTTTGGTTACTGAATAGGGGAAATCTGGGTTAGATGATCAGCCCAGTGCATGTGTTCATTTATAACAATATAAATTCTGTACTGGGTCCCATTTTAAACTCCCCTTTGAGGTTTCAGGGTTGCAACAAGCAGGAAATACCCCAAAGAAAGAAGGCAGCTAACAATACAGGGGCTTGAGGACAGCCTGAGGAATAGGGAATGTTCTATGACAGGTGAGCAGGCAGAAGCTGAGCCCTTGCTTTAGTGCTTGGTTCTGCTGATCTTTACTTTTGGACATGAAGGTTCTGGGACTAGATGCAAGTCCAACTGAACTGAAATAAAATCAAACCAAACCTGCTTGGGAAAAAAGCTTCTGAGTGGGAGGGTATAGCCAGCTCGCTGTCCATTGAAATTCAGGATTTCAACCAGCAGCAATCTGATACTTTTTGCTTCTGCAACTCTGAGCTGCTCCAGCACAAATATCAGAGCTACACAGACAAAATCAGATATAAACCAACTTTTCAAAAATCTTTCTTTGTACAGAGCTTTTGATGTTTATTTTTCTTGTATACAATGACGATTTTAGTTAAAATAACACTGCATCATTTGGCTTAGGTTACTAGATAATTGGGGAGTCTTTAAAGCAGATTTTAAAGTTGAGAGTAATGGAGACAATTTATAGTAGAACAGATGGTTGGCCTTCATTTGCCTGTTGACAGGTAGCGTGTTGTCAGCACTTCAGGTTGTTATCATACAGAGAACAGCAGTTCAGAATCTTAATTGGGACCCAAAAGGATATACTCTACAGTTTTTCTGGGCATTTACAGGCACAGGAAGATATACAAAAGAAAATGGGGGGAGGAAAAAAGCTGATGTCTACGTATGATTCAAAAACTTTGAGTTTGTGCACATTGATTTCAGTGTACAAATCTTTTGATGAGAATACAAAAACAGAGAGGCTGCAAGAGGTCACAATAGTACTGCTTCCCATGCCAGGGAGTTCATATCCTCACACCAGTGCTTCCTGTTGTAGCAAAACCAAACAGTTCATTAAAGCATGCAGAATACACTGCATGTGTGAGCAGCTATGCAGAGCACCTGGAAGAAATTTGTGAAAATGGAGGGATTTCTGATTTAAATTTTTTCCACTGTGATTTGGATATTCACTATACTGAGCAGGAAGCAGCTGAAATCATGTTGTCTGAGGCAGCAAAATTGTGATTACTTCCAAAGTGCTTGTCCTAGCAGGAAGAATGTACAATAAAATCTGTAGCACTTTTCAAATAGCAAGGTTTGCGTAGGTATTGCTAATCAGTCTCTTGCTTTGTTACCTTAATATTTTATTTTATTATATATAATTCCTTTATTATATTTGGTGTGCTAAACTGGGAGTATGTGTTTTCAAAAGGTCTATGGCTCCAAAGGGTTTGAAGAAGAAATGCTGTTTTGATAATGGCTGGGAAACTAAAGTAGGTGCAGGCTGGCACTGTGGTCTGTGGGGGACAAATTCCTCTCAGACATGCTGCTTAGAGAGATTCCCTGAAATAATGCCATTATCCCTGAGAATATTGTCAACCTTTGCTCTTCAAATATTCTTTATCTCACAAAACCAGTTATGAACTCCTTTCACAAGTCATTATTATTATTGAGGGCTAACACTGTGCTTGGCCTGAGTGAGAATACATAAATCCTGCTCTAAGGGCTAACAAACTGAGGTGGACTGCTTCTTGCAGAAATGAAATCAAAGTCTAGAAGCAGGTCACATCCCAGCTGTGATATTTTCCCAAGGAAAGCAGCCCGGTTAAGCATGCAGCCAAACTGTGATCTCCATCTGAGAGGCACATGGTGCTGTATTCTTTAGGAGTGGAGTATTTTAAAAACTGAAAATCAATCTCTAGCGGCTGCCTTTTTAAATCTTGAAACAAAAAGGAAAGAAAGCAAACACTTCTAACACAACATTTTCTTTAGGAGTAGTGAGTAATGAGGAGTAATCTGAGGAGATGCTGTCATAAAGCTATTTGAGATTTCATACAGGAGTACAACAAACACCTATTGCCACAGAAATTTCAGGAACATGTGGGAGATGCACATTAGAGATGGATTAGAAATAGAATGTCCTCTAGCAAGATTCTTCTTCTTCTTTTTTTTTTTTTTTTTTTTTAGTTAGCCACAGATGCTACCTTCATCCTCAAAAAGAGAAGAAGAAGAGAACTTTACACTGGCTGAGAAAGTGTGAGAAATTCACCCCACTGTCCCTTCCCTTGTGGATAATGTGCTGACCTCTGTCTTCAGCACCCACCACTGCCTCAGCTGGACACCCGCTGCACTTCTGACATATTCATTCCACAACAAGGCTTGGACACTCACTGTTTCACCCCTGCTGCATATTATTTTGGCCAAACCATGATTAAGAAGATATTTTTTGAGCTGGCTTCTGCAAACTAAATATCAGAGAATTTGTTTCTGAGACAGAGAACTTTTGTTTAGAGAGTTTCTGGAGCACTCCCTGCAATATTAGAGTGTGGAGTTGCTGAGTTCGCTGGTTTTGGCTGATGATTAAGTGGGTGTTAATAGTGGATTGAGAGCCACAGCATCCATGCATGGGATCAGTGACACTCAGCCTTGGGCAGAGGAGATGCACCATGAAATTAGCAGGCTTGCTCCTGCTGGAAGCTGTGCTTGCTTGGGAAGATTGGAACCAAAGCTGGGTTTTGATGCCCTGTACAGGTGTAACACAGGTAACAGCACTAACAACTGGCCTGTTTCTCTCCACTGCTGCATTTGTGTGTGCACCTGGCAGGTCATGAGTAGGATAAAAATACCATTTATTGGCTCTCTTTGCTCATTCAGATTTCGGAGACTTTGCTGACCCTGAACTACAGAAATTAGCTGAGCTCAGGTGATATGAACAGGTTCTCATGAGGAAGCAAACGAAAGCCTCCTGACCATGTCTGTGAAAAATTGGGTTGAGATGAATTTCAAAAGTGCTGTTGATTTTAGGGCTTTTATTGGCCTCTGTGCCATGACTGCTCTCATTGGGTGTGCCTGATATTATTAACCTCCTACACAGTCCTCCCCATCTGACAGAAAACTGCCTACCTTGCAATCTTTGCCAAAAACTAGTTTAATCTTCAGCAGCTCTAACAACTCTGTGCACAATGTGATGAGGTGAACAGCTGTAGAAGTGAGAGATATGGGAAATAGACTAATTTCTCTTTTATGGCCAAGAATAGGATTAAGGATCTGTGCTAATTCTAAACATAGTTATACTAAAGCTCTGTCTGCTTTGGCTGCTCTTAAGCAATTATTCTCTATCTGATGTTTTATCCTTTGAATTAATCTGCCTCAGCTGCAGAGGTGTGAGCAGGTGCTTGAAGAATACCTTGCTGAAAGGTTGAAAACACAGAGATGGTGATATTTGACAGATATTTCACATTTAGCTTGCCAGGAGTGTACCATACTCATTTGCAGCTGAACTTCAGGGAGATGGTGGAGCTCACAAGTCTTTCTGAGGGTTGTGATTATAATATCCCATCTGTGACCTGCCAACCCCTCCTGGCCAGTGCACAAGGGCCCCTGGCTCCCCACTTCCTTGGGGAGCAATGTATGGCATCTGCCAGGGATGAGTGGGGTCAGAGAGCCAAAGGCAATGCTCCCCATGCCCTTGTTTCCCATCCTGCACTCCAGGAGAAGCTCTGCCCCTAATTATCCCCAGATAATAATTAAATGTTTTGTTAGTTTTTTTTTTCTTTCTTTCTTTAAAGGTTTCTCTTTCCCTTCCATTTTCTTTCCTTACTGTAACGTTTTCTTGTAGTACTGGAAAGCATTTCTTCATTGTTTGGATTAATTTCCAAACAGATTAAAAACTGTTGTAGCAGTCAAGCTTCAGTTCCTTCGTTTATTAGATTCAGAAGACAGCAAATTCCTTAAAACATAGATATAAACAATTATGGTAATGCATTCTGATTTTATAATTAGTTTTCATCGCAGGAAACATACAAGTTTGGGCTTCAGATTTTTTAGGACACTCCTCCCATCTTTGACTTTGAAGTTCATGCATTTCTGTTCCCAGCCCTTGGTGAGCCGTACAGAAAGGGACAAGAAAAGAAACTTAACTCTCAGAGGCATCAAAATATGAGAGGAGGTCACAGAAGGACATGGACCTGCTGGAGTGAGCCCAGAGGAGCCACAAAGATCACCAGAGGGCTGGAGCACCTCTCCTGTGGAGTCAGGCTGAGTTGGAATTGCTCAGTCTGGAGAAGGGAAAGCTCCAGGGAGATCTTAGAGCACCTTCCTGTGCCTAAAGTGGCTGCAAGAGACCTGGAGAGGGGCTTTGGACAAAGGTCTGGAGAGACAAGTGGCAATGGCTTTAAATTGAAAATGGTAGGCTTACATTAGATATTGGGAATAAATTCTTCCCTGTGAGGGTGGGGAGGCCCTGGCACAGGCTGCCCAGGGAAGTTGTAGATTCCCCATCCCTGGAAATGTTCACTGCCAGGTTGGATGGGGCTCTCAGCAACCTGGTCTAGAGGAAGGTGTTCCTACCTGGGGCAGAGGGGTTGGAACCAAATGACTTTTAAGCTCCCTTCAAACTCAAACCTTTCTGTGTTTCTATGATTTTTGGGCACAGAATCAAGCTGTTTGAGCTCTACTGAAAACTGAATTTGGACCCTTGTTGTTATTATATACAACAAGAGCTTCTTAATTTTTGTTTTAATTACTTTTGTCTTGCATATACAGAAGGATAGCAAATGAGTTTTATTAATACATAGAGAGTGTAATGATCATTAAAGAATAAAGAAAGGATTATAGTATTCTGGTGCAGTCCTCCCACACGGAACCCTGAAACCTAATTGTAGCCCTTGAGGGTTTGAGCATTGCCCTGCTTAATGATAATTTGTGTCACTGCTCCAAAAAAGAAGTGGCTCTTAGGGCAGGAAAAAAAGCTCTGATGAACAATGGGAGAGATTAAATTAACATGAATGGGCAGAAGCCCCATATGTGGTCACAGGATCCATTAAGACAGGTATTTCCAGGAGAAAGAGGGAATTATTAGGACCATTGTACAAAACACTGATGAGTTCAGAACAATCTCACCCTTATAATTCTCATAATTTTCCTTCAGGGAAAACAAAATCAAGCTGAAACAGGTGCTGGAAAGGACAGTGGGTGACAAGGGGGAACTGGAGAGCCTGCCTGACAAGTGGGGATGTGTCTATTCTGTGTATTGATGTGCAGCAAAGAAAGCCTTGAGCTAGCACCTGCCCAAGCTCCTACATGCAGATGGTGCACTCAAATCTGGAAATAGCAGCCTCCGTGTAGCCCTGAAGCTTCACTGAAGCACCCTGCAATGCATAAATACTTTGCTCAGGTGGAATGATGTGCTGAAGCACCTTTACAGCTTTCTAGAATTGGAGTTGGCTTACACAGCTCTTCTCCTTGGGCCATAACACCCAGCCTAAAATCTTGCTGAGCCTGCTCAAGTCAAGTCAGATGAGTATTATTTTTGTCTTCATAAGGATAGACACTGAATTGTTTGCATGCTTACTGTGGGAAGGATGAGTGAAGAAGGAAAAGAACTAGTTAAACCCAAGGCATGAAAAGATGTACTTAAACTGGTCATGAAAACAGTAGGAGCTCCAACTGGCAGAGGAGCAGTTTTGCAGCAGCTTTTCTTTAGGAATACTGAACCTGGTTCATAGGAGTTGTTTGTTGCTTTGCCTTGCAAGTTAAAGGACACCACAGTGTTACCACCTGAAGTTGTTCGGCCCCTTGTGAATGAAAATTCAGGTGGCAACATATTTACAGCACATGGCAACCTCAGCAAAGCCTGGACATGGGAAGTGAAGATTTGCCTGAAACTACAGAGTGTTTTGGACACCAGGTTCCAGTCAGCAGGTTGGGGCTCCATGGTACAGAGGTTGCTTCACAGTCAATGCATGTGTCAAAAAGTACAGTGTGAATTCTTTGTTGGACTACTCAGTGCATGATGCTGCCACTGGCTGATGTCTGCTGGTGCCCTGAGATCTGTTCTGGAGCACTGGTTTCTATGAATTAAATAACTCCTGCATGAATGTGAGCTGGCCTCCCACCTCCCAGGCTCTCACCAGTCCTGCATGCAATCCTGATTTGTTTGTGATGGGTCCAAATAAAAGTCCCACAACACAGAACACCATGGCTCCTTGCCTGTGCCAGGAGTCAGCCCTGCACAGGAGGCTGCTGGCACTGCACAGAAGAGAAGCTCAGATGGTAGGAAGAATTCTCTTGTGCTGGTGTGTGTGGGGCAATGAGGGGCTGGGGGGCAGGACCCACCTGAGCACAGATGCAGGTGTGCTGAATCTCTGCTCTGTGTGCTTAAACACTGCACCAAAGCAGCATAGATGCATTTATTTATTTGCCTCTTCAAGGCAATTTGTACAGACCAGAAGAGACAGAGACAATGGAGGTCAAACATTCAGGGTGGAGATTTAGCTGTGTGGATCCTATCAAGGTTAATGGAACTTGTACCTTCACTAAGTCCCTTCACTCAGTGAATAGTCAGGAACCCTTGTATCATGAGCAGAACAAGAGTCACAAGCAGTAGCAGAACTAGAAATAAAACTCATTGGATGAACTAAATGAAACTATTAATTTAAGAACAGCAAGTATTGTTGTAGTTGCTGTTGTGTTCAGAAGCTGAGGAAAACAAAAAGTTAAGAAAGAGATTAATATTTTGTAGGAGGTGATTTCTGTTTTCCTATGTAACATCCTTTTCTGAGGCTTATGATGCAACAGTTTTCAGATTTATCCCTGTGAAGATGTCACCAAATTCTCTCTATCTACACTTAGAGGTAAGCATGTTGAGCTGTTGGTACAAACTGGGTGCAGTCAAAATGCAGTCAAGACAAAATTTTGGCCTTGGCTGTAGCATTCCCATGTCTTCCACCTGAAATGTTGTTTCTGTAATATCCAGGAGCATGATTCCTAAATGTTGGAGCACTGCACTCTGGGTTGTTGAATTTCTTTGTGGTGCACCACAGTAGAAACAGGAGGGCAGAGGGAAGCTCTTTTATTAAAAAAAAAAAATTCTCACTGGGATGTAATGAAGTTGCAGACACCTCAGTTGGGCAAATTTGGATCCCCCAAACCTGGAGGATCCCTCCAGGAGTGCCTGTAATTTTCCTGAAAATGTTTCACAGGTAAAACCTTTGCCTCTTCAAAAGTGGCTTTTGAAGTCAACTTTTCCAACAACTCTGTTCTCCTATGGTAAGATAAAGGTTAAAAAGCCTTTCTACCTCTAGGAGAAAACAGTAGATTATCAGCCTTATCCTCCTCAGAAACATCTAGATAGAGGTCAGCTGAACCTTTATGTGAGCCAGGACTCATTGTCTCTAATATAATCATATGTTTGGTGACGGATTTGAAGAAAATTGCCCAGTACATGCAGGGTTAAATCACTAATAATGATGTTAGTAGTGATCTGGCTGGCAAAGTATAATTCCCTTGAGATCACTCTCTCAAAAAATTGCAGCAGTGTGCTGTGGTGCTTTTTGAGCAGGCATAATACCCTGGGTTCCATGTAGATTAGGTGACCACTTTCTCATCTAACCCTTTTCTGACACTTAAAGTTCATGTGGCTTATCAGGGAGGCGATAAGAGGGTGACATTCACTGTAGTCTGACCATCTTTTGTCTTTATTTGTCTTCATTACCTGTTTTTGGTAACCTTGGAGAAAGAAGTTACAGGAACTATCAGCCCAGGTGACAAATTTGCCAGCAGGCCAGGGTGAGAGCTGAAGAATGTGATCCGGGTGAGTCCCCGTTCCTCTTGAGCAATGCACCTTTGCAGGCTTCGCTCTTCAGGATGATTTGGTGGAGCAAAAAGGTGCGAAACGGGGGAATCCAGACCCAGGTAATTCAGCTCACGTTTAAAAGGAGGTTTTGCTTGTTGATTAGGTAATCCTTCTCTAGGAAATGCACGGCACCAACTGCTTTTCATGCTAGATTAGTGCTCCTGTGGTCAATTTGCTTTTACTAATGTCAGGGCCCCACGGAGCAGGTTCATCTGTCGCATAGCAACTGCTTCAGCAGCAGTGGAGGTAGCCATGCATAAAAGATTACACATGATGGCAGGGCACAAGTGTGAAGATTTTCAAAATTAGATACAATCTCAGCATGAATATGAACTGCAGAATTGACATGGAAGGATTTTTTCAACTCATCATGTTTCCATATTTATCAGAAAAAGTGATTTAACAGCAGTGCATGTAAAACGAAGGAAATGCAGAGGGCAGTAATTTAGAAGAAAGCAGCAAACAAGCCAGTGTCTGTACACAAATAAATGTAAACAGAGAGCCCCGCACACTTTCTGCCAACTGTGAGGCCACCTTCAGTTTCATGCTACAGATGCCCTCAGGAGAGGAGGCGATCTGCGGTATTTTATGTACATTTCCAAAGGTCGCACTCTGAAATGTCCCACAGTCACTGGCAGGGGCAGCTGAGACACTTCATGTGGCTTCGTTTGCCGTGCACCTTGGCAGCCCGTGGAGCTCCCACACCCTGCCCCAGCTCTGCCTCTTTTCCTACATTTTCCAGAGGAGCAGAGACATTTCCAGCTTTTCCTGTTTGCTTTAGGTCTGGCTTTTGCTTTGTCACACAGGTGAGCTTTCTTGGCCATTTCTTTTCAAACTACATTCAATCTTCTCTCTTAAATGAAGGATAGAGGAAGGGAGAGATTGATCGATTAGGCATTTAAAAGCCCTGTGTCTCAAGGACTGTGTTTTGTTGCTAAATAAGGCTTTTCTCCTCTGTCTCTAAAATAGAGCAGAAGTGAGGATTTGAAGATCTTTGTATTTGAAATGCCCTGCTAATTTGACAGGTTACTTTTGCAGGGAAGGTTTGTTTTTGTTTTGTACTTTATTCCCTTTTACTGGGAGGACAAAAGGCTCGGCTCGTGCTGCAGAGTTCTGTGGCTGATCCTTTTGTATGCAAGACTAGCAGACTTGCCTGAAACAGGATCATTGGAGTAAATCAGGCTAATGAAGCAGCTCAGAGAGGCAATGTGCATTATTTTGTATCCCACAATGATTTTAAAGTCAACACACATACAGTACCGAGTATTTTGTAGCCTAAGACACCTGTAGGAGATCCAAGAGAAAGCTGTTCATCCAGCTTCCTCCATGCTTTCATTTAACTGATAGCAATTAACTCTCTCTCTCTTTTTTTTTTTTTTTTTTTTTTTTTTTTTTTTTTTTTTTTCCCCACAGCGAGGAACATAGGAACCATTTTATTCTCTGGATAAATTTTATCTAGGCAAGAAATTGTGTTATGACAGTTGCTATCCGTGACACTAAAATGCTTTTATTAGGACAATTACAGCTCTTTTTACTCTAGGCTGAAAGAGAAAGTGAAGAGCTAGCTTTGCTAGAGAGAAAGCAGTTTGTTAGGAATGGTCTTTTGCTGCAAAGAGATCAGGGTCTTCTGGATTAATCTTTGGATTATATAGATTTTCCAGGGATAAGACAGCTAAGTCATCCTCCGTCTCTAAGGAAGACAGCGTTGTAGCTGCTTTGGCTGATCCAAGACAACAGCTTTTCCCTTGGAGGGTGTCAGTAATCCAGAAGATTGTTAGATAAAATAATTGAAGTTCTCAGGGGTTAAGTTTAGAGACTGCAGCCATTTTTGCAAGAGCAGCAGCTTATTAAACTGACAAAGCCACACTTCAGTACCCACTGGCCCTTCCTTAGCTGCCATCACAGCGTCATGTCCTCGCCATGTGTTTGGGGCATTGTGAGTGGAGAGCAAAGTGGAAGGAAAAGGCTGAGGCCTTGTAACAGCCTAAGTTCTGCTTTGCCATTTTGAGACTGATAATGCTGAGCAGTTCATCTGTGTTTACCTACTTGAGATATCAGAACATGCTGTAATTACAGGCTGTAATGGTGAGGGTTATCCTACACTACACGACAGAAATGCTTTGCTGTCCTCATTTGTAAGAGGGAAATTGAGGCACAGAGTTTAGCTGGCATCCTTCCCATCGTGCTGTAGGTTAATGGCACAGGAGGGTGGAGAATCTCCAAAACTCTGCTCACAGACCCAAGGGCCTCCATCCCTGCCTGCACCAGTGTGTGTGTGAGTGAGCTGCAGAGCCTTGCAGCTCTCAGCAGCATTTCAGACCATGCCCCCGGTATCGATGTCCCCTTGCATGCTTCTCCTGAGGACGCAGAGAAAATGGGCTGAGCAGCAAAAAGCTGCACTGCTGCTACACCAACACCTTGTTCACATTGTCCTGTGAAAGATGAAAGAGAGAGACTGTCCCAGGGGCCATGCAGCCATGAGTCTGTGTTTTTGAAGCACCCTGTTATTGGCCTCCACTTTCTGAAGACACCTTCCATATTCAGAGTTCAGTTTTGATAAAATATATGTGATATTGCCAAGGCTTCATTTTCTATATTGCACTTGGACTGGCAGTTTTATCAGACCAACCCTAGCTTTACTCAGAGCACAGCTGGCAACCACTATTTTTTCAAGCAGTCAAGTCCTTCCCTGTCAGTGTGTGAGCAGAAACATGCTGCCATTTTTCTGGAGCTATTAAAAGGAGCCAGTTCATCATCCTTCTTCTCTGAAAGGAAGGTGAAAGTAAGGATAGGAGTCATATCTTTCTGTCTAGATGTTTTAAAGTTCATAATGATTATGTTTCCACAGCAAACCCATGGGGTTTTGTGCATGCATTGTGCAAACACACACGTATGTGCAATTTTAGTGCTTGAAATATGGATGGATTCTTTCACTCTTCTCTAAGAGGTCCTTTATTCTGTTCTAAAAAATACACACAAAGAAGAAGATTTGACTGCCCAATTTGACTCACAAGGATTTGCATTGTCCAATCCTTTAACAACAATCTATGACAGCTCTGCAGGCAAAGGTGCAATTATGGGATAACTGTGGCCATCATCCTTTACTACCAGTCCTGATAGGTGAAGGATGGTGCAGATTCTGAAGCAAAGTGCTTAAAACCATTTAAAAGAAGGAAAAAAAGAGAATCATCTTGTGCATACTGCCTATTTGCTGCAGTTTACCTTCAGAATCTTGGTGAGGTAGCAGTACCAGAGTTATCAAGTTAATGTTTTTGAATTTGCAACTGTTCAGTCTCATTGTGTTTTCCTTGTATTTCTGGAAGGATAAAACAATCATAAGGAACTGAGCAGGGGTGTTAAACTACTTTTTTGACTTTTATCATAACCTCTCTGTCTTTTTTTAGTGTAAATAGACCCAATATCTGCAATTTCTCTTCACATTCAGTTTATGTTTCCACCCAGTAAAATAAAACCATTTTATGTTACCTTAAAAAAATCAATAGATTTGGTATGGTGCAGACACTAATGTTAATGTTTTTTTTCCCAGTATTTGTGACTACTCCCGTTTATCTATGATTTTATGCTTCAACAAAACTGTATGCAGCTTCCAAACTCTTCAGCTGCAATCTGGTGGGCTCTGATGGAATTAATTTTGATTTTATCATCTTTACTGCTCTTAAATATTTACCAGTACACTGTAATCTCTTTTCTGTCCAACACTTTGTTCAAGACATTTTAAAAATTTATTCTATGTTCCTTTAGTGTCTGACTGTAATAACAGCTTTACATGATGTCACTGCCTTTCCCTTACAAATATTTCAGGTCTAATGATATGATCACTGAATTTTAATTCTGTGTTTTATTGCTCAGCTTTGTTCATTTTTGGAAACAAAGTCCAGGGCAATTATGATCCTCTTGCATCCCATGCAGGTGGGGTATAAACCCAACAGAGTCTGAAATAGAGAGAATTAGAAATAAGAAATTATGGTTTTGCTACTGTTTTTTCCCCTCCCAGTTATTGCTAACATAGTTTTCAAATGGTGAAAATTGGTAATTATGCTTGATACATTTTTTTGTTATCTTTAAATCTATCTACACACTTATGTTCTGTTTTGAAGCTATACATATAACTCACTTTCTAGTTCTTCCTTATGCTCCCCTTCTCCTGCTTATACCATTGCTGTGAAATCTACCAGAATTTTTTTAATGTATTACTGGATTTCCATGATTTACTCAACCCTCTATTATTTTGGAAATTAATATTATCCATTTTTAGGCTTCTTAATGCAAAAAATATAATTCAACCATTATACATACTGTATAAAATTTGTTCCAATACAGAAAAAATAGGCTTCACTTAATTTTTTTATTGATAATAACATTTTCTTGCTGGAAGGGACAATCAGCCTTTCCATTTTCTCTTAGTTTGTTTTTCTCATTACACCTTTTCAGATTAATAGTATTTTGCTATCACCTACTTCCACCTGAGATTCAGTGTTTCCATTCCACTGTATATCCAGTTCTACAATTAGCATTTGCTAATTAAAACCACCATATTTCACTGTTAATAGCCACTGTGTCCTCTTCATTTCTTTGTTCATGTGCAGTTTATTTTTCTTTGTCTGCATTGTTTAAGTACCATGTCAGGGCTGCCTCAATGCAGATCCAGAGCCTTCATCCATCAGTGACAAACTGAACTGTTTGTTCATCAAAAATTTTTGCTTAACTCCCAGATTCTTGAATGACTATAAGTGAGCTTGAACTCTTTACCTCTCCTCATCATCTACCTCACTTCTCTCTGGGGACTTAAATCTTGTTTTCAATGGCATCTACCTGGTCTAAATTCTGGCCCTCATTTCTCAGTAGTCTCTGTTTTTTCCATGTGCTCATGGACTCTCCTCTTCATGTCAGCTCAGAGACATCATGGCAGTAGTTGGCAAAAAAGGTACCTAGCTCTGGGATTCCAGTCTGATTCCATGTGAGGCTGCCAGCAGAGACAATGGAAGGAGAAAAGAGACCTCCAGAGAGCAATTAATGTTACCTATCTTAGGTACCTGCCGTAGGACAGGCAGGAAGCTCTGCATTGGCAGTTCACAGAATTCACAGGATTCACAGAATCACAGAATTCACAGAATTCACAGAATCACGGAGTTGGAAGAGACCTTCAAGATCATTGAGTCCAACCCAGCCCCAAGACCTCAACTAAACCATGGCACCAAGAGCCACATCCAGGCTTTTTTAAAAGACATCCAGGGATGGTGACTCTACCACCTCTCTGGGCAGACCATTCCAGTACTTTGTCATTCTTTCAGTGAAAAACTTTTTCCTAATATCCAACCTCTATTTCCCTTGGCACAGTTTAAGACTGTGTCTTCTTGTTCTGTCAGTTGTTACTTGACAAAGAGAGCGCCTGGCTACAACCAGGAGCTATAGAGAGTGATACGGTCACCTCTGAGTCTCCTTTTCTCCAGGTTAAACAACCCTAGCTCCCTCAGTGGTTCCTCACAGGGTTCGTGTTCCAAGCCCCTCAGTTGCTCTTCCTCTCTCCAGTGCCTGCAGTGGGAGCTCAAAGTCAGAGCCTTTCCTTGGGTGGCCAAAGGCAGCTGGGATGAATCCCCCCCTCAGGTTCAGAGCATCCAGTGATGCAGAATGTGTTACCCCACAAACCACTCCTGCTGGCAGGCAACTGGCTGCTCCATTTGGGATCCAGGCTTTTAGCCACTCTGCAGGTGTGGAAAGGAGCAGGCAGCCCCACTCCACATGGACTGAGCAATCTCACTGCCCAGAAGGGATTTTGCTGCTGATGCTGTCACTGACTGAGCCTTCAGCTCCTACCAGTAATGCCAGGTTGTTCAAAGACCCTGTGTGCCCACACGTTGGAGCACAAAGCCTGGACTGCATTTTCCACATGTTGGCATCTCATGCAGCCAACGTGTGTACCCCAGTGGCCTGTGAGGACATTAATTTAATGTGTATTTAATCCTGCCTCCCTTATTCTGGTCTGTCAAAAAATTTCAAATTCACCTTCAAGCTTAATTTTATAATAACCCATAGGTAGTTTAAATATTTCAGTCAGTTCACCTCCTAATCACCTTTCCTTGAGGCTAAATAATTCCCATTTCATCATTCTCTCAGCTACTCTGCCAGCATTCTCCAGTACATTAATCATGTTGGTTGCCCTCTGCTGTACTTTCTCCATTTTATTTACATCTGTCTTCCACTCTCATGACCAAAATTGGACATTATATTCCAGATTTGGTCTACCACCACAGGGTCTTACATAGTAAAAATGTAATTTTACTGGCTTTGTTACAGATATACCTCTTTCTTAATGTGTGCTAGCATCTTACCAACCTTAACTGCTGCTGCCTGTTGAACTGAGAGCATGAGCTGGATCAGCCAAATATAACCTCATCTTTTTTTTTTTTTTTAATTTAGTGCATCTCTGTTAATGCCAACATTATTTACTGTGTATGCACTAGTTTTCTGTGAAGAGAAAAGAAGAGGACATTATAAGAAGTAAGTGAGATATTGAAACTAATCAGTGAAATTTTTTTTAGAAACCTGGATGATTTAATTGGAATTTGTCTTCTTTTCTGCTTTATATTTTGTGCTTACTTTATGCCCTTTGCATTTATATTAGTGCTATCAAAACTATTCTATAAACATAAATCTCTCAGAGTTTCAATGACCAGCCCTATTTTAGCATCATTTGTATTATTTAATAAATACAGAGAAAATTATTGAAAGGGACAGTCGGAGGACTGCAGAGTAGGGATATAGGGAATGTCAAAAATCCTGACTAAATTTCTGACCTGATTTTCTATGAGGTACAAGCTCTTATTTTTCCTAAAATACCCAAAGAAAATACTACCATAACAAACCAACCAACCAACAACCCCCACAGTTCATGTGCAATGGGGACAAAGTCTCTGTCCAGGTAAAAATGGGTGATCCTATTTTCTGGACAAAGCCAAGCCTAATTTTCTTCCCTCAAACATTTTGTCATGTAATCTTCCTAGGATTTCATGGAACCTTGTATTTAGACAGATTCAGAATTATGAACCTTATCATAAATTGAGACACTTTGTTCTTAAAAATTTATAAGATATTGAACCAGAGTAAAGAAACAGAATCAAACACCATACTAGGTAAGTAGAGAGGAAGATGAGTAGAGCATACCATTTTCTTCTAAATTTCTTATTATTTTAGTGACAGATGATTCCAGTAGTTGTCAGGTTGGGACTTAGGAAATTTGAGTTCAGTTTGAGTTCAATTGAGTTCAGTTTCAGGGCAAGTAATGTAATTTATCTTTGCCTCAGTTTCTCCCTGATGACAGGTTCCCTGTAAATGCTGAGTGCACTGGATACTACGGTCATAGAGACCATATAACAAAATAAAGGGCTCAGATGACAAGCTCATTGTAATTCCATTTTACTGGAAGCAAGGCAATGCTTTTATGCAGCAATTAGACTTAAGTTGCTGATGACCAAATCCTAAGACATGGCCAGGAGACCTGCCTTGGTTTAAATAAGCTGGAGGGAAGAACAGAGGAGATTTCAGGAGCATTAAACCAGTTTGCCTCCTGCACTTACTGGAAAAAAATGTGACTTCCACATTTCTTATGAATCCTTGTAAACAAGTGCAGCCAGAAAGGTATGGAAAGGATTTACAAGGGCTAAAAACATGGGCCAGAGTTCCCTGGAGATTTTCTATTGTAGCTAGACATTGTATTCTGAAAAAATATTCTGCGTCCTCTGAGAACAAAACTACTATGAAGACTTTCAGGAGAAAGCATGCCTTTTGACTGGAAATATTCCAGGTTGATTGGATAACTTGGTCACTTAGAAAAATAGAGAAGATATACATATAAAGATTTTCAGTAACCATCTAGAGTCTTCCTCTACTCTGTTTTGCTATTCAGATTTCACATTCTGTCTTTATTTCAATCTGGGTACCAACAGGATGCCATTGAGAGCTATTTTTAATGTACATTTAATAGTTACAGATTTTTGTTATAGATATTTAATAGTTGAACAAATTGTTGAAATATGATGTTTAACTACATTCAAGTGGTAAAGAAAATATCTGAGGAGTCCTGAATTTCTCTCTGCCTACAGCAGGACCCAATATTTCAATAGCTGTAAACAAATAAAGTAGAGGTAACTTGCTATACATCTGACAAAACTCTGCTAATTTAGCTCACACGAGGACTTCAGTTTAGACTGAATACATATGATGGTATTTATTTCTGCCCAGAAGGCAATCAGAGGTAGGATTTCAAAACACAAATTGTACTGGCATAATCCATTTAGCTGGGATTTAAGGATTAAAAAAGAGAGTAAGAGAATGACTTGGATGCTCATGATGTAAATAAGATTAGATAATGAATCATTTCCTCATGTGTTGAGAAAATAAGATTAGATTGTTAGTGGTCATGTGAGCAGTTTTTCACTGATGACCAAATCCAAACCTCTGAAAATAATCCTTTGCTTGTCCTCATCTCTCACAATGTATCATATTCCTGTTGCTGCTAATGTTAGACATCAGGAGTGAATACTGCAGTTTTGTGTGACTTTAGGATATGAGATAACATAGAATTGGCAGTCCACAGTTTACCACTATTTTTGTTGCTCAGTTTTTGCCATTATCATGAGTTTATGAAGATTGGAAGCAAGCTGAGAACATGGAAATAATGGAGCTCTGCCACCACTTTCATCATAGCCAGAGTTTATTTGGGGGTTTTTATGTAGTTTTTCTTTCCACCATATGAGGAGCTGAACTCAACCAATTTCTTATGGGATAATAACTAATAGTCCTGGAAAACAGCACTTGTTTAGCCATCAGCTGAACCTGGAAAGCAGAAGGAGAAAATGCTTTATTCATTGAACCTCCATCTTCTATACTTCTCAGTTTTCAGCTGTCATTAAACTTTTTTACCAAAGTAGTTTTAAATTACTACATTAATTTCAAAATCAAGCTAAGTTCTTTGGTAAGTAAACCATCAGTATCTGAAAAAATTAATTATAAAGTTGATTTACTAAAAGCTCTCAACTTAGTACATGAAAATAACATCACAATTTTCACTATTCATTATATTCTAACAGTAGAGATTCAAAACATTTATTGAGCTGCTTACATTAGGGATTAACGTAAAACATTATAAAAGTATTGCTGATTTTTTTCCTTTTCTTTTGTAGCAATTTTTCTTCCCATACACACATATGGGGCTACTATGCCATGGCAGATGCATATTCAGTTGCTGTAAATCAGTACAGCTCTATTGACCTCCTCCAAGCTACTCCAGTTCATAGAGATCTGACCTATTAAAAATCTTTATTTCTGCTTTTGCATGTTTATATCCTAGTCAATTTTCGGTGATGGGAAAGGTTGAGATGAGGGAGTAGATCAATGTGAGACCAATTGTTAAAATTTTAACTGTGTTCATTTGTAGAAATAATGTGTTACTGTGAAGTTTATATAACATAAAACAGTGGGGTCCATTTATGAGATGAGCTCTTATGTGCCACCACAACACAAATAAAACCCTTGCTTTTCTCATCTAGCAGTGGCAGGTAATAAAGGTGAAAGAATAACTGTACAGGGGAGAAGGCAAGCAAAGGGTTTGGAGAATTGCTTACCCAAATCCTCAGTACTGTGGTGATGTGCTTGCATCAGCCCTTTTTTGTTGATTACTTTGTATTTGTAATGGAGTTTTGATGTAGTTGGAAGGAACTGTATTTGCCAAAATCAAAAGTATATTCTACTGAGTAAACAGTGGGAAAATCTTAGTATAGTCTTTTTTTGTAAATGAAATTAAACAATTCCCTTCAAAATGGTGTTTCCTATTGCACTGAGCCTCCTGTTAAACAGAAAGTTAGAAAATTGTGCTCAGATCTAGTGAGCAGTTTTCAGAGAAATCTGATTTTATGTTTGACATGGCGAAGTGACTTCACCAAAGTAACACGATCACTGTACTGCCTGTCACACCTCTACTCTAATAGAGCCTTCCTGTCAGAGAGCAGATGGGAGATACCAGTCCCAGAGATAGCCTAGAGGCTCCAGGCTGTGAAGGTATTGGATTAGAACTCTGTATATCCCTTTTCATAGCATGTCATACTGAGCAACTATGCCTTGTTCCAGTCTTTATTAGTAGCCTGTTCCATGTGAATCATTCCTGTGCTTCTGAAAACCATGGCTTATAGAGGGCTTGTCAGAGAATAGTTTTGGAGTTTATCATTCCCGAAGAAATTCTTCTCTTGGACATTTCATGGAAAGAGATTTTTGGTTCCAGCATTTCCAAAAGCAGATCAATATCTACAAAAGCAATAAAACATCCCAGCAGAAGGACAGCAAGAGCAATTCAAGAGCAATTTGGCCCTGCCAGGAGAGCCTTGGGCAGTGGGAAGCTTGGTGAGGAGCAGTGGATCACAGCAGCACAGCGTCCCACACCCAGCACTGACACAGCAGGAACAGGGCACAGGGAAGGGTAAGAGGCCTGGTTGCAAAGAGAAGACAGTTCTAGAGCAATTAATACCTTGCCAAAAGAGTTGTTAAACTAGGAGTTAATGAATGACATGAGCTGTGTGTTTTCTGCAGGGTACTCATTGCTCGTGCTCTCCAGGGCAGCACCTCATGCAGGCAAAGGAAAGGCTTGGAAATCAAGGGCTTGTGGACACTGTGGACAGTCCTTCACCCCCTGGATCACCAGAATAACCTAGAGTCTATTCCACCTTCTAGAAAAACTTTCCTAATTGTCCCCAGCTGTACAACAGCTACAACCAGGTGGTAACCAGTTCTTCCTAAAATCAGGGACGTACAGGAGTCAGAATGTTGGGATCTTTTCACAGAAATGTGCCACTGCACATTCAGACAGGATATCTCTATGCAGGCAGTGTATCAACGTGTTAATATTCTCTGGAAGAGAAGGCTCTGGGGGATTTGTTTAACTACTTGATGCCTCTGGGTGCATCACGTACCATTTGTGTGTTCTGGCAGTGGGATAGAAACTCAGAGAAACTTTCAGCTGTGACAGCAGCATTTGCTACTTTGCCCCCATGAATAACTGAAAGGAAATATGCCAAGGTTGTCAGAACCTGCTTCTAGAGAAATTATCAAAGAGCTTTTTGGGGTGTTCAGGCTATGGAGAGGAGTTGTTCTGTCACAGCACTTTCTGTGAGGAAGTCACATTGTGCAGCAGGTGTGTCGCTATTGTTATATGATATTTTCTGATTATCCAGAGTTGGATTAGCAGGGCTGATTTAGGAATCCATTGAAATGAGCTTGTACCTTCCATAAAGGTTAACTTTGACTTGTAAAAATGCATTAAAGATGAACAGTCTTCAGTACTATGCTCCTCAGAATTTTATAGGGAACGAGCTACATGTCATTGATTATTTACAGAGCACTCCACACCATAGTAATTGCAAAGTAATATCAAGATATATGTATCCTGAAGCTTGTTGGAATGGAAAAAACGTTACCAGTGGTATTTTGTAAAATAAGTGCAGTATAAAGGTCATTGTGGGGAGGTGTAAAATTACTGGATATCTTGACCATGAAATTCAGTTGAAATAAGTTCAGAAATTATTAATCTGTCCTTAGAGTGAAATGATGCATTGGCAAATCTGCAGTGAACTGAATTTCACTTAGGTTTTTGTTTTAAGTGGAAAACTGAAGGGAAGAGAAACCCCAGCTGCACAAAGATTTTCGATTTCACCATGTTCCCACAGAAGAGCTGCAGTTTTGACAGGGCTTCAGCTTCAACTGGCAGCACGTCCCACAAGAGATTTTTTCCTTTCCTTTCTTATACAAAGACAGTGTTTAGTATTGTATCTCTGTGTGTTTGCCTGGAGCAATCTAAGGTACTAAGGCTTTTCTAATAGCAATTCACATTTGATTTTCATACTGTGGCTGTTCAAGGTTTGCAGTAGTGTTTTAGTTTTAATTTGACAGAAATTAATAAGTTTAAGGAGAAAGATATCATACATCAGTGCTGTACAGAAGTATTGTCACACTTCCTAATTTGTTAGACAATAAGAATAATCTACCACTTCCAATTTAGACTCAGTAAAATAAACACATGTATATTAATGATTTAAAAATATTTCTGTTCAGTCAAGCATGTCTTCTTTATGCAGAATAGCATCAGATCAATAATTAGTTGCCATGCATTTTAATAACAAGAATTTTTGGTTAAGATTGTTTTTCATAATTTTGCATTTATGTTTGACAAGTTCAGGAACTTGTCTTATTTGAAAGAAAAATATTAATGCAGAAATTACTTCTCATTTTATTATTGCTTGCCAAATCTAATATGTAAATACCCAGTAGAACTCATGCTTATGTTAATGGAGAGAAGATCATAGAAATCTTGTAGACAGAGTCTATTTGTCCCACTTTGTTCCACACATCAGTATTCTCTATGGTACTTAATTATTCAGCATTTTAATTTTAAATTAAAAATAAATACTGTACACGAATGATAATTTGAGTGAAATGATAGGAAAACATTGTCACAGTGAAATGCAAGATAAGTTTCCTTATGGTGTTCTTCTGGTCAAAAAAAGTGCCATGAAGAACCACTCCTTATATTTCCTGAATTTAATTCTTTGCCATCATTATGGATCTAAAGAACACATATCAGTGACTGGTTATAATGTGGAAAAGAAAAGTAGTTAAAATTATTGTATAGCCAAAGGCATAGTGAAATTATTATTTAATGCTGGATTTATTACCTCTGTGCATATTTTTTGTGAAGTATAAGGATTTCCACTTTTAGTTACAATTCACACCTTGCATAAGATAATTTTCTATACAGATTCTAATTTTTCCTCATAAACTTTCTCAAAATAATTAATTACCAACAAGCTTATAGCTGGAAATTTTGCCAAGATTCAACTAATCTAGAAGGTTTCTCTGGCTATAGTTGTTAGGTGGGCTGCAATATCTGTCTGAAACAAGAGGAAACTTTTAATTCCTGCATGGACATATCTACAGAAGTGACCTTCCTCTAGGAAATGGCTTTTCATTTACACTAAATGCAGAGACTGACATCAGACACAGTTTTCTAGGGAAAACAAAATGCTATGAATATGTGAAAGACCTAAAAACTGACTCCTTTAATTTGATACGAGGATGGATATGAAGCTTGATCACAGGAAAAAGCATCCAGAAGCATCTGGCAGCCTTATTGGCTGAATTTGAATTCACTTTTGAATTTTTGGTGTCATCAACAATGGCAGATGATGGTGATCATTACCATGAGGCTGTCACAACAATACACCCCTCCTAATTATCCTGCTACCACATTGTAGTGGCTAAAATACAACATGATCCCAGTGACAAACTTCCTTATTTTCCATATATATATAATGAGAGAAGCAGTGTCTTTTCCATGGATTTAGGTAGCTGTAGCCTTCTGTATGTATAACACTGAAAAAAAATATTGATTTGTGTCACATTTCACTTAGAAATTATGTTTTTAAAAGTGTTGAAAATTATTATTTAAAAGAATAAGTAAACTATAGATGGGAATGTAGGTTAATGCAACCAGGTGTTAAATTGTATGGAAATATATTTACTCACTTGCCTCTAGGTTTCAGAACATGTCAAAAGAATCTTATCATAGAAATAAGGCTAGAACTAGAAGGATCTTAATGGGTCACTTTCAGGATTTCAAAATATTCAGCTGTAAATGTTGAAAGTAAATACAGGTGCTGACTCCTTTTCAGAGTTATCATGTGCTTATTCTTCAAAGCTCCACTTGTGTTTAGGTGACTGTGCTGCTACCCAAGATAAAGAGCCCCCAGCAAGGATCTTGATGTTAAAACTCTTGCTTCCATTCTCCCTCAGCCTGCAAACCTATACTGATTTGTAGAAGCAAACCTAATTTCAGGATTCCTTTGCCTCCCTTTCTCCCTCTCAGGTTCCTGATTGTACCTGTGGGCTTCACGTGCAGGTGAGTGTTTTGTGACCAGGGACTTCCCTCCTTCTCAGCCCAGTTCTGGGGTAGTTCCTCTGCAGGGCTCTGTCTTCCTTCTTGGTTATGTGTGAGGACAGTTTTCTTTGCTCTCTTTAAATCTCAGATTTTGCTTTGCTGTGGTTTGACACCTTTGCTTTTCTAGACAACTTTGGACCTGGACCTGGACTGAGCTGTGATCCAGTCACTTTCCACCTCATTCCTTTTTAACAGGTTCCACTTCAACCACATTTTCAAACTCACCAGCTTGTTAGCTGCTTTTGCACTCATTGCATTTCCTTTGGGGAGTTTGGAAGATGATCTGCGCTCCAGCAATACACAAACCATAAAATTACAAATTGTTATTGCTAATACAGTTCAAGCAAAAGTCTGATTGTTGCATTGTTAATTCACAATGGAAACAAGCAGGAAGTCAGAGCCCAGTTGTTACTGGTGCTCAAATCACATAATCCTGTACATTTATATTGAGTTCCATCTTGCAGGTAGTTGGGCTTTCTTTTGTTGCACTACTCTTATGGAAGTCTCTTCTAGAAAAACTTCACTCTCATGATTAGAAATTTTCTCCTTAATTTATCCCATTTCTACTTTAGCAGAGATTTTTAAATTTTTTTTTTTAATGTCTAAGGCTTTTTTCCATGTTAAACTGTTCACCTCTCTTTCTTTTCCTTTCACCTGCAGTCATGGGGGAGTCTGGGCTGGTAAATCCAGCAGCTACTGTGAGCAAGCTGGGAAAATGCTGCTTGTGCATGAAGGATGTGAATATTTTCTTGCAATAGATCAACACTTAAATCTTCACTTTGAAAAAAGTATCTGCCAGTTCTAATTGGTAAATTTTAATAGTTTGTAGGCTATAATTTAATAATGAAGGGCTGGGAATTCTAAATGAAACAGAAGACAAGTATCAAAGCAAAATTCATGATAGAAAAAAGTTACTGCTAAAAGTCACATTATCCATTTATTATATATGGCCTTGTGGTTATCTGAATAAATATTCTTTGTGTGCCAGTGAACAAAATGGAAAGGTTTACTTGAAATGTTGAAGCATGAAATAATATATTATTTTTTACCATCTTGCTAATGGAAGCAAGATAACTTTCTGTATAGGGGAATCAGCTTTCTTCACTTAGAGGACAATTCAATAAAGAAAGAGATAGAAATAAGTCCCTTACCTTAGCAACATATTCCTGTTAAGTGGGGCAGCAAATCAATACCACAGGACCAGAGGTATAGGACATTAATCATCTTTTTTAGATGTTAAGACAAGAATAGCCTTTTCAGTGGTACCAAGTCCAGGATATAGCTGTGTACTAATAGGAGATACTTGAAATTAAGATTGGAGCCATGTTTAATAATTAATTCCTACTTCACAGAGAAACTATAATCTGATTTATGAAGCAGGGTAGGATTTCAGTTAGTTTTGAAATGAGTTACAGACATATCTCACATTAAAGTGAGCTGACCATGTGCATGAGGCTGAAATGCTGAATTCAGTTTTGACTTGGCAGCTATATCTCAGTCCTGTCATTAGATAAATCATTGATCTATATGTTTCCATTCCTATACATGAAACCTGCCAGAAGGTACTAACAGTTACAATCAAGCATTCCTGAGCATATCTAATATACCAAATACTAGGAATATTACAAAAAAAGTATTTGAAATACATCTGCTTCTTTATAAAACAAGATCACTACTGTGGCAAAGAGCACTCAGAACTTTTTATTGTAGCTTTTGATTTGATAGAAATAAGCTATGGATTCATGGGATTGCTTTGGAGACTAAACTGTGTGGTGGGAACAGCAGCATGGTTCTTTGTGCATTGCAGAGACATTTCCACTCCCCAAAGCTGCAAAGCTCCAGAGCTGTGCACCTTGCTAGGGGTGCTTATGCCCAGAGAAAGGGCTCTGCATATGTGGAGCCTTGAGTTTAACCTGGAAGTCTGACAAGTGCATATTCTAGAGAGCCATTTATCCCTCTGTCAACACAACCTCCATTAGATACCACAACACAGTTTTAAGCTCAAAGCCCTGCAAAGTCAAAATCACCATGGAGAAGTGGAAGGATTGCCATATCCCTTCTGCTGTTCCAGTTAAAGGGCCTGATCCTCAAACAAGCTCACACTTTGAGCTTTGCAGTGGGTCCTGAGCTGTCATTCCTTTGCTAATCATGCAGCCTGGTGCTGGTGATTAGGGAGGAGGAAATAAAGGCAGGTTTTGACTGCAGACCTGCAAGTGAGATTTCAAAGGTGACAATAGAGAAACCCTCTTTTGACTTGCAAACTTAACACAGAGTCAGAGAAAGATTAAATCCAGGAGCTTTGTTCTGATGGGGGGACATTCCCAGCTGCAATGACACTTTGCATGGGTGGGTTTAGCTTGATGGATGGGCTATATATATATAGAACCCTGGTCCAACTGCTCACAGCACCAGAAGTTTGCTTTCCAATCAGACATTCAGTTTCAGTGAATCTGCTCTTCTGAATGTGTGGAGCAATGCTTTCAAATATGACATTATTGAAGTCAATAAATATAAAGAAATTGTGTTACACTGTAAAAAGGATAATAACAAATTTTGGCAATGCCTTAGAATGTAATGTTCTTCTGATATTGTTCCACTGCAGGTATTTTTACTGAGGGGAAATGATGAAATTTCAAAATGGTAAAGTCTCCCAGGAATGGAAAGAGTGATCAATAGGAAGTAAGATCCAGAATCACAGAGGTAAAATAGGAATTAAAGTAAATTCAAAAGTAGCAAAAGAAATTTAAAAAAAAAAAAAAAAAAGAGTGGAGTTTTCAGCCATCGAAATTAGATGACAGTAAGGAAAATAACAGTGAGGTTGGCTTGAGGGAGGATGGGTTTAAGATTGGCATAACTGCTTTCCAAAACTGAGATGGTTTTGTGACTCCGTGTTCAATTTGGACAAAGGCTCTGAGCTTGGATGGGAGAAAACTGGCTTGATGGGAGTGAGTTTGGAAGGGTGAAAATGATGCCTTTGAGGCAGAAGTAAAATTCAAGGAGTGGTTTCCAAGCATCTGTGTCCCAGCTGTCTGAAGGAACTGGCATTCAAAACTGCACTTCTGCTTGAAGGGTATTTAGAACTGTGTTAAAGTAGGAGTGGCAAGAGAAATTTTAAATATGATTCCTGTATTCCAAATAGGAAAAAAACTGTTCTAGTTAAATGTAGGCGTATTAACATGACATCAGTAGTACACAAGGCATCAGAGTGCTTTTGGAAAGCAGAGGAATAGAGAGCATAGCAAATGGCAGAAGTAGGATAACACACAGAATAGGTTTACTGAAAGCAGATTTACGAGATTAACTTGATAATCTTTAGATTATCCTGATCTTTTTAGACAAAGAAAAGGGCAATAGATGTGATACAGTGTATACACTGTGAGAGAAACATCTGACACAGAGCTACATGGAGAATGGTTTGATAGGGAATGATGAAGATTAGGCCCAGGATTGTAAAATAAATAGAAACTGGCTAAAGGAGATAATAACAGATGATGCTGAAAGAGGAAATACCAAGCTGGAGAGAGCTAAAAGTGGAGTTTCTGAAGGCACAGTCTGGGGACCAATATCACTTAATATTTTCATTAATCAATTAGACACAAAAAGAACCTGCTAGAGAAATGTGCTGATGGCAGGAGGTAGGAGGGTTTGTCAATAGCAAGGAGGCTGGCAGCACACAGAAAAACAGAATATCCTCAGGGACCAGGAAGATATAAATGGGATTACACTGAACAGTTCAAGTGGCAAGGTCAGGTAGCTGGGAACTAATGACAATTTCTAATATAAGGTAAGGCTTGTTGGTTGGACAGATACAGAAGAACGGGGCATATATTTGGCACTATATCAAAAGAAGAATTTCCAGTCAAGGTGGGAAAAAATGAATACCCTTTAGAAGGCCATAGTAATTCTTTTTCAGGAATGTAGTGACCAGTTGTAACCACCTGTGTTCAAAAGAAAGAAATTCAACCTAAGGGAAGAGCAGGGAATGGTGAATAATTCAATGGGAGAAGAGGGATTGTGCTTTAGCAGATTAAAGCCTGCAGAGAATAATCCATAAATATGACAGTAATGAAGGGGATTGTTTTAAGATTAGAAAATATTGATACATAAATAACTTTAAGCTAGTCATCAGTAAGTGAGTCTGTATTTTAGCAGAAGGTTTCTAATGAAAGATGAGAGTTTCTGGAAAAGCCTTCCACAGCAGCAGTGGGAGAACCCCGGTTGGTATTTCTGTGAGGGAGATGGGTGTGTTTCTGAGGGATGCAGCTGATGTCTGTCTGCTGCAGCAGCACACTGGGTTTTGTGATCACTGGACTCTGTCCCATTCTCCTGTTCTCATTCATTCTGGTCCCATAGTCACAGAAACCCAACTCAGCTTTTACCCCTGAATCCCCTCAGGTGAGCCCCAGCACTTTTGATACAGAGCAGGGTTACAACAGCTCTGCAGCTTTAGCACACAGGGGTAGCAAGGAGATTCTACAGCCTTAGGAAATTGGGGAAAGGTAAATGTTTTGCCTGTATCCATCTCTTTGGCAATGAGAAATGTGGGAGCTGGGAGGGTGGGAAGCAGTCAACTTTACTGCATAAATTTCTGAAATAGAGCTCCTCATAAATAAGAGGTGGGTTTGTTCAGTTATTATTTTGCCTAGTCAGGCCATCACTATTTTAATCCAAAATGTTCAACTGGAAATATCAGCTTCTCATTGACAAAATACTGTCCCCTTCCCCTGCCATCAGGTTTTCTGGGTTTCTGCTAATATATTTTCCATTGTCCATATTTAATTTGTCTGGCAGAATGAAATAAAAACATGCTGACATTTTCAAGGAAATCAGATACTTGCCCTGAAAGTTTTGATGGAAAATTTTCAAAGAGCCCTGAGGCTCAGGAGCTGCTCGCATCGGGGTGTGGCCAGCGAAATCTGCTGCCTGAACCAGCGGGGGCAACGCCTGAGCATCTCTCAGCCCCTGCGGACCTGCAGGTGATTGGGAGGAAATTTTTAGGCGATTTTTCTGGGAGGAAAAGCTCTTTTCTAGCACACCTCGTGCTCTGGGTGGCTCCGGCTCTGCTCTCGCAGCAGTTCTGCCTGACCTTGATGCGAGTGGTGCAGAACGCGGCGCCTTCCCCTCCCCTTCCTCCCCCTCGCACTGCGGAGGCACAGGAAAAGTGACCACAGCCTAGCCCTAAATGTTTTATTTTTAACTTTGGCCAGACGACACGTGTATGTGAGGCCAAACAAAAAGAGCTCGAGCATGGGGTGTAAGCGCTCGTCAGTGTCAGCCGCAATCATTGTCAAAGAGGGGCTGGATGCTGCAGCTCGCTGCACAGCTCGGGATGCTCGGGCTGCCATGGATGCCCAGAGATGGATAAAGGCACACAGACACAGATACAGCCTGACAGAATCAACCCCCAGATGGATGCTGCTTGAATTTACCAGAAATTAAGATGCTGAATTGCTTAAGAAAGAGTTCCATGATCTAATTAAGTCTCTTTTATGTCTCCCTTTCTGGTTTATCCTCCACCCTCTAAAAAAAAAAAAAAAAAAAAGTACTTTTTGTTATTTGCAGATTGAATTAGAGGGAAATTGTCTATGCATTAAATAAAATGTTTGCATTCTTTTGTGCTAGCATTGAAGGCTTATGTTTTTTAAAGAAGAAAAAGCAGTAGGATGTAATAATGTCATGCATTCTAACTTGCTCTTGCAAATCAGAACTTCATGATATTTTCCTTTTCAATAAAAATGCTATTTATCATTATCAGATGAAGTGTTAATGGAATCAACTCAAATGCAAACCCATGCATATATATCTATATAAATAAATATAATATATGCATAAAAAAATTCCTTGCTGCTGAGAATGATCAAGCACCTTGTCAGCAATCCATATTATATTCGTTAATTTGATTCCTGCCAAAAAATCACTTAAGTGAGACCTTCTGATTTCTTTCTTTAACGCTTGAAGCTCCTTTCGTCTAAGCAATGTTTATTAACCTATTTCTGAAAATCAGCATAAGCACAAGCTATATTTAATTTGTTCTTTTCTTGTGGTTTAGGTTTGGTTGTTTTTTGTTTGGTTGTGTTTTTTTTTCCCCTCGCAATGTGTTTTTCTTTGATTCCAGTGTAAGAATGAGAAATTGAGCATTGATCAGTGTTACAATAACTCACTGTTTCAGAGTGTAACAGCTGAGAGGACAAAAAGTAAGGCTTATCATATTTTTTATATTCTTTAGGGGAGACTGACTTTAGTTTAATTCCAGGACTAAGAGTAGTGACAGCAAGAAAAGTCACCTGAAGGATAACACTGGGACCTGATGACTGCAGTGTGAGGAACAGCTTTACACTCTCTGCTCTCTTGCCAGTGTTCCCCTTCTGCTACCCTGAACAGCAACTCTCACTGGGTTCCCATCAGAAAGGTGGGTGCAAATTTGCTGAACTCCTCGGTTAATTTGAAAGACACATATTAAAAGTGATATAAGGCTAGATAGTCTTGTTCATACTTTCACACCAAAAAATGACTTAAACACCCAGTAATCAATAAACTCTGCAGTGAATGCAGAACAAGTTTGGAGACAAACAGCCATCCTAATTGTTACAGACCTGGCAGACCTTCCATCCCATTCCCATGACAGGGCTTTTGCACTGAGGTGAATGTGTCATGAATTCTCCAGCACCCAGGCTTGAACAAGGCAGACTGGAACAAGGCAAACTTGTCCCTGTGCTCAACAGGGTTTGTCCTTCTCCCAGCTCTGCAGCCCAGGGAAAAACATTTGCCAAAACAAAAATATCTCTTGTAGAATTTACCTATCTGAGGTGGCTACAGATTGATATAGGAAGGAGCTGTCCTGTCTGGACACCCCCAAAATTCCTGCCCAGAAGCTAAATGTGTTTTCCAAGTTGCAGGAAGATGATTGTGGTAGTGAGACAGTCCTTATAAAAATAATCATGATCTGAGAGATGGAGCAGAGAGATATCAAGTAGGAGCAGGTAAGAAAAAGTTTTTATATTTTTTGACCCTGTTTATTTAAAGAAATGGATGGCCTTCAGTCAGGACTTGACATTGCATCCCTTAGAGGAAGTGAAGTCCTTCACCTTCCTCATTAGGCAGGCATGGAAATCAATGGGATAGCCTGAAGAAATTCAGAGGCTGAATCAACCTCAGATTTTCGGAGAACACAAAATAAATAAGCTTTGTTCCAGCCACTCAGTTCAAACTCATGCCCATAAGATGTTATACCTCACAAGTATCACTTGCATCTGTATACACTGAGAAAGAGAGTGGGTAATAAATCTTCTCACTATTTATTGCTCTGCCAATATGTATCTTGGCAATATTAAAATATATGCATGCATGCTTATGAATTTTATTTCTCTTCAAAGGAACCAGCTCCTTGTACTAACAACCACAGCTCTGACTTGATAGACTCCTCTTTACCTGGCATGCCTATAGAAATCTCTAGAGAATTAGAATTCTCATTAAGTGCACTGGAAAGCAGAATTTAATCAAATGTATGCTGAAGCTTGCTGTTAAAAATATGCAACTATAAATTGCATTTCTGTAGAAGTTGTTGCAGTCCTACAGTGACCACTGAAGTCTTTTTATTTATTGTACCATGAATACAGAATAGATAAAATTAAATTCCCCATAATCAATGGCTCCAATTTACATGTGTTGCTTGTCAAAGTGACATTCTCCAGTCCCCACAAAATGCTATATAATGTGACATCTCACAAGTCTTCAGGAACATCCTAAGATGAATCTGAAAGATAAATATTGCAGTTGTGAGTCTTTCTGCCATGACTGAAATAATTTTAAAATTGCAGAGATATATTCTTCTAACAATGTTAAAATTGTTCTAATGCAAGAGGATAAAATTGTAGTTTTAGTCTCTGTAATTTTTATAGCAGCTTGTAATTTCCATGCACTTGTTACAATTCTCAGATCGGGAAAAATTACAGAAGAAAATGTTTGCAATGGAAAATATGGTCTGCTGCTCATCTTCCCTGTGAAGAACGTACCCAATATTTAGAATCCAGGAAAGCTTTTATGAGTTGCTTGATGCTGTGTCAAAGACAGACCATTTGATTTGGATTAGCTTCATTCCTGGAGTCTGTTAAAGGGGTAAGTATGAGCCCATCTCCTGGTTTCTCCCCAAAACCTACTTGCCCAAGTACTGATGAACTCATTCAATCTCTTCTGTTTGGGCCACTTGCCAGCAGGCTTTGAGAACCATAAAAACTCAAGAGTGAAAATGTTGTGTCCTTTGGTTCTGCTCTGAATTGGTTTTAAGTTCCCCAAATTAGCTGATAATGCTATGATTACCCCAGAAGAGGTTTTAGAATAAGCACTTGAGCAGTAAAACCCTTGAAATGCAGGTACCTGAGGTCTGCTGAGAGCTGTTGATGTGTCACTGTCCCTAAACAGACTGCACCAGGATGTGGGGATCTGTGCCTCAGTGACCCTTGCAGGAGCCCATGAAGGTTAATGCTGGCCCAGGCTGCACAGACACGCTCAGATCCATGATTTCCTTTGGACTGAACTGCTGGGGACACGCCCTGGAGGGGCACAGGGCAGCCCAGGGGAACCTTGCATGGCTGGTTTGGTACATATGGAGGGTGGTATTACCCCAGGTAGAATTTAGGGGAGAGTTTGTGCAGCTGAGGAAGGAAGATCCCCTTAGGAGATGTGACAACATACAAGGGGACATTCTGAGTTTATGTCCAAGGGGAAAAAAAGGAAAATCATCTGCTTGTTATGTGTCTAGGCCAGCATGCCTGTACCTTTCTACATTTGGGTATAGTCTGATTTTCCTAGCTGGTGAAGGGTCAGTTATTCTTTATGCCAGTGGTTGGTAGAGAACTGCTTGCATCCCTGCCCCATCCCCACAGCAGTTGGGAAAATAACCCTGCACTTAGGACAAAGAAGTTGTCCACAAAGCAAAGAGAGCAGACTCCTCAGGGTAGGATAAGGGACCAAAATGGCACATCCTGTCCTAAATCCATCAGGCTGGAATTAAGGGGAGGTGCAATATCACTGGCAGTACCTGGCTGGAGGGAATTGGAACTGGGGAGTGAGATGTTTTAGGGGGATGAATAAATAACACTAATTGCTTGTGTTTGACACCGAGAAACATTTTGTAACTCTGAAGCAGATTTTGAGAGACCTTTTTTTGAGACCTGTTTTTTTCCTCTTACAGTTAGTGCACAGCCTGTGTGCTAAACCCTGTTCTGGTGCCTTGAGGCTGATGGGAGATGGGGTCAAGACCAGACTCTCTGTGCAGTCTTTGGTCCTTTCTCATTCTCTGGCTGCCAGGACTGTCTCTGAGACATGGCCCTAAATTACAAACCTAGAGAGGAACAAACCTGGCCTAACACTGCTTGTGGGTTTTTTTTTAATATCCTCGACCTTATTTGAATCAGAACCCAAATAAATGCCTTCATTTTTTAAGGGGAAACTGCTGGAGCACCTCAGAAGCCAGTGGCCTGAGTGCTCTGAGCTAAACCCAGCCTTTCTGTATCAAATCCCATCTTTTTAGCTCATTCTCCTCATTCGTATTCTATAATGCAAGTGGGCAATACCAACTTTCAGCTAGAAACTGATAAACCTCCCTCTTCTCTTAAAATATATTTTGTTCTCATAAAGAGCTGTTGGATACAGCATCACCTCAATTATAATGAAACAGCAAAGAAATTCCACATTGGGAAAGGTTTTCTGAGGGTATATTCTCAGTTACTGCTGAAGATTAAAAATAATTTTCTCAAGCAATAAATTGGTTGAGACAGTAACAGGACCAAAATCATAGTGAAATCTAGTAATGAAATATTAATGCTAACATGTTAAGCTGGGAAAATAATAAAAATTCATTTTTCAGAGCTGTGTGGATCACATTAGTAGTGTCCTGAGCAAGCTTGATTTCAATGTGCAGGGCTTTCTACCTGTGTGCTCTTCTTATGTACAATTCCTCAATTCCTATTAGCAGGAAAGATGACCAAACTCTTAAGTCATGTAACTGCTTCAGGAAAGCAAAGGAACCCTGTTGGAGTACATGGCAGTAGCTCTCTGGAATTAGAAGGCATGGTGGGAGTGACACAAAAAGAGCTGTCAAGTACCTGGTGCTTTGCTTTACTGCTCCACTAAATGGCCATTGTGGAGCTGTGCCAGACATACGGGGAAATTTCATTTCTAGGGCAACATTATTTTGCGTGAAACTGAAATAAGATAAAAACTAAGCGTAAAGGTATGTTTGAATTTCAGATTGTGCTTGATCTTTGTATGCCAAGAGGACCTCCCTTGGATACTCAGCCTAGCTGCAGGCTTTCTTTCAGGTCCTGGAACCTGCAGCTTTCAGAAGTCAGGCCAATTTAAATTGTGTAGACTGTGCTGCTTTACATAACCCATTTGAATTTAAAAACCTGCAAGGTAAATAGGTACATTCTGCACACGCCTGTCCTACTGGCTTAGGGGCAGCTTTAATGTCACACAATTAAAGAGAGTGGGGAGAGGGAGCCCAGCGAGGTCCAGCCATGTGCTCAGCGTCTCTGGAGCAGGAGCGGTGCTGAGGCAGTGCCCAGCTGAGGTGACTCCATTCCATCAGTGTCCCTCATCTTCCAGCTCCAGGGGCCTCCTGGCCCCACGGGACACCTCAGGTGCTGTCAGCAGTGGCTCCACCCCAGCTGCAGGTGGCTGAATTAACTCACGGGTGTAACAGGACTGGATTTGTACAGAAGGATCTCCAGAGAGCTGATGCTGGGAGCAAGGTGCTGAGCCTGAGCTGGGCTTCAGAGGGGCCACGAAGCCCACAGGGATGGACATAAAGGCCTTGTAGCAAATCCACTCTCAGGGGAAGGGATGTAAATATGGATTGAGGCTTTTCACAAGGGGGAATGGCTTTACAGTGCTAGAGAGCAGGGACAGATTATCTGTTAGGAAGGAATTGTTCCCGGTGAGGTGCACAGGTTCCCCAGAGAAGCTGTGGCTGGGCCATCCCTGGAAGTGTCCAGGGCCAGGATGGATGTGGCTCTGAGCAACCTGGGACAGTGGAAGGTGTCCCCGCCCAGGGCAGGGGGGTAGAATGAGATGATTTCTAAGGTCCCTTCTAACCCAAACTGTTCTGTGAGTTTATGATTTTGTGAAATACCACAGGCTTCTTCCAAAGGCCTTCAGAAACCCTGCTCCTCCCTGCAGGCCGGGGTATCTCCTGATGCCAGGCAGCCACTGAGTTTCAAGGCCAAATTGACTTCAGGACATCACTACTGTGCATTATTTTTGCCTCCCTAGGGCCTGAATAATGTAGGGGTTTGCTCCCCTTGAAGTCTCAATCAAACCAAATTCAGAGCTGCTTTGCTGCCTGTGTGTCAAGGATAAGAAAGCTGAAAAACCATCTCAGCAGCCTCCTGGGCAGCTTCCTGCCCCTGAGCATCCCTGGAGAGCCTCCCTTTTAGCATCCCCTGGCAGCAGGTCCTGCAGGGACACAGCCCTGGCCAGGATCTGCCCTGTCCCTCCGAGAGGAGCCTGGCAGCCCTTTGGAGGGACACTGCAGGGTGACTGCAGAGCGTGGGTGTGCCCTGGGGCCAGCCCAGGCAGGGTGATCCCAGAGGATGAGGACAGAAATGGAGCACAGAGCATAATCTGTTTTAATGTATCCTTCTGCTGCTGCTGAATAACTCCCCAGTTCGGATTACTTTTACTGCAGGCACGATTAGTTAGCAATTGACAGGGCAGGGGGTATCAGTGGGGAGTCCGCAGCTAGCTAAGAGTATGAGCCAAACAAACATTATTTTCCAGCTTATTGGGAGAAAAGCCTGCAGAGAGCAGAAAGTTTGTCCCTCACTGTTTTCCTGGGTAGGGGTGCAGTCTTGAAAGTGATGAGACAAACACTTGAGGATGGCTGATAGCACTGGAGTGCTGAAAAGACAAGGAAATGATACTGGATCCCAAGGTGTAGGAAAAAAAAAACACCTGTAAAAGGCAGCTTAAGTAAAGCTTTCTGAAACCACGTGAAGTCACTAAAACTAGTCTGTGAAATGCTTCAACACAAATGGTTCTCACCTCCTTCCACCTGAAAGAACCAGGCATGTTCACAACATGCTTCTTCAGTGTTTGCCTTTGAATAACGAAACAAAATATACTGGTCAGTGAAGTTAAGCCACTAAAAGTAAATCAGTTCTGTTTCCATCAGACCAGGCTGGAATATCCTGTACCACTGAAGCCATCTGTAGTTCCCACATCGATTTTCCTCTCCGCGGCACCGAACATACAAAATCAGCAGGTGCCTTTGAGTGCTCTCTCAGCCACATGGAGAAAATAGATAAAAGCCCTCTGGGTCTCCTGTGTGTCTATGTGCAGCCTCACCTGTGTGACACCTGGCTGTGCCCAGCACAGAAATAAGCACAGGCAGGCTTGGCAGCCTGCTGAATCTGCATGTTTGTGTGGAGGAGAAAGTTCTGCCAGGAGGCAGTGACCTGCCTCTCCACAATGGTGATGTGCAGAGTCCCAACAGGAACAGCCTTGTCGTGTGCCAAGCACCTCTGAGACAGAGGAGGCTGTGCCCAATTTGGTAGAAATAAAGCTCAACCTCCTCCTTCTGTTATTTCCTGTTCTTGTGGAAACTGCTTCCCCTGATCCACTGCAAAATGCTGTTTCGCCGTTTTCACTTTTCCAATTTCACAACTACAGTTGTGACCTTTTCAAGAGAAAATGCCTTTTTAAATGTGTCTGAGGGCATGGCAGCTTCTTCACTGCCCCTAATGTTCCATTCACCTGCCCCCCATTCACCATTCAATGGCACAATGCTGGTTCCATCTGAGGCAGTTCCTGGCATGTTCAGTGCCTGGAAAACCCACTGGCTCCATTTTCTCAATGGCTGAGCGCTGGCAGTTCCTGTGTCCTTCCTTTAATTAGACACTCTAAAAACTGAGAACACCATCAAACAAGGTGAGGTCCCACTATTACTAACTAGCAAGTGACTGTATATTTAGATACTAAGAAAAATCCAAGTAAAAACCCATGAGCTTAAGATCAGAGACAAAAAAAACCCTTTTATCTTTCTGAGCTCATTTGAGCTCTCAAGTCAGGGAATGAGCCCACTTCCCAAGACCTCAGGGCCAGAGCTGTCTCTAACCTCTGCATTCAGCATTGCTGCCACTGGTCACAGCACAAGCAGCAGGGACACCCTGCAGTGCAAGGCTGTCCCCTGGAAATTTGCTTTTGCTGAGCACCCAGGACACGGCACCAAACCCATGGGAACCCGGGTGCCTGCAAAGAAGAAGGTGCCCCCTGTTTCCCAGGGTGTTTGCTGTGCTGGTTGGTGTGGGGAGCAGAGCAGCACCAAGCCCTGTGTCCTGCAGAAAGGCACAAATGCCAGAGGAAGATGATGAAGTATGAATTCAAAGGTTAGGCTGTTTTTTGCCCCTAAGCTCTAAAGGAGGGAATCACTACCTTTTGAGATGGATAGTATCATTAATCAGGCACTGAGAGTTCAGTCCCTTGTAGGATGCCAAATCATCTGGACTTTTATCTCCCTAGCCCTGCACAGAAGACAAATCCAGGCCTGCTAGTGCTTGGGAAGGGGGGTGGGGAAGATGTTATTAGGAGAAAAATTTTTGAAGCATAAACAAAATTTCAGCAAAAGGTTGTTCCCACCATGACACGATTATAAATGAGATGATCAGACACAGAGAGCACTTTATTTTGTGGCTTTAGCAAAATTCTGTTTCTGTTCTAATGGTAGGAGTAAAATATTTAAAGGGAGACGGAGAGGGCTCCTTTAAAAATTCCAGATATTTTAATTAATGCCAATAGCATTTAAATATTATGGCTTGAGATTCTTATGGAAAGTCTCTTTTATTCATTAAATTTTCCAGACCAAACATAATTAGAATTCTTAACATTCATGATCTCTCAGCATTGGCTTCCAAAATTAATGGTCTGAGTAATTTCTTACAGCAGATGAACTGATTTTCAAAATAAATACATTGCAGTAGTAAACATCAGCTTTCAGTAAAGGAAGGAGGTGCCAGTCAAAGACAACTCTCAAGAAAGAAAGCACCCTCCATTTTGTCTCTCCTGGATTCCCATATTCAAAGGGCATAATGAAGGATTGTATTCCTGGAGTAAAAAATTAGGGAATCCACAAACAGAAGCTGTCTGTACCACTTGTGCGTGGTTTTGGTGTCACACATCCCCTCTGCCAGCCTGGCTGCAGGAGCTGCTGGTGCCCAGGATGTTTTTGGGAGCACAGGTGGGTCAGGGATGCCTTTCCCACAGGTGCCTGCTCTGTGTGCTGGGAGGCTGGGAGGGTGTGGGAGTGCAGCTGGGCACGGGAGGCTGTCCTGGTTCAGCTGCCTGCATGGACCTGCCAAAAGCTCTGTGGGCCTGGGAAGGGCATTTAACCCAGCGTTTCGCAGGGGGCTGCTAAATGTTTGCTGCTCATTTTGGCACCTGATTTCCAGAGTGTGGAGCACTTCCAGCTGCAGCTCCTGCTGGTGAGCCGTGAGCCCAGGAAAAGCCACGCCGAGCTCGGAGCTGTAAAAGCTGCCGCTTCCGAGCGGGCACAGTGGGATCTCACAGCACCTCCTGGCAGCCTCCTGATGCTGAGACTCAGGATCCTGGATCCCATTCCCAGCCCTGGAAAGCCAGCAGCTCTGGTGGGCGCAAATCATTCTGCCTCCATCTCCTCCTTGTTCTGGTTCTGCCTTTTCTCTCCCCATCTCTTTGCCTTTGTGATGAGGCTATTCCCTTCTGCACAAGCTGGAGGACGAGATGAGCCCAGCAGAACAGGATCCTCAGAGCTTTTAGGATTCTCAATGAAAGAAAAGTATTTGCTGAAGAAGTCAGGTTGGAATTTTTCCAAATGCTTTCACTTGGCCACACTTGCATAGATTTTCATGGCAGTAACAAAATGGCACATCCTTAACACAAAGGTCACAGATCGACTAAATTTCTACTCCCCTATCCAAACCGTGAGGCGTCGTGGTGCATCTTAAAGAAGAGGATGTCAGTTCTTTTTCTCTTTTACCATTACAAAACAGTGCATTGTTCCCTGGCCTTGCCCTTGGGAATAGCTATATTGTTTTGGCTGAAGCTTTCCAAAAAAATTCAGCCTGCGGCAGATGCCCAGGATGGAAAAATGACAAGTTACTGGTCAAAATATGACAGTTATAAGCAGCTGAAAATAGAGCCTTGTAATTGGAAATGTCAGATGCTTCTGACAGTAGGCAGTGCTACCAGCCCTCCAACCTCGGGACGTTTGCTCAGGATTTCATGTGTAGGTAGAGGCAGTGTGTGCACCTCCCAGTAGTCTTAGTAATAGAAGTGGCACAAAAAGGAGTAGAAAAGTTTTCTGGGTGTCAAAGCATGGCATGAATGGCATTCCTGATGCTGGCAGCTTTGCCATCTGTTTGGACAGAAGCTGGAGAACTGCTGTGCCAGCTTAGCACAACCCCACTGCTATCTCCTGCCTCCGGGGCCAGGGGTGGCACCCATCCATGCCTCATCTTCCCTGAAACTGGTTCTTTGAGAGCAGAGCTGGATTCCCTGGCATTTGAGTTGCTAAACTGAAGGCTTCTGGGGATATTTTGCAGGGAGGGAGGGCAGCTCTGTGTCCCCCAGCCCCTGTGAGCAGAGATCCTGCCCCCAGCAACCTTGTGTGGTGTGTGGGGAGTGTTGGACCTGCTCAGTGTTTCCACTCAATTCCTGGTCTGCTGTGTGTGCAGAGACTGGGTTTGATTCTCACAGCTTTCCAACTTTAGCCACCCATTAGGCTTCAGAAAGCCATTTCACTTCTGGGAAGTTTAGAAGGCTCCAGCCAGAGCTTGCACTTGAACCAGCTGGTCACTGCCTGCCTTTCAGACACCTTCCCAGGAGGGAAATTCACCTTTCCCTGGTGCAGGGGCAACAAGCCAGCCCTGTAGTCAGTCACAGCAGTTTCATTAAGTTTTATATTTAACTTCCCCTCAGCACCTGGGACCAGAAGGAGTGTGTTAGTGTCTTGGAGCTGGAACACTACATTGAATTACCTTGTTGGTTTATCTAGTCATAATAGAAAGAGAGATCCCAGTGCTCCAGTTAAGAGTCTGTCAGCATTTCCATTATAAACCTCTTAGTCTCAAGAGGTTTTAACTTAGCTTTAAAAATCTGTTCCATTGCACAAACTTAGTTTATAACATGGCAAAGAGCAGTATTTTATCTCTTAATATTGAAAATACACACAGAGTCAGTTCATATTGAAGTATATATGTGTGTAGCCAAAGATACCCTGGGTTTAGGCAGTGATCAACCTGACTGATGTCTTCTCTGCTTTTTAATTTAGCTGACATGATATTATTGCTCTGGCTATTTTAATAGATAAGGTACTGTGGTTTCACAATCTCTTCCATTACTGGCACACAACGCCTCTAATATATGTTAATATGATTATTCACAAGTGCAGCAGAGTCACACTGGAGGAAGCATAAGAGGTTTGGCACAAAGGGTGCTTGCCCTCCTTTTCTTTTTATTCCAGACACTCATTCAAGGACACTTAACTTTCCCTCTGAAAAAGCAAAGCAAAAGCCTCGACCAGCTGCCTGGCAGTAAAGATTTGGCAAATGTATTTCTTTAAACAAAAAGTTTCTTGATTTCCTAGCAGAAAGCAGCTGGGGCAGGGTCCTTCAGAGGAGCAGTGGCTGTTTGTCTCACCTGAAGATCCAATGAAAGGATAATGTCTTTGGATGGGAGGGTTTGAACTCCAAGACAAAAAGCACCATTCCCATCTGAGGCACATGGCCAGACAGCAGGGCTGCTGCACATGCTCCCTGTGGGGCTTAGTGAATTGTTACCAATTTTTTTTTTTTTCCCCAGACACAGGCTGGCACAGAAAGGAAGCTCCTTCTCCCAAAGCCTCCAGCCGTCCTGAGAGCAGGTGAAGCTCGCTAGACACTGGGCAGGGTAAGCTTGACAGGAGCCTCCACAAGGAGTGTCAAATAAAACACATCCCCTAGACATTTATCTTCTTTACTTCTGGACAAATTGCTCTTTATAAATTAAGGAAAAATTTGTTTTCCCCAGCTGCTCTGACTTCTGAAAGCCCAAGGCGAGGTAGCTCATGCCCAGGAGACCCAAAAGTGCTCCCATTTTCCTGGTATGGTTGCACTGGTGCTACAGCCTGGCTGCCCTTGCTGTCCATCCCCACTCTTATCACACATCCCTCACTTTTTCCTGCTCTTCCCTTGGTGGGGTTGCTGAATTTCAGGGTTGCTCGAGCTGGGATACACCTGCAGCTGCTGCCTCTGGCTGTGCTACCAGGTGGAGTCAGGATTTTCTCGCTCACAGCTTTCCTCTCTCTTCTCCTGAGCTCCACTTCCCTTTTGCCACTCATGGTTGGAGTCTCTTCCCGTACACACACTCCCACCCCTTTGACACGGCTATTTTTCTGGCCTGAAATGTTTAAGATTCGATTTCTCATAAAAATGCTGGCAAAGGGCCACACAGGTCTGTGCACCAGCTGATAGGGATTAATCCCAGTCCCAGGCTGGCAGTTTCCCATCGATAGCCAGGGCTGGGCAGGCAGGGCTGCAAGCCCATGATTCAGCAACTTCCCTGATTAATCAAGCCACTTGATTTTTTATGCATGCGAGCGTGCCCAAGGCAGCTGCGATAAGTCGGCTTCCAGGCAGAGTGTTAGCAGTGCTGGGGATGTCAAAGGGTTGCTGATATTGATATAAATATATAGAGAGGCGTAGTATTCTGATTAGGCTGTGGTTTGAAATAGTCTTCGGCAGCGTTCGTTCGCTCCGTTGATAGAATCCTTTCCGCAAATTTCCCCACGCGTTGTACCTCTGCTGCTGCATTTCTTAATTACGGATACACTTTATCTGAGTTAAACATGTCCCAGGCCCCTCAGCATAAATTACACCCGGGGTGTGTGTACTGAGAGCACTTCCCAGGTGTGTGAGAGGATAAGTGTGTGCTAAAGCAGCGTGAATCTCAGAAAAGGTTTAGGAAACCTTTTCATTTTCAAAAAAAAAAAAAAAAACCCACCCTGCTAAAATCCCTGAGAACACCAACCCAGAGCAATTTTCTTCTGTGGAGGGGAATGCTGTATCTTGTATTTCCTACCCTGTGGTTTGGGGATGTGCAGGTAGAAGTGCAGATGCTGATGGGCTTGGTGGCAGAAGCGTGTGCTTTGAGCCAGCGTTTGTAGCTCTTTTATTGGTACCATCAAGTAGTAACAGGGAAAATGCCACTGTGTTTTCCTGGCATCCCATTAAAAAAGAAAAGAGAAGGGCACCTGCATTTCAGAGATCAGTGGCACAGCTTTGGTCATCCTAATGCTGCAAAAGACAACTTTTTTGAGGTGCACAGCTGGTGGGAGTGTGAGGAGCAGGTCCCAGGCTCATTGACAGCCTGTGGCTGCCAGTGAGTGCCCAGCAGACCTGGGGGTCAAAGCCAAACATGCAAAAGGCAGAGGTGCAAAGAGTTTGGCTTCCAGGCTGCTCCAGCCTCCTCCTCACACCCAACCCTGGGTTTCAGTGGTGTGTCCAGGTCCAGAGGCTTCACTGCCTGTCTTGGCAAGCAAGGTTTCACAGCCACTTCCTCAGGGCAGATCAGGAAATGTGGCTTACTCTCAGGTGGTTCTGCCAGGTGTAAACAAAAAAATAAGAGCAGTGTGTTAGAAGAACATGGGAGGCAAAATCAGAGAATGAAGGTTTGGCTCCAGCGGACTCAAAGGCATGCAGATATTTGTGATTGTCAGAATTTTTTCATGGCAGCAGTAATTGTTGATATTTATTTTTCCTCACTTCAGTGGAGCAGTGTTTGTTAATAAATCTAATAATAAAACATCCACAACAATTGCCAGATTTGCCAATTTTTTTTTCTTCAATAAACTGAGCATGAAAAAAAGGAATTTTGTTTTCTGTTTTGTTTTGTTTTGCTTTGTTTTTCTTCCCTGTAAGAATAGAAGACCTGGGGTAAAGATCTGGAACCTGTAAGGAGCACCTCAAAGAGTGACTTTTCCTGACCAGGAGAGCTCATATATAGTTTATACAACTTGCATTGTGAGCTGCAACATTTATTGCAAATGCACCAATATAAAAAAACAAAACAAAACCCCAACCCTGCTAGAATTGACTCACAGATGGACAAATTTGTTATTGTTTTCATGATCTTTTGCAATGTGTTTGCAGGTTTCCACAGCCTTGTTTAAATTCAAGGCAAGGACCTTTTTGCACCAACTTTGCAGGATTTAATTTGTGAGTTGTACATTTAATTCTCCACAGCAGATGGTGATGTGTGGGTGTACTGCTGTATATTTGCAACAGATTCCTTATCTTACAAAATTAATTGTCTCATGTGCTGATTTAAAATCAGAATTGTATTGTTTGTAAAAAGCTAATTCTTGCATATCAATTTGCTGGGACCTGTGCAATTCCAACAAAATGCAAGGAGGAAAAGTCCAAGTGCTGCTTTAAAACAAATGGATTGTGGCACCTCTAGTCAGTCCTGATGTTCAGACTGAGGAGGCAATTACTGTGTTCGTTTAAAAGTAACTAAATAAAATTTAGTATTTTGGGACTGCCAGGTTGCCTCGATGTTGCTTGGGAAAGTTTCTGTGGCAGTTCAGCCACACTCAGTGACACACACAGTGACACCCCAGCACAGCCAAGGCTCCAAACTGAAACCCTTTTCCTTTGGAAGGGTTTTTTCCTCAGCAGGGATTTGTAAATGATTGCTTTTTCAATGGCATTGCTTACATTCATTTTTAGAGTTTAGGGGATTTTTGTTCCCTCTAATTTGATAAACTTTTGTGTCATTAAGAAACACCAGTGCTCTGGCCATGCAGCATCTCAGGCTCCTGTCTGGGTCTTGGAGGAGAAAGAGAACTTGGGAGCATTTCAGGGGAGGTTAGGCACTCACCAGCCCCATGGCACCATGTGCTTGGGCAGCCTTAGGTGGCACCAAAAATGTGGCTTTGTCTAGGACAGGGTCACACTGGTGGCCTTGGAAAGGGGGGCACCCAGGGCCTGAACGATTGTGGTGTTAAACAGGTGTTCAGGAGGACAAAATCAGGCCAGAGGTGATGGTGATGGTTCACCTGCTCCTCCTCCTGTGTGATGGCTACTGGGCCACTGTGGCTGGCTTATCAGAAATGGAATTTAGGGGATTTGGTTAAATGATGCAGTGGGTGCTGTGGGCCTGCAGGGAGAGTCTCCAGTGCAGGGCACCCTGTGCCATGGGTGGATGGACAGAGAAGTAAATCCTGTCCCCTCTGTCCCTGAGGCTCCAGAGCAAGGCTGGGCTGACCCAAGGATCAGGAGGGCAGGACGAGGATGTCACACCTGACAAGGGCCCGGGGGGCTCAGCAGCACGAGGCTGGAGGCCTTGGGGACAAGACACGTGCTTCTGGTGACAAAAACAAGCTTCTGGACTTCCTGGCAGAGCAATGCGTGGGTTTACTTGCTCTCTGGGACAGGGAATATGAGCCTGCTTCAGATTGTGTCTGACTGTAAGCAGCAGTAGCTGGATCTCGCTTGCTGACAGCTCCAAGCCCCAATGATGTGAAACAGAAGGTTTATTGTGGAATGAATAAAACAGAGGTTTTAGGATTTTGTTTTTTGCTACTGCACAAGAAAAAATTTGCAGCTCTGTAATATTTAAAATCTCAATGAAATTTTAGATGAAATATTTTAAAATATGCTGGACTGGCATTTAAAAATATCAGTGATACCTTAGGAGTGTGGCAAGCAAAGCTTCCAACTGTGTCTGAAAAGCAGCTGTTGCGTGTGTGTGTGCATCCATCTTCCCAGTTATTCCTACTGTGAGGAGAAAGAGTATTTCAGAAAATTGTTAATCTGGAAGAACCAGTCTGATTTCTTGTCTTTAACTATGGGTGAGTTAAATTACCCTTTGCATGAACCCCCCCTTTGGGAACTTTCCTTCTTACTGCCCTTTCCAATGCTCAGCTCTGGCAGATTTATAGGAACAGGCTTTTTAAAACACAGGTTTTGTGTTTATAGGAGGTAGAAACAATTCAAGCTTGGTGACTCTTCAGTTTCTGTTCTCCTGATCACCCTGGTGCTGTCCTGCACACGATCCCACTGGAATTTCTCAAGCACACCAGTGGCACACAGTGTTTCTTGGAGACACCTCAGAAGTGCCTCTTGCACCAGCAGTACCACTCCCCTGGGCACTGAAGGTACCCCCAAAGCACCTGGGCTGCAGGCCCTGCACTGCAGCAATGCCCTGGAGCTGCATCCCACAGGATTTGTGTCCATGTGTGCTCGTGGTGCCTCGTGCCTCCCTCCTGCAGCACTCCCTGTTTGTGCCCAGGTGATGTGTCCCTTGTGAGCTACTGAGGCTCAGCTGGAGTGGCTCCTTGGTGTAGGAAGTCAGGTATTTTCAGAAGAGAGACACTGCATTAGTCTGAGATGTCAGAACTTTTGTGAAGTTATGCTGGATTTGATCTCTTTTCATTTTGCTCTGTATGCACAATGAATTACTTCTGTGCAGGGAGCTCAATCTGCAAGATCTCCAGGGCAGGGAGCAAACCTTTGCTGTCACCACACTTTGACCTCACCTCTCTCTAGCCATGCAAGGCAACAACCCTGCCTGGCTTCTGGTGATGGAGAAAGGCTTCCCTGGAACAGCCCTGGGTGTCCCTGTCCCAATGATTCTGAAGCTGATCCAAGTACCCAGGCAGCTGCCTCTGCCTGATGCAGTGCATCCAGACCCCCCTTCCCACTGGAAAGGAGGAACACCAAAGCAACTACAAGCTCAGGGGCTCCAGGAAAGCTGAATGGCCTCAGTGTGAATTTAAGGGTAGCTCACTGCTCCCTTGGAGCTGTCAGCTGTTATTTCCCAACACAACTCCCATCTCAGTGCATTCCAAGCCCAGCTCCGTGTCTAAGGTAAGCTGAAGTGGAACACAAAGTGAGTGCACTTCAAACACCCTCCCCCAGGTGGTTTTCCATTTATGCAGCAGGCTCACTAATTGCAGAAAGAGTGATTAGCCTTTCAAGAAGGAAATATAAACCTTGATTACTTTGAATGTGTGTTAGTGAAATGTGGTTCTGATCCCAGCTGGGCAGAAACTGTGTTTCAGTAAAAGTTTCTCAAAATGCTCCCATAGGAGCAGCATGGGCAACATGTCTGAGATGTTTTTACCCTGTTCCCATTTGTGATACCCTCAAAAGGAGAATGAACTTTGCACCCCAGGTCTCTAAAGCCAGCAGAGTCCTTTCCCTCATGTTACTGGTGTGCTTCAGCTCACAGGAGCTCACCAAGCTGCTGAATGGGGAAACGGATTCCATATGAGATGTAAAGACAAGGAGCCAACCCGTAAGTGGAAGTGTGGAGATAATCAAAACTGGCCCCAGTGCCAGTTGTGTTCTGACTTAAGAGCACCCAGACCATGCCGTGATTTTGGTTACTTTCTGAAGAAAGGACAGCAGAAAAATTAGGTGACAACCCTAACAAATGCTCTAAAGCAGCTAGAACCATAGTAAATAGTGCTGGTTATAAAATAGCACTTTCTTAAATGGAAAGTGCAGGGTTTTCTTTTAAATGGGCTGATGTATGTTGTAAAGTGTATATATATGTATATGATCAAAATATGTGTATATACATATATAGGCAGATGGAAGGATGATGTTTTTCAGAGCCGAGTCTTTAAACAGACCAAATTAACCATTTCTGCTTTTTACTATGGCATGGTGAGGTGGATTTAAGGATGAATTAAGCAAGCTGTAAACTTAAGAACAAACTCATTCTGTGGCTTGAAATTAATTATTATAACCAACATGGTAACTTAATCTCACAAAAACACGAGTTTATTAATAGGTGAAGGAGCTGAAGAACCACACAGTCCATCCAGCCCTCTGATAGTTTCCTAATCTCAGTTACGAAATTCAATGCTGCAGTTTTACAAGGTACATATTCTCAATTAGTGAATGTTACAGAACATAAACATGAAGTGAATATTTGTATTAATGAGATTCAAACAAGTCAACTGAAAGAAGTATCAACTCTAGTTATAACACATGGTGAAAAGAATCAAATTTGGAATGTGATCATATATACTGTTGTACATCAGACAATATGTACACTTTCATATTGCATGACATTCATAGCATATTCATAGAAAAGTCAAACTAAATGATGGCTTAAAAACTATTATCACTGAAATTTGCTCACTATGATTTAAAGTGTTGTTATTGACTGAGTTAATATTTTCATTGTGTAAAAATACTGTATATAGTAGAAACCCTTCAGCATCTTCCACATTCAAATAAATGAAAGTTACAGTTTGGTATTTGGTGTTCAACATCTTAAATTAAACGGCCGATTCTTTCTGGCCTTCGGAAGGAAAAACAAATCATGAATATGCTCAATCTGGTTTGACTAGAACGTTTCTCTCTTGAAGACCTTGCTTCTGGAATCAGAGACTAAACCTCGACCTCGGCTGAGGTGCGGCTGGGAACACTAAAACATCTGAACACACTTAAAAAGGTGGAAAGTCCATAGCCATTCTACACACTTTCATTTATTGTCTGGACAATTAAAGTACAAATAATTCAAACACAACAAGGTTATGAAAAAAACATTTACAATACTTTCCCTCAGAAATGATCTAAACTAGCAAGGTTAACATGAAGTCATTCATTATAACTAAAGTATACAACTGCCTGGTCCTAAGAAAGATTTTTTAAATTATTATTATTATTCAGATAGTAAAACACATCGTAGAGAAAAGATTCTGACATGCCTTCCCCACTAATGCTTAGCAAATGCATCAAAACTTTCCCAGCAAACTGCGCTCATTCATAGCAGATGATGTATAAAGGTTTCCCTGAACATTGAATGAGTGTTCCTTTAAACTAAAATCTAACATTGTTAAAGTAAAAAACTGATAAAATTATGATGCAGCCTTTGCTTTTAGTTATTTGTCTACTACAAAAGTTTGCCTCTTCAGTGTGAAAAATCAATACTTAGTCTACATGCAGTTAGTGGGTATAGCATGGAAAAAATGCACAAAATAAGCACAAGTTATAAATAACCATAACGTTTTATTACCATTAAGACTAAACTTGTATTGAAAAGATTTTATATAACAAGACAAGAAAAGCAATAGCAAATTTAACTATCAACTAGATTATGCATAGCGAGTAACTGTTTCTAGTACTCAGGGAAGAGCATGACCCTTTTTTGTTTTAAATATATAACCGTACAAAGCACAAACATACTAAAATGATCAGTGCACTGGACATGGGAGAGCACCCCCTCAGTCATTTTGTTCCCTTAGCTCTGTTTTCCCCAATCTGAATTACATTAAAATAAAGACCCAGTTGTTTTCTTTTCTACTGTGCAGTAAGAAAAAATATTCACAACAAACATGACAATATATCAAACAATATTTCTACACAAGTTACCTTGATACCTCTGTCACTTAAGTATCATAAGAAAACATTTTAAGACATATACAAACAAAACTAGCAAAGTGTTACAACTTATAATAAATTAACCAAAAGAAAAAATAACTTTATATATATATATATTTATATTATATATACACATACACACACAACAAAATGACACAATAATATGCTTCTTCCCATAGTTTAAGTAAACAAATAAGTAGACTAGCCAAACTAGCTATATTTGATTTTGGCCATATGCATCACATCGGCAATTAAATAAATAAGTGTTTCAAGCAACATAAACAGTGTTCCAAATGTGCCAACACAGCCCAATTATATTAGCTTGGGCTATAAAGTGAATTTGAAAATTCTTAACAAATTTAAAGCAAATGTATTTTTTTCTAAACACATTACATTTAACTATGATACTAAGATATGTAAATAATTTTGTAGCACCTACTGCTCAAACCAAGGAAGTTTTTGATCAAAAAATTAATTTTTTTAACTTTTGTTCTGCTGATATCCCATACTGATGACTTAAAGAAAAACCGTCTTGCAACTCATCTCCTTGCTTTTGGGTTTTGACTGTGGGTAACTGCGTGCCTGGGAAGAACACTCTCCCGTACTGTATTTAATATTTTTATTACATGCTATGAAAAGATACGAAGATCATCTGTTTGTAGCCCATCCTTCAAAAAACAATCTACTAATCCAGTTTAAAACACACATCTTGATCTCTAAAAAGTTACCAGTGCAGTATGAACATGACAAAGTTGTCAATTTCCCCTAAATTAGCCAGTCAAAATATTTTTTCTCAAATCCAGATTCTCTTGTAAAAATTCTTTATATTTTATAAAAATAGATTTTTCTTGAAACCCATTTTCAGCAAAGAGACCACCTCTTTGGCAACATTGTTAATGTTATTTAAATTGTTATGTCATCAGGTATCCCCCGTTACCCCATTCCCTAACAGAAGACTGTTTAGTTCACATGATACAAAAGAAAAAAGGAAAAATAAAAAAAGTTGCAAAATTATGTTCTTCTTTTTGCAATTTTTATTGTTCCTCTTTAATTTGCGTGGGGGGTTTACCAATCTGATTCAATCAATGTTTTGAAAAAACAGAAAAGAAAACAAAAAAATCTTTTTTTTCTCGCTTTTAATCCCATTAGTTCGTAAAAATTGTTTTTTGTTTTATTATTTTTTCAAATGAGTGAATGGTCATCTTAAAAAGACCCACCTTCAAGGAAGGTAGTAAAACTAGCTGGCCGGGTAAAAATCCCTGCACATTGTTATCTATGTATATTATATTCAACAACGACAGCTATGAAAGAACATTCAATGCATCAAAGGTTTTTTTTTTTTCTAAGCATTATAAAATCCTTTCCTGTTCCTCACAGGATATCCAATGTTTTAATACTTAGGCAACACTGGCTTATAAAGTCCATGGTTGAATATAAGCCTTGAAGAGTTTTTTTTTTTGTTTTGTTTTGTTCGTATATATATTTATATATATATATTTTAGTAAGTAAGGATATGAAATTCAGGATTTGTGGGTTTTATTGGTTTTAAAGGAAACTTGCAATACTCTGTCTCCTAAACGGTATCCATTAAGGCTGGCAATCGCCATGGCAGCTTCGTCGTAGTTGGTCATGGTGACAAAGCCAAATCCCTTGCACTTGTTGGTGTTGAAATCACGGATCACCTTGACATTATTGACCGCTCCAAAGGGACCAAACAACTGCCACAGCACGCTCTCATCCGAGTCAGGAGACAAGTTGTAGACGAAGATGCACCATCCAGTCCCGGTGTGACCAGGGATGTTCATTCCCACAAGGCTCGTCATACCATCAATTGTGATCGGAGAAAACCTACCGAGCAAAAAGAGGGGTCTATTCTAAATACATCTCTTGGCAGGAGCTATAGGGGTCCAAGACTTTAAAGTCAATAAGCCAATGAAGGTTCTGGATCCTGTCCCTGGAAGATGACCACAGAGCCACCCTTCCTCTCTAGCTCCTGCTGAAGTGGAGGGGAGCTGTGCTAAATAAAATTGCCAAATCTGGGCATAAATGCATCTCCCTCTGAGGATGAGCCCCACTTAGATGTGTACAAAGACCTCAGAAAATAAATGCTTGAGGACAATCTGAGTCAGAGAGGGCCTACACACACTGTGATAAACAACAGCTCGTGTAAAAAGGGCCTGCAAAAATTTGCCACTTATTTCCAGCACTGATATAAGTTTCAGGACAGAGATCTAATGCTTCATCTCCTACTAGTCTGCTGTGAAAAAACCCAAGCAAACTTCAAGACCTATTTTAAAGATTAATAAGAAATGCCTTTGTCAAGATTCAGCAATAATGGTAGCTTCTTCAGCTAAAAATACTATTAGAGAGATGTCTCTAAGTGGTAGATTTTATTTGTCTTCCTAACATGGTCCTTAATTGACATACACTGGAGAAAAAATCCAGGTAATAAAGCATCCTAAAGCCAGCCACATATGAAAGAAGGCTTATGCAGCAATTGTAGGATAAGTAGAACATAAATATAATTAATGAGCACATCAACTAATACCTTCATATTGTGAGGCTTCATTTCCACGACAGGCTTCAAGGTCCTTCAAAAAGTCAGTGCAGGGACTAACTCCCAGAATTCAATAGAGCACCCTACTGTTCTCTCCCTTGCTGTCCTTTGGGACTTCATCTGCTGTCTTCAGATATTTGAGGTAAAGCCAGGTGTTCTTGAACACAGATCCATCACAGGATAACAAAAGCTGGGCAGGATCTTTGGCGATCATCTGATCAGCCTCCTGCTCCAAAAGCAAGGCAAACTTCTCAAATGAGATCTGCTGCTCATGGCCCTGCAGAGGGAAGCTTAGGAAATCTCCAAGGACAGGAACTCCGCTCCTGCAGCCTCTGCTGCAGGGCTCCATCCTCACTGCGAATGAGCTCCCCTTATCCTCAAGTGGAATTTCCCCTGCTGCAGCCTGTCACTGCTGATTGTTGTCCTCCTGCATCTGATCTCTGCAAAAAACTTGGCTTCACCTTCTTTCTAAAGCCCCTTGTAGCAGCAGTCAGGGGCTAAACTCTACATTTGCCTTTCCCAAACTTCAGCGTGTTCCTGCAGCTTTCCAAGGTCTCCCCAGTGGCAGCCATGGCCAGCAGCAGTGACAGCCCCTGCTCCTCACCAATTCAGTGTCACCCGCTAATGCGAGGAGGGCGCAGCGCAGCCCATGACTCAGGTTATTAATGAAGATGTTAAGCAGTATCAGCCCTCAGGATCAACATAATTTTCCTTTCATCAGGGTGGAAAAAAAATTGACATGCTTTCTGAAGCTACACTTTGGGATATGTTTTAAAATAACAACTGCTCAGAGGAAATGTCTTAAAAATCCAGTTTCACGTGTACCTTCAATATGATGAGTTTCAATACCAAAATGGAATAATAATTCCTCAGGATTTTCTGAGCAATGATTGAGGGAGCAGAGGGAGAGACTCTGCTGCTGAGCAAGTTCTTGTGCTCTCTAAAACTTTTTACACTTGTAATAATTTCCACATTTCACAATCTGCACAATATTATGCAGTGTATATTAAATAACCATAAAGGGAACTACACACTTGATGGTTGCTCACTGTTCTGTTGACGCCTGACGGCACTTTTTATGTATATTCAGGGAAAAAGAAGACACTTGGAATATACATCTTAAGCTGAGGATCATCACTGGGGTGTAGCTGTGCTGTAAATGAGCAGTTCACAAATGCTCACAGCATCAGATCCTCAGGAAGGTTTGCAGACAGTCTATTAAAAATCCATGGCAATTTTCCAACTCAACTTCACTTTTGCAAATTCTTATCTCAACACATTTTAGTTTCTCTCCTGCACAGTGAAACCAGTGACATTATCACAACAGTTCAGCACAGAAAGGCTGGACAAGGCCAATTTCTACTGCTCCTTCCATCGCAGGTGGAAATAAGGATTGGAAATAAGGCACAGTCAGGGCTTGTACATGCCAACAGCTTCAGCTCATTTTGAAATCTGGAAGATGGGACTTCAAGTCCATCACTTGCCAGTGCTGACTGTGCCAGTAACATACATAAGCCAGCAAACACTGCTTTTCTGGAATGTTTACATTTAACGTGAAATACAACACTGAGGGATACACCATGCTCTAAGTAAGGATGGTGTAAAACCTGCACAATGCAAAGCTATGTGTGTCACAAAGCATTGCAAGGCTTTGCATTTTAAAGAAATGCTGCACTGATGCAAAGGGTTAAAGTTTCCTACAGTTCACTGGAGAGCAGCTTTTCCCTGGAAACCTTTAGGAGCTATGCAGCTTTCAACTATTTATGTGCCATGAGCACAGCAGCTGCTGTAAATCCAACAAAACATGCACAAAACTGGTGCAAGTGTATGACACAAATACAAGATCACCTATCGCATAAGGAGCTTTGCTTCTAGCAAGCAATCTGAAATTAGCCTCAATAAAACCTTTTTTCCACATCAGCATGTCTCATTTTCCATCAGTACCACACAGTTAGAACAGGGAGAGCCAATCTCCTGTTTCTGAAGCAGCTTCAGAAATTACCAGTGTGGTATTTTTTGTGACCCTGCACCTATAAATTCAGGTTTTGCTAGTGCAGGTACAATTGCCAAGGTTTGCTGAGAGGAGATAAGAACTAATTTAAGATGCCTGAAAAATGACTTTGAACACTGCTGTGTTTTTAGAGTAACACTGCAGACAATGTTGAGAAAGCAGATGTATAACCCATAAAGGCAGGTAATTGCTCTTTTCCTCTGTTCAGCTAAGCCTATCCTGCACCCCATGCCAGCCCAATTCCAGCAAAGGAGCAGCAGCAAAGACCCAAGGAAACCTCCCAGAACAAATCCACCCTTCTGACACTGACTTGCACCTGGACAGACACTCAACTGGGAGTGTTTCCATGTTTCTGACAAGATATCAAGGAACAAATAGGGTGGGAGAACACAGGAGAAGGGGTGTGTGATAAAATCAGGCAGGGGAGTCTGACTCACCGTATCCCCATCAGCACTAAGGGTGTCCCAACACAACCAACGTGCCCATGAACACCAGCACTGGTGCTGCTGGGGAGAAGCTCTAATCTGGACTTCCTCTTGTGAGTACTCAAGAGTTCAGATCTGTGCTGAGTTACTGAGGGGTTAAACCCCACCTTGCTGTCTGCTACTAGCTACTGTAAAGATATACTTACCATACTTTTTTAGAGGATGAGCTTCAAACAAAAGCTCAAGTAATTTTCGAGTGTGCTGAGTAGACCATTTCAGAAGATTAAGTAGTACTTTCTCATCTTAATCTGGACATCTTAGAGTAACATCAGGAATAAGACTACATCTTTGTTTTGCTGCAAGGATTGCTTACTCTGATGTTGCCATTAAAAGAAACACTAACAACACAATCTCATTTTAGCTACCAAACATACTCATGGAACAGCAGAAATGTTGACAGATCAGCTGAACTTTCATACATGCGTGCACATACAAACACACAGCTATTTTAAACAAACAAAAAAATAAATTTCAAGGACTGAAAAAAAATTCAAAGTATTAAACCTGTAACAAAAGAAACTTTGGGCTGATTGAGGTGCACACAGCTGTATTTTCAAGTCAAACTTATGATGTCAGATGTGGGAGAAAAGTAGTCTTAATTGTGAGAGACAACAGCAGCCTAATTCTGATTTTTGACTTAAATTTTCCATTATCAGATCAGAGATTTGTTAAAAACTCAAGTTAATAGTTTTGGTTCTGGAAAAAGCACCGCTTAGCAGAGCAACTGCAATTTCAATACTTGTAGCTGTGGCACCTAAACCATTTGAGAAGCCCACCTGTAAATAAAAAAAGGTTGAAAAACCCCACAGAACTCACGCGTGAGGCCTTTAAAGTAACAAAACCAACTGAAGTCCAAACTTAAAAAGAATTTGACATGCTGGTGGAAGAAAAGAAGGGATAAAAAAAATAAAGTTAGTGAATTAAAAAAAAATAAATTGTAGCACCAATCTGTGCCAACACGGACATCTGGCAATCTGTGGAATTCTAATTACCTCTTTACGCCATAGGCCATATTAAGCAAATTGTCCAGCCTGAAAAGAGAAGGAGGGTCTTTGGGTTAATGTCTCACAGATGGCAAGATCGCTCAATGGAACTATTATTAATAGTGTTCCATTTTCAAAGAAGAAACGTTCAACAAGTTTCCCACACATCTAAGGAGCCTAACAACTCCCGGCCTGCTTTGTTAAGTCTGAGGTTGTGCTTAAATGTCCACCAGAGCATTTAAAAGCCTTTTTTAAACTTGTCTACAGTTTAGAGAAAAGCTTAACCTACAGAGGTTGGTTTTAAAAAATGCGCTTAGGATTTGTCTTTTTTTTAATTTATAATTCAACTTTTTTTTTTGGTAATTCAACTGCTCGCTTTATATTTGCAGTTAACTTCAAAATAAAATATTAAGTCCAAAACTGCTGGAGCAGGAAAACTTCCTGATAATCTGCTATAATATAACACATTATCCCCATTTTATTATATATCACTTAGCATTAATCCTTTATAACATGTCAATCTAAATTGACCACCAAATTTTGCAGAATATAATCATCGGCTTTCCATGGCAGCACAATAAAGTCCTTCTGTCCATGGAATGATTCAGTGATAACCTCAATGGACACAGCTGCATGCCAAAGACACAAAAACAAGTGTAAATTTAATGTATCCAATGACTGACTTTTTATGATCTTTAATTCATTAGCACTTTTCATCACTGACAAACTAAAATTACTTCTGAATAATTCTCTAAAGCCAGTGTGCAACTCAGTTATGCAAATATGTCCAAGCTTTCTTTCTTCAAGGCAGACTTTTTTATTTGAAAGCTTGGTTGCCTGAGAACTATTAAGTATGAAAGTAATAGGAACATCACATATTGCTAACTCTGCCTTATGCATCAGATGGAAACAGTGTATTCAGAATGCAAAGCATAAAACATCCCCAAAAGCATCTGAAGACTCACACCAAAGACTAATACAAGGGCTCTTTATACTAAGAGCAGATATCTCAGGCTAATAAATTTAATGATACTCCTGCTGACTGGGACAGACTCAGCTTTTTTCCTGCTACCAATCCACTGTCATTAACATCAAAGTCTAAGCTGCATCAAAACTCTAGTAATACAGCAGAAAATAAAAGCATTACCCAAAAAGAGAGAGAGAACAGGACAGTCACTGCTCATTTGATTACCAGAGTAACTCTATTCTGTCCTTCCTTTTTCTACGAGCCTTCATGAGATCTGATTGTACAGTACTTCAGCTGTTTTAGTAAATACAACATGACTACTGCTGTCAGCAGATTTTCCTCCCCATTCTCCAGGAAAGAATATTTAATTTTACAAACAAAATCAGGTCAGCCTACGCAACTAAAGCATATTTTCCTGCACAGCACCTGCCCCACACTGTTGTCGCTGGTGGAACTCAGTTCTTTTCCAGGTAATTACCTGAATCTTTGAGCCTGGTGGTGAAGTGGTCCAGGGTAGCGTCTGTTGGGAGACTGATACAGCTGTGAAAGGAGTGCCTGGCTTGTTTTCTGGCTGGGGTTATTGGCAAACTTCACAGTAATTGGTTCTGTAGCACCACTAGGCTTCTGGCCATTTAGTCCCTTTATGGCTTCTTCTGCCTCTATTCTCTTATCAAAACGGATAAATCCCACACCTCGAGAAACCCCTGGGAAGTAAAAACATGCAAAGAGATGAATATTCGAAGGAACAGCCTCATTTATGCAACGAACAAACTGAATGTTGGGTTCGACTTCACACAATGGGTGGTTTGCAAATTAAGAAAAGTCCTGTAAAGAAAAAATCCTCTTCCCAATCTCAGTAATTTTAAGTAAACAATATTCTGTATTTTGATAGTCCCTCATTAAAGAGACAGTAGTTATACCTCTAGTTACATTTATAAGGAAACGGACACTGCATTTTACACTAAAAGTCAAAAAAACCCAGCTGCAGACATTTGCAATTTTGCCACTTCCAAAAAAACCATGCACGTATCAAGAAAAGTTTTCTTTTAACCTGTGACTTGATCAACCAGAATCCGTGAGGTGATGATGCGCCCATATTGTGAGAATAACTGCTCTAATTCTTTCTGGGTCATGGTTTTGGGAAGGCCGCTGACATACAAGTTTGCATCCCGGATGGATGCTGAACTTGGACGGGCATATGACACCTACGGAGAGAAAAGGAGAGCAGTGTTAGTGAGCTACAGCCACCCTTGGCATTTTGGACAGACAATGCTCTGCTCTTTCACAAGACATAGCCCTGCAGTTCAGACAGAACCTGCTCTGTGAAACCAGCAGAGCCAGGAAAGGCTGGAGGAACAAAGGAAGAGCTGCAGAGACCTTAAAACAGACACAAGGGTTCTGAAGTGCACTGATAAAATAACCACTGTTCAGAGGTGGATTAATGTGCACCTTCCCACACACGGCTCTGTAAATTTGCCCCCACGGGTGTGGGTGTGTGGATGATTTGCCGCAGCCAGCCCCACACGCTGAAGTTCCTGCATGTTTTTCTTTTTCCCCTCCAAGTGTCTGAAACAGATCAGGTTATTTGCAGAGTGATCTTTTGTGCTCCCTCTCTTTGTGTTTGCATCCTGAGCTGGCAAGATCTGTTCTGGATGAACAGTAAAGTACTGGTGAAATTAGACTAAATGAACATCTGCTCAGGGAGCTGTAGACTGACACTCATTGTCGGATCTGCAATTTATCATGAGAAGTTCCCTTGCATTATAAAGCCCAGAACCAGACCATAAAATATTATGACCAAGCAAACAAGAAAATCTAGCTGTGGCACTGCATGTGTGCTGTTGGAAAATTACTAATTCAAGCCTCTTAACTGCTCTTCTACCTATGAATCAGATTTATAATTATAATAGGTGCATAAAAAGCCTTCTGCACTTTTAAAATAATATATACATTTAGAATAAACACATTTAACATAATAAAAACACTTCCTGGATAAAGCCTAATGGCAAATATTCAACACAGATCATGAATTACTTTGCAGCACATCTGAAAAAATATTGGAACCCAAGCTGAACATTCTGCACTTCATTTTGATTTATTTCAATATAAACAGATCAGTACTCTCCTGCATTATGTCTTAAAATGTGTCGAGGAAGGAAGTGGGGGGGTTCCCATCACGAACACAATACATTCAGCAATTGTCTTCCCCTCTTCCTGAGCCTCAGCCTGAACACAGATGATGTCAAGTGGATGTCTATGTGTTTTATGTGTCAAAGAGCTGTCTTTGTGCGCTCCACACCTAAAAATAGATGTTGACTCAACACAGAAAATTATGTTAATGACTAATATTTGCTTCCTAAATCTTCTCTGCATAATAGCAGACAAACACTAAGGATTCTAGATTTTAAGGTTTTTGGCAATTTCTTTATAACTTACATGTTTGTCCATAACCTTTTAAATCTAACATTTACAGAGAAGGCTGGGGAGAGGAGGTGGAAAATTCAGGAAAAGAAATATGAAATAGAGGTTAGATAAAACATTTGCATTAATAGAGGCAAGCTCAGGCACACAGCACAAAGGCTCAAGCAAAACATGAGGAGCAGAGAAACCTTCAGGTGCTGAAAAGAAGAAGGATATTGGGGTAGAAATTATTTTGTGCCACAGCCCACGAGTTTGATGGGGTGCAGCATTTCCATCGCTTCCCTGCTGGTTCTGAATGCCCCTCTGATGGATCCAGGACCAGAAGACACATGGATGGCACCACTAGGCTTTTATGTAACAAGGCTCAATCCAGACCCTAGGGGACACCAGGGATAATCACATGGTGCTTTCACCTACAGCTTGTTTTGGTGTTGGGGCACTTGGAAAAGCAGATTCTCCCTCCCCACTCTGCAATGCCTCACCTTGAGAGGGCACTCTAAGGCACCTACAGTTTAACCTACTTTAGGAATGACAGCTTAAAAAACACTTAGGAGCCTCTCTGGAGTGAGGGTAGGGATCTTACCTATTTCTCAAAACTGAGAACAGCAAAATGAATAAAAGTTCCTGGGCAAACAGCCAGGGGTTTCCTTTGGGTTTCTCACTCTGGCACATTCATTAACCAAATGCCACATTATAGGGAAGATGAAAAGTACTGGGATATGCAAAAAACACTACTTCCCAGAGCAATGAGTGCCTGACATTTTATATATATACACTTCTACTTACAGAAGGCTCGCTGCTCTCGTGGGCCTTGCAGGCAGGCAGAGGAAGGAGAGGCTGCTCACACTCCCGACCCTCTGCTCACAGCACATGTGAACACCTATTGCTGCTCAGGTCTAGTTTTTATTTCCTCCTGCAATCAAACATTCAGGCTGCAGGGGAGCCTGAGCCAAAGAAAGAAGCTGCCAAAAGCAACTCAGCCGTCTTTAATATCAAGGAGAAAAGGTTGCGGAGCTGAATGGACTCAAGGCTGGTAATGTCAATTATTTATCTGCTTTTGAATCTTTTTCATCTTCCCTCTGAGGTCAGCCAATGACAAATCGATCAGTTGGAGTGTGCCATCCTGCTTTTAAGCTATTATTCAGTTAGTGCTGAGGATGGGATGTCTTCCCATGTGTGAGCTATCAAAGGAAGAAATCGCCCACCCTGACCCTCCATCACACCAGAAGCTCCTTATGCTGTGCGAGTTAAAATGGGAGCAAAAACCAGCTCCCATTTTATCCCTGCAAACCGCAAAGCGCTGCGTGAGGATGCTGCATTAATTCTTTATATTCACACTCAAATTTTTTTCCCCTTCCTTTGCTTACGGCAGTGTTAGCACCCTGTAATGAAACAGTGTTGAAATAGAAAAGAGTATGGAATCCTAGCCACCACAAGGAATTCAAATAATGAGCTAGAGAACACCAAGCTACTGTTTGACCCAGGCATTTCTCAGCATTAAAATGTTTGTCCACTCGTACAACGGCTGAAGGTCGAACCGGCGCTGGATTTCACTGCGTAAGATCATTTAGGAGTTCTGCGGTCAAATTTGCAAGGAAGATAATAAAATATTGTACAATTCATTTAATGGCTTGCTGGCCTCAGATGTTCGTTTCTATAAATACATATATAATAACTATGAAAAACATTTAATAGGACATTTCTCATCTGACACTGAGCATTAGCCTGTGTTAAGGGCTTCTCTTCATAATAAAAAGCCATCTCCAGAGGCTGCACCACTATTTCCCAACACCACTGCAGCATCACAAGGTCCAGCATTTCATATCTTCCATGGCAAAGCACATTTTTCTTCAGGTGCACAGAAAATATCTCAAAGTAATTATCTTCCCTATTGATTTCCTACCTGCTTTCCCATATAGAAAACTTTCTGAAGAATTACTAACCTCGAGACTCTTCAGAACATAAATTGAATCGGTTTGGCCTTCCCAAGCCAGAGCCCACAGCAAAGGCACCTAGAGGCATGAATGCATCCCATTTGTCTTATGGAACAAACAGCAGCAGCCATTTGAACTCTGCCACTTAACCACTCTGCTGCTGCTCCCTGTAAGAGATGCCTTCCTGTGCAACTCCTGTGCTAACATGGACTTCTGAAACATCCAAGTCCATTTCTAGAAGGCTCCTTGTAAAATTAAACTCTGGTATCCTCTGAAGAACTACACCATCCTTTCCTGGAATGATATGCACTGCCAGCATAGCCATGCTGCCCTGGACACATGTGAGCAGCAGCCAAGCAGCTAATTTTGCAGATACCAACCTTCTCTGAGATCTATCTTGCTCTGCATCTACCATTCCTCACTTGGAGAATGTGAAAGCATGCCGGAGCCTTCAATCACGGTGCAGCACAGGCACCCAAGTCACCCACCCAGGGCAGCTGCAGTCCCCAGGACATCTCTCCAGCCACAAGCAGCTAAGGGGCAGTCAGTGTTAAGTGATTCCCTGGGCTTCCAGAAAGTTTGTGCAACATTCAAAAATACCAGACTTCTTGGTGACCTTAATACAGAGACTTTGCTTTGTCTTTTTGAGACTCTCTGAAATACAGGATTTCTTGTACAATTTTTGGGGCGAGTCACTTGGCTTTTTTCTGCCTGAAGTCCAGTTTAAAAGGGGGACAACCCTTCCCTCACTTGCTGCCCCTTATCCCACTGGTACAAACTGGAAGAGCTTTAACACAACCACTCAAAAGCCTCACACATGTAAATAAAGCACAGTCTCACTTGTTTAATGCACATTCAGAACTAGTAAAATTTGCTTAGCACCACTGAACGGGCTATGGCAGAGACATTTCCACACAGCCACTTCCAAACCTTCAACTGTGTCCTCATTTTGTGCAAAACCAGATTTGGGACACCCTCCTGTGAAAGCTCTGTGCTTTGTCAGAACAAGCAAACACAAAAGGCCTCTGGTCCAGAGGCTGAAGACCAGGATCTGGAATACTTTCACTGCTCTGTCCTTCCTCTTCCCTAAGCCCTTGGCTGGAGGATGGAGGGGAGTGACAATGCACTTTACTGTTGAGCGATTCAATGCCATTTTACAGAGATTAATTATAATTGCAGGTACAATGGTCTATCCCATCGTTTCAAAAAAGACATCCATAGATAATAAACCAGGAACACTCTTGGCTGGACCAAGAGCAAGGCTAAGGGAAATAATTGCTCTGGCTCTGTGGAGTGGAAAGGACTCACTGGCAAAACCGAGGCAGTAAAAAGAGAAATTGTGATTAAGAGAAGATGCATGAAATTAAGAGGCAGAGACCCTCTGGTACCTGCTGAAAGCAGCAGAACCAAAGCTGAACCTTCAAATGCAGCACTGAAAGGTCCTCTGAGCACCAGTATCACTGCAGGCAAAAAGAGCAGAGGAGGGTTTGATAACAAACACTACAAAGTCCAAAGGGTTACACTGACAGAGGCTCCTAAAGAGCAAAACAGGAGTCAACTTAGTTGAGGCTTTCCAGGTCTGCAGCATCTTTCAAGTTTCTGGTCCAAGACTTTGTCTTGGGGAGCAGCAGCCACAGCAGACAACCCCTCTTTGACTAACTGTGAGCTACATATAAAAACAAGCAGTTCATTTTAGACGGAACTATAAAATAGCTACATCCTAAACCTGCAGTTTGTGCCAATAATGTGAATTTTCAGGAAAGGGGAAAAAAAGGGGGCACAATGCAACTGCACACAAGACACAAACCCACAAATCCCTCCTTGTTGCAGTCCAACATATGCAGCTACTCCCAGCACTTCGCCATCTCTTCCTCCTTGCAGAGCATCCAAGCTTCTCCTGTGCCTTGCCCTGATCTCTCTATACACCCTCTCCTTACCACCCAGCTTGTACAACATCCCATTTCTTCCGAGGGACAGGAGGCTGCAGGCAGTGCCCAGCAGGCTTGGTGGCCCTGGGGAGACTGTGGACAACACTGGGTTTTGGCCAAGCACTGCACCAAGGGCACCCAACACCAGAGCTCTGCTACCATCACTGTCAGCAACCCAGCACTTTTTGGCTGCCACCCAAACTGTGTTGGGCTGCACCCACACCTCCCAAGGAGTCTAGGATGGGGTGCAGGAGATGCAATCTCTTCCCCAGCACTCCCTGCTGCAATTCCTCCTTCGCCGAGCACGGCTGGAAGGCAATCATTTTGACAAATGACTTTGTAGGACAGAGAAGTCTGAGGCTGCTGTTATTTGGTTACCCTACAGTGACAGGATGGTTTGTAGTTTTGTGGACAATTACAAGAATTAACATGGACAGATTTAGAGCCTGAGTTTTGTGGAAATAGCTGGCATTTTGAAAAATGCCACAGAAACCAAGATAAATAGGAAGATCTTTCAGCAGTAATGTTACTACTTTATTTTCAGAAAAAACAGCATTACCTTCTCCCACAGCCTTAATTTACTGTATTTTAAACTAAGACCATCCAGACCTATTGATCAAAACAGGAGAGTAAAGCAGAAATACAAAATTCCATGCTATTCATTAAATTTAACTGAAAATTAAAATAACTAGAAAAAGCCTCTGAGCACAGAGGAATCATCTTATCCGTTTGGTATTTCACCATTCGATAGATATGATGGATTTAAAAACTGGAGGTTATCAAGGGCTCAGAGAACCCAGATTCCTGCTTCCCTTCTGGGGACATCTCCCTTACCTCCAGCAGTGTCACAGCATGTACCTGCTCCTGTGAGGGAAGGAAGAAGCAAACCTATTTCTCAGGCAACAGAGAAAAAGGAAGGGTGCACAAGACTGCACTTTAGGGGGTCACTAGCTCTTTTTAGATTTCAAACTTCCTTTCAAAACTGTTCTGCCCTTGTTCCAATGAAGCCAGGTCACCTGAATCCCCAAGTAAATTGTAAAACACTTCCTTCGCATCCTTTCAGGCATTGTCCTTTTTTCAGGGCAAAGTAGCAGTTTAAACAATCTGTACCCCATGCATCACACATCTTATTTTCCTTCTGATATTTGATGCAACTGAATTGCCAGGCAATCTTCAACAGCAGCAGTGACCTTTCATATGCTTTTATGGATGGGCAAATTTAATTTCTAAAAATAGATTCAATTTTTGGAATATATATTTATTTCAACACACACTGTCTCTTCCCTCACTCTAAACTGTTTTGCAGAATTATGTCAAGCTTTAGCTGTAAAAATAAAGTGAAGCTTTTCTCTCTCACAAGATGATGCTGCTACGAAATGGCGTAAATAAAATATGCACTACGATCAGCTGAGGAGGAACAAAATGTGTATAACCTATTACCACCAAACACAACACTCCCTCCAATGCTTTTCCCCAGCAGATATTCTGTAAATCATCACCTCTCAACTTTGACTTGAAAGGGCATCATTGACTTAAATAAAATGCACATAAATATTTTAGCTGCTAGAGTGAAAAGGGATTATTTATCATAACAATGACAGAATAAAAAGAACATTTCTTCAGTTATTTTAGTCCACACATCAGAGCCGACTGTGCCTGGCTGTTCTGCTGATCCTGCTATTAAGCCAGTTCTTTCTGTGACTGCATGGCTGTTTTGCAAGGCATCAGGAGAGAGAGAACATTAAGCTGCCACAAAAATGTTACAGAAGTGAAAAGGACAGCATCTCAGGCCACATGCATAAAATACATACATTATTTTTAAACAGGAATTAAGCCTTGTGGGGTCAAAAAATGAGTGCAAATAACTCCCCAGAGCCACCTCATGTTCAGTCTAGGTGCAAGGAACAGCAGAACCCACAACACAGATGGGACAAAGCCAGCAGGACCACAGTGACCTTGGCAAGCAGAAGTAATTTGCCACTGTAAAAGGGCTTTCACAGATTACTCATTTCAACTTTCCTTCCATCAAAACAGCTCCCAAAAGACAGCCAGAGAAATTCTACCTGGAGGACTGCAGCTACCCAACACACATGGACAGGGGCCAAGGTTCAGCCCATCCATCAATGATATTTACAGATTGTCTGAAGCAAAAAACTCAGCCACATTCATGAAGAAAGCAGAACAAAGTAATGTTCAGTGCTCTTCCAGCTCCATGTTCTACTAAATATTTTTTAGTCTACAAAACTATATGCCACCAAATTCCTTTCGAGATGTTCTCTTGGGGGAGGTTTTTTAATGCAGCAATGGTGCATTTTTAGTAACTGTAAAGGGCATCTGTAGCTAAAGTATTTGGGTCTGATAATTAAATATAGTATTTCCAACAAGTTTAAATACTTCAGCCTTACAAAGAATGTCAGTGAGATGCTTTAAATCAGTATGTGGGGGCAATGGGCAAGTGAGGAAATTCAGCAGCGCCGAGTCCTGTTCCTCATCATCACCTTGAAACCCTTGGAAAACCAGAGATTTCTCCAGCAACACAAATGCCACTGGCAGCACCAAATACACCTGATTTATCCCTCAGCATGAACAATGGGAAAGCTCCATCCCCACTGCACAGTACTAGTGAAAGCAGACCTAATTTATCAGAATTTCCAGAAGTGCCACATAATTAAAAATACAAAAAAACCCAAGGAGGTAAAGGTAAGGTAATCACATGCAATTCTGCAATGAAAATTTGGGTTGGAAACCACTGATTAGATGTCCCCGAGGCCAAAACTTTGGCTGTTGGAATAGAAGGCTCCCTTGGGTTGGTTTTAGGCAACTGCATAAACCCAACTTTATTTAAAAAAACCCAAATCCTATGCTTCCTCCCAGTCATAGAACTTATGCAGCTCCTGTGCATGTAGATTAGATCAATCCCTTTGTTTATTATTAAATTTTAACAGCTTTTAAGAACCCCCCAAATTTCCTTTTATATTCTATGCTAGTCTATGAGCTATTAATAAACATGAAAACACCAAACAAATTACTGAATTTCTAAAATTTATACTGAATTAAAAAAAAAAGAAAACAACATACCACGAGTAAGATTTTACACAGGAAGTTCCCAGATAAGAAAAGTCTTACTAAGAAGATAAAAAAGGCATAATGGTTTAATTTTGCACATGAGAAATATATAATAATCATTGGTATGGGTTCCAGTTCCTTTTACCACATGATTTTCCTGTAACCTTGAAATATTATGAATGTAATCGCATTGCTCTGGTTAACACAAAAGAAGAAGAGGCAAAGCAACAGAGGTACTCAAGGACAAGAAAGCCAGTTTTTTCCTACGGTTGAATAATGTTCAAAATATACATGTGCTGCATGAAAAACTGATCTAGATTCTTCAGGTTCTACTGAGTTTTTAAAAAGTATTTTCGAAATAATTTTTTTTCCTGATAATGTGCCTTTAAAAGCAATTTGGAGAGCAACTTTTCACTGTAAGTGGAAACTGCTGAGTCCAAGCCTGCAGTTCCACCTGCAGCAGTTGATAAGATGGTAGATTTTGCTGCCTTGCCTTACATATTCCTCTAAGTGTTTCCATTAGCTCTTCAAAACCATGCTGTGAGCATTTTGAAGTATGGCCCACATGCCTATCTGTGGGATGGAATCTGGATGGTCTGAGGGAGGTTTGGAAGCAGCCTTTTCTATGAAATCCATGCAGCTGCTCCACCACTTTCATAACCCTCAGCTCAGCTCTTCTGCTCTTCACTGATCAAACATAAGGGGAAAAACTTGCTTGACACAATCCTCAGAAATATACCAGAATCCAAGAAATATTTTTGCTTCAGGGAATACCACTTTGTCTAAACTATAATCTTTAGCCAAAATGCCAAAACCTACAGTATTGGCCACATTACACTGTACCTTTTTTTGCAAGATACAACATCACTGGCATTACTTGTACCAATATTCAGTACAGTAAAAATTCTATTTTTATATTAACACTTTTAGCTTTGAAATACAAATTATCTGCAGAAGAAAAATTAAGAAAATGGTGCAAATCAAAAGCCAGCATTCAAAAAAAAATGATCAAAGCAGTTTCGGATAATTTGAATCTGATCTGCTGTTTGCTCCTCTTAAATTTTTTGATTCACATCCCTTAAGCTGTATATTTGTCAGAATTTGGGATGTGGAAATCTTCTGTAAGCTGTTCCGTAACAGCTTTTTCAGCCATGCAGCAAAAACTGTGACAGTGCAGAAGCTTGCTTTTCTTGTGAGACCACTTAAGAAGGTCATTGAATAACTAATGGTCTATTACAAACAATGGAATAAAGAGACTTCGGTGGGAAGTCTCCAGCTTTTAAAAGAATAAATAAAATTAAGGATGTGGAAATTGAGATTTTTTTTTTTTTTACAATAACATATTCTAACTTTTGAGAAACATGCTTTCAACACCTGATAATGACAGGAGTGCCACTAAAGGAGAACTCTGTGACAAAGTATTTCCCAAGAAAACATAAAGAAACCTGTATCTTGTGAATACACCATCACGTACTTCACCTGTTTATGGATAATGGTATCACTCTGGCTGTTCTATTCTACATTTAAGCCTCACTGTCATGCTTTAAAAAGCTTCCTGTTACTTTCCCCTCTCTTTAACAATAGCAGCAATTTCGGAGAAGAGAGATTTCATCTTCTGCATGTCCGCTCATTGTTCCAAGGAGGAGCTCGTTAACCCCCTTACAATGGAGAATAAAATAGTGATGAAATTGCCAGAAACAGTTCCAACTACTTTCTCCTGTTCCTGAATTGAGCAAAAGACATTTTATATTGTCTTACCTTTATGGTTTTGGTCTGGAGTCTGAGTCCATTTAAAGTGTTAATGGCTTTCTCTGCATCCTTTGGATCAATGTAGTTAACGAATCCATACCCTAAACTCTGCCCTGTTGAAACACAAAAAATAAAGAAAAAAAGACTCAGTATTTTTCAGCACAGGAACGACTTTCAAGAGTGGAAGCACAATTTTCTTACACTGCTTATTCCATCCTTGCTTTCCCTTACAGTCTCTGCTATTTTCACCATTTCTTTATCTCCTTAATACAGGGGGAGCCATCATAACTTTAAACTGCTGCTCTGAAGATCCTTCTGTAAGAACGAGAAGCTGCAACCCCTCACCCTGCCTTCCCCAGGAGTTTACTGCAAAGCATGCATGAGGCTTAACAGCAACAGAACTGTGTAATAGTTTTGTGCTGAGCTCCTAATAAATATAACTGCCTGACCTGCCAGTAACAAGGCCACCTCTTAAATAAACACACACATATAATTTTGATGCTGTTTATAAACAAGTCTTGAAATATTTAAACCGCAAAATTAGGAAATTGCATTTTTACACTAACCTTGAAGGAGCTGAGGAACAGAAAACCACCTTTACATCTCTTTTTACTGCTCACCGAGCAGCCAGTAAACAGAAGAAGGGACAGCCCAAATTGCAGCTGGGCGAGGAACCGTGTTAGAGCTCCCCTCGGAGCATTTGAGATGACAGCAAACCCAAACAGTGCAACAACTGCTGCTGTGCACGGGATGGCAGGAGCCCACTTCAGCAGCCAAAAGCCTTTCAACAGCTCCTGTTTGCCCAGCCAGACCCGTGTGTGTGCCTGCAGCAGAACAGACACGGTTAATAACTGGGGTAAGTGACACAGGGCTGGAGAGGCCGTGCTGTGGGCACTGCAGGGATCATGGACATGCACAGGGCTGGGAGAACCCACTCTCAGGATCTTCTCCCAGCTCCCGAGCAGCAGCTTTGCAGCACCAATTCTATTAATGCAACGTGACAGACAGCCGCTTCCAGATCCCTTCCTTCGAGCATCCTACTGAACTTATTTTGCATGTTTGGAAAACACAGCTTTTTTTTTCTTTAGGCACATGAACTCGGAACATATAATCATGAACACACAGATAATCACATTTCAAGAATCAGTAAGCCTAAGCAGGCAGGTGAACCATCCTGTCAGGCTCCCTCTCATACACCCTTTCTGTGTATCTGGAGCACAGCAAGCCACAAAACCACCTGTCCCTCGGCACTGATGTGCAGGGAATCAAAATGCTCCTGCTCACGCAGGCAGTGAGAAAAGAAACATGTGAAAACCCCTCCCAAGGAGAGGAGCAGCATTTGTGGAGATTTCTAGCCACGGGAGCAGCAAGCAGCGACCCAGCTCCTGCTCACCAGGAGGAAGGGGAGGTTGGGAAGGCAGCTGCACACCAAGTGCCTTGATGTCCCCTGGAGGCACAGATCCTGCCTCCCAGCACAAAGCTTTGTTTCTTTGTCTCCTGGACTACAAAAAAGCATCTGTGTGTTTCTCAAAGTCAGACACCACCAAAAATACAGCGTTTGCTGTAACGCAAATACAGGGAGCGCTTCTGTCTTACGAAATCAGATCAAAGCCCTAAAAGCTGCTAACTATGCAATGGAAGACTCTAAAAATCCATGGAAACACTGCCGTTCTTGCCTGAAATGCCCACATGCAGGCGAAGAAGAAGAAATGGCTGTTTTAACATACAATACAGCCAGGGAGCAATTCCATCCCATCAATTTAACCTCACAAAACAGTATAAAAAACATACTCAGTCTTCCTGGAGAGCTGAACTAATCTCAGCAAAAATATTCTTACCCAAGTTACATGACATTAACCAAGAATGACCTGAAGTCTGGCTGAGCACAAAGCCTGGAGCCAAAATAAAGATACTTTCCCTGCCATGCCTTCTTCTGTTTGCCTACCTGAGGTATTTTATACAGCCCCAATCCCTGTGCCTCTGAACACATCAAATCTTTGATACATTTAATCCTAAACAATCCTAGGGAGAGGGAAGACATTATCTAGGAAACAAACATCTTTTTAAGGGGGGAAGGAGACACAAGGACCAGAGCTTGGATAACCTGTGTTTCTATCCTTTCTCTGTTAATCATCTCTGGACTTCAGAGGTACACAGGGCAGGAGTAGCTGATATGAGATTGGGATTTATGTCCAATGTCTGATCCTGGGCTCCCATGTCTAGCCACCACTATTCTCAAGGCACACGGACTGACTAACCTCTACTTTTCAACAATCTCCCATGGAGACATTCTCACTTCTGTAAGCACTTACACAAGCGAGACCATGGACAGCAAACCCACTGCACTAGCAGTAGGAAAAGTGAAATCAATGGCAATACAAGAAAATAATGAGTTCACAATTACACAACCTTATTTTTGAGTCCCCCAGCAGCATTTTAGTTATTTGGATACCATAATCTCATTCTCACTATCAAGTGGCAATGTCTAAATGTTCTCTAAGGTGAAGGATAACAAATACCAAAACAAATAAAGTTGCTCTTGTCTGCATGCAGGACTGCAGAACTTGGCTTAATGAAAACTACTACACTGTCATACCAATCTTCTTTCAAATAACAGGTCTGAAGAAACATGATTTCTTTTTGTTAGTGTGTATGCTCCTGGACGTCAAGAAATAGATGAGATTTGTAACAGGACTGCAGGCCTGTTACTCAGAAGCATTTGGTTACGCATTCATATCCCACTGATTGCTATATTAGCTGTACTGTAGTCTCACAAAAAAGGGTGAATACTCAGAATTTTGAGCACTGAATTTCTGTTAATTCAATGAATACCTCTTTTATCTTAAAAATACTCAAACTTCACACCCTTCACAGTCCATTGAAAGCTCAGTGAAGTTGTTTCCATCAGCAAATTCCTTCTGCTGCGTCCTGGCATAGACCTTACTCTACCAGTGAAGCTGAAGGGAAGAAAAACTTCCCATTTAGAGCTTTCCACTTCAGGGGTGTATTTTTTTTTGTTACTTTGTATTTTCAACCATCTCAACTAAACATAATCATGTGTTTAAAAATTGACAAACGCTCCAGCGTCAAAAAGAAAAATAAAATCTCAGATTAGTTTTTTGTCTGTGAAAAGCTTTACGATGACTGTGGAAAACATAATAAAGTTTTACTGTGCTAAACATTTATAGTTAAGAAGCCAAAAAAATTTATACATGCAGCTAAAAACATGAGTTTCAAATTCCTCTCAAGAGCAATGTACCTTATGTCAGACAAAACAGACTCCAGATAGGAAAGAACTAAAAACTGTAACAGGTGAAGAAAGGAAAGGATTTGTTCCAGAATACAGTAAACAGTATGAACTTCCCTATTTTCTTCATCATGTGCTCTTCCTGCATTACTCCAAAAGGGTAACACTTCTTTGGACACAATCTGGCAGCACAAAGCAAGCAGCTGGACCTCTCAGTGGGATCCCACACAGACACTGTAGTTCATTCCCATGCTACACTTCCCAGGAACAGCACTGTAAATAGTAAATATTTTCTGTGATTTGGAATCCAATAGTTCATCACATGCTGTGATTCAGGAGGTCAGGCAAGAGATATTTCTAGATGATCCTAAAACAACACCTTGTTATCTTGCTGTTCCCACTGCTCTTTCCGAATGTTTTCTCTAGCAGCAGAAAATGTATAGTGGACCTCCCAGAATCTGGCAAGGAATAGGTCTAAAAATGAGCAGTAACAGGGTTAAAAGTTATCAAGGACTTGACAGTCCTAAAAAAACCCCAAACAAAACACGCAAAGCCAAGCCCAAGCTGGAAGTGTACATGTTTCACATTTGAGAAAGTTCAATTTCAGAGCTGAAAATTACACTTAAAACAAGTCACGAGAAAGAAGATAGGTGGAAAAAAAACCCAAAACAATTCACCCTGTATCATTTTTATCCATATATCCAAAAACTTGCAACTGTGAAAAAGGCAGTGTCAAAAGACCTGCCTCTGTACGCCAGTCGTCATTGGCCAATTCTGTATTTATATTAAGAGGTAAAGGGAAAACACATTAAAAAACTCTTATAAGTTAGAACAGAAATGTCACAGAAAACCGATAAAAAAAGGGCATAAAACCCCTGTGGCTAGTAAAGGCTGGAATAACAAAATAATTTTTTTTTAAGTTACAGAAAAAAGATCTCTTAACACTGATCCTGACTCACCAGGAGATACCAATAGTAACAGTACAGAGACAAGAGGTATTATGTACACCTGAACAAGTACGTGAAGATATACCCTGGTGAATGCTAAACAGGAGCTCCTGAAGTTACATATGTTTAAATGAAATTATCTGGATTACTTACAGAAAACAGACTCCAAAAAAAGGGGCTAATGGCTCTCTTTTGTGATCAACAAATTCCAGGAGCCTGGAGGAAAAATGTTTGCACTGGAACAAAAGGGGAGGACTGGACAGCCCAAGTACTTAGAGGTCCAGCAGTCTAATGGTGAGCAAGGCAAATTTACAGTATATTCAATACTGGACTTTAATAATAAACAATTAGTGAGGGGTAATAAAATCAATGTCAATCAAATTAAGTTTATGGAAACTAGATTCTGTCAAACTGAACTGACAACCTTCTTGATGAGATTACAAGTTGACCTATAAATTTTAAGAATGCCATTAAATCAACATTGATATACTTGGTCTTCTCTAAAGGACTTGATTTGGTACTGTATTAATTGACTAAAACAAAATTAACAGGGGACACATTAAATGGATAAAAAAAGCCAACGGATCTTACTGGGTATTGTGAACAGGAGGCTCGCCTACAGGTCTATCTCTTGGCTCTAAATTGTTTATTTCCACTAGTAAATGGAAAAAACCCAAACTCCTCACTTGAGAAAATTGACTGCAGAAAGACAGGAGGAAAGGATAAGTACAAAAGACAGAGGGAAAGCACAAAGCAATTCAAGTTCCTCAGTAAACCACAAATACACACATTTGCACAGCACAAAGATTATGTCCTGACAAACCAATTTAACTGTGCCATGCTTTAGGAATGCTGAAATGAAAGACTGACACAGGCTACACCAAGCTTGCAACACTGACACAAGAGTTAAAACTATTGCTGCCATAAAAGTCACAGAATCAGAAACAAAGAAAAATTGCTACTTCTGATCTGCCTGTGCTTTACTGAGGCAGAGCCCAGTCCTGGTGCAAGTGCTCTGAGCAAGACATTGCCTTGGTGATGGGGCTGTGAGAACTGACGACAGCACAAGAACTCCTTCAGTTGATATACAGGGGTCACTCTGCCTACCTGATGATCAAAGAAGTAGTGATAGTAATTTGAATGAAGCTGAACCTGAACACTACTACATTAATATTCACCTGAAGTACAATTTTAATTGTTTTTTCTTACTAATGTCTGTCCATGGAGTTATGTATCCCAAGTCCTACTGCTTGGCAAGTGAAACCAGAGTAGAAATAATACAGCAAATGCTGTTTTCCTGTGGAAGCCATTTACTCTGTGTTTTTGACATTGAAGGTAACACAAATTTAAGTATCTATCTACCAACCATTTTGTCAGTTCTACCACTGGAAATTCTGAAGGCTTGATTTTTTTTTCTGAAAGCTATGCTCTAGCTCAAGCGGAAATTAATCCAGGGAACGTTTTGGCAGGATGTGTTAAGTGCTCTATAATCTCTTCTACTCTGAAGCTCTACAGATACACAATTCCTGCTGGTTCTATGAAGAACAATCATTGCCACAAGCAAAGCAGAAGCAAACTACTTTCTCAAAGTCTATTGCAGGAAACTATTCTAGCAGCAACTTAGAGATCAGTACAACTTTTAATTGTCCACCTGTGACCAAGTAAATTAAAAAATGGTTAGAAAAATCCTTTTTATTTGGAAATGAATTACTGCAGAATATAACACCACATCAAAGAACTACGATCCCCACTATAAGTAGTCAGTCATGAGAACAAGCACAGAATGGGACAGCAGCGATGTGAACTGTCTCAAATTGTGGTTTTGTTGTCCCCTGCCCAAATGTAAAAGCTAATTAAAGCTGCCCTCCTGACAGCCATACACAATCCTTCCCTTGGAAGTAGGGCACGTCTGACAGCTCAGCGCGCATCAGCCAGGCAGCAGCCGTCAGACTGTAACAGCCCTCAGTCACTCTGCCTTTGGGACCAGGAGATAAATAATGCTCACCACCAATTCTCCACATCCACTTTTGCCTGTTCAAACCTTGGTGAAATTTAGGGAAGGAATTCGTTAGGGGGTGAGCTTCTCTGTTGCTTCTCAGTGCAACTTGCTGTCCACCTGTGGCTCTTCCAAGCAAGCCTGCACATACTCTTCCACTTTTCCCAGCGTTCCTCAAGATTGAGATGTTTGCAATAAATAGAACCTATAGATGGATGGCAGGGAGATTGCTGTCTGTCTTTTAAGCAAGAGTAACCAAAGAATTCTGACATTCAAGGCACTCCCTACTCCAGCAGGCAGGTCTATTTCAGAACACCACTCTGTGAGCCTTCAGAAGTCTTTTAAAACACACTCCTGGGATGAAAAGGAATGACTGCAACTCATATGAAAAGCTAGATGAAGTAGAGGATTTGGAGAAGGCTACATAAATATCATTGAGATGATATATTCACAATGTATAAAGAGGGTCAAGTGAAATGACTTGCATTTTTTTTCCCTGCTGTTGTTTCCACAACAGTTACCAACAAATAGAGCTGCTCACTGTAAAAAGGAGGTAAGCTATAGAGAGAAAATTCAAATCAAGGGAAAATGAGATCTGATCATGAGACCAGTTCAAAACCTGATCCTTGTCTGACACTTTTTTTATACCAGCAATGTCAATCTCATTCATCCTCTACCTCTTTACCAAGGAGAATCACCTGCTGTCACCCCAGCAATGCACACTGCAGTCTCGGGAGAACCAAACCAGAACGGAAGCATCTTCTGCACACAGTGCTCCTAAGACCAAACAATTAAGCTAAGGCTGTCACTGTCACAATTCACTACAGCCCATCTATGAAGGGTAACTTGTTCTGTGCTTAGTGCAGCTTTATCACAGCATCCATTTAGTCTATAGCTTATTTACAATACAGACTCCTTATGTTTGCACAAACTAGGATTCATTTAATACATGTTGTCCATGAACAGCAAGAAAACATTCTCTCCCTATTAATTCTTGCAGAAGCGAGAGTTAAGGGAAAACCATACAATCTTTCTCAAAGCAAAAACCAGACAAGCATGAGTGATAAATCACTTGATTTTTGCTTTTTACAGGAAGGTGTCTGGGTACAAGCTTTGTTTTGGAACCTTCCATCAAATCACTATACTTGGATTATCCTTTGTTTTTTTGAGAAGGTCCCACCTCTCTACATTAGGAAAGGTCACTTGTATTTAAATGCAATCCAATCTAGAGCCCCAGATACGTTGTGATGCTGCAGTGCACCTGCAATTAAAAAGCCTGACTTATCCTTGGTTAAAAACAGCCACCAGCATTACCAGAGTTCAGAATATCCTTCTTAAAATACTACTGCAGAGCAAAGCCCTATTACAGACTAGCAATGAAATGTGTTTTTAACAGATTCCCTCCTCAGAAACATGCCTATAATTTCACCAAAAAAAAAAAAAAGTAAAGCTAACGCCAAATCTCTGGGAAAAGTCCTCTACGTTCCACAGCTAGAGCACCTACAGAAGCTACACAATGACACAAAGATCCTCAGATGGGACAAGATCCCTCAAGCAAACTCCCCTCCTAAGGCATCAGAACTCCGATACCCAAACAGCTATGGCACTCCCCATCAAGGTATCTGCACAGAGAAAATTCCTATCACTGCCTTAATGCCAGAGAGACTCAGCTAAAAGCTCACACATGCAGGAGAGAGGCTTTTTTTGGGGAGCTCGAGGGGAGACACGAGTTGTACAATGAGGTCCCATGGGAGCCCTGTGCACACTGGATTTAATAAACTCCAGCCCAAGTGGAAGGGGCTCCTTTGCACCAGGCCTTCCCCCACAGAGACGCTGCTGCGTGATTAAAAAATCCCCCAAAGGAAGCCCTTGCAAACAGTGTGCTACATCCCACGTAAAACTCTCCCTCAGGGAGAGGAGAAGAGAGGGAAAATGAAGCAGACATACAGACACCACTCACTCAATTTTAATATCTGAATGGGAAGTGCCAGATACCATGACAACAAGCCTAGAAAAATAAAAGGGGAATAAAAAGAAGCGTTGCCCAAAATGTGAAACAAATCCTATAAATGTACCTAAAGCAAATTATTAGTGCTGGTGAGGTAACTGCAAGTCCAAGATCTTCACATGTCACTGTAAGGGAGCCACGAGGACCTGGACACAGTGACCTCAAAATCAAAGCAAGACTCCCCAAACCCATCTGCAAGCTCTCCACAGCAGAAAGGAGTATCACTGATCCAGCACCTTGAGTTAGAAAGCTTGACTTTGCCAAGCAGTGCCAGAGATTACACGAGTTTTGTCCTTTTCTGTAGTTCTGACAGATCTCTTAATGCAAGATGGTGTAGTTTCATGTCTTGATTTTCAGAGATGCTGAAGCAGTAGCAGTTTTTTGTCTAAATTAAATACCAATTGATAGTAACTGTCATGTTTCAAAATTAGATACAATAATTATTTTCACTTTCGGACAGCCCCATATATCCAACTCCCAAACACAGAAGATGGAGCACCCTTTGACAGCCTGCTGCTGCCCAGCACCACCAGATCCTTCCAAAAACCCTACTCCCACAGAAACTTCAAGAGTGCTTCCAAAACCATGCAACTACTGGTGTGGTGACCACACCAGCAAGGTAAGACACACCTGATCTTGAAAATCGTGCCTTACAGACTCCTAAAGGCTTCTATCATTTCAGATGAGATTGCATGTCACCTGAAACAAGGCTTTGCTCTTACCTGCAGACTACAGAGTTCAACCAAGTCAGCTGTGCCACTGCTGTGCTTGAGGACATGGACTAATCTGCCTGCAAATTTAAGTGGCAGTTTGAGACAGATGCTGCTGACTTGGCTGGAGTCTTCTGTGGTTCCCATTACCATAGCATGGAAGCATTTTACCTCTGAAACACACCTTTCTTCACAACACCATTGAGGAAAGCACTTTGATTCCTGTTATGCAGAAGAAAAACTGAAAGGCACTACAATTTCCAGGGTGAACTTGGACAGACTAACACAGCCACTAAAACAGGGAGCTAAAATTGCAGCTCCCCCCCTCTAAGACTGGAACCTTATCACTGGCCCATTGAGAGCTGTGCTGGGATAGAGCTATCTCGTAAACACACACATTTCATGTTCTGTAGAATATATTATCCTCTTTTTTCTTTTTTGTTTGCTTGCTTTTATCAAGTTTCTATAAATGCAAAACTGGATTTTCAGCATGCGTGTGTTCGTACTACTGCAAGCAACTGATTAAATAGGTTTTGAAAAGCTACTGCTCCTGACATACACAAGACAAGTGAGTTCCATTTCTGAACAAATATTTGGATTTTGCTCCCCTCAGTTGACATCTCTTGCTTCCACTTCTTTTCATCTTCTCCTCCCCCTTCCTCCAAGGAGCACACAGCCACTGAATTAGCAGCTGTTCTGAGAAGAGCAAGGCTGCACTCCTCCCTGCTTTGTCCCAGAACAGAACAGGGACTGTACTATAAAAATCCAGTGTTCTGGAGACAGGCATGAATGGACAAGAAACAGCTATGACTTGTCTATCCTGAACTGTAAATTCAATGCTTAAGAGACGACTTAAACACAAGCATGCAGATATTAGAAACAAGCAGGCTAAGTAAAAACAAGATTTAGTGAGAAAAAGTGAAAACAAATGGAACCAGGGGAAAAAAACCCTGAAGGATGTAGCAGCACATAAAAATGGTTATCAGCAGTGTGGAAAAAATATCTGCAAAAGGAATTAAAGAAGCCACCTCAGTATACTAAGCATGCACTATGCTGTGGGAAGCAGTTCTCATCCCAAGCAGGGGATGTCACACTGAGGAGAAAGGACACAGCATGACTGGACAAGCAGTACAGAAAGAATGGTAAAGACCACACAACTCCAACAAGGAAGGTATGTACCAGAGAAAAGAAAGGCAACAAACTGAAGGCAAATTTCTGCAGTCACAAAATTTTAAAAATAAGACCTAATGACTTAAGATACAAGCTTAGAAGTGCTCAGTGTTAAAACACTAAAATATGACCAAAGTGAAATACAAAAGCCTACAGATATTTCAAATGTATAAAGACTGTAACTGGAGATGAAATATTAGAAGTGTACTGCTTTTAATATTGTTACTCAAAAAAAGATGAAATTACAAGAGGGTAGAAAGCCAAAGAGAAAAGGCACTCCAAGAGCACAAGCCAGCAGGTCACAGAAGAGGCACAGCACACTCTTCATTTCAGCAGATGTATCTTCCCTCCTGCACACCATCCCAAATGCTGGCACATTTGAAATTTAGATGAAAAGTAGAATGCAACTAAAAATTTAATACTGAAGAGTGGACCAGAAGCTGAAGACACACCAAAAGAAACAGAGCGATTATTCACTGGTCCAGCTCCAACCAAAGGCATAGTAAGTTCAGAATACAGTGACCCCATACCATACCACATACACAGTTTTGGTACCAAACTTGTATGAAAAAGGGCAATGGCAGACACCCAGATCAAAGCCTATGAGAAGCTCCACTAGAAAGTGATAGCAGTAAAGTGGTAGAAGCAAGGCAAAAGGACAGAACCAGGACAGAGCCTGCACACAGACGAAGGCTCCTACTTTCATGAAGTGTCAGAGAACTGCAGAGTGGAAAGAGTCCTGGCTCAACAAAACTCTTGGTTCATAGGCTAGAGATTTTTTATTAAAAGGCCAAAAACATACTCTGTCAATAAGAAGGAAGCAAGCAGAGGACATGGGAAAGACTCAGTTAAGATCTGAAAAAGCCAGAGTATCAGCAGACTTGGAATAATTTCTTCTAGAAATGGTGGCAGTAATGCTTCCAGTCTAAAGGAAATGGCAGATGAACATAAAACTGCAGAAAAACAAGAGTATGTTTTGTAAAACAAGTATATTAAGTAGGACATAATATTATACTGCAGCATCAATATCTGAAACCTGTTTGACTGCAAACTCAAAAAGCCCTAGTAATTTTGTCATTAAATGATTTAATTCAGCAGCATTTAAGGTTTTGTACCTCAGCCTCTGTCAAATAGAAAAAAAAAGCCACAACAATACTAACAAATTTCACAGTAATTCAGAACAATGACTCTCAATACCTGTTCTGTCTCAGCAACGGCTTACTAATTAAACTCTGAGCTCTACTAACCACTTTTTCCAATGCACAGAGGAAAGTAATTTATTACAAACTGAAATACAAAATTTAATATTAACAACACAACTCGTGACTGCAGCATTTTTAATCTGATCAGCAGAAACATAAATAAAAGCTGCAACCTGACAGCTAAGAAGGTTAATCTGTAAGAGTTAGATTTACGTAGATGACATTACACAGCATCTGGAAAGATGCTGAGAAAGGTAAAGCTACTTCATCATATTCCAAAACATGCTACCCATAAAAATTTTGCTATGCACTGATATATAGACTGCAGGGCACCTCACCATAAATTTTGCTTCAGCTTTAAGACAGAACTTGCAAGAATTTTAACACAAGAGCAGGAATTTAAGTTGGGTTTCAAATGTTTGTAACATTCCTTTTAGGTACCTGCAGGTAACAAAAGTAATGAAAACAACTTCAAGGAGAAAAATATCACGACTTTGTGTGGAAATACTACTTAGTTCTATCATGTAAACTTGGTAGTTTTTTTTTGAGAAAAATATTAGCATGAATATGCTCCTCAGTAAATTTTCTCCAGCATAAAAATTCTGTTCAAGATGGCAGATTTCTGCCATTTTTTGCTGATCACCACTAAAAACAATGTAGTTTCTGTGATACACAAGTCATAAAGGCTTTTCACAATATTAAACAGGGAAGTGGTAAATAAACTTGTTCCTTTTGTTTCCAGTTTGACAAAATACTTAACCTGGAGCAAGTGAGTACCACAATACTACCAACAACCAAAAGGAAGGTACCAGAGCAGCTATTCCAATGCAGCAGAAAGCATAAGGGAAAAATATGTTACCAGTCAAGCTCACAAGCTGTTCATGTTTGGGGCTGGGTTTTTGGTTTTAGTTTTTTTGGTTAACACAAAGTGGCTTCCAGAGCAGGAAAATTTTTAAAGAAACAGAGAACTGGGCAAAGATATGCAGTGGTAAATAGAAATGACACAGATAGAGCAAGCAGGGGAACAGAGGAGTCTAAAAAAGGAACTGCTGGAGAATACTTCTTGCTGCATGTCCTATCTTCCTGTGCCCTACCTACCATCCTCAGCCAGGAGAGTCAATACACCCCCTCCATCCAGCCAACAGCTTCCCAAGGAAGGAGGAGGCAGCCTCATTTTTTTGGGTCCTAGAATTCTGCAGCAAGAAAAAAGAAGCTTGTTGATACTCAACTTAAGGTGTTTCCAAATGTGTGTGAGCACAATTAACTGAATAGGGCAGCAGGGAGATTAGAGCTTGTACTGCAGAACAGCAGCCCTTCTAGTATAGCAACAATTAATCACACTGGCAATGCTGCCATTTGTTTGCTTGCAGGTGAGTATGACGCAGCTTTTTGTCCATCTGCTTTTGCAACACCCCTTGAAAACCACCTAACTGGAAAAAAAGGCTGTTTAGGCTCTTGTGAATAAAAGTAGTACGTGTTCGGCCTTTTTACCCCCTCAAGCTGATATATTCCACTGATTAAACAGATGCTGAGAGTCATAAGAACATCAGTCCTGTGTCAGAGCAGAGGTCTGCCTGGTCCAATATCCTGCCCCCAGCAGCACCTGCAAGTCAGTTACTTGCACTGAAATTCCTAGCAGGGACAAGCAGCAACATCTGCAAAGCCAGTGATGGATTCTGCTCAGGAATCCAACAACATGCAGCAGTGCCAAAGCACTGCCAGCGAGCAAAGCCAAATAAATGAACTGGCCATGATGCTTTCCCTCTCTTTTTACAAAATGAGAATTTCACAGAAATGAGCGTGGAGAATGATCACAAGATTGTGGCATCATAGAAATGGGAAACACAAGCAAAACCTTTCTTGATATATGTGGAGAGATTTGGAAGAGCCCAAACAAAACTCAGGCTGCATCACAAATGGTTTGAAAAGTCAGAGGCTGCAGTACCCTGTCAATGACTATTCCAGGAATGAAGCACAGGACATGAAGAGAATGCTGATGAAATCCAGAGATTTACTGGCAAAGACTGTGCATCAATACTTCCCATAGCCCAGATTCCCGAGATAGTTATCTGTGCTGACTCTAAGCACAGGACTGCCAGTGAGCTGCACACAAAGGCTGCTGGACTCCCAGTTCAGGCAGCAAGAGAAACCATGCTTTAAGCAGGAGAAAAGAGGTGGTGAGCAGTGTTAAGGGTGTAGAAAACACCCTCTCCATATATCCTTGCATGTAACAGCAAAATTAGAAGTTAAGAAGTTTTAACTGTAAGTCAGTTTAAAATGATCGCCTAAGTTTCCAAGCACTGAGACTGAACTTTTGAAGTTTTCTGGAAGCAAAAGAGAAAAAGGATTTAAGGCCAGGCAAGACCTCCATGCAGTAAACATTTTAAAAGGAACTTTGCTCTTGACAAATTGCATCTCAGTTGACAAATAGAAAAGAGGTTGGCTTGATCATGTAAATGGGTCTCTCCTCAAGTCACAGCTAGAGTAACTCCAAAAGCAAAAATCTGAAGGACGTACTCTGAGGGGATGAAAACTGAATGATGACTTTGATCAGTTTAGGGATGCACATGAACTAAGGTAGCAGAAAACAGAGGGGAGGCAGGAATGCTGAGGACATTCACACTCCTGGGAGCAGCAATTCCCAATACCCATCCAAAGGTCTCATGTTGACCACTCCCAGAAGCCAAGATGAAGATAACCTTGGCAGAACTCTTTTGGCTGAAGAGAAAACAAACAACTTGCTAGGGGGAAGTCAACTGATGATGGATCAGCTCTGTAAGACAGAAGGGACAAGGACTTTTCGGCTCACTGATTCAGAGAATCAGCTACCACAGGCAGGTCAAGTAACCCCAGTCACAAGTTTACTGAACACCATCTGAAGTCAAGAAGAAACTCCAAATCCAGTGTTGGTGAAAATTAAGCCTTCTAAAAAGGAAGAGCAGGAGGCACTTTCCAAAGCATTTGGACTGGTTTTACATGGGTTGTTTCTGTTCCTAGACAAGTTGTGCAGCAAAAGCACAGGGGAACCAGGCAGAGGTGACAGCCATAGAACTGCTCATAGGTGTGGCTGAAAGACAGAGCTCCTTGAGCAGCATGGAATGGAGAAATGCTGGGAAAGTCAGCCTTGGAGCCCTGACAGGTACCTGGGTATGCTGTCTGCTGCTGCCCCACAGGACCCTGCCTCAGCTGGGAGTGTGTGCCTTGCTAGTGGCTGACAGTCTCACAGCTTTCCAGGCACTCACATTCCTTTCCTCCCCTTCTCTCCTTGGGCTAAAAGCAAAGAAAAGGAAAAGTTACGGAGAGAAGCAGCTGTGTACAAGTGCTGAAGCACAGGGTATGGGCTTCTTGAGGAGAAAACAGAATGATCCAAAAAGGAGAGAGAACACTAGAAGTGAAGGGTGGAGTGCACCAGAGGGCTGCACCAGAACCATTTCACAGGCTGCTGCCTGGCAGACAGCTATCTTCAATGCAGGTGATATGAAGGGTGGAAAAAAAGGCTCAGAGTAAAAGGTCAGCACACACACCAGAAAGTCTCACAGGTAACCCTGTATCCAGAGGTCATGAGCTCAGAGGTGTAGGCATGCTTGTGCTATTGAGGAAAATTGCCCTGGTAGTCCTTCCACACTGGGCTTGATTGGAAGGTGATGGTATTTACTCAAACCAAGCAGCAAAAATTGAAGAATACTCTAAATATGCATTAGAAGCATTTAATACACTTCAGAAGCAGCTCAGAATTGAAACCAGTAAAGTTAATTAGAAAGCTCTTTTGCAGCACAAAGGCCATGCCTGCTTGCTTTCTGCCTATTTGCCCCAACACTCATTTCAATTGCTTTTTTCCAATAATCAAGAAATCAAAATTCTTTTGTTCACCGGCACAGAGTCTGCACCAAGTGACTGCAGAGAAGTGATAAAGAAAATGATGGATGCTAATTTGACCATTTTCCTCAGCGTTCAGCACAGACATCAAATCACACCAAAAACATTTTAGAGATCCAGCACTGAGACACTCGCTAACATTTCTGCATCTCCTCCCCCACAGTGCTAAGTTCAGATACTTAATGCAAATGTTCACTAAAATAATCAATATTTGGGGATTGTCTTGAATCTGCAGCCCTTAAAATAGGATATGCAACATGGAAATTACGTTTATCTCTGCTCCAGAACAGAATATACTTCAGGAAATAAGCTATAAAAATAACTAGGCTATGAAATTAAGATCAATTTATCAAAGGTCTTTAATAACATTCAGAGCCATATATTTAGTCCCTTAAAAATAATTCTAGATTTCAAATTTAAGACTTTGTAACATGTCTGGTTGTCCGTATCTTTTAATATTTCATTCTCTGCATAAAATGAAAAAATAAAGTATAATCTGTATTCCATCTGATGAGCAGAAAATTTTTTCTTTTCAGTTTCGAACTACATTATCTTAGATGTCTGCTTCTCTGGGCACTTGACTTTGAGCTGCACTAATACTGCTCACACCACTCTTTCCTCACTGCATTTGTCTATTCAACACAAAGAAGTAACTTCCACACAGATCTCCTTTACCTAACAAATACAGTGAGGCCAATGTACAGTCACTTCCTGAAAAACCTAAGGCAATTCAGTTAATATGGTATTATTTTTTCAGACAAAAGAACCCTAGCTGAGTACTTCACTGTATAAATATTTTTCATATTTCAGCAAATACCAAGTCTTTTGCTTTCAAGGAAGTCAAATGCAAGAACTCCACTGCTTCTTACAGAGATTCCCTATACAGTCAATTTGAGGGGCACTACTAAATATGGCCTTTAAACGTAATCAAGCCAAATGCCAGAAATATATATTCAATTTATGGTGAATACCACCACATGAAAGCTTTTTTTTCTCCTCCTGTTCTGAAGGACTGTATTAATTCTCCTCTTCTACCAGAGCAATAAAATTGCTGCTAACACTCAGTCCAGGGCAACAAGATCTGTGCCAAATAAAGGATCAGAGATCAGTGACTAGTTACCACTGCTTCAAAGAATTACTAAAAGCCCCTTCCAAGTCAACAAGGGAATAAACTACCTCTACAAGGTATTTTTCTCTTAAACCCTGTTATTAGGTGGGCTTATGCTGTGAGGCATGAGTGTTTACATACTTTCTGAAGAGTTTATAAGTCTTATCTAACATAATCCTTGCATTCTATAATCCTATCTGTTTAATGTATTTTACGTGAGGAAAATGGCTGGAACCAGTAGTATCTCAAAATGGAAGGCACTTCCAAGGCACAATCAGTGAACTGGACATCAAATTCAGAAGTAGTTTAGGTTTACGTTAAACTTTCAGTCAGCTCAGATCAGGTACCCTAATGCTGGGTTTCACTGTAAGCTATATTTATCTGCATATGGATATTTTTCTTTCCACAGGACACATTTGGCACACCACTTTACAAAATTCTTACAGACAAAACAGTGCCAGCCTTTGTGTGTGAATTTTTCAGTGAATACAGGTTCTATCTGCAGCTTCTAAGCATAAATAGCTGTGAACTATTTCTCTTAAATAAAAATAAATCTTTTCTGCCCTTGACAAAACAGCCCAATTTTACTAATATCTCTGCCATTTCCAGCGTAAGCGTTTCACCTGCAGACTTAACCATGCTATAGTTACCTATTGTCATGAACTGCCTTACCAAAGGCTGTTCCCTATAACTAAATTTAGCCATTAGTCCCATTTTTGCTTTGTGCCTTTACATTATGATGAGATTCCAGAGTTGTCCTTTGACTCCAGCCCAGATGGACCCACTGGGACCTTCTGGTTATCCACGCTATCATGCCTCAAAACCTCCAATTAATACAAAAAACTTGGCTGCTGCCAACAGTGGGCCAATACTAGGTGATGTCTGCTTACCAGAGAAAGCTTCAGCAGTATTTTCCTGCTACTGCACATCTGCCAATAGACCCCAGAAATTCCCTCCTGGAGGCATCCCTGCCCTGCCTTCTTCTCCTGCCTCCCTGGGCATCACCAGTGTGCAATTAATAGATTCTGCTCCTGAGCATACAGACCTTCTCCATTCCTTGCTTTCTAAATGCAGATGCTGAAATTAAGGCTGCTTAATTAAGCTCCAAATTTCAGCAAACTGCAAACATGCAGCTCTGAACAGCATGTTCTAGATAGAAACACACTAGCTCCCCATCACTTGGTTAAATAAAATCTGGGTCTTTGCTTTTCACAGCAGCAGATTTTCCATTTGGGTTTCTCATTTTACAGAAAATTTGGAAAAAAATATTTTTTCCTAGAGGGCACATGATACCAACTTAGGGTGCACAAACTTCAGGACTGAAGGAGCAGAACAGCCTTCCCAGGCCAACAATTCACTGGTTTCCACAGAGGAATGAGCACTGCACACTTCTCATGTGAAAAATACCTTCCTGTATTCTCCTAATGCTGCATGTTCTGATTCTGCCATTTTGGTAGGTTTTGGTTCTTGGATCTTATCCTTGAACATTCAAGGAGTAAGGAGTGGACAATCCATACCTAAAGAAGGCTACAGATAAAGCAGCCAGTATTTCCTTCTCTCCTTTTCACTCACTGATATTTAAATTATACTTAAAATGTCATGATTATTTGTGAACTGCAGTTTTAATCTAAACTTGCATCAGTGCTATTATAAATACCTGAAACTAAAGTGGAAGGCTTTGGTCTTTGTACATAATTTTAAAGGAATTGCAAATTCAAAAAGGAACAATTAAATAAACCCAAAAACAAAGTTACATTCTGGGTAGAGGAACAGAAAAGTTCCTGATTATACATGCAAAGAACATCAAAATGTACCACACAGTAGAATTATGCAAACCCTGCCATAACTTAAGGGAGGCACAGAAAGCTGGTATCAATAAATATTCTGCTTTACAGTGCTCCTGGATCATTTGAAGATGCGAAAGATTTGCAAGCCAAAGACTTTTGGATACCAATCATCCGAAGATTCAAAGATCTAAGTTCCTGGTCAAGATAAAAAGAAACAAATAAAAAAGCTACCAAATGAATTAAAAAATTAGTAACAAACATCCCCTTCTCCCACACACAAACTATGTCAACAAGGACAACTGAGAGGGTCAGCAGCACTTACAGTGTCTGACGGATGCTACACTGACTGGCTCTTTTGTTTGCAAACACAGGACAAAACAAGTTCAGCATTTCTTCTCTCAAAAGTCTCATGAATTCAAGCCCTCTCCCCTCAAATGAAGATATTTGCCACTGGTTTTCTTCAAACAAAAAAAGAAATAAACAGCATCGGCAACACTCTCTAGCTTAGCATTTCTGGTTCATGCTGAGCCTCGCTTACAACCATCTGAAGCCATAGGTTTCCTCCCCGAAGTTATCTCCTCTCATCTAATGCTGTTCTAAAATGTTTATGCCACTTAGCTGGGTTTTTTTTTAACCCAAGTTCCTTCTCATTTTTTGAGCACAGCTGATTAAACCTGAACAACTGGGTTGTTGGACGAAATATGCTGTAGCTATGAAATGGTACAGCAGGGACCAGTTTCACTGTTAATTTAAAATGCTAGAATTAATTAGGTAGTGTAAATGAAGAGTTTAATAAGCACACTTTACAACCACAAGTTCTGCTTTTATTAAACACCCCTGCCAAATGAAGGCAGCTATCTTCAGTCTGGTTTTCCTTGTCTCATTCCCTTAAAATCTCTGCAGTGAAAAAAACCCAAACCATTTTTCCTATTACATCCCCTCCCCCATAATTAAAATGTATGCCTGACTTCCATCTCCTCTTTCAAGTCATTAGCATCTTTGAAAAATGCTACTGTATATCCTGCCTCTTCTGAGAAGCTACCAAACAAAACCCAAGTTTACGATTTTGGTTTTGAATACCAAATTAAAGGCTGTCTTAGAAGCTGTCATTCCTATTCAACTCAGTGCGGTGTACTACCAAATTAGCATAGTTTTTTAGTAAAGGAATATGCTTGTTTTAACATGTGCCTTTCCAAAGCGAGGGGGCAACTTCATAAATCAATTTTATTAAAAACTCCTACTAGTGTTCTAAGACTGCAAAAAAACTCGGAGCAGATGACTGTTCCTGTCATTGTTTAACCAAATTTAAAATTAATAAAAGAGTCCAGGTCATGAATTTTATTGGAGAGATCCTGTATGTTTAAAAAGACTTTCTATACCTTTTAACTCCTTCAAAAAAAAACATTTCAGAAACCTCACCATTATTCAAAAAAAAAAAACAAAACCAAAAACAAATCAAACCAACTTTGCAGCTCCTTGACAAGGAAAACAATCTTTTACATAAGCCAATTCAATGCTACCTAGCTTCAGAAACACATTTGAGATTTTCTACTATGGTTTTGCCAGGATAACTATTTAATCATTATTTGGTTTATGACCTTTTCTATTTTTCTTGAAGCAAGCTCTCTCTACAGCTGTCTATTCTAAATTTTTTTTTATTTGCCTAGTAATTCAGCCCAGCAAGAAGTAAGCAAACTTACAATATATGAAGACAAACCAGACTTTTAACAGAAAGAACACATTAATTTAAAGGCATAACAAAACAGAGCATGCTTAGCTTAGATTTTTATTAAAGCCACAAAATTTTCAACAGAAACAATTAAGAATCCAAAAGCAGTGACAATCTAAACTGTTTCACACCTTCACTGCTTCAGCAATAGTTTAAGAATTCACTGGATTTCTTTGCAATACAGCTTTTTCACTGTCAGAAAAATACTTCTATTGATTTTTAATAAGGAAAAAGCAAAGAACCCCTGAAAAGACAATCATTCCTCTTGCAGCCTACTTGCATATCTCCACCCCTCCCCTCCCAAAAAACCAGTCTTGGGCCCTAATTAAGAACATGCTCACATGATAATCCAGAAAGATGAGCTGGGTATGACCTCAGTGCATTTCCATTTTGTTCCTCTCCATGTTCTAAGAGTCTTAAAAACATGAACTGCTTCTAGCAGGAGGACTGCATCTGATTTGCTAACTCTGAATTCAATGCAAGGAATGAATATGCATCCTCAAATTCAGTAATGTTGCACAATGCCTTGATAACAGGCCTAAAAACCTTGGCAGATGAAATTGTTTTCAAAAACAGCAGAGATAATTTGGATAATAATTTTTTTCCTGCAAATATGGCTCTTTTGCAGTTGTATCACCTCTTAAAACAACATGTAGGGGTGATGTCCTCAAGGCATCTGTGCCAGTTTTTTTAAAGAATGGTTCCTTGAAAGTATTTTAGTGATCAAAGATTTATGCACTTTGTATGGAAAGAAAAACCATAGGCAAAAAAACTACCCAAGAATATGTCAGAAGACCATATATTCCTCATATCTTCGAACAGAAAGACAAAAGCCTGGAGATGGAATGAAACAAAAATAATACTGTTCCTTGCTGATGAAGTAACAGCTCACTGTCCAAAGACAATCTACTCCCTATGAAAACAACACTGAATATCTTAAGTCTTGAAAATATATTGTAAGTGCATCATCATGAATTTGAGGGATAAAGTAGTAAAAGCTCATGAAAAGATAAAAATTCAAGCTAGACACCCTAGACTCCTATAGAGGAGGGCTTCACTTCTACCTGAAATAACTGAACTAACCTGCAGTTAAATTTTTCAGATTATTTTCAGCCTAGCAAAAAAACAAAGGCCTGTAGAAAAAACAAAAGTAAATAAAAGTCAATTCTATTTTTCCATCTTCTTTCTAGAACACCTGAAGCTGTGGCCAAATCAGAAGATTTACTGCAATAGATACATCATGGTCAACGTGCTAAAGAAAGCTCTGCTGGACTACACTTGTGAGGACTCAAGCTGCCCTGCAGCTACTGCCATTTGTTATGTGCCTTGTGTTCAATCAGCATTGCTGTGTGTCAGGAAGTAAAAAAAGAAGCATTGCATGTTTGAAAAGCACTAAGCAGATCATGCTAACACTGCCAATAGAATGGCTTCCAGGATGTTATAGAAGCAGGTATGAAGATTTGCATTTTAATTCCTCATCTTCCCATGGTGCCTCTTCCCACAGAGCACACACCCAAGTTGCCAGGAGAGCCTCTGAGGGGAGCTGAGTCCTTTTTTGGAACCCTTTCCCTCCCAAGGCTGCTGCTCTGTGCTAAACATAACAGCACTGGTGATGCACTGAACAGCAGTGAAATTTCAGCTGCTCCCACCTACGGTGTGAGTAGACACACAACCTAGAAAACTAACCTATAAAGCAAGCTATAAAAGCTGATTGTTCATCCCATCTTGTGCACCAGTGGATTTTTGGCTACAGCAACAAGGATGTGGATTAGGCCAGGTGCATCTGCACCCATCCACACCTCCTCTAGTGAGACTGCAGACCTCTCCTTGTTGAGGCAGCATCTGCCATGGAAGCCTCTTTTTCTGAAGGCACCTACCAACAGATGCTACTTCATATGAAAAAGGATCACTGCAAACTAAAATGTTTTTGGGGACCAGAGTTAATTAACTATTATCTACAGATGCCTGAACAAAATCCAGAGCAGCATATCTCAACTACAGCCCACTGCTGTTCCAGAACACCACGGTCTATACACTGTGATGGACATACAGAACCACCTCACTTTATGGTGTTCTTAAACAGGCTGACATTTAATGGGGGTTTGGTAAAGCTCAAACGGCAGAATCAGAACTCAGAACCATCAGATGGCTCAAGACATTCAGGTAAGTCCACGGTTAAATAAAAATGAGAATGAGCAGGAAAGCAAGGCCACTGTCTAAGCTCTTGTGCAAGAAGCTGCACAGTGTGTAACACACACGCAGACTGGCAATGTTCAGATTTCTCCCCCAGATCTGTAGAGGCTGAGAGACAGGGGGCATCTTGGCTGCTCTAGATACAGTGTGCAGCACTAAAACTAAAGGCTTGCCCCTGAAGTTTAGCACTCATTTGCTGCATTCCCTGTGTTAGCACTTGCAATACAAAAGCACCAGGGTTCTGCTGACCCCAAACGCAAACTGACCCTTACGCAGGCAAAACCCACAACACAAAGCTTACCTGTGATTTTGTCTCTCACGAGCTTGCAGGATTCAATTTCACCAATGCTCCCGAAGAGACTCCTGAACTCCTCCTGGGTCATGTTCTGGGGTAAATAGTTGACTATGAGGTTGGTTTTGCTGTCATCTGTAGCAGCCCCTGTCTGCATGGGGGAAGGGCAGTTTCTACTGTTGCTGGAGGGTCCATTGGTTGTATTGGAAGTAGGGCCATTCGACACCTGAGGCTCCATGGTGCTAATTATCTATAGCAAAATAAGAGAAAGGAGAAAAAAAAACACCCTTAAGTTTCATAGATACAATAGCTATTTTTAAAGATACTCACAAACGAATGAGTAGGTAGCATTCATGGCCAATTTAGATACTTCAACAAAAAAACCCGGCTTGATTCCTCTGTTATTGTTGCAAAGTAGGTCATGCTAGTCTTTGGCTGTGAGCATATACTAAGATGCAGTTAAAAAAAACCCCTTTTTTTGTTAATGCAAAGCTGATTTCTACTTTCATCACGCAGCCATTTTCACAAATGTAAATTTAAACCACAAATTTAATTATAATTTAAGGTAATAATCATAATTAAAATTATAGTTCCATTAAATCAGATGAAGTAAGTGTATGGCTCTATATGAAAAGGTAAAATATTTTACCTATTTAATAACTGTATCACAGAGTGCAATGACAACAACATTAACCAGGCACAGTCAACCTGTACTGTCATCACTCAGCCTGCCTTCAATTAATAAACTTGGTGTCCCAAGACATACCATTGACTGGTTCCAGTGATGACCTATATTCCCCACCTATATTTTCCACTAATGAAATGACACCTCTTTAAATAATAAAGCCCTAGATTTGCAATCTTCACAGATACAAAGGTCTTCAGATATTTACTAGAATAAAAAAGGTTTAATCAAAGAAAGCCTTATCAGCACAGGTGAAGGCTGCAATTATAACAAGCACACCTATCTTGTAACACAAATCTCCAGTTTTCACAGAAGAGACTTAAATAGACCTTTCCAAAAAAAACGACTAATAAAAGAATCCAGCTTAGCAAAGTGTGCTGCAGGACAGTAGCCCCATTGTCACTAGTGCCACCCATCACATGAGCAAAGCTGCCTGCATGTTTATCTGCAAAACACAAGTTTTCATCCCAAAACTGCACAGGCAGACAAAGGAAGCAGAAAAACCTGGGTACTTAGAGATTTGCAATTTGCCTCTACTACAACTTCTAGTCCGTCTTCACTGTCACCACTGCTGCCAAAGGAAGGGCATTGTCTTGGTCTTAATTCTGGATAAATTAAAGCAACACAAATGGTGGCTTTTGCTGCCTGCTGTGAGGTTTGTGATGCGCAGCTTCACTGGAATCGAAGATCATCCCTCAGATGGGTTCACCCTCCCTCCACCAGAGAGTCAGTGATGCAAACTGCTGCCCCAGGCAGGAGATTCCACTGTCCAGGGACAGTGACAAACACAGGAGAACAGAGGGCTAAGGCACCACACACTCTGAACCTGGTATTCTGCCGATCCTGTAATTGTTATAATTACTTGAGACTTAATCTGCTTTCTTTTTTAAATCCAGGGAGGTACATGTTGTGACAAATTAGGACTGTAATTCAGGAGGATAGGGACATACACCTCCCCAAAAAAGGGTTTCTATTCTAAAATTAACTGCATGAGGGTGGCTCAGAGTCTAAATAGGTTATATTCTGGTCATGTCTTTTTTTTTAATTGAAACGCTTCAGTGTTAGTTTAATGCCTCATTTAGGAAATAACCCTCTTTTTTATCAATGGAAATAAGTTTTGAATTACCATTATTTTTATTATCAAGCCCAGGAATAGCTTCTTGGTTTAACAGCTTTTAAATAAAAAGAAGCCTTGCCACATTGTGCTGAACAGAAATGCCTTAAAACCATACAGCAGAATCATTTTGAAAATAAACCGCACAAAAATAGTCACTTCTTGAAAGACACGGGCACATCCAAACCAGAATCCCCCTGCCAATTTTACCAGCCACGTGGCACCAAGTACTGCTGGCATCCTTGGCCAAGCTGTGCCAGCCCCACAGACTCTTCCCTTCAAGAATCCCCCTTCTACCCGGCATCAGCCATACTTCCTTCCCTTCTCCAAGTTAATTCCATCCATGTATTTACTCACACGTACTACTTAAAAGCTTCAGATGCTGCTAAATCTGTTTAGCTCGAGACTCCAGCTGGAGGATCATCCTTTGATCTCCGCACCTCCGCGACCCCACGGCTCCGAGCTCCGCCAGCAGCTGCCGCGGGGCCGGGGCGCGCACCCCAAGGCGGCCGCGCTCCAGCTCAGCACAGCCTGCTCCTACAGCCTGCACCCGCAGCCACTCGACCGAAATTTGGGGGAAAAAATCCCACTTCCGACGCCAAGGCACAGTCAGAGGATGAGTGAAGCAGCTGACATGGTTAACAGCAGCTTCCCGTGCGCCTTTACCTCACTGGACCATATTCTTCCCAACACAGAACCCCACGAGATAAGCTGCAGTTTTAGGGACTGATCCTGCCCCTCTGGAGCCGGCAGGGATACCACACCTCTGGTTTCAGTTTCAGCAGAAGCAGGACTTCAGCACAACACACCGAGAAAGGTACATCCTCTATTATTAGCAACAGACTCAAAAGCTATCTATAGTTCCCCGCAGTAGACAATAATCCTGGATCTTTTAAAATCTGTGAAAGAAAACAAAATTCCAAACTGGTTGGTGTCCTACTTAGGCATTTTGCAAATGCTTTATAGTTAAAATTTTCAGCATTCGTACCTTCCCCACCAAGCAAAGGAACAGAATTCAACCCAAGACATTTAACACATTCAGAACATTAAGAGTAAAAATCTGTTCCTGAACAAGTACATTTCCTCATATACTTCAAAGTATCTTGGCATTAACTAATTTTGCACCAGGTGCCAGGTTTTCTTCCTAGTTACTCTCAAATCCATTTAGGTTTTTCTGATTTTTTAATAGTAGAAGGGAAAACCAAGGCACTTACTTGCCCTTCAAATTATTGCCAAGTCATAGGTTACTGAAAATCCATTTGCTATATACATATTAAAAAAGAGATAATGGATAGAGAAAGGTTGAAGAATTATTAAAAGCATTTCTAATAAAGGACTTTAGATTTATTTCTTTTACTGCATAATTTTAAGCTTCAATTTACAGAGTGATTTCGGTGCAAAAGCAGTTCTGTAGCAGAGCTTGCATTTGAAGTTCTCACAGGCACAAAGGAATAACACTTACTTTAGGTGTGCATACTGACTCCTGCCATGAGCAGAAACTCACATTATTAATGGTAACCAAAAGGTAAGCCCTGGCTCTCCTTCCCAGACATTTGGTCCTGTCTCTGGCATGCCTGAAGCTCAAACCCCGGGCAGAGTTCAGCATGCATGTACTGGGATGTTTATTGTCAAGCATTGTTTTTAATATTAAGTAGCTGTTGATTCCACATCAGTCAGCACATTACATAAGAGGAACATTATTTATTCAAATAGATTTCAACATGACAGTCGCTGTATGTTTTTTTTCCTCTCTATCCACAACACTAAGATTTAAATTTTTAATTCAATACCTGTAACACAATATGAATATTTTTAAAATCAATACTCCAATTCCCAGGGAACACAGTTAACTTACTGTGTTTTAATTACTGGTAATAACCTTTTTAAATACAGAAAAGTATAGGGCGGAAATTAAATTCTACCAAAATATCAAAGAAAGCTCTAGTCTGCCTAACTCATCAAGGGCTTATCTGGATATAGGCGAAACAAATGTCGAAAACTCAAGAGTGACTTAACACCTATGTTAATTTTTTAAAAACAAAATATACTGCTATCCCTGAAGGTGTTCTTAAACCTCCATAAGCAAGTAAATTTAGCAATATCTGTGCTCCAAGCAACATCTTTTTGTAGACTTTTTCTGACCCAATTTAGGCAGTTACTACCGGTCCTGAAATATTACAGTGCAAATGTCATGCATGCTGACATTTTATACATTTTAATTTTTTGGGGGCAGTAACTTGCCAAATTCCCAATACAGCAATATGATACTCTGTATATAGGGTAATAGCATCTTTGAAGCATAAATTGCAGTTTCTGCTAATAGACATTTGATCACTTAGCCACTAATAATCTGAACATTCTAACCCTGGCAAATACTGATAGAATTTCACTGATTTTGTAAGTTACATGTTTCAAATTGTGCATGCATTTAATCAGACTGCTGCTTTTAAAAAAATGACCATTTCCTGGTGTACTACTTTTCTCACTATGGTAATGCATCAGCAAAGTATGAGGTATTTTTGTTTGACAGATTCCACAAATAAATGCTTTGAGGAAGACAACATAAGCTTTGCCAGTGTTTTGCAAAACACTGCTTACCAAAAGGCTTGGTATAAACTTCTCCTACAGAGTATCTGCCACAAATACCCATTAGAGCTACTCCTACATTAGTAATGTTTCAGAAATACTTCCATCACATCTTCATTGTTTTTTCAATTAAATCAACTAATTTCAATTTATTCCTGCTAAAATATTAGCTCCAACAATAAAGCAAAAAATACCTGTATGTATAAACAGAACTATTACAATTACCAACTATTACAAGCTGGAGTAACTGACACTAATCTTCACTTATTACAGTAAATGTATGACATCCATCTACCATTACAAAGCACAGTTAATGAATCATTTGGAAAACTACCCACAGACTAAGACAGCCTTATCTCCCTATTGCATGCATAAGCAATAGCCAATGGCTCAATAAATGTAAATATACATTTTATATTTACAAAATTTGTTCTCAGCAGTCTAAAAGAAGGTCTGCATGTTGAACTGAGGCTGCCACATATGCACAGTGAAAGAAGCTTGCATTTAGCAAGTATTCAGCACCCATTCCTGTTATCTGAATTATATATTCTCCACTGACCATAATCCACAATAAACAGAAACTAATTTGGTATGTATAAAAAAAATCACAATTAAGAATCTTAAGTGCTATTTATAGACACAAAAGAGAAGTGGTTTTAAACATACTAGAAACAAACCTCTCCTAAAATCAAAATCTGAAAAAAATTCTAAACTCTGGAAAAATTCATGCAGTCCTATCCATTTTGAGTACTCAGAAGTCAAAAAAGTTAGCTATGAATAATGAACTGTTCACAGCACCTAAATGCCAAGAAAAAAGATCATGGCAAATTACACCTCATGAAGAATTCATGAGGTCTAATTTTATATTATTTCTAAGTGTTCATTAATGAACAAACTCAGAACATTCTCCCATAAAAAAAAGAGTTTAGATAAATAATGCAAAGCTCTTACTTTATCTAAAAAAGCTCTTTAATTAGCATTGCAAGTTGTTTGCTTTTACAAGTGAAAACAAATGGTGCCATGGCAGAGGTCCCACAGCCATCTCGTGAAAAATGATGACAAAAGAAGAAACAAAAAAAAAAATCTCAAAGAAAATAAATGTAGATTCACAAAGGTTTCCCTCATACAATGAGGAACAGGCTTTAACTCCCTGCATATCTGCTCTTATGAATGGAAGTCAACACAGTACAAGTCTCTGTTCCCCTAGAACTTCAATGTGGGTGAGAAAATCCCATTTACAGGGGCTGCCTGACCAGTCCATGCACAGCCTTGCCATCTGCTGAGCCATGCCAAAGCCAGGAGGTCGGTCCATGGGCAGGGAGCAGAACACACAAACACATCCAGGTCCCTCAGCCCTGCTCCAGCCCAGGAACCCACCCCAGTTTAAAATGTACCCACTGCTGCTCGCTCCATGGGGATTTAGCATTTCTGCAGATTGAGGCACTGGATCACAGAACGTTCAGGACACACCATGCCACCTTCCCCTCGGAGCATTAAAGGAAAAGAACAAAGTGATTTGAAGCCTTCCTTGGTTCAAAATCACAACTGCAGCCAGAGCAAGAAGCAGGTGCACCTAGACCACACGTGGGCTTTTCTAAAGTGACCTCAGGAGCAGGAAATGATGCTCTGTGTGCAGCTCCAGTACAGACTCCCTAAACTGTAACAAATGTCAAATTTCACTGTCAATTACATTTTTATTAAAGCTTACGCACTGCACAACTAGACTTTGCTATTATTTATCTAATAAATACAACATGAACATGAAATAAAGGAGGAAAATTAAGCTTTTTAGTCTATCTGCCTGGAGGCAAATCCAATACCTCAGAAAGAAATCATTATCTAACCCTCCATATTTTGACATGTTCCCCACTCACACACACTTCTACATGTTACATCTTTACCTTCCTTGGAGTAAAAGTCACATTTAATATTTTAAATATAGATATAGCTCAAAGTCTCAGCTCAGAAAACTGGCAATCTCTGGCTCTCATGGCACAGATACAGCAGTCTTAACTTGCTTTCAGAGTGTGCTGCATTCAGGTTGAAATGGCCTTCAAGCATTTCCAGCAATTTCACATTTATGGGTGCCACAATAATTGCACAGAGCACACAAATGATCCAAACAGAGAAGACAACAAATGCATTCATTTTAAGATGCAAGCCTCAGTTCAAATAAAGGAGAAAATTATTTTCTTTAATAGCTAAATTTATTCTGAACCAGTCCATTATAAGCTTTTGCATGAATATGCTAAACCAAAATATTCTGTCCCCGGTCTAGCAGTGAAACAAATGCAAAGTTTATTGGCAATATTACTTGTTATCATAGCAGTGCCTGAAGGACATAACCCATGACAGCACCAACTCGTGCTGTCCGAATAGGCAGTAAAGCAGGGACTGCTGCTCTACTACCAGTGACAAAAAGCAGGCAAAACCTGTTACTTTTTATTCCAGATTTCACAGAAGTGAAATTAAAAAAAAAAAAGTCAAACCAGATGAAAGTATCTAGGCAAATTGCTGAAGTTATGAAGGAAGTTGTGACAGCCCTGTAATGTACCACCCTACCCTTAAACCTGGCCCACTGATAAGGCACAACTCCGAACAACCTTACCAAAAAGAAAGCCAGTATAATAATGATACACCAAACAGAAGGCTTTTTGAGGGTTTCAGATAGATGTCTTCTGTTCCCACAAAGTATAGGCTCTACAGGTTTGCATTTGATTTTAAGGACAAAAGGGAACAAGTAGGGGGGAAAAAAGTAGACGCCAAAACAAGTCGCAACTATTTCAACATCAATAGCTACTAGTTGAGCAGTAGGGGAAGACACTCTTGGAACTACACATCCAATAACTACACTAAAGATAGGAACAAAGGCACCATATCACATGCTTTGCATAATCTCTTACTCTTGCTGCAGGTACTCTGGGGGTAAGGAATTGGAGGAGGAGAACTACAATTATCATTCATACAGCTCAGCACTCTGCAAAGCTCAGAGGAGGCACACAGGACTGGGGAGCAGGTGCACGACAAGCACTCCATGTACAGCAGTTTCTGGGAAGCACGGCACATTCGTAAGGACAACAACGTTTGTCCACAAGCAGAATATAGTTCTAGTTCTCTGTTGTGTATTACCTCAGCTCACAAAATGTGAGATGCTTTATCATCTTCTACTGAGCTTTACTTTCAACTATTTCCAGCTTTTCTTTTGTCTCTTGCGAAGATTATCAAGTAACTATGCCTGTTGGAAACCTCAAAGGTGTTTGGCTCTATTCTTCAGTGTCCTCCTGGTATCTTAATGAAGTCTACAGCAACAGCACTTGGGAAATGGTAAAGAAGAAAGCGGTGCAATAGGTGATCAGAGTTGTCCTCTTCATTAAGACAAAATGACTTCTGGAATGCCAGCCAGTTATCCCCTACTTTATATAGAGTGGTTTCACCCAAATTTATTATAATTTCTACCATTAAACGCAATTCCTACACGAAGAGATGGGAAAACACAGCCTTGATTTCACAGCATTCAAACACCACTCTGGAACACAGCTTTGGAAAAAGGCATCACCAAAAACACCAGGAGAGGAAAATGGATATGTCCCGTCTACTAGATGGGGGAACCCAACCAGCTTGGGTTAAAAAACCCTTCCAACCACTTGGAACCCACAGACCACAGACTGCAACAGAGGCTGGTGGCAGGGATGTGTCCTACTTCTGTCCTGGGACACGGCCATCAGTGGCTTCTGCCCACCTGCGTCTCTGGGGTCACCCACCGCCTCTGCTCAAAGGTCTGCACTATTTTTGAACTGAAATAAAGACAACATGGTCAGACATCAGTTCTGAAGGAACATCTATTTCTTCTTTAATCACACTTCTACTTCTGCCAAATTCATATCAGGCAACCTTGTGCCTAAAATTTTACAAGGGCTTTATTTTAGTAATTTCATCATTCCAGATTGCTTCTTATTCCCTCCTGTCTTTTCGCCGAGGTTACTACTTGCTTTCTCAAGATGCATACGAAGGCTAAAGGAATAATAAAAAAAAAAAAATCAAGTCTCAGCAAAAAGAACTCCTTGATTGACATTCCAAGCCAAAATTTGATGAAACCATCTTCTTTCTCCATGGGCTGCAGCTTATTAAGATACCACAAAGGCAAGAGGTCTCCCAGTGACTGCATTGTCCCTCTTGGAAAAAGAGACTGACTAACAGAAACCATATTTGAAATCTGTATTAACAGGGTGATTAAAAAAAAACAGGTATATGACCAAAAACATTAAGTACATGAGGAAAACTCTGAAAGACTGAAGAGGTTCTCTCAAAAGCCTACATATTAGACAGTAAGAACATGGCAGAGATCAGCATTTAAGACAGATCCTCAGTCTAAAGGACATGCAGCCTAAAAATACACTGAAATGAAAGCAAAGGAAATTGAGTCTTTTTATATTTCTGGTTACTTTCTGAATTTTATTTTTAGCTCAGTTTTGTTTCCTAATCACTACTTACTTGTTTGGTTTACTGACTCCATTACTCAGTTATATATTGCTAATCAGTAACTGAATTCTATTACTGACTTAGGAATATGTATGTAGCACTGTGTACTGACGCACAGATTCCCACGGGGACGTACATGTTCATGAAAGAAGTAGACAGCTGCAAGTCTTCAGCTGCTGTAGACCTGTCACAATTCCACTTTATGGTTTTTTTTTCCCCCCGCTTTAAGAAAATAATCTAGAATCATCTGCAACCCCAGAGTTTAGACAGTGAAACCTGTGTTACAAGCCATACTGAAACCTAAAAACATCTACTTACCAGAAGGCAAAGCAAGGCCAGTGCAGGCTCTCTGTGAAGCCTAGGACCATCCGACCCCCCACTACTGTTATTTCTACTGAAATTCTAGAAACAAAAAGCTACAATTTTTAGTAGCCCTTCAGCAATTTAATATTCATTAAAGTTCACTGCAATAGGATTTCAGCTCCTAAGCCCTAAGCTCTTCTGAAAATGTTGCCCATATATTTTTCATGCAAAGCCAGGCTTACATTAGGCAGGAATGGATGGCTTAATGAAACACAAGACCCAACCAAGATGTTTTAAGGCTCTGTCCACAACAGGATGTTAATGAAGACACACTGCTAAATGCAATTAGGAAACACTAATCAACATGTGTACATCTCAACTGCTGGCAACAGCATCTCTATGGATACTGCAGCTTGCAGGTCTAAGTGAAACAGACCCCAAAATAGAAACTATGATGTTCAGCTAAGTCCTATCTCCATCATTAGAAATGTTTGCCTGCTGCAAGCTATCAGTATTTCTCTTAAAACTTAACTAGATTAAAAACAAAAAGTTTACATCTTTTCCACAATTCACCTGCTAGTCTCTAACTCTGTACCACACTAGCATTGCTTATAGAAATAACCTTCTCATAGAACATAAGCATTCTTAACTTCTGTAGCATACCTATGGTAGACAAAGCTACAATGAATTACTGAAAATAAGATGCCATTACCATCTTAAAAGCAGCAAGCAGATAATAGAAATTCTAAACTTGAGAAACTTCTGGGAGCAAAATAATCAGAAATCACCTTTGAAAGAACAGAAGTACCTGTTTACTCTGATAGTCTCACAAAAGTACTAACAAAATGGCTTAAATGAGGCCAAGTCTTAAAGTACTGCATGGGACAAATCTCAGTAATGCCTAAATTCAAACAATCTCATGCATGAAAGCATCTATGCTAAATTCAGTCACATATTAGAGATTAGGAATGCATTATCCATCAATAAAGGACAAAATATCAGTCATACATCAGGCTAATAGATCCTTATGTTTTATCCTAGACTAACTATTAATCTCTGTACTACAGAAGAGAAGCATGCCACGGGCCAAACTAAACACCTCCCTTAATAAATGTAAATTAACAAACATACCCTGAGCAGCAAGAAATTAAAAATGCACCAAAACACCTCTTAAAAAGGTGAACAGATCTCACGGATAACAATTCTCTGGTTAAAACAATTCTACTCAAGCACTCAATGGGAGTCCTGCCAAGCTCAGTGCCTGTTCAGGTGCTTGGGGACAAGGGGGAACACAGACCACCCCAGCTGTCCTGATTCCAAGCCCCACAAATTACATTTCACTCAGATGTAAAAAGGCAACTGGCAATAGAACAGCCACTACTAGACATCAGCAGGGAGACATGTCTTAAGAGCCTAAACACACAAACTAATGCCTGAGTATTAAAAAAGTCAAACCAACCAAGTTACTGTCCTCTATTGGCTATGCTTTCCTTAAAACGCACAGCAGCCACAGGCAGGCGCTTTAAACCTGGAGCTGGATCCACTTCCACCCATTTCACTGTAAACAGGTTGGTGACAGAAGTGATGCTGTCTCTATTAAAACGACATCACCTAAGCACCTTGCCCATGGAGGCACTCAGCCCAAGTGTCCTGGTCCAGCCTGGTGCTGAAATGCTGGAGGACAACGTGGCTCCTCCAGCAGCCACATTCGCTATGGCTACATACAGCTGCAAAGCTCCTTGATCACCACATAGAACATCACACAAGTAATATTCACTTTTGCACTTAGCAAAGACTAACGATGGAAATTAAACTCAATTTCTATCCGAGCATTTACATTTGCAAGCGCTTCTTTCAGTAGTTGGGTGATGACAAGCACAGACAATAAAAAAAGGATTCTAAAAATACACTACTCTTTTTCCCTGGATTAGTATGTCTACAGTTAAATATAAACTGTGCTCTATAAATTATCAAACACAATGTCAAATTCTGAAGTGCTCTCCGGAATCTCTCACAGAGCACACAAAATACAGAATGATAATTCTGTCCTGGCCCAGTTAGGCTAAAGAACAATATGCTACTGTGCTGGATCACAGAGTTAGTTCCTATCAACGGCCACACTAAAAATGGCCACAGCCACCACTGTAGCTGCATACTGAATTTTTCAGGACCCTCCGCATCAGGCAAAGAGTTTAATTCCCTGAACAGCTGCTCTCACAGGAAGGGAATCGACAGCAACATTGTCACAGTATAGCTGGCACAGGCATATTAGGAAGAATTTCCAGCATTCATGCTTTCTGCTAAAAAACAACTTCCCCCTACTCATCTACTGCCAGTAACTTCATTTGGAACAAAGATATATTAGAACTATTTTTATTTAAGAAGCATTTATTTACATACATTATTACTTCTACAGAGTCGTGACTGTGCCTTCTGCTTTACAGAAATAACATCTTTGCCCACAAGATCTTCTGCACATAGTAAAGCAAAAAGTCACTGATCACCATTTGAAGATCAAGAAGGACCAACAGAAGATTCATACTACAAGTACTGCAATGAACAGTCACATTTATAAACCCTTCAAGCAGGCAGGAAAGCCAAACACCCCAAATACCTCTGATCCCCAAAGCAGAACGCGTTAACACTCCACCACAGTGTAGTGACTTAAATATAGGTTATTTCATGCCGTTGAGTCATGAATTTCACATTATCTAACATTCAACTGCTGCTGACTACAGGCATCTACGTATCAGCTGAAGGGGACTGAAAAAAGGCCTGGCCTCCCCTCCAGATTAGCATTCAACTCCTTAAAAATCTTTGTTAGTATTTTGCCCATGTAGTTTATGGCCCTCTCTAATCAGAACTACAAGAACCAGGTTGACTTCCACACACACCAAACACTTCATAGACATCAAGGATCTCAATCCATGTATTAAACAAAAAAAAAAAAATCCTCAACGTCAAACCTTACAACAACGATCAGTCTAGCAATAATAATTCTTAAACTCACAAATACCAGTTTTGCTGTTAAGAACAGTAGGGAAACAAGGACTTCTGGCAACTGTCTTGACCAGGAGTAGCAGAAATTCCATGTCCTTGCTAGGCAATTAGACATAACATTAAAAGAGAAGGCAGTTCTGCCTTCAATTATAAATTGAGAGTAAATTGTTGTCTTTGCTAGTTTTCTAGAATGCAACCACAAGAGATTCTTAAGAGGAAGAAAAGCAAGAAGGACACGCGTCCTTCATCCCTCATGTCTCTACAAAGGCTTTTCAACAGCACTCAGCCTGGGAGAAAACACTTGGAAGTGCTCAGGAAACCACTCAGCCCCTCCAAAGGGGAGCGCATGCAACTACAGGCCAACAGGTAGATCCGAGGCACAGTTACCTGCTCCAGCAGCAACCTTTTGGGGCCTCTACATGGAGATCAGGTGGGACCTTCTCACCAAGCGTCCCTCAGGAAGCAAAAACCCGGGGAAGCGGTTTAGGTTTTCATCCGCGGCTCGGCGAGCGCCGCCAGGTGCACGGCGGAGCAGCTGGATCTGAAGGACTGGCGCTACTGGAAAGGCTCCAGTGGCGTTGCTGCCCTCTGCCAACACCAACATCACTTACGTGGGCACAGCCGCGTTACATGTGGAACCTTCTCGAAGCACTGCAAGCGAGAGCCACCTCCCATAGTCACGGGCGTCTGCTTTGAAACAAACACACGTTATCGCACCGCCTTCACCTCCAAGGGCTCCCAATGCTCCAAAGCCACCAAGCGTCACCGCCCTAATGCCGAAAAATACTGGCGCATGTCTCCAGACTGGGAAAACTACCAGCAGCAACGTACACGGAATTTTATGGCAATTAGAGAAGTTTAATTTTTAAATGAATAAAATAAATGAAAGCTTATTTTTCCCCCAGAATTCAAGGACAAATAATTTCCCATCACAACAGCGCTGCTGACGCAACTGTGCGTGCCTTAGCAACGAAGGCATACTACAGCATTTTCTATACATCATGCCTCTAAATACTGTCAAAGCCAGGTTTGTATCTTACACTGTGCAACTACATCTCATTTCCAGAGGACACACAAAGATTTAGCTATCCTTCATTTTAATTATTTTCTTAATATTCTGTCTTTTCTCCCCATTTAATGAACAATTCCTAACTGGTTCTCAACATTTCCTGACTTGTACAGATTTTCTTAGCCATGGAGGTGAAAGTCCTCATGCAAGATATTATCAAGGGTAGAACAATAGGTAAGATGTGCTCCCCGCTTCCTCCCTACTTTTTTGGGGCTATAAAGAAGCAATAATGCAGCAGGAGCTCCATTAGGGAACATGGATTTTCACTACAGAAAATAAAGCTCAACCTAACATTGCTGAGCTAATTCTTAATGAATTCATGCAAGCAATGTAAATGCTACAAATAAGACAATGTTCGGCAATTCCAAGAACTGCATTCTTACTATAATCTCATCTGAGAGTGTTTAATTTCTAATACTGATGTTACAAGGCTATTGCAAACTCTGAATATTTAAATGAGTAAACAACAAACAAAAGGTCTCATCTTCAGTGCCCCAAGCTATCATCCAAAACTAGTTATAATTAAAGGTGTGAACAACAGAGTAACAAACCTGCAAAGTCAAGGTTCTGAGAAATTAATGGGCATCACACCACTGCACCAGTTCAAATTTATCACTCATTATCTCCCCGACTAGCACAGTGCCGTTTCACATATTAGTGCCTCCTTCTTTCCTCCGAGCCTTTCCTGTCTTTTCTAGATGGCTAATTTTATACAATTACTGCCTCTGACACACTGAGACCTTTTCTCCCCCTTTATTCTTCTTGCTGTAAAGCTAGTGACCTACAAAAGCCCCTTGCACCTAAAATAGTCCAGTATTTAAAAAGTAAAGACTGATCATTTAAGGGAAAAAGCAAGCAAGCAGTCTCTAAGTATCAGTTTCTCCAACATCTTCCCTTCACATGATCTCAAATGGTTAAACATATCCAAAGGCTAAAGCAAGGTACAGTTACCCTTTAAACATGTTTTATTAGGATTTAATCTATCATACTTGTTGAATTGCAATACTGCCCTCCTCTTCAAAAAGTTCCTTAGAAAATTAAAATGTTCCTTCTTTTAAAGTTGCTCCAAGTCCTACACTGCTGGTAACTGGACATTTACAGAAACAGTTGGGAAGTGTTACATTACACAAACACCCTTTCCCTCCTCATCCAAATCCCAGTGTTTTCCTTAACATCCATTTAAATGGCAAGGGAAGATACACATGCACACACACAAATACATGCGTACCCATCTCCTTCTCCACCCTACACAGAAAGGAAAAGAGCAAGAGACAGAGAGGAGTGCAAGGGGGAGGGGTGACTTTCCATCACAGATTAGCAAATTTTGCAAAATCTGGCCTATCCCTTACAGAGGTACCATGCTTTTTAACATCACCTCACTTGCAAGAAAACTGTTTGCGCCCACTTCTCCCCCAAAACCCCAATGACATTGAAAAAATACTGCATTGCAGTATTTGCCAGTGCATCGGAGTGTATCCAGTTAGCTGTCCCACAGACAAACAAATGTACATTTTAATGTGTCCAGGCATGTAAATGAGGTGTCCAGAGAACACAGATTGCCAAAATGGACAAGTGGATTTGTCAAGTTATCTGCATCTCTCTCCCTCTCACCATAATATTCCCTTCCACTGTCCATTTCTTGCCTGGGCTGTTTGCTGAAATTATTTTCAAAGTCCAAGCTCCTAAAGAAGACAACAAATTCCAATGTCAGAATATGGGACGCAATCATACCTTATTTCTTTTGAAAAACCTCAGGGTGTAGAGTGGCTCTAGATTATGTACCAACAGTACGACAATTATTCACAGAAAATAACCTTCATTTAATTAGTACACTCCCAGCATACCAAGTAGGAAGGCTGAGGAAAAAAACATTCCCTGTAAGTTAGAAGATATTATTAAAAAAAAAATAATCCCTTAAATATATGTAAGATTATTGCAACTAGATTTTCTCTCAATAGAGTCACAATATTTAACAGGACCAAATAAAGATGATGAAGACTGTTTCAAACCCATTCAAATGGGATTTTTAAGTATACCCTTTCTAGCTCATTGTAACCATCCTTTGTCACAACAGCTTGGGCTCACTTTGAGAGAACTCAAAAAGGTAAAATTAATATAGAGGAAGAAAGCAAAGAAGGCAACCAAGCCAGTCACCAGTGCAGAGGCATCCCTCTATCTAACATGGGAACTTGATTAGCAGAGTACATGGGGACAGGATTTTCAACTGATGGCTGGTATTCACATTGCATCAATATCCAATTGTAAGATTGCCTTCTTTCTGACTAGTAGACTAAGACAACAGTTTTTTTAAAAAAGAAAAATGTCATGTCTAAGGGCAACTACATTTTCTGTATCTTTTTGTCTCAACAGAAAGGTTTTACGTTTTCATAATTTAGTATCACTAGCAATCTTAATTCTATTTCACTAACTTAATAACTATTTTTCTATAGGAAGATTTACAATGCAATCTTTTACATGCAGAAAGAAAATGTCACTATGTACATGCAGGCTGCATTCATTAATATAATCTTAAAACAAAGAAAAGAGGAAGATCAGGGCAGGAACACGTGCACCGTAAAACAAGGATTTCATTATTTTTAAATCTTTGTAGAAACACGAAACTGAACAGAAAATGAAAATGTAACTACTAGCTGATGACTCTTAAAACAAACAATGCAGCTGTGTATAATAAAAGACACCCTTATTTATTGTCATGACTAAGTTAACAGATCTAGAACACAGTATCTCTGTTTTGGACAGAAGAAAAATTATTTTACTCTCACGTACAACTACAATGCATGTCAGAATGCATCTCTGCACATGCACAGACTGTAAAATACGGAATTTTACACACGCACACACCCCCTCAGGATTTTTTTCTCCCCCTCTACATTGTAAAGCAGTGCAGTTTTCAGAGGGTCATTCAATCACTTTTTCGCAGAAAGGACTGCAGCAGAAGCAATGCTTAAAAAGCAAATTAAAAGGGCATTTAATTTTTTATTCCTATTTCAACCAAGCACTACTATCCCTGCTTGAATTCACATTCCAAGTAACCCTGCTCCCGAGAAAGGAATAAAGTAAAAATATCTGCAAATCCAAAGACAGAAAGAAAGGCGTGTTCTATATTCTTGCTTTGCTTCTTATGCCTCCTGATGTGTGATAGATGAACATTTTCTGGGCAACCACATTTTTATATCTTTTACGCTACCGTCTATCACTTACTAGTCTACTATGCTTTTTTAACACTTCTAGCACCACCATTTCTTTCCCATTATTGTTTGCCACTACAATTTAGAGACCATCACAATTAACAAAATATTCAGCTGTGGTTTAAAAAGTAAGAGTTGCTACAAGGAGCCCGAGACACTGGAAGTGGATGTTACTCCAGCAGATATAAAACAGACTGACTAAAGGTGGGGCCGGAGAAGAAGAGGAGAATAATTTCAGTATTTTTGTAAATTCCTCTCAGTGCCTAAACCCTAAAATATGGTGAACTCCCCTGAACTGATTATTCTGCCATATAACCATCTGATTTTGTAAAAATACCAATATCACTTAACACAAAATCACTGCTTAGGGTAAATTCATTCTACCTACTGTTCTCATAGGGACATTTGCTGGAAAATTCTAAGAAATGATTTGCAGAAGCTATCAGCTGTGGGAGTTCACTATTATACCTCTGTCAACTTCATTCAATATAATTTACATTTTTTTTTATACTGCCTCACAGGATTCCTTGCAATTTTTTGCACGTACAATTTCACAGCAGGGAGGGGGAAAGAAAAAAAAAAGATAACCCTCTTTGCAAAGGAGAAAGAACAGATGCTTAAAACCAGATTTCTAGAAATCACTGTAAGCCTGAGCCAGAAATGTAATTAACACCTATTTATAAAGAATAATTAAAGTTGTGACTGCCACAAAGAAGAGCAGAGATAATCGAGGTAGCCCCTGCTTCTTTTTTTTTTTTTTTAGTTTTTTTTTTACACTGTTTGCAGTATTCCCACATGATTGCCACCTGCTCCCCCACTCAGCTTCCCCTATGCTCGTTTCCCCGGCAACCTTTCATTGGCTTTTCCTCCCAGCTATCGCTTTCAGTTCGGCTGCTCAGTCTAATCTTATTTGTTTTACACCCATCAAAACAAGCAGCTAGACAAAGACAATCCTGTAAGAATGGGAAAAGACCGTCGCTTTGTTTCCCCGGTTATAATAAATATCCGCGGCAAAAGTCTGCAAAACGTTAAATTGGGGGGAAGGGGGGGTCCCCGGCGCCCCCCATCCCGGGGCTGGCAGGAGGGCCGGGTATTGTGCGGCCCCAGCCCCCACCCGGGTCGCCCCGCTCGGCGCAGCCCCGGTGCCCGCAGTTGTGTGTCTGATCATGCCATTTTGCACAATCTGTAAGGAAAAGCACAAAAGAGGGGACGAGATGAGCACGTCCGGGGCTCCTCTGCCAGGAGAATACGGGCTAAAAATAGAAATACTATTTTTCACATAAATGGCTTTGACTTCTCCCGGCATTTAAAAAAAAAGGCACAAAACAACACGGTTCTCCCCCAACCCCCCCAACCCCAGCCCCCACCCCGACACAAAAAAAACACACCCTTGCTTCCATCCATCCATCCACCCATCCATCCTCGACAGCACCGGCTCCATGGGAAACGCGATACCTGGATTTTTAGAGGCGATTATTAGGTTTGTATTTAAGGCTGGTGTAATAGGAACGGAGATGAAAAGGCATCATCGGCCGCCCGCTCCGCCAGGCACACGCGGTACCATGACACCGTGACTGTCAGCAGAGACCATCCGCGCTCAACTGAAACGCAACGTTCAATGGAAACGCTGTGGAGTGCCATCGCAGCTAGGCACGGTAAATGGATGTACAGATACATATGCACACACACAGGCAGACATAGCCCACCGAAACAAAAAAAAAAAAAAGAAAATAAACAAGGCTCTCTAATTTTATTTTATGACTCACGATCCACCGCCCTGAACAAAAGAAATTCGCGAGGCACACGAGAAACGAGACAAAACCCCACGAGCAGGCTCTCCCCGTTCACTTACCATTTTCAAGCCATTCCACTCCATCTGTGATCACAAAGATGGACCCTTACAGCCCCTCACAGAGTCAAAAGCAAAAAGAGCGTTATGTAAAAGCTGACATTCCTTCTTACAGCGCTGCTGCCCAACGATGCAACAAAATCGACATATACTAGGCACTGCAACACATACAAGCCTCCTCCTCTTTTTATGAGGTCACGACAGGAAACTCTTTGAAATACAATATGCAGCATTTACTGAAGCTCATATAAATCACCCTCTTTTAAAATTACCATACCTATTGCGCAGTCCACCAAATACAAAATTACCAATCTCGAGGCTTTTTTTTTTTTAAACATTTCACCCCCCCTCCCCAAGGATTTTGCTCTGCATTTGTATCTCCAAAATGTCAATGTGGAAATTAACTCTCCCCCACCCTTAAAAGAAAAAAAGCCTCTTCTTCCTTTCGCATTTCAGTTAGCCACATACCAGCCTTGCATTAGAAATGAGCTTTTCTCTTTATTCTGAGAGAAATCGCAATTACCTTAAAATGACAAAGTACATCCTTTATTAAAGGATACGCAGACATTAAATATGAAAGAGAGCGAGCGAGAGAGAGGGGGAAAGAGAAAGGGAGGGGGGGAAAGGGAGAGATCATGTACAAACAGATCAGTAGCAGAAAACTAAATTCATGGGAAAACACAGACTGAGAATGATGCAGATTCGGGGAAAACCTGTATGTTAGCTTCTATAACTACCTCTATATAAACCCGCTACAATCAGATTTTAAAACTACTAATACCTACCATAACCATTCTTAATGGCAAATATTGGGTGTCTTGAAAGGCTTCAACTCTTCTAACGGTTTTGCTAAGGTTTCAGGGAATTATTTTATTATTATTATTCTCTCTTTTTTTTTTTTTGAAGAGCCACAAAGCACACTGCTAGACGTTTGTGCGGCGAGAAATTATTATCGATAATAATAATAATAATAATAGCGGCAGCGATAATAATAATAATAAATAATAATAGCTAAGTATATTATCTCGTTGTCTCAGTGTGGTGCTGCGGCGGGAGGGCGGCGGCGCCGGCGGCGGGCGGAGCGCGGAGCGGCGCGGGGCGGGACGCGCGGAGCGGAGCGCGCGGAGCGGCGCGGGCCCTGCTGCGACTGGCGGCCGCCGTCGCCCCTTTACCGCCATTTATGGGACCATCTGTCAGCGGCGCCGCGCGCTGATTGGCCGAGCGCGCGGCGCGCGCGGGGGGAGGGGGGAGGGAGGGTGTGTGTGGTGTGTGGGGGGGGAGGCGTTGCGACATCAGGTGCTATTGAAATTAGCCGCTGCCAGATTGACAATGTTAATGATGCGGTGACCTCTACAACAACAGAGACCAGATTTCTGAACTGCTGCTTGTGTCTAGTAATTAAGGCCCGGTTGAAGAAACAACACGCAGCCCCCTATTTTTTTTTTAAATTTTTTTTTTTTTTTTTTTTTTTTTGGTTCCCCGTTCCCACCCCTGGGCCCGGCGGTGCCATACCTCGGCCATGCTCCAGTGCCTACATCTCCTTACCTCCTGCGCGCCCCGCTCCCAGGTCCGGCGTATTTTAACCACCTTATCTTTTTCGACAGTTGCTTTCCGGAGAAATGCATATTTAATGATCTGCCTCTAGGCTTAAAGGCACAACAAAAGCACTTTGACGTGCATTTAAAGCTGCATTTATTTTCAGGTACTATTGATTTTAATAATCAACCCATCTCTCCTTCCTTCCGCCCGATGAGGTTTTTTAAAATGCGTATTTTTAAAGGAGTGGATTTGATGTTGCTGCCACTTGACAATGTCTAAGGCACAGCAGACCTCTTTATCGGGCACTCCCCCGAACAACAGTAGTATTTCAGAATTATTTTGCCACCTCGCTTCATTATTCTTCAGCTCGACAGGAAATAAAACAACAGCGAACTTTGGGCATTTAAAAGAATTTTCTTTTTCAGCCTTAGAGAAACGTGCTTAACTTAACAATGCACACTCATTAATCCTCCGCTCGCTGCCACTGACAAACTAACAAAACTTCACTTCCAAACAGCAATATTTTACCCCCTTCTGACCACAGCAAGTTTTGTAAGAATTCTCACAAGTTATGAAGCATTCATTTCTTCCTCTTTACTTGAGCGGTATTTTCCTAAAGCATATTCTGTACTAAGTAACAAGGCATAGCACTCTGTAATTACAACAAACCTTGGATTTACATTAATCTCAACTACAGCAACTGAGTATTACTCTATTAAAACACATCGGATCGTTTAGTTTTACCATCCACAGATTCATTTCAACAACTAAATAATTTTTTCTTATTTTTAAAGAAAAGAAACATTGCAAGCATTTTTAAATGTAAGAGCTGAAAACCGAGAAAGCTAGGATGGGCCACATTATAAGCTCACTTAGCTCTTTCCTAGAGAAAGAAAATCTGACTACAAACCACCAAAACCATTTTCAAAACACATAAATCAAATCATCATTGTTCTACAAGTTTCATCTTATAAAAAGTATAAATATTCCCTACACACTGCTAAAGCTGGGGACAGACATTCAGTACATTTTAAATTTCTTTAAACCATAGACACGCTCAAACACACACAGAGACTAAACACACCAATAAAATGTAGGAAATGTAGTAAAGATCATAAAATCTAGCTATACACAAACCAAGCAAGGAGAAAAATCACATTTAAAAAACATAATACCATCTATTTGTGGAATGAGCACTGAATTCAATTAAAATATGAACAATGTGAAAGGCTGCAGAGGATTTCTCTCACCACACATCTTTCTGAGCACATTTGTAGCTTAGTAAAAACCAGCATAGATTAAAGTACCCTGTAAGATACATTTCCTAACTCAAATTTAGGTGGACCATTAGACTGAACACACAGACATCAAAATGCTACAACAGCTAGTATATTACCACAGATTCTTGTGCAAACATACATCTAATATTAAAGTTGGATCCGTAATGCATATTTTTTGCTTAAGGTCTCTTCAGGGGTTAATAACACTAGAGAAGGCATCCAGAAATTATTTTTAAGTCTTTTCAACTTCAGCCTACTTTGTTACTATAAATTCGTTATGCATATCAAGATTCAGCCATTTTTCTGAAACAATAATCGCACACTGCTTCTCTCAAAAATTTGCTAATCTTATCCATCTATAAATCCAGGTACTCTGCACACTGACCGCTTTCCCAAAAAGCACCCCACACACGCAGCCTTTCCGAGAAACACTACAACAAACGCTCAAACATCCTCAGAGGCCTCTCTCTGGAAAGACAAAGGCAGAATCCTATTGTTGAAAAAGTCAACCTTATTCTCGTGTTTCCAATAGTACCATTTATCTTTCGGGGAAAGGGACTGACCACCGCATCACGGTGGTGACATTTGTAAAGCATCAGATTCTCTATACAGTCTCTCCAGCATCAGCCAGCAAGCCCCTGAGCGCAAAGCATATTTTTAGTGCAATCTTCCATCCCCACAAAAAGAAACTTGTCTTAAACAGCTAATCCAATATCAAAATGAAATCACAGGGTTGTTTCCCAGCCCCCCCCTCCCTCTCCTTACCATAAATGAGCAGTTTCTTGACTCATTAATGACAGTTTCCCTTAAAAGAAGTGATCTCATATCACTGAGCCCCTCTCCACCACGCATACATCCCAAAGGTTGCGGGTATCTTAGCATCAGTAGCCGCTAGCAAGCTCTCTCATACAGAGCCCAGATGGACTATACCAGAAGCCAATTCAGCGTTAATAACTACCTACTCTGTGCAGTTTAGAAGCCTTACGTGGCATAATGTCCTAGGCAACAGCAGCCGATTGAAACCGCAAATAAAAGACAACCCAATTCTCCAAAAGCATCAAAAGGAAAAAAATAATAAATTGAAGAATATTTTTTTTAAAAAAAAAATCTTACTTATATAAGATTAAACTGAATCCTTCACCAACATATGAAAAAGGAGAAAAAACAGATGCTGCCCAGAAAAAGTGACAAAATATTACCTCATTATTTAACAAAGCAGCATTAAGCGTCCTGCTGATTTCAAACATCTTGCCACAGATTTTGGTTAAGAGAAACAGAAAGAATCCTTTGCAAGCCCTCTGTCTGCAAAGGGTTCTTCAATTTTCTTGCGCACAACAGAATAGTCAATATGTTATTTCCCTAGAGTTCGCACATTAAAATATCTAGTCAGTGAGCTGAATTTTCCCCTTATCACACTGTAGACTCCTGTTATATGTACTGCTCTCTTTGCAAGATTAGCCTGCCCCAAACATGGCTGTTGTTTAAACTATTCTTTAAAGTAACAGTTCACTCCATAACCACCAGGTGGGCAGTGTACACAGATCCAAGTAACCATCTTAAAGATTTTTCTTGGAATAGCTGCTGGTTTTGATATACAACGTAAATCCCCCCTACACTTATCAAGCAGGAGGAAAAAAAATTGTCACTGTTTTATGCCCTTTCCTCCCAAGCAGCAAGTCCATGAACAAAACCCTAAAATCACTTAGCTTTTAGCACAGATTTTTTTTTTTAAAGGGACCTTAAAATTTATACAGGAGTTTTTTATTCAGCAAAAGTGGTAAAATCCAATCAGTTTTGAGAAAAAAGTACAATTATAAGGGAAAACACACCCAACTAAGTGGTTTATACTACAGAAGAACAAAAATCAGGATTATGTTCACAAGAGGGTTCCTTCACAGAAAGGCAAAATTCAGCATGCAAATAATTCTGCAAAAAATATGAACTATACCTTCAAGCAAATTGAAGACAACTTGATGAGCTACTGCTATGACTTACTGAGGCTTAAATTCGTTTATGAAAACCACTGCTGCATGCATCAGAGCACAAGATTGAAATACATGGAAAGGATCCAGTGTTCAATAGCACCTAAGTCTCCCAAGGTATCAAACTGTCCCTATTCCATCATGTCTGCAAGCTATTTAAGTATTTTTTCTCCACTTTATTTAAGGTCAAATACCTCAAGAAATACTTCCATTACTATAAAAAAATACCAATTCACTCAATGCTCTACAGCAACACCCAGAGGCATGAATGAGACTGGGATCTTTGTGTTAGGTGCTGTACAAACACATTTGAAAAGTCATTTCATACTGAAGGATTTACAAACAACATTTACAATACTGAAAGCACAAAGCAGAGGTGTGAGAAAGAACAATAAAAGAGCTTCACAAAATGTCTTTGCCAGCTGGGACAAATCGCTGGAGGAACCAGGGCATCTATGGCAACTACCTGTGCTAAGGCAGAGCCCATAAGGTTATTTACTGAGGTTAAAGAATAAATGCATTAGATGGACAAGGGCTTCTTTAGGTTTACCACCTAAAAGAACCATATATTTCCTTTCATTTATAGCAATCCATGCTGAGTAAGTATATGCAGAGTAGTGATTTTCTTTGCTGGCCTTTAACTAATATTAAAGTGATGCAGTAATGACTTAACCTTCTTGAATATGTATTGAGTTTCAAGTCATCCCTTTTTATACGAGAAAGGTTATTTGCATCGATTTCTGTTTGCATGAAATAAGCTTATTTTCTCATTCACCATATGCCTTGAACACTAATTAAAAGTGTCACTTTCTTCTAATGTAAAAACGTAATCACTTAGTAAATAAGTATTCTTGGCTTTTTGGTCTTTGTGATAATCTATTTAAGGACTTTTTATTTCCACGCAACTTCAGTGCTTTGATTACCACACACTCTGTTCATGCAAAGAGAAGTGTCTCACAAATGCACATTTTCCTGGATTTTTTTTTTTTTTTTCAAATAAAAAGAACTATCTTGAGTTACATCTTTAAGGACCCATACTCCTATTACCCCGAGGCAAATCCATCCAATCAATATGAAACCATCCACATGCCACCATCTGCCAAGCTGTAGAGCAATGTGGCTGGAACAGACCTCTTAAAAAGCAGCAGTGGTCTCATTTTCAGTCTATTAGGGAAGTACCAGAGCTCTCATGTGCAAGGACACAACACTCCAAGTCAGACCTCCTCACACCACTGTCTCCCTGCACTGCTGCAGAATTCCAGTAATTTTTGCTGCTTGAATTTTCACACTAATCATCAAAGCAAGAGGGAGGGAAAAATGATCAGTAACAGTCCTATTCCACTGCAGCACAAAATAAAGAACTCAATCTAATTCTATCCTAATATGATTAAAGCAAACCATTTAAATGCTGCTGCCTGTGAACTACAACCTGGCATTTTCCATCACCTCATTTTCTACTCTTCTGGAGAACTAAGCATTTATCTCTGGAACACTTTTACTCTTTTCCAAGACATTCCTCTCATAAAATTAATATTTAATTCTTATCAAAGAGTTATTTTGTTGTTTGACAGATGGGAGGGTGCAGGTGGATGAGGAACCAAGGAGAGGCATGTGTGAGCAAGAGATGGATCTTGTGTACAAAATGATTTAATAAAGATAACGGGCAGGGAAAGGACATTACACAATGCAAGCACCCGGGTTTGTCCTATGCAGTAATTCAAGAACCTCTGTGGAAACAGCCTCCAGTTCAAGATACCACATCAACACCATCTTCAGCAACACTGAGCTCACACAGTGTTTTCATAATAATTCAAAATATCCTCCACCACCTATAACCCCATGATAACTAAAAAAGAGCTCTAGGAGAAAACGGGAACACAAAGGTGTGCAAACCCCTTATAAATATACACAGAGAAGAAATTAACTATTTTAAAACCAGCCATGAAGTTACAAGAACCTAAAAAGCTAAACATGTAATTCATGTGATGCTGACAGTCACAAACTCAGATGAGAAAGCCAGAGCTGAATTGTTCATGGCATCTAACCCAAAGCCAGATTTCAGCAAAGAACAGGAAAGAAAAAAGAAACCAGCCCAATTAAGCTGACTGCCCTTTGCTGTACATGTGTGCAGGAAGTGGCAGGGACTGGGGGGGTAGAGGGAAAAACAATGGCTAAAGAGGTTATTTACTCACACAACAAGGGTTTTTTTTCCACTGTTACTTGAACAGCTTACAATTAAGTGTATATGTACATAATTTGTTTATCTACTCAGTAATTTAAAGAAGAACCAGCAAAATAAAACACCTTATCAACCGCCCTGTGGAAATGAAGCAGGAGTGGGTGACTGAGACTAACCTTGCATGTCACTAAAAATGTTTTTCAGGCTCTTAAAGGCTAGTGAATTAATGTATTTCATGAAACAGAGTCAAATTTCTAAGGTTTCACTGCAAAATATGTAAGTCATGATAAAAAAGAAACACCATACAATTTCTGAGAAAACACTGGTTGAAAAAGGTAACTGACATGGTCCTGAGCTTTCATTAGCTTATTTGATGATCCACTCAGAAACACAGGAACCTGTCCCTGCCTCCTACCCTGCCCCTGCTGTGGAACCCATTGACAAGCTGTACAAGCTCTGCTGCCGATGCAATGTTCTGTGTGGTGCAATGAAATTCCTCCTGATGCCAAGGAGATGAAATAACACACAGCTACCTGGAAAAACTATCACCTTTTGGATCTGAACCCAAAAAACAAAGGAGGGAAAAAAAAACCAAAGCAACCCAGAAGAAGAATCAAGAGCAGTCAAAGCTCTATCTTAAAGAGCTAGACACTAGATACAAAAGATGGAAAGTCTTCCTAAATACTTACAACCCTAAGTGAGGAATTTAGATGCACAAAGCTTAGGCAAGTAGTCACAGTTCCCACAGAAATCACACTTCAGCTGCTTTTGCACAAATATGCTATTTAATGCTGCTTGCCCACTTTCTTTTTCATGCCTTATGAGATGTGTAATTTGGATGCTGCATAGCTGCTCTAAGTATCACATGCCAATTTTCCAAAGATGTGTGTATTTGCAAACCCCACTGTGGATACTTATGTCTGAACGCCAGGAGACTGGAACAAAACTCTCCAGGGCACAGCAGAGCATAGAGGTAACAAAATGAATAGATGTAAATAGCTCTGATGGTGAGAGAAGCCTTAGTAGTGATAGAAACCACATCCTCAATGCCACAACTGGAAGCTGGGCAGCCACACAGATTTAGGCATGCATGGGTGCCAGTGAATAACCTCAGCAAAGGATTCCTGTGACTGTCAGGGCACAGGCCAGACAGGGAAGGGGGCCAGCAGCTCTGCTGCAGTGCAAGAAGGGTTTGGAGAAGATGATTCAGCACCTTTCCAGCAAGTCCGAAGGCCAGCAACGTCCTTGGCCCCACAACTCCTCTCCCAGCTCTGAACTGCTGCTCTGCAACACAGAGCATCTACTTGGTCCCGTTATGTCCTGCCTGGCCAATTTTCAACACATTTTAAAGAACCCACTGTCAGCACTGCAAGACTGAAAAACAAAAGGCAGCATACACTGCAGGTAAATGTGTTAACACAGCAGTGAAGTACCAGTAATTCTTTCTCCCCTCTCCAGTTCTTTTACTTTTGCCTCAGGAATAGAGATTTTAATGCCTTCAGTCCCCTGATTTTGTTTTCCTTCTTTTAAATTCAGAGATACTAAAAGTTGCATGCGACAGACATCCTAAATCCTACAGCTTGCTTTCCTATCACTACAAGCAGAACTCAATCCTACCTACAGGGAGAGTTAAAACATTTCTACATTGCTGTCAATTTTGTATAATACAGTTAGCAAAGTTTCAACTGAGCACAAATGAAGATGTTTTCAAAGATTTATGACTGCATTTTTAAAATGTATTTACTTGTAAATAATGAAAGGACCTAGACACTGAAGAACTCCAGACTTACCAGGGAGATTTACATGAGTTCAGCCATTTTTAATGTGCCTATGTATAAGCACAAAAACATTCATAAAAAATGTGAACAGGGTCTTTCAACCAGCATTGCCTAATTTTAGAACAGTTGATGGATTTGCTTTAAGCACATCTGTAATACAGTGTGCTATACACCTTGCACTCAGGCCAAATAATATCAATAACAAGAACAAAGATGAAAACCTGAAAGGGGATTAATGTGCTGATGTTTCCAAGCTTTGAGACAGTGATCAGAAAGAGATCTGGGGACGAGTGTGAGGTGGCTGGATCAGAACAGAAGTACAGGAGGAATCAAAGGAGACCTGTGAGCAGCATGCAGAAGGGGTTATGTCTCCTGCAACTTGCAATTACACAGGAAGGATGCAGAACCAGGGAAGATACAAAAGAGAACGAAGACAACAGAAAGCATCAAGAGCTATTAATTGTACAAATTACCTCTCGTTAGAGCAGCTGGCACTTCCACAGAGTATTTTAGTAGCAGCAGGCAGAAGGTAAATAAGTATTACAATTTCATACATTTAAAAAAAAACCAATCCTCAGTAATTTCCGGGTAAACCCCTTCATGCAACCTATCCCCAAACCAAGGATGCTGGAAAGGAGAAAAAGTTTTAAGTGGCTTTAACTACAGAAACCAAGCTTACCTCATGCTCCAAAGCTTACACCTGTATGTAAAAGTGCCAGGACTTGCAAGATGCTTTCTGTGTACATCTGTTTTATTTTACCCTTTAAGAAATAAAGGTTAGGTAAGCAGCCTAAATAAGGTACCCAAATCTCAGGGATAAACAGCTCCCTCATGAATATGGCTCACACAAGTCTTTGGTGTATAATTTAGACAACAGAAATTACACTTTTATAACAAGGAAGACAAGGTAAAATACAGAGAAGGTATTGGGTATAAAAACCAGAACTGATGCAGTATTTAAGAGAAGAGCAATGCCAACACTGAACTTTCCATACTGACACAAAAGCAGGGAGAGGCTAAAGAAACACAACTGAAAGTTATCTGCAGCTCCTCCTCTTGCCTCTAGAGTTCCCGGAGCTCATCTCTTGGGATCAGGATGACTAGCTTTCCTACCCAGTTCCCAGATTTTCATGCAGAGCTATGGTTTTCTTTAAACTTCTCTTTGCAAAGTGTGACATACCTCAGCAGATGATTTTTAGCTTCCTTTAAAGCAGGGCAGATGAACAATGGGTATTTTTAATACTGTCCTTCAAAAAAAAAAAAATATGCTAGTAGGTATAAAGTTGCTCTGCAGCCTAGCCTTCCTAATAAATAACTTTATGTTACAATTAAGTAGCAATAGATACTGGGTGCTTGGGCTTCAAGGAATTTGTACAGCCCAGCTGGAGAAGCTGGCAGGTTGGCACCCAAAAGTGAGTTTACTGCCATGCTGAACTGCCTCTTCCACAGCCACAACCGATTTGTTTTTTCATTGAACAGGCAGGTAAAAGGTGAGGCAGCAGCCAGGCTGCTTGTGGTTTCTCCAGTCTGTTGAGAAAAGCTGCATGTGAGAGAGGATGAGCTTCACCAGTCCTAAAGGCCAATGTGGATGAGTTTACCTCACTGAGGTTACCCATCTGCTGGGCAGCGACTCTCTCCAGCCCTCTGTACAGAAGTTCTACCAAATGGGCACTTCCAAGGCACAGTTCATCTGTCCTGCTCTACAAATCTCCGAGAGGAAGACAAATCATGCTCTTCTTCACTGGTTGCACACTAAGGAGTTCTCCAATGATCACCAGGGGAAGTCCAGGCAGAAAGTCCACCTTTGGTCAGCCCAATCCCACCATGGGTCTCCAGCTGACCCTCACCTAAATGACTTTGGCCACACTAGGGTCTCTTAACACCACAGTGCAATCCTCAATTTAACTCAGATAGCTGTTCATACAGACAAATAAGTACTCGGAGAATAGCGATTCAAGCAAGGCAAGTTCAGCACAGACAGACCCACACCCAAGGCCAACACCCAATGCACCCATAACAGCTACACAAAGCAGATCTTTCAAGACAACATTGGTCTGTACATAGAAAAAGCCTAACATCTTTGGAAGCATGTAAACAACTCATCAAAAGGAAAAAAAAAAACCAGCAAAGTTTATTTCATGAACTCTAGGCTAGATAATCTCCCTTTCATAACGGAAGCTTTGATTCTGGACCTCCAAACAGCAAAGCCTTAAGAAAAAAAAGGGTTCTAGTACATCCAATTTATGACTGTTGGGAAAAGCAACAATCACATCAAAACAGCTGCTCTGAAAACCTATCCAGCTACAGGCCATCACCCTGCAGTTTAAGAATATTTCACTCCATTGCCTGAACACATTTATATTCTTCCAGGCAGTTTTCCTGATGTTTTATAAGGATTCCCTAATGCAACAACAAACAATCTTTCTTTTAATAGTATCACTGGATGTGTTGTAACCTGCACCTAGGGACACCCTGCTCTGCTCAGATAAAACTTAATTGTTCTTCTGACATCGTACAATGAAGGAACTTTATACTCACATAATAAACAAAACAGTCCTCTATTTTTAACATTTTCCATAGCCCAAATGTCTACAAAAATTCACTTAAAAAAATGTTCCAAGCAAGCACAGATAACCAACATAGACCTAGTGTGCAAAAAAAAATTGGTTTTTTTAAAGGTGCCAAATAAAGGAAAAGATTTTATTCTGCTGTGGTAGAGGCTCCCACTTCTGTGTGTAAAGGAAACCCAGGTATCAGCAATGCTGTGGAACACTTGACAAAGAATTCCAACGGCTGGCCACAAATGGCAAAATCCCTCCAGCATATTGGTGCTGTGTCTTTCTCCAGACTACTTCCATAATTTTTTGCTTCCTGCCAAAGTAGCAGGGCACTATAGGTGCACACAATAAAATTCTGTGGTTTGGTAGTGGAAATTTCAGCTCATGACCTTCGAGGTTAATGGTGCTATTTAAATTTAAGACACAATGAAGCTATTAACCAATTACTCCCACTGACCTCACTGTTAACTGGAAGACTGTCAACACAGAAAATGAGGCCAATTATTTAGGAGCTATCATCTATTTAGGAAGCCACCCTCTTCAGCTGGTTGGGAGATTATCCCAGGCTGGAGGATGATGACATGGCTTTACCCATTTCTGCTGTTGTCACTTCTCAGCTGCCACATGGGCACAAAGACTTGGATCCTTATGAAACTCCTACTAACACAACATTCCTCAGCAACCTGGATGACTTGACACACACAAAGGTTTTCTTTTCTCTTTCCACTGGCATCCGTCAGGTCTTAGTATGTTCAAGATTCCCTCATACATAGGGCCTGTGCCCACAGCACCAGGTATGAACACTGCCGTGATAAGGACTGCAGCTCTGCACATGCTGCTGACAGATGCAGAATTCCCTCCAGTAATGAACTCCCTGAATTTCATCACTTGCTGTTCCATGTGGAAAGCAGAGCCAACCTCTCCTTCTGTATCATTAGGATCATAACAGTAATTTATTAAAAAAATCTGTCAAAACTAGATGCTATTGCACATTTCATAAGCTTTTAAGTAATGAATGAAGGAAAAAAAACATCTCACAGATACAGTCGCATCAACTATGCAAACCAAAATAAGACCAGATACTAAAAATGAATGTTGGGAAAAAAACAACATGTAAGTGTATACAGTAAAATCTTGCTCCAAATGCTTCCACAAGACCCAGATAGAAATAATTTTAAAAACACTGCAATCAAGCTTAATGGAGGCTTCACTTGATTCATCTATTTAAGAATCCAGAAAAAAAAACCCTCACAATTTCTACACAAGAGACTGCTTGTAAGATTCAGATTAAGATGAACAGGCCAGATGCTCCAGTGTACCACATTTGGTCCTCAGCATTTTCCTGTCCTGCCCACCAACTCAGCCTCACCATTCTGTGAGAGGACTGCAACTGCTGAGCATCAGAGTTGACAGGTTAACAGGACGGAGAAAAAAAAAGCACATCAGCCATTGACATTCCCATACTGCAAGAAGATGCCAAATGTGTTGCTCAACACTACAAACATAACCTGGCAAAATTTCAAACAGGTTTCCAGTAGAGTGACCTGCAGAGAGCAACATGAGATTCTGGGGGTCAGGCAAGGAAGAAGAGCTGGGAGCATGGCACTGCCAGGTACTCCAAGGGTGGAGTGCCTTGATGGGTTCCACTTGCAGCCTCCACCACCACCACCCCAGTCCAGGTGCTCCATTTAAGCTCAGGGCTAGGGCACAGAGGGTTTTCAGTTTCTAAGTAGACCATTTTCCCCGTTGAGGAAGTGGATGGGAAAAACAGACAATAGGTAGTATAGCCTCAGCTCTTATCTCCAATACTGTAGCTAAGGCTGGGATTTCCATCAGTCAGACATTTGCAGGGTAAGACTAGCAAGATGAATGGAGAGGCACACAAGAAGCGAGTGTCTATACCACACAGACCATCCCAGTACTACAGATGACTTAACTCCATGGTTCCATGAAGTGTAGTTAGTTCTGGGTGTTAATAACCCTGATTCAGAACTGTTCAGCAATGTACTCTCATTAGCCAGACCATCTGTGTAAAGGGAACAACCTACGCTGTCACAGCACACGGAGCCTGGGGCTGACCTTCATATCTTCCCCCACATACCAGCAGAGGACAAGTGGAAAGGAATCTGGCATCAGTTTGTCTTTACTGCTGACAGAGGAAAATATCTGGGCTGGAGAGGAAGTTTCTCACCTCTCCAGTCACTCTGCCAGCTGTGGCAAATGCAAAGTGGCAACAGCTCTTCCTCCTAAGGTCCCACCGGTGAAGTGGGAAATTTGGCTGTCCTATTATGACAGGATAAGCCCAATTTAGGTATCACAGGACTGTGACTTATTAGGAAAGAGAAACTTCACAGATCACATGAAACAGTTAAATCTCCTGACATTATTCAGTCAGTGTAAATTATCTCATGGACTGAAAAGCACCCAGCATCACATGGAATTACATTCCAAATATAAATATTTGTTGCTTCCTGCTCCTTCCTCTTTATCACATTATCTGCTAAGACAAGCTGCCTGGTGGACATTCCTGGAGGTTCTTCCCACCTTCACAAAAGTCAGATCCTTGAGCAACCTACACAGAAAATTGATGCAGATCAGAAGGAGTACAGGACAATAAGGATACATCCCAACCCTGAGTGAAACATGAAGCAGCCATCTTGAAGCATGCTGAGGTTCAGTCCTCCTTCTAGGCACATCATTCTTCCAGAATCTGCTTTGTGGCCAACAAATATCATGTTTCCTCCTCAGCACAGAAAAAAGGCAAAACAAACCAATCAGACCCAGCCTACTTAATGTGCTACTTACTTCTGGACATGCCATTTTTACCTTCTCTACCAATCTCTTTTCATCTTTGACTCCTCCCCCACTTTCATCTGTTGTGTTTATTAACTTCCTCTGGCTGGTGCCACATCCAAGGAGAGCTGCAGAGAGCAATCCTGGTGCTATTGCATGCTCTCTGCTGCTGAGAGAGCCCAAGAAGAGCTCCACAAACCACAGTGTGCAGCCCTGAGTGACAGCAGTTTGAACAACTCTTCCAAGACATAATTAAAGCTGATTTCTTTAGAGCAGTAGAATTCAGCAATGAGTAAATTAACAGAAATCTTGGTATTGTGAACACCAACAAGCATCTCACTTTAAGCAAAAGTAAATTGTCTGGATTGTGAGATGTTACCTAGGATGCCAGGAAGGGTACACAAAATGCTTTATCTCGTCTCATCATGGCATGGCAGAAATAATCTCCCACACATTAAGGCTGCTAGCAGAAACCTTGTCCTGTGGAAACACTGCTTTTCTAAGGCTTCAACATCCAGTTTTGCTGTGCAATTCCCTAAGAGGTGAGAGCACATTTGACTTTGCAAAACCCGTGGTAGTTTAGCATCCTTGATAATTCCACCTTCCTGCTATCTATTGAAGACTTGCCAGTGGGTTAGAAATCTATTAAACAGGGTATACATGAACAACAGACAAGCAGGGTAGAGAAATAACTTCTCTTGAAAAACTAGGAGCCTAACAAACCAGAAGTTATTCAAAACCAGAAATACTTGAATGAAGAAGAACAATTAAAACTGTTGGCAAGTGACAGACCTGGATACCAGAGCCTGTATCAGATCACCTTTGTATCACATCAACTTAATAGGAAAGCTCCTCTTTTGACATACAAAGCTCCTCCAATAAAAGTTATTTCTTTTATACAATATCCACTTTTCTATACCTTTGACAAATGGGGGTTCTGCATAAGCAATGAGCAACAGCTTGGCAAAAGGTGACTTTACATGGGCTACTGCAACTAAATAAACTAGCAAGGGTGTCAAAAAATGCATGAATTGAGATATCAACTTATTAAAAGACATTTAGAATTATGCATTTGTCATAAGTAACTACAAAAGGATATATAGGAGACATGATAGTAGAGAAGCTCAAGAAATCCACTGCTTATATATTGGACATAAGAAAACATTGCCGTGTAGGTATTTTATGGCAAGTGCCTGTGCCCAACTGAAAAAGACCTAAAAAACAAAGGAAAACAAACTAACAACAGCTTCAGAAAGACTCTTTAGCTATATATTGCATGAAAATATGGAGGACAATGGTTCAAATAAAGTCAACTGTGTTGGAAATAGTGCATGAAATCCCAGAAGTGATAGAACTACTAGTCAGTGAAGAAAATGAAAGGAACCAAGTGGAAGGAATCAATCAAGAAGAAAAAATAAGTTTTTATAAAGGCAGGCAAGGGGGCCAGGTAACATAGATGGACACACATGCAAAAAAACACCACAGAAAAGTTGCTCTAAGTACAGCAAGTGATAAATTTGATGATAAACTAGGAAGCTCCAAACTAAGAAATGACAGCAAGCAGTGAGGGGTGAAAACCATTTTTCTTGTGCAGGAAAAAAACCCCCACCTTCTAATGCAAATGGATGAGCTGATTAACAAAGCTTGCAGAGCCTGCTGTGAAAGACGGGTGAATGGAGAGAACCCGAGGGAGACACTAAGAGCATGTAAACCAAATCAGGGAGCAGCTGACTGCATTCAGAGGGAAGAGGCTACAGGAGCACTCAGAAACACGAAAACAAGAATATGACCTAGGCTGAATGAAGCACCAGTAAACACACTGAAGTGGAGGGCAACAGGAGGCATCTGTTCAATGTGTTCTTCGATTGCTGAAGTGTCAGCAGTTTTACAAATACCACCATTTATTATTAGTAGTTTTTATAACCAGGGGGAAGCACCACAATGCTTATTTTTAATGAAGTCACACAAAACCCACAGAGAAACTACACTTGTTTTTCAGTACTAAAAACCCAACTGTTGAAAGGTGAGAACTCCCCTTAATTTATGGAAATCCTAAACCAAATCTCCCATGCATTAACTTTAAATCTTTACAGAAACAAAGGCTGCATATTTTGTCTATTGTAAGGATACTGAAGTACTTTTTTTCTAAAATAGTTTACTATGTCAATGAAAATTGCAGATGCTTCTGTGCACTTCAGGGACTTCAAACATTGCATCAATTATCTGAATAAGTAATGAAAAGACATTGTGAATAAAATGGTTCACCAAGCCTGGTTCACAAGTCAATTGCTTTCTGAATCCAGTTATATACTGTAAGATTGGACATGTTATTTCTTTTTGCAAGAGGTTAAGAGTTTTCTGTGCTTCTATGCTACACTTATTGCAGAGTCTGGAGAGGAAAAAAGCCCAACAGAATCCAAAGGCTGCAGGAAGGACAACACACTTTTAGATTCTCCACTACAACCCTCTTTTCACACAAAACGGAACAAAGAAGGTGACTGAAACCAAAACTTTGAAGTCCAACCAAGGCAGAAACATGAAAATCCACTAGCAGATTGCTTATCATCATAGCCCAATCTAAGATTTTAAAATTCCACCTTTGACAAACTGGACTAGGTGATGGTACAACACAAAATGTCTGTTTGTTGAGCTCCTGTTTCCAGAGAGTCTTTCTGGCACCTGGAAACAGAGCAAGCATAAGGCTGATTATCATTTCCATAACCCCCAAGGAAAACTATCGTGCAAGATGTTTGAGTAAGAGCAATGCTGTTCGAAAGCAGCATTCATAAACAGAACAAAGACTAAACAAAAGGCTAAACAAGTACATCATAATTAACAACTACCACCAAACTTTTAATTAAGATATGTAAGAAAAATCAAGGAGAGCTAATTAAAAAAAACACCAGCACATATACTTTCTTAGAAAAATGTGAATTGGTACCATGAAGTAAACAGGCTAATTAGAAGTGACCACCATTATTTTGCCACTGTTACTGAGTTTAGTCATGATTTTTCAGCTTGGTCTTTAATCCTACACCTTGTTTGAACTCCTCTGTTGTTTGAATGCAGGATTCTTCCATCAATTTATCCAAAAACTAAGCAAAAGTGACAAAAATACCACAGAGTTTTAACTCTGTATGGCAGGCATGTTTTGTCATTAGTTTTGAGACACTCTTCTCTTCCTAGACAGTATCATTCTTGCAGGGCCAGAATTATAATTATTATACACTCCCCCCATTAATCCTGAACAAATCCACAGTTACTACAAATGGAACCTGATAAAACTGCCACATCAATAATGCTACACTCCACATGTTTTCCTTTTATCCAGCAGCTAGACCAGTATAAGAATATGATGCTGTTTCACACAGATTTTACTGTTAGAGGTATCTACTTCCCTTAGAGCCAGAAAGCAGTTACACATAATAGGAATCTAACTGGCAATATTAAGGTTTTACTTCTCTCCTCTTATATACTACCCTTTCATGAAATACATCCATTCTCATTACTTTTGCCATTCTTCAAAATTGTTACTAGGATGATTTGAACAGTAACAGTTAATGTGGATAGAAACAAGCAAAGAAAAAATGCTGACACAACCTGGACTTATTTAAGAACTTATTTGCTACACATCTATTTCCAGAAAATTAATAAAAAGTTGCTGACTCCCAACTGTAAAAACCCCAAGTATACCTAGGCAAAAAAAAAAAAAAAAAAAAAAAAAAACCTGGGTAAAAAAGGAATTCCCACCCCCCAGCCCAGAATATGAACAGCAAAGTGACTTGCAATTAACAACTTTTGCCTCTCCCCTACAGTGTTGGCACAAAACCCAGCACTCCATTGGGATACATGTATGTTAACTCTTTGTGATGACCATCTTCCATGTTATTTCTGCATCCACATAGAAGCCAAATTTCACTTTTTTTAAAATATACCCTTACATTTAAGATAATTCTATAGCCTCCTAAAATACACTAATCAGGTGATCTTTAACTATCCAGGAAGAATTAGCTGCCCACAACAGCACCTTTCTCATTCCACATTTAAAGTTCCAGACAACTGCTGTCCTGCCTGTAGCGTTCTGACTTAAAGCTGTAGGGTGTCACCTTTTCCTCCTTTCACAAAACCAGTAAACATAAACTAATTAACTAATGACTAACTCTTAACTAATGACACAGTACACATCTTCCTTGAAAGTCATTAATTTTAAATTTATAAACTTCAGGTGTTTCCTCCATATTGAGACAAAAAGAACAAGTCCTTCCCACATATGGCTAAAAAAAGTTATTTGTGTTTCAAAAGCCCTTTAAATTTTAGATTAAAATACACATGCCTGTGCCAGGTAACTCACCAGCAGTGCTGAAATGGAATGCAATCTCCATTTCCTCAGACTATTTCCAGGCTTCTCTACTGCCAAAGCTAGACAAGCACTTTCTCCCTAGTCTACACTTTTCTGTTCAATAGGTGAAATAAAGTAAAAGGCTTATTTCTGTGCAAAGGCTTCTTCCTCTGCATAGCAATAAGCCTCACACTGTAATTGATTTTTTTAAAGTGTCATTTAAATTATTTTGGTATGATTTATCTTTTCTTACTTTTTCCTAAAACAGAATATTAACAAGGAAATAAATGTAGTAATACTCCAACATCTTCAAACATTATCTAATTTAAAAATCTAATTTGCTTTCCATCATTTGGGCTTCCTTACTCTTTCGGATGTCACTCAGTGTGGATAGTAAAATTAGACTATCAGTTTCATTTTTGCTTTGAATGTGCTGCAGGCTCCACTTCTCAACCACTAGAACTTCCTTGTTTAAGGTTTCCAATACTGTTCTAGAATTTTTGAATTAAAAAACAGAGGAACTACTGCTTTGTTTTTATTAAAATAATTCTCAACAGCTCTCCCTGGCCCTTCAGAGTGCTGGCACAAAACCAAACCTCCAATAGACCCGTTAAATAATATTCAGTGGTCCTCTATTAATACAAGGAGATAATAAAAGTCTTAAATAGCACTGAGGGTGCCACTGGTTACAACGACCTTCCAATGACGCCAGTGGGAGACCTACTTAAGAACCAATAAACAAACTGGGCAAGTGATGCAATATGAGCTGTCCTGCTCTTGCTTTGGTGAAATTTAAAGGATGATTTATCACCATAGGCAGCCTTACCGCCAGCCAGCCTCTACAACCAGTGAGTCTTACTCAAAGCATGCCATCACACTGAAAAAGAACTCAGAAAATATTTACGGAAATCTATATTCTTTAACACAAATGTTCATGATAGAATTTTCTTTTGGATTTTTTTCTTTATACATGGCATAACAAGTGAACAGAAGTCTAAACTCTATCCATGCCAACCTTTTAACACCTGGGAATACTTCATACACCATCAGCCTGCTGCAGGAAAAAAAAATGCTATCAGCATAAAAACAGCACTAACTTCCAGAATAACTATTAGGCAATTAAAACTACAGTCATGGGTAATGACTTTAATTAAAAACGCCTTAATTGTACTCATCACAGTAAACGGGACCGAGCCTGGAACTCGCATATGCGTCACACAGGTGGAGAAACAAGAAGACGCTGGAAGGTGATCAGGTGGGGACACCGGGAGAAGTCATTCACGGGCAGGGACAGCGGGAGAAGCCCCTGGAAGGGGAACGGGCAGGGACAGCGGGAGAAGCCCCTGGAAGGGAAACGGGCAGGGACAGCGGGAGAAGCCCCTGGAAGGGGAACGGGCAGGGACAGCGGGAGAAGCCCCTGGAAGGGAAACGGGCAGGGACAGCGGGAGAAGCCCCTGGAAGGGGAACGGGCAGGGACAGCGGGAGAAGCCCCTGGAAGGGGAACGGGCAGGGACAGCGGGAGAAGCCCCTGGAAGGGGAACGGGCAGGGACAGCGGGAGAAGCCCCTGGAAGGGGAACGGGCAGGGACACCGGGAGAAGCCCCTGGAAGGGGAACGGGCAGGGACAGCGGGAGAAGCCCCTGGAAAGGGAACGGGCAGGGACACCGGGAGAAGCCAGCCGCCGGGCAGGGACAGCGGCAGCGCCCGGCCTCGGCCACCGGGAGCGGCCCGACCCCTCCGGTCCCGCTGCCCGCAAGCCCCCGATGGATAAGTTTTCATTCTAAAAACCCTAATTCAGGAAATGCAATGCAAAATTACTTTTTTGTTGCTTTTTTTTAAAAAAATAGGCCTTTTGTTTAGAGCGGAACGAACCCAGGCAGCACCACCCAAATCAGCCCAAGCTCGGCCCCACTCCCGGCGGCGCTCAACGCCATGGGGGCGGATTCACCGCCTGAAGGGGGAAGAAAAGGAGGGGAGGGGGTTGAAGCTCGGCGCCCCGGGAGCGCTCGCCGCCAGGAGAAGGGAGAAAGGAGAAGGGAGAATGAAGAAAGGAGAATAGAGAAAGGAGAAGGCGGCGAGGCCGCCCCGCTCACCGCGCTCCGGCCGCGCATCTTCCGCCGCCGCGGGACCGCCACGAGGGGGGCGCGCGGCCGCACGTGGCGCGGGCGCCTACGGGGTCTCCGGCGCGGGGTCTCCGGCGCAGGGGCTCCGCGGGCGGCGCGGGCCGCGCTCTTATGGCGCGCGGAACCCGCCGCAGCTGCGCGGGCCGTGAGGGCCCACACGTGTGGGGAGCCCCAGCAGGGCTAGCGCAGCCCGGAGGGTCCGCACAGCTCCGCTCCCTCCCAGGTGCGGGAATGGAAATTAATGGAGCGCTGCGGGCTGGGTGAGGTTAGTGCTGGTCTCCACCGGGCAGGTGCTTGCCCTTGTTTCTGACTGGGACCGTGACCCTCCGCCGTGAAGATGTACGAGGAAGAATTTTCAGTAGGTTAAAAAGCCTCTTTTTCAATCAAGGAAAGGATAAGATGATGTGACACAAATGTATGATCGTGTGCCGCAAATAGAACATTGTGGGAAGCTTTTCCTTAGACATAAGCTTTGTCCTATATTTTTTCAAACAGTTTATTTTCTTGCTGTGTAGGTCATTCTGAACATTAGGCTAAATTTAGATGAAGATGTAGCAGCAGTGAAGACAAGACTGAAGAAGCTGAGTTATGGCCTGGTCAGGAACCTGAGTGTGAAATTATTTACTTTTTTACTGACTTCTTTTGTTTCAGGTAGCTTGGTTAAAAATAACAGAATCTCAGATATTTAAATAAAATACTTGGAGCCTGAAAGAAGCTTCTAGCTTCCAGCTTGCCTGGTTTACTTCAGTGCTGCAAGCGATGTATAATTCCAAGGGTATTTCTACCACAAACTGAGGCAAGACTGAACATCTCAGGCCTTTTGAAGATCTGTACCTGAAACTTCAAAACAGGGTCCAATCTCCGCTTCCAGTAAGGACGGCAGAATTTGTATTTGTTTATGCTCTCTGATTTTCAGTTCTCTGTATATAAATTTAGCTGTGGGTGGAGTATCCTGAGCCAGATTCCTCCCTATATGCTATACATACAGGATTAGAGACAGGCAGACATGATTCTGTGTTAGATTGACAAGGAATTGCATTTCCCAGCAAATGCTGGATCAGAGCCATCTGTTTCAGAAATTAGCATAGCAGCAATTTGTTTGTTTGGCTTCATCTGTCTATTAGTTTGGTCCAAATTCTCTTGTTTTAGAGACATGCTATCACATAGGGAAAAGATCTGTGATACGCTTTGTGCAGGCAACCCCTAAAATACATGAATTATTCTAAACAGAGGAGATACGAAATGTCATTGTCAGAAATCCAGACAAAGCTAAAGTAAGATTATTTGTTTTCCTGTAAACACGTTTGACTTTCTCACAGCACTCTTATATTAAATCATCTGCCCCTTCCCAGTATCCTGGTTTCAGAGTGCTTCTCTCCTACCCAAAGCAGTGTTGCTGTACTTTTAGGTGCGCTGGATATTTTCCTTGTGTTTATTTTGACAGCATGATGTAAAATCCTTCCTGACTTACAGCCTCTACAACTTTTGAAGAGGTATTGATATTCTTAAAAACTGAGAAGTCTAGCTGCAAACAACAGTCAGGAGAAGGGCATCAATCCATTAAATGATAAGGTATCACCACATTAGACAACAGCTTTTCTAAAAAGCATTTCACTTTGAGCTCTGTATACCCAAGAAAATGACATCTCTTACACAGCTTTTTTTATTTGTAGTATACCCAGGCTGCACTATTCAGGATTTCAGTTATTTGCCTAGAATTTTTAGGTTTCAGGAACAAAAAAGTGTTACTCAATACTCCAGAAACATGCATCTACCATTTTATAGTTCCTACTGGATCTGGTTACAGTGCAAATATTTCTCCACAGGTGTAGAGGAAGATCTGTTGTACAACTAATGATCATTACGTGGCATTGGCTTGATGCAAGTTTGGATCCAGAGAATATTCCTACCAACTCTTTAAAAATGTAACCAAAAATAGTCATAGGTAAACCTTCTGTACCTTTGAGAAGTGTAAAGACCAATGTAGTTATTATAAAAAGAGAATTCTAGGTGGATCTCCTCAAGTAGGAAGTAATTGTGAATGTTTCTTATAACTGAATACTGCTAATGCATGATTTAGAGACTACATGAAATAAAAGATTCAGTTCATTTTCCTGTTACTTCATTTCTTAGTTACATGGTAAAACCACCAACAAAAATGCCTTCTAAAATAAGAACTTACTTTTGTCCTTCAGAAAAATGAGTCGTGTGTTGTAGGCAGTGAAAGTGAGGTGAAGTCAGCTCAGAGGACGTGAGTGCTCATTCTACACCTGCGCTAGAGATCACCTGCGTTGCTCTGTGTCTCTGTCTCTACCTGAGCGCCCTGCTCACCATTCTCCTCCCACCGCCCGCCCCGTTCCTTTGTCTCCTCGGAGCCACCAACAGCGAGATCCGCTGGAGTTTGGGAACCTGGGCTGAACGGAGGGCGGGAGCTGCCAGTGAGAAGCGCTTACCCAGGTCACTGCTAAAATCACAACAGCCAGGGCAGAGCTGTGCTCGCGTCACCCGATGATGAAACGGCAGCAGCAGCCGAAGTCAGACAGTGACAACATCTGGTGGCTTCTCTGTGCTGTCAGAGCAGGGCGAGGAAATTGCCGGTTCAGAGGATGCTTTGTGAATCGATACACGAGTAATGCACACCGCGGTATTTGGAACAAATAGCAAGTGTCAGAAGTAAATAGTTCTGTATTTTAAGCAATGGAAAAAGAGTGTAAGTGCTTTTCCAGGGTAAGTGTAGAAAGCCATTACAAAGCTTATCTTTGCAACTGACCTATAAAAGTTATAAACACATCAAAGACTTTGAGGACATCAGATACAAACTTTAATTCTTCCCACAGTCAAAACTCCCATGAAGTCAATGTTCCAGGATCACGACTCTGAGTATGTTCAGTAATGCTAATGGAACTCAGACTTCCATGGGTACCTTCATTCACAACTGTGATTTAATTCAAGGTGCAATTTATTAAATTTCTTATAATTATTTTCTCTCTAAATCCTTGGATGTAAGGCAACAATTTTTTAGAACAGAATTTCTCTGAGGTTTTATTATTCTAGAATAAAAAACTTAAAAGATGTAGCTGAAGTACTTTTTAGTCAAGACAACTGCTTTTTGTTTACATTTAGCAGGTTAAGAGGTTATATTTGTGTCACAAGTAAAGGCAGGCAAAATTTCTTCCAGGTAAAGAGTCTAGATTTTCGTAACAATCTCAGATCTTAGCACCAAACAGCTTTTCTTATATTTTTGTCCATCTCCAATCATAATGCATTTACTCAATCATAGCACCATGAATTTTAGCAACTGTGGCTTTTTGATTTTCTAAAATGGTGTGCAAAGATGTCCTTTACTGTAAATACTTAACGAGTTAACCTGATATCATAAGCTATGAAATACAGAGGGGATGAAAATGCCAGTGGATGCCTCTGAATGTTTTAGCCTTAAGGCTCCTGCAGGTTTTATTCGGATTCACAATAGCAGGAGTGGGAAGGAGGAGATAAATAAAACATTTGTTTCAGAAAGTAGGTGACTTTGACAGAACACTGATGTAAACCATGAAGCCTTGCAGATCAGAGGAATACTGTTAAGAAGGGAGGCTGGTGAAGAACACTCAACACCAGCCCCCGAGTGGTGCTGATCAGAACAGTTCTGCTTTGCTTTTAAGTATTATTGCACCTTCTCTGCTATTCTGTAAAGAATTCAGTCGGTGACTCCCACTGATGTATCACAGTCACTCAAACGTGTTTTTACACCACTCATTGGGTATTTTGGTAAAGGTCTAATCTCATTTGGATTTATTACGATTTATCTCGGATTAAGCGTTTATCTGCTAAGGATTATGACCCATACTATGAGGTACTGATGAACCATCAGAGTTCAGGAATGTCTAAGCACCTTAGAATGAATCAGCAATATTATTTTTTGACAGTCTTCACACATTATCTTTTTTCAATCAACTTTGCAACACTCATACAGATAAGCATCTAATTTTCCTTTAATACAGGCAGTAACCTGGAAAGCTCTTAACATCCAGTAAGAGCAAAGCTGCATTTAATTAGGAACAGCTTAAAAGATCAGGCCTTAGAGCCACATGACTTCGTATTCACTCTGCCTTCAACTGTCACTATAACTATTGATTTTTTTTAATGCCAATTTAAATATTTTTTCTTAGTTTTGAAATGTATTTTGGTGAGTCTTCCACTGCTATCACAACCTTCTACTTTTTTCTAATTTGCATAGCCAGGAGTGGAAAAAGGAACAAGCATAAAGAAGACGACTGTGTTGTTTATATCTTTCTGGACTTGTAAGATTTTTTTCTTTCTGAAAATGTTTAATCTGCTTCCACTATTGATATACATGGTACTGCATCTCAGGAAAAATGTTGGATTTCTTATAGGTTTAAAAGAAGTTGTTTTGGCTTCAGTTTGTGGCAAAGCTACCGATGTATGCTATAGTTGCCCCAAAAAGGCTTCTGGCTATTTTCATGCTTAATCATTTTGTACATACATCATATCTTAGAAATTCCATTTTATGTTGTTTTAATTACACAAATTTGGAGAATTCCAGTTGTCACTTTAAATGTGTATGTTTGGAAGTTTTCCTTACAATTCAGATTTTTTCTTTATGATGATACACACAAAGAAGGTTTAAATACTTTCTGGCAGTATTATACTGCTGGAAATAAGACCTTGGATATGAAACTGCACAACTTAATGTGTTTAACCACTCTTAATAAAGGAATTGGGGAGAAAATATATGGTTCATTTCCAGTATACATTTCTACTGTATGCTAAATAGTGTCACATTTAGAATGTGCATTTCTGTGACAAATGACTACACTGCAGTGTTATTGTTCATTTTGAAGATTGCCTGCAATGCCTGGTTTGCTAAGCAGGGAGTTTGCAGTACGAATGTAGCTGTGAAGAGATGAAAGGTTGTAAGGGACACCAGATTCAGTGTGTTTGACTTCAATACATGGAGTAATGGAATTAAATTTTGGGTTTCACAAGAACAGTGCAAAACTCACATTTCTTTACAGTGTTGGGATATAGCATGTCCTCTTACCAATTTGTATCACAGTTTCTTATCCAATTAATGTTTAGAGCTATGGACACAGTGATGCATGTGAAACCTTAGCTCTCATTTCAATTAAACAAGGAAAAGACTCAGCTGATGAAAAATTAGATGAAACAAAAGAGAAATGGATGAGCACAGAAAAGAATTGATCTGCCATAACTAAAAACATTGATGAATAAGCTGTAAAGAGACAAAATCAAAGACAAAATTATTTTTCAGTACTCTTTCTGAAAAACATTGAATAGAAAATCATCTGGATTCAGAAAAGAAAGGTTCTTTAGCTGCTTTCACATGAATACATGTGCAAGGAGAGAAAAATAGTGAGTGAGAAGGGTATTTTCTGCTAATGGGATACATTAACGTTGCCATGGAATTTGGGATCAGCATGCACAGGGTATTGATCTTAAACCTGCTTCTGAGCTACAAGGATGAGGAGGACATGTTAATTTACTTACTTTTGACATCAGCCTAGAACTACACTTGTATAGGGAAAACCTAAGGGTAGGAAGGATGGCAAAGGCAGACTTTGAAAAGCCTCTTTCTCAGACTCAGAATCATTCAGTTGGGACAAACTTTAGGAGGTTTTCTAGAGCAAACTGCTCAAATTAGGGTCAACGCTGAAATCACATCAGTTTGTTGAGGATGTGATGCAACAAAGTTTTGAAAACCTGCAAGGATCGAGATGCTCTCTGGGCAACCTGTTTTGGTGCTGAAATATCCTAAAAAAAATAAAGAGGGATAAATAATCTTTGCTCTGTGTTCTCCTCCAGGACACTGACAGCTATTCTGTGGCTTAGGTGTAAGGGTGGATGCCCAAGGAATGCCAAGGTTAGCAGCTGCCAGGTGGAGTAGGCCTCGTTAGCCCTTGGGCCTGGCAGGAGACCTTCACCCCTGCTGCAGTGTGCCTGTCCACACTGTAACATTCCAGCCTTGATAGGAGTCTGCTGTGGAGACCATGCTGAAAGCCTTGCTGAAGGCAAGGTAGGCAACATCTATGGCTCTGCCTTTGCACATCTTCTGGGGCATCACAGAGTTCAGGTTGGGCAAACCTTGGAAAAGCCATGCTGGATACTACTAATCGCCTTTCTTTCTTCAGGAATGGCTCCTGCAGACTTGCAGCATTATTGTCCCAATGGACAAGCAGTAGCTCCCTGGATCATTGTTCTTGCCTTTGTTTAGCATTATGGGCTTTTGGATATATTTAAGTGAAACCAGGCTTTAACTTCACAGTTAAAAGATTTGACATAGTCCACACTGATACCCTCCTTATAAACTGGGACTAAAAAGTCTGTAAACAATTATTGATCTCCACATGCTACTGAGGAAATTTTCCAAGATCAGTGACAGCTGGGAAATCACTGGCATTTTAAAATTATATATCAGTGATTCACTTTTTTGGCATTTACAGTATTGCATTATGGCAATGAACATACTAGATGTGAATTTAAAAAACCAAAGTGTCTTTACCATTTCAGTATTTTTTTTTATTGAGCCGTATTACAGATGAAAATTTCTTGATACAATTCAAAATAATGTGTTTGCTTTGTGTGAAAACAATTCTGCTTCCTTAACAACCGCATCTTCTGAGTTTCTTTGATTCATACCTGATTAATGACTAAACTAGATTTTAACTCCTGTAAACACTGTAGAATGCAGAGAGCTATAGAAAAGTAAAACGTATTTTGTCCTCCTAAGTCTTTGTTTACACAGCTCTCAGTTAAATTTTATTCTGAAATTATTTGCAAGAGGGAGGTTTGGTTTCAAGTCATTGTCCCATATGGGATTGCCAAAGCCTCTGGTCAGTCACTGAGCTGTCATAATTTGAGAGGAGGAGCTGGGTGCTTGCCCACAAAAGGGCACAGGTACATGAAAGGAAAATGTTTATTAGGTAACACAATGCTAAAATCACCTCTTTGCTGGAGAATAAAAAAATGTGTGGTGATCTCAAGCTTGTTCAGTGCTGCTGGGCAGGAAGGACTTCATATTAACACAGTGATTCCTCTGGCTGATAAAGGATCTGCTCTGACGCATTCTGAAGGATGCTGCATATGCCTTGGCTGGGAAAATGATGTTTTCTTTGTACTGGTCGAGGATAGAAAAGAAGGGGAAATGGTGGGAGTGGTGACTCGGGTGATCTTTAGAGAAAAAAAATAATGCAAGTAATTGAAGATGAGCTCTGCATACTTCCACGTTTGAAAATAATTAGTCACAGAGTTCATAGTCCACTGTCTCAGGTTTCTGCATTGCAAAAATACATTTTAATATAGATTCAAAAATTGGCTAATGAGATTAGCTGGCTAATGTTTTAATGTAAAAGGTATGTCATAGAAAATGACAAACTGAATTGGGAGAAAAAAAACAAACAAACAATAAGCTGATTTGAGCTAAGAACTTTGAACACAGACTAAATTGTTCAAGATATAATTGATTTTATTTTAATTCCATGACAGCATCTTACAGAGTCTTGTAAATGTTTGTATTTTGCCTTCTTAGTGTCTTTTAGGGAATTATTTGTGATTAGGAGCACAGAGACTATTACAAATGTCTCTTAAAATATGTGGTACTGCAAACAAGGGATATAAAATGAGATTCACACACATAGCTTTGCTGGTGGCCAAGAACTGCGTTGCAATATGCCGGAAATCCAAACATCCTCCTACTCCCAGAGCCTTGCTGACAGATCTACAACAACTTCTTTCTCTTGAAAAAGCTACTTACAGAATCAGAATAAGAAAAAGAGAAGCCTGCTTATTCTGAGAAACTAATGTAATGCATAAAATGGGAGGTTAGAGATTCCTCATCAATATGAAAATCACATTTCTTCTTGAAAATTTTACAGTTTCAAGTAACATCTAGACTATCTAAAATCCTCACAAAAAGCAGAGAGAGGAATATCATGTCATCTCTGAAAAAGCAACAACAGCAAACCTTTAGGACTGGTATAATTGTTGTCTAGCCTTTTAGAGCTACAAATCATTGGGCTTCTACCTTAGTACAGGGCTGTGTATCAATGGAACTTGGTACAGAAACAGAGCCTCAGCTCAGCAGATCCTCCTTTCTTGAAAAGCCATTTAAAAAGGTAAACACAAGGGAATAGAAAAACAAGTAACTTTTCCAGGGATATGTATTTTAAACAGCATATTTTGCAAGAATAGCTGTTGTTAGATGCTACATATTTTAATTAGCTGTTTAGAAAATCAGGTTGACAATGTCCTTTAATTAGTAGACATTGACTTATTCCACATGTATTATGGCACAGTGAATCTTATTAAGATAAATGTTTCTCTCTGAAGAGATGAAAAAAAGATCCACTATCATTTGTTTGCTTACCAGATTGCTCACCATCAATACGGCTGCTATTTAAAATGATGAATTTTAGTCACATATTTAATTAGCTAATAGCTGATCTCACTGTTGGGTCTTGATCCTCCTTACATGTGTTCTTTCATCCTTAAAAAGTCTTTGGTTATATCTTGTTTTTGAAGTTTTCGTTTGAAATTGTCCTTGCTACTTTCAAACCTAAAATGCAATAAATTAAATTATTAAAAGTAAAAATTATTGTGAAACCATTTAAGGTTTTGAGTATAGTTTTATACCTTCTGCTCATTTTAATATATTGCTAGAAGCTATGAACTTAAAAAAAATTACAAATTTTTAACTTTAGATTTTCCACTTGCTGCAAGTGTTTAAGTTGTAAGAAAATTATGTGAACTTTAAAAGGCTATAAACTAACTTAAGATGTCAGTGCATTTGTCTGTCACTGCTCAGCCTGCAGCCTTCTCAGAGAAGTCACACTGTTTGAGGGCCACAGTTTGAAAGTGCAGCAAATGCACTGTAGCCTATACTGTGTCATGATAACTATTAAAAAGAAAGCCTTAATGGTGTTTGCATAGAAGACATAAAGCTCCTGTGGGTGTCACTGGTTTGGACGAGGGCTCTTCACGGCAGATTCTCTACTTCAGTTGTTCATGTATGTGACAAATGGTTCTTCTTAACCCCATGGATTATGTTAGTGCCTAGAATGCCATTCAAGGGCAAACACCCCTCCCTCTTCACAGAAGATTCTGGGTCACATGGATTGGGAGTCATGCAAGGAGCAGGGAGTTGACCTTGATGATCCTTATGGTACCTTCCAGCTTGAGATGTTCTATGGCTCTGGATGATTGCCCTCTAAACCTCTCATTTCCCATTCGCAGCAGCAGGTCATTCCAACAGTACAAGGAAGATAAGCAAGAAGAACATTAATAAATCAGAATTTTCTCTGTTATAGAGACTGTCTTTGAAGGGGTTGCTATGGCAGGTATTGTGCTGTCAAGGAGAAGGGAAGCTGGAGATGCTGTAGAAGGTCCAGGCTTGGCTGTGAACAACCTGGAGGCAGCCTGGCTGGGGTGAGGAAAAGCCAGGCTGCACCCATTGCAGAAGGTCTGAAGAAGTTCTGCAATATGGGTTTCCAGTATGAATTTGTAGCTACATGGACGTGTACCTGCCATGGAAATTCCTTTAGTTCAAACTTTATATATTAAACTATCACCAAAACTTGTGAGTGAACTTTCTTTGAAAGGACTTTTTGAAATAATATGAGGTCAATTATATGAGTTCCTAGAGGAACAGTTATGGGCCACATGGGTAAAAATCAAGAGAATTTGTTTGCTAAAACCAAAGGGAATGAGGGTGCCTAGAGCTTGGTGGTGGTGGGTCACGTAAGACACCACCAGACAGGGTGGATATCTGGATATCCTTCAGGCTTGTTTTGCCACTGCCACTTTCCTCACAAACACTGAACAGCAATTAAGTGTCACTATCTATCAAAAACCGGCTATGTTACTTGAAGTAGTCTCTGACCTCTGGAGCCTGTCACTGCAAAAAGAAGAGCATAATTATTGACTTTTTGGATACACATTTGCTTGCTCTCGCAGTTGTCCCATAACAGCATGGATTATAAACCTTACATCTTAGGCAGGCAAAACTTAGTTACCTTAGCCCTGCTGTTTAATTGGTGTTTGCATCTGGACATTGTTTATATCCCAATAAATGTTGCCTGAATGAAGACTTTCCCTTAACCAATTATACCACATGCTTTTCTGTGAAGATCCTAATTAAATAGCATCTATTCTTACATTTCCTTTAGTCATACCTCTTTGTGTGGATCTCTGTCAGAGTGCCATGCCACACTGGGACATTGTACCCAAATTTCTGTCACTTTCAGGTTCACTGGCTGGCTGCAGATGCTCCGCTTAAAAGCTCTTGCTTTTCTGTATGGGAGGAAGGTACTGATGGGCAAGGCTGGTACTTAGGAATCCAAATCAGTTTCTTATGCTAGAGCAGAATCCTTAAGTGATTGCCAAGTCACACATGACCCCATCAGGAGGGTGTAACTTCAGGTGGCTGATGGGGTCACTGCTGTAGTGTCCAATCCTGCAGACTCGAGCACAGAATTTTAAGCAAAGCTGGAATTTACATGGAAGCCCTTCTCTACAGAAATTGTCAAGGTGCAGATACTGTACCTGTCTTGTGAGCAGCTCTGCCCCTCATTACAATTGTAGCAGTTTCAGGAATGGTCAAGATTAGCTGTCCTGGACAGTGCTGTGTCCTCTCCTTAATCAGACCCTTAGTATTGAGCTTCCCTTCTCCTGTATAATGGAACATTTTTCCTGGCAGGTAAGATTTTAAGAGCTTTTCTATTTTAGGTCCTTTTTCTAAGAGCTGATTCCTAAGTTGCTACCACTTGTATGTGTGCTCAAAATATGAAAAGGAAATCAGCTTCCTTTCTCTGGTACAGCAGCCGCCCTCCTAAGTGAGTCAATGAGCTCCCAAATGTAGTATTTCAATGCCACGTGAAAAAGTATGGAGTGAGAGATGTATTAATGGGAACACTGTCTCAGTGCCAATCCTTATGGGTCAGAGGATTACAAAATAATGTAGCCCATCTGTGCTTCACCAAATATCTTCATTTAGAAGATAAACATGGTAATATAACCACATTTTTTACTGTGCACTTCCTTCATCCAAACTTCAAGTGATTCTAATTTCATACTAATGCCTTAATTTTTAAATTGTCCTTGATTTCAAGATGGATTAGTTAGTAATTACATTAAATTATTTCTGCAGATTCTGATCAGATACATATATACCCATTCATTTCCTTAAGGTCTTAATTTGAATAGTTTTTTATCATCTATAGGGGCAGGTTGCAGTGAGGAGCAGAAAGTTTGCAGACTGGAAGGGTCACTGAAGCTTGAGAATGCAGAAAATATTATGGATACAAACCTTAAAAAGTTCATGTGATTTTTTTCTACAGACTCTAGGTTCAAGGCTGGGGACAGATAATTGGGTGTGATTATGTCTTACTGGATATTCACTTCTCAGCACTGCTGTTATAACAAGGGAAACAATTTTGGTAATCATGATGTTCAGGAATATCTAGAATTTTGTATTGCTGGAATGAAATAGATTAAAGAAAAAATGCTGTGTGTTTCATGTCTCCAAACATAAAGTAGGGATTTTAAAATGTTACTGTGAATGTGGCCTTGGCATACTGATTCTCTAGCACCACTAAAGCCAGGTCTCTGCCTATCTCAACACAGTCAGGCTGGAGTTCGTGTGGGAAGCGCTAGTCCCTGATCATCTCGTGGACCAGCATCAGAAGTTACATTTTCCTTAGGGGCATAATGATCTTTTTCTCTTGAGTTCTCGTTGTTTTGCCATAGCAGGTAGTATTTAGGACTAGATTCACTGAACAACTCTTTGTTTTTGTATTCTTGAGGGAATGTTGTTGCCTCGGTCGGTCCAATACTTTGCTTTCCTCTGTACCCTGGATTCCACAGAGAATGAGTCTAACATGTTCTTATCCCTTCCCTAAGCTGATGGAGTGCTGCTATGGGCTGGAGTTTTCCTTACTGTACTATTGTTAAAGGCAAGTGCTGATAATATTTTGCACTTCAAGGACTTGTTTTGGTGGCACTAAAGGGCTTATGGAGTAACTAGGAGTGCAGCAATGTTCCAGTGAAGGTGAAAGGTGAACCAGGACCTCAAAGGCTGGAAGTCTCAAGCCCTCACAACAACTTAGCAACCAAAGGCAATCAGCCTGCAGTCCCTGAGGTCACTTCTTGGATTCCTAAAAGGAATAAACCCATCATTGTTCATTTGTGTGGCTGGCATTGGCATAGATCTCCTCCACTCCTATCTCAGTACTTGTAGGACTTGTATATGATAGGAGCAAAAGAGAGTTCCTTGCCACTTAGTGTGAGAAAAAATTGCTAGGGAAGACAAGTGCATACTAGGGTGAGCCAACTGTTTACCATGATCTGCTAACAAATGTGAAAACTAAAAATGGCCTTTCTGCACTGGGATTTTATCGTGTATTAGTTGCCATGTGTTAGTGAACATAAGCTTATTGCAGTCTCAAGTAAATTCCTGCCATTTCAGTTTACCTCCTCTCTCCCAGCTGCTACATGTAGTGATTGTCTCTCAGAGATTTGCTGCTCCTTTTTCTATGCCACTGGAACCTTGAGAAACCATTAATTTATTTTATAAGTATGGAATTTAACATGGTCCCTAAATTCATTATGAATTCTTCTTTTCTCAAAGAATTAAATTTCAGTTGAGGGACAAATAATCAGTTTCAAGACAGCAAACAATTGTTAATCCGAAATTAAGTTCTCATTGTACCTCTCTCATTTTTTCCAGATGTTCATTGGCTACATGAAAAGAATTTTATCAGAGTAGATACTGAAAAGGATTAAAAGACAGAGAACTGTAAAGTTTATAGATTATTAAAATGCAATGCATAAAATGTGTCTGTAAATATAGACACAGGACTGAGTCTGGACAATGTCCATAATAATATTGAAATATTAATGAAAAACTAATACTTAGATATTAAATATTTTCAGTAAGTATATTAAAACATCACACAAGCATGTATTTTAATTTCTAAGTATAGGTGTAGTAATCTTTGCCACTGGGACTGGACCAGGATCCATAGGCCCTTTGGGAACACCTGTCAAGTTACAGACCATGTTTAGCAGCTCCACAGTTAGAACCCTTGGAAAGCACTTTCCCCACTGAGGGCTTCCAGGGAGTTCCAGGGTTCCAGTGTAGAAGAGTTCTTTGGGCTCCTCCTCTGAGTGGCACAGAATTCTAGCTTAGTACTATTCTTTGGATTTGAAATTCTAAACTATCTTGATCCACATGCTCAAATCCCAGGAGAACTGACTTAGCCCTCCACCTTTCCCAGATAAAGTGTTCTTTTATCACGTATGTGTGTATACCTTTCTGATGGGAACTTAAAAATGAAGGTTATTTCCTGAAAAGAATTTCAAAGTCTCAATTTTGTAATAGCAAGGGTTTACTCATGGCCTTGGGTAACATCTCTTTTTCCATTCTGCACCCAGGTGGCTGGCACTGACTTTCCTTCCCTTTCCCAGTCCAACGCAGGGCAGAAGTGCATGCTGGCAGCCAAACAAACCCTTGTCAGCCTGCCTGGCTGAGAGGGACAATGAAAGAGCAAGGATGTGCACCTGAGAGAGCTCTAACCTTGGTGATCCCCGGCTTTTACAAGCCCAGGAGTGCTTGTGGAACAGTGGAAAAGCAAGGTAGCATTCCATATCCTGGAGGCACAAGTTGTTCACCTTCCCTACAGCACAGCTGTCGTTTGCAGCCCGGGTTCCTTTGGGCCGACAGTGTCTGTGTGTAATTACACAATATTGATACACCTCTGTGAGAACAAACTGTGAGGAACAAACAGTTCAAAATATCTATAAAACATAGAATTAAAAAAAATATTTTCAGGTGTGAAATTAGATGATGCTTTGCCTGCATAGGCACAAATTGATCCAAGTTTTGTGATGATAGTGTCACTGGTTTCATATCAGTTATCTCAGCATAACTTTCTGATTATTTCTGAAATCATGCACAGAATGAGGGGAGATTCAGTTTGACCTTTCCAGACTTGCTCTATTTTAATTTTTCCTTTGCTTAGAAATAATACAGAAAAAAACCCAGCAGGTAATATTATTTTTGTATAAAGCTCTCTAATTATACTAGCCATGTGCAGAATACATTAAAGATACTGTCCTGACACAAAAAAATGTACAGTGTGCTTTTAGATATTACATAACTAATGAGAGCAATAAATGCTGGGAGAACGAATGGATCAAGGTTACAATAATAAGATTATAGGATTCCTCCACTATGTGTGCATAGTTTAAAATTCACTTCAATTTTGCTATCTCAGTCTGGCCTTTGATTTTCATTTTGGCTTTTTCTTTCTTTGTCAGATTTAATTCTATCTCTGAATCCACCAGACCTGGCTAAAAACTTTGACCAGACTTTTGATTTTCTTTTTTTCCTTCTTTTTAAAATTGTGTTGTGCCTGCTCTGCTTGCACAGCCACCGTTGATGGCTGTGTGTTTGCATCAGAACCATTTTTACGGCCTTTTCTCTGACAGTAGTCACAGTTGAAATATACTTGAATGCTTGCGCTACTTTATTCTACGTGGGGAAGGGGATACAAAAAAAGAGTAATTCTGTGATTTCTACACAATTACACCTAGATTCTTAAATAGCCACCTTGAAGACCCACATCATGCACCATGCATGTGGCATGTGAAACGGATGCAAAACTCGTGCTAATACTCCCATCTTCTCCTCATCCAGCCTTAACAGTCACAAATGATTTGTGAAAAATCAATAATGCTCCTTACTGGCTTTTTTGTAATGCATAAGAAAGGGCATTTTTTTGCCAATTTTTTAAACACTGAAAATATCAGGATTGTAAAATTGGATTTTTACTGATTTTCTTTGGGGTTTCGACAGACATGTATTGACAGCAACCACTTCTAGCTGAATCAGAAGTATTGAATGTATAACACAAATCATTCGATCTTCAACATATTTGAATTATCCTTATGTTAAAAAAGATGTGATCAGGAATCTTTTTTCCTTTCAACTCTTTGCTCTTGCGTTATAATTCTTTCTTATGTTCTTTAATCACCACAGCTTTGCAGGCTGCAAACGAAAGATAAACAAACAATGGAATATCTAATGTTTCAAATTCAAGCACAGATAGAAAAAAGCATACTCCTCAAGTCCTTATAGATTATAAATAAGTAGAGAAATGGCACGAATCTGTATTTAGAAAAATAATTTATTTCTCAATATTTGTAATGAAGGGAGTTGTCAGTCACATTAATTTTTATGTAAATTTACCTAAGCTGATGAATCATAACTGAAATATTGTCTAATCTTCCTGGTTTTGGCCAGCATTTCCATTTCTATTTCGATTGCCTCAATTTATTTTTGTTTGCTTATATAATGAGTTTTAAGGGCCCATCCCTGGACCCATAATGAGCAGAGTGAAAAGAGGGGCTGCTTCCAGGCACTGCCAGTCCCACACAAGCAGTGGCTGCCCAACACATCAGACCAGTCCCCATGACAGACACTCAGCTTGGCACACAGCTGACTATTCATTATCATTCCTTCGGTAGACATCACAGCAGAGGAGATTTTTAGGGAGGGATTTGAAGGAGGAAAATTAAGTGAGTGGGAGTGCAAAGCAGCAGCGAGGGAAAGCATGAAGGTGCTGGTTTGAAAATGTAACAAGTAGAGAGTTATTACTGAATGAAATGTGTGGGGGGAAGCCGTTGGTTTCTCCATAGGCTATTAAAAGATGGTGGGGTGGGAATAAGCTGCAAAGAGCCACAGAAATGAGGCAGCTTTTGCTGCCAAAACACAGAAGGGGGAGGGGAGATGTGCTGGAACAAGGAATAGGGCTGAAGCAGCAAATGTGAGGATAACCAGGGCACCAGTGTCTTGCAAAAGTGTTCTGTTATTCTTTATTATTTTGTAATGTCCAAACTGTTAGGGCCAAAGCCCTCTTTGTACTAATGACAACCCCAACATGTTCTCAGGTGCTCTAAAAATGCACAAATAAAAATATGCAACTGCTTCTCCTGAAAACCATTTCCCTCATTCTTTAGCCCTGATTCGAATGACACCATTCAGTTGTCTATTTCCAAAAGAACTTTCTATATGAACTTTCCAGTTCTCGTTTGTCAAATTATCTTACTGTTTTTGGAAAGACTGCATATCATCTATATTTAACACCACTTCAGCTTGGTGAGGTGACTATAACATAGCATTAAACTCAGACTAAAAAAATGAGTGTGGCATTTCTAGGTTTTTCAAGTGTGTTAACTCAGAAGAGATAATTTGAATGGAAAAAGTGCTTTCCCCAAATGTCTCTGATTTCAATAGAACTTCTTGCAGGTATTTCAGTTGAGTTAATCGGCTGGCAATTAGATGCAAAAGGCCTTTGGATTAGTATTTGTGGTCACCATAGAAGCGAGTCTCAGAGAAATATGAATAAAGAGGTCACCCGAAGAAGAGATATGGAAAGTCTCTCCACAGGCACTTAATTCTTAGAAATTTACAGATGAAAAATGCTATATGGATAATAATAGATAGAAATGAAATATGGATGAGAGGACACTAAAGCTGGAATAGCAAGTAGAACAAAGGGAATAAGGGGATGTGGGGACATGGTAAGAAACCAGACTAGAGCTGCAAACTTGGACAGAGCTGTTTAAGACCTAAAAAAGAAAAAAAAGAGAAATATCAAATAAAGGAATGAAGAGATCAGTACTGTGAGAAATTATTTGAAGGAGAGTTGGGATGGGACATGGCTATCAGGAAACATAAAAGAAAGAAGAGAAAGATCAGAGAGTATATGTGGCATATTCTGAAGAGGGAAGTCCCAGGATCATTTACGCAGCAATAGAGGAGGAAGAGCAGAAGGCCTGGGTGATTTGCTGGCCTGGAGCAAGGCTGTAAGGGAAAGAATGTGTCTGTGAGGGTGTGTGTGCTTAGTGTAGCTCACTGTCAGCAGCGAGACAAATCCACCTTTTTAGTATGCAAGTGACCATCTATAGTTTATAAAGACTGCAGAGGGGGAAGTCTAGAAAATATTTTTGCAGAGCTTGGATCTGTATGGCCTTCAACATTCTTCTGTGAAAGGGTGTATCTTCCAAGCCCATCACAAAGCCTCCTTGGTACACCACTTCAGACAGGTATGTCATCATGGAACAGGAATGTGGCTGAAGTAACATTCAATTAGCTTATATAATACTAAAGTAAGATACTGAGAGGGAAAAGGAATAGATAAAGGAAAGAGGCCTAAGTGCCACTGAAAAAGAAAGGAAACAGTAAAGGAAGTGAAACCACAAAAATAGATGCTGCAAAAATAACCAGAGAACTATGAACTGAAAGAAGAATTAACAAGGCTGAAAAAAGGAGCAGGCTTTCTCTTTCCCAGGGAGAAAGAAAGCAAGTGACCCACAGAAAAATCTAAGTATGTAGAACCTATAGGTATAATCCACCTGAGTGTCATTAAGAGGAGCTGAACTGGAGCAGAAAAGGCACATACTAGATAGGAAGACGAAGAGGTAAAGTGATGTTTAAATAACAGAACTTAGATGGAGAAAGATACAACTTTACATGCCTTATCTTTCAATCTTGGTTTTTTTTTCTCTGTCTAGTCACTGGTCACTAGGAAGTGGTTACATTAATTTAATAAAATCTAAGGAAGCAAGCACCTGAGCGTGTGCATAACCACAAACAGTCCTGCCTCTTTCCATTACTTAGCATTACTGGTGTACTCCCTGTTTCACAGTTTTAGCAACCACCTGGTTCGGGGTGCATTCAGCCCCACGTCTGCCGGTGTAAGCACATAAACATCAGTCTTGGTGCTTGTGCTTGTAACCCTGCGCTCGTCCTGTGGTCCGAGAGGCTGGAGCTGTCTGCACAGAGGATGCACAATGGAGCTTGCGCCTCAGCACTAGTGAGACACGCATGATCACACCCAGCCTGCCGGGTCCCCCGGGACTCACACACATAATTAGCCCCTGTACACCAGAGCCTTCATCGCCGTGTTTGCCACATGGTGAGTGTCACCCAGCGGGCCCGCGAACACGCGCACACAGAAGCCCTCCCGTCCCCAGCACCGCATTTGCCATATGGTCAGGCTCACCTGCTGGGGCTGGGGCAAGGAGACAGACGGGCAACACTCACACACATAATGAAGCTCCCCACTGGGCTGCCTTAAGAAATTAAAAAAAGAAATGAAATAAAAGTTGACATAACTGCCACATGACCAGACTCACCTGCTGAGCCTTGGGGCAGGGTGGGGCTGTCACGCACACATGCACTGGCCACCTCTGCCGTGCTGCAGCTCAGTGCATGAGGCCGGAATCGGGAGGGATGCGCTCACTTCCCCTGGGGCCACAGAGACCCTCAACCCACACCGGCCCCTCTGCCCCACGCTGCCCTGAGCTGTGTGGAAGGGGACACGTAACATCATGACATCGGGCAGTAGGAAGATTTCTTCACAAAAAGGGTGATTAGACGTGGGAATGCACAGCATAGGCAGGCGATGGAGTCGCCGTCTCTGAAGATGTTACAGGACTGGACGTGGCACTTGGTGCCATGGTCTAGTTGGCATAGTGGTGCTTGGTCTTAGATTGGACTCGATGATCTCAGAGGTCTTTTCCAACCTAACCGATAATCTGTGATAACAAGCCTCGCCTCCTCAGCGCCCTGTGCGCACCTCAAGCCCCCACCGACTCCCACGGGCAGGCAGGAGTCCCGGGAGGAGCTCCGGTACCGGCACAGCTCCGTCCTCCGGGGCGCAGTGACGGCAGCTGCCGAGGTGGCGGACAGCCACCAGGGAGCGGAAAACGAACCCCCTTTCCCCGACCGAGCACCGCCGGTAAACAGCGCCCGCGGGGGGCGGGCCGGGGCGGGCCGGGGCGGGGCGGAGGGAGCCGTGCTGCGTGAGGGGCGGGCGGCCGGCGCTGCTCCCTCACGCCCCGCCCGCCATCACCGCGGCGGCCGCCGGGCTGGGCGAGGATGGAAGCGGACGCTGCTTCCTGCTCAGGCTGTTCCCGGGCAGGCGGTCCCGGGAAGGGCTCTCCCCGGGCAGGCTGTCCCCGGGCAGGCTGTCCCCGGGGAGGGCCGTCAGCCCCGCCGCCATGTCGGGGAGCGCGGGGCTCCCCCATGGCGGTGACGCGCGTTGCCATGGCGACGGCCGGGCGGCGTTGGGGGGGTGGCGGGATGACAACAAATATGGCGGAGAGGAGCAGGACGGCAGAGACGGGTCAGTGCCAGCCGCAGTCGCCTGGGCGGGGGGAGAGGGGGAGCCCCCCTTCTCCAGGGGCTTCTGGCGGTAGAGGGGGCCTGGCTCGCAGCGGAGTGCGGAGACGGAGCCCTTCTCCTGGGGGAGACGGGGGGGAGCATCTCTGGCCGGGGGCAGTGAGGTGATGAAGGAGCCGCGGAAGGGGCTCCTGTCCGAGGAGCTGTGACGAAGGGCAAAGCCCCTTCCCTTGGGGAATGAGGAGAGTCTTCCCAGGGACAAGGTGGTCGTGGGGAAAGCTCTTTCAGGCAGGTAGAGAGGGAAGAATCCCCCTCATTCCAGGCCTGCCTGAGCGGGACTGACCCGCTGTGGCGTGGAAGGTGTGAGGGCCAGAGGCCGGCTCACCCGGCCGGCGCTGCGGGGCCGAGCCCCGGTGGGGCAGAGGAGAAGGCTGATGGTGGGGCAGCCCGCAGCCTGCTCCATCCTCCCGCAGCCTGCTCCATCCTCCCGCAGCCTGCTCCATCCTCCCGCAGCCTGCTCCGTCCTCCCGCAGCCTGCTCCGTCCTCCCGCAGCCTGCTCCGTCCTCCCGCGCAGGGGCAAAGGTGGCGGTAGCGAAGAGCAGAGCAAACCGGCGGTGCAGAGGAGCTCCCCTTAACACAAGAAACGACCTCCTGCGTGAATTAGCGTGAAAAAATAATACATGAAGACACAGGTCTGGGATTGAAACTGCAGCAAAAGGCTGGTAGCTTGCGGGTTGACCTGCAGGTGCTGCTTGACCTGTCTGGGAGGTGTAAAGTACCCGGAGGCTGCAGAGAGAGCGAGCGAGCAGCACCCCTGACAGCTCCCATCCCTTACACTGAGGATTACTTTAAGGAAGGTCCCAGATGTTATTCTTCCTATTCAGGACGTATTAACAATGGCTTTAACTGTGTATGTGAGATAAGTTTGTCTGTGGAAGTGAAGTTTTGTGTCTCATAAATGGTAAGGACCCTCTAGGTACAGGGGTCTTTCCTGTTGTGACAAAATCCAATTAAGGTCTTTTCCAATCCACGTGAAAGCTCTCAAAATATTACAAATATTACAAAAATTAGAGATACTAACATTTGGAAGATGGAACAAAGGTGACAGTATCCCGGAATATTTAATCTCCCGCAGTACCATACATAAATTATCTGGGTTCCTAAACCAGGAGTTCATTTTCCCAGCCTGCTGTGTTAGCTGCTGCACCTCTGCTTTTCAGCCTCAGAAGTAGCTCCAAATAAATATGCAATACCCATAGAACCTATCTTGGATTTTTAGTCCATTTAAGGTGAAAAAAAGGGATAAGTATGTAAAATTCTGTTGTGTTCTAGGAGATGATACCACATACATCTAAATGGATTGTCCATATGGTTCTTGAGCTCCCTGTGTTCAGCCATACTGTTGATGAACCCATGGAAAAACACTGTGAAGTTTATTGTGTGTTGAACTTGTCCATGAGGCAGGTGATTATTTTAATCCTTTGCACTCTGCACCACTGCTCACACAGGTGGTCAGCTCTGCCTGAGCTCTGAATTGGGGAACAGATCCCTGGTGGCCATTGGACTTTGTCAGCTTTCCTGCCTATCCCCTGTACCTGTGCCCTTGTCAGTAACTTCAACATGGAATGTAACTTTCATACCATTTCCATATTAACTTACATTGTGTTCTCTGCTGGATTGCTTAAACCTGCAGTGTCACAGTACTTTTTTTTTGATTTTAGTCTTGCCCAGTACTTTTCCCACTTCTGACCTTTGCAGCTGATTAATCAATGATTTTCTCATTAGTGTTATGTTCCAGCTTGTGCCGAATTCATGTTTAAGTTGCATGTCCTGGTCCATGTCTGCTTGAGTTACACAATGCTTGTCTGGCCACTTTGCAAGTTTAATTTGCAGGTCCTTCTGTTTTGGAGGAACCAGATAAGGAATTAAAAATGCAAAGAATCACAAAGATAGGGAAAAGACCCAAAACCCTCAGAGAAAAAGAAGCAAGTTTGCGATCTTGGCTCACTTTTAAGAAAGGTCATGGAAACTAGGCTGTGAGAAAAAAAGGTGGGGTGTTTTGGATTTTTTCTGACTGTCAGCTGACACTAAGTTGACAGGCAGGTTCTTTCCATGGCAAACCCCTCAAAGAATCTCTTTTTTCCTTCCATTTACTGCTGGGTGACACTGACACTGTTGTTTAACACATAACTGGGGAATGTTCCTGCTGCATCCTCGCTGCTTAGTGTGTCTTCATCATGTGTGAGATCTTGAGTAGTCTTTAGGAGATACAGGAAGGTAGCTCTGGAACCTGCATTTTACACAAATGCAAGGAGAATAAAGCCATTACAGAAGGACTGAACATTGTTCAAACAATATAAATCAATTTAGCCAGTATAAGAGTATGAGGATGTTATACTTGCTGGATTTTTTTTTTAACAGCAACATCTTGTTTTTAGTCAAGGATCAGAAAACACAAGTAATAATTCATCTCTCATCTTCTTATCTTGAAATACTGGTAGTTATTTGCAATTTTTGCATAAGGAAACTGTATTACAGAGAAATTGAAGGTAACTTATTCATGGTTGATAGCAGACAGATTTCTGTGATGGACCATTTTTTTACTGATTTAATTCAGAATCCAGGTTTGACAAGAGTCAATGTCAGAAAAAATACAGTGTGCACTTAGAGATAAGGGATTATAAAAGTTAGGTTTCTTCCAAAAGGTTATCTGACAGTGAATTATGCACATCTAGGATGCTTATGACCCCTCAAAACTCTTAGATTTGAAAATACACTGTGTCAAGACATTTTGTAAATTAACTATACTTTATGGAAAATACATCTTTTTCTAAATCAAGAATTTTTTTTCAGTTTTATTAGTATCTCTTTCTATTATAGGGAGGTAAATATCTTAATCTGTTTTATTCTTACTCTTCCCCGATATGCAAACATTTTCATATTCTATTCCTTTTCCCAATAGAAGATTTTTGTTTCTGGTTTTTTGCAAATTTTTAACCTTTTAAATTTTTTTAATTGAGGAGGGGGATTAGGACACACAGAATTGCACAAAGCATTTCAGAAGAGGGCTTTCCATCAGCTTTTTGTCTACAGTTAGGCTCAGCATTGTTCTCTACATCATAGTTTCAGTGCTATTTCAAGTAAAATTGAGACTTAATATGGAAGGTAGATTATCTCACACCTCTCTAGTACAGAGTTCATATTCTGCTGCTATCCTCACTGGACTAGGCAAACATCTGCTCTAATCCATTAAAATAGTTTCTGTGTTCTGATGTTTGGTTAGAGTGCTGCAAATCAGCTCACTTTACTCTGAATTAATCATTTTACCATTGTAGTTGGCTCCTCAGTCCTACCTGCTTTCTTGAAATTGTTTAGATCAGCTTTTTGCAGTAAACTCTGAATTTGTATGCCTCCTGTTTAGTTTTCCAGACTGAAACCTTCATGTCTCAAACTAGGAATCCAACTTAAAAGCAACGTAAATCTTCACAAATTAAGCATGCAGGAGGATGAAAATGATTGAGTCTAATTAGTTACTCTCAGGAGCTTCTTGCTTTGACTTCCAGTTGTTCTGCTCAGCTGACCTTGCTGTCATAAACCTATGGAAGATACAGGATACAGGAAAACCACCAGTTAAGTTTCATCAAAACCAGATGAATGTTATTGTCCCAGTTCTGCAGCAAAGAGGACATTCTAGCTTCTCTAAGGGAGGTTTAGGAGTAGGTCATTGTGAGTACAGAATGCCTGTATTTGTTGAAGTGTTTGACCCATGAACCAGATGAAAGTGTTTTCCAGTTTAGAATTTCACTAGTTATCTCATTCTCCCCAGGTTTCTGTTCAAGGCATCTGTATTACCTTCAGAGGACTTGTATCTGGAACCTGAATGATCAAAGGGTGCAGGTTATCTCTGAGTTCTGTAATAGTTTTCTATCTGAGGCAACTGCATATTAGCCTGGATTGACAGTTCTAATATGTGTTATTCCACAATTGCTAGTCATTTGGTGGATATTAGTATTTCTGGTATTTCATTGTGTCATCATCACTGAAATCATACTGAAAGCAAGAAAAGGCATTTACTCACAGTACTGGACAGGATATAAATAAATGTCTTTAGACCAGAAATCCTGGATGTGGAGTTTTAAATGTTTATTTACATGTCACAGTCGGTACCTTTCAGAGTGGTGTTGAGTCACATTTCATGTTAAGAATGGTTGGAATTTACAAAGTGTTCACAGCGGTGCTGTGACCTGGCTTCAGGGAAGAAATCTGCAAACCTCTGTTGAATGTTCAAGCCCCACCCAAAGTTTGTGTAGTAATTAGTGTTCCTAAAACACTTGGTGTTCAGCTTATTATTTCAGAGATCTGCACATGAAGGGGCCAGTAGAACAGCTGTGTAAATTCTGCAGTGTTTTCTAATTGATTTCAATAGGATTATGCTGAGCTGGAGTATTTTGAAGATATCTTTTCATTATTCTTTCCAAAAAAATATTCTTAAAAAAATATTTAATCACATATGGTATGACAACATTCTAGTATCAGAACATATCTACTTTCTTTTCAGTGGCCTTAATTATTAAATAAAAAGCCAAACTAAATAAGAAAATAATTTATTTGTCTTTAAAGACAGGCTTTTTTGATAACTAATTCACCAGCTTTATCATGAGAGATCAGGAGAGATCAGCTAATTACTTTAATAATATTTCTTAATCTTAGTCATTAAAATAACACTGTACATCAGTGGTACTTCTGATTCTCCAGGTAAACTGAATTTCTTCAATTGAGCTAACTTTTCTTAAATGATTTCTGAATTTTAAAGTATACAAACAACAGAGTTTATTTTGTAATATACATGACTAACCTGTGAGCATAGCAGAATTCCAGTGTTTGGGTAAAGACATTGCAGCCTTGGTGCTGAAAGGGATCTGCCCACCGTATCCTCCTATCAGCACAAGGAGGCTTCAAACGTCATTGGAAAACTGTGTGGGGACTGGGCCCAGCCTTGCAGATGTTCACACAGCAGAAAGAGCTGTTTGCAGTTGTTTATAAAATGATGCAGCATAGATTTGTAAACAAATCTGAAATGGGAATCTTTATTTTGTTCAATAAAGACATTTGCCAGAACTTACTGAATGCGTTGGTACATTTCAGCCAGAGCAGTTGGAAGTCCAGGGGAAATTAGAGTAAGGTTTCTTAGTAAATCTGAGACTCTTTGTAAGACTATTAACTATTTCAGTTTTGACTGCATAAGTTGAATTGTGTGTTGAAGTTCTGTACAGCAACTAGTTGCTGCAGAAAGGTACTATAGTGATCATTAGACTCTGTTGTCAGTAGGCTGCTATTCAAGTAATTTCCAACATTTTTCAGTTATCCAGTGGAAAAAAAGATCCCCATTAGAAAATTCATTGAAGAAGACCTGCTAATATGTATTTGGTACTTAAAGCTTTGATAATATTTTTGTTACGTAATTTGCCATATAAGGAGACTTGAGAAATACTAATGAAGGCTTTATACAACCAGAATATATAATTTCAGAAAAAGAAAGAAACAGGAATGTGTTGGGTGTTCCAGTTGCCATTTTTGAATGGTTTACCATTTCCTAGCCATATTTCATACATTTTTTTTCTTTGACGAATAATCAAAGCTTTGAAAAGTTACTTACCTCAAGCCTCTCAACGTTTTTTCTTTCAGTGAAGTTCAAAGCACCCTATTAATTACTAGCACTTGTGAGAGGAGGCTTTTGAATTTGTAAAAAGTAAAATGAGACATATTGAGAATTTTAATAGGTTTTATACTGAAATTTGTAAAACAGAAGTTTCTGCAAGTTTCTTTAGCGTGGCTGTTACTGCTTTTAGTAGGCAAAAGTCTCATGCAAAAGATCAGATCAACCTCAGAATGCATTTATGTGGCCTACATAACTTTTCTGGTTTTGGAAGTGGAGCTATATAGATTTAATGCTGAATAAAATAGGTTTTTATGGTCATGTCCCTGTGTTACAATGGAACCAGCTTGATCTCCACATGGGGCCACTACCAGGACTGGGACGCTGAGATCTGCAGCACCAGCCCACCCTCCAGGTGGGACACCTGACACGACAGCTGTCAGCTGCCACAGGAGAGATGAACAACTTCTCTACGCTGGGAAATTTTCCTTCCTTCTCTTCCTCTTCCTCCACAACACCTGCTTAGGGACAGAAGGAAGTGACTGAATGGTCGTCGTTACCTTCTTTTAAGCTTTTTAATGAGGATGTCTGACAACCTGGTAACAGAAAGCAGCAGCCCTGGATACAGGAGGTGCTGGAGGACACGGAGGGGAGTTTGTGCAGCTGTTTCCTGCTGATGGCACCGAGATGCAGCCATGCTGCTTTGCTTGCAGCATTGCTGCTGATGCAGAGCAGCTCCAGCACAGCCACCTGGGTGTGTGCATTGGGCTACATAACTTTTGTTTCTGGAGGATTGTCGTGCTGCCCTTTTCCAGAATGATGGGAATCTATAGAAGCCAGCTTAGATTTCTCAAGTGATCCCCCATGGTAGTTGGCATGCAGACCCTTGATGCAGAATTGCCATGTTTAGATTGCGCTGTACCTGAGATAATGAGTTTTTCTGGGCTCAAGCTGTGTCTGCCATTAATCTATAATAGAGGTAAACCAATTTACAATTAATTGAACTTGGTTATGGGTACACATCGATGTATCCCATATCCCAGCTTCCTTGTCACATTGTCCCCACATTTAATTTTCTTGACTTTGCCAGAGAAGCCAAGCCTGCCATTTAAGAAGTGCTGTATTTGTTAACTTTGGATTTTTACATAAGTTTCTTGAAGTAACTTTAAAATTTGTATGTTGAAATGATTTGGAAAACTGCTCTACCAAAATAATAATGATTTCCATTTCATTTTGTCACCGACTCTCAAATTCGGGATGTGGACTTCAGTATTAAATCTGGGACTCTCGTCTTGCAAATGTTTGGCAATGAATTTGATGTATTTCTGTATAGTAAATGCTTTTTGTGATTGGTTCTATTTTAGGATAAGTAATGTATAAAGGTTAGAGACTAAAATTTACATATTCTGATACATATATTTTCTAATATACATATGTATCCCTATTCTCTCAGTATGGTAAACTAGCTGATTTCATAGTTTCATTATGTCAAAAATTGAGCATAGAAAAGGGGATGGAGGAAAAAGTAGTTGTCTTAAATTATTATTATTAGATGAATAAGCTCTCTAATGATTCAATTTACCTAATTCACAGAGCTATTTATTTAGCAGTGAATCTCACAATCATGAGTGAAAACTGGCAAGATTTTCCTTTTACATTTTATTTCATAAGCACCTTGAAAAATGTGTTGAATTTCAATCTCCACTAAAGCAAGTGGAACATCAGTTCCCGTGAATCACCAGAGCAGAGCAGCAGGAATCCATTGCAAGGGGAGCCCGTTTGGATTCATTGCAGCTCTGCTGATGTGTTTTCATTTGCAATAAGCAACAGAGGCACTTTGCCATTACAGACAACTTCAGTGCTGGGAAGCCTGGCAAGTGACTATCAGGTTTTCATGCATATAAAATACAGATGAGGTAGTATGGTGTGTTTGATTAATGAAAAATTCCTCAAATAACCTATACAAATCCAAAAGCAGCAGCATTATTTCATGGGACCTGTCCATGTGAAATAGGATTGTGAGATAAACTTGGCTCTGTACTACTTACCTACACCCAAAGCCTGTGGTGCTCCAGAACAGCAGATGTTTTGTAACTAGGCACAATACCACTATATCTGTTGGTTATTTTATTTCTGAGTGGTACAAATAAACAGTAATTTGATCTCAGAGCTTTCTCTGTGTAAGCCTTCTTGCAGGTGGAATTTTCGGCTTGTGTTCTGAATATCTGAAATATTTTGTATGCATTTCATATTCCTATAAATATTGTATCAACTTAGTATTTGCTTAGTTAAAAAAACTGCTGAATATGCTGTATTAGTTAGTATTTTTCCCTGTAGTTTTATTCCTGTTATGTTGCTGATGCAAGACAGTTAATAGATGGTTTGTTTTTGCTGACATTTTTCTATGTTAGAAAATGGGAATTCTGAAAGAGTATTTAATATTTTTTTGCTATACAGTGCTTTGTGGATAAAATAAAACTGCAATGATCTAATTGTTTGAAATGAAATACTAGATTATGTTATTAAATAAAGGGAATGTGAGTGGGCAATGTTTCAATCAAAAAAATTCTCAATAGTTTAAAGTACTACTTTTTGGAATGGACTTTTGGAAAGTAGGGAGAAATGCTGTTCTAAACGAAGAAGTTAAAGGAGTTTGTTTAAATGAGTAATTATAACTATGGAAGTAATTAATAGTGTAATTGATTTCAGCAACCTGGGGGAACAATTATTTCAGAAGTAGTACTAAAATCCCCAAATTATTTTAAATATGCAATAGTGAAGAAGAGTGTAACTCAAAAGTGAAGAAACTGTGGCTGAAACTACTGCTGGCTTAAGTTAACTGCTAGAAGCATCCTTACATCCCTAAACAACAGGTGAATAGGAAGCAAGAGCCAAGGAAAATAGCAGTTTAACCCAAAGAAGAGTACAAGGATTGTGTCTAATAACCAGGATGGAAATTGTCTGTGAGCTGAGGTTGCCCAGGTTTCAGTTACTGCACTCAGGATGGAAGCCCAAGCAGCTTCAGTGTCCACCTTTCTTCCAGTCACTTGGGAAAGAGAGATGGTGCTGTGCAAAGCTGCTGATGTGTTTCCCCACAGGATTTTGTGCCTGCCCTGGAGCCCTCATGGAAGGCCCAGTTTCCCATGGATAAAGATTCATTACCACCGTAATGATGTTAGTGGTTGAGTCAGAAATTGAATTGAAGTCTCCTGGACACTTGAATTAATGATAATCAAATAATTTTTTTGAAAATTTGGGCAGGTGCATCTGCAAGAAATGTACAGTAGTATTTTTTAGGTATGAAAAAAAATTTAAATAGCTGTTAATAGTGGTTTTGGTGTAGTGCCACATCTGACCTATGCTGAGGATCACCAGGCTGATTGCTTGTGAAGAATAGCTGAGAATGAGATAAAAGCCCTATCCAAATTACAAAGCACAGCTGTATTCCCTCAGTGCTAACCCTGGAATAATGTCCATGATCCAGCTTGCTAGCTCAGCACCACAGCCATGCTATCTCCCTTTGGCCTTCCTGGGATTCAGCAGGTAACCTCATGCTTCCACACTAGGGCATAGACATCTCTTTAAATATAAATTTGGAAAGTTCCTGTTCAATCAGCAGACATAGTAAGGCATGAAAGGTGTTTGGAATATGGCATGAGCAGACTAATTTTAATAAACAGAAAAAGTGCTGTTTATATGTTTCATACTTGACTTTGCTGATATTCTTGAAAGACTTCCATAGTACTTTATACTTGGTATTTTTATGAGATGTCATTTGTGGACAAACATTTTAAATGTGATAGTCAGGGCTGAGGAGTCTGAAAACTAGGACAAGAAATAAAGCCTTGGCCTTTTGCAAAAGCTGAAATCAACTTACTTCTCTGTTATATCAAGAATATTTATTACCTATTGAGTCTTTTTCAGTTTCCCAGCTGCGAATCAGTTAATCCCCAAGAAAGGAGACACACAAAGTTGTTAACTTGGAGAGATTAAATTTTGTTAAGCATTAAAGGCTATATAATATTGGGTCAGGGTCACTGCATTGGTTGCTACATCTAAGATGGTTTATTTACATTTAATTTGGCTCAATGTGAGTTATCTCTAGTTTAGAAATTTATTTTGTCATAACTTCTTCCAGTTATGGTGTCAAGTTTAAGCAAGATAACATGCTTTTGTTAAATCAGTGCCTAACACCCAGGGCAGCTGAAACATGGGTATATACATATTATCCAGGAGTATATATGGATTTTATCCAGGAGTATATATGGATTTATACACAATGTATATCCATGAATCTCTCCTTCCACTTCTTCTATGCTCCCTCACATATAACACAAACCCAGATATATAAAAGCTGATTTGTTTCAGTATTAAATAGCATGGGAAATATTTACAGCATTTTAGGATGGCACCAGCAAATACTAGTGAGTTACTTCAACCACTACCATATTTTTCCAGTTTTGTGAGTAATATCAGGTTTTGCCCTTACCTGAAATTTCCTCCACTACAATTCCAAACCCTGCAATTGCCTGCCTGCTTGACTCAGTATTTTTTTTGCAGGTCACACACCCTCCTTGTCTTTGGGAAATGAGTTGCATACAAATTTCAGAAAGATATTGGATGCTATGGAAGTTTCACTTTTAGAAGTTCTGTGGTACCACACAAGGGATTGGTTTTAGCTCTTCAGTTCTTTTCCTGCCTCAGAACTCCTAGACACAGATTTTCCCCTGGAATGGTAGGAACATCCCCCAGTTTTTTTTTTCTTGACCCAGAACTTGAATTCCTGTGTACTTTTTGACTGGTTTCAGCATCTCCTCTCATGCAGACCTATTTCACATGCAGACCTATTTCTCTGAGACCTAATCCCTTATTTCCCAGAAAAGGTGGCCTTGCTGGTACTTTTTTGCGGATGCAACTCTGAGGACTAGTTTAAGTCAATAGCTGTTATCTTTTTTCTCTGCTAGCTGGGGTTGCATATTATTTACTATAATTTTGTTTACTGTTTATATGTTTTATGCTTTTATTTGATGTGGTTTTTTTTACTTAAGTATTGCTACTATAGCAACTGTTGGATCATGTGATACCTTTGATGTTATCAAGATACCAAATATTTGTTAAAAATACATCTATGTATCATGAAATTCACTGATCCTTACAATGTTTTAAAATAAACATCTTTTTAGTTAACGTATTTAATAAAACTGTATTTTCCATTCTTTTTTATTATTCATTTGTGGTAGAATTTTAGTTTAGAGCTTCTAAGTGCAGTAGAAAGAGTAATGGATTTTTTTTCCTGCTTGCTGAGTTCAAAGCATTAATTACGTTTTAAAATTTTCATTAGAAAAATCTGCTCATACCTTCTTGCACACTTTGGATTTCACTAAAGTGATACAAAAAATTTCATTGCCATTTGTCTTTAACTGCAAGGTATATCCTTGGGGATAGCCCACACTGAGATAATAAATGAGTAGTCTTGAAGTAAAGTTTTTAGGCTGAAGATTGGAAACAAATATCACATATGAAATAAGTGCACTCCACACAAGCTGACTTTTCTTCTTTTTCTGTAAACTCATAAGACAATGCCAGCCCCTGGGAGTGAGGAGTCATTGTGCAGAGCAGTATTTGTCTGCCAAATATCTCCAGCTGAATATTTCTCACTAGATTTTGGACAGGAGCTATAATTGACCTTGGATGGATAGTTGAATCTCTGCATGGATCTGGTCCTTTTGAAAGGACCATGTAGTGGAGATTTCTCATCACCTTTTCACACTTGACCAGCCTGGTGGTCAATGCTTTGTTTTGGGCTAAGCACCTCATCTGCCTTTTTGTCCCTACTTGCCCTGGGCTTTTTGCACAGTATGTTGCAGGCAAAGTCCTCTTTGTGGTACCACTGAGCCTTTCATAGGCACCCCACATGTCACCAGCTTTACTGATCATTTTGCTTTGTATCTTTGCATATAAGAACAAGATTTTCCACCCTGAGCTTTGACTCAGACACCTATTCCACACCTTTTGCTAGAGTAAAGGAGTCTGGCTATGTGCATCTAGAGAGGCATGAGGTATTTAGATCTACTTATGCTTCTAACCCAAAATAAAAATTAATGGTGGATTAGCTAAGGAGTCATGTTAGGAAATATGAAAGGTAATATTGTCTGGTAGTCTTTGAAGAAAGAGTAACTTGTGCAATAAATGAAAGACCCAAATCATAAATTTTGTTTTCTTCCTATTATGCAACCAACCACAAGCTTTTTCAAGTCCCTGGCAGTAAGATGGCAGTTTATTTCTCCTGACTACTTACAGAACCTGTGAATCTGTACAAATCTCAGAATTTGCATGATAATCTCCACTAAACTACAGTTCATCTTTCCTTGTTTTCTTGAATATGAATATCATCTCACAGTTTGGAGACAGGCTTGACAAGCAGTCTGTTGGTCAAACCATAGGAGAAAAGTAATTGAAGAGACAATTGCTGCGAAGCTGCTCTATCTCAAATTTGGTTTTTGAATGACAACACAATGTTACTATTTTTTAGAACTAGTCCAAGCCATATGACAATGCCTTCTTGTGGTAACCAATGTTTTCCCTGCTGGACTTTTGAAATAGGTAATGGTGACAGAATGGGCACAGTACTCCAATGTGAGGCAGCAGGTGTGGTTGCTACCATGCCGAGTATTGTCTCAAACCCTGGGATTTGTAGTCTGAATACATTTTTTCCTCTTTCTTTTCAGATCACAGTGCCTGTGATTTAAGTACATTTCATATTGACAGCACTCTGCAGTATGTTTAGATTCTCCAGGTCATGCCCAAGCCTTGCTTCGGGATACATGGCTGTGAAGATCAAAATGACAGTTGTGTTTTCTTCTTTTTCTTAGCATTTTTAAGTCCATGGAGCTGGAATTCCAAGTTCCTGACTGCTGCTGCCTGTAGGATTTTTAGAATGGCTACAGAGCATTCAGAAGTCATAGCAGAAATAGCTTGTCTTCCTGAATGTCAGTGTTTCTGAAGCCCAGGGACAATGGTATAAAAGCTTTTCTTAAAAAAAAAAAAGTCAAAGAATAAGAGAACATAATCAGCTATTGAGACTATAGACCTGTACTAAATGCTATCATTTAAAAGAATTTTGCTAAAATGACATTGTTTTTAGGTTTGTGGAGCAGACTGTTATTGGCATAACTTCCATAAGTGCTTCTTAGCCAAAGTGTGAGTTGAGCAGTGTTCATCTGGAGACTTGGAATGTTTTGGAATTAATAGGAATTGGTGTTGGTCATCTGAATTAATATTTTTTTGTTGCAAACTGTACTGAGAGTTCAGATTCATTTCTTTGTGTGGGTTTCTATTAACAGTATGGCTCAAGACTGGTGGAGCTTTTCTGGGATACCTGGAAATTTTTCCTGGCCCCTGGATGATAGGGATCTGGCTATTAGATCTTTATACCATAGGTTTACAGCAGCAAAATGTATTCTAATTTTATTATAAAATAAGGATCTCATAAGAGAATGCAGGGTATCTTGATTATATTTGTAATTACAGAAAGACTTCTACAAAGTTTCCTTGCAGTTGTAAGTTTTTGTGTTACCTCACCTTTCTAATTGGTTGTCATTGTTAGGCAGTGTGATAAGAAGAAAGATGCTGGTTTTCCAGGCAAATTCCTGCTATATTTTTCCATGTCTGTTTTAATGTAGCTGTGCTCTCCTGACTAATGTAGCATGAGGGTAGCTGCTGGCTGGTTACTCCATGGGTTTTCTTGTTTGGCACTTCTGGAAGCTGGGCTCATTGTTTACCCAATTCAAGAAGTTACTTTCTAAAGAGGTACCTTCCTCTTGAAACCACAGTGTTTAAAGAAAACATAGTTAAATTTGCATGATGTTTATTGTAGCAAATGCTGATTGAATATTTTCCTAAAAACAAAACAAAACAAAAAAAACCCAAAACAACCAACCAAACAAAAAAAACCAAAAAAAAAAAAAAAAAAAAAGGAAAAGTTGTCTTTACCCTTTGAATTTAAGAAGGGCAAAGAAACTCTGGAAATTTCCAAACTCTCCCTCCCACAAATCCCCATCTCCTGGAACTGATTCTATTCATTTTCACTAGTTTGATGTGAAATATATCCACAATGACAATAGTGATGAATGCAGATACCAGAAGACTCTGCCCAGGTTTTATTTTAAAGCCTTATATACTTACAGAGATTTCAGGCACCCACAGATTTTATACCTGATAGAAAATTACTATTAAAGTTTAATACTGCAGTAAAAGTAAATCCTAGGGATTTGCTGAAGCCTCCTGGAGTTTAAGCTGTGAAGAATTAGAATAAAATAGCTATGTGTCTTACAACCCATAAGAAAAATAATTGACAAAATAAGAACTACATTCTGAGACAATTTCTTTTCTAGGTTTTGCCTTTGCTTGTCTTATCTAACCTTTTTTTCAAAGGAGAATCTGGTCTTCTTAAGTGGACTGTACAGGATATACTTCAGTTAATTCTCTTCTTTCCCTTTCAGTTTGTTTCTGACTGAAGAGCTATTTCCCTTCCCCACAAGTTTCTGTCATACATCTTTGCCTCCAGCCAGGAAAAGCTGCTTAGGGCTCCCCAGTTGTGGGGCCAGGATCTCTGTATTGGCCAGAGAACTGGAGCCCAGGGTAGCTGTTCTCTCCATCTGAGGGTGGTGATGTGTGAACACACAGGCGTGAGGCCATGGTTTATAATGGACTCATACAGGCTCTTTTTTGGGCAGTGCTCTGGCCTTTTCTTTATCACCCAAGGAGAACATGCCAGAAGGGACATGGTGCTGTTGTGCTGTTTAATAATGTAAAGTTCAAAGACAGCAGTTTTGCATGTTTAGAGATTAAAGATAATATAACTCAAAATATAGCAACAGTGTATTCTGAATATTCTAATTACTGTGGAATAAAGAACATCCTAGGAGAGTAATATTGTTAAATGACTATGAATTGCAGGCTATTTGATGATTTTATTCTCATTCCTGGAGGGCTACATTAGGTCAGGAGGAGCAGATGGAAACTTTTTGCTGGGACACAGTTACTTGACAGCTTCCTTCTGCATTGTGTAAAGACTCCATTGGCAGATTTTCTAAATTGCCAGGGAGATGTAAATCTCTTTTCTGCCTGCTTTTCTTCCACTGTCTTATGGTGCCAGTGCTATGAATGTAATCCTTTCTAGTTTCTTCATCTTTAAGTGGTGTTTCCCAGTTATCTTTCACAATTTCTAAGAGGTCTATTACTTTAAGCTGAGACTTAAAAGGGAACATTTACCAAGAGGAGTTCAAACAGCTCTACTCAGGTGGCTCCTTCACTTTGGTCCCTGGCAGCTCAAGCACTCATGGTGATTTGCAGGTTTTCCACTAATTTTTCTTTGCTTCCTTAATTCCACAATGTTTGATTGCAAATGACCAACTTGACTAATCTTAACTGCAACAGATTATATTAATATATTAATATTAATATTATATTAATATATTTAACTAATATATTGTATTAGTCCAACTCAGGTGAAACTGAGGAAGTGGTTTTCCTCTGGCTGCTGCTCTGCACTGCAGCTTGCACAATGCAGAGGGGTGAATTTTATCAAGGGACAGGATCACAGCCATGTAGATGCCCTATCCAGGCCTCAGTTTGCCTCTGGTGTTCCCAGGCTTTAAGCAAATTGTACTAGCACGCTGGTAAAAATCATCCAGTTAAAATATCCTAAGTATCAATTATACACATAAAGAAAATAATTTAAATGCCACAGATTGCTGTCTGTGGGTAATTATTCAGTCTAAAACAAATAACCTGGAGGTTATAAATAAAATAATTTTGCTAAAAAATACTATCATGCATTATTAAATATCTACATTTTTAGATATGATAAAGTAAAAAAAGGTCTAAATTCTGTTTGTTCTGTTGTAGTACTTCCCAAAGAGAGTAAGTTTCTTTCAAATTTCTTCCTAGGGAAGACTGGGGATTCGTTTGCCAAATATAGACCTGGATTTGCATATTTTTTTAATGTGGGATTTATGTACTTGTAAAAATACGGGCATATGATAGAAAGCCTGACAGACCCTTTAACTATGGTGTCACTAATACATTGATATAATTTGTTACCTTAGCTAAGGTGTTTTGCCTCAAGAGGTAGAATACTTTTATGTATGGAAAGGTCACTTTTAATTAATAAGCTGTTTTCCTCATTCAGGGACAATATGAATTGCTTGTAACATTTGTGTGAAATAGTTTTCAATATAAAAATAAAACAAATTGAGCTTTATGTCACATTTATCATCCCCCATAACCCATTTAAATGTCAAAAAAATCAGTACAGACCAAAAGTCTATTTCTAGAAGCCTTTGTAGCCCTATTTATCAGAGTGAAATAAGATATTATCATCCCATTATCCCATCACATGCCTTCTGCACTTGAAGCCATACCATTTCTTCATTTTCTATAATACAGAAGATAGTTTTTCTATTGTTAAATATTACTTGTCCAAGCTGTAAGTAGCAAAGAAAGTGCTGAATGTTTCTCACACTATAATATAAATGTATGATACAATATACAATTATTTGATTGCTTTCTTGTACATATCTCAAATGGAGAAAAAAATAGTGCTCTTCTATCCCTATTTGACAAAACAAATATTTTGCAGACTGCAATTTGTTATTGTAATTTTACAGTAAGGATAAAGCTTTCAGTGTATTCACTAGTGATGTATTTTGACAAAAATCATGCCATTGTGTGGAAACTTTATATCCTTATATATTTTACCATTAAATAATGTCCCATTAAAAAAATAATTATTCAAGTTCTTTTTCTGAGTTTTGTTTTTTAACAAGGAGGGCTTGGGTAGCCACATGACTCTATGAGTGTATGTCTCTTCCTTCTAATAATTCTGAAATTTCAAATATGAGTGGCACTGAAGTCTCAAAGGTTCTGAGTTCATTTAAGATGCATGAAAATAGGCAGCAGGATAGAGGAAGAAGGTCCCATTAATGCTGATAGAGAAGAAGATGCTTCTGAGAGTTGTGATAAAGAACCTGATGAGGAGTTCAATTCCAGGGAATCCAGCAGGATCTAGAGCTAGAGAGTTCCTGTTGAAAGAAGTTGATCCAGCTGAATATCAGGCTAATGCATATTGAAGGGCAGAGCCACAGGTCATAAACATGCAAGAAACCAGGTGGGGTGGTTTGTTCCTTAGAGAGGCTTTAACAGATGATGCCATTATTGTATCAAAATTCTTATATACACTTCGAAAAGAGAGAATTAATTTACTGGTGCAGATGTTAAATGCTGCACATTTTATTTTATGTAGAAATGTGTGGGGAAGTAGCCTTCTACTGTTTTTTATATATTAAATTTATTTTGTTTTTGCCTTTTTTTTTTTTTTTCACTTTTGCTGCAACAGGCAGTTCCACTGGAAGCGATGATATCATAGCAGGGAACGTGAGCAAGTACATTGTTCTCCCAGCTGGTTACTGTGGGCAGCCTAAAAGAGGACATCTTATATTTGATGCCTGTTTTGAAAGTGGTGAGTATTTTCAGCATTATTTTACCTTGTTGTCAATATATTAACACTTTTAACTCTATCAGTCATCTTTTTATGAAGTATCTTAATTCTAAAGAAGACTTATGTTAAATACTACTTAACAAATTCAGCTGATTCCCTTCAGTCACAGTATGACTTCAAATCAAACTTCAAATGTCAAAAAGGTTGTGAAGTTTGCTCTTGCCTACAATAAAAATTTCATCAGGTCCATCTTTAACCACATGTGGGTACATAACTGGATTTTATGCTGTTGTTATTTATGTGATAGTATTTATGTATTTATGATGTAGTATTTAAAATATGCCATTTAAACATTTAATTTAGAAGTTTACTGGCAGTTAATCCAGTAAAGAGTCAAGGCCATCCTTGCATAATTAAAGAATTTTAAAAATGTGTGTGTGCTGTCTTTAAATATATTACTTGGGGTTTCCTATGGCCTGATCCTATATTGCTGAGGTTAATGGAAATTTTGCCTCTGATGTCAATAGGACAACTTTAGGAAGCTACTGGAAACTGAAAGAGAAAGCATTTTTACAGGAGTTATAGTTAGCACATTAATTTAAAGAGTCGTTTTAATTGCTTATATGCATGTGGGCCATGTAGGTAAATATATCCATGAAAATGTAGCATTGTTTAATTTTTTGTGTTGCATACTTGTGTGCTACCAGATTTTTAGCTTAATTCTCTTATTACTGGCTTTCAGACCTACAGAACACTGTTAAACACCATATGTAGAAAAGTCATTTGGCAGGATAAACTATAGTTTTCAGCATGGTTTATGTGAGAGGTGCTGGTAATGCCAAAAATGCTCCAGTGTCTTGTAAAATGAGCTTTTTATAAAGACTCATGTCCCTTAGGATAGAATACTGTCTGCCACTTCCTGGATAAATATTAAATTGAGTTATTTAATTCCAGTGATTACATTTTGTAAAAAGTGCAAATAATGCAGTGAATAATAAAGGGTATCTTTTTTTAAAGGTGTATCTCTGAATGCTCAGACAATAGTCCTGTATTTTAAAAATAGTTTGGGTGATATTTCACAATAGTTATGTGGGTTTTTGCATTTTTCTATGAAAAAATGGCTTAAGAAATGAATCATGGCCAAGCTGGGAAATTTATTGTGCTAAACTTCTCTGCAATGAAAAAGATCAGTAACAGTCATCAAATTATTTGTGAAGTATTGTGAGTCATTGCATGATGGTTTAATTCCAGTTTTTGAACAATGGAATTAATTATATTTTTAAATTAAAACATTCAGTTGAAAGGTAATGTTCATATTTTACATACTTTGGTAATAACAGAATGTGATAAAAGCAGGTGCTATTTGAAATACTGTATTTATTTACATTGTAGCACGATGAGGCTGTGATGTTGCTTTGCATATTCAGACACTTCCAAAACACAAATATGAATGAAATTAATACCTTCATTTACTTTCTCATGATGACAATATATTAGCAAGAGTGAGAGTAATATTGTGTACACTTCATATGTAAATTCAGTTCATCTTTTGTTCTATGTCAGCCAAGTAATTGCTTAGAGTACCTTGACTGGTCAAAGAAAATTAACTGATATTGGATAACTTATGAAATTGCTGTTAATAATGAAATCTATCCCACCCTATTGTCCAAACAGTAGGATTCAACATTTATAAGATTGTTTTGATGCTCTTTGAGTACCACCTTAAATATCATATCCTATTGAAATTGACTTTTCATAGAACAGATGGTAAAACTGAGCCCACCTGCAGTGCTGCCCCAGCTCTGGGGCTCCCACAACAAGAAATTCAGAAGCATGCTGGAGCAGCCCAGAGGAGACCACGAAGGTGCTCCAAGGACTGGGGCACCTTTCTTATGGAAACAGGCTGGGGATGCTGGGCTTGTCTGGCCTGGAGAAGAGAATGCTCTGAGGAGACTTTTGTGGCCTCTCAGTATGTAAAGAGTGCTATAAAAAGGTAGAGAAAGCCTTTTTCCCAAGGCCTATGGGGTCAGGGCAGGGAGAAAGGGGTTTAAACTTAGATATCATAGATTTAGGTTGGCTATGAGGAAGAAATTGTTTGCAATGAGGCTGGTGAGGCACAGGTTGCCCAGAAAAGCTGTGGCTGCTCCATCCCTGGAAGCGTTCAAGGCCAGGTTGGATGGGGCTCTGAGCACCCTGGTCTAGTGGAAGGTGGCTCTGCCCCAGGCAGGAAGGGGTTGGAACAAAATGGTATTTTTGATCCCTTCCAACCCAAAGCATTCTATGATTCTAAAATAGAAGTTGTGTTAAATGTAATTTTGTAAGTGGCTTTTCTTTCTTTGGCTGCATTCTCTGTTTTCTTGAAAGGTCCGGTAGATAGAAAGAAAATACCTATTTTTCAATGACTGTTTTATATTGTAGAAATGTAAGTAAACAGATTTCAGAATAGAGAAGGGGTATTAAACTTGTAGGAGTCAGGAAAAATATAAATACATGCAGAAGAAATGCTATTTAATGTGGTTTCATTTTTGTAATTGCTATCATTATTGTATTAAATAGCACTGAAAAGTATGAATTTCTTTAAGACAAAGGTGTGTTTTTATGTAGTCTGAAAACCAATGTCCAGCTTGCTGTTTTGAAGTGCTGTGCTTTCAAAAAATCAAAAAATAGAATTGGGCATTGGGATCTCTTTTTAGTCCATTCTGTTGTTGAGAGGCAAAATAAACTATTTTTGCCATTCCTGACAGATGTTTATCTTTTTCAGACACTTTCAGTGAGTTTCAATGAGAAAGCAGAAATCTATTCTAACACTGCAATTTGCTCAATATAAGAAACACTTTCTTTCTATGTAGAAATGTTCTTGCCAAAAAAGTATTAATTCTTGTCCAGTCCTATAGGCACAAAAAGCAGATTATTCCTTTCTTTTTTAACTTAATGGAAAGCTGCTATCATATCTTCCTTGGCCTTTCCCTCCTCAGGTTAAATAACTGCTATTTTTTCAATGGTACCTTAGTGCTCACATTTTCCAAATTTTCTCTCATTCTTTATTTCCTCTGGCCTATCTCCAGCTGTTTTTATTTCCTCTGGCCTATCTCCAGCTGTTTTCTGCCTTTCTTCATTGGCAGTGGTCCAAGGTGAGCATGATACTCAGATAAGCTGTGGTGCCAATCCTATGTAGAGTTTATTCCATGACATGCCTTGCAATCTATTTACTTTTGCAATGTGACAGTCCAATCTTTTTCACAATAGCATGGTACTGTTGACTTCTATAAAACTTGTGAAGTCTTATACTGTCCAGATCCTTTTCTGAAGGAGCTAAACCAGCTGGTGCCTTGCACTTTACTTACTCTTAATGAATCTATTACTAGGGAAAAAAAATCATTGCTGTAAAATAAATGCAATTACTGGAAATGAAGAAAGGTGTCTCAGCCCTTTATCTTATTAATAACTGACAGAGGAGTAAAGAAGATGGAGAATTATCAACTTGCAAGTATGTGAGGAATTTGTGTTTCCCATAGTTCAAGCTAGTGTTGTGCCTGGAATGTTCGTTCTTATCTTTATTAATATTTAAGAATATATACAGCCAAAAGAAACTTTTTACATTGATTTATCATTGGCATGAAAGAAATTGATAAAAATTCAGATTCCTTGCATACCACACCATACTTTTTGGATAATTTTAGTTTTCACAAGAAACATGAGTTAGCTTCAGGGGTAAATGGATGCACAGCTACCTATGCACAGTACAAATTTAAAGGCAATGCCACATCTGAAATGTATACATTTGGTCAGTTGTAATTCTGTTTCCTAATATTCATTAATGCATTAAATTATTAACACAGTTTCAGTTTAGCAGCAATGCGCATCTGTACACTTGTTTACCTCTCATCACACCTACTGTTCTGTCAAAATGGGAATTTTGCACAATATAGTGGGTAAAAGGATGTATTCATTTCTGCTATCCAAAGAAGTCCTTCCTAATTGAAGAAGTCTCAGATTTTGATATGAACATGTTCTTCAGGGAATTTGGCATTTCATATTCAAGGTGAGTTGGTATTTCAGACATTTTATCTAAAGGACTTCAAAGTTTAGTTTAGCCAGCTGCCCCTACTGTCTTGTGTTGCCTTAGTGCTTGTGATTTGTGATGGCATCCATTAAGTCAGCGGCCTATTCTGTATTGTAGCTAAGAGCTGTTTTATCTGCTTAGTAATTTTAACTATAAGAGATGTTTTTGGAGATGATACCTCCAGTGCTGGAAGCCAGTTGTTTTCCTGGGAGCTTACATATCTGCATAGCTTTGCTTCTGCATGAGGTCACAGATTTTTAGTGAATATTACATGATGCATGACAAGCTTTTTAGATGTAATTTTCAAAGTGAACAAATAAAACATAAACCAAATGACTCAGCCCTTAAAAAACCCACTCTTTTTCTCTCCTTGTGCAAAGGCTATCTGCTGGGTGTAGCCATCAGTTGCTTTCCTGGCTCCATCACAGAATGATTCTGAGGTGGGCTCTGGTTGTTCCCCAGCTTTTGCTTCCCTGGGCTCTCCATGGAGAGAACTGGCAAATGGAAAACTTGGGCTGACACTGCCAGGTGTGGCTTTGCTGCAGAAAAATGCTGAGGAGGTTCAAATGTTCCTTTTGCCTGGTGTCACTGGGTCTCCAGTCCCCAGGGTGGGTTGGTTGGTGGCTCTGGGCTGTGCATGCTCTGGGATGCACCCCAGTCCTGCCTGGCCTGTCACAGGGAATATGGGAGGGAGCTGCACTCAGGTTGCGACTGTGCTGTTTTTAACCATGTTGTGAGCATGGTTAAAAACCCCAAGCTCGACAGTTTCTGCTGCTTGTGGCTCAAATTGCTTGTTTTATAATTACTTTTGAGAATTGAAGGAGTAGTGTTGGCTCACAGAGGTTCGTAAATCTCAGCATTCACACTGTTAAATACAGGGGCTTTTAATAAGGCTTTGAAAATATATATTTGGCTTGTTAATCAAATATAATGCTGTTTAACTGTTAAAAAATACTGTTTCTTGAAATTAAAAATGAAGCTGCTGTCTGCTTTTATTCTCATTTCAACCAAAAAGTGGAACTCCGCCAAGAGTCATTAAATCTTCTATCCTTTGGATGAATTCTTATTTTTTTATGAAAAAATGTTATGATTGGGTAATTTCTGTATTGTGGTTTATGCTCAAAAGATTGTAATTAAAATTTTGTAAAATTTTAGATTCAATCTCAATTACTGTAAGCCTCAAATTATGTTAACTGCTGTACCACCACCTTGCAATGCAAATGATTCACAAACATTAGTTTGTCTTTTCCTACAGCAGGTTTGTAAAATATTTTGCATTAGAAACCTGATAAAAAATTCAGTGCTGACGGATTGCAAGTGATATTAATCAGCTGGAAAAAGTTAAAACTTACAATGTATTAAGAGATCTCATATGACTGAGAAGTACCCTCATATCATTTTTGTTCAGGTTTTAAATATCCTTCTATATTTCAAAAATAGGATAATGTACTTATAAAACACTTTGCACAACACTCAAAATTGCAATAAGTGATTGTAATTCCGCTGATCTCATTGTAACCACTTAGAGGCGTGAAATAGGCCATTGAGCTTTACCATGAAAGATATCTTCTGAACAAAAGCACAGATAATATAGGATGGATTGCCCTTTGGGGCTGCTTCTGTCCCAGTTGTTAAGACTTGACATGTAACCTTAGACAGCTAAAATTAACGGTGATTAATCTTCGTTGTGATTAGTAAAATATTGTAAAGTTTGATTTGCAAAGCATTTTCTGGAATGGACATTTTTGTTCATAAAAATTTGAAAATGAAAAGACAACACAGATGATGATACTGTTAAGTATCATGCTCAAAGGGAAACCGAAATCCAACCTAGGAAGTAGTTGTATTTTTGCCATCTAGCAGAATTGTAATGTGCTTCCAAAAGTATTAAACAATCTGACTCTCTGTGTGTTTATGTTTAAATGAACAGAAAAACCCTTCTTCCTCCTGATTTCAGTAGTCCTGCAATGATATCCTAGAACAGGAAAAAAGCAATATAGGCAAGTGTCATAATGGCAATCAGCAGAAATAGAAAGTGCAAAAGCTGTGTAAGGATACTTTCTTCTAGTGCAAACACTTTTAGTAGAAGGCTAAACTGTGTTTTGGAGCAAAAACTAGTTGATATTCCAAATTTCTTGTATTGCAACCTCTCATGTATGTCTAGAATCACTAAGTCAGGTGAAACTGTTTTGGCTTTCATTTCTCTAAGGATACTCATCTGTAGAAACAAAGGAATGAAAGTCTCTGTGTTATTTCAGTAATGATGTCTGTTTTCAGCTCATTTTGGGGCTTCAAGGTGTATCTGATTAATGAAACATTTTAGTTATTTCCTTATTTTTTGGCAGTAATTTATGCCACATTTCACAGGGAGGCGTGAAGTGGTTATTACTGCCAGTAGGGATAATTTAGCAAATGTTTCCCATTTCTTAACATGTCTATTCCCAGTTCAGAGCAGTGTTACTCTATCAGAGTATCACTACCTTTGGACTACTTCAAGTTAAAAGTCAGAAAAAAAGTAAGAGCAAAAGATTGATTTTAATTTTTTGTATGTTTTAATGATGACACTAGGCATAGATTAATGGATGTAGCATGCACAGAGTGCTATCAGTTAACATATATGACATTACTCAGATGTCTCAAACTCCGGAAAAAGCACGTGAATGATTTATGGAATTGATATTAATCTCTTTCCAGTAAATGCATTACTAAAGTTACATGGGAAATTGATGTTACTGCTGTAATGCCAAATTAATTTCTTTCTTGCTAGGTCAGCATTGCAAATGGAACTAAATATTAACCTTTTAAATATCTAAACAGATATAGTATGGAAGGCAGTTTTACAAATGGGGAATGCTTGATGTCAATGTGATACCAGCCAACACATACGGTATTAGTCAGATAGTGTAAGTTGTGGGAAATAGATATTAATGACCTATGGAACTAATGAAAATGCAGGAAGCATTACTGTAACAACAAGAGTAAAGAATTAGGATGTTAATTGCAGTTGTTGTGACAATTATGATTTTCACAGTCAGTTTACCATCTGATTCTCACACTACCTTCTTCAGGACCAATCCTTTCCTCCCTCTGCCCACGTGTTTGCATCTCCTCAGCTGATATTAAAGCACCAGTGTGGATTGGCTCTTTGACTGGCCAAAAAGGGACCAGAATAAGCAGCTAGAAACAAAAGCAGAAATGTCTGTGATCACATATTGTAAGCTCACAGCAGATTTTCAACAGTCTCAGTATAAGAAACAACTAAATACAGTATGGATCCCTAGTCTGCAAAAAAAGGTAACTGAGCAATAAAAGTCTGTAAAATCATGATTTCTAGTTAAAATATCAGTGTTTCCCTGTCTGTTCTCTTTGTAAAAAAACTAAGGGCCATCAAATGAAACTAGCAGTTAATATGTTGAAAGCAAACAAAGGAGAATGATTCCTTACATGTTGTTTAATTAAGCTGTGGAACTTCTTCCTACAGAACATTGTGGATGCTAAAACTTGACATGTGTCATGCTTTCAATAAAAAAATCCAACTGACAAGCCCAGAAAAGAAAAATCAGTTGAGAGCTACTAAACACTGACACCATTTCTGGCTCAGAAGGTTCATAAACTGTGCCTTGTAAATTAGGGAATTATACTGGGAGGTGCCTTCCAATGATTGTTTATTTTCTTATGTTCTTCTATAGGGATCCATTTCTGGCAGTTACTAAGCTGGACCTTGATCTCACCTGATAGATACATCTGATTAAATGCTTAATCACTGTTAGTATATTTAATAATGTTGTGTTATTTTCTAAAAACATTACAGGTTATAGTTGCAAGCCAAAATTAACATAATGCAAAGCTATACTTTGATCAAATAATAGGAAGGAAAAATCTTACAGATCTTGTTTCCATTCAAACTATTTTCTTAGGAGGACAGTGGCTGAAGGTGGTGTTGTCCAGGAACAGACCTGATGCAGATCCATTCTTCAGATTTTACACATTCCTGATACTTACATTTCCATCAGATTTAAAAGTTTTCATGGGATTTTTGTAAGCTTCTTCTCTGGCAGAGAAGGAATTAAAAAAGACCCTCAACAACAAAGATGCTTTATATAAAGATGGCTAAGTAATTTTTCAGAATAAGCAAAAGGATTTTCTTACGTATTCTGAGGTAAAGGTTCTGAGATAAATTTTACAGTTTCCATTTTTCCGGCTCTGTTCAAAATTTTCCATCTGGAAAAATGATAGAGGGAAATAGAAGAAAGAATAGCAATGTCCCTGCCAGTGTGAAGGAACATTACATTACACTGAACAAATATCCTTATCTGAATGTACAATCACTGAAATAAATGCAGCTGTGTTTATTTCAGCATAATCAGATATATTTGAATATAAAATCATTGACATAAATGCAGCTGTGTTTATTTCAAACTCCACATGTTAATATGAACATGAATATGATATCAGGAATCAGGAATGTATAGAGGTATGTATATATATAGTGACACAATCGAAGGCTGGAACAGTGAAAAGTATGAAGGAAAAATGTCTAGATGAGTTTGTGCTGTACCTAAAGATTTTTTAACACCATTGGAAGTCACTAATGAGGAGATGCAAAATTCTTCTCATATACAATCCCTGGATTTGAATAAATCTGTGGTTACTCTATAGAATAACAGGTGACCTCTGCCTCAGTTACTGACTAAGGAAATAATTACTTTGAATAATTGCTTCTTAAAATAGAGAATCGTGTTAGTTTTGAATGATTGGTAGGTCTAGGTCAATCTCTTCTGATGGGTGCAGTGGAGACCTTAAATGTACCTCAGGTTTTTATATGATTTTGAGCCTTTAAAAGAGCTGCCAACCACCTTTCCGAAATTTCATCTTGCTGGGTTCTCAAACCCAGGGAAAATACAGTGTAGAGCAGTGCCAATGAAAAAAATTTGGAGTTGTTTATTTTGCCAGGAATGCTGCTCCTTGCTATTTCCTGAAAGTACTACTCTGCCTTCACTGTCCTGTTTATATGCTTAACCTCTGTTTTTTTAATCAGAGCCCTTCAGAACTAGAAGAAATTGAAGTATTCTTTACTATGCTTATGCAGATGATGCTATATAGACTATCACAAGGAGTGGCTTTACTCAGAATAAAAGAGTAAGTGGCATCAGAACAGTAAATATTTAGGAGCCAATAGATATTGTAAAGGCTTTATTTTCATCTTGGGAGAACATTGAAATATTCTGCTTGACTAAATAGTGGTGTTTTGTTCAGTTAGTTCAGTAACCTGTAATATTATCCCTGTTTTGCAGAAGACAGGAACACAAAAGCCCTGGTTCTTGACTGCCTAGTGCCTTTTGTAGTGAATTTCAACTGTGTGAAATGAGTGCAAAATGGCTGAGAAATGTTGAGAGTGCTTTACATCAGATCTATGTGAGTGAAATTCAGAATGAAATGTAGGAAATTTCATATCTTGTGCTATGTCTACTAGATTTGATCAAACAGGGATGCTATAAAGAACAGGGAAACAGAAAGAAAGGGACTAAAGCAAAGAACCATTTGAAATGTTCATGTGAGCCCCTGCATTGGAAGGGCCATTGGCCGTGGGCACAGCAATGCTGAGCTGCTGCTTCTCTGTCACTCTGTGACCACAACATGTGATGCTGCTCTCGGCTCAGGACAGGCCTCAGGCAGCACCAGCTGGGGGAACAATGTTCCTCGTACTTCCTTCCCAGCCCCAGATACAGGAATACCTTTCAGAATCACAGGATGGTGAAAAGGGACCACAGTGGGTCACCTTGTCCCACCTTCCTGTTCAAGCACGTGGCACAGGGTTGAGTGCACACAGTTCTGGAATATTTCCAGTGAAGGAGATTCCACACCTCAGTCACTGCGCAGGAAAATTCTTCCTCATGTCCAGGTGGAATTTCCTGTGCATTGGTTTCTGCCTGTTCCTCTTGTGCCATTGCTGGGCACCACTGAGCAGAGCCTGGTCCTTGCTCTGATCCCTCCCTGCAGACACTGACAGACAGGGATGAGGGCCCCTCTCACTCATGTCTTCTCTGGGGTGAACAGGCCCAGCTCCCTCACCCTTTCCTTGTAAATCCTATCCTGTGTGTGGTTATGTTTGATATTCTTTCCCAGTGGGCTGAAGACACTGGCACAGGCTGCCCAGAGAGGCTGTGGAGTCTCCATCTACAGAGGCGTTCAAAACCTGGCCAGATGCAGTTCAGAGGTCTCTTCATGCTGACCCTCTTCTAGGACTAGGCAATCTCCAGAAATCCCCAAGAGATCACTTACAAGATTAACACTTTCTCTTTTTTTTGCCCTGAAATTAGAATACACTTCAGATAGATTCTGTTCTTGTTGTTCTTTAAATCACTTAAAAATTCTCAACTGCCTGCTGTTCCAAAGTTAACAAGCCAAATTAAGATCTTTGCTTGTTTGAGCTGCCACTCTAATGCATGAAGAGACAAAATGCTGTGAAATAAACAGTGGTCTGTACTTTTGAAAGAATACTGGCTGGAAAACATGCTTCAGAAGAGGTGTTTCATAAACAAAAAGCTTTTTTATTCTTGGATGGATACTATCTGATTTCAGGAGAAAATATTTTGGAATTTTTTGCTCAGCCTAACAGGAATTTGGATACAAGTTATTAGGTGTGAAACACATTATTTTGGATACATGCAGAGCTTCATTTTGCATTTATCGATGTTATTTAGTAACCTAATTGCCTTCTAGGTTCAGCCTTTAGCATGCTAATTTTGATTTAGTGTTTGTATTTCTGAAAACAAACTGGGAACAAACCATAAATTATCACTGTGTGTTCTTTAGACAGCTACTGGAATTCCAGTATGTACTACAATAACATAATACGAAGGTAAATTACCATAATATATTAAAGGTTATTATTATGTTCTAACAGTTTCTGGTGGAATCACATCTCTTTTTTCTCATCTGAAACTGTGGCTTTTTCATAAGAAAGATAATTTATTCTGTTTTAAAAAAAATGGTTTGAATGTTTATTGTTGGTACTGTGCTACGTTATGAATAATGCATTTTTAGTAGCCTTTTTTAAGATTGTAAGTGAATGTCATATTTCTGATGTGAAAAACTTTTAAGCCTTTATCATGAATGCAATATAAAATATGGAGAGCTAAGGAATAATACATCCAGGGTTTTTTCCTTTTCCTTTTAGCATTTTGGTGGTCAGCTTAAGAAATTATGTTCACAGTGAGTTTTTTGAATGATTGACTAAGAATTCTTTTTGACACTTGAGTTCCTTTTTGGTCTTTTTTCTTACTTGCAGTTTTTATTATATTAGGATCCAATTATATAAGGCTTTACATATATATTTCGTATTACTGTTAAGTTGTATAATGAAACCCCTTCAATGAAACATAAAACTGCCCATGTACCTGCACTGGGCTGATGGCCTCTTGTGTAGGCACAGTTAAATTAGATTGTTTAGCAGTGTTAGCACAGCCCAAAATGTGTTGAGATTGGATGAATACTGAGAAGGTGAGTTCACTCTGGAGTTTTGTGCTGTTACAGATCCACTGCTGTCAGAATAGCAGAGCTTTGTGCCTGAGCTTGCTGAGGTGATGGATGGTAGCTGTGCTCCTTACTAAAGTAAAGTTAAGACAAGGAATGGGGCAGCAATGTTATAATTAATTTATGCTTTTGTCTGAGAAATAAAAGCTGATAGCAAGTTGGAACTTGACTTCTGGTTATAACTGTGTGTATTTTCAGTGGCCCTTCTGTTTCAGTAGCTTCAGGGCGATTCTCACTCATCCCAGACACTTCTCATCCTCTTACTTGATTATGTTGTCCTGCCTGTTATTTCTCTTTAACTCTCTGCATTTGTGTAAATGTTATTGCTAAAGTATCTTATTTTGTATGTTGAGAGAATGTTGAGCCTTACTCCTTGAACCTGTACATTAACTGCAGTATCAAATTAAATCTTGCTGTTATCACCTCTAGGACTCTGTTATTGGTCTGCCATTAGCATTTGTTTTGTTTTTCATTATTCCCATCTGTGTGCTCTTCTTTATCCTTTTGGATTTAGTGATCAATTTATTTACTTCCCTCATATTTGCATTTCATTTTCATCAGTAAACATTTTGTCCATTTTATTTTAGTCAAGGTTTCCCATTTTCACAATCTCCTCTACCAGTATCCCTCCTTGAAAGATTTTTGTAAATCTGACTTTCCAAAATGCTTCCTGTATTTTTTATTCTTAAATGTCCTTATTTATATTTATATACATTTAGCATTCAAAGGAACTGGGATACAGAGCTATTGTCCTGATGTTTGTCCTTATTCAGTCTGCATGCTCTTTTGGACATGAAATGTTTCTTGCCCAAAACTTCAACTTCAGCTGTGCACTCTAAATGTTTTCTCTAGCATGGGGGATCTATGTTTACAGATGCCAAATCTTCCGTACCTGGTCTAGAGCAGGAATCAGAGGAAAAATTTCTGCATAACTACAGTTTCTGTTGGTTTTGGGTCAGACCATAAGCTTGTGAAAGTTTCTGTGAATGAGTAGTCGTGGGGCAAGTGGGCAAATGCTTTGGCACTCAGTTGGCTGGAGGTCAGTGACAGTGGATACCAGAGGAGTCAGAACTGATTAGATGGCAGGAAAAAGAGAACATTCTCAGTGATTACGAGGAGTTCAATTAAAAGTGCTTGTCCCATGTATCTGCGGTGTCACAATGACATCTTAGGATGAATATGTGACTTCCAAGATCTCTGATTTTATTTTCTATTTAGAATGTTAGCCTAGATAATAATAACTTATGGCTTATAGTCCATTACAGAAGGAGATCACTGTGTGCTTTATAAGGTACTTTTGTTTTCATTTTATAGTTCCAGAAATCTGAGGCTCCCAGAAGTTCAGAGCGTCAGTGTTACATGGTAGAATCACCATTTGAAGCATTTTGACATTATCTTCTTTGAAGCACACTAATTGGATTTAAGCTCACACCTTTGATTACTCTTTAAAACTGAACAAAGTATGTGTCATCTTGAATCACGGTGGATAAGACGGACTTTCCTTTGTAGGGATGCTATTTTATAGTCTGCCATGCTTCAACAGATATTAGGAATAATAGATACTATTTCAGATAGAATATAACAATAACTGAGATTATTTCAGCAGCATGGGGAAGCTTAAATACTGTTGGAAAAATTGTGTTAGGTTATCTTCTCTGAGTCAGACTAATGAAGAATGAACCAGCTGAGTAAAGAAAGAGGAGGGAGAACAAGCATTATCTTCTGCAACCTATTCATTTTTGGCTGATTTAACCTAGATGAGGAGAAAAGCAATATTGTGTTCTTTGACAGTACTGTAACAAGCTTTGCTAACTGATAATAATAACTGGAAGACATATGTTAAATTGTTGGTTCTTCTGAGAAAGGAAGAATGCTGAAATCTGAAAGTTGTATTATTGTATTTTGATAATTGTAATTTGGTCTTTTTTATCTACACGATTTCATAGTGAGAGCAAATATAGGGTACTGTATTTTAACAACATAAAATTCCACAGGGTATGAACTAGAAAATGTGGAGAAAATTCAGTTTTGGCTAATTAATATGCAATCCAATGTCATTTTACTCTGGATGTTACATTGGAAAGATAATGTTTGTGAATTATTTCCAATCTTGCAGAAAGATTTCAACACCAAGAAAATCTAACCAAATAAAATAAATTTTCTATTAGTAGTATTTTTAATTAACCCGTCTAGTCCTATAAAATTATCTTGCCCCCTAAAAATTGTTAGCCAATCATTCCTCCATGATTGTTGTTTGCTGGATGAATACTGGAAGAACGTGCTGGTGTGGTTTGGTGTCAGATGCCTTGCAGAGGAAGGTGGAGGCTCAGTTCAGTGTGGAGCAGTGGGCAGTGTCACTGCCCCCGGTGTGACGCTCACTCACGGGTGGGGCCGCCTTGGACCATGGCCTTGCCATGCAGCGTGCTCAGGGTGAGGTCTGGGGGTGAGGGCTCCGTTCCAGGCTGTTCTAGGCCTTGATGAGCAGCAAAATGCAGCAGCAAATGCAAAAACAATGAGAGAAAGGGGAAAAAAGATACAAATATCCATGTGGCTCTGGAAGACCTTGTTCTGTACACTGAGGCCAAATCCCTCAACATTTCTAGAACTGATTTTTGCAGGTGACGTTTTATATGAGCTTAAAAAAATCACTTTGCTGACAACAAAATCTTAGGGGTTTTTTTTTTGTTTTTTTTTTTTTTTAAATGAAAATATAGCTGTTAGCCCTTTAGGTTTCCTGATAACCCCTATTTTTATACTCATTTGTAAAAGAATTTTAAATTGATATTTACAACACCTCTGCCATCCTAGTAATTGTAAGAAGCTGCATCCCTGTTCAGAATTGGAAGTCTTTTAAATTCTAATTATAATTCCCAAAGTAGAAATTATTTTCATCTTTAGAGGGGACAGTGGGACTGATGTGTTTCCTGTGAGTCTGGGATGTTCTAAGGCCAAAGGTCCCTCTGTTGCTGACTGCCTTCACATCAGTAGTGTGACAGAAAGTCATCTTTCAGTCACAGAGATAATGTTTTCCTGTCACTGTGGTAGAAATATGAATAGACAGACTTTTAAAAGGTTCCTGGTTTTGAAGACTATAGCAGGTCTATTTGGTTAAAGCTCGTGTCATTTGTTAACTTCTTTATTTGGAAGTTTTTCACTATGGATAGAAATGTGTAAAAATTTTTTACTAATGTATTAAATACCTGATTTTTTTACTTCCAAGTAAATAAACTAAAGAAATACAGGTTATTGAGGTTAAACTACTAGAATATTATTAAAATTAGGAACAAAAAATAATTACTTGCTTCTTATGGTGGTAATTGTTTTGTTATATAAGTCCTTGTCCAGTGTTTCATAATGTATTAAAACTTTCCAATGCATTTAATAAGACATGTCATAATGAATGAATGTGTTGTAAAGCACATGCATATAGATTCAAATGGAAAATTGGAATTAACCATGGATGCATTTAAATAAGTAATTTTATTTAACCCTTTTATCTCATAGTTAATGTGCATTATGTTCTAAAGAGCTCATATTATATCAACTTCCTATATTCTCAAGGTATACTATTAGAAGTGTAACATAATATGCAACAAAAGTAGCATGTTTTATTATTTTTAACAGAAAAGTTTTGATATTTCTTTTAATTCATATGTGGAGGTAAATTGGCACCTTTCTTAAGAATTCAGCATAATTTTGAATAGAAATAGTGCTGCAAAACATGTGTAAGTCCCTCTCTTTGAAGAGTCAAAAGCAACATTGGATCTGTAAAATTGATCAAGGTCACTTCATGCCCATGAGACACAATAACACAGCTCAACAGTCACTGTAAGGTTATTGAAGTACTAATTGCTTTAGAAATACTTATTTACTTTCTGAGTTCATAAAATAGTTTATGAGAAAAATTTGTATATTTTGAAAATCTACTTTTTTTTTTTTTTAGATTTTTTTTTCTTTTTGGAAAAATATGTTCCTACCAAAATCAAACCCAGCAAGAAAAAACTTGGAGATACAGTCAAATTAAAAAAAAAAAAAAAATTCTCCACTTAATTGGAATCCTAAATCAGGCTTAAGTGGGCGTCTTGGTAGGCTAGAAACTTCTGGATATCAAAGAATTATCAGAAGAGCAGAAAAAGTGAGTATGTGATGTGATTTGCTTTAAAACAGGTTCCTCCACATTTTGTGAGATTCAGATAAAGGTGAAAAGTAACAGCATAGTGGGCAAGGGAGTTCTGTGTTGATTTTTGTTCCTTCATATTTTGTCATTTTGAGTTTTCTGTATTATAAAGGCCAATTAATCTAGTTTATTATATGGCAAAAAAAGGCCTGTTTTTTGTTTAAAAGCTTTATTGGCTTTTTGGAATACTCACATATAAGAAAAAGATCTAGGCAGTTCAATTTCAATAACGTGTCTGACTCAGATTCTCATCCCATCCATCTTAAATCCATTTTCTTTCTCTAATCACCTGCATGCCCTTGTCACAGTTCCCAGGCTTGCTTACTTTGTATGGAAGTTTGTAAATTGCACTTTTTAGAGGCAAGGGAAATGACATTTCTTTTGTGCCTCAAGCATGGGGAGACTGTGTCCAGGAGGAAACTTGGGTGCTCCCTACTGAGCCAATGTGAGAGGCTCCATGTTAGTGAACTGAAGTGTGATTGTAGGAGGATGGAGAAAGGCAGTGCTCTCTTTTTGTCACACTCATCTCTTCAGTCTGTTGCTTAGCAGGCCAATGCCATGACTCCAAATATGTGAATTGAATTACTTGTGATCATTATATAATTATTGTAACATGGAATTTTGGGAACATCCAAACATGCCATTCCTTTGAAAGTAGTTTGGTGTTTGCATGGTTAGAGACAAGACATTAATAGCTTGGTTCTGCAGAGAAAATATTGTTAAAACCCAAAATCTCATAAAGGAAAGTTGCACAATTTTAATGGACTTCGCAATGAATTTGAAGGTAGAGCTATACAAGTACAAATGCCTTCACATATATGTATACTTTATAGATGTGAATGTGAATTCTCATGAAAGTTTCTGTTTGTGTGGATGTAACTACTTTAAAAGTAGTCTCATCTGATTAAAATTTAATATTAGCATTTAATGTTAGCATATTGCATGGAATTTCAAAAGGTGTATCTATTGTAGAGTACAAGTTTTCATTGCTGGCTGCCACTTTATAGCAGTCTTCCCTTCAACTTCCTACCTTGCCCTCTCCTTGGCCTTCTCTCTCCCCATGTTTTAGGCATCATTTTCTGATGAAATCCTCATTTTGTGTTAACATGAGGAATAAAATAATATGTTGATGGCTTGGATATCTGTTGGTGTTCTTATGATCCCTGAGTAGAGAGAGGGATGTGCTGTCATTCTCTCCATAACTCTCCAAGGTTGAGAATTCCATTACATCTTTCAAAATGTCGTTTTACTTTCATCTGAAAATGAAAAAAAGTTGAATAAAATCCAGTTTACATTTGAGTTGGGCTGCATAGTCACTGCTGTGCATAAAATCATACTTGATTCCCTAAGGAGTTTTTTCTGTTAATATAACTTTTTTCCTACTTTATGACAATTATCAAATATGGCTTTTTTTTTTTTTTGGGTTTTTTTTTTGTGTTTTGTTTTACTGCCACAGCTCTCACAGAAGTGAGAGCATTAAGTTAAATTAATTTGACTTTGCTTGGCAAATGGCAATAGTAGCACTTTAACAGCTGTTTGCTTTCCTGGATTGTCCTTGGTGCTGAAATTGCTTTTGTATCTAAACAGCAAAATGTGTTTATAGGGCTACAGAATATGGAGATAAATTTAGCCTGTCAAACAGATATTATTGGGGCTTTTTTTGTGCTGTGTTTCTGGGAGTGGATCCTGACTGCAGCGCTTTAATTCCAAGCTGTGTGTGCCTTTGGACATCTTACAGGACTGTTGTGGAGCTTTTCTCTTTGATTTATGACCTTGCCTGTATGGACTTCTGATCAGATTTTATTCTCATTTAGTGCAAGAGGGGCTAATTATGAAAGTGACAAAGATTCTTTCATTGTGCTAAAGCTTTTTGAATGACAAAAGGGGGCTTTAAATTAAAATGAACTTTAACAAGGCATTTTCACATTGAAGTGATACACACTCTACCACTGATAGAGTAATTCATTTTCAACCCTTTCTGATTCTATAAACACATTGTCTCACAAGATCAGTAATTTTTTACCTCTCAGGCTAATGAAGAGTGGATGGTAGACCAATGAATTCTCTTTTTGCAGAACTATTTTGACATTCTTAATTTTTTCTTAAATATCAAAGAAAGGACAAAGAGCTGTGATTTTATTGCATTAATATTAATAATCATTTATCTGCCAGAAAAACATTTAAATATCACTTGACATTTGCAGAGAAAGATTAATGTTTAATTTACTACAAACATAGAAATACTTTGAAATAAAAGGAAACGCTTCTGGATTCAGCAAAATATAAAAAAAACTTAACAAAACACCAAAACCCCAACGAAATTAAGACAGATATTCTGCTATAAAAAAACATTGTAACCATAGCAGAAATCAAAAACATGTTGGTGCCATCTAAAATGTCAATATTTAAATTATCACTTTTGATTGAAAAAATAACATCAAATAGATAGTTCTTTAAGGTCTAATTTAAGCTTTAGGTAAACAAAGATAAATGAGAGGAAGCAGTTTTCTGTTATATCCATGTGAGTACAGTTACAAAAGCTTGTATAAATTCTAGCAGCATTATAAAAACAAACCAACATAATGTAGTTATGTTCTGAACAGTACTGGCATTTCATAAATATTGGTAAATCTGAAAGTCAAGGGGGGCTTCCAGAATAGACTGGTGTCTGGAGGAAAGGAAAATAGCAAGACACATGGGTCAGAAAATTGTATAAGTGAAAATATAGGAGCAAGTTCCATTACCTATAGAAGGATCAAAGTGCTGTATAATAAAGACAAAAGTAGAGAAATCACCTTGTTCTACAAAAGAATGTCAGAGTAGGAGCTACAGAGGAGGAGGAGGAGATGAGCAGAAAAGTTGTGTATCAGTCTAATCTGATGAAATGGCTAAAAATGTACCCAGACTGCAGGAAAGTCTATCTGTAAATTTTATCATGGAGATTATATGGTAAAATACCACTTTTAGGCAATGAAATTATGGGATTAATGTATTGAATACGAATAACATGTCTAGCCCCCAAACTGCTTTTGTGACTAGATTGATAATAGCATAGAGAATCAAATTCAGTTTTATAATAAACTAAAATAAGACTGTTTCTTCTGCAAAAGCTGTATGTAGGACAGATGCTATTCACATTCAGTATATGTGTGGAAACTCTATCCTTGCAGTACCTTTTTCCAAGGATTTTTTAAAATAAGGTAAAGAAAGTTTCACCTATAAACCCAGTAATTTATTAGTTAAAGAAGGTTCTTATCCAGGATCCATCTCAAAAAGCAGGATTCTTTTATAACGCAATACCTGGAACCTTTCCATTAATACTCTTTAATAAAAAACTTCTGATTTTATTTACAGCTGTGGTGACTTTGAGAAGTCCTTGAGAATTTAATATAACTGTAGGTCTCTGATTAATGTCTCCATCTATTAATTTTTATTCAAGTGTCAGTGTGTAGTTATACTTTGGAAGGATTCCCCTGGAAAAATGGTGGTTTTGTGTATAAGGTACCAAACTAGGCCAAATGCAGAATTACAGCATTACTGTGCAGTAATAAATCAACAGGAATATCCTCTCTTGTAGGATGAAAGAACTTCCTTGTCTTTTGCATTACAAGAATTCTCAGGGTCTTTGCAAAATGATGAATATATTGAGTAGGAAGCATTACATAAGTAGCACTGCTGTGATGTACTAAAGGACAATGAATATGAAGCTTTAAACTTTTTAAAACCATTTTTAGTACTTTTTTTTTGCACACTTGTGCTGTTAGGCAGCAGGTACATATGAGAATGTTTTACATCAGAGGCTGCAGAGAGCGACAGATTTCAGTGGTGTGCACTGAGCATCAGGCCCTAACGAGGCAGTATTTGGAACATGTTTCTGTCTGTGGCACACCAGTGATGGTACATCCCACTGAGGTACTGCAGCTCCTGCTCCCTCATCTGCCTTGCCTGGTGGTTGCTTCCGTGGTTAAGGCTGCAGACGTTGTTATAATTTATTTATTAACTCATTAATTATTTATTTAGGATAGCACCCATTATATGCTAAGTGACTTCCAAACAGAAATTTCCCCAAATGCTTTTCCTTTAAGAGCTGTGCTCTGAAAGATGTGGTACAAGCACAGCCGTGAGAGACTCATTTTGGGAGCGCACGCTTTGTTAAAGAAAGCTGAGTTTCGTGACACTAATGCAAAACCTCTTTGTATTCTGATTTTCCTTTAACAAAGGTTCACTGCTGTGGATAAATAACTGCCCATCTGTCATTGGAGGCCTTTGGGGAATTGATAAAGAGGGAGCCGAGAAATCTGTTTTTCTGGGGATTTGGTGGATTTGGTGTAGTGGGTGTGTGATGGCCATCTTAGGGCACAGGCCTCTGATTTTTAAGCACTCTTGACATTCCTACTAAGTTGCTGCTTTATCACTGCCAGTTGGTGTGTTTACATGATTTTGTGACTTTTTGGAGCATTTTTCCTGCAGTCTTGGGCTCTGCTGATATTTCTGTAATTTGTAAGACTCGCACAGATGTAGGAGAAGGAGTCAAGAGCCTGACTCCATTTTATTCATCCTTTACAATTTCCCTACTTGGTGAACATTGACATTTTATTCTCTGCAGCACCAGGATTTTTAGGTCCTTTAACTGAAAGCATTAGTTTTTATTGAAAAGGGCAATTTTGAAATAAGACTCCTTGGCTGCAAATGATTAAATATCAATCTCATTTGATCAAAATGATTGAGTTCTTTCAGCAAGATTGTATTGTATAATTTCTTAATACATATGTGAGCCTGCTGTTTACACAATGGTCTTTGCAGTATTTTGGGATATCTATTACTTGTATATTATGCTATTTTGCTCATAGTGGTTGTTGAGCAATTGTGATCACTAATATTCAGGAATACTTGTTGCTGTTTTTTACTGTGCTCTAAACTGGCATCACCAATAAGACTGCTCTACTTAATGAAAATAAAAATACAGAAAATATTCCAGTTCTAGCTGCTTGTGTTGTCTTTCTAAATTTCATTGTTTATTCTTCTGGACTATAAAATAAAGTTGCAAGTGATGTCAGTAGGTGGCCTTTGGGATTAACACATGCTAGAACTTTACACTTATTTATAATGTGAAATCTCTGTAACTGTATCCTTATTGCAGGATCCTCAAGCCTACTTAATACATTTTAATCCCTCTATTCCCCTTCCCCTTTGCCCAGACATCATTCAAACACCTGTGACCAAGAAAAGTATTTTTTTCTGAAAGGAAGAACTCATCCTAAATCTATCCGTTGCAGCACTGCCTGGACTCCTAGACTATAAGAATCTTTTTGTAACTGTTTTTAGTAAAATAAATCATGGCACTGGCCACCTCACCCTTCCTTCTTTTATATTCAATGAATACATTTAAGATTGATTATGATTCTCTCCTTTTTAAACGAGTCCTTCCTTCTTAAACGTTTTAAATTCCCTTAATTTTCTGTGTGGAAGACAATTCTGCCTCCTACTCTAATTCAGATAAAAATTTTAATTTATAAAACTCCTGTGGGTGTTTTAGTCTAGGCCACACATCATTAATATTTCTGCAATTTAATTCAATACAAAGGAATTAAAGATTTATTCATTACTCTTGTTTGGGACCACTGAGAAGCAGTAACTGCATTCCCAGGGCCTATGGACCAAATGCCCCCAGGAAATGGATCCAGTGTTGGGAGGAAAAGTATTGGAGAGAGTGGAACTCTGACTGTGATCCTGAAAAGGTGTGGAAAATCAGATCAGGCTCTCGCTGTTATGAATTAAGATCAACACCAAAAGAAACAAATAAACCAGTAGAGATCCATAACTTATATACTTCCCCCAAACCAAATCAATACATTTTATTTTAATGTGGTCTGCATAGATAAACAAGAAAAGTGTAGAGCTAGAATTTTCATGTGCTCTCAGTCAGAATTAGATTTTATGACATGGTCTGCTTACAATAAAAGCTCAATCAAAGTTTCTCAGCCTCTGTGAGCTCTACATCCTGATCTACTCTTTGCAGAGATGGAACTTGACCTGTTACTTTAGTTGCTACTAACACCTAAGTCATTGTTTCCATTCAATCTTTTTCACAAAAACTACTTATCTACTGCTATTTGGATGTCACTATTGATAAAAACTTAAAACATTATGGAAACAACAGTTTCAACTTACTTAATTGATAAGGGAAGATAGAAGAGGCTTCAAGTCTGAAGCATCCAGCTTTTCAAGCTACATACTTTTGAAATGCTTTGCCTATCTGATATTCTTGACCATTTTTCAAAGGAAATCTGACCAAAAGTGGAGTCACGAGCATTGCTTTGATTTCAACTGAAACCTCAGGGTTTTAAGAGAATGATGTACTGATGAAGAGTACTGATAGATTTTCTGCAGAACATTGATTTAACTGTGGTAGTGAAGATACTATTTTGTTTTGCAAAGCTTGATATGTGCAATTTTAATAATTTAAACTATAATTTACAGGTGTTGTATATGTGTTTTTTATGATATTGTCTTATTTTTTCAAATTGTGCTTTGTGGTTTCAGGTATCTTGAGCTGACATATGCTCTGGGCACGAATCTAGGAGATGATGCAAAAACTGTCATGGGGTTTTCAGAGATCATCCCTATTTCATTAGATTTGTTTTCCTATTTAGAAATCAAATACTATTTAGAAGTTCTTTAGGACTTATTGCCAAACTATTTTTTATGAACTCTTTACACAGGCAAAGACCATAAAGCAAGTGGGAATTTACATCTGATATTCCTAGATGCACTCCTTTCAGAAGATATCTAATCTTTCACCAGAGAGTTTTTACAGATCTCAGTCCCTGCAGTTCCTGTTCCATTTAGAACCTATCAATAAAATCTCTTTGCATTATCATCTCAATGTGTTTTATGATCTGTAAGGATGAATTTCATAGAGCTTATTCCGTATTCAACATTTTACCTTATTTTGGGAAATACGGAGTTGCATGAAATATAGATTAATACTGTTTGGCTATCTTGGACTTGATCCCAGGTTCAACTGGTGAAAATGATGTATATTCCAATCTGTTCCTTGGTTGTTTTTGTTTAAAGAATTTGTACAGATTGAAATGCAGCTGCAAGTGTATTAGTGATTTTCTATTGCTTACTTGTCAAGATTTTTATTGTGTGGATGAAAAATAGCATTTCAAAACCTGGCAGCATATTGACAAAAACAGAAGAGCACTTTGTGTAATTCTCTTTTGAAAAACTACCTCTTTTAGAGACAGAAATTGCCTCAGCTACTTCCATTCATATGTATCTTGATCAATAGATTTATTGATAGCTTTTAGCCAAGATTTAATTCTTTTTTTCTCCTCAGTTCACCATGGTGCTCACTCTTCTGAATTAAGAAACTAGAATTAGGCTCCTATAAGCAAGACATACAATATGCAAGTGCTCTAGGTGTAAAAGGAGGCATTTGACCTTTTGTTGCTAATCTGTGACAGGTGCAGGCTATTTTCTTCCAAATGGTGTTAATTTTCATGTGCAAATCCACCCCCTGAAACCTGCATTCTATATATCCACCACAGGGGAATTGGTGGTCATCATGAGTACTGTAATGGACAGCTGAGAGGGATAATCACTGATATTTCAGCACATTTATGCTCGCGACTCGGTCGGGTTTAGTGCACTTCTGTTTTCACTGCTTATTAGGGAGGCTGAAGTTAGTTATTCATGGCCGGACAAAAAAAAAAAAAAAAAAAAAAGTGTCTGAGAAAGTTCATGTGCCGGGAACAGCACATTGTTACAAATTAGTTTCCTTTACCATTTCTGGCAAACTCATTACAAAGTAATCGCGCCCCGCGCTGAAGTGCACTTCCTCTGGGACCAATAACTGTAAATAAGCAGGGCTGCAAGCTGGCTGATAAGTTGTTGTTCTGAAGATAACGGTCCTTTTTAGCAGAGTGTTTGACCTTTTTCTTTATATTGCCTCAGGCTTGTCTAAGACCCTCAAGGTCTATTTTTCATCTTAAAAATTCTCTGTAGGCAAGCACAATGTGCGGTTTAAGGAGATTTTAGGATTGCTTAACATATCTATATTTTCTTTTCTAGCATTTTTATGATAATTGTTAGAATGTTTAGTAACTTTAGCTAGCATTTTCTTCAGCAGGTTTTCTTTCTTTGTGTAAAGTACACTTTTTATTGATGTAGGAAGCAATAACATTAATATTTTATGAGGACTAAGTGTGTGTTGCATGATTAATAAAATAGCATCATTCGGCTTTTTTCTGACTTTTAAAGAAACTTGAAACATGCTATTGACCCCTTTCACTATTCACATTTTAAGACTACTGCACTAAACATTACTCTATGAAGTAATTTAAGTAAATTTAAGTAAATATAATTAAGAATTTCAGCTTGAATGATTAAAGGAAAGTATGTCTCCTCTTTTCTCATTATGCTAAGAGTATTGAACAGAACTGTGACTGAAAATTGAGCGTGTCCTAAAGACAAACCCCAAGGCTAAGTGAAAGTCAGTTTATAGACACTTGGGAATTTGATTTGTTCACATCTTCCCATCAGTTTAAAAAGATCTATGCTAATATTTCTGTAAAGTAAAATAATAATAGAAAAAAATCCCCACAACTAATTTCAGAATTCATATGAGAGAAAATTCAAAATGCTTTCCAAAATTCTGGCTACCCTTATAAATTACTTGTTTTTCTTTTAAGATATAGTAAGAAAGTAATTTGACATACAGATGTGCACCCAAATTATTAAAAAAAAGTTAAACAAGAATTGTCTTAGAATGCCAACCAGTTCAGATTTTATTGCTCATAATGTTATTGGGTTTTTTTTCCCCTTTCAGGTCACATTACTCAATCAGTTCATTAATCATACATGTACCTTAAATAGTATTAGTATCTTGTGTTTTATAATGTTGACCCTCAAAAATAGTGGTAATCACAAGATATGGAGTGATGAGGCTTTGGAGAATGCTGTCATACAGTTGTAGCATGACTGAAAACTGTTGGTAGGTACATTACACAAAATTGGTACTATGTGGCTTTATCTTACATTTGTCACAATTTCAGCACAGCAACTGTTGGCTGCAGGTACTGCAAAGTACATTGTATGCATTGTGGAATTACACAGAAATTCCTGGGGCACAGGAGGAACTTGCTGTCTATTCACTTATTAAATTGTTTTCTCTCTTGCTATATATTTAGCGAAAAGGCAAGAAAAAAATTATGGAATTAAAATTTATTTTTAAAAAATCGGTTTAGAGGTGGTTTGCACTTAAGAAAAAAAATTGTTTATTTTCAGTGTTAAAATGGCTTAATGTCTAAATGGAATGCTGTAAACAATGTTTTAATTCCTGTTCCATAGTTTCTAATGCATGCCACTGTGGGACCTGTGGTATTGGAATATAATTCTCATCCATTAGAATAAATGCATTTCCCATGATTACAGCACTCTGAAGGCAGGGCAAAAAGCTGTGCAGTTATTTTATGAGATTAACATTGGGAAGTTTAAATCCTTGCTTGGACACCAAGAAATGTTTTTCAGTGGCATTATCAGTTTTCTACAAAACGTCTCTTAAAGTGAGGAGATGTTTTGTTCCTACAGTTCTTGGCTTCTTTGTACCAAAACTGCTGTCTTGTTTAATGACATTGCTATGTGGGCTGAAATTAGGCTGACAGATTGTGAGCAAAGGCTGTGATATTACAAACAATAGTCTATTGAGCACGAGGAACTTGTTGAATTAGTTACCGGAGGCATTAGTGCTCAGTCCAGCCTCTTTAGCATCTGGAAGACAGAGAAGAAATAGAGGGCTAATGAAATGTCCAAATGACACCAAACTGCAGAGGGCTGCAGGTGACAATGGCAGCTGATGGGTGCCTGGTAAGAGGCAAAAACTAATAATAAACCAATAAACTCACAAAAGGAAAAAATAGTGCATTAGGAGGGAAGGGAGTAGTCAAATCAAGAGAGAAAACCATGTTGGGGTTCCTGAGACTCAAGCACACAGATGATTACCTTTTAAGGGCTCTGCTGGATTTGAGATGGGTTTTCCAGAGCAGACTGGATGGCAGTAGCTTCAGCACACCAGCTCTTCACCATCCATGATTTCCCTGACATCAGTACAATACTCCAGTGCTAGTTTAGGGATCCTGAGCACCCTGTAAAACAGTTCTGAGTGGGTCATCTGTTCCGCATCCAGTTGAGGTTAGCTTGAAGTTGAAAAAGAAACTGAAATGTGCAAAAGGTCAAAATCAAGGTCTCATTTTGCTCTGTTTTAATTATTCACTTAATAATCTTTTAGTTTCTTATGCCTTGCAGTACAAGTTTTTAATGGTGTTTGAGCTTTAAGCATGAATTTAATTGCTTCTGTGTCCTTCTTTGGGAGTAATTCCATCAAAATTTGCACCTCTGCTCTGTGCTGCAGATAACTTAATCCATATCTGGAGTTGCTGGGATTGCTGGGAGGCATGTGTTTTAGTTTATTAGTTGACAAGATGGACCTAGCCCACCATCTGTGTTCATGCAGTCTGCTGCCTTAAACCTAGAGAATCTGCCAGGATCACATGCACAGCTCAGGCTGAAGTGAATTCCCACACCAAACTTTGTACAGAGAGATCTAAATCTGTGACCTGTAATGCAACTGGAATCTAAACTTCTGGGATCAATACCTTGGACTACCTAAATCCTGAAATATCCAAGAACTAATATTATCCCAGCTATGTAATTTATGCATGACATTTAATGAAAAATAAAGCAAAATAAAGTCACTTAATTAAAAATATTACAAGAGAATAGCTTGGCTTTGCCATTCTTATTTACTTTGGATAATAATCTGTAGGAAATGGTAGTTGAGATTTGAGTTCAGTTGTCAATAAGGGATGGGTCTGACCCCTGTGGCAGAATATGCACTTAGATGTGTCAGGGACTTCAGCTGAAGCCAGGAGCTGTGGTGTGTTGGCTTTGCTCACCCAGTGCTCTCTCACCCCCACTCCTCACCAAGACAGAGGTGAAAATGGGGTGAAAAAGCTCCTGGGTGGAGGTGTGGACAGGGAGGGCACTCACCAATGGCCTGCACAGGCAAAACGCTCTGCTCTGGGGAGACTCATTTATTGCCAGTTTAAATAGGTTTTCATAGTTAAAATCAAAGAGAAATTAAACCAGTGCCTTCTCCCTGTTTCCCAGCATCATCTTCCCCACACAAGGAGCTGTGCAAGGGCTGAGGGCTAATCCTTCCTTGTTCCCTGCTTCACCCTGGGCCTTTTCCCTTCCCAGGGCTGCAGTCCTGTCAGGAGCACCTGCTCCAGCCTGGGTAATTTGTGGGTCAGTGCTCCTCCAGGAGACACCAACCTGCTCCAGCCTGGGTCCTTTGTGGCCACTGCTCCTCCAGGAGACACCAACCTGCTCCAGCATGGGTCCCCTGTGGGTCAGTGCTTCTCCAGGGACATCAACCTGCTCCATCCTGGGTCCTTTGTGGCCACTGCTCCTCCAGGAGACACCAACCTGCTCCAGCATGGGTCCCCTGTGGGTCAGTGCTTCTCCAGGGACATCAACCTGCTCCAGCCTGGGTCCCCTGTGGGTCAGTGCTCCTCCAGGAGACACCAGCCTGCTCCAGCCTGGGTCCCCTGTGGGTCAGTGCTTCTCCAGGGACATCAACCTGCTCCAGCCTGGGTCCTTTGTGGCCACTGCTCCTCCAGGAGACACCAGCCTGCTCCAGCCTGGGTCCTTTGTGGCCACTGCTCCTCCAGGAGACACCAGCCTGCTCCAGCCTCTCCCCACAGGACACAGGGCTCTCTGTCCTGGCTTACGGAGCACCCGTGTCCCTGCTCCTCCTCGCTCCCTGGTTCTCCTCAGGCTCCCTGGTCCCTCTGCCTGTGCAGGATTTTGCCCATCGCTGGGCACATTTTCACACCTGGGCTGAGGAGCTGGGCTGTGCCATGGTGGGGCCGTTCTGGAGCCACCTGGGAGCGTCAGGAGCAGGCTGGAAGGGGCAGGGGCAGTGCAGCCAGGCCTGCAGCCCCACTGCCAGCACCACCATGACACCCACCATGGCAAGTGACATTATTTGGGTTCGGCAGAGGTATTCTGGCTTTGCAATAGAGCTGTTTTTTCAAATATTTCCAGAGCCGAGTGTCTCCTTGAGGCGGGCCCTCAGGAACAGATTGGGAGTGTGGAGCAGGTCTCTGCAGAGGGAAACAGTGGAGAGAATTTTCTTCTGAAAAGAAGGATGTGGGTAGGAAAGTAGAGGATAACATTAAAAATAGAGAAGATTATACATGTTCCATTAGTAAAGCCAGAAACAATTTAGGATAAGGTAGAAATCCTGGAACTGTATTGATAAACAGAATTAAAAATGTCTTTTTCCTTCTTCTTTTCCAGCCCAGAGCAGCAGATCATCTGAATTTTGCTGCTCATGCTGGTATTGAGCAATGTGTTGCCAGAGAACCGTCCTATTGACTGCAGTGGGACTTGCTGAAGAGGGAATAATTTAGCTCAAATAACCTTATAAATGCACATTAGAACCCAACAGTATATTTCCAACCCAGAAAGATATATCTAACTGCCAAAATGTATTTGAAACCATAAACCTGGGTTTCCAGTGCTACTTTTTAAAAAGGAATATAATTTAGCATGTGAGCTAAAACATGGGCCTGTCTTACAAGATGAGATAGGTTTTGGATTGGATCAGGAAAATGTAAAGTCTTATTTTTGTAGTATATAAATGAAATGGACAGTCTAAACCCTGTCTCTAAAAATCTTGGCACACTTCAAAGGAAAAATGCCATTTTAGCAATTTAAAAGCACTTAGTGGGTTTTTCCAGTGCTGAACTTCATTTCTATCACTGGTTTGGTTGCATGGTGAATAATGCCATAGGGGACAATGTAGCTCTGACTATATTTAAAAATACTATTCCATGAAATTCACTGGGAACAAGCTGAAGCAAAATCTCATTTGTGTCTTTGGAAGGAGGTGATAGTGGCTGTAAATGGTGAAGGAAAAGGATTGAGATTATTTTTGAATCACAGAAGAGATGAAGGCTGGATCATCTGTGGGGATAGAGGGATGCTTAGAGCAACAGCCAGAGGGGCCAGGCAGAAATGTGGGTACTCTTTAATGTCACAGGGACTTGAACATGAGCAACAATTGGAAAGAAAGAAATCCTAACAGGTGGGAACAAAAAAAGATGTGCAGAGACACCATTAGAAAAGTGAAAAAATACAAAAGAAGAAACAATTAAAAGGATGTTAGGACACATAATTGGAATATTCAGATAAGAGGAGACAAAAGGTCAACATGATTGAATAATAAAAATCTCTCTTCTTTTTGGTGTATTCATATGCATGTAGCCCACTGCTGTGTTTTTTTGTTTTATGACCACAATGAAGCCTTTAAAAATAATTCTGAACTGTTGTAAGGCCTATTTTACTTGTCTATTTTAACCAATGGAGGTAGAAGTTTTAAAAACTTTTCTCAGTGTTGCTCCTGGAGAGTTGATCAGGCATTCATTAAAACACATCCTGTTTCACCTGTTCTTGTAGGGAACCTTGGCCGGGTGGACCATGTCACAGAGTTTGAGTATGACCTCTTCATTAGGCCAGACACCTGCAACCCACGCTTCCGAGTCTGGTTCAACTTCACTGTGGAAAACGTGAAGGAATCCCAGGTAAGTGATAATAAATTACATGGTTTGATAGCTTCAAAAATTGCTTACTCCAGTATATGTTTTCTTTAACAAAAAAAGATGACACTCCGGCTTTGCAATTAAAAATTTCTTTAAAATGTCTCTTTGTTCTTTGACTTTTTTATAAACAAAAGCAGGTATCAGCAGGAGAGGGTATGACCATGTCTTTCAGCTATTCAAGACAGGAGGTAATTGCAAAGACAATATAATTTTTGCCAACTAACAGAACTGGTATTAATAGTGGCTGCCATGTATTTGTGCTTTTGCATTCTAACCAAATATGTGTGTTAATATAGGAAAAAGAAGTCCATCATAGCTGTTCAAATATTATCACTTAAGCTTTCATTTAATACCTGTAGAACAATGGGGTAGCTTTGCAAACAGGCATTTCCCTAGTGACTTGTAGCAGAGGAGTTGCTTGCCAACGTGTCCCTTGTGAAAGAGGAGGTTTAAATGTGAAGCAAATTGATAGGCAACTGTTTCACTTACTTTTAAATAATGTTTTTTGCAGTAAAGATGCCCCTTGAGAAAGAAAGTTCCTTGCTATATTTTTTCACTTACTAAAGTTATATACTAATTTTCATATTGAAAAATAATAATAAAAAAATTTCATTTCACTTTTAACATGCACTTTGAATTTTGTTCTGGTGGTCTGACTTAGTTTATAGGAATCAGTCTGTCATTTTTACTTAATGGAAATAAAGACTATTTAGTAAGAGAAAAAAACTGCAGAAACTTGATTGTTGTATTCCTATGAGACTAATATCTTAATATCCAGCACTGTATCATTCCTGTTACAACTGGAAATCATGAAATTGTTTATCTATCGTCCTGGAGCCTGATACTTTATCAGACAGACCCTTTCCCCTGCTGTGCCTTACTCAACTATGATCAAATTATATAGTCATGAGATGAATGGGAATCTGTCTCAAGGAGGCAAAGAGATCGGGTAGAAAGATACAATATATATCTAGTGCTTACAGGATATTTGTTTTCATGGTTGTCTACCTGAAAGAGAATGGTTCCACTATTAAGTTTGACTTGTGAGGTCTGTTTTTATAATGTGTGCTCCTATAATCTTTTTCTCATCTCTCCAATTTCCGTTAAAATGGGACCTGCTTGGACGTAATCTAGTCTGGAACCTTTTTTAGGTCTTTGTACTACAGGCCATGGGCAGCATTAGTCATTGCAGCTCAGCTATATTAAATGAAAGTTAGAAGTTGCTGCATCAAACATACTGTGTAATGTAATTTATTTTCTGCATTTTGATTATTTTATGTTTTACTAAAAAAAAGTAACAAGGAAGCCCAGACTATTCAGAATTGCTTCAAAATGTTGCAGTAATACAGATACAGAGGAACTTTGATCACATTGTGTGTAAAAGTAGATATTTGAATAGCTCTCTATAAATCGTTACCTGGATAATATTGTATTTATTTTTGATATATCATATAAGTAATGCGTGAAGAAGGCACATCTATACATTTATATATATAAGGTCTGGTTTCAGCCTTTTGGATAAAGACTCACAAAGAGTAGCTGCTTTTGTTTTTTATATTACCTATTGGTGCAGTATTTTGTGTTATTAATCTACTGATAAATGAAAAGAAAGACCAATTAGACATTCCAGCTAATCTTACCATCCATTACAGGTTCTTTCCATTCTTCTGGTTTTAATTTTCTTAAGTCATGGAACTTCCATTTCATATGTCTCAAAACTGTTTTATAGACTCTTCTCACTTACAGTGTTGCTTGATTTTTAGCCTAAAGCTTTCCTTTATTTAATCCCACAATTCCCAGTAGCAATTCTGCTTAGTAATAACTCCTCTTGGTACAAATCAATCCTCATCATCCCTGACTAACATTTATATTTCTGTGAATTATAACATTCCTCATCATTTGTGTGTCAACCTAGCTATCATGTTTGGTTCTTTCAGCCCTATATCCAATAGACCACTTTACCTTTTAAGTAATTTTCTGCCTTGTGGCCTTTGGACTTCCATCATAAGTGAATCAGTCCTTTGATAATTAGCCCAGTTTCCCAAGGAAGTAAAGCTTATATGATCACACTGTCTACTTGCTAGCCTAGGTATTTGTATGGCTGCTGATCCCTGTCGTCTCTTTTCTCCTTCAATAGCTTCTTAACTCTTGTCCAGTTTCAGCACCACTGGACAGGAATTCCTGTAAGTTTTGGGAAAACAGGCTGCCAGATGGGCAAGAGACCCATTAGTGTTCCCACTGGCAGACAGGCTATAGTATGAGATCATTTCTTATTAAACATCAGAGAATCCACAGAGGAGATGAATAGGAGAAAGTACTCATTGGAATTTGCATTTTTAAGATACCAGAGAATCCAACCATGAAATCCAAACCCATAGCATTTAGTAATTTTGCTTCTTGCAGATCTTCTTGTTTTTATTATTATTATTCTTCCTCTTCCAGTTCCTTCAGTGTTTTCTTTATAGTGTGGAACTAAAATTTAATGGATAATTCTGAGTATGCTAATCCCAATTTACAGAGAAGGGGCTCGAGTCCCTTTGCTCTGTTACTGCCTCACTGTAGACAGCTGGAAATTGCAGCAGCCTTTTGTTACTGTATCACTATGGAAACTCAGGCCTAATTTGTTTTTCCCTATCATACAGAAGTCTTTTTTAGAGTGATTGCTTCCTTGCTCCTGTTACGTATGTCTGAGGTTACTGTTGTGCTTCGTAGGTAATAGAGCTAAGCTCTGTGCCATTCCTGTGACAGCCCTAATATTTCCAGAATTATTTTTAGAATTTTATTATAAACTTGGTTTATTTGATGTTCACTTCCTGATGTTGAAGTAGAACCAACAGACTTTTTTTTAAATTTGGAAGTTGGTAAATTAATTTCTTCCTCCTTTTGATTTGGACTTCTGCATCAGACATTTTTTTGTTATCAGTTTTATTTATGCTTTTTTTAACAATGAAAAAATATTTTTTAAAAAAAGCTAATGCCTTATATTTATGGGGGGAAATGAGCCATCATGGAAGATATTTGCAAGATGTAAAATTTGGTCTTTTGGTCTCCTTACATGGTTTTTGACTTGAGCTAAGTTGGTCTGAAAATATGTGAGTTATGATTATTTTTTGTTACTTGTTTGGTGAATTCAATTAACACCAATATTGGAAAAGAAAAAAAGAAACTGATATGCTATAGTAAGGATAACACATAGACTTCTATGATTTACACATATCCATGAAAGGGAGAGTGAAGGAAATAGGATTTGCTGTGGAACACATGGTCTCATGGGCAAAGCCTTCAATTTCTCTAATTATATACGTGTCACAGGCTGCTCTCTGTTCCTGATAATGCTCTTTACAGGGCAGGGTTTGCTTCCTATTCACTTCAGCCATGGCCCTTCAAACATCATCTACGATTTTGCTAAATTTCTTCTCTGCGCAGTCGGAAATTGGATGAACAAATTTCATCTCCCAATTGCATTTCAAGTATTTTAAATACACAGTGCTTCAGGTGCAAGATTACCTCTGAGCTAGAATGGCTTTAATGCTATTACTAGCAACAGTGATTCATTTGAGCTTTTTGGGAAAAAAAGAAATGTGTGTACGTGTGATAAATTATAAAAAATATGAGGGTATACTGATATTGGAGGATTTTACAGGTGAAAAGAATGATTATTGTTTTTGAGGGCCATAGCCAGAAATTCTTCTTTAGTGCTTAACACTCACTGTTCCAGATACTGTAACCACACTGGAATAAGATGATCTTTGTCCTAGAAAATTTACTTTTGAGCAATTTGAGAAGAGATAAGAGTTAAATACAAGAAAGGGATGAAAGGATTAAAATTATTTGAGGATTTTTGATTTAACACACAGCAGCCATATTATACCACTGAGTAATGCACATCTAGGCCTCATGACAAATTCTGTGTGTGTGTGTACCCTGAGGAGCTCTGCTGTCTGATGAATCATGTTGAGAAATGGTATTTTCACTGAGATTAAAAAAAGAATTTCCAACAGAAGGGGTTTCCTAATAGTGCCAAATTTTGTTCTGTAAGTGTTGATAAACACATTTGGAGTTCTTTATCAGAAAGGTACTGACAAAATATACTAAGAAGGATAGAGGAGAAGAATGGATATTTGGCAGCTAGGACATGATCATTACTTACAGTTAATAAATCAATCCAGATTGAGGTTAAAATCAAAGAACCAAATGTTATTTACTTCAAAGGCATTTCTTCTGTTACTTCAGTTGCTGTTGGACTGAAACTAGAATTTTGACTCATGAAGTTTTTTTGGGTTTTGTATATGTGAGTATGGACAAGAACAAGGATAGCCTGTTCTTCAGAAATTTAAACCGGATGCCCAGGTAAGACATAGATTATCATAACTGGACATTATTATGAATGCATTGAACTGTCATTGTAGAATTATGTTTTTTTCGTCCTACAGTGTTTTGTAAAATATAAAAGGTTATAAGATCTCTGTTGTCTTTAATTGATTAGATATTCAGGAAATATTTATTATTGACAGTGTATTTTCTAATATGTTCAGGCCTCTTTTTACTGTCCTAAAACAACTCAATGATCCTTAGCAGACAACTGCTTCTTTATGATGTTACAGCTGTGATTGTTTAAAGATATGAGTGATACGTGTATAGGGGGAGATTATGTCTCTCTTTATACCAACTGACACATTTTGGAGAAGCAGGGAGGAAAAGAAGAAAAGCAGGCATAATTTAAGGTACTCAACCTTTTTTCCTGACCTAAGAACTCATTATGTGCAGTTAATTCCTGCAGAAGCTGCATCCAAAGTAAGATGGAGTGAATATGACATCAAAAGCAGGCTAAAGTTGGAAACAGTCTACCTTTTTACTTTCTTCTTCTTAAGCAGACATGCTCTACTGTCATTTGGGGATTTAAGTTACTGGTATCAAGATGCTTTATAACATCTTATATTCTTTCCAGCTTCTCATTTGAGAAGACAGATATTTTCTTTACTGTGCATTAAAGGCTATAATGCATTTACCTAGCTTTGGAAAATGCATATGTAAAAGGACATGTTTTTATGAAAGAGTACAGATCTGAAATTTTGAAGTGAATACATTTGAAGTGAATGAATAAAGCATTTTTTTTGCAACAATTCCTAACCAACCTTAAACGCATAATTTCTTTAGTGTGTTTCATTGCCTATACCTTCTAAATAAATTAGGTACACATCACTCATTTATTAATAATTTACATTAATAATTTAATAATCCTCTTCCAGTCAACTCCTGTAATCTCTCTAAATAGCTGTTTATAATAATTTGCAAGGAGAATCACTAGATTATTTGAATATTTCCTGTTTAGGAAGCCCCTAGCTGTTACCCATCTTTATGTACTCTTATGTGAATTTTTAGCACTGTAGAAAGAGATGTCCAGCTCTTCCTGTAATTTTAGTATTTTAGTCACCATTTACAGGTAGGCAAAACCTGATCTTTTCCACATCCCAGTTTTGTTTTGTCATATGAATTTATTTTGTTTCTTTGGTTCTGATACTTTTCTTGAAAACCATTTATATTTAAGTGGTTAAATGGGTATCAGTAACCCAGCTGACACTACCAGCTCACATTCCCATTTTGACTTCAAGATGTAACTCTGAGTAACTGCTATAACTTTTCATTTCCTGCTTATCGTAGTGTTAGTATTGATTTAGTTAGAGCAGTATCAAATTTTTATTTGTTTCATATGTGAGTGAAGTTTTTCTCTTAGCTATCAAATACTGGATTTCAGTTCTTGTGGCTGAACTTGGTCAAGATTTAAACTTTGACGTGCATCTAAGGCTGCTGGGTTTGTCAGTCATTATCATTCATCATTATCATGTCATATCATATCATGATTTATTTTCCCTTGGAGAAGAGCAAATACTGCATAAAGGTTGAAGTTATAATAATTTTTCTAAGATTAAAAAGGAGGCAAGGATGTCTTCAAACATTTTCATCAGGAAAAATTAAGTAAAAAGATTGATCTGAATTAGAGAATGGTTTCAGTGAAAATTCTTTGGTGTTCACTAGCAAATATGACAACAGGTGAGCAAAATCAGTTATGTGTTTGTATCCTTTGGGATTCCTTTTGGAATTAAGAAGCAGCAAAAGTCTGTATTTTAAATTGGTTTTTGCTTAATCTGGTGGCATCCATGTGTATGACAATGTCGCACTGCATATCCTGCACTAGCCAAGCTCTTTACAGCTATATTTGTGTGCATATGTATATTTTAAATGTAAATATGTCCATAAATCTGTGTATATCTGCCAAGAAAACATGAGAGACTGAGGTGACTGCATTTGGATAATATCCTTTTAGTAACAGCTTTACTACAGGGTAAGCAGGTTATTTCTTTGAGTAGCAAATGCCCTTCAACTTGAAAAAAAAGGGAAAAAAAGATGGAGGCAGAATCATAATGCAAATTTTGTAAGACTTTGTGGTGTGTTAGCACCTGGTAATATGAGTCTGTTACTTTTTGTTAGGAGAGGGCTTGAATTATCTGAAATTTGTATTAAAAATTTAAATGGATTATTTAAAAGGAGCCTTTGTATTTTTAAAAGTACTTTTACTGATCCCTGTGTTAGAAAGTGGTACAATTTTATCATAAGTCAAAAGTGCATGAGGTTAGATGATACCTATAGCAGCTGAGGTAATAATTTACTTACTGAGGAAGCCATATGAAATGATAGTTAAATAAGAAACAAAGTGATGACATTTAAAATAGATTGCATGTGTGTCTCAACATTTAAAAAAATAAAAATCTATTTAACATACTGCAGTTTTGAAGAAAAATAATGTTACCATTTTGGAAACTTGTGCCTATATTGGTCATGTATAAAATTAGATTTATAAATGATGATTCTTCCAAGTTGGAATCCTTTCAAGTACGTATAATTTTATTTTGGATCAATAATTCAGTTGTGCTTGGACTAGATTGAGGGTGCATGTGAAACTTTGGTAAGTGCAATATAGTGTGCATGTCCATGAAATTATCCAAAGCTGTCATGACAGGTATCATTCTTTAAAAGTAATGAATGCAGGTAGGTTGGTAAGCAGGGGAAATAATCAGCATTACCAGAACAACATCTGTCCTGGTGAAATATTCACTCTTGGCAAGGCAGTGTTAAATTCATAAACTTTTTCTGTTCCAGGTGTCTGTAAGAACATTTCAGATTCCAGTGTTCAATAATTATTGCACAGGTACTGTACTCTTCAGATTTAACACTGCATTTTGCCTACAGGAAACTAATGGCCAGGTGTGTTTAATTTCCTATGATTGTGGCATCTGTCACTCAAAATGTCAAAAATACATTATAGATGTCATCAACAAAATCAGCACTGTTGTGATCTTGATGTTAGTGATGTGGCATGATTACTTTTATTCCAATTTAAAACCTGTTTGATTTCTGATTAAATACTCCCTTTTTTAGTTCCAGACTGAATTGTTTTCCATGCAAATTTGGTTTCATTTTCCTTTTATTACTGAAAAGTCTTTATATTAGAATGGAGAAGCATTCATTGAAGATGTGAAGATGAAATGTTTTCAACTTTCGTGCTTTTAGATTTTTTTTATCTCTTAAATTCAGAATAATTTTTAATTTTTTAAAATTCAGAATAATCTATCTCCCATTGACTTCCTAGGGAGCAAAGTTCCTACAATGTTAAATGCTGCAGAAAAATTCCATCCTAATCTCAATTAAATATTTTGTTCCTTTGCTATACTGCATATATATATATATAAGTATATGCTTAGTTTATGAAACTCTGGAGCTATCACACATTAAGATATGCACTTCCAATCTTTTTAGGGAGCAAGTGAAATTAAAATGTCATGAATTGTAGCTATTCTTCTTTTGGTTTGTTTGTTTTTCATGTTAATTGAGACTGGAAAATTGTATAGGTTACCTGAGATATTACATTATATATAGTTAAATTATTATGTTTCTTCTAGCACAATGTATTTCAATTTATCTATTGAAGAAGCTGTAAAAAACTCTGTAAAATGACTGTGCAATTTTTTTTTGCTTTTGAGAAATTAAGGAAAACATTGTATTTTTATAGTGACTCAACATAGAGCTGCTGTATTTTATATAAAGAATGCAGAATAATCAGCTGACTGGTTCTGATGATTGACTACAGTTCCCCCAGTTTAGGATCTGACCTGTACACCCTGGATAGGAACATCTGCTGATAAACCACAGCTCAGGGTGGCTGTGGTAATTTTTGTGTGATTTGAGAAGCTCCATGGAAGCTTCTAATTTTCATAGTAGCACTACCATGATGAACTGTGGCTCATTACTGTAAACTGATGGCAGCTGTTAATGCTATTACAGGCAGAGACTTTTTATTTAAGGGAAACATTAGCCAGTAACTGGTAGGTTTCTGACACAGTATGGCTTCCTGTTAGGAAGGAGAGCAATGAGAAATGGATTTGAACCCATTAGTATCAGAATTACGTGTCAAAAAGCTAGAGCAGAGTTCAATTTATTTCTGCAATAAAGTGTAAGCTAGAGATTGACTTGACAATTATTTTACCTTACATTGCTCTGGTTGTTCTGAGATGCCTATTCCAACATCAAATCATCTTGTTTGGACATCTTTTACAGAATAACATGATAGTCTAAATATGCATTATGTTATGTAGAACTAAGACTCGGCAGGTTTTTTTCAAGTAGAAATGAGTTTTTTATGACTCCTTTTACTAGAGCATGTATATACAGTGGCACACATTCAGCATAGATTTAAAACAACTGCATGTATTTTCTGCTAAATTTCGTGCGTGTTGTTGAATGGCGTTTACATTGTAATAGAAAGGATAATCTTTCTGAAGCTTTTAGTGGCTTGGTATAAGGAATACAAATAATCTGCCCTAAAATATTTTTTTTCTCTAAGCCAGTCACTGAGTAGAGTTGTGGCTCCTGTTTACCAGTCTTTTTTTCCCCTAATAATTTTCCAAGATAAGAGACAAAAAATTGGACAACCACTTCCTTATTATAATTTTCAACTTTGAGAAGAGCAGTGTTACCAAAATTTTTGCCCACTTAATATATGTATTGTCCTACTGAACACCAAAGTCCATGAATTCAGAGCCTTAACCTTGAACATTGTAACTGGAATGGCAGTTTTTCCTGTCTTGAACTGGTGGTCCTCTACAGAACACCTATTTAATTTTCTAGTTGTGTAGCATTATTTTTGGAGGGTGTTGTGTTCATTGGCCCTCTGAAAATTCTCATGAAGCTTCACAGAAGATGTTTGTTAAAACTGTAATAGAAGTAACATATTCCATCAATGTGCACATTCTCCTAGCAGGTTTTCCTTTCCCTTTGCATGGTTTTATGCAGGGCCATGCCATACTCAGGGAAGCAGAATTGCAGCTTTGCAGCTTGTTGTGTGTTCTGATCTTCTCTGAACTCTGTGGGCAAAACTAATCCCACAAGCAGAACACTACAGAGTCTTGTGGGGTCCAAGGCAGGCCATTTCCTGGCCCTGCAAATTTGACAGTGATGCTGAGTACCTTCAGTGTTAGGTTTAGAATCACCTCAATAGCCAGATTAAACTGAATATCCTTCCTGGAAGGCATGTGGAATGGCAATTCCATGGCTTTGGAATATCCAGGATGAAACTACAATAGCTGTACCTTGTGGGTTGTCTCTTCCCTATGGCTGCAAAAGGATTTCTTTGAACCAGAGGTTAATATAGCTACCTACCTAGGTCAGTTATTATTTTACATGGAGTTACATATATTTATTTTACTGATTTAAAGCCTGTTTGTTATAAAAATCAGCCTATGAAAAGAGATGGCATGTAGGCAGGGAAATATTTTTTTTCCCAGGAATTTCTCATGCATAGATACAAATGAATTTTCTAAATGTAAATGTTTGGCTAGATTATTCTTCAGAGACACATATTGATTTCTGTTGTCACCCTTCAGTGAGATTTAGTGTAGGTTACTGGGAAATCCTTTCCAAGCACATACTGAAAAAAAAGTAAAATATGATTTCCTTGACAGTTAGTGAAAAGAGACAAAGTAGATGTTAACAAATTAACTGTGTTTATTCCATCCTCACCAGCTTAAGAGTCTTTCAGCTTCTAAAAAATCAGCTCGTTTGGTGCTTGGAGAATATGGCTCCATATTGCACTGGGCGAGCTCGGAAGCACATTTTGAAATTCATAGCTTAGCAAAAGGGAAGCTTTGCATTTCCTGATTTTCCTTTGCAGATCTAAATGTGGAGTTGTGGCTCTCTCGCCAGAGTGGGAAGTACTGTATAATTTTGCAGTTTAGGCTAGTCTATAATGCAAGTAGTATGAGTCTCATGGAAAACTATGTGTGATGGCCAAGCTTAATCCTAAAATGTTTCATTCAGTTTTCTAATAAACCTGAAATTCATAAATTTCTGTGTCTTACAGTGGGTTTGATAATTATGGATTATAATAATTTTATACTTTGTGCTTACAAACCTGAATATTGTTCTACAAATACCTTTTCTTTTTTCTTTTCATTTCTTCTTTGTTAGAGAGTCAAAAATGCCTTCACAAATACCAGAGTGCAACCTATGAAGAATCTGTTTTTCTAACAATACAATTTTATGCCTATCTAAACAAGTTATTTTAAAACTTAGATAATATTTTAATGTCTTACAAGGACTGTTAGATATAAGTGTTGAACAGCTTGTTATATTTCAGTCATAATAAACATCAAGTTTGCCTAAAAATTAACCAAAAATTTATTATTTCAACAGCTACAAAATCTGATCAATTTTTGCTTTCTTGGCATTGTGGTATTGTTAACCTCCATTAATTTGCTTTGTAAATGGTTTAAAAACTATTAGTGTCATGTCAGGTATAAAGTATGGTCAATAAATATTTGGTTTAAAAAATACATTTTAATATATAGGAGATGAGACTACAATGTTGCAGTAAATTGCTGTATTTTAATAAGATATAAATCATAATTTCTATGCTTGTTTTGTAGATAATAATAAATGTACAGAGTTGGATGGAAAACAGCTTCTGTTGTTTCAAGGGAACAGTGATGCTTGGGTTTTTATGTGATTAGTAGTGAAGCTACAAATATTAAAATTATACAATGATGTAGTTGTATTTTCTCAAAACATTTGGGAGAATTTTGAATTCAGAGGGCTTTTTTATGATCTCTCTCTGATGTACTTCAAAAAATAAAAGCAGAAAGAATTTTGGAAAAAAATTAATCTTTGTGGTAAAACTGGCTTTATAAAAAGCCAAACAAGCAGAGACATTTTAACATAATTTTCTCCTGACTTAAACAATCCTAATTTTATCACTTTGCCAAACTGTGTTCCTTTGCATGAAGTATGTGCAGGAGATACTTCTGAATTTGCATTTTCATTAGATTTAGCATTCAGCACCTAATGCCATAAATTTGTTTTTGAAACTCTTTAATTCCCCTGAGTGTTCCAACATATTGAATGCTATTTGCTTTGTATTATGTTGGCAGCAAATCTGCAGTGAAAATGCTGTCAATATATATTCATAGCTAACATTGTTAACTAAAAGCAATATTGTTTTTCTATTGTAAGCTGTCACAAATGTTTGGCACCCTGTTGTGTAAGCCAAAAAAATGTCAAAGAAAGAAAAGAATATTTATGAAGAAAAGTGCAGTGATAGTGTCAAGTTTTCTGTATTAAAATACATTCCTTGTTTGTACAGACCTTTACAATTTATGAAATTGTGTTTTGTAGTAATGTAAAGTTAGAATATTGTGAGAAGATACAGGCTGTAACAGATATTAAATGAGAGGAGCACAGTAAATGATACAGCCATTTTACTTTGTGTGTAATGCAATGCTTATCAAGCTGCAAAATGTATTCTACTATACCCAAAGATTATTTTATTAATAGATGTGCTATATATGTGTGGAAACTGAATGAAAAATATTTTGCATTTTTCCTGGTTTTGAAGATGAAGTGTATAATTAACAAAAACAAATGCAAAGATTTCAGAGTTCTCCTAGGGAGTATCCTTATCTTTGTGCAAGAAACACGGATTTTGTTTATTTAAATAGTGTATTCCTTTTCCCAATTATTCATTCTTTTCTAATGAAACTTATATTTTTTTGTATCTGCATGCTATTATAAGAATGTCTTAGAGTATTTTAGAGGACTTCTGGGGAAGAAATGAAAAAAGAAAAATTCTGCCTGGCATGCAAATACTCATGTTAATGCTAATACATAATAAAGCTAAAATAAGACAAGTGGCATGTTATGTGTTACTCTTGCAAGTGTTTTAACCCAGAGAACCTGAAACCTAAGCCATGTAAATGGTAACTTCTGCATAAGGCACTTGAGGCACAACCAAGTTCCCTGGCCACAGGCTGGGTTGCTCTGGAATCAGCAGAGTTCAGCTGGTGGCAGTGGAGAGTGTGAGAAAAATCAGTGTTTCAGCCCCACATGTGGCTCTCACTGAAGCACCAATGCTTCTGAAAGATAACACATTTCCAGTACCCTCCTCTTGCCAAGGTAACATTTTGCTATATTCACCTAGGTGAAAATATTAACCCATATATAGGGAAGTACTGGCAGCCCCAGGAATGTTGGCATTCATGACACTTTTTGTTATTCTTTAGAAAATTAGTTTTCTTACTGAATCATAATGTCTTGAATTTGAGAAACTTTTTTGATAAAACTTTCATAGATTTGGACATTGGTCAATTTAGTTTTAAAACCCCCAAACCTTAAATATTCTGATCTACTATTCAAGAGCAATAATTGGTGAATTTCTCTGAGCACTCTTTTTCATACATCAGTGTATTGGTGACACATAATTACATGTATCATCTTCTGTGGTGCTGGCCCATGGTGTGAATACATACTGCCTGATCATGCTACATGATGCCAATAATAAGTCCTTTTTTTCCTTGCAGCTGATTTCACCCCTCTACTTCAAAATAACCTCTGCTTTCTGTGCTGATATTTGCTCTGCTAGGGGAATACAGGTGCCACAAGTGATTTCAAATGGTCCCTGTTATGGACTCGCTATTTTCAAACATTTTCTAAGAAGTGCAAAATAACCTGATTTTCCATTGACGTTAGTGACATTTCAGTACTATTAGCACCTTGGAAAATTGGCCTTTATATTCCTTGGCACCAATCTCTATAAATTCTCTCATGTGCTTCCAAGTAAACCCAAGCTAAGTCTCCCACAACTGTCCAAATTAATTTTTTTCCTGCTTTTTAGCTTCCGACATTCTTTCCTAATTTTCATAAAGATAAAGAAACCAAACAAAAAATGTGAAATGCATTTGATGTATGGAATTACTTTCTGGGTGTGTGACTGGCATTATATAAAAAGGTCAGAGATGTTTATTAATGTTCTAGGTGAATGTTCAGCACATTCAAGTCTAAGAGAGAATGTGTCTTGCCCTCTATTCATTCTTTTCTAGATTATTCCAAGAACTTGCACATGATTGAGTCTAATGTGCATCTGAAGAGGCAATATACTTGGACAATTACATTCACAGATGAATAATATTTTTTAAACACAATAAAAAACTTGAACAGATTCTTAAATGGCTCACTAGATAGGGATTGCTGTTACAGAACAGGAGACAGTACTGCATCCTGCAGACAATTGACAAAATGGACTAGCAGTTTTCATCCTTAATTTGATTCTTTTTCCTCAGTGGCAGAGAGATGCACAGTCCTTCTTACATTGTTTATCTTATTTTGGCATAACAGATTTAATCATGACTATATCCATTTTCCACAAACTGTCTTGTGTCTTGAATCATAGAATGTTTAAATCTTTTACAGGTGTGGGATAACTGTGCAGCTCATCCTACTGGAAAGCTTTGAATTTCTGTGCATTGTGGAAGAATGTACCTTTCTCCAGTTTTCAGAAATGTTTATGAAGCTTTAGAAAGTGCTGTGTCTTCTATCTGGTAGTCAGATTTCTATCACTTCTTGTTATTGTTAGGGTTTCTTTTTATTACTTACTTTATTATGTATTGTACAGGGGGACCTGCTTCGCCATTTTACATTTTTTACTGTTGTTTTGTTAGGCATAAATTTGATGCTGCAGGAGGAATGAAGATGTGAAAACCCAGTTATTAATCATGTTCAAATCTTTTCTATATGTGTGTCTTGAAACACTTCTCTTCCTTCTATTACCCTTATATGAAATAAAATTGTATTTTTCTTTTTTATGCTTGAGAGTACTGACTTGATAAAAATGAAGGCTGTTGCTTGCTCCCCTTTGCAGAAGTGATGTCATAAAAAGGAGCAAGACATTCCTAACATTCCTAACTTTTTCTCTTAGCCCAAATTAAGCTCATCCCTGCTGAGGAATTTAGGTGGAGGACTCCTCCAAGATGTGTTACCTGCTTTTTCTACTAGCAGGAGTGACTCAGAATTCTCTTGAGGGTAGCTATTGCAACAACAGTGGAGCACAAAGACAAAGAAATTAATAAAGTAAATAGGAAAGACAGTAAATATAGACCAGACCATCCTCATTTACTGTTAGAAATAAGAAAGGAACAGTATTAAGGTACATAGATGAGACAAACCAGCACTTATCCATGGTGAAATCTATAAAATGTCTTCGATTGCTCAAGGGATCTTTAGATATAGCATTATTTTCTCTATCTTATGGATGACTTGACCACCTTCACTATGAATTTTTCATGATTTCCTGACCCAGCAGCTCTTGCCTGTGGAGAGAGTAATACAGTATTGATTTGGGTGTTAGGTTTCTGCCTTTTTTGCCATAACAGGATTTTTGTAGCCTAGAAACCTCAATCCCTGATTACTCATTAGAGACTTGAACAACTTTTCTTAGATCTGGAATGTAAAAGAATAATCACTTGGTTACTTTTGTCATAGGTAGCCTTTGTAGTGGAATTTCAGCTCATCTTGGTAATGAGTGCTGTTATTAAGCTTATCCTGATTGAATGGGCTCTACTAGGCCTTCAGATTGCAAAAATAGTGTTGCCTGATAACAATTAGTGTGTTTGCAGCAGAATTACACTGGTGAATGTGTTTATTTAGCAGCATACTGCAAGCCAGTGGAATAAGTAGGGGTCTGTCCTCCTGCATTCATCCTGGCATTGATGTCTTGGTGACTTATTTTCTCTGCCTCTTGGGCATATTAGAAAATTGAAAAGAGGCCATGATGTTTCTATTTCTCATTTAAACTGTTGTGTTTTTTTTAAATAAAAAATCCATATCTTACATCCTCAGCATTGCCATGGAAACAAGATTTTTAAAAGGGACTTAACTGAAATTTAGCAGCAGTTTTTATTTCTTTGTGATTCATACTTCATAAAAATGCAAATGTCACACTAATACATGTTTTACCTTAATATTTTATACTACCATTTTGTCTTAATTGGTCTAATGTTTTTCCTAATTAAATTTTGAGCTTCTTTGAATGATTTTAAAACTGTACTCTGGACCTATCAAGCTTTAAATTTTGACTATGTGACATACAATTTAAGACACTGTCATAGAGAAAAATCAATCATTTCAACCTGTAGTCACAACAAAAGATTTAAAAGATTTAAAAAGCCTTTTGTCCTGACTGGAAATTTCTTGGCCTCTATAATCTTAATTTCTAGTGAAGTATCACAGCAAATAGCTTTTAATCATTTATATTCCTTTGTTTTTAACTTTATTCCCTCTAACTGTGTGAAGTTGTTTAGAGGATAAATTACTGCTGTGCTAAATAAAGCTTTTATTCATAGCTCCCTTAAGAGGAGTATTTTGTTTATGCAAAGCTACAGTGTGCCCATTGGTTTACACACATACTTGCATCAACATGTGTAAATAAACTACATTAATTTAACATTTTATTTGTATGTAAATATGCAGCAATTGATAATGTTAGTTCAAAAATGAAAGAATATCTGGCATTCTCTTCTGAGTGCCTGTTTGGTTAGGCCTTACAGAACATACAACATTTTGCCTTTTAAAATTGAAAGTTAATATGATTAGAGTAGGGATCCTGGTGATCAAGACTGAAATTATAGAGCTATGGAATTGTTTGATTTGGAAAAGACCTTTAAGATCATCAATTCCAGCCATTAACTCATCACTGCCAAGCCCACCACTAAACCATGTCCCTGAGTACCACATCTACACCACTTTCAATTAACTCCAGGGATGGCAGCTAGTTCCAGGGCTTGACAACTCTTTCAGCAGGGAATTTTTTAATATCTAATCTGAATCTCCCCTGGTGCAATCGGAGTGTTCTGTCACTTGTAGGGAGAAGAGCCCGACCCCCACCCGGCTACAGCCTCTGTCCATGGAGTTGTGGGCAGTGGTAAGTGATCAGTGACAATGAGAAGTGACAGTGATTCCCCTGATCCCCATGTTCTCCAGGCTGAGCCCCCCCAGCTCCCCCAGATTTGTGCTCCAGACCCTGCCCCAGCTCTGCTGCCCTTCCCTGGACTTGCTCCAGCCCCTCAATGTCACTCTTGTCATGAGGGGCCCAGAACTGGACACAGCACTCGGGGTGTGGCCTCACAGTGCCCAGAACAGATGGACAGTCACTGCCCTGCTCCTGCTGCCTGGCCATGTTCAGCCCCTGTTGACCAGCACCCAAGGGCACTTTCCCAGCTGTTCTGCCCTCAGCCTGTGGTGCTGCCAGGTGTTGTTGTGATCCAAGTGCAGGATCCGGCACTTTGTGGCATTGATGCTCGTACACTTCCCTCATCCCAATGATCCAACCAGTCCAGGTCCCTCTGCAGAGCCTCCCTGCCCTCCAGCAGATGAACACTCCTGCCTGACCTGGTGTCACCTGTGAGCTGACTGCAGGTGCACCCAGTCCCCTCGTCCATATCATCAATGAAGAGATGAAACAGAACGGACCCAACACAGACTTTTGGGGGAAACCACTTGTAAACTGGATGTAACCCCATTCACCAACACCCTCTGGGCTTTAAACTGGGACATCCAGTTAAAGCCAGAGTGTTTTTCACGGTTCTCTCTTCTGTGAAGCCGCTGTACCTTGTGACGTTAGAAAGAAAAGAAAAGGGTGTGCACCATATGCACTACTGGCCTCATTTAGAAATTGTTATTACTCACAGCTCAAGGAGTATGGATCCCTCAGTGCTGAGCTGTAAATGAACTGTATTGCTTCCTTTTATTGCATTTTTATGAATGTTTTCAACAGGTAAACCAAGCAGGAGATTCACATGAAGTTACACTTTACTGTAGGAAAAAAAAGTGTAGTCATAGAGAAAATACAGAAACATAGGGAGGCTTCTGCCTTGATGAACTTGTTTTTTTTTTTTTTTGTTAAAAAACTATTGTCAAATAATTTTATACCCTTTACCCTAAGATTTGCTTTGAACATGCTGATGATTTATTTGTGTATATATTGTCCACACTTTACAAATATCTTATTCTGATTAAGGCATCACGAGTGCACACTGAATGTTGAAGAGTGTGAAAATGTATTTGAAGCTCAATTGTATGCAAATTTTCATTGAGATTAAACAGTCTTAAGTATTTCTAATTAAGTTTGGGGTAAGAAGTAAGTTGCCTCATTAGGCAGTGGTTGCATGTATTTGACCACACAGTGCAATCAGTAGAAAATTATTTTAGATATATTTGTAGTGCTTAGAGTGAAAAATAAGTATTTTTTTCATTGAACTTGCCAATTATTTAAATACATTAACCTATTAAATGGGTGTATCATCATTGCCTATGCTACAAATGCATCTAAAAGCCTAGAAACATGTTGGTCAGGTTCCCAAGGCTGCCCACTCAGATTTATCTGAGTGTGTATAAAAGCTTTCTTTTGTAAACATACCAAGTCCTGCAGTTTGAGCAGTATGTTTGCCCATTTTTGCATGCTCAACTTCCATGCATCCTTCTGAAGAATAATGCTTGACATTCTGGGTAGGTGGTACTTAACAGGAGAGAAGACAAAATTCTTCAGAATATCATATATTGAGGGGCATGCAGAAACACAAACGTATTTACAGAAACAGTAGTGGAGTGTCAAATGAATGCATTTGAAAAGTAATTACATCTGACTTTTATACTGAAACAAACAAACACAATTGTTCAACAATGTCTTTTTCCACAGACACGGTTGCCAGTGTATTAATAATCCCACCTAATTGACACCATCTCTATTTATATTATGTGTACTGTACTATTTCCAATCTTCAGTTTTTCCTTTTTTAAGTAACTGTTGTATCTGCCTCTCTCTGAAGATGAGCAATATCTTTTTCAAATTAATGAGATTCCTATTTTACTTAAACAAGATGCATATTCACTATCTTTCTGTTGTTTTAAATATAATTGCTATGAATGTGTTCAACAGTTTGACTTGGTTTTTTCAAATTGAGTGAATTAATTAAAAATTGGTGTTTGCCCATAAAAGAGTGAATGAGCACTTGATGTCAGAAATCAGACTGTAAATGAACATAATTATGTTTCACCTTCCTATTTAGTCATTTGTGTGGGCATAAGCATTTAGTTGTTTGCAATGTTATTTCTTAAACAGTTTCATTTACACTTTGGTTTTTTAAGAAGAGAGGGAGGGTAAAAGAAAAGTTAATGACTAGATAATGATTTCTTTCTGAAAGGCTGAGCATCACTTCTAATCCTCAATTTGCAGAACATCAGGGTAGAAAATATTTCTCTGATGGTTTTATGCTAACTGTATGTTATTTAGAAAGAAATTCTCACCACAGAACGTGAGAGATCATTTTGGCTCCAGGTGCCAGGGTGTTACTCCTACACACATTTATGGTATGGTGTAAGCAACATGATATGCAAAGGTGTTCTCTATCTGCATTGTACAATACAATGCTTGAAAGCAACAAACACTGATGATGGCTGCCATTTTGTTCAAAATAATGCATATTATAGAGTCAAAACAGCATGGCTTTTTTCCTTAAATTTACATACCCAACACAATAGTCTTTTTTCTATTTTGACTGTTTACTGAATGAGAAATGAAATGCAGTTCAACCAGCACATTGCTTGTTATAATTTTGCTTTTTGTGGGATTGTTTTTCTTGTCCCTGGAGAAACCCAGCATTATATTGATAATTTGGATAGGCTTATTTAACAGTAAACAGTTGCTTTGTCTCCATGAAGGATTCCATGACCCAACAGCACAATCAGATAGGAGAATGATTTGGCAGTTCTATACGGGAATAATGTCTTGCTACTGAATCAAAAAACCCTGTGATTATTGTCTGTTTTTTGATATAGATTAAATAAAAAAGTCATAAGTATGGAATAGGATATCAGTTCCTTCTAAACTGGAAAAAAAAATAGGATGATGAACAAAAAAATCTGCAACTGAAGATTTCAATTTTAAAAGGTTAAAATTGGAGAAAGGAGGGAATGTAGGACGTAATGAGAACTTAGTGGTTAGTGGTTGAATATCCCAATGCCATCCTGTTTGCTGTGTGAAATATACAGAAATAATACAATGCTGGACAGGAAGAGAGTTTCTATTGTAGACAGTTGAATTCCCTCCTATTAGAAATTCCTAAATTTGGCCAGCTATCCTTTAAAATGAAGTATTCCTTTAAAAAACCTGTTTGAGATGTTAGTCCCCTGAAAGTATGAGGCCCTCTAATTTCTTAACTAAATGCACTAATAACCATGTAAGACTCTTTTTTTTTTTTTTTTTTGATGGTATTATTCTTAAGACTAACAATCATTTCTGCCTCCCAATTGTTCATTCCTGTTAGAACTTATGGAGAACTGTCTTTTCCATTTCCATCTGAAAGTGAGGGATGTTTTTATGAGAATACCCAAATAGTCACAAGAGTTTTCCAGTTCAAGTTCATGTGCCTGCATTTACTGGCTCATGTAAAACACCAGGTGCAAATTTTCAGTTTCTTTTAGAGCACTGGAATTCTACCTCGAGGTTGAAATAACAGTGTCAGGACTGCACAAAGAATTCTCTGTGCCAAACATGCTCGTTGATCAATACATTAATTCTCATTAATTCCATTAATATCAGCTGTAATCTCAAAATGATAAGATATAAATTAGAAAGTAATGAGCATAAACTATTACCTCTTATTTTTTGGATAGCCCCTGAGCAATAAAGCACTAGAAGAAATATATCTGTAAGGCTGGTTACCACAGAAGTGTTTCTTCAGGTTTCAGGTTATTCCTCAGCAGGAATTTTATCAAATATGGGAAATCAGTGGATTTTCTTTCTCATAATACTGTTTCAACTGACAACACAGATGCATTTTAAGCATTAAGAATTATTCTTGATTGTCTGCTAAAATTCCTGAAAGTCTCTCTTTTACACTGTAGTGCAATGCAACTAGAACCATTTTGTTCCTGCAGAAGGGTGACTTCATGAACTCATAAAAGGTTGAGTGTGATAATTTTATAACAACCCAGAATTTTCCATTTACTGGATAACAGCTTGTCAGGGATTAATATGTAGAATATTGATAGTTAAAGGTAAATATAAGAAAAGATGCATGAATAGTAAATATAAATAGTTCAGTGCTCATGTAGCTGCCATGTTAGACAATGAAAAGTTATTTTTTTAATGACGTGAGACACAAATCACAAAATGTAAGATACCACAGCCTGAAAACTGGTATTTCTGTCCACCTTGTAATCATGAAAGCTGTATGGCTTCAAGATCTTTAGTTCAAAAGATAAAATGTTTTGAAAGATAGCTACCTTGTGAATATCTATTCTGCTGCCCAAGGATATAATTTAATGTTCAATTGGTATATATGGTGTGCTTGGGAAAGAATGAATCAAAAGGAAAACACTTGACTGCCCAAAATTGTTGGCTAAATTTTACCTGTGTTCTAGTAATAAAGAAAATTTAAAATTTTTGTAGAAATGTAGCTGTCTTTTACATGACTTTCAAGGTTTTATAGAAATATAATAACCAAAGATGCAAAAGTCAGAGCCAAACACACATATAACAAAATAGATTCAAAATTGGAGAAAAAACTGCAGTTTGTGCAGCAGCAGATCTATAAGAATAGAGCTCGATAATAGCATTTGATAATGTTAATCACAACTTGATAATAATGAGCAGTATCTTACACCACACTGAAATGTTACATATTTGTGGTATCATTCATCCTTTTCCCTCCAAGACTGAAATTCAATTTCTTAATGATAGTGTTCAATGATAAAGTGATGATTATTTTGCCATATTTTGCCAGTTTTTTTTTTTTTTAGTGGTAGAGGTGAAAATCCCACAATTTGCAGTGCAAAGGAAAATACTATTTTAGCTAGAGCTTCAGTGGTGAAAAATAGGTGTTCTGCAATAAAGAATTATACTGAGATGACTTGAAATCTACATTGTTGCTTATTTTAAATAATTCCGTTGATGTAATAATTATTGAATTATTTAAATTTGAAATAAATTTCTTTTGCAACATTGATGGTGGGAACTCCCTCAAATTCAGAGGATCTTTAGAATTTTAGCCCTTAGAGATCAATCAGGTCTCATTTTGTCATCTGAAAAGTATAAGAGGTACCCTTTAATGGTTACAGACTTTCCATGTAAAAAAAAGGAATATTTCAGGATCATGACTTAAATCCAAAAATTTATGCTCGTTGGATACGGCACTATTAATAGCAATTAATGAATATATATTTTTTTAATTTTAACTCTCACGAAAGTACTGGAAAATATGAAAAAGAAAACTCTCAAGTAATTAAGTAAGGCTAAGGGAATTACCTTGGAAAGCCTTATGGAATAATGGGGCAAAGTCTAAGGAGACAGTGAGGAAACAGGGACCAGCAGGTTTATGCACTACCTCATGAACATGTGTTAACTACCTTTGAGTTCCTGTTAGAATTATTAGCAGCAAAAGCAGCAACACCAACAATAACTAAAGAGAAAGAAAATGCAATAAGATACTCTACTAAGCGGTTTCCTAATATTAATTATTTCTTCAGATTTTTATATAGGTGTAAAGTAATGTATGTAGCATGGTACATAGAAATTCCAAAGTAAAAAGGGCAAAAAAATTATGATTTCCATTTGGTAAAATGTAAAAGTTGATATATTTTGTAGGAAGTAGAATGAAAAATCACTGAATATACACAAAAAAAAATAATTACAACTAAGATGAAACTGCTCATTAAAAGACTGCCAGGTTTGGTGATAAGTCTAATTTTATTTGACAATTTTGTAAATGACGTGGGGGAGGAATAGACCTTGAATTACATTCTTAGATTGTACTAAATGGAAAGTGCTGTATGTTAATGAGGACAATAATACTTCAAAGGTACTGGAAGGTTTTAGAAATGTGAATATAAGGTAATAGCATTATTTCAGTCTGGGTAGAAAATGAGAGCATAAAAAGGAGAAGCCCTGAAAAGAAAATTAAACCATAAAGAAAATGTTGACCATATTTTTAAAAATGGAAAAAACAGAGGCTTTAGAAACAAACAGAAAGTGATGCTTTTACTGAACTAAAGCTATTGGTGATTTAAAGAGAGGATTCTATTACTTTTTAAGATTGCATTCCTTTTGAAAGTCTTCTTGCAATGTAAAAATACTGACTTAGATAACTCTCAATGTCTTTCATGGTGCAAATTACAAATATATATATGTGTGACATTACGGAGTGATTTTTTCTCCAGATTTGAGGGGTTGTTTATATCTGCAGAAATATATTCCCAGACATGATACTATCCTGACTTACATTCTGTAGAGATTTGTACCTTGATTAATTTTACAATGAATAAGTCTACTCCAGGTAAACAATACATAATTATGTAGTATGTATGCCTTTGTAGGATTGGCTGTAAACTGCTGTCTGCAAAAATAGACTGATAATTTTTCTGCAAATATATTAATGCAGAATTTTAAGTATTAATGCCTTCATGCATGAACTTTTCCAATCTTTCTTTTAGAAAGTTAAAAAAGTGTGGGCAGACTGTGGGATGACATTGTAGAATCCTATAACACCCCTGTAATAAGAAATAAAGCAATTTTTATTATGGTATGAGCTGATTTATGAAGCTTGCATTTCAGTCCTATGTTACATAAGTAATAACTTAAGAAATCATTATAAATTAAAAAAAAATTAAAGAAACTTAGCTAAAGGATTAAATAATACTAAATTGCATACTACATTTCAATTTACTCAATTAAAATAGAATATCACATTCTGCTTTTATTAAAGGAATACATATATTATTGGTTTATTTCTTTTATTGTCCTGAACATTTACTTCTGTAAAGACATTATCTTACTAAAAATTATTGTCTTACATCTGTTTCTCATTTTCCTGTTATATTTTGCTGCTGCTGAGTTCCTATTTGCCACCTCCCAACAGTGTTACATATTTTAATCCAGCTCGCATATTGCAATGATGTTCTGAAGTCACATGAATTTTGCTGAGTGATCCTGGTCCTGCAAAAAATTAGGGATGTGTTTGGCTCAAGGATGAGAGATTCCTAGTCAGTGTAATAACTAGTGCATTAGGTAACCTCAGTCAAGCTCTAAAGACACCAACTTTAACTCCCAGTCTTTACTGGCTATATCCTGGTAGATTCCCTGCTTTATTTTCCCACCTCATGCCCGTGGAGACTTTTCAGTCTGTTCTCCATCTGTCCATCCCTCTGCCTTATGTAAACACAGATGTGGGTCCCTTGTTTTATGAAGGGACACAGTGGAAAAGGGTCTTGTCAGTCTACAATAATTATATTCAGCAAACCATTTCATTGAGTCATAGAATCATATAGAGTTTTAAGGATTACAATGGACCTTAAAGATCATCCAGCCCCAACCCCCTTGCCATGGGCAGGGACACCTCCCACTAAAGCAGGGTGCTCCATCCAACCTGGCCTTGAGCACTGCCAGTGATGGGGCATCCACAGCTTGTCTGGGCAGCCTGTGCCAGGACCTCACCACCCTCACAATAAAGAATTTCTTCCTAGTATGTAATGTAAATTCCCCTCTTTCAATCTGTACTCATTACTCCTTGTTCTATCACTACATTTCCTGACCAAGAGCCCCTCTCTGGCTTCTCTTTAGTTCCCCTTCAATCACAGCAACCTCTGGAGCAACATGTGTCATTCAGGTCCCAGCTCTGCCTATCTGTGGGTATAAATATGATGTCAGTCCTGTTTTGTCATGTTCATTCGGGAGTATTCTATGTTTCCTTTTATTTGCATTAGAAAGAATTTTAGACCAACGATTCAGCAGTTTCCTCAGTGGAACATGGCTTTCATCTACTTCTTGGTATCATCAGAAGGAATTTTCTCATAATTGGATCACACCCATGGAACACTATGACAATGGGAAATGTGGCCATTAAAGGCAAGGATCAGGCTAGATTATATTTATCCCATAGGGAACTTCAGCAGCACAATTGAAGTAAGGTAGGACAGTGTGAACTGTAAGATTTAGTGGTTAATCACATGAAACTGTCACAAAGAGGAATCCATTAATTGCAACACACAAAGGATGAGAAATGGTTCAGTGTGTGTGCTGATCAGCTGTGGCTGTGAGACATCAATAGAATGTATCTGTGAAAATAATCATGAATATACATTAAGTGAATGCAATATTAGTATCACCAAAGTATCAGTCTCCAGTTCATGGAGTGTTTAAAGGAATTTAGAAAGGAACCAGTACAGATAAAGCTTGTTACAATTACTGATAAGTGCAAAGCCTATTGTACAAGAAATGACTGATGCTTTCTGTACCTAACATCCATAAATTATGAAAAAATCGTCCCAGTTGTTGTTTTAGTTGCTAATTGTCTTCATTAGCAGGATATTCCTTATTTCTTGTGTGTATTTGTTGAGTTTCAGCTTCAAAACAGTGGGTATCATTGTGCCTTTTTCTCTTAGAGAAAATGGCTGCTTGTAACTGTCTGGCATTTTCTACTAAACTTCAGCCACATCATCCATTTGGTTTAATAAAAATGAAATTGCTTAAGTATCTTTTTAATTCACTTTTTCCTTGTTTGATTAGTGAAGGAAGATGGATAACTTGCTGCTCATATTGTGCTGTCAAAATGGCAAAAAAATTCTAATCTCTATGCAAGAATTTTGGCTGTATAGCTACACTTCTGACTTTTGAAAATAGAAATGCATGTTTGCTTTCATGCATTTGGGCATGTTTACTGAGTCCTTAAATTCTGGGCAGAGAGCATACAATGCCTTTAGAACTTTATAACAAAATATTATGGTCTTGAAGTTTTGGATCATATTTATATTACATGACCTAAACTTTAAAGGAAGATGTTAAAATATAATTATATTCTCATTTGCATATTAAGCATGTTTACAGATATCTATATTGTTTCTCCCACCAAATGGCACTAAAGTTAGCATGGCTTAGTGTATTGGGATTTTAGAATTGCAGGACTATTCATTCCAAAGCAGTTTTGTGTGAATTGTCTTATATTCCAACTCGTGTCAGTAAATCAGTAGATTGTTCTTTAATTAGTGATGCTGGAAGGGCTGCTGATGGAGATGTTATTCTCTGAAGGTGCAGATAAACTCGAGATCCTGATCTCTGGTGAACATTAAAGCTTCTGGGACCCTTTTCAAAGATAAAACTATTGACTAGATTTCGTTTTGGTTTTTGTTTCTCATCTCATGTTTTCCTAATGTTAGATAATATAGGTTGTGTTTCATGTGCTATGCACATATAGTGGTAATGGTGCACTATTACAGTTGGAAAGTTAGGCTCAAAATACATGTCAGTCAAACAGACTTTTAAATAGAATAGCTTAATTTTGTGAGGCTTAATTAGATTTCTGTGTTTCACATTACAGAGTTATATCCTGCAGCATTTTATCCAGGACAGTGGAAGATGAAATCCCCTTCCAACCATTTATTGAATACCTCCATAGTTGTCTGTCTTGCTGTATGAGTATTTTTCTACAATTCTACCATCCACATTAATTTCACAGGGAAAATACTTTCCCTTTAAATACTTTCCCTCTGGTTCTGCTCCAACATGTTATGGAAAGCTTACACATATGAAATGCAAAATGACAGAAGCTTTAGTTCTAAAAAAGATGGGGAAAAAAGAAAAGAAATTCTAATAATGCAGTTCTCCAGAAAAACAAGGTTTACTTTTTGTATTAAGTAGTTTAATTCCAGGTATATATGTGCCTGTAAATATGTATGAGCAGAGAGCTGTAACTTCACCTATAATCAGAGTATGGAATAAATAAGGAAAGTGTAGAAAATCTACTCTTCACAAAAAGTTTTATGTCTTTAACTTTTACAGCAACAATTTCTTTTAAAATGCTGGTACACTGTGGTGATTTCACAGAATATTCTCAGGTGGTAGAAAAACTGGTGGCAAATTTCCCATGGAAAAGAAGCCCACCCAAGTGGCGGGTCTTTGCCACCACCAGAGACTGATTTCCAAGGTTGCTATACTTAGATTAGTGAGGAAGTGCACATAAAAAAAATTGTGAATAAAAATACTCAATATAAAAATTACTGGCAGAGCAAGAGTTGTTTCTATTTGTTTGAAATATGAACTGTACAAAGGTAGCTGGGGTTATGGGAGCAGTCTATGTTTAGGCAGCTGCTGTGGTTTCTCTTCAGTATAAACAGGCACACATAGGGAAGTCAAGGAAGTCCTTTATCACTCCACTAAGTGTGTCCAACACTGAAGCTGAAAACTTTTCCTTTATGTAGCAGAAATAGCAACTCACATGGTCTTTTTAGGCCAGCATCTGTTAGAAGAAACCAAATGATGCTGTCATGGTCACAAAGCCAGTCCTAGGGTATCTAGCATTCACAGGACAGGAAATTCCATAATTCAGGACTTCAGGAGGGTTTCACCCACCCCAACCCTAATTTTATCCTATTTCCACGGTCATCTGGTTCCAAAGATAACTTTAAACAAACACCAAAGAAGAAGGTGAGCAATATTTATATTTCATATCTATGTCTTTCCTGTGCTGGCCAGAAGTCTTACAGATACGTGGATTAACCTCCTCTCTAAATGTGTAGGTGACTGGGTTTATGCAGCTTTGGATGATAGAAAACTTTAAATTGTTGAAACTTCCTTCTGCATAGGTCAAAATCGAGAGTGGTAGAAACATTTAAAAACCTCAGTATGTCCAGAAAGAAAATGGATCCTTTAGCTGAATATTAGAATTTATTTGGCTGCCTCTTTGAGGAGGATGGTTCCAAGGGGCCATTCCAGCACGACAAGGGACAGCTGAGGGTCACAGCTCAGGGAAGTTACCTCCCACACTGGACACAGAAAACTGAAGAAACATTAAGTGGTTACACCTTACTTGCTCTTGTATGACATATAAAATTCATTTTTTTATAATCATTGCAAGAAAAACTTTTTCAACTTTATGTCATGATTGGGAAGTGTGTACAGTTCAATAAGATGGGACAACATAATAGGTTACTTCTAAGGATTGTGGCTTGCTTGTAACTTGAATAACTTCTTTTTTTTCCCCCCCAGTGTCGCTGTTCTAATTTGATCAGACAGAATAATGCAGAAGTTACTGAGCAGGAATTCTGAACTGAGGACAAGCAGACCCACCCTCAAGTCTCACAGAAAAACATAAGATCAAAATAAGTGACCCTAACAGATAATTTTCTCACTTAGCTTGAAACATCAAAAAAGACTTCTTAAATTTCTTTAAGTAGAATTTGGCTGACGGTATGATCAGAAGAATGAAGATTGTATATACTTGCTATGGTTACTTTGTTAAAGGAACAGGGTAGGAAAAACATATTTCTCCCAATTAACTATTTATAAGATTCCCTGGAAATGACAAACTTTTAGCTTTGAATATGGAGGATGTCCATAAGACTTGCCAGGCAGAACTAACATGCCAGTGGGGTTTCTTTTGAGGTCAGACTCTGGAAAGCTGTGCTCCTGGAGAGATTTGTGCATGTAACATCACATACTTTGAGTATTCCCACTGAAGTCAATATAGAGATATCCTGGTGCTAGAGGACAACTGGATAATAATAAGAGTTTGCATAGTCTGTAGAGATAATTAAATATCTAAACCTCTGATTGACTTCTTATTTAAGAACTTAATAAATGTAAGAAAAGAAATGAGGGGCTGGACCATAGCATAGTTGTATAGTTCATAGTTGCTTACTCATACTTCTTTTACCTTTCTAAAAACATTTTGTTCTTCTTTAGCATTTCCTGTTTAAATAATCCTTTTTGTTTGCTCTTTTCTGTTTGCAGTGTAATCCATTTCATTTTCACTTTTCTTCCCTCAAGCATTTGTGAGCTCTCTTCTACCTTTTCCCTCTTTGACCTGGTCTAACAACTGTGTCCTAGCCTATTTCTCAGCTAAGTGAGGCTCAAGGGTATTTGAATTCAATTTGGGGCCATCTCTACTCTGACAACAATGTTGTTCAAGTAATACAGTTAGGTCGCTAAGATACTGTACGAGGCAACAGAACATTGCTAATAAATTTTATTTTTTTTTCTAGACAAAGTAACTGTGCATTGGTGTAACTGATGTTCAAGGAAAGTACTTTGTTATTTATACATTCCAAGCACTGTGTGATGTTCTGCAAAATGCTCATTTGACTGTTCTTTTTCAAAAATTGATCCCCCATATGAGAAGAAGCATTTTTTTTCTCCCTGATTCATTTAAACTTGACACATCTCATGAATGCTGAAGCACTAGGGAGGGTATTTTTTTCCCCATCTCTGTTCTTACCAGACATCTTATGTTTGTCTCTGAAGACGAAAGATTCCCCACAGTAAACTGTAAAAGCAGTGTGATTCTTTTTGCTTAACAGAGGAGAGTTAGTGTTAGAATGCTTTTACAGTTTTGCTTATGGTTAGGAGGTAAATAGGTGGGTTAACTTTGTCCTTTTTAAAAAACAATTCTGAAGTGAAACACTTCTGTGAAATCAAATAGATACTGAACTATACATTCAACAACGAAGTCTGTACAGTTTTAAACCAGGAAGATTTTGTAAGTTTTGGGGTTAGAGAAGAAATGGCAGGTGCAGAATAATCTTTTGTCCTTGTTACTAATAATATTATCATTAACAAATGATATCATTAGCAAAATGTGTGTATAGATGAGATTATGTTATAGCTGATACAATATTTCTTTGAAAGTTTATCCAGAGAATGGTTTAGTGGCTCCAGTCAAAGCTGTGAAAAAACCCATTGGGTGGGACTCTGTGGAATTCTATTCCTCATTAAACTTAGATGATGGAATTAAATTTCTATGTGTTGACAACATTCTAGGACAGATAATTTTAAGGCAAAAAATCAGAATTCAAAAAGATCTTTTACTTGGAGAGAGGAAAAAGCATTTTGGACTGTATAAGCAGAAACATAGCCTAGAACATGTGTGGAGTAATTTTTTAGCTTTTCCCAGCATGAGCAAGGACAAACTGCATCCTATTTTGCATAATTCACTTCCAGGAAACTGTGGGCTGGATGAAGGCAACTGAAAGAAGAGAAGAAATGATGATCTGAAGTGTTTTAGGTGATCTGTAATGAAAAATGGAAGAACTTCAGCTTATTAGGAAGGAATGTTGAGATATAGCATAACAATTGTGAATATGTGTGGTCTGTCATGATTTGGGCAGTAAGTAACAAACTTGAACTGTTGTAGCACATTGGAAGTGCTGAATGGGAATTCAGAGTAGATATTAGGGAGAGGCATTTTGCTATAAATGCAGAGAATCCCTGAAATGATATTTGTTGGGAAGTTATGTGTCTGTCCTTTAATATCTACAACATGGATTAGACAGGAATCTCCCAGAGTGCCAAATTATTTTTTGTCATAGTGAGATGAAGGAAATGACATCTGAGGCCATTTGCCTAAGAACTATGCCTGTTTTGTTGGTAAATCAAACTTTAATTCATGTTACATTTGTACTAGCTGGAAAAGAGCAGAATCTAGATTAATATCTTGATAACCTCCTTTACCTTCTCATTACCTGGGGGAAATTAAATAGTTTGCATTAGAACTGGCTTGCATATAGAACAATGTAAAATATTGACAATTAAATATGTACAAACAAGAAAGTGCAACCATACTTGCATTCAAATTAGCGTCCTCTCACACACACCTTTTGAGAAATGATAATAATAGGGATTAGTTTATAAACCTTAATTCACAGGTGGAAACCTGATTTACTGAAGCAGTTGAATTAAACAACTTGCTTTTGGGATAAGTAATAAGTTCCAGGATTGGGATAGCTTGGAAGGAGTGCTGCTCAACTCTGTAAATGATACTTAGCAATGAGTATGAGCTGATATTTAACTAGGTGTGCCCATCATCAGTGTAAGTCTTGTTGGAAGGGATGAGTGTACTTTACTGGATAGAGGCCAGGATAGGCTTCATCCTGCTTGGACTCCATCCTATCTGGTCAAAAGCTTCATTTGTTACTTTCTAGGTCTGAAAATTATGATGTATGATCAGCTTTGAGACTATCAAAGCATAATTATATTTTGAAATTAATGGTGCTAGCCATCTGAGCCCAAAAGTTGGGAATAAGGAAATTGTATGCTCAGATTCCTTCTTTACCCTCTTTCCAGTGCTACCTAAAACTTTACTCCAGTTTCACTAATTAGTAAAAGACAGTAGTACATACTGTATTCTGTAAGTACTGTAGACATGCATGTAAAATACTACATAAATCATAGATACTGCTATTAATATTTATTAAATTACTTTTTCTTAGTTATTATTTACTTTGCACAAGCACCTCCAGTTTGGAACTGTTTGTGCTGCTTGTCTCTGATTAGATTTAAGATAATAACTGTAAAATGCCTAAATACTGGTAGGGTTTTTAGTAAAATTAACAACTTCATGGAAGTTGGCCGCATATAACATAAAATAAACAGAATAGCCTATAAAATCCTTATGACTGTGAGCATCTAAATTAAGGCTGTTGGCAGAAAGATGAAGTTTGAGTACATACATGTATATCTATTGATTTAAATGGGTCTTACTGCCAAGGCATTACAAATGAGACTGTCAGTGTTGCAGCAGAGTAAATCAGCAGTATCAGGCAGAGCAAGGAGACTGGGACAAAATTATTAATGGATAAATCTCTAAGAGCTAATTTAACTCAGTTTTCTTTCAGTATTAAATAAAGTGTAACCTATAATTGTGAGTAAACATGATACATTACTTTTAAACTGTCACTAAAAATGATTCAAATTTGGGGAACACTTTTCTTGGGCAAATATGTTGCTATTACACAGATTTTTTTTTTTTAATGTGTCTTCTGGGAGGTCTCTGCTAAAAGTGTAAATCATATGTAAAGTATTCTATAAGAAATGTGTCTGTCAAATTCAGAGTAAGATCTGTGTCTTTACCTTCAGTTTCTCATACCTATTTCCTTTTCTTCCTTGCTGTTTTCAGGACTTGTCTTCTATCAGTCCTTCTAGACTCAAACCCCTCTTTTCCTTTCTCTCTTTCTCTTTGACTTTAGATCACTTTAATTCTCTGCCTCCTTTTCTTTTTCCCCACTGCTCCAGGTTTTATATATATATTTTAAGTAGCAGTGGCATAAAATCTAATTGCTTTCTATTTAAGGGAAAAGGGAAAAAAAAGAGAAAAAAGATAAATTCTGAAACAAATATACTAGCCTTGAAATAGTTTTCAGAAAAATGCAGCTGTTATGTTTTTAACCACACAATGATACACACACTTTCATTATGGTAAATTCTCAGGGCTGTACTTGAACTATTTTTGTGAACTGGGTTTTTATCTTTAGACTTTTTTTTTTCCCTTTAAAAATGGGATTTTGCTCTCAGTTGATGAGATTGGAAATATTAAACTGCAGTTGTCCTTGATTCCTTTTGCTGCTTCTTCATAGTCCAAATTGCCCTTCATGCAGAGCTGAGCTTGTAATATGTACTCTAGATGCTGAGTAAATGCTTTCCCTGACTGTCCCTGGCTTACTCACTCAGCCACTCTGAGTCACCTTCAAAACATCAAGATTATGTGTGTATACACTGTAATAAATAACCACCTGCACTGAGGTAATGCAAATTGAATTTGTTGAAATATGGTCTATTATATTAAAATTTATGTTTCTATTATAATTTTTATTGTATGAAAAAAAAATTGTCCTGTGTAAAATTACTGAGAAATAAAAACTGTATTCATATATAGGAATGCTTATCTATTCTTGGGAACTATTTAATAATAGATTCCTACCCTACACATATCTACTACATCCTCTTAAAAACACAGAGCTGGATTTTGTCATTCCTAAAGCAGGTCAAGTAACTTAATCATGATGCACTCTTTGTATATATCTAAAAGTGATAATAAAAGAACTGGTTTCTTTTTTATACTTTAACCATATAATATTTCTTATATTTAACCATATAATATTCTTAATATTGAACCATAATAATATCTCTTCAATATTGTCAACGGGTAGAAAATACACCTAAAACATACTAATTCAAGGGATTTAAAGATAAAATACAGCTGTAAGTTCATTTTAGAACAGAAGGACTTTTTATTAAACAGTTCTGAAGCTGACACAACTCTGGTGCTTTTATTGGGCTGAAACAAGTTAATGACCTGTATAACAAATAGTTATTTTCCCAAATGAAAAAATACCTAAAAACATTAAAGAAGAAAATTTGAAATCAATTGATAAGTATGCAGGCACTAAATTAGCCTTATTTCATGCTAATTCAGCTTTATTGAATTCATATCACCATCCATAAAAGCTGCCTCTGCTGTTCAAAGTAATACCCAGTATATCTCAATTAGCAATGTGTTAACCTTTCATCCAAGCTGGCTAGCAGAGTGCAACTAAATAGATTAACTATAAAAAAAAAAAAAAAAAAAAAAAAAAAAAAAGAGGAAATAAAATCTAAGATCAGAAAGAGAAGTTAAAAATATTTTTATTTTTGATTGTAACTTAAAAAATGCCAGTAGAGTGGACAAAATGACATTAAATCATTAGTATTCATAAGTCTGATAGAATATAAATTTCTCTTTTAAAGTTTGGAACTAATAATGAATATTTGAAGAATTTTAAATATCTTTGGAACAACAATAGGCCGTACCTGTTGCTAACCAATGAAAGGAATTAGAACATATGATCTCAGCCTTCATTCCTATAGCTGTGGAAACAATTCTTAGCATAGTTAAAATTTAAATTCCAATCACATTTGATTAGTTTATAAAAGTCATCATTCAAATAACATAGTTTATAAAAGAGAAGGCTAAAGGTGATGGTCACTTGTATTTTTGCCTTTTAATTGCAAATTGCAATCTTTTGGAATGGGACACTAACTCTGCATTTTAACTCTCTTCCGTATTTTTGTGATTTAATCAGTTCAATGCAGAGACATTCTTCTTAATTAATTAATCTTGGCTCAATTTAAATATCAGCAACTCTGTGGCATTATTTTTTAAATCACATATAAAAGCACAATAAAAAAGACAGTCCTTGAGGTTTGAACAACATATGCACCAGATGCTTATTGTAGTGTATTTAAACCTGAATTTCTTTTTAAAACATAGCCTAATATCTACATTGAGTATTGTAGAAGTTTATGGACTAAAAATGCACTATAAATCCTCCAGGGTGGGTGATGTTTCAGAGTTATTGTCTTCATTGATAACCTTCATTCTTGAATCCCAAATTTTGTTTCAGGCTTTTTCTGCTGCAGTCTAATTATGACATTAACATTTTTTTTTCTCCTTTACTCACTAATAGAAATTGTGACTATCATGAATGGAGGGACCATATGCTGCTTTGAAAAGGCAGCAGGGACCATGGAGGCAGCTTATAAATGATCTGAGTAAGAAATGAACAGAGACCAATTAAGCTGGTTAGGAGGCTGGAGGTTTTGGAAAGAGAGGATACTAAATTTGGTTCCCTTCAAAAATGATAGAAGATAGAATTAAAAATTAGTGCAATTATTTTCTGTCTTTTTTGTTTAATAATTCCTTTGTCGCTTGCCACAACATGGCATGGTTTCTTTTCTCTTTTTAATGTGGGACACAGATTTTAACACTGGAAGTTGTGTGTGAGTGAAATTACCAGGATGGGAGTGGCAGCCACTCACAATGTGGCTTTTTTTGTCACTGAGGAAAGTCTGTGCACTAAATAATGCATGCACAATTACCACATTAATCAGGCTGGTCAAAACAGGTGATCCAGTGAATATCTTTGTGCCCACTGCCATTTAATGCTATTCACCCATGTATCTATTATAACTTTTCATTTAACACCACAGGTGTGCTCAGTGCTTTGCAGATAACGTGGAGGGGTAGGATCCTTTCTTACAGAATTTAAATTCAAGGTATCCAGTATTGGATGGTAATAAAATGCAGGAAAATCTGAGTGGTTTTTTTTTTTTTTTAACCACACTTTAGTTAAGTTTTTGATCTTTATTTAGCTTTGGAGGGATATATTTGGAATATATTTTAAGCTTTTTTTGAGTCTCCGGAAAGATCCAATTAGTGAGAAGAGAGGATGTAGCCAAGGAAGGGTTTCCAGATGTAAAGGGTGGAATGAAAAAGTGCCACAGAAGAGAGCAAAGGGACAATTTGAATACCAAAAGCCTGCAGGTAAAGTCACAAATGGCTTATTCTAATTACATTCCTTTTGTAAATGACAAAAAAGAAATAGTAAATTCAGTGTTAATTATATATAGGGAAAAGAATGGGAAACATATATGCTGACTTAAATGCAAAGGGGAAAATCATATTTACATTTGGAAAGATATGTATTTTGAAATAAGAAAAATTCCAGAAAAGTAAAAAAAAAAAAAAGAAAAAAAAAAGAAAAACAACAAAAAAAAGGAAGATTCTCCCAGGGAATATCTAAATTCTGATATTTTTAAAAAGAAAGAAAAATTTTGATACCACCAACTGCCCCAAACTTCACACTGCTATGCATGAAGGGATGTAAATTGGGGTCATTATTTAGTTTACTGCTTTGTGGTTACAGTCATGAAAATAATCCTTTATTCTCTTTTCCTCTCTTGTAAAACTGATTTTTCCCCCTTGGCACAGATGATGAGACAATGTGACCAGACTTCTGTGCGTGGCCACAGTGGCTGGGGCTGACCAACACTTCTTTTGTTTCCTTGTGCTTTTCCACGTGTTTGCCTTGATCTTAATGTTTAAAACTCCTTCAACCAACACCATTTCTTCCTTCTGATTTTGGGCACAATCCAGAAAAAAAATCAAAACTGGACAAGGCCTGAGACTCTCAAACATGGGGATAATACCAGCAATACCAACAGTATCAAAATTATGTGAAGAATGGAGATTTCTGCTCTGCCTGGGTAAATGAGACAACATAACATGGTGTATCTGAAGTGTACTGCATATCTGAGTATCTCAAAACACTCCACGGATTATAGTGATTCATTGTAATTGCATCATGATATTGCCATTATGTTGCAGTCATGTTATCATTTCCGTAATAAACATTTATCTTAGGAATGCTTGTGTGCACCACATAATTAGTTCTGGAATAAAGAGTGCTAAACATGAGGTGTGATTCATTAGGAGAATGATAGAATTTGATTTTTAAATTCTAACAATTTATTTTAACTGTTACTTGTTGAAAGTGAAAACAAACTGAAGTTCTGTTAATTGCAAAACTGATACAAAACAAGCTTAATTAATGATTGAAAGCTAATACGTATTCAAATATTAGCACAATTAGTTATTGTTGAGTTTTTCATTTCATGTCACTGTAAAATTTAATTGTCAGCTCTATTTATGATTTCAAGTAGAACAATTTGATCTAGAATTTTAAATAAGAAAACAGTTTATTTATCAAAATATAGCCAGGGATAACAATTTCACCCAATACATTATTGCCTCAATCTGAGCCTATCACTCCAAAGGAAGTCTTGCTATAAAGTATTAATAAAAATAATTTTAGAAAATCTATTCTGCTATTGAGATGCCAGCCATACATGAGGAAGCAGAAAACCTTCATTTAAAAAAAAAAAATCACTTTAGCTTAAAAGCAAAATATACTCTGTTGCAAGCTAATCACTTAATTATTCTATTCTGCACAACTTTTGCCTTCTGAGGTTTGTCTGCATAAGGCAGTGATCTAACTATAACTTAATTAGCTTGGTTAGTAGAAGAACTATGGTCATATTAACTCCAAATATGTTTATAGAGCACTGAGTTATGTGTGAGAACAATACCCAGAGCTTCTGAGACTTGGGGTGTTGTTCACTTGTAAGGATGATATATAAACCCAAACCAAACAAGCCAACAAAATCCACAAATCCCTATGAGAAGTAAATACAAACTATTTGGATTTCTTTGCTCCCAGCCTCTGAGAACTTCAGAAAATATCCTCTAATGTGATCCTTGTGATGGAGTACAAGCATGTAGCATAAAAACTTTTGTTTCCAGACTAGAGAATTAATAATTCTCAAACATTAATTCTATAGAAATGAGATCAGTAGGATGAAGATCCACTTTCAGAGCTAAATTTCCAGGTTTATCATGTCAGCCTTCAAGGACCCTGTGGCTTCAGTGGTATCCTAATGGTGGATTTGGAGATTTGCATCTCTAAGAACAGGAATTCAGTGGGAAATAGGCTATAGGTGACCTGTGTCTGCAGAACCATGGCCAGACTTCAAACATGACAAAGAACAAGCCTGCATCCCTGAGAAAAAAGTAATAATTCTGGGAGGAGCTATTGGAATTCACAGCCTGAGTAACCCACCACCAGGATAGTGGTTCCTACTTTGTGTATTGTGGCTGTTTCAACTGTGACATTTAGGTCTCATTTCTTTTTGGGAAAAGCAGTCCTGGGATTTTATACCTTGGGAATATTCAGGTGCCTACACAACTTCTCAGCAAAGAGAGTTTACCAAGTTTCAGCAGCTGGTATTTCCTCTGACTTGGATTTTGGATTTAAATGTGGGCTTAGTCACCAAAGTCTGCCTAAGTACTTTGTTATTTCTGGGAATATGAACCAAAGTCACTTTTGTTTTAAACTAGCTTAAAAGACCAGTTATTTTTACAGAAGTGTGTTGGTGATTCCACAAAAGGTCAAAAACTTTTCAAAATAATACACTGTATCTAGTTTCTTTTTGAAGCTCAGGTCTATTTATTTAGACCCAAGTTCTTTTCAGACATATACCTGGGACAAGGAGTGCCCCCAAGATTACCTCAATACTATTGATAGACTACTCTGCCTAAAACAAAAAAGGGAGCAAAATCTGTAGAATTTCTAGTCTTTCAAACCAGCTACATAATTTCATATTAATCTAGAAGAACAACTTGGTCTTAACTCACACACCAATTTCTTCTTTGGGATCTGAAACTGCTAGATGTGTCATATTTGTGATCTCAGGTGTTTGAGATCAGTGCAGCTAAGCGTAGTTTGAACAAACTAATTGAAATGCCTTTTCCCCCTGCAGTCTTTGGCAGTCTATTTTTAAATAGTGTGAAAATTGAAGTATATTTACTCTTTGGTTACCAGTATAATATCCTATTTGGTATGTTTTTACTGAGCTGCCTGAATTTAATATCAGCTTCTAATTGCTCACTAAATGTAATTGCATATTTTTTTCCATCCATAAGAATATTTCAGAGCAAGGGGTGCAGCAAATATTAATATATATATCTTGTATCATATTCTGCTAGTTTTTGTGGAATTATCTAAGTTTTTAATTTAGTGATTTTTTTTCCCTAGACAATTATTTTTTCAAGTTCTAATGGTATGCAGAACAAAAATTTTTTTAAAGGTAATTTGATAAGGAAAGAAATTTTAAGGTTAAACCCTAAGTTCAAGGTAAGGTTATTTTGAAGAAGATATACACTTGTTATTACTGGGTTTGTGTACAAATGATGAAATCCCAGGAGAGTTAATTAGACAGGAGATAGGCATAGTATAAGCACAGTATCTAGCCTCATGTAGTCTAAGAAATGTTTCAATAATGGTGTAACATTTCTACATTACTGAATTACTGTGTATGCACTAGTATACATACACTAATATATAGTGTATCTGTCCATATAAATGCTAATTGCTGATATATATAGTAAAGAAATATGTAACATTTAGATTAGTTTGCACTCCCTAGAAGATTTCTGTAGATGGTGAATCACAACTGAGCTTCATTCCCTTCTGCCTGATCAAAATATAACTCCTGTAACGAGCACATTTCTCAGTATGCACAGGAAAAATGATAGCTTGTGTTTATGAAGACTTTTAAGGACAGAAAGGATCTATGGGGAATGCAAGGAAATGACCTAATTACTTTCAATACCTACAAAAGGCATCAAATAATGGCCAGGTTTTTGCAAAAAATGTTCTTTTCAAAATTAACACCTATCAGCAATAATATTTTTCTACAGTGCTTGTACTTATTGTAGTTTTCATCTGTAGGTTTTAAAAGTAGTCAAAATTGAATACTCTGTGCCTTTATAGGAAAAATAACTATCAGCTGCTTACCAGTGATTATAGGTTAGTCACATTAGAACTGAATAAACATTAGAAATCTGATCAGGAAGTGACCTATCCAAGTATTTTTTGTCTGAGTGTAAGTCTACCCTGTATTCAAGTTAAAACTGTGCCCACTTTTCTGAAAAGATTGGATCATACATTCTTCTAAGTGATAAATGGCTGTTTACTACAGGTAAAAACAGGATTTATTTCTTTGAGTATTTTTTAACATAGAATGACACATAGTCATAATGCCAACTGTCTACTTTTTTCAAAGCTTTTCAATGTTATTTTCTCTAAATAAATCACTAAAGCATTTAAATGAAATTATTAAACTCTACCAGTTTATTTTCATGGTTTTCAAAGCAGTCCTACACTTAAGGCTAAACTTTAATTACTATATAGGTGCTTAAGTACCATAGGAAACTTGGGTTTAGTTAAAAATTATTTTATACTTGTTCTAGGCATAGCCATTTGCAATTAATCTTCTGATTTGAAGTCTTGGGCCTTAATATGATAATTCAGATTGTTTCAGCATATTTTACTATAGAATGTAACTACTACCATTCCTAACTCTATGCAATTAATTAAAAAAAATTCTTTTGTTGTTAATGCAAATGAAACCTTGGTTCCAATCCAATCTTTGACAGAGAAGAACATTCCCAAAAGCATCTGCACTTACTTCAGCTGTGCCTCATGCACTTTGAAAACATCAGGACAGACTGTGTGTCTTGTCCAAATGAGTATTTACATTTCCTACAGTCCATGTAAATGACATTTTCTCTATCCTTATATTAAATACTTATTTCATATCTGCTTTTATGGAGACAGGAGAAAATAAGGGGCAAAGAGATGAGAACTCTCTGTTGTGTCAGTGAAAATAACTAGATTTGATACAAAGGAATGAAAATGCCAGAATTCCTATGGGACAATTTCCGATTTGGATTTGTTTACATTTGTGGAAACTGTGATAAAAGGTGTCTGAATCATCTAGTTGGCAGGGAATAAAATATAATCATCAATGGCCAATATATGTTTATCAAAACAGGGTCAGAATTATATCTTAGACCCATGAAATTGCATTATAAAAGAGAATAAAACAATGAAATTAATAGAAAGTGGTTTTGGATATTATGTCAGACTAGCAAATCCTTTGGCATCTTTGAAAGCCAATATTAATATAATTTTTGTAAAGCAGCAGTTATTATTACTTATTGTACTGCAGTAGCCACACAGGTGATGATCAAATAAAGCTTGGTAGGTTTGAAATTTGAAATCAAGTCTTACTTCTCCTGTGCATTTTCCTCCTTTTAAATTTTTTTTAATGGTAAGAAGAAAATACCCTCATCTTTGGAATTGGTGTCTGAATCGGAATGTTTTTTTTGCCAAGGAAATTTTTACTGAGGTGTGAGTGACTCACTGGAAGTAGTACTCAAATCTTTGAATATAAGACTTACATAATATTTTTTTCTATTTGTGTATGTCTGCATGACTTCAGCAAAGAACAGCTTTCTTCAGTGTCTGGTAGTTTTTGAGCTTTCAGATTTACAGTGCTTGACATCATTACCATGATTTGAATGAAAACATAAAACACAGGAACATCACACTGATGAAGAGCTGAGCAAGTAATAAATAATAGAAGGGATAGGTGTTCATGTCCATCTAGATGAAAGAACTTTGGCATAGGAAAAAGGACCTTGAAAAAAACAGAAATTGAATCAAGTTGCTTTATGAATTGAATGTGCAAGGTAAAGAAAATATAAGGTCTGGCTAAATTAGAAATGCTCTAGAGAAGAGCCACAAGATTGAGAAAAGTATTAGGAAACAAAACTTTGATAATAGGATTTTCAATGCAGTAAGTAAAAGTATAAAAGGAATGCCTGGAAACTGAAGCTGAGATTATTTATAACTGTTAGGTTAATTAATGTTGGAATGATTTACCACAGGCTGGTTCATTCTCCATCAATGGCAACTGATGGATCTTTTCACCCTAAAATATATACTTTAATTCAAAAGAGAATTAGTACATGCCTTTATTACAAAAAGTTAGTTTAGATCATCACCATGATCCCCTCAGGCCTTTAATCTATAAATTTGTGAAATTCTCAAGCTACTTTGGTTGCTCTGTTGCACTGAGACCCTAAAGAAATGTATTTCAGTATGGCCACACTAATGTGAGTCTATTGAGACATATATCTAGAGCTTATCTCTATTATAAACTCTGGAGTGAATTGTTTTTCTTCCAGTGAAATACACAAAAATGCTTATTTCAGGATCACACCTCCCACCACTCTCTCCCCACAGATACAAATACTCTCACCCACTGAAGATGAAGTGAACATCCTGGGCAGTCTGAGAATTCATTCACCCAACCCAGCCTGTGTGCCTGCCTGGGATGAAGTACCTCTATGGATAAAAAGTCTGTCCTAGGCAAATGCCAAAAATAAAAATGTGTCATTGTATGAATAGAATTGAAATGAAACTTCAGGACTATAAGCTCTCAAATTTAGATAGTTTGAAACTTACATAGTTTTTACTATAGAGAATAAAGTAATATTTAATCAGGTGTAACAAGGCTGTTAGGTTCCTTCTCTTCAGTGTTCCTCTCTAGCTACTTCCACAGGAATGTTTAATATATTTTGCCTAAAATTTTCCAGACATGTTAATTTTGTTGGAGTTATAGGCAACCCTGAAGCTGGTTGAAGGCCATTAGAACACAGTGATTAACATCATTACTACCTATCCCACCCATGTATCAATGTATTAGAAAAACTTCATTCTTGTTCTTGACAAAATGCTGAAGCCATTAAAAAAAAATCATTACTATTTATTAGTAGTATTTAATAGCATAATATTTATTCATTACTATTATTAGTTCATTACTATTAATAGTAATAATTTCTTTAGCTAAGAGCTGCTCCAGTGAGGTGCTGGGTATCTGATAATGGTGGTTTGTTGTTGTTGACACTTGCATTCAGCAATGCCATATTATACTCTCTTAGATTTGCAGTTCTTCCAAGAGTAATGCTGCTGCAGGAGATTCCTCAGTCTTTATGTGTTGCCAGTCAGCCAGGGAATAAATCAGCCTCATTTCCCAGAATGGGAACTCTCCTTCCTGAAGTCTGTTCAGCTCTTTTACCTGAGTTGTGCTTTGTTTTATTCAGCAGAGACTGAAGTGTTGGAGAGAAGTTTTCCATGAAAGCAAACAAAAGATCTTACATGAATCTTTATTTAGATGTTCACTTATATACCTTCTTACACACAAGCGATTTTATGATGCAAAGCACTTAGAGGAATTCCTATTACAATAAAGGTTAGGGGTTATGCATATCACTATGCAGATGAAGACATTTAAACAGCTGATTTTAGATTCTTTTGTGCCCTGATTTGTGACTTAATTTGAGCCTGGGTGGGAAAGTTGACATGAGAATGCAGCAACCCAGACATAAATTCACTCATCAGCATTTGACCGTAATGATTGACAATAATAGACAAGACTAATGATAATTTACTTGGCCGTCAAAAGAATTTCTCACCCCAGCCAGTGGGCAATTAAGACTTTGCAAGGCTGATTTAAGGTTAGTTATTGTGAATTCTTTCACATCTTAATGTTCTGTTATATACTTTGTCTTATTTTGAAACAACTAATGATTGCAACAATTGCTGCATTTGAAAATTCCTTTTCTCTGTAGTTGTTTTTATCTTTTGAATGAACGCTACTGACTTCTGCATTAATGTCCTACTAAACATATTAAGAATATTTTTCAAGACTGTTCAAGTTCCTAGGAAAATATCCATGGAAAATGGATAATTTCTTGTTTTTTAACACTCCCCTGAACATAAAATTTTTTAAAACCTCTATTTTTATTTTGATAGTAATTTGATACAACAGGGTCTGGTGAAGAGAAAACTTGTTGGCTGATATAGCTGATGGTTTGGTAATGTCTACAATATCAAAGTATTACTAGTGTATTAGCACATATTCTGAAAATTTGGACCTGAGTTTATTGCCATGTGATGAAATTGTGATTCATCACAGGCTCACTGACATGAAAATGATCAAAATGTTTTCATGCCTTCTTTCTGCAAAGATTTAATTTTCAAACGGTTTTATTTCATAACTAGTGTGAAATATCCATAGTAGTGGTTGGTGGTGGCTGGACTAAAAATACCAGTTCTGACTGGGGAAATGCACCAGATAAATTTGCTTGGATTTTTTGATGAAGCGTCCTTGTTAATCCTAAAACTCATTTCACTTAAATGTCACAGTGCAAAGTTTAGATCTCCAGTCTAGATTAGGTGTCTGAACTCCCTGTGTGCTTCTCACCCCCCTCAAGTCATTCTGCAAGGCTTTTCATCCCATTTTAAAACAGTTTGTGAGAGGGAGTGGGGTGATGGATGGCTCTGTAGGAGTACCTGCCTCTTTCCATTCCTCCAATCCCTGGCTTTTGTTTAGCCCATGTCCAAGCTGTGCCAGTTCCTCCCATGCATCTGTCACAGACATTCCCTCCTCTCTAGACATGCTCCTAGAACTCTCATTCCACACTCCTTCCAACATTTGGGTATATGGGAGATGAAGGCTGAATTTAAGAACCCACACTGTTCTCTGCACAAACCCTACACGAGTCCATTTGGCCAAGAGCCTCATTAAACCCTAGTGATGCACTGCTCTGTGGAGATTCCCATATCCTCTGCCCTAGGAGAGACCATGCCAGTGCTCTGCTTTTCTGTCACTGGTTTGGGTTTAATCCCAGTGAGGAGTTAGTTAAACTCCTCTTCCCTGAGCCCCTTTTGTGATAGGCTGCCCACATCTTAGCCAATAAGAAAAAGCTTTTATTTATAAGCCTGGTGCCAGCATCTGAACAACTTGGAAGGACTAAAATATCTCCTCAAACCCTCAGATACAAGTCGTGCAACAATAAAAAATTCCCCAAAGTATAAAGTTGGTAATTTTGCTATTAAGTGCTACATATGTAAAGGACAGTAGACTGACTTTCTGGAAGGACTAACATCTTCTTGACATATACAATTGGCTGAGTTTGTCTGTTCCCTACCTTAATGGATGACACCTGTAAAAAAAAGTAAATCTATTTTTAATGGGATAGTCCCTAAATGACCCAATTTCAGGAAGAGTGCACTTTCATGAATATTTATTTAATACGAAAACACTAAAGTAAACAAGAAACTACATGCTATAAATAAAAAGAGCCCAGAGGGTCAAACAGTGATAGACTGTATGATATGAAAGCTAATTTTGTATTGCTTTGTGCACTGTGTTAGCAAAACAGATCCCAGTGTGTGGCTGCTGCTCATGATGTCAGTCAGGAGGTCTTTGTTACCTTTGCACAGGCAGCTTCTGTGCACTGAGAAGGGCTTGAAGCAGATACCATGTTTTAAACATATATTCTTGTTGTTTTCTGTAAAAAAACCCTTCCAATTCTGTTCTGTCCTTTAAAATCCCTAACATTCATTGTCAGTATGGGTTGCCATTCCAATTTAGATTGTGTTTATATGGAGGGTGCTTTGGAGAGGGCATGCAGAGACAGGTCCCTGGTTATCCTCCAGATTCTTGTTAGATAATTTAATTCCATATAGGTCTTCCTACTTAGTGCAGATTTTTTTTCCTGTGGCACAACAGTAGCTGTTGTTCTATAGGGTGTCCTTAGGAGGTGAAACTAATAGCACTGGACAGCATTTGGGGATATGCAATTATTATGTTCCAAACACTTATAAATGTATTGACAAAATAATTGGCAAAGTGTATCTAATCTTATTCAACTCTTGCCTCCATCAGATGAGTTATGTAGGCCCATAGTGTCATGTTTATATTTTTTTAGGCTGGACATTTTTGTGTGCAGTTTATTTCTAAATATATTGTATCACTAGGGTCTGAAGGTGAAAAGGACCTCAAAGTAGGTCACTAAGTGCTGTCTTCATATGCATTGGAACTGGATATTTACTCTGTGTGTACTGTGCTTACCTGGACAGGAAGTGATGTAGGCAATGAGAAGAGGAGCACTGGAGCAGAATGAAAAGTCCCACTTGGATATTCCTGCCTTTTTCAAAGGCAAGTTCAGAATAACTTAAAATAACAATTACTTCATTGAGCTTTATCATAAAACTGTATTGTAGCCAGAAAGCCAACATATATATAACCTCTTTATCTTTTCTTGAATTATAAGCAATTATATTTGAGAGATTACTATAAAATTCCACTGTATGTTTTAATGTAAATTTAGTTCCTTTTTATGTAGCTATGTGCCAATATACCTCATACATGACCAATGTTTAATATAAAGCTTTATTCATTCAATCAATCACATGTTAATATTTCTGGGTTTTCTTAATAAGAACAATATACCTTCATTTGTGGAACACTCAGCATCTGAGACTGGGAAACATGTGATCTCACTTTTTTTTTTTTTTTTAAACAACATGAAATCATCACTTGTGGATTTAAAAAATACCAGTTTGAATGACAACATTTATAGGAAGTGTGTGAGAACTGCTTTCCTACACAGAGACAAGCTATAGCCAAACCATCTGGTTCCAGTGAGACAGTAACTTGTGAACCCACTAAATTCTTGTAAGTTCTCTCTTGTAGCTGCCTGTCCTGTGAGACTTCCCTTGCAGTAAACAAGATATTTCCAATTAGGGTGTCATTGGTAATCTACTGCATGCCAGCTAAAGATCTCCACAGTGTTTGTGGGAAGCCACTCTCCACAGAGTCTGGCTGGAGCCACTCATGGGAGATGCTTTTCTCTTTGTTGAGGACCAATTCCTAGTCCAGGTTATTTCAGTAACCACAGAAAGCAGCAAATCTTGTAATTTTTTTCCTTACCTTGAGGATAGAGAGTGTTTTACACACTGTTCTCCACATTTTTAAAATTGCAGGAGATGCAGGAAGAAGACATTTTAAGAGCTGGAGAAAATGCTTTATAGTGGGAGATTTAAATAGCTCAATCTGTTTATCTTATCAAAAGAAGATTGATAGGTAAAATGATTACAGTGTGCAAGTAAATTCACAGGAAGAAAATATGGGGTATTAAAAAGCTTTTTTTTATTCAAGCACAGAACCTTGGTAGAAACTAATGCTGGAATCTCAAACCAGATAAAACAAGTTGGAGTGAGGTGAAAATTCTTACTTTTTAGAATCATCATCTGCTGGAGCAAACTCTGAAATTGAGGCTCCATGTCCTGTGGTACCTTTGAAAAGGGACTCTATGCCCTGGCTAAAACCATGGCATTGTACTAAATAAGAGAGTGAGTGGCACATTTAATGACCTATGAGCTGCAGAAAGCTATCCTAAACATTTTATCAATACTTCTGTCCTTCCCCTTTATTAAAACTATAAAATGCCAAAATTATCTTCTGTTGGAGACATATTGAGCCCAAATGCTGAGTTTGTAAAAAACACTTATGCACATGCCCAGCCTTAATGGATTCCAAGATGCTCAAAAAAAAAAAAAAAAAAAGGAATTAGGGAATTTATTATTTGCCAGGACTTTTAATCTAATTTCCACATGACATTTTACAGCTAGGATTCTCATGCTGAGGTTCACTGCTAGTCTGCTCATTTCTTGCAGCTGGGCATTTGCAGAGAGCCTTGTTTCTTTGTTTTCCCCTAGCAACATGCTTTAAAAGAAAAGACAAAATAACTCTTTGACTTCACTGAAGTCAAAGGCAAAACTCCAACAAGCTGTGACAAGGCTAAGATTTCACCTTAATATTTAGCTAATGCTTCTGTCTTGATATGCACAGTGCTTGTACTTCTCACAAAGATTTAAGATTTTCTAGCTTTGCAGATGGAAGTCCTTGGACTGCACAGTTTTGAATGAAAGGAAGGGTAGATTATGAGATTATCTCCATGAATACAAGATGGATTGCTATGAAAAATATTATGGGATTTTGTTTTGCAGTATCAGAGATTATACTTATTGTCATTTTATTATTGTAAGGTCAAGGTAGCACATTAAAAGGTAGGACCACAGAGGAATAAACTTTATGTTGGAGCATTTGCTATGTCTCCATGCACATTATGAATATTTTCAATTTTTAAAAAATCAACAAAATAAGAAAATTACTTTCTTATTTTACCAGTGTACAACTTTTTCCTAGATGCTGCTAGTTTTTCATTTTCAAGTCCCTTTTCCCCATCCTTTCTGTCATACATGCTAATCCCCCTTTTTATAACACCGTCTCCGAGTGATTCATTTGTGACAGTCACAGAAGCATGCACTCCAACACCCACACGCAGGTAAATCTGCTGCGGTGATATATTTTAATTACAGATTTAGTCAGAAGTAATTAAGGTTTTATGTCACAGTGATAGCGGAGAGTTTTAAAAATTCATGTGGTTTCAGTCTTTGTGAGCGCGCAGTTTGTGACACAATGGCTTGCAAAACAGGAACGATCCCTTAGTGCTGTTAGATTAATTAATAGAAAGAGAATAAACTTAATGGGGCTAGAAAAGTGCAAAAAATTGTGGTTTTTCCACTGTATATCACACAGATGGAATGGTCGTCCTGGGATTGCGGCGGGGGACAGTAATTGCATTTTAATTACAGTGCTGATGGCTTCTGCTTCCTACCAGATGGAAGGCCCTTTTAAAATAGAGGCACAATAGCAAGCCTCTGCTTATTTTCTCTTCTGATGCTGGCTAACATATAGTGACACAAGACAAAAGCTATTATGGTATGGTTTGATCAGAAAGACTTTATTCAGTGCTATAATACTTCATAGTAGGAAGAAAATCCATTCTCTGCCAATATTAAAAAGGCTTTTCTTCTGTCTAGAAACTAAAATGGAAATATGCAGGGAACTACCAACTACTTTTATTAGTAACAATCATAGTTAATCACGTTGTTGCTAGGTTGATAATATTTATAGAAGGAAAGAGAGATAACTGAGTCTTCCTTTGTTTAGAATGCTTAGCTAAGATGGTTCTCAGGATGGCACTATGCAGAACAACGCACAGGTTAGATTGAAGTTAAAAGATACAAAGATTACTTTGTGATGTCCTTTTTTTTACAGATATTATTGGGAGTTAGCAAATATAAAAGTGCTGATTATTGAGAAACTGATGTTGCAGAGAAGGGTCAGATCTGTAAATAGTGTGAAAATTACATTCAAAGCGATTAAATTACATTAAGAAGCATACCTTTGTAGATGCACATACAGTATTCATAAGTGAATAAATGAATTATATTTAATAATATTTCACCTTTTTGTCATAGTTTAACTGCTTCATGTATTAGTTTACTTCAGCAAGATGCCCTTCCACTGTCATTGCATCTTTGAGAGAATAGCCTGTTTTTTTTTTTTTATTGTAAAGATATATATCAGAATCGTTTATCTGTGCTTTGAATCTTAAATAAGTGCAGGTACCAATAAATAAATTTGCTTCACAGTTAAATGTATAACTGATTTATTAAGCAACTTCTTTGTGCCAAGGGCCACTCTCTATAATTTTTATGAAGGAAATGAAGTGGTTTCCATGCTTTAATGGTACTATCCTTTAATACTTGTAACAATGAATAAAAACTAGTGCATTGTAGCTCAGAAAGATGTGTCTTCTGGTGCTATGCTGCCAGAACTCAGCTGCCTCTCGGGCAGTTTCCAATTAACCCACTGGAGCTGTCTCTGTTGTCAAGGATGTGCTCAAAAAAACCTCTGAGCTGGCAGCCCAAGGTTCATCCTTGGAGAATGGGAAGATGGAGAGGACAGTGGAAGGACCTTGGAAGGGCCCAGACAAAAGATTTGTATTGTCCATTCTCTGACTCTGGAATCTAAATATTGTTAATAGCATTAACTGTGTCTCCAGTTGGATTATTCTTCATTAAAATATATTTGCATAAGCATTTTTGCAAACAGTATTTTTGCAGGCACATACATTTCTTTCATAACAAATTTAAGTCTAATTTTTTACTGCTACAGTCCAAAAGGTCACTTTGATTATTATATTAAAGGTTAAAAAAATTAATTAAAAAACCAAAGAAGTGAAAACCCAAGTGAAATATTTAGTGCTTTCTTTGCTTGGGTTTTCATGAAATTGTAATCAGTTAATATTTTGTAATCAGTTAAAGTGGGAGTACCTGCAAACTCATTGAAAGAAGGTCTAAGTATTCCGAGTGATCTTCACAGAACTGCAGGAATGATCCAGTAACAAGGAGACCAAAGTGTTACTTTTAAAAAGGAGAAATAAATATTAAGTACAAAATATAAAGTCAGTGATTAGGGAGTTGCATTATCTGACAGTAAGAGGGTGATAGAGAAATAAAAACTGAATTTGAATTATTGCAATTGAATGACAAAACAGGACATATTTTTCTGTGATATGTAATTAGGAGTGTTGTATTTAAGACGTGAGATAACTATTACAATTTCCCTCAGGGTGGTGATGTTGAAATGGATAACATCTCTTGCTTTAGGATTTACTCCAAGAAAGGTACAGGTAACTTGATGAAATTTTGGAGGGGGAAAATCTAAAGATACAGTAAACAGTGATTCTTCATATCTTCATGTCATAGAATTTTACCCACAGCAAAAGATTGAAATTAGATTGTAAAGAGCTTTTCTAACAACAGAGTTACTGAATAGAACAGAGTGCCTGGGTTGTGAAGCATTTTTATTAGAGATTTAGATGAAAATATTCTCATAGTAAGGGATGTGTGATCAAGATGGGATCACAAGGACATTAATTGTAAACATCTGAGTAGTTTTGGTCTTTGTCATTGTTTATGATAATTTTCTCTTATGGTCCTGCAATTACTCTTCATGGTTCCTTTCAGCTCTTCTTTCCTATGGCTCTTGGATGTTTGGTCTTGTGGACTTCCTCTGATTACCTCAGTATTTATGAATTTCTGTAAAAATGTATATCAACAAGAGCAAAAGCAAGTTTTATATGGCACAAAACCCATTCTTAAAATCAGATAAGAAGTTTTCAAGTACTGAAAATTAGGTTTTCATTGAGAGTTTGTGAAAGTGTTATAAAGAGTGAATTTCATATTGGAGCAGCTTAAAATGTGTATGCAAATTTTTTGTGCTTCACATTCAATTCAGAAAAGCACTTATTTAATGAAGTCAAGAGAAAAACTGCAAAAGTAATAAAGGGATGGCAAATAATTACATAGGGTCATGGTGCAGCAAAAGAAAATGCCTGCTAAAGGTATAAATAGGTGTACTGACATCAAATTTAGGGAATTGTTTGGTTAAATGCTCCCCTGGGTAAGAATTGGTTAAAAAATACCTAAGATTAGGAAAGGTACATGGTGATGCCCTGTAAATATTTAAAAGTAAGGGAGAGTATTTTGAGATACTATGTGAAACTATTCAAAACTAATGGAGGGAAATAAAATCCCAAAATGTGCAATTTCAGGAAGTTAAAATATCCAAAAACACTTGAGGATGAAGATTTGATCACGAGATCAATACACTTTACAATAGTTTTCCAAGAGTAGTTGTGCATAAAAACATAAAGGTCATAGTATGAGGTCAAAAAAAATGTCTATTAAGATCTCCTGTGGGCACTAGCAGATGCTTAAATTAGAAAATAAAAGTAGGTGAGACTAAATAGCAGCTACACTAATTAACATTTTAAAAACAGAAATAAACATTAGTAGAATGTACCATTGTAAAAACAATGCAGCACTAATTATTGGAATAGGGAACATGAGCTGTTTTTTCCTTCTCCAATTTCAAAACATCTGTCTTAGGAAATGTGATTTCATCATGATGAAAAATCATCAAAATTATCTGGTGTGGCTAAGAGCTTACCAGCATCAAGTATTCCCTCCTTATTTAAAGAGGTTTTTACGGGTATATTAGTTCAGGCATTAGAATTATAAAATTTCTTTCACTCTTATTCACAGTCCAGAGAGATGAAGACAGCTTTAGATCTGCAAGAATTAATACACAATTCTTTGTGTGAAATTTGCTATTGGCCATCACAGCACTTGTAAATACTTCATACAATAAATGTCTGATGTTTTAAGTACTTCTGGGCTGAAAAAGATCACCATAATCTGGCCTCTAATTTTCAAAATATAGAATGATATTTCCTGTTACTCTAAGGTAGGGTGCTCTAGCACAATAAATATTTCGATCCCAAAGGACCATGGCAACATTAGCAGAAGTACTGGACATTTGTATAAAAATATCTCTCTTAATTGTTCTATTGTGTTTCAAATAATAAATAACAGAAGATTCATCTATCTAGCATAGTAATAGGTGCTATAGAAATTAGTAAAAAACCAAATATTTGACATGTGTATATCCATATTTAGGCAAATTGATGATTTCTGGCACTGTTATAAAATTCTACACTGTAGGGAAAGTTTGCCAGCAAGGAACAGAAGGAGTATTGACTTTTTACTATAATGACATTTCTGTCAAATTAATTATAAACTTGGGAAATATTAATCTAATTGAAATAATACTGCTAAAGGAAAAATCAGTTAGGTTTTTTTTTTCCTGACAGTTTAGTGGTTCACAAAACTTGAAGGACATGAATACAAGAGTATTAGAGAAAATAATTGCTCGTATTATAATCATTTGCATTAACACTATTGAAAAATATTAAAATGTCTATTCATGTATTTTAAATATCTATTCATGTCTATTAAAACTCCAACTGACAGCAATAGAAGAAATTTATCTCTTAATAAAGAATAATAAATAAAAATTAATTAAAATAATAAAGAAAATGAGCAAAGCAGCAATAAAGAAATATTTATATGATCCTTATTAATTTATTATCGAATATATATTGATCAGCAGTCTAGCATATTGTAAAGTTTTCATGACACAAAAAATGGCCATAACCAAATTAAAATGAGATTCACATGCCTATCATGTGTGTTTTTGCCAAAACAAAGAAGGTGTTCTAAAGTAGATGACATCATTTAAATTGAAGAAAATATGAAATACTGAAGGATCCTATAAGGTATTACCCTAGAGGAAGGATGGACACTCCTTGGCAGGTTGCTGAAGGCTGGAGGGGGATGCATAAACCCATCTCATGCTCTGCTGGACTGGGCTAAATCCAGGCTGGAAGCCAAAACCTGAGGGAAAGCTGGGAGTGTGCTCAGCATTTATTGAGCACAGGATTTAAGTGTAGAATGGCATAAATGAGCACCTCTATTAAAGCACAATAGACACACAGAATTTGGAGGGCTTTGACAAAAAGTCAGTGCCAGCACCTTGTTTGTACCTTTGTGCCTTTAATGAAGGCAATGAGCTAAAAACTCTGAACTGGGTTCTTGATGCTGTTCTCCTTGCAGGTGCAGAAATTAAATTTGGTGCATCTGAGAAGTGTAACAATGACAGATGTTGAACCAAAAAGGTTCCCTTGAGTATTCATGGCTTCTTCTGGTTTACATGTGAGCACTGATGTAGCAGGCTCCTGGAAGTGGCTAAAGCAGTCTTTGTCACCTTATTTTGTGTTGGTGGTCTAAAAACTGGCCTCATAGGCACTGGGAAGGGATGTTTAGACTGACTTTAGTAAATGGTTGATTCTTAAATCAGATGTTTTACTTATTCACTACACTTGGATCTTTCAAAGAGCTGTTAACTGGATTATATGGCATGACACAAACATATATAACTGAATTGTTATCTGAGGGACACGATCTCCTTCTTTTGCCCAATGCCATGCACAATTTACTGGTTTCTTGGGGGATAGACTGAAATCTTTCTGAGCACCATGAGAAAACCACAGAGCTCCTCAGTGACTGTCACTGCATATTCATTTCCATCCAAGCCATGCATATGTCAGGTTACAGTGCTGCAAGAGGACTGCCTTGTGTGCTGCAGTGCTCACAGTCAGCCCCAGCACTGCTCCTCTTGTTTATTTTCCTCACTGGACACTCCCAAGGAAAACACAGGGTCAGAACAACAGAGCTTCAACCTGGATCCTTCTGCATCAGAGCACCTTTGGATCCGTGGAAAGGGACATGGATTTCACTTTAAACAGATGCTGGATGTGGTAAGCATTAACAATTCATACCTTTCTCGACAGTGGTCTGAAAATGGTTTCAAGTGTCTAAATGTGTAAACAATCCTGACAGGTCCTGTTGTTGGCTCAAGGCTGCTTTGGGCCTAATAAACTGGTTGGCTGACTCTGAAATATTAGAATAGGCTTTCTATGCTACAACTCTATTAGATTCAGAGAGGGTTGAGGTATCTAGAACCTGACTCATTTCTCTTCAGGTTCTGTATCTCACCATGTGAAAACAATTATACCACTACTGAAACAAGCACGAAGCTTGTTTTTTGTTAGATTTACAAGATGGAAAATAATAGATGCTGCCTTAGTATTAACAACATTCTCATGAGAGACAGTATTCACAGGAAAAAGTTGCTTTTTCTGCCTTTGAGTAGGTGGGTAATACTAAAGCAATTTAGGTCTGGTTGTTAACTAGAGAATAAAATTAACTCTACTTTAAATTCATTGCCATATTCCAGAGTTGGATATTGGAAGCAGAGCTCTTTTGCAGCACTCACCCTTTACCTGTGACACCCCAAGTCTTGTTAATCTAGGCTGTCTAAAAATAGAAATGTGCTTGATTATCTGTCACTGTTCAGATTTATCTTTCTGCAGTGTTTCCTAAATTGCAGCTCTTACTCTGGAAGGGCTTAGTCTGTGTAAAGACACAAAGTGGTTTGGAATGGAATGGTTTTAAACGTTAGTGATATCTCTGGATGACGCATTATAGAGAGCTGTATTCCAATTGTGTGGCAGTCTTAGCTCCACACTTAGATCAAACACTTGTTTGGCATAAAATTTGGTTACCAACTTGGTTTTGTCATTATCTACATAAAATGTGAAGCTGTACATGTTGTTGCTTTTATTGTCTTCATCACATAGTTAAGATAGTGTTAAGAGTTACTCAGAAATGTCTGTCTTTTCTAGAAATCTATTTATTTAGATGCTTATTTGCAAGTTCTCTGTATGTTGATCCATCACTGAAGCAGGCAACCCTTGTGTAAATGCAGCTTACATAAATAATCCTGTAAATATATAAACCACATTTATCAGAGAGTAGCTAAATGAGCCCTGCATAATAAGAAAATGATAAACTACTTTGTATTAATTGCTAAAAGTGGTGATTCTATTTGACAGAGCACTGAACTGAAACTTAGGAGATCATATTCACTGGCCAGAGCAAATTTGCCTATCAACTTGCTTCATTTTCCACATGTTTAGAATGGGAAAAATGTTACTGACTTCTTTTTAAGCAGTTTCTTGATTTAATACTAAATAATGCCATATATGACATATGTATTGTTTATAATATACCGAACAGAGAAATACAAAACCAAAGTGACACTTTGTCTCTAGAAAATATTTGGAGTAAGAATTTGCAAGCCTTCAGGAGAGAGAATTCCAGATTTATGGCCTCTAAAAAGCACTGATAAAATGTGATATGTCTAACTGGGGAAACCAACAACAACAAGGAATACACAGGAATGATGCCCATGATAGACAAAGAGAGAGGACTGGAGCTCTATACCTGAGTTTCTTTTATTTTTCAGTCCACACAAGAAGTATTCCATTACATAAATCAGATTTAAACAGATTCTGGAAATTTTAATTGTTGACTATATTCTGATTTACTTGTGGTAGATAATTCCAGTGTGCATGTTTGTATTGCAAACACAGGGCTTATATTGCTCTTTTTGGAAACAGAGTAGTCTGTTCTGCAGAGATTAAGTTCCAAACCCAGGTATTTCCTGGACTGTACATTAGCTCCCTACCACTCAAGGATGCCTGTTTAGCCATCTTCCACAGCACATCTCAATGGGCTTGATGAACACAGACAAAATACAAATTGTGGTTATGGAAGGCCATGTAAGTTTTCTTTCCTGCCCAAAACAACTTCTTTATACTTTGACACTTCCTGTTTGAATTCTGCTCTTCTTTAGTTTCCCAAGGCCCTTTATCCACCAATCCATCATATCAACAGTTTTCTGGTGTGATTGAATGAAAATATATTTATATTGGTCAGCTTCTTGAAATACAAAATATGAGAAATAGAAATAAAATGAAGCCTGATTACAGTTCCTCTTAAACCCAAGTAACGTTCTCTCTAGAGTTTCTCTAGACTACATGCTTCTTTCCATTTTTGTTATGGCTGATTAATCAGTATTTTCTTAGCAAATTCTTAAAGCAATTTGTTTTATTAAAAACAATTCTTAAGGAAAATAGTTTAATGATTCTTTATAGAGAAGCCTCTTTGCAGTCACACTTTTTTTTTTGGGCATAGAAATGTTTTTATCTCAAAGACTGCAGATGCATTTACACTTCATGGCCAAAGTGTTTCTTTATAGACTGTTTCTGTTCTTGAATATCTCATCTTCCCATTAAATATTTGTTACGATGAATGCTTATAGAGGAGCTTTTTAACTGTGAGGAGTATCTAAGGAAAGAGAAGCAAGAAAAAAAAAAGCTATTATTATTACAATACAAATGACAATTATTCAATGCACATCCATTATAAAATGTGTAAAGAAAGGTGACTTTTTTGTGTTTGAGGAGCAGTCTACAAACTTAGCCTTCATTACACCACCAGGTCTACAACAATGTTGCAGTAAGATGTTCATTTAGTGTTTATGCAGAAAAAGAAATAAATTACCAATTAAGTTGTAGCCAGGGTCAGTGAGATGAAAGAAAAATGTGAGAGAAATACTTAGGATTAAATAGAAGTTTTCAGCACAAGTCTACAGTTTTGTCATGGTTCAGCTTGTATTTAATTTCTTCCACTCTGAGTTTTGGAATATTAAATTATTTGATTCCAGATACCTTGGTTCATGTCCTATATCCAAATATAGCAAGACTTCTTTCCTGGCATTTGACATAGTTCTGGAATCAAAGAGTGAACCTCAGTATTTCAGCATTTATTAGGGATTACTGCGTATGTGTGATGAATTTTGTCTTGCTGGATAGAGTGATGAATATTTGAGTCGATATGCATATGAGACAAGTTATTCATATGCACTGGTTCATATGCAGAACTATAATTTCAAGCTCATTTCTTGACTTCACTGCATTAAAATTCTCAACCACAGTTTTTCATTAATGGGTTTATTGCCCTAATAAGTTTCAGTGAACCCTAGGAAAAGAATAGAAACTGTCATAAGTAGATTTTAAAAGTTTTGGTATAAAAATATGTAGTTAAAATATCTAATTACTGTAGTATTGTGTGCCTTGAAGACACTTTAAGGAGTGTAGAGAAGTGAATTCAAGGTAGTGCTGAAGAAAAGACTGATATTCCCTTCATAGAGGTTCCAAGTGATACATCCATTATTATTAGAAATAGGCTGGGTTCAAATTTCCAGAGCAATCTAGCTCATCAAGGGCTGAGAAAAAAAAAATCTATATATTATTTCTGAGTACAATTAACACATCCTTACTCATTATTGGCAAAGTGAAGTTTGGAAGAGAGAGGACAATATGATGTAGCCTCCTGAGAGGAAGCAGAAATCTAAAATGACCTCTTAGAATTCATAAGGGCAGACTTTTGTCTGTTTAGGGACCTGCCTAGGAAAATCCCATGGGTTACAGCCCTGTAGGAAAGAGGGGACCTGGAGAGATTCTGGTTTTAAAGGAATCATTTCTCCTGATAAAAAAGAAATCAGATAAAGACAACAGGAGCCCTGCATGGGTGGACAAGTTGGTCCTGAAAAAGCTCAAATGTGAAAAGAAAATGTACAAGAGATGGAAGAAGGGTAGGTGACCTGGAAAAAGCAGAGAAACTCTGTTTGAACATTCAGGGATAAGGTCAAGAAGGCCAAAGCCCATCTGGATTTGGATTTGTCCAGGGACTTGGAGGGAAACAAGAAACTTATCTATAAGTACTTCATCTGTAAAAGGAGGACAAGACAAATAGTGGACTCACTGCCAAAATAAGAGGGGCAGTGTGGGGATACAAGACACAGGGAAGGAATTTTGACCAATTTCTCACTGTTTGTTGGTCAGACTGCTTTTCAAGACCCTCAGTTCCCTGAGGCCAATGTAAAGTCTAGAGCATGGAAGGCTTAACCTTGATGGAGGAGGATAAAGAGAAGGAAAACGTAAACAAAGTAGATTGTCAGGGAAGTGGATCTAATCAGTGTGCATAAATATCTTTTGGGAGCTGCACAGAAGACAGAGCTGGTGTTGAGGAGCACACCTGGTGCAGCTCAGTTTGCAGACTGAGGTTCAGACTGAGCTCTGGGTGGGAGCCCCAGACCAGAGGCCATGAGCTGCCAACCTTGGATAGCAAAGGGCACAAGGTGACACCACCCAGGTGAGCGGACCCTGAGAGCCATGGCAGGAGCAGGAGACTCAGGGGGAGTGTGGGACTGTGAGGTTATAATTTTTAAAATAATTCTTTTATGATGGAACACTGAAATGACTTGCCCTCAGAGGGTATGGAGTGTCTGTCTCTGAAGATATTAAAAACTTGTCAGGACATGGTCCTTAACAGCCTGCTTTAGTTCACACTGCTCAAGCAAGAACGCTGGACAAAGCAACCTGCAGAGATCTCTTCCAAATTTGACTTTTCTGTGATTTTGTGAATATAAAAGAAAGAATTTTTTTTTTTTTTGCATCAGAAAGAGCAGTAGTTAATCATTTTCCAACTAATAAATCCCTTAATCAAAGAAAATGGACTATTATTCTTTTGTAAATGCTCACCCAGAATAAGAAAAAGGGCTGTTCTTAAGAACATTAACTGATGACCTCTTCTTTCTTTATTGTAATTTGTGATAATATAGGATGGTGTTAATGCCTTGAAAATGACAGTGCATTGTAAGAATGCTTTGCAAGAATGCTTTGCATAATTCTATACTTTAAGCAGTAGTGGAGGTTTTGTTTCAGTTCACTCACATACAGAATTTGCATGAATGTTATGAAATAAATACTAGTAAATACTAAATATATTCTTCCCCTGCTCTTTAAAGCATGGCTTCCCTTAAGCACATGCTCTGCCTAGCATGTTATCTCTTCCTAGAAATACTATTAACATGAACAAAAATTTGATATGATCAATAATCGCAATCAATTATTTGATTAGTCTTTAATATAGACTACATTAAGAGTCATGTATGGTTGCATTTCCAATAATAAACATTTATAGCAATTATTTATATGAAACATCCATACTGTGTTCCCATACTGCATTTTTCATTAGGTTACCTGCAGAGATGAGACAGTAAACATAAAATTCAAAAATTCATAACATTTTTTATTAGAAAGCATTCAAGGACCTTCAGCATTCTGACTATGTTAAAACACTCTGTCAGTTCTCTGTGAGGTTACTAAGATTAATTGCCTTTTCTGTGATTCAAAGAGCTTCAAATGTACTCAGTCTGAATGTGAATTTTCTGTATGCTCATGCTCGTTGCACAGCAGTAAAATACAAGCTATTTGGTCCACTGTGCATAAATTTCAAAGTTTATAGTAAATCTTAATGTTTTCATATCTCTTTAAATAAAAGCTGGGGACAGGGAGTAAAAGGAAGCCAGTGGATGGTGGAGGAGTGGACTTCATCTTCCTCTTCCCTTTTTCCTGAGGTGGATATGGTAGTTTTTTTCTGTAACTGTGGATCAGAGAAATTGGATGTGAATAATTCTGCTAAGAGGAGCGATCTCAGATTCTTATTTTTTTTTAGGGTCTCTATGTTGGTCCTTATGCCAATTTCACCAATTTCAGAAACTGAAAACAGGATATTTGCTTTGCTTGTATTGGTTGCAGACATCTATCTTGCTTGTTTTACAAGTTGAAGAAATATATGCATGAATAATAGAATTCTAGAATATATTAATAGTTTTTAATTAGTTTCTATTAAAGTTCAATATTTTACATTTTTACAAATATTTACACATTTCAAATATTTTGGCACACTGTTTCAGGGACATTTTTGGTTCTTGACTCATTGGAATAAGTGGGAATTAGGAAGTCAGCAAGTCTTTGCAAAGCTCACTTTAAATCCTCAATAACTCTTGTATGGTAGGATAAAAAAAAAAAACAACTACAGAAAGTAAAACAGCCAGGTCCAAATACTGCTTTTATTTATCTCCTGTGCAGTAAAACTGAAGAAATTGGATAGTGGTCAAGCCTTTAATTATTTTAAGTCATAAAAAGTACATGAGCTGATGAAGACCTTGCAGAAAAATTCCACTGTGTAGTTGTATTAGAACTGACTGGATTGTGCTTGAACCATTGGTCATATTGCCTCCTTCAAATTATGGAAGTACTGTGATTAATTAAATCAATTACTTGGCATCTCAGTCTGGAGGCTGGGAACAAAGAAGCCTCAGCTGAGTCTCTAGGTGCCATTGCTGAACTGCCAAAAATGTTTTTGCCATTTCCTTTTTTTTGAGGCCTGACAAGTTAATGCTTCTACTCTCTTGAAAACTTGTACTCAGTGATAGCCCAATGTTTTAGAGTACAAACAGCATGAATTGGGCTGTGTGTGTTCGTGCCCATATATTGTTGTACACAGCACCAGGCCATGCAGAGTCCTGCAGCATTTGCTGCTAAGAGTCACCAATTACTCCTGGTTGTTCCACAGTGTAATATTTTCCCTCTGTACTTAGTTTAGGCACTGAGAGCAAGATTACATTTCTGCCAGAAGCTGGTGGGTGATTCACTAGAGGCAAGGCAGAAACTTTCTTTTTCAGAGGCCATACCTGTGATTATGTTAGCATCTGAGCCTGGTTTAATCTCAGACCTAGTTATGCCAAGCAGTGCAGTCTCCACAAATATGCAGAAGTGAGTCTGGCTGTATTTCTGGCAGTGCATCTTGGAGGAAAGTGTTAGAAAGTTCATCTAAAAACTGTTTTTTGCCCTTCCAGATGCAGGCAGGAAGAGCCCAGCTTGTCATTCAAACACAAGGCCATGTTTACCTGGCTAGCAGTAAGACTAATTATCACTTTAATAATAATTTAAACAACTAGATATGGACATGGAAGAAGGAAAATAAACATGGAAATTTAGAGTGATATAATGATATTTGCCACCGTTTTCTACTGTGTGAGCATACTCTTAAAACCAGAAGAGGATGGCTTATGGTAGTCAAGGGTTACTCTTCACATTGTAAAACACTGGAGAAAAATTTTAAAGCAAAGTTATTTCTTTGAAACATAGTGGGAGTGCAAAGGAGGAAACTTCCTGTTGTGCTGAGATGTTGTGAAATGCATCACATTTCAAAACACTACCATCTTTTCTATACTTTAAACCCACTATACTTACTAAAAAAAGAATGCAAAAGTTTCAGTATCTCACATGTATAAGTTAGACTTCCTGCAGTTTTAATTTAACTGTATGATGGGATTCTGCTTTTTCTCACCAGGGAAGAAAAGGTTAAACAGTTGGTTTTGAGAGATGATTATTTGAAAGTCATAACAGGACTGGGAGAGTAGGGGTTTACAACCAGATGATTCAAATAAAGGGTGGGGAAGGCATATGATTGGAAATGTGGGGTGTTGTGCTTTTACAGTTTTTAGAGTTAAGGTTTAGTGACTTTTTTGGAACTGTGAGAGCTTGGGGATGGTGGGAACTCTTGCAGAGATAAGACAATATTCTGTCTTGTTAATGGTGACTCACTTGAGGATGCTGATTAAAAGCCCATAATTGATAAAAGGAAAAGGTATGCGAAGCAGAGGTAGGATGAGCACTGGATACAGACTGCACCTCTGCAAAATGTGAGCATTGGTTCTGGGCTGCTGTGGAGCTGGAGGGCTGCCCAAGCAGCCTGCCTTGTGAGCATGCACTGCTCTACAATCTTTAAATATGTAATCTCACATTGCTTTCACATAAGAGATAAGAATTTAATGAGCAGTGATCCAGTATTTTGTTTTATCGTGTTCAGTGTGTGGTCCCAGGCTGCAGTATAGGCTGTTTACTATACACTATTTAAATGCTGTGCTGAAGGCAGAATAATTAACTTCCTCATGGGCTTTTCTATAGCACTCATTGTGGTGAGATTGGAGTGTCTTACAATGTGAAATAAATTGCCACCTTAATGCATGTTTGTTGAGGAGAGACTGTTTCTGCTCTCAAGCACAGACAAATGTCAGGCATATTGTGTGTGCCCAGTTTGAAACATGTGAGACTTGATTTCTGTGCCTACTCACCAGTATACAATACTTTATTTGATGTACAGTTCCTATTTTCTCCAGTTGCAGCTGAGACTATTCAACCATTCCACAACTCTCCAACCGAAAAGCTGGAATAAATAGGGAATACCTGTGAGAATCTCCCCTTTGAGTTGCTTTCAGTGTGTTTGAAATTTCTGGTAGAGAAAAGCATTATGTGTAGCTGTGCTTTTATATAAGTGGGATCTTGTGTGGTCCTGCTGTCAAGTTTAGACTTAGATGCAGTGGTTTAAAATGCTCCGAGGAACCAAATGTTTGGAATTATTTATCATCTTCACTAAGCTGGGACAGGTGAGTAAAATGATAGAAAAACTTTCAAAATTGCTCAAAAGTGTAGATTCCCATTTTCAAAAGCACATAACTTGTTTATGAGCTTAGGTGCTTTCAGAAAATTGCTTTCTCTTTTATTCTATAATAAAGATGATGAAATAATAACTATATTACTGTTGTAGGAAAAAAATTCTAATTTGAAAGTGCTCTGCATGTAACTTTTAACAATACTTCAAAATTTAGTTGAAAGCTGTTAAAGAAGTGAATCTGAATTAAATAAATGCAATATATCTGCCTTATGAACAATGTATGATGATAATTTATCTATTATGTAAATAATCTGAATCTTTAGAGAAAAGGAATGCTTCTTGAGAAAACATCATTAACTTTATTGCTGCTAGCAGCACCAGAAATTTTCAGTCTTATATTCTCACCTAGAACATTCAAGAAAATCAGCTTTTCTAAGAGAGGAGAATACTTGACTGAGAAAAATAAGTTTATGACTTGGAAGTGAATGTTTCACACCATTTTAAGCTCTGAATTGAATATATACTACAGAGTGAAGACCTAATAATACAGGCCACCAGGAGTATAGCAACACTGTAGTGTTTAAAACTGATTATTTCTTAAATTGCTGTGTGTAATCGAGTGTATTAACATTGATTACTGCTGACAGCCTAATAGAAAGAAGATATAAAAAAGTGCTTCAAAAAGATGCATAGCAAAGGATAAAATAGTACAGGCAATACCACTTGTGAAACTGAAGAACATTTTCATAATTAGTGACTAATTTGTATGATGCATAATGTAAAAATGTGCTTGATTTTAATTCTCTTTATATAGTTTCTTTTTTTTTTATTCCTAATTTCATGTGCTTGTCATTGCCCTTAAATACTTCTATTTGCTGTAATACTTCTCTGAGGTATTTGAGGAATATGCTAATATAAATGGTAATGTTTTATCATGAAATAAATAAATTACATTAGCATAATGCTCAGTTTGAACCAGCTTTTGACTGTGAACTGACCTGAGATCTCCAAATTCACTTTTACAGCATCCTTCAGAGGCTGTGATATGGATCTGACTATCCTTTGTACTTTTAGTCTCCTATACATTTGAAATGCAATCAGTAACTTGGCTGTACAGAGTAGTTACAATTAAAGCTGTACAGAAAAATATAATTAATCTGCTTTATTGCATTATCAGTCTTGCATTTTATCTGTTAATGATAAACTGTGTTCAATCAAAATACATCTCCTGAAATATCTGATCATCATTCAAAGATCTCAATCAATGGAGAAAAGAATTGCTAAATTCAGTAATATCTTCCAACTTTTGCTTTTTAAATCAAAAAAAATTAACAGTACGAGTTCTTAAGAACTGTTTGGCTGGTTATATGTTTAAAAAGCACTTGGAGCAAAGTATTTCTCGACCTTTGGAAAGGTTTAACCTACTGTATTTCAGTCACTCCTCTGCCCTTGCCTGCACTGGCAAAGCTGTGTGCGAAATTTCATCATGAAGCAGCACCAGCTCCTTGAGACTGTGTGAGACAGGTCCTTGTCCTTGTGCTGGTTCTGGGCTGGAAGAAGCTCCCTTGGCTAAAGGCCAGAGTATAATTTCAAACTGTTTGTACACAGAGCTAATGCCCTGTAATTCATACTCTGTGAAATGACTTTAGCAGTGTGGTAACTTCTTGGACTATGCTTGTGTTTAGCTGTTTTTGCTTTTAATTAAAAGCACTGAGCTCCAGCAGTTTTGCTGTAAGGTACTTTTAAATCACTTTGGGAATTCACTTTTCAACAACTTTAAAACAGAAGGACTGAAACTATGTACAGCCCAAATGCCAGTGGGCTGTATAGCTTTCCAGTGTCTTTAGTAAAACTGATGTTGTAGGTCTTATTTTATTCTTTATTTTCTTGTTGAGGTTTTCAAGATTCAAATTTATCTGTTTGCAGCTCGGGGACAGCTCTAGCTCTTTGGGACTCTCGGGGGTCCCAATGTTTAATTACTCATCCAGTATGATCTTGGCATTTCCTACATCTCCCATTTCTGATATTATACTTAGCAAAAAGTTTGTTCCTTTTCAATTTTTTTTACAGCTTAAAAAAAGAAATTGTAATTTAATATATTGCACACAAGACAAAATAGGTGTTTCAATTTACATCTCTAGCTGCCTGTCCTCTGCATCATTTGCTTGCAGGTTTTATGAGCAGCCTGAATTCTTCCATTCAGATGAATATGTTCCCTGTCCAGCTGCACATCAATCCCTCCAATGCCTTTCTAAACCAGCTGATGAGTTTCACAGAGTAGTTTCCAGTGGGGAATCACTACCAAATTAGCTGCCTCCTGGTACATCTAATATATGCTTTCCTGATACTCTGTAAAGCTAATCTGTAAATTACTTGCTTGCAGTATGGATTGAAATAGCTTTAAAAACTATATTACATGTGAGATTAACACGATCAGCCTCAATGTAAAATAATAAAATAACATTTTTCAAGTACCATTTTCCATAAAATCATTTTGATTGACTTTTTAAAATGTTTTCTCCTTTAATTCTTTATCAGTTGAATCCCCTATCAGCTTTTTCCTCTAACCTCCTCGGGACTGATGGGATGAACTGGGGTAGTCTGCCTTGCCCTTTATTAATGACTTCTCCTTGCCCATTATTTCATGACTTCTAAGACTGTAAAAACTTCTATTTCCCCCCCGCCCCTCCCACCCAGTACTTTGTTAAAAGCAGCAACCAATGGCAGATCACTCCAGCATCTCTTTAGTTTACTGGCCATAAGTTTTTTAAGAAAAACTGTTAAAAAAAAATATATCCAAAGTTGCTCTAGTTGAACACTAAAGCACAAAAGGTCTGAATCATTCAGATAGATTTTAGCAAAATGATAAAAAAATCCCAAACTGATCTCAGATTGCCTGGCCATCATGGGTTGTAGTGTGTTTTTTCAGCAGTGTCCTCTGTGACATTCAGGACTGATTCCAGCCCTGAATTTCCTTACAGTTTTCTCTGCTCCCAGAAAATCGAGTGTTTTCCAGAAACGCCATCCAAGATAACAAATGCCTGTCGTGTGTTCTGCTATCTCTAAATCTGCATTTACAAGATTTATAAGAGGCAATTGTTAATTTTGTTTGCTGCAACCAGCTTGCTGAAGAGAAATGGACAAGAAAGGAAATAAATTCAGTATTTGTTGCAGAGTAGAGAAAGTGAGGAAAGTATGTTTTCACCAGTCTTTTATCATTGGGTTTGCTGTGCTCTGGCCTCAGCATCATTTATTCCTGTCCTGGCAGTGATCAGTCTTCTTTTTGGACACCATTAAATTCATTGTGTCTTTTGCTCCTTGCAGACCATTAGGAAATTGCTATAGAATTGCAGTTGATAATATTACTTACCCATGCAATCCCTGCTAAAAAGTTATCTTCATACACAGAGTGAACATCTTGACTCTGCGTTAATGGCAAAATCATAATTCCATTTAGGTAGTGAAAGGATTTTTCTATAAATCTTAATTCATTGTCAGGCTCTTGAGTTTTAAGGAAGAGGAGAAGATGGTCCCCTAATGAAATTGCATTGCCTTTTTCTTCCTTTTTTTTTTTTTTCTGGTTCAGATGGAAATTGTAATTGCCACTGGCCACTCTTGAACGTATTTGTTTTTCTGAAATATTCACAATTACAGTGGGAAAAGGATTGCTGCAGCAGCACCGTGTTTCCCAAAGGCTGGTTTAGGGAGTCAGCCTGCAGAGGCAGCTGAACAGGAATTTTAGCCCTAACTCTTGACTTTTCCCCCTTGTGACTCCTCCTTTCTTTTGTGTTTGTACCTGTGTAGAGAGAGTATTGATCCAGTCTGTTAGCCCAGGGCAGGGGGCAAGATGTGGAATTCATTGAGAGAGAGAGGGAGGGATGTGTGGGGAAAAATCACAGCAGCAGAGTTGCATTCCTAGTTTTTGCCATAGAAAATTTAAATATCAGTAGGTGGCAATTTATGGTCTCACTGGGAAAAAATCGAATTTATTAAATTATCTCAGGTATAATCACTGATTTCTCATTAGTGCTGGCATATTACACTCTCAGGGCTTGAAACACTAGTCATTTATCGCTGTTGCCTGAATTTTTTTTTTTTTAAGGAAAAAAAGATGTGCATCTCATATTAAGTTCTGGACATGTGTTATAGTACACTTATAATAAAACAGAATTTTATTTTAAATGTGCCTTTCTTAAAAGCGATTCTGGAGCTCCTGGATGAGTCAAGTGCTGTCGTTCAGTGCTGCCCAAAATCTCTGAGTCACTTTGGTACTGCTGAGAAGAGCCCAGGCAGAATGCTGCTTGCCAGGGCTGCACTGGGAGGGGATGATTTCAGTGCCCATTTCCTCCCCTGCTCCCAGATCGAAGGTGCTGAGCTCTCTTTGGGCCCCCCTGGGGCATCACCTGCTGAAGTGAGCTCAGCCTGGTTTTTATGCACAAGGTGTGGGTGCTTTTCCTGGCAGCTCTTTCCCCTTCACTTTCCCCTCTGCACGTTTGTGTTTTGCCCTGGCTCCCTGCTCAGACACGCTCCTAGGAGCCCACACAGTGTCAGGTAGGTGCAGCAAATTGTGCAATCAAGTCCATTAAATAGAATTGCACTTCCATAACAAAATATGACAGCTGTCATTTAAAGCTGAGAATTCCCTTCCCCAGCAAGCATATTTTATTCTGAGGCAACAGCAAAGAAGATAGTCTCCCATCAAAGAAGACAGAAAGATAGAAACTATAATAGGGGTTATTCAAATCTAGCTTAATCATCTGAGCAAATAAATGGCTCAGATGAACTGGTTTGTGTGGTGGGTGCCACAGAGGAAGGGCAGAAAATTCCTAACAACTGATCCACACTTCTGTGGCATTGAATTTGTAAAGTAAAAGGGGCTTTAGAATTTTATTTTAATTATTCCATCTGGTTCATCCAGAAACTCTTCTAGGAAACTCTTCTAGAAACTCTTCTAGGAAACTCTTCTAGAAACTCTTCTAGAAAACTCTGTGCAGCATAGGCTTAAATTTCTATGTGACCATTTGTGCTGTGTTTTGGATTATTGGGACATGTTCCAGCACTGACCCGTGCCTGATTATCTGCCAGAAAATCTAAGATAATCATAGGTAGAACATAGAAAGTGAACTTTCCTCTGGGTTTTGGACTTACCATAAACTCTGTAAATAAAGAAATTCTGGTGCTCCAAAACTCATAAGGAGACTTCTAAGAATTATTTCATTCCCTCATGTGTCTGAATAATCATTATGAAATGCAGATTATACAGATAATTCTGCACCTATGTATATGATTTTGATGGAAGGCAGCAAGCCAAAATTTGGCTAGCAAGAAAAAGTCTTAGTAGTTAGAGAATGCAAAAGAAATTAAAATGTGGCAAGTTTGATAAGCTTGGTAATACAGTAGGCCAAAAGGATATAAGGCTGAAAATTGCTTAAAGTATAAAAACCTCAAGTACAACTTGTTCAAATGGAAGCAGAGAACTTGTCAGGTGCTCTGTAGACTGAAAAGTATTTGCCTCAGATTTCTTAGGTCTTCAGAGCTCTTACTGGATTAAGTCTTGGGTTGTGTTCTATTAAAAATGAGGGTTTTTTCCCTATTCAAAATTTACCTCAAAATCATCAAGTAAAAGTGTTCTAATTTAATGTATGACTTCATGGGACCTTTGCCTGAGTGAGAGCTGTGCTGCACAAAGACAGCTTCTGCTGATAGAAGGAAATTACTTATTCCTATGGAAACTTACAGCATTATAATGGGCTTCAATGTGTATTTGAATCTCTCTGAACAAAAGAAAAGGTGCCTGTGTTACTGGTGCACCATAATTCATCTATTTAAGAGCTGTGTTTTACTCTGGTCCTCTGTGCTGGGGTAATTTTTGCTTGAGTGGAGAAAAAGAAGTTTTTGATAGGTGATACAAAGAACTTACTCAAAATAGGAGCTTTCATATGCTTGGAGGCCAGACTCTGAAATGGAAATTGGAATATGAATTGATGAGTGTTAGGAGAGAAATACCCAAGTTACAGAACTTAAGGAACCCGAGCTTTGTTAAAAAAGAATTTATTTAATAATATAACATTGACTGACTGAGATTAGGAAGAACCATTTTGATGTAGTTTATTTTTTAAGATATTCACTTAATACAGCTGCATATTTGTTCCTGTCACTCTCTCCAATATTAAATTTCATGGCTCTAAATGGTATGAGTTCGTTTTATTTTCCTCAGTCAGAGACTTTAATGCTTATTTTATTGATTCACGCTAAAAAAAGGAAACAATGAGGTGCTTCTTCAGGATACTTGAAATCTGATCAATTTTTTTTCTTTTAAATTGTAAATATAATATACCTCTTACTCCAGGATATGTGTCTCTAAGTGCAAGTGGTTGCAGCATACATATTAATTTCCTGTTGTATTTGAATCTACAGGCTCAGCATCCATATTTTATAGATGCTGACACCCTAAAGTTAAGTAGGCTAACATGGCAGTTTTGAAGTAGTAATTTATGTTGCAAGTAAGGCATTATTGAAGTCAAATAAGTGTTTCACAATTTGTGTTATCATGCACATATTTCAGCTACTTGGTGCAATATTTGTAAGTACAGCTCCAGGACATGACAGGAGTTTTTAGAGAAGGGGCTGAATTCCTGTCACTTTCTGTCCAATACTGATTTTAACCTTGTACATAAGATTAATATGCCCATAATTAATAGATGAGTGACAAAGCAAGGTTGAGAGGCAAACAGAAAGGGATTTCCTTAGACACTGTCTTAGGACTGTTGAAACATATTTCTACCTTTGTTCTGATCTAATTTTAGTCACTAGGAGAAAGAACATTTAAGAAAGAAGAGATATTATGTGTCATGAGAAATAAACTAGGGAGGAATATTTAATCAATACAGAAGAAGTCAATTCTAAATTTTTGCTTCTTGCACTCATTTCTGCAAGGTGAAATGAGATATGCTTGTTTTCTGTTGCAAAGTAGTTTATATTTTATACTGAAACCATTAAAATAAATCCATAAAGGTTTTGTGAGGGTAGAAGAAGACATTTAGATTTCAGTTGATTTTTGAATAACAGACTGAATGCACATGCAGAAGTAGGAGCTACAAATGAGTAAGGGGAGAATTGAGAAGTACATAAGTGCTAAAATTCACAGTTGTTTCTGCCTGCCTGGATGTAGAAAGTAGATGGGTTTTTCCTAAAATTACCTGCTATAAGCAACTAAGGACTGAGAGCTGTTGGTGACTTTTGAAGGCTCCTGGTTCCCCTCATTTGGTTGCAATTTCTGCTCAAGGATGGGTGGGGTGTGTGCTGTTGGGAGCCACACCAGGGAGGGTGGTCAGGCTGAGCAGGGGAAAACACGGGGGTCTTGCTAAATTTAGGTGTTCCAGAAGTAGTGGAGAGGGTGTCGAGGCTGTGTCATACAAAGGAGACATTCCAGAGAAAGATTGCCTGGAAATTTAATGTAACTTCATAAATTTCATATGGACTCCTAAGTATCTACCACTGGGACTTTTCTACTAGGGAAATGGGATTACATAATAGGATATAGATCTATAATCTTGATTTTTAAGAACTGTTATGCAAAAGCTGTTGTTTGATGCATTGTTTTTTTCTTCTTGTAGGCTGCATCTTAGTTCTGAGTCCCACGTTTTACAGATTTCTACTAAGGCTGCATTCTAAAAGGGTCATAGTTTGAGGATGTTCAAAGTATCATGTAAATGAGAAAAATAATGTGTATCTTTCATTGTATCACGAGGCCAGGGTGCTTTTTATTGCATATTCCTACTCATTCTATAAATTCCTGCAGAACTTTTTTTAACAGCTTCCTTTATGTGTTTCCACACAGCTGCCCACCTTCTCTCATGCTGTTCCTTGTGCTTGTTTCATACTCCTCCTCTTCTCCACTAACTCCCTTCAGACAGGTGCTCTGGGTCCTCTAAAGATGACACAGTCCCTGCTGGTGAAATCTGTACTTGTTCTGAGAGCTGGACAGCCACAGTGCTTCCTTTGTTAATAGGGTTTTATAACCACTTTAGTAATAAAGAGTACTTTTAATTTTCTTTTAAAATACAACAGCCATAAATAATTAAAGGCTAAGTAAAGAAATTATTTTTAGGCAGGTTCTTCATCATGCAGGACCTTGAGTTCTTTATTCAGATCAATTAATGACAGTATTAGTACGTAAAAAGGAGTGTAAAGACTACAGTGTCCTATTCTGTTTTTGGTTCTAAAATACCATCCAACTATTGCAAAATGAGCACAGAGATGAATGACTAAGAGTCACACTCTTTCTCTTATTAAACTTCTAATAAGAACATCAGTAATTTGCACTAATGACTTCCATTTGTATTAAAGAAGACCAAACTATAAATTAGGAAGTAAATGAATATATGGAATAAATATCTCATAGATACTGCATAATGTTGTGTACTTTATTCTTTAATTGAAAATGGTATTTTAATTTAATTAATAATGGTGATCATGCAACAGAATGTGTTTTGGAGTATGCCTTAGAAAAGAAAAGAAATTCAAACAATAGGATAGTAACTGTCCTTCAGCACAAAGGGACAGGGCAAGGACCATTTTCTGACCTTTGTGCCTTTCAGCACTTGATGTCATAAATTTGTTTCTGCAAGTGAGGAGAATTATTTCTTAGAAACACAGTAGATTTTTTTTTCCCCTCAGAATAAGTGTAATTCTGTCAAACTGTTGTAAAAAATCTGTTTGCAATATGCAGAACTACCCAAGGAAGACTTTTTTAAAGCAAATAATTTGTTCTCTTGTATTTTCTATTTTCACACTCTTTTGCATGATGTTTTTTATTCTACAAATTTTTGTTAAAAGACAAAATATAGTAATAGAATTGCATTTGTCAGGAATACATTTATTGGTGGCAATAATAAGCAGTTAAATTTTTTTCCAACTTTTCCTTCTGAGAAATAACATTTCTATGTCCCACAACATTTTTTCAGCTTCTTGCCATGTGGCTGATACAATGAGCCTTCCTAAGATTAAGAAAAGCTCCAAAAAACACTGGAGAGTTTTCTTTGTTTTGTGTTTGTATTTTGAATAATAGGTGGCAAGACATGTTTGACATAAGACTGCAGAATGATTAAACTGAGGATTTGGAGTGCAGCTGCGCTGATGATATTTGGCAGCTTTATTGACACATTGTATTGCCTCAGGCTCGTGATTTTTGCAGTTTTTCAGTCATTTCTTGCAGTCTGTTTAGGGAGAAAGCACTTAGCCCTGCTTATGGGCTGGGTTTGTCTCCAGCCTGTGTCTCTCCCAGCCTGCAGTGATGAACCAAAGCAAATGGTTCTGCTGGAGAGGAGGAACACGAGTCCAAACTGGGCCTCTTTTCAATGCTTTACATTTATATAAGTTCTTATTAGCTCTAATGTTTCTCTATGAAATGGCCAGATTTTAATTTCAGTTAATCTAATTATTTCTTTCACAATTCTTCTCCAAGTTTCATTGAAACTCAATTTAAATGCGCATTTGAGCAGTAAAAAAGGTGTTGTTCTGCCAAGATATGCTTATTGGGATCATTGCCCTAAAATTCTTGTAACATTTGCAGTCATCAGAGGTGTGACCATGGCTTTCCTCAGGTGTGACCTCACACAGCCTGTGCTGCTGCTCCCTACTGTGCCCATGGTCAGGCCCCTCTTCCTGGTCACAGCAGAAATAATATTGATGTAATAAGGGTGTTTGCTATGAAAAAAAGTGGTTTGATGTGCTGTTAATTGTTTTTCTGGCTGCCTTGTCCACATGAAAAGGTTTTTCATTGAAAGAGTGATAAAGTTCTGGAATGGCCTGCCCAGGTGGTGGAGCCACCATCCCTGGATGTGTTTTAAAAAAGCCTGGATGTGGCACTGGGTGCCAGGGTTTAGTTGAGGTCTTGTTGGACTCGATGATCTTGAATGTCTCTTCCAACCCTGTGATTCTGTGATCCAGGCTGTCCTTGCTACTTGATATCCTTATGGGGTGGGAAAAAGCCTTATATTTGCATTTCTGACACCTGTGGCTCTGCTGATCACGATTACTGAACCATGGAGGCCACTTCTGAAAATGGTTGTTTTATGCCACGAGGCACAGGCATGTGATGTGTCCAATAAAAATCACAACAACTTGGAAAACTGCTGTTGCTGCAAGATACAAAACTGATTCTGAGGTGAGGTTGTGTCATTAGATATATAATCCATATTAAACATCTCATCAGTGCTGCTCTAGAAAATGGTTTTTACTCAGTGCTTACAAATAAAAATGTCAGCCAGGCAGGAGTTTGAAGCTTTTTTCATTCCCTTAACTTTGCACCGCTTAAACTAAATGTTCATTCTGGTGTCCTGGCTTTATGAGTAATTTTGAGGCCATTTGCTCTAATCTGAATTTTAGAAAGGCAGCTGTTCACTGCTGAGTGACAGTTCTCACTGAGCTTCCCTGTCTCCCTGAAATGTTCAGATCTTTAATGTCTATAGCTGTGCAGTCACCTGCCACTGAGCTTTACCTTTTTCTCCTTGTTGGCATGTGGGTTATCCTTCTGATGGGGAATAATTACACTGGAGGTAACTCTGCTCCTGCATCTAAGTCGTGCTGTTTGCAGACTCTAGGGAGTTTTTACAGGCTCAGGCCATGGTGATAATTTCTTCAGGTGAATCTGAGCATACTTTGCTTAATCTCAAGACTTCTTTTTGTGGTACTATCAAAATATCAAACTAACTTTCAGAAACATTTCCAATCTGAATTTCAAAATTTGGATTTTTTTATTTTAGTGAAAGTTTTCACTGTTATGAGTATCTTCCAGAGAGGAATGAAAAGAATAAAAATGAGATTTTTGCATCTACTTTTAGCATATTAAAAAATTCACAAAACATATTGAAGCTAATCACAAATGAAAGTGTGTTGTCAATACCAATCAAGGTTTAAAATGTTTTAAGTTCCCCAAAACACAGATGGCATTAGGTAGTTTAAACTTGCCTGACAACTTTTTGAAGAGACATCCTAAAATGTTTATACTTCAATCAGAAGGTTTCCAATTTTCTAGATTTATTTAAGATTTTTCTTTGTTTTATATCATTGCCCACAGTTAAATATTAAAGATTTGGAAGTATTTGCTGCAGAGCATTTTGTCACTTTTGTACTTATGTAGCTGATTTTAACATGCAAAGAAAAGTTAGGTGACTTTTTGATGTCATTTATCCCTCAAACTGCAAAGAAAGAGTTAATGTTCTTAACTGCCTTATAAAAACAAACAAATAATAAAAAAATACCCCAGCTCAACAAAACCAAATAACCCCCCTCTCTCCTAGCTCAGAAAAAAATGCTAAAATGGAGTATAATGGAAGTAAGCTTAAAATGCATTTCCAAATCAGAAATCAACTTTTTTGGTCAAATGACATTTCTTATGTTCCATTATATTAAAGCATGAAAGTTCTGTCTCACTTTCTTCCTCATGAACTTTCTCTGCAGTCAGTCAGCTTGGAAGATCTAAATGTAAGATTAATTAGATTTAAGGTTAAGAAACCACCTAGTGCAGAAGTGCAGAAGCCTGCAATGTTGTAGAACAGATTAACTTAAACAATTTTACTTTATTTGATAGAACTGCTCCCCCCACAAAAAAAACCAAAACAAAAAACACCTCACAACCATTATTTGGAATAAATTTATTTCAACATTTAAAGAAATGGGAATTATCATTTGAAGAAATAATTATTAGTACATCTCAAATCTTGAGAAGATATAACTCAAATTTCTTATGTAACAGGATTACCTAGGTACTGCAATGTAATCCCTGCTATTATTTTCCTTTTAATTTATAATATCCCTTGTATTATTTAGCATGTGAAGTGGCATGTATATTTGGGCTTTTTTTTTCAGAACTAAAACAAAACCCTCAAAACCTTGATTCACTCTAGCTATAGAATGTCTTTTAATGAGTTTGGGATATTTGAACATTTAGAAATAATTAAAATGATAATTTCAAATAAGTAGCTAAATATTAAATCCCACTGAACAGAATAAAATTAAATCTTTTTAATGCAACACAAAATATTGGTTAACTTGAAAATAGTGATCTGGTCCAATCACAAGCTGTTGACCAAACTGAAAAGAGAGATTTTTTTCTCTACCATTGCAAAGATGGATGTGTTACAGCCACTGTAATTGTAGACTGTAACTAAAACTGCTCTGAGATTTGAATTTGTTTTTTGTTAAGATGAAGTGTGAAGAACTGTGGAAATAGTTTATACAGACTCTAACATTGACAGCAGTGGAAGCTTTAGGAACCGTGTACTTTGCTGACAGGAGTGAAAACCTCACACGTGTATACAACATCCTAAATTGCTGATATTTTGACCAGTTAATTGTATTTTTAAAATTATTTCATGTGTTTAGTTAAGATAAATACCCTTAATTTAAAATCTTCAGTCAGTTCTGTGCTGTGATCCTTCGGAGCACTGTGAGTGGTGTACCTCACAAATACTTTCCTGTGCTTCCACAGTGAAATTATTGGTAATTTCTGGTTTCATATTTCTTTCATGGGACAAAATGAGCATTACAAACATGCTTTTTCAGAGATTAATGCTTTTGCTCAATAATGTCCGTATCATCATGAGTCCTCAGCAACTGAGACAGAAGAAAGGGAAAGGCTGAGATTTGTTTGCTGTGTGGTTGCATAATTATTGTGTGACTAATGGGAAGAATTGTGCTCAGTAGGACTCATTTCACAAAAATTGGACTTTTATACAATTTGTTTACTCAGACTGAGTTAACTTGCCCTGACTTTAATGTTTGCCTGAAAAGCTATTATTTCTTCTCTTAGTACTGCCAATTACTATATTACAGTTATTACAATATGTGCCTTATGTATTTTTGTGGTGTCAGTCAACGTTTTTGGGAGGTTATCTGGAAAGATTTTTTACCTAGAGCATTCTGCCTTGAGGGACTGCAGGAAGACTGATGGCCATGTCTTTGGAAGGTCATTAAGAGGATTTCGAGGATTAAACCCCTTCTTTTTGTCTGGCTGGAGATTACTGGAGGAACCTGCACCAGTGGGCATTTGGTGTAATCAAACCTGACTGTGGAGCTCCCTTTGTGCTGTGGAGGCAGCTGGACAAAAGGGAGCTTAGTGCTGAGCCTGACCCAGCCAGAACAGGCTGTGTGCAGGCAGCACTGACAAATTCTGAAAAAATCAGAGGGCAGGTCTCAGGGAGGAACGTCTGTGGTCAAGCAAGAGACAAAAGAAGACATTTGTATGTGCAGATATAGAATCGGTGAGGATGGGCAGAGAACATACAGAGAGAGTAAAAACAGCAGTGGTTTAGTTCAATTTCAAATGAGATGCTCATCTGTAGCCTTCCCACTTTACAAATCTAGATATAATGTAAACAGGACAATGTGTGCTGCAATTACATGAACAGCACAGGAGAAATCACAGGAGCATATGAGGCACTCTGGTTCTTCTGGTTATTGCCTCAGTAAAGACTGAAGTGCAAAGGGCATCTGTGCTGGATGGGGAGAGGGAGAAGGTTTGCCAGATTAGGAGTTTCACACAGGAAACTATGGAAAGAAATGCTAGAAGGTCATGGGAAGGTCTTTAAAATCAGAAGAATCTGGAAATAAAGAGGTCAGCTGTGGTGCTGAACACAAATGGCTGAACAAGGCTGTAGAATCACCAAGTGGTTGAGCTTGGAAAGGACCTTTAAAGATGATCTAATTCCTTTAAAGATGGTCTAATTCCAAGCCCCTGCCATGAGCAGGGACACCTTCCAGCAGATGATATTGCTCCTCTGCAGTGGTGATCTCCAGTGATGGGGATCAAGCAGAGAGAGGTCAGCCTGTTTAGGATGCTCTGCAGCCCTGAGCTCCCAGAGGTGTTTGTTGGAGTGCTCTTTCCTGATCTCTGCCCGTTGGTGAGCATATGTACAAGAGAAAAAAGGAGAAGCACCTTTCCTTTCTGAGGTAGCTTCCCCAAACTGCAGCTGTGTACAGTTCCTGCAAAAAAAGTCCATTTCAGAAAAAAGGTTGAGTATCTCAAGTTTTCCTCTGGTACAAGCTAGCTTGAAATATCTTCCTCTTTAGTCACTCAACCCTCTACAAATTGACTTGAAACAGTTTGAAAAGTTTTTATTTAACATCCTAGTAATGTGTTTCTATTTGGAGTGACTGGGTGAAACCTCTGTTACCTTGTTTTGAGATTTTTAAAGTTTATGCTGTTCATTGTGCATTTAATGCTGAAGTTCCCTCAGGCTTCTGTATCTGGGGAATTCTGGAATATCTGGATTGCTAGGACAGTGATGTAACCCCCAACATAGGCTGACTCCTTTGTCAGCATATTTTGCATGTCAGCTGCTGCTGCACCTTTACCTAAAGCTTAGACACAGCCTGCAAATGACAATATTTTAACTGGAGTGTGGCTTCATTTCTTGCTGAAGCTGGACCAGGGGATTTGTGGTGCTGGGCATTTGGCTGAAGGTCACAGTGGAGTCTGAGGAATGTAGTTTGTAGGTTTTTCTTTCTGGGCTGTCCAGAGCAGATTAGCCTGGGCTTTGTGTTCTGACATGGAATGAAAGCTTTAGAAAATTTGGTGTGGAATTCTACAAAATTAATGTATGTGAAGGAATTCTTAATTATCTCCTACCTAGAAATGGTTTAAAAAAATATATATTGTATAAAAACTCCAAAACCCCTCACTTTGTGAGAGCTATTTTATGATAATACTGGTAACCTGATACTGGTAATAGTGCTGCTAATACTTAAGACCATTAAAAATAAATTCATCTGTCTTTAGAATAAATGTGTTTTTTTTCACTTGAGTATTGTCTCTAATAATATGTGCAGTTTCAGCTCATAATGCAACAATCAAAGTTCCAGTGAAAGGTTATCAAGGGTGACAGATCTATTCACATGATTTTCTAATTGAAATCAATAAAATCTGTTTGTATGCTCTCAGTAATGTTCAATGAAAAATATCCCCAGCCTTAGGTGGGACAAGTAGATAACTAAGATTCTCAAACATTTCTCATTTTAGAGGATGCATTTTTCCTTATTTGCTTAAGACCAAAATCTATCAGCTAAAGAATCATTCCAAACAGATGTTGTTTATTTATTATTTATTTTTCTATTGTTTTCTTATATTTATATATAAGGAGCTTTGCAACTGTCTAAAAACTCATAATCTATGAAGCCGATGAGAATGGAAAAATTCTCAAGGAATAGAAAAAGCTTCTGTAACAGAAATAACATTTGTCTCATTTTGGAATTCAGCATCAAAATTCACTGCCATCATATTTCAATAAAAGTGAATTTATATAGGATGTGAAATAATTTATATTTTCACAATCAGAAAATAGTGAACTATTAGCCATAGCTCTAAATTAAAGTGGATGAAGATATGAGAGTGAATATTTCTTCCTCACAGATCAGAATTTTTTATATTATATATAAAAAAATATGTAGTGATTGTTTACTGAAAAGGCTTTTAATAGAACATAGGAGCATTGAAGAGGGAACAATTGTTTCATCTATGCCAGCCCTGCATTGCTGATGAAGCAGTAAGTTTTTAAACTTCATCTTAAAACTGGTTATTTGGCTTTGCCATCAATGCTTCTGCTGGAACCCTCTCCCAGAGCTTGACTTGTTTGAAAACTGGAACTTTTGAAAAGTTTATTATGAATGATTTAAATTAATATAATAAATATTATTGATAACAAGCCCTGTGGATTACAGATGAACAGAATTATGGAAAAGGTGGGGTTCCTCTGAGAATCAGCTTCCCAAAACAGGGTCAATTTAAAAGTTGATTCAAATTGCTCATGGCCTTGTCACAGATGTTAGATGAGGCTTTAGTTTGATAGATCCTCTGTCACTGTAAGTTACACTTATTTCACCTGGACTAGTTCTTGTAGGATGTGATATAAAACTCCCTGATTGTGACACACAGACTGACTGGGTTTTTGAGAAATGTTTTTTCCTCATTATACCTCTCTTAATCTGACTTTCTTGAATAGCAATTGGTTTGTATGGCTGTTGTGCTATTAAAAAGCTTGAAATATGGTGGTTTTTTTTCTAATTATTAAAGATGTGGGTTTTCCTTATGCATTTGAAAGAGCAGTTTGACTTTGTACTAGGTCACTAAACAAAATTATATGTATATTGCACAACCTACACTGAAGTTTTTGACACTAAATAATTGTCTGAAACATCCATAAACTTGGTGAGAGTTTCAGGCAGAATTGGTGCAGGACTATTTTTTTAAAATAGCAATGATGCTTTGACAAACAGCACAGAAAACATAATGGATTTTTTAACAAACATTTTCTGTTCTATTGTCTGATATATTGATTTTATTTATTATTATTTTCTGAGTTTTTTTAATATAGATATCGAGTGGAAATAAGGTAGTGTCAATGAAATTAGTATCACTTTAGCCAGAGTATTTTACTTTAAATACCAGAGAAACAAAGGTCCTTCATACATTTGGATTACACCAAAGTACTTGGTGGAAGAATGATAGAATTTGAGATGTAATTGAAAAATAAAATGAAAGATAGTTTCCATAGAATAGATCGGAAATAATGTTCATGACTTTGGAGTATACAAAGCAATAAAAGACTTTCACGGGTGATTAAATGCTGAAACGAAGCTAAGATGTTTGATCACTGTGCAAGTAATTTATTTCAGCACTATGAAACATGATTCCTATTATAAGACAAGATAAAAGAAGATACAACAATATTTTTCTTCTCTTGTGAAGGTCGGGTAGAACAATTAATAATGGAGGGACCAGATGGCTCAAGGGACAGGCAGTGGGCTTAAGATTGTTCTTTTAAACACGGAACATATCAATAGTAAATAACCTTTGGTATCTTCTGTTTTCCTACCATATGCAAAGTGAAGCAGTTTTTATCAGTCCCTTTCTCTTGGAAAGTGTTTGCAGCCTCGAAAGTCACTCTCATGGTTGGCACACTTGATCCTCTTTCAGCAAAAAGACTAAAAAATACATTGACAGTGTCAACTGGGAGTGAAGGAAATGAATTTGTGAACTCAGATTTGTGGAATTAGGTGTGCACAGTTGCCCACATATATTTGCAGACTAACAGACCATGTGTAAACACAGATGTATTCCAGGCTTCGGTTCATCTCACTTAAAATTTTTTGGCTCATATCCTGTTTTCTTTTGGGGATTTAACTGTTTGAAAGTAGTATTTTATACAATTGGGTATCCAAATACCTGAGTTGGGAAATACAATAACAACATGAAACCACCACCACAAACCATGTGGGTTGGTTGACAGAAAGATAAATAGCTTTACAAGTAAACATATTTTGGGGGGATTTGTAACCAAAACCATAGAAAACTTACAATTTCATAGCCTCTTGTCATTAGAGATGCTGGCAATAGTTTAAGAAATATTTTAATACTGTCTATTTTATACAATTTCTACTACTAAAGAACTCTCTTGTTGAACTTTCCAAGTTATAAGAATCTCTCCCATGTCAGTAATCAGGACTGTGTGTGGAATCTTAATGGGCAGTTTTGTACACACTCATATTACTACTGTACTGTTAATTATTCTGCTATATTTGCATACATAAATATCTCAGTAAAAAGGTTCATTTACAAGAAAATTAATCAGAAGATCTAACAGATTTCCTTCACCTAATACTTTAATGGGGCAAAGTAACACTATTGCTTGGTTTTGTGCATTTATCATATTTTAGTTTGTTTTCACTTTCATTGCAGACATCCTCAGGTTATAGTGTGTTTCTGTGACTTTTCTTATCAGTTGAAGAGCAAATTTTACATGTCAAAACCAACCTCTTTTATTATAAAAAGGATGATTTTCTCCAAAGCAACACGCCTTGACACTGACAGTAAGAAGCATTTAACCAAAAAAATGATTGCTTAGTCCAGAAGACTTTTAATGTGCAGATTATAATGTCTTGTTATTATGGGGAAGACAAGTTTTGCTTAACCCAGGGTTCTGTGTCTGGAGCAGCTTCTACTTTGTTCATCTGCCTTATCCTGGTAATTATCAGAGCCCAAACTGTGATAAATAATTCCATGTTTCTTGTTTATTCCAAACCTTGGAGTTGCTTAAAACTGATGCTGCTTCAGCATTGGCTGTTCTAGGTGAGTCATGAAGTAAAAAACTTTGAGGTGGAATAAACCCAGCTTCTGTGCATGAGATCTCAAGAGCTATTCCATCTACAAAATTCCAAATGCAAGAAAGTTCATGGTTCAGTCTTAGCCTTGCAGGACAAAGTGATTTATTTTGTGCCTTTTCAGGTCTACCTGGTGCTTTTAGTTGTGTTTGTCTATTTCTCAATTTTCTGTCACCTCTGACTTTGGCAAATGATCTGTACATTGTGCAGCAGTGACAGGTTCTCTTCTTAGATGACTGATGTATTTTGCCTTATTGTAGCTCAGTGATTTGAATTTTTTTTTCCATGTTAGATTGCTTTGAGTGAAGGATGGCCGAGTGAAATGTTGGAGTAGTGAATGTAGGCTTCCCTCTGGTATGCAGCAATATTGCTAAATTGTACTGCCATTTTCTAAGTGTGCAGCTCTGGCATTCAGTACAAAGCACTACCTCCGTAATTCCTATGAAATATTGAACAAACTTAGCCATATGAAAATATTCAAAATGCCTGCAATGACTTTACTGAAAGGTTAAACCCCATCTTTAATGCAGTTCTCACTTTTCCTGAAGGCTGAGATAAAAGTAGAAAGGGCAGTTTTCTTGATTCAGTTCACATGGCAACATGTTTATAAACACTTGCTTCTGAACAGAAACAATTATATTTGAAAAAAACAAAACAAAACATTTTATTGTTGTCTACCCTTTGGCAAAAAAAAAAAAAAAAAAGAAAAAAAAAAATCTGCTGCTTAATAACCAGTACCATAATTTTCTTAGGAAAATGTAGGAAGAATGCAGAATGTCTAACAATAGATGGAGGTGAATAATCATACATCAGATATAATAATACCTCAAAGGGAATCTGGATGATGGGATCCATGCGTCCTTACTGCAAGTTTTGCATGAAGGTGTTATTTGGTTATACCTGAAGTATCTTTCAGTGCAGCAAATTGTGGTAGGGCGATTGCCATGTAGGCAGCTGGTCCTTGAGTGGGAGGGTGGATTTGCATCCCCTGCACAGAGGCTTTTGCACAAAACCCTTGGAAAGAGCAGCCACTCACTCTTAGCCTGCATGAAATCCCTCAGGTCCAAACTTTCCTGTGGTCCTGAAGTGTCAGAGCAGAGACTGTGGGAGAAGGAAATCCTCACTGGTAAAATGTTAGTGGGAAGGGGGAAATCTGAAGGCATTTGATGGTCTGATTGTGTTGGATTTGCAGTTGCCAGGTTCTGATTTCACCTGGGAATCTCAGCTCTGCAAAGGGTCACCACACACAGCCCGTGGCTTTCAGGGAAACAGCAAGTCCTGGAATGTTCTTTTGCAACAATTCCCATTCAGCCAGTTTGAGGTCTAATGCCACATTCAGGTTCCTGTGGTAGATGAGGATTTCAGCTAATTTTAGTGCTCAAGGACATCTCTGCTTTCAGTTCTTCCTTCCAGCCTCTAAACAAAGATGACATTCATACTTGGGGAGTTCTGACATTCAGATTTATTATGAAATTCTAATTGGAAATGACTGTTTCTCAAGGAAAAGTAAAATCCACAAAAGAAATAAGTAAAGAGGATAATAGAGCAGCACTGTGATGGTTTAATTAATGTTAGGCTAACCTTAGGATGTCGCAAATGTCATTTTCTGTTGGCTGCATTGGGACTGAGCTGGGTTTTAGCCCAGAGCAATATGTGGGCTGTGGGTGGGCAGAGCACTCAGAGTGTTCTGCCTGAGGATCACGCTACAGTTCTCCAGTGCCTCCTTCTTCTTTTCCCAACACCCTGTGGCTCAACAGACATTTTATTTTCTTCCTTTTCTATTCTTGCTGTTTCCCAGTAGTTGCCCATGGCTAATCCAGAGTCTGACACTGGCATGGAAACAAGTTTGAGCACCTGATAGAAGTAGGTGTGTTAATTAGAATATCTTGATTAGCTGGTGGTTTCTGATTTTTGTTTGTTTTTTTTTTATTATTTTATTTTACAGAGTCCTTTGCACATATCTTATACCTAATGATAATTCTTAGCACTTTTACAACACTTGCAATTTCCACAACACTGTACAATGCACATATTGAAGTGGCAGCTCACATGAAAGCCTGGATCCTCTGGGCCTTCCTTTATGTTTTGCCTCTTGCCCTCAGAGATCTATATTTACCATACTCCCCCAAAAATCTATTAATTCCTCTCTTTAAAAAAATTGCCAAGAAAGAAAAAGGAAATCATGCACAAATATTTTCATTTTCCCACCTTTATCCTGTTGTTTTACATGTTTACAATGTGCTTTTCCTCCCATCTCTATTTCTGATGTATTTTCTTCCCACATGAAGCCCAAACCTAATCTCTGATACTGCAAGTTGGTATTGCACGTCTTCAAACTTCAACTCTAAATTCTGACTTAATGCAGAAACCTGCTCAATATTTCTTCTGGTGCAGTGCTGCCTCTAAGACATGGGGAGGATGACAAGGCATTCTTTTTTTTTTTCTGGGGGAAGGCAAGCTGCCACAAGAATCTCTGTGGATCAATAAAGCACAATTTATGTAAATCGCAGCAGCTGTCTCCCTTAAATTAAACAAATGGAGCTGGTCCAGCACACAGTACTTTAGTGGCCCTTTCCATTTTGGGCTTGCTGAAAGTTTCCCTGAGCAACTGAGAACTCTACTCTTGCTTCACCTTGGGGCTCTGGCGAGTTAAGAAGTGCAATTGCCTGTTTTTTTCTCATTATCTGCAGCTTAGGTCGAAGAGTACCTTCTGCACTATCATTTAGATTAATTAATTCACATTTTCCTGTGCTGTTTTGCCATTCTATCCATAAAACCAGGTCTCCAAACTACTGTAAAGATAATACAATATACATGTAATTTCACTTCCATTACTCTTAGGGTCCCTACTATTTGCAGCTCTTATTCATATGTTCAGTTGGAAATCTCATATTTGATTTTAAGATAATAATATTTTCATGAAAGTGCACACAACTTCAGTTCCATCTTAGCTCAGTAAAACTATTTATCATACTGTTATTGGAGTAGAAATTATTGGAACAGCACTGGAAACTTGCCAGCTAACACATACTGAAGCTTTGAGGTATTCACCCATTTTGCATAATATGCTGAGGTAAATTTATGTAGACTTTTCTTGCAAATTGTAGTAGTTTTCCAATTATTTTCTCCCCAACTGAAGATGTTTGAGGAAAAGATTTAAATATTTTTATGAAATGCTGAAAAAGAATTTAATGTGGAAAGAGAATAAATTTAAAGGCTCACTTTGCTGTTCCTTAGATAAATGAGTGGAATACAAAGGAGAATATCCATGATATGGCTGGAGAAAATAATTTTTCTGAGCATTTCCAGTCTCCAAGTGACTGTTTTGGCTTTTCTGGATCCCAATCTTCGCCTCTTTTTTTTTTTTTTTTTTTTTTTTTTTTTTTTTTTTCCCCTGCTGATGCCTTTCTGTGTCAGATTGCTCCTAAGGATGCTCTTTATGGATAAACTGAACACTGTTTTCAATATCTTATACATGATAATATATATACATGGGGTTTTTCTTGGAGTCTCTTTGAAGAATTAATTCTTGTGTTTGAGACACTAAAGAAAGTTGGAATTTGTTAGCCTGACCTTACAATCTTGAGCTGGTGATCCTCAACTCAACTTGCAAATCTCTGCAGTCTCCTGGAAACAGCTTGTTCAGAGCCCAGACCTGCAGCATGCAGGATCCGAGAGAAACCTTTGCACAAGCCCATCCCTTCCTGCCCTGAGTGGGCAAGATCCCAGGTTACAAATGCCTTGGGGAGCAGGAACAGGTTTGCTGCTCCTGCCTGAGGCAGATCATTCCTAGTAAGCAGCAGGGATGGTTTTTTTTCTCTAGACATCAATAAAGGCATAGACAAGGAGGGATGGATGGCTCATGTCTAAGGGTGACCTTCAAAGTCAGCCTTGACTGACACTGTAGGCATTGATTGAAATAACTAAGGGAAATGTTACAAAACATGTGAGACTTAATATGTCTTGAAAACAACATTCATAAATGCAAGAATGTAGGAAAAACCAGGAAGATAGGATACACAAGTCTTAGAATCTAGTGCCCTACTATGGCAGAAAACATCATAAAGGTGATTTTGATTTAAATTCCATCTTAAAATAAACTTGTATTTTTCCAATAATTGCTTAGAGTAATTATATATATATTTTTTTCTTTCAGAACAGAATCATGAATAATGAAATACAAATGTGTGGAAATATTATTAAAACTAACAGTAAAATTGCATTTCTGTTTAATATAAATGTATGTAGCCAACAAAAGGAAAAACATTGATTATTCTTATACAATCTTAAATAGTTATTTAGGTGCTGAACCTTTTAATAAAGAACTAGATTATTTTTAGAGTGAACGCAAAGTAACAAAACCCCTTTAACAAATTATCCTTAGGAGATTGTTAGAGTTTTAATCGGTTTCTTGTACTTAAACTCATTTTCCCAGCATGATGTACACTATCTGTGGGAGCTTTTCATAAGAAATTCACACTATGATTAAGGCACCAGCTATTTCAAGTGAAAACATTGTGAAATGTTACTATTGTTTGGGCAGTTGGAACTGAAATGATTGAGTGAAGGATGATAGTTATGCTGCAGGCTAATTACACGGCTAATGTCTTTGCTTTACATATGAATAGATGCTTCTAGAGATGAGCAATAACTGAGACTCCATTATCAGTCCAATACAATGCACTTAAATTAGCCACCATTTATGAATACTATTAAAATAAGAGCTGGCTAGTGCTTAGTGATGTTGCACTTGACATGTTTTTTGTTATCAGTCTCTAGATGCTGGATATGGTATACAGGGGAGTTTTGACATCGTCAGAGATGATGTTTTTACAACATTTTGCTGTTAACTAGATATTGATTAAAATCACAGGATTTTTCAATGAGATAAGAGATCATAAAAGGCCATCAGAACAAAGGAAAAATGGCATTAGAGGTAATTGTTGCCTTTGCAAATGCAGTATAAATTAAGCATCATTGGTGAGAGGTTTCATAGCCAAACAGTGAAGTTCAGCAGAGCAGTGCTAATGGATGCTCTGTCTCAACTTTTGATACAGAATATTTTGAGCTGACCGAATTTTCAGCTTTAAAGTCAAAATGAAAGACATCATCCCATGTCTTGAAAGTGCTTGCTGTGGGTTTTCATGGATGCTTAAGGAGTTATTGTACTTTGTGAAAGACTTAACACAGATTTTGTGTTAAGCAAGATATTGTCTCCTTGGCATTGCCTCCGAGTTCAGTGTGTGTGGGAAAAACCACAGGAATGTTGTGCAGGCAGCACATGGATTAAAAAGAATTAGGTTTTGCTGACAATATGCCTCTTCTAAGTGGCAGCTTAACTGTTTAAAAGTAAAGATTAAAAAGGTGGGATTAATTATTAATTCCTACTAATCACAGAGTTCTTATTAGGCTGTTGTCCCTTCTCTGCATTTGGGCAGCACGGTGCTCCTCATATGGGATGCTTCCCATCTTTTGACAGCAATGCTGGAGCCTGGTGATATCCAGAACTGATTGATGCCTGGTGACAGTAGGCTTTTGTCACCTACTTACACAGCATCTATTCTCCAATAATGTACAATTTATAGGCCAAACTATCCATCTTCAATACAAATAGAATTCATGTGGTGCTGTATAGCTGTGTAAGCTGGAAAGGACATGAAGTGTACAGTCACATTTCAAAATTCTTTTTAGAGCAAATGCTCAGAAAAATGTTATCTAATTAAATGGAATCAATTTATAGCAAATGCTGAAATTCAGTAGACTTCAACTCCTTGCCTTAAAAGTTAAAAAACTGAAAAAATGGAAGCATCTCAGATTGAGGCATGAGGCCTGAGTGTTTTCCTTGCTGTCCCTGAGACTGGGCAGGAAAAAGTGCACATAAGAAAAAACAATCAAAATAATTGCTCTGTGAAATGGCACAAATAAAGGAAAAGTACATTGGTGGCATATGCAAATGATAGACAAGTACTGTGAACCTTTCCTTGAGCAAAGAGCTGCTGCACATGTAGTTTATACATTATTATTAAACTGAAATCCTCATTTAAGACTGCTGGAACAGAATGATGGTTAAATTATCTTTTTAATGTTTATTTGATTAATTGTAGCATTGTGTTTTTGCTTTTTACGGCAAGGCTTAGGAATGTTAAGTGCTCGCTGTTACAATCATCTTGTTTCACTTATGGGAGTTGATATTAATATCAACTGATTTAATTCTGTTTTTTCCCATGAGTTGTTTTGTTTTTAATCAGTTTTGTGTCATGCTTATAGATAAATATGGCTTGTGAATGTAAGCTTGCTTGGTGTCTAGGATGCCTAGACCACAGCAACTCCTCTTGAATACAGAATTGCAAGCACAGGATGCATCCCTTACATCATGCCTGAGTCTCAGGTAGCAGGTAAATGTGAATAACCTGTGATATAGATGCTCATGTAGGAGTAAACACAGAAATATTCTTTAACCACCTGCATTTTGTAAGCACACAACTACATGCATGAGCTACTTTTCTGTTTTGCCTAGAAATCTGTGCAAAGGGAAAGCTTACTATTTTTATTTGATTTGTCAAGAAGGACAGAGCAAATTTGAACCCCTATGACTGCATTCCTAGGAAAGATTATACATACATTTTTCCAGTAGTTCATGTAGAAGACAAACATTCCAGTTTGTCTTTGAAGTCCTGCCTTAAGTGCAGATAAGTATTTTCTCCATTTCCATGTAGCATAGTTTAAACCAAATACTAAGATCTTATTCTAGTTTGCAGATAAGTCTCACCTCACATGAGACAATACTGAAAATATTCCTTCTTTAATGCATGCCAAACTTGCTTTTATTTTATTTTTTTTTTCTCAAATGGCAATACAGCCTTTACTGATCATCTCCAAAACCTGTACAGATTTTCTTTGCTCACAAAATTAGAATATATAAGAGTAAATGACCTCTACTATCTTCTGGATGAGGAGATGCCTCCTGCTAGTTAAATGTGATTATTGCTTCTCTTTGTTTATCCAGTAAAGTCACCAACATCTGTTAAATCAGCCTCAAAAATGTTTGTGGCCACTGTTTTTTTCTGTGCTTTACAACCTTTATTATCTACATTCACTTTCTTCTCTCAGTTTTCCTAGTAAAATTAATAACTGGATGGCCTCCAGGATCCTCTCTTGAAAGGTTTAATGGTTCACTTTGTCATGTATGCAGCAGTGAATGTGACAGTGAAACACATAATAAAGTTTCAAATAATTTTAAAGCTGGTAGCATTGTGCACATAGTCAGGATAATTGAGCAGAAATATATCTATTTGGCTATCTAATGCAACTCCACATATATAGGTTTTCTTTTCCTGTGCCCATTACATTTACAATTGCATTCCTTTGTATCTTTTCCTGCACTTAAGGAAATTGTCCTCACCAACATGTTATGCAGCTGTGAGTAAATTCCTGGCATGGATAAGCATTTTGGATTATCTGAAATATTTTTGAAAAATAATGAATTCAATATGAGGCTTAAATTTGTCTGAATTGATTTTCTGACAGCATTACCAATGATGTGCATTATATAAGTTTTTGGTTATCATTTTGTTATTGTCATTTCCACGTGACCCATGTGTGGAGAGCATTATTGTTGGTTCTCTGGTAAGCAATTGTTGGTGCTCATTTTCCTTCAGTTCTCATCTCTTTTATAGGGGATACTTTAAATTCAAGAACACATTAAATTTTGCACAGATAAAAAATTCATGTGCTGCATTATAGTCTTCAAATATTCCCATCCAATCTATGAAGAACAAACATGGATTATGATGTCTATCCTCATTTTGTGTGTGTAGGTAAAAATTCTTCATATTTGTGGAAGAAGCAGTCATGGTGTTCCAGCTCAGATGTGGCTGTACTTAGGTCAGTTTACCTCTGCCCTTTTGTTAATCAGATAATTTGCTGATTTTGTTAATAACTGCCCAGATATCAGAATTCTACTTAGTCTACCTTAGCTCTGAGGATCACTTGTATTTTTTACAATTTTTTTTTGTATTGCCACTGGACAGCAGAAGATTCCCTTAGCCAGCAGCACAATATCCATCCCAACATACCAAGCCAAGGATGTTCCCTGGATGGTTTCCTGTGAGAAGAGGTTCAGCCTTTGCTGTGTGACAGAGCAATGGAGAAAGGTCCTGCTGGTGAGAGCATCCATTTAATGACAGACACCAGCCCAGCAGTGCTTTGCATGAGCAAGCAAGGAAGTGTCACATCAGCTCCTTAATGCAAAGGGGTGATTTGTCTGGGGAACTGGGGTGTTTTCCCACAGAATCACAATATCTGTGATTCATCTCCTCTGCTTTAGAAATACATTCACAAGTCCTATTGGCAAACATTTCTCACAAAGTCTGGAGTGGACAGGCAAGGGTTTGATCTTTGTGCCTGCACTGGATCAATGGAATTGGCTATTCAAATGCCACAAGGTCTTCCTTGCATTTCTTACATTTTAATGCTCCTCAGCAAGACAAACTATGTAGGCTTTTATGGGAATAATTTTCAGCAGAATTAAGATCTGTCAAGGCATGGCTCTTGCCAGGGTTACCTGCAATTTTTGACTGCCAGTGTTTGTACTTGCTGCTCTCAGCCCTCTAAGCTGAACAAATCCAAGACCATCATTTCTTTATATTTTAACTTCTCCAGCACCTTAATCATTGTGGTGGCCTCCTATTGTATCACTGGCATGACCTGGGGAGAACCAAAACTAGACATCTTATTGCTGGTGTGTCTGAACAAATTAATTACACATTTTTAAGAATCTTGTTTATTGCCTAAAGCTGTGTACTGTTGTTGTTGCCTAAGTATTAACTGACATATTCTAATGTGAACACTTGTTGTGAGTAGATCTTGAAGGTGCTTATGCGTGTCATAAGAAATATTATTGCCACTTTACAGATAGGGAGCTGAGCCATTCCATGGCAAAGAGATGTTTGAAAGGTCATCTCACACCCTGAGTCTGGGAAACATGCAGGTATTGGCTCTCCCTTTACTGTCACAGAGAAAAAGGGCTAAATCACAAGAGAAATCAATCAGTCTTCTGATTCTTTATAAAAAAAAAATAAATGTTTAAAACTATCTGACAGATATACATGGTAGAATAGCCTGAGATCACAAGTTGATCCTTTTGCTTCTGGTGCAGGTTACTGCATGGGTTCTATCACACCAGATTGACTTTATCTTGTTCCTGTTCTTATAAACCAAATATTTAAATAATCATACTATCCAAGTGTCATCCTTCTCAAAATTCCTTGTTCTAATATCTAAGAAATCAGCTGTGACAATTGAACAGTTGCTGCTAGCCTTGCCAGGGTCTTAAGGGTGTATACAGTGTATTCCAAAAACTGCATTGGTTCAAGATTAACTCCTACTTTTATAATATACAGAGATACACAAAAAATACCAAAGATGAAGAAAGAAAGAAAAGAAAGAAAGAAAGAAAGAAAGAAAGAAAGAAAGAAAGAAAGAAAGAAAGAAAGAAAGAAAGAAATCTCCCCACACAGTACTTCCTGTGACTGTCTGTAGAACTTTAGTTGGAATTATCAGTGTCAGTTTGGTGAATTACTCCACTTAAAATAGAAACAGGTCACATGGATTATAATAAGATTCTAAATGCTTTGGAGACAAGTGCTGAATGGAGCTTCATCCTACAGAAATACACTTGTCTACCAAGAAATAATTAGTTTCAGATTGACCAGAGCTCCTGGACTGCAGCACTGTGCAAGTGAGGGTGGAACATCCAAACACTTTGGTGCAACTCTACAGCACATTTAACCTTTGTAGCCTGGTTCTGTGGGTTGTAGCCACATTCTGTTGCTCCCTGAACTGATAAAATACAAGCACCAAGCCCAGAGTTAGATCTGCTTTGCCCTTTTCTCCCCACTGTACAATTCCTAGTGCAGCATAAATGATTTGCATTGGTAATTTGGGGGAGTGGCTGTAGTTCACAATACTTTTTCAGAAGTCTTTCCCTAGGTTTTCTCTCTGTATTTTTGTCTCCCCTCCAAGCTCTGATGGGCAAAAGGCATAAAATGTCCACCCAGTTCCATTTTTAGTCTGAGCCACATTTTCTGGTGCACACATAATTTAGTCATCATCAAGAGGAGCTCTTCTTCTCACAAAATAAATTGTCATTATAGTGAAAAAAGTCCTGTAAGTGTAATGAGAGACCACAACTATCATGCACAGAAGGACAAATTACTACTTACTTAAGCAAGTTGAACAGAATTTAGATTAAGAAGAGGAGAATAACAGCATGAAATTACTATTGAGAGTGATTATATGAGGAAAAATACTTGGTGAAAATTATTTTTATTAAGTTTAAATGTGTTAGGCTCAGCTAGATGTATATAACACTTCCTAAATAAAGTCAGCTTGCAATGATTGAACCAAATAAATATATATTAGTATGCCTTTGTGATTAGTCTAATTTAAATGCAAACTAAATAGCCATAAAAGTGAATACTTCTTAAAAGTTTTCCACTCTAAAAAAAAGTTTTATCTGACCAGACTACAGACTTAGGAAGTATGGTTTGAAAATATTTTTTACATTTCAAGTTTATTGAAACTGCTTGCTGGAGGAAAAAATATTTTTTGGCCATTTTTTGTAACTTCACTCCAAACCAAGCAGTGTTTTCAGTGCATGAAGTCAGAGGAAACACTGAGGGAAGAATTTGAGATGTCCCTTATTCAGCTGTGTTAGGGTCCTGTTAAAGTCTTATTTCTCATGGAGAATCCATCTTCTAAGCAGGTTAGGGATTGTGAGCAGTAGTTTTTATTTTATTTTTTTTAACAGATGTACTAATAAAATTAGTGTAGGAGGGAACAAACAAGATATTAAGCATGGAAGTGTTTGGGGGTCAAAAACTTGCCAGTGTCCCACCCAGTACCTCACTTGGCCTAATAAGAGGTGCCAACTCTTTCTTCAGAATCATTCTTACACCACCACCACCACCACCAGAGCAGCCCTAGGGATGTGCTTTTTGTGCCTTCTCCCCTAGCTGGAAACATAGCACTGTTTCAAATAATTAAGTGGGTTAATTTAGTCATGTGAAATACACAATTCCTGTGGTAAGCCCTGACTCCCCCACTGCTGGCCCAGGGCAAAGGCTGAAGCAGCCATCTCTCATTCAAATGTAACAATATCACTTCTGTTTTGACAACATTACCTCAAATCTCCACATTCTCTATAGATAATATCTAAAAATATTCTCAGCACAAGTACCACGTGCATGTCCAGTGGCAGCTATTATTAGGAATCTGTTATAATAACAATCAGATCAATAAATATTGGCTTTCTTTAGTCACAGTCATAAGATCTGAGCATGACAGTTCTGCTTACTAGATCCTGGGAAGTGAGCTGCCCTCTCAGTATTTAAGGGGAACCCAAACCTCTGATTTATTATATTTTGGTTGCCAGAGGCAGCCCTGAGGGCAACATCACCTCCCCAGACAGATCATATTTACCTCTAATCTCAGGCTTTAGCCCAAGATTAGGGGTGCTGGTACAGCTACAAGTACAGTTGCTTCTTCTGAAGAAGTGATGCTAAATAGATGAAAGAAGGACTATGGAGACAGGTTTTCTGTGGGCAGGTTGCAAAATGACAGAATCATTGACAGAATGTGCCAAAGGTATTATTTTCTTCATTTAGAAAAAAAAAAAAGAAGGCAAAAAATCAGCCCAATGCTATCTTCAAAAAGAAGTACAGAGATTAAAGGAGAAAGAACCAGTGTTTCCATTTTGCCATTACAGAGATATATGCAACAAATTGTCTTGTCAGGAAGCAGGTATTATATTTTGTGTGTTGTTACAGGTGTCAGTGTAGCTCTTTCATACTCAAAGCAGGAAGATAATCATGGTCTAACGGTCATATTTCTACACTCTGAAAACTTACTAAAAACCTCTACTTTATGAATATTTTTAGACTGGGTGAAATTGTAATATAATTATTGGATTGTCTCTTTGCAGCTATTTGTAATATTCTGTCTTTCAGCCTGAAAAATCCATGTGTTTGAAGGGATTTAGGTCTTCAGGGATGTCAGCTGTGACTGGAGCTTAGAGAGATACCCATCTGTGTTTAATTGCTCTGCTCCTAGACTTGCATGCATGAGTACTGTGGGACAGGATTCTGAGTTATTTCTTTCCATAAGTAAGAAGTGCAAGGCATTTAGATATTTTTGGTTTTGTTTTCCCCAAGAATAGGAAAAAAGATAAACATTTCCACAAAACATCACAGAAGAGAGGCAGGAGGAAGGATGTAGCTCTAAACATAGTGCTGGGTAGCAGTATTTGTCATTAGCTCTTAATGAGTGTGCTTTAGCATCACTTTAATATCAAATATATTGTTTTTGTTGTAGGGCTGATGAATTTTGTATTAAGAAATTGCTTTTTTATCCAGTATTTCATAGTAGTTTACAAAGCTGGGAAATATACTTTCTTTCCACAGATGCTGTATTTAAAGCTGGGGGTTCTGTTCACTCAAAGTTGCACAGATAATGGATAGTAAATTAGGAAGAGTGACACTTGATTGCTGCTTATCTACTCTTTTTAAAAGAGATACTTTTAAAAAAAAATATTTTTGTGTACAGTAACATGCAATAACCTACTTTTAAGGCATACTGTAACTTCAAAGTCTGCACAAGCTGATGAGAGTGCTTAAAAAGCATTTATATCTTACTTTTATTTGGGGTGGCTTTTCTAAATCTTTCCAGGAAAGTCTTGTCCTTTTGTGCTCAGAGAGGGCTTTAGGGCATAATGTTCTTCCTGAAATGAAAGTTTTTCCTCATTAAAGTAGTCCTGCCTACTGTTATAGTAAACTATGAAATAAAATGTGTTCCAATTGAATATCTTCAACTATGGAGTGCATTCCTTAGTTGCATTTTTCAGTTTTCATCTATATGTTCAGTGGTGTTTAAAAAAAAAAGTGGTTACATTTATGGCACTCTGTAAGGCATGAAAAGCTTTCCTAAGAGGGAAGACAGTTCTGTAATGAACAGCATAACTCCCAAACACTTAAACTATTCCTGTGTTTAATGTCTGATCTGACGCAAGTGTATAAAATTAATAATTGCTTGAATTTTGAACAATGAAAATACAAGGGAAATTACAACATAACAAAGGCAAACTATGCAAGTGAAAGTATCAGCTGGAAGAATAATAGTTTTATTTGACAGTGTTTTGACATCATTGATGTACTGTTGTCACTGGAGACTTTCCTTTCTATGGTTGTGATATACTATTTCAATCCATATTATCCCAATAGAATCGCAAACATTGAAAAGATCTGATGTGTGATAGTCTCTTACTGGTATGTGAGTTGACATGTTGATTGTTCTTTCATATCTGGGACTTGAGAATTCTGTTTAAAAACAATTCACCAATACTAATAAAAGATGCACAGTTGACAAAGGGGATACAGGTGTTTTGAAAGTGATTAGCATGTTAAAAAAAGCAAAGTGGCTTCTCTACTCCATTTTGTGGAAAATAAAAGTAAAAAGTAAAAGTAAACCAAGCGCATGATTAATGGTATCAACAGCATTTCCTGCGTTAAGTTAATGACAAGTTTATTATCCTCATTGAATAGACCAATAATGCAAATCTGGATGCAAGAGACCTCTTGAATTCTAAAACTTTAACTATTTTTGGGAAAGGCACATAATGGTTATAATTATTCCTAATTTTTATACAGCTCTATGAGTGGGTGTTTTTTCCCTGATGGGCAGACACTCATCTGAACAAGCAGGTCTGAGGGAAAAGGGAAACACAAAAGCAGTGGGAAAAATATTCCTTAGAAAAATGTAAAAAATTCACACTTTCTGCAGCTCTCAGCCAAATGGACTGACCTGTCAGGAAATGCCTGTGCAAGCCCACAGGTTCAGCCTGGCAGTGTTGGGTGTCTGCAGCTCAGGTGTGCTCACAAGTGAGGAAGGAATCCTCCTCTGCTGCTCTGCTGGGCCACTTCCCTTTTGCTCTCCCTTGTTGCTTGTGTGAAGCAGAATTTCCCCAGCACAGCAGGCAGACTGGGGCACGGTGTAAAGCTCTGTCAGGCTTGTTAAGGTTTCTCTAATCACAGTCAGTAAATTTGTGTGTTCAGACCTAGGTACAGTGATGTGGAGGAGGTCCCGTGGAGAAATATGGGATGAACAGAACTTTCAAGACCAGGTCTGCTTCCACTCAGGTGCCACTTATGAAAGCAGTGAGAAGAAGGAGATATTGGTGGAAGAATTTGGTGTAGAAGAGCCAGCTGAAGGCAGCCTCTTTTTCTTTTGCTAATCTGTCCTGTTGTCACCTGTAATCTCATCTCAGGGGCAAAAGAGTGCTGTGATGTGATAAAGCAGGAAGGAAAGATGAAGTGTTCTTTCTTTCCCACAAAGCCTGGTGAGTAAGGAATCTTCAGGCTTTTTATACAACATTGGTTGAATGTGAGAAAACATGGGTTTGAGTTTGAGAAGAACACACTGATAGGAATTTCCATATGCAGTGATAAAATTTTCAGGATTTTCTTTCTTGCAATGAACGTGTATCTCTAAGTCATAAAGAAATAGTCTTCTTAAAGCTGATGTGTCTTGGGCTCCACTTTTTGATACTTTTCTTCATCCCTGCCAAAAGCTGCTTCTTTGTCTTCCCAGTATGGATTAGAGGTCTCAGTGCATCTATCTGAAGATGAACAAGATGATCTGGTTTGTTCTCTACATATTGTCTCTGGAAAATGGGCTCCATTTCTTCATTTAGTTCACTAGTTACTATGTTTCTGGTAAATATTTCAATCCTAGGCATAAAGCAGCAGATGGGAATGAAAATTGTGGGTGCCAGGATGTGTGGGAGAGAAAAGGACTGTTAAATTGTGAAAGGAAATGCAGTATTCAAAGAGAATAGTCTTTGTGGGAAAAGAGGTGGACAGGACAAAGCCAAGGGCAGGGCTCAGAACGCACAGTGAGAGTGAAGAAAGAGATAAGTGTGAAGAATGAGGGAACAGATTCCAAAAGTCATTTATATAAAGTTCTCTGTGATGCTGTGGAGGAAAGAGGAAGCACAGCGCAGACGAGAAAGCAAACAGTGGGTGGAGAACTGTGCTGATGCTCCTGATCTGCTTCTCTTGTCCTTGGCTGTTCTCAGAGAGTTTGGATCTCTGACACTCTTCCATGGAGCTGTGCAGACCACGTTTTTTTCATAGGCTGAGCCCCACAGATTGGGATGGGCTAGATTATTAACCCAGCACTCATAGTAAGACAGGTTTCTACAACTCCACTTCTCAGACGGTCAGAAATAGTGAGCAAATTCTCAGTCTAAATTTAATCATGACAGTTTTCTTATTCTTGCTTGGGGTTTTCTTTAGTAGAAATGCTTTTTTCCCTTCTTTAAATGACAGTTTCCCTGATAGATTTTACATGTACAGGTTTTAGGTGTGCATTTTTCTCATCTAAGCAACCCCAGTGCACCCTGAGTGGAGGAGGTTGTGCTGGGGGCTGTGGTGCCCCACAGGAGCTCCCTGGTGTCCAGCAGTGTGTGATCACTGCAGCATCCACCCAGACAATCCACTGCCTTTCCATGGCTTGTCCCTTGGTAAAACTCTTCCTCTTGACAGTTCCTGACATCCTCTATATAATGGGAGTAAAACAGGAGCTGACAGTTTGCAGCATTATAAATAAATACCTCATACTGTGAGTGATACACAAATGTTGTATTCCTTTCAATTGCAGAAGATGATGCTTTTAGAGTATGTTACCACTGGCATTTTTGCCTGTAACAAGGGGCTTAAACTGCAGGCTAGGGAATGTTAAATAAATTTCTCAGGCTCTAATGCCATCTATTTTTTTAAACAATGTTGAATTGGAACTGGTGACCTTGTCATTGCAGAAATAGAAAATTTTATTTTACAGTTTCCTATAGCTGTATTAGCAAAAAGTATGTTGTGAAAATGGGCAAAAAAATGCACCTATGTTAAATACATGGTTTTATGCCCAGTCTAATGAAGATACCTCCAGCAGTCAGGAGCCACTTAAGTGACAATAAACAATAAACAAAACAATATCTGATGCCTTTCTGTTCATTCACATCAGCAAAGTTATATCATATTAAAGAAGTAACAAGTAGAACTATCTATGCAGAATAATTCTAGTTTGCAATCCCAAAATTTTCCTCTGCCTTTTTTTTAATGACAACCTCTTATTCTTCTGAGTATTATTGCAAGCTGCTTTAAGCACCCTATCATTAATCCTGATATATGTATATATCTTCCTGCATTGTTAGTCAGATGAATGTGCTGTAGCTCTTATGATCACCTGAAGAAAATTACAACCCTGTGAGAAATATTTATATTGTAAATTTTCAAAATATTACATGATCTCAAGTCCAAATGTATAATTGCCTTCTATTACAGATAGAAAGGATGTGATTTAAAAAGAAATGTACTTCCAGGAACTGGCAAGCAAATGGTGTCTAAATTTCACCTGATTTGTGGGATCTTTTAAATCCTTCAAGCCATCAGATGTCAGAAGTCTGGTAGGTACCTGAGATTTTGCCACTGGAGTTCTTTCCATGTGTTCAGCCTGCCAGAGCTGCCAAAGTCATTCCTGGCCACCCTAAGCACAACCCATGCTCTGGAGATCAGTGCTCAGGCCATGATTCTTGAATTTCATTGACCATGGAGCGTGTCTCTCCTCTGGCCAGAGGAAGGAGTGTCCTTCCCACACTGCTGCAGCCTGAGGTCTGCCCTTCTTCCTGAGCTCCCCTGGTTTCAGTGCCCCCAAGGGTTATCTCCCTGCTGGGAGCTGCTAAAGGCCTTTCCAAGGCTATTTTAGGGATTTTTTTCTTGCACCTGAGGTTCATGTCCCTGCTTCTTATCTGAGACAGGGCCAAAACCTCTTGGTGGCCCCACACATGGATTGCCTTTTAAATTCCAGGGGAGAATGTGTTCCCAGCTTTTCTAGGTGTTTTCCAGCATTCAGACATCACAACAGGCACTCCTGGACAGTGGTTGCATCTAGCAGTGCTTTGTTTGTAGCTGCTAAACTGAACTAGAAAAGATCATTGCAGTTGTACTCTGTACTCTCCAAAAACCCATTTTATACATGGACAGATGGTAAAATTGTTCTGTTGCTCTCTTGTAAATGGCCCTTAATCTTTTCTGTAAATGATAAATAAAATTTCTATCTGAAAATTTTCCTTGGTACATGAAAAAGTTCCCACCACAAATTAAATAAGTAAATGCTCTGATATTTGTCTACAGTGTATTAGAAGATGTAGTGATGATTTTTTGCTAATTTGATAAAAAGAACTTACTGGGAAAAAAAGAAACTTTACAACTTTAGCTTTTCTCTGATGTAATAGATTTGTTCAACTCTAGCAGGTTTTTTATACCTTTTATTGAGACAAATCCTGAAATCCATGTTCTTTCCTTCCTTAGGACAATCTCCTTTTAACTTCAGTGAGATAATAAGGCTTATGGTGCTTTGTAAAGTACTTTGAGATCTGTGATGAACAAGATTTAAATATTATTGAAAGGGAAATTTGATTGAGTTAAAATTAAATAAGGAACTTCAGGATTCAGTTTATGGAGATTGCTCTTTTTTTTGTTTTACCCCATGGTTTTTTATGAATTCATAACTTCAGACTTTGGTTGCAGTAGTGAAGTGCTCTGCCTTGTAGGAGGGTGTAGGAGGGACCCTTGTGGATGGCCTTGGAGCAGGGCTATCTTCCTGCTCTTGTATATGATCTGGTACTTCATGGTTACATTTGCCAGAAGAATTACTTGTTTAAATAACTTACTTTGACATGTGGCTGCAGCAATTACAAGGAAAATACAGATCCTTTATTTCAGCTTAAGTAAAACCTGCCTCAAACCAGAGTTTGTTCTATTAGCTGGGGCCAGCAGGGTCAGAACTGTAATGTAGGAGACCAATAAGGTAGATTACAAGTAATTTTAGTTTCTGAACTTGGTAAAATTCATGAAACATGAATAATGTTCCTTATATAAATGAAATTCCATGAAGATATAGGCATGTGTTTTGAGAGAAAATGATAAATGAAGCGGAAGTAAAAATGGAAAAAGTGTAATCATATCAGTTTCCTATTGACTTTTATTGAATTAGTCATATCCGCTACTTAAGTGTTTTGTAATCCACTAAAAATGCTTTTATAGTGTAGAAATTTCATTTTATGAGTTTCACATAATGCAATCAAAACATTTAGACTAACATCTTCTTGGTAAGAAATTCCATCCACATATCATTTTGCAATATTTTTTTAGTGAAAGGTAATACCGCTAATGTTATACGGAAGTATTTTGACACAAAATGCAAGAGTTATGGAGTAGCATAGAATTATTGTTTGCCAGTGTTCTGGGATGAGAAAATAAACTTGTGAAAGAAATGCTAAGTTTAATCTAGCATTGGAATGTACCTTGACACCAAGAGGATCTATTGCCATGTCCTTTGAAGCTCATGGAAATCCTGTCATTGGCTTAAAGTAAAATCTGCTTGGCACTGAAACAGAGTTTTTCATGCTTCTCAATGCAAAAACGAAGAGGGAGTTGGAGGAGTGAGGCCACCCGGATCTGGATCATACACTATAGAAATGTTGATTCTTCCAGTTATTTGGGAGAGGATGAGGAAGAGGAGGAGGAGGAGTGTGGGTGTGAGGGTGTGTTGCAGTTCAAGTGCAGCAGCCAAAGAGCTCTGTTGTAACTTGGGAGGCAAAGGGTGCACAGGTAACTCAGTGATGTGGGACTTCTGCCCAAACCCCATTTTCTCTCTCACTGCTGAGGGATTTCCTCCTGTAGGCTAAGTCAATACAATTTCTTTTATGTCTCCTGCATACTGGTACTGCACTGTCAGCTGATTATTGTATTGCCATGTCAGACTGAATGAGTGGGATTCACTCAAAAAGAAAAAAATTGAATTCACTTGAAAATGGTTGTCTTCAGTTTTGCCCTAATGTAAAAATAGTTAAATTTAATAAGCAATGAGACTAGATTTCATTGGTTACACAGACCCAAGCTGGAGGGCACTTGAAAATCAATTTGCATCTGCCCACCCGTTGGTAGAAGCCTTCCATTTCTGCTCTCTAGCACAGCCCTTTTGGCGAGTGGTGGTCTCAAGACTTGAGCTTTGAGGTACAATAATTCTTGCAAATGAATATTTGAAAATTCCCAGGCACTTAATATGTCTGAACACTTCAAGCTGTTCCTTTGCAATGTTTGTGGAGGCTGCAGTTTAAACTATGCTGGATTCCTGTATGCTCCTGTGCCAGAATTTGGTCAAGGATTGCTGCAAAGCATGAATTGCAGGCAGGCAAATTATATAAGGCACTTTATTTCTGACTGTCACTGTATCCATCACAAACACGGTTGACTGGGTCAGAATTCCTCCTCTAGGCACTGACAGAGTTTGGCTGCTACAGCAGATCTCTGTGGACTGACTTCCTAAGCCACCACATCCCAGTTGTGGATTCCATGTAGGGAAAAACATCTGGTTTCTTAAAATGCTCTGGGCCCAGTAGCTGTGTAATGACTCTTTGGAGGTCAGGTACAAGTATCAGAGAGATCTTTCCTCTTGTTTTTGTGGTGTTGTGGTTTGTTTTGTTTTGCTTTTTTTTTTTTTTAATATATCTTCTTTGAATGAAGCAAAAGGTGCAAGGTGTCAATATTTAATGAAAAAATAAAGGAACTTGTTAGTATTGTCAAAACCCCCCACCGTTTTGTAAAAGGGAAAAATATGGTTTCATGGGATAAATGTCACCTCTTTTAGGTTTGCAGGATGTGGTGACAGTGGGAGTTTTTCATGGTGGTACTTAATATTTGCATGAGGGAAAGCTTGGTTTGTGAAGTCTCTGTGCATGGCTTGAGCCACTTGAGAGCAAAATAAGAAACAGATCATCTGAAACAGACAGAAGTAGAATGATCCTCCATCTTTTTGTGAGGAGGATCAGATGCAAAGATATTGTTCCAGAACTAAGGCTAATATAACTTCTTAAGGCTGTTCTACATTTTATTCCAAAGTAATGCTTCCACCTATCTTTAATTAATATCTATTTAAACACTATATTTAAATATTTAAATACTGTATTTAAATGTAATAATTAATATATTTGAATAAATTGAAATCCAAGTATTTAATGTACTTAAATGCTACCTGTATTTGCTGAAAGCAGGTTTTATCTCAAATTTTAGGGAATCTATTTAGCCCACAAGAAGCTAATTTTTTACTTCTCAAAGTCTTCCTTCTGGAATGAATGCAAATAGGAAGACATCTTGAAATAAGAAAAGGTTTACTTTTGTGTACCCAAAGCAATGGGTATTTTATACTCAAATGGAATTTTTTAATCAACAAAGCAGGGAGCTGAGTGTACCCATGAGCTCTTAAACTTTTGAAGAGAGTTTAGGAAATGAGCTGCTGTGTTGAATTCCTGGAGTGCAGAGTTTTAACGCGTCAACACACACCAACTAAGCACATCTTTAAAAGTTTGGTTTAATTTTTCAACTGATGTGTTTTGGTACAGTTGTAGTGCTAATATACAGAAAGATTCCATATGTAAAACTACATAAACTTTATTCCAGGACTTGTTCAAACTAGTAAGAGTCTTTACATTGACTTGGGTGGACATTGGATTGAACACAGAATGGATATTTTTGTTTAAATAAACAAGAAACATATGGCAGACAGCTGATTCTCTTTCTGTTGTTTGTTCAGTTAACAGCTTCTTAAGAATCACTACATTTGTTATTATTATATAGATTAGGGATGAGATTAAGTAGTCTTCAAATTGCCCAACCAAGTTTGTTGAATTCTTGGAGGCAAACTGAGTAAATGAAACCCTGAGATTGGTGACCAATTCAGAATATTTGTCCTTCTGCATCTAAGCTGCTTTCCAGAGACCAGGTCTTCCCCTCCCCCCTGCCACCCCATTAGTTAATTCAGCTACTGAATCATTAGAGGCTTTTGAAAAGACTGGCTGAAAATGCAAAAATAAAAATGCATATTATGTATTATTTATTTAACAAATATTTATTTAGCTCCTGCTAATACAATTCCTTTTATTCATGTTTGCTGCAGGTGCAATACATCTCTTTTTCTTGTATCTGCAGAACATTAAAGACTTCTCCCTGTGAAGAATACTTTTTTTAAAATTCTTTTCTTGCCTTTGGCTGCTATTACAATATGGCATTGGTGGCTGATTGTCTTCTGCAGGAATACATTGTGGTTTGCTGCCATATTTTGGTGTCTCCTGGAATCTGAGCAGTGGTGGTGGCTGTAGGCACTGCGCGGTGACCGAGTGCTGCTCTAGGTGGGTGTTTCAGCAGAGCAGCAGCAGCTGTTATCTCCCTCCAACCTGGTGCAGCATATTAACTATGCCAGCAGTAAACTGAGACCTGCCTTTAACTATTTTTATTCACAGTTTGTCCCCATTTTGCATTTGTGCTGTCGGGAGATTTTTGTTTTTATTTCTAGAACCACATCATATCTCAGTCAGCTTTGCTTTCCTTTCTCTTGCGCTCTCCTCCGTTGATGTTTTTCATGTTGTTTATTTTCCCCCCCTCAATCATTTCATTTTACTCTCCATTTCATTCCTTCAGCTCAGTGCTCTTGAGGAAGAGGCAGTACCTTTTTTGTCTGGCTGAATGTGTCATGCCAGCTTAACCTACTGCCATTTAACTTCTGCATCTTCAGTTCCTGTCACGCTCCGCTCTCCCTCGGAACTTCTGTCCTCCTCCTCGTCCCGAGCAGCCTCTGGGAGCTGCTGTATTTCCAGCTGAGTATTCCATGTGCAGAGAGCAGGCTCTGCCTGCCACAGCTCCCAGCACCACCTGCCTCATCTTTTGTGGTGCTTCAGAGAACCAACCCTCTTTGATGTACCAGAGGGGAGGGGGGAGGTTTTACGCAAGTTTTACACACAGGCCTCCTCTCTGCCTTCCATCATTACTATTTATCGTGTTGCTGACAAATGGATGGAAGCATTTCCTTTTTATGTTAAGCCTGGTCTATGCAGAGGCACTGGAAAGCAATTTATACACTTCTGCAGCTTGTGGAATCAGCAAGGTATTTTACAAGGTTGAGATATTACCACAGTTAAATAAACTGGGGTAGTGATGAGGAGGAATAAAGTGAACGTGGCTGTAGCTGCTGCACATTTCTGGTAGGGAAAGAGATAACATGGGAATTTTGTTTTACAGCTTACTGGGATAAAATGTGTATAGCTGCAATACCTGAGGCTACAGCTGGGCTTGGACATCGTGGTGCATTTCTTTGAAATATTTGCATTTACTGACCTGAGGAGGGTCTGTGCTTTGTCCTTGCCTTGTCCAAGTCACCTCTGACGCCTGACTGCATAAAGAAGTTTTAGATAGGAATAATGCACAGGAAATTGGGGAAAACTGTTCCACACAGTCAAGTTAAACCTGCTTCAAGTTTGGTTCTACCCTTCAGTATGGCTTCAGTGATGATATTTGTGTCAGCAAGATGATTTGTGCTGATATCACTTCAGTCTGAGGCAAGATGAGGAGCCTGGTCTGATAGGAGAAATGTGAATGTATGTAATTTGGTTTGTGGTTTTTAGTTGGTTTGTAAATATATTAATCATTCAGCAAATCCATTGTGACTAAAAATGAAGATTTGTACACATAGATTCCTCCTGGCAGCCACAGTTTATGCTTGCATCTGTGAAGTGCATACCCCTGGCTCGGACTTGTGATAATTGTTTTTTTTTGTTTTTAATGCTTCTCACAGTGGAATGTAAGTGCTAATTGAAATACTTATTCTACTTTGTTTTCATCCTAAAATTGCATCCACTTAGAGAGGAGTTAGGCTTTAATTGTTTAAAATCTGCTATATCAGGCAGTGTAAATTTTTAAAGGATGTATTGTTTTGCTTTTCACTATGCAAGGCAAGTTATTAAATTTACCAGAATGTAGATAATCTGAAGAGATGGGGGGGAGTGTATTTCTCTCCCTCCTATCCGTATCAATTTGTTGGAGCTATAATCACTCTTAATTTCTTTTGTAAAAATTATAAAATGCAATTTGTCTGTGTGTAGTCCCTGTTACTGCTATGCTCAGAGTCTCCAGCAGGAGTTCTGCGCAGACTGAGGTGAAATTTAGCCTGATGTGTGGGCGTATATTACAGTATTTTAAACCTTACTGCTTGTATCATCGTCATCATCAATTTTATTTGGTCATTTCACCAATTTTTTCCTCTGACAGATTGGTTTAGGTTTGAATTTCAAGTGTGTCTTTGTTAATAACAGTAAAATAGGTACAAATCTTGCATTCAAGTAAGTACATACTCTTGTATACATTATAAAATACGCTAATGCATTTATAAAGCTCCAAGAGTGTGTTTAAATGACAATATGTGAATTTATCAGCAAGTGGAGGTTCTCCAAGTGAAAGTAATAGTTGTACTGGTTTTGATTTTTACTACACGTTTTTATTCAGAGAGAACCTGAGAGCCTAGAGAGAGGAAAAGGATAGTTCAAATTAGAAAGTAAAAATAAATGGCAAATTGCTGATCTAGTCCAGTGGCTTTTGTATCTCCCTAAACCCCTTCTTTTCCGTGATGCCTGTTTAAAACTGGACAACAGTGTTCTTCTGCTCTGACTCCTGCCTACAGCAGTGATCACAAGCATCTTGTCACCTTCCATCTCTCCCCATCTGTCCATGTTCCCCTGGTCTTGCAGGTGGTGAGCTGAGCTGCCTGGGCAGGGGCTGGGCTTTTGTTCTCTGCTAACGCAGCACTTGGCACAACGGAGTCCTGGTCAATGACAAAAACTCTGAAGTTTTATGATGATGAAGCAATAAAATTGTCAACTTCATATCTGTTAGAAACTTTACTTATGTAAATAGTTTCCCCCAGAGTTTTTTTTCAAATATTTTACGTTGTTAAATTATTTACGATAAACACAGTGTCTCACTACTCAGCATAAATTTAAAAGATAATTTTAGCACGGAAAGAAAATATTCATAAAGAGATACCAGAGGAAGAAAAAAAAGTAATAAATTAATGAAAATACACTGATGATGGCAATGGTCCAGATGAGAAATATCTCTCATCTGAGAGGTCATTTGGTATTGTAAGGATGATTTTGCACCTGTATATATTGTGTGCTGCATTTGCCCACCTTTGTGGTCCATGTACAGCTTGGGAATAATGGAGGACAAGAGTGTTCTGAAAAGATTTTGGGGAAAGAACTGCCTTGAAGTGCAGTAGGCAGTGAGGAGAAGGAATAGAGTAGTGCTCCTGGGAGGTGTTAATACCATTGAAGTTTCACTTGGAGCTGTAAGAGCAAGGGGGAGGAAATCAGGAGCATTTGGGGTGTAATAACAATGAATAACCTTTGAAGAATTGCTACCAGATAGGGGTAGCAGGAGCAGACAGGATAACCCACAGCCCTGAAGCAATGAGCTGTTCATTGCAAGGTGTGCCATTTTTGACTGCAGAAAACTCTAGGCTTGCCTCAGGGAGAGGTCCCTCATGGAACAGGCAAAGGTTGTAAAAAGATCTTTCCATACTGTAAATATCACATGTCACCTCCACACTGGGTCGTTTCTCTGCTAGTTTGTGTAGACTGAAATGTCAACAACATGCTTCCACTCAGTTCCATGTCACTTGTACAAAATCAACTATTGCTAAGAAAAACTGGATTATGAGTGTTTGCCTGAAGATAATCCAGGAGATGGTGGCTCTGGCCATGGCCATGGAATCTATTATTTAATGCAGACATACTTTTATTTCAACATTTTAGAAAGACAAGAACCTTTAGCATTTTGCAAAAAAAAAAATTATGACAGAGATTGTATAGTCATTATAAATTCATTATATACTCATATACATGTATAGTACATAATGAGTGTATATATTCATATATAGTCATTATATATACTTATTTATAATGTAATAGTTTGGGAAATAATATTTATTCCTACAGGAATGGAGACAAAGACATATTGGCCAAGTAGAAGACATGGGTAATGTGTTTGTACAAATCATGAGGAGTTTTCAATAAGCAGAGTTACCTGAAATATGCTGTCAGTGTGGATACAAAACAGCTTTGCTGTTTTGTTCTATACAACACAAACCCCAATATCCTCCTGGAATCTGACAAGTGTTCTTGCATTTATATCATTATCCTGGATCCATGCATGAGTATTCTGTTTACTCTGACAGTAAATATAACAAAGATGTGGCAGCACTGATTGTGGTCATGAAGGCTTTCTGTTCCAAAGGAGGCAGGATTATCCTTGGTCTCTGTAGGGATACAGCAGCTGTTTCAGTCTTGCTCCTGGGGCATGGAATCCTTCAGGGAATTCCCACCCTCATGGCACCATTCTCCCATGCTCTGCAAATCTGGCTGGAGCTGAGCATGTTTATATTTGTTTGTGTTTGTGATTCTGTCCTCTACCTCATTTCTAAAAGTTCAAATACCCAGAGAAAACATCTGCCTCTGGAAACAAATGAAAAAGATCATCTGTGCTGTGTTAGTCATAGAAATTTCTTTTTCTTTAGTTGCCGGACAATATTCTTTACTGAGCCATGCCAAGCATTGAAGTTATTGAATTTATTGAATTTCCAGTGAAATTTGCTTTTGATCTTGGTGAGGTACAGCCCAGAATACCTTTATGCAATCAAATATTCCTTAAAATGAGTGCAATGGATGCATTTTAGTTTCACAATATTAGTTTCAGGAGGTTTCTGCAATTGCCCTATCAAAGCAGATACATGAATGCAAGTTGTTTGTTTGTTTGTTTGTTTTTCTCCATATTTTCTAGTGGGGTGGTAGCAGAATTTGGGCCAAGATGGAATGTCAGGAATTTTGACTGTGCAAATGTCAAACCCCACATCTTTTTATCACTCTCATGTAACATCCTCTGTGCTGTAAGTGCTGCAAGATGCCTTTAGAGACTGCAGAGAGCAATTTCACCTCTGCACACTTGAAGGCCAGGAATTTTGCTGTCCTGCAGCCCTTTCATCACTGGTGACTGCAAGTCCTGGGTGTGCATGGATTGTCAGTGGCACCCACGCTTGGGAAAATGGAATATGTTACTGGTTGAGTTGTGGTGCCAAATTTCTTGGTCTGCCACCAGCACAGTGGGGCAGTAGTTCTGTTCCAGCCTTGCTCTCCAGAAAAGCATGTGGAGTTAAAACAGGGAGCTGACAATGCAACTCTGAAACCTCCCAGCAAATTCTGCTGCTCTGGCAGTGTGTTTTACATTGTACCTTCCCAGTCTTCTTGCACATCCAGGATATTTTTGGTATGATTTGGTGAAACCAGAAAAAAGCCTTCGCATGTACAGAGAAAGGGCAGTGAACCTTGATGAAAGTGTGTAGAAGGGAAAGTTTTGATTTGTGAACATTCCCCTGATTTCTCAGGGAGCCTTTTATGCTGTCCCTTCATGTGCAGAAACAAAGGAATCTCCATGAGGAGACTTAAACTACAAGGAATGACTGGATCTCAACAATTTACGCTAATAGGAGAGCAGAGGGGATTTTTAATATTAGTCTATGGAGGTATTTAGATTTTAGGCATCACTGCAGACTTCTGTGTATTTTGTTGTTGGTTCATGGGAATTCAGTTGTTACAAAGGGCTGCTTAAGAATTCATAGACTATTCTTTTTTCTTGTAGGGCTTATATATTTGCCTTTAAAATTAAAAAATGAGAGAAGGCATTACACTCATGCTTTTCTTTTTCCTTCAGTGACCTGTGGAAGTTCCAAAATGGAAGCATAACTATATTGTGTGTGGGAAGATTTGTATAAAAACTGTATTATAATTAATAGAAACGATCTATACCATTTCTCTCTTGGATACAAACTGTTCACAAAGTTTCAGAATTAAAAAAAAACTGGAAATAATGGATCAGTAAGAGTATTACCTTTGTTTTTGGGCTATACTTACCTATCAGTATTTTCAGAACCTTTCCCAAAATATCTCTATGGCTGGAGACAGAGATTTGGAGAAGACAAAGTTCTTTGGAACTAAAAGAGTAGGTTCTGTCCAAGATGGCCCTTGATCTGGAGTTCTTTGGGTCCTCCTTCTTTTATCTATTGTCAAAATAAGGAGGTTAAATTTTGTTAGATTTATGGGAAGATCTCAGCTACATATGGAGCTATCTCTTTTCCTCTAATATTCTGCCAAGCAATGCCAAAGGGATGCATCCATCATTAGGCACTAAGAAATGTTTTTGGATCATCATCAGGTAATAGACTTGGAGAAACCTGGGAATACACCGAAGGTCAGAGCTCAAATATTTGTGTAACTTTGCAGTTGACTTGAAGATAGATTAATCCAATGGTAACAAGCAGCACGATATGCCAAATTTATAAAGGAAAGAAAGAATATGCAGAGTCACTCTCCCCGTTGTGAAGAAGCAGCTCAGCTATGAAAGCAGCAGATTTAGCAATATATATCTCATATTTCAACTCTCTGGAAGATGCATTGCTATTTTGGGATTATATGAGGAAAGAGTATTTTCATCAGTTCCCAAACTGATGGTGAAAGGAATTAAGTTCAAGTGAATATTCAAGTAGTTATATGAAGCACCCAAATGGACATTAGAGGAATGGGGTCATCCATTATTAAACCATTTGCATTAGAGAAATAGAAAAATTGTCATTGTTTGGGGCCTCTTTTGCACACTCATATATCCAGAATTCTGGGTCTTTTTCTACATAGGCTGATTAATTCACCAGCTCAATTCACAGCCAGTTGCTGGCTGTGAGCCACTAATAATGGATTGCCTATGCAGTAGCCTTCAAAGAGAAAAAGAAAATAAATTTTTATTACCACAGCAATTTTGGCTCTGCTATGAAAATGCATTTTACTATCTTTTGTTCTGTGCTCGAGCAGAAAGCTTTGTCATCAGGAGGTTGTAGTTATAAAGATGTGGTGGGCAAGTGGGACTGCTGGGGGGTTTTAACTGCTCTGGGGCTTTACCCCCCTGGATATGGCATCATCTATCTGGATGCTGAGGGCCAAAAAACTCTGAAGTAAAAATCTGAAGTGCTCATTTTGCTTTATGGGAGGAAGGTAATTAACCTCTGACAAAAAATGAGTGAAATTGTCCCCAAAGAGGATGACACATGGATACCTTGAATAAATCTGTTCACACCCTTCCTCCTTCTTCTCTGCCACTGATGAATATTCAATATAAAATCTACCACGAACAGCTTGTTCACATGACATCAAACCAACAAATCAGGAGATCAGAAAATATCCATGTTATTTCTAAGTTACTAATCCTCAGTGGTTTCTTTTTTGTTCAAACTTTGCATACAAATCAAAATAATTTGAAGTTTTTAATGTGTAATTACCTATGAGTTATCCTGAATGTGATGGTGTGATTAAATTTCCAAAATATTTTCTTTTTCTGTTCCTGACAACTGTTAATAAGAAACAACTATTAATGGGAAATCTGAGTCCAGACTGGGACCACAGGTGACTATTCTCCCTCACTTGTAACACTCTGCTCACTAAGGCAAAGCTATTTAATTGGTTCCTAAGCACCTAATTTTTATGAGTGGGGCTTAAGTGCTGAAATATAGCAAAGCACATTTCCTTGTGCTTGCTATCAGCACACAGGAATATAAATGTAGTTCAAAGAAAATCCTAGAGAGCTTCCTAAATTATTCTTTCTTTGGAAAATGGAAAGCATTATCCTGTAATCTTTATTTTTATCAGAGAACAAAGGGGTTTTTTTGGGGGAAAGCACAGTACTCATTTCTGGTTACTTTTAGCGAGAGTTTCACAGAGGTGTAAAGGAAGGTTATGTGACTTCTTCTTTTTATTATTTTTTGTTGTGGGGGGAGTTTTGACGTTGATGCTAAAAATCTCAGAGATATGAGTGCTATGGTGTAAAACACAGTGCTGCTTCTACTGGTGTGACAAACTGAACTTCATATTGTGTCCCTGTCATCTTCATCTCGCTGATTGGAATCCTTGTAATCAGAGATTCTGATTGAGTTTATGCAAAGCTGTGAAATATTTCTGTAAAGTAAAGCAAAGCAGTGTTTTCTAAACACCTGGCAACAAACAAGGATATTAAGCAATAACACTGTACTTTTGTCCCCCAGGCAAGATTTATCATCTTTACAGGTTTATTTTGATGAGTCTTTCTTTCCTCTCTTTGAATTAGCATTAAAATAAAAGGAATGTTTTTCTAGTTAGCTCATTGTCTTTAGGAAGCAACATAATATAAACTAAAGTTATGTCTCTGATTATTTTCTCTTGAAATGCCAGAATTCTATGAAGTCTTTATTCTGGTCTCTCTTGTTTGTATCATATTTTCATAAAAACAATTATTTGCAGTATTCTGATGGTAGGTGTTTATAAAATCAAATTTAATCAGACTGATATGAATAAAGTCTAAAAAATACCATAAAAGATGGAAGATATCAGTTTAATGAACAGTCATTACAGTTTTTATTTCTGAAAAGGAGAAAAAGGTAAATTGGAATGCCTAGATAAAAAGGTATTTTAGCTCTTGTATTTATTTATTATCATTATTATACTAAAAAAATCTATCTATTAAGATTTTATTTATTGATTATAATGGTTTAGCATAATATCCTGGCCCATGCTTCAGGGTTGGTGGCATGACTGCAGCACAGATACTTGTAGTAAAAAATAAAGCAAGTTGTAAAAGGCATAATTAAAAAAAAAATCACACTTCATAAATGAGGTGGAAAAAGTGATACAAATGAAGTATTTCACTTACATTTCTCTTTTGTTTCTGTGCATTGATATTTTAGGGTTCTTTTTTTTAATTTTTTGAATATATTTGACATGCCAGTTTGTCAATGGTAGTCTTTAAAAGATGAGGATGATTGCATTAAAGGTTCAAATATGTGCTTTGTATATTGAAATCAAATGGGAGATGTTTCCATCAACCAGTGATGGGAGATGGTGCCTCGATTTCCTCACCCCTGGCAGCTGAGATAAAAAGGAGTTTATGGCTTATAATAAAAGCTTATGCTAATGAATGAACTTCAGTACTTGAAGGTGCTAAATCCACTTGCCAAAAAAGGTGTCATAAAACTCTTCTTTTTCTAGCCAAGGAGAAATGATAGAACAACTGAGAAATTAACTGTAGTTTTTAAAAAGCACTTTATCCACACACACTACACATAAAAATTCCAGCACAAATCATTTAAATGTTTTATCTATTAAATTGTTATGTATCTATGGGACAGTTTCTTTCTAAAATGCTTGAAAAGCCCAAAACCTTTGGCAAGGTGTTTTAGCTCTTGGTTCTCTCTCTTATGTGTAGTTTAATCTGCCTCAAAGGTTTTGTTCACTTCAGTGTGTGCTAGGAATTATTCTCTTCCTGTGTGCTGTGTACATGCCATGTCTGACCCTCCCAGTGGAAGGGAAAAAGCATCCAGCAGCACTATTGTCTTAAAAATGGTAATTTTCATGTTTTATGCACCAAAAAAATGCTATAATACCTTATGAATTATGTGGGTTTTTTCCCCCTGGTAATTTTAAAAGAGAGAGCAAAGTAAACTCTGGGTGCCATCTGGTAGGATATAGGAGCTGCAGGTAAGCACACTAATAATACTTAATGCTGCTGCAACATGCTGTGTTTTCAGCACTGTAGGCATCAAGTGATGAATTCTCAGAACATTTCCTATGCTCAAGGTAAATGTTACTAATCTCTTTAAGGAATCTTCTTGGTCTTGCTGAGAATAAAACCTGTGTGCTTGCCAGCTCTGGAACCCCTAAAATCAGCTTAATATTGTGTTTGCTGAAGTTTGTTCTTTCTCTGCCCAGCCCTTCTTTTCCCTGCCCTTTTCACCAGTTTAGATTCTGCTTCTTTAGATAACCCTCAGTGAAAAAAAAAAAAACCCAGACAAAATTAATTTGGTTTCTTTTTTTCTGAGAGATCTGAGAACACAGGGAAATATAAAGAATGTCCAGACATTGCCCCACAGAAACAATAAATAATGTTTTGTGCAGATTTTTATTACAGTAAATATGCAGACATATTTGCCAAGCTGGAATCCCTGCATGTTGCTAAGTTCATATTAGCTAAAAGAGACAGGCAGCAGTAAGTGTAATATATTGTCACAATTAATGTTTTAGCCTGTGACCATGTTTAATTAATTATTTTTATCACACTAGCAGTATGTTTAGTGTATAATTAATTAGCCCAGAAGCAGAAGAGTAAGGAAGAATGACTTGAAAACTGATGGTGAAAAGGTTCCTGGCATATCATAGTTAGGCTTGTTTTGTTCTGTCTTTCTTCACTGTGGAAGTCCTTGCAGTATTTTTGCTTTAACTAAACAAAATGGATTCCTATGCATTTGCTAAAGAAATTAATGTATCATTTGCTCTGTGTAGGGCATGGCATTAGTCTCAAGTTAGTGTAAGATGTGTAAGACAAGCGCATGAGTTTTTTTGGTCTCTGTGTTACCTCTCAGGCAGGAAAAGCATCAGCTCCTATTCAGTATCTGTCAATGCTCCAAGTGGATGTGTTACAGTTTTCTCACTTCCCAACATGACAGACATTGGGACTGTGGCTGTGTCTTGGTCTTTCTAGTTCTGGCAGCTGAATTCTAATACTTGCTCGGGGCTCTCAGTGACAAGTGCACTCTTTGGGGAGGATGTGAGGAGCTTCCTCTGCCTTGGCACCTCAAAGCGCTGCAGAGGCAGCTCTGCTGCTGCTCCCTGGGGCAGCTGGGCACTGGGGCAGGCCATGGCCTCGCCTCTGTCTCTACCCCCTGACCTTTGGGTCAGCTTGCTGGAGCTGCAGGAACCAGGGGAGCAGGCTGCACCTTCCCAGAGCATCAGCCAGGGCACATTTTAATGGCCTAAAGGGGGATCAGCCCAGCACGGCGCTGATGCTGAACACAGTGCTGAACACAGACCTGGCACCTGACACAGGTGAGCTTTAGGGCTGTAATGTGGGGAAACAGACCCTTGTGGAGAGATGTGGAATGCAAAAATACAAGCTGAAAACATAAATACAAAGACTTGAGCGTCCGTGCACAGTCTAGCACAACAGGAATACTGGAATTGAGGAAAATCACCGCTATACAATGTGTTGTGAAAGTTTTTGCTCTGTTAACAATTGGACCCAATAACATGAAATGCTGATTTCACTCTTTCCATTGTGTTTCACTGGGTTTAAATGGCTTTCAAGTCAGAGTCACCACTGGATGAGCGAGTCTGTGGTGGTGCCAAATAGCTGCACAGGCATGAAATGTGACATCAGAACAATGCAATGCCTAAGATTCCCACTGTAAATGCCACCTGGATTTCTAACTTCCTCCATGCTCCTGAAAATCACAACAATAGCATTAACAATTCAAGTCAGGGAGAAGTTTTTCTGTCTCTGAATAGAGATCACTACAGTGCTTACACTCTCTAAATACAGATAATTAGAAGCTGTGGCATAATTCTCTTCATCCTCGACCTAAAAGCAGTCACAAGGAAAGTCACTGCAGCAATTGGTTACTGTCTCAGAGAGCTAACAGAATGCATTGTGCCTACAGTGAGATCCTTGACTTGCATTAATTTGGGTGGCATGATCTTTACATTACTTTTTTTTTTTTTTACTTAAATTGCACAGTCTCATGGCAACTGTTATTTGGAGGTGAACATCAGTAGATGTAGGGAACAGTTGTGATAATGTCTAAACAGTAGGCAGGAGTGGAACAGGAATGCCAAATTTAAAAAATTTTCTTTTTTTTTAGTGTTTGGGGAATAAAGAAATCTTTGCTATCTACTTTGCTTATAATTCACTAAAATGGGTCAATGCTTGAGCTAGCAGTTGCTCTGAAATTACAATGACTGACTGTAATTAAGAACTAATTTGTAGTCATAAAAAAGCCAGATAAGGGGCTATCCACTTCATGAGAAATGAATATAATCAGGATAACTGGCACAGCTGGTGGCCATAGTCTGTCCTCAGTGAGCACACACAATTCCCATAATTCATAATAGGACTTATGTATTTGCCTCAGAAAGTGGATACTTAAGAAAATTTCTTTTAGATCTGAAACATAAAAACTTATGGAGTGTGGGGACAGGGCTTGGGGAACACGGTGCAGCCATTTGTTAACTATACAACATTAGCATTTTGATAGGTGTCGTGTGAATGAATTGGGTAGATTTCTTTTGGTTTGCTAGAAAATGTCAGGTTTGTTTCAGGTTTGTATTGAAGCTGAATCTGCCATTTTATAAATGTGAGCAGGAATTTACTTCAACTGAAGCCATTCCTTAGTTGTATTTGAATTTGTGGATTTCTTTTCCTTGATATCACAGGCAGAGCTAGCAGCACTACCCTGTAACCTTTTCATTTGTGATATTCAACTAACTTCTGTATGAAAACAATCAGCTTTAGCTTTACTGCAGAAAATATATCTATAAAACCCTGTTAACTGTTTTCTATATGCAAAACAGCAATTATGACCTCTTTGACTTAGCACTTATTCTACAGAACTAAGCAATTGCCATTTGGCTCTATTCATTTTGTACTTTGTTTCACACTTTCTTAAGATGTATCAGCAGACTTTTAATTATCCTGCAAATGATTCTATTAAGCATTCTCCTTGCATATTAAATGCAGAAGACATTGTTTTGAGCTTCCTTTTCCTCCTGTGAATAGAATGTGGGCAGACATAGAAAAATCAAATTATTTTACTAAATGAAAACAACCTGAGCAGAAGAAATCATTTTGAATAATGACAGCTTGGGTGAGAGTGTCACCATTTTCTATCAGTTTGCTCTGCATCAAATAGAAGCTCACTTGATGGAATGTTAAAAAAATGTGTCTAGTAAAAATAAGCTGTGACAGTCTCTAAGTAAATGTAATAAATCAGGAGGATTTTCAAAGGGAATAAAAAGTGTCATTTATGATGGTTACAGCTTATACGCCCACTATGATTCCTGTACTGGTACAGTTTATACTCTCCCATGGTAGATAAAATTATTACTTGATCTGTCAAAATGGAGTGACAAAATTTTTGTGGGTAGACAGCTTATTTAAGAATAGTAAAGTTCTATTGTGTGTTTGCTATCCTAACTCAAAGTACTGTAGAAAACAAGAAGTGAGGAAAAGCAATCATTGTTCAGAAAGTTGAAATAAAATTGGGGGAAAAGAAAGGTTAATGGCAAAAGTCTTAATGTTTTACCCATAGGAATCTGAAGAAATAGTAAACATACTGTCATCTGAGAAGTGATTATTTCAGTACCCTGTGAGACCTAAACTCGAGCAGATTTCCTGTGCTAGAGTGAATTGATAATTCTCAGAAAAAGTCTTTGCTCTGCTGGAAGTGGACTGGATTAATCACTCAGTTCCAGGTGTTCCCTGGAACAGGATTAATTCTGAGAACTGACTGTGGTTCCATAGTCCTGGCTCAGATTTGCCAGACACCCATATGTGACCAGGAAATTCAGAGACATGGAATATTTATGCAGCCTCAAGCACTGAATCATTGTCATTTACAGAAGTTCTGTTTCTCTACTTCTTGAGCACATAATCAAGAAGCTGCCAAGCCATGGTGTGTAACTGCTCATGTAGGTAAAGGCATTTAATACTGGAAAGCTTTTAAAACTAGCTGAAAATGTCTTATGGCCAGAATTAAAGTCAGCAAAGTATCAGAAATAAATAAAGTGCATATGTTTTGACAGTAGGAAGGAATATATAGCCTTTGGGATGGATTGTGAAGGAATGTATTGAATCTGTCATTACTTAAAGCCTTTAAATTTTGATTCAGAATACTTCCAACTCCCTAAACTCACCATGAGCTGCTGCTGAAACCTGAATAAAGGCCAGGCATACTCTTCTGTACCCTTTTTTCTCTGCTTGCACATTTTGAAAGAAATGTTGTGGAGTTACACTTGCAGTGCTAAATGTGGAGTTGGAGTTCTGTGCTCTGTTAGAAATGGCATTTAGAAAATGAATTCATTTGCATATTTTCTGAAGAAGTGATCACAGTTGAAGGCAAAGGATGATTCCAACATGAAGAGTAAATCCCATGTTTCAAAATTGCTTCTAATTCCCAGTAACCAGATCATACCAGTTCCCACTAGGCAGCTGAAACCCCAAGTGCTCTGGAAGGAGCAGGGCTCTAAAAATTTTAGACTGATCCATAGTGACTTGAACTCCCTTCACTGACAGAATAACTCCTTTCTCTCTGCTATGGCTATTCTTGAAGGTATTTTCTATTCACACAGCTTCCTAGAGCATCCATTATCTTTGGTAAAGGAAAAGGGGAGTTGTGGAAGAGGAAGCAATTAAAATTGGGAAACTATTCCCTCCTCTTCAGATGAAGAACAAGCTGTAAAGTGACTGGATTTTCCAAAATGCTCAGTGTGATGCTGCTTTGGGTCTAGCCTTAGTGAAGATAAGCTGGTTTTCATGGACATCAGCTTGCTCCTACTGCTCATATAGCTGAAAGAATGTTTGTGGCAAGTAGAGTCAAACTGGGCTTCTCCCCCCTAAAAATGGGCATTTTAGGAAAAATAAAACATTCCCTTGCACCAATGGAAAAGTCAGCATAGTGTAGTCTCACTGTGTGGACAGCAAAATTCATGACAAAAATAAGCAGGGGACATCAAACACACCACAGATTTTTTTTTATCCAGGAGCAGAGTCTTCTAAATATAGATTATAGTAATTTACTTTCAAACAACTCATTTTCAGCATCTGACATGTTCATTAACCCCAGGTAGAAAAATTATTGTGGTGCATTAATTTTTCACCAATGAAGACATTAGTCATATTTGCAAGTATCATTAGTGTCTGCCACCGAGGTGGAAAAGTCTTACTGTCTCTCTCCAAATGGAGGATGCATTAGAATGTTAACTAGGGTCTGCTGAGTTCTGTGGGTTATCAGCCCTTGCACACTTTTATGCATTGAATTTTAATTAGACTTTTCTAAAAGTACATCATTAAAAGACATGTTTTATATGTGAATGGGAGAGGTATGTAATCCTTTGGTAAAATAAGGCAAAATGTACAAGGATTTAGTGTAAGTATTCTGATAGTTCTTCTGACAATATGAAAGGTACAAGTTCGTATATTAAACTGTGTGTGTGCTCAGCAATTATAAGAAGGAAATGAGATCAGAGGTATTAAAGTCCACTGAGGGGGAAGGGAAGGTTTCAAAGGTGCCAAAAACAGCAGGTAGGTGAGGTCAGAGAGACTTGGGTGTTTTTCTTCCCAGTGTGTCACGATAAATCCCGTACAAAGTACATTCCTAAAATAAAGGCTATGGGAAGTAAATAAAATGTGGGAAAATATCTCTGAATGATTGGCTCCTATCTTAGATGCTTTTCTGTACATTATTTCTGCCAGATGCTCAAAAAGTCTTTTATTTTATCAAATCTTTATTTAAATGGTTTTGCTTTGCATTTATCTCTGACCTATTTTTTTAATCCTTCGGGGAATAGTCCTTCTAGCTTTTGTTAAAGACATGATGAAAAGGAGACCAAGTTGAAACAATGTTGCTCTAGTTAAATTTTTTCACATTTAAACAATGTTCAAATTTTATTCCCTGAAGTATAAGTCTGTATATTTGTACAGTGGATAAAATTTTAGAACATTGTTTTTGTAGGTAGAAGGATGAACGTGCGTCTTACTGATGAATGTGACTAAATTTTGGTCAGGAGCCAAGGGGAACTGACATTCCCTTTAGTTGTTCTGGTAAAACTTGTAATCAACTATTCCTTATTTCCCCAGTTCCATTCCCTTTTACTTTCAATGTCCAATTTCCACTTAAACAAAAGAAGGTATGAACGAGCTCTATGCAGAACCTGCTGAGAACAGTCAGCAAGTTCACTAATGGGATTAATATAATGTGGTGGAAAACATACCTGATTCTTTTCTTCCCCCAGACCACTCCAGTTTGTGCATTTTTCTTGATACCTTTTGGTATAATAAAAGCAACAGTCTAGCAAAAAACAAGAGAAAGAATTTATAATTCAAATTTATTTTCTGACTAATCTGTCAATTATTAGTACAGTTGGGATAGGTGTTGTCTTGCATTGCTTTAAAATTAGGTGTACTGTCTGAGTGTGTCTTTCCTCCATCAGTGGAGTCAGTGGAAAGGATCAGTCACTTCCAAAGACAATGCTCATTTTTCAGAGTCACAGAAGCAACCAGATTCCTGGGTGTAGGATTCCATCAGAAGCAGGGCCAGGGTAGGGTGTGGTGCATCTCTGGAGCTGCCCATCTTCATGGTGACAGGGACAGGAGGGAGAGCCTGCTCAGCCTGGAGCAGTGATGAGTTTTAAATGTTTGGTTTACAGTTCTTTTTAGACCAGCCTATCCAATGGTGTCTGGAGAGCCCTTTCACTGGATCCTTTTACACATCAAAACCACGGGCATCACCAAGTGATGTATCAACACAGCTCTTTAAGGAGGAAATAATTCATTTTTCCATAATTGGAGGATTGCCCAGTTAGAGTGTGAGAGTGAGATAGTCCATAGTTGCCTCCACTGCAGGAAAAGAGTGGAATATTACTGTCCTGGTTTAGGGCACTCCTAATTGAATTCTTAGCTGGTGAATGTTTGGATTAGCGTGAGGAATGCCTAAATGTTAAATGGTTTAGCATTTAAGAATCTGACGGTGAATGAATCTGATGGCAAAGTGTGACACCAGCTATAAACCTGTCTTCAAGAAGAGAATAAATTGTGGATTCATCCTCTCTTAGTGAAGACCTCCATTATTAGATTGTAACTTATTAATTTTTTACCACTCCTGTAAAGTATGTTAGATATTTCTGATTACAAAGAAGATTCTTTTTTTTTTCTTTTCTTGGTAGTGTAGGTGGTAGCATACAATGTGAAATTCCATGAGATTCTCCAGGGAGATAAACTATTAGAATTGGTAATGCAGTTTGAAAATGAAGGCAGGAATGCCCTTTGAGCTTCATGTATCAAAATAAAATTAAACTTAGAATTTTGTTGCATTACTTATGGACTTGCCTTGAGTGAAAAAACTTGGTTTAACCGGTATTTAATTTAGTCTTTCTGCCTATTTTTTTTAAATAAAGGTAGTAAATCTCATTACTGATTATATTAGTAATGGAAACTTTGGTTCATTCATCTATAAATTATTGAACATTTGAGTGATTATTTGATCACATCACAATATGAGTTCTTGAATAGTAAAGATGTTGCTTGCTTAATTTCAGTGTTATAATTCATATTTTTTGAATATAATATTAAGTCCATAAGCTTTCATGTAACCATTCTTTTCACTAGTTTTCCTATGGAAAAAGTTTCTAGGAACTAGACAGCTCACCAAATATTTAACCATTGTACAATTTAATGTTACGTTTCTGGCATTTACACAATACAGAAGCTATTTGTTGCATTTTCATTTGTTTGCCTTTGAGTTCAGCCATAGAATGTTATTTTCATCTCAGTTGTATTATTTAAGTACTTTTTGTTTTGATGGAAATTACTTTTGTAGGCAGAAATTTACCGCTTTGACTGCGATCAGGGCCACAGCTCAGTCCGTAACATTCACTGCTGACATGCCTATTTCCTACCTGTCAGAATGAAATACTAATGGTATGTCCTATGAATTCTGACATTGCTTTCTTATTTTTTATAACCAAGGTCACTTTGCTTCAGGTTTACATTTGGCATGCAAATAGCAATGAAACTGTAAAAAGGTTTATTTTCTTTTTTTCTTGCAGCAAATTTGTGCTGATTGTGTCCTACTTTAATATTTTCTTCATTTCAAAGAGTAAAACATTGGAAAAATTTAGGTTGATAGATAAAGCATTTACTTGTTGGAAAGCAGAAAAAGGTAGTTTTTCATCTTTATTAAATAGACATGCTAAATCAGACTGGCTAATCAGCTGGTTCTTTTCTCAATGTCTATATTACTGCATTCATGTTTAAATGAAGCATTTGAAAGGTGTTTAAGGACTATTGTCTAACCCTTACAACATTTCTGTTCACAAAGAGTCTAAAGGAATCTTTAGTCTCTGTAGGAAAGGGAAGCGATGGTCTTTTAGGGTAAAAGACATTGCATTTCCCTTGAAGACACCAAGGCAGCCTTGCATTCCAACTCCCAGGGCCTATTTTCCACCGAATCTTTGTTCTTTAATCATAATTTTCACTATTGTCTGACTAGAATATTTTATTTTTTTTTTAATACTCACGAGCAAGACTTGTTTATGGCTTTGAAGTGTGGAAGAATTGCACCCCGGGAAAGCAGAGCCCTTGTTTTATCTGCCTGCTGGGGTGCAGGGCAGGCAAAGCTTCTCCCATGGTTGCCCTGCACCATGACCTGTTGGACCATCTCTGGATAGCCCAAGAGAAGTGACTCAGCTCAAAGCTGGCATTTTTGGGGAGGACTTTCTGGCTGTGACATGTTTTCAATAGCAATTCTCATGATCTTACAATGAGATCAATCTGTTACACTGAGATAATTTTGTGTCTGTTTGGTTTTGTTTTGCTCTGGGTTTTTTTTTTTTTTTTTTTTTTTTTTTTTTTTTTTTTTTGTTTATTTCTTTAGCCAACTGGAATAAGGTTTTTTTAGCACTGTGCTGACAAAAACATACTCGTAGGTTGGGACAATAGGCAGGTTTTGTGTAAGAATCTTTTTTATTTATTCCAAAAATATGAAACACTGTATTTCCATTGTTCAGAAATGCCAATAAAAGGTATAAAATGAGCTTCTCTTGTGATGGAAACTCAGCAGCACAGTCTTGGAATTAGAGTCTCTGGAGCATCAAAATATACCTTAATAAACATTCTCCTAGGTAGTTTTTGAATAAGAAGGATGTGATCTCTAGACTTCCTTGCAGTGCACTCAATTTTAGATCTATTCCATTTTGCAGCACTAAATTGATGGAATGATGCAGAACACCACTCTCTTTGGGATACCCAGAAAGAAACAGGAGGCTCTGTATGCTGATGTGTGACATAATTGTTGTAGTTTTTCCTTATTGGAGAAATTCCCTTATTATATTTTGAATTATTAGATTTTATTTTGGTTAGTATCAAAGGATATTTCATGTACTGGGGGAGGCAGAGTAAGAAGATCCTGTCACTGTCATCCTTTTCCTTTTGGCAGTCACTGGGACTTCGTGCTGCTTTACAGAATCAGTTTTGCAATACTGTGCAAGTTTGGTTATTGAGCCAGGCAGGGTTTTTCAGCAGACATTTTTGTTGAGGAAATAACTTGATTGCTTCAAAATCAAAATTTGCTTTGTTAGATTGAGATTTCCCTACTGTCAGCAATGAGGGTAAGTGTTTGTGGTGAAAGAGCACAAAGTTGAAGGACAAAGACTCTGAGATTTGCCCTCAAGTTTGCAGCTGGTGTTTGAACAGGCTCCAGCAAGGTCCTGAGTGTTCCCCTTCACAAAGTGTATTTTTTAGTTATTTTTTATAATTTTGGAAGACTCTGAAGTCCTGCATAGGATGGTATTTTGTTTCAGATGAAAAATTGAGAATTGGATATGTGATAAACACTCGTCAATAAGCTACTGTGGCTTTTCATTTACCATTATTCAAATAATAATTATTATATTTAGATGCTAAGTACATATCTGACGGAGAAAATCAAATGGAAAGGGCTGGGGCTTTTAAATGTATATATATAAATAGAATATAATGCAGATCTTCACTTGTGTGGATTGACACACAGTGTAGAGTTATGTGTATTTTGCCTTTGTTTTGTAGATCTGTACTTTACAGGAAGTACTGCAGGCTTTTTATAGTAAATGAAACTGCTAAATATGGATTATGTAGGAGCAAAATTGCTAAAAGACCTGCAGAATGGCTCTGTACTTAAATGCAAAAAGAGAAAGGCACAGTATAAATTCTCTTAGTGTGGACAGTCTAAGTAATTTCTTCAACCTGGTTTTGATCATGGACAATAGTCAGAACTTTTTGAAAGGAACAACATGAAAATGGGGGAGACTATAACACTAAAAAAATGGTAAATAGGGAGTAGAATGAAACATATACTAGGAATACCTGGAGAAATCATTATTAAGGGTATGCCAGAATCCATGTGAAAGCACTCCCAGCTTGCTTGTTTCAGGACTGGGAAGGCTGGCTGGAAGCTATACAGTTATCTCTGGTTGTAAAATGTCTAACATTGCAAGGATGACTCCAATTCCTTTGCCATTTCTTCACAAGTATTGGAAGCAGCAGAGATGGTTCTTCTACACTGGTAGCAAGACCAACAATTTGCTATGTTTTAAATGCCTATCTTACAAAACATTTTGCTTTTGTAGCTGAAGCCTTGCTCTCCCGTGACTATTGACTCTCCATGAAGCTCATTCTGCAGTAAATATTTTTTCCTTTACCAATGTAAACGTTCCTGATTTCTTATGCATCTCACCCCCCTCTCTCTATGCCTGGTGATCTTCCCTATAGATCCCTTCTGTTTGGATAACTGTGTGCATCAGATGGCAAATAGTTGACTGCTGGTTTACATGCTGCAGGGATCAATCCTTCACTGATAGGGCAATGGACTGGATGGCCTAAGATATGTCTTTCATCTCTATTTTATCACTGCAAAATGCAAGTGGGCGTGCAAATCCCAGCTCTTTGCCAAAGCCATCTGCTCAAAAATATTATACAAACAGACAAGGAGGGTTTAAACTAATTACAACTTTTGTCTGGTTATGAAAATTATTCTTTGCTACTGCAATCATATAGATGGGCATCCTCTAGTTGTTCATCTTTTAAAATCAGAAAATCTCCTCTGAGCACAAGCTGAAGTAGTATTTGGGTATTTTTCAGAGCTTTTTGGATGTTCCCAGTCCACTTTCTCTGGAAATTAGCAGTTTGTCTGATTGCCAGTCAGTTCAATGCACTAATTGTACAAAGACTGCACATATTTTCTTCCTACAATATCAGAGAGAGCAATAGGAAAGGCCTAATCTAGGATTTTTATTAAATTGTTGCCTTTTTCTGGCTTTTTCTCCTTGAAAGGTCTGTCTCTTAGGAAGAACTAGGATTCACACCAATATAAATTTTGCCTTTGGCACAGGAAACTCTTTACTTGCACGAGACGGTGAATTTTGCCTGTATTGAGAAGAACTTCATTTCACGTGGGGTGGAGAAATTGGACTGAACAAAACCTACTTCTAGGTCCTCCCACCAAACCAGAATGGTCCTTCTGAACTTCCATGGCCTCCTCTTCCTCTCAGAGTTCACTGCGCCCATTTCCCGTTTCCTGATTTTATCCAGAAATGCTTCCAGGGTGATGTGGGCAGTTCCCCCAACTGGGATAAGTTTTGTGTTTTGCGTGCCCAGCTGTCCTGGGCAGCCCTGCTCCATGCTGAGCCCTGCAGCAGCCAGATGAGGAGTGAATCCTCCCTGTGCCGCGGGTCACCGAGCTCGGCTCCGAGGCTGTGCCGCGCTGCCGCCGGCGTTTTGGGTGACAGATGGAAAGCCATAAGCTTTGTCACTAAGTGTTGCCCGAGCCAGTAACAGTTGTATGTGCAGTTCAGGGTGCTGGTGTATTCAAAGTTTTATTTGTGTGTTTTGGTTGTGTTTGTGTGATATTGTAAAAAAGCAAAAAAAAAAAAAAAAAAAAAAGGGGATTAATCTCTTGGCTGGTTAAAGAGAGCTCCCCTTAAAAATATTATGGAGGAAAAGGAAAGCTGTTTATGTTTATTTCTAAATAGGATTTTTCAGCTTGTTTGGTTCCCCCCAACCTTCTTTTTCTTTTGGCCAACCTTTTATGGCTTTTACTTTTCCAACTTGTATCTGTAAGAATTTTTTCGCCCTGTATTGTTTCAGAAGCATCAGTTCCAGAGAAACTCTGTATCTAAACAAAAGGCTCACTTTTGGCTCAATCTATGTAAGCTGAATTTGATCACACTTGTAACACTCTCTGAAGTAATTACATTATTTCTCTGTCCCATAAGTCTGTATTTCAGCATGAAGAGATCTTTTGCTATCAAAAGTTCTTTTGGAGTAGTTGAATTACCTGTGGTGGTTATGTATATCCATGCTGCCATTGACTCAGTTCTTAGGGAGGCTGAACAGTGCTAAAATCTGACCTTGGGGCAGGATATGTGGATATTTGCTTAGAATGCGTGAGGCTGGTTCATCACAGAAAACAACCAATGTATTTAGCTAATTATTTGACAATTTTTAGCATTGTATTAGTACATAATTAACAGTTTTGCAACTAGCTTAATAAACAAACAATTAAACTTCCACATATGGCTTACTTTGCAAAGTTACACCGTCATGAACTAATGGGTTTGCCACCACATGTTAGGAACAATTCTATTATAGTTTAATGAAACCGGTGGTTTGTCTGTTGCAGGAATAGCTTTATATTCTTATCAATATCAAATAAAGTATTGGCTGCGGGTTGCATTTTATTGCCTTTTACCAGACACCTTGAATTGAGATTTGCAGAGAATTTTAGGATCAGTGAGAACTTTTGTCTTATGTTTTAATTTACTGAAAATTAACTGCATTTGAAGAGGAGTCACTGCACTGCTTGGCATTGTAGTGATAATAATGAGATATGATCCTTACCTTCTGCAGACTCCATGTCAGTCAAATATTATTCATCTTGGACATCCAAAAGGTTAAGGAAGCAATCTAGGTTTCCATGGCTGGAAACTTTGAAGAGCAGCAGGGCAGTGTGGCTGGAATGGCACGAGGGGCAGGGCTGTTGGTACCCAAATGATTATGAGGAATGAGGCCAGCCTTGCTCCCAGGCACGGGGAGTATTTTCTGCTTGCCCTGCTCCTAATAAAAGTTAGAATGGCCAGGTAGATGGGCTGAGGGAGGGGCAGTAAAAACTAAATATTGCACAGGTTTCTTATGAGCTGCTGCTACCCCAGGAGTCCTGTCCCCATGTGGGACACATTGTAAGGCTGGACACACCGCTCTGGGATCCAGCACAGGCAGTTTTTTGCATTTAATGCATTTCCAAAATTGCAGCTTTGGTTGGAGTTTGCAGCTGCTGAGATTGCAGGCAGGGTCATGCCTTGCAATGCTGCAGTGGCAGCCTTCAGAAACTGTATTTGTGTGCAATTCATACCAGTGGCATTAAGGGCCGCTGCATCAAAAACCCTGAAATTCAGGAAAGTCTGTGCCTTTATTCTCTTTTTTGTCATAAATAAATAAAATCAGGAATTTGTGTAGATACACAGACTTCAATGCATTTGAAATGCATTTTGATGGATTTTTCCTTAATAAACCAATGACAATCACTTTCTTCTCCCTTTTGTTCTTGAAAAAGTTGAATTATTTGGAAAAGGGAAACCTGTCATGAAGGGAGATTTGGTTTGTATTGTTTCATGTGCAAACTTCAGCTTTACCTTTACAACTTCCCTTACTGTTTTATGCCTTATGACATTTGTGTCAGAGCTATTTTTGTTTCACAGTGCTGCTATATTCTTGTACACTTCTGACTGTATGTCATCCCTCTGCATGAAAGAGAGCTGGACAGAGGTTAGGATGTTATCTTTTTTAAGGCTAATTAAGTTCCAGCATAATCATTACACATAGCCTATATTTTCTTGTTGAATATAAAACTTGCTTTGAGCAGAAGCTTGGCTGAGATAACCTCCTAAGGTTGCTTCTGACCTGAATTATTCTGATTCTATAAAAACAACAGTAGAAGGTGTGTGTTTATTGTAGAAAGAGACGTTTCATTGCCTAAAATTCTGTTTTTGAGAAGTCAGAGTTCATTGTAGAACATTTTGACTTGTGGTAATAGAAAATAAGATTTCCCAGAAGAAAACTGTAACTCTAACATGGACACAACTAAATACATGCTTAAAATTCCCATCCTCCAGCTTCTGGGACCTGCATCCTGCAGAAAATACCTGTTCTTCTCAAGGCCATGCAGCTCACAGAAGGCAAACATGTTTTTCTAAAACAGAGGCCTTGCCTTTTAAGAAAAAGGATTGAAATGAAGTGGAAGACTATAATTTAAAAACAAAAGTCTCCACAGTTGCAGGTTGTGGAGAACTCATGCTGTATAAATTTTTTAGAACACCAATATTTCAGTTGCTGAGTTGATGGATGAACTTGGCAGCCTGTCCTCAAACGATCTGGGATTTTTAGAAAAACAAAAAACAACACCCTTAATGCCAGGCTTTAAACTGTATTTAATAAAAAATAGAGCTATGTGCAATGTGCTTATTTTGCTGTTTTAGCTACAAGGCCTGTTCCTGCATTCAGCCATTAACTTGTACCTCATTCTGTCAATATCCAGGATTGGAGATACAATAAGCCACCCTGGCTGCCTTCAGGAGGCTGCAGAGTGAGGAGAGAAAAACAGGCACAACTTAGCCATGGCTCTCTTAACTGTTTCTTCTCTGAGTTTGGCTGATCATGTTTATTCTCTCATTTGATCCTGAGAAACTAAAAACTAATTTAGACATGATCCAGGCTCCCTTATGGGACAAGAGCACAGAGAATAGTGAGCACAGCTTTCGAATTCACTAAGGAAGACATACGAGCTTACATCTGGGGTGGGTAAAAGGTCCCTGGGTTTTGTATGCTTAAACTTCTCTGTGTGAAGTCAAAATAGATAATCCCAGAGAAGCAGGCAAGAAGGGCAAGGGAATATGAGTAGGATATGAAGAGATCATGGCCTCTGTTCTCCACAGAATAATTTCCATTTCATTTTCTAAAGCCTCCAAAGAAGCAGGTCATCTGGCCTCTGCATCTGACAGAATACACAGAGAAGGGTTCTGCCTCCAAATCCAAGCCCAATATTTGTTGCTTTCTGTTCATGAGATTCCACAGACTTGCTTATAGGCAAATAATTAAAGGTCTGTCTAAAAATGTATAATGCTAATTAGGATAAGATCATAATTATTGAAATTCATGGTATCTTTTGCAGTTTCTGTTGCCTTTACAACTGGGACATGCAAGAGGAAAGTGCAACAAGCAATGCTTTAGTGAATATGCAGGAAATTTAAAATCAGTAAACTGGTCTTTGATTGTGAATCCAGCTGTGCAATAGTTTCTTTCTTTCTTAAGTTGTTCTATGTCACAGGCGGTTTCAGTTTAAAAATATACACATCAGGCTAAAAATCCACATGCTTTCTTCTCTGCACCAAGTTCTAATATGTCAAATTTTGTGCAGTCAGTCAAGCTACATAACTTTATTTACTGGAGAATACCGAAAGCTAGCTCTCCATGTCAGTACTCAGAAATAATTAAACAAAAAATAGTTTCACAGAGGGTTGGGGTAAGAAGAAAGCAATTTCATTTCTTTCCAGCTTGGGTTTCATGCTCAGTTAATTACAGAATCGTGGAATCACAGAATAATTGAGGTTGGAAAGAACCTCAGGAGATCTCTAGTCCAGCCTCCTTAAAGCAGAGCCAGCTGTGAAATCAGACCAAGCTGCTCAGGGCTTTATTCAGTCAGATCTTGAAAACCTCCAAGGACAGCAATGGCACAACCTCTCTGTGCTGTCCTCATTGGAAACAAGTTTTTCCTTCTGTGCCATCAGATCTGTTCTAATTTCAATTTGTCTCAGCTGTTGCTCGTCCTGCTGGGATGCAGCACTGTGGAGAGCCTGGTCTTTCTTCTCTGGAACCCTTTGTAGGCTCTGGGCTCTGGTTTCTTCTCCAGGCTGAGCAAGCCCTGCCCCTCCAGCCCCCCAGCAAGTGCTTCACCCCACAGCCATCCCAGTGCTGAACTTGCTCCAATGATCAATTCCTCTCTTGTGTCTGAAGGGGCAAGACCAGGCAAGGCTGAGCAGAGAGGAATGATTGCTTCTCTGCACCCCCTGGCCATGCTCCTCTTCAGATAGCCAGGGGTGCTGCTGTCCTTTGCTGCTAGGGCATGTGGCTGGCTCGTGTGAAACGTGTTCTCTCCCCAGCCAGGCAGTTCCCAGCCCTCTGCCCTGGAAAGGGGTTGCAGAACTTTGCATTTCTCCTTGCTGAGTTTTCTAAGGTTCCTGCCTGCCCTTTCCTCCAGCCTGGGTGGCAGCCCTGCCCTTGGACGTGCTGACTGATCTCCGGGTCTGGTCCTCTCCATTTACAAAATAGTGCTGTGCATTTCTAGTAGAGCCATATCTGCTGTACTTATTATAGTAGAAATAAAACAACGCAATTTAGACTCAGTGTTTTGACAGTATGAATTTTTGTTTATATCATAGTTGTAAAGATGTGGAACAGAAAGCTTTATAAAACTTAACTAAATCATACTGACTGTTAAAATACATAAAAAATACCTTTGTGTGCCAAATACCTATTTAACTTGGGTTTGATTTTGATTCATATATCATGCTGTGCACATTCAATTACATTTGGACCCTCTTGGTAGGACTTGTTCTTGGAAAAAGGTAGATGCACTCCTGTCTGTTTCCTGAGTGTGTTAATACGTCAGTACATTGGCTGTAAAATACATGGTGATATCCATTTGTAACATAGATACGGAAACTCTAAAAAACAGTGGCTTGGTGCAGTGTCCTGTGGGGCTGGAAAAAGAAGCCAAATCACAAGTCCCATTCCACTGCCCAGGCGTTAGATTAATACTCTTTCTGGCAGCTATTTAATTCAGAATAGATTTAGATCAGAACTTTTGTTTGAACACAGTGGCCATTTAATCATGCCAAAATGTTTCCACTGTTCCCATTTTTTCTTTCATTACATTGTGTGCTAAAGAAATTATAATCAGCAAAGCACTAGAATTATCACCTGGCTATCCTGAATCATAATGAAGTACTGTGTGGCATTTTACTGTTCCAATTCCTGACTTGTGGTTAAATTTGATATGCAGCATACTGAATTCACATTATTGTGTAAATATTCTCATTATAAGCTATAATTTGCTTTTGATCTGAAAAGGTCATAAACATGCCATCAGTTATTTCATAGTAGTATATAACGATTCGTTGGGATTTTTCTCCACGCAGAATGGGAGGTGTCTGCAGGAACTGTATGGTAATGCCTGACAAATGTTGACTTTTATCAATGGCTTGTGTTTGCTTCACGCCTTCAACTCCTACATATTAGAGCAGTGATTGCTGTTTCTGTTTTATTCTATGGTGGTTTAGTATTATGCTGGATATACTATTTTGCATAATATTATCAAATTCCTACTATTAGGCCTTGGAAAATATTCAGTTCATATTTTAAACTGTTCTGAAATAATGGTAAGTTTAAATCTAATTTGTAGTCAATCATTCAAGGTCCATAAATTATTGCCAACCATCAATTTAATATATCTTTAATTCTGTTTTGAAAAACAAACATTTGAATTTTATCTTTTTCTGGTCCTATCTGAAGTCTTTTTTTTTTTACTTTTTCTTGCCTTACTATTCCTTCTGGTCCTGTCACAATCTCTCCATGAAATCATAGTAATGACTGTGGTGCAGAAGCTTTTCTGAGAAAGCACCTTAGCATCTTATGGGACTTAGGGAAGGAATTTGTACCCATACTGAGCCAGAAAGGAAAAGATGTAACAGGTGACTTCTTTCTCACATAAAGTCTTGGTGTTAGGGGAGGTGGCAAGTCTGCAAGAACAGGAAACAGAATTTTTATTATTTCAGTTCAGGCTATTGCAAATTAGAGGTGGCTGCTGCTTGGAATTTTCCCAAATCTGAATGGGTGCTTTATAACAAAGTAGAAATGCAGTACAGGAAGAGTTATTAAATGTAGAAGATTTCTGGGGCATGGCAGAGGTGTGGATTCTTTGTTTGGATTGCACAGTTCAGTTTAATTAGCCACCAACACTGCATTTCTATGCATGGAGATTGACCTGTAAGATTAAACAAAAATTAGCCACTGCCAAGGGCTGCCAAAAGCTACCAACATTTCAAGATTTGGCAAAACTGACAAGCAATCTGTATTCTACCCTCTGGGCTCATGGAAGGGAAGGACAGGGACTGTGGGTTCTTCCCTGTCCTGTTATGGGAACAGAAATGCCAGAATTTTTGGTGGCTTAGGAAAGCTACTTTTATGCAAGCCTCAGAATTTTGATGGAATCCTGGGGGATTTTCTGTGTATTTAATCACCACTGAATTTACTCCATCCAATGGTGTTTTAAAATCAAAAGCAAATACATACCTAAGAAAAGTGCCTCACTAACAGTTTCTTCTTCAATTAAAAAGAACATATTCAAGATTTCCTTTACTGGAATTCTCAGTTTTTGATGGTAGGGGAGTGGATGTACTTGCTACAGAAGTCATAGCTGAAATTCCAAGACTATTTGCTGTGTGTTGTCCAGGATTTTAGTAATAATGGAGATCAATCAGAGAAAGCCCAATTTTTTCTGGCAGACTTCCTTGGCATAATTTTGTCTGGAAAATCTTCATATGGCTCATAAAAATTCATTTATTTCCAGTACTGCCTCACGTGATAGAAAAAAATCACATAAAATCCTTATCCTCAGATGTTTGCTATATAGATGGGTAAGAAAGTCTTACAGTTCCCCTGGCTGTTGTTCATTATTTTAACCTCAACACAGAAATCAGTTAACAAAGAACAATAACTTTATTTTCATACTTTTATTCAGAAAATGAAGCAAATTATCTCCTTCATTTACATTTACATTTAATCCATGAGACATCTTGTCTTTTTTTTTTCTGAAGAGCAAGGAACAGATTTGTGTCCAGATAGATAGTTTACCAGGATCTGCCTTTGAAGGCCTATTAATTAAAATGTGGATATCTGCCTTCCTGAGTCTGTTTAAATATGCCTTAAGTATGTCTTAGCCTGAAGATTTACACTTTTGCTTTTACAAAAATAACATTAAAAATAATAAAATTAATCATTTGTAAGACCATTTTTGTGATAAAGGAAATTATTTTTGTATGACTAACAATGTAGGAACCATCAATTTTTGTAACTTTTTCCTGTGAGTGCTTTTTAGCAATTTCATAACACCGAAGAGAAGCATGTTAGTAAAATGCATTGTAGTTGGTTTTTCTCTGTTTATTTTCAGTTATGGATCTGGATGTAGAAGTCCTAAGTATGTCAAACTCTTTCTAAACCAGGTGCATGCTTTTGCTGAAAAGACTCATGATGTCAACAATTGAGGAGCAGGATTGTGTCAAAACCTCCCAAAGTCAGCAGGAAATTCTTTTTAGAGGGTCTACACAAAGTTCAACATTTCAATAGTGCCTCATTTAATTCAGGATGCAAATGAGGATTAAATACTGCCTTGGACTACACATGGAGCTTTGCCTTGCAAAGTCCAAGACGGGGGAGAAACTAAAAAAAGAGGTTTTATATAGGCACAAAATTGAAGCTGGAAGTAAGTTCCCTAAAATTTAGGATAAAAAAAGGCGATAAAATTTGATACAAGCAGCCCCCTTTCTTTCTGTTTAAACATGCTTGTTAATATTCCAGCCTGACTGAAGTCAGGAACAAGATCCCACTGACATCAGTGGAGCCAGGATTTCCTTCTCTGGCTGAGGGAAGCTGTAGATCTTCTTTATTTCTCCCTTTCTTCAGAACTCAGGCTCCAAGGAGCTATTTGCTTTGCATTTGCCTTTGCCCATGGGACATCTGCTTTTGCCTTCAGCAGGTGGAGATCAGTCCCTTCCTGGCAAGAAGCTTGGAGCTTCCCCTTAGTGTGTGTGTGTGTGTGTGTGGAGGTGCACACAAGAAATTATGATTTTTCCTTCTCTCCTTTGTGATAATGTCAAGGGAAGATGTTTATAAATGTGCTATTTTTATGTGGGGTTTTGTTAAGGATGTGGTGTTCTGAATCAGTATATCCCTTTTAACATCAGGCTTCAAACTGCAGGTGGCAGAGCCCAGCAGAAACCACCCATGCAGGAGCCTGTGGTGGTCACTGTGCACAAGTCACAGAGGAAAGTGGTATGGGAACAAAACTTGTTAGGTTTTTGTTAATTCATTATATTAACAATTATTTAAAAAAAATAATTCATGAGGGTGAACTCCCTCAAAGTGTAAAAGAACTCTCAGTTCCTTTAAAGGCAATACTTACCCTATTATCAAAAGAAAAAACCTATGCGCTTTTCAGACTTACCTTTTGCTAATTTTTTGGTCTTCTTCCTCTTTCCATTTCCACCCATTCTTGATCTTCTTTACTATGGCAATTTTTATCTTTTATTTTTATTTTTATTTATTTTTTTTTAATTCCTCATTTAGCATTTGGGTTGTGCATGATGTTGCCTTTCTGTTTGGGAAATATGAAGCAGTCAGTATTCCACAGCTGCAAAGTTACTGCTGTCTTGAGGCTGACACAGAAACAGACACAGAGATTTAGTCTGTTTAAATGGAGATTAAAATTTTATGTAGCAATTAATGGTTAACTGGGGGTAAATGATCCAAAATTACCCAGCAGGGTCTTAGTTGAACAGAAACACTGCTTAATGTGCATTGTTTACTAACAATCTGATGATGAGTGAGAAGACATTTCTACTTGTATTCTGTCAGGTCTGTATAGAAGCCAGGATGTACTCCTGTGGAACAGCTCAATAGAGACCTGACAAAGCTGTGCCAGTTGCAATAAGATGCAGCATTCAAAAAGGTCAGCTCCCTGACTTCTGGACATCACAGGGGATGTGGGGAGAACCAGATATTTCCTTGCCAGTTTGATCACTCATGACTTTTTTGTTCACAAAAGCAGTTTTCATTCACGTTCTGGGCACCAAAACAATGTGGGTGCTGGTTTAAAGCTGGAAGGTTGGGAATGAAACTCCCAGTTTGGGGAAAAATTTCTTTTGACACTCCCTCCTTGGCTTTGGGTTTCAGGCTGAGTAGGGTAAGTCCAGAGGCTTCATCCTGGTGCTGCAGCTGTGGGAATGAAAGAAAAGATGGGAAAAGGATGGGAAGGTGTGTCAGCAGGCTGCAACCTCCTGAAGGCAGAGAGAAGGGGGATTTTGAGAAATGTTCTTCCAAGCAAACTGTTTTATTTGGGAAAGTTTGTATTAGTGGACATTCATGATGAGTTTATTGTAGTTATCTGACTGTATTTCAGTTCAGGCACCTTTCTAAGGACATAATTTCCTATAAATTCTATGGATATAAATAATGATACTGTAAATATTGGAAGAGGTGAGTTTTGCCAGAAAATGGTCCAGATCCTCTAAGTCAAATGCTTACATTTAGAGATGGTGATGAGCTGGTTTTAAATTACTAATTCCTCTAAATAGGAGGTATTTTCTTCCCCTCTTAAGCTGAAATACAGTTCTGTGACTTTAGTACAGCATATGAAATTGTAGAATTTCCCCCCACAACACACACTTTCCAAAGCAATCCTCTGAAGTTATCAACAAAGAAAGACTCTAAGCAAATAAGAGTAGGAGTTAAGTCATCTGCTATGCATTAAATGTACAAATACTGAAAATTAAAATCCTATTTGCAGCATGCATCCCAAAAGGTTTAAAGATTGTTCTGTAAGGAAGAGTGGGAAGACAAATGTCTCTCAATGCATTTTATATATGCTACCTGTGACAAATGTTTCACAGACTTGAGGTATGGAAGGGAAAAGAATCCTGAGGAGGGAAGCAAATTGCTGCTTAGTTTCCAGTACTTGTAGATCTACTTAAAAATTAAAACGGGGAACATATGATAAGCACTTTAGCTTATGTGATAATAACTACCAGAATTTTTCTGTAAAAATTAAGTGCATAATGTGCACAAGTATTCTGAAAACCCTGGTATGAAGTTGCAAATAGCCACTGGTACAGAATCCGAGCGTGGGCAGATTAAACTGCAAGGCGACGAGCCATTTTGCATTTGCTGGCAGGAGCTGGCATCTGTTTTTAGATGTAACATCCTCAGTGTAGCTGAAGAGCCTCTCAGAAAGAATGTTGCTGGGAAGAGCTCCAAGGAAGACAAAGCCAGGTTTGCAAGATGTGGAAGTGAGCTGGTGTTAGACTTCCACCAGTCAGCAAGACCTGCTCTGTGAGTTGTGAGCTCAGCGAGGTACAGAACTGGTTCAGACTTGGCAGAAACAAGAGTCACTTGAGTTTCAGGTTGTCATGAGCTTTTCCAAATAGATCATTACGTTTGCAGCTTCCAGGTGGGCTGGATGATAATCTTTGGTCTTTATTATTGCTTCTTGCATGACTGGGATTTTCCCCTGATGTTCCTCAGCTTGACTGTGCGCGACAGTTCTGGCATTGTCTTGGGGAAATGGAGAACTGGCAGAGAAGTGCCTGAGCTAAGGAATCAGAACTTATTCTACATGGTGCCTTCACTGACACCACACTGTTAAATGGCTCAGAAAGACAAGATAACACTTCCTTTTTTTGGCCTCGTTGCCTTGATCCAGTACTCACATGCTGAGGTGGGACTGTCAGAGCCCTGACAGCTGGCATGATGACACACATACACGCATCTCTAGAGCTTATTTTTCAAACTAACTCCTCAAAGGGCTTGAGGATGTGAATGACAGTGTCTGCCAGGCTCCACTGTACCTGAGTCAGCACCAGCTGTCTCCAGCTAGATAGCTATCCATGATAGTTTATTCTTCTACAGGCTTTTCTATGTGCACCGTGTGGTTCACCTTGTGCCTGTGCCCTGGCAGAGCCAGCTCATGAAAAGGCAATTTGGAATAAAATGGGTACTATATTTATAGTTGCTGGTAATAAACCTGTCTTAATCCTTGAGAGATATTTCAGTAAGATGGTTCTTTGGAACTAAATTGTTTAAACAATGCATCACTCATACAGATGCAAAAGATGTGTAGAAGCCACCTTTCTAATCCCACTGGAGTCAGCAGCCACTTAAAGCAAGAGCAGAACACTGATAAGGTCTTCCCTGACAGCCACAAACAATTCTCTCATTTGGCAAATGGCCATTATTATTTTAACATGACCAGGAAGTCATGGCCAGCTGTGTGCCAGCTGCTGAAGGCCTGGCCATGCACAAGCCAGGCCTTGAAAAGTAGGTGAGTGAAAAGAGACCACTTGTGGTGTTAAAAGACTACACACACGCTAGGAGCTATTTTCTGCTTTTAGCATAACTACTGTTCATGGGAAACTCTTTCTGGCACCATGGCATTTAAAATCAGAAGAAGATGTGGGAACATTTTCTGTGGGAAGGGTGATACTGAAATGCTAGTAAGCACATCACTGACCTGGGGTTCAGACATTCCACTGGAGATATTTGTGACTTCTCAGCTGGTGCAGTTTTTCTTTGGGAGAGAAGGTTTCTGATGGTGCTTGTTGTATCTAACATCCAGGGTCTCCCAGATTTTGCAGAGCTCTCAATATGGTTGATTTGAAAGCCTGGCTATGCTGTGACCTTAATCTTTGATACTCCTATAAGCTTCCACAGATGCAGTTTCAGCTTATTTATTTTTCTGGCTGACACATACTAACAAAATACAACATTGCTTTCAGAAATGTTAACTTTCTGGGGGGTTTTGCAGCCATTTCTTGTAATGTAAGTAAAGTAAGGGGTTTATCTTCTCTTCTTTTTTTTTTTTCCCTCTTGGATTTTATCTGGCAAGGTCCAAAGGGAAGCATATCTCATGCAAATAAGAGTTCTGCCATTATAGTAATTAAGAAATTAAGAAGAGACTGTAACTAAAAAACATTGATCAGTTGGTTGATCTCAGTGATAGGGGACTGAGACTCCTACACACTCAGACTTCAGTGTCCAAATAGTAAAAAACCCATTTGGAATGAAAGGCTTTACAGAAAGAAACCTGGTTTGTTTTGTTGTTTGTTTGTTTTGTTTGTTTGGGGTCAATTGTTTTTCATATCCTTGCAAAGCATTGGTATCTTTTCTTGTAAAAATGCCATCGTGAATGTAATATCTCCTTTTATCCTATAGCATGTGATGTAGGCAGTTTGTAATTGCTGTGTGGTGGGACTTCATTGAAGTAAATCCACTATATCTTGTATCCCACTTACTTTTATTCTCAATGCATTTCCAAAGAGTACTTTTTTAAAAAGTCACTTAAAAGCATATGATCAATATTTCTTTGATTCTAACTGTCAGATACTGATTTAGGTAGTTATTTTTATCTAAGACTCTTCAATCTGCCCATACAACCTAGAAAAATGGTGTTTGTGATCAGGGAGTTTCACCTTGGAAAATAAAAAGAAGTCTACAACAATACTGGAAATGCATTTGCTGAGCTGCAAGAATTCTTTCCTGGCTATAGACTGTCCATAAAGAAAGTATCTAATTGTACTAGACACACTTTGGAAACTTTCCCAGAGGAGTAATAGATAAGTTAACGGAGCACTTTTTAATTTTGCAAAGTGCACTCTTCCTTATAATTTACTTAATATAGAAATTTAATGTACTGCAGTTTACTGAACAAATTACATTTAAAGTATTTCAGAGTTAAGTTGAAAGCTCTGCTTTGGTAGCCAGTTGGACTTTATTATTTGATTATCCAGATAAGGACAAGCAGTAACAAAGTTCTCTGTCTTAAGTGGTTCCAGGGATTATCTCTCAACCATTACCACTGTTAAATGCAGATTTTAAATTCCCAGGGAAAAAACCCACAAAACAACAAAAAAGATACAGCAGTCCTTTCCTGCCTCTGCACTAGCTAATGCTTAGTTTTTGTTTGACCAAAGTCTGAGAGGATTTTGTATCTGTTCCATAACAGCTTTCATAAATGGACTATAACTTCATTAAATAAAACCCTAAAGTTATAGGAAAATACAAGGATTCTAGGAATTAGTATGGGCAGAACCAAATACCCTCTTTGTGTGTTACTGCAGCCCAACTAACTGAGGCTCTTTTCCATTTATTTGCCTGAAACATGACAAAAAGCACAATCCTGGATTAGAAGTAGCAGCATATATTTTCATTAAGCGATTGCCACAGACCCATGATTCATCTTGAGTGATACTTCTGTCCTGCCCTCCTGTAGGGCAATCATGTAATGTAACCCCCTCCTCCTCCATTTGTTCTTCAAATTATGTTAGGGTTTTGTTATCAGACAACAGGTCAAATGAGTGTTTGTACTTGGAATGACATAGACTGTGGCATAAATTATCCCAGGCTCCAAAGCAGCTCATTAAAAAATTTCATCTGGTACATGGTGGATCTGTACCCATCTTCTGTGTCAGAAGTAGAATTGTGATCATAAAATCCTTTTCATGGAGGCTTTTTCCCAGGGATGGGCTCACAGATCGCTTGGAGGAGAGAATTATTTAACCTTTAGGAGAAGCTGATGCAGAGAGTAGAATTCAGAACTGTTCTTGAAAATCTTAGTGACTGGGGAGATTCACTGTACTTCACTGTTTAAATTTTCCTATGAATAGTTTCCTATGAATGTCAGGAGGAGTTGTAAGAAAACAGGGCACCAAAGAAAAGGAAGTATCCCTGAACCTTATGGTGTGTGCTGCTGGTGTGTTCTGCAGATGGGAGTTTGAAGAACTTGGTAGCCCGTGGGAGAGGGTGGGATGAGGGAAATACATGGCAGCAGACTACAGCAGCAGACACCAATGAAACCAGGCCATCACATCAAGCATGGAACAATTTCTAGTCAAATTGCCAGGCAGTTCACAGATTCTGCAATGAGGTGGAGTCTGAGAATCATCAGACTGAAGAATGCCTCAGACATTCCCAGCTGGGAGCTTCCAAAAAAGCCTGCACTGCAATGGCAATGTCTCAAAATATCACCTGCTCTCAGAGGGGCTCAGCAGTACTGATCCTCAGTGTAGTTTCAGCAGTTCACTGATGGTTTAACCTGATGATCTTGGCTCAACACAGAGCCAATCTGGATGACAAGAATGTTTCTGCAACTGAAGTGTAGAAAGGTTATGTAGTGCTTCATATCTGCCCTGTGCACGTGTCCCTCCATGCAAGATTTGGGATCTCTGAAGGAATTTTAGTAGACATCCTTTCTTGTGGTGTACCAGAAAATTCTAGAGATGAAATATATTGTACACTGCTGTGGTCTGGGAGAAAAAGGGTAAATAAGTGCCCTCCATCAACAAAAAACTGAATGATGTTTTTAGGGCAACATCTATTCCTAATCCTTACTGCAATCCACATTGTGAATAAGGGAAGATGCTCAACTCAGTTGAGTTTTTAGGCAGCCTTTGATATATTTCTTTGTGACAACAAAGCTTGGAGTTGGATGGTAATTGACTTTGTTTTATCAAGGTAGGTAGGGAAGGTGAAAGAGAATTCACTATTAGACAATCTATTGCATTCTTGAGGAAGAAAGAAAATGTCAAATTGGGCCAAGGGAGGATTTGTCAGTCCTACATCTAGTTTACCAGCTGGGGAAAGAGAGATGAAATGCCTAAGAATTGGACAATCATTAATATTTTTTTGATGAAAACCTGTCGAATTCTTGAAGTGAAATCACCTAGTTTCCAGCCTGGTAGAGGGACATGGCTTGTGTGTTAATGAGGACTCCAAATGATCATAGAAGCAGGATTTTCTTGGCACTTGGATCTGGACACTGCTGCTGTCTGTGGATAGACTGATGATGCATCTCAGAGTTTGAATAGCTCTTTGGTGTGAGACTTGATGGCTGGAGGTGAGGAATGTAGTTTGCTTCATCTAGCATATAGCCTCAGGGTAATATCAGAAAAATACTTTATGCTTCTGCTTCTTTGAAAAACATGTATGTGCCACTGGCTTTTAGTGAAAACACATAAATGGATAAATGGCTTCATGAGATTAACGTTCAATTAATGGATGATTTCTGCTATACAAAGGTTTTTATTAGCATTGTGATTACTGAGAGTAATTAGTCATAGAAGTCTATACTATCATCAAGTTGAAGAATATGACTGGATCTAATTAAAGCTAATGTGAAGAATTGGGTATTGCATTTTGACTAGGATGGCAATGCAAAATCCCATGCTCCTGTGAAGTATGAGCTTCAGTGACATCCTGTGGTCAGGACTCACTTTGTTGCGTTGAAGGAAGGCATTTTCAAAACCTAGGTATGAAGACATCCTGCTTTCTGAAAATCACATGTGAGGTGTGAGCATGTGTGGTGGTGGCACCTTGTCCACAGTGACCTCCTGGGAACCTCAGGGTGACAAACTCAGTCTCCTCCTGGGCCACGAGGTGGTTCTTCAAGGAGAAACTAAAGCTCCTCTGCAAGAGCAGAGAGTAGCCAGCCGGAGAAAAACAGCAGCCAGTGTTCTTCTGATAGTTCCCCTGAAATGTGATTTTATTATTGGAACACAGGAAGTAATTTCTGGAAGTAATTTCTGCCTACAGTTGTGGATTGAGATAGAAACTTAGATACAGCAAGTTGTTATTATTCACAGACGTGAAGAAGATATTTAAGGTAAAGATCATCATTAATTTCCCTGTAATGACTAATGCTTTATATTCCCAGAGGCCTACACCTTCTTTGATGAAATACCTGCCAAGCTTTGGCTCACACAGGGTTTTCTGCCTTCTCAATGAAACTCTGTTTGTACATCTTTCAGGGAAAAAAGATCTGGTTATGTTGATACAATACACATGAAGTTGTTATAACAGAAGTGAGATGACCAGGTACACAATCATTCAGACAAAATCACTATCCACAACTGAAATGAAATTATTTTTTTAGGTTAGGAACACTTAAGTCAGAGTTTTATTGTAATTTTTCCTCTATTTTTTACCTCTAGCAAGATGTTGTAAAAAGACAGTATCCTGCCTGTTGGGAAGAAATAAGTAAGATTCATAGGGAATTATCTCACAAATAAACCAATATGTAGATTAAGTGGGCAGATTGATGTTTTGTTTAACAACTCATATTCCAAGCCATTATCCCCAATGAATTTGACTGCAAGGGAAAGGAAATTCCTATATTTTAGTTACAGTGATAGAAAAATAATAATTTTTTAGAAAGTAGCTTAGTGTTTGTTGCTTCTTTCAATTTTTTTTCCTTTGATGTGCACATAGTTGATACAAAGAAACTATCAATTGTTTTGTAGGTGAATAGTGGAAGTAATTAAACCAGCTTTAATAATCTTCCAAAGATAATCAGATGTGCATGCAAAGACGGTTGCCTTCTACCTTTAACATTTACATGAACATTTTTCTTTACATTTTGAGAATACAATGTTGGGACTGGCAATTTGAAAGAATTTTCTATCATTTTGTGTAGGTTGCTACTGCTGCTGGGTGTTAGCAAGTGCATCTCTAATATGCATTTAGAAGTTTTGAGAAACAGAATTTTTAAACATTTTGTCTCTTTTCTAAACAACAATTGTTGCCATCAGCTATTTTTTCTCCCATGCTTTTCTCACAGATCTTCAAGAAAAAAAAATTAATATTTTCAACTTCTGTGTATGAAGACAGGAAGGTCTGAAAGACAGACTTGGATATCTAGAAATACCACTCATCTCATGACTATTTGGTATTAAAATCTACGTGAAAGTGGTGGAATGCTGGGTGAACAGATTTGAAGGCTCACAACCCAGCAAATTCTAAAAATCTGCTTGCTCTTTGTTTAGATGGAAATTTCAGAGACTTGGTAACACATCAACTATGAGATAAACTGGAAGTGTGAAACAGCTCAGTCTCTCTACCTCCTTTTCTTTTTCTGTTATAACTCTTCCTTGTTTTATTCAGGTGCATTTGCAGTCAGAAGACTCTTGTCATATGTGTGCTTATAGTTGAAAATGACACACCTGCCCAGTATCTATGGTAACAAAGGCTCTCTTCAATCTCAGACTTCTTGGTTCTCTTTTCTGCCTTTTTATTCCCTGCAAGAATAGATAATAAAAAATATTTGTGACAGTTTGTTTTAATTTCTATTACTGTTTATAAATTTTCTGTAATAATCCCAGCATCTTGTCACTATGAGCTTTTGTCCACGATTACAGAGGATTGGTCTTTTGTGGTAATGCATAGAGTTTGTTTTTCTCCTTGGGAATATGATTAAAAATGCAAGAAATGGTAAAATGAACATTGTCTTTTTAGAAATGACAATGACAGAGTTATGTATAACAAGTAGAATACCTATAACTGCATCAAAGAATTCTGTTTCTAACACAAGAAACTGCAGATCTACAGGGAAATTACTTTAATCAAAATGATAAATAAACTCTAGTCCATTTTTTATTATGAACTGATCCAATGTACCAAGCTCTTTTCTGCTGTTGATGAAAAGGCAACTCACAGTATCAGTTAACTTGGATCACTCTGTTGTGAATCAATACTGCACAGAAAATAATTGGATTAATAACTTTGTCTTTATTTAAAAGCCCTGACAATTAAAAAAGAAAACATAAGGTCTGTTTTCCTTCTTAAACCTCTCGCTCTTCCCAGACTTATAAGTACAGCCAGTATTAGCTAAAGGAAAGGGCTTCAGTACCATCTGTTTTGCCTTGTTCTGAGATTCTTTCAGTGAAATCAGAAGACAGCCTGAGCATATTTTAAGTGGTATTGTTTGTACGTTCTTTTAAATCAAGGTGAAGAGACAAGTCCCCCTGTGGAGTTCAAGAATCACTTAGCAAACCAGATCCTTGTCAGAAAACATAACAATATTCTTTCTTTATAGTGCACTCTATTCAAGGCTGCCTTTCATAGACTACCCATGACATAAGGCTGCTATTCTTCAGTTCCTCCTGCTCTCCTATTTCTCATTTGACAAGCACCCTCCAACAAGTGCAAAACCCTTCATTTCTAAGAACAGGCTTTCTATTAAAATGTGATGTAATCCTCGCTGTGCCCTGCTTACAAAACCTCACAGGCCTAATATACTTTCCAAAGGTCTGTGGGTCAGATTTTGTCCCCAGGAACATCCATGTACATTCAGTGAGTTCACTGGAGTTACTATAGATTTACCCTCGTGTAGCAGAGCAGTGCTCTGCTCTATTCAGTATGTAATTCCTTAACCACTGCATCATTTTAATATGATGGTTAGGAGCATGATAATTTACTATTTTGTTCTCATTACAGCTCATCAAATTTGGATATACAGTATGCTGGGATTTGTGTGAGGGCTTAAGGAGAGAAACAAAATTAGTGAAATGCATGTTTTGATCTGAGCCTGTAAAGAGTTTTGGAAATGAAGGTGAATAACTTGGACACAGATGTGAAACAAATGTGTACATGGATTTAAAGACTAATATGGTCAAAGCAACTGACTTGGGAGAATAAACTTTTTGCAGCAGTTTCTTGGACAGGTCTGATAAAAGCAAGGGCACAAACATCCAGAAATGACCTGATAAGGGATGTTGGGACATTAGAAATGCAAAATCAGGTTGAGGAGAATCAAATCTGCAGAAACCCTTTAACCTAGAAGCTGAAACACTCAGCTCAGTAGTGGAAGAAAAATTTGGAGTCCCTTCCCTGTTTGACAACGAGGCAGTGGCCATATCCAGTGGACATTTTCCTGAGATTTCCCAGGTTCAAGGACCAAGTTCTAATGGATTTCAGTTAGTTAGTTAGTTTCTTAAGGCTAAAGAAAACTACTTTGAAAACATGAGACCTGCTAACTTGAGTTTAAGCTGATAACATTTTTGTTCAGCTGTCTGGCTGGGAAATCAGTTATTTTCACGTCTCTGTTCCACAGATTATGTATTTTATTTTTCTCCCACCAGCTAAATCATCTTTCCCCACTGAAGTTTGTTTTCCAGGTGTGCAGTGACTCTGGGGGAAAGGGAAAGGGCTGCACTGTGCCTGTGTGGGGCTGGGTGTGCTTGGACATCTCTCAGCTGGACCTGCTGGAGGAACCCATTATCCATTGCTGACAGAGAAGTGAGAGTTGACAATGCCAGGGCTGGAGCACTGTCTCAGGTGATGCTGCTCCTCTCTCCCTGGTGAGAAATCTACCTCACTCAGAGGCTGCTGAAGGCAGAATGGGTGAAGCAGGGAAGCATGAAATTTTGTTTGCCATCTAGGAGGAAAACTCCCTTTTCTTGTGTTCAGCCTGTTCCTTGGATGTGACCAACATTCATCACCACCTGATGCTCAGTGCCTGGAATCTGCTGACCTTTAAATGGTCAGCCTTCATGTGGAGGTTGACCTTCAGGGCTGAAGAGCAGAGGTTTGTGCATTTAGTTGTGGGTGAACATGATATCCACATATATAAAAATATAGAGAAAATAGAGAGTGCATATTATCACTTTCCTTTAATTTTTACTTTTGTACTACAGAGTCCATAGAGGGTAGTGATAGCAGGGAGCAGAGGTTGAAAATATTAATAGGATCATTTAATGTTCTAAAAGAATTCTGTTTTTCAAGGTTATTCTAATATCCTAGTCAATAGTAATATCATCACAGTGTCTTCACATAATCAAGTTATGCTTAATAAAATATAGTGCTGAATTCTCAAATTTAAAATGAAGATGGAATAGGAGGGGAAGATGGTGATAAAGAAAGTTGTCATCATCATTTTATCAAATAACTTCTACTGAACAATAGTAAGGCTCCACACAGGTTCAGTGGCCTTGTTTCACAGAGGTCACCCAGAGATAACATGTCCTTCCCTGTCCCTATTTCAATTATTCCAATTGTTTCCATTTTCTTACAGAGCTGGCAAGCATTTTAAAATGCATGGGACTTGCTGCTTGGAGGGAGAAAAATTCTCTTTATTCAAAATAAAATATATAAAATTATAGAATAGCTCAGTTTGGAAGGGAGCTTGGTGGAAACCATTTTGTGGCAATGAGCTTAGATGAGATTATTTAGCACCCTGAACAACTGTATCTCAAAAACTTCCAGAGAGGGGAACTCTGCCGTGTCCTGGGGAGGAAATGAAACATAAAGAGCTATCCAGTTTTCCCCAGCTCTGAAATGTGGAGTAAATTCTCTTAGAAAAGATGTTTGAGAAAAACTCTTCCTTTCTTACAAGGAAATTTCTATAGAAGAGGAAAAGGAGTGGGGAAGAAGCCAAAGGCTGGGAGAACAAAGGAAATGATTATTTCTAAGGGGAAGAGAATGTGATTGCTCAGGAAATAATTACACTTGTTACTTAATAAATAGTGTTTCTTCTCTTTATTATGAAGCTAAAACTTGTTTGGTGTCTATGAGGAAATAATTGATTTGACTTTTAACACACACTTAATGAGTTATAGAATAGCTCAGAAATCTTCACACTGTGAATGGAATTGTTTTCACAGCTGATTCATGAAGTGAACTCCTCCCACATTGAAGGTTTATTTGGATCATTCCTCATGTTCAGCACACTTGTAGCAATCAAATTAAACCTTCAAAGTGAAATTTTTCTTCCTAAGCATGGGGATGTTTGAGACTGAGGTGTTGTTGTGAGGTTCCCTTTGAAATTTTGTTTTACAGGTGATTTCATGGTGATTGGCAATGTCACCTCCTATCACAAAGAAGGAAATGAGGGCACTCCAGCTGCAGTTTGGGTCACACTAAATTTCTGATGGTTGCACTCAGAACCATGAATTTAGGCATCACTTGATGATTTTATCTTGGTTTATTAACATGCAAAAGCACATAGAGTGGTTTTTGGTTTGCCGTTTTTGTGTTTTTTTCTTCTTTTATCCTTTTTTTTTTTTTTTTTTTGATTGTTTGGAAAATACAACATGCACTGACTGCTTTTGCTACATTTCTACTCCACTTTCAGCCTTGACACTTTAAAAAGAAGGGGTAAAAGAAGTCTCTTTTGCAGTCTCAAGGGCTTTAAACTTACTGGAGAGAAATGTGACTGTGGTCAGTTACCAGATTGTGAGTAAATGCTGATTCATTTAAAAGCAAAAGAAAATAATCTTTGCTCGTTAACTTCAAATAGGAGGGAAAAATTGGATAGGGAGACTTTAAAGTAACAGGTACTTTTTTTATTCTTCCCCCACCCCCTAGCTGATCAAGGCTGATTTGTAACTGATAGTCTGTAAATTTTGGGAATTATCTATAAAGACTGAGGTTGCTTTCACAGCATTTGATAAGAGCCTCTGTGAGAAACAGATAAACAAGAAAATTATTTTTTCTATCTTGATTGAGTATTAATATGTTGCACAATTTCAGAGATGTAACACATCTCTATAAGCAAATTCTTTCAACCACAAAATCAGATTGTGCCAATAAAAGGAAACCTCATTTTAATGGAATTAATAGATTGAAATGCTGGGGGTTTTTGTTCCCTTCATTTTAAATGAAGCCAAATATAATCCAAGTGGGGGATACAGAGAGTTTAGAGGACTGACTGAAGGAACCAGTGTTTTCAGCACATGGCTACTATAAATACCATAAATGCCATTTTTACCTGCTTCCTGTGATTTTCCTTTATTGTTGTAGCACTGGAGGACCTGCAGACCATTGTGCCCACACTGCTCAGACACAGGGTAGGGACAGCTCATATTTCCTGCCTCCAAAGGTGTGGGATTATTCAGTTAGTGGCAACAAATCCAGGCCAAAGAAAAACACCACACATTTGCAGCAGTGGGGGACATTCAACATTTTCAACCAGCTTAGGAAATAATGGACTTGTCCATCATTTGAAATCTTTAATCAGCCTGATATCTTCTGTAAAAACACATTATTTTATTAAAAAAATTAGGTTTTATGAGAGTTATGAGGGTGGTGATATATGCACTGTGGAGGCTAGGCAATAATTTAAAATGCAAAAGCAAAGTTACTACTTGTGTTCACAATCACATTATATTACCCTTCTGTAACTGTTTTTTCTTCAGAACAACCAAAATATTCTTTTGGGTAGGATGAGGGCCAGAAAGGAATGCAGTAGTCCAGCTGGTGGGTAACAGATAACAAGATCATAAAAATTAAAGTTATACTTTGGGTAATTAGGAAGTTTGCTTATTCTATCATTAATTGTGCAGCTGTTTAATTTAAATATAATCTGATTCAAAGTGTTAAAGTTTACTCCAAGCTGAATGTTACTGTTTTCCCTGCAGTCTTCAGCATTTTGCCAGGGAAATATAAAATCTGGGAATAAAAGGAAAACAGTATTTTTTGTTTGCAAAATTACATGTTATGCCTATCTATAATTTTTTTTTTTAATAAAAGGAACTTGAAGTAATGCAGTTATTTCTACTGGGAAAACCTCTCAGGAGCAAGTTGTACACAGTAATTATGATTTTAGACTGAGCTGACATCTTTACTAAGTTCTGTGTTATCTTACCCTATATTAAGTATGTTCGTTTTTTGAAGTGGGTGTTTCAAATGTCTACTCTTAATTATCACTGTAACTGAAGAGAAGTACAAACTCACAGCCCCATAAATGTGAAGACTGTTTTGATTTGGTTTGTTTTGATATTGTTTTTCACATATAAATCATATGGGCACATCTGCGACTGAAATGGAGATAAGCCTCCTGGTGTTATCTTATTTCTTAATTGTAGGCTCTCATTTTCCAGGGAGTGTGTTGACTTAGTCCTTCCCTTATCATGCCCTTCTCTACTGTTTACTTGCTTATTTGCTGGCAAAGCTGCTTATATTTTAAACTAATCTAGGAAGAGCAAGGTTTAAAAATACATGTCAGATTCGTTTTAATTCAGAGACCATTTTGTTTAGCAGCACATGTAGGCTTGCTCCAGTTTTCTATTTCCTTTTTTCCTATTTCACACTAGAGTCATAGAAATGCCTCCTCCAGATAACAGAAGGAGGCAGGTGTTATTGAGAATAGGTTTTTTTTGTGGAAAATTGGAACCATTATTAAAAATACTTTCAGATAAATGTCAGTCTTTATACTTCCTGATATTTAACACACATTTCAACTTTTCCTACTTGCATATCTCTGGTGTGAGATAGTCTTTGAAATGAGACAATCAGATACAAACCAGAGCTGGTTCTCCTGGGATGCTGCTAGTGAAGTCCCAGGCTGAGGAGGCCTCACAGAATTTTGGATCTAAGCTCATATTTTTTATCTGGCTGCAATATTATTATTAGGGATAAAATCCTGTTGCACTGCCTGTGGTCGGATGGTCTTTCACCTTGGCACTTGGTCATTATTCGAAGCTTCCCACTTGATCATTGCACAGTGGCCTGAGCCACTTCATTTGCAAATATACTTCCAGCCTTATGAAGTAGGTACAGCTTTTTTTCCACTGGTGGAAAAGCTGAAAATTGGAGTTTTTGAAGCAGGAAGGACTGATGAGATAGGATAGCAATAGGAGAAAACTGATTAGCAAGGTTCTCTTTCCTCTTTTTCTATCTTTGTCCATTATCAGGGCTATGCAAGTAACTGTCTTTATAAATTTGTAGCTTTCAAATATTAATTAGTTAAGGCTAATTAACTAAGTGAAGACAGGTTAGTGCTGCCATTTTAGTCCTGCTGATGGAAAAGTGGGGTCCACAGATGTCTTTTGATTACAAAATGTGCCAGTGTCAGACCCAGGGCTCCAAGATGGAATCGAGCAGCACTCCTGTGAAAGTGCCCAGTGCCCAACCAGCCACAAATTGTCTCAAAGTTGAGTAAACTTTGTCTCAAATTTGAGAGAATATTTTCCCTGCCATAGTATCCTAATTCATTGAGTCCTGCTTGGCATTACACGTGGGATCAGCATCCCAGAGTCTGCACCCCCATTTCTGAATATTTTGAAGGTTGCCTTCTCCATTTTCCACAGCTGTTATATTCTGTCACAATTATTTTGTGTGAGTAGAAAGTATATTTTATATTTTGCATCTCGTTTAAATGTGCCAGATAAAATCGGGAAATGAGAAATATAGGTGGATTAAAAAGTAAGGGTTTAACCTTGCAGACAGTGCTGAAGAGAATCTTCCAGATGTGATAAATCCATGTCTTTAGATGATTTATGTTGCAGTTAGCTGTTCATCCAGGCAGAGAAAAATTAATAGAACAGAACCTGAAAGTTTTGAAAAACAAACAGGAGATAAAAGTATTTGGAAACTTAGAAACTGTTTTTTACCACAACAGTAATTTTAAACAATTCAGTCCTGGTAATCAAAAGCATTCTGAGAAGATAAAGCAAATTCAGAAGACTCCAGACCTACAGAAGCAGCAGGAATTTTCAGAGGTTTAAAAGGAACACTTTCCTCAAATATTGTTGAATACATTTCTAGATAAATTTATAGTAAATGATGCATTTTGCTGAAATTTCTCTCAACTTATATATAGGACAAGTGGAAGAGTCAAATAAGAATAATTTCATCTGTGAGTTTCTGAAAAACCTAAAAATATGCGCTTAGAGGATAAATAGAAATTTCAGAAATAGAAGTCAGAGTACAGTGCTTTCCATTTTTAAGGCAGATGTCTGTGACACAGACACTAAATTCAGAGATGCATTCTGTCTGATTTCAGAAACACTTAGGAGCATCTTGTGGCTGTGTATCTGCTAGACCAACTGCAGCAAAAAAGTAACAAAAAATTCTGTGTTGGATACTGTGATTTTTTTCCATTTCTCCTTGCAACTGCAAAGTTATTTAGTATTTATTTTTCTCTAATTTTCTGTTCCATTTAGACATCCCAAATTATTTAGATTTACTCTGATCTGATTCTTTACAAGTTTTGATTTGTCAAAGGTTTAGGGAATTAAAAAAAAAAGACTGGACAATGTGCAAAGAATTTTCTAGTTTACTGAGATCTTTTTCTCCTTAGTAACATCCTCTTCCTTAATTTATTTATATTTTATACTTGTCTTTCTAATTAAAGTAGATAAAAAAATTAAAGCAAACATTTCACTAATGGATGGAAATAATAGACTGGCATAATTAATTTTAAGCATTTAGATATATACTTTGCATATAGCAAAGAATATATGTAGTCAGTAGCTGTGGTCACTCTCATATGGTTTGCATTGTGAAGACTACAGTTTAAAACTGTTCTAATAAAACCCCGTTTCAATTGCAATTTATTTTCATAATCTGATATTTTTATTGTGCTCTCCAGTAGGGCAGTTTGCCTGAAATTTTAGTCCTGTTTTAAAGTTTGTATGAAACAAAGACACTGTCCCAGGGAAAACAGGATGTCTAAAGTAAGATTTAATAAAAATTAATAAAGAATTACCTGTCAGTTTTCTTGTGCAAGGCAGAAACCTGCAGGCAGAACACTCCATGCAGAGTGGAGTTACTCTTCCCCTCCTCTTGAACCCCAAATTCTGTGACTCAAACTGCCTCATTTCTCTTGTCTAGACAGAGTTTTACCTGGGTTTATTCAAGGAACTTTTCCTCAAGCCTCCTGGTGCTTACAGCAATGATGCTCTGGAGCCTGCAGCCATACAGAATCTGAAAAAAAGGAATGAGACAGTAGGTATGGCCCTGGGAATTTCCCACACTCTAAAGCACACAGGCAGGTCGGTGTAAACCCTGGAGAAAACACTTGTGGAGGCTTCTGCAAATGAATCCTGCAGGCTTTGTGCCACTGCACTTAAAATGCCTTTCCAGTGGGAATAACACTGCAACTGGTATTTTCACCCAGACTGGAAGCCACTGTTTTAAGTGTTATTGTGCATCCTTTTTCTTAGTAGCACCTCAAGCTATTTATATTTCATTGAATTTAATTGTTTTCATGCTGCAGCATATTTGCCAAATAGTTCATTAAAAAAATATTAAAAAAAGTTGCTGGGGTTGAGGAAGCATTGTGGAAGATGGATTCTTCAAAGTTTGAAGAAATGTAATGTTGTTTTTTGACTATAAGCTAGAATTGCTGTATGTTTGTGCTAAAATTATCCACAGTGAAACAGTTAATAATAGTAACATCAGAGAGATAAAATGTGCAGTTCACACAGTTTAGAGTTATCACCTCTACCTGTTTGTAGGAGGATATAACACTGTGTTGGATTATATTCTCTTGTTGTTAAATTGTTATAAGTCACAAAGGAGGAATACTTTAATGCGATCATTCTGTTTTTTTAGTGAAGTGAAAGAATCACAAAGTGCTTAAATGCCAAGATTAGGGAAAAAACAACAGACTGATTAAACCCCAGACTGTAGCACAGGGACAGCTCTAATTGCAACCTCTTCCTTTAACATTCCCCTTCTCCCTCCTTCTTTCTGGATGGCTTTAGAAGAGTAATTTTAAAGTAACTTAAAAATGTGCCCAAGTCCTGCCTTTCTGAACTAAAAGTTTTGCAGTACCTCATGCAGTACTGGACCACCCACCATGGGACACCCATTTATATCTCTGCATTGTTCTGCAGATAGGACTAAACCTGTTTTTTCATTAATTAGCTTGTAAGCTTTTGTGGCAGGGACCAACTCATTGTTGTGTCTCTGTGCAGTGCTGAGTCCAATGGGATCATTGCTTATTATTCATATCAGAGGCAGCTTAAGGCTTGTCAGCAGTGTAGGCAAAATTGAATTTTGCTGCCCCTGGGAGGGCTGGCATGGGCAGTAAGGTTTTTCCAGGGGATATGGCAGAGGGGACATGGAGGATTTTCAGTATTGGGAGTATCAATATATTTGAAATGACTATGAGAAGTCTGGGGGTACTGCAGAATAAATTAAGTTAGCTCCTTTCTCCAGCTGGGGGAAGAATAATTAAAAGCTTAGTTGAAAAGATATATTCTTCTCCATGGCTCCTGAGATTTCAAAACTACAATATAAAACTTTAAAAATAGTTTTTCAGCCCCATATGTCTATTTGATTACTTTGAAGAAGGAAGTGAAAATGTTTCAGAAGTATCAGGCCATATGAAAGGTTGGGTGTGACCAAACATTTTGAACTTTGAGAGTGTGTTATTTTTGCAGCTGATACTGTTCACTTATAGAGGCTTTTATAGACTGGCTGCAGACTAAATATGAATAACTATGAAAAAAGATGAATTAATATTTGATTTTAGTTATTTCCCCTATTAGCCATAATATAAAAATATAATTTTTACTTGCAGGCATATAACAGGTGTCCTGTTAATTCTGTCTTGAAATAGTACTGATATCTCAGTTGATCAGCCTTTAAAACATGAAAAGGGTGAGATGTGGCCATGAGATAAGTATCTTTATATCCTGTAGGAGTAAAGATCTTAAAAATGTTGTATCTAAAAAATTTTTGAATTGAATATCCAGTGAAGGTTGCTCAATTTTAATCTTATAATTCTGTGAGAATGAAAAAGATGGTCATGACTCAGAGTTGGTTGAATGTTGCTTATGTTTCTCTCATGGTGCTTCAAAGCTTTTTCTGTTTCTGATATTGTCTGAAATATGATCATTCCTCAGCTTTGAAATAATTCCTTGATTAATGGATAGGTTACACCATTTTCAACAGGTTCTGTCAAAAATGCAACTCACCTAAAAAAAGTCATGACAGAACTGAAAGGAAGGAAAAGAATTCATTCAGTAAAATGTATTTAATTTCTGGGTACCTATAGATCTCCATGCATACTTCAGGAGTCTTCAGCTAGGAAATGGCCAATGATGAAATCCTTTTCTTCTCCATTACCCAAATTTTGCAGAATTTTTATCTGTTTTCATTTTCAAATGCATCAAGGGAAAAGACAGCTCACTAAGGAATGTACAAAAAGGGCTTTATGTGTTTATTAAAGAGAAGATGGATGGGATAGTTTAAAAAATCCTCATAAATCTAATCTAAGTAACATATTCAAGCTTTGAGAAGCTAAATTTGACACCTGATAACAGTAGAGTTGCACGTCTTAGAGAAAAATATGATGTGCCAAGTAAAATGCTGTGTATCTGAATTATGTATTACAAAGTTTTCTCCTTGTGTCTGCCCCAAGGTGCCACCCAAGAGGGTGGGGTGACCTCTCCTTACAGAGAAACCTCAGCAGTTCTGTGCAGCCAAACTGGGTCCTCCTTTGAGGTGTTGCTCTCCACAAACTGGGATTCCAGCTGGTCTCATTATTTTAGTTGTCACTCCGTGTTTGTTTTTATGAGCATGAGTCAACATGTCCCAAGCCATTGTGCAAAATGGTGCCAGAGAGCGTCACTGGAGTCTTGTAGGAAAGCAACTCAGCTTCCATGGTGCTATAGTTCATTTTGGGGTGCTAAGAGTTATTTAACACAGAAAATGTTCTCTTTCTGATGAAAAGAAAAAAAAAAAATTTGGAGAGGGGTGGAGAATTATGGAGAAAATATGACCTGTTACAAAGGCACCCACTCTCATCTTGCAAATTTGAGAATACAATAAGTGTATTCAAATGATTTCTGGTTCATAGACTTGGGAGGGAGAAGCATTTTAATTTCTATTTAATACATGGGGTATGTATGTTATACAGAATATAATCAAGGAAAATTGGTAAATGTGAGCCTTTTGTCTGGCTGGAGCATAATAATGGGTTAGAGGGAAAATATGCTGTACTTGAAATTTTGGGGAAATTATATTAATTTGGCTTTAGTTTCATATGGTTTCCTTGAAAGACTGTTCATACAGTACTTAGTGCATAAATTTCTTGTGGAGTGGTAAGGGGTTTGTTTTTCTTTTTGGAAATTCCTTTTAAACTCATTCTTGCTGCAGATATTAATTTTCAATATTTAATAGATTACAAACATGAAGAAGAATATAATTTTTTAAGTCTCCTATTCTCTCTTAGTTTTTTATATAATATGGGCAGATATCCATACATAAATTTTTTTTCATACAGCTACCAATAAAAGTTCTGCATTCTTACAAGCTGACGATAGCACTATTAGAATCATGTTATAAAATCATATAAAAGGGTCCATGCCACATTTATTTATACACATATCTGGATACTCTTGGTGTAAGAAAAATAAATTAATGCACTGAAGGTAAAGTAATATTTAATTTAATATGGTTCCAACTTTTCTGTTGAGAAGGTGATTCTCTTGATAGTGAGATTTAAACTCTTATCTCTGCTCTATGGCTTTGGACATTGCCTTCAATTTAGCAGCAAATGAGAAATTTCAGAATAAACAGCTACAAGCAAGCAAATATTGTAGACAAACTCAGATGCTACTGCAGTTCTTCTGTGTAAAAGCTTCTGAGATATGATTAAAGTTGAAATCTAAATGGAGATAAAACAAATAGGCCTAAGCTAAGTCCAAAAGGTAAAGCAGAAGAGGTTTATTTATTTTTAGGTAATGAGATTACAGTTTAAATTGCATTTCATCTCATTAAGGGACTGTTAACGTCTGTTACCTCTTTTTCTGACATTAAGTTACCATATACCACTGATTCCAGGTAATGACTTTTTGAGGGAGACATTTAGGACATTTCCTAGGAGAGGTTATATCAATTTTTCTACTCCAGGAAAAGATTGAAATTTTTTTTAAACCTACCAGCGAGTTAATTTATCTGATTAAGGATTAATTGTGATAATACAGTCCCACTGATTAGGTACCTTCAATGTAAAATTTGACTTCATATATTACAGATTTCTAGATTAAAGATCCTGATAGTCTTTGACCTGGTAGCGACCCCATGTTTGAAAGTAATTTTTTTGAGTCAGGTGGGGACAATTCTATTAATGATCAAGTTCTGAAACTTCAGTTTGGGCTAATTTGATTTTTGTTTCAGTCAATTTTTTTTTCTGTAAAATGAATATAACTTCTGGTTCACCATAATAGTGATCCCTGTATTCAAGTATTGTGCTGAAAAGCACGTTCTGCTCACAGGTCAAAGCTGCTTGTTTTTTTAAAACCTAGGAGAAGTCAACTTTTATATATTGAAGTTCAGAAAAATTAAACTGACCTTCTGATATTTTTTGTGGGAGTGAAGCATGAAGTTTAAACACTTATTAATGCCTTTGAAAGGGCTATGACAGAATTCTGTCACAACAGGCCAAAGCATGAAGGTAATTTACTGTTAATACCAGCTGCAACCATACCTGGTTTCCTGGTGAGTATTTTTATACACTGAACACAAAATAAAAATACATAACAAATGATAGGACCTTCAAGATAGCCTGGTGAATCCAGGGGTGGTAGCAAGATGTCATGCAAAGGCTCTGAGCTGAATTTTGCCATTGTTCCTCAGATTTTGTCTTTCTAGGTAGCAGAGTTTCTACTTTTCTGTAGTCTGTATATTTTCATTTGGATTTGCTCGTTGAGAATTATCCCATAATAAATTGGTTATCCATTAGTGAAGCTGAGGGAAAGAAGAGAATGCTGAGACAATAATAGGAAATTAGTTCATAACCCCACCAAACCTGTATTAAATATCTGTAAGTGCAACACTTGCTACTTAAAAGAAACAGAACACAACTACTCAACATAAAAAGTGAATTTGAAATAAAAAAAGGTAAAGGAGGAAATATCTATGTGAATATTACCCCATTTGTATGCATCCACTTTCGTATTTTGTAAATTCCAAACCACAAAAGAGTTTCCTGCCTCATAATAGGAACTTATGAGGGACAAACTTTTATTTCTACTTCCCATGTATTTCATGTAATGAAAAAGATCAACAGCAGCCTTTGGCCTGGCTGGGGCATATTTAGGGAAAATCTTTCTGCATTATTCAGGATTTTTGGGAAGTGTTCTGGTTTTGTTTGACTCTGCTGTTAAAGGCAATGATGATGATATATGATAATGGTTTCCTTGGGGGTGCTGAATCTGTTTTTGGGGATTGCCCATGCTGAGATGGAACAGGCTCTGTTTCACTGTGTGTGTGCAGCCCTGTGTGGTGAGCTGAGCAGATCTGATGTGTAATTGAAAGGAACAACTTTGTGACTGAGAGTAATGGAGATTAATTAATGTATTGTTATTGCCAGAGAGCTGCTTGTGAGAAATTCTGCAGTTATTTTGAATACAATAGAAATATTGGAGGCTGGATTATAATTGGCATGGATATTAAGGATGTTTCATTTTATTTTCTTCCACTTGCATTTTTCCTCCCAAAACTGTTCATTTTCTAAGCTGGATGTTTCTTTCTGTATTTAGTTTTAGTACACGGTTTAAATTCTTGACATCAAATTCTGTCAGTAATTTTTCAGTAATTTTCCCCCTGTATATGCCAGGACTGCAATGGCTGGCCAAACAGGATTTGTTCAAGCGAGGATTTCAACCTGGACAAATAATGCAGCTTTAGCATATTGCCCAACAAAATCCCATTATCCTTAAATTATTCTCTTTAGTCAGCTTTGATTGTGTTACAAACACTACACAGTTTGAAATACTAGTATAGTAATAATAATGCCCTAGATTAATATTAGTATTCGATTTTTTCAGTGATTAGTTAAATTTTAAATTTAAAATATTAAGAGAAAAAAACAGAGGGGGTTTTTATTTTGAACAAATTGCATGTAAAGGATGACTGCAGCAATAGTAGTAAAAGGCAGGAAGCTATATCATTGCTAATCAATCTAGAGAGCTCTGTCTCTTACAGATGTCAATACAAAGTTAAGTGCTAAAATAATTGTAGTGTAGGCTTTCTCATAATTACTGTTGTTCATTTGGTGTGTTGTGCAAAAAAAAGAGAAAAGAGGAATTTGCTTTGCAGTCAGCAGCCTCAAATCTCTAAGGAGAAAGAAAAAGATAGCAGAAGGCTGATAGTCATCCATCATTCCTGACAATTTCACAGCCTAGAATAACTTGACAGAGACCCAGAACAAAATGTTGTTGAGAATTGAATGCTGCTAAGCTGAGTGAATTGACTTTCTGATGTCAAAGCAGGACCTGCTTGAAGTGGCTGATGATTTTCCTTTTCTGACTTCAGAAACACTGACACTAAAAATGCCTGCTGGTACAAATGGGCAGATTTGGAACCTCAGGAATTGTTTGAAAACTTTCTAGGTCCTCTTAAAGAATTTATGAGGTGATTCTGGTCAGTAAGTGTGTGGGTGAGCAGCACACCTACTGTTAAAGAGTGCTTGATCATGACATTCCTCAGAAAGCAGGAATAAGGAGTCAGAATATATCCCAATTGTCTTGAAACACAAAATTTTTAAGACCTGGCTCATTTAATCTAAATTGTCTTTGGTGCAGTGCCAACATCTCTTTTACAGGCTTTGGGAAGGTAGACTTAGTTTGTCTAGGTGCAGAACATGGGGTTAAATTTACAATATTTGAATCCACATATTTATTTCTTATTTTTAAGTTTAAAAAATCTTGCATTTTGTTTAGAATAGGTGTAAAAATTCTTCATGATAACATTAAAATTATGTAAGTTTTTATACAGTCTTTTTTAAAATATTATTGTTATATGAAGAAGATAATTTTTGCAGCTATTTATTTAGAAAAAAACGTGATATTGGAAATGTTCCTAAATTATTATAATTAGGCATTTATTTACCAACAAATATTGCCAGTTTTATCTACTATTCAAAGGCTAACCTTCTAAATTGCTTACAGGCATTAAATTGTATGAAGAACACAAACTGCAGGGTTTAAATGGAAAGAGCTCTTGTGTTGTAAAAGACACATTATATCTTAGAAGTGTAAAAGAAATAGAATGTAAATAGGACATGTGGGCTAAGCATGCCATCCCTGATCAATAATGCAAAAGATTTAGCAGGTTTATTTGTAAACCTTACAGCACAGATTTAGTCAGAATGGGGCCTTGTACAGTACACACAGGTATTTAAAGGTTAGGAACAAGGAATTTCATTAGTCTGGCAAATCCTCTGCTGTCATTCTCCAATCTCTTTGAATTATTTTCAAATGTATTCTCACTTTTTTAAACATTTATTTTATTTTATTTTATTTACTAATGGGTGTGTTACAACTACAGAGCTTTATTGCTAATTTAACTCCCCATTGGCAAAAGGAGCAAAGATTTTCAGAGTGCCTTGATTCCCAGTAATGATATTATAGCAACTATCTTTATGTTAATGTAGTTAGAGCTGGTATAAAAAGGTTACAGTATCAAGCCTGCTAGTCTACAACATTTTATCTGTGCTTCCAGTTTGCTTAAAAAAAGGTAAAGCATAATGTCTGATAGACTGAGGCATAGATCTGGTATTTTACAGCACCCACTGTAACCTGAAAGCAACACTGAGGGACATAAACCTGAAAATTGGTTGAAAAAACCACTTTTACTGCATCTTTGTGCTGAAATAAAAAACCAAACAAATATCCCCCACAGCTTTTGCAGCAGAGCATGGTGCCTTCCACCTCCTTCCTCTCTGCCTTCCCTTTCCATCATCACAATGAAAAAAGAAAACCTTAAGCTTTGCTAAGATTTAAAGAATAACATATTAATAGAGCAAAAAGTGAGTTATTCTCCCATTTGAAATGTACAGTTGTCTTCTGCATTTATCTAGAGGTCTTACCTAAAATATAGACTATCCAAGAAGAGGTTTTTAGGGATAAAATAGCTCTCATTGTCACAAAGTCCTCAAAAGTTCTTTCTTCAAATGATATAAAATATTTTTCCTCTCATTAATTCTGCTCCTTTTCAAAAATTCGGGTATGAAAGCTTTGTTGTAGACATTATTCAGTGGAGCTCTTGTATCCTTTTTCTGACAGCTATGTTGTGACTGGGTAGTTATGTACATTTCTGTGGTGTAGAAACATGCAGGGATCTTTTTTTTTTACAGGGACTAAATGTTTAAAAGAATAGAGATATTTGAATTTTTATATGAATGTCAAAAGAAGAATATTTGCGGTTTTAAAAATTCATTGTTTTCATGTACTTTTTAGTTTTAGGTTGTAAAACAGAAGTTTGTCTGCAGATTGCAGAGTTTCTACAAATGCTTTTCAAGTGATCTGAGGTTGTCATCTGTCTGACAAAGACATTTTGTTTGAGATATTCATCATTTTGTGACGTTTGTGTTTTGTTTACATTGCTTCAGTAATTCACTTCTGGGACTAAAACTTGCTTTTGAGGTTTAGGCACACTGCAGGATGCCAAAAAAGCATCAGATTCTTCTGTATTTGAAAGCTTTTGGGCCATCAAGAGATCAAAAGCTGCCAGAATCAAACCTGAGATCTGCCATTATAAATAAGGCACTGACAATTCTTATTGTGAGAGGTCCTCCCAGGGGTGAAAGAAGCAAAGAGAAATGAATTGCCCTGACTTTTTCCTAAGAAAAATCTGGTTATGCAATGGTATCTTTCTTTGGGAAACTTAGGTGTATATTAGAAAATGGGGTCTGCCATAACATGTTCTGGTGCTGAAATAACTATTTTAGCTCGATTAAAAATCTATTAAGATTAAAATAAACCTTAAAGTCGTTTTGTGGCCAGCAATACCAAATTCTGGGGACCAGAGCTGTCCTGGTTTCAAACTGTAATTTACTCTGCTATCCTTTTATTAATATACAGAAATTTATGAGATGCAAAAAAACCATTTTTATAAACATCAAAACAGATCTTTTCAATTTACCAGACAATATCTCTGGTTTACATTTCATGCATATATAAAGGATCATAATTCTTTACTAATTCTATTATATAACACAGGTCTTAGCAGAAATAACTGACTAGAGTAATTCAACATATTTACCAGGGGTTGTGTTTGTAATGAAACTTCCTTTTCCCAGCTGTGTTTTAGCATTTTTAAAAAAATAATAAACATGCTGTTAATGTGATTAAACCCTTTAAGCTATTTACAAGAGATTTCATATGTGTTTATATCTGAATGTCTTTCCATTCTTCTGCTTGTTTGCTGTTGGTAAGGACATAATGCAGAAGTGCTATAGTTATCACATTGAAACTCAGCAATAAGATCATCCAAGCAAACCTCTAGAACAATGCTATTTCAAAGCGATCTATAAGAATTGTTCAATAAAGAAAATGTTCCTTATATGTATAATTCAGCTTTATCTTTATTGATTTGTTCATATTTTTAATAGGTTTTAGAATTGTCAGTGTTCTAGTAAAATATCCTATAATCTGGTTTATTGTTAGGGTAATAGAGTTACAAACTTGGACAAAATTTTAATCTATCCTGCAAAGCAGTTTTTGGTTTTTTTCCCTATTGGCACGCTTTTAAACGTCAATTCCTTGAGGAAGAAAAGGCTCAAAGCATGTGCTGGGAGGAACAATATTAGAAGAGGAATTGTTCTTCACAAAAGAGGGAACCTGACTCAATTTTTGACCAAACTCATTTTTGGAAGACGGGCATTTTTTAACATGGACAAACCTTCATGGTCATATTTTTATGTCAGCATTCCATAGGAGCTGGCATGGTACAGAAAAATAATCAGCACTGTTAGAACTGCCTTCAGACACAGGGAAAGCACATGGGCTTGAAGGGAGTGAAGTAAAAAGCACAAGGGACAGAAGTAAAAATTTCCCCTTTTTTATGCCTTATGTTCTTCTTTCTTAGCAGGGTTCTGGTTCATGATGAGCTGTAACCTTTCCTTTAGCAAGCAGTACAAAACACTTGTATATTTACACAAATGAGCTCCGGGAGGGGATTTAGCAGCTTTTTCCTTCCCAAACCACAGACTCTTAGAACAACAACTTCTGTTTGCTTTTCTCTGCTTTTCTTATTTTTTTTTACCCCTCTTAGACTTGATAAGTGAGTCTTTCCACAGTCTGAGTTGCAGTGATTAATTCTGAAGCATTTTTTCTCTTGTATAATTTGTTACTTGTATGACTTTCTCATGTACACTTTATTAGTTTTTTGTATTTTTTTTTTTTTTTTTTAGTGGCGAGTTTTTTATGTGGTGATGTGGGACTGCATTCTGCAAGTTTATTTGTACAGGAGTCACAGATATAAGGAGAGGATATTTGAAATGTTGGTGTGAGAAGGCTGTTTATTTCCAGATTCTGATGTGAGGAATGGAAGGGAAAGGAAAGGAAAGGAAAGGAAAGGAAAGGAAAGGAAAGGAAAGGAAAGGAAAGGAAAGGAAAGGAAAGGAAAGGAAAGGAAAGGAAAGGAAAGGAAAGGAAAGGAAAGGAAAGGAAAGGAAAGGAAAGGAAAGGAAAGGAAAGGAAAGGAAAGGAAAGGAAAGGAAAGGAAAGGAAAGGAAAGGAAAGGAAAGGAAAGGAAAGGAAAGGAAAGGAAAGGAAAGGAAAGGAAAGGAAAGGAAAGGAAAGGAAAGAAGGAAAGGAAAGGAAAGGAAAGGAAAGGAAAGGAAAGGAAAGGAAAGGAAAGGAAAGGAAAGGAAAGGAAAGGAAAGGAAAGGAAAGGAAAGGAAAGGAAAGGAAAGGAAAGGAAAGGAAAGGAAAAAGGAAAGGAAGGTCCCACCTGGGGGAGCCTCGGGTGGCAAAGTTTGCAGTCAGTTCTGGTTAGATTTCTTTGATTTATGCCAAGGAAATCCCTAATGATCTAGAACTAGGGCAGTGCTAAGCCATGGATTTCAACCTCTTGAGACACCCAGTGTGATGCTCTTGCAGCTGACATCCCAAATCTGAATCACCATTTTATTTCTCACAATCACATTTGCAGCATCAATCTTTATTCCTGGCATAACTAAAATTCCTGTTGAATCCAGTGTCAAGCACAAAAGGACCACAGAAAAGCATTCTCCCATGCAATGGGAATTTGTGCTTTGGTGACAAGAGCACTGCTTCAATTTTGTGGGAAACGCCTCATTATTTTTAAGGTCATATTAGCATTTTTTGTTTATTGCATCTTGCATCTTCTATATGCACTTTTTTTGTTTGTATTTTCCTGCCTCCCTAGTGATAAGTGGGTTCCTTCCCCTCCCCAGGCATGGTCACCAAAATAGTGTGTGCAGTTTTGCCTCTGTGTACACAGTTATAGGCTGGCTGTCAGAGCAGTGTTCATGAGGTGATGTAACTACAGACATAAGTAAAATCAAGGGAAAACTTATCAAATGCACTGCAGTAAAAATAAATGTAAACTGCATTAGTGTTCTGGAAAGCTCAGGGCTTAAATGATACTCTGGGAAATGAGAGATGATCATCTGTGATTACTTTGTAAGGGAACTGAGGAATGTCGTGGATGTTTGATTACATTTTTTTTTGCTAATAATTTGTATCTTCTGCTGTTACAATTTTAAAATTCTAGGAAATCTGAAAGGAATTATATTTACATATGGTTTCCAAAAAAACTTGAGTCTTTTCCAAAATGAAAAAATTGAACAACATAAAGTGTGAAAGATCTTTTTGCAGCATTACAGTTAATATTGAGATGTTGTATTAAAATACTGAGTTATGAGAAGCAATGTTATCAATTTTCACTTTTCCCCAGAAGGGTTTTCAGCAACTTTGAATATTCCATCAACCTGGCATATTAAAGAGTGCAGAATTTACCTGTTAAAATGCACAGAGCATTCATAGTAGCCTCATAGCAGCCTGCTGTTACTGTTGCTTTGCAGAAGAATAAGCAACCATTTAAAGATGATGTTTTCTCTACCAGGAGGGCACTTCACAGCAGGTTTCTACTCTACCTTTTGGAAGGCATCTGAAGGAAAATCAAATCTGTATCATATTGAAAGGGGCTTTGGCTGTACATGATACAATTTTTTTAGAAAGATACCATATTTATATCTTTTTGGAGCCTTGTTTTTGATGGAAAATTACCAGAATTTGTGCTGAGACTTGGTTAGTATCTGAGCAATATTTCTTATGACTTAATATAATATGATAGTTTCAGCAAAGTACCAAATACTCAGTACTTCAAAGCCAATAAAGATGAGCGATCCATTTCTAAATTCCTTTTATTCATACAGCAGATTGATTTACATAAACTAAGAAAACAATATTACACTTAAAGTTGATCTGTAACAGTAATAAAAATGTTGCTGCATCCCAAAGCTGCAGAAACATCACTTCCAATCTACAGTGATCACTTACTAAGGATAAATGGTGCCTATGGGATTTTTGCCAAACCCAGCATCTTTCCCATAATTCTAAGCTGTCTTAGAAATCCACCCCTGTTCAGCAAGAAAGTTTGAATGTTTGCTTAACTTTAAGCCTCTAGGAACACTTAAAGTGGAGCTAAATATTTATGTGTTTTCTGAACACAGATTTTTTTAATCCACATTTTAAGCTCTGGCAGTGAAAAATGAAGTTTTACCTCTGGCATTTGAAAGCAAAAGGACCTGACTGACTGGACTGCAGTTATACTGCTCACCCCAGTGAGGAGGATTTGCCATTGCTGGGCTTTTGTTTCTCCTTTCCAGTGCCAGGGAGGAATGCCAGAGTGGAATGACACCTGTGTTGCACAAATACAGCACAGGGCACTTTGCTTTAAGACACTTAACTTTCCTATTGAAATCCTCCTTTTGTTTAGCTGTTCTGTTCATGACGCTGCCAAAACATGTTTATTCCACATGCTGTGAATCACCTTTGCAAACAAAAGAGATCAACATTTGGATCTAACATTCAGCATTTCAGCTTCAGAATGGGATTTTTACAGCTTTGAGTACAAGTCATACATCCCTTTACCATTAGGGTTGGTTAAGGCAGTTCTGAGGTCTTATTCGAAATGTCAAATAGGTACACAAAAAATAGAAGTAATTACGTCAGATTTCCTTCTACTTACCCTTGGGTTTTCCTTTGAAGCACAAAACTTTGAATAGTCTGTTAGTACATGAGTTAGACTCTTGGAGTAGAATTCTAAGCAGTGAAAATGGAAAATACAAGAAATAGTGCTGAAGAACTATAGAAATCATGAGCATTTTTTTCAAATCAATACTGCAAGCTGCTGGTTGTCAATGCTAAGATTCCAATGTACACTAACACATTGATTACTTTTTCTTACAGAAATTGGTGAATTATGTGAATGTTGCAGTATTGCAAAAAGATTCACCTAGAAAGAGCAAAAAAAACCCCCAGTATTTTAACCTTGTTATATAGAAATAGAACAGATTATTAATTTTGCAAAGGAAAACTAGAGGGTACATGCTATAACAATATCCGTTATTTTCATGAAATTGATAGCATATACTTTATATTTTCCCTCAAAAATATATATATATATTATCAACACTGCAGCTACTCCAGTAAGGATCCATTCAAATTCTGTCTATATATAAAGGAGCTGTACAATATGGGAAACCTTTATTCTATTGCTATTCAGAGCCATGCATGGAAGAACATAGAAGGTTCAAAGGTTTCATTGTAATAGCTACTAAAATGCTTGAATTAAAGAAAATAAAGGGAAAACCAAGGACCTCCATGAATAACCTGGACACAAAGCCCATCTGTGCTTAGTTACTGGAGAAGTAAATAGAGAGGGTTTATGCTTGCAAGGCTATGATCATAGAAACATGACCAAGACCATTGGTAGTAATAACCTGGGGTTGTGCACCTCAAAATGGCATTGTTTTCTAACCCATCAGAGAACACTGAGGCAAATACATTGGTGCTGGTTTTTGAGCTCTCCCTTATATCCTGTCTTGCCTTCTATGTGTTATCATCTCCTTTTCCCCCACAGAATTTTCCCACAAGCTCCAGACAAACATTAGCTTTTAACAGTGAAAAATGCCAGCTGCAAAAATACAAAGTAAACAATTGCTGGAAAAGCTTCATCCAAATCTCTCCCTTAACAGGGCTTTCTTTATCTTCCTCACAAGGACCTACACTTGAAAAGGTTTTTTCATTCTCATCTTCCAGCCTGGGTATCAGATGGATTTCTGCCTTTCTGTTTGCATGCTATTTAAATTGTGGTTGTTACCTTCTGTAACAACCTCTTACAGAATCTGTACTCAACCTGTACTCAACCTCTACTCAGTCTGTTTAGGGATTTAGCAAAACCATGATCCATATAAATATCAGTACCATTGTCATTGCTAGTGCTACTGTCACCTGCTGCCTTGCAGTATTTTGGGTGGGAGTGTTGAGCACTCCACCTGCATGCTTTAAGCTCTACATCACTTTGGTGTCCATCACCAGGATCTAATTTGTTGGGAAGTGCATCCCTTGTTGGTAAGGGAGGCTTTGATTCTGGATCACGGGCTGATCTGGGGCCCAGAGAAGCAGTCTGTGTAGAGTGTGCAGAATGCTCCCATATGAACTTAGTGCCATTTCATGCCCTGCTTTTCAGGACACACTTTATAGCAGTGCTCACAAACATGGGCTTTTGGTTCTTACCATAGCTCCTATATGTGGTGGCTTTTTCTGGCCCTTTCCCTTTTCCAGACTGATCTCATTGTTTTGAAGCCTCCTGTTGACCCTGCATCATGAAGGGGATTTGGACTAGAAAACATTCCATTGGTAGCCTTATCTTTTTATACCACCAAGATGTTACTATTATAACTATTTCAAATCCTACAAAACCTTGTAGCATTTCTTCTCACTAGCTAAATAATTTCTATTAGGAAAAGGAAAATGTAAGTCTTTTCAGCTGCTTCCTCTTGAGGGATGTAAGATATCCGCAAATTTTGCTAACACGTTCCAGAACAGCCAGCTGTTACTATCCACCTGCAGCCATAATATTGATTGAAAAGAATATAGAACCTAAACATGGATAGCTTCTGTAATTATGCAGAATGAGTTTAATACATGATGCTACTTCAAATGTCATCTGGCATGGAATGTGGCATGGAATCTATTAGGAAATAATTTAGCTGGTTGAGAAAGTCTCAGAGAAAGATTATGTACTGTTTTCTTGTATTACTGATTCCTGAAAATATTCATGGATGTGGAAAGAGGCAATGACAAGACCAACGGGGCTCAGGCACCTGTCAGTTAGCAAATAAAAAGTTGTTCTCACATCCCTGTATCACTGCAATTTCCCAGCAATGGAACTGGAAGTGTCTCTTTTGCCAAAATCTGGATATATATTAAGAGATGGGAAATAATAAAAGTATGTGCTTCCCGCCACCAAGCTGATTAAATAAAGATGCCTTTGTTGTTTTTGCAAAAAAATTTTGACCTTTTGCTACAAAGAATGGAAAAAAAAAAATGGCAAGAAGGTTTTAGCTTCAAACCTGTTTTAAATAACTCTGTAGCCTGGTTATATGCCTTGTCAGGACTTGTGCTATTTTCTTTCTGATGAATCAACACAATTCAATATATGTCTTGTGACACATTTGCAATTCTATTGGAGATTTTGGCCCAAGGGAGCAAGGAACAGGAGTCAGTCTAATTACACAACTGCTGGCTTTCCAAATGGACATTTCTGAGTTTTCAATTGAAAGTGTCAGATTATTGATGTTCAGATGAAAAGTTAGAACAGAAAGCTTACTTATGATTGCAAGAGAACAATACTGCTATTCTGTTCAGTGAAAAAGTTTCTGTTTTTCCAAAAAAAAAATGAGTTGGGAAAACTTAGAGTGACTCTTGCTCTCATAATTTTCAAGTCCAACAGGTCACACAGAGAAGCCAGGTTAGTAGTCAGCCCACAGCATGGGATTACACAGGGAATAGCAATTCCTCTGTAAATCCTTCCGAAAGCTTTCTGCTGGAAGAGGGTCTTCTCCACAGTTTTCTCCTGCCATAGAACCTAGTGAGGTAAAAGTGAAATTCCAATGGGGAAAGACCTACTGTCTTGCACAGGTCTTACACCTCCTGTGGGTCTATGCCTCAGCATATTAATTTGAGGGCAAAGAAAGGACTGCCAGAAAGGACAGATAACTGGGCAAATGCCTAAACTAGTAATTTGTAAAAGTATTTTTTGCCATTGACACACCTGAAATACATTCATACAGCTTAAGTGTACTGGGCTGGCATCAAACCCAAGAACGTCTCCCACACACAGACAAATACCACAATAAAGCCTAAACTAATTTAATAGTTAGCAAAGCATTATATCAGAGGTGTTGGTGTATTAAGATCATTTGGGTCTCTTTTTAATGTTGCTCTTTGCAACATCCCAGGCTTCAACATTCCTCTCTTTCAAGTAACTAAATGAAGATCTCTACCAAGGGAAAAACACTAATAATTCACAAAATACATTTGCTGTGTCACTTTCCTAAAATTTTCTTGTGTTGTAAAGACTCGACAGTTTCCAGTTAACAAGACACAGGTGCAGCTCTCAGTGGTCCCCAGCATCCTCCTCCCTCTGAAAGTGAGAATTTATGTTCCCCTCCTGAGCATCAGCAGGTTTTGAAAGCTCCTTAGCTGAAGAGAAAAAGGCTAAATGCTGTCATTATTAAAAACTTTTCCATTTGAAAGGACAAGTGTTCCTACAAAGGGAAAAGAAAAGCATGGCTTATTTTAAAATGTTAGCAGTAATGAATGATTTAAATTTGAAAAGGTCAGAAAAACACTATTTGTAAGTTCTCATTGGGGATTTTGCACCAACCTGACTGTTATATTATTTGTTTTCTTCAACATTGATAACAGTTGCAGGTGACACTTTTTTCTTGCCATTTGGAAGTCCCTCCAGTGTAATTTATTTTTGTACAGCTTTGTATAAGGTGCTTTGTCAGAAAAGATCCTAAAGACCATCTGACTCAAATACCGAAATGCTACAGTATTTTTGGTGAGCAGGCAGCAATCCCGTGTTGCCACTTTCTCATAGTCATAAATGGTGTCTCAAAACCTCACAAGTCATGAGTTTGGTTCATTTTTCTTTCTTTTTGGTATTTTTTTCTCTTTCTCTTCTTCTGAAGTAGATCTGCCCTTTAAATGGATGAAAACTTACATCTTTACTGTTAAAAAAAAAAAAAAGGAAAGAATAATCAAGAATCTTGCCAAGGCAAGAACCCAACTCAAAAAAAGGTGCAGGTTTCAGGAATTCACAAAACACTGTAGTATCTACAGGAGAGGAAAGCAAGATCAATCAGCATAAGCGAGGCAGAACCCCATGGTATCCACCACCTTTGGATCTTTAATGTTCATTCAAAGCACAAAAGCTCCAACTTAATTTCAGCTGAAAGGTCTTAATAGTAATACTTAGTGCCCAGCTGTCTTATTTTGGCTGGTTAAATGAAGAAATTGTTTATGACTGACTTCAAACAATTGGTCCCCAGGTGTTTTGATAGCTCATACTGGCAGCATTCAGCATTGTCCACTGAATTGAAATTGTTATGCTATTAATATTAAGTATATTATATAATTTAAAATGTTGAATGTATGTGTGTTACATCAATATTAAGAAGGCCTGACACTTCCTACTGCAAACCCTATTTTCAGTTAGTTAAAACTTCTTATACTTGTAATGATTTGACACAAAATTTTCCATGCCAGGTGTCTGCCTCAGGCAGAATTTTGTGGTGTTCTATAGTGTGTTTGTTTCTTTTTCCCTTTTAATGTCAGCCAGAGCTGCACATTTATTTCTGTGAGCAGCCAGCCAGGGAAAACCATGCAAAATAAACCTGGGAGCCTTTTTGAAGGGACCTAATGTATCCTTATCCTGGAGGAAGGCACTGAACCTTTGCCAAAGATGTGACTTTCTTTTGGAAACCTGCTTCAGCTGGAAAACCTACTGGGAGCTGGGTGAGCCCTGTGCTCCCACCAGCCAGTTGGAATATGATGCTCAATATAACCAACCACTCTCAGTGCTTTCAGCTCAAACCAAAACCACCCTGCTGTGTGCTTGCCCCCCAAATAACCAGCAGCTCCTTCCAGCTCCAGGAAGGAAAACTGCTGGCAATAAGAAAAAACATGACATATTTCAGCCACCTTTCCTCTTTTTGTTCATGGTTCATCTTTGTCTTTTTTGTGTTAAATACAATAAGCATCCCTTAATACCTGTTTGTGCTTTTAATTCTTGAAATACGTCTGCAAAGGACTATAAGGAAAACTAGACATAAATTCAATTTCTGTGTAAATTTTAAGGCTAAAGGAGGTACCAAGCTTTTCCTTTGTTTTCTGCCCCAATGGTTTTGTTAGCAAGATACCTTCAAATTCAAACTTACTGCCCATGTTATGGAAAGAGGTCGTCTTCCTTCTTCTCTCAGTGGGCAGAACTTGCCTGCCTTGTCTCATGTTCTCCAAAATCTGTCTCAGATTTGGCTGCCCAAGCACAGAGCCTGAGACTGCAGCAGTTTTCTTCCCTCATGCTGTGAAGCCACAACACATCCTGGTGCATCCCCAGGAGCATGGTTTGACTCGGTGCTGTCCTGAGAGGCTTTTCTGCACCATGCCTCTTCCACCTACCCAGAAATTGGAGATCAGTTTGTCAAAATAATGCAATAGATTTAAGATTTTTTCCAGAATTTGAAGTGAGAGCACAGAATTATAATTTCTGGTACAGCATCAGTTTGAATATTGTTTCTTTTAGTGGTATTCATACACTCCCAAATACCCAAGTATTTTTATTGTAAAAATTTTTCTTAGTATTGATTCTGTGGAGACCAGAACAATTTCTAGGGAATTTTAAGTACATTTAATCTAGTTTTATTTCCTTAACTTGACATTTCTTAAATTCTTGAATATGCATTTTGGAGTATCTCAGTTATATTGCTTATAAGATGACAATCTTGTACATCTCTATAACTCGTATAATAATTCAGAATAGTGATAATTTTCTTTCAAAAAGGTGTTTTAACATGTTCAGTTTGTTTCTAGTCCTTTTGCTCTTTACACTGCATAACTGGCGTGTTAAAGGATATAAGTATAGACAGAAATTAGACTAAAAATTAGATTTGTTCAGCAAAACTTTGATTGCTGTATCACAGCCTTTTATGACAACATTCAGTTCAAAGCTGTTTGCATATCTTATTGAGCAAGCTGCATATTTTTCCAGCGTGTGTATCCAGTGTGTATCCTGTAGTCATTACATTTTTGCACACTCCACTGGCTGAGCTGCATGGACTATTTTAACCATCACCAGGAATACTTGACGGAGTTCAGCTGCTCATTTGAGTGCTTTGGTTTGTGTGCTTTATTACTTCAGTGGTGTGTTGATAAAGTTCTGCTCTGTGCTGTTAAATTTTTGGTTCTGCCAATCTCTCTCGGTGCCATGCTGGGGGAATTGCACGCATTGCTGAGCGCTCGAAACGCTATAATCGGCAGTGTTTTGTTAAATGAGCTGCATATTTTTGTTTTTATATACATTGCTTACCCAGTTGTGTACATTTGCCCAACTCATTATACAAAATAAGCTTGATTGGAATAAGAACATTCTCTACCAGCTGTCTGCTCTGAGTCAGTATGTAACAAAATTAGCAACTTTCCCTTTCCAACAGTGACATGATTGCATCCAAAGTTTAAGGCAATTGGTTTGGAGATCTTGTTTGTTTCATTCACTCCATGCAAACATCAAGATTAACAAACCAATTTGTTGCAACTTAATTTGTTTTCAAAAATGTGAACAGAGTTAAGTAACAGAGGAAAATCTGAGCATTCTAATAGAGGGAAATGTTTCCATGTAAAGCATAAAGCATGTATAGACCTGAATACCATTTTCTAACTTAAAGCCATCCATTATAAATGTAAGATGGAAAATAACTAGAGACCTCCCAAAGTGGATATTTCATCTGATAAGCAATATCCTAAATACTTAAAATTACAAACATAAAATTTTGTAAATTTAAGTGCATTCTTTTATACAGAGTTATAAAAATAAGTTCATCTTATGACCATTAGAAAATCTCAAAATATAGGAAAACTCTTGTGCAGGGATATGTAGTTTCCCTACTGGCTTTGGTGCAAAATTGAATTACCACCTTCAAAAAAGTGATTTTCTCAACTTGCTAGCTTTTCATGTCAGTTCTAGTCAAACCTACAGGTTATTTTTAGATTTTGCTTTTACTGATTGGCAGAATTTGCAGCATAGAAGTATGTACTCCCATTCACAAAATCTTCAGCAATACCTTATCTCAAAAAAACTAGTTTAATTTTTCTTGAGTACAGAGCCACTTAGGGCTATGCAGTTACCTGGCTTCCTACCTGCCCCATATGAAAGCATAAATGTGCCTGATTCCTTTTTGTGTCCCACTGCTCATTCCTTTCACTTTAATCTTCTCACTCCCTATTGCCTGAGCAGACTGCCTGGAAGGTCCAGATTTGTTTTTGCAAAGTTTTACATATGAAAGCTTATTGTTTTAGTCAAAAATTGTTAGATTTTTAAACAGTGATCAATCAGTATTTAGGCTTCTCATGGATCACTATGAAGGATGCCAACATTACAATAGTTCTTAAAGAAAAGAATGAATATAATTTTTAGTGCTTTGTCTTCACTTCCACCTTTAAAAAACAAATGTAAAGAGATTCATATAAAATGAATTTATCACTATATTGTGGACTGTTTATAGAAACTAATTTAGACTTCATATTTTGTTTTCTTGGAGTACATCAACACTGGGTATCAAAAGAGTACAACAAATGAGGGATACTGCATTTGCCATCTGAAAACTCAGGGTACTCCATGAGATGAGCTAGATCCAATTTAGACTTTCTTAACAGAGACAGAATAAGTAATTTTTTATGAAATGACTTGAAGCAGACAGATGGTAAGGAAAAAGGTTTTGTCTCTTTTCTCTTGTCTTTCCCCTGCATTAATTTGCTTTCAGTATCAGTCCATTACCCTTAAAAATCTACATTCTACTCTTCCCTTGACCTATTAAATATCATCTTCAGTTTCCCCAAACTTTTAGTTTAAACTAAGATCAGATTTAGAATATTTTCTTCTTATCTATCATATTCAAACAACTCATGGCCATGTGCAATTTCTGTGTAGGTATCCTGTACACTTTTTGCAAAGGAAAATTCTTCCTTTTTCCAGGGAAAAGGAAGAGAATCCAGAGGGATGTGGATGTGGTGCTCAGGGACAGCACTTGACAGTGCTGAATTAATGGTTGGACTTGATCTTGGAAGTCTTTTCCAGCTTCAGCAATTCTATATTTCTATCCTATGGTTCTGTGAAGCAATTAGAAGGTTTTCACAAGGAATATTACCCCATCTCCCAGCTTTCCATCCACCTCTGTGATGTTAACTGCAGCACACTGGACTAGTTTTTTTTTCCTCTGGCTAGGATTCCTACTGAAAAATCAGTGTGCTAAATTAAAGCATATATTTCATATGTATCAATGCAGTGTGAAACAACTTGGACATTTTAAATACCTGGAACAGACAGGATATACATTATCTGAGTCTATGGAGAATAACAATAATTCATGAGGTACACATCTATTGCATATGTTATCTGTGTATATTTTTATGCATCTGGTATAGACAACACATGTCGAAAGTCTTTCAGAATTTATACCTGATGTCTTTTCTTTTCCTTTTTTTCCCCTCCAGAGAGTAATTTTCAATGTTGTCAACTTCAGTAAAACAAAAAGCCTCTACAGAGATGGGATGGCTCCAATGGTGAAATCCACAAGCCGACCAAAATGGTGAGTTATCCTCTCAAAGAATTAATGAGGTTTTGTACCAAAGACTCCATGGCTGAGGAGCACTCTTACCTGAGGGTATGAGAGCCTTGTACAGCAGTGTTGTGAGGACAGGTTCTCTTTGGAGCAGATGTGAATGTGGATTCTGGAGGCCCCTCGTAGTGCCTTGTTTCAGGTGCCGTGACTGAAGGGATGTCCATTTGAGCAAACTGAGCAGTCAGGGCTTGGGGAAAATTGTTTTTCAGTGACTGTCCAGTTCTTAGGACAGCAATTGTACCATTTTTGGCCTGCATTAATCTCCAAAAGAACCCCTGCAAATATTATGGGACATGGACTGGGGTTGGTCTGGTTTTTAAAAGCTTCTTGGAATCGTTCTGCCTATTTTGGGGTGTCTGGAGTTTGGTGGAGGAATGTGAGCTCTCCCAAGTGAGTTGACCTCATCTGAATGAGCAGTGCCTGGTCTAAGGCAGAGGGAGGCCAACCAACCTCATCATCTACATGAAACGTACAAGATGGGAGCTCGTGTGCATATTAAACATGTGGATACCCATATAGATTGTTCATTTTCTCAAAGCAAATGTAATGAAACATCTACTGTGAATAATAATATGTAAATCTAGTGAGTCTGAATGCATGCAAGACTCCCAAGAATTATTTGATTTGCCTTTGCCAGGAGACTTGTTTGAATATGGATAGTGAGGTTAGGCCAGAGGTGTACAGTAAGTTATTCTTGTCAGCCTTCCCAGCTGCTACTTTTTATTGGTTAATTAGTAATACATTTGATCAAGCTGGACATTATCTGGGCTTTATGAATATATCTTTCTTAAATGCTTCAACTGTCACAAATTTTCCACTCACAAGATGGAAATGGTGGTCATAAGAGTGTTCTCATTGTGTGGCTTCCTCTTCATAAGACCAACAGAATGGATATTTGGCTTTTTGTCTAGATAAGGTCATATGAACAAGAAGACTATCTCATAGTACAGTTAGTGGATTGAGTCAATTCCAGCTCAATAGGAACATGTAATGACATTGAAAATTAATTTAAAAAATCCATTGCATTTAGTGTTTTTGTAGCAAAAGCCATGTTAATTGTGTTTACTATTTAACTTCAGAAAAATCTTTTGGGGCATTTCAGGGCCACATTTATCAAACATATTTTAATCATCTTTCAAAATCTTTTGCTTCTCTCACTGGGGTCTGGTAGTTGCAGCTAAGTGAATTGTGTTTTAAGTTTATCTATAAATCAGATATTGCTTTCATACAAATTTTATGCCTTACTTTGGTTTCAAATTAAAGTGTAAATCTTACAAAACAATGCAAAATGGACTTATTTTTTTTAGACTACAGGCTCCTTCACTATTTTTAAAACAGATTTCTCTTCAATTTCCCCAGAGATCTATTTATTTTTGTGTTTTATATTTTTAGAGGATGCATTTTGCTCCCATGAAAGTGAGGAATGAATAACATTGCCTGAAGCCAGGCACAGTGTAGGCAGCAGGTGCTGAGCAGCTTCCTTTTACAGGGCTACTACCACATTTTAATCCTGTTTCAAAAATTCAAGATGTAATTTTTTTTCCTTTAAAAAGATGATTATTCTATTAAGATATTTTTATTTTTTCCTAATAGTCTGCATATAAAAACATCTTGCTCTGCTTTGAAGGTGCACATTAATTCATACTGTTATCAGGGACCTTAGTGATATTGGGGTCTACTCAGTATAATTTTCTGTCTTGATTTTAATAGTATTTATGCATGTGTTTGCCAAGTGGGAAAACATATATATTATTTTTGGATATATGAGCTCTATCAGGGCTGTCTTCCATTTGGATTACGCCTTTCACAGTTACCTCTGTATCTGTTTCCATGGCATTCTAGTGCAACCTGTAAACAAAATTTTCTCTTTCTCTGTTTGCTGAAATAGGATTTGCCAGTACTTGCAGCTGCTATTGCAGCACACAGGTGGCTGTGGTCCTTGAACACGAGCAGGGCAATATCCAGCTGCATTGATTGGCTCCTGTTTGATGTTTTGTATGTATTAGTCTTGTAAGCAATAATGGATCATTCAATGCTGCAAAAGTGCTGAGCTCTACACGAGGGGAAGGAATGTGTGGAAGGAAACTATTGGAACTCTCCACCTCATATTAGGGTTTATGTCAGCCTAGCAGTTTAGTGGACACAATGCAATTAAATTAGAAAATTATATATTAACTACGAAAAGCTGAAGAAACTCTAAAGGTTTTAAAATCCAGTTAAAAGGAAGATTACCAGTAGCCATGGGCTACAAATACTCTGTAGCTCAGACTTCATCTCTGAATTCCTCTGTATGAAAGATTTGGGGAATTAATTATTATTGTGCCTGCCTGTGGAGGCATTTGTTCTGTACCAAAATTCAACCAGCTTCCTCTGGCCACACTGATAGGCACAGCTCTGTGTCACACATAGCTATTCCACTCCCTTTTTAGATAGTCAGTTTTGATTTTAGATGATAAAGTGCCTGTTTTCCTTTTTGCATTTGAGAGGCATAGGTACATTATCCCTCTTAATAACAGATGTTCAAGCCCAAGTTATGGCTTTTTGATTTAAATGAAAACTCCTCCTATATTCAGGCTAGAATTTTACTGTATTGCTCACCAACCCCTGCATATCAAAAGTAGATTGGCCTCCAGAGACTGTGAATTTTAATATTTGTTTTGAATGTGGTTATGCAAACATGGCTCCGAGCTTTGCAACACTTTGTGAGTTTGATTCTTGACTCTGGAACAAATTGCTGCCAAGTGCTCTTGAAGTAGAGAGTGTGTCAAACAGAGATCAACGTTTTTGACCTGTATTCTCTTGCCCTGTGGGGTAAGATCTTTAAATGCAGACAGCATCAAGGTTCAGCTCAGTGTTACTGATGTAAATGGAGTCTATCACTGTCATCAAAGCACTCCATGTGGACACAGATGTTCTGGTGTTGACATATTCTTCTCTTTTGAAGCAAGGCCAAACATTTCCAGTAATGAGCTACTGGAAAAGAGGAAGCAGTAGGGATATCCTTGAGGGATAAGGAAAATATAGGTTTCACTGTAAAGAAAAAAGATTTCTTAAAAAAAAAAATTAAAGCCTGGAAAAAAATCCTGATTGAAATGATCTATATGTTTTTCCCACACATAGCCATGGACACTAAATAGTAAGGGATTGTATCAGTTGAATCAAATTGCACTGCATTGAAGCACAGGTCACATATAGAAATACAGCATTGTGTCACACCTTGTGACATCAGTTGCATTCCATAGCAGAATGAACAAGATAAAACTCAAGATTTCTTTACAAACCAAGGAAATGAGCCATGTCACTTTAACATTTTGCTTAAAATTAACTTTTTCAGCTATACCGCACCAAGATTTTAGAGAATTGGAGGGTATTTTAAAATGAAAAATTACTATATATAAATTTTTAATATAAAATCTCAGTATCATAGAGACCTGTCCTGATTTGCCTGTGTCTATTTTTCCTGTTTAGTGAATGTGAAGAATTTGAAGTGAGATGGATTTGAGGAAATTGAATTTTTGCTGTGTTTATGGACTTTATTCTGTAATCTTATTTTTTTTGCCACTTGATTTAAGTACATTATTTGGTTGCAGTTTCTTAATCATGATTTCACACTAAGAGCTCTTTCTTTAAAAGTAAAGGTAGTTTCTAGAAAAGCCTGCCATGTGGGCAGAGCAGTGGAAGACCATCTAAGTACATATACTGTACCAATTTATTGATTGCACAAAGTTTTACAAGTTTCTCAAAGTTAAATAGAAGAGTGAATTGTTCGAGAGGCAGCAGATTTTCCAAATGATGAAGTGAGCAAATATTCCCTTTGGGCAGAGAACAGCTATAACTCTTGATTATTCAGTGTGAGCATTGCCTCATTGGGGACATTAGTTTTTCAAATTGTGCTAATCTTTTAAAAGTAACAACTGGCCACTCATCACCTTAGGTATTTCAGCAAGATCATGTGCAAAACTCTAATTAGTATTTATAGAACAGCAACTCCTCCCAGTAGAATAGTAGCAGTAGCTGGCAAATATCTGGTTGACACCTGTTAAGTCTTTAGACATCCATTGTATTTTATTCTGCATTTCAAATGAGCAGAGAGCAGTAGGTGAAGTCCCTATAATTAAGGGATAAAGGATAATAAATAACATGGCTCTTGAGTGGATGAACACAAGGTTAAAGGCTGTTCTGCAGTTTTGATGCTGTATTTCAGGAACTGTTTGTAAGTAACCATGCTAGCTAAAATATTATTGAGCCTTCAGCATAAGGAGGATTTATGTCTAGATCTAAATGTGTTTTGTTTACAATGTCAGATTCCAAACTGCTTCTTGGCAAAGCAGTTGCTTTCTTCTCTGTCTTTTATCTCACTCAGCAGTGATGGCTTTTAACTGGGTAGCTCCCTTCCCCAGCAAGCACTCTGCTACCTCTGCTGCTAAAACATCTACTGCTAAATGCTCACAACACATTGCTTCTGAAGCGTTTTTCTTTCCCAGCAAACCTGGAAGCACAGAAAAACTTCTGGGTAATTAATTCAAATTTGAATCTGTATGTATCTTGGTAAATATTTTCATGATGAGGAATTTTGGTAGACATCAAGAAAAGCAATGTAAGTTTTATGAACAATACTCCCATATGTTCCATTCATCAGAAGGGGACAAGTCTGAGAAAATCTGAATTTTGAGTAGCTAAAATGTGTTGCTTCTTGCCAAGTTTCTTTAACATTTGTGTCTACAATGCAGTGTTACGATCACTACCATGTCTACCAGGCTGCATTATACATTCTGAGACTTTCAGCAGCATTTTTAGTATGTATTTATATATCTTTAGCCATAAGATAAGCTGTTTGTGAAATGAGCTGTCATTTGTGGTGAAACAGTTTGAGAATAAAGCACTAAATATATATATAGCTTGCTAATCTGAAAGACTAAATTTGCTTACTATAAAATATGTAGCAGGCTGGAGCTAGTGATAACATCACCTGAATTTAGGTGAAGAAGATGAACAAGCTGTTAGCATTACCTGATTCCTTCCTTGGCCTATTTTACAACTTTGGCTACCCTTGGAGGTTTGTTCTTTTGCCAGCTCTGTAATGCTATGTGTGCTTGCTCCTGCTTTCCTGAGGGATGTGGTGAGAGTGCTTTTGCAGGCTCAGGAACGTGTCCCGTGGCACAGGGGGGTGTTGATGCAGCCCCTGCCAGGTGCAGCTCCAGCTCCTCAGAGCTGCTCCCTCCCTCATCCTGGTGCAGTTCTGCACAGGAGCACCAGGATGGGAGTGGGCCCAGGGTAAAACCAAACTTTAAATGAAGAGAAAGAAGACTTAATCTTGGTCAGGGTCATCGCAGAGATCCAAAATCAGCTGTACAGCTCCAACCACAGGAGCAGCAAGGGAGTTGGGAATAAGTGCCTGAATCAGGGACAAGGGAATGGGGGTAGCAGCTCCCACAAAAATGCCTTGAGAATTGTCTGTGGAACCAAAGTCTTCATTTCAATAACTTGTAGCATTTTATTTGGAGAAAATAGGGAGAAAGGCATTTCAGTATCGACCGTTTGAAATCCCGTGTTGAGTGAAAAGCAGTTTTGTGTGGTCTTAGTGCAGCTCTTTGGAAGAAAATAGGATCGTTTTAGACAGGTTTCAGGTTGGCATGTAAAGTGAAATAACTGCCAATCCCTGGGTAAATTAATGTTCATGTGCATCTTGCAAAATAACAAAAGAAACAGCTCTAAGTACTCTACAAACCTATAAAAGAAACACACTCCCTCTTTCCCAGCCCAGCAAAGGTGGTTATTCCTGGAAGTAGAAAGGAGATTCCATATCACAGTTATTAACAACAGCTTTGGTGGAAATAGAGGAGAGATTATATTCTGCTGAAACACTGTATGAGTCAGATCCCAAAATTAATGTGTTTATTGTGTAGATTAAATGGGATTTGTGTCAAGAAAGTAAGTTACATTTTATTGGAGGGATACTTCACTGCAAATTTAAGATGGAATTATATTGGAAAAATCTAATAACAAAGAAATTAATATAAAGAAAGGCAAATGAGTTTTAGGATTCAAAGAGAAAATGATGAAGAAGTTCCACAGCTGCTATGCCATCATGAAAAACCCTAGCTGTTTTATATGTATGTGAGTGTTTCCTCATCATTTATCTAACTGATCTCCTATAAATCAATTTATTTAGATTACAGCAGAGTCAAAAGGCCCCAGCCAGGATCAAGACTTATTGTGCTTAGTGCTGTGGAAACATATAAACAGACAAAGTCCTTTTCTAAAGTTGTGAAAATTTTATGATTGATTTCAGTAAGAGCAAAGTTAGGCCAATACTGAGCACTTCTGAAAATTCCATCCTTAAAGATTTATTCCAAGCAGTAACTGTTTAAAAAATGACATACTGCTTACATAAGAGTCTAAATATTTGATGGTTATAGTATTTACATCTAAAACACCAGAGGCTATGTGCTTTAATACCTCAATCTGTTTCCCATATACTCTGTCAACATGAGTTCCCTGCATTGATTGAGGGCACTCTGTGATCCCTAAGGTTGTATTCATGAAAGGTTACCCTTGGTACTATTTTATTCATGAAAGGTTTGAAGCACATAGGAAACAAATGGGCTTGTTCCTGTTAGGTGCATTTTTGTCATCTATAAATACTTAATTACTGGGGTTCTGATGAGAAATTCAAAAAATCTTAAAAGTATACTGTTGTGTGAAAAGAGCTCCCCATCACTAGTGCAAACCACAATGAAATTTGCAGTTGGGAGATTTTGTGGCAATTTAAAACAACTGAATTGTAGGTTTTTCCCACTACAGTCCATGGTATTGAGTTTAATAGCTGCAAAATATGACCAGAGTTGTACATTATATCCCATCCTGGAACAGGTCATTCTCTCTCCTCAGGTGATGGGCATTTGGTGGAACTGATTGCATGAAAAGTGTTCACAGAACTGGGTCCCTAACCTTGGCAGGTTTAACAAAAAGTACATAAAATTGAAGCTTTTTTTTTCCCCTGAAATGAGTCTGTAAGTTAGATAAATATGGGCAGCACTGAGCTCAAAGTAGAGTCAAACTACCAAGAGGACATTGCAGCTTTTCATTGCAATTTTATACTTTGGACTAATGGAGTGAAGCAGAATGAAAATCACCTCTGTTAAGAATGGCATTTATCAGCTGTAAGTACTTAGTAGTAAGAGCTCTACACAGACAAAGCTGAGTGTCACCAAGAAATGTACTTGAAAATCAGACTGTTAACACAAGACTACACAAATAAGAGCCAAAAACTGTAATCAGAAAATGTAACATCTCTTTAAGAATCTTTTAATGGTCTGAAGAGTGCTAGACAAGTTGAATTTAACAAGATGTAATAACCTACGACATAATATAATTGAGAATGCACCAGGACGCAGCACAGTCAGGTTAAATTTTGGCTTTCCTTCACTTAGCCTTGCAACTTTAAAGATCTTTCAACACAGGCTTTTAAAAATACATAGTCCTGTTTAAATTTACATATGACATAAAAGCGTAGAATGTGCAATACATCAGAAATACAATTCTAAGCAAAGTTAGGAATGAAACATCCAGCCTAATATTTTTAAATATTTGTTCAAATCATTAACAAGAAAGTTTTTTATTAATTTCCTGTGAAGAAACAATGTTGAGTGCAGAGGAAAAGGTGTGAACTTCTGATAAAAGTGAGACTGTTACCAGGCGCTTGCCTTATATTCGAGGTGCCATGGTAAAAGTCAAAGCAATGAGTTCAATTTCTCTTTTAATAGAAAATAAAATAGAAGAAAAAACCATTTTGCTGTACTGTGGAAATTGAGAACTGTAGAGAAAATAAGCAGTAAATAAGTATGGCAAGTGATAATGCAGGATCAGAACATTAAAATAATAGGTGCTGTATATTGAACTTGGACTCATGGGATTCAAGAGTTGTATACAAACCCAAAAGATAAAAACCTGGGTTTTATGCTGTGATTACTAGGGATAGGTTATGAATTAACTTCTGTATGATACGGCACAGGTTTGAGAGAATTAAAAATTAATGATAATACAATAGGGATAAGATCTTTCCTGTATCTCTAGATGCTGAGGCAGTGGTTAAAGTTTGTTTTTAAAACTGCTTCAAGTAGGATTATTGAATTCCAGCTTGAAAGTGAAACTTCGTCTTCCTGCTTCACTATATTAGGCATCTGTGAGATTGAAAACCTAGCAAGAGCTCTCCTGGTGTGATTAGAAAGTATCCAATATTTTTTGGCAGCAAATACTAATTCCAATCATTCTGTCTAGTACTGCTCAGGCAGCACGAGGATAACTGGCTGTCAGATGTTTTGGGTAATGGAAAGGTGAGGCTCCAGGCTCTCAGTGGAAAGCTGGCAGCTTTGCTGACAGTTCCCTGTCTCTGGAAAATCAGAGTGCTGCTGGGGAGGGCAAGGGCTGTGCTGAGAGAGTGATCTGGGCAGTGCTTGGCTGGAACAGCATCCCTTTGGAAACCACGGAATTTTGGTAGAGGTCTGAACAGCACAGTGCCTTCATTACCACCCTCGGGTTTCCTTGCAGGTTCCCTGCCTTTTGCAGGGATGCAGGGCTGCTTTACCTTTATGGGCTCCCAGGGTATTGGGCTGCTGGTCTGGGGCATTTCCCGGTACCTGTGGTGGCATTCCCAGGCTGGACATGCCCACAGCAAGGCCATGGAGGTGGGTGAGGGGTGAGAAGTGCAGGTGGGACATCCAGGTGGGTCAGGGATGGGCAGTGCAGGTGGGACATGAAGGTGGATGAGGGATGGGCAGTGCAGGTGCGAGGGGAGAGCAGAGCAGGTGGGTGGCAGGAGAGCAGTGCAGGTGCCCACCCTCAGGGTGAGCCCATCCCCACCCTCAGGTGGTTCCAAGCAGCCCCTCAGGGCAGCCGGGGGCACTGAGGCAGGAGGGAGCCTCACACATCCCAGCCAGGGAGGGATTCTTCATCTCCTACACTGCAGCAGCATGTGAGTCCCTGCCTGATTTTGTCTTTCAGCCATGATGGGTGTGTGGGAACAGTTACAAATGTTGACAAAGAAGCCATAAAGTGTTTATTTTTTTCTGGACTACTCTGTTGGAAAGAAAGTGCCCTGCGTGTGTCCGGCTGTGCCCTGGGGGCACCTCCCTTAGGGGCTGCATTGTGCCCTTTTCTAGGCTTATTCTCTGCTTTTTCCCCATTCTGTGCTCTTGCACAGATGCTGCCAAGCCCCGTGAGAGGTTGGCATCCCTGGTGAGAGGATGTGGGACCTGCTGGCACGCCCTGTCCCACCAGAGGTACTGTTGGTGTTGGGCAAGGTGTGCGTGCTCACCCCGCTGCCGCCTGGCCCAAAACAACGGTGCCACGAGAGGCACAGTAACGAGCAGAAAGCTCAAGGATTAGACTTCTGTTAAGGTTTGGTTGTTAATTTATTAGGGTCTTGTACCAGCTAACTGGACTAGTAGTTAAATGTCATGATATGGTAAAATTAGTAACTTCCCTAACAGGGAATGTTAAGGCTAATGAGATTGAGAAAGAAAATGGTGTTTCTCTTTGCTTTTTGTTTGAAAGCATCACTGTTTTTAAGCCTTTCTGAGGTGCTGCTGTAAAAAAATGCTGACTTCATTCTGTGGAGAATTCTTTTGGAATTGTTTATTGGAAATATGTGATACCATTTACAAAATTTATAGGCAGGGACATTTCAGCTCAAGATAAAGAGATTCAACTTAAAAAGATAGATTTACCATAGAAAGAAATTGAGGAATATCCAAGTTAAAATAACCTACTGTGCCTTTTAAGATGTGATAAAATCCTCTCCTATTATTTTCCTAGTGGAATTAAGAAACACCAGTACCTCATGGCTTCACAATCAGAAGTGATATAATAATTTAGCTTTGATAAGAAAAATAATTTTTTTCCCCATCTGCTATGGTACTGGTACTTTAATGTTCTTATGGTTGTTTTTTTCAAATGTCATTCAGTCAATGAAAGGGAGTCATGTAGCATGTGTATTTTTTCTGTGTAGGTTTTATTAAATGTAATTCCCTGGGCTCTCCTGAGGGACTGTCTCTATCCTGGGGGTACTGGTGGAAAGGAATGTGATGCCAATCCTGCCCAGGAAGTGTTTGGCTTGTTTCAGCTCTGTGAACTTGAGGAATGACTCAGCCAGGGGAAAAGTGCTGCTGCATGTGCAGTCAGAAGGGCTTTGCCTTCAAGAGCAGCTTCTGTAGCTAAAAGCAAAGTAAGTCAAGATAAGTAGGGAAGGAAACACATTCAGATTCACTGAGTGTTAACCCCCGCAGGGAAAAAGCTGATTCTTACTTTGAAAGGAGGAAAAAAAAGGGAGAAATACTGTGTGTGTACCTGGTGAAATGAAGGGGAATTGATTTAGGTGGGGAATTATGGATATAAATAGAGGTTTCTGTATAAGTTAAAAAACAAACAAACAAACAACAAACCCTGTGCTGTGTGTCACACTCTTAAAGATGACATGTTCATGTTAACTGTTACATTCCTGCCTGAAATTTGGGGTTTTTTAAAACCAGAAAATTATTTGCAATCAGGGAATGTTCACCTGGAGGAAATTTCCACAAAAGTGGAAATTTCCCGGCTGATGTGAGGTTCCTTTAAATCAGAAGTTAACATCTCTGTGGCTGCAGTCTTTGACAAGATTCTCAGAGCACAGAAAAGTGAACAGAGCATTCTGGAATTGTCATTTCTAATACTCATCAACTTGTTTCTGTCTGCTGTGAAAGTACATAAGCCAATAACCTAGATGAATCATAAATGTCTGGGGTGGGTGTTTTGGTATTTTCGTATGGGGATGCTCCTTCAGTTTGTTTCCCTTTCCTTTTCTTTTGGCAAAGAATTCTAAGTTTGCATTAAGGAATTGGGCTTTGCAAACATACCTGGGTAGAAGAAGTGAAGGAGTGGATACAAATGGCAGGAAAATAGTACCCTGGAGTAAAATGTGTGACTGTGCCTGGGGCCTCTGGATAGTGAGATGAAAAAAGGAAATAAATTACATGTTGACTGCAGGTTCTTCTATATAGAAAAGAAACAGCCAACTTAAACATAAGCAAGGATGGTAAACTGTATTTTAGTTCTTAGCAGCTGCTGCACAACAGAACAGAGTGTTTGCATTCACAGTACTGCCACTGTGTGGTTTCCCCTGAAATTCTGCAGGTAAGGAAAACTCTTCTCCAGCAAATTATCAAGACACTCAAAGCAGCACGTAGGTGTGGGAAGGAGAGTGATGGCAGTGGAAATGGCATGGTGCATTTCCAAAGGTTTGCTTTTTTAGTTTTGGTTTTGATTTCAGTTTGCCTTCCTTGAAGGAGGGATTTCATGCTTGAAAAGTTTCTGCCCTCCAAATATAGGTTTTAAGCACAAGCTGACATTTCAATGCCCTAATATTTACAGATGAAACTGAAGGTTTCCTTTTGTTCTTTCTTTCAAAGGTTGGTATACAATTTTAGGTCCAAACCAAACTTGTTATTAGCATTTATTTTGAAGCTTTTAGTTACTGGAAAGTACACTGCAGTGAAGTAAAGATATCCACTGACAGAATCTTGTGCTAACATAAATAAAGGCTGTTTGTAGCTTTAATTTAACATGTAATTAATAAAAGCTATCTCTCTTGAAGACACCAAAAAATGTGAATTAATGTTTAGAAAACCTTCTGGTAATTGAGGCTGAGATACTTTTTAGCAGATGCACAGCATTTACAAGTATCACTAATATGATCTGCCTGACAGCATGAGCCACATGCATGAGAGCTTAATGATCACTAATGCCTCAATAAAATCTATTTATTGGATTATATTTTTTAAGACATACCTTTAAGTACAGATACTTGATATTTTGAGTTCCAGTTTCAAAATATGCTTCTGTACTCATTTCTCATGTTGGTATCCTAACACTTTGCATTGGGAGGGGATTATAATATCAAAATATAAAAACCACTCTGAACCTAAGTGACATAATACAGGTTTTGTAGTCAAGCAAAAATATAATTTAGGTCAATTTTATTAAAATATAGATACATAAAAATATATCTTGTTACTATTCTAGTGATAAATGAGACTTTAATCTGGACAGTTTTTGAGCAGTACTAATTGTTTACCTTCACTTTGTGCAAGATTCTGCGGAATATCTTTCATCTTTCTTTCAAATGGAACAGTTGTAGTTTTAAAATACTGGTCAACTACTCTTTTATCCTATCTATAGAACTGCAACATTGTAAAATGTCTCTTAATTTTTCCTGTTATATCTAAATATGACTACACATGCCAGAAACAGAAAATCTGGAAGCTAATCATGAACTGCAGTGTCTCTGAGGTTGTTTGACTTCTCTTCCCCTCCTCCTATTTAATACAGGATTTCCTTGAATGTGAGATGTGAACTTCAGAAAGCTGTGCCCTGGAAACAAGTGTGTTAGAGCTGTGAAAATCCAGTAGTATTCAGAAGCTGGTCATGGATTCAGTTACACCATAGTAACCATAAAATAATTATGAAGGTTGTTTTTTTGGTTTCGCAAAGGAGCAAAGTTTTTATTCAGTAAGGATGACATCTGTAAGAAATAGGGAATGGAAAAAAACCCATGGTTTTTTCCATTCCCTATTTCCATTCCCTATTTTCATTCCCTATTTCCATATAATGGCACCAGACATGGACTGCCCAAGAGAGCTGAACTTGCTCCCCAGGCCAGTAGCTGAGCTGCCTTGGATGTGGGTAGAGATGAAAGCAATTGACTTGGATGGATAACATGAAAGTCAACTGAGGTGGAAGGAGAACTTTAAATGCAACTTGTAGTGACTTGATAGGTTTGGAAGAGTTAGGGCAATTCTAGTAAAGTTTTCAGGGTTATATAGTGTGAGGTTGACTTTGGGAACTCGGCCAGCAATAGCAAAGTGGTTGTAATGTTTTGCTGTTTTCTGCTCAGAGTCCCATCCCAAGATAGAAGATCTAACTAGTATTTATTATCACATTTTACAGGAGGAGAGATAAAGGCAAAAGATAATAGATTTTTTTTTTTCAAGGTCATTGTAAGAAACAGCTTAGGCACAACCTCAGAATTTTTTCATTTTATTTGTTTCTCAGTTCAGTGATCTGCAAGCAGTAAAAATCTAGTGCCAAATTTACTACATTATACTGTTACATTATTACCTTAAAATTTCATGGCATACATAGATGGCTGTAAGCAGGTCCAACTTGGGTTCTGAGGCTTACTTATTTTGGTTTTTTTCAGTGATTTTTTTTTTGTTTAAAATCCCAGGGAAAGCTTGAAAGTTTCCAGGATTTCAGATTTCAGAAAGTGGTTTGTTCTTTTTTCATAAGCATATTACTGATCCTAGCAGATTTATCACACCTTATTAGTTATAAAGGAATATTTATACTCTTTTCTTATCATCTGAGAGCTAGAATTTCCCTCACAATATTTACTTATCTCTTGCTAGATTACTGGAAAAGAAATCACCCTTCATCACCTCAGAATACTTGCAATTTTTTTTAATTTTTCAAAGCTGTCTAAAAATACATCCAGACACTCCAAGCTAAGCAACAGAAAGGCTTCCCATAAGTTCCAGAACAATTAAACTCAGTGCTCCCTTCTAAATAAACCATGTGCTGGGTCAGGAGGGGCAGCCTCTTTAGCCCCACTGTTTGCAAAATGTTCTGCTGGAGCCCTGCACAGGTTTGAAGTTTTTCTCAGGTCTAACTGCCAGAAAAAAACCCACTGCACATGGTATTAAATTTAGCTTTTAGAAGTTTTTCCAACTAAGTTTGAACTGCTGAAATGAAGGTTCATAACACAAAGGTTGTCATACCCTTTGTGCAAATGGTGCCCTTATAATGTGGCGTATTAAATATTTAACATAGTTTGCAGCAGATAAAAAGCAATTTTGTTTAATTTTTCCTAAATATTAATGCTATCAGGCATCTTAATCCTTTCATTATAACAAAAATTTGTTCAAGCTCATTCTTATTAAACATTTTCTAATTTATAATGATATGGATGTTTTTCTTCTGATCCTAATAATTAAGGCCAAAATGCCATTGTAAAGAAAAAAATGTGAGGGGGAATCTTCACTGGTATATTGGGAAGAATTGTAGGCTAGAAAAATAGCTTTATTTTACACAAGGATACAAAAGACAATGCCTATCTCTCAAGTAATCCAGCTCCAAGTTTTGGGTCAGTTGCCAAGGAATGAAATGGAATACCTGCAAAACACTCAGTGAAATGACCTAGAAAATAATGTATAAAGAGGTTGCCAGTCACTTCTGAGTGAGGACCATTCTTCCATCTCTATCTCTGAACTGCAGGAAAATAAATAAAATTTTGTGAATTGGAATTAGTTTCAAATCAACTTTTCTCTGCATCCCAGAACAAAAATGTAGTCAGCAATTATTTATAATGCTAATTAAAGACCTGTTCTAACAGGGTTACTGGAGGCTGAAAGCCCTTGATACGACAGCACATGATTTCCATAACCACCCATTGGCATTCAAAGACAGTATAAATGTAGGGAAAGAGTAGGAACAATGAGAAAGAAACAACTGTAAGGAAATATTTTTTAGAAATTGAATATATTTAGGTGATGTTATACTCTAAGCAGTCTGATATTGCTTCACTAATTGCAGTAAAACTACAGCTGAAAAAAGGGGGACTGTGGCCCATTTTTCTAGTGGGTCCAAAATCTCTAGGTTGTTTTAAAAAGATGTTATGTTTATACTTATTTTCCTTCTTCCATCTAATTCTCAATTATGTACTCTCACAAAAGGACATTCACACATTTGTTTTATAACTATTTGTTTTTGTTATGCAGCTTTTCTCTTCTCGTGGAATGACTGTTTTTAGTTTTCAATGTCCCAAGCTTTTCAGCTGAACTGAAGAAATATTACTAATTTGCTTGTATGCAAGGAACTTTATTGCTTTTTTTGGTAGATGCACTTTTTTAAAAAAACATTCTTTTAAATAGTAAGCTGCTTAAAACAGTCTTTGCATAATTCTTGGGTCTGCTGAATCCCATGTTAGTTGATTTTCTGAGCCAATATTACTCATGCATAGAGTAATTATATAGATATTTCTGTTGAGAAAGTAAGGAATGAACTTACAAGATAAAGAACTGAGGTGGTGGCTGTGGTGTTTGTGAATACAATAGGTCAGTACTTATTTTCATATCAGGGAAAATCTGGACAAACCTCTGGATTTAGCTAGAGTAATTTTTAGATTTAAATCAGTGTAAGGTAGGCTCCTTTCCTCCATCATGTTGTAGGATTTTGTGGTCTCAGGTGAAGCATTCACTTTATTTTGAGAGTTTGATTGAAGTCAATCAGTCAAAAAGTAGAGCACATTTTTAAATTCCTTGATGGATGTCGACTTCTTCCAAATTCCAGAAATGCACAGGTGACCATCCACCATAAATCCCACTTGCTTCTGTTCCTAAGGACTCTGTCCCAAACATCCTTTGCCTGGGTGGGATCTACACCCAGGGGTGAGTGGCAGCTGGCTGAGATCAACCTAAAGGCAGATAGAGATGGGGTTGTAGCTAAAGTCAAACTCTCCAAGGATGGCAAAGCTCTTTCATTTTAGAAAATAGTTCTGGATCATCAATTTCCCTGTGGAAAATTGTGGCACCATATAAAAATCCCCCTCAATTCACTTCCCTCAGTAGACAGCTGGAGCACTCTATTCTCTTCTACGCTTGCATTCCTGCCAAGATATGTTGTAAATACACCTGCAGCTTCTCTTCAGCTGTACCAGCTACTGGATATTCTGTTGTGCTGCCTTCCTGGTGTCCTCAGAAAACATTGGGAAGTTCCAGGTTTATTCTCCCAGGCTGATATTTGTCTTAGAAGCTGCCATGTGTCTTGGTCTAGGATAACAAACAGAGACAGGCTTGGTCATGAGTACTGAAGGTCAAGGTGAAAGAAAACAGCTCCTCAGCAGGGTTGGCATTTCATCTCTCTTACCAGAACACATTGGAGGAGTTTTACTGTCCTCCATAAAGCAATGGAAAACTTCTCTCAACAACTGTAATAAACAAGAGGAGAGAGAACAGAAAGTAAAAGGAAGAGATTTGTAATAGTAAAAGTTCTAGGAGAAAGAAGGAAATATGCTAACAAATCACCAGTCCTAACAGGAACATGATGCAAACCAGAATAATTTCCTCTGCAAAACTGCATCTGTATTGTACAGGATCCAGATCATATTCTGTGTAGTCACAGTACAGACACACGAGTGAACAGACATTCATATTTTCTTCAAGTGAGGATTTAAGTCTATAGGTGAAATAAGGATTTTTTAAAATGGCCTAACTAAATAATTATGGTACATTCTTTTTTTTTTTGGCACTAATAGATGGACCTCTATACAAGAGGTTGAATCTGGTAAATCTCAGTGGCTTCCAACTGTCAGAATGTACCTGGCAAGTTTAGAGGAGAAAAATGATAGTAAAGGGGAAGGAATAAGTCGACATTAATGTTACATGCCCACATACTAACTTGGCTTAAAGTAGATATGGAAATTGAGGTCTAAAATATCTCTCAATATTGTTAGAGGAGACAGATTTTTAATGTTTTTCCAATAAAAAAAGGTTCTTTCAGTTCATGAAGAGCTATAAAAGTGTAACTGTACTCTTCATGTAATTGAAACGTTAATTTCACCAACCTTTCCATGAAGTGCTTGAATGTCTCTTATATGCGTGTCTCTCTTCACAAATATCAAGTTTAAAGAAATTTTTCTTCAACCTGTGAAGATTTCTTGAGTTGCAGAAAAACAGGTTGTTATGAAACCCACAGCTCTGTACATGAAAAATATTGAAGTTCTATTTTAAGTATTGCTTGGCATATCAAAAACTTTACACTAGTAATTGCATTGTCAATCATGTAGTGTCCCATTACTGAAGAAATAGGTACAAATCCGGCCATTCTTTATTTTCCAGTGGGCTAAAAAAATGAGCTTTATAGTGAGAAAATAATACAAATTATTCCCTTCAAGAACTACGCAGTGTATATTGCACAACAAAATTATCATAAGCAACAGTTAGATCATGAATTATGCTTGAAATATCTGCATTTTCCAGCTTCCTACAGCCTTTTTTAAAAACCCTTTGAGCTACGCTAATGCCCACTGCGTATCGCTCGAAACCTGCAGAAGGTTTGTAGTCAGTACGAGCTGATGTGCTGTTGATCGCTGTTTGCAAGCTGTTTAATGTTAAAAGTTCTGCTGAAACTGTCAGTAAAAAGACTATGAATAATTTCAAAGACCCTCCCAGGCTTATCTGTTCACTTGCTTCCAGCACACTGCTTTTAGTAATGAAACTATAGGTGCTGCCTGGCTGCTGGAAAAGTGACTTTGAAGGAGTTTCACCACAGCTGTGCAAGACTGAGATGGTGCCTGCACTTCTGGATCAATTACCACTCATTTCTTGTAGCAGTAATATTTGTTTTTCACCAGACAGTGGTGGAAAAAATATTTGTATGAATGAAAAAATATGAATATTGTTGTATGTATGATCATTGATGTCATCCAACTTTTCTTCCTGGAGCCTACAGGACTTGTAGGGTTGGTAGCTCCTGCAGGGTGTGTTTGTGTTATGTAAGATGCCTATAGGTTCTGTTTCAAAAATCTGATTCTCTTTGGAGAATGGAAATTTTGAAATACCAGTTGATCTCATAAGATAATTGCCAGTATCTTGCAAAAATCCTTCTGCTTTTAATAATCTGGTCTCTTCTAAGTTAAAATAGAAGATAGATTTGTTCTGTTGTTGATGAGAGTCTAGCAAGAAGCAGGAGTGTGGCGATTAGGATTATCAAATATGTGAGTTTTCTTGTCATTTTGGTTGGTGGTTTCTCTTTGTGGTTAACTTTTTTTGTTTGTTTCTTTTGTGGGTGGGTTTTTTGTATTTTTTGGAGGTTTTTGTGGGGTTTTTTTTTCTTTCTGAAATAACTTTGTTGGGAATTGTCTTACTCAATGGAAGACTTCAAATAAGAAAAAAAGTTTGAACTGTGAAGAGCAAATATTCTAGAAAGCTCTTGGGAATTTTAGGTAATAGTTCAGTCAAAAAAAAAGCAGTACTGAGGTGGATTGCTTCCTTGTCAGTGAAAGGGTAGTGTAGTATGAGGTGATCTACTGTTGGAGAGTCTCTGCTTCTCGTAATTATTATGGTACCATGGTAACATCAGAATAAGCCATGGAAAATGGGATAAGCAGCCTGGTAGAACATAATCAAGAGCACACAAACAATGTGTTACAGGGAATCTATATGAGAAATTATTAACAAATATTGTAGGGTTCTGGGAAGGAACATTGTGGAGCTCTTCGGGGAACAGTTTGAGTAGGGGGTCTGTCTGTAGGAAATGTGGACTCTGTTGAAAGAACAAATTGTCTGGGCTGGTGAGAGGAGTGGGGAACATGACACTGCTACTACAGAGGGGTGGTGGCATTCTAGGTTGGGAAGAAGAAGAGACCAGTTAGTTTTTGGAATCTGTGAAAGGAGTGATTTCTTCTAGACATAAAGAAACAATAATTCACTACTGCTATGTCTGTGTCCTCAACCAGCAGGGTCATAATTAAGTTTTTTTAATGATTTTTGTGTCTGTCTGAAAGCAGAGTGTAGGACTGTGTGTTGTAAGGATTTTTTAGGGTAATCTGTCCAGACTGAGTCTACAGTCCCTGCAGAAGACAGAGGCAGCCACAAACATTGTTGGCACTGCAGGAAGGCACAGGTAGTGTGGCTTTGAGTCTTTAATTGTGAAGGATGGAACTACAGTACAGGGAATATATAATCCCAAATCAAAATCATCTGACAGGTCAATATTCCTGACTGAGAATTCAGCAGTCCCAGATTATAAACCTGTGATCATGAGAAACGAAATTAATGCAAAATCATGGGCATGACTTCATGTGAGACATTAAATAGTGTGGATCACAGCAGACTGTTGTATTTTCATTTTTGACTGCTTTTGTTTCTCACAGGAGGTGTTTATGCACATTGTTTCAAAGGGTTTTGTGTACACATTGTGAATTTACTACAACAATGTTGTTGATTTTTGTTCCCCAGCTGCTATGGATAGCATGGGTATCTTTGTACCACCTGTGCAGCAGGAGGCCCTTCCTTCCTTCAGCTGATTGCAGATTACAGGTTTGGATGTTATCAAATTAACCTTATGAACTGCTTTGGTTATTCTCAAATCAACCTTTTGACCCACATGTCAAAATTGTTGCAGCTGAACGTGTATGAGCATGTGAGGATTAAGGTGTTGTCAATGCTATCCTACCATTTAGTATCAAAGCCAGCCTGGAAGACATTGCTTATGAAATTGATTGATCTTTCTGTTGTGAGGAAATGATAAGGTTGTGAGACACAGGGAGCATAAAAAATGTTTTGTGCAGGGCGAATACGTTAAGTGCAGTGCCCACTCTTACACTGGTTATTGCATTGCTGGTGTGACAGATTGAGGGACAAGACTGCAGGAGACTGGATCCCTCCAGGGCCATGGAGGAAGATGAGCAGCATCCAAGGTGCTCAGGGGCTGGCTGACATCCTCTGCCACTGCTCACTGCCTTGGAATGGAAATGGAAACAGGGAGAGTTTCTTGTTCACTGGAGAAAGACAAATGTCTTTCTCACCTTCAAAATGGCCAAGAGGTCACTGGGGAGGCAGAGGGCAGGTGAACTCACTTTGGGCCCTGTATGGAGCAGGTTCTCTTGGAAGATATCTCTGGGCCTGTGAAGAGGAAGGCATTCGGATGCTTAATCAACCTGATCACCTTCTATTGCCTTTGTGGATGACACACGGGAAAGTGGTTATTTACCTCAACTTTAACAAGGATTTTGATATGGCCCTTAAGGATATTTTTGTAAGTTGTGTTGGGTCTGAGTGCACAGACAATTAAACAGTCCTCAGGTATCAACTCAGGTATCTAAATGTAAAAAGAGACTCCCAAAATATCTAAGGGAATTTGTTTCATAGTCTTCAGAGAATGATTCAAAATTATTCAGAATGTTTTCAAGTGATAAAGTCAACTACTGTTTGCAAGACTGGAAAGCATAAACAGTACTTGAATCTAATTTATTAGGAAGGCCATACAATTTTTTTTTTACACATAGAACTCAGGCCAACAGAAGATAATGAAGAGTATACATTAAAACTACAGCAATTGTGTTTGTTTAATAGTAATATTGTAACATTAAAACTCTTACTTGTTATCCCTCTTTATTAATAAATAACTACTGCTTTTGTTGTTCACTGTTGGTAGTACCAGGCTGTGAGCTGGGAGGTCTGGAGAGGAAGGAGCCTGTGGCCTCTGGGAAGGTGACAGGCACAGATGATCTGGACAGGTTTCCTCCCTCCCTGTACAGTAGCTTGTCAAACACGCCAAGAATTCACTTTCTGCACAAGATTTCTTCCACATCAGTCTGCTGCAAGCAGATGCTTCAGATAAACTGTGTAGCATGCGGATGAGGATCAAGTCTAACACCAAAATGGCTTCTTTGTCACCTTTTCCTGGAGCTGTGGGTGCAGCTCATCATTAAATGGAGTTAACAGCACTCTAAAGCTGACATTCCAGCAGGTTTACAGCAAGCATCTACAGCACACATAGGTTTGGCAAAGGCTTAGAAGCAGTTATGGGTTTGGAATGTGGGAATTTGTAATATTGTGTTTATTTTCCCTTTCATTTTTCCTCATACTTATGAGACCACTGGTGGTGAGAGAAACTTGGGATGGGTTTACTGTGTGAAACAGTGATGTACTTGTGCTTTTCAAGTCGTTGCACATAGAGGATGTAATAGTAAGCAGAATGTGGCCTTTCTTAAGACAATACTTCCTGGAGAGCTGCACTGAAATCAGTTTCATTTAAATGAAGACACAGGTGGAGCCAGTTAAGAAGTAACTGGTTACTGATTTAGTCTTATTAGATGAATAAAATAACACCTGGTTCTCTGGACTTGCGGGGAAAAAAAAGATTGGTGAATATTGGAATATCTTTCCTTAAAAAGCAAAAGCAGGGGGACGCAATGGTTAAAAGTGCAGGCAGTGATTGAAAGGATTTAAAGTCTACAGATTACAGGGAACCGTTCTGGAATGTGTGTGTATGTGCTGAGTCACTGGCAGAGGAGCTGATGAAGGTCCTGCCCACCCTAGGGGCTGCTCCAGCCACTGCCAGAGCTGTCCCCAGCCCTGGGGCTGTCAGCCACCCCAGCCACCAAACCCTGCCCTGCTCACTCTGCTGGCGGCTCACAGCTGACAAGTGCAAACATCCATGCTCGGATGGCAGGGCCTAGGGATGTGGTGGGAGATTGTAGCCTCATTATGTAAACTGTGTTTTCTCTTAGCTTCCTGTCAGTTTTTTTTTTTTTTTTAATTTTTTTTTTTTCTTAGAAATTTGGATGTATTTTGAGATGTTTTGGCATGAAAGGCCCAGCATAAACACAGAACTTAAAATGAAGATCTGCATGAATATAAGCTATTACAATATTATAAATGATTTATCTTCAATTAGACCCAGAAAAAAAATGTGATAGAGCCAAAGCATACAATATCAATGAAAAGGCAATCCTTACCTCTGCATCTCTCTGAGCTGTTACAATTTGATTTTTCTCTTTTTCCTTTAAATTGCATTAGCAACTCCAGATAGACACTCAGTCTCCAAAAGGCCCTTGACATTAAGTGTACTGAAAGGTCGTTGAACAGTCATAGCTTTCTTTTAATTTTAAATGCATTTATCCAAGAAAATACAGCACTCATACAACATCTGCTTTTCAAAGGGACTCTGTCTTTTAGCTGAGCTGACTGAGGCTTACAGAGGTCAATTGAAATGCTTAAGGTCACTCAGAGTGTCAGAGTAAGGGATGAGTATCTGGAAAATACACTGAAATCTACTTTTTTTTCCCCCTCAGAAATTAAAGGATTCTCCTTTAAACTTCTGGGTAAACAGCAGTATGGTTCTGGAAAAAAAAAAAAAAAAAGGAATGTTAAAGATGGTGACTCCTGCTGTGTTGATAACTATTGATACTGTGAGTTATTTGTAGAGGATTCTAAAAATTCCTGTCTAGAAAAATGATCAAGTTACATATTGCAAAAGCAACAAATACTCTGAAGGCAGAAGGCTGTGAGAGGGTTTACTGCATTGTTGCCACATACACGCTGCTTTTTCAAACTTGTTTTTTAATAATTTTTCTGTGATTGACTTCAATTAGATGGCACTGTCTAAACTGGCTGATGAGCACACTTATAAGATCAGAGCTATTTTGGGAGTGAAAGATCCTTTCCCCCCCGTCATTGAGCAGTGAAGTAGGATGCAGTGATGACTGTGATTAGCAGAATACATGCACTTGCACGAGGGAAAAACGCTACACTGAGGATGAAGTACAATTTTAGCTTTGGAAATCTGCACAAAACTGTCTGCAATGTTGTGGTGATATCTTTCACTTTCGTGGCTTTTAACCCTCTGACCGTAGAAATTTTGTAAAGTTTTACCCAATCTAGTAAATGCTGCCATAACTAAAGGGAAGAAAATACAAAGATTTGTATTAGATGGGTGTTTTGCAGAAGTAAATTCTGTTGAGGAAATGCACAGCCTGTCAACACATTTATGTAAAAATGCTGAAGAATTGCTATGAATTAAAAGTAATTTATGGACAGTGATTGTGATTGTAATTCTGCCTTCTATGCATGCCTCAATCTTCCATTGACTTACATCAGCAAGGATGTTCGAGATGTACAAGGAATGCAAGTTGTAAAACTCGGTGTCAAAAAGAAAGGCACCAGTGGGATAAGTTATAGGAAGCAATCTTAATGATTAACAAATTTATTTAAAGATTGCTAGGGGCAAAAGCAAGGAACTCTCTTCCAAGTAATACAGTTCAAAGATAGCATGACTATCTTTCACCTTCATTGCTGACAAAAAGAGCATTACTATACTGTGATGGCAAAATAGGGATTCATGGAGGCTGTCTTTGTAAGGTCAGCTGGGAAGGGAGAACATGAAGAGGAATACATGGGAAATACAGCTATGCTTCTATTATTACAGCATACTGAAGGATGATCAAAAGAAATGTGACCTTTTCTGAAGGTGACTGATGGATTCATTGCTGGCTTTAACTTTTTCTGCCAATATTCTGATGTTTCATTTGCCATTTGATCCCTAGAAGGCTTATTTTTCACAGGAAATAGAGCAGATGTTAAAAATCTTGTTTGGGGTTTATCATCCACCCCACCCTCCCAACCACTCAGGAAACAACCTGGGTACTGCAGAAGAAAAACTCAAATCATTATTTCTCAGAGGGATTCTAATGTTATTTGGTGGGACACTTTGTAATCTTGTTGAACATTGCATTTCTCTGTGTTGATTTGATGTTGTCCAGCAAAAGCTCTGGCTGGAATATTTTTCTTCTGCTTCCAAACTTCATGTACCGTGTGTGAAAAATGATTTTGCTGAAGTAAAATACAAACTGATCAATCACACAAACAAGACAAAACTCCCACAGAGCACATGGGAAAAAGAACAAAGATTATTTTTGTCTGTCTAGTTAGAATTTTGCATATGCTTGAATATATCTGACAGGTTGTTTATGCCTTTTAGAAGATTAAAAAAATATAAATAAATATATGGAGAGAGTTCTGATAAGTACAATAGCAGTGTTGCTTTTCAGACGTTTGGGGTGCTGATGCAAACCACAAGGGGTAAAGCAGAAAAAGTTGTCTTATGTTGTTCCCTGCAAATTAAGATAAATGCCTTGTTCTTTAGCACTCTGGGTTAGATTCCTGAGAGAAGGATTTTTAAAATGGATTTTTAGCTCTATATTCCTTTTTTCCTTAGTTATATATGTATTTAAATTATAAAAGAAGTATTTGAGGGTTACTGTTAAAGCTGGGCTCCAAGTATGCTAGGCCTGAAATATTGTGGCTACCCTGACAAAGACAAAAAACTAGAAAAAATTATGCTAATCCTCCTAGAATATGTAGACCTATTGGGACTGTAAAATTTCAGAATGTGATTGTAACATGTTTATTGGAGCAAAAACCATAAGAAGATTTATCCCTTTTTTGCTGTAGTTAAGATTTGTAAGAAAATAGAAAAAAAGGTTTCAATACCTTATTCACCTTATGGATCTGCACTGCTGTTTTTCTCTTTTCTCCACTGAAACAATGCCTCCTTAACACAGCTTAAGTAGTGAACTTCCTTTTGTTTGATTCCTGCGTTTTCTTATAAACATTTCAAGACATCTATGCCTTTGCTTGAAGGGGCATCCATTAAAAGCAGTGGCAAGTCCAAATTTTAAGCAAGTCCAAAAAAATATTGAGTAGGGCTCTAGGGGCAGCTAAAATACATGAATCTGCCTGAGGAGCTATGAAAATCCATCCTGAATGATTATGCAAAGTTCAAACCATCTCTATAAAAAAAACCCCAACCAAACAACCAACCTCAACCACTGTCTAGACATGGTTCTGCTTCTCTGCCCTTCCACCTCTGCCTGGACCTGTGAAACACTTCACTTCACACTGGATTTGAACCCTTGAAGTAAATACAGTTTAAACAACAGAAGAACCCTAAAGATGGAAAGTAGGGATGAAGTGAGAGGTGTGTGTCCTCTCCATTGAGATGTGTCCATGGTGTGGACTCTGAGTGAGGCTTCATGATGGGAATTGATTCAGACAGCTCCCAGCCAGATGCCTGGCTGGGTGGTCTTTGGGGAAGGGAGAGCAGATCCACTCAGCTTACAGAGAGTGGGATGGAAGAGATTTCAGGCCTGGTCTCAGATATGGAAGTGTGGAAGCACAAAAGTGTTTTGTAGTGGAGGGCATTTAAGAGACAACTTGCATGTGTGTTTGAACTCTTGTGGATGTTAACTCCAAACCTCAAATGTGTTCAGGAATGCCTAACGAAATGAGTTTCAAATTCAAAAAATTGCTCAGACTTGTTAATATTTGATGGTAGAAATTCATCTGTGTCTCCATTCATGTGTGACCCACTTTGTATTCTTTTGGGAAATACATATGGGAAGGCCAAGAAATTGCACATGGTTCTCATTAGTGTATGTACTGAAAATCTGCAGCTTGGGAAAATATTTTTTTTCTTCCCTGTAGACCCCAGGGACATAGCCTTTAAAACTTTCTGCTTCTCTGAGATTTGTGTAGGTCCAAACACCCAACAAATAAGTGTCACTAAATGTCCCCGTGCCCTCGCTGTAGCTGCACAAGTTCTGCCTCTCCCCACCCCAGGGGAGACTTGCAGCACCAGGTGCTTCCAGCCAGTTTGTGTTTCCAGGGTGCTCTTCAGAGAATTTGCCAGTGAATATAAAAAAATCAAATACTACTTGTGGAGGTGTTCATCCTCCTCTGGCTGGAGGAGGGAATGTTTGGCAGCCTACCTGTCCTGTGCCTGTGGCCAAACCCCTCCCAGCTGCAAATCTCCAGCCCTGCTGAGAACTTCTGCAGAACCCAGCTGGCTGAGCCACAGGGCAGCTCCCTTCTGTTCCCAAGCAGGGATGGAGAGGGCTGGTGCAGAGGCTTCTGCAGATCAGTGTGATTTACAACCAGCACAGCAAAGAATGACTCTCTATACAATAACCTTTGGTTTTGTAGAGCTGGCTAAAACACAGTCAATTGAATGTGAAAGAAGCTAATTAAGAAACAGTAGACCAACGTAGTCATCATTGTAATTTCTCTGGCTTCGGTGAGCTTATTGCATGGATGAGTTTTATTGGAGACGTTATTGCTAATACAGAAAGTATTAGCAAAGTTAGGAGTTATGAAGTCAAAGCTGTAGTTCACTTGGGAATGCTGTTCTTGATTTTCAAAAGAGGCTGAAAAGAGTTAAATGTAAAACTTCTACTTTTTTTCTCTTGCATTTTGGCACTTAATCTTCTTGAACTTTTAAAAATATCCTACCTAGTGAGCCAGTTGCTTAGCTTCTGTGAAGAGGAGTTCCCAGAGTGCTAGGTGACATGCCAAGGCAGCTCTTGCATTAGTATTTCTCTGAATGTAAGTAGTCTGAATTTTTAGCATACTTGCTCAGTCAGAAATGGATGGCAGAAGCTGTTTTGTGCAACTGTTTCTATTCCTGCACTTTCCATTTAAGTGGCACAGGAGATTTTGTACCCTTTTCACACTGAGAAGGCAGAGTTCTTCATTCCAGGCTAACTGGTTTGCTTTTCTTTTGGTTTTCTGTCTAACTAGATTCACTTATGTTATTCCCATAAAATGTATTTTATGGGTACCTCAAACAGAACATTGAACTCTGCCCATGAGCTGCTGTTCTGTGCTGTGAGCCTGAAGGGCATGTTGGCTTCTCAGTGTTTTTTGCTTAATTGAGAGAAGCCTCAAGTGCACTGAGGTGATGCATCCCTGCCACAATCTTCACCAAAAGTAGTCTCTTATAATGATATATACCAGGATAGAAAGAATAGTCTTGGTTTTCACAGCTTTGGCTGTGATCAGACCTGGAAATTTTAATTAGGGTTTAGATCTGTTTAGGTTTGGAAACTGAAACAACTTTTAAATCTTTGGAAATTTGGTGTCTAATTACCTCTTGGGGTTCTGGGACTGAGTGATTTGCTTAAGGTCACAAATGGAATAGAAACAGAAACTGAGCAGAGAATTCCCATATCCCAGTGCTTTGCCATTTATCCTTGACTAATCTGGTATCTTGTGATCTAGGTTTCACTTCAGCCAGCTGCCTTCATCAAGTAGTTGGTGTCATCCTACCCTGGGACAGCTGGCTGGAGTTTAATGCAGGAGGAAATGTCATCTGCAGCTTCTTGTTGATAGCCATGGCATTATGGGATGCCCACTGGCAACTCAGCACAGACATGGACTGTAAAATGGGGAAGAACAATGTCTGTGGATCTCAAAGGAAAACAGAAAGTTTCTGATGAGAGATGTCAGAGTCTGAAATATAGAATCAAAACTGCCAGAATTAAGTGCTGTTTATTTAGATAATAAATGTAGGAGCCAGGAAATTTAATCTCACAAAACACATCTGCATTTCAATGGTATATATGCAATGGAGATATCTAGGAGAATGAATTAGGAGTATGTCCACAGATTTCTGTGCCATTCCTCACCTTTTTTTTTTTTTTCTGCATGGCTAGGGAAGACTTTGAATGATTTACAAGGAAATACTTTTCAAGAAATATTATAAGTAATGAAATGTAAAAAAAATATCCAAAGTATTGAAAGAATGACTTTTAAGTATTTAAAATCCAAGCCTGATATTTGAAAAGAAAATGCTAAGCAATAAAGGGGATGAATTTCCCCACAGCATACTGCACAGGAAATTTGCACATGCAACCTTTTATTTGTTTAATGGATTTTCTATGAACGTCTCCCATTTAATGTTTGTATAACTTCAGCCCAAGAAATTTAGTTATGGAAGTGAAAGCATTTATATTCATTAAATGAGCGCAGACTTTTTACTCATGATTTGGGTGGAATTTAAAATGATTAATGCAGCTTAAAGTAGTTAGGTGATGGGAATTTTCTAAAACATTTTATCTGTATCTAATAAGCCCTCTTGGGGATACAAGAGCTTATGGTGCATATAAGGAAATTTAGAATCAGTTTATTAAAAACACATTTCCAGTTACTTTATTGGTGTTCTTCCATTGCACCTAAAGACTTCCAGGTGTTTTACTATCTAGCAAAGCCAGTCCATAGAGAATAGAATCATATAAACACCTATATCTGAGAGGCCCAGCCTTTTATTGTAGACATGGGAGTTGCAGCTGACAAAGGGTGAAAAGAATCCAGGAATATGTTATAGCTGAAGTTCAGAAGATCCTTCAGAGAAACTGAACATATCTTTAAGTGAATTTGTCTAGTGAGGAGCTCTAAAGCAGTATTGTGTAAAATCTTAAATGTAAACAAAAGCATTCCAGTCAGATTGTATTCTAAAATTAATCCTTTTAAGTGGCTTTGTGATAAGGTAATACTAAAAATACCAAATGTAGCTGTTTATTCAAATATTCTAGAGGAGGGTAATTCAGATTTGCCTAAAATTCAATTAAGGACTTTTCCAAGTTTTTGACTGACTTTGTAGCAATAGAGGAATCAGTGTGGATGACAGTAATAAATTATTTACTGTTTTAAAATTAAAAGTGGTACACTTGGTACTTTAGATGCTTGGTATAAATCGGCCTCTGCACAGTCTCCACTGGCAGCATTCAAAGCCAAGCCCCTCTTGGGTGGAAAATGAGTGCAGTGATGTCTCAGTTATCCCAGGGCAGACTCTGCAGGTGATGGATGGGAACCAGGCTGCAGGTGCTGAGACGCTCAGTCCTGCCTGGGATGAGTCAGTCTGGCGCTGCTGTGAGCAGTGATGAGACCAGCTCTGCTGATGGCTGGGGAGCTCTGACTCAGCATTGTCACTGACCTCTCCGTGCACCATTTTTTCCTGCTGTGTCCTCCTGCAGCCTGATTTACAGGAAAGAAGTACTATAGGCAGTAAAGTGGCAAGTTAAGCATTTGCTAATCCAGTTTGTTGAACATCTCTCATGTTCGTTGTGCATTCCTGACCTGCCAGGTATCATTTCTCTGAATTTGTTTGAAGAATTGTTTTTACTGAGTTAGAGAAAACAAAATTTTAGAGTTGGAGGGTAAAAAACATGAATTAAATGAATAGCTATTCCACAGAATTTGAAACATGTATTAGTATCTGGTTTCATGTATGAGGTCTATGCCTATAGTAGAAACTCTTTCCTGGGATAACATTATTGATGGAGCTGCTGCACTTTATGCTGGTCACACTTTGAGTATTCGAATGAACTCTTCCAATAGCAGGGATTTTACTGGTACTTATCTACAACCATTGCAGTGATGCTGGCAGAAATCTGTAGCCTTGACACAGCCTGAAACTCTGTTTACCTCGGTTCTTCCTGCCAGTCTCCTTCTCCTCACAAGGACTCACTTTAATGCGGTTATAAATTTTTTAAAGGAACATTCTGAACTGAATGCCACAGCAAATAAACCATTTTGATAGCACACAGTGACGCTTCATTTCTCAAAGAATGATGAAAAAATAGAATAATTTATTATTTGTTAATATGTACCCTATGCTCAAAACAACTGATATGTTTAGCTCTCCAGTTTTACTGCTGGGTACATTAGGAAAGAACGGGACAGAACTGGCAAGGTGGCAGGATTCTTGTTGTTGATCCTCCTTGTCTCAGGCCTCACTGACTCAGGGAAGCAGCAAAGTGCTGCCCACCTGGCTGTTTGAGGTGGTGTTCAGCCTCTGCTCTGTTGGCTGCCCAGGTGGCAGAACAGGGTGTTTGCAGAGTCAGTTGTGCAGGCTGATTTTGAGATGTGCAGTGAAGTCTCAAATTCTTCTGGACCTGTCATGACATGGATGGATGTTTAGAGATAGGATAAACAGAAAAATTTAAACTGCTGAAGACAGGGCAGGAGAGACAGGCTCTGAATACTTACTTGAGGAAGTACTCTTTTGATTATTCAGTCAAAACACAGAAATAACAAATTTCAGATCATTCCTTCTTAGCTGTTATTTGTTTGGTGTTCAGTGGCCTACTTTAGGCATAGCATATGTTTAACAGATAATCCTAGGCAGAACAGAATTTTTCTACACTTAAATTCAAGGTCATGGAGGTGTTTGTTTCTGAAGATTTATTGAAAGGCCATCCACTCTTTGGGCAGAGAAATGTCTACCCCATTTTCTGCTGTCAAACTGTGTGATTCTAAATGTCTCCTTGAAATACACACTGCCTATTTCTTTGTAGGTACAGATACTTTTAAAAGATGTCTTAAAATAGGTGCAGGGTGAAGAAATTGTCTGCCATCAGATGAGTAAGACTTGGCGGGGCTTCTCTCTTCCTTTCATCTACATATGCACACCTCTACAGTGGTAAAAATATCCTCTTTAAAACCTGCAAGGATCTACTGCTACTCTCAAAAATGCCTGGCTGTTATGGGGCAGTTGTGACTCTTCACAGCAGTGTGGGGTATAATGTGTGTAGTTCTGCTTCTGGTGGGAATGTCTCTGCAGACAGACTAAAGAGGGAAGGCTGAACCAAAATTAACCCATGTTAATCTCCCAACATATTGAACACAAGGACATTGTTGAGGTTTGATTGATGAATTCTGATCCTTGCTTATGAAGTTACAGGAAGTAGAATATGCTGGCTTGAAGAAGAGTGATGAATCCATAGGAGTAGAAACAATATGCCCCATACTAGACTCATATTCCCAACTCCAAATGCTCCTTTTCCTTGCATTCCAACATCCCAGATGGCAGATCTCCTTAGCACAGTTGAAAATTTACAGCTTACTGAAACGGGTTTATTTTTTTTTGTCTTCTTTTCACCATCTTGTCACTTAAGACCCCTTCATTTAATGAGGATCTCCAGGGTCACATTGGGGAATGAGCTGACAGGATGAATGACAGTGTACAAGGACAGGGTGAGAAATTCTACTTCAGTTTGCAACCTTGTTGGCACACAGTCCCTAGCCTCTCTAATAAAAAGGAGTCATAGCTCTCCAGATTTTTTCAATTATTGTTTTAATTTCTTTGCTCTCTTTGGTACTTCATCACAGCATGGGATGTAACTCTGATTATCTTTGCTGTAACATTTTAATGATAAAAAACAATGCCCTAAATTCTATTCTGTGGAACAGTTAAAACAGCCAAAGGGAGAAAGTTTACCCATCATGACTTTGACTTTTTCCTGGTCATCTGGATTCAAATAGAACAAGCAGACAGTCATTTCAGGTGTTCTAATACTCACCAATCTATGACTATTTTCCTCAGATAAATGGATTGTAATTTTTTAGTCTAGAGATGTTATTAGTGATTTCATCAAATCTAATGAAAAGCAGGCATTTATTTTAACTGAGTAGTGATTTAGCTGAACCCTACAAACACAGGCATAGCTACTGCAATTTACTTTCAGGAACACTTGAGGCTGAGGTCAATGGTATCCTGCATTATTTCTTGGAAAGTCAGCAATGTGTGCAACCTCTTTTACAAAAAAGCCTCCAAGGTTCTTTTCGCACAAGTAAGAATTATATAGTGTTAGTATTCCACTTACATCCTTCCAAAAATTTCCTTCAAAGTTCCAATTATCATCTTCCCTTCCTCGTCTGAAGAGCTGTCACGTCCTGTTGTTTCTGTGAAATGCCTGATAGCCACTTCAGATGTAGGACTCTGTGTTTTGCTTAGGAAGGAAGCCTTGCTGTGGGTAAAGGGTCAGATCCACCACCAGCATGTGTCAGCGTGATGTGCTGATTATAGGGAAGGTACTTTAAATATAGCAATGATGAAACTGAGTCTAAATATTCATGCTTAGGGTACGAAATGAGGTGTGAGTTTTCCTTCCTTTCACCATGTTATCTGTGGTATTCTGCACTCTGAAAGCTCTGCTCTTATACCTTAATCATTGTGCCCAGTGTCTTTCCTCACTAGCAGAAGGGAAAATTAGGGAAAAAAACTTCTATGGTAAGGTAATGATACCAGCACATATATACTGCTCACAGAATTAAAAAAGGGGGTTGGATACACCACTAAAATGCATGTCTGCAATTGAGCTATACTGATGTTGCCAAGATTCCTGTTGTTGGCTGCTGCTGAAATGGAAACTTTAAAAAAAGTCAATAAAAAGAGTGCTTTCACTTTTCTTTAGAGAAATGGGTAAAACACTTCTGTTTAAAAAAAATAAATCAGAACTTTGGTATTCTAGCTATTTAAAAATCCTTCAAAATGGGGCTTTGTAAGAGATATTAGATAGATCTTAAGAAATATTGCAAATATTTTCTTTGCCATTTGGTTTCTAACCATATCTTCTTCCAAAGGATTACAGAATATGAGTGATGGAGATGATCAAAATACCTGGATGCTGGAAATTCTGTGTAGCTTTAGGAAATTACTTCACAGAATCAATATTGTATTGTGTTGATAATGTGCTGGAAAGTGAGTCACTATCTTGAATTTCAAAAGTAGGAAGAGTAACTTGTAAAATCAGGGTATATTACAGATGTATCATTTTTTCTACAAACCACAACTTGTGGTGCAGATCCTTTCAAGATATTGATATATTAAATAGGTATCATTTCTTTTCATATTAGTGCTTTCCTGAGCAATACTTTGTGACATGAGAATACATTTAGTTGAAGGAAAGAGTGGAGAAGTGAGGTTTTAGTGGGAGGTACTCTCTTCTCTGTCTTTCACCTGCATATTGATAAGCTGGCTTTGAGGTATGTTTCCTGTTTGTTTGCAATTGCAAATTCTTACTAAATTGCAGCAGAACATCTTGTCTGCATTTTATAAATTCACAGCCACTCTACTTAAATACAGTTCTCACCCACACAGAGTTTCATTTGCACAAAAGTCATAGCAGCAGAATATCAGCAATTCCCACAGAAATGACAGCCTAAGCCTTTAGCTCATAATATTGAAAAATTTCCCTAACTTGCAACGTTTCCTGAGGGAATGTCAGAGTTGGCATACATTTCTACTGCTTTTCTCTAATTTTTAGCCTCTTATTACAAATGAAAGCTTGTAGGGCTTTTTAACAGGTGGTTTTTGCCTGGGAGTACGTGACAGAAGTAGAAAACCATAGACCTGTGATAAAAATTAAACTCAGCAAATCTAACTAGTTCTAGTGAGAATGCAGCAGGGAGTTACAAATCCTCAGTGAAAAGAGCTAAAGATTTCTTAATTAAACAGGGTTGCAGAATTAGATTTAACTTTAAACTTGAAATTTAAATGAATTTCTTTGGTGAGGAAACAGTGACTTCTTGAATGTCTTCCTAGAACTTAAATAAGAGCAGTTGCTTATTTCACACAGAAGATTTTAAAATCCCATAGAACAGGCTTTTATCACTATATTTATAAATTGTCTATAAAGAAATATTAAGTGATGATTTGAGACTATAACCCAGGATAAAAACCCAAAAGAAAAGGAATTAACCTCATTTTGGGCTGTGAGTACTCAGCCACTGCACTGACTTGAATGGGACATATTTAACAGGAAATATTGAACATCAGGTTTTCAAAACCTCATGTAAGAGGAGATTTCACAGAAGATCTTGAAGGCCCTTGGAATTTGTGCACAAGGATTTGTAAGCACCAGTTAAAAGCAGTGGAAATACTATTTGGAAAGCAGGTAGAGATAAACTACTCTTGATGAAAGGTTTTGGGTAAGCATCTGCAAATATATTTGGTGTTGCCTGTCCAATAGGTTGCATTTATGATTTGTTGTTTCGTTTGTAATTCAGAAGCTGTAGATTCCCTTACAAATGATATTTCTACCTGTCCTGCTTTTTAGCTTATCTGGTAGACTTCTGAAATGGATCAAATGGCATTAATTGAATTTTGAGGAATAACCACTGACTTTACGGTTAACCCTCAGAAGTTGTGTTGTGGGTACATGGCAAGCAGGACTGATTCAGCTTTGAGTATCTTGCTACTGTCACCTGAGCATCTTTGACAATTTTCACCTGTCCAGATTTTTATTAATGTAAATCTCTGCCTCGTTTTCATCAAAGACTGTGACAAAAGGTTTTAAGGCATTGGGCTTCATGATTTTAGAGGTCCTTGGCATAGATCTTCCAGCAAAGGGCCCTGAGGCACTGTATCTGAAAACGCAAAAGTGATGCTGACTGGGGATGTGGCAAGGCCAAGGTGCCTTAGGGAAATGATGGTTCAGTGCTTCAGCAGGACAGCTTCCTTTGGATGATGCCAATTAAGCTGTTGCTGTCATTTAAAGCTGCTGTCTTCTGGATCGCACCTCCTGTGCACAAGCAGGAGTCAATCAGTCTCTGGTGCTGTGTTATAAATAAAAATGAAGGTTCATGGTTTTGTAAATGTAAAAAAAGTCCTCAAAAACGACATGTACCCAAATGTTGCTCATTTCCAATAGTGGCAATTATTTCTTGGGCTCTTTCAGGAGTCTGTCATCTCAGAAGTTTCATGTACCAGATGAATTAGCCACCACTTAAACACCTTTATAAGGCTGTGAATTATTTTTAAATTCATGCAGTGTTATATCAATAAACAAGCATATAAAAAGCTATAGTGTAATCAGGTTTATTGTTTCATAATAGGTTTATACAAATTATGAATACCAGAGTTTTATTAATTGGACTTTTAATTATCTGCTATAGTGAAGAGTGATGTAAAATTACTAATAGCTCTGCTAATTAATATGGGGATTCAATGGCTATTAATTAAGGGCAAATGGGACAGGGCTAACACAATCCCCTTTTGACTATGATGAATAAAAAGTCAAACCAATAGCTTATTTCCAAATTAACATGATTGATAAAAAGTCAACTCTGAGCACAAGTCATTCATCCTAAGGGAGCTGCAATTTTGATGTTTAGATGGTACAAAAAAGAGAACATGTCTATAAGCCTTGAAATAAAGGGAAGAACTGCAAAAAGCTTCAAAGGGCTAAACCACAGATTTTTTCACTTGCTTTTAAATATGTAACTTTGTGCACAGTGAGGCTTTTCAGATCACTTTCATTCCTCATAGATTTAAATAAAGCTGACACATGAATGATTAGCCATCTGTAATATATTCCAGGAAAATTATCATTATTTGACTTCCTTTTCTGTTTATCAGATATTCTGAACAGCATTTTATACACTCAAAAAAAGAAGCTGGTGGTAGAAGAGAAGCACCTTGCCAGCAGCTGGTTTGTCATCCTGTCTCTGTGATCATTGCAGTCTGTCCCCTTCTGATTGCTGCCTGCTCATTACTTGCTTTCCTGCGTGTGGTTAAACATTTGAAACTTGTGTGTAAAATATTCATGAAGTCAAATCTGGGTGTGTATGTCTAGAAAAACCTCCAAGACAGAATCCAGAGCGTTTTTGGTGATGTGCTTATGTGGCACAGATACTGTGGGATGTATTGAGAGTTCTCATCTAGTATGTGATTTCTTGAGTTTGGTTTCCCCTTTGCTGAAGGAGGTTAAAACTTGCGTTTCCCATGATGAATGAGTACCAAGGTAAAGGCTGCTTTGTTTTGGGATTGTTTCTGCTTGTTCTGCTGCAGAAATGTTGTGTAACAGGAGCAGTGAGTACCTAGGACATGAAGTCATATGTGTAAATATGGTTTCATGAGCAAATATTTAAGGCAAGTTTGAACCTATTAGGAAAAACAAAAAATCAAAACATTGAAAGCTATAATTGAGACATGCTGAAACTAGAGAAAAAACAGGAAAACATTTTGATCTTTATGAGAGAGAGATGTATGTATGCTGTTTGACACAGAGTGAGCATAATTTGCATAGTTGAATATGAATTTAAGAACTTGGGATTGGAAGGAATCTCCTGAAACCATATTGCTTGGTCTTCTTCTATCACAGGCAATTATTTCACATAAAATTTTCACAATCTATCACATTCCAAGTTAAAAGAAGCATCTTTTTCTACCTTTGGATGCTGAGTCTGTGCTTTGGTTCTCTGATGGGTAGAAGCCTCCTAAACCCTTGGCTAAATTTATTAATGACTGGTTTATTCTAATTTTGTTCATGACCATTTGTTTCTATTCCAGCTCTGGTTTTTAGCTTGATTTTCCCCCTTGAACAAATATCTCTATCTACAGGCTTTTTTGACTTCCCAAATGAGACAATTGATATTGGACTCCTCTTATTTGATAGTTTGACCCTTCCTAATTCCTGTATTACACTTCCCTGCATCTTTTGCAACCACTCCTGTATACAGGAACCCAGGCAGGGTGTTGTCAGTGCTTTAAGCAGTTCTGGGAGGATTTTTTTAAGCTCTTTGGGAAATGAACTGATTGATGTATTCCATCTGAGATCATATTTGCCATTTTTTAAAAGTCTATACATATCATCCTATATACCTTTTTCTTCCTCCCCTTTTCTGTGTCCTGCAGCTCAGGTTCATAATTTTTAGTCTCCCCTTACATACCCTTCACTGCACTGAATTTCATTCTACCTCTATTACTATACTCCTCAAGGTTTTTCTTTATATGTGATATCCCAATCTTTTATGTTGACATTGTCTCCTTTTTTTTTAATTAGGAAATTTCATTTTATTCTTACTTTTTTTTTGATTAATATTATTATGAAAATATTGATCTACTAACTTTCATTTTGAAAAGGAGAGAGCTTCTTTTTTAATTTAAGAATTTGGTAAAAAATATCTGTGGGGAGTGGCCTTCCCCCTGCTTTCTATTTTAGCAATATCATAATAAGTTACATTTCTAGAGTCAATATATGCCATGTTATTGTGAAGAGTTATTTTTCATGAAACAGGGCAGGAAATATGTCATGTGCAGTTTGGATTTTGAATGTTTAGTTTTTATTACTGCCAATACATAACAGTATATATATGAAAAGCTATATTAGCAATAACATTTTCTTTAATTAATTTTTCCATGAATGAATTACTATTAGAAATTCATTCTTACTACACTGTATTATGTTGTGATGCACTTTGGTGAAATTAACTCAAAGAGCTGCTCTTTGCAATTTTAATATTCCGCTGGGTTTTCCATTCTAGAAAACTCATTATTATACATGTACAAAGCTGAAAAGAAACAAGAGAGAGGCATATTGTGTGAATAACAGTCAGGGAAAAGAGACAGCTGGCATGATAATTTTCTAATAAAGCTTAGAAAAGGCTGCTGTGTCTTGAAAAAAATGAGAGTTTTAATTTGAGTATTCCTTTTGTTTGGATTTGCTTTGTACTAAAAAGTTCTGAATCCTATTCACACCTTTTATGAATATTAACTGAAAAACAAATATATCTTGTCAAGCCCTTCTACTTGGTAGGTGCAAAAGAATCAGTGGTGTGTATCCAGCGGGGGATGGTATTTCTTGTTCTTCTTATCCACTTATTCTCCCCCAACCAGACTGTGCAGTTTGGATCTTGGTAAATAGAGATTTTTCTGAATCATGGACAACTTATTAACACATGGAGCCTTTAACTATCTGTGTGCCAAACTGCAGCCTCTAAGAAATGTTTGTGCCTTTCTTAATTCCTATCACATTTATGATCCTGACCTTTGTAGGCTGTGCCTAAAAGCCCACTAGTGGGAGGCTAGGAAGATTCTAGACAACAGTCATAGAAATTAAACATTTCACTTCTGACCTTTGAAGTCTTGTTATTTGTAAGTAAAGCTTTAGGTTTTTTTCAGATATGACATTTTTAAAGACTACGTGCTACTTTCTTGCAGAATTTAAACCACATTATATTTTAAAAATGTACTAAGTATTTACATTTAATTAGAAAACTCAAACACACAGCTTAGAGAGGCAAATTAAGGTGAAATTTAAATTAGTATGAGGGAGAAAAGTTAATCCCTTAAAAGTGAAAATTGAAACATTCTGTGCTTGCTGCTACCTTTCAGCAGAAGATGGCCAAGACATCAGGTAGACTTCCCTAATCTGCATTTCTGACTGCTTCCTTGCATTTTGTAAGGCTTTTAGAAATGTAACAAATGCAGTTTTGAATACATTAACATAGCAGTGTTTCAAAAAGGTATTAGTCTTTTAAAATATTTTCTGTTATTACTTGGCTTGATGTATTGTTCTAATGTGTTGCCCTGATATTGGATTATCCTAACTCGTCTCTATTTTCATCCATTCATCCTTTTTATACAATATAATGTTATTTGCATTAATGAAGTTACTGCTAATTTATGTCACAGTGAGAAAGGAATCAGGCTTGTTATATCTGGTATCGCAGTTCATGAGAGAATCAGTTAATTGCATTCCATTAGTAATTAACATAGAGGAATATGAAATACTAATGTTTTGTAAACTGCACATGTAATAGCCCTTATTTTCAGTAACCACAGGGCTGCAGGTGGCAGAGCAACAAAGGCCTCCACCTATAGGTGGGACCTCTGCTGCTCTTAAATGATAACCACTGACAATGGTTTTCTGAAACCACAGTATATAGTCATGGACCATGTGCCACTGCTACCAAACTGAAGGCATTTATGTGACATTTGGTTTAATTATTAAACAAATTATTAATTGGTCCCTTTTTTCTATGTAGGTTGGTGTTAGTTAATTTAATATTTTTAAATTTTTGTCAGCTTTTTCAGTACTTGAAACATTTTAACTAATTTACTTGTTCAACCTTGTCTTGTGAACTGTGTGTATCACAGTGGGCTGCTGTCACTGGGTTCAGGTTCTCAGAACCCTGCCAATACCCAGGGTTGTTACATCAGGTGCAGTGCTGCAGGTGGGAGGTTATAGCAAAAGGGTCAATTTTAACCATGCTCCTGCTCCACTGATGGCAGTGATTGAGTGACCCAGCAGGAAGAAATCCTCATGATAAAGTCAAGGGAGTTCAGGTTAAGAAATCTTTCAATTTAAATTAAACACTGTGGGCTCTGTTCTGTTAGGAGTGTTTGAAAGTTCCCTGCTAAGAGCCAAAACCACAGGTACATGAGGTAAACAAACACTGGGGCCTCCTTCCCACTTCTTGGTCTGTAGAATTGATGCATATGGTTTCCACATGTAGACAAATATCTTTTCTTTAAATTTCTAAATGCCATCCACACGTATTTTGAATTTTTTTAGCCACATCTATTCCTTCATTTCAGTCTACTAGAACAAAGATTTTGATTTGGCTGTGATGATGCCAGGTTTTATGGCATTGTGAAAGACTTGAGTTTCATGTGGAAGAACTCTGGGAGTCTGAACATGAGTCTGCTAATGGAGTGGCTTTGCTGTTTAGAAAGCCATGCCTAGATTTCTTTAAGAGACTTTTTTTGCATCCTCATTGTTTCAGTAGTGTTTATCTGTGAACCTACTTTGTGGCTGGTCTTAGATAGGTATTTCTTCTGTTCACTGGGTGTTGAGATGTCTCTCTCAGCCTTAGGTCCATCCCCATTATCCATCCTTTTTTCTTGGTCTTTCATTCTCAGTCATTTCCTCATTGCTGCACAAAACAAATCCCCAGACATTTTGTGTGCATTGCAAACTGATTCACTTAATAGATGATACTGTTTTAAAATACAGTGTATACAGTTTAACTGGGAAATGGGAAGTGTTTTGCAAAAACAGCGAGCAATTAAATTTCAGTTCGTTCCTGGTGGGGACTATGTAGAAGTCCTTTGAATGTCAGAACACATTAAAAAAATATCAGCAGCCTCTAGAAGGACCACGTCCACTCAATTAAGATGTAACAAATGAAATCAGTCTCAGTTTCATTTCCTCCTGTTGTAAGTGGCATTGTGTCATCTCCCATTGATAGGTCTGATGACCTCCATACACAGGAAGACTGAGACCACAGCAGGTATCAAAGTTTGCTGCCAGAGCTGGTTCTGGAATGAGTTGAGTTTTTACTGCCATTTTCATGACCAGAACAGTGGTCATGTATGTTGGCTATTGTATGCTTGAAATATGGGGGACTCAGAGCCTTCCTCTTCAGGATTTCTCATCTGAGAAGCATCTTTATGTAAAATAAGTATAAGCTCTTCTCCCATGTCCTCCTTTAGTGACAGTGGGTGAAACTGGGCCAAAAATGAAAAGTCCTGGCTGAATATTGAATTGTGCTTAGCACTTCAGAGAAAGCACTTGTAGCTGCAGTAATGGTGCACCCAGTGTATTTCCTCACCATTTCATGGCTTCACTGTTTGCTGCTACTGTAAAATCTGGGTGTGAAGTGTGTATTTAAACAGTGTTTCTTTATTTTCCCCAACTAATTTTAGTCTTTGACTTTGAATGACAGTTTATTTGTAAATTAGGAATAAGTGTGAGCAGGAAGGAATGGATAGCCCAGGTGATAGGTAACAGATAGAAAGCCTTTCATTTGTAGCTTGCCAGTTCAAATTTGGCTCGGGTCTGTATTGACAGAAATTCATTATCATCTGATGGTTGTTTGAGAGTCTGTGTGAAAGGAACTGATGGTATTCACATTCAAAAAAACAACAACAAAAAACAAAACCTGTCACAATTACATTCTTTTTGGCAGCTTCTGTGAGCATGAGGATGAACTTCCCTCTGACATCTTAAAGCAGTCTTTCTTTCCAGATAAGGCTTCAGGCGAATTGGCAGGACGATGTGGAATTTGCAGGCACTGTCCAAGTTTTATCTATCCTTTGTCTAATCAAGGGATCCTGAGCCTGTAAATGATGAGAAACAAAAGTGGCTTCTATGTGGCCTCTATCTTTTGCTCTTTCAGGTGCCCAATAAGAAATTGCTGCCCTCTGATTAGTGGAGAATATCAAGCATCCCCAGCAGCTGAAAAGAGATAATTTGGATGAGCCACTCTAGCTTTAAAAATATTCATCTGAGAGATTTGCCCTTGGTCAAATGTAAATCTGCCAGACAGTCAGTAATATAATGGAGGCATTTTTGTCCTTTAGTCTCGTCTAACAGTTTGGCAAAATTAACTGCTAAATGCCAAAAAACTGCCAAAATCTTGTAGCAAAGGTAGAGACCAAATCTCTCAGCAGAGCATTTTCTGAGTGTGGTGATATTTAACTTAATTGGGAAAGTGCAGTATGTCAATATGAACTTTTCCCACCCCCCTATCTGTCTCGCTCTCAGGCAGTCATACAATTTCATTTTAGCAATACAGAAACCTTCAACCACCAAAGGATGTGCCAGCCAAAAAACATCACTGCCAACAATTATATGCTAGATGTGTGTGGGCAATAACATATGCACTTAAAAGGACTGAAAAAGAAGGTATGCATGGTTCTTAGCATTTTATCTTATCTTGAGTTTCAGTGTCTCCCTAAAATTAGAATTAATTTCAAACAGCAAAAAGTCTCTGGAAACAGAACATGTAGGAGCCCTATGATGAGACAGGAGATTTTCAGACCACAGTTTTTTACTTTCACAAGGGAAAGCATAAGCAGAACTGTCTTCATTACTCTTTTAAAGAATTAATGCTTTCAGTATATTTCAGCATTGATTATCTGACCAGTTAGAGTACCTTATGGTATGTTTAAATTTTTTTAAAATTTCTACTTGAAATCTCTAATAACCCAAGCATATGTTGTTACCCACGTAGGTACAAGAAGTAGGATTTTAGTGGTGACTGGAGTGTGACATGACTCATCTCCAACATATAAAAAAATAGGCAAGATGTATTATAAAAGCAGACTTAATGCAAAAAACAAAAAATAGCAAATGTGCAGGATACTTCTATGCACGTATAGGAAAGAAAACAAGCAGATTCAAAAGGTCTTTGATCGACTGTGGCATTTTCTATTGCATTTCTAAATATATTTCACTGTTGATCCAACATTAACTGGATTCCCTTCTGTCTGTTGAAAGTCAAACTTGGGCTGATTTATATTTTTTGTCATTCAAGATCTAGTTAAAATGTATTTTTAATACCTCACACTTCAGCCTTCAATAATTAGATAGTCACCCTATACATTTATACTGGGGCCAGGATAAGAGGAATGAAATGACATAGGCCTAGTTTTTACTTTATGCAAATACATAGACTTACTATCTACACCTGTGCACTTCTTAGTGTGCCTTTTGTGGATCAGATGGCTGTCTCATTTTATGGAACTATTAATACTGTACTCAATGAAGAAGGTGGACTGATGGCTTGGATTACTCACACAGAGAATGTAAATTTGTCCATGTATGCCTTGTCTTTCTCTTCTGAGTACTCACAAAGTCATTGTATGGGCTGAGCTGGGGTGTAATACATATTTGTTAAAGCCAAAGTATGCTCTGTAGAGTACTGTGTATGTTTTTTACCATCTATTTTCATAAAAGGCGACTACCCTTGGCACAGGTAAGAGAAGATCAGGGAAGGAAAGAGCAATCAAACAGAAGAACTTTTTTTGTTTGTTCCAGTAAAGTGAAGTCAGAGAAAGGGTAAAATTTGCCCTAGTAATATAATTTAGGATTGATATCCAAGAGGAAAATTTGCCATTAAACTAAAACCACATGGGTAAGACTGTCAATGAATAAATTTAGACTGGAAATTATAAGATTTCTAAATACTGATGAAGAGACATTTTGAAATAGCTGTCCAATAACAGGAGAAATAATTCTACCTCATATTTTGAGACAGTCACCAAATGACATAAATAATGTCACTTTTAGTCATTAGCAAATTAATGAGTCAAAAGGTATTTCTAGTCTAGGCCCAAGACAGGAGAAACAGAAGTTCTTATTCCTGAATCCTTACTCGTATCTTCTGGATGAACAGCTTAATCAACAGGTGGAATTCTTTCTTTTTTTTTTTTTTTTTTTTTTTTTTTTTTTTTTTTTTTGGTATGGGTCTTTCACAGTAGAATAAGAATTATCCAGGAAAAATGTTTGAGATCTTGTCACAAGAAAGGTTCCTGACAGCCTCAGTTGTTCTGTGGGCAAAGACAGCATTTGCTGTCTTGTTCTGGCTGTGCCTGTGCTTGAGTCCCCCAGCTGCAGAGCTTGGGAGCAGGTTTCCTTCAGGAGCATCAGGGATTCTGCACCTGAGCATCAGGAGCACTGGAGGAACTATTGGCCACTTGTTTGTTGTTGTGTGAGAGGTGTAGGCATGGCCATTCTGCCTGTATTTCCTTCTCCCTCTGATATTGTAATCAAACATAGATATTCTGTAAAAATAACACACTATTTGCCTGGGTTTATCTCTGGTTTTAATGCCAGAGTAATTTTTAGCTATAAGCATAATATAGAATCCAAATTAATAATCAGTGCTCAAATGCTATGCAATTATCTATCATGTTTAAAGGTTTAGCTTGTACTGTCAATGGTTTTACATTTTTAAATGTGATGGTTTTTGTGCTCAGTTATTTCTGCTTCCCCAGTTATTTTTTTGGATGCTGCTACTATATACAAAATGGAGATTTTGCATTTTAAATTTGCTTTTATTCCACAGCTGATTCATGATTTCAAAAGTACAGTTTATCTTTCTAACTTATAGAACTATGGCAGAGATTAATAAACTTCATATAGTGCTTACTATCACAGTTATAATTAAAGCTAAATTATATTCAGGTTGTGTCTGTGTATTGTGGTTCGAGAGAATCGCTATGCCAAAGACTTTACAAATTATGCAATTTGTTCTGTTACTAGTAAAAACTGCAGCTACAAATATATTCCTTCAGCATTTGACTTTTAATCCTAGTCTATTAAGAGGTTTGTTAGCCTCATGCCTGAGTAACACTGAGCACCAGTCACATAACTGAGAGTTATTGATAAATGTCTAAAGCTGTAAATAAAATGTGCCTGCTGTTCTACTCTGCTGGCTTTGATTGCAGATGCAGCATTTCCCCAGATGTTTCACACACTCACAAGCTCACCAGTATTCTTTTGTGGTGAACAAACCATAAATGTTTGAAAATAGCTGTAGAAAAATGTCAGTGCTATCACAGTCATGGTATTCATCAGAAAACTAATGTTTACCTGTATGCTACTGTATGCAAAACTCATTTTAAATGATGGATCTAAGTGACGGATTTAAATGATGGATGATCAGGGATCTTTTTATTACCTCTATCTTCATCATCAGGGTTGCATATGGTGCTTGACTGGAAAACAGTGAGTTCTGGTTTGCTTCACTGGTTCCTGATCAACACAAGCCCTACTGCAGGTGCTGATGGCATGGACACCTCTCAGCCCTCTTGTCCCTGGAAAACCAGCTGAGTTTGCCCAGTGCCCAGCCCTGTGAGAGGAGAGGGGCAGTGATGTCAGGTTTTTGTCCCTCCTGGGGCCTTGCCCAGGTGACACATCCCAGCTGCAAGGGGAGAGCCCTGGGCTTCCCTCTGGCTTTCCCTCTGTGGCTTCCCTGCTGCAAAGGTGAGCAGTTGTCTCCGTGCCAGTGCAGATGGCTGAAGAATCAGCTTATCTGTCTGGGTTTGTGCATTTGATTGTACTTTCTGGCTTGATGAAGTTCAGTAATTCTTGTATTGGAATGTAGTTAGCCAAAAGTGTTGAACTCAATTTGTTTAGTTTTGTACTGACCACAAGGTCACAAACAGCAAGGCAGCCAAGTTAGCTGATTCCTCCCAGTCATGGCCAAATGTGTTAGAAATTTGTAGCTAAACAAATCTGAGCAGAGTGAAAGGGAAGATCATTCCTACACTTCCACTCCATGGGGACCCTTTAGTCCTTTGTCCTCCTGGTTTCTATTTTGAAAATAAATTGGAAAAATCTTTTAGAGGAAAGGCTTTAGAATGCAAAGCCTTTGGGACTTGCCAGTTTGAGAAAGAAGCGTAGCTTTATTTGCCATTAAATAATAAAGTTTATTTTTTTGTGTTTAAGTATTTATAACAAGTGAGACTGGGGTTTACAGTATGCAGTGAGGAATTCCATTTTCCATATTGCCCTATTACTTTTTGATTGCTTTATGTTTTTAAAAAGTGATAATATAAAGTGCTTAATCATTCAGATTAATGGAACTGCCTATGTAGAACAGGCCACCACTTTCTATGAAGTTTGGTTTATATACTATATATCTGAGTAGCAGCTGTACATCCCATGGCCAATCTTTTATTCTGAAAATTGAAGAGGAAAATAAAATCTATTTAATCTAAAAAAATGCACTATACTTGCCCTAAATTTTTACAATGGTGCTTTCCTCCTTGTCTGGTAATGTTTCTGAATTCTTCAGTATTGAAAACACTCTTTCACTGACTGTTTTTGTTTTTTTTTTTTTGTTTTTTTTTTTTTTTTTTTTTTTTTGTTTTTTTTTATTAATCTGGCAGTCCGAAAGCAATTCATTAACTTTAATTAAATTTTTATATTACCTAAAAAGTGACTTTTGGAAAATAGTATTGGGGGAATACAGGAACCAAGAGGTCATTTCACAAGATTATTACTGCCCTGAAGTGCTGCTGGGATTTAGTTTTTGGTTCCTCTACCTTTGGTTTGAATTTAACAGATGAAAAAAACAGTTTGAAATGTCAGAAATCAAAATATGTCACTAGAGCTAGCAGAGTTCAGAAATACAATAATATATTTGTAACCTCAAAGAGCATTGTAGTGATTTGACATTTAAAGAAGTATTATACCAAAATGCCCAAAACAATTAAGATTTTCCAGAATCAGTACCTGAAGTTGCTTTGCTTATAAGTGGATATGTAAATCTGTTTGACCAGTGGGCAATTGTTGATAAAAATAAACCCCAAAATATTGGAAATAACATGGGTGAATAGTGGGTTAAAGTGATTTCCTCACATAATAGTGGTGTATAATCACTGGATAGGAAAAAAAAATGGAGAGAGGTTGCATAGAATGAACAGTATTCTGGATACAGAGTACTTAATCTTTTTTTGTTAGTCTGGCTCAGAATCCTTTCCTCTGTTGTTTCTCTAGTAGTGAAGCTGGAATTACAGCTCCAGTTTCTCTCCAAAGTCAGTGTCTGTGCAGTCTGGATAATCACAGAGTATTGCTCGTGACTCATCAGTGTTTTAATGCAAAGGTGATTATTGATGAGATCTTGGTTCTCTTGGCTAGTAATTTCCTTAAAGCTTATGTGTTATGCACATTCCCATCTTCGTGACTAGACCCCAAAAATATTTTTGCTGGCAGCTTAAACCAGGCTGTGATTTAATATTGCACTGGTGCTATGTGTGTGGGGTTAAATTTAAAACCATCTGATGGATGATACACAGGAAAACCAAATCAATGTCAGTATGAATGTTGATTTAACTCAGCAAGTCACCTGATCTCTGCCCTGGACTCTAGAGCAGATTGATGGGCATTGCCTTTCTGAGCTGATAAATAATTTTGTGACCATTTTAATGCAGATTTCCCATTTTTAAAGGGGGATGATTCCCACCTGTATTGCTTTCTTTTTTTCTGCCATTAGGAAGTGAAGTGTGTCAGGAGGCACTAGGTGTGGCGTTGTCCCACTCCAATGATCGGCATCTGTTTAGCCCCTTGCCCTTGCTGAACTCGGGTTTTGGTGGCAGTCATGAGGTGGGCACTGTTAACCCCCAGATCTGCTCCATGTCCCTGCTGCTGTCCAGTGTCTGACACGGCTGTGTGGGCCTGGGGCTGCTCACCCCTCATCTAAACCCACTGCACTCCTCATCGGCGCTTTCCACGCAGAGCATCCTGAGCCTTTCCAAACCTCAACCTGCAGGTCGCGAATGAAAGGGGCTCGCTCCAACTCCTCGTTTTGTTAGTGTTTGTCCTTTATAAAAAAAAATAAAAATAAAACCCACCTCCTTGATTAGCATTCAGTTCCAGAGGGGCCCAGGCCCCGAGCAGAACGGGAACAGAGTGATTCAGGCGGCGCAGAGCGAGCGCGGCGTGGGGAGGCTTTCGCAGCGCCTGCCTGCAGCCGGGAGAGGAGCCTCGCTGCAGAGAGAACAGATGCATTTCACAGTCGCCCGCCAAAGGGAGTATATTATGCTCCCTTTTTAAACTTTCCCAAACACACACCATCTGTTTCACACTAGATACTTACAGGGTTTGATCAAATTAGAAGTCATACTGAAAGGAAAAACTAAGGTTAGCATGGACAGCTTTCTTAAAGCTACAGAAGTGGCAGTTCTGTTCTATTAAAGCCTGAGTATTAACCTCTGTAAGCTGGATCAAACATTGCTGCTTAGAGGCACTGCCGATTGCATTTGTTCACTTGTCTAGTCTCAGAGTAATATTTGCAAAAGCAAAATCGAGAACATATCCTATAAAATGACAGCAGGAGAAAACAAGAATGGTGGACACAGAGTGGCTGATAAAATTGAGTTAAAAGTACTGAAACAGATGTTGACTGTTTCAGAATAGCTACCATTAGCTATGCCTGACTGCATAAGCAACCTCTGCAAACACTGGAGTTCAAAAATCTTCTGGCACAGGGAAGGATCTTGTCCCCAAATCTGGGCTGGGAAAGTCACTCAGTACATACAGTAATTGTATGACAGTGATACAAATGAAACTGAGACAAGCAGAGGAACCAACACATTGTGATAGGATGAGAATAGTTTTAGTGTCAGAAAGGAAGGTTTAAAAAAAAAAGGATGGAGGCTTTTCTCCTTTTCTCACAGGTTTTGTCCCTGTTTCTGTTCTGAGGTTGTGATTTGCAAAGGTATTTATTTCTTGTTTCAGCATGGCAAAATGTGGCTTGTATAGCTAAGGCACTGAGGCTCCAGGAAAATCCATCACATCTGAACACAAAGTTTAGGCTATTTGGGGTGTGTCTCTTTTTAATAGCTGTGCTGAGGTTTGGTTTAAGGTCTCGGAGCTAAGTGGCTTTAGCCAAATCCAAAGGAATTTTCCTGCCTGTCCTTAACCCCTGCTCAGCACTCCCTGGAAGGGCTGGGTGCCAGTTTTACCTCTACTGCAATTTTTATGCAAAAACTGCTATGATGCCATAGACAGAGGATAAACCAGGTGGGCACTGCTAAGCTGGGGGAGCCCTGCCCAGATCCTGGGCCTCAACTGCTGGTAGTGAAATGTTGTACAGGTCATCTCCTTGTCCTGAGACAAAACAGCAGGAAATCTGAGACATGAATATGAAGAAATCCTTATCAAAAAACTTTGGTTTAGCTGTGTCAAAATTGTTGCAGTCAAATCTGAGACATAGTCACAAAGAACATATGTCACAAATTATCTTGTTTTGTTAAGTGTTGTTTGGCTTATTTGAGACAATTCTAAAATAGAACTATAAAACACTTCTAAAATAATGCCAGAATGCCATGGAAAAGGCTGTGTTGAAGACATTTCTAAGACATTTTGCAGTCTGAAGTAGAGGAGGATTTTTTTTTATACATCCAAGATCCAGTTATTTCAAAGATGTTAATCTTCAAAGTAAAATCTTTTTATGATGGTGCTGTATTAAGTGCCAGATGTGGATAATTATTTAAGCCAAACATCCAAACTGTAAAGTTCATTCATAACTTTTCATTGCAACCTTTCATTTGGTGTCTATTTTAGTAAAAGGAGCCCTAGTTTAAGGCATGCTTTTAAGTCATAAATGTTTGTAAAGGCCCCTTGAGCATGAGTGGGACAGATTCGGTGGGAAAATTTGAAAAAATCTGGATTTGTTTTTCTGTAAGAATATTACCTATTTCTTTCTCTTTCCTCCAAAAATAGACAGGCACAAGACATCTTACTAGTTTGGGGTTTTCTTTTAATTATAAATGCAGAACTTGACATAAAACTGACAGATACAAAGGAGATTGTTCTTCTCTTCACTACCCTTCTGAAACCAGGAGGCATTGCAATTTCCCATGTGACATCTTGATTACATTCCTTTGGAAGATAGCATTTTTCTAAAAATTAATTTGCTTTTTAAAGATCATTTCACAAGCCTACACTGACATTCCACATGAGCGGAATGTGATCCTGCCAAACCAGATAATCTATACCACAAAGTCTTGACAATATCTGCTCAGAGGACTTTGAAAGCACAGAGCTGCGGGGGTTACTTGTGGCCTGTGGGCTAAGGGAATTTAGACCATCAATGTTGCCAGGATACTCTTTGCTGATTAGGAATTAATTTCAGATCCTCGCTCCCATGATAAATTTTGTACACTTCCACATAGGTATGATCTAGAATATATAAATACTACAGTGACACCGTGGAAAAAGGGATTGGCAAAAGAACTGCGCACATCTGTCAAATTTTTATCTTTACCTTGAATTATTTTTGAATTAACCTTTCTTTTAATCTACAAGCTTCTTGCTTGAGGCAAAACAGTCTTTACTTCACAAAACCATCTGCCTGGCTTCAAGACTTTCATGTCAATGGACAGACCTAGAATAAGGCACCATGTAGTGGTAGGCAATTTGACAGGAGCTTTGACAAATTGGAAATAAATCACATGAACATAAAGAACATACCATTGAGTGCTGAGTGATATACTAATTATATTTTTGTGCTTTATGAGTGAGAGACAGCTAAAACTGAAAGCAAAGTCACCAGTCCCACTAGTTGGGAGGTGCATTGAGAGCATTGCATACTTCATCATCAGACAATCTGGAAGTTTGAAGTTTGAGTTTAAGGCTTTCCGGAAAAGGAACTGACATTTATCAAGGTAAAACTTTGTCTTCAATTTTTGCATATCACAAACCAAGGAAATGAATTGAGAGCAAAGTAGGTTCTCTATCAGGCAGTGGTATCTGCATAACAAATAATCTACTCCCATTGTTGATAGTGTTACCATTTTTAAATACCATTAAAACTAAAATCAGTTACCTTGTGCAGCAGTGAAACCGTATCTTAAATCTAGTGCAAAAGAAGTCAATTATTCTAACATTTTCCATAGAATCATGGAATATCCTGAGTTGGAAAGAACCCACAAGGATCACTGAAATACATCTCCTGGCCCTGGACATGTCAGCCCCAAGAACACCATGTGTTTGAATGTCTTGGGAGGGTGTGCTCTAGAATTTCTGGAGGTTAGGGAAGAAAACACAATGTTTGCAATGTTTATGGATTTTTATCAGAGCTAAGTAGGAGACAACCCCTCCTACTCTTTTTCCAGAACAAGAGTGGCATTAGTGAGATCAAACCCAGTGTGAGATGTTATGGTCGTGCTTGGGAATTCAGTGGGACATCAGAAACAACTGGTAATGGACAGGAGGTGTCTGAACTGAAAAATAAAAGTTGCAGTACAACTGTAAACAGAACATATTTATAATATTCACATCATGCATCCTTTCCAGCTGGGCAAGTTTCTGTTATATTTGTACTGCGTCTTGCACAGTGAGGCCTTAGTCTGTAATAGGAGCTTCTAAGCACACATAAATAACAGTGTTTCTGTTGCTCACTGAGCAAATTTAACTAAGAATGCTTTCTTCAGAAATGCAATATGGGGTGAACAGACCATGAAAACTGTCACTGGGCTTTTTTTCTATAATCTATCAGGTTTTATGTGCTGTTCCTGTAGTACTGGGTTTAGCTGTAACGTCTCACAGGGGCACTTTTCAAAGATACACCCTGTTTTTATTTGCAATTAGAGCTGTTATCACTCTCCTTAAATAATGTATTTCATAATTTAAAGCAGACAGGGAAAGCTACACAAACATGAACTTAAGTGTATCTCTACAACACTCCTGCAAGGAAGTTCAAAATTATGATATTGTTGTTACTTTCATTGCTAAATCAATGTACCAAATACAGTAATCAAATTTTAGACAGGGGTTGCTAAAGGAGTTTTCACTGAAAATTGCTTGCAGTGTTTGACATTATGAGTTTGTTTATTATCTAGTAAGCAGTTGGCAAACATTAAAGATACACCTATTTTTACTATGTCTTCCAAGTAGAATATTTCTACCAGATCTTTAAATTTCATAAGCCACTGCTATTAATTTATGATAAAAGATAAAGATGGAATAAAATGAAAAGCAAATGAAGACTCACTCCTAAGTATACCTGCAGTCAACATGGTACACAGGTCCTTTTCCAAAGGTTGCTAGGGACAAGGAGGATTCTTTCACTGTTTTCACAGAGATTTGGATTTTACCTACTGAGAAAAGTTAGAAACTCTGTGGTTAGAAATGTTGCAAGGTCCTGCAAAGGATCAAAGGAGAAGAGAATTACTTGGGATCCTATCTTGTCTTCTGGACACAATGAGGACCTTTAAAAAAATCATTACATTCAAGTGCTGAAAACTTCTGAGAAAGTGCAAATCTGGATGAAAATACTTTGAAGTGCTTCTTACCTATCTTGATGATAATTCCAGGTATCACCTTCACTTAGAGAGGAGAGAATACAAACAGCAGAATTATTAAAACATGAATAAAATATCAAAGACTAGACTCTTCATCTGTTCACAAGTGTCTCATCTTTGTTTTAAAGAATTTACATTTCTTTAAATATATATTTTATACTATATTGATTCAGGGTCAAATTTTGTGATTCTTACCTGAATCTCATTTCAACACTCAATGTTTAGCAATGTTAAGCAGGTTTTTTTTTAAATTATTTAATTATTTACTTAAAAATATTTGGTGTTTGGCTTGGAACTTTCTTCTTAGGGTTATATGAAATACATTGCACTGGTCAGTGTTCCCTTAAGGCAATATTTCATATACTATTTTAGAAAGTATCCATAGCAGCAGACAGACCACACACATTTCTGTTCACATAATTTATTGGTTTCCTTCCTTAGTAATTGCCCCTTGGATCTTACAGCTTCAGTGTAAAATCCTAAGGCCCTCTAATAGAGGTCACTGTGATTTCCATAGACTTCAGCTGAGATAGCTTAAGCTATGTGTACCTATTTTGCAAACAAATTATATACTGCTCTGTGCATATTTATCTGCACTCACAGAAATGGATCAATTAATAGAATAAGACTTCCCAGAATTCCTGTTCCTCAGGAAAATGCATCCTGACTTGTTGAGATATTCCTGGATTCTCAGCAACCAAAGCAAGTTTAATCAGGCAAATGAGCAAAACTCCCTCCAAGAGCAGGACAAAAGGAGTTGAAACAGAATTTGGGCAAAATTCATACTGAAGTCAGTGAACTTTATTTTAGTAACTTCTAAGTAACAAGGGTGTGGGAAAAGGAGCCTAGGAGTCAATTCCATATGTGACTGAAAAATTTGTGTTTAATTATCCTATTCAAATAGTGCATTGCTATCAAATCTAGATTGTAGTGTATGGGAGTGGTAAACACCCGTCTTTTTAAAATTAATTCCCTTTCACTCTTTTAGTGATGATAGTGTTCTTATTTGCTGTGGCAGCAGCACTGCCATGCAGATCTGCCTTTTGCTGCTGTGGCTGTAGTGGGGAGTGAGTCTCTTTCCACTGCCCTTCATCCTGTCACAGAGCTGGGAGCTGCTGTGGCCCCTCATTAGGCAAATCTGGCATCTGCTGGCCCCAGATGCCGATCACTGGGGGGAATTTTTTTTCTCAAGGTAACATATGGACTTTAGCATCCCTGTGAGCTTTACTTGCTCCTTTCTGTGTCTCTCTTCTTCTCCACAAGCAGCTGAGACAGTACTAATGTTATTTTCTCAGTGACTTCCTGTCCTGTTTTTGTCTTGTTTTATGTGTACCCATCCACGCTTTGTTTACATTTCTATTTATGAATATATGGAGAGTTCTTTAGTAGTTGGAAATGTTCTAGCAAAAATGTACAGGATCTTCATAGCAAACCATGCCTGGTAAAGCATGTTACTCCTCTTTTACAGCATCCTGGAATATTGAATATGGCAAAATAGAGCACCCTCTTCTCTTTGGCATAGCGCTGCATCAGTTTATGCTGGGTATGAATGTGCCCTGGAGAAAGCAGATACAACAGCTGAGAATAGCTAGGTGGGCATACAGGCAAGGCAAGTCACAGAGAACTGATGTAAAGGCTGCCCTACTGATCTAAGAATAGTCCGCCTAATATGCTGCTACATTTGTGGAGTCATAATAGAAGAGTATGTGACATATGTGAAAAGGTATCATTGATTTACACTGAAATACATTAGAGGGAAACTTTTCCGGAATTATTTGTTTGTTGGAAAGTTTTGCTGAGTGCAGACTAGTTCCTTTGGAACTGCCATCACTGCCACTAAAGTGCTGTGTTTTAACAATTCTCACTTTTGTTACAACTGTGAACCTTTCATAGTTTCTTTGTCCTTAGGATGTCAGACATGAAAGGGAGGCAGTGTCATGCTGTTCCTGAATTCTAGGTGCCTTGATCCTTGATCACTTTGTTAAATCATTAGAGGGAGGTCCCTCGGGGAATTATCAAAAGTCTCTGAAGAGTCACTTATGAAAATGAATGTACCTCTCACATAACATATATCACTTCCAATCCTGTCTTGAGTCTGGCTTCTCTCTGAAATGTTTCTGAATGTTAATCAGTAATCAGGGCACAGATTGGTACATGCTGCTGGGCTTTGAAGTTATTCCTATCGTATGATTTGTCACATCCTTAGTAGTACTTTGCATGATTTACATACATATCCTATTAGACTTTCTTGCTTTTAAGGACTGTAGATTTCAGCAGAAATACTTGACAGCACCCAACTGTTGGACATCCTTGAGAGTTTCACATTAGCCAAGTACAAGGTGCCACTTGACAGCTCCAATTGACTAGAGGATTGAGAAGTGGGTTATATTGCTCATCTCTGTTGTAGCATCACTGCTGGATAGCTTTTCCAAATGTCAGGGCATGTCTGTGCTTCCCAGACTGGATGCTGTGAGATTGCACCCCAGCTATCCTTCCCATTTGCTTGACAGGAGACATCCCAATATTATTTGCTGTGGAGAGTTCAGCACAGCTGCTCCCCCAGGGTGGGCAACTAGTTTTATTATAATGTAAATTTTCTTCTCTCAGAGAAAGGGTGTAAATCACAGGAATGGTTTATTGTTAATTGATGTTTCTGTGTAAGCCCTGCTTGGCAATAGCTAAAACATACCTGTGCTATCAAAACTGTTTTCAGCAAAACCCAAAATATAGCTAAAAACTACACTGTCACAGTCAAAACCAGCACAGTATATTTAAAACTTCTTAAGGAAATGTTTAAATACCTTTAAAATTAGAAAACCCCTTTTTTAGGCTAGTTATCACCATTTATCCAGGGCTGAATCTCTGCAAGTGATTTTCTTTTTTTTGGTTTTCTGGGGGGGGGATGGGGGACTGGGGAGGGGGGGGAGTGTTGCTTTTTTTGTTGTTGTTGGGATTTGTTGGTTGTTTGGGGTTTTTGTGTGTATGTGTGGTTTTTTGGTTGGTTGGTTTTGGGTTTTTTTTGGGGATTGGGTTTTTTTGTGATTTTTTTTGCTGTTGTCTTGGTTTTTGAGTGTTTTTGTTTGAGTTTGTTGGTGGTTTTCTGGGATTTTTTTTTTTTTTTGTGGCTTTAAACTGACAGCTGGTAGATTCAGACTGGATAGTAGGAAGAAATTCTTCAGAGGGCAGGCTCTGAGCAACCTGGTTTAATGTAAGGAGTCACTGCCCATGGCAGGGTGTTTGGTGATGATCTTTAAGGTCTTTTCCAACATTAACTGTTCTGTGATGCAAGAAATAAGCTTAAATTGAGACATATTTAAGGAAGGAAAAAAAATACTGTCCTATTTACAGCAGTATATTTTTGAAATTTCAATTTTAATTTTCACATTTGTTTTAGACTTTTATACCCATCTTTAATCACTACAAGTGAAAGAACAGTTGAGACTACCAGCTGTAGATTAGTGTTTGTGATGATTCTAACATAACTGAGAAATCAAATTAGTTTTTAGCAAAGTCTGAATTTTAGCAGTTTTTCATTATGTTTATAGCAACTATTTACTCTCACTTCCTGTGTGTATGTATGCATAGGGTTTCAAAATATTTCTAGAACAGAAACTGAACTTTTTGTTATTAATATGACTGCCTGAAGGGAATAAAAATATCTTTATGAAGCAATGGGCAAAATATTAAGTGTTGATTAGATAGTGTTTGATTCTTTATAAGATTGGGATGGTGGGGGGAAGAGTCAAAGTGTGAAAATTATTTTGAATTAATTACTATATCTGTTCTAATATCAATCATGTCACTTGTTTATGCCTACTGTTAAAACATCTGGAGGATTTCTTAACATTTTAGATCAGTTTTTATTGTGGACTACATTTACTGTCCACTAAACAGACCAGACTTACCATATCCTACATAATTCTGCTCCTTTTGCTGGGAAAATCCTTTGGTAGGTGCCCCTCAGTCATCCCCTGCAGGAATGTGAACAAATAATACAGAAAGAGGAAATACAGAAATTCTTGCAGTGGGGTTAGCTGAGCTCCTGCTGAGGAGCACAGTTACTTTATTTTGTGCTGGGCTAGCCAGAAACTGAAAAGGGAATGTGTGGTACCATTTCCTATCACAGCTGGATAGGGATAATGCCTTCCATAGTTGGGTAAGAGACATTTACTGAAGAAGTTATTCTGTAAGGAAATAACTAATGGGAAACAGACCTGCAGTGGACATAAGAAATATCTAAAGAGGCTCTTGGGAAGAACTTTCAGCTATGCAATGTTAGCAGATACAATTATAGAGGATTGTGAAACCACATCTGCCAACTGAAATAACTGGCAGTGAACAAAAGATGATGAGTGAAAGAAAATAACCATTGGCATGGTTGTGAAATGCATTATCTAGTCATTTCCAGCATCTGTAACAGAAAGCACATTCCTGTTTTATTTGTGGAAGCACAAGGAAGGTTCAAATCTGATGGTACAGCAGTGAATGAATTTGTAAAATTTGATATTATAACTTTACAATATTCTAAGAGATTTGAAAATCAAGTATATTTGTGTAGTGTCAAGAGTTGCAAAGAAAGAAGATCTGTACTCTGGAACAGGTCATTCTCTGAAGTATATATTGAAGAATGATGACTGGTGCATAATTTTATGTCACTAGCTAAGTCTGACATGACCCTGTCAAACCATCAGGGTCACTTTCTCCACTTGAAGAACAAGTTCCCTCACAAATAAATAAAACAACACACAAACCTTCCAATAAGGTCTTACCTTTGAGCACAGTAGTTTTCTTTCTATCATAAATGACATACAGTAGTCTCAGTTGAATAGGAGCTCTGGTAATACAGGTCTTTGAGGAGTATTTATGGAGAGAGAGAGACCATCCAGAGGTGTGAATGATGGCAATGCCAACTTAATTTGCTTGCAAATGCCGTGACCTCCATGGGCAGCTGTACTGGAGCAGCACATGTAGAACAATAATAACTGAGGAAGGTCAAATTAGTTCATGAACCAGGCAGTATCTCCAAGAATGGGACAACTTCCCTGATTATGCTACCTGCAAATGAGCCACCTTCTGTGAACTACTTGCCACCAACAGGCTGGATAAGTCAGGATTTTAACATAATTTATGACATCAGAAGCAAATATGTGCTAGGAAAAACAGGTTCTCTGCCAGGCTAGAGCTTAATCTCAGGAGCGTGTCTCTTTCACAGGGAAGTGAAACACATGAGCAAGCTTTCCTAAATTACACACTAATCTACTTTTCAGTGACTTTAAAATTTATTACTGAAAGTACAAATAGCTGTCAGCTTGGAACTAATTAAAATGTTAGGATTAACCTAAGGTGTACTGTTGCCCAGGATTTCAGCAAATGAGAAAGGCACAGAAAAAAAATAAATGGATGTTTAACTGTAACTGTCATAGAATAGAGTTCTCAATGTAAGTGAAATATCTGATGACTCCAGTGAAGGAATGGATTTCTTAGCAACATCTAAAAGTTTGCAGAAGTTAGGTGAGTCATGTAACGTGCCACATTACAAAAGTAATGATGTTTGCAAGAAGACTGGGCTGGGGATATGATTATTCTGATTTATAAAAACAAATGTAATTTATAATGTACCATTTCTTACCAGCTGTAGTAGCTGAAGATCCCTTCACCCCTACCTGATAGACATGGAATAATTATTTAATGTAATGGACTATATGTAAAAATATAACTACAATCTCTAAAACCAATCTATAAAACCACAGGAATGATTAGGCCAGCCCAGTTAACTCCATGTAGACACTCAGAGGTGTGGACGTTGCACAAAGGAAAAACTCCAGAGTTTGTACTTGTGCATGGCTCGTGGGTAGATCAGAGGCACTTTGAGCTGGCTGCAGCACAGTGCTCCTGGGGCAGGGTTTGTGGGGTCTGGGAATTCCCTCCTTGAGACAAGGGTGTGCAGGGGCTGAAATTGCAGAGCCATTCTGGTATCTGGCTGCAAACCCAGCTCTGGTATTTCCAGTGCAGTGGATAAGCTGCTAGGAACAAATCCCATCTTCAAAAAGTTTCTTGGCTTCTTGGTCTGTTTTTCTTTTTTTCTCTTTAATTCCTGTCATCTAGATCTTCTGCTTTCAAAAGATTTCCTCCACAGAGCTTCATCATGGGGAAGTCAGAAATCAGGAGTATGGGAGGAAATCCTTCTGGCTTATTTTCTAGATCAGCAACTGAACCTAAGAGGAAAACATGGTGACTGCTACAAATCAGAAGACAAATCTTGGGAGAATGTAGTCAAGATTTTACAAACTTGTACAGAGAGGAGCAAATTGTGGTGATATGAGAGTTTTTAATCTGGACAGAGTTCATACAACAGTCAAAGGAAAATCTATGTCCAAACATTCAGTGTGGGAAACTTTAGCTTAAATCATGGGCTTCATCTTAATTTCAACAACTGAAAACCATTCTTAGTGAGTTATTATTCAGAAAGCTTGAAAAGAAGAAGCTGTCAATCATATTTTTAATTCAGCTGGTTTTTCATTTGAAAATTAGCTCAGTACCTTTTAATCAATTATTGCTTTAATTTTATGATTTGGCCCCATTTGCAGGTCATTGGTTTTACCTCTGCAACATGTAGCTATCACATTTTGCTTATGTTAAACAAATATTTTTAGATTTTAATTTTGAAAACATTAAATGTTTATTTTCTGTTTCTGCCTTGAAGTTATCATGCTTCATTGGTGACATAATTTCTATGGAGAAAAATGAGTAAAACATAATGGTTTCAGATGAAGACAAAAACAGAGGAACAAATGAAATTCCTAAAATCAAAGGACTTGCAGAAAATCTACCCGAGAAAATAGAAAAATCTGGGGTTTATATAGAGAAGCATTTTAACCAAAATTCTTCTCAAAGTTTTCCATTAAGTGTGAGTCTTAAATTTCATGTACTAACTGCCTGAATGCATGTGGCAAAAAAGTAATTGGGTAATAACTTATGAGCATCTGCAATGCATTTGGGAAAACGAGTCAGTCCTTGTTGGTCTGAGGGCACTGTGAACAAAGTGAAAGTTCTACATTTTGTCTAGAAAGATGGGCAGTTGAACTTCACTTTCTCCTATTGTATTATTACCACAATGGAACTATCAATCAGCCAGCCAGACACATTAACCAAGCAAGCCATAAATTCCACAAGGTCTTGCAATTGTACTTTTCAGCTTTTTTACTTCTTTTAGCATTCCTAAAAGTTATTGCTCTTTCCCTGGCATCTTCCCACATATATAAAGGTTCTGGCAGATTTGACCTTCACCATGGACTTCTACCTTTCTATTTAAAGTGCTTTCTATCACTTTCTGAAGTTGCTTTGCATATGCACTGTGCAGCCACCATCAATCAAATTGTGTCACCCTGCACCGTTCCCATCTACTGCCTGGTGTCATCCTGGCACGGAAGATTTCAAAAAAATACATATTTAACTTCTACTGACCTGAGTTTTAAACCGACACTTAGAAAAGTGACCTCTTGGTATAAATTAGCCATTGTGATATTTGGCATCTCTGTGACAGGATGGACTTTGTCACCCCTAGCCACTCCCCTTCTCTGTTTTTGGGAAGTGATGAGCCTCTTGACCAAATGGACCCTACAGCCATGCTTAGTGCTTCATCACGTTCCCACATCTGCTGCCTTGTCACTTCTGTGATCCCTGTCACATGGCTGGGGAAGGAGGGTTTTGGGGCCTTCAGTAAATGTGAAACTATTGATTCCCTTTACTGTGTTACATGACTATGTCTTCTAAGCAGCTTCCTAAAAGGGCACAAGAGATATTAATATTAAAGCAGGCAAATGTGCTCTGCCCTTATTGCCAGTCCTGGTGTGCATGGGTCAGGAGTCAGTCCATCCAAAAAAAATCACAATATCAACTGAAAAGTCATGATATTGAAACACTAATAATTCTATGAAGAAAAAGGCTTGCTCTTAGGAGAAAGTGGGAATATGGAGAGCCTCAAAGGGAGACACAACTTCCAGAAAGACAGGGTGCCATCACCACTGTGCCTTCCCACTGGATCCCAAACACTCAAGTTCTTCTGTGGGTCTCTTCTGAAAATCCCATTAGCTCCCTGTTTTCTTCCTTACTCTTTGCAAAGTGAGGGGAATGAGTAATTTAAATTCAGCTTAAAGGGCTTAGTACCTGCCTCAGTGCCCTGGGAATGTGTCCTTTCATTGTAACCTTGCAATGAGAAGCTGTGCTGAATTGGGTTCTGAATACCTGTTTCCACCCCTAAAACTACTGTTGTCCTTCCTTCTGCACAATTCTTACACAGTCATGTGTTAGAGCCTTTCTCAAGTGTGGGAGACACGGCTTCAGTTCCTGTTTTTATGTGATCAAAATCAGGATCTCATTCCTTAACTGGGTGACCAATCTAGAGGTTTCGTGGGAAGGGAAGAGAGAATAATCTCAGCTATCAGAGCTTCTCACACAGTGAGACTGAATGCCTGATGGTAACCTTGTTGCTCTGTGCTGTCACAGAGCAGCAGAATAGCCTGGTTTCTGATGATTTTGCGCTAATTTAATCATACTGCAGTGTGAAAAGTAAATAAACAACTTTTTGGGAGCATATAGGGAGATGAAGACTCCTGCCACAGGTGGATGTTTTCTGAGGATTTGGGCTGACAAGTTTTGGTTCTCTTTCCTCGCTCTTGTAGCCAAATCATTAGAGAGAGCTGAAAGTCTCTTCTCTCTTCTCCCAGTTCTGTTACCCTTTAGCATAAGTGGCTGAAGTGCTTTGAGGCCTTTGCAGCTGAAGTGAACAACTCGTGCAGCTGTGTTCTGCTACCCAGACACTCACCGGAGCCCTTCTGGAGCAGAGGGTGAGTTTGGAACACATGCATAAGCAATAATGCATTAACTGTTGCTTAATAACTTATTAGAGCCTGGCTTCTGTTGAGGCACCAGGGAAAAGCTACAGCCAATTAGTTGTAAGAGGGCGGTGGAACAAAGTTAAACTTTAAATTACTACTGGAAAGGTGAGCTGATAAACTTGAGACTAAACTAGTGTATCAGCACTACAATGGAACTATCAGCTTGGTATAAAACATTAGTATGACAAATTAGTGCTTTGATTGTGCTAGATATAACCATATTAATTTGTTTAATTAAACAATCTAGGCTTCTCTAGGTGTGGGTCATTTAAAAAATGTTAAAAATAAAATTAAACACATAATTAAGCTGACAACAGATAAAGACCCTTGTGCAGCAAGCTGAAGGCAGTTAATTTATAAGGAGCCTGGTCCCTAAAGTCTGTGTAGTTTATTAAAGTTACTGAGGCAGAGATGTGATAAAATATTTTATGTAGTGCTTTAAAGGCTAAATTGCTCTGACAATTTTAAAGTCCATGGGATATAGTCAATTAGGATGTCTTGTTATCATGTTTTTACTCATAAAGTAATCTAAACAAAATCCATGGTTATACTAATAATTTATTAAAGTTCCTGGGTTGACCTTTCCTCAAATACTTCACAGTGGGGTGTGTAACAGCCCTCACTGGTCACTGTGGTCATAATGAAACTCATCTGAAACATCGTGTCCCTCTCAAAATGCCAAGAGATTGCCAGGGATTTATGTTGGAAACTTGGTCAAAATGTAAAACGAACCACCTTGTCCTGCAGGTTTCCAGGTAGAAGGTCTGTAAAGTTCCTGTATGAGGGGAAAATACTGGTATTGCCTTCAGTGTCTGGAGCTGGAGGAATTCTGGTTAGGTATTTTCCAACACCTTCATCTGGATTTGAAAATAAAGCACACCAAAATGCCTGTGACAAAGCTGCATTAGAAAATTAACTAAGCACTTGCATTTACAACCTGCTCACTTGAAAGGTTAGAAATATGTTTGAAAAGGTAGTTGCAGCGCTCAAGTTGTTTTCTATGTTTGGGAGTATGCAAATATGTCAGCTTTATCTCTGATATTTCTGGGGACTTGCAGGGCTTATTTCTCCTGCAATTTCTAATGGGATATTTCCAATTTTTTTTTGGTACTGCCTTTTAGCAGTGTTAAGTCAAGTCTATCCTTGATCTTTATCAAGGTCACAAGGGCAGTTGCTAAATTTCTGTTGGACTTCAAAGAGTTTTTTATGTAACCCTCAGGCTTCTAAAACAAACAGGAAGAGGGGTAAAAAAACAAAGGCTAACAAGCCCTGTTCGGGAGAAAGCTAAGGAAAGGCACAATAGGATGAAGAAAAAGGGACTTAACCCAAAACTTATAAAATCTCCTTGTTTTAAATGGACAAAGATTTTAAAAAGAATATGTTGCTTTGTAAAATACACTGGGTGAGGTCAGTCCTTGGCTTTCATACTCCGGGTCATCTCTTTTCCTCAAAATATTTCTTTTTCATTTGGCAAAGTTTCTCTGAGCCTTGTATTTGTCATGCAGTGCTGTGTGATGGAGTTGGAATGTGGTCCCCACTTAAAATGTACTGAAGCATGGGACATGCTTACTTTTACCCATCTTCACAAATAGCCAAAAAATACCCCCACAAGTATACTTTTAATCACCTTCATAGAAAATATCTGATCAAACAAATGTTTTTATCTGGATTTTGCACTGTCGTGTGTTTCAGAAGGGCAATTTAAATTGAAGTTGTATATTTCTGGGGGTTTAAAGAGTTTTCTGTAGCACTGAGGTTTGCAGCTGCCAAAGCCATGTTGAAGAGCTGCAGCCAAATGCTCCCTTACAAAATATCCTTATCCAGAGAGCAGGAATGACAGGGGTTGGCTGCTCAGAGATGGGTGACTGTTCTGCAAGCAATCTATAGCTTTACATATTTTTTTTTTTTCCTGAAACTTTTCATCCTTCATATTTTAAAATTAATGCCAAATCAACTGTGCCTAAAACTTCACTACTACACAATATTTGCTTCTTACACATGTTTTAGGGCAGGCCTATCCAACACTGAAAAGGGAATGGGAGACACAAATTCTGTGCTAATCTTTTAAGGGAAACAAGATGACATATGAATGCATTGACAATATTAATGTAGATCTCCTGCCAGGCCTTATAGTCTGTCTCCTTCCAGATTTTGGAGATCTGCATTGCAGATCTGAGGGCCAGCCTCAGATCATAGAAAAATAGCTAGCAATAAGTGATTCCCAAATGAATTTTTGCTGTGTCTGCACATTATTCAACTTCCTAAACTTCTATTACTTTTGACTGTAGGTCAGTTTTGATTTATCATTTCAACTATAGTTACTATGTGAATATAAAAAGAATAAGAAATTTTCCTCTTTGTTATTTCAGTGTGATCAAGAAAAGCTCCTTTTAACTGAAACTTTTTCACAAGTTAATTATATTCAAATATTCTGTGAGGTTGTACCTACTAACCCATAAACACAATATTTGAGAAAAAAGTATAATATACCATGATTTAAAATTTTGTATGCAGGATGAACAAATTATTATAAGTAAATTTCCTTTTGTTTAGCACAGAGATTTAGGAAGCATTGGAAGTTCATGCTTGAGCGCTTTCGTATTTTTTCATAAAAATTACTTTTGCTGATGAAAGTAAATATTCAGTGTCTGAAAGTAAAGGGAGAAATTTGGTTTACTGTGGGATAATGAAAACTGAAAAACAATTATGTTGCTGCAATCAAGATCTCAGCTACAAATAACTAATTTCAGTTCTCTTCCACTGCTCCAAAATATACTGCTTATTGTTCTTAAAATATTTATGTGTCTTTGAATTATTTACTGAGCAAAGGACGCTTGCACTCTTTTAACATAGAAGGAGATGGAAGATTATTTCGTGTCAACATAACAGAAGACAATAATAAATCCATAATGTGAATAATATGCCTGGGAAAAGAGCTGTGTGTTAGTGTGTGTGTGACTAGATTGCACCTGGGCTTTACTTGTGGAAATACTTTTTCTAGCAGTGTGGAAACACTTGGTTTGAGTGAACAAAGTAATCAGGAAAAACTCTTCTGCGGTTGGCTTCTTTTAGAAAGGTACTTGAGTAGTCACCTTGTACTAGTTTGAGATTTGATTGCTCAGAAGACTCGAGGATATGGAAACCAGCAAACAATGAATTAATTTCAATTTGTTTCCCATTTCTGTAGAGGTGGATTTGCAATATTAATGTGAGCAGTGTGAATGCTGACCTTTTCTGTCGTTGTGTTTAGGAATGAGATATTAGGGAGAAATTCTTTACTGTGAGGGTGGAGAGAAATGACACACATTTCCCAGGGAATTGTGGTTGCCCCATCCCTGGAAGTGTTCCAGGCCAGGTTGGATGGGGCTCTGAGCAATTTGGGATAGTGGGTGGTGTCCCTGCCCATGGCAGGGGGTTGGGAAGAGATGGTGTTTAAGGTATCTTCCAACCCAGCCCATTCCAGGAATAATGTCTTACTTTTTTCCATTCCTGTCTGGCTTTGGGCCCTTGTCTGCTTTATTTCAAGTATACTGAAAAAAAAACTCCACCCAACCAACAATGAAAAACATCCCTATAGGAAAAAATTAGATGCAAGCAAGATATTTTTATGTTCTTCACTTGTACCTAAAACATTTTTGCCTTTTCCATGTTTTTCCTACCCTTGTTTCCTTAATGAAAATATGACCCAGTTAATCTAACATTTTGCATCTTCAGGCTCATGAATAAAAAAATTAGCTATATTTTTAATGCAAAGCACAAGTATAATTCTGTACATCTTTCCAAAATATGGACAATATCCAACATAGAATTTGACACTGTGGAACAGAGCAGGAATCTTGCCAGCTAGCAGTCACTGAGAGGTGACAGTTTAAAATAATTCAAAGGTGCCCAAGAAATACATTTCCCACATGACAGTTTCTTTCTAGCCCCAGCAATTATGTCTGACTATTAAAATTTTGAAGTGTGTGGCAAAGGAAAAGAAAGGATAAATGATAAAAGAGGGAGGGGATAATGGCCAGAAATGTTCTTGTGTTTTCTTCAGAAAGGCACATGAATGGAGCCTCAGAACGTTTCCTGCTGCCATTGAAACCAATTAGATTTTTTTGCATTAACTTCAGTGAGAGCAAATGCAGGCCCCTGGAGATAAATATTTCTGTCAATATTGCAAAAAACCTGTTTCATTTCAGGTCATAATGTAGACAGAGATATGATGTTGTCTTCTAATCTGGTGTAGGATTTATATAATTGAAGGAGAAAGGCACTTTAATCCTTGGGTTAAAATGATTATATTTTGTCTTCTTAAAAAAAAAAAAAAATCACACGGGAATAGTTCTGTTATAATACTACTGAGATTCTTTCCTGTACTAAAAGAACAATCATCTGATCTTTGCAATTACTGATTTGTGTAGTCAAAGAGTCGCTGAAGCGTATTCTGTTGTTTCTATTTTAGGAGGAACAGATACTTTCATGATGCTGCCAAAAATTTTTCGCTTTTTTTGGGGATCTAAAATTTGAAATGCAATAGACCTCTACTGCAATGCTTCATCATTCAAGCTGCCCTTTTAGATTAGTTAAAGATCATCTCCAAGAACTAGAGTACAAGGTATAGACCTGTGAGAAAAGGTCTCTATAAGAATTGGGATGTTTAGCATTTTGGTGTTTTCTGCTTTGAAAACAGATGTTCTGAATTTCCTATATAGCTGAAGCTTTTACATCAATAAATGCTACTTGGTTTTAAATGAAAATATGTTCTAGAAATCTTTACATTTGTGATATTTTTTCGTTTGTTTCATTTTTCTGACATCCCCCTGCATGGGAATTTAAACCATGCTGGAATTGTTGATTTATTTATTTTTAATTGTAAGCCATGAAAAAGCTGATTATTCAAGTGTAAAAGTTTTCACATGGCAATGAAAGAATTCATTAGGGAATTGGAAGGTGTAGATGGATAGTAATTCTATTCCTCTGGAGAAACAGTTACCAGTATGAACATATAAATAAATTATTTCCCTGCTGAAATAAATCTGAAGTCTTAATTCTCTCTATTGACAATTTAATAGATTTCATTTTAGATATCCTTCTAATGATTTGATTTATTAAATAAAGATATACATCTTTAACATATGTAAAATTAAGCAAAAAGTCATCTGAAGATGGCAGAAATCTAAACAAATGTATTCTTTTTTCACTTTCAATGAACAAACTCTTCTTGGTTGATATTTTGAAAAAATTATCTGTGAAAAAGTTCTTCTCAAATGGGTGCAAAATCAGAAAATATGAAAACAAGACCCAACCCACAGTATAATTATGCAAATATTTGTTTTGTAAAAATCCTACATTGTTTTCCTTATCAAAGACAATCCAGATTTTTTCCAAGGGGAAATAGGTAATATGCAGCAAAGTCTTGGAAATTCCTTGTAACTGTGGGCAGAAGGTAGCACAATTCCCATTGGTTGTGTTTACCCACTAATAAATAACACCAGGGCAACTGATCAGCCTGTTAAAACAATTTCTTAAATTATAAAAATAGCTGGAAACATTTGGCAGCTTTTTTGTTCAGCTGCCAGAGTTTCCAAGACCCAAAGAAGCTGCCACAAGACCTTTTTCTAGAAACTGGCTCCAGAGAGCCGGGGAGCTGGGAAGTCTGGGGAATACCACAGTCTTGCTGCCCTGGGAGTCACCAGGAGCTTAAAACCAGGCTGGTATTTGATCTGGGAGGCACAGACAAGAGTCCTCCAGGATTATACCTGAGTTTTGCTGAATGTTTAGAAATATAGCTATTTCTGCAAAGTGTCTTTATTTCAATATTCAGCTAAAAACATGTCTGAGATTGTATTCAGAGGTCTAAGAAGTGGGGATGTAGCACAGTGAACCCTCCATGAAGATATTATTTTTTGTGAAGTGAACTGGAATAAATCCATGCTGTGACCCCTTTGGACAGATGGGGCAAATACCTTAACAAATGCAGAAGCAATTTCTATCATTCAAAGTTGATGGGACAAATAGCACACTCTAAAAATGTGTCTAGAGGATGGTGATGTACACACAGATAATCTGCCTTGTTTTGCTTGACAAATGAAAAACAGTGTGAATGTCTGCAGAATAAAATAGCAGATAAATTCAGTGTAGGTAAATGTCGGGTGATGCACATGAGAAAAAATATTCCTTGCTGTCTAGATCTATGATGATGTCTTGTGATGTTATCCTCTGTATTCTGGGGTAAAATACTCCACTGACAGTAGGTAAACCTCTGAAGATGTCAGTTCAATGCTCAGTAACGGTTAGATAACAAATCAAATATTATAAATCATTAGAAAATTAAAAAAAATAAAGAAATTGAGAATATCATTATAGTGTTGTATGAAAATCCATGATCTGCCTCCAACTAGACACTGAGAAGTTTTTGCCACCCCTCCAGACCTCCCTCCTCCCCAATCTCCAGAAGGTTGCAGTAGAACTGAGGAGGAGTCCATGAAAGGTCTAAAAGATAAGCAAAGAATGAGAGAGCTTCTGTATTAGGAATGATTAAATAAATGAGGATCCTTCAGTCTGGAAAATAAAGGGCTGATGGAGACTGTGATAGCAGTCTATAAAATCATAAAGTGCTGATAAGGCTCAGTTGTTCACATTCTCTTCACAGTACCTTGTCCAAGAGCCAGGGGAAATCAAATGAAGGTAGCAGGAGCCAGATTTAAAAGAAATAAAAAGACAGAGATCTCATGTGCTGGGTAGGTGATCTTACCAAAAGATTGATGGGTGCTAAAATTCTCTATTGGTCTAAGGGAAGAATAGTCAAGTTCACAGAGGAGAAATTCACTGAGGTTTAGCTGAACACATGGTTATCGTGTCTGGTTCAGGGAGTCCCTAAGCTGAGAATAAGTGGAACCTGGGTGAGTATTAGGGGAAATAATGATTTATACTTTTTCTGTTTTTATACTTTTCCCTCCTTATCCACTTATGGTTGTTGTTGGAGACAGAATATAGTGCAAGAGGGGTTTCTGGGCTCAGTATGGCTGTTTTTATGTTCTCAACTGCTTCTCAAATTTACCTGAATTTGAGGAATTGTGTACTCTGCGTGTGTTGAAAAACACAGGTCAGACTTGGAATCTGAAGTTTGAGTCTAAAATGAAATTTCTGACCTGCATTTGAACTTTAAAATCTGGATGGGAACAGAAATTCCCCAGTGGTACATATATCATTATAATTAAATAAACACTGTGCCTGAAGGTGCAAAATACAAGGATATAACCCCAAACAACTCAACCCTGATTTCCCTTTGCAGTTGTTTGCAATGATTTTTAAAGAACTCTATATAGAATGAAGTAAAGGGGCAAGCATTTAGTTCAAAATTATAATGAAAAGAAGTAAGAAAAATTCACTGTAGATTAATGAGCATATATCCAGCAATTTATGTCAATAATCTGTTAAGGTATATAATCAATAGGTACATGTAAGCAAACAAATTTCACCATATCAGATGGGCCAGGTGCCTATAGGAGAATTTGATTGAAACTTTTCCATGGGGCACTGCTCCCTTTAACTTAACTGCTTCCTGCTCTCGTATGTTTATTTTCATTTGTCTATTAAAAAGCTTTAGGAGAAATGCATTCAGAAATGCTTACAAAAGTAAATCCAGAACTTGACCTTATTCTTATGATTTGACACAGACAAAAAGTCTGAGGGAGCAAAAATGTTGGTAATAATATTTTTGGCATGTTTTATAAACTCATTATGTTTGTTTTGTAATTGCATTGTATGAAGTTCAGAAGTGGTTCTTATAACTATTTGAGAACTTGAAAATTACAGTGAGGACTGTGTGAATGTTAAGCAATATCTGTGAACAGGAAAGTGAAAATTCCAAAGAAATATTTCCTGAAAGCTGCTTTATTACTGAAATAAAGGATGTGGAGGCCACAGCATTCCTCTTTCATTGTCACCATGTGCAGATCATGAGTGGTAATGCGAATGTAAACCAGTGTGTGAGAGCAGAGCTGGTCATGCAGCCCTAAACTCCTGCTGAGCTCTTCCAGGAGTGTGCCCAGCTGGAGATTCTGGTGTGATTCTCAGCAGTAGCTGCAAGAGGTGTTTAGAGAGCTGCTCATGGCCCTTCTCTATCTGCCCATCTCTTCTGGCCACTAAATGCTCTTAAGCACAATTTTAAAAATGCGTGCAGGGAGAGTACTGTTTTTCTGTGAAAGTGACTGCAACATATTCTGCAAGAATGATATGGGCTACAAAGAGGAGAAAGGGAAAATGTGTTCATGAATGGAACTGGCTGTGAAACAACCTCTCCTAGCAACATAATTTCCCTTTCTTAAGGCACCAGGTTCCAATTCATGGAATAACCACTGGCACTTGGCAGGACATCGGGGGACATACCACATAGGCTGTCTGCTCCTGCTTGGCCACTCAGGTGAGACAAGGTTCTCTGATAAGACAGACCTATGTGGGAGCCTTCATATTAAATCTGGAAGTGTTTTGTGGAGGAAAAGGTGGCACAGTCTACAGTTCATGTTGCAGATTTCTGTAGAAACTGCTATGCCAGGAAATACAACTATAAATATTTCCAGCACCTTTAATCCATGGCCTGCTACTTATTTCTCTATTATCCTATGATGCTGGATGATCATAAGGTAAAGAATCACTATATAATCCCATTATATATATCCACACTCTCTTTCAACATTCACTGCTTTAGACAATTGTGTAATTACTTTTCATTCATTTCCACCACTTATTATGGAAACCTTTTCTTTCTACATCCTTGAAGCATTGCATCCCATAGGTATGATGGGATATCTTGTGCTAAGAATAATTTTCCCCTGTAAAGCTTTTGAAGCATTATAGAATCTCATTTTTTCTAATCAGCACTCTAGTTTCTTGTGGGCTAAAATTAGGCTTCCTGTCTCTGGCATGCGAGGCGTCAGCGTGTGTGACCTTCAAGCTGCCATCCGGCCTTGAAGTGCAATTTTTGCATCGGGAAATCTAGAGGCAGCAGCTTTACCCTTTTTTGCAGCAGCAGCAAGATCATCAGAAGCAGTCAACTGAGCAGCAAGTGCAGGGATATCACTCCCAGGAAGCCATGTTATGGTGATGCACAGAGCTCTCTCCAGAGCTGAGGCACCGCCGGAAAACGGGGCTGATCCTTCACTTCCCTGTGCCTTCCCACAAGGTGACCAGCCCGGAGGGTTTGCATGAATATTAATGGCTAAGCCGTGGAATGATGAAGAATCAATACTTTAATCTGCATAAGGATAATGTGCGTTCCTTATGCATTGTAAAGCTGCCGCACTACAGTGTCTGAATTTCACTCGAACGCTGAACTCATCTGCAAGCTCTCTCTCCTCCTGAATTATGCATACATTCCATAGTCTGTTGCCTACAACAGATTTATGACAATCTCGTTGCACCTATGCAAATCTTTTTTGGTTTTAAGCATCAAGCACTTAATGTCTTTACTGAGGGAGAAAAAATCATTGCGCAGGAGTGGATGCAAAAAGGTTTTATTGCTCATACTGTGTGCTGCTCTTCCTAACTTTTGTATTAGTTCCACATTGTGTCTGGTCAGTTGAATGACCATTTTTGCCGTGCTCTAAGCACTTTGTTCACTGCAGCTACAGCACAATATTCTTTGTCCTCTTTTTCTCTTGCATACTGAGCACAGCAGCTGATAATAACAGAACCAAAGTTACAGCTTGGAAATCACCATTTTAGGTGATTTTAATTATGATGGATGAAGGAGAAAAATGGCAAAAACATGCTTTCAGTAGTACTGAGCAAATATGACACGGAACTGATACACAGAGCTTATATTACAGATCTGTCAAATTACCCAAGGATAATTTGGGTGGCTGGCGGATTCCCAGCTCATCAGTTCAGTAGCGCAGGAAACACATGCTGCTTAGTTTTGCTTGGGCTTGACATATAAATTTCTGACCATCACCAGAGCAGCTTTAATTGATAATGGACATCTAATTCAAAAATAGGTGTGTTCCCCTTTAAATGGTAGCTGTCACATCACATCACGTCACATCACATATGTCACGTCATGTCCCATTAAATCACATTATCTGCTGGCATGATGCAAGATAGCATGATGAGGGGCTAATGGAACGTGACAGCTAATACCTGCTAACAATTTGAGTGGTGGGCATCAGGTCTGAATGGGTGCCAGACTTCAGCTGGGTGTTTGTGAGACAGCACAGTCTTTGCCCAAAGATCGAGCTTTTCCTCCAAGGTAACTTTAGCAGCTGCCCAGCTCCAAATTTAAAACCAGTAGTGGTGTATTTTATTTTTTTTATAGTGACTTATAACACCTTAAGGGACATGCTAAGGGAGAGCTTAAGGTCTGTCAGAAAGCATGCAGAAATTTGACATACATGGCTTTAATTTCTCTGCTCCTGGCTGATTTTAGGTGCCAAAGTACTGTGGGGATTTGCTAATATGAAAAATTAATTTATGAGTTGGACGAAGCCATGCTTAACTCAAGAAAGTTCAGCTGAGTGATCTACTGGAAAACGCTCAATAATCTGCAAAATCTGTGATACTGTTTTAATGATGGGGTTAAGTTTCCACACGGTGTTTGTACAGCCCCCTCTGGGATCTCCACAGGTTAAATTACAGTATATGCAAGAGTGAGTTATGACTTGAGTAAAGGCAACAGGGAAAGCACAGTATGTGCAGCTTCCATTTTTCATTGCTTGCACTACATTTGCAGCAATGTCAGTAACACAGACCTTGGGGAATCGGAGTCATTGCCAAATCACAGGGGAAATTTCTCATGTAGCTCTTCCCAAATATTGATTGTTAGGCAATCTTTGAAACCTGCTATGTAAAGAATTTCTTTGCTTGTAGACTGCAGGGATGCAAAGGTTTCTAAGCTAAACATAAAGCAAGATAAAAAGTCTCCTAATTGGTGAGGTTTTGCCTCAGGATTTTTGTTGTTGCTTTCTGCACTAAGTCTCATTAAAACCCTGAATAATTCCTGTGTTATCTATTTAAAGAACTGATTGAGCTGTGAGATGGGTTTCTCCCCAGTATGTTCTCTTTGAATCTTATTTTAATGGGAAGAGAAGACCAGTCCTTTTCGGGAATTTCTATGGCATAATTATTTACACTGTAAATTTAAAATCTGGAAAAGTCTGCATCAATCACGCATGTGTAGTAGCAGCTGGGATAACTGTTTCAGGGTGCTTAATTATTATGAAGCATTAGGACTATGTGTCTGTTTGTAATCCTTCTGATAGCCTTTCATCCCCTGCACCATATCTGTCATATCCTCCACTTCATGAAGTGCATCAGTCTCTCAACAGGTAAGTCCTTCTGAATGCTCTTAAATCCCGGTGTCCTCGGGACTTCAGGAACAGTTAAAGTGGTCATTATACTGAGAATAACCATTTTTCAACTAATTAAATTGATTATGATAACTCTAAAATGTCAAGACTTCAGCTTTCTGGAATCGCTCATGGGAGATGCTAAATTGACAGTGATCATTAATTATAGATTTTCACCTCTCGCTAGGGTTTATGTAATGGGTTCTGTTTAAGATTACCTTTGGAGAGCTACTTGGATCTGCAGCATCTGCAGGGAGCAGCAGGACCAGCTTCCTGCTGTAGGGTAGATGTGTTTCAATCTTGAGTAAACTCTCTGTGAAATTTCAGAGACACTATTGGTGTTTTCTTTTCCTTGTAGGCTGTGTAGGATTGGGCTCACAATTTGCTGATTTTAGATTTACTGAACTCTAGTCTTCCTTAAAGTCAATGGGACTTGAAGGGACAGTAGGAGGAGGAGTAATTCAGGTGCTGCCTGGGCACAGGACAGGAATGGCATTGATGTTTTAGGACATTGGTGTGCCAGAAACCAGGGCTTCCTTCCTATAACTTTGAAAAGATGGGCATCAGTGCAGGGGCTGCCTTGCTGCCCTATTCAGATGGGTAAATTCCACTTCAGCCTCTGAATCTTGTGTTTCCATTTGACTTACCCTCCCTGGCAGCTGTAGCCAGCCAAATAAAAAATTTCCAGGTGCAGTGGCTGGGATGGAGTTTGGGCTGCCTGCAGAGAGCACCAGATGTAGGTGCCCAAGAAAGCTGAGTACTTTTGGTAAAACCTGTACACCTCTCACCTTTTGGTGACCTGCCAAGGTCTGTGCACTGTACAAGGTTCCTGGTTTGGATTGGATACTTCATCAGTGGTTCATCACTTCAGAGGTTTTCCTTCTATTGAGAGTGGCTTCTCTAATTTGTTAATTTAATCCAGTTATTTATTTATTTTCATTTTTAATTTGTTGTGTTCCTAGAGACTGTGGTTTGTGGATGCATCAGATAACTGAAAATATGTTATCACAGCTGTTGTGTTACAGCATAAACAAAGAATGAGAGAATAGTGACTTGTTATTTTTAATATATAATAATTTTTAATATATTTGATTTAAAATATTTGATTAACATAAATACTGATAAATTCTTTCCAGACTGTAATGCAGATGTGGAGGTTGTATAATATTTGAGTTTACCAGTAGAAATACTGACATACTGTTCTGGTTTATATCACCAGCTATATTTTATCTGTCCAGTCCCTCGTACATATTTTTTCTTAGTCACCACAACTCTACGAAAGCTTGCCATCCCTCATCTCCACTCTTATCTGCTACTGTACAACTAAATCCTGCTCCTTGCTGTGAATCAGATTTGTCTGCCCCATCACCCTTTGCTGCAGACACTGAAACAACTGGTTTAGGATTGTCACTTCAGTTCTGGCTTGTATGCTTTTCTATTTGAATGGACTTCTTCTCCCTGATCTGCACATTCTAATTCTGCTATTAAAATAGGGGGAGCCATCTGAATTTGTTGTTTTCTTTCAATCCTTTCCTGGCCTTCCACAATTCATTGCTAGTTTTTCTTATTCTACAAATGAGTTTACATTGAATATAGATAAAGGGACAAGATATACTTTAATATATGGAACTTAACAACTGAATGAGTAATTTTTAGGGAGCTATTTCTATTGTATGGTGATTTAAAGACTTGTAAGTGATTTACCAAGCAAATCCTCCTGCCCCTGGCACTCATGCAAAATAATAAGGCAAAATAATTATCTTAATTTCAGTGGCATTACAGCACTCTGTTGGTAAGGAGAGCTGAAGTTGGCCTGCTGAATCATTTTAATTGAATTGTTTTATAGATGGTTTTGTCTGCTGAAAGTCAGCAGTCTGTGAGAGGCCCCATTTCCCCTCTTACCTGGCTTCGCTGTGGCATCTGGTTTGTTATTTTGTCTTGCTTGTTCTGTGTCCCTACAGCAGCTTGGGATCCAGTTCAAAAAGGAGGGTTGGTTTTTTTTTTTTTTTTTTTTTTTTTTTTGTCAGTTTCTATGCTGAGATAAGTACTTGGAAAGTGAGGATTTGGGGCCAAATGGCTTTTTTCTGTTCTGATGCAAATTCATGTTCTTCATCTAAATGACGGCGGGTCCTATGGCGATAACTGCGTGCAAGGATCGCTGTAGCAGTGGGATGGTGATGAATGCCAAGGCTGCCAGTAGTAAAAGCCCCGGGTGATGGGGATTTGTGCAGCATGCAAGGGTTTTGTTTCTACATTCATGCCAGTGATCTCCAGGAGCTCATGTGCTTTTGCTATGACTGGCTATAATGGCAAAATTATTAGCAAAAAAAGTGGGATATGTAAGCTGTGTTATCATTTTAACTACTTTTGTACTTCAGTTTTAAACCACAAAATATTAGTGTTTTCTTTAATAGCTTGCTACGCTGTAGTTTGTGATGGCTTTTTCCCCCTACTTCAGATATATAAGGTCATAAATGAGTTACAAAACTGTTGTTCCAAAATTGAAAGGATTGATGTCTCTGTTCAGCAACTAAGGGGGTTCTGTTCCAGCAGCATCAGTGTGATTTCAGGTTTTATCATGAGGTGTATCATTTCATCACAAAGGACCTAATTCGTAAGTGTGAAACAGCTTCCAGTATTGGTTTCAATTTACTCTACAAAAGCATTTTCAGAGTTGGCTGAAGGCTCAGTAAGAGGGTGAAAATAGCCCCAGAATGATGCATCAAATTACAATATAATTAACTGAAAAAGGAGTTATGCAATGTGCTTTATATTTTATATATCTTCTAGCAGTGCCACTGGTTTTAACTATGGAAAACCTCAACATAAGTGCTATTATTTTCCCTTAAAACAAGGCTTTTATTTGAACAGCATTAAAGAATGTAAGTCATCTATGAGTGTCCTAGAACTTCATGCTTTTTTGTGTAAATTTCCCACAGAATGCATAAGGATTTTGTGTTTTGGCATCTTGACCGAAAGGATCAATTTACTTATTTATTTTACTTTGAAAAGCTGGTGGTTCTGCATTTTCTACATGTCCCAGACAGTGCCACTGTCTTGTTTGTATCCTACCCCTGGAGGAATATTTGCCATCACTGCACTGAGATCAAGGATCGTCCTCCACCACTCTTGGTGGATGTGACAAAGGACCAACTGGGAATAGTGGTTCTTTTAAAGGACTAACTGGGAGCTGTGGTTCCACCTGCTCTGGAGCTATGGATTCAGGGAACACCCAGCTTTGCCCTCCTAGCCCAAGGTAGGGAAGTTGCACTTCTCCAAGCAGGGGGAACAACTCTGTTCTACCCCTGCTTCTCCTCACAGAATGCAGGGAGGCTGCTCTGAATGTAATGCTGGAAAAGTGTGGGAACCCGGGAATACAACCCAAATGATGCCTTTAATGAGCCCATGCACTGATTTGCTGGTTGCCCCTTCTGCAGAGTGTTCAGTAAGTCAGGAGGCCACGTATTGAGCACTAAAGAAAGAACAAAGTACAGAGCAACTGCACATCAATATGCTTTTTGTTTCCTCAATATTGCTTGAATTCCATGGGAAATACAAGCAATGAAGATTTCACTATGCAATGAAAAATTCATTATTTTGCATATGCAGAAACGGTATAGGTCAAGATTTAAAAATTAATCTATTTAATTTTGCAGACTTGTTGCTATTTTGACATGGCCTTTATCTTTCTACCCATTTTGCTTGTCCATGCTTTCCCATGTGCTATGTAAGGTACAAGTGCTGACCAGAATGTTACTGGGCATCTGTGCAAAACTGCAGACACTTAAACACAGCCACTGGAGTTTTTCCAACTTCTATTATTGGTCACTTGCAGAGAATGACAGTACATAGAGGCAAAGCACCTCATGCAATCTTGTGTTGATTCATAGATTTGTGCATTAAAAATTTGTCTTTAAATGCTGAGGTTTTGTTGACTGGAACAGAATTGTCCTCCTAGAATTATGTATCTGTAGTCACAAACAAGAACATCCTGAAAATTAGTGATTTATTCCTGTGCTCCTTTTTATGTTTCAGCTGTAACACTCCAGCTATGATGCTAATGCTTGTACACGTGTCACGGTGCAACATGAAATTGCTGTAAGATGTTCTGTCAGTTTAAGTTGTTTAAATTAGCTGGTAGTAGTGACTGCACAGTCAGCTGATCCCAGGAAAACTGAAAGTATAAACACAGTCAAGTTTAAGAACATTTCTTACGTTGCCTACTTGGCAATATAGTGCAGTATATATATGAACATGTGTTCTTACATGCACAAAACTTGTAAGAAGAAGTAATTAAAAATCCAAGTTTATAATGAGAGTTGAGAACTGTTCCTCTATGGGGGATGTCAAGGAAATGGTCTGCTTCTAGAATGAAGTACACAAAAATTATATCTAGAGAGGAATACTTGACAATTCTGCTGCCACCTCTTGATCATATCCTGTAGTTACAAGTAGTGGTTGAAAATTTCATCCAAAATATCAAAGCTGAAAAAGGTGTAGATATATATACATCTTCAGAGGAATAATTATTTAATGTATTGATGCTATAATTTTAGTTAAGCAGGTGGCCATCTTAGGCTCTGCAGTTGATGTACAGTTTTATTAAGCAGTTTTGTTCAAACTGTATAATAACTTATTCATTTAAAATGAGACGAATGATAAAAATGATAAATAACTAATGAATTGCAGCTATGTTCTATTCATTTGCTCAGCTTATCAGGTCTTTGCTGCAATGCATTTTTATTAAATGTAGCTTAAATCAGGGCTGCTGACCTTCTCTGTCATTAAACTGACCTGGCTGTCTTGCTCTCTGCTACTCCTTTCCAAGGGGTTGCTTGGAGATTCCTCAAGTGTCTGCAGGTCATCTCTTGGGACTGAAATGTCAGCATCTCCTCTGGATGTGAATGCCTTGTGAATGTCTCCTGTATCAAGGTATATGTCAGGTTGTGTGGTAGGGCTCCTTTTTGGCTGAACACACCTCCTGGTAGGGGAGTAAAGTCTCATTTTTAAGCAGATGTTGTGCACTTCCAAGCATATGATAGTGTGTGGTACTCATTTGCTGTGCTAAAGCTTTAGATAGCTCACCCACACCAGAAATTTGAGCAGTGGCCTGCTTGGTTTGTGAGAGCATCCTGTGAGGGTGGACATAGTGCCCACTGGAGTGTGGGTTGGTTTTTGGTTTTTTTTGGCATCTAAATAGCAGATTCTGGACTTGAACTGGGTGGAAAGTATGACTGCCAGGTCTTGTGCTCATTCCTTGGTTAATCTTTAGTATCTTCCTAAATTTCCAATCCATAAAGCATAGCCTGCTGTGCCAAAAAACATATTTTAGAATTAGTTCTTCAGGGACCAAATAGTCTAATACTATGCTGTGGCAGCCACATAAATAGCTATAATAAAAAAACATTACTTAAAAAATGTTGGTTCTAAGAATAACCTGAATATTTGGATCTGTTGCCAGTAGGGAGATATTAAATTATTATATTATGAAGATAATTTTGTAACAAATGAACAATCTTCTTCACAGTGAAATTTCTTATTATGAGAATATGAATCTATGCTTTACTGAATCACAGGACAAACTTGCTGCTGTCATGGGAGAGTGTTATCCTGGCAATAGATGTTTAAAGTTGCTAGAGTGCTACTGTGTATTTTTCAAGTTTACATTGATGTAGGATTGAATCAGTGAAGGGGTTAACTTTAAGATTAATCTTTTCCTTGGGTTTAATTAGTGTTTGGAGGGGAGGGTGGCTGGTTCAAAGAGGTGCGGTTATAGGAAAAGGGGACAATGTTTGAGTCAATGACCCACACTTGGGATGTTTGTTGGCATGTCAACAGGCAGAAATGTATATTTTCCAATTTCTGCTAAGAATGGGAAGTAAAAAGCTTGGAGTGCTGGAAGTTATTGGTCAGGAGTGATCAGCAAGAGCCACTACTTTATAGGAAAATAATTTGAGAGGGAAAGCACGGTCCCTATGGAGGCAGGCCAATTTTGGAACACCGCAGCAGCAGGGACACTGGAGTGGTTGTGCAGAGCCCAGAACTCCTCACTGTGCTCAGCATTATGGACAAAGAGCATTATTATTAACATTAAACTCTTGTCAAAGCCAAGGGCTGAAAGCAGGGGTGAAATGCAGGGAGGGAGTTCTAGAACAAGCTGGAGCAATCTGAGAACAAGAGCTGGAATCTGGTTAAAATGGCCTTTTGTTTTCAGGGCAAATTTCACAGTACATGAGAAATCAGGTTTGTAATTCGCAATAATGGCTGATGCACCTGGCTGGTAATAGTCCAAGCAAAAACATAATGCACAGAAGTGCTCAATTATTTCATAAGACTGCCTTGTGAACAGATTTTGCTCATTTGCAGCTGAGTTGTTTGTGCTTCTGTTTATCTCAGATACCCATTACACTTCCATTTATAGTGTGACAGTGTTTGGCTGTATCTGATTCTCACCAACTCAAGGCAATTAAAACTGCTGGCCCAGTGTCACTTGTCTCAAAACATGCCCAAGCATAGTATGATAACTAGAGCTTTCCTCTAAGACTGAAATGTGCATTTAATAGCTTCAGCATCAGTATTGAATAGACTGATTAATAAAAGTGTTGGGTAAGTTGGATTGTTGGAAAGAAGATGAAAAATTAACCATGGTGTTATCACCTTTGTGTGATGATACCTGCATGGGGTGAAACAATAGAGCTCATTATGGCAGAGAGCTGACCCAAGTGATGTATGTGCACCAATTTCACCACAAATATTCTCCCCTGGCAGCTGTCCCCTATAACAGACCAAGCACTTTAAAAGAAAGGTAAACTGCTGAAATTCACAGCTACCAGCTACTACTCTGTAAATGCACAGAGATTTGTTTTTTATCATAGAGGGAAGGCAAGTTGGAATGTGAGTAATGAAGCTGAGACACAAATGTATAATGCTTGGATTTTTTTTTTTTATTGAAGAATAGTGTGTTTCTGCATAAGAAATGAATTACATAGCCCAGAAATGTTGGCTGCTTCAAGGTGAAGTAGGTCACCAGGGAGAAACCCTGATCATGAGCAAATCTGTCAACTCTGGGGAGGCACCTATTACCACATCCTTCTGTACTTTTTTTTTATGTCTTATATCCTTATGACCATTTCCTGATATTGAACCTTTTCTCACACACTAATTTAGTAGTGGCAGTTCTGAAGAGCTCAAACCAGTTGTGAGGGGGAGATGGAGCAAGCTCTCCAAGGAAGTGATGCAGTCACTGAAGTGTTCAAAAGATGAGCAGATGTGGCACATTGCGATATGGTTTAGTGGGGACAGTGGTATTTTATTGAAGGATGGACTTGATGATCTTGGAAGTCTTTTGCATCCTTAGTGCCTCCATGATCCTGTCACTGTGTGCCTGGGCCCTGTGATAGAGCATAACTGTGAGACCTACCAGCAGGGTAATGGTATCCCCAAAAGTTTGGCTGCAGCAGCTGAGTTGAGTAGTGATCTGTAATCTCCAGAAGAACATGAAAAGCAAGGTTTGACTTATCTGCTTCAAAATGACAGCTGCCTGCATGCAAGAAACAAATAGTGTTATTCATTAAGTGTGGTAGTGGTGAACCTTGTTGGCATCTGGTGCCAAATATATTTTGCTTTTTAACTGATTATAGTTGGTGCTGGCCCAACTTGGCACCTACTCCAAATGCTTTCCTATTTCTTGGAAAGGTAAAAGTAAATAACTTAATATAGCAAGAGTTAGAAGTGTGACATAAGTGTTAACATCCCCTAATTTTATAGCCAAAACTACGAATAAATTGTACTTTTCAGAATATTTCCTTGAAGTACCTGTTGAGCAAAATCTGTAGGAATATGGTTAACTTTATAAATTTCAATGTGATTTAGGGGCTTGTGTGTTCTGTTGTTCAGAGCTGGATTGAATGGGGGTGTGTCTTTGGTTATGGAGGCTCAATGTAGCCAAACACTCACATGTGGTAAAGAGCAAGTCCCTGGCCTGTGCTTACACTTCTTTAACAGCTGCCCAAAATTAATGATTTGGGACATTCCAGCCTCTAGCATTTGATAGAAAATTCAGATATCAGTGAAAGCAGACTGGACTGATGACAACGACAAAACAGCCTGGCCTAAAATTGCCTACATTTAATGGAACAATCAGAACTCTTATTTATGACAAAGGTTCTGGTTTTGTCTAATGGGTAAATGCATCCAGTAAAATATCTCATTTTGGTAGTTCTCAGTTGCAACCTTTCATTCTTTCAATATATGAAGATGAACTAGACAGGGGGGTAAATGCACTGCCTGAACAAACATTTTACTCTCTGGAACTTTTTTCCCTCCAGATCTGTATTTAATATAAAAATCTTCCTTCTTGTTATTTAATATTATTACATATAATTTGAGTTTTTTCTGCAGCCAATTTTTTGCCTCACCTTTCTTTATGGATTAACATTAGGCATGTTTTTCCCACATGTTCATTAATGAAAGGTCTCAGAGCCTTCATATTCAAATAATTTAGTTCAGTAGATGATGACTCAGATGTATAAACAACTTGTTTCTTTTCTCGCAGTTACCCAGCTGCCAGGCCATAATAGGATTATTCTCTTGGATGTTTCATCTGAGTTTACACGCCAATCTGGCAAAGCAGTCATATCATTTACACTATACTTAATTTCTGAGAATGCAGTTGCTACATGAGTCATTATAAACTGAAACTCCTGCTTTAGGACATCTATTACTGTTGCCATATCTTTTTTGGGGATGTGAGTGTGTGTGTGTGATCCAGTGAGGCAATATGTCAGCTGCTTCAGATGATGAAATCACCTCAAGGTTAAGGCTGAGCTTTTGATTCCTTTTTCCAGCATGGAATTTCTTTTTATTATGAAGTATTAGCAAAGGCTCAGAGTAAAATTCTCCTCTGACTGCATTGTTGTTGAGAGGAGAGCAGCACAGCCTGGGTCACATCTGATGTTCCCAATCACATCTGTCACACTTGTCATTAGTCACCTCCCCCAGCTCCTTCTTAGAAGCAATAACAGAGACATCTTTCTCAGGTCAGAGAAGAGTGGAAAGGAGCCTCTCTCTCCACTGTGTCACCCTCTAAGAAACTTCTCCCAAATTCAGCCCTGCTCTCTGCCTGCTCCATTACCAAGCAAGCAGGAGGTCTCAGCTGTCTTCTGCAAATTGCATGCTTATTCCCAAGGGCCCAGTGTTCTCTTACAAAGCTTCATTTCCAAGTGCCAAAGACAAAAGTGGGTATTCTGAGGCAACTGTGCCCCAAAGCCCGCTGGCTAATTAGGCAGTGGCAGACACTTCTAACGGAAGCTGCCTCTCCAATATCCCTGAGCAGAGTAATATGATTCTGCTGAAGCTTTGAGCTTTTTCGAGAGGAGATCAGATTTTCTTGCTGGATGAGACGTGATCAAAATATTTTGTTTCTCTTACTCGAGTAATCTAATTCTTGAAATGTAATGTGATCCCTTTTTGTGGAGTATCACATCCAAATTGGCATAATCTGTCTGAATAGAAACTACCAGTTATTTCACAAAAAGCACAAAGAACTTATGACTGCACTTTTATTGATTAGAGAGATAAATACCTACTTTAACATGTTCTTGAAAATTTTGTTTGAATGATATGCTTGGCAAGCTAGCATTGTGTTTTTATGATGTTAAACTACTCCTTAACCCATAGAGAAATGCAGAGGTATTTGGATATTATTCTCAAATGTCCCTGCAAATTTTCACATATAATAAAGGCCGGAGATCTGTGATTTCTATATGGTTTATCTGATAAATTAAGATAAACTAAGATAAATTACGAAGTCTTGGATTCTTAATTTTCTGTTGTCAATTACATGAAGAATGTATTTAAATAAAGAACTAAAAGGGGAAAATATGAAATATTTTAATATTCTGTTATCCCCCTCCCGGACTCAGAGAGCAGCAGTGAAGTGTCCCCTGGTTTAGGCAAAGCAGAATGCCAGTGCAGGGAACAACCCCCCAGTAGGCTGGGCCTTAGAAAGCCTGACTCAATGCAGTGAGTTGGGTTTTACTGGGAATGGCTTGAGGTGATCTATCGTGGTTCCAGAGTGCTGAACTGGAAAAGGAGCATACCTTCTGCTTAACACAAAGAATTAGGGAGAACATATCAGTCTCTAAAAGGAGGTAACTGGAACCTGATGTATCCCAGATTTTTTGCCCGTGATTTTGGTATTGTGGTATTAACAAGTGAATTGTAATTGCTGTGCTGATAGAAGTGTGTGAGCAGTCAACATCACTGATGAGCTGCATTTTCAGGACACAAATTCATGCCTGAAATAAAAATTGGCACCCATAGAGTTGGATACTTGAAATTATATTGGGCTCCAGCATCATCCTTGCATTTGTAGTTTGCTCACAGCAAGCAGTGGAGAAAACCAGGACTACCTATATCTTGGCAAAAGATGAAATCCTGACCAGCTGTATCTCCATTTGCAGGGGTGACTTCTGAATAAGGCATGATTGGGAAAATCAGCAGCAACTAGGGCTGGACACGTGGCTGAGATGGCTGTGGGAATGCACTGGAGAAGTCAGCGTGGATGGGTTGCACAGGTGTGAGAACACATTCTCGAGTTGTTACCACACACTCAAGGTGCACCATATGCTTTCTGTAGGTGCTCAGCCAAGAGTGCTGGCAGAGCTCTGAGAAGAACACGGGTGCATGGGGAGGGGTTCACATGTAGGTTGTAGAGGGAAGCACAGCCAGCAGCTCCTGTGGCATCCTGCAGCTTGTGTGTATGTCAGGCATGTGAGGAGTCACTGAAGTGGAGATGAACCCCAGGAAGATGATGTGGTTGCCTCTGTAAAACAAATTAGTTTGACCTCAACCTTGCTGTTTGCTGACCAGCTCCAATGTAGGGGGTTGAGCACTGGTTAAGCATCCTGTGTGGACTTCCTTTCCTATTTTCGGGTCATTTTATGTTTTGTTAAAACAAAACCTTAAAGCACCAGCTCCCTGCCCCTTCTGGAGCAGTAAAATTATGCCCTGCAAAAATCTTTGTTGTAAAAGAAACTCAGTATTTCTTCCTCTTTAGTGTCATGATTTAGCCCCAGAAACTAAGAACCTTCCAGCTGCTTGTTCATATTCCCCAGTGGGATGGGGAAAGATGAAATAAGAAAACTTGTGGGTTGAGGCAAGAACAGTTTAATAATTTAAATAATAATGATATCACTGATGTACCAAAAATAAAATACAGAAAACAGACAAGCTTAAAAGTCCTTGACAAATGTAAATACTGTTCAGCAACAACTGAAACATCAGTTTTAGCAATATTGTTCTCATCCTAAATCCAAACCACAGCACTATAGCAACTACTAGGAATAAAATTAACTCCATCCCACCCAAACCCAGCACAAACACTAATGATTGTTGCTGTAATTAAGAAAGTGGTATAGACTGTTGTTGTACAATAGCAATCTCCTGCTGCTGCATAAGTGTTGAAGAATTTATTTTCCAAGCAGGAGACATTGATCCTGTGGCAGTGTTATTTTGCCTTAACATTGTTTACATAAAAAAGGAAAAATGATTGATGTAATCATTTAATTTATGGTGCTAAGAAGTGTCAGTTGCTCACTCCACCAGTATTGATTTAAGGCGTTCTGACTGGCTTATGCATCAGTTTTGGATAATTGGAGACCAAAGTAAAAGTACAGTTTGATAAGCACGATGTTTCCCAATTACTGTTGTTCCATTGATTGCACTTTCCCATAAAATGGCATGACCAGTGAGTGACTACTTGTTATGAAATTACAGTTTTTAAGAGGCATCACAAGGTGTAAGAAAGCGGTTTTTAAAAAGAAAATAAAGAAAATATATAAAATATAATACCAGGGTGTTTGAGTATGGTTCTTCCTGACAAGTCTTTTAAATTGGTTGTGCTTGCTTTCAATTTATTTGGAAATATCCACCTGGGAAGATTAATATTCAGAAATGGGATCATAGGGCAGCAGAGCTGGGGACGGGTCTGGGGCACAAGTCCTGTGAGGAGCAGCTGAGGGAGCTGGGGATGTTTATCCTGGAGCAAAGGAGGCTCAGGGGGGACCTGATCACCCTCCACAACTCCCCCAAAGGAGGCTGTGCTGAGGCGAGGGTTGGTCCCTTCTCCCAGCTAAGAAGTGACAGGAGGAGAGGAAATGGCCTCAAGTTGCACCAGGGGAGGTGTGGATTAGATATTAGGAAAAAATAAAATATCAGAAAGGGCTGCCAAGCATTAGAACAGTTACCCAGAAAAATGGTAGAATTGCAATCCCTGTAAGTGTTAAAAAAATGTGTGGATATGGAACTTCAGGACATGGTTTATTGGACTTGATGATCTTAAAGGCCTTTTCCAAACTTAACAATTCTATTACTCTATGAATGAGTTAATTTCCCCTTTTTTTAATCTTTTAGTTCATATATATGTTTTTGTAAATATAATCAAGGTCTTTTCTTGAGTCTATATGGATATCCATAAAATATCAAGAAGAAAAAATAATTAATATGAAAAGAATATGCAGTATTATAATAAGGGAGAGCTTTAAAACATGAAAAAGAACGTGCAAACCTTTTTAAGGGTTTCAAAGTAGTCTTTAGTATTTGTAAATTTAAATTAATGGGATCTAAAATTATTGAAAACACCATTCAGATAAAGTTTGTGCTTGAATGCAGATGTGTGGGAGCATTAACCTTCACAAAGTTTTAAATATATTTGAAAAGAAAACCCACCAAAACTAATTATACACCATTTTACTTCCCACCAGTTTCCCTGAAGAATGAAGAAATTGCCCTCTTTAGGTCCTTTTCTACAGTTTATGCCATTAAAAATAGATCTTTCTTCTGTACAACAGGAAACACTGGAAGCCTAGTTTAAGTTTTCAGGAAACTCCTTTTATTTTTGATCCTTTGAAATTGTAATGTTAATACATTTTCAATTAAATAGGAGCAACTCTCTGTGCATCTCAGCATGAAACACAAAGGGATTTTGGGACCCTTCCAATTACTAGGGCTTGAAGATTTCCCTTAATTATTTAACTTTTAGAGTATTTCTTTTTATTTAAAATTGAAGTTGTGCTGTGGGGCTCCTTCTAACATGGAAAGGAATATGACAGCATTCTGTTTGCCCTTTCAAGTAATTTGTTATATAAAGTCTGAATTTTAAGACAGCTCTTTTTCTGTAATGTTCTTTTGCTTTTACCATCTGCATTGCTGTCCAAGATGAAAGCTTTTGTTTGTTCCTGCAGGAAAGATGAGGACTGAATCAAAACTACAATAAATCTATGTTCAGTTATTTCATCTGTGAATAAATATGTTCATTTGATTGCCACAAAATGGCTTTGACATCTCACCAACCAATTTGGGTAGTCAGGGTCCTTTGTGCAATATCCTCTCTCTGACACTGGAATACAAAGTGTTGATGAGTGAGAAAAAGGTGGTTTGTGTGTTGCCATGTCTAAATATGCCTTCAGGTGACAAAAGTTCAGAGATAAGCTCGGGCTGACAGCCACGGGCTGAGTGTTCCCTGGCTGTGAATAGCAGAGCACGGGGAGAGCAGTGAGCGCTCAAATGCAGGTGACAGCATCAGTAACAAATCGTTATATTTGACTGATACCATTTAGCAGCTCCTGCTTTCCATCACTCTCATGGAGGACACAATGCACTAATAACACCCAGTGTGGAGTTTTCACTTGCTGCTCTTAAAATGCTGTTTCATTAAATAGCTGCCACCTACTCAGCTGAGTAAAGCTGGAGGTTCAGGGCGCTGGACTCACTTGGCTCCTCAGGTTGTGGCAGGTGTTGCAAAGTGGTGGATTGTGCATATTCCTTCCTCCCATTTTTTGAATTATTTTCCTACAAATAGGAAAACAAAATATTTTAACTCTCCTTGTTTTGTTCCCTCATCTTGAGCATATTCTGTTGTGTTACCGAGATAACGAGAATTCAGTTGTAGTCATCGTGGTGACAAGTGTGTCCCTGTCTCTGAAAATGGTATCTGTTGCTGCAACCTCAAAGCAAGACAGCATGCAAATTAGTTTTATGTCTCATAAAAAAATGTCTGAGAGGTTTTATTTATCATCTCATATGTTAATTTTACAAAAATCCCCCAAATTGAAGAAAACCAGAGGCATAAAGCAGTGATATCTACTGTTGCTCACAATAACATTTGTCCCCACTTTGTTTTACATAGCAATGCGTCCAAGGGGCTCCTGGGTCTGTGTCATCTTCTTAACCACACTTTAATTAAGAATACAGATAACTTGTCTCCAAACTTGGGTTTCTAAACTGTTACTTTTAATCCACATGTACAGCCAGTAGCAAGGAGTTTGATTTTCAATCACAGAGCTGCACTACCTGCAGCAAAATCAGTATTCAAAAATATGTAGGTGCTCTATAATGGATTTATCCTCCTGGCCTTAGACAACTTAGAGTGAAAATCACGATAGTAGTTTGGAGCTTTGACATTTTTCAGGCTGTGTAATTGGTATTGGTGGTTTTAGGGATTCTCAATATGGAAGTTAATGTTTATCACGTTTAGTAGTGAAGTTTATCATGGTGTATATCCCATTCTCCACTTAGAGCAAGGAAAATACCATAGATACACTTCATAAAGACAAATGTTCCTGATATTTTAAAACAGCCCTACCTTCTTTCATGGAATGAAAAATGCTGGCAAAATCTGGAATTCAGGGCTTTCTTTTTTCTATGTTTAGCAGCATGTTTCACATATTCTTTTAAATAAATGAAAGTGGCAGTATCTGAATTATGGGGTGGCAGATTGTGGAGCGTGTGGATTTTGTGGTCAGATATTCTGTCTTGACCAGATCTGTGTCCTGCTCCCATCATTGAGCATTTCAGGTTCCAGCCAAGTATAAAAGCTTGTTAAGTCTGATAGGCATCTCAAGTAAAACTTCTTTCACACCTGTTTTCTTCCTCTGTTTCAATTTGTGGGAATAAAAATCAGTTTCTTCCCTTACTTCATGATGGTTTTATGTTAAGGATTGGATTTTTTTATTCCTTACTCAAATGTAGCATTTTATCGTCATTTGTGCAGTGTGTTTTTCTTACCCTCATAGAAATATATGAAAACATATAAGTGTCTGGGCATTACACTATATGTAAATACAATCTATGTTATTTTATATTTGTTTTTATATTCAACTCAACAATAATGATTTGTTTTTCTAGAAGTTTATATTATTTTGTCATTTGGGTTTGTTTTTTTTTCGGCCAATGAAGTTGTAATTTTTGGAGCTAAACTTCAAATAAGAAACATTGAGGCTATTTGGAAGATGAGAATAGACAAAAATAAATGTTAAATACAAGTGTCCTGTGAAGACTTTGGTCTTTAATAAAAATTTTTACCCTAAACAGTTTTAAAGATGGGTTACTGTACCCTTATACATCATATATACTGAATATCCTTGAACTACTCAAGAGAGCTTTCACTGATGACAGTTTGGTTTAATTTAGCTACTACTACAAAGAGATTAGGTTGTCAAGAAGATTCCATTGGAGGTTTAGGGATTGCTGAAATCCTTCTGAAATGAAAAGTAATATACACTGTAAGTTTTTTTGATAGTTCTTTCATGAAGAAACTGGATGAAAATCAACCACAAGGGAACTTTTTTATTTTCTGGACAAAAGAGTGAAAAAAATTTTCTTATGTTTAGCAGTTAACAAAAATTTAAAAATAAAAGGAGTCCCAGACCTCCCAACTTAAAAAAAAGGGGACTCTTATTTATTTCTTTCACTATAATAGGCCATCTAAACTTCTGACACTGACAGTTGAAGATATTCTCCTATCTAAATATAATTTTGCTTTTTGTTCTGTCTACACATATGGGGTCCCTCAGGCCTTTGCTCAGTTTATTTCAATGCAGTCATAAATTCAAGCCTGAACCACAGAAGCATATTTTTTTAAGAGAAAGGTGTTTGTCAAATGTTAATGGAAAATCCTGTTGGATTTAAAACTTTCTCTAATTTTATCAGTGTTATAGAGTTCTGTTTAATGCTTTCACAGAATCACTGGTTTGGAAGAGACCTTAAAGTTCATCAAGTCCAACCCAACCCCAAGACCTCAACTAAACCATGGCACCAAGAGTCAGATCCAGGCTTTTTTTAAACACATCCAGGGATGGTGACTCCACCACCTCTCTGGGCAGACCATTCCAGTACTTTATCACTCTTTCAGTGAAAAACTTTTTCCTAATATCCAGCCTATATTTCCCTTGATGCAGCTTGAGATTGTGTCCTCTGTTCTGTTAGTGCTGCCTGGAGAAAGAGTCCAACCCCCACCTGGCTACAACCACCTTTCAGGAGCTGTGGAGAGTGACAAGGTCACCCCTGAGTCTCCTTTTCTCCAGGCTGAGCACCCCCAGCTCCCTCAGTGCTTCCTCACAGGGTTTGTGTTCCAAGCCCCTCACCAGCCTCATTGCCCTCCTCTGGATGCACTCAAGCACTACTATAAAATCATTTTAAAAACATTAATGTCCTATTTCTGAGGCAAAATGATTTAATTTTTGCTATTTCTAGGCACAATAATAGTAAATAATGAGTATGGATGAATTTTACCTTTCGGTTTTATTTTGGCTGCTTAAATTTGTGTGAAGAAATCTGAGTCATTGTCCCAGTGCTAAAATAAGCATAATCCTTGATCTCCCATAAGGAGACTTTGATTCAGAGTAATCTATTATACTTTGTTTGCAATTAACTAATCCTCCACGAAATAGTTTATTCTGTTCTTTTACTTCAAATGACATTTTATTGTGCTGGATATGAATTCAGATTAGCTGCAATTTTCCAATATGCAAACCTTTACAAGAGACAGTTGTAATTAATTTGACCTCCCAGGCTGGCCTTGCACTCGAACTGTCTTTGGAAGTTGCAAATATGGAAACCAAGCTCATTGCCCATGTAAATAGAATTTATTTTCTTTTAACGCAATTGTAGAAAGACACTGCCAAGTTGGAGGGTTATTGAAAGCATGAACTTGCAATTTCTGGCAATTTTTTATAGCCTCTAGTGTTTTATCTAGTTTGGGCAGTGTTTTGAAAGCTATTTCATATAAAATTGTTTACAGCACTTTGTCTCTTTTCCCCTGAATAGCTGTGAATCTTTAGCTGTATGTGCTGTTAGCCATCTTGTGCACCGAGTCGCATTACCTTGTAAACATTTTGCTTTATCCTGTGAATTTTGGCAGATTGGTCTCAAATAGCTATAATTCAGTTGGCATATTTTCAAGAAAACTGAATTGTAAATGGCTACAGAGAGTTTTCATTTTATGTAAGAATGTGTGGAATGTGTCCACATAATCCCCAATAACCTAATCTCCTCATGCCATGGTTCTCCTGCTCCCTTGTCTCAAAAGGAGCTCATATGCTGATGTAAGGCAACAAAAAGGCCAGCAACTCTAGGCAATCATGGTAGAGGGGAAGTTCTCTGTGTCTTTTGGTGCATAGTCCTACCTCCTGTTTTTTAAAATTATTTTCCTACAAATGGGAAAACAAAATATTTTAACTCTCCTTGTTTTGTTCCCTCATCTTGAGCATATTCTGTTCTGTTACCGAGATAACGAGAATTCAGTTGTAGTCATCGTGGTGACAAGTGTGTCCCTGTCTCTGAAAATGGTATCTGTTGCTGCAACCTCAAAGCAAGACAGCATGCAAATTAGTTTTATGTCTCATGTGCCATGGTTCTCCTGCTCCCTTGTCTCAAATGGAGCCCATGTGCTGATATAAGGCAACAAAAAAGGACAACAGCTCTAGGCAATCATGGTAAAGGGGAACTTCTCTGTGTCTTTCTGTTTGGCAATTATTTTCCTGTGATTAGTTCTGAGATTATTGCATTTTGGTCATATTCAGAAGCTAGTTTAGATTGGGGATTTATTTATGCTTTCCAGAGTAAAAACAGCCAAATGCTGGACTTCCAGTCTGTACCTAACATTCCTCCAGGTAAGAAACTGCACTTCATGTGAGTTTTCAGAGAAAGCAGCAAAGACAAGCATCAGAATTTTGGTTAATTTTAAAGCAGCAGCAGCATCATCAAGCCTGAAAGAGTAAACCCATCGAGCTACATTTCTGCTTTTCTCACTGGCTATTTACTGTAAAGTGGAACAGTCTGTAACTTTCCTAACCTGTAAAATGGCATGGGGTACTTAAGCCTATGTTTTCTAGCACAATATTTGACCTTGATCTGTTCAGTCAGAGCAGCAGCATTTGAAGCCTTTGTAGGTTGCAGCTTGGAGGACTGGAGGAAGCATTGTAGTATTCAGTAGCTGATGTGAGAGCTGCCCCTGATTTAAACCCCTAAATGACACAAGAGATGCTTGAGAAATTCTTTATTGTAACCGGAACATAAAATGGGCTTTCTTTCTACACAGGGCAAATCCCAAATCTCTCTGGAACTGTAATTGACTCAGAATGTGATTAATGTAACTTAATTGTCTTGACTGTACATACATCAAGCACATCACCACCATCTGAGTCCAGGGTGCATTGAATCGCTGTCTAATTTCCAAAGGCACTTTAAAGGATGTCATCCTCTTTGTCTAGACACTGACACCTTTTAAGATGAGGAATACCATGTTCTGAAGTCCGTGTTGCACCTTGTTTATACCAAGATCTGATTGCTGCCTACAATACATTAGGCACATCAGAATGGCATTTTCATTCATCAGCTCCTATCTGAACTGTCACTTGCAGAAAAATTGAGGAGACTGACAAAACCTTCTTCCTTTTCAACCTGAAATGAAAAAATATATTAAAAATATTGTCTGTTAATGGACAGCAGCACATGACAATAAATTGCAAAACTGCTCTCTGATACAATCTCAAAGAATAAGGCAGAAGTACAGTCGATTCACTTAGTATTTCTGTGTGTAAGCTCAGCCAGAAAGTTTGAAACTAAAAAGCCATTTTTATATAACTGGTGATTTAGCTGCCTGTCCCTCCCTCTTCCAGGTCATTAAGTAGGTGGTGCTGTGTTTTTGTTTGGTTTTAATATGTCTATGCAATAAAAATATAATAGATTTCAATTTTTTTATCCATTTGTTTCCGAAATGGAGTATAAATGGATTTCACCATGAGGTGCAGAACAGTATAGGGATTCAAAGAGGTGACAATACCAGCATATGAATTCAAATGTATACACATGTATACATTTAACAGGACATCTCAATTTTGACAGAAAGCATTAAAGACATGAAATTCATGGCTACAACTGAAATGTACCATATGTCCTCCAGCACTTAGACACAAAGAGCACATTAGCAGAGTAATTAAAGGGCACCCTGTTGTGGCTAGGTGGTGGAAGACATATGGTGTAGCATGAGTAACCATGAATTTTTAAGTTCTTATTGTTTTCAATCATAACCTTGTTCTTTGTATGTAATATACTGTATTTTATATGCATTACTATATGCTCCACTTGTGTTGGAGGTCTCAATTTCAGCACAGAGGTCTAAATCTGCCAGCCTAACATTTTTTTTTTTGTGATTTTTTTGGTGAATTTCATATTTTAACATAAAATGACTTAAAATGTTGAAGTCATAGAACACTGACTTCAAGATAAAGGGGGGAGCACATGTGTTCATAGCTTTTATCTCTTTCACACTTTTATTTCCTTCTCATGAGTGCAAAGAACCCCACGAGACATGGAAAACACTTGAAAAATGTAGATTGTTGCAGCCAGATTCTGCAGATTCCACCTCCTCTTGAAAACAGAGCAATTCTTTTTCCTCTTCCTCTTTGTCACTCATAGCAAATATGATGCTGCCAAAATTCAAGCTGAGAGGTTTTTTTGCTGGTGATGTACAAACTAAGATAAGATCCACTTTGCATGGCTTCAGGTGAAATATTTCCAGCTAGAACAGAGCAAACTCATTGATTTATCTGCAAATGCACTATTCAGGGACACAGAGCTGTGTAAGTCACTTTATTTACATAGATGAATTTCTAAACATAGCCATCCTCTGGAAATGCAAGTATCTGGTAGGGATATAAAATCAGAGTATAAATAAGCCTTTTGTCTTTAGGCAAACAGAACATCTCTGAAAGTTTTGTTCTAAGACAGCGAAATTAAATAGCTGCCTCAGCACGAGCTGTTAGTTGAAACCAGGCTTTGGCTGTCTTTTTTCACTGGGATGTAGCTGATCAATGTGAAACTTGAGGCTGACCTTGGGGAAGCAGCAATGAGGTGATGAGTACCTGTCTGCATTTGGGTCTACCAAGATGCAAATCTAAGGATGGTCTTTGCAGCTGAGATCCTTGAAACTCCAAGGTCTGGTGGGGCACTAATCCAGTTCAACAGCGACATTCCCTGGCAGCCCAAGCTGCTGAAGTATGTGCCTGAGCACTGAGCCAGATCTGTGCCACTTGCACATCAAATTTGGCAGATATCCTCAAACCACTTCTATTTTCCACCACTATTTTTCTCCCTCTTATTCTCAGGAATTAAAGCTTTCACTTGGTATGCAGGGTCCTTCACAGATCTTTGAAGTCCAAGAAAGTAATATATAAAAACTTTTCAACTTTTAATCAAATATTTAAAGATTCATAGTATCATTTACATCAGGTGACCCACAGTATTTCTTCTTATCCAGTGAAGATCTCTTGCAAAAATATATGTACACTGTAGGGAGTAGAGTGTGGAAACTCACTTAGAGTCATCAAGCTGGAGGCAGGGATTTAGTCATTCTCCCAGGAGATGGAAAATACAAATTTGGTTCCATCAGACTGTTCAGAGATTTAAATCCACTGCCTCCTACTCCCGGTGTGAGTAATCCAACCATCACGCTGCTACAAAAAAGTGAGGCATCAGCACCAGAGTCCCGACCAAATTTGACTGTTCAAGTGCCTCTGGGAGGCTTTAGGGAGGTTGTTGTATGCTAAAATCAGATTGTGGGGGCTCAGCTCAGGAAATTATGGCCTAACTCCAGAGCTTTTGAGTTCTTACACAGTTTTTTGTATCTTCAAGGTTAGGTTGCCCAAGAAAATCAGTGGGTTGGTGGGCTTCAGATGCATCAAGGGACCAGGTTCAAGTTTCATGGGCCAATTTCTTCCTGCTCCATTTGGGCAGAGCTCTTGGCATTCATTCCAGCAGGGAATGAGAGCAGCTCACCCAAAAAAAGGATAATCTGCATCTTGAGAGGTGGGCAATTTTAACTGAGATGCACTTGGGTAAAGGAGCTAATTGAACAAGTGTTTGGCACTTCACAGTAGTGCTCAGTCCTTTGCTCCAGCGAAGGTGGAACTTGGTTCTTTAATTTAATTTCAGTCTTGACTATTATTGTGTTAGGTGCCCAATTCCAGACTGTGCCTAACCAGCGCTGCATTAATTGTTCAGAAACAAAAGAAGAGAGAGAGAGATTTCCTGTATTTCTCAGACAATAAACTAATTTTCTCTATGCAACATCTGTCTGCATGTGGTAGTGCTGTGAGCTTCATGCTGAGTATTATAATGGAAGTGGAACTAGCAAAAGTTTTCTGTTATGTTGCTATTCATTGTTACCTTTTCTGACTTGTTTTTTTTCTTTTGAGTGGGTGTTTAGCTCACTATCTCAAATAGATAAATGTTTAATTTAACTGTGAGGTATTTTTTTGTAGAAATTAAACACTCACATGGTCCTAGAACAATTACAGTCTGTAATGTCTGGGTAATGCAATGTAGCCAACTGTAACCTTTAATTAGGTTTGCCTTCAGAACATTGCCAAGTGAGAATGTGAATTCAAACAAATGTCCAGATCTCCTTCTTGGCATCTACTTTTAATATCTGTGAGAGATTATTTTTAGCTTGTTATGCTGTTAGTCCTACACGCTCCATTACTGTTAGAAGAAGTTGTACAGGAAGGGTTTCATTTCTAAAGGGCTGTTTTACAAACTGACTTTTCTGGAATCAGAATTCCATCTTTTGTCAATTTCTGTTCATTTAATCTTCAATGCTAATAAAAAGAAATGTGCACATTAACAAAAGAAATGTTATAATCATTTAGCCTTCTAAATGAGAAGAGACTTCTTGGGATTTTTGTCTCATTTTTCTTGGATGCTCAGATACAAAGATGGCAATGTAAGCTCTCCTGGGCTTGGAGTCTTCTTATTTTCACTGTGTTTGTCTCTGGTCAGAATGTGGCTTGAAGAGAAAATAACTATCATGAAGGGTTTTAACTAAAGTGTTTGAAAAATGGAAAAGAATTGACTTTTTTTTCTTTTTCTTTTTTTTTTTTTTTTTAATTTCTTTTTTTTTATTTTACAAATATTTATTCAGGTTTCACTGGATGACAATTTTCTAGGATCAGGGTGGAGTTTTGGTAAGATCCATGAAATTATTGAAGATGTGTAAGAGCCTGGCTCAAGTAGTTTTTTGGCTTTGCCACAGCTAAAACCTTGATCCAGAGCCTGTTTTACCACATGCAGGAGCACCCATTGCCAGGTTCTTGGTTCCTATGAGAATGCCCTGTGCTCATTTCCTGGACTGGATTTAATTACATAAGTATTAATTTGGTGGAAGTGTCATTAGTTTTCTAGCCATTGATCAATGATCTTTTGTGGGTTTGTTGATTACACCTTTATTTTCTGTAAAAAGTAGTTTTGAAATATTTTGACCCTTGCATAGATGTAATGGAAAGTGCAGCATTTCAAGTCAAAGAAACAGTTTTTGTAATTCATCATAGGAAACAACCTCTTAAGATGTTTGTCTTTATGTCAAACTACCTGCCTTTTACTCCTTAGTGATTCATAGCTCTCCTCTGCAGTGAATTTTTTTCCCTACTATTTTTATATTATATTGAGCTTGATTTGTGGACAGGAATATATTCTTAATAATCAATATTCTTCTGATCCAGGAATTGCCTGGGATATATCTTTGTTTTGTACCTTCCATCATAAGCTGCTCTTGAACAGAACCCCTCTGCCTTCAGCTGTTGTCCTGTTCTCTTGCTCCTTCTGGTTGTTTGTTCCCCATCTCCTGCTTACTCAAGACTCTATTGAGTTTTTGAAAATATTTTTTCTGATTTTTTAAAATGAAAATTAGTCACTGCAAACCAGCAGTTTGTAAATAATTTGTGTCTAAACATATAAAAATAGAAAAACTAAAATAGATAACTCCAGGGATAATGCTATGTAAAACCCAGGTCCCTGTTGAATGTAAGGCAATGGTCAAGGTTATATTAGTTGCATATTTTGCTGATCCCATGGTATAGCCAGGCAGAAATAAAGCACAAGGATATCTTCAGGATGTCCCTTTGGTTTAATGAAGAAATATGCTGATGCTCTGCAATGTTTCATCTTTAATATTTAATCAAGGACATGAAATCTGAAAAACAAGAAATGTTTTGTTCAGGGGAGTTTATTTTAGAAGCTATGTTTTTGCTTTAAAAGCCCATTTTTTCTCCTACTTTTTTTTTTTTGTTGTTGTTGGAAATTATTATGGGAATGAGTCAGAATCGTATGGGAAAAATAATCATGCTGAAATGACAACAAAGCCTACTTTGTCTTGTAATGGTGGCAAATTTCAGCACTGCTGAATTCCGATGCTGACTTTACTGTTTTCCTGATCTCCAGTTAAAGGAGTATAAAAGCTTACTTTCATTTAGTAATGAAATGTGATTGAAAAATGTATTCTTGTTAGACTATCATCACTGGGAGATACAAAAAAAAAAAAAAATTAGTGCAAGTATTCATATCTTTCATTTCTTTTGATGCAGTTATTCAATTGCAGTATAAAACCTACTTGCAAATGTGAGGAAATGTATGTCAGAAGATTCAAACCTTTCACACACAAGTTCATTTTCTTCCACTGCTGTTTGATTTAAATCAATGCCTGAAAGGTACTTTTAAGTCCTTTGTATCCTTTGGAGTAATGATGTAAGCAGTCAGGGACCAACCAACATTAAAGAAGCAAAGTAACTCTTGCTTTAAACAGAATCCTAGAAATCCAACAGAAACTTTACAATTGGCATTAAGGATTCAAATGCAATTTTTTAATGAAGATGTTAGCAGGTGATGTTTTTTTAAAGCAACATGTCACTTTAACATTCTTCTTAGGGCAGCTGTTTACCAAAAAAGCAGGGGGGAGGGAAGAGCGTTGTAAATGAAAGTCTATTTGGTAATTTGTGGGTCACTGGGAATTGAAGATGCACAGGTCAAAAGTTTGCAGCTCAGGTGCCTAAACTCTTTCTTAGGGCTGTATTCTTTAAAAAGGATGGATCTATTCCCAAAGATACAGAAGTTGCCTCAGGAGTGCTCTGGAAGGTGTCCAGTCTCATCTGCTGTCCAGTGCCCACCATATTTGCCTTTGTTTTTTTTTGCAGTTCAGGCAGTTCCCAGAGAGGAAGAATAGCTGAACACAGCTATAATTTTACTTTAGGCTTCTGATTTTTTTCTGCCTTTTTGAAAGTGCAAGGGGGGGAAGTGGCGATGAACAAATAGTTTTAATTATCCTATAGAACAGAGCTGTTGTATTTAATTTTTTAGACATCAAAATATGAAAATTTGTTGAGGAGATACATGTGGGAATATATTTAACACTGGAGGGGATATAGAATCCTCTGCTAGGCTTACACTAATGCAGTGTGATTTACCCAAGTCTGTATTTGTGTTTGCTCTTTGAAGGTGCAAATGGTGTATCCAGCTCCTCCCATCTCAGGGTTTTCCATGTAGGCACCAAACCAAACCTTTGTGAAGGTGGGGCTGTGTGGCCAGACCCCTGCACATCACACGGGCATTGCCAGAGTGGGGCACGAGGAGTGACAGAGATGTCCTCTCATTTCTTTCTCTCCCATCCTGACACCCCGGGCTCAGCTTAAACCTTCATTTGTGTGCCCCCATCATCTATCTCAGATATTTATCTCAGCAAATGAAGCTCAAATCAGGTTATGTTAGCAATAGGATTCTCATAAGATTTGCAGAGAAAGGACTTGGAAATGGTTTTCATTGAGTATTGAAGACCTGGGCAGCATTTAAGAAAGCTCTGACTGAGTCCAGGCAGTGTTTGACTTTAATTTTAATCTAAGATTGAAATTTTGCCATCCAAGTCATCTCTAAATATTAATTTCCTTACATGTATTTAGGAAGCAAGTCAGATACTGTAAGTGAGCAGTAACGGTAAAATATTGGAACAACAGCAATATACTATTTTTTTTTAACATCTATTTATAGAATGCTTTCTGCTCTAAGGATTAGGGGAATAGAAGCTGGGAGTTTTCTGCTCCTTGATGAGTGTTAGTGAAGCATATTTGCTAACATGGTTTGACATACAATATATTTCAGTGCTTATGGTACCTTATGGTATGGTACTCCTGGTACAGTACCTTATGGCATTTTATTTAATGTTTGTGAGGTTTTCTGATTGCTTCCCAGATAATTTATTTTTATTGGCAGCTAGCTTTGTTCCCTTGTATGGAAATAAAGCTGAAACAGGGTGGTTTTTAACATCTACAGGATTTCTGAAGCGTTTAAAAATAATAATACCTTGTTTAGCAGTTTTGGTTAACAGATTTGCCTCTAATCACTTGAAAAGTAGAGAAATTCTTATCTTGAATACTTATGTGCTATGAAATTAAGATACAACCAGTCAGACACCACAGAAATTTTCTTAGCTCGGAATTTAAAGAATCTAATGCTCCCACTGTCATTTTCAGTCTGTCTGCATGGATCCAAGAAACCATTTTTTTCTGTTTAAGCCATGAAGGATGGACTCATCTCTCAGCTCAAGACATAAACGTTCTTTCTTGCTGAGCATTGATAAAATGTTTCATAGTTATCTTCCTGCCTTTTGTTTATATGCTGTAGCATACACTTCTCCCCTGTAGTTCCCATTTATTTGCTGCCAAGTATAATTGCAAATCCCAGAGACTTCAGCAGCTCTGGCTTTATAGAACCCTATTTTAATCATGGTTAAAATCTAATATGAAAGAACATCTATACTGTATTTTATTTATGTAGCATTATGTCTTGATGATAAAAGAGAGATGACTTCTCAGATAAAAACAATATGGAAGGTCATTTCTCACATAAAAATACACCACACTTATCCCTATTTTAGTTTAGAAAATACTTGCAGCATCACAAATAGGACTATTAAGATTTTCCTTTAACTGAAAACATACTATAAATTTGTAAAGCCAAATAAAGATCTTTTCTTCAGCAGATGTTTTGCTATTTAATCACTGATTTTAATTAAAAAGCACGTGCCTACTATTGTGTTTTGTATGGTCCAGTCACGTACCCAGGTCACTTTTTAAACTCCTTCACGCCTGAGGAGCAGATGGTTTGAAAAGCAAGCAACAAAATCTAACATCTCCCTCTTTCATTGTTCAGAGTCCTGCTCTTGTTTCTTGTGCTGTGCTCCCTAGTGCTCCTCCCAGCCAACTTTTAATTTGCTCAAATGGACTCTTTTATTTTCCTTTTCTTGGAGAAACTGTATTGGAAACCGTGTCAGAAACCATATCAAACAATTTTAGCTCTGCTCTATAATATTGCTTAATTTTTATTATTATTTTTTCCTGATTTTCTTTTGCTACGCACAAAGCAAAAAATTCTCTAGTAATTCTCAGTTTTACTCACTGCATCCCAGATTATTGGCCAGATTCATAATGAGTCTGAAGAGAGATGAAAGTGTGTAAATACAGGTGAACAGGCAGGAAAAACAAAAATGTGAAACTTAAATTATTAATCTCCAAATTAATAATGGGTTAAATGTTGGAACAAAAAGAGGTATGTTTCCCTCATTCTAAATATACTTTAAATGCCAAAATAATCTTCTCTTGTGTCCTAACAAATTGATTCCAATTTGTTAGTCAAAGACTGTAATGAAATGACTCAAACCATAGTCTTGTTCCACTAAGCAGTTTGCTACAGCTTTTTTTTATTAATTATATTCAGACTTCAAAAACCGTCAGAATGTTAAAATTCCTAAGGATAGTTTGCCAACATCTATCACTAGATTAGAAACAGCTCTGCAAAACCTTCAACAAAGCAAATAATATTCCATCATAAAATCAATACAACTAAGCATTGTCAGCATAGTGCTGACAGTTCCAGCTAAAACAATTTATAATTTTTGAAGAAGATATGTTGTAAATAGAAGCTAAGAGGTCTGTGAAAGATGCGGCCAGTAAACAGAACCCAGATGTAAATATTTTACTGCTGGTATGAGTGTGTCAGCTCTACTTGGCCTCTCTCTTTACCCAGATTATCCCTGCCACAAACTCTGAGTTGCATGGCTCGAGTTTGTGTTTCGTGAAAGTACAGCACCCTGCACTCATCACCTCGCTGATTCCATTGGCTGTGCACTAGGAAGAGTCCAAGGACCTCTTTCCTCTCCCTTGCTGGAATACCTGCTTCTAGAACACTGAAACAGCCCAGGGGAATAAACCAATATCTGCACTCATAAGAATGCAGAGAGCACTACTCTCCTGAATGCTAAGAATATCAGGTACCACCATGGTGATCTGGTGCTGCTTCTCACAGAGAACAGATTTGAGAATAATACTCATAAATTCTGCAGTGAGCTCAAAATGTTGGTCTGAGTTACAGTGTATCTCCCAGAAAATCTTCTACTTTTGATTTATGGATGTCAGGTAATAGCGATTAACAGAATCTTTTAAGATTTATTTTTAATTTTCTTTTCTTTTTGGTGATCGATAATCCTCACGTTTGAAAATGTGCACGCTGTTCTTAGTTTGAATTACTTTAGTTTCAGTTTTCAGTCTCAGGCCTTCACTGGCCCTTACTCAGCTGAGGTTACAAATTTTCTGCCTCCTAAATGTCACCCACTAACCTGGGCAGCTTTTTGGGCTGTTCCAGCTGCCCGAGCATGACTGTGCCATCTCCCATCCCCACTGCCCGTCTGAGTGTGGCTGCACTCTGCAGCATCAGCACAGACTGCTGCAGACATGCCCTTTCAGTGAGCCACAGATGAAATATGGTTCTCTTCCAAACCTTTCCATTATTAAAACTTTTTTTTTTCTTGAAGTGTTGCTGTCAAAACTTTATTCTTCCTGATGGTGCAGACCAGAAATGCTTGAATGTGTGTGGTCTGTATTTGTTTTTGCTGTTCGTCCATTGAATGTCTAATTACCATGGTGTTTCATTCTACCCAGTGTCTCCTTATTCTAAAATAAAATCATTGCTGAGTGATTTGCTGTCTCTTTTTAGGTTGTGTCCTGCAGAAGTTGTATTTGCCAAATGAAGAGACAGTTTTGAGTTAGATGGACACTGACCTAACCCAAAATGACATTCCTTATATTAAAATACAACACCCCAGTGATTTCTCCATGTTATTATTCTCAAAGTGTATTCTGCATATATCACCCACCATATCACCATGGTTTTTTTTTTTGTTTTTTTTTTTTTTTTGTATTCATAAAGCTTCCAGAAAAGGGTGAATTTACAAGGGGCCCACACTAGAGATATTTCATGGAGTGATTCCTCATGTTCAGAAGCCTTTCTGGCTCCATAAATGTAGTCAATTTAATTAAAGAAAATGGTGGTTCATGACATTTGGATAGTGCTGTTTTCATTCCAAATATTATGAGAGAGGAAGCCAAATACTTTGTGAAGCCTGAAGCAGGGAATGTTGATAGAGTGCCTGTCATTGCCCTGCAAAGGAGAGATCCTCACCCCAGGGTGTACCCAGCTTGCCACAGAAGTGAGAACACTACAGTTGCTTCCCTGTGATCCTCTCCCTCACCTTGAGCCTTCCTGAGAAGTGGGAAATATTCTGTTGGAGGTGTCAGTACTGTGATAAGGCACATTTCCGGGACCCAAGTTAGGATCTCTGTAGCCTTATTGTTTCCTCAGTAATCTCTTAGATGGGATAACTTTGTATTGTGTAGATGCCCTGTTATCTTTATGAAACTGTAATCTTATTTCTTTGAAATTACCTATGCTCTGCAAATCCTATTGTTTGCTAGTAATTATCATCTGTTTTTCTTCTTTCCTGATCTCTGCATATTTTTACATTTGTCTGTGTATTGTGCATGAGATGAAAAGGTCATATTTTGAATCTTTTTTCACTTTCATTATTTTCATAATACCTGCACTGGTGTTGTTATATTTATCCTCAGAATCATTGGACATCAGTTTGGATGAATCTTTGATCTGTCCTAATGCAGCAGTTTTTACACAAACACACCTACTCTGTGTGGTTTTTTTTCCCCCTGATAATTCATGCCATTGGGCATGAATCCTCTTCTGGAAGACTAAATATCTGCAAAGATGTTACACCTTGAAGGTTCATCCAGATTCTAGAAAGAAGTGTGATGAGTTCCTCAGTGAGAAATCCATGCTCCTGTTTGGATTTTGAGTGTAACTGTGTGCAGTTGTAATAATTTTCTTCTTAAACTTAAAGGCTTGTTTTTCAAAGTGTCTTTGAACAAACAGTTGGGAGCAATGATTTGCCAAACTGTAATTAAAAGGAAATAGACTAATTCTGAGAAGTGTAAACAATGTGCTGAAGATAACAGAAATAGGATACTTAAACTGATCCATCGTGAGCCCGGAACAGGACTTGAGTTTGTGAAGGATTTAATTGCTGGGGTGAGACCCAGCATCCTGCAGGACTATGCATTTCATGTCCTGCAGTAACATGTGCAGTTTCTATGGGTTTGCCAACAAATTCATGGAATTTTTTTGTCCTCAGCTGCATCAGCTCCCTGTTGCTCGTTAACATACTTTGCCAGGAAATTCATGGCATTTTTAGGTCTTCAGCTGTGCATTAATCAACTCCCTGTTGCTAGCTATCATACCTTCTTTTTCCTCTCTGTGATAACAGTTTTTTGCTTTACAAATAAAATCTGAAAGTAAAAGCTTGACCTACCTAAAACTAATGTCAAAACATCCTTTTTCTTAGAAGCAAAGCATGTGGATTTCTTACAACACTGTTCTCAGAACTACTCTGCTTTATATAGAAGTTGTTATATAGAATCTGAAAACTGTGGGGCCATATTTCTGTACTGAGGCCTCAACTCATTTTTTAAGATGTTGCCTTTGGTCTTAATTTCTTTTTTGTTAACAGCTTCCAGTAGTTTAGTGTGTTTTCATTAATCTGAGAAGGCCGATGAGATGCCAGAAGTGGAAGCAGGGAAGCTTTAGAGGAAGGATGAGGGCCAGGATCCTCCTTTTCCCTTCAGTGCTGGCGGGACACATCTGGAATGCTGTGCCCAATCTGGGGCTCTCCAGCAGCACACAGACACGGAGAGCTCATTCTCACAGAGGTGGTTCAAGGGCTGCAGCATCTCTCACCTGGGAAGATGCTGACACAGCTGGCTCTTTAGCATGGAGGAGAGAAGGCTCAGGGGGAATGTTATCAATGTCTGTAAATACCTGATGTCCCAGAGCAGGCAAGGCAGGGCCAGTTCTATTCCCACTGGTGCCCAGTGATGGGATGAGGCAAAGGACACAAATGGAAATGCAGGAAATTCCATTTAAGTGTGGAAAAATATTTTTTAATTATAAAAGTGGTCAAACACTGAAACAGGTTGCTCAGGGAGGTTGTAGAGTATCCATTAATGGAGTTATTTAAGCCCCACTGAGAACTCTCCTGAAGAACCTGCAGGAGCTGACCCTGCTCCAAGGCAGGGCTTGGACTAAACAGTCTCCAGAGGTCCCTTCCAACCTCAAGCATTCTATGTTTCTTTGAAATCTGTGAAGAAAAATGAATGAGAAGCATAAGATTTTCTTGGTTAGACTAACAGCTTGCTATTTAACTTAAAATATGTAGAGTCACTTTTGTCTGAATCACTTTTATAATTATTTTGATATATTTTGTCATGTATTATCATTTTGAAATATTGGCTCATTCAGAGACAATTTTATTTTGTTTCAAAAATGTGTCTTTTTGTTATATTTCTAGAATGTGTAATGAAAACATGAAAGAGAAAATTTGCCTGTGTAGTTTCTAAATATCTGTTATATTTCTTTACACTATGAAAGAAATCTAATTATCTTATAAAGAAACACCTATCAATAAATTATTTTTTTTTCTGAGTAAAACAGTCAATTACCTATAAAATGTTTCTCTCATAATTTATCTCAGTATTTAATTTTCTTTTTATACATTTATTAAACGTGAATGCTGGGCTTTACAGGACTTTTAAAAATTCAAATGTATTAATGTAGTAATATAAAAAATTGAGGCTTTGTTTAGGCACACTTTTGGCATAAAGGTGGTAGGGATCTATAATATGAATTTCTTCAGGTTATTCCAAAACCTGGATACTTTTGCCTGGAAATGTAATTTTTGTGGTCAGTTGCTGGATAGGCACACGTATAATTTGACACTGGATTTCTGTTTGTAAGCAGGTTCTTTTAGCCATTTCCCATCTTCCTGTTTCCTTCTTGCATCTGCCTCTATTTCTGCATCTGTTTTACTGACAAGTGAGGTGGTTTAAGGGCTGTGGGGTATTTTTAAGTCTTTTTTTTTTAAGCCTTTAGATCACTTGACTGGTCAGTTTAGGGTCCAATCCTACAAACCCATGGAGTAAAGGTGTCCTTGGAACACCTCATTTGATCATGTAGGCTGATAATTTAAGTCATGGATCACAATTTTGTGTAAAATTTTTCTATTTTCCTCTAAACTGCGTGTCTCTGTGTACATGTGAGCCCGTATAGATCTCTCAGTAATCTGATCTGAAGAAGAAAAAATGTATTCTAATTACTCATTTTCTATTAATGTGCAGAAATCCATCACTCATGTTCAAGTCTGCAATTTGTTAGCCATGTTGAGTCCAAGTGACCATGGAAAGTGCTAGGATATGGTCAAGCCTCATTTAAGAGAAGTTTAGCACCCTGTGTAATGGCACCCTTTATTCAGTGAATGGCTTTTCCCATTTATTTCTATATTCTTGTTTCTGTCTGTCAGTAGTGGTAAAACTACTTGAAATTCCTTCTGCAGCACAGTTCTTTTTTGCTTCAGTAAAAATTGGATATTTTTTCTGTGGTCAAAATGAAAAATTTTCACACTTGCTGACTGGGAAACATGTAAGGCAAGGTGTGGCTCATACTTTGGTATCCACTCAAGATTTAATTTTCTTTTCCTACATCATCATATTTTGAGAGAACATACTACTTGTTTTACTTTTGACATTTCTGATTTAGAATTTGTGTGGGCCTTTTTTTTTTTTGTATATATCTTAATCTGAAATTTTGTTTCAACTTCTTTCTAAAAAAGAAGAAGAATCCAAGTCAAGATATTAACCTTTTTAGTTAATAATGATGTTCTCACAGAGTTATTACTGACTGTATAATCGAAACAGTGTCAAAACCTGACAAGAAAAATTATCTGACCAACAAAGGGTTCCCCTTGTGCTCCCCTTGTAAAGCCTTTTGTCTTGTGAAAAAGAAAGGCCAGGGCATTATTTTTCCTCTTTTTGTATCCATCCATTCAGAAATTCTAAATGGCACTGCTTGCAGGCCAGCTTTAGGATTTGGTGGATTTGGTTTATAAGCCTTGCAGTATCAAGGTTTGCAATTTTGGTGGGGGGGGGCAGGGGGGAAATGCATGTTTGGCAAGAGTGGTGGTACCAATTTACCAATCACAGTGTTATAGAAATCACAGATTTTACGTTTCTTTTGCCTATAATGCAGTAATTGCTTATCTTGCTCTGAAGCACTGTGTGCCATATGTGTCTGCAGCACACAAAACTGTACTGGGGAAGAAATCCTTGGAGAGGGAGAGATCCAGCTAGAGGGAGGACTTGCTTTCTGCCTTAGACTGCATAGCATTTTGTTCTGTAACAGAATAGTGTTGGTGTGAAGGTGGCATTTCTGAAAGTATTGGCTAGACTAAGTTTTATAATCTTATTTCAGGCCTTTGGAAATGAATAGAGTAACAAATATTACATCTTTGATATAAGTGCATCCTAACTCCTTGGAGTGACATTCTCCTCCAGCACAACCATGAGGTCCATAATTCCCATTTCCAGGGAAATACTGACAAAAGAAAGAGAAATTATAATGTCTACCATTATTTCTGATTATTGTTATTCACACCTGCAAGTCTTCTGGGGTTGTGAAGGTGACCTAAGGGGGAGTGCAGTAATTTTTGGAGCACTATAATGGGGAGTATTGCTACCTCTATTCTTTTTCCAGGTCACTGTCTAAGCTATTCCAAATACCTTTAGAATGTCTGGATTTGCGTACTAATTAGTCTGAATCAAATATTCATCACATCCATGTTGATGGGATTGGTTGGAGATCTGATTAACCTTCAAGTGGCTCAGTGACTAAACACAGGTTCTTGTCTAGCTGCTGGGATAATTTCCCTGCTACATATATTTCCTGTTCCCCCGACATGAAATTATTGCAAAGAGATGCCCAACCTGAGCCTTCTTTGACCTTAGTTAGGCACAATACAAAAATCTAAAAGAGAGCAAAGCTATCATTTTATTAATAGAAGAAAGAATAAGCCCTATTATTAAATGAAAGGAAGACTTCTTTTGAGGGAAAAGATGAGGCTGTGAAAATGCTGGAGGTGTTTTCACATCTTATTCTTATAAACCCATTACTATGGTTCACCAAGATTCATCTTTGAAGGTTATGATGAGGTTATAATAGAAAGAAAGCTGTGTGGAAATAAAAGTGAGTTTGCATGTGGTGTGTGGGGGGAGCAGGTTGTTCCCATTAACCCTTCTGAGACCATCCTGAGACAGCCACTGCAATGCAGTTGGGCCTTTCCCTAAAATCCGTGACCAAGGTTGCTGCAGAGCTCTCTCCAAATACCCAAAATTGGACAAACACTCAGTGTAAAGTTGTGCATAAAATCTCTTGTATGTTCCTGAGCAAATCCGAATTCTATCAAGCTTAGCAAAACCCAAGCAGCAATGCACAGTCTGTTCAATAAAATCATTGCAAATATTGTAGCAGTGTAGCAGCAACATGCACTTATCAAGAAGATGTTCCTAAAACAATAAGTTGCTTTCAATAAACGACTCTTTAATATCTCTAAGCATTAGAATATATAATTTCAATTTTGGTGTTGTTATGGGGAAGGTAAATTAACTTGTAAAATTAATCATTTTATTTTTAATGAAAAAATATAAATACAGAAGCAATTTTCTATCTATAATATGACTTGAGGGGATGAGGATTTATATTTAAAATACTATTCTCCTGGAATTTCTGCTACTATTTGAGATAATTTAATTTGTGTCATTTGCATATAAAAATATGCATTGAACTAGAAGCAAAATAACCTTTACACAATTCTATAATAGCATAAAATACAGTACATTACACTTTCAGTTATTAAGAATAAAAATACTCCATCCAATTTTGCAAAGAAAATACTTCACATAGTTAAAAACCCACACAGAACTTGTATCAGATCTTTGCAATTTGTCTTGCTTTGTTATCAGCCAAAGATCTGAATTAGCTAAAGGTATTTCCACGTATTTTATCTTGCTTTTTCTTTTTAATTAGCTTCCTGAGGCAGAGATGCATCCTGTATTTTGCATGCTTCCCAGTAAGGTCATCTTCACAATAGCTCACAGAGCCTGCCAGGGATGGGCAGGACAGAAGGGTTGAACCTGTGTGAAATGCTCCTATTATCTGTTATTCTCCCACTGAATGTGCATTTTCTCCAACAACAGTCCTTCCCTGTTGTAGGAATATCTTGCTAATAAATCAACAATAAGCATTCCTCATTAATGCTTGGTCTATTACCGACATTGAAGACTCATCAATAGCTGATTAGTGCCATTAGCTGCAGGAGGGCTGGGCTCTGTTTCTTTCCCATCTTTATTTTGTCTCTACTAGAGGTACATCCATTGTGGTAAATGCACTCAGAGCAGTAAGATTTCCCCTGGAATGGGCCAAGATGGGGAGATTAGCCAAAATACATTGCTGAAAATACTGAGGAATATCCTTTCCTGCCTGACCCTTGTATGATTAGGGAATGTTGTGTAGATTTCTAAATACCATTAAGAATTGTTCCATAACTTCTTCCAAATCGATCCTTACTTTAATGTATTACATAAAGTGTGAGGGCTTTTAAATGTATTCCAGTCTGCCCTTTCATCTCTGGTGGGTTAAGCCAGCCATCCCAGGTCACCTGAAGTGCACTTAGGCATTCTGTCCAAAGTGCCATTTTTTCTCTTACTCTTTCCATCTATTACTATTTTAAATTATTTCTGCATTCTGATAGCCAGTTTCTCTAATCATTCCTTATCATACTCCTCCTTTTCTATAGTTGCTACCCTGATAACAAAAGCCAGGCCTACCCGGTTGACTACCATGGCTGGATCTTCCTCCTCCATCCCCAGAAAGCAGCTGCAGGTTTCTGACTCCCCTCAGCAGTCTGCCATGCAGCCTTCTCCATCATTTTTATTAAAAACACCCACTTTCCAAAGAGCTGGCACACTCCACCTGTGTTTACAGAAATTTTCCCTGAGCATTTGGCCTACATCTTAATTGGCTTCTGGAAGGTTATTTTTTTAATACATCTTTCTGAGGTACTCTAGCAGCATCTCTTCCTTAGTGACAGCAGGGATATTTTGGTGAAGGCCAAGAAGCAGCAGTGTGAGATGAGGAATTACTTCCTGCTCCCCTGGCTCTGAGTGAGCCAGGCTCCAGACACGCAGCCCAGAGCAGCAGAGGAGAATTCCTCCTTATTGAGCCCCTCTGCCTGTGGGGCTGGCACAGGGTGAGCTTTGGCTGCTCTTGATTTCCTGAGATGGCTCCGAGTTCCCCTTGATCACTGCCTGTGCTCCTTACAGGAACTTCTTTATTCTATTTAAATACACCAAAAAGAATGTTTTTCCTTTAAAGTTTGCTCTTTCCAGACTACACACTTTATAATCCTGATCTGGCTCCATTCTTCCTTTTGAACCTTCCTCTGGAGGTGCTGAGGGTTCACATGCAATATTTGTGATCTCTGACAGTGCCAAGCTGGGTCTTCTCAGAAGGCCACTGGTGTTTAGTGTCCTCTAAGGCTGCCCAGTGCTATGTTTGGAAATAGAGCTTTGTGCTTAATTTCATTCATCTTGTTTATTTCTAAAATTCTTATGTTTTCTTTTTAAGTACCTGTATCTCTTGCAAATTAAATCTCGATACATTCCAAAACGAGTTTGGGATTTTTTTTAGGATATTTTATGCTCAGTAAGTCACAACAAGGTGTTTCTTCTCTGGTAATTGGTCTTTTTTTTTTTTTTCCTTCTGGATCAAATACGCTTTGAATAGTTTCAGTCATTCTGAAGTTGCACTTTTACATATGCACTCTTGCAGTCCAACTGTAAATAAAAATTGTAAGATTCTAGTTGAGTGCCTCCTAACTGTTAATAAACACACCTGTTCTCTCTGTTCTGTAAGTTCTCCTACACAGTAGAATGAAAAATAACATTCAAGAAGGAAGCAGCATAGACTCAAGAGTTTATTTAAAAGAGTAATCTTGAAAGACGGAGCAGACATATGCAGATCAGTATAATTACAATAAAAAGTACTACTTATTTTCCCCACTATCAATATAAAATGCAAAAGGATATGCTAACTCTATTCCGATGTTGATTTTATCTTACCGAAGTGTTTAATTTTATGGCAAGGACAGTTGAGCTCTGCAATGAGAAATGAATCAAGCAACCATCTTCTTTCCCAGTTTTGGACAAAAAGCCCACAAAAACAAAAAGGATCTATTAAAAGACTAATTAGCTTGATTTTCCTCTCTTTTATGCAAATAAAAATACACATCTCAAGAAATGCATTATCTCTTTTAAAATTAGTTTTCAAAGGGATGTTAGTCTTTCAAAAATAAGAATTCAAGTACCATCTTCTATACTTTATAGAAAGAGCTAGAATTTCCCTACACAAGTAGTGCAGGACTGTGTGGGATCTATGCTGTCGCTGTAGATAGTAAAGGACATCTTATATTATAGAATAAAGATTTTCTACAGCAAAAAATGTTTTTAATGGATCGGGAATCCCATAGTAACTGAGATTCCACCTCTGAGTGACTTGTATCAATTTTACAGGTTAATTGGGGGTGAGGTCAGAAAATTCCCATTGAAAGGCCTAGCTAAGACAAAAACCACTTTCCGTTTTTATGTGGTGTGCCTTTAGTGAAACCTGAACTATCTTGAATAGTTTAGAAATCAGAAAATCCTGCCAAGAAAGAGTAGTTTTGCAACCAGCCACAAATGTGCTACCACTTGAGAAAACTCTCAGAGCCACCTGCCCCCTGTATCCCAGTCATATCCTGGTTTTAGATAGGCTTGGGGTCGAAGACTTTTTTTCCATCTTGGGCAGGTGCCTTTGCAGGGCCCATGATGTCCACAAGCCTTGTCTCTAAAGAGATTAGAAATCAAAATGATTTGTTTTTCTCTGAGTTGTCCCACTTTGATGTTCATTGCCTCATAGGCCAGGACTGCAGTTTCATAGATTTATTCGTCAGAGTGTAGGAAAATATACGTGATTGCCAAATCCAGCATCTGAGAATTCTCTGTTTTTATCAAAAAGACTTACCTGTGCTTTCTTCTTCATGCCTCAGGTATAAAATTTCCTTCTCATCTAAGTCTTATGGATTGCTGTAAGATATGTGTTTTGTTTTAATACCTATTGTGAATCTCTTTTGTGCATTGATCTTTATATCTTTATGTGTATGGTTTGGAATTATTGTGACTAGCAGATTTCCTGAGGACAAAAACTGAAATCCAGGTTTATGTAGCAGCATCATAGTCTTGGCCTCCAGAGTGTAAGCACACTTTTATGTGAACTGCATCAGGGCCCAGGGATCTCACTGTAATGCAACTTTTTGAAAGATCCTACACACTCAGATGAAGGAGAGTGGGCACTTTTAGATAAAATACAAAAAAAACGTGTAGCTTCTTAAGTGAGAATGTCAGCAAAGCAAGGCATTTTATTTTCACCCTTGCTTCCTTCAGGAATGGCATCAGGCAAAATGATTCAACAAGGTTGCCAATAGTTCTGGAATAATTTCCATCTGTGGCCCTTCTTTAGTGGCCAGATGTTGATGGCCAGGGTAGCGTGGTGGGGAATATGGAATGTTCTCTGTTTTTAGTGACAGTGGAGCTGTTTGAGAAGAGATGACAAAACATAACTGGTGCATACTGAAAGACCTGCATCAGACAGATACTTTCAGTGCCACATATCTGGCATTTCCTGGAATACCTATTCTAATGGATGTCACTCACCAGCCAGTGCATGTGTCACCGAGCAACTCCTGATGCCAGTTCTGTTCCAAAAGCTGCTGCCTGCTGCTCTATTCTGGATAATGGTAGGAGAGAGAACATTTTAATGCTACTGAAAAGTACAATTATATTTTCCATGGGATGGTATTTATTGCTATAGAAATTCCAGGTAGATCAAATCCTTCAAAATCCCAATGGCAGGCCAAATCTGTTGCTTGTTTACTGTTCAAATACAGGTTATGTAGGAACTTTATGTTCCCTGAGGAATGGGCCACCAGGTTATCCTTTGTTTTCTCATGAAGTCTGGTGGGATGAACAAGCCAGGTGGTCTCATGGTGAGTCAGTTTACCAAACAGCTGGGACTCAAAGAGCAAAACTGAGAGTGTGAGTATCCTTCCTCTCAGACATAATATGCTATTGCTTGAATTTTCTGCATAAAAATGTTACACGTGCTACTCATCAGTGCAGTCAAGCACAGATCAGAAGATAAAAAGGAGTTTTTCCAGTGGAAAAACTGCATTTATTGTCTGAGGCTCTTGAGGAGAGTCACCAAAGCAGAAGTTCCAGCCCTGCCCATGTCCCCGCTGGCAATGCCACCTTTGTGCAGCCTCAGTCCTTCCAGCCAAATAAATGAATCTGGCCATCTGTATTTACACTCATTGTCTCACCAGCTCCCAGAAAGCCCCTTTATTGCTTATGTATACAGTACTTTAATGATATGGAAATTCACTAGTCACAACTTTAATGAATAACTTTTCTTGTATTCAAATGAATAAGATGCTGATGGCTGTTTCTTTGTACACAGCAAATGGTACTTCTATAAAAGCCACAGTAAATCAACAGCATAAGCTGATTTAATTACTAATTTGTTGCAATGGCTATTCCCATACCTAGCATAACACTGTATATTCAATTATCTTTCACCCTAATGCAGGTATGCTTTTGGGTTGGGTTACATCTCTAAATAGCAAAACAGGTTTTGAATTTTTCAGATTGTTTTTTTTTTTTTTTTTTTTTTTTTTGGTGTTTCTGTTGTATGTGGGGGGCTGTAGTTCTTTTACTTTCCTTTTTTTCTTTGCAGCTGGTAAAACTAGCAGCAACTAGCATGTGTCTAGTGATTAAGACTTTTTCTCTTTGTAATTGTCAGATTGATTGGGACAATTGAATGATAATGAAAAACAGCTTGTTCCCTCATTTCCAGAGGTGACACTTTCTGCATAATACTGCAAAATATAACAAAAGGGTTTTCTTGGACGCTGCTTAAAGTTAATTGACAGCATCTGTTGTTTGGAACAACGGAGAGAAATAGCATTCCCTCGGCTCTTGGTCACGTTACTCAGGATTAGGCACTGTCACGCCAGCTGATATCTGAATACATGTATCTATCCACGGGGTCTTAGCTGGGCTTTCTGGTGCATCAAGGTTCCCCTTTGTACATAGCTGAGTTAAAAAAAATAAATAGTTATAGCTCATTAAATTAATGAGAAATTTCCTGAACATTTAGTGGTCGTTATTTAAAAATAAAAAAAGAGTCAAATTACAGTAAACAGTAGGATATGGAAATAATGGAATAGTTATGAACTTATAATATTTTTTAAAGGATTTTTTACTTGAAAAATTTTACAACAGCTTTCACTGCTATTTTATATCTTCTAGGGGTCTATATATCTATAACAGCAGTAAACATTGAAGGCAGAGGGATTGTTTATTTTGCCAGATAAAATTCTGAATAGTTTTGAGAGCATGTCAAAGAAATTTTTATTCTACAACTCTCACAAAAAAAAAAAAAAAAACAAAAAAGAGTATATAGCTTAATTTTATTCTTAGAATGGCTGTGTTCTGAGAACCTGACTCCCATTAAATATTCACATCCTTTTATCTTTTGGCAAACTTTTGCTTTTGTTGCTGCTCTTTAGTCAGATGTGCATTTTTCTTTATGGGATTTAATATTTCTCTTTTAGAACATTGATCAGTGTCCAAAGTCACTTAAGACCAACAGAAAAATCAATAGTGAGTGTGGATTGGCTGAGCTGGAGCTGCTGCTGCAGCTGATCACCAAGAAAGCAGGGATTTGATTTGATTTTGCATTTTCTAGTCATTCCCTTGCTCTGTACTGTCTGTCAGTAAACTTCGAAATTGCTGATTTGAAAATAATAAATGAACACATGTTACTGTTTGAATCCATTCCTTTTACTTTTCTTCTTTTGGTCCTTAACACAAAATGGTAAACACAAATATTAGCATTATTGTTGCTTACACGGCTGCAGGTGTGTGGCGAGCTCCAAGCTGAACTCAAGGTCAGATACTTTATGATGTAAATTCTTGAAGTTAAGATTTGTATTTACATGGAGGGTTCATCAAGCAGCATATGTTAATAAGCCAGTTTTGTCATGTTATTCTGGCAAGTAATTTGACATTTTGCTCTAATACTCTTATATTGAGCTCAGTATCATTGAAAGTCAGATATTGAACTGATAGTAATCAGGACCAAGAAAATATTTCATATTCTGTGCTGTAATGTACAATATGTTATAATGTAAGATTTTCTCTATAGTGTAAAATGTAAAAAATTGCCTTATTTCTTATACTGAACTCTTTAGATATTGGTACAATTACTGAATTGAAACAGAACTAGATTTTTGTTGGAGTTTATTCTTTTATTTAAGTCTGATAATGCACTGTATTATATTGTTTATGTTTATAAATAATTCTTTGGAGAGGAAAGGCACTAAAAATTCTCCATGTTATAATAAAATACAGAATAGTCATGGTGTGTTAAATTAGCTGGTTTTAAATTATGCTTATGCCTTTAAAATATTTCTGGGTTTATATATCAATATATGTATATATGTGGCTATTGCTGCGTGGTATTTATAATTATTCTTAATGCTTCTTTCATATTTATTACTAAGAGTAGATATACCTAACCTCTGTTTCAGAGCTGAGCAAAGGAACACATGTAAGGATCATGTTCTTTTTAATATCAGCTGAGTTTTAACACTTGTCATAATATAGCTGATGCAATATCCACTTTTCTATGCTCACACCTCAGCAACAGATTTAAATTATGTTTTAAAGAGAAACTGTAAAGATTTTAAGTAGTCATACTACATTGGTGATGCTACTTATTAAGAAATATTATATTAAAATATTAAGAAACCTAGATTCAGAATGTTATAATTTGAAAGTCCTTAATGTAATTGAAAAATATCAATGCCATAAATACCGGTATGAAAGTTCAGGAAGTGTGTTTCTCTCCTACTTTCTCTTCTCTTTTGGACTGGTTAGGGCTGATCTCAGCAGTGTCAGTAATTATTATTCTGATGACTTGCCCCTGAAAGGCACTCGCTTGTACCTGTGGGGACAGAGAATCCATTTGCCTGGCGCCGGGGAGTCGGAGGCACAGGCTGGCGCCAGCCAAGAGAAGGGAAAGATGATTAATATGTCTTATAGATTCACTGTCTCTTCACTTGTCCTAGACCTGCCAGTAATTCCACTCCCCTGTGGTTCCACCTTGATCACAGATAATGGAGGCAGATTGAAAGTTTGAAGACACAAGCCTTTCTCTCCTCCTGATCTGACATTACTCACCCAGGCTAAATGAGCTGTACAGCCACCGGCACCTGCCTATGGGAAGGCATCTCAGTGCACTTAGCAGTAATGCTGCAATAAAGCAGCAACTGTACTCTAATTAACCAGGTTCCCTTTCTTCCCTTTTTTCCTTTCTTCCTTTTTTTACCCTTTTCTTTTTACCTGCGCAGCAGGCTGCCATTAGCAAAGCTATGATATTGCAATGGAAACAGTAACATAAGTATTTCTTCACCTCTGAAATATATAACTTACCTTTCCCTTTTTATTTCTTTGCAGAAATAGTATAATGCAAGGTTATTTTGTACCAGCAAGGTAGCTGTTGCATTCTAAGAAGTGGAATTATGAATGGAAAAATAACCCTGTGAAGAACATCAGTTAAAAATTTTCTTACATAGGTGTATCTTTTTAAAGTTAAACCTCTGTTATTTACCCCTTTTTTTTTTTTTCCAAGCTAAACTGGACTTTGTAGTACAAATGTCAAAGGATAATCTCACAAGACCATTTTTGCAAAACTCCTAGCAGAAGTATGTACATGTGTGTTGGTATGAAGATTTATTTCACAGACAGTACAGCAAAAGCAGAAAACAGAGTAGTCACTTTCAAGGGGTGTTATAGATGATGTCACAGCAAACAGTAAATTAAGACATGCATCTGCATATGCCCAGATTTGATCTTCCTTTTAGATAAATGCCTTATTCTGAATAGAGACAAAATGTCCTTTTTTCTTTCCAAAATCAGACCGAGCAGAACCTATAAAAAGGTTTTACAGTGGGAAAAGACAATGTCTTATACATCTCCAGAGAGATAAGTCATAACAAGACCCTCTGAACATGAGCTTTTTTTTTGTGTGCCCATGAAGTATTTTGCCCTGTAGTTCTCTGTGAGGAATTGAGCATTTAAAAAGAAGATATCTGGTATTTTTAAGTGTCTTTGATTTCTTGGGAGAAAGCCTGACAATCCTTGGTGAACACAGTAAGTTTTATATACCTTTGGCTTGTTTTGATTTTGAAGGTTTCTAAAAGCAGATCTATATTTTTTGGGCAGTGCATAACTAACTTTTTAAATAAAGTTAAGCCCTGTGTTGTATATAACTGCACTTCTAATGGAGATACTCCAAGAATCTGTACATAGTAAAATGTATTCTGGTTAAATAACAGATCTGTATCTTCTGAATATTAAAGAAGACTAGGTCTAGCTAGAGAGCTAAATTCCAGAAATTGGCAGACAGCCCATTTTCATATAAGAAAAGTGATACCATTTTTAGGTATCTAGGGTATTATTATGAGTAAGGAAGAGAAGAGGAATAAATAAACAGAGTAGCCCAAAATATTTTCAAATGCAATATGACCAGGAGTATAAATCTTAAGAGTCATGTTCCTTTAGCAGAAAAACTCTAGGTACCGTATAAAATAGGAAATGTTTACATGCTATGAGGTCATAGGGAGTAATTTTTTCAGCAGCAAAGGGTGCTAGATCTATTAAAAAAAAAAGAATTCTCTGTGTTGTTGCTCACCTCATGCTGCCACTGGGGAGATATTGGGGGTGACCTTTGAACTTCCAATTCCTGGTCCTGCTAGCTGGCTTCTTGAAGGGATTAGCTAATGCAACACCAGGGGCAACCATATTAATAAGGACAGAGAATTGGGGTTATTGTGAGAAAAAAACATGACTCATTCAAATGGAAATTCTGGGCTCAGAAGTTGTAAAGGTCTCCAAGCTGGTTGTGGGTAAAGGCTGATTTATCATAACAAATAATGGGGGAAAGTTTTAATGATCTTTCAAGGGAAAAATCCTAATTTTAGGGTAAAGGAAAAAAAGCCATAGCATATTAGAACTTTATAATTCAGTCCATGATCCATTAAAACCTTCATAGTCATGATATGTAAGGAACTGTCAGACAGGTTTAAGACAACTTTTACTGGTCTCCTAGGATCAAGTATTTTTTGTTCTAAGGATTCACACTAGAATTTACAATAAATTACAGAACCTGTGAAAAAGGCTGATATCTTAAAAAAAAGAGAAAAAGAAATTAAAAGCTACCTGAATGTTTCAAATTTTTTTTGGTGGGGTATTTGGTTTTGCTTTTTGAGTTTTTGTTTGTTTGTTTGTTTGTTTGCTTGTTTTTGTTTTTTTAAAAATGAAGTTACTTCTAAAATGTCATAAAGCAGTAGATGAGCAGACCTCAAGGCAGAAAGCAGGTATTCTACAGCCCATTCCATGACTTCAGCTGTGGAAGTGCCCTGTGTTTTCAGCAGCATCAGCTTGTGGCAGGTGTGTTCACGAGGGCAGACACTGATCTGCAAGAGCCCCCGTGCAAACCCTTGTGGGCTATTACGAAACAACTTGTACTTTGCTTGTCCTGTTGGGTGTAGAGCCATGTGTGAAGATGTCTTCTTTTTGACAAAGCATTCTAAGCCCTAAAAAGTATGTAGAAGCGTAGGCTACATGTCTGCATACTGCTTAAAAATAATTTACTAGTGGTCAAAAAAATCTGCGGGCTGGAACAATAAACTGTAGTGCAGATAATTTATTTCTTACAGCATTGGAGTAACAGACTTCCATTTCCTCATTGAATCTGTATAGAACATGTGTAAAAAAAAAGAAAAGCCAAATATGTTTTCAGCATCTACGTAATTTTTCACAGTATAGTTTGGCATGTTATTACTGCTACAGCTAGAAAAATCATAGCATGACATTTGTTGGGCTGGCAACTATAAACTCTTACTTGTGGGCATAATACTTGCTGCCATGAGTAGTCTCTCTGATTTGCTATTTACCGCTCTGATTTAGGGCAGTGCTGCTAATGATAGCAAGCATTACACCTGCTGGTAAATGATTTGAGATTTGGCATTTTTAATACTGGGTGTTGGAAGACTAGATGTTGAGTTTAGATGTATAATTTTGTACACAGTGCCACCTGGAGAATTTGGGAATAAGGTTTTGAATATTGATTTTTTTTTCTCTCTTTGGTTTTCCGTCATATTTATTTTAGCTCTGTGGGACTATTAATGAGCTTTCATGAGGTCTGCTGTGTTTTGGTACTGTTACTATTTGGTATTGTAACATTCTGCCAGTTGTCTAATCTAGAAGATGGATCTTCACAAGAACTTGGCTAGAATGGAGCCTGATTCCAGTTATTGAAACCCAAGTAAAGATGTGAAGTTGTTAAAGCCCCTTTAGAGCTGCTGTCTAGCTTTGTAAGTTCACAAATATTTTTGGTCTCTAAGTTCCTATGTTTTACTTCTGAATTTCTTGGATGCTTAAAGGCCTATTTCTGGATCCATCCATATATATTTGTCTGTTGCAATAATATCAGGAGCCAAGTCCTAATCTTTGGCTTCTGCCAAGACTTGTAAACTGGGACTTCTTCAGCCTGTTTTGGGCTTGATCTGATGAGTGGGATCAAGACAGAGAACTTTTAGGTTTTGCAGAAAACACACATATATAAGGTAGGTGGAGAAAGTATCTTTGCTGGGGTGCTGAAAGTTTTCTTTCCAACAAATCTTCAAATTCCCTGCATCTAAAATGGACCACGTGTGTAAGAACAGAGGCATTTCCTGTCCAAACCAAGCCAGCACAAACTGGTTAGTCCCTTCTCCGAGGGGACAACTCTTAGGCAGAGGTGAGAGTCATGGCAGGTCTCCTTCAAGCTGGGCAGGGGTCCCGAGCACTGTTAATTGCTGATAGAGTGTCTAACAAATGACATTGCCCCTGTCACCAGGGTCTGCATGACCTGACTGGATAAACCTCTTGAAAAACCTGGTCTGATCTCAGAGCTGACCCTGGCTTGAGAAGGAAGTTGGATTTGGTGACCTCTTGAGGTCCCTTCCAACCTGAATCATCCTGTGATCACACAGCAGATGAAATTGTCCTGGTCCTGGGCATTTCCTGCTGCCTCACACTCAGAGATGTCTGACTCTGCTTGTGTTGGACAGGCAGCAGATACACTTTATTTAGACTTGAGAACCTGTTGAAATTTAGCTCTAAACTACCAGCCAACGTTCTAAGGCAGAGTCTCCCCTCCAAAAATCCTTTGGTCTTTCAGCTGTACAAAGTACAGTGGAAGATGAAGCAATGGTAAGATTTCCTGCCTTGTTTCAGCTCTTATGGAAGCCTCCAAGTAAATCTGTCCCTGCACTGAGCCAGCATAGGCCTGCATTTTAGAGAAGTCTTGTTCAGTTTATGATTTACATCAAGGTCAGAAGAAATTTTTAGGCTATGCATATTTTCATAGTGAATCATCATGGTTTTGAGCAAGTGTTGTTTTAAGAGCTTGACTTTATAGTTTTACAAATGCTTTGTAGTGGTGAGAGTCTCAGGATAAAATCTCTAATTTCGGAAGAATATTATGGTAAACATAAAGCCGCAATAAACAAATACAAAGCAGTATGAAAAATTAATGGGTTTTGTATTTTCGATCATTTTCCCCCCTAATTTAAAATACAATTTTCAAAGGTTCTGCAGGAGATTGACTCTCACTCTGTAAACAAGGTACTCAAATAGAGAATTTTCATATTCTTAGCATGTATCATCTTGATATTCAACTTTGTCCAAAGATCTTATCATTCCTCAAGAGCACTCTACAATTGAGCTAAGTTGGTGAAGCTTTTATAACACAGTACTATCATCAGATGATCCTATTTTTAAACACAATTGAAATCAAAGAGCTGGTAGATGACCTGGTGTTTAAAAAACATGAATCTTAGTCAGTATAATGCGTACTTTCAAAGATGATCAAATGCACCAAAAGCTATTTTCATTCATCACTGCAGCAAGTTTGGGCATTTTTTTTTTGGTCTCTAGAATCCCAGCACAATAGGATTCCATAACCATGGATCAGTAGGTTTCAAAATAATTATATGGGAATGAAATTACCTTTTGTGAATTTTCATGTCTAGCAGAAATGTCGAGCTGGTATGAGGGTTTTAAAATTGCCTTTTTTTTAAATGTTTCGTCTCCAAAGAAATAAAAGATTTAATTCACTTACAAGTTTTTCAAGGCATAGTAAGAGACAGAGATTTTTGTCCAGAGTTTCTCCAGCCCTACTATCCCTTCCTATCTGTCTCCTCACAGAGGAACTGGACAGATAAACACTGCTCAGGTACCTCAGAAATGATCTTTCATCTTCCAGTGTTGCCAACTTCTATTATGCTGACATAATTTCCCTTGGAAGATCATTCTGCTTGTATGATCCTCTCACAAAGAGGTTTGTTCTCATAATTTCTGTGATGTGTGGCAAGAAGAGGAAGAGTGGTCAGAAATAAGCATTCCCTCTTTCACACCCTGCAGTTGGATTATGGCACAAGATAGAATTTACCTGAATTTATAGTCACTGTGTGGTTCTAGGACTCATTCATTTCTGTCCATGATTTTTTTATGCATAAGGGGAACATATGGTCTTAACTCCCTCACTTGTTCTGAGGAGAATAGCAAAGCTGAAAATCTAAACTGCTTCAAGTCAAAGCCTTTCATAAATTAAGGCTTTTATATTCTACCTCTTCTATGAATGGCCCAGAATTTGTCTTCCTGTGTTATGTTTTGGTGTGTTCAGTGGCTACATGTGAGCACGATGGCATTTATGTGAAGTGAATCTATTACATTCTTTATAATGAATAGCATGTAACTGTAAAACATGTACAGTTTTCTCATTTTGCCCTCCTCTGGGAGACTACGACAACATTTTGGCAAGTAGGAGTAAACAGCTTTGTGTTGGCATGCAGTAAATTAAACTGAGTAATTAAAATCAATAGCAAAACACTAGCTAGGCAGAAAGGTCATATAACACAACAGAAAACTGTTGGGTAGCATATTGCAGGAAATCAAAATAAATTTCTGAACTTTTCATTATTCTTTACATGTCTAAAATTGGTCTTAAAAGGCTGGTGAGATACAGTGAGATATTGACAGAGATGGGATCATTCTCTGAGATGAAATAAAATGTTTTTATACTAATTTATGAGATTTTGCAGGGTAAAAGGCTGCAAGACAGTGGAAAATAGAAGACAAGACTTAAATTTAACTACTGTAATATAAACTTTTGTTTATTTAGATTAATGTATTACATAGTAATGCCTGCAAGTGCTGAAGCCAGATATCCCAGTCACTCATCTCTGTCAGTGCAGGTGTAATTTGTAAGTTTAATGTTAATGTTTCCCTGGTCAGCTTGAATGTGGCCAAGCTATTTAGGGGATAGTCCAGGTTTTAAGCTACACATAAATCTTTACTCTGATTATCAGGTTCGACTGACAGATAACAATTCTGATTTTTGAATGCTGTTTTAAATCATTGTACTTCTCTTATGACCATGGCTTCCCAAAGGAAGTCTGTAGTGGGTTTTTGCATTTTTTGCTGATGAAATGTGTTACAGTGGTGGAAGGAGGTGGGAGGAAATCATGAGACACGATTCCATAAAAAGTGGAGATGTAGGATGAGTCACTTAGCGTGTTTGCTTGGGAGAGACCAAAAAGGAATCAAAGGCACAACTAACCTGTACCAAGTGTGCACAGTCATGAAGTGGGTATGAGCTAAAGGTAGAATATTTTATGAAATGGACTGGCTGAGTTGAGAAAAGCAGAAAGCTTTAAGGCCCGTGAGCTCTTCTGGCTGGATGTGTTTGCTTTTCCCAGTTCAATCTGTTGTTCTAATAGGCAATGCTACTGTGCCTTTCTTATCTCTCTTGAATTTGCCAGCTCCATTATCTTTCTCTCAGACAACTGTCAGAGAGATCTTGTGTCATCATTCAGGAGGTACAAAATGTTGCATTTACAATCCTTTCTTTAGATCTTCATTTTTGGATTTGCAGCATTTCTCCTGCACAGTTTTGAAGAGCATTTCCTGACTATGCAAATCCTGGGAGACTTGTGTGGCTGTAACAGCTATCAGCTGATCGGGGGGTTTTGGGGGTAAATGATGAGTTGCAGCATGTTTATCTGGCAGATTAGAGGTTTCAGCCAGTCAGGAATTGGAGAGATAGTTGTGAAACAAAAGCACTGGGTTGTGGTTTTTATCTGCTGTTTCTATTTATTCCTGAGGCCATTTAATTTCCCTTCTGATATTCGTTATTTCAACTTAAGACAATACTATTTTTTTAAATGTTTCCATTTATATTGTCTGTTTTGAATTTAATAGTAGCAATTTTAAAATAATAGCAGTGATAGGCAGTTTTTGTGCTGGCTGTCTGCAATAGCTGTGTCTTGTCACTTAAAGCCACCCTGCATTCTAACCATCGAGTGCTGGGAGCTGGCTGAGAGCAGCAACAGTGCAAACTGATCTATCGTGGAAAGTTGGACTCAGATTTGGTTTGCTTGAGTTATGAAAATGCCTGGGCCTTTTAGCCTGTTCCCCTGGGAGTTTGATGTGTCCACACGCTGCAGCAGGGTGGGACAAACACGAGCCAGGTGTCTCCTGATGGACGCCCCAGTGATCTGTGCAGCAGGAGCACTGCAGGCTCGCATTATCTGCACCAGCACTGCTGTGTGGGACATGGATTATGTCTGGGGTAAGTGGTTTAACCAGCCAGGCCCTCGTGGCTAATGGACATCAAGTTTAATGATTCTGAGACAGAGATTCATAAACGAATATGAGCATGATCACATCCAGTCAAAAATGCCATAAGCCACGGTATCTTTTTACTCCCAGTTCCAATTCAGGTAAATAAAGCTAAAGAACTTTTAGAGGTTTTATATTTTCATTTTTAGTGCTGTGGGACTTAATACATACCTATGTTTTTATATATACAAATAGTATACTAAGCTACACTGAAATAGTTTTTATTCTTCTGCTTTCACGTTTTAATGTAGTATATGGGCTTCCTTTTTAAAAGTCAGCTGTTAACTTTTAAGACTTTTCAGCATATATTTTTACTGTGCTTGAATTTTTATAGTCATTAATGGAATAGGAAATGGCATCTACCTTCCTGCCTCTTAATGCTAAACCCTAATTTATGAATACTACTTAAAACTGTGCTTCATATTCAGCAGGACTGGGCATCTGCTCAAAGCTAAGCTAATGTACAACTGTGAGAAAACGAGACTGATGCAAAATCTCCTACAAAGATTTCAAACTAGTAGGCTACATAATAGCTTGATGTATTTAAAAAAAAATAATTGTATGTGTATGTGTATTGAATTTTCCCCACTATTTCAGTGAAAATACCATCCATTTTATCTTCAGTATTACATGGCTAAATTTCCTAAGATGCTGGCCATAATAGTTAATACACACCTGTATTTGGATAAACAACACCTCTGTGTCTTCTGGTCCCATTTAAAGACCAGAGGGACAATGTTTAATACATGGTATTGCCTGGAAAAGCAACAGATAAGAAAATTGTGACTCCTGCTTGAAAGCCTTTAAGTATTTAAGGTTATTACAAGCTAAATTTTCACCATTTGTGTGTTTAAACTGAGAGCTGTGTATTATTTTTCAAGTACTCTTACAAAAATTTCCTACAAGTATTGTGACAAATGTCCTGTCATTCTCATGGAAATACATAATACACGGAGCATTTTGAACATGATTTACTTATAAAAGTTTTTGTATCCCATATGTTGCTTTTTCTTATTTTCACATAAATATTACAGCTTCTTGACACTGTTTGGAAGATTTTTAGATGCTTTGTTTCAACACCTCATCCTTATTTGCAGTACAGACTGCTGTTTTTAACAAAAGTGCCAGTCCTATAAAGCCTTACTTGTCCAAATGGAAGTTAATAGTTGGACCAAACCTTTAGAAATATGAAACAGATGCATTCCTGGGAGAAATGTAAAATAATCCCCAGAAAACCTTACACCAAATATAGATAAAATGCAATGATAGTCCTACTGGCTTTTCTGTAGGTGCTAATGTTTTTATGCAGGGTGGTCTAATGTAGTGAAGGCAAGGGTAACTCATAATGGTGATGCAATGTAAAAACCTTAAAGAAACTGAGGAGCATTACTGCCACTTGCTAATATTGCATTAGGAAAACAGAAAGACAAAAAGGATGGAATTGGTCATATTTCACTTTACATAAAGTTTTCACATCCTTCCATGCATGACTTCATGTTTAAATTGTACTTTACAGTTGTTGCTGCTGATCAGTTCAGGAAATACTGAGAAACATAGAAGGCAACCCCATCATCTTGGGTTCTTTTCTGTTTTCCTTTTTATAATTTTACCATTGGAGTCTGTGACCTAAGATCTTCTTTTAGGGTTTTCTCTGCCCACTTTTTCCTCATCTGGAATCTATGGGCACCACATATATTTCAGTAGGAATATGTGGTGATTGGTCTGGACTAGCAACTAGTGCAGCATCTGCTTAGATTATCTCACTGATTAGGCCCTGGAAGTGCAAACATTTGAACAATGACTTTAAGAGTAACCTCTCTGGGGCCTCACAGTGTGTGTCTAGAAATTATCAGAGGCATAATTTTTACAGGTACATATCTGTCACTTGGAACTCAAACAGTCTCTTATAAACCTCCATTCCTCTTCCCAGAGCTTTCTAAAGATTTAGCTCAGAGAATCTTTGAGGGGTGAAGACCGAGTAGGGTCTCCTGTATTTTGATTGCATTTCCTGAGAGCACAGGTACCTGTTGACCAGGTACCAAGTTCTGCACTGCCTTGGTGATCACTGGCTTGTAGACCTGATATACAGCTCATCCCATTTTCTCACAGGGGATCAGCCTCCCTGCTGACCTGGGAGCTGAGTGTGTGTTCCCTCACTGTGTTTTATAACAGTCTAAAGAGGAAGGAAAAGTGCCTAGAACTTTGTCATCTGCAGGAGAATGTGAAGAGTCTTTCAAGGCTAAATAAAACTTGGTGTAATTTAACAAAATGTATCTTACATTTCCCTTCCCTTCGCCATCATGTCTAGTTATATTGCAGAAGAGGGTAAAGGAGGTAATGCTCCTGTAGTCTAAACAAACTTAGCATGGTGAAATGGGGCAGTACTTTTAAATATGCATAAGGATTGCAGTTGCTCCATTTTGTGACACTGACTGTTCAGGTAGAGGCAAAAAAAAGCAAAGCAACGAACTACAGAGTTTTCCCAAAATGAATATTTTTTTAAAGGGCTATCAAGAAAAATGATGCTGTAACTATTATTGTGAAAAATTGGAGTGGCCTGGGTGATATCACGCATACAGTTTAGAAAAACAAGATTAGGGTAACACACCATTTTTCAATTTCTCCTGTCTTCAACAGCTCCAACCATTGCAGCATCTCATTTTTTAACTTTGTGTCTGGGATGAGAAACCCCATGTGTGTACAATGGTTTCTGACGCCCGGGCCCCCCACTTCCAGCCTTTTCCCTCTGCTCCCATGTATCCATGTGTACTGTAAATAAGGAGAGACCAAGAGAACAGGATACTTACATCAATACTGCTCTGGGGGTCAGCAGCTAGGAATGTTGGAAAAGAGGGAAGGAGGGAATCGTCTTTTATTTCCCTTGCAGACTGAGGCTAGCACCCTTGCATCAGGTTAATCTCTGTTACCTGGGGAAGAAAGCATGCTTATGTTATTTCTAAACCAGCATCAGCGAGCAAAAAGACCAATGTGAGTAAGATGGCAAAGGATTTGAGAAGCCAGAAACTATTAGAACTTTTTTTCCCTCACTAAAATAAGGATTTTTTTCTCTAGGTGGCCATCTATGTGGTGGTTTTTCTTAGAGCTGGGCTCAGTGGGGAGGGGGATCGAGGTCAGCATGTGTTGGAGTTGGGAGGCTCAGGGTGTTTGCAAAGCAGTCGCCCCTGGTCTGTGAGCCAGAGTATTGAAGTCCTGTTTCATTCACTTTCATCTTTTGAGAAAAGGGCTTGCCATGTTTGTTGCTCCCTTCTAACTGGGAAAACCGAGGATTTTCTTCCAGGCTTCTTTTTTTTTTCTCTGCTGTGTGTTTAATGTGATAGCTCTGAGTGCTGTCTCCAGATGGAATAACTAAAGGACACAAAAGGCAGGGCTTCCCAGCACAGTGCACATTTAGCCCTGAAAATGCAGTATTGCCATTGCTAACAGGCCACATGCTGGCACAGGGGATAAATGGGAGACCTACAGCCTCTCCTTGTAGTAGGGAAATGCAAGCACCCTTGGAGATGGGTACTCTGCAACACTCAAGAGTAGGAGGATGGTATAAAGTGGTTTTTCAATGGAGGCAGGTGAAAGGAGGGAATTTGAAGGAGCTTACAGAGGAGCACGGAGAATCAAATTTGTGTATGTGCAAGATATGTAGCCTAGGGAAGAAATAATTTTTTTTTTGATACTGAATTTAAATTATTTTGCTCTCACATTGTCATGTCTTGTACATGTTTTAGAATTATGTGTTTTCAGCAAAGAAATCAGGAGGTTCTACAGCATAAGTCAGTCTTTATAGCAAACTAGGAGGTACCTATCTTAGACCTGCTCTTTTCTGGGAATAAAGATGAGGCACTATCAGAGATTGAGAAGATGGAGCAAATTGATTAATTAAAAAGTAGTAAATCATCAGTCCCACATGATTTATGTATAAAAGAATTCTGAGGAAGATTAGGAATGAATTAGCTGAACTGCTAACAAAGATATGCACTCTCATTAAAACCAAGCTCTTTTCCAGAGGGTTGGCAAGTATCTGGGGTTTATCCTATATTTAGACCAGTAAGCATTGCATCTACACATTGCAAATGGTCGAAACAGGAATTTAAAAGGGAATAATAAAACACCTGGAAGATCATGATATGAGAGACTTTAATGAGAACATCTTCAGCAAAGGAAAACCATGTCTCACTATATTGCTTAGAACTTTGTGAATGTGCCCATAAAACAGAATTAGAATGATCATCCTGGATCAGACTAAAATTCCCTGTAGCCCAGCATCCTGCCTCTGTCTGTGCCCTGTCACAGCCCCACAGAAAAGAGAGAGGAATAAAAAGAGTTAGATAACCCTTTTTCCCCTGGACTTGATTGACAGCAGCAAAGGCCATGTCTGAATTTAAGGGGGTCATCTGCTGGCATGTTGACATCATCCCTTCCCCAGAAACCAGTCCTGAACTCACGGGTGCTCAGAGACAGAATTTCCCCCACTCACAAAAAGGAATTGAGTGGCAAATAAACAGTGTTAGACCACTTTCAGTTTTCCTGAAAAGGGTCAAAGAGGACTCTGACAGGTTGGATGCTCAGAGTAGCAATTTTTGGCTCCTGAGGTAACTGTACCAGTAGTGTTTTCATCTAGTGAGGCTACTGTGTGGTTTTGTTGGCTCTGCACTCCCCCAGTCAAATATTTCCTGGCAGGCCACACCTAGAGCTTCTGCTGGCCACAACTCTGGATGCTCTGCTCTCCATGGTGCTCTCACCCACTCTTCCCATCAGCTCCCACTCCTCTGCTGATTTGTTCTGTTGTTTCAACCCTTGGAAAAGTAAGCACAGTGCTGAGAACCAGGGACAGGCTCCCAGTTCTTAAGAGAGGCTTAAACAGCTTCTCAGACTAGCATGGCTTGCAGAAGGCTCCTTTTTACCACCCTCACCTTTTTTAACTTTTTTTTTGAAGTGTAACCTTTGTATTTTGCTGCTTTATACTCTTCCTGGATTGACTCACTTGGACAATTGGTTGACGTGGTCTTTTTCACATTTTCCCCTTGTGATGAAGTAACTCCTTTTGTAACAGAAAAAAATATAATTATACTTAGATGTATAGTTGCAATATGTGCCAAAGAAAGGTGCTTTTGGTTTCCTCACCAACCTTTCCAGTTTATTGCCCTTTGATTGCATTGGATGCCAAGGTATGCTTTCCCCCTGGGAATTCCTGGGAATGTTTCCTCACCTTTGGGTTTCAGCTCCCAGGCGTAGTGAGACGAGCTGCCTGACATAATGTATTTTGACTTTTTAAAAGCATGTGACAAAGTCTGTCACAAGACACTGCAGCAAAGGCTAAGTAGTCACATATGGTGACAGGGCAAGTATCCCCATAGATCAAAACCCGACAAGGAAACAAAAAGGCAGAGGGCTAAGTGGACAGTTTTCATCCCACTAAAAGGCCAGCAGCTGTGTTTCTTAAAGTTAACTATCAGGTCACATGCTAAATATCTTTATTAATGATCCTGGGAGAGAGAGGTGAAGGATTAGGTGGTAACATTTACAAATGACGTGTAATTACTTAAGTAATTTAAGCCTGTAGCACACTGTTGCAAACTTCTGGGTGATCTAGCAAGAAGGTTCATTCCTGATAAATGAGAAGTTAGTCTGCGGAAGAAACCACACAAAAATGTTATCCTCTGACTAAAGGGAAAAGCCCTGAACATTGCTGTTGGCAGTTCCACAGCAGAAGTCATTTGAGATGCTGTTATGGTAGAAAAAGTGAACAAGGTGCTAGAAGGCGTAAGAAATGGGGCATTAAAAATGAATTACTGAACTTGGTCTTCATTGTGTGTAGACAGATAAGAGGATAAAGCAAAATATTGTGGGGAAGTTTCCCCAGCTAACAAAGTCCGATCCATGATGACAATTTCCTGTTTTCTTTTGTCTTTATCCTGCTCATACATCATCTGCTATCAGAGATGCACTGATCTTTATCAGGAATAATATACTTTGGGAAGGCAAAGGCTTCCAGAGGGTTTTAGATCTTGCTAAGAACAGTTCAGGATCAACCAAGCTACTACTGGCAAAAACCTCTTTCCTATCTGTTCTTCCTTCCTTTGTTAGTTTCTTAAAATTCACATCTAAATGACATAAATTAAAAATCTCAACTTTGTATTTTGACTGTTGAGATCATCAACAATTTAAACATGGATTTCAGAATTCATATGTTACTGAAAAGCTTCTTCAAGTTGGGGCTCTTATGAGACTTATAAATTATTCTTGCATAGAGAAGTCACCTGAGACTAACCTAAATGAAGTTAACATAGATTTTAAAAATTATTCTTGCAGAAGAACAGGGAGTGGTGGGAATATATGAACAGATGGGAAAGGGAGAAGAGGAGACTGAAGAAAAGGCTAATTAGGTAATTGAGGCTAAGAGGCTATTAGAGCTGACCCAGTGGTCTACTGGTAATGCAGTTCAGGGACTTGAATTTGGGATTGAGGTTGGTCCCTCATTCCCAGGCCAACACATGCTCCAAACATCATAAGGACTCAGTTTCACAGCCTGTATCATCCTGTAAGTATATGTTTTCCAGTCAACATAATCTGGAGGGATTGTATGTCAGATTATAGTGGAGACAGGAAAGAATTACAGACTAAAATGGTCATGAAGATGTAAAGTTATTATGCTAATGGATAAATTGTTTGGTGAAATTCTTTGGAGCTCATCTGAATTTTCTGTTGAAAAAAAAATTGAAATAAATGTGCTTTGAAGAGATTCTTAGTAATAATTAACTATTTGTCACCAAGCAGTCATTCCTAAAATTTGTCCAGATCATGATTCTCTCAAGCATGACTTTTCTTTCCAGAGATTGTAGACAAAGCAAAGACCTAAAAGGGCATTTAATTTAAGTCATTCCATTACCTTGTTCCTGGCTGGTTTGTAGCTGGTGTGGTTATGGTGTGCCAATCTTGTCCCTTTCTTTGTCCCCTACCTTCTTTTCCAATGCAGTCAGTGATACACATTCTTCTGGATTTTGTTTATTTGCTCCCTGATGTCAGTAAGTGCAAACTGCCTTCTGAAGTTGTCAGGAGATTTGCTCTTTTATGGCCAGAGAGTTGGGTACAGGTCAAAGTCAGGACAGGAATTGTGCTGAGGTGGAACATTTTTTGTCGTCACCTTTTTCTGGTACAACATTATTTATGCTGACTTTATTATTTTAAATTTTTCCGCTTATTTACAGCATTTGTGGCTGCTCTTTCTCAGTTTCTTCAAAACCCTTTTGTTTTTCTTTTCTACAGTGCAAACTTTGGAACTACAGCTGCGTGTCACTCCTTTACTTCTCTTGTTCCTTACCTTACTCAGTGATTCTTATCACAAATTCTCATGTGCCAATTAAAGCATTTAAATTTTATTTTTTATCTGTTTTGTTGGGGTTTTTATTCCTTCTGCATTTCAGGACATAAATGCTGGCCCCTGCATCCTCCTCTTGCACTCATGATATCTTCAGAAAATCACAACACATGCATGGCATTAGTGGAAAGTTGGCTTTTCTCCTCTTCCATTTTTGTCATTTAAAAACACTGCATAGAGATATTTCTATTGAAACAATCCATGGCTGTAATACCTGTGGTCAGTAGGCAAATAATATTTTGACTGAAGAAAAAATCAGCACCATTCATTATCCCTGCAGTTTAAAAGAGAGTTTCTGTAGAATAATTGCAGTGTTGGAACTGCTGCTTCAGAGAAAAGTCACTGCAGTTTGAGATTTAGCAACTGGACAGAATAAACAAAAGATGGAGGGGGGAGCATGTCTTGGGCTCTGGAGGTAGGCAGGAGGGAGGAAAAAGGGGAATTGGCTGCTTGTCCACTGGAAATCCCACTTGTACCTGCTGCTGGCAGGAGATTTTGGATTTTGCTATCAGCTGACAGCTGCTCTCAGACATACTGAAGTGTTTTGTAGAAAGAGTGATAAATTTTGACCTTTGTGGACAAATTTCACATTTAGGGGAGATAGACAAGTGAGAAATAATAGAAGGCATTGAATGAAACCTCCTTCCACAAAACCAAATTGAGATTTGGAGAAGCTGAAACACCACTTTTATCCATTTGAGGGATTGAGTGTTGCCCTATCTCATATGAAGAGATAGAGCAACACTCAGTCTTTCAAAGATCCCTCAAAGATCCCTCAGAGATTTTAATTACTTAAAATTAATTCAATAATTAAAAAAAAAATGTTTCTTGCCAGTTTACACTTTATCAGCCCTCCCTTTCATTCTCCTAGTTCTGGCAAACTGAAGGATGGTGGCTTCATTTCTGCTGAACCTGGGGACAGGTTTTCAGCATTGCTTCATATCTCATAATCATGACCCTTCCCTGCTTCTTCCCATGCTTCCCACATGGTACACTCTTTCCTCCCCATTTCTGGTCACTCTTAAGAGTAATGACTTCCACTGATTCCCTCTTGTTTTAGGCAGAAAAGGTTTCTTTATGTTTAATGGTTAAAAATGCAGTGTTTTCTCCTTGAAGAGACTTTACAAGCAATCTTTTTGCAGTTCATTATTATTTGAATTCCCTAGCAGTTTTGATAGAAGTTGCTTCATTATTTCATTTAAAATGAAAGCTGCATGCTTAATGTGCAGAGTTACTGATTTTTATTAAATTGAATAACACAATATTTTGATTTTTATACTTAAGAAGAAGAAACCAGGTACTGTTAATGGTGGAAGACCTTGAGGTCTTAAATTATGAAAATATTTGGGGAACACTGTAATACACAGCAGGAAGAAAAAAAAGCAGGACTTGTTTTGCAGTGTCTGAAACTGAGTTAGCTGTGCCAAACCCCTTTCAGTTGTCTGCAAAAAATATTTAACACCATCTGACATATTCACTGTCACTCCATGCTCTGTGAATCAAATATAAAATTATGTGCAAGAAAAAGCCCTACAAACTTATTTTGTCACAAGTAAGCTAAGAATTTTGAAGATGGTCAGCTCCACTTGTCAACAAGAATAAGCAAGAAGAAAAATCATGGCTTATACTAACAGAGAAAGAAGTCAGGAAGAAACGGGCTGCCTTCCAAAAGAGGGGTTTGCAGCACAAGATTTACATCCTTAGATTTTGTACACAGTTTGTTGGATTTCTTGCAGTTAATAACTGGGGACATCCAGCTCTAGGACTAAAATTTAAGCACTCAGAAAGGGTAGCCAAATCTAGTATTTAGGACAATGTCAGTAAATACCTGGAGATCATTTTTCAAAGTTGAATCAGGATCAAGTTTTGGGTCAGTAGGCTTAATTTTGTCTAAGGTTGTGACTCAGGCCCACCACTTGGAGTTCTATAGGCAGGCTTGGAAATTTGTGAATTTGTTCAGTAGTGTCCCTCCCCATGCAAAGCAATTGAAAATGCTCACCACAGTGTGTCACCACAGCTAATGCTGCACCACAACTTGAGCATTTCTCTACAAGTCAGATCCAGTAATTTTTCTTTTGGCCATTGATTTTTTACAGCACCTGCAGTGTTTTGGTTTTGCTCCAAAGATCATCATCTTACTTTGAAGTCTCCTGACTGGGTTATGTCTAACCCGATCCTGTGGAGGCAAGGGACTGAATAATTACTTTATCAGTGCCATATTAAAAGCAGTCCAAAGACTATTTATGCTGCTCATTAAAGTCATTGGGAATTTGGCTGGGCCAGAGCTCCCTGCTTTGGTCATGCAATAGGGAGAGGAAAGCATTCCAAAAATTGTTATTTTGCAATTACTTGTGCTGTGGTGTCACAAGAGGATTTGATTATCACCCTTCTATGTTTAAAACTTAGATACCACAAAGCAGGACAATCAGTACCCCCAATGTTTGTCCTCCAAAGCATTGATTAACTGCCAATTTTCAAAAGAAAATAACCAGAAAGTAGCAGGGAAAATAAAAGGAAAAAAAATTTAAAAAGCAGGACAGATAATAAAAATTTTGATTTAAAAGTCAAAATTCTTAGAGTTGAAGTTAAAACTGTGTTCAAATTAGAGGTATTGCTAGGATAAAGTATTCAAAGTTCTGAATTATACTCCTTACTGCCTCTTGTAGTACCAAGGAATAAAATTTTGGGGCCTCTAAAGTCATCAGGTTTTTGATACTGGATAAGGACAACAATTTTATTTTTTATTTTTTGTACACTGACAAATTTGATCCTACTGCACACTACCAAAACAGAGCAAATGTCCTGACTGGAGACTGCACTGCTGCAAACACAGGAACAGGAAAGCTCATGCACACTCACATTTGGAGTAAGAAATCCACTGGGCTGGGTGTGCTGCCTTGTCAGACAGGAGGAGAAGACACTCAAAGGCTCAGCCTTTTGGCATGGGATTGTTAACATCAAAATAGAGATAAATTCTCCATCTCTGTGTCTCTTCCTTGGAAAGAAAGAGTTTTATGTTTATCTTTAAGACAAGGCATTCTGAATTTGTGCCAAACTGATGTATGATATCAAGCTTCATTTTAAACGCATCTAGAAAACAGACTGGAAATGAGTTGTTTGCACGTTGCTCTCTGTGACTGTGCTTGGAATGGAGGTGGCTCTCCTTTAAATAACCTCTCAGGATCTCAGAGATCCGGGCAGTTGTGCATCAATTAGCAGGATGCATTGCTGAGTGTGAGCTGCCAGGAAATGCAAGGGGACAAATCAGAGCGTTGAGGTTTCCACCATCATTTTGCCTTCCTGCCTCTAACTACAAATCAGCTTCCTTGTGACTCACGGCATGAGAAGTTGGTGCATTTCTGCAGATCCATGATAAGATATTTTTCTTTAGTAAGAAATGCAGTTAGACTCTGCATTCTGAATCTGTTCCTGCCAGGCCCTAGATGCATTAGTATTCCACTGGCAGCTGCCTGTAGGTAGGAATATTGTTTTTGTCCATAACCAGAGGGAACAATCAGACTAAGCCGTTCCCCAGCTATAAACCAGCCAAAGTAATTGGGTTTAATTTTAATTTTTGTAATAGCTTTAAATTAATAGGAGCAGCTGCTGCCACAGTGTGTGGGTGTCCTTTTCCAGAAGGCATAGAACAAAAAAGGGAAAGAGTAAACAATAGTGTGTCTAGGACACAAAGGTTAATTCAAGAACTGAGCAATGTCTTTTCCTTATCAAAAACTCAGTTGGTGATATCTAGCACTTTGTCTCTTCTCTTTCCTTTTCTTTCCCTTTTTTCTTTTCTTCTTTAATTCCCTGATAAGATCTCAATCTGATTAAGCTCCTGTGTGTAAAGATGTGTTGTTGGTATCTAAATGCTAACTCTCTTTCTCTGTATGACTCACAAATAGATTAGCAGTGACAAAGTGCTAGGAGAGATAAAAATAGATTAGCAGTGACAGGAGTACTATTATAATTATTTTTGGAAGATATGGCTTGAATTAAGAGTTTGGGCACTTTTTGCCCTGAGAGGGTGAATTTAAACCTAGGAACTGAGGGTGGTTTCTGCTGTTGTGTCAGACACCAGATAGTGAAATGTCAATACCAGATGTCCTAGACATCAAGATTAGCCATAATAGCCAAATGCAGCCATAAAGTGATGTGTCAAAGTGGATAATAAAACAGATGCTTAGCTTTTATAATGAAGGGGAAAGGGAATGAAATATCAAAAGTGCCTTTAATACATTAACAAAGTTGTCTTCAACTTGCTTAAAAGTAGAAAGTTATTGAACCAAGGAGAACTATGTGTCATTTAAACATTAACTATCAGCAGATGAATTTCAATTAGCATTAGCCTTTCTAAAATCCTGAATTTCCTCCTATTGGTCTCATTTTACATGAAATTTTTATAGCACAAAGTGAGGCTTGTCCTTTATTATTTTCCCCATGCTAATTTGGAAACAAATAAAGTTCAACAACTCAGCGACACACTGTTTAAACTTGCATTATGGTTTGAGGACTGGGAGCTGGAATACATTTACCCACTGCCATATCATCTGCTTGATTTGAGATCAAATGAGGGATATCCTATAGCACTCCAGAGTAAGGGAAAATGATAGAAATATGTTAAGATACTGAAGAAAACCATTAGGTAAGAGGGTTGCATGCAGATGGCTGGTGGCATTTTTTCCCTACTGATACTTTTTTAAAAGAATAAAAGGTTTGTTTTCCTGTCTTTTATATTTGTGCGTTAAATAGAATTTCCAGATCTTAATGGTAAGCAAATGTCTTATTTAACAAAAAAAATCTTTAAACCACAGATTTCACTAGGTTGGAAAATTCCTTTAATATCATTGAGTCCACCTTTTATCCTGGCAATGCCAAAACACATCCCCAGGTGCCACATCTACACATCCTTTAAATACCTCCAGGAATGGTGACTCTACCACATGCCCCAAAAGCCTCTTCCAATGCTTGACAACCCTTCCATTGAAGAAATATTTCCTAATATCCAATCTAAATTCGAGGTGTGGCCTCACAGTGCCCAGTACAGATGGACAGTCACTGCCCTGCTCCTGCTGCCACACCATTGCTGGTACAGGCCAGGTGCACTGGGCACAGCTGGCTCATGTTCAGTCATGATGGTGAAGTGAGTTATTGGGGTCCTGAATGTTCAAGAAGGAGGGCATTCAAAAGGGCAGATAAATTCTTTTTCTGAGTGTAATTAACTGCATCACTGGTTATTTTGCCTTCTCAAGAAGATCTCAATTCCTTTCTGTTTCTCTTTGTATATCCTTGCTGGTCAGACTCATTAACTGCTGCTAATTGACAAACACGTACCTGTGTATAATGAGAGGGTTTTGTCCTCTAATTTATATTAGCAATGAGAGGCCAAAACTGAGGCTCTGCAGTAGACCAGCTTCTCGGAATGATTACAAAGACACACATTACTGCTGCTATGTCTGTAAATCTTGTTATGCTTTTCCCTCACCATGATCCCAGTTTAGCTGAGATCTGCTTCAATCATTAGATGAGACCTGTTTATAAGGTTATGTAATTGAATCAGGTAAAGTCTGCAGGACCACAGCATTTTGTTGCCAAACATGACTGGTAAGTTACTTACATCAAATTACAAGTGCATGGCATGATTGGAGACTATTCCTGTCTGAATAAAGCTGGAAATTCCACCTCAGAAATTAAAAAAGCATATGAACAGAAATAGTGAACATCTCTCATCCATAGCATGAGTTTTTGCCTCACCTCTGAAACATTACTTATTTCTCTTGAAAGGTAGAAAAAAATAATTGGAATTGTGTGAGAGATTGCAGGCAGATATTTGTTACTCCTCAAAGAGATACCACCTTGATAACAATGACATAAATGTCTTTATTATAATTATTTACCATAATGTATATTCATTTCTATCCTGTCAGATAAACCAGAAATGTTGAGGAGAGCAGCAATCCAATTTAGAATGGGAACAAACACTCTTTTCTCCTTTATTTTCTATTTTAAGGCCTGGTTATTTTCTGTACCTGAAGTTTTATCTGTCTGATTTTTAGATTGTTTGTTTGTTTTTTAACCTCGAGAACTTATCTTTTGTTCCATTCTTTGTCTAGATGTTGATATGTATCCTGACTATTAGGGAGATAAATACATATATATATATATATATATATATATATATATATATGTAAAAATGTTCTGAATTCCAGTAATAGTTTTGTCAGTGTTGCCTTTTGCTGACATTCCTTCATTAGCTGTGCCTCCTCTCTGTGCTGGTGAATTGTCCCTGTAAGAAAGGGTATTGGTTTGGCTGGAGTCTCTGTGAGTTGAGTGGTGTGAGGCAGCAGCAGCCTGACAGTGAAGAGGAGGATGCTTGGACAGCCTGTGCATCCTTCTCACTTGGTGGGAGTGGGTTTCCTGGTTTTATGATGCTCTCCCTGCTGTGGTGACTCTGCCACCCTGGGCACCCGGGCAGAGCTGCAGTCCCTGTGGTGACAGTGGCACTGGAGCTGTCACAGCCCTGCTCTGCACAGGAGCTCCCAAACTCAGGCTCTGGGATCTCCTCACCAGCTCCTGAGCTCTTCAATCTGCTCCACTTCCTTTACTTTGGAGAGAATCTGAATCTCACATAGATCAGATATCTTATATCCGTGTTGATATCCATCAATTAATGCATATTGAGATTCCTATGGTGGCATAAAACTTGGAGGAAAAAATTAACTTACGGACGTGGTTTTGTTTGTTTTTGTTTTTCAGGCAAAGAATCCCCTCCAAAAATGTGTATTACTACCGCTGCCCAGACCACAGGAAGAACTATGTCATGTCCTTTGCTTTTTGCTTCGACCGAGAGGACGACACTTACCAGTTTGCCTACTGCTACCCCTACACCTACACTCGCCTTCAGCACTACCTGGACAACCTCCAGAGGAGGAACATGGACTACTTCTGCAGGGAACTGCTGGGGCTCAGCGTGGTAAGTACCAGCAGGTTCATTATGGATGTCTATCCACCCTTCAGTGCTTCCAGACTATCATTCATCATCCTTGCTAAAGCACCCACATACATATATTTGTTTTCTTGCTATCAATGACACGGGAGGAAATGTACCTGCATGGTGAAATATAGGCAAATGCTAATTTAATTTCACATAAAATATTTCTTTTGCGATAGTCAAGGCAATGCTAGATTCCTGTGTAGGATCAGTTCACCTCTAAAGACATTAAAAGATGAAACTGAAACAGCTTTATTGAGGAAATGTGATTTTTAGAGTACTCTGACCATTTGTCTTTCTGGAAGTGCTTTTTTGTTCAGAAAGAAATATGGCTTTTTTGACCCAGAAGAAAACTTTTCTTGGTAAAATAATGCAAAACATGCACAAAACAGCTCTTTTCTCTTAAAAAATTGTGCTTTGGTCATTTGCAATTAGAAGGGATTTAGTGGTCTCTGTGTAGATCCTAATGGCCATATAAAATGAAGTGTCATAGTTCATCTGGAGCAGGAAAGAGAGTTAATGGTAAGGCTGAAGTTCTGTTCACTTTGTTATAATGTTCCTCTGAAATGTTCCTTGTCCAGGGAATTTGGAAAGCATGACTCAGCCACTCCCATGTCAACTCAGAAATCATCAGATTAAAAAATAATAGCTCAAGTCTCTTTTCTTTTTTTTTTTTTTTTTTTTTTTTTTTTTTTTTACTTTTTCTTTCTCAGACTTTATAATGCACTTGTACCACTCTTAATCTTTTCTCTGAGATTTGATTTGGTCTAAACTTGTAGTGTGTGTTTCAGAATCAGAAAGCTGTGAAGGCTGCTGATCCCAGCAGCAGGGGCTTTGAAAAGAAACCCAGAATATACTGTGAACATCAAAATGAAATGCCCTGCACTGAAACAAATGAAAGGCTTCCACCATTAAAGCAGGCCATTGAGATTCCTATGGTGGCATAAAGCTTGGAGGAAAAAATTAACTTACAGACAAAAGTAAAAACAAAATTAACAAAAGAAGTAGTTTTGTAACGCTTTTTGTAGGTTAAGTACAGTTCTTGTTCTAAAGATGACTATTGCATATCCATGAACTGGCATTAATTATTAATCATTCCAATTAGGGGGACAAACAATTATAAGAGAAAGGGGTATTAAAAAATAGAAAAGTAAAATCTGCAGAGGCTGGGCAGAAAGAGCACTATCATCTTAATGTGTGTAGGGCTTTAATTATTAATCTTAGAGGACAGAGCTGTCATTAATTCTATAATGAAACTGAATTTGTTTCCTTTCACTCTGAAACTAGTGTATAAACAGTCTCATTTGCATATTCATCAAACCTCTGATCTGACTGATTAAAACACAGAGATTGAAGGATTTGTCTTTTATCTGCATTTTGACAGACAGAGCTATACTCTTAAATCTTGTTAACATTGTGTTACCAGTAGTTGCTAAATATTATTTTTCATATTTCAGCACACTAAACAAACAGATGCCACTCAAAATGTGGCAGGAAATGTGCTGTGTATAAGTCCTGCTTTTATATCTATATGTACACACACAGTATGTTTTGCAGAAATTGATATGGTAACATTTTGCAGCTCACCAAGCTGTATAAAAAAGCTTCTGAATCAGGCTCATGCTGTAATCTTTGTGAGCAACATTACAATCTCAGAGCATTTCTGGCTTTTCTCCACACACAACTGTCCTAGAACAGCTTGGTAATTTAATGTCTTTGCTGAGCTTGAATAGACAATTTCCATAAGTTCTCTGCGAGTTAAATATTTTAACATAGAGCTTTGTTGCTATCATACATCTTTAAATGGTGAAAAACAGGATCCTTCATTCTTCACTGCACAGTGCTCCATAAAAGCAGAAGCTGGCTGTACTTTGGAGAATTGCGTGCCATATAGGATAGATTTAGAGCTGAGAAAGAGAGCTCTGTCCCTGCCCTGGCCCCTTATGTAAGATAAGAGGAATCAGATTGGCATAAAGAGGCCCTCAGAAGCTCTATTCCTGGCCGAGGGACCATACCCCTGGCAGCACATGGTGAAAGGTATTTTAAAGATGCCGTCTGAGGACAAACTCTGGAGTCCTCATGCTGGGCTGAGGAGGGAGAACATGGAAGGGAAAGGCTGCAGCACATCTGTCCAGCTGCCATGCAGCTGCTGGTCCCCTCGGGGTCATTCCAGGGGAATTTCACAGCCCCCTCCTGCAGTCTGTGACTGGGAGGATGGGGAAGTGTTTGAAACTATTTCACTTCTGCTGGATTATGTCGTTTTGAGCTGCGTCTCTTGGAGATGGCAGAATCTCACCACAGATCTTTGGAGCTGTTTTGTTTTTTTTTTTTATTTTGTTGTGGAAAAATAAAACTCCAGTCACAAGAAGCCATGCCTAGAGGATTACTCCTGGAGGCTTTCTGAGTGCACATTTTGCTGCATATAATGTTTTCAAGGCAATCTAATTTCTAATCTAATTTCATATCTTCTCTAAAGAAAGTGCTCTGCCTCCGTTAACTCCTGAAATACTATCAGTAATTCTATGAAAATTGAAAGTGAAATATCGGTATGGGACATGTAATTGTCATTAGGATGGAGAATGACAAAATGGTTCAGAGCCAAATGGCAAAGTTTCCCATTCTCATTTAAATGGATAACTTAGCTGTACTATTTCTGACCTTTTAATGCTTATATTCTTTACTTCAGAGAGCTATCCCACATTCTAGATGTGCCAAATGTTCTTAAAAAAAGTCTCTCCTGCGAGTGAGCTGAGATGGCCACTCAGGTGCCATTTTAACTACTGTATTCATTCTGCTGTTATTGGCCTTGGATAACTTCAGATTTTCTTTGGTTTGCCCCAACAGATTAGAAGTTCAAAATCTGTGAGCACTTTTTCAAATTGTGGAATTAATTTTTTGCATATTAATGATGTGAATCTCCTCTCAGCAAATACTATGCATTATTTCACAGCACAAATATTATAATAATAATAATTTAATTATAATTAGTTAATAAATTATAAATTAGTTAATTTATAACTCTTATAATAATAATAATTTAAAACTATTTTTATATTTCTGTGAAAATATAAGCACAGGCACATTTTACATTACAGGACTTATTTTATGATATTTATTCAGTCTCACGTACAAAGCTATGTGTGTAGCATTATAGCCAGTTCTTAAGAGTTGGCAAAATTTTGGAGTGTATTGTCATTCGAAGCTGCTAGTTCAAATTGTGTGTGATTGAAGTGTGTGGACAATTGATGAGACCTGCACCTCCACCAGTATTCCATGGACAGGCATAATAAATTAAATGAGCTTTGGAAAGCCTGGCTCAACTCCTACAGCCCACTTTACAAATTGACACTGGCTGGGCATTATTTTCATTACTCACTCCAAAGAGAACCAGGATTAATCAGAGCCAGATACTTCCTTTCACTCCATTAGGCAATGGTGCTTCCAAATTACACTTGAGGAGAATTGTGACTGCACATACAAACCACGAGCCTCAAAGGGACTTGCAGAGTACACAGAGACTGGAATATGGAATTCTGTTAAATTAAATATTAAACACACATATTTTAAAACAAGAAGGCAATATGTCTAATGTAGGGCTCTGTAAATGAGCCGATCTCTTAAGTCAGGTATGGAACACTGAAAGACACAGGCTGCAGCACAGAGTGCTTCCTCCTGCCTCCACACCACTTTGGGCTGTGCTTTTAATTTACATGAGTTACTCCTGATTCATGCTGGTACAGAGAGAAGCAGAATGATGCCCTAAGCCTGTGAAACTGCACACCAGATGTCACATCACCGCTTCGCTGACCAAATTTCCTTTATTTACAGACTAAATGACTTCGTACCCCAGTAAAAATACTTGATCGGTTCTACCACTTTCTACTGGTCCATTTTTAACTGCTCAGTTATGAACGTTTTAAAGCATGAAGCAAAGAAAATAGGCAGTTTTTCTAAGGTTAAAATTCCCATTTCTGCATTCAACTCTGGGTTATGTAATAACAGCTCTGTAAAAGAAAAGTATACTCTTGGTCTTTGGAAAAAAATTGAAGTTACAGGCTTCTGTGTAATGTAATGTACCTCTGAAATCCTGTTGGTGTCAGATACTGTATTTTCCAATGGATTTGACTATAACTAGGTTGAAATGTCATGTAAATGTAATTTGTGGCAATTTACTTGGCCTGAAAAAGGCCACAGAAATAGTGCTTAGGAAAAGTAAATCCCCTTTCTCATTTCTCAGTAGTTTAAAAGTGCAGCTATGTATATGTTCAGGACACATTATCTTTATGCAGTGGTGTATTTTTTACTCCTATAGTGATGCTGTTCCCAAAACATTCGTAATATGGATGTCATCCCAACACTGTATGTGAGATTTTAAATGTTCTTACAGCTATTTTCTTAGCTGGATTGGATACCAGCAGAAGTAGAGTTAGACCTAAAAATAACACCACCAGCAGTTCTTTCCAAAATAAAATATGATTTATAGCATATAATAGCACAGTGTGCTACTGGGGAAATTATATAAATAACATGAAAAATTACAGGGGACTATTTTATATCATCAGTTTTAAGGAAAATTTCTTTGTTACAATTTAAAGGGAGTTCTGGGAGATAACCTGGCCTGTGGAACCAGAGTAGGAAGGATAGGTGAAATGATACTACTGAATTTTGCCATCTGTCTGTAGGATATATACAGGAGTTCATGGTAAAACCAAGAAATACTTTGGTGTAAGTTCACAACAATATATAGTTTTTGAAAAAAACAAACAATAAAATCATCATTTGCAGTTAATATCATGCAAGGTTACTAAATGCATAAGCTGGACATTTCTTAAATTACAGAAAGAACACTGTTAGATGAAGTAAAATAATTTCTAGAAAGATTTGCATTAACCACTCTTTATCTAATTATGAGTAAAAGTATTAAATTGTGAAGAAGGATTCAAATCTTAAATCGTCTTTACAGCTCATATTTTATAACTACCATTCTCCATTAAAAAAAAAAAAAAAAACACACACAAAAAAACCTGCCAGAAACCTCTTGGAAAAAGCACTTCACCAAAAAAAGAAGCTTTGAGCACAAAAATCCCACTGATGTAAGAAATCATCTGAAGAAAAAAAAAAAGTTATGATCTATTTTATTAAGAAAAAACTTCCTGAAAGAAATGACAGTAAATGAATTATGTGTGACAAAGTTAGTCTAAGCAAACTGTTTTCATGCACAGGTCCTACCCTTTCATCTTGTAGACACTCAGGGAAACCTTTGGAAAGTCAGTGACTTTTCAGAAGTTTTCACTGGACTTTTTGTAGCTGTTCAGGTTGGCCTTTTACTTCATGGCTCTTCCCATTTCCAAGTCAGACTCTTCATCTCACCTTTACTCCACACTTGTCCTTCATCTGGCTTGCCCTTTCTCTGCCTCAAATCTAACCTTCCCTTTTCTTTCCATTTAGTTTATACTCTCCTAAGCTAGCTAGAAGAAAGAAGCTGTGGTATTTGTTTTCTGCTCTTATGTTACTTCTCCTGCTTTGTTCTTTCCTATTCATTCCCCTTATCTCTTTGAGTTGTGAAGGGCAAATCCAAAATAGCTGTGAGGTCTTTTAAATACCAGAATTGCACAAGGTAGTTGTGTTCTCCGCTATGCGCTCGATATCCCCACCTCAGTGACATTTCACATGACTTAATATCCTGTTCTAGGACTCGTCTTCCTTGTCCTTCTGTCTTTTGTGTTCCCTATTTGCTCCATCCTTGAATATGTACTCCTGCATTTCCAGAAATGCTGGAATAATATGTTGCTTGTCCAGGCTTCAACACGGAAAGGGAACACTAATGATCCAGTCAGATGTCCTGAAATGGCTGAACTCACAGCTAGGAGCAGGAAGGCATTTCAGGGTCTGGCTCTTTTTCTCATGGCAATGGCAAATTTCAAGTAAAGGCAGGTTTTACTCATTCCTGTCCTCAGCACTTTCTCCTACTTGGTTGAGTGCCACAAAGCTCTATTGAGTAACTTTAATTCCACTGTGAAACCTACTGGTTTGTCTACGTAGAGAGTTCAACCTCAGATCTAGGCAGTTGCCTTTAGTAAGTGAACCCTAAGCTTCTGGGGACATGAAGAACCTATTTTTACTTTCCGTGTTCAGTGCTGACTAGAATCCCTGTTTTTTATTTGGTGCTTGGGAAATAACATGGTACAAGCAATTAATATAATCCCATAAAAACCCCTCAGTCTGAGGTCCTGTGTGTACACCAACATAAAGCTTTTTCATGGTTTTAAAGTCTATTTAGCTGCCCTGCAGGCCACAAGTGTTTTTTGAGGGTATGTAGAGCCCTGAAAAAATCCTAGAATGCCTTCAGTCTTCTTGCACTTCCATTTCCAGAAATTTGTTTTCCCTGCTTTGTAGCAGAGCACTAAGCAATAATTACCATGTTGATAGTGATGCTGGATGTACTCGCACGGAGGGGAAATCGTGCTTTGTGGAGCCATTAACTACATTTGCCCCGTAGCACTTCACTGCATTGACTCTGCTGGGATTTTGGCTGTGTTTGAGCTGGTTTCTGTTTAGATCTCCTGAGTGGTGACTGTGTAATGCATCTGTGGGGCTGGAGTAGTATTTTAATCTTTATTCTTTGACTGTAGACCCAGAAGATGGTTAGCCTGGCTTGCATTACCTGTAGGGCTGAAACCTTGGGATTGCAGGCTTATTTAACAATTTCATAGTCTTCTCAGTCCAAATGATTTGGATTTATGTCTTTTAATTTAACCAAATAAAGAACTATTTATTGATTAAACTTTATACCAGCTCTAGAATGTAAGTATAATATATTAAAATCTCTGAATACTTCAGGCAAAATCTTGTTCATGTAATTTATGTAAACTGTAATTTATATGGCTCCAATCCAGCAAAACACTTAAGTGTAGATTTAAATTTAAGCATGTTAAATAGACATGTTGAAGTCACTGGCACAGTTCATGACATCAAGTTTAATGTGTGTAAAATGTCCTTAAGCTCCAAGATCAGAAAAATCAGAATTTAGACCATGTGCCCTAATTCTTTGTTGTGAACTCATACTACCACCATAGCAACATACCTACAGGCAGAAAATAATAATAAAAGTCCCCTTTTTGGACTTCTCTATAAATATGCAAAATGTCTGTGTTTAAAGTGAATCCCACCATTGCTCAGCAATCTGTATTTTTTCTAGGAGGAAGGTGTGCATTTGAGGCCTTCTGCATAAGTGATTTATGCTGATCTTGGAGTTCTTTGTCTTTGCCATGCACATGTTCAGTAAAGACTTTATCCCTTTTGTCCTTAAGCCTTGAAAGCTAAAAGCTGCCTCTAAGAAGACTTCTGCCTGTATGTCAGAAGGGATTTGGGGAGATAACATATAGAAATGAGAAAATAAAGACATAAGAGCGTATTTTGATGCAGATTATAAAATAGTAGAGACCAAGGCAGTGTAGCTTGTGTGGCCCCAGCTGGCTGAGTGCATCCTTACTGTTGACCCAAGTATTTGAAGGTACATACTTGAAGAGAGGAAGTAAGGCTCATGAAAATATAATAAATACAAGGAAGCACAGCTGAGAGATATTATGTGTATCCTGTGATCTGTGGTTGATTTCAGTGTGATTTTAATGATCCTCACTTTTCTGCACTGTTAGCAAAGTATTTTTGAATCAAAAAATAGTACAATGATGAAGCGCATAAAACTTACATGTCAGGGAGGCTAGTACCATCCTTATTTTAAGACATAATGTTGCATATTTAATTTTTGAAGACTATGATATTCCTGGAAAAGACACAAAGAGTATTTTCGTAGAAAATGCTGCTGCTGTTGAAGTGCTGCTATTATCCACAAATATTGAAAGCAATATTTATCTTTGTTTTGAAGACAAAATGACATACAAATAGCATGAGGAGACAGAAACTTTTTAATGTAAAGCAGTAGGTACTTAATTGAAAACTGTTTTTCTCACTTCTTAGGAAATATAAGATACGGCTTAAAGCCTTTTTAATACTCTTTAAAGGCGATCTTACATGGCAACTAGTCATATGGGTACATGAAAAGAACTGCAGTCTCTGATAAAGATATTCTTTTTCATGTTTTCAAACAGCAGCTGAGCACCATACTGTGGCAGCAGAGAACAATTTGAGAAAATGAACACAGATTGAAAAGACCCCAGTAACATGACATTTCCAGTGGGGAAAAAAAAAAACAAACTAGCCAGTTTAGGCCCACAGTCAAATATTTTCACTCAGAATTCCCTAGAATTGTGGACATACCTTTCCACAGAAAGCGTGTTTTTCTTAACCACCTTTTCTGATGTTCTAATAAATATGTGACATGGAGGAAGACAAAGGAGAGGTACTGTCCATTTCAGGAGTTTTCATGAGTATACATGAAAGAAAAATCTGTTTTAGAAGTAATTTTACTCCCACTTAATTTTAATTTCTCATTAATTGCATCCAATTTTGCACTTAGTCCTAATTAGTTAAAATTTAAGATGACTATTACTTTCTCAAAATCTGACAACTTCAGAAGTTTATGAAACATACTTTTTTCCTCCTGAATTATGGTGGCTTATAATAATGCATTAATATACATAATTCTATTTTTAATCAGCTTCTTAATTCATTAGTAACAGCTGCATATTGTTAAATGTTGTTTGTTTTTCCTTCCCCCCTTTTTAAAAAAAACATCTTTGTTGCTTAGAATTAAAATATTAACTAGTCTTTCCATATTTATGAATTTGCACTATTGTCAGCATGGAATAAGGGAAAATCTCATGCCTGTCTTTAAAGAAAACCCCTTTTTTTTTTTAACTTTGCTCTGACAACCTCCAAAATTTTGCATAAATATCACTGAGTTAAGGTCCATGACATTCTTCTGACTGCAGTGTCATTTTATGGGAAAGAAGGCTATTGCAGAGACCTGGACTGCTTGGAAGCAGCCTGTGGGAAAGCCTTTGGTGTTCATTTTGAGAGGTCAGCCACAGCAGCCTGATAATTTAGATGGAATTCAGGATCGAGTCCTCCCATCCCTGCCAGGACCCTGGACAGCGCAGCCCATCCCAGGCGCTCCCAGCAGCTTTCCACGTTCGCTTCCATAGAGGCTGAACACACAAACTTCTCTTTTCAGAGCTCCCGATGCACAAAACTGATCCCCAACTACTGACATGTACACCCCAAAAATAAGTTTAGTGGTTTGGAAACCAGGCCCTGTTTTTGTAGCTCCTCAGATGATGGTTGTAGTTTTCAGGAAAAGAGTTAGAAGTGCAGTCTGCTATTTTGCACAGTTTATGTGATTCAAAAGCTCAAGTCTGTTTTTCTTATTTGCTTCTGAAAATGAAAAATAGCCTGTAATGTGTTATGTCTGATGGGAAATTCATAGGAATGTCAGAGATGACTGATTAAGGGGCACTTTGTAGATTAACAGATGATGACTAAAACAGAGGTTGATGGTACTGTGGTGAAAAAAATAGGAGATATTTTGGCAATACAGTGACATCCATCAAGACTTGTCGAGACCTAGACATAGATATTAATCCAAACAATGAATATTTCAAACTCTGAAAGGTACTATGTAGAACAAGAATAGTGTTGCTGCACACAACAGGGTGCTCAGCAGCATTGCATTTTCTTTGTCTCCTGAGTGGATATAATATAGTCTCCTTCTTACCTTAGTCTGTCTTCCTCTCTAAAGCTTAAGGAAATAGTCCAAATCTTTGGCAAGGTGTAGGTAATCAAGTTATCACCATAAATTACTTTGCTGTCTTCTGTGTGGGTACCATCTATCTCTTATGGGAATTAATGATATAGAGGTTCCTGGAGAATTTATAAACGGTTTTGGGGTGGCTTGTTTCTTGTTTTGGTTTTTTCTTTAAATTTTAGTGGCCTCTTAGTGGAGAGTCCAGACAATTTATGTCCTTGCTCTCAAGGGAACAAACTGCTCAGAATGTGAACTCAGGAAAACAGAATATGTGTTCCAAAGGTGTACGTTGCTGCTGTTGTAATCATCCTTACAAGATACTGTGGCAGCACCAGATTTGCCTTCAGCTTCAGCTGATTTTGAAATCCATCAGAGCTTTAGGAATAAAACTACACATATCCTCTAGATTTCTTTTATAGAAATAGATAAGGTTTTGTAACAGCAAATAACACTGTAGAGCTGACCAAAATTGTCCTCCTATAAGTGAGACTTGGATGCACTCGGACCAAATAAGATTGTAGACTCATACTACACAAACTCATAGGAAAACAGAGGAAAAGGTGTTGTATTCCCCGTGGTCAAACACAGTTCTTGTCCATTGTGGCTGAAACTCCCATTAGCCATGGCAATCAAGGAGGGAAATACACAGCAACAGATAACATCTAATTTAATGCTGACAAAGAGGTGGGATGCATTGATCTGTTTGGAAGAAAACTTAATTCTTTTTCATTCCTATAATTCAGATTTTCTCATTACTGGACACAGATGGCAAAATATAATTTTATTAACTATGACCATTTGTCTTGTGGTTCATCAATTAAATTGCAGAGATTACAGAGCCTGGTTCATGCCAGCCATTAACAGAAACAAGTTAGTAGCTAGAGCTATACTGCAAATGGCTATAGATGTTGCATACAGTGCTTCAAGATCATTTGTTGCTATGACAATAATGGAGCAAAATGACTGTGGTCTCTGAAATCTCAGATTTTTTTTTTATCTTCCCAGAGAAATATAGGCAAATACAAACTCTTATTTTAGAAATCTGGATTTCCTCTAGAACTGCAATGAATTTATGTATGTTACAATACAATGAATTTATGTGTACTGCTCTCTCTCTGCTCATTAGAAAGTCAAATCAGAAAAAAAAAAAAAGAAAATCAATTTATTGCAAAGCTCCTGGACAACAACCATTTCCCCTTCTATGTACTGCAAAGTCAGTATGAACCACCAGGTAGTACCAAGGAAAGTAAACTGATGGTTCCTGTAGCAGCCATCTACAGAATCTCCAGTACCACCCAAGCAAATTTTTGGTAGAAGTGAATGAGAACTGCATGCCAAAATCTGTCCTGTTCTCATCTGTCTTTCCTTGTTTGATAAGAACTGCACCTTTGTTAATATTTTTACAAACTGGATTCAAGAAATTAGTTCCACAACAGTTTCAAGTGTTTACATGTAATACCACAAATTTCCTGACATGCTCAATCTGAAAACTTGGAAAGAAAGAAGTTCTCTCCTGCAAATGGGGATCACAGAGTAATTGCTCCTTAATCCCTTTTTAAAGATAACCTAGGGGAGTGACCCTTTTTTATATTTATGTATTTTTTGAAATGCAGATAAGCTCTCTTTTCTTTCATACAGTCACAAATTATTATCTTTACATGCAATAGTGCTGAATCACAAGTTTTAGAAAGACCTTGGACTGATCATGATTAACATCCCTAAAATGCTAATTCACAAAAGACACCTTCTTTGATTAGCTTCAGAAGTTGCTCCATGTGGTAGAAAGTAGGATAGCCTGTACTCTGGCAGCAGCACACACGATGTGATTTATTTAAAAAGTCAACTGGAGATGTGTCTTTAACTCAATAGGGAGCCCATGTGCACAGACAGTTCAGAATATTGGGCTTTTCTGGGAATTGTGTTGCACAGAAATTTACTAGAAATCACAAAGGTGTTTCAACATATTCTTTATTTGATTCAAATACCCCATAATGATGATAAGGCAAGGATCGCAGCTGACTGCATTGCAGTAATGTGTCATGATAGTAAACCTCTGGAGCTGATCACACATGATCAGATCTCCCTGGCTGCACTTAGCCTGGCTGCACTGGTAGCAGTTGTATTTCAGCAATGATCATGGACAGAATTCCTTACAGCAGCTTCATACCACATTCTGTGTGCTGGGAATACCCATCTGCACTCCTGGCTGCAGCCAACATGAGCACAAAATTTTACAGTTTTTGTTCCAGGGACAGTCCACGTTTAATCTCTCTGGGAGACACCTTCACCCTACTGGAGTTGTGTAAACTAGTTGTTGCTCAAATGATCCCAAATTCTAAAAGCCTGTTCAACAATTCTGTTGACAGCTAACATACAACCAAGACTGTTTTTTTTTCAGAAGCCCATTGCATCTCAAAGCATTATGTGTGGATATATCCTGATTTCAAAAGGTCATATTCATTACAAGTAGAAACATCATAACTAACAATAAACTGGAATCTATCTGAATGTCATTAATTTCTATAAGGAAATGTGATAATCCTCACATTTCCTGTCTCCTAATCAATACCATTTGAAATATTTGATGTTTTAATATTGCTAATTTTTAACAGCCTCTCCTTTCCATTTTTCTTTTTTTTTTCTTCCTTTTACATTTTTAATCAACTGAGTATCTGAAAGTGCCGCAGTCAAGCTGAGTTTTTCATAATACTCCATTCAGTTTCTATAGAATTGGGTAAAGGCCTTTTTTTTTTTTGTTATTATCAAAACTACTTCCATTATTCCTCTCATTTTTCATGACACCTGCACTGGAGCATTGGTCACAACCTCCTTACCCTCCCCCTGTCCAAGCTGCTGTCCTTTGGAGAACAATGTCAGTGACAGAGGCAGCAGGACATGATCTGAAATCTGACTTCTCCTGAGCTGTGCCTCATTACAATAAAGGTTCTCCTAGATTACATCTAGATGGTCTGTTTGTTGTTTCAGAATTAACCAAATTATCTCTACGTTTTCCTAAGTTTCCTGCTTTGAAGATATAATTAACTTCTAAAATTCCAGGAGCTCTTTAGACATCTACTTTTGCATAGCTAAATTATTCAGGAATCATCTTGATTTAATGGCTGTTTAGGTGGTTTTAACACAGATATCCACTCTCACACCATCAAAGCCACAAAAGAAACAGAGACATGAAGTTATTCACTAGTACCTTGTAGATACATTCTGACTATTGAGTAAATCAGTGAGGGACCTATTGGAGTATTTAACATCCTTTATGTGATGAGGATTGTCTTGTGGTTTGGATTTCTTTGCATAAAACAGTTCTGGCATAGTTTCTTCTTCAGCAGAGCAAGGATTAATTTGTTTAATTTACTGTTTGGGAGTTTCTCACAGTGGCATGCACACAAAGGCAACCATGCATAATAAATATTCAAGTTGTGTACAAAGAAATGTCTTTTTCCTGTAAAATCACCTTGCACCTTCTGCACAATGTGTTTTTATAATTTAAGATGGCAGAGAAGACAGGAGCTTCAGAGCCATGGCCAGCAGTGAAAGCAGGGAAAAACGAGACAATTCTTAGAGAAATAAAGATGAGATCATGCAGTTACCATGAGATCCATGTGGATGCTTTCAGTGGCTGTTTGTCTTTGTGTCACGGCTGAGCCCATGGTGACACACAGCCTTTGTGCTTGTTTAACATTCAGAAGACACTTGTGACAAATAGGGTCATGTAATGATGATGTCTTACCAGATTTGGGAATATGTATTGCTGTCATTACTTCAGAGGTCAGTTTTAGCTTTTTTGAAATTAGGATGCAGTCATCTTCAATCACACTGTAAATTTTGGGAAAATGGTTGTGATGAAATTTGGGAAATGTCTGTGAAAAACGTGCAGAACCGTTTGCTGGGTTTTTTTCCATATATTGGTAGCATTTGAGGTAAGGTTGTTTCTTTTCTTTGTCTATTACAAATTAATGTGAAATACAAGAGCCTTGGAGTAACTGTGCAAATCAAAGAACTTGGATGTGTCTATGTTTGTATTAAACAAGAGAGAAATGCACAATACTTTCCTTGATTCTGAGAATAGATTCTAATGTGGGTCATGGCAATAGTTTCAAAGGCAATTTTTAATATTTTAGTGTCTATAATCCTCTGCAAGTGAGCCAAGAAATGCACTCAGGAGTGTGATCATTCTGCTTGAAGTCATCCTCAAGTTCTTACTACACTCAGTGAGCTTTCACAAGAAAGGTGGTGCTTCAGAAATTGTAAAATATATGTATAGTGTTGAATTTTCAGATTGGATATCCACCCCCTATTTATCTGCCGTATATTAATTTAAGACATCTATTTTAATAAGTCCCCAAATAGGATTATTTCCCTCATCTGTTTTGGAGACCTCTGAGCATTTCTTGGAAGAAATGAAATGGTAAAGAGCAGCTGTTGGAATTTGGTGATGCTAGAAAGGGGATAAATCTTATAGTCAAATAATCCAAATTACTAAAAAGAACTTGCTTAAATCTATCTACCATTGTTAAAATTCTGTGTTCCTTCTAAGTGCCTACTTGTTCAGGAAAGAGAAATGTGTGCATTTGGTTTTGTCCATCAGAGAGCTCAGAGACAGAATAATGTTCAATCATGATGTTAATCCCAGCACAACAGTTTCTACTGAAATGACTCTATAGAGGATTTATTCTCCCACCTATGCAGGTGAACAAAGAATTCTTTTAATGGGTGGTGCATATACTGCTGTAGAAGAATAGACCCCTTTGTATTAAAATTACATGCCTGGGATTTTAACATGAAAACTGAAAAATCCCACTGTGTAAAACTGACTTAAACTCAATTTCCCTCTCCTCCTTTTACAATGTCAAGATGCCTGAGTGCTCAAGTGACTGAATAAGTACTAAATATTTAATGCATGGAGGTTACATTAACTGAGTCTTTGATCTGAAACTTCTTAAAAACATCTTAAAAGCCCTTCAAAAACCGGTTAGTATTTCATTACAGTCACTTAAAATAGATTTATTTTATCAAAACATCCTGTCAGAAACCCCAGAGCTGTGATTAATAACCTGCAGCATTTTGACTAAAGCATCTCCTAATACTGGTTTCATAGTGTATCAACAGATTGCCATTGTGGGTAAGAAATCACCAGCTCGATTGCCTCTGTCAGGCTCTTGCAGGTGTTCAGTGTGTCTGCTGAGAGTTTGAGCAGGTATGCACAATGGAATCCATGCTGGGATTCTGCATGCTTGCTGCTACTCAAACAGAATGTCTCTCATGTAATTCTGAGATTAAATTAACTTTTTTTTCTTCGTGGAATAAATGTATTAGGGTAATTTTGTACATATGTTTTTGTAGAGTAACATTTACAAGCATTTGGGCAACATGAGGAATGGGATAGATCAATAATTTATATCATCCTGGGAAACTCCTGCATGTTTTTAATCTGTGCAGCATAATTTGAGAGCATCTCTGGCTGTGTGAAGACTCTGCCCTTTACATTGTTTTTATTGTTCAAGGGTACCAGACTGCAGAGTGAGACTGTGTGAGTATCTGCTGGGTCTGTAGAAAATGGAAGCATGCACAGCAGCAGGTTTTTATATAATTCATTTCTACTGCATCCAGCAGACCTTCTGAGCGAGAGCTTGTCCCACCCAAATCTATCCTTACCCTTTGTTGTAGATTTCCTTCTCATTGGCTTTGTGCACCTCCAGATCCCACTCTGAAATTCCCACTGTTGTTTTTGTAACACATGATGTTGTGTCCTAACACAACATGAGCACGAAACTTGGGATCTTAAATGATTAATCACAGACCACCTGGTCACTCTGGTGCTGAATCTCGAAATGTGCTTCTGGTTCAGGAGGTTTTGCCTCCTGCCCATCATTTCTGCTTTTTAACTTATACCTGCTTAACCATTGGAAAGAAACTGAAACAGTTTGGTAATTGTTCTGCTTCCTTCTCCTCAGTAATCAGTAGATTAAAGCAAACCACTGAATGTATCCTAGGATAATAAAGAAAATTAACCACTAGGTTCTGAGCTCACTGTATTTGCACATGGAGTCACTTGCCATTATTTTCTCAAAACAAAAGTTAAGGATTTCTTCTCCAGCCTCCCATAATATTAGCAAAAGGCACGTGGCTGAAGGCTCATGAACCACTTTGAAAACACATTCCTTGTTTCTTCAGGGAAATGTGCTTTTGTCAGTGTATACCTTGTGTAGAAAATGTTTTGCATATAAAAACCACGTGGAGATTGAATCCTGTTATATAAAGCAAAGCTGGCTTTCTGTGGAGTTCTTTGTAGTACCAACATTAAAAGGGTTGTTATAAATAAGAGTGGAATATAATTATAAATGCCCTTCTGAGGAAAAAAAAAAACCTTGATTACCTTTGAATTCTTTTGCCCTTTAAAAAGGTTATATTTAACTGGTTCAGTTTCTTACTTGATGTTTCAGTTTCCCAAGGGAAATCAACCTCCAGAACGAACAGTTTCAATTGGGTTACATGACTTTACTTTGTGTCTTGCATTTGTTAACAGACAGGTTATATAACACTGCAGGCTAAATATACATTGCTCTGTTTTCAGCTACCTCTGGTACTCCTGTGTTCAGAGGGATGACCAGACAAGTGGGAAGTGGCTTTCGAAAGTTCTGCTGGAATTAACCCCTCCTGCTAATAGCATGAACTGCTTGGGAGTAGAGGCTTCATGAGCAATGTGAGGCTGTAAATCTTAAACTATAGAACCATATTAAATCTAACATCCTTGATGGATTTTTATGGCCAAACAGAAGTGGGTCAAATTCTGCCCTTTTTCCCAATGGCATATAATCTCTGGAAGCACTATTGACTGGAACAGAATTTCCTTGAGTTAACTGAGAATGTTGTAACTGAGAAAGTAATTGGAGTGCATGTGTGCTGCTTCACTGGAAAGCAGGAGGCTCAATTCTAGGGGGATGTTTTCCATTTCTAGGTAGTTTGGTGTTGAACAGCTTTAGATTCATTATTCTTGTATTTCCATCAAGTAATGCTTTCCTGGTAGAGGAGGAGATGAAAGGACCTTTTAAAAAAATATCAATAACAAAAAAAGAAAGGAAAGAAAAAGGAGTTTCATCTTGCCTTTTCTTCTTCAGTCACTGATCAATAGCAGCACGAGAGAGCCGTATTTAGAGAAGAAAGGCAAGCAAGCAAGAATCTTAACTAACTAGCAGGAAGTTGATTGTAGCATGCTGGTGTTCAGGCAACTGATAAGAGGGGAGGAAACATTTATGCTGAGAATCAGCAAAAAACAGGAACATGTTTTACCACATGCCTATTTCATTTCACAAGTCCAACATGCTGCACATAAGCTTTGGAGATAAATTTGGAGTAGTTTGTTAATTGCATGGCATTACATTTGGAATGAGATGAACAATGAGCTATCGCAAATGATATTTTGACTCACAGTACAAAGGTGTTTGTATTTGAGATTTATGACAGAAGTAAGGATCAATTACTGTATAGATTGGCCCCAATCCCTCTGTTTCTTGTGGTGTAGGATGGCACACTGGGGGTGTCCCCTAGTCTTTGTCCTGGCAGCCAATTCCTTGCAGTAGGAATGATGTATACACTGTCATCATTTTTACCTACAGAAATTTAGAGAGCTCAGTTCAAACTTGCTGGATTCCATTGTTGTGCTGTCCATATATGACTGAAAAAGGAGCTGGGCTAAGACAATGCTTGCATTTTAGAGCTGGAAAAAAACTTTATGGCTTTTTATTCTGTGCTGAATTGATTTTCTTTTCCCCCTTTTTGTTAGTATTTATTAAAAATGCATATTCTACCCAGAATGATTCCTGGAGTTTTTTTGAGCACTGCTGAGTAAGCCAAACTAAATATATATTTCTTTAGAGGCATCAGTGCTCCTGGCAGACAACGTTATTTTTGTAATCACTCACTGATTGGATTTTTAAATAAAGCTTTTGTGTTCCTTTTAGTGTTAGGGTAAAAAACAATTACTTTGAATTTCAATATGTAATAGAAGAACATAATTTAAAAAGAATTTTTATGGAAGACTTTTTTTCTGTCCTCCCCTCTCCAACTTTATTCCTTTTATTCACTCTGAGCATGTCTTGCCTTGCCTTAAGTTTATTTAAAGTTGTTTAAGAGGCAGAAATAAATCCACCTCTACCTTCTCCATTCTGGTTTCCTCTGTGCCTGAATTTATTCTATGTTCAGTGAAGTCAGACTTCTAAGAGAGTTGGGAATTTTGAATTATATTTGCAGCTCTGGAGTGGTTGTATGTATTTTTAGCAAAATGCTGGCATGCTTTATAGGATTTTTCTTTTCCTGTGGTTCTGTTAATATTTGCACAGGAAGTTTGAATTAGAATGATGAAATATTCACTCTGATGCATAATGATTTGATCCCCTTCACTGCCACATTCTTCACAGCTGGGTTTTTTTGCTCATGCTATTTTGCATATGAACATTTATCATGCAATAAATTGATTTTCCTGTCTACTATTCTCATCTCCTTAAACCTGCACATTCCTGCAGTGTTGATTCTGCTGTTCCTTACTTGTCCTATGCATAATTTCTTAGTCACAACTAACTTCAGTTATGACACATTTATTAATTTTTACAAAATTATTGTGACATTTTAAAATGTGCTTGCTCAATACCCCTTCTTCATATAAGCTGTTGATTACTTTTTATCATTGTGGAGTTATTTTAGCTCTTTAGGTTCTGAGAAATTTTTTTATTTTATTCAAAGAACTGTTGCAACAACTGTGGTTTTGCCCAAGAAATCTTTCAGTACTTAAGAGACTGACCTGTAATCTTTTATACAGGGAAAAGACTTACTGAAGTGTGGTAAGACTGTGACCACAAAACCTTACCTGGCAATGAATTCCTTGCATGTGCCATCTCTGTGTGGCTGATGCTCTGGATTGCACTGGAAATTTGATCCTTTTTCCTTCTCAGCTGGGGAGGAGTGAGTGGGAACCTGCCTTGACAAAAATGTTCCCCTGCCTTGCTTTTTGCAGAGCTGTTGTTTGAATTGATATCAGAGTAGTGATTCAGTGTGATTAAGGGTTTCTCTCTTTGCATCAGCCTCTAAAGACAATTGCCTGTCCAAGTTGAGCAGGTGCCCTGCAGCAGCACTGTGTCTTCATTGCCTGCAGCTTCTCCCCCAGCCCTTCCTGCTGTGTCAGCCCAAGCATTGACAACTTTCCCTCTCTACTGTTCAGCATCACCCAAAATCAATCTTGGCCTCCCATTCCCCACTTTGATTTGCTGTTTTAGCACACCCTGTACCCTGGTATACAAAATGCTCCTTCAGTTTTCACCAGGCTTTTTGGTGTTTGGAAGCAGAATTCTGTAATTTATTTCAGAAGTAACTAGTATGATTTGCTTTTGTGTTTGACTTTGTCTAAAATTATTGGATGTCACAAATAATTCAGGGCAATAACTTGGGAGCAGGAGCTCTTAACCATTTTTATTCTTCATCATCATTAATATTGCTCTAACATTCAGCCTGCAGCCAGAGCAGTAGCATGTATACTCTGTGGTTTTAGTGCACTTCGCACCAATGTTATCTCTGTGTGTGTGCAGAAAAGATCCCCTAAACCTCCTAATGCAAAATAATTCTATTTGTGGGCATATGGGAGTTAAACTTTCTTTCCCTTACAATTTTCATTAGACAGAGGCTTACTGGTACCATGGCAGAATGCTCAAATAAGCATTTTAATGTTGAATAAAGGTCAACACACTGGAATTTGAAACCATTAATCCTTTTGCTCTTAAAGCAGGCAGAACTTTTACAGACTAAATAAGGCATTAAATAGTAGATTCTTAAAGTTCTGAAAAGGAGAAACATATCTCAAATTACCCATTTAGATTTCTAGAACTTTTCATTTTCTCATGTTTGAGCAAGATAATGGTTTGAGGGTTTGGGGGAGAGTGGGGGATGTGTTTTTTAAATATAATTTTTTCATTTCCCAACTTTGTGTTGGGGAAGAATATTTCTGAGTTCATAGGGCTATGGAAAAGAAGCCCAATGTATGAAATACCACATGGCAGTGGACACAATGCCATTTCAAGTTGCAATACCAGTCTCTGGGTGTAGGGACTCACTTGATCAGATGAAAATAAGTTCAGGCTCACTTTAAATTAATTCCTGGACTTTCAACAGTTGTGGCATCCCTCTAGGACATCACAGACTGTTAAATTAAACCTATATTGCCTTGGGTTGAACTTTTAACCTTCCTATGACTGAAGTCTGTCTTTTGGGAAAGCATCCAGTCTTTGATTTCAAGGCATCAGGAAGCAGAGTATCTACTGCTTCCTTTGGTAATTTGTTCCAGTGTCTGATTACTTTCACTGTTAAAAACATAAATCTAATTTCTAAGTCGAATTAATCTTGGATTATATATTTTTTTTCCTCTGGTAGCTAATTTTTTGCTACAATATTAAGAAATCATTTGCTTTGATGGGGGGATAAGGATGGGAAGTTAATGGTAATGTAAATGTAACACATTGTAGTGCTTGAGTCTCATGTCAAGATATATTCAGACCTTAAGTATTTTCTGTGGCTTCTTGCTGTGTCTGTTTCAGTTTTGCAACATCTCTTTTTTTTTTTAATATAGATTCTAAATTTCCATCATTTCGTTCAGCTTTATAAAATATTTTATTTGGAAAAATATATACATTTAATTCTGCTCACTGCTCCCAAACACCATGTGCAAGGATCTGATTTCTGGGACATTTCAGTAGGGCTCGTGAAATCACACGAGTGGGAAAGACCTTTGGGTAATCTGAATCACCTTTTACTGTGGCAAGATCCACATTTATTTTGGAAGGATTTCTGTGTTTTATTTCTGACAGCTTTTTCCAGGAGTATTCCAGAATTTCCACAGGCAATCTGTCTTCTCTACTGTTTATTGCTTCTTACTGCCTGACAGTTTTTTTTCTTTCCTAAAATCTAGCTTCAGTCTCCCTGGCTGCTCTTTAAGTCATTTATGCCTTGCCCTATCTAACATCAGCACAAAAACCATTCACCAGTTTTGTGGTTTGGGGCTTTTTTCCTTTCTTTTTTTTCCCCTTTATTGTTTTTGTTTGTTTGTTTTTCTTTTTTTTTTTTTTTGAGTTTTAGCAGCATTTTACTTATATTTGTACTTGTTTTTATTTTTTTTAACAACCTCAGTTCTTGTGTTTTCTAAATCATAAATTTCTTCTGGGTTATCACAAGTTGGCCCTCACTTTTTGGAGGTGCAGAATCAAATAAAATGCAGCTGCAGCTTTCCTGGTGCTGAGTAAAAAGATTCTTCTGTGTCAAGCAAAGTAGAACTAATTTATCCATTGCAGTAGGACATTCATCTTTACTGGAGCAGCATGATATTGTTGATGGATTATCCAGCTTGTGATCCACAGTAAGTTTTAATTTTCTACAGAATGGCTACCAATGTCAGTGTTTCTCCATCCCAAGTAGTTAATTTTTCTTGGCTCAGTGAAGTACTTTGCATTTGTCCCTACTAAACAAGCACCGTGGCTTCCAAATCAGACCTTTAAATTCATCAGGTTTTCTCTGAATTCTGGTCATTACAAATTCAGTATATTTATAATGCCTCTGAGAAGGATATTGCCACAGCAAGTGTGCATGTGATGCTATTTTCCAGGTCATTAATCAAAATCCAAAATGTTATCAGACTTAGGAGGGCCTCATCCAGATTGTCACTTAAGGTAACTTTTCATGTCAATAGCTAATCACATTGCTAATCACACCCCAAGAATGTTTTTTCTGAATGAGTGTTGCAGCCACTTTGTACTATTTTCATCTGAATCATGCTCCCATGGTTTGCTTAGAAGATTGATACGTGTGTGGAAGGGGATCAAAAAGAGTCCAAAGTACAAATGACATCTGATGCTTTTCCTCTGTCCACAAGGCCTGTTACCTTATCAGGGAAGAAAATTAGATTGCTCTGACATGATTGTTCCTGACAAATCCATGTTGGATGTTATACATGTTCTCATTACCTTCCAGGCACTTACAAAGAGTTGGGCTGTTTGTTTCAGTATTTTTCCATGAATTGAAGATAAGCTGATTGGCTTACAATTGTCAGGCTTGCCTTTTTCTTTAAAATACTTTTTAAAGGTAGACATTACACTGGCTCTTTTCTAGGACTTCCAGTTTATCCACTGTCCTTTTTAAGTTCTCAAAAATGAGACCTGATGACTTTGAGATTCCCATTTAGCTCTGTAAGTACTGGTGGCTGAAGTTCATTAGACTCAGCCTGTTTAAAAGCATCCACCTTATCTAAGTACTCTGAATATTGTACCTTCCCTGTTTGAGGCTCAAGTCTGGCCCTTTGTCAGTGAAATTAATTGTGATAGATACATGATTGTGATTGACCTTATAGTAAAGACTGAGGTGAAAAAAATAGATATTCATTAGTCTTTTGGCATCATCCATCATGTTCCACTTCTTCCTTAAGGAGTAGAGTAGCCTTTTCCTCGATATCCCTCTTACTGGACTATCTATAAGGTAGTTTTTGTTACCCTTGATGTCTCTTCATGTATGCGTCTCATCTACACACTTACTTGGGTTTTTTGCTTTTATCCCTACCAGAAGAGTAGTTCCTTTGTTCTGTAGGTATTTTTATTCATAAATGTATACTTCCATATTTTCTTGCATCTAGACCACAGAGTTTGAAGTGGTCCAAATAACACAGGGACCATTTTTCTACGATTAACCTGCTCCCCATCATCTGTCACCTCTCCAGCTGTCTGTTGGCCACAGATGACAGCTGCAGTACATCCCCCTTTTCTTTTAGATACTTAATTCAGAGATTGGACAATGTTAGGTAATACCTATTTTTTTGGGATTTCCATCAGAAACATCTGTATCATACGTTAATTCTTTAATTACTGCTTCTAGGGAATTTTCTTCAATTAGCACTTCATGCACAGACAATATACTTTATTGAATTAATGGAATTCTCCATTTTTCAATTCTAGTGACAACTGGAAGTAAGTCAAAAACTTAATGAAATTATTGCTGCAGCCATCAGTTACATTTCCTGTCTTTACTGAGATTTTTAATTTTATAGAAATGGAAGTCACCTTTCCAGAAGCAGACGTAGGGAAAAGGAAAAGTAGGTTGGAAAGGGTGGATTAGGATGAATAAATGGGTAATATTGAGATGCACAAAACCATTGAGATACACAAAACCAGGTTACAGAACTTTACCTGTGACATGGGGGAAACCCAAAGCAGGACAAGAAAATACCCATCTCTGTGCAGCTTCCTTCCAGCAGTAGAAGTCCTTAATGTCTGCTCTGCTGGTTTTGCTGTTCCTCTAAGCTGCTCTGATGCAGGGGTGCAAAGCTCCACCAAATCAATATTGCTGCACTTATACCACAGTTTGCCACAGGGAGACCCCTAGGCTTGTTCCTAGCCTTGGATGTGCTCAGTGCTTTGGAAGGAAGCTCCATTGTTTTGGTGATCACACTTTATAATACAGTGCTATTGCTTCTGACGTTTATATTGACTGAGGGGCAGCTTCACCCAGGTCTGGGATTGCTCATAGATCAAAGACAGATTTGCCAGATGTCACCAGCCCTGCCCAGTGTAATGAGATGCATTGACAATTATGATACTAAATGTGCTGTGATTGTTTATAGATCATTTTTTGATTTAACCAATTGAAGAAGCTATAGTATCACTGTGATACAGCAAATATAAAGAGGGAATAAAAGACTTCATTAGTATTGTGAACTAATGAGATAGGCTATTTGCTCACAAGGAAACCTGAAGGTTAGTCATTCATACTCCAACAAAAATCAGACTTTGTGAGATCATATTATAGTTAATTGAAGAAGGCAAATTCTAAGGATGATGCCATGTGTAGCCCTGTTTATTATATGAGTAGGGCTAATTTGACAGTTTGGATTTCCTTGTGCAGAAATGTATTTCTCCCCGTATTTGGAGGATGGCAGTGAATGTGGCTCTGTCACATTTCATTACTTTAGACTTTACTCTGTTTCATTTCAGTCTGCAGCAGAACTGCTTCTGAAATGGGATTATTGACCCCTGCCATTGATCACGCTGCCCCGGTGTGTGCGTGTGTGTGTGCACAGTTAGCACTACTATCAAAATATGTACATCTGAAGGTAAAAATAATACATGATCTGCAGGGTAAACAGTATCTGTGGATCTTCCCATTCTCCTTCTTTTTTACCCCCCTCTTTTTTTTCTGAGGCTAGCTTAGTCCATCAGTAGGATGAAAGGAAAAATTGCTACACTTGTGTTAAATTTCCCCTGGGAAAGTAAATTATGGACAAGCCTCCAAGGACAACCCAGAAAGAAAGGGATAAGATATTGATGTGCACTGTACCTCTCACTCTTTCTTCCTTGTCCCACAATTGAGCACTCCTTCAATGAAAAGTTACGAGTTCCTTGTTAAATTGAATTTCTCTTCTCCTTGTCTCACAATTTATTGTGACGCTGAAAATTTTATAACTTGGTGAAAACTGGCAGCAGCCCCATTTGTCCCCACAAAAGGCTATCCAGGTTTGAATGGGTTTTGAAACAGAGCTATGAATGCTCACACTTAAAAACAGATAGTCATGCCAGTTCCCAGCTTATTATAGGAACCATTTTTAGTTACTTCATTTTTTCATCCAGTTTAAGTGTTATATTTTTGGGGGTGTTCAGGGAAAGGAGGGAGGGGGATGGGTGGAATATCAGCATGGAAGAGGAAAATTTTGAATGGTGAGTGAGTAGCCTTGTGCCAGCATCACTGCAAGCATCACCTGCTGGTTTCTTTAAAGCAGTACTGATAAACCCTGTCTCCTAAATTTCATGCTGCAACATTTTGATGGTCACTAAAACCTCAGGGGTCAGTTTTAAGTGAGACTTCAAAGACTCATTTCTAAGCCTGTTCATGGAGGCTTTGGGTTTGATTCCCAGGCTGATAAGAATTCTGCTTGGTTTTACTCCACCAAGTAAAATATGTGTCTTTTTCTCAATATGTGTTTTAATAGAGGACAGGATAGAGAATACTTTAGATTTAAACTTTGTTGAATTTGATCGTGATGTCTCTTTTCCTGGATACACAATGTATGGCACCTCTTGTATCAAACCTAAATGTTGAAAAGAAATTGCCTTTTCTCCCAGCAGCTTTTTCTGCAGTCATGCAGGGTGCTTAATTCTGGTGAAAGGGAAAGCAGGAAGACTGACATGCTACATGACATTCCAGTTATGGAAGAAAAAAAAAAGTTAGGAGATTGACAGGCCAATAAAAATACACAGAAGGTTTTTCTCCTTTCCAAGAATGAATGTGTGGGAATATGAGAGAGGAAAAGGCTGGGGAGGGTGAATTGTAATTACATATAGGCACACACGTAGAAGCCTATATGTACAGGCAAACATTAATTCAACAGGTAATGATGTCTGTTCAAAATACCTTTTGTCTTAATGTTGGCCAAAATGGTGCAATTTTCAGTGCTTACCATCATACCTTAAACTGAGCCTGCCATTAGTGTGACAAATTGGGAAGAGCTTCTTTTGTGTGAGCTGATGCAAAGCAGTTAAATGATAGAATATTTACATTGTATTTCAGGTTTGATGTGTTCTTTTGAGCTTATCACATCACAAGGGCTGGGGTGGTTTGGATGAGCTGGCCTTCCTGAGGATGACTGCAGGTGCAGAGATTTAAGAAAATTATTCCAGTGTCAAGTTAAGCTGTGGTTTCCTTTCATATGGAGAAGATAAAGGATTGGGTCATTTTTTTCCCATAAAGGTATTTCCTCCATTTGCATAATTCCAAAGGCCCATTTGATATTTTCTAAGAACACCATGCAGCCTGGCCTATAACAAACTATGTCTTCAGATACAAATCAGGCAGTTTAGGTATTTCTGAGAGCACTTTTTTAGTGACTTTTCTTAAGCAGCTGGTTTTCTAAGCAGAACAAAATAACAAGGAGGAATCCCATAAACTCTGACACTCTTTGGCATAAATAGCACAAGAAGGCAGCTCTGCCTATGGTATGTAGCATGATTTACAGCTTTACCAGAAATCAGACATTTGCGCGGGGTCCCTTGTGAGATGTGAGATATGGAATGGAGGCACCAAGGGAAATGTCACCCCATTGCTGTGTTCCTCTCCCTACCTGGCATTCCTTTACATCCTCTTCTCCTGAGGAAGATATTTCATTGCCTGTTTTCATGGTTTAACCCCAACCAGTAGGTAAGCACCACATGTTTACTCTCTCTCTCTCCCACAGTGGGATGAGGAAAGAGAACAGAGTGAGAAAATAAAGAGATAAAGACAGTTTAACAGGTAAAGCAAAAACCACACGCACAAGCAAAACAAAACAAGGAGTTACTCCCCACTTCCCTCGGGCAGATGGAAGTTCAACCATGCACAGGGAAGCAGGGCTCCATCACATCTCGTGGTTACTGGGCAAAAGAAACCCTATCACTCTGAAAATTTCCCTTTCCTCCTTCTTTGCCCAATTTTATATGCTGAGCATGATGCCTTATAATCTGGAATATCCTGGTGTCCCATCCTAACTCCTTGTACAGCCCCAGCCCACTCACTGGTGGTGGGGTTGAGCAGCAGAAAAGGCCTTGGCTCTGTGTAAGCTCTGTCCAGCAACATCCCTGGTATTATCCCTGGTAAAACATCCCTGTATTATCAACAGTGTTTCCAGCACAAATCCTAATCATAGCCCCAAAACAGCTACTATCGAGAAAAATTAACTCTGCCTCAGCCCGAGCCAGCACACCAGCAATCCTGGGAGTAATGTGATATTTACCTGTAGACAACGTTCAGAAGAGGAGGAGGGGTGAATAGCAGAGGGCTGCTGTTGGCATTTGGGGTGCCAGAGGCATTTTTGAAACTAGTAAACGTGGAGTGGGTGGTGGGATAAGGATTGGAATAACCAGGTTTAAGAGAGGTAAAATTTGGTACATGTGTTCTTTGTGAGCGAGACAAGGCACAACTATTAGATAGGAGAATTTTGATAACAGTGCCCTAAATTATTATAAATAGCACTTCTGCTTGGAGTCTGTAAATAATACCAGGACAATCTTTGAAATTGCTGAATACACTGTCCAAATATTCCTTCCAAACATGCTTGGAAATGTTGGACTGCCAATAACAAATAGTAAATAGCCCTAGTGATGCATTCCTTATGATTGCTTCTTCCAGTTAAAGAGTACATTCATCTCTACATGAAGAAGATGAAAGTTTTAGCTATTACAGTATAACACTATATATTGTATATTAGATACATTAGACAGTGACATTTCTAGCTTGTATGTCTATATAAGTATTTTGCTGTGAATAAAGAGAAAAGAAGTATTTGAATTCTACTGCCATATGTTTAGAGGTTGTCTCTGGGTTTTTTGTTTTTTTGTTTTGTGGGTTTTTGTTTGTGGTTTTGTTCTGTTTTGTTTTATTGTTCGGTTTGCAATACTGTAGTTCATTCTTTTACTACAACTTTTTCATTGAAACATTTATCAAGAACTCTTGATGATGGTGTATTTTATATTCATGTGTACTTGTATGTAAGCAACGAAAAACTTGGGAATGAACAATTCCCAGCTTAGAACAAGAAAAGTCCCCATGACCAGGTAGAGCAAGGATCACCTGAGTCTGCTGCCACCTCAGTTTCTTACCTGGGTTTGGAAGAACTTATTCCCTCCTCTTAGCAACTTTTGGAAGAGCAACTCCTCCTGGCTTTATTCAACTTGTGTGGTTAGTCAAGGAATGACCTTTAGTCTATAGCAGTGTTTAAAATTCCCTGCTCTGTGAGGGATCTACGTGCAAAATCTTAAAGGAGAAAAAAATCTAACAGCTCCTGCACAAATTGTGTTGTTCCTTCCTGCCTTGTCATCCCCTTTTCCTCGTGCTTCTCCCTCTGAATGCTTGGTGGATTTCCAGGGAGGTGGAGGTTGAGAGGAGGTGATGTTGTACCATGTGCAATTTTCCTTTCTGGTGATAGGACTTTCTTATTTCGAGGTATTTCTGTGCCTTGTCAAAGATCTTCGTGGCTGCTTTTCAGGTTTTGACTGTGTGCACAGAATCGTGTCTATCTGAATGCTAAAACTCAGAGAGAAACAGTTAAAGAACCTTTTTGCATGTGCTCTCCTGCACTGTTAAAGTGAATAAATTTTGTCATTGATTTCAAAAGCATATCCAGGTATCAGCTTCCAGACTTCCCATGAGATTTATTTTTCTTTGCAGATACTGCTCTGTGACAAAGTTCTAAGGAAATGCCAAATGTTATTTTTTTAATGTATTATTCTGTTGGCACAAAATATAAAATTGCTGTGAGTGTGTGTCAAATTATCAGGCATTCTCAGTTCTACTGAACTTTCCCAGGAACTGCAGGTATTTAGCACCACCAAACCTGAAGACAATTGTCACCAGTAAGATCCTGAAATATAAGGAAATAGTGACAAAGTTTGAGTACTTTGTGATTACAGTTTTGGTCTTAGTTTCTAAGTTCCTATATCTGAAAAAATCTATGTAGGCACAAAGTTAGATTTTGTGCACTGCACCAGTGTGTTCCAGGAAGTGACTGGAGATCCATCATGGTACAGATGGAATGTCATCCAGGGCTACTTTAGCAGAAGAGTCAATGTGCTGTACCATTGTGTGCATAGAAAAACCAAGGTCTTAAATGCAATGGTCAGGCCATTCTGTACTTCTGCTAATGATTAGATTTACTCTATTTCAGCAAATTGAAAAAATGTATTTAATTCTCCAAAAAACTATTTTCTTTGTCATCAGCAATGCCAAGTCTCCTTTTGCCTGACTGGGTTAAGAGCCAAACTGCTCAGCTCTGTCAAAACTCAGGCAATTCTGAGTGGGTGCCAAAGCAGAACTTGCTAGTCTCTAGTCAGCTTTACAGCCACAAAATGCTGAATGAATGGGATACAAGTGGCAGCTGAGGTTCACAACTCAGGATCGCAGCTCTGGGTTTCTCTACCAAAATTCCTCCTGATTTCAATTTTATGCCTTCAAGTCCTTTTTTTAGACAGAGTCCCAAGTGATATAGCTGACATTCCTGTCAGAATATAAGCTCTACAGAGGCAAGATTGTTTCTTTCCTCACTTAGAATGGCATACACATATCTGACTGAAAAGTCTGAACAGATTATTTCTGTGAGGGCATTCTTGAGGGCCAATATGATCATCCATCTTTTAAACAATAACAGTGTGAATATTTATTCTCAAAGGATTTCTTCACTGTACAGCAATCACACAGTTCTGTTTTCTGATCAGATCTGAAGTAGATGTGCAATGGACTTCCATAAAGTAATTTACATTCAATATCCAACTGTGATCTTAGAGCCAATTTCTGAGCATCTCTGTGCTTCACTGTCCCATGGCACATACTCTCTGTGACAAATACTTTGCTGGCTTGCAGTCTCTTAGGCTGCACAATTTGGCAGCCTGGGTATACACGGTAGGAGAGGAATGTCTGGGTGAATTACCTGGCTTGTGTCTGCATTCCCTGCTGCAGAGTGTCGCTATACACTAAATATTCTCAGTGCAGTGGCTTGAGAGTCTGCCAGGAGCTGAGCCAGACCCATGGTGAGTCCCAGGATTGTTGTTCTAAGAGTAACAGAGAACCCAGAAGGTGCTGTCCTCTTCTCTCATTGCCAGGTGAATTGTACATTGCCACCATCAGCATCTCGAAAATATCCATTTACATCTTAGTTGCCAAATCAAGTGGATGTGGCTGTAATCAGCTCTGTGTTTACCCTAAACAATGTGTGTCTTTATTAGTGCCTTTCCAGTCCCCTCAGACATGCTGATATTGATTGAATAAACACGGACAATAATCTGCATTAGCAATAAGCCATGATATGCACACATCCTGTATCCTTGCTGCTACTGTCAAAAATGCTGCAAGATTCCATTTCCATTCATTGCTTGGGTAGAAACCTCATGGGGTGGTTCCCTCAGTCTGTCTCTAAATCTCCCTGAGTGCCATGCATATTCTGATCTGGTTCCTCCAGGCTGGGGTCAGGGACCTGTCCTTTCTGTTTCTGTTGTGCTTTTCACAGAAGTATCTCAAAGTGGCATTATCATAAACATTAACCAAGACAGCAGCCATTTAGTCACACACAGCCTCAGCTCCCTGGTCAGGGCAGAACAGACAGTTCTGTATCCAAATGAAATTGCAGGAGCAAGTTGAGACAGGGAGAAAGTACCAGACTGGGAATTTGGTGGGGATACATTTCATTACAAGAGCCCTGGATTCATTCATTACAGGAATGGTCAGGACAGTGATTCTTGCACTGCAGATGAAGGATCAAGTCTTGTACTTTCTAACACCATTTCACAGGCTTAGTTCTGACTCACCTACTGATTGGAAAATCATGACCTGCTGAGTCATAAATGTCTTAAAAGAAAGGTTTGTTTACTTGTATTTTCAGATCCATGATGTTCATATTACTCTATCAATAGGCAGTGTGTGAACAAATAAGATTTCAGGTTTGATCAGAGATGTTGGAAATAACTCAAATAAAGTGCCTCCATACAATTTTTCTTCCCTATTTTTTTTTTTCCTGGAATAGAACAAAAAATACCTACCTATCAAATTCTGAACTGAGCATGTGAGCTCTGTTAACTCCTTCCTCATGCAGGAAGCACTCCCATCCATAAATGACCACTTAGATAGTTAAGGAAGAATGACAGGGCAAACATGATCTGTTTTCTTTCACTTCACTGTTTTCTATCTTCCTGCCTTTCATGTTCTTCATGCAAGTAAAATATTTTGTGAAGCATAAAGCCCTGTGGCAAATCCTAATCTAAACAACAATCAAGAGAATAATTGTATTGCAGGGAATATTCTCATTCTGTATTAGAGAACAAAAGCCTTGCAATTAAGACAACAGAGTATTAATAACACACATTTATCATTCTATATGAGCTTATTATTTCCATTCCTTTGCAAATAGTTCTAATTTATATACATTCCTTACAAAGCTGTATGTTAATGTGATCTGCATTGCTGTGTTAGTATCTGGAAATATTTTTACTATGTTGCACTATAAACTTCTCTGGATTCTTTGAAGGAGGGTGAACAACCTTGAAATTATCTTAGCCTTCCTGGCCTGATACTTTCTACTACCCTCTTCCTTCAAGTCCAAGAGCTGGATTAGAGTTTCCTTCTAAACCAAACCAGATCCCTTAATTTTCAACTGGATGTCTCTCCTTGCTCCTACCCAGCTCATTTTGCCCTTCATTCTCATTTTGCCCTTCATTCTTCATTCCTTGCTCTCAGCTGTCTGTTTATGCTTAGCTGTTCTGGCAGTCCCATGCTGCTACAGGAGAATCTGTGCCTTTTCCTACACCACCCCATATGTCTGGACTATTTTTCCTTTCTTGGTCAATCCAGATAAGGTTCTATGGTTGGTTCTCATGCATAATTCCAGTGTTATGTTCTCCTTTGCTCCCTGAGACAGATGAATTTACTGGGAATGAAGCCATGGCTTCATACTGGTGTCTGTCAGTTGAAGAACCACTGGCTGAATTCAGAGGGGAGAATAAGTTGCATATATTAAAGGGCCATCACTGTTAGTCTGCAGATGTGAGCATTTTACACAGAATTCTTACCAGAAAGGTGGCTTTGGTCCATTTTAGCTACAGTCCATATGTTTTCCATATGGACCATTCCCCAATATGTATTTTGTATGTAGAAAGCTGAGTGGGGGGTTGAATGGTTCAAATATTAGTGGAATTTACTCTTAATAATCTCTTTAGAAATGTACATTTTTTTTTTTTGTTTTGTAAATACTGAGGACTTGAGAGTCAAAAGTGTATTTAAAAATATTGTAAAATCATATATATGAATGGGGCTTGTTTATAACTAATTTTTTGTCTTTCTGTGGTTATTGCAGTCTAATGCAATTCTCTGGCTAAGATTAAGGGAGTGAGCATGTGAATAAATTAGTGATATTTAAACAGAGGTGTTAATTTGCAATGCATAAGCTGCTCCATAGTAACTGCTTATATGTGTGCTCTGACCTGGTGACAAATGGAAGATGCTGTCAGCTTGCACCAGTTAAAGTTAGCCCAAAGAGAACAACTCTTCTTCAGAATTACTTGTCTTTTCTCCTCAGAGGGTATTTTCAGAGAGCTGATCATGAGGGAGTGCTGCTACTGACAATGTGGAAGATAATCAAAGATAGAAAATGGAGTCAGAAGCATGAGAAAAATATTTCCTTATTAGATGTAGAATAACATTCACCATGAATTAAATGAATTTTCCCAGCATGATTATCAGTTTTGGAGAGTAGAAAGTGTGTAACATCTTTGAGATCAAGCCCTTTTATTTGATCTTCCTTCCACTTGTTTAACTCCAGTTTGCTGGCATTCTTTGAGATAAGATTCAGATGTTCAGAAATCTTTCTAGGACCGCTTTAGATACCCTTGAGTAGCTGGGGCATAGCAAATAGGACAGAGATCCCCAGGACACAACACCATTCCAAAATGGCACAGGGAGGCTCTTGAAGTTCACTAAGTAATAGATGAAATATATGGACTTGTGTCAGAAAGTTCTATTGGAAAACTTTCATTGCTAAGTTGCTTGTTTTGTTCAGTTACTGGTGTATCAGAAGAATTCATTACTTTTCTTCAGCAACATTTATCAGCCACTGTAGACTGAGGATACAGGCAACCTTCTATTAGAAACAGTTACTAAAGCAAAAAGGGCATTTTGGCGATCACTAATAACTATGTTTTAAATATTTATTGTTCTAACTTGGATTCCCAGAGCAGCTTTATCCAACTTCAGCCCCTGTGTAAACCCCTTTGTCTTTACCAGGGTGCACGGTGAATTACAGGTGGGTCATTAGACTTATCTTCACAATTAGAATTATTTATGCAGCTGTCCTGTCCTGGTTTTCATCACTTATCACTAACTATGCAAATATTCATTATTTCCTACATTCCTACAGTAAAAGAATGTGGAGGTTAGATATGGGGCCACAACAGAAATGGCAAAGAATGAAGATATGCAAGGCAAAGTCAAAGACTTCAGAACATGATATTAAATTTTTATCAATAAAACCACTTGGAGGAAAAAAATTAACTCAAAGAATAAAGGGTTATGCCTCTGGAGACATAAGTTCTGTATCAATATAGACAATGAAGAAGGACAGAAGTAAGGGGTATATATGTTTTTGTTTCATTTCTTGGGAGTTTTTTGTACCTTGGAAGACTGAGTTCAAATTTGGGTTTGACTGAGATAAATATATCAAATATATTTTTGACTTTTCCTTTCCCAAACCAAAACAAATGTTTTGCTCCAGGATATCTTTGGAATGTACAATAAATCATCAGAAAAAGGAAAAAAATTTAAACAGTATCAAAGTGTTCTTAAACATCAATTTCCAAAGAATAATGATATTCTAATGCTGCCACATAATGTAAAAGGAAAATAGGATACTTAGGGAAAGTAGCTTTTGATATAAATTTGACATATTTATTTTGGAGGGAAGAGAGAAGATCATATGAGATTGTTTTATTTTATTAATTTGAATTTATGAGAGCTAATAATTTCTGCATCATTATAGGAATGTGACAGGGACAGTTATTTTTTTTTCTGCCCCTCTGAATTAGATGGTGAAACTTGGGTGGAGTCAGATCCTTCCTGCATTGAACCAAGGGCAGGGGTTGCAAATGAAGCAATGAGATATTGGCCCCTTTTTTCAGTTGGTTGGTTTTTGTTTAGAGCAGCTCCAAGAGCTTATTAGACAACTGAGTGTCCTTTCACTCAGCTCCATGCTAGTCTAAACCAAAATGTGTGATAAATGTGTATTTTTCCATTAATCTTTCATCTGAGGAGGTGATACGCTTTTTTACGTTGCAGGAACATTGCTGATTCGGTCTGTTGCTATAACCATCACATTTCTGGTTATAGGAAACAGAACAGGCTTCAATAGGAGCTCTCACACTGTTGGGATCTGGAATCATTGCAAATTAAATGGCATGATGTAAGTTTGCCCTTCAGAAATTTGCTTTGGGAATTTCTAAATCCAAATAAAAAAGTCCTTTGTTGCCAGTTAATGGAAAAGTTGCCACCAAATGATATAAAGTACATGCTGTTAGGTATTAGTGCACAGGCTCCACAATGTTACTAGGGGGCTAGAAAAGCTGGATTAGCTATCTTTTGGGAATTAATTTGTTTATATCACTAAGTACGTGGTCAGCCATACAGCAGTGTGATTAGCTGCCATGGATTTCTGTTGGCATAGGATCACTTTTACTCCATCATGTAATTATTGTATTTTAGACAGGTTAGCAAAGGAGAATTCTTAGCCTGTAGTTACTTACATTCCACTATCTTTTAGGGGGAAAAAAATACCTCTTTCCACTTTTATAATCTCCCATTACAGCAAGTGTTCTCTATCACAGAAAATATATAAAGACCAGATTTTGCCCTCTGGACACCTGCAACTTAGTGGTCAATCTGTAAAGCTCTACTTAAGTAACAGAGTTCTCAGTATTTTTTGTCCTTCATCTCTGTTCCATTTTAAGGATAAGGATCTAAGTATCTGAGTGGAAGCAAAATGAACTACAAAATGAGCCATAGCTGATGCCTTTGTTCTCTGAAGTCTGGATTAGTATAACTTTGTTTGGTTTCCTCATGTATTATGGGCAATTTGTCAAGTAGATAACATTAGTAGAATTGTAGTTTTAAAACACTTGTGATCACAATCTATTTGTCTGCAATAGGAATGTGAAAAAAAAGTTGTAAATTGGTTATTACCCTAGGTGCAATTTCAATATAAAAAAAATCCTTTTAAAGGGAGACAGAAAAATGAGAACTTAAATCAATGAGAAGGTGTGTGCTGACTGTTACAAACATAAGGTCTTGTTGGTTTCTATGTTATTTTCTGTGGAGGATAAGAAGGATCACAGCCCATTCTCTTGCTAAATAATAGGTCCTGAATTACTGAGCCTGCTCTGTCCCAGTGTATGAACTGCCTGCAGTAGCCTGGGGCTTGTTTCCTGCAGCAGGAGAGGAGAAAGCAAGGACAAAATTGTTATTGATGATTGGCCAAACTCTCATCCCTAACAACATAGTGTCAGGGACACCATGTTGGAGACTAAAGCTTTATATATGTCTAATTTGACCTTGCCATGTGTTGTGCACAGAACCAGGTCCTCTTGGGTGTGAATTGTAATCCTCTTTAAAAGGACAAGGTGATGTCTGAAGAACAATGATATGGATGGTAATGTAGGACCTACACATGGAATCATTTGTTTATTACTGAACACAGTGGAGTATCCTGAATATATGGTGTCCAGGCCTGCCTGATTTCTATAGCATATTGTGTGTACAGTATTCTGCACAGCCTGGCAAATGTTAGTGAATTCAGTAGCACTTCTGTGGCAGTAATGACATGTAACCATCTGTGATTTCGCACCTGCAGAAGCCAGTGTCAGCTGTTGAAGTTCAGCAGCCCTGGCTTTGCATGAATTTATTGCCAAAAAACTCACTCATTTACTAGCCATGGAATTCAGATAACCCTTTCAGTGATCTTAAAGCTCTTGCACATTATGTGGCAAAACAGTTCAGAGAGAAAGTCCCTACCAGGGAGCCTTTCTCAGTGCACACTCTTTGTACACTGCTTTTATAGAATAAATAAGAAGTTTACATAAAACTGGTAGCACTGCTGGTCCTGGGACGCTGCTTTGCTCTCACTGGTACTGTGGCCTTTTCATGCAGGCCCTGGATGAACTCACCCAGGGAGAAAAGCTCCCCTTGGAAATGTAGAAAGGGAAAAGGTAAACAGAGGCACAGAATGGTGAGCTGGCTTTACAGGCTGTACTGCAGTGCCACGGGGAATTCAAGATTAAAATCTCTTTCTCCATTTTCCCACCAGTGCCTTAAACACTACTTTATACCATCTGTCATGCAAATGAACAGGATTGGCTGCTTTCTTCAGATTCTGCTAGCAGGCACTCATATGAAATGATTTTATATAACTAACTACAGAATAAATAAAAACTTTGTTTATTCTACTAGCAAGAGTAGTTCTATTGAATGGGAACAGATATCAGCTGCTTCTTACCAGAATGTGTGCTGAGCTTGGTATTTCTCACATGACTACCCAGATTCATCACAGATGTCATTGTATTGCTTTCTATATCCTTTTACAAAAGATTTTTGTGGAGATATGCAGACTTTATGGCTGGCAAAAACACCATCATCCTTTTTACTTGAGTCCTAATGCATAAGCAAAATATGCAATGAGGGGATGAAAAGGACTGTGGGATGATGGAACATGACACATGGCAGATCATTCAGTCTCTATGCCATGCTTATGGGGCAAGTGCTTTAGATTTTAAGGTGAATAAAAAATAAAAATATTTTAATGTCTTGATAACATTTCCCATCTTCAAAACCTGTTTGTTTTGTCTAGAAAAGTTTTTTGCTATAAGGAACATGAAGAGGTTATTTTAAACCGAAATTTTATTTTTAAGTGACATCTGATACAGTCCAAAGTATTCTTCTTTCCAGTGGGACAATTAAAAAGCTTCAAAGACAATTATAATTTTTGAGTAGTGAATGAATCAAAAAATATTAGTTGCAAAAATTGGCCTAATATAATGGCAGTTTCCTACATGATGACAAATGAAATAGCTTTGCCCAACTTACTGACATCAGATAAATGATCATTTTTCCTAATTCCTGCTATTATGTGATTTAAAGAAGAAACATAGATTTCCAAGAACACACAAAATGAATGAATGATTTTCTTTATCGTGGAGACTGGGGGGGGAAATCAATTTGTTTAATAATAGTTGGGTAAAAAATGATAATGGTTTAAATGATGTTAGTCACAGCCTTTGAAGCTGTGCTATTTCAGCTGCAGAACAGGAAATGATCTATGGCCTTTGGAGGAGCAGACAATGGAGAAGGGAAGAGCCAAGAGAATGCCACATCATGCTGGGAAAACGCCAGGAGAACTCATGGAAAGTTAATTATAAAGAATCCACACTAACTTATTTAAATCTATATCTGTTCCTTTAGCCCTAATTAGGTTGTTTGCAGTGCAAGATCTTACATGTAGAACTATTAAAAATATGAAGAGTTTTGTAAACCTGTCAAAAAGGGGAACAGCCCCTTAGCTTTTAGAATTAGGAAAATAAATTTGTGCTAGAGTATCTTTTGTGCTAGAGTATCAATGCATTTAGAGAGAGTATGCTAATAGAGCACGAGCTTGGAGGCTTAATTAGTAGCTAACTCTGTTGATGAAGACTCATTACTAAAACCTAAGAATTGGATCCTATTGACAATTTGTTTCTAGTACTGTAAGTTATAACTAAAACTTTGTTCTGTAGTTATTACAGAGCTTCGAGGTAAAGATCCTAACGGATGTAATGAGTATTTACAGCTTAAACAATAACAGTGCATAACCTCTAGAATCAATGTAATTAAGGGAAATCAATAAAATAGCAAAATCTCAATGTGTCAGCATTTAACCAGGAGGTGGTAGGGCCAGTACCAATGCAACATGTCTTCAAATTGAATTTTTTCTGTGCTTGTGCTGTGGTGACCATTGTTTTGCAAGTGGCTATAGGGTAAAATGAAAACCATGCTATGGTACTGTGAATGTATTTATTTGGTAGAAATAACATTATGACTTTCCATACTGCATTTATTATATTAAAACTCTGCAAGAGCCAAAGATCTCTGCTGAGGGAAGTCAAAGGTCTATGTGGCTTACATTCTGAACACAACTTTCTTATAATAATTGATCTTTTTAAGGAAGGCTGGAACAATATGGTTTTAAATACTTAGGCAATCTTAATGCTTGCTGCTAGTTTTTTTTTTGTATGTAATAGTGAGCAATTTGTTCTTGATATAGTTCTACTGTTATTGAATTTAGAAAATGTTCCTATAGGGAATTTTCTGGACCTGCTTGCTGCATCTCACTTTGTGTCCTGGCCTTTTTGTTTCTTTCCATTTTCCAGTCTACTTCTTAACTTTTGTAATCTGTATTTTTCATGTTCTGTGCCATTTCTCACTGTGTTTTAGGTCACTGAAGAGCTTGGGATTTCCCCAGATTTATCTTTCACTAACATGGGCACACTTCTTGCCCCCTTCTATAAATTGTACTTGTGTCATTACCAGTTTTACACTTGTTACCTGTGCTATCTAACCCTGCAGCTCACTGAGGTTATTGGTCATGAAAGCAAGCCTTTATTTGTTTTTAATTTACTCTTCTCTGCCTATTCCTTCTCAAAAGATGTCATCTGATCAATGACTCCTTTCACTGCCCTCTTCCTTTCTGTATGGTTTAATCATACTCCAGACAACTTTCTACACATAATTTCTCCAAGTCTTGCTGTTTAAAAAAATCTGTGCTGAGGTTTTTATTAGTTGTTTAACACTTCTTATTCCTCCTGCTTATTTCCTACAAGCCTTGCATTAGCATATACATTCATCTCACACCTACTGTTGGTTTTTGGCTTGGACATAATGAGAGTCCTGCAAAGAAAATCACCATCTGAGTGCTCAGCTCCTTTCTGGTAGTTCCTAGAATTTCATGTCAATCTACATGATTGCACAATTGGACAAGGCCAGGCAAAAAGGATAGACTTGGAAGTTATTGTTTTTCATTACTAATATACACAATAATTGAAGTAATCTAATTGAGATGGATAAAAAAGAAATTACATGGTGCTATTTTTTATGGAGGCAGAAAAAAAAATCTTAGTTGCCGGTGCTTGTGTAGGCATTGACTTTTAGAAGTAACTAAGTAGTAATGTCATCCCTTCTTCCTCTTGTGTCTTGAACAATGGCTTTTGTGTAACAAGATCAAGGGTTAAGTTGAATCAATTATCACCCACTTTTTGTCCTTTCCTTGAATACTTCTTAGTCACTTGCTCTGAAAAGGAAGTCAAGAGGCAAACAGCTGAATTTATTCCTAGGTGCCATGAAACAATTGGAGGGTAAATCCTTTCCTCATATTTTAAGCTTTACCAGAAGAGAGCATTGTGGTTGTTCTCTAAGTCATAGTTATTTGAGATGAATAGTGCTCAAACAGGATATAAAAATAACACTGTGAGATAATGAGGTAATCAGAAAAAGTTAATGCAATGCAGTTGAAACAAGTGATCCAAGAAAATTGGACAAAATTGTTTATTGATATGACTTGTGTAACTCATCAGACTGCTAAATATCCAGGTTTTCTTTTAAGCAACTTCAGTATTTACAGAAATAAAATTAATATACTTTTAACTAACACATAAGCATCATTAGTATCAAACAGATCTAGCACAATAAATTCAGTGGGCCAACTGCAGGGCAGAATCACAATCACCTTGTATTTATTACCTACACAAGTATTTAGCATATCTTCTAAAGTAAGATTATCTCAAGTTTTTAACAAGAAGGTACAATGAGAGATACAACCCGAAAAAAGACCTTCTTCATAACACTGTCAACATGCACTCCAAATGAACACCAAAATAAATAGTTTCACGAAACCTTTCAATATTTTAATAAGTCAAAATGCATTTTTCTGACAGTATAATTGCTTTTCATACTGGGCCTTAAATCTCCACTACTATAAAAGAATAATGCTACAGTAGATCATTTGTGAAAACTTAATGAAAACTGAGTTACTGAACCTCGAAGCCAGTAGACCTTGAAATTCACTTTCAAAAACTAATTTGCAGTAAATGTATGAGAAACATATTTAGACATGATAAACTTTCAGTCCTCTGTTAGCTAGGTGTAGAAGTTTATCTTGATTAACTATTTTTTCTTTTAATTAATCATTCGTGGAGGTAGCCAAAATGTTGTGGGTTACATGTCCACTAATGACACTCATCCAAAACGAGCAAATTTACTTATTTTTTCTTAGCTTGCATAAATAATGTAATATACCAAATTGTGGTGTTTCAGTAGCCTCTGATTTATGTATCTCATTGATTACTGAAGATCCATAGGTTATCTTGATGATAACTTCTACTATCATCAAAAAATATAAACTGTGTTGGAAAACAATAAGATGTTAGAAGTGCTAAGCACTAATTTTATGTGGACATTAATGCTTCACACTGCCATTAGTCTGCATATGAAATTGTAACAAACACAGTAACAAGATCTTTAATATTATTGCTTCAACGTTCTGTTTCCTCTGGAGCCATTGTGTTGGAGGGAAATGAGAAGGGAGTTTCTGTGGGATCCATGGATAAAGTATAAAGGATCCATATCCATGGATCCATGGATAAAGGATAACACGATTGTATTACACCAATCCATTTTCCATTAAACAAGAACAGGTGAGCTCAGAAATGTGTGTGCTCATGAGTTCTGCAGTAATGCACCCTCTTAAATGAGCTATCTACCTCTGAAAGTGAACTGCACTTTATTAAAAAAAAAATTATGAAATGTGCTATTTCAACTCTTATCTCAATTTTCTAGTGCTCAGGGTGAAATAACTCTAGCCTGGAGATGTCTGATTCTCATACTGGCAACTGGGTACCAGTTTTCTGTGTTTCTTTCTAACTTCTAATTCCTCAGGTCCTTCCAGGACTTGCCTCAGCTGCCCCTGCAAATTGCAAAGCACGGTGTGAAGGCTTTGCTGGTGTCAGAGGGATTAATCTCTGATTCACGGGGAATGGGTTGCAGATGGGTTATATGGAGTTTAACACAGTAAAGTTCCTGTTCTTGGAATAAAAAATGATGCTTAGAAGATGCCACTGTGATTAACTACTTACGTCAGCTTTCAAAATCTCTTTTGTAGTATATGAGAAAAAATGAAAGTCAAAAGACCCTGGAAGTCCAGGTTTACAGTCCAATAGGTTTCCATGGCAAACTTTCTGCACATTTGCTTTCTCAATAGCTTTTCTAAATGTAGGAGGATGCAATCATTGGATTACCAGAGGAAGAGAAGGAAAGCACAGATAATGTTAGTTTTGTTACAAGAAAATCAAGTTCTGTTTAGCTTGGCTCACTGATAAACAGAAATTATTAGATTTTATTGTCTGATCCACTGCAAAGCTTTCAGTTCTGATAATAATAAATAATGGTGAACAGTTACACAGCCATTGCCATCAATAACTCAGCCCTGCCTAAAGATGAATAATATATATTTAGCCCGATTTTAAAGATGGGGTAAACAAGATGAATGCTTTTCCCATGGTCACAAAGGAAGATAATATAAAGAGTAAGTTGTTTCTCAGAGCCATTCCTCATCCACAAAGTCTTCATTAGTTTCTTGGTTAAAGCTGAAATATGCTCTAAGGTACTTTGGCATATCCAGGTGCAATAGCTGATTTCTTGTTCTGCTGTAACTCATTGCATCTGTATCAGTTCACTTGAAATCCACTGATAACACATAAACTCTTATAGCCATCTACTTAGGATTGTGGCTTAAATTTTTGCTGAGAAATTTCTTTTTGAATGACACTGGCAGCTCTTCCACTAGTCAGTGCAGGAACACACTGATCCATGAGAGTCTTGAGTCCCTGTTTCATTACAGTGCTGGGGTGGGGTGGTTTGTAGCCCAGTGGTCCATTCCTGTTCCCACTGAAGTTAGTGAAAAAATTTCATTGTACTGAGAAGCAGCAAGACCTGACCCCTGGGCCCAGGCCAAAAGTATATGAATTTGTTTACCTTTATCATAAAGTTCCTCCTCCCTGTCCCTGCATGCCTTTAAGGAGGTGAATAGAAGCTGGTTTAGTGAAATGAAGCAGAACCATCTCTGAGTAAAGTGCTTAATATTTACAACAATAAAGCATTGTGGGTCCAAGTCATTGCTTTGTAATAATAAAGAGGAAAAAAGTGCACACAAATGCATTACTTGCCAAATCATCCAAGGCTGGAGTGTTCCTTTCTCTTTCTTAATTGGATAGATAATGCCCTAATCTGTTTGGTATTGTTTCATTCTATCTATCAGTTGCTTAAAAATACTGAAACAAGGTTATCACAAAACTCCAGATTTGCCCAGCTTTGTAGTCCAAATGGAAATAATTTACTGAGAATACTTTTCCAATCACTGTTTTTTTAATTGGCTCAAGTGGAAATAAATGACACAGATCAGTTGCAGTTTTTGTAAAACTTTCCAATGTGAGTTATGCCACAGTGATAAAGTGGGTATGATTGAGTAGGATGTGTTTTAAATAAGGCATCAGCAGGATGCTCTGGTGGCCTCTCTTCTCAGGCTGCCATGGAACTCTCCTGTCAGCCTTTGCCCACTGCTGCTTACAATTACCAGTGTGAACCAAAATTATTTGTCCTATGAACTTCTTTGGGTGAAGATTAGAGTTTTCTTATTTTTCTACTGGTTTATAAAAATATATGTAAAATAGCTTAGATAGAAAGCTTTCTTTATTTTGAAAAGTCTAATAACAGAAGAACTTCTTATCACAAACCAGAGTTAAGTACATGGAAAAATAAAAAATGTAGCTAAGTTCCTTATAGAAGACTGATTTATCTAAAAATACTTCTTAAGAAAATGCTTCCATATCATAGGCATTTTTCAAGTAAAAAAAATTGTCATTAATATACTTTTATCTACTGATATTGAGATAACACATAATAAATTTATGTATCAATCAGTCAAGCATCTAGAACCATGTAAGTTTTACAAAGTTGAAGACATCTAGTGGTTTTTTATTTCCCATCACTTGCACTGGGGTTATTGCAGCTGCACTCAGCAGGAATCCTGGGTCTCAATCCAAGCAAAGAACCAGGCTTTGACCTCATTGTTCTTGGTTTCTGGAAGCATGTGAAAGAAAGACCTTCGCAGCATGCACAAAGTAAAGCAAATTAAAACCACAATGGGATTAAAGTAATGCCTCTTATTGATTTCACTTATTTGAGTACAGATACAAAATAAAAAATAGAAATAGTTTAATTATTTGGTCAGCAATCCATCACAACAAAGAAATGAGATTAGATGCTTAATCATGGAGATATTTGCTGTCAAGAGTAGGTGTAAACTGCAAAAGGTGAGGTGAAGAATGAGGGCTTTTCTATGACGAATATTGGCTGGCACATTCCTTGGTGGCACAGGAGAGGGATAATGCAATATATATTGCTTTTTAATCTTTTCATTTCTAAAAGAGCAACAGTCCTGGCATTTGTACAGAGCCATTAAATTGCATTTTCAGAGCTTATCAAACAGTTGAATATGCAAAGCATCATTTTATGGTTATCTGCTTCTCCTGCTCTCAGGTTTAGAGTTATTGACAAGCCTCCTGACATGCAGGGCATTTCTCCTCCGTTCTTTGACACGGATAATACTGACACATCCTGGAAATCCTTCCGGGCAGCATCAGCCATGACATGCAAAGCTGGCCTTTAGCTGGTTTCTCTTGCTATTTGACCTGGGATTTAAAGCCTTGAGATGTGGCACATCTCAGATTTAGAATAAGAGACCAGGGTAGGACTTAGTGTGACTGGCAACAGGGAGGAAAGCAGTGCCTGCACTTGGATCCAAACTGTGTCAGTGTGGTTCTGGATACAAAAAAACCTTTCAGTCCTTACTTAAGCTGTCTGAATCATCCTGCCAGAGCCAGGAGCATAGCTTGCAGGTGTGGAAATTAGGCAGCTTGGTTCTTAAAATAAGATGTGTGAATGTGGCCTAAGTGCCTTTAAGGCAACTCATTTTTGTTCATCACTGCTAATTGCTAAGTGAATTTCAAGGTTCTTCATTGTGCTAATTACAGGATTGCAAGAAATCCCGGAATGAATCTCTGTGAATTCAGAGAGCAGTGCTGTCACTGTACGCCTCAGTCTTTAATTATGATAAAATTACAATGGGATTGCCTAATTTTGAAAGTTCAGATTTTAAGGGGGAAGAAATTAGACCCAGTTCCTGTCCCTTCTGCAGCAGTAAGGAAAACTACTGTTGTGTGCCAGTCTTGTACCAGGCTGATTCATCCTTCAGATGATCAGCTTCATTACAGACGAGGACAGATGAATCCAGTCTGGAGGTGGTGTTTGGCTCACATAAGAGTTCCACACCTCTGCAAAATCCTCTCTCTGTGGCCTACATCCACCGATGTACATAAATAGATGGGTAACTCTTATTCCAGGATTAATTCTACTGAAGTTGGAAAACACAAAGCATTTAGTTTTCTCTGCTGTAAGAAGCACACGCTGAGGAACAGTTTTGGAAAACATCCTGCTTTGCATTAGAATGGAGGAATAATAAATTTTGATTGCTGGAGAGGAGACATTTCCAAGAATTCCAAGAAATGGTCTGTGGCCATCGGTTCCTTTGGGCACATGTACAAACACAATTGAGTAAGGTATATAAAATACTGTCCACAGATATTACTGACATTACAAATTATTTTTTTCCAATTTGTTCCGGGACCTTTTATTTATAGGAAGTCTCAGCTATGTTTCTCACAAAGTCAGTAGCCTGTGGGTCAATTAAAATTATGCCATTAGGTTAATGTGGCAAAGAGAAAGAATCACTGCAAAAATAAAGTAGATTCTAACATATTCTGTGATAATAATGAGGCCTGATCTATATTCCCTGTTTTGAGCAGCTGAGTAATAAACCTTGTTGAGACTTTGCTTGATTGATAGATGGCTTCTATCCAGTGACACCAGATAAGACAGTAGGGAAAAAGCAGCACAAAAACAAAAGGGAAAAAAATAAAACTGATCTCAGACTGTTATGGTCTGATGGCTCAACGTGCTACTGGTGTCTGCCAGCATATTGATTCTTCACATTTGATAGCACTATAAGCTGGCACTTTTACCAGCTGAAAGGATGGGATCAGGAACGACAGAGAAGAGGGAGTCAGTGCCTAGTTTCTGTAGCTTCAGGGCAAACAAATTGCATGGCAACTATTTACTTTTGATAGGGATAAAGGAACCCAGTGAAGTTGAGCGCTGGTTACTAACCTCGTGTTTTACAGGAAAACCTTTGAATGATTTTCTGCTTGCTGTTGTTACTCAGATTTACAGAGATATTATAATTCAGAATGAACTCACACGGTTCTCTGTGTGAGTGTTATCAGCAAGTTTACCAGATGTGTGTGTTCATGTGCTGTTGCTTGGGCAGAAGAAAGTGTTGTAAATCAGAATTTTTGTATATACACAGAACACAATCAGCAGTATGTTCTACACAACATACTGGCTGTGTTTGAAAGAACTGTATGACAAAAATGGTTAATGGTTTACCAAGCAGACCTCACAAATAATTTCCAGGATGAATTTTGTTCAAATTTCTATTAGATTAATTTGTATTCTATCTCCCTATACATATAAACTTCTCTTCATAGCATTGGGTGTTCTATGAATGGAGAGACAACAGAATATTGCTAAGAGTATTTGCTGTGTAAATGGCACATTGGTTTATGTTTGGGAGCTGTAGTAGATATGAATGAAACTCTTAAATCACATTAATTTCTGTTGGTTTGGTTTTTTGTGTGTGTGTGTGTGATATTAATTGGGTTGCTTGGAAAATGTACTTAAATATCTTTTACTAGAAACTCTACTGTGCTATTGACAAGGGGTCATCCTGTTCCTGGATTTTAAAAAGAAACACCTTTGTCCTCCAATTATACATCATAATTAGCATTCACACTGAAGATCTTTGAATTCTTCCCAGCTTTACCAAAGAATAGTTTAGTTTGCTGCTTAGGAATGTATTATACTCTTGGGTGTGTAGTTGAGGAAGACGTAATCAGGTCAGAGATATACACACATATGTGAAAAAAAGCCATTTGGATAACATTCCTCAGATGTTGCAAATAGTCAGATTTTACTATAAATGAGCAGTATCTAGCAGTGTGCAGGGAGTAATATGGGAATGTTACAGAAGGCTGTATTTCCTGTGTGTGGGTTAAAGATTTAATCCTTTATGTAAGATGAAAGGCACGGTAGGTTTCTGAAAGAGTATATGCATTCACTGAGCCAGAGAATAATTATAGCACAGTGAGTTATAAAATTGATGTTTCTATGTTCAGTTTCATTGTCTTGTTGTAGCCTGTGTCTTAATGGAATAATTATCCCTCCATTAGTGTGTTTACTCTGGGAGGTGGAGTAGTACCTGCTTTCATTTATCTGACTTGTTTTTTAACTCTTTTCTGAAACTTACTTCTTATGAAATCATTTGATTGTGAAATTTGCATTTCCTAGATGAATAAAAGGTGAGGGGAAAAAGGAACTGGTACTTCAGATTATATTTGTATCCAGTTTTTATTTGATCTGTTCAGGATTCAGATTTTTGTAGCATTGCCAGTGTGGGTACTTAAGGGTAAAATTTTAATTTATGATAGGGAAACTATATATTTAAATTAGTCTACATTTTTTAATCAACACTAGTTTGTTTGTCTTGCCACAAACATTCTCTCACTGATTCAGCCACCCAGTGTTCCTTGGGCAGGTGCTGGGTTGCATGGTGTCAATCTCAGCAATTGATATCTGATGTTTCAGTCTCTTTGTGCCTTGGAAACCTTTGAGGGCTGGGACCTTGTTGGGATGATTGCCCTCTCCCCTTTGTCCATCCTTCCAGGAGAAAAACCATAAGAGTGAGATTGTCAAAACAGCTGCCTGAGCATTGATTCAAGGAATAGAGGCAAGGCTTTAAATGAGCTGTAAGAACAGCAGATCTAAAAGGCTTATCCAGCAGCACCAGATCCACTCCTTTTTCCCTGTAAGTATGCTTGATGAAAAGATACAAAGAATTCTAACCTCATTCCAGCTTCTTACAGATTTCTTCCATTTCTTTGTACCTGCTCTTTCTGTTCCTTATTTCTGCCTGCTGGTTATATTTAGTGTTGGTGTCACAGCCAGTCTGTGAGTCCTACAGGAATGAAAATTTCCTTTCCTACATGGAATTAAATAAAGACTCACAATAAGCTCGTGCTGTACCAGTTGCTCTAAACCAATTCTAGGTTTTTTGTACACAGTTCTAACACACTGCACTGACAACTTTATTAATATTGACATTAATTTTGCAGATTTCAGTTGCGTGCTAAGATGAGGGGTTTGATGTGAGACTAGATCATGTAAGGGAAGGTTACACAAGGGGAAACATTGATTGCTTTTACAAGCATTCATTTCTGCCAGAGAGTGACTCTTTGGTACCTGCTATACATCAGAAGTAGCATTCCTTGCCCTGTTGATAGAAAATGTCCACAGCATGGTTTATGGTGGGACTTGCAAGAGCATGGATGAGTGATGCCTCTCACTCTTTTCAAGGCACACTTTGGAGGGAGCTGGGCTCCCTCCTGGGGCTTTTCCCTTCTTTTCACATCCACCATTTTGCAGATACAACAGCACACAGTCTGAAGGAGGCTTAAATACAGTATTTTATTTAATTATATATCATTATACCTCTTTTAAAATAGGCAGGGTGTTGATAAAGAAAGAAGCATACATTCCATTATTTCTTTAAATAACAAGAATGAACTCTTTAGCACAAGTGAAAGCAGACCATATGCCTTCCCTTTGGGTATCCCTTGGCACTGAGGTTCTGGCATCACAGTACTTCGTGTAGAAGCCAGCAAAAGATGTTTAATGGCTTTCAGACTCCGAAATGAGTTCTGCGGCCATGTGTGTCCCTCTCCAGTTGTCTGAGGAGATGAGCTTGAATTACAGCTCAGCCACTGCTGCCAAGTACTTTCCATTATTCCAGCAGACCAGGTTGCCAAGCAGGATTTATGGTCCTTTTAACTCAATATCAGGCGATGGAGCAGCATTGTGTGATACAGGCTGTATACCAGATATTCTTATCAATGGAACAGGACTCTCTAGAATCAGGGAGATAATCAAGTCTGTAACTCTCACATTGGTAATTGGCACCACTCAGAACACAGTTAAATATCAAAATACAAACTAGGAGCACAGAAAAAATGACTTTGTTTTTGCTGTTGATTAAGTTACTATGCAGATCATACAAATTGCTTTCACATTAAGATTTTCTAACCTCCTTCTTTGCCCTCTGTCCATGAAGTTCTGAATATGCCTGCAATACAGCAGCTCATTTGATTGGGTATAATTTTGATAATTACAATTGAATATTATTTTTAATCAGTTGTGATCTGAGACAAAGCTAGATTTTGTGTTGCTGATAGAGATGAAAATCTGAATATATTAAGCTTTATTTTTCATTCCTATGAACAAAGAGATAGTTATGATATAGAAGTAAACATTTACATTCAGATGTAAAAGAACATTTTTTTTCTGTGATATTCATTGTTTAAGACATGGTTTTAGCACAAACTAGAAACCTATCTTTCCAGTTATTTATAGCCAGGGAAAAAAAGAGGCAAATCATTTTAGAGTGGTATACATATATTTGAAGAAAAGATAAGCTATATAACTGCCTGTGCTCTTGTATCTCTACTAATTTGAATATAATGAGCAAACTCTCACCTCACAAAAATTGGGTCCTGGGGGTTAACATATTAGCTTTTTATCTCCAGTGCTATAAAAAATGTCATTGCCTTGCAGCTAATTATATTAAATAGTTACAGATATAAAATACATTGGAATAGTAGTTTAATAAGTAGACAAAAATAAATGGCATTGCAGCTGTAATTTCCTTGATTCTGTTTTTCCCAAATATTACTGATTTATAAGATGTTTTGAACGTCCTTGACAGGGATACAAGCAGCCCTGCTTTAGAGTGAGCTCAAAAACAACAGCTGTAAACCACAGGTAAATTAGAACATGGCTTATGTCAGTGTGATTTCAGTACCTTTGATTAGCCAAATAAAAATAAGAAACAATAAAACAAAGAGCAACATTTGCTCTTTACTGTTCACCATGAAGTATGCAAGTATCGCAGCAAATTATTCTTGTGTGATAAATAACTGCTGGTGGATTTTACTGGGTGTTGGACTTGGCTTCCAAAAACAGTTTACACAGCGAATCCCTTAAATATCTATTTCTTTTCCTGTCTGTGCTAGACAAAAGCTTCAATATCCTTTATGCTATATATAAACCTTCTCAGATTCCAAAAAATCCCTTTAATGGCATATCTGGTGCTCACTATCATGAATTCATGTATGTGTTTCCTCTTCTATTTCATCTTATTGCTTGAGAAGAAAGGCATTACATTTATGTTACAAGGCAATCTAACTAATGGCTAAATTAGTGGTATTCACAGGATACCAACTAAAGCTAAATTTGTATTGATGTTTACAGTTTCCATTAGATTTCTGCATGACTATAGAAACCAATTATTAAGCTGATATAATGAGACCTGATATCCTTATGTTATTCTACCATCTCAGATTGTGCTGAGAAAAGCCATCTCAAGTTCTGAAAGAAAAATTCACAGAAAATACACTCCCAACTGTACCAAAGTCTTAGATAAATAAAACATAACTTGATCAAACCTATACTGGAAGCTCAACTGCTTTCTCACAGCGGTGTCAGTCTTCATAGTGTGTTCATGGTTTTCTAGTGACTCCATTTTCAAATCTGTTCCTTTGGTTAGCTTTAGCTGTGTTTGAACTTAAAGAAATTCTAAAATAACCCACAAAGAAAGAATATTTCTTCTTCACTTTATTAGGAAGGGCCCCAGATCTGCTCCTTTCTCTCTGCCCCTTTCTTTGCACCAGTGGTGAGCTGCAACTGTAAGGTTCCATTAGATCTTTGCCACCATGGCTGTGGGGAGTGAATGCCTCAGACATTTTCTGTGGACTGCCTTCTGCATCCATTTGACTTATTTGCTGGTATTTTTATTTGACGTAGTAGAAAAAACAAGGTTCTGGTAATGGACACTGAAAAGGGCAGAGAAGGACACTTTTCAGTGAGGGATTTTCCCATTTGGAGGAACTAGGATTTGTGCCTCTGTGGCAGCTCTCCTCAGAAAGGTAGGACTTCATTTCTCAGTTCCATGGAGCCATTTCAGTCTTTTATGTCAGCTTCAATTTCCCTTCTAGAGTAGTTTTAGTGGTTAAAAAAAGTCCTATTAAAGGTGATCAGGTGGAGGTTATATGACCTGCTTGTAGATTTTGGAAAGTGTTATGAATTTCTCCCTGGTGGTTTTCTTCTTTTGACTCCTCAGCTTTCCAGCAAATGGGTTGCAACTTCCTGGAGCACCTGTGAGTGCCTGGAGGACAGGCATTCCATGTTGGGCACTGCAAGGGTGGGATCATTTCCATCCTGATACCCACTCACAGGCAGAGATTATGTGAATGGATTCCCATCCCCACCATGGGCAGGTCTGTGGGAAGACTGAGCCTGTGGAGATCTCTGGCTTTTTGCACCCTATTCATTGTGCTCCTTTGACACAAGGGCTGCTTTGGTTTGTGTAATTTTACAAGCTACTGAAGCAGGACCTATTGATATTTAAAAAATAATTAAAGCAGTCAGAGTATTGAGTATTAAAATGCTGCCTTTATGCAGTATCTACTTTTTATATTACAGCATAAGATTTTTACTCTACTTTTGCTATTATGAATCCATTACATGTAAATGAATGAATACTATTGTTAATAACCATTTACAGCACACAGTGTTAAAGCTCCAAAGGAGCTATTAGAGTTTACTGTATGCTGTGAATATATATGAAGAACAATACACAGACCTCAGCTAAACCATAATGAGAGCATTGACATATCAGCTCTGAAAAGAATCTCAGACTCCATAGCATGCGAATGGCAAAACAAAGAAATTTAAGGTCCAGAGTCTTCTTCTTTAATCACCCAGCTCCAGTGTGGTGTGATGGGCAGCATTACTGGCAGCAGCTGTGCAGTGCTGATGGTGATGGAGTTTGCCATGATTGCCTTCTGAAGGGTTCAGGTCACTGTGTCACCTCCTGCGGTGCTGGGATGGCCCCCACATTTGGGATATCCTGCATTTCAGCATGCAGTGTACAGGGACATTCATAGCTTGTCTGGTTTGGAATATTTTAGGTAGAACACAGCCTAGGTTCTGTGTACATGGGTGCATTTTTGCTGCAAGAGTGTGATGTGGCTCTGCAGCAAAGTTAGAGGTTTGGTAACACTTTCAGTACAAATACGGATCTAAGTGAGTCCAAACACACAAAAGGCTTACTTCAAAGCACTGCAACATGAATTCCTTCTGCTTCTAAGACAAATCTGGAGACAATTTCTTGAGAGGTGAGATACATTTTGACTCTTCGTTGGTTTATTATAACAAACTTTGTGGTACTGTCTCATTACCAGAGTGGTAGGGAACAGCTCAGAGGGAGGAACAAGATCTCACAAATTGCTTCACTTCTTACATCCATTAGCAGGACCAAGGACTTCCAGTTCCATTTTTTCAATTATATTTTGTGTTTTAGTTTATTGCTTTTGATTGCAGCATTAATCTGTTCTGGAGGAAATGGACTGAAATTCTTCATGTTCTGTGACCACAATTAGGAATTACTGGAAATGGAAACTTAAATGGCTGTCCAAATTTGGTGCTAATTTCAATACCCTTGGCTTTTTACATTCATTTTTAAAACTCTTCTCCTTGGTGATGTTTTACTGACTTCCCAAAATATGAACCAGATTATTGCTAGTTAGCGCAGACTTTCATGATGAAGGTCACTAAGGTCATTCTTTAATTTTAGATTCCTCTGAGCCAGTTGAAGCTTCTGAAAGTTTCCCAAAAGCCAGGAGCACCATCTAACAAGCAATTCTTGTGAAGTTAGAATTCTTGTTTTTCAGAAATGCAGGTGGAAGGCAAGCAGAAAGCAAAGTTTTGATCTTTGGAATCCAGACACAATTCTGAAAACATAAACAGCTCCAGAGGGTAATGTTGCCTAGAATTTTCTGACTGTCCATGGCTGTGTCCTGCAGAACTCAGTCCTGAGCTCCAGTAAAGGCAATGGTGACACTGCATTTGATGTTTTAAGAACTGATATTCTGTCACATGGAAAAAGTGAAATTCTTCCTCCCGTGATGTCAGAACATTAATTAAACTGCTTAAGCCAAAGAAAGGATAATAAAATACCCATATGAATTATAAAATAAAAAGGAATATCCCTCTAATGTCAGATATAAACTTCTTCAGGCCAGAACATAAATTAAATGGAGGGACCCTACAGCAAAGCTACTTTTCTGTTTGAGCATTAGTTGAAATCAAAAGGTAACAAATGTGCAGACAGAGACTTGCCATATTGGCCATTTATTTTTAATCAATAAAACATCTAAATAGTAAATTCATGGTAAGTCTGTTCTGTGCAGTTTTCCTCAGCTGTGTTGAAGGATATCAGTTTAAACCTCTCCTCTCTGTAGTGTGTATTTCTGGTGGAGCAGGGTGTGCTCAGTCCTCCATGAAGAGTTTGTAAAGAGAATCTCTCTGAAACCCACAGAGCCATTGAGGGCACTGTCAGAGACCAGCAGCCTCACCAGCCCTGTACCCACAGAGCTCCAACAAGTAGCCTGCCTGATGACCTCAAAAAATAAACCCCCTGAAATTCATACTCTGTCTTCAAGGTTTATCTCTAGTCCAAAAGTAGTTGTCTGTCATTTTGGTATCTGTTTTCTAAGCACGTCTCCTTTAATTAGGTCCTGTGCTCTTCTCAGATTTGTTTCTTTGCCAATATTAAACAGTTTTCTGTATAGTGAGCAGATTCCAAGGCAGATGTCCAATCTTTTTGGATTTTGCTCACTGATTGTAATAAATTTATTGCTTCTTCCATGCAAACATAGAGCAAAATTATTTTGTTGAACAACAGACCTACACTGAGTATCTGTAAAACCACATCAATGCAGCAGGAGCTGGGAAGCACTAGTTGTAATAACTTCTGCTGTCCCATTTCCATGTATTTTACTCCAGCTTTCTGGGTTTTTTCTCTCTTCCAATTCTTTGGCCAAGAATTTGGGTCAAGCTTGAACTGTGTGTTATATGCACTCCATTCAAAAATGTTCAAGGAAACTTGTTCAGGAGACTCCTCCAAAAACTCCATACCCAAGCTGCTCACAGTTTAGAGTGCAAATAAAGTATATATCAATAAACAGTTAGAACTAGCAAAGGGCAGACTTACTTGGATTAAGTCTGGTTTATTGAAGAGTAGTTTTTCAACAGATTTATTATTAGATAACAGACATAAGACACAAAACCAGATTTTGTTTCTTTCAGATACCAAAAACCTCAAACATGCTCAGGGAAAGACTATAATGAGGTTAGGCAGGAAGGATCAGGCTCTTGACTGTTATTCTGCTCTCTTTAAGAACTTCAAAAAGGAATAAGCAGAGAATAAGTGCCTGATTCTATTTGAAGTTGGTGTCATCTGAAGGCGTGTGTTCCCAGAGGTGCAGGCTGCACATCTGTACCTTGAAGGAGTTTATTCAGACCCATCAGCCAATGCTGTACCTGTCAAATCTCTGTATTATACCTGATTTTTACATATTCTAAGGTCACATTGTATGTTCTTTATAAAAGATATGTGAGAAAAACATCCTGAACTGTTATTGGAGGTATCTGGTTTTCTAAATAGATAGAACCATTTGTGAAAATCAGCTTCAATTCATGCCTCATTTATGTATCATAAGTCCTTTCTCATGCATCATGAATCTATACTGAGTCTGTCAGACCTGCTGGCCATACATGGGGTCATTCCCAATGTATGTGCCGTGGTTTGACTGGCTTTGTTTCCAGGCTGAAGAGCCTTTGGAGCACCACCATTCCCAGGGCCACCACTCTCCTTAACACTGACCAGGCTCAAAGGGTCCATTGTGCAAACCCACAGATTCAATCAGCCTGCCTGAATGGACAAAGTTACACACGGAGCGAGCATTTGGGACCCCACTGAGCCCAACCAGGCTGTGTTGCTGTCAGGCAATTAACTGCCCAAAGGAAAGTAAATGGAAATGTGTCATTTAGGCCATTCTGTGCATTGTTTGTCCATACTGGAAAGGAGAACAAAGTACATGCTCTTTACACCTAACAGGAAGAGAATTTGTTTGTATTCTCTTTGTCCCTGTTAAGGCACTCTCAACATGCCAGAGCTGAGAACCTTTAATTTATCACCTTCCTGTGCTCAGGCTTTATTGCACTCATTTCTTAAGCTAATGCAGGTGGCCGTGCCCTGCTTTGCAGCTGCTTTTGCTCTTCCTGATAGTTGCAGTTCAGGTTTTTTTGCTCTGCTGCTGTTTCTTAGACATAGAAATTGATGCTTCAGTTTATTCCATTTACATTAATCAGTCTTTTATCATTTTATTGCCACTTCTCTGCTGTGACTCTAAAGGAAGAACAATGTTTATCCCCTCTGCCCAGCAAGGTTTAACACTGATTCTCTGTGCTACAATTGTTTGTTTCTTTATAATGAGGCTTCATCTATTGTTTACAGTGTATTTATGAGCAGCAGAGACTCGATGCCTTTTAGAACAAAATGCCTTCATTCTTTCTAAAAGTCTCCTTGTGTTTTTGTAAAGCACTAAGTATCCTGGTGGTGTTCAAAAAGGGTCATGATTATGAGCACAACAGAGAGGAAGAAAATGGTTAGTCTAAAAATGGTTCCTCTTACTCAGCAAATCCCCTCTCTCTGGATTCTGAGCTGTTGGATGGTAGCAACACAGAAAGCTTCTGGTAATCTGTATTGTCCCTGTTCACACTGCAAAGTCAATATAACTCTGAGGGCTTAGGCTGGATTGCACTTTGATCACACATGAGTATCTATAGCTCTGATCTGGAAAGGAAGTGCTGCACGTACAGTACCATATTAATTATCATTTAAGTAATCTAGGGGCTCAGTTCTATTTTCAGACATTATTTAGGCACCTCAGGAATCAAAATCTCTTGGCAATTCCACAGCAGTGGGATTTCACAGAGATTTTTTTGATTGCAGTCATGTGGTGAAAGCATTTTGTTTACAAATAACTCACAGGGTTGGGGCTGTATACCCTCATAACTGAAATTGTGTAGTGGTCATTAACAGGAAGGACTATGATTGTATTTTTGTTAAATTACACTGAGGAAAGTAATACCAAATTCCAGCCATTCCCATACAAACAGATGAAGGGTGAAATTAAAATTTTGCTGAAAATAATATGCTAATATGGAAATTAAGGTCATTAAATGAAAGGGAGTATGAAGAAACAAAACAATCAACTTGATAATAATTTTTTTAATACTAAAAGTTACAGCTTGAACACTCAAAGCACTTTTCAGACATGGAATATGAACTGCTTGCATTTTCATGAGGCCAGCTTTAAAATAACGTCCTTCCTGATTAGCACAGTGAGCATCATTGCATTTAATTGGGTAATGACCTCTGTTTAGTGAATGTTATAAACTAGAGTGAAATTTGAAAAGAGGTACAATAGCAAGCTGCAGTAATCATGTTTCTATTGGTATTGCCAATTGAAGATCATGAATGATAAACATTAAACCACAACATGTAAACAGTTTTTTCCCTGCAGAATTTAGGCTCAGACTGATCACTTGTCTCTCTTAATATGATTTGTCCTGGCTATTGAAAACAAGGACTCCTCCCTCCCCCGATATCTCTTCTAATGTAATTAGCATCTAGTCAATAATGTTCAGCATTTCATTTTACCGCTTTAATTAACAAATTCAATTTGTTCAAACCGCTGTGAAAACAAATTAAAAGCCCAGTGAATAAAAACCTTAGTGCCAGAGATGTGTCTAAGGTGTTCACCAACCTTTCCTCTGCTAAAAGATCATCTTCTGTGGTTTCTTTCACCCTGTGAAGATGGTGGGGATTTTCAAAACTTGGTCTGATTTTTCCACTGGAGCAAGTTCAGATTCGTTGTGTCAGAGTTTATCTGGATTTTTAATTCTGACAGAAATGGTTTCACACCAAAATGCCAAGTCCAAGGAACACAGCAAGGCTGTCTGGTCATGGTGTAAATGTCAAACATTTAAGCATTTCCAAAGGTTCATCACCCTGGCTCTTGCTGTGCCTCTCCCAGTCTGCACCAACATGTACAAGACAGATTTTTGGTGCAAATGCAGCAGTCTGTACAGCCTCAGCTGCCTCTGTAACAGCTGTGTGTGGCCAGGACAGAGCTGCTGCTTTCTGCTTCAGCTTTGAGGAAGTGGAGTCTCCTGAGGCTGCAGCAGTGGCTGCCCATGTTGGTCTCAGCCTCTCCTGTCACCGCCTGGGAAGCCACCAAAGCTGTGACAGCCTCTCTGTCCCGTATTATCACACTTTTCCTTTTAGTTTTTTCCCCCAGTTTCTTTTGTAGATGACAGCATTTATTGTATAAACATTGTCAGAGCTCTGAAAAGGTTGAAACAATACAGATTGAGTTTAATAACTACTGTAAATGTCCCACAAACTTGGTCAACAGACCAGCGTGTATTTATATGCACAATAAACACAAACACAGGCAACCCCCATACGGCTGTTTGGAGGTCGGTCTTCCCTTCCCAAAGAAGGTCACTGGCAACTGTGGGCTTTCTGCCAACATGCAGCATTTAGCTTTGCAATATTCATGCAATGGCTTTTTAATATTTACAGCTTTAGATTTGACACAGCGCTCCGTACGTATTTTGATTGCTTTGGCTTTTTCCAAGACCTTCCTGAGGTGGCTGTTTGAGAAAAACATTTAAGAGAGTAAATGTTAGCTACTGAGCAGTGCTGGGGCTGGGAACTGAGGCTGCTGAGGTATCACACCTCCACCAGCCAGAGGGGCTCAGGAAAATTCATTGGTTTGGATTTATTTTGCAGATCAACATGGAAGCAGTGGACAGTGCACACAGGGTCTGCTTTGTATGGCAGCTGTGCTCTGTAACACACCATGAAGTTTAGGCTGTGAGTTTTTCCTCAGTTGTGGATCTAGTTTGAGTGTCTCTCCTTTATTTACCCCTGTATAACTTGCCTAAATGTAATACCATAGAATCAAAGTCACAGAGTGTTTTGGGTTGGAAGCGATCTTAGAGATCACCTCGTCCCATACCCTTTCATGGGCAGGGGCACCTTCTACTAGAGCAGTTTCCTCAAAGCCCCATCCAACCTGGTCTTGGACATTTCCAGGGATGCAGCATCCCCAGTTTCACTGGACAACCCATTCCTGTGCCTAAACCACCCAATATCCATATATCAATCTGATGTCTTTGACAGATTTAGTGAAAATTGCCTAGTGAGTGCAGTGATGGTAGAGATGACTGAAAAATTAATAGGGATTTTTACATAAACTTAATTCTTCAGGAAGCCAGGCTGAAAAAGACCTTCAATTTGCTGAGCTTCCCTTTGCAGTGTCCTGTAGCTGATTTGTTATTTCTCAGTTTGGGAATATGTAACATTTACTACTCCATTGAGCTCATCTCCTCTTTTATGTGCTCTGAAGTTCATTACACTGCAATTGACCATCATATTTGAATTTTTTTAATATGATGACTTCTAAAATTGATCTAGTTTTAGCTAGAACTTTAACTGTTTGTTGCTGTACAAGAAAAATGGTGGTATTTGCTGCAAGATGAAGTCTGGAAGAAGTGAACCACTGAACCCAGACACCTTGTGATGAGTAAGAATATGAAGTGAAAACATGATCATGTATTAATGTAAACAAACAAATGCAAGAACTTTCTGAAATCTTCAGATGGGGATGTTTAGAAAATGAATGTTCATATTTTCCACTCTAATTTCTCCTTGGTGGAGTCACCAACCCCTATCTTTCATTTTAAATTGCCATTATAATATTTAGAGACACATACTGGTGGTGTTGCCTGAGCAAATCTATGTCTAGTGATTGCCTCTCTGCTCAGTTATGTATAGCTCATGCCTCTCTGTCTCTCTCGGTTTCCTTTATTTTCTCTTCCCTTTTTTTTCAAATGTAACCTCATGCCAAATGGTATAAATTATCCAACCATCTGTCCTCCTTCTTCAAAACCCTGAGGGAAAATAGATCTGAAGTGTAGCTCATTTTCGCCAAAAATGCCAGTTGTAATAGATCCTGACTTTTGTGTCCACTCATCTTATAACTGGTGGGAAATCCCATAGCCTTGAATTTTTTGGTAGCCATGTCAGATCCTTTAATTAGCAGGTGGCCAGTATTGTCCCAGCTCAGCGATGGCAGCAGCTCCTGGACCTTCTGGTTTTAATCTCACCTGTGGCCAGTAGAGGAGCTCCCCCTGCCTGTTACTTCTACTGAATTTTTAAGTGGATGAGCCATTCACATTTTCCAGATATTTTCTTCGAGGTTTAAATAATTTCAGGTAGTTATATATCTCCTCCCGCCCTTAATTTTCTGTCTTGTAAAATAATAATAAGGAAACTGATTTTGCTGCATGAGTCAATTTGCAAATCAAGCAGCCTTTACGTTATTTCCCTGTCTGCTGAGTTTCTGTGCCGTGTTTCGCTGTCTTGCGTTCAGCTTTCCCCTACTCTGTCTTTCTGACTTGTCAGCTGAAGCTGAAATGCTAATTGAAATCGGATGGGCATGTCAACTGCACTGCTCTCTCCCGGTGTGCTGAGCTGGTCTGCTCACTCACTGGGAGGACCCAGAGCTCAGGGAAAATGCTCTTCCTCCCCATGGCATCACATCCTGCAATGAGCCAAACCTGTGGTCCTGTGTAAACTTTCTGTACTTCGGCATCCTCCAAAGCCATGCCTATAAAACAATCTTCCCCTTCCAAAATGAGCATGAGTGAAGGCAGCTGACCTTGGGACAGTTCTGAAGTCCTGGAAATTTCTTCTTTTAGCCTAGTCATTGTTAAATGGGGAACTCATCAGCTATGCTTCCATCTTGCTCTCTAATATATTGCCTCGTCTTCTGATTGAAGAGATAAAGAGAATCAGATCTGAGATTAGGAGAGCTTCAAAAGTAGAGATCCTTCAAAGGTACCTAGCCCTGGTGGCCCGATGATTTATATATTATCACTAGAGCTCTGCAGCTGAGGTGAACTGAACTACGTGGTCTTCCATACCTCATACATAAAATCCTTTTATCTTGCAAAGAGATCCATATGAGTCTTACAACAGTCTTCAAAATCTATACAAGGTGTAAAAGAGCCTATGTTACATTGGGGAACTTGAAGGAAGAGCTGAAGAACATAATTTATTTCTCCTCATTAATAATGGCCCACATATTAGGTGAGAGCTTTATTGCCGGGATTGTAGCCAATATTTTTCTCACCATTGTGTGAATTTTATGTAGCGTTACATGAGTACTACACCATCAACAGTACACTCCCAAAATTTGCTGTGGTCAGTAAGATCTGTCCTGGATGAACCCCAGGGTCTTAAAAATAAACCACGTAATTCTGGCCCATCCCCAGGATATGCATCCCAAAACCAGTTTTTATCAGTTGGAACCTCACCAATTCGCATTGCTGTGCCAATGCATTTATGCCTTCAGTCATCCAGTGAAGTATTATTGCAGTTGTGCATACTTAGATGTTTTTTGACTTTCACTTCTGTTAAGCTGACACTGTGATATGTGCCCAGTCATGATAAACACAAGTATATAAGCAAGCACAGAGAAATTCCTATGCGTTTTGGCATGTGAACCTCTGGTATTCTTTGAAAATATTTCCTTTGACTCTATATAAAGTAGGTTAGGATGGAACTGTTTACCTTGGTACAGAAAGAATTTCCAGATAGCAATTTTTAGTAAAACAAATTTTTAGTACTTGAGCTTATCTCAGCGTGACAGCTCTTCCATTTCAGACAGATTAAGATCTTTTCCAAAGTATTCTGGATTGGTGGCTATCCAGCCATATGTCATTAGGCAAAAATGAAGGATAGCTATTGAAAGATGTGTTTTAGCACTCAGGTGTTTGATTTTTTTTTTCCCCTAAAGGGACTGGTTTGTGAAATAAATTTTATTTTTAACTAAGCACACATAGATATTCTTTTAGCAGAACAGTTTAACCCCGGTGTCCCACAGATCTTTTTACCCTAGTCCCAACATAACCCCACCTCTTCCCCTTTTCACAAGATGTGCTCCAGGAGATCTCTGGGTGGAAGGAAACAAACCATGGCTTGTCTTGAGTTTTATGTTCATGCTGTCTATCAGGTATTGTTGCCAAATAAAAGGTCTGGAAAATGTAGACCTTGTTGCCAGAGGGACACTATGTTGGATCATTGCCTTTGCTCGCCTCCAGACTTCAGGAGGAAATTACCAATTATTGAGAATTCAGTTCTTTCAAATGTCACTGACCATCAGGTTCAAAAGCAATTTCATGTGATCTGGATTATACCAAGAGATGAACTGATAATTCTGCCTTGCTTCCACAGAAGGCCAGCATTTCCTGCAAAGACTGTATTTAATGCTTGCTCCAAGTGTTAATCTAGCAAGATGCATAGAATCTGTCTGCCTTTAGTTTAATATTTGTAAAACAAAGATAATGGTTCACCTCAAAGCTGAAGTGTCAAGATTAATCCATTAATTTTATAAAGTTACTTTCAACTTCTGAGATAGACAGCTCTAAAACAATGCAAAGTATTATTCATACTATTATTATTTTATGAGTCATAACAAGACGTTTTTTCCTCTTCATAAGAATTCCAAGATCTCCTTTATTAAACTGAGACGATGCTTTAAGTTCTCCAACTTCCTCAGAAACAAACTACAGTTGCTGGAGTTGTCAGTACATTTTTAAGAAAATGGCTCAGTGTCCAATTCCTTCTTTGTTCTTAACTGTGTTGATTTATAACCCTAATCTGACAGACACCCAAAGATTGATACTTTCCAATTACCTGTGGTTTGTAATGTCAACTTAATCATCTTGCAATTTCTACAAGCTCAGGTTGATAACCACCATGCTGAAGCTGGATAATTTGTTGATTGTTTTTTTAGTCTTCCAGCTTTGGAGTGATCCATAATAATGCAAAAAAAAAAAAAAAAAAAAAAAAAAAAGGGAGAGAGAATTTATTACATCTAATTGATGTTTTATGAAGGTATCTGTTCTAATAACTTTGCTTTGACCTGTGTAGGAAACAACACGAGTGTGTTAAATGCATTTAAAGTACAGGTGCGGAGCTCCACACGCACGATGATCATTCCAAATCAGATGCATTAGCATAAATGCAGAAATCTTAGCTTGCTGCTTGCCTAACCAGTGCCAGATTGGAGTGACTTATAGCTATCACTCAGAGGCAGAGGAAGGTGTTAAGAACATGTTTAAATGAGAAGATGATGGCAGCTCTACAAATTTTGACAGTCAGTTTATCTGAGGCACAAGTTCTTTGCTCTTTGTTCTTCATCAGTTCCCGAGGGGCTTGATTTTGAGTAGTGCTGAGCACTTGCAGCTTCTATTGACTTCAAGTGGAGTTTTAAGTGTTCTGCACTTGTGAAAATCATGCCCAACTGGATTAACACAAAGAGGTTTTTCTTTCAACATCGGCCAGAAATCTCTTTTCTTCCTAACTGACGTTCAGCAAAACAGAGTTACCATTTCCTAGCAGGCAAAATTGTGTTATTTTGTTATGTATTTCAGTTCCTCGGTGTCTTAGTGAATATGTGTTAGACTTTATTATGCATTTGTACCATTTCTCACAGAGTCAAAGACGTAAGAGATAGAAAAGACCTGCTAGGTCAGCTGCTCCATGTCTGCAGTAGTACAGCATTGTTCCTTTCAATAAGTTTTCTTGTGTTTTGTCCTTTCTAAATACAGGACACATCTTTGGGGGTTTTTTAAAGTAACAAAAGCTGCACAAGAGTTTATTTTTCCTTCAAAAATAATACCTGTATTTGTAAAGAAAAGAAAGAAGAGTATTTTTAATCTTCCCTACAAACTGAGAAAGGTATTTCTTTTGATTTGACAGGCAGAGGCAGTTGCTGTCATTATAAATAGTGGTGTAAATGCAGGATGCCTTGCAGATTATATTTTGATTAAAAAAAAAAAAAACCCTAACTCATGACAGCATAACAAGCGAGATCTTCGTTTTTCTTAATTTCTGCTCTTTTGCTGTTTCATGGCCTCTGTCTGTCATGATTTCTGGATGTTTTTCCACTTTGGCTTGTGACCAGGGAGGCAAAATACCCCAAAGAATACATTCAACAGTGTGTTTTAGTTCCACATTCAAATATATATCTTTGGTCACCCTCTTCCGGAGAAGTCATTACAATAGACCTAATGGGCCATAATTCTGCCATTAAATGCAGCTTGATGATAGGAAGAAGTGTAGTCATTCCAGTAATAAAACTGACTGCCCAGTACAATATGGGCTTTCTCCTGCCACATCAGCATTAAATATAATTATTGGAAGAACAATCTCTGGATGCATTTCAATAAAATACTTTCTCATAGTACTGTTTTCTAGGGCAAAATAATTTGTTGTCTGTGCTAAATGCCCTTATGAGAAAAACTGTCCTTTGAATTTTTTATTTAGATGATGAATGTCTCTAGAATTTTCTGATATGAAGATGATATTCGTGTTCTTAAAATTTTCATTGTTAAATCTATTAAGATATAGTACCCAAAGATTTCTGCTTTTATTATTATTATGATTATTAAAATGACTGACTGAAAACTGAAGGAGGAAGATAACCTTTAATTTATACTCCTTCTCAAGAAGAGATCTTTTTAGAGTTACATTCGGGTCATTTTTTTTTCCTGTGGATCATCTATACTATTAAATGGGGTTTTATTCCAATTCAGGCGACACTTCAGCTTTAAACCTGTACTTACATTAACTTTTGTACATGGTTGCCCAGGCAACAATGTAATTGCATGAAACAATGGCATTCTCCTATGTACCATTTATGGCAAGTTTTCATTTGAAAAAACTTCTTACCATCCAAGCAGAATTTGTAGCCTTCTGACAGTTGAAGGAATGTTCAGGGGCCTTGATTCATATTCATTTTCCCTTGTAATTTTAATGGGCACCATCACCTTTCATTTTCAGGGTGTTTCTTTTCTAGAGCAAGCAAAAGAGACTGGTTAAAAAATAGCTCCCAGAAAAGGCTGCAGGTACCATTCTTCCAGCTTGTAGCTTACAGAATTGCCACTGTTCAATTGATCTTCTATAAGATTATCTTTCCAGTGAGATGTACCATTATTGTGCATTAATCAGTGCCTCCAGACATTATCACTGAGGTAACCAAGAGCTAATCAAGCAAGAATGGAGCTGGCAGACACCAGGATGTCACGGGTGCCTTGCTGTGTACGAAGTCTGTCAGAGTTGCAGCTTCCAGAGGAACCTGTTTTCACAGAGCTGCAGACTTTGTGTAACCTTGTCATAGGAATGGAAAAGGGGCAAAGCATCCTGAATATCAAATAGTTGGGCCATGCACAGAGCCAGAGCTCCTGGAATCCTCTGGATGGCAAAGAACAAAGTTACTCTCCACTAATAACAACAAACAACAACAAGGATGCTATTTAAGAATTAACAAAATGTTGACAAGTTGATTCACTTTTAAATAGTTTCCTAGGGAAGAGAATCAAGCTGAGCAGATTTATGGTGGAAAAATATTCAAAAGATATTAATCAGTCATTGCAAAGTGCCACTAGAAATTGCATTCCTGCTTTTTAATTGATTTTATTTTATACTTGCTCATCTAGAAAAAAAGACCCAAAACAAACACAAGCTACTGAATTTTCCTGATCATAATTCCTGGCAGCTAAATACCATATTATGAAAATAACAGAACAGAAAAACAGTGTAAAAGTATACCAGATTCATTTAATCAATTAACTAAAACTATGCTCATTCTTGCTGAAATATCTGTGAGATGCTTTTTTGTCAGTTGACAAAATGTGCAATTTGGGATAGGATGGAGCCTAAATTGTGTAGGGAAGCAGCTGAATCTTTGTGGCATAGGTTCTGTCATGTGAGACAAGTTCCAACTGATGGCATGTCAGTGCTGCTTCTTTCTTGCTGGCACATCAATGCCTCCATGGCATCCTTTAAATATTTCCTCCTTCCTTCTTGCTGGGGGTAGTAGAGAAGCTACTCCAGAGCTGCACTGGCACCGGGGCAGGGCTGACATTCATTTCTGGGATTAACCCCAAAGATATCCAAGGGCTTGGGACCAACAAGTGCACCCTGATTGTATCCCTTCCCAGATTCACTAGAAACCAGAAAACAGAGTGAGAACATTGCTTTTCCCTTGAACAGAGGGTAAAAACCAAAGCCTGTCGTTGGTTTCCTGGAACTTCCAAGGTTGGTGTTTCTGATGTCCTTTTCTGCAGCCTGCAGCAGCAGCCAGGTTTTCTCCCCACTTTTCTAACTCACTGATTTTCGTGCAACTTCCAGTTGCATTGGAGGAAGAAAACTATTTTTGGCAGACATAGCAAACAAAGTCGCTGCCATACAGTTTGACTTCTGCAGATTTTTCCTTCAGATTTTGATAAGTCACTGTATTTTGCATGCTCTATTTTCTTCCCAGTTCCCAAGAAATTGTAAATTAAAGAAATACAGTGTGAAAGCATTAATAAGCAGATTTTGCATCGTTTTCACTTTGTAATTCCACTGACTTTTGTTGATGTGTTCCAAATATAAACAGGTAACAGATCAAAACTTGCCCACTGAATACATATACAGTAAATGTAAAACACTGAACCAAACTGCCTGCTGGCATACATCCATTGACAAAAAGGAGTTTTGCCAGAAGGTAGTTTGGCTCATTATAGCTAGTAATTTGAGTATTAATAAGTGGAAAAATATTACTAATCGTTGCTAAGCTGTATTGATGACATTCTCAAAACATTATTACCTCCCTAAGGTGAACCTGTCAGTGCTGCCTTCCACCTCTCTTGGATTTCAGTGAGGATTGTACACTGCTGATGGTTTGCAAGGCCAAGGTCATTAATGAAGATGTTTTCTGTTGTGTAGGAGGGAAGGATTGGTTTTGTTTAATTAAAAAACCCCATGAAATAGAAATACTGCAGAGGGATAAATGTTTCCCTTCCTGGATATAAACATCTTGGCATCACCTCACTGTTTATTTTCAAAAACTGCCTAAGTTTTGCTTCCATATTTATCTAACAGCAGGGGATCATTATCCTGTGACAAAGTTCTATTCCACTGACATTATCTCTTAATTAGAATTCATCCTTTTCTACTTCTACGTAGTCAGCCTGTAGTTCCCACAAGTCCCATAAAGCAACGTACATTTTTGGAGGCAGAGGGAAGAGGGAAGGTCTCACAGACCATTAAGAGCTGTTTAATAAGCAGCCTGGTGTGGAGAAGGCTGCTTTTATTCTACATGGGTGTAACTATGCAGAATTGCTGATGAGGGCCAGTCTCTGCCAGCCCTTACATCACACCAAGTGACTTGGAGTGATGTGCCAGGCCAGGAAGGAGGGCACTGCTACAGAGGAGAAAAATTGCTTGTCTTCCTTAGGAGACAAGGAGAGGAATGGGCTCAGGGCTGTAATCTCACTGCTCTTGGAAGGTTGTGGTGCTGATGGAGGTAGAGAGCAGTGCTGTAAGGTGCTCTGCAGAGCATTGGGAATGTGCTCCAGGATTGTAGGCATGAATGGCATCATTCCTATTGCCAGGGAAGGACACTCTGCTGTCCCACGACTCCTTTTAGAGAGATGAAGGCACTTGCAGCTCCTAAGGCATCTGTCCCTCTCTCAGGAAGTGTGAGCAGCATTATTCTGGGAGTCCCTTCACAACAGCAGATAAGCAACCTGACACCAGAACTATGTGTTTGAGTGTGTAAAAGGAAAACAAAAAACACAAAAAAAAACCCCATGAAAAATATTAAGGTAGAGATGTTAAGGCCCTTGTTCCTTCATCGTGACTTGTGGTAATCTATTGTAGTTACTCACAGCATCACTGAAAACGTTTTCATATTTGAGCAGAAAGCAGAGTGAGAATACTAAAGCAGAAATTGCAAATAGAAATTCACAGCTCTGTTTCCATGTCCTCTGTTTTGGTGGCTAGAGATGTGAGTAGTCCTTCCTACTGCATCTCCTGAACTAATTAGCATTTCATATCCTGGGTGTGCCAGTATGAGTGAGAGCTGCAAAGCTTGGCAAAGGTGATGGAACACTCACCAGCTGCTATATTGTGTCTTTACATAGTGTATTGCAACAAAAATCACAGCAAACAGACAAAAATCTACGGAAAACAATGGTTATCCACAGGGTGGCAAGAATAGTGCCTGCTACTGGAGTAGCACCATGAAAAAATTCACTGTGAAACTGTTAGACACCAGGTGGAAAAGAGACCAAAAATACAGAAACATTCCCCTAAGATCAGCTCCTTGAATGCTTATAAAGGAAATCTGGGGCTCTAATTGCGTAACAAATTTCCCATAATATTAAAGCATATGCTTCAGCATTAAATTATTTCATTTTAGCAATTGTGAGGAGACCAAAGGGAGTAACCTTACAGCTGCGTGCAGCAAGGCTGTGGGGCTTTTTCACATTTTCTTCCAAAATTCAAGCTATTAGACATTGTTAAGGAAAGAACAATGGGGAAGATTGGTCCATGAGATTCATTAATTGTGGCAATTCCTAAGCTGGCATGATTTTTTGAAATGGTTTCCTGATAATGTTTTGCTATGAAGTAGCTCAGGAGGATAAAAAAAATTTCCCTTAAGAGTCCCTAGTCTGTAAATTAGCCCATGTACAATTTCACTTAATGTTTTAAAGTGATTTTCCCAGTTCTGCTTTTCACATTATTGTCATCTTAACTTAGACCCTGTAAACTTGCTCAGATGTTCAAATTCCCTCTCTGTCCAGAGATGCAAAAAAGAAAAACCACAAAAGATACAAAAGCAAACTCTCCACAAGTTTATTACATACAGGACGTGGCATCTAATTGAAAAGTTTGCTAAATTTATTTAATGATGGGGTGCTACTCAGAGCTGTTATAACTTCATTGCATTGAATTTTGCAGTATGATACTCCATTGTCAAATATTTCCTTTATCCTCATTAAGGCTATGATTCATGGTAACATTACATCATTTAGACAAGTTTCTGAAGCAGTGTTTTATTATTATTTGTTAATTTATGAAGCACAGTTTCACTGCATCATCATACTTTATAACAATGAGGAAGGATAGAATATTAAACAACAAAATGCATCAGATACTTAGGGATAAGTCAGTTTATAGGAGACAGCATGTGTAAGGAGACAAAGGAGATGGATTACATGCTGTTCAGGAACATCTGACAGTTCCTAAATGGAGCCTCTCCTTTTACATGGGCTCACATTCCTTTCAGCTCTTTGTCAGTGTGTTGCTAGGTATTCTATGTGAGGGTTTGCATTTCTTGCAGAATCCTTTGATTCTGAAAACTTCAATAAATCTTCAGCCATCCTGGGTCTTTTCTGTGGCTTATAGAATCATAGAATAATGGAATGGTTTGGGTAGAAAAGCCCTTAAAGCTCAGCTGCCCCCAAGCCCCCTGCCACAGGCAGGGTGGCACTTACTGGATCAGGTTTTTAGGGTCTGGTCCAGCCTGGCCCTGAAGCCTGAACTCAACATCTGCTCCCTAGAGAATCTCTGCTGGGCCATCCAAATTAACCCAGTGTGGATGTGGCATTTCTCTGTTTGCAGAATGGGGACACAGCAGTGCAGAGGGGCCTGGACCCAGTTTGGCAGGGTGAAAATGCTGGGTGGGGAGAGACAGAACAGGGAGATTTGTGGCAGAGGAATGTGCTGCTCCTCCTCTGGTGGGACTGACCTGACTGGGAAAGGCAAGGCCCTCCAAGCTCCTCCTGGAGAAACTCTTGGGCAGCCTAAAGCTCCCCTGCCCGTTCTTTATTTTGTGGATGAGGAAGCAATTTGGAGTGCAAAACTATTTAGTTAAAGTTTGGTGCCTTTCCTGTGATTCCTGAAGAAAGGTATGAATTTTCTACCTGCAAATAGAGAGGAAGTCACTTGCCCTCCTCTGCATGTGTCTTTCTCTATTTTCTCACTTAATTTAAATCAAGATATATGTTTGAATAAACACAATTACAGAACAATGTGCAACTTGGTCTTTTTTTTTTTAATAAAAATAAAAGTCTTACATATGGAAGGAATCTGCTGATTTGAACCTGAACACCTCAGTGTCATAGAAATCTTCATACAAAATCCACAAATTGAAAATATTTATTAAAATAATATATAAAGTAGAACAGAAATAATTTTCACATATGGAAACTTAATGGATCTTCCAAAAAAAGAGCTGTACTAGCTTTGATCTTGTATAATGCATTTTGCTTTTAGTTAAGGGAGGGAAATCTAAGTTTCTCAGCAAGTATTGAGGTCTGTGACTGTATATTCATCACACAATGCCAAACAGCAAAGTGCTTACAAAAAGTAAGCTGCACTGAACATAGCAATATTTGTCTCCTAAATTTTTCCAATTCCATTTATTATGAAAGAGGAGTATTAAAAGTCCAGCTTTTGGTGTTTTTTTATTTTTTTTTTTTATGTTTTCAAGTTCCCCATTAATGGTCATTATTTTCCTGCTTTTGTCCTTTTTTTCCCCCTTGCAATTTTGCTGTGAGTGATTCTCTCTGTCATCTTGCCGTAAATTGATTAATACTGCCCACTGATGCAGTGCACCACATGGCTAATATATCAGTTAAATGGAAACAGCAAACACCACCTGCTCCTTCAGGCAAATGGCACTTTGGAAAATGGAATGTGTAATCAATAGAATTAAACCTTAAGCAAAGCACTGCAAACAAATCCAGGGGCAAGGTCTTTGTAACTCTGTGGTATGAAAGGTTTCTCCTTTTTTTTTTCTTTTTTTTTTTCTTTTTTTTTTTTTAATTATCTCTTTGGCTTCCTTTCAGTTCATCAATTATTCTCCATGTGATATACAGTATTATCACTATAACTGTTGTCATACAGTTTGATACTGCTTAGATCAAAGGTGATTTTTCTTATATGAGAAGTTTTAGATGGATCTGCTTCCCATTGTATGTTGGAGATACACAGGACCTATTCTTGTCAATGGCAGTAATAGGTAATAGGATAAATCCTTCCCATTGATGGTGAGATAAATGCTGCTTGAATTTAACTTTCAAATCTGCTAGAGACTGCTTAGCATTAAGGCATTTTCGTCGTTGTGAGCACTTTAAAGATTAAGGATTTGAAGAGCAGATACAAAAGGCACACAGAAGCTTTCAGCTGATGTTAGAATGATCTTTCCCCTAATAAATATATTTTAGAAACAGAAACACAGCTCAGCTTTACTTCCCCAATGGAAGAGTGAAATTTTAAGATTTTTTACAGGGAAGGGCAATAAATACAGAAGACAAAATAAGAACTTGTGCAATTTGATAATAAAAGGATAATCTGTGCCTGAGATAATTTGAAAGTAACATTCAGCTCCTTTGGGAGGACAATCATCACTTGGGAGACTTTAGGCTGCCTAACAGTGTCTAATAACTGTTTTACTTCAGCGAAGAAATAAGGAAAATGAACTCTGCCCTTGTGGGTAGCCTCCCACAGATCAGAGAAGGCTTCCAGCACACCTTCCACACCCAAGCAGCGCCCATGGCTGCAGACACCTCATAAATCCGTAGATGAAAGCTCAGGCAGAGCTCCTCTCACACCACATTCCACACCTGGATATTGCTGCCCTTGACGTTTAGGGACGCGTTTTGTCTCGGATAAAGCCCATCAAAAACGCGACTCAGGCCGACCATTAGCGCACGCACCGCCGGGCAAACAAGGAGGCAGCTCCAACCGCATGGAAATAGCCCAGGTCCATCTCCCTCCTGCCTCTGACAGCTCCCAGAGCCTCCACGCTCTGTTTGGGGTGCAGCAGCAATTACGTTGGGCTGCCAGGGCCCAAGCGCGGCCTAGCAAGTGTTTTGGTAATGAATAAAGACGGCAATCAGCAGCGACCTGAGAGCTCGCTGAATGAGACAATCTGGCGGGCACCGAGGGGGTTCTGCTGGCTTGCTCAGATGGGCAGCAGGCAGGGATGAGATAATTGATAGGAAAGGGTAATGAAAGGAAAGGAAGTGGGAGGCGGGGGGAGAGGAGAGAACAGATTTAGAAAATAGACAAAGACTTTGACCTTAAAGCTAATAGGCTACTTAGGATATTATTTTATAAAGACCAGGATAAAATGAGCCGGCAGCTGAATGGCAGTATAAAATAATCCTTTGTGTGCGTGTGCACATGTGGGGAGGGGAGGCAGGAATCCCCGTGTGCAGATCTCAGATGATTTCTAGGAAATAAGAGAAGCGACAGGAATGGGGATCCATAGGATCCATAGGATTGCAATGTCCTCTTACCTACACAGCCCTGCCAGGACATTTTGAAGCCAGGGAAAAATTCAAGGCAAAGGAGAGATATGATCTGGACAAATGCATGAATATGGAAGGGTTTAATATTTCAGAAAATCGAGTCCTCATTTGAGACATATCGCATTCAATAAAAGAGTTTCACAGATTTTTAAAGACTTTGATCTATCCTTACTTTGAAAAACCATGTGAATATTTGTCTTGCCATCATCAAAATTATGAAAACCATATTAAATAAAAAAAACCCCGGTGCATTTTCAATTGTATGACCTGGAAAAGGAGATATTTTAAGATTAACAAATGAAGCTGTATATACCTTCCTTTCTAAATAAATACTTTTCTTAGGCTGAATTCTTGCAATATAATTATTCATTTAGCCTTTAGAGGCAAGGGGAAAAAATAATAATATCCGGGAAAAAAATAATAATATCCAGAAAAAAATCCATAGACACAGAAATCAAACTCCTCCCAAGACACAAGAGACAGATTTGTTTTTTGAGCACTCTTTCCTTATAATTTTGTGTCCTTATGACATCAGGCATGTTTCCTCCTAGCCTTGTGGGCCTAGGAAAAAAAAATCACATTTTTGCATTGTTTTAGATAGATAGATAGATAGATAGATAGATAGATAGATATTTTAAGAATGGGCATATAGTTGAAGGAAGACAAGGTAAGAAGATGGCAGTCTGAACCAAAAGGAAACATATTTGGTAATAGGCCTTTATTTTCTTCCTCTCCTTGCTTTAGGCTCATATTTTTGCTTAATATTGACAAACTTGTCAATATTAAGCAAAGATTTCCTCTTCAGCAATCTATCTGTTTATTTTTTACTGTTATTATTATTGTTTAAACACATTATGGGTTTTAACACAGTCTATCTTTCCTAGATACTCAGGTAAGATTCAATGAAGGTTTTGGATATTTTACTGGCTATTAAATAGCATAGGAGTGTGGGATTTGCTGTGTCACATGGACTGCAATCTCTTCAGTTCTGATAATGCAGATTATCTTGATCTGAGGTAGTGCTTTGATAGGAAACCTTGGTATTGGGCATGGATTTCAAAGGGCATATTCCTGGTGATTCAGTAACTAATGCTCCTCTTCTGAACTTACTCTAAAAATGTTGTTACAAAGTGCACAGCTGTGATGGATGTTGTTGGCTTTGGACAGAAGGAAGCAGCACTTCAGGATGTTTCCTATTGAAAATGTACTGTGCTAGTGAGAACTTACCCCTAAATGCAGATTTCCCTGCCCAAATTTCAAACAGAAATGGTATTCTTCACTTTCTGGGATTATGAAAAATTTCATGCTGTGCTGCTGTGTAGAGTTCATCAGTGCACCGCTTTCTCAGAAATATGGGAATGTGTTAGTGATAAAAGAAATTAGTTCATGTAGAATTTTACAAAGTGCTCTGGGATCCTTTTGATAAAAGATATTATATCAGGCACTATGATAGGTAGTACTTATTAATACCTGTCATATTGTGACTTTCTCAATCACTTTTATTCTGCTTGCAGCAGTCTCAGGAAACTGTCTTTTACCCAATTTACCATAATTGTGATGTGACCCATATTGTACCCTTCTCCTTCCCAAGACCTTTGGAAATATGTAATAGATGCTCTTCATGACCTTTCCTAAAAGCTTTTTAATTGAAATGTTGTCATGCAGCTTCCATAGTTAAGGTAATTTCATATTTTGATGGCCTTCAAGCACAAGCTGAAGAAATATTGCAGAGAGGGAGGAGGAGTAATGGAATTTGTTTTTATATGGGCCCCATTTAGGGCTTTGCTGATCCTGCCAGAATGCTGCACAGTCTAAGACACAAGCCAGATTCATCTCCATCTTTCAGCTTTACCAAATAAATGCCAAGGTACAAAGACTTCCTGCAAACCTAAATTGTACACAGAGAGAAGATGACTTGTTGCAGTACAGTATCATAAAGTGTATTTGCTTTTACTGCTCCATCTTTTGCTCCCTGGAGTGTAGGAGAGGTTGTGACAGGATTTCTGTATTATTATTTTTGTAAGTCTTACCTTGGCTGGCATTTGTGCAGTGCTAAGCTTAAAATAGTCCTGTTTTCTTGTTAGGACATTTATGGTACTATAAATTATTATTGATAAAAAGGGTACTATTTTGGCTTGGTGAAATGAGTTCTATGACTTGATTAAAATTATTGTCCAAATATTTATATCTGGTTGACTGAATGCTTGTGTGGAGGCTTTTGATCTCTACAAACACTTATTTTACAGACTTGTAACCTGTAAGGTAGTTCAAATATATTTTCTTAGGAATGTGGATCCAAAAATATTGGCCAGGGATCTAGACTGGGTAAGTCATATTCAAACAAGATGAGAGAAAGCTACATATTTAGCAGTCGCTTCATTTTACAATAAACATTCAAGCCTATTTCCTTTTTTACATAACCCAGAGGACTATAAAAATCAGCACAATAAGTAGGCAAAAGAGAACTTCCCCCCTTTCCTGTAGGCAGGGATTTGTTAGACAGTAAATTATGCTATTGTTCTGTCTCAAGAAAAGTCAGACCATCAAAAAATTCAGAAAAGAATGTTATTTATTATAGTGGGGCAAAATGCTGTTTTACAGTCCAGAACTGAATTTATTCATGGTACAGCCTTTGTTGTATTGGGCTTTCCAGCAGTTTCATCTAATGACCTTCCACTGGTGAAGGACCACAGAATATGCAGAAAAGATCAGTCACTGCAGATAAAAAAATCTGCAGTGTTGCTTGGACTAAAGAATTATTCATCGGGCCAGATTCTCTGTTGTGTAATCTTCCTTAGCTGTATTGAGTTCATTGACTGATTTTTATTGACCTTATTTCTTTGACTTCATCGTGGATATTCTGATTTACATCAGCTCAGGATCTGGTTCTTGGTACTTAATGTGAACAGAAAATTTCAGAAAGTCTTTTGAAATGTAATCTGCAGTGTAGTTAATGAGAGCTGATGCTTAAGGCTGGATTCTTTCCCAATAGCCTTTTACGTGGCACTAAACATTATGGGCCAAGTACTGATTTCACATTTTTATGCCAAATTCCTATTGACCCCAACAGGAGTTTCATGTGAGAAATGATAGCAGGATATATCCTATTATTTCCTGAGAAGGTCAGTGTTCTGATAAAAGTGGATGAAGCTATCTTTTTCATAGCTGTCAAGCAACTTGGCTTAATGCAGTGATGGAATCTCACCATGCTAATAGAAAGCTGGCATGCCTGCCTTGGTGCACCACGTTGTAGCTGACCATGAGTCCTTGTCCTTGCTTTATGGGATGGCTGAAATTCAGCTCTTCTGAATGAGATATTAGTTACTGGAAGTGTGAGCAGTTCCAGTCAGAGGAAAATGTATGCCTCCACACCAATGTTTATTAACCATTTATATTTATAGTAGTATTAATTCTTTGCTGAGTTTTTATTCCCATGTTTCTTGTTCCGTGCATGATGAAGGAAACCCTTGAGTAGATTTTTGGATCTCAGGTAATAATAGTATAATAATTAAAATTCAGACTCTGAACAGCATTAGCTGACAGAAAAAAATCAATCCATTGCTGGCCACTCAACATTTGTTCTACCTCTGGCAAAGTATAAACAAAATATCCTCTGAATTTGTTACAGCTGTTATTTATCATATTACAGTTCTCTGGCACCTCCAGTTTCAGTCTGTGAGTTTTGTCTGCCTCTTGATCTCCCAATTTGTTTGAAGTGTGCTTGGACAATACTGCTTTGACTGTTCTGTGTTACCATGCAAGGAGACTGCTTGTCCACATAAACCACCAGAGGAGGATAGAAGAGTATAAAATCAGAGCCATTGAAGTTTTTCCTGCCACTTTCTGCCCTGCAGGGTGGCTCAGTGTGCTGCTCCACCTGGGGGAGCATTATCCCTGTGAACTCTTTGGATGTCTCTCTCCTTTCTTTCCCCCTGGACTTCCCATTTTCCCTTCCAGCTGCCAGGCTCTCGTTGCTGTTTCCCTGCTGCTGTGCATCTGCAGCTGGGCCCCTTGCCTCACTGGGTAAAGGCTCAGGCACATTTGTCCCCATTTGGTGTCTTTTTGGCCCAGTCTTTATCATGTATAATAGCCTGGTTGTTTTTCCAAACCACTTTTTCAAGTCACTTTTTCAAGGACTTTGATGCACTTCTTATTTTCCTTCTAAAGGCGTTGAAGATTCAGATGGTTTTGTCCTGATGGTTCTTCCACTCCTTTAGTTTGTATTTCAGCTTCTAAAATTCTGTGTCAAGAGAAGCCTTCACATGGGCTCTTAGAAAAATGACACACGTGGGGGAAAAGGGTGTGGAGTGCCTTCTGTGGCATTTAAAATTCTTTCCTTAGCAAATCTCAAAAGGAGCTGTTACCCAGAAAGACGGGAAAGTTCAGTAACTATTATTTTTTTTTTTAAATTATGTTTTTTGGGATGCCACATATCCCTTCTGGGTGAAAATATCATTAATCTTGGTATCTCAGTTTGAGAACTGGAGAAGTGATGGTCACTTTTGTATTATTTTCTCCTGAACAGAATTGACACTATTTGCTCTTATATGTGTGAACAACTAGCAAGTGCTAGGAGCACAATTTCCCTAATATAAGTGGTGGATGAGGAGCACCATCCTCATCATCATGGTCTTGGATCAGGCTCATCTCGTCCACTTCATCAACACTACAGTGAGGCCAGAACACTGTATAATAAATTTCCCTATTTACATATACGAATAGAAATATATATGTGAAATATGTATACATGTATATATATATATGAATAGAATATATATGAATAGAAATGGCTAAAGGGGACCCTTCCCCTTGTGCCACTGGGGAAATTGAAGAATGCAGGTGAATTTAGTTCAGTTTTGTCCCTCATTTTCACTGATGATCCAAAGTTCTTTGCATGCTTTGGTTTCTTTACAGAACAAGGAGTTTTCTTTAGAGAACGCTGGTGTAAAATGGAGTAGATATTGTTAGTGAGCTGGGATAGCTACTGGCTGTCTGGTTTGGATTAAGGTATTTTCCTGCCTCTGCAGATGTCTACATCCCTAACTGATCCTTTTTTTAGCATTTTGCTGAGATTTGCTCTAAGCTAGGAGCTTGATCTAGGGCTTTCTTGGTAATCAGTGAAGAAAAAGGCACTTCCATAGTGAATTTGATCTTAGGTTGGCTCAAGTGCTTTCTGGAGGTGTCTGTCTCTCTCCCTTAGATGTTTAGGTTGCTTAGGGTGACTTCTAAATAAGGTGTATCAATTTGGTTACAAGGAGTGTGACCTCCTTAACCTAATCCAAGGATGAATGGATCTAAAGCAGTGTAAAAGAAAGGGTGCCAGGTTTTCTTTCCTGGAAAGGAACCCTGATTTTGGGAAGTACTTCTGAAGTGCTCTGGATTTTCTTTTCCCCATTTGAGATGTGTGCTCTAAGGCTGTAGTGTGTCCCCAGGCTTTCTTAGGAAGAGGGGAATGGCAGGGGTGTTTGAGGAGTGGTCCTGTCTGGGTAAGACCTGATTTCTGACAAGCCTTGTCTTGCTTTATTATTTTAAAAGAAGGTTGGTGAAGTGAATAGCACAGAGGCTTCTGTATAAGCTTCCTTTTTGGGAAACAATGATCCCATCAGATTGCCAGTATGACTCATGCTGGGTGTTTGAATCATTTTTATTGCACTGCTGATGATGGCTTGGAAAAGTCAAGTTTTGGTCATCAATTCATTCTACATCTTTTATATTGACTGACTCTTGTGTATCAGAAACATGGTCAGTTAGACACTTTTATGAGTCCAAGGAAAGATGTTCTGTGTACATAACATATAGTCAAGAATAAAAAGCCAAATGTGCACATAGGACCTGATAATGGGAAAGTATGAAGGCTTTAAAGCTGTATTTTGTTTGTAGTATAGTAAATCAGAGAACTGGATAAAGAGGTTGCTCAGCTGACAGAAATAAACATTATGTTAAAGGATTGAAAAGTTTGGATATCACACAGAACCACCTAGGTTCTGAAACAGCTGAGAGCAGATAATTTCAGGGGAAAAAAAGCATTAAAAATCTCACCAAAAAACTCCCAAACACAAGTACTAAGCCTCTCTTTTTCCCTTTGTTTCTTTTCTGTCCTGAATTGTTTTCCAAGTATTTCTATCCTAGTTGTACAGAAGGTTGGGTTGGAAAGGTAGGGAATCAATTATATTATTTTAAAGTAGGTTTTTAATAGCCTAGCAATGGTAATACTGCTTAGGCAGCAGCATAGGTTTACTGTAGTTTTTCCCAGGATTTATTTTTCACTTTATAGCTCTTTCTTTGCCCATAATGCAACTATTTAACACCTCTCTCTACAGCTCTCCCACCTGATTTCTTTTATAAGTCTCAGCTACCCTTTACAACTTACATTTTCTTTACCTTGAAGCCTCTTCTGAGAAGGTTTGAGAATATCAGGCACAAATGGCTTTGGGAGCTGAGAGAAAACAGAAGTGTGAGTGATTTCCCCCCACAGTTCTGCAGATGCTGTGTGACCTGTCAGGGATGCAGGGCAAAGGGATCTCCATGTGGGATGAGCACCAGAAGAACTAATGGGGGAGCTGAGGAAGTGTGAAGTGTCCTTTTCCCCATCACCACTCTGCAGTTAAATTTGTGGGTTTAGACCTGAAAGATCACATGGCTTCTTTTGCAAAAGGATGCTAAAATATATTCTATTTAAACACCTCAAATACCTATATATAAATACTATAGTTGAGGCTTTTTACCTCAACATAAGTTAAATATCAGAATGCTTCCACTTTCCAGTGAAGAAGTTTTTCCACTTTGGTGATACTTTAACCACTACATTAGACTGTGTTTTAAAATCTCAGTAACAAGCCTTGAGAAATGCTCCAAGAAAACCCTGCAGTGGAGTCTGAGTGTGTTTATCTCATTTCACATTTGTTAAGGGTAAGGCTTGATGTAGTCCCATTATAATCAGTGGGACTACTCCCATTAGTATGGCAAGCAGGATTTGGCCCTTTGTTTGTGATTACACATTCTCTGCCTGGTCTGTTAGACTGAAGGGTATAATAAAATTAAACTATTGGATTAGAATGGTAATTTCAAAACACAAATCAGCAAGGGAACATGATTACATTTGCTTTTGGAGGATAAAGGGAAATATTCCTATTTCTCTCTTGGTGTATCTAGGCTGCCTAATGGAAGTAATTGTGTGTATCCAGAACAAGAATGTGAAAAACTGCAGAAATATGGAGAAAGAAATGTGCTCTTAAAAAGAAGCAGAAAAAAACCCCACAAATTCTTCTGGTTCTTCTTGATCAGCAAATGTTTCTAAAAGCTACCAAAATCATTAAGGGCTGCTCCTGAACATATTTTATTTGTACAGGACTAAGAATAGTTTTTCAGTTTAAATAGCTCTCTTTATCCTAAAAAAAGAAGTCACCTCTTTGTTTCCTTGATGGTCTAAGATGGTAACTACAACATGGTGTACTCTGGAAGGGGAAATTACTTCCATTTTTGGTGTCATTTGGTGTTAGAACTTAAATGTTCATCCATCCCTGTTTTCCTCCAGAAGATGATGAGAGCATGGTTTGCAAAACAAATGCCCTCATTGAGCAGTTTGCTGCTAAACCTGGTGTGCAGTGCTAAGAGCTGGCTTCCACAGGGCATCTTGGAAATTATTGAAAATTGCCTTATTGAATTATGCACATTTTGGATCCATCTCCAAGCAATTTGCATTTCAGCTTCTACAAAATTCTTTGAAACATAACAAATTAAGCTTCTGTGTTTTCTGTCAGGATAAATAGCATAAACCTCATTTAACAGACAAGCAGAACTAAGGTCACAAATGATTCATGCTCTCCCATCTGCACTTGGATATCCACCACCCTTTCAGCCCTAAGAAAGCAATTTTCCCATTGTATTTCTGGTTTCCATTCCTCTCGTCACTGGGCCCTAACACTTCAGAATCTTTTGCACTAAAATAGACTCCAGTATCCTTCCTATGTAACCCCCTAAAAACATGTAATTTTACATTTTTTGCTCAACTTATCTCTTTTTATTTTTAAACCTACCATGTAAAGGTGCAATCTGCACATCTTTCAGAGAACATTCACTTTTGCAGAGCAATATAGGAACATCAGAAAGGCCCTGCTGGGGCAGGCAGGGTCTGTCTAACTCAGGGCACTGTTTCTTTCCCACAGTGGCAGCAAGAGATGCTCAATAAAGAGGGTGGATCAGGCTGGCCACTGCTTGCAGTGCCTTCTCTTCTCAACCTCTCAGCAGCCACCAGCATTGGATTAGGGATATTAAAAAATACATCCTCACCTATTCACTTTAGGATCTGTTTGTGGACCTGATGTCCCCACAGTTCTTTTTAAACTTGCCAGTGCTATCTGTCTCCATGGCCTCCTACAGCTACAAATTCCAGAAGTTCAGTCCCTGCTATTTAAATGCTATAATTCTGTCTGGTTTAACCCTGTGTTTCACTAGTTTCAGTAAGAATTAAGGCACCTTGTTGTAATTGGGAGATTTGATGAGTAAGAACTCTGTTTTTTGATTTCATATTATCCACAAGCTACAGGATTTTGTATCCCTCTATCCATCCTACAGACTTCTCTACAAGCTGAAAAAACCCAGCATTTTCAAAATCTCCTCATTAGGCAGCTTCTTCATCATCTCACTCATTTGTAACCCTTCTCTGTACCCTCTCTCCTTGTGCTACACCATAGATTCAATAGAAATGTAGAAACACAGAATGATTTGGGTTGGAAAGGAACATTTAAAGGCCATCTAGTCCAAACCCCTGCAATGAACAGGGAGATCTTCAACTAGATCAGGCTGTTTAGAGCCCTGTCCAGCCTCACCCTGACTGTTTCCAGGGATGGGGCATCCATGACCTCTGTGGGTAACTTGTGCTGGTGTTTTACCACTCCCTCTGTAAAAAAAAGCCATCCTTATATCTAGTTTGAATTGATTCTTTTTTAGTTATAATCTTTTCCCTTTTGCTTTCGCCCTGGTCCTGCTGTTACAGGCCCTTCCAAAAAGTCTCTCCCCATCTTCCTTACAGGCCCCCAGCAAATAATGAAAGCACAAGAGCTTTCAGTTCCCCAGGCTGACCAACATCAACTCTCTCAGCCTTTCCTCTCAGGAGAGGTGATCCACTTTCCTGATCATCCTTGTCATCTTCTCAGACCAGTTCCAGACTGCTCTCAGCCTCCTCATGTCCCAGAGCTGGATGCAGTACTCCACTTGTCCTTCCTAGAATGCAGGAACCAGACACAAGGCTCAAAACATTCATGTTCACAAGGGTGTGCATAGCAGTAAAATCACTCTGGCTTGTATGCAACAGCTTTCCTGGTGGTTCTCAACATCCTGTCAGGGATTTTTTTTGGCTGCCATTGTAGCAAATACAAGTGGGCAGAGAATATTTGACATGTTTTTTCTTAACACAGAGGGAGAGGAATGCAAAGAAGTAGTTTACTTAAGCTTTAAATTTTTCAGGATGGAGTATTTAAATAATCATTTGAACACAAGCTACAAACTGAGCCATTTGACAATTTTCTAGTTTTTTTACAGGTCAGGGATTTTCTCTGTTTGCAATTTAGGAAGGCAACAGAAATGTAGTTCCAATGGTGATTGGGATGGTTTATGGTTAATGCCCGAGGTTTACGGGTAGGAATGTCCAATACAGTAGGTTATCTTTAGTTCTGCCTAAAGCAGCTTCTGTGTGGTTTATTCTTGTTGTTTTTCAAATTAACTGATACTGAAACGGGACCAAGATATAAGAAAGCTAACAGACAACAGGTAGAAAATGTCTACTCCATTAAAATGATACTCAAATATTTTAAAGGCTCTGTCATTCTAGTGGCCTATGGAAGGCATATCAAACTCTTTGCAGGCCAAATAAAAAGATAAATATCTTCCCTTTGCTGATCTGCTTGCAGCTGTTGCAGCCTTTTGGTGTGATTTACTTACAACACAAGGCATTTTGTTAAGGCAGACAGACAGAGTAAGGATTTCAGGATTAACCAGAGATGTGGGTGGAGCAAAGGGGACCCTGCACCAGCCCCTCCCCAGACCCAGTGTCCAGGATGAGCCCCTGAGACTTATCTGGAGAGGCAAGAAGAGATCTGAGCTCCTTGGCAGGGAGCTGCCCTTCCCACAGCAAATGAAAATCATGTTTTGCTTCACCCTGCTGGGAGCCCTGAATAATTTGCTCATGGTTCTTGCCTGACCTAAGCAAGCAGGACTAAGTGCAAAGCAAACACAGACCAAAAAGACTAAATGTTGTCTGTCAGTAGTTTACTGGGCATGTTAAATGGGATGAACATATTTTTCTGCCTCTCAGATGACTAAAATCAGAATTGCCCAGAGAGCCGCATTCTACCCTGATGGAGCTGTACATATACTAAGGAGGACAGGGAGTTGGGTTGAAAAGAATATTCCAATCTCTGTTCAAAAATGAGTAAAATACATTTTATGACATTTTTTTCATATAAAGAATGCTGAAAATATGTTTTAATAATTTAATATGTTGCTGAGAAAATAAAAGGGGAGTATTCAAAAATATATTTATTCTCATGGCAACCCCTTTGAGATTGTCAGGTGTCCTCAGGTGAAGCTGTATAACAAAGACATACAATTGTTTCCCCTGCTTGCTAATGACTCCCAGTGATATCCATCCTTCAATTTCTTTGTCACCAAGCAAATTAGGTAGTTGGTAATTAAACACATTGAAAAAAGAAAATGAACAGAAAATATTAATTAAGGATTAGGTACAACTTGCTCAACTGAACAGTGCAAGTGCTGTAGGAAGGAAACATGGAGCTGCTATACAGAAAACTTCCTACAGAGTTTGCTCTGCTAAAGAGTCACAAGGAATCATCATGAAGGGAATGAGCACAGCCTTTAGAAGCTGGTGGGGCTTGTTCCCATTAGGTCTCTGGAATTTGTAGTAATATCTTTTTCAACACAGAATGGTGAAATTTACGTTTTCGTGCCCTGTGTCAGGTTGGAAAGATGTGTCATTATTTTCAGAAAATGGAAGAGAGAGCTTGAAAGTCTTTTAAAACCATATTGGGACAACATTTTGGTGTTGTATAAAACAGCAATTCAAGCAAAGGCAACTGATTCAAGCAAGATAAACCGATCTAACCTTGCTATAACCCACAGCATTCCTTAAGTCAATCTGGAAAGAGAGCCAATAGTAAAGGAAATAATTTTCTTTTTATGATACATGATATAGACAAATTTAGAAAGCTCACAGTAAAAAGCCTATCTGCAAAATCCTCAAATTTCATGAAATTTCAAGGAAGGCAATGCCCTCTGAGCCAGGAGTGGGTGGTTAGTGGCAGGATGAAGCACTACCTTATGCTCAGCTACAAAAAACAAGAATTGCTCAGCTCTATCTGACAAACAGACCTGAATATGAAAACTGCCACGGCACTTCAGTCCAGTGAGGCATCAGTGGAGTTAATGCATTTCAGCTGCATAAACTGCAAATATATATAACATGGCATGTATAGAAAGGCCACTGAATCTTTAAAGGGAAACAGGCAGAGCTAATAGGTTTCTTTGAATATAAACATCAGTATATATTTTCGTGACTCAACTCAGCATATTCTATATGGGTTGTAATTTTAAAATTAGTGGTTGAAGGGAGAGATAAGCACCATCAATAAATTAAACTGTAACCCAGCGGTTTAGTCATGAAAGGTTAAAATAAACTTGCTTGATTGATTATGAATTTTAAACAGTTTTTCTTCAATGTAATCAGTGCTCTACCAATGTCATTGCTCATTAAAGAAAAGATTTTCATTCCAACATTTGATTGAGGATGTTTTTTCTCATTTGCATTTTGCTTTCTACCGAGTAAGCATCTTGCCTTCAGAATTATTAGATTTTTTCCCCCCCTTGTCTGTCCATAAAAGCCGTAAAGTGGGATGGAGCAGTGATTTAGAGGGATACTACATAAAGATTGAATGAAGATATTGACTACAGGCCCTAATGCAAACAGGACTGTCTGATGGACTGCCTTTGACAGGATGATGGAAGGGAGCCTTGTGGCCTACTTAGCTGCCCTTCTAATTGGCCTTTATGAATATTTAATGAAATCAAGATGAAATTCAATCAGAGCTTTTACCTGCTGAATCTTAGGGAAAAAAGCAGGATATTATTAGATTTTCCTAGCCCTTATATACAATAAAACTGTACTGAAATGTCTGTGTGTTAGTCAGGTGGCTGAGATATGCTTTTTATCCAGAGACTTGGTTTCTTCCAAAGGAATTAACCTTTTTACCACAAAAAGCAGCACGATTTTCCATTTGCATGCATCACTGGTATTTTATTACTGGCATAGTATAATGTTTAAGCCATGAACAAGCAACAGCTATTCCCTTTGAAAACATACCCTTAGCAAATTCTTAGTCTATGCCAATTTGAAGCTTTTTAGGGAACTTTGAGGTCATATAATAGTTTCAGAACTATATAATGCTGTAGCCTAATATTTTGTGCCACATTGGTTGATTTATGAGAGAGAATTTGCACAATCTCATTTCTCAAACATAATCTAGGTTGCATCAATAACATTAAATTATAGCAATGAGGTATAAAACAGTCTGACAGGCTCCTGCTGTAGTACACTCTTACACTCATTTAAATGTAGATTTTGTTTTTCTGAGTAGAATGCCAGAAAAGCTTTTCATAGAAACACAATGAACAGATTAATCTATAAATGGTAAATTCGACAGTGAAGGAGGTTCCCCCCATTTTTAGTTTTGTGAATTTTATCTTTCTCCCCCAAGATAAGCTGTTTATTCACAGTATGTTGCTTTTATGCATTTTCAGTATCATTTTTTTGGACAGAAAGGAGTTTGGTACTTAGAGATAAACACACCATATTAATACCAAGCAATGCGTGAGTAAAACCTTACAGATGCAACTAAACAAGAACATTTCAGTATGGTTATTTAAGGCTTGCTTTCTCTAAATAAAAGTAGTTTTGTGGGCATCAGGGATGCTCCCTTGGGTCACTAATGCTGATGTCACCACATATGGAACATAGACTTGAAAACCAGACAGGTGCAGGTGCATGAATGAGTGGACACCTCAGTTTGTAAGTGTTTTTAACTCTCCCTGAACACATATACAAATGGTGAAGTTTTTAGGGTTATTTTTACAGGGCTGTGCATGAGGACAGTGAGGTCAGCTCACAGGTTCCGTGAGAAGCTTCTAGCATGTTTTTTTACATCCATGTGACTGGGAAAATATCAGGAATAATAGTAAATAATGAAATAACATTAATTCTGGGGGACACACCACAGGCCTGCCTGTGCATTCCAGTTTCTTGCTCCAGCAGTGCCCAGTGGGCAATGCTGAGGGGGAAGGTACCAGAGTGGATCCCTGATCCTCCTGATCTTCCACCACTGAGCACTGTTCCAGTGTGCTCCCTGAGGCTCCTCACAGGGACTCTGTGGGCTGCTGGAGGAGCTATAAAGAGTCAGAATGTTAAAAAAAAAAATTAAAAACCTAGGAAAAAAGAGAGTGATAAATGTTCCAAGGAAACTGAAGAGAGGGGCAGCACTGGTGCTTGTGTTGGTATCTCCCTGAGCTGCCCTGATGTGCTCACACCTGAGTCTGGCTTTGCTCTGTGACCTGGGCTGGCACCAGACACGCCTGGCCACGAGAAGCAGCTACAGAAGCATGAGGTTAACAGAGATGTGCCAGCACTTTCCTGCTCAGCTCTCACACTGATACATACTTTATCTTCTAATTGCATTTTTTTCTTCTCTCCTTCAGTGGTGTATGAGCTGTGAATCTTGGGAGTTGGGAATTCATAAGCAGGATGTGAATTCACAGAGAAAAAGCAGAGTTCTCCCCAAAGCCCCATTCCTTCAGGTAGCTGTGTTCCCGGGGGAGAATCATCTAGTGTAAACAGCAGCCTACACCCTGATGACTAAAACCATCTTAGAAGCAAACTAAATGAAGTTATATCAGCATATTTTGCTTTCTGAATCTTCTCAGTGTATATAAAATTGGAAAGATGGATAAGAGGGTGAATGCTTATGCATGTATCTGTGTGCATGAATGCTGAGCTAAGGAAAATAAACTTGACAGTCTTTCAGAGGCTAAAGGCTTTGTATAAAGGCAAGTATGGAACCGGCAATCAGAGCATAAGGCTCTCCACATCAGACTTAATTTGGATTTATGTCAACTGTACACATGGATGAGATATTTCAGCCCACTGATAAGAGTGGTGTGTTCTTTGCATTTTATTGTCCAAAGCCTTTTAAAATCTCTCCATATAGAAGGTGTGGGCAGCAATTATCTTTTCAAACATCTGAGAAGAGAGAATTCATCAGCCACAGTACCTTCTGCAGTGTTTCTCAGTAACCACTCAAATTATTTTGTGAAGCTTTGTTTAAATGGACTGTGAATATTCATGTCACAGATTTACTTTCAGTAGATTGAACACATCAGCTTGTCTTCAGATCAAACAGATATGCAGTGGATTTCCACACAGAGATTGGATTGCTTATTTAAACACAAGTTTTAGTGGAGATAATTAAAGAGAAAATAAGGTTTTGCATAAAGATAGTCAAAACAAAGTAAATTTTGATGCATACACAGAGCAGTGCTTAGAAGGAGAGCTCTACTTGCTTTCTCAGAAACCTTTGGACCATGAAAGCCATGACAATGAAAGATAATTTTCTGAATGTTTTAGGACTGCCTCTGTTAAATTTCAAATGCACATCCCTTTGTAACATCTCTCTAGTCTGCACTTGATGTATTGGACTTCCATCCAGCTTTCACTCTTTTTTGATCCCCTGGCAGTGACCTCAGCAGGAATAAGGCAGGATATCATTTACCAAGTGAATTATATGGTCTGAGGCTGATAATTAATTTTATGTTCAAGTCAAACTCAGCACTTCACAGGGGATGCATTCCTTCCTGATGTTGATCAGAAATAAAACCAGATGCTTAAATATGGGAAGGATTGCTGGCAGTAGTGGAAGCGACATGAAGGTACCAAAGTACATCAGTACATCCAAAAAATCTGAGATGAGTGAAGTGTGTCCTGCTTTAGGCTTAACAGAGTTCACATAGAAAAATAATTTGTGACGTATCTCTATGTATTTCTTTTCTCATTACTTCCTGGCAGAAACTTCAGTTACTTGAGAAACCACTGGTATCTCAAAATGATGGATTTGTTCTGAATCTTTTCACCCAGGACAGAATTTGAGGTTGCTGATTATTCTGTGGCCAGTGTATGAACAGGCAATACAAATCATTATTTCTATAAGGGCATTTACTGATGTTATAGAAAAATTATTTTTTGCTAACACTTCTGAATTCCTACAGATTTATAAAGAAATTGGTATTACTTGCATCTTCAGCTATAGATTTAGAGACTGAGTGGTATTGGGAAGTTACTTTAGAGGCCTTGGCAAGCTGCTTGCAACTACAGCATCGTTTATGGTCCCTTCCAACCCAAACCAGCCTGTGATTCTGTGGTTCCTCTTCCTCTCTGCCCATCATGGACTTGGGCAAGATGTTTTAGGGGTCAGGTGAGGTGCAGGTGGAGTCACCAGACAGCCAAGGGTGATGCATTTCCCAGGACAGGAGCAGCAGCAGCAGTGCAGAGGTTGCAGAAGGCAAATTTCAGTGTGCCTCAACCCATTTCAGTACCCACTGCAGGAACCAGATGTGCTTTAGCACCTTTTTTCACTGAATGAGCCTAAACCAATTCCAGCACTGCTTCATTGGCAAAATGAATAGAATATTACTTTGTGTCAGGGTTTAAAATATGATAAACTTAGGTACTATATGTGCATGCTGATAATAAATGCCTCATCCTTCCAAAGTTAATGTGCCTTTTTTCTCTGTTGAAGAGATCTTTGTTCCTTTATTTGCAAAACTGAGAAGTGACTAGTGTCAACTTCATAGCTGTTGGAGCTGAGGTACAGCCTCCTGGGATCTGCTCCCAGTTGTGTCTCTGACTCTCTCTGTCACCTCAGGTAAATCACTCTTACCTCACCCCAAGCATTTGTAAAAGAGTAACCACACCAAATCAGATCAAAGAGCAACTTCATCCTGAAACCAGTAATGAGCTGTACCAAACACATCATTGAGAGTTCCTGAAGTGGGCAGCCATGGAATTACATATTATGGCCTGATTTCTTCTTAAAATACCAGAAAATTGTTAAAGTCTTACTATAAACAAAGAACTAATTCCTTTACTTCTTTCTACCCAAAAGAACCCCTGAATATTCTCATTAGATGTACAGAAATCAAATAATTCTTATATCATAGTGAATCTTTCTTTACTGGTTTGTGCTGGAGTGTTTCAGAGATTAGCTATGCATATTTTAAGAATTATTCATATAATGTTTCAGATGTTCAGCCTTCTGTTTCATTAAACTGTCCTTGTCTTCTGCCACTTAATAGTGGTAAATGTCAGTCAGATTAATTCCTTTGCACCATTACTTTTTTTCTCCTAAATGAGAAGGCCCCAGCCTTTGCTGTGTGCTCTGAGCTGTATGCCCACAGCATTTATTTCATCTGTTTCCAAGAGTTAACACTCTTTCAGATACAGTGACCAGGATTTAATGCAGCAGGTAAAGAAATATTTTTAAGGTCTGTAGTACTAATGCTGTCTGATAATCAACTCCAATCTTTAGGCTTTACTGAACTGCTGTGCAGTTCACTCCATGTAATACATTTTCAGATCATTTGAGGATAAATACTACCCAGAAGCAAAGGACTGTGAGAGTATTATCTGGTGCTTTGTATGTCCAAGAAGCAAATTCCATTTCCTGGGTCAGACAGAAATGAAACCAATATCCAAGCCACTGTATTATCTATATACAAATTCAGAATGCTCTGATCTCTCACCCTAAGAACATGACACAAGATCTTTCCTTAACTGTTGTGGTATTAAATTGATTAAAGATATTTTATCTAAGACTATCTCTGGACTCCAAAGCTCAGCAGTTAGAGCTTTTTCCCAATTTCATTTACTTTAATCCTGCTGTTCAAACAGAACTTCAGCAGAGGGTCTTCTCTTTCTCCCATTTTGTAGAAAATAGAGCTAAGCTGTAAAACAGCATTTTGTCCCAGGAATTAAGCCTAGTCCAATTAGTTTTATTCCAGTCAGAATTGCATTGAAGAATGATCAGCAAACATTTCTAAAAACTGAGCAGTAAGCAGCAAACACAGCATGGAGCCAATAAAGAAGATGTTTTCCTTATGCATTGGGCCAGAGATTTTTACAGAATTTAACTTTATGGGTAGGTTCTTCACCTATGCCTTTATTTACATACCCCTTTCTTCAGCAAACAAGGAGTGAAAGAAAGGGGATGACAACTGCACAAACAGAGCTGATCAAGTTGAAGAATTATCACAAGATTCTGAGAACTGAAGTGAAACACAGTTTGAAATGAGATATGAGACCTTCAGCTGGTATAAATCAGCTGGTGCTGTAACACCTGAAGAGTTGGCCAAACATCCTTGGACTAGGATAGGAGAAAAAATTTTGTGCAGAATTTCCAGCAAACTGGATTTCCTCACAGAAGCTATTGTTATGGAAAGAAAAGGGCAATTAAAGGGGAGGAGTGGCATGTTAATATTAATAATGTAATATAATACGATAAATATAAATTAATCCCAGAATATAGGCTATAAATGTTTCATTGCCATGAATCTAAGAAGTAGGATGCATTTCAACTAGAATGCATAGGAAAAACAATTACACAGATGCATGTACATTATTGCATTGCAAGGCAGTAAATGAAAACCTTAAATTGTTACTAAATAGCTACAATTCTTTCCCCCCCTTTTTTTTTGTTTCGTCAGGAATAATGACTATGTTTATGTCCCAAAGGAAGGCAAATATGTATTAGCCAGACTGCTGGTTCAGGACTGAAGCCTATGACAGTATTTTTAATAAAATACAGAGTATTTAATATCCGCTTTTTTGTGCCTGCACAACTTATAATTATTGCCAGTAGGCAAAAAAAAAAAAAAAACAGTAGGGGAAAAGAAAACTGAAAAAAATCTTTCCTCATCATTTAAAAATGGTATGAAAAAATAGGCAGGACATATTAGAGACAGTGCTTGCATGCAAGTGACCTGAGTGAATTGCACATGTACTGTGAGACAATTAAATCTTAAAAAAGTCTTACAAAACCAGCATTACCTCACAGGAGAAGGAGCATTTGTAAGATCTAAAACCAAAACCAATTTCAGCCTGCAGGCCCCTTTGGAGCCTGGACTGTGCAATTACAGGTGCTGCAGATGGTGGAAAGCTGAAGGCACTATTTATTTTTTGGTGGCAGACCAAAAGTACTCACATGGATTTTTTTAGGAAAAAAGCCTCTTCTTTGCTTTGGTCTCTGTGTGCCCTCCACAGTACATTCTGTGGTTGCTTGGAAATGGACAGGTTTTCAGAAAACTGACTCCAAGCTCAAGGGCCAAATTCTCTGTTGGCACAACTCCACCAACACTAATGGTGTTAAGCCAGCAGAAAATCTGGCTGCAAATGCTGTCTGATCAACTGCTCTGTCCATAGACTCCAAGAAGCCCAGAAATTTTCAGGATGCTTTAACTCGGGGTAGCTAGAATAGAGTGTGGGCTGTGGTTTTCATTGTATAATCAAGATTAGAGATGCTGCAGGGTATGGAGTAGAAACACATTTGTCTGTGTTAGTAACCATTCCCTGTTGGAGAACTTGGCTCAAATTTGTAGGAGCTATGGAGTCAGGAGTCTAGTAGCCAAATGCTATTTCTATTCCCTTAAAATAGAACCCAGAAAATTCCAGTCCCAGGAGATCCTTAGTGCACTGTGGAAATCTCCTCTCAGGACATTCCCAGTTATCCAAAACCAAGGCACACTGAGACCTGTGGCAGGGTGAGCAATATGTAGGAGAGCCTTTTCCATTTCAGGCTATATTGCCAGACTTGTTTATTTTAGAAATACTGCTTCACTTTTTTTCAGGGTATTTAAGGAAAATGCTTGTTGGCTCTCAATCCTGATAGATGATTCAACAATTGGTATTTGTCACTTTAGTGTGCATTTTGTTTCCTTTCAGATAGGTTTAATGAGATGGGTTAGCTTCTGTTTTAATTTGATGATCATAAAATGTACTTCTTACATAATTAAAATAAGAATTGACAAATATATTAAAAATGGCTATTTACAGATTTATAGACAGTAACTGAAACCAGTTTAATTGGCTGGCAGTGCCTGCTTTATTTTGCTGGATACAAATGGATGTGAACCTCCTTAATGTAGAATAAACAAGTCCTCCAATATTACTGACATTAGGTATTTACTTGGAGAGACATTCTGATTTCAAAATTATTCTCAACAAATACAATTGTTTCCAGATAATTGAGACTGCAACTTGCCACCCATACTGTTTATTTTATTTTATCTACAAGTTCCTCATTAAAGAATGTTGCTTATCTAGATTGATAACCTTTTTCCAGACCTTTCAGAGAAATCCTGTTTCCTTTTCTGGCTTCAGTGGTGTCCAGTTTTTTGGTTGCATCTACCATTTCTATGAAGTCTCTGAGCTCAGTTGTTGTAGAAGCAAAATATTTTTTTGGTGATTTTTTTTTTGTTTTGTTTTGGTTTTTTTTAATTTATTTGTTTTTTAGTTTTTGGAGTAGCCACAGGCTTAGAATGTAATTTATGGAAGCATTGGTAACCCTCTCTCCAACTAAAAGCAGGCACTGCTTCCCTCACGGTGCTCATACCGATGTGGGCATAAACTCCAAAGGCCTCTTTACTAGGACTGATGTGAGAAAAGAAAACTCAGTGGTTTTCACGAGCAAGCCAGAGCTGGCACACTCCCAACAAATGCTTTCACTGGCACTGGTGCCCCATAAACACGGAATTCGTTTTCTCATACCAGGCTATTTATGATTCTCATGTGAGGCATGACAGCCATTCATCTTTCTCACAGGACAAGCAAACAGGGCAAGACCAGTCCTAACACCGAGCATGTTGTTACCATCACTCAGAAGTAGATTTATTGGCATTGTATCTTTCAAAGTAACAGGAGGTAGCTCAAAGCCTTCCTCTACAGCAGCTGTTTAATAAAACTACTCTGCTCTAGTTGCTTTCATATTTTAATCCCAAATCAACTATAGTAAGGTGAAAGAGGAGATGCAGCACTACAGGGAACCCAGAGCTGCATGGACAGCACTGAGATGGAGAGCTGATTTCATCCCTTTCAGCTACAGCCAATTTTGTTGACACTCTTGTCTAGCGCTGTGGGGATCCAATTCTGCATTCCCTCCCTCAGCCAAGGCTGCTCTTTATTTCTGAAACATATCTGTGACTCCAGGAGAACATGCTAATGTCTTGTCTTACTGGGGAGAATTATTCTTGTCTGACCTTATCAATTAGAGATGGATTTCTTCAGGAATAGATGAAGACAAAAAAATCCCCACATCTACAGGGCACTGCACTCCATCCTGAGCTTGTTGTTTGCAATAGATGAGACTAGCAGGTTTTTGGAGGGGCCCGTTTCTCTTATTTTAAGGAAATCCCAGTTGACCCGTTCAGCTTTGATGCATATCCTGTAAAGGTAAGTGAGATGGATCCCACACCGTGTGACTTGGCAGACTGTCATTTTCAAAACATGTCTATGCAGACAAAGTTCTTCTGCAAACTTATTGTTTGACAGAATATAGATGGTCGAGAAATGCAGAAATCCTACTGGCTTTAGGAGACCAAAATCCTCAATTTTTATGTTTTCCCTTCTCCAGCTACACAAAATACAATTACTTTTGTGCTAGCATTTGTGTTTTACTGATATCTAGTATCTCCAAGCTTATTTTCTTAAAATTTCTTCTTCTTTAGCAGAAGTTAGTATCAGTTTCTGCACTAGAATTTCATTATGGATGTACAGAACTTTTGGGTGAAAATGAGAGAATGCTTTTGCTCAAAATTAGCTGAAACTCCAACTCCTGTTCAGTACAACAAGGTCACCTGGATTTCTTGCAGGGGCTTCATTTGCAAAGAAGCTTCCCCACCCCAGCCATTATATGGGAAAAAGATAACATTAATTTTTATTTTATTTATTAATTAATTATTTTATTTTTTTAATTTAATATTAAGTAACATTGCTCACGAGCTGCTTCCAAACAGGTAGTTTCCTTCCTATGCAAGTGCAAGCATGACTGACATCAGGCACACCTAGTTCTGCTAGCTGAGTCATGGTCTGGGTTTATCAGTTGCTGGAAGCTGAATATATACCTGTGTATATGCATTTGTTTGGTTTTATGGTGTACCTCTCTCCTGGGTTAATCCTGATTGTTCAGGGTGCTGGAGTTCTCTTTTACCTTCTTTGTTCTTATGAAAGCAGAGCGACACGTGAGGCTCGTGCTGAGCATGCATGGACCTGATGACTGGAAGGTTACAGCTCATCCTGTCAGAGTTTTCTCCTCTCTCTTGTTCACTGTGTGAGTGTTCTTCCTTCAAAGCTGCAGAAGCACCATGACAGATCCACCTTCATACATCTTTGTCAAAAGTTTTGCTAGTTACTGAGCACACAAACTTATGCTGTGTTTGTAGCACGCCTATATTCCAGAACAGTAGCTTGGGTTTTTCCTTTCTTTTGTGGGGAGAGTTTTCCCTTTTTTTTTTTTTTTTTTTTTTTTAAATCACTAACAAATTGTTTGTGCAAGATCTGCTTATGCATCTCAACTCTTCTCCTTGCCTGAGAATCCAAGGAGCACAATGAGCCCCTAACCCCAGTGCTGAGCAGGTGCCACACAGCAAATGTTAGATGCTGGTGCTAATGAATACAGGTATCTGGCACAGGCAGCAGTGCTGGATTTCAAGCTGCTGGAGGTGATGACATTAGAGGTACAGACAGAAGATCAGAAATTACAAAAATACCTCCATTCCAGACTGTTGGGAAGAGCTCTTGTTTCTTTCATGCCTAATTCAAAGAATTTACCCTGTTGGATGTGTGGCAATGTTTGTATCAAGAGTTCCTGTTCCTTCAGGAGTCTCAATCCCTTATTTTCTTCAGATGTGCTCTTCAAGCTTTGTCTTCTCAAATACCTGAAGTTAATTGGATTTCAGAGAATAAACAGAACGAAATGTTCAACCCTTAACCTCCTTTCGTTTTGTTATCTTGCACAGAAGTTATATCCATTAATGCTAACTGGCTTTCTGATTCAGAAATCAGCCTTCTAGAATGGTATTATTTACAAGGTTATATTTAGTACCATTTGAAATTCATCTGACTTGTTTGGCTTGTTAGTTCTGCTTATGTAATGTGGTTTAAGTATTTCAAAACTCCTTTCCCTATTTTTAGATTTTTCTTGTTCTATAGCATCTCTTGCTAAAGGGAGTTAAACTAGAAATGGAAGTTTCTGCCTCCTTTCTTTACAACTATGTTGAGAATCTTCCTACAAAGATTAAGTTTAAAAAACCTAATCCAGAAGGAAGCATCAGCAGCTGGATGGTTCAGGGAAGTATCTGTCCTCATGTGCCTTCCAGGCTTTACAAACTTTAGGCTGAAATTTATTTCATCTGATGACAAACCTTATTTAAGACCTTGTTTGAGCTGCCTGTATGGGGTCTTTCTAAATTGCTGGTGTGTGCAAGGAAACTCTAAAAGATGATTCACTCTCCCCTAAGACATTTATCCAAGAGAAGTAAAAAGATTCATCCTATAGAAGGGATTTTATCTATCCATTGATATTAAAGAGAGACAAGGTAACTAACTTACATTAGATGATTAGCTTCTAAATATGTGAACTTCAGTCAGTTTATGACACATGGAACATCTACATACAATATTACAAAAGTTGCTCACAATGCAAATGTGTGCACCATTATGCAAATCAGTGCACCAAATTGTTTCTGGGCAAGAAATACAGCTCAGCTTCACTTGGGCTGCCTCAATCACAGCGAGTTTCAGTGGCTTTGGCATGGCAGCAACTTTTGAGGGAGAAGTTTGAGATGTACCCTTGTCCCAGTCTCAGGAGCTTTGTCTCCAGTGGACATTTATCACTTGCTGAGTGTTTTTCCACTTGTGTCGAAATCACTGTAAAGATGAACAGAAAAAAAAAAAGATTCCTGAACAATGCTGAAAAATCTTGGCACTTAACCTTGCTTGTAGCTTACAATGTAGGGGTACAAATTTTGAGACTTTGTGGGTCGTGCTCCAAGACACTTTCTGAAGATGCAGGTCTAGAACCATTTACATCAAGTGAGTATTTCTCCTGCAGTCTTTAAAGTATAAGGAAAATTTATAAAATGTTTATTAAAAGTAGGTCTTTTTTTTTCCTTTTCATTCTTATTGTTCAATCTCTTTGAGTAAGTTTTTTAAAAATAGCCTGGTTGTAATATATTCTAGGTGTACTTGGGATCAAATGCAATTTCTTCTTGGAGATTTATATGTAATTATTTTATCCAGTCTCCTTCCCCCTTTAGCAATCTTAACGGTGCCCAAGGTTACTTTAGACCAACATTGATAAAATTCATTCTCTGATTAAAAAATAGTCTGATATCAAAACTCTATGTGCACTGTAGACTTCCATTGTTATAGAGTCCTTATTGTCTTGGGTTCATAGGCTGCAGTCTTTGGAATATTGTATTACTATACAGCTTTCTGTATTCTCTTTCCCTCTCTGCATTTTAAAGAGCGTTCATAAACCATCATTTTATTCATGCCATTTGAATACCAAAAAATTTGCAAATTCTTCTAACAGCAGCAAATACCAGGAATACAGCTATTGCTCAAAGACTTTCTTTAAGGTTCCCTGGTTGTTAGCAAAGAAAAAAGCATACAAACAAATGAAAAAGCATGAAGCAAACAAACAAAAAAACCCACAGTATTTTAGATTTTTTTCTCCTTTAAAACACTTAAAAATATCCTTCTATATTTCTTGCTATTATGTTTATTAAGGAAACCATATAATGTCTAGAACAGGTAGAGCACAGTATGAAGTCAATTCCTTTAGATTATAAACTAGTAACTTGCTGAAGATTACACAAGAAGTTTATGGCAAATCCAATAACAGATAACTGATTTTTTAGAAATGTTATCATCTATTGCTGATGTAATGAGCCCAAAGTGTCCTGTGAGAGAAGAAGGGTATTATTCTACAGTGAGAAGAAAGAAAAAGCAAGAACTGTTTCTGTTATTTTCTGTCACTAAATCAGGATTCTATTCAAGCTGCATTGTTATTAAATTTGAATGGAACTAATTATTAAAAATGGCAAGATTTTTTTCCTTGGAATTTAATGAATCGTCACTTAACCAACCCAGCCCACAAAAGAACAACCACAATCTTCATTGGGAAGGAAGCAGTCAAATGATATTACAGATTTAAAGTTGAAGGATTGAAATTGCAGGTCTGGAATTGTAGCAGACTTTGGCATCACTAATACATTTATTGGGATTTAATGTGTGGGTATGCTAGAGAGAGAATGTGCAAAAGAATAATTCTGTCCCAGGGAAAAGGACCAATCAAAAATTATCAAAAAGTTGTTGAATTTCTTAAAGGGCCAGTGTGTGCTGAGCTCCCGGTTGAATGGATGAAGAAGGTCATAAAAAATTCCCTTGCCACAACAGTGCTCATACCCAGGGATCTGAAAACTTGTGTCAAAGTGTTTTGCTGCCACTGGACAGATCCATGGAGGGGGAATCAAATGTTGAACGCTTTGAGAAAGGGATTGGATGCTCCCACAGCAGTGCAATGCTGCCAGCTGGGCCAGTCACAGCATCTCTGCTTGTGCAGTAGAGTCTTCCCAAGCCCTCGGGACCAAAGCTCTTTCTAGGAATTGAGGAGGGTGGCAGGGAGAAGGGGGTGCTGGAAAATCACTGACAGCAATTTCTAGCAGGCAGAAGGGCCGAGGAAAGCAAGCAGCTATTGTTAGAGAAAGGAGCAGCGACAGCCAGCAGGAGACTGAGCAGCACTAATCACTGCTAAATCACTGGAAGATGTCCCCACTAAGCAGAATTGCCACCCCTGCTAACCAGCAGCCATTGACATTAAATATTGTGGAGCTGAGCTCGGCTCTCTCAGAGGCATGCTGATTAAAAATGCCCTGATGAAATGGTGTGTACAGTAAGAAGTGCTACTTAGTGTTTTGTCTTCATAATGCTTTCAATTGCTCTGTATCCCCACAAGGTATTTTGCCATTCTCCATTAAAAATGGGCAACTGAGTATCAGAAGCACAGAGCTACTGCAGGACTGCACCAACTTCATTTTAGATTTGAGGATGCTCAGATGATTTTTGAAAGGGCCTGAGTTTACACTGTTTGATAGGCAATAGTGAATTTTTTTCTTTATCATACCTGTTTTCAGACTCTGACAGTGTCTCTAAGTCAGTCTTAATACTTCTTGCTTAACATAGATTAGAAGTTATATAAAACACCAGAAACTCCCACATTCATGCAAAATATTATGGCTCATTGTTTTGCCCATGCTGATTTATGATTTCACAGAAGTAGCTCCATAAAGCTCTAGAGTGGATTTTCACATCATAAAAGCACACTGTTTTGAAATTCTTTGTATTTTAGGACAATTTAATGAAGTAGTTAAAAATTATTCCAGACTGAAAATGTTTTCTGCAATCAAGAAAAAAAACAAATCTGGTACAATATAGGAAAGCAATTAAAAAAAAAAAAAAAAAAAGAAAGAAAGAAATCAAAACAGCTCATTCCTGATCATAGAATGATGCTTCTGAAAAAGAAGAGCTCAGCGGGAGAGTTTTTCTTTTTCTTTCCTACTCTCCCAAATGCTTGTGATATGCCCTGCAGTAATTGCACGTTCTTTTTACATTGAGGAACTTTTAGGGGAAATTGAAAAATAAATAAATAATGCTCTTTTTATTACTGAAGAAGGTCACATTTTGATTTTGCCTGGCAAATATTTTGAAATCATGTGGGCCAGGGACAGTCCTTTATCCCAGATATTTGAGGGCTTTTATCTAACATTTCAGTATCCAGAAATCTTTCATGTGAAGTGAATATCTGCAGCAATAGCCATAACTTCTTTGATAGAAATGGAAATTTTCCCTTTAAAGCAACAAGAAGTCTGCCTGGGCTAAGATTCTGGGGAATGGTCATGTTTGTTTGTTCCTTTTATTTTTATTAATATCTCAGATTTGGAGAGGCTTGTGGAGTCCACATGGTGAAGGGGACATCCAGAGCCTGGTCCAAATCTCTGAATGGGCCAAGAAAAACCCCTCAGTCCCAAAGCAGTATTGACACTCCTAAGAAGGAGCTGTCTTTCTTCAAAGCCACGTGTTTTGTTTCTGTTGAACCTGTAGAGAACTCCCTGAGGCTTCAAAAGAGAGGCAGGGCAAGGTAAAACATCCCTCATCCTCCCCATCACTTGACTCCTCACAATGTTACAGAGAAGCTGCCTCGGGAAGAGCAGTGCTGGAAATCAATATTTGATCAGATCTGCTCGTGTTTATTGACGTAAAAGAATATTTCATAGAATCATTGAGGTTGGAAAGGACCTTGGGAGATCTTCTAATGGATGCTTAATGTCAATAAGTGTTTTCTAATGTGATGGGTCCTTCTCCATATACAGGGAGGGTGACTGTGGCTGCAGGCGGTGGCAGGGCTGCTGAGCAGCCTGGGACAGCTGCTCCCAGCACTGCCGGGGGACAGGCACTGCTTGGCAAGCCCAGCACCCACACTGCCACTGGAACAACTGGTTCTGCAGCTCAGTTTCCTGGATTTTACATGATATTCATGTGAGGTGCATGACAAAATTCTTCTGCTCCAATACCGGGGTTTGTCCTAATGGTTGGCGATGCAGAGAACAATTCCATAATCGGGGTGAAACATGACATTGCAGCCACAATGAGTGAAATCCTGGTAAAATGGGCACTCATCTTCAAGGTGGTTATTATCACATTACCCTAGTCAAGCCTCTCTCTGTGGGAATCCAGGGCTTCCCTCTGTCTGCCCTGGTAGGTCTGGGACCCTGGCAGGGGTCAGGAACCCCCCTGGACAGAGCCCCCAGAGACACTGTCTGGGATCTCTGTCCATGGAAAAGAGTTTTCAATCTTACAGGATTAATTACAAGCTCTGAATGTTTGATATCAGTAACAATTAAGTGTGGCATGGGTGCAAAAGTAAAATTTTAGGATTCTAGATAAGGGGTCCAAAGAGAACAAGATGGAGGAAATTGGGTGTGCCTTGTCCTTTTTCTCCTTCTTCATGCCCTCCATGTTTCACTGTGGTGTTGGCATTTTTCTGTTGGTTTAGGCTGGGGACACACTGTCCAACGTAGGTGACAGATATTGGCACGTTATTGTAAATCCAGCCCAGGGAGTTTCTGGTATTTAATGTTTGTCACATCCCACTGAGGGCAGAGCCCCACACGCTGCCCTGCAGGAAGAGCTGGGGCAGGGCAGCAGAACATGTTAGAGATAAACAGAATAAACAACCTTGAAACCAGCACAGACCAATTATGGCTTCTGCTTTGGCAGTGGGGCAGAAAGACAGAGACTTTCTACAATCTCAGAATCATCTCAGTACCACAGATTCCAACATCTCTCCAGCTCTGGAATACTTGTACAGTTGTTGTCAAATTTCACAGCTTACAAGCACCCAGTTCAGTGCCTAGGCATTTGAAAAAAACATATTTTACTCTTGCATAAAACCCTCTTTTCATTAATTATTTATTGTTACTAACTGGAGATCCTGCTCCAAGAAAGAGATGCATATGCCCACCCCCCACCACGGTTTTGCTATTTTGAGAGCTTGCTGATAGGCAGTTTGCAGGTGGCTCAGAAGGTGACTCATGTAGAGTGTTTCTTCTATCTCTAGAAAAGGCCAGTGGCTTCTAACCAGGTATTGGCTGCATCCCTCACACAGCTGCTCAACCCCATTGCTGCTGCAGTATGACCCAAATTCCAGAGTAACCATTTTATTTAGTTATTTTTGACTTGCAAACCCAGTCATTTTTACTGTGCTTCTACTTGGAGTAATGTTCTGTGTTTTGAGACAATGCTTAAGACTATTTGTAAACAATGAAGATACATAGTTAGATTTCTTTTGTTGCTTTTAGGGATTCATAGTGTTTCTTTTTACTCTGCTAATATTTGCTTACAAGTAATTATTATAGTAGATTGCAATAGTGCTCCTGTAGTACTTAGTCTTATTCTAGGTATATTTCTATAAGTACAATTACACATTATTGTCTGAATATATCTTCTGTGCAGCCAAAGCTGCATTGCCAACTTGGGTAGAAATATCCAGTCTGGCTTCAAACTTTCTTAAGCACATCGAGGGAGTAGCTGGAGCAGAATGGATCTCAGAATGGGCTGGAAAACTTGCTAATATCAGGATAGCATTTCCTCCAACAGGTTACAAATTGTACTGTTCTGATGCTGTTGAGAATGGGGAATAATTCATCTCTCAGAGCTATCACTGCATATTTGTTATCATGTATTGCTATAGATAGGTGATTTCCATAACCCTATTCATACCCCATGGAGTGGAAACGAGCTTATCAAGGCATCTGTAATGAATATGTGAATGCTGTGGGGAGGAGCAAGACAGGACAGTGCTGAAAACAAAGGAAAAAAGACAAATACTCTAAGCTTTGGATGGTAAAATGCCAAATGATAACAGAATATTACATGTTTTGTTACCAGAGGTTTTCTATGAGTTGCTTAATATTGGGGAAGGGAATAGATAAGCACATGTGAGGGAGCTAGGATGACAAGCAATAAAGCATAAAATAAAAAAGAAAAGGTTTGAAAAAGCAGAAAGTTGGTTGAAAACTGATTTTATAAAACATGTATAGACACCTTAAGAGATCAAAATGGCTGTTGGAAGTGAAGCTGCAAGCAGGAACCTTTCAGGGAGGTTTTGCTACATGCCCAGATCCTCGTGGCTGTTTTCTCACTGCTGTGCCAGTGCTCAGGAAAAGGCTGCTGGGTGTCGGGACACTCAGGCAGGGCTGCAGTGCCTGCACAGTAAATCCAAAATGTCTGACGTGCACTGCTCGGGCTGCAGGGAAATAACTGTACATTACAGCCTGCTTTGGAGGATGGCATTGCTTCTTTTCCAATTCATTGAACAAATGTGTTAAAAGAACTAAAATGTGATGCTTTTGTGCTTTACCAAAACTGCAGGGAAATCACTTTTTTTTTTTTCCCCTTTCTTGCCATCAACATATTTTCTTTATTCATGTAACAGTAGGTGTCATTTTTTCTTTAATTATGCCCAGCTATCATATGTTGCTTTTATTTGTTGAGGATGTTAGTTTCAGGGAAAATAATTTAGACAGTTCCATTTTTCAGGCAACAATACACTAAATCCTGTGCTTACAAATTGCAATTAGATAAGAATTCTTCTTTCCACAATCAAATGTGGCAGTTTCTTACTGGAAAGTAATGATGAATCAAACTTATAGTGTAAAATGGGAAGATCAAAGCATTCAACGAAAATGTAATGAAGAAAATACACTTTTATGGCTTGGCATTTTAAATGTCCTCTGTTATATATCACCGTGGCAGCACACAATGGTATAAGTCTTTCTTTAGGAATGAATACAGATTAACACAGCCCCATTTTCTCTGCCAGAATTTCCTTCCTCTGATGATGATATTTCTCTTCCCCCCACATACATACCCCTTTCTTCCCATGCTCAGACCTAAAAGTATTTTAAACATGTATTTTAGCCTGTCAACAAGCCTTTGCTAAAGGTTTTTGTAGCCTTTGGTAATGACTTCTAATTTATGTGACTAATTATCCCGGAATAAATAGAGATGAGGTGCTTTAGGATAAGGCTAATCTGCATGTCTGCTGGAAGCTTGAATGGTGCATCTTATAAAGATACAAAACTCAGCAACTCAGTGAAATTAAGGTTGTGAAAAATGGCAGGCAAATTCAAAATGAAGGCAAACACTTCTCTTCCTGAGCTGCTGCATTGGGTGCAAGAAAGGCACTGATGGCTTGAAATGAGAAGCAGCATCACTGCAGATTCTGGAGGTTATTCAGGTAGCCTGGGCAGGTTGCCTACACTGTTTGCACAGATATATTTTCATACAGAATTGCATCATCATTTGCCTGTCTTCACCATCCACCTTTTTGCATTTGTGTTGCCTTTATTCTTTAAATCCTCGTGGTTACCCATCTATGGCCACCTCGCTCTGGTTCACACCACATGATAACCAGGCAGTGATGTATGTAATTGTGTGTATACATACAGCAAAGGACCATCTGCACAGAAAGCTGAGTCTGACACCTCAACAATGCATGATGTTCTCCCAGATAGAGCAAACTGATGCTGGTAAAAGAGGACAAGAACAAAAAAAGGAAATGCAGCATCCTTTTTGCTTAGCTGAGCAGTTCGGTTTCCCAAAGAGTTCTTGAATTTAGAGCTTGACCTCCACAACACCATGTAGAATAATGCACAAATACTTTAGGTGGTTTAGTCTCATTTTCAGAAGTGATTTGAGGTGTCAAACTTCTTAGGATGCTTTTCAAAGCCAGCTGCAGGCAGGTCCAGTGCTGGGTTCTGCAGATCTCAGAGCTCTCAGCAGCTCCTGCCCAACCTCACATTTTACAGCCACGGTCTGTTCTCAGCTCCAGGCTAGAGATGGACAATGCTTGATTGTCTTGGACCATGTGGCCATGCCTGCCATCCTTGCTGGCCACCTTGTTGAGCTCCTTGAGCCTCTTAGTCCAGCATGTTAGAAAAGGCCACAATTCCAGGAGGTGCAATATGTAAAATACGACTTTTATTTAGGAATGTACCCAAAATGCTGCCTCGCTTGCTGAAATTGCTTTTGGAAACATGATGTCTAACTCTTTTAAGAGCCTACAATGCAGTGCTTAAGACATCCAGAGCTAAGTTGCCCAGAGCAGGGAGAATGACAGATTACTCAATTCCCTTTTCAATTACTTAACCACAGGATCATCATTCTACTTCACTCAAATTGTGGTATATTGATTTCTGTTGTGACTCAAAAGATTTTAATTTTTAATAAAAAGTTAGCATGATATTCTCTTTATGTGTATAAATCCAGAATAATCTTCCTTTTACAGACAGGGTATTTAAATTGAAATACCCCATAATATCTGCCGTGTTTATAAGGAGCTCTCCCTGAGTTCACATAATCAACACTCTGTTGCTCAATTCCCCACAGGACAGCAGTAACACAAAAGCCTTTGAGGCCTAGATGAGACAGTTATAACATAATGAACTTTTAAATTTCAATAACACTTACTAAAAGTTGCTAAAAAGCTCCCATTGTAAAAAATCGGAATTTCAGAATATCAGGTGATGTAAATTACAGTGAAGTAAAAGGAAAAAGTTATCCAAAGCCTCTCCTATATTTTTATATATATACACATATATCTGTGCCTATAAGGCCAAATAAATATGAATGGGTCTGGGGGTTTAGTGCAGTACTAAAGAACTTGCCTTAAATTGCCTGTAGGTTGTGAATACTGACCCATTTTATGGAATGTGGTAACAACTCAGGTGAACGGATTTTTGTTCCTGGGACATCCCAGCCCCCAGGTAACTACAAATTCAGGTGTGGCACCTTGCCAATGCAGCCCACACTCAGGGCTGGCCCCTTCCCAAGCCATCAGCAGCTCTCAGAAACCCTGTGTCCAGGTAAAACTCTTCCACACCAGCAATCCCAATAGTGATAAAAAATTTCTAGATGTTTTTTCCATTTGACAGCTTCTGTGGAAAAGCTGCACAATGAAACTTAGCCTGAGGAAATTTCTTGGGGACCTTCTGTACTTTCTGGCACACTTCCCAGGAAAGGACTAATCAGAAAAAGCCATTTTTCACACTTGTTCTTTGGCCTGTCCTCTGTGACCTATTTTCTTGACTAATCCTGTGGTTTTTATCCCAGCCAATGCCAAATTGCTTTTGTTTCTGCCTGGTCTTGGCCAGTCCTATAACTCTTAGCTCCCAGCAAGATTTTGCTCCCAGCAATGTGTGGAATTTTTGCTCCCAGCAATGTGGAATTTTGAGCGGTTCCTCTTGCTCCAAGTAATCTTGAGAATCAAGGGACAGTGTAAAGAACTCCAAAATTCAAGAGCAGCGGCATTTTTAGTATGGCTAAATGAAGACTTTTGGGCAGCTGAGGTCTTCCCTGGAAGATAAAATCCAGTCAGGCCAGGCCATGTGTGGTGTGAGGTTTGTTCTCCTGGCAGCAAAGACCCCCTTGTGAAAAGCTTTTCATGAGAATCTGCAAAGCTTTTTTTTTGTTGCCAAAAGAGGGAGCCCTGACAGAATTCTCTCTGCTCCAGCAATAGTCTTGCTTTTGGGATCTGCTCTTTTAAAAAGCTCTGAATTTTGTTTTTATTACAAAATTTGAGGCCGTTTTAAGTTTAGAAAGAGTTTATGACACAGATAATGCGAGCTGTGAGTTTTGCCCTCTTAGGTTTCAATGACTTCAGGGTACAAAGAGAGAAAATAAGCTTTTAATTTTCAGAATTATTCAGCTGGCTATCATTAAGCACACGATGTAGCTTCATGAAACACCATATTTTAGCATTGCAGTGTTAAAAACAGTAATTCTGCTAAACTGGACAATGCTTGTTAGGCACAGAACTTGTTTTAAATGGTACATGATTTTGTGTGTTGCAGTTTGGGTTCCACGTTGCCTTCTGTTTATGTGAGCTAGAATTGCCAAAACTGGTACCTGATTCACCTCTTGCTCCCCCCAGAATGATATTTTTATTCTGAGATACTGAATTAATTCTGAAATTCTGAAAATTTGAGGCGGGTGAATAGGATATCCCCATTGTCTGAAGATATAAAGGGTAAATTAGTGCTGGTTTTTTTTGTAATCACTTGTAGAACACAGTCCAATGAATTTTGGAGGGGTTTTAAGAATTATGCAACTTGCTACCAATTTTTCCCATGGATTAGGTTTGAAGCAGAAAGAGAAAATACAGGCACTTTTATTAGTGTTTATCTGCAGAGGGAAAGCCTTTGTCTTGAGTTCTGCAAGAGACTGCAACAACAAATAATAAGTTTACCAGAGAGACTTGGTGAGTGTTGATTCATGGTTCACCCTTACCTCTTTCTGAACTTGAACTGGTTGAAGGAAACTCTGCCATGAGAAATTGCAAGTATTTTAGATGATCTCTGCCATCTTTTCTGAACCTGCACTGTTCCCTAGACTAGTTCCCATTTGAAGAATTTATTTTCAATGCAATGGTTCCTCTGGCTCTGTGGCTCCAGTGCCCCATTTGGTATTTTCTCTGTTTTTAACAGCAGCTCTCTCTTCCTTTGGGATGTGGTCTGAGTGGCTGTGACAGTCCAGCCTTTCTTATCTCCCCCAAATCAAAGCCTAACTTGCAAAGCAAAGCAAATAATGAGCCAGTAGAATTTAAAAAAAATACTTTTATTTGATGATTTGAGATGTTTTGCCTTGCTATTTTTTTTTTTTTTGATGCAAAATCAGAGGCTCCAATCTGACCCGTTTTAGTGAGATTTTGATGCTTAGAATCATTCTCAAAAATACATTATTGACTAAAAATTATTTGGGTGTCTAATTCACTCTGAGGTTAGTTGTAGAATAATGTCACATCTTTTCTCTTGGCAAGACCTGAGTGTGATATAGCAGAATTGCTAAATCAGAGCAAAATCCCCATTTTAAATGCATCTTTCTGATTTGTTGTTAATCAATACCGTGTTAGGGTTGCTGTGAGATTATTGTACCCTAATGGTGGTGAGATTCAGAATAAGTGCAAGGAGTAGATTGGTCGAGATCAGAAGGATAACATTTAGATGATCACTTCTTTTTCTCTTTTCCATTATGTTCTTGCTGTTGTTTTGAACACTATTAACATTCCCAGTGTACTGAAACACAGGGGAGACTTAGGGCAGGAGATAGTTGATTGCAATCAAATTACATGATAAAACAGAAAAATAAACCCAGAAATAATTTTAGGTGGTTTATTTTAAAAAAAGAACATTCAGAGTTAAGATTGAAATAGCCAAAATGGGCGTTTCTGACATTTTATGGATGTTCTGCATAGGTAGTGTGCCTCCAAATATTGGATGCTCTGAAATACCATATGTGCTGCAATTCCTAAGCAATACAGCAGATGTTTTAGGTGATCAATTCAGAACTCACTGGCTTTGTTTAGCTCTCCTCATTCCCAATTTTATATGATGTGAATGTGCCTGTCATCATAAGTAGAGGAACAGATCCATATTTAAAAATCTGTGCATAATTCAAAGTTGACACAGTAGCAATACTAAAACACTCTCCATCCTAGAAAATCTCATGTTCCTCAGAGTCCAAAACACCTAGTTAGGGAAAGCCATGGCCGGCAAAAATTAGCTTTGTGTGGCTTGAATCAAAACTTAACTATTCTTTTGAGTTTAGGTTTATTGTACGAAGCAGATGAAAGCTGACAGTTCTGATTTCTTTGCTGATCAGATGGCTGGGGGAGCTAGTTTGTTTGCTTATTTGGTTTTAAGAAAAATTTCATCTTATTTCTATGTAATTTGCTCCAAAGCCATCTTCCTAATGGCACCTTTTCATCTTCAGTTCTCTTAACACTTTCTTCTCTGCTGCCCCTTGCTTTGCCAGTTCCTTGTATGCTAAGTGCCTTTTCTGCCCTAAGATCAATTTATCTTTCTTTTTCTTTTTTCCTTTTTGCTTTTTTTTTCAAGGAGCTTTTTAACAGTAATCCCCAATGATTTTACTTAGTTTTCTGCTCATGTGGGCTGGAAATCTATTCAGGCTTCATTAAAAAGCTCATTTGAAAATACTGATTCTATTGAATTGTCTGAACAGTTTAGTTTATTTATTTGGGGATATAAAAGACGTGAACTCTCATATTTTTTTCCAGCTGTAAATTAGCACAGATATATTTCTGTTGGCTGGAATAGCAGAGAGACTTTCTTCTGGAGTGGTCTGTGGGGAATAAACTTTTCTCTGGGGAGGCTGGGAGTGGAGGGCAAAGCTGAGCTGGGCTCCTGCATCTCTTCCATAACCCAAACCACAGGACCATGGAGAGGGGAGCCACATTTCAGAAGGAAAAATGTTTTCTGTCTTCAGTGCCCAAAAGAAAAATTTAAGCTCACTGAAAACAAGAATGAATCTGACACCTAATTTTGCCACTATAAATTAGAACATTTACATTTGTGTTGGTCTTTCAAAAATTTTTTTTTTTAAAAACCCTGAAATATTGCTATCTGACACAATGGAGTTCAGGCTAAGAACAAGGATAAATTTTCCTGGCATTTTCACCTGTGTAAACTCTGTTCACCCTTCCTGCAACTGTGAAATTGATTTGAAATGATGGACTGATGCTTCCTCCTGAGTTATTCTTGACATACCACAGCTTTTTTGCTAACTGAAATATAGGTACTCTTTGGGGAAGCAAATTGCTTTTCCTAACACAGTGTGTAAATGTTGTCGCAAACATCTAGATAATTAATTTTTAAGGTTAATGCTCAATGGATGTTTGTAAACCTCTTGGATTTCTTCTAAAATATAAAGAATGTAAATAAGGGCAATGGTAGCAATTAAAATACAGAACTGTGTTTTTCTAAAAAAAAATGGAAACTTCAGAGTGACTCACAAATCATAGCTAAACATCCACATTTCAAATTACCCAGAGAAACATATTTTCTGTGCAGCCCAAAGGACAACTTCTTTGTCTCATGACAGAATTACCATGTCCTTGGTAATGTTTGTTACATGGGAGCAAATCTCAGCTCCTGTCTTGTGGGGGTCCGGTTCTGAGGGGCACAATCTCTCCCCAGTGCCTGTCTCACCAGGGGGAGCTGGGGAAATTCAGCCTTTGCCTGGGCTGGACCCTGAAGCATCTCTGTTGAGGCGCGGCATGCGCTCCTCGCCGCGGCACTCCGAGCCGTGCTGGGCGGTGAGGGAAGAGAACGGGCGGCCGCTTTCCCCCGCAAGCTCTGCAGTTTCAGTTCGTGGCGCGCAGGGACAGACGAAGGCGATACGGGACTTGGGGGGGGAACGAGATGGTTTTATTCCATGAGCCCCAAGACCCCGGCGGGCGGGGGGGCAAAGGTTTTATACAGAACTCAGGAGGACGGGTGTAGGAACAGTAACCAATGAGGGAATAGCAGGGGAGGAGTTTAGGGCAGAACTAACATCTGGAAGCTGAGGAGGGGGCTAGAATGAATGACAGGGAAGGTTCTAGGGAAAGGGGCAGGGAAAGGGAGGTTGGGGGGGGGAAACAGATATTAAACAAATATCAAATGAAAGAAAAACACACCACCGCATCTCCCTCTTTTACTTTATAAAAAGAAGGAGAATTTTGTGGTTTAAGCAAATTAATAAAACATGCAAATAATATAAAATCATATGATAACATTGTAAATTACTTAAAGGACATGAAAGACACATTATTGCATTTATAGGGCAGGAAGAGTAGTAACAGCTTAAATTAGACACAAGACTGCACAAAACTTGCTGTTTTGCTGTTCTGAGTAACAATTTAAAATAATGTAAATAATGTAAATAATTGAAATAGAATGAAATAATTGACAGAAATTAAACTAAAAAATTTAATTAGAATGATTAAAATTATAACTATCTAATTTGAATAAAATAATTAAATGGAATTATTGGAATTAAATATAATAAAAGATCAACTAAATATAACTAATAAATTTTTAAATTTCGCAGCAATGCAGCAAGCCTGAAGCGATATAGTAGCTGAGTGATTCCTGTAGCAATAATGGTTAAACACAGCCTTTAAGTTAAAAAATATCAGAAAAGACTGAATTAATTATAATTATAACAAAACAACTTAATATAAAATCAAATTGTAACATTACATATTATTAAAAAAACATAAATTGAAAGACATTAAAAAATGATAAACTAATTGTGATTATAACATATGAAACATATAAAAACTTCATCTGGAGTATATAAAATTGTCTTAAATGAGAGTCCAAATTAAGGGTACAAAGCACAGCAGGATTTGTGACTTCATCTGATTTAGAATTTGCTGCGTCGCGGCGTTTGTGATGTTCAGCTTCTTAAATTCTTAAAGCAGAGTCAGCGGATAACGGCGCTTGTTTTAAAGCAGAGTCAGCGGATAGCGATGTGGTTTGTTCAATTTGAATGTCCGTTTGAGAGGTGGGCATAATATCTTGAGTAATAATTAACTGGGATGATTTTTTTTTTTTCTATAAAATATAACTCAACAAACAGATTATTCAAAAATAATCAAAAGCAAAAAGAGGAATTCGTAGTTAAATAAAAAGGAGTATTGGGTAGGGTACATTAAGGAATAGGATAGGGGAATCAGACAATCACTTAATTAGTGATTGCCATGATTAACAGGGGGTATCGGTAAGGGGTGGACCGGGGCGCCGCCATTTCAGGGGGAAGATAAAATGACGGATCCTCAGTCCCGGGTTTCGGCTCCATTTCCTCGGGAGAAGATCCCTCCCGACCCTCCCCCCGGAGGACGAGCCCGAAGAAGGATTGGGGAATATCCAACCCCGCCTCCCCACAATAGGGACTAGCCTCGTGCAGGGACGGTGCAGGGCTATTGGGAGAGAGATGGGACTGGCGGGAAACCAGGGGCGGAAAAGAAGGGTCAAGGCGGGAAATGGGTCCCGAGCGGCGTGGCCAGCGCCATCTTGAGAGGGGTGCCGGGCACACTGCACTTGGCCTGAGCAGTGTCCGGCAGGGCACTTGGGGCGGCTCGGCCACAGCAATCCCCAAGGGAGGATAGGAAAGGGTTTTAGGAAAGTCCGAGGGGATGGGGGCATAGGGAGCTTCACAGAAGCAAAAAGGGGAAATTTATAGGAGGGGGGGGGGGCCGCCCGACGCAGCTGGATGTCGGCGCAATGCGTGGGTGTAAAGGGCCCCTTTTAACAACTCTCCTATAGCTAACGTGTCGTCTTCTTAGCTGATCCCTACTGGTGTCTTTTCTACCCCCTCCGTCCAGCCCAGAATGGGGAGGGGAGGATAGAGAAGACAACTTTTTCGAGGAGAAGAAAAAGCGATCTAATCTAGGTCCCCACAGAAGACTAGGCGAAGGATAGCACTCAGTGCTAGCTTCTCCCAGAAAAAGAAAACCCACCCGCTTGCCAGGGACATGCACGGCTACAGCCCCAGTCTGGGCGCAGACGGGGGTTAAAACGCGAGAAAAAAAAAGTGACAGACCCAGCCGCCCGTCGGGGCGACCCCCACCCCGTGTAGCCTACCTTACCTTGCAGGCTCGGACGGAGATGGCTTGAATCTTCTCCTCGACTCGATGGAAAAGTCGCGCTAAAAACTGGGGATGTTCCTTCTCTTTCGGTTTGGCCCTTCCGGAAGCCTGGGTGTTCCCGTTAAACCAAGACTCGTCCCCGAAGCCTTGGTTTCGGCCACTATCAGCCTCCGGTGGTCTCGCTGCAGATGCTGACCGAGGAATGAACCTCTTCTCGGTCAGCCCCTCTTCAGGCTCCCCCGAGCCGCTGCCAAAACCGCCCTCTGTGTTCTCGGGTAAGTCTGCCCGCCAAAAAGCTCTGCAGCCCGGCTGCCCGTGCAGCGCGGCTGCTCCCGGGCGGGAAGATGGCGAGAACAAAGAGGTCCCGGAGCCTCAATCTTTTTCGCTCGGCGCTCAGCTCCTCATAGCATCAGGCAGAGCTTTTACGGCCGTAGATGTTCCTCTTCCTTCCTTCTTCTTCTGTGAGGCGGGCGCCCCCACAAATTTGCCCGTTTTTTTTACAAGACGAAGGAGGGAACCATCCTCTCGCTACCATATGTTGAGGCGCGGCATGCGCTCCTCGCCGCGGCACTCCGAGCCGTGCTGGGCGGTGAGGGAAGAGAACGGGCGGCCGCTTTCCCCCGCAAGCTCTGCAGTTTCAGTTCGTGGCGCGCAGGGACAGACGAAGGCGACACGGGACTTGGGGGGGGAACGAGATGGTTTTATTCCATGAGCCCCAAGACCCCGGCGGGCGGGGGGGCAAAGGTTTTATACAGAACTCAGGAGGACGGGTGTAGGAACAGTAACCAATGAGGGAATAGCAGGGGAGGAGTTTAGGGCAGAACTAACATCTGGAAGCTGAGGAGGGGGCTAGAATGAATGACAGGGAAGGTTCTAGGGAAAGGGGCAGGGAAAGGGAGGTTGGGGGGGGGAAACAGATATTAAACAAATATCAAATGAAAGAAAAACACACCACCGCACATCTCCACATTTGTGATGCAAAAAATGAGCTGTTTCATGTTAAGATTGGTTAATAGGACATTTGGTCCCCTTCTCTCTCCCAGTAGGTCCTCATGCTCAAAGTAGTGCCCAATTTGCCAGTCACCAGATTTTTCACAAGTGTGCTCTGGGTTTTTAAGCACCATTAGATTACATCAGGTACAGGTCCCCAGTGAATTGCTTATAGAACAACTGTAAAAAAGAGATAATTTGAACCAGTTAGCAATGAGGCTAATGAAATGAGGGTTTCAGACCTCTTATCTCTCTTCAGCTGACAGGACAAATGTTGTCCCCTATTTTATTAGTCAGAATAACCTGACATGGACTGAGGAGGGGAGCAAACTTGTAATATCTGGATGGCCTCATTTTCCATTCGAGGCTGCTCTCAGGCAAACTAACTCAGCTCAGTGATTTTGATGAACCAAACTTTTATTTTCTCCTTTAATATAACATAACATATTATTTACTACGCATATAACTCTCTTCAACTGCTGTGAATAAAAATTCCCCTGGAATGGTTTTCACAGTTTAAAGCACCTGGTTGAAGGATTTGGGTTTAAAATGCCAAATTTAAAAACTAAGATAAAACTCTCCCAATTGGGATGTATAGAGTGAAATGCTGCTTTGGCTCCAGTAGCCTCCATTTGGCTTTTTTATTAACAGTTCTGGAGACACCACCCATTGATTAAGCATGAATTACAGTAGATAGTGAATAAAGGCAGAGTGACCCTGGGAGTGGCTGTAGGTAGTCCCAGAGCTGCCCTGGTAGTCCTTACGAATTTTTATAGCAGTTGCAGCCTGACTGTACCTTGGTCCACAAGTTTGGTGTCTCAAGATACTCAGCTGCAGGAATTAATGATGATTTTAGCACATTTCATAGGAAAGCACAACGATGTTACTTCAGAAACAAATGAGAAAGTGATGTGTCTGTTTGGAAAGTCAGATTATTCCTTTTACCTTCAGAAAAGCCCACGCTCATTTGTGCCATTTGACTTCTCTAGACAGTGCTGTCATGGGCTGTAATTAAATAGGCAGGTTTTGGGAGAATAAAGATTGGGATGCTCTGAATCATTTGTTGAAGTGAATATGACAAGCAGTGGTCTGGTTTGGAGAAAAAAAAATAATTTGGAGCAATAGGAAAAACAAACTCACTGCCATGGATTGTGAAAAGAAACAGACTCAATCTGAAATTAGATGAAAAGCTTGAAATTAGATGAGACCAAAATAGTCAGGCATGTAAATTTATATATTTGTCCATATATAATAGATTTTAATTTAACTTTTTGATGCAATTTTTATCATGTTTCCTTGACTTATATACAGAAATTAAGAGACATTACACAATATGTGGGGGTCAGCATGGGATTTTCAACAATCCTCCTAGTTTAAATGTGAAAACACAGAGTTATTCCCCATTCCTTTCTGCCTGTTCCTATTGCAGAAAAGTCTGTGGCTGTAGTGGTGCAGTGACAGCCTGAGCAGAGCTTGGAGGGCTGGAGTCAATCACTCTTTCAGTGAAAAATTCTCATGTTTCAGAAATTTTCCCAACATCTTCAGAATACTAGGTATTTGGGGTTTTTTTAATTCTTCCTCTAGAATTCCCTTTTTTTTTTTTCAAACCAGTAATGCCTTTGAACCCAAGCCAGCTTTCACCCCACCAGTATCCTGGCTATTGTGGCATGATGAGAGTTTATTAAACTTAGTATTAATTGACATGGAGAGAGTAGAAAACTGCTACTAGCTGGTATCTAAGGTGCTTAGGTCAGACATGAATTTTGGAAGTTAAAGTCCCAATTTGAATAAATATTTATTTAGGTATAGCAAAAGAATGTTTGGGAAAAACGATCTGTGGGTTCAGAGCTCAGTTTCCAGGTCCAGATGGGGACAAGAGCAGGGACAAGAACCCCTGAATTTGTGTCTCCCTTATGATGTAATCACAGGCTCCTACAATTGCATGTTTAGTTTAAAGATTGCCTATGTTGGGGATTAATCTGTCCTGTTATCTAAACCACCCCATAAACAATGGCTGGTCAGTCAATATCCCATTACTGGTATAGGTAGATATGCTTTGTTTCTAATTAAACATTCATTGAACACTGTTGCTTCTCTCCCCCTGCCCCCCAACAAATGGTGAACTTTCAAAGTTCATAATTGCTTTCAGAGATGCTGCTCCTTTTCGTGGTAAAACTTTAAGACAGGAATCACAGCTAAAGAATGGCAAGGCAGTGCCTAGAGGGATGTGTGCCATGGATAGATTTTGGTTGTTAATGGCACTGTGTGGGGTCTGTGCAGTTTTTCCTGCCCCTGTTTACTCTATTTTTAAAAATAAATACATCTTAAATAGAAGAGTTTATTAGCTCCTGCTGCTTACCATGTACTTTAAAACATAATCCGTTGTTTGTGGCATTACAATAATCTCTATAGGCATTAAGTAATTGATGTCACAAGCACAGGATTATAACCACAGCTCTGCAATTTACATAGTAATACAAGAGACTATGAAAAACCTGCGTGGCAGTGTTTCACCAAAACAAACCCCTTAGAGTGCTGAGTTAAATTGTGGAATGAGTAGATCCTGAACCCTTGCTATGTAAGTACATTTAAAACATGCACAAGCCATCTTTTTTTTAGTGCAGCTAAAAAAATCTTGATCCCAATCTGGATGTGGGGCCAGACCATGGACAATGGGCCTCTTCTCTTCCTTTATTTCTTGCAGGCCCAGAGCTTTTGGAAAAGAGCAGAACAAAGGTATTGGCAATATCATTCTTTCTTTTCACTCAGTCAAGAGGCTTTCTGCTCACATAGCTTTTATTGGCAAAGTTAAGGACCAGTTCATTCCAAAGCCATTCCTTCCTCTTGCCTTACGTTCCAGAGATGAGATGGCCTGAACTACTTTTTGTTGTGATTGTTAATATTACAGTGAAAAAAGCTGCCTTTTTTTGGATTCCTAGTAGCTCACTATGAATCTGGTTACTATTTTATGAGAGCTGCATATTTAAATAAGGCAACCTATAGATGAAGCACGAGTATATGTCACTCAAGAGTAAGTGGAAAGAGACCATGAATTTGTGGGGCCCATAAATCTGAGAGTGGCTCCCATGGCTTGGGCAATGATCTACAGCTTTTGGTAGGAACCTGCTCACCAAGGGGCTGCAACCTTCTCCTACTGCCATAGGTTTTACTGACTGTGTGCTAAAAAATGGGCTTTTCCACTTTTATTAACCTTTGTTGTACTAATGCTCATTCTGTCCAGCTTTGGAGCACAACAGGGCTGTAAGAACATTACGTGTGGATCTTCTGTTCCTGAGCTAAATAATTCAAGGGGGAAGGAGAAGTCTCAGCTACTTGTTTGACAGTGCTTTGGGAAAGTAGGAAGGTACCAGCATCGCTGGGTTTGGGAAAGGAATAGGCAAATGTCAAATATTAAGTAGGAGAGTATGTGCACTGGAAGGATGACTAAAGTAACTTAAAGGTTTGGCACTGTCTTTCATTATTTGGGCTTGGTTTTGATTCTAAACCAGAATCGAGTTACCACATATTGCAGCGATCAAATACCTGCAGAGGTCACTGTCAAAATGGTTTAAAATGCTCATTATAGCTCTTAGCATGAGCAATAACATATCCCAAACCACTTTATAAATGTTCTTCCACACCTATATTATCAATAATTGATTCCACAGGGTAGGCTACAGCAGATGTAATTTGCTAAAATCCCAGTCAAGTGTCAACAAGCTGACTGGTTCATTTTATCATTACACCAGGAAACTTTAGCAACTAGTCATGAAGGAAGTACAAAATGTGAGATCTTGTTTCATTATGTGAAAAAAATTCAGTGATTTTTGGATGGAAAGAAAAGATTATAGCTCAGAATCACGTGGGGAAAAAAAGACAGCTTTAAATCATTGAATTATCCATTTTTATAGGATTTGAATTGATACTTTTTTAGTATCATTACTAAGAGTCTCTCTTTGGAGGTAACTCTTGCACTTTGAAGGGAAGGAGGTACAAGTAGTGAAACTTGCATTTGAGGAAGTAGGAACCAGGCAGATATGAATGCTCACTTTTTTCCCAACACTTTTCTTCATCTAAGCCTTCCCTAAAATATCTATCCAGATGTTGCTCAACCCTGCATATTTCTTAACCTGTCCAACAGCAGGTGGCAACAAGGAAGGATGGGATACATCCTCCTTAATCTCCCGCTCCTGCACATTTTCCCTCCAGTGCAAACCATGGTGGGGCCTGTGGGCAATATTTTTGTGCCACCCAACTGTGCCAAGCTGCACATTTGGGATCTCTTTGATCCTTTTCTGAACTCCTGGGTTCCTTCATGCCATAATGTGAAAGGACAGATTTCCAAAGCGTTGATGTTACAGAGTGTGGCAATCATAAAGACCACAGAAATGTGAAATGTACCCTTCAGTACATCCTCAGCTTTATTTGTGATAATGTACACTGGTTTCAATTACTCTTGTGTCAACACAGTTTACAGAAAAGAAACACTAGTTTTGAAGTCAAAAAGAAAAGGTGCTATTAGTGACAACTTCTGGCAAAGTTTCCAGGAAAAAAAATAGCATTGTTCAATTCATTTCAATCTTAAACCCTCTGCACAGTAAATTGAAGGTGGTGAGGGACAGACACATGTTCAAAACACACTCAAATTATGGGGAAGAAATCAATAGCATAGACCAGGCTGGGTAAAATACATTTTGGAAGACAAAGTCCTTTGTCCTTCAGAAGACAAAGTGAGGTCCCAGAGAGCCAATTCCAGCTTCCTGTCAGGAGCTGATAGTGAGTGGGCAGCCTGGTTTTGGGTTCACAGCTGCAGCAAAACCTGCCCACAGACTGAAGGCAGAGAAAGGCACAAAGCCAACAGCAGCTTTCTAGAGATGAAGTTTCTGGACTGAAGCTCCAGCTCTGGGCTTAGGAATTTTATCAGGAGACTCAGAGCAAGGCAGGAATAGATGGCCTTTCTGTTTAGAAAAACCTCTGCTGGTTTCTGGGATGTGGGTGGCTGGGAAGCTGAAGGAACTTCCAGCATCATGTGTGGAGTAGATCCCTGAGTAGCTGCTGCCAGCTCCATCCCCACTTACCTGCACTGCTGGGTGTAGGGGCCCTGGAGATGATGTGCTGGGACAGAAGGCAGGGATAAGGATATTTTTTGGATCATGGCTGGAGGAGAAGTAGGAAGATGACTTTATAATTGCTTTTTTATCACTCTTTCTGACTATATTGACTTAATACTTGACACAGCTTTGGCTGGCAAGTAAGGCCCAGATACATTCAGAATTAGATATGACGAGGCTCACTCTTACATGAGAAGAAAATCATCGGTTGCTACAGAAACAGCTCCATATCAGTCTCGTGGGGCATCTTTGCATCTGGCTTTTTTTCCCTTCTCTTTTGCTAATCTGTAGATAAGAGTCAAAGCAAGTGCAGCACATCCCACATCTATATAAAAGGTTGGAGGAACTCTGCAGAGAGCAAAGTGTGAAAGAACATCTCATAGATAAGCTAAACTTAAATGAATGAGTTAATTTACACTCCCCCTGCAATCTTTTCCTAATTTTGCAACTCTTGCTAAGTTAATTGAGGTGAAAATTAAATGACACCAGTCAGCAAATATTTTAAAGACCTCCAAAACCAAGGAAGAAAAAAGGAGGTTCTTAGAAAAGGAGTTACTATGAAACAGGAAAAAATCTGAGGGGTGAGTTAGAATCTGTGTCGAGAAAATTGCATCTTGCAATGGAATAATAATCCAGACTCGCTTTCAGGCAAGTTGTTTGCCTTGATCAATTCAGGAATTAGTTAAAAGTAAGTGCATATTATGAGTGAACAGGGACCATTCTGCACACTGCAGACCAGCTCACCAACAACGTTCTTCAACTGGTTTCCTAAAACGTAATGAATTCTTGATGCTTAGTAGATTAATATTTATTGAGTGAATCAATGCTTAATTTATTAAATAATTGCCTTCCTTGTATTTTAATATGATTTATTACTCATCAGTGCTTATTGCATTAATTAAGGATTGTGTTAATTTTGTGGAAGTGAACACGATCTGCTGCAGGTTTGCTCTGGGCCCTGGTGCACTGTGCCTCTGGGTAGTGCCAGGGATGGAAACTGCTCCAGGTGGGAAGAGAATGAATCACCAGTGGCCTCCTCCTGCCCTTGGGATCTCAAACAGCCAGCAGGGTGGAAAAGAGGATGCTGCCCCTTAAGGGCAGGACAGGATTACAGCAGCAGTGATACAGTGATGATGCAGGGAATATTTATGTTTGCCTCATCAATTATGACTGATGCTGTGGGGATCATTTTTGTGTCTCTCGTGGAATGCCCTTTTGTCAACCGGGGTGAAATCCAGCCTTAGAGACATGGGGAGCTGTCACCACTTTCTGACCAGGGACGACACTCATCACATTTCAGTGTTCACATTGTAAGAAATTCTTGGGACAGTGGGTTGCCTGAAGATTGGGATGGTCCCAAACATCTCAGCAGGGGCAGGTGTTTGAGAAGTGAAATTCCTAAAGGCAGAACAAAAAAAGCCAGACATCTTGTGAGCAGAGTCTTTCAAGAAATCTGTCAAAACAGGGAGAGGGTGATCATGCTGGAGGGGGGCCACAGCTGCAATTTGCATCTTTCAACACTAAAGAAAGAAAAAAATACATAAAGCCCCACAGCCACAATTCTTCTGATGAAATTATTTTATTAATGGGTGTGACATTTGTAATGTCTCTCTTTAAATTCAAATACTGCTGTTTTTATAGCAGCTCATAAGTGAGTCTGTCTGGTTTTTTTTTTTTAAATCCATCTAGTTACTAGGCTGCTTGCATCCAGCTGAGCCCTGGAAACGGCAGAGATCCTGAGATCTGAGAGCAGGCAGGAATTTCCGGAAAGTGATTGTGTCCATAATTAGGGCATTTTTGCATGTTTAAATGCACGATTCTGGAATGCACTTTGTTGTTTGCTTCTCTCCAGGGCTGGGGTGAGTGTACACAAACTTCCCTTGATGAGCTAAATAAGAGAAACCTCTTCAAGGTCCAGTGAAGGTCAGAGCTGGGAATTTTTCCCTCCCTCTGTCACCAGGCAGGCAGGAACCACAGAGCTCCAGCCTGGAGCACTTGGGTGGAGCCAGTGCCAAGAACCTGGTGGCATTTCAAATCCCTTCCAGCAGTTAGGTGTTAGATGCAAAAGATCAGTGCTGCTCCACTTGAAGTCAGAGAAATAACTTCAGCTTAAAGTTCAACATATACACAAAGATTTCCTGGATCTGGAGTTAATTTGTTTTTTCCAAGGTCAGCTTGAAGGCAGTATTCAAACTGGAAAAAAAAATACAAACTGAACATTTGACTTGTAATAATTTCATTTTATTTCCCATTTGTTTGACCTGTCCTATATGCTTTTGTTTTCCTGACGCATCAAGCTAAGCTATTTTGGTTTTTCATTTAATGTTTATTTTTACCCCATCTAGCAGACTCAAGTCAGGACTGGGGGCCAGTTGGGCTGCATGCCTTTCTGTTCCATATTCTTACGTTTTCCAACTTTCTTTGATGCAGGATTTTTATATTCCACCTTTTTTTCCTGGTAGAGAGGCCTTCATGGAGTATAGGCTTCAGATATATATTTTCTGCTCTAGCTGTTCATTATATATACAGCATTTAGAGTTCCAGTTGTGCTGAGAAATGTAAGCAAAGCTTTTGGCCCAGTGGGGGCTAAGCTCTGGCATTTCACAGCTTTGTACATATGAGTCAGGATTAAGGTGCAGGATCTATATAAAATTTAGCTCATTAGGAGATATTTTGTCTCACATTTCCCATTGGGAAATGGGTCCTGTGCCCACACACAGGATTTCTTACTCTGCTTTGCTGCTCCCAGAAAAGGAAGGGGTGAGCAGGTGACACAAGATGGCAGCAGCAGGGTTTTCTGCTCCCTTTTACCCTGGCACACCTGGAAAAAGATTTGGCATATGCTGGCCCCGGTATTTTAAATGAAAACAAATATGCTGGAGCACACTGCTAAGGTCATGCTTGGAACGACTTAGCAGAGTTAAGAGAACAAGGAGTGCCTCTGGAAAAAGACAGATAGGAATTTTCTCTCAAATACATTTTGTGTTGTGCCAGAGGTAAGGAACTGAAGGCCAAGAAGGTTTCAGAAAATGTGTTATTTTCCAGCCTGACACCGCACTTGGTTTTCCAGCAGGCCAAAGTTGCTGTTGTGCCCAACACAGCTCAAGTGTATTCAGGAGATGACCAACTGTGTCCATGCACGTCAGCCAGTGAAGCTTTACCACAGAGAAATGATGGGCTTGGAAAGGAGTTTCATCAGTCTTGATTTCCAAGGAAGAGCATTCAGGGCAGGGAATACCAAGTCAATGTTTCCTCCTCAAGGACTTTTCAGCTGTCACATAGGGAATATAGTGAGTGCAGTGATGAGAATTAGATTGGAAGATCAATAGGGCTGACAATAAATGAAAGTAACACAGACATTATTGAGCAAATTAGGAGAGAGAAATTAAAGTGGACAGTATAATCTTCAATACCTGCTAGACACACTGATGTTGGGCAAAGTTAGGAAGAAGACAGTAAGTTGGAAAGTGCTATGATGAAGGGGCAGTAACAGTCTGTCTGTGAGGTGGGGAAAGCCCTACTTGTGACAAAAAGCTCTCAGCCCACAGAAAAGTGGAAAACTATTATAAGGGTCTAGGAGCACCTGGATTTAAGTGGCAAGCTACAGAGACACAGTAGTGGAAAGATCACCTAAGACTGGGAGCATGGAATAAGCAACAGCACTGACTACATGTTATGGGAAAAGGGAACTTCAGATGCACCCCACCATCACAAAGGCTTTGGTGGGTTTTTTGGCTTGTTCCAGGCCAATGTTTTCCTGACTTTCTCATAGTACAGGTTTGTTCACCCTGTGGAGGTTTGCAGACATTCCAGAAACCAGTCTCCTGTGTAAACTTGATTATTTGCCATAATAACTGCCTGCATTTTGCTGTCTGAACACACATCCAGTGATGATCAAATCTGGCAAGCTTTTGGGATGAGGGATATCCGATGGCAACAAGATCCATGGGCTGACTGTGCTCAGCATGTAAAGAAGATCTCCTTTTATCAGTCCTGAGTTTGTTTAGAATCCTCTTGCATGTCTTTGAAAGGTTCACCCCAAGGCGATATAATTGTGTTGGATCACATACAGGCATTGAGTCAATGATTGATATGAATAAAGAATTTAGAGTTGCTTGTCCTGGTTCCATGTCTTCTTCCCTGTGGAAACAGAAATCACTTTTATAAATATATCAGTCCATCTGTGCTTCCAGCTATCCATTTCAAGTATATGTTCCAAAAAAGAAATAATGAAACTTTATAAGCACAAATAAAAACACATTAAAAGGACTGAGGAAGGGGTTTTTCTCCCTCATAAAGTACATGTGGATCCCTTCCAAAAGAGTTACTGTGAGCTATGTAACTTGTAATTAATCCTGCTGTAAATGTCAGAACACTTACTTTGTAGGTCTAAGCTGACCCACTAAAATTAGTCCCCTTTTAACAATTCCTTTATAATTTGTTTTTCAGCAGAAACGGCGGCTTGACCTCCTGACAATAACCAGCCCCGGTAAGTGAGCTCTGCTGCGCCGCTCTCTTCTCTTTTCTTAAAGAGATGGTTGTCTAAATGTGTTTTTTCCCCCGTCTCTGACATGCAAAATGAAAAACACTGTTCCCCAGAAAATCTTTCACCTAATAACAAGTGACAGCTATATTGTGCTCAGCAAAGCCCCGGGCAGTTAACCGTTCACAGAGCTGCCTCCTCAGACCTTTACTCTATGAATTGGAGTGCTGATATTTCTTTTAGCCTCCTGGGGTTACAGTTAGTGGTATATCTGCAGGGCAGATGCCCTCAAATTCACAAAGTGTGTTCAAGTATCACAGAAATGCAAGCTTGACTTTCCTTGGTGGCAAATGGGAGCAGCTTGGGGAGTCAGGAGATGGTGGCACTCTACGTGTGTGGAAGGAGACACAAGGTCCAGGCTCAGGGCTGAGAACCCCAAAGTGGGTCAGGAAATATTTAGGTGGGATTAAAATGCCTTAACCTATCTGCTTTTGTCATTTACCTGTCAAGGAGAGAAACCAAAATTTGTTCTTATTGGGAAAGTGTGGGGCTCTGGCAAGAGTGAGCTTTGAAGGTCTCAGTACCGTGGTGGAAATGCAGGTTGGCTCAGTTGTGCTCCTCTGTGATCTCAGCCCTTAAGGCTGGGTGGCTTTTAATTTATTCCTATTTGCCAGGTTCACTTTCTTTCCATTAGCTGCTACAGAAGTTTGCTGCCCACCAGCTTCAGATGATAGTACCACATTTTGGTTAACTTTGTTCATTTTTCAGATGTGTGTATGAATTATGCTTTCAGGTGGGCTTTAACTGGGACTAATGAATTCTGGCCTTAACTGGTAATAATGTGCTAGCAGAGTGAACAGGTGTTATGGGAAGTGAACAAAATGTGACACACATTTGCTTGGATAACAATTTTGCATCAATAATTGTTCTGACACTCTAAATGTAGATATAATCTGTGACATGGTTTCTCCTTCACTAACCTTGTTAAAATAATAAGAATTAAAATAAGGAGGAGGAACACTTTGTTGGGACAGATGTTTGAGGCTATTGGCAATTGCATCACATTTCTGCATGTTCACTTTTCACGCAGTTTGCAATTATGTTAATGTATGCTCAGGGCACTTGCTGATAAAAGCAACAATACAGCGTGATACAGCTTTGTCACTATTCTAACTGTAACTTCAAGGACAAACATGGCACATTTTTCATTTTCCATATCTTCAGTATTCCCTGTTTCTAGAGGAAAAAGAAAAAAATAAAAAAGATATCTGAAGGTCTTAATCATAGCACACACTCAGATCTTGGATAAAGACACTGAAGTCCATGGGTGCTTTTTCAGTAAGAGAAAAGAGGGTTGGGAACCAGAATGACTTAATATGAGACTTTTCTGTAAAACTAACTTATGATACCTTTCCCATAATTTCTGATGCAGTATTTACTGTAAAAGGGTTGATGGGGTTGAGTTTGTGAATAGATGTGATCAGTAAGTAGCTGATCAGATCTCTGTTTAATAAAATAATCTACTGAATGAACACAGCAATTATTTAGAAAGATCTTCAATAATTGTGTAGCTAGGCATACTGCACTAAAAGTGAGGAGGAAGCTTCCTATAACACATACCTTTTCTGAAATGCAGGTTTTACCCTTTGATATTTAACCAGAAATCTGCCATAACTGGATACATAGGGGAAAAAAATACTTGTTCATGATTACATAATAAAGTGCCTGTAGTTTTACCTTCAGTAGAGGCATTTTCAAAAGAAGCTTGGTGCTGGATCAGGCCAAATTTACCAAAGAACCTAAAGCTGAGATTTTTCAAAGGGGTTGAAAAAGTTAGGCACTCAATTCCTAGTAGGATTGGAAAATGTCAGCCTGTGGATTAAAGGGTCTAGTTTCAGCCCTACAAATACAAAAATAAAATAAAATAAATCATAGCCTTGGGGCTTTTATCTGTCTTTGGAGACTGCTACTTTAAAATATTTAATTCTTTGAGTCCTAGTTCTAAGATCTGACATTGACAGTCTGCTTTTACAAAGTCGTTATATCAGTTATGATGGCTGAGATCAGCCATAATCACTGTCAACCCTTAATTTACTGATTCAAATGAGAAGCTGAGCTGTTTAGTTGCACCTGCCAATCCTCTGGGACTTGTTTCTGTTCTCCACCTTGCCGCAGGCAGGCAGCCTTTGCTTTTGGCAGAGGTCACACAGCTTTAGTTTGAGTTGTGAAAGTCCTCTGTGTCCCACAAGGGGTGTTGGCCACCACAACCCTATTGCTTAATTGTAAGAATAGACAAAGGGCTTCAAAAGAAAAGGTGACTTCTGAGATTTGCACTTCTGTCACAATGAATATCATCTCTCTTTCCCGTGTGTGTGTGTGTGTGTGTGTGTGTGTGTGTGTGTGTGTGTGTGTGTGTGTTTGTGTGTGTGTGTGTGTGAAGCTCTTGAACCAGCTTTTCTACCTTTAGTCAAGAATCAATGGTGATCACTTGCAGATAGTACAAAAGCTCTTCTCCATGTGCTGCTAAAACAATTTCAAAAAACTGATCATCCAATTAATGAGATTAATTGCAAGGTAAAATAATGCCATTAATGGAAATTAAGTGTTGTTGAGACTCAGGCACCAAAACATTTAATGAGAGTTTGTGGGATCACAGCAACCTTAATGTTATCTCATGGCAGTCACACTGCTCCCTATGGCCATGGCTGTTGCATGATGCTCCAGAAGCACCCCCAAAAGGGTCAGAATCTGTGCCTGCTCCTTGTTCCCTGAGCCTCACCCCTGCCTGTGCTGGGCTGAACCCACACCGAGAGTGACCCAGCGCTGCCTCTTGCCCTGCTCTACATGGCTTCCACCCCCAAGCAATGTGTGCTTGGCTTCCTGAAACCTGCCTGAACAGGTTCTGTCGGTGCTTAAAAGCACATCTGTATGTTAAAGTGAACAGGTATAGACCATTAATCTATACCCTGGACTGAGAGAAGTCTGGGCAAAAGTGAAAAAAAAAGAAACAGGAAGAAATACAGATGGCTGGAGCTGCAGCTCCAACTACACGGTTTGAATGCAACATGCAGGGCTCACCTCTTCCAGCACCCTAATAAAGCAGGTATGGAAAGCTTCACACTGTGCCCCAAACTGGAGGAAGTCTTTGCTTTGCTGTGGATCTCCAGAAACAGCCAGACACAAATGATGCATAAGCTGGAAGCAAGCCAGACTCCCTCGTGCTCAAATATATTCCTTTGAAGTAACTGACACCCCTGCAAAATGTGGAGGGGAGTTTGCTGCTCTGCCTTGCTGCTGAGTAGCTGGAGGAATGTTAAGTTAAATTTATCAATGCTCTCACCACACTCCTTTCTTCTTGCCCCTTGACATGTGAGGTACAATTAGAGTGCTGCTGTACAGTTCAGGGTGCCCGAGCCAGAGCTGGTGTGCGCAGTGGGGTGGGGGAAGGATGTTAAAAATTCATTAGGAGCTGGCAGGGACATGCTGGCAGGGAGTGGGACATAATGAGATTTGAGTTTTGATAATTTAAATTTTCTTTAAACCCAGCTTTACCTCTGAATTGGATCCAAGATATTTCCTTAACACTGTTCTAGTTGTCTTTGAGGTTTAGGACCAAAGCTTGAGGTAGTTTAATTTGGCCTTGTTATACAAAGTAGATGAAGATCTGCCCTTCATTTCTCTGTGATCATGTTCTAGTAGCACTTTGAACACGCACATGCAATCACATCACATTTTGTGGTAACCACTCAATAGCTGCAAATAAGATACCCCTGTTTCCATAGCTTTTCCATGGAGACACAGCTTTTTGCATCTCCTGTGTTTATGATAATAGCACAGCTTTCCAATTTCTCTTCTCAGTAAGGTAAGTTCCTCTCACACTGAAGTATTTTTTAATTATTGATACCATAAATGGAAGTGTGTTGGAAACTATTGGCTTTGAAAATAGCTAACATGTGATATTATCCAAGAACCATCAGGAAAATTCTTTTGAAATTCTCTTTGATTCAGCCATCCTCAGGGCTTTATCCTTCTCTACCAGTCTCTCTACTGCCAATTTAAAATAACATTCTCTTGAAATCAGTGCAATGTCAGGAGAAATTCATCAGCACCGTAGGTGCATGTTTCCCAGATGTATATAAACCTACTACATTTGGCAGCAGTAAATTGATTGCATTTAAAAAACCTGCGGTAGTTGAATATTCCGTAGTGTCCAGCTTGGCTACAGCACGGAATATAAAGTAATTTTTTTAAGTTTCTTTCAGCTCTGTTTTAGATGAAAAAATGTAAGTGCTGACTCTGTAATTCCTGGCTTTTGATTTACTCAGATTTTCCTAATGTGTAAACATCAGAGCTTTACAGGCAGGGACAGAGTAAAATAATCCTAATCTCTATTAAGATTTGTTCAGAAATGTTAATGGTTTGTACATACTTCCTCTTAACATTCAAGATCTTACACTTTTAAACAGGGGAAAAGCTTGATTTTAAAAGTATTTATCAGTCTGATCTATGTGGTGAAATATTCTCTCCCCTTTAATATCATCAGTGCTGCATGCTCTAAAAATGTCTCTATTTCATTAATTTGTGATATACTGCTACTCTGAATTCTTTTAAGGTGGCTTTAGCTTCTGCCATACATATTTTACTGCTTTAAATTATAGATATAGGACTGTTGCCTAGTTAATTTCCTCTGGTTAGGAAAATATATTTCTGCTCTCCTGGCATTGCATAAAGTGATATGTGGGATTTGCTATATTTTTTAGCTGATTAAGTTTTGCATTTCTACATATTACTGTTTATGAGACCTCAAGTAAAAGTGCGTAAAGGAAGGAGAAGTTTTATAGTATATTTCAAAGTTTCATTTAACTATAAATTCCACCACTAAGCCCTGCTACAAGACTTTTCCATTACCTTCCTGGATAGTCTGGCTATCAACTTCTTTCTAATTGAAGCATGAAAATAATATGAACTCAAAGTCATGAAGCTATAAGACAGGTATTAGTAAAAATGATACCGACTAATAAAATGTGACAGAAAGTTGTTTGCTGCTAAAACTTGGGGACATTTTTTTTTTTTTTTGCAAGTCCTTATTAATTAATAGCACATTGATTTTGGTCTAAGTATGTGTCAAAGGATGCCACTGAAGATTCTAAACAGCCTAACATAACCACTGCTCATGTTTGTTAGTGAAGCTTCACACGCTCTTTTACTTGCAAAGCTAGTGGAGAAAATAAATTGCATAGAATTCCAGTAATAATTAAGTCTTTTAATGCTTAGTGAATTATTTCCCATATCACTAGGTATTAATCCACCCATTTTCCCACAGTAATATGAGATAACTGGGGGAGTCAGAATCTCACTGCTCAGCAAGGCAATAGACCCCAAATGGTTTCTCTGAACCCACAGTACAAGAATTTCCCTACCATAAAAATAAAATACAACTGCTAAAATCTCTGCACAAAGTGAAATTCTCATGTTGTCTGTCTTAACTGAACCATAAAGCTACAGGAAGAAGTTTGTTCCAGACTTGATGAAACTTTAGCAAGATAATGGTACTAACAGAGAGCAGAAGGAAAACGTGGACTCTTTTTCCTTTTTTTTTTTTTGTGCCATTAGGTTGGCTTCAGCTGTCCTGAGGCTAATTAGGAAATTTTACTATATCCAATTTCTCATCTTTACAGTATCTGAAGAGCTGTAAGAATTTCTATTTGCTGTGATAAGGAGAAATAATATTGTTGCTTGTAATTACTCATCCATGGAGATCAGTACCTTCCCGATTCTCAGTTACACCTCTGCATTTGCCAGAATAATAATTGCAGAGATGCCTCCTACTCCCCTGTCTCTTCCCTTCCCTCACACCATGTCCCAAGAGAACAAGTCCTCCCTGATCTTTCTGCCTGTCCCCTGACCTACTTCCATCTGTGTCCCCAAACATCGTGCACATCCATCTCAAATACCCAATTCTGACTTCTACCAAAATGACACTTTTTTGATTCAATAATGAAACCAGAATTTTATCCCCATTTGGTTGTAGAATGTTTACTTTTAGTAAGGCTGTTTCATCCCCACCTTTGCATTTAAAAAAGTGACCTTTTTTTTGGATACATGTAGAAGAAGTGATATTTGCAAAGTCAAAATAAGACTGCAGAGAAGATATTCTAAAGGCTAATCCATTACTTTTGAAGAAAAATATCAAGCTTTACCACAATTCCTTATTATTATTCCGGGTCACCATGGTGTTTCCATGCTCCTTGGCATGTCCCTTTAATTGGTTCCTTACATGGGAAGGTCCAGCACAGTTGCATTGAAAGCTGACATTTCTAACTAACTGACCTTTTCAGGCCCAGTGACACTCCTATAATGATTATCCTCTAGCATTGTTTGGACACAATACCACATACTTCACAGCACATAAAGAATATGTTCTTTGAGAACTATTCAAAATGCCCAATCTCAAGTTAGCAAAATGAGAAAATTGGGTGCAAACATTCATCAGAGTGTTATTGTGCAGGTATCGATTTGAATGCCCTTTCATTTCTCTGGGAAAAAGTGTTGTATTATAGAGCTCCAAATTAACTTCTGTTCTGTTTTTTTCCCCCAGTAAGTATAAAAAGGTCAAATTCATTCATAAGGCTGAATAGATTTGCAGGATATAAGCAATAAGATAGCAATCAACCTTCAAATAACCTTTAAAGAGACAGTACCTTTTCTTATGAACAGTAATTGATCTGCTCATTAAGTCACTGGGTACTCTTTGGGGCTCACCTGGGCAAAAATGTGTAAGACCTGTGACGAAAGGATGTCAGCTACAGCAAAACAGGAACAAATCCTCACGTGAAAATCTAAGTATTTTACAGGTTTTGAGGGGTGTAAAGCTGATGAGAGGATTGATGTTGCAACATGAGTTCCTTGATTTTACTGTTGTAAGGGTGATGTAGAAAAGACCTCAACGTGTGAATTTGGTATTTGTGAAGACAACAATCAGAGCATGTTCATACCTGCCTGCAATCTGGATACATGTTCAACTTGCCTTTTGGATTTAGTGGCCAGTGTGGGAGGGTGACCACAGTCCATGTATAGGGGGTGCACATATGGGGCCCTGTGCTACACGTGGGATGTGGCCAGACATTGTTCCTCTGTTAAATTCAGCCAAATTGTCAAATGAAGGCTTTCCATGCACCATGAGGGCTTTGGGGATGTGTGTGGGGGTCCATCATCTCTGTCTGCACAGACATAAAACCCACGTCCAGGTTGTTGCAGCCCTGACACCCTGGGTGCTGCCTCCGTCTCCTCCAGTCCTGGGCTGTGGCTCTGCAGCTCCTCTCGTGTAAGCAGGAGCTGCTGAAGGACTGCTGGAAATCTCTTCAAGGGAACAGTACCTAGCCAAAGACTAGCTCAAAGTGCCAGGATTGCCAATTTGAGATAGCAATCAGAAGATTAGTGTTCTGACCATGTCCATATTTCATTTCTGCATGTAAATCCACATTATGTTTTTAGCATTATTTTTATGAATTGCACACAGGCTGTGGACTATCTTTGCATAATTGATTACAGTAAGTTGTCTTGGTTCTTATCTTTGATCAGAATTTTCAGAAGCAGCAAATATCCCAGGTGATGAGGCTTTTTATGCTGTAAATGTGTGCACATAATGCTTTCTGTTTTACTTCACAATGTGCAGAATGAGCATCTCACTCATTTAAAGGGACTGAAAATCAGCAATTCTGTGCACAGGTGTATTGTGATCCTCTTCTTGTGCAAGCTTGGGAAAACTTAAAATAGAAACTTTTTCTCTCATAAACCGTTATTTCTTCAGTATCAGATGAAAAACATTCTGCTTTTTTAATGAAATTTTAATTCTCAAGGTCACCTGTCACTCTTCACTTAGGCACATTTCTCCTTGTTGAGCAACCTGAACAAGACTAAGTAGAAATAATTGTATTAAATATCTAGAAGGCAACAGAGGATTATATTGACACTACAAAATAGAACACAGTGCAGAAATGCATGAGCCAGCAGAGCCCTGAGGAGCAGAGCTGTGCTGCAGCCTCACCACTGTGGGGACAGTTGCCTCCAAGCCCTGTTACTTGGATGCTGTGCCAGAGACAGGCAAGCCCCAAGTCCTTTTTTCAGTGGCTTTAGGGTGCTCTTATTACAGTGCTGCTGAATTGCACCAGGGCTTGTGTCTTTTTTTATTTATTTATTGTTTTAACCTAGCCAGGCACATACAGCAACTGTGTTTAATTTCTATTTTAGCAGCATCCATGTACCCCGGTGCACAGGGGTGTCATCCTGCTGGATGCAGTGACACCAAGCTGCTCCTGAATAATTGACAACTTAAGTAGACAAAGCTCAGGGCAGTGGATGGGAAACATGGAAAGAGAAGGTCAAAAATAAAACGTTCTTTTCACAGAATTGTGTCCCTTTGCTCCCCCTTTCTTCCAATCTCTGATGTAACAGCAAATGGCAAAAACAGTGGTGATTATACAGCAACAACGAGTGGGATTGAGGAAGAGGGGAGCAGGAACTGCATAAAGCACTTTTCCTAAGCTCATTTGTTTCTAAGGATTGCCAGTGGGCTCATTTCTTTTGTATGCAGAACAGTTCTGTTAAAGCAGTGAGCCAAGGTCACAGGGAAACCCACAAGAAAGGATAACCCAGAGCCCTTATTATTATTTTGAGCTTGTAACAAAGGAAGTTTTAGTAGAGATTTGAATGGGGAAGGTGTGCTGGTTCTGTGAATTCAGGCTGTAGGTGCAGCATAAGCCATGGTGGAAAAGAGACTTGTTCATCACACAGCTCAGTGCAGTTTTGGAGGGAGTCATTTGAGCTGCTGCTAAGTGAGACAACGTGAGGACTGCTCGGCAGTAGCAGCACTGCAGTGTCCTTAGGAAGCAGCTAAAGAAGGTGAAATACTGTCTGAGCACCACACTCTGCTCCTGACCCTGCACAAGACCCTACTGTGAGTGCCAGGACACAGAGTGCTGCCAGAGGAGCAGAAGGGGCACAAGGCAGAGGGAATAAGTGGGGAGGCAACATAAACCAGAGGCATATTTCTGGGCCATATGAATCAAAATGAAAATCACTGTTCTCAAAATACCTAGGAGATAGCAGGAGATTGTGTTATTCATGATGCTTTATTTTATTACCTGCCCTGTTGCACAGCTGCATCCCTTGTCCTTATCCTCTGGGGACTACTGGAGGGAGGGAGGAAAGGAAGGAGGGAAGGAAGGAAGGAAGAAAGGAGGGAAGGAAGGGAGGAAGGAAGGAAAGGAAGGAAAGGAAGGAAAGGAAGGAAAGGAAGGAAAGGAAGGAAGAAGGCAGGAAGGAAGGAAGGAAGGAAAGGAAGGAAAGGAAAGGAAAGAGCAGCTGCCTATCCCCTGTGCAGAACCCACCTTCCTTGTAGGGCTTGTGAGGGTGTAGGGCTGGATGCAAAAGGAACCCTCACTTAGACATGCTGCAGGTTTGCTTTGGGATCTGATCCAGAGCACTTAAATTGCAGCTGACTTGGAGCAAACCCTTAATTCTTGTCAAAGGCTGGACAAACATCAGCAAGAGCGACTTCACGCTGATCCTGAGCTGAGCCCCCTCTCTCCAGGAGATGGGCTCGAGTTTTGTTATCCAAGCACTCAAATCTCTTTCCATGTACTGGGAAACTTTCCTAAATGGTCTGGTTTGGGCTCTGGGCTGGATCACCAGCAGCAGCTCAGCCAAACAAGGTGCTCCCACCCCTGGAGGACGCCTCTGCCAGGGCGCTGCTTTCCACACTGGCTGCCTGGCCAGGTGTGGCACCCCAAAAACGCCTCTGGAAGCACCCAGCATGAGCAGAGCTGGCCAGCAGCAGTGCTGCTGCTCATAAATAGAAACCCTGGGGTGTCAGGCTGGCCTGGGAGTGAGCTCTCCACGAGCCCGGGCTGTGGAGCTCAGGAATGAACTGCAGAGTATTGCTCTCTTAAGGCTCTGTGTTATAGTTCTGTTTTCTTCACCTTCAACCCCGCAATGGATTATGGCCATACTTTCTCCTATAACTAAATGCTCCTCTGTCCTTTGACAAAACAGATTTGTGTCTTTTCATAGCTTTCGGTAGAGGGCTAATAATACATGGGAAAGCTTTACTGCTCACAGGAGACTTTGCCTGGCCGTAATAATAAGAAATGCTGTTGAAAAGTCATGATCAATGTTAATTCAGTTATTTTTCATTTTCTCTTTTTTTCTAATGAAATCTTCTACTTTATGCATTTTATCCAGCGCTACCCTATGAATTGCTTGTTGGAGAGAGGGGTCATTGGTTATAAAAATGAGTTCTTGCTGTTCGTCCTCATATGAAAATAACAGCAATATTTTGAAATGATGAATTTAAGGGAGGGAAAAAACACGGTGGAATCTTGGACGTACAAAAGATGTAAATATTGTTTTCCAGGCTTTATGGTTCCCCGATGCCTTCTCTAATTGCACAGCTAACCCTGAGTTTATTAAGTTATTTTCCAGAGTCAAACTCATTTGTAAACATGTCAGAATAAAAACTAAATTTAAAAAACAAAACCTTTGGATTGGAATTCTGGAGTGATAAACAAACTAATTTAGAATGTATTTGCATGTAATTTACATGTGCCAAAATAAGATTGCATGTGGTTTGTAAATACAGTACTTGAATTTATTTAACATTACAGAATAGCACAGAAGAAATTAATAGTAGCTCCAAAAAATAAGGTTAAAATAATAAAAAGATGGCTTAAAATGGCCCATGTTTGAATGTGATTCAATGTGCAGAAACTGGTGAGGAGAGATAAGCACGCAGGGAAAACTGTAAATTTTAGCAGCAACATCTGTAGTAGTTAGAATACCATGTTTTATAGCAATTCCTTGCCTCCCCCCACGGACATTACTATGGCACACATCATATTTATTATTCACTTTCTGCAAGAGATGTTTGCCTAGCACAGCCTTAAAGATAAAACCTTTTTCCTTTCTTTTAATGTTCACAGACTCAAAAATGATGCGAGTTTCCATTTGAAGCCTCTGGGCCAGTCTGACCTGTAGGCTTTGGCTCAAGATAACAATTTGTAATTATCTGGGTTATTGCAGTGGTGCCAAAGGATCCATCAGCAGGTGAATCCTTTGCTGGGCGCAGTCCCCATCTGGAAAAGACCTGAATCCTTCATGTTTTTCCCACCTGAAATACATCATAGAATCACAGAATGGCTTGCACTGGAAGGGACAATAAATCATCATGTTCCACTCCCTGCCATGTGCAGGGAGGATTCTCCTCCCCTAAACCAGGTTCCTCAGGGTCCCATATATGTCAAAAATCAGGGTGGAGCACATGGTACCACCCCACCTCTGCCTGCTGTTTCCAAAATCTGCAGGCTGGAGGGAAATATCACCTGTGGAGAGCTGGGGCAGAGGGAGTGACAGCAGCCTTGAGACTAAGCAGGTCTGGCTTTGGCTCCTTGGCCTCTGCTCCTGCTGCCAGTGCTGAAATGTGTCTGCACTCTGGGCCCTGGGATTAAAGCAGCTGTTTGGAGGGAAGAGGAAATGCTCTCTGGATAGAAAGGGATTGAGTGAATGCAAATGTAAGCACTGAGTTTAATAGCACTGGATTGCATTGCTGGAGTTATGGGGGAAAGAATGCTTTATTTACCACAACAAATATATGTAATGCATGTTTTCAGGCTTGTCTTCAAATGCCATGGGATATCCCTTCCTATATTCACAGCACAGCACTCTGGAGCTTAAAAGTGGCAGCAAAGTGGTCCTGCAATATTTGCTGTAAGAGGGTCTGTAAAGCTGGTCAGTGTTCAATCTCACTTTTTCCAGACTTTGCTGAGAATATGTAGAAATATAAGGATTTCTCTTCTGAAAGCTGGGATATTTTTTCTTCACTGGATTAATTTCATATATTTTATTTAATTTTTAGACAAAGGGGAGAAAAAAGAAAGAGTAAGGAAAAGCAGACTTTATGGGATAGGAGGCAGAGCTTTGTGGTGTATTTGTTATTCAGCATTTTGTTTGAGCACCATGGAAAAATATTATCAAAGAAGACCAGATGTCAGGAACCTTTACACACATTTTTCAGGTCATAATACTTCTATTTCAATGTGCAGATAAATGTTACTAAATATTTTCTTATAATTTCATCTCTGGAAGAAATTAATTGTAGCTTGAAAAAAAGGGTATATTTCCGACTTGGCTGTGAGCCATTTTGTATATCTGCTTTAAATGTTAATTATTAATTAGGCTGTAATCTATTTAAATCTATTTAGCTGTCCATTTCTTCCAAAGAAGGCAGCTGGATGAAACAAGAAACATGCATCATTATGGAGATGATAAATTAGGCTCTTATCCCAGGAGAAGACAGTTCCTCAACACCGAGGCTGAGATGTACCAGGGAGGGGAGGAGCCTCCCAGCCTTGTCCACATAGTGCTGGATACAGAAAGTGAGGATACCAAGATGGATTTTATAATTCAATTACTGGTAGTGAGGGACCATCATTCCTATAAGATTCATTCTAACAGAGTTATTGTTGCTGGGGAATGAACTTAGGGGGAGGTTGAGGGCTTTTAAGTTGTATTGGAAAGTGAGGAGCTGAAAGAACAATAGCAGGTGATAAAAAAAAAAAGAAAAAAAATACAACAAGTAATAAATCTCCTTTGCACATATCCCAAGTGAGGCAGATTCCTTCCGTGAGCATCAGGGAAGCTGCAGCATTTGTATGTCTTACAAAATGTGAATGAATTTGCTATTCTGGGAGAGTGAAGTTGGAACATATATCTTTATAGACATGAATGGCTTCTTGACAGAAAATATGTCATGGCTACCTTAATCAACTGAGTCCTGAAGATGAAATGTGAGGCTGGCAATTGGCACCAATGACCAGCTGTGAAAACAGGAGTTTCTCTCATTTCTTTTAATTATATTCTTGTTCAAATATTTACATATTTTATCTCTTATTTATTGCAAACTTTATATCAACAGAAAAGGAGACGCTTTGGATTAAATTTTGTATATTTGTGTGTTTATTTGCCAAGTTAAATGCAAAACAGAGCCCTTGTTTATATGAACAGTATCTATATGGACTTATCTGTAGGAACAGTTGAAAAGCTGAGCACGGGATTGCACAGCTCATCAGTGTAGCTTCAAAGCTCTCCCAGCAAACAGCTGAGGGACTTTGGAAATGTGCAATGTGTTCCTGAAACTTTAAACGACACCTGAGGCAGCTCTGTGGGTCACAGATCAGTGCCTGGGAAAGCCAGAACATTTTCTCCTGTGTTTTATCTGTATCCATTGTTCATAGATGATCAGTTCCAGAAAGAAACACCCTGTCCATGCTGGTATTGCTTTCAAAAAATTGCCCCACTGGAGCACAGACACACAGCCCAGCTCAGATGCACGTGCAGTTACAAATATGTTTGTGGTACTGGCAATAATATGGTTTTACCTTGTTTTTATTTGGTTGTAACTGAAGCTGTGGTGTGCTTTTGTGACACAGAGAGACATTGTGAACTTTTGTTCTGCCCAGGACTTGGGCAGGCAGCTCAGGCAGATGGTCCATTTAGGATCCAGAGCCAGAATACTGGCATATTCCTGATTTCCTTCAAATGTGGCTGGCAAGAGTAACATTCAGCTGTGATGGATTTACCTTGGACAAGGAAATCCAGAAAGGCACTCCCTGCTGACGGGATTGCATTTCATGACACACAAGCTGAAAGCTCCTTAAGATAAAATGGATGCTGTGCCCCAAATTTCTGTGCAGTTGTCTTCACCTGCGGAGTCCTTACCCCAGAACCTCTGCAAACATCTGCTCAGAGCACAAAAACAGTCAAAAATGCAGTGTTTGATATCAGCAAAACTAAAGAAAAAAATAGGTGTAACAATGCACAGCTCACAAAATAGGTGGCAGAGGCAGCAGAGGTACTCTGAAAGACAACGAGGATGATCAGCAAAATGACTTCATCTGAAAAGAAACCAAGTAGAACTGTGATTCTTTTTTTCCCCTATAGGATCTGCCACTATGGAATGAAGCTTGAACTGAGCTTCTAAAGTTTATGGGTTTTTTTTTTAATAGTTAAAGATGCTGCATCCTGTATTTTGAGCCACATGATTGTGGATAAATACAACAATAAATACAAGTTACTACTGTCCCAAAGATCATAGCAAGTTTATATTCATTAATGGAGAAGGCTGTACCATGGTGTGTTTGAGATGGACTAAATTCCCACAGCTGTAGAAATTTCTTAGCAAATATTTTAACAAAAAATAGTTTTCTGTTCTTTTTTTGTGGGTTTTTTTTTGGCTTTTTTTTTGGTAGGAAAATGCATTAATTGTATATCTCCAAAGCCACATTCCTTGACATGAAAGAAAACAAATTTAGCTAAAAAATCTGTTATGGTTCAGTGATACAATGAAGAACGCATTTAAAATTAACAGCAAATGTTTAGCCTTAATGGGAATAGGGGACATAAATATCTTTCAAGTATAAATAGGAGAAGGGGAAGAAAAGAAGGGGGGAAAAAAACCAAAAGACATGAAGGAAAACTCCATGTAGACAAAACAAAACATTCTAATTTAGTTTATTTTCTGGGATCTCTTTAATTCTAAATAAACTAAAACTCAGGTTTTAGTTCAAAATTATGACTTTCAAAAGGCCAATGTGCCTGGTAAGAGTTTCTTTTCGTTTCTGTCACCTTGGGGTAAAATGCTTTCAAGTCCAGCAATAACAGAGAGGGATTTTGTTGGGGGTAAACATTTTTAAATCAGGAGTACAGGAGTCCTAGAGGAGCTGGGATCACCTCAGACCCATTGCTCTGCTAAATGAGCAAGTCTTGGAGATGGGGGATTGCCATTTTATTGTGCAAATACTCAGAAAGGCAGCTTGTGTGACTCAGGTTAGCACAGACTGATATTTTGACAACAACCCCCAGGAAACTGATTAAAAGACTGATGAAGGTTTAGTTAGCAAAAGTTAAATACTAATGAAAGGCAGTCAGTGTTTTGAGAGAAAAAGGATTTGTCAAACAATTCTTTTTGGCCTTTGAGTATATCGAATATATGGTTGATGAAGCTGCATAAACTTTTTAAGGTGTTTGATTTAGAGCCTTACAACCTTTTTAAAATATAGAATGCATCAAACAGGTTAAAGTTCAGTCAACTGACACATCTCACACATCACTCATCATGGGGGAGCCTCACTTGAATGGGGCTGTCTTTAATGGGTTCCTTTCACGGTAGTGGGCCCAATGAGACCTATAATGATGATTTGTCAATGATTAAAACATCACTGTTGAGTGGTAAAAAAGATGTAGAAAGGTTTGTCACACAGTGCAACCTTGATCTCCTAACTGGCTGGATCCTTCACACAATATAATGCATTTCAGCATGGAAAAAAATCCCCCAGATTTCTGCTTCTTAAAGCCAGGAATGCAGCCAAAGCCTCTTTGATGGAGCAGTATTGACCAAAAGAATTTGGGATTGTGTTTGTCTAGTAATTAAGTTGGATGAAGCCTGCAAAGGTATATATTCAAACCAATTTTTTCTTTTTTTTCGTTATATACACAGAGACACAGAATGGATCAGAATATCAAAACTGTATCTTTAAATATTTTATACTTCAACACATGTTGATCTGGTTTCCACTTAAAAAGAAAAGGCATTGAGGTATCAGGATTTGAGAAAACAGTTTAAATTACAAGACTTTAAACTCAGTTTAGGTCATAAAAGTGAGATGGGGAGATGCTGTAATGCACATTTGAAGGTAGGCTCTGAGCCTACTTGCTTTTTAAAAAAGACAATTTCCAAATCACATGTGTAATTTGCCTTTTGTAGAGCAGTCTTGTGCACGTGCCTGTTTGTGCTACACAAATGGGAGAGCTATAATCCAAAGTTTTAATGGGAATTGCATCCCTGGGCACATACAAAATAAGAGGTCAATTTACAACAAGAACATATTTACAGAAAAGAGCTGTCAAAAGGTATTTTGTCTATCTCTTACAATCAGGACCAGAATCCCATGGCAACAGGCAAAGGTCTTTTGTACAGCCTGGTATGAAATTTAAAGCAGAATATTTACAGTAATATTAACTGAACTGGCTGGGGCATGAGCTGGACTGGTGTTCTCCAAGGCTGCCTGAAATTACATGGACTTGCTGTGGAGGGATGAAATCATTGCTTGCCTGTGTTTAGAATCAAGTAGGTAAATAATTTACAGCTTTGTTTTGCTCAGAATCTCTCTGTGGTGCTCAGACAGTGTCGAAATGGGCAGAGCATCAGAGATGGATTTCTGGGAAGATCTGCCCTTTAGTCAGAGGAAATAAACATCTCCAAGTGCTACCAGGGTGTGATCACAGCCAAGAGTTATGCCAGTGGAGAGCACTAGAGTTAGAAAAGCTACCAAGGAGAAGTGGTAACAGTCAGAGCTTAATAGAATATGTGAAGTTTTAGAATAGAGTCTGTGTAGTTCCAACACAAGAGCAGAGCTCACAGATCAGCTCTCAAACACTCAGTGCATTTTTTCCTGACTTCAAGGTGACCAATTACAACATGTAAGCCAGTTAAAGTACTTCATGCTGTGCTAAGCAAAAAAAACAGACAACAGAAAAAGGCAGTACAGTACAATAATTCATCTGCTGAAGTACTCTGAAGTTAATAGATCTACATGGACAAATGAGATGATGCTTAAAAACCCCCCAAAATGGCTGGATCAGGCATAGCATTGAACAGTCTACCAAAAAATGACATTTCTGCCGTAATTCCCTCCTCTTCCACTTTGAGTGTCCAGTGTGATGAACTACCCCTGGAAATCTTTGGGCTAATTTGCCATGTCCCAGAAAAGCAAAAGCTGTTGGAAGCATGGAGAATAAGGAGTGAACAAAGGAGTTCTGCTTCTGAAAAAAAACCCATATTACTCTTATTTCATATGTGAAGCTCTAACAGTCTCACAAAAGTTAAAGATGAAACTGGCAGTGGGGAGCTCACATTGCTAAAATAATAACATGGAAGAGAATCACTTGCATGGGGTTGCACATTACTTTTCCACTTACCTTTCTATTTGGGTGGTTGAAAGTTTGTGTTTCCCCTTAACAAGGCAAAAGAATTTAATGGCTTTATATTGTTTGGAGTGGAGTGAGTGCCTGCAGGCTTGCTTGATGAGCAAAGTGACATCCTGAGGAAACGTACAGCAAATTGCAAACAAAATCCTTATTAGTAGTGGCAGTTACCTCCCGGAGTAGGATTGATTTGAAATCCCTGTAAGGATAGTGCTCTCCTCGCTCAGCCAACTTGATAAATAAGAGCATTTCTTCAGAGTTCATATTCAAGTTGTGGTAGAGATAATAGAATTTAACTTTCATATTCCCAACAATTAAAGCAATGTACTGAACATCACTGTGCCTGAGAGATTTATTTTAAAAGTTACACACACAGTCCTTTTCAATTCCAAATGCAATAAAAAAGCTGGTTTTTTTTCCTGCATGTCTTTAACGTTGTTATGAAGAGCAACTTGAATTCAAAAATTGGGGATGCTCCCAAAGAACAAGATCATTCATTGTGGGAATCCATATTTTTTCTCAGCTCAGAAACCCAGAAAATCATTTTGATCATTCTTCTGCCATATTCTGGAACATGACAGGAAGAATGTTGAGATAGTCTGGACTATTTGACAACAGCAATGTGAAGCAACAGACATGTTATTTTGCAAAGTGTTTTTTTTTTAAAAAAAGTCATATGTGAATGGTGTAATAACAGCCTTGACAGGAATCAAAACAATCTGCAGTATTTGTTTTATTTTCTATCAGCCACTGCTTATGTCACCACAAAAAAAAAGTGAAAAGTACCAAAATGTTCATTCCTCTTTGCCCCATGCAACTGAAATATCTGGAGACATTTACATTGAACATGCAAAGAAACTCTGGACTGGAGACAACTGAGATAAATACTCAGAGTTAATCTCAACTCCTGTTGCTCAAGATGTGTTTAGATTAACAAATTGCATGGACTGACAGATTTGGATTTTTGGAGAAGAACATTTGGCACTGAACACATGACCATACCTAGTGTGCATTCCTGAGGTTTTCCCATTGGATCAGCTCTAGTCTGTTCCTGTGGCTGGAATGCCTGTTGGTGATTGGAGCACATCTTCTAATTAAATTTCATCCAAGGGGAATCCATGCTGTGTGCTCCAGGATTGTGATGTGAACCAAAGCATGAGGCACACAGATATGCAGGCTTCAAAACTTAAAATGCTTAGGATGTCATATGGAGGAAATAAATGTTTCATTAACTTACTAGTTGTCAAACATGTTTATGCCAAAGTATTTTTAACTCAGGGTACCACCAAAACACACTCGAATTGGTTTGGGTATTGTTTAATTTAGTGAGAGAAAAATCACTGTTAACAAAGTAAAATAGCAGCTGTTATTGTAATACATCATGTGGAAAGGCAAGGCAAGCATCTAAGTATTTGCTGGTTTATGTTTTGAACAATATTTAGTAGTTGTTATCTTTACTGCTGGAAGGTTGGACTTCTGCATTCCATAAGCAAAATTATGTTCTCATTGAATGTGAAACCATTCAGAAATGCTAATTAATACTTCTCTTAATGAAATATTTTCTCATTTCCTGAGTTCTTTTGCCTGGAAGTATATTTTACTGTTTTACCATTTTAAAAAGACCAATAATAATCAGAATGGACAAATGAGAATAACAGGCTCACTAGCCTTCTAAGAATTTACATGTTGCTACCCTGCAATTTGGCTGTAAGCCTTTAAAGTTGCATGCAATATTTAAGGCTTCAGACTGCTGTAAGAAAGAAAAAGCTGTGGTGGGTGGATCCTTGAGCAGGTAAATCCTGTTGTGGGTGCATCCTTGAACATCCAGAGGCAGTCTCTCTTAAAACTGGCAAAACAAGATTCTAAGTTGTTTGGGTGTTTTTCAGTTTTCTGTTTTGAATTAGTATCACATTTTATATGCTGTATTTGATATAGCCTAGCATGAAAACCTTGAAGAATTGTCATATTTCATGCACGAGGGCTTGATACACAGTGTCTCAGGATACTACAACTCTCCTAAATGCATTTTTCCTCTTGGGAAAGGATTGACATGGGTTGGTGCTGGGAAGGAGGTGGGAGGTGGAGTCTGTTCCCAAATGTTAATGCTTTGTTTTTGTGGAATTCACAGTAATCAATTGATCTCACTTCAAGAATGATTTGATAAGTATCCTTGATACTCTCTTGGTTTCTTCTCTGTGAATTGCTTTTCCAGATTTCCCTTTTATAAAGCACTTTCTTCTCTTCTCCCCTTAAACTTGTAGGAATTTTTACTGAACAGTGGGAAGGTAATTTTTATTTTGCCTGCAATGTGGGAAATAGTCAAAAATTTGACCAGGCAGTGGATTGCATACAATGAAAAGTGGGGGGGTTTACTCTGTGTTATTCATTCGTCTGTTTAGTTTTGATTCCCTAAATGGTCTGTAAGGAGAGCATCTAGTTGACAGAAGCCTGAAGTGAAGCCAAATTTGAGATGGATTTACCCCATAAATACTGCTCTGTTTAGCAGATTTGTTTGTATGACTTTTCACTTGGTAGCAGTCTTTTGCTAGTTGGTATAAACAAGGTCCAACTTCCAGGGTTACTCTGTGTTTGTATAAGGGCTCTAGACTTTTACACATTGGATATCAGCTTTTAGAGTGTGAAGAATTCATTCAATGACACACCAAAGTCACTGTCTTCTGGAAAAGCTGGTACATGAAAAATCTCTGAGAACATTTCTTCAGTTTCATCACAGCATTGGTCTCTTCTTCTCAGTGGCAGACTTGAAAAATTTGACAGGGTAACCTAACACTTCCAGCACGGTGCTAGAAGAAAGATGCTCCTGTGCATAAGAAACAGAAATAACGTTACATAAACCATACTTCTTATCCTAATTCTTGTGGGGTCTGGGTTATTCTTTGAATTTTAATGGAGAGTATACTGAATGCTGACAAACAATTAAATTATGGCTACGTTTGTAATGTCTCTTCTAGGCTCTGTTTGTAAAATACGCCCTTATTATTGAATGGATCCTTGGCAGTCAGGCAGTCCAGAAATTTCCAGCAGTGGAATTTGGTGTGTCCGTGCCCAGAGCAGACACTGCGAGGTCCTGGCAGGCTGAGCATGTCCCAGTGTGCCTCCATCCTCCCCTCAAGGAGACAAGCTGGAGGAAGAAGAGGCCAATCCAGCCTTTGTGCCCATTCAGCCCCTGGCCCTTTCCCCCAAGGCTGTCAGCAAGGGTGTTAATTAGTGTCAATTGTGACAGCCAGGAATAGGACCTGTGCCACAAAAACATTTGCTAAACTACTCTGCCAGCAAACAGCCCACAGATGGATATGACTTTCATTCACCACCAGCCTGGGTTCTGAAGTCATGGCAGACATGAAAAACTTGTCTAATTTATGGTTGTTCCCCATGGACTCTGCACCCTTCCTATATTCCTTTGTTTTGGAAGAAATACGGGAAGGCTGAAGTTCAAATGTTTAATTTTCCGGTCTCAGTCCTTTCTCTTCCTGTGGCAGGTTGCTCTGTAAGTGCTTCAGTATTGATGAGGATATTTTCTCAAAGGCATCTGAGGATTCTCTTTTCAGGGATCAAAGGAAGCAATAATCTGGATTTTTGCAAACGGATAAATGACAACAATGATGTCATATCATCAGTGAATTGCAGAGTTAATGTGCTTCATCTGCTTCAGAGGCTATTCTAATACTAATGTGCTTTTACGCCTTAAACAAGTCCATGACCTAAATACAAATAGAAAATATAGTATGATTTTGCCATTTTGTTGTTGAGGGATGCAAGGTTTTCTGGCCTACCCTGGATTTTAATGTCCTACTTTAGCTTCACGCTTGTCCAGTTTTTTCTCTTTACAGTTCTCTGCAATCTTGGGCACTATCATTTCAATTCATTGATTCTTTGGGATCACCAGATACTAAGGTCTCATTTGTACTCCTCTCCACCTGTTTGAATGGCAATCAGAGATCCCAGCTGCCAAGCTCTGTAATATTCTGCTCAGTTGAGGATTGTGGTTGGCATCAGTGCAGATTTCATTTAGTTGTGCTGGCAGCTTTCACACTACCACTGGGCTTGCTATAGGTGCAGACACAAGTGTTTTGGTCATTTATTCCTTTTACATAGTCTAAAAACATGTAAAAAATGTGCCCAGGCAAGTTGTTCCTCCATCCAAATTTCCTTTATTAAAAAGGCATGCCATTTCAAGGTGGAGGCATGCAATCCTGCTCCTCGCTTGGCATCACGTCCCCGTGCTGGCGGAGAGGTTTGTGCTGCCCTTGGCATTCCTCAGCTCTGTTTTTCTCTATCACTCTTGGGGTGGCTTTGGCAGCTGCACAGGCCAGATGCAAAGCTCTCGCCTCTTTTCCAGCAGAGGCATGTGAGGTCTGTGTAAAAAGCTTTCTGGCAGAGGCCCTGCATTTTGCCTGGCTCTGCTTTGCTTCCCCAAGATTTGCTCCTCACCCTCTCTCTGTCTACCATCTTCTGATCCACAAACAAGTGTGAGGAATTCAGCTGCAGCTTGGAGAGAAAGCAGCTCACCTAAGGCACACAAAGAGCCCTGTTAGTGTTCCATTTCTGATGTATAAACAGTTACTTTGACATTTAATGAACTTGTCATCTTATACCTTGGAAGCACAGCAGCACCATGCACTTCTTTAGAATAAGCAGTTCTCTTAGCAGAAAGATTAATAATGCCTGCTTGCAAGTATGGGTTTCTTGGTCTTTAATAAGTAGTGAGTTCATACTACAAATTTTCCCCTGATGAAGACACTTTAATAGTCTCTTTCTCCTTGAATGGTCTGCCTGTTTTCATTAAATGTGAAGGAGCCTCTGATTTTGCAGGTTACCACCCTTTGTCTAAGAGCTTGAAATTGTTCAACAGGTTCAAGAGTTACTGTAAGCATGCATACTCTGGGCAAAAAAAAAAACCCAAAACAACAACCTATTAAGAAATACAGATTTCTTTAATCTGTCAAAATAGTCAGGAAAAATTCAAACAGGAATGCTATTTCTGACCTCTGCCAAGCTGACACTGTCCTGGAGCATTTGTGCTAGCAAAGAGCAATACCCTTCATGATTTCTCTCCAATGCTAGTTATTGCTAAATGTTTCTCTTGTTAACAAATAATAACGATCCACCTTCAGGAGATTTTGACAAAGTTATTGAATTTGGCAGCCTAACATTTTATTTTAGGATATTTTACTTAAATAACCATGAAAAGTGCTGTCTTCACTTACTGTACCTGTGAAACTTTATGTTCCCACTAGAATTCAGGACTTAAAAGTTCACTTATAAAGCCATACTGTAGTGGCAAAGGAGATGTAGCTGGCCAGCAGGTCCCCTATCCTTGCATGGGGAGAGCATTAGGAAAAGTGGGGAACTTTCTGCAGCCTGATGGTTGTTTCTCAAGCATAAGAAATGCTTGATGGTTGTTCTTTCTGTCTGTAAAATGACTTCTTGTTTTGACACTTGGGATTTGGGTTGTTGGAAATCTTTTCGTGTTTAAGGTGGTTATTCACAAATGCTAATGGTGGTGATATTAACAGTATAGTTTGTAGCTTGTCACTTAATTATCTCAGTCTTTATGTAAGAATTGGGGATTTTTCATCTCTTATGATTACCTGGCAGAGATGCACACATCCCATGATGTCACTCAGTATCACATTCAGGAACAGGCAGTGGGAGTCCCAGACCTCTACCCAGCAAACTCTGTCACAGGAGTACATTTCTGCTCTTTCCACTTCCATTTTTGTAAAGATTTTTGCTTCACCTTACCTGCTTTGTTTTTGGAGTTGGAGACATAAGCTCATCACAGAAGCATTCAAGTGTCACAGCATTAAATGAAAGGCAAAACCTTAACTCTAAATAAATAGTGCATTCTCATCATCATCTGCTTTACAGTTAGAATTGCTGCTCATGCTGAAGTTTTGATGAAAAACTGTTGGGTTTTTAACAAGAATATTCCTGATGGGATCCAAACTGCTGTCACACAAAGGTCATATCCAGGATTCCTCACCTGAGGATGCTGGCCATGAAGGTGATCTGGGGGACCATTAGGTACAACAGTGCATCCAGAGTGTCCAGACACCTTGTCCAGTTGCATCAGAAGGTTGCCACAGGGGATGCTGGGCAGCTGGATTCGAGGATCAAGAGCCATTTCATTTAGGACAGTACTTTTACTACTCACAAAGATCACAGGAAAATTGATCTGTGGTGTTTGATGTTCTGAGGTCACTGAGGACTTCATAGTTAATAACCAGCACTTCAGCTTGCACCTGGAATGAGACTGGCAGCCAGCAGGAGCCCAAGAGCAGGTGCAACATGCTCTTGTCCATTTACTCATCCTCTGTGGCAGGCAGCCACCTCCTGCACCAGCTGAAGCTGCCAGATGTCCTTGGGGTCAGTCCCACATCACACACATTGCAGCAGTCAAGAGTTTTACTTGCTGCTTGCTTTTGTTGACTGTTCCTGCCAGGGTCACTACCTGAGCCTGTCAGTAAAAATCTCCCTGTATAATTCCTTGTGCCTCCTAGGGAATGGCCTCAGGATAAATGGGACTTGTTTTGAGGTTGAAGTCTCCTATTGCATGTTAAATTTTTCTTTTTCTCCATCTGATGAGATACTATATTAACTATCATCAATGTCTTTTTAGATTATTATCTTTAGTGAATCATTTGCTCATTCTGCATAGGAACAGTAAACTTCCCTTTATCAAGAAGGGAATTTCCCTTGAGTCCCTTCAAAATGATATGTTACATTCTATAATTATTAACTTCTCTTTGTCTTAACCACCAAGCCCAGCAGTGCTCCCTTCCCAGCTGAACTGGCAGAGCTCACATTGTGACACTCTATTGTCATTCAGCTCAGGTGTTTTCCCTAATGGCAGCAGTAAACTCAGGTAACATTCCAGCCCCAGCTGCCTGTACTCACAGGTTATAATTTCCTGAAATGACCTCAGATTGTGGTGTTTGCCTCCTTCAGGAGATGGTGAAGAACATCAAACATGTCTTCATAAACATCATAAATGTTTATTTACCATTCTAAATGAGGTACATGTTTAAATGTTTTGTGGGCAGGAAGCAGTATTGATCACTGGTTGACCTTTTAAGAAAAACTATTACTGCAAGTTGAAATTGGCCACTCTTCTTACACCAAGCAGATTGGAATAATGTCTGTTTATAAGAAACAAAAGAAAACATGGAGACTATTGAGTGACCAATTTTGTATTAATATTTTATGGTGTTTGCAGTATTTTTCACAGTAATCCCAAATATCCTGATTTCTAACAATTTTCCTCTTTTATTTTGACTCCATTTCAAATTGCTGCTGAAAGGGTAGAGTTAAGGTTGCCTTGTATGCTGTGTAATTCTCTTCTAGCTACCAGCCTTAATTTGTGTTTTTCTGACATTTTAATGCTTGATTTTTGCAGTGAAGTTTGGTTTTGTTTGGTTTTTGTTTGTTTCCTTTAATTGTTTGGAGGTTTGTTTTGTTTTTTTCTTTTAATAGCTTTGCAAATTGTCGCAGGGTTTGTTTGCCCTCAAACTCTCAAACTTTTTTTTCTCTGTGATAATATGAAGTGTTTTCTCTGATGGCAACAATGCCCCTTTCCATGTAGTCTCAGGTTTAAAGTGTATCAGGCTTGAGTGTATTTGTTTGTACTTTAATAATATGCACATCCCCTCTGTGCCAATGCTGCTGTTTCCCTGATGGCAACCAAGAGTGCCGTGAATCCTCAGTCACCAATCCTTCTCTCCTCTTAAATGTCACAGCTGTCAGCAAAGGAGTGATGTAAAAAAATATTAGAACAACATTTTCTAGATTCTTCTGTGATCTGCTGCTACTTTCTCTCAAGCAGCAAGTGATGGGAATCATTCAGCAGGGACAGCTTAGAAAATGAAAGCAGCTGAGTAAATCTGACTCGTGGAACTAAATATCATGGATCAAATGGGCTTGTGCCAAACTTTCCCACTGGATTTACTGTAAGACTCTGACCCTTGTAGTATTACAAAAGTGGGTCAAATTTTCTGTGCTTGTACAGTAGGTCTTTTGATATTTTACCAATGCCAGTATGCACTATCAAAGGTTTTATCATCAGTTGCCAGAGTTAACTAAAAGTTTTGAATTTCAAAAAAGAGTGTAATTGGATGTCCTGCACCTCAAGAAAATAACAGGGGAATGGATCACAGTGCATGTTACACGTCTGTGCTGCCATAAGGAAGTTTGGCACTGAAACTCAGCTGGAATCCAGATGGAAAAGGTGAAAACATCCAAGACAAGGGAATTTTATTCTTGTGGATTAGGCGACATTTCAGTGCCCTCTCAGACCTCTGTGCCACCAGTCTGAGACTGTGCTGTGTCCAGGAGGTGCAGGTGGGCTGCACTGGAAACACGGGATGTGACTCAAAGTGGAGCTTTTCTTCTCTCTTTTCTCCCTTCAAGTATTAGTAGCCTAGTCCTGATCTTGGCCATTCACCTCTCACCCTTACTCCCCTAATTTTAATTACAGAGATTTTGTGATCCTTCTGTTTCTTTCCTTTTTGTTGGTTGGTTGCAATCCCCAGCCCTAAAGATCCAGTGCCCATTTTTCTCAAAGGAGTAATGGTTCTCTTCTCCTCAGCCCCTCTAGTGAGGCACAGCTGATGAAATTTGTATTGCTGCAGTCTGGCTTTCACCTGACTATGAGCCTGCATCTTTCCATCTTTTCCATCTTGTCCATTCTGCTTTGTCTCAGAGGTTCCACAAGTTTGAGAACCTGGAGTTCTCAGCACAGCCACTTTTCCTCCTTCCCACATTAGTGGCATGACAGCTTGTCATCAGAGAAGTATTTATAGTGTTGTGAACTGCTTCACAGCCTCAGGTAGGGGACAGGAAAACCGAGAGCTGAGGACAGAGCAGTGCTGGGCGTCCATCACCCACTGAGGTCTCAGTTCATCCAAGGCAATGGTCAAGCCATGCCAGGGCTACCGGGCAGCTCAACGCTGTGACAGCCAATGTTGCAATTGTGGAAGGTTGACTTTTTTCCAAAATGAAACAAAATCGAGTCTTCTAAAATGGCGATAATCCTCCTTACATTACCAGGCTGATACTGGAGGTATCATTTGCCTGCAGGTCTGTGGTGTAACCTCAGACTGGTTGCACTCCAGACCCAGCTTCTCTTCCAGTTCTTATAACTCTAAATTCTGGCAGCACAGAAGTTAATAGTTTAGGAAAATTTTGCTTTTCTAATAATTAAGTCTGTAGAAGGTAGAAATCAACAGTACAGTGCATTTTCCCAGCAGAGACCGTAAATTAATTAGGAGCAATTTGCTGTCAGAAACAATTTCCATAATTTTAAGTAAAAAAGCAGAAAACCCGTTTTTATCCTGAAGTGATTTAACTCCTGTGATGATGAATTATGTGAAATTGCAATTTACCTGCTCCTGGCTCCTGGTACCCAGAATGAAGTGGGTGAGAATCAGGTGGTGGTTTCTACTGCTGGGGCAGAATTTCTGAGAGTGATGCTCTCTCTACCCACCATTCAGATCTTGACCTTTTCATAACAGAATTGTCTTTGACACTTGCAAATTCCTGTCAGGAGATAATGAACAAATTGCAGTGCTAATCGAACACAGGCCTTTTGTAGGCTTTTGCCTGATAGTCACGCACCAAAGGTCACAGTCTAACTAATGAGGGCTTTGGGTGATACCTACACAATATGTGGGCCTTTCTGAAAGGCCAAAATTTATGGGTGCCACTTGGGGACAATTCAGCTATCACAAGCATCTTAGAAGTACAGGAAAGGATGATCCATCCATCACTAAAACCCCATTATTGGACTTAAACACTCAGCCTAATATGCATAATTGCCAGACCTTGGGCTCCTCAAAAAGGCCCCAGTGTCATTATGATAGATCCTCCTCTGTGTTTACCAGGAAGAATGAACATGAGATGGTCCATTGTGGCATTTAGAATTTCAGGCCATCAGGATTTTAGGGTGATTTGCAGATATAAAGTCACTGGGATGCTGATTTAAATGAAGGGAACATTTGCAGAATCATAAATTTGTCCTGTGAAGTCTATTATGTGAATACATTTCTGCAGCTGATAAGCATTAAAAAATTTACTGCTTCACACTTGCATTTTCTCATCCCCCCTCCCTTTTTTTTTTTTTTGGTGGCCTTTTCAGGTGTGAATACATTTACTAGTCCTTCCATTTTTTGCTGTTGTACAATTAAAGCAGTCTGACCTCTAGCTGCCAAAGATTTCACCAAAATACATCATGGAAACTCTGCCTTCCAGAGTAATGGAATCTGCTTTATCATTAGTCCTTGCTTTAAAGTGACACGTGCACTTGATTACAACTGCTCCAAAATATACAGGAATTGAAAAGGCCCTGGAAGATAAATTAGGCTACTATGCTCAAAATCTTCAAGTTACCTGCAGAATTTTAAGCCAGCCTAGAGCACGTTAACGCAGCAATGCTGTGTTAAAATCAGCCTTTTCCCCGGGGTGCTGGCAGCAGATCTCAGCCTCGGCAATGGCATTTGGGCTGGTGTCCCTGCGTTCCCATGGCACACACTTGCCTGGTGCCATTCCCTGTCACACTGGGGTCTGGGGCATTGCCCTGGCAGCTCCGCGGCTGCTGCGCTTCGGCGCCGCCTGAAGCCCTCCCCGCACGCAGCTGATCTCTGCTTGGCTCGCACGCCGGGATGCTGTGGGATGGAAGGTGCTACAGAAATGGATGCTATATAAATATTTTTGAGTTCTAGAAATACAGGCTACAGAAAAAGCTCAGCTCAGAGCTGACAGCGTAATCAGAATCTGCATTTCACACCCCGGCGACGGCGCCTTGTGTGACACAGTCTGCTTAGCACTCCCCGGCACCACTGTACCCTTCCAGATCTTCCAAGGAACCATGAGATGTGAGGTTTGTTAGTCTGCATATTCCTGTTCTTTCATATGTACTAAAAAATAGCTTTTCTTTTTTTTTTTACCCATTGAATGATGACCTTGAAATTTTTTACCTACTGATTCAGACTCCCACCAGATGAGAATTTCTGTTTCCACAACTGCAATTCTTGCTAAATGTCTGAGTAGCTCATAGAACTGCAGAAAGGCATTGAAGACACCCTCTCCTGGTCATCCACTGAATGCACTAATTTATTTTTAAATGAGCTTGCAAGTCCTATTTGTGTTATGTGTGTGCTTACTTAAGGATACGTTGGGAAATTAGTGCTCATTTGAAGTTAAGAGTCCAAGCCAGTAACGTGAGACATCTCTTTCAAATTATCTCAGCATGTGCATCAGATGCCAGGTCCAGGTAAGTTGTGCTGGATATGATAAGTTTGGACACATTGGTCCATGCAGTGAGAAACATCATGTGTAACAGGCTTTGCACATTGCCACCAAGACCAAAAGCTGAATGACTCCAGGGTCTGTCTGTACTTGAAGCTTTGTTTTGGGTTGGGATTTTTGTCATCCAGTCTGTCAGTGAGTTTTTGTTCTGAATTGCTTTGCAATCTCCCCTCCAAGTAAATCCTGCAGCCACTGCTCATCCTACTCACAGTGACAGCACCTGAAAGACCAGATGTGAATGTGTTGAATGCGGGCATGACTCAGTTCCAGCAGGAGGCATGAGAAAAAAATCAGAGACATTTTTGCACTTTGCCTCACATCTTCTACTTTGTGGAACATTGCACTTTTGAGGGAAATTATCTGCTATGAACTATACAGCCCATTTCAAAACATACAGACAACTCCTTTACATATAATATCCAGCATAAACCCTCAGAATTCCCCTTGTGTGTATAACTTAAGTCAAAGAGAATCAAATGCTATTTTGGCAAGGTATGCACTGGCCAGGGTGTGGTCTTGTTTAAAAATAAATATATAAAATTAGCATGAAATCAGGACGAATCTGTGCATCTGTCACACAGCATAGGTTCATTAGGTATTACAAAACCTCTCAGAGAATATATACACTATTTAAAAATAAATGTGCAAAGTGCTGGGCACTGATGATTATAGTTTGGACAACTTGGGCATTGTTTAGATATAATCTCTTTATATCCTGAAAGCATTCAGCTGGTCTGACTCTTTATGGCATTCTTTGCTATTGAAAGTCATGAAAAAAAAGTTTAACAGGAAAATCTGTGTCTTATGCATCCACCCTCCCCTTCCAGGTCTTCCTTTCAGTCTTCCAGTGTAAGTGCTACAACAGAGACATGGTTAGATTAACAGTTTCTGGGTTTAATCTGAATTTCCAGTTAGAGGTTTCTTTAGGGAGAATGGATGGAGCTTCTAGATCAGCAGGTGACTTGGGATAAAAGGTTTGATTGCTTTTTGCCAGAATTAGGCCAGGATTTGGAGAGTTCCGTGTGGCTCAGACCTGCCCTCTGCAATCTGCTGTTTCCTCCTCCTTGTCATGCTCCTGGTCCTGGACACAAGGATGGCTGCACCAGCTTCTCTGGGTTGCTCTTCCTGGCTGCAACACATCAGAGCTACAGCTCATCTGCTGTCCCCAAATGATTCTCTTACCTGTAAGCATGGATTCCTATATTTACTCCCTGTGAGCAATGACTTCTGTCGCTCTGATTCTTAAGATTTTCTAAAGCCTTCTGAGTTTACATTCTGTTAGAAAACTTTCCCACACATTTTCTATAAACAACATATTGTTTTGCATTCCTTTATGGGGGTGGAGGAAGTTGATGTACTGGTGGTTTGTCCAATGTCTTTGGAGAGGTGGCCCATTCACTCTCCAATCCACTGTCACCTTTGGAAAAGTATAAAAGTTGGAGTCAGGAAATAAACCTTCTTCTTTTTTACCTTGCCATCGCAGTGGCTCGTGTTGTGCTTTTCGTGTCCTATAGTGACAGACTTCTTTGTGGGGGATGTTTTGATTTGATGCATCCTAATCTGGATATGATCTTGACTTAATTCCTGTAGCCTTTTAGTAAAACCTGTAGAAGAATTTCAGAAGAAACCTTTAGGAAGTTTGTCAGCACATAGTCCTGAGACTGCTGATGAACAGCTTGGGTAAATCACTCCTAAAATCCTCATTGACAAGTCAAGATAATAATAAACACATTGTCTTCACAGTTGTTAATTCTCTTTCTGGAAGGTGGGGGTTTTGTTGGGATTTTTGTTTTGTTTGTTGCCTTATTCTACATAAGTCTTACTAGCTATTAAGCATCTGAAAATATTGTTGCCATGGGATAGGAGACAGCTTCACACCTGAGGCCACCAGGAACACACTGACCTCTGATGCAGAGGTACAGGAGGAAATGTGTGAACTCCTGTTACATGAAGTGTTAAACTTCATCAAATGGACGCTCCTGTAACCTCTTGGGGACAGAAATAATCATTACGGAAAATATTTTCCATCTGAATTTTCAAGTGGTTGCTCCAGTGGGATTTAAGCAGTAGGGCCCAGTGATAGTTCCAACTGAATTTGCCAGGAAACATCAGGTGGGTATTGGTTTCTTATGTGGACTGTACATTTATGCATAATAATGTTAAATATAATGTGTTCTTAGCCTTGTCATATAACCAAGAATGGAATTTAGTTAAAATAATTCCCAGACTGGGATGATCATTTGAGCTAGCACTTGGCCAGGAGAGAGACTCATAGAAGGCAAATCATGGACTTAGCAGTGTCCTATATATTAAATGTTTTGTAAAAGATTGGAGCTAGGGGAACAAATAATCCAAGTAAATGAGTAAAATTCCTTGTGTTGCTTGTGGGGGGAGGAAGGGGAAGAGGAGAGGAGATATTGCTTGGCTTGGATCCAAGGAAGTGTTTAAAAGCATGTTAAACTTTAATGAGGTAAATAGTCTCATCTCTGTGGTGTAGAACATTTAGGCTTAATTCTAGGCACATGCTTAAATTCTTTGCCAAATTGGGGTCTAAAAAAGAGTTATGCTTTTGCATCTGAGAAGCAGGGATGATATCACATGACTTCTATATTTAATCACAACTACTGAAGGCAGCTGGGATTTTGAATACAGAATACTTAAAGCAAACTGTTCTTGATCAATCCATAGAGAAATACTCAGAGGGAGAAAAAATATATACAGTAAATTTGAATAATGAACAGTTTTGAGGAAATTGCAATCTGCTTGCAGACATTTGGAGAGCAGAAAAGAAGCTAAATTTGTTGAGTAAGTTACTTGCTGTGATCTATTCTCTTGGCTCTAATTAGAGAGAAGTGAGCAGTAAGGGAACTCAGAAAATGAGACTGCTGTGGACTGAAGTGCCCAAAGAGAAGAGTTTAAGTTGGAAGGATTTTTTTTAAAGTGGATTATTTTCCCCCAAGTATTCTTTAAATAGGAGGGAAAAATGTATAAACAATCAGCTCTGATGCTTGACAAATATGACAGAAAACATTTTTGTTTTCTTTGGAATTCAAATATTTAAGTTTACTAAAGGAGTTAATGATGTCAGTGAACAGCTGACAACTTTGTAATTTTTTAACCTTACTGTCCATTATAATATCACCAAAGTCTCTTCACTGACTACTTCAGATCAGACTTGCTCATTAACAGCATTTAAGTCACAATGCAGCAAATCATTCTATCTTTGAAGACCTTCCATGACTGATGGCTGCCCTGTGAAAGACCAAAATATAACAACTGTCACTATTGTTTCTCCAAACAAAGCTTCCAGACATCAGATGGAAGATCATATCCGGAAACTTTAAATTTAAACACTTCCCTGATCAGGCTGCCCCTTACTTTGTAGCAGGTCCACAGTGACAGTCACTCCACACAACGAAACTCACTCTTTGTAGTAATAGGAAAACTCATTTGTGGAGGGCAGAACTTTCTCAGGCTGGTGGCGAAACAAATCCACAGGAATGCAAGACAATCACTTCTTAGGTCACATTTCTTTTGCCCTAATTTCTGTAGTACATAATATAGAGTGGCAGAGATTTTTATTAAAAACAAAAACAAAACAAATAACAAAAATCTAAAACCCCCAAACCAATCACTCTGCAAAGTAATAAAGGGAGTAAATGGAACCTCTTCTTTCTTATCACCAGTATTGTGGGAGTTGGAACTAGATGTTAATTTAGGTCCCTTCCACTCTAAGATTCTCTGATTAGCAACCTACTGAACCCATGGAAAATAAGCTTTTGGATCATTTTGTCATGTCTCTTGTACTAGGTAGGAGAGATAGGAGCTCCTACTTTGAAAATGGGATGTGCTTGTTCCATTTCACTTCTTAAAAAGCAAAAAAAATATTTAATTTATAAAATATTTATTTTAATCTTTCCTGCGCACTTGAAGCATGCGTGGTGGGCTGAGGGCTGTTTAACTGTTTCCATATCTGCTTTTAAACATAGCTTCCATGTCAAATTTCCACAGTTTGTAGTCTTTCTTTTCATGATTACTGCACCACCATTTGGAATTCTCACACAGAAATTCTTATACACAATTATTTTGGACATGATTGCAGTACATGTGTCTTAGTACTGCAGCTGGGTAAAAATACAGCTAAACAGTTTCTCCCCCATGCATTTATAACACAAAAATCTTTGCCTGGAATTCCTAGAGTTCCTTCAGATTTGTCACAAGCAGAACTGATGGATTTTAGTTCAACAGTTTGCTGTTAGCTTCTAGCAGAGGAAGTGGGACCACTCTAGACTGAACAGTCTTAGGCAATGAATGGCAGCACCTCATTCCTTCCTATTTTCTCTCTCTACCAATGACATCCTTGTTCGTGCCACTCAGATCCATGTTTTTTCTCCTTGATTTCATTCATTCTATTGTAGCCTTGCAGGATTGTTCTCAGGGTACAGCAGCTTGTTGAAATGTGTTTATAATAACAATTACACCTACTCCAATCACTAAAGTGTAATCTTTATCTTAATCAAAAAAAAAAAAAAAGGAAAAAGAAAAGGACAAGCGAGGGCAGAAGAAAAAAATATACATCACAAACTACTCCAAAGTTCTGCTTGACTTATTTTTCAATTACAGCAGGTGAAGCAGAATGAAATTGTTACAGCCATTTATTGATTGTGTTACTATCCATTAAAGTACAACAGAAGAAGTCCATCATATTGTGTAACAACTTAACTATTTAAAATAACAAAGGCTTCCTATTGTTTCCCATTTTGGCCATTTTCCTGACAAATACATTCCACTTCCATGCTGGAAATCAAATTCAGGAATCATAATGAAGAAATTCTGTATTCAAGGTGACATTATTTCTTCTCCTAGCTATTGAAATTCTTCAGCTTTTCCACTGAAAAATAACTGAAGCAGAACAAAGGTAATGAAATATATTAATTATATTAATGATGTTTTACTGAAACTGGCTGCTTCCTAAAGAGAGGGCATATATAACTGTAAGGAGAGATTCTATCAGTGGGTAGACGATTAACAGGTAATGCTGTTACAGGAGCAATTTTAGATTCTATGAACTATTCAGACACCTGAATGACAAACCATTTTGAAGTTTTGTGGTGAAGAGCAAAGGTTATCATCTCTTCTAAGGTGGAGTGGTGCAATGAAGGGCTGATTCAGTGAGTGATGTTGTAGATGTTGGTGAGAGCAGGCTGGACGTGGGCTCTCTGTTGGTGTCACTGCAGCTAAAATGCAGCAGCTGATGTCCAGTGTCTGATGAAGAACCATACGGTCTTGAGCTGCTAAAATTTCCCTTGAAAGAGTCTCTGTGTGTGTTTAATAATCTCTGCCTCTTATTGGCAGCCCAGTGGGAAAGGTTTTCTGGACTTCTTTGGGATTTGGTAAAAATGGAGCTGCACAGAGAAGGGAAGTTATTCCTGTGCCAAGGAGACATCCTGCCCCTAGCAATGCTGAGTGGCACTGCTCAGGGAGGGATGGGAGAGCAGGGCTGGGCAGTGTCACTTCTCCTTGCAGGCTCCAGCAGCGTGTGCTGCACAGGATCAAACCACAGACATGTGGGGCGTTCAGTTTGTTTCATGTTTATTTTCATGAGTTTTGCTTTCACCCACGTACCAGCTTAAATTCCATCCTCATGAGAGAAACAAAATCTTAGGGAAATGAAGATGACAGAAAATATCCCTATTCTACTTCCACCAACGCTAGCAAAGAAATTACTGGGACAGGAGCCAGAGCCCTTTCGCCCATAGTATTGTTCATGCTTTAACCTTGCTGCCACTTCTCTTCCTATTTCCAGTTGTCAGATCACTCTTCCCCACCACTGATAATAGTGTGGTGTTGCAGCAATTGCTAACATGAAATATCCACAGCCTGTTGCTGTAACCACAACTTCTCTCTTTGAACCCATTCACTGCACATAAGTTTCAAGTTTCTTGTAGCTTCCTTCAAGTAAATTAGACTTTGTATTTTGAATGCCCATTTAAAGGCAACGCAAGGCTGGCATTCATGGCTTCCTTGCATAGTTATTTCTATCCTAAAATCCCTAATGACCATTTTTGGGTTTTCAAATAATTCAATAATTCAAAAAATTTTCTTGCCAATTCCTGTGTCCTGCCCCACTGTCACTGTGGGTTTGGGCTCTTGCATCTCTCAGATGTCTTTTATTTGACTTGTACAGTAAATACCTGTCAGACTCCTGAAGTTGTTTCATGAAACAAACTCCTTTATCTCCATAATTGATGCTGAAATGCTCAATATGAATACCAGTTGTGTGTGTCAGTGTGTTTTAGGATCAGCTGGAGCCGTGTTTTTGTAGGGTAGTGCTCCTGCCCTTGTGCAGTCTGGTCAAGGGTGCACTGGCCAAAAAAGGAGCTGCACATCAGGACTTGGTTAACATTCACTGCCCTTTGTGCTTTCAGATGTCTGGGGTATTTCCTTTACGAGCATATAAAGAGGTTGAAAATAAATATGCAACACCTTAAAACATTACTGTGCACATAAGTTATTTCTTAATATACCTCTAGAGCTGAGGCAGAAAGGGCACCTGTCCAGCCATCTTTGGGTCTCCCAAAAGTGCAGTGCAGGTGTTCCTGAGTCACCTGGTAGTGAAGCAGTGTGCTTGGATTTCCTTGTTTCACTGGACAAGCAGCTACCACAGACTGTGCTGTGTGGCTGCACGTCAGGGGTTAATTTTGTTCTCCAAGCACATTTGGGAGTGTGTTCAGGCAGCACACAAAGTGAAGGCTGGGAATCAAAGCAAGCAGGCTATCTCCTCCCACAGATCTCGCAGCAGAATTTAGGAGCTGAACGATGCAACATGTGCATAAAAGCTTGATAATGTTTTTAAAACATATCACTTGAAATATGTTAACGCATATGTTCCGTCATGTAGAACTCTTTCATAATACATCATTTGGCCCTTTAGTTTTACACCCAGCTCATTATGGCTCATGTGCAAAGAGAAACATTCTCAAAAATTTCTCCTGGTCTTTCCCCAACACTAGCATGACCTTTCTTTCCCACCTTGTGCAGTCCCTTTTTTCTCTTGGCATCTCACTTTCCAGCTCTTTCTGAGCCATTTCCAGTCTGGTAGCATTTATCCCATCAGTGTTTCAAGGGAGGCTGAAAGCTGCAGGCTGCCTAAAGGAGGATTCAGCCTGCTCTTGTTTCAAAAGTTTAAAGGTTTCCCACAGTTCAAATTTGCCTGATTGTCTGTCTGTGAATAATTGGTTCTTTTGAAGCATCAGGGTTTTTTTGTTTGGTTTGGATTTTTTTTTAATTTATTTGTATCAAGATTAGATAAACAGGATAACAGAACTCCATTGTTACAGGAATTGTTGTGAAACAGGCAAATTTCATGTTAATTTTACAAAAAGGTTTAAATTCAGATAAGAGTTTACAGCACATGCACAAGAACTATGTGTCATTTTAATTTCTCAGTCCTGGTAAGATAATAAGCCAATAGGCAGAATGGCATTTTCATTTAAAAACTGCAGAAGAATCAGACAAATCATTGCACAGAAATTCCTTGGATAAGGCAAGGTAATGCTTTTCCTGCCATATTTTCAGTTAAATAAAATATGTCCCTTATACAGGGCTGTACAGAGGCCTCAAGCACAGCTCCAGGTGGAATTTCCCCCTCTTCCCAAGGATCACACAGTGCAGGCTGCCACCCAGCCCTTCGTGTGGGCACACATATTACAATGCTGATTTTGTAAATTTGCCAGTTACTCAGATGAATGGATTCCTCAAATAGGCTCTTTCCTGACTTCTGAATTTCATACAATTTTGCTCTCAGTAGTTCCCTTTCAAGGTCAAAAGCAATTTCTGCACTTCTAGGAATGTTCTACTTGCAGGGATTTTTGATGTTCCTACAGTTCATGATTTTTACTAGAAATTCATTTGTCTCAGCAGATAGGGGGTGATCAGATGATGCTGAGCAATGCCCACAGGGAGCTGCCTCCCTGATCTGTCTCGTTTTGTGTAAAGCAGGGTAGAAACTTCTGCTTTAATTATGACCAACTTCCCTCTGCACAAGGGTCCTGAAGTCTGAGTCAGGGGATTTTAAAATACCAGCTGCTGATCACAGGCAGAAGAGCTGAGGTGCTCAGTTAATCTCTTGAACATCTGAGAGTTGCCTGTTGTTGTTACCTGGTACAGAAATATGAGAATCCAGATAAGAGAGAACAATGGTACCCCCCATGGAATGAACTGGTAGCATTGGAAAGTTGAAAACTGGATTGAAATAGGAAAGAAGCTTCCACATGAAACCTTTCTTTTCTTGTGGTTAGCAGACTGTTTTCAGAGTTTGGGCTTTTCTGGGTTTTCCTTTCATTTTGTTTCCAGATCAACAATATCGATGTGTTCAATTTTTAAATATTTATTTACATTTCCCTTTCCCCACTTTCCTTTCTTGCTCCCCACCTTTAGTTGCTGCATATTCTAAGGTATGTGAACAGCCAGAAAATGCAAATGGAACTCAGAATGGTAAACCTATAATTTTTTAGAAGTTAAAATCTGTCTCACAGTACATTTTCTGTCCTGTTTAAAGTAAAATAAAGAAAACATCTCAATTCTTGGAGTAAATTAAGTCTGTTTTTTGGTAAGGCAGTAAGCACATCAGCTTATTCTTTTTTTTTTCCCCACAACATATGGGGCTTTCTGTTTATTGTCTTTCCCTAATTTTCAATATTTTTCTTTGAGCTTTTGTCAGCAAAGGCACACGCTCCCCTCTGAGGTTTGTTCTCCTTCAGAAAACAGTCGGTGAATCTGAGTAATTTCCCCTTGCGAGAACGCGTTTGGTTTGAGAGTTTTGGTGAATTATATTCTGCTGATTAGCGAGGCAAGCGCTGTGCTCCATCTGCTAGAGAATGGAATGGGATATTTATAACGTGATGGATGCTCCTGTTGGGTGGGTGTGCAGGGCTCCGGTGTGACTGAGCCATTGGCCCGGGCTCTGGGCTGCTCCCTCTGGTTTCTGTCACACAGGGACAGGGAGTGCTGCTGCAAGGACCACAGTTCATGTAAAACAGCAGCAAAGTCAAGGGACACTACCCTTTTCCATCAGAAATTCAGGAAAAGAAATGATTTCTCAGTTATAACTATTCAGCGTTAGGTTAATATTCTTCTCCTCTCTCAGAGCAATTAGAGAATGTGCATATGAAATTTCTTCTGCATTCATTGTGCACTGCCTAACAGGATGTTTCTATTGTCCTAGTTTGCTCTGAACTGTACATCTATATTTGTATAAATCCTCTAGATTTCACACTTTTCCTCATCCCAGGAATGAGTGGGTGTTTCAGTGCTGCAGAAATGCTGTGTGCTGCTGTTATGCATGCCTTTATTTCAGTATGTGGAATGAACACTTGCAAACACTGCTGTTCACTACTTAACACACCTTCCCTCCAAATATGACCAGAGCAACTACTTCTTAGCTCCCAGAGATGACATAGTTAAAACAAACTAAGAAGCCTCAAAAAGCCCTCCAAACTGAAAATTAATTACAGTGGAATTGTACAAGGATGTCTTAGTACTGAACCATGTTGAAATCTGCTGCTCTTTACAAGTCAAAGGGATGTATCCTGCTCTGAAGTAAAGGCACTTGTTTTTCTTAAGGTCATACAAAACAAAGCATATTATTTGAACAAATGTCAGAATAATGTGTGTAATGAAATATACTATTTACTCGCTTTCAGCATTTGAACTGTGACAAATCTGGAAAGGAAATCAACACTTACTGCTCTTGTTAAATAGTCCTTTTAATATTACAAGTGAGTTTACATTGCTGGGCTCATGTGTACTTTAATGATTCCTGGAAGTACAATGACTTGGCCCAGAGGAAAGCACAAACCTAATACTTTATTTTGTGTGAATTAAATGCAGCTAATTAAAGAGAAGGAAAATTAAAAAGAATTAGGCAAAAGAAAAGCACTACTGTAAAGCTTTTATTAAACACTTATACAGTGCATGAAGAATGTGCAGAGAAAAATGAGCCACTGATTCATTTCTGAGAGCTGCTGACTGCAGCCTCCTGGCTGGGGAGTGAGGCACCATCTTTCATGTCTTACCTATCCCTGAGTCAGAACTCACACAGGTTTGGCCCCTGGGCATTCAGAAAAGTGTTGTGTATGAAATGATCCGATCTGAAAGTGGGATTCCACTTGCCATAAAACAGAATGACCCCCTGCACAGGTGGAACAAGTTACCTACTGACAGTCTTATGGATGGCACACGTGCTCTGCCACTTTGGCTGATGTAAATGAACATTTGCTTTCTTCTCAGTGGAAGTTAAGATCTCATAACCCACCCAGATGCCACTGAAGTGAGTGGAAACAGGAATAGATCATAAATGGGAATAATAAATAAAGATACACAATGCCAGGGAATTTCATGGTGATTGAATTTCCAAGCAGAGAAGGTTACATTTCACTCACTTTGAATTTTCAAAACATGTTTGCCTCTGTCATTTATTTCTTTGGACTTACACTGATGTGCTTTCTTGGAAAAGTATTTCTAAGAAGTTATTTGCATGACGGATGTGTGGGTAGAGTTATGCTCAGATTAAAGGCTGGCAAAGATCTGAGGGACAGATGTGCCTGGGAAGACCAAGAAGACAGTGACCTCCTGGATTAGAGCAGCACACTGGGTGGTGCTGCTGCTGGGAGTCAAACATCCCTGTTTGATTTGGATGTCAAGAACTTCATTCAGAAGCCAGGTATCACCTAAAATCCAGGAAAATTTTTTTTATTTTCATGGAGGTGTGAGACTACAAACTTGGAGAAGGCAATAGCTGGGTAAACTCGAGGCAAAGAACATTGATGTTGAAGGCTTTCAGGCATTTCAGATGGACAGTTGACTTCAGAGTATTTACTGGGGAAAATAGAGAGAAAAAGGTATGGAAACTTTCTACTATCTGTTCCTCTGAGAAACAGGAAAAGTGAGAGAGGACACAGCAGGTTCTCGGGAAACTGTATAAAAAACAAAGCAAATAAATAGGGGAAGAGGAGTTAAAGTACATGAAGCCAAAGTTTACTTGATGAAGTTAAGAGAAAATGTGGAATGATGCTAAGTTTGAAATTTTTTTTATGATATGAGACTTAAATATTTCCATTTTTAAAACAAAATCTGGTATTGTCTTCAGGATACCTCACTTTTAACTTCTTTAATTTTTTTTTCCTCATTTGTTTTTTGCAACTCAGAAAAAAAATTCCTGCAATGCCAATGTTTCAAATGCTATGGGAATCCTGGATGGCATCCAGCTTTTGCTGCTTTTGTTATACCATGGGTCCCACAGAAGGGCTATATTGCTCTTCCAACACAGTATGGGTTTTATGAACAAAAATTCCATCTCCTGGCTTTGTTAGTGAGTCAGGAGTTTCCCTAAGTGTTTGGCTGTTGTGTACACACCCAGCAGAGCTCTGGGTTCCTTGTGATGAGGATGACCACTCCAAAGAGGGCTAATACCAGGGATAACAATGTCCAAGAGTGGGCTTGGTATTCGCAGTGAAATACACACCAAGAAATATCACACAATGCACTAGTTTCATATATTTAGGTTCATTTTCTGTTCTTGCTTATGCCTTCATATCTCTTATTTTCAGGTCATTTAAATAAGAGACATGTGGTGGGACTCTATCATTTAAGAAAAATTGGTATTCTGCCATCCATGAAATTGCATGGACACCTTCAACTTATCCCAAAGTGCAAATTATGTGTATTTCTCTCCCTTAAAAAGTCAATGTGAATAAATGCTTAAAAATATGGGTCACAAAAAACACATTAAAAAGGTTATTTTTTTTTCTCCCCTTGAGAGTTCATTTTGATTTTGCCAGCTTTTCTCTCCCTCCTTCACAGCAAATATACTGAGTTGGATAGTTGTTGACTAAATAAAAGGAATAGTTGACACATACGACAGCAATTTATTGTTTCAGTCCACATGGTTAAATTCCTCCTGCTTGTTCCTGCTGAAGTAGCCTCTGTTTCATGAGGTACACCTGCACTTCCCACGGGAGCAAGCCTGGGATGCATTTCCAGGCTGTGACTGGTGTGACCACATTGCTGAGCAGTCTTTAGCTGCAGTGGAGCCTGTTTAACCCCTCTGCCCAATGCTTCTGGGACAATTCCCTGCCCTGCTGCAGGACGTGCAGGGCCATGTGGCACTGCCATGTATTTGGATTTGCTGCAGGCAAAAGTCAGGAGCAAACATCTCTCTGTCGTGCTTTTCATTCCCCTGAAATGCCAGGGGTCTGGGCTCAGGAACACACAGTGTAATTCTGGAATTTTGCAACAGTGGAGCTGGAGGTTGTTTCCTTTGGGTTAGCACCTAACCAGAGATCATGCCACAAAGTCTTGGATAGTTGTCCCAGGAGATTCCTGTGGTGTCATCTGGCCCAACCCAAGCCAAGGAAACACAGACCATGCCTGGGGGATGTTTCTGTCATCTCGAGGGACAGAGACTCCCCATCCCCATCCCACAGTCTCAGGTCAGCACTCTGCTGATGTCTGAACTAAACTGACCCCGCTGAACTAAAAAGTCCATTGTTTCTACCCCTTCCACAATACAGACTGAATCATTCCTTTCCTTTTCCACAACAGATTTTCAAATACCCCAAATTTGTTTTTTTTAAGACAAAACAACCTCACTCCTTCCAGCCAGTTCCCGTGTGTCATCTCTGTACAAGTCCTTGCTCTGCCCAGGCAGGCTCTGCACAAAAATTGCTCCACTGCTCCAGCTTATGCTGTACAAATGCTGAACAGAGCAGGCAGATCAAGTCCTATATTTCATATTTGCCTCATTTGTAAAGTCTGATGCTGTTGACTTGGGTTGAGTTTCTGATTTAAGATATGTCACAGTTTCTTGTAAAATCTCTCAGGTCGTCTTCTAGCTCGTATTTGTTCAGTTAGGTATTCCTTATGTATAACCTTGTCCTTATTGATCTGTCACCATTTTTTCATCAGGTTCTTTCTTCAATTTGTCATGCTCATTCTGAATTTTAATCCTGTCCTGTAATATCTTTTTGTGGTATTTTCAAGTCAATACCAGTGAAAGAATACCTGAAAATGATGAAGGGGGAGGAACAGGGCACTCAGTCTGGATAACTTATTTCCTAATTCTGTAATTTATTATGAATTGTTTGATCTCTATGAAAGGCTGTTAGCAAGCTGATGCCTATACTATCAGTAAGATGTATGTATACCTATTATTTCCTAAGGAACATTGTTTATGAAGTATTGAACTTTTATGAAAAATTACAAAACATTGAGGCTGAAGATGGCAAAAGTTGGCAAAATACCAGTATGGATAGACATTTAGACTTTAGCAGTGTGAGCAATCAGAATAACACTGTTTGCAAGCCTGGAGAGCAGAGAGAGCAGTTAAACTTACAGAAAGGCCAGTCCCCAACTTCAAATTCACATTACTATTTGAAAGATGGTGAACATTTGCATTTTAATCTGGAGTAACAGCAGCTTGGCTCCCCAAGATAAGAAGATAGTGATTCAATTAGTTAATGTGTGTGCCTCTACTTAGAAATACTAGCCTGGTTTTTAATGATGTAACACCTTCCTTCATTTCTTCATGTAAGGTGACTTGCAGACTTGTTTCTGCCTGCAGGGTTAAGATGTAAAATGGGATCTTTTAATAATCCCAAAAGGCAGGACCTGCCTGCTCTATGTCATCGAGGAAAGCTTGATTTGCTCTTCTGGGCCTGCTCCAGGTCTTGAAGATGGTGCAAGTTGGATTAGATTTTAACAAGGAAGAATAAGATGAATACATAACAAGATCTGATCCCGTCCTTATGTCGATTGAATGTGCTGTAGTTGTTCCAAGCCTCCTTGCTTCACCAGCTTTTCAAACTGCTGTTCACATACTGTTGGCTAAAAATGAATGAGGAAAAATACATTTCCTTACTGCTTGTACCTGAATTTATGACTATTGAGCCTCCAACTTCCAGTTATGATCTGTCTCATATATGTAATAACACATTTTCTGCAGGTGATGAGGTTGCTGTAACTTGTGATGAAGTGCAGGCAGCAGTTTGGTTTATTTTGTAATGCTTCTTTGTGTGTACCTGAAAATGGGTCATTTTTCTCCTGCAAGAATCACAACAGGTATCTCTGCAGGGGGACAGGCAGCAGCTGAACCACACAGGGAAGGAGGGATGCTGCTGTTAGCTTCACTCCGATTAAACTATTGCTGCAGCTGGAACAAAACTACCCAGATGCAGGCTCCAGGCTCACCAGGTAGAAATTGTTCCCAGGAATAAATAAAAATGGTGATGATGAAGATTTCCTCTTTAACACACACATAGGGTGAATGGAAATTTGTCACTTATGGGTTCTGCTTTGGGGAGGCAGAGATTGTTTCCTTGCGTGACCTTTATAACAAGAAGTGTCAGACTTCATCCTGTATGTATCAGACTAGTGTGACATTGGATATTAATCCTGATGGAAAAGGATTATGTGATTTTTCACAGGCACTCAGAGAGATTATCGTTTCTGTCCTGGCTGGAAGGTAGCAAGAGTCCCTCTCTGCAGATGCTGGCTGGGAGCAGAGTGATCCCCAGAGAGCAGTACGAGAATAACCAAGCATGGGCAGCAGCTCTAGCTATTGAACTTTCTTTTCACTTTCCATTTATTTCTGTTTTCAAGTGTGTTGCTTTGAGGACTTGCCCCTTTGAGCAGGGGCAGTGGCATGGATGGAAATGGTGCAGACTTTGAGGAGTCTTTCTGTTAACAAGCTCTTTGAAACACTGACTAAAAATACCTGAAGGAACTTTTGGAGTAACATCACATTTTTAAAAATGTCCTTTTGTTTCTGAATGCCCATTCTTACATTGAAGTTTTGCCCAATATTTTGGCAAATAATATTTTGTCCTTAGGTCTGGGCACAACTGATAATTTTGATGTTTCACAATATCATGCTAAGCCCTGAAATCTCTGCTGGGTTTCACACTGGATAATAAGAGAACCAGTCATGTTTTGTCTGGTTTGATACTCACTGCCCATTGCATCTCTCCCAGGGACCATGTACCTGCCTTTCACCCCTCCAATCACCTCGCTGAACTTCCCTGTGTTGTCCCACAGAAAATGTTCCTTCCAGGCAGGTGGTGGAATGTCTGCTCTTGCTTGCAAGAAAAAGAATCAGGTTGCTGCTGCTATGAGGTTTTATGGCATTATTGCTTCTGGGGCTTTGGTGTGAAAGGTGTGTGCTGAAGCAGAGCTGTTCCCCAGCTTCTCCAGGGAAAAAGCAGAGGTTTGGGTAAGGGATTCAAGGGTTGGGCTCTACTCACCAGCTGCACCAGGCTGTACTGGAAGAGTGATATGGGACAGAACTGCATGGGTGTCCTCCAGGTCCTTCCTAGGTTATCAATTTACAGCAGCTGAATAATCTGAAATACAAATATATTGGGGCTTGGTTTTTTGTTTTTTTCTTTTTTTTTTTTAAATTACAATGAAAATTGCAGTTGTACAAAAGGCCTTTTGGGGAAGTGGCTAAAGCCATAGGCGTACACTGGAACACTGCAGCCTACAACCACTTGCTGAAGCCTTTATAATTTACATCACTTTATTTTTCTTCTTTGGTGTTTATAGTCTCAAGCATTAAAAAAATACATGAGCAAATCTATATTTTAAGCTCTTCTATATTTGCCTCCTTACTGCTGAGAAATTTCATAGAGAGAGTATTTTCCCAGACCTTCCAGAATCATACTCTTAGTCTTTCCTGAAGTAGGTAAGGTCAGCTTCTGCTCAGAAATATACATTTTTCCCTGGTGCCTTGGCAGGAACCTCACAGACTGGACACCTGGCTTTCAGACAAGCCAAGGAAAGAAAAATGAGAAAAAAATCCCTCTCCTGTGATGTGAAAGCAGAACCATTTGCACACTGTGTCAGTAGCTTCTGCTTGTTAGACCTGCAAACTTTCCAGTGAAAAATGATCTGAAAATAAATGTGCAGTGAGTCATTTTTTTCCTTCCCTGAGTTATACCTTTAATTAATCTCAATCAGTTTACAAAATCCATTTTTACTCAGATTTAAAAAGCATGCACTCTGACAAATAAATCTTGTACCAAGCGCACAGTGTTTGTGATTGTTCCTGCTCAAGACCTGTCAGCAAATGTATCATTACTAATTGCCCAAGTTCCAACATATCAAAACACTCTAGTTTTATGTTAAAAAAGGAGTTGAGCCCTTAAATTTCTGTATCAGCTTTAAACTGCTTTAGTGCATCACATGGAGGCATGTCAACTTCAATTCAGAAGTAATAATCCAAAGAGTTGTCAATAATTGAGGACAGTATATATAGGCTTATTTATTTTAATCCATTTAGGCTTTTTCTTTTGATTTAGTTTGGTTTTTATTTTCCTTTATCCTCAAATCCCTTTTGGACCTAAGAGACCAGTATATAAGCAGCAGGTGAAGGTCATTAAAAAAATTAGTCTATTTACGTCAATGAAATCCAGGCTCAACTCAGGATATTTAATGCAAGTTACAAAGGAAACCAAAAAACAACCTGACGATAGAAATGCGAATCAGATGATGTGTTTTATTACAAATGTGTAGCTATTCCATCTGCCTTGTCTCTGCAGGAGAGCTTTATATTTCATGATCCAAACTTGCTGTGAGCACTCCCCATTGTAGCCTTGTTGTGTTCTGACCTAGTGCCAGTCCTGGGTTTGTACCTGTCATCCCAAGTTTATGGAAGTCCATGTTGCTGCAAAGTGAAGAGTAATAACCCTTTAGCTGCAGTGTTACAATTATTCTGAACTACCTTGAGATCTCAATCCCCTACTCATATGGTTTATTCTTTAAAAAGCAAAATATAAGACAAGTGTTCATTCCTTCTCTTAAAAAGGACATGTTTGTGGCTTCAAGTTGTATTTTTTAAGTAGTTTTAAAATCTTATCTTTTTTTTCCATCTTTTCCAGACATACTTCTCTTTGGCATGTCATTCCAAAGTTGCTGTACACAGATAGTGTAATCCTAAAGACGCTCAACTTTCAAGTAATAATAGCCTTTAAAAAATCACTTTGGGAAGTATAAGATTTTCAGAATAATGTCACCACTATTTGCACAGTCTGTGATTGAAGGTGTACCTTTAAAATTCAACAGGCAGGAATTTATTATGGAAAACTAAGGAAAAGCCAGCCCTGTGGGGTGTCACACTGTTGGGAAAGCTCTCATCTCCGCTGGGCATACCAAGAGCCTTAACACAAACCTGAAAATAGTCAGCAGCCCCTTTCTCAGTTACACTGTGTTGTAAAAATAGTCACCCAGACCAGCAATCAGAAATTTGATCTTATAATGCTCTAAAGCTAATAATTGTTACACTAATCTTGCTTTTTGCTATATTCTGTCCCTGGATTGTTGCATGCTAATGGTGATTTTTAGGGGCATTTGTGGAAGAATATGAGTTGCCCAAGACCAGGCACTGTAGCAAGAATTCTCCCTAAACTCCCTATGGCCCTAATACAGGGGAATAGGAGGAGAGAGAATTGCTTTGTTTTGGGTGGGGATGAAAAGAGATTGATTTTAACATTGTGGATGTTTATCAGCAGAAACGATTTTTAACATGTCTTAGAATTCTTACGTATCCATGATACACATAAAGTAAATAAAAGGCAATAAATATTCAGGCCATGCTATTGCTGAGTGACAGTTGATGCCTTCAGTGGATTTTATGTATCCATCAGTGATAACCTGCAAATAATTCATTACAGTGTGTCTTCTGAAATGATGAGGCTTTGTTAAGCAACATTCAGCTAATGAAATAGCACACCTTAGGCAAAACACCTCCAACATGTGCCACTCATTGCTGCCAAAGACTAAAATCACTCTCTACAAATGAGACAAGTGAAAGGCAGTTACATGTTGTGCCAAGGAACCAACATATTCCTTTCAATTCAAGGGCATTCCATCTCAGGGTGCTCTCTACATGAGCTGCTTTCACATGGTATTTGTAAGGTTGCTGCATTGCATGACTCACCCCACAGACTCACCTGCCCAACCTGCAGAGGATCAGGAACCCAACTCTGTGCTGTAATCAGGGGTTTTGTGAGAGTTTTTGGTGGACGTCACCTTCTGTATGCTGCCTTTGAGCAACAGCTATTACCAAAGTGCAATGCACTGGCTAAGGATCCCTTCTCCTGCTGCTCACAACTAAGCCTCTTGCTCTTTGAATCCTTTTATTGCTTCCCATCTTCTTGATATTAGTGCTGAGCCTTCTGTCTCTGCTGGCTAAATCCCACCTAATCCAAATCTTGTCTTTAGTACATCTCTGCTATTTTCTCCTATATCCCTTCCATGCTGTGTGCCTCTCCCATCTCAACTTCATCATCATTACAACATAAATACCTGATGCCTTCCTGACACAGCTTCCCAAATTTTGTCTTCTTTTTCTAAGTTTATTTCTGAGGGCACCCACTACGTCTTCTTGCACCTCTTACCTGCGTCATCACACAGCCAGCCTGCTGTCCCAGACTGATTCTCAAGTCTGAAAGCACCAGCCCCCTAAATCTCAGTTTGCAAAAGCATAGTCAGATAGGAAATGTTGTGGTCTGAATGCCTCTGTTAGTCATATATGTGAATCAGAGCTTTTTGTCTGGCCATGTGAGTTTCTGGTAGTTTCAGTGGGCTTACTCATGATAGAAAATACTACATTCAATAGTAGGCATTTGCAGGATCATCCTCTGTGATTGTAATCCCTTTTAGATGGGGAATGTGTCAGCATTTTATAAAGGGATGTAAAGACGCATGTGGCCTGTACAAAGTCTCCATAATTAATGTTGCTCCATCAGTTGATTACAGGAATTTACAGGCTGCACTATTATAACACAATAGCCTGTTGGAGTTTGATGTTTATGAAGAAAAGTTAGAAGGAAAAAAGGGGGAAATTTGTCCAAATGTTCCTTGATGTGGTAGCTGGTTCTGTGGATATAATATCTATCTGTTCAGGGATGCTGTTAGCAATAGACAGATATCTCTGTGGAGTTTTTTTTCCTTAAATTCTAGCTTGTGAAGCCTGAGACAGGCATGCATTTTCCTCATTCTGTGTGTATGATATTTGGGATTTATAAGCTGTTTCTCTATGAACTTTGTGTGAACATCACATTGTTGAACTGTTTGACAGATTGAAAGAAACTGAGAATGAAGCTCAAAGGACAACAATTCTCCCTTACGCAATCTAGAAAACAATTCTCTAAAATATTACATCAGCTGCTGGCATCTGTAGGTTTGCCTGCCTGCTAATTTACTATCACAAGTGTTCCAGAATCCTTTGTAATCCAGCCATTGCTATTTATATTCGTAATGATTTATTTAAGGTCTCCGTATATGTCAGCATAAAGTCATCAAAAAAAGCAAAATGAAGATTAGTTGGCTGGAAGCACACAGAATGGAGAAGAATAACCCAACAATGGAATTGAGATAAAGCTTAGACACAGTAAATAACTAAAAAAAAAAAAATAATAAAGGGCAATCGCTTTATTTTCAACTCATCATACAGGAGCCAGAGCCTGTGATTTTGGCACCAGGCAGTTCCCATCAGAGGCTATTAAGAGCAGGGAAACAGGTGTCTGGTGGCCAGGGAAGGAAATGAGAAGCCATGACACCTGAATTGAGATCATAGACCTGCTCCTGCCTTTGTGTCTAGGGAAAAGGCATTAACTGCTTGATGGCTCAGCTCCTCAGCAGGCTGCAGTGGCACCCAATTCTCAGCCGTTAAAACTTTTTTCTTATTTATGAGATGTTTTTTTTCTGTAGAGAACTGTAATGATGCAAGGCAACTTTATTATGTTCAGTGGAAAATGTGAAGTTAAGAAAAAATGCTGAAGGATTGTGTAGTGGAGCGCAACACTTTTTAGAGCTGAGTCTCTAGGTCATTCTGAGGCAGGGATTTGAGTGGTGTCCCTTAGGATTTGCTGTTATATATGCTGAAATGATCAATCAAGGATAAAAAATGGACTGTTCTCATCTCATAGATCATTTCACAGTGAAACAGTTAAACTCCTGGCTGCTTTCTGAAAAACAGAGATCTGCATTAATAAGGTGACCTTATCAGAGCCACCCCTGGGGGGAAGGGGGGGAGAAAAAAGGTTGTCGAAAGAAAGAGAATCCTATTGTTAATCTTTTTTTCAGGGAGACTTGGATACCTGAATGCAAATTACTTTATATTTAAATTGTGTGAAAGCACAAAAGGTTTGTGTCTACAATTGACAGTTATTTCATTAGCTGACTTGTGCAGCCTTGCAAATGGTTTCTAATGTTAACTTTCCTTGGATTTGTTTTCTTTGTTCTTTGCAGATCTTGCAACAGAGATCATTTTGATTAATGTGTTCAGCCCTCTGTTTTACTCCTGATTCATGTTTTTTGCACCAGTCAGTGTTCTGGCCTGGGTAAGGTGAGACTGTGAGGTGGCTTTAGTTTTCCTCCAGCAGTGCTGATCTGATGGGCTGTTCTCCAGCTGGAGAGGAGCATGGAGGCTGCTGTAATGCATTTTGCCTGGTAGTGACCCCAAACACAAGTTAAAGCAGGTTTTAATCATCAGATATAGGATTGTTGCAGCCACATCCTGCTGTGACAGCAGATGGGTGCTGAGCATGGGCTCTGTAGGGCTGGAATATCATCTTTGTATCTCTGTGAGCCTCTCAGGATCAGATATACTGAGGCTTTGGGCCTCTGTTCACACATCAACAGAGGTTTGTGGTTCAGAGTGTGGTTCATCCCAAAATCAGGTGTTTCTGTTCTTGTCTGTTTAAAAAAGTTACCACACAAAGTGAGGTATTAATCTGTGGGGAAAGGAGAAGGTGTAGTTTAAAACTTACCCTATATTGCTTCAGCCACACCAACACCATGTGTCCAGTCTGTGCTCCATATCTGAGGAACCAATAATCACTTCAGGAGAGAATGGTCCTTCCTACCCTAAACTGATGGGCGATCTCTCATCTGGGGGTGCTGGCCTTCCACTGATCCAAAAAACGAGCTTCATCAAGCCACTCAAATTTTAGTAAAGTTGATTTTTAGGGTAGATCCTGTCAATCCAACCTGCTGATCTGGACTGAACAGCATCATCAAGGTTTACACACCAGTGTAAAAAACCAGTCATAGGAATTGCTCGATTCATTCTCCCCAATGCACATCGATGTGCAGGCAAGTTGCCGGAGGCATGCAAGCTCTTACTATCCTTTCCTTCCTTTCTTCTTTATTTCTTTTCATCAGACTACATTTTTCTTCTTTCTAGAACTTTTTGGCATTAGTTGTTGCAATCAATCTGCCATTCCCTGCTGACGCCTCTTATTGCATTGGTGTTTCAAACTCTTTCAGGGTGCCTGAAGCATTACATCACTCTTCAATCTGCACCAGGCTCCGAGTCCAAAAATACAAACACCTCGGGGACCTGGGCCTGAGCTTCCTCACAAACCACTTGTCTCCATTACCCTCCCTGAGAGTCACAGCTTCAGGAACCACGGTGAGATCCCAGGACAAAACACTTGAGATACAAAGGCAAGGCTTGAACAGTAAAATCAGAAAACATTCAGGCCCAGCCACCTCTATAAAACATCACTGTGAAACTGCTCTTCATATGCAGGGGAAGTGAATTAATCAGAACAATTTTTACTTCCTCATGAATATTTTCAAGCTATTTCCCGTTTTTACGAGAAATCCAACATACAAAGGGTTTCTGAGAACTCTGTGAAAATAGGAAACTTGGGGTTTATTGGGTTCAGAGTCTTGAAATTTTTTATCTTGATTTTACATGGTCTCCTGCAGAAAAAAGAAAGAAAAGGATTTTATGGGTCTATAAGGGAAGCTCTGAGAGAAACCAGGGGAAAGGTAGATTATTTTTTGCTTCACAAGTCTAAGTATTTTCCCTGCCTCTTTTCTGCTTCACAGCAATAAATATAATAGGATTTTTTCAGGCTTTATTCTTGGACTTACTTCTTAGTAGATGTTTAATTTTAAAAAGTGAAAGACAAAAGCAGGGATAGATGGGAATGAGTATCAGGGAAGAACAGGGACACTTGAAACTCGAGGGAAAGTGAAAAACAGAATAACTCAAGTTAGGTCAAGACTTGTTCATTTTCTTTTAAACTGTACTTGGAAGAAAAATCTTTAGACAAATATTTGTAGATAAAATTCCATCTAACTGCTTTTTCACACAAGATTCTCACAAATAATTTGTCTGGTCCATAACTTGACAGCTCTTCCAGCTGATCACGCAAAAAATATTCTGATCTCTTTGTCCATGATAACACTGAAATCAAAAAGGTGCTCAACATGCAAAATATTAGAGAAACAAATATCTTCTTCTGCCTAATTTGCTTTACATAGTTTTTATGCTAAATAGTAGACTTTCTGAACACTGTGACAGAGGGCTGTTACTTGTGAACACCAATTTTAATGTTTTGGGTTGAAACTTAGCTTAATGTATGAAACCCATGTCCTTGCTGTCACGAAATCTCCATTTTCCCACTTTTACAATATTGTTGGCATATGTCTCCAGCTGTCTGTTGCTGACACGGAATTGCTTGTGATTATCTGATGCTGAGCTGTTCTGCTCTGTTTTTGTGGTTTTAATCTCTCCAACAATACCTGAACATGCTGTGCAGATCATGATTATTGGGGCAGAATACAGTCGTCTTTGAAATTTATTGTCCCACACAGAAAATTGGAAATCCTTAGGATCTTTATATCTGGATTGAATGCAAACTGCACTTCTTTCTGATTTCATAATTTAACATTGCAGACTGTTGACTTATTGACTACAGCGTTAGCATTTTCCAGATTGGCAGACAAATTGCCTTGTAGGAGTGTCTATGCATATTTATATATCATCCAAAGGTTAAATGATAGAATATATTTTAATTGCCTAGAGATAACTTTGCAAATTATATCACTGGTACCAAAACTTCTAAACTTAAAAGATAAAAGTTAAGCACTACAACCCATATTTTTTTTCCAAGTAAATAAACCACTCAGCAGAACTGATTACTGACAGTTTTCCTCTGATGTTAATTAAATAGGATCTCAAAGATATAGCTGCCAATTCAGGCAAAATTTTAAGACAGAGGGAATTCTAGTTTTCTTCTTAGTCTTCCTAAGCATGGCATTTATATTGGTCTTGCTATTTAAGAAAGGACCACGATCAAATGTAAAACAATTAAAGCAAGGCATTCATATGTAAACTTTTTTTTCCACTTCCATTTGCCTTAAAATCTGAAGGTATAAAAAACTAAATCCTAAATCCCCAAAGAAGCTGAAACATGCCATGTGCTGCAAGAGCACCAAATCCACTCACTGAGAATATTTTTCAGAGAAAACAAAACCTTGGAGCTATTTGAGTATTTAAGAGAAAATCTAATTGCTACTTACATTTTTTACTTCCCACTTCAGTAATACTTTTCTCTCTAGAATACAGACCCCTAAAGAAATTACTGAGGAATAACAAGTGTTCTGTAAATTTGCTGATTTACAGTGACTGCTCTTATATATGAGCTCTTAAAATAAGGTTCTGCACATGGATTGGGGCAGTCCAAATACAGGTTGGGCCGGGAATGAATTAAGAGTAGCCTTGAGGAGAAGGACGTGAGGATGCTGGTTAATAAGAAGCTCAGCATGACCTGGCCATGTGTGCCTGCAGCCCAGAAAGCCAAACCTATCAAGAGCAGTGCAGTTAGCAGGTCAAGGGAGGTGATTTTAGATAATTTTTAAGGTCCCTTCAAACCCAAACCATTTTATGATTCTATGAATGTGAGTAAATTCAAAGTAGTTTGCTCTCTGTGGAAGAAACACATGACCCTGCAGTAGTTTAGTCACTTGCTGTGCTTTTACCTTTACAAGTGATCAGTAAGAACTCATCTGGGGTGTAATGCATTGAGCAGGAGACAGGGAGACAGATGCATCCCTCTCCTGGGGGTTTTGAATAGAGGAAATTATTTTTGCCTAGGTGAAGAAAAGGATTTTACAATTGGAGGTGCAGAGTGGGAGGGCTGAACCCCTTCAGGCAAATGGGGGCACCAAAGCCAGGCACCCCACTTGCCAGGCAACGGTCCCAGCAAGGAGTTTATAAATTAAAAATGGGAGACATCTCCTGGTCTTGCTGGTGGATTTCAAAAGAAATCTCCCTTAGCCTAGTTTTGAAAAGAACTTTGTATCTGTACCTGCCAGGGGTGAGTATTTCAGGCTGAGTAAGTAAGAGGATAGAGGTGTCTTTTTTCAATCTTTGCTCCAGACCAAGATGAGAGTTACAACACTGTGTGCTCCATGGTTTCTGTGGATGGGGTTTTGGCAGCTTCCACACTAAGCACAGATGGTATTTGAGATCTTGTACTGAGACAGCCCTGCAGGGTAAGCAATAACTCTGTCGGTTTTTTTGGATTGTAAAGCTGCACATAGATAGCTGAGGTCCACTGGAGTCCTTGCTACATCCAACCTCTGAGTTTATTTTGCTACATGGTGTGAGGGCAAGAACAGCTACTATCCTTGTTCTTATGGTTAACAGAGTCAAAAAAAACCCAAAACAAATGAAAACTGTGAGAGCTGTCAGAAATTACTTTAGTGAGTTTTGGAGACACTGTGAAAATGCCCTTGAGGTGCTGGTCAACAGGGGCTGAACATGAGCCAGCTGTGCCCAGTGCACCTGGCCTGTACCAGCAATGGTGTGGCAGCAGGAGCAGGGCAGTGACTGTCCATCTGTACTGGGCACTGTGAGGCCACACCTCGAGTGCTGTGTCCAGTTCTGGGCCCCTCATGACAAGAGTGACATTGAGGGGCTGGAGCGAGTCCAGGGAAGGGCAGCAGAGCTGGGGCAGGGTCTGGAGCACAAATCTGGGGGAGCTGGGGGGGCTCAGCCTCGAGAAAAAGAGGCTCAGTGGTCACTTTAACAATCTCTAAAACTACCATAAAGGAGCTTGTAGCCAGGTTGGTCACTCCTCCCGAGTAACAAGTAATAGGACAAGACAAAACAGCCTCAAGCTGCACCAGGGAAGGCTTAGATGAGATATTAGGAAAATTTCTGCCCTAAAAGGGTTGTCAAGCCCTGGAACTGGCTGCCAAGAGAAGTGGTAGAGTCGCCATCCCTAGACATATTTAAAAGGGTGTAGATGTGGAGCTCAGGGACGTGGTTTAGTGGTGGACTTGGCAGTGATGAGTTAATGGCTGGAATTGATGATCTTAAAGGCCTTTTCCAACCTAAATGATTCCAGATTCTGTGATTCTGGATAGTGCCTCCATGTCAGAGGCAGGACAGATAAGGGTGTCTACTGAACTGTCGTTACTTCTTAAGGAATGTGTCAGTTCATCACTTCTCATCAGTGAAAATTTATCTAAAGCATTATTAGCTTACTTCCCAATCAGTTAACTATTGAAGCAGAAGCACTGGGCTGATTCCTTTTAGCCCTTAAACAAGATTCAGACTTCATTTGCTTTGTGCTCTTTTCTCTTGCATTTTTGGAAAAAAACTGAAGGTATGCCTTATATTTATGCTCTCTAAATACTTTGATATATTCTCAGTAGTGCCTCCTTTTGCTTCTAATTAAATCCCCACATATCTTATCTTTTCTATTTACCTCTTACATGCACTGGTAAATAATAAGAGAGGGAATTTTGAAAATATAGGCCATTTAGAAGAAATTCTGTGTGTATTGTATCAGAGAATTCGAAAGATTATATTTGAAAGAGAAATATTTACAGCTCCCAAAGTCAATCTTTAGTCCAAGATTTAATAAAGGGATGGACTTGAGCCCTGTTTGCTCTCACTGTTCTGGAAGGACGGGGTTTGCAATATTTTCTGTCTTCAGAACAGTAAAACTACTTCCAATGAATTTAGCAAGTTTGTATGCAGGAGTGCCCCAGACACTTTCTTATTTTCCTTGACATTATTTTTTCATCAGTTTGGATGGTGTAGTATCTGCAGACAGTGCATGTTCCAAATATTGGATTGCTGTGCTTTTGCACATAAACCTTGTAAAGGAAAAGAAATACCACACTATGTGTACAAGCATCAAAATCTGATTATATGCAGGATTCTAATTTTAATATCACACCATCCTCACTGAAAAGCATTGCAAGAATATTCCAATTCATATTCTGAATGGTGTGTTTCTCTGCAGTCATCTTGCAGAATTCTTATTCCTACCAGGAGAAAATCAGTATACTGAACTGAATAAAAATGTATACATTAAATTGCTTATTCAAATGTCCATCTTTGATGTTTGCAGAGAATTCAAGCAGAAGCAGTATAACCTGAGCTTTGTTCTATTGATACAAGAGGCTAATGTTAGTTACAAAACAGGAAAGAATACGAAGTTGCCTAATACACTGGAAATGTGGAAAAAATGCAGATTTCAGTTATTAGCTTTCACAGCTGTATTTGCATAGAAATATACTAACGGTTGGGTGACATTTCATGCATGAACTTGATAGAGAATCCTTAAAAATATTCATGTTAGAAGAGTACTTAAAGGGAACCTCGAATCCGAACATTTCCGTCTTTGTTTAAAAAAGCCCCAAACCCTGGTTTCCCTAGGGTATTCCAGTGCAAGGTATTTCTTTATGAAACAAAGCTTTCTTTGTTATGAGGAATTCTGGGACAGCCTAGGAAGGGCCCTTTTTTCTGATCACACTTTAAAAAATATCCAGATTCCCCTGAATGTTAAATATTATTGAACAATAGAAGTTGCTCAGGCTTTTGTGGAAAATACCAGCAAAGCAAGAAGACCCTTGAGGTTTCAAACACCTCTTGGATTATCAGTTTCCTATGCCATTTTCTATTTTGAGGGAACACCTTCCTTGTAAGTGGGACAAAGATGAATGCCAATCATCTACACAATGTGAGATAAAAGGAGTTATTCTGCTTTGAAAAACAACAACAGTTCTTGGAGGGGTCTATCACAGTTACCCCTTTGTATGAATTTTTGGGAGCTGGGTCACAGCAATTCCTTCCAATTCACATTGGCTTGTTGTGTGTTGTTGTTTTTTATTTTTTAATTCACCTACTAGAACAGACCAGGTGCTGCTTCACTTGTAACTCGTAAATGATAAAGATGTCTGGTTTTATTTAGAGTGAAGAGGTTCAGAGAGCATAGTGAAGGATTTTAGATCAGGGAGTACTTTCATTTTCCATAAGTTTCAGCTTTCATTTTCTGCTCTTTTAATTTAAGCATGATTATTAACAATGCACAGCTGAGGAAGGTGTTTTTTTTAAATATTCCAAGGATTATTCTTGCTCTGTTATCTCCCTTTCACCTTCCACAACAGGATTTTACGTGCTCGCATTAGTTGATGTTCTTCAGAAGAGCAGCTGGCCCATCTCTGATTGTGACTTTCATTAGAAAACTCTATCTTCTGCAGCAGTGAGATGTGAGCACTAAGTCCTGGGAACATTTTCTAAAAACTCACTTTATAATGAAATATAAACCAGTCTTGAAAGGGATTAGAAGGAATATGACAGGAGTATAAATTAAAAAGCACTGCTTTGTGAAAACATCTATTTAAGCAGTTTTGACTCTGCCTTCACACAATCCAATTCCTGCAGCTGCTGATTGTCCAGAACCTTCCAAAACAGCAAGAACCATCTCTGGAGCCTGTCCACACTTTTGCTTTTGCAAAAATCAGATTTCTAAAGGGAAGTGGGAGTATGTAGAGGTACCTTTTTGGGAAAAATGAGATCCTGCACTTTTAGTAGCTGACCTCCTTTCCTTCTGTGTCTATCCTACACTACTTGCATGAACCTCTGAAGCAGAATAGGTCTCTGCAGAAAAGGGCTGCAGGATCATTTTCCCTGTCAGAATGAGACATAAATGCTCATTCAAGACAGAACAGTGCTGTAGAGATGTGAAATTAGAAAACCAAATTAAAAATATTATGTAAAAGGTTCATTAATATCATCTTACTTAGAGGATCTGTCTAAACCATAACATAATCACAGGCAGTGTCTAGTAATGATATTTTACACTGAAGCCCAAAGGTTAAAAAAGACTTTATTCTTTGCCAAAAGAAAGTAACTTTTTCATTAGAAGTACAGAAGGAATCAAATTCTTGCAGTGGTGCAAAATCTATGTATGTAAAGCTACTTTTAGAGTCATATTTGTAAAACGCCTGTCAAAAGTCAGGGAAAAGTCTGGTTGATAATAGGAAAGGGCAAATCTCAAATAAAATTCCCAGTTAGAGTGAAAATATATAGGCTGAAGCCATCAGTGGATGGCAGTAGCAATAAAGATCATTTGGGCTGCAAGAGCAATATCATCCCCAGAACAGTTTTTGCAGATGGTGGCAATGGCACCTGAAGGATGCATTCTACAGGTGAGTCCATGCACGAGTCAGCTCACACAGAGCCCTCCCTGCCTTCCTCAGAGGAAAGGAGTTTATCACATGGAAAACAGCACTTTACCTGAGTGCAAAAGGTGGCATTTAGCAAGATTTGGAATGGTGTACATGAGGGTAGGAGCTGAAAGCCATGATGTTGGAGAGTCATTTGCAGCTCTGAGGCAGGGCTGGGTGAGGGTGGGGAATTGCTGCTCTCACCGAGGAGAGATGGTGCCACTGGCAGCGTCTCCTGGTTCCTGTTGACTTTCTGTGGGCACATTTAACCTGTAATTTGGAAGAGGAAAATACAGTCTGGCACACATTCCTGAAGGGTTGCCAGTCCCAGATCTATCCATTACATAGCCTGCCAGAATGGGAAAGATAAGTACCGTACAGACCAGTATCCACAGCAACAGACACCGGAATTTTATTTTTTTAATACACATAAAAGCCCAAAGAAAATAATTACTTTTTCATTTTCCAATTTTATAATAGTAATAATGACCTTTAGGTCAGGAATTTTCAGCAGTTAAAGACTGTCTGGCTTTTTCTTTAGTCCTTGGTTTCTCCAGCCAGTCATTAACAGTGAGAAAAGTGCCTTCTCCTGTGGACACTTTGGCTTAATTGTTACCTTTTCATGCTACAGAATACACCAGCTGGGAAATAAGTGTCTCCTATGTGAATGGATCCATGAAATGTGCCTTGGGTTTAATTTCTTTGAAAGAATATTCTGTGATGGTGTGAGAATTTACTGTAAAAGATGATTGACTACTATCCATAGCCCTGAGAAAAGTTAGATCACTCTGAGGAATTGGGACTGAGGATGGTTTAAGGCCATAGATCTCAAAAGATTAAATCTTCAGAATTTATCTGTGTAATCTAGGTTCCCTTACTTTTGGTAATGGAGTGCTTCAGAATTATATATGGACACAAATGTTTTCTTGCCCATCTTCTAGGATCACAGAGGAACAGGAACTTTTTTTTTATTTGTTTATATTTTTATATATAATCACTGTGATGCTGAAAGCACAATATGGCAACAGTGTTTCACGAGTTAAAATTTATTTTAAAATATAAAGGGGAACAACCCTCTGGAATGCTTACCCTGCTCCATCTGGATTGTAGCTTCCTTCCTTCCAACCACTCTCTCTCAAAACACCTAGAAACTGTATGTGAGACTTTGTTCAGAAGAAAATTCATTTATATATGGAAATTACTTTGTCTTGCACTCCATTGTATGATAAAAAATGCAAGCCATGGAATGGAGGTATCTTCTGACCACTCTACCGTTCATATTCTTAATAAAAATTAGCTAGATTGTGAGTATATTGTGTGCCTGAACATATATAAATCCTTGAACAGTCTTCAGTTCTTGTGCCTGTTAGCTGAGTTCTTCGTTAACATGTATGACTTTTAATGCCATTGTTCCAATACAGTTGCCCAAAAAAATGTGAATATATCTTTCCTTCAAGGTGTATTTGAACTTGAAAACAATTGTGTAAGAAATGCACTACTTGTAGGACAAATAAATCCACAAGAAAACAGTAGTTTTCTAAACCACATATTCAATGTGTAGGGATTCCTAGTAATAGTCCAATGTATGGTTACTGCTGAAGAGTCAGGTAGTACTGAAGCACCTCCACTGGAATATTTAAAGGGAATTTCTTCTTTAGCAGATTTAAAGCCAATATGGTGTCCTTTGAAAATTTGGTACTAAATATGGAATAATGTGAATGATGAGCCTAATTTAAATGTTTTGCTGTGAAAAGAGATTTGGCACCTGCATAACTTTTACTGGAACTATTAGCTTTTGTATCTTTAAGTGAAAACACAGAGTGCACATGAAAGCTGCAGACATCTGCTTTTGCTTGAATGCTTTTTTTTTTTTACTTTTCAAGAAAAATAACACCAGCAAAGTATAAGTAGTGTTCCAAGAAAGAGCCACTCAGGAGTCCCACAAGGGCTGGGACTGTGCTTTGTGGTTCCTCCACTCTTGGAGTGACAGTATTACTTTCTAAGCTGAGTCTTCATTTGCATTTTGAAAGTACAACAATTCACTTCTCAGCAGGGCTGTGCTGTTTCTAAAAGGCTGGACTGGCTCAAGGATTTAAATCCAGAAAGGTTCCAGTAATTCCCTTTACAATGAGTTTTAAAATCTACACCTTTAAAATAGCTCTGCACCTTTAAACTTCAAGCTCAAGTCTGTGTTAAAGCAGCTGGCTAACCATTAGTAAAAATAGGAAAGGTCCAAAAGACAGGAGTGACAAGCAACTTGTGTTTCATTCACTGCTTTAATGGATTTTTCCTCAGCTTCACAGCTTCACAGTGCAGATTATTTATAGATTTTAAAGCCAGAAATTAACACTGTTCCTTGTAGGCAGAAGAAAAAATGTATGTGATCATTATTAATTCTTTAGCATTATAATGCCTTCTGGCTCAACGTGTGTGCAAGGGACCAAGAGTAAACATGCATTTATCATCCGACCCTTATCTGTTCCCAAAAATGTCCTTCAGTGAAGAACTGTGAAGCAGCCTGCCTAAAGGATTTAAGACCTTTTATTCTTTTGTTGCTGATGTAAAGATCTTTACAGTCTTTACTGTAAAGATTTGAATTGAACATTCAAATGTAAAATATTGCAAACACCAGTTTAGAGTGTTCCTTTTCCCCAAAAGCCCCAACCAACCAACCAACAAACCCACTATGGTGCTAGCTGCCTTCACATGAAGCCTTTTGGGTTCCTTTCATTGGGACAATTGGTACCCAAAGAGATCTCTCCCCTTCAACTCAAACTAATTTTTGAGTCCTGACCTTCTCTTTGTTTCCTTTTATTTCCAGTTTTCCCATTGCTCTGAGTTCCTTTGCCTCCACAGCAGCCTCACACACCTCTAATAGAATTCAGCTGTGGAGGGAATACAATCCTGGCAGGAGGCACTCTACCCGATCCCTCACCAGCTACTGAACTTAGTAGAACAAAATTTTCCTTCATTTAGTTTTAACAGTGTCCATGGAATAATTCCAGCAATCAGCCTGTCCTGTCCTGTCTCTGCAGCTCCCTGTACCCCACTGTAACACGAGGCAGAGGAGACAGCAGTGATACAGCAGCTGGTATTGTTTGATCAGCAACACAACCCTTGCTAGGATTTCATTTCCCTTGCAGACTTGCTACAAGAATACATTTGCCATCCATACTTTGTAGCAGAGTTATATTTCCCTGTAATTACACACGAGTCTGGCAAAACTTTATTGTTAACATAAAGTACTGCCATTTAAATCCCCAATCTTAAACTGGAGTATTTGCAAAACTCTGTAATTGCTAAAATAATAAAGCTGCCATTACTGTATGGGAAGTTTACAGCTTGCTGGTGAAATACTTACGCTGGCTTAACTACACCTGTATAGATTCCTTATGTTTTCATGTGCTGTTTAAGACAGGCAGATTTCTGCTGGGCACAACCAAAAGTTTCTGGCACTGTCACAGAATGGCTGAGGTTGGAAGAAGCCTCAGCAGCTCACCTAATCCAGCCCCTGCTCTAAGGGCTGCCCAGATGCTTTTGAGTTACCTCCAATGCTGGAAACTCCAGCAGCTCTCTGGGAACCTGTGCCAGTGCTCAGTCAAAGCTGAACTCTGCATTTCCAGCTTGTGGTCTGACCCCATGTAGGAGGAAGTCTACAAAAGATAACCAGGAAAAACAAGTTCAGTGTGGTTTTACTCAGTGCAATGGGCACAGATAGTATTGCAAATGCCCAGGGATATGAAAACCCACAAAGACAATATATTTTGGTTTAATTTGGTCTTGTTTTGCAAACAAAAAACTAGTGATGGCCCTCTCTCGTACTCGTAATCACATTCTGTGATTTCTTTCTTTTTTTTATATATTTTTCATTACATAGTTCTCCCCATGTGACTGTTCTGTTCCTAAGTCTGGTTGGTTAAAACAGACCTCAGGACTAGAAACAGCAGTATGAGTTTGCTCTGAACCATAAGCAATTTTGCCACGTTACACTTTTCATACATGAACCTCAAAACATCCTTAGATATTTTGTATCTAAGAATCTCCAAAAGTTTGGGAATTCATGATGAAACTTGTGCCGTCTCTAACCCTTGTTCTGACACACCTGCACAGCATTTCTCAGCTCTCTGTGCTCTTCTGGGAGAGGACAGGGGAGCTTTGTGCTCCTCCAGCAACCCCCAGGGCACGGAATGCTGGAGTGCAGGTGGCTCTGTGTCACCATGAGGAACTTCCTGTAAAAGCTGATGCTCCAGTGCTGTTGCCAAGTTGCAGATGAGTGTGGGGTTCTTTGTTGTGCTGTCTGGCCCAGAAGGATCCACTCTCCTCGCACAGGTCCCTCCTGCCCCTTTTCCCTTCACTGGCTGGTGCCCTGGCCCTCAAAACAAATCCCACTGTGTCACTCCTCTGTTTCCCCTCCAAAGGTGATCAGAGCCATGGAGCACGCCTCCAAGGAGGAAAGACTGGGAGAATTGGGATTGTTCAGCCTGGAGAATGCTTCACAGTGACCTTAGTATGGCCTTGCAGCATCTGAAAGGGAATTAAGAGGAAAGATGAAGAGAGACTTATTACAACAGCATGTAGCGACAGGACACGGGGGAACAGCTTCAAATTGAGAGTGCTGGTTTACATTGGCTATCAGGAAAAAATTCTTTAGTATGGTCAGGGTGGCAAGGCCCTGGTACAGGCTGTCCAGGCAAGTCAGGGATGCCCAATCCCTGGAAGTGTTAAGGCCAGGCTGGATGGGGCTTGGCACAACAGTGGAAGCTGTCCCTGCCGGGGGCAGCAGGGCTGGAAGGAGCTGATCTTTAAGGTCTGTTCCAGCACAAACCACCCCATGATTCTCCGAACAAAGCCAATTTGTAAGGCACGCGTGTGCGGAGCTCTCAGCGTGGGGGCACACAGCGCTTCCCCAGGCCCGAGGGTCGGGACGTGAGGGGCGCGATCCGTGCGCAGGGCCCGGGCAGTGCGGCCGTGCGCCCTGCAGGGCAGGGGGCAGGCAGGGGCCGCGCGGGGCACTGTTGAAGGCGCTGTTTGAGGCTTTAAGGCGCTGTTTGAGGCTCTGAGCCGCTCTTCGCGGCGCTGTTCGCGGCGGGCACCGAGCGGGGCCGGCGCCGCTCCCGCTGCCCCCGCCCGGGCCCGCCCCGCTCGCGTCGCTCCGCGCTGGATTGCTCGCGCCTGGCCGGCGCCGTCTGCGGGCCCGGCGGGCGGCGCGGCCAGGCCCGCTCAGCCGAGCGCAGAGGCGGGCGCAGAACAATACGGCGGCGGGCGCGGAGCCGCGCGGCCGCCCCGCACCATGTACGCCTTCGTGCGCTTCCTGGAGGACAACGTGTGCTACGCGCTGCCCGTGTCCCGCGTGCGGGACTTCAGCCCCACCTCCCAGCAGGACTTCGACAACCAGAAGGTCTACACCGTGTACCGCAACCCCGAGGAGGCGGCGGACGAGGAGGACGAGAGCCCCGGCGAGTGGGGCGACCGGCTGCTGCTGCACAAGGCCCAGATCCTGGCGCTGGCAGGTGAGGGCGGGCCGGGCCGCGGGCGGGGGGCGAGGCCGCCCCCTCCCCGCTGAGGGAGGTGGGCAGGGTGGGGAGGGGCAGCTCCGAGCGGCCCCGGGCCCGGGGAGGGGTCCCGAGGCTCGGTGCCCACGAGAGCCGCGACCCCCGCGCTGCTCCCCCGCGGTAGGCGGGGAGGGGGGAGGTGGAAACTTAACCAAAAAAAAAAAAAAAAGTTTAGGTTTTTGGCTTATTTATAGTGCATGGAGTCATTTGTGTACCTTTGCGGTTGTTGGCAGTTTTGAGGGGTGCTGGTTTATGTCCGCTTTGTTAGTTTAAGTGACTTCACCCATCGGAAGGCGATAGTGGAGCCAGACCTCCAGGTACTGCTCTGGTTAAGCGTGGGCTCGCTGCCTTTGGTTTTGTTTCGTGTTTAAAGATAACAATGTCTCCAAGCTAAGAGGACCAATTAAAGCGTATACCAGGAACTAGCCCCGTGTTTTGGCCATTTGAAGGTGTTCAGCCCTGGTGAGATAGTGCTGTTAGTACATTGATAGTGACCCCAGATAGTCACTCTAGCAGTATTTCCTTGAAGACTTTGTGCAAGTTTCCTCGCTGCCATAGTCATAGTTGACATGAAAAGGAACTTTGGTGCTTGTAGCAAATTGCTGGTTAGTGTGGACTTGCCCAATAGGCTTTTGAAAGACTTAAATGACCATTTGAAATGCCAGTCTGGGCAGCAGAGGACACTGGGTTCTAATCCTGACTTTTTCAGTTTAGGCAAAGTACTGGTTATGTCTATTTTCCCAAATATGGAATGGGCTTAAAAAACTCTTTTGTTTAGTCTTGAGCTCTTAGAAGGCAGTGCTGAGTTCTGATGTCTAAACAGAGTGACTTGGTGTTAAAGCCACCTAAAATTGGTAATTTTCTAATTTTATTTTTGAAAGTTAACAGTTCCTGAGCCAGTTTAGACTGGTGGTGGCCCAGTTTGTCCCTGGTTCAACCAGTGACTTTTGCCATTAATCTGGCAAAATTTGTTTATGGCCAATGCTATTCTAGTATTGGCCATAAACAAATACCTCAAAAGAACCAGGAACAGCCAAACATAAGTTCCTTGCAAAGCTTTTCTAGTTTATGAGTATTTGCAACTCCAGAAGTTCAGGAGAACTAGTTAGGCCATCTAGCAGAGGAGTGGATTCTCCTGCTGAGTTTTTGTTGTCCTGTGCCAGCCCATGTTTTGGCTGCCCTGTCTGTGGCATAGGAGTGTATGTGAAGTATTCCCTGCAGGCTTCCATCTTGCAGACCCATGGAAGACAGAAACCTCAGTGTCCAGGGTTTGCATGGCCTCTTCCCACAGGCAGTATTCCATTGCACTTCATCTTCCTCTGTCCCACTGGGGACCTGCAGCAGCAGTGCCCTTTCAGTTCCTCCTCTCTGTCTCAGCACAACTGAAGTGATCCAGAGAAATACTTGGACATGATATTTAGACATGTTAGACCTTTGCTCACATGTTGAGCCCACCAGGTTGCCTCAGTTTTCCAGCAGCAAGTGATTATTTTTTGCCAGTACCCTTGTTCCAGGCAGAGCCTGGTGTCTGCCCAAGATGTGCTCTCCTGAATTTTTCTGTACAGTTTCTCTTTGTTTCATGTATCTTGAACCAGGACAAACCAATATATGCTGTTTCCTCCAGAGAATAGGACTTCTTACCTGTATTAGTGATTTGCTCTCATTGCTTTCCACAGATCCTTATTTCTATAGGAAATTCTCCTGTTGAGCCAGGTACACAAGGAAACACACAGGTATCTTTATGGCAGCTCTCACATATCAATATATTCTGAGTAGATCTGTGTTTTGCATTCTTGGAAAACTTTCACCTGAACACCAAATCAGCCTTTACTTTACTTTACTCTACTTATTTCCACCCTGTACCATGTAAAAATACCTTAGGTGAATTCAAGAGAAGTCCTATACCAAGGGTCACTTCTAAAGTTGCCATTTTCCCAAAATGTTAATATTGGTGTTTGTTTTTATTGTGGTTAAAAACCTTGGAGAGAAAACATGGTCTTCCATGAAGACATCATAGCACAGTTCTTGCTTTATAGTGACCAGCGCAGATTAGGACAAATTTTTATGGAAAACATTGCAAGTGTAATGTTATACAAACTGCTTATTTAGTTAAAAATAATTTTGCAAGTCTGCAGTAATATTCCACATAGCAGTACAGAACTTCTAATTCCAAAGGTTTCCAGTCTATCTTAGTAATAAGCTAAATAATGTGTATAAAATTGCTTTTATATTTTGAATTTTTTGGAAGGAACCCATAACTGCTCAAACAATACATCAATGACTTTAAGGTTTTACTTCTTTGGCCCAAGAATTCCCCATTAGGAAGAAGCTTCAGGATCAAAGTTATGCTACAGATATTAAATTAAACAGACAACAGAAAAGAATAAGAGGGGAAAATGTTTGGTTTTTTTTTTTTTGTCTGCAATGTGTTCTTTTACAGTTTGAATGGTGACCAATTTTCTTTCATGTAAAGCTGCTCAAATAAGCAAAGTTCTATCTTTGTATATATGTTTTCCTGATCAAACACTGTCCATGCAGTGGAAATTAGTCATAGTTCGATAAACAGATCCATTTGTTTTTCCTTTCTAGCAACTAGAAGAAAAGAAGGAAAGAAAGAACACAGATACAAATACATATTAATGTTTGTTTTCTTTTGAAAAGAATTTTCCTTTCCTATTATGTCTAAAGAAATTTAGATACCTTTCAAACTCTACCCTTGTAATGTAGGAATTCACACAGGCCTAAGTACAGGTTTATGCCTTTAATGCAAAACTTTTTTGAAACACTGGTTGCATGAAGAATTTATAAAAGAATTGTCCTCTTTTGAGAGAGTCTAGAAGCAATTCTTTGATCCTTTGTGCTGAGATTGGATGGTAGGGAGCCAATGCAGTTGTGAGGGATATTGTTTCTGCAGAGCAGAGAGCGCTGCTGCAAAGGCATCATAAGTTTAAAAATGAAAAATAAAAGAGGGAACTGTGTAGGGACATGCTCAGATCATCAGGTAATGGTGAGAGACTTGATATGTTGTGGAGATAAATGCTGTTGTCTTTTATTCTGTGGTGAGTAGTGTGATGGAGAAGAGCCGTAGATGAACTCTGAGCATCTGTGCTTCCCTTGTGTTCCTGTCTGCATGGTTGGGAACTGCTGGGATGTGTTGGCCTGGGAACTTTCCACTTTATCAAAAAGCAGCCAAAGACTCAAACCACAAAGGTTGACCTGACTCAGATAGTTCTAGGCCTTCCAGCCACAGAAGGGGTATTGAAGTCAATGTCCCTTGCCTTAACAAGTTCACCATTTGGCTCCCAGCAGCTGAGGCTATGTACTAATAAAGGAATAAATTTCCTTGCCTCTTGAATGGAAAATGGAGCTCAGCAGAATGGAGTTTGACTACAGAGCTGTCTTGAGGTGACGTTAGCTGGTCTGTCTTGTTGAGAATACAAAAATAACAGACAGCTTTTCAGAAAGAGCTTGAGTCCGTCTTCCTGATCATCCACACCCTTCCTTTTTCTTCTTTTCTGTCCTCTCCTCAAAATGCTCCAAAGCTGTTTTTTCTGGTCCCTCTCCTTGACAGACATACACCACTTGCAGCTTTTCCACACTTGTCTAATAGTCACTAGCAGAATGTTATTTATGACCATGTGCATCTTATAGCAGCATGTTCTTTAGATGACTCCATTGGAGCTTTTTCTTTTCTATGAAATGAATATTAGGTGAAATGAATTTCAGGGACTTCTAGAAGTTCTCTACTTCAGGCTGTGTTTGTTAACAAGTTAATAATGACTGTCTTCTTCTAGGAGGTGTTCTTTCCTGACTACAGTAAATAATTGTGCTCTCTAGCTGCTGCCCTCAACATTTCCCACCCACACTTTCATAGCAAATGTATCTCCATTAGATTCTCACAGCAATTCCTTAGCTGCCCCAGCAAATGTGTTAATACCTGGTGCATGCCTATACTTTCTTGCCCTTTTATAAAATGTTATGCTCCACGTTTTATTCAAGCAGGTTGTGATTTTTTTTTTTTTTTTGAGCCTGTGCAGCTCATGGTGAGATGTTACTATGTATTTCAAAAGGATATAAAATCTCTGTTCATAGAAAGATTTTAAGTTAAATGATTCTAGGACTGAGTTTTGAGTAAGCTTGAGAGTGTTTCAATTTCTTAGTGTGTATCCAAGCTTCTTTGCTAAGGAAAGTTAATGGAGGAAAGACCGTTTGTCAAATTCTGGAATATGTGAAAAATTTGCAGTAAGAGATTTTAGATTATATTAAGAATATACAAAATTTAGGTCAGGAAGTTGTCTTGATGTGTAATATTTACATCCAAGCTTTTATTGGTATCTCTGTAGTCTTGGGCTTCTCCGTGGTTTTCCCCCTTTGCATCATTCCAACAGCTTGAGGAGTATCTAAAGCATGTCCTGGCTTTGGCCCAGTCCCTGTGCTCCATGCCATGTTCCTGGGTGAATGAACCACTGTGGTAGGGACAGCTGACTATTCCCAGGAGTCTCTGGGCCTGTCCCCTGCTGGGATGCATTGCTTGGATGGTGTGTGACAGAGACCTGGGGAGAAACAGCACCAGGAAAAACATCAAAGCACCTGCAGGTGCTTCTTGGGTGATCCCAAGGGTTGTCCTGAGTAAAGAAGTGCTAGGAAGAGGTTGTGAGAAACCTCCCAGTACTGGTAGTGGTTCCTCACAGGCTCTTTTTTAATTTGTTTGATTTTTCCTGGGCTGGTTTGTGAGTACTTGGGATGAACTTTTGTGTCACTGCCCTTGAGCAGCAAGTCCAGCTGTCCATAATGGTGGTGTCACCTCCTGTGCCTGTGCAGGTCTTGCTATGCCAAGGGCCCACTCCAGTCATTGAGAGAAACTAAGCCCAGCAGTTCAGGCAGTGCTGAAGCAACCTTGCTCAGAACAGCATTTTTATTTTTCATTTTTTTTAATTTTTACTGTGATATTTGACGTGCATAGCCTACATTGTCAGCCTTGGCTGACATGCTACTGCTGTTTTTACCTTTTCAGCAGGTAAAAGCTGGCTGTACACACAGGTTCTGCAAATCATTTTCTGTAACAGAGTAACCAACTACTTCACACTCCTAAATATAGTCCTGAACACAAGTGTGGCAGTATTCATGAAAAATATTTAAAGCTAAATTTCACACTCATTTTGTATTTGATCCATTTCTGGCTTATTTTTAACTCATGTAAGATGAAGAGTGGAGGATTTTTTTTCCCTTCTTCTAAATTCTAGTGTAGGACCATATCTGAGATATGAAGGACTTCCACAAAGGCACAATTTTGTGGGGTGCTTTTGGGGTCATTATGTTTGTTCAGTGTTGAAGCCTTATTATGGCACACTGACAAAAAGCTACATGGCAGCAGCAAAAACATTTTGGAACTTTTAAAACTGTAACTGCTAAGTAGTGGTTTGGAGTAACACTAATGAGAGTGGTGATGTCATCAGTAGGCTTAAATGCCAGTAAAAATTAATTTAAAAACTGGGATTTATTTATGCAAGAAGATTTTGCACTTATATTTGATTTCCTCGCTTCTTGTATCACCCTGCTTATTCTGAATATACATTTTTTGTTTGTTTGTCTATAACCCTTCACAACTGACCTGCTTGTTCCTCAGTCACATTTCCTTTTTGCTTTACCTTAACAGTCAGAAATAATCTAATTTATTTTTGAAACATAAAGACATACAGGTGACCTACACTATTGTTGTTTTTCATGGTCTTAGTACTTATGTTGCACCACTTAACATCAGTTATGCTTGTAAATGTTGTATAAGCTCAGCTAGCATACAGTAAAAACATGAAATTCGGGATTTTAATAAAATTGACTTCAAAGATAGTATGGCTATGGTAGCTATGGTAACGAAAACTAATTAAAATATGCTAAAATTTGCAGGGGAGTGAAAAGGGAGAAAATGTAACCTAATGTTTTTGTTTTCATAATTTAACAGTAAAACATTTTTTCCAGTGTATTGCCTAAGTGCCAGTCAGTCATTTATTTGTGTTTTTTAAAGAATTTCTTTAAAAATAGTAGAGGCTTAACCACATAGTCATTTTTGTATGGAAACTGAACAAATGCATGAATCTACCCTCTATTTCCATAGTGAGCTTATTCCTTGGGCAGGGATGTTGTGGAGGCTTCCTGGAGTGTTCTCTGTAGGCTGCTGCTTTACCTGCTGGACAGCTCGTGGGCAGCATCTCCATGGCTTTGTGTGATCATCAAATCATCCCAGGGTTTGGTCCCAGTGTAGTTGTACAGTCTAATACAGATGGACTGGTGAGGGAAGCCAGATTTCCAAATTACAGCTGTCATTGGGATTGATGATCTCTTTAAATGAGCTTTTGAACTTCTAAAGAAATACATAGCTTTTGTTATAAATATTTTTGTAAAATATTTATCATGTTCTAATTTTTGAAAAGTAATACCCATAGTTGAGTTTCATGTGTGGATGCAGAGGAAAGGTTTAAAGGATGGAATTTTCACATCCTGCTTGTTTTCAGGGTTTCTTTTAAATGTAGTGGTAATGCTGTATTAGTGTAGTTTCAGAAAGGATTAAGAGAGTTGTTCCATAATAGCTGTAATCCTTTGTGTTTGACATGTGCAGAGTATTGTACAAATATTAACAAATCTGTACAACACTTCAGTGGGCTAGATGGGAACAGTAAGATGAAAAGTTTGAATTATTCAAGTCAGTATTTAAGTAAATATTGGATCCAGGATTAAAACCTTCCTTAGTGTTGTAGAGAGCATGATTTCCTGTTTCTGAACGTAGTCTTTTCATAACTTGATTGTGTAGCTCCGTGTGTGTGCTGCAGCCAAGTTCTAGTATCACTGAAAGTTAAATGAAAGGGAGAGTTCTGATGACAAAGAATAATGACTATTTTTAGTTGTATTAGTTTGAGCCACGTTGCCTTTGGTTAATTATTTTTGATGAAACTTTGTATTCACTTCTGAATTGAAAAATAGATTTTATATTTATAATGCAAATTAAGAAAGAAAATACATGTAGGTTTTTCTTGCAGTGAGATATCTGGGCTGATACTCAAGGCTGTAGATCTGAACAATCTGCTAAGTGAGCACATGCAAAAGGAGAACGTTGCAAAGTACTTGAGTGTCCTCATGTGCATTAGAAATTTGACTACAGATAGGTGGCCATATCAATAACTGTCACTCCTACCAGAATTAGACTGGGTATCTCAGTTGTTCCACTGGAAGAAAAATTACATTAAGACCTCAACATTATTTGCTTCAGTAGCTGGCATGGTAGGTTGTTGTTTTAGTTTTAGTTTGTTTTGGGTTTTGTGAGAGCAGTAGCAGGTCCATGCTCTGTGCATTTTCTTGTTACTGTATTAAATATTAATGAGCAAGAGCCAGTCTTGATGTAGGACTTCAGAGAGGACTTAAGAGGTTTATATAATCTGTGCTCTGCTTCTGTAGGATTTTGGCTCCTTAATCTTTTCCTCCCTTCTTTAGTGCCTTTGTACAAAGCAGGTGTGGCTTTCTCTCCATCATCTGTAAGCAGTCCTGGTTCAGGCTCCTGGCACATCATCCTTCTTACCCATCATCTCTAAACCTGTCAAGCGGTAGTTTAAGACCTTTCTATCTTGCCTTCCCCCAGTTTGATTAAGAATTATTTTCACCCTGTTTCCTATTCTTCAGACTTTATTGAAATTCACTTCACAAGATTTAGCAGCCTTTTGGGCCAGTTCCTCAAGTGCATGTCTTCACCTTCCTGTGCTTATCAGCCCTGCCTGTCACAGTGCTACTTGATGTGTTGTTCTTCCCTGACTTCTTTGCTCACTCTTCTTTGTGCTCTGAAGACAACCTTCCAGTCACTCATTTGTGTGTTGCTGTCATTTTCTTTCTCTGGTGATGTGCTGCAGAATTACTCAGTTCTTAAAATTTTGGGAGTGATACAAGCCCAGATGATGGAATCTCTCAGCTCTGCCTTTTTATTGCTAACTTTTCTCACATTTTCTGTCAGCTTCCCTTTCTGACACCCTTAGCAGAAATCTTTTTCAGCTTATACCTAGGATGTCCCAATATATTTTCCTACAAGTTTTGTCCATTTGTCTTGAATTTGGCATCAAGAGGTGGAATAATCTTGTTTGTCATTCCCTACCCAAAATCTTGTTGTCTCTTACATACTCCTCATCTGCTTTATTGCTTACACTCAGCTCTACCTTTATGTCCGACTAAATATACTCCTGAAGTGCTTTCACTATGCCCAGTATTTATGTCTGAAATCTTTCTCTGTCCATCCAACAATGCTCTCCTCTAGTCTGCAAAAAAAAAGGAGCAAAACGATATAGTAAATTTTACTATCCAAATCCTGAATTGACTGTGCCAGCACCTGGTTGACCCCGCTTTTGCACACTCCTCCCTTTTTTAGCTGCATTCATTTTGATGGCACCTGTCCTCTTCAAATAACTTCTGCATTTCTGCTGCTGTCTGTTGGCCTGTGTTTGTTACTGTCATTCTCAGTTTCTTCTTTGGTAGTGGTTGTAATCTCTGCGCACTCCTAGCTCAGAGATGTTTTATATGAGGCACATTTCTTTTTGCTTTGTATCCTGAATATCTTTCTGAGCCTGCAGGATCATTAGATTTCCTGAAATCTCATCTCGTCTTCCTCTTCAAGTCCTCCTTTAATGTTTGCATTAAATTAGCTAAGAAAGTAATTTATAGTTCTTTTTTTTTTCAAGCTTTAAATAAGCTAGGTGTCTTTTAAAAAATATTATTATTATCATGCTGTTTTCCTTCCCAGTCACAGCAGTACTGAATATTGTTTATTTGTGTGTAAGTGGCACTTAGGAATCCATGCCCTGTTTGTGCTTAGTGTGTTTGCTTTGGTTCTTCTGCATCTTTTGCTTTTCCTTATCTGTAACCAGTGCACAGGCTGCCCAGGCAGGTGATCTTACCTTCTCTGTAGAAGGAACCTGGCTGAGTCAGTACTAAACCAGTTCAGTGCAGCAGTGTGTAGGGAATCTTATGCAGGTGTTGTCCATATGTGCTGGAAATGGGAAGGCTGATGGTAAGTTTTTTCATCTGTCAGCATATCATTTTTCAAAAGGAGTGGAATTTTTTTGAAGGCTTAGGGGAAGGACGAATTCTGTTCAAGGTTCTTTCATTTTATTACTGTAAGATTTATGGCATTGCCAAGCCCCTTCTTTGGACTGATACCAGACCTGCTGTCCCTCATCCATTTGGAGTGCAGAGCTTTCTTCCTTTATTTTTCCAGCTTTCATTCCAAAGATGGAAAAAAATCAGCATTTGAACTCTTTTTTGAAGGGATTTGTTTTTTCAGTCCTTATTTCTAAATTAGAAAGTAAGGAACCCTTTAAGGGGGCTTTGAGATTTTCAGAGTTTCATTTTACATCCCACAATAGGATTTTCTGTTTTAGAGCACTAACATATTTCTCCTTGGATCTAACCAACTCCCTGCCCTGTTAAAGTTGCTTTCTCTGCCTCAGTTCCCTTCCCCTCTAGACTTTAAGCTGTTACCTTTAGACCTGGATCCACCAATCTGACACTGAAATGAGGGCCTCATTGAAGAAAGCATTCCAGGAACAATTTATCCTTTGCTAGTTGATAGAGATTTTTCTAGTGCAGTGTTGCTTTTTTGGCTTTGCTTTCTTTAAGCACTGCTGAGGCCAAACGTGTTCCCAGGCACTCTGGAATTCCTCAGCAGTTGACTTTTTCCTGACTGCTGGTTCAGCTTCGGGAGAAGCCTGGATGGGGAGGGACACTGTCATGTGCCCTGGCTCTTGAGCCCTGTGCCTCAGTACCAAGAGGAGTTGACTGCCAAGATCTCTCCAAGTCTGACCTTTTCTTGGAGTATGGTTATTTCAGCATGCTTTACTCTTTATCTTGAATCACAGAATACCAGGTTCTCTGTGAACAAAAGCAATTTTTCCTAATTTACATGTGCCTTTCAGATTGTCCCTTCCTAAAGAACAGAGGGAATCCATTCTCGTATTGTGCATTCCACCCTGCATATTTTGTTACGAGTGCCTAATTAAGTATGTTAAGTGCTAGTTCTTAGTAATTGATATCACTGAACCACTCAATGCATATCTAGGGAAAACAATAGACACAACTTTATAACAAGCTGATCATAGCCACCTAGGGGCAGGTGTAATTTTTAACTTCTAGCAAGGTTTAAATGACTGGGAACAAAGTCCAGACAAATGATTTAGGTTATTACAAAATGAGGCTCTGAGCTACAATGCTTTTAGGCTGCCCCTCTCTCTCTTCTGTAGCCTCAGGCACCGAATTGCAGCTTGTACATATATTTGGTTCCTATCCTGGTTTTCTTCTGGCTCAAAATCACAGGTGTCTTGGTTTTTGCTGGATTTTGCTTTTGTACCTGTCTTTTGTTTGCTGCCACAACAACAGACAGAGAATCCTAAGGAGAACTGCTATAAATGCATGCTCATGTCTCTCTCTTACCCTTCCCCCAGTCTCCACTCTCTCCCTCCCACCCCTTCCCAAATTCCATTAATATTTACAGAACAAGAGCCAGAACTCCAACATTAATCTCAAATTCAGAATGAGATTTTTCTGGCTGTATCTGCAGCTAATGCAGAAGACAACAGAGGTTAGAAATGCACTTTAAAAAAAAAGAAAAAGAACAAAAGGCCTTTTCATATTCAACACACTGGATGGATTGTGTTAGGTATAAATAAGCTTTCAAAGACCAGAGCATATGTAAAAAAATATTATATGTATTGTTGTTGGAAGGCAGAAGAACATTTATTTGCTTACTGAGTGCATTGAAAGTTCCTGAGCTTTAACTTATTTAAACTCATTGTTTCTTCAAATTTTGTGTGTGAAGAAAACAGTTCCTCTTTTCATCTTACTGGTTCATGTACTTATAAGCAGTAAAACTAAAAAGTCAAATGAACAGAAAGAGAACTGTGTTGATAGTTACATGCCAGCAATGTACAAATGAAACATTTGTAAGGAGATGTATGAACAACCAGTAAAGTTTTGCAAACATAAATTTCATAGGCAAACTGATATTGAGTGGAGAGTGAAGAGAATGAAGAATTCTGATAATTTACATTTGTTCTCTTTGACCCCAAACTAAGTATTTTCTTTCATTTTCACTGTTAAATGCATAGAATGTGTTATTAACCATTATGAATTGACTTAAAAAGCAAAAATCAAAGATAAATATTACTGTTCTTCCGAATTGTTTCTGGTTTAGTGTTGGTTTATTCACTGGAAAGTATTTGCTGACTTCTCCAGCCTGCACAGGCACTTACTCCTCTGTGACCCCTGTCCTTGATTGTTTCAAGAGTCACTTTTCTCTGCCATGGGGAGGATGGCTTGTGTCCCTGTCCAGTTGGTGTGTGGTTCTGGCTTCTGGTGACCTCAATGAGTTGTCAGCAGACAAATTTGTTAACTGTGTCAAGTAAGGGATTGTGTCCATTTGGTTGTGAGGCCAAGGGTTCTTTCAGAGGACAGAAACTGGCCTGAATTCTTTCAGTGAAGAAGGAGGTCGTCTGCATGTCCTATGGAAGATGGTTTGGCAGAGCAGTCTGGAGAAGCTGGCTCTGCAGTATCCGTGTGCTGTTCTTCCTCCAAGGAACTGAGAGAACATATTTTAGTAAAGGATTCCTCAATCTATTCAATACCCCAAAATACATAAACACAGAAAATGTTGGTGGTTTTCTTTTTTTGCCCTTTTCAATATGGATTCATTTATTCTTAAATTCCAAGAAAATACCAATACCCATCAGTCCACCCTTTAGTCTGGAAGTTTGTATTATTTGTTTTTTTGGGAAAGGCTCCCATATTTTCTTCTCATCTCTCTGGCATTAGAATTGGCTTATCTCACTTTACTGATGAACCTACATTTTCCAGATAAATGAAAACATAGGGGTTTATTTTTCAAAACTGAAACAGTTGGATTGCCTTTTTGTTTTACTGGGATAAGCATCCACGATGCTCTGGGGAATGGAGAATGATCTAAAATAAGCCTAGCTGGTTTTTGTTGTTTATCTGTTTCTTTTTGCATCTGTCTTAGTATTTATTGCTACCATCTGCGTTTCATTTCAGGTTATCTAATGTCTCATTCTGCATGTTCTTTGCCTAGTCTTTTTACATAGCCTTGGGCTGTAATATCACCATTTGCCTACAAGAGATCCATTTCTATCTGTAACAAAATGAATTGCATTCATCTGTGTAATTCATTTCTAATGAATGCCTTGCTCCTCATTAAACAGTGATTTACCTTTGTTTCCCTTTCCTACACTGTCAACATGAACCATTTTGAGGTCCTGTGGAGAGATGCTAATTTGAGAAAGCAAAAGTCAATGCAACTAAGCACTCATGGGGGCCATCCTCCTTGGCACTTTCAAAAATATTCATGGGACATGTTGCAGAATAAAATTTGCAGGTGGATAAGAAGACTCAAAATATTTTCTTGTTTATAAACTTTCCGTGTATGAAGGCAATGCTTGACAGTTTGAATGCAATTCTCCTTGACACTGCCAGGAGGAAATGAATCTTTTCAGACCTTGTCTGTTCTGCAAGAATTTGACCTATCACAGGCACATTTTGGGAGTCTGTACTCTTGGTTCACTGTCCCCTCCCTACCTTTTCAGGAATATTAAAATATTTTGAATGTATTTTCAGATTAATATTTTTAAATACCTAATTTTGAGATATGTAAAAAAATTATGTCAAATTTTTAATGAGATTCAAAGATTCATATAAATATTTCCTGCCATTGCCAATAGTATCTAAAGGAAAAGGATGAATGCCATTAATTAGTGAAATAGGGTTGTGGAGTAATTTTGTTACAGATTTGGTTCTTATGCAACGTTTGTGTAATGCACTTCAAAGCTCTCCAGCAACATTCCCTTTTCCAGTCCTGCACTTTGCAGAATAGCAGAATCTGCCATGTGTGCAAATAGATCTGTGCTGCTGACAGATGATGGTTAGAGTATGGGATGAATTACCAAGTTTATTTTCACTTTAACCCTAAGCATAGTTTGAACTGCAGCAATGGATTATGAATATGAAAATACCATTGGTAAACATAATTTAGAGAAATACAGGAAGTTTTATTTACAGCCTCTTTAACTCTTACTTTGGAGATAGCACAAGCCACTCATCAGCACTTTTGATTGCTTGAATTTAGCTTGGCATTTTTTTGTATTTATTTGTGTGTTGGGCCAGACTGATCCCCATTTGAAACTCTAGAATTGCCAGTGGGCATCAGTGGATTTACACCATGGACTAATTTGATCATGGTATTATGAGGTGATTGGAGGATGGGAGGTTGGGTTTTTGTAACTGGTCTTGCTTAAGTCATGTAGTATTTTGAAGTAAGAACATTGATTAATGTAACAAAACCTTATTTTTAATATACATTTTAGAGGACAAAACTGACCTTGAGAACAGTGTGATGCAGAAGAAAATTAAAATCCCCAAACTCTCTCTCAATCACGTAGAAGAAGCTGGGGAAGTTGCAGATTATGGGGAAGAAGATGTGGAGCTTAGACACAGTAAGGTACTGAAGCCTTTCTGGTTTATTTTCCCTCCTCACCTTTTTTTATCTTTTTTGTCAGTGCTTGGGGCATGTATGAATGTTCTACCTTAAGAATTCCATTCTTGCTTTTGATCCCCTTAAAACAGTGTGTTTGGTGAAATTGGGTCACATTGTGTGTGGAGGGGTGGGGTATGTGTTTTCAAAACCTGATTTAAGTGCAATCAGTTTTCCTGTGCATAGTGTCTGCACAGTGTAACTGCCACCTGAGACTTTGGCTCAGAATGCCTTAAAAGTCACCGTACCCCACTGTACCAGTTCTTGGTGGCACTTGTGACATACTGCTCACTGCTTGTTTGGAATTGGGAGGGGTGCTCTGAGACTGCCCAACTGCAGCTGTGACTAAGAAGAATTGACAGGACTGTACCCTCCATTATTACTCCCAGTTGCCTTTTTAGGTTCAAATGCCAGAAACCCACTATGGAAATATATTTATTTTTTTATATTAAACTATTTCTTTAAAAGTCTGCCAACCTTCAGAATAATATACTGCTCTATGGCTTCATGTGTTTTGCAGCTGCAGGAGTGATAATAGTTCATTTCCTTGTAGTGGGCCAGCTTTTTTTTTTTTAATTGTTAATTATTTTTTTTTAGAGTACAAATGCAGCAGGTGCAACATCAAATAATTTTGTTTTCTGTCACATTACTCATGGATATTGTGGTATGGGAATTAGATAGTGTCAGCTTCTCACCACTACTCTTATGAGCTGCATTTGCTTTCCTTGCAGTTGCTTGGAAATTCAAGTGCCTTTTCTTGTTTGGCCAGTAAAACTTAGTGACTTTACCTGTACATATTAATCCCACTATCCAGACCCCAGGAAAGTAGTGTGATTTAATTTGTAGGGTTTGTGCAGATGACTGAAGGTAAAATTCCACTGAGAGTTCCCAGGTCCTGAAGCCTCTGCAATGCAGTACTAATATAGAAGGAATCAGTTGATAAGGAAGATGAGGCTGGATGATATATTCTATCTCCAGCTTCGGTGTTCTCAAATCCCTTTCAGTGTTTGCTGATAGTGTTAACTCAGTCACTTGCATCAGGCAGCTGGGTGAACGTGCTGTAGGGATAGTCAGTGAAGGTTTTGTCTCTCAAAGTGTGGGAAGGACAAGCCCTCAGTTCACAGAACAGCTTTGTGCCTGTGCTGCTTTCACCTCTGATGTCGTCACAGGTGACAAATGGAGCACACAGTTCGTTCTTTCTCTTGCTTATCAGAAAATCAATTGCTGTCAGAAATCTGAATGTTAAGGGTAAACTTTAAAGAAAAAGACATCTAGATCAACTTTTTCAAAAAGAAATTAATGATACAGAATCAAGTGACCTATATACACTGCCTTTGTCAGTGTTGCACAAATGCAGGAAGGCCTTTAACTGCCTCAGAAGTTTGTGCATGCATTTAGCTGAGTTACAACTTCATGTTAGTTATGCTTCATATTATATCCATAAGAACTTGTTAAGCAAAATATTTTTGCAGTCTGGCTTTGTCTTAGTCTTTTGGAAGACAAGCATATTAACAGTTCTGAGACTCTCCTAATTTATTTGTTTTTTATTGTAATGTGCAGAGACAAGATGGGAGGAAACAAAGTGAAGGTACACACAAAAGCATTGAAGCAGTTGTTGCTCGCCTTGAAAAACAGAACGGGATGAGTCTCAGTAATACTTCCAGCCCTGAGGAGGCTTTTATGGAGGCTACAGAAGGCATGAACAGTATGGACGATGCTGTAGTTCCTCGGATTCTCTATGAGGAATTGCTGAGGAGTTACCAGCAGCAGCAGGAAGAAATGAGACACATTCAACAGGAGCTTGAGAGAACGCGGAGACAGCTTGTGCAACAGGCAAAGAAGCTAAAGGAGTATGGGGCACTCGTGTCAGAAATGAAAGAGCTCAGAGACTTGAACAGGAGGCTCCAGGATGTACTGCTCCTAAGACTAGGTAGTGGTAAGTGCCGGACTTAAGTGGGACTAGTTTGAATGAATTTTGCAGGTGTTATCAATAGTAATGGAAATGTATTTGAAGAATAGCAGTGGTTGTTAAACCGGACATTGAATGTTAAAAGGGTTTTCTGCTGTGGCTGTACAATATGTGTCGAATTTGTATGCTATGTACGTCTGGGGTTTTCTTTAAAAACTAGAGGTCTTTGTGCTGGTATGGCTGAATCAGAGTTCCATTTTAAGCAGCTGTATTATAAAAACTCTCTGACCTTCCAATATATGCTGAAAAAGTTAATAAAGCATCATCTGCAAAATATACCAATATGTTCCAGTTTAAAAAAAACAAGATAAGAAAAGGTGCTGGAATGAATAGTTGGGCTTAAACTAATTTATCCTTTGCAGTTAGGGGTTTTGTTTGTTGTTATGTGACTATGTTACCTTCCATTTTCTGACCCCTTTTCCCATTAGTAGCTTATTAGAATGTGATATATTCCTGAAGTTTTAGCAGTGGCTTTAAAAAGCCATGCTATTTGAAAAACAATGGATTGTTAATAGCATAATTAAAAAGACTTTATATTAGTGTCCCGTTTATCAACACTTGTTGCAAAATGCAGTTTTTTTGTAACTTGAATTTCAGTTTTAAATATCTTGGGTCAATTGCTCCTTTGTTTGGGTTTATAACAATTATTTAAGCATTATGTTGGAATAAATGGGAAAAAAGACAAAATAAAAAGTTCATCCTTTTCACTGAAGATGGTACCCTTGGAATACCTTCAAAAATTTGATGAATTGATTTATTTGCGATTTGAATGTGGTACTGTGCTGAAGATTTGCTCGGTGACTGAAACTTGGTTGAAATTTATGCATCCAAACTTAGCATGCCATTCTTACGTCTGCCTTTGTGTATCTGGAAACTTAATTTTTGCATGTCAGTTGGATATTGGCTCTTCTCCTGGACTGGAACGAGTGCATGCAATTTGCATGTGGGTCTGAGTTACCCTCACGTACAGAACTGGACCTGGGAGAGCATGTGCCTGTGCTGTAGCATGTGTTCAGGTGTGCCCACACCCTTGGAGCCAGGTTCTTGGAGTGTCCCACAACCTAAACTGGGTGTCTGATTGTGAATGCTCATCACTGTTACACTGTGCACAATTAAAACATCGTTACTTACCATAAACATTCTAGTTAACTTTCTAAATAAAACTAAATAGGCGATGTTGCCGCAGCCTGAAAAAGACGATGTGGCTGGCAGGAGATTCCACTGAGCTTTCTAAAATTTTCCTTGGATGGAAAGATGTTTCTTCATCTGCAAGTAGTTAGGTGGAATTTATGGGACTGGAGCACGAGCCAGATGTTGGTAGGCAATGGGGCTGAACAACGTAAAGTACCAATTTAGTTGGTAGACTTGACAGCAGTTGGAGTGGTGAGACCAGCAGTGCAATGAAGACAGCTACTGAATTCTGTCTCTTTTCTTTCACTTTAAGAAAAAGAAGATGTGCTTTTTTTGCTTCAGCCACATAAAGAAACCTTAAGAGAAAAAGGGAAAAAAGGGAAATAGGAAAAGAAATCCTGGGAGAAAAATACTGAATCTTCTCTAAATATTGGGCATGAATTTCTATTTGTGTGTATCAGTGTGACAACTGAAAACAAATCCCAATTACATTCAAGACAAGTTCTTTAAATTTAATCACATATATGGAAAAATATCAGCTATCCAACACTTCCAAAAAAATTCCTTGTTGGTATTCCTTGTAAGGAACATTGGATGGTAAAGGTGGAATTTGGCCGTGCTGGCTTTGTCCTTCACAGGGTTTGTATTTCCTAAGACTCGGTGTATTAACTGTTGCTCACCCTGTTGTTTTTCCTTTTAGCCTCATTCACAGCAGAGAAACAACCATGTTCTAGAAAGAGCAATACAAAACTTATGAATAATTAGCAAGGGAGACATCTTCAGCATGTTCTAAATTAGCGAGTCTGATGACAGTATGAAAAAGTACTACTTTTAATCAAGAATAGATACGTAAAGACTCTTTTAGTCTTCCTTACTTTTCCAGCTTATAAATGAGGTATGTTTGGGTATATGAATAATCTCTGAAAATTGTTCTGAAAATAAATTACATCCTAAATTCATCTGCAGTTGCAGTGATCTCTTAAACCTGGAGTTTCAAATTACATGTAATTTATGTTACACTGCACTTCTAGCAGGCTGGACTTAATGCAAACTAATTGCATTTCTGTTTCACCTTAGAGACTTGTGATTTCTTTGCATGAGATGACAGCTGGTTTGTGCTGATGAATTGCAGCTGTGGGAAATGCTTGCCTGTTGCCATTTTAAACTTGCAGATCAAATATAGAACAGTCTCTTGAGCTAACGTGCAGTCAAGTAGTCAGTCTCCTAATTTCCCATCAACTTGTTGAATTCAGTGAGGAGCTCGAAGTCAATGTATTGTACTTGAGACTTAGGCCTTCAGCTCTGCTACTAAACTGGATCCACTTTTGTGGCAGGAGTGAGGAGGTTTCATCTTCCTCATGGTGACACGAATTGCTCTTTGTCACAAAAGAGCCTTGGAGGCAGCCATGGAGAAATGCTTAATATTATCTTTATGATTTTAAGTCTATTATTTCTTGACACATCCCTTCACGGAGAGGCAGGCATTTCACCAGGGCTCTAGGGAGCCAGAGCAGTGGAAAAATGGGGTGACTGTTGTGGAAAAGGTTATGGTGTCCCTCTTGAGCTCCTGGAATAATGTGTGCAGCCTCTTGCCTTGCCCACGTGGGCAACTGGAAGCCCTGCAGCTGTAGGCCTTTGCAGTTTGTTTTGTTGCACCTGAAAACACACCTAATTTGCCATCTTTTTCTCAATAGAGGGTAAGATAATTTAAAGAATTAAATAACCGACTCTCCCCTGTAGGGACTTTAAATAGCCCTTGGATTGCAAAAGAAGACTTTCAATTACTTCTTTAAAAAAATAACTGTCTCCTGGGCAAGATCTGTGTCATTCCCTGTGGCTGGAAATATGGTCACTACTGAAGTTCTATAGGGATAATGCTTGGGCGTTTTTAGCTCCCTGATAATTTCTTCATTTTCATATTATATTGCTGAGAATTAGTGTTGCTCCAAAGTCAGGGAGTGTATTCACATTCGTTCAGAAACTGATTCATCAGCATGTGCACGCAGACCCCCAAGGTTTTATTTTTAATCCCAGTTGAATTTCAGTGATCCAGTTTACAGTGTTTTGGGACTGACACCAGTGTAGGGAGAATGAAATGGGATTTGTGTCTTACTACATGTCAGGAATTACTGTTTTTCAGCTTTTCTACATTTGTTTGGCTTTTTGATGTTAAAAAAAAAAAAAGGGCCCAAGGTTTCTATCAAGTACAGGAAGTACCAGTATTACCACTTCTCTGTCTTGTGTTGTTTTGTTTCAAATTCTGGTAGACCATGGACAAAAACTATCTTACAAATGTATGCTGACACTTTATCAGTCAATTTGTTTTTACTTTCTTACTAATTTTAGGAGTAGCATGTAGCCCAAGATGAATTTTTGAGGAAAAGGGATGGTAAAGGGAAGCCTTCTAGCTCTTCATCCTGATCTGAATTTGCTGGCCTCTTGGATATTATAAAAAAACTGCAGCCAGGAGAAAGATTTTGCAATAAAACATTTGTTTCCTTCTTACATTCTGAAAATCGTCTTTTTTTTTTTTTCCCCTGATCCTTGTTACATAAGTGCTGTCATTGTTAAGCCTTTAGATGGAGGTATATATTTTTATATGTCCCATTAAAATAAGATGCAGAGAGGGGGAATTTGGACTGTGGTGAATGGGGCACACTGCTCTGTTGGCAGACAGGCAGGCAGGAGCGCAGGTTGCATGTGCAATTCACAGCATGCAGGGTTGAAAATGGAGAGTTTAGTGGTTGTGGAAGTGGCTGTGGTGACTGCCTGGTTAGAGGCAGGCTTCTGTTTGGGAATCAAAAATCAGGATATAGAGAAGAGATTTTAAAGGCTTTCTTTTGGTGATGTCTAAGCAAGTAGTTAAAGCATGAATTGGAGCAGAGGTATTCTGACCTGTGAGAGCTGTGGTTGTTGTGGACTTTAATCAGCTTTTTCCTTGGGGAAGCTCTGGAAACCAAATTCCAGCTGTGTCAATATATGACTAAAAACAGTAAAAGACTTCTAAATAGGGAGTAGTAAAAGTTTTTAAAGGGAAATAAACGTTTCCTGCTAGGAAGAAGGTGGTTAAACTTAGGTGTCTCCCTTGAAGTGAATTTCAAAGTATAAGAAAATAGCCCTTTGTTGAAGAATGTAAACTAACAGCTCCAGAGATGACTTCTTAAGGTCACACTGGCAATTACATCCCTGCATCTGCTTGTTCAGCTGTGCCCATGCTGTGGGCAAGCTTTGAGTGCTTTAACCAGTCCAGGTCTTCCTCCAGTCTGAATGAGCTTTACAGTCTCAAGTTTAGGAAGTTCAGTTTGTCTTGGCTGTACTGTTGTATATTCTTGGTACTAGAGGTGCTTACTAAGATCACTGTGAAATTATAATGCAAATGGGATGTTTTGTGATTTCTCTGTTTGTGCCATGCTTGTGCTGGGGTGGCTCTTAAGACCCTCTTGTTGGTGGCACTGCAGTGGAGGATTGTCTGAGTTGCCAAGACAACTTTTAGTCATTGGTGAGCGTGGAGTGGCAGCCAGCTGAGAACATTTAACTGGCTATGTAGGTGTAGGATAAGCTATAGGATAAATGTCAAATGCTGACAACGGATGAAGCACTGCTGTTGCTGTATAATAATCTCTAAATGAAACTGCACAAAGTAGGAGGGATGAATGCTGTGCTTGTTCCAGGCACAGAACTATTTAAGATGCATGACTAAGACCTGAGTTGTGGTGCCAGCGTGACTTGCAGAGTTGGATCAGTTCAGGTCTGTGTCTGTGTGCACAAACACTGAGCAGGGAGCTGAGGGGTGACCTGACTGATGAATGGGTTGTCACTGGCTGAAGATGTCAGGGTTGGACAGCAGGGTAGTGCAGTGCTCTCAGCACCAGCCTGGGACAATCTGGCACTGACAAGTTGTTTAGACAAGAGTTTATCCTTAGAGTTCTGGACATGGGGTATTTCCATGGTGTCCAGAGTTGTCCAAGCTGGCAGCCTTGCTGTGCTGTGGAGCCACCGGCCCTACATGGAACTTCAATGCCTGCTGGAGCTTCTTGGGATCCTAGAGCCACACATCAAGGGACACTGATAGGCTTTGGGCCATAGCCCTGACTTCTGGTGGAAGCCCTGCAATGAATGGAGTCATGAAATCCAGTTCACAAATTATTTTTAGTTTGTTCTTCTGTCCTTTTAGGAACATTTTATAACTTCGATCTGGAAAAGAAAACTTGATAACTAACAAAATAACTATCCCCCTTTAAAGTCTCAAACATATGCTTAGTTGTATTCCATTGTTTAATTTGTGCATAATTTTTGTTGATTAAAAACAAAAATCAGTGTTGAATTAATTGGACAATCAAAATCCTAATTTATGTGGGGGTTTTTTAACATTTGATATTCTTTCTCTGCAAGGTACTTCAGCATAAAGAACCTAAGTCTGTTTCCTTCATAGCATTTCTGCAGATCCTCCCTATTTTTATACACTTCTGTTACATCTAAAGAGATTTTGGATTTCTATAATATTTGTAATTCTTTGTGGATAATTTATGTAATTATCACAGTAAATTATGCAGGTTCCTATGCAACTATATAGCAATTCTTATTTGAAGAATTACTATTGTTGCTTTTGGTTTATAATTTCAGTGTCGTTTTAACATAATTTTCTTAGTGTGAATTGAAGAAATCTTACCCATATCTGTAATTGTCCTTATGCTTTAGGAATAAAATTAAACACTTAAATTAAAATTAAACATTTTAATGTTTATAAAGCAGGGATACTTATCCTGTGTTTAGTTTCTGATGTTCAGAAGTAGGGTTTTGGTTTCAATTACTTCTAACACTAAAATGAACATGACTAATATGTTATTTTATGCTAATCATGGGTGATGAAGGGATTGATTTCATGTTCTCTGGGATAGCAGACAGCTCTCTTTTCTTAACTGTCTAGGACCTGCCATTGAGGTTGAAAAAGTAAAACCTGAGTCAATTGAGCCCGAACCTGAGGTACAGAAGACCTTCAGTGAGGAAGCAAATACATCAACGTACTTCCCTGCCCCTGTTCCAGTAATGGACAAGTATATTCTCGAGAATGGAAAGGTATTTTATATTATATATAGCATGAATCATTTTTAAATGTCCATCTGGTGATGTTCTTGTGGAGTTTTCATTGATTGTGGGGGTTTTGCATGGTAGCAGCTTGTAGAAGCTTCCTCAGTTTTCATGCAGGTGTGCTGTTGTGCTGAGAATTGTGAAGTTACACAGATATGAAGAGCATAGAAAAGTATCTTCAGTGGTGAGAGCATTGAGTGCTGTGCAACATGAGGAATATAGTTACTAAATAAATATTCATGCACAGGCAAATTGACATAGTCTTCAGTTGGTGGCACCCTAAATAGACCAAATATTGACCAAAGTCAGTAACCCACGTTATAGAGTTACATGAGTCTACTTAACCAAAATACTTCTTCCTAAAAGGTTTTTAATGTTTATAATGCGCTGTGGCCATATTGCAGAGAAGCCCTCATGTTTGGGTTGGAGTGCAGGAGGTATTTATGAACCCTGGAAGGAAAATGAGCTCCCTTGGGGAAGGGCATTGCCACTGAATTGAACTGATGTAGTGCTACTTTCCAGAGACTTTGTGAAGTTGCTGAAATACCATCTAGCTCTAGTTTGCCAGAACCTGACTGAGAGCTTTTTCAGATTTCAGTGTGTTTAACACATTAACTGCTCATCTACCTAGGCCTGCTTTTACAACTGTTTTCATTATCATTAAATAAATGTGATGTTTCTTATACAAAACTGTAATTCCTTCAGAATTGCCTGTGCAGATCCTGTTTCTTGGTGTATATAGATGCATTTGGTACCCTAATCTGAGAATCTTTAGGGAGGAAACATCCATTCCAGCTTTGCTGTGCAGTGGAATTACTGATGGAATATAGCATGAAACTGCATTTTCTGATTTGTGTTAGAAGATTGACTGCACCATGTCTGTCCCTCTTGAAGAAAAATTCAACATAATCATTGAGGACAGAATATACTTGAAAAATAGTAGAATCTTGACAGTTTGACAGGTATTTGGTTCAGATAGCTTTTCTTGCCTAATATATTTAAATACGTCATTTGCTTGATTATTTTGTGTAAATTTGTGCAACGAGTACTTAGGGTGTATTACTGTGTGAGTTTCCTTTACCTCCTTCTCTTCCACTTAAGATCTATGGGATAGGATGCATCCTTTAGTATTTCTATGCAGCTTTTCCTGCACCTTTTTTCATCTGTCAGCTTCTTGGCACTTCTTTTGCTGAAATTTTCTGTCTTAACAGATACTGATATCTCTTTAATTTTCTTTCTGTAATTTTGGTTCTTGGTTTGCCTATTTACTGGGTCTACAGACAGCTCAGATGACAAAAATGTAAACTAATAATGTATTTGCAGTATTGGAGGGTAGTTTTCTTCAGTTTTCCTTATTTACGGCTTTATTTCAGTATTCCTTTATTGATATGCACCACTAGAGTAGTCGAAATACTTTTTTTACAAATCTTACCCTTTGTGGCACCAGATTTGATCTTAGTAGGGTTCTTTCAGAGCAGATAAATCTCTTCCCTCCAGAGGGAAAACCAAGTCACTGAAAAAGAGCCTATGGCATTCATTTAAAGAAAAGAAAGAAGAAGAAAGAGGGGAAAAAAAGAGTTCATCTTCTGAGACACGTTTTAGATCTGTTGCAGATGTTAGCTCAGCCACGCTGGTGAGCGTTGCTTTGAATTCGCTGCCGCTTGAAGGTTGATCCCACAGTTGCTGAAATTGGGAGTAAATTTCCCATTGATTTCATCAAGACAAGAGTCTGGCTCATGGGGCAGCTCTTCCGGCAAGAAGGGAATGTCTTCGGAGTGTGAAGTACAGTAAACTTCCCGGAGCTTTGGGACTGACAGGAAACAGTACCAGGCATGTTGCAAAGAGGTAAACTGAGACAGGCAGATTGAATTCCTCACCATAACAGTGCTAGAAATAGAAAAAGGGAGATGTAAGGTTGCTGTGGCTGTGGCTGTCTGTCACATAGTTGCTGTTGCCATAGGTGTTTCATACCAGCAATTGCTTTTTTAATAAATGAAGCATGTTAAAAGAAGAGATGATCTGTCTGAAGCATAAATATTAAAAATACTTCCTGTGACTTTTTCTTTTATTTTGAGTCACTTCAAGCTAATGAATAATGTAGTAGCTTTAGAGACTAAATAATCTGTGGCAAAGGCAAACCCTTTTTTTGGCAGAGAGGAGTTGGATTTTTGATGAAATACAACAATCTGTACAACTAATGTAATACTGACACCCAAAATTTGCTGTGTCACAACATTTCTAATCATACTTATTTTCTAGGTAATTTTCAGACATTTTCCCAGAGAATTTTTCAAGACCTAACCATAAATAACTGAATTTAAAAATGTATTGAGATTATTTTCTCAGTACAGACTACTTACTCCTCATTGAAGTTGCCTTACAAAACATGTAAAGAGCACCAAAAAGAGTGTACCTTTTAAAAAAATCATTTATGAAGAGGCTCAACAACAGAGAAAAAGGAAAAAAAAAAAGAGTATTTGTGTTGTGGTTATTACTAGTTTAATTTTTGTCCATGCAGACTTGTGAAAAGCTTCTTAGAATCCCTTTAGTGTAAAAGATTCTGCAGGAGAGTCAGCTTGCTGCATGGTTTTATGCTTTAAGGAAGGTAGAGTTTTCTTTTTTTAATATAACATAGCTTGCAGTCAAACCAGTCATATTACTCTATTTAAGTTTTTAAACATCTAGTTGCTTTTGAAGGATGCTGTTGTAATAAAAAATTTCTTGAGGTTATAGTCCTCATTAATAATTAAAGCAGGTTTCCATTTAAAGGAAAAATGGTATTCAGTTGAATACAAGCAGTAAAATGTTGGGTATATAAAATTTTACAGTAGCTTTGTCCAATTTTCATTGCATTTAATGAGACTTCCATGATACTGCTCAGATTTGTATGGGTAGCAGGCACAGTTTATTTAAAGCCATATGAATTGAGTAAAACCACAGAAAACTAACAGCAGAGCAGTTAAGGCAAACACTCTTCTGATGCAGTTTTGCTGTGGGATTTTGTTGATGGTATTTATTTAATCATAAGGTCGAAAGTTAGTTTTAAGTGTTAATGTTATAGAAAGAACCCCCATTGGACCACATCTAATCAAAGCTAGATTTTGGATATGTAGCTATCCAATTGTTTGGTATGTTGCACTTGTCCAGATTGTCTGAAGGTAAGAGCAGTGAGCTGTGATCAGCAGCTGGGAGGTGTAGGTCACACTTTAGCTTGTTAGGGTGAGAGCAAGTGTGTGTCCCAGTGAGTGAAGTCCATCACCATGTGAGCAAAGCTTGCTGTGTGCAGAGGTAGTTCAGGAGTCTGCACCGTACTCCAGGAACTGGAGCATGGACATACAGGGTGCAAAGTATTTGTGGTTCCATGCAGGGCCAGCGTGTGTGTCCTCATTGCACTTGTGTCAGACTTGTGCTGGTTACTCGTGGAGTTACCTCTGCTGGTGCTAGAAGGTGTCCTGAGTGTCAGGGCTGGCAGCTCAAACACGTAGTGGCAGCCAAGGATGGTGCTCAGATTCTTGTCTGGCATTTGTCTTAAAACTGGAGCACTGGGAATCTTGGAGTACAGACATAGGGTTGCCCTGTGGGAGACAATCAAGCACAGTCAGTGCTGAGCAAGAGTAATAAGCAGCACCAAACTTGAGCATCTTCCTTTTGGACTCTCTCCAGTGGCTTCACACTGCGTTTCCCAGTACCCATGTTATCCTGCTTTAGTACTTCAGTGAAATACCTTGACTTCCCATTGTTTGGATAATGGAAAGTTTATGATGTTGCTGCAATGGGTCATTGCCTAACCACAAAACAGTATTCATGTGGTGCATTCACATTGATCTAACACTTTGTGTTAGAGCTGGAAGTTTTACAAAGCTTCCAAACTCTTGTGGCTTATATTGAAATTGGAGCTCTCAAAATCCTTTCTCCTCTTCCAGTTACTTCATACAATCAGGTTGGGTCTTGCCAACAGGTATGGAATACAATTTAGGAAGTAATTCCATCTCTACTGCCTCTGAAATGTGCTTTGGGTAAAGTCTGTTTTAGCCAAAAGGAAGTGTTTAATCTTGCTCCTGAATTAGGCTGGTGCAACTGCTTGGTTTATATGCTGTGCATAATTATATAATACTGGATGTATTCACTGTTTCCTTCTTCGATCTCTGTTCCTGACCACAGTCTTTCAGGAGAGAGGTTATGTGGGGGGGAAAAGTAGGGATTACTAAAAGGAACTATATTATATATTGAGGTTGACTTGAACTCCCTGACCCACAAAGTCGTAAAAGTTTCAGAGTTAGGCAAAATGGATTTGTTCAGCCCTAATTACTGTTATTTTAGTTCCTAATATTAATGTTCCTAGCACTTGGATACTGTTGTGTGCTACATACCATAGATAAGTTGTTATTATTACTACCTTCTAGGTCCATCTTGGCAGTGGAATTTGGGTAGATGAGGAGAAATGGCACCAGCTGCAAGTAACACAAGGAGATTCAAAGTATACAAAAAATCTAGCGGTTATGATTTGGGGAACAGATGTTCTCAAGAACAGAAGTGTCACAGGAGTTGCAACCAAAAAAAAGAAAGATGCCGTTCCCAAGCCACCTCTCTCACCTCACAAATTAAGCATTGTCAGAGGTAGGTTATTTGAAAACTTTTGCTTCCTGCTTTGGAGTTTAACCATTAATCACCGAGTTGAAAGATGCTTCTTTTCAGCTCATTTAAAATTAACTGATTAAAAACTGTAATTCAGATTGCTATTGCATTGTGAAGTGCATACATACCCAGGAGCAGTAAAACACATTGCAATAGCTGTGCACAGTGCAGGCTTCCACAGCTGAAGAGTTGTACATTGACTTCAGTAAGGTTTGAAAAGATCTTCACTTTAGACCACTTGCAGGGCAGGACTCTAAGCCTGGAGAACAACATGTTGTTCTAGAATTCATTTGTAACATGCTGATTTTTTAAAGTGCATATATTCTTTAAACAAGGCTGAGAGTAGCTTGATGACATTCTTTTATCCAGAACATAACCAGCTCTGGCATGAGGCACAGAAACCATTATAGCTGTGACTATAAAAATACCTTCAAAGGCAAGAAAGAATAGTTCTACCCTTTTAAGTGAAGAAAATGGAAATAGTAAAAATTAATTGTTGCACTTGAATTGGAATTTGGACAGGAAGTGTAAATTGCTGACCTCATCTGGTAGGGAAAATTGCAATGGCACTTTCAGTAACTGCAAGCCTGAGTCCATGTGTGTAGTACTTTGAGAGGGAGGAGGCCTTCTTCTTTATTTAAACTGAATGGTGAATTTCAGTCCCTTTGTATCATCATGCCTGTGTTGCATCATTTCTGTCTCTCTTGGTATTTCAGGCTTCTTTTTAAGTCAGAACTGAGTTTGTTTCTTCATGGAATACATACTGAAATTGGATTTTTAGGTTTTGTGTCCATACTAAATTGCAGTAGGGCTGAAAGAAACCTCCCCATTTGGTAGAGCTTCATTATTCTGCATTTCCTGTTATTAGTTGCTATGTGCTCTTAACTGTGAACTCATTAAGAGGTGGTGTAATTGACCATGAAAGTACCATGTTTTGGAGTAAGAAATACGGTTCCTCTCTGAGTGTGTGCGTGTGTCTGCGTCTGTGTTGTGTGGGGAGAAGTTGGAAACTTATCTCTGTGCTGTCATCTTCCTTAGTTTATAAGAAAAAAGGACGTGGGTTTTTTTATTCACTAGTCTGCTTCAAGATTATATGTGGAAGTAGAAGCTGTTCCATGCTGATTTTCTAGCTCTGTCTGGGGTCTTTAGGTACAATCCTTACACATGTAGCTGAGCACTGACGTACTGGCCACATAAGGAATCCACTCTGTGGCAGTGGCTCCCCTTGGCAGCTCCAGATGCAGAAGCAGAATTGATTGCCCTGGTGTGCGTTTACAAGCACGTGGCACAAGGGGGTTATTTTCCACTGGCCCGTTGCAATGTGGTCTCCAGTTTCCCTGCTGGAGGCTTTTGCTCCTCAGTGCTGCTGGCAAGGTTGTTTCTGTGAGAATTTCTTCTTCTGCTTTTGTCAGGGCTACTCTATATTACTTGAGCCATTTAAATGACAGCTTTCTTCTAACTCCCCTTGTTTTGACTACAGTGAATTTGGGAGTCTGCTCCGACAGGTACATGATGAGAGGCAGATGGGGCCCTTCCCTTTCTTCTCTTCCATACCTTCACACTCACCAGCAATTCAGCTCTTCCCTATTTCCTCGTTTTTCTGTGTTTTCTTTCATACTTCTGCTTCAAGCCTCAACCCTCATTTGAATTCTACTGTTACATGCCCTGGTTTTCCATGTTCCTCTTTTTAGTGTTTCTTTCACCTTGTCTCTGATTTCCCTTTTGTTGGACTCCAGCCTGTACAGTCTCCTCTTGAACCAGTTAAACTGCATGGCCAGTGTTGCAGGTGTCAGACTGCCTGTATCAGTGGGACTGGGTAGCTCATAACCATGATTTTCCATGTTGTGTCCTTTGCGTCAGTGTCAGCAGGTCTTGCCCCCATGGAGAAGAAAGCTAAACAAAACAAAGAAATGACCAGCAAGGGGACAAATAGTTGAGATTTGAGGGAGCTTTCCATAGCCAGTGATTTGGATCAGGCATCATGAAAAGTAGTGAAGGTCCTGGCTAGCCTTTGAGGTCTGCTTGAATTTTTGGTATTCAGCAGTACAAAGGGGTATCTCTGTGCTCCTGTAAAGCCAAAACACAAGGGAGCAAAACCTCCAAATTACTCTTTGAAGCCCTAAGCCAGTATCCATATGTAAGTACTAAACTACTATTTCTGCACCCCCTCACAAAAGTGGAAGAGATGGAGAGGAAAAACTGTGATCGAGGATCTGTCTGGTTCGCACCAACTTTTAAAATTACACCTTTTGAATGAGTTCTGTCAAGTGATTCTGTGCTTGGCTTTGTGGCTAAATGAACAACACAGCCTGTCTTTCATGGGAGTTCACCTTACTGGGTGTATCTGCCTGGGAGTGTTCCTGACACTCTTGCAGGGCCAGCTTATGCCCTGCAAACAGACTGCCTTTCTTCAGGCTCCCAGTGATGTGCCTCTTCTTAGGTGTCATATTTCCAATCATAGTTTACAGATGATCAGCATTTCAGCTATCAGGCTGCATGCTGGTTAATTTCATTTATTTTATATTCAGTACGTCTTACAACGTAAAATTCACATTGCTTTAGATGCTCTCATCATTCTGTGGACACAGACTAACTTATTTAAAATAGATTTTTGAATGACAACATTAGCTCTTAATGTGTCTGATATCTCTATAGCTTCTTAAATATCCCCACTGTGTAGTATGTAATAAAGAAATGATAAAAAGTATGATGGATGTGCACTGTTATAAACCTTGTTAATGCAAAATAACCTTTTATAAAACTTCTCAGAGGTTTCCAAATGAACTACAAAGCATGCATAGTACTTAATTTTCATAACTTTTTAATATGGTGCATTAGAAATGTTGTAAAGCACATTAATTAAGCAATAATCTCTATGGCTTTCTGTATATGAAGCAATAAACAGCTAATGGAATAGATCACTAGGCAAAGCAGAACAGTTTGTTTAACCAGTCTGGGAAGCCTACACAACAAAATACATTGGTCTGTTTATGAAAACAAAAAAACCCCAAACCTGCCTGTTCACTAAGGAGTTGTGTGTGTTGCACTACTGCAGATTTCAGTAAATTCTGCAGGATTCTGGCACCAAACTTCCAAATCTGGGAAGAAAAATAGTTTCACTGCCCACATTGCTTTTGCAGTTATTGCTATCACTGGCTTTTTGTATTCCAGATAATGTGTATTTCAGAAAGTGTATTGATCAAACATGCAAGGAGATGGCACTTGTCCTGAATAATCCACCAGTAAAAGTGAAATAAGCCCAGGGACAGGGCAGATGATAAAGACATGGACATTAATGTATGTGGAAGAGATATGAAAAAAGAAATAAATGAGTTAGTGTTCTGCTGGTTATTGCTTCTCTTCCTCAGCATTGTCATTTCCATACTCTCTGAAGGGGTGAAGGTGGGAGTGACTCTGGATACAGCTCTGGTGGGACACTTCACCTGGGAAGAGACTAAATCTGCTGTGGAGCTTGAGACAAATGCAGGAGTGAGGCAGGCAAGGCTGGCACTGTAAAAGGCTGGGTTTAGCCTTGTTTCTGTATGGAAAGCCTATTAATGTAGTCACAGCATAACTGGAAGTTGTCATGCCATTGATTTAAGCCTGGTGACAAATCTTGACTTTAACAAGATAGACAGTGAATCAAGGAAAGCTTCTCTTGTCTTGCAACAAATATACACAATGTTTGCTCACTGCTGTCTCTTGGGTAGTCAGCCCAACTCGAGGCTATTGTGTTTTCTAAAAATATTCTAATGACTCTTCCTTTTTTTTTCTCCCCAGAATGTTTGTATGATAGAATAGCACAAGAAACTGTGGATGAAACTGAAATTGCACAGAGACTCTCCAAAGTCAACAAGTACATCTGTGAAAAAATCATGGATATCAATAAATCATGTAAAAATGAAGAAAGGAGGGAAATTGCAAAGTACAATTTGCAATAAATTTTGGATTTTTAATAAAGTCTTAGTGTTTTACTTAAGTGTTGGTTTTTGATTTGTGTGGAATTTTTGCTGATGGGAGAAGCTGAATTGAAGCGTTGCTCTCTTCCTATAACTGATCATTTTTTGAGCGGTTCTGTCATGGTGTAAACTGCTTTTAACTATTGTAAGATATATTGTAAGTTCACTCACAATGAAAACTGAAGTTTCCAAGGTTTCTCCTGCGAGTTGCAGTTTGTTACCTGCGGTTGTACATTGGTTGTGGTTCTGCGGACACCGACCCATTTGCCCAGCATTGAGTTTTACTGAAGTTAGTGGATCTCAGCTGCAGTAAAACATCTGCTTAGAAGGAAGAACTGTACAAAATTCACTTTGCTATTGAAAAGGATTTTACTGTATTTTACAAAGTGTTTTTTTCTGAAATGAAGTTTCAATCGTTTGTTTTTATAAATCTTTGTTTTGATCTCTAACAATATATTTGATCAAAAATACACAAAGAACGTTTCTTCTTCAATTATCTTGTAGGTAGATCACTATTACCATCACAGTTAAAAAAACTGAAAACTAAACAATAAGCAACAAAGAACCCAAAGCTGTAAGTTGTAAAATCATAATAATTCATTTTAATAAATAAATCTGAAATCAGTTCTTTTTCAGGGACCAAGACACTTCAGATTTCTGGTTGTGGTATAAAGTTCCTCAGTGTGTCCATACTATTGTTCTTGAAATATTACCTTTTTAGTGTATTTGTACTTTCAAACAATTTAAAAATTGCCACACTATGGCAAGAGTATGTACAGTAGAAAATTTAGTACAACTTTGTTTGGGTCCATAATTTAACAATGGACACTTTTAGCACAAATTTTAATTACAAATAAAAATAATTTTCTACATTGAAGTTAGACTTGCGATGCAAAGTTTTTAGAAATAATTTGTCATCTGAACTATATGTTATTGTCTGTAAGTGAACCAAAATATTCTCCTTTCATGAAGGATTTAGAAAGAACTTGAGGTCTGGATTGATGAATTTTGAGGGTTTGTGATCTTGATTAACCTTCCATTTATTCTGTGCTCACAGATGTGATTATCTGTCTTTCAGCCTGCCTGTTCCCAAGTGTCAGGATTTGTTTCTTTTCTACTACCACTGCAGTTCTCTTTCCTGTAGTTTTAAAAAACTTCCCATTTCTTAGCACCTTCCTGTAGCACTGGTTCACCCTGAGGTGAAGGCTTTTTCAGTATCCTGTAAATGTAGATAATGTGGAAAGGAGCAGGCTGCTGGGGTGGACTCTCCTTGTAGGGAAGTATTTAAATGATAAAAGGTATAGATGTGGCACTTGGAGACATGGTTCAGTGGTGGGATTGGCAGTGCTGGGTGAATGCCAGGGCTTGATGATCGTAAAGGTATTTTCCAACCTAAATGATTCTGTAATTCTTTAAAGGGCTCGGTGGATGGAAAAAAAGGAGGGGAGAGGAAGAGGAGGAGGTGTACTAGAATTGCCCTGCCTCTCTTGGAAGGGATGAGACAAACAGCAGGCTGTTTCTCCCTGTACTTCACCTGTATGTAATCAATGTCTTAACTTGTGACTGTTTGCTCTATACTTTCTAAAGTCCACTTTCAGGGCTGCCTTGCACCAACCTCAAGCTGTGCTGCCAAACAGGAGCACCAAATTTTCAGAGTGGTGCACCTGCATTCCTGCCCCTTCCCTTAGCCCCACAGGTGTGGTTGAACAGGTATGTCAGATCCCACTGATTTCCAGGGTTCATTTCTCAGCAGCTGCTTCCTGTAGGATGGAGCCAGAGCTTTTGTGGTGAGGGGTGGAAAGAGCAGGAGAGTGTTTTTCCAGTGTGCCCTGAAGTTTCTTTGAACAGCCTCCCTTGTTTCCTGCTAATATCAAGCATGTTCTTAGGTAGTGTTTAATGAAGTGCATAAATGTTTATGCGTCCTAATTTGGGATGCTAAATAGTAAATTAGTGCTTAAAATGTCAGTACATGTATCCTTTTATTAATTAAAAAGAACAAATAGAGGTAACACTGAAAAAACATTTAAACAGCAAGTTTCCCCTTTTCAGGCAGCCTTGTGAACGTACAGGGTTGGGGTTTTTTTAAATGATACTAAGGCAACCCACTATTTTGGGGAAAATGTCCATAATTTCTTCAGTCTTTTATGGCTTTAGTACTAATGTGTTTCTATTGTAACACATTCTTTAATGAGAAGATCAAGCTGTACTTCTTAGAAGATAAGCCTATTTGAGACAGCATTTTATGAAAGCTGGAAAAAGCAGCTTAGAATTTAATTAGAGTTAGGACTTCAGCCTGGCCCCAAAAATCAGAGGTGCTAATTCCTTTTGCAAAAGCAGTATCACCTTTCTAAGGTTCTCCTTGACATGCTCATCCCATCAGATGTTAATACTACATTTTTCTGAAGAATTTAAATGTTCTCCTTCAGCACAATATCTTGGAAGGCTTCATTAAGATTTTCCTGGAGATTTCATCAGCCCAGGTTAGTTTTCATTTGAGTTCAACAGGGGTATTTGGGTGGCACAAAAAAGTTCAGTTCCCTTTGAAACTTAGTGTCAATGGGGGCTATGAAATCCATTGGACTGGGCAAATGGTGGCCAATGTGTCACTCAAAACTTTCCTGAGCCTTGTTAAAGGAGTAGGACATATTGAAGGTAGAACACCTGTTCATCATATTAAAACTTGAGCTAAGTCTTTGGGTACTGGAAATAAGTTTTTTTGCTAATAATAAGCAATTTTTGCACACTGTGGTTGTATGGCAGTATGCTGGGGGCTCTGCAGGAGGTAATGAGTGTGTGAATAACATTTTATATTTGCATTTGGTCATTACTCTTGTCTTTCTCTCCCCACGAGCCAGCATCAAGGTTGTACAATTGTTTCCCAGTGTGTCTGTTTGAAGTAGGGAAATAAGCTGCAGTTCCATGTTCCAGAAATACCCAAGAAAAATAGGAACTTTAATGGGGTGTGCTTTTCTGCATTGCAAAACTGATATATAAATTAACTGTGAGTTTCATTTCATTTTCCTACACTGCGTTTATGGCCAGGGCTGTTCTTGTTGGTACATTAATTTTTCCATAATTGTGCTTGTCTGTACATAGTTTGCTTTGTTCATATTTTGTCTGCTGTGAATCTACCATAGAAAACTTTATAGAAAATAGTCCCTACTAACTTCTTCTGCTCTAGGCTAACTTCATACCTGTACATCACAAGAAACAGGAGAGAGTTTTGACAGAAAATGAAGTAGGTTTTATTACACCCTGTAATACCCCTCATTCATCATTCTAAGGTTTGTGCTGTACCATTACCTCATACTGTAAACCTGGATTTGTAAGGATCGGAAAGACATGGATTCAAGAGGAAGTGACAGTTTATTCTCTTTTTAATCAAAGCAGGAAGGAGGTATTGTTGTTATATGAATAATCTGATCTTCTGTTGCCACACATTGCTGCAGTAATTTGTGATATTCATGATCTGATCCATATTAAAGTGCCTCTGGCACACTTGCAAGGAAGCAAGATTAGAGTTAACAAAAAGGGCTTTATTTTCTATTAGTGATTTTATAAGGGATATGAGCTATTGTGTTAAAGGAGAGAATCCTACCAGGGACTTTAATACTTGAGTCAGGAAATCTAGCCACTCAATTAAAAAAAGAAAGCTAGTATTTATTAGAGAGGGGGAAAAAATTGTTAATTTCTGCTGTTCCAGAACAGGCTTGGATTTACTGGTGCTTTACAGAGATGAGAGGGTTTTTTTAAAAACAGTAAAATACTTACATCAAAGTTGAACTCTAAGTAGGAATTCAAGGTTGCATTGGGTAGCTGTTGTTGGCTGTCAAAAGCAGGTGCATTCTCCCTGTGTGAGGTCACTTCTTTGCACCTTACCTTTGATGTTGTATCTGAGAGATTACTGTGATGGCTGCTTTGTTGTCTTAAGCAGAGATTATTATCCTCTTGGAAGGTTTAAGTAGCAATAAATTGAACTTTTTGGGATTTAGTGAAATTGTAAAGATAATTCTACTTCATACTTCCAGAATCTATAGACTTTTAAAAATTAAAGCTAAGTGAAGTTCATTGTTAAAATGATACAATCTTGAAGCAGAACCTGAGAGAATTGTGTGAATTGGGAACACTGTGTATTAGCTGTAGCTTCACTGTGTATTAGCTGTGTTCATAGCTCTTGAAAACACCAAATCTGGCTGGTTTCAGAACGGGAAAGCAAGGTTGTGTCACAGGGAGCTGTACTGAGGATTATTTCAATATTCCATCTTTCTGACATGAGAATTCTCTTCTGAAGGAGACAAAGACACAACTTGTGCCTGCTCAGAATGAGGTGGTAGCTTTCTCCATACTCTTGAAAATATTTGTCATTCTGTGCGTGCATTTAGTCTCGGATTGATGAAGTCATAACATCAATTGCTCAGACTTTATTGGTGTCATTTTTTTCATCATAACAGTGTGGAACTCTGAAGTGATTCATACAACACCGAGGCAATAAAAGCGTTATGAAGTGCAGTCATTGCATGTTTCATGCTCAATAGCTAATTTTTAATTTCACCATCTTGGATATTTTTTCATCCCCTCAGGGTTCCTAAATAGGAAAAGAGAATCATTTGGACTTGGACAACAGGAGCAGTGATTCAAGAAGGAATTAATTTATGTGGTTGTTCATCTGTTTTACTTTTGTAATTATTTCTTCTGTTTATGTTTGAAGGATAACTTTCATTCTGTGCATCAGATACCCTCTTGTTGTGCAGTGAAATCATGGTCCTGTGGTTGTGAGATCATTTGTTTATCATAAAGAGGAAAATACCTCACTTCCAACATCAGATGAAGTTGCATTATGGCTGGATCAGAACAAAGGTGAAAGTGAGTCTGGGAGGGGAGGAAGAAGCTGAGCCTAAAGGATTTTTTTTCTGAGCTGCCTTCTGGCTACAGAACTTTCTACAAAGGAAATTGTTTCCTCCACATTTACCAGAATATAAACTTTATATTCCTTGTTTATTGATAGTAAAGCCTTAATGGAACTGAAGTCTTTATGAATATATATGTTTATTGCATCAGGCTACCTACTGTCATGCTGAATTTTGGTCTTTGGTGATTTGAAATTAAAGAGTCATTAAAGAAAATTTCCTTAACAACCCAAGAGAGGCATAGGCTGGGGGTGATTTAGCTTTTATTGTAATATAACAATTGCTAAAAATTCTGCGAAATAGAAGAGATTATGTGTGTTGATGCTTTTGCATCCTTTATAGCTGGCCTGAGCTTTCATGCTTTTGGAGTGGAGAGGGGTGTAGGTTTCATGGGATAGGCTGATCATCAGAGGAACTGGCTGTGAACACCCTTTGGTGTTCACCCTGCTGAATGTGAATGATGTCCTGGGACACCAGCAGAGGGAATGTGCCTTGATAGTGCCATATCACACTGGTACCAGCCCCTTCCAAAGGAGACTCAGATGGAAATGGGAGCTTCATATCCTTTATACTGAAATATATCTGTAATATCAGCCCATATCTTTATTTAAATCTTTCTGAATTGTAGTTTAGTTTTTTTAAAAATGTACTTTTATGTGTTTCTCATTTTTCTTGTAATTAACTGAGTATTGGTGTGCTGGGAGATGTCTTTCTCCATGTTTAATTTGGGGTGTTAAGTCACTGATACTTGAAAATAGTCCATTTGGGCATTCTGGTTTTGTGAGCCAGATTAACTATGATTTTACTTTTCCTTATGGAGTCCTCTGCAGGATTTCTGGAAATACCTTTAGAGAATAATTCTCAAAATGTGTAGGATGGAAGGTGGATGGGTCAAAGCATTGCCTCCAAGTTAATGTTCTGTGCTTTCATTTCTTTAACAGTCTTAGCTTATGAAAAACTAAAACTCTGTAAAGTAGGATTTTGCTTTATTTTCTTGCACTATGTATTAAAATTCTTTGACACTCATTGGTTTCTTTGCGTTTGCAAGGACACTTTCATCTTTCAGCACCAAGTCCTTTTTGGTGTAGATCCTTACAGGAATAAGCAATCAAGGGTGTGGCTTTTGGGGTTAAACAAGGCTGATGGTGCTGTTGTAGGATCTTCTGTCCTTTGGAGGACCATGCACAGAGCCACCCTCCTTGCTAGGATTGGGAAGAACACCCTTGAGGGTTGGCTTCTCTTTAGGTATTGTCCCCTAATGCTGCTCATCCAGGAAAGGTTGTTGTATTGACACATTGTTGGATCTGAGCAACTTCCACTCTGTGGCTTTCCTGAACTTAGAGCAACTGAGATTCACTCATCCAGCCTGATGTGGAGGAGTATCTTTAGTCTGGTGGTGCAGGAAGGCAAAGAAGAGCTGGCAGAAGGGTCCCATAGGCCTTTCCCCCTTTCCCACAGTTAGTATGTGCAATTGAGGTGAAGTCAGTAGCCAAACAGCAAAATCCCAAGCAGCTTAACTGGCATTTAAGGTTTCAATCAGTGAAAAGTTTTGTTAATTAAAAAAAATCTAATCACTCTTAAAGCTCTCAGAATTTAACCTTTAAGAAGTGGCAAAATCAGCATTTTCTTCTGCAACCAGGGGCCTCTATCTATTGCACATACACAGCTGTATGTGTGCAGGTGTGATGTGCCATTATTCTGCATAAATCTGTCTGTGCCATGTAAATTCACAACTTCATAAGGTTCCTGATGGTGCCCAGCCCTGCCTGTTTTCCTGGTGTTCCTTTTTCCGTGCTGTTCCTTCTGCAGATGGGAGTCTGTCCTCTGTGCTTGCCTCAGAGGGACAAGACAGGAGCGTTTCATGATTCCTGCCTTGTGAATTGTCAGCAGGGCTCTGAAGTGAAATACCTGCTTGTTATTCCTGGGGGTGACTGACACACAACTAGAGCATTTCCCTGGGAGATCTGGTAGTGCTGCTGTCACCGTAAGGCACACTTTGCCGTTCAGGGACTTCACACAGCAGCATTTTCTTGTTTGGCTTTTTTTTGTTCCCTGCCCTGCCAATGCCTAGATTGTAGCAAAGAAAATTTCATTCTCACATTAAGGTCTTTAAGTGATAACATGGAATAAGTAAATCTTTCAGCAGCATCTCTTAAAAACATTCATTTCTCAGAGGTTCTCCTGCTTTTGCAGAGGGTCAGTGGCCTGGAAGTTTCACACCAAATGGCAGTGCCCAGGTGAGTGCTGGAAGACATTGGGCACCTTGGCAGATTTATTCTGATCTATGGCTTTAATCTGCCCCCTGTTACTTCCTTTTTCTAGCTGCTGTGTGAAAGCAGCCACCTGGTGAACTGGGGAAGAAAGAGCCATTTCCAATTCTATGATCTAAGTGTGTTTCTTGATAAAGATGTTTCTAGCTGTGCCTGAAGGTGTGCAGGCTGTGGTGGCTGCTGGGCCACTCCATGAGCTGGTGTGGCTCCCTGCAGAACACATCACAAAACTTCACTCAGCTGCTCCCTTGAAAAGAAATTGGCTGGACCACAGCAATGCTGTTCAGAAAATTAAGGATTCTTGAGAATCCATCAAAGTCTGAAATTCATATTTTCCTTGAGTGGTTTATTCCAGTGCTTAGTGCTACCCTCACTGCTCAACCTGTGCCTTATTTCTCTGTGAGTCTTTCTGTCTTAACATCTTATTCCTAGTTCTTGATTTGCCTGTCTTAATATCTTCCCCCAGTATTTCTGCAGGTCATGAACACCTCAGTGGACTGAGTGCCTTCACTCTCCTTCCACCACAGATTTTCTAGGTCATGACTGACTCATTTTTGAAATGCTTTTCCTTTATGCCTACCCAAACTCGAGTTTTATGGACATACTTTCTATAGGAGTGTTTGGTTTAGTTAGTGTGATATAATCTGGTGGTTTAGGACATGTCACTTTGTATTAGAATGTGATATACAATACTAATTTCATTTTGTGGGCCAACCTTAATTTAATTTTGTAGGGAAAAACCCTGATATAATTTGATACTTAACCAATTGATGTCCCAGTGTATTTTCCTTTTTACTCTATTACTAAGTATAGCTCTGTCCTGGCAATGTTGTTCTTCAAATGAGTTTTTATCTCTGCTCCACTTTCCTCTTTGATTCTATACCACTCACATGCTGGTGAGGAGACAGAGCACGTTCTTCCTGCTTTCCAGCTGCTTGTTCCTGTACTCACAGCTGGGCCAGGCAGGTGGGTGACAGGGCCCAACAGGGCAGCAGGTGAACAGAGTTTCACAGAAAATAGGACACTGAAGAAGTAAAATTTAGAAGAAAGGGAAGCCAGAGCCATTTTACTCCTGTGGAGTGTGTCTTCAGGATAGGTGCAGGGTTTCCTTGGTTGAAGGTGCCTTTGAATTGCCAAAGGGTGGGGAAGAGTTATCACCATTATGTTGTGATACGTTCTCAGAACTGGGTAGAGTATCCTTAGGAAGAAACTTCAACTTTTGTGCAATAACTTCACTCTGGAGCCTCCAGCCAAGTCCCAGGAAGGAATCAGACCTGACAGAAGAGTTTGCTGTGCATCAGCCCTTGCTGTGTCTGCTGTGATAAATTAATGACTGCTTTGGGTAGGACTTACACACATTTTGTTTAACCATTCCTGCTAAATGCTCAGAATCCCCTCTTAACCTCAGATATGAGATGAGGAACTGCCAAGTTCCTCCACTGGGATGGTTTAATGAAAATTGTTCTTTGCCAGAATTTTGAAGGTCAAAGCCATCTTAAATATGTAAACAGATATTTTATCAAGGTAAAGTAAAAAAAAACTACAATTAATCTCTTCTAAGAAGTCACTTCCTTCCTTTGAGAATTTTGAACAGTGGTAGACAAGGTTCTTCTAAATTTCCTTCATCATCTCTCTGAAGATTCCCTATTAATTAACGTAGTCATTTATAAAAGTTATGAAATCATGTTATTGACTTATTTCTATTTGTAAAGACACCAGGAAATTTGTGTACTGCACCCTTTGAAAAGTAATTAATGGTTCACTCCTAAATGTCTATTGATATTTTTGTGCTTCCTATTGATTTAAAATTAATATCTCTGCTAATTTAAAGCTCACATGCTAGTTTGTCCAGCTTCCAAAGAATGGACAGGACATCATTGCTGAGCTGATCTAGTTAAAATGATGACCCTCATCTGATGACCTCAAGAAGAAAAGTACTGGCAAAGTTCTGCCTAGTCTGGGCTTCCTCCTTGTCTGGGGCTGGTGGAAGGTGGCCCTTTCCCATGTGATTTGGGAGGGGTTGGGTAGGTTTCACCTAACTAATGGTTTAATGATGGGAGGAGTTAGATCAGAGCAGTTTATGTGCATGTTGTAATACCAAGGGCAGAAACCAGTTGATGCCTTTACCCCAGTGCTGCAGGATTATTAAACACTCTGGGCAAGGCCTTGGTGATGTTTTGCAGGGTGATGGGTGGTGCAGAAGTTGCTCTCGAGGTCTCCTTGCTTACCTGACTGACCCAATTTCCTGTTCGGGAGGTCAGAACCTGTACCTGAGAGCTTTCACCTTTGTGGTGCAAGATGTTGCTGGGTTTTCATCCTCTGTGTGTGAGAGATTTGCTTCTCATCAATACCTGACCCGTGGTGAGATCCAGAGAGTCCCACGGGCTGCACTCCCGAGGGCAGCTCAGCTGCAGCAGCTGCTCAGGCTGCAGAGTTTGCTGAGTGCATTTAGGGTGGGTGGCACGTTGTGTGCAGCCCCTCTGGCCCACTGCTCAGGGAACCTGCATGGCATTCTCTTCCTTGAGCAAGGCCTATACAGGCAGTTCTGCAGTAGTTTGTATCCTTTTATTTTATTGCTGATCTTTTCTGGTCTGGGAAACCAACTTTAGTGGAGGTTTTTTAGCAGAGGGATGGTTTGTTGGCCAGCATTGCCTCTATGTATGAGAATGTCCCATTTGTACTGTCAGGTACCCTAAATGTAATTACTGGAAGAATCAGACATGGTATGATTAAAGGGATTGATATTTGTTATTCAAGGGTTTTCTCTTTATTAAATATTTCAGCAAAATTTCAGTAACCAGTGACCTCTTTTGAGAAGCGACTCATGGCAAAATTTCAGTGACCTCTTTTGAGAAGTGACTCATTGCATTTTAAAGGCTTTGTAACCAAGTCATCCCTTCTTGTCAGGGACATGGAAGATGAATAGGTCGTTCCTGCCTGCGATTTCCAGTCTCAGGGGAAGTCTCTTTTCACTGCCTCTGGTGATGCTCAGCTGCATCATGGCTTTTAATTGCCCACAGGCTCCTGCAGGACTGCCTGTGTCCCCTCTGGCATGACCTACATCCTTGCAGAGCCACGAATCCCTTGGCACTGGTTAGTGGAGCCTGAGCACAGGACAGAAAGTCCTGTTGTTGCTAATCCCTCACTGACTCCCAGGGCTGGAAGCTGTGTGACAGTCTCTTGTTTGCCTAAATTCATTGGGCATTATCTTGCCTGTAGAAGGATGCAAATTAATTTTCTTTATTAAAGATGATGGTAGAAAATGTGGGCGGTGTCTTGAGCATTATGGATATTGGGTGTATCCACAATGAAACCCAGGGAAGGATGTATTAAAAAGAGCACAACACCTTATCAAGCCATGAATTCATACATTGTGCTATATATGTGCTTTTTCTTGAAAGAGGGAATTAATAGTAAAATAATCATTCCAGCTGAATGATTAGCCTGAATTGCCTTGCTGCAGGTCACTCTCTATGCCTGTGCCAGATAGTTCAGTTTAATTGGAAGGCTTGGGCTAGTGGAGGAATAAGATGATATTTTGGGTGAGTTAAAGGAAACATTACAGTCTATGAAAAGGAATAATTTAGATCTTCTTTCTCATTTTGGAAAGTTCTCCAAGCATGTCTGTTCCACTATTCTGTAGCCCTGGAAGTGTCTGGACCTGCTGGTGGACTTGTAACATGGGACTGAAATTATTGGTCCTGTGCTGTTGAAGTCCCAGTGTCCCACAGGTTCATCTGTTCCAGTTTTGCTTTTTCTTTGCTAATGGCAGATAAACTGAGAACATTTTCTCCAGGACTTGATTATTTTGTTTCCGCCCACCCAGCTTCCAGTTTGGATTTACTCATGAGCAGCAGTCTATTTATTTGTTCTTGAGTTGCTACCAAGTTTGAGCAGCTTTTTTTCCCTGTCTCTGAAGAGTTTATGAGAGATCATATCCACTTTACCTTTGCTAGGCTGACCTGTCTCTCAGATTTTTCTTGGGAGATACACTCACCAATTCATCTGCTGTAATCCTGCTCAGTGTCTCCTGCACTTGCCTGATCTTTCTCCATCAGTGATGCTTTTGTGCTGGGTTTTATCTTGGGTGGTAACAGTACATTTTACAGAGACATTATCTTTCCAGAAATGCCTTTCTCTAGAAATATCTTCATGGCTTTGTCATGCTGAGGGCTCATAATTCAGCTGCAATCAATGCCTCTGCTGAGGTTGTTATCCTTCCTTTGAGTTAATGTATAGCAGACTTCCTATCACTGTAGGAACTTGCTGTCAAACTTAATCTCACCTCCATTATTCCACTTCTGAAAGTCATCTGGAGGGATCTCTACTTCCCATCTGATATTTCTCTGTTGCTGCATCATATTGATATTACCTCTCAGTATGGTGCCGTTAGTTTGTCTCTCTAGAGTTAAACCAGTGCAAAAATGAAAACTGGCTTTGCTTTTCTGTAGATTTTTACCCATTGTAAAACTGTTTGTAAACATTTAATGAAGCCTGAAATTGTCCCAGTAGAGCAGTAGTTTCTCTTCCACTAAATGACTGCTAGTTCTCAGAAATAGGGAAGTAGTGACTTGTTCAGCATCACACCTTGAGTCAGAAATGAGCGCTGATGACACAATCCCAGATCCTCAGTTCTAAAAGTCATAAAATAATACTTTATGGTCTTTATCAGAAAACCATCCAAAGGCTTTTATAAAATGGGGAATGTCAGTGCAAACTTGAGGCTGGAATCTGGAAAGCCATCAGGAAGATAAATTTAATGGGAACTGTATTTTCAAGGTTCTTGGGTAGCTTCAAATAGTGACACTTGGATATTTTAGCCATTTTTTGATATTTTGATGGATCTGATTTCTGGGGCACTGTACATGCACTTCCCCATGGTGCTGTTGCAATATCAGGCTGAGCTTCACCATTGTTATTCTTTATGTATTTATTAAACATGAATAGCTCAAGCGAGCTGATTGTATGGAATGCCACACTCACCTGTGTTTGCTCCCCTTGAGGGCTTGTGGCAAGATTCATTTTGAACTTTCTAACTCTTGAGCTGCATGCGTAATATCCCTGAAAAAAAAAAAAAACACCCCAAATGTTCATGTTGCTCCCTGATGCCCCCAATTCTAGTTGCTGTTGTGGTGTTTATTGTGCAGATTAATCTCGAAGCACGGATTGAAGGAATCGTGTGGAGTGAAATCCCTGCAGTAACTGAGTTAGGAGGGAGCGCGTTCCTGAGAAAGCGAACGCTAAGCTCCGCATCCGGCTGTGCAACCTGGCACCTCCCTTGGAGCTGGGATTAGTCTCATTCCCTCTGCTGCCTCAGCACTGCCTGGCCTTGCTTCACTTCCCCAGCATCCCAAACACCCTACGAGTTCCCACAGAAGTTGCCACTTTGGGATTTGCACGGTTTTACCTGCCCATCCTCTGCAACCGCCCTCCTGCCTCCAAGCCAGGGAGGAAACTCCAGCTGAAAGCTTCTTAACTTAATAAAACCCCAAACAAACAACAACAACAAGCAAAAAAAAAACCCACCAAACAAAAAAAAATCCCTCAAAACCAATTAAAAAAACCCAAAAAATCCCAGCAAAAAAATCCCCCACCAAATAACCTGGGCAAATTACGTTTTGTTGTTTGCTTTGGGTACAGGGTAAGACTGTAGCAGCTGTGTACAAAGGTTGAGAAGAGCATTTAGCCCCAGACAGGATAATCTTTTGATGACAAAGGTTCAAATTCGCAATTAAATTGCTGCAGTTTAGCAAACCATAGGTTTGTGTTTGTGTGTGAGAGCAATTACTTTACAGTGGCTGCAAATCTAAACCCTCTCTCTGTGAGCCAAAAGAAGTCAAACTGCTTCACAGTTTTGCTGTGGAAGTGCACAAAAGGGGAGTCACTTTGGTTCTCACAGGGCCAGAACAGGAGTCTGACTGTTGCTGTGGCTGAGCTGGATGCCAAGGTTTAGAGTGAATCGTTTTGCAGGTTTTCCACTGTCAAAAAGTGGAGCTTTTCCCCTCATTCCCCATTGTTCCACTTGCAACCAGAAAACCCCCAAATTCGCTTTGTTTGTGGGAATACACAGAATGACATACCTGTGCTGCTTCACAGGTTGGAGGGCAACAAAAATCTACACAAGAGAGTGCATCTTTTGTTTTTTAACTCTGTGGATCTCATTCCAAAGGCATAATTGAATGCTGAAGCCCCAGTCTGAGGATCTTGTTGCATGCACTGATCTGTGCGTGCTCTCTGTGGCTCTGACCAGCCCTGGCCAGCCCTGACCAACCCTCGGCGTGGGACGTGCTGCAGAGCAGCTCTGAATTCCTATTAGAGGCAACGGGAACCTTTCCAATGGGTCACAAACCAAGCCTACAGGGAAGGAATCTGCCCTCTGCACAGTAGCAGCCCTATTGCTCAAGCTCAGGGCGGATACAGCCAGTGCCAGGTGGCCTTGAGAGGAAGTTTCTTTGGGGAGATGTCCTAGTATGGGCTGTTTGCATAGCTGGGCATTGTAAAGAGGATTTCTTAGGAGCAGCCCAAGTGGAGTTGTGCAAACACCATTCTGACATCAGTCATGCTGATGGCACGTGTACACAGAGTAGCAGTCACTCCTTAAATATGGGAGTCACAAATACGCGTTGACAGGAAAATATATTTAAGCAGTTTCCAGTGCGTGCTGTAAATAAGGAAACCAGCCATTGTGTTCCACAGAGCTGCATGCTTTAGATGCCTAACAGTAGAGAACAACCCAAAGTGAATCACAGTAATAGAAAAGAAAGTGTTTGCATCTCTCAAAACGTTCTGTACAATAATCATTCCTTTTTTATAAACTCGATTTCGGCAAATTCGAATCCGAATTAGATGAAGTTTGAAACACAGGCTTTCATGGCAAGGTACATCTCGGTGTGTAATCTTTTGGAGGTGGCTGTTATTCCTTTATTGTTTGTATTTCCATATTGCTTAGCAACCCCTGTCCTGGACCAGGACCTCGCTGCTGAAAGTGCTCTGCTAACACTGATGGAATGGATGGCTGCTGCTGGGGAGAATGCACTGTTTTGTAGGGAAGCCAAAAGCAAACTAATGGTTTTTCATTCTGTCTTCTGCGAATGAGAAGTGATGAGGGCCAGCTGATAGTTAACCATGGGATTACAACTCTTGAATTACTGAGTCAACACAAATACTGGGGGCCCCGTCAAGCATGTGGGCTCAAGTGGGTGTAGTTTTCCCAGGTTTTGTGTCCTGATGGCCAAAGCAGGCTCCGAGTGTGGGGCAGGCTGGATCCCTGGATCACCATTTGCTGACCGAGCAAATAACCACTCACGCTTTGTGCGTCCCTGCAATTAAAGAGGAGCAGCCTACCCCGCATTGCTGAGCACTTACTAATCCCTCCCCTGCCAGTGGCACAGCACCTGGATCCCTCAGACAGCCACTGACACCACCTCCGTGCTCTCGCTCGGGAAGTTATGTAAGTCAACATTCGCAGAGCTGTGCCCGAGTCCTCGTCTCACCTCTGAAGCAGAGATGTCCTGATGTTTCAAGGGTTTGTAGAAAGCAGTAATATCTCTGTTTGAGAGCTGGAAAGTTGGAAAAAGTAGACTAACTTTTAGTGTCAAAGTCCTTTCATCAGCAAATTCCACACGGCTCCGGCACAGCTGTGCCTGAGCACTTTGGAGTAGGGATTTGCTGCTGCAGAGCAGAACAGCCACTGATCACTGGCAGCTTGTGTTTGATAATCATGGCCAAGCTCTTAAACAGTGAAGTTCATGCCTGTGCTCCAAACCCTCCCCTGCTCTGCAGCAGCCCTGCCTGCCTTGGACAGGATGCAGTGCAGTCCCCCTTTAGACAGGAAACCTGATTGTCTGGCAGTGGAAGGGAATTTGGGTGCTAAACACTAACACTTGAATGGTATTTAAATACTCCCAGATCCTTTTGGAGCTGTTTCTGGTGCTGCACTAGGGTGCGTTTGGCTCAGAAGTGGTGAGAATAATGATTCTGCTCTGTGACAGTGCCCAGATGCCCCCAGGACCAGGCCATGGCCAAGGCTCTGCACAGCTGTCTCAGGGCATTGGTGGTTTGCACGTCGTGGTGTGTTTTAATAGCAGATCCTTGTGCCCAGGGGTCACACAGGGGAGCCATGTGAAAGGCCTTTGCATCGAGAGGTTAAAAACAACTTATGCTAATTCTGGACTCCAGCCAAAGCTACCCAGCTGTTTAGCTGAGACTGGGAGCTGACAGACCAAAAAAAGGGAACACGCAGTTAAAATATCACTCTCTGGAGAGACAGAGAGAAAGAAGGGGGTAACTGTCAGTGAAACCAAAGTGATGCAGGCCTGACTGCAGGAAATGGTTTGTGAGGAGTGGCTCAAGTGTGAACACTGTGGGCATGTGCTCAGTTTCCCCCCAGGTGCCCTGGGAGATGAGACAAACCTTCCTGTGATGTACATGGGATGGGATGCTCGTGCTAGCAAAGGACACCCTAAGCTTTAGTTGTTGGAGTTGTGTGGCTGCAGTGCCACAAACTGAACTTTACATTGGTGACTAAGGATGACAAATACCTCATGTAGAATTCACCTTTGTTGCAGGGAAGCAGTGGCAAGCAAAACATTTATTTTTTTAAATGTTCCCTTTATGTTGGTTCCCAAAGCCATGAGCTTCTGTATTTAGTTTCTCATGCTATGGTACTGGCTGACTCCTCTGTGACTATATTTTGTACACTGCACTTCTGAATTTCTAAATAGAGTCCTGTTCACAGGTCAGTTATTGCTCTATACATGCCAAATATTTGGACTATGAATGCAATGGCCCATGCTTCTAGTTTGACTCTTTTCCAACATTATCCTCCATTCCTCCTTTCTGCCCACAAAACTCCCACTGCTGCATGTTTTGGGAGCACGTTTGGTTGTGCATTCCCCTCTCAGTGCTTTAACAAGTTGAGCAAACTTACTGAGCAAACTCTCTAGCCAAATACAGAGAAATTCATCTTTAAACTTTCCCAGCAGAAAGATGGAAACTGGTGAAATATCCTTTTGGATCAGCCTCCTGTGTCAGTAGATGGTTCTGCTGAGAGGATCCCAAATGCCCAGCTCCTTCAGCAGTTTTTTTCACAGCAGCTGTGACACAAGTGCTGTCCTAAAAAAATTATATCTTCTTAACCTTGACGTCATTGCCAGTGGTTGAAAATCCTAACTATCTATTTTTTAGAGTTTGTCTGACTTTGTTCTACCTGACATGACACTGATAGTGTTGTTTGGCTGGAATGCAAATGAAATGGTGTCATGTGCAAGCCACTCCAAAAGGTCAAAGGAAGGAAAGTTTAACATCAGTTTAGGGGGAAAAAACCCAACAAACATAACTTCATTTTCTATGTTTACAGACTTCCAAATCATCTGTGATAGTGATGTAAACCAGCAGACATCAGTTTTTCCCTACTAAAAAGAAGCATAGGTTGTCAAAAGTAATTTACCTTTTAAGGGATTCTGAAGTGTGAAAACATAAGTACTTACACAGGAATAGAGATGAACAAAAGGTAGGAAATACTTTTCATAGATGCCTGGTGAGGTCTGATTATTTGTGGCCTCATCAGATTTTTTTAATGAGAAAAGAAGGGTAATTTCAAGCTCTAAATCCAGCTCAGCTGTGAAATGAAGAAAAAAATAAAAAAAGTTGTATCTATCTTTATGAGTGAAGGGGGAAAATTATCTTCCTGTAAAATAATCTAAAAGTCATGCTTATTGTGTGCTTGTGTGCTTAAAGCTCACAAAATCCTTTCCCAAAAGAACTTGCCTTCCTTTCACCAGCAACCTGGAAACAGAGAAGCTGTGTGGCAAAGGTTTCTTAAACTTGTTGCCTTGGTTGCCTCCAGAGCTATGAATCCTATTCCTCCTTCCTCTCAATGTAGTTTCTTGTCTATTGGAAAAATCTGTTTTGTTATATACATCACTCTTCTATCCTACATGAAATGCTAAGTTAAAGCAAATATCTGTAAATATCTGTTGCCAGTTTGATTTTTGGGGGTTTTTTGGTTTGTTTTTTTTTTTTTTTTTGGTTTTTTTTTTTTTTTTTGAGGAGTATTATTTTTATTATTAGAAATTAAAGCATTAGCCCCAGGTTTAAAGTTTTTTTCTCCAGAAAACTTCCATTCTGCCCAAAGCTTTCCCTTGTTGTAAGACTAAAAAAAATTCCAATGAACCTTCAGTTACTGCAATTTGTGGAGATCTCTGTTTTTCTGCACATTTGGAATTGTCAGGGACAGACATTTGTGCCTTTGTATGTACAAGAGCAAATGGCAGGAGTCAGAAGCTGATCTGTCTAATGCCGTCTGACAATGGGTGTGTGGATTTTACAGCACCCAAATCAGTGAACTATTCAAAGTTGCTGCACCAGATTAGAGCTTACAAAGCCAAAAGAGATTGTTGTGTCCCAAAGAGGGGAGGTCTGCCCTGCTCTGCCTCCCTGGTTTGGCCCCTCTGAGCTGCAGCCAGGTCTGGAGTGGGGCAGGAAAGGAGCTGTGGCTCTGGCTGCTCTGTGATGCTGCTCTCAGCTTTGCCCCACTGCTGCTCACACCTTCCAGGCTTTCCACTCTGTGCTGTGAGCTGGGGTAGATTTGCCTGATGTGGGGAGCTGTTTCTCAGCTGGGATTGAACAAGACCTTCCTCAGCACTGTGCTGGCTCTGGTGTCACTGTTCCCAGAGGTAGCACCTCTGTCCTGCACAGCTCTGTAGGAATGGCTGTTTGGAAATGTGCTGCTTGGAAAACACAGAAACCTGATTTGCTCATGTACACAAAAACTTTTTTGCCTTTCATTCTCTGTGTGGCCTTTTGATATTAATAGCTGTCAGATTTCCACTTCTTCACATTTTTTATCTGCTTTGTATATGCCATTCGTTATCTCTTTTGTATATGACAACAGCGTAAGGCTTTTGTTGTACAAATTTTTAATAAAAAAATCCAAAATATTTGAAAGCTAAAGCGGATATTACTTTTCCCATGGAGTATGCCACCTTTGATAGCCCAGACCTTTGATAAAGTGCATTGTAAGCCAGGCACTGTATTCAGAAAGTATTTAAATTTTTGGTGGTGGGTCTGGTTTTTTATAACAGATGAGCATTTTACTCTCAGAGGAGTAAACAGTTAGTAGGCATAGTGAGGAACAGTTATAATTACAGACAGTGCTGGCACATGACTTTCAGCCTTTTATTCAGCCCTGAGCTCTTTCAGGACTGCTTGGGTCTGGTGTCTGGCTTCCTGCTGTCAGAAGGGTGGAGGGGCAGATGAGGCATGGGAGGTGTGAAGGTGTGGCTGTGGGGTGAGTACTGTGACAGAGGGGAACTTTATCCTTTATCCCAGATCCTGATGGGCTAGGGGCTGAGAAAACTCCTCCTGCCAGAGGTTCTGCACCTGCTCGTGAGCTAGGGCTGAGGCAGAAGAAGGAGGATCCTACACCAGGAAGGGACAGGGTTATCTGGGATCAGTGGCGGTTCCAGCAGTGCCAGCCAAAGCCCTGGCACTGTTCTCAGAGGTCTCCTGACAGGTTGGAGAGGTTTTGGAGGTGAAGGCATGACCCCCATGGATGCTGTGGGGAAGGACAAGCCTCGCCTGAGCCCTGAACTCTGGTGAACTCCTTCTCACTTTAATGTTTGTCTTAGAGGCCCTGGGCTAGAACATTGCTGTGGCATTTCACCTCCTGGCCTGCAGCCCATCGTGATGCTGCTGCCTGCCCTTGCATCACTGAGCCTTGTTATGAATGGCTGGAGAAAGTGCCATTACAGAGCTGCTGCTGCTGGGGACACTCCCCAAAACAGCTCACAACAACACCCCATGTCTAAAAAAAACCCAGGCATTGCATGAATTTGCAGAGCCCTCGGTGTGCTGATGTTACAGCAAGATTTGGTGCTGCACATGACCCACTTACAGCCTGGGAATGTTTCCAGCTTTGCTTTTTTTCACCTAGAGATCCTCGCTTTCCCCTGTGCTGTCCATTTTTAAAAAGGAAAGAAAATAAAAAGACACAAAAAGAAGGCTTCTCTATAGCTGTGGCTCACATCCTTGCATAAATCCCTCTGTCATTATGATTTTCACATTGGCCTGCTTTTGCGTGTCTTTGTTACTTTGCCTTTCTGTGGGGTATTCCCAGTTCTCACACTCCCTGCCCTCAGCAGCTGAGGTGAATCTAATGCATCTTTGTGCACCTCTTTCCCTCTGTCCTTACTGACGATCTCCAGGAAAGTGCCTTTATTTTATAGACAGAAAATAATGAACAGGAGGGCAGAAATCATGAGCTTGAAAGGAGAAGCGTTGAAACTTTGAAAGTTTTTCCGGCGGTGTGGCTCAGGTTGAGCCACGGGGACAGGAAGGACGCGCCAGTGGGAGGCTAGAAAGTGATCTTGCTTTGTAAACAAACTGCTGAAACTCCTCACTGCAATGTGCTTGTGCCCTCTGTGACAGATAGGCAGCTGCCCACGCAGCCCTTGGCACTGATCAGGAGATCTGGGTCTGCTGATCAGCCGTGCTCTGGGAAGGCTGGGAGGGAGCAGAGCTGGGGCACTGAGAGGCACTCACTGAGGGCATCCTGAGCTTCACCTGGGTGAGCTGAGCATGTCCAGAGCTTCACCTGGGTGTGCTGAGCTTCACCTGGGTGAGCTGAGGACATCCTGAGCTTCACTGGCTGTGCTGAGGGCATCCAGAGCTTCACCTGGGTGAGCTGAGCATGTCCAGAGCTTCACCTGGGTGTGCTGAGCTCCACCTGGGTGAGCTGAGGGCATCCAGAACTTCACCTGGGTGAGCTGAGCACATCCAGAGCTCCACCTGGGTGTGCTGAGGGTATCCAGAACTCCACCTGGGTGAGCTGAGCTTCACCTGGGTGTGCTGCCCGAGCCCATGCTCAGGGCAGTGCAGGGTGCCCCGTGGCAGCCGGGTGTGGACAGCTCCAAGGAGCTGAGTGCAGCCCAGTGGGAGATGCTGGATCCGGTGTAAGAGCTGCATTTAACCCCTACTTAGTGGCAGTCTCTCTTATCTCGTGGCACTGCTCCTGAACAAAATGATGCACTGCTGAAACATTCTCCCTAATGCACTTTTTTCCTACAGGATGCCCATTTTTTGCATTTTTTAAGCCTCAAGTAGTGCAGCCATACCAAGATTTAGCACACACACCACCTGTGCTGAATGACTTAGAGCACAGGCTGTAATCTGATGCTGCACCTCGAGTTATGAATTTGCTAATCAGCACCTCTCCTTGGCATGGGCTTCTGGTTAGTGAGGAAATCCCATAACCTTTCTGTCTGGAGTTGCTCTTTAAAGAGAGATGCTAATCTTAATGGACCCTGATGGTTGTGCTGTGCTGATTCGCTAGTTAATATTTTCAAAGCACTTTGAAGATGAAAAATGCTGAGTATTATTGGCCTTTTATCTTAAAAAGACATTTTAAAACATGGAGCTAGGGAAAGATCTGCATAAATTAGCACGTGTTGATTATGCTCTATCTTTCCTTTTCATCTGAATGTATTAACTAGCAAGAGAACTGTGAGAATTTGTATCTTTCCTTTTCATCTGAATTTATTAAACAGTAAAAGGACTCTGTGAATTAGTAATCTAATTTGAGCATCAAACCAAAAGCAAAATTCTTCCTGATCCATCTTGCAGATCTCTCACCAGCAGTAGAGTTTTCTTCCATATCTCAGGTTAAGAATGAAGTTTCAGGCTCAGGTCTTGATACTTTCTGGGCTGACAAGACTGCAATACAGAATTATTTTTCCAGTTCAGCCTGGAGGGTCAGTAACAATTCCACTTTGCAGCAAAAAAAAAAAAAAAACCATGATGAGCATCAGTCTAGCCCAAGTTGCTCACCCAAATCAGTAATGTTGAACCTGGCAGTTTTCACTGATTTTGGAAGCAGGCTTTGCTTTAGAAACTGCAGTGATTTCCTTGGCATTTAACTGAGTAACATTAGTTCAGTCATTTGAATGTTTTTCTTTTGTAAATGTACACGATAATTATAACTTCTTGTACTTCATGAAATTTTATTCACTCTTGCAAGATCTTTTCAACTGTGAAGTGTAAGATAGTATTACATTGTGATCTGTTGTTTTTTTTGCTTCCAAAATCAGGTGTTGCTAATTATAATAGAGGGTATATAGCACAAAAGCTAGTGAAGAATCCTGTCTTGGCTTCATTATTTGAGACAAGTTGCAGGTGAAAATTTTTTTCCTCTCCAATTTCCAATCCCAGGGTGAAGGGAGTTACAGATATTTGGTGAAAATCTTTGAGGAATTTTAAACCTTCTCAGCGACAGACTACAGCAAGATGTGGGGAAAGGAGACAGGCCCCTGATGAGCTGAGAGAGGAAAGGCAAAATCTCAGTTACTTAGAATGAAGTTCCAGAAGTCAGGATCTCTCCAGTTTGATGCTGGTTTCAGCTGCAGATAGATATTTAATTTTATGCAGCCACAAGATGAAATGAGAAAAAAATCAAAATGTTGTAGTTTGCTGCTTTTGTTTTAAAGTGTTGCAGCTCTTTAAAAAAGAAACAAAAACAGGGGGAAAACCCAACCCACCAACAGAGAATAAAAATTTAACCTTTGAAATGGTAGAACCTTCATTTAACAAAAACATTTTACCCGGACATCATTGCCACTGGTATCCCCAGAGCCAGGAGCAGTGGCTGCAGATATGGTGCTCATGATGCACCCTTAGGATGCGTGGCTGGAACAAGCAGCCAGAACATCATTCCAGAGTGCCCATCCCAGTTTCCTCCATCTGAGACCTTGAGGTGGCAACACAACCCCTAATCCCCTGTTAGCAATGAGACATTTCCCTGGCAGTGACACTCAGAAGGGAATATTGTGTATATGTGTACATTTGCTCTGCTGTGAAGTCCTCTTTTTCTTTTTTTAGTTTTAGAGTAATTTCCTCTATGTGCTGTGGTGAATTGTTCTGGATGGAGGTACCCCCGTACTGTGAAATAGAAATTAAGCCTCATCTTTTTAACAGAAATGAAAGTCCTTGGTAGTCACTGGAGTAGCTCTGAAGCTCATCTGCCAGTCAGCTTGGTGTTGAAGTAATTAAAGAGGTCAGGCACAAAAATATCGTGTACCTGGAGCTTTGCCAGCCTCTTTCTCCCATCTCTTATCATGCCCGTCCATTTGGGATTCTTCCACAAGCTTTGTTATATTCATCGTGTAGATTAGTGGTCTGCAACTATTAACAACAAACTTTGATGCTACAGAGTGGGAATTGCTTGAATAAACAATTTCACAAGTAAATGGAGTCACAGCTCTGAACCAAGAGAGCTCCAAACTTGTTTTAATTTACAGAGGTCAAAAAGTAAATGGGATTGTTGCTTGGGGAGGTAACTTGAGGAGAACACGTAGTGTTCCCTCACAACAAAGGGATGAAGGGCAAAAAATTTGATTGACTTCTGGAGTTTGGTTTTAATTGGCTTTATTTCTAGCATCGCCAGCACAGCAAGCAACCTGTGTGAGCAAAGGGATGCTGGTTGGTAAAGATGCATATTTTTCTTTTTTTTTTTCTTTTTTTTTTTGCATTTTTTTACCTTTTCAGAGCGGTTCACTACAAATTTTCCACAAGGGATAAGCAGGAGAGTTTGCTCCAGAAAACAGGAGACAGTGGGGCAGGAACTGCCAAAGGAGCAAGTCTGGGTCACTGTTTCTCCTTGGGTTTCCTGAACATCTTTTTTCCAGATGCCCTGCAGCTGCTTCTGAGAAAGCAATTTTATTTTGTTTATTTGCTTGTAGTCTGGATTATTTGTGCAGAGGAGTGGAGAGCCATTCCCAGGCACTTTTAATTGCAGAAGACTGTCACTTCCAGTGTGCAGGCAGTAGGGTTTACTGAACATTTCCTGAGAGATTTAGCAGGATATTGGGAGATCAGTTAAGTGTCTGTAAAACATCTGACTCTTCACTCTGGATTTACCCACAGCCATCCTTGGTTGCCAGTGGTGACTGCCAGGATATTTCTGCCTGTTTGCCAGCCCCTTCCCTGCTGCCCCAGGGTGGTGGGATGGGGTGGTCAGACACTGCTGCTCCTCTGCCAGGCAGAGGGACTGGGCAATAATGTGGAAGTTTGGTGGAAGTGTCACAGAGCTGTTGGGATTGCTGGAGGTACACAGGGAGGTACAGCAAACACAGACCAAGCTTCCTTAAAGCTCAGCTGCTGGTGGAATCATTGAATCCCAGGATTAGCTTTGCTCAGAGCTGTTGGGAATGATGGGCGAGTCAATCACTGACTTTCCGCCTAACCCCACCAGCTTCCCACCAATTCATCCAACCTCAATGCGAGTCAGCGCTCAGAAACTTTCCTCCAGCAGAATTCCTGACAGTATTGCAGAAAGCTGCTCCTGATCTGCATCCTCCCTCTTTATCCTCTCACATCTCTGCCTCCAGCAGCTGAGCAGGAGCCAACACCTGAGCCAGGGTGTTGATGGAGCCGCCCCCAGCAGCTCCTGGGGCAGGAGCAGAGGTCAGCACGGAGGCCGTGCCTGTCCCTGCTGCCATCCCAACCCCTCCTGCTGCTCCTGGGGACCACGCGTGGCCTGACCCCGGGCACATGGCCTGGCCTGGCGGCACCTCCTGGAGGAGCTGTGGGATGTGGCGTGGGCACCTTCCATGGACAGTGAAAGGCGGCACAGATGGCGGCACCCGCGATGCTCCCGCGAGTCACAGCACGGGACAGAAAATGAAGTGATTGTTTGAGGTGGTGGCACGCATAGCTTCAGGTGTTGGTTTAATATTCAGCGTTCATGCTCGGTGAGAGCTGGGATGTGAGCTTTCAAATGTTACTCCATGGCTGTGCATCACTGCACTTTTTTTTTTTCTTTGTTTTTCCTTTTCAGGGCCTGACAGATGGTGATGTTTAGATTAAAAGTAATTTCTTTATTAAGCCAACACCCGTGTTGTCAGTGATTTTTAACAGGAGCTTCGTTTGTTGAAACAAGGCTGTTGTGCAGCTAAAGTGTCTAAAAAGGATAAAGGGCTTTAGAAAGACACCGAAGAGAAATCCGGTGTCTGAAGACCAAGCAGTGATAGCCACATGTGGGGCTGGCAGATCCAGATTCTGTGTCTTTGCTGTGGTGAGGGAGACCTCAAGGGCACCATGAAGCCTTCCCTTCCAAAGTACTCTGATTTTTGCACTCCTAAATGAGGCAAATGATCCAGAAATTAGCAATGGGAATTGTGGACAGGCTAAAAGTGGGTTGCTTTGCCCATACTGCTTTCCAGACAGGTGTTCCACTGGATTGACCATGGATGTGAGCTGGGTGCTAGGGGCAGCCTGTGTGAGGGGAAAAGGCCAGACCACTCAAGTACCCAAATTCCACCGAGGGGTTGGACCAGCTTCTGACCTGTGGGTCTCCCGAGGAAGGACTTTACCTTAAATCATGTCCCCCAGCAAACAGGGGATCCTGGGGGGGTTGTGGTGGGCAGGAGGTTGAGAATCAGAGGCAGGAATGGGGGTCTGCTCTTGGTTAGAGTGCAATCCAAAGCCTGTGGAGGAAGTGCCAGCCTGTATGGAGCTGTGGATACCGTCCCGTGGGTCACTTCTGCCACTGGTTGGTTCCCTGCATTCCCATTTTCCTATCTAGTAGTTTTCAGGTAGTTTCTGGAGGAAATCAAAATTCCCTGCAGGTCCTATGGGCAGTGGCTAGTGTGGTTCCCTGTCTGATGGCACAGGCTGTGGCTCAGGGCTGCCTTTGGGTTTCTGTACAAGGGAGATGGATACTGGGGCCATTTGTAACATCAGACCCATTTTGTGGGCTAAAAACATAGCAACTAGTTAGTTAGCTTGGAGCTTTCCACCCAGCACTGTGCTGTGACATGGTCTTCTTGGGAATAAAAATGTCAGTCAAAGGAAACCAAATTTTAATTCTGCCATTGAAAGCCATTTTTTTTTTTTTTTAATTCTAAGTTCCTATGGGAAGGCAGATAAACCTTCAAAAAATGAAAATGCACTCTCACTAAAATTATTCTGCTTTTGGGGTCACATTTTAATCAAAACCATACCTGCCTTCAGGAAAAAAAAAAAAAAGTAAAACTGATTGAATTTAATAACTAAAGGAACATAAACTGTCTGCTTTGAAATGTATAATCTCACATGACATTTATTTCATAATGTGATCAAATCATATATGTTGTTATGGGGACAGTCTTTATTAAAAATGCCATTTATTTTAACAAGTGCAATAAAAAGAAACCCATATTTTTTATTGTGGTAGAGAAAAAAATTGCTATTAGTCTGCTTTCAGCTAAATGAAAACATCTTTCAAGATTTGTTCAAAAATATTTAAATAAAGTGCTGTGGAATTCATTCATTTGCTGCCTTCCAGCATGAATTAAATTATCTTAAATACAATAAATGATATAGAAGAATTTGTTTTGGTTAGGGATATCCTTTGCTGATGAAGAATGAGATCATTTAAATATAACATTTTAATATAGGGCTGTAATTATGTCATTGAAAGCCCAGTTTGCTCTTAGTGAAGCACAGAGTGAGCTCTGCAGCTGCAGCCAGATCTTCCAAAAGGCACCAGAACCAGGGGAATGTACACTACTGTTTATTACAGCTGTCAGATTTGCAGATAAAAGGTGAAGATGGTATTCTATTAATTAAAATTCCATAAACCAGACTAAAAGATAATAAATGCAGCTTGGTTCAGTGTGGGAGCAATGCTCATCTGAAAACACTGAAGATTCTCCTGTTCCCAGCCTTGCTGGACTTTATTAGGAAGTAGGGCAGGACCATAAAGGAGTTAGACTTCATTCACCACCTCACAAGTAAAACTCGGGGCCCTAACGAGTCGATAATTAGCCTAATGCCATGAGAAGCACTGAGAAACTAAAATGTGTGTAGCCACTTAATGGGAGGAAGGGCCTTTGTTACCAGCTGGACAATGCAATCTAATGGTTCTTTCTGCTTTTCAGATTCTGTGGGGAAAAAAGCCCACCTCTATTAGTCATTATTTCTGCAGCTTTTTTGTGCTTTTTCCCCTCAAAAAGCCATGGAAAAGACCTGGAAAAAGACAGTTTAGCTTCAAACATAATTCCATTTATGGAATATGGAAAGTGGAAGATAATCTGTGGATGTGCTTAGTCTGTGATATTTCCTTGCAGTAGTATTTGACATTTCTAGCCATGTAACTTGTAGCTATACAGCTTGTAGCCATATAGCTGTTAAAGAAAGGATCTCTCTATCCTTCCTGCTGATCCCTTCTAGGTCATGTTATTTGACCAATATTAACCTAAAGCACCCACAACAGCAGGCTGTTTCCCTCCTCCCAAGGCTTTCCTGGAAGTATTGTTCATGTTTTGTTTGCTTTTGGTTTTTTTGCTTGTTTGGTTGATGTTTTTTTAAAGTTGTTTTGTGTCTGTTTTATCCACTGTGGTAGTTGTACTGTCCCAAAAGCAATAGAGCTCAGCTTGGCTTTCCACTGACTTCCTGGGGTTTCTCTAGCAGTGTCCTGTGAGCTTTGCTCTGACAGTCCCTGCAATCTCCTGGAGCACAGAGGGACATGGACTGACTTGATTCTTGGCAAAGAAATTAATGGTGGGTAGCATTAGAGACTTCAGGATTAAATGCTACAACCAAGCTTCTTTCTGAAGTGCCTAAGAAATGCTGAACTGTAGTTTGGGTCTGAAAGTCAATGAACACTTAATGAAGTTCCACGACAGCAAATGATGTTTAGGTCAACAGCGTCCAACCAAACAAAAATGTGACTGTCATCTGAAAATGCAGAGGTTTAAGGATCAGCCCTAGGTCCCACTGTTGTTTACTCCATACCTACCTAGCATAGGTCTGTTATAGGTGGAGAACTAGATCTAGATATGGTAAACAAATTGGTGATTTCATCCATACGTTTCCTGTTTCCCATAAGGAAATAAGTTTATTAGTCATCAAAGGGGCTGCATTTTCCACATTTTATCTATATAAGTCTGTTTCAAGAAATAAGAAGCATGGTAGCAATACTCTTTGAAAGTATAGAAGTACCAGCAACGCAGAGTGGTGCCCTGGAGTGGAAGTGTTTAAAGTGAATCATGCTTGTGGAGCTGGTTTACCTAAACTCATTTGAAATCAGCAGAGTGACAGGCCCAGCACATTAAGTGATGAAGGATTGCTCCGTTCGAGGCACCGGGTTGGACTCTGCAATCATTTCCTTCTAAATTGGTTGTAGTCCCCTTTCAAATTGTCAGAGTTGTTTTCTTCTGCTTGGTTGCACTTGAGAAGCAGGTGGACAGCAAGGTGCTCGGGCTTGTTTGATCCACACGCTGCTGTTCAATGGGGAGAGGAAATCAAGCTGGAAGAGATTTCTGGTGTGGCTGCTCCGTGGCTGGATTAACAACGAGGAGCTGCTGCAACCCGGGCAGGAGGACATCTCTAATTCTGTCTTTCCTAGGGCATATTAAAGAAGACAGTGATGCATTTAGCTCCTCAGTGCCAAGAATGGCAAGTGCCAGTGTGACACTTAAATGTGTAAAGTCAGCCACCTCTGCATGAAACATCAGTTTGTTGGTTTTGGAGCACAGAATGGTCTAGTTCTTGAAGTACAGGAGATTTCATTTATCTAGCTCCCAAATCACTTTGGGAGTTTCCACAGGTCTGCTTTCCCATCAGCCATCCCTCAGGTTCCCCCATCTGAGAAAGGGGAGGAAAGAACAACTTGGCAAGGCTGTGTGGCACAATTCGCAGCAATCTGCAAAGAAGTTTTGGTTTCTTGCATGCAGAATGAGGGGCACACATCACTTTTGTCAAGCTGTTCCTGTGTTCTTTTGCTGCACTGGGCAAAAACACAAAAGATGCCAATATGCTCTCTGTGTTTGTTTCCTTCAGAGCTTCTTTTGCAAGGACAAACTCTGTCTTATTTGAAAATTCACCTGAGGTTTAGGCCATAGGTTGTGAAACAAAATGAGAGTGGAAAGAGAACATTTCTCGTCAAATGGATTTGTGTTCTCTCATAATGAGAAATCAGCATCCTGCAAAATGAATTTGCAGAGAAATTCCTTGGAGCTGTTCATTACAGCTGTTTTCCTAGTGAAAGCTTAGCCTGATTTAAGGAAAGGGCACCCAGGCAGTAATTTGAGTAGCACCTCTGCAAAGCTTCTTTCATCACTGAGTCTTACAGGGCACTTCAAAGTTATGGCACGAGCTGTACAAAGCATCCAGGTGCACCAAGAGTGAGTGCTGATATCCTTGAGGCTTTTCACTTGTCTCAGTGACAGCCTTGGTGGAGAGTAAACTCTCTTGCCTTTGAAGGAACCTTACAGAAGCCATGGCTCCTGATGCAGGCAGATTCTAGAAAAGATGTGCACATCACTGATGGACCACTTCATCTCCCAATTTGTGTAGCAACTTGTCACAAAATGTTTCTTCAGCATCTTTGTCCTTCCTGAGACCAGCAGACTGGGTTAACTTAAATGCATACACAGAATATTTGGATTTCTTTTGGGCAGATTGCATGGCAGTGCCAGGTTAGGAAGCCTTCCACTGCTCTGCAGCACCAGGAATTTTTTATGGTGTTCCCTGCTAGTGGCTTCCTTTCTCTCACACTTTATACGAATATAAAATGTGGGAAAAAAACAACATGACTCATAATTCTTGACAAAGAATAATATAGGGCTGGATTTTCCTTTAAAATCCCTCTACCCACAGATCTTATGAATTGCAATGGCAAAAAATTGTTAAATTGCTTTACATTTGGGAAAACTCAGTTCATAAAAAATTGCTAACAATTTATTTTTGTACTACATGGTTGACATCCTTTCTCTCTTTCTGTCTCTTTTCTCTTCTCCTCTCACTCTCTCTGCTGGTAATATGTTTTTTTTCTCTGCATGTCTGCTGAGATTCCAAGAAAAACCCAAGTGTGTCATACAACATTGCTTTCTGATTTGCAAGTTAAATAGTTTACATAGGCAAAAATGTGGAGCAATTGGAATATTCCCTACCCAAACACTTAGGGACTCAAACTGCACATTTTAGCCTGGCAGGCCTCCACTGATATTTTTAGCTAGGAAAAAAAAAACCCAAAACATTCTGAAGTAACAAGGAAAGACAGATCAGATCTAGGGAAAAAAAAATAGTAAAAGCACTATTGGACATGTTTTGTGAATGTTGCAGTTTTGGTGTTAGTTTACACCATGCCCTGTGTGTTCAGGAGTGCAGCACATGTAGCTTCTGAAAGTTGAGGCCCTTCTGAAATGCCTGTTCCCAAGATGGGGTTAGCCTTCTTGCTGATTGATTTAGTCTTTTGGAAACAGGCAAACCATCAGGAGCTTTCTGCTCAGAGAGATTAGCATTCATAGCCTGCTGTTTTTTAATTAAAAAAGCCATTTAAATACAAGGGTTGGGGCTTCTGCCAGCAACCATTAAAAACACTTGTTTTGTAATTATCCCCCAACCCCTTTTTCTATTTAATTCTTTTTTTTTTCCTTTTTTTTCCTCTGAAGTCCTTGACAGATTCCTCCTGTTCCATCTACCTGCTCCTGTGGCTCTGCACCTCCCACCGAGGTCAGCAGCTGGCTGCAGGTCTGGGGCTGGCCTGCTGCAAGCAGCTGGCAGGAGCTGTGGGAGGGATGTGCTCCACATCCCTTTCCCAGTGACAGAGTTCATCCCCTGCCTCCTGCTTGGAGAATTAGGGGCACAAAGCCCAGCTTTGTCACCAGGGCAGGACCTTGGGGGCATTGTCCCACCTGGACTTCCCCTGGTGTGAACCTGGCTCTGCCTGCACACACAGGGACCTGCTGGGGCTGGCTGGGAACTTAAATAGGTCTCAGCTGGTTCTGCCAAGTGGCAAACATGGTGTGGCTGTGCTGTGGGTACCTCTGCCTGTCTCTGCTGTGGAGATTGGCATGTGGGAGCTGCCCAGACATCCCTACCAAGGGGCTCTCTTCATGGGGGTTTTCAGTCAAAGGTTGGAGTTGATGATCCTGGAGGTCTTTTCCAAATTTAATGATTTTCTGTAGGGCTTGCTGAATGCTCTGTATCACTGGGTTCTACAGCCACTCTGATTTCTCCAGGTGTTATGCCTGTGCTAGATTTGTAGCTGTAGATGTATAATATATATGTATTCAGGCACGTGGATGCTCATTAAAAACATGGTGACCAACCTGAGCCATGGCTGCCTTTTTATTGCTCCTGAGGAGTTTACAGCTAATTGTTTTTGTTTTCCTAAGTCTTCTTGGACTATGGCCTTGGGCTAGTGCAGAAAACCTGACCCACAATATGAGCATCATAATTCAACTGTTTGCATACAAAACCTCTAATATTTTTACTGCTCTGGGGCCATATAATTTTATGGGGGGAAGAGATAATTCCTGTTTTGGCATCTGACAGGTGATGCCAAGTCTTCAGTTCATTTTCATTTAATGTAAGAGTCTCACTTGTGAAGTTTCAGCCTGTCTTGATCCTGTTTTGTCCCTTCTGCTCCCTCAGCCCATCTTCAGCTCCATCTCCTCCCCCTGCACCTTCAACCTCCTTATAGGATGTTTCATTACTGACACCCCCATGCACATCCTTCCAACTGCTCAAACCATGGAGGCAAGACTGTGTGTGCCTGGCTTGCCTTGGTGCTGGCAAAATGGAGAGGGAAAGTTGAGGTCTGGGGTTTGGTCACCCCTGATGTAAACAAAAGGTGCTCTCTTGGCTGCTGCCTCCCTTTTCCTTCTGTTTTTTGCTGCCTTTTCACTGCCTTTTCCTTCTCCCTAGCTGCAGTCCTCTGGTTTAGTGTTACTGATTTGAAAATACCATGTGATGATAGTGCTTTTGACAAAATATTCTGCAGTTAGGAACAATTCCTTGGGGCAGCCTGCTGGTATGAGGTTGAAGGCCTAACCTCCTCCAGCAAATATTTTACACCAGAATGATCTCGATTTCATCTGGCTGAAAACATCCCACTGTGGTCCTTGAATCTCAAGAAATTTTTCCCCCAACAAATCCAAACAGTTGTATTTTACACAAATTGATAGCAAAATAAAGGACCAGCCCCTCATCTGCTTCTAAATGCACACTTCTAGATTTTCCCTTAAATTCTGATAGCAGTTTTCAGTTATATTCTCCAGATAAAAATGATCCATGTGCTATTTTACAAATATGCAAATACCACTCTCATCTGACTTACAGGCTGCACAAAAGCTTAGTGAAAAGTGTTGGAGAAATATTGAGGCTCGTAAATGTCTCTATTCAAATTAGTGCTTAAAATAATCTTCAATTTGGGGTGGAAATGCAATAAGACTAGAGCAGAATACTTTTGAAATCCCACTTGAGGTGATTATGTAAGTTATGACATATCTACTATCCAGTTTAAAGCCCATGGAGATTTTTTCATCCCAGGGGGACTTTTTTTGAACCAGTATTTCCCCTGCTGTGGTAGGCCAGTGCTAATAAACACCACCTTACACTTGCAGCATAAATGTCAGCAAAATAACTTGTTAAAAAAAAACTCAAACATTGATTTTCTTGTTTGCATTTTCATTTTCTTTGACAGACACCAAGTGAATGAGTGCAAACTCTTAGCCTGAGGGCTACAGAGGCAATGGAGCAGTGGCAGGGAGGACCAAGCAAGGCAGGTGGCATTTACTTGGTCCCTGTGTGGTGCCAGGCTGGCAGGGAGCACAGGAGGGGAGCAGTGTGAGCACCAGCTCTGCCTCCAGTGACTTCTTACAGGAGAAGTTGCAGGGGAAGGGGTTCAGCTCATCCTGGGAGTGACTGGACACATACTGGGAGTATCTGAGAGCGACTGGGAAGACATTCTGTACATCATCCCCCATACTGGGGGTGACTGGGAGCAGCTGGGAGCACGCTGGGAGCAAGTGGCATCCTGCTGGGACTGACTGGGTTGATCTAGGAAACAACTGGAACCATGCTGGAGGCAGCTGGGATCATAGTGGGAGAGATTGAGATTATACTGGGACCATACTGGGAGTGCTGGCATGTGACTGGGATCAAACTGGGATCATATTCGGGTTGAAAGGGAGTGACTGGGTTCATACTTTGGGGTACTTGGAGCACCTGAGAGAAACTGGGATCATGCTGCAAGCCAATTGCAGGATCTGGGAATGACTGGATGCATGCTGGAGGTAACTGGGATATTCTGGCCATGACTGGGGGATCATACTGGGATGACTAACACCTTACTGGGGCCACTGGCAGGGCCTGGAAATGATTACAGACATGCTGTGGGTAACTGGGATATACTGGGATTGTCTGTAACCATACTGGGCTGACTGGAACCACATTGGGAATGACAGAAGTGACAGTCTGGGCTTGGCTGGTGGGATCCAAGCCACCAAACTATGACACATGGGGGACTCCAGCAGTGTCCTGGGCCCTGCTCCCCTCCACAGGGAGCAGCCAGCCCCACATTCACCCAAGAGGCCACGTGCTGGTTGTGCACCTGCAAAATGCCATATCAACATGTGCAGCACTTGCTTCTTCAACACCCAGTGAGCAGATTTTCCAAGTGACTCGTTCCCTGTGCCAGGCCAAGATTTCTGATGCCAAAGAGAGAACAAAACTTTGCTGCTGTCCTAGTAGAGGTTAATGCTGCTCTTGGTGTTCTTAAAACAAGGAAAGCAAGAACAGCAAAGGCCAGAAGTAACCAGACCATGAAGGGGAGATTTTTGACTCATGATTCAGAGTTTACAGAAGTAGCTGTGCCTGCCAGATCACACCTGTTTAAAGCAGCTGGATGGGCCTTAAGGTTCTTTATTCTTAGTACTATTTTGCTGTCAGGAAACAGCCGTGAAAGCCAATAGCAAAGCGTGTGTCTGATCTCATCTCCTTTCAGAGCTGATTCTCAGATAGGATGAAGGCTTTTTGCTGCTTTTGGTTACTAGATAAGCTCACATGCTGAGAGCTCTAGGTGGATCTGAAGGATCAAACCCTGTTTATAATTCATCTGTGCTCAAGGTGAGGCTATGTGATAGAATTTCCATTTTTATAAGTTTGCTTTCTTAAAAAGAAGAAAAAAAAAAAAAGAAAAGAAGAAATGGAAATACACCAAAGAGATTTGTTCAAAGAGCCCCACCTTAGGAAATGGCAGAATGAAGTTGGTTTTGGTCTCTTTTCTGAACTCTGGCAGGATGGTGTTAATAACCTTCTTTTAATGTAGATTTTCAGCATGCAATACATGCAGAGAGGGGAGTGTGCTGTGTTTAACATGTCTGTAAATGCCAGATCTTACAAAGCACAAAAGTCAGACTTATGTGGGCTGACAATGGCTAAAATCCTCTTCTTTCTTTGTGTCAGTTATATTGTGAGTTCAGGGGGTTTGTACAGAATTTCAGATATTGGTTGAAGATGTTCATTGGAGAGGGCTGGACCAGGTGACCTTCAAAGGTCCCTTCCAACCCAAACTAGTCTGTGATCTTGTGAATCCATGTTTACAGAAGTGCGTTATTAATTTTGTCTTGCAAAAGGCAAAGTTGATCATTATATGAAAAGAGCCATTTGAAGGGGACTTCTAGTTGGACCAAGAGAAGGAGCAGTTTGTGAGGGGTTGCCACAGGGGTTACCATCTTATTCTGGGATACCCCAGACCCCAAAACATTGTGGGATTTCCATTCAGGCCTGGAGAAACGCCCCATGGCCTGTAAGGAGTGAGAGGTGGTGCAGCCTCATATTTTACTATGAAGAACAGAAGATGCTCATGAAAAATAATGTACTGGTGCCAGATCTTAGCACCTTGTGGAAGATGCTGTCACCACCCAAGTGATTTTCCTGTACAACAAAAGTCTGGGGAAAGTTGCCAGTGCCTGTTACATTGAGCAATGTAAAATATGCGCTTTTCCTTCTCGCTGCAAACATTTTTGTGTAACGTGAGATGCCGATCTGTCTGAAAGCCATTGATGGGTTCTGTGCCATCTCATGGGAAGAGTGAAGCAGTATTTTAAGTGATATAGTCATATAATATCTTTGTTTAAAAACATAAAACTCTAACTGCCTTAACACTCCGCCACAAAATTCCGCAGGACATGTGAAACACGGCACGCTGCAGCACTTAGTCTGTGAAGGATTCCCTTGTCACTGTCAAAATTGTTTTAGAAGTCTAAATTAATGCATAGCACTGCATTTATTAAAATGTGAAATAATCATAAATTTTTCATTCTTTGTACACTTAAGCTAATTTTCACATAAATGAAGCACTTGGCAGTTGAAATTCCACATATGGTTGACAGTGATGTTTGATGTCAGAACAATGCCCTGAGCTCCATGCAAATTAAACATATTTTAATTATTCGGGATATCCATTCTTCTTTTACAGTGTGTCTAAGCAGAATATTAAAAGGAATTTTAAGTGTAATGTATTGTCAGCAGCTGACTCCATCTGCCAGGGTGAATCCTCCTGCCTCTTCTCCTGCTGAAAGGGAAGTGACCCAAAGTGAAAATCAGAAAAAGCACAAGAGAAAGTAAAACTTTTCTTAAGCTTCAGATACTGTCTGGCTTAAGGGGAACAGACTGGGACTCCCCCTCCAGCAGTGACCTCTGTGGCCACAGGGCAGAGCAGAGGAGGCTCTCCAGGGCAGGGAGCTGAGCCAGAGGCACATGTTGCTTTTTGAATGGGGACTCTGGAATGGGAACTCGAGCTCTCACTATTGCTTCCCAGGCACCAGGTTTCAGTTCTCTGAGACAAAACCACTGGGTTTCCATCACAGTGATGATGTCATTGCTAAGGCAGTGCCATGGTTGGCAGTAATTGCAATCCCAACCACGCTCCTGGCATGCTGGGGTGATCTGGAGCTGTGCATTTGTCTCACTGTTTTACAAAGATATTTAAGAGATAAAGATCTGGGCATCCCTGAGTTTCAGTTTCTCCTTCTCTGTGATCAGCATCTTTATGCCAAATGTTTTTACAGCTATCTAAAGGCAGCTAACTGGACCCCAAATTTCATGGGTGTGGTTAGGCGTTTTCAGTTTCCCTCAAGAAAATGAAAGTAATTAAATCATCCTAAAAATGCCTATTTCCACATCAGTTTAAAAATGTTTAAGCAAGAAAGAGAAAAAAGAAAAGAAAAGAAAAGAAAAAAAGAAAAGAAAAGAAAAGAAAAGAAAAGAAAAGAAAAGAAAAGAAAAGAAAAGAAAAGAAAAGAAAAGAAAAGAAAAGAAAAGAAAAGAAAAGAAAAGAAAAGAAAAGAAAAGAAAAGAAAAGAAAAGAAAAGAAAAGAAAAGAAAAGGAAAAGAAAAGAAAAGAAAAGAAATCCAGCCTGGTATCTCTAGGGCACATTTTGAAGGGTATCCCAGCCCTTCTGTTCCCTTGGAACTCAAGGGTGTTGGCTTGAGCTCCCAGTTAAATATCAGATTTCTAAGTAACAGAGGCAGTTTTAGCAGACAAAAATAAACAAAGGCTACTAGGCTTCAGTTTAGACAAATTAAAAGTTTTTCTTAACTTTGGCTAAGTGCTGCCACACAACCTGGAGTGGAGAGACTTTCTGAAAAGTGGGATCATGCATACCCCAGGGTCTTGTGCAGAGCATTTGGGTCAACTCTCTGTAGTGATCTGAAGGCCTAAGTCAGTACAAGCAATAGTTAATTCTTTATCACATCTGTTGTTGTGGGACTGTATATAAACACTGATTATTGTTTAGGAGCACTGGTTTGCTAGGCCGCTTAGAATTTATTTGCAATTTTAGTAGTACTTGTGATTATTTTTAGACATAAGTACATTGGTCTTAAGAAGCTGAAAGCAAGTAAACATGTAGTTAAGTGAGGAATTATGGTCTTTGATTATCAATTCTTCAAAAGAAGAAAAAAATTAGTTTGAAAGAGAAAAAAAACACCCCCAATGGAAATGAAAAGGGAAGTTCCAAAATGCCAAGGATGTTTTGCTGTATTTCAGCAGCAGCCATTGATTCTGTCCTGTATTTCTTTAATAAAGTGGATGGCTTGAAAAATTAATCAAGCTTCTACTTTCCTTAGGATTACTTTCCCTTTTGCTTAAAAGAAAGACACTTTTGCTAACTATAACCTGTGTAAAACGTTACCATTGTGTTCAGATGCTTTGTTTTTCTGGAGGTGGGAGGATCCCCTGGTCACGATCACAGGCATTTGACTCAGTTCTTCTTGAAATAAAGACAAATCCTTGAATCTCACTTGTAGATTCTGTGGTGGTTGTTTTGGTTTTTTGATTTTTTTGGTTTTTTTTTTTTTTTAATCATGTCCTCTGGGTAAGTTTAAATCTCTGACCCCCTCTAGCTGCTGTATCAAAGAGCTTCTTGACTCCTTGCCTTCTTCCCCTCCACTGCAGAGATGAAGAGTGAAGTTCTGAGAAGGTTGGGGCAGAAAAACTGAGGAAGATTTTTTGGCCCAGAGGAAGAGGAGATGAGAGCAAAGGCATAGAGCCAGTAAGCTTTAATGGCTCAAGAGTAAAAAAGTAGCTAATAAGCTTCTAGATTTTATGAGACAGACACCTCATGCCATTTTTCAATCATCTTCTTTACCGTGGAAAGGCTTTGGGTTTTGAAATGGGGATGTAAGCACTCCTGTAAGTTCTGGCTCCCTCACCTTGCTCCCAAGGGTTTCATGTGGAGGATCAGCTATTAAAAATGTACGGAAGCACCATTAAAGATGAAAAGTAAAAAATTCTGACACTTTAAAAGTATTTTTTCCCCCTTCTTAACTTTTCCTGTTTCAGCTTGAGGAATGAAAGCTTCAGTGCACTTATTAGCTTCCCTGTTAATGATGTCTTGAAACAGGAGTGTTTTGTTTTGCCTTCCCCTGGCTCATCACACCCCCTTCTCTTTGGAGAGTGGCCACAGAGTGAAGATGAGGAAAGAAGAGTGCAAGACTCATTTCTGTGCTTGTTGGTTGTTGTGAGCAGATAGACATTGAACTGGCTTTTTTCAACTCAGTCCTTCCCCTGTGTGCTGTTCCAAGTTTTGCTTTTTTGGCATCTTCAGACGTGGTGGGTAGTGTGCTGTTCACAGGCAAAATGTGCTTGCAAACTTTTGTCAGGCACCTCAAAATGCAGATATAAACCTCTCAGAGATTGTCACTGTTCCCTTTCTTGTTCTAAAAACCTCTACCACCTTCTCTATTTGTGTTCCTTCAATAAAGCAGATGTAGGAAATAATGTGGACCATCAGGTCAGGTTCCAGCAAGAAGTTTGCAGTTAAATAATGTTGACAAGTACCAAATATAGGACATGAAAACTACAGCTAAATGAGAATACTTATTTCTTGTTTCTCCCTGTGGTGTTTGTAATAGGTGATGAGACTGGACTAGAAGGCTTGGGAAAAACAGGCCTCTGTTTTGGGACAAGGTGAGAGTTAAAGGTATTCAGAGAAACTGGTCTTGCTTAAACTGTCAAAAGGTAGAAATACTTCAGAATACCTGAACATTGCACAAAGCTGCAGAAATACTGAGTAGCCCTCTCTTCTCAGTAAGGTATTTCATATATTCTCATTTATAAAGAGCCATTCCTCAAGTAGCCATCAGCTCCTCAGAATTAGATGTGGATTAGGTTGGTTTGTGTGTGTGTGCATGTGTATTCTTCTTCTTAAGCTGCTGAGTATGAATCTGGTTTCGGAGACAGGTTGATCCAAGGTAGTGTGGGGAAACAGGGACAGCTTCATAAAAGAGGTGGCAGATAGGCAACCAAAGAATTGTGAATTTGTCTAAGTTTTAGAAGTTAAAGACAGGGGTTTGACTACAGTGTTAACCCTGGGTGCACATAAATGCAGAACTCTGAAGGAGAGGGAGGTGAGTTGATTTATTTGTAGATAAAAGGGCAAAGTGAAGTCAAACAGAGCAGCAGGACCCATGTAAACAGAACTCCTCCAACCATCTCCTCTGAATAAAAGCCCAGCCAGACCTGGCACTTGCTCAGGTGATGAGACAGAGCCCCTGGGGCTGCTCTCCCAGGGCTGGTGGAGCTGCCAGCAGCCTGGCACAGCCAGACCAGCAGTGCTGAGGGGCTCCCTCCCTTTTCCACACGTTCCCACCACCGCTCCAACCCAAAGCAGATGCTCCAGCAAATGAGCAGCCCTTTGCTGTGCCTGGAGGTTAATAAGGTTAGTGCTGGGAAACAATGAGCAAAGCAAATTGGTTCTGCACTGACTTGTGGGGGTTTAACAAGCACTGGGGACAGGTCGGGGCTGTTACTGAAGAGATTGCTCCAGTCTAATGAATTGGTGCTCACAGCAGATATTGCTGGGGATGTGGCATCTAAAGATGGATGGGATTGCATCCCTAGGCTTCCCTGGCTTGAGTTGTGTTCCTCCTCTTGCTGCTGCTGCTGCTGCACGTCAACAATCATTCCATTAAAGTTGAAGAACAGTGTCCTGAAATTAAGGAAAGACCTGTAAATGTGGCAGGACAACTCATAGTCCCCCTTAGCTCCTCACGTACAGTAACAGCTTTGGAGAAGGCTAGGGGATAGGTTTCAAGTGTTGAGGGGGAAATTCCTCTTTTTCAGCTGCTTTTCTGACATCTAGGAGGGGTGAGAAGGAATAAGAGGGAGGTCAGGATATGTAGAAATAGCACACACAAATTTTCATAGCATACTCTCAGCTGAAATATGACCTCCTGTACTGACTGGTTGAAAAGCTGTGCAAAAAAACCCCTTTAACTGTTCCCTTGTGAACATTTGCACAGGAAAGGAGGGATTCTTTTCTTACCTAGGAGAAAAAAGAAAAGGGAATAGAAAAAAAGAGGAAGCATCAGGAGCCAAAAGAACCATTTATCATCTTTAAAAATAAATTTTCATTTTTACACAAAACTTAGCAAAGCACATTTGTTACCTTAATAGGAAAGCAAGCAAGATCCTGGATGTTGCATTCCTGGGAGAAGGCCATGGCATCAACAGGGACTGCTGCAGTGAGAGTTACCCTCCAAAAACAGGCAAAAGGCCTTCAAAAAAGGCAAAAGGCATGTCTTTTGGTTTTGTCAAACCCACCACTGTTTGGCCACTTTGCTAAAATGAGTGGAATTCCTCCTTTGGTGGGCTTCTGACTGCTGCTCAATAGGATTAAATTAGAACTGGGATTCTTCTAAGAAAAGGTCTGGAATCAATTGCAGTATTGATGCTATTCCAGAAAAGAGAGAGAGCCAGCATGAATTCAATAGGCCTCAAATAATGCCCAGTGCCTTTCACTGCTAAATGGTTTCTGAAAAAAAGAGTTTTTTCCTTGTCTAGGTCTTTAATTAATCTTTCTTCTTGTAGTCTTCTGTCATCTCCAGAACAGTTAAATGTATTGCATAACTGACTCATCCTACCCTGTATATCTGGATTAAGAGTCTGGCATATGCAGAAAATGTTTGAAAATATGGGGGCTGGAGGACTGAGCCAGGTAAAGAAATTCACCTGTCTAAAAATGCTTGTGAGTGCTTTGTCAGACTTTCAAAAGCTCTAACATGGCTGAGTTAATTAGTAGGAATCAGATGACTTGAAAAATATCCCTTGGTCCCTTGTCTGTACCATTAGGTCTGTGAGAAGTAATGAATGTTTCAAGATCTGGACCAAAAGGTCTGTGGAAATCTAAAGAAAATACCCATTGACTTCTGTGTCCTGGACCAGACTTGGGTAACTGGAGGAGGATCTGGGGAGCACATGTGTGCTGGAAAGAATGTGCTGCAGGCCCTGTGCATCCATCATCTGGGTTAATGAAAATTGAACCAGAACACAGGTCAAAACCAGAACTTGAACCCAGCATATGGAAGTGAAAAATTTAATGTTTGGCGTACAAGGTTAGGATGAGTTGGCTGAGAGAGGGGATTCCAAGACCTTGTTGTTTCCCCCCGTATTACTGAAATTCCTTGCACCACTCTGGTTTTCTTACCATCACTAATGTTGATGCAGGATAATTTACAGTGCCTTTCAGGTTGGCAATTAAAGAAGCCAACAACCACACAGTCAATTAGTGGGGAAACAACAATCAATAGAACATACAATGAGCCCTAACTAGCAGGAAGACAATTAAGACACTGGTGATAAAACAGTGACCAGTGACAAGTGCTAAATCTCTTGCCAGGCGTGTAGGTGAGAGGAATAAACTTGGGCCCCTGGGATAGCTGGGTTCTTCCCATCGCCTTTGCCATATCTATTAAGTCCTCAATTATTTGTGCCATAGTACAAGTCTTCATTTCCATCAGGAACTGAAGTAGCAGTGGGAATTTGAGCCTTTACATTTCTGCGAGCTCCGTTTTGATCTTTGCAGGTGCTGCCTGGTCAGCCAAAGCCTCCTGGTGCCAGTGGTTGTTCTCACCTGCCCTCAGGGCCATTCAGAACAGTGGGGGTGAACTTCAAAAATAGTGGAACTGATTTTTCAGGGCGTGAAGCTCTTTGGACTCTTTGCTTTGGCCCAGTTTATCAGCATCAGTTTACTGTGGGTTGTAGTGTGGAACTTTTAAGGAAGGCCATTGCTCCGAATTCCATTGGGTTTGCAAAGAGCAAGAGAAATGCCTTTGGGCTGGCACATGGCCATGGAGAGAGGTGCTGCCTGTTGAATCTGACAAGGCTCATAAGGGTTTGCTGAGACAGGAATCATACGGCAAATTACGCAAGTGTTGCCAAGACAAAAAGATTTAATGTGCTGTGGATCTGCCAAAGGCATCCCAGACCCAGCGGGGGTGGGGATGCTCTGAGGGCTGATCTTTTAACAGCAGTATCCATGTCTGCTTGACTGATCTGCTGTGGTCTTGAAGAGCAATAGAAGGGTTTAATGTGCAACAGCAGCAGAACTGTGTTTCCTTTCTCTTTGGTGCATTAGTGGTGTCATTCATAAGTGTTCCTGAGTTACCCTGCCATACTGTACGAGTGAAAAGTGCACAAGTTCATGAATAAGTTATAACCTGAACCCTATTAATAGTCCCACTGATTATATGTTATGGCAACCCTCTGGCTTCTCCCCCACCCTCCAGCTTAACTCTTACGCTGACTGTCAGGAGCAGGGCTGTGAAAATCCTTCCCAGCAGTGCTGTGAGAGCTGATCGCCCTTCTGTGGGTGCTGCTGAGCTGCAGACCCCACGTGAGACTTTGTTCTCCTTCAAAGGAGAGTACCCCTAGATGTTGTCAGAGCCACTGGTCTTCGTTCAGAGTCACTGAAGGTGTGTTTTTCCAGGGCAGAACCTCCATGTTTCATTCCTGTTGCTGCTGAAAGGCAGCTGGTGCCAGGTTTGGTTCCCCTCAGCCAGGGTGGCAGTGGTGTTTGCTAAGGTTGGTGTTTGAAGCCATTAGGAGGTGTCAGGGGGTGTTGGTGGAGCATGGCTGAGACAACTTCATTCAAGAGACAGCAGAATATGTCACTTCCACAAAACCATTAATCTTCTAGCTTCAAAATACTTGTTATTAAGGACAAGATAAGTTGGAAAAATGCTACCTGGGCTCATAGAAGTGCTTTCCTTAAGATTACAGGGGGGCTTTCAATCTATGATGCCAGTGACATGTACAAGGTATTTTTTGCTGCTGACTTGAGCTCCTGAGCTGAGCAAGTCTCTACCTTTCTCCAGACCATAACAAATACCTCCCCACTCCAGCAAAGTCCTTTTTCATTCCCTCTGCAGGCACAGGCTTTACTCCTCCATACCTTTTCCATCTGCACCATTTATTTCTTCCATTCCATCTCCAAGAGCAAACTCTTGACACACACCAAGAATAAGGCTTTTTAAATTGTTACAAACTCAATTTTCATATTTAACCACATCAGGGTAATTCCATGGAGCTGGAATGTAAATTTGTCAGGTGCTATTTCATCTTTGCCAGCCTCAGCCTAAATGCATGGCCAGGCCAGCAGGACAATGCTTGAGATGGTTACAACCATGATGTAATTCAGCAAAATAAACATATTGGTATTACTGATTTTGAGCTTGAACAGCTTCGCAAACTTTTAGAAAAGATATTTTTGACGACCACTCTCAGAGGTGGGGACTGAAAATTTCCATGTGCCACGTGCACCTGTGCAATCAGAAATCTTCAGCAGCTGAAAAATGATCCTTAATCCCATTACTGAAGAGAACACCTGCACTGAGCCATGCTGGAACTTGCTGAGAAGAACAGATAGATTTGCAAATAGGCAACAAGTGAATTGATATATAATAAGAAATTGTTCATGGAAGAGTTTATGAAAGTGTGGTGATCCCAAACTAGAAAAACCCTCTTAAAAAACAGGTTAGAATAACTTTCTACATACTTTCTATATGTAAGCTCAGACTTCCGAACTGTATGTGTTGTGTGAACAAGATTGAACTTTGTTCCTTCCTTATTAACCTAAAAAAGGATTAATTCTAATTTTGTGGGAGAACAAGAGATTGTTCATTACTGATAAAAGGTGCATTAAAGCTGTATCTAGACTTACAGAAGGGAAAGTGGGGAATTTATCCAATATTTTAAAACACATGCCCCACAGATTTTCCAGCACCATGGAGAAAAGCTTTATAAACCAGCTCAGATAGATGGAAGGCTATGATAGGTCTTCAGCTGAAGGCATTGCTGAGATATTACAGTGATAGTCATGTTAGAAAAGATGATAGATTAGATGCAGCCCCACTGGAGGGGGCATGTGTGCACTGACTGCTGAATGCTCTGTGCACATAGAGATACAGCTCTGGAGCCATCACTTAGCAGCTCTGAAATGTCTGTACAATTTTTTATGCTGTAATTTTGTATTGTTCATAAATATTCATAGGAACTGCTGCTTTTCTTGATCTCATTGTAGTGAAGCAGCACAGTCTGTTGGTTAGGGAAGGAAGCTTGGAGGCAGTCAGAGCTCCAGACTTCTGCCCAAATGCCACTGGATTCCTGGGTGGCTGTAAAGCAGGCACTTAACCTCATCATGCTCCAGTCTTCCTATCTGTAGATTAGCTATCACACAAATAAGTGTCCTCCTTGCAGGGGAGTGGGAGGTATTAATTAATGCCTGCAGAATGACTGGAGCCCCTCCATCGAAAGGTGCTCCAGAAGTGCAAATGGATTATTGTTATTACAATGTTTATCCATACTGAGCCATACTGAAGGGAAATGCTCCACTTTTATTCCCTATCCAGGGGCTGGATCAGCATCAGTGGGGACACATCTCTGCATTTGGGAAGTGTTGCTCCCATTCACTGCATTTTGGGCAGGTCCCACCTTGTTGAGCCCAGCAAAGGTGGGGATCAGAGCATCAACTGGTTAAAGTGATGGGGGGAAGGGCAGGAAGAGTGAAAGTCCCATGCTTTTGAGGAAAATCGGCATTGAAGTCCTGGGGACATTATGTTAATGGCATTACTCAATTTCTGGAAGCAATGCTGATTAAATATTCATTGACTTTGATTATACTGAAATTAGGACTAAAGCGTGAACTCAAATTGAGTGGAATAATGGCAGTGTAAATAATGCATACTTTCTAAATTGAAAACACCAGCTTGTGCTCTGCTCCCCCTCTCCCCGCCCCCTCGGTTTGTCATTGTGCCATTTGTTTAGGAGATGATTATACTGATGTGTGCATATCCAGCTATCATTTTTACCAGCTGGGAAAAAATGTGAAATTAAAGGTTTTCTACATTGTTTGCTTTTCCCTACTCTTGGAAAACAGAAGTAAATACAGTGCAACAAAGACTAAGCTTGTTTCAGGAGAAGGGGTTAGAGGCTGCTGCTCAGCCTTAGTCCTCTGCATCTCTCCTAAAGGATGAGAAATGCTGATGGCAATTGGGCCTTGGAGAAAGAGGCCAGGAAGAAATCACTGTGGGAGATGTAGGGCACAAGGGGAAAAGGGTTGGTCTGGCTGCAGAGGTGACGGATGGTGACTTGGATCAGTGCTCTGGTCCACTGGAGACTCCATGTGTGACCTGGGGGACAACATCTGTCCTTTCCTAGGTGTGTGCTGGAGCCCAAATCATGACTGCTCATGGAGAGCAGGCTCTGAGGGGGCTTTGGGCAGTCAGAAGTCTCCTCCCTGCACATCCCACCCTTTTCTCTGGCTGAAGCTGGGTCTTGCAGAGCCCCCCAGTTCCTGGTGCAGTGTGTGCATTGCACTGGAGAACATTCAGCACTGCCCTGCAAGCAGCTGTGCAAGGTCACCCTCAGGAACTCCCATTCCCCCTGTCCTCTCTCTAGAGAGGGGTAAGAACAGAGCCAGGCCTGATCCTCCACTCTCACTGGTTCTGAAGGATCCTTTGCTCCCACCCTGAACCCCTCTGGTTCCTGAGGATCCCATCTGACTCTGGGTCTGCACTGCTCATCTGGGCCAAACTGCTCCGTTCCAGACTTTGTTCTTTTCCCACATTTCCGCTACTAAAAATGCATCTTTTTTCAGCTTTTAGCAAGGTGATGTTCCAACGGCATATTTTTTAAAACTCTTTTTAAAATCAGAAGCATATTATTTTTAATACAATACACGATGCAGGAATTGCAGGGAGGCTCTTTTGGCAGGGCTGCCAATCAGGCGGCTGGAGCGCAGGGGAGCCGCGAGCTGCGTGGGTTCCGTGGGCTCAGGACTGCACACTCTGGAAACCAAACCGGTAGTTTTTCAAAGTTCACATGCTGATTGCGAAGAAAAAGCCCATTAAAGAGCAAATCGTTTAAGGCACAGCCTTCCTTCAAGCCCCAGGGAACTTGCTTTCTGTGACAGCGTGATGGAAGGGTTTCTCAGTCACACTCGGCTTTTCCCTGAGTAGCGGGGCTCATTGCTACCTGAGATTTACTCTATTGTGAAGTCCTCACCAGAAAATAGCGGGGGCAGGAGTTCTGTCGAGATCTGCCTTTGCTCCTTGCAGGCAGAGAGGTGCCTGCTCCCAGCCCGTCCTGCTCCAGGAGAGCAGGCTGAGGGAGCAGGGCTGCCTGGCACAAGGACGATGCTGCTGCGGTGCTCAGGGGCTGCAGCGTGGCTGCAAACAACACTTGGGCACTTGGGCCCGTTCAGGAAAGGTTCCGCTTCCCACCCATGAGTATTTCTGCTTTCTCTCTGGTGTGCCACCTTCCCCAGCACCCAAGGCTGTGGAGGTACCGAGACTGTTGCAGTTCCCAGATACACAAATCTGCCCCATTCTTGCTCCTTTCTCAGAGTGTCTGGTTTCCTTTCAGGTCTTGGAGAAGATGAGGTTTATCCTTGGTCCACGTTTCTGCCACCTTTGATTTGGATCTAGGCTCTTTCTGTGGCTGTAGGGTAACTCCACTGCTAAGCCATGATCATTATGAGCTGTGTGACACATGCACGTTTCTGTTCCCAAATCTCCCCCTCTTCTGGAGCTGTCACCCCTGGTTCCTGTCTGGGAGCTGCAAGGATGGCACATCTGTATTCCAGCAGCAGGGATTAGGAGGGGTCTCTTGTATCTCTCTGTCCTCCAGCCACTTGGGCACAGGGCAGGGACCCTTCCCTGCACTGCCACTGCCCAGCCCATGGCCCAGCAGGCTGGATTGGCTTCAGGTGCCTGGTCCTGCTGGGGGAAGGAGGAATGCCCTCCATCTTTTATGGTAAATTTATGCCTGAAGTGATTTACTTAATCCACCTGTGATGCCATGAAACCCGATGTGAGAGGGAACTGCATGTCCTGCTAAGGCTCATGGACTCCAGCTTTTGTTCCCTCCTATAAAGGGTGATGGGATTTTAGTCACTCTAATTAGATTTTATCTTTTCCAGCCCTTTTTTCCAAGGACTCACTTTTTTTCTGTTCTCCTCTGACTTCTCACTCACATTTTCATAGCTGCAGATGAGGTAAGTAGTGATAGTTCTGCTTTGGCTTTGGCTTTTTTTAATGACCAGAAATTCCCAGTCAGAGGAGGAGACTGTGGGGCATTTTGCACTAGAGATTCTTCTGTTCTGTGAAATGAAATATCTTTTATTAAAACTGTTATTCACAAATCAAAGGAAAGTCACCACCTGATTAAAACTTGATAGGATTAATTTCTTTCCAGGCTGAATTAATTTAATGACATAAGCATAAAGATTTGTCTTTTTCCTCCTTAGGAGATTCCTCTCATTAATTTTACCACTGCACCACAACACCATTTCATAGAAATATCTGGATTTGCAGAAAGTTAGCAAAGTGCTTTTTGGTAGGCAGAATGATAAACAAATGGGGAGGAATTTGCACAGGTGTTGAACAGAGATTTGTGTTTCAAGCTGAATGGTTGTGCAGTGGCTGTGGTTTTCAGTTTTCTGTAAAGGGCAGAATTTTATCTGTAGCCTTAAGAGTGTCTTAAGCTATTTTGAATTTTTTTCTCCATGAAATATTGAAAATGAGATCATCTGACCTGAATAGCTGGCCAGGCTCAATGTTGCCATTTAGCAATAATTATCTGACATGTCTGTTAAAGTATATTGGGGCAAATCTCCAATAATTACTTGATCTTAGGAAAATATGACATTTTAGACAGGAGGATTTTTAACTAAAAAGAGGGGAAATGGTGTGCTTCCACCAGAGTACAGTCTACTTGGGGAACTCATGGCCATGCTTTGAAATGGGTTGGGTAGATGGTAGATGTCTGTCTCTGAAGCCTTGGCAGTTCCTAAATTTTCTCCTGATTCCAGTTAGCACCTTTGGGAAATGTTACATGGGGAACACGTGAATAGTCACTGCAAAACAACCTAAATTTCATGGTGTTTCCCAGTGCCATGCACTCCTCTGAGGTATTTGGTAAGGCTTATGGATGAACACAGCTTTCCTGGATGGATGTGTTGACATCAGTGTTTTCTCTCCCCACTGCAGCTTGCTACAAAACTGGGGAGTCACAACATTACCTGTAGTGTCCTGGATCAAAGCTGTGCTCTGAATCAATGTCCCAGGAGCCTAAATGCAACTTGCTGGATCACAGGATATCAAAGCACTTGGATGATTGTTCCCAAAAAAAGTTTAGTGTCTCTTTCTTCCCGTTCCTTTTTAAAAAATCTTTTTACAGCCTGGCACAGCACACACGTACTTAATAATCTATGCTTGTCTCTATGTAAATAATTAATCAGAAAAGGAAAATAATATAAATCCTAGCTATCATATTGCTATTAAAATTGCAGAAGCATTAGTGCATCCAATAAGTATTGTTTCTGTAATTAGATAACCTTTCTGGGCTGTACAAGCTCTCAGAATAGGGAACATGAACATCTGCTTGGAGACACCATGGAAGGAAGGAGGAAGCTTTGTTTTATTTGGAAATGTGGATTTCCTTGCAGAGGGAAGGAATCAGCCAAGCACAGGAGATAATTTGTGCCTCTTCCATTTCCCTGAGAGCTGCCTGAGCACAGTGGTTGAAGTCTGCTTTAGCTAATCCAAGGTGGGGATCAGCAGGATCCATGTGAGCCCTGGTCACACACTCTGGGTGTGACATGCCTCAGGCTTGTGCTTGCTCTGGGACAGCCATTTCCACAGCCTGATGGGCTGGGACAGAGGGGATGAGCAGCTGAGCTGAAAACTGGGGACTGCCAAATCACTTCCCTGTATTTCTGGAGGTTTTTGCCTTGCTGGCTGAGATTTCAGTCTGCGAGGAGATGGGCAGGAGGACTGGACTCCTGCCTGTGACTTAAACCCACGTTCTGTTGGGCAAAGATGGGCAAATATTCACTTTGTCCCCACTGTGCCACCTGCATCACTCCTGTCAGACCAAAGCTGCCTATTAGCAGCATCTTATCATTGGAAGGACACAAATTCAAAACTGTGAAGTGTTTTTTCACCTAAATAATACATTCCTTTTTTCATAAAACCCCATCAAGACACTGCTGAATTTCTGTAAGAGTGGCATTCTCAGTAATACCAAATAATCAGGGTTTTGCTTGCAGTTTGAAGTCTTAGTGCTCATGGCAGGCAACCAAGCTTTTGCATTTGGGTACAACTATATAATAATTATGCAGATAATTCATCCTTTTGAAGACTCTGTGAGAGTTTTTCGGTGTGTTTGCTAGGCAACTTGGGCTCTCCCTGCAGGACATACATGGGCTGTACCTGTTTTTTCTCCTCTGGAGAGACTGTCATACTCTAGATTACATATGGGAAAAAGTCTGGCTCTGTCACCACTCTCATCACTGCGTATTCTTTCCCATATGGCAAAGCTGACATATGGTTAGTGGAAATTAGGAGATTTCTATTGCCCAAGTCCAGAACTGGATTAGAATGGATGTTGTTGTCCGGGGCAGAGACATATGGACAGATGCTTTAAGAGCATCTTATTTAGCACTCATCAGATTTATGCAGTGCAAGAGTAAATTCTACTAGCTCAAAACTATAAAGCTTCTCCACCGATTAATTTAAACTGGATTTTTCCAAGGAGCCTGAACAGATTAGGTATCAATCCCATTACATTTTAATGGGAACTGGACACTTTTCGTTAATATGTCCTTTTGAAAATCTATCACTTAGAGATCAATCAGTGGAATAATTGAAATTGGACCATACCTTAGTTAACAATTAGTTGAGGTTTGGGGTTTTTTTCCCAGTATCTGAATCACTATTAAATGATTTGGGAAACCCCTCTGTGTGTGCTGGCACAGTGGGCAAGTTACACAGCCTCTGTTCTCATTACTCTGTTCTCTTTACTGCTGGACACAATTAAAATCCCAAATAAACTAAACCCCAGCAGGACAATGATTGCAAAATTCTGCAATGCTCTGAAGGATATTTCTAAACCAGCCAAACCCTCAGTGCTGGTGGAGAGGATGGTCCATATCTCCCCTCTTCCTTCACTGCTGTGTCAGTCTGGGACCTGTAGTTCTGTAGGGCTGCTGGGCAGATGTCTTGTGTCCATGCCCAACCCTTTGCAAGGTTTCATCCATGTGCATTCGTTGTGGCAAATGAAGAGTGAAAAATATTTTTCCTTTCCTGTAGGCAAAAAAAAAAAAAAAAAAAAAAAAAAAAAAAAAAAAAAGGGAAAGGGAAAGAAAATCTGCCTATAGTAATGTTTCCAGAGTGGCTTAATTTTCCTTTGAAACATCTGATGGATGAAGCTGGTCAATCATCAAGAAGCTAGTTAATGTTATTATACAGGATGAGGACTCCAAATCAAAAATAAATTATCCTGCAGCTGCTCCAGCATGTCCTATCACAAGGATGCTCTTTGTACAAATGTTTCTATGGGTACATGTGCTGTTCTCATAGCACTCATTAGCTCTCTGCACTGCAAGCTCAGAGCTTCTGCTGTCAGGTTAATGCTGAGTTATGAAGAATTTCCTTTCTTGCAGTGCTATCCAGGCACTGCTCTAGGTAGCTTGGCCCATGGAGATGCAGATTTCCCACTTGTACATCCCTCCATCTCTGCCACATTAGGAGCAGTTACATGTGCATTTTGTAGGAATATGTGCTGGATACGAACCACTGGAATTATTTACTCATCCGTTCATATTAGCTGATGAGCTGATTTTCAGCACAAAAATCCATGTATGTGTGGGATTTTATTTGCTGTTGGTAAATGTTTCCTCTATATTGATGTTTGAAATAAAATTAATACTAATATTGGATGGAGGTGATAATGATTTAATTCCTCCTTGATTGAATTGTTACAAGAGGAAATGAACTGTGGTGTGTAATGTGTTGAAGTTAAAACAGAGTAGTACAAGTTAATTTTATAGTGCTATCAATTTTGTAACTGTAATGCACCTTTCCAAATTCCTCTTTTCAATAACTCTTAATCCCTAACCTGAAAAATTTCATTTGTTCATTTCTTGATCTTGTGTCTATTGTCTTATTGCCTTCTGAGTGCCACACTTTTTTTCCTTTTTTTCCCCAGTCCTAATCCAGAAGTGGATGTTTTTCAGCTGATTAGAAGGCACTAATTATAAAATACACATTTAAAAATATTTATAATTCATATATCTCAGGAGCAAAGGGAGCTGCAAGCAAAAACTATTCTGCAAAGAAGGTGCTGCTTTGCCACACCTGTGACTCAGCAGCACGCGCTGCCAGTTTCCATTCTGCTGCTTTGCCAATGCACACAATGACTTAAACCTGTAGCTGGAGGCTAAAGAGGGGTAGGAAGAGGCTGAAGGACTCTCTTAGGATGCGTGGGGTGTGTTTGCAGTAGGGATGCAATGTTATCTACGTGGTCCTTCCCAGTGTGGAGCTGTAGTTTGTGAAGAGGAGCACTTGAGGCTTGGCTGCTGAGGAGCTGGGAGCGTGCCCTGTAACCAGAGACATTCTTAGAGCCCGGCTGCCAGCGAGGAGCTCTGGCTCTGATCCTGGCCCTGGAATGTTTTCTGGTGGCAGAAAAGCTCCCCTGTTCAGGGCTGGTGTATTTGTGCCATCCTGGTTTCAGCAGAGAGCAGCACATCCTCCAGGTGGGTGCAGGCTCCAGCACTGCCCAGAGCTGTCTCACCGTGAGCCGGGGTCTTGCTGATGAACAAATCTGCATTTTCCTAACTCCAGTTCCCTGATAAGTCTATTAGCCTTGACCCTCTCTCTCCCTCATCTCTCCCTTTTCCTGCTGTACGATGCAGGCAGTCCTTCCTCGTGGCACTGAGAATTATTTTCTTGTTTTAAATCTCAGTTTGAAAATGTCAAAGTTCAGGTTTTGGAGAGAGGAGTCTGGGTGCTAAAAGCAAGAATGTTCTTTTTAATTAGAGTTATGCCCTCGAGCAGTGAGAAACCATTATGTTTTTATTCTTCCTCTGTACTGGTTCCAAAACCTCTTACATGATCAGACTAAAAGGTAAGTGCAAATGAGTAAGCAGCTAAAGGAGTAAAGCAGATTCACAAAAAAAAAAACCCAAAAAACAAAAAACCCAGCCAGAACTGCAGGTCTTGATGGTTTGTATTTATGAAATAACTCACATTTTAGATTATGCTGTTTCTGGAGATGAAATATTGGAAAATACCATTTCCCTACCAGAACACTGTACTTTGGAGGTGTGTGTGGAGCTCAGCTCTGTTTGTAGGACATTTTAAACACCGTCAGGTACTTGGTAAGAGAGGTGACGTGATGCTTCAGCCAGGGAGGCTGAGGAAGATGCAGCTGTGCTTTTCCAGGGCTGGTACAGCTGTGTGTGCATCTGGGGGTGTCCAGGGCTACTCCCTCCCCCTTATAGCATGACCAGAGAGAGGAATCATTTACTCCTTGTCTCGGTTTACTGCTGAGTGGGCTTAAAACCTTAATGATCATAATGCATTTTGAGAATGAGGACATTATATTATTGGTTAAGTTACTGGAATTCAAGAGAAAAATGAGGTATTTGGGAGGGGGAAGTAATGGCTATTGAAAACAAGAAACAAACCAACCCCAAACTTTGAGGCTCTTTTTTTTTTTATTTTTTCTTTTTTCCTTCTTTTTTTTCCTTTTTCCTTCTAGTGAGTGGATAAAAAATGTATTTGTGTTTATGTCTTTTGCCACAGGTCTGTGTCCCCTCTGGCACATGCCTGACCTGGAGGTGCCAGGATTATCTCACGCTTGGAGCTCCTGAGCTGCAGCTGAGGGTGGCAGTCGCCACTTGTGAGCTGCTGTCCCAAAGCCCAGCTCATGTCACAGAGTCCTGTGGTTCCTTCCCAAACTGTGCCCTGCCTGAGCACCAAGAGCCTGGCTCTGGAGAAGTGTCAGTCTGGAAAACTAACTGAGCTTTTCCCCATAATCACCTAACCCAGCTATTCACACGGGCTCTGTGTGAGCAGTTCACTCACAGAGGTGCCCCTGTGCACACACAAGACAGATCCCACTAACACGTGCACTTGCAGCTACATTCCTGCATAAATTACATCCATGTATTACATGAAAGACACATCAGCCAACGTGTGAAACCCTGACAGGCAGGAAACTTTGAGATAAGAGAGGGAAAAAAAAAATCTCACCTTTTCTGTCTTATGTTTTTCCTGATAAATTTTATTGCTGTGAGTGTTATAAAGGAGGATGTTATTTAATACAAGATACAAAAATAGGAATGTGTTATCATGGAGAGGAAGGCACTTTGTTTACCCTGTTCTGCCTTTGCCACAAGGTTGCTCTCTGTCTCAAAGAGTGTGAGGGAAAAGGCCTGATTTTCAGAGGTGTCTGGGGCTTTATTTTCTTTGTAAGGTATGTGTTTTAACATGGAACAGTGCAAGGCTCTGGAGCTGCCTTGTGGGGCTGTAACCCTGAGGCTGGGAGTGGTGCCCACTGTTCAATTATTCTGCAAATCCCAAAATAGAGGAGGAGGTGGAAGCTGCAGCTGTGTGTTTATCTCTCAGTGCACTGGGTGGTGAGAGTCCAAGTCCAGGGCTGATATCCTTGAGCGTGGTTTAAATGCATGGCAGAGCCTGCTGACCCAAGAGCCAAGCAGGCAGCACAAATGCTGGGACACCCGAGGGCACCAGGAGTGTGTGCCTGGCCCTGGCACCTGGAGGCAGCTGGGACAGGAGCCTCTGGACAGCACTGTGGCTGCAGTGTGATGGGAACAGGGGGAATTCTTGCTGGAACACCTTTGCAGAGCCAAACCCACTGGAGGCTGCCAGCATAGTCCAGCCATAAAGCAAAACACTGCTTTAGGGGATTCCCCCTGGCATTAAGGGGACCTGCAGGCTGGAGAGAGGATGCATTTCCAGGCTCCTCTGTGCCCCTGGGAGCGTGGTGGTGGTGCTGGAGGGGATGGACCCAGCCCTGGCAGTACCTCTGGCTCCCTGGCTTGGCAGCCAGCAGCTGAGATGAGGCTTCTGGGTCAGAGTAGCTGCTTTTCCAGCATCCACTCAACTAAATCATCTCATTAGAGGGATGCCTGGAAAAGAAGCATCGTGGCTGTAGTTCTGATTTGGGCCTGAGCTCTGAACAACAGATGTGCCTTGTATCCAGGAGCCTGCATGTGTCCGAGAGCAGATTTTCTCTTGTGGGTGAGAACTCAGGAGGATGAAAGGGACCTGGAGAAGAGTGATTTAATGGAGCACTGACAAAGTCTGACTAAAGAAAACAGACTTCTGTTTAGTTTTGTTTTTCCTCTTGCTTTTGCTGGTTCATTAAAAAGTGTTTTATTTACTTTAAAGGTTTTATATTTATTCCCACCACAGAGGATGGAGCGAGGGAGGGCAGAGAAATCAAAAAAAAACATTTTGATAGCAGTTGCTGTCTGTCTAGATGCCAGCTTTCTTCAGGGGAAAATCTTAACTGGCATGCTAGCTTGTTGAGTATTGAATAATAAATAATGAGGTGCAAGGTGGACAGATGGGTGATGGATGAGTTGTGCAAGGCTTAAAGAGAGGAGAGTTTCCTTTTACTTTTTTTTTTTTTTTTAAGCCTGACTAAAACAAAACAGAAATAGATTATCAGCTGAAAAAAAAAAAAAATCTACACTCTCCTGTTTTAATGCAGTTTCATTTCAAACATGTTGAGGAAAACAAAGTTTGTCTTATTTAATGGGATTATGGCTCTTCATGCACAGGATGCCAGGGATCCTTGAGTTACTCTAGTGGGCCAGGTTTGTGTTATTCTCCCAGGTGTTAAAACATGAAGCAGAGGTTGTTCACTCAAGGTGCTCTCCCTTAGTGACTCTGTCTTTATTTCCTTTTTTATTCTCCTCAATAATGAACCATTTGAGTCTGGAAATAAGTCTTGGGCTGGGTATGGCAGTGCAATAGTAAGTGGGAATGTGCATCTGTTTATTTTAACAGGGACCATTTCTGGTGAAGGTGTTTATTGTAGGTTCCTGTTTGCCAGGGTGCTGCCAGATGCCTCTGATATCTGTGATGCATGTAGACACCAGGATTTTATGGCCTGGATTTTTGCATATCCCATCTTGGAAGTGATTGAAAATTGACTCCAAATCAGTCTGTGAAGGGTTGTGGGTGGTTTGTGACACAGAAAACTGGGAAGATGTGTTGTACCTGTGTTGGGCTGGGTGGGTGCCACCTGCATCCCAGTCCCAGGTGTTTCCCTGCTGTTCCCTGCCAGGATGTGGGGCAGCTGTGATGTGCCAGGAGCAGCTGGACTGACATGGGGGAATGCAGCAGCTCCTCTGCCTCTCTTGTTCTGCTGGGAGGTGTCTCCTGGCTCTTTTCCACTGGGCAGCAGTGCTGGAGTGTTTGCTGTTTCCCTGGGGGGGTTGCAGGAGTCAGAGATAAGTTAAATGAATGAAATGTGATGGCCTAAGTAGGAGCTCAAGGTGCATGATCAGAATGCCCCTGAATGATGCTGCCGAGCTGTCCTCTCCACTGTCTCCCTGGGCAGGAGCTGCAGCTCTTGGCAGGGGATGCAGCTGCTGCCTCCCTGGAAAGCCTCCCTGGAGGCACCAGGTCTGGGCTCAGTCCCAGGCTGGGCTGCTTTATTCTGTGCTCTCTGCACACATTTGTGAGCTGGTCCCACTGCGCTGACCCTGGAGAGCCCGAGGCACTGGGGGAGGAAAGGGAAGAACTCTGTTTTGGGGGGTTTTGTGCAGCCCAACCACCCCTGAGCCTTAGGGGCACGGAGTTGAGATGGAAATACTTGATCAAACTCCTTACTGGGGGAGCCAGCCTGCTGGGGACAGCCCTGAGCTTGTCCTCTGTCCTTGCTGCTGGCACCTGCCAATTCCACCCCTGGAGTTATCAGAACACGGACCTCGGGTGACCTCTCTGAAATGCTGTGTTTCGTGCAAACTGCATAAGAGAACTTCTAATCTTTCAATTAAAAAGCCAACTATAGAAGAGGCTGTCTCAGCTGCTCTGCCTTGATAAGAAGGGAAAGCTTTACAACTTGCTGTCAAGTCATAACTCCTTCGTGCACACACAGGTCTGCTCTGCCAAAAGCAGGCAGAAATGCAGAAAGAAAGCCTCCCATCAGTTTCATCTCTTTATTGAAAACTATCATGTCTGACAGTGACTCTTTTGAAGATAGATGTTTTCCACCTGTAGAACTCACCTAGGACTGTCAGCATCCCATCCCTGTTGCCTGAGGACTTTCCTGCATTCCCTCATTGAGTCTTGCAGTCTGAGATCCCCTCTCTGCTTCTGCCTATTGAAATATGAAAAATAAAATAAAAACCAGCCCTTAAGAGCACAGGTCTGGCTGTTAATCATAAACTTATTGGTGCTTAGGAATCAACAGCTTAATCAGCAACTATTTGTCCATTGCTGGGAGAATACAGTGTTTAAGTTGGTGGCAACAGAAGAATTCCTACAAGTGTTTCTCCACCTGTGAACATTTAGTGTGAGGAGAAGTAACTGCATTAGGCTACAATAAACAACTTGCCTTGGACTTGTGGGTTACTGATCAGGAATTTCTATTATTTGAACAATGCTTCTAATCAGCTGAAATAGCAAGTGCTGTGTCAGAGGATTATTCGAGGAAATGAGTATTACGTTTGATTATAACATTGATTTCACACTTATTAAATCCTAGCCAAAGAAGGCGTTAAAGAATATTATTTCTGCCCAAAAGTGTTTTGTTACAGGCAGCATTTGTGCTCACTAAGCTTTCTCTTAAACTGGTGGTCATCCATTAAGAACAGCGCTCACTGTCTGAAGGGAGGACACTGGTATGTTTTGCTGAAAAAAGGGAAGCCCAGACATTTAAAACAGCTTTTCTGTGCTTCCTCGAGGTGCCTGTGCAGAGCTACACAGGTACATAGCAGTTAGGTTGGGAAGGATCTTTAAGTCCAGCTGCTAACTCAGCACTGCCATGTCTACCACTAAACCATTGACTAAACCATAAACCACAAACCTAGCACCACATTTCCATGTCTCTGAAATTTCTCCAGTGATGGTGGCTGCACCACTTTCCTGAGCCTATTCCAATGCTTGACAACCCTTTCACTGACGGTATTTTCCTGCTATCCAACCTAAACCTTCCCTGAGGCCATCTCCTGTTACTTGTCCCTTGAGAGAGGACACTGAGCCCCACCTTTCAGGGAGGTGTAAGGAGTGAAAAGGTCCTCCCTGAGCCTCTCCTTTTCCAGGCTAAACACCCCCAGCTCCCTCAGCTGCTCCTCACGGGCTGTGTGCTCCACACCTCACTGGCTTTGTTGCTCTTCGTGTGCACATCTGCCTGTGATGGGGATGGTGCTCCTGCCTGCCCAGTGGTGAGGGACACTTTAATTTTTTTTTTTTCCAGTGGTTTGGAGCTTTGGAAAACTTCTGTAATTATTCACTGGGGGATTTTGGCCTTTTGATGTGTTTGGGCCTGGGGGCCTGAGCCAGGCTCAGGGGATGGAGGGGAAGCATGCTCCCAAAGGAACAGGGAAAAGAAATTAGTAATCCTAGGTCAGATAAGCAGCTAGATAGTTTCTTTGATATTATTCGTAATGTAGTATAGTTAATATTGAGGTTATTTAAGTTTGTGAGTCTCCTTTTATCACTCCTGTGAATGTCACTTGGTACCTTCTAATACCCTGTACCACCAAAGCTGTGAAATCCCAGACACTAAGAGGTTAACTAGCTCCTTCCTATCCACCAGCTAAAGGCTATGTACTGCAAAAAAGGGACACCAGGAACCTGGAATGTGGTGGTCTCTTTCTGAGTCAGCTAATCAATAAGCATTAATCTATTATGCCAATTAAATGCTTAGAGAAGGTGAAGCACTATGTAAGTGCCAGGTGTTGTGGGAAGCCTGGGGTCACTGCAGTGCCAAAGGTGCTGTCTGATGGATGGGAGATTAAACAGAAGTCTCCACTACAACTGCTCATTAATGATTCTGTAGCATTTTTCATGACAGGAATCTTCCCAGGGAATTAAAGGTGAACTGATCAAAATCTGAACTTTTTTTTTTTTCTTTTTTTTTAACTTCTGGTCAGTTAAAATTGGATGCAATGCTGAAAATCAGTATGAGCTATGAGAAACACTAACCTGAAGGTAACAGATGGTAAAAGAATAATGATGGATCCAGTCAACAATAATTTCCTGTCCTATAATTTTTTCTGGCTGGGGCACCACAGTGCATGCTGAAAGGCTGAGCTAATTTCCGGGCTGCACCAAGGGCTTTCTGTAGGATGAGATCAGATCATGAAGGCCCACACTCCTCATTTGGGATGCCTGGATTGACTCCCCTGGGAGGATTTTGAGCTGCTTGTTCTTCCAGCATGTGCACTGGCTGGAGCTGGTCCCCAGGCCTCGCAGAGAGCTTGCAGCCCCGTGTGCCAGCAGCCCCCAGGTGCTTGGGAGGTTGGAGCCTGTGTGGTTTGGCCATCACAGAGAGGGGAGCCTAAGCCAAATCCTCCTCTAGGACTAACCTAGTCCTTAGCCAGAGAGGGATGCTTCCAACCAAAGCAGTGCTGAGCCCCTGAAAGCAAAGTCATCCAGAGTTAATGCTCTTTGTAGGGTGGAGAAGAAATGAAAACCCCACCTCCTCTGCAGCTGCAGAATATGGCCAAGTTCATTAGCATTTATTAGGTAATGATGAGCTGTGCTGTTGAAAGGCTTGTAAATAAGCAAACCATCTACAGATGGCCACTTAATAGGCTCTGCTTCCAGGTTGTAGGACCTGACCCCATGCACAGATGTTGCTCTCCTTGAGCAGCTGTGCCCTGCAGTTCTGCTTCCAGCGAAAGAAACCTTCCCTGCCTGCTCCAGCTCCATCTCAGGTTCTCCAAACCTGCGTGCTCCCTCCTCCCCAGCTCAGCCCTGCTCCCTAGGTATTCTCACTTGCCCGGTTTGTTGTTTGGAGGAGCAGGCTGTGGTGCCTGTCATCCTTTGTGTGTGCTTTGTCTTCGTGCCAGCTCGCATCCCGAGGAGCTGCAAAGTGGCACCCGTGCTCCCTGTCTCACAGCAGGCATGTTTTGCATTTCCTGACACATGGGGAGTGACTGACTAATACTAACATGAAAACAATTCTGACAGAACAAGGGCTTGATGCAGGGGTAGTGGGGGGAGAAAAAAGTATACCCAGAAAAACAGAGCATGTTCAGCATATGCTATTGCCTTCACCAGTTCAATAAATATTTATTGTATTTTTTATAATTGAGTTTCTCCAGTGAAAACCTAAATGGGAGAGAGTGTAAGAAGTTTAGGCAGATGGCCTTTGTAAAAAAAAAAAAAAAAAAAAAAAAAGAACCCAAGATTCCCTACCCAAGCACAGCAGCAGAGGTTTCTTACAATATAAATGAGAAAATATTCCAAAAGAAATTTCTCCCAGGAGTGAAGAGAAGGTGAGGGAGAAAAACAACAATAGAAAAAGCAGAGGAAATGCAACCCTCCAGCCTTCTCTCTGCCTTGGCTTGGGACTTGGGGTGTGTGTGTACATGGGAGCCTTCATCCAGCAAATCCTGATATCTGATGAAGCCTTTCATCACCAGAGCTTTTAAACACTTATAAAAAAATAAATCTGTGTTAGGTAAAGGCAGCAACCAGGGTCATAGTAATAGACGGTCTGAATCCATTAAAGATGAGATGGTAGAAAAACTACTTGATCTGGTGGGAATAAATCTGAAAATCCATAGGTCTCATGTTGGCTCGTTGTTCTGCTGGATAGCTTTTCCCTGGTCACCTCTTCTTCATTTCCACAGCTGACTGTTGGATGTGATTTTTTTTTTTCTTTTTGTCTACCCACTCTGCTTGCCTTGGTTGAGCTGTTAAAGCCTTGGATTTAACGAGAATGTTCAGGCTGTTTGGAATTTGTCATTTTTAATGCTACTTTTTGGCAGAAGCATCCATGTTCTGTGACATTTCCCTTTAATTTAGAGCCACTTTGGAGCATCTGTAAATGGTCATGAGATAGGAATTTTAATTGTTTTAATTATATTTCTATCTTCCCCAGCCCCCTCTCTCCAGTGGACCTTTTTTACATTGCATCAGGGAGAATTTTCTTCCCCCCAATACATTTTTTAGATACTGACATCTGGAGACATTCATCAAAGAATAACTTCTACTGGAAACCAAAAATCCATTAATGAAGCTGGAACTATTTGCATAGTAGAAATTATACTTAATAACCTTTAAGGGGAGAACTCCTGTGATTGATGTAGAATACAATTATAGTTAATGGTCAGGGTGCAGGGGTGTTCAAGGCTGTTGTTTTTCATTTCTGCTCTCCATCTGTGGCACTCTGGGGCCAGTGCCCCTTTGCAGGGCAGGGGGACTGGAGGAGGGGGCTGTTCCCAGTGACCCCACTGAAGGGCATCCTCTGGGGTGCACATTCCACCTCGAAGCTCTCCTGACGAGGAGGAGAGGCACTGAATGTGCAGCAGAGGGGGAAAAGCCATCAGTAAGGACTGCTGTGCTAGGAAAGGACAAAAGTGTAAGGTTTGCCTCAGGTGTGAGGGTCTAAAACAGCTGGTTTTGCTTCCTTCTGTGTGTAGGATGCAGGGAAACTCCAGGAGGAAAATGTTGCCTTAGTGGCCATGGATATGAGAGGCTTCTTGGAAAGGTCAGGTACTTTGTGTGTTCTGCAAAGATGGGTTAATAGAGCTGGCAGACAAAGAGCCCAGGAGGTCCCTGGAGGGAACAGGGTTGCACAGAGGTGACACAGATGCTGAGGAGGCCCAGAGTGAGTCACAGCAGCTCTCTGGAAAGATTCCACACCAGTGTGGAGGAGGGAGGTGGGAATGGGACCTGTGTGCCCTCCTCCTACCCTGTGCCTCAGCAAGGAGCTTGGCTGCTGCTGCTGCTGCCCCAGCCCACCGGAGAGGTGAGCTCGGCTCGCTGGGGAAGGGCAGCTCCAGCACGGAGCCGAGTGACAGCGGAGGGCTTGGAAAGCCTCCAGTGGCACTGGCATGCCTGAGGGATCAAGTGAGCCCATTGCACTCTGGATTTGTGGCAGATTTTGATCCTTTGTGATGAAGTCGGTGACATTTTTGCAATTTGGAGTTCCGTGCATCCAGTGCAAAGCGTTAGTGCTGGGGCTTTTGCTCCCATATCTAAGCAGGGTTAGTGCTGAGGTCTTTCAGCCCTTTAAAGAACTATCTCAGGACATCTCATTATGCTGCTACTGAGCTGCCCCTTTGAATCTCTACTCTTTCTGCTCTTCAGTACTGCTCATTGTGTTTTCATTCTTCAGCACTTGGGTCTTGGCCTTTGGCCAGAGAAACAAAAAAAATATTAATTCTAATTCAACATAAAGGTAAAGGTGTAGTGTTATCTCCTGTGTTCGAGGTGAAGGCAAAGGGCTGAGCTCTGGGGAAGCAGGTGGATATTTCAGAGTCTGGGTCTATTAGGAGCAAAAACAGAGCAGAAAAACAAGTCTGTATAGAGGAATCGGAGCTATTGAGGGGACCTCCTGTTTGGTACAGCTGGCCACTCAACCATCTCCATGTCTGCCTGAGAAATGTCAGTCCTAAATTCTGCTTTTGTTAAAATGCGCAAAATGGCGAGCAAGGCACAAGGGTGGGTGTGCTCTGTGAGCAGCACTGGAGAACAAATTCTGAAGTGTCCCAGGCCCAGAAGGGAGCAGAGACACCTGGGCCAAGGCACAGTCCTGCCCAGGCAGGTGTGGAGGCCAGAGCCCTTCTCCCCACACTTGCAGCAAATGTGCTGCGTAGGGGGATGCCACAGTTCCATATTCCTCTAAGGATTTCCGGATTACAGAGTTTGTTTTTCTGTTTTTGAAGGGATCAAAGTTTCTAAGCTGATTTTTCATTCAGATGTCTAACTGATAGCAGTGACAGTAGAGGAAATCAAAGGAGGGAATTATTGTCTGTGCACCTCAGTTAGTCATTCTCGTGGCTGCCTTTATCTGCCAGAACATTTCTGTTCCTTAAAGCCACACTTAACATAAACATAAAACCTTTTTGGCAGGTGGGCTCTGTGCTGGTTCTTGGATTTTTGGATTTCTCTGTGACAGATGGAGTCTTTGTCCCTTTCAGATCTGGGGCTTTGCACTTACATTCTGTTTTCAACTGCTTCTTTATTTATTACTCATCAAAGGGAAACAGCATAATGGAAGTGGGAAAAAGAAAGGATATTTAGTATTTTTTGAGGGGAAAAAATACTTTAAGACCTTCCATCAATACTTAATGAGCATGGGGCAGTATTAGTATGTTTTTTTAAGCTGATTTCCTTGAACCAAAGCATGATTCACTACCACAGGTAGGCTTGCAGTTTAGAGCTGCAGGATTCTGAAGAATTTGCCCTGAGAAACTACTGGTAATGATAGAGGAAAATGGCTTTGCATCCTCGTAGGTGTTGACCACCACATTTAAAATTGTAGCTCTGCCAATCCTTATCTTTCCATGGTATAACCTTGTAAGATGTCCTGGTACAGACTTGCCAAGCTGCAGAGTGTTTCAAAGAGAAAGGGCTTCTTGCTGTACGTTGTGTTTGCCAGTGCCTGCTCTTTAGTCATGCCCATAATTGAACTGTGAGCACTTTCTGTGCTGGTCTTGCCAACCTTAGATGAATGTGAGGCCTGGAGGGGCCACTTGACATCCAGACTTCATAACTATGGAAATTCAGGCTTGACATTTAGGGCATGGCCGGGGCTTCTGTGGGAGGCAGCTGCGAAGAGCCAGGCGATGCCTGCAGCTCTGACTGAATAAAAAGGTGTGAAAAAGGCAGGGCACAGACCTTCCTTCTGCTCTCTCTCCCTTCCTCCCTCTCTGCTTCAGAGCTGATTCCATATTCCAGACCCCCTTGCACCTGGTGCCTCCACAGTGTGGGTGGGAGTTCAGTGGGGAAGTTTTGCAGGAGGCAGAGTGAGCCCTTCCTTCCCAGGGCTCCTGCTGTGCTGTTTGCATCAGCCACCCCACAGAAAACAAACACAGCTTAGGGTGCTGGCCCATGCAGCCAGATCTCCCCATCAGCTCACCTGCTGAAAGCTGATGGGAGATAGGAAACAAGATGCCAAAATCAAGATTCTATTCAAAGCAGATTCTGTGCATGATTATTCTTTGTCTTACTGCTCCTGGAGGATGTTTAGAGGACGTTAATGACTTGTCTTTCACTCGGAGAGATCCCAGAGCAAATTGTACATTGCACACAGTGTGATAAACCTATTCTGCAGTCAAAGGCATGCCTGGGCCAGTCTGAGGCGTGTTTCATTTGTACTACAGTGACATTAGGTGGCATGAAAAATAATAATTTGTCAAGCTCCCACTTTAGCACTGTGCTTGAGCTAACCCATGAGCCTGGGACAGCTGCTGGCCTCCCCCTGTTCAGCTGAGGCTGGGGGTTTGTGTAGAGCTCAGGAACCCCCACATCCAGGGGTGGGTCTGTGCCAGTGAGAATTAAGTCTGTATTTGTGATGCTGGGGTGCAGTTGCTCCACCCAATGCTGAAAGGCAATTATCTCCAGGGAAAATGTGTTTGCTTTTAACCAAACCGCTCAGGATTAATATTTACTTAGGCAAATAAGTTGAGATTTGGTAGACATTAGCAAAGATAAATTAGAATTGCTAAGCAGTTATTCTCTGGGGTTAGATTCTTCCTGGAAATAACTGCTTAAGGCTGTGGTCTTGAGTTTTCTCTAAAATCCTATTATTTCTTCTCTCCCTTTTCACTTCCAATCTGATCAGAGGAGTGGGCTGTGAAGTGGTGCTGGCAAAGAGAACCAGCAGCACTGTTTTTCTGAGTCCAATTTCATTGACTGACCCAGTCAGAGGGCCCAGCCTGGGAGCTCTGGTGGGATCACAGGCAGAGACCGTGAGAGGAGCAAGTGGGTTGAGTATTAAGGATTTCCTCAGAGCCAATCTCACTACCACAGATAATTGAATAGGTCTTCTCTGTCCATATTCCAGTTTTGTGAACTCAAGAGATACACTTTAATGTGCTTTATTTTGCCACCAATTAGCTTTAATGCATCTTTTCTGGAGCTCCTGAGAATGGAACCCATACCAGATTGGTTGTCTTAGATTCTTAAAAAAAAAAAAAAAAAGAGAGGGAGAAAATGTGAGGTTCACACTGATTGCACCATATTTTTTAAAATAAGAACATTCAAGTGAACTGTTAAATGTTCACCTCTATGGAAATAAGGCTCTATGTGTGAAGTGGACAGCCTGACAAGTGATTATTATTTTCTGTGCAATGTAATTGCCTTGAAGTAACTTAGGAAAAAGAATACGAAACCCTCCTAGTTTAAGTCATTCATTTGGAAGGGTGTAATGAGTAATATTAAATGATCCTACCAGAAAAACACATTTTGAGGGTAAACCACTGCTATTCTATTTTGCACTGAGACTAGGATGCATTAGATATGATGCAGTTGTTTTTTGTCCACAGAAGGATATACTGTCTTTGGAGTGAGAAGAATGGAAGGAAATAGTGATTTCTGTGGGTCTGAAGTTGGCCTGAGTGATGCCATTTTGCACAGACACTCCATTTCACAGAAGGGAGTAGTTTGCATACAGCATTTTTTTTTCCTTGCTCCCCCCACTTTTCAAGAGGCTTTTCAAGGGATGCTCATTTGCTCTGAGCTTTGACTGCTGCACTGAGCTTCTGTGGGCAGGGGAGGCTGAGACATAAGATAATGGAATAATGCTGAATAAAAACAAGAAACAAGGTGCTGCAGGTAGAGAGCTTCTCAGGGATGCAGTTAAAATAAACAGAAAAACCTGCTGGGCTTGGATTCTTCCAACATGAGAACACTGAGGTCTAATCAGCTGAGCAGTTTCGCAGTCTGGGAGTACAAGTGTGGCAAAACTGAGCAAAAGCAAGGTGGAAACTGAGAACCAGTAGAAGAAGTGTCCCTTGTCTTTGGCTGAAGTTGTTTTGCCAGCAAAAAGTTATTCTTATTGCTTTGTAGCTCTTTAAACTGGCAATAAAATCTCCTATCTAACAAGAACACTTATTATTACTGCCTGATCACCTAAAATTGCTGTGCAACAGGAGAACACCTAATAGCCAGTGTTATCCCCATGGAAGGAAATGATCCATTAGCAAAATGCTATAAACTGGCAGGCAGGAGGGCAGCTAAGCATTTTGACCCTATTAGCCTGGAGATAGCAAACCTAGTAATCCTAAATGTGATTGCCTCTGAGATAAGTTTAATTACTGAAAATGCTAGAACTGCAGAAAGCCTGCAAAAATCTGTCTTTCTTTGGGAGCAAAAGGAAGCAATGATTTAGTCTAGCAGGTAGAAAAGGGGACAAAGAGCCCAATAGTTGGTCCATTTCATCCTCATGTAATGCTAACACATAAAATATGCCAGCTCTCTCCAAGGGGTTATGGGGTGCCCTCTTGAATAAGTTATTTCTGCTGCATTATTTTCCCCCTCTAGCATCTGGGTGAGGCCCTCAGCTCTGAATCTGTGAGATATGTTGTGTCCCATCCTACCAGTTAGAGGGTGCAGAGAAAGTGTGGTCACAGAGCCATGGGCTGGGAAGGTGAATTCCATGAGCAAAACTCCACAGTGCTATTAATTGTGGCTGTGCCAGGAGATCATGGAAGGTTCCTTGTGTGAGGTAGGAAACTTCTCAGAAACCAAAGTGGCGTTGTTGCACTATGACACAAAATAACTCATGCATTCACTCAATATGTAAAAGAAGGAAAAGAGAAAGTTTTATTTCTGACCTTTCAATATATAGAATTCCAAAAGTGACAGTGTATTGGAGGATGAAATTGCCACCTCTCCAACCACACTGGTCAAACTAAGAATCCATCAATTCTCTCTTCCCACAAAGAAGAATGTAAAGCAATCATTATTTACACTAAAAGTGCTTGAGAAACTCCAGTAGAAATATGTAAGCATCAGAACGTATAGAAAACTTAAAAGAATTTTAAAAGTTTTAAATGAACAGGGTGACATATTGTCCTTCAGAAAGTCTTAGTACCAAGCATAATAATTAATAATTTATTCAAGCATCCAAGTGGGGATGTAAAATATGATATGGGTGATTTGTGACATTCCTCTGACAGCTGATCCTTCTGGCAATGAAGGCCAAAGAAGGAAATTCATGCTGCAGCTGAGGTCTGGAGGCAACAGTTTTGAGGGACAGGCAGTTTGCCGTCCAAGTCTTGTGTCCTCAGATCTGGTTCAATGCTTCAGGGGCAGTGAAGACTAGTTCACACATTTGACTACACAAATAATAAATAACAATACCTATAGCCAGTTGTAGACTTACAGAATATTTTCTTCACAGCACTGTTTCCTTTCTGTGAAAGCAGAAGTAGCAGTATTCCAGGTTATCATCCATTTAGGTCCTTGCTGACTGCTAGCTGATAGCTACTTTAAATGAAAAGGCTATTTACATTGCATGAACTTGTTATAGAAAATTCCATTATCAACAGCTCAGAGAAATTCCAGGAAAGCCAAAAGCTTTGCTTGGTGGCAGTCCAAGCAGTGACACATCTTGTGTTTATGGTGACAATACGCCTTTGCCTGCTTTTAGGGTGTGGCTGATGAAGTGACTCTGCTGTAGAACAGTCAAAGTTACCTCAGTGAAGTCTTAATGATCTCCACCAAGTCTCCAAAGAGAAGTCTCATTCTAGGAACATAGCCATGGACAGAGGTAAAAAGAAACTGCTGGCATCAAGCAGAGCTGAAGTTTAAGGCAGTGATTCCTGCCTTTTTTTCTCATCTTTCTCAGGGATAAAATTAAGACATAAAATTCAGAAGTCAGATGCATCAAATATTGTCCTGTTCAGTGCCAGTTGCATTGTGTTGTGCTCTGGGAAATAATAATCTCTTTCCTGGAAGAGTTTGGCACATTCTGTGTGGGCCCCATGTGTTCACCTGCTGGCATGAAGAGAGATGGATATCAGCTTTCTGAGAGTACCTGTTGTGTGAGATGGTGAGAGCCCTGAGTGCAGATGTTTGTATCTATTATGGGATGTCAGAGTGTCAATCCAAGGAAGCAGCACAGCAGAAATTCCACAGATGTGTCCTTGGAGCCTTGTTAGCTTAATGCTTAAAACCTTTCCAGCTAATCCAGGGGAAACAAAGCACAACTGAATCTACAGGTGAGGACTCAGGCAGCCCAAGCCAGGAAAAGACAATGTTCCCTTCCTGGGGAAGGTGTAGGGAGATCTTGGAAGCCACCTCTCCATTCTCAGGGGCTGGAAACAAACCCAGCTGTCCTGCTTGGCTGAGAGCCACTGAGGACCTTGCAGCTGTTGCTCCAAACGTGATCAGACAGGCAGGGAAAGTTAAACTTCAGGCCACTGTTGAGCATGATATCTGACCTGAATGGTTTGCAAAACAGCCTCTATGACTGAGGAGAAATAATTGTGCTCTTTAGCAGCTCAATAGCAGAGTACATCAATCATGTGGAAAAGCCCCCTACCCTACCCACTAATTGAAGCAGGAGTTGATGAGCAGCGGGCTCAGCACCCGCTGGCGTGGCAGGGAAACCAAAGGGCTGTTAAGGAATCACTTGGGAAGGACTGGCATTGCTGATGAGCTGAAGGAAGAGCCATGCCCTGATGTCACTGCAGGAGATGGGCTGATGAACTGAGTCCAAAAGGGGTGAGCCCCACTGCTGGTGGAGAGGCAGCAGCCTCCACCAGTGGTTTGCTTTCCCCTTCCCAGGCTTTGGAGTGCTCTTGCATGGGGCTGCTTGGGAAAAGCCTCCAGCAAGTCTGAGATTTCAAAAGACTGGATGTGAGAATTTTGTTTTAATGCACTGACACTAAGCTCAGGGTCATTGGTAATATCTTGAAGAAATAACAAGTGATTGTGTAAATATGTGTCCCCCAGCCGTCTGCTTCTGTTAGACAGTGCTGGGTATTTTATCACAGATTAATCATGCATTCTGACAGTAGCTGGAGTGGCATTTTCTGCTAAACCTATCCCTTTAATTAAATGTAGATGCTCCATCTTCAGGCTGACAGTCTCAGGACACCTGTTTAATTTTTTAATTGGGGCCAGTGCTTTGCCTTTTCGTTGTGCTTTTTCCTTTTTGCATCTCCTCATCCCAACCCATGCTCACAAAAGGTACCAGGCAGAGCTACAGATATTGAACAGGACAGGCTGGGCTGACAGCTAAGGTCACTCCAGCAAAGAACCAGAGTGCTTGTGTGCTTGAACTGAGAGGGCTGCTGTGTCTCTTAAATGCAGATCGACAGAAGTGTCCAAGGGACAACCTTTCTCTTCCATAGGAAGCATTTAATTACTGCTTTGCATTCTGTGGAAATGCTCACAGGTTTCTGCACTCAGATCTCCCTGAATCATGATGTGTCTGATCACAGTTTTCTTTCTTTTCCATCCAGCCTGTCTGAAATGTGTTTGAGAGAGATTTTTGTGAGGGATTTGGAGAATTAAAATGGCATTTTTGATCCTCTTAGAATCCCAAAACAACGAGTGGGTGAGCTGCTCTTTTCTTGTGAGAATCTAGATATGTGTGCCTTTGCTCTGTGCAGTTTCAAAAGGCTGGTTTGGAAATATTGTCTTGTTTAGTGATTATGGCCTGAAATGTTTTATGCCTCATGCCTCCAAATGGAGGATTTGGCATTTTCTATACTTTTCTTTGGACTCGTAGAGCTTTTCTGAAGTCTAGAAAGATATAGATATTATTATTGTTTTAAAGAATACACTTTGCATTTTTAGCACCTTTGCAGCTATGGATCTTTGGAGATCTCAGAAAAGAGCAATTTGATAGTGGGTGACCATGGTGGGGGGAGAGTTTGGAACAAGATGATCTTTCCAACCCAAACTATTCTATTAACTCATTATTGTAATTAAACTATATATTACTTCAGGTCTGGTTTGCTACAGGACTGCCTTGCTTTGTAGAAGAAACTGAAGGGTCTTCCATTCTTTCCTGCCCTCTGAAAACATCATTCTTAGCAAACATCTTTTCTGGGTGCTCCAGTTCAGTAAGGAAGGGAAGTGCAGCTCTTTCTGCTCATTTTGCACCTGTTTTTACAGAGCAATTTGCGAGGTAGCAGCTGTCAGATGGCTTGTGGAAATGAGGCCTGCAATAATACACCACTTATTCAATTGACTTGGGTCAGGGTACACCAGGGCTGCTTGTACAGCTAATTCCCATTGCTGTACCTTGCACCCCTCTTGCGTCCCTGATGTTTGAGGCTTTGGCAGGAAATCCTTTCTGGAACAAAGGAGCTTCACAGTGCTGGTGTTCTGTATGATAGAAGAGGTGCTCAGAGTCCTTCCCCATTACTTCATCTGTGGCAGTCTGCCAGCCTGCACTCCCATCCTGTCTGGTTCCCCTGCCCTGGTGCTCCTGGGCTGCTCCACAGGCACCTTCTTGGTCACACTTCTCTGTCCGGGGGCTGGCACTGAGACAGAGGTGTCACTGTACTTCTTGTTTGTGATAAGCAGCTGTGAACTGCAGGAACACCTGTATTTTATAAGTCTCTGATGTAGCCTTACTCTCTTGAAGCACTTTGACTTACCTGGCCTGGACCCACTGGCGCAGCAGGATTTCTCCAAAGTCAGAAATTTGTTCCTAAAATTGTGCACAAAAGGTGCATTCCAGGCACATGCAGCCCTAACTCAGGCTGGAGGGATGGGAAATCTCTCAGTGCTGTTGCAGAGGAGATCTATCAAGCTGCAGGGAGGGAGAGAATTCCAGGCACTTTATTGTTAGATGGAGACCGGGGGGTGGGGGGTGCTAAGGGTCTGCTTGGGGTTATTTTCAATTTTGGGAAACATTCTGCTTCCTAAATGCAGCAATAGGTGAAGGGTTGGCAGTGGGTGAAGGGCTTTCCCTCACTGCTCCTCTCATGTCCCCATAGTCTTTTAAATGGCACTCCCAGGAGCAAAGGGTTGCTATTGGCACAGCAGCACCGTGCCTGGAGACACTTTTCCCAGATTTACTTAAGCTCTGTTTGCTTCCTGGTGGAGCAGACTTTGTGATCAGTGTTCAGGAACCCATTTATTTACAGCAAGATTATTATTATTATTACTATTACTATTATTATTCTGCTGGTTTAGATAGTTTTGAAACAGCTATACTCAAGGACATTTGAGCTTTTTCTCTTTGTATTTATGTCCTCCCTTACAGAAGAAGGCTTGACAAGAAGGAGAAATTTGGCTTCTTTCACAGAAACATATCTTAACAAATAGCAGTGGGACACTAATCCTGTCTTTGGTTCCTTTCTAGAGTGTTTTTGTAGCTTTATTTTTCCTGGAACATGCAGCACACAGAGCAGACTCGGCGGGGACAACAGAGGCAGTGGGTGCTGCACACTGAGCAAGGCTCAGAGCATGTGCTGAGGATCTGAATGTGAGGAGTTAGGAACCAGAATGAAGTCCTGAAGGTGAAATACAAAACCTGACAAATGGTGATTCTTGTTTAAAGCACTGACAGCCTCCTCTGGGTGCTGTGCTGACAGGGCTCCAAAGCAAAGCAAACTCTTTAGGTATGGTTGTCTGGGTCTTGCTCGTGCACCTTCCTGTCCAGGGCTGGACTCTTTGCTGGTGTAGACATATCACATCAATTAAAAGGAGTCTGGCTCTTTCTACCCTGATTCTGAGCACTGAACCAGTGCAGAGCACTGTGTGAACATGGCATGGGGCTGCTCCCCACTCTGGCGCTTGTGGCAGGATTTGCTGTGGAAGTTCATACTAAAACCCTGCTGTTTAAGAAATACTTTACCTTTTACCCCTCTCCTCTGGGATTTGTCCAGGAATGGCTGGTGTCTGATAGCCTGATAGCATGTGTGAATGAGTTGGTCACAGTCCAATCCTTAATAGCCATCTGTATTTCCCTGCATCAGACCACGATCCAGCTCGGTTGGTCTGATTAGCAAAGCCCCAGAGAAGCCCCTGGCTAAATATCACAGAGAGCAAACCTCAGCCTGCAGCTCTGGGCTGGGTCCATCACACCGAGAGGCAAAGGCATGATTTTTTTTTTTTTTTTTTTTTTTAATGCCCTGATTATGCTGTTTTGTCAGAGTCTCTGTTTCTCATCCAAACTGTTTTGGGCCAGTTTCCGATTCTCTTCAGTCTGGCTCCAGTGTAGCTTAGTTTGCCCGTAGCCATACTAGTGAAAATAATTAAAGAGTAAAGGGTTACTTGGTGTGAGGAAAGGTGGAAGAATTGGGCCCTTGATCAAAGCACTAAAAATAGCAAAATAGAGTTTCAAAGAAGATGTAATTACTTCTTTTATCTGCCCAGCTCTTATCATTTGTGACAGCTACTGGATGTTTCTTGGTGTGTTTTCAGACCTGTGACTTGATTGCATATTGCAGAGTCTTTTATGCGGCTCCTGAACATTGCAGCAATCTCTGCTTAAACAAATGTAACAATGGCAGTCAGGTACCCATTGCATTTGCTATTTTTGCCCTGTCAACTCATCCTTTCAAAAGACACAATCTGAAATCAGTTTCTTCCATATTTATTCTCCATCACTGAACTCCCAGATCAGATTTGCACAGGTTTAAAGCCAAAACAAGGTTTCTGTGCTGAATGCTCAGCCTGGCATCTAAAACTCAAGCTGTGTTCTTCCTGCCGTGCACGTCACCGTGTCAGCAGTCACGGAGCTGGAACCAGCCCTTCACTGGCAAATTTGCTGGAGGTGCAGGACATGGGGGGAAAAAATTGCTTTCTGGTCCATGCAAATTTTGTTCTCAGAAAGTTGAATATGTATGAAGCCAAATTTCTTTTTCCTTTGCAATGGGCAAACTCTGATGTTTTCAGAGACGGTTCAGGATTGTGCAGGTGCTGTAGAGGGGAGCGTGGGACCGTGGACATGGGAAAGGCTTTGAAGGCAGCAGTGGGTGGTACCACAGCATCCTTTAACTGATGTTGCCCTTCTGTTTAAGAGCAAACAAAGAAACACCTCCTTCAGTGTTTAGCCTGCATTGTTTCCTGGTGCAGCCCATTACAGAGACAAATGGGTGTACAGTAGCCCCCAGTACTGTCCCATGTGCTGTGGCTGAGAGACAAATGGCAGCTTGACAATTTCCTGTGTGTTTTCTCAGCAAGGCTCTTTTTAATTGTTAGAAGGTTTTCTCTTCTTCCATTAGTGTGATGTCATTAGACTGCAGCTCATGGGATTTTACACTAAATTTTTCATGCTGGGAAGCAGAAGTGGTTCTGGGTTTTTTTTTGGGTTTTTTTTGGTGTTGTTTTTTTTTTTTTTCCCCGCTTGTCATGGTTTTGATTAGGAATTCAACTGATCTCTGTCCAGAAGAGCCTTTATCAAAATGCAGCTAGGGAATTAATAAGTAAAAAGTACATGAAAACTTTTTGTCAGAGTTAGAACAATAAGCATTCCTAAAGCTTCTCAGTCTTCTGTCTGTCTCTCAGCCCTCTTAGCTTGAACAGGGAGATAAATTAATATTCTATTAAGAAAGTTTTGCTTTATTCTTGTTGAGTTGATTTTGGCTTGAATGACCTGCTGTGTGCATGGGAAGTTGTCAGGCATCTTGTGAGGAATAAACTGTGCTTTGGTACTCGGGAATGTTCTCTGTTCATTACAGTACCTTTGCTTCTCTCCAAGTTTCAGTATTTTGGATCTAGTTAGAAGACCTTTGGCAGAGGCAGGATGACAGTTAGTTAGAAAGTCAGTTCGATTTTCTGAAAATACAAAAAGTTCAAATGTCAGTGTAGTTTCTGTGTGTTCTTACAATTGAGACAGTTGAGTAATCTAATTTCCCCCCCTCTAAGGTTAAATCAGACTATGCTTATTTATTTTGAAGGACAAACATTCCCCCCAGTTCCTTTCTCTGGGGCTAGAAGTGAAGTGTGCAATCTATGGGAGGCCATCTGCCAGTGCAAGGAACGTGAGCAGAAATCTCTTTCTGTTAATGAAGGAGTTTCCTTTCCATTAATATTGTTGATTGGTTTCCTGACAAAACATTGCCCTGTTCAACAGAGAACTGCCTTGTCTTCCATCCAGGAGCTGCTTATCAGCACTGACAAAACAAGCTACTTCTTTGTAAGTTTGCAGAGGATTGTGAAATTTCTTAACGCAAGTGGCAAAAGGTGATTTCCTTTTTTTTTTTTCTTTGTTTCTCCAAGTCTGTGCATGCCAAAATCTTGACAAGGTGAAGCCCTGTGCAGTGTATTTGTTGGCATATTTCCTTGCCCTTCTGAAAGTCTGTTTTGATTGTGTTGGTTTTCTGCTTTGTACCTTCGAGCAACAACTCAACTTTAACAATGCATGTGAGAAACTCCACAAAGAGTTACTTTTATGTGATGGCTGGCTTGGAAACAAGTCTTTTCTGTGACTTACATCCCTATTCCAGCTGCCAGCTGAGATATATAGTGCTTACTCCACTGGATAGCAGTTATACAGGTTGTACCTGTGTGGGCAGCACCTGTCAAATCCTAAACCCAAGTGCTCGACTTGGAGACTTTAAGACTTTATTCCCATGATTTGTTTTTATTCCTCCTTTCTGTAGTGTGTCATCATAACTTCTGGAGCCACTGAGTGCAATCAGCTAACCAAATCTGACAGGAAAATGGTAGCTTCAAAGGTGAACCTCTAAAATCTTTGTGGAAGATGGCTGATGGGGCACTTCTATGACAGTGTCCTCTGCCCAGATTGAAAATATCAGGGTGGAACTAGCTGCTCTTAGATAAAGAACAGCTTTCTCTTAGAGAAAAGACCTGCATGGGAGAGCTTTTGGGCAGGCTTGGCTGCAGGAGGGATTTTGGAGAAAGTTTATGCCATCTTGGCTGGCTGTTTCAGTCAGAGTTGAGGTGGGAGTCTGCTGGGAAGGAGGCTTCATCCTGTGCCTGCAGAGGTCCTGATGTGACCTGCAGGCTGCAGACTGCCCTGTGCAGGTTCAAGCCCAGCTGCTGAGGTGCTCCTGTGAGGGTGGTGGGCTTGTTCAGACCTTTCACGGGGCTTTGACTTGGCTCTTCTCTCTTCAAGTGCCTCAGGCTAAGTTTCCCATGCAGGAATTTTTGGGAGCAGCAGGCAAAGGCTGACAGCCTTGGAAGGTCCATTCAGCTGTCACTCAGTCCTAATTCAAGCCACACTCAGCTCTTCCATGAGCAGAATTGTGCCGGGACTGTGGGGTTGACAGGCTCTTTGGTATGTGTTTCCCAGCCCCTAAAGCTGTACCCTAAACCAGGGAGCAGGGACTGCTGAGACAAGGACTTGGAAGGGCAAGAGGAGAGTGGAGATTTTCCCAAATCCCTAAAGTTTCCTTTCAGGGTTGGTTCTCAACTGTTTGCCTGTCTTTCTTCTTGCATTTAAGATTTAAAATGTTGGGAAGTGGTGTTGTTTTGCTTTTGGAATGGCAGTTTCACTCTCCTGTAATCCTCAGCTGTTATGTCTCAGTGACAGTAACAGGAATCTGGAAGAAGCTGTGGTTTGATGCCAGGGTGAGAGGTGTTTGTCTTGCCTTCCCAAGGAATTTAGGAATTGCTGTACTACATCATCCCTCCTGATTACAAAAGCTATTAGTGTCCTTCAAAATAAGCCTTGTTCTCTTCTCCCTGTCACCCCAATCTGTGTCTTCTCTGTGCTGGACTATGCCCAGATCAATATTCTCCAAACCCTTTGATTCTCACATGTGCTACAAAATCTGTGGCTTCTGTACTGTTTGGGTGTAATTAGAGAGACCTCATGTGATGGCTCACCTGCTTGTGGCTATTACAGAGCACATTTCCTTGCTATCTGTTTTGGCATGTCCCCATACTTTGTTGGATACTCAGGGATGAAATCTGGTTTTCACTTCATTAAATGACTCTGAAACATGGACACAAACCAAAGCCTGGGCAGATGACAGGCTTGATTGTGCTATGTATATTTTTTCACTTCTTTGAGTGGATGAGTTTGTAGCTTTCATAATGATGTTTGGCTGGTGTCTGAATGGGCTGAGATGGCAGATTGCCCAAAGCGTGACTGATCTAGAATGAGCTGGGAGCCTCCACATCCTAGGGAAAGAGGGACTTGGCAGGCACCATGTCCCATCTCCTAATGTCCTTGGCGTCAGGAATTTCTCATTTCTTTAGCAGAGAAGCCCAGTCAGGCCCAGCATGTCGTGAAACAAATCTGCTGCAGATGAAAATGGCATTCTTGTTTCTTAACAGATCCCATTTAAATGGCAGCATGAGCCTGGAGCTCATCTGCTGTGTGCACTCTTTATTCTGAGCTCATAGAGACAGGTCATTTGCATGGCCATCATTTCCAAAAGTGTCATCTGCCTCAGACCAGATGTTCACCCTTCCTCCACTGAGACTCTGCACTTTTCTTCTTGCTCCTTACTCTTGAAATAAATCTCTTGTAGACATTATCCTCCAGACCGAAACTGGATGTTCTTCCTTTGAGTGAAACACATTCAGCTAACACCAGGGTAGGTAATCTTGCTGAACCCTCCCCAGCACAACTTCTGCTATTCTGGCATCTAGTCCCTCCCAAAATCATTTTTTCAGGCCTTTGCACACCCAGGTATAAGGACCACCACAACATTTTGACCCCCAGCTTCTGCAGCATTTCAAATCTCAATGTGAAGGTTGGTGTCCTGCAGGAATTATTCTTTTCCACTGTCAAATCAGCATGGATGCTTGCAAAAGTCAGCTGCAGGTTGACTAGGGGAGCTGGGGACAGCAGCAGACCCCACAAAGGATATGGGTGTGGTGTTATGGGATCATGTAAACACTTGTATGACCATCCTCCATGAGGCTGAGACTAGGATATGGTCTATTTTATATCATAACATACAAAAAGAGGTTCCTGGCTATATAATAGCTTTTTACCAGCTACCCTGGTACCATGAAAGCATCTCCAGTTTGTTTTGTTGCTTAGGTTTCTTTTCCTGCATTTAAGCCTGACTCTGAAGTTACTAATTCTTCCTGCAAAAATTGAAACCAGCAATCACACACTGGGATAAGACTCTGAGATCTTGAGTTGCTAAAAATGTACAATGTGTTGCACAGTAAATGGAAAACTTCCCATCCTTTCTGTTCCACTCTCTTTCCTCCCCCTATGCCCAGCAAACATTTCTATAATGTAAAGATAACGTGGACAGAAATTTCTATTCTAAATTCCCTTTTTCTGAGTGAATAGGGCACGTAATCCCTACAGTAGGATTACTTTCACTTATGATGCTGTTTTTAAAGATTTATTGTTCTTTAATATTTCTTGGATGCTACATGTGAACTTGATCCACTTTTTTTTTTTTTTTTCCCAAATAGCATGAATCCTGTGCATTGCTTCTGTGCCTTTCTTTCTGTAACATGAGTCAAATGATGCAACTAATTATAAGGAAATGAAAGGTTGCCTGGTGTTTATTAGGCCCTGGCAGTGTGGTCTGTGCCTTGTGGAACAGGAAATCACAGTCCCTGCTTCAGTGCTCTCATGAGCTGAGCAGGGCAGTGAGTCTTACATCCAAGACAAGCAAGGTCTGGTGAATCAGACCACCAAAGCTTCCTCTTCAAGCTGTTTGTTACAATTTGTTGGTGAGTTTGTTTGAAAGGTCTCACCAAAGCGATGTTTCTGCAGGCACGTAAATGGAAAGAGTGTGGGCAGGCACATAAGAAATAGCAGATTTTATGCATGGATGAAAGGTGAGACTTCCACAAGAGTGAGCAAAAGAGAGAAGCTGGTTAGGAGCCTGGAAAGGGATCACAGGGAGTAAAGGGGGAGGATGAGTTGGGGAGATGTGCGTGGGAGGCAGGAAGTTTGGATTTAGAGTGGTAGGTGAAATGAAGCCAGTGGTGTGATCGAAAAGTGGGATTGGGCACAAGTGCATGCAGGAAAAAGCAGAATTGCAGGGGAAGTGCATTGGGCAGACAGAAAGCAAGTGAAAAGCAAAAAGCACCAAGGCTGGACTGGATGGACATGGGTTGGATCACTTCTGGATTCCTGAAAACAAAGCTTGAGGTTTCATTGAGCAAATAAGAAGTGACCAAAAGCAGATGGCAGAGTGGTTTGAGTCCCTGAAGAGAAACAGGAGAGTTCAGTGCTTAGCAACTTCAGTATTCCTGACAAAACATTAAATAAGTCTTTCAAAGTGGTTTGTCATTGGTTTTTTTTTTTGGTTTTTTTTTTTTTTTTTTTTTTTTTTTGGTTTTTTTTCTTGCTTGTTTTTTCCCCTCTTTATTTTCTTTACTTTGGAGTGCAAAGCATGGCTGAGTTTGGCAGATGTGGTGGACTTGGACCCGACCTGGGAGGTGGAGCTGGGCCAGGATGGTTGGCCCAATTTAAAGTGTGGGCAGAGTGTGCTGTTCCAAAGCATGGATTTGGATTCTCCCTTTGATCCCCTTCCCTCAGCCCTCAGGGACCTGCCCTTACTGCAGGTAATGCAGAGTAAATAAAACAGCAGTAGAGGCACAGGGAGAGCCAGTGCAAAGCCTGCAGCCTGCTTTGCAGGCACTTGGACGTGACTCCTGCATGGAGCTGGCAGCTGGGGCTGCACTTGACAGAGCAGGGCCTGCCAAGATTACAGTTTCTTCCTTCCTAGTTGTATTTTTCTCAGAGGTTGATTTACATAATGTAATGCAGTAATGGGGTGCTGACATGTGGCATGGTTGAGTTCAACTCTGGGATGGCTTATTTGCATTAGTGCCCATCACAGCTGGTGCTGGCAACTGCCTTTTTTATTAAAAAAAAAAAAATAAATGTCTCCCACGTCTCCTTGCTATACCTGCCAGCTAATCAGCAGGAGATGGGACATCAGATCCCTGACTCTCCTCATAGTGTCTCTGGATTAAGACTTGGAGATGGTAATGCTCAGGAGAGACAGACACTGCAACCCAGCTGGATAATTTCCCTGGTTGATGTGGTTTTCAAATGGCTGCAGTGTCAATGAAGTGAGCTGATGCATGTGCCAAATTCCCATTGAACTTGTCCTGCTCTTGCTTCCTAGCACAAATTCCCACCCCTCCCCCTGTGCGTAATGAGTCCCTTTGCTAACACAGCTCCCTGCAGTGCTTACACACTGCTGCTTGCTGGGATGGTTTCATGGGTTTCCCAAACCCCTCACAGCTGGAGAAGTTGTGGCCTGGCCCTCCTGGCCCCTGCAGGGAGGGTGCCCAGAGGCTGAGTGCACGGTGGCATTCCCTGGATGAACAATGGCACGTTCAGCTGCAGCTCTGAAATCGAGGAGCAGTGCTGACTGCCAAGCCTGGAGAGGATTTTTTTGAACAACTGGAGTGTAGAGCTTAAGCTTGCAGAGCTGGGAGTGCCAGGTGAACTATGAATTAATGTGTAAAAAGCCCTGGGAAAGTTCACAATGGTGTATGTTGTTATGAAGTCGATACCCAAGTTATGTTGGGTCTGTTGAGCTGGATACATTTCGTGATCTTTGGTTGCCCTTCAAGCTTTCCTTCCCTTCTAGCGTGACTTTCTGGTTTTTCTCTACTCCCTCATCCTCCAGCACGGTAACAACATTTTGGTGCATTTCTTTCCTCACTGCAAGCTAAATAGGGACAAGTTACAGATGCTGAGATTAAATGGGGTCTTCTGGAGTGTTTCAAGAGGGACCAGGCCCCTTGAGCAGTTTGGAAAGGTTCCAGGATTGCATATGGGAAGCAGACTCAATGCAAGGGGTGAGCAGTTCCTCCACGTGTCAGCTGCCTGCAAGTGGCTGTAAAACAATCCACCACAGAATGGGAAAAGGTTGCAAACATATGGAACAATTTATTTGGCTTCCTTTGAGCTAGCAAAGAAAACAAGGCTCTGTAATTTACCCAAAGTGTGTGCAGGATACAGTGTCATTTTTTGGAGAGGTCTTTTAGTGTTTGGTGCTAAGGAAGGATGTGTTTGCTAAGGGCCTTTTCAGAGCAGGGAGGAGGCACTGCCAGGTGAAGCTCCAGCTAGTTTCTGTACCCCCAAGGTGACTGGGATGAGGTAAATAATCTGCTGCCTGGGGCTCAAATATTGTGGGTTGTTTGGGTTTACTCCGAGAAGGAAGGACAGCAAAATATTAGAAGATGCAGTAGGTTATTATAGGCAAACAGTCACACTTTGTTCATATGCTGGCCAAATACTGCCTTAAATCCTGGCTGCATCAGGTTGGGATTGTCCATGGTGAATCTGCTGGGCTTTATTGCCTAAAAGGTGTGACTGTGGCAGTCTGTGTCTCTGAGGGTGGTCTCCTTCCTGTTGGGCTGCATTGCCCAGAGTCAAGACCATGGGTGAGAGCTTTCTCTTTCTGTTCTGGAGCTGGAAGGTGAAACATCCTCTGGGAAAGTCAAAAGAAGGGCTAGAGAGGAAAGTGGGAAAGCAGACATCATTAAGTGCCTCTTTGATCCTGACTTTTCTTACATGATTGTCTGGAGTGGGGAGGGAACTGATCCAAGCAATCCTTTCCAGCCCTTGACCAGGGCTTGCTAAGTTGCAATTGCTTTTTACAATCGCCACTTTAAAATGAATATTTGCATAAACAGGCATGAGCTGGACCAAAACAATCACAAAAGAAAAGCTGGTTGGAAGCTGTTTCTAGTAGCACTGTCTGCAAACAAAGCAAGATGTGCAGCACAAAACCTATTAACTCGGTTTGCTATATTTATGCTTTGTGTGTTCAGGAACAGCATGTTGCTCTGGGCCATCGTGTAATCCAAATTGCCTTGCAGGGGCTCAGAGGTTTAAACCATTCCAGAAGTTTCACAGCACTTTCTTCCCTCCAGAGGCCACCTGGCAGCACTGCAGATTTTCACATGTGATTTTCATCTAAGGTCTTCCCTAGCTATATATAAATCATGGCAGTGAAATCATCTGAGGATGCTAGGAACTCTGAAAAAAGCCCTTTGGGGCTGGGATGTAAACAGACCTTTCCTGATGGGATTTCATTTATGTTTCATTGATGCTAAATTCTTCCCTTGGCTACACTAGACTCTTCTTAAAATAAATGGCTTAAAACTGGGTTTGGGTCTGGTTTATTTTTGTATAAATGCTCTTTCATGTCAGAGCTACACTGGGCCAGCTCTGCCTGAGAGCTTGAGGCTCTATTTCAGGTATTACGCAGAAAGTATCTATTAGTGTTTTGTCCATTACATGACTGCCTGGGAAGCCTTCATGGGGTTGCTCTGAGAAGGGGGAAATGGTGGCTCATCTGGCTAAAGACACAAAAAGGGGAGCTTTTTTCTCATAACAACTTTGCTGGTAAGTGTCCAGCAGTAGGGTGGTTGGTGCAACTGCTTTTGAGTACATTTGGATTAGCAGGAAATATAATGAAGTGTGGAGTTGCTTTTATTTATTTTTTTTTTTTAGCTGGAAGTTGTAGCAATTTCTGCTGCCGTGGCAAACCATGTGTTACTACCCCAGCTGACAGAGTAGGTGTATGTGCAATTATTCCTGAGGTAAAACATGAGAGAAGTGTTTTGTTAGCATTGGCTCAGATGTTGTAGACCAGGAACTCACACACATTCAGCAGAATTTGGTATAACTGCATGGGTTTTGGCCCAAACCTTGCCATCCATTACCTCAGGGCTCTGGAGAAATCTTTCAGTAGTCACCTATTCCTAATACCCAGTACCAAAGACTGGTTGCTGATTAAAGGTGTGGGGCGTTTTGTTTTTCCTTCAAGTACTAAAAACTAGCTTTATTTTTGGTGCCTGATATCAGTGGTGGGGAGAAGGAATTAATTCCTTCTGAACTAAGTGGGCTTTAAAAAAAAAATGCAGCAGGTGGATGATGTAGTGCTGCTACGGCTCTCCTTTAATGTAGGAGAGTGGAATGTAATTGGATCTAGTCGTGGTTTTGAAATATCAGATGTCCATTAGTGCATAATTAGGGAGTTAATGATGTGTTGCCAAACATGTGGTGACCTCTTTTTCTCCACCAGACTTGGAGACACTGTTGCTTATTACATTCGTTTCTTGGAAAATGTGCCCCACTGGCTGTATCTGCTGGGCCCATCTCTGAGAGCGCCTGGAAGTGGACTGAAGGTCTTTGTAATGCTGAATGTGCCTGAAAATGTTATCCTGAGTACATCTGGGCCCAGTAAGTCTGGGTTATCTTGAAACACAAAGAGTAGAAAAGCAAAAGATCAAAATGGAAGAGCAAAAGGGAAATTTGGAGCACTCCATGGATAGAAGTGAGTCAAATTTGTACAAAACTGTCTCCAGTGGGACGTAAGGACTTAGCACCCAGTCCCTCTAATGCTTTTCTGGGGTACACACAGAGGACATGATTGCCTCAGGGAATAGTTACAGACTTTCATTGATCTTTTATTCACCCAACACTGACCTGCTTAGGAAAGCCTGATTATTCACCAAAGTAAGTCTCTTGCAATAATCTTGAATCCAAATGTGGACATTTTAATTGAAAATGGTTGTTGATAAGAAAGGAATGGTCCTTTGTTCATTTCTGACATAGTAGATTATGTTAGGTCAAGTTCCTTTTTGGTTCGTATTAATGAGATGTCTGCACTGATGATTAAAAATAATAATTAAAAGATTGTTCCCTTTAGGTACTAAATCTCTATCTGTTTGGACAGCAAGTGTTGTCCAGGGTGAGCAATTGCACGTTCTGTCAGAACAAATTTGGGTGTTTGGTTATGGGCTGACAAATAGCTTTGTGCACATTGTAATGTTATTCTGGAATGATACTGGCCTTGGAAATGCTTCATGCTAAGTGGTAGATGCAGTACAGATCTCAGTGGGTAAAATAAGACTTACCTACAAATTTTTGTATGATTTGGCAGCTACAGTTTAGGGTGTTCTTAGGATAGCCAGGTGAACTTTTGGATGAAAGGATTTTTGTCTCAAATCAATCTTGGATAACCTTGACCTGTAAGTGTATGGCATATCTTTGTACTGCTGAGTTCCTTTTCTTTGTCATGTTCAAATATTCTGCTTGTAACTTCTCCCTTTGTTTTCATCACAAATTCTCATTGTCCTGTTTCTTCCATGGCAGCTTTCACACAGATCTGCCTCTGTCTCCTGGAAGATTAAGTGGTCTGTGTCTCCCTTTTCCTGTTCTTTTTGGATATAGTATGTCTTCACCATGAAAAATGATGCTTGCTTCCTAATAAAGATGAGTTGTGTTATGCCCTGATCTGGATGGTCTTACAGTGTTACTTTTAAAAAAGTTGCCTTTGCTAGAGCCGAGTTAAGGTTTACAGCTATACAAGAAATATGTCTTGGTTTGCTCAGTCTGAGAGGTCCTGAGTTGTAGCATGCTGCAAAGGCTGCTGCTCATGTTAAATATCTATTGGGCCCAATTCTTGGCTTGCATAAAGCTGCAAACTCTGTATGTTGATGCTTGCTTGGACCATGTTCTTATTTGCTTCAGCTTATACTCACAGCATTAAACTGTAAATCAAGTTTTTGAGTGACTCAAAATTCTTCAGTTTGCAGAGGAAGTCAGGATTATAGCTGATTTCACCACCTCTGAAATTCATTCTTGGTGCTGAGCACAATAATAATCATAGAAAAACAGAAGATAAGATAAGCTTTGCCAGTCCTCCTTCACTTGTGGTTTTAGGGACAGGGGAAGATCTATAAAAAATTAGAGGTTATAAAACAAAATGGTGCCCCATTCCAGAGGAGCACAGAAGTACTTGGGAAATAGAAAGGTCTATCTTCTTTGCAATGGCAACAATAAATGTCTGATAAACATAAGGGGAAAGAGAAAAAAAACTTCTTGTCCCTAGTTTAAGAAAATCTTGCTGGATATCCATCTGCTGAAGAATTTATTTTAGAATTTTTTTTAGAAAATTGTCATTGTCATTGTGAAAAAATTGGCTGCTGTGAGGTTGTCAAGGTTCTCATGACCTGTGGAACCTTGCAGGGGGAAGTGCAAGTCCCACAGTTTAACTCTGCCTGGGGATCAGCTGTGCTGTGCATAGGAATGAAACACCTTGACTTAATTGCGTTCAGTTTTGAGTTTAGTCCTTCTAAAGTAGAGTGTTGGAGTAGAAAATCCAGAAGATGTTTTTCTATCTGAATTTTTTTTTGATTCCTCTACCAGTTTGAGAGGGAAATGTAAGTTTTTTCCAACGATGCTGGCCTGTATGAGTTCTGTTCTGTTCTGAAGAAATGTCTTTGCTGTGAGAGCAGTTTTTTTATATGTTCTCCTTTTGTTTATTTGAGGTGGTAGAGAGGGCAGACAGAATGTCAGGAATTGATGAATTTAAAGAAAGCTAAAAGAATAATCATTTAAAGTAGGCAGAAAGTGGTGTCACCATTTGACAATTTAAGACCTTAAAAATCTTTCCCACTTTACAATCGTAAACAATCAGGCTTGTTTTGGTTGGGCTGGGTGAGGGAGGATTTTCTGTATCTTTGTTTGAGAACAAGTCAACTAAAACATACCTTTTTTTATTTCTAACCCTATCTTCCTTTCCCCACTTTAACTGTAAACCAGTGAAATAGAAAATGCAGATAAGGTAGGCATGAAAAACAGGTAGGAGACTTGGGAAGACTGCCTTAACTTTGGAATTCAAATTGTGTTAAAATGAATCCTTTCCAGCAAAACACTAATTTGAATTAATTGGTGTGTTACTTTATTTTATTTTCCCACATAATACAATTTATTTTAAGCTTCCTATTTGTTTAAAGATCTTATCTTTGATTGATGGCTGGGATATTCCATAAGTAAGCAGGGCTTTTTTCTGAAATGAAAAGGTAGTAAAGAAAGTCAAGGAATAGTACCACCATACCATTGCTGCACTTTAAAAGACTATTTTTAATCTTGACATCTTAAATAACTGTTTAAATCATCTGCAAGAAGAAATATATCAATACCGTGATCTTATATTAAAAAAACCCAACAGATGTGACTGGCAGAGTATGTGTATTTATAGCTTATTTATTGCTGCTGTAATCTACATTCATTTCTCTGTGACTCCAGAGTTGTACAAGCAAGACTGCACCTCTTAAAAGCATTTGAATGATTACTTGTTCATGTCAGTGTGTGTAGTGATGCAAAGGAAAATTCTTTTCCTTTCCTCCATTAATATACCCTGTAAATAAATGCTTGTTTATTCTTCATCATGCATATTAATTCTGTAGAAAATCTATGATCTCTTATGGCCTTGGATGAACTGTCTTTTTTAATTTTTGTTTTTCCTAGATGCCTCTTTAGAAAATGGAAAAAAGCACTTTAAGTTTTTCTGTAGCAAAAGATGCTGCTAAGTGTTACAAGCAGTTCAATTAGAATATGCTTATTTTAGAAGACTGCTTAAAAGAGGCTTAACAGTAGGAAAAATTGGTGCAAACTCTGCTTTTTAGAAGTGGTGCACCTGGGTTCTGATACATTATGCTCATGTGAAGAGGACAGGACTGGGTCTTTTTGGAGCACCCATTTAGCTGTCGGCAAGTGATTAAGTGGCACTTGAATAGGTTCTGCAATATGTGGAAAAGTCTGATCTTTGGCTTCTTAAACTAGAAACTGCAAAGTAATAATGAAGGAAAGAAATACGTGGAATGCAGTTAATAATATTTTGGGTTTGCAATTTTCCCACTCGTTTTATTTTAGACTGAAAACAAACTGCGTCCGTAGTGAATTGGAATCATCAGCTACCTAGAGATATTTCCATTAAAGGTTTCTACTGCAGTATCTTTTTAGAAACTCTTTTTTAGTTTTCTTTAGAATGAAAATGTGCTGACAGTCATGGAGTTAAAAAAAATAAAAATCCTTTCCCCACTATATTTTTCCCAGAGGATTATTTTTATTACCGATGTGCATGAATTACAGTAGGATGCAGTAGCTAGATCAGGCATTAATACAACCCTTCAGTGTAACATTTCAGCCCTAAGATTAATCTAAATCTACCCAGGCATCTAAAAGCAAATGAGAGGAAGTAGGAAATGAAGGCAGGGAAAAAAAGAAAAGGAAGAGGAGATCTATCTTGGGACTATGATTTATATAGTTTTCCAGGATTATTCTGCAATCTATGAGCACTGAAATAGTCTCTGGATTCTGTAGAAATACAACTCAAAACTTTAAGTGCCAAAAAAGCCTTTTCAGTCAGACCATTGGGGCCTGTGTTCCACAAAAGCAGGACTTGTTTGTTCTTCATCCCCTTTTCCACAACACGTAGATGATGTGCTAGGCAAGGCTGGGCATTGCAATTTGGAAGATTTGGGGCCCTCTGTTGAAATCTGCAGAGACAATGGGGAAAGACAAGATGTCAAGGTCACTAAAACTTAACTTTTCCTCTTGTCTTATTAACTGTCTGAGCCCAAATCCTTGTCTCTCAGTTTTCTCCTTCTCCTTCATCCCTGAGCCTTTTAAAACATGTGGAAAACCAGAACCAATTTTGGGAGGTTTTGGTGGTTGAGAGAACTATTGTCCTGGGAACCCTGAGGCAGACTCCTCCTGCTCTGAGCTTTTTCTTTCCCCTGGAGTGCTGAGATGGCAGGGAATGCTGTCACTGCCTGCTCCCACACAAACGTGCAGGGCTTCGTGTGACGGTGTCCCACCCGCACTGGGGGCCTCCAGACAAAAATTAATAAAGAATGAAGGCGATAACATTTTTTTTTTTTTTTAACAGTCACAGCTGATCAAACAAACTCCTACCATGCTTAAAAAATTAACAACAGCAACAAAAAATCCATTTGAAAGGCAAAATTTGGCACACAGCACCTGGCCTGATTTTTTTTTCATTTTCTAAAGTAGCACATCTCTTTGCTGACGCTTGACTGCAGTGACTCATCATAGGAGGCTAAATCAGCCATGTAGAGTAATGCAGCGTGACTGATTTAGCCAGCTCTGATGCAGCATGACGAGAGTAACTTTAACCAGGAATTTCAGCTCTTTTCCCCTCCTCTCCCAGCCTAAGAACAAAGGGAAAGTAAAACATCTTTCCAGCAGTCAAGTATCTTGCTTCAGGGCAAAGCTTTTTGTTTGTTTTCTGTCAACTAAGAGTCTTGTGTGTAAGAAATAAACATTAAAATCTTGAACCAGAGCTGTGGAGGGATGTGCAGGCAGAGCTTGTTAAAAAACATCCGAGTAGAACAAGTCTTTAGTGCCTCCTTCATCTAGGACACTTACCCAAATGTGTGGTGAGGATTTTTGAGGACAATTCCTTAAAATATTGCCTTGTGTAGTGTAATACACGTAGAATATAGCCAGGTTTTATAAGCTGACACACTAGGAGTGCTGGCAAAATGTGCCTGACCTTATGAGATCTGACCAAATTCCATCTGCCCATCCAATTATCCAGCATCAGCTGAGTCCTGCTGGCTGCCTCTGGCCACTTCTTGTGCCTTTCTGACCAGAAGCAGTAACATCATCCTGCTCAAACACCTTTTGCTGAGATTTAAGCACAGGGAATTTGTTTTCCAAATTGAGCACCTTGAACCACAGGAACTGTCCCAGGTGAGAGGCTTCTCAGGACTGAGAAATTTGATCATAGGTCTGAGCTTGTATTCTTGGATGCTCTGCAAATTTTTGCTGAGGCAAAGGAAGTTGGGTTTGTACCCCAGCCACTGAAATTCAGACCAGACCACAGTGTAAGAATTTCAACAAAATGGTGCATTTTGAGATGAAATGGAGGAGGAGTAGGCTTAAAGGGGGAATGAGGGCATGTGTTCTCATTTTTAGAAAAATCAAGTGGATTCAAGTTCTGCTGAACAGGAGTGGCCATGTTTTGCAGAGGGGAAATAATCCTGTTCAAGAATATAATTGGCCTGTTCGAAATAACCAGCATCACTTGAAAGTGGATCTTAAAATGGAAGAACAGAAAATAGAAAGGTAGGAAGAAGGAGTTTTTCTAAACACTTGTTTCTCCAGATGTTTGGCTGAATCACATCAGTGAAGCAAGTGTGAGTGGTTTTTACTGTTCTTTCCAAATTTAGATATTAGGGTAATGATGAGGAACTCTGCCTAGACAGTCTTTTCTCCCTTGAATATGGTCCCTTGCATCTCTTCTTACTGATTATCAGTGATTCAGGAGTCCTGCAACACAGACTTTTTGTGCAGGTAATCTTTCAATCAGCTTGAAGTGCTGGGCTGTGTATACATACAAATAAATAAATATATATATACTGGTAAAAAAATATCTATTATTTTCCTTTTAAGACAAAAGGTGCACTGAAGAAAATGGGTTTAACTTCACAATTGCCTTAAATCCTACCTGGGATCAGCTTTTGAGCCCAGAAAAATCAGTTGTCAACCCTTAGTCCAATGGAACATCTTGAGAAATGACATCTGATTTTACGGGTTTTTTTTCAATATTTTGAAGAGCTTTGATATGAAAGAAAATATTTTAGCCTTTGAATTCCATAAATAATCTCCTCCATCTGCATGTGCAACAGAAAAATTCTTTGTAGTATATAGAGATACCTTTTTCTCCCTTATTGCTCTTCTGTGGGATGTGGATGAGTGGTGACACCTTTTTCTGCACAACAAATGCTGGTTCAAATCCCTCTCCTGTGCTGGTTCCCATGTGTTGGCTTTGAAATACCTACTGATTGCATCTTTTCTCAGTGTTTGTTTCACAATACCACCTCAAGATTTTTAGCTATTAATGAAAAAATTATTGTGAGCTTCACATTGTTCTGCAGCATGAAGAATGGCAATGCAGAACCAGAAATTCTTCAACTGCACTGCATCTTGTTAGGCACAGGGTTGTCAGCACAGCTCATTGCAGAGTCTTTTGTAGGGGCCAAAATGTGTCGTTTTGGTGATCATTTTGTATAAGATGAAGGATTTTAGTTCCTTAAGTGACTTAGAAGAAAAACGAAACAACATCAGAAATTCAGATTTTTTTGCTCTTATATGATCAAAGTAAGTGGGAAGCAGAATTGTGTAGTGAACAGTGAGGAACACAGGCATATTATCCCTTCACTTGGAGTCAGTCTTTGTTAGGCTTACTGACTAACCACCACAGAAATCTACATTGAATCCAGAAGAAATACCTGAAACTACCTCTTTGTGCTGAAGGGTAAAGTGCAATTACTGTGTTTAATAGCAAGGCATGAACTCCAGGCAGGAAAACAGGATGCCATAACCAATGCAGGGGCAGAGAGGGCAGGAGAGGTGAGGGATTCGTGTGTGGGTTGGGGGTCTGCCGATGGGAGAGGGAGGTTTGTGGACACAAGATGACAAAAATGTTACATATAGCAGGGCAGATGTTCAGGAACTGCATAAGGAGAAATTTTAAGACTTCAGCAATTTGCTTATTAACCATAATATTCAAATAAGCTGCACTGATATTTTTTTTAATTCAATTAATATTTTCTATATTTTCTTCAGTAGATTTGTGCATACTTAAAATGTGACTCCCCTGTATAGCTAGTTTAAAATCTAGTTTATCTCAGATTTTAAGTGCTTTACTCCTGTTTTGTTTTAAACACCACTTTATTAAGAAATTCACTTTTCTTCATCATCACCTACAAACATTTGAAATATTTTGACATATTTATATTGCATTTCTCCCCATACCTGCTGGCTACTTTACAAGCATACTTAGTTAATGAGAATTAAGTGAAATATTGAACACAGATTTAAGAAATGGTTGCTCTGTGCAAGATTAGTGATGGTCCTGTGCTGTTTTTTTTAGTATTAAGCTCAGTTGTTTTGCCTCAGTCAAAGACTGCAGCCCACAGACAGTGAGTTCATGTTTCCACTGCAGTCCTTCCACTACTGAGAGGTGAGTGGTGAGTGGTGCCCTTCATTGTGTTCCTCCTCAGTGGAAATCCCATTATTTATTCTTGTTCCCTGGGGCCTGGGCTTAGATCTGGGGTTTGACTCTATTGGGAGGTGATAGATGATCTGTTGTTGTCTTCAGCCAGAACCAATTTAAGCCTGAAACTCTTGTCAGGCCCACTTTTTCCAGCCTCCTCCAACACAATGTCTTTCCAGCCCGAGGCCATCTTCCTGCCCACTGCTGCTCCTATGGGACGTATGAATTTTATTTTGAAGCCCATGATGATTTTCTTTAATAACTGAAGGTGTTTATAAAGCTATTTTGAGTGAGGGGTGATGTGTTTGTGCAGCATTACATGGAGTACTGTGGGTTGGAGGTGTGCTCTGGAGATCACACGCCCTGCCAAGGCTGGGTTTGGTTTCCAGCTCCACAGCTCAGGAACTCTGTGTCCTTGGATAAGCTGCTGAGCACTCTGTGTCCTCCTGTGTCTGTGAGAATGCTTATCTCACAGGTAGGGATTAATCAGTGTTTGAAAAGTAATTTGAGATCCTTGATGAAAAGCACTGTGCAAGAAGAAAATATGTGACCACACAGGAGCATCTTGGAGATTGTGATCACCCTCATTTCCTTCCCTGAGCTTAAGGGAAAAAGTGGTGAGAGGGTTTCTAAAGCAGAGGGAAACATGCTTCTATTTGTGTGTTTCTTTGCAGCACAAAGCACCAGCTACCCCTAAACCCTGGGTGTGTTTATCTTGCTTGTGTTGCTCTGTGGTTTCACTTATCTTTGCAGGAAAATGACTGCTCTGGCTCCCGAGACCTCTTTAAGCGATTATGACCTAAGTTAGTTCACAACCACCATCCTTTACAGGCCTTAATCAATAAGCCCTGAAAACAAACTAATCTTCATTTACTTTTGGAGGCCACTGCAGGAAAAGAAGAATTGTCAGATAAAGCTGGGGATCAGCATTCCTACTTCAGGGCCAAGGGTCAGATATTAGGACACAGGGAGATTGTAAATACAGTTTGGTCCAGCAGATGCTAAAACGAGTATGCTGGAAAATTATACCTCCAGGGGACATCACTTTAATGCATGCAATCACTGATAAGAAGCTTCTTTATTACCAAAAGAATGAATTTAAAAACCATATATAATTTTTCTTCATGCTTAAGGGAGTGAGGGAAGAGAGTGGACTATAAGGCTCACTGGAATCCTGTATTCATATTGGGCTATTTACTGGAGGAGGGGAGGCAGGCTGTCCCAGGTAAAATACAAATCTGATGGAATTTTAGCATGGTTTCCTTCCATGAAAATTTTCTCTGCACAAACTTGGTTCCCAGTGTGGAGTTGTTAGCTGTTAAATGTGGGAGGGGGAGTGGATACTACAGAGATTGTGCATCATGGATTACTACACTGTGTGATGTAAATGAGCAAAACTCTGTAGGTGCCTTCCCAGCTTCATTGCAGAATATGTCTCCTAGCTTTAGAAACGTGATTTTTTAAGTATACACATCATCTCCACATGAAAAAACAGGCTTGGCATGCTGGAGGGTCTGCCTTTGAAAAATAAACTTTGTACATGTTCACTATGAACAGAGGGCTAATGGTATTGGCAGGATTTTATGTGGTAATCAGTCTTAACCCCACTGTGTTTGATGACTCCTCTTAGACCTCAACTTTTCTTAATTTTGTTGTTCTCACTTCTTTTAAATTGTGAAGCACTTGAATGAGGACAGGACATTGTGACTGTGTCTGTTCTCATATGCCTGGCCTCCAGGATAATAAATATAGGGTTTCCTATTAAAAGAAAGAAGTCCATTTAGTAGTTTCTTCCCTATTTTTATTACTTTTGAAGGGTGATGGTGGATATGCATTACCTTTATTGTTGGCAGAGAGAGAGGATGCTGCTCATTTGGCCTGAAATCAGATGAATGCTGAAATGGACATTTGCTACATAAGTTTCTAAAGGAGATTCAGAATTTCTTTGCTGTACTCAGCATGTGTGTTCTGTGTGTTTATGTCAAAGAAAATGGCAGAACTTTCAATTATTGTGCTTGAATATCACAATTTTTTGGCAATCTTAAGAGGCTGAACCTTCTGATTTTATCTGAGACAGCTGTGTATGGCCTTGCAGTGTACATATTACTTTTGGAAATTGAGAATAGCCTCCTTATTAATTATGAGAAAACTTGACATAGTGAAATTGATGATTCAATAGTAATTAAATTTTGTCCATGAATAATTTTGAATATGCTGCCTGCAAATGTCCTATTTTGTCCACCATCTTGTTTGACTGGAGCATCACTTCATTAGGAATACCTGCCAGGAAAAATCATTATATGGAGGGCCTTCATGTAGCTTTTCATTGGGTGAATAATTGAGGTCCTAGAGGACCTATCTGATTTGTAGGCTAAAACTTTCTTGTAATGCAGACTATGTAAAAGTAGTATAAATCACAGTGAGAGATGAAATGAAGCATTTAAATGTACTTCTAAGAAAGAAAGAAGCTGCAGTGTAGTCAAATCTTTTGATTATTCACTAGACAATTACCCATGTTATTTAGGAATCATCTTGATATTAATCTTTTGAAAACCCTTTTGCACACTGATAATCTCACCCTACTTCTTAAATTCACCTTTCAAAAATATACATCTTAAAACAGTGACTGATTTATTGACTTTAAATGTGCTTCACCTTATCAATTTCTTTTGCTCAGCCAACTTTATTTCCTCTTCTCATCCCAAAGCTGTGGATAATTGACAGTTGATGATAAGCTTTACAGAGGAGATTAGGATAACATTATGTTTCATTAGTTTGGAGTAATGCAGAAGTGCCTAACCATGAATAAAAGACAACGGTACAGCTCTTGGCCTGCAGAATGTGCCATGTGTGAGGTGAACAAAAGGTTACATATTAAAGCAGAATCATAGCTCTATTTACGTGAGATTAAATAAATATAAATTACTTGCAACTTTTTCTCAATCAGTTTTCCCAACCTGATAAAACTTGTCTTTGTTGATGGACAGAAACTGATCCTTGTACCTGCCTTATTTTCCTTTCTTATTCCTTCCTTTCCTGTCTCTTCTGCCATGAACATGTTATTCTAATAGCAGACTAGAGAATCTTGCTGTTTTATGTGCACTTATTTCAGGAAAAATTGTCTTGAAAGCAAGAAAAGACTTTTTAAGAAATAGTGAGATGAAGAGTTGAACAGCAAAAAATCTTCCTCAGACAGAGATTTCTTAGTTATTCTTACAAGTCTTTGTTTCTGGAGGTTTACTGTCTCTATAGTCTACCCGAACTGATCAGATTTTAGGTTTAGATTATTAAGGGCCAGTTTTAGTATTTTCATCCTGTCATATTTAAAGGCCATTAATACAGGCCATTCTGTTTGATTACAAACAGTTCAAAGGAGAAAACAGTTAAGGTGTTCACATTTAACTCTTGATTCTGGAGGCTGATGATCAGTACCTGAGGCCTTGACTGCTGTTGCAAGTTCTGTAAATATGTTTTGTGACTTTTTTTATGTTGCTCTTAACAGTTCACAATTGGTAATTATGTATTCTGTCATTCTGAGCCATTCAAGCAATTCATCCTTAAAAACAAACAAAACACATCAAAAAGCCCCACCCCTAAAAGCAAACCCCAACAACCTGAAAAAAGAAATATGAAGCATAAGAGATTAAATAGGGAAAGGCTTTTTGAGTATAGCAGCTGGGGCAGTGAGAGACTGAAAACATGTCATGAGGAGGCAGATGTATCTAAATGCCCTCTAGTCATTGTCATGGGAACTTCAGCAGGTTTTGGCCTTAAAAGCTAAAGATGGTTTGCATTTTTCTCATTTCTCGGGATGCAAATTGAGTTTCTGACAGTTTGAAATCTCTGCAAAAAGCCTCGAAGGGCTAAAATGGTTTTATCACAGTAAAAATTAATGTGAGAACCCCTTGGATATCTGCTGGTGCAGATCCTGAAATGGGGGTGAGTTCTTGAGTCAAGAGCCCGTTGCCTACAGGTTTTGGGTTGTGGCTATTCATTTGGATTTTTGTAATTACTGTTTTATTTTTGAGCTGGTACCAAAGCTACAATGGGTGGTTGATTTTTTGGAGCCAATTGCTTTGGAACTCCTGCCTAACTGGAAGAATTTCTCCCTCCTGAAACTGTCCAGAAAATAAGGCTTTTTCCCTGTGACCAGCTTCAGAAGGTTGATTATCTGGGTTCTGCCACTGTGGAATCAACCTTGGGAAGAGCTTATGAAGTTATAATTAGGTTTCTGTCTGCTAAGCTTCAAAATGTACAACTTCCATGAATATATTTGCAGTACTTTTTTGCCTGGCTTCAGACTCCTGCCAAGTTCTTGCCTTGAATTTAAGACATCTGTAGGTTGAAAGAGACAGCAGAGCACTTTAGCTTAGATGGACAGAAACATATTATGGGAGACATATTTCTGCTGTCAAAAGCTCAGCCACCAGTCTCCTGTAAGCAGATTCCCCTTGGTCACCCTGAGCAAGGGCAGCACACCTTACTAATGGAGATAGCCAAGGAGGGGTAGTTTTTGTTGTTGTTAGTCTTATTCTTAGTGTTTTTCCCTCATAATTTAAGTTTCTTAGAGAGATAAAATGACCCAAGGAAATGTTCATGGGAGCTCAGTGCATTGATGAACTGGATTTTCACCTGTTGAGACCTATCTTCAAATACTGGTGTGACTTTGGGATGGAAATGAGCTCTTGCCTGTCTGCTCTGGTACTGGATTTTGCACTTTTATTTAAAAAGCTGCACATTTTGCCTTGGCTGGCTGCTGGCAGGTTTACAAAAGGAGACTTACTGCTCCTCAGGTGTTTGCAGTGATGGATGCTGTGCCAGTTCTGCAGGAGCCAGTGGTCAGGAGAAAGGTGAAATGTCAGAATCAATCTGCTTTAAAAAAAGACTCTTTCTGAGGGAGGCTGGCTTGCACTGAATTTTTAACAACATATTCTTCTTTGCTTTCCTTATATGTATCTAAACACAACTTTATTCAGCTAGGAGAGATCCTCTTGTCTCCCTCGCCATTAATGCAGAGTTGGATTTCAACAGCAGGCAAACTGGTGTTTACCATGGCAGTCCTTGCCATGTTGACAGTGCTGAGTGATTCTTAAGTGTTCAGTAAATCAGTGAAATTTTCTGAACAGTGGGAAGTTTTGATGTCATTAACAAAAGATGCATGTTAACTAGCAGCTGCAAATTAAAATAAATTAGAAGTTGCTTCTTTTTTTTTTTTTTTTCTCTCCTTTCTGCTACATACTGTGTGAACCAGCCAGTCTAAAGTAAGGACATCCAATGAACCCAAATGTCCAAAGCTTTTAGGATCTGAACATTCCCGTTTTCCAAACATTCAGTTTTATGTCCTGCACTATCTGCTTCTAGAATATTATGGGTCAGGGCATTGCCTGTCTTACAGTGGTTTCCATTGTCAGTTTTCCTAATGTGCTCATCTGGGGAATGTCTGAATTCCTGTCAGTTCTGAGCCAGCCAGGACCAGCTCGTGTCCATCTGAGCAGGGTCCAGCCTTGCCAAATGGGCTTCACTGTGCTGAGGATCCCATCCAAAACCAGGCAAATGGCATCAGGGAGGGCAAGGCAAGAGCAGTAAATGTGTGATGATACCAATTAATGAGTGCTTGCCTCATGTTTTGGAATACAGGCATTCATTTCATAAACCTGTTAGGGTTGTGTTTAGAGCAATAACATCCTACTTTCTTTTAAAGGGAAACAATCTTACTTTTTTTTTCCATTTGCTGCTTCTAGCAGTGTCAGCTTCTTTAATTATTGCTATTTAATTATGTCTTAGCACTTGAACTCTCCTCATTAACCTTCATCAGACTGGCACACCTAGGATAATGCAACGGCAAAGCCAACATCTTGTGTAATTTTTTTTTTCTTCCCTCCACCCCCTTCCCAAATCTCTGGAATTCATTAATTGAATGTTAGAGCATCTGGGCCACTTGAGTATTCGAATCATGCAGGAACATGGATAGTGTTAGCCTGCTATGGCTCAATAAACCTCTCATTCTCTTGTTCACGGTTCATTTGAATTTTGCAGAAAACTCTGGGAAAAAAAAGATGAGGCATTCAAATAAAAATGGTGCAGATAATGGTAGGAGGAGATGAGGAACTCAGACAAATGTTTACCCCAAGTACTGTGTGTATGTGGCACTGTCATCCCTTTAATTGAAAAAGAGAATGGGCTTTAGAGCAGAAGCCCACAAGCCAGGCTCTATTCCTGTGTGACCTTCAGCTGTCAGTGGAGCTGTCCTCTCTATCTGAAAGCAGCGTTTTTATTTTATGCTGCTAAAGTAGCAGAGCCTAATTTCTCATTTGACAAGTGCTTCAAGATCCTGTGAGGAAAGGTATAATAAAAGTGCAAAATAAAACATAAATGTGGCAGTATTACTCCTGATTCTAATGGATTTTAGTAGGATCTTTAATCCCTTTATCTACCATGAATAGATGCATTGTCTATAAAAAAAGCTTTAAGCTCTTTCACTTCACTTTGGTAACACCTTGGCAATGCAAATATGCCTTTGGAGTGTGCCTCGTGATACTGGAAATTGAAAAGTGCAGGAATAAAGTGCAATGACTGTGATGGGGGTTCTTTAATGTGGCTGCTGGACCTAAGCAAGACTTCTGTATTTCCCCCCTCCATTTCTTTGCTCTTCACACCAAAAAGACAAGGCTCTTGCTGCCTTTTCTCCCAACACAGAGTTTTCCCAGGTCCTGGCTTGGATTAGGCAGTCACAGAATAGAATACAGGCTGTGTCCCACCTGACAGAACTATTCCTTATACCTGAGGTTTTCCTCAGATCCCTCAGCTGCAGAACTCCTGTGTGAAGCAGGAGCAGGATGAAACTTTCACACTGAGAATTGCCTGTGGTAGGTATGGATGTGCTTGTGACAGGAGAGGGCTGACCTTTATTTCACAGAGGGAGAAGCAGGGACAGACTAAACTCTAGATTTGTCATAACTAAGTATGAGCATTTATCTGAGCTGCCCAGGCTGGAGGATCCACACTCCCCTGGCAGTCAGTGCAAGAGGACTGGAAGCTCTGAAGGGTGCCTGGTCCCACTAAGGCTTGCTTTGCTCTCTGGAGGTTCTTGGCTCATTACTTAAATACTGAAAGCCAGGGGGGGTGAATCCTGGTTGAAAGCCAAGGTACAGGGAGGGAGCTAGATGCTTGATTCCTCCTTATCATCTAAATCCCGTGGATTCAAAAAGGACAGAGCTTTTTTGAATATCCTCCTGGATGTGTTCCTGCCTAATCTCTTCCCTGCAGCCTCAGTACTTCCTTTGTCAGGCTTTGCTCTCCTGTGCTTTTCCAGGGAGCCAGAGGAACTCTCCATCCCTCTGCCTGAGGATACAAGCGACCTTTTTTCACCTTTTTTTTCCATGTAACATTTATTGCTACTGCTGGCAAAGAGCTCTCCCACCAGCTCAGCTCTGTGCAGCCTGACTGCTGGGAGTGAGGTACAAACCTTGCCACTGTCAGCACAGCAAAGGGATTCAAGGTTTCTGCCTCGAATGGGAGAGGAGAGCTCTCCTTTGAGTTCAGGACCTGAGTCGCTGTGCCTGACCCAGGTATGGCTGGGTTTGCTCAGCCAGGCAGTGAAACTTCAGGGAAAGAGTTGTGTCGTGCCTTGCAGTGCTCACACTGGGCTGTCACCACTCAAGCTGAGTGTCACTGTGCTGGCACGCCAGCAGTTCATATTGCTGCAGAAGTAGCATCCCCACTGAGGCTGTCACTGCTTCATTTAGGTGGCTAGTTATTTCTTGCTGAATTAAGTAACACTTTGGATTTTCTAAAGGCTGCTTCGTCCTCTCCCAGTCCTTCATAGCTGGTAGTCTGGAATAGATACTTATTTCCCTCTCTCCTCTCTATTTTGCATTTGTTGAGCTTCACTTACAGTCTGTCTCCATCCACAGAAAATCGAGTGAAACCCCCTCCCTAGACACCTTTGACCTTGTCTCTTTGTAGAGATCTTGATTACCCTAAACAAGGCGTCCAAAACTATTGGTGTCCAAACTAAGGCTGTTTTACTGCTTTCCTTTTTTTAAGAGCTTGGTAATTTTTTTGCCCTTCATGCAGAACTAGTTTTCTTTACTCATCTTGTCCTTTTTTACCTTTTTCCTTGTCTGAAACTGAAGTGGAAAAGGGGAGTGGAAGAGCCATAAACAGTGCAGAGAAAATGACAGACTGCTCTGTGTCACTGACTCTGCAGAACAGGTCACCAGGCAGAGACATCAGCCTCCTATTGCCTGTGCTCAGTGTTTCATATTTTTTATTTGTCTTTACTGCTATGTTTCTGATGTAGAGACATGCATTTTTCTGACAATGACCAGCCAATAAGTCCACATTTGTCAAAGAGAAAATGAGATAATCATCATGTGGCCTGGTATTACTGGGAGGGCAGATTAGATTTACTCAAAAAAGGTGGCATTTTATGGTTACTTTTATGCTCTGTAAATACAGGAAGAGACAGATTGAAGAGATTACTTTACAAAAAATTCCATTTCAAGTCACTGGGGAAGCAGGTAACCTTCAGATCTGAGCTTTGCATAAGAATGCAGTGGAAGAGGGGTGATTTCTATTAACAGTGCCAGCTTCTTAAAAAAAAAACAAACCAAAACAAAAAAACACTGTCTGCTGCTCTACATCAACCTTTTCTCCCTGCTTGTTTTCTCCTTTCCACCCACCCTGTCCCCTGGCAGTGCCATTAGAGATGAGCCAGTGACTCAGGGCCATTCCTTAGCTGAGGCAAGGAGTCCCAGCTGCACTGGCTCCAGCGGAGCAGGAACAATTTATGCTGGCTGAAGGATGTCCCTGGTGGCTTGAGCTTTACCCAGAAGAGTTTTTTATCAGCAGTACTGGGAGTTTTGTTTAGTTTCTTGAGGTGACAGAGGCCATTTGTGAAGTTTGCACCTGTATCCAAAGTTTGAGGCTGTTCATGACGGGGGTATTAACAACACCTTTCAGAATTGCTCTGAATCAAAAGCTGGGTAACCTGGTTTAGGGAAACAGGTTGGCTTCTGATTGAAAAAAAATCTGCTGATTTTTAAAATAAACAAACAAACTAGATGGACCTTCCTATTATACAGATCATGTGCCATCAAATCAGGTTTTTTATTCTCCTGTTTATGCTTAGATTGTGGAAGAATGGAGCTAATCTGCCACTTTTGTGATAGCCTTTGAGGCAGGACTATAGTTTTATGCAGGGCACAACCTAGTGCATCTCCAGTTTCTTTAGTAATGAAACAACACAGCCACTGTAAAAATGTTTTAATAATATTGGTTGCTTTCACACAAAACCAAAAAGGAGTCTATTGCATAAAAACTATTTGCAAATTTTTGGGTGACACTTGAGTAGAAATGGAAATTTCTGGATGCTTGTTAATCCAAGCATCAACACTGTGTCTATCTTTGCACTTGAGCTGTGCACCCACATGGGACTATTTCAGGAGCAATAAATGAAATCAGAATGTGATCCATCATGCTACCCATGATAAAAAATAAATTGAGCCAATTAGAGTAAAATAGTAAAATAGTGTGTCTAGCTCAGATGTGTAGCTATCCAAATATACACCAAACAATATGTTTATTTAATAAAGATTCAATGATGATCTTTGACCACTGTTTTAATTAGGTTTAAATGAAAATTAAATTTATGTTCCATCTGTGACTCTGGTGCATTTACTTTTCCAGCTACTTCAGGTGATTGCCCATAACCCAAGATTTGTCATATTTGACTTTTTAACCTTGTGAAATGAAGCATGAGGTGCTTTGGCACAAATCACACACCTGATGCAGGAAGCTATGTGAAATCCCAACTTTGGCTTTCCCTTGGCAGACACAGAAACCCCAAGCAGTGAAATACTCGTGGCTGCACTGGCTGAGCACACAGGGGAATCATGGACCTATTGAGGTCAGTGTCACAATTAGCTTTTTGTCCACAATTTCATGCTTGGGGGAAGCATTACTTACCTGAAAGGGCTGAGGATGTTGAACAGCCAGCATGGGCAGGAAATCCTGGGAAAGGGAACTGTGAAGTTTAGCAGGCTCCAGGTCTGGGAAACCTACAGCGACTCTGGCCGTGGGTTATGAGGAATCAGTTTCATCACAGACCTCCATTCCCTCTTTCCATGGAGGTTGTCTCACTTCAGAAGCAGGAGATGACCCTTTTTCTTGTTTGTGGTGGTGTCTGGGTACTCTGTTATCTGCACCTCCTTGCAGAAATAACCTCTCTACAGAGCTGGCTGTCCAAATATGAGATAAGTAGGAGATCTCATGAGAAGTCAGGTATTTATATCTGCTCTACCCTCTGCTGCTGTCACAGCTCTTTTTCATTCAACTCCTGGGCTCAGCTGTTGTTGTAGTAGATGACTTGTAAGGTTTGCATTGCTGTAACTTTTTTTTTTTTTTTTTTAATGGAGGAAATTCAACTTGGTTCAGGCTCTGCACACAAACAGAACAACTGCTGTTGAGCTTGTCAGCCCTGGCAGTGTCCTGTTGAGAGGCTTCCTGATGTCAAGTGCACTTGCCTTCTCAAAATGAAAAGGAATTTGTATTTGTAATGAATATTCATACAAAAAGGCATTGGTGATCTGCAGATAAAATAAAGGTTCTTAGCCTCACAAAAGCGGTACTGTGAGAATTAAATGACACAATTCAGCCCATCCCATCACATGAGCCAATGGGTGCAATTCTGCCCAAATTGATGGAGTGGCTTTCATTTACCCCAACAGTGAATTTGTTACCTACCCAGCCAGACCTAATACTTTTTGACATGAACAGATGAGAGGCTCAGTCTATTAATGCAGAAGATTTAGTACTATTTGGTGAGGTTTTTCCCATCTTTGACATTTCAAAATGGAGCTTAACGATGCAGCAGTTTAGCACAAACAACCTGACTGCATGGGGACATTTCTTTTCCTCCCTTTCTGCTGCCTTTTCCAGGCTTGGCATTCTCAGTGTGGATGACTTGGGACAGTAGGGTCCCTTTTCAAGTACACCTACAGGCTTTGCCACAGCTGTTAAGCTTCCTTTGTGAAGAAAGGGTTCTACAAGGGCACAGGTTAGTCAGTTTTTCAGAGCTTAAAATAATCCTGTTTCCCTGGTTTCTCAGAAGATGTTGTGTTTAAAAAAAAATAAAATAAAAAAAAATTACACACTTTAATAGAAATACTTTTCCTTCATTAAATTAAATCTCTAAAGCCCAATAGCATTTTCAGTGCTTATATGAAAATGCCAGTGGGGATTTGAGATTAAAAGCGGTATTTTTGTACAAGTCAATGAAGATCTCAATAGGAAAGAACACTCTTCAAATATAAATTCCTCCAGTATCGAGAAAGACAGATTTTCTGCTTAGGTCCTTGATAATACTTTTCCTAACCTTGTTATGAAACTCTGTTTTCACATATCTGATATAAGGCTGTTGCATATTAGCTCCACATTTAATGAAGTTTTATTAATAGTTCCTTTTTTATTATAGAGATATGCCAAGCAACTCAGATTTAATTCATGTTTAACAGTAAACATGAGGTACTGTGACCGATTTATATGCAGCTCAGGTTCTCTTTTTCTATCAGGAAAAAAAAAAAGATTGAATGGCATATTAAAAATTGAACTAAAATATATCTACTATTGATTTATATTGGTATAATCTTGGATGTATGTTGCCATGAAAGGCTACTTACATGTGTGACCCACAGCTAGAGGAGTAGGAAAGGAATAAAAGAAAAAAAAAATTTCCAGGAAAGGTTTCTTGGTTAGTTGTTTTGGAATTTTTTGCTTCCTCTTCTGATGTCTTCTATCCACTCAAGGAAAAAACAAAACAAAACAAAACAAAACAAAAAAAAAAAAAAACCAACCAAACAAACCTAAAAACCTGAGATCTGCATTTTTGTAGATAAAATACTGCATGATCAAGGTGCAGATTTTTGGGAAAGCGCTTTCCAGCTTGTTTTACAGGGAAGAGAAGAAACAGGCATAATTTGGCTTTAGTAATAAATGCAAGGAGATTTGAAGGTTTTATTTGATTCAAGGATCTCAAAGCAATGTGTAAAACCAAATAATCATTACTAGTGCTTTCAAAATAGAGGAAAATAAAGCAAAAGTTGTGAAAACAGACATAAAAAGAAAAATGTAGGGCAGATGTATACAGTCCCTGTACCAATTTTCTTCATAGAATGGTCTGGGTTGGAAATACCTTAGAGATCATCCCATTCCAGCCCCCCGGCATGGGCAGAGACATTTTCCACTGGACCAGGGTGCTCAGAACCCTGTCCAGCCTGGCCTTGAACAATTCCAGGGATGGGCCATCCACAGCTTCTCTGGGCAACCTGTGCCTCACCACTCTCAGTTTGGAAGTTCCCTGTTCTACTGCTTAAAATAACCATCAGGTTTTCAGTAGTCATCGGTGCTCCCAGAAAATGCTCAAAACAAGGTTTAAAAAAACCCCAGTTAAGTCAGATAAGTAGAGTGTACTCAAGAACAGTCCTTGGATTCTGTTCCTGTTTTCAATTCACATCTTCTGTCAGCACTGGGAAGCTCCTCTCACTCTGGCGTCCCTCCTAAAGTTACACAGACAAGTTAGGGGAGAATTGGGATAGGGAAACAATATTTTAACACACTCCTGAAATTTTAGGTTTTCCAAACTGTGTTATAAATTTGAGCTTTCAGAGAATCCCTGTCTTCAGGCTTTGGGGATGGGAAGAGGTGCTTATGTCTTCATGCTGAAGCTACTTTTCTGTGTCACCTAAGTCAAAATTCACTGGATTAGCTGTTGAGCAAGAGCAATCAGGATCTTGCAGTCTTCTATTCAGGGTGTCAGTGTGGAAAGAGGGAAAACAGGTTTCTGGTTCATGTGCTATTTAATGCTGTGTACTTTAAAAAAGGGAAAAAATCTCCAGTCTAATGTGTTTAGGATACTCCTGGAAGCTCAAAAGTGGTTTCAGGTGTCTTCAGCCTAAAGAAAGGGGTTTTGTCTGGAGAACTTTCCTAATCCGGGCAAGTCTTCTTAGCCTATGAGTGTTGAAAATTTGGAGATTGTTGCCACTATTTTTTTACCTCTGTGATTTTTGTGGTGCTCTTCTCTTAGGTACAATTTGGAAATATATTAAATCTAGCAGGAGAGGCAGAGGTATATGGATTTCTGGGAGACTTGGCCAAAGCAAGAGCTCTAGTTGCCTATGGATACTGACATCTCCTGAACTAGGTGACAGCTGAATGCTGTTTTTGAAGATCTAAACTATGGATTTAAATGGGATTTAGGCTACTTTAGTGGCTAAATCTGTTTGCGGATTTATTCCTGAATGTCTTTTGAAAGGTTACTCATCAGTTTGGTGGAAGAGCAACAGAAAGAACACAGGATTTTTGACTTCTCATATTCAGACAGTGCTATGTTATGTGTTTGATAGAGGACAATGACCTTCAGAAAGTTTTCCATCATTTTAGAAGCTTTCTCAAAACTAGGACAGTGGCCGGGGCTCAGCCCTGACAACTTCTGAAAAGCCTCTCCAGGGTTCAGTCCTAAATATCATCATTGTGGACATGTCTGGTTTGAAAGCTTAAATTCTGCAATGATGAGAAAAATCTGCTTGAATTTAATGGCATAGAAGCTCTCTTTTTTCTTTCTGTGCCTTGGAAATGTGCAGGGCTACATTAAACCAACAGTGGAAACAAAACCATTTAAATCCACTCTGGCTGTTACATGTGCTCTGTATGGTAATAACTGTGGCTAATGGGAAGATAGCTTCCACAATTATTATAATCAATAGATTGGGAATGCAAAGATAAAGCAAATTAGGACTAATCTGTTCTCTGTTTCTTCTAAATCAGCTCATAAACTGAGAAGACAGTGCAAGCACTGACTTAGCTTTTCATTCAAATCAAGCTTTTGTGTCACATACTCCTAAGGACAGCAGGGTGACATCTTGTTTTTCCACTTGTCTGGAGTTTTATTAGTTTTTATTTCATCTGAAAAAGCTCCAAATCTCTCAAATATTTTTGACTGGAGAACGGTGTAGTTGAGTAACACACTACTTCCATCAGAAGTCTGGGTAAGAGCAGGGAGTCTCCTCCCAGCCTGGTGGGGCCAGGGTGGTGTGGGGAGTTGGGGTACAGATGTTTTGCTGGTGCCAACCACCCAGCACTCTGTGCTGGATGAGATGGTTAAGCCATATTGCTTCAAGGATCCATCACTTGAATGGGCTTGAAATTGCTTTTCTCTTACTGACAAAGTGCTGCCTGAAAAATACCTTTTCTATAGCCTGAGGGATGTTTGGGAAGAATTACCTACTCATGTACAGGTGGGAGACACTTGGCACAAACTGGGATGTGCGTGGTCATGTTGTATTCACTGATTCTCAGCTCCATGAGGAGCCCCAAGGTTGACAGCTGGCTCTGAAGCCTACCTTTGCTAAATGGAAGTACAGCTGGATTCCAGCTCAGCTGAAGGTCATTAGCATTCTCCTGCTGTATTACATGCAGATTTTCTTGGCTCAAGAATAGCATTACATGGAGTATGCATCCTATATCAGCAAAAGAAATGCATGCATGCAGAGATATAGCCAGGGTTTATGGGCTTATTAGAAGACTTATAAACAGTCCTCTCCTCCACCTCCTCTGTCCTTATTTCCCACTGACATTCCCCCTGGCTGTGTTTTCCCTTCTTCACCCTTAGATACTGTCAACAGATTGGGGTGAGAAGGTTTGTTTTTACTTTAAATAACTTAAAATCAGCAGTAGAGTCTTTGATCTATCACCACCCTGTATTGACTGACCCTTGGGTGCACAGAGAGTGTTTGGGAGTAAATAAAAATTCAGTTATGTATCCTTGGCTCAGGAATTCAAATGCCAGGTGGCAGAATTCCTTATAGTGAGGGGATGTGAATGCAGTCCTCCCTCAAACAGGAAGGGCTGAGCAGCCAAATTTGTATTAAATGGAATAGGCATGCATGTTGAAATTCTCCATATACTTCAGGAATTTTTGTGCCATAAAGAATAAGTAAATGGAGCCCTGTTAGCACCAGGGTGATATGGGACAACACACAGGATGGGGGACTTGGGGAACTTGAAAAAATGGATTAATCTTTTCCACTCCCCCTTTAATTAGCCTGTTTTTTCTATTTAAAACAGGATGGATGTGGGGGTGGAGAAACAGCACTGCTTCTGCAGATGTGGCAAGATACCTGCAGAGGAAAGACCTTGGAAAATATGAGAGAAGTTCATTCCAGCTGTAGGCCTTGGAAAGGAGCGATGGAAAAGCAGGCTCAAGCCTGCACTAAAGTGGACCCTGGGTGTTGTGTCCTGCTGGGTGTATGGCAAGGGAGCCTCTGTGATTCTGGAGACTTTTTCACTGCAGTCATTGCTCCTTTACATGGAAAAGCTGCTATAGGCTCAAACCACCTTGGGTGCTGCCCTTCTGTTGTTCCAAAACGCATCAAGTAAACAGAAATCAAGAGTAAGAAGCTTAGAGATGCCTTGTTGAACACCAGGGTGTTCTGAGGACAATGATAAGGCAACTGAAAGCAGTACTGTATGGTCCAGGGCCATCTTCTTCTTCCATGGTTCGTTTTCTTTGGAGTAGTGTTCAGAATCCATTAGAAGGTAGTGAGATGCCCAGGTGCTGTGGTGGTTGACATGGTGTGAAGTGCCAGTGAACTCAATGAGGCAGGAAGATGGTGGCCAGGGAAGTTACTTATATTGCATGAAGTGATTTGCTTGCCTGCTTTGCCATTTCTGTAGGGCCTGTGTAGCATTTGCAGCTGGCACCTTTGATGGTCTGGATGGAGAAACAAACCTCAATTGAATTGCAAGTGGCAAATCCTGGGCTTTCCTCTGGCACTGAGCAGCTCCTCAAGCTCAAGTTAATTAAACTCAACTTACTTATTTAAAGTTAATTACTTAATTAAAGTCAACAATGTGTCAATGCTGATGGAAGCAATGACACCATCTCAAGCATCCGTCTGTTATGTCAACTGCTGTCTGAAAATTTTATTTGCTTCTTAATCTTTTTTTTTTTTTTTTTTTGGGTAAATATGCCCATTGTGCACACTGACTCACACTTTTTATTAATGAGAAATGTAAGGCTTTAAAAAAACAATTGCAGTGTAGCCTCATTACTATGAAAAATCCATTACGTGGAAGCCATTTGTCAAAGACAACTCTTTAGTTGCTGTAATTTACATATTTATCAAGTTTGATTGGAATGTAATGACTTTGACTTTTATTCATTTTTTTTAACCTTTCTAACCCTCTTTCCATGAAAAGGGTGTTTTGGTTTGTTTTATGAGAAAGGGCAAAACATAATTCAATTTACATTGACTATCAAATATACTTATTAATGTTTTGAATAATTGAAATTTTTTTCTACACTGGACATGAATTGTATATCCAGTCTTTTACATGGAAACTAATGTGGGGTCTTATTAATCCATGAAGTTTTTGTTTCTGCCAAGGGATCTAGCTGGAAAATTGACAGCACAAGACTCTAAATAAGCTAATGAGTGTCAAGATAGGCAGTCCATATTGGATCTCCATAACTCTTGTAGCTGGAGGCTGAGAGTGGATGGGTTTCCAGTACAATCACATGATTTATTATGGGTGATTAATTTGCATCTGATGCTGGGGATATTTTGATACAGCCCCAACTACAAGTATTATATTCCCTTGGCCACAGGCTGGTAGCCAGGAGGCTGCTGAGGACACTGATCCTCACAAGCATCTTACACTCCACTGAGCTGTTATAAGAGGTGATGAGAAGTTGCTCCAGCAGCTGCTACTGGGAGTTGTTAAAGTTAAGAAATGTGGCACTGCTTGTTTGCAACTGGCCCTGAGTGATGAAATCTCTTGCCTGTGCTATGGAAAAGGCTTCAAGACATGATTTGGTGGCTGCAAAAATGACAGGTGAAGAGCAGGATGCCAGCTCTCCTCTGAGCTCTGGAACATGAGAATTGACCAGATCATCTAGAGGGGTCAGCCAGTTCCTCTGGAGTAGTCTATGGCCCAAGAAAAAGCTAGAATGATGCATAAAAACTTAAGTAATTTTAAAGATATAAACACTAAGGGAAGAAGCAAGTGACAAATATAATGAAATTCAGAAAAAGAACCTTGGCTAAATATCAAGAAAAATACCCTCAGGTTGAGATAAAGGAATAATTTTCTACAGAAATTGGATGCTGACCATATAAGGATGCTCTAGATGAGCTAAAAGGTCCTTCCCAGATCAACTGTGAAAGGGAATACAGATATTTCAGTCCCTAACTGTGAGAGCTGGTGAATATCAAGCAGCAGGTGGCCAGCCACAAGTATAACCTACGTGACAAAAAATGATCTGCTACAGAAGTTGTGGCATGCAGTTCGTCAGCCCCTCTTCTGTCCTCTGCTGCTTCACAGCATCTCCCACTTGACATTCCTATCTTTGACGTGTCCCATCCTTTAAATAAATGATGACTGAGAGTGATCCCCTTGAGCTTCAACTTGGAGCGTGTTTTTATTAATTTATTTCTCGCTGTGCTAGATTTCTCCCCCTCCACTTTTAAAGGCTCCTTTGACTTTAATTAAAATTCTCCATAGGCTTATTGCCTTGAGAGAGAGAATGTGAGTGTGTATAAATTGGTTTTAACAGTTTGCTGACTAGATAGGATTTACAAAACTTTCACAGCCTTTCAGTGTGTGTCTAGTGCAGGCAACAAAATGTGTTTTCCCTTATGCCCCGTGCTGTATTGATTGACTGTGCCTCTGGAATTTATTGCTAACTAACGATGGGACGAAAAGGACAATTAGGATCAGTGGACACTTGCGTGCAAGTGAAGTTAATGTGGTGCTTACAGGGAGCTCTGAGGGATCACATCTGTGAGAGGAGCTCTTCTCAGTTTGTTGCAAGGCAGGGAAATGAGGCAGCAGGTTAGCTGGGGAAGGAGAAGGTTTTATGTGTCCAGGTGGAATTGAAACATCTTTGCGATAATTGTTTTTGCAACAGAGGGGAAAATGTCATAAGCAACATCTGAATAAGAATGGCAGCTTGTTTAATTGTTGGCCCCTAACGAGAATGGAAAGTGCCCTGCCTCCAGGCATCTCACTGCTTTCTTTAGAAGGAAAGGACAAGGGTGTGACAGGAGTTTGTCCTGCCAGACTCTAAGATTTATGGTGTAGGTCCAATATGCCTACTGCACTTCTGTCTGAGGTCATGGCTGTGACACTTGCTGCTGCTGGAGTCAATTGCCAGCGAATGGAGTGCACACACCTAAGCAGAGCTGATTTAGGGCTGTTGACACCTCCAAGCCACAGATTCCCTGACATCATGTCCCTGTAATCAAAATCTGCAAAGAATCAATGAACAAAAGCAGGGCCCTGTGAAAAGGGGGCATTTTCCACCCCATCCTTGCCATCCTGCTTACTTGAAGAACAGGTATCTCACCCTGATACCCTGATACCTTGAAGCCAGTCTAATATTACAGCAAAGAAAGATTTGCTCCTGGCTGCCTTAGGGGTGTGTGTACTTCAGCCCTGAGGGTAGTCTGCATCCCTCACCTTGCTGAAGTATTTAAAAATTTGAATTTGGTGTGTAAGACCCTCCACTGAGCATCTTAATTTTTACAGGCTGAATTCTGATTTCGGACAAGTGGGGAATATGAAAAGAGAAACAATTCACTGGTGTCTCTTTCTTGCCTGTAGGCTCAAGCCTCTCTCCAAACAGAGTGCTGGTGCTTCCCAGAGAGGTCAGTGTCACATTCTGAGGAGCATGGGTTTTCATGAATCTCATTTCAGCAGGTTGCTTTTTACTGACTGCTAGCTCAGCTACTGTGAAAGCTCACAGCCATAGTTCAGTAAAGGCCAAAACCCCTTGCAGAACACCCTGCACATCTTGCTCAGGATCACTGCTTTCAAGGTTTTGTACACTGCAGGTTTTATTCTTTCTAACCCTGTCAGTCCTTGTCCTTCTGCCCAGGAAGGGTCTGATACAACACATAAATCAAAAAAATAATCATCTCCTGTGTCCTGTAATTGATCATGTCCCCACTTCTTTTCAATGGGTGTTTAGGAAGAGAAAGAAGGGTTCATGTTGTTCAGGTCAGAGTCAAAAAGGTGGAACACAGGAGATTAATCGGTGACAGCGTTGGTTGTGTTGCCTCACTGCTCCCCCAGGTTTGAGACTTTAGCCCAGCAGGCTGAAACTTTGGTTGCTTTTCAATTTTTTTCCTCACAGAGAGAGACCTGACTAGGTATCCAGCTTTGTCCATTATTTCATGCTGCTCCAACTTTTTCTTTTTTCCTAATTCTCCTCCTGTCATACTTTTTGCCTGTTTCTTAAGTGAATAATACAAGACCTAGCCCCAGCGAATGGAGGTTTTCTAATTACAGCTTCCCAGAAACGTCTTTACTAATTTTTGCATGTTGTGTTGCAGCTTGTTCATTCCCTATTTTTTTATCCATTGGCCTTGGGAGGTGCTGGACTCACAGATTCTGGTGTTGTATCTCATGGCAGCTATATATGTCATTTTCAGTGCTGCCTTCCTTGGAAAAATCCATGATGAGCACAAGGATGTGGCTGTGCATCTCCAAGAACTAGAAGAGTTTTGAGAATAGCTGTACTGGGACTCTCAATTCTATTCTGAAGTGCACATAGTTTTGCTCAGTTTTTTTTTTTTATATGGGAAAGTCTGAGCACTAAAGTTAATCACAGGCAAAGCCACAGCAAAAACAGGAAAAAAACCCAAACAGATCAAAGGTGTCCTGGCTGCTCCTGTAACTGCTGGACTACTTTGTGGGGGGGATGGTAATTCCCTCTTTTCTACCTTGGCTGAAATTCTGACATAAATGATTCTCTTATCTTTAAGTCCATGCATACTTATAGCAAACAAACATAGCTGTAGCCCTCTCCACTGGAGAGAGCTGATAGAGAATTGCTTTTTAACAGGTCCTAGCATCATCTTTTGAATCCCTGGATTTTAAAGACAAACTGAAAAAGTACCCATGTAATGTAGTATTTCAGGTGGAAATGTCTTGCATCTGAATATTTTAGTTCTATACCTTTGTAAAAAGTGAAAGCTACTGGGATGGTGAGAATTCTGGAGGGATGATAGCTCTGAACAGAGAGAGCAAGAAAGATGCTGATCCCTTCCCAAAGGATGAGGTCTGCTTGCTCTGGGGCAGCAGGCAGCTCCTGAGTGTTTCCATCTCCTCCTCACTGATGAGGGGCTGTGGAACTCAGTCAAGAGAATCCTATGGAATGGCTGAAGATCATTATTGTTGTCACTGGTGGTGACTGGAGAAGTGCTGCTGCACATGTAAGATACTGCATTTATATCTGATGTAAGATTTTTGGAGAGAGATAAATAGGATGTTTGGTTTATTCAGTTTGTGATTTGTCAGCTATGGCAAGGAAAAATAAAGTCAGTACTGTAGATCAGAGCTCATGTATTCAAGTACAGATGGGTGAGCTCTGAGTCAATAGCATTTAAGGAAATGGCACTGAAAGACACTCAAGTAAAATGAAGATTTTAGCAAATCGTGTCTAGAATGTTTTTGTCTTGGTGTTTTTTTTTTTCTTTTCTTTTCCCTGCAGGTAAACTTTACTTTCTTGTTCTATATCATCTGAAGGACACATGCATTTTCTGGGATTTTGGGAATGATTTCTGGGGTTCTGGGATTAGACATCAAATTTAACAAGATGATGTATAGCTTTGAGGAGACACATTTGATGTACCACTTAGCTTTCCCATAATTTACTGTGTGCCTCCGGTCTCTGGAGGGCAAGGGGTTGATCTACACTCCAACCTGACTTTATAAATAGCAAAGCAGAAAAGGGAAAAAGAAAGCAGGCTGGGGACCTGCCTGCTAAACTGTTATGATATAACAGTGATGCAGGTAGGTGACATTAAATGCTACTGTCTGCATCCTTAATTGTGAGTTGTCATCACCTTGGCCATTTGAGGATGAATAATGTGCTGTTCATATTCCAGATTTCTATTCTTATTCATAGGACTGCATGTTCCAACATTCAAACGCATACGTAGCATTTAAAAACAAAACCTCAGGTTTTTGAGGGTTTTTTTTAGTGGAGATGAGGAGGAAGGAAAGATGTGAGTATATCTTGACTGGTTTTGCGTGCATTTAATTTTCCTGCCTCAAAAGCGTAGTGAGCTGCCAGTATCAGAAAGCCCAAATGGAAAAATGGTTGCTTACAAGATGTAATGAAGATTAAAAACAAGCAAATGTGGCTGGGAGGGAAGTGGGCTCTTGCTCTGTAGGCATTTGCCATTTCTGATTTTGCAAATAGCTCTGCAGTGTCGTTCGATCTGTGCTTCAGCATAATTTTACCAGGAGATATTTCTGGCCTTTTGCTTCACAGTCAGATCCCTTTGCTGGGCTATTAAGTTGAAAATGCAGTCAAGTATTAACATCAAAACTGTATATGTAACCTCCCACCACATGGAACCCCTCCAAAACACCCTGCAACTGAGGAAGGGAAGGAGAAGGAAGGGATGAAAACCAAGAGCTGGGTAGAAATAGTGCCTGCTCTCAGATGTAAATAGGCCAATTCCTTTCAATAAAATGAAGTTAGGCTGTTGATATACGCCTGTCTACTTAAACTGCCATGGAAGTTCACTCAGCTGCATTCCAGCAGGGCTCCAGGACATGAGGGATGCACAAGGCATTGTTACAGAGGACTGGGAGGGAAGAGGAGGGAGGAACAAAGCCATACCCAGGAAGAACATCACACCAGCTACTGTGCTTTCAGATTCCTGGTGGCATTGACAAGTGTTGATAACTCTGTCAGCATCTGCCTTCAGAACGCTGAGTCCCACTGTCCTACCTTCTCCTGTTTGTCCCAATGGGATGCTCACACATGGCAAAAGTCTAAAGGTTCCTTTTCCCCATTTTCTGATGAAATATATTTAATTTGCTTTGAACAAGAGAAAACCCAAATCCCAGGGCCTCTGAATAAGGGGGAGTTATGGAGGGGGAATACAATTAATGTCTTAATCCTGTGTCACCCTTTCTTTGAGACACTGTGCTACATTAAATTGATTTTGCAAATGAAAGCTAAAAGCTAAGCAAAAGCCACCAATCTATTTTGCCTAAAGATGATTTTAGTGCTCTTTATGTTCCCCTAAATGACAAACCAATTTGTTACCTGCCTACATAAACATTTGCCTATATTAGCCCCAGAAATGTTTTATTTTTATTAGCCCAAACTTTATCTTTTTATGAAGACACAGGGGCCCAATAAAATTAGTGTGCAAATATAATACTCAATTTGCATTTTTCCATGGTCAGCAGAAAAGCTGAGTAAAATCAATTTGATATTAGGTCAGCATATACATCAATAAAGCATACGCTCACACAGGACCATTGTAATGGTTCCTGTAATTTCTATGCTGCCAGAGTAAAGAGATTAAATAATATTAAATGCTCCAAAATAGCTTCCCTTTTAAGAGGAATGTAAAAAGAAAGGGAGACTTTGGCATAAAACGAGCAATAAAGGATAATAGTTGCACAATCTCCAACTTTAAAACATTGTGACAATGATCTCAGAGGCAGGCTTCCTGCGAAATGGCCCCAATTCAGCACAGCTCTCATGCCAAAATTATGGTTAAGCACATTTTTGAGCACGATGCAAATCCGTCAAACAAATCATGTACTTAAGCACCTGACAGAGTCAAGGACAGAGCCTGAATGAAAACCCAGAACTTGGAAGGTTTTGGATGCAGTTTTGAGCATTACAAGCAGGACGATTGCTGAGTCCTTGCACAAAGGAGGCTTTGCTGAAAAAGCTCCAGCAGGAAAGACTGAAGGTGATGGGAGGTGAGGGCAGTCCATGAGCAGTGAGGGTCCCCTGTAGCAGTGCTACCCCATCACATACCTGACCTTCCATGGGTTTTGCATGGGAGACAAAGTACTGCTGCCTCCCATTTCAGGTAAAACTACATAGGCATGGGTGTCTGACTTCTAGAACCTGTAGTCCAGTCTTTGCTCATCACTCTGTGGTACAAATGACATAATTTTGACCTTCTGTCCCACTTAGTTTCTTTGTACTGCTCAAGCCAACTATAAGAAGGTGAAAAAGAAAATCTGACCTCACCAAGTCCAGTGGGATTCAGTAGTGACCAAAAATGCTGTTCCTTTGCAATCTTGCATTAAGATGCTCGCTCTTACCTGAAATGACATTTGTTGCCAGAAGGAGCAAAACTAAATGGGATTAGGTGCTGATCTGGTCTCTTAGGAAAAAACAGGGTACAGTAAATGCTGCCTTGATTTGATTTGCTTGAAGCAGGTTAATGTGGTGGAGATGAAGCACTCGGAGCAGCGCCGACACCACGCTCGCTCTCGACACAGATGTTCCAGCTCTGTTGGACACAGACGAGCCGGGGTGGCACACAGGAGTGTAATGCAATAGAGCTGTTTTAATTTCCTCTGTGGAGTCTTTAACTCACAGGGTTTTGAATAAAAAGATGCTGGCAGCAGCCCACTTCGTACTGCAAAGTACCTGAGATGGGATGGCAACATGGAATTCATTTGCAGGGGATAACATTCCATTAAAATATATGTGGGTATTTAAATCAAATCGTTATTTGGCCATGTGTTTGTAGGATGATGGATTCCCATGAATTGGAGCCTTCTGGTCTTCCAGAGATTACAAGATTTTTCTAGTACCTTTCTCAACTTTGAAGTCCTCTGCAAAGGAGTGAAATTCACTCCCAAGTTTTCCTGATGGGCACCAGTCTCAAGGCTTTCTGAACCAGACTCCCAGGGTCAGACCTCTCATCCTTAGTGCTAATTTGTGAACTTGAATCATTGGCTACATCATGACTGCAAGACCTAAAGAAACCACAAATCTGCAGTCTGATTCTGGTCTGACAAGGTAGCAGAAAACATCCTGGAGGTTGAGGAGTGATGTTCTACCTCAGTTCTCTTATAGTATTTCATCCTGGTGATGTAAATGAAATTCCACAAATGTAATATTTCTGCTTGAATGTTCCAGATACCTACCATTAAGCTGCTATATACAAATACTATCATTTTCATGTTTTTATAGTAGCATAGAAATGAAAATTGAATGAAAATGGCTAAGTGAATTTCTTGCCTTCCCGTGAAGGTTTAGAATTAGATCTGACTCTTTCTTTGTAAGTAGAAAATGTTTTCTGTGTGACCCTGCTTTAGTTGCAGTAGCATAATAAGCAACCAGGAGAGGAAATTGCTGTATCCTGGGTGAGAGCTGAGGGAGTGCTGCCAGTGGGGTTAAGTGTCTGGCTTGACATGCCAAAGCTTTAGAGGGGAAGGAACATGGGTTGAGGGCCAAACAGCACGAGTGGTATTCAGAATGAGAGATCTGAGCTTCTTGCTTGCAGCTCATTGAGCTTCTTTTCACTATGAACTTTTCTTGGTCTTTGTCACTACTGTGGTTGCTGAGGAGCCAGAATATATATTGAGGTTAGTGTTGATTGTTCTGAATAGCATTTCAGATCCTCACAGCTTTGCTCTGGGGTATTCTCCTCTGAGCAGGGGCAGGATGGCAGTGGGTGAGTAGCAGGACACCAGGGTGTAACACACAGAGACAGACTGTTTAGGTCTCAGTCATAAGTCAAGGCAAATATTATCTATGATGATGATAGTGGTAGCCATCAAAGGGAACAGAAAAATGTTCATTTAAATCTTCAAGATTTAAATCTTCCAGAACAGAAAATTAAAAAGGAACTATTCCAGACATGTCTACTTTTCTTTCCTTTCTTTCCAAAAAACCCTGTTTTGTCAAAGAGTTTTGTTTCTAAGATTCACTGCTATGGTGTTCAGAAGGGTAAAAGTGGTACCACAACAGATTTCTCTTAATTTCCACAAGTCTCAAAGCTGTGGCTAAATCGAGTGTGCCTTTCTGTCATTTTGCTTAAGTGCTTTTGGCATCTACTAAGCAAAGCTATACACTTTTAATCTTCTTAATTTTGATTGATCTTTTCAATCCTGAAGTAGAAAATAAGATGTATTCCTAATATAACATTTAAATTAAAAAAATGAAAAGGTGTTTTGTAGTTGTTTAGTGGGTTAACCTTGGTTAGCAGCCAGATGCCCACACAGCTGCTCCCTCTTACCCAGGACAGGGGGAGAAAATAAAAAGGAAAGGCTCATGAGTCAAGAGAAAGACAAGGATATCATTTACTAATTGCCACTGGGGGCAAAGCAGACTTGACTTGTGGGGATTTTAATTTGTTGCCAATTAAAATAGTCTTCCACAGTGAAAATTATTGATCATAATTATGATTCTAATAAGCGTTAAGAAGAATAAATAACAACAACTTTGTAATTTAAAACAAACAAAGCCAAAGCCACAAAACACCCCAAATCAATCCTCTGTCCGAAAGACTCCTGACCAGTGCTGCTCCAGATCCAAAGAGTGGCAGCCATGGTGCTGAGCATCACATCTGTGCTGAGCCACAGTCCCTTTAATGCAATGCTGGCTTTCCAAGAGGGGGGAGAACTCATCTCCTCTTGCTAAAGTGATCCCAGCCTTCTTCTTTTGTCCCTTAAAGCTGATTTGCTGATTTATCTCCTTCCTCCCACTCTACTTAATGTTAATGCAAATTATGTGGGATGGTCATCTACTCCTGTCTGATGGGTTTGTGCTCCTTTTTGCTGCCTCACACTTTTCTTCTGCCAAGAGAATTGACCCCACCAGTTTCTGGGTTTGGCAGAGACTTTCTTTCTTATATTTCTTTGCCTCTGGGGTTCAAAAACATCAGAGAATGGTGAAGCTGGTGTAAGAAAGAACAAATGAATGTCTGAGTTATGGGGAGAGCAGCTGCAGGACTTTGAGATGCTAAAGAAATAAAAGAAGAAACCTGCTGCAATTGTCTCCTGAGAACAGCAAAAAATGTATTGATTATTCCTATAGTTCTGTAAAGTGTGTTTTGCCATGGGGAAAATGGAGCATTTCTAAGAATTTTGGAAATTTAAAAAAATTAACTAAGGTATGGTCTTGAGGACTTTCACACATTTTTGAAAATAGAAGTCTGACTTTGGATATGTATGCAATACATCTACCTAATTAAAACAGAATAAACTAAGTTAAAAAAAAAAAAAAAAAAAAAACCTTGGATTTAGTTACCAGTCTATAAACTTTTTACTTCAAAACAAAGATTTAAACTGTCTCTAGCAATTGGAGCCTGCTGTGTTTAGCATTACCCCTGCTGTGTGTGTTCAGGTTGAGATAAGACATCTAACTGAGGTCCTGACCTCTTATAGTCTTTAAAATTCCCAGAACCCATTTTGCAAGAGCATAATTTTCATGTGCTGTTTATTAAATGCAGTCACAGCACAAACAAAGGAAGGATCGTGGTTGACCCATGTAGTTTAAGGCTGAAGCAGGTGGCCAAAGTGGTGTGGTTCCAAAACTGAGGGATTAACCCATGTTAAATTCAACATAGTTAAGATCTAAATCTGCTTTCCCCCTATCTGTAATTTGAAGGGGAAATGTCACATTTTCATGCCCTCACTGGAGAAGGATCCTGGATTTAATCTTGGTCTCTTTTTAAATTTTCTTTCAGTTAGAGCAGGTGCAGTCCCAAACACTTAACAGATTTTTTTAAAAAATCACCTCTAAATCCTCCAGAGCAAAGCCTAATAAATATAATTTGTAGCACTTTGCCATTGCCTGGCACTGTTAAGGTTTGGACCAAGTGTGATGCAGGGTGCAATTGGCTTTACCTTGACTGGAGCCCCAGTGCTATTCCTGTGGCCCAGAGGGACATTTATCACGAGTGAGAGCACAATTACAGTGTAGTTAAACTCACTGCAGTAAATCTTGGGGTTTAAAAAGAGAGCTAAATTTGTTGTTGCAGGTTTGGCTGCATGTCATTAGTCTTGCAGCCCTTGTGCAGTCTGGGAAAGAGACCTGGTGACGCTGCCCCTTTGCTTAGGGATTGTTCTTGTTTATAATGTGTGACCAATTCTAGTGAAAGGATGTGTTTTAAAAATTAGCAGTTGCTTGCTTCTACATCTGGGGCACAGTTTAATGATCTTCATTTCTCTTTTTTTTTCCCCCCCTTTGTCCCTTTCTGCTGCAGCAAACCTGCGTCCAGGGGCTGAACAGAAAGTGGTGTTCATCACGGCACGGGTCCATCCTGGGGAAACACCCTCTTCCTTCGTCTGCCAAGGTGAGTGTCTGCTCCAGGGTGGCAGATCTGGTGGGATGTGATCTCCTTCAGATGCATGTGTTTGGTGTGGATATCTTTGGCTCTGAAAGGGGGCATGACAGATTTTTCCACAATGGAAATCAGCATATCAGGATATCAGCAGAATCTCTCATCTAATACCCAGCTGTTCATCTTCCTTGAGGCTCTAGGAATAGATTGGCTCCAGGTCTTGGGGTGGTTTGCTGAACTTAGTCAGAGTTGGGCTCTGAAGCTATTTGGGAGGAATGAGACAGTCACACTCATATGCAGTATATTTTGTGTAAAGGTCCTTTTCTTAGAGCTTTTCCAGCCCATTTTTCTGGGGTTTATTCTGTTAACTGCTTATTTTTTTCTTGCTGTGTACCATCTCCAGCTTCTTTTCCATCACAAAGCAGTGACCCTAGCTCTCCAGTTGAATTCTAAGAGGCCTCTCTTTGTCTGAAGCTGCTGCTCTGAGGAACACAGCTCCCAGTGGTTGACAGCTGTTTCCTGCACAAAGCATTCCTGTTAAAAATAGAAAGCAAATTGCCCAGCTTGTATTTATAAAGAGTTGTAAATCTCAGGCTTGTGGGTACAAATAAATAAATAACCCTGGCACGCCTCCATATAACTTCATTGTATAGGTCTGAAATATTGTACTTATGCATGTGGCTGTCTGCAGCAGTGAAGTGTTGATGGTGTAAATCAAAGTAGCTCCCCTGGCGCCAGGGCAATTTGGTAATTCACTGCAGCAGCTTGGACCTGGTCCTGCTGAGCCGATGCGTTGCATCAATCCAGCATATGCAGAATTTATTGCGATGCCTGCTCACGGTGCCACAGACTCCACTGCCATTTGCCCTGCTGGTACCCAAAAACCTCGGTGGGGAGGGTCTGGCACACATTCATGGTCTCTCTGTGTGCTCCTCATCCTGGCAAGGTGCTGTGTCTGGCATCATTGAGGCAAAGGTCAGCAGCTGCCCCCTCTGCTGCCCCAGCCACGAGGGCTTGAAGGACACTCTCCTTGCTGGCCTGGAGTAGCAAAGGTAAAACCCTTCCTCTAATAAAACAATGCTTCAGACTGAGAGCAGGAAAACTCAGCGAGTTTCCCATCTCCTGCCGTGCCACAGTCAATACAGGGCATTACAGCACACATGATGTTTGTTAATGAATATGGATTTTTAATTGGCTGCTTTGATTCTGTTTGTGGCTGCTGGCATAGCCCTGTGAAATGAAAGCTGAGGCATGCTGCTGAGGTGGTGCTTTGTAAATGATGTTATTTTATTTTGATAATGGAGAGTTTATTCAAAAGGGAAATAATAAAAAAAAATAGGATGCGTAAAAGCATGTGGCATGCTTAGCCTGATGAAACAGCTAGATAGAAGTCGTGCTCTGATTGTCTCATGGGAACTTTGTGCTTTGTAAGAAAAAAAGCAAAAACAAACAAAGAAAACCCAAAAAAAAAAAAAAAAAAAAAAAGAGCAGGAAATACAAGAAAAATAACAAGGAGCTATCAAGGTATCAGTTTTGGAGAAACACATGAGAAACTTGCTGTGGCTGCAGTCGTAGCTCCTGCTTGACTCTTTTGGGAGTGCCTGGACCCACAGGCTGTGGGCTCTGCACTGAGCCCCTGCCCCATGCAGGCAGAGCTCCTCCTGTGCAGAATTAGCATCCAGACAAGTGGAAATGTCAAACATTTCAAGGCCATTGCAGCATTGTTCCTAGCACTGCCAAATGTGAAATTGGGTGCTTGCCCCATCTTTGGAAACTTTTGCGTGGGAGGATCAAAAGAAGGGATAAAAAAGATTCCTCTGGCAGTCAAGTTGAGGGCACACTTAGGAATTTTATTTCTGGAAGCTTTTTGGCATAGTTAGGTGTTGCAGATTTTATATCCAGATGCCAGCTCAGTGCATATGGAACATGTCAGGATTATTTTTTTTTCTTGGTGGAGAGATTTCTTCTTGAATGTTTGATGATGCTCACCACCTGGAGTATTAAGATCTGGAAACTGATCCCAAAGATTCCCCAGGAGCAGGCAGCATCTCATGGATGGAAGACCAGAACTGTGACTGCCCAAGCTTGGAGAATCAGTCCATAGGGGAATAGAGAATGAGCAAAAAGCTTTATATTTTTTGGTTTTCATTTTTTCCCATTGATCTTTGGTTTTATTCAGTTCAGCCTGAAGAGCTGGCCAGTTCCCTTCCTGCCCTCTTTGGCCTTTTCTCTGCTGAGGGATTTTTAGCTGTATACTCTAAACAGGAGCTTCCTGGGGCCTGACAGAAGGTACCTATTAAAGGCCCTGGGTTGTTTTTGTGTGTGTGTGTGTGTGTGAGGTTTTTTGTTTTGTTTTGTTAGGGTTTTGTTTTTTGGTTGTTTTTTTTTTTTTGGAGGGGGGGGGGTTGGTTTTTTTTTTGACTAGTCAAGGCCCCTGAGAACCAACTTTTCTAGCTTTAATACATCAGGAGATGCTTGTGCCTGTCTTTTGATCTTTTGTCCTCTACTTTACCCACATATTATGAATCTAAGAAAGGATTTTGTATTCCTGTGGGAAGAAAAAAGCTTATCTCTCTGTTCAAAATTGTTTCTCTGTCATTCTTCATATTCTACTATGAAGAATCCACAGAAAACTTGACTTGGATACAAATGCCCTTCATTCCTGTGTTTTAAAGTGTTTTAAACTTGCACATTTCTGTCACCTTCCAGCTGTGGAGTGCTTGCAGCAGTAGCCAGACCTCCTTAGAATCATCAGGCACCTTATCCAGCAGCTACAAACAAGTGCTGTAATATTTCACACATGGTGCAGCTGCCACAAAACCCTGGAGGGCCTCTTCATAAAAAGATGGATTGAGAATCTTTTGTTTCTGTTTGGGTCTTTTAACAGTTAGGACAATGGCTAGCCTTTTTAGGAAGCTTTCCTGGTGGTTCTGAACTGCCTGTGGTGGAGCTGAGGGCTGGAAGTGGAGACCCAGTTATCAGAGAGTATATTCAGAATATTCACATGAGTGCCTTTCAAATCCAAAGGTAGGGTGGTATTCTCCTTCTCAGATGGTGATGGTCACCATGAGCATTGATGTTTGTACCACTTCTAGGGATGAATAAATAGGAGTAGGGTCCAGGATTAAGAGGATTTGTTTTCACTTTGCTTATATAGATCATTTTTTAACCAACTGGAATCACTGCTGCTCCTGGAGGGTTTTTGGAGTGAGCACAAAGAAGTGCAAATTCATCTTGCAGCCTGAACTCATCTCTCTTGGGCTGTTCAGATTTCTGAGAGATTTTTCTGAAGTTGTAGGTTTAGATTATTTTCCTTTCTTAGATATTTTTCCTCATTTTTCTCGCCCACAATATTTTCCTTTAAGAAAATGTGGGCTGTTTTCTCTTCCATGCTTTACTGTAAAGACAAATAAACTAACTATTACAGATGTCAGGTAACAGTGTGCAAAATCTATGCAAGCCCCTACCCTCTAAACACTGGCCATAAGGCAGTTTTTAAATGGCTTGGATTTTATCCAAGACCTGGCAATAGGGGTATTTTTAGCCCCCAGTATTCTCAGAGTCTTATTTTCTTTCCTATGTTTGCTAGATTTTATTTGCTTTGGAGAAAAGCAACTGTCCCTAACTATTCACATACATGAAAAGTTGTAGGAGACACTCCTACGTTTAAGTTTATCCTGTATGCTCTGACTTTTGCAAGCAGTCAGTAATTCCAAGATTAAGCATGTCTAGATGTACCAAGACATGTATTTTACTCACTGATTTAGCATGTTCTATTAGTAGGATGGCATTTGTTGATTTCCCAGTGTGGCATCCACTGTGCCATCTAAATGCAGAAATGAAAATTTGTACCCTAAGCCTCTAACAGGGTTTTCCAGGCTGGGATGCCAGAATGGAAGCCCAGTGAAATACAGGAGGGAGAGGAATCCCACAGCTAGATTTGAAGTTGTTAAGCATCTCAGGCTCAGTGTAATTTGACCTGGAGCTGACCTTGAATCTTATGGGCTGAAAAGGGAACAGCCATTAAAAAGAAAATATACGAAAAACAGACACCTGTGACTCTTTTCCATAAGAAACTGAGAAAAAAATTACTTTTCAATCAGTCTTTTTTTTCTTTATAGCTGCTTAAATGAATGCTCCCTCTTGCTTCACCTTAAATCAGATGATATGAAATGGAGAAACAGATTGCACTGGGCAAGGTCTCTTGATTTTCTGTTTGCATTCTTCGTCTGTGTTTTTAACCCTCACCCTCTCACCAGCAGAGGGCAGGGGAAAAAGATGTGAAAACCTGTACAAATTTTGATTTTAAGTTTAAAGCAGGCAACAGACTGCCTGAAAACAAGTCTCCCAGCAGCTGTCTCTCCAGTTCTGATGTTGTACTATAACTCACTGGGCTAGTGGGTAATTGAACTTGCTCTCTATGTCACCAGGATGCTCCAGGTGCTATGAAGGATTTAACTCCTGGACAGATTCCAAAGTGGCCCCTTAAAACTGTTTTCTAGTTTGTTTTGTGGAGGCAGTGCCTTCATAGTCTTTGAATTTGATCCTGCAGGAAACCTGAGAGAGTTAGTAAGAGAGTGAAGTTGCTAAAATGGAATAAATGTGACTTGGCTGCATTTTCTTCATTGTGATATGGGATTTGTAATGTGTTTGGGATTTGTGGTTTTTTTATTTTTGTGGGAAACACAGTCATAAGTGTGAGAAGGATCCTCATGAAGCCTGTTTCTTCTACTTAGAATTTTACTCGAACTCTGTCTTTTATTATGAAGAAAGAGGAGGAATATACTGTCAGGGTTAAAAGCTGCTTTTCTGTTTCTTTTTTTTTTAGCATTAGGACATAACTGATAGTAACTGAAGGCCAGGACATGTTTTACATGCAAGTGTAAATTCAATCTTTACCTGTGAAAAGAACCTTTCTGAAGGAGCAGAGGTGGTGACCTTGCTTGGCTGTCTCCAGGGTATAAATTTCTCCTAAGGGAAAGAAACGGAGTTCTGTAGCCATTGGTATAAGGTGCTTTTGGGAACAGCAGCTGTACTGGAGAAGAAAGCAGTGCACCTAGAAATTCCTGTGGTGGTAATGACTGGGTCCTCAGAAGCTTGGGGACAACATCTGCCAGATTTCCTGAATGTGCATCTGAATAAATGCATGGCTTGCATCTCACTTGCTCCATTTTATTCTTCTGTCTAGCAAGCCAATTCATCTTTGTTTCCAAGCTACGTTTCCTACCAGAGGAGGAAAGAAAATACGATTCCATAGGGAATAGGAATCCTGTAATTGCATGTTTGTTTTATTACTGTCAAGTCTCACTTCTGTCTCCTCTGCCAAATGAAGGAGAATGGAGGCAAACACTTATGCTGTCCTGGCTACTTCCAGACTCCAAGTGAATGCCTGCATGTGTATAAAGGTTTAGTCTGCAATTCCTCTTTGGATGTCTTTATAAGACATCTCTGGGTGCAGAAGGGGGCTCTGCCATGGCCAGGCAACCAAAGAATGAGTGTTCTCTGGTGCAGAAATGCCTTTTTTGGGAGCCTTTTCCAGTGTTTTCTCTTTGTGGGCTGCATTGCTAAGACTGAAGAGAACTGAACAGCACGGAAGCTCCACTTTAATGGTATTTGTTTTACACTCTCTTGCCACCCTACCCTTAAAGACAAAAAGCTTCCATTCCCTTTCAATACTTCTGGTATCCTATGAAAATCCTTTATGTCCATAGGAAAGTGCATCCCCTAGTGCAGAGTTCCACCCTAGAGGTGACTGTTCTTGGTCAAAAGAGCAGAATCTTTCCATGAAGTGAGTGGTGTTCTGCATCCAGACAATGATATGCACAACTTGTATCAGGAGAGGATGGGAATGGGAACACTCCTGGTCTTTCAGGAGGATGGGAACACTCCTGGGCTTTCAGGAGCAGCTCAGCAATTAGGAGCAGTGAGGGAATGTGGTGAGCAGGAGCTGCAGTTCATGGTCTCTTTTACAGGAGTTCACAAAACCAACTGATGAGAAGCAAACAAAGGCAACAGAACTCAACAGCCTAACCATAAAATGAGCTGCAGGGCTCTCTTAAAGTTGTTAAAATTGCATTCATCCTTCCCACCAAGATTTTTTTCCTTTAGGTGCATAAGAACTTAAAGCTTTAATACAAAGGGAAACACACTCTCCCTGGCTTCTAAAGTAACACGAAAACCACTATTGTCTGTCCCTTGTAAATCTCCTGGATGAGATTTTAGTGTGAAGTATTCCAGGAGAGAGAGGTTGTTCTGAGAATAATAAAGCATCCATACTGGAATAATGGAAATAAAAGCTCGTTTTAAAGTCATGTTGATGCAAATAGACTCTTAGAGGAATTCCTGCTGCCCAGTGTGACATTGGCTGTCACAAGGTACCACAGGCTTTGAATTAATTCATTGTAGTGTCAGGCATGTACAGGAGGTTGTACACCTGGGTTCCTGAGCTGGAGGAAATTTATGATGAGTTTAGATTTCTCTGGCTAGAGAGTCATGTGATTAGATGTGTTTTCTGGAACTCCTGCACAGAAGAGGAGGTGTGATGGTGGCAGGGTGCGGAGGTGGACTGTGCATGAGCTGGGTGTTGCTGTTTGCAACTGCAGAGGAATCCCCAGAATTTTGGAAACCTGAGGTGTCCCCAAGGGAGGGGCTGTGTCATCTGTGGCTGTTCTGTGGCTGAGACATCTCTCCTCACCAACAGCAGAGGTTGCTATCCCACCTCTTCTGTTGAAGCTGAAGTAGCAGGAACAGCAAGTTGGTCTGGTCAGACGGGCTCACCCCTCTTCAGCCCACCCCTGGGTGCTCATCTTTCTGTTTCCAGTAACTCCTCATCCCTGGGACAGCAAGGTCAGCTTTGCCTGTGCAGCTTAGAAATGTCAAGTGGCTTTGTTTGATTTGGTTTGCCCTTTGCCCAAAGCAGGCCTTTGACTAGCTCTGCTTAACTAATCCTCTTTAGAGTAATCACAGAGCTAAAGGAGCCCTTGGTCTTCAAGGGGAGAATTGAGAAAGGCTTTCACTGTAGAACAGCAGGCAAATTTATTTTGTCTCCATGTGAGATTGCCCAATTAATCTCTTGAACATCCTGGTTTTGCAATGTTTCTTGACTGCTCATACTTTTGGATAACATGGACTTAAAGATAATTTCCTCCCAGCCCAAGCTCCCTCTAGGGCAAAGCATATCATATTTGTACACACTGAGGCATTTTGCTGATGTCTGAGGATAAGAAAAAGAGAAAATATTGATTACCTGGGTTTCATGATCACTTGACTTTCCTTAATATGGCCTGGTTTTCCCACTACAAATTGCATCCTGAGTGGACTCTGAAGGTGTTTATCCATGTCTGCCCAGTTTTCAGGGTCCTTTTCTGTGCTTATTGCTCTATATGGCCATGGGCAGCAAGTCCTACACTTTTGGGGAGCAGTATTACCCCAGGTACCAGATCTTCTCTGGGCCAAAGCAGGAAATAAACATGCAAAACTCAGGACAAAGATGTAAATAACACAGGAAGTTTGGGCTTGTCTTTAGACCTCATTTGCATAGCTCTGTTTTTAATGGCAAAAAAAAGCTCTGATAAGTGACCATCATTGCCATCAAGGAATCAGGGCTGAGATAAACCCTTTTAGTCAGTGCAGCAATGTGTGAGAGCTGATCAAGCTGCAGGTCAGGATTCACAATTAGGATTCTCTTCTACTTTTTATAATTTAAGCCCTTTCCATTCTCCTTCAGCAGTGCCCCAGCTCTTCCTCACAACTGATACTAATCTTGCTGCTCTATTGTTTCCAGCTTTGTCTCCTGACCCTTTGTTCTTTGCCTGCCCTGGCTGGGTTCAGTTGAATTGATTTTTGTTTTGTTTTGTTTTGTTTTGTTTTCATTTTGTTTTCAGTCCTTTTGTCTCCGAGGTGCTCTGCACTTACCTTCCTGCTCCTTCTGCTTTGCTCTGAGGAGCCAGCATTCATGAGTGACTGGGACTTGGCCGCTGCAAACTTTTCTTTGACCCAAGGGCACTGGGATTAAATTTTCCCTCTGCCCCTGCACAGATTGCTCACAAACTCCTCGGGTGCCTGTTGCATTGTGTACATGTTTATGAGAGCCATGTCAGCCTGACTTCTCCAGCTTACAGAGAAAAGGGTGCAAAGCTTGTTTGGAGGGCAAGAAGAAGGGACTTGAGATGAAAGCAGGCTTCTGCCCCAGCTAGCAGCCCTTCCGAGCTTGGCTTTGCTCTTTCACTGCAGTCTGGCTTCTCTGCACTCTGAGGATGGAAGGAAAGGGTAATGGGGCACATTCATTACCAGTTCTGCTTAATTTACCTAAGAAGAAGCATAGGCACAAATTACTTTGCTGGGACCCTAATGCAGGGGCAAACTTCTATGAAACACTTTGTAAGCAGGAAGGGTAAATTTAGGGGAGTTTTGAGCAATGGCAAAGAGCTCTCTAAAAAATCACTCTGGCCAGGAAGTTTGGTTCCTTAGTGACTGATGTCACCCCTAAGTGGCAATTTCTAGATGTGCCCTATAGTGTTAGTTCAAGGGTCAAATTACTTATTACATGTTCCACAAATGGTAACATGCTCCTGGTATCTGTGCTCTGACTTGGAGGTTATGGTTTTAGTCTTTGCTGCTGCTAAATGTAAAAGATAATTGGAGGTGGATGAAAATAATTAATTTGTATTTTTTTTTCTAATGCCACTGGTTTTCAAAGAGGGCTTTATTATAAATTTCATCCAAGCTCACTTATTTTTTTCCTATTTTCCCTTTCTCTCTTTTTTTTTATTTCTCTATTTTTTGTCACTTTATCACTGATGGGAAAAAACAGTGGTGGGGAAGAGAAAACAAAGAAAGGCAAAGATCTGTGGTCATGTAAAAGAAGAGGAAAGGAGAAGTTTGCAGCTCTCATTATGTGAAATTTTTTCAAAATTATCCAAGTTTACTTCAAAATTTTCAGCCAGTGGTACAGTGTGTAGGCAAAATATTCAAAAGGTGGATGTGCATTATATTATTGGCAAGCATCAGCCAAATCTTTGGGTGACTACAAAACAGGTGTGACACAGACAGTGACAACAGGGCAACTTCTGGTTCACCACCTACCCAAAAGGAGCATCACTGAGAGTTTTCAGTTTTTGTAGTGATTAAAGTTGGACTGCTGTGATGATTTTAGTACAACACTGATCAGCTTCATGCCTTGTTCCCTTAGAAACACTTGCGCTTGGTGTCATAACAGCAAAGAGAGAACAGGAGGGTGGCTGAGGTACAGGAGGGTACAGGAGAAGCCATCCAACCTCAGTGAGCTTTACCTGCCTACCATCAAATGGGACATGATCTGTCAGAAGTCTAGGGTAGAACTGAAAAATGCTGTGACCCAGCCTTGGCCCAGGTGCCATCTTTGAAAAGCTGGATGTGTCTCCCATTCCTTGGGAGAAGCAGGGAACAGAGCTGGAAACCTATTGGAATGCACCCCTAATTTCCTGCTGGAGGGTTGCCTGCCCTGGGGACAGCAGATCACCGAGATCTGTTTGCCCAGCATGTTCTGTGGCACCTCTCCCTTCTGAAGTCTGGCTCCTTCATGCAGCAAAAGGTGTTGTTTATTAAAGTTAAGTTTACCTTTAAGATCTTAAAATTCAATCTGACTGATTGAGGTAGAAAGTCAGAGAGTCCTGGTTACACATGAGCTCTGATTTTTCCTCCTGGCAATGTTCCTAATGGCCAAGGATATGAGGGAAACAGCACCTTGACATCAGCTGGTGTGGTCACAGTGCTGCCAGAGTTTAAACCCATCATTGCAAAGTGCTTGGGGAGAGCTTCTGTCTGGAGCTTGCTGGCACTTGAGATTTCATTTGCATCTGAGGCAGACTGTGAATGTAGAGTGCATTAGAACATTTCCACAGGAATTCTTATTCTGGAATGAGAGCATCTTATGCCTTCTTCGTTTAATATGCTTCAAAGTTGATTTTGCAGTAAGAGTGTCTCCAAACAGAATTCTTTAGGAAATAGTGAGGTTTTTTAGCTGCTTCTTCCTAAAACTGCAATGACAAACCCCCATAATCCATGGAGGCCTCCTGAAATTTATATCCTTCTGACTTGCCTCACCCATGCTCCTCAGATGGAAACATGTACTTTTGTAACCTCCTGGAGAATTTCACTTCTTCACAAGGAGAGATGCTTGTGGTGGTCCTACTCATGTGAGAAAATGTTGCTGATTATTCCCTTTCCAGTAGTAATTGCCATCACCTTTAAGATCTCCAATGCATCTTCATTTTCACAGCAAAATTTTCTCTGGAGTGGAGGTAGGGGCTTATGCCATATTCTGTTGCTTAACAGCCAGGAGCACATCTGCACTGACAGACAGTGACCCTAATTTATTTCTGTGGAGCTTCTTCTTGCCTGGATGTCATGCAGCGTAAATAAAAGAACAGATCCATCTCCAGTGACGAGGGGCAGAGCAGAGCTTTTGCAATTTCTTTCTTCATGTAGAGACATGGTCATTTTTTTTATTTTATTCTTCTATAAGACAAAAAAATAAACCACAGGGAAAAAAGCTTTTTCCTGCTGGAGCGTAGCGCAAGCAGCTATCCAACAAGTCCCCTCCAGTACCACTGAAAGCAACTTGCAGATACACAACTTTCATCTCTGAGTCAAGGGGAGGAATTTCAGATGCAGCCAGCATTTTCTTAGCCATCAGATCTTCCCTGAGGATTAGGTTTTTGTTTAATAAATCACTCCATTTTTATCTTTTTTTTTTTGTTTTCCCCAGAAATACAATTCCTGCTTTATTTGCCTGACAAAACTGAAGCTACAGACTTCGCTGTGCAAGTGGACTTGCATGTTTTATTTCAGTTTTAACTGTCCTTTGACACTGATTAGAACAGCTCAGCCTCTACCACCTTGATACCATCTGTTAGGGAGGAGATGGACACAGATCTACTTTATTCTGGGTTTTGCTTATGTGGTACTTGTGGATGTCTTTGAGGGGCAAACCCAGAGCAGGCACGAAGCTCCCACCGGCTTCAGGGCACAGGTGACCACCTCTGAGGAAGCTGATGCCACTCTTGCCTTTCTCATGCCCAGAAGGAAACCACAGGAGAGTCTAAAACAGCTCTTCATTAGCAGGATTCTCTCTCTCTGATTCTGGAATTTGATGGTTAGATTTCTATATGCTGTTTTAGAGCTGCTGCTTTGCTGGTGCCTGGAGACTTTGTGCCCTGCTTTGCCACTGGAGCCTCGCAGGTGCCTTTGCCCCACCGGGGAGAGAACAAAGTGCCTCGTGCCTTTGCAGTCGGTCTGAACAGAAGGACAGGAAAATCCTATAAAAGTGGAGCAGTATAACCTGCAAACCCAGTAAAGTGGAAATCAATGAAGCAGCCAAAAGGTGCCATTACAGCTGGCTCAGTGCAAGTTCTCGTGTACGAGGAGCTGCAAAGCGATCTCATCGTTCGCCCCACAGGGAAATGAGGGAAATGGCTGCGCAGGCTCCTGCCAGGCCAAGTGCCAGCTGCCTTTGTTTGCACCTGGGGAGTGTGTGGGTGTGCCACTTATGAAGGGCAAAGCCACATCTCCAGCAGAAGTGAATGTTGCAGCATTTCTGAGAAAGAGAGGGCATGATTTATGTTTGGAATGAGATTTGAGCTACTCCAGTCTAGGCCTCAGATCTGGATCTTGTGAGGCCTTCCAAGCCTTTGGCGCAGTAAGAATTTAGTCGTGGCACAGTTAGAAATTATGTTAAGGTGACTACAAAGCAATGAGCTATCTGAGTGTGAATTAGGGTAGAGCTGCAGTGTGAAAAGCCTGACCACCTTAAGACAAAGACAAACAATGTTAGCTTGCCAATGAGGGTGACTTTGTAAACTATATGGAGGTGTATATAAACTGCCATCTTCTCTCTAAGAAACAGAGAACGTTGCATTAACCATATTGGTTTGACGTGCGTTCTGTGCTGTCCAGCTTTCCTGTTTTATGAGGACCCTGGTTTCAAGTGAACAGCTGGGGCTCAGTCCTGAGAAGGGAACAGCTCAGCTCTTCTCTTTAGTTGAGCAGATTCTGAGCTGAAGCACAAGAAACAGTTCCTTTCCCACATTCCAATTTTCTTCTGAATCCTTTACCTGTGTCCTCTTGGGATCCAGAGCATTAGGGCACCACATCACCCATGAGGGTACCCAGTGTGCTCTTGCTCCTTCCCAGCAATATGGGTTCCACTTTGATCCCAGCAGTGACAGCACCAGGAGACTGTCTAGCTGAGGAGCTCACTTGTGATGTGGCCAGTAGCAAATGTCTATAGGTTGTTGAAGAAAAAGGCAAATTAAAAAGAGATGCCCTTAATACACTTTCCTAAAACCCAGCAGGTGGTGGGAACTGGAAAGGATAGGTGTGAATGAGTGATGTTCTGCAGGGCCCCTCTGGTCTGTGTGTGTGCCTGCCTGACTCAAGCCTGCTGCCTTTGGGTCTTTGCTTGGCCGAGCAGCATGCTTGCAGATGCTGGAAAGCATTTTTAGAATGTGTTTAAAAATACATATTTTTCATTTCTTCCCTCTCATTATTTATGTAATGCCCTTTCCCTTTTTCACTGTATATTAGATTTTCATATGTAAATGTATTCTCTGTCTGCCTCCAGAGAAATCCACCTTTTGCCTTCTCAGCTTACAGCACATTCTTTGCTTGGGATAATCTATCCATCTTCAGGTTTCTGCAGTTCTTGTTGTGGCCACAATTAATTCTCTAAGAGCTCAGTGTGGTGCTGCTTTGTTCACTGGGCCTGCAGAGCAGCACTCTGTGACAGACCCAGGGGAAAAACTGGGTAAAACTAATTGAGCTTCTGCTCCCAGTGCCCACCTTTGTTCAACCAAGCACACTGAAATCCCAAAGGTTCCTGATTCCCAAAGAAAGGCAGCTGCTGCCAGGTTCTGAAAAGGTAACTCTGGTTGTATGGGAAGCGCTCTGAGTCTGGGGAGACAATTCAACAAAAGGCTTGAAAGGACAAGGTTCATCCTCTTTGGCTATTCCTTGCAACTTTTAGTGGTTTCCCAAGTAGAAGAACTAAGTCTGCTTAGTCCTCCTTGTGTCCATCAAAGTTTATTTTTATCACTTTTATAGCTCTACTGGGAATCTTTTCCCCAGTGCAGGTAACCTTAGAAAATTTACACTTGTGGTGCAGTCTTCTTGCTGGGTCTGGAAAGATTTCTGACCTCCACGTCTGCAGTTGTCATGATGGGGAAGAAAGCAGCCATCTCCCAGGCTCTAGGGAGCTCAGCCTGCTCCTGGGTAAAGCAGCAACACTCTAATAATGATGCAGTTTCTCTATTTCCCCTGCACGACCCTTACAGCTCTAAATAGCAAACCGGAGAATGAAGTGATTTTCTGTTTCTGCTTTTTTTACCTCCTTGCTGGTGCTGTGTGAGCTGTTGGTGGACAGCTGTAACCCCCCTTCAGGGCCATGGTGAAAAGTCTGGTGTTTTCTGAGTTGATAAGGATAGCAGGAAACACTGCAGTGCTGCCTGAGTTAATTCTGCCAGGGTACATGCCTGCTTGACTCTGGTTCATGCATTCTGGATTTTACTCTCCTTATGTTTATTTTTTCCTCCTCTTTGCAATCAAGCCTCTCTTCTGGTTTGTCTCTTGTCTTGCACATCAAGGAAGGTGGAATCTTCTGCATATTTCTGTTCAACTCTAGCTGTATTTAACATTGGTGAATTCTGTAAAAATTGAGGGTCATATGAATATTTTTTGAGCTGACTGGGGAACTTACACTCATGGGAAGGACATACTTTGAATAATAATGACCAAGCACATCATATTCTGAGGTAACGTCTTGAGAACTATTCTGATAAATCCCAAGTAATTCATTAATGAAACAAGATCATCTGATCCTTGCAGTGTTTCTCCAGGAACCCTTTTGTTTTTCCCCAGGAGGAAAAGAGGCATTATCCAGGGGGTATTAGTAGGCTCATTTTGATGCGAAGAGAACTCCTAGCTCCTTACAGCATATTAAGAAAATTAAAGAAAGGAAAGCCAGCCAACGAAGCCACCCACTCAGTCTGTGCTGTGCACCGAATTTAGGAACCCTTCAGGCAATCCTGAAGCAGGAGCTGTGTGCTCCTGCCAATACCTCCTCTCTTTGTCAGCCTGACAGGTTCTTTCAAGTCAATTCCACAGGTTTTTGCTGTTGCATCAGTTCTACTGGAGAACTGCAAAACTGGCCCTGGGCCTGGGGAGATTAGTTTGTGGTTAAGCAAGAAACATCAGCCATCAGGGTAATTAAGGGACTGAGATAAGGGTTCATCACTGTGCAGGGCAGACAGTCTGCTTCCCTCTGTGCAGGTTTGCACTTTTTACCAGACAAATTCTGACCTGGCCTCATTCTGCTCTTCTAAATTAGTCTTTCCTTTGAAGTTTGTGGGTACCCATTGCTGCAAGGAAGAGAAAAGGGAGATACCATGAAATAGTGGGAGGGTTTAACCCGGTGTTCCACCTGGGCTCGTGGTGCTGCTGCAGAGAGCAGGAGTGCCCTGCACTCAGAGCTGCACTGGAACAAGGGAGATGGTGCCACCAACACCCTGATCAAGTGTTCAAGCAGCCTGCTGCTGCCACAAACACCAAGCTTCAATCTCGTGGGTCTATTCCTTGTTTTATGTCTTTTCTTAAAGTCTGAAAAGAGACAAAATCCAATTCAATGGCATCAAAATGAGTCCAGAGGCCACATATTGTTGCATCCAACAAATAAGAGAAAGGGTCAAAGTGTTTGGTTCCTTGGCGGTTTCCAGCTGCCAAAGCATCAGACCTAGTCTTAAGACATATTAGAAGACAGTTTTATCAAAACCAGATTATATGAATGTATGACCTAATAATTACAGAATTATGTGACCTAGGGCATCTTTTGTAGCAAGGTCATTTATGTGGTCTCATCATCTACTCAAATCTGTTTAGTAATATTTTGGTTTTTTTTTTTTTTTGGCTTTTCAGACAGGATCAAACTTTGGGTAGTATAAAGTATCTAGCGAATTTTAAAGTAGGAATTAGATTTGTCCTCACAAATGCTTGTCTTTACTTTTTTTTTTTGACTGACAATTTTAACAGCCAAACATAATGCCACATTTTACCCTCTCCAGGTAATCCTGTGAGGTTCTGAGAACCAGTTATAGTTTGTGGAACACTTTGTGTGCTCCTTTTTGTGCTTACTTGTTGGGAAGAAAAGAAAAGAAAAGAGCACAAGTGAGAGTACTCAGGGCTGCAATTTTGAACTGACCAGCAGCTCTGGTTGTCTCTTTCCATCCTGACCTCTACAGGGCTGATTTTCAAAAAGTGCTTATCTTTAGTGAAGAGTGGGCTGGGAATGGACTGTCAGTGGCTCAGTTCTCACTAGTGACAGCTGAGTAAGAGCAGAAAAATTTCAGAATTTTACTCAAACCTAGCCTTTTGTGGCCACTTGCCATGTTTCCAACTACAGTCAGCTCCAATGAGCTTTCATGAGTTTGTTTAGAAAATCCATCTGCTGCTTTTGGCCCCAGAGATGCCAGTTTTGCTGCCCTGCAAATCTGGCCATTGCTACCTCAAGTTGAACACACTAAGATAGCAGACTCTTGTAGCAACTTGCCAAAAATCAGCAGTGCTAGAGACTGAGATCTGGCATTCTGGCTCCTGATCCCACATCCCAGTCACTAGGAATGCCAACTTTAATTATGTTTTACTGGCAATGTATATCTATATCTTTTCAGCACTGAATTGGGATGTTGTGCTCCAGCCAAGCACCAGCAGCCACATATCCTTCAAAGCAGATGTGAATCTTTTTATGAGGAAGGAGCAACAGCTCATAAAAATACATAGGAAATCCCAAACACTCATCACTTAGCAACTTTCTACACTGAACCGATTGTACTTCTAGACTGCTGATTTGTGACTGACTATTCCAGTCACATTCATTTCACTGTGTATTCTCCCTGTTTGAAATGCATCTGGAGTGTCAGGACTGGAACTCTTTAGTGTTCTGAGGCCTTGTTTGCATGGTCTAAATGTAGAAGTCTCTCAAAAATAGTAGGATAGTGCACATGAAAGGCAGAGGTGTAAATGTGCCTCCTCTATGTGGATAAATATTGGACATAATAATATGTCCAATCAGCAGACACATTAAAATGGGAAACAAGGTCTACCTCATGGAATTGTATGGTCCATTTCCTTACCCAGGAGTCCCTGAATGCTTTCCCAAATCTTCATTGAAGTTGCAATCCCAGTAGATGCCAAATGTCATTTGAGGCTGTGATGGCAGAAATGTCTCCTGTATCCTTACAGTGATGTGAATAGGATTTTTATACCTGCATAATTCTGGAAAGCAGTTGAAATGTTTGGGCACCAGAATGGTCAGAGTCATTTTGTCATAGAGCTGGGATGCAGCAGCACAACAGGCACTCACTGTCCCCACACCCTGTGATCTGCTGATGTGTTTGGAGAGGGCTGTCACACACCTGTGGTCCTCCACCAGAGACTTCAGTCCCCTCAGTTAGATCATTACATGCAAAAGAAGATATCTGGGAAACCTGGAAGGGTGGAGGTGCTGGAGTGCCCTGACTTGGGTCAGCAACTGACAGAGCATTTTCTCTCTCATACTGACAGAACCCAGCTGGGAGGTTCCAGACTGCTGTTCCCATTGCTTCCCATGGATCTGTGTTCCAGCCACTTCAGATTCCAGATTAATTATTTGTGAAACCCTGGGCTAACTGGAGGAGGGAGGGAGGGAAGGAATGGTCGGGAATGATGGATTTTTAAAATCTTCTTTAAATCAATTACTGTATGTGCTTACCATGCACATTAAAATTAGAAAAAATCCACAGTGCTTTGCTCTGCCATTTGAAGTATTTGTTGCCAGTCATTCTCAATTCCTTTGCAGGCAGCCCCTTCAGCAGAAGCGTGGTTTTCTCTGGAGCTGACATTAGCTCTGTTCCACTAGGTTGGCAAAATGCAGTGAGGATTGAGTTCCCTGGGAGACTGGCTGTTTTCCATTTATTTCACTGCTCTGGAAACAGGCCTAGCTGTAATGGCCTAACATATCTTAGAACAGGAAAATTACTAATTCAAGTCAGTGAGCATATTTTCATTTTAAAAGAGTAACAAATTAAATAAACTCCCTGCATTTTGCATTTCAGACCTCAGTGTTTCATCTGCTGTAATCTAATTCACCCATTCATTTCCTGCACATTCATTTTATCCCATTATTTGAGATTTCCTTTGCTTTTAATCCTGTGTTTTGAAGAGACCAAGAGTTACAGCAGAGAATAGATGAGAGACTAAACGGTAAATAAAAGAACAAACATGCCGGAATATAGCTTGTTGTGTTTCTAATCAATCTGCTTATTGCAGCTGGATCCTTGGTTAGGTGTGCAACTTTTCTGTCTCAGGTTGATTAAAACTTACTTAAAAATAAGTGAAGTGGGGCTCTGTGCACACTTCACCAGGTACTAACTGTTGGTTTGGTTTTTAGGGGCTTTTTTACAATAGCAATTATGGTTGCAACAAGATCTTACTTAGCACTGAAATATTTACCTGTCTATCTGGGGAAGAATTGCTGTGTGATCAAAAGGTTTGATACTCCAAGAGAATCAATGAGTCTTTTTCTTTCTGTACCCTTTAGAAATAATCTAACCCGGGATGTCCTTCCTAGAGCTGTCTCATCTGCCTTGGTTGGCTCTGATGTGTTTTGCCATGGGCAATTGTTGTTTAGTTGTTGTCTCCCTTGAGACCTTCCTGTCCACAGGAGCCACTGGGGAAAATTGTTCACTTCTCTGCATTTTCAAAAACCCTGATTGTTTCTCATTGTGTGCCACCCGCAGGCCTGTGCAGGTCCCCTCTGAGCCTTTCCTGGGGGAAGTCTAAATGAAGTCTGAACATCAGCAGAGAAAGCAGAAGAGTCTGACCTGAAAAGTGGGGTCTGAGGGACACTCACTCAGGTTTTGCACAAAGTGCTGCATCCCTCTTTCCCTCACTTGCCTTGCTGGGTGTGCTGAGGATGTCCAGAGAGGGGGCTCAGGGAAAACAGACACTGTTCTGGATCTTCCCAGTATCAATTGCAGAAACTACTAAGAGAGGCATATGCATGCAGATGTACACCAGTTTGGGCATGTGGAAACTGGTGATATAATTCAGACATCATATTTCCCTTCATCTAACACCATAAAAACAGGTGGCTGTTTTAGTTTTGCAGTGCTTCTTCACCAGCAGTATTAACTTTTATAATTTTGATGAAATAAACCTTGGTTTTGCCATGGATTCCAAAGGGATCTTTGGAAAGATAAAACAACCTATTAATAAAGCATTCAAAATCTATAGATTCTTTCTGGATTGATGTTAGCATCACCCTTCTTCTTTCCTTCCCCTGCCCAAGAAACATGTTTCTAAAAAGGGTGCAATACTACAAACAAAACACGTTGGAGTTTCTCAATCTGTTTTTCCACATTAGGAGGAGGAGCAGAACTGTAAGGAGGGGCAGATTCAGCATCTGTGATGATCTTGTGCATATGGACCCCTCTGTGATGATCTTTTGTAGGCATAATTTTGGTGACAGCATGATGTTAGATCATGTCAGTAACCTCTCTATGAGTCAGCTCTGCTCGTTTATCACCCTTCACATGCTTTTATTTTTGTTCTTGTGTTGTGCTGAATATTGAGGCCTTTCAGAACAAGGCATTTTTGGACCATTTCTGCCTGTTGAGCTCTGCTGGGGGCTGCTCTGAAGGAGCAGCTGTGTGTTCTCTGGAGCCCGCTCTGGCACAGCATTGCTGTGGCCTGTGCTGGGCAGGGTCAGTGGGACTGTGACACCTTTCCCACCATGCTGGGGTGGAGAAGAGCGTCCATCTGTCTTTTTCATGTTTTGTTTTTTTGTTTTGGTTGATGGGTTTTTTCCTGCAGTGCCATGAGACAGGGCACAGGCTGAACAGACGAGGGCTCTGTTGCTGAAGGAGAAACAATTCTCAGGCAAATGGTGGCACAGTGGTGGCTTGCTGTCATTTATTCTGTGTATTGTACTTGGAGACAGGATATTATAACTGCTTGACCATTATCACCTGGGTTTTTTTTTCACTATCACATTAAAAAAACCACTCCAAAAAACCTAACCCCATTTTTTTGCTTTCTTACTCTCCAATGAAACATAACTATAATGTCATTCACATTGGATGCAGTCTCCTTTAACAGTACATTTAAATAGTTTCATGTGAGCATATGCATTTGGGACTCCTTTACATTTCTTTTCCAGTGAATAGATCCTATGGCTGTTAGAGCCCAATTGTCACATTCTCTTTAGCCTGCAGGCTGTGGTGAGCTGACTGAAGGATACCAGCAGCTACTCAGCATTAGGAAATGGGTTTGAAAACATAAATTACTTCTTTCTTGGCATATACTAGATACAGTGCAGGGTATGTTTGCATTAGCAGTTGCCATATTGCATTAGGATCTGTGCAGATTAGATTTTCACTAATAGGAGCAGGGCAAATGTATTATATAGTTGCACAATTAAATATATTGTCAGAATGAGGGTGAAAGGATGGAGTAATGGAAAAAGCAGGGGATAAGGCTGGCTTTTCTTTGGAAGGAGCAAATGTGGAGAGGTCATGGTAGAGCCAGCAGGAAGTTTAAACAGAGTTTAAGGAGGTTGGTTGAGGAAATGTCTTGACAGAACAGTGGAAATGACACGTTATGAAGGAGTGAATGATTATCTCGCTTAAAAAGAACTAGCAGATAATTTGGGCTGGGCAGAGAGATACCACAGGACCTAACACTGAAGCAGATGAGAGTTGCTGAGTTACAGAAGGCAGGAGAAATTTGAAAAAGAGCATTCAGCCTTGAGAAAAAATAATGACAAGGAAGTGACTCAGAGTAGAAGGGCTTTGGTTCAGATTTAGTGCAGTTTCAGTGAAGCTGGGTTTACCAAGAAATTAGTTTTTTAACAGTCTGACATTTTTAAGTGTCAATGTGGCTGGCTGTGTCTCTAATACTTGCAGTTGTGAGTATTGTTTTCCCTTTTCTTGGTTTTCAATTCTTTCTTCCCTTTTGCTTGCAACTACGAAAAGCTCATTGAAGTTAATGTAAAGACTTTGGTGGATTTTTAGTGGACTATGAATAAGCCTCTTCTTGTGTCATGGCTGAATGCTGACTTCTGAGCTGTTCTGGTTCCAGGCAGCATCTATAATTGCATGTTATTATTTGAAATATAAAGATTTTAATTGCTTTCCAGTAAGCTTGAGAGGAAAATAATCCATATTGTTTTGCTTCTTCTAATTGGAGAACTTTTCCACACTGTAATGTGTCTCGGTAGGCCCATTCCATCACATTCTCTATTTCATTTTGAAGTCTCTTGAAGAGATAATACTTCGTTATTTGGCTATTTTCCTTGATCTCCAGACACAGAGGTTTGTGTTTTTAAATAATGCTTGTCTTATTTTTCATAGCTGATGTGACTGGTTCAGATTGGATTATTTCCTTTGACCCAAACTGGGGCTACAGTTCGAAGATCCAACCAATCTGTGGGCAGCCTTTTTTTTTTCTTTAATAGCAGTCTAATTGGCAGACCAATTAATCTGCTCATCTGTGAAAAGAAAATTTATGGCAATAAGTAGTTCTATTTCCAGAAGTCATTCTCTAAAGTAACATTACAGTGGCCTTGTTTACTTCATGCCCTGCAACACGATCCAGTGCCTCAACAGTACCACAGGTCAATTAGTGGACAATTTAAGCAATTATTAGCCACTAACAAGGGTGACTGGCATCATTACCCTTCCTGTTTACCAGCAAACTGTTATTTTAATACAAAGATCAACAAATAAATTAGGGCATCTGTTGTATTGCCATGTCTGCCTTGAAGTAAATGATATTAAATGGGCTTTGGTTGCTGCCAAATTCTTAACCCCAGCCTAATGAGATACACTGATATGTCTCTTGCTGATTACAGGAGCTGTAAAATTTAGTTTGTATTGATTTATTAAAAGGAGGATCAAGTTCTCAGCAACGGTATTTTTTGTTTAATACTCTAATATCTATCTTTTTATTTTAAACATTATTGATCTGGACTACTTCAGACAGTCCAGAACTATTCGGTTCCTCTGAAAGACAAAGCTATTTCCTAGTTATATTGATTATTTGGATACTTACAATAATTTCAGGGTGAGGTTTGTATATGTAAATGTATGCTTTTCTCTCTTGGTTTTCTCATGCTCCTTAGAACTGCCTCTACTTCCAGGTTAGAATTCTGAGAGTTATTCTTAACACTTCTTTGGTATTTGTACAATAGGGTAAGGCTTTTTCAGTCTAAACTGACTGTCTAAGTATGAAAATCAAGTAAATCTCCTTTTCATGGGTAACTTGATGGTAACTTCAGCAGCCCAAGCAGATTGGGGTGCCTGGGGAGGTGCTGGGTCATGTTTGACACCAAGCTCTTGGTGCCCAAGATCGGGTCCTTTAGTTGGGTGCAGCAGTGAATCAGGCATGTCAAACCCTCACCTATTGCATGTTTATGTGCAGCCTTCCACATCATTGCATGTTCTTTCTCAGGGAATAGCAATTGCCTGCTGAGAACTGCAGCTTCCAGTTGCCAAGATGCTCCTGCCAACCTCTGTGAGTGAGGCTGTCAGTACCAGGGGGAAATGAGCAGAACCTGGACAAGCCTCTCCACTGGCACCGTGACAGCTTCAGCAAAGCCCTGAGAGTTTGGGCTCTTGTGTCACCTCCTGCAAGAAAAGCAGTCCTGTTAGCCCTGAGGTATTCCCAGTCCTCCCTGCTGCCTGGGGAGCTGTGGCATGTGCCTGCCTGGTGTGCTGCCAAGGCCTTTGCTGAAGCAATGATCCACAATGCACACGATGCAATATTTGTGTTGGTTTTATTTCCATTTGAAGGGTCTTATCTAACCTGGGAAAAAACTTGTTCTGGACACACAGATTTCTGAATAGTTAACTCATCCAAGTGTTTTAGAAAACAGGAACTGATGTGATGTTTGAGTTTGGTTGAGTCAAGTTGCAAGCTCTTTAAGACTAAAACCAGCACAGGGTCTTGAGAAACCAAGGACTGAGGGGTTGTTTCCTTTAAGTGATTTTGAGCCCTCCAGGTGTGAGTACTGTGGATTATGTTTCAGACACTGCCAGGAAACAGTCAGAGCAGCAGTTTAACATAGCTAAGGTTTTTGTGTTTGCATACAGTTAGGAAATCTGGTTATTCAGGATCCAACTGTGTCCCCATCGTTCCTCTGTGTTCTTGCTGTTGGATAATGAACAAAAGTCACAACACCAGCCAAAAAGCAGATCGATGTTCGGTTTCCTTCATCGAGAGGAGGTAATTGCAGGAACATTTCCTGAGCAATATAATTATGTATATGCTAATTTGCCTCAGAAGTTCAGGTTTAGTTTCTTCTCGAGTGGAAGATCTGGTTACAGAAAGTTCCTCTCTCCTCTTCAGGATTAGTCACTGAGACATGAAAAAGTTGCTGATATTTAGAATCAACTATACCTTGATCATCTCAGACATTTCAGAAGCCTCGTTTTTCTCCATGTGCCCCCGAAAATTTGAATTAATTCCAACAGCAGTCTAGGTTCAGACTTTCTGGTATTTGAAATACAAAGTGGGCTGTAAGAAATTAGCTAAATGAAGGAGTCATGCAGAATGTGAGATTTTGGTATCATCTTTAATGCATGTTTCAGCCAAGTTGTAAACAACTGCGTTTAACCTGTCATGAATGGGGTTTAGGGGCTCTTTTTAATACTTTGATTGAATCACAAAAAATCAGGTCTGATTTTTTGATAGCTAGATAGCCCAGGCCATCCCTTGTATGCTGAATGATTGCTTGTTATAGCTATTCCCTGAGGCTTTACCCTGTCCAGTGTTAAATGTTTCTGATGATGGGATTCCACTCTTACCCTGGAAAGACAATTCCACACTCTAATAGAGCTCACCATTACTGAAATTTTACTGATGAGCAGCCTTAATTTTTCTCTGCTTAATTTTATCCTGTTACTAGACCGTAGTGATTGATTTATTCTGGGGAAATTCAGTAAATGGTTCCTGCTGCACAGGATGGACCTTACAATAAATAGCAAATTGTCATGACCTATCTGTGGGTGTCCCGAGATTACACAGGAACTCAATTTATCTCAACATTAATTCCCTGGAAGCTATTTCTGTCAGTACCAACTCAGTGGAGGGATGAGCAGTGAATTTAACTGCCAGATTCCTGCCTCCTGCCCCAGCACCAGCCCTGGCTCAGGCAATGTTCAGGCTCTGGTGCTGTGATGTGCCCAAAGGAAGAGCATTTAGGATCTGCTTCCCTGTCACTTTCCTGGGTTCCACACTATAAGACCTGATGAGGTGGAGTTACTCCTGGCTTTTATGAGTGTAAAAGAAGTGAAGAATATGACCTCATAAATTCCAGTCCACCAGTAGCACAATATTCCTGTGCCCAGTGCACATATTATGCAACTCTCCCAATTTTTGGGAGGCATTTTGCAACTCTTCATACATGCAGATGATTTGAAATCTGTGTTCATATGTCATGGCTAGGTCCGGGTGTATGCTGAAATGAATTTGAGATTAATTTGAGACAAATTTCCACTCACAAGGTGAGCTGCAGTGTGAGCCCTGTGCAGGCTGGGTGTGAGGGGTATCTTCATTTCTCCTTTGGGAGCAGAAGGGTTTTGTTATGGTGGCTTAGCTGGTGAGTAACTTCTCCCTCTGTGGAAACTCAAAGCGTCTGGTAATGCAGCCGTGGTGTACTTGAATTATGAGGACAGATTCAGGTTTTTCTCCTTAAAGTTCCTGGAGTTTTAAGCAGGTGGCAGGTGCTATGTGATTGCAAGTGGTTTGTTCTATTGGAAGCAGGAGCAGTGCCAGGAACCAGGAGGAAACATCATTCTAATCTTTTATATGTGAAATTTCAAGTAGATATCTGGAAATCACTGATGTCATCGATATTCCTCTTCAAACTCCTTTTTAATTGTTTTTTCCTCAGGTATAATTGATTTCCTTGTGAGCCACCATCCAATTGCAAAAGTACTGAGAGACCACCTGGTTTTCAAGATTGCTCCCATGCTCAATCCTGATGGAGTTTACCTAGGAAATTACAGGTATGGTATGGGGAATGAACCCATGTATTGTTATATTTGCCTTTTACACCTGGCACTATTTTGTCATTGAATTTTATATGGCTTGTTTCAATTAATTCATCTTAAAGTGGAGATTCTCACGTGGCCATGTGCTTCCTGAAATTCCCACCTAGGAAAGGGGCAAATAGGGATCTGTTTTGCTTCAGGAGGTAGAGAGCAACTCTCCAAAACAGCAGGGTATCTGTTCTACCTCCAGCAGGCCTTTTCTAGGTATGGGAATTAATGTCAGCTTAGAGTTAGACCTTTGCAGTGTTTTATAAATGCACTCATTATGCTGCTCGTCAGCCTCTATGTAAATGTGTCAGTCAATCACAGCTCCCTTAAACTACCCAGATCATCCATTACAGTCACAGATTTCACTCTGTTATTGTACTGTAATAGATAGGCATACATGGAATGGAATAATCATTCCAGCCTATGCTAATTTTGCTCCATTTTAGTATTTGAATTACTACTTTGCCACCTCCTCTGTTGAGATCGTATTCAGATAATCTTTTGTTTTCCCTAAAATTGTTTGCTCTTAATGCATTTATTTACAAAATAAATGTGCTGCTGGAGGTGATAATGAAAAGCAGTTGATTAGCTGATGATTTGTTTGTGGGGGCAATTACATGTACCACACAGTTCTCTGGAGAAGCCCCTGAGAAATGAAATATACTGCATGTGGTTTTGCTTACAGTGCAAGACTAAATAACACAATTCACTTTGTAGCCAGGCTACCTTGAGCTTTGATCTAATTAGGTATTGCATTGCTAAGCAAAATAAGGCTGGATTATTGTATGGGTTGAGGAGACCACTGAGGAGGAAGATGGAAGGTACAGAAAATGGGGCTGCTGACAGTTCTTTGTTGAAGAAACAGCCTCAAGTTGTGCCAGGGGAGTTTTAGATTAAGTATTAGGAAAAAAAATCTTTACTGAAAGGGTGATCAGGCATTGGAATAGGCTGCCCAAAGCAGTGGTGGGATCACTGTCCCTGGAAGTGATAAAAAAATGTGTAGATGTGGTACATAGGGACATGCTGGGCTAATGGCTGGACTCAGTGGTTTTAGATGTCTTTTCCAGCATTTATGATCCTGTGATCTGTGCTCCTTACCCCTCCTTTTCCTTGCTCACTGTTAAGCTGAAGCAGCAGGGAGTAGTGGAGGTGATTTCAACAGTGGGGTGTTCTGAGTGTTTCTGGGTGTTGTGAATGAAACTTCTGAGAACAGGTTGTGTCCTTCCAGCTGCAGTGATGCTCACTCAGCTCTTGGCAAATCCCATATCAGCCAGTGATGCTGCAGGGATGGCGTCAGCACCAGGAATTTATCAGAATGTGTCACCATACAGGAATAAAGCCCCAAAATGGCTCTAGAGTCTGATACTATATCACTTTCCTTTCTTTTAGGTGCTGTGCATATAAGCAAACTCCAGCTGCAATTAAGCAGCTTTTGTTTTCCCCCTAAGTTCACTTGCCCTGTAGGATTTTTCCCCTGCTCTGTTATTTATAGTTTTTGAGAGACATGCAGCTTTTTATAGGCATTCATATGGCTTAGAATTTGAAAAGCCTTTTGGGAACCCAGGTAGTGGTAAAGGGCATGTGAATTAATTTGGAATTGCTGAGCCTGATGGTGTACTCTTGGTTTAACTTTCCATGATATGCAGGATTTTCAACCCTCCTGAACTAAAAAGAATTTTAATGAGCTAGTTGAAAAAAAAAAAAAAAACCAAAAAAAAAAACCATTTGATTTTCTTGCAATTCTTCACTGTATTTACAAATGGCCTAATGTAACTAATAACTTAAAAATTAGGATAATAAGCAAAATGCTACCTGTTATCTTGAGAAGAATATTAAAAAGCTTAGTAATGTGCCAGCATTGAAGTTAACTAGTGCTGAGTGAATAATTTGCAGCAAACACTTTATTTCCTGCTCATACAAAATCCACAAGCACATCACAATTTATTTACTTGAATTTACTGGATGAATGTCTAAAAAAATCTCTAAGGATCACTTGCCTGTGTTTGAAAATTTAACTCTGAGGCTTCTTAGTGATTGGCTAGATAACTCTGCTTCATCTCCTTTGGTCTTTGTTCTGATTAGCACATAAATAGGACTTTCAGAAGTCTTCCACATAGTGGGGTCTAACACAGACCTATTGGTTGGGGATAACCCCCTGCTTTTGCAAACAGGTTGCCACATGCAGCAAGAGCAGTCTTAGGCATTTGAACTTCTTCCTCTTATCTCCCTCTTTCTCAAAGCAGCAGCTGGTGACTATTTCTTTGGTTCATTGAAGGTTCACATTCAGAGTATGCAAGCTAAGATAATGAAATGGGTAATTAAACCTCATGCTTGAGTTTGTAAATTGATCTCCTGCCAGTGTGAGGAGGGGATTTTCTTTTACCCCACCAGAGCACAGCCTTGCACAACTGGCAAAGTGCACTGTTGGATGCACTTGGCTGTCCTCTGGAATCCCAGGCACAGTGGGCACCATGAGGAGCTGAGAGTGTCAGCAGCTCTGGGAGAAGGGGTGGGATGGACTCGTTCTCCTGGCACCACCCCAGGAACCACTCACTAAGCCAGGGTGATATGGTAACAGCTGGCTGGGGAGATTTTCTTCATTGCCATTTTTGGGGATGCAGGACTGACTGAGGGCCTGAGTCCTGTGCTCTCATCCAAAATTCTCTTTCCTTTGTTGTGAACTGAGGTTTAGGAGTTTGAGCCAAATCTGCAAGGATGCCACCAAGAACTGCCTGTTTTCCACAAACTGTTGCACATTCTCAAGAGAACAGACAAATGGGCTGTGAGTTTGACTTGGATGTGGTGATATTTTCACCACCAGCAACAAGTGAGTTTGGGACTGCATCTATAAAGTCCAGACTCACCTGTAAGGAAAGTTGTTTGCATGTTTCATGTATATTCAGATGATTCTAAAAGAAATGGTCATGGAAATGAATGTCAGTGCTAGACTTTACTGATTTATTCAAGTTTTTGCAAGATTTAAGACCTTTTATTCCTATACAATTAGGAATGAAAAGACAAGGTGCCTTGTGGGATGTACAGGAGAGATTAAGCAGCTCCTATAATTCAGAATGTTTAGAAAGTCTGTACACAATTTGAACAAAAGTTTTTGTGTGTTTTGTTTTGTTTTTTAAACTCTTTTTTTCAGTGGAAAAAACACCTTCCAAGTCCTTTCCTTGCTGCATGATTATACCCAGCTCCTCCTGAAATACAGAATAATGACAGGTACCTGCTGTTCACTGTGGCCAAGGATGTAGAGTCTTTCCCAAAACAGGGAGACAGGTTTCTTCCTTTTCTTGAAGTCTTTAAAGCCTGGTATCATCACACTTCCAAGTGTAACTCCCTTTGCAGTTACAGTGCACAGATGATGTTATGCTGCATGGGCTCGTTAATTAAATTGCCCAGGAAGATGCCATTGTTTGACCCAGCTAAAACAGAGTCTTAAGCATAATTTTCCCTCATTTCTAGCTGGCAACTTGTCCTCAGCTCTCACCTGATTAGAAAGTCCCTTTTTGCTGGGGGTAGTGCATGACCTGATCTTTAGCTTTAAAGGAACGTGGCACAAAAATAAAAATTTTTGTGAGTTTCTCCATAACACTAATCTCACCCTCTCTGATGGATTAAACTGTGAAACAGCTTTAGGAAATAAAGGAAAACTAGTGCAGTGAAGAGAGGTTTCTCAACTTTTTCCCCTCTGTTTGCAGTACATCATTATCATATTGCCATCCCCAGGGAGGAAGGGGTAGACTAAGGGGAGGAAAAAAAAATGTTCTTGATTTAAAAGTCGTGCATCCCCAGGCTTGGCCTGAACTTTCCTTTATCGAGAGCTTGTTCTTAAGCTGGCATTCTGCAGCTGAATGCTGAAATGTGTCCCTGCAGGCGAGATGACTGTACCACACCGTCTTAGATTAGTTCCAATTTGTCAGCCTCACCTTTCAGAGGCAAAATCCTACACTGGCACCAAAAGGGATGTGTTGCTTAGTCTGGGAAGCTCTTCACTAAGGCAGCCCAGAAAAGCCATGACAAGGCAGATGAAATATCCTGACCGTTCTCTAAAGGCTCTGTCACATGCCCCAGTGAGTGCTCCCATTCCTTGGCTTTTCTGTGTTCCTTCTCTGGGGGAGCTGTGACAGTGTCAGCCTTCAGTAAATTAAAGCCATGAATTAGCTGAAATGTTCTGAAATCCCACCACTGCTGTATCCTTCTAGCCTGATTGTAGGGACTGCAAGAATTTGTGTGAATGGGGAGGAGAGGGCACACACTGATTCCAATCCTTTCTCATTTCACTCTCAGGGACAATATTTTTGAACTCAGTGCAGTCCTTACCTCTTGTTTGTGATAGGGGTTAACAGATTAATTTGTTGGACAGAAAGGAGGCCAGCCCTACCCAGACTGGAAAACCAAATTTCACTGTAAGCAGTGTTGGTGTTCATATGAAAGCTGTGTTGGGATTTCATGTTTTGAGCAAATGGTATATTTTTGTTTCAGAAATCTAGTTTTGTAAAGACTTAAATAGTTTGTAGAAGGGACTTGAATGTAGCAAACAATTTCAAGAAGAAAAAAGGGAAGGCTTAAGAAACATTTTAAATCATTAATACAAGCATTTTATAAAGGACAATCTTATTTCTTTTTTGTTTGTTAATGGCAAGATTTGTTTAAAAACTGACCTTTTCTAAACATTCCTTTTGAAAGATCTGAAAAAAAATCAGAAAACTAGGCTTTGGTTCATGTGAAATATTTCAGATTTATCCCGAACATGTTTTTCTGGACTTTATTTCTGTGACTCAAGATATGGTCAAAAATTCATGTTTGCATGTAATTCATAAGGGTTTTTTAACAGTTTGTGGGCCCATGTAGACTTTAACCAAATTATTTTATTACTTATGTACTTTTGGGGGTACTGGATATGTCATGTGGTTCTTACTATCACTTATTCAGTTGTAAGACACAGCTCCACACATGCAGACTATTATTTGTTTGCCTCTTCATTATTTTTCACCTATTTTCCTGGCAGAGAAGGTTTTTCACCCCCCCCCCCCCCACTTAACTTCATTTAATACATGTGAAATTCATGCATTTCCTTAAATTGAAAAACAGAGTATCCATCTCAGATGACAAGATGAAGCTCTCAATGGAGTTTATTTTTCCTAATTAGGTGTTTGTCATTGTGTATTCTATATAGCAACGTATAAGTAAACAATCGTGGACCTTTTGAATAAATTTATTGGTTTTATTTATGTTGCTGGGCATAAAAAAATCTATAATTACCAGGTACAGCAGCAATATAACTGGTATTTAATGACAATTACTTTTTGTTACCATAGAAATGAGTCCAAAGTAGTTACCTATAATTTCTCATTTCCAAACCTCACACATGTTGTATTGCAGTATTACCATAGTAATTGCCTATTAGTCATCATAAAATAAGCAGTTACCCAGAAGATATCAGGATAGTGTGAAATTTCTCATCTTACTCAAAACTTGCAGCACATGCCACTTCTCGTCTTTCTTTAGTGGGATTTTTGCCTGAATGACAAGAATGTCCCTTGCACTTTGACCCAAGGGAAGGAGGGATGTGGCTGAGAGAGGATTGTGCTCTGTAAACACACTGAGCTGGGAAAGGTGTGCTCCCTCCTTGGAAAACACAGAACTGTTTCTCATTATTGAAAACCAGGGATTTCTCAAGCCCATGAAATGGAGGTTCATTCCTTGCTATTAACATTTTCTATTTATATATTTTTTTCCAATTCAGTTGTGACCAAAGCAGACGCTGCATGCCTTGGGGAGGTCTGGGAGCCCAGCTATGTGTGCCAGACCCCACAAACCCAGGATGCACTAATGCAGCCACAGTGCAGGATGCTTCCTGCACTTCTCCTCAGCAGCTCCTCTTACACCTTGCTTGACTTTTTAATTTGGATTGCATGTTACTGAGGCCAGTGAGTCTCTCTCTGAGCCTGCCTAGAGCTAATATCAGCTGGGAATGGCCATTTCCATGATTCACCTTCTCCCAGGAGCCTGGAGGAGAGGCAGGGCAGAAGCTTTCTCCTCCCCCAGCTCTGGCTTGGCATTGAGAATGGGTAAGGAATCTTCTTTTCTGTCCTTCCCACATCCAGCACATCCCAGCTCTTGTGCTGTGCCAGGCTGGGGTTCTGGGAAGCAAATTCAGTGGTGGATGCACAGCTATGACCCAGGTGTGCTCTGGAAGAGCCCAGGGAGCAGCAGAGTTATCTCTGGCCCTTACACCCACCTGGCTTGTGGCATTGCCATTCCTTTCCTACCTGGAAGTGCTCTGGCCCACGTGGCTTTTATTGCCCAGAGAGTGCTGTCCCCACAGGACAGCTACAGGCCTTGCTGCTTTGCTCACCATTACTTAAAAAAAATCTCCCTTGTAAAAAAAAAAAAAAAGTTGTCAACCTTTATCTTAAAACAAATGCTAGGTTTGCAAAAGGGTTCCTATCTATTGCTGTTGAAATGCTCTTTATATTGATGTGGTAACTGCTCATTTAAACCATATTACAGCTCCTGAGTATTTTTCAGTTGCTATTGATGTGACAAATTCTCTTGCACAGAGGACTGCACCAATCAATAGAGTCAGTATATGTGCTTTAACAACAAAGCCACATGCCTTGGGGTTCCAGTTGAATCTGAACGTTTTAGTAGCATTAAATAAAGCTATATTTATTTTGCTTTTGGTGCAAGGGAAAAAAAACCCAACCCAACCTAATTTAATACAACTTGTTGGAAAGGTTTGAAGGCAGCATTATGGGCCATTTCCAAATGTGATGAATACCTAACTAGTGTCAGAGCTGCTATTTTGTTTTTGTAAGCGAATTCTTCTCTTTTAGTTAGATTGATCTGGAGCTACAGAGTAGCCTTTTATTTTTAGACGAGCGGGGAGAGAAGTCATAACAAGAAATACTGAAATCATAGCTCTTTTTATAGCTGCCACTATTCCGCTGAGAATGAGACACGATGTCCTTAAAGAGACAGGGCTATTTATTTTCCATTTAAATAGCACCATTTGTGATTATTACCTTTGAGCCATTATGCAGAGAATAAGCATCCAGCTCATGAATCCCAGCCAAGTGAATCAAAGTTTTGTACCTAAGTGCCATTTATGTCTGTAAGCTGCTGTGGGATCCTATTCTTGACCTTCACTGACTATATTTGTTTTGCATACCTTTATCTTCCAGAATGTATTTGTAATTAACAGGGGTGTTAAAGTCAGTTTGGTTGGAATATTTGTTTCTCTTTTTTTTCTCTCCTGAATAGCTGATCTTAGGCCTGAATAATCCCATCTGGGTTTCTTAGACTTACTTTCAGTTAAGTAACCAAACATATTTGGCTTTCTTCTCTTTTTTTTTTTTTTAATTTCCTCTATAAATCTGGCTTGTATCTCTGGTGGTTGGAGTTCTCAGTTCTGTTCATAGCAACAAACAAAGGACTGAATTCTCCAGTGGGTTATATTATTATTTTTTTAATTTTGAGAACAACTTAGTAAACTTCTGCCAGCGTGCTGTGGATCTTTGTTTTGGTTGAGAGAGGAGAGTGTCAGTGCAGGGGCAAAGGGCAGCAGAGAGGTCCTCTGGGTGATTCTCCCAAGAGGAGATTGTCTATGATAGGGTGTAGGTGTCACCAGTGGGGACAATCCCCATCCCAACCCCTGCTTGTGTCCTCCCTTCCCCCAGACAAGGTTTGTGCTGCTCTTGCTTTGCTGAAGGTTCCCTGGTGCAGGGGGGTGCCCAAGGTGGCATTTGCCATGAGCACTGTGACTCAGGAGCAGCTGTTTGTTCTCTCTGGGCTTTCTCCCCCTTCTGCCCTTGCCCTTGTTTGGTCTCCCCTCCCTAACACAGTTTTTGGCCCAAAACAAAGCCGTGGCTCCTTGCAGATATGGAGAGCAGATGTGGAGCTCAGTGGGAGCCCTGCTGGCTTTGGGCTGTGTTTGCCTTGCCAGCAGCATCAGGAGTTCTCAACACACCTGGGAGCAAATCCCAGACCCTGAAGTGTTGATGAGGCTGAGCTCCATTCCAGCCCTGTGTTCTTCTGTCCTGGTAAGAAGGAGCTGCATCCATCCCTGAGGACAGCTGAGGCTGTAAAGAGGGATTTAAGATGTCCTTGTGCTCCAGTTATTGAGTTGGGCTGTTCCCTAGGTAGACTCCTCCATTGTACCCCATCTTCAGGAGTTATTTTGGAAGAGATCTCTCTGTCCTGACTCCTGGTGAGGAGCACAGGGTCACTGAAGTACTTGGCGGTACTTCCTGAATTCCTGGAGAAGGCTCTGGGGTGACCTTATTGCTGCCTTTCAGTACTTCAAGGGGCTTATAAAAAGATGGGACAGGCTTTTTAGCCAGCCTGTAGCAAAAAAACCAAAACAACTGCTAATGGTTTTAAAATAAAGTAATGTAGATTCAGACTAGGTATAATGAAAAATTTTTTTAGGATGACAGTAGTGAAGCACAGGCACAGGTTGTCCAAAGAGGTGGTGAAAGCCTTGTCCCTGAAAACTTTCAAGGCCAGGTTGTTCAGGGGTCTGAGAAACATGACCTAATTAAAGATCTTCCTGCTCTTTGCAGGGCAGTTGGACTAGGTAGCCTTTAAAGATCCCTTCCAACCTGAACTGTTCTATGATTCTGTGACTCTCAGAGAACTGAGACCCCTCTCTCAGCTGGTGCACAGAGCAGAACCCGGCTACTTCTGTATTTTAGCTTTACAGGCTACACTCCAGTGCTTGTTTGTGCCTGCAGGGATTGTCTTTGCAACAATTAAGTGAAAAATTGAAACTGCAAGTCAAGAGGGGATTTTTTTTTCCTTAACTCTAGAAATTACCAATTAGAGGTCAAATTCTGCCTTCACGAGAGCACCTACAGTTCCTTTTGGGTGAGCAGCCTAAGGAGGAAGAATGAGGAAGGTGTCTTGCCGTTGTCGGTGAACATAGGAAGGCACAGCTTGTGATTGTGTGTATCTCAGTTTCAGACTCTTCCACCCCAAGCAGCATCTCAGAATCTTTTTCAATCTTTTCTCACTTCCACTCTCCCATTTCAGCCACATCTGTTCACCTACACACATTCACCAGCTGCCAGGGCAGGCAACAGAGGGATTAATTTATCCTGAAGACCTTCCTGGACAGATATCCTGGAGTTTTTTGAAGTTGTACCCATTAACAAGATCATCAGCAACTACTGATCACTCCCATGATCTCTGCTAGAGCCTCTTTCCTTGAAGTCATAATTATATATAATACAAATATAATGCTATATAAGGGAGGGGTTCAATACTCTAAATTGGGAAAGAATTTATCAACTGGCAATAGAAAAGTCCAGTCCTCCTGTTTCAACTGCTGCTGTGTGGGTGGGGAGGGGGAAATACCATCCAAGCTATTAGGAAAACAATAGCAGCCTAAGGGAATGTTTGTTTAGGTTCCACTTTTGTTGTTTTCTTTTCCTGGGTGACAGCTGTTCTTTTATTTTTTTATTTTTAAAATTGCAGCACTTAAAATGATGGCAGCTTGCTGTTTAATTTATAATATTGGTCCTAAGGGCATGTCATGTAATGTCAAAACAATCCTGAGACAAAGCTAAATAATAAGCATTTGTTATCTAAACCAATATTGTATTAATAAAACAAGATTAAAGGATTTGAGGATGTGCATCACTTCTGAAGAGTGTAAAGGCAGACACCTGTCCAAAGCTCCCACTCACATGTCTTGGTCAGCACATTAACTCCCAGACACTGTAATTTCTTTGTGATTTGGAAGTGCCATGTGAAGCACCTCTAAGTGCTTCAGAGTTGTGATGCTTCATTTTATGTTTGAAGGAAAAAACATTTTGCTTGGCTTAATTCTCATAGGCGAAGTGTCCCAAAAGAAACATATTTAAATATTAAGGAGCTTCCAAGGTGTCGAGCTCTTGAAAACTAGTCCTGGTGCTCATTTGAAAATTTAGGTTGTGGTTGTACAGGGAACTTTATCTAGCTACTAGTACACATCCCTTTTCTGCTGAAGCAGAGAGATGGGAGACTGCTGTTCCACAGCTGCTTTAAGCTCAGGAAAATGTGTTCTGGGTACCCAGAGGGGCAGTTCAGCTCTGTTTTCTCTCCTGGCCATGGATCCCTGCCATCTCCTCCTTGCTAGGACTGGTGCTTGTGTGGCAGTGCTGTGAGCTAGAAAAATACTGATACCACAGAAAACCAACCTGACAAAATAGTTCTCACTTGTCTCCCAGTGCAGCCAGAAAAGTGGGACCCAGACAGAAGAGAGGAATGAGCAGAGAGGGATTCCTTTTTTGTGGCAGCTTGGGTGGCATGGACATAAAGCAACTCTGAATCCAGAGCATAAATTGTCGGTGGCTGTTCTGCAGTGATTCTGGAGGTCTTGGAAATGAAATACAGTGGCAGCCAGTGATTTCTTGGATGGGTTTTGGTGTGTTCAACAGCAGCCATGCCTATGATCTTATTTTTAGGATTATTATTTCCTAACATCAGCAAACTATTATTTATACTATTTGGTAATAAATTGGGTGACTTGGCATGTCCATTTAAGAAAACAGGGACTTTTTAGTGTCAGAAGCTGGAAACGAGCTGGTTCCATGCAAGTGTTACACCCCATTATGTACACACGGCAAAAAATCTGCCCACAAACCCCTTTTCTCTCTGCTCCCTATAAATACAGAAGCCATCATAGCTGTGCTGACATGGCAGAGGGAGCAATGAATCTCGCAGCAGATTACTTCTCTGCCACCCCTGGTGCCAGGCAGAGGGGGGATGTCAGGCAGGGAGGAGGGAGATGTGACATCTGATGGCTTTGCCTGGTTGGTGCCTAGGAGCTGGGGGAAGAGCTCTCTGCCAGCATGGAGGAGTTGGGATCAGAAAGGGGATGTGGGATTTCTGGACATGCAGTTTCTGGCCACAAAAGCATTGTGTGTCTCTGCCTGTGTGAGTGGGACAGGGATTGTGGCCCCTTGCCCCCTCCCAGGCTGGAAGGATGGGCATTCCTGGAGGTGTAGGTGACTTCACGTGCAGCTCCTCGGTGTTACTCAGCTGCTCAGGGGAGAGCAGTGCTGATCACAAACCTGCTGCCTGGTGTGCTGCCTGTGCCTGGAATGCTAATGCTGCCTCTGCCCCTCCTCACTGCCACAGCCACGGAGCTGGCGTGCTGGAGAGATTAGACAATGGTAATGGATGGGAAGGGGACTTGTGTCTGCCTCTTTAACCAAAATAGTAGCAGTAAATCCTGTCAGTTTGCAGAGAACAGCTGAATGTCTAACAACACGGAATGCTGCTGTGGTGGGTGGGGGTGAGGGTGGGTTTGGCTGCCCCCTCCCTTCATCACTGCCATTCAGACATCCAAATGCTGGGAAAACTACTGGAGCTTCCCAACACCCAGTGCAGCACTTAACCTGGGACTCTGCCAGCTCTGTTGGAGCTTGGAAAAGCCTGACCCCATCATGGCCAGGGAAAGAAAAGGATGCAGGAGTCTTGTCTTTGGTTCTCTAAGTAACAGCGGAGTGAAAGAACATGTTTCTCTTATTTACTAGAACAATCTCTGCTCATAGAGAAGGCTGAGCTGTGATTTAATTCTTGCAAAGCAGTGAGTGAGATGCATCATGGAAGGGCTTACAGTAAGGCTGTATCTTTGGGACTCCAAAGAACTGAAAGAAGGACATCACAGAAATGGCCAAAGCCTCTCAGACTGGTTGTATTTTGTATTATTAATAACAAATTTTGTACATTAGTTTGACTAGAAGCAGGTCAGCAAGGGAGCCTTACTGTTGAGATGGTCAGTAATGCCTTGACACTGCCGTGCTGACCAGAAGCCACGATCTCGTCCTGCTAGGTGCTAAACAAGTACATCATAAATGATCCTCACTTTCCCAAAGTGCTTTCAGAGCTGAAAGAGCATGGCACAGCAGGGGGACAAAGCAATCAAGCAAGCTGTTATAGCAGGGGAAGACAGGGCACTAAATATAATAGGATGAAGAGTGGTAGGTTTTTTCCCTCTTTCGTGTTCCCTTTTCACCCCTCCAGTTGGTGGAAGGGAACACAATAGCAAACTGTACAATCAGGCTGAATAAACTTCATATATCAACTGAGAGCAGGACTACTCTAAATTTGGTGAACACAGGGAAGGAGCTTTCAGTGACAAAATATATTTGAAAAGGATGGTTGACCCAAAAGGTGTGTGTCTTCAGAACAGATTACTTTTAGATGTTCTCCTCTTCTTTACTCCGTGGGCAAAACCGTGGAGCTCCACTCAGCTCCCGGTCCAATCATCAAGTACATTCTGGCACCAGGATTGCTGTTATTCTGCTGCAGCTGAGCAGTGTAATGGTTCCACCCATTGTTTTACATCTGGGTTAAATTGTCGTTTTGTGCATCTGGAGATAGGTTTGTTCAGTAGGTTTTGAAAATCCACAGATGTTCAAGGCCCAGTCAGTCTTTTGGCAGTGCTTGCTAGTGAGGAAGCTGTACAGTGAGAATATATATCCCATGCAAGCACTCCCAGCAAGTTTTATACCCCAGCAGTTGTCCTTGAGTCTTCTGCCTGCTCTTCCAACTCTGAAAAGAATCAATTAACAAACTGCCTGTCACCCTCCTTTACTTTCCGCTGTGCCTTTGCTAATCTTCTGTACATTTTCAGCCGGGAAAAACCTTTGGTTATAATTCTTCCAGCAGGATTTACTTTTGCTCCTGCTCTTGATGTGCAGGGAGAGCTGGTGCTGGCATGGGTTTGTTCCTGACATCTCCATCGTGCTGCTGCTGTGCTAACTTGTGGAGGAGAGCGACAGGCCACAAGCAGGAGATAAGGCTGTTATCAGTGTGGGGGCGAGGAGAGTGCAATCCTGGCAGACAGTTCTTTCTCCTTACACTGGTCACCTTTTCAATTACAGATCTGATCTGCTAAAGTTTTGTCATTCTCGTTCTAGTTTCTGTTAATGAAATGCATTTAACTGTCAGCTCTTGTTAACAGGAACAACACAGCCAAGGATTCATAAATTCCCATGGAAGTCAAATGACTGCTCCCTTAGAACTGAGTCAAGAACTGGGATTTTTTTTTTTTTTTTAATCTTGAAGGTGGAGAAGGAGACAACCACAGCTTGCTTGATCAGACAAGCAAAATATTTTGAACAATGAATCTACCTCAGACTTTTATTTCTGATTCATGTATGAAAAAATACTGTTTCTTAGAATCCTGGGGGTTCGAGTCCATTTCATCATTCAGTTTTGCTCTGTGTTTCTTGGATCTATCTCAAATAGTTACTTACCACCCAGAATGCTCAGAAATTCAGCTTTCCAAAAGCCAGTTAGACAAGTGCATTGATGTGTAAACAGTTGTGTTTGGCAGAGGTTTGACCTGTTCTAAAGACCAGCAAGAATAGTTTTGGAAAAACTGTTCTATGACAAGGCAGTCCTGGAGCTTTGTTTGTTTAGTTTAGCAGAGAGCAGGCAAGGGAATGAACGATCTGGGGCCAATATGTGGGGACCCATGATCTGTGATCTGAGTGTGTACACAAGGAACATAAACATGGAGTAACAGGAAGGGTGCTTTTCACTATAATAGGGGAGGGCATGACAGAGCTGAATGTCTTGACACAGCTTCTTAAGAAAGGAAGATTCAAGTCTTTAAGGAGATATGCTATTCCTTGATGGACTATTTTTGTTTGAAATAAAAATATTGACTTAAATTATCTGTTTGGCATTTTGTTTGTTTTCTTGTTTTTTATTGGTTTTGAGGTTTTTGGTGGGGTGGTTCATTTTTTTGTGAATCAAAATGGCTTCAGAAAAGGTCTTTGTGTGTGAATGATAGATCAGCACAGATAATCACAGTAACCTCCTTCTGGATTGAAAATGTATGAAACTATTGTGGAGTGCTTATTGTTTTATTTTGCAATAGACCCATATACCAAATTATTTCTTGGTCTTTCTTAAGAGTTAAAGGACTGTTTGACTGGAAAAAAAGACATAGTGCCTACAAACTAAGTCATTCCATCTAATTGAAGTATTCTATGAGTTCTGGAGAGAATTTCTTCCTTTCAAATGACAAATTTCATTAGAATCAATGGAAGCTAGAGGCTTTTCCTTTCAACTTTGCAATGCAGAGGAGGTTTGTGGTTTGGTATCATGTAAGCTTAATAGGGTAAGGAAGAAACATCACAAAATAAAATGTTGTACTTCCTCAGAAAATCCATTTGACTTTGCTGATAACTCCCTGAACACTTGCCTTAAGCAGAAGCTGTCGGGCTGAACCTGTATAAGCCCTATAGATGTTCCAGGTCTGCAGAAGCAGGAGGAAAGTCAGTTTTGACCATTTGACCATTGCTGGCATGAGCAGAAATAGTTTGTACCTGCCTGTTCCTTGGTGACAAGTTCATTATAGACATGGTCCTTTATTTAAGGTCAAACATGAAAAATAGCTGGGTCTTTTTTTCATTACTATTATAAAGATACAATCTCCAACTTGTAAAATAAAAGGCTGATACATGGAATTTGTAACAATTATTTAAGTTGGACACAGGCCATGACTGAGTGCTGTCGTGAACAAAGAACAGAATGTGGCCACATCCTTAATAATGGCTCTCTCAGTCCATATCTTTTTTCTCTAGTCTTGGAAACAATAAAGTATTTTCCTATATATGAGGGCATAAAATGTACTAAACTCTCAGATCTTAAATGGTCTCAATATGACTTTGACCAGTAGTGAAAGTGAAGGTTAGTACTAAGTTCTGTCAAGAAAAGAATATTTTGCTTTTGGTCATCTTAACTAAAGCGACCACCTAAATTTCTCTCCATATATGTGATTATCATACTGTATAGCCGAAGAAGTTATCTTGCAAATTAGAATTAGTGCCAATGACAAAACACAGTAAAAATTTTGATATTTGACCATCATGTGGTCATTTACATGCTTAGAACTACTTTAATATAACTGGTTGGTAGTAAGAGCTTTATTTTTTCCCAGTCCATGTCTCTTAAATGGATAGTTTCAGAGCACCTCAGTGAGATGGAATCTGGACATAATTCTGTGCTCTTCCCAAGCTCCTGTGCCTTTCTCACTCCATCCTGCCGGAGCTGGATGTGGCTCAGGCTGTACCTCCTGCTCTGCTCTTGAGGAGGACCTTAGGTCTGCCTTGGATTCGGGGGTTTGTGGCTTTCATTAGCAATTTGTAGAACTCAGGTGCTGAAGTTTAGGTTGCTGAACCTGAGACTTGTCAAAGGCTTCTGGAGTCCAGATGAAGAATGTTTAGTAGCTTTTAATATTCCAGGTCCTTTATAGTACCTCTTAAATCAGAGAGTGAAATAGTCTTGAAATGTTTGGCTTTGGAATTTAGAGGGTGGCACCTCACTGGTGCTATGGAAAGGCTCTACAGTTATTTATCTTGTAAATTAAATAGAGGGGCAAGTGGATTTTTAGATGGATGACGTTTTCTCTTCTGATTGCAGTCTTAGAGCTTGTTTCCATTCAGATGCACTTGTATTGGTAGCCTGTTTGGCATTTCTCATCTCCCACAGCCCCTCCCACAGCCCCTGTCACTGCATTTTGTTCCTTTGCCTGAGTGAGACTAAGAGGACAAGTGGGCATAAACCAGCTGCAAGTAGCATTTCCCAAGGGCTTGTCTGAAGGCATAAATGCACCAGTGTTGGGACCACAGCAGCTGCCTCTGTCCTGTTAGCTGAGGATCTGGTTTGGAACAGGATGGGGCATCTCAGGACACACAGAATATAGGGAATGGAATTTCAAGAAATGTGTTCAGCTGCAGGATACAATTATGCCTTGCTGGACTCTCTTTTTCTTTTTTTCCTATTTTCTCTTGAGACTGCTACAGTTCTCCCAAGAATATTGTGGAAACGTGGGTTTCTAGAGCTGATTGTTAAAAAAAAAAAGAAATATAAAAAAACCCCTGTATTTTGCATATATAGTTTAAGATGGTTCCCTTTGTTTAAAATATTGTTTGCTAAATAGTACTTTTATGCAGATTATCAATGAAAAGAATCCAAAAATTCAGCTTTCTGGTAAGGTCAGGTTTCTATAACTAGCTCTGTAATTCTTCTTCAGCACATGGATGTAGTTCTACATGAGGTTGTATTTCTAGACACAGCTGATGCTACAGCAAATAAGATCCAGGAGGTCTCTGCAAGAAATTCTTAGATCTGTCAGTAACAAGAACATAACAGCTGCATGTTTTAAGACTGCACTGGAGACTCTTTCTAGTTGTCCTAAAAGATCAGCAATCTGAGTTGTTTTTAGAACTTGCTTTACCCTGAATTAAAATAAGAAAGAAAAAAAAAAAAACTTCAGGGGTGGTTTAATGAAATGGGCATTTGTCTGTATAACACGTCTCTGTAACTACAGAGTGTGGGAGTCACAGTCTTCTAATCTCCTAAAAAATCTGAGGAACAGGCCTCTAGGATATAGACCTGAACAGGAGGAAGAAAGTGCTGTCATTTGCTTTTTTTTATCTCTAAAATACTGAATCGTCTGCCCAGAGATTAGGAATGAAGGTCTGACTTTAGTGCTGTAATACCTAATTGAATCACGAGCTTTGGTGTAGTCCTGAGAGAGGACTTAGCACAAATTCTCATACTGATTTTGGCATTTCAATTACCTTTCAAGCAATGACACTTGCTTTAATTTGAGTACCTGGACTGCAGCTACTCTGGGACATATTTTTTAATTCCCCTTTATTCCAGTAACTTTTCATGGGACAGAATCTGCTAGCAAGAAATTAAGAGTTTGATACCTTGAGTGGGAGACAGGACGTGGTGTCTGTCAAGATTGCCATTAGTGAGAACTTCTGTGGCAATCCTTGAATTGACAGGGGACAGAGTTCAAGAGAGTTTTGGGAATGACTGTGAGGAGCAGAACCATAATGACATTTGATACTCTGGGCACGAGCAGAGCCAGTGTAGGAGCTGAAATCTGCTCTGAGTGTGGCTAAAGAGGAGAGGGGCCTTCTCTCTTTCTCTCCTTGCTCATTAGTCTGTGTTGGGGTGATTTGTGTACTGGTTTCTGGCTGGTGTGCCACTGCCACTGCTGTGTTTGCCACCATTTGATGTGGAAATGCAGAGCCGAGTGAACATTGGATACCTTTTATTTATGTGACAACCTCCTGAGCATTGAGGACCACACTCAGATACTGAAACAGCTTGTTTGTGCCACTGGGCTCCCACCTAGACAATAAACCCTGCTGCACTGTCTCTGCTTTGGGACGTTTAAAATTGGGGTGTGAGAAAGATATGCAAAGATCTGCCTGAGATATGGAAAACACACCTTGTAGAACAAGATAAAGGAGATAATTTTGTTTCATGCAGGAAGCTGACACCACCATCACATCCACATTCAGTCAGGAGGGCAAGGCAGGTGAGGGCAACTTTAGCAGAGGAGGATATGGCAAAAATATTTGGCTTTCAAATAGGAAAGTAAATGTTTAAAATGGGGAAACAAGTTGTCAGTGCAAATAGCAGAGTGTCACCTCATGAGGACTGCAGGTGGAGACCAACTTTTTCCTCCCTTATCAGGGTGACTGTAGAAGTTTCTTGGTTTCAAATGGTCCATTGTTTTAAAAAGTCAGCTTAAATAAAGAGAGGGTCTCTCCTGACTTTTCATAGTATGTGGATATTCTGAAGTTCATCACAATTTTCTGGGCCCCTTTAAGTCTAGTTTTCTGGTCGAGTTCTGCATAACTGTCTAAAAATCTCCTCCAGGAGTGTGCTTTACTCTCCAGAAAGTAATTTTATTGTGCAGTACTTGGCACTCTGCTAACCAGGGCTTCCTTCAGTACAAACCCACATATGTAGAAATAGGAAACTTATGGGAAGAATGATACAAAGCTTCAGGTGCAATAATTATACTCACTTTTGTCAGAGAACTGTTATAACAAGAAATAAAAATGGAACAACATTTGCTTTATCCTTTTTCAGGGGCCGATAATGTGGCCACATTAAAAAGTAATCTTTGGTTTAATGTTCCATATTACCTTCATTAGCTTTATTTACATTTCTTATTTTATAAACCTTTAGATTGAAAGTGGGAAAGGGGAAAAGGAAAAGAATGAAACATTTTGGAGGAAAAGGAGGAAAGGAAAGTTTTTTCCCAAGTATAATGCATTCCTCTACGACATTAAGAATGCCGCTCCATATTGTGGCTCCTTGGATTGCATGTAAATCTTTGGTTGAAGAGCTTTTCATACAAAGTTTTTCTCTGGAAGCCTCATTTCATCCAATTAACTTTTCTATATCTTTGAAGTTCAGCCAAGATCAGTAAGACAGTGGCTGCTTCTTAGGAAATGACATAAGTAGCACAGAAGTCATATAGGGTAACAAAGCTCTTTTATTTTTTATTTAACTCTAAAAGAGGAAGGGAAGATTTGAGAACCCTCAGGTTCTGACATCTTTTGCTATTTCAATGATTTGGGTGCTGTAGGAAGGCACAAACTACTTGGTTTCATTTTCAGTGGTCTTTTGCTGTGTGCATGAGTTGCACCTATTAATGTGCTCTTTTAGATTTATTCACTCTGCAGCGGTGCTTTGCACGCTTGCATTTTTAAAAGAGATTAAAGGATACAAATTTCTCACATATAGAGCAGTAGGCAATGGAGAACAGAACTGATACAAGAAAAGGTGGGTCAGTGAGCCAAAGCTTCTATTGTCTTCCCCAAAGGGTAGACTCCCAAAAGTTAACCTAATTATGGAGGGCACTGAGGCCATGGGGTTAACAGCTGCTCAGGAAACAGCAGAGAGCTCCTCTAGGAGCTTAGGTTAGATGTTGGAAACAGTTCCTCGTGGGAGTATACAGGGAAATTGCTGTGCACATGTGCGTGCGTGTGTGCAGAATTCAGAACGAAGGGTTTAGACACAGCAGCTCCAAGGATGGAAATAGGTCAGTGGTTTAGTGCTCTCTACGTGTTCCTCCTCTGTGACAGCTCCGAGTAGCAGTTGGAAGGCAGCCTGGGATTTCATTTAGAAGCATGAACCAGAAGAAAAGGAAAAAGAGAAAGGAGGGGGTCATTTTGCTTGTTTTGATGCCCATGTGTCCCATTTTCAATTATCCCTCTCATCCACTCTCACTGGGATACAGTGAGATGCCTACAAATGAGCCGTGAGAGAATTTCAAAGGTTTGCATGCTCCATTCGTAAAAACTCAGTGGAAAAAACTATGCACCTCATTGGGTTGTAAAACTTGACTTGAAATTGGTTGAGGACAAAATTTCCCTTGGGGTTTTAGTATTTTGAAAAGCCTGAAAGATTTTGTGTACCTGATTAGAGGATTATTGTCTTTTTGTTGTCAGATCTTGCCCTATAGATTCTGGATTTTGCTTAGTAGGTATAATACCACCTATACTTTAAAGTGCATTTTTGAATGATGCAAGTTTGGTTAGTTTTGTTTAGTCTTGGCCATCTAAAAGTCAGTCATTTGTTCTGGACTGGTAGCTAAGAGCTGGCTGTGGTCAGTGATTTCCCAGAAAGTGATTTTTGTCATCCACAGTCAGTGGGATAAGCTGCCATTTGAACAGATTTCTGCAACCCTGTTAACTTGGGGCTGGAGTTAGAGTAAGATTTATCCTGGCTCTCTTAAACTGTTTAACAAGAGTCAGGAAACCTGCTCTCCAGCTGCCATAAACTTACTTATTTCCACACATACAATTGTCAATACTTGTACTAATTTATACTGATTGTGGATCAGCCCTATGGATTTTTTTTATTTTATAACTTATTCTTCTAAGAAAGTATAATCATACTGGATGTAAGTATATAGGATCCAATTCTGGCTCAGTATCCCTACATGAATGGTCAGTCTGATTAGCAGTGAAGTGTTCAAGAATATGGGAAGTGCTACAGAGGACTAAACCAACATTCTTACATTGATTACTCATCTACTGCTCTTTTATATCTTCCCCCTTGCCCCCTGTCCCCTTGTGATGTGAATCCAACTCTTCTGCAGTTATTTGTGCCTACAAGTGTCATTGCAAGTGTAGCCACTTGCATTTTGGCCACGGCTGTCTACTTCTCTATGTAGAAATCCTTCTAACCTCTTATGTTTAAAAGTGTCTCAACTTTTTTCATCCTCTCAAACATGACATCAGGCAGCACAGCACAGTGGAGAAAGAAGCAAACAGGGCTAAAGAGGTTTTTGAGATGTCGGATTTTGTCCCAAAGGTTAAAAATCCTCCTTTGCTGAGCACTGTGGCCACAGCAATGATTGCAGGGACTGTTTAGTGCCAATGCACAAAGGGCCTGCATTGGCAAAATAAAGTCCTGACTTATAATTTGGAGACTGGGGGAAGTCAGAAGAGCTATGAACACAAATTTGGAGAGAGTGGATTTTTTTGTTTGAGAATTGTCCCAGTTATTTTGCTGATCACCTCAGGTAAGCCACGTTTCAGTTTTCAGTGAGATGCTTGTCTATTGTTCATTACTGGAAAGCAGTTTCAAATTTTTCTGAAGGAGAAAAAAGTTGTTAATTGGCCTTTTTTTCTTCTTTACATCTTCTCTGAACCTCTCTCTGATAGTCATCTTGTCAAAACTGTCAGGAGAAGTAAAAAGAAGACAGATTTTTAGCTCAAATAATGTATTTGTAAGTTTTTCAGTGAAGCCTGGATGTTGCATTCTGTGGAGTGGGGAGGTGTCTGTTGTGCTTTGGACAAGCAGAGCTCTCTGGGTTTACTTATCTACCTCCCCACACGGACCAGTTAAGCTCTTCTGCTACATTGGAGAGAGTATCAACACTCATTTTTTTCCTTAGCTTGGCTAAACTTGCTTGTCCCAGCCTAGGGTAAGTTTTGGTTTTCATATCTGAAGGCAATTTTGCTAACCTGGCAATCTGTGTCTGCTTGGCCAGTGTCATTTACTGTTTAGTTCTTCCTCCATAATTACCTTTGAGGAAACAGGGAATTGGGTTCTTTTCTGATAAATAAGGCTTATTAAAATATCTGAAATCCTTATTCCAGTATCCTGGATCTTAAATATTCATATTTATTTCCTGTGAGGAGACATGGGATTTGCACACACAGTTTATGGCTAGAGGTCTGCCTGGACTTGCTGTGGGAGTGACCTTGCTCAGAACAATGATGTTTTCTTTCCTGACTGTAACCCAGCAAGGATGCATGCAGTCAAAATTAACCAAATATTTTGCTGTATATTCCAGGGAGGGAGGTTTTATTTACTTTCTGTGGAATCCTGATTTCTATTTCTGCCTCTGTCAGACAAATGCAGAATGATCTTGGCTGATTCACTCAATCCCCCTCTGCTTTTTGGTCTTAGTTGCAAAGTGAAACTAATTCTGTGTACCTCTCTCACTGAACCATTGGAGAACATTCCATTAATGCTTGTGAGATGCTCCAGGAAACTCCCTGAAAAGCAAACCAGAGATGTCTGAATTTTAGGGGATTTGATTCAGCTGTTGAGGTACAAAGTCTCTGGTTCTGGAAACAAAGAGAACTGTGTAGAACTGCAATGTCTGAATGCAAAATCTCCATCCCCAGTCACAGGTTATGTGGATTTGTTCACAGTTTGACCTCTATTAACGTTGGATATCTAGAAAAACCCTAAATATCCCTGTCACAGTGTGAAACAGTCTGTCTGTTTGATCAGATATTACATCCTTGGGGCCTTAGGGGAGCATAACACATCAGTACATCTATTAACTACAGTGTGCATCTCTACAAGGGTGGGAAAATGGGCAGCCCAAGCTGCTGATCATAATTACAGTGGCCAGGGTAGTGGGGATGGCAACATTTGTGCTTCCTACCTGGGATTTAGTACACAGTTAATTCCTCTAAAGGTAATTTTGACTTTTTTTAGATACATTTAATGTCTTTTTTCTTTCCCACCCCTTTCCTACAGACAAATGTTTCTTCAGGGTTTGGGGGTTTTTGTGCTGTTTGCTAGAACATGTTCTTTTTGCCTCTGGCACTAGCATATGGATTTTCTATTTGTGTGACAAACAAGATAACAGTTTACTTAGGAATTCTTGTTCCACCTGTTGCTCGAGATCCCCAGCTTTAAATCTCACTCTTTAGTTGGAAATGTTTTCAGGCATCCACTGTGACACTTGATGATGTTACAAGAAATGTAAGAATTCAACCTGTGAGCTGCATAATTTCAAGTGGCTGTCCAGATAGCAGATCTTTCTTTTCTGTGGATTTTCCTATCACCTTGCATTGTGCTAAACAATAATGCTAATCCATTCAATCACCTTGAATATTTTGCTAATCTGTACTTATCCTGAGAAACTATCTTCAGTAGTTAGATAGGAAATGCAAGCTGAGACCAGGAAAATACAAAGTGATTGTGATGTTCTTTTTCTTTTGAAGGAAGCATTTGATGCCATCTCTCTTAATGCACATGCTTTCTGATTTGATCTCATGTTACTGATAATCACGGGCTATTTTTGTGCCTTGCTTTTGTTTAGGAGCCATCACAAATCAATCTCATGAATCTTGCTTCCTGTCCTGTGGCATTGGCATTAGCACATTTCTCTGCTCTGTGGCAATGACATTTGCATGTTATTCTTGTATTTAATCTGCTTTGTTGGATACTTTGCTCAGAATGTTTTGTGGTGTTTTAACCTGTGGGGTTTATAGGATTTTATGGTGTTATTTATCTCAGTTCATGTATCTTTCATTCCATCATTAGCATATGTTTAGGAAGAAGGTACAATAAATGGAAGAAGGCAACTGTGTCCTTCATTTGAATAAAACATAGGTTTGCATAAGAAGTTAATAAGAAATCATGTAGGGACATGGCCTAATTTTTGAAAGGATGTTTTGGAAAAAAAATTGTGCTATCTTCCTCCGTCTGGATTTTCATCTGCCTTCTCATAATTTCTAATCCTGTTGACAAAGCTGCTTTCTCAACTTTAAAATCTTTCTGGAATTAAGTACTTCTGGATCTTGACAATGCAACATTTTGATGCATGTGTTTGTCACATCCTGATTAGATTGGTATAACTCCTGCTCTCCCAGGTCCCTCTCAAAACTCAATTCATAAACCAGAGTTTCATACAAGATGCTTCCACTAGGGTGATGAAACAGAGAAATTCAATCATACCACGCATAGGTTATCCATTTTCCAGAGGCTGATGGGAGAGATTGGATTTTCAGAGCTCTTCTGGGCTGTTTTGTTTTGTTTTCTTTTGTTTTCTTTGCTTCTGTTCTTGTCTTCAAGGCTTCAATAAATTCTCTTTTAAAGTGGAGAAAGTAATTTCCATCTCTTCCTGGCCATGAAACTACTCTTTCCATGGGCTTTGACTGCAGGTGAACCATTTAAATTTTGTCACCCTGAGATTTGTTTACCTTCACATTCTTTTTCAAGCCATGCATGGACAATGGACAGTGACCCATTTTTGGTTGATTAGTTCTGCCTTGTAAGTTTTGGATAGAGATACCACAACTTTCTTGGCAGGCATTTAGGTCAAGCCAGTGTAGAGGAATCATTCGATTCTGAAGGAAGAGAATTGCTCTTTTCCCTACATGCTCCCACATTTTGAAAGCCTTACAAACACAGGGCCCTGCATTTTTATGTCAGAAGGCAGCAAGAACCAACTGCTGAACAACTCCAAGGTGGGAGCACTGCCCACCAAAATCAAAGAACAAAATGTGTGTGCAGTGGGAGCCGCAGCACTCAGGTCTCAGTCCCACCCTGAACATACCAGGTACCAGTTCCCTTTCTTGCCTGCCAACCACTGGAGTATTTTTCAGGGTGGAATATGACTGGAGGGATCGATTTCTGAGCCCTGTCAGGAGGATGACATTGTGCAAGTGCTAAAACAGCCAGAACCCGCACAGTTAATCCTTGTTTTATGATGTTTATATGGTGTGGGATGCAACAAGCTGATGGATAGATCTGCTGGGAAGATGAACTTTCTTCCTTTATCCATTTACAGCTCAAATGAATGTTTACAAGAAGCTGTATCAGAAGCAAACCATCTCCCTAATCACTTCAGATTCACTACCAGATCACTGCACTCCCTGTTGCTAAAAGGTGTAGAAATGGGGCACCATCCCAGATGAGGGTTTTGAGTTTAAGTCCTGTATCAGCTTGGATGAAGGCAGAGGATGAATTTATGAAAAAAATAAGAGGGGAAAATATAAAATTTAAATAGACTTTGCAGGCTCATAAAGATAATTAGCTCAGTGTGAGTTCTTTAGAAGCTATTTCTGCATCTTTCTCTACAAAGTTATTAGACTGTTCTTATTTTTTTTCAAAATCTGTTCACCCATTCAAAATTTTGATGGAGATTTTAAAATCTCATTTTTGTTAAGAAGAAAACAACATTTGACAGAGCTAGCTTATTTTTGACAATCTGGGGGCTGTCAGTGGATGAAGAGAATTGTTTTTGCAGAGCCACTGAATGAATCAGGAAAGTTTCATCTTTGCTGCAAACTTTCCCAAGGCTTTAAACAGTTTTTGAAATGTTCTCTTTGCTCCAGGCTCCCTCATTCTCAGTCTCCCTGTGTGTCTTGAGGACACTGTCAGTATCCCCCTTCCACCTCTATATTTTGAGGATGAATTGTTTCATGTTTGTTTATGCTAAGCCATGAAAGCTTGAAATTGAAATTTGTTTGCTCCTCCGCTTCCCATTCATATATGTTCCCATTCATTGTACATTTTTTGCTATAGGATTTTATCTTAAGGGTGCTCAACTGTGTGAGGCTGCAAATAAGCAGGAAAAAAAATAATTCTGGGAGCCTGTGAAGTTGCCTGTCCCACAGCAGTGTTCTCTGATGTCCACTGAGGTATGAGCAGAAAGTGAAACTTTCCCTGTGCCTAATTTTATAGAATTATAAAGAAAAAGTGTTTAGTGTAGCCCTCTGGAGGTCTTCAGCCCATTCTCAAAGCAGGGCTAACTTCAGTGTTGTGTTGGTTACTGAGGGCTTTTTACAGGCAAGACTGGAAAACCTCCATGGATAAAAAGTAATAATGTGAGAGGGTTTTCCCCTCATTGGAGTTCTCCCTTGATTTATTAAAATTGACTTTATTATATAATCTTTTCAAGGGAGATAGAAAGCTGTGGATGTCTCATCTTAAGAGTGCTCAACGCTGGTCTGGATGGGGCTTTGAGGAACTGGTCTAGTGAAAGGTGTCCCTGTCCCTGGCAGGGGGTTGGAACTAAATGGTCTTTAAGGCCTCTTCTGACCCAAATCCCTCCATGATCAGCTTCTACCTGAACTCTTTCCTGGTATAACAATTGCCAGAAGATTTCGTCTTCCCTGGTGTTTCATCCTCACTTCTTTTCTTGAACAGCTACATGCCTTTAGTAATTGTTGCATTCTTTTACACATCTCAGAAAAGGGTATAATAATACATTTTTCTGACAATTTTATACCCATTTGCACCTATTTTTGAGGCATAACAAAAAAAAAAAAAAAAAAAACCCAAAAAACCCAAAAAACTAAAAAACTCCAAAGCCCTTAAGATTTAAAATTTTCAGCTTTAACATTCTCATCAGGATTCTAAAACTAATCCATCATTGTGCCATTATTCATTGCAATAAGATGTTTCAGTGCTCTGGAACCAAAATGTATAGTTTCAGCTTGGCTTGGTATCAAATCACATTCTGCTGGTGTGTTGCAGTGATTGATAGAAGCCACACTTTGCATGCTTTACATTCCCATTCTTCTGCATGCAACAAACATTCAAATCAGACAGGTGACCCATGTCCCATGGGATGGCACCAAATCCCCTCACACGTGGCTTTAAGTTAGGAAGAGGAGGTGGCATGGAGTTTGGTGAGAAATGTCTCCTTGCCAGGTAGCTTCTCTTCTGGGGTGTACAGTGTGCCCAACTGCTGGGACTGTGGAAAGTTTAAAGCCTAAGTGATTTGAGGTAGGAATTGGAAATGGACCAGAGACCATCATGCTGTCAAAGAGTTCCTTGTTCTCTGTGCTGTTTGGGCTGAGGCAGCACCACACAGAGAAGGTCAGCTGGTAAAACTCTGCCCTTTAAATTAACAAGTGATTGGGAAAAATCTGAGCCTGATTTAACTCCCTTCTAAAACATCTGGGCTTTTTATTGATTGCAATCAGAGACAGAGCAGGACTTTACAGCTTCTTTGCCATCTTCTGAAATGTTATGTGACAAACAAGACACCGGTATTATTTCTGCTACGAAATGTTTGTTAGTTTATCATAGTAGGGATTCTGGGAAGAACATTTGCAATGTTCTCAGTTTCTTGTGGACTTCCCAAAAGTGAAATAATCTGGAGGTTTTGATGTGTTTTTTTTCTTTGGGTTTAGATTTTTTGGTTATCAGTTTGGAGTTTTCTTAACTGATTTGGCCACATTGTGCCTTTGCTAAAGCAAAGTAGTCACCTGGCAGGTGTTAAAATAATCTAATAGAATAAGGTTAATATTCTCTCTTTAATTAGACAGCCATATGTAACACACCCAGTGGGCCAGATAACCTTGAAATTTAAAGTGAGAGTAAAAACGGATTTGAGAGGAAAATATCTTTAGTTACAGGTGGTAAGGGGCAGAAGAAACAAGAGGGAATGTTCACTGATACAACAGCACAACCCTACACAATCCTAATCTCCATCCAAACCCTTAGAGAATGTTTCTCAAAAGCTGGACTGGGATATCTTATGCTTACCTTATCTTATATGCTCTTATAGGCATTGCAGGATCATTGGTTGAGTACAAACTTGTGCAATCCTGTTGGAAATGAACCTCAACAAAATTCAGGGTCTGACAGGAAACCTTTCTTAGATTCCATAGTTCACTTAATCTCCATCTGTAGAACCTAATATATCTCTGTTCCATATAGGTAAAGCCTTACAAAGGAAGGCCTTGTAAAACTGTGGCTCTGGTGCTTCAACTAAGCAAAGAACTCAGCTGAATTAGGGGTAGAAAAACAAGTTATGTAACCATTGTGTGTTCACATCGTGGTATGTAGTGGTTGGTTGAATTATTTTTGTTATGATTTACAACTATGTAGCTGATAAAAAGGCTTTAAAAGGCCTGGTTTTTGGAATAAAGGGCTCTCCTTTGAACTGCCTGGGAGCCCTGCATCACCACAGACCCTCACCTCACATATTCTTCTCACTGTAGCACCAAAACACTTTATATTCCTTCATGTATTTCCTCTCAAAACACCATGGAGAATTTATAATTATTTTTACAAGTGCAGTTTTGACCTAGGCTAGATAAGAGACAATGACAGGACAGTCTCATGGTGTCACCTGTCCCACTCCTGCATTGTGACAACTCAGGGCTTTGCATTCAACTGTAAAACTTTCCATTAGTTGTGGTAAAGGGAGTGTTTGGCTAATGGACAAGTCCCTGCCTCTGACTTCTGATGACATTTGTACCTGCTAGCCAATGCAGCAGGAGAAAGCTGCTTGCAGACCATGTGTATGGGCGTGCAGGGAAAGTAAAAAGGGCCTCTCCTCCCACCAACCCAAAATAAATGCATCCTTATGAATGCAAAAAGTCATTTTCAAGCTGAACAATGTGTAGATGGAGCAAGACTGTGCAGGAATACAATTAATATTCTGGTTATGTATGGGAGTGAGAAATATCTAAGTGTGTCAGAGCTTGTTAGCAAACATTATAAAAGGGAGCCAGCAGCCGTGCTCTGGTGCTGGGAAGTTAAATTTGCTTGTTAGGGTTCAGGCAGCAGTTTGCCAGTCCTGTGCTGCTTCTCTGTGAGCCAGCACATGCCTTCTTGGCAGTCTGGGGTCAGGTCAAACCCTTCCTCCAGGATATCCAAGAGGAAAAGGCCTTTGTGATGATGGAGTTGGATGATTTCTGGCTGAGTTCTGGCATGGCTATAAGGATGTCTTGGGTGGAAGTAGTTTGGTACCCTGTGACGTAGCAAAGGAATAATTTAATACTATTCAGGAGAGTAAAAGAAATACCAGGTACAGTGATAACCCAAACCACCACAGCAGGTTCTCAGGCACAGCTGAATGCAGCAGTATCAGGATATAAAGCCAATAAAAATGGCTGAATTAAAGTATAACTGAAACCCACCCAAAACCCATTCATGATCCAGTAATACCTTACAATTTTCTAGTAATCTTTGACAAAGTTAGATGTTTCTAATATTCTGTCCACTCACAGTGCCAGTTTTTGTCAGATTTGGAGAAGCCTCAAGTACAGTCAGCTTCAGCTCAAATCAGAGTTAGGTGCTGGACATGTAAAATGCTATGTAAACCCAAGTTGTCCTAAAAAAATCCTGTCCTTGGCCTCTCAGATAGAATGGTTCAAATTAGTGTCTGTCTATTATGTAAGCCAATTTTTGTCCCAATTGCTCTTTTATGAATTGGGGACAATGTGGTCCCCTCTTGTACCAGTGCTGTTGGGAAAATTAGTCCATCAGTGCTTATAAAGCAGTTGTCTCCTGCAGTGCTGAGAACTTTAGAAAAGCCATGAAGAACTGAATAGCTCTGTCCTTGGAGCAGGCTTTGAGTAGTATGCAGTAAGCAGCAGCCTAGGGTTGTATATTGAACAATAAGGAAAAGCCAAAATATTGAATAGTCCACTCATTAATGAACAGTGAGGATCCTGTGCACAGAATAAAGTGAGAGCTGTGAAAAAGCACCCTGTGCTCCTGCAGCTAAAGGCTGTGTCACAACAATGACAAGCACAGGGCTGAAGGAAGGCTGTGTGGACCTGTGCAATGTCCTCGTTTTTAAGAGCTCAGTGTTGTGGCATTAAGGTTGGCTCCTTTGACTGCAACTCTCTGTGTGTAATGGGTCTGGTAGTAAGAGCTGAACCATCTTCTGGGGTTGTTCCTATCATGCTGGTCTACAGGGAACAGGATGTGTCTTTCCTCTTTCCTAGAAGTGAGTAGAATTCCAGATTTGTGTGCCAGGCAGGATAGGAGATGTGTAATATGGAGGAATACCATCCTGCAACAGCTGGCGTTTTCTCTAATAATTGTGAGATGTGTTGTGTGTCTGACTATTTGCACAGTCTGAGGAAGGCCAGAAGTGGCAACAAAAGCACAATTCAAGAGCAGTCATGTCTCCAGGAATGCTTATGTGTGTATCAGCTGGTTTTGTGAACCACTGTGATGGTGAAACACTTATTTCCACCCAACCTGCCCCTCTAGGAATGTAGACAGACCAAAAAAATACAATGGCTTAAAGAATGGTTGCTTGTCTGAAGGGAAAGATTCGTTGGGAAGCAGAACTAGGACATTTTGGGGAAGTGTCAAGTAGCTAGGGCAAGAGGGCCTAGAGGGGTTTGGCTTGTTGACAGTGTGGGAGTCCAGTAAACTAAGCACGTTAAAATTCTCTTCCTCAGTGGTTTGGAGCTTGTGATCCATGAGCAGGTGCCTTTTGAACAACATCAGAAAAGAAAGTTTATATAATGCTGCATTATAGGCTACATGTGTGAGAGTTCTGAAGGCTGTGTGCCTACAGTGGAAATATTTTGGGATCCAAAAGCTGGAAAAAAATAAAAAAACAAACCCTGTCTCCTGTGTCATTAAGTCAGTGATGTGTTTGGTTTTGAAAAGGCCAAACAATGAATCAGGCTTTAAAATGGAAGCACTGTAGGTGTTGCCAGCATCTTGTTGAAAACACCTGAGTGCCCAGGATTGGCGTGGCAGTGAGTCAGATCCAGCCGGGAGCAGGAGTCCGAGAAAGCCTTCCCGGGGCAGGACAGACGGGCCTGGCTCCTGCAGGGTCACTTGGAGAGATCCACACATGGGGACAGGCTCATCCTAGGGAAGAGCTTTACTGAACTGGCCTTGCATCCCAGGGCAGTGCTGGAAACCCTGTCCCACGGGAAATTGGGTTGGGCACAATGCAGGTGTGAAAATACAAAATGTAGAGTCCTGTGACAGCTGCAGGGGTGGGCTGCACTAGGGAGGGGATCTTGCCCTCTGCCACACCAGGCACACTCACAGGGTGGAGTTTTCCTTTCTGTAGGGTGGGATTTTATTTCCAGCGCGCTGCTTTGTGCCCAGGAATCCTTCTGGCATTACTGAGGAGCTGGGGTGTGTAAGGAGAGTTAATACAAGAATTGAGACATATCCTGAAGATCGCAGCGTGCCCACGTCAAGAGAGGATGTGTGTGTGCGCCTGTGACACCTATTACCAGCCCTGAGAAATGCATGTATTCATCAGAAGGAGAAAATATCCCTTTTTGTTTATTCTTATTTAACATTGTTTACACAGAAAATGGAGAAACGCATCTTTAACCGTCATGTACGATTTAAAATTATGTCAGTCGAGCCGGCAGGGCTCATTCTGCAAACATCTACTCCACCGTGTGGTCTCCGGGAGCTAACGCTGCTCCCGGCGCGGCCAGCCCGCTCTGCCCGGAGCGCACCGCAGGGGCTCTGCTGAACAGCCCTTGGGAAGGCTTCCAGAGCTCCGAATTCAAAATGCAGAAAGCTGGGGAGCACGAGAGAGTTTTCAGAGCAGGGGTTCTCTGTAGCTGGAGCGTTAGGATGTCTTGCTACCTAATTGCTTTAGAATATGTGGGCTTGAATGAGTCATTTTTAATGAATACTAGGCAAATACATAAATCACAAACCCCAAGCACCCAGACGGTGAAACACGCACTAATGAAGACCTGACTTGGCTGGCAGGTGTGGAGTTGATTGGTAAAACGCCATGAATATATCGGTTTTGAAGTGATATTTGTGAAAAGAAGCAAGTTTTCTGCGTGCTGCCCTTGTCTTTGCTCCCTGCTGCTGCACACCTGCTCGGTGCCGTCCCTGCTGCAGCCCCATGGCAGTGCCCGCTGCCACTGCCTTTGAGGAGAGCAGCCAGAGGGACCAGCACCCTCTGTCTGTGCTCTCACTGCGGTGGGATGGGGGAAAACGGTGCTCCCCCTTCCCCACTGCCTTCCCAATCTCAAATCCTAACCCTGTTTGTTGGTGGTGCCATTTGTGGCTCGGAGCTCCCCGGCTTTGTGCGCTGAGATTATCTGGAGATTCACCTGGTGCTGATCCAATGAACCGATGCAGCCTTACAGAGCTGAAGGGAAGGGTGCAGGGTTCTCTTTGTAATAAATCACACGGCGTGAAAAAGGATTTCCTTACCTCCTTTCCTCCATTATTCTCCATATCTCACCTTGTGGAAATGGGTCTGGTAGGAAGAGATTTAGACTCGCATGGTAGGAAAAACAAGCAGGGCAGGGAGAACTGAAGGTAAAGGAAGGCAAATTCCTGGAGGTTTCTATAACTTGGAGATTCCAGGAAGAAGAGACACAACCTGAAAGAATAGGAAGAAGCCCTGAAAAATAAACCCAGCATGGGCCTTGGTAAGTAAATCCTTCCTCAGGATGTTGTCACTAAGGCAGCTGCATAAGGAATCCTTAAAAGCAGTGCTGAGTTCAGTCCAGAGACAAAGGGTTTCTGTCCAGAGAACTGCCCAGCAAGCTGGGTGCTGGTCTGAACATCTTTGGTTTTACTGAGTTGAGCTGGTAACCTCTTCAGATCTGGCTGCCTCCCAAGTAGGGAGGGATGAATACTGCAAAATGTTTCAGTTTCCAGTGCAATTTTGAAACTCATTTGCTTTGACTGAATTTGCACTGTGTTTATGTAAATTTATAAACACTGTAATAAATTTATCTACTTACAGAAAACAGAAATTTTAGAAAAAGGCTGGAAAACATTGGTGAAACACAAATTCTAATTCAAGAAGAATATTCACAGAACCTGATTTAAATGAACATTCAGTCACGAAGCAGAAGCACAGCATGTGGTCTGTATAGCTAGCAAACTATAGCAAGCATAATCCAAAATTCAAACAATGGTAATCAGCTTAAATGCTTTAAATTACATACATGTCATTTTTTGTGGCTGCAATGACTATGTGACCAAAACCTAGGTTTTTACAGTAGGAATGAAGACCAAAATCAGGTAATAGCTGCAGGTTGCTACTTTGCTTGTAGCTATCTATTCTAACTGTTTTTTTTTGCTAACCTGGGAGAGTCTGTGCCAGCACATCATTCTCATCAGGCTCTGTGGCATTGTGACCTGCCACATTCATAAGAGCATTCATGGGCATGATCACTAATGCTCTTGGGATGGGATATCCTCCAGTGCCCTTGTTCCAACCCTCAGTAATTCTGAAGCTGTTTTTGTCTTCCCTTGTACCTCTTGGAGCCTGTAATATTTCCTGATTTTTTATCTTCTGTGTCCCCCTTCTAAGATAATCCTTAAAGAGTCTTTTGATATAATTCAGGGGTTTTTTTCCCCCACCTTGTTAATTTTATATTGAGCACATTAGTTTATTTACAGCACAAAATAAATCTAATCTGTATAGGGCAGATTTGGAGGCACTTTCTAAATTAGGGGAACGCTTACAGCCATGTGAGAAACTGCAGTGAAGCAAATGACAACACTTGCACTCTGAGTAAAAGAGCTGGTCTCAAATATTGAGAGATTATGTATTCTTTTAGGACACGCTCATTTCCCACCATGGAGCTGCTGTTCCCAGAGCATATCTGTATTTCTACTTTGCCTACCCTGTGTTTGAAGCAGCAGGCAAACAGTGGAACCAGCAGCAAAGTGTTCCAGAAATTAACTGGTTTAAGACTGGGAGGATGAATTAAAAGGCAGTGCAGGATGCGATTTTTAAGTTATCCTGTTCATGCTCTTGCATTGGAGGCATTAGCCATGAGGGAGATCACATCAGCTGGGAGAAAGATAATAAAATGAATGCAGGATCTGTAATGGGCACGTGGGAGACTCTTGCCGTGTGTTTTGGTCATGTCCTGATATACATCAGCTTTGAGAGACAGTTCTACATCTAATAGAGTCAATAATCAAATCTGAAGTACCAAGGAACACAACTTGATGTTTCCTTAGAGAGGCCACAAGTTTGCAGCAGATGAATAAAGAGAGAATGTGGTAGATACAAATTTGTCTTTAGGCAAAAAGGAAAGAAAAAAGACTTGAAAACAGGAAGGGGGGAGAAAATATTACACTGTTTTCAGACTGGAAAGAAATAGTAATGCCTACATCAGAAAGTTAATTAATTGTTGTTACATTGATAAATATATGATATACCACATCAAAGACTAGCTAAATGATATTTGAAAATTAATTTGGATTCCTATTAAACAGAGCTCAAAGGAACTTCCCAAATGAATAACTTGTTTGCTAAGCATTGCTTCCTTCTGTTTATAAAGTCTTTTCAAGTAAAGACAACTATTTTCAACTGTCCTTGTTGTTTTAAATGAACTATGAGATTCATCACCAGACATTCCTGACACATCCAAATACTGCAAATTGCAATGCCATATTTAGGATTTTATAAAAATTTGGTATTGCTTACCTTTTTTCTCTATGGGGATGACTTAGATAAAGTTATCTAAAAAGTCCCAAACCTCAAATTTAATATTGACAGCATGCTCATTTTCTCTAGTGTTAAATATTATTCAAAGAAAATGCAAATGTGACACATTAACTATATATATATAAAGTTCCGATTCTGAGCAGCTCTTAAGAAAGTTTTTTTACAGTAAGAATGTTGTTTTTTTGGGAACTGTGCCGAAATACAGTAAAACTCATGGCAGTTTCTGCTTTTATTAAATGAAAAACTCATTTCTCTCATTCTGCTCTTCTGCCAGTTTTATCCTGTGTAATTCCACCTATGTCTCTGGAAGTACTTCTGGTTTTTATTAATGTCTATGAGTTCAAAAGAAGATAGGATTTAGTAGAGCTGAGTGCAGAGAGTTTACATGCAGACAAACAGAAAAGAGAGAATTCTGACACAATATGCTGTGGAGTAAGATGGCAGCAACTTTCTGAGTTGTCTGTTGAATTGTAGCTGTTTAAAATGTCCAGGAAAAAAATTCATCTGGTTTCTATAGAAGCAGAGAAATGGTCACCACGACAAGGAGATGGCTTCTGCACCCCAGCAAGCTGTCCATGGCAGCAGTGATGGAGCTGCAGAGCTGCAGTTGGGTGTTTGAGCTCCCATCAGAGAGCTGATGCTTGGGTTGTGTCAGCCCAAGGAGCAAAGCAGCTCCTGCTTGCTCAGATACCCATAAGAATTTTTACAAAAGAATGTAACATTAACTTTTTATCCTCTGATTCATAGGAAAATATTTATTCATCAGGTTTGGAAATGAATTTCATCCTCTGGTTTCATCCCCTCACTTTTTTAAGCATTTCCCCTCTCTTAGTTTTATTTTCCTTTCTCTTTGCCAATTAAACCTATGGTTTGGGTCTTCAGATTCTCAGATTTTTTTTTTTCAAAGGATAGCACTGCTGGAGTGAATCTCTTGTTTGCATAGGTGTGTTTAAAAGATTAAGGCTGAACAGACATTCTTGTAATAGACATGGGATCAATGAAAGCTCTTCTTTTCTCGAGAAGCTTTAAGGCTTAGCAGCAAGGTTGATTTTTTTGTTTGTTTGTTTTAACTATAGAAGAAGTTGCATCTCTACTTGGGTTTCTATTATTTGTATGGTCTTCTGTAGAAGTCCTGAGCAAGAATTTACCCAACTCATCCCAAGCTTAGCTTTAGTTGAGAAAGTTCTCTTCCTGCATGTATCAGTAGCCAAAGATTTTCTAGGTGATCTCTGCAGCAGGCAAGGGACCTGATTTCCCCCTTCTCCTATTTGTGCCATGTCCAGCTTTCAGATTTCTTTTTCAAATTTCAAATTTAAAATTTTGGTGCTCACTCTATCAACAGCCTACTGAGTTTCAGTGTGGCCTCACAAAGAATTTGGATGCTACTCTGTGGGGCTGTGAGCAGCAGAATCCAAGTCAGGACAGTGTCCTGGCAGGGATCTGAGTCAGGGCAGGAATGAAAAGCCAAGGCGGCATCCATGCTCCAATGCCTACAGGATTTGATGGCTAATAAGCATTTTAACTTTTTGATTTGGTTGGTGTGGGCAGTTGCAGGAGGGGAAGAGACAGAGGCCTCGGGTTAGTGGAACAATGACATTCATGCTTTAAATCCCTTAAGCACAAACCTAATGGCCATTGATTACAAGGCTCTGAACAGCCCTGCTGAGTCAGAACCTGACTGAGGACAAGCTGAAGGTCCAGTTTGGTGGTGCAGTGTGTGAATCAGCCTGGGAGCTGCAGAACCTCAGCCAGAGCTCCAAAGAGAAGGGAACCTCCAAGGTCAGGCAAGGCTGTTCCAGGGCCAGCCTGCCAAAGTGGGGAAAGGCAAAGGATAAAGCGAGCACAGGCTGTGGAAGGGAAGAAGGCTGAATGGCCAGAGCTGCTCCAGTTGATATTCTGCTGGTTATTTCTGAAAGGTGCCATTGCTGCAGGCTTTCCTCAGGGGAACGTTTGCTTTGTTTCCCCCATGAGAACAACGTTTAACTGCTTCAGCCACAGAATAGAACCCTAATTCTGCAGCTGATCCGAGGAGGGGCCGCAGCCCTGCTAAGCTTTTGTGTCTGTTTTCTGTGTGTGTGTGTGCAGGTGCTCGCTGATGGGGTTTGATCTGAACCGGCACTGGGCAAATCCCTCTCCGTGGGCTCATCCCACCCTGCACGGAGTGAAGGAGCTCATCATCGACATGTACAACAACCCGGTGAGTGGGGCCAGCAGCTGCTGAGCCCCCTTGTGCTGAGGGACCGAGCCCCACTGCGGGACATCAGGGCACAGGCAGCGCCAGAAGCGGAGAAAGCGCCTGAAATGACGTTCAGCTCAGCTTAACTATGAAATAATTCTGAAAGCAGGGCCTAAATTCTGTTGAGCTGCTCTCATGCTCTGAGCTGGATTCAAAACAGCAGGCCCCCCCAAAATGAATTAGGGAATGGCACTGATGCTTAATCCGGGGCTCTGGCAGTGGTGACTGAGTGGTGTGCAGTGCAAGAGGGGAGAATATTTGCAAATATTATATAAATGCACGCACGCACTCATGCTCACTCAGAGAAGCAGAGGTGTTCTTGAAGGTGAAATCTTAGCTAATCAGAGGAGATGGATTGAGGAGAATATGGAGAAGAGGAGTGGGAGGGAGGCAGACAGCTATTGAATGTTTGACATCAAAGCACAGAAGGATTATTGAACGTGGCACCTAAGAAAAACTGCTGGGGAAAAAATGGAGATGGGTAGGAAAAAATCACTACCAAAAATAAGAGGAGATATTATAGATTATTATTTTTTTCATTATAGGATTCCTGGTATTTGTCTTTTTCTGCTTCTCACAATGGTGAGGTAATTTGAATCTTTAAGTCCCTGAAGTTTTGCTAATTTTTCCTTTTGTTTTTTCTTTCTTTCCTTTTTCTTTCTGTGAAAAAGGACCTAGCTTGCCTTGCTAATAAATAAAGAGGATTCTTACCCCTGGCTACATCATGTACAGGATAAGACCTCCTTTAATTTAACTCCTGGTTTTCCCAATACATCTTAATTGGACTTTTTATCTTCCAGTAATACCTGTACAGAGGAGTTTTTACGTAAAGGAAGATAGGTTAATAGATAAGATTGTTACATATGGACTGGAATCCAATTGCATGAAAAATATTTCCTTAGACCACTAATTGTTTGGCACAGAATTTGCCTTTCTATTCTGTTTCTGCAGCACCTTGCTCCTTGCATTGTGCCTCTGACCAAGGCTCCTAAACTCTATTAAAGTGATGATGATAATGGTGGAAAGGCACAGAAAGGAGCTTTGGGCCCAGCCTTGTCTTTCCTCTGTTTTCTATCCCAAAAAGCAAGAAAATTTTCCCTCTATACAATGGAGTGAGCATGCAGATTGCTGTAAGAAGAGGTTTCTTTCCAATAATGAAGAGGTCTTGAAACATTACAAGAAAGTTGGGTGTAGGCAAGTGCTTGTAGCCAGTAAGGCAGCAAATCCTGGCACTATTAAAATTCACTGTCAGTAAAGTAAAGCTATTCTTGGAGGTAGGGGGAAGTACTTTTCAACTCCATCCCATTCTAAGGAATATTTGAAAATTCTGGTAGCTTCCAGCTGTCCTATGTGTGAAGAATGAATTCATTTGTTTTGGTGGCTAAAATGAAAAATCAAAAGAACTGTTTGGTGAGAGCTGATCTGAAATGGAAATATTTTTTTTCCCTCCATCTTTCTGTCTCCCACTCTCCCCAGTGATCAGCGTGAGATGAACCAGTTCCAGTTCATTTCTTTCTGAGGGAAAGAAAAGGGAGCCTTTTAAACACAAGTATAATATTTCATTTTCAAGGTTATTTTTTTTTTAAATACTCTATAGAATTTTTTTTTATTAAGGTACCAGCAAAGTTCAGGTCCCTCTTCAGAATTCCATTTCTTAGTGAATTAGCTACCAACCAAAAAAACCTTTTTGTCTGGCCTTGTCAACACCAGCCTTTCTGGCAGTTTCAGGGATGCTCAGCAATGCAATGTTTTATATGGGATTAGTGTTATTTTCAGGAAATGCCAGATTCTTAGACCCTCTGATCCCAGTAATATTGGTATGAAAAAGACATATCCAAACTGCTGGGGCAAAAGGGGGAGACAATCCAGCTGCCATGTCCATGCACCATCCTGCTTTAGCAGTGATTGCTCTTATTAAGTTATGACAGAGTGCCAGAATAAAACCTGCTTAAAATCCCTTCAGGCAGCTAAAAATTTTAGGTGCTTTTCAGGGGTAGAGTGTTACTTTCAGATGACTAATACATGATAGATGGGTGGCTGCATGCACAGGTGACCTGCTGCAGGAGAGCTGGTGTCAGACTGTGCCACATCAGGCATTTTGCATTTGAACACATCTGTCCTGCCACCCTCTCCTCATCTAAAGTCTCCCCACACTGGGGAAAATGAAATTAGATGCAAAACCCAATTCCCTGAGAAATTATGTAATAAAAAAATAACCTTCATCCCTCCCATTGCAGACAAGATCTGCTGTGAAGGGCTGTCCACAGGAGACTGTGTTGTTTAAAGAAAGAGAAAGTTTGGCTTCATGTTGCCATTGCAGAACAGCTCAGTGCAGGACTTTTAGATGTATTCATTCCCTTAAATCACTTAAGGAAAATTAGCTGCCATAAGACCATAAAACCATGTTTTAAATATTGCTGCATAGGAGGATTTTTCTTCTGCTCTGCAGTATGGGAGATAAGCTCTTTCCTTTGAAAAAAAGTTCATTCTGGAGCAGGGAGGATGAGTGACACAGAAATAAGTGAAGTGGGTATGAGGCACACACACACAATGCCACAGCTACAGTGATTCCAGCACTGAGTGTTCCAAGGCTGAGTGTTTGCTGTAGTTACTGTATAAAAATAATCCAAAGTACTTGTGGTTCACTGTTCTTCTGAGTTTTACAAAGTGTGCTTATTTTATTTTATTTTTAAAATGTTTCAGAGTCTGTAAGGACCATATTGCCCTCAGGAGGAAATGGATGGGTCAAGAAATGAGAGAACAATAGGAAGCTTTTGATCTCCTTGCCACTGATTTTGACACAGTTACTCTGATGATCAATGTCTTTATGTTGACCTACATGGAGTGAGGGGATATTTTCAGCTGTTTCTAATGCTATCAGTGTTGCAGATAGTGAAGTGATAGTCTCCTCTAGATCATGTGCTGCTGGCTGGGGATATTTCTGTTCCCAAGCACCTTTGCCTACCCATACATGAGCAAGCAATGTCTACCCACCACTCCACCTGATGATAGCTGTTGATGGTTTCCCTGTCTGTGCTGGAGCAGGTAGCAGAATTATCTCAGAACATGAATGCATTGTTTAAACCAGCTCAGCTGGCTCCTGTTTGCAGTTTGTTAAAGAATGTTCATGTGAGCCATTCCAGCACCCTTTAAAAACAGATTTAGTGGGTGCACTCAGGCTGTATGATCAGTGTCAGCTGAGCCCCCTCGACATGAGCACTGTGATATGGTCTTTACTTACAGGTGCTGGTGTTATTCTCCCATCTAGACCTCTCCCTCACCGAGTTCTCCAAAGGAAAACTCCCACATAATAAGCAGCTACTCAGTGTTTTAACTTCAGTGTTCATTGTGCAGCCTTGTCCTGTGTTTGCTGTGTCCTATGCAGATCCTGCTCTGAAGACAGAACTGTTCATCTCCCTGCAGGCTCTGTTCTGCTCATTGCTGTACCCTGGGAGCATTGCAGATGTGTGGAGTTTGGGGGGGGACCCTGTGAGAGACAAATGTTTCATCCCTGTGTGGATAGGAAACACTTATGATCACACCTACTCATTTGTGATAGATGGTTTAGGATGCCTGGAATCAGATTTGTTTCATGTCATTCAGCAGAGTGATACCTGCACTTGCATCTAACCAATGCTTGCAAAGAAGATTGGGATAGACTATTTCTGTAATTTGGCTCTCCTAGGACCTAGGAGACAAGGAATAGACTGTGACTGACCATTTGGGATTAATCTGTTTCAAGTAATTTGCTCCTCCCAAGTAAAAATGCAGACGTGGGATTCAGGGCTCCCAGGCACTCTCACTGCAACACTGGACTTTGTGTTCTTTCTTCTGTGTTTCTTCTGTTCTTCCTGTTTTCCACCTCATGTTGAATTGAAGCTGGAGTCCTAGAAGCAGATGATTCCTTTGCTAGATGCTGTTCACCTTGTGCCCTGAGTGAGCCAGAGACCCGTCCAAAAAACCCCACTTACCTGGGATGTGCTCCTTAACTAGAATCTCCTTTGTCATGCACACATATATTAAAATTTAAATTATTTCTGCAAAACCGACTTTTCTGTATCCGTTCCTGACTTTGGAGTGCTTGATGTTGCAGCCCTTACATACTTTTAATACTATTCTGGGTGAAAGTTTTCAATGTAAAATGAAAGCCCCAGCATGCTAAAATCTGAGTCATCTGCTGGGCTGGAACCTTTAGATCCACCACACAGACATCTGCCACAGGGGCTGATGAATTAGCTGATAGAGGATGGCAATCTGCTATTGCTGTGGACAGGAAAGAGGGAGGGAAGGAGCCTGTGGGCTTTTGGGGGTATCTGCTGACAAGAGCATTAGTAATAAGATAGGATGAGTAAACATAATACTGAAGGCATGGGGAGGGTTGCTATTTAAGGGTGAATGACACCTTTTATGTTTTTGAGGAGGTTTTCTTAAGATCCCATGTGCAGGCTCAGATTTGAACAAAATCATTATTTTCCAATCTTCCTGTCTCTGAGGAGGCCTACCTTTTGATCCAGGTAGGTTTGAGTGGGCAAGCAGCAAGAGTATAGGGGAATTAGCCTGGTAAGTCAGTGTAACTGGATTCTTCAGCAGATGACTGTGCTCCTCTTCAGGAGAATGTATTTGCTTTCTTCCAAAGTTATTGAACATATAGTCCCCTGTGTTATCATCTCTCCCCAGGCCTTCTTTAGAGGCTGATAGGTGTCCTCATGGGGCTGGCTCCCCTCAGAGCATCCTGCACCTCCCTGCTGCAGGAAGACAGCAGAGAGAGCTGCTTTGGGGAAAAAGGCCTGATCTCTGAGTTCCAGCTTGTGACTGATAAGCCCTGATAACAGAAAGCAGGTGAGGGTGAAGGTTGAGTGCTGTGTGAAGCAGGTGAGCTCCCAGATGACACTCCCACGTTGTCTCCCTCCTCTGTAACTCATCAGAGCTGCCTGTCCTCTCCAGCCAGGTGGTTTCTCTAGGTTTCCCCACTGCCAAGGAGTACAACCCCTTTCCCCTGGCTGTGCTCACAGACTTCCTTTCCATTTCCTGTTTCTGCCATTCTGGTTCTGTGTTTTCATTGCTGTCAGAAGGTTCAGCAGGTGTTCTTACCATCCACACCACTCCCCAGCTCTTTCCAAGATGCAATTGGGTTTTGATGCTCGATGAAGTCCCTCCATCAGTGCCCATCTTTGTGCTGCTCTGTTTCAGACACATTTAAGCCACCCACTGAACAATTCTTGTTGTTGAACCTACATCCTTTCTAGGTCTCCAGTAACACCATTTAGAGTGTACTGTCAAGGAGGGGAGCTGTGACAGTGCAGGAGCAGTGCTGCTGTGGGACTGCTCCACATGCAGCACATCCAACCCCCCACTTTCCCCATTATCCTCAACTTTTGCAATGAAACAAATCAGGATTTTTGGTTTTCCTCTTATCCCTGTCATACTTTGAGAGAAGCATTCTATTTTTATGGAAAACTAAGTCACAAAACATAGATTTGGAATCCTGGAACTGATACTCTGCAGGTTGCAACTACCCCCAGTGGCAGCATTGTTTTAGTGACCTCATATCCCCTCTCCTTTGGGCAGTGCCACATTCTTCACCAGACAATTCCACATTTAGAAAATGCAGCTGGTCTCCAAAATGTGTGTGCTTTGCTGGAGAGTGACATAAATTTTATTTTTGTCAGTCCTGTAAAGTGTGTCAATCTTAGAGACTCTGCTTCCACTCCTCTACTGAAATGATGTTGTTAGTATTACCACCAGTGTGATACTGGATATTTGACGAGTAAAGTATAACAACAGATTTTGCAAGGTTTTCACATCAAAACTGTACATTTAGGCTTCTTATGCTATAAGCCCTCAAGTAGCATTTTCTAATCTAACATTTGAATGACTGCAAGCAATTGTTTTCTCTTCAAAAATTCTTCTTTTCCCTCATCATGTCCCCTGCTTCTGTTATAAACTGGAGCAGCAAACTGGAAAATATTTTACTAGAAAACGATAAGCTCATTCTCATTCTAGCTGAAGCCAGTTTGGATGTTAATAAATGTCTGGAAAGGCTTTAGGTTGGGATTTGGTGTTGCTCAGAACTCACTTGGAGCCAAACAGATCAGCTGAGGTCTGCATCATCTGGTGTGGGGAGCCATAGCAGATTAGCACAGGGTAATGAGCTCTGTAACATCACACACTACCTGGCTCCATTTTGCTGTTAGCAGAGCTCCTACACTTCTTTCCCCAGCTAAACATCTCAGTAGTAGTGAATAATCATTTTTAACTCAATATTGAATTTTAACAGCACACTAGGAAACGATACTCAGAGAATCCCTCAGACATCCTGGGCTGTCATTTGTACCTGATGGTTTTTACTCCAGTATCAAAACAGCCATTGCCAAGCACCATCTTTTGCCAACAATTCTCAGGATAATACAGTATAAATTATTCTGGGTTCTTAGGCAGAAAGGCCAACATGCTGCCTCCTGTTTCTCTCCTCCTGAAGCTCAGTATGTGTTCAGCTGGGATAGCCCTGTGGCCCCTTGCTATGGCAATGCTCATGTTTGTGCCATTTTTTTAATGTTGCAGAAGTGCCCTGTACCACTTCTCTCATGCAGCTCCCTGTTGAATGAAGTGTAACTTTTCAGTATTTTGAAAATATCATTCTTATTTCAGTCCTTTGTTGAACAGTAGCAAGAACACCCTTTCTCTCAGTGCTGTAATTTAGCAATCTGATGAAGATCTTCCTCTTGGACCAGCATAATCAGAGTTACTAATGCTCTAGCTAACATTCTACTTCATATAGGCTGTCTAAAAGTATTCCCATTAAACTTTGCTCATTGTTAAATAAGGATAAATATGGTATCTGCTGACAGAAGCAAAGGTGGTATGCATGATCAGTTTGGTAGCTATGGCATTTTCTGATAAGCAATCTTATCTGTGAGAGTTCAGAACTCCTCGGTTCCTTTCATGCAATTTTAACAATTCTACTTCCTGGATAAACATTCTCTCTTGATCTAATAATTTGTGCTATGTTTATACCTGGTGAAGAGGCTTCTGATCTTAGCAACTTTCTTCCCACAGTCCTTTAAACACACACAGTATTCAAAGAAACTTGCAAACAGCAGAGCTGGTTTTACACTAGAACAGATTATTTGCAGGAGATGCTGAATCTTTGCCACTGCAGGGTTTTATTACAGGTATTTATTGGAAAAAGGTTTAGATAGAGTTAATTCCCTTTTGAGGCAGTTGAATACACTCAATAAACTCTACAGATTTCCTTCTCATCTCCAATCAATCTATGATTTTTGTCCCTTCCCTTTGATTTGTTTTCAACATGTAAATCTTCATAAATATAAATGTATATGTAGAAGTGAATATATAATTTCTCTGGTAACTTTTAGGAATCATTAACATTGCCTCATTGTTAAAGTGATAGTCAAGGAAGGGAGTGCTATTCAAGCCAACCAGTGCTAATAGTCTTATTTTTTGCTAAGCAAAATTTATATTTTGAAATTATAAATCACATTTCATCTAAACTAGACAGGCTTTTGGCTGGTTTTGTTTTGTTTTGATCATACTTGCATGTTTGCAGTCTAGCTCTGGGTGATGCTCCACTATATTTTTGTCAAATACTCCAGACTCTCCAGGAAACAAGTCTGAAATGTGTCTACAGCTACCAAATTTCTCTCTGTTTGTACTCAGTCATTGTGCTAATCATTTCATCGTGGTAATCTCTGACTCAGGTTGTGGTTTCTTTGGTTGTCTGAGTATTTTTTTGCTATCTCTTTTGGTAATGTTTTTATCTAGAATAGGAACAGTTTCAGGTAAAACAAATAACACATAGAAGGATAAATTTTTGTAATCCCAGTGACTAAAATTTTCTTTTTTTCAACACAATAAGGGCCAGCTTTCATTTGTACCTGACACTTCTAATCTGTTGTTCTCCATGATAATTAGATGTCTGCATGAAGTACTGCAGACACATCAGTGTGTGGTTCTCTATCATATCTCTAGATAAGGGTCCCTTTACTCAACTCTGATATTCTCCCAGGTTCTGTTAATTCTTGTGACGTGGGTGTCTGTGTGTAGTACCATCTGGTACTGCTCCAAACATCTGAACCGGTTTGGGGTTTTTTCCAGGAGTTTGCCATTCTGAGGAATCTCTGTGCTGCTGCTTTTTGTTTGGGGCAGGCATGTTAGTTATGACCTCCACTTTGCAGTGATCTACTGTACACCTTATCTTCTCTTCCAGGTGTTTTATTGCTATTACACGGAACTTATGGTGCTGCTTTCTTAGTTTTAGCTCAGCATCTCAGTCTCTTTCCATGGCTCTTTAGGGCCTTTAGTCAAACTCCTCTCTTTTACCTTGGATCAAAATATTATCCATCAAAGCTTTAGTATCCTCTCTACCATCAAAACACGGTTGTATTTTCCTGGGATGTGCCTAGGGGGCTGAACACAACTCAAATATCCCTCTGAGGAAATAGTGTCTCCTAAAATAGTTTTTTGAAGATGTACAGCCATGTTCTCTATTTTTCTGGGGGCATCTGTCGGCACCCTGCTGATGAATCAGAGCCATCTCTTCAAAGAATTTACCCCTTGCCAATGGAGGAAAACATTCCCTTTATATAATACACTTTTTTTTGGACTGGGTGTACAAGAGGGGTTCAGCATGGATTCTTTTCTCCCTCTTTTGCACTTTCTTCCTGCTTATACATTCTGTAATTCTTACGGATGTGATATTATTGAATTCCTCTTATCATCTGCACTGGGGAAAGAGGGTTTTGGATTTTTAAATTTTAAGTAACATTAATCAGGGAGTGGCTGACATGTTCAGTGCTGCATTGAGAGTTTCCTCGAGTCTGAGAGAGATCATTAAGCTCCTCCTCAGTAATTCTGGTTTCATGTTTCTCCTCCCCTTCTCAGTTTTTCAGTGAGACATGGGAGTTTGAGATTTTTTTTTTTTAGCCACTTATGGAAAAACTCCCCCTTCGCGTCTGCTTCTTCCCCAAGTGCTTCTATAAAGTGAGTCAGAGTCAAGGTCACTGACAAGTCTGCTTCAGTGCTTGCATTTGAACTGCTGAGCACTCAGGAGAATGAGCTCCTGCACAATGCAGCACTCAATTCCAGCTGCCTCTTGCCAGAGCTTCTTAGAGTCAGGGCTGCTCGCAGGATGCAAGTGGAAATGCCTGCAATGAGCTGATCCATTTTATTTTTCCCACTTCAGAAGGTGTTGGGACCATGCCCTTTGTTCAATTTTCCTGGGATTGCATTTGCCTTTTAAGACACAGGGGCAAAGCCACTGCCAGGGTTTTTTTATTTGATACAAAAGAGCTCTTAGTATTCAAAAATGACTAAGAGACAGCTGGCCAAATGTTTGACCTAACTAAGTCTGCTCATGCTATTCCACTGGTGTGAGATAGCAGTAATAGAGCCAGTGGACAATTAGCCCAGTGTATGCAATGAAGATGGGTAAAGTGAAATGCTGATTTTAAATGAGAATATTGACATAATAGCATCTCAATCAGGCAGCACTGGAATAGCAGTGTAAAATTATACACTAATAACAGAGGAAACCAAGCCAGCAGAGGAGTGACATTACAGTTCAAAGAAAGATCAGAAGGAAAAAAGAGAAAAGAAGGAAGAAAAAAAAAAAAAAAGGCAGGGAGTGGAATTGTATCAACAAGTACTGAAAAATCCCACAATCTCTGTGCATTAAAATTTCATGCCAAAATGGGATGGTGGCACTAAGCATCTTTACTGTTATGTTCAGAAGCAATGAGGACTCAAAGAATGTAATGGCAGAGCCTGATTAAGGGTCATGATTAAAGCTGATGTAGAAACCACATTCATAGACTTTAAAAATGGCATCTTCTGGAAGCAAAAAATCAAAGAGCCTGAAAGAGAAGAGCAGCTTATTTTTTTTTTAATTTAACCCTTAGTAAGGATTATGTGTTGATTGAAAACATACCTGTCATAGCAACATTCTGCAATAATAAATATTAACGTGCTCAAATTCATCATTCCTGGTAGAATATGAAAACCAAAAAGACCTTAGAATGGCACATACTTCTGAAAGGGGGCCAACATAAAATGGAAAAAGAAGTCTAAAGCAGCAGCTAAAATGGCAAACCAGAACAAAATAACATTTTGGGATGACATGGCAGCTATATAAAAATCACCATTTTAGGATGCATTTTTGCAGCTTTACCTTTAGAGAGTGTGTTACCCCTATTGGAAAACCCCATAACTTTATAAAAAGTTACAAGAGAAGTTAGCAAAGGGGATTCTTAGACTGAAGAAGGTCATTAGCATTAAAGGATACCCTTTGAAGTCTTGCCCAAATGAACTAAGGGAAAAAAAACCCACAGTACACTCTGGCAAGTTAAATGCAAACCCATAATAATAGCGAACAAAAACAATTTTGAAGAATAACTTGCTAAAGGCATAAAAACTAATAATAAAAACTTTTTCAAACACATCAGAGGCAAGAAGCCTGCCTGAAGGTCTATAAGGTTGATAGATGATCAAGATGTAAAAGAAGTGCTCAAGGAAAAGAAGGCCTTTCCAGAAAAGCTAAATGAGTTATTTGCTTTGGTGTTCACAGTGAGGAGCCTAAAGGGAATTCCCAAATTAGAGTTGCTCTTTATGGGAGACAAGTCAGCTAACATGGATAACAGTGGTTTAATGGGAGTTTTCATTTTTGAAAGTAGAATTTATACATCTGCTGGCCTTTTTTTGGGGATTTGATGAGCATGAAGACAAACGCAGTCAACCTGTTGCCTGTTTTAAATTTCTGAAAAGCAATGGTAAATTTCTAATGAAATTATTTTAAAGAAGTGAAGAACCAAGTTGTCTTGGATGATCTGAGCTTTTTGTGCTCATTTATGCTTTTAGTTGCATTGTTTCCTTAAATATCCTGTGCTGCCCACATCCAGGGATCTGCATGGATATTCTTTCATGAGCACGTGCTTGGCAAAGAAAACACAGCTCCTGCTACTGCTCTCTGACACAGCCTCTTGTAGTGTTCCCTGATTAAATTAGAAGGGGTGGCTGTTTGATGGCTGGATTGGCACTAGCAGGTTTGTGAACAATCAGTAGTGGTTGTTCTGCCTAAAATAGGGCTCTGTTCTGTCCTGTGTACCCCTGCATTCCTGTAATTCTGATGCTTGGGGACATCTGAATTTTAGTGGAGTGTTGTAGTGCCATAAAAAAAAAAAAAAAAAAAAAAAAAAAAAAACCAAAAAAAAAACCAAACTGTGTTTTGATGGGAAACATTTACATACTATGTGATTTCCCTGGATAAAAGATCATTATCCTCAGGGTTAATGATTAGATTGTCTGTGACAATATGCAGAGGTATAGGATAGGCCCACTGATTTGTTGGCATATGCCATTCCAAAATTGTAATCCCAGATAATCCTGTAGACAGGACCCTCCACTGCTTATTTTCAGTTTGTGCCTGGTTTATTGTGTCAACCAGAGCCCATGCCTGACAACAGGAATCCTGTGAGAAAAACAGAGCAACTGCCTAACAGCTGAAAGGAAGGTAACTAATGCATCCAGTGGGGATATTTAGGCAGATAGGTTTTAGTTACAGAGTGAGTGACTAGAGCTGAACGAATAATACTGATTCCCTTCTGCAAAGTATAATAGATATCCTTTATGATTTCAAGTTGCCAGAATTTTTTTTCCTTTTGCAAATTCATCCTATGAGGATTGTAACGAAACAGAGCTGCTTCCACAGTTGTTATTTTCCTTAAACCTGAAAAACTGCTCTTTTAGTTTCATAGGCATCAAAAAATAGCTTAATGCTGGTAGCATTACTAGCTGGCTTTTGCAGGCAGCAACCCTGCAGTTCTGCATATGTTTTCTTGATCTAGAGCCCAGTTTAAGCTGTTGAATGGGGTATGTGTCTCTAATGTTCCCTAAGTGCAATTATGAAAAGAAATTGTTTATTTGAATCATTAATCAGTCTCTGGATGGCTGCAAGTTCTTATATTTCATGGCTGGTTTCCATGATGTATATGACCTACTCCTAGCATTGCTCAAGCTGCACTGGAACAAGACTTAATTCCTACTCTTGTTAAAGCTTTTTTAGTGACTTTCTTCACTAGTTTATGCTTAGAAACTCTCCCAAACCCAGATGACCACTATATGCAAAGGCTCCTCAGACAAGAAAACTGAATTAGTATCTTAAATCTTTCAAGTTAGTGTTACACAAGAGATCAATGTTTCCTACGTGGATGCATTCAGTCATCTCTTCAGAATCTGATTACTATATGCCTTGTGAAAAATCTAATTAAAATTAATGAATTAATTAACAGAAGTTTAATTTTCTTCTTGTCAGGAGATACATCATGATGTTGGAATTTTACCACATCAAAGTTAGCAGTAGTCCCCATCTTAAAAGTATTTTGAAAGCTTCTGCTTGCTGTCTTCTGCAGTGCTGACACCAGTGGATCAATAGGTTTTTAAAAGCAGACAGGAATCACCGTGATAATCTAGTCTGACTTACAAAGTACTAAATATCATCCATCATGGTTTTCCTAAATGGGCATCAAAGTCTGAGCTTCCCCAACTTCTGGTGGCTTAGCTGTTAGAGAAAATGACTGATCTAAAAGAGCTTAGAGGATTTATCTCACAAGAGCATCTAGAATATCAAATCTTTCTCAAATATCTTCAAAACTCCATTCCTGTACTGGTAAGGTAGTTTTCTTTAAATGAATTCTTTTCTTTAAAAAAAATAAATTCTTTTTTCTCTTCAGTACATCTACTTCTGGAAGTGACATATAGGAAACTGCAGTATAGAGCTGGTTTACTGAGCTGGGTTGTTTTGCTGGCCTGAGCTGCAGAATCTGACCATACTTTTATGTGATAAATCTGCCTGAGCATGCTGAAAGCCAGAGATACTCCAACGTGTGAGCTGCCTCCTTCATTTCTGTGGGGCTTGTTTGTGTTCCAGGGTGACTCCTTTAGAGACAATGCTGATAATTATTTCATTATTTCTCAAGACATAGGAAGGATCACATTACGAAGACTGATAATCCTGGATTCACATAAATGTATATCTGGGAGATACAGAGAGTTGCTGGAACATAAACAGCAAAATTTAAGTTAACACACACCACAGAGCATATGGGCAGGGAAGGAAAATCAACAGTGTGTTTGATACTGCTGAAAAGGGAGCTCAGCAAAATGATTTGTGTGCCAGGTTTGTAAAAGCAGTGCAGTTTTGCTCCCTCCTTCATCCTGGTGTTTGTGTCTGGTTTATAGAATCACAGGACACTTAGGTTTGGGAAGGACCTCCAGAGATCATCCAGCCCCCCTCCAGGCAGGGTCACCTGGAGCAGGTTACACAGGAACACGTCCAGATGGGTTTGGAATGTCTCCAGTGAGGGAAATCCATAATCTCCCTGCTCAGCCTGTCCCAGTGTCCTGCTCAGTGTGCAGAATTTCTTCTTTGTGTTGAGGCTCACCCCACTGGCCCCCTTGGCCACAAGGACACCGCCAGCTCATAGCCAAGGTTGACAACACCTTGTGTTGATGTATAGAATTTAATGGGTGTTTTGGTAGTTTTGATGCTTTTTCCCTGTTAACACTGCATAATATGTAATGCTACTAGTACTATCACGTAATTTTGTTAAATAGCTTGTTGCTTTAAATCTTTTCATTTTGGCCTGTCCCCTGAAAGTTTCATTTTTAACTGTGAGAATATCTTGCATTTAGGTTTTGCTTTTCAATAGAACTCTCTGAAGCAGGATCCTGTCCTGTCTCATTGTATCTTGAAGACAAACTTCCCAAGTTTAAATGCAAGTTAGGAATCAGTTTATGCCCTACTGAAATGTAGTCACCTCTGGAAAAGACCCCATCAGCAGAGCACTATTTGAAGGCTATTTACTTAGATGTGCATCAAGAAAAATCTATTTCTGTTCTGAGTCCAGCTATTCTATTGTTTTGTATTTTTTGAAAATAAACTGCCTTCATCTCACTATTGGTCTTCTGCTAGGGAATTTGTGGTGGTTTATGACCTCCCCCAAAAAGGATATTCACTGTAGAATTAAATCTCAGCAGGAGTAGATTTAATCCTCCCTGATGACTTGTAGTCTATGGAAACATTATTGCCTGTGCTTGGTTGGTGAGTCTGCCCTTCAGGAACTGGATGTTCTCCTCTTGCTGCAGTTAACTCATGCAATAGAGACAGGTTTTTATTCTGTTTATGTCCCTTGATAATGGCTGTATTGATCTGGCCTGATGTAAGCAAAGGTTCACAGTTCACCCAGTGTTGCTAAGGGTACCAGACTATTACTGCCACCAGCAGACACATTCCATCATCCCTCAGCCACAGTGTGTGAAAGCTGGAGCAGCAGGATGCCACATGTTGGTGACTCAGGAAAATGGCATGTGTCAAAATCTGGCATATGTCACACTTGGATGCTGCTAAAATTAGAGGATATTTTTTGTCATCTTTGTTTTGACTGCCAGGCATTGCAGGAGCAATTAAAGGTTAGCCTAATTTTTACTTGTTTGGAAACATAAGTCACAATGACAATGGTGTGCAAAACCACCTACGAATTCTGTTTTCAAATAACTGAGCGTTCCTTTCTTTTAAAAAATTATCAAAGTGGCTAAAGCTGCTCTGAGCCAGGAGTAAGAAGGGTGAGGAAGGTAGGGTGTTGTCCAGCCTGACAGCTCTGGGCAAATTGCTTCAACATCTTCTTGCTTGTTCAGTTCAACAAGGAATTTTCACTAGAAAGCAAAAGCCAGGAGAAAAGGTTTTGATTCTGAGTTTTTACTTGCAGCAACTCCAAGCAGAGCTGCAGGAATGGGAGCTGCTGAATCTTTGCTTTGTTTAGAAAAAAAATAGGTCTGTGTACTTGATTTTCCTAGCACAAACCCCTAGTTGTCCCTGAAAATAAGAAATAATATTCCAGCTCTGCAATGATGACTATGTCTCACCGTAACAGAATACTTTGACCTGTTTTAGTCTATTTTAAAAGCAAGAGGCCTCACACCATAGCTGGGAAGGGGTGGTGGTGAGAGAACAGGATTAACTACAAGATCAGTAGGTTGGGTTTTTTTTCCCCCAGAGTCCAAGGTGGAAGATAGATTAGCTGATTTAAAGTGAAAACTCTTTTCATCTTTTTTCCTTCTCCTTGAGAGCTGGAAAATGCTGGTTTCTTGATCCCATCTCATCCTGGTCATAGTCTGTTAATTCCATTCTCCAAGTGACATGGTTACCTTCTAACAAGATTAGAGAATGGGAGGGAGTAAATGCTCAGTTGTCCTCTAGAAACCCTTGGAAAGGGTGATTGGAGTGGGCTGCCTGGAGAAGTGGTGCAATGAGCCCCATCCAACCCTATTTACAGTTGTCATGGCAGTGGGTTGTTCTCTGCAAAACCAAATATTTGGCAGTTATTGTGTGTTAGTCAAACCAAGATATACCACTGTTGTATAAGGTGGGATTCTGGACAGTGTGTTTGCAAATGAATGTTGATTTCAGCAGTGTTGTAATAGGAAAGGGCAATGGAAATGGATATCATAACAGCCATTGTGATTTTATGTTATTAGTGAAAATAACTTCAAATGCAGTTTGCTAGATCTGAAATGCAAAAGTTCATCCAAGTACAGCATTATTTTAGTTTTCAGTCTTTTTTTTGAGAGTGTCATTATCTTTGACTGAAGTCAGTGGAAGCTGTAGTTGATCACTGTGACTGATTTTAGCCATGCAGATTGATTTATCACCTGAACCATTAATATCTGTGCACTGAGAGCAGTGGGGAAAGTGTATGTGTATGTGTCTATACATATATTGCACCTATAGTATGTTTTATGCATTGTTTTCCTGTTGATTATGCATTTTGCAAAGGAAGTTATCTGCATCCCTTTCCCATGGAGTTCAGATGTATGATTGGATATAGTTGTGCTGCAGTTCAGGGAGAGGCTGGAGCATTTGAAATAAAGCTTGGGAGCCATTTACCAGGCTATTACAAAAGCTGTGGTCTGCACTGGGTACCCAGGCCCAAAATGCCAGGGAGAAGAAGCTGCCATCTGGCTTTGCAGGCTGGCCAGCATCAGAAGGGTCTGTGCTAACTGGAGCACAGCCCCTCAGCTGTGGGGAGCCATCCTGCAGGAACCTGGAGGCTGACTGGAAGAGCTGACAGGAATTTTCCTTCTCGGACTTGTGTGATGCAACCTTGGATGGAAGGCACTGCCAGCTGCCACCCTCCTTCAGGAGCCTGTAGAGAGAATAAAGCTGCTTGGGCTCACTGGCTCTGTACCCCAGCTAATTTTGTTAATAACCAAGTCAATGTCCTCTTGAATCTCACTGGGACTTGATGGGGTATTTTAGGATTTTTATCCTTTGGACTGGAAATGACAGAACAGACTGCAGACAGAGCATATTGGATTATCTCCTCCTAAGTACAGATTGCATCTCACCATAGATTTCTTCAGCATAGTAGAGTTGTTGTAGTAGTGCACAGGTGAAGCCGTTTGACTGTATGAAAGGCTGTTACTTTAATAAACAAAATAACTAGTTCTGGTAAGCAAGCAAGTGAATGTTGTTTAGATGTCTCTGAGCTTTATTGTTTTAGTACCAGTAGATTCCATTTATTTTAACTTTCCTCTGCTCAACTGAACTGATTGTGTAGTCTCATCTTTTCTCACAGTGCTACTCAGTCCCTTTGCATTAAAATTAAAGGAGAGGAGAAGGGTGAGATACAAAAATTCAGAAGGCAAAGTGACTTATATTTAAAAACTAAGAATGTGGAAAGAGCCAATTTGGCTGTTAACAGTTTGACATCAGAAACTGTATTTGCAGAAGGAAGATATTTTTTATGATCTACTTTTTTTCTCCCCATTTTCAATACCTTTAAAAATGCATCTGGTAATGGCTTTCAGAAACAGCTCTCGGACAGGATATGTATGAAAAACATTGCTGAAATTTTGCTGAAGGTACAAAAGGACAAATATTCAGCCAGACAAATGGAGACAGAAGGGCACAGGGAGGATGTTAGCTTTCCCCTGAACTTCTTGTAGCAGTAAGCATTTTAAAGTCATTTTGAATAACCTCATGGAATATGAGTGAAAACAGCTTTACTGTACATTGGGCAATAACTGAGCAGGCTTGACATATTTTGTGAGTTGACACCCTTGAATGTAATAAAGTGCATGGATTGAATTTAGGAGCAAAATAAATAACACACAGGTTATTAAACTCCCTGTGTTATTCATGACCATCTTGCATTTAGCAAAACTTTCCTTTCTGAAGTCTGCTGCAAGCTGCCATGGGAAATCTGGTCTGCCCCAGGGGAGCAATGCAGGAGCCCAGGGAATGCCACAGCAGGCACATGGCTGGTTTTAGAGCATACAGAACCTTGCTGAGGCATTAAGGTGGTGTGCTAAGAGCACAAAACCTTCTAAGAAATAGCTCATTACACTCAGGGGAGCTGCTGATTATTCTTATGGTATTCTAGGAGGGGGTGACCAGTCTTCCTCTACAATGTCCAGCCAAATGAGGAGGAATCCTGGGACAAAAAACTCCACTTGTCTGTAAAGGTGTGTCAGAAAGAAAAATTAGTGACAAATTGTGCTTGAGGGGCTGCTTGGTGCCAAGTGGCCTCCAGGTATTCAGTCACCTGGCAGCAGCACTTCACTGCTTGAAGGGATCTTAGAGGTATGTGTGAGGGATAGATAAGGGTGCTTGGGAAGAAATGGCATTTATTCTGAATTAAGATGGATCTGCAGCGTCCCTACTGGCATGTAATCCTTGTAGTTCTGGGGTTATTTCAATCAGCCTTAGGAGATCTCCTCTTAAATCTGGCTGTCATTCAAATGGGTTTGGCCACTGCAGTAGTGGCAGGGCCACAGCCAACAGTGAAGCACACTGCTGTCCCCAGCACAGCACAGGAGGCATCAGGTTCTGTGTCAGGCTGTACCTACAGAGCCAAAGGGAGCAGGAAGGTGAGCCTAACTTGATGGGAGTGGAGGGGAGCAGTCCTGAATCAAATGAAGCATGTGCCTTTGTCAGAAGTATTGGGCATGGTGTGGGTGGCCGAGTCCATGCAAGGAAAAATAATTACTGTTGTTGCCAAACCCACCTATTTTGAAATTTGGTCAGATTCTGTCCCCTTGTTAACTGTATGCAAACTTCAAACTTTATAGTGGACACATTTGGGCAGATAGAACATTCTAGCTCCCCACTTTATCCTTTCTAATCAATCAGTGCTTTAAAAGTGAGTCGAAAGTTTCCTGTCCATCTCACTCTGAACTCGTGGGTGTTGGTTCACCCACCCAAGGGCAGTTTGTAAGCCCTGACAGCAGGAAGAGGATCTCATCTTCCTCCTTGTGAAGAGCATCCTTTGGCAAAGGGAGGAGCTGATCTCTTCTGCTGTAGGTGGTCCACAGGCTTGAAAATGTCTTTTCTCTGGTGCAACAAATGTTTTGCTTTGTGCCAGGAGCTGGCCTGTCCCTTTGGACATGGGATGAGCAGATGCCTAATTAGCCTATTATTTACCATGGTTGAGATTGCTGAATTTTGATGAAAGAGACTTTACTTTAATCACTGATTCATGACACAGATGCTCATATCATGCATTAGGCTGTTTAACCTTCCACAAATACAGTTGTCCCATGCACCTTTTTATAAATATCCTGGCAACTGCCCTCTCTTCCTGCATTCTCTGTGAGGGGGAAGCTTGGGAGCTCCCAAATTGGTCCTTAGTGCTGATAATGTGAATATTGAATGCAAGCAGCAGACACTGAATGGCACCAGGGCACTGGGTGGCTCAGGCATATACTGATAGCTTTTAGGGAAGGAAGAGGTCCCTGTGCTGAGGTGAAAGGGGCATGCTCTGAATCCTGCCATGCTCTGTCAGCCTGGAAAGTTTGGCTGGGGCATCCCAGGGAACAGGTTTCTCAGGAGATCCCTGTAATTTTTGGGCAGGAGTGCAGCTGTAAACACAGGAGATCCCTTAGCTGGAGATGAGGTTGTTCCAGACTTCCTTTCTATGGCTCCCAATGTGGTTGTGTCAGACCCCAGCACCTTGACTTATTTTCTTCTATGGAATGAGTCCTGGAGAAGGGGCAGGGCAACTCTGATCACTGGATTTGAGAAAGGTGGATCCCCACATGGAAATAGCTGCTCCCCATATTCTCTTTCTTCTTTTTGTCTCCACTTCTGGGATGACTATACTTTGCTATCAGAAAGTATGAGAATAAAATGAGAGATTTCCATGTCAGAGACAAATACATCTGTGGTGATGAGCAGGGCTGTGAACTTTTGGGCTGGGCTGCTCCCTTCATTGCATCTATCCAAGATGGTTTCACAGCTGGGGAATCCTTCACAGCTATTTAAATCTGATGTATGCAGGTGCCAAACTTCTGTAGAAAGTGTAGCAGAACAGTTCCTTGATGCTATCTAAAGGCCTGAAACTTTCAAAAAATCCTCTTGCTCAGTAATGCCAGGCTTCTCCAGATATGATCCCGGATTCGGGAGTGGATTGTCACAAATACCCTTCAATAGTGTCAGTAGGAAAGCAAACCTTTTTAAAAAGGCCTTTCCAAATGCATTTTTAATCCGCCCCCTTTGCACCCATCTCCCCAAGACACATCTGTTCTCATACTCCCTGCTTCATCAGTTTCCTGCTGGGCATCCAGAGATTGGAGAAGTGAGGAGTCCAAAGAGGCAGAGCTGTAAGAAGGAGCTGGATAAACATCGATTTTGCTTTAAAATCTGAATAATTGTTGGATCTGTACTGCTGGGAAGAGAAAAGGAGTTAAAGATTTGCTCTCTGTTTGGTGTGATAAATGGCAAATTCTGTGTAATACCAATGATGGATGTAGCCTGAAAGGTCAGGGGAATTCCCAGCACAGGGTCTGACCTTTATTTTACTCAGTTCTCTGCACTGAGTTTAGAATAAATTCACCGGTTAGAAAGAATCTACCACTGGAGGTTTTATCTTTGTGTTTTATTTTTGAATGAGTTCTTTAAATTCTTCTCAGGGATTTTTTTTGTGTGTGTGTGTGTGTGTGTGTTTTGGGTTTTTTATTGTTGTTGTTTGGGGTTTGTGGTTTCTGGTTTCTGTGGGTTTTTTTTTTTTAGTTGCAGAAGGAGGTGAAGAGAAGGGAACATATTTTTAAAATTATTTGGAAGATTTGAGAGGCCAAACAAAGAAGAGACACTCTTTTTTGGAGCTTTGAGATTAGTCATGCTGCTGCCTGTTTTGGAAAAGTGTTGATATAATAGAGAGCCCAATCTTGTGTTAATATGTATGGACTGATATAGCTTTCTCTGTGCTGCATAAATCCTTCCAACTGTAATAAATTGGAAACACTTTATTCTGAGAAGAGCAATTATCAGAATTCAGCATATTTCTCCCCCTCCCTGTCACCTAACTCTGTGCTCTCTTCCAGATCTATTTTGACTTGCATAAGCCCCAAAGAGAAAAGGATTTATTTAGTATTGACCAAAGGTTTAGCAGTATAAGTTTACAGAAATAAGTTAAGGGGAAAACTTCCCTTAGTATGGGGGTTTTTTTTAGACTTCTGGAGTAGTCTTCAAATTAAATGGGAAAAAGGGACTCATTTTTCTAAATGCCTGAAAACTGGCATAGAGAACATCTCTGGATATTTGCTGTCAGGACCATGGCCACTATTCAGTTCTGTGGGTGCCGGAGCAATCCCTAGTTCGGGGTGGCTCCGTGTGGTGGAAAAGTCTCTCCTCCCACCCGAGCTTCCAAAGAAAGGCTCAGAAGTCTCTGTTGTCTGGTCTCAAGGCAGTTTATTGCAAGTTATCTAAAGGATTGTCTTCTCTGGCTGCTGTGGTTTGCTCACAGCTCAGGCAGAGGCACACACACACCCTGACATCCTCTCTGACTCCTGACTGCTTCTTCTCTCCCCGCCCAGGGCTGCTGCTCTCTTTTATATGGTACATTAGGTGTTACATGTTTATAGTTTTTCCCCAATGCCTATTACCTATATTAAATGGTGCTTTTCTACTCTAAACCAATCTGTGAGTGCCAACATCACCAACAACATGGAGGTAAGGAAGAAGAAAGAGGGAGGACAGGGCAGGCCCAGATCCCTCCATCTTAAAACTTCTGGCCCCCATGTACAAAACCAAAACCCCCCTGTGCAGCACTCAAAAATTCTTCCCTTTACTTTGTGACTACCTCTACTATAATATCTAAACTTCTGTGACTCCTTGTTCTTCCTGTAAGGTTGGTAAATCGTTCCATAGTTCAAATTCAAAATCACAGCTGTTTCCAGCTGCCTGCCAGGGTCTCAAATGCTTCTGACCTGGGCCCGGAACATCCAAAAATGTCTGAGGGACATTTTGAGTTCCGATATGTGGGGATCATTAAGAGGGTATTTCTAGCAGAAGACCCTAAATGAAGGGCTGTGCAGTGCTGGAGGATATCTCACTGGAGCAACTCAGGTACTTGTATGGGCACTGGTGGATCCAGCTGCCAGCGGTACCCACTGTGGGGTACGTGGCAGTGTTTGTCATTCAGCTTGGCTGGAATTGATGCACAGCAGCAGCTGAAGTCACCAAGAGAGAGCAGAAAGGCAGCATGAAGCTGGGAATGATGCTTAGCCAGGAAAATGATTGTGACAGTGTGGGTGAAATTAAGAGCAGCCATTTCCCAGGCCATCAAGGGTGCCCTGCACACTATTGCACAGCATTGCCTGTGTGAAGCACCTGCAGGTTCTGCAGGTGAAATCACCCCACAGAAATACAGAAAAGATTTTCTGGACTGCGCAGCGAGGCCTTTGGGAGATGTTAAGGTCTTCTTGTGGGATGAGGTATGATGTTACTGTGGCTGCCACAGTTTCAGAATAGAAAACCCCCAAGGTTTTTAGGAGAAGAGGCAATAATTTTCCTTAGCCTTAGCCCAGCTGGTGTTGTTGGAGAAGACAAGTTTGTCATTGTTTTGTGACACAGAAACTCTGCCAGGAAGTCACATCTTATGAATCACATCTGGTCCCTGGAGAGCTGGGCTGGATTTTCACCTGGGAAACACAGATTCCTAAAATTCTATTTAAATTATGTGTACTCTGGTTTTATGACCAGGTGTTCATAACAATTTGTTCACAGTTTTGGGGACTACTGAGTGCAACTTATACATCTTTCCCATATAGTTTGGTCTTTGTGAAATAGGATGAAAGGACCATTTTTCTTTTCAAAAAGAAGTCCCATAGGTGGCAAAGGAGAAGAGCCCATAACATCTGCTGGACTTTATTGGCTTTTGCCCTTGGACAGATTGTTGAATCCCCTTAGAGCACTGTGGTTTCTCTGCCCCAGTCTTACCCTAAGGAGTTTCTAATAATTCAAAGCTTCTGAACATACCCAAAAGAGCAACCCAGCCCTAGAGAGCCCAACAGTCTTACCAGTTTGGAAGCAGTCATGATGAAGAACTTCCTTTTTTCTAGATTTAAATTTCAGTTTTCTGTAACTGGGTGTTAACTCTTTGCATACTCAGGAGAATTTGACTCTCAGGAGAAACCTCGAACATAATCCCACTGCAAAGCATCTGAAAAACAGAAAGCATTGCAAAACAGCCCCTTCCCTTTTCTGTTGATTAATATCTCACTTATCTTTCAAATTTCTTCAAAAACACCCATCTGAGCACTGCAGAAGATACCACTTTCAGTTGTACCTTCCAACAGGCATCATTCCCAGAAAACACCAGGTTGGCCTGTTTCCAGGAAAACTATGATAGAAGAAATGTTAAAAATAAAGAAATATTAAAAAAAAAAAAAACAATAACAAAGCAAATGAATGAATTCCTGCCTTTTGCATATGGCAATTCCTGGAAAGAATTAACTTTGACCAGTTAATCAGTACTAACATTTATTACTCAAAATGTTATCCCTTTTGATTTGACAGGATTGTTTTGGATAATTTGTCAAAGATGACAAAAAGGCTCATATGTCTCTCATTTTGACCTTTCTTACTATTAGGAAATTAATTTCAGAACTGAAACAAATGTATTAGTGTTGTCATTAAAAAAAAAAAAAAAAGATGAATACTTTGTCTTCAAGCTGTTTCTTCATATTAATCCATCACACTGTAACATGATCGCTTTTTGACACATAACATCTTACCAAGATACTTTCGACATTCACACCAGCTCTTATTAAATACTGCACATAAATTCCAAGTGCTGGATGTTATTGATGAGAAAGGGTGAATAATAGAGAGCATACATATGGGAAACACAGGGAGGAGAGAAAGGTTTTCTTTAGTTAAAAGGTTTGTCTGAACATGTGGTTTTATGATTGTCAAGGGTAAAAACAAGCAAATAGACAGTTTCTCCCTTGATAGTGTTTTATTTTGAAACTCACACAGAAGGAATAAATAAAAACTTCCAATCAGTAGTTTTTTTTACTTAGAAATGTTAGGTTTTCTTTTTGTTTTGCTTAGTGGAAACAAGTTTAATCCAGTCAGGTTTAAAAAAAAAAAAAAACCCTGATTTTTTCCTTGTTGTTGCTGTGGTTGCAACATTTGTTTTCCTCTATTTTATTGTAATATTTGCTGCTGTTTACCCATAATTCCCACCACATCTTCCTCCTAAATTGCCTGTAGCTCTTGGAAACGTGTTGGTAGGTGCCTTACTGAAAAACAGTCATGAGTGATTCCTTTGATCCTTTCAGTTATATATCAAAGCAAGAATTTGAGCTATATGGACAAATTAAATGATGCACTACTCTGAAACATAAAGAACTACAGACTTACTAAGCACTGGTGGCTGTCAAGCACAGTGACTGGATAATGTTAGATTGGAGTCACAGTTGTTAATGAGGGCTTAAGCCTGGCCAGGGTTGAAGTCTAGGTGAAATCTGAATAAACACTCAAACATGTTGGATCCATGTGCAGAAGAAATTTTATTTAGTTATGTTCTTTGTATTGGTAAGTCTGCAAACCTGGATTTCACAGCTTTGGAAGACTTTGGTGAGGGTCATGATACAGGAAAGAATGAGGATCACACTAAGATATTGTTGAGATGCCTTTTTATCCAACACACTTAGCATGCAATGGGCTCTGGCTTTACATTCATCATGTAACCATATTATTGAACCTTAACAGCCTCTTTGATTTGTGAATTCCAGCTTTCCAACAAATCCACTTAATGTGTGGAGTTTAAATCTATGGTTCATGGGTAGACTGGAGCAAAAGGGTCATCACATCAGCCACATTTTAAATACCATGTGGGTAAATCAATCAAGTATTATCACATCAGACCAGCCACATCTATTATTTTGCAGAGATGAGTTCAGCAAAGTGCCAGTTACGCTCTGTGGACAGTTATGTTTATACAGCCATCAGCAGCTGCTGCTTCCCATTTCCATAGCTTAAATGGAAGGCAGACTTCCACTAAAAGACTAAACTAAAGGACACATTTTATTACCTTTGGTGCTGCTGTTGTCTCGTACAGCGAGGTCAGAGTAAGGAAAATGTTGAGAATGATTTTTAGTGAAGGGTATAAAACCTTGATAAAGGGAAGGGGGTTGCACAGGAGTAGAACTTGTGTTTGCACAAGGATATTGTGGCATTAAAAAGGCAAGGTGGGTGTGCCAGGCTGTTTCAGCTCCCATGGCCACTTCCAGTCATGTGTGTGTGTGTTTCATCAACCTCTACCTAATAATTTGGCATTTGTCTTGAATCCTGATATTGTTTTGGTCATGCAGAGGAAGGAAAGACCATGTGCCATAAAGAACTGATCATTTTTCTGTCTGTGGGAATCAGTCAAAGGCATGTCTTAGATATATGTAGAGCTCTGGAGCCAAGAATTCTCCTGGCTGAGAACCTCTCCTAAGAATATACTGTTGCAAAATTTGTTGGTGGTTTCCTGTAAGAACAAATGCATTGAGCTCTGTGTATTTTCTGGAAGACAAAGTCAGTCTGAGTTGTGGGTACATGTTGCTTTCTGAAACTCAACCCCATCTTCAGTCCACACCACCGCAATCATGATGGGAAGATGCAGATAATTGTGAGTCACCTGGGCTGGATTTTGGGTAGATTTGTCATTTCTGTAGCAACTTGGAAGACAGAGACAGGAACACTTTGTTAAATTAGCCAGTCCACCCCCACAGCCATCCAAGTTGTTTCTTACCCTACTGTGTTTTGTTGTTTTGCTTTTTTTTTTTAATCCACTTGGCTGTGTTCTAACAGCTATTTTCTGTACTCTCATGAAGAAATCCACTATCACATTGAAGTTGCATTTACTCAAATATTCAATGGTCACAAAGGTACAATTCTGTGCAGCGTGCACAATGCTTTGTACCACAAATACATACATAAAAATGGCCATGTGACATGTTAAAACAATATAAGGAGAGTTCTGGTCCTAAAGGTTTTCTTCTTTGTAAAGCCTTTGCCATACTTCAGTTTTTATTAAAATAAATTCTCTGTGTGATATTTAGCTTCAGCACAGGGTAAGGATTTATTTTGGTAGCATATAAGAACAGAAAAATGTATTTTTGCATAAAATATTCACTTTTAGACAAAAAATTTTTATTTTTTTTTCCTGAGAATCCATGTGCTTTGCCATATCCTTTTTTCATCTGGAAAGGCTCAGGCAGTAGCATTTCTCCCAGCTCTCTTGTTTTGGAGGACATGGGCTGCCTGCACCTACTCTCTGTGTCAGAGGCAGGGTTCCAGTTGATACCAGTCAAAATGTGATGAACAGGATTTTCTGCCAGGCTTCCCGTAATGTTTGGCTGAGGCACTCACATTCACCAGTGGGTTTGCAATGTGATCAGTGTGACCCAAAATTCCGTGTGAAGCAGGTGATTATTACAGCCAGTGGCTTGGTTTTATGGATCGCTCTGTGCTGTTTCTTGGGGTCTCAGTTTTCTCCCATCATGGCTGAGATACTGAGGGATAGTTCATAGTTTCTTTTCTGCAATATGAGACCACTGAAGCCCAGTAAGCTGTCCCTTTCTCATGCCACAGATCCATAGTGATAGCAAATAAGTAGGGGTTCCACTTGCAATTAATCTCTTTTTCATCAAATCTTCTCAGAATGTTCACAATTCTTGGAGGATCTTTGATGAAAGGAATAGAAAAGGATGATGGCCCTCAGGTTTCAGCAAAGAGTTTGGTAAGGAAAGGTTAAGCTGGGAGAAGAGATCTGCAAATCAAAGAAACCCCTAGAGTCCAGTTCAGCTGATGGCCTGCAGATGGAATTGGTCAGCACTTCCATTCCACCTTCTCTGCTTTGCTGGGAACAAACAGCAGGCAAATCCCACCCCTTGGACCTGTGCTTGCAAGTCGGGTTTGCTGCATCCACAGAGACAGAAGGAGTGGGAATAGCATGAAAGCCTCTGGTATCCAAGGTATGGAAGGAGAGGTGGCTGAACCCTAGAGATGCCTCTGGCTGGGCTGGGGAACCTTGTACTCCTTATCTTGGATGTCAGTGGTCCTTGTGCTGCTGGTAGCACTGTGGGCACGCAGAGGGACAAGGAGCAGCTGCCAGGTTGATGAGGGCCTGAGATTTGCTCTCTGCAGCTCTTACATGGGAACATCTGGCGTTTTTCATCTATTTTTCTTATTGTAGGCTTTTCATTCAGCAGAACTCAAGGAGCATGTGTGGGTGTGTGTTACTCTCGGAGAGTTCTTGGACAGGGTCTGTGACTCCCTCTCCAGCACTTCCTCAAGTCACTTCTGACTATCCTGAAGAGGTAAAACCCCAAAAGAATATCCTTCCTGCCTTCCCCAGCTGCACAAAGCTGAAAATTGAGGTTGGAGTCTAGACCCAAACTCCTTGCTCAGACCCTATTTCTTCTGAACAGAAATAGAAGATATTACTCAATTATTTCCCCAGCTGTGCACACATCCTTCATGCAGGTGGTTTCTCCACTTGCACCAAGCAAGCAGCTGCAATGTTCAGCCCTCCAAGCCACAGAAAATGCTAACTGTTCCTTTAAAACATCTGTACAGTGACTTTCCTTTTCCCTTGATCCTGATTCTCGCTGCCATCTTCCTAACAAGGGAGTTGTTACCCAAAGACTTGTTATCCCTCTCTCTGCTGATGACTCGCTTGACAGCTCTGTCTGTATGTAAATTAACTTTTTTTTTTCTTTATTTTTTATCCAGAGGCATCTTGGTTTTGGCAGTCTCATCAAAAAAGCATATTCTGTTTTAAATTACCCCCAGTTCTCTAAAATGCCTCCCACACCACACTTAAAAATCATTCTTTCTTCTTCTGATTGGGAATTTCAGCAACACTTAAGTCTTAAAATAAATGGCTTGTTTGTGGTTGAATGCTTCCCTCATGCAACACCTTTTGTTATTAATATCTGCACATCTGTTTGTTTAATTATTTGATCTCCTGCATGAAACCAAAAGTCATAATTTTTTTAGAAGTTGATGCAAGCTGATCAAAGACAATCTTCTCATTTGGGGTCACAGCAGCTTTCATTCCTTTGCCTTTTGGGCACTGTTCCAATGTCAGTAACTTATCATAAATAATCAGTTTCATCAGGTTGTTGCAGAGATTCAGCCCATTGCAGACAACGCAGAGGGTAAATCTGGCCTTAACTCCAGGCTGAAAGTGGCCTTTCAAAATTAATTTGGGGATTTACAAAATGACAGACAGGCTCTCCTCACCAGCCGAGTTGCTGCTCCTTGTTGTTGCTGGTTGGGTGTTTTTTTTTAATTGCCTAGTTAATATAATCTGACACACTTCTAATGGCCCTCTGGTGAGTTCAATAGGGTACTGGTTTTCATCAGGTGCTGGTAATAGTGTGAAGAAGCTTGGTTTAAACGCTGTTGAAGATGCAGCAATCCTTTTTAAAAGCTCACTGTGAGCAGCTCTTCTGGAGCCTGTGCTCAAGGATATTAATGTCAGGAGCTGCTTTGCTACCAGAGGCTCCAGCTGAGTCCTGCCTGCTCTTGTGTCCCTTTGCTAAGTAGGGAACAGCCAGCCCTTGTCACAAGCTCTAAGCTGGGGCTTTGGGATGTAGAATTTCCAGCTGAGTCTGAGGCAGAATAAGCTGGGTTCCAGAGGAAAAGCCCCACAGAATATCACAGAAACATTGATGGGCTTAGTGTGGAAGACCAGCAGCCATCCTGAGAGCAGGGATGGATGTCTCTGGGGAAAGGTTTTCCAGGGAAGAAAATCTCCAGCTGTAGAGAGCATGCCTGAGGTGAGAGAAGCAGTAGGTTGTATGTTTGGAAGGTCAGGAAGGAACTAATCAAAGTGTACTTCATGCTCTTGAGCCTGGCTCCATTATGATGACCATCTCCATTTAGGGTATTGAAAGGTTTGCTGCTTCTCCTGTTAGAGAGCTATTTAAACACTAGTGCAAAGAAATTACAATTTTTAAAGTCCCCAAATACCCCCAACAGCCACTCTTGGCTTTATTTCTGATCAAGGAAGAGCCTGTAATGATGGGTGAAAAGTATAGAGTCCCAGTGAAAAGGAAGGGTTTTCTTAAGCTATGGTTTCTTGTAGAAATATATCTCCAGAAGCACACCTGGGGTGGTTTCCCAGTTGTGCACAATTTTAATTTCCTGTTCTGCATTTTGCCTCAGATCTTACGGTGGTTTTGCTTAAGAAATTTAAGCATTCATTGAAATGTCTTCTGCTTGACAGTCCTGTTTTGGAGTGAAATCCTGCAATAATTCTGCCTTTCCCTATGCCATGAACTTGCCTTCTCACATACCTGAAGGGAGGAAAACATCACAAGCTGTCAGCCCTTCTTTGCCTTTGCAAGTAGAGATGGATCAAAGCTGTGGTTTATTTAGTTTCAAATATATACAGTTTGGCTGCAGACTGGTTTGTGGACTTTGAAGCACAAACTCATTTCTAATTGCTCTCTATATTTATTGAAGTGGTCAGCGTTTTTTCAACAGTCTTTTGATTTTCATGGTTTCTTGGCACAAGTACTAATAACTGAACCATCACAAGTGCCCTGACCCGTGCCATGCCTTTTTTTTATAGTCTCAACTTTTTCTGCCTGAGGGACACTGGGAGGTAAGGGCCCCATAGCATGAGCTATGATGTGGAGTTTAGCCCTCTGTGTTTTTATTGCAGATGGCCCACAGATACTGCACATGAAGTTTTACCCACATAACAACCTTGAGGGCAAAAGAAAAAAGGAAATAGCGAGAACTCTGGTTTCCAAACAGTAAAAGGAGTGAGGACATTAGAATTGGCTGTTTCACAAATATTTCTGCATGGGTGTGGTGCTGTGTCCATCAGTCCCTCCTCTGTCACAGCAACAGCTATGCTGTGAAGGGTACCAGAGCAGTGTTTTTTGCCAGGAGAGTGAGCAGTGGGGAACACCCAAAGATGCTTGTGCACACAGTGAGCCGTGGGGCTGTCCTGTCTGTTCCAGGACAGTTGAGATCCAAGAACAAAGACACCAATTCTCCTCCATATTGAGGATGCATCTCATTCCTCTTCTGTTTTGTACTGAGGCGGGGAAGCCTTGCTTGTGCCCTCGTATCGGATCGCTATCCCTTTTATTTTCTTTGTGATCACCGCTGGAAATTTTGTCCGATTAGAAGAAACTTTTACCTCTATTAAGCCCCCGAATCTCCATCAGGCATCTGATAGACTGGGCCCTAACGGCAGCCGCTTTACTTCTTTTCAGGCCCCATCCATCAGGCTGACAGTGACTGCCGATGGGCCAGTCATATTGTCTATATTTCATACACAAACATCAGGCCTGCTGACAGCACTTTGCACACTCGGAAATTGCTTTTGCTGTGAGCTGAATTTCAACTAGAGCTTTTTTGCTGGCTCCATCTCTCAGTGTTTATGACCCTCAGGAGCAGAGGAACTGCTGTGAATAGATAATGCTGAAAGCACTCTTGTAGCACAGAAGGTTTCATGTCTGAAGTATTTAATGTTTACAGCAAATTTGGTGTTTGTTAATTTGCATTTTTATTCTTTCCTTAAAGAACTGTCACCTTATTCTTCAGCCTGTCCTTTGTACAGATGTGTGGCAATTTGTGCTGGGGGAGCAGCGCCGATGGGGTGGGGGGGAGAGGAGAGGAGAGGAGGTGTTAAGGGGTGGGAAGAAGGCTGGGTAGAGTTACAAAATGTTCCATGGCTTAGGCAGCAGAACTGATTAATGCTGCTTCAGAGGATGGGGAAGGAAGGGCTTGCAAGCTGTGTGGAGCTACCCCTTTTCTCTACATGGAAATAACTTTGACAGACTACCCATCATCAGCTTAAAAATCAAACTCATTAGCATACAGGAAAAAGATTTTAACCTGGAATGAATGGTATCTGGTGGTCCTTTCAGAGAACAGAAAAAATATTTTCGTTACTGGAAAGGAATGATCCCTGCTAATAAAAAACCCCTCCCAGCATCTGGATTGTATTTCTTGTGGGAATAGAAATACTTCTACTGAAGTGCAATCACTGTGTTTGCACATTTATGTGGCTTTGCACTGGGGCTGGTACACAAGGGAATGTGAGTGTTAGTGGGCAGACTTGAGTCTTTATCTATACCACTGCAAATGTTTTCACAGGAAGAAATGTGTTTATGCTCACCTCTGTGTTTGATCCATCTATCCTTGAGAAAGTGTGTGCTGGGAGTCACTCAGAAATGGAGGATCAGATGAGGAGGAAATAAAGATGGCTCTTTAGAAAGTTGTGCAGCAGTTTCAGGTGAACTATGGAGGTCACATAGATTAACCTACCCCTACCAAAAGTTCCCCAGGCAATGAGTGCTCTGCCTGGCCAGGCAGTTTTATCAGGCTGTAAAGAATGTACAGATACATCCCTGTAAAACCAGCTCTTACCTGAAAGCTCAATGAGCCATCAAATTCAGGAGAAGAGCAACCATTTCTTGGGAAAATGTAATGTTAAGTGCCTCAAAATTAAACTCCAAGCCAGTATATTTTGGTGCGCAGGTAGAGTAACCTATGTTCAAGTTACATTAAAGGATAAATTGTCAGAGTAAAAATCTCACATTAAAAGAAAAAAAAAACAAAAACCATCCCGCCCTCAGACTTTCCCCAGTATCAGGAACAGCTTATTATATGTAGTTGAAACAGAGAGGTTTTTGAAGTGGTAGTTCTTCTTTCAGTTGTTCTGAATTTTTGTTGTTTCTTTTTCCTTTGGTTATTTTTTCCAGCCTGGAGAGAGCTGGAGATTTGACTGGCTACTTTACATATGTGCAATAGATTTTATTGTCATGCTCTAGCACAGTGATCTTCTGTTTGGGTTGCAAACTATAAAGGGTACCATTTAATCTGTGTTCCTTTTTACCAAGCCTGAATGACATTTGTGTTAGTGATTTTTGGGGCTGTTTTTTTTCCCTACCCTTTTACACTCTGGTTTTTAAATGGAAACTGAATGTTGTGCCTGTAACTTCCTGTCAGGGTTAAAGAATGACACTTCTATTTCAAAAATAATTTGACTATCTGAAAACTGATTTTCAAGAGACAGTATTTTATTGATGATATGTTGTATGACCTTTTGCATCATTATTGTTGAGATACAAGAATAGAAGGAGAATTTCCTGCATTGATTGAACCTTAGGTATGAAATATTAAATACAAAATAGGCGTAATTTCTTAAGTGAACAGCACCTTTTCAAATAACATTTTTCTGGATGTTCCTTTTACCAATAATTCTTGCACTTCCACCCTGGAGCACAAGAAAAGGGCGTTGTGTTTAGTATGTGCAATGGCAGGCTATGTAGGGTACAGCAATTCCTGTTCTGATCAGCATCCCATTGAATTTGCACTACTGGGCACTATGGAAAAGTGTCTTTCACAAGGAGGTGGTGATTTATGGAGATCAGACAAACTGGTTTCTGCAATGCCTATTATAAGAGTGAGGGCTGAGGAGAACTGGATGATTTGTTGAAGGTCAAATGCCAAGCCTGTGTCAGAACTGGGAAATCAATGCACATGTCACTTCATGAGATGGAAGCTTCTGCCCCTTTTGTTTCTGCTGGCTTGGGAATGATGGAGGCAGGGCCTCCTGAAGTATTCCCTGTAGCAGAAGTATTAGGAAACAACAATCTTCAATGTGTGATAAATGAGCACAGTGACTTGGGACCCAACCAGAGAAATCCAAAAAAATATCAGAGCACTGGGAGCTATGTTCCCAGGCAGCTGACACTGCATCCTTATATCCAGTCGAGTGGAACAGAGCCAAAATTATGTCTTCGTGTTGGAATACTTCTTTTTATCTCTGTCCCAAAATGAAGGAAGCAAGGTTCCCAGTGTAAAGTGCAGCAAACAGCCAGGTTGTTGAATAATTTCCCTGAAAATCAGCTTCTTTCTGTTTCCTCTGCCTGCACTGATCAGTGGTAGAAGCTGCATTTGACTATGAAGGCTTCCTGTCTCCCCTAAATGAAATACTTACCCAGAAGAAGAAATGAGCAACCTCCCATCTCCATGTCATTTTTGTAGTTACAACCTCCACCTTCACTCTGCTTGAGAGCAGGGTCTAACAAGGAAAAGGTTTCAGTTCAGCACCTGGAGCTTCTCCCTAACCCTTCCAAACAAGAGCAGCAGCATAATGGACAGAAATCGAAAGCACTGCTTGGCTTTTCCTCACATCCTGCGTGACCTTGGGCAGGCTGTTTTCCCCCTGGGCTTTGGTTGCTAGGCTGCAGTGTGTCCCTGCCCACCGAGTCCATTCATGGAGTGTTTCAAGACCAGCTAGAAAGGGCCACAGGGAGCACAGGCATGTAGAACAGCAGCCACAGGTGTCTGTGCTGCCAATTGAGCCTTGCCCCGCTGGGGCTGGCTTGTAGCACGTGGAACAGTATATTAACTAATTGAAAAACCACCATGGGAGTGACTCTGTGATTTCCCTACAGGAAATCTGACAGTGCTCCTGAGCTTCCTCTAGCTGCAGTGTGATGGGAGAGGAAGGATGGAGAGTGATTACACCATGTAAGTTATGATGGGCCTGACGGAGGAAGGCAGAGATGCAACCACCTATCTCTGACAAATCTGCACACAGCTGTTAGAATACAAGTGTTAGTGAAGCAGCAAAACAAGGGCTCAATTAAGGGTTTTATCAGCTTCCACGCTCCTCAGAGAGCAATATGTGACTTTGGGGGGTCATGGGGACTTTCAGATGTGGCTTTCTACTGCACTAGGCAGCATGGTACTCAAAGGCAAGAGAATATCCTCCAGATCCCCTTTGATGTAGAGGATGTGTGGCAGGTTCCACCTTGGCAGGGAATCTCATTAGCTGTTGCTGGGAGGAAGCAACACAGTCAAGAAGCTACTCAGGCTCCCTCTTTTCCCTCTCATCATGTTAGCCATTGGGAGGCAATTTTCTTTTGTTGTTTTATGATCCTTAGAGATGAGTTGATGATTACAGCTTTGTTTTCTGAGTAAGAAGAAAAAAAGGGTTTGAGAGGTGTGTTTCCACCCCCCTCCCCCCACCTTTCCTGGTATTTGAAAACTATTTTAACAGTCCCTGTTTTGATAATACCAGTATCTATAATATTTATCTGAAATACTGTGATGCCCTAAACAAGCTGTGTTCTGTTTATGATCACTGGAACTCCATGGCTCTCCTTCCCCTTCAAACATTTGTGTGTATACAGTTTATCTTTAGCATTAAAAATAACATTTCAAATCTCCTGAGAAAATTTCAGTGATGCTTTTTATGTCATTCACTGCAATGCTTCCATTTTAATTGAATCATTCCTAATCAGTTGAGATTGCTTAGCAAATAACATGTAAGATATTTCTTTTCCCCATAGATAAAATAAGACTTTATTTCCACGTCAAGGGGGTTAAGTAAATTTTGCCACATCATTATTAGTCTTTATATTTTCTTGATGAGTCTACAACATATGATAATAAGTTGGTTATGGAAGGGAGATCTTAAAGGTGTGCAGTTCCCCAGTTTTTTCCCCCTGGAGCATTCCTCATTATTGATACATTCATACAGTTAAGATTTACATCATTGATTAGTGTGATTTAGAGTGTCACAGCTTTGCATTCTTTCAGCCTTTCTGGCAAAGCAAGCAATTTAAAGTCATTGCATGTGATACTAGATTTCAAAGCAGTAATTCAGCTGCAGCTTTATGTTTGATCCAGTGTTTACTGCTGTAACAACTGGCCATTTATAAACTTAGAGATTAAAATGATGAGAGATCTCAAAACTCATATAAACCCTAAAGAAGAAGCAGTGTGTGAATACCTGTGACTGTTTTGTGCAGATTTTTCAGCATGCTCAGGTATTTGGGATTGTTCATTGGTGTGTGCCCAGCCCATAAAGTGTAGACCAGTTATGCAGGGAGAGTTCAGAGTTGGAGGCTTTGTTCATGTCTGTCTCCTAGATAATTTTATGCAATCTGAGTATCTGCCTATCTGCAGTACATCTCTGCTCAAAGTGTGAAAGTGAACTGCAGTTTTTATTTCCTCCAAGCCTGATAGTTATTTAGATTATCACTGGGTGTTGTATCATGTAGGGCTTAACAGTGCCACAAGACATCACTGTCAGAAACAAGAGACTGCAGTGGATGGACTTAGGTCAGATTGTGTGGAGCAATCTTTAAATCCCTAATCATGTCCATGCTCTTCAGGAACTGGATCAGACCTTTTTGATTCTGCCACTGGACTCAGATCTTTCATAGCCCCAAATTGCCACAGTAGAAGTTTTTAAAGTTTGTCTCAGCTGGCTTATCAGATATTACATTACTGCTGTTCCCAGAGAACTAAAATTTCCCCAGGTCCTTCAGTGCAGCCTATCTGTAACCTACCTGCTGACATGCAAACAGAAGTTTAAAAAATGTAATTCATAAGAAAAGTCTAATTATTTGTGACATTTCATCCATCATGTCCTAAGCTTCTCCAGAGGAAAGTAGTAACATTTTGTCTCCTTGACAGCAAACAACACACTGACGAACTGAAAAATGTTCTGCTATATTTCAAACTGTAGTAAACTGAGTAAAGAGCAAGTACAAAATAAATAGCATGAGTAAAGAGCAGGAACCCACATAAGCAGGGGGCAAAAGCTTGGCAAGCTTTCTAAAATATTTCTCTTGGGTTAAAAAACAAAACAATCCTTCAAAAATAACCAGAACTTTTCAGGGTAAGCTATAGCAGTGCCACTGGGCCCAGTCTGCAGTGACTTTTCCTGACCATTCCTGGGAGGAGGTGCCTTGGGCTGCTGTGGCAGCACAGTGCAGTTCATGGAGCTGCAGCACCTGAGTGAAGACAGCTTGGCACAGGTTTTTAGGATATCCCCCAACCACCCACCTCAGCATTTCAGGAAGAAGAGCTTCTGTTATCTAAAGGGAAGAGCAAGTCTAGGAAGCCTGGCCTCCTTATTTTTATTTTGAAGGTGATGCCTAAGCTCCTGAAGCATTTCTGTCAGGCCATACCCAACCTGACTTTGTCTCTGAAGGCCCTCTCTGGGACATGCCATTTTCCCCATACTGCCTTTCTTTCTCTCTCCCCCACTGGGCTTTGATCAAATTTTGGTGACCATCTGTTCATGGATGACCCATCTCTCTTTTCATGGCTCCTGTAGTCTTGCTTACACATCTAGATGTCTGTGCTCCACAACCTGCAGGTCTCTCCTGCCTCAGCAAAAAGAGACTCTCTGACAGTAACCCAGATTCCTACACATTTGGATATTTAACTCACACTGTTTTCCTGGGAACTCAGAGATCTTGTGTCTGTGAAACACACAGGTTCCACCCACTGATGGAGTGGGAAGGTCGCCTGTGCTGGCACATCCAGCTCCTCAGCTGCTTTCCAACCCCTCTTGGTGTCCTCTTGGCAAATCTCATGATCTTTGTCATTTAAACAAAGAAACGTGCAACATCCCAAAGTAGGATATCAATCAAATCTTCCATTTGAGAAGTCCAATGAAGAATAATAATGAGTTAGAGAATCTGGAAATAGTTTGGATGTTATGTTTTTTGATCTTTTATTTTGGAAGAAATCCTTACATGCAGAAGATCCAGCACAGTATTTCTTTTAACTCTGAAAGGCTGAGATTGTTCTTTAAGGAAAAGACAAGTTTATGCAGCCATTCCTAGTCATTCACAGGGTGGAGGCCCTTTCATTTCTATTCTTTTTCTTCTTTTTCCTTTTCTGTTATGCACACATACACACACACACACACAAAATCAGGAGTACATCATGAGCCGAGCTGTATTTTCTGTTTATTGCGACCAGGTTAATAACAGTAATGGTGTGAGGAGAAAATGAAGGGTTATGTAAAATCCTGCATTGCAGATTTTGGTGCTGATGCAAAGAGCTCAATAAAGTGTAACACTTTAATCATGGAGATAAAAATCACACAGCAGCTTCACAGTCTTCCAAGATGCAGAGCCTTAAGACAAAATAGAAGCAGGAGAGAAAGAGCAACTGACAATATTATTGAGTCTCAGAAAACTTAGGCAAGAAAAAAGAAGCCCACTTTCTTTCTTTTTGATGCTTTGATTCATCTTTATATTCACAAGATAAAAAAACTGTAAAATGCGTGCATATTAATTTCCTGGTATTAGAGAATAAAATGCCACAGCTTTATGCACAACCCAGTGTCATTTACTGGAACCTGGAGAACTTTTGAAAGCAACTCAAAAAATGCCCTCACCTCAAAGAACAAAACCTATTAACCAGAAGAAGAAAAGACAAAAAGAAAAGAAAACAAACAAACAAACAAAAACCAGAACAAACTTAAATAAAAAAAAGAAAAGAACAACACTCAGAACATGGTATGATGATATTTAATGATTTTTCCAGGTGAGCAGCCCAGCACAATTTTAGTTGTGGTGGTTTGAGTACAAATTCAGCATGTTGGCACAGAAGAGGAATCGGGCTTGAATGGTAATGGTGCTTTGCTTCTCTTCACTGGTACTGTCCTTTATGTCTCTGCTTCCCAGATGCAGATTAAGACTGTGGTGTTGTCAAACTGCTGCACATAAAGCTGAAGGTTGTTGGCTTGTGCGGTTATTTTGGGGTGGGTGGAGGAACAGGAACCATTATGTGAGGAAGATCTATCCTGTGCAGGGAAATTTGTGGATGTAAAAACATGGAGTACTCTGATACTATTTCTGAAAGTCCTTTCCCCACAAATTGGTTATTAAAAAGAATACAAGAATCTTTTTTGCTGGGGAAAAAAACCCACAAAAAAGTTGGGAATACCTAGTTTAAATAAAAGTGTTTCAGGTAAATCAGAGAAGCGTCACATAGACCCAGTGGTCACCCAGCCAGCCCAGAGCAGAGAAGCCATTCCAGAGATGTTAGGTATTCAGCATGAGATGTAATTCTGCTTTACTTGGTGCCTGGCCCTTTGGGCTTAGTAGCCACACCTTGAAGGACCAGAGCAGCTGGCTGAGCCCTGTCCAGCCCTCAGCAGGAGGAGCAGGAGGAAGGAATCTGTATTTTATCTTCACTGGCCCTGTTCTGTCCCAAAGTTCCCACTCTGCAGCCAGTCAGCACTGCCTGTTTCAATACATGACACAGTTTTTCCCTTGGGTAAAATTCAAGGTTAATTCAAGGGCATGCTAACTATTGCTAGGGCTTGAAGGTAACCCAGAAAGATTCATGTTTTCACCAGCTGAGATAACTATGTGCCAAGTTTGGGACCACTGATTGAAAAACTCCTAGAGAGGCAGTCAGGAGTGTGTTTCAGTGGCCTTTGGTATCTGATAAACTTTTTCATCACTGCTTACCTGTGATATGCCCATCATAAAGAGTGCCTGATTACATGGCTGGCTTTAGCCAGAGAATATGAAAGCTGACATTTTATATTACTGTATATCCTCTTGACCAGCTGAGTTCACTTGTATGGAATTAACAGATGTCAGATTTGAAAGCTGTGGGCATGGGTGCCACAAGAAATGTGTAAATAAACCAACATTTGTGTAGTATTGTTAGAACAGGTCATGGTAGGAAACGGCAACAAAAGGGGATGTTTCATTGCATCCTGTGATATTTTCATGAGAACTCAGGGCTGAATCAAGCTGGTATCTCTTGGAGGCTGAAATCTTATCCTAAGGGTTGCCTGAAGTAAAATTCTCCTGCTTTTTGGCTGTGTTAAGTCTGTGTCCAGACACATCATTGCAGCAGCTGTAGCAATGGCATAGTGATCTCAGCAATAACTTCATGCTCTGCTTCATATTTGGGGTACAGGGATGGACACAGCTGTAGAGAGGTGTGTTTGGGAAAGGAGCCATTGCTCATCCATTCCTCATGCAGACTTCTCAGACTATTTGGATTAGTACCACATGGATACCAGTCAAGTCATTGCTCCAGATAGAACCAAATACTCCCAGATGCTCCTGGTTGTTTGAGGAGAAAACCTAGACACAGGTTCTTCATATATTGTGATATCTGTTCTGCTGTCTCTGTTAAAATCCTTTTAATCTCAGGATAAGGCTTAAATTCAGAATCAATTGCTTTAATATATTCCATTCTCTTGTATTTTTTTTTTCATAATGCTTTTAAGTTGGGAACTGCTAGAAAATCTGGCAGCATTTGTTTCTTAAATGGATTCTTGTGCAGTTTGTGAGAGTACCAGAAACTCTCCAAAGACAGAGGGACCAATGAGATGATGGGTGAACGTCAGACTACATGTCCCAGCAGGAATGTCATTGGGATAGCTTCTGGTCCTGGGAGTCTAGAAACACTGTTTGCAACTTTTTAAAAATAATGAGTCAGTAATTTCCTACTGCTGGGTACAGAGTGATAGCACATTTGCCTCCCAGGTATTTTGATTTTGTGTCTGTGCCTTTTCCAAACAGTTATTACTATTCCTGAGGGTTTTTATGGGGTTTTTTAGTTGGTTTTTTTTGGTTTTTTTGGGTTTTTTTGGAGGGTGGGTGGGGGGGAATTGGTTTTGGGGTTTTTTTTTGGGGGGGAGGAGTAGGTGGTTGGGGATTTTTTTGGTTTGTGAGTGGGGGTTTTTTAGATGCATTTCACTTAGTGTAAGACATGAGAAACTGTTAAAAGCATTTAAAATCAGACCCTACAAAGGGTGGTTGGATCTGTGGTTAACCCTTGTTTTAAAGAACGTGAGGTTAGCATTTTGCCTTTGTGTCCTTTTAACACTGTGGATCAGCTCTATGTTAGCAAAAGCCAGAGAGGAGAAGCCCAGCCCAGAATTGAATGAGCTGCTACTGCACTTTTGCATGGACTAGGATGGCATTATCTGAGCACGTTCCTTGCACTTGTCCTTGTTTGATAGACTCCTTTCTTAAAATTAGTAATTATTTTCCTGGCCAGGAAGTAAACAAGAAAAAGAAAAGAAAAAAAAAAATTAAAGGAAGGTAATTGGTAGCAAGCTTTAAGGGTCATCACAGTATTTGTATCCACTTTGATATTTTACAATGGCTTTAATGCCATGCAATTATGGACTTGTTTTAAGTCTTCTCATTTTCTCTTACAAGCAGACCACCTCACATTTTAAACATCTGCAGTAGCTCTGGCAATGAGACCAGGCTATTGTAGCACTGCAATCTCTAAAATTGCAGCGATTTTTGGTTGGATAGTGATCCACTGTACATCAGGAAATGTAGGTGCTGCCCTCAGGGAGCTGTATATGGCATAATTTCCTCCTTGGGATCAGGACACAATGGGTTCACAGCTTCTCCTGGTCTCAGCTGTTGAGCAAATCTGTGTCAGGCCTAGTAGCCAGTGCTCTTTTCCCCTTGATCAGCTGGGCTTTGGTCTTTGCTGAGTTGAACATTGTTCACTAAATGAATAGCTCTCAGAATGCAAAGTTCACCTGTTATCCATCCATTTAGGAAAATTGAGAGTTTTTAATCTTTTGTACTCTGCATTCAAGAGATGAGAGAGAGAAAAAAACGCAGCTAAATGTCTCCATTTAAATGTAAATTTTGACTTTTCAAGTCTGACAAAATAGGGTGTTTGTTTTTATAAACAATATATATATATTTATAAATAAAAGCCATGGAACTGAGAGAACAAAACCCTGCTGTTGATATTTTCCCACATAGTAATCTTTGCTCTCATCATGCTACATACTTTTTTTTTTGGTTGTTTCTCTTTGCTTTAAAACTAATTTTGCTGTGAGAACAAGAACAGAAGATCATTAGGAGGAAATACTCTGGCACTGGCTTGTGCAGAAAAAACATGCCATCTGCCTAATGTGCTTCATCTTGTGTCAGTCTAAGATGTGTTGTTTGGGTTTAACATGCCAGTCACTAGCCTAGAAAGAGAGCAGGCAGCAGCTCTGCCACATATGCCAGCCAGGGCTCCAAATCCTTCCTGCTTTTCAGGGATATGGGGATATATCCCTCTGATATAGGCCACAAAATTCTGGACAGAAGATGCATCACCTACCATGTCCTCGCATGAGGGTCCAAGGGGTATTTGTGCAAGGTGCAGAAGTAGTTTGAGTTGTATTTTTCAGCCTTCATCATATCACAGTCTAAAAGGCAAAAGCAAAGACCCAACCTCACCGTAGGGTTTTTTGGGGGGTCTGGCTGGTGCAGCTTAAGTGGCCAAGTTCAGGTATAGGATAGGAACACCTTCTTTAGCAGATGACAACAGTCTTTTCTGATAGATGGATGGTGCATGTCTCAGCTGGGTGAATGTAGCTGGTTGCATTTTGTTACACAGTGTGTAATAAAGACTTTAGCTTATTTTTTTATTAAGAAAAGACATTGGCAGACAGCTTTAAATGTCTGCCTAAGGACAAAATGAACTGAGTTTTGTAGATAGCTGTTTTTTTCTCCTTAATAAATAAATAAATGGAAAGATTTTTATGTTGATAATAAAAATAACTAATGCAGAGCTTCTTCCACTAGTGCCTGGAGACATGGACAGATGTGGGATTTTGAAGGGATAAAGAATTGAAATCTGTTGGCAGGTAGTTGCTATAAAAATGCCTATCCTTCCTGCTTCTTATTACAGACCAATATTCAGCAAATGAAGAGTCTCTGAGAAAGTTAATGATGACAGGATCAGGTTCCAACCATCAGAGATAGCAGCAACCTCCTTCCTTCAGAGAAATCCAAAGTTAAAGTACAGCTCTGGACTTTCTGCAACTCACAGTGTGGTGTGTAGGAGTGTGGAGAGGAGGAAACTGTCAGGGAAACTATGGAAAAGCACAGCAAGTTCACCAAAAGTTTGCTTTGCCCATGAGTTGTCTGCCAAAGTTTTGTGTGAGACTTTGTTGCTTGGAGTTGGGTTCTGCCTTGCTATGTGGTCTGTGGTTGGAATAAGAGAGCAAACCTTGCTTCCTCACTTTCATCCTCTTGATTCTCTTCTCCAGCCCACTTCAGAGGGAGTGAGTGGCTCTGTGGGGCTTATCTGCCTGGGAGGGTTAAATCACAATATTGTTCATAATGCTCAACCTGAAAACCATCAGTGACCATGCAACATTTAAGAGAGCAAGGATTAAATGTTGGTCTGATTTATTTACAGTTCAGAGCAAATTGCTTTGTTGTCCATTACAGACAGTTGTAATAGATACAGAAGAGAAGGATGAAAACAAGTTCAAAATATTTGTACTTAAAGATGCATTTTTACACATAGACATCCTTATAAACGTGAATATAGGAGGAAAAAGCATGCAGAAACTGCCTGAATCTCTAAGTCAACCACTGATCATGAGGGTCAGCTGCTGCTGTCTAAGGTGGGAAATATTCTGAGTCCTACCATACCTTTGTTAGGTATGCCCTGGTGGGTGGTCTTGAGATTGTCACTTATTTTCTACAGCACTGTGCTGAATCTTGAGTCCCCTGATCTTCTGCAAGAACTGAATATTCTTTCTGTTTGAAATACTAAAAAATAGTAGTCCCCAGGATGTGCTTTCAGGGGAAACATTGTCTTTGAGATGTTGTGACTCTACTTACAGGCACAGTTAGCTGTCCTGCTGTTTGGTCTGACAGGAGGAGCACAAGGTGACATTATTGCCTGCAGTAATACCACAGAATCACAGAATGCTTTCGGTTGAAAGGAACCTTAAAAATCACCTTGTTCCTGTACCCTGCCATGGGCAGGGACACCTTCCATGGACCAGGTTGCTCAGAGCCCCATCCAGCCTGGTCTTGGACACTCCCAGGGATGAAGCATCCACAGCATCTCTGGGCAACTCGTGCCAGGGCCTCACCACCCTGACAGTAAAGAATTTTTTCCTAGTATCTAATCAAAACCTGGCCTCTAACTCTGAGCCATTATCCCTTGTCATTGCACTACACATCCTTGTCAAAAGTCCCTCTCCAGCTTGTCACCCTAAGGAGGTACTGAAAGGTGCTATAAGTCCTCCCTGGAGGCTTTCCTTCTCCAGGCTGAGCAATCCCACCTCTCTCAGTCTGGCTTCACAGGAGAGGTACTCCATCCCTCTGAGCATCTTTGTGGTTTCCCCTGGATTTACTCCTGCAGTTCTGTGTCATTTTCATGTTGGGGGCCCCAGAACTGTACAGAGCACTCCAGGTGAGCAGGGTACAGGGGAAGAATCACCTCCCTTGCCTGCTGGCCACACTGCTTTTGGTGCAGCCCAGGACACCTTTTGGCCAAGTAGGAGTAGGGGAATTTTGGAGAAAAAAGTTCCATATACAACTGATGCTGATAAAATGCCCAGGAAAAGGCATGATATGTTGTGCTTTCAGTTGTAATGGCAGACCCTTCCAAAATGTGCATTACATTTTAGCTTTTATAGCACTGTGCAGACCATAAATACTGCTAGATGTAAAGCTCAGAGAAAACATCCCACATTTTGGTACAAAATGTTATGCTGGGCTGTCTCTGAGTAGGACAAAGCCAAGAAAACCTGTTCTTCCCATTGTGGATGAATCCTGGGTCAGCAAGACAGCACCAGGGTGAATTCTGTTTGGTATTTGCATGCCATCCCTCCCGTCAGCATTTATGTCTGCTGTACAGTTCCTAATCTCTTTCAGTGTCGTTGTGTTCCTGTTTATCAGCTTTCACTTTTATCTCTTCCTCGATGTGCTCACCCTGAGCACAAGGAAGGAAAAAAGAAAAGCTCAACCTGCAAGGGAACAGAGCAAAACTAATGACCATGGACAGCTCCTGCCTGTGGCCAGGCTGTGCTGGGAGGGTGAACAGAAAGAGTTGGTTTGGCTTTCAGCTGTCAGTGCCCTGGAAAAGCATGTGCACAATGTCCATCCACAGCCTTCCTGTCTTCTCAAGCAAACAGAGGCCCACCTAACCTCTGAATGACTCAGGTGGTGCTGTTCTCCCACCTGACTGAGCAGCTTTGCAGTTTCCATCCAGGTATGGTTTTTTTGCTTCTTACTCCACGCTGATGTGTGCAAAATAAAAGCAACCCTTACAGGTCCTCTAAAAAGTCTAATTTATCTGGTTTTCTGGATAGGTGGGAAAATTCGGGGACCTCTTTAAAATATTTTACATCTGTAAAATGGAACTTTACCTTTGATGTCCAGCTTACAGTTCTCATTGTTTTAGGGCTTGTTGAGCTGAAAGCTTTATACAGATCAGCATCTACCTTAGAGTAATTTGTCTAATCTCATTTTAGAGATTTAGCTTAAACTGTAGAAATACACATATTTTTCACCACCAATCAACACTTTACCTTTTTAAGAACTACAGAAGTCTCATTCTGTAGTATAAATTAAGGAGTAATTGGAAAATAAGAACAGTGATGCTGCATCACACCCAGGGTCTATTTGGCTCAGAATCTTATTGCAGATGCTAAGGGATAGACTAAGAAGAGAGCAAGGCTCCTGATAATGTGTAATTTTGGATTTAATGTTCAAGGAGTTTTATTCACTGCTTGGAGTGTAGTAACATAATTTTTCTTTGAATTTATCTAATTGATCTTTCTGTTCACCTGTGTTTTGGCCAAAATCTGGTGTCACTGAGTGCTTCAGAATAAGCTAATTTAAAAAACACTTCATTTTGTTTGCCTTTGGTCTTCTGCCTGATGACTTTATATTCTGCCAGCTGCTACTTATTTAGTAAGAAATAGTGAATAATGATATATATTATTTGAGAGACTAGAGAAACTGGTAGTTAAAGAGTTTGATTTGCCTACACACAATTTGTCCAACTGCAAGAGTTCCTAGGAAATTAGGGGACAGGGAGCCATAACTCCTAGCCATTGTTTTTAGTCTACCACTCTTTGCCTTTGTAATTAGAGGAGAAGCAGGCAATGTCTTTGGGCCTTATTTATGTACTTGTAAAGTCTGTGCTCCTTGGTTTGAGGGTTCTGCAGAGGTATAATTAAAAGTTAGTGGTAAAACACAAAGCTATTAATACTGCTATGAAGTGAATAGTTGAACAGGAATTCTTGACCTTAATATAGTTGCAGGCGTATAAGAAGCAATTAATGATGCCTGAAGATATTAAAGGACTTGTGTATTGTCACACAGCAAGCAAGTGGCTGTCTAAGGAACAGCACAAGGCATGCTAAAACCTTCAATACAGCGACTGGGAGCATTTCAGCTGAGAGAACCTTCACAACCAGACCAGAGCTAAATTTAATTACCCAGTGAAAACATGGTCATTTAGGTATTTCTGTTTCATAACCTAATTTTCTTGCTTTAATTATAAGAGAATAAGTAACAGTTCCTGCCTCAGCTTCTCTCTGCCTTTCCTTTACTCGCTCTTTCCCTCTTGATTTCTTTATTTTATTCTTTCTTTTATTCTCTTTTATAGTAGGATTTCTTCCCTCTTCTAAAAAGCCCTTGATTCTTTTGCCACTTGTCTTTTCTGAAGAGCCCTCTTTCTGTAGAGCCAATGCTGTTCAGCAGCAGTGGAGTGAGCAAGGGAGGATTTCTAAAGCTTGTTCTGTGGGTCATCTGCTGGTGGCACCCAAGTGGGCAGAGATGGGCAGAGACCACTAAAACCAGCAAAGCTTGGGATGAGTAATGCCCCAAGATGCTGTTCAGCCCCACTGCAGTTTTTTCTAATAATTCAGGCAAGGAAAAGATATCAGAAATTGTGAAGGTCAAAAAACAATGGTGCTGAGTGTATGTGCACATTTGCTTCTTATGAGGGACAGAGGGAGGAGACAGAACAAGGACTGTCCTTCTTCAGACTCACACTTCTAGTTTTGGCTTGAGGTCAGACCCTAAATCCATATGAGTATATTTTCTGGTCATAATCATTTAGAGTAAAAATTATACAAGAATTGTCCATGCAGCTGAGCCAAAAGTCTTGCCTAAACTTGATCTGGGTCTTAACATTGTCTCTTTGGAACCTCTCTAATTTAATATGAATTTGGACAGAAGTGGCTTCTTGATAGAGCCTTTCACCTCCAGGTCACCCTTTCAAATCCAATTCAGGCCTGTCATGACCAAATGTTGCTGCCATCTGACAGCTCTTCTGTGTCCTGTGTGAATTGCTGGCTTCAGTCCAGGGGCTGGTGAACAGGTGCCTGGATGCAAAACCTGCCAGAGCTGACATTAACTGGACGTCTCTGCAGAGGGGTCGCGCGAATCAGCCCGGCAGATGAATTAACACTTCACTTGCACTGTGGTGCTTTATATCTTCAAAGTGCTTTCCAAACGTCAGCTAATCCTCAGGAGGTGTTGTTATCTGCCCTGGCAGGTGAGAGAAGCGAGCAGATAACAAGCCAGGATCAGAATATGCATGTTGCTGACCTCCCACTCTGAGGCCAGGACTCCGAGTTCAGCTCCTTTTGGGGTGACTGATGGGCACACCAGAGTAGGGTCCAAGTTCCTGTTCTTCTGTGGGAAAAAGCATCCCTTGCTTTTTAAGGCAGGCAGGAAAGCAGTACTGCTGGGCTTCCATCCTCTTGCTGACCCACAGACAGAGGTCTCTTCTCCATCCACTCTGAGGCTCTAGGGAGTCATGCCACGTTACTCCTGCTATTAAGAGGTATCATTATTTATTATTATTTGCCATGAAACAGAGTTGGTAAATAGTTACATTTGAATAGCAATTGGGTTGGAATGGTTCATTCTGAGAGACAACAGCTCCTGGAATACCATTGAAATGTTCTGAAAAAAAATGCTTGAAGTGTTATGAAGAGTTGCTGAAAGGTCAACGTCAGTGATGGCAAGGGACACTTAAAAGACATTGTCAGACTGTAAAGGTGCCTACAGAAAAAGCAAAATTGTCTTTTGTGCTTCATATCTGCAAGAACAAGAGTGGTTCTAAACTGGCATGTTCTTTTCTCTGGAAGCAAGATGAGGAAACCTTTTTTTGCTTAAGGTTTTTTTAAAAATAGTAACTCCCTTTCCTACTATTAATTTCTTGTGTAAATAAATGCTTTGTTGCCATGGTGTTTACAGAGGTGAATGAGCAGGTGGTCTGTGAGATGATGAATGGAAGGAGAAAGATGTTGTCCCTATGGTTACAAAAGGGGAGTGGCATAAATCTGAAATAGTGCCTCTAATAAGGTGTGGTTTGCATTGTCTGAAAAAAACTGGGGTTGATTCTGTAGGACTGACTTGTCAAAGGTTATATAAAGGATAGCAGAGGAAAATGCGGAATGAATTAATGTTTTTTTAGGGTGGCAGGGGAAATATGGGGAGAAGGTAGAGCTAAGAAGATTCATTTGGTTAAAATTCATCTTACCAGGCATTCAAATGCAGGCATTTCAAGCTTGAAAAATGTGTGTACCATATCCAGACAGTTTGAATCCCACCTCATGTTCCCTTGGGAAGCCAGAAGGAGACAAGTGTCACACATCTCCAAAGAGCAATTCAAAGCACCAGGCACAATTCAATCGTGCTGAAGGGGGAAGGAGTGGTGCTTTGTAGCTGAATGTGGACTGCTGGCCATGTGATGCTGAATGCTCAGTTTTCCTTCATTTTCCTTAGGAGAACTTTGTGCTCCTGTGTTTTCTGGTGTCACCACTGCAAGTGTTGCCAAAATAACTAATCCTGAGGTAGCAATGTGTTTATGTCAAAAGGGATGTCTTAGAAACACATGCAAAATTTTCTTTTGAGATTCTTTGAGGAATTTTTCTTCAGAGAGATACCTGAGGAAGCATCAAAGGAGCCATTCTTCTGGGAATTTCTGAATGTCTTCTGAACGAAAAGGGGCAAACTCCATCTGCTGAGCCAGCTGTTGAATGTCCATTTACTCCAAGCAGTGGTTTAGCAGCAAGAGCACAAACTCTGCCTGGAGGCTGTTCCCTTCCTTGCAAAAAATGACAGCCCATGTTTAGTAGCTTGTGTAAAACATTGCAAGGAGTTTACCCCATCCCCTATATGAAATATTGGAGTGTAGAAGGCTTTTGGATGCCTCTCTCTCTAAACCAATTGCTATGCCCAAGAATTAATAAAATCCATATTGAAGTGACAGCTGGTGGACAGAGCTGGCTTCTTCCTGCATCACTTGTCTCTCTAGTGGCTCATGTTCTGGGCTCAATGCACACTTATCCTTTTATTACAGCATTTACTGACTTCTATTTATTTATTTATTAAATCTCTGTTTTCTTAAGAGTCATAATTGCACTGTTCAAAGTCTAAGTGTGGTCACATCAGCACTAGCTATTAACATACTTCTTTCCTTTCACTCTTTAATTACTGACCTTCCAAAAGGCATTCAGTGAAGGAAATAAAAGTGCAGGCAAATGAGAATATATTTTCTCAAAACTTTCTGTGCCATCATGAACCAACTTCTGTAATACTTTAACTATTTCCTCTCTTGACAATGTGAGGTTTTTTTTCTTAATTCATTATTTCTTTCATTTTCACCACCCCCTAATTTATATGTATGAATTTTATATGTATATATATCCATTTCTCAAGCTGACAGAAACTTCAGACTAACTCAGTAGGAAAATGCATGTCACAACAATAGGGATTCAAATGAACTTTAGAGCAGAAATTCATTTGCTTGTTTATTTATGCTATGTTTATATGGTAAGTGGTAAGAAGAGAAAAAAGCCATTCTTTTCAAGGGAAAGAATCTTTTCTTTCCAAAGAAGTGGGGTTCAATCATTGTCTGTGTCAGTCTAGTAAGTGATTTCTGTTTTGAGACTCAGAAAAGAAAGACCAAGTCTGCCTTTGTTTTCTGGAGCTCTGTAACCTGGGTCATCCAGGTAATTACAGCTTTACTTAAGAAACTCTGCCACTGCTTGTAAGCACAAAGAAAAGACACTTGAGAGAATTAAATTGCATGATGACTTTTATAAGGCATCTGAATCATTTTGCATTCTACCTCTAAAGCAGAAAATGATGAGTTTAATATCATATTGTAGGATGTAGCTGGTAAGTCTCTCAGAAGGCAGCTGTGGTATCCAGAGCCATTGGAGTCTAGTTATTCATTATTTTCTGCATAAAGGCTATAGAAAATGTGACTATGAGACTTTGAACCACATCTAAATTTATTCCCTCTCTCACTTGCAGGTGCTGCAGCAAGAGAAGCCCTGGTGGGGGTGGGTTGTGGTGTGTAGATACTGGCAGATACCCCTGGGGCATGACAGCAGATAGCAGTGGGTTAAGTGTGTTTGCATGTGCTCATGTAAATGCAAACGTATGTTTATTTACTTAATTCTCCCACTAAAGTTCTCCTATCTCCAAGAGCAACAATTTCAGGAGGTCACCTCTCTGCTGACTTTGCTGAAATTGCCATCAGTAGGTGACATAATATATTTCATAAAATGTTAATTCTGTGATCTGACCTGAATTGCTGGAGATTAGTTAATTATGTCAAAATCTTCCAGAGTGCTTCAACTGAAATATAAAACTTTATTCCCCTGCTTCAATTTGTTGTATGGCAGTGGGGGAAGCAGTTCCTACATGTAAAGCACCTATGAATCTGAAGAGGAAGCAGAAATATGATAATTGTTTGGGACCATAGCATAATTCTTGTGAAGCTTGAGTGCCAACACATTCTCTGCTGCTTGGTCTACCACTTGAGGCACGTGGTGGCAAACTTTTAATGTCCCAGTGACTGAGCTATAATTGTCCATTTTAAGGCCACAATAACTTTGTGTCTGGGAATAAGAGGACTTTTTCCATTAGGAACTCATGTGTTATATCAACAATACACTGAATTATTTTGTTCTGTAATGGAGAATGCTGAACATGTTTCCCTTTGATAAAGTAATGAATGTGAGGAGGAGAAATGTGAAACACTGAAATGCTTTTCTGCTTACACACAGCAGTGTCTGGAAGTGGTACATCTAACTAGCAATTACTCTAGCAATGTTTAAAAACATGCTGAATAGGATGGACAGTTACAAGTTTGGACTAAATTTAGTGCACAGGAATGTGTGAAATAGAGATTTTTATGCGTTCATTTGGAGGCTAAGGAACAAAGACCAGAAAAAAACTCCAGATTAATAGTCATTGTGGGCTAACTTAAGAAATTATGTTTTAATTATCTTGAAATGGATGACTTGAAAAATGTTTTTTAACACTTGTTTGGGTGATGAGCTACCTGATTAATGCCACAGCTTCCAAATAAGGGATCTGGAAGCTTAATCTTTAGGTGAAGGGGACATCTGTGAAGGACACTGTTCCCTCACAAATAACCATTGCTACTAGATTATTTTAAAATAGTTTTAGTGAACAAGAAAAGATCTTCAAGGAAATTTCAGCACACCAGGAGACTTTCTAATATTCTCTGTGACACTTCTACCAACAATTTTTTTGAGTGAAGGTCCTAGGAGAGTTTAGAAAATACTCCAGTGACACTGTGTTAGACTGGATAAATTGATAATTGAATACTAAGCTGAGGCTCAGGTCACTCATGTTCTGCAGGTGAATTTCTTGCTGGATAGCCTGTGGAAAATTATCTTAGTAATCTGTGCCTCTGCATCTGTTTGTGGCCACCTTCTTTTGGAAATAACTTGAAAACCATGAATAAATAAGTACACCATGACATACCACAAATCCTGCAGGTTGCACCAGCAATTTTATTTGTCTTAAGTCACAAATTATTCTAGTCCATTGTTATATATCTCACTGTGCTTCTCGATTATTTTATGTTAGTAATAACTATTTCCTATAAAGAATTCTGTCTGGTTGTTCTAAAATAAGTATGACTTAGGTCACTGACTTCTGTGTGAAGGACATTCATGCTTTACAAATACCCAGTTTAACTAGATTATCTGCTCACTTCATCAAATCACTGTTTTGAGACTCTACAACATGTTCTGTTTTATGGTGATATGCCAGTGTGCATCTGATCTCATCAAATTCTGTTTGTGATGGGGAAATTATCTCATGAAAATAGTATTACTTAATCTTGGTTTTTAATTTCTGTATGCTTGGAGAGGAAGAAAATCCTGTGTGGTGTTTCAGCCTGTCAATGCTAATCTTTCTCCTCAGTGCTGTATCTCCAAATAGCAGATGTGTGCTTTATTGCAGGGCTGGTCCTCTCTAGCACAGCAGAATGTTTTGGCAGGAGCAAACAATTCATTGTATTAGAGTCAAACACAATCAAATGTTCCCTTTCCTATGAAGCATGGTCAGATATTGATATTGCATTAGCTAACATTTTAACATAGCAGAGGCTTAATAAGATACATTATTACTTTCTCTAGGCTGTTTAATTAAAGTCAGCAGTCGCTGTGTATTGTACACTGGTTTTCTGCCAGGGGAAAGTAAATCTCTATTACATTAGTGTCACATACCAAATGATGTTCTCCCCCCATCAGAGGCTCTAGAAGAGCTGAGGCTGCTGTCACATGAGCTGCACGACCCAGCCTGTCTTCCTGTCACCCTGCATTGTCCCATAGCTCAGTGTTCCCCAGCAGCCCAGCAAGCTTTGTGTGCAGGAGAGGCTTGGGGCTGCAGAGCTCCTGTTCTGCTTCAGTACAGGGAGAAGCACCACGAGCATCGTGCTGCCAACAGAGCTCTTCTCCAGCCTTCTCTTGGGATAGGAACATCTGAGCTCTGGGCACCAGGACAGCCCCAATGGCCCCGTGCTGGCCAGGGGACAGGGATGGGCTTGTCACATCGTTTGTTCAGGGCCAGAAGTTGTAAGAGTTTGGGGAAATTGGGTAATTCAGTGGCATCTGCTGTGGTATCCCTCTTTAGTGCTGGACAGTGCTGTTGGTGGCACTGTGTGTAGGGATCCAGGTGAACATCCCCTCTTTCCCACTGATGCCATGGGAAGGGTATGGGCAGAGCAGGAATTTCTATGCTAGGGGTTCTTGCTGTCTTCTTTTAAAGCAAGAGTTGGTGCAGAATCCTTGTAGGGAGCTACAAGCAGAGAGGTATTCCAGGCACTTGCTTTGGAGGGTTGTTCTGTTGAGTTACTGCTGGAAAGAGGAGGAAGACAAAATATTTGCAGTATTTCTCCTTATACACAGAAATAAACTGCACAGGAAATACTGGAGTCTTTTTTACACAGTTTTGAGCCTGTTTCACCTGGCAGAAAGGAACATCTGCATAATTCAATGCAGAACTGTACAGAGATGGCAAAGCTATGCCCAAATAATCATGCTCTAGAACTGGAAGGTGCATATTTTTATCACTGGCAGTAAGCCCTGTATCACAATGAAGGATGGTTTGGCTCTATTTTGCACAGTGTCCTGTGCAAAATGTTCCAATATTCTCAATAAAAGGTAAAGAAATGTCTGTCATGGTCCTTTGTTGTATTTCACATGCTCCCACAGGGAGGCAGGAATGGTTGTGTGCATCACAGTGAGATCTTCAGCGTGGCTCCCTGATGCTGGCACCATGGATGGGTTCAAGAATGGCAGGACTGGATTTATGGGAGGCTTCACCTGCATAACTCAGTTATGATTTATCTCGTGCTGAATGTTTTGTTGTTGTTGTTTTCCCTCAACAGAAGATTAACCTGGAGTTCTATATCGACATCCATGCCCACTCCACCATGATGAATGGCTTCATGTATGGGAACATCTTTGAAGATGAGGAAAGATTTCAGCGACAGGCTGTTTTTCCCAAGCTACTCTGTCAGAATGCTGAAGACTTCTCTTATGTAAGTCAGTTTTTCTTAATTATATTTTCCTAGTTTTTATCTTTTCTTTATGAGAAATTTCTGGCTTTATTTGATTGAGTGAATTTTATTTCAGTATGAATGAAAACCTACTTAAAAAATTTATTATTAGCTACCATCTTCCTTCTTATCCTTGCCTTATCCAGCAGTGGTAAGTTGTGATCTTATATATGTCATCAGACACATGAACAAAAGCAGGTTTTTCATCTCCTGTTTAATAACCTTTGGTTCTGAATTACTAGCACATCCTGTTTTTCTCAGATCTTTTGATCAACTGGATCAACTTTATTGTTCCAATAAATTTGAACAATATTATATTAATTTGTCAAAGATTTTAATTGCATATTCTAAATAATAATATGCTAGCAAATAGAAGTAAAATTAATCAGATTGAAAGAAAATATGGTAACATCTGTTGAAAGTTGTGGCAAAGGGAATGTATAATTTTGAAATTCTTTGATATTACCATAGAAAACTCTTCTGCAAGAGGATTTTCAATTGTCCAATACTTACAGCTTGGAGAGTGGGAAAGGGGAAGTTGGGTTCAAGGAACAGCTTGTTCTTACCCAACGAGACCTCAGTGACTGAGTTTCTGGTCTGTACCTGGTTGTTTCTAAAACACATTAGGGGTAAGGGGCATTCACAGATAACAGCAATGAAAACCTGCAATTGACAGGAGTTTAGAGATTCTGTGCTCAAGTGTGGGATTTCTCTCTGCTGCTGCGGGAGATTAAGTGTTCCTCTTAGCACAAGCCTTGGTTGACAAAGGGAAAATCTTTGAGAAAATCACGTAGGAAATAGAAGACAATAACTAAATAAACAGCACAGTCTCCCTTTTGATTCTTGAGCAGAGTTCTACCTAGGTGCTGCTGGCACTGGGTGCATTCAACTTCCCCATGACATCCCACTGGTCTCTTGAGGCTGGAAGCTTTGCCCCTGCCATCCATCCAGGCCATTCTTCCCAGGGCAGATGAGCAGACAGAAGTGTTGGAAAAAGGGACAGCCACAAAGTGTTGTCTGACATGTGTGAAATGACAATGTGTCCCCAAGTAGGAAGGTCTGTTTTCTTGTTTCCAGCCTCCAGACATGTGGGTTATGTGACTCGTTGGAAATATCAGGTGAAGAGAGGAAGGGAATCCAAAATGGGGGGGTGGGGGGGAAATGTGCTGAGGACTTAAAACAGTGTATGTAAATATGCCCTGCTGCTTGCTCAAAGGGAAGGGGGGAAGTGCATCGTTAACATTACCAGGCTGGTGTTTGAAAGTGTGGGAATGGACCACTGTTGTTACTAATGAATTTTCCAAAGCTTCAGGAGGTCTCATTTACATTGTATGCTGCTGCGGCCATTTGTTGGGATTATAATACTTCAGCAGCAGCACTTCAAGTGAAAACTGGCGGCTGCATGAAGTGTTGTCCATAATTGACTAGCTCCATGTCTTCACACAGCACAGAGACAATGTTCCATTATGTTATCCATTGACAGTATCATTGAAAAGATTACTCTCCTTAAAGCATCTGTCAACCTTGATTGATTTACAAGGGACAAAGCGCTGAAAAGGTTTGAAGTGCGGGTACAATTTTTGCCACCGTTTAGCATACATAATGGTTCTCCTTTGATGTCAAAAGCTCATCTTCTATTAATAATGCAGAGGGCTTTTGAATGCAGGCTACTTGTATGGAGTTCCACACTAATAACCTACTTGCTGTGAAATGGGATTCACTTTGGAGAAGCAGTCATTTGGGTTTTACATGTTCGGAATGAATCCCAACTCAAAGGGATTTCTTTCAGTGCTCTGCATGATTGCAGCTGAGCCCGGCACGGGTTAGGGAAGGCAGGCAAATCCTCCTCTGCTCCTCCAGCCAAGAATCTGGCAGGAATCACGCAGCCAGATGCAAAGGGGCATGAACAACAAGCCTGAGATGATGCGATCAAATGCCTTGTGCCGTTTTGTCTGGCAACCTTCTATTAATATACTTTAGAGTGCATTTCATGCCTGGGCTGCTTTCTTCACCTGTCATTTCCAATAGGCCTTTTTATTGAAATGGCAGTATCCAAGGGAGATTGGTGATTAGAGTAGGGGATGGTTAGGGGATTTGTACCCACATGCCTGTTACAGGACCAAAGGAGAGTCACCCAGTGTATCCGTGCCCTGTCTGTTGGGCAAAACTCGTGACCCCACAGCTCTCTGGAAGGCTGACTGTGGTTCAGAGGCATAAGTTATGAAAGGGATCAGAAATTCCTCATTTGTACCTGACTTCAGAAAGCACAGGCCTGACTTTGGTTTAGCTGTCAGCATGTGAAAAGGAAAGTGAAAGAAGGGCTAGGATGTTTTGCTACCAGATAAATACATGAGACATTCTTTGGCAGCTGCCTGGGTGAAAGGGACAAAATGTGTAAGGAAAACATTTTATATTTTCTATGCTTAAAAATTATGTTTTTAAACACTGGGGAGTAAATGCAATCCATATGAAAGCTCTAACAGTGAAAGCTGACATACTCTTTTGAAAGGCTGACTTATTGCATTTTAGGAGCAGCTGTTGACACCATGTCTGAGTGCATTACACATCAGCCATGGCTTGGAATAGTTGCAGTTTTTGTAGGGATGTTCTTCATTTGACCTTTCTTGTTTGGGAGAGTGGATTAGTCATAAGGACCAGACACAAGCATTTGAGCATTTCAAGAACCTGCTAGTCTTAGAGGTGGCTAATTTTGACCTTTGTGGCAGTATGAGAGGAGACCATCTGTTCTCTCTGGTTCGTTTAAAAGAAACAACTGCAGCCATTCTTGGGTGGCTTTATCACTTTGCAAAGATTGCTTTTCTTTTCAGTTAAAGGATAAAGACCAGCCAGAGGTACTTGGCCAGATCCAGTCAGTTTGGCTTCTTTTTTTTTTTCTTTAGACTGTGAACTGGTGGCACTTGGGATACCTTTGAGTTCTCATTCAATTTTCTTGTATTCAGCCTCTCAGCAGAGAACTTTCCTTAGAAACACTGTTTGGCCTTTGTGTGCCATGGTTAGCCAAAGACCCTAATAATATACTTGGGGTCCCATTATGCTGGGTAACTGCTGAGGAACTCCACAACCCTAAAAGCTTCCAATCATGCTGAGAAAGAGATAGCAAGTGGGTGAGAAATTATTTGCTTGAAGAAATTTGAGAATCAAACTTGGATGTCCCAAGTGCTAGTCTTGTTTATTTGTCAGCAGTTCCCTATCTTATGTCATGCTCACACTCAAGAGTGAAGTCTCTAGACAGCAACCCACCCAGTTTCCTTTAGGGAAGCATGTTGTTGACTCCAATGCCATAACACTGTGACCTAAAACATATTTTAGGGACTATCATTGTGCCAGCAATATGAGAAGAGGCAGATATAGAACAATTTGCACTGGTACTTTTTGTGGTGGTGTTTTGTTCAGTTGTTTGTTTGTAGTTTGGATATCAAACACAGAGCAATGAAGAAAAATATTTTAATCTCTTTATGTCTTCTTTGCTGCCTTTCTTTGATCCACAAACTCTAGATCTGCTGTTCTCATTTTCACAACATCCCCCCATCCAAGCTTTCTTAGGAAGATGTGTTTGTTCCAGCAAACCTGTTCCATTCTACCTTTGGCAGCCTCTCTGGGCTGGTATGATTTACCCTGGATACCTGCCTCTGAAGGCACTGGTGGTGCAAGTGCTTGAGGCAGTAATATGAACACTGAATGATCAAATCCCTATAATCTGTTCTGAAATAACAAAAAACCCAGCTTGTACATGGCTGGACAAGGAAGGGGAAGCAGTAGAAAAGTTGCCTGGAATTTATCCTGAAGTAAAATCCATACTCGCTTGCATCACCACTTCCTAAGTGCCTCTCTGCTGTTTTTGTAAAAAAAGACTCTTATCCCAGAAAGGCAAAAGCTTCCTGTGTTCAGGTAGGTTTTGTTAACATCATGCAAGCTTAACAGATCTACTCAGAAATCTCTTAAAACCTGAGCACAACAAATTATCCTGCCTCCTTTTTTGTAGTCTTGTACCAAGGTATATACAGGAAGACAAATACAGCTATTATATACTTTAGCACCCCTCTGGGATGCATTTCTGCTTGCTGCTTCTTGGACGTGTTGCTCCATAAATTTATTTATTTATTTATTTATTTATTTATTTATTTATTTATTTATTCTGGAGGCTGGGTGAGTCAAGACAGGAAATGTTTTTCTGGTGGCACAGGGAACAGACTGTGAAGTCTGTCCTTCTCTTGTTACAGGCTTTGGTCTCCCAAGGACTCTGTCTTTTGGAGCCTCTCAGTGAAATGAAACTCTTCCATTATGTTGTGCTGTACCAATTCCCCCTCCTTGTATACAGAGGATTGAATTTGTATTGAAAAGAAAAGGAGAGGGGGGAAGTGTTGGAATAAATGGATTTTCTTTCAGTACATTCTTGCCTTGTTGTTTGTGCAGATAGGAGTAGACAGCTCCTTCTCCATCCCCACACAGGTAGAAATTTAGAATGTACACAGAAGAAACAAGTTTTTATAGCAATTTTATGGTTTATTTTCAAAGAGCAATATTACTCTTACCTAATATCAACCCTCTGGGAGCAGGTGACATCCTCCCAGAGCAGCAGCAATGAAAGGAGATGCTGCAGGTTCTCTCTCATGCAAGTTCCCTCAGATGGGACAAACTGTGCTGGGAAGGAAGGACAGGAAGGGAGTTAAGAACTGGACACCTGTTCCCCTGGCAGGATATCTTTTTGGGTATTACCTTTCTAACCACATTATATTTTAATGTGTGTAGAATACACCTCTGGCTCAGAGAACTGTTCTGGAGTAGTAAGAGAGCCAAGAAGGAGTGTGAGCACTGAATTGCTCTGGGAGCAGCTTTCTGTCCCACATTAGGAAGGTTGTGATCTCCTGATTTAGGCCTGCAAGTGAGGAGAACTCTTTGCCACAGAGAAAACCATTTTTTCTGCAAACTATTCAAAGCAACTGGGTGCATGATGGCTGTATTTTCCTTTTTGCTTCTCATTGTCCTAGTTTTCTGTCATTTGTATAAATGATTATGAAAGCACTCCCAGGAGACCACGCTCATGCTCATAAAAGTATTGTAAAGAGAAACATTGCAGGCTATTGCTAGAGGCTATTTTATTGTATATTTTGAGGAAATGTCTCGTTTTCTACTGACAAATGGAGAAAGTGAGAACTCCAGAGACCTGAGTTATTTTCTAAACAGTGTGGTTATTCTGTAAAGCTTAGACTAAAAAATGCCACCATTGGCATCTTTGGGGGAGGAGGTGCTCTGAGAAGCAGAGGCTGCTGCTAGTAAAAAAAAAAAAAAAAAAAAAAAAAAAAAAAAAAAAAAAAACAGGGAGAGAAAGCAGGCCTTTCCTTCATTATTAACCTGACACATTTTCAGATCCCTTATTTGTGTGCACCACTGGCCACAGCTTAAAAAGGAAGATAAGGGCTCTTAAAAGGGAGAGGAGTTCCAGCCTAACTCTGGTTAATGGGTGACAGGATAATGTTTGAGTAGATGACCTTGTCACTTGTGCTTAAGGGAACTTGTGGTGATGGGGAGATGCAGACTCACTAAAGAAGGAGCTGAGAGGACCTGAGGAAGGATGTTTTGGGATATATGTGTGTGTTCAGGATGGCAGATCCAGTTACAAGGGACTCTGAGGTTTGCTTTGAGGATGGGGTGGAATCTGCCTTCTCCTCTTATTCTTTCCAGGTGGGCTGTGCTGGGCTGCCCAGCTCTGTAGGGAAACCCTTACCTGGCTCTGTGAAGGTCTCAGGCCATCTCTACCCTGCTTTGTTTGGCTGCAGGTGTTGTTTAAGGAGCTGTCCCTCAGGAGAGCTGCTGGTTTGATTTGGATTCCAGTCATGTTAGCTGCTGTGCTAAAGCCAGCAATCTCAAGAAACAGCTGCAGAGCTGTGGGATGTGGGAGCTGGGAGTACAACCAGTTATGGTGCACGTGGGGAAGGGTTCTGGGGAATGGGAAATGCAGGCCAAATCCCCACACTGGTGCTGGTTCAAGGTGCAGAGACCTCCATCAGTCCTGGAGCTGTACAGCACAGATATTAATGAGCAGTAAAAAGTGCAGCTATTGCACTTCTTGCAGGTGAAATCCTGAAGCGTGAAAACCAGTTACTTGTCTAGCTGCAGAATTTATTAAAAAAAAAAAAAAAAGAGAACTAATTTGGTACTTTTGGTCTTTAGGCATAAAGTGAGAGTTTATAAAGCTCCCTCCTTCCAACCTCTCTCCTAATGACCATGCAAATATGTGTTTTTATCACGAAACTTAAGCAGACATGACTGAAGGACACTTGGAGGGGGAAAGAGCTGGTGTTGCTTCACTGCACTTTAGAGGGATAATGAAGCCCCTCAGGGAGCAGGTGTGTGTGTGGTGACAATGTACCTTTAAGCTGTTATTTCTCTGAGGAGAATTGCACTTTAAAGCCTGAGAATGTGGTGCTAGGCAGGTTGTGTTCATGGTACTCCTACAACAGTGATGTTGTCTAAGGAAGGGTGATTGCTTTCCACTAAGCAGAAGGAAGAAGGCAAAAAGAAACAGGGAGAAGAATGAGTAAAAATCTTTTAGGACTCAAGGTTGTTTGGTCTTCAAGTTTCAGTTTTAGGTATTCTTACATTCTTGGTGCAGGTCAAACTGTTCCAGGTCTCCTCTGCCTGTCTTTCCTCAGATTTCTGCAAATCAGACTCTAGATCAGATAATATTCCCCAGCTAAACCCAAACTTGTCTGCCCACCTCAGTGTTTCCTACCAGGCACAGAAGTTATGAAAATGCTGTCAACTGCAGAGCCTCCCGTGAGAGTGAGTGAGCCCTATTCACAGGAATATCAGTCCAGCCTGTTCCTAAGGGACCTGGAAAAACTTCAAACAATGGAATTCCTCTTTGAAATGATCCTGAACTTTTCTAAACCTCCTCTTCCCAGATTTCAGTAGTCACAATTGATTTTGAGATGAAATAAGTTTTCTTCCTGTGCATCAGAAACACGGCTAAGCTGCAAGGTGAGATGAATTGTGGAGTAATTTGGAACTCTATTCCCATTCCATCACACCTCTGCTCCCAGAATCCTTCCTCTTTGGCTGCTCCCTCCTTCAGATCAGCTGTCTGCTTTGGGGATTGATGCTGACTGTAGCTTGTTAAATAAATTGGAAGAAGCCTGCCTGGTAGCAGCCTCCCAAATGCCATGATTTCCAAGTCTCCAGACCCAGCTGGCAGGGAGCTGATGATAATTGATCACAAAAAATACCAAAGCAAGTACCCAAAAAACACCAAACCAAACCAACACATCTATTTTCCAGTCTATTATAGAGTTAAGAGACTTATGTTGGCTTTTGAAGTGAGAAGTTTGCTCAGTGCTTCCAGAGAAGTAAGGAGGTTAAGTGTTGCTTGTAAGACAGTTTGGCAGGGTCAAAGCAGTGACAGGTGGACAGATCATGGCAGGAATCAGCTCTATCTGTAGCAAAGATTCCAAAGCCAGTGCATTTCTGTGCCCTTTCTCAAACTTTTGCAGACTTTAATAAAGCATTCTAGAAAATGAGAGTGAGTGAGTTATAGCTGATACTGTAAAACTGCTCTCTGAGATGGATTTGACACTGCCTGGGCTCCAGTCCATCTCCCAATGGCACGTCTATTCTTCCTTGATGACAAGTGTGCCATTCCGTTTTTTCTAGAGCACTAACTTTTTTATTATCACTTTTTTTTTTTGCCACACCAGGGCACTGAGTTGAGGGCTCATAGAGGTCAGACCTGCTTTGGGAAAAAAACCTTTCTCTTCAACTATAAGACAGCCCTGGTGATGCTGTAAATGGGTCCTGGTTCCACTTAGCCATTGCTGGTGTTGATCACTGAAGAACATGAAACAACTTGTATGTATAATCCCAGTTTACCCCAGTAGGTTAAGTGTTTATTTCTGAACTGTATAATGAGCAAAATGTGGGCAGTTTTACTGGGTTTGGGGTGGGGCTTTTAGGAGTAGTTATGTTCAGTTGTGAAACACAGCTATGGAAATGGCATAGGCTGACCCAGCATATTTTTAATTGTATGTTGCAATATAAAACCATTTTCTTATTATGAATCCTCTTAGTGTTTTTTTCTCTGCTTTTCTTCAGGAAAGATTCCTAACATAATTTTATGATTTTTGAGCATGCAGTTGTACATGCTACATCCATTTGTATAACATTTACTGGACCTACATTGTCTATATATATCAGAAACTTTAGGGAAGATTCCTTTATTCTGAGTTTCATGCAGATACTTTGTTTCTGAGGAGAAGTGATCATCTGGGAATCATTCATGTGCACACTAGAGCTCAGATTTTTGAAGATTTATGCAGTTTGCTATTCCTTCCACAGGCACATCCATAATCAGTTGTGTTGCAGGAGATGTGAACAGCTGGTAAAAATCTCTCTCTTGAATTTCGGGAACCTCCCTGGACCTTGCTATGCCAGAATTTCATCTTCTGCATTCTGTCAAAGCCTGTGACCAGACTCCTGCCTGGTTGGCATTTTTCTGATTGTTTTGTGCTTTTTTTTTTTCTTTTCTTGCTGGTTTGGGGAAACACCTTAGGATTGGTCAGAAATGATGTTCAGTCCTTACCCTGGATCCCATGTTAGGAGCCTGGCAAGGCCTGACTTACACTGTGGTCATACCTTGCTCCTTTCTTCTTAATGTGTCAAGCAATTTCAGAAGATGACAAAGATTCATTCCCCAAAAAGTTCTGGATGAGAAGGTCCCTTTGTCCTGCCATCGGTGATAGGTAGAATGAGGCTCCCATCCATCACTGGCTGGACACAGCCTGCTTGACATTTCATTTCCTTTTGTTATCCCTTCTTCCACTCAAGAGTGGATCCAGTTTTACTGGCATTTGCCTCCAATTTCTCCTTTTGTGCAACCTGAGGTTTTCAGGTGCTGAAGGAAGCCAAGTCCCGTCTGAGGTCACACTGTGGAGGAGGCCCTGCCAGCCAATGCTCCCACCATGCAGGGCCACTCAGAATCCAAACCCATCAAGGCTGCAAAGGGTAGACAGGGCAAATTCAATCTCAGATGTGTGAGAAATGTCCTCTTTGCCTTTTGGAGCCTCTCTTGTGACTGCCAGAGGCATGCAGAGGCAGTCAGCACCCTGCCACCGCTGTGAACGGGACTGCCCAGTGCGCTCATTCCAGTCACTGTTGGTGGGAAGGGGGAGCAGGGCTGAGGAGCCAAGAGTACCCCCCAGCCCTGGGGGAGCTGCCCAGGCCATGGAGCTCACAAACTGCCTACCAGGGGGCTGAGTTCACTGAGGAGACACACTGGGGGGCACCAGCCTTACTGGACCACTGAGTGTCCTTACCAGCCAAGGGACAGGGATTCTGGCACTTCGACAGGTCTGACCAAGGGCCAAGATCCTTTTCTGCTTTGAAATCACTCCAAAAAGAATTTACATGCTTTTTTTTCTTTCTTTCTCATTTCCTTCCATGCATCTTTGTCTGCTGCAATGTATGAATAAGGTTCAGAAATGTCTCTGTAGTGCCTTGCTGTTCACTGCCATTCCCAGTAGGGAAACTGGTCACACAGTTTGACACTCAGCACAACACGGGGAGGAGAAATGAAGCCTGGTAGGAAGGTCTGGGGAAGCTCCCACTAATGCCTGATGTGTAGAGAGAGGGTCAGCACACCCTGAAGCTCCCAATGTGTTTGAAATCTGTTTTTTTCTGGTGAGTTTCTTTCCACCAGAAAGTAAGGGAATCCTTCATCCTTCCTTCTCTGCTCTTTTAACACTGGATTTCTTGACAGCTTCTAGTTCTGTGGATAGCTATTTGTTCACTGAATTTCCTCACACCAGCTGGAAAGCAAAGTCCTTCTGTGAGCTTTAATGTATCTGTGTGTTTTAATAATGCATTACTGTTGATTTTATACAAATATCACTCTTTAAGAACTTCAAAGTCCTTGGTGTTCCCCCCACCCTCCAGACTGTACTTCTCACTGCTGCTGTTGTTAACACTCCCATGTGTTTCAGCCTTGGAGTAATAAATATTTGTTTAGCTGTTCTCCTGCTGTGCCTGCTCAGTGCATTTGTTTAATGATGGCTTCAGTTTAGCTTTGCAAAGGGGTTTAGGGAAATAGATTCTCCCAGAAAAGCAAGAGACTCATTTTCAGACAACTTTCCCTGTGTCCGTGCCCTCCTCTTGCCACCCCCACCCCTTTTTTCCCCAGATTAGGGTTTGATTAAAGAAATGTGCATGGGAAAAACTTCAAGATTGGCTGTGGTGAGGAGTCAAAGTTTTGCCAGTTGTTTTTTTTCCCCCCACTCCCTTTATCTTGACCTAAAACAGTGAGAAGAAGGTTAGACTCAGCAAGTACCTGCTGTTCTTTCTTGTCATTACCTAAATTTTCTTTAATCTGTAGTTTTCTTCTTCTCCTATAAAATACCAAATCATATTTTGGTTTATAACACTTGCTCTAGAGCCAGGCCCAAGCTGCTGTTTTAAAACATGTATTTGTCATATTCTACCCCAACCTTCTTGAGTCAAATGAGAGATTTTGTCTTTTACTCAAGACACCAAGTTGGCCTATACCATCAGATTTTTTTTTCAAAATGAGGACAATGATAACCTTTAAAATCTACATTTTTGTACCTAAATAAAGGGTCAGCTTTTTATTCATTGGAAATTCAGCACCACTTGGCAAAGAAATGAACAGAGGATTTGATTAATGCTTTTACCATTTCAAGTAATTGTGTACAGCTGAAACTCTTCTATTAAACAAATACCCACAAACATACACACAAAAAAAGGAACACAGCTCCCCACCCCCCAAAACAAAACCAAAAGCCCCAAGCCACATAATTAGTATTATAAAAATTCAAACTCTGAAAAGTTCTTACTTTTGGTGAGTTTGTTTGCGTTTTTTTACCATTCATATAGTTCTTACTTTTGGTGGGTTTGTTTGGGTTTTTTTACCATTTATATAACTGTCTTGATAATATTTAAACTACTTATGCTTCACTTTTGAAATACGCCAAATATAATTTTGCCAATAAGTAGATTCAACTTCTACTAGAAAGCAAAAATCACTTCAGTGAAGTAACACGTCAGACTCTTTTTTCATATATTTCCAGCTGACAAGGTTTTAGCCTATTGCAGATTTTTTTTTAAATTATGCTTCAGTGCATGACCTGACACTTGTGTCGCTGAGTTTCATCTGACTACAATCACTCTGGCCCTCAAAGTCATCCCACTGCTTTTTTATTTGTATGATATTCAGAACCTCCTCCATAATGATGATTCATTCCACAGTGTGTCATCAGCAAATTTTGTTGGCGTGGTCCTCCTTTACCGTGCCAAGAACTGTGATGAAAATATTATGTAAGATTTAGCTCAAGAATCATCTATTAGGAATTCTACTCATAACTTTCTTTTAGCCTGATTAAGATAATGGGAAATAGGAGAAGGATTTCATGTGTAAATGCCGTCCCAAAACCACAAACTGTACTCAGTAGATACTTGTACAATTTGTTTTTTAACGTAGTTGATGAGATTCCATAATCTTCTCAAATGTTCCATATCAGTAACTGAGTCTCCTACTCACTGAAGTACTTCTATCCCTAATGTCTTCCCTGAGTCACCTCCTCCCACATTTTTTCTTTGTTTTTCCTGTGCCAAATACAGCCTCAGAATTAGCTTAGTCCCTTTGTGAGTGATGTTTCTGCACACAAAGCCCAATATCCTGTCCTGAGCCATTTGTTGTCCTGTTCCTTTGTTTCCATCAGCAGTTGGTGCTCTCATGCATTAAAAAGTTCCACTGCAGGCATTTGTTTGAACATGAAGCACCTTACACTGAAGTTGGTGTTCACTTGGCTCAGGAAGCAATCCCCTGAGCATGATCATCTTCCTCTGATTCTGAAATTTAACTGAGGCCAAAGCTTCCCTCCATCTCAGGATCTCAGTAGCCTTTTGAAGGTTCCTTTTTCAGGAAGCCAGAGAACATTCCCTCTTGTAGACCTGTTTAAGTATTTTATCCCATATATCAAATTAACAGTTAATTTTCCCTACATTCCTTATGAGTGCTTTACTTCTTCTCCCACAGGTATTCAGAATATCCTGCAGGCTTCTGCTATGTAATTTGGCAGAAATTATGATATCTACGTAGGAGAATGCATTCTGTGTACAAATTACCACAAAGTTAAATATTATGTTACTAAAAAGACAAGTTGAATTTGGAAACATCTATGTATAATGTTAATAAGAAACCCAATTCCATTTTATTCTAATTAAGCTGGAAAACCTTCCTTTTTACAACATGAGAGAGAGTTCAAGATATTCAGAATGTTAATAAACCCACAGGTATTTCTACTTTTTATATCTCCTGGTATAGAGTATTTATCAAGAATTATTGCTCATTTCAGTATTAACTTGATTTTCTCTGTCTAGAGAAGTTCAGTATTTTGAACCATTGCACCCCATTTCTTAAAAACAAAGGGAATTTTATTTTCCCCAGGTTTGGTAAGAGATGGATTTCATAAATATTCACATTGTGTTAGCTGGAAAAGGTAGCAGCCATAAGGCTCCATAGGAGGACAGTGGACAGCTCAAAGAATTCACCATGGGTACAATGACTGAACAATGAGCTGTGTTAAGGGTTCCTTTGTGTTTCAGTGAGAACATAAAATTCTTACAGCAGGATATATAATGATCTTTTATCCAACAGATCCAAGTTGGATCTTTTTTTTTTTGTGGTTGTCACTAGCTTGTTCTGAGTCCAGATTGGCTCAGTCTAATGGTTATGAGGTTTCTGAATAGGGTCTGAAAATCAAAATGAAATCAGAATCCATTTTTCTGTCTAGCTGGTAGGAACAAGCTCTGAGACTTCAATCAACCTGAAGATGAGCTGCCCTTTAGTCTTCAGATGTCATCCCTTCAAAGGAGAGCTAAAACTCATTTATGGAAATGCTTGGAGTCCTCCCCTCCACCCCTCAAATGAATAGTCATAAAGCTGTAGGGTTCTTAAAGCCAGATCTTCAGTAACAGCACAAAATACTGCCTTTTATACTGTGCTGCTACTGCTGTAGAATAGTGAGGTAGATTTTTCCACCCAGAGAGCAACACCCCCTTAACATTTAAGTTAGTGAAGTGGAAATTTCTGTGACCTAATTTACGAACCAGTCAAATGTCTTAGGTGAGAAAGTTTCACCAAAACATAAATGCCACTGTATTTTTGCTTTGATTAAGAGTCCAGGTTGAAGTGATGGGGGAATGGTGATGGTAAGGGGAATAGTATGATACAAGGGAATAACACCAGAGAATGCAGTGGAGACAAAGGAATGCAATATCCAGGTAATGGTACAGCTTAACTCCTGAGCAAGGGGGATCTGGAAGGCTCACTTTCAACTCCTGCATATGACAGCCTTGCTTTGTGCTACCTGAGAGGGAAGAGGAAAAGCTGATATTCATGGTGACCCCAGATGAATTTTGTGAGAGTCTGTGAGGCATCATTTATAGCCTATGTGCCAAAATTGTACTTCCCCTCCAGGCCACGGTCAAAAACCAGAGCAGTGTACACAGTGTAAATGAGATCTGGCAATGTGAGTGAAGCTGCTCTCTCTTCTTAGAGACTCCTTCCCTTGCTTCACCCCTGAGCTCTCCTCGTGTCCCTGTGTTCTTGCCTCTGCAGTCCAGCACGTCGTTCAACAGGGATGCTGTGAAAGCTGGGACAGGCCGGCGCTTCCTTGGCGGGCTCCTGAATGACACATCCTACTGCTACACGCTGGAGGTCTCGTTCTACAGCTACATTTTGGCTGGAACTGCTTCTGCTGTGCCCTACACCGAGGAAGCCTGTATCCTTTTGAAATCCATCCTCTTGCAGCACACGTGAAGCAGGTACTTAAGGTAAATACTTCTGTCTCCATAAGAGTTTGCTGAGATAGAAACACACACAAGTGGAAATGTGAGTCTGCTCCTGATGCTTTAATTTCCCTCATATTGATTCTCCATACTGTGGAAATTCAAGAAGAGAAAGACATTAGATCAAATAAGCCATTTCCCTCTTGTAGGAGATTGTCTCACACACTTGTTATAGGAGCTAGTCCTGGAGAGTCTGTGATCCATTCCTTTCCACAGTCTTCCATGTCTTTCTTCATTTCTGTCCTTATTCCCTCATTAGCCCTGTGTTTGTGTTATTGTTTTAATAGCAAGTTGAGAGTGCATCTTTAGTACTGAGTAAAATATCTTCTCTGCCTTTGAACTGCAGCCAAAAGGATCCATTAGGTTCTGCAGCTGCCTCGAGGACAAATCTTCAATGCCAGTTGACAAAGAAATAGAAGTCAAATTGTGAAAACAAAACCATCAAAGTTGTTGGCATTTTTGAGTGCTCAAATAGAAGTGGTGTCTCATTCCTCAGAAAACACATATCCATCTGGCTATCTCAATGTATCAGCAATTTGTAGAATTGTTCTGACTGGTCTTATTATCTGCTTTTATGTTTTTCTTTTTCTTTTTGTCACCATGCTCAATCAAACAGCCAGTGCCCATACTTCAATGCTGGGTATGTTATTTCATTTTGTCATTCTATCATGGCAGCTTTTGAAATTTCCACAGGTTTAGAAGCACTGCAGAGGGAGAGAGATTAGCTGTGATTGCCTATTTACCTCTCCACTGAATTTTGGAAGTTGGGGATAGCAAGGGAGAAATTTTCATATGAGATATAATTCTTCACCATCCATGTATATGGGCTCTCTGTGTGGGAATAAGAGCAAGAAACAGGGAGCAGGAAAAGAAATTGTCATTTGGGCTTTTCTGGTTTGACTTCTGCACTGAAAGTGAAATTTGGGAGAAGGAGGGGGATGAATATATTAAAGTGATTTACCAGGCTTGAGCATTTGGAATAGAAGCTCTTTTTTCCCCAGTAAAGTTAACTGAAGGAAAAGCTCTTTGCAACATGCACAAACGTAGTATATCTTGCCACTGTGGAAAAAAAAATGTTGCTACTGTTAGGTTTACGTTTTTATTTTCTTAAATTGGTATTTTGGTGTTTCAAGAACCTGTGCCTGAGTTTTACCTTTAATTTTCTTTCTCACTGTGTGCTCATTGTGCTGAAAACTGCTTATTTCTCTTCCTTATTTATCAAGAATAGTTTTTATGGTGAGGAATGGCAAGAGCCCCTGCACACATGAGATCATGATTCCCTGGGATATGTTTTCCTTCATGACTGGTAGATCAGACTGGCTTAGTTTCCCTTTCCATAAAGATTTCTGGTCTGTGCTTCACATGGCAGAAGTTTCACCTGTGGGGTCCAACATCTCCATTTGCTTGGCTTGCCTTGCCTGCTGCAGGCAGAGATGCTCCATTCCCTGTTCATTCCATCAGCAGCTGGGGCACAGAAACCAGGCTCCAGAGCACAGAACCTTCTTGGAGCTGGAGTAGGGAAAGCTCAAGCAGCAGCTTGGTTTCTGCAGTTAGGGTTTCACCCAGCTGAATGGAAAAGGAGGAGAAGCAGATTTTGGTTGGCCTGGCAGACAGCAAGCAGGGGGAGACTCTTTGCCCATGGAGTATGCTCCACTGGCATTTTGCCTTGGAAGGTTTCATTATTTCCTTTTCAAGGTAGGAATTCTATCCAGAGAACTGCCTCTGAGATCTTTTCCTCATGTGTGCAGTTTTCTAGTTAGTGGAAGAAATGGAGCTGCTTGAAATATTCTCTAGACTTGTCTGATCCAACACAGGAGTAGCCACTGGATTTATGCACATCCTGTCCTGGCAGGGGAGGAAGTTTCACATCACTGAAGTGCCTATGACTGAAAGTAAAACAATTGCAGAACATTCCAATTTAGCCTGAACAGCCCTTCCAAGCTATTTGCAAGTCAGTGATTAATTAATGCTCAGATTTTTTAATGGACCTGAACCAAAGACACAGTCAGTCAGTTCATATTGGCCTCCAAGGACAGGGCTGTTTCTATTAGCTATCTACTTACATGCAGGCAGCAGCTCAAACAAATAAAGAAAGAAAACACAGCAAGCCCAAGAACTGTGACTTGATAGTGCAAGTATTCTGGAAATCTGCCTTTAAAGATGTATTTCTTAGAACTTTGTTCATCCCACTGTGATGTTATTTGGTTGTATGAGTCTTTTTCCCTTTCCCTTTTTCCCTTTCCCTTTTTTCCCTTTCCCTTTTTCGTTTTCCCTTTTTCCTTTTCCCTTTTTCCTTTTCCCTTTTTCCCTTTCCCTTTTTCCATTTCCCTTTCCTTTCATTGGTTATAGGATGAGGGAGGCTAGGATTGTTCAAAGCTTCTACCGTTGAATTAAGAAGTGCAGACTGAGATTCAGCCTCAAATTCAGCTCACCCATGACCATGAAAAGAGATTACAAAGTGGATCACACATCCAGAACTAGCCACTAGCTCCTTTTAGAGAGCAAAACCAATTAGGATCCCCGGATTCTGCAAAATATTAATTTAGCCTAATGTTGTTCCTGTTGACAGGTAGGAGAACAGAACAAACTCTGAATTGACTCGTGTTTGCATTGGTGACAAGTAATGATACCTGTCAGCTTCTTTTCTTTACAGCATTTGTGGCAAATAAGATCACAGTACTACTCACTTTCATGCCATTATATAAGAAAATTAGGTTTTGTTGGTGGGTTTTTTAACTCTTTGTCTTATTCAGGTTTTACATGCTAGCTCTGTGATCCATAGAAACCTCCATGTGACAGTAATAGATATATTTTAACATTGGGTGAGATTATCCTTTTTTCAGATTTGTATGATTGTCTGAAATATACTTTGTAATTTTTGAGATAAGTGGATATCTTACATGCATGAAAATGGAAGACAGACTTTCAGTCTAAGTGTTTGAATTCTTACCGTTAGTGTGGACAGCAACTTTTTTCAGTAAGAAAAGTAAGAAAAAAAGGATAGGGAGATATCATTAGAAGCAGGAATCAGTTTCAAATTACTCCAGTTAGTATAACTGAATGTTCTAAATTAATTGGCTCAGAATTTAGAGGATGACACCTGGAATGTTCTAAAAATAAGGTGGCTACTGAGGCTGCACTGTTTAAATGAAATCCAGGAGGGAAGGGTCTTCCTTCAGCCTGTGCAGGGTGTTTATGTTTATGGTGGGATAACATTATGCAGAGTGTTGAGTTTCTGGCCTTTTCTAACACAGAGAATTAACATGATTGCATCAATGTCTCAGGCCTTGATTGGCATGGTATCACTAATGGCTACTGCTGGAGTTCCTCTTGTATTTTCATCCAGCAAACAAAGCACTTAGACATTCCTGCAGAGCTGTGTGTGTGCCTGCTGGCTCTGTGTCTAACAGATACATACCTGGAGTGTGAGAAACATTAGGGGCATGTTCTGTAAGCTCTGCAGTAAACCCTAGATAACATGTGCTGCAGATAGCAGTGAATGGACTCTGTTTCAAAGGCACAATAAGAGGATTGTGGGCTTGTCTGTTACTCGCCTGGAAGTGGACAGAGAAACGTTTAAAACCCTTCTCACACATGCACACATTTGGTGGTAACTGATTAAAAAAGGCAGCACAACAACAAGTTAGCTCAGCGCCAGGTGAAGGAGCTTTAAAATGAGCTGATATGCCTTCCATTAAATTCCATGTTTTACTAGGCATTTACAGGGCTTATGACATGAGGCTTGTAAACTGCTCTGTAGCACTCACCAGCAGCAGCTGAGCTGTCTCGATTCACACCAGCCTCAGAGCTGGGCAGGGAACAAGGGATAAAAGGCAGGGGAGGCAGGATGAATGCCCAGCCCTGCTCTGACTGCACACCCAGAATTGCTGTTTCCCAGTATCCCACTACAGCTGTGAAGAGCAGCCATGGCAGCCTGACCTGAGAGCAGCCAGCAAAGGACTCTCACGTCAACAGCTCTAAAATCTATTTGGTTCATTTTTTAGAGTGTTTGAACTGCATCCTTGCTGCAAAGGAGGCAGCCCATAACAGAGACTAAAAGGATTTTACTCTTCCACAGCCTAGCCATAAGGCAGGAAGGCAGAAATGATGGAGACCTGGCACAAACTGGTATGACCGTAGCTTTAGGGGAGAATAATCATCAAGATGGGTGGGAATCACAATTGTCAGCATGTCCGTAGCTTTTTTTTTTTTTTTAATCTCAATTTTTATCTCTATTGCAAGCTTCCTCCAGGTGGAGAGGGACCCCATCCAATGGTGCACTGCTGAACTCTCTCTTGTTTGTGGACATAAAAGTGTTTTTATGTGGCTACAACCACAGAATGAAGGCTTGGATTGACTAGAATCTCTTCAGACACCTAACAGGAGCTCACATCCTGGGCTTTTGACACAGAGACCACTGGGTTCATTCTTATTCTTAACTTCAAGCAAAATATCTGTCTGCTGCTTGACTGGGGACTTGAGAAGTTAAATCCCTGGAGGAAACAGTCATTTGTTACATCCAGATTCCTTTTAAAGAGTACTTGTATCTCAGTAAATGCCTGTCCTGGGGAAAAGAAATCTGTATGCAAACTACAATTCCAGTAAAAGCATCTATGACTTTTAGAGCTTCATGTACCTGCCAGTCCCCTAGGGCAAATGTACTTGGTTATTTTGGGCTTTTTTGCATTTCTTTTTTTGGCAACTGCCTGTCCTGATCCTCCTATCTCTGTTAGTGATATCCTTAAGAGAAGATCCTTATGAGACAGATTAGGGCCCTTGCAGGTTCATTCCCAGCCAGTAAAGGCAACATTATTAGCAAAAGCCAATGAGGTATGAAAAGCTGTGCTGATAAAACTGAGGGAGCTCTGCAGAGGTTATCCAGTGTGGCTTAGGTTTGAACTTCTGTTAGAGGCTCTTGCCAAGATGATTTCAAAGTAAATCAGGCACATATTCAGGGAAAGGCATCTAGAGGTCTACTTCTTCTGCTGAGGTCCTAGAAACAGGCTCCTTTCTGTGTATTGCAAAAGGTGGCATTAATCCTAATCCTGCAGATTCTTCTGAGTGACCTCCTTGGATGTCTTGGTTGTTTCTTAGCGCCGTGTTTAGGGCTGGTTTGGAGGAGAGGAAACAAAATCCTTGTTTCAGCTCCCCAGTCTGTGTGAAAGTGTCAAGGTTTACAGCCACAATTTCAAATGCTCTTAATATTACTGGAAGCATAGAGTTAAATTATAGAGTTGTAAAGTTACTTTATAGTGATAACGCTGTCAAGCATCAATATCTCTGCCCCAGGGCACCATGGAAACTCAGTTAATGATATAAGAAGCTGATATTTTTCAGGGTTGCAGCTGTTGGCTCATACCCAGAAGGAATCTGTGTGTTTGTTCATATCGGGTATATACAGTGGGACCTGCTCAAAGAAAATTAAGAAGCAGTGAAAGTCTGTTTAATGAAGTGCAGTGGAATGAAAGTACAAGGCAGTACATGGTGTTGCAGCATGAACACCTCATTCTCTCAAAGGGCTCAATGGAGTGGACAATGCTGCACAAAAATACTTCTGTAAGAGGCTGTTTGTGGGGGAGAGTTTATATTTGTGTGTAGATTTGTTTATCTGGTTGCCTGTAGCACTGACTGCGTCAATCTGTCTGGGAGTGTCAGTAGGGAAATGGAAATTTAGGGAAGTGACTACAGTCAACTTAGGAATACGCATAATTTTTGTAATGGATGTCTTAGGATCTGTATCTCAGAGTGCTTTGATAGCCTCAGATGAAAGATGCTATAAAAGTGGAAAGTGTATATAAAGGTGCTTTTTTATTTTAAAGAAAGATTTTTTTTTTTTTTTTTGGCTTAAATGTAGAATATCAGTCTTGGAAGACTTCTTCAAAATTATTCAATTTAACCATATGATTCCAGTTACCTTTTCTTTCCTCTTGTGTATGCATATTTCTTTCCCAAGGATACCAAGGTACAGGGGATAGAACAGATGGTGGTTGTGGGATGAAATGTAAGCAGGATGCATATTCAGACTTACACAAATGCCCTCAAGTCAGTTTCAGACATGAATACATGAGTTTGCCTTCTTTGAAGAGCAGGAAGTCTTGAGTCGTTGTGAGCCTGGACTAGGGAATTTGGACAGGTTGATTTGAGAACCACCAATATTTACAACTGTATTCAGCAACTGGGACCTTGTGCACAGCTGGAGCATGAGCATCTTAGAGACACAGTGCAAATACCATCCCTGCATCCCAGCAGCTGTCCTCAACTCAGAGCTGGCTCAGCATGTGCTCCTCAGCCTAGGTAGGGCTGTATCCAGTAGCATGGGAACACTGATCCTCATAAGCCCAGTTCTAAAAATGGTCTCATCCAATGCCAGCCTTTGAGGTCTGTGTTGAGACACTGAATGCTACTGGTGCCAAGCTGTCATTGAGGTTTTGCTGACTGAAAGCCTCATCAGTGCTTTCCACTCAAGCTCTCAATGATTCTTGGTCTGCAAGCACAAAACTCTATAATTCAAAAGGTTTTGATGGTAGTATGTTAAAAAAAAAAAATACCAGCTAATAATAAGCATCTTAATAATAATATTATAATAATAAGCATAACTTTTTTCTATTAGTATTTCTTTTGCACACAGGGAAAAAAATTAACTCAGACCACACACAAGTTAAGCTTTTGCTGAAAGGTTGGAAGGTGAAGTTGATCACATGAGTGATTGCAGGTTTGTGGATAATGTAAAGAAGGGAAAGCTCTCTCCAGGCACTGCTGCTATCCTTGTAACTGGCTCTCCCAGATTTGAATGGCTCTGTTATGAACTTTCTTTTCCTTAAACATGTATTTTTCCTTTTTCTTAGAAGCAACTTAGACAAAACTAAGCATAGAGAACTGATATGAGGCTCTTGGGTGCTCAGAACACCATACAAATGCTATTAGATCTGTAGTTAAAATAATTCTTTGGTAAATGTTACATTCCTATTAGTAACACTTGCTAAACTTAAGTGCAAAGGAAAGGGCAAGGCTAATCTGAAAGGCAATGGAGAGCAGGGCTTAAAAGATATTAACAATTTGTTGGAAATGTCTGAGGGGAGTGGTTATTATTAGTGTCTGTGGGTTGGAGACTTAGGTTAGGAAAGGGCTTTAGACAGTGCTGTGCTTTGAAGCTTTCCCAAATGTCATTGGGATTGAAGAGGAAAAAAAGCCATTCAGAACAAGGTGTTTTTCAAAAAGGAATAAACAGCCAAATTTTGGTGTCTCTGGGAGAGGTCTCTCCTTTTCCGCCAGCCTCTGGTGGTGTTTGTGTGTCTCCATGTTTGTCTTCTTTTTCCTCTTCTCTGTGTCTCTTCAAATCTGGCTGAGTCTTCTCCCCTGTGCCTGTCTTTGTGTTCTCACCATCTCATTTAGGTCATTAGCCCTGCCCCAGGCCTTTCTGACATCTGATGGGGCTTTTCCAGGAGCTGTTTCACTAATCAGACACACCCAGTCTCATGGTTTTGTTCATTTTGTACTGTCTTTCACCCTAACTACTCCTTCTTTCTTTCATATTTTGCTACCCTCAGCTTGGTTGCTGTTGATTAAAGGGAATTCTAGGGTGGGAGCAGAAGCTCATTTTTAACAACTACTTCTTTAATCTCAAATACCAACATTCTGAAAGAGTATCAGAGGTTATTTTTAGGAAACTCTGCGAAGAAACAAGTGTCTTTCTGTCTGTGTGTCTTTCTCAGCTGCTTGACCAATTGCAACTGAATTTGACAGTGATAAAGGTCTCAGAGATATTACATTCCTATGAGTTTCATGAAAAATAGCTGGCTGAATGAGCAGAGAGACCACAATTAATCTCTCCAGTAGGGACAGCTGCATGTCTATTGTTAGAAACCAGAGAGGACAGTAGGCTTGAAAGTCACAGGAAACAGATCCAACATCTCCTTTTCTTTCTGAGCATGACCCTGGTGAGTTGAGACTTCACTTTCCTTTTCTCTCTACACTTTAACCCCTAACCCCTGTGAAAACCCTAAGAAAGGATATCTTGTGGTATTTTGGAAAGCAAATTGCACCTTCCCCATCAAACCTCTGCTGAAAGAGGCCAGAAACCTGTCAGGTTTCAGTTCACAGGTGATGAGAATACCCATCCACACCAAGGCCAGCACAGGCCCACCTTAAACCAGCTGTGTTTCTTGTCACCTAGGGGTAAAACTTTGTCCACAGTTCAGAAAAACAAAGCCTTAACATGTCTGAGGCAGAAACTAAAGATAACCTGCATCTTTGATCTAGTGCTCAGAAACATTTGTGTTTTGATAAGAGCAAGGGTGGGTCTGATTCTCTCATGTCTCATCTCTTAAGAAGAGAACAGCCAAATAAACTCAGATCAAAATGTGATTTTTTGGGAAAAAATGGGGGGAAATGGGTCTTGGCTCTGATAGAGGTCAAAATAAGGTACTGAGAAGAATTTAAAAACAGAATAAGCAAGTAACTATTTTCCCAGAATATTCTTTGGTTTCCAGCAATTAGTGGATTGGGGATCCCAGAGCCATAGTAATTAGAATCATGAAATCATTTAGGTTGGACAGACCTCGAAGATCATCAAGTCCAACCAGTAACCCAGCATTGCCAAGCCCACCACTAAACCATGTCTCCAGGTTCCACATCCACGTGTCCTTTAAATCCTTCTAGGAAAAGTGACTTCATCACTTCCCTGGGCACTCTGTTCCAGTGCCTCACAACCCTTTCTGTGAAGAAATGTTTCCTAATGTCCAACCTAAACCTCCCTGGGCACAACTTGAGGACATTTTCTCTAGTCCCATCACTTTGTTACTTGGGAGAAGAGACCAAAACTCACACGTTGATTATATCTGAGATAATAGTCAGTGGATATGTCTCCCATGAACCTGTATACATTTTTATCATCCACAACTTTCCTTGTTATGGATTTCCATCACTTACTAATGATTTTTTTGGTTTAAACCTACCACCAGCAAGCTTTACTTTGTGATTCCTGCCTGTTACCCTGGGAGCAGCATTGACCATCAGCCACCTGTATTTCACATTTGAAATTTCACAGCAGTTATTTGCTGTGTATTTACCCTCTACACTGTAAGCAGAAAAATATATACCAGATCAGGTAACCATGTCTAGAGTTGGTTTGTCATCTTACATTTTTTATCTGGTTATACACAACTGTTTGAGTTGCCAAGTAATGGAGAATCAACTCCAGTGACTCCAGTGGTATTTGTTGTGTGATTTTTATTTGCATTCAGAATAAATGGCACTCTGGTCACAAAAACAGATAAAAAGTGAACCAAATTAAAAATTAAGCTTTCAGTTTTAGAGTACAGACTGTAAACATCATGTGTTCAGTTCCTGATGTGCTTAACACTGTGCTTGCTCTCCTGTCCTCTTGTTTTTTTCCTGGTGTACTTAGAAGGGATTCAAAACTTAAACTAACTGAATTCCTGTTCCGCATAGACTGGAGTTTTTGGTCATCTGGTTAAAAGAAACCAGTGCCTATTGGAGAGATTACAGTTTTGAAAACAGCAATATCCCAAATGCCTTGCTTTGTGTCATTATGACTGGTGTGCAGCAAAGCAACTTCTGGATAACATATTCCCACAGTCAGGTTGCATTCATGATTCTGTCAGGCTGGTTATTTCTTTTTCCGAAACTAAGCAATCCTTATTAAACCAGCTGTTGTCATCTGATGCCATAAAATACCATGTGATAGGTGACAATCCATTCATCTTTTCTCCATCATCCAGTCCCTCAAGAAATCCAGTGTGAATGTTAGCTGCTCAAGACCTCTCATGTAGCAAAGAGGATCTGCAGGGCAGTGGAATGTCATGTGTAGCCAAAGCTTACACTGGTCTGGTTTCTCTAGACATTTGGCTGGAGCAATATTGGGGGGACATGTGAAAAATGAGATCTCTTCCCACCACATCAATACATGACAGATCTCAGTATTACTTTCAAGAAATCCTTAAATATGTTTAAGTGGAATGCAGCTGGTTTGGTCAAGATAGGGAATGGAAATGGCTCAGAAGCTCCAGTTGTCTTTTTTCTAGAAGAGAGGCAGCTGGATGGAAATACTCTACATGGAGTCAGAACTGCATGATGCTGCCAGCCCAGGGGAGAGAGTTTCCAGTACTTCAGTCCCATTATTCCTGTTTTCAAGCCTTTTGACCACTGCCTTTCTGTGAATTTCTTCAGGGTGTGCTGAGTGCTGGTTCTGTTGGCAGAACACAGCTTCAGGCTCTTTGTCTCTTCCTGTGCAGCAATGATGCCTCCACTTGAGAAGATGCCCATGACTGTGCCTGTTAGTACTCGCACAATCTCATATTCTTGCTGCAATACTGCAAGATTTGAGACTGGGCTATTTCTGAGTCAACAGGGTTATCATCCTGGTGTTCCTTCTTCCTTACTTAATGATTCTTCTTTGCACCACATCCCTCACGTTTCTGCCGAGCAGATTTCGTTGCATTGACTTTCTTTCCAAAGCCTGCCCAGAAGGACAGCTTTCCTTCAGCCAGGACACAGAAAGGGCCTGTGTCTCTAGAACCATCAATATTTTTCTTGAGATGATAAATGAGCTGCCAATAAACCGAGGCAGCTGCCAGATCCATCTGAGAAACAGACCTTCAGACCAATTTATCCGTGCTTGGTTTATTCATGTGTCTGGAAACTTTTGGGATGCAAACAGAGGGCTAATAACTCTGGGCAGCCACTTAGAATTAGATGGTATGGATTGATGCAGTGGGAGTTTATGGGCTGGTTCAGATACATTTGCTCTTACTTTGTGCTTGCCTATCTCAAACAAGAAAATGGTTTCATATTTGTCATAGGGAACACCACAGAAAGAGAACAAAGCTTTCAAAACAAGACCTAAATTGTCATACTTGCTGTATCATTCAGTTTATTTTTCTTCATCTCCTCTGGCCTTTCTTGCCTTTAATTCAGGGTTTTGCATAATCTGTGAAATTTTGTTGTCAGGAGTTTTCTAAGGAGATGAGGCATGGCTGATTACACTATGCCTGAAGGGATGGGAGCAGGTTTTGTGCTTCAATGAGTTAGGTTTGTAGTGAGAGCAGTCTGGTTTTGAACCAGATGACACAGCTGGGAAAAGCAGGCAGCCTCTGTGTTTAGGATGCTTTACTGGGCAGCAGGCATTTGCGTGTTTCATGTACATTCAACCCAAAATTCTGACCTTTTTGGTTTCTACCAACAACAGTTTTAAGTTTGGACAAGTTTGATGAGAACGGGCAGTTGAACAAAAGAAAGGGACTCAAGAAATGCTTTTGCTGGGGGCAAGGCTGGAGGGAGTGTAAATGTTCCTGCACTCCTGAAGGTCTGTCTGGGGAAGTGACCACAAAAAGCTCCAGCAAGGAGAGAATTTCAGCGGGCACACGATCGGTATTGCTGGAGGAACCTAGGTTAGGGACCTGTGTGATGCAGGAGCTCCAGCTTTGCCCGCGAGGGGACTGCAGGAAGCCCCGAGCAGGAAAAGAGCGAGGAGAGCGCTCGGGCCGGTTCTCGGGAGCGGCAGCCCGCTGCCCTCCGCGCATCCCGGCGGCGCCGGTCCTGCCCGAGCATCTCCCGCTTGCTGGAGCTCAAGTGCCCTCTTCTGGCACCAGCCGTGCCGTCCCCTCCGGCAGCCGGCTAAGCGCAGGACATGCGTTCCTGATGGTTGCTAAAATCAGGAACAAAGCGGGTTTTTTCTCCCTTTGCTTCCCCTGTGTGTCCGGACTGCTCCGGCGGCGGTAGCGGTTGCAGGATATGGAGCATCCCTGCTGCAGCAGCCTGGCCAGGTCCAAGCTTTCCTGTGACACAGGGCTGTGGGGAGATTGTGTTTGCATCCAAACTGATTAAATAAGGATAGTTTTATTCTCTTTTGTCTTGCCCCCCCCCCCACCCCATCTTATCTGTTGTAAACCTGTAACTATCTTGACCTGACCTGTTGATGTCAATAGTTTTCACTGTGAATCCCAATGGGATCTAGATTTGACCTCTATTGATTACCAAGAGAGAGTTGCTCATGAAATGAGGAGCCAGGGGAGTGTGCAGCAGCTGACGGGGGAGTCCCCATCCTGGCTGGAAAAGGAAAGTTTGGATATACTTGTTAATGTCAGTTCAAGGTTAGCAGTACACAGCACAGCAACTGCATCTGTCTGCAGAGGCACTTAAAATCAGCCTTAAGAAAAAGGAGTTTCCTGCGCTGCTTTATCACATCAGTTACCATCAGAGGCCTTTGCATGTGCTTTGCGTTTTTCTCAGTGTTTAAGGAACCATTTCAAGCCATAATTGATTATAGCTGAATTTGTGTTACAAAGTAGGGAACAGCAGGTCAGGACATTTATGCTATGAGACAAGGCTGAGCCTGATTCCCATTTAGATGCTTTACAGCAGAAGGGTAGTGGTTTTTTCCCCTGGTTACAAGCAGTGTCTCAGCTATTGAGTGCAACGCTGTATTAATAATTCTGTACTTATTGTAAGCCCTCTGAATGCAAATCCCTCACACACGAGCTGGATTGGCATAAACCACTTTGGGAAGCACACACACAATTTATACTGCCCTCCACTGCCTTTATGTGGAGTAAAAAGAGCTGGAGTCAAGATTGCCAGGTTTTGCAAAGTACCAAGCTGAAAGTGAAAATCCAGCTTCTCCCTTCAAGGTGAAAAGGACAAAGGAGATCCTGGTGGTTTTGGTATGCCTGAGGATCTTCCTGCAGTGATCCCTGCTCTGTTATATGCACTTTTAAACTGTCATATGCTGACATTGTTTTTTCCTGATCATTTCACCATTAGTTTAGTAAGGTCTCAGAACTGGGGCTCGGGAAATGTGACTGCTTATAATGTGATTTTATTGAAACTTTATGCCTGTGTTTCATCTCGCTTTATTTCTCAGTGCTGGGTGCTTAGATGGAATTAAGCAGAGATGGTCTGTGGCTGCAGATAAGTGCAGCACCCTTGCAGTGCTGTCAACCAAACCCAGAAGTGCAGGGACAGGTAAGACCATGTGCCAAGAAATGAGATGAGACAAGCTAAGAGTTTCCAGCCAATACAAGCTGAGATATTAAAGCAGTTAATGTGAAGGGACCTAATTGAAGAACATAGACAATACTCAAAATTTATCTGATGACTTTCAAAGTGATTACCTGAAATATGACATAAGGATAAAGTGAATATAGTCATCTAACATTTCACTTTAAGGCTGCTGCTCTGCATAGAAAAATGTACATGTGTGAGTGGATGCATACATTAGATATGCACATATAACAGAACTTTTTTCTTAAGTACATTCTCAAGATTCATTAAGGAAATTAATGATGACAGCAAGAGAAGCTTGCAGGCCTCTCTTTGTGTGAGGAAGCTCCAAGCCAGTGAACAAAGGTGCCCCTCTATCAGGCCTCTGCAGACAGAGCTGGAACTGGAGCAGCTCACAGTAATGGTGCTGAGAAGTTGGTACAATAACCAGGCAAAGCAAAGCAGAGCCTAACAGGATGACAGCACAAGGCACCAAAAATAGGTGGCTTTTGTATGACTATAATAGCACCACCTGCTTTCAGAACGTTAGTAATCCTGTAAATGTGTCCATTCCAGTGAATATCCTTCAGGGAGTTGACACAGAAATCCATAGAAACAAGGCACTGAATCTGAGCAGAGAAAAGGGAGAAGAGCAGGGATGCGTGAGGAAGAGCTGCTGGCAGGGGAAAGGAGCAGCCTGGGATTGTGTGTGTGGGTGTGCATGGGGTAGCAGACAAGTTTGCATGCTCTTGAAGGGAAGAATTAGTTTCCTCCTCATCAAACCCCAGCCCCTGCTGCTTTCTTTGATTTTTCTCTAGCAGGGCCAATCTAGGCATGCAGTGATGATAAATAACCCAGTATCACAAGGTGACATGCACAGAGACACGATAATATGGAGAGAAAGAGAAGAACCCAGAGGGACATTGTTTCTATCATTTGTTTCCCCAGTGTGCTGTGCAGCTCAGGCAGTTTGGGAACCCCATCCCACGGCTCCATCCGCAGCCTGGCGAGGGGCCTGGGGGAGCCAGGCAAACCTCACTGGCAAAGGCACTCCCTGAAAATGCTGTGTTTTTCTGTGAGCTTTGTCTGCACTGACCTTGCTAGGATGCTTCAGCCCTGTTTTGATTGAGGGCCTTTTGGGACCTCGTGCATGACCTGAGGTGAAGGGGTCGCCCTGCATGTCACCATGTCCCGATACCTGCGCTCCGCTGGGACTCCACCGTGTCCCCCGCCTGGCCTGGGGGTGGTCACACCACCTCCCTCCCTCCTTCCCTCCCTGCCTTTCCCGGTTAGCAGCTCTCAGCTCTGCCATCCTGATGGGTTTGTTTGTTGTTTTTTGCATTGCGTTTCTGTGCCGTTTTTCCTGGATTTTCTCAAAGCAAACTGAGAGCAGAAGTGGTGGTGTGCTGACACCAGCAGAGCATCAGTGGAGCTGAGCCCTGGGCTCCCCGAGCAGGGTGCTGGGTTTGGGCTCACAGAACAGCAAGTTGTCATTCTCTGTTGGACCAAAATAAGGAAAGAAGAAATAGGAGCATTTTGCCAGAGGGTTTTCTGCCCATTTACTGGTGACTAGGGATGTTGAGATGTGGGGATGTGAATCTGTTTGTGGCTCTGTAAAGTGCATTGCAGCCTCAGTGCCTGTCCTTTCCTCTCCCAGTTTTTTCTTGGATGAAAATGCAGGACAGGAGAAATGGCATTGTCTAGACAATGACACAGTGCTAGGACACAGTCTAGTGAGATAAAAGGAAAATGGAACAGGCATACAGAGCAAAGTGATTTGCCTAAATCTGCACAACCAGATCTCCTGACTCCTTCACTCTCCCTCCTGTGGCTTCTCCTTAGGAGATGAAGTTGATTGATTGAAATTGCCCTTTTTACTGATTACCATTTTAATAATCTAACCAGTTATGTCAAAAATCCAGCATGAGGGGTGTTTTTTTTTGATGCAATCTGTTTGTTACTTGCATTTCTCACAGGTGGGCACCAAAATCAGACTAGTTGGGTACTCTTTTTATTTACATTTAGGTTTGTGTCCTTGTCATTCAGGTATAATGTAGTGTTATTGCTGCAGTTGCATTCTCACATGACAGGGGAATATTCTTGTTACAAGGAAATGGAAATTAAAAATAAAAATGTCCCACTCCCCACGTATCCCAGAGGAAAAAATCCCTGAACACAACATCAACAAAAAGTCCAACAAACTAATCTTCAAAACTAAATCTTGATCTCACAGGTTTTGGGTAATATCTCTTTGCATATGTGTGCATGCTTCATCTCCTTAGCAATTGTCATGCTGTGTACAATTCCTGTTTTTCGAGTGTAGGATGGGAACTATTGCTGTCTTCTGCTTTGACATTTCTGTCTCCTCACCGCCCTCTTTGCCTTTTGTTAGTTGCTTCCCCTGCCACATCTGACTGGTTTTCAGTGTTGATAGAGAGTCTTTGCCTTGCAGTTTTACATGACTTAGGCTTAACTGACCACCCCATTCCTTCGAGGTTTTAAATAGGTGAATAACAACCCTGCTTCATGCCCCAGGATACTGTTTCTTGATGGGTTTTCCCACATGCTGTCAACCTGAAAATAAATAATACCTGCAAGGAAAAGGGACTAAAATCACGCTAAATCTGCTCTTTTTGCTGAAAGCCAAACGGACTAGTGGCTGGAATGCAAGAAGAAAGGATATTCCTATTCCCTGCTCATTTGGCTGACAGCGTAATCACTCAGAGTAATAAATCTTCATTGGAAACTTAGATGAAAATGGAAAAGGAATGAGAGTGCTTTCAGAGAAGATGGGAGGGGGCTTTTGTCTCTGCTGAAGCACAGCTTCGGAGGGAGAGGAAAAGGGCTACAGCAGTGCCTGCTGCTGGGTGCAGAATGGCCCTCGGTGCCCAGGGCTGTGCCCCTTGGCTTGTCCCCCTCAGCCCCAGGCATCCCCCCACCCCTGACCTGTGTCCTCTGCTCCCTGCAGCCGCAGGTTTGAGGAGCAGGGATGTCTGTCTGCCACATGCACCTGAGACGCATGAAGGGGCACAAATATGGGCCAGGAATAAATGGTAGAGAGCTAGAGCAGCTGGCTACCTGCTGTGCTTGCTCTGTAACCCTTCAGGAACCAGCACTTTCCCTCAGCCTCATGAGCAAACAAGGACAGAAAAAAAGCAACCACAGAGCTGAAACATTTTATTTCCCCTGCTGGGCCTGCCAATTAACCCTGTCAGGAGCTGGAAACCCACAGTGGGAGCATCAACAGACAAGGAGCTGCAGAGGGGGAGTGCTGCAGGAAGGCAGTGCAGGGATCCAATCTCCTCCCCACAGCCCTGGAAGAGCTGAGCTGTGGTGCAGGACAGTGGGAGCCAGTTTGCAGGCACCTCCTGGCTTCAGAAACCGCTGCAGGGCAAACAGAGATGCCGAGCACCAGCTCCTGGTGGGATTCTGTCTCCTCGCTCTCTGGCTGCTGCTTGTCTGTCTCTGCAGTTGCCACTGTTCTTGCTCATCCTCATCCTCCAGCTGTGTAATCTGTGCTGGCTCTGCAATATGTTTGGGGATGTTGAAGGGGCTGGAAGGAGGAACGAGGCAGCAAACACTTTCCCTTCTCCCAAAGCTCCCTGACTGTGACTCGTGCTGCTCCTGATCTGCTTTGGTGCTGGGGTCTTTGTGTTTGGGCAAGCTGATTACCCCTTCCTTTGCTCCAGGGAGCAGAAAGTTTGAGCTGGACTTAGAGCAGTGCTAACTGTGTGAGCTGGATGAAGTACAGGCCACACAGGATGTATTTTGTTTGTTCCCTTTGTCAGCTGCACTGGGGAAGTGTGAAGAGCTGGGTCAAGATGAGAGACAGTGAGCAGAGCAGGGCATCCTTCATGGTCAGGATGATGAAGAAGTGACTGTACATGGGGGCTGTTTGGCACCTTGGTGCAAGTTTGTTGAACTTGGCTGATTTCCTCCTGCATCATCTGTTATGTTTCTACTGAAATCATCAAAGTGACACCAAACATGAGATCTGTCCCACAGACACCTCTGTAGCTTTTGGATCAACCCTGGCAAAAAAGCAGAGGGGCAGGCTTGGTGCTTAATTAGCATTGCTTTTATTCCTTTCTGCAGAAAGCAATCTTTCTTGCCACTTGTTACTTTCTTTGGGAATAAAAATCAGGTGTTACCCCATCTGCTGTGGGATTGGCACAATAGTCCTGCATGTGGTTACAGGTGACACCAGCCCTGTGAGCCCTCTGGTCTTCCTGGCCTCACACCTCATCCCACACACTTCCCAGCTCCCTAATCCTCTCCCTGCTAATTGCCTTTCTGGTGCCTTTGGACAGTGGTGGCTGTGCGGGTGTGACACGCAGCCTCGGCAGAGAAAGGTGGTGTGGCTGTGAGGAACAGCACACATGGAAAAAGAGGGGCTGCTCTGGAGCTGAGTGATGCACAGTTAATATTCTGACTCTCAGGCCATGAAATCAATCTTCCAGGTGAATTAGTGGTCTCTTGAATTCATTTTGGGCACAACACACACCTCAAATGGAACAGGCTACAGCTCTTGACGTCAGTAAATGCTTTCTGCCCTGCAAAAGAACACAGCTTGGATTTCATCTTGTTTTTACACCTTCACTTCTCCTTGTAAGGCTCATTGTCACCAACGGGTCTGGTGTCATCCAACTGTGGCAGTGAGACCAACACTCTGTGCTGCAGAAATTCCCAGAGCACAACACTCAGCAGCTGCCAAAGCTTTCTGCTGGCACCTGCTCAAGGCAAGAGAGAGAGAAATATCACTTTGTGTGCCTCCTTTCATTGCTGCCCACCAGGAGCCAGCAGGGACAGCACTTTGCTCCTCTGCTTGAGAGACACACAGGTGAGATGAGTGAGGCAGACACCTTGAGCCTTTGCAGCCTTTTCAACAACCCACGTCCCCTTTTTTCCCATCCCACTTTTTCCCATCCAGATTGTGGCGGCCCCGTATCACTGTTCCCTGGAAGGCTGGCATAGAATGGCATTTTGCTGTGCTTTTCTTCTGCTGTTTCTCACCTGCCAAAGTCCTTCATTTAAATGTCACAAGTCTAATTGTTTTGGGTAGGAGAGTTGGCGATGGCTGCATTTGGGCAAAAAACAACAGGATTCTTTCAGCAAGGCAGGAAGGAAGATTAGATGTTTCTGGTGGTTATGGGGACAAATCTTCTCTCACCAACTTTCTTTATGCAGCTTCATTCCCTTCGAATTCATGGGTGTTTGCTGACTCCTTGTCTTCCCATCTAAACCAAGATAACAAATATACTAAATCCCTTCTTTATGGAAGAAATTCTGCAAGTTGAGAATATCAGCTCTTGTGCCTCTCCTTTTCCAGCCAGCTCAGCTCTGAGCAGTGGAGCAGACAGTTTGAATGACAAGAGGAGGCATCCTTAATCCAGATACTACACAAAGTGCATGTGGGGGAAAGAGTGAATGTAGTGCTTGTCACAGCCCTGCAATGAACAGAACCAGCTGCCTGGAAGGCACAGAAACAGTGCAGGGAGCACATTGTGCTGGTCCTTGCCTTCCATGAGCTAAGCAGAGCCTTTCTCTGAAATTGCCAGCAAGGGGTAGGCGTGTTTGTGCCTGCCTGGTGCTGGTGTGGTGGGTGCTGTGCTGGCCTGGGACCTGACATGGGCACACAGTGTGTGCAAAGTTCCCTGCCCAACAAAGTCATCCTTTCCCTGGTTCAACAAGCAGCAGAAGCAGGATTGTACCCAGCTTGCAAAGCTGGCTGTGGGGGCTTCCCCTTCCTCCTGCAGCAGCAAATTATCAGGGTGACCTGAGAAAGGCAGGGAGGCCCACGTGCTGTGAGTGAGGTGTGCAGCTTCTCGTCCATCTTCCCTTAAACCTGCTGGGTCTCTCTCCTTCTCATTCCCTGTTGCTCATCCCACATTCTCCCCTGGTCAACAGGCTAAACAATATTTCTGTGCTCTGGCTCTGCCACGTCCTCTCTTTTGAATGCAGTCAAGTTCTTAATTTCCTTGATTTTTGGCAGCAAGGAGCTCCCCAGATCACCAGTGTATTGGGGAAGCAATCCCTGGGCAAGACCTCCATGAAAGGTCTGGTCCTGCCTGGTCTGGGCCCTCTATAGCACTATATACTCTGCCAAAGCTTCAGCTAAACTGAACAGCTATGAAACTGAATTAAACTGGGAGGTGTATAACTTCATCACCATAAAATGGCTTTACAATGTCTAGCCATAGGATGAAGAAATATTTTGCTATATGTATTTTAATTGTGTTAGGGAAAAGATCTTTCCCTCCTAGGAAAGTGGTGGAGACAATACAGAAATGGGAAATAAATGTTCTTTTCCAGGGCAGAGAATGTAGCCACACCAGACAGCTGGTATGCAGCAGAAAATTCAGGCAATGAAACTACCCAAACTTGTTTCCATGTCCCACTAGGATGAAATGCACAAAAACATAATAAAAGGAATCATGATTTAGTAGTTAAGAGTGAATCAGATAAAAAACCCTCTTTCTTCCTAGTGCTATTTGGTGCACAAGGCAGAATACATAGAGGTTAATTATATTTCCAAGTCGGTGCTCTTTAGGGATGGGCCAGTTTATTAGGAGAGGCTGGAATTGTTAAAGACAGATTTTCTATGCATCAAAACAGTTCATATGAGGCTCAAGGCTTGGCTGGTATGACCTCAGGCAACACTATGCACTTTGATAAAGCTTTTAGTGGCAATAAAGTTTTACTGAATAGTACTAAAGATGAATCAAACTGGGAGACATAAGACAGAGGAAATTCTGAAGTATTTACCCAGGTTTTGCAGTCAGGACATCAAGAACTTTCTGATCCAGAGGATGCATCAGGCTATCTTTAACAGCTACTGATTTGTTTGTGATTCCCAATTTAGTATCTAAATATTAGTTACAGTGTTGATTCAAAGGTTAGGAATCTCTACAAACATGAAAATGAAAGATGATACAATAGCTTAAAAGGAAATAAAAGACAACAATATTTTTTCACTAGGCAATTTCAAAAAAGAGGGCAAGAAATAAATGTATAAGCAATAAAAGGAACAATATTTTTTGACCAGTATTTTCTTGACCTCATAAGGAAGGTTTATTTGGTAAGATGAACACCCAGGATTTGGAGGGCAGATCTATTGTCTTCCTTCCAGTCCTGCACTGGTACCAGCATTGCTCCTAATCCTCTGGTTCAGAATGCCACTGGATGGCCAGTGCCTCCCAGCCTCAGACTACATCTTTGAGGGGGCATTTTCCAAGTTCTGCATGTCCTGCAGTAGAGGAATGTGCATCCCCTTGTGACAAATGTGTGACACTGCTTCAAGAAATGTTGAGTAATTTGCAAACTGACAAGCATGTTTTTTGAATTTACATTTGGAAATGATTGGGGGCTACTTTAATCAGGATAGTGTGGAGAGGTGGGGGCTCTCTGATAGATTTGTTTATGTTGCCCTAGGAATGGTAATGTTAGGATACATTGGTTAACTAATGGCAAAATACAATGCCTGACATCCATTACTTTCCTTTTTTTTTTTCTGATGTGATATTGCTTGCTGCTTTATGATTGAATTGTTTTAGGGAGAAAAGGTTTCCATCCTCTCTGGATGACTCCCAGGCTGTGAAACACATTTCTGTGCAAATCATCTTACCTGCTTTCCAAACTTTGGGGAGTGGAAGGGGGACACTGGTACCATTCTGCAGGTCCTGTGAGCCCCAGGTATTTAGTTTGGGGTAAGAAATATAATGGCTTGTTGGCTGTTGGGCTCAAGGAGAGGATATCCATAAAAAACCTCAAAATGGAGTTCAGCTGCACAATTGTAGCACCTTGACAATGCTGCTAGCATTTAACTTAGAGTAGCTAATAAAATGCTGTAACACATAGTTAGTGATTGATAGACTACCCCAAAAAGGGGCTGATAAGGAGTTCTTACCATGTACATAGCATACTGTTGTTCCTGGGCTGATGCAATGTGCATTGAAGTGAGGAGCAAAATTACTATGAGCTGAACATTGAAAGATCAAACCTTTGTGAAGATTAGATCCTAAGTCTGCACTGACTAAACCTTGCTTTTTATTGTCTCTGAAAGTTGTATAATCTCAGGGAAGAAGATAGGAATGTCTCTGAATTCCTATTTTTGTCCATTTTATGATTGCTTGCTCTGAACTGAGGGAAAAAATGAAACGTGTTTCCTTGACTACCGCACTTGTGATGTCATCTGTGTTGTATTTTTTATTCCCTCTCTTTTAGCTTCCTTTCTGAACTCGCCCCCTTTATAGCCTACAGTAGTCCTATAGGTTTTCCTGCTGCTCATTTCACTATTACAGCATGGATCACTTCTCTGTATCTAGGTCAGCCATGGCTGTGTCGTATATTTGCCAAAGCATTGTGCAGTCTGCTCTTAATGTCTGAACTATAGTACTCCAAAAGGTTACTTTCTACTGCTTTTATGATGATGGAGGACAGTCTGGGAAGTTTTGTTTTTAAAATAAGTTGATTCTGCCTCTTTTTCAGTTTAAGGCTTGGTCTCTGTAGCCTGCCCTGTGCTGCAGTGTGATCACTTGGCTATGCTGGCGTGGGCAGGGTTAGAACTTGTGTGGTAGCTGTCCCTCAAAACTGGCCTCTCACTGCCTTATCTCCTGACACCTCTCAAGCCCTGATCATTTGGAAAATCCTTCCTTGCAACACATTTGGGTACGACTGGAATCAATCTTGAGACAATGATTAAAACAACTTCTCTTTAAGGCTTCTGTTTTGGACATTGTCATTTCTGTACTCTAGGGCTGCTCATGTAACACAGGAGTGAAATTTCTAAGCAGACCTTGCCAGAAGTAACTCAGAAGTCACCCAGAATTAGCTGTAGCTCCTCTCCATCTGGCTCACACAAAGGTTACTGAGTTCACTTTTAGCAAGGTCTTACCTGTGCTTAGGCTTTGCAGAGTATCAGCTATGCAGGTGTTTTTTGCCAGCTAAAGATTTTGCTGTAGAGATGTAATAATAGATGCAAGTCCATTCTGCTGATTTTGGGCGGTTATCTTTAGGCAACCTGAATGTGGCTTTTTTTTTTTTTTCTTTCTCTTCACCTTGATTTCTTTCTTAGCTTAAAAATGTATTATATGGCTGTGCCACCTGGCTTCTGTGTGAAAAAAGCTGCTGACTTCCTGCTGTAGCCATTTTAGCCTCCCCTTACTAAAGTTCAAGGCAATTCCCATTTTGTCCTGAGGTCTTGCAAATAAATTGTATTGCTTTTGCATTTGTCAACATTAGGAGCTATTTGCTGCACCTTGTCCAAATTATCCAGCAAAGCTAAGGACCCTGTAGAATTCCTTTGCTGGCTTGCTCCTTCCCTCTCCATGTCCACTTCCCCAGTTCTGTGTTGTCAGCAGGCTTAACCAGTTTGTAGTCAGCTTCTCAGAGCCATTTATATAAATTAGGCTTAGCAGGGGTTCTGAGGATCGTGTGGCGATGAACATTACTTTGCATTTGTTGACTTTAATTTTCTTTTGCCGTATGTTGACCCAGTTCTAGAGAAGATCTAAATTGTTGGGTATTTCTTGGCGGTGTTTCTCACGTCCATTACACGGCCCCACCCACTGGCAACCACAGGAACTCTGAAAACGACCTGGCTTGGAGTCATTTGCACAGCCTAAAACTGGAGCAGGAAGGGGCATATTCACTGACCTAATTCAGTGGGCCTCATCGTTTAGGTCTCTTAATTAACAGTGACTCTGCTTTGCTGTTCTGTAGCCTGATCACTATCTGTTATCATTTGCCACGCTAACTCCTTGCAAAATTTCTGCTGAATCTTCAGCTTTCTGTGGAGTATTTAGCCAGGCTGCCTAAATAAGCCACAATAAATTGTAGGATGTACACCTTGCTCTTTGATTTACTCCCCTCTCCTTCCCAGCCAAGGAATCTTCATAAGTTTTTTGTCATCACTTCTCAACCTGAAAAAAAGTAAAGCACTTGGATGGAGATCAAAAGCCTGTACTTGTCTTCAAGATACTTGGTAGTGACTCTATAGTAGCCAGAAATACTTTACCCCGTGCTCTCTAGGATCTGTTGTGCAGATCCATCTCTCCAGGACCAGCTCTCCATGGTGACAGCAGCCCATGTCACCCATGGGCGCCACTGGACCCTCTGAAACCCTCTCTGCACTGGGAGGAATCCACAACCCCTCATTTCACCTCACCTGGTTTCTGAATGCCAGGCCTGTGTATTCTGAAATCCAGGTCTGAATATTTCTGAATGGGTTCAAGAAAGCTACAGGGAGCCTGGCACAAATTGACCTCTGTCTCTCGTTTCCCTGCCCAAAAGGAGAAAGATGATCATTAAAACGATTTCTTTTAGGGCTCATTTAGCCCATTGTTTGTAACACGTGCTGCAGTGCTTCTGGCTGCTCCAAGCTGTATCTAGCAGAGCTCCCAAGAGAGAGAGAAAATCATGGTTGTGCCTCCAGGTCTGCTAAATTTGCCTGAGTCGATCGTGTCTCTGTTTTTTACAGCTTGTCCAGGACTTTTAATGTTTTAACTTAATAGGAATGGACTGGTCCTATTCTCTCAGCTTCAGGGCCTTTACTCACTATCAGTTTGGAGCAGCTGCATTTTTTTGCTTCTGGGTTTAAGGGAGAGAAAACCCCTCTTGGATTGAATATTTCCATGTAAATTGTGTCTGAGGGCATTTTTTGGCCCAGTAATTTTAAGGACAGTATGCTGGAATTACGCTGGCGTGATGTTTTTAGAAAGGCTTTTAGAAACTACAGCATCCTTCCATCCTGCCTCCCTGTTCCAGCTGTTGAGCAGGCAGGAGACTGAAGCAAGTGAGAACTCTGCTTTTTGACAGAGACAGCATTTTCCACCCTATGGATGCCACAGCATCCAGCTACTGTTTGCCAGCCTGCCATGTCACCAGTACAGATTTGTAATCTGTGCACAACTCAAGCAAATCAAGAGAGCTGCAGAATTTGTTTTGCTGCAGTGTTGAAATAAACATTGTAAAATTGTGCTTTTGTCCATCCAGCATCTGAAAACAAGAATTCTACCCTTATTTTTCCAAGCAAAATGGTTCATGTACGTTCATTGCCTTCTCCAAGGCGCCCCTGGATTGGCAAGGCAAGGCCTCCTCCTATCCCCCAAGACTGGTTTTTCAGTGAGACAATCAGCATGTTTCATTCCTCCAGGGAAAAGACAGCCAGGGTTGTATTTCTGTACACTGGGAGCCTCTTGAAAAGGTGAGGCCCCTTCTCTTAGTGCCGTAATGGAAGTGAAGCCTAAAGAGAAGAAATGTGACCATTTCAGGGGCACAAAGTCATTGCATTTCTGCTGTTACATTCTGGGAACAAAAATAGCAGGGACAGGTCCCAGCTGCCGGCCACAGCATGTTTGAAAAGGTTATCAAGACATTATAGCATGTAAACAGCAGAGCTATTAGCTCTGGGCTGTGAAAAGTTTCTAACCTTCACCGCGAAAACCTTAAATTATTTTTGAAGTGTTAATGAAAGTCAGCTCGCCAAAGATGGATGTGGAGCATGGAATTGCATTAGACAAATGGCAGGAACATTTTAATAGTTATTGCTTTGAGAGCCCCCCTCTGAGAGAATCCAAGGGGGTTGCAGACCAGACACTTTCATGAGCCTTTTTTTCACGGGGGTAAACAATGCGTGGTTTATATTGAGTGATTTACAGAAGCACACAGACATTGTGGGTTTGTTTAGCACATGTTTGGGAATTTTTTCTTACCTCCTTCAAAATCTTGGAAGTACCAGATTCTTGCTATTACCAGTACTAGCAGCTCAAGGGGTTTAGCATGGCTTTAAATCTCCTGCCACCCTGTTCAGCAAGAGAGTCTCAGTCTGACCCTGCAGGTATGTAGGTGCAGGCTGCCCTGTCATGGAACTGCCTCTGGATATCTATATCTATATATATATATATAGATATATATATATAGATATATAGATATAGATATATAGATATATATATATTTACATATGCACCCTAGTGCATAGTCCTTATCTGTGTATATGCATATGTGTTTTGTGCAATTGTATATAATTCAATTACTTAATTGCTAATTAAGTCTAATAGGCACTTGGAGAGAAAAGCTGCACAGAGTGTGCCCTTCATCCAGAAGTGCCTCTGTGAGCTGCCCCCTTTCTACTGCACGTGCAGCCAGAGTTTAACACAGCAGCATCGCCCCCAGTCTGCCTCAAACAGCACAAAATGCAGCCTAAACCACAGGTATTCCATGGGAAAACTTAAGCTGAGATAGATGAGCCTCTAAAGATCAAGGTGTCTTCACCTGCTACAAAGGTTCTTTTCTATCTTCAGTCGTATTGTGACTGTGTGCATATATTTTCCCAATTTAGTTTCCATTAGGAAAGCTGAATCTTGCTGAAGCCTTTTGATTCCATGAGGAATTTTTACAAATGCTCACTTGGCCCACAAGAGTATTGTAAGTGCATAATTCTCTGCAGGATTGGAGCCAGGGGAGCCCTGTGTTGTGTTGGCACAACTGTGTTGTGCCCTGGAGTATCTGCTAATGTTTCATGTTAGAAGATCAAGAAAAGAGGTGAATGTGCAGACTGCATCTGTATTTAAACACTGGATTAACTGTGAGCAGAGGCAGATTTCAGCTGAGTGTCCTGCACTGAGCAGCACCAGGCCTGGCTGAGGTTCTTATCATTTGGGCTCCTTCTCTGAGATCCATTTGATGCTTTTTGCTTCTCTTACACAATTTTGCAGGCAGAGCCAATTTTATATGAAATACTTATCTTTCTTCCAGCCACTTTTTATTGTCAGGTCAGATATTTCCCCTCTCCTCCCCTTTTGCAACAAGGGGGAGAAACAACCCTTTCACCAGCTCCATAACCATTTCATGCATAATAACGTTTTAGGCTTTTATTACTCTGTTGAGACAAAGCAGGCTCTGATGAATTTCAATTCAGTACAGAATCGACCATGCCACAGTATCCAGTCATACAGAGAAGAAAACCTCTCTCCATTTCTGAAACAGGTTGAAAGACCAGCAACTGTGATTGTAATACCAGAGTCAATAAAGCTTAAAGCTCAGTCTGGCTTCCCCACTAAGGAAGGTGGAACAAAATCTTCCTACCCCCTACAAATCAATTTTGAAGCCATTGCATGGTGATGACGTTCGTCAGCATTTTCATTGCATAAATCTGGACTCATTTCTGTGCTGTGTTCAGTTAAAGGGACCCCAGCAGCCCAGGCAGGCTTTGTAAATGAGTTAATTTCTGGCATTGCATCTTCTCCTAATTCTTTCTTCAGTGTTTTTGAACCTTTACAGTTATGTGTTCCTCTTCGTTATTTTGGGTCTTTTTAATTCTCTCCCTGGTTTCACTGTGCTTGCAAGAAAAGCTTGAAGTGAAGGGAATGCACCAATGATGGTGGAAACTAGCATTGCCAGGTGTATTTGGGAGTCTTTTAATTTTTTTTGAGTCTATTTTTAGGTCTGCATACAGCAGCATTATTAAGCTTTTCCCTCCAACTGTGAAGCCTACAATTGCATTTTTAAATGAATGCTGGGGAAATCTCAAGTAATCATGCAGCTCCCAGAGCCTTGACTTCACAGGATATACCACAGACCTGAAAAAAGCTGCAATTCTTTGTAAGTCTGGCTCCATAGAGATGTGAAGAAACCTGCAATTCCTTGTAAGCCTGGTTTCATAGCCTGGGAGGAAGAGGAGCTGGATGAGGTGGCAGATCTCTTTCAGATTGTGTGCTCTGCAGGAGTGGCCAAGTTTCTACCCAAGCTGGTGAGGTCCCATCTGCACAAATCCTCTCATGGACACTGGCACCAGCAGCTCCCACATTTCTGGCTGTCAGGACACATGGAAGGGGGTGTCTGGGGACAGGACCTCTAGCCAGGTCTGGGTATTTCAGGACTCAGGAGATGAGGCAGAGGGATGGGAAAGGACAGTGATGACTTTAGGTACCTCACTCATATTTTTAATTTGCCATTTAAGCAAAAGAAAAAGAGTGACTTTGGTTCTCGAGGCAACTCCTCTAAATGTGTGCCTGTTGGTGACTGCAGAAGAGACATTTTTACTGATTCTCTGAATGGTGCAGTTCTTTATGGAGTGTGAGGATATGGCAACCAGCTGGGAGAAGCTACCTTGGCCTTCAGGCTCTCTTTCTGCAGAGGTCTTTTTCCAGCCTATACCTGGACTTTGTCCCACCCTTCAGTCATGGATGGTTTTGCATCCTTGCTGATCCCTCATGTGCTCTCACTGTTCCAGTGTATTTCCCTTCTCTCTGGAGAGCCCTGCACCAGTTTGCCAGTGCAGCTCTGTGAAGTCAGATATGTGCAGAGCCTGCTTTGATCATCCACGTATTAAATTTATATCTAGGCTAAACAAAACCTTCCCTGTAATTATACTTGGAATTTGAAGTTGAGGTAACATCCTTCTAAATAAAGTGGCATGGAAAAACCTTTGCACAAGTGGCTCAGGTAGCCAGCAGCAACAGCTTGGAGTTTGATTGGCCTGGAAAGATTGCTAAAGCTACTTGGAGTGTCACACAAGCTTCCAAGGAGAAAAATTTGGGGGAAATTCAGTGGAGGCTCCATATTTTTCTTTAGACAGCAGCTGAATAGAAACTGTTTTCTTAAAACATTTCCTTTCTTTGAGCCTTTTTGCTGTGAATGGTTAGCATGGGATGAGTTCTCCTCACCAATAGTTATGTAAAGAGTTTTCTGCCCCTTGGACCTCTCTTGAGAGTTGACTAATGTATTTCAGGAAATGTCATAGCACACTTCTGAGGCAAGAGATGATGCTTATTACTGTACTTAAAATAGATTAACTGAGGCAAAAGACGGGTGAAGGTTTTTAGAGGCATTTAAAATACAGATAAGTCTCTCCCAAGACTTTATAAAACATCTAGGGTTTTAATTCCAGCAGTGTCCTAGGAATTCTGATTGCTTTTTAACTGCTTCTGGAGGTTTCAGCTCTGTTTTTGCATCTAGCCCAAAGGAATCCATGGGAAACATTTTAGGTTAAAAAAACCCATATGGGTGACCCAGACATCAGGGTCACATATATATTGCCATCAGGTACTGTTGGATGCTAGGAAGCTTTCCCTTATTTTGTGCCATGCAAAGGGGGAGCAGTAGGACAATGGTCTTGAGACCAGGAATGCCCTCTGCTGCAAGAAAAAGTTACTTTTCACAAGGCAAGTGCTTGATTCAGCACCTTGTGCAGGCATCTTGTCAGTTCAAATTGAGCTTAGAGCATCTCAGCTGAGGAGAATTTGGCACCATCATGTCTCCTTCCAGTGCATCATTTCATGGTTACTGTTTGAAGTGGGGAGAGAAAGAGATTTTAAGAAATTAAATTAAAGGAACAATAAAATTACATAAAAGTTTCCTGAAGGGTTTAAATGTGCCCCCTTGGCAATATAGCTTCATTTTCTGTATAATCCTTGCTTTACAGCTTTTGCAAGGGGTAAAATCTGCTCCGCAGGGTAAATTTTCCACCCCACTTGTATCCAAACCTCTTGACTCTATTGACATTCATGTCTTCAATTCAAGCCCAAATTACAGTGGCATAAGCCTCCATTTAGTGATGGTGAAGCTAAAAAGGTTTTAGGATTTGGCTTAGCTTAGCTGAAACATATCAAACCTTCTCCTAGATGATTAGTTCTGGAGCTACTCAGGAGAACATGGTTTCTTAAGGAGTGCTTATGTCACTATGTTTTTATTAATATCAGAAATGCTTTAAGTCCCACCCCATCTCTTTTTGTGGTTTCCTTTTATCTTTGTTTTCTCTCATCAGCACGGATGTGCAAAGTCACTTTGCTAAATATGAAACACAACTGAATGTTTTCAGGCTTGGTAATTCTTGTGAGGAAAAAAAAAAAAAGGAAAAAATGCGAATGAAGGAGCTGTTCTGATTATGAAGCCAAAGCAACCCTAGCAAAGGATGCTCCTGAACTTGTTCTTTGGCCAAACACTACAACATTCAGTGTAGTGTAAAACATTCAGAGAGGAGGGAAAATGGTTTGTGGATTTGCATGGTTTAGTGAGCTAAGTTTAGTGAGCTCCCAGAATGGCTGGTTCTCCCCTCCCAGTGGTTTGGCTGGAGTCAGACAGGTCTGTGCTGACTTGGGCCAGCCTGAGGACTCGATGCTGCTCAAAGACAGAGCTGGTCTTTCAGCATGAAGTGTTGCTGTAATTTTTTCTGAAGCACTGGAGAACCCAATGAAACTGTGCTGCTGAAACACCCTCGGGGCTGGGGAGGGGACCAAGGATAAATGTGGCTTAGCAGAGCCACGCTATGATTGTGTCACAATGACATCACTGCCAATATCATTTGCTCTCAGCCTTGGCCCAGCAGCTTGTGATTTTGTGCAGTGCTAGTCCTGTTACCTACATAATTTCCTTGCTATTTCTGCTACCACACTGCAGAATCCAAGACTTTGGAAGAACAGCCTGTGCTTGGCAGCATTCCACCATATTCCCTGACCCCCACATCCTTCCTTGGGATCACTAGGTAATACCAGCATGCATTAGAATCATTAAGGTATTAATATTTAACAGTATTAGAGCTGGAATAAAAACCACCACTGGGTGGTGGGCAATAAATCATCAGCAGCCTCTTTGTTTGTGTTTCCATAGAGAGATGGGAGCATCACGAAAACAAATTCCAAAACTTTCATTAGTTTTATTTTGTATGCCAGGGACTTGCCTGCATTGTGCAGTGGGAGATCCCCAATGCAATCAGAAAGCCTCACTGAATCCAGGAGGGGGTGTGCTTACAAGCCACCATAATCCAGAGGAAGCCTGGAGTGTTCCAGATATTACAGCAGCACTTGATGTGTCTGTGTCTGCTGCTCTCCATGGATAGAAGGTATGGCAGAGCAGAAATTGCTCTGGAAAGTAATTATTAGACAGTTTCTGCTGATCCATCTGAACAGCACCGTTTGCTCTAAGGCAGTCACAGTGGTGGGACTAACTCAGGAACCTCCTCTTCCCTGTCAAGCAGAGATTCCCTGGAAGCATGGTGTCCTGGGAATGGTGGGCACTTCTCCCTGCTCAGAGCTGCCTGTTTGCACACTGCCCATGCAGCATGGCTCTGTGTCTCAGTACAGAATGTCTCACCCATCTTCCCAGGAGATGTGCTTCTTACACACAGGGCATGAGGGAATTTGAAATCTGGGAGGTATTCTGGAGCTGAAAAACACTTTGTGCCTTTCCCTGCTCTGTGACAATGGCAGCTGTGACTTTGTTCTAATCAAAGCAGGTTTTTTTCTGGCTGGTGGTGTGAAAGCACCAAGCTGTCTGTCTAGCCATCACTCCAAGCATGGTTAAATTAATATTAGCTCTGAGAAATAGGTAATTATTTTCCTTGTTTATTTGGTTGCACCTATAATTATTGCTTTACCTGGTGGGAGCCATAAGCTGTTGTAATTATGCTTCGTTAAAATGCTGATTAATAACGGCTTGCTTCTGAAAGGTGTGCTGTGGGACCTACTTTTCCCTGGCCACACTTATTAATTGTAATGTAGATCTATGTACCTATCTATTAACTCTGAGCCAATATACATAGGAATGATGCTAAGATCATATTTCAGCACCTGACTTAGACTCAGTAGCGCTAGGAAGTCCAGACCTCAAGATATTTTTCCTGGCCAAACAAAGACTCTTTCTGGCTGTGAATCTACTTCACATTTCCAAACACTTCTAGAAACAGCAAGGTGAAAGAAATTGTGTAAATGTGCCCTACGTAAAGAGTAGTAATTCAGAGCTCCTAAAGAATAACCTTTATGCTCATGAATTTCAGACTGCTCTAGAGAGGAAGGCAAATATTTCCATTTTATACATTAGAAACATGAGTTTTGGAAAATGAGCTACTGGAGTATATGATCCATAGATTATATGTGTTTATTTATGAGTACGGGTTTTATTGTGGTTTAATTAGCCAAACCTTACTGCTCAAGCTTCAGGCTGAGAAGCACGATTTCAGCTAAAACCTGACTTCACCAACCACCTGGTAACTTTTGCTGTGTTATTTTAAGATACCTGCTCCTAGTTTTGCATTCTCTTTTGTCCATGAGCTCTGTTATCAAGCTGGAGCAGGATGTGAAAAATCTGGAACCATCTTGATCAAAATACCATTTTCTCCTTTGAGGCAGACCAGAATGTGTCTTTCATCATTTGATAGCAACTGTTCCTTATACAACAGCAGAACAACAGTTAAAGTTCCATGTAATTTGAATAATTGAATTTTGTCACCTGTATGCATATGTGCTGCAGAGAATGTCCTGCCTTAGTGTCAGTTAAGCTAAATGGTACAGAGATTTAGGACATGTTTGGGTGGGGCGAGAGTTAAGGATAGGTATCCCTTGTGTCACTGAGTGATTTGGTGACTCTATTCACCAAATTCTATTTGGTGAGATTCACTATTTTAAAAGAAATAATTAAATGTTTCTATGATATCATCCTCTTTCCTAAGGAAACCTGCCCTTGAGGGTTGAATGCTGCAAGGCCGGTAAGCATCCTGATTGTTGCCAACCAGAAATGAATAGAGATTCTTTCTTTCTCTTTTTAACACCTGTTCCATTGTGAAAATAATGCAGGCAGACTTTGATCTGAGAATTCCTCAGTCCCAAAACAGTGAAGGAATTCATAGATAAGGTTCCCATTTGGGCCATTTCTAATAACATGCATTAATCAGCTATAGTGTTCAGGGAAATTTTTTGCATTGTCTGGGTTTCCTAAAGGTCTTCTTTCTCCTAATTTTTCTTGAGTGAATGGTAATAGCTCAACCCAACCAGTGCAGGGTCCAGTCACAACCAAGCACCCTTTAATAATTATCCATTCTTTGGACTTCATATCAAAACCTGCAGCATATGAGGAGCCCTGTCTGTGCAGAAAAAAAGGAGCTGTTGATGCCAATGAGTGTGTTAAGGATGATTGAGTGGGTGAGACCAGCCAGAGCTTAATATAAGTGAGGCAAAGATACAGTCTGTAAGTCCATGAGATTGAGTCTATACATCTTCATTAGTGCTTTATGCCTTAAAACATGGTCATGGTTTCAAGAGTGAGCACTGTATTTGTGCATTAACTTTTTTTTCACCTCTGAGCACCTCTTTTATACCTACTTTACCTTGACCAGAGCTGATACTGGGATCATTTGCTGGGCTCATGTAGACAGTGGTCCCAGCTTTTGTATATTCCCTATTCTGAACTTCAGTTAGATTTGGCCATGCCCTTACCTCATTACAGAGCCTGTTCTGCTCATGGATTGTCTCATTCAATGCAATCTTATTAACTGCAGTTTTATGGCAGGTTTGATACAGGAGCTACAAATTAGGACTGGGGAGGGCAGAGGTTCCCTCCTGTCATAAATAATCCATTTTCCATCAGCTTGATTGTGTTTTGATTCAATTCCATTTGCTTTCAGGATTTCTCAGACCTGAAGAAAGGATACCATGGGTAGAACTAATTGCTTTGTAATGAGTATTTTACCCTCAGCCTCTTCTAAGCATAGACTTAATTTTGTGACATGCAGAAGAGTGAAGCCCTCAGGTACCTCTGCGTTAGAAATGCTGATGGTTTCAAAGTCAGCTCTGTACCCAAGGGGAAATGGAGCTGAAAGGCCCTGGGTGAAGAAGTGTGGGGCAGTGTGTGCACATACTGGGAAGAAAAAGCTTTGATTTTAGATTTGCAACACTGTTCTTCCAGGTGTGAGCTGTACTGAACAGCTCAGCTCTACATAGAGGTTGCTTAAAGTAAATCAGTGATTTAGCACTATTGTTATGAAACGTCATCTTTGTCATAATCCTCTTGTCTTATCATGCTCACAGAGGATGATGGCTTGATTCCTGAGCTCAGGCACTACTATTTGTTGTTTTGATCAGAAACTAAGTTCTTGCTGCTCTAGAACTTAGAGCACGGCAAATGAAAAGGAAGTTCGTGTTGAACTTGGACCTTGCTTGTTTCCCAGTGGATTTAACGTCTAAAATAGAGCTGGTGCAAGATCTCAGTGAGTAGAGGGTGTGGCAGATATACCTTCAAAGCTTAATCTGGTGAATTCTGTAGTCAAGACAAGAATCCTGATGGCAGCAGTCAAGCATTCCCACCCACTGGAAGAAGGGGGTTTTCAGAAGTGGGAAGGATGATATGATACATGGTAAACTTTGGGATTGCCAGGAGGTTTTGGGGTCAAATCTCGGGATAATGTGCAAGAAACTGATGTAAGAGTGTCTGTCTCTTAAGAGTCTTGCTATTTTTGTGTTTCCTGCATAAAGGGAAGGGTGGTAAGAAAGGAATCTTTTCATTTCCCTTTCCAAGAAAATGTTCATATCAGCCAGCACATCTAATTGCAGGCCAGCTGATGTCATTTGTGGGGCTGGCTTTACTTTTCCTATTAATCTCTCAAAAACCTAGAAAAGCCCTTCCACCTGCTCTCTCAGTTTGGGAAGGATGTGGTGCTACTCACAATCACTTCCAGCTATGGTATAAATTATTCAGAAAAATTGATACTGCACATTCTAAGGGGTTAGCTTTTTCTGTTCCTTCTTGTCCTCCTCCCCCCCACCCTGCCAAGTGTTTTTTACGTTCTGATTATACAAATGAATCATGTAAGTGAGTGTTCCCTGCAATGCCACTAATTGATGGGATGCTATACAATTGCATTGCAATAACAAAACACTTTCAGCCTCTGAGAGATTAGTTGCATTGGCCTGGGATTAAGAAACCTTTGAAATCCTGAATCTAAATTACCATTCTTTTGACTGCTGCTTGTGACGCTAATTAGCTGTGTTAATTGGATGTTTTGATACTTGAAGAGCAGAACAATCCAAATTTTTTCTTTTTGGGTTTTTTTTTTTTTTTTGAAAGCCAAAATTATTAATGACTTTGGCAAGGCAGCCAGAGTTTATTTTAATGCTGTATACTTTCATATTCCCCTTTTTGTTTTAGGTTGGTATTTTTGTTGGTTTTTAATGTTGCTATTATTTTTTTTAAGCACTCTGAGTGAGTAATCAGCGTAGGAGAGAATAGTAAATGTTTGAATGTGCTTTCCAACTGAGAGCTCTGATGCATCGCTGTCTCCAAATTATTGAACTGCTGGAGAGAAAATACGTCCAAGCCAAAATAATTTGTATTGTTGGAGAAGTGGGGCAATAAAGGGGGAAGAGTGTGAAACAGATGAAGAAAATTAATGTGAATCCATTTAGATAGAGGAGCTTCCTTCATAATGTCATAGTAGGTGATCTAAAAGCAGCTCAAATTTACTTTCTCCTGGATTGTTGTGTACTCCCTTGCTGTTCTTGTGCCAGGAACCTTTCTGGCTCCCCAAGCTCTGGACCCAGAAAGGAATTTGTATAAATAATCTCATGGGTGTTCAGGAAGGGTTAGAAATCCTGCACCTCATAGGACCAAAACCCAGTATTTGCTTTCAACGACCCTTCCTATCTGCATGGTTTTATGGTCTTGATTCAGTTCCCACAGAGAGAACGGCCTTCTCTTGTTTCTAAGTTTAAAAGAAATAAAAAAAGTCAGACCCAACCAATAACAATGTATATGAACTAGAGGAACTGTGTCATGCTTTTCTTTGAGCCCAGGCCATGCTGGCTTTGTATTTTGGAAGCACAGACATTTTTGGGCTGGGCCTTACAGTTCAGGTGTGGAGTGGTGGGGCGTATCCTGACCCTCAGTGCCACCAGGGCTCCAGCCACCCAGGGTCAGGTCTGAATGTCTCTTATGGAGGCATTTAAGGCTTTTGGCTCTTCTCTCCTGCCCTCTCACAGCCATATTTCTTTCACAGGCACAGAATTCACTCGGTAACAATTTGTTGTTGTTGTTGCTGGGTTTTTAGTTCTAGTTTCAAAAGTGTTGTCTGAAGATTTGCATCCAGTTGGAGCACCATCTGGATGGGACAAGATGGAGAGACTCAGCTGCCTCTAAAAAAATACCCTGGAAAACATTCCAAACCTTAATGTGTAATTACAGTGTGAAACAACAAAACCCGGGCTACACCAGCTTCTTGGCAGCTCTGGGCTTTGGCCCTAAGGAAATTCATCCTCCAGGGGAATTCAGGGAGTCAGCTCCTGGGTGAGTGAGAGGAGCGAGACATGGTAGGAAGCTGATGGATTTGATCTCTAGGGCAGGATTGTTTTTTTCATGGCTTTCAGTCTCCATCTGTCAGTGGATTCATGTGCTGACACTGACAACTGCTTTAGAGGAACCAGCACCTCCTGGCTTGATGGCAGCCTGCTGGTGGGAGGGCAGAGGACAGGGCTGCAAGCGTGTGAGATGTCTCCAGGGGAGGCTGGAAGCCATGCAGAAGTGAAATGGAGCCAGGTTCAGACGTCTGCAGCCGAAACACTTCCAAAGCAGGATAAACAATACATTTCAGCTTTTTACCATGAAGAATAATCTGCCTTTTGTTTCCAAACAGTTTCCTAAAAACAACACGAATGCAGGAATGGCATCAAAACTGTTCTACAAATGTTGCGCTCACATTATTTATCTGCTTGAGGAACTCTTGATCTGTCTGGCCTTCCTAACCCCTTCTGATCCCAAAGGAAGTCCCCCTAATAACTTCAGTGTGATTTAAGGGGGTGCAATCGTCACCTCCTTACAAAGACAGTCCAACTTGCTCTTTCCCCAGCATCACTGCAGACCAGGTTTGGCCACACGTGCTAAGGCTGCTTAGGAACCCAACTCTGAATGAGTTTACAGTTCAGCTTGGGTTCCCCAAATGGCAGCTTGAGGGTCTGCAGAGCTCCAGAGGGCTCAGCCCCTGCAGACATTGTGGCCCTTGCTTCTGACTTTTGGTATTTTGGGAGAATGCATCACCTACAATTCACAAAGGAAGTGACAGCATCTGAAACCCTGTCCTCCTTTGCTTGTCTGGAGAAATGTCCTGTGAAGGACTTTGAAAGTGATGCTCTACAGTGCACACATTTTCAGTCAGACCTTGCTTTGCAAATGGGGCTATGTCTGAAATCCATGGAATGTGCTCGATGCAAACATTTGCAAGCCTAGCTTTCTCCTGAAAAGAATATGCCTTCCTCCTAATTAAGGCTAGTCTACCCAGCTATTCCCACTGCTGGCTGCCAGCAATAATGCCCATTGTAGTGTGGGTGGAAAATATGCAGTTTTCAAATCTCATTTATTCCATATAGTATTAGATTCTCTCATGAACAGGCTGCTCATTCTCTGTGAAAAAAACAAGCCAAAATGCTCTGGGAACAGTGTGGTCTCTGCCCACACTTATGGATGAGATGAGGGGACATTTACCTCAGCATCCCTTCTCCTCATCGAGCTCTACTGCTTCTGACTCCCACAATCTGCACTTTTTTCCCTAATAGTTTCCCTACCCCTGGTCATCCTGCCACATCTGATTTGGTGGATTATTTGACTGTGTGGGTTATCTGAGGATTTATTTTCCCTGGCTGGTACTTTTAAATGGGTGTGAATTATCTGATATGGGGATTATACACATGAACATAAAGTAGAGGCTGACATGGGGCAACCCAGCCCACCCCGAGACACTGTCTGTGCACATGATGATTATTAGCAACTCATTTCACAGTAGCCCCTTCAAGCCATCACCATTGATTCAAACTAATGATCTAAGCAGTGTCACTGGCATTTCCTGGGGCCAGCCAGGCCCAGCAGTGGCCGAGGTTTTCATGTAAAACCTCTGAACATCAGTTAGCACATCCATGTCTTTCACTGTTCCTTGGTAAGACTGGGATCATTTGGTGAGAAAGAAGGATCAGAACACCCAGCTTTAAAATTACAAGTGATTGATTGTTACCCTAAGTGCCTGGTAAGTCTTACACCTCACTGGTGTTTTGAAATGCTGCTTAATTTTTCCTCTAAGCTTTAATGCACTAGAAGGAGTTGGCAGAGATTCCTGCTCAAACAGATCCAGAGACTGTACTGCAACTGCAGTTGATTTGACTGATAAAAGGGGCATCAAAACTCTAAAATATGGGATTATAATAGGAGAAGATCCTTCATAAGAAGCCATTCTTTTTGGTGTTTTATACCACTGCACTGGTTGTGGATGTCATAGGGATATTGTTGTTTTCTAGGAAAGCAGATGACAAAAGCTGTGTCTTAACCTTAGCTCTGATTAGAGAAGAACACACACTTCAGGAACAGCCACACAAGCTGTAGGCTAGGGATAATCAATAATTGCTCTTTTGGCAAATAGATGACCCTGTGGACTCACAACAAAGATTTATGGAAGCCAATGTGTTTTTCTTATGAAAAACAACAATAAGGGATTAAATGGCTGCTCCAGAACTGTCCTCAGTATATAAGAGTGGCTGATTTACACTGAAATTCTGTCCTTTCCTTGTGGTCTATTCACATTGAGTATGATGAAAGGCAGGCTGAAAGTGCTGTGGGAAGAGTTTGTGTGCACCCTCTCACACAGCAGGTCTGGTGGTGCTGTGACAGCTGCCAGTGGATCCCATTTTGCAGTATTTGCAGGCACATCAACTGGTTAAGGAGGGAAAATTAAGTCAGGGGCTGTAAAGAGAGGAATGGATATTAGGAATAAAGTAGCAGAGAGCCCTCGTGACAGGAGGCTGGACCTTTCTTCAGACCAAGAAGAGCACAGAAGGCTAAAAATAAGCAACTCTGCTCTGGAAACACTAAGCAGGTCCCTCTGCTAAAACTGGTGTGGTCTGAGAAGAAAGGAAGTTTCCAGTTTTCATTTGTTATTGAATTCCAAAGTTGTCTGTTCTAACAGATACAGCTGAGTAGGGGGAATCATCTGGTGCTATTCCCCAACCAAAAATGTTAGACTACCTATTTGCAGAAAACACTGAAATGCTGTGACCTTTGAACCATGAAATGTGGATGACTTGAACACACACTAAAGTACTGAAGGTGGCTGAAAATGGCCAAAGCAAAAGCTTGTAAAATGTGAACAAATATTCATGGGCATTTGTTTGCATTACCCTCCGATCTCTGTGAAGAAGCCCTTTAAATTTCATTTTGAAATCCTCTGGCAGTGTGAATATCTGTGCTTTAATTTAGTTTGCTCTAGCTCCCAGGAAGCTCTATTTCCAATAGTGATTTGAACAAATCCTAGCCTGACTGATCTTGTCTCACCTGACAAGTCACAGTTGCTATTTTTTTAGTACCTGGCTTGGTGCCTCAAAATGTAAGTGTTTGTACAGGGGTTTGACTTGCCCTTCTACTAAATGAAGAACTACAAATAATAACAGTAATAGTTTTCACTCTGAAAGAGCTTTATAGCCATCTCTGATTCCAGCCTCATGCTGGCTCTTTGCAGTGTGAGGCCAGGATCTATTGGCCAGGATTTATTTCTTTGGTTCATGTTGAAAGGTCCAGATTTTCCTGTGTGAATTGGAGCCCCACTTATGCTAAGGACGGTGCTGGTGCTCGGGGATGGAGCCTGAGATGCAGCACAAACAAAGTGGGGACAAAAAAGGGTTTAATGCTTTGATTTACAAGGATAGGGAATAGAAAACAGACAAAAAAAATATTTGTCTGTGGGATCATGTGCCCTTTCACAAGAGGAGGCCCATACGTCAAGCTGCAGTGGGAGCTCCTTTCAGACATGGCAAAGCCTGATGTGGCAGAGGACAGGACAAGCTCTCCTGTTCTATGACCCCCCATTCTTCCTGGTGAGTGAGACTTGGCAAATAAACCACCTGTGAGCTGAACTGACCCTCATTTAGGCTCCTTTTACAGAAAAGTGGTGGATTATACCTTAACTCTGTTTCTTTCTGCATTGCCACACACACAGATACAGCAAAATTTAATATATTGTGGGGATAACTCTGGTGTGCTGTGAGCTGAGGTGGGCTGACACCAAGCACCTGGGGCTTTCTGCATCTCCACCCTGTGCACAGCTCCCTTTGGAAGTCAGGCCCTCTGTGACATGCCCAAGGTCACCTGGGAAGTGGATGGCAATGGCAGGAACCAAACCTGATTTACCAAACCCAGGTTACTGACCTGCCCCAGCACTGCTTTCTGTTCTAAGGGTGATCTCACCAGAGATGGAAAAGAAATGTGTTCTCATCTATTTATTTATACCTACATAATCCAAAACATATTTAGCATGTGTATCATTTGAAATAATAATGCTATTCCACACAGGAGTATATTGATTTGCAGGGAAGGAATGGTACTGTCAGAATATGGAGCTTTTATCCCATGGACTTATTTTCTGCAAGATGTCAGGCTGTGTAATCCTGCAAAGCTATGAGCCTGGCTGCCATTGGAGAAGGCTGACAGTTTTTCAGTGTTTTTTTTTAAGATCTACCATCCCCCATGAGCATTTGTTCTCTCTGTGTGTAGGTGGATTGATTGCTAGGTAGCTCAGTAAATAGGTTGGGAAAATAATACTTAATTGACTTGATATTACAGGTGACTTGAAGGAGTTGGGAAAACAATGTCAATTAAACACTGCAAACATATATATATATATGCATGTCTGTGGATAATGTTTTTAAGTGCTTTTGAAGGCAGAAACTCTAATTTGAAATGCTATTCAGCTCAGTAATGTATTTAATTGTTTGTGTATGTGTGTGTAAGTGGCAAACAAAACTAAGCTGTGGTTTAATCAATAGCTGTTCCATAAATCTCATCTGAAACAGAACCCATCTCAGCTGATGTTGATGGCTGAATTTCTAAGACAGAAAGAGACTTCTGTCAGATGTTAGCTGTGATTCTGGACCTCTTGTGTGCTCAGATTTCTGTATGGAACAACTCACAAATGAGCACAGCAAAGTGTGCTCTCTAATACCAGCAGTGCTTCGGATCACTTCAGCTGACTGAATATTGCATGAGGCAGCTCCTGGGCATCTTTATAGTATTGTCTTAGAACTGCCTGGGCTGTAGTAAACTGTGCAATCCAATGAATATGGCAGCCTGGCTGTCCACAAAACATCTATCATTTGCTCCTTACTAAATATGTATTTGTGTTAATTTAGCATTCATGACATCTCATAACAGACCAGGATCCCACTGTGCTGAGTGTGGTACGAACGCCGAGCAAAATCCGTGCCCTGCAGAGCCCGCAGCCCAAGCCCCCATTAGCAGCACTGAAGATGCCTCTGCTGGTGGCAGCAAACTAAGTATGCTCATTCCTTTTGAGCAGAGTTTGTGCAACAGCGTTGGCTCCCAGGTTTTGTTAGCAAATCACTCGTAAATGCACGCTCACTTGTTATTTATCAGCATTTGCTGAGTGCTCTGGACAAAAAATTACCAACATCCAGCTTGTTAGAGAGCTGCTCACAGTTGACTCTTTGTTGTGTAATGGAGCAAAATAGTCATATGAGGTATCTGTTCTCCCATCTGCACAGTGTTAGTTCCATTACAGACTTATTTTAGGCAGAATAATCAGGCTTTTTGCTCATCTTAATTGCCTGAGTTACAATACTGCTCAGGACTCAAGAGGAAACAGGAGCCCTATTGAGCGATGCCAGATACAAACAGTAAGAGAAAGACCATCCTTGCTGGGAAGGCTGTTCAATTTAGATGGACAAATGTATTATGGGAGAAGAAAAAGGCAGGTGCAAAGTGAGATAGGAAATAAATTGCACAGCTAAAACAGAACTATGTTTCATGCCTGCCAAGCCAGTGCCGTTTCCTTCCAGCCACTGTCTGGAATTTGAAATCTCAGCTGCATCACTGAAGAATGCATTGTCCCTATAATAACAAATAAAAATAAATAAAGATGAACTCCTAGTAAGCTAGCAAAAATAACCTGAAACTTTCACTTGAAAACATAATGACCATGCAGATTTGTTAGTATGCATTTTGGTTAACTCTACCTGCTAACTCAATTAGTGATGGAAGAACTAAAAAATAAGAACTCCTTTGGTAGTTCTACGACCAACTACTGCCCATAACTCTTGGAGAACCTGAACCTTTCTGTGATTTTTAAAAGATTTCTTGACCTCTGGTCGGCTGCTGCCTTTCCTGAGGTTTTCAGAAGGAGGTAAAAGGCCTGACATGAGAACAAATGCATCTCTAGGTCCCTCAGACAGTATCCATGTATAATTATGCATATTTAGATTAAACACGTATTTCTGGGGGATGCCTACCTGATTAATCAATGTCTTTCATATCACCTGAATTTCTGTCACCTTCAGGAACACAACACATTCTTTACAAAAGCATCAGCTCTTTTGTGGAAATCAAAATAGCATTTTCCCAGCAGACCACAGAGTGATGAGTTGCATTTGCCCGTTGCTTATTAAATGGTAAAGCTTCAAGCTGGCCCAAGTTATCCCACCTGCTCCTTGGTATAAATCAACACTGCAATAAGCTACTCTCACACTGATAAAAAAATGTCCCCACTTCTGAGGCCTCTCTGAATGAAAGAATTGGCTCTGAAAATGGCTGGTTACAATCAGATTGAGTGAAAATTGGAGTATAATAAAATACTGAAATTACATCTTCCTTGCTTCCTTTTATGCATGTCAGGAGCGAGTCAGCACACTGTATTTGCTGGGTGCTTTTCCTGTCTCTGTCAGTACAGTGATATGTTAGAGAGATGAGGACACAGAGATTTTTAGCTTCTATGCAGTATAAAGCTACTGAAATAGCACAAGAAATGTTTTCCTGAGTGCCTACACCAAGCAGGAGAAATAAATACCAGTTAAAATTGCTCCAAGGGCCATTGACTTTGTATATCCCCAGGGTAAACCAAATGTTTTCTTGGGTTCAAAATACCTGCAAAACATCTTCTTTTTGCTCTCTTTATTTCATATTCTGGTAGAAACCACAAGTAAGAACGACCATAAAAATCTAAGAAAACCCCACCTATGCCCCTAGAGAAGTGGGACATGGCAGCAGTTGCTCTTTTGGGAGTTTCCATTAATCCAAAACATTGAGAGAAGATCATCCTTTCTTTTCCCCAGACCCCTCCACTAAGCTCTTCTGACCACACAGTATTAAGTTTATGCTTGCTGGAGTAACCATCTCTCTTTCATGAACTCAGAGGATATTGAAATAATTCACTGGTGGTTTTTTTTTGTTTGGTTTGGTTTGGTTTGGTGTTTGTTTTTTGTTTGTTTGTTTGTTTGTTTTTTATTGATACACCCTTGGATTACATCATGTGTAATATCAAAAGCTGACAATAGTGTTTGGTGTTCTGGCAGATACCTCTCTTAGCCAAATTGTGGTGCAGATGTGATGATCTTTTTCCTCTCTGAACTTCTCATGCAGACGTATTGCTTGTAATTCTTGTCTTAAAGGAGCTTTACTTTGTGTTAATGTATGCTGCTAAGTAATTACTCACATTTTTATGTAGAGGTAGCCCCTATAAATCATAAGTAAAAACATTTTGGATCACTTGAGAAAAGAATTAGTGCCTTTTGTAAGATTATGTCAGTTCATACGTTTTTCTTGCAGGAGAAAGGGTGTAAAATGTAAGGTGTGGAATTTCAAAAAATGCTGTGAAATTTAGAGGCATCACCTGACTCAAAGGAAAACATGTCTAAATCCCTGTACCAAATCCTGTAACACTCTGTTGTCAGGCTATTGTGAGACTTGTTTAAGCCAAAAGATAGGGGCTTCTAAATGAAGAAACTAAAATATTAGAGAAACCTATCAGACAAAGTATTGGCGATTTTTTTTCCTTCCTTATTTTTGGTTTTATACAGCTGTTTTTCTAAAATCACTATTTAAGTAATGTTCTACTGTTGGCATTTCTTAAAAAGAATTTACTGTCTTTTTCCCTGCATACTTTTAATGTTTAGTGGCACATCTGTCTCTCTTCTACAAAAGAAATGCTTTGACCTTCTACCTAAGGGGTTAAACACCAAGAGCTGGACACCAAGGGGAGCAGCTCAGGTCTGTCCACTGGTGGCCTCCCACATAGAATAGTTTTTATTTAGCCAGTAAAATTCTGGATGCAGTATCACAGAGGTCTGGGCAGTGTCAGGAAGCAGGAATTGTCTTTAAGGGTTCTCCCAGTCTGTTCCAGTCTGACAGAGATGTGTGCTGTGGGTTCTGCTGACCATCCTAATTCTCAGAGCATTCACTCTGAGACACTTATTCATGCATTGCACAGAAATTTAAACAGAGCTTTACTTTGTCTCTCATTCACTCCTGATCTACTACAAGCACGAAATACTGAACAAGAGTTGCATTTCCTCTCCCTTCTGGATTCACAGCCCTTTGTGCATTATAGCTGCAGACAGGCAGGAGCATGAGTGGGGAGTTTCTGACTATTTTTCCAGTGGACATTCTCAGTAGTTGTGCTTTTCTTCTCTGTGATTAGAATTAATTATTGCTGCTTCCCCTCTGCAGCGTGAAAGAGAGGCAAGCTGAAGGTATCTGTCAGTGGTGATTGAAAACAAAATGAGAAAACATGGAAAAGAGGACAGAATTGGTTTCAGAGGCCAATGGATGTTGAGTGAATAGTTGTGCTACTTGCTAAAGAAGTTTCTGTCAGTTCTGTATGTCCCCCTCCCCCTGAAATCAATAACACATCAAGCAGTCAGTCCCCTGAGCTGCACAGTGTGCACACAGCATGGAGATAAAAGCAGATAAGAAACTACTTTTGCATGGAAAGTAAATGTCTCCACATAGGACATTTTTGATATATTTGTAAATTCAGTCCCATTTGCTTACTTTATTTATTTATTTATGTACTAACGTGTTTTTACTTTTGGTATGTATTAGTTTTCCTTTTTCCCAGATTGCTTCAGCATGCCATACAGCACAGTGCCACTTGTGTCCCAGTGAGCTGCTATTTCCATATAAAAAGTAGAGTGTTTTACAGTCAAGCAGATATTTTTAACACTGGGGAATTTAAACTGCACCATGTATTTGTAGAGGCTGCTCAGTACAAGCGCTTCCACTTGAGAAGATCAAACAAATTGGAGAAATGTTCTGAAAAAAAAATGAAAGAGAGGAAGGATGCAATTCAGTGAAAGCAAAGCAGGAATTTATACACAAGCAGGAGGAATTGGCTCTATGGATTGAGGCAGGAGGCAAACTAGTGATGAAAAGGATTTGGGAACTATCACCAGCATAAAATAAATTCTGTCGTGGAGGTAAACTAGCATTTTCTCATGGAAATAGGTGCTGGAATGAACCCTCTGCTTTCCTTAGCACCCATGAGGTCACAGCCAGTGCACAGAGGTTAGTTCTGAGTGTGGATTTTTTTTTTTTAATCTCCACCCCCAAAAATGTGAGTCAGGAAGAGAACAACTGCAGAAACAATTGGAGATCTGGAAAACTGTATTTGAGAAGAAAGGTCAGCAGAACTCAAGGTCATTTAGCATGGGAACAAATCAGACAGAGGGAGAGCATGATGGAGTGCCAAGTGTCCTGTGTCGTGGGGTCAGCTCAGGACCAGCAGGGAGGGGAAAAGCTGCTTGCTGAAACCCCAGCACCACCTTGCACAGGAGCTCACTGGGCCTGAGGTTTCACTAGCAGCTCCAAAGTAGGCAAGGCTCTGCCTCGTGCCTGAGAGCTGATGGATCCACAGCCAACTGCTGGCTGTGTTTATCTCTCTGAGTGTGGTGCAAATCCTAGTTATTAAAAATCAAGAACAGAAAATCCAATTCTAGATGTAATATCAGTCCAGGCCCAATTTTGAGTAGGTGAAATAAACTAACTTCAGACACCAACAGATAGCTGACTGCTGCACAGTAAAACAACACAATTTAGTACAATTTTCCACAGTTGACATATGTTGATCGATACAGGACTCAGAATTTAACAGGCATAGAATTTCAATTAAACTGAATTACCGAAGAGTATAGTCATCACCGTGCTGGGGAAGAGGTGCTTTAGCAAATGAGACAGACAACCACACTTTTTGCATAGAATCAGAATTATTTGGGTTGGAAGGGACCCTAGAGACCATCTTGTGCCAACCCCCTGCCAGGGGCTGGGACACCTTTAGCCTAGACCAGGTTGCTCAGAGCCCCATCCAGCCTGACCTTGCCATGCTGTTCTGGATTAAAAAGTGGGTGTTAGCTTTCAAAATTAACTGTTAACAAAACCATATAATTCATTTCTTTTTAATTTCATTTTTGTCATCTTTTCCATCCCTCTTGGGGCTTTGTAAAGGTCAAGCACTGATTGCTTCTAAACTGACGGGTGCTTTGTTCCACAAGTGGGCATGAAGCAAGATAAGCAAGGAGAAGCCCAGGTGGGAAAATTCCATTTTGTTCACCTTGGTGAGCAGCTCAGTGGAGCCAGTGGAGGGCACAGCCAGGTGGAGCACATGGGTGAAGGGGTTTGTGGAGATGCAGAAAGCCCTGCTGCTCACTGAAATGCACTTATGTGAACGTGCACCCCTCAGATTCCCTCCTGGTGTTGCTCTTCATGCCAGCACTGATGTCCTGAGTTCAGACCTAACTTTTTGTTTGCCCTGTGTCCACTGACTGGGTGACGAAATTGTTGCAAACACTGACAGAGAGAATCCCCCTGTTGTCACTTAGAGGTGCTTATATTCTTTACAGAGAACAACAACTTGTTTCAGTGAGGCCCATTAGTGACTGAGGTTAAGAGGCAGGAGACAGCTACAAGTGACTAAATTCTGAGTTTAGGAAACTTGCATCATCAACAGCATCCTCTAGCCATGGCAGAAGTGTTTGCCCAAGCTGAAGGAGAATGCAGCACAGCAAGAGAGAGAGAGACACTGCAGTTTGCCCTGCTCAGCTGGGTGTTTCAGGACTCCTCCTGGGTACCAGGAGGCAGGTTTAAGTTTCCCTGAAGGAGCAGGTGCTTTCAGCTGCCTCCAGCTTGTTTTGCTCTGCAGAGCTGCTGCATGCAGGCTGTGTCTGTGAGAGCACAGCACTCTCTAATGTAATCGGTGTGAGACTGTTTCTGGGTTTCTGGGCTCTCCACTGAAACATCCATTACCAGCCAGGTCACCAGGGTGTAGGGAAAGGCTGTAACTGTGCATTCAGAGGTGACCCAGTGTCTCTAAGTCTCAGCAGGTCTGACTGTGCTGTATTTGAAAGCTTCAGAGAGTGGCTGTGAGATACTGTGAATGGTGTGACATAAACACGGAATTGCTTTTATATCTTCTGATGAGAATGCTTCCCATGTGTGTGAGTTTAGTGCTGAATTAACAGCCCCAAAAAACTGTATCCACGGGAGAGCTTGCCCATGCCACCGTGCCTCAGCCTTCATCTGGTGGAACCAGATTTAGAGGTGAAAAGTAAAGACCTCTCAATAGCCCACTGAGTGCCTTTTTATTCTGTGAAAATATGCAACAAGGCTGCCAACCCCTTCAGCAGGTTTTGTCTTGTGGACACATTTCCACTGGCAAATGGACCTAAGACCACCACATTCCCTTCAGCTGCATGCTGCACATGGTGGATTTGTTTTTCCCAGTAATATCTGCTCCAAGCTGACTTTTTCCAGAATTTTGTAGTGCCCACCTGACCTTCTTGTCCCCTCTAAAGCCCAGGCCCAATACAGACATATTCATCAGTTTCTTATTCATCTCAATTTGGAGACAGACCATCTGCAGCCCTGGGTGTTATATAGAAAGTAAAGTTTGAGTTTGTCTCTCTGTATGCAGGTGAGCCTTCTGCTGCTCTAGGACCTCCTCTCCATTTCTTGATGTTGGTCATCTGACAGAGAATATTGTACAGATCTCTAAGAAGGCCTTTAGCATCCCTCTGACTCCTTTGCATAAAAAGCCTCCCATACCCAGGTGATGCTGACAGTATCTTTATTTTAAATAATTGCGCTGTCTTTTCTCTCTCACCTGATTTCTCAGTGGGCTCCTCTTCTTTGAAAATTTAGGGTCTGATTCTTCTCATTTAGAGGTTCCTTGACATTTCCATCATGCTGTAGCTCTTGTATCCACTTGTAGCTCTTCCCACTAAATATCATTAAATTGACTTCTCTGTGGCTGAAGACACCTCTTATTTACCCAAGAGTCCTCAAATCTCTGCATTTGCAAACACAGTAATTACATATTTTTCTGTTGCCTCTCTCAGGTTCAAAGCCTGACTACTGGCACAGGGGCTGTGCTCCATGCAGAGCAGCTCACTCCTATCTCACCTGCTCCACAAGGCAAAGCTTACAGAAGCAGCACAAAATTTAATTTACCTACACCAGGTACTCTCTTGTTCACTCTGAGTTTCTGTCTTCTATGGCTTTGTCAGGTATCAGGACCTGCTTGCATCCTTTTCTGGGTTGAAAAACAACATTTTTTAAAAGTAAACATGACTGCTGTGAGAGGTAAATATTTTTGAAGAGGGACCCAGTGAAATTGTTCTAGATTCCATAGTGGTCTCGTGGCATCAAACCATATTCAGGTCACACAGCTCAGGCAAAGCTGTGGCTTCTGTCAGCTCAGGAGCAGCACAGGGTGGGCTGCAGGTTTAAATCAGGTTCTCAGGTGTGTGTTAGGTGTGTGTGGCAGTGGGGTTATGGCAGTGACTCCATCACTGCTCTAACCCAGGTCAGACCACTTGAGGGAACTGAACCTTTGGACTATATGTAAGGGTTAAACTCATTGCTTGTTTGAACTCTAGTTAGAGAAATATTAAAAAAAAAAAAAATCAGTGTACATAAGGTATAAACCGATTCTTCAAAATTTTGGTTTTCCTGCTGGTGTGTGAAGACATTTATTAATGAGACTGGGCAAGATCAGTGAAGCTCCCATGCTTCAGTGGAATATCCATTGCATTTATAGTACATCCCAAAGAGGACAGTTCTAGTACAGATCAAATTCTGTCTGGACCAAGTTGCTCATTTTATAGACTGCCTATAAACAGTACTGTTAAGTTCTTGTTGGCTTTGGAGTTTTTTTGTTTGTTTTGTTGTTTTTTTTTTTTAATTATTCTTTCAGGAATTAGTATTAGCTCTTTTGCTGTCACCAACACTTCCGCCTGTGTGAAATAAATCGAGAGGAAACACAGTCACTGTGTACAGTATTGCTCTTTTCCTGCTTTCTGCAGTACCTGCTGATTAAATGGTTGGTTTGTTATATTTCCCCTGCTGTTTGAAATATATTTATGAAAAAAAAAAAAAAAAAAAAAAAAGAGAAAGCCCAGCCTGGCCAAAAAGATGCAAACCCTTGCTTAGAGAGTCAGAGCCATGTGGCCCATTGGAGATTTCATCTTCTGGGTTTAAAGTTTAAGGCTTTTCATTCCCACAGGAGTGCATACCCAGTCATATCCAGTACCTGAGTTGCAGATGCTGACCACAAAAATGATGCTGTAAGGCAAGGAAGGAGCTGAGGTGCTGGCAGAGCAAGCAGGGTGAACACTTGGGGATGATCCTCTGCCCTGTGCTAGCTCCAAGGATTACAACAGCTCTTTCTTTTCAAGTAATTACTGCCTGGGCAGAAGCCTGATCCAAGGCCTGCTGGACACAGAGGAAAGCTTCCCACTGGGCTGGGACTTGGATTCCCTCATCCTTCTGCTTGTGGGTTTCTATTAATGGAGCACTCAGGAAAAAAGGAGGCTGATTTCCAGTTGGCAAATAGAGAAACTGCCAATTGTTGGCCTTCAGGCACCTGTGAGGATAGAGCTGTGTAGGGGCAGAAAAAGTTAACTCTTGTTGACATCCAGCAGCCCTGGAAATGGTTTTTGGTGATGCTGAGGATAGCCAAGAAGGCTGGGCAGGTTGTGACAGGTCAGCACACCAGGAATGGGTATTGTTGCTTTGGTCTGAAGACCAAATAAATAACAAGAAGGTTTGACATCTAAAGGGAATGTTCAAACAGAACTGGATGGCAGCCATAAAAATCTTGTGTTTGCAGACATTTGGCAAAGTCAAAGGTTGAGCTCTGAGGTCACTGCACACTGATGAGAGGAGGGCCTGCCTTGGGGAGCACTTCTCTGTTCTTGCATTTACAGAAATCCATGGATGAGGTGAAAGGAAAGGATAAACCATGTTTATACTTAAATCTGTGGTCCTTGAGTGAAGGTTATGTAAACATCTCCAAATATAGAAGTAGAGAGTGCTCACTGTAATAGACAAAAGAGGAAACAGTTTTGCTTGGAGAGGATGAATATTTCAGACAAACCTATACTCTGTCTAACAATATCATCCACTCTCTTCTAAATGCTCTTGTTGGATAAGCTTTGCCTCGAAATCCTTCAGAAATGTACTCCTAGGAATCTCTCCCTAGAAACCTGCCCTGCATTCCTGTAAGAACCAGGCTGTTCTTTCTGTCTTTTGCAATGGACTAAGAGAAAAGAAGGGTCCAGTATCTGCCTGACACCTTCATCCAACCTGAGGATACCCTTGGACATAACTGGGTTTTGAAACATTTTGATCATAAAAATTAAATGAAGGTGGGGGCTAAATCTTATTTCCCACTGCTGCTGCTCTGGCTCATCTCTGACACTGGTATTTGATGTATCTAATCAGCTGATCTTGCTGGAAAGGTTAGAAGTGAAGGATGTTCCTGTCTCTTACAGATTAGCAAAATGTTAGAGTAGCTTTGGCTTTATGAGACTTGAGGTAAATTGGCTTAGCCCAGCTAAGTGCAAACTCGCAGTTTGTTGGAGAGGTTACAGCCATGGATGGAGAAGTTTCTTTTGGATCAAGTTTTCCTGTATAGACTTGAATTAAAGCACAGGGTATATTTTAAACTGCATAGTGCCAAAATATCTTTAGGTTTTGGCAAGTAATCTGGCAAAATCTAGATATTTTACAGGATTTCTGTCATCTTGCACTGCAGAAATTCTATACGACTGCGAATTCTTTCCCTCTTTTTCTCAATCCTGAGCACCCAGGTATAGAATTAAGCTGAAGGCTGATTTTAGTGCTAGGATCTTGTTGGTCGTGGATACAATGGAAATCAGAGGCTTGAGCCTGCTGCAGATCGAATCCAGACCTCTTCCTTCCTTCTCCTCAGGTGCCCCATCTCTTTTCCTTACACAGCTAAACCAGACTGTCAAAAAGAAATGCCCATAATCTTCCTCAAACTGTGGATTGTGGCTTTTTTTTTTTCCCATTTATTACTTGTTCTGTAAGATATAAACGTGATTTTGCCCAGGGGTGTGTTCAGTTTCTCCAAGTAACCTGGATGCACAGAATCTGTCTGTCAGGATTTGAGGGTCAAATGCTTTGTGTCATTTCAGAGGTGGTTTCTCCTGTGTTGCCATCTGTCCCCAGACTGCTCTTACTGGGCCTCCAGCTACACATGGATTGACCCAACACGCCTCAGAAACTTGTGCTTTTCCCTCAGCACATTCCTGTGGTGAGAGCCACCACTCAGCACAAAGAACAGTTTTAACGTACCAAGAAACAAGACGTTGTCACAAGCAGGAAGAATTCACCTAACCAGCCTTCTAGGTTCAGCTGATTGACTCGCTTTTACCAATTCCATTTCATTCCACCTATGAATCCATCCTTTACCCCTCCATCCTAATTTTAGTCTCCATAATCCCCACTACACTCCTGGAGTAAGATTTCCAGATGAGTTAGAGGATGGGAAGAGAAGCAGATTCTTCTCCTGGGAGCAAATGTTCTAGTAATATCCTTTCAGCCTGCGAGACATAACAGACCTGCCACCAGTTCCTGATGATGAGAGGCAGATTCACAATCAAACTGGCCTATCAACTATTACCATGGGGAAACTGAGTCAGAAACATCACAGCCAATATTTTAGCTGAAAAACATGTCTGACTTTTTAAGAGCCTTCCTTTGGCTATAGGAGCCAAGGTCAGCGCCCATATGTAAATAATTTAGTTCCTCTGTCCTCACTTGACACCAAGCTGGACATTTGAGGTGTAAAAGCAGGGTGTTCTCTCTCCCAGTTCTGTGCTTTGGCAGTTGTAATGCCTCCCATCTCATGAGATTTCGTGGAAATCACCCTTCTCCACCATGCCTCGGTTTCCCCGTTTGTAAAAGAGGGAGCCTGCTCTGTTTGGAAAGAAGGTGCAGGAGCAGTGAGTAACTTAAACCTTAAAAGTGAAACAGAAAAATGTGGGGATACCCCTGTTACTGGTTGGGAAACCTGTGTGACCTTTGGTTTTAGCAGTGCTACAGGACACGTCCCTTTGCAAAGCCCCAGAGGGTCTCCTGCAAAGATTTCTATCACCTGGACCCCGTGAGAGCTGATCTGTCTCCACGCAAGATCCTCATCACTCATCGAGCTTTTAATTCCTTGGAGAGGCAGGAGAGACAATATTCAGCAGCTGGTTATTTCTTCCTTTCCCTCAGTCCCTCACACTGAGTGTCAGTTTAAAAAAAAATTGCAGAGAACTGGCCATTAGCAAGGAAAACAGTTTAGGGAAGAGACGAAATAAAAATGCAATCAATTATCTCTCACCGTGCCCAGGTGTGTGGGTGCAGTCAATTTTCAAAGTCATCGAGAATTTTAGATGAGAAAAGGGAAGCTGTTCATGGCAAATTGCAAGTGTTGGGGGGAGGAGGGAGGGAGAAGGAGAGAGAAAGCAGAGAGGGGAGAGAAGGAGAGATTAATTTCCCTCTTGAGTGAGAAGTGTGTTTGAGACAGACAGATGGGCTGTAAATACTCCGAACCAAGGACAGGAGCTGAGACAAGGGAAAGGCTGGTGATTGAAGTGTGACTGTGATGGAAGTAGTGTATTTCCTAGCCAAGGTGACTGGTTTTGTTCTGAAAGGGGGAGATTTCTGAGACGTGGCTGCTGCACTTCACATCAGCCTGGACCAGGACAGCGTATTTAGACTTGATAAGTGATATCCAGGTCCCGGTGGGGCTTTCCTTAAGGGTCAGCCTCAAGTGCCTGCCTTGTAAGGGAAGTCTAAAAGGGGAGAAAGGAGGGGAAGGAAGAAAGAAAAGAGGGAAGGGGGAGAAGAAGGGAGGAAGGAAGAAAGGAAGGAAGAAAAGGAAAGACAGTCTTCTTTCCTCGTTAAAATTATTGAGCTGTCTACAAGTGGTGAGTGAGGGGAGCATGTGACCGGCAGTTAATCACATTGCTGTGAAATGTGACTGCTGCTGATAATAGGATCTTTCCTTCACTAGAATTTCTGTTTCAGAAGTAGTGATTTTCACAAAGAAAAGAGGTTGAGCGAGATATCATTTCAGATCTAGCAGAGCCTGTGTACATTTCCTTTAGGGAGAAAAACCTCCTTTTTCCTTTTCCGCTCAGCATTCCCTGTTTGTATTACTGCTATCATCATCAAATTTTCATTTTCACAGCCCAAACTTATGGAGGACAAATGTAGCTCAGGTCCAGTTTGCCTGCTAGCAGATTAGTTCCCATTTAGTTAACCAACCTTGTTCCAATCAATTAATCCCTAGAACCCTTAATTTATTGATGCCCCAGTCTATGCTAGCTGTCGAAAAGATGAACATCTTGTTTCAAAACGAACTGGTCGCCCATTCTTCCTAGGTGCAGGAATAATAAGAGGATGGTAGTAAATAAGCATTTAGAAATCCCTTCTGTACAATCAAAGGCAACAGCGGCTCAGAGGAGAATAAAGGGGATTTTAGCATCCATGAAAAACGCTGCAATAAAGGAATCAGGCTCTTGGGACAGGAATGGCAGGCTCTGGAGCCACTGTAGGTTCAGCTGAGTTGGCTTCTTCCATCATAAATTCATCTTATCTTCATCAGGTTACTGCAAGAGATAGAAGAAGTGAAAGGGTGGTGGATCTAGACACTTTTGCACTTTCAGAATTTGCTTACCAGAATCTCACCATTCCTTTTTGGGGAGCCTGAATTAATTTCACCCTTGTTCTCTGGGTTTTTGACTGAATTTACCAGTTAATCCAACATGAAGCTTCTACAAAGCACACTGAAATAAGAAGTCTCTCTGTTGGACTCCCTGGCTTGTTGATCAGGTGTTGCTAAAGCAGATGCTTTATTCAGAACTAATTAGAGTTTATCTGGTTGCATAAAAGAGACAATACTGTAGCATTGAAATTATTTAAATGCTGAGGTTGTTTCCACTGGAAAGGTCCTAGTTTTTATTTTCTCTCCATATTTTAAATAGCAGTTGATACTAACATATGCTGTTTTTTGGAAACACATGGTTTGGAAAACAAAAACACTCATAGTCATTTTGATATTAAAAATAAACAAAAAAAACCTCCTGGAATTGCAGTCAGCTCAAGTGTTTCTTCTGAGCAGTCTGGCACACTCTGACAAATGATCTGCAAAGAGATCCACATTTTCTCAGCTACATCAGCTCAAAATTTCTTTGCCAAAAGTAGTTCTTGGGTGGCTGCTCAATTGCTGGCTATTCTTCATGGGATCCATGCTTTGACAGGGGATCTGCTTCCAGTGGGCTCTTCTCTCCAGACAAGGTGTCTACACTGTCTCCTCTCATGCAAGCATCAGTTTGATCAAGGACAGGCATGTTTTCATGGACCAAGTGAGGACATGGCTCCTTTTCCTGTTTGTGCTGCTGCATTTTCCTTGATGGCTGCAAGCATCACATCCCCTTCTGCACTTGGGTTTTAATCTATGTCAGATGAAGGAGCCCAGCAGCCTTTGAAAGGTTTCTGCTATTGGCAGGTATTATTTGTTGTGGTGACCAGCTTTCTACACCTCTTAAGTTCTAGATTAATTTTTGCTTTGGGAATACCACTTTAAAGGATGTGCTACCTGATTGGTTCCTGGTTCAGGACTTGAAACTGTGCCTGTGTGATGTTCCATGAGGTCTTGGTAGGCTTTCCAGGCAACAGGGTAGGGAAATTGGTTTTGAAAAGGGCTGAGCCATGTTTATCCTTTCTGGTGCCCAAGGTTTTGGGAGCAGTTTAGCTTATCTGTTCAGCTCAGGGACAGCTCCTTGCTGCAGGAGTAGCACTGCTCCTCATACAGGAAGAAGGGGCTCATCCCTTGGTGTAGACCTTATCATTCTTCCTCTGGACACTGGCTGGTGACAAAGGCTGTTGAAGGAAGGCTGTTGCTCTGAACAGGATTGGTATTTCTTCTGAAAGTATCTTTAATTCCTGCTCTCTGTGGATTTTTTTCTAGACAGCCCAGAAACTCTCTGTCCTTTTTGTGCTTACTCTGCTCTTTGTCTGTCAGAACAGCTGAGGTATATTTCTCTTTTAGCTGCTTAAGTCCCTGCAAAGCCATGTACAGAGCAACGACTGATTTCCTGAAGCATCTTACTAAATGAATGGTTGGTTATTCAACCAGAATCCAGTCCCAAAAATATCAATTCCCCCAGCCACTGCCAGGCCCTTGCAGCATGATCCAGCTGCCTTTCCTTCACATTTCCAGCATGCTCAAGGTAGATCTGGGGGTTTGAATGCAGTTCAAGACACGTAGTTCTGCTTCATTTCAGCCTCACCAGCTCCTTCCCAGCCTGTCATCCCTTGTCCCCTATTCCTGCTCCCCACAGCCCTGCACCCCACTTGCAGATGCTCCTTGCTCCTGTTGTTTGCTGTAAGAAGTTCCTCCCTGTGCCCTACCAGCTTGTTTTCACAGGCAGTGTATTTATTGCTGGCTGGCACACGCCAGTGCTTGGACATACATTCAATTATCTTTGAACAATTTTCATTTACTCTGGTTTTGCTCTTTTCCCTTTCAGTTTCACTGAACACTGCCTGTATTTTCTCAGAGCTTTTCAACTGCAACACAGCCTGTTTGTGTTCTCCCTGCTTTCTTTCTTTCTTTCTTTCTTTTTTTTTCTTTCCACATTTTCCATGTTTTCATTAAGCTCCCTCACTAAACTCTGGTGACCATTCCTCCACTGCTCTCCTCTGTACATTTGCTGAAAAGGGACCAAGTTTAAGTCTTCAGTGTGTTAAATGCTCCTTTCACCTGGAATGAAATCAATGGTACAGGCAGATTGGGGTTTTACCTACTCTCTCACACCAACATATATTTCTTTTTGATGTACAGCAATCTCCCCCTTTCTTTTTACTCTTTTTTTTACTCTTATCTGTTTTTTCATTAAAACTTTTAAGCCAGTTGAGTTCACTGTGGGGATGATTTCTGCTTACTGTCAGGTGAAGGTGTTTCCAGGCATGGAATCTTCCCTGAGAGCATGCCTGCATCTCGGACTTGCTGCTTTCTATTCTTGTTCTCCCTTCCCTCTTGCTGGTAAAACATGGCTGTATTTGGACCAACTCTTTCATAAAATCCCTTATATTTTTGTAACAGAGACATTTGGATTTGCTATCCACAAAGAGAAGGAATATTGCTAGAAAGAAGGGTTTTGATTGTCCATCTCTGGAACCATCCAGACTGGATGACTGTTGAAAAAATAACTCTTGGTAAAAATCTTCAGGAGCAGGGACATATCTGCAGCACAGAGGGACTTAAGCTATTTTTAAAGAAGCACAGGAGAAACAGCATGAGGTGAGCTGTGCAGGGACACATGAGGCTGGAGTTTGAGTGCTTCTCATGATAGTTCAAGTGGCCCTGTAACACACCACGGGTACTCCTGTGACTGCAGCACAGGCACCAGCCTGTCACACAGCAAAGGGCTCCTCACCTCCAGCGGGGGCTCTCTGCACTGGCATCTTTTGATTTAACCAAATTCTGGTCATCTGGATGAGCACCTGTGGAGATGAAATTTAGGAAAGAAGATGGCAGAGGAAAGAAGACGGTGGTGATCTACCACCATGAGAGTGGGAGCCGCTTGTCTGAGCTGTCTCCTTCACAACTCCACTAGCAGCAGGTAGGGATGTGGGCTATCACAAAGGTACCTTCTTCAGATGCTTTTCTTCCTCCTACCCACCAACAGTGTGTGAGCACAGCCACAAGACAGGCACCTTTAGCCTTTCTCCTGCAAGTACCTGGGTATCGCTTACTTAGCGGGCACGGAGCTAATTGAAGGGTGGTTAATGCCATCAAGCATTGGGATGTATTTATATTTTTAACTACACGTAAGTGATTATCAACATTATAAATAATTACAGTCTGCCTCCCAGCCCCTCTGCTCCATTCCACCCTGCTAATTGCAACGCTTAGATCTCAATGAGCTCATTACGTTTTGTCGATATTCAGCTCTTTGGCACGCTCACTTCGGAGGGACCGGGGGGACACAAATGGGAGCTAAAGATTGGAAATGCCAAGCTCCCAGGGATTTGAGTTAGTGATCATCTCTGCTTCATCTCTATGCACAATTTATTCAGCACTCCACCTTCCCTAATAAATTATAGATCCCTCAAAGGGAAGCTTTGCCAAGAGATGGGCAATTGCCTTGCTCGCGGGGGAGCCCGTTCTGTGAGGTATTGAGCATCTCTGACATCTGGTCTTGGCAGGATTGGATCCCTCCTGCCCTTCCCCTCCACCCGTCTCTCCCACCCCTTTGGGGAAGCATTAACCTTTTCACTGTGATGTATGCGAAAGGGCGACAGTCAGCAGTGGCAGCTCCTAATGGATTCTGTTTGTCTGGTTGTTTGTTTGTCTGAACTGCCTGCAATGCTGTCCAGACCTCTTGGAAAAGCAAGCCCAGAGTGCAACCAATGTTTTAATTAGCAGCAAAAGGCAGAGAGGCTTTTAAAGAAGAGCAGCGTTTGAATTTGGAAGTTGAGAGCAGATGAATGTGGGACAGGGGACTTGGGATTCCATCCAGCTGAAGACAGTGGTGCCCTTGAAGAGGAGCTGAATTTTCAGTCTCAGGGCAGAGTGGTGAATGGTGAGCTGGTTAGAGTGGTTTTTGGGGGCTACCAAGTGGTGATTTTTGTGCCCCTTACTCTTCTTCCTGGAAATGCAGAAGTAGCAGAGGCTTGTCATAATTGCCTTACTAAGGACTGATAAAAAGCCTGGTGGAGAGTGCTCCTATATAGCAAGATCTGAGCCTAAGGAACTGAGCAACTTTGCTGACCCCTCCATCCTCAAAAAGGCTCAACTCCCCTGACCTCATAGCTATTTTCCCTGATCCTGTTTTAAGATGGAGAAGCCACTGCATCTCCAGGAGATATTTTTCTAGTGCTCCATTAGTCTTATCACTGGAAAGCTTCCCCCTAAGTCTAATCTTAATCTGTTTTATTGTAAATTACAGTCATTGCTTCTTGTCCCTCACCAGCAGATGCTGAAAAGTTTATCCTGTTCTACAGCAGCCTTTACTTATTTGCCAATTTTCTATCACTATTCTGTGGCCCAAAGTCCAGAAATCTTTCCAGCTTTTCCTCTTTGGACTGTCTGTATTCCTGATCAGCCTTTTTTTAAAGCCCTTGAAGAATCCAGGCAATGAGGCTGAAATTAAACCAACTTCAGGAGCTCTGTGGCCCTACAGCAGGCAAACACTGCTTCCCACAAGAGCCTGGGATGCAGCTGGGAGCTCTCCATGCAGCTTTGCAGGGACCAGAGGTGCTGCTCACTGAAGAGACAGTCCCAGCCCTCTGCATTAGGGCCACAGCTGCAGCAGGAACCCTTTGGCATCTTTGGGTGAATACTCCCCAGTGATTCCATGTGAACACCAGAGCCAGGTGTGGCTCTGAGAGGGAGGAGCTGCTGTGTCACCTGAGCTGGGGATCAGTGACACTCCTCCAGCATGATGCTGGAACTTGTGAATAGAGGCAAACAGTACTCCTTGAATTATTTCTTGTTAATAATATGTAAATAGAGATAGGCAACACAAGCAGAGAGTGAGACTGTGCCAACAGCAAAATAGGATAGGTTTAATAGGAGAAGAGTCACATAAAATAATTTAAGCAGAGGCTGCTGATTAAGTTATGGTCACAAGCATGTTGCTATGAAGCCCCATTTCACCAAGGATGGCAGTGCCTATAAATCTGGCCCACCAGTCAATGCTCAATTCCCTCACAAGAACTTCCTCTGAGATGCTTCTTTTAAAATTCAAGGTCCACTCCTATGCTGACTGTACAGCAAGACCCTGCCAGCTGTACCAGGAAAGCTGGTTGTTGCGACAATGACAGGAGATGGTGGATCTGAAGTTTGGCAATGGCTTATTCCCATCAGAGAAACATGAGGAAGAGTCAGACAGATGAGAAGGGGTGAGCTGCAGACCTTTCCAGCATCCTTCTGTGGACACAGCCCTGCTGCTGCCAGCAGCCCTTCCCCAGGGGATCTGTGTTGGAAAACAACCCAGCTTGAGTGTTTTAGCAAGGGTTTCATGACAGCAGTCAGAGGAGTCTTATTTGTGGCAGGGACTATATATAACTGTATTTGTGTGTGTGTAGATTAAATATATACATATATATATATATATGCATAGTGCCTTATCACTCCATTCCAGCTTGAATGTAAAACACAAAGGAAAAATCAAAGGGTTTAGAAAAAGCTAAATTTATCTGGGAATGGGAATTATATTAGCAAAGAGGCAATTAATTTAGCAGTGGTGGAGATTATAGTAATATTTTACTACTTCCCTACAACGACAAAAATGTCATTAGTTTCTCTACCTACCAGTAGTAGAGAACTACCAGCTCTAATGCTCTTCTTACCTTCCAGCACCACCTCTCTGGAGTGACCACCTATGGAGAGGGCTGTCCAACTGATGCAGGAGAGCTCTGAAGATAACCTAAGTGTGGGATGGGACCTTCAGTCTGAGGGAGCAGTGAAGGCAGAAATGAGGTCTTGGCATTCATGGCCTGATGCCCCTTCCTTCCACCACAACCCCAAAAGCCCTTCAGCATTGCCCACCCCTTGCTCTGGAGCCTCTCTATCCCCCCAGCCCAGCCAGGTCCTTGCACAGGGGGCAGGAGCCCTGGCTCTGCTTTGGCCAGGATAGTTCCCAGTGCACAGCCAGTCCCTGGATCTGCTTTGTGCCACTCCCAGCAGAGCTCTGGGCTGCCTGCAGCCTGCCCAGCAGTGCCTTATTCTGAATCAATACTTGCAGGTACTGGAGATAACTGAGGGAGAGTAATACATTAACGTAGACAAAGAAACAAAGATAATGATATTTTTTCTCCCCCCACCCCCTTTTTTTTTCTTCCTTCCCTTCTTCCACAGAATAAAATTTTAATTTCTTCTCCCCCTCATCCTCACCTCTATGATCTGCACTTAGCAGAGCTCCAGACTCTTGAATTATTTCACAGTTTTCAATAAAACATTAAATCTTTTTTAAAAACTGCTTGTTTTAATTGAAAAAATTTCAATCAATCAACTCGCCCCTTCTCTACCCTCTTGCCTTTCTCCCCTCCCCTAAACAGACCCATTTGCAGTAAATAATCTGTAGCCAGACTTTCTGCTCTAAAGAAATAAATAATTCTGAATTTGCTGAATCCCGCCTGATCTCACAGCTTTAAATCACTGCACTTTGTACTGAGCTCAGCTGAAATGCTGAACACACTGAAGCATGACTATTACTTGGAGACTGAAAGTGTTTTTAAAGGTACAGCCTCTGAGACCATGGTCCTTTCTCCTTGCAGGACGGATTGAGAGAGGAGCTAAGCCAATTCCTGAGGACAAGTGGTCCCTTCCCTGCATTTAGCCCACTATCAATGCAGGTGGTGCCTTGTTTTCACTTAACAAACACTGACTAAAAGCAGGATAAATCCAATGGGTCTCTGAGCAAGCACCTTGACTTAGACCATCCAACAGCCACTGGACTGAGTCCTTTTCAGCTGGGTGACCTCAGGTAGGTTTCAGGAGGTCATCTACATCTGCCCAGACACTTTAGAGCAGATGCCAGTGCTCCCAAGTGCAAACAGTTCCACTTGGACACTGCAGAACCTGTGGCATCCCAGGCAGGGAAGGTAGATTTCCTAAAATCCCAGTGAATCCTGCAATCACTACCAGCATTCTTCAGTTCTCTTTATCTTTACTCAAAAACTTTAAACCCAGCTACATGCAGGCTTTCATCACAATGGAACGCTCATGTTTCTTAGTTCCTCGTATTTCCTACTCAATCTCATTTATTAATTTCTTCTTTGTAGGATTGCTCTTGTCAAAGCTATTGACTATGCCCTGTCTGACAGTGGAAGCTGCAGCTGAAGAGGGAAAATGCAGCACACAAAAGATTACTGATGCCTGGTTGTGATTTATACAACTCATGAGCTTCCAGCAATTTAGAGATGAGAAATGGTTTATCCACACTTTGGTGTGTCGAAACACTCTTCGTACCATTTATCTTGAAACTGATTTTGTTTGGGTGGCAGTAAATGTTATGCCCAAAGCGGTGGGTGGAATGTCTAATGGGAACTTCCAGACCTGGAACAACAGGGATTGTCATGTTTCTGAGTTGAGATGTGAGGGACTGAGAGGATCCCCAAAGAGTTCAGCTTATGACTTTCCAGTGTATTTTGCGGGGGGGTTAATTACAATTGGAGAGTATTGTATTGTTCTTGCATTTCCATCCAAGCTGAAAACAACTGTTAAGGCTTTGCTTTTCATGCTGTTTTCCCCTGTGCATTTGAGAACATTCATCAGCAATAGAAGAAGGTTGGATTTTCACTTGGAAATTTCTTCCCTTGTCCTCATCCATTCTCAGTACAGCAGAGAGAATCAGCTCTGTAATTTTCATTGACTGTGTAAAGAGCTGAGGTCAGCTAATCCACAAGGGTTCCTTCCCAGAGCTGGCAAGTAACCAGAATTAAACAATAGCAAAGATCAGAAATGTTAAAATCACAAAATCCTATGTTTTCCTGCTACTCTTATTAAAGATCCAGCAGACATTAATGTGAGATCAGTAAATTCAGGCCCAAATTAATTTTGGGACAGTTTGATAGAAGCTGTTACAATCAGGTTTTAAATGCATAATTTTAACAGTATACCAATTTATGAAGCGATGCTGATGCAATATTTTAATGAATTAAAATTTACTGATGCTGAAATTAATTCTTTCAGGGTTTTTTCTTTTTCAGCTGTGAGCTTGGCTCTGACCTCTCTCCCTCAGAAAACCTCATCAGGAGTCAGCAATACCAAGATATTGAATAAACTATTTTCTTTGGTCATTTTATAGTTTAGGCCAGATTAACACTTACAGGAGGGCCCACTTCCATCTCCCGCTGGTGTAGAGGGACAAAATGTCACCTGCATGGAGAAATGTGAAGATGGTGTGAGGACAAGGGAGCAGCAGCCAGAGGAGTCCCTGTGGAATCATACTCACAGGTCTGGGAAATGCACGTGGATTCACAGGTGAAATGGGCTGTGGCCCTGTGGTGTTCCCAGTGTAACTTTGGTGGTGTCTGAGACATCTCAGCCCTCACTGTTTCTGTGCTTTTTTGGACATCCTGGATTTCCTATACCTGTCTGTGTGTCTCAAATCTTTGCTGAGTCAGGTGCTCCCTTCTCATGGCCACTCGTGTGCAGCCACTCTGCAGCTCCGTGTCACAGGCAGGTTTCCATCAGCAGCAGAATGGGTTCAGTTGGGCATCTCCTTCACAGGTGCCCATCTCACAAGCTGCAGAGCTGGGGCACACTGGTGCTCCCCCACACTCTGCTCCCCTCCAGCCTCTGCTGCCCCTTGATGCAGCACCCAGCAGGCCCAGGAGCCCTTGGTTCTGTCCAGCCACTGGCTCCTGTGCAGCACCTCCACCATGTCTGTTCCTCATGCCCAGGTGTTAGGTGGGATCTGCCTGTCTCAGTTCAGTTCAGGAGGATAAAAGCCATGGCTGATATTGAAATGAGTTCATGGGAAACACAGTGTGGTCCTTGAGCACAGTCCCTCCGGCAGATATCTCTCCAAGATACCTGTTCTCCAATCTCCTCTTTCAGAGCAGGAGAGAAAATTACAGGCCTCTGATTACTCAGGGAGAAGAGCACACAACTCCCATCTTTGTAATTTCTTCCACCACAATCAAGCATTTCAGGAAAAGGGCCTGAAAGCCTGAAATAGTCGGGCAGGGATCTTTCCGCCTGGTTCCTTCCTTGATAACGCACAAGAAGAATAAAAATGAAGGCTCGTCATTGCTGTTACCTTTTGCTTCCAGAAGCTCCATCTAGGATCAGGAGCTGGGGCTGTTGGGAATGAAAATGCTGTCCTTGGGGAAAGTCCCTTCACTATTTCCAGGTTGGCAGTTCAGGGTTTTTATAGATTTTAAGGCTGGATGGTCTGGCTGCATTTCGAGTTTGACCTGCCGAGCACCATGAGAGGGTGCCCCCAGTAATTCCCACATGAGCCTGGTTCTTACACTGGAGCTGTGGAAAGCTCATTCTCCTCCCCACACTCCCATTTTAGAAGCTTCCTCCTTTGATGAAGATTTTGAAATATGTAACCAGCCGTGCTAGGCACTGGGGACATTTTTTCCCTGGAGTGAGTCCCAGGGAAGGATGCATCATCAGCACCCAGATTGCACCATGTTAAATGCTCATGAAAAGCCTTGGAACAGCCCCTCTCCCCACCCTCCTTCACCACCAAGTCTCTATTTTGCCCCAGTCACACTTTGCTTGGAGTGGGCCCCCATGAGATGAGACTGGGGCAGCATCTGTTTATCAGAGAGCAGTGTCAGCACTGTGAAACAAAATAGGATAGTATCTGGTGAAAACAGCTCTGCTAAAATAGAAGACTAGCTCTGATCAGCCTTGGCATGATATAACATGGTGGTTTAAAGCCCTGTAATGCCATTTTCCATTAGAGATCTTGTTCGAGTCAGGAAGGGGTTTGATCCATTGATGGAAGCTGTTATAAACAGATGAGAAAACCTCATCCATATTTCTCTTGAGATTGTATGAAGCTGACAGTATGCTCACTGACCACAGTCATCTGGGACTCTCCCAAACAAAATAACCCTCTTTTCATAAATAACAGGATCGTTGTTGTGGTGGACTGAGATTTGCTGTAAAATTCAGTTGTATCAAAGAGCTTCTTCTGGTTTTTAATTTGAGCTTTTAAAAAGATTCATTTTTCTCTTTGTTCTCATTTTCTTTACCCTCTTTCTCCCTTTCCATTTTTTTTCTTCCTCTCTGTCTTTAGCATAACTTAAAGCTGTTTGTCTGAAACAAAAGACTTGCGTGGGTCTGGTCAGTGGTGCCTCTGGACTGAATGGTCACATTTCAAATCCTACTTAGGATTAAACTTGGATGAATTCCATAAGCTAATAACCCAGTGCAGTGTTTCAAATTGATGGAGGTGCCGTCCTCTAGATGAGACATAAAACCAGAGATCCAATCTGCTTGGCAGAGACCCCACAGGACTTATCAAAGATGAGTGGGGGCTGCTAACTGTTTTGCCCTTGTCAAATCCTTACCACCATCACAGTTTCTCTTCCTGTTCCAAAGCAATGACACTGGACCTTATGAAAATGAGATGGTGAATTTGAAGGAGCCATCCTTTTTTCTAATTATTTAAAGCAGTTTGCAGTGTCTGGCAGAAGGAGGAAAGAGAGATAATCCACTCACTTGAAAGTGGAATGACCCTGAATTTCAAAAAGCAAAACAAAAGCGAGCGAATGGTGCCACCATGCTCTGCAGCAGTGACATTATTAAAGGATCAGTGAGCTATTAAAGCAGCAACATTTAGTACCTCCCCTAATGACTTGTACTGCTAACTGGTTTCCAAATTGAGATTTTTATTGCCTCCATGCACAGACAGAGCAATGCTCTCTCTGCGCTTCCAGAGGCTGGAGCTTAAGCAGACTGTTCACAATAGGCTCAATGAATCGTGTCAGCTGAAAACTAGTAATGGCTGGTGAGTCCCCACTCCTCTGTCCTCCTTTCTTACCAGGGCTGGAAGCTTTGGGCTGTGGGGCATGGTAGGGATCATAAATGTGCAGGATTTTGCAGAGAGCACAGCACGATTCTTGAACCTCCGAACATCTGTGAAATTTGGCAGAGCTGTGCATAAACAGACTGTCCTGAAATCTCCCCAAATCTGCTGATGCCATGCACAGAGTGAATGCTGTGAGAAGGGCGTTTGCAGGAGGGACACTGGTTTCCACTTCCAAGTAGAAATATGGAGCATGGAGGAATGAGTCTGTGGAGGAGGAGGAGAGATGAGAGGGAGGTGCAGATGCTAGTGAAGGTGAGGACAGTGAGGACACACCCAGCTGTTTCCAACATGACTCTCCCAAATACATTTTGACTGCCTTGTCAAAGAGCTGAGCTCCCATGATGGGAATAGCTGGGAAATGGCCTTCTGTCAAGTGCAATTCAGGCTAGGAAAGGAGTGCCTGTGGGCACACAGCACGTGTGATTGCAGCAAGGAAGCTGGTTAAAAAACAACCAACTGACCAAACCACCCAGTAGAAGTGGGTTTGGGTTGCAGTAGCTGTTGTTTACGTGCTCAGGATACACTATAAGCCAAAGTGGAGTCTGACCCTTCCGTGCACCAGAGATAAATGCAAATGTTATTGCTTTAATTTGTTTTCCTCTACCGGCTCTGCACACACGTGCTGCTGGTGCTTGCTGCGGGAGTCACGCCAGCTCTTGCCCAGGCTGGACAGTCACAGGGAGAGAGCGACGCCCTGCCCCTGGTTTTATGTATCAGGTGCCTGATTTCCATGACAGAAACCACTCATCCCTTGCAGAAGTGACAGGCAGAGCAGAGGGGCAGGATGGCTTGAGAGACTAGAACATGCACATTTTTTATCCCATGCTGGTTTGAGTCTCTTCATCGTTGCTGACTGCAAGTTATTCCCATTTTGTGACTTTTCAGTTGATGCATGTGGCACTGCATTTCCAGTTTCTTCATGCTCTCCATCTGTGTCCATGCTCTGCAAAATGCCCTTACCTTTCTTAGCAATCTTAGCAAACAGGTCTCTATGTGGGTTGTGAAATATGTTCAGAACTGTAAGAAAATGGGGTGAAGTGGCCTGAGAGGCCCTTTTATGTTTCCTTACCCAAATTTCATGCAGCACCAGTTATGCCTAAGCCATTCATGTCTGCCATAGGCTTAGCCTGCTCTTGAAGACCTCTAGTCTGGAGATTTCCCAATGTGCTAAGGCAGGTTATTCCAGTGGCTAGCTGTCCTTAGCTTCAGAAAGCTGTTCCTAAGACCTGAGCTCAGCAGTGGAACTGGATTCCTGCAGGTCGGGGTTAAGGCAGGGTGGTAAGACAGGAGCTTGTGGAGCCAATTCCTGGGCTGTCCCCACTGCCAGCCATGGGTTTCCTCTCCCAGGACAGCAGGTCAGGTTCTTCCCACCGTGCAAACAAAAGCAATGCAGAGAGACAAAGAAAAGGGCAGCAGGGCCACTTCTGGCAGAGGAGCTTTCTGAGATTGCCACTGACAAAATGTCCTAGAGACTTTACTGAGTCCAATTACCACTTTATGTCTTTAAAGTGACGAGTAAATGAAAGAAACTACAAGATCAAGCCATGTTAGTCTTCTCAATCTCTTAAGTGTCTGACAGCCCTCTCCCCTTCTTCCTCGCTTCCTCAGACTACTCTGAACTCGTAACCTTCGCCACCGCTTTGAGTCCACATCCGCAGCAACCAAACTACCCCCAGCCATCCCCAAATTCCAGAAACAATCACAAAACACTTTCAGAGCAGCACTGCCCTCCCTCAAATTGCTAAAGTTTAGGCTGTCTCTAACTTTCTGAGCCTCCCTGCATGCAAGGCTGTGCAACAGTGCTGGAAGGCTGCAAGGGGAGCTCGCTGGGCACTGCCACAGCTGGGGAACAGCTGGTGCTGATCCACACAGCCTGGGCTGATCCACAGAGCTGCCTCTCTCTGTCCATGCAGACAACAGCTGCGAGCACCAGCTGCTCTGGCTCTGCCCTGCTGCTGGCCAGGAGAACAGAGGTGCCTGCAGCACACGTGCTTTTAGGATCACGAGTGTGTCAGGATAGACCCTCAGGAGGGACAGATCCATGGAACCATCCCCAGACACAGCAGTGGGAGCTGGAAAAGCAGGACAAGATTGTTGGAGAGCAAAGCAGTGTCAGGAGTCATCCTCAGATCTGACTGCAGCACTAGCAGAGCTGGTGGCTGGATTTTTGCAGAAGTAAAGGCTGTCACATCAGTTTGACCTTCCTTATAAATAAATAAATAAACGATAAAGAGATCTCACAGTGCTGCGTGAACCTGATGTCTCATGCTCACTTGTTTTGATGTGCCTAATGTAAGTGGGCGGGTAATAAAAGCTTCATTTAGAAGCCAGAGTCTTCAGTGGCACTGCTGGAAGCCCCTGGGATGCTGCACTTCTGGAATTTTCCTCTAATGGAAACATCAGCAGATAACTACTGATACAGCAGAGCATGCATACATGCACACAAAACAACCCAGCAATGGTTTATCTTCCTTGACTGCTGGGTGTTGGATGCAGAGATCCCTTCAGACTCCGTTCTGTACCCACCTCAACTGCTGCAGCAGCCCTGACTCTGGGGCAGTGCCCTGGAGCACCCTGTGGTTATTGCAGCCTGGGTAGGCATCAGTTCAAAATAGGCAAATAAAGGAGCCTTCAGCCCCCACAACACAGCTGTGGATAATGGACTCCAGTGGATATCTCCCAGCTGGACATCACTCTGTGGATGGTGAGGAGCTGTGCTCTGTAACAGGCAGATTTAATGCTGACTTTTCACATGAGCAGCAGGTTGACTCCATGGATGTGTTGTCTGGGATGTTTTTCAATAAAATCCACAGGTTATTCAGCTTCTTTGTAAGCAGCTGAGTCTTCAGGAAGGTCTGGCTCCTGTGCCCCTGGGGTCTCCAGGGCAGCTGTGATGTGCCTAATGCTGGGTTTAGGGGTCAGCTGAAGGAGAAATCATAACTAGTGAGAAGACACATCAGAATTACTGCTGAACTTGTTAAAGTAACCTACTGTCCTTCCAGGTCAGTGCTAAAATCACCATTTCAGGTCCTGAATACAACACAGGGAAAGAACAGTGAATTCTCCCACGACACTCTGGGGGTCAGAGCTAAAGGTGTGGAGGGCTTCAGCATTAATGCCAGCCTTCAGTACACTGGTCCATGGCAGGTTCACACCATGGTACAGCTGACCTTGTATCCTGGATACAGAAATACTGCCTGCATCCAAGCATTTAAAGGTAATTATTCTCCCTGAATGTGGAAATTGGAGGGCCCCTTTTGTCTAGTGTATTATTTCATGAGAACCACAGGGATCTGCAGCCAGGCATGGGGAGAAAGGGGGATTGTTTCCTCCTGTGTCTTTCTGCAGCATCTGCCTGTGGAAACAAGAAGCAAACAAGATGACCCCCACCTTAGCTGCCTGCGTAAGTAATTTTTGCCTGAAGCCTGAGCTCTGTGGGATGGTTGATGTAAAACTTGCTCTTGCATTAAATAGCAATGACTTACCTTTAGACTCTGCTCTTTATTATTATTATTATTATTATTATTACTTTTAATGATTAATAAAATGTTCCTTAATTAAAAACTCACAGATATGAAGCTTGGAAGAAATGTGGCCAGGACATTCTTGGATTACTACAGGCTGAACTCCTTGGTGGAGGGACCACTAGCACCTACTCCTAAAATTCGGTAGGTCAGAAAGCAATTTCTCTTGCTTTAGCTGGGCTGCTTTTTTATACCTTTCATGACTAAACTTTAGTGCTGCTGCATTATGGCTTTATAACAAGTGCTAGTCTAACTGTGCTTATTTTATTGAAATCCCATTTGGAAATAAAGCATTTATGATCAGGAAAGATACCTGGTTTATGTCTGAAAAAATATTCAGAGGATTTTGGAGATATCGGTATCTTTGCTGAATTCTGTCTGCTGTACACCAATCTCACACCAGTATCTTTAATGGACTTACCCTTCATTTATCTCCTGAGTGTGAATCAGACCCGCTGTTATTTGGCAAAGTTTTAATTCTGGAAGTGAAAACTTTGTCAGTGCTTCAGGAAGTTACTGGCAAGCCAGTGCTGAGGCAGCGTTCTCCACCCCCTTGGAGGTGCTGCAGTGCTGGCAGCCAGTGGCAGGTTCCTTCTGCCAGCCCAGCTGGACACTTTGCCCAGGGATTCCCTCTTACTCTGAGCCCTTACTCCAGTTTCACAAGCTGCTCAGTGGGTGTTAGTCCTAGAAGTGGAAAGTTAGTCCCAGGGAGTGGGATGTGAAGTCAGGCACTGGTGAGCAAGGCACAAAGGCATGAAATGCCCAAGCTTGGCTCCCTGCAGCACTGCTGCTCCTTCTCTGGTGTGTCCAAGTGCATCCTCTCAGTGTCCCTTAGCTTGTGTAAGGAGCAGGGGAGATACCACTGGGCTGTTTATGGAGAACCAGCATTCCTTGAGCTGGAAGAGCTGTGTAATAACATGAAGAGGGGAGCACAGCAGGAACCTGAGCACCTGTTTCATGGAAAATGTCATATTCAGTATTTGCCTGTGTTTTGAGAAAACAGCAATAATGCCTCCAAGCTGAAAAACTTCAATTAAATGAATTCAGACCAATTGGAATGTTTCATTTGGGTTTTAACTCTTAACAGTATAACCAATATATATAGTTTATACTTTGCAATGGAAAAGGCAATTCCAAATTGGCAAGGGAGGCAGCTGAGCCTTGAGATTTTCCTGCTTTTTTCCTCCCTTAAAAGAGTAGCTGTGGGAATGTTCCTTGTTTGCGAAGGAACACTTTCCTAGTGAAGATTTTCTAGTGATGTGTAAGATGGATGTTACAAATATCAGCCCAGCCCAGACTGCAATTGCTGGAGTTCCTTCTGCAGCCTTTAAAAATCCTCTCATTGCAGCCATTCTGGCAGTTCCTTACATATGTGGTCAGAGCCAGGCTGCCTGTGTTGGGCTTGCTTTGAGCCCATCTCCCTTTTCTGCTTGTGATCTTGACACCACAGTTTAGGCTGGCTCAAGGAGGATTGTCAGCACTGCAGTTCTGAATGCTCTTATCTGCAGAGACCTGCAGGGTTAGCAGAGAACAGCATCCAGCAGCTTCCTCTCCTCCGGAAATTGAATGTATCATTTCTCTCAGACTCCCAGGGGCCACAGCCTCCAAGGCTAAAAACCCACAACTATTACTGAACCTAATTACCACCTGACAGCAAAGTGCTTTTCCATAGCATCATCCAGTTACCTCATCAAAAGGAATGGTTGTTTGCTTTCTTCATTTTAAATTAAAGAACCACTGACAGTGGTAACTGAAGCATTTTAATCTCATCAAATATCCATGTCCATCTCTATAGAGACAGCCACGCCAGCAGGGAAAGATACACATCTCTAATCAGGTTGCACAGAGCAAATTCTTCTTGTCCCCCCACCAGAGCCTAATGCAGTGAGGGATCCTTTGTTTGGGGGGTGCTACCTCACAGTAAAATCCTAAATACGGTCAATGTTCAGCCTTAAGCCAACAGATGTTTAAGGAATAGATTTTTAAAGATTCATGTTGTTAATTTCTTGATGGATTTCAAATACAAGATTTTCCCTGTAAGTAGATAAATGATAAATGCCTAATGCCTTCTATTTGTATCCTGGGCCTTGTCACCTGGCATTTGATCAGAGCCTTTATATATATATATATATATATATATACCTAAAATGTACACCCGTAAAATGAAATTGTTCTTTGAAGCTTCTGTGTTATCTGCAATCCTCTCTAAAAGGAACTGTTGCAAACTGCTGGGAAACAGAAGGGAGATGGCTGTAGCTTTAAATATGCCTTGGCTAGGCAGTGCCACTAGGAAAGGACTGGAATATGTAAAATGATACTAAATATCTGTGTAATCAGGACTAATTATATGGCACGGTTATTAGTGGAAACAGGACATGTTGTGCCCACAGTTTATGAAAATATATTTAAACATTACTGGATTTCACAAAGCCATTGAAAGAAAGCTGCAGAGTTAATAAACGTGTAAGGGACAGCTAATTGCCTGCTTTGTCCCAGACTAGGACAGGCAGAACAATTTCTGTTTGAGGAAATTAGTGCAGCCAAAATGTGTTAGAATGACAGGCCTGGAAATAGCAACAACCTGCAACACTTCCAGAGCGCTCTGACCATGAGGAAGGAAATGTTTGTGTTGGAATCACCGTGGTTTGGAGAAGGAAATAGAGACACATAAAGGGAGAGGTGGACCTGAGGGTCAGACACAGGACTGGTACCCAAATTCAGGCACCTTTACAAGAGCTTTGTCCATGCAGTCAGGCTGTCAGAGAACAGCCATCCTACAGCAGAGGCAATGCGGGCAGCTCAGTGGGAATGGAATCAGGATCACCTGAGTAAGAGTCAACAACTGATGCCACAGCTCTGGTTACAGAACAAGATTGAGGCTGGAGGTGGGGCCACAAAAAAATGCAGCTTATTTCAAGGGCCACAAGAAATAACTGTATCTGTGTTATTATTTTATAATTTTGTGTCATTATGTGCCTGTAAGTGAATGCAACTGGTTGGCTGGACCTGGGGTTAAATTCCACTTGTTCTTGCCTACAGGAGCCCAAATGCAATCTGTAGATCCACATACCACAGAATCACAGATTGATCTGGGTTGGAAGGGACTTTAATCATCCAGTTCCATCCCTTAGATGGTGGACCTCCCACTAGACCAGGTTACTCCAAGCCCAATCCAACTTGGCCTTGAACATTTCTAGGGATGGGGAATCCACAGCTTTTCTGGGTGCCCTCTTCCAGTGATGGAGCCCAGCACAACTCATCCAGCTCCTCCCAGAACCCTTCAGCCCCTTCCCTCTGGCTGAGCTTACTCCAGCATCCCCCCAGTTCCCCTGGGAGTGAGCCCAGAGACCACGGAGTTTCCCACAGCCTGTAAAGGAAGGTCAGGTTGGAAGCAGTAACCCCAGTGTGTCCTGCAGTCCTTGTGGCAGGGAGACCCTGTGATCCCAAACAAACACCAGTTCACAAAGTCTGCTGTTATCTGCATGCTAAGTAATTATTTTCCTGAAGGTGATGTGTCTGCAGCAGGGGAGGAAAGCATCAATGACTCAGCTGAGGAGGGCAAGAAGGTTAGAATATTTTCCTCTGTGAGCTAATGAATTAAAAGCCTTGCTGAAAATGCTGGATGCTCTTTGGAGTGACAAGCCAGCAGGCCCATGAATTTCTAGCAGGGCAAGAGAGAGCTGTGTGCTGCCTGCAGAAGCTGCCTGAAGAGAGCACTGCCACTTCAGCTGTGCTTCAGAGAGGCTCAGAGAGCCTGTCCTGGACACCAAGGCAGCTCTCTAAGGGTGGGTTAAGTGGGCACAGAGCAGGAGAGAGCAGTGCAGAAAGGGGCTGTTGGACAGCAGTGAAGGTCCATGCCCTTCCACTCCTCTTGTTCCTTTTCTAAGCTGTTCAGTGACCAGAGTTCCACTCCCATGCATGCCCTGGAAACCATTTGAGTGGGGCTCCCTTTGATGCTGCCACTGGCACAGGGAGCTCTTCCTCTTACAGGGTCTCTGTCCTCCTCTCACCTCTCACTTGTGCCAGAGGAAAGGTTAAGATTTCTTGGGTTAAAAGTGTGGAATGTCCTCCCCTGAAAGGAGATTGGTAAAAGGTGAAAAATTTGTAAGAGACTAAGAGACAGCAGAGTACAACTGTTACAGAAAATGACTAAGGTGAAAAGCAGAACTTTTGATGAAAAAATCACAAATGCCAGTCAGCTTGCACTGCCTGAAGCTCATCCCTTTGCCCATATCAGCATTTCTCTGTTCTTTCACTCTGGCTCCCTGGCTGTGACAGAGCCCTGCTCCAGCACAGCATCAGCAGAGGAGATCTTCCCTCTTTAGACCGTGACATTTTCACTCTGAGAGCCACCATATCTAGTGTTACTCATATTCTGGAGAGACTGAATTTCAAATTCTAGATGTCCTGAGTGTTTAAACAGCTCTGGCAGAGGTTAGGGAAGATAGGCTTTGAACAGGGACAGTATGGGTATCCTGAGAAATCTCACCTGTGTTATTATTGAACACAAAATGAGTACACAGAAGCTTTGTAAGTTCAAAAGAGAAAAATACTTAGTTTTATTTAAACATCTGGTATTTATAGAATTCTAAAGGTGACTGTGGATTGGAGGATGGAATTACTACTTCTCTAACTACACCGGTCTACAGATCAATCAATTATTTCTTTCTATATACAGAGAAATATGTAAACTATTCTATTTATACATTAAATTGTGTGGGAACTCTGAATTTTAAATATGTAAACATTGTTAGAAGGCTAAAGAAGTTTTATGAGAACTTTAAAACTTTCAAAAGAGCTATAAAAGAAAACTTAACACTTGTAATAATCAGGGCAACACACCTGGGCCTTGCTGGTGGAGCATTCTGCAGCTCATGTCTGCCCCATATTTTCCTGTAAGTAAAACCCAGGTGCTCTGCTCACAGAAGTGCTGGAAAAGAAATTCCTTCCTATGTGGGTATCTCACAATTGCTGTGCTGATGAGAGAAAAGCCCAGGAGAAGATGAATAATTCTAGGAACAGGGATTTGATGGCATGTGGCAAATAATGCCTGGGGCCACACACTGAATGAAAAAAGGACAGAACAAAATATTGACTGGCCCTTCATTAATTGCCATCTGTCCGTCGTGCCCTGAATAAAGCAGCAGCCTTGTTGAAGAAAAAGTAGACTGTGATGAGGTAATTAAAGACCCCATCAGAAGGCATATCTGCCAGGAGGTTGAATTAAAATTGCTCTGACAGCCTTTATTCTGGAAATTCCTCCTTTTGCTGCTTGACTTTGCAGCTCTAATGATGATGTATGAGAGCACAGCTGCATCTCCAACAGGTTGGATATGCCCTCAGGACTGTCCCACCATCCTCAGAGGCCATGGGCACTGCTGGCTGGGGATGGGGAAAGGCTTTGTGTGTGAGCACAGTCTGGCCAAAGGACAGCTCATTTTGAGCCCCAACTCAACACTAAACAGCTGTGCCCAGAGGTGGTGTGGGCTGACAGGCTCTGATGCCATCCCAGGGCTGTGCTGCTCTCTGGCATGTGCTGAGTGCAGGTCCTTCTGCCCCACTGGGTCTGGAATGTTCTCCTGAGTTCACATCTATCTGTGTTTCAGAAAAACTCCTCTCTGCATTTTCAAGCTCAAGATTTTTGAGGTTTCACCTACATCTGGTTGTGCTTTCTTTGACCTGGCCATGACTGACATGAGAGCTGGGAGTGAAGCCACCTCCCTGCTTTATTCCCAAGAGTCTCTGCTTCCATCTCCAGTCACTTGTCCCAAACTTAAATTATTGTCTTGTTGTCTTTTCTCCCACAATTTTCAGTGGCTAAGAGGGAGCAGAGTGTAATAAACAGAAAAAATGTTCTAGACCAAATGAATGAAAGGTCAGCAAAACCTCTTACAATTTGCAGAGGAGGGAGGAAATGGAATGAGGGCAGCAAAATAGAACAGCTTCAATTTGATTTCCAGGTCTGCAAATTGTATTAGCAATGGGAGCACTACTAAGGTTTAAAGGTGAATTATATGTTTTGCCTAAAAAAATAATTTTGGGGGGGTTTCCCCCCTTCTTTATTGGTAATTATAATCTGTCAGCTTGCTCCCACACACATCTGCACGTTCTATGCAGCTCTTGATACTTGTAGCTGTCACTAAAGAACACCTTCCAGGTTTTGAACAGTGACATTTGCATGGGTTCAGTGAAAAAGATTCATTTACAGAGTTTAGAGATGTGCAGTGCTTGGCCAGCTCCCAGCAGAGGCTTCACCAAAATTCCTCATTACAACAATTAGCTTCTCAAACACTTGGGAACAAGGCTGCCAGCTGCAGGGATTTTACCCTGGATTTAAGCACGTGCACACTAAAGCAGATGCAAACACCCCAATACATGTCCAGCTTGGTCCTGCTCTTGGAAGCTCCCTGAAGAGAGGGAGTGTAAAAATACTTCAGAATGGGGAGCTGGTGTGCCTGACAGGGGGCCTTGCAGGGAAAAATAATCTGCATTACTGTAAGAAGTAGTCTGGGTCGACATCAACAATCCCTTTCAAAATGAAGGTGCTGTCAGCTGTTTTAATTTAATTTACTACACTTTAATTTTCTTTTTGGAAATGAGCTAAATGAATAAATTGAATTATGGCTACTTTAACTCTGAAGGAGCATATCACATAAGAACTTGCTGTGGTTTCACTAATCAGCTTTGCATTTAAACCCTAAATGTATTTAGATTAGCTCTCACAGGCATCCTCACAAAGGTATGCCTGCAAGTACCCACCTGCTTTTCTTCTCCTTCCCTGGTCTCATTGCTCTGAGAAAGCCAGGGCTCAATAAGCAGATTTACAGCGTTTGTGTTACCTCATGCATCACCCTGGCCTGGGATTTCCCTGCTCTGAAAGCAGAGACAGGGACCTATGTGAAGGGTGGGTTGATGTGGATAATGTCTGATGTACACAGCATGTTAATCCCAATATCACACTGGTAACTTGAACAAGCTCAAGAGACTGCCATTTCCTGCTACATCTCATCAGGTGAGTGCAGTCCATTGTTGTCCTACTGCTCCTTAGGAAATGGGAGGCCAGGAGCCGAGACCAAACCCATTCCTGTGCTCTCTGCAGCTTCCAGCTCCAGGGGCAGCAGAGGTACACAGGGGTGGCTGCGTGTGAGCCACGTTGAGTTGCCTGTAATTGTGGCTTCTTTGCTTATGTGATAGCGTGGCTCCAGCTATATTCTAATTACTCCTGCCTCTGGGCACTGCCTCCTGGATAAAGCAGGTGTGTCTTGCTGGGCTGAGCTGAGGCCAGGAAGTGAGGGAGGGATGGCAAGTAGCAGGATCCCTTCTGTGGTGGAGTGAGAGACAAGCACACCCTCCAACATCTGCCTTCTCTATCAGCAGTATGGGGCAGCCCCTGCACTCAGAAGGACAGAGCCATAGGATATGGACCTGATGAGATTTCCAGGTAGTGCTGGGATTCTCCACACACCACTTCAGTGGGGTTTGTATGGCCCAGAGGTCGCAGTGTGCTGTAATGGATGGGTGGGCACCTGGCAAACATGACTACATGCTCACTTCATGGAAATAGGTGCTGATGACCGCTTGAGAAAAAGAAAAATCAAGTCTGTGGTAATGGCTGAGGATTTCTGACCTTTGCTCTAACATTTCAAATTTGTTTTTATTGCTTCTGATTGGCCTTGCTTTGGAGCATGCACATAATCTAACTGTCAGGACACTGGCTGTCGTTATCTGCTGGGTCATTTGGTTTGTGTTCTTTACGATTGAAACTTGTCAGGCATTCCCAGAAAATGCTGTGCTCCCCTTGCAGTGTCCAACATGGAGCTAGTTAATTGTGCATCCCTGAGAGTGAAGCATTGGGACTGATCAGGCATTGATTGTTTAGCTGCGATGGACGCAATGGAAACGTGTCTCCTCTGTATGGAGAGGAAAGTGTAAAAATTAGATCAGCAGCAACACAACAGCAGCAAGATTTCTTAGTTTCAGGGATCAGAGGTTACCCATTTTCCAGCCTTGATGACTCATTTTTGATCCCACTCATGTCTTAGATAACTTTATTTTTACCTCCCTTTGCAATTTAAACACCAATTCTGTTCTATTTTGACTTTCTTTAATACACCAGCTGCAAAGTCACTAGTTCAAATCTCCCCACCTCACCTTGCTTCACAAGGTGGAAACAAAAGTCAAGAAATGTGTGTGTGAAAGAGCTCAAAATACCACAGCAGCACAAATGTGCCTCCAATAGTGGCCCTGTAAACCTCAACACATCCAAAACATCGGCCCAGTTTGTAAGTCTGCTAATTCATTTTAAGGCCTTTGAGATTTGGTAACAATTAGAAATCCAGGTACTGTAATTTTGGATGTGAACTCTACGTTCAGAGCAGGTGTATCTAGGGCTTGTCCTGTAGATGGGCTGGGAGAGCTGCAGGCAGCAATACCAACGTCCCCAGTTTTGCAGAGTAGAAGGAGTTTTGCTGGGAACACCAAGCTCTTAGACCTCAGTGTGAATTATGCATCTGCTGTATTTAGATAGAAGCAATTTTCCTGTTGAAATCAGAGGTTGGCAGTTTTTTTCCCATGGGGTTCTGTAACTCAAAATTGTGTTGAGATCAAGCATGTAGCCAAGGCTTTTTTAGCTGTAAAGGTGAATGTATTCAGATTATTCAAGTGGTGATTTTTTGGATGTACAATTAGTTGAGTGAGAGATGTGGTATAAATTTGGTATTGTAATTGCTATGCCTCTGAGATTTCAATTTGCAAAGCAGTTTGCATGGCTGCACGATTAACTGTTGTCTGTGCAATGAACATGTAGCAGAGCTCTGGTTTGATTGTGACTGTCAATTGGCTGTATGTCCAAAAAAACCACTTTGTACAAGTACCTGATGTGAACCGAGTGGTCGATTCTCATGATGCTTCAATTCAGTGGATGGCTGAAAAAAGCCAGTGTCTAAAAATCTCACCTGTAAGTGCTGTTGGCATGACAGGATTTCCTTTTTCTGTGTTAACTACATCAGGAAAAAGGAAGTTTAAACCCCATTTTTTTCCTCTTTCCATATTTTGCATTATATTGTTTCCTTCCCTCGCATAGGGGAGCACGGGAATGACACTCAGCAGTGCTGCTGAGTGACTGGAGTGGGTGCAGAGAAATGGGGTCTGCATGGACCAGGAGCTGAGCCCTGCCTGCCCACCCTGGGAGCGGGCAGGAAGGCTGTCAGCAGTGACATGGGCAGTGCTGATGCAGCCCCAGGGCAAGGGATGGGCTGCCTGGTTGGCTTTCTGATGTTTTTCATGAGTCTCCATTTGGTTCACAGCTGCTGCTGTGTTTGGGTCTCCAGTGTTGTCTAGGAACATGTCAATGTAATTAGACACAGAACCAGAGAAACTGATTGTTCTCACTTCATTGTGCCTTTCAGGTCTCCCTCTCAGGGTCCTCATTTATTTATTTTTGTCTCAATGTTTATCCCTTCAAAATACCACTATGCCTTAGGTTGGTGATTGAACTGTAGAGATGCAGTAAATGCTGAACTGGTGGCAGCTGTGACAGTGGGGAGGGGAGGGCTGGTGGAGGTAAAGCCCTCAAAGCCCTAGGTCCCATCAGCAACTATATTATTACAATTTTTTTAAACATATATTAAAACATCCCTCTGCAAATAAAAGCAGAGGTACTGACAAACACATTTGTGTGGTGAGGAAGGCAGGTTTCTCTGTGTCACTACAGAGGGGCCCAATTCTTTGGGGTGAGTTAGGGTGCAGGGATCAAGAAAACTGTGGTCCATCAGCTCTTTTCAGTTCTTTCCAGGCCTGCTGTATGGTGTTTGGCAGGTCACTTCATCCTGACCCGTGACATGGATGTGTGACATGGATGTGTGACAGAGCTCCTCTCCCTCCCAGTGTTTGACTCTCAGTAGGGTTTGGTACAGCAGCAGCACCAGCCTGCCCAGGGCCAGCAGCTGCTGTGGGGAATACAAATAACTGACCTCAGAGGGAGCAGACTAAAGAGAGCTCAAAAAGCACATCAGGCACAAAGAGAGGACCTCCTCATTTGTGTCCTGCCACAACAAATGGGGGAAAATGAACAAAGATGGCACAGCATGGCTGAGGGTGCCAAGAGCTGCCTGAGGGAGCACCCTAAAGAGTCACTGGAGCCCCTTGGCTGGTGTGAGCAACACTGACAGCACAGTTTGACTGCCTTCCTTGGGATGGGAATGGATAGTTGGGTTCTGCTGCTTGTACAAAGGAGAAGCTGTCTGGACATGTATCTGCAGGGGATGGTGATGGCTGCTCAGAGATGGTGCTGCTGTGGGGTGGGTGTGGAGGGACCCCACTCTCCACTGGAATTCCACAGGCAGGCTTATAGGGCAGTTAAAATGGTTCCTCTAGCTCCTGGTCCTGGTGTTTGTCTCGGACACAGCTTTTCAGTGCCACTGAAAGCCACCAGTGCTGGCAGGGGCTGTGAAGGGAAGATCCCTGCTCTGGGACAGGGCTGAGCCTCCCTGAAAGAGGGATGGTGCTGCAGGACCCACACCCTCTGCAATTCAGCCTCTCATCAAGCAAGGCCTCTGGACACAATGGGGTGAGTTGTGACCCTTTTTCCCCAGGCCTGGCTCTGCCCAGACACACAGACCAGGGCTGAGGCTGACTGGTCACTTGTGCTCATCTTGCTGTGATCAATGTGTCAGGACCTGGAGGGAGGAGGGCAGTGAGAGTGGTGGGCTGTAAGATGGAAGATTTTAATTGCAACTTGCAAGCAAAAAGGCTCTGTAAGTAAATAGAACAGAAATGTTACAGAATTAACTGATAATAGAGATTTACTTTTCCTTAAAGTAGCAAAAATTCATCATGCACACTGTAAACACATACACAGAGTGTTTTTTTCTGGGAAACAAGTAATGAGACTTACTCAGTTCCTTATCAGGAACTGAAGTGTTAGAAAGCAAACCTTTCCACCAGATAAGCTGTGGGAAGCTGGGGAGTTGGTTCTGTGCTGCTGGGTTGTGAAAAGCTCAGTTCTTACCCTGTGAACTCCTGGGGCATCACTGCAAAAAGCACTTTGTATTTATCACAACCCTGCTCCTTTGGAGGCCAGTTATAAAACCCCCACCGTTCTGCTGGGGCTGCAGCCTGAAAGGGGCACTGGAAACTCCAAACTATACTGACAACTGAAATTTGGCATGAGATTTGGCTAGATAATTGGAGTTAGATAATTGGAGTTAAAAAATTGGAGTTATGGGCACAGTGAAATAGCAGTGTCAAATCTTTGGGGGTCCTCTGAAGGCACTGGTCTGGATACTGGAAGTGCTGGCATCATGCGCTGCCCCCAAAGACTCTGACCCAGCTGTGAACAGTGGGGGCAATCCAGCTGTGAGCAGATGTGAACCAGCCATCCTGTGAATGGTGTGTGCCCCAGAAGGAAATATTAATGATGAGAGGAGGGCTGTTCATAAGCAGTAATGAAGGGACCTCAGGAGGAGAAAACAGTGGGAAGTGCTTCACCCAAAGAGAAGCAACGGGACCCTTCTCTTGGAGAGCTCAGAGCTAGCTCAAAGCCCTTGAAACCTCCTGGAAGGACTAACCTTGCTCTGGCCAGAGAGGGATGGGACCAGCTGGTCTTTAACCACCTCTAATTTGTCTCAAGCTGCCAAAGCCTTCCTTACAGATGCACTTCGCTGCGAGACGTCGCACAGGCGTCTCCTCAGAGCACACCCACAGACAATTACCTGCTGCTGGAGCAGTGAGTGGTGACAGCCCCGTCCTCTCTCTCTTCCTTTGGCAGGAAGGACAACGTGCCACTCTCTAAAGGCGCTGCCCAGCGGGGCCCAGGGAGCAGCCACGCTGGGGGCAAAGCCGAGAAGAGGAGCCAGGCGCATCTGAAGGACTCGTCCCTTTCCACACGCTGAGGAGAGGAGAGGAGAGGAGAGGAGAGGAGAGGAGAGGAGAGGAGAGGAGAGGAGAGGAGAGGAGAGGAGAGGAGAGGAGAGGAGAGGAGAGGAGAGGAGAGGAGAGGAGAGGAGAGGAGAGGAGAGGAGAGGAGAGGAGAGGAGAGGAGAGGAGAGGAGAGGAGAGGAGAGGAGAGGAGAGGAGAGCTGTAGGACAAAGCGGAGGAACACGTCGCACTCAGGAATCGATGATGTTTCTCTTTTTTTTTTTTCCCCAGACAAATATTTCTAAGATAACAAATAGTCCAAGGAGCAAAGAGGGAGAGGGAAATTAGCTAGAAATTTTACTATTGATTCTTTTTTATTTATAGATGGTGAATCAATTTCAAGGCTTTCTTTTTTTTTTTTTTTTTTTTTTTCCTATTTGGGAGAGAAAAAAGAGTGAACTGATAAATTTGCAGAAATCATTTGTGGTGTCTGAAAAGCTATTTGTTAAAATGAGAAAGCCTCTCCTTCCTCCACCAGTCCCCTTCTCTCTCTTTAAAGGGGTAATCCATACAATGAGCTAATGAGGGAGTCCTGGCTCCTCTACTGCACCGTGTGATGTCTCCCCTTTTAGTGTCAGGCTCAGAAGCCCTTATGCCTACTGCATGTGCTAGTCCTGTTAGCTTGCATTAGGAGAGCCTGATAAATAGCTCCTGGGAGCCAGGCAGGTGCTCCTCAGTGTGCAGTTTATCATCCACTGCATGGCTGGGTTTTTTGCTCTTCTATAAGATCATTTGAGGAGAGGGGTCATATGAGAAATGGGACTGTTGGGCTGCAGGCTTGAAACTTGCTGCAACACCTGTCCAACAGGCAGGGACAATGGTCCTCCATCAAAAACTGCTTGGGGTCTAGAAAGACCAGACTTGCCAACAGATGTATGACCGAGGCAGTGTGAGTGAGGAGTAGTGCTGAAGGGCGTGAAAAAACAGTGTAGTGTAAGAAACCCAAAGTAAAACCTCAGCACCTCCCCATTGCATGGAAAGCATACAAAATCTCTGCCCAAAGCCACTGTCACTAGGCAGCCTTGCCTCCTGCAATGTGTGACACTCTGAAACATCCAACCTTCATTCTCAATCTGGAGACAAAAAGAGGATGTCCCAGAGTGAAGCCTGAACATCTCCTAGGGGGTGGAAAGGGAGAATGCACTTAGAAGTGCTTCTTCTCAACCCATCAGAAGCAGCTTCTCTTCAGCCTTCTGCCAGGAGCTGGGCTGGAATGGTGGCTTGAGGGAGAGAAGGTGCCAAGACCCAGCAGGAAAGAGAGGGAAAGGATGAATGAGACTGAGGGCAAAAAGAGATGAGTGAAACATGACTGAATGAGCTGCTCTTGGTGTGGGGTGGCCCTGAAGAAGTACTAACCCCAGACACTGTTCTCTAGTAGAAGAAATGTGTTGGTTGTCCCTCTCCTCTTTCCCAGGACAGGAATGCCATCATCTAGGAACAGAGTCAGGCTGAGCTGGGTCCCACATCCCAGTGGACCTCCTGGGAGCCACTGGCACATAGTTTCCATCCAGTTTGTATTACTGAAGCTAGAAGGAGTCAGCAGATATGAATAAGGACAAAAGCTTGGTTCTGCATGCCTCTGAAGAAGGACAAGCTACTCAGGACCTGCCAAAACTTGAGCTGAATGCACTTGTGCATTAGCCAGCCATTAGCTGGGCTTTCCTTAGTTGCTCTCTGACAAGAGGAACTCACTTGAAAGCAAGAAGGAGGTATCCCACTGTAAGGAAAATGATTTAAAACACCAAGCAAACCTGCTACCATCAGTATTTCAAGGTGAGCGGGTTAAACTGTGTACATTTTTGGGGAGAATAAAATGCCTTCACATGATGAATTCCAAGGTATCCAAAAGGCACAGTGCTGGCTCTCTGTCTCCAAAAGCAAAGTAATGAATAGCAGTGACAGTGTGATAATTAAAATGACCTCTTGGAGATATGGATTAGAAGGTAAGTGGGAGGGATAAGTTCTCCTTTGAATTAATCTAGTGCTAATTTATGACTATCATTGGGTTTTATAGGGTTTTAGTGGAAGACTTTCAAAGTTGGTTTACTAGAGTTAAAATGTTCTTTCCCATGTTCATTGCAAAAACACTTGGAGAATTCCTCTTTATTTATTTTTGGATGTTTCTATATATACATACATATATATATATATATAATGAGAGTTTCAATATTTGCTTAGTTGCTAAAAAGACTGCTCTAGAAATATGAATAAAGTGATAAAAGCAGCTGTGGAATGAGTGTGTTGTTTCATTTCCATTTCTTCCTCCTCATAGGCTCCCAGATCGCTTCAAAACCAAGATGGCTGGACTCTGGGAAGCCCTTGTGCTCCCTCTGTCAGACTTGTAAAAGTCAGTCTTTTAAGTTTAGATTTAATAACTGGATTTTCTTGAAAATCACTTCTTACTTGTCTTGTGCACAAGTATCTGCCCCACAGCCTGAAATCTGTAGGTCTTAGGACCTAAACTACATTGCTCATCTCTGCCAGAGATGCTGCCTTTCTGCTGAGATATTCCAACCTTTCAGTGGCACAGGAAGCATAGATTGGAGACAGTTACCCATATGGGGAATGATGACATCCCATTTGTCAAGTCCCATGGTGCTAACCTTCCCATCCTCCCCACCTGCCTAGCAATGCTGTAGCATCCAAACATAAGGTTATCTGCCAAGAGCATCTGCCTTGCTCTTCAGCTGGGCAGCACGCCCGTCCTGGAACCCGTCCTCCCCATCCTCATTACAGGATGTCTTGTTCAAGCTCTTTGCTCTTGCCTCCCATTTCATTCCTCTTTCAGTTTGTCTCTGGCACCTTCTGGCCAAGCCACAGTTGCCAGTACCCATTTCTTCCATGCTGAGATCCCAATCACATCTCTCTTGAACCCCATAGGCAGAGCTGACTTCATGGTGCTTTCCTCAGAGACCCACAGCTGCTTTCAGGGGTCTCCAATAAACTGTGTCTTCAAATCTCTCCCTGACCATCTGGGCACGGGAGCCTGAGCCTTTCTTTCACTGAGGGGTCTCTGCTAGTTTGCCTGAGGGTTTACACATCCAGTATTTTGGGGAGACTAGCATGGGAGCTCAAAACAATGTTCCCAGCCTCTATTTCCCTTTCCTCCCATGTGAGTGCTGAAGTTCTCCTCCACCTCAGCAGGCAGATCCTGCATCAGAACCTACTTCTGGCCTGCCTAATGCCTCTTCTTCCTGGAGATATCTGTGTCTCAGATGTAAGTAATGCCTGTTGAACTCCCAGCAGTAATTCCTTATTAGTCACATGTGTCAGGATCAAGGTAAAGTGACTCCAGGGATGCTGACAGGCTCAGAAGCCAATATGGGTCCAAAACTAGGCTTTTATTTGGACAGAATGGTATTTGCTCTTAAAAATAAAGGCACATGTTTATCTGAACATGAGTGGAGGGTTTTTCTTGTGAGGACACCAGTGGCCTATTGCAAAGCCCTGCCTGCTTCTTCAATTCTCTGCTCTGGGGAGCTGCAGGGCTCTCCCTTGGAACTGTAGCAATGTATTTGCCTCCCTTCATACAGGATGGGATGATAAATATTAAAATGCTGAAATTAACTTGTTTTCCATGCATTCAGCTCTCCTGACAAGAAAATCCCACTACAAACCCCTGCACGGGCAGTCTAACTGCACCGAATGAGACCCTCGCTGTGAGGGGATTATATATTCTGATTAGAGCTGAGTTTGCAATTATTCTCTCTGCCACACCAAAGACCTTTACTGCAGAGCTGCAAACCAGTTATGGGAACATGAAATGCTTTGACTTCTTCACTAGGGAAACATTAATCCAATCACAGGTTATGTCCATTACAGACTATGACAATATTGTATACAGGAATTCCCAGGAGAAGGTTCTACAAAAATTGGAATCTCTCTATAACCATGTTATGAGATTTACTGGTGTGGATAAAATGGGCAGAGTTAAAATTACCAGGCTGGCTATCTCTAAAAGACAGGTGAAGTCTGCTGGCTATCATTGCTTCGCAATATTACAAATGGAAAAGCCCTGAAGTAATTGAATAACACATCTGTTGAAAAAACCTTGTGAACTGCTACAACCTAAAGATAGACTGTGAGGAAACAATGTAGGTACAGCACCCGGTTAAAAGGAAAAAGATGCTTTCCTTACCTGGTGCAGGAAGATATCGAAAATGCAGGTACAGATTCTCTCTTTGCCTTCTAGATTACGTGTGTCTATGTGTGTGTGCTCTATATATTTGTGTGTGTGTTTGTGTCTACCTATCTCTTTCTTTGCACATAAAAATAAGTTAAACCAGGTTCCTCAGCAGCCAGAAGAATGATGCTGGATGGCAATGATATATAAGCAGGGCTCACTCTGTTTCTTTTTCCACTGGAGGTTGCTGAAAACAATTGGCATGGCTGGCAAGGGAGCTGGTTTCCATCCCCTAAAGTCTCTCTGTCCTTGTGCAGAAAAAAGATTTCAAAGCACTTTGCCATAGTTAATGGAGGTTTTTCCTGTGCTTTAGTGTCAGTGTTCAGTGATCTATAACCAGTTTAGCAGCAAAGAGCAAGCTCCTGGGCTCCCTGCAAACCCAGGGCTCCAAGGATGGAGCTGCTGTGGCCGGGGCAGTGCACAGAACCCTCAGGGGGAGGATGGGCACAGCCTGGCCACTGCCTCCACATCGCCCTGCCACTGCAGCCACCTCACCTGCAGGCATGGACAGCACAGCCAGACCAGCAGAGTGACCCTCACCAGCAGAGTGGCTCTCACCAGCAGTGACCCTCACCGCAGAGTGACCCTCACCAGCAGAGTGACTCCCACCAGGAGAGTGACCCTCACCAGCAGAGTGACCCTCATCAGGAGAGTGACCCTCATCAGGAGAGTGACCCTCACCAGCAGTGACCCTCACCAGCAGAGTGACCCTCACCAGCAGTGACCCTCACTAGCAGTGACCCTCACCAGCAGTGAGCAGCCATGGCCTCGTCCATCTCTGGAGGTGAGTGCTCTGTGGACGGGGCGTTCGTGGAGTGAGAGGGGATTTCAGGACAGGCCAACGCCTCTCCTGTGGTTCTGCCTGGCTTGGAGGAGCTCCTCTCATTACTCATGTTCCTCCCCATCTGGTGGCTCTGAGCAGAGATCCAAGGGCAGCTGACAGGGGTGCACTGCAGCAGCATGGCTGTCAGGGGCTGTCACAGCTGCTCAGTATGGGGACGTGATTTATTTCGTGTCTCATGCACCTCTCCGTGGCAGAGCAGCACACATGGAAGGATGAAATGCTTTTGAGTGCATCTGGAGGGCTTTGAATCCTCCTGTGGGAGGAACACAGGAGAGACTGGCAGCATCAGTACTGATGGGCATGGATATAACAGATATTTTTCATTAAGTCTTTAATCAAAAAAGTTGTTTATTTTCAAAAACATTTTAAAGAATGCAAATCTGTGAAGTATAAAAATGCTGCTTTTCCAGTAAGGCTTGAAATTTACTGCCTGGAAGCAATGGGAACAGAAACCAGCCAATTCAAACTGCACTACCAACAGCCTGTGTATCTGAAGAAAGGTTTTATTACCAGCTAGTGTTTGGAAGAAAAGAGTACTAGAGGAAGTTATGCCATTGGGGATGAAGACTTTCTCACAGCCATAAGGGAGTCAATATCCTACTGTTATTCCCTGTTACATACACAAAATTATCATGGGTATAAGGAGCCCTGTGTTCATTTTGCACTTTTAGGGTTGTTACCCCTGATACTTTCAGCCAGAGCAGCCTGAACAAATGCTGAGGATTTGTACTCTTTTCCCTTTGGTGCCAGGTGAAGGCGAAGAATTTTTGGGGTTGCTGCATGCATGTACTGCTAAAATTGATGAGGAATGTTTCTACCGAATTTAGGGCCCATTTTAAGGCTGGATTAATAAATTTCTAGAGGTGTGATTATTTCAGGCCCTGAGCATTATCCTTGCTGTGTGATGCCCCTTCCAGAGCTGCCAGGAGCACTAAATCTGCTCGCTGGTGTTCGCAAGTCTGAAGGCTGAGCACAGCCCTGCAGGGAGACAGCAGGCTCTTGGTGGGGATGTTGTTTTCTGGCAAATTCATGTTGTACTTAGCACTTGATCATTTCTGTGTCCCCTAAGGCAGATTTCTTTTCCCTCTCAGTCGGTCACAGCCCTGTCACACTCCCAAAGAGTTTGAGCAGCTGATGCTGAGTCACCAAGTGGAAAACACGATGTCTGAGGAGGCTTGGCTCAGGAGTAGGAAGAAGAGGGTAGAAAAAAGGGGGAGAAGCACAGTTGAACTTTAGCTGAGGAAACTGGTTAGAGCATAGAGGTGCTCTTCAGCATCAGTCTTGAGTCCCCACTTTTCTTGTTTTTTTGGCATAGGAACATGGGTCTCACAGAGCTTGTGATTCAGCCTCCAGGGACTGAACTTTTGATCCTTTTAGGTGAAGCATTTTGCTATTTTTAATAAAGCCAAGACTTCACGCTGGAAATCTTCATTGCAACTTTTATCTCTTCTGTGGATCATATATTGCAAGATTTAGGATAAGGTGAGGAATATTTATCTCTATGATTCATGTCTGCCATCTAAACCCCCATGATTTTTGCCTCATACTTACATTGCTTTATATATTTTTTTTTTCCATGCGAGGAAACACCCATTTCTCACATGGTGGCCCAAGACTCAGGCAGATGAAGTGAGCTGAAGCAGGACAGAAGTGGGTCACGTAGCCAGTGAGGGACGTGAATGAGGCTCCATGGCTGAGTCACAGCAGCCAGCTGAGTGATGGCCATGGGTGCTTGGCTAAATCACCACTGATGCTCCCCAGGCAGTGTTGGCAGAGAGTAAACAGTAATTAATAATAACTGTTAAAGGCAGACATTTCATACCTCTCAACCTTGAAACAGGAGAAGGATTTTTGCCAAATACTTCCTTTTTACTCACTCTCACACTTTATGTTCAGTGCACCCTGCTCCTGAACCAGGCTGTCATTCAGCCATCCTGAGACTTCCCAAGCCATTTATCTGAGGATTTCTGCCTGAAATGGTTGTAAGAATCAAAGTCCCCAGGTTATCATTTAGTTCTAAGTCCAAGGCATAATCGGGAAATCTCTGAGATGAGAGCTTGTGTGGAAAGCCACACAGAGAAATACCCTAGAAACATCCATGCCAATTCCTACATTCAGGGCAGGTGCCACCTTTTGGGGTTAATTTTTCTTGAGTAGGATGTATTTGATAAAAAATCAAGACTTCCTAAGCATCCTCACTCAACTTCATCATAGTTTCACTCTTATTACATGCATGCAGCCCAGAATAAGACTCAAAAACAAACAAACAAAAAAAATCAACAACAATAAATAAATAAATAAATAAAAGCTACTTCATTTAGGTATTACAGATACGTCCCAAAATGGAGGAGGGCATGTTCCGGGAAGGGAAACGTATTTGGAAATCACCAAGAGCCATCAGAACAACTAGTGCTGTCCAGGGTAAATCTGCCTGAATTTTGTTCTAACCACCTCACCATCTCAGAAACATCTTCTCCTGCCCCTGGGAAGATGGGAGGCTGGGCATTAACCTGGGCAGGGCATTAACCAGAGCAGCTAAACACCACCAACCCCTTGTTACTGCCTGCCACAAACTTAACCAAACCCACAGGAAGAAGAGGAATGGTGGTGTGGTGAAACCCACATATGGACAGCCAGGGCTGCTCACCAAGAATTGGGAATTTCTCCACCCCATCTGGCCTGGTTGTGGCATCAGAAAAGCAGTTCAGTCACAAACCAAGCCACGAGGCCATCACTCACAGAAAACAGCACTGATGCTACTGCAGAATAGCAGGAAAGGCTCTATCCCCATCTACTTTTAAATCATCAAGCTAATAAGTACCCTGGATGATAAGATGTAATCTTTTAAATGCAGTATGGATTTCTTCCCTGAATTATGCATGATAACATCTTTAGGCAAGAGAGTCTTTTTTTTTCTCCTAGAAGAGAAATCTTGTGGTGGTGGTAAGTGGTGGTAATCACTGTTTTACAACAGGCTTACCTGGGAATGGCTCCCTATTGCTGGGCAATGTCTGCTGACTTCCTGGGGTGTGGGGCCCTCGGATGGTGCTAGAGCATCTCCAGGCGATGTGAGGCTGTTAAACCACTGGTTCAACAAGCTGGTACTGGTCTCCAGGCAAAAGTAGCCTGTTGAGGAAAATCAAGAGGGAAAAAGAATGAACATTGGGATTTAAAAGGTGACTGGGCAAAATGAAATCACATCAGGTAACACGCAGCCCCTCTCTGGGCCTCACTGGTTCCTCAGGGGGGCAGTGGGGACCACATGCTGCACAAGGGCACAAATTAAAATAAATATATGAAATTCCATCTGAACAAAAAAAACTCATTTTAACTATGAGGGTGGTCAAATGCTGGAGCAGGCTAAGGAGTCTCTACCCCTGCAGATATTCAAAACCCAGCTAGATATATCCCTGGGCAACTCCAAGCAGGTAACTCAGCCTGAGCAGAGGGGATGGACAAGGTGATCTCAAGACTCTTTCCAACATCATCCATTTTGTGATTCTGTTTCTTGTTTCTTATACATGATTTTGACAATTTTACTGACCATTTCTCAGAAATTACAGCATTTTGCAGAGTAATAATATCAATATTTAGCTCTCTCATGCAGCATTTTTCCCTCCTTGATCTCCAGTGACAGCAGAGGATGAAGGCTCTGGAGGCAGCACTCTGTTCACAGATGCAGCCCTTGGACTGCAAATCCCAGTGAAGGAAAGATGTTTCTGGGTTTTGCCAGGGAGCAGTGGTGCAGGCAGCCCTGCTCTGCTGAGCTCAGCTGAAGCACAAGCAGGCAAGCTGGTGCTCCAATGGAATTGTGTCCACAACTGGCAAAAACAGGCTTTACCCACCAATGCTTCAAGCTACAGGTCAGGTTTCTGTTCATGACATGACTTTTTTTTTTTTTTTTTTTCCCAGTGTCCTGGTATCAGATTTGGTCAAGCTGCAATGCATAAAAACCAAAACATTTTTTCTTAATAGTACCATTATTGCCAATCCTTAGAGATTGATGTTTGCAATATCATAAAAATCGCTTTACTAAAACTGACATTGCTGTAATTTTGCATCTCAGTGTATTTTGATCTATAGGCAAGTACACCTTTAAAAAAAAATCTGATTTATCTCATGGATACTGAAAACTAGACAGAAGAGCAGATGTGTGTGCATGTCTATAGACACACAAAACCTGAGCTTCCCTTTAAGTACTTGCTTAAATCTCAGATGATCCTGTTACTCCTTTGGTGAGCTGAATAAATACGTGGACTGTGTTTGTATGGAGTAGAGGAAGCAGGCAGTGGCCATTTATGGACGATTAATCACAGCCATGTATTCTTTATTTCCTATTTAGGGGTGATACAGTGGGCTGAATTCTAATCAGCTCTCTCTATTGCAGGGTTTCATGTTTCTGCTTTCAGCAGTTAACACTTTAGAGATAGCTGAAAGTTAAATGAGCAGAATGGCTATGGATTGGGATCACACTCTGGTCCTAGCAATGACTTTGCCTTTTGCTTTTGGAGAAGGAATGAAATATTATCTCCTGTGTGGGCCCCTGGGAAGTTACACTGGAAATGGATGCAGGTAATTAGACTTCCAAACAGTGAGCTGAGCCCAACTAAAACCAGTTCTGAACCCAGATATTCACTCTCACTACCTAAGAAAGGCATTTTACATCAGTGCAAAACAGAACAAAATGCTATGACTGGCATGCAGGGAACACCCCTATTTGGAGGTGCTTTACAGCTGTTCAAGTGGGATAGTGGTAAGCAAGTGGAAAAGGGAAGTTCAGCCTTGTGCCCCACTCATCAGCAATTCCTCCAACAGCAGGAATGCCTACAAATGAACGCAGGGTTTTAATGTTTTCTGAATATGTTATTTGGTAGGTAAAGCTGGCTTTTGTTAATGGTCAGGACTGGGAACTACCCCTGCCTGGAGAGGCAATGCTGCCCTTGTTGGCCTCTGACTCTGGTGTAGTTGTAGTTCAAAGGACTGGCAGACCAAGTGCTCCAAGGTTTCAGGCAAAGCTCAGGAAGACTCAGTTAGGGATTGCTGCATGAATGATTCCTCCATTCTTCCTTGTTTTTTATTTTAAATATGCAGTATGTCAGAACACTCTTCAGCAGAGACACAATCTTCACCCCTTTGTTCAAGGAGCGGAGAGAAGAATAATTTTAACAGAACCAGCACCTCTTCTCCTTGCACGACGCTCTGTTTGACCTTTCCAGTACTACAGTGGTATTAAGATAAGAATCATGTACTGTACCCTGACCTCAGTTACACCACAGCACATCTGAATTTGGAGTCAGTCCACTCAAATAATTAGAATTGACTGGGACTGAGACTGGTGCATGCAGTATTTGATATTCCTGGCATTTGCAGTGCAGGCAGGGTGGGATCCATTACCTCACCCACACCTGCCCTCGGCATGCGCTCACAATGTGTTTATTACGCGTGGCACTAATCGCACAGCGGGAGATTAAATTGGAGAGCTTTTAAAAGGCAAATTGGCCTTTTACATCACCTAATTTGGAATGGGGGCCAGATTGCTCTGGATGATTTAGATACCTAACTCAATCAATGAGTACCAGACATTGAAATGCCTTTGGAAAAAAAAAATTAAAAAAAACCAAAAAAAAACCAAAAAAAAAACCCTGCAGTCCCTAATCTTTAAATTTCATCTTTAATTTTGGAGTGAAATTGGTGCTTAGAAAATATATCTCAGGGAGGGCATAGAAAGAAGAGTCCATTGAGCAAAAGTGAAATCTCACTGAGCCAGGGACTGTCATCAACCAAAGAGGAGATGGGAAATTAGCACACAGCTCAGGCTGGCTCACTCACAGGAATATACTGACAAAATCCATGCAAGCAGATGACGCCATCCAACCCCTAAAAATCTAAAGTCTTTTAAAATTAGGGCCCTAGGTGAGAGATACTTTTCCAGGCATTAAGACTCTGGCAGCCCAACCAAAGTACAAGATCGAGAAAATAAATTTGAAGGAGTTACTTTATTACAGATAACAGTCCTTTTTCCAGATAGCCATGCTTCAGTTAAACTCACTGAACCAAAGGCCACATTGCAATTCACTTGGGAAAAACAGCTTGGCTTAAGATATGATACAGGACAAGAAAAATTAATAAATTTGAGAAGTATCATCATAGGAAGAATGTGAGGAAAGTTTTTGATCTTCTTTTTATTGCGACTCTTGAGATCTCCTCCTGGGCTACTATTTAAGGCCCAACTTTCCCTGTGCTGTTTGGATCCAGTCTCCATAGCCTAGCACAGAAACAAGCCTCTGAAATGAAAGCAGCAGTATGTTCTGCCATAGGCAGTGGACCAAGTGGAGAAGAGCCACCTCAACAGTGGGTGTTACTCAGCAGTGGGAAGAATTTAAGTGATTTTCAAGAAATGATGATTTAGTCCACAAAGGGGCTTGGGGACATGGAGGCTTGAAAGATTTGGAGACAAAATAATAGAGCTTTGCTTTAAAGTCAACTTGAGACTGCAGAAAACCACTCTGAAATTACCTGCTGGCTTCAGGTTATCCTTGTGTTGAGAAGGAGATACTTCAGCTGTCTGTTCTGGGGCTACTGAAAGATCTCAACCTCCAGAGCTGCCTGCGTTCAGCACTGCAGGTAAGTTGTGACAAATAAGATGAGATTTACAGAGGGAGAAGTGCCATTGAAGTGCAGTAATGGAGCTAATAAAGACTTTCCTCCTGGACACACAAACAGGATTTTCTACTCATTTGACCAGCCTGAGAAATGTTGCTCATTTGGATGCATTTGTCTGAGTCTTAAGTAAGAACACACCTATGTGTGCATGGGCAGTCTGGGGTTAACAAAAGGTTTTTGTCGATTTCCAAGCACTGCCCGTTTGTCCTCTGATACACCTAGGAAACAGCATGGAAATTAAGATCTACTCATGAGCAGTAACTTACCTCTTCTATGTAACATGCTGAAATGAAGATTACTAAAGCTACCTTCACAATTACCAAGTCCAATTATTTTTCATTTTGCCAGGAATTAAACATTCAGATCCTAAATGCAGCTTTAAAATCTGAGTTTGTGGGTCAAAAACATCAGAGAGGTTTGTAACAATTTCCTCCTTGGCACAGACACAGCTCAATGAAATGTGACTCCAATGATGGATGCAGAGCAGTGACCAACAACACTTTGACCCTTCCAAGCCCTGGCATCACAATCCAATGGATGTGAGAACCCATAGCGGGGGGAACCAGCTGGAGGAACATGCACAGGTGCACAGGCCAGTCTTAATGCAGGAAAGCTTCATCCAGTTGCTCTTGTTAACTCCATTTTGCCATATTAGAGCGGTTATTTGATCTCCAAAAAAAAAAAATAATAGAAACATATACAGATCCAAAAGTTTATTAGAAAAGAAACAGTTTAATTATGCCACTATGTTGTGTATGACACAAAGCCCACTGAAATCTGAATATTTGATGATCTCTGGAATTTGACTAAGAGCTCTTCAGCCTTAGGGAGAAACTTGACAATTACTAATCTACATATGCTGACAATATCAGGGGCCCCATGAGGGTCTTTAATTGCTCTGTAAACTTCAAACTGGAGTGTTCTTCAGTAGGACAAAACAAGATGCTGCATTCAAGCTAAAGAAGAGTGTTAGTTGACATGTTTATTAAATACCCCCAGGCCCCAAAGGATTGCAGGGTTGAAGGTTCTCTGGATAGAAGAAGTTATAAACGCAGCATCCGATTTATTCCAGACAGAATAATTAAGCATTAATGCTCAGGTGCAGCTACAGCACGATGGATCCAGGAAAACTTTCTGGATTTCCACAACTCCAAACTGTTTTCCATTCTTTTGCTTCCACAGCCCTTTTTGTTACATTCGCTTAAGCTTTGTGACTGAGCACACAGAATGTCTGCATGATGTGAACAGCAGTGGGCGGTGAGTTCTATAAGGTGCTGACCTGAGATTTTTTTGAAAGCAAAATGTGTGACATTTGCTTTACTGTTGCTTCATTTGAGGTAGTGAGTTTTGTCCATGTATCTGGCAGGGGAGGGACTTTTGTCCTCCAAGATACCTTCAATACAGAGCCTGAATTTTTGCCAGAAATTTTAGTAGGTCTGGCTCAAATGGCAGCTGCAGGAAAATGGATTGATTCATCAGAGAACTGATAGTTTCCTATTCTTTCCCTTTAATTTACAGCTTGACACAAGCCCATGCTTTAATGCTGAAGGTTACATGTTGTTATGGCCAGCAAGGAAGGTTATTCTAACTCATTCTCCTGTTGCTGTATTGACTTTGATGTTTACCTTGTATGTTGTCAACATAATCACCAAGCAAATTCTGATTGCTTCATTTCTCATTTTATTTCTATTCCAGGAATGTGTACAGTTATCCTCCCAGTGCTGTGAGGGTTCATTACCTCTGCTGAACTGGCCATAGCTCGTGGAGGAAGAAATAACATTAACCCCTCCAGAAGCCACCTAAAACAGCAGCATCGAACTTGGAGAGGGCTTTTACAAGTGTTTTTGTCATTTCTGGGAAGCAGAAGGAACTGACAGAGCTTGGATCAAAACCCAATGGGATGTGCACCACTTCCCATTAGGGGAACACCTTGCCTTGCAATGAAGTTGATCAGTAAACAATAGGATGGAGTAAATCCTGAAGGTCCCAGTGCCACCTTCATTCTGGGCTCTAGCAAACAATCCAAACCTTTCAATTTGGGATGGGAGAATGTTATCGACACAACACGTTAAACAACCTTAACTCCAGTGAGCAATGGCACCAGTAAAACACTTGTTTATTAGCAGAATGCATCTGATCTCAAAGGCCTGCATGACAAGTTCATTACATATCAATTTAATTAGCTGATTTACATTTAATTTACATTTCAATTAATGTCTTTAGCAACAAAACGTTGCCTTAATAGGGTAATTGCCTATTAGGCAATATGTAAAAGAATAAATAGTTGCATTCTGAGGAAGAATTCCTATTTTCAATTTTTTATTACCATAAATAACCAAAATAATTATTACTCTTAAGGGGCCACGTCCTAGCTCCCTTCTGGGCCTAATTATAAAGACTTAGTACCTCATTAGGCAAAATGGTTTCAGAGTCACAGAAAAGCATTACTCTAATCGTGACTCATTAGTTTCGACAAAAGAGGGGAAAACTGCAAAAGTCGGCACATTTTGCCATATTAGTCTTGTGGTTCATAAGCAGAGGAACATTTGAGAAGTGTCTCTTAAAGCTGTGTAGGCGTTTCGGTTGTGAAGTTGTGTTTTCAGAGGGGTTTGAGAGAGTCACATCCAACTGGAAAACCTGGCACATGCACCCCTGGCATGGAGAGAGGACTTCAGCAAACTTTTGGGTTTCTGTTCCCTGGAAGCTCATCTTTTCCCCTCATGGCCATGAGCACAGGTGGCTTGGTGTGAAGCCGTAATGTAGGGTTCATCTTCATGCCAGAAGAGTTGCTTTCATCACTGTACTATATTCCAATGCATTGAAAATGGACAAATGACTTACAGGTTTTATTTGAATTCAATGCTGTTTTACCACAGTGTAAAATTTACTGCAGGCCTGGGTGTGACCAAACTGCAACTTTATGGCTCTCAGTGTTGGATCTACTGATGTAAAGCACTGATCTCATATATGCTCACTCTGATGGTTTAAATTTGTTTAAAAAAAAAAAAAATGGAAGGTTTGGTGTAATGCTGATGGGCTTTATGCTACGTTAGGCATCACCTCTCTGTGCTAAGCTAACATGACACTGGATCCAGAATTGTCTGTTCCTCTGGCAGCCAGTGTAAAGCCAACACTAGAGCACCAAGCTGGCAGCAGGTGTGTATCAGAAGCTCTGGCTGATTTGATGGACATGTCTGTGCTTTGCTTGGATGAAGTTTGTTCTGCTGGAGACTCAGCAGTGCAGAGATTCAGAACTGATGAGTGGAACTAAAGGCACTGATTGCAGTTGCTTAAAATTATGCCATGTGAGGAAATAAAAACTGACTAGTTAAGATATTTTTTAGCAAATAATAAATTAATAATATTCTAGGAATACATAGAGCTTTTAAAATGAAAATGTTTAAATAATGAGAAAACAACCTTTTCATATAGTGTTAGTTTTCTCATTAACCTTTAATGATGATCCATATGTAAAAGAAACACAAACAGCTAGAAATAGGATTGTTAATTATAGCATTGTACAGCCTCTAAGAACAGATAATCAGTGAGGGTTCTCCTTTTTTCTCTTTCTTTTTTTATTTTTACCTTCTTCTTTTCTTTTTTTTTTTTCCTTTTTTAGTGACTAGGTGTTAGCATCCTCATTTTACAGGGAGTTAAATTGATGGCACAGAAATTTTAAGGGATGTTTCATATCTCAGAGCTGTAAGGAGACCCCTACCCTTATACTCCAGCCATCCTGCTCTAATGTTTACTGAAGTCAACAATGTCTCTAGTGGATTTTGGAACTCATCTTGAACCCTAAGATCTTCAGACCATTCATGACTGTCCCATATTGTGCCAGCTTCTTACCTGGTGTAATTCGCCCAACATCTGCACTCTGTGTTTGGGCAAATTTTTTGCCAGAGATTGGGAAGTTCTAGCTTCTGAGTACTTAACTTTTCTTTAACAAGGTGCTGTGTGTATATACCATTAAGACACTGAAAAAGAAAACAGGTGGGAGTCACTTTCTTATAACACTAAGTGTACTCTTTTACTAGGATAACAGTGCTAGAGAGAAAGAGAGAGAGACTTCTACTTCCAAAAAATGTCTTATTACCTTCAAAAGTTAATTACTCAGGATTCAGATGTATCTTCTTCTATTCTGAATTTTATTTTTGCCCCTACACCTGATGGATCTGGAATTCTCTTTTGAGCTGCTAACCCAAAAGCTCATTTAAAACCTTCCCTACTTTCCCATGTTTCTGATTAACACTAATCCACTCTACACTTTCTTTTGCTACAGCTTCTTATGCTCACTCCTTGCTGCAGCCTGCAAGAATTCTAATTGGCATCTGCTCTTCTTTGTGGGTTTCCATTTTTTTCTTTCTTCCTGCTCCATTTTCTCTCTGTCGTTATCTGGGCTGCTCTTACCATCCTGTTATACTCTTTAGCCCAGATCTGCCTAGTGCTGTAAAGGATTTGATGGTTTTCTTTAGGAAGAACTCTAATAATAGCCGCAATCCTGCCCCTTTACAAATCTTCTTACAATGAAAAAGAAAATGTTCTGCCCTCCAAAGTGAATTCTATTGAAAACCAAAAGTTTTTGTCATAAAAATTAAAAAAAAAATTAGAAGTATATATATATATATATATAATATCTCTCTCTGTTCCTGATGGATTGGAGACATTTTAAAGGAGTAATGTTATAATTTATGGGGAATTTGAGCATAGATCTCAGAGCTTCCTGTTAAAAACTAACTTCAGTTATTATTTCAAAACAGAATTTTTTTTCTCTAATATAAAATGCTACAATTTATAACAGGAAAACAAGCCAGCAAGAAAGTCCTTGAAGTTCTCTAGTGACTTTGCTGTTGTCAATCAAAATAACAGGGAGATGCTCAAATGCTGCTACTTTAATGGGCAGAAGGACGAAACTCCTGACACACTGCAGAGGCTTTTGGAGAACAAGTGGCTGATGCCATCTGAGCTGAGTGAGGCTGGCACAAGCCAGAGCCTTTATCTGGATGTGATGGATTCTGAGCTTTAACTGCCATTCCAGGTGGCCTGTGCCAAATCTGTGACTTCCCAGCCCCTACTCAGCTGCTGCCTTGGCCTGGCTGCCCAGAGGTGAAGCTTTTCCTCCTGCAGCTTCCGAAGCCTCAGAAGCTGGAATTCCCTGCTGCCTCCCAGCAGCTCCCTGGGCACTGCCAGGTGCTGCAGGGCACAGGCTCCAAGGCAAATCCTTCAGAGCCCTCTGCCCTGATCTCTGCTCAGTAAGCAGTGCTTTACCATTATTTGTTAAAATGCTGTACAGAGTCACAACGTTCACACACAGAACAGACTGTAAGGGCAGCCTTCTGTACATCACAGGCCATTAAATACTGTTGTTAATAATCTTCTTTTGTTTCAACAAAAGCATTTATTTTGCCAGCTTCTCATTTTCCTTTAGTATTGTCAGGAAGTGGAGAATTCACTTTCTCTTTGATAGCCTGTTCCAGTGGTTAGTCCCTTTCTCTGTTACAATATAATGCCAAATTTCTAATTCAATTTTTTTCTAGCTTCAGCCTCCAGTAACTGATTCTTGCTATGCCTTTCCCAGTTAAATTAAATATCCATATAGTATTCTGTGTTTTCACAAAGGTACTATCTGCTGTAATCAAGCCACAGCTTTTGGCTTTCTGCTCAGGCCACTGGGCTCTTGCTGTTGCAGCCAGAGTCATTGTGGCTGACTTTCCATCAGCAGAGAATCTTCCCTGCAGAGCATTTTTGGACACTACCAAGCTGCTCAGAACTACTGCAGGACAAGAGTCATTGTCTCTGGAGTGGAAGAAGAACAGACAAGAATAGTGAGTAATTTTTGCTTCCTCCATGACCGTTGTCTTGAGTCGCTTTGCCAAGCCAACAACATTCTTTTCTTTGCTTTTTAAATACAAAGCTGTACATACATAAGGAATAAAAAGCTCTAATTTATTCTGTGAAAGTGTTCATCAAGTGAGAGACAGGACTCTGGGAAAAGATTAAGAGCTTACATTTTTCATTTGACTTATTTCACATAAAATTTCATAGAGGATAAAATGATGGGAGGCAAAGAAGCAATGATATTTCTGTTTTATCTCTTTCTAAGGACCATAAATCTTTCTGAAGTATCATTAATTATAGCAGCGCCATTCACAATGCTATTGTTAAGGGCCTATCAGCACTCCCATTATAAAGCCCTATTTTCAAGGGTTTATAACTTGGTTAGAAGAATTTTGTTTCTGGCAAAAACTTTGTTGGGGCAATGTCTCCATCTAAGATAATTTATTTTAAATGTAAAGCACAAAGAAAAATGTTACCTCTTCTGAACAGAGTAAGGGAGAGACTAGGAACTTTCTGGGGTACAAAGCTAATGCTGTCTTGGCTGATTGAATTTGTGCCATCTGTGAATTCCTAAGACTGTATTCAAAGAAGTTATCTCTTAGATGAATTTAGATGATTCCTTTACAACACAAGTTTCCAATTACTACAACTGAATTCAAGACCTGGAATATTCCTCTAGTGGCTGTAATCAAATCAGGTTTGATTTCTTTAGCTGCAGTCAGTCAAGAAAGAATTTAGCACACAGCATGGAAAACAGCTTACATGTTAAGAAAACTTCGGTGTCTTCAGATAGCTTTCCTGGGTTTTTTTTTTTGTTGCAGGGAGGATACACATCAAGAATGAGTGAAGCTAATGCTCATGCACCAAAGTGAGTATTGACAGCAGCAACATGGAGGAATTGCTCTGTCATGGCCAAGCCATGGTGAAATATTAAAGAGGCACTGAGTTTGTCCAGATGTGCTGTAAAAATGCCCAGCAAAAGGCACTGGTGAGACTGGGAGCGCATAGGGAAGAAAGGTCACTGCTTCACCTACATAAAAACACGAGCAGGTGACCTTTTGCCTGTAGCAACTTGTAGATACATCAAGAAAGCCATGAGCTCTGCCCAGTCATGTCTGCATGTCGGGAAAGAGCAAGACGCTCAATAAGACAGATCAACAAAATCATTGCGGCCTTTTTCGAAAGCAATAGATATTAATGAATGGAAACTTCTGGGCAACTTTTTTTTTTTTTCCTGTTTTAAAGTAGAAAGATTAGATGAAAATGTATTTTGTGAGGAGTGTGCTGACACCCTCAGGTAATCTCCATCCTCTGTCCTCATCAATAATCTAGCACTCTACCTTTCCCTGTTACATTACTGTCTGCAGTAATCCAATTCACTTCGGTCCCCTTAGATCCTATTAGAATCTCTCACAAAATTCTTCTAGCTCTGCTCTATAGTGTTCTGGGATTATTTAGTCTTAACTTCTGCTGCCTGTTTTCCTTAACTACAATTCTTTGCACAGGGACTAACTTTTGTGGATTGCACATTTAACCTCACAGTGAGTCAGAAGATCAAAATTAATGCAAGGGAGTATTGTCCAGTGGGGTCCCCAGAGCACCCTAATTCTGTTTGGAACACTGTTGAATATACCATGTGATAACAAATTCCACTATCTAAAGTACTTTCTTCTATCAGTTTTGATTTTGTCATCTTTTAATTTCACTGCACGTGTTCTTTGAAAGGATAAATAGGCAAGTGCAAACAGAACTTATTTCTACATATTATTCAGTCCCTTAGGTACATCCTTTGTATTACATCTTATTTTTCTCCTCTCTAAAGTAACACAGTCTTAATGTTTTGTTTGTTTGCCTTTTTAATGTGGAAATCTTACCATATCCTGTAATTTATTGCTGTTATTTGAGCAAATGCCTTCCTGGAATTCTCCTCAGTTATTAATGGTAAGTCAGTCATGCTCAATGATGATATCTAAATAACAGGCTCGACGTGCAGGAACAGAGATGTCTCCTCTGGCTGCCTGGGCAACATCAGGGGCTCAAATTAGGCAGAAATGGACCTCTGACAATATTCCTAAGAACTGTGGCAGAGAGTGGCAAACTGTGGAAAACTCCTTTATTCTCTTCACTCTGATTGCCAGGATGACTGTGAAATACCACTTTGCACCCAGAGTTCTGCTTCCTGAAAAATGGCTTCATGGCTGAAAGCGAGCCTCTGACAAACTCAGTGATGTCTGGCTTGCTCTCTGATCTCCAGCCTGATCTGATCTAATTCTGTCTAATCCCTAGTATTTTTTAGATTCTGAACTGTACAATACCCACTGTTTGCAAACCTGACTCTTCCTATTTTCCCACTTTACCTATTTTGTAGCATATTTCAATGCACTGAATCTCCTGATGCCTGACCATCACAAGAACTACAATATGATATAAATCTTTTGGTAATTATCTTAAACCAGTGTAACTTCAATCTTTTGACAGTTACTTCTAATTTGCAGTGGTAGAAATAAGAGCAACATTGAGCATTTTGATGACATCACAGCTCTTCTGTAGCAGCCATGTTAGAGGGCCCACAGGACAGGAATAGCTGAAGCCCATAACTGGAGTAGATTGTAGAAAAAAATAACACAATGCAGACAAGTTATTCAGAGTCTTTTAATACATGGAACTAAGTATAAGTAGTATTAGAAGAAGATTTACTGCTGTAAAAGCAATGGAATTAATGTGCTTTCACAGCAGGGAAATTTTACAGCAGTTAAAATCTCAGATCTATTATGGAAGCAGGCTTTATTTTTTTTTTTTTTTTTTGTCATTTTGGTTAACAGTTTTTTTCTTATTAGAAATGTATTTTTACCAGAAGTCAGGGTTTTCCTTCATTGTTGCCCAGATTCCTGCATTACTGTTCCTGCAGAAAAGGCTGGAGAGGAAAGGACTGCAGCAGCAGCAGCCTTTCTTCCCGAGGCCCAGCAGGGAGAGGGGGCAGAAATTCTGCAGACCAGAAGGTTTGCCAGGGAAAAGCACTGGAATTCATCACTGCCTTATCACTTTGGAGAAGCTTTCTGTCCTGCCTTGTGCTCCTTTTTCAAGGGCTATAAAGTACTTCTGTTCCAGGGCACTGCACATGGATATTAAATTCTCATCACAAACATGATACCATTTTTGATTTCAGCATTTATCTATCTTCTGTTCTTATATGGCCACACTTACCATAATATCTCATACTTCACAATCTTTAACACATTATTTATCCCTCCAAAAGGCATATATATGAAAGGTAGCTGAAAATAAGCAATAAACCATTTTAATACTGTTACCATCTGAAGCTATGGATCTGTGAGAATTTTCTTCTCATTAACTCTGGAATGCTATTCATAACCTTGAGACTGATAATGCTTAGAAAATTATTTTACCTAAGAGTAAGCCCCTCCTCAATATATGTACTAGAAGTCTACAGAGAATTTTCCAGGCCCTAAACACAGATCCTCCTCTAAAACAAAAACAAAAAACCAAACCAAACAAAAAAAACCCAAAATCAAAAAACAACCCAAACCACACTCTAAATAAGATCCAAAGCCACCTAAACAGAAACAAACAAAAAACCCTCCCCCACACCTTAAAGGTGTTACAGAAGTCACATTAACGAAAACAAGGCCTGCCTTTCCAATCCTTTATTTATTTTAAAAGATTGGTGTCAAGTATTAGTAGTGATATTTAATCCATCTATAGATTTCACTTTTGTCTGCACTGGTCTATCATGTTCTTTGCCATTTCCTTTTAAATAAATAAACAAAACCAAAATACAAAGAGATATATCAAAGCATTTTGACAATGCTGTTTCTTTCCAGATCACTTAGCATGATTTCTCTTTGAAATTGTAAAATTAAAATTAAAAAAGCCAAGGGATACATTTGAGCCACTGCTTTCTTTTGGAAGCAATTAAAATTTTCTGTCCTCTCTACAGCTGTACTTGGGAACCTGGAAAGAATATTTAAAGCCCGAAATCCCCTCAAGGTCTGAGGCTGAAATAACTTGCACTTGCCAAGACAGAAATCAGACTATTTTGGTGTTGGATGGCATTACAAATACTCTGAGAACAACTAAGCAGCAGAGACATTGGGGAATATCCTTGGTATGACCAAGATAGTGAAGATCAAGGATACAAATCTGAGTTTGTGGGAGGGTTGCAATAAACAGACAGTTTCAGATATGAGTGTGCAGACAAGTCTTCAAAGATGGCACCAGCAGAACATACCCTGTGCATTGTGTCTCACCCACAGAGGACATTAAATTGAGATACTTGAGTCAAAAGGGCCCAGATCCCTACAATAGGATGCAGCTGAATTGCATCAAGAGTAAAAGAAAAAAATTTAAAAAAAAATAGGCTGGAAATCCAGTGCTTTTTAGCTACTTAAGCCTGGAGATGTATAGAACTTGGTTGAGATCCCTCTGCTGAAGAGAAGGCTCTCTCTGCACCTTTGTGCAGGAGGACCATGAAGCTATAGGGATCTGACATATGAAGAAGCTGGAGGAATCTGACACATCCTGAGCTTCACATTCCTCCTGGATGTCCCAAAGCAGCCCCGCGACCTGCCTGGTTCCTGCCCCACTCCGGACACTTGCGCTTTCACACCAGCGCTCCATCACCCATCACTGTCACTGTCCGACCTGCGGGAGGCAGAGGCTGGACATTGTATTTTATCGACTATTTATGGTATTTTATTTACTATTCATGGTACTATTTTATCTACTATGTATGGTACTTTCGGTACACTCCAGCAGCCCCCCTGCAGCTCCACAAATCCCTGCGGAGAATGCCAGGACGAGCCAGCCAGAAGTCAAGAAGTGGGAAGGTGGGAGAGCCAGAGAAGGTTCTGGGACGAGCAGGGATGAAGAACAGGATTAGTGAGAGGACAAGAGAGTGTACTCTTAAAGTGCACCAGGGGACTTTTAGGTTGGAAATTGGCAGGAATTTCTTCATGGGAAGGATCATTAAACACCGGAACGGGCAGCCCAGGGCGGCAGCGGAGCCACAGTCCCTGGAGGCGTTTAAGGAAAGACGGGACGTGCCGTGCTTTAGCTGAGGCAGCGATGCTCGGCCGTAGGTTGGACACGGCCACCTCAGCGATCTTCCCCAGCCTAGGTGATGCTGTGAGGGCAGGAGGCCCTGTGGAGAACAGGGAGTGCGAAGGGGAAGGTGACATGAGCGCTGTGGGGCGGCCCCTCAGCACCGCAGCGCCATGGCGGCGAGCGCGGGCGGGCACGGACAGAGGGAGAGGCGGGGAGGGACGGGAAGGAGGGACGGGAAGGAGGGAGGGGAAGGAGGGAGGGGAAGGAGGGAGGAGAAGGAGGGACGGGAAGGAGGGAGGGAAGGTGGGAGGTGGGGGAAGCCGCCCCGAGGAGGGCGGAGCGGCCGCCGCGGGCCGGACGCGCCCCGGTTACCGGGACAACGGCGTCGGCCGAGCCCGAGCGGCCCGGCACCCGCGGGCCCCGCCGGCCGCCCACCCATGCCGCGGAAAGCGCTGCGCTGCGGTCTGCAGCTGGAGCTCCGCTCGGTGAGTGCCCGGGCCGCGCTCCCCGCCCGCCTCGGCCGGCGGCAGAAGCCGCGCTTCGCTCTTCCGGCATCGCTGCCCGCCCCGCTTTCCTCGGCCGGGCCGCCGGAGCTCCCGGGGCCGCCGCGGGGCCGCTCCGCCCGGCGCTCAGCCGCTGGGTGCGGCCATCCTCCGGCCGTGCCCTCCGCAGCCCCTCCCGCTCTGCCGTGGCACGTTGTGGGGGTGTTCGTCCCTGTGCCCCCGCCCTTCCGCTGGTGCCGCTTTGGAGTTGTCGTTTTCCAGTGGAAAAGGTGTTTTTTGAGACGCACCGATTCTTGGGAAGCTGTAGGGTGTAGGGGAAAGCACTCTCGAGAGGGGAAAGAAAAAAGCTAAAAGCAAAACAAGTCCCAGGAAAGAGCGGCTTGTTCACGGCTCTGGGCAGCTCTGAGTATCTGGGTGTTACGTGGCGGGGAGTGAGTTAGAGAGTGTGAAAGTGGAAAGTTTTGACATTAATTATGTTAGAATTGTACTCTTTGCACTTTGCAAAGTTTTCTGCTTATATCCAAGCTGGGAACACAGCGAGGAGCTGTACCATGCTCCTGAAAACTTTGCAGAAGTAGCTGTGTTAGGCAGTGCCCCGTTAGCCTGGAGGTGGTGTCTTCATGTGCCCTGGTCCTGTACTCCAGAACAAGCGCTGCCACATATAAAATAACAGCTGCTGCTGAGAGGAAATCACCGATGCCATCCACAAAACTCGAGTGCAGATCCAGGAAGTCCATACTGGGAAATTGCCCAGGTATCCCTGGTTGCTTAGCTACCCTTGTTCCCAGCCTTGAGCGGCTGCTCCGAAGCAGAGCTGTGGATTCGCGCACATGGATGGCCAGGGTGTCACCCTGGCGGTGTTGCTGTGCTGTCTCAACAGCTGGTGTTTGTCCCCGCAGTGCCAAGGCTTGCTTGGACCCTGGAGCAGGGCAGTGTGCTTTCCTTTTCTGTGCCCACTGGCTGTGAGCTGTTCCTGTGCCAGGAGCGAGTGCAAGGAAGACATTTCCCCAGGGTCAGCTTTTCAGGTGTGGGGTATTTGTTATTTATCCTGCTCTCAAGGCTATAAATAAGAATGGAAAGAGGCTACTCTTACACAAATGTCAACACTGTTCTTTTCATTTAAGGAGTTTTTTTTTTTCTTTAGTGTTTGCTCCTTTGATGTGTTTTTTTGGCAGCAGGTCTTTCATTTCCCAGCTGATCTTTATCAGCTAAAGCACCTTGGTATTTTTGGTAATATTTTGTATGATGGACTCACCAGCCTTCTAACCATCTTAGGGATGGGAGCTACTTTTCCAGTTTGAATTTGCATTGGTCAGAGTGAGAATTGGACCCCACATTCCAAATGGGCTCTTGCTTTTGTCTTAGGTGATGTAGGGGAAAAAAAAAAAAAAGCTAGCTTTCATCTTATGTATCTTAATATGAGTCAGGATCATTAAAAATGTTAGAAGATGTGAATCCTAGTGTACAGAGAGGAATGTTTTTAATGGTAACCTCAGCTTGATACATCCTGGGTTTTGCACATTATTGATGCTGTCCTTTGGCCAGTTCTGTACCATCTTTGATATTAACTGCTCTACTAACTATTATTAAATTTTTTCATCATAAATAATAATTTCTCATTATATCCCTTATCCAGAAAATGGCTTTTCAATAAAATGTAAAATTTTGCTTGATTGATCTGTTTTTATGGAATGTGTCCTACCTTTTCTAGTGATCTTTTAATCCATATCTTTATTTTTGTATATTTAAATATTTTGATCAATGGGGGTATCAGTTTTCAGATCTCTCTCTCTCTCTCTGTCTCACATGGTCCTTGTGTATATTATTTTTCAGCAGATTCTACCTTCCCTGATTTAATTACATTTCATTTAAGAAAAATTACATTCTTTTACAACATAATGCTGAACATGATTCAGCCTCCCTGTGGCTTCTTGGTCCAGGCCTAGTGTGCATATTGAATGACTTTTGTTTCCATCGTTTAATTCTTCAAGTTGTCTTTTCTCCTGTGTTAAATTTTATTAAAGCCAAGTCAAAATACTCAGTTGTGTTTGGGACATAGATTTGTTAGCTTTCACATCTTGGCTGATCTTTGTTATGTCCATTAATTCTCTCTTCAATTGCTTTATTTGTGATCAAAGTCTTGTTCAAATTTCTGATTTATTTTCCTGCCCTTTTTACAGTGTTCTGCGTATTTCTCCACCCTCTTTGAAGTCTGTCCAGTTGTGTCAGAAGTTCTGGCCTCTTTGTTTTTCCCTTGCTTTAGGATACAGATGGGTTTTGCTTCCTTTGACTTAATGAAATTCCAAGATCTTCTCCGATCTGAGTCCCCCAGCTCTTTGGTTTGTCTTGCTGGTAGTTTTCTTCATTTCGCTTCTCAAATGGAAGGCCTTACTCAAAGACTAAGTAGCTTTTAAGTTTGGCTTATCTTGCCATGGACTGTGTGTAATAAGTGCTCTAGAGGGTTACGATCAGTAGAATTCTGTCCTTTTCTGTGAGCTTAATTAAGTGATTTCTTTATGATTATTTGTCATGTCCCAGCAGTGGAGGGACTGGGGGCTGGTACACATTTTCCATCCTCCTGGGAACATTCAGCAGAGATGTCCACCATAACCCTGTCCTAGAAATTTCTCATGGTCTTGAGGTTGCTTGTAAGGTCGGTTAATTGCAGCACTGATCTCCCTCTTCCTTAGCTGATCCATAGATAACACTCTTACCATCTTTAAAATAATCCCTCATCCTGCTGGAGCAGTCTGCAGTCAGATAAAGAGCTTCAGTTTGTCTCCCAAGTGTCATGGAGCTCTGCATGTTATCGAATAGATGTCATGAGCTGCAGATAGGCATGTGTCATTCATTTTGGAACTGCTTTAAAGTTACATGGCCACATATATTTGGTGTTCCAGCCCAGGTAATGAATTGTGCAGTTTATCTCCAGGGTAGTAACATCACAAGTTTCCACATGTGCTGCCATGGCCCACATGCCCATTTGTAAGTATTTGTTTTCTTTTTACAGAATAGCCAAAAAAAAAAATGGGACCTGTTGTTGTCACGTTTGCCCATTCCAGCATCTTCAGATCTCTTACCTTTCATCTCAGTGAATGGGCAAACATTGGCTCCCTTCTCTAAAGTGAAAGGCACAAAGCTCCAGCTAAAAATGGCTGTAAATTTTACATAAACATCGGAGACAAAAGTGAGAAGTAAAGCTGATATGACATGTAGTATGTAGTTTGAGGATTTTTCCTTGTAGGAATGAAATCTGTCTCTCTCACTCCTATTCACACTTGCAACTGCATGAGTATCATACAAGCTGTTTAATGTTTGACAGACTGTTTCAATTGGGTTATCCATTACTCTGGCACTTTTCTTATGGATTTGAAGCCCTCATTTATATGGAGAGGAAACCCTTTTTTTACCTTATACTTTATCTGTAGTGATGTATCACACATTGTTTTCTTCTAGTTCTTCCACCTGTTTTCCTGATGTTTATGTAGTTTTCTTTTAAATCCAGTTAGGATTTCTCAAGTAAAATATTCACGTGGGAGTGGGAGACTGTAACCAAACCACTTATTTTAATTTTCATCACTCTCCTCCTTTGTCTTTCTACCTGGCAATTGGAAGTCTGAACACTTTCTCTAGAAACCTTATGTGGGAAGAGACAACCTCGTATTTCTAATACTGACATAAAAAATGAGCATGAGACCTTAAGTGAAAGGTGTCAATTCTCTGTCAGGGAAATAAAATAAATCCACATGGCTTGAAGAAAATAGCAAATAGTTTTGCAATGAGTTGTGTACATTCTTGCAATCAGAGCTTTAAAAACAGACTGACTTCTTACTTAAAGAATTTAAGAATTGTGCAGAGAAAGTTGAGAGATTTGCGGCAGCCTAGCAAGAAGCCTTCCCTGTTTTGAGTTTAAAGATGGCCAAACTTCCCAGAGAAAGGAAAAAATGTGTCTGGTAGTAATGGAACAACAGTTATTTTTTGTCATTTACTGAAAGTTTGCAAATAAACTTGCACTTTCTGGTGGCTGGACAGAGTGTGGATATCTAAGCACGTACATTTACCAGCTTCATTCTGTAGTTAGGCTGAAGTTTAGGTGGGTTTAGTTTTGTGTGTTGGCATCTTCATATACGAGATGATTGTGCCTTACACAGTCAGTGCATACCTTTAACTGTATTAACCTGGCCTTGGGTTTCAGTTTTGGTTGAAGACAATGGAGTGTGTTTACTTAGAAGAATTTGGTCCTGATTGTTTTAAAATGGTGACTATTTTTTCCTGACCAGTCAGTACAAATAGAATTGCTTAGAGAATATATATTTTTTTTTTTTGCTTTAGTCTGTTATATCCTGACTTTCACAAATCAACCATTTCAGTCCTGATTCTTTCATTTTTATCTTGAAAACAGCCATTGCTTGTCTAGCTAAAGTTCAGTTTGTTTAATGAGTGTGTTACTCCTGCAGATAACTTGTCCTGGAGTGCAGCTGAAAGACAAACAGGAACTTTATCTCAGTGTCTTTGTACTTGGGCAGTACCACAAAACTGAATGTGTCCCTGCAGTGTTCCCACTCTTCTTTCAAGAAAAATTGGTATTTGAAAAGGTAAGATATGTCAAGGGCTGATACAACCCAAATAAACCCCATCACAAATTCCACAAAAACTGTCTGCAAAACCCATGAGCACAAATAATCACACTGAGAATGGAGCACTATTTTATCTCCTGCTTCTCTTTAGCACAGAGGAGGGGTGTGCCTGTATTATCCACATGGGGACTCAAGAATTGTGTGTACTGAAGATTCTAATGTATGATGAGACTTTTTAGGTATTTGTTGATTCTTTTGTGAACTGTCCTTCCTCAGTGTCTGTTTTCCTGGCTTGAAAGGGACTGAATGTTTTTGTTCTAAAAATTATGGCAAGGTGAAGAACAGGGACTGTACAATATAGAAGAGGCAACTTAATTTAGTAGAAAGATAAAATAGCAGCTCAAGCCTTTTTGGTGACATCTTACTCCCTTTGAGAGACTTTTTTTCATGGTTTGTCAGCAGAATTCCCAGATTGGTACTCTGGCCCTGTAATTTATAGTTGTTTATCACATATTCTGAGTCCCTACTAGCTTCATTATTAGTACCACAGGGATAATGAAACACAGTATCTTACAGATATGATCTGGCTTCTTCACTACCTATGAATAATAATACTTTACCCTTTCTAGTTCTTTTCCTTTAAGCATTCCCCAGCACTTTGAAAACCAGGCTGAGTAAACTTGCTCAGAGTGATGCTGTGGTGAAGGGGATGAGAAACAAACAGTGATAATTTCACTACCTCTGAAAAGTAAAAAAGACCATCATTCTTTAAAGGCAAACATAACACAAACCTCTTAAGGGGAATGTACTGAATGCTGTTTTCAGTGTAATGTAGGGGACCACCATCCAGTGCAACATCCTCCCCTGTTCCTTGCTGCCTATTCACACAGGATTCAGATTTAAAAAAAAAACCTGAACAGGAGACTGAAAAGTCACCTCTGTGAAAATGAAGCTTAAAGCATTACTAATAAATTAGAGAACATTGACCAATCAGAACTGTAGTGCATGCAGCAAAGTATGTTTCCCTCTTGAAATTTGCTTAGACACTGCTTGCCTTTACATCTTCTGTTCTTCACAATAAATTATATTTTATTATTTACATACAGAGAGGGAACTCTGTATGGATGGAAATTACATAACAAGAACTGCTGGCTTTCAATGAAATTGATCATGTTACAAATAATAATTTTAGTATCCTTTATTTTGCCAGTGGGGATATGACTCTTGACAACCATCTTGGCAAGGAAGAGCATTGATTTTTGGGGCTTTTTTTCCCTTTGCTTTACCCAAGAGGTCCATCTGATTACTTTGACTGTGCCATTATTATTATTATTTATTTTTCAGGAATTTGCTAATATAGTTGATCCTGGAGACCTTGTGAAGTTACTGGAGTGTAAGTTATGGGTTTTTGTATACTATGTTATATCTATTAATGCCATGCATATATGGGCTCTAAAGATGTTTTGGAGATTTAAAGTATGTGATAGTTTTTATATCAGGAGCCTGTTCTCTGAAAATCTAGTGGGTAACCACTATTATCTAACAAAGTCCTTCTAGAAATGTATGTTGCATGCTTTGGAACAGGAAAAGGGTAAAAAGTCATAAGTGACTGAAAGGCCAGCTGGTTATCTGGTAGTGGATTCCTTTATATGGTCATTTATTTGATTCGTTTTAAAATTATAGAAGGATAAACCTCCAATTTTTGTAAAGTTATTATTTTCCCTTTTAAAAAAATAGTATCTTGCTGCATGTGTATAATAATTGTGGTGAGAAAACACTGACCTGAACTCAAAATGCAGGAATATTCAGCCCCACATGGGAGTTATCTGTAAAGGGGGCAAAGCTTGCATAATCTTCTTTAAAATAGGAAACGCTTGGCAGTAGATAGAACTCACAAGTTCTAAGTTAGATTTAATGTTGTCATTTTTACCCTACTAATGCCATTGTGTTCATCTATAATATTTATGCAAGCTATACTTAATTTTATCTTATTATTGGCGTGGTGGAAATAGTGCGGAGATGTACAGTGCTGTGAAGCTTACAGCAGTGATTAATTTTTCTTGGGCTTTGACTATGTGAATTTTCATTCTAGGTTTTTTTTTAACTCACGAAAAAACTTTTTTCCCTTCTAGTTGACACAGCAGTACTTGAACTAATACAGCTCGTTCCTCCAGGTATTGTATCAGTCTTTTCATAAATTATGCAGATTAATAGGTGAATTTCCATGAGGACATTGCCCATTACAGCACAATCACTTTTTTCAACACACAAACAACATAGAAAGCCCTTCAACAAATAGTCCTCTCAATATAAAATGTTAATAGATCAAGAGGATCTCATTCTTAAACAAGAATAATAACTGAATATTTAAATGTATTGTACTCAGGCTTAGGAAAGTGATAATATTTTAAAAATGGAAAACAAACTGAAATCACCCATTGCATAATTATTAGCTGCATCACAATTCACTTCTAGAGAGGCTGTCTATGAAATTTCAGAGTGCATAATCTCGTTCTCAGAATGACACTTTTTTCCTTCCATTTTAATGGTGACCATTGGGAAAACTGTTATCCTTGCTATAAGTATTACAGGTCTCTTGGGATGTGTGAAGATAATAAATAGCGATTTGTCATACTTCTGTTATTGGTTTGTGTGATTATAAAAATCTATTTTAATGAAATTCAAGTGTTCCCATGAATAATGTAAATCTGCATTTTATTGGAAATAAAGTCAAGTTTTAAAGAGGACTCGTTTGGAAACTGTGGTATTAAAAGCACTCTCTGTCACTTGTCCTTAGTACTTTCAAGGAAACTACTGCTTCTCTCAGGTGACTTAACAGATTGTTTACTTGAAGAAATGAAGTGAATGGGGATTTTTTTTTCTTTTTTTTTTTTGTGGGAAGGTAAAGGATCTTGCATAAGAATTTATTTTCAGGGCTTAGACGTAGGTGTGATACAGCGCAACATAAGCTAGCAAGATGGCTGCAATAGCACAAGTTACATTTTTTTCACAATATACATTCAAGGGTTTACCTCTAAAGGAAAACATTTTTTTTTAGAAGTAGGAAGCCAGGGTATTGAGAAAACCTTAAAATAATTATTTTGCTGTTGCTTATGTTTCTTTTTACTTCTACTATTACTGTTCTGTAGTATGGAATGGTTTTTCATAAGGGATTGGGTGCCATTAAAAAATACTGGTTTTTTTCTGGGGCATGGAAGGGAAAGAAGGAAGAAAAGTACTGAAAAGTTACCTGAAGAAAACCTTTCATGTGCCTATTATAGAAGAGTTAACACAATCTTCTTTAATTTTTTTTCCGGTAACATTGAAACATAGTTTCACAGTAGATGCTGCACATTTTTGCTGCTGATTTAACTTGATGAGGTTATTTCCTAGTCCTATAGGAGTTTTAGAGCCATGCTGTTAATTTGTAAAGAGCAAAATTTATCCTGTTTCAACATGGCTCTGTGTGTAGTGTCTGTGCTGTGTGGCTTTGTCTATTTTCCAATTAAAGTATGTATTTTCTTTTTAGTGGGAAAAGTTCTAGCTACATATGAAGAAAATACAAGAGATTTCCTGTTCCCTGACCCTAAGCTTACCCATGGGCACCGTGGTTTGCAGCGTGAGGTTTTAATGAAGAGGTCCCCGTCTTTCACAGTGAGTGAATGTCTGTGGATTGTATTTATGACACAGTCTGCTTCACTGAAGAAACCCCTTGAACTGCTTCAAATGAAAAGCAATTACTTCTGACAGATTTTGCCATTTTAAGGTGTTGAATGTACAAATCCACAGTTGAACTTTGGGGAAAGTGTAATCTTTTTTCGAAATGCTTCAAGAAAATTATTTAATGTGGAAAAGTTAGTTTCCACTTGGTTTGCAGTGTGGCGCCATGACATGTCTCCATTCAGTTTAATCTGTGATGCAGCTGGTGGCTGAAGGGATGCAGGAGGTGTCATATTGACTTCATGGTTCTCAGCAGAAGCCATGTAACTCTCCTCCTTGGTCCCTCTCCATAGCATTTTGGAACAACAGCTAATTGGCAGAAAGAGTGCAATGAATTAATGCTAATTTTCTGGAGATAAGGACTCAAGTACATGTTAAATGAAAATGAATTCATTTCACAATGCCCTTTCATGAAGTTTGACTGTTGAATCTTAATTGCCAGCAGAATAACCCAGGAAGGCACCTTAAGGAGAATGGTGATGATGTGCTTTGAGGTTTTAGTAGAGTTTTACTGGTGGATTGGCAGGACATTTGGATAAGAACTTAATTACCCCGTCCGTTGTGGTTGGACTAAAAGCACATGGGAGGCGGGAAATGCTGATTAAAGTTCATTGTTATCTTTTAGCTGCTGTAGTCTTTCCCTGGAAAGGGCAACCTGGAAACTGCCCAGGCACTTGCAATTAGAAGTGCTAATTTGGTGTCTAATGCTGTGTTACATTTGAATGAATTAAAGTTGTGATTTTGTGCTACCAAATGTCTGATTCTGCAGTAGCTTAAACTGTCCATGGAAAAACAACCATTATTTTTTGGCTGTAGTATCTCTTTGATATGGCTCATCCCATGCATCATGATGTGGCTCAAGAGATGGGGTGGGACTGTTTTGCTTTCATGCTGCTTACGGAATAGGTGCCTTCCTGGTGTTGAGAAAGAATAGTGAGGTAGGAACAAATGAAGTGGTATTAGCTAAATGTTTTTAGATTTTTTTGTTAACAGAATATAGTGAGTCTTAAAGAAGCAGAGCTGCTAGACAAGTTTGATGGATTTTGTCAAACACTTACTTGAAACAAAACTTACGTATTTTCTAATAAAGAGAAAGTGCCATAATTTGTGAGCTGTGAGAAAATGTGGTCAGGGTAATATGGATGTGTAGGTGATGAATAATGACACTGTAGTTAGGTTTAAAAAGTTGTCTGTGGTAAGACACGGACATACTTCCATGACCTTGCGAGCAGCATAAATGAAATCCATCTCTGCCCTGTAACAGGGACTGCAGAAGCTTTTGTTGCTCCATTCCATCTCCATAGCTTGGAAGTACAGTATAAGAAAGAATTTTGTCATAGTGGCCCCCTTTTCAGGAATAATGCAGAAGCTGAGTTTTATGATATTGGAAGGAGGTTCCCAAAAGGAACTTCTTGTTCCTCTCCTCGCTTGCTAAATGGAATTACTATGAAAGGATTTTTACCTCCAGTAGAAATGCAGTCTCAAGTGCTTCCATCTCCCAGTGTTCCCTGAGCTTTACTGGCAAGTGCCTCATGCTAAGTCTGTCAGCACGAAGTGCTGGATGTGGATGCTAAGCAAAAGGAAGTGTTAAACAAGGTCTTGAGAACCCTCACATTATTCCTATGCTACTGAAACCATGCTCTTCCCACATGAAAAGTTATTTATAGCCAGCTGTGATTCTGAATATTTTTGAATGGCAGCTGTGCTTCAGTGACACTTTGATACCCAGTAAATTTGTCTTTTATTAAAAAAATAAAGGTAGCAACAGTAAGGTTACAGTTGTGGAGTTCAGATAGGCAGTGACAAGCAGTGTCTGATTAACACTGTTAATCTGCCTGTTGGAAGGAATCCCAAGTTGAGAGGATCAAAACTCTCCAGAAATCTGGCACTTGGCTGATAATGTCCCTGGCTAAATGTCTTACAAGGTTTGCAAACTCAGTGTGCATACCAGACATGCCTTGAGTTATCTCTCCTGGTCCAGTCTTGCCCAGCTGAAGCTCTTGCTGGCTCTGCTGTATTTCTCTGCAACCATTGCCTTTCAGAATATGTTTATGCCTGGACTGTGGTAGTGATTTCTTACAGATGTTCTTATCTCCATCCCCCACCTTTATGCAGTATTTGCCACATTACTTAAAACAGTTTCTTTTTAGCTGTGCTATCTTCTATTAACAGGCCAGTGTAAGGCCCTCTGTTATATTCCTATGTATGTTTTTAAGCTAGGGCTGTACTTGTGTTCCTCACAGTCTAAAGCACATATTAGACTTGTGTTCTTCTAAATATGAACCTTTATATTTTTCCTGTGATCAAATTGATATTATGTCCCTTCCGTTTCATGATTGGTGCAGAAATGCTCAGGGCTGCAGACAGCACTAAGCCAGAAGCAGAAGACATCCCAAAAACTTTCCAGCTGGATTTTCATTTACAGATGTGTTTGGGGCTATATGATGCTTATTACATAATGCATAATAATTCATGATTCAATGTTGAATATCCTACAGCAATCCCTGATTTGGGAACTGCAGGAAACAGAGCAAATCCTCTGATGGCTTTGGCATGTGAGTTGCTTTTGACATAGCCATGTCTGTGCATTCAAATGCCATCCCATATTCCCTCTCCACAGACTATTTCTCTGATGAAACCATAGTTTGTGTCATTTTTTAAGGATGAACACTTAACAATTTTGTAATCATTTCCAGTCTCTGTAAGAGCAGTAGGTGCTCTATTGTTGCATTTTATAGTAGACTTACTAATTCTGATGTGTCCTTTTTTAAATTGTTGATAGCACTTGACAATTCATTAGTAATAAAAATGAGTTGATTAAAGATGATCAGGCTTAAAACCTCTTTTATGTGCCATAACTTGACTTGATTGAATCCTGGACTCTGTTAATTGCTGAGACTGAGCTTTCTTGGCATTTTTGTCATTTGATTTCCATAATCTATCCTGGGGCCAGATCATGTTCCCTAATGGGAAATCAGTGTTTAGGCAGGTGGTAGAGAATAGTTTGGTTAATCAATAGATTTCACTTATGAAGTTCCTGCTAATTCTTATGGATGTGGGACAGAGTCACAAACAGACCCAGCTCTTTTTCATGTCTCAGTGATTTTGTGTGTTCATGTGCACAAATGCCTGTGAACTGAGATGCCTCAGGCAGCAAATTCTGTCCATGTTGAAAGAAGAGAGGGTAGAAATTTCTGGAGGCACTTGATTCTCTCTTGGATTCTGCAGAGCTATATAAAGGATGCACATAGACAATTGCCACTTCTTTATAGCATCTGTGGCATTTAGTTCTTTTATGCCTTTTTTAAAGCTGCTGTTTGGGAAAATAATGTTTGTGCGTTGTAATTTCTGTCCTTTACACCCAGTACATTCTATAATGCATTGGCCAATGCTCAGTGAATGGAAAGGCAGTAGTTTTCTGAGGTGTTATGTTCCTAGCCATGGCTGCAGTAAAAGGTGAGTGGAACAGAAGCTCTAATCATGTAAAAATGGAGGGACCTGCTGGCCATTACTGGGTGTGTGCTGTGCTTCACCAGGAGGCCCAGTGGGACCCCACTGATTCCACATGGGACAAACTAGAGTTACACCGTGGGCAGGAGGGGATCATGGGGGGGTGCAACATGGTTATGGAACAAGGGAGGCATCCAAAGACATCCAACTACTCCAAAGATTACTGAATGAAGGGTATTCTTAGTCATACTGTTAAAAAGGAATAGTTATTTGCAGTGTGATTGACTGATTAAACAAATGTTTTTACAAATCAGATGGCACAACTGAGACTGTTCTCAAACAAGTTTACAAAGTTAGTATTAGTGAAACTCCTAGAGCATGACTGAAATTTTTATTTATGCCATATTGCATGGCATGAAAAATCTTTAAAAGTGTTTTTGACCAAAAAAATATTAAAATAAAAAGTCAGACCTTAATTGTTGTACAAAAGCAGTGTAATCATGTGTAATTGAATTGTCAGAAATGCAAATGTTAGCATCTTGACATTTACCATTGCTGTTCTGTCTTTTCTAATTATCTTTATTAAAGGCTGAAATTAACAAAGGAAATGGCTGAAAATTAGGAATGGTTTGTTACATTAGGTGACATTTACCTCTTTGATACCCTTTATCTTGAGTTGAAGCTTGATGTGCAATTATTGTCTCTCTTCTAGGGAATTGCACCAAAATTGAGATTTTCTACAACCTGCCTTATTTCAGACAGTCTGTTAGTCTTAGGAAGGAGTCACATACAGGTTAGAACAATTTAATTGTTTGCAATTTCTAGATTTAATATTGATAGCCTTGCTTCCAATTTTTGCATGTGCTGCTCACTTCAAACTTTCCTCATTCTTTTGTTGTGGTTAGAGCAGGTATCATGGGTGCTTGACAACTTGATTAAATTTTTAATCAAGTATGAGTAAAGAGTGGGTTTGGTGCATGACAGTAGATGCTGAGAGTTCCTTGAATCTGAAACAATTATCAGCTGGTGTGTTCTATGATCAGCTGAAGTGTCAGTCCCTGTAGGATTTGTGTATGGGAAAATGCCTTCTCACCATTTGTTACTGACACTTAAAATTAAGGACAGTGGAAACGAGGTGAAGTTAGAGAAGGTACATTATTAAACCAAACTAATTAATTTAATTGTTTTCCATCACTGTATCACTGACAGTAATGGAAATGCAGATTTTTGTTGAAAAGGCTGTCACCTATATTAATCTGGAAATGCTGCTTTTGCAGCAAGTAAAGTAAAAGGTGAAGTAGCACTCTTCTCACTCTTCTCTGGTCTCACAGACTGGAATTTTGGTTTGGATTTCTGGCACAAGCTGTCATATAAAGTTATTCTTATGTCCTCCTTTTTTTGCTGTAATATTGAAAAATGGTGCAGCATCATTGAAAGGATTGGTTGCCTGGAAGGCTTGTGTGCAAAGACACTTAGGAGACTTTGACTTGTTGATGGCATTTCTAATGACTTCAATGAGAAATTTTTTCCAAATTTAGCAAATTAAATGTATCAAGACAGAAAAATAATTAAAAATCAGTGAAAATTGTCATTGTCAAAAACGTGGCTTCAGTGAAGGTAACTTGAATAAGGGCAATTTGATTTAAAATCTAAACCATTCCTAAAAGTATCTATGAATGGCAGCTCAGATTTGCTTGTCCAGTTTCACAACTGATGTAAGCTAGGAGCAGCACCACCTGCTTCTGATGAAGCTGGATTAGTCTTAGAGAATTAGGTCTGGCTTTGTGTGGCCAGGTCTGTGCTGTGTCTCGCTTATCAGCTGCACCAGTGAGTTCAGATTCTGTCAATACAAAACAAACACGCAGCCTCAGCCTCACTGCCTGAGTGTAAAGGGAAAGGCTTGAAGGCAAGGTGGACATTTTATTTCTGGGTTACTCTGAACCAAAGCGGTCCATGTAACACTCACATTTACGGCTATTTCAAGCTCCAGCTTGAAAAAGAATTTCTAACAGAAAGAGTATTATTTTTCTCCACTAAACTTTACACTTTAATAAATTCACCATAATCCAAGGAAATACAAATTCTAGAGAATGAAGTTGCACTTCTTTTGGAGCTTTAGGCAACTCTAAATGCATATAATTTAAACTATTAAAAAGGCTCCTATTTTAATTTATGTCTTGTACTTTAAAGTGCAAGAATTTTAAAATAAAAGCTTAAGCAGATGAAAATATGCTTCAAATCTGTGTATGGCTAATTCAGGTAAACTTTGTATTAAAGGAACTTGTGACAAAATGCAATTTAATTTTTAGAATCTCACTAACTGTGTGAGAACTCTTATTGAGTAACTATCAGACACTTAACGTCTAACATGCAGTACTAGGTGTTTAACTTTCTCGTGATTTCAGAGAAAATAGTAAACATGTAAAATGGTAAAAAAATGGTTTTTTAAATTGCTGTTTGATTATAGTTTTGTGAGGGGACCTTCAGGTGCCATGGTAAAATTCCTAGTTCCTCGTTTGCATTATGTTCAGCGATCTTTATCCTACACGCCGTCAAATCAGATCATTTCTCTTCTTCACTTCAGACCGGTAAGAACTGGGTGCGTCATTCAAGCCTAAATGGAAAAATGCCCTCCAAGCTGGCGAAGCAAAGCCTTCCTTCAGCCGAGAGGGGCGGGCAGGGCTGGGCAGCCAGGAGCTACGAGCAGCCCACCATCGCCTCCAAGTCGCGCTCGCCGTCCCCGTACACCAAGCGCCGCATGTGCGAGCTCTCGGAGGAGGCCAGGCAGAGACTGGCCCACCTCAACCTGGGCCCTCACGAGTTCAGGAGAGACACTGACAGACCTCCCTTTGTCATCAGACGGGTTTGTATTCGCTCCAAGCTTAAGCTCGGTTCAAATGTTGTTCTTTCGTTAAAGAGCGCTCCAAAAATTCATTCAGCTCTTAGTTTAGGTGAATAATTTTTTCCCTCTCCTTAATAGTCTGTCATAGAGTGATTTAAATGTAAAATTAACTAAAATAAAATTTCTTTTATCTGCTTTAGTAACAGACAAAGATCAAATTCTTCCACGAATATCTTGGTTAAATTCTCTGAGGCCCCATTTCTTTTCTTCCAGCACACTAGACAGGATAATAGGTGTATAAATTCAGCTTGGAAGTAATTGATATTAGTATTAAAAAATCCTGAATAAGACTTTAAAGAAAGAGTGTCTAATCACACTATGAACACTTACACTTCCTCTCTTTCAACTTTTTTTATGTTGGTATCCTGTGATCTTTGGAACACTTCCTTTGCTCAGAGCTACATCTCAAACACTTTGACTTAGAGTTCATAACATAAGGACATTTTGCCATACATGAAAAATTGTCCTGAAATTAGGTACTTATTTAAAGAAATTGTGTGTACCTCTTTTAAAATGAAGGGGCTACATTTCCCAGTCACCTGCAGGATCATATGCTCTTTCCCCCCCGCCCCTCCCCCCCCCAACCCCTTAATCTTCTTATTGCAACAATTCTCTGTTTTTAAACAATCACTTTGAATTTGTAGGGGAAGAAATGGAATTGTTCATATAATGTGCTGTGACATTATGATTTCTGGGCACTTACCACAACCAGTTAGATAATCAAGTGGTTAAATAGTTTGCTTCTATCTTACCCTTTTACCTAGTATCACTACTAATTAATTTATAATGTATTGTCAAAGTTTAGAACACTTACCAAGTTTTATTCTACAAATAGCTACCTTTTAGAAATTCAAATGGCCTGAATAAGTCATTAATCATTCATCAATCTACTATTTCTTTCATATATTTTTCTTTTAACTCTTTTTACTTAATTCTTCTGGGTTTGGATCTAAAGGTGAAGTTCACAGTTCAATTATAGTGTCATTAACACTGATTATTGATTTTCAATGCTTGGTTATTTTTGTACAAAAAAAGGAAAAGCTTGTCTCTTGATTCAGCATGTCCTCACTGTCATGGCCTTTCTGGATTGAGAATTCCCCTTTCAGGAGAATATCTTTACTGCTGAGAACTCTTTTGGCCTGGAGATTTTGTGTTACATGAAGATCAAAATTGGATTATATTAAATGTAACTTTTTAATTAGGAAGAGATTCAGATCTCTCTTGGTGAGATCTGAGCTGTTTAGAATAAATATGAGATACCAGGAATTGTTTAAAAAGATTGCAGACATTACAGATGAAGGAGAAAAGAAGTGTTTTTTTCTTTTTTTGAACAATAAGATATTCAGAGTTTTTTATGCACAGTAATGCTAATAATGCACATGAACCAACTGCTATGAAAATAGTCTCAAATAGTATTTAAATAAAGTAAAATGTTTCAGAAAATGCCAGTTGTGGTCTTACAGACAAAACCAGAAAAAACTGGAATTGATACTGAGTATTTTAACAGTATTTTTGCTTCAGGTTGGACAACCAAATCCTGGTGCTAAAATTAATTCCTGGTGTTCCCTGCGAGAAAGCACAGCAGAGGCCTGGCCCAAGGCACCCCATGGTCAGTATTTTCTACTATATATCACATATATGCTTTTGATTTCTGCAGGAAGCAGTTTTATTTGGATCCTTTTATTATTATTTTGGTTTTTTTATTTATTATAAAAATGTGAGTCTGTGATGGAGAAAAAGCTGTCAGTTCTTCCCAGGAAAAGGAAGAATGCTGAATAAATTACTGCTTCAAAGGGTGCCCTTGAATAGTTCTTTACTTCATGAAGCTTGGAACATAGTTCTACATGATGTGAAAATAGGAGAGATTTCCAAAACTCTCTTTCACTCCCTTTCTTGTTGGGTTGGATGGTGGAGAAAATCTGCAACATGGCTTGTGGGTGTGTTGATCAGCCTTGGGGTATTGATTATTTTGAACTTCAGGGCTGTGTTCCTTCAAAAATGAGTAATGTTTATTTTAGCAGTATTTGTGAATAGTGGATCAGTGACTTACCATTATTAATGAACATCCAGGATGTGCTGTAGTATCTGCTTCAGCATCCTTTGGTATCAGTAAGTGAGAGTTTAATAAAAAATGTGGGACCAGAAATTTAAGAAAGCACCCTAAAACTTGATTTTATTGCACATGTCTTAAAATATGAGGATTTTAATGAGTCTCATCAGTATTTGTTTATGTGTACTCTGCCTCATTTTTATTTCATTTCCTCACTAATTATAATTTGTTATACAGCAAATCATTATGAACGTGTTATTTTACATTTGTTCTTTGTCATTGCACTGGGTGCTAGATTTTAAATGTTTCACATCCCCTTTGGGAACAGATTTGGCTGGATAAAGGAACAGACCAGATCATCTGATACTATTGCACACTTACAAAATGAGGTGGTGGTTTCTGGCTAGTATCTAGAAGACCAAAATCTACCTCAATATTAACATCCAGAGGATTCTTTGGTCACCTGCCCATGTCTTGAGGCTTAACTGTAACTTCTGAAAAGAACAGGTCCCTAGGATTAGAAATCTTAATGCAGACAGTACAGTTTAGTCCCTTTTTGCTTTTCCTGGGTCACAGTGTGAGGGTTGTTCAGTACAAACTGGTAGAACAGATCAAGAAATTAGATTTAATGTCAGTCCCTCAGGGATGAGGTGCATATTGACGCTGGTGAAAAATCCTGACCCAGGAGGGGTCTGAGAGTTTTTCCATGTGATTCACTAGGATCTGTATTTGTGTCTGTGAGTCAGTGGTGAAGGAGGGAATGCAGAGGTGATAGGAGAAGGTAGAGATGCTCACAGGGAAACTTGTTCAGAGAGGATTAGTAAAGTAGAGCAATGTACATGGGAAATGGTGAATTTGTTTTGATACTGATTTAAGCAACAAATAGTGTAGCAAAATGTGCCACTTCTGTCTGTGCAGAAGATGGTGCCTACCCTGATTCATTACTGCAAGCTTTGTATTCCATTTAATGGGAGGTTGTGGTTTTCAGCTAAAGAAGGTGATTTCCTGAAATATACTGAGGAGACAAAAAAAATATCTTTAGTTTTGTTTGTGAGGACAGATAGGATGCTTTGTAAAAGATTTCATAGAATTTAGGAAATGCAAATGTATTTTTGATTTCTTCTGTCACGGACCTTTATTCCTTCTCCAGATCCTTCTCCTCACGACAGCTACAGACCCAAGAAAACTGAAGTGAGTACTTTCAAGTGGTTTTGCTTTCACACTGTTTTTTGGGAAGCTCTGAGCTTCCCAATCTTTCTTGGATTGTCTTGCATAGGTATTTTTGAAACATTATCTACTGTAGTATCAGAAGTAAGAAAAAGGACATTTTAAATCTGATCTATCCCAGTTAAGGCCTGCTGAAAGATTATTTACAAACAGTAGAAGGAAAATTAGCACTCTTTAAAGATGCTTATGCCTGCGCATACAGAATTATCCTTTCCTTGGCCATAAGGCTTGCAGCAAGGCCATAGAGGAGCCTTTAAAGGCTGTTTGCTTTTGCCTTACCAGTTGTTCTGAGAACATTGTTCATTCTGGCAATGTGTGTGCAGGTGCCACAACTGGGAAACCACCGTTGTGTTATTTCACATCCTTTCTTTTTCAGATTTTGGCTTCTTTCTGTATTAAAATAATCAAAATATTAACATCAGGGTTGTTTTGGGTTTGGGAGGTTTTATTCTTTACATCTTCATTTAGTTGTTCTTCGCCTGTGTTCCTGAAGTACTCTAAAAATTATGGGTTTAGGCATCTAGTTATGTGTGCCCTCCTAGATTTCCTAATGTCTGGGAAAACTGATGATAATAGGGAAGAGGAAAGAAAAGGAATTATGAGGATAAACCTTGGTATATATATTAAGTAGACTTCTGTCAGATTCTAAACTTTTATTACCAAGGGCTGTAGTTCTGTGTACCATGTGACTCTAATATATTGTGCTGCCTCTGGATCGTTCCATGGGTTGTTTAGAGTCTCAGGCATTATTCTGAATCTGTGAGATTCCTGGGAAGCCTTCAAGTTGTGCACTCAGAAAAATTGATAAAAGGGCCATTGCAGTAAAGTTTTACATAAGGTGGTGTGTTAGTTACCAACAGATTCCTCTGAGACTTGTTGATTTACTTCAGACCATAGATTTTTGTATGAAATGAGAGTCCTTTCTCTTTCCCCAGCAGACAGATATTCCTGAATGGATATACAACCTTTAACCTTTTGGGTTAAGAAATAAAAACATGAATATTTTACATCTTGATATTCATAATAAATTGTAGTTTGTTGGGGTATTTTTCAGGCAAAATCTAGTGGAAAAGGTTTGGACAGTAGTGCTGTTTGCAAGGAGCATGTAAGCCCAGATCCACCCAAGAGAGAGTGCCATTCTGCTGCTTTGGAGCGTTCAGCACCTCCAGCAGTTCAGGAGTCTCCAAGTTCTGTGCTGAGTCGATCTTCTCTGAGGGAAAGGTAATGCCCTGCTTTTGTTCATGACATTCTGGAATTGGGAACATGAGCTGATGATAGCAATGCCTGCATGACTGTAGTTTGCATATTTGTAGTTTGCAAGGTGTGAAGGTTGAAAAGACTGAAAAATCTTCCTGCAGCAGCTGTATTGTTGTTTGACTTTTCCTTTTGCTGTGTTTACCATCACCTCTGCTTGATGACTACAGTCCTAGTAACATGGCAGCGAAAATCTCTGAAACAGTGGCACCCGAATTTTAGGCTGCCAATGTCCATCTGGAACAAAGAATTAATAAAGCATCACTTAAATGAATCATCACTCTTTCAGAGGTGATTGAAATCTCAGGAATGTAAATACAGATATGTAAAAATGCCAAGAAAACTTTACAGTAAGTACTTGGAAACCTTTTTTCCATCTGACTTTTCACAGGGGTTTTTGAGCACGTACTTGTGGCTGTGCTGTACTCAGATGTGTGACTGGTGTGCATAACATGCTTAGGCTAGCTTTAATCTACTCAGTGTGTTATTTTCCCATCTTTTCCCTTTGTTGACATCCTAAGATTTTGGCTATGATTTTTTGAGTGGAAGTGTGGACCTCTGCAGCTATTGTGTGTATATTAATTGTTGTATTTCAATTACTTTTCTTAGCTATCTCCACTGACCCCAGTAGAATTGGGTTTGGGACAGTTTAAAATATCCTTTAATTTAGTGGATTTCAGTCCCTTGGTTAATATATTGGGCCAGCTTTAGTGTCTTATGAGGGTGGAATGGAAGAAATGTCAAAAAAGCATCAGATGGTTTCATGCTTAAGCCCTCCAGTCCTTTAAAGAGAGTATTCCCTGCTTCCTGCTGAGTGTTCATGGTGCTTCTCTTGTACATTCAAATAGCAAGTTACTGGTTGCCTTTCTGGGAACAGAAAAACTGTATGCAAAGCTAGGCCTGAGTAAGCAAATAGATAAAATAATTGGGAGAAACTAAGGATTAAACTGAGGACCCATCCTAAGTACTGAAAATGTGCTTTGGTGACCAGTTCACGCTCTGGTACCATTGGTACCAGGTTAGTCAATGCTTGCAGGTTGCATTTTACAGCCTACACACAACCTAATGCTTGTTTCCAAAATAGAAAAACTGTCTCAGTTTTTTCTTTAAAAAGAAAAATGACAGATGGCAGGTGGGGACTGAATTTTTAATACTCACAAAGATCAAGTTGGTGTTTTAACAGCTTCCTCTGCTTGAAAACTTGTTTGTTATATGTTCTGTGTAATAATGCATCTTGGAAAGTGTTATACAGAGATTAGGATGTATCTGGGGTTTGAAGGAGGTTTCTTTGTCATCTTGTCTGCCTCCCCATTCTCCTCTGACAATGTTTGTGCATTAGTTACCCATATCTGGGGAAGAGATATTGTCATGGTAACTTTTTTATCCTTTCTTCAGCTGAACGCTTTTTGGGGGGTTGAGGCTAAATTATATACACATTTTATTTAGAGCTGGTGGGGTGCCTTCTATTGATAGCAGGAAAGTCTTGTATATTGTGAGCTGCTGTTACACGCATAGTAATTTAGTCGTCTGCCAGTTAGTTTTGAACTTGTCTGAATGTTCTTGCTTTTTCTCTTTATGAGCCTCTCTCCAGAAGAGATTTCTGATCTTGTGAAATTATGTTTTTTCTTCTTATTAAAGCAAATGTTCTCAGCTCTTCAGAGCTGTAACGTCTCTCTATGTAAAATATGTAACCATTTACTTCTGTCATCAGAAAAAAAAATCAAAATGAGAAATAAAGGGCATAGTCTAAAAAAAACTGATCTCTTTTTCATGCTGCTGAGATAACAATGGTTTTAGCTGATTGTGTACTGAGAGTTATACTTGGAATGACAAACATGGTTTAGAGGTCAATGTTTGGAAATGCATGCAAACGCTGCTGTTCAGATCATAGAAATACAGAGGAAATCAGTGCACTGAAAGTAAAGCAGTGTTAGAGTAATTGCAAGAATATGGAGTCTTACCTCACAGTATTTGGTGTTTATTTCCTCAATTTTATTTTGAATTACAAAGACAAATTGCTTAGCATATACAGGCTACTGTTTTTAATGCCAGTCAACCCACAGTCAATATGAAACTTGACTCCCCACCTCAACCTTTAGTTCCCTCTTTTCCCTTTTTTAAAAAGTAGTGGGAACTGACTGTCTGCCTTCTTGGGAGTACGTCCCAGAGCCCTGCTGTGTGGTTGTTAAACCACTGCAATACTTTTCAGTGAGGCAGAAATTGGGGTCTTGTGCAAGGTCCTCTGAGCCCTTTTGTATCCTCCCTGGCAGTTTTCAGTCCCTTTCTTTGAGCCTGCTAGAGACACCACAGATCAATCCTCTTCCCCTTTCCTCTGAGATTTCAGTCAGAAGCAGAACTGTAAATAGATTTACTATTGAACAAGACAGCCAAGTTTTGAATATTGATTTCTCATACTTTCTTTTTGCATTTTTCATTATGTATATCATCTAAGGAAAGCATTTGCTGATGTTGGAAGCTGACACTCAGCAGTGATGTGGCCACAGAACACCCCCAGAGGTCCCTTCCAGCCCTCACTGTTCCATGATTCTGTGAGGTTTGATTGCAGCTCCTGTGCAGACCAGTGGCACTCACAGACCCTCGAGTTCCTGCCCATAGTGTGTCCCACAGTGTGCCAAGGCAGTTGTTTGGTTGGTTGTGCAGAGAGGAGCATCCTGGACATGCCGGGTGCTTTGGGAAAGAGCATTCATACTCTGTCTTTTCAGTGCTGCTTCAGGAAAGCAAAATTGCAGTCCAGTCCTTGCTTTCATGGTGCACAGACATCCTCACACACTCCTAGAAGATGGGGGTTTCTTGAGGACTTACAAGCTAAGCCTTCCTTGCAGCACTGAAACCTGCAGCAAAGTACCTGTCAGAAAGAAAAGGAGAAATAGTGAGATGGATTCCATAAGGTCAAAAAGTCCTTTGAACAAAGCTGTGTGTTGGCACAAGAAAAATCCTTTCCTCATGAGACTACAACAATCATGGGAGTATTTGACTATTTCTGTGAGAGGCAAAGCTACTTCTCATGCATTTGGGATCAAAGGAGTCTTTTTCCTGTTCTGGAAATAGCATGCTTCTACTTTTGTTTCCAGATTGAAGTGCAGTTCGATAGCTTTTTTCATGTTCTCCTGGTTATGCTGCTGAAATGTGATCTTCCCTGCTATAAAATTTAACAAAAACCTAAGTTCTCTTTGAAGTGAGACAGAGGTTAAGTGTCTGGATCAAATGCCCTTCTGTAATATTCCTGTATTGTTTTACTACCATCTTTTTATATTCTCATTTTCCTAGTGCTAGGGAAATAACCACATGAAGTTAGATACTGGTAATGATAGATATAATGACAGATACTAATAGATATTAATGAAATATTAGATCCATTGTGAAGTCCTTGAAAACACCAGTTACCAGAATGTTTGGCTTCAGTGATCTTGAAAACGATCGTCCCAGTTTCTTGGGGGTTATTTTATTGCACAGCAAAAACCAGAAACAGGTGGTTCACTTGATATTTTAGAGACTGGCATGTATCCTGAGACAGGGTTTGCTTCTGTGAGAGAATATGTTTTAAGTTTTGAGAACTCCTGCTAAAAAGTAGAACACTAAAAAATATTGCAGACTTCTTAGGAAAAAGCTTGCTCTCAGGAGAGGCTGTACCTTGGTTTCCTCTCTTTTTCTAGCCATTTAAAAGTCATCATTTCTGATTTTTGGAATTTTCTTTGATAGGAAGGTTTTGTGTTTACCAGGCTCGCCTCTTGGGAAAGTTTACTTCTTTTGCATCCTTTAAATTCTGGAATCAGCACTTGAAAATCAGTTATTTCATACTACATTCTATGAAAGTGAGCAATATCCAAGCCTTTTTTCGTATTTTTGCCCAACATCTGTACTATTTGTCATCTTCATTGGTTGATTTTGCTGCAGCAGTAAGTAAATCTGAAATTGATTGCTGTCAGAGTCATTTTGTGTATAAATTAATAAATTCAGAGAAGATAGAATGTAATGGAAAATCTTGCAAAGAGCATAAGGAGGTGCAGCCAATTTGTGACAAACTAATGATTTAGTACCACAATGACTTCAACCTTTTGGGAGCAACTGCTCAGCTGGAGTATTGACTTTCATTGAAATTTCGGAAGCTGTCTGCCATTAACTTTCCCTTTTTACATGATGTATATTGCCACAGTTTTAAGAGCTAGATATGAGAAGAAGGGGGAAAAAACATTTGTTAAGAACTCAAACACTGAACTCAGCACATGTCACAAGTGCTTCAAGGTCCATCTATAGACAGGGCTTTTGAAAGTAAGAAAAGCTACATGAGAAATTTTACCTTTTTTTTCATGTCCTGCTGAAGAGGGAGAGTAAATTGGTGCACAGCTAAGCTGTCAGCTTCTGCTTCAAATATTTAGGCATCTGTACTCTGATTTAATGCCCTGTCTATGTGTGGTTGTTCCTGCTTTGTAGTAATAATCCTGCCACTGTGAAAGCAGCCACCCTCCTCCACTTCCAACATTGTGAGAATGGAGGGGGTTTGTGTTGGTGTAACTTCATTGCAATTTAGGCTTCTGTGTACAAACAGAGCCTCCAAAACACTTCAGAGCTGCATCATGAGCATCGTTCACTTTTAAAAAAAACAAACCAAAATTGTGTCCTTGACTAAATAGACCAGGAAAACCCTGAAGTGTAGCCCAGCTTTTCTATTGTGCCTCCTTACAGAGCAGTATGCACTGCAAACTAGGTCCATCCTGCTGAATTACCACATCATGTCTGTAAAATGAGAGTAAAGCAATGTCCTTCCCTCCTGTGAATGCTGAATAAATACCTGCATAGATATAAAATATGTGAGGTGGGTTTTTTATTTCAGAGTTAAGTATTTTTTGTTTTGTTGAGGCTCTCTCCTGTTCCATGTGTAAGTTCTTGCAGATTGTGTTTTTTTCAGGTTATACCCAGCTTTAAGTGTTTACTCCCTCTTCCCCCCAGTGACAGTAGGGTTCTCTGCAGTTGTGAATCTGGTACTGCAGGACTTCATTGATTTCTGTCCTGTGATGGTTTGTCCTTGGATGTGGCTTTGCTCAGCATGAGGACTGTGTCTTTGAAGCTGATGAATTCTCGTGGAGGCCACATGCACAGAATTGTTCCCAAGGCAGGGGGTGCCATGAGGGGGAAGGGGTCATGAGAGCCGCTGCAAATACTCTGCACAAGGTTCTGGCATTAATTCTGCTGATGGGAAATGTATTAATATCTCCTGCTGAAATGTGATATTAATGTTTTTGCTGTGTGCAAGTGGATGATTGGATTGTCTGACATTTAAAAATTCCTATTTATTACAGCTCTCAAGTTTGCAAGCTGCTGTTTGAGTAGAGTACATGGGTGGATGTATCCTGTTTGCATTTCTAATGGAGTATTTCATCCTAACGGATAAAATTATACATGAAAATAATCTTTAGCACAAAATCTACACTATCTGTTTGGCTTCTTTTTTTTTTTTCCATCAAGGTAGATGTTGTCTGTATGACCTTAAAAAAATCCTTATCTCATAAAAGAAAATAAATGCCTTTTAGTCACATTACAAGGGAAAATGGTTCTGTTTCCTTGATCGGACTCAACACAACATCTTTGAAATTAATCTTGAAAAGTTCTCTGATTGATCTGGCTTTTTCTAGGTCACTGAGCTATATTTCCAAAGTGTTTATACAATCTATTGGAATCAATAAACAATTTAAACTGATGTAACTGCAGAATGTTTGCAAGTCCCAGAGAAAATTGAAAGTATGACAAAGAATACAGCTGTAGGAGTTTATTTCGTTTATCAGGACAAACAGTCATTGAAATGAAATTACTTTCCTTTGAACACTGCAATATGATAGTGACACCTTAATCACATAAATAAGTAGCTGGTCATTTTAAAGAGTTGTTACTGGTGATTTTGGGCAAATGGAATCCCTTTATTTATACTCCCAGAAGCTGTGCAATAAAGCCTGTTTTATAAAGTATTTCCAGTAGGAGAGTTAGAATATCATAAAAAGGTTTCACTTCAGATTATAATCGTTGTGTTTCAGGCATTATTTTATTTTAGTTTGCATTTCAGACATGATTTTATTTTCGTTGCATTTCAGTTGGCAAATATTAACATTATTCTTTAAACGTGGATTAGACCCGATAGTTGTTGCTAAAATTAGACCATAAAAATACTAGAAAAGCTAATTAAAAAGAAGCTGATACAATTTTTAATCACACTTAAGGTTTTGATTTTTTTCTTTTTTTTTTTTTTTTTTTTTTTTGGTAAATGAAGTTTGGTGTCTGTGTGAGAGGCCAACATTTGTTATACCACAGCGCACACTAGTGGATTGAGCCATAAAATCACCCGGAGAAAGAATTTAATAGTTCTCGAATTAAGTACTTAAATCTTCTTCTTGCAGACATAGCCATGTATTTTCTAACTGAATACAATAGCAAGCTGGGTTTTCTCTTTTTTTTCCCCAAAAGTAAATACATTTATCTCCAAAGATGTTTGTAAATTTACGATTAATAACAATGACCTGAAGTCTTACATACGAATTTCATAAAATTTATTTCCCAAAGGCAATCTATTCCAACTTCCCAGAGCAAGCAACCTTAGTGCTGGCAGAACAGCAGCTGCTGTATAAATAAGGGAAAATGCCATGACTTCATGGCTCTATCTTTTATTTGTCAAGTGGGAAATGACTCACTCTTACTGCATCTAGGATGCAGATTTTTAAACATGCATTTCAGAGGTCCTTTAATATCAGTAAATGTTGTAAATTCTAATGGGAAGCCATAAGATGATAGTTTCACTGCAGACCCTTTCTCTTTCCTTTCTTTTAAAAAAAGAAAGTGGTTTTTTTTTCAAAACACAAGTGGTAGAGCACGTGCATTGTAATACAATACATCAAATGGGGTTTGACTGCATTAGGGAAATTAACATTCCTTTCTGCTTAAGGGACACACTTCTGTTTCTTTAAAGGCAATGCTTTTCTCCCCTAACAAAATTCTCAAACCATTTTGCTTTCTTTTAGAAGAAGTTATGTGAAATCTTTTAGTGCAACAGATTGCTGGATTCTAGAATGCAAAAGAACTGCACAGTATGAATTTGCCATACATGTTCTTGGGTTTGGAATTAATTGTAAAATTCTCAGGATAGTAATAGTAATGCTGTAGACAATTTGGTGAAAATTCCTGCTTGTAGTGATCCAAGGATAAACAACGATAAATTTTTTAGAAACGTGGAAATACATCCCCTATAGATTATATGTTACATACTTCCAATATTGTGTCATTTCTTGGCACCCTTTCCTGAAGAAAAATAGAAGCAATTTCTAGTATATGAATTGATTTAAAGAAACTCATAAATAAGCTGAAAATACTCATGTTGTTTAGAGCCAAGAGAGGGGTATTTTGGACATACAAACAAGAATAAGTGAATCCAAATAAGATGCTTATATAAAAAAAAAAAAAAAAATAAAAAACAGAAGAAGATTACTCAAAACCAGAAAAATGGTTACTTTCTAGTTCTTTTTCAGTCTCTGTCTCTGGTAATAAAAGGAGTGATCCAAAAGATTGCAAAGAACTCTATGTAGGTTGCCTGCCTGCAACCTTCAAGACAATCTGGCACTTCCCACTTTTGGGATCCTGCTTCCATTAATTTTTACATTGCCAGGCTGCTTGTTTTGCACTGAAGCTTTCTCTGTGTACTTGGTTTGTTCTTTTTGAAAGGAGCTGGGCAGTTCTTTAGCTGTATTGAAATTTCTGGAGGTTTGGTGAAGGTGAACTGAGCCAGGCACAATCAGGCTGGGGATTTGAGAGTGATAGACTGGATAATGCAGGGAATGTGATAACTGGGAGAGAGGAAGGCAGAAAAGCTGGCAGTCCCAGAGCAGACTGTGGAATCTCAGGGTTCAGATGCTGTTTCTCCACTGCATCAAATTTGGGAAGGCACCAAAGCGTGTCAGTGTTGCTGGTGCTGCTGATGCAGGCAGGGAATGGCAGCTCCGTGCTGCTGCTGGCTGCTGTTCAGATTTTCAGATTGCAGTGCCTGCTCTGCCAGTTCGCCCAGTGACCCGTGCTCACATCACCATGATACCACATCAGGAGCTGGGATTTTCTGGGTGCCAAGTCAAGCTCTCAGAGCTTAGGCAACATTGAAATGAAGATGCACAATCTTCATTTGGTGCTGTCTTTCCAGTGTCATGAGCTTGTGTAAGTAAGCATTTCATAACTTTCCTCCAATTATTCTTTCCTTCTATCGATGTCTCTTTTTTAAAAAAAAATACATTTTTAATGTATTTTTTGATGTACATGGTTGGCATGTAAACAATCCTATAAATCTTAGTTGCCTCCCTTAAGAGACTGAGAATATTTATTGATATGAAATTTCTGTTAGCTTCTGAACTTGCTCAGAAGGATGAGCTTCTGAGAAGGATGAGAATGGTTTTTTTAGTAAAGTAGAAAAAAATAATCCAAAACATAACAAGGTAAAATCCAAAAGTAGCTGTTTGTTTTAAATGACTCATACCAAGCAAGCTACCTGGTTTTTAATAATAAAAGAAAAAAACCAACAAAACTTAAAATGCAGTTCCTCTTATGAAATAAAGACTGCAATTGCAAGTTTTTGACTCCATGTGTTTTCCAATTTGCATGCATTGGGGTTACCTTCCTTTAGATTTATTCCAGTGAAAAGAACTTTGTGTGCAATACTTCCTTTAAAGAGAGGCAAATGAAACCTGATCACTGGGAATAGTATAGGTTTTTTTATTCTGTAGGGACCACACAAGCATTACAGAAATATTACTCAAGTTACAAAATCATCAACATTTTCAATGTTTTTCATCTTCTGTTGGTGTTGTGGCTGCATACTGTTTATGCACTGCTTTGAAATGTTTCTTTACTTGTACCCCAGAGGAGAAATTGAAACATTGTGTGTGTTCCAAGTAGAAGGAGGTAATGCATGCTTCATAATTAAAATGAAAAAGAAATCTGAATCAATGAGTTTTTCAAAAGAAATTATTTCTTCATTTTGTTTTTCTTCTTCCTCTTGCAGATTTAGCACTGGTTGGCCTTCACCAACAAATGGAGATGAGATCCATAAAAGAGTGAAAAACATTTTAAGGACACACAGTGCTAGACAGCGCCTCATATTTGTAAGTTTAACTGCAAGCTCAATCCTTTCTCTTCTCTGAAATGGCTGAAAAAGAGAACTGTGCCTACAGTCTTGGATTTATTATAATGTTGTCCTTTGGGACAGCCTTGATTGCAGAAATATGGATTTGGTGTGTGAGCTCAACTGTTTCACACTGATTTCAGAAGCCTCCTTAGCTTTCGCCTTTATGAAGTAGTACAGGCAACCCTCTCATGGCTTATTGAGAGCAATTATATTGGGGTGTGGGTTTTTTATACTCTGATTCTCCACTCCCAATTTAAACAAAAAATGTTACAGATGTGTAGAACATCAAGGCTTAACATGTTGTGCAGCTGCACATCAGCAGCTGCATGTATCCAGCTGTTTCTAGAGCTAATATTATTCTTCAGATGTGTGCTTTTTTTTCACTTAATTACCTGGATATCAATGAACACAGCTCTTTGTCTAACGAGATTACACTCGGGAACAGAATATTTTACCTTGGATGAAATTTTGAGGTGTGGTTTTAGACGGACAAAATTTTTTCCTATTGTGATTTTGAGAAACACAGTTTCTCAAGAAAATGCCAGAGCATTGTACCAGCTGAATAAGAAGATTGTTCATCTGCAGAGAATTTAGAATCTTGAGTGTAAGGTGAGGCAAAAGAAAGGTAGGATAGAAAGGTTGTAAGGATGAGAGATGATTATGATACAATGATCATAATGATGATTATGATCTAAGATGATGAGGAGCTCTGGCAGTCTAACTCAGAAATGTTATTGATGGGGTAGAAGAGACATAAGTCTCCCAAAATGGAGAAAGGCATCTTTTTTTTTTTGCTTCAGTTTCTCTCTTAGAAAATAGAATGTTGACAGAAATCTGCTTTTGAATGTTGGTGCAATTTTCAGTTGCTACTGTCCCCAGCTGTCCACCTTTCCCCTCGGCTGCAGTTCCCTGTATCAGTGGGAAGTGGGATAAAAAGTGTGGGAGCCCTGATGTCCCCCCAGCACATTCCCCACAGTAAGGGCAGTGCAAGCACTGCTGGGTTGGCTGGGATGGGGGGACTCCACTGACTGCAGGAAACCCACAGCAGAAGTGATCCATTCCTGCAGGATGGCTTGAAGAACATCTGTCTTCACTCTGAAATCCTTATTTATTTACTTGTTTGTTTGTTTGTTTGTTTATTCATGTCCCCATGTTGGGCAGCTCATTGTCTCACCTCATTCTCACTTAATCTGATTATTTTCTCATTTCTGTTCAATGTTCATGTTTACCTTAGTTGTTGTGGGTTTTGTTTTTAACTCAGAAAAATCTTGCATACTAAGACTGTTTGATTTAGTTCATGCTGTACCTCCCCAGTTATTACATGAATGTTATGATTTTGTGAGCTGCTGCCTCTTAAATAGAAGATGCCCATGACATTTTTCTGTGTTTCCACTCAGAATAGGTACAAATGGTGTCAAATGCTCCCCTGTTGTTACAATGAACTTAGGATAACAAATTGGATTTCCTGATAGTGTTCATAGCAATGAACACTTGTACAGCCTGAACTATCTCCAGTGGTTCTTGACTGCTTTCCTCAAACCATGACTTTATGATAAGCAGAGTTGAATGATTGGTTACATGGTCCCTTCATACAGTCAAAAAGACTCTGCAAACATTGTGCTTCTGCCCTAAAAAATCCAGGTATTTGGTCACTGGGTCTTTAATTACCAGCCTGATCAAATCAGTGCTGGCAAAGGACCATTTTTCTCACTCTGGTTTCTTCCACTGAGCAAAAGGAAGGGAAGGATGCTACAGAGAAGTCTTGTGGTGTTGGATAGTTGTGTAGAGCTGCCTTGTGAAAGCCATGCTAACAGCAGCTGACCTGATGAAAAAAGAAAAAAAATCAGTTCTTGCAGTGAGTGCCTGTAAAATACACCAGGATTGGTTGTGCTTCCCCACATGGGCCAAAATCGGGGCTGTGGTATTGCACAGTGGATGGCTGAGGTAAATGGGTCATCTTGAAAGTGAGGGAGTAGTAAAGCAAATATACTGGCAATGTGGTGAGCAGATCTGGCTCCAGTCTAGATCCTCTTCAAACTTTGAAAGGTTAAGAAGTACCTCTTACTCTGTTTCACTCCGAAGAGCCTAGTACTAAATAACTATTCCCAGAATCATATAGCTGTGTCTTTTAAAATTTCTTTTTCATATTGCTCTATAAAAATAGTTGTATTTTTGTAGACTAGGGCTCTGCTGCAGATTCCTTGGGGTGTCCACTGTACCCTTCTGCTGTGACATTGTGACAGTATTGTTTCCATCTCCTTTTGCTTTCCAGAACATAATTTGCCTCTGGCAAATGCTGCAGAATTTTATTTACCACTGTACCCCATTTCCTCTTCGGTGCTTTGTAGTTTATGAAGGAAGAGAGCTCTTCTGTTTACAAATACACTTATTACCTTGTATTTCACCACAATAAATTCTTTAAGGTTTTTCCTCATCCATATGCTGCTGTTCAGCTTGCTGTGCATCTTATTGCCATCTACCACTATATTTATTGTCTTTTCTCCCAGTTCTGTGTTACCAGAAAGTGTGATTATTTTTACTGCAGTCTTTTTTCCAATCATTTCTCCTATAGCATGAAAGATGACTTTGTTTAGTAATCCTTACAGCAATTGACTTGTGCTGAAAGCATCACTTAATATCACCCCTTAAGTAAGGTGTTTGCTCTTCAGAGTAGAGTGAGCATGATTGTGTCTGTTGGAATTTCTACCATCCCATCTCAGGTGAGCAGCTGGCTCCCTCCACATGGGTGTTTTGTTTCTTTCTTATTTAAGAGGGCAAATTTGGGTTAATTAATGTCTAGATAGCATTTGGAAGGTAAAACTGCATTCTAGCAACTGATAATACCTGACTGAAGGGTCATTAAGTGTATCAGATTATTTTTAAAGTTCAGTAAGGATGTACTCAACCTTGGATATGAAATTCAAGAATTGAGATGTGTGGAATGCTTCTGCCTTGTAAAACACTTATTAAGTAGATAACATAATAAGTTTTAGGGTTTATTTCCTCTCTTCTGCAAAGAACACAAAAGCAGTAAGTAGTAGGTTTCATAGCATTTTGCCAACGTGTTTATTAGGGTTTGTTGGGGTTATTGAAGCTTCTGCTGTCTGCGCAGTTCTCTAGATCTACACTGTCAAGAAATTCTTTCCAGTTTATTACCTGAAAATTATTAGCTGAATTGTACTGAACTTAATTAAAAGTGTTCATAAATGGCATTTGGCTCATTACACTTTGTCCCTTTCTCCCCCAAGAAATGTAAGCACTTTAATAGTCTTTTAAATGGAAAGAAAGTATTTTTGAAATGAGATCATTGTAATCAGAAACCAAGGTAATGAGAATTTGATTTCTGGGTTTTTTTAGGATGATTTGCCTCAGACAAGAGAACCTTCAGATAATATACCCTTGACTGTGAGTGAGCTGCAGACCAGGTATGGAGTTTTTCTCTGACCAAGACAAAACTGTCGCACTCAATATTGCCCTTTACATTTAACTACAAATTTCTCTTCCCATTTTGAGCTTTGTCCTACATTGCACAGGGTGAAGTTTTCAGGAGGCTTTACTCATACTAAGCTTTCTCACCTAAAAGCAAAATAGAGTTAAATATAATTATGCCTTTGATGTTGTTTGGCACTCTGTCAGTATAGTCTTCATAAAACACTGAGTTTGGAACTGAACTTGGCTATAAAAATTATTCTTGGGCAGACATTTTTGGAATTTGTCGACCAGAGGGCAAATGTCACTTTTAAAGTAATCACTTGGGGTTTTTTTTCTTACAACTATGGGAGTGCAAAAATAAATTAAGTTTATTTAGTAATATGGTTTGAGGCTGAGTTTTTTGGATTGTCTCTCTTTTGGTTTTTTTGGGTTTTTTTTTTGCAAAACAGATATTTGGAAAAGAAAAGCATTTTCCAAAAATATACAGCAAACTTACATAGTATAGTTTAGTGATACAGCATGCTGTATTTTAGAAGCTGTCTTGGAAACCTGAGATCTTAAAAACCTGGTTTATGTACATTAATTACTCTGTGTACTCCTCACATACATGAGGAGTTCAACAGACTGGCAGTTACACAAAAAGCTTCTGCATCACTTCCCTAAATTTTCCTCCTATTCCAAACCATGACACCAGGGTTTGATTTTAATAATTTACTTATGAGATACCAATTAAATTGATTTTGATTACTTCTGTAGTAGAAGTTACCGATACTGATGTTCTATGTGTATGCACACAGTATTTTGTACAATGTTTTGGGTAAAGATACTAAGTACTGGAAGTGTTTTTTGGGCTCCTATGGCTTTTCTGGTTTTCTTTATATTAAGGGAGAAGTCCTAGAACTGTGGTGCTATACTTGAGAGGTGTTGCCATTAGAAAAGGCTTTATTTTGATAGTTGAGTACACACAGTTTTCTAACAATGGCACTCCAGATCACCACTGTATATCCCCAAAAGGAGGGTGTTTCAATATGGGTACCATAACAAACTTATACTTTAAATTTATAAGGTACAAAAAGTTCATTTCTGATTTGCTGGCTTCTTTAAAAATCCCTGTGATTTGTAATTCCCTCTGTGCAAGGGGCTACTCTGATTTCCATATGGTTGTGAAGTTGCTGCTGCAGTTGTGTCTCCTGTACCTGTGCTCACTCCTGCATTCTGTGTAGCCTTTCTGCTCCCTTATCCTTTGTCCTGACAGCTGGGGCAATTAAATTGTTTAGGATGTGTTTGTAAGAGAGAAAGTGCAAGTTTTTGTTTTGAGGCAGCTTTGGGACTTGGAGATTTGTGCTGAAACTGCAGACCATGAAAAAAAAATGGAAAATAAACCTTACTACTCCAGACTGCTGAAGTGATGGGATATGAAGTGTGGCACTCGGGTTGGGAAGGGAGTGCTCCTTGGGTTTAGAGGCCAGCAGCACTGGGGGTGAGACATAAAGGCCTCGAGGACAGTCAGACTGCTGAGTGTTTGCCACAGTGCTCATAAACAGGATACAAGGACAGAGACAGAGTTCATGGAAGGACAGGCTACTGTCGACCAAATGCTGGCAGTAAAGTAGATGGATGATTGAAAACCGCTGGGAGTAAGGAAAAGGTCTGTGTTTTGTGAAATATTTAGTATATGATTCACTCAGAAAAGAACTTCTGGGAGTCTTAAAGGAGATGTATGAGGGAACAAAAGCATATGACAGGTATTTCAGAGCAGGGAGTTGCGTGCAGAAATCCTGCTGTTAATATGATTTGTGAGTGTAATTCCCAGATTGCTTAGCTCAGGTTGTCAGCTGGTTTCCAGTTGAGACAGGAGAGGGAATCTTCCCTAACTTGGCTGTAGCTTTGTCCAGGTATCTCATGCACAAGGGCTGGCTAATGGAAATGCATGAAAACACACACACCCCTCCAAAAAGATAAGGGAAAATTAAGCCTTTTTATAAGTCTTTTTCAGTACCAGAATAAGGAACCTGTAGAAGTTACTGTTGGTGTTTGAGTCTTTACTGCAGTTAAAGTGTTGGATTTTGAGTGTCTCTAGCTTTTTTTGAGTGTCTGAGCTTTCAGGAGAAGAAAAGGCAAGCACAAAGCTGCTGCTGGAAATGGGCTCCAAGAAAAAGAGTGTCAGAGCTGTTTGTTGTATAGTTACAAGTGCTGTGCCTTGCTTTTTGGCCTGAGAATTCTCCATCAGGAATGAGGTACCACAAACTGCAGGAAGGAGGAGGTGAAACTGCAGTTGTAGATGAGTCCCCAGGGTATTGACTTCTCTGCATTTGACACAGGCCTGTATAACTGCTCTGTTGATTTTGTTGGTAGGTTGGTTTCTTTGTGTCCAAAGTGTGAGTCACAATTAACTCGGGATGATAAACAGATTTAAATTTGTTCCATACCATTGACTGACTTTAAATGATGGAGCCTTTTTGAATAAGTGTGAAAGTGGCCTTCCTCTCTTTTTAATATTGGAGCCACACAAGAGGTCTTGTTTTATTTGGTGTAGGTTGGCAGCACCCTAATATTTGAGTGCAAGAAGTTTAAAAGCATAAGCTGTTCCTTCTGGTTTTTTTTTTCCATGGGACAGTAGAAGCATAGAGATGTGAATTTAGAAAACTGATCCTACATCTTCCTCTTCTTCCCCTTTTCTGTTCTTCAGATGAAAACCTTGTGTTTTGATGCAGCTGAATACATGTATTCATGGATGTGGCCTAAGGTTTCTTTCAATTTTGTCATATGTTGGCTGATACTAATTTGAAGATGAAGTATTAAGTACTGGTTTGATTGCAGGAGACACTATCATTAATAAACTACATGTATATAAGAAGCTGTAAAGCTTCCGTGTGAAATGTAATCCATTTCCTAAGTGAAGATGGTCACTTTAAACTTTACATTTCCAGTTTCAATTCCCAGAGAACATTTGCAAAAGCTGAAGATAACTAAGTCCTAATTTTTAAGTGTCTTAAGTGCCTAAATCTCTGAGCAGATGTGAAAAATGTCATCTCAGTTGCAATTTTTTTCTGATGATTTTTGAGCTTCTTGTTTCATGCTTTATTACAGGGAAATTGCTCATTTAATTATATGACACAAACCTTTGTTTTGAAAGTATCAAGAGGAAGCAGATAGTCATGATGTTGAGATATAAACTATTCAGACTTGGCAGTGTTTTGTAATGATTTGCAGAGTATAAATTTCACTTAACAGATCTAAGGAATAATTTCTCAAAGCAACTGAAAGATGAGCCTGTATTTGTGTTTGGTATTCAAACAGTTATACAGAAGATGGGGTGGGGAAGGAACCCTGCATAGCCACTATATCAAAATATATTTGGTAGAAAACTTAATCCATGATGCTTCCAATAGAGCACTTTACAGCTGCAACCACAGTAATTTAATATCCCCCTGATAGATTGTCTTCATATTGAAATAGCTGCTTGTGGTTACAATTTCACCTTCAAAGGACACAAAAAACCTACTGTGTTGCTCTTGCCTAGTTACACAGCCTGCAAAAATACAGCAAAATTACTGTAAGTTCTCTGAAAATTAATTCTATTTGAGGGGTATTACAAAGTGTACTCAGATAAGTGGGGGAGGATTTGTGTGAATGAATAACATGGTGGGGGGTGGTTCCCATTTCTTAAAAGTAGCTGCAATGCAGTTTTTATTTTGGTTTGTGGAAGGTAATCCGTGCTAAGCAGCTCTACATTGGTATTTCTGCTGGTTTTGTGCCACTGATTCCTCTTCCATATCTTGGTTTGATCATTGTTTCTTATCTTCTTTCCTCTGACAGCTCTCCAGGGCAGCACAACACTCCTGTTCACTTGGATAGTGGTGAATGTTGGTCTGGTCCTGCAGCTGTGTACAAAGAGAAGCCTGCCAGAGCAATCTTGGAGAAGAGTTTCGCAAAAATATACAGAGAGATGTACGAAAAAACTGCTGGTGCTGTTTCAGGCCACAAAACACATTCCTGAAAGCAACTCACCTGAAAACACACAGTATACAGTATTCCCAACTAAACCTATTTTTATACAACAACATTTGTACTCTATTTTTTAAGGTGTCTTATGGTCAAGCAGGGTTTTGGAGAAATGGGGATTTGGCCTGGGCTGGAAAAGGAAAATATAATTATCATTCACCCCCTAAAAAGAAACAAATAATCTCTAACAAAAAAATCCCCTCCACAGTTAAGCAAGATGGTGTTGCTCCTTTGAGACTCTGAAAATAGAGTCATTTGAAGACTAATAGGTCTGCTGGACATTCCTGTGTGACATCAACTCAGGTTTCAGCTGCAGCCAGTTCTTATTAAATATCTAAATCTATTTAGCAACTTTAACAGAATTGGTTGAAGAAGCAATATGTCCTGTTTGTCAGAGAGGGGACCCAAAGGAGAAGGTGAATGTGAGTGCTGGTTTAAAAGTGACCCACCTAGGACAAAGAGAATTGTTTTCTAGACAATTGCCTTTGAATTGTTTATTTTGGAGAATGGCACAAACATGACCCATAGGCATGTATTTGAAGTGGTTTTGAGCACCTTTAGTCACAAGTGTTCTAATACTGTTAGATTTTGAAAGAAAACCACCAAGCCCAGCATCCTTTGTGTGAGATGAAATGTCATCTTCACACAGCCTTTGCATTTGAACACTTCTATGTTCTCCTAAATGCAGCCATGACATTTGCCAATACACTTGTCATTTAAAAATATGAATAAGAAAGGACTGAGATGGGGGAAAGACCAGAGCTAGCCAGCAAGCTCCTTGTGTTCTGTACAGCCCTTCTGACATTCCTGCATCACAATCCCACCTAATTTGGAGCCTGTCCTTCTCGGTCTGCTGGGATCCTGTTGGCAGCAATCACTTCGTTTTTGCTAAAGGCCACCAAATGTTCATCAGCAGTTCGATGCTCTCCCCAGGGATGGAACCTTTTCAGCCTTGCACTGAGCAGATCCCACATTAGCAGACCAGGGCAAATTGCCCATCCATTGAAAAGCTGAATGTTTTAAAAGGGCAAGAGTGTCCATCTCCTGCTTCCCCCCAGAATGCGGAAAAAACAAATGCCTGTTCTGGCTGCCTCCTTCTCTGAGCAAACAGAGGCAGCTCCACCAATGCCATTTTACCTGTTGTGATTAGATAGAGGATAAAGCTAGCAGTACAGATGGCACAACATATGACTGGAACCTGCCAGCATGCCTACATAAACAAAAAGTCAGTCTATTCTGCCTTCCCTCCTTTAATGCTGAGACAACATAATTGATTTGAGAAAGCAGTTGGTGAGCAATTCCGCTGGTGGGAGAGCACGTGAGGGGCTGTGTGCTGCTGTTCAGGCAAGGGCACTCTCAGAGGAAGAGTCTCACACACTGACATTTCTATTTCTTCTAACTGTTGGGCCCGTTGAAGAGGATTAACACTGATAACTTCCTGTCCCTGCTGCCACTTAGCACATTAGTGCTTTCAGAGGGCATTAGTGGCACCTTCCATGGGCCTGCTATGGAGAAGTGCTGACTCACTCTGTGAGGTGCAGGACACTTTTTATTGCAGAAGGGAAAAGTAGAACTTTCCCAAGTTGTGTCCCTGAAGGCATGGAGGGTTGTGCTACCAGGACCTGTGTTCACTGCTCTCTCCAGTGACCCCATGTTAGTCCACAAAGCAATAGTTTTCTTCCTGCTCAGAGGAGTACCTGCATTGAAGTAGATCCTAAATAGGCAGGGCAGATTCTGAGAAATACTTTCCAAGCTTTTGGTGTAAAATTAATCTGTTGAAACCTGAAGGTTTTTGCAGTTTCCAGTATGTGTCTGAGCCATAATATTCAGTGTTCTCCTAGTATCCTGCAGTTTTCATTCAATATTCTCTGTGCATTCCCTCCCCAGTGTCACAGCTGAGTAAAAGTTAGTCTTCTGAAGATTGGCTGCTCCCCTTTGGCCTGATCTAGCTCCATGTCATAGAAAACCTCTTTGATTTTTCCCTCCCCAGCAATCCAGCAGATTTCAGTCCCTGTTTGTTCACTGTGTGAGAAAGCCTGAATGCTGAGGGATTGTTGTGGGGTTTTCCTGTATGTTTAATGAAGGTCACAAGTTGCCATGAACTGAATACAAACAGGGATGAGAAAGGTTGGGGGCCACTATAAAAAAGCAAGGTGGTGCTTTCAAAGAGTCCAAGGAGTGGCTGAAGGATATCTGTTAGATTCCCCCTAGCTAAAAAAGGAAGCATATGGTAATATGGCAACCTTCAATTCTCATCAAAGATTAAAATTTTTCAGCAAAAGTGAAAACTGGATGGGAGAAAAAAATGTCATTATTGAATTTTGACCAGTATAAAAATTCTCAGTGTAGCCGTCTTTTGCAGCATAGCATGAAATGGAGCAGACAGTCTCTGAGTATCTTTGGCCCTGCTCCAGCTGGGAGGGAGATGTGTGTTCAGTGTCTCTCTGAATCAGCTGCTGCAGGATATGTTCCTCTCCTGGGTCAGAGTCATTCCACAGCTCACGCCATGATACAGCAAAGAGTGCTCTCTTCCAAGCACTGTGCTGGAAATCCAGTTTGGAAAATGGAAAACTTTCCCCTGGAATGTGACTTCAGACCCAATTACTTTGCCCTTTGTTTTGAGAAGCATTTTCCCTTCCTCTGTTTGCTCAGGTGGCCCTGCCAGCACACCCAGCTCTCAGCATAGCTGCTGCTCTGCCCCTGCAGCCCGGGAGAAGTGGAGGTTCAGGCACTGAACCAGCACAGCAATAAACTCTAATTGTTTAGTGCACCTTGCCTTCTAATACAATCTAAATCCCTTCTCTCAAATGCAAATTTATAGGTGCCTGAGCGGAGCTTTAAATAACATTTTCTTTGCTCATTCCTTATCTTTTGCCATCTACAAAGTTCCAGTGACAGTGGGATGGCATAATTCCACCCCTTTTTTATCTCCTAAAGGAAAGCTGCCTACTCAAATCTGGCAATAATGGGCCAGATGAGAAGTGAATTGGTGCTTTTCTGTGAAGTCTGTGTCTCTCTTGCCCTCCCCAAGTTATTATAACCCACGAGTGTTCTCAGCAAAAGCTGTTCAGCATCCAGTGGTGCTTGCAGGATGCAATCAGTGCAATATTTTAATCACTTTCATTTAGTGAGTCAGACTCTGCTTCCTACTTGCTCCCTTCCCTCTCTCCTATGAATAACTTGGTACAGTTTAGGATCTTGGGCTGGCTATAGACAAACTGCCTGCCTGTGTTCAGAAGAAATGCAAATCCTTGGCTGACAGTAGCTGCTTTGGAAATCACTAAGTCATTGACCTGATGTGAATTAGAGGCAAAAATGTCAAACTCTTTAATGATTTGCCTTATCTAACTTTTTGACTTAGAGGAAGAGAAGCTTAAATTGTTCCACTGAGGATAAGAAGTGTAGGGATGGCTGGAGTAATGGGAACAGGTAGGAACAGCTTTGTAAGATAGATGGGGAACAGTGTCTGTGCTCCAAAGCTGAGCAGCTTGGGAAGTGATGAGGGCTGTTCTTTAGATTGTGCATCGTGTGTTTGAATTTTACTATTACTTCAGAGGCTGCCAAAATTATCAGGGGAGAAGAAATCTACCTGGAGATGTTCAGAATCTATTTTTAGGGTAAAATAACAGAACATTTAGCTTGGCTCAGTATTAAATAGTCCTTTCCAAACTCCTTCTCATTGTTACCTCAGCTGTAAAATGGGGAGTTTGTGCTCTGTTGAAGCTTAATTAAATGACTCTGAAGTGCTTTGGGATCCTGAGGTGAATGTTAAAGAAATTATTTTATGGAAGCCTGGCTGAAAAGTCCCAGCTCATCTCCAGGTTACTAAAAAGGCTTTATTTTAATTTTTCCAGGTTTATTATGTTTTAATCAGACAATTATTAAACAAATCTTAATCAGATTTAATAGATTTCTATCTTGATCAGAGAGGGCTAGAAAATATAATGAGCTGCTTTACTACATGTGCTCTTAGGAGCTAATCTTTGCAGTTGGTATCTTGCTCAGCTTCTGTCTCCTGCATGATCTGGGTTCATATCCTCAAACTGATTGTTCTTAGGATAGCTTTTTTCTCTTTTATTTTTTTAATATATATTTTTTTCCATCCTGATGCCTTAGTGCTGTTTGCTCTGTGTGCTAACCAGCACTGTTAACATCTCTCATATCATTTATCCTCATCCTCTCCCCAGGAAAAAAGGGTGCAGTGTGACAGTGGAAAATTTAGTGTGGTGTGCCATGGGTTTGTCAGAGAAAGCTGGAAGGAATCTCTGCCTTCCCACTCCATGTGCAAGGAATAACTGCTCTTCCCAATTTTTAAGCTTGAAATGTTTTCTGAAACACTGAACTGTGCAACAAAATTCTCAGCCTTTTAGCAGCAGTCTCTTGCTGTGCAAATCTGGTAACATGGGTCATAGGAAAGGCCATGGTGTTAATTACTTCAGTAGTCGTGGAGTGGTCATCATCAGGATGCTGAGAATTTCTCATGAGATTTGTTTAGTAATCAAGGAATTTGAGGAAACTTTCAAATCAATGAAATTGAGCCTCTTGGTGCCAGTGAGAACACTTGAAGCTGAGAGAGGACAGCACTTCTAGGGCGGTCTTGATGAGCTGCCTCCCTGACAGAAGGGGTGTCTGCCCTAGGTGATGTCTCTGGGAGCTGCAGAGAATTGCTCTTTGCCCAGGTTCTTTCAGTTCCAACAAATGCAGCGGCATTGTGGGAAGTGATTGAAACCCCCAATATTCCTGTTTCCATTGCACAGGAGCTATTAAGCACAGGCTCCCTTGATTACTGTTGGCCTCTGCTGCTTTCCCTATGGAATTCAAAACATCATCAACCAAAGCCCTTCAAAGATGTGGCTGTAGCTCCTTTTATCAGTGTTGGCTTACCAAAGGCATGGGGTTTGTTCCCATTTTATCTTTGTGAGAAATTCTCTGAAGTGCGGAGATAATTTGTCTGGATGGCAACATAAAGGAACTGTAATCTTTCTCTTTGCTTGATCTATGTAGAGATTGTGCTTTTTCTTAGTGTGCATTTCCCTTCAATTCTGGGTGATTGCCTCTGGCCCAGCAGAGAACTCCCTGCAGCCTGAGCAGTGGGATCTGAGCCCCCTTCTTACCTCCTCAGGGAAAGGAGTTTGCTGCTGCAAAGCAACATCCCTCCTGGTTCATAAGGATTTACTGCTCCTGAGGAGCCAGCACAAAAATTCTGTTCTGTGGCCAGGCCCTTGCATAACCCTGTGGAGCTGATGGCATGGGATGAAGGGAACTTCACACAGAGCAGGGTGGGAGCCTGGCAGCAGGGCAGACAAGGAGAGTGTTCAATGCCTGGCATGCCATGAATTACACACTTCTATACCATGAATTATCAGTGTAGGAAATAGCCTGGACAGCTCCTGAGTAACAAAAGCACCATTTGCATCCCTAAGTGGTGGTGAATTCTAATGCTTGTATTTGTATTGTTACTCTGACTGTAGCTGTAGGAACTGTTTCAGGATTCCAGTAGTAAACACTTGCTAAGAGGTTGCTTTCCCTGCCTGCCTTGTTTTCACCACAGTCATCTAGTGTTTACATACATTTTAGCCTCTGTGCCATTTTTGAAGGCTTTATTTGTCTCATTTATGTTTCTGGTTTGGATAATACTTAAATATGAAATCCATCTGGGAAACATATTGTATATTCACATCGAGGGGTAAAACCAGTTTTTAATTAAAATTTTATACAGCACTTGTATTTCACTTTGTCCTGTTTTATTATGAAACACTTCAATCTTCTTCCTAAAACACATATGTCTTGTGCGTTTCAAGATGTTCCTTGTTGCTCATGCAGAACCAGTTTGGGAGCTCTGTCAGCACAGTGCCATATGTTCTGGGCTTCATTTAGCTTCTCTGCTGTTTGTGGAGGCAGCAGATTGGATGGAATGCAGCTCAGCTCGGCTCCATTCTTCTCTTTGTAAACTTGTCAAGAGATAAAAAAAGCAGGGAGAAGGAAAACACTGAATAATACTCGAGCGAGTTGAATTATCAAGAAGTTGTGGGAACATGGCCAATCAAAACTGAGGTTTTTCGTGTATTTGAGGATTTTCCTTAATTGCGGTTTTTGCAGAGCCTATAAATGGATGCATCCCTCCGTGCTACCCAATCTTACACCCAAAACCTCACTGAAGATTGAGATATAACCCGAGTCATTTGGAAATGACAAGCATGAAGTGCTTGATTTTGCACTGATCTGCTGGTTTCAATTAAAAAAAAAAAAAAAAAAAAGTGAGTAGATTTCACAGAATATTCTGAGCTGGAAGGGACCCACAAGAACATTGAGGCTGGCTCTGAAGTGTGTGGCTCATACAAGGGTCAAAGCCTGCCCTCAGTGTTGTTTGCAGTAAGCTCTGACCCCTGGAGCAGGAGCAGGTGGAGGGGTCCTGCTCCTCTTTGGTGTCTTCTGGCTCTGTGAGGATCACACTCCCCTCTTGGAGTGCCTGGTACTGAAAAGAGGAAGGCCAAGAGTGATGGTGCCCTCCTGCTCAACCAAACACACACACAAACCCAAAAAAGGTCATTTTTTCTTACTAATCCATCCCTGTTTCTTCCTTGCCCCCATCATCTTGACCATGAACCAGTGGGTGCCATCAGCCTTTGATCCATGGCTGCTGTGTAGGCACAGCCCAACTGGTCACTGGCAGTATCCAGGGATTCCAGGCACTGTTCTGCTCTGCCCAGAGATTTCAGGACCACCACAGTGGATTTGACAGAGGACCAGAGCATTTCTGTGATTCTGTAACAGCTTAAAACCAAATCCAAACCCAAAAGAATGAGAAGCTGACAAAAAAAGGAGTCTGTATTAGTCTGTCTCCCCTTTGCTGAGGTGTGAGGCTGGAGGGGAAGGGCACGAGCAGCTGCTTGATGTGACTGTGCAGGAGTGGGGAGGGAAACTTCTGCAGTCCTGACCTGAGGTCGGTCAGAAATCACCAGCTGGAGTGACATGAGTGTGAACCTAGTTAAAGTGACAGGCAGCTCAGCCCCTGGGACTCTATTTACATATGTTTAAAACAAACAAAAGAAAGCTGCCTTTGTTCCCCAGGAAAATCTATTTACTTGGCATTCAACTCGTGTATAAGCTGGAACTTCTTTCACAAAAGTAGAAACAAAGCGACTGACATTTCTGCTTTGATGTGAGGCTGCAGCTAAGATTTGATTTTGAAATATGAGAGTAAACTGAAACTACCTCCAATTTAAAGGTGGATTTTTAATGACCTTAAAAGTTTTGAGAAGTTTTTTTCCCCTTCCCTTAGGGACCAGAAAAAAATTATAACTGTAATCTTACTCATAGCTGTAAGTCTACAGAGACAGTGGCTGTAGGTTAATGAAAAATTGACACTGCTACTTGCTGTGCTTCCAGCAGAATATTTTTTTCTTCAAACTGAAGTGAACTATTGCACTGTGTGAGCTGGTTATGAGTCTCACATATTAAACTGGATGCTGCTTTTGTGGAAGCCACAGGAGCAAGTCACAGAACAGCATTTCTGGTTGGAAAACGGGCTGCAGTATTTATCAGCTTCTTAAAATGGTTGCCCTGGTCCTTCCCATAGAAATAAAGAATTAAAGAAATGAAGAATTAGAAGTTGCTGGGTTAGTCTAAACCAGAGAGTGGCAGAGGAGCCATTCCCAATGATCTCCATCCCAGTGCCTGGTCCCCAGTGCTGTCGAGCAGCCCCATCACAGCCCAGCAGAGAAAGCCCAGAGCAGAGCTGGGTGCTGTGTGTGCAGATGTTCCTGTTCTGCACACACGCATGCACTGTTCCACCCTGCTCCTGTGGCACAGGGACTCCTCGAGGGACACCCTGTGGCTCACAGTTGTTCAAGGCTCCTCTCCAGGAGCCTCTCTGCAGTTTTTTTGGAGACAGCTTGTTCCTGAGAATCAGAAATGGCAATAACTCGGCAGCCCAGGCTGACTTTGCTTCGGGCTCTGAGGACAGAGTGTCTGTTTGTTATCCTTGGCGTGGTGGTGCCATCTGGCCCTGCTTGGACAGCAGGGCTGTGATCCTGCACTGCCTGGAATTGCAGCTCCTGCTGATGAGCTCCCAGGCTGTGCTGGAATGGCAGCCCTGGCAGCTGGGTGCCAGCCTGTGGCAGATGGAACAGGCTTCTGTCACCCCCGTGAGCTGGACACACAGAGGTGCAGGGATTGCCTGTGAGACAAAGGCAGGGAAGGCATGAAGGTGGCCTCAGGTGTGATACAGGATCCTAAGGCAGGAATTGCAGAGCCACTGGATGTCTGTAGGCCTCCCTGCTCCCCTGAAATGATTTTAGACCTGTACAAGTAGGATAGACTCGTTGATAGGTTCTTTGTGTATGTTTATTATTATTGTTGTTGTTATTGTTTTTATCTTGTTATTTTACTCAAAAGAGGGGAAGGGAAAGCTAGAAGGGAGTGCAGAAGAAAGGAAACAACCATGTAAATTCAGGCAGTTTGTTTCTTTTCCTCCTGGGGAGCAAAAGTATGGATGGGTGCTGGCACTCAGCCCACCTGTGCCCTGCTGTCCCTGAGAGCCCCAGGAGCTTTACCCTGGTGGAGTTCCCTTCTGTGGGAGCACAGGGAGGGAGTGCTCGCTGCAGGAATGAGAGCTGGGATCCCGGTTAGGTCCCACCTGAACTGAAGAACAGATACCTCCAGCAATTCCCTGGGCAGGTGCCCATCCATGCATGCCAAGGATGCTGTGGGTGCCTCTCCCTCCTTGTCCCAGAGCTCCAGTGCGAGGAGCCAGAGAATGCACAGTGCCCTGTTTGCTCACTCTCCACCCTGCTGAAATGCCTGTGGTTTGATTCCTTTCCTTTGTAATAAACTGTGCCCACCACAGCGTATATTCTTGTAAATAACATTTTAAAATATTTTCTGGTAAATTAAAGTGATGACATGTTTGTAGGGCTCATTGTTAATTTCATTTCCTTTGGCTCAGCCAGCCAGATAAAATGCAATGTTATTAATCTTTGTTTAAAAGAAGATCCTTTGCCGAACAGTAATAAATGGTCTTGATAGATTTGTCAGGAAAATGAATGATAATCATTTGCAGATAGACACAAGCCTAGTATGGAAGATTAATAAGAAAATATGTATTGGCATCATTAATAACATCTGCTGCCAATGCACTTGGATATTGGTTACAGCCTGAGAGTGATGTGTTCTTGTTAGGACACCACAACTCATCCCCTGCTGCCACAACCAGCCTGCACAGTGCTCCTGTTCAGCTGGAGTTGCATTTTTTGATTGATTTGGTTTTAATTTTTTTTTTTCTGCTAATTACATCGTGTTCCTAGAAAACACAAGCAAAGGTCAAGATGTTTTGAGACAACTTTGCTTTATTTCAATCAAACCTCTCAGACTTCCCCTCCTCAGTTATTCTTTTCTCTTTTGTTTCACTTCAGTGCTTCAAAGCAGAGTAGTGAAGTCAAATAACTTGCCCATGAAATGTGTTCCTCCTGGGGGTGCACAGCTGGCTGCATCTGAAAATGTGGGTGTCTCCATTCCTTCAACATCAGCATTATTATTTTAAATGAAAAGCTACCATCAAGGATCCGTGGGGTGAGATGGGAAGAGCTCATCACATAACCAAAGATCAAAAATACTTTGTCTTTAAAAAAAAAAAAATAGGCTTAGTAAAATTCAGTCCTACTCTCTGCAAAACTGAATGTTTCTTAGAGGAAAAAATAATCTCAAGTGTTGAAAAAGTTGCCCCAGTTTTCCTCATCCTGCCTTCTCACAGGAAAAGGAAAAAAGGAAAAGGGGAAAAGGAAAAAAGGAAAATGAAAATTTAAAAAAAGGAAAAAAGAAAAAAGGAAAAGGAAAAGGAAAACTTCTCCCTAGGCCATGTACAGCACAGCCTGATTGCAGTGGGTTGATTGCACCACTCACTCATTAGTTAATTAACAAACGTCCCCCTCCTCCCCAGCCCAGATTCCATCCACTTTTAAAAATTCCTGACAGCATGATGGTCCATTTAGAGATATCCCCTCTTGTTTATTACACATGGCATGCCAGGGGAAGTGTGTGTTTTAATTGTCAGTCCTGCACTGTGTGTATTTCACTCACTGTTCTTTCCAAATATAACCTTTTTTGAAATACAGGATGTTATAGGGCCTTGAAAAAAGGTGTTACTCAGAAAAAAACCCTCATTAAACTGTCAACTGCTGTGTTTCACATTTCCTTCCTCATCTCTGCTAATTACCAAAATACCAAGATATTTGTTTATAAAAATCTGAGGTAGTGAACTAGGAATCGATAAGAAATAAGAAATAATGCTGAATAACTGCATTCAACTTAACCCCAAATATACTCTATTGGGGCAGAAAAAAACCAAGGGGTTTGTTTAGACGTTCACTTCTGTTTAGCTTGGCTGTGATTGGTTCCAGTGTCCTTTGGACTGACCAGCAAATTGAAGAAATGAAGAAATCTTGTGTGTGTCTTTATTCTGAGGTTCCTGCTCTGTAACCGTTACAGATGAAGCTCAAAACCAGAAAGCTGCATTTTTAATAGATTTGCAGAATAAAGCTCTGTCCACTCTGAAAAAAACTAGCCTATGTAGCATCTCCTGCTACTGTTCTGTCTCCTGACAACTCTTTAAGTTCACTTTGCTCTTCTTTCCTTCCTATTAAATACCTCTGGTAGGACACAGAGCTATTTAAGGTCGGACTTTTAACTATGGCTTACATCCTCAGGGAAGATGAAAAGATCCTATTGGCATAATGGAAATAAAAAAAGTGAGGCCTGTGTGTTCATTCTAGGGCATCCACAAAGTGCACATGTCTGCTCCCAGGGTCTCTTGGTCCCCTCAGACTGTGCTGCTGTTTTGGTGCTCTTTTTTTCAGGGATGGCAGCTCTGCTGAGCCATTCAGAGAGATGCTGGGAGCACCAAGAACCACAACACTTTCATTTGTCACATCCTTACAACTGCAAATACAAGCCCCAGCTCCAGTGAATGGACCAGGTGGCTCCTCATGAACTTTGGGGATTTTTGTGGGATCCTGGCTGTGCATTCCCTGGCATGTGTTTGCCCACAGACAGAGTCCTACCTGTCTCCTTGGTATCAGCTGAAGCTGCACTTTCCACCAGGTCCTCCTCACTCTGTTCTGGGTCAGTTTGTTCTTCACCATTTCCAAGGTTTATGGCAGGTGCTTTTTTGTGCCTGGTCCACCACATGAGGCCATCCAGCTGCAGAGTGGAACAGAGAGAAAGTGGTCACTGCCTGTCTGTCCCAGTGTGACCACCCAGACATGTCCCTCCATGGAGGCACAGGTCCAAGGTGATGCTGAGGGCTGTTTGGGGTGATCTCCCACTTTCCCTTCCTTCCTGCACAGGTGCTCACACCCTGGGTAAGAAGGTTGGCACCATCCAAAGCTGAGAAAAAAAAAGTGAAATAATCTGGTTTCTCACCTTCCATTTTTTAAAATAACTTGTTCTGTCTCTGAGAAGTAACCCTTTAGTAGACATTGGAGAAGCAGCCTCCTATTTGCAAGGCTCATGTGATTGATCTGAAACAATGATGGTCTGCATCCAGAATGGCAGCCCTCCAACAGGGAAGGGTAACAAAGTCAAATAAATAAAAATAAATCCAAAAAGAAGCCAAGACACCCTCTCTGGACACAGTCAGTCACAGACAGCTGTTGTGCCCTCAGAAGATTTTTTTTTTTAAATTCCAGATTTCTCTGATGGGCCAGTACAAGGCATTGCCTGACAAAGGACTATCAGCCTGCTTTACAAATGCCCAAGTTCTGAAACTCTTATCCCAGAGCAAGCCCGAAATTCTCCCTGGAACACAGGGGATGCACAGGAGACATGGATTTTGCAAACCTCAGTGGCCCTTTGGCAGCTGTGGGGGGGTCACACACGCCAGGGCTCAGAGATTTGGGGTAGCACCAGGCCTGCTGCTGCTGTGGCTGACCTTGGCATGCCCAGGATCCTGGTGGCTTTTCCTGCCCCCTGCCCTGGCAGCAGGGACACAGGGACAGGCTCATCCATCCCTCCCAAAGGCAGCTGCAGCCCCAGCAGAGGGGCACGGGGGGGACAGTGCAGAGCAGGGCAGGCAAAGTCACACACCTGCCCCAGGAGCAGCTGCCTCCCTGCTCTGCCCGTATGGAAATGCACTTCCACATGGGTCACTTACAAAGGAACGTAGGTTTAATTTTTGAATTTTGCACACACAGATCCAGGCAGAAGCTTCCAGCTGACACAGAATGTTGCATAATTTCCAGAAGATTTATAGCTTTATTTAAATCATTTTCAACCAAGATGAGCATTGGGCAGGGCTAATCTTTCTTGTCATGAAGTGCTAAATTGCTTTGATTTGATGATCCTCATCTTTCTTGGGGATTCTTTTTTTTTTAAAAATCACTTAGGAAATGTCACTGGAACATAGTAAAGTTTCAGGGTACTAAAGGATTTCCAAAACTTTTTTCCTTTTCTCATGTGTCACTGAACCACTGTCTCTGCACATTGCAGCAAAGTCTTCAAGGGTTGGGGTGTTCCTAGGGCTTGGACTCCACCAGAGGGATTCAATTCCCAATGGAAAGCAGCATGGACACAGGGAACCTCATGGCATCACCCCCCTGACCCACGCAGGAGCTGGTGCCTCTCCCATGGCCAATAAAGCAAACCACCACCCTGGAGAGCTCCTGCTGAAGCAGCACACCAGAGCTGCAGCTCGGAGCTCGGGGGCTTTGGGCTGGCTGCCTCCCTTCAGATGCCCTTTCTGCTCCTTGCCACTGGCGTGGGGCAGAGCAGCAGCTCTGTGTGCCCACGGAGGCCTCCACTGGCTGGGCTTGCCTGGCACAGCCTCCCAAAGGGATGGGGAGGGGAGGCAGATGGGACCTTGGAAGTGCTGCTTGAGGCCACCGTGTCCAAGGGCAGGGGAGCAGGAGGGAGCTTGTGCTGGGTCCTGGGGAGCCCTGTGGCTCTGCCCCCACCTGCAGAGTCACCCCAGGCACTGTGTGCCCGTGTCCCCCCTTGGTTTGCTCCTGCCAGCACCCACAGAGCTGGGCGTGCCTGGCTCTCAGTGCCACCAAGTGATGCTGTGGGGCTGCAGCTGCAGCACCTCAGAGCTCTCAGGGTGGGCTCAGAGCAGCCCAGGTGGGCTTGGTGCACCAAGAGGAGCCACTGAAGCCATGCCTCAGACACAGGGAGAACATGCCAGCCCCAGCACACAGCGGGTGGAATTGCCAATCCATCAGCCTGGCTGGGTGAGCCCTGGCCCCTGGGGAGCTGCGCAGCACTCGGTGCTCTGTGGGCTGTTCCCCTCCCTTTTCTCCATCACAGTCTCCTTGGAAAAGGGAGTTTGCAAGAACTCAGCAAAGTTTTCCTTTTGTTGTTTGTAAACTAGAATAAATCCTTCTGTTCCAAAATGCCATCTGGCACCTGACAGTTGTGTTTCAGCTTCACAGTCTCAAATTTAATTGTAAGCTCTTTTGCAGGGTTTTCAAGGACGGCGTGACACAATATGGACTACCTACAATGAAGACATATGAACTCTGGAGCACACCAAACAAATTCCTTGCATACTTGTTTTCCAGCACAGCATCAATCACCACAGGGATGGGAGAGTGTCCAAAACAGCAGGAGAAAATGCTACAGCTTGCAGTTCTCAGATTGTAATTCATTTAAAGCCAGGAACATTAGTCGTACCACTCTAACATCAGATACAAATCTCTTTTCTCCTTTTGCCCATTTACTATCTCCAAAGCATTGAGATTCAATATTTAAAGTTGTCCAGTGTAGATCCTCAGCTGGTGCAAAGTAACATAACTGTGCTCAACATCTGTTCCTGGTCTTTGAAGGCAATGGAGCTGTGGTGATTTACATCTGCTGAGGTATGATCTATCACTGTATTTCCTCGGCTTTTTCTTTGCTGCCTTGTTTTTCTGCTCTTTTTGCTTGACAAAACAAATGACACAATTCCTAGCTCTTGTACCATGTCTTTCATCATTCCTCCCCCAAGCACTGCAGTTAAGGATGAGCAGAACCAGCCCCATGTGAGTCTCAGGGGAGAAACATCCGAGGCTCAGGAAGGGACCAGGAAGCACTAAAGCTCCAGGGATCCTCGTGCAGGACACTCAGCACAGTGTCCCCCTCCCAGCCACTGTCACAGGGACACTCAGGCTCTTCACCACAGGTTTGCCCACTTGCATGCCAAGTAAATAATGGTCAAGCACAAAGGCCAGGTGCCACTTTCTACCCAAAAAGTCAAAGCCTGGCCCATCCACCCTGATCTCCACCTCCTGCCCTTCCTTCCCCAAAGACTTCTGTCTCTGAGCCAGCACAGCACAGCCACAGACTCATTGGAGATGAGGGGCAAACCATGAGAAACCATGTCACCAGAAGTGATGGTCCAAACCCACACCTCTGCTCTTGTCTAGGGCAAAACCTGGGGTGAAGCTGACACAGGAAAATGAACAATTTTGGTCTCAGTGCTGCCCACTGAGATTTATGCCAGATAGACAGAAACCCAGCAGTGTTGTCTCCTACTTCAGTTAAACCCCTTTGGCTCTTCTCTGAGGAACAAGGGCAGACTTTTCCTGTTCAAATCAGGATAAATCGTAGAAACTGAATGGAATCAGAAAAAAAGAAATGAGGACAGACTCTCCCATTCCTACTGAGCTATGGAAAGAGGGAATGAGCTACTGCTTAGTGACATGAATTTCCTTGCAGTCCATCCCATTTTCCTTGTGGTGGGAAGATATTGAGGGGCAGGAGGCACATGGAATGGTCACCACAAATATCAGATGATTGATCTGGGTCTCTGTGTCCAGCCTTTCACTGCCACAGGCAGTATCAGTAATTCTTGTTCATATTCTACAACAAAATCTCTTATACAGGGGTCAAGCACTGAGCTCAGCACTATGTGGGGTCCATGGCATACCAAAAGGCTATCCTGAACAACTCTATTGAGAACACTTAACCAAAAAGCCCAGCTGATGTTAGTTCCTGGCCAGTGCTGCCCTTCAGCAAACTCTCCCCATCCCTGGCTCTCCAGAAGTACCTGAGGCAGGGCAGCCACCACCTCTCATCCTTTGTTCCTCTGAGAAAACTGCACACAGCTGCTTCAGACAAAATCCTGCCCTGCCTGACCATATCCTGGCTCTTTGAAGAATGTGTTAAATAAGGTCACTTACATCCAGCACCTATAAACTCACACATTTTAGCAGAAATACTCTGAAAATCTCCCCTGGGGAATCTAAGATCGTAACCTCTCTTTCTCTAATTCTTTTATACTGGGGTCCATGCTGAAATGCCCCTCCTGGAAGATGTTTGAAATGTTTTCATGCCTCTGAGGTCAGACTAAAAAGCCTGGAGGTGCTGGGGCCAGTTTCTCCATCTCCTGAACTGCTGGTTTGATGCTCACTGTTCACCAGTGCTGTGTTAATGCATCTTATCTTGCTGCTGCTGTGGGCAGGGAGCACTGCACATGTTTAGCTATCGCAGGTCAGATGATAAGTGGGAACTCATTAAACCACAGTAATTAATTGCTGGCAACCATCTGGCCACCCCTGAGCAGTCATGAACAACGTAAGCAGCAGAACTAATGGTGCCTCCTTGCCAGTATTTCTCTCTCCCATGTGGATCCTCTGATAGCTAATAAAAGCTGAGAGTTTATCTCCAAGCAGACACAAAGCCAGCCTCTCTCCCTCCTCCTCTCCCCTATCTGAGCACCTGCTTTCATGTAATCTTCAGGAGCTGGGTCTCTTTGACACCTATAACATTCCATCAAACATTGATGGAGCTGGTTAATGCTTTACAAGTTATGAGGAAGCAACAGATTGATGCCATCACAGCATTTTCTCTCTCATGCAGTTAGATAGGAAAAAAATAGGACTTTTTAATCTATCCAGTAACCTTTGCTGAGAGGTAGGTGGCAGTTTTGTTATATTGGCAGCTGCTTTAAAACTTGGGACTGGGAAGAGTTGGTTTAACTCCCAACTCTGCACCATTTTAATGTTCTAAGTAAAAGAAAGTTGCTCTTCCCTCTAAGTTATTAAATTTAATTGAGATCACATTGGGACAAAATGTTATTTTCCTAAATGCCCATGTTGCAAAAGATATTAATCTAGTTTGCCTGCAAGATTGATGCTGGCTCTGCTGAAGCAGGCTAGATGCTACAATTAGATAGATTTAATTCCTCCTCAGCAGTGCTCTGTAATGTGATTTCATCTCCTTCCCCTTCTTCTTTTCTTTCTATTCCAGTTATGATGGGCTGTGGTGTCTGCCCAGCTCTGGGCACAGCATGGGAACTCACACTCAATTTGAAGCACTCGGGGCTCAGCAGCATTAACACTCTGTGATCTGGGGAATAGGGAGAGCTGAGGAGCAAGGGCTTCTTGGCAGTATGTGCATCACACACCATTTCCTAGCCACTGCAGGAGCAGGAAAGGGCAGATCTTGGGGAATTTTGGTACCCAGATGGGGGCACAGCTGGTATCCTGTCCTGCTCCCCACAGGACAGGGTGCTATAAATGAACTCCATGATCATCCGAACCAGAACCAGACTAACAGCAAGCCCAGCCACGAGGCCCCAGAAAGCACCCTGAGAAAGGGCAAGCACAGAGAAAAGGTCACTGCAAATTGCCTCTGGCTGTGGTTTTCCCTCTCCTCTCCCTCTTTCCCAAAACTTTTTATGCTTGATGGAAACCCACACTGAGGTGCATCAAAGGAGAATTTTTTCAAGGAAAAAAACCTCATTTTCTCTCGTTGCCCTTGAGCATGGAGCACGCAGACCAAAAATAATGCAAGAATCTGCCCCTAACACTCCTCCAATGAGACTGTGACAAATCATCCCTAAATGGCAGAACAACTTCCCTTTCATGCTTTCAAATGGGACTGCCAAAAAGTGCTACTTGCAGTGACTTCTTAGAAGCAAACCCACACCCACTAGAGACTGGGCTAAGATCCACCAATGCCAGGAAATCCTGTCTGATTGTCACTCTTGAGGTGGACTGGCTCTGAGTTTAAAGAGTCTCAAAGGCTAAGTACTGAGGGAAGAGATATTTATTTATTTTATCAAAATAAATACATGTATCAACTGGTTGTTGACATTTCACTTACAGGCTCATTAATCCTCTTGCAGAAGATTGCCAAGATGAAGAGGGCTGTGACTGGTGGGCACAGATAGCTGGTTATGGGCTGAATGTAGGCAAAGAGCTTTCCACTGTTGGCTGACTGAACAACTGGGATCCAGAGAATGCTGATGACCACAAGGATAAGGGTGAGCACTCTGAAAGAGAAGGATAAAATTGTATTAATTCTGTAGGTAGTTTTGCAGGAAAAGACACTCCCAGTTGGTCTTGGAATTTTGTAAGAAAAAATCCACAGGTCACTCTCAAGAACCTTTCCTTGTGCACACAGGTGTGTCACAAAGTGTGACGTGGTCTTCAATGACCTTGCTCGTGGATATGACAGAAAGAGGGAGCTGGTAGCTTGTGAAGGCAATCTTTCTGCCATATTTCTAGGCAGGTAGTGTACTCAGTCTCTTGCCTTTGCCAAATTCCAACTCATTTGCTGCTTATTAAAATTGTGTTTGGGGTCTCAGGTGAATATTGTAATCTTCCTCTGCCTTTGCACTCTGTGCCACAGAGGTTTGTCCTTACTGCTGAACAAGAGGCGCTTGTCCTCTGCCCACTCTGCCATGCTGAAGTGTGAGCTTGCCTGCAGCCTTCATCCACACCCCAGCAAAGTTTAGACCTTAATGCTCATGACTGGAGAGCAAAACCTCCACACTGAATGCTGCCCAAATTCCCCTGTCTGGAGGAGAACTGTATAGACCCCTTACATAACACAGCAGCAAAGCTTATCTGCAAAGGACACTACAACTTGTCACAGAGACAGAAAGCAGGGAGGCTCAGCTCTGCACTTTTCCCTGAAGAAAAGACAGGGGGAAAAAGTAATTGCAACATATCACTCCTGTCTGATGCAAAAATAACACTTTTATAGACCTCTGGTGACAAAGACTCAAGAACACTTATGGCTTTTCTAAAAGTTACGTTTAAAGCAGTATTTTTAATAAGTTTAGAGAGAAGAGAGGCAATTATCTGCTTAGCTCATTGGAACACTCAGAGTTTCTCCTTGACCAGGCCTATCCAGGATGAAGCTGGAAAACACAACGCTCTTTCCCAAGCCGTGCTCCTGCTCTATATTGCATGCACCAGATTTTTCTCAGTGAGTGCAGCCTGGAGGATGTAAAAGCTGCTCTCAGAACAGATGATGAGAGGAACGAGACATAAATAAATGCAAGGACCTGCCCACAACCATCAGCTCCTGCTCGGAGGCCTGCCTGCGGAGCCACTGCCAGATGTCCACGACGAAGAGGGTGCTGCTGCTGTTGGAAACGGAGGTGAGGGAACCCATCAGGGCTGCCATCATCACTGCAATCATCAAACCCCAGAGCCCTGCGGGAGCCAGACACAGGAGGGGAATCAGGACTGGCCCCAGGGCCTCTGAGTGATGTTTTTTCCACCCTGATATGGTATCTGCAGTAAGATTTCCACATCCTTGGGACGGGTGAGAGCAGCCTGGTCCCCCCGTGCAGATCCTGGATCAAGCCCAGCTCCACACGGGCGTTCCTCACCATCAGGCATGAGCTCAGTGACCAGTGTGGGGTAGGCAATGTTGGAACAACCCACAGCAGCTCCACAGATCCTTTTGCAAATGTCTGGGTCCACGCAGCCCACTTCATCTGTGGAACACAGGGAAACAACAAGGAGTCAGTGCAAACCCCAGTTCAGATCAAGGGAACAAATCCTGATGCCTTGTGCAGTTTCCTATAAATTCAGAGGTGAAATACAGCTACAATGAGTGGAGCTGGAAAATGCTTTATATCATATAATAGAGGTGAAACTTTGAGATGACATTTTCAAATTCTGTTCAGGATACAGCTGAAACTCTCCTGGGTGTTGCATAACTGTAATCCTTGATGATTTGTCACTTGTGGGAACTGGACTGTTTCCATGAACCTGTCAGCTGGGCTCCCAGGGATGCTGGAGACTCACTTACTCTTATTTAGGAAATCTGGGAAACAGGCTCTTTCCTCTGGGAGTGGTCCTTCTAACCAAGTTATTCCTCCTGGAAAGAGGAATGCTCTGGAGAAACCAGCAATGACAGCTCCTTGGGGTATAAGGGAGGCTCATTTAGCCTAATCCACCAGGACCTAAATGAACCTGTGTGGTAGGTTGCTAAAACACTCCAAAATACCTAATGGATGTAATCCATAGGATCTGAAGGACAGCCTCAGTGCTCCATTAATTTAATTTCACTGACTCCCTCCAGATAGACAGAAGAATGCAATGTCCACAGCATGGAGCTCTATGCCCCCAGTGGCAAAGTATGCCTCTTATGGCTGCTCCTGGTGATTTCTGCCACTCTGGGAGAGTTGGAGGTGGAGAGAGGGCTTGGGAACACCATGGTGCAACAGGAATCTCTATGAACATACCTGTAGGACAGCAGTTTCTAAGGTGTAAAAGTGCTGGTGGACCTGTGTGGGATTAGTGGTCACAGCAGGTATGGAGCCCCATGTCAGGGAAGATGGAAAGGCTTACCTGGGAAAAGAGCTCTGCTGATCATCCCTGGCATGACAAGGAAAAACACAGGGAAGAGTTTCAGATATCCTACCAGCACAGATCCACCTTTGGCATGGGAGAGGTTCTTGGCAGAAAGAGACCTCTGGACCATCACCTGCAACCAGTGCAGAAAGGGAGCAGAGAATGAAACAGAAGCACAGCAGAGAGAGCAGGATCCATTCTCTCTGTCTCTCCTTCTCAGGGATGACTTTCATCCCACAGCATCCCACAGTGTTTTGCATGCCAAGGACAGCTTTCCCACCTCACTGACTGCAGCCTGCTGCCACCACTCAGAGCTCAGTCCACAGGCTACAGGAGAGGGCAGCGTGGAAATTTCCTTTACAGGAATAATTTCACCCTTGACTGAAATGAAGCCACCTTGAGGGCTGGAGACAGCAGCTGTATGGCAGCAAGAGACACGGAAAGAAGCAGACTCTGGGTGTTTTGGTAAAAGCTCAGTAGTGGGGTTTCATAATTATCCCATCTGAAAGTACAGAAGCACCATGTCTCAAGGAACACACGCAGCTTTGTAGCTTGCAGAGGAATAAGGGACACGAGACATCTGGGAATATGAATGGAGGAATATTGTCTGGAGGTCTGCTCAAGGTCACAGCACAGCCAGCACCAGATCCACATTTTTATATCCTTGTCATGCTAACTGCATGAAGATTCCCAGTACTCACCAGCCCACAGTGGGATAAAGATGGATAAAACAACCTGTTCTCACTGTACTAAGAAGTGCATAAAATTAGCAGCTTGCTGAGAAGGTGGAAGGAGTGAGACATTCTGGTCTAGACCAGTACAAAAAGTAGGAACTCCTGCATACTGAGGCACACTGATTTTTCAGTTTACAGATCCACAGACTGAGGAGTGGACCAAAAATAACACTGTGGGGGTTTGTCTGCTGAGGGAAAGATTTTATTTACCTGGTCAGTGCACCAGCATCAAGGAGCCACCACCGTGAGACCAAATATAAGGCCAGGCCAGGGAATGTCTCCTGTGATGGGATCCCTGAAAAAAATGAAAGGCATCTGCATGTGGGAGGTGACAGTTTGTGTTTGGGACTGTGATCTTTGGTATTGCTGTGCTGTATTTCTCCTTAAGTCCTTCATACCAGCCATCTTTTTCAAATCCTGTAAAGAAAATGCCAGTGATTTAAGAGCTGTTGCATCATGCAAAGTTATTATCTAATCTGAGTCTTGTGATTACTTTTCTTTTATCTTCCTCTTATCTCCTTTACTTTTCATTCCATCCTTGCTTTTTGCAGTCAAAGTTTCTACAGAAGTCAGCTGGATTTTGCCCAGAGTCCTTGTGGTTTCAACAATACATTCTGGAAGAGGATCAGTGCAGGAAAACCTTGATGATCCTAATCCCTGCAATGTCATCAGCACCTAGTTTTACTTATACACCTTCCAAGAGCTAGAGCAGGAAAATATAACATGAAAAAAGATATACCTAGTTTAGATGGTTTTGTTTGCCAATAAAGCTTAAAACAAAGAATGATAATGGTCATTTCCTTGTCACTCCTTATTTTTTATAACACTCAGCTGCACCCACATGAACTCCAAAAGTCAACAGAGGAAGTCAGCAAGGTTACTTTGAATTGGGCTTAATGAGAGCTGAATTTGGCTCTGAGAATGTGATGTTCCAAAGTTCTTTGGCAACCCAGTGAGGTGAAGATATCCAGAGCCTCATCTCCATACAGTTAGTGCAAAGGATGAAGAAAGTATGCTGTCTTGGAGAATGAGATTTGTGCTGGCACCACTTCTGTGAGTGGCTAGAACTCATTTCTGCACCACATGTGAAAGGGTGAGGCACCCTGCTAAGGTCTAGAGGCTTCTGCAGGTTCCCCCTACCTACGAACATGAGGACCAAAGCTCCCAGCACCATGATCAGGGTCTGCAGCACATCTGTGTAAATCACAGCAGCCAAACCCCCTGCCAGGAGAACCAGAGACAGCAGTCAGTGTGTCACCATGCACAGGGAAACAGGTATCTCACCTGGAAAAAAGCTTTCTTTGGCCCCAGCCCTGTGATTTCAGGACAGACCCACTGGGAGAAGCTGGCACTGAGCTGGTCCTCTGGAGCCCACAGCTGTCTCAAGCCCTCCCACGAGGAACAGTGTGGAAAGTTTTCCATGTTCATGTGAGAATTTGGAGGCAGCTCAGTATCTTAACAGCCTAAGCTGCTAATTTTGCAGAAAGGGAACAAAACAGCAAATATGGGCAGTGGTAACTTCCTGCACGGAGGCAGCCAAGAACCTTGTGCAGTGTTAGGAAATCCTCCAAAAACAGTGATGTTCCCCCTGTACCACTTTCCTGTGGGCCAAGAGGGGAGAGAGGGAAGAGTCAAAGGTCTCTAACAGCTGGCAGTGACAAGGCAGGTACTACCAGCAACTGGGGCAATCTCTCCCTCAGACCAGGACCTGAATACTCTTTCCCCTCTGTAGGAAATGGGAAACCTATAACCTAGGCTTTGGTTTATAAAGTGCCTTTTAAAACCAGCTATTTACCAGCTATGGTATAGACAGCAGTCACTGCTAGCAGGATCACAGTGGACAAGTAGAGGTTCCAGCCCAAAGCAGTTTGGATGAACAATCCTCCAGCAAAAATGTCTGTCTGGAATAAAAAAAACCAAGGGCAGTCTGGCATTAGTAGTGCTTTGTGCAAGTAAAATCTAATAAAGCAGCCTGCAGCTGAAAGCATTGACAGGGGAGGACACCAGCAAGGTGAACTGGAAGGGGAGGAGAAGAGCTGTTGGGACTCTTGGCTCTGAACCTTGTTTTGCTGTAAGGAAAACTTTCCTCCAGGTCAGAGCTTTCAGGATCCGGGAGAGCAGGAGGGTGAAAATTAAGGTGCTACACCAAGGGACTAAAAAGTCATCAAAATAAAGACCATGAGCCATCGAATCCTGGCTGGCACAGAGAAGGACTGGTGTAAACTTTCACCTCTTTTGGTGACTGTGAACACATCCCTGGATAGCAGAGACCATGTACCCACAGGCAAACACAGGAGGAAAAGAGGAGATAGCAGAGACCTTGTTCTTCCCAGGGCTATCTCTTGGTGGCCTCATGGTCCAGAGACACTCCCTCTTGAAAGACTCCTAAGGAGTCACTGATATCTTGTACCATGATTTGTTCATCTGAGATGGTCAACAGGTGGTTTTTCTGTTCATGCAGTTCAATATATTAGAGTGACTCCAGAAAAACAGATTATACCTGCTGAGGACATCACTAGAAATACAGAAAACCCCATCAGCTTCTGTATGATCTTCTGGCAGAGTGACACCAGAAACTGGGTGAAACCTGGAATTACACAGATAACATCATTCAAAACTGCAGAAGGTGATATGGGAGATGTTTATGTTGGGAAAGCAGGGTGGAAGAACACCTGCGAGTCTGGTATGGGGTGAGACACAGGTAAAGACCTTTGCCAAGGGAGACAGAAGGGATGGGGCAAGAATTCCATTTGCTGCGTCTGAAATGGGCACTTTAAAAGCAAGGAGCCAGTGCAGCCCCTGACACAACAGGCACAGCCAACACTCCACAGGAATCCCTGTCCCTTCTGGGGTTTGGCTTTCCAGCAGGAAACACAACCACCTCTAGAGCCATGCAGGACCAATCCTCCGACAACACTGCTTATTGAGATCTCTGTTTGCTTTGCAAGCCAAGAAGACTCTGCAGTGCCCTGGTTGTTGACCTATGTTTGGGCAGAAAGCACAGGGAGAAAAATCCTTCTTGTAACCAAGAGCCTGCTGTCCAGCCAGCCGCTAAATGAGCTCTCCACAAACAATAGCTCTGCTTAATAGAAAGCACCTGTCATGGCCATAAACTCCCCCAGCCACATCCGTCAGCCACGCGTGAATTGGCTGCGCAGAGGAGAAACCGCTGAGACGAAACAGCCGTGATGGGGGCCAGGGTCCTGCTCTGAAAAGCACTGGCAAATGCTGCTCTGCTGAAGGTCACTCTGAAAGACAGCTCTGTTTCATACCTTGTCTGTGTGGCTGTGCTCACTGTGGGCTGCTGCACGAGAGAGTTGCCATTTATCCCTCACAGGTAAAGAGGCTTTAAGTGTCTTTTTGCAAGACCTCACTCATTCTGTCACCCAGGGCTATGCTCCGGTCCCACAGAGCAAAGCTGGAGGCAGTGGTGACAGCAGTGGGTGACGTGACCAAGAGCTGCCCATTAGAGGGGGAAACCTATCCCACACTCCCAGCCTGGAACTCAGTGCTCCTCCCAGGAGCTGAGGTATTATGAGCCCGGGAGAAGGACCTTGAAGTTACATGAGTGTTTTATCTCCAGTCAGTGTCTCCCAAGGCAATTTGACATCTGAATATTTCAGAAGGGTCTAGTGAAAACTGGCCCTTGTACTGACCTTGAGATAATCAGCTGGAGACAAAGGACTGACATCTTCAGTCCCTGTAATGGACTCTCAAATACACTTCTCTCTTTCCAAGGGCACAGGTGGTTCTTAGTAAATATCTGAGCATAATTTCTGCTTCTTTGTGAATGGCATTTGAAAGGGGGAAATAGCCAGTATACCCAGTACACTGGGTTTTGGCTACCAGCAGGGAACAATGTTACAAGCAATTCAGAAAAGATGCTGCATTTTGTCTTAAGTCAGAATCTACCTCTCTTTCACTGTTCCCTTTTTGTGCAACAAAGTAAGAAAGAAAGAGGAACAACCATAAAATACCTAATGCTGAAAACTCAACTACAAGAACAACAGCAGGTTTATGATAATTTAAGAAAATTTCATCTCTACAAGATGCAGCCAGCCATATTTTCACATGGGGTAATGCAGCCCTTCTTCTATCTCTGATGCCTAAGGTTTGATGTGATAGAAGAGGAAAAGCAGGCAGACAGCCCACGGTACTTACACTGTTTAGTAATTAGTTGCACATCCCTGTAAAGTTCTTACTGTGCATTGCTGTTTAATGAGGGCTCTGTCTCTCTCTTAGGAAAGGTCTCCATGATCAATACAGAGGCAAGAGCAGCACACTAACACACTGCAGCTGTTCCTGGGAGGAGGGCTGATCCTTTCAAGGAGCTCTCTCTGAGCAGCCCCTGCCTTGTACCACGATGCCCTATCCCTGCCCTAGACAGGAGAGTGGATACATACAGATATTCTGGTGGATATATAGAGAATCAGGGACAGCACAGACATGTAGAATTGTAGCCTCTGCCCTCCAAACCTCTTCTTCAGGTACTCAGGCATGGTGACAACTCCTGCTGTGATGTAAACTGGCATGAAGATCCAGCCGAGAGCCAGCAGTGGCCAGATGGCCTGTTAAAGAGACAGAGAATAAAGGCACAGGATTCAACACATGGGAACAGCTTTTCCCCCTGTTCTGTCAGTGGCCAGCCTAAAAAAGCAGAAAGGTTCAGTGCCATTTGATGTATTTCAGCAGCAGACTGACTTTTTCCTCCCTGCTCAGAAGATGAGCCAGCAGCTGGAGGAATTACTACAATTTGGTCAAAAGCTTTTAAAGATCTCCTCCTAAGGCCTCTATTTCTCTCTGTCATGGGTCACTCCCTCTTCCATCCCCTGGTATTTTGAGCAAAATCTGCTGCTCTGGTTCTCTGAAAGATGGTGGTGTATTTGGTGGTCTTTGAAACCACTGATGCTGTGGCAGTGAAGAGTTAAGTGATTCAGAGCAGGATGGGAGCATCTGTTTGTTGCTCGATTAGCAAGTGATGAGGCTGAGGCAGCAGACTGTCCCTGCGGAGCATAAAAATAAGCAACAGCAAGACTCTGCTGGGATGTTCTCCTTGCAGGCTGGTGCAGATGTTCTTCTGTCACTGATAGATAAAGAGGCATTTTAGTTGCTTTGCTACAGGTGAAGAGTGTTTTGGAAAATGTAAAGGCATTCCTCATGTATTTCTTCTCCAATTCCCAGCAAAAGCCCAAACAGGAGAACTTAAAGGTAAATGAAAGCCATTGGATCATCAAACCTCCCCTCCTGGTTGTCTCCAGCTACTATCTGTCATCTTATATTTATTTTGATCAGTTATTTAAGTTTTCAGAAAAAAACCTGATCCCTGTGAGCAGTGTTTTGAACTGATTGAGAGCAGCCGTGGCTCCTGCAGTGGCAGAGACTGGCTGTGGTGAAAGATGCTCCTATGATCCCTCCAGCTGAATGATGTCCCATGGCACAGGGAGAGAGTAATGGCATATGTAAATTCTCTTTCCAATCTGAAATAAATTAATCTGAACTCATGAAGTTAGATTTGCCCTGAAACACAATCTTGTTTTCATGAGCTTTTAAAGTGACTTTAATAGATTTCCTTTGAGTGCATCAATATTATGTCCTCCATGCACGAGGCTGAACACAGTCTCTATTTTCATCACAAAGGATTTAAAGATTACCTTAACGGTCTAGAAAAAAACATTGCAGTGAATACATACCCCAGGAGAGAGCTTTTGGTGAGCCCTGCCTGTGCTTGGCACTACTAACACTCTGTGCTGAGGTAGGCAAGAGATTCAGAGTAAGGTGAGTGATGCTGGCACTAATCTCAGTCCTCATCAGCTGAGAAATTTCATTAGCACCACACACCAAGGGCCTGGTTTTCATGCTCTTGTGCAGTGTCAGTGGCAATTTTCCAGGCCACTTCAACAGGGCAGATTGAGACCTGCCTTCACACCCAGGTGTTCACCCCAGAGATGCCATGTTTTGGCAGCTGCCAGGTGAAGAGAGTGTTGCTGATTTTCATGGTTTTACAGAGAATATGGGAGCACATGCTGCTTCTTTTTGCTTTTTTTCAGCTCCCTGCACCCAGAATCCTGTTATTACCCAGTACCTTTCCAGTATTCATTATCCTTTATTTTAATCTTCACAAATGCAGACTAAAGCTAAAAAATAAGGCCATGCAGCACTGGGAAGGCCAAAGAGTGAATAATTCTAGTGAGTTCCACTTAAACTAAAATAAAGATCTCATGTTTCCAAGGCTGTCGAAATGTCTGCAGGCTTCTCTCCTGAGAGTTCAGTACTTGTTGCTGCTGATACTGTTAAACACCTGATTTTGGAGAGAACCCCCAATCTGTCTGTAGACAGTGACATCTTAGTTGACAACAGAAGTGACACTTACATTCCACTCGAAGCCCCCAACCATGAGGGCTCCAGCTGCTGCCGTGCCCACCAGGCCGATGAACGAACCACTGCCCACATCCATCAACATCAGGGATGCTCCAATCTGGAACACAGGGATCAAGCTGACAAAGTCACTCTGAGGAACTCCTCTGTCAACCCAAGCATTTCCCCCAGAAAGGCTCTTTCCCCACATCTCCTTGTGGTTATGCAGCTGGGTGCTGATGGAGAGTTGGGTTTTCCTTCATCCATCCTTCCCAACACTTCACCTTTTGAAAAATGCTACATTTTTATATCTAAAAGCACGTTCCTGCTCCCTTCCACTGCCCCCACCCCAGTGCAAGGCTTAATCTCAGAATCAGGGCTCACTTTGCCAGTGGTTCTCCTGAGAAGCTGAGAACCTGTTACAGTGGCACAGCAGAGGGAGGGGAGTCTGGTGTCTCCTCAGTGGCCATGAAACGTGGTGATTTCTCCACTCCCCTGTTAGGCAGCCAGCAAGGTGCCAGCTCCGACCCTGCTGACCCTTGTTCTGCCTCCCCATGTCTTGCAATTTAATATCAGGTCTTAGCTGAGGCTATTTAATGCACAGCTGAAACCTGTCACTCTCATAAAAACAATAATAAAATGCAGATAAGCCAGTCATGTACTCAAGGTGAAGGCCACAAGGAGCTCAGCCTGCAGGAGAGCTGCAAAGGTGAAATCAGCTCTGACAAACAAATCTGAGAAGAGAACAGCATTAGAGGCTGCTCTGAACATAAAAGACTTCCGAAGAGGCAAGAGCTGATCTATAACAAACAGCCTCTGTAGCCACCTGTGGTTGGAGCCAAAAGCAGTGAGGATGTTTTGGGATTTGTTTGGGGGAATTTTTTTTAATATTTAAAAAAATCAAAACCCACCAGAAATCTTGTTTAAAAGAACAAGACTGAGGAAAAAAATATTCAATTTTACTATCTTTTAATTTCCCCCCTTTTAATTAGAGAAAACCATCAAGCTAATCTTTTGCATTAAATGTTACTTGGCTGAGATAGAAGTTGAAAGAACATTTAAGAAATGACAGATTTTAGAGAGGTGTATGTGTCTCTGGTGGAAGAGGCTGAAAATCTAGCCTAGTGAATTTATGGGCAATGCACAGCCAAAGGAAAAAAAAGAAAAAACCTGTTTTGGTTGAGAAGTGCATTCCGTTACGCACGACTCACTGGAGATATATGGTTCTAGAGTCTGGCATTGGCTGAGAAGAATCTCTATTCCTGTGGCATTTTCATTCCTTTCCAACTCTAAATTATCTTTATATGTACATTTCACTCCCAAGAAAAGGTACCATCAATAGATTATTTTTTCCTTCATAGTGAAGATTTATGCTTCAGGGGTTTGAAGTTTATATCCTTTACATCGTTAGTCAATAAACTCAACTCTGCTCTAAATAGCAAGGGCTCAAAGTCCTGGGATTAGGGATTATTTTTAATTCAGTGTCTAAATGCTCTTTACTGGATAACACATTCCTAGATTACCTAATGCTCTCTTGACTTGGGAACTTCAGTGGTGAGTTCAAGCCAAAGTTTCCAACCCAGCTAAGCAGCCAGCATTCCCCAACTTTCATCAATGAGAACATTTTTATTGCGGACTTTAGCAGAGAAACTGAGAGTTGGAAAACCCTGAAGGTGCTGAGCTACCCTTTTGGCCTGGCAGCTCCGTGCTGCAGCCCACTGGCAAAGATGAGTGGGATGATTCCTTATCTGTCCCCTTCATCTCAAGACTACAGCCAGAACATGTAAAGGCTGGGTCTCCTCACCAGACCTGCTCTCACACCTGGCATTGCTTTCAAACCATGAGAAACAGAGAGAAGCATTTCACTCACAGGCCACCAAGACATGGATCGTCCAGCCAGAAAATATCCTCCAACAGTCCCCCGGCTCGCTCGTATTGATGACTGGAAGCACAGGAAAAAGAACAGGAAAAAGAACAGGAAAAAGAACAGGAAAAAGAACAGGAAAAAGAACAGGAAAAAGAACAGGAAAAAGTGTTTTCCTCCTTTAACCCTCCTTGAGTCAGACCAAGCCTGGAGAATCCTTAGTGCCTGGCCTCAGCACCAGCTCCAAAATAGTTTTATGGATCTGTTAAGTATGCCAGGCTTCACACACTGCTTCTGCCCCTTTTTGTGCAGGCTTCTGACAGTCGTGCTTTGGAAAGAAGCTGCCTGTACCTGTTTAATGACTTCTCCCTGAATGTACCAACTGGGGAAGAAAAAACAGTTCAGCCAAGCAGAGCGCAGTAGGTGTCCGTGACAGAGGCCTTCACCAAACAACACAGACAAATCATCAGCAACAATCTTTCCAAAGTTTTTAAGGTCTCATTTTAGTCTTCTCCAGCACAACCTTGGCTTTTCTATTGCCTCCTGCCTGTCCACACCCAGATGTGAGACTGCTCTGCAGCACAGGAGTTGAGCATCATTCCCAGAACAACCTCCAGGGAGTGATCCCACAGTTGTCCCCGCGTGGGGTGGAAGTGAAGGCTCACAGAAGGATTCCTGTCACCCCCAAATTTGCTCCACAGGCCCTGAGATAAGTTGTGCAGAGGATGCCATTTGCAGGCAAACCCCTTTGTAGCCAGGAGGAGTCCAGGGGGTATCAAAGCCTCTTGGCTCAGGCAGAACCAAACCTGGCCCCCAAAGGGACTTGCCCATATCCCAACAGCGAGGAGAAAGGAGAGGTACAGAGCCACCATGGCGATGTCTGCCACTGCAAAGGCTGCTGCCGTGTCCCCTGGCAGCCCAGGCAGCTCCATGGTGGCTGTGATCAGCTGGCTCATGGCCGTGAGCAAAATGGTGATTTTCCCCCTCACACTGGACTTGAGTGCACATTGGGCTTCATCGTCTCCCTTGTAATAATTAACAGGGCCAAGAAGATGTGAGTGGGGAGCAGAGGCCGGGCAGGACTGTGACTAATGTTTCTCAGTAGAGAAAAGGCCTCCATGGCTCATCAGAGAGGGCCACCACACAGACTGTGGTGTAAGGATTCCTCCCATTCCCCCTCGTGTCCATTGACCAGTGGTGCTTTCTCCTGCCCATTTATCCATTGGTGACACCCACGGGGATGTAGGAGGTTCTGCTTTGATGTCTGGGCATTGCTTAGAGAAGGCTTGTGCCCCACAGCCAGCACTGGAAGGGCTCTGCCAGCCCCAGTAGGAGCCTTGTGTCCCAGGACATGGGCAGGAAGGAGGAGAGTGCTGGACACCATGACATATCAAACTGTGAACCAGGCCCTCAGCAGGAACATTTCTCATCCTGGTGTGCAGACAAGATGGGCACCCTCCAGAACGAGCCCCCTGAACCAGGTCGCACCAAACCTCTCATCCTTTGTTGAGACAGCTTTGGGAGGATCACAGAAGGTTCCTACTGGGGCTGGCAGAGCCCTTCCAGAGTCTTCTCCAGGCAGACCCCAGACCTCAAAGCAGAACCACCTCCTACACCCCCAGCCACCACCCTTTGTGGTCCCTCACCCCATGACATATCACATGGGACATTTTAAACTTAAGTGAGCTGTGCTTGATCTTAGTTTCAAGGGACAAAACAAAACCTCTCCTCTCTCTCTCTTTGCTTTATTCGCCTCTCTCCCAGATTTTTCTTGCAAATGCTGGCTACCTACTTGCTCATTAATTGAGCTGCTAACATGAGGCCCACATCCACCCCTGCTCCCCAGTCTGAGGCTCCCTGGAAGCAGTGCCTCCCTATAGGCTCATTATCCACAAGAGGCTTTTCAAAACTGAAAGGCTTCAACAAGCTGAAGTACAGTTACCAGAAATTAAATATCTGGAAGCCTAAATCCCATGGTATAAACAGGCAGCTCTCCCCGCACAGAGCTGATTTACACCCTCCCACACACTTCTTCTTCTTAACACCTCAGCACCTGAAAGCAAAAGACAGTTGCCCAATCCTAAAACGCATTAAATACCTGCCCAAGAAGCAAACACAGCATCTCCAGTCTTCCCAAACCAGGAATTCTTCTCCACCTAGGGCTATCAAGCAGAGGGCAGAAGGCAGCCCCTGAAACTCACATGGTGCTGCTGGGGCCACCTTGTCTCCTTGGCCAGAGACAGCCCCACTGTCACAAGCCCTGCATCCATGGCTTCTCCCAGCCTGCTGTGGTGCCCAGCAGAGGTGTGGGGCAGGCTGCAGAGCTGCAGCAGGTGAACCCTGCAAACCCCACAGTTTCAGCAGCACCTGGGAGCTGCAGCCAGGCAGCCAGAGCCTGCAGCACAGTCAATACACTCTCCTCTCCTTGCAGCAGAAGTGACAGGATGTTTAGTGTCCCCTTGCGGGGTGTTCACCCTCACTCCTGTCACAGGGGTGAACGAGCCCTTCAGGGGTTGGAAATTGTAAGTGGTGTTTCAAAAAGTGCAGCTCAGAAAAAAATACAAGGGTGCTGAAGACCAAGTGTTTCTGGGGCAAAGGATGTTCGGTGGAGTGACAGGCAATTATTTTCACAAAAGTTAACGAATAAATGGGCTTCCTCTTCATTACCAAGCTACTTCACAGTCATCAGCAAATAGTTCCAGTGACAATTAGTGAATTTCTAAATGGATTGAGAAATTGGTCTATACACAGGTACCGATGCAATGAGGTGAGGTGATAGCCCAGCCTCCCTCCCTACCTTTCCTCCTGGGGGATTTTCCTGTGTGCTGAATGGGTGAGGCATTCAGCTAACCATTATTTTCTTCTCAGCTCTTTCTCAGGGGAACGACTCTTGAATGAAATCCAGCAGTTTAATTTTGGTGTGATATGAATGGGCTTTGAATGTATTTAATGTTTAAAGGCAGCTTTTCAGCTCGGAGCCTGCTCCAGAGGAGCTGCGGGAAGCGGAGCAGACCCCGGGGAAGCGCAGTGGTGCTACCACAGCTCTTTTCTTCCCTCTGCAGGCCACACTCTGCTTTTCACTCCTGGACAGTCCCATAAACCTGGAGGCATTCCATCACTCCTTGCACTACTTTTGTTTGTTTGTTTATTTGTTTGTTTGTTTAACGGGGTGAGCCAGGGACGCTGTGCCGAGGCAGGGATAGAATGCCAGGCAGAGGAGGCAGGGAAGGTGCTGGGTTCAGTGGGAACCTCAGCACCTTGCCAGGCTGCTCTGAGCCCTGCCACAGCTCTGGGTGCTGGGAGCTGCTCCTCTCCATTGCTGGGGATGGCGGAGCTGCCTGTGCAGCTGTGTGGACTCGGTTCCAGCCATGCAGTGCAGGTGGGCTCACATGGGATGTACTTCCCTGCTTGGGCTCCCTTGGCAGGGAGCTGGGAGCGTGGATCTCTCCCAGCAAGCGGCACTGACCATCTCCTACCCCCTCCTCACTCTCTCCCAGAGATCACCTGTAGCACTGTGGGCCCATAACCCTGGCATCTGGGACAGCCTTGACACACATTTTCCAGTTACCACACAGCTTTTGCTGCACCTAAATTGAGTTTAGTGAGAGGAGACACCTCTCACCAGTGGTGTTACCAACCACCAGTCCAAGATGAGGTGGACTTCTAAGAGTGGAGTACCATCCTGGCTGTCTTTATCCAGACAACTCATTTGCTGCCCCAAACAAGAGTTTTCACCTCCCTGTGCAGCTGAACAACCTCCTCTGATTGCCCCTTCCATCCCCATGCATCCCACTGGGAAACTTCTGTGACTGCTGGGAAATTAAGGTGAGAAGACACAGAAGGAGTTTCAAGTCACACTTCCAGCCATAGCTGCCTAGAAGAATCATTCTAGGACCAAGCAGACTTAGGCTGGAAAAAATATGTCACTTTTACTGAGTGACTTTTTTGACTAACAGCCAAACTTTGAAAAATATTAGCAAGGGTAAAACATTAAGTGACAGAACAAGGACACTTTAGATGAAGGATGTTGTTCTCCCTTTAATTTACTCCCCTCTACAGCCCTGCAAAGATCTCAGCAGAGTAAGTGTCCTTATTGATGGATACACTATCCTTGTTAAGATGGGACAATATACTTATTTACAGCTTTCATCATTGTCATGAAGGCACAAAGCAAACAGATATAACTAATGAAGATTTAGCTGTTACATAATGTCTTTGCCAACTCCATGCAGAAGTCTGGGTAAAAATCCTGGAAATAAATCTTTTTATGAGGGTATTTCTAATGAATTTATACATGAAGGGATGTATTTGTAGTTTGTATTAGGACTCTGGGTATTGCTTTTCTGGAAAGATGTCTCAGGTTTGGAGTACAAATGAAATGATGGTCTGAGAAACACCAAGGAAGTGAAAGTCACATCAGCCCTATGATCCAAGCTGTGAATTAGCACATTCATGGTGATGCTCCATGATAAAGGTGGTGTGAGCTGGACCATTGGTACCACTAGCAAGATGCAGACATAGCAATAGTGGATCAACAGGCAGAAGAGATGGAGGGGTTGCAGTAAAAGCTTCTTCACTTCATTTGGTCCTCTTTAGCTGCCTCTGAAGATGAGAACAGCCATGGGGGAGCAACTCACAGTGGCTGGAACAGTAATGCTCCACGCAAAGCAGGAGAAGTAGTGCCTCACAGCTCCTGCAGGAGCATGCTTGGTACTACAGGAACAAGCAGGTTCCTTTGATGTTCTCCCAAAATCCATGGTCTGAGAATCACAAGGAGCTTAGTCCAAGTTTTGCCACTTACCAAGTGGTGAAACTGGAGGTGGTTCATGAGTATCTGGTAAGCTCCTGTGGAGCAGGGAGTAGGATGTTACTCTCTGTTTCCCACTATAACCTCACACAGTCCTTTTACAGATCACACAGTGGGGAAGAAAACTGTCCTTGCTGAATGAGTCTGTGCTCTCCCAAAAAGCACTCCCTAAACACAACTAGAAAGCAATCTGAGATATTTAAATTTTCACTTTGAGACCCTTTCAAAAGAAAATACCCCATGGCAAAACCACAGATGCGAATATCTGTTTTGGAACCGTGAACTCGGACAGGTATTAGCAGCTTGATCCATCTCTGCTTGGTGACTATTTGAAAAAATCCTTCTCCTCTATGTCAGGAGAAGAATGGCAAAGTAGAATCAGATCCTTCTTTTTCAAGTTAGGAGGCAGGATAAAGACATTCTCCCTTATGGCAGGCTAGTCAGTGTTTGGGGGTTGGTGGTTGGTCTCACTGGGAGGTGAAGTCTGGTACAAACCCCCTTGTCTAGAAATACTGAAGTCCAACAGAAGCAATAAAGGAATGGTTTCTTCACGGCTGGGGCCTCATCCCAGAGCTCTGCAGAGCTTTTATTAAAGTTACAAGGTTTCCTCCATGATGTTCTGTGCTCCTTCTTTCCTTCCTTCTCGCAGAGCTCCCTCAGTCGGTGTCTGTGCCCCACATCTGCACCAGAGCCCCAGGGAGAGCCCCTCTGCCAGCACCCTCCAGCTGCTGATGCTCCCTTGGAGGCAGCCTTGAGCACCAGGGGCAGCAGCTCCTCTTGCTCCAGTGAGGAGCCCATCAACACTTCTCGCTTCTTTTCACATCCAGGCTCAGTGAAAGACAACTATATTTCACTGTCATTTCCCTGCAGTCACTGTGTCACAGAACTGGAAAGGAAATCCATGTCTTTGAGCCAAACCCTATAGATGCAAGATCCCCTTTTAAGCTTCAGCAAGAGCTGAACTTTTCTACAAAGTCTGTCGATCCATTTCTGGCTGAATCACATTTCAAAGAAAACTGGCCAGATAAGGTACTTTTTTTTTTTTTTTTTTTTTTTTTAAAGGAGCATTTTTGAATTGATGCTGAATTTCCTTTGACCAGTTGATAAAATAGAAGTCAAAAAGCTCTGAGGGTCAAGGATATATAGGAAGTGAGTACAGTCTTCAGAGTTACTATCCCTAAGGAAAAGAACCAGAAAGGAAGGCTGAGACAAAATGGTTGCGGAGACAACAAAGGAAGAGAAAGGGGGGGAGAGAGGGAGGAAGGAAAAAGTAGTAAAATCAAACTTAATGGCTTGCTGCAGTTTGTGGGGACCGAGGAAACAAATTCTGGAACTGAAGGAGTTGTCAGGCAGCGAGATGGGGTTACACACCCTCCACACAGAGCCTGCAGTGCTGGCTTGATTAGGCAAAAGGACTTGGGATCACTACAGACAGAGCAGCCTTGCTCCTTGTCAGCTTGCACAAGTAATCAGCATCCCAAAATGACAGCTCCCTCCAGGGCTGAGAGTTCTTAAAACAAAACTAAAATAAAAATAAAAGGTCTCTTTGGTCCTGCTTCAAACTTAGCTGCACTACCAAAAGGAAAAATAATTGTTAAGAGACAGAAAGACTCTGACATTCTCCAGCAACATCCCCAATGCTAATCTTCACCACGATAATAATAATAATAATAACTAATATTATTCCTATACCACAATTGAGCTCATATCCTGAGGAATACATCAGACTTGATAAACTACTGCCATCAACTTGCACAGTGTGATGAGACTTAGCGTGGGAGGATGCTGATGTTTCGTGATGCCCTAGAGAAGCTGAGGACAAAATGTGATAAAGATTCCCCCCTGCAGACCTCAATTTCCAAGGAGGATTTTGAGTACATGGAAGGGGAATCATACAGTTTGGGACATTGGCCAGGACACAGGAAATATTGCCCTTGTTCTTGGCCAAAGCATCAGTGAAGCTTCGTTACTGCCAACTCCAAGCCTTAAAAATTCTTGAGATGGGGGCCAAAATTGAATGATATTGGCTTAGATATGATGAGGAATTTTTTTTCTTTTTCAGCAGTAAAGGTTTTTTGTTCTTTCTGGTTTCTGTTCCCAGAGGGTGCATTTTTATACTTTTCTCCATCATAATGAGCTCTAGCAGCAAGTCTCATATATGAGTGAAATTTGGGAAGTTTACTGCACTCCCATGACTGCAGAAACTAAGACTTCAGGGAAAACAATGAATCTCACCAGTTTCACAGGAAAATTGCCAATGCTGGTGCTCAGCTGAGTCTCCTCTCCACTCTTACACTCCCCCACTCTCCTGGCAAAGCCTCTGCTCTGAAATGTGCAGCATTCCAAGCTGCAGCTCCAGGGGTGGCTTCCCAAGAGGGCCCCAAGAAACGAGGTCTTCAGTGAGCAATTAAACTGATGAAAACAGCTTTATTTTTTATGTTTATCATAGTGTAGGAGGCTCTAGTGTCAGAGGAAGGTGTGGGGTCTCACAGATCCACTTTGGTAGCCAGAGTGCACTGCTGCTAAGGAGACTTAAGCTCACACTTTAATTTTTCCTTGGAGGTGGGATGGATATAATCTTTTTCTTTTGATCTATAATTTATTTTCATAAACCTTGTAAAGACTTCATATATTTGAAACTATCAGTTCCCTACCAGAGGTAGTTGGTGTTAACCAAGGTACCCACTGGGTTGTGATGTTCACAAAGACCAATAGACCCCTGCAACCTCCTCCCTGTGATCAGCCCAGGAAATTCCTCTTCCAAATACAGGGAAACTAATTCCTCAGATCATTCCTGGCAGTATCTGTGGCTTTTCTCCTCTCACCTACAAGATTCCTACACACAAAGGAAAGCAGGAATGGGGTTACAGGGCCTGGTGCTGCCTTGGCCATGTGCTCAACCAGTATTCTTATGAAAGACCTGACTCATATTTTTACTGGGAAATATGCAACAGAACAGTTTTGAAGTTGCACAATTCAATTAGAGCCAAACAAACCAAAACACCTCCCAGACCCCACTAGTCAAAACAAGCTCTCAGTAACCTCTTTCACTTTTTGCTGCCTTGCTTTTCTGTGCTGAAGTGAGCAGAAAGCAGCAGAAACATATTTTAACAGATTGTTTCCCACTTCTTCCTCACCTTCCCAAGGCAGGTTTAATATCTCTCCAGGGAGAAAACTTTGTCTCCAATAAATCATCAATGACTGCAGCACTCAAACTCTGCTTGTCCTTCAGCGTTCTGCTAGAAGGGGATTGATTCCCTCCACATGTGGGAGCCCAGGGATTCCCTCTGGTTGCCCTGGAAGGTCTGGGACCCTGGCAGGGGTCAGGAACCCCCCTGGACAGAGCCCCCAGAGACACTGGCTGTGATCTCTGTCCATGGAAAAGAGTTTTCAATCTTACAGGATGAATTACCAGCACTCAGTGTTTGATATAAGTAATAATTAAGTGTGGCATGGATGCAAAAGTAAAATTTTAGGATTCTAAATTAGGGGTTCAAAGGGGACAAGATGGAGGAAATTGGGTGTCTTGTCCTTTTTCTCCTTCTTCATGCCCTCCATGTGTCACTGTAGTGTTGGCATTTTTGTATTAGTTTAGGTTGGAGACACACTGTCCAACGTAGGTGACAGATATTGGCACGTTATTGTAAATGCAGCCCAGGGAGTTTCTGGTATTTAATGTTTGTAACATCCCACTGAGGGCAGAGCCCCACACGCTGCCCTGCAGGACAGAGCTGGGCAGGGCAGCAGAACATGTTAGAGATAAACAGAATAAACAACCTGGAAACCAGCACAGACCAATTATGGCTTCTGCTTTGGCAGTGGGGCAGAAAGAGACTTTCTACAATCTCGGAATCGTCAATACCAAAGATTCCAACACCCGCACCCCCTGGAGCTAAAGGGACCTGGAGAGGGCTCTGGAAGGGTCCCTTTAGCTCAGCTCTTTGCCACCTCCTGGTCCCGCTTTCTCCGCGGTCCCCGGGGATGCGCTGCCCGCAGGGATGCGGCGCTGCCCGCAGGGATGCGGCGCTGCCCGCAGGGATGCGGCGCTCCGGGATCCGCGGGAGCAGCGACCAGCAGATGGCAGCTGGAGATCGCGGAGGGAAATTTGGGAGTTCTCTGCTCCAGCAAGCGCAGCCCACAAATCCTGGGTGACCTTGGCACCGACACGGTCTCACCGCTAAGCAGGGATGGGTCCTCCCTGCTTTTCACCCCGAGCTGGGGGGGATGCACAAGGACTTCCAGCAAGGACAGTGAGGAGAGGGTGGGAAAATACACGGTGCTTATCTTTCCAGACATTGGAAACAGAATTTTTTTAAAAAATCTACAAATTCACAGGCCACATCTCTCCTCCCTTCACCCCAGGCTCAACCTCTCAAGCCACAGAATCATTTAGATGTCATTTTCTAACTCAATCCCACCACAAATTCACTCAGCCAGCCCTCAAATGGATTTTAGGCAGAGTGACTCAGAGGACAGGAGCAATCCCTGTTCTCCCTCCACACCAAAGCCTCACCCAAACCCATCACTGCAGCAGCTCTCCAGAAACAAGTATTACCCTGTTACCAATTCTTGCTCCTTTCCTTTTCAGGTCCCACTACCCATAAATGTCCCTCCACTACAGTCAGTCCTGCAACAGGACTCACTCACTGCACCATGGCACAACCCCAGCTCCACACCTGAAATGTTCTCCTCTGCTCCATTCTCCTTCCCCCCTCCCAGCTGATAGCCCAGGTGAGCTGTGTCACAGAAGGCACCTGCTAGAAAGAATCACCCCCACCTTCTCATCCAGAGGAGCTGGTTTTGAGGAGCTGCAAACGTGAGAGAATCCACCCGGTCCCTCATACACTGATTGAATAATTGCTTCTTCCTGAAGAGGCCAAGTGGGCTCTGCTAACGCAGCTGGGTTACCCCTCCAGTCCTATTATCTATAAGAATGCTTTGTATTAAAATATATAAAAAAGCTACATAAAACCCCCTAGCTTAAAAAAGTTCCTTGTTGTCTAAGGGCCAGATCCATATCTGATCCTGAGGTACAAGAAGCACTCTTCATCCTCTGCATCCCTAGTCAAATGTGTAGCACAAAGGTGTGTCCCACCAACGTGACTTCTGGGCCGCCTGTGCTGACTGACCCCCTGAGCAGCTTTTACCCCCAGAAGGATCCTTGCTGTCCCAGCTCTTTGCACAGGCTCCTTCTACAGGCAACACAGAGATAATTCACACACACAAGCTTTTCTTGGCAAGGACAGAAAATTAAAATAGCTTTTTTTTTCCCATTCCCCCCACCCCCCAGGCCCCAAAGCTTCAGTTCTGCAGAAGCCAATGGAGCCAAAAAAGGGGCTAGACAACACATCAAGCATTACCCATTTAATCCAGCTCCAGTTCCTCATTTACCAATGTCAGCCTCCTGTCCAAGCTTTCTTTGGCTTTCATCTCTTCTTTTATCTGCATGCTGTCTCTGGTTTGCCCCTTCTGGTTGCTACTGCTTTGATCTCTTGAACTTCTGCAATCCAGACCCAAATCCATGAGAGCTTATGCTGAAGAGTTTCCAGTTTTTTTCCTGTTGTTGCACTCTTTAAATTCTTCCTTTGTTTCTCCTCTGAAATTTTTGGCAAATTCTTTCTGTGCAGCAAATGAGGAGTTTAGATGTCCAGCCTGGGCAAGTGACCCTTTGACAATTCCCCAGACCCTTGGAAATTTTCATCCCTGTGTTTTTTTTTTGTTTCTTCCATCCCAAACCAGTAGTAGACCCCCCCCACCCGTGCAGGGTGAGGCTGTACCTGGCTGGGAGAGGTCTATAAGAGCCCCAGAATTAATTGTAGAGTTTTGCCTATATTGTGTTATCTGGTTGTATGTGGCACAGAGAGTATCTACTGTTCCATAATTAAATTTATAAGGAAAAACATTGGAGACACAGTGGGAACTCTCTGTGCTAACTCATTTGATTCCAGCTATTTCTTATCCAAAGGTGGATAGTGATTCTTCTTTTCATCATTAATACAGTGAGAAGAGGAAAAAAGGCAGCAGCAGAAGAACAGACAGATTTTTCAGCAAGTTTTGCTATTTCCAGGTAGGGAGATAGGCACCATGCCACATGGGAGGGCTCATCTTTCCCATCCTGGAGAATGCAGCAGAGCAGAGCATGGCAGGGCCTGTGTGGATTCCCTGTGAGTGGCACTCAGCTGCTTGCTCAGAAAGCAGCCCCTCATGCTGTTCTCCAGTTGTGTTAGAATAGCTGTGTGAAGGGAAGTGGCCTCATCTTTACTCAGAAGTGTGGGAGAAGAAAAACATGAGAACACATTGTTGTGCTTTGAACTTCCCAATTCTTCACCCTAAGGGACAGTGTCAGGGCAGACTGTCCAGTCTGTCCCTCGTGGCCTGATATGGACCAAGTTGAAAAGGAGCTGGGGTGGCTGCACTGAAGTGTGTGCCCAGACCTACCTGGGACAGCCACCCTCACCCCAGAACTGCTGCAGGGTGGGGGCTCCTCTGCCCCAGAGCCCCGAGCACTGGGGAGCAGCTGGGCCAGCAGGAGCTGCCTCCCCCACACAGCCATCCCCAGCTCAGGGCCCTGCTGCCTCTGCTCAGGCTGATTCCTTTTGAAAGCAAAGCACATAACATAAGGCCTGTGTTTATTTTCCCCTTAAATTAGGGTGGCTTGATTTTAATTGAGAGATCTGCCAGAATAAGGCACGTTTGTGCAGCTGTCATCAGAAATGCATGCTTGCTTTTTTTTCCTTCTCTTTCTTTCTCTTTCTGTTTCTTTCTTTCTTCCTTCCTTCCCTCCCTCCCTCCCTCTCTCTCCTTTTTTTCCCTTCCTTTCTTTTTTCCATATCAATTTTCTGGATGCAACCCTTTCCAAGCTAAGCTGTCCCACTTCCAGACAACAAGGCAAAAGGTGAAGAATTCCCAGGGGAATCTCAGGGAGCCCCAGCTGAAGGTGGCACATTTGTTCTTGTGTACCTGGTGACACTGATGGCACTGGGCAAGCCGTGCATGGCAGGGCTGCAGGGGACAGACTGACACAACCTCTGTCTCACAAGGAGTTTTCCATTGCTGTGACCCACACTTCCCTATAATATGTGGGGTTTGTGAAGTTTGAAAGGAAGGCTCCAGGTTTGTATAATCCCCAGACCCAGAGCTGAACAGCTGATGGACAGTGGTCCTGGGTGTGGGATGCTGGGAATGGCTCAAAAAAGAGCAGTTGCCCAACAAGGAGAGGGGTCTGGCTGGCATCCTATGTGGCATCACCACCTCAGCAACCTCTAACCTCCCTAGCTCCTTGCTTTATTTCAAAGCAGTCTACTTTACCTTCTGGAAAGCAACCAGGGAGATCCAGCCCCGCCTGATTCTTTTTCTCATATGGAACAGCTGGAAAAGACAGTAGCCTGAGAAACTGGCTGACCTTTTTTGATGCATTCAGCTGTCTAGCCTTGTATTTGTCCTTTAAATTATTTGTCAGAAACCAAACAACCCCAAAACAACCAATCAGCAGTAAAATAAGAGCCCAAACAAAACAAGAGAGACTTCCTTTTCCAGCCTTGCCCTTCTGCAGTTGCTGGTCTGAAGCAGTTTAATCTAAAGCAGGCTTTGGCAATTGCTGGAGAAAGCAATGTCCGTGATGGGTATTTAGAGACCAGGGCTCTCCTGCCATACACTGCCCAGGGGTTTATTACCTGCTGAAAAAGCTTAATGTGCTTCAGGTGCTATGTGATGTCCAGATGTTGTGGCAGAAGCCACTTGGAGAGTGCTGATGATAGAAATGCTGCTGGGTGAATGCAGGAACATTAGTGTCAAATGTGATATTTAGTCCCAGTTCATCTATTTGTAGAGAAACACAGGCTGAGCTGCTCAGGCTCATCCATCCCAGCACCTTATGCATGGCAGCCAGCAGTAGTAGGTTCTTAATGCACAATATCAGGGCAGTAGCAGGTTCTTAATGCACAATATCAGGGCAGTAGTAGGTTCTTAATGCACAACATCAGGGCAGTAGCAGGTTCTTAATGCACAATATCAGGGCAGTAGTAGGTTCTTAATGCACAATATCAGGGCATGCAGATGGTGGCTCAGGGCCAGTGATTTGTGGTGCTGGGATTTCCGGAGCCAGACATAGTGCCTTTGTATTTAATAGCCCCTGGTGGATTTTGCTTCCAGGAATTTACCTAGCTAATTCTAAATCCCTTTGTACCCACAGTTTCCTGTGGCAAGCAGTTTCACAGCTTAACAGCATGTATTGTTTAGTGTTGCCCATTTTTTCATACCCTGAAGCTGGGTGAGTGTTCTCTGCTGGATGCCACTCGAGACCTGCCCGGATCCAGCTGACACAGGAGAAATGGATGGATGGGTGGATGGAATCTGAAATAGCATTGCTTTGTGATCAGATGTGCAATTATCAGTAGGCCACAAGCAGGATGTATTTTAGGAGCCAAGACACAGCTCCTCACCTGCCTGGTTGCTAACAGTCGCATGGTGCTGTCTGAATTATATATAAAGGCAGATTTTGAGAATGAACAGGAGAAGATGGGCACAATCTGGGTAGGGAAAGAAGGGCAGCATGGAACCAGATGTGTTTGTCAGAACAGTAGAAGATGGTCAGATTGAAGGCAGCATCTCCTGTCAGGAATGTGGAAATTGTGTTATAACAGTATACCCAGTTCAGGGAAGGAAAAGAGAGTTGCAGATTGTGATCTGTATGCAAAGACTTGGAAGCAAGACCTTAAAGTGGGAAATCCTACAAGCAGAAAGGACACAGCACCTGTTATTGCAACATGAGGGGACTGATTTCTCTAGAGTGGTCAGTGAGACCAACCTGGCCGACACAGTTGTCCCTTTCATCAGAGCAGTGACAGCTTTCGGGCTAAAGCTCACCAAGTGGCTGGGCCATGGCGAGGTAGAATAGTTGCCTTTAAATTAGGTCACTCAAGAAGTTCAATTTATCAAAGCCACCTGCATCATTTCTACCCTTATCAGGAGTGGTAGTTGTTGGGAATTGTTCAGCAAGCTATAGCTCAGGCATGGGGGATTTAGAAATTGTTCTCAAATCCACAGATGGTAAAAGCATCACGGTGCTTTATTTCCTTATGAACACAAGTGATGAAGCAGAAGTGGGAATGTTTTCTACTTAGAGTCCAATTTCCAGAATTGCTCAGCTCCCATTTAAGCAACAAAGTCATTGGCCAGATGTGGGAAAGAGACAGTCAAAGGGATGGTGCTGAGCAATCCTATGTGGCTCCTTCCTCAAATGAGAAATTCAAAGCTCCTCAGCTGACTGGGAGCCTTATCCAAGGGCTATTTATGGATCCAAAGACTGTTTAAAAGCTTCATGGTTGACCTCAGGCACACGCTGGATGGTCAGCACATTTTTTCTGGGAAAGCAGAGTGCAATTCAAGATTTCTTGTAACTTTTTTTGTTCACCTGACACATGTGCTCTAAAGACAGTGAAAGATGAGAAAATAATATGGGCTTGATAAATGACCGAAAGAAAGTTTCCGATCTGCAGCGGTTCCCATTATTCTTCTTATTCTTGGCATCAGCAGAGTTATGGCAATCTCCCCCTTCCCCCCTTCCCAAGCTCTACTCTGTTAACATTTTTTTTCCTGTCAAATTCACAGGAGTGACACCTGGGAGCATTTTGACCAAGGGGAAATTGACTGAGCAAAGTTGCCTCTTTTCAAATACATTTTCTTGAGGGACTGGAATGAATGAGAATCATAGTCATAACATGGCTAAACAGTCTTTGTTTAACTTAATGCAATATAATAACCTAAGTGTTGCAACACAGCTCCTTGCTGTGACATCCTTTTTCCATTTGCTTAATTTTCACCCCAAACACACGCTGTTAATAAGCTGCTGAGAAAATACAGCTCTTGTGACAAAATCCAGAAACTGAGTCCCTGTATGGTGTGTTAGATACACAACTCTTATTTGGACTGGCAAGTGGCACTGAAATTGGTATTGCAAAATAGATCCATTTTTCTTGCTGCCAAATGTGATGGACAGATGAAAAGGGAGGGTTGGAGAAGTGGATGGCAATAAGCAGAGAACAAGTAAAATAAAATCCCTGACAGAAGGATAACATGTGAGTTAGAATAGACATGTGACTGCCAGAAGGGAAATGCAGGATGCGGGGTGCTTTGTCAACAGCCAAAGTTAAAATAAATGTCACACTGGCACTGAAAACTACAAGATTAAACTCCTCCTGGTGATTTATAATTTACAAGAGAAAAAGGCAGACAGACACCCAGTGACTGAGCTCAAAAGAAAAACTCCTATTGACTTTAGTGGGTTTTGGAGAGGATCCAGTGCAGTAAAGGTTCCGATCTGATCTCTGGAGTCAGGGGATGTTTGACCAATGATTTTAATCAGCAGAATCAGGCTCTTAATCACAGTTTGGTTTACATTTACTGCCTTTTTACTTGCTTTGTAGCAAATCTGGAAGTCATACTTGTTCTTTAGGAGCTAAGTGAAAGTAAATAAAGACTGCTATAAAATTTGGACATCTTTATATTAAAAGACAATTACATTAAGGAATATGAATAACCCTTTCCCCTTCATTTTACCAAACCAGCCTGATGCTTTAGGAAAACCTGAAATAAACTCTGGTTTTCTACAAACAACAATATCTTGAAAGTTTCATAAGTTGTCCTGCAGATTGCTGGGGAAAGGAGATTTTCTCCAAGAGAAAATGCAAAAGACTGTCTTCCTTAGTAACAGCTGAAAAATGCATTTTATATCATTTATAAAAAATAATTAATATAAAAATGACATTGTGCCATGTGGAAAAGAGGAAATAAGATACAAAGACACTGGTTCCCAGGTCTTTATCCCTCCCATAGCTACAGCATTCCGTGACTTTTTCATCAGGGATTTCCAGACTTCAGTTGGAGAGTGCATTTGCCAGGCACTGAATACTGAGATCCAAGATGCAATATCAAGGACAGAATGCAAAACAAGAAAAAAAATTCCAACTTTGGTCACTTTTCTGAGATTTTCAATGTATTTTAGGCAACAAGACCAGTGTTTGTGGAAGGAGTGTTCAGAATTACATTTTCTTTGTAGAAAAGGAAATGTCTTAAGAGAGGTTATCCACTTTGTGGGAGTGGATGGTTTATAAGCATTTAGAAAACAGATAAATGCTGCTGGGGCTCTCCCCACATTCATAGTGGCTGTGCAGGGGCTCTATTAGCCCTGGACAATTTGGGACTGGCATTCAAACAAAAAAAGGCTGCATGTTTGACACACTTCCTTCAGGAACACTGAGCAACTGAGAGGACTGGGGGAGCCAAATGGACTGCAAGTGAGCTACCAGGGATGGTGAATTCAAACATTGTACTTGATTATTAATGATTTTATTCAGTTATTTATTGGATGACAAGTTTGCTTTTCAGTTAGACCCTCTGCAAACTGGAGACATGCAAGTTATTTTTAAGTAACAGGAAGATTTCAAACCTCAGAAGCCTATGACTTCCCAAAAGAGGAAACACTTCAGATGATAACTAACAAAATTATTTTTCTGTAGTCTGACTGTAGTTTTTTTCAGAATCTCTTACTTCTATCTGCTAAAACCAAATGAAATGGGTGATTAAGAGTTTCCAGTTCCAGAAGTTACGTCAGGCTCTGTCAAAGAGCTCCTGGGCTGTTCAAAGAGCTGTCTGAAGGGATTACAGATCCCTCTTGTTGATGAGATCCTCTGCACAGAGACCTGGCTCAACAAGGCTGAGTCAGTCATGGATTTGTGAGCAGAGTCCTTTTGAAGAGTCAGGAGAAAATCCTTCCCCATGCCACCCCCTTTTGTGGTTCTGCTTCTTGCACAGAACTGGAGTCAATTCTGAGCAGAAATTTCTGGCAGCCAAGAGCCAACATATGGCACAGGCATTGCCCTGGGGCAGAGCCTGTGGCTGTGATCATCCAGGAGAGGAATGACTAACTCTGGGATAGCTGGAAATCACATAACTGAGATAAGAAGATGTCTTAACACAAACACTAGGAAAAGAAAGAACACCTAAAGACAAGAAAGAAAGCAAAATGTACTGCCTGCATTTGGAAAGGGGGAAAAAAAGTATTATAGCAGTTTCTCTAATGCATAAACATTGGGAAAAATCTGAAAAGATCTCTACTTTGAAGAATGGAGACATCTTCATTGTTTGAAGGAGGTTTTTGCTGCTGGGGATGAGAAGTCAACACAGCTGCACAGCCTTAGATTTGAAGGACAAAAATTACTCAGAGAGTATGGGCAAGATTGCCCACATTAGCTACAAGTGGAGACAAACATGAATCAGATGGACAAATAAAAACTCCAAGGAGCAATACCCAGAAACTTAGTGCTTTCTGTCTCTGTGAGACTGGGATTAGATCACACATTAATTGTGATTTTTGTTTGACATTAAAAATTCCTTTGGAGCAGGCTTTGTGTAACAGCAGCATTGTGGAAAGAAAAGGTCCTGAAAAATGTCTTCATAGTTTTCCGTGTATGTGTATAAATATTAAACTGCCTTCCTTTCAGACATGCCACTGAACTCTGCTCTTGTTTGCATGTTGAACCTGGAAACTTCTCAAAAGTTTTGCCTACGGATAATTCATGAGTTAAAGCCCAAATTGAAATGCCATGTTACAACTTGTAGAAATGTTAGACAAATATAATGACCATATTTTCCAGTTACCTAATACCCACTCAAAATATAAACCCCAAAAGAACAGAATTGTTTTCATTGCTGTTAACCAGACAATATCACTCCATCTAAATATAGTATGTGATGAAACCAATTTAAATATTGTCCAAGTATTTAACACTGTAAATATTAGACTTAACACTCCATAAAAACAGGCTTTGATGATGTAGGCTGACAAAGGGAGACTAGTTAATTGCAGATTACATCATGGCTAGGACAGCATCACTGCTAGGACAGCCATGATAAATGTGAGGTGCAAAGTAAATCTAATAAAATAAAAATAGTCTCTGTTCAGTGTTCACCTTTATCAGTTTTGCTAACCTTTCTTAGCAAAGACTGGGGGGATATGTAGTCCTAGTTAAAGGAGTATCTGGAGTCCAGTATGTTGCATTTAAGGCCTGATCCAGAAAAACATCCAAATCTGTGTTTGACTTCTAGGATAGGGTTTTGTCCTTTTCACTACAAGAGGGCTTATATGTCCTTCTGACATTTTCCTGCAGTAGGAAGATCTCCTGAGGCAGGGTCTGAATCTACCTCATGTTGTTGTAAAATATGGCACAGCTCCATTAAAGTTGGGGAAACAAAATTTTAAAGCTTTTGGTTACTGATAACTTCAAAGGATTTCTTAAACTTCTGAGTTCAGATAACTATCTTGAAAATGGGGACAATTTCCTGGCAGTACAGGCCTGATTTTCTTCTTGTAGCAACCTGCACCCTCCTGTGTCTATCAATCTGTGTTAGCCTTCCTTGACATCTGCCCAGACATTAACATAAAGATGGATTCTGCCCTGTGTTTTACAAAGGACAATTTTGTGGTACCAGGATGCCCTCAAAGGCCAGAGGTGGGATGTGTCTACATAGGTTTATCTTCAGGCTCATATTAGTAGGAATTTCAGCCTCCAGGTGAAGCCTGGCCCCTCACTGGAACTCCTGAATGGGATGGAAGCATCCATTCCATCATCCTCTTCCCTCCACCAAGGGCTCCCAAAAGTGCCTTACAGAGACCTTCACCCTCCCTTGCCCAAGACATCAAAAGTGCAGTTCAGTGGACTACAAAAAGGGCATGTATTTTCCTTCAAGGACAGAAAATAATCCTGTGTAAGTTCCCATCTTTTATTGTGCTGAGCTGATGAAGTATCTTAGGGGGGACCTCATTTGTTGTTGAAATCGCTGAAGGTGCTTCTGGTGGCTGATGTGACCAGCAAGTGGCTGCCACTGTACTCTGGGCATAAAGGCTATGTAATTCCAAAAATGCTGTTTGCCCCTCTTATTTCATGGATCTCTTTTTCTCTCCTTCTGCTCTGTATAAGCAGAGTTCCAGCATTTTCTACATCTTTCAGTGCCCAAAAAACACCTAAAATCACTGATACTGGAAAGAGCCTCCTGCTAACAAAGGATCTGGTTCCAGAGTGGCTTGTGAGGCCTGTTAACACATCAGAGTAAAATCAAAATAATGATGTTATATAGAATAAGTGAGTCCAGCTGTCGATGTTGACACTCTTGAGCCATGAAAGGAGAAATGTGATATAACCTTGGGTAACTGTGGTTTGTGCAGGCCCAGCTCCATTGCCTGACTTTGTGTTTGCCTGCACACAGGGATGATTACCTGCAGAGATGCAGTGGTTTAGGTCTGGAGGTGGTGGTCAGCATCACCTCAACAGCAAAGCCAGGAACTGAAATCTGCATTGGTTATAAAAGCTGTCTTGTGTATGGGACACTGAAATCTGCATTGGTTATAAAAACTGCCTTGTGTGTGTGTGTGTGTGTGTGTGTGTGTGTGTCTTTGCTTCTCCTCCCTGTTAGGTGGTTGCTTTTCTCTGTCACAAGGGACACAGGATCACCCTCAGCCATGGTCCACTACAGTGTCTGTGCTGAGGAGGGATGTCTACACAGATTGCAGCAGCAGGGCACAACTTCCACAGGCCAGGAGCACACTGATCACAAGAGCCTGCAGGAATGGGATGCAGGCCCCCCCCTCCAGCTTCCCTTGTTTCTACTGTATTTGTCTTTCTTAATTAACCCTGCATCACTACTGACCCAAAGACATGGCAACAGCAGCGTTGAGAACTGCAGGGATTAAGACATTTGCGTTATAATACCTCAGCCATGAGATCATAAATGCCCTTATGCTGTATTTTGTTATCCTGGGTTGATAATGGAGGCTGATAAAACTCCCACTTTCTCTCTGTATTCAAGTGAGTTAATGTGTCTGGGCTCGTGAGATCCCGGCAGGCGGGGAAAGCAGCAGCACAGAGTCCCCAGTCTCGGATGTAATCAAGTAATGAGGCTGTTTGAGGACATTACTTGTTAACATATTAGCAGGTACCAGGGGTAAGTGAGTGTTTATTTAGTCCTGGTGTAAAAGCATGTCTAAAATGATTTATGCTGGAAGCTGTTTCACAGCAAACAGGCTGCTTTCATGAAAGCGGGTCAATCAGCATCGCCCGTCTGCCCCCATAAATCATATTCAGGTGCTAATGTAACCCAAAGGTTTATATAATCTGCACAATCAGCGTGGAGGTCTGGGTGGATACAGTAATAGCCTGCCTGCATTAATGCCTTCTGCCTCTAAAGGTTGATATTTGAGGGGAGTCAAATGATTGATTTAAAGAAGAAAGAAAAGAAATAAACTTCCATGACAAGTAACAAAGTGTATGTACAGTTTTCCAGCCACATTTTGCACACACAGGAGTAACTTGCCACTGTTGAGATCTGCTGCTGGGACTGGTTTTGCGTCAGGATAACTTCCATACATATTCTCTAACAGAAAGTGGGCTGTGATTTTAAGGTAACAATGACAGATACCAGAAGCACAACACTGTAAAATGGGATTTGCTTTCTATGTTCCCCAAATTTCTTTAGTTAAAGCTTAGTTTCACATTATTGAGCTCTTTTTCATACTGGTGGAGGACTCCTTTGAGAGATAACATAGATCTGGAAGTACCTTCTGGGCCTATATCCAAAACATAATTTCATTAAGTTCCATCTTGAAAGTTGACACAGATAATTCTTCTGCTGTTTACTTCGTCATCCTCCCTCCTCTTCCTGAGGAATGTTACGAGACCACATTTCCCTTCTTCCCAGTTTTCAGCTCAAACTTATTTATTGCCAGTTAATATTGGTAGCCAGATTTTACCCTACTTTTCCTGTTGTCTTTTCTATGCCAACAGTGTCCTTTAGTTTAAATAGCTTTTCTCTCCCACATGTATTTACCACTGGATAGGTGGACCTTGGGTCTTCATGAGGTCTTAGACCACAGAACACATAACTTTCATAAGATATTCCACTTTCTGCAGACAAAAATCTTATTTTAGTTCACATTAGTCAATAGTATCTTCTCTCAGCCTTCAGTGGTTCACACCAAATAAGAAAAACTGTCTCATAAACCAGTTTTGATCAATTATGGCACATATCCTTGAACAGCACACAGTTCTTACTTACAAAGCTGCAGCTCCCTCGTTTGCTAACAGCACTGTTAGTGCTGAAAAGAAGGTTTCGAAATACTGTACCATAATACTTTCATTTGGGAACAATGCTTTATGAATACAACAGGTGAACATATTTCTTCTGAGGAGTAGCATCGTATTACTTGTTTGCTGAAAGTGTCTGGAGACTTACTGATGGACCATGAAGTCCAGACTGTAGGTAATGACTGTGCTTGGACTTTAGTTGTTAATTGCTCTTCATTATTTGCTTCTTATAAGTTATATTATGCCATTATAAACTCATAAAGCATTATGAATTGAATAAGGACACAGGAGGGATACTGAGCAAAAGAAATAACCAGCCATGGGAAAGATCAGTAAATATTTGGTATGAGCAGATTGAAGTTAACAAATAGTGTTAAAACTTAGTGTTTGGTGACTAAATGTAAGTAAGAGAAGAATTTGTGAAAGCATTCAATAACAAATGAGGTTTTTTGTGAGTGACAAAGCTAATGAAGTTGCCCTCTGTGGTATTGTTTGGGTTTTTTTACAATTTCTTTCCCCATCGCAATAACCCATTTTTTGTTTTTGGTAATACTCTGTGCTAGGTTAAGGACAGCCAAGTTTTTTGTACGAGCTGCATCTCTTACAAAAGCAAATAAAAAGAATTGAATCAATCCAGACTGTAGAACAGCTCACAGAGACTCAAGAAGGTTGAGTTTGTTTGATGTGCATCACAGACAAACAAAGCTGCATCTGCAAGGTGTGTGGTAGTTCCAGCTACAGAACACCGCATGCTTGTGACAATTCCTCTATTATGTCACTTTTAGTTAATTTGTGGCAGACCAAAGGAACTCTTTACAGCAAGCAAAGGTGCTGCTCAGCTGCTAAAAAAGCTGGTTTGTGAAGAGCAGGGGCAGGGTGAGTTTAGAAAAAATCCAGGTCTATATGTTAAGTACATAAATGAGATGTTCTTTCTTTCTTGGGAAAACTGATCGCAGGATGTTCTGAGGACAAGGGACTTCCAAATATTCTAGTAATTGACTAGAAAATGTTTAGACAGTGACTTCTTGCTTCTATAAGAAAGTAGTGGCATCAATCCTCCTTGGTTTTGTTTATTTGTTTTGGGCACTCTAGAGAAGATGCTGGGAATCACAGTCTGTACTTGTATCACCTTGTATTTTTCATGCTTTATTTCATTCCTGTTAAAGTCATTGTCATAATGTGACAAGGGTCATTGAAAATACTCTTAAATATTCTTCTCAAGTCTCTTTGAGCTGTGTATTAATGAGGGTGTGAACTTGGCTGGGTGTTGGTTTTGGCCACCACTGATGCCAAGTGTTCTCCAGAGATTTGCTTTGTGATGTTGGGCAAGTCTTCCTGTCCCACCAGGCTGCTCTGTTCTACTTGAAGTTCCTTGGCACTGATGTTTCTGTCTGGCTGTAGGCATGGCTTCCATCCAGCATGAGAATGGGGGGGGCCTCAAATAAACAATTCTAGTACAAAAAACCCAAATTTACAGTAAGACTGTTTATTGCACATAATGGATCAGCTTAACTGTGTCATTCTCATTCTGAGAATCTCATTCAGGCATCGAAGCCATCACCCCAGGATGTAAATAGTCTTTCAAATATTAAGTAAAGATGACACATGTGAGCTGATTTTTAATTCTTTTACTCCACGTCATGCACATATTGTGGCTTTTTTCTGTGACAATTTATTTCAATTTTATTCCTTTATCCAATAATCATTTATTGACTTAAGCCATTTGTCACTTAGACAATCACTATGATCTTTAATTCTGATTTAAAAATTAATATAATATGAGACATAATTAATAGATCAATTGCCAGTAATTAGACAGATCTACCCTGATTGTCCAGCCAGCAACACACATAGAAAGAAGAATACTAAAAATTGCTTTTTGCCATTACCAATAAAATACACAATTAGCCATCAGGCCACTGGGAATCATTTGTCTTTTATCTGTCCTAGAAAGGAAAATAATACAGAATGGGACAGAAAATGGAACTCCCTGGTTTGGTATCCTCAGTTGATTCATCTGTCCAAGATTGCTGAGGTGAATGGAAGAGATGTTGTGCAATAACCTTAAACAAGATAACTGTTGTTTAAAAGACTGAAGTTAAGGAAACAAATTTCACCCTTTCACTAAAGGTCAAACTACCTGACTCCTAAAACAGACCCAGTGAATAACCCTGCTACCCAAGCCCGTGACAGCCTTTCTTCAAGGTTGTAAGATGAATGTAGGGTAATGTTTAACATAGCTGGGAAGAGAAAACAGGCGGAAGTGGGATGTGGTGCTGACAAAGGCATCCACATCATCTCTCTGGTGCTGCTAAACTGGATTGCAGGGACTGAGGGGACACATCCTCCATACCCTGGGAGAAGTCCCACAGCAAGGTCAGGAACAACAGGAGCCAATGCTCCTTCATTTCCTTACCACAGTTTTGTTCCTGCCCACGTGTGAAATAAATATCCCTGAGTAACCAGCCCAGCAGCAGTCACAAGTTTTTTCAATGTATAATAGCACTCATCCATTAACCATAAATAATCTATATTTATCCAAGGGGTCCTTAACAAAGCCATGTGTACATTGCACAGAGCATTAGGCTATCAAGGTATAAACTATTTAAAGCAGCCAGTGTTTGAATTGTCATTTCTCAAGTTTAACATTATGTTGTTTCAATATCTAAAGCCTCCTTCCCAATGCAGGAAAAATGCAAAACACATTGAGAGAAAATGTAAAACATACTAACTTGATTATTATGAGTGCTCTGGATTGTGTCACAATTCACTATTAATTTAGACCACATTCCAGTGGCTTCTCCCTTCCCTCTGCATTTTGGACCAATCTGTCAGGGAACTACACCACCAATTAAATAAAAAATGTATATTTGCATCTATATATTTTAAAGTCTGCTGTTTGGAGGAAATGTTTGGGATATGCAGTTTAGGGAGCATTATTTTCCTTTTGCAGCTAGAAGTGATAGACTGATTATGAGGGTCACTTGCTTAATAAATTTCTTCTGGGCATCAGGGTCATCCACATGGTCAATCCTGTGATACCATCATGGGCTTAATGGTGAGGTTTGTCTCACCTCCTCCCACCCATTAACCAAATTATGGTTAAATCCCCTCACAGAGAAACTGTTGCAGCCAGAACCAATTTCTGCTTTGAGAGAGGTAGAATGGCCTTGTGGTTACAGCTCCAGAATATGGTTCAGCAAAACTGGGCTGTGTTTTTGCATCTTTTATAGACTGCTAGTGTGGCCTTGGGAAAATAATTCATTCTTGTCCACCTGTAAAGTGAACAAAATTAATTTTCCTATTTTCTCAGTTTAAGAACATAAATAATTGGGGGTAAATTAATCTTAGCTAGTGCTATGACAGTACTAGCCACAATGGGATCCTCCTCTTAATAGAATTATTGTGAATGTAATATTTATTTAGGGTATTTTGACATTACTGTGTCCAAAGCAGCTGTTGGAAGGAAATGCAAATAATGCATATAATCAGACTTTTCAAAGGAGTGTTTTTTAGGGGAGTTTTGCTGATTTTATAGCCAAAGATTATGCAATCAGTATGGCAGGTATGTATTTAAGAGGCAACAACTATTCCTGGCCATCTCTGTTGCTCATTCACAAGTTGAAAAGTCAATGTTCAGAGCACCTTTTAAAAGTCTTGCAGAAGATGTCAACTCCTGGCAGAAAATTGCTCAGAATTCACCCTACATAGCAACAAAAGGACAATGTCATGGTTTCTCTCCACCAGAACACTGGACAGATCCTTCTCAATCAATGAGGTTTTGATGTATTTGTTTTTTGTGCTTGGTGGTGGTAGTAAATTTTGGACGAAGAATTTGGGATCCAAATTGTTCATAGCTGGACAGCCCAGCTGCAATGTCTCTCTCCAGTTTGTACCCAGAGGGGGCCATAAACACCCAGCCAAGCACTCCCATCTGAGTTTCTTGCTTATGGGAGAAGAGCACGTCTCTCAGGGAAGACATCAGCTGCTCGAGCCACTGTCAGTGAGCGTGGGACAATAGTTTGAAGGATTAAGTGACAGACCAAAAAAAACAACTTTGTGGTCTGTGCTTGGCAAATCCCACAGGTACATCTCCTGAACAGCAGAGGTTTTCAAAGGCCGCCTAGGGTGGTCTAACAGTGGAGTCCTGACCCCAAATAGAGCAAAGTTTAGCAAATATGTGGCAGAGGTTGGGGAAGATCCTTCCCTTGCTGAGTGGTTCTGCTTTAAAAATGACCTCTTATTTCTCCAGAGACACAGGCCTTTTGTGTGCTGATGTTCAGCTGCTCCTCTGAGGGATAAAACCAGACTGTGCAGGGTTTGCTCTGGAAAGACTGGAGCTGGGTTCCAGCCCGACACCTCAAAGTCATTAGCTAGGGCTCCAGTGTATCCTTGATGCTTTCTGCCCTTTGTTGTAGTGCCCAAGCGAGGACACTGATCCCTCCATGCTCCTGCAGTATCCTACAGCCCAAAGAGTACCTCCAGCAGAACTCTGTCAGCCCTGCGGATCTTTTCCGCTGACTGGAGAGGGAGCCTGATGCAGGTGTTTCAGTGAAACTTATACAATCCAGATGTAAATCCAGTGGCAAGTCCCTCAGGATTAGACATGTCTGGAAATGAACATTATTGGGCTGATAAGATTTCTGAGCATTTTTTCCACAGGAAACCCACTGATTTTCATCTCCGGGTTTGGCATGCAAGCTCCCTAAGGCTCCTGGAGAGGCATACCTTGGATTGCTGTGACAAGATATGAACAGGAGAGCTCCAGCTGACATGAAGGGCAGGCTTGGATGGCAGTTAGGAAGGAAAAAAACACTCTATTATTTATTGTCAGCTTTGAAAATGTGTTCAGGAAAGGATTAGAATGTCAAGATTGTAATACTGGTTGCATAAGAATCCCTTTTTGGAGGAGTCATTTTTTGGAGAAAAAGCTGAGAGAAGAGACCATTCACTTCATTCCTGCAGATACACCAAATAAAAAGGGATCAGCTAAACCACAGACAAACCCCATTTTGCTTGTGCAACTGTTCATTTTTTCCATCAGAACTCAGACCGTGAAGCTAAAATCCTAAGTAATGAAAACCTTCCTTGCAGCCCATGGCTGTGCAGTGCCCTAGACCAGGCTGAGACTGAAGTCAAATGGAGTTGATCCCCACTTCTCCAAGCTGCAGCGGGGCAGAGCATGGTCTGGGCTTCAATCCTCACACAGATGAAACTGCTGCAGTGGGACTGGTTTCCGGGCTGATGTTTTTCATCTCTCACTTACCGAGAGCCTGAGAGGAAGCAGAGAAACGTTATCAATTCCCTCTGCTCCAGACCATCTGTCTTTCTCTGCTGCCATACCTGACAGCTCGAAAATGATCAGGTAGCAGCTGCTTTTTGATTTCTTCTCTTATCTCTAATCCGGTGTCTCATGAAATGGCACATTAATGCTTTAAGGACGGTCTAGCCAGGAGAGTGTGCTTTCCCCTCTAGCCAGCAGGTAGAGCCAGCAAGCCTTGCAGCGTGTCACAGGTCAATGGCAATTTCACAGAAACCTGGATAAACAGATCGCTTCCTCTCTCCCTTCCTCCCTCACAGAAAGTCCTGACTCTAACAGTAATCCTAAAAACCTCTACAGGGAATGAAGCATCTCACAGTTGGAAAATACTTGCACAGGTGACCTTCTGTAATGAAGATTTCAGCATTTTCTCAAGTGACTGCACAAGTAAGACCAGGAGATGGGAATCTCATTGGATGTAAATCATCATCCAGACTGAGCCAGCTCTGTGGATTTTTTTTTTTTTTTTTTTTTTTTTTTTTTTTTTTTTTTTAAGTAGGAAAGCAGAAAAAAAAAATAATACCTTGCTGGTTTTCCCTTACACTGCAAGGTGTGGAGGGCTCAGGAAAGACTGCTCTGGGCATGCTTGAAGCTGAGGTCCACTTGTTTCTTCTTCTCCACTGTAATCAAGACTTTGAGTCATTATCTTCTTAAGCATTTAAAAGTGTCCCACCAGAATCTCTTTTGGTTCAGGAACTTCACATTGGCCACTACCTGTGTGCTTCAGACTCCATCAGAACTCACTTGCCTATCTCATAGTCAGGGAAATGGCCTTAAACCGTGTGTTTTACAAAAAAAAAAATTACACTTCAGCTTGTATAAAACAAAGTGTTATATCTAAGACAATACTTAAATAATTCTATAGACATCAGTTATATATAACAAATATTAAAGAATTTTTCATTATAGCATATGCACACAAACATTTTTGATCATATTTGTGAATCTGTAGATTGTTGCATTTCAGCCTAATTAGTTGGAATAATTTCATTTTAATATCATTAATGACCACAGGTTTAATTTCACATTTCAAAAACATTACTGATATTATCTCCAACATTTCACATTTTATATAAAACATGCAGTTTTTCTTTTTCCCCCACTGTTTTAAAAATCCTTTTGAAACTGCTCTGCGGTCCAATTTCTAAGCTTTCCCAGCACAGCCATTTACCTCTGATGGGCACAGTTTTTCAGAAAGAGGTCAAGGATGGTGAAAGTTGCTATCACATCACAAGAGTTGATAGTGCTACTTTCCCCTCAATGCTTTCTTTTGCTTGCCTTGCAAGGCCTCTTTCAGTTCCCTTGACCCCGCTGCCCCGCTCCTTTCTGCCGATACAAGAGCGTTAATAACAGAGCGCGGTTTTCACCGGAGCTGCACAGCCACGGGATGTGGCAGTAAAACACACAGGCAAACGCTCCAAACAGCAAAGCCCCCCCACCTCCTGAGATCCATTTTCCTTGGTGCCTTTGATCTGGGGCAGGTGGGAAAGAAAGCAAAAGGCCTTTGGGAGAATTATGACCGCAGTGCCTTCCTAGGTGGCACGGCCGCTGCCTTGAGAGTCGCTGTGCCATTAATGGCTCCTTTGTGCCAGCGTGTATCAGACCACCAAGGCGTTTACCCAAAGGCTAGAATGTGTGTAGAATAAAAAGTAACATTTTGCTGCTTCTTTCTGAAGGTCAGATTCGTTTCAGTCACACAGCAGCTCATGCTCAGGCAGATGGGGAACGGGACAGCAGATTGGGGGAAGAAGAGGTTTTCTCATCTCTGTTCTGTGGGAACAGCCATGACTTCTCACATAAATGTACTCTCCCTCCCCCACCCCAGTTTCCTTAAATCACTGGACAATTCCCTCTTTGACCCACCTCCCAAAATCCACTATCAAAGAGAAACAGCTTGTCTCTTTCCACAATGTCATTGTGGCCTAAAAGGCCAGCACCAAATAAACACCCAGCTCTGCTCATGCTTTCTGCTGTTGCAGTTGTGTCTTGCCAGGACTGCCAAAGTTATGGGTAAGACTTCCCATAATTTTCAGAGATTACAGAGATTATATACTGGACAGGTGTCAGTTCTGTACAGAAAAGGTCAAAGATCTTTATAAGATCTTTTCTGATAAATTTTCAGTAAAGGCCAGAGAAGACCATTCAGACTGAATAGAAAAAAATATGCTTGAACCCATGGTCGTCAGGCTGGCTTGACTTCTCCAGTCTCCTGCATCTGTGAGTGAAGTATTGAAACTGGAAATTGAGAGTGATTCCTTTCCCCAGCTACCATCCTCAGACAGCACTGCTCAGTTGTGTAACTCCCTGAAGACATTAAAATGTCTTTCCCTTCCTGTAAGAAAAGATTTTATTTTCCTTTTCTTAAGACATTAATTACAGGGTCACTGACTTTGGCAGATTACTTGCTAAATTGAGTTGCATCCTGATATCCTATATTTTATTGGGATGACCACCCACCTTGACACCCAGCTTGGGCTTGACCTAAGATAGTCTAGCAATGAAATAATGACTCTTTAAAAGGACAGGATGAATGGCTGCTCTACAGTGATCTAAGATCATTGAACAAAGCCACAAGCACTCACCTTTCTCCAGCTCCTGGCCATATGGAGCAGATTCTACTTTTGTCTCAACAGCAACAATCACAGAGTTGCATGGGGAGTTTAGTCTACTAGGTGATCTATCTAAAAAAAAAAATAAAACATTGCAAATGTCTTCTTCTTAGGGTAGTTTTAAGCTGGATAAAAGAGAAGGACCATATCTTCCACAACTGTGATTGTCACCACAAAAAGGTCACAGGAGTAAATGCCTGCTGTGGCATAGCAAGGTCCTGGTGAGTTTTGGGAGAACTAGTATTTCCTCCTGGAAATGGAAATTCCCCCAGGAATGGACCACAGGAAAGCACAGGGGAGCTGTGAGCCTCAGATCATGTCAGAATCTCCACTGTACAGAACTCTCAAACCAAAGAATGGCACTCATCACCTGGCCCATCACCTGGCTCAGAAGGAGCCACAGAAGGAGCTCAGGTTTGTCTCACACCAGCAGTAGATTCATTTGGCAGAGGGCACACAAGCTGGTTCCTGGGTTCAAAACTCTTTCACATCCCTTGCTTTCACATCTTGGTCTCTGGTTTTATGTGACACTGGATCCATTCACTGGATTGCCATAAAGCCTCACTATTCTACTGCCCATTATCAAATTGAAGCAAGTTCTCTGGCATTTTAAACGGTGAGATTTTTGTAAAAGAAACCCAAATATCAACTTTTCAGTTTGTGTTTTGAAGTTGATGATAGACAATCTCATAATTTAGTAGCTATGACCACAATGTGATTTAATACAGAAATTCAGCCTTCCTGATGCTTAGTGGAAAAAGCAGTGGCAGAGATTTCTATTTGCCCACCTGCAGGGAGGGGCTGAAACCCCAGGGCTGGTGGAGACAACCCCTGGCTGCAGTTTGGGATCAGCACAGTGTCCTTGCAGAGGCTGGGGCATTCCTTCATCAATAGGCACCATTTATCACCAAGATGCGGCTGGGTTCCAGCAGCGACAGAAGGAAAACACTGGCAATGTTTTCATTAAAAGGTACAAAAGATTTGCAGTGCAGCTGACAGAGGCCATATGTGACCTGCTCAGTGTTCATCAGGGCTGATAAAGAGCAAAAGGAGTGTCCTGTGAAGGTAAAGCTATACCTCACCTTAATGAACAGCCACTCAGGGGTAGGAGGTGGGAGAGGACGATCAGATTTCCTCTGACCTGGAGTTCAACTTCTTTGGATGCAACCAAGAGTGGCTGAGATAGCAAGGTAGCTCAGAATAGAGAGTGAGAAAAGAGAGGAACCCTTTTTTTTCCTTCCTTAATGGAAAAACTTGGCCTGCGGCTGTTCACAAGCTGCAGCAGCAGCAATCTGCATGCAGACCACTGTGTTCTGCATGTCACAGCAAAACCTTTGCAGGAAAAGAACCAGGATGAGTGCAAAAATGTCTCCTGTTGTCACAGGTGGAAGCATTTTAGAGGTGTGGAGGAGCAAGAGGCACCCATTTTCCCCCTGGCAACTTTGCATGCCAATTTTACACACCCGTGATCAGACATGGCAGTGGCCATGAGGAGCCTCACCAAGGCCTTGGCAGGCAAATTAAGTTCCCCATCCCCTTGGGCTCTGTCTAGAGTTCAGAGAGCTGCATCTCCTCTTCTCATCTTTTATCAAGGACATACAGAAGTGCTATAGGACTGTGGGCAGAAATTAAGACAGATTCTTACAACAGGGAGTCTGTTGTTCTCTAACCTCAGTCAGCATAAGGTGCCCATCAGTCCTGTTCATCTTCCTGCTACTCTTCTCATCTGCCTGACCTGCTGTGTTTTGCCTGACATGCCTTAGTTATGTATTTACAGAGTGTTTCATATTTGGTACCTTTTATTTCATTCTAGTGCTTTCAGTTGCTACTGTGAAAAAAATCTCACTGATGCAGCACAGGAGAGATGGTCTGTGCAATCATACCAGGCATAAAAGAAGGAAACAAACCTCCACCTTACTTCAAGCTGTTGAAAAACACTTGAATAAATCCAAACATTTCCTCAAAATTAAACCAGAGGTCAGGGATAGAGGAAGAGACTTGAAGTTGCTTCATTCCCTGTAGGCTTGAGATCAGAGTGAACTACAGCTTGCTTGTAACACCAGGCACTGACACGGAGCCAGCTCTGGGGTGGCACTTGGCAGTGCTCAATCCAGCCAGACCAGAGGCTGCAATTCCTCTGGCTGAAGGCATTTGAGAGCCAATTCACCTGCCAGTGGCTGGGGCCCTGCTTACAACAGTGCTACACAAACAACACTGCAAATATTTTATCAATTAGGCATGTGAACCCCAGAGAGCTGAATGTCCCCACAGCTAAAAGGTTAATATAAATAACTATATTTAAATACATTATTTACTGTTTCTTCAAGTAGCAGGCCTTCACAGGCTCTGTGGTTTCGCAGAATTTACGTGGGCACTTGTTGAGGTGTGTGGGGGGAGGTTTGTGTTCCAGCATCCTGACACCCTCTGCCTGTATATCACTTGTTACTCACCTCGCTCCTGCCCTCTGCTCGCCTCCTTCACTGCCCCATCTGTGCAAAGGAGGCTTTGTAGAGCTGGCAGGGTCGGTGATTAATTACACAAAGACAAACAGAGTTAATATTCTTCCTGGATAGAACTAATTACTCAAGTGTTTGCTTTTATAAACCTCAGATTGATTGTTTCAGAGACAAATCAGTCTAATTGAAAAGACCGTTTGTTTCCAAGAGAGGAAAAATAACACGTTTGTGTATCATGGACTGGGGGGGGCTTCATTTCCTCTCCTTTTCAAAAGGGAGGCAGTGAAAGAGTTGGTGCATATTGTTGCACCCTCACTGGACATCAGAGTAGCTGTGCCTCAGCCATTCCCAGACCATTTCCCCTTTCACACAAGCTGTTATTTCTCTCAGCAGCACTTTGTGGAGGATCGTGGGGTGTGAGGTGGAGGGTATGCACATACTGAAAAGCAGGCCCAGCCCAACATGCTCAGGATTTAGCTGAACAAAGGCAGGAAGAGAGAAGGGGCACAAGATACACTCATGTCTTTTTCTTGTATGTCCTCTGAATCAATTCATGAAGCCTCTCACATCTGGGGAACTGAAAACAACTGGCATATCATTTCTGCTCCAGTGCACTCAAAACACTTTACTGCCTCTCTGCTGCCTTAGTCTGGTGTGTCACCTCCTACTCTCCTCTCCTTGGCACCTCAACATCTCAGAGCACTTTGAACTCCTTTGTCTTTCCTTGCAGCCAACCTCTCTGATGTTTCCTTTCACTGATGTCTCCTCTGACCCTTTTCATTTGTATTTGTTCCTTTCCAGTAGATTTAAGCAGACAGACTTGGATTTGTGGAGCAGCCATGGGACAAGAAAGCTGCCTGGGTGCTATAACAGAAAGCACTGACACATGAGACAAGGTACAGCAGGGATCTGGCATGAAATGCATGCCTGGCCCTTCACCCCTGAGAAACCTGGCCCAGTGGACTGAAACAAGGAACTGGAAAAGGGGCTGCAATTCAGAGGAACCTTGAGTATTGCTACATCAAGGTGTCCAGGAATGCAGACTGGTGTCAGGCATCAATCTCCAGCTCCTGATCCCACTTACAGTACTGACCTGCTCTGCTAATGTCTGCATCACTGTCCACATGGTCTCTTGGGAGTGAAGAGAAGAAGTTCTTACTGTGGAATTAGGCTTGTGAGTGAGCAGGATACTTGCAGGCAATTTAGTTCAGTTTACTCTTAGCCAGGGATTTACACTGGTCATGATAATGCAGGAGGCAGATGAAATTCTGTGCCCTTTGTCACGTGGGCCAGCAGATCACTTCCCATTTTTGGCTCCAAAAATCTCTCAACAGAAATCCCCATCATTTTTCTCCCTTCTGTCTGTCACCTGAATGATGCTGCAGGACATGAAGGCCACCTTCCATTCTGGCTAGAAGTAATCAATCTTAGATTATCATTGTTTAGTGATGACAGAGACAAGGGAAAACCACCTGCAAACAATCCAGCTGCACAGAGTGGGGCACCGAGGGACAGGAGGCATTTCCAAAGGAAGGTGATGTAGTACAGGAGCAGGAGGCTGATCTGAGAGTGAAATGGCAAAACAGCCCTAGGAGCTCTCAGAGAAGGCATGAGAGAAACACCTGAGACCAGGCAAGAGTTACTGGCATCACCCTGGGGGAGAAAACGTGGAGGCTTTGCAGGCAGAAGGAGAACCATATGCAAAGAAACCATCTCCCACTGCTAGTTTTCAGCTGCTTGTTTTCAGCTGTGCTTGGGAAAACACAGCAATAGGGTCATTCTTCATAAATAAATACTCATAGCATCCGCTGCTTTGCCAGGGAAAATAACACTGCAGGCATTTGCTAACTAGCCATGTCTGAGAGGAACAGAAATCTCACTGCTGGATTAAGCTGGGGAAGAAGTGGAAGGAAATCCCAATAAAACAAGTCTGGGCCAGTTGCTGTCTAACTTTCTTTTTTCTAAAAGAAAAAAAAATTAATTCAAATTTCTCCATTCTCGACCACCACCAAAGTCAGGTGAGCATTTTGCACCTTGAAAGAATACAAACCATAAAGCAGACAAACACTTTTTCAGGAATGTTCTCGTCAGGCAATTAGCCAGCCCTCTTCTTAGGCCATGACAGCAATCATGGCATGCTGCTGCCTCCTGCACTTCGACTTAGGATGAGAAAGCCCAGCAGTACCCTGTAAATCCCAGCTCTACTGACAGCCAAAATCAGGAGCAGCTCATTCCCCTGGGAAAAAGATTTGTGAGAAAGATGCTGAGCTTTCCTTACCCATATGCTTTCTGTTCTCACTACATCTATGCCTTCACCTGCTTTTTGTTTATTTCTGTCACAAAATGCATGTGTGGGAGCCTAGAACTGAGAAGGATTTTCCTTTTCCCTTCCCCACTTCCACTTCCTCAAGAGAAGACACTTCTAAGTATTTGAGCATTTTCTTACAAAGGGCTTTTCTCCAACTCCTGGCCTTCCTTTGCTGTCCCTCCCTCTTGTTCTGGATGAATTATTTGGTGTCAAGTGTCCACAGCAGCCACCCCTGCTCCAGTCCAGCACTGCAGCGTGCAGGAGATGCACGGTGGAGAGGGAAGAGTGCAGAGAGAAAGGGAACTAGCGGATATTAAAAATTGCTGACCCTTACAATCATTAATGCTGAGAGAGGATATATTTTTCATGTGGGAGGGCTGGGCAATTTTCACAAAATTGGCAGGCTGTTTGGTGATCAGGCAGAAATTCAACTGCAATAACATGGTCTCCAGTTTCCTAGCTGAATACCAGGAGGTTTGGAGGTGAAGCCACAAAGGTTGACACATTTGATCAAACCTTTCCTGCTCTTGGCAGGGGTTATTGCTCTGAGTGTGATATGGAGGTAACAACAACAACAACTTTCCTGCTTCAATTTCAGGGCTGGTTCCACAGAAAGCACCTGCTGGTACTGCTGTAATGGAGAAATGCTGCAGAGCAGCAGCCTTTCCCCAGGCTTAGTGGGAGCAGTTCAATGGAAATTATTTGAGACATCTGCTCTTTCCCTGTTTCACTTGCAGCTATCATTTCTTATTTCTAGCTGCTAATAACAACCACCAGTCTGATCAGCAGTAATTCTTCTCTACATACTGCAAAGAAAATCATAGTATTTTTTTACAGAAAAAAAGCAAAGGACAGGGAAAAGCAAAGGACAGGGAAAAGCAAGGCTTGCCCAGCACCACCCAGTAATCCAGTGGCACACAAACAGATCTCACAAGGCCTGATTCACCAACAGAGCCCATAAGAAATGCTACCTGGCAGGAAATGTTTCTTAAGCATGCATGCATCTATACACCGATGGCAAGGTAAAAATTGCACTTAATATTTGTGCTGAAAATTGGTACATGCCAAAATGTTTTCCAGAAGAAGCCCCAACTTTCAATGTCAAACAATAATTGAGCCAATCATCCTTGTAACCACCTCCCTCTTGCTCTCCTTCTTCCTGACACCCCAGTGACCTCATCTCATCACTGAATGCCAAAAGTCAAACCCCAAATATGAAGAGTTTTCCCACGTGTTTCATGACAAGAGGTTTGTGGAGATTAACATGACTGAAACCAAACTGACTTTATAAAAATCAGGCTGCAGTGCTCTGGAATTTACTACACAAATACACAGCCTTTCTGCAGGTACTTCTGCTTTTTTATTCTAAATTTATGTAGTCTGGCTGAGGAGAGGAGAGGAGAGGAGAGGAGAGGAGAGGAGAGGAGAGGAGAGGAGAGGAGAGGAGAGGAGAGGAGAGGAGAGGAGAGGAGAGGAGAGGAGAGGAGAGGAGAGGAGAGGAGAGGAGAGGAGAGGAGAGGAGAGGAGAGGAGAGGAGAGGAGAGGAGAGGAGAGGAGAGGAGAGGAGAGGAGAGGAGAGGAGAGGAGAGGAGAGGAGAGGAGAGGAGAGGAGAGGAGAGGAGAGGAGAGGAGAGGAGAGGAGAGGAGAGGAGAGGAGAGGAGAGGAGAGGAGAGGAGAGGAGAGGAGAGGAGAGGAGAGGAGAGGAGAGGAGAGGAGAGGAGAGGAGAGGAGAGGAGAGGAGAGGAGAGGAGAGGAGAGGAGAGGAGAGGAGAGGAGAGGAGAGGAGAGGAGAGGAGAGGAGAGGAGAGGAGACACACCATGATTTTTCTCTCTTTCTGTTGCATTTGTTTTCTGGCATCCTATAATACCATTCTATAACATTGTGTGATGTGCTGAATGCTTTTCTGTGAAAATAAAAACATGGAAATATGGTTTTTTGCTTCAGGAGAGAAAAGTAGTTGATAGGAACATTTTGTGGTCAGATATGGCTACTGTAAATTTTATTGAATTTGAAACAGACACTGAGAGGCAAATCACTTTGCAGATGTCAGGGCAATTTGATCTGCAAGGAACCTGATCCTGCAAGTTTCTGCACTGCACTGACTTTCAAACATTAGGAAATTTTACACATCTGAAACAATCACTAGAAGTTAAATGTTATTGCTTCTTGGTAAACTCAACCTTGTAGCCCACAGAAAGGATTTGAGGATTTGACCAAACAGGCAGAGATCAGTCCCTCAGCCTAGGTTTAGCTGCACTGTCCAGTTTAGAGACATAAACAATATTCAGATCAGAGTGCCACTGGTCAGGACAGATCCATTCTGGTCACTCTGGTCTGTGGCTGAATCCTCAATATGCTGTGTGACTTGAGGCATGTTTGGCAATGCTGCTAATGCAACAGGTCTCACCCCAGCAAGATATTTTGCCACCTCTGAGATGTTGAGAGTTTTAGCAATTACTCTTTTGAGGTCCTTCTGAGACAAAACAAAATTATTATTTAGGGTAACCATATTTTCATAATTAAGACTTGGGAATTTTTAGAGTCAATATTTCTCATGACTGCAAAACAGTCTGAATGCCCTTTCTATGGTCTTCTGAAAATGTCAGCTTTCGATTATGCCTCAACATATATATATTTCTCAGAGAAAGGACATGGGGGTTTATTTTGCCAAGTAACACCACATTCTGATGAGGTTCATTAATATAGCTGATGGGAAAAGGTCATCTTTGTCCCTGCACTAAATACCATTCTTTTGACATTTGGATTTCAGCCTCTACTAGGGTCAAAGAGAGAGGAAAAAAGAAAACCACCAAAGTCTTAGAGGATGTAAATACTTCTAAAAAAAAAAAAAAGTTTCTTTTTTTGTTCATAAATCAGAACAAATCCTATAGTGCACACCTACACAGCTGCACATTCAGGAAAAGGGAGATTGACTGGGCCAAGGGCATGAGGTTTAGATTTCCTGGAAAGTACTAAAGGAGCTCTTTAAAAAGCAGCCATTTATCTTCACCTGAAAAAAAAAACAAAAACAAAACAAAAAAAAACCTCACAAATTTCAGGACACCAAACTAGAGGTTCACATTGACCCAGTGAATCAGAATCTTTGACTCAGAATCTCCTTCACACACATTGAACAAATCCCACTTGAAGCAGATGGGATCAGACTGGAGCTGCAGTGAAACAGCTGAGCAAACAGGAATTTTGGGGATGCTTTCTCACATCTGTTTTTTGCCTGTGCCTAATGAGGATGCTGCGTGCACCTTTCTCAAACACCTAAGGTCCTGCCCTGCTCAGGACTGCACCTCAAACAAACATTGTTTTGTTACAAGAATTGAACACAGATTATGTTGAAATCATTTAACAGGAAAACACTTGCATGAAACAGATTTTCTAAAGGAAGCTACTGAACAATAAGAAAAACAAAGTTTTGTCTCACAAGAACTGGGCCAGAGCTAGACAACTGCAGCATATTAACTGCAGCTTGATACTATTTTCTCTCAGTCTAAAATTTCTTGAAAACCAAATTGAAATACTGAAATGAAAAGACTAGGAGTTTATTAGCTTGATGTAGCACAAGTATTCCTTCTCAGGAGGTCAAAATCTGGAGGTAATAGTTTTAAGTCAGAAAATCTCTTTGGGAGGCAAGATTGTTATAATTCTAGAGGGTTTTTTTCATAGCTTCTTAGCATGAAAATATCCTGCCATTACGTAGAAAGCAAAGCTCTACATCAGCAGTTTATTCCAAGTTATTCTCTTTTGACCTGCCTCTGAGTGAAGCCCCAGATTTAATGTTCAATGCTTGAATCATGCATTACAAGATAAAACAAAGTCCCCAGAGTCCTCCAGTCCACCACAGCTATATAAAAATAAAATTATTTCAGGCAGAGAATTCACAAACAAGCCAAACACAACAGGGCCATAACATGCAGCCTGACATTGTTGGCTCTAAACAAACAAACAATTGCACATTCATTTTGACAAACATCTGAAGAGCTGCACTACACAGAGAGAAGAGTCCAGGGGCCAGTATTAATTCCCAGGCAAGTCCATTGGCTTTGGTGGAGTTACTCAATAGGCTTGCAGAGCCATTGTGTGTCTCACTTCCAGCAGTCTCCAAGCCCATCTGAATCACATTCTTCTGCTAACCATTTCCTCTCCCCCTGCACAAAAGCAACCCTAACATAGGGAGCAGCAAAAAGATCAGGCTTTGTTATCTTTTCTGCCTGCTCCAATATTTCAAGAGCTTTGGGGGCTTGCTAGTTCCCTTGAACAGCAGCCATTCCTTGGTTTATTTGGCATAAATTATACAATTATGTTTCATATCATCACAAGGCATCCGCAAATGAATAGCAGACACCCCCGCTGCACTCAGCCTGTTTAAACAGGATGCCGGCAGAGGAAAGAATGTGTAATACAATGACTGCACACTGCTTCCAATGGCAAAGCCCTTTTACACCTGCAAAAATAGAGCTGGGCCAGGCTGGTGGTGCAGGCATTGTCTCCTCCAGCTCCATGCCCTGCTGCTGTACCAGCCATTGTTTTCATTATGGCTCGGTGTGCTGGCCTGCCTTCTGCAGGGGACTCATCCTCTACTGAGTGGTCAGCCTTGTGAAAAGGCAAGTAACAATAGAAAGTAACAATTTGTTGTAAAGACCTTGATGGAGCTACACGGTTTCACTGAATAGCACAGCAAAGTTTCACTGAATGAACATGCTGCTGAACCGGACCCTCTGGTTACCACAGAAGCAAAAAGCAACTGTTTCAGTTCCTCCACTGTGAAATTTGCTATAAATTAGGGTTCTAGTGTCAATAGACTTCAGATTTCACTGGCCAACTCTGTGTCTGAGCTCTGGTTGAACATTTCTGTTTATAGTTCAGGTGCAAGCTGTAATCCTCAGCTTTCATCCAGGATCACTTTTGAGGCATTCTCCTTCATCACATCAGCTCTCCAGAGAGCTTCAGCAACCCTTATTTTCCTCTCTGAGGAGGTCTGGAGCAGCTGTTGCAAGTGTGGTGAAGTCTGGAAAGAGATGGAACATCTTGGACATTCAAATGGACACTGAGCATCCTTTCAAACCTTGCCTGGTTGCTAGCAGACTTTCTGATCTGGTCCTTAAACAGGCCATGGGTGCATGCTCTTGTTCAAAGGAATGACTCACCAAATCCTGGAGGAAAGCTCTCAAGAAAATAATGAGGAACCTTATCCTATTTTGTGTAGGAAAAGTGCTTCCCCAACAGTAGCCATGTCAAGAAAAGTTTTTGTGTGTAACTTGCCATGAATACACTTAAGGAGAAAAACAGCCTGAAGAAACAGGAATTATCCAGGCACTTCCAGATGGGAGGATGAGATGCCCCATCATCAGCTGTCAGCTGTCATTGGATGATGAGACTTTGATATTTAACACAGACCTTTAAACCAGATGCAGCGTTAGATTAAAAACTATAAACCTGTTTAATTGTTTGGCATTATGCAAGGAACGGTTTGTTTAATTAGAAGGTATTTGGCAGCTTGTTAGATTGTAAGATGTTTGACAATATGCCAGTCAGCCCCTCCGAGCGATAACAGCAACATCAGACACGTCCATGTTGTACATTTTGTGCCTCATGTGTGGTACATTCTTCAGTGGAGCCATTCCAGAGTGGAATTCAACGGCTGGGGAAGGTGTCAGATGAGCAATGCAATTCTTTTGCAAAATAGCTACTGCACAAACAAAGTCAGGGAAGGATTTTTTGAGGCTAAATCCAAGGAGGACGCCTGTAGTTTTGGTCCTTAGGGTCTCCCACTCTTACCACCTCCACTGGAGTGCTTGCCCCACACACACTGGGAAACTCTTTTTTACAAACCCTTGGTACATGACTCAAAGCACCTCACTTAAATCAGGCTTTTAATGGCTGACTGTCACATCCAGTTGAAAGAGTTGGACAGACAAAAGACATAAAGATAAAATGCTCCTCCTACAGTGAATTGGCTTTGCTGTGATTGCCAGTGATGGACGAGACACGGCAGGATGGGCAGCAGGAACCCACCCAGACATGAGAGAGCCATCCTCACCCAGGCATTTCTGCTCAGGTTATTGTGCTCCCTGCATGTGCTTTAAAAAGGGAATGTTAAGTGGATACCAGCACAGCCCTCTGCCTTTTCAGCGGAGGCAGCCAATTTCATTGCATTGAACATGGTGATACAAAAATAAACAGATTGACAACCCAGTAATTTCACTGATTGGAAATGTGAAAGGAGCAGGCCTTTTAGGGTTATATCAGGTAACAAAACTTCCAGCTAGAGAAGCTTTGTGTATTTTTTTCCTGATCATTCTGAGTTCATTCTAGCAGAGAGAGAAATTGTAATAATGAAAAATACATTGACAGAGATGCTCAGAAAACATGTTTACAATAGGCAAATTTTGGTCCAGCTTGGTTCAGCAAAACTTTATGATTGCAGCAACTAAATTTTTGGCATGAGAGAACTAACAAGTAATCATTTTTATTTCTTTCCTTTTGTTATTTAAATGCTAAAATGTATGTGTCAGTGATAGTGTTCTGATTTGCTATTTGAACATGAATATACATCAGTCACTGCAGTGCATTAATGTGTGCATCGTCCTATATTTAACATTATGTTTCAGCATTGAGTGGAACACATTATCTTGAAGCTAATTCTGAATAAAGACATTTCAAAATATTGGAATTCTTTGCAGATTGGAAATGTTGGTGTTTTTGTCAGTTTTTATTAAAAGCACATATGAGCAAACTATCTAAATCTTTAAAAATGTAACAATCTGGCCCAAATGAAGTTTCTCTTTTATTTGCTATCACACAGTTGGATAATTATTTTTTTAATATTATTTCCTAACACTTTTTTTTTTTTTTTTTTTTTGCTCAGTAAGCTAATAAACCTGATTCCTACTCCTGGTCTAGGTTATCCACTGTGCTATCAGAAAGTCACTTCAGTGTTCTGTGCTTACTTTCTCCACCAGGAAAATCCTACAGCTGGGAGACTTAGAGACCTTGAGAGATGATACCAGCCAAATATTCCTCCATTCTGCTTTTAAAGACTTACAAGGCAGAGTCTCCAAATCCAGGCAATCTATCCCTGTGGTGTTTTTTCCATCCCCTTAAAAAGGTTTTCCTCCTGTCTAACCCAAAACCACCACTGCAGCAATTTAAGCCCATCACTTCTTGCCTTATCCCCAGTGGATATGGGGAAGAGTTCATTACCTCCCTCTTTGCAGCAGTCTAACATATTTGAAGACTGTTATCATGACTGTCTCACAGTTGTCTTTTTCCTAGACTAAACAATCCAACTTCTGTCAATCTTTTTCACAGAAGTTCTAATCTCAGTCCTTCTCATCATCTTTATCATTTTCCACTATTTCCTCTTATTTTGTGGCCACCATCACACTGTCCTCCCTCTGGCACCTTCTTGGTTTTTATCTTTGCAATGGGAATAATTTTTCTTGAAGTGCACAAGCAGCAGCTGGCACAATTCAGACTTTGGTGATGGGGCACTGCTGTTACACCAGTAAATAAGAGCAGAATGCCATGAACCACATTATCAGAATGTGAAAATAACATCACCTCAGCCATAGATCTCAGGGCTCTATGTTAAAATATGGAGAGATTAAATGCCAGTCAGCTCAAGCTGATCATTGGCATGAAAGGTCTCTTTGCTTTGCTTTTTGTTTTGTTTTGTTTTTTTTTTTTTAATTTTATTTTCAAAGAAGAATTCTAATGAAAAAATGTTCAAATGAGGTCTATAAGCAAAACTTCTCAATAAGTTGGTTGCCTCTGAAAGTATTGGGAGGCATAGTTTTCAGGTCATAATAGTGATATTTATTTTATTAAAATCAACTGTTTGAAAATCTGAAATTGCTGGGAAAAAAGAATGCCTGGCAAGTATGCCTAAGTATATGGAAACCACCAAGCAGGTCTTTAACTTGTGGTATGCATGCTATTTCCATCTGTGTCACTAGCAACCATTCCAGCAAACCACTCTGATCTAGTCTCATAAGCAACAAACTTTACCACATCTATTCTCTTCCTAAAAATACTTCCCAGAAACACCATGAAGTGACAGATCTAACACACCAGGGGTGACTAATATTTATGGTGTTCTCTGCACACAAGAACACAAGGTGTCTTATTATATAAATCTGGGCTGTTTTCTTCATGCCCCATAGATCTCTGAATAAATACAACTTTAAAAGGAAGATAATTATTTCAGCACAAGTCTTACTATGGAGAATTGGAGCAAGGAGGTAAATACTTATTTCTACATTTACTTCTTGGAAAGCTGTCTCCATAAACTGTTCCAGGCTGCAAATTCCTCTCTGAAAGCTAATTTCAGGCATATCTCAGATAGTTTCAGAGTGTGCTTTTGTTTCAGATAAGGAATAAATGCTTCAGAGACTTACCTGTATCTCTTCTAAAGGTCTTCAGTTTGCAAAATTAAGCTGTAAGTATCTTGACAAAGAACTTCCTACACCTGATTTTTTTTTCTACTTTTCCTTCCACTGAAATTAGAAGAACTGTATTTAAGATTATTCCTACAGCACTGTCTTTTGCTAGATAAAACATAGCACATGCAAGAGAAAGCAAACTAACCACTGGATATTGAAAGAGAACACATGGAGTTATGGGCAAATTACCTCAACAGACATGGTTTAGTGACATCCAAGCAACTGGGGTCCAGGAGAAACTTGGTTTAAGCCAAGTTGTGAAGGAGGTCCTGCACAGGAGGGTCACTGTGACAGTCTCTGCATTTCTTTGCCCCTCTGTGGGGCCACACTGACAGCAGAGATTCTGCCCTTTGTTTATTTTTGAATAATGCTAAAATATTGACTTGTTCATCTTTTCCAGCAATTCCTGTCCAGAGCACTGGTGTGCCCAGAGCAGTGTCCAGTGAGGTTCTGGGCAGCTGTGACCCATTGTTGTGCCTTCACCCAGACATTTGGGCACTCCAGTACAAACCAGGCAGGCACAGGGTAACCAGTCCTTTGGCCAAGCATCTTGCTTTGCTGGGTATGACTCTCTTAAATAGAAGTCTTCCATGTTTATGCTAAAAATGAATTCTGTTGAAAAAAAAGAGCACCACAGGCCTTGGGAAAAGAGTAAACAAACAAGCCAACCATGACCTTTAAATCTGTTTTCTGAAGAATCTTTTCTTGCCTTATGGATGTTGTGTTCCCTCTGATTGCAACATTAGCAGTGCTGCCTGGAAATTTCCCTTTTCTGCTGGCAGCCTTGTGCTGCATCAAAACCTCCTGTCCTGATGTGACCTGAGCTGCAGGTTGACTGGAAACAAGCAGCTCCATTCATTTCTGGGTGTAACTGGCAACAGCAATGGTAAAAAGCAGGGTGGATCCTCAAGCTGGCATCTAAATTGTTCCTGCTTTCAGGGATCCACTCGCAGAGATCATCTCTGAGGAGCCTTCTCAATACAGCCAGCTGGTTTGAGAAGGAACTGTGGGAATTTCACTGGCATTCATTTAGTCATCATCATTGTTTAACATTCACAAGGGTTTGGGACCTTTTGAAGATCTCACTCTCTTTGTGAGCACAGAACACATTAAAAATCATAGTTCCAAAGAGCTTGTTATCCAGCTGGCAAAAAAAAAAAAAAAAAAAAAAAAAGAAAAAAGAAAAAAAGCACCCAATCTTGAAACTACAGAAGAGGAGGGTTGTAATTGTAAAACAGAGACAGTTCTTTGCAAAAAAGCTAGTACTGGGAAATACTGAATCTGTGAATATAGCATTGACTAGGTTACATACATGCTTTTACCCTTTAGTTTGGACATCTTCAGCTCCTACAGATCCCTGTGTTTTACTGGTGGCCAGTACCCAGTGCTTCTTCAAAGATGATCAATTTGACCAAATGCCAGATGGAGAGAAAACTTTCCCTGGCATTACTCATGAGTTCTGCCCTTCTCCTTTGGAGCATCCTTCCCCTCCAGCCAGTGAGGCATCTTACACAGGGAGTGGGGCAATTCAATGGGAAGTCAATGGGAGAGGGCTGATTCACCATCCCAGTGTCAGAGAAGACCTCCTCTTCCTCACAGCTCCTGAAGGGTTTCTGGTTATCAGCAGGACCTTGTGCTTTTCCTTCTGGCATCAGCAACTTTCCCCTTTTATCACATTTGTTGCTGACTCCTTCCAGTCTGCTGCTCTTTGCAGCTGCCTGCCAAAACCAATATTCTCACAGCTGCCAGAGGCAGCTTAGACTGGCACATCATAAAAGGCAGCAAGGGCCATATTTCCAGATTAAAATAAACCCAGCCACTTCAGCGCCTCCTGACAATGTGTTTGACATGCCTGTGCTGTGGCCTCACTCCTTGGCTCTGACAGGACACAGACATGGCCATGGCAGCTCACGTGGGCACCTTGCTCCCCTTGCTCCCCATCTGCCCAGCAGGAGGGCCCAGAGGATGACACAGTGCCACAGACCTAATCCTTCTCCTCCCTCACACCTGCCTCCTTTCCTTGGGATTACAGAGGGCTGTAGTGGAATACCAGACTGCTGCCTCTGGTAGAGCTTCTCTCCTAACATTTCCAGGATTAAATGCATGTATTGTTAATGTATTTATTGCTGCCTTTTGATACTGGTAGGAATAGGCAGGGACCTAGGTCAGTACAATATATTTTATTTTGGAAGAAGGCTATTCTCTGTGTCGACCCACAGCTGTAGCAAAAGGGAAGGGCATGTCTACACATTCCCAGCCAGCACTACATCCTTGTTTTCTGACAAAAAAATTATGAAACTGGCACAGAAGTTTGCAATTCCAGAAGACAGGAATTCCCAACCCAGGTGGTCCTTTCCCACTCACCGTTCCAAAGAAAACTTTAGTTTGTAGACAATGTCTAGCAGGAAAGAACTTCAGTGCAAAATAAAGAAGAGTAAGCATTGGGCAGAACAGGATAAACAGTGCCTGAACTTTCTGCTTTGGGTGAAAAATATACTCAGAGGCTTTGAAGGTATAAGGGCTCTTTGCTTTTTTACTTAAATCAGTCAGTAAAGTCATTTGAAATACTCTGGGGGAAGATCCCAGGTCATGTGTTTATGGGTCACTGAGGGTGAAAACACAGCCTTAAGTCACAGGGTAGCAATCAGTGTTTGCTGAAAACTCACCTTGCAAGGACCCCAGCTCCCACACGTCCCTCAGCCTGCTAAAAAATGAGGCCACAGGGTGTGGCACGCACTAGCCCCTTCCAAGGACCAGCAGAAATGCAGGGGTGTGTCTTCTACATGTTTCTACTTCTGACACCATGAAGAAGGCACAGTGTTTTGGGGCAAATGCCAGGCTGCCCAAGTGCTTGTTTTCCCAGATTCCTTCCTCACTGCTGGTCTCTCCATTGTCACACTCAAATGAATTGCCAGGTTTGCAGCATCCCTCCCTTCACCCCATGCTAGGATGCTTTAGACACAGAAGACGATTTTTAGGGTCACTGAAACTTTACAGCCACCAAGAAGCATTGTTCCAACCTCTAGGTTGCTACCATCAGGAGGCTGATATCAGTGCTGCTATGAAAATCAAAATCAATCAAAATCCACCAAAATTTGATCCAAGGAAATTAAAGATTGCACCATGTCTGGAGATAGAAGCTCCTTTTTAACATAGCAATGCTGGTAAATTATATTTAAGGACATTTCTTTCAGGTCAGTTAATGGATCTAATCAAGAACTCTTTTATGTCTCCCACATTCTGCCTCTCTCTATACCTCTTAATTTTGGGGAAAATTTTTGGGGATTTGTGTTCCCTGTCTCTTCTGAGGGTGGGAGACATATCTTGTGCTAGGTACTTTATCCATTCATAGCATCTTTATAAACTGGTGGTGGGAATGACTCAAGTATTTTGGTGGAGTTTAAATGGTGCAAACTTCCTTATCAGATGCGTGTTCCTTACTCAGAGCCATGTAAATTCCTCAGATTTTAACACCATTATAAACCAATGAGATGAGTCTCTCTCCAGACGTGCCTGTGTCTCTATATTGAGCATGGAAGGAGATCAAACATTGCCTAGATTGGATGTCTAAATTTCGCCTGGGTAATGTCAGTGCCAGTGTGAAAGAAAAGGTTCTCATAAATTTCATCTGCGGAAGCCAAGTATATTATGGCTTTTAATCTATCAGCTGCCACTTGTATGCTTCATTAGCAAACAATTTTCTACTCTGGTTTTTTTTAACTTCTTGGAGCTGTTTCTTAATTTTTGAGTGAAAAAATTTTCCCATGAGAAGTCAGGGTGTCATCTCATTCAAACGTCTTCCCTATGAAATGGTTGCTTTTCAGATTATTTTTTCTTTGCCAGAAAAAATGAAGATAAAATATTTCCCATCAGTGTTGCACTCTGTATCAGCCAACATGTTTCTCATTGAAGATACAGCTCTGAGTTTGTTGTGACCTTGTCTCCTCCTCAGCTGAATACTATCTCCCCCAAAAAGTTGGAGGACAAATAGGTAGTCAAATGAGATGTCTGGATTCCTTATCTAACCAGGACAGCAAGCAAAGTTATCTCCAAACATGCAGGGATCTGTTGTATCTGAGCTGTGGTGTTCAGGATGGAAGGACTTCGACTCTAGGCTTGCTCATCCCTCTCTTTCTCTCATTTTAGAAGACATTTTAGGCAACAACAGCTATAAGAAATTAATCTGAGTCTCCTATGACTGCATTGTTCCAGTGTCAGGATTCTCTTTACCTTTGGATGAGAAATAATTTAAGTCTGATAACACCTTTTATTCCACTGGGGGAAACATTGGTACTCTCCTCTTCCGCTCTGACATGGGATGAAACAAGTATGTGAATTTCCCATGAGGCAGATATTTTTTCCCATCCATTGCTATTTTTTATGCAGTGATTCTATATGTAGAGTTGTACAAGAAGGAAAGATTGCCAAAAATATCAGCTCTTCCCAAACAGCATGACAGATACAATATATGCAATACAGATGGAAAACGGCACAGCGTGGACACTTTTATAGTATGAAGATTCTCAGCACTGTCAAAAGCAGAGTGAAAAAACAATAGGCCTGACTTTCCTCCCATCTGTCCTGGTGTAAATCAGATATAAATCCAGGACAGCTGCACCTCTATAAAACCAAGAAGTGAGATGAACTAAGAACTGGACCCATCTCACCTTCTAATCCCTGCAATCATTCAAGTTAGCACCATGTTACAGACCAGCTTTTATGAAAAGCAAGAGGAGAAATGGGCTTAAGTTTTATGTGGAAATTGGAGGTTTGTATAAATTCCTGTCCTCCCCTTTTTATATGCTTACAGCTTCTGAAACTTAGCAAATATAAGTTACAAAATTAGATATTCTTTCAGGAAAGGGCTGCAGCACCTTCACAAAAAAACACCTAATCACTGCTGTCCAGGTTCCTCCCCATCTTGTTTCTCCCTGCCCTGTATACTACTGAAAACTCTTCCTGATTCTCAGCTTGTTACATTTCTTAACCTACCAGAAATAAGATGTGAAATTTATACAGAAGCAACATAAAAATATATGACTTAGAAGGAGAGAAATAGCTGTCTGCAAAATCATGACTAGTCTGCGGAGGATGAAAACAGTATAATTATTCACAGTCTTTCAACTCAAGGACAGGAAAGAATAAAACAATTTGGGAAGTTGAAGACAGCTTAAAAAAAAAAAAAAAAAAAAGGTGGTTTTTCATTCAGCTGTGGGAATGCTTGTCACAGGAGCTTGTGAAGAGTAAAGTTTGACAACAGCTCAAAAAGTGGTTTTGGGGGAAAAAAGCCCAAAAAATGTTAAATGCTCAATACAGGAAGTCATCTGAATTGTATCATACCAGAGCCTGAGGGGTGTTCTGGATAAATATGCTGCCTTTACCATTATCCTGGACATTGAATGTGGGCTGGAGGGATGGATCAATGATTGCTCTTGTGTCAATCCATGGGATGCAGCCTGCTGGGGCAATCTCTGCATCTCCTGCTCTGGGAACAGGAGATGACTCCAGAATCCACATATTCTTCCAAAAACAACTCGTGCCTTGTGTTCATCCCCAGACTTCTGGCATTGCTTGTTGCCTACCCAGCAAGGCAGTGGTAGGAGACCTGGCTGAGTCTCGGGTTCACATGGGAGCTTCCTTCCTTCCTTCCTTCTTGATTTTGTCAGTCCCACATCCTGCTCTCAGCTGCAGAGCGCCTCAAAATCCTTTTGACAGCCCTTGAAGGCTGTGGTCCAGAACCCTAGCATTTAATTGTAGTGCCATCAGAGCCATTTAAATCATGGATAAAGAAAGAACAAAGTGAAATCTGCTCTCTGAGCCCAGCTGCACATATCATAGAGGGGTTTTACAGCCTAAGCCCCACGGGGCACTGCAAACCCTCGTTGAGTCAAGAAGCCAGAAGATGCTCTCCACAGGAGAGAGTGCAATTGTAGTATACAACCATCTGGATACATGCAGAAAGAAACAAGGCAGATGAGAAGAAATATGTGGGACATAGCTAGGGGATGAAGGCATTAAAAACTGGCCCAAGCAGGATCGCAACAAATTACCCAGTAATACAGCATCATCAAAATGAAATCCTTCTTGAAAGAGAATAGAGAATAGGATTGGAGAGCTAAGGGTCTGTACATGCTGGGGGAAGGGCCAGATGACTGACTTTGCAATGCCTGAAATCAAACATCTGTTAAGGATTGTACGTGACAAACTCTTTGTTGAGAGTTAATGAGGTCACTTGAAATGGTTCAACATAATAAATTTAATGAGGCAATAAAAATAATTAGAAATTGCCTGGCTCATAAGAGTTTGGATCTGAACTGCCTCACAGTTCAGGGCTATTTGGACTGAAGGCTTTTGGCTTGGCCCATTACAGAAGAAGTGAGGAAGTAAACTGGAATTCATATCTCTCTCTGTCTTTTAGGTGGTTGGGTGTGCATTCAGGGTAGAGTTTAGGCTGCTCTCATTTATTTCCATGAAGCACTGAAATCATACTACATGTACAAAAACTTCACTGGTTGAATATGTCTAAAGTAGCAGATACTTAGATCCTGTGATACTGAAGACAACAAAATGCTAACAGGTACCTGGGAGGAAAGACTTGAGTCCAAGAACCATTTGGCATCAAATCCTCTGAAATTGGGATTTGGCTGTGAAAAATGTACATAGTAAAATTCACCATGTAATTCACTCTTCAGAACTTGCAAATCTATTGGTGTCTAGCCCTTAATTACTATGTTCAACGGCTTAAAAGTTTTTCAGGCTCCGGATTAGATGACAATACAACTTAGAATTATCTTGTGTATGGAGATATACCCATCTCACATCTAGAACTGTGCTATGATCTGGCAGCAGGTACCTAAACACAGCTACCTAAAGCCTTGAAGACTCATGACCAATTAATACTGGTCTTAAACAGAGCAAAATCATTTTAATATGATGATATGTACTGGTTAAAGAACTTTCGTAGAGTGGCAGTTCAGATTTCCTGAAGGTAACCCTAGACCCTGGGATTAATGCTATGGCCACAAATTTGTTACCACTGCTTTGATTTTTTACAAAAGACAGGCCCATTTGATAATCTTTGTGGAAATAAGAATGGAGATATGTCTTTACAGCAGGTTGGTTTTCTTCTTCAAGAAAATGTGCAAGGAGGGAATTGGATCTGCAGGCATGCAGAGGGATCTGCCACCCTACAATGGCAGAAGACACATGAGTGGTTACTCTCAAGGTTTGAATTACTCTGTAAACAAAAGATGAGATTCTCAAAAATGCTAAGTTCTAGGTGTCTAAATTAGATACATTATCATCCTGAATTAATACATATATAATATTTTACAGAGAATTATATGTGCATTAAGTCAGTACAGTAGCTACTTGCTGGAGAACAAAGTGTTCTCTCATACATGGAACAGCTCAAACTGAAGATAAATGTGTAAAACACGTGCCATTCCCTCACCTGTGCTCTGCAAAAGTCATGGCAACCCTTTCTGGTGTTGCTGTCTAGGTCTTGTTACCATACACACGTAGACTGAGAAGCAGATAAGAAAGAGCAAATATAATCAACAGTTTGACAATGAAGAGGGTGAATCACACACTGCACACACCAGCCTATTGAAAGTGCCCATGCTATTTATGTGGCACAGCCTTAACCTAATAATCAATATCAAACTATTGATCAATTCAAGCCATGTGTATACTGTTCCAGCTATTAACACAACCTATCTCATGTTGCATCCATTATGTGGGCTTCCTTCTGTGCCTGATCAAGGCTGGGAGGCCTGGGTTCCCAAGGAAAGAAAGCTGCTTCCAGGTTTTAGTGTGTTTGCTGAAAAAATTGGATTAAGAAAAGTCATTAACACCTCAGCACAATGACTTTTGGATCCAGCTGTTAAGAAAAAGCACAACTAAGGCCAGTGCTGCAAGTCCAAAATCAACAGAAGCCAATGAGAGCCCTTTCATACTCTGATTCAAAGCTGCTGTGTGTCAAATTCTGCAATAGAGACATCCCCACTCTTGTACAGAAATGAGACTTTGCTGACATCACACAGCTGCCTTGTTACCTTCTACTTATTTAACCTCCACTGTTGTCTCGTGTTGGCTGTTTAATCCCACAGTCTCAACCCTACCAGTATCTGCTCTCCCATTTGGGAATGCTGACACCAGCAGAGCAGTGGGATCCATAGGATGATGCTGAGTTTAAACATGGAGCAGATAAATGATGCCACAAGACCTGTGAGCACCAGGGGCAGCAAAGGAAGAACTCAATTGCCTCTGTGCCAGTTCCTCATCCAGGGACCAGAAGGGCAGCAAATCAAGCCAATGCTCCACAAGTTTAAAACTAAGAACCACCTATCTATTGAGCCCAGGAGCCATTATATCATTGAATGGAGCACTTTTTCTTATGAGTGGGGCATATGTTATTCTGTCACATCATTTGTAAATCTCGAGTAATGCTGCAAGGTTTTTATCTCCAACCTTTTTTTTTTCATGTTGGGTTTTCGACAAGGTAAGTGAAAATCCATCTTGCTTGGCTGAGTTACAGAGCATAACTTCAAGGGCATTCTTTCATTTCCAACCTTCTGTTGCTTTTGACATAAATCTTGGGAGCTGGACTACTTAGAAAGCAGCAGGACATCCCAGTCAACATTTCCTATTCTTTCCTTTCAAAATATTCTTGTTTTCATTATAAGGTACTCTCAGAAAGGGGAAGGTTTTATTAATTTTTTGGTGAAATGCTACAAATACAAGGAGATCAAGAGCAAAACCCATGTCAGACAAAATTGTAGCTGCTAAAAGTGATCCATTGAGTTGAGCTACATTTTGCATATGTGTGTATTTAACCTCCTTGTTGCTACAGGATTTTTTGTTACTCTTTCTTCCCCCTCTTCCAAGAGCTGATGGAGTTTTAAGATTCCAAGGCTAAGATATTTTAAACTTCAGTATTAACTGTATGTTTCCTTTGGGATATCCTAGGTAAACTGAATGCTGATTTTCTTGGCATGCTTTGCTAAAATTTTATTGGTATCAACATTTTCTCTGTCTCAAGTTGTATGGCAGCAAAGTTCTTCCTGAAAGTTCAACAAAACCCACACTAAGAAAAAGGTACTGTCCCCTCATTTTAAACCATTATAAATTAGACTGTAGACACTGGGAAATTATGGGAATTATTCCAATGTGTTCATCTAGATACAAGAATCAAACATGGAACGTATGTATCGGAATCTTGGCTATCATAGTGTTAGAAAAAAAACAAAATATAGAAGAAACACATCCCTTCTAAAGAAATATTTGCATGCACACAGAGATATGCTTCAGCGTGTGAATATGTACAGACATCAGACAAAATATAACTGAAGAGTATCAAAGTGAAAACCCTTCAGAGAGGGTATGACAGAGAGATCTGACATGTCGCTCATTTATGATGTTCCCAGGCTGCTTTTTAATGCAGCTGTAATACCAGACCACAAAAAGCAATTTTGAACACAATGTCTATTTTGGGCATATGCATTTACACAGAAATTGTAAAGTGTGTCCATGAATTTGTGTCTTGTTCTGAGAAGACCCATCTACCCTTCGGTGAGATGTTGTACAGGTTCTCACAGTTGCTATCACTGAGCTCTCCAGGCCCTCTGTGATTTCTGCAGCCAGTCATTGGGTTACTGTGTTTGGTGGGTTTTGTGGTACCACACGTTCTCAAATCAGGCCTTAAATTAAAGGCATAACTACAAGAACCTACATGCATGTGGCATGTGGGGCTCGGAAACAGAAAGAAGGAAACCCAAGCACTTCTTCTGTTGGGAGCTGCCTGTGGGAGGCAAGACAGGAGGATGAATTTAGACATAAATCTGTTCTCAGTTAGGTGGCAATTCTCATATCTTTTATCTTTCAGTAAGAATATTTTAAAGTGTGATATTATTTAAGAATAATCAGCAAATTTTAAAAATAGCAAGAACAAAAAAGAAAAACAAAAAGCACTGACCCCCTCAAACCTAATCAAAGCATCTTAGAACTAAAATACAGGTAATTAATGGCAATTCATTTGTCTATGTAAGTTATCTCACTTGGAAAAGATTTTGAGTTTTGAGGCTGGACTATAAATTCGTTACACACAACTCTCCGTATAATCAGTTTTCAGCTGGGATCTGAGTGAATAACTGATCTGTTCCAGCTCACCTTGCCATCTGCTCAGCTGTGCCAATGCTGTCTGCCTTAACATCCTGCTCTGCTGTTTCTCTAAAAACATCACCATTCACTACACCCTGTTAGGTCCTTTCAGAAGGCTCAGTCTTTCAAGGATGCCTTTAGATAACCTAGTAAAGACTCTGCTTAGAGATTGTGTAGTCTCACTGGGAAGGAGAATTTTTGGAGACCAGACAAGTATGCCTGTTGTAAGTTAATTTACAGCCACTGGTGGAAGAAGTACAAAGGTGTAAATTTGTGACAGGGAAAGGGAAATTTACTGTGTTTAATTTTATTTAACATAAAGATGATTTTGAGTCGTATGCGCTTCTCACTCCTGTGGTCAATGTCTTGGTGGGGAAAGACTTATTGAGTGCTCTTTGGGAAAGGGACTTACTTTCTTAGGTAGTGGAAAAATATCTTATTTATCTAATAAATTTCTGTTAGGACACTAATGACATCACAATAGAAAAAATTCTTCATGGGAATTTTCTGGAATGATATTTGAAGGACTTTATAGAAAGAGGTCATAAAGGAATCTTCATAGTCAATGTGCACAATCTATCACATTGAGAATGAAATCTCATGGATTGGATGAGAAAAAAAGAACCACCTCAGCAACACTAGTCATCAAGAACTCTCACTGCCCAGCATAGATTCTTCCATAATGCAAATTGTTCTAGGTTTATTTCCAAGTGTCAGAGCCCTCTGCAGGATTGGATGCTTATGTCTAGATGGCCTCTCACATCAGGACATCTCTCATCCCTCTGAAAGTTTAGGTGTCCCTATGTGCTCATGAATGCTCCCTGGTGCATCAACCCTTTGGAAGTTTCTGTTGGAATGGTAATTGAGGAAATCACAAGCCTGCACTATTTATGGAGATCATCTGGTCTCACAGTTCACTATGCAATATGGAAACAACATGTAGCTGGATATCAAAGGCCATGACAGCTGCAGAGGGCCACATCTTTTTCCAATATCACTGCTTTGAGGGGGGAAAAATGTCTCCTTTCTGAGCTCTTCTCGATCATTGATTTGACTCAGAGCCTGCAAGGAAGGTCTGCAAATCAAAAGGTATCAGTGAATGGTTTGTGAGTTATTTTGTGAACAGAGTACAGACCATTAAAGCCAAGTTCCCTTCTGTTTCCAATCACTTCACCTATAATTTAGTCCCTTTACAGCAAGAGAGAGTACAGAATGAGTGAATGGCAGAGTCTACAGAGTGATGTTCATGAAGAAGAAACAAAGCATTTGGTTGCAGTCAGGCCTGGACTAGGCTCAAGGCCTCAACTGTGTGGTTGACAAAATACAGGTAGGTCTGAGAGCAGTTATCACATTCCTTAGAGCGTAGGGAACATGGTTTAAAATGGCAGGAGCAACACGGATCTGAAGAAATCCAATGATGTGATTCGATTCACATCAGTCTCTAATTTGCTGTTTCTACATAAGATTACTGGAAAATCTAGTAAAGTTGGCAATGAGCTTTTGTTGCCCACGGCAAAGATGCCACACCCTTGACATTCATCATTCAGAGCTCTGCTGTCTGTATACTCTGAGTCCATGTGCTACAAAGGCAAGGCTAGGCAAGTTGAGGAGAAATAAAGGTAGGCCTGTGGCATCCCCAGAAGGGCCACAACCCTGCCCATGTTTCTGAGCATAGCCATTTGATGGAAAGAATAGCAGAGGGTTACTTATATATCCAGGAGTCCTCACAGCTACAAAGCATTCCCAAATTCCATGGCACTGACAAAGCAGGCCAAAATTTGTTTCAGGTTTTTACTTTTCTTCAATCTTGGCAGACTTGTTCTCTTTAAAGAGAAAAATCTATGTAAGTTGCTGCAGAGTAGACAGAAGACATGCTGCTCCTTTTGTTTGCTTATTCCTTCATGATTATGCCAAAAAGAGATGTGGAACAAGTTACTTTGCAAATTCTTCCCTGAGAAATCACTTGACTGATGCTGAAACATGACTACTTTGCTTCCTAGGCTGTCAATTCTGATTTACCAGTCCTATGCTATCAGACCAGTCCTATAAGCAACAGGAGGAGCTATAAAGATAGTAGCACAAATACAGTGAAGCTGAGTGTGGCTTTAGGATGTGATCACATCCCACATATATTAGTCAGTTGACTTCTTTGTAGAGGAATCCCTAGAAAAGGAAAAAAAAATGTTGTTTGTCTCCCTTTCTTTCCATAAGAAGGCTGTTGGGGAAAAGAGCTTTCTTCCCATGCACTTCTGTTTTCATCACAGATGTTTGTGCCCTGCTGAATTTTCTTCAGTGCTTTGAGGACCTCGTTATCAAATGCTATAGAGAGAAGTCTTCCACTTCTCTGAGACTCCCACTAACACATCTCCCTGTTATGTTATTCTATGTCCCCACAGTTTCCTTTCCCTGCACTGATCCTATCTCCTCAGGTTTTGTGAAATCATTCCTTTTAAATATGATTCTTTTTTTTTACATCACATGTAGTGAGGAGAAGAAGTTGCATCCATACCCTGTCCCATCTTCATTCTGTGGAGAGGTTTCTCTGATATGCACAAAGACCACTAATGTTGATGATAACACTGTATTTCTATGTGGCATTTCTTAGCCACATCTATGTGCTGCTCTTGGCCACACACCACGCCACTGCGGCGCTGATGCATTATAGGACACAGACAGAGATGGAAGCAGAAGGATTAAGAAAACAACTGTTAAATGGAACTGTAGATAGATTTGACATCCCAGCTATTCCTTATCCCTCAGCGCACACATTTATTATTTGTACATTTCCAGCAGTGTAGAAAATGCCTTTTCCAAATTTCATGCACTGAAAGGAGGATAGCCTCCCCCACCAATGAGGGGGATCCCAACATAATTTGTTCTGCTCAAACTTTCAGCTCTGAAACCTCTAAGACATGACTATTTTATGTATTTATATGCTTAAGAAATAAAATGTGGTACTCTCTACCCAGTTCAGTTTGGATCTAAAGGCCATATTACTGCCATCTAACCTAAAAATTATAACATTTCCAACCACTGAAGGGCCACAGTGCTAAAGGAGTCGGCAGTCAGCCTCAAGAGGCTGAATGAGCAACACAGATATTTCTGTTTAGAAGGGAACTCTTTTGTGTTCAGATTTCCTTGTTTTCTTCAGCTTCTAGAAGTCTTGAATTTGAGACTTCTGCAGTTTGCCTCTGCAGGTCTCCTGCTAACCACAAAGTGCTTTGGATAGGCAATGCTAGCTTTGAACCTGGCGAAAGTCTGGAAACTTCATATAAAACAGGGCAGCTTCAAGAAGGATTTAAATGCAGTCAACTGCGGCCCTTTTCCTGACAGCAGAATAGAACTAATTACCATTAGTCACACTTGTAGAACAATTAATACATTTTTCCTTTGCTAAACAAATGCAATTTGCAAGACCAAACCATACAAAAGGGTGGAGGGGTTTTAACACATGCCAGTTGGATTTGGTTTCTGTGTCTCCAGATGGCAGTGAGTACAGAACAAGGCCACATTTCTCGGCGTGAACAAGAATCTCCATCTGCAGCCTCTGTGTGCCACAAAGCCTGTGACTCATCTGACTGCTTTGTACTGGCTGGGCTACTGCTGGGTTTGTGTAACCATGTCCTCCCAGGACTGGGCTCCCAAGTGCCTCTGTAGGCCCAGATCTGCACATGGTTAAGTCACAAGAAGGCAGATCTAAGCACATCAAGGATGTTTACCAGCCACAGAATTCGGGATTCAATTTCTGTCCCTGAAAGCCCATCTGTCCCAAAAGCTCTGGGAATGATGCCCAGGACAACTGACTGACCTGCCTGCCCATGTGTTTTATACTTAGATTTCAGAGCACTTTCCAAAGTTTTGAAACTGTTCACATTCCCAGAAATGTGAATGAAGACAGGTCATGCCCATCTTTATAGAATGAGCACAGATGCCTTTCTCATCTCTTTTCTTCAGCAAACTCTACCAGCCCCTCCATTTAAGTGAAGTTCTCCACAGAAAGATGTCCCCACACTTTGTGTGACCTGTCCCCTCTGAAGGAGAGACTTGCCTGCAAGAGAGAGCAATAGTTTCATATCAGTAGAACCACCAGACATATAGGCAGTAAGGTAAAAGTCCTTCTAATGCATTTCCTAACATGCCTCTAACAAAAAATACTGAAATACTTCATAACCATGGACTTAGGTGAGCTCAAGTCTCTATCCATCTGTCCCCTTTATATGCTGGTGAACTGTCCTAAAGCCATACAGACAAATGAATTAAACATCATCTGGTCTTCCAGCTCTACCTTTTCCAGTCTTTAGTCATCTATTTTCTTAATACCCAGATTTTCATTCTTGAGTGTAAACTAATAATGTTTTTATTTTTCTGTGCTGCTGTAGCTTGAAGGATCTATAGATGTGTCTGAAATCCACAGAAGTAACTCAGGATGGAATAACATTTTTATTATCTATCATGGGCAAAAGTAGAACAAGAGCATGAGACAGAAGAGTTAGAACCTCTGTCTTTTAACACTAGACTTTAGACATTGTTACCTCCACAGTAAATGGCAATTTCCCCATATCAGAGACACATCAATGAAAAGGTTTTATGTTTCTCTGTTCATGGAAGATGTAAGAGGGAGAAACTGGACAGATGCACATTTATATGTTTGTAATACAGAAGTATTGGCAGCTACCATGGAGAAGAGCAGGCCTAGAAACGATGTGAGGGATGTCTAATGCCCAGCCTTTCCAAGTGCTGACCAAATACCATGACCAAAGGGGTGGATGGCTTGGTCTGTCCCCACTCTCTGCTCACTAGCTGGCACACAATAGACATTCCCACTAATTTTCAAAACAAGAAAGGCCAAAGCCACTACTGGGAGCCTGCCAGCACACATCACATGGCTTCAGGGTTCAGATGGTGGGGGCTTTACTCTTCTCACCACTACAGAGGAGCACAGTGCCTGTGGGAATTCATACCTTGCTCAGTTTTACAAGCTCTGAATGCATAAGACTGAATTTATAGAGTTTTCTTTCTGCTGTTTTTTTCAGTATAGTGGCTCCCTCTGTGAGATGGCAGGCAAGCAAGCAGCTAGAACATTAGGAAGTATTGTATTTATTGGGTCCTGCAATCATCAAGAAGGTGGGAGGCAGATAAAAGCACCCTCTTAGGAGAGATACAGATTAGACTTTGAGTCAGTTCTACAGCCAACTGTTTTAAAAGCCCCAGAAGAGGCTTAACTATTTAAAAATGATTTAGCAGGTGAAACTGCTCCATGTGAATTATTTGGTGGAATTAAGGAGATGAGAATGATTAGGAAGGAGTGAGGAGCTTTATCAACTCAGCACTAAATGTTCAGCTGAAAAAGGGAGAGCAGGCAAGACAGCTTATAGATGCCTGTGATTTTCAAGTGATCCATGAATGTTTATTGGGACATCATGTCTCTGACCCCAGAATGGGAGGGGAGCCAATCTGTATAAAAGATACTCTTATATTTCTGGCATAGTTTTGTGGTGAGCAGAATCTGCTGTATGTATATTTTATGTTTCAGGTTGCAGGGACCTGTGTGGGAGTTTTATATAATGTCTTTCAATATTTATTTGGTTAAACTTTACAATTATGATCCTTAGAGAAAATGATTCTCAGATGCTGGATCGTGCCTGTGTAATTTGACTGAAATTATGCACACAGGCTATCTCTTACTCATACACAGCAGCATCTCTATCATGTGTGCTCCTCTAGCCCTTCACTTCTAAATATCTCTAATAATATATTTATCCTCTCAGCCACCATATGGGTAAACCAGTGACAGCTCCCCGTGGCAGATTGATACACAGACAGACTGGCAGACAGTGCCTACATTTAAGCATTCCCTGGGGTCCCTGTGTTTCCCAAAGACAAACTGGCAAGTTCAGAAGGTGTCTCAGATTACCAAAGACCTAAACTACCTGTGGAAGGCAGGAACTTCCAGAAATATGTGCTGGTTCCCTGCAGAACCAGTAATGCACAATAGTTGCAGCAGTTGATGTCAAAATATCTATGTTCAAGCAAAGCTAAAACTATCAGTATTAGTGATTTTCCCCCCTCGGACTTCCTTCCCTTTTTGTCTTTTCTGGAAGGATCCCCATCGACAGGTCTGACTTGTACCTGCTATTACCCCATTCCAAACAACTTCTCTAGGGCACTTGAAAGGACACCTGAAAGGTGTCTAGAGTTTAAGAAAAAAATGTTCTGACTGGAAAGATTAATGTAGGAGAGGGACTGTGTTGGCTGACAGGATGAGGACTGAGAAAACACAGTCATAGGTGGAAGGATAATTTATCTAAATATCAGCTCTGCTGTACATTACTGTGCAAGGGGAAGAGGGGTGTTCTCCTGCATGAAAATCCTTTGCTTCTTAACTATTCCAGACCACAGAAACCGGAACAATTTGCTAGTAGAATGGCAGTGAAACAGATCCAAGAGTTCTCCACCAGAAATGTGGAGACACCAAAGACATTCCAAACATTATCCCAGCATTTTGGTCTGTTTCTTGTTGTTTTCTGTAGGTTTAGGCTGATATCATCACTACTGTGTTCCTTAGGAAAAGCCTGTAGTATTGTGCCTCACCCCACTGTTCTCCACATGGAGCTCTCCAATTTCTGAGCTCTTCATAGATTATTAAAAAGAGGCTAAATCAAACAAAAGTCTACTCTTTGACATCTTTATCCCATTCAACACATGGAGCTCCCCAGCTTCTGAGCTCTTCACAAACTATTTAAGAGAGGCTAAATTAACAAGTCTACTCTTCTATATCTTTATCCCATATATAAATACCCCCAGAATGAGATTGCTGTATCGTTTTGGGTGCATGAACAATAAAACTGATCAGAGGCTGAGAGGTGAGGCTGCGTGTGGGTTGGGTTTGTTTCGTGGTGGTTGAACCAGCTCAGATACACAATGAGACAAACGTGTGCCACACAAGCCACCAAAATACGAGTGGCTTAGGACAGGCCAGGGCAGGTAAGTGTGTGGGTCTAGCCACACCAGTGAGAACAATCATGTCTTTACTGTTCCCATGTAATGGAAGCAGCCAAAGATCTGTCAGCACAGTAGTTCTCATTAAACCCCAGCATTTGCCAGTGGTGAGTGGAACCTGGCACTTCCCAGGCAGAAGTATGTGCTGCACACACACTCTTTCTCTGAGGTTTCTGGGAAGCATCAAGCTGCACAGCCACTCCGTGCAGGCTCTTAACACCAACATCTTTGATTTGCACAGGGCTTGCTGCTCACTGAAGAACCCTCTGTTCAGTGCAGGCACAGTGAGTCCAGAGCTTCCAGGAAGCATGGAGCTGTGGGCTCCAGAAAGGGTTGGGATTTTCAGGTGCACTGGAGCTATGATCTGTTTATTTCCTCTGAGCAATATTCTTTGCTCTTCTTGTTGGGTAAGGAAATCCTAGAAAAATACCAAAAATCCTCAGATTCTACCAAAACCAATATCCAAGTAAAAAACAAGTGTATTTCTATGTAAAGACAGATGTGAAGTACCTCAAGTCGTTGCACAGATGCTAGAGACAGTCACAAGAAAAGTTAGGCTCTAGTCACTACTATGCTGTGTTATGTTTCCTTTTGCATTCCCATGTGGGTAGGAGGGAGAAGGAGAAATTAAATATCCTGAAGTTGAATTTAGGTCATGAGGAGTCTCTAGGGTTAATAGGAACTGTTATTGCTGAGATGCCAGGGAAAACTATTTCAGAGCTATCAGCCCTGCCAAAAAGAGCAAAATGAATCAAACATTTGAGTTCCTGTGTAGGAAGTAAAAATAATTATTCTGTTATTTATTACTGTAAAAAAGGTCTAATTTCAGCCAAACTGAAAAAAAAGCATTCAAATTTTATGCATTTGTGGCTGTAGGAGGATTTGACTTGGATGGTTTAAATGAGTCCCTGTGTGTGTGTGTAAATGTCACAACATGCCATATAAGCAAGGGTCTGATGAGTCTGAATACGGCTGCGCTTGAACTTTGGGAAAATTCAGATTCATGGCCTGCTCATATTTTGGCACAACAAACTGAGCCAAAGTCTTTACCCAAACACACCCAGGACTGTGAAAAGTTCAGTCCTGTATCCAGTCTCTGATTCCATGCCTGTTGCTGCCCTAAGCAAGCATGAAGTGGGCTGCATAAGCCTTTTGTGTGTCACAGATGAACCAATGTATTTCCTGAATTGGTTTGGAAATGCTTCTTGTTGCAACTTCATAATGAGCTGTCTCTACAGCAGATGTCAAAAGCCAAATTTAAGAAGTTTATTTTCCATCCTTAACTCAGTATTTCCTGAGAAAACAAACTCTGTGAATATTTAAATCTGCATGATGACCTGTGTTTCTCCAGTGCCAATGCTTTGTGTGCTATGAGAGAAAACAAGAGCTGATTCCCAATGTCCTCTTCTCCTTCCCACGCCACTGGGAGCCAGGCATTGTGCTGAGGCAGCACACTTGGCCTCTGAGGCACTGAGGGAGATCCTCCACTGGAGGATTCGAGAAGGAAGCTGAAACTTCATCTGTCTGCTGAGCTGCTGTGCACATCCCAGTGCTTAGCTGTGTCTCTGCTGGATGAAGTCCCCTCAGTTTTTCTTGGAGGAGTCCTCCTGTGGAAGCAGTGTTTTTGCAGGCAGAGCACCTCCAGCTGTAGCCAGCGGTGGGCTCTCACCTTCTACCAGAGTGTGCTATAAAATAATGATTTCCCCACTAGCTGAAGAACAGTCATACAGAGTAAGAGAAAAATCACATTACAGCTATCAAATTCTGCAGAATGGTTCAATAAACATAGGTGACAACCCAATTCTCTGCTACTTCTGTGGAGAGGTCTAAAATAACATATGTAGATCCCCTGGGCATCATCCTCATTCTTCTAGATGAGACTTTGCCCCAAAAGCATTAAAAAAATCACCGTGAGAGTTGCTGTTCTCTCCGTTTTGGAAGATCACTGGGAATTGGTCCAAGATTGGATCTTACTTAAGGGAAGATTTCTCCAAAGGGAAGTTCCACATGAGATGAGTTCCCTAGGGATGGAAGAGCTCTTGGCTGTTGGCTGGTCCCTTTATGAGAGTATCTGGACTGGCCAGAGTGAGCTGTAAATGAGACATGATCAGGGCTGGCTTTATTTTCCCAGTTGGGGCAACCTCCAAGGCTGCACAGTTCAGTGTGAATTCACCGCCTGAAAAACCAAGACTGCCTTGACAATCTGCTCTGGTCCTGCTTGTACTGATCTTTTGGTTATGTTATGGGTGACCCTTTACAGTGTGTTTAATGGCTTTATGGGAATCTGGGAAAACATCCAATCATTCATAGTCGAAATATTGCACTTTGGACTTGGTACCAATACAAGCAACCTTGTACTTTATAAAACTGACTGGGAACTTGTTTCCCACCCCTTTTACTCTTCCAAGAACTACAGCCACCACAATAAAGTAGCAGTAGAATTTATGATCGTTTACAGTAAGTGGAAACAAGGCGCTTCTGGTATTCCATCCCTGGTGCTATTTTCCTTAAAGCATCAGGACTCCTAAAAAATGCTTCATGCACAGTCACATGCAAATATCTACCAGGACTTTCAAGCTGCTTTGACTTGCCCCAAAAGGAACAAAAATCTATTTGCAGCTGCAAAATAATACACAGATTGACTCAGATCAAGTCACCAACAAAGGAGTACTCCTGACTCAAGGCCTCTAAAAGATTCTAAATTCTTTTTTTTGCTTCTTTTCCTCAGTATTTTATAAAAGTCCCTTCTCATGGTAATACTCTCTCATACATAAAACAGACATTCTGACAAATGCAGAAGCAACTTTAAAGCAACCTGGACAGAGGTGAAGGCAAGGGGTCTTTCATTTCAGAAAAAGCTAAGAAAGGGAGATCTTCCCAGATTGAGTGATGGCTCTGCAATTTGAGTTAGGACAAAGATCCCAGCTCATCACTCCAGTGTGTGGACTATTTTTAAAAGAAGGACATGTTATGTCTGTCAACCTGCCCAGAAATCCTTTAGCCAGCAAAAAGAATCTGAAACCAAGATTGTCAAAAGCCAAAAAGGAGTATTTTGCAAAGGTTTTGGGGTGTTAGGGCTGGGCAGAGGAAGAAAATTACTAGAAAACACATCTGGGAAAACAGATTGGCCATTGACTTGTAACAAGACCTAAATTTGCTGCAGTCAAACATAAACAAATGCAATCCTGGGGCTGTGGACTGCTGGATGGAGAGTGGCCAAATGAAGGAAGTGTTGCCCATGGTCTCACTGTGCATAGAAAGGGATTGAGAATGTAATATGGATGAATCTGAACTACGTGGGGAAGGGAAACTCCCCTGCTGTGGCTCCTGGTCTTTCTAGTATTGCAGTTCAGGAGCTTCTATCACAAGGATTCAACACTCCAGAAAATGCTTTTTTTTGGTGTGTGAGTAGAAGACCTGTGAAGGGGCCAGAGGGTATCCCTTGGGAGGCACACCAGCATGAACCTGACTGGTCCCACAGTGCCAGGAAAGACTTTCATTATTAATTATCCATAAATGTGGAAACTCAAGCACTGAGCAGAGCAGATCACCAGGTCACAAGGGATCAAGGACAGTGTTGGAGCTGAAGCACAAGTTCCCAAAATAAAGAATATAATCCAGTGTTTCCCAAAATTCTCTGTAATTCTAGGTGTGGGGAGGTAAGAGAAATGGGTGAAAACAGGAAGGCTTCTTAAGAGTTCCTTTAGAAACTCATGGTCTCAGATCCTCAGAAACAAGTGGCTGCTTGAATACACCTAAAGTGAAGGACCTAAGGCCCTAACGAATAACTTATGAAAATAAACTCATGAAAATATTCTTTGGAAAGGACAGCATAATCTCTGATGCCACAGACATTGCATGTTTTCTTACATTTATCCTGTAGAGTTTAAACAGTGCTTGATATAGCACATACACAGTAGTAAATACCTATAATACATAAGGCAGCAATGGAACCCTGAGTTTCCAGAAACTCTGAGCAACTCTAAATTGCTCCTTGCCCTCAGGGTTTGTTTTTTATTGGTTTCACCACTTAAAGCATAAAAAGAAACCCATCACGAAGTGCTACAAATGCTGCTGTCCAAACTCTTGTTGACCATACATACTCAGGGAAGGGGGGAAGGTAAAAGACTTTCACCTTCTTTTGAAGGAGGCTCAGCTTTCAAAACTTGAGGAAAACTTAAATCATGCTGTTTCTCCAACACATAGTTATGAACTGAACCAACCATGCAGATTGGTTTCCTCCCTCTATATTGATGCAATTTGAAGTCTACTCTGCCATTTCTGATATCGTTCTTTGAAAATTGTTGTTATTATCTTCAGAGTTAAATAACCTGAAAGTGAAATGGAATCGTCCAAATTGACTGATTTAATTTTTTTTTTTTTTCACCAAATGGCCCAAAACATTATGATTTGATCTGAAAAAGCCCAATTCTTTCCTTCCCTGTCCTAATTTCTCCTTGTGACCACAGGGGAGAAAAAAAGTCAGTTTTTGTACAGGTCTGGCTCACCTGTGACCTCAAGTGACCACATCTTTCTATGGCTGATTTGAAAGCAACACATTTAATCCAGAAATGTTGTTTGTTCATGGTCCTTCCATAGTACACAGTGATAGTTTTTGTTAGCAAATCTCTCTGCAAAAGCAAGTAAAATCACAGAAACCTGCTCTGACTGCTATATAGACACAAAGGAACATGTAAAATTTTCTTGGCAAAACTAACTTGTGGCTTCCACAGAGTGAAAACAAGAGTCATGACAACTCATCAGAGGGCAGAAAAACCCAAATAAAAATCTTAGCCTTCTTGACATGAATTTTGCTTTAAGAAGCATTGACTAAGAAAGCATGGTAGTAATTATACATTTGCACTTTATTCTTCATTTAAACACATTTAAAAAACCACATTAAAAAACAGAAATAAAAAAAGAGAAAAGATCATCCAGTACATTAAATTACTACCAGTGGAATTTTGCAATGGCCTGGAGAAAGCAATCATTTGACTTTAGGGGCTGTAGGGCAGATGAAGGGTTGTTACCCTTCCTGTCTCCAGAATGGAGTCCTCAGATGGGTCAAGCCTATTTTGGAAATTGAGGGCCCTTGTAAAATTTCTCTCAAAACACTCCATCAGCCTCTGGCAGAGCTGTTGACAGTGGATCCTGCAGGTAGAATCACTCACGATCTGAAGCAGGAGCTGCTATTGTTTGAGGTAAAGCAACAAAAGTTACTTGCAGCCTCACCCCAGAAGCAGTCTTCTCACTTTTTATCCTTTTATTTTTCCTGACCAAAAAAGCTGCTTATTGAATTATTTATAAATGCTGTTAAAGAAACAGCTATGTGAACTGTTCTATAAATTGCATATCCTACTACATGCTTTCAGAAATCACATTTTTGCTTTATTTGAAGACATGCTGAAGGCATAACACTCTTTCTCTGAAATGAAAATGTCAGGACACAGCAGAAGAGGCTCAGAAGAGCCTGAATATGACAACAGCTTTGATTTCTTCTTTCTTCCCTCTCAATTCTGAACAAACATAGCCAGTGTTTTCAGCAGGGTTAAGTACCCAGAGGCCAAGCCAGGTTGTGAGCAGACCTAACTTCTCATTCATGCATCAAGGAGGAAAATTAAAAAGCATTATATTCTAAAGTCTTCTAAGTGGAACAGCACTTCAGGGTTGGACTTCGCTCAGCCACATGCTTCTAACTCACTTTACGGGAAAAAAAGCAGAGTTCCCATAATGGTCTTCACTGCAAACATCACCCATAAGTACAGCAAGTCCTCACTCTCTGAGCTTTCTGCACACACCTCAGTGAGTTACTGGAGCTGAAAACCTCTCTTAAGGACTCTTTTCTCACTAAACAATTCATTTTGTAAAGGTGTGGAACCATCTGCTTTTATTCCTTGGGGAGCTATTGAATTAATTATTGTGACAAGGATTCCTTGCCTACAAGATTCTTTTGACTACAGAAGAGGAGGAAAGACAAAAGAGGAGAGGCTACAATTAAAGTGGACACCCCACCTGAGTTACCACAACTTTTAATCTCCCCTGGTAGCCCCTGTCTCCTGAAACCCGAAAAAATAAGGTGTCACCCAGCATACTCCTCATGGCGTGATCTGGTGATCTCTGGAATATTGTCTTCCCCCATCAGTTTCAGGAGAAGACAAGCCCAAGGGTGTGTGCAGAGGAGTACAAATGAGTATCCAGTCCTGGAGTTCTTGGCTTGGATCTTCAGTAGAGTTGGCATAAGACCTGATTTGTACCTTGGATCACTACAGCTTCCTAAGAACTGGCTCTAAGACACATTATATGACAGGAATTTCCTGAATCACCACACATTCTTAACTCAAAAATTAAAGTTAGAATGGTATTTTTGTGTCTTTCATCCTCATACATTCAATTCCAGACACCTCTAAAGGGCAAGGACTGAGATGAGCCCTAAATTCCCCTTTCAGAGGAGATGAAGCTCTTGGTCATAGATATCCAGATATCAGAACCTAAAGCCTCTGCACAGTCATGGAGATGATGTCCACAAGAGCACATGAGCCACATCAGAGGGTGCAATATCCTCAACTCTCTTCCACCCTTAGCTCTGTTGATCAAATATAAGTTTGAGTGAATAAGATACACCAGGGAGGCATCCAGGATAGAAAATAATCTGTCTCCACACTGCTGTAGGTCTATATATGCTACTGCCCAGCTTTACCTGTATCCTTTACCCATCACAGCAGTGACTTGGTTGTGATCAAACCCTACTTCAGTGACTTACAGTGAGGCTCTCTGACTCACCACCCTACAAAGCCCACAGTGGGGTTAAATGGATACCTCCTTCCTTTTCCCATACAGTCAACATCTCACGGTGCTCACATGGCATTTTTCTCCATCCAGTCCCACAGTATGATCTGCCTTTCTCTTCACCCTGTGGATCATTTTCAGCAAAGGCTTTGGAAAAAAAGCAAGGGAAAGTATTTGCACAATTGCTGCCCACGTTTAGGATCCCAGCTAATTTCTTGGATTCTGACTTCTGAGCCCTTCAAAATCCAGGGACTTAATCCACTGTCTCAGGCACTGGTTTGGATTAGAGTATTGAGTCTGAAAGCCCTGGCTAAAAACTGCCCTGAAATAAAGGGGATGAAAACATTTCCAGCTCCCTTAGCTGGCTGAAGGATAGTCTAAAGAACTAGCTTACTAAAATGCACTCCTTTATTCAGTTTTTGCTATTCATTTTACTGGGAGTCCAGATTTCTTTCTGCCTTCCAGTTTTGCCTTTGTTGTTGTTGAGTTTCTAAGGAGTCTCTTAGGCAGGAGAAACAGTATCTCTCAGCACACAAGTGTGTAAGGGTGCTAGGCCAGGGAACGTCATTAGCAACCTTATTTAGAGAAAATGGTGAGTTAACCACAAAATGCTCTGCTGATAATTTGTTTAGCTGTTCCTGTGGCCAGAAGTGTGGTCAGGCTCCCAGCATCCAGGAGCTGTTAATCACCTGTCAGCGGGCTCTTGCAGAGTCTTCTGCAATTGCAGCCCTTGTCGGGTGAGGCTCTGTCAGCAAGGGAAATGAAAAGAGCAATATTCAAAAAGCTTTTGAGAGAGAGCAAAGAGCTGTGGCTGAATCTCATCTATGGTGTACCTCATCTGGGAGTGGATTTAATTTGCTAATAGAAACCCCAATTCTTATGGCAGTAAGGGACCATGCAATTAACATTATTTTGCAGCTGGAGTTTTAATGATTCCATACAGCTTGTCTTTCCTCATCTGTTACTCCATCCCACGCCTTACAACATCAGAATATATGAGCCAACATCAACAAAACTGGACACATAAGAGAAGTCCTGTGCATATTATGTTTCTACATCTCACTAAATCAGGACAGAAGAGACAAAACCATCCTGGGAGAATCCTTTCACTGCAATCTCAGCTCCTATGTACCTGAGAAAACAAATATCTCCTGAGAGGAGTGCAAGTGCCCCAACTGCAAAAATACCTTGAGGTCACATCTAATTAGAGACATCAGAGAACACAGTGTCAGGACAGAGTCTCAGACTAGAGGAGTCCCACATTGTCCCTCAGACAGATGCCCTGAAGAGCAGAACACACTTTCCTGAGGCTCAAATAGTCCTTGTAAATGAGCCAGAGTCCTTTTCTCTACCCTTAACACTGAAAAACTCAGGGCCAAACCTGCAAATCAGAGAGAGGAAAAAGCAGTGCTGGCCATGAGAACTAAGAGCAGAAAGGAGACTTCAGCATCAGATCTGTGTGAGAGGTGTGCTTTACCCTTTCCCTAAGGAAAGAAGAAAACACTAAACCTCAAAATGAATGCATATTTCCAAGAAAAATGCTATGTGATTAAGTGGTATGTTTTGATCACTAGCAGTGGATATTTCATCATCCAGGAAATTGCCGTTAAGGGTCACTGCACACTAATTAAGCTTTACTTGCTCCGAATCACCTCATCACACCCCACAGCACGTGCTCTGCCTTTGCTCTGGCTCTGTAGGTCCAGTTCTGGGCACACACACACGGAATGCTGCTGGAATGACACCCCATGTGCTGGACAGGGCTCTGCTCCTGCCCACTCTGCCTGGAATTCGCTGCCCTTCACTGGCACCAGAGCACCACCCCGCCTCTGTCCCAGCGAGAAATGCCTGGCTCCGCTGATTTCCAGGGCAGCCTTTTAGGGCCGTGAGTTGCCAGATGATGTCTGCACATTTTTGAGAGCCCCTGAGAATCCACAGGTTGATTTTGATGGGCTTTAGGCTGGGCTGTTACGCTCCAGCAGCCAGCTAATGCAGAGCAGTGATTCCAGCAGGGAATGCTCCAGCACAGGGGCTGTGCTAGTGGGGAGACTGAATCAAAGTGACAAGGAACAGATAGATGGGGAGTGATTTTGGGGGTAATTAGATTCAGAAGTGATGTGGGATTCAGACTGCTGCTCATTGTGCCCCTCTGCATGAGAAAATCCTGTTTGGTTTCCACCTGGATTCAGGGGTATGTAGGTTCTGGAGCTGGCAGGGCTGAGTGAATATTTATCCAGGACAGCCATCAGCTCAAATCCATTGATTGCTTACTCTGCTCTGGATACTCTGGACTTAATTTTCAGAGCAGCCAATAAGCAGAGTCATGGGAACCAGATCCAGTCCTGCTCTGCTGGATTTCAAGCCCATGAGGGACTAACAAGCCTTTTGGTTGACCTGCAGCAAAACTGAGTCCATAAACCTCACCCGGAGCTTCCTGCAAGTGGGCCAGGAAGATGTGGGGAATGGGGCTGGGCCTTCAGAGGGGCTTGGCTGCCTTTCTGCTGGACTTCCTGCCAGGTACAGCTACAGCACCTCTCAGACTTCAGATGTTTTGCACCACGGTGTACATATAACACCATCTGGCCTTGCCTTCCCATGCTGTATCTCGGTTAAGCCCAGATATTTATGCCTATTCAGCACTCAGTTTATCCTAAATGGAAAGGAGTGCTGCCAGCATGTAAAAGATATATGTAACACGATGGATCAGCCAAACCTGGACACTGGCAAAGCTTTCTGAGACTGCAGAGCAGGGCATATGCCTACAAGCAGGATTTCTGTTTCCTTGCTGCCAAGGAGCTCATGTCTATCTTAGAGAGTTTATTTGTGGGAAGGAAAAAAGTGGCCCATAAACATAAAATGTAACAAAAGAAAATGCCAAACTAAATCTGACAGGCTTTTCTTATACCACTTCGTTTTGTGGAAAAAATAGCATCTGTCCACTTAAATTAGACCAAAATATTGAGAAGTTTCCTAATGAACTGGCAAATATAGATGCCAAAGGGGTGAGAGCTGAAATCTGGAGAGGATATTAGCTTTTCCCCCGATCCGAATATGATCTTTATTATTATTATTTTTGCTTCTTCTTTCCATTTAATTTGGCAATGGACTTACAGAAGAAGTAAGTTTTTTTGTGTTCTCCCTTCTGTGAACTCAGAATGAACACAGCCAAAATTAACTTCTCCCTGGGAGGTGAAGATAGAAGAAAAGGAAACTAATCTTCATTTCCGACCTCCATTTCCGTGACATTATATCCTTTATTTATAAGACCTGCGCATCATCTGCATATAAGAAAGAAAGAAAATAATGTCTCAAATTGGAATCTGGAAATATTTATTCACTTTATAATGGCATTGCCATAAGAAGTTTGATTTTTTTCATCTACTCCAGATTGCACTGTGTAGGAATAGTAACCTCTTTAGCCCACCACTGAATTCTGTGATTCATCAGTGTAACAAAAGACTTTTGGAGGGTTCAAAGTATTTCGTTTCTTTTCTGACAATACACACTGGAAAAATACACAAAATAAACAAGGAAAAAAAGTTGGTTTTGAGGAGAGGCCAAAGAGGGGAGGAAGAGTTTGTTGGTCAAAGTAAAGAGTCTGATAAAAAAAAAAAAAAAAAAACCAAACTGGAATAAATAGACTTTGGTGAGTTTTAGATATACATGTTAGAAAGCGTATGCTTTCACAAAGCAAAACAAATACTTAACTAGCATTTCATTAAAATACTAGCAAGTATTGCTATTGCACTTAGGACCCTGCTAGGGAGAGATAGGAAATTTTGTAGATTCTGCTGGGAACACTTCTGATTTTAAAATCCAACTTCTCCTGCAGGTTATCTTTCAGATGTAGACAATATAAGTCTGTCATATTTTTGTTTATGCTGCAGTGAGATATAAAGGTTGTAAATTTGAGTTGATCACAAAGCTTGTCTGAAGCACGTGTGCACTTCCGTGGCACTGTTTATCTTCAGTGTTTGGCCAGCTGAGATAACAGGTTGGTGTGTCAAACATGTGACATGTGTTATCTGGGCACCAGGAACACTTCTGTGGCAGGGACATGTTGACATAGCACTTTTGAGGAGATGTAGACAACATGATGGCTCCACTTATGCTAAGGAACAAGATGAGTGCTCTTATGTCAATGCGTGTGCCTGTCCCCGTGCCTGACTGTCATCTTGGGCTCACAGCGTGGAACAACTCAGATGAATTCAACAATGGAAGTGTTTAAAAAAACAGCACTTTGTTTTGGGTATCAGAAGGATTTCATTTTGTTATTGTGGGATCAGAGAGCAAAACATAGGCAGCTCTTCTACAGAAAACATGTATCCACATGGGAAACTTGCCTTTGGGTTGTTTTTTTTTTTTTTTTTTTTTTTTAAGTGTTTTTTTCCTTTGTTAAGAATAATAACACAGTATTTGAGATTGATAGGCTTGAGCACATTTGGAGAGAGAAAAATTAAGAAATGCCATTCTTAAGGTCCTTCTCAATCACTAAGACAAATCACAGCCTCACTAAAAACATCACATGTCAAATTCTGTGATGCCTGTATCCCTGAAAACTGCAGATTTTCAGGGTTGCATCTTTGCTTGGGGTATTCTAAATCCACTCTGCTCAATCTACCAACATCCTTCAATGTACAAGGATATCAGAAAGGACAGAATGTAGCTGGGGAGCTGCATTTTTGGGGTTGCAGGGAGAAATGTAATCTCATAGTGAATAGTTCTTTTGAGCATGTCTACCCCAGGAGATGGAAGACAGCAGAGAAGGGCAGGAGCTGGTAGATGCCCCGTGTGAAAGCATCGGATTAGAGCTGGAAGTATGACTGCCACACCTGTGGGATGCCAGACAGTGGCAGATTTCTCAGCTCCAAAGGCAGGACTGCAACAGGCTGATTTCTGCAGGTAACGCTACAGAAACCAGCCTGGGTCCAGCTGCCTCCCTGCTTCCCTCCCGTACAAACAATTTCAGGGGAGGTGAGATTGCATGACAAATTCAATTAGAGATGAGCCTGAGGGGGAAAGAAGCTGTCAAAACAGATGATTAAGATGAATGCAGTTTGCAGCCAAGAGGAGTAACCAGCATTAAGTCATGCCCACAAGCAAGGGAAAATAACGTGCTAGAAATTACGAGGTAAAGTGGACTCTTTTTTTTTTTTTTTCATTGTGTTCCTCCTGTTTCTCTTTTTCCTTCTCTCCCACTCTCTATAATGCTACTGCTTGGCTACACATTAAACACTTTGACAGTCACACAAAATCATCTAACATTTCCATGGCAGTGAAACACAAAAGCATAAACAGTTTATTTCTTGTGAAATTTGTAAGGAAAACAAACATTTTACAAGGCTCTGGTTCCGTCTGCCTTTTCCTCCCCTGAAGCCCCCAAAATTATTGCCAGTGTAAAAGACAAGAGAGAAAACAGACTTTAAGTAAACAGAGTCATGAGTGTTATTTACTATCCCCTGGTTATATGCCAAGGAGATATCAACCAAGCAGACATTAGGAAAATATTTATCCAAGCATTAATATATTCTTTGCACATGACACATTGCACATCATTATTTAGCTGGGCTGATAACACGGAAGCTTTACTAACAGCATATTTCTTCCTGTGCTTAGAAGTCTTTAAAGCATTTTTAAGACTGACAGTAAATCACAGCCCAGTCTGCAGATACATTCTGTATACACATGCAGATTTTGCTTCGGCCCTTCTAATCACATGGTTGAGTGTCCATATCTGTTCATCCCTGGAACCTGAATGTCATTTCAGTGATTGAAAAAGGAAGGGAAAAACTACCAAAGTCTGCCTCATCCTAAGCTCCTACTAAACTTCCCAGCAGCATCCACCTCCACTGCTTAATGAGGGCATTGATCAGATGAAGCAGATCAGAAAATACAAGAACTGAGACAAATCTGGGAAGACGCCTGAACAAATCAAGAAAGCATTTATAATGTCTAAAGCATTCTATTGTTTCAGGGCTGGGAGGTTGTGGGCTTTTTCTGGTGATCTGTCAATACTTCTCCTCAGTATAAGTCCTAAGAAGTCTTATATTTGGTCATATTCTCATATTTTTTTACTAAGTTTGGCAGATGAAAATGTTTAGATAGTTCCCATCTGTCCTAGGCAAGAAAATTGATCTCTCCCTGTTCTGACTGTTTCTGTGTAATAAATACGAATTCCAAAACGTGTGAATTACAGCAAACCTGATTGTATTGACTGAAATGGAACTAATGGACACAGAATTAGAAGCACAGATCTCTTAACTATTTAGTCAGCATGAAAGGTGTAGGATCCACTGACCAGAGGACACCATGCACTGAGCTCTGAAGGGGAGGAAGAGGAGGGTCAAGGCATGGATGTGGGTGAATTAGGCAGTGGGAACCCCTGAGTTTCCTTGCATCAGACCTCACAACAATCCCACCAAGACTCTGAGCCCCTCATTCTGTCATTTTCAGTAACAAGCCTAGGGAGAGAAAGGTATAGACTCCAGTGTTTTGTTAACTCAGCACTGATCTGAAACACCTCCTGGTGATGCCATTTAGCCAAGCCTTTCTCTAACTATTAACAAAACATTAAAATATTTTAGATCTTTCTATACCTGCTTTACATGGAAAGCTGGTGCGTGAAGAACCTTAGTGACACTTTGAGAGTTGGTGACACTCTCAGGAACAGAAACTGAGTCATGAATCCTCTTGTCCTGTCTGAACTCCCAGGCCCTCATCAAAAAGCCTGGACAGTCTTTGCAGCTACAGATTTGTGCAGAGATCCACAGGGACTCATAAAAGCTAAAGCTGCCTTTAAAAATTACTTCCTAGGCATGCAAAGGCATAAAGTTAAAAGTTTCTGAGATAAGTTGTAACTTACAGCCCCAGCACATGCCTGCCTGCTAATCCATCTTTTCGGGGAAAAATGTCACAAGGAATTGCAATCATTCCCTTTGGAGCAGCAAGATCCACAGGCCACTCAGTCCAGCGGCATCACGTTTGCACTTAGCTGGGGATTTGTCGTGTCTCTAACAAAGGCTTCACTTCATAATGTTCAAATAATGTGCCATGTTAAGGGGAGAAATAAAGAAGGGAATTGTTAACACAGTGAGATTTCCCACACACTCTTAAGGGCTTGGAGCCTGGGTCCTGTGACCTCTCTGTGCTATTGGCTGATGGCACGTGCAGTCACTTGCCTCTGGGACCTGGCTTTCCAGCTCTTGACTCATAAGGGAAACTCCAAAAATCTCCAGAATCTCTGAGTGCTACAGTGAGTGAATTGCTCCAATTAGACTTATGACTGTTGGTTTGCAGTTTAGCAACTGTGGAGCACTCCAGCCACAGGTTTGACAGAAAGGGGGGTGGGGGGAAAATCTGCACATTATTTCCCAGTGAGAAACTCTGGAGGTGATAAGAACATTTCAGGAATAACTGATAAACTATATCCTGCTGGTGTTTTTTTTAATTTATACTAATAGATTAGCTGAGTTGAATCAAGGATTCTGGGTGACGAATGTCTCCAAGATGAATGGAAAGACAACACTCATGGGAGTGATTCTCAGAACAGACTGAACGTTGCCTGCTGGTTTAATGGCAAGAGTGAGGTTTTCTTGAGGAATTGAGTTCCATCTCAAAATTTATTTATTTTTTTTAAGCCCAGATAGGATTATCTTTAACCTGTTCTCTTTTGTGATAAAGTTTCTGCAGTACCTCCCACAAGCCCATAACTTCTGTTTAACACCTTTGTAAACAGTCTGGATTGAGATATTACAAATGACAGGGACTACACCTTCTCCCAGAAAATGCATTCCATTTCAATCCGGTGTCAATAGTCTAACAAGATTTGTAACTTAAACTTGAATTACAGGTGTCAATAAATACATTCCAGTTTCTTTAGAAAGCCCACTCCCATTTGCCTTGCTAGTATCTTTCCCATGCTTAAGCTGGCACTAGTTAATTCGGACTCCTGCATACCTCTGGGATATCCATTTCTAGCCTAACTGGTGGAAAATTGGTTGTTGATGCTCAGGAAATAACTGATTTTCCATCCATTATATTGTAGCCTTTCTGAGAATATTATGCTGCTGATACATAAACCACTGATTACAGTTTTTAGTTAACAAATAGGTTTTGTCAATCGCCCCAGGCACTGCCTAACAAAGTTGTGCTTAACAGCTGAGGAGGCCGATTTCTTTGGGGATATTGCTTAAATGAAGCACAGGGCTGGAGTACACAACAGTTGCTATTCATCAGGCACAGGGAAAAAAAAAGCCTGGCAGCAAGCCAGAAATGTAAAACAGCTCTGTAAGTTGGCAGAGTAGTTTATAATTACTGCTATTAAAATATATACACACACACATATATCTACATATATATAGATATAGATATATGCATACACACACACATGTCAGATTTGCTGAGATACAAAATGCCCTAACTTCAGGGCAATATTTCTGTGATGATTTCATTCCGTGATTAAGTATTTCGGAAGGAAGATATAAGATATTAATTAAAGAGGATAAATACCTTCTTAATTAGCTGATGAAATACAATTTGCATGGAAGTGAATTCTTTTTTATAACTGCTGAATATGCCTGGGGCAATGTTTCAGTACATACCCACTTTTCCCTTTCTGTCATCCTCAAGGAGTTCTAAATAAATATTTAGAGACTAATTCTGTTCTTGCTCACAATGGTGGAATTACTGTGGTCTGAGAAATCAGAAAGGAAAATCAGGCCAGCGGATTTTGCCACTTTTTCTTTCCCTTCCTCCTGCATAGCAGAGTGGAAATAAACATTCAGAGCCATATGAGATATTCTGGGTTTGCACAAAGAAGACAGCAAGAGAGAGGCTACTACAAGGTTTTCCTACACTGACAATATTGTCATGTAAATCCTCACATGGGGTTTTTTGTTCACCCTCTAAGTTTTCTGACACCGTTAGATATTCCCTGCTTAGACATATGCCAGTCCAGAAAATCTGAAGAAGGATATTCTGGCAGCTATGGAATTGCCAGTGTCTGAAAGATATCCTTATTCATTTGGGTTTTGCTTGGTTTTGGTTTTGGTAACATCTTTGCCTCATGTAACAGCCTGTGAGTAATGCTAATTTAATATGGAGATGCTGAATATTTTTCTTTAACATCCACAATCAACATGTGGTCCCAAGGTCATCTCTTTTCAGCACACTACTCAAACTCTCTTCTGAAGCTGGAATTATTAATTTCCTTGTGGCCTCTTCTATGTCATTTATCACAAAGGAATCCAAGCATTTAATAAATGCTGATGAAAATGGGTTTATTTTCCCAACTTGCTGGTGAGGAGTTAGTTTAGCTGGTGCCACTGCTGCCTTACGGATGGGTAAGGGATAGAAAGATGTATTAAATCCCAAATTTCTCCCATGCCTGAGAAATTCAAGGGGCCTGTGACTTGATTTTTTTCAGCTGACAGTGCATCCTGCTTTCTTCAGAACTGCCAGCTGAGCTTCTGGCTGCACTTTCCTCAGCCCCTTCTCACGCTTGCACCTCACCAGACCTCTGCATCAGCACGGTCACAACAGGCAGCTCCAGCACTGCAGAGAAGACAACTGATGCCTGCTTTACAGGAGGCATCTACTGATTCCCCAGGGCCTCCTGGGGAGAACTGGATGTGGACCACTTTCCTGTGCTAAGAATTCCCACACTGAACCTCTGACCTCGTGAAGATTTTGGTTTTTTTGCTCTTTCACCACTTCATCTTTCTAATAGAAGTAATGCCTGGCACCCAGGAGGGAACAAGCTTGTGGTTTTGGAGGACATTTTGACCTTCCTAGTTAGGGCTTTGCTGGCAGCACAGGCAGATGTGTCCTGATGATAACTTATTTCAGTCTGCAGAGTGAGACTTTCCTGTGCATTAAGAAAAGGACAAGAGTTTTGGTTTGAAAAAGCCAGTGTATATAATTAACTGAAAAAGTAAAAACCATCAGAGCAAGTGGCTGAATTAATGTTTTTGGGAGCATTTGGCTTCACTATTAAACAGCTAACAAAAGAAATAGAGAAGCTGGATGGCCTGTATGGGATGGACTTCAGCCACCTGAAAAAAGAATCAACCATTTGTATAGATTGCCACATCAGCTGTGCACATGAAGAAAGGCAGTTTGTCCCTGAGACTGAGGTCTCTGCTGATGGCTAAGGATTGGAAAGAGCCAGGTACTTACATGCCCTGTATTAAGGTTGTAATTGAGTAAGGTATTGTAAATTGTCTCTTCTTTCAAGGGATCTCTCTTGCCTTCATGCTGTTCCCACAATAGAAGTTCAGAACAAAGGAGGAATTGGAAATGTCAAATTAGCTGTTTCTTTCACCATGCTGTAACTAGAGAGGGGAAGGTTTAGAAGGAGGCAGAGAGGAGATGGCAAAGGTAATCACAGGCCATAATGTGTCACCTCCAAACCATAGGCTCAAGTTAATGCTTTTCAGATCTTTTGAGATTAGTAATTGTAGGTTTTACTAGGCAAAAGAATATACTTTTCCCCTATATATACATTCTGTTTGGAGTTTTTTCTTGTTTTCTTTTAGTGCAATAAGACCACTGTTGGCACTCTACTTGTTAGATTTCAACCCAAGGTTCAACTACAGTACAGAATTTTATAGTGACAAGGTCTGGCCCATGCTAATAACACAGCTGGGCTGCCGCCCTCGACCTGTACTGACACAGGGTAGGTGAAAGTCTGCTATCCTCAAGCAATATTGAAGTCTCAAACACAATTTCAGCCTTGCTGTGTAAACTGACAGGGAATTCACAGCTGCATTCTCATTTAAAAAATCTCCCCACTGCAGGCATCAAAGCCTCAAGGTTAAATTTCCCCTGCATGCTCCCACCCTGGCACAGATATGCTCCCAGTGCTGCAGAAAGCAGAATCTCTCTCTCCAGGCAAAAACCTCTTCCACAGCCCAAGTTACACAGGTCAGCCTCTTTACTGGGTTACTAAAGATATTCTGGTTGTCTGTTCTGCTTTATTGCATCAGCAATTTCCTTTCAAAAATCCAGCCTTTTCCCTTGGCTTCTTACTTAATATTCCAAAGAATTTCTACTGTGCTATCAGGAGAAGCTTGATGCTGAACCCATCCATGTTTTCTCTCCAGTGCTGCATTCCTCCTTGTTGAGGATGGACAGGTGCTTTCAGATGCACCACAGAGCCACAGAAAGCAGGAAATCTTCTGTCCAGATGAGGATGAAAATAGGTACCTGTCCTAGCATATGACCCAATTCCAAGTACAATTTTGGGAGGGGGAAGTGGATAATCATACTGGGTTTCTAATGAATGTCATCTAAGGCAGGACCTTAAACTGATGTCACTTGGGGACAACACCACAGGGTTTCTCAGGAAACATCAAATATAGCATAAAAGGGAGGAATATGATATTTTTGTGTGATTTGTTTTTAAATTCTGTTGGGGGGGAAAGGGGGAGAAGGCAAGGAATCCTATTCAGAACTAGAGAGTTCAACAAATGATTTCTGCAGAGAAAAATGCTATTCTTTTTATGCCAGCACCTTTTAGTTGTAGGACTTAAAAGAGTTTGGGGTTCTTTGTTAACCACTTGGACCAATGCCCAACAGTTGTTTTCATTTATCCTCAACATTCTCAACTGCTCCCACTGAAGTGAGAAGAAGTAGAAGAAAGGAAAATAAACGGGGCTCCTTTCTCCCCTCTTTGCCCCGTGCTGGGGTTGCTGCCGTGTGCAGCTCTCGGAGCTGTGCCCGGCTCTCAGAGCTGTGCCCTGCTCTCGGAGCTGTGCTCGGCTCTTGGAGCTGTGCCCGGCTCTCAGTGCTGTGCCCGGCTCTCAGAGCTGTGCCCGGCTCTCGGAGCTGTGCCCGGCTCTCAGAGCTGTGTCCGGCTCTCGGAGCTGTGCCCGGCTCTCAGTGCTGTGCCCGGCTCTCAGAGCTGTGCCCTGCTCTCGGAGCTGTGCCCGGCTCTCGGAGCTGTGCCCGGCTCTCGGAGCTGTGCCCGGCTCTCGGGGCTGTGCCCGGCTCTCGGAGCTGTGCCCGGCTCTCGGGGCTGTGCCCGGCTCTCGGAGCTGTGCCCGGCTCTCGGAGCTGTGCCCGGCTCTCGGGGCTGTGCCCGGCTCTCGGAGCTGTGCCCGGCTCTCGGAGCTGTGCTCGGCTCTTGGAGCTGTGCCCGGCTCTCGGAGCTGTGCCCGGCTCTCAGAGCTGTGCCCGGTTGTCCAGAGCTGTGCCCGGCTCTCGGAGCTGTGCCCGGTTGTCCAGAGCTGTGCCCGGCTCTCAGAGCTGTGCCCTGCTCTCTGAGCTGTGCCCGGCTCTCGGAGCTGTGCCCGGCTCTCGGAGCTGTGCTCGGCTCTTGGAGCTGTGCCCGGCTCTCGGAGCTGTGCCCGGCTCTCGGAGCTGTGCCCGGCTCTCAGTGCTGTGCCCTGCTCTCGGAGCTGTGCCCGGCTCTCGGAGCTGTGCTCGGCTCTTGGAGCTGTGCCCGGCTCTCGGAACTGTGCCCGGCTCTCTGAGCCATGCCTGGCTCTCAAAGCTGTGCCCAGTTCTCAGAGCTGTGCCCGGCTCTCAGTGCTGTGCCCGGCTCTCAGAGCTGTGCCCGGCTCTCAGAGCTGTGCCTGGCTCTCGGAGCTGTGCCCTGCTCTCAGAGCTGTGCCCAGCTCTTGGGGCTGTACCCGGCTCTCAGAGCTGTGCCCGGCTCTCGGGGCTGTGTCCAGCTCTCGGAGCTGTGCCCAGCTCCTGGAGCTCTGCCCGGGTGCCATGCCAGGGACGGGCAGGAAGGACAGGCTGGGGCTGGGCTGTGCTCAGGGGCTCCCAGAGCTCAGCTGCCCCTCCCAGCTCTGCTCCAGCCCTCCTGCACTGCCTTTGCCAAGTCACTTCTCCTCCCTGTGCCTCAGTTCCTCGTCTGAGAAAGACAATATCGCTTCTTTTTTCTCACCCTGTAGCTTTTTCCCATCTCTAGCTTTGTGTCTGTAGACAGGAAGGTTTTTTAGGCCAGGGTAATTTCTTACTACCTGTTTCTTGCCCTGTCTAAAACAATGGGGCTTTGGTCTGTAAGAACATTTAGGTAATAGAAAAATTTAGCTAATAGCAAGAGTACTTGTCCAGATCTGCATGTCCTCTGGGTTTGCCTTACCTTCCTCATGGCCAGAACTGTTGGAACAGTTTTAATCACACTGTGAATATGCTTGACAGCTTTGAATCAAACCCAAACCCAAATTGAAAACTGATTTGAATTGTTATTTCTTTTGAAACCCAGAACTGAACCTACACTCTTACTTTGAAGACTATCTGGGACTCAAAAAAACCCCAACCAACAGAGCAAATCTTCCTTTGTAGCTGGACCAAAACTCTAGTAAAAAAAATGACTGATTTGAGTCCATAACAGATTTACTTCCTTGATGATTTCAGTTCCCTGTTATTTATCATGTCATGTTAGCTGAAGTTATTAGGAAATACACCATTATTTGTGTAAAAAATAATAGTTCCTGAAAGCTTTAAAGTCTTGGCATAAATGGTTACTTGGTAGAAACTTGTTACAAAATGTCATGGTCACTTGTAGCCAATCCTCCACTTAGAAACCTTCGGTCAACTGACTGTAGAGAAAGCACAACTAAAGCAATAAACAAGCTGTAGGTAGAAAGAACTTACCTGAAACCATCAAAAGAGATAAAAATAACAAAGGTCAACCTGACAGAAATGGTGTTTGGATCTGATTTTCCAGCTCAGTTCTGGCTGCTGATATGACTAAGTTGCTGTGCTTGGACTTGAATGCTTTTCAGTTTTGTTTAAAAAAAAAAGCTAAGGAGGAGGTTGGGATGTTGTGTTCCAGATAGTGAGCTGAGCAGAGACAATAAAATGTGGAATTTCTTCCCTCTGTTCAGTAAAACTTTTTGACCAAGTCTCATGACCCAGCCCAAGCTATACATTATATTTTGTCTTCTGGTTTTCTAAGTTTGACTTTTAAATTAAAAGTCCTGCTAAAAAATTGAACAATCCAAACATTTTAGTTTGATTTTCATGAGATGTTGGTGTTACTTACTAGTTAATCTTGTGTATTTAGGTACCATTTCTTTATGGTCTTTGATTTGTGCAACTGCAGACAGCCACTATCAGAAGACAAAATCATTACAGATCATCTTACATGACAGGTGTGCATGCAGTGGTGCTCTTCCTGAAATCATCTGCCTGCTGCTGTTTTCATAGCCTTCAAATTGAGTCTGTGTTCAGTGAACAGGACAGCCTTGGTTTGGACTGGACACAGAGAGTAAAGGAGAAAGAAGAAACAGGCCTGGGAAAAGCCCAGGTATGCCAAATACCTGCAATTACCTGCCTCTACCCTTCCTTTCACCATCTATGAACAAGTAGTGACAGGTGACTGCCATGACTGGAGCTATTAATCTACAGCTCAGATGAATTAATTCCATTTTAGTGGGAAAAAATGTTCCCAAATATTCAGGGCTAGGCCAGCAAAATTAAGTAGAAGCAGGAAAAGCAGGGAATGGGGAAAACAACCAAAATTGTTACTCTCACACCTCCAGGGAACATCTGCAGTCCCAGCTCTATCTGAGTCTTTTCAGCCACCAGAACAAGCATCTGGATGATGTGACAAGGCACCAGTGGGTCACAAGCAGTGGAGCAAATGTGTACCTGTGCAGACTAACTCCTGAGTAATATTTGAGATTTTTTTTCCCCTAGATGGGGCTGTCAAACACACTGCCCACCACACAGCAGGTAAAGAGAGGGTGCTGCCTTCTTTTCAACAGGAAGCACTTCATGGGCTGCCCTTTGCGAGCGCTGTGTTATGGTTTGTCTTGCTGGGCCAGAACAGAAACGCAGAGTGCATGTGTGCATGGCGTGACAACACAAGTTCATTTCCATTTCCACTGCTGAAGACAGAGAAGACTGAAGGTGAATCCCAGCTCTGGTGCTGTTCACGGCTCAGATGGAAAAGCAATCAGACAAGATCATTCGAGACACTGTTGTTGGGAAATGGGATTGTAGAGGCAGTAACAGCTGTCTGTCTCCTAAGGAAACCACAGCCACTGCTGAAAGCATAAAGCTCATCTTCCCCTCAACCTCCTTCCATCCCACACCCACAGCTCCATGGCAGCCAAACCTCTGCTTTGTACAGGGCTGACAGACCAGGCCCAAGGTGCTCTGCACTGTCAAGAGACAGAGATAAGTCTGATGATGCTGAAGCAGATGTCTTCTGTCTCTCTGGCTCCCATCCTTATTTGTTTGTTGCCATGACCCATAAGCTGTTTCCACTCCACTAAGTGACTGGTGAATCCCCACAACCCACTGTGTGGGGAAGATAAAGGCACCCTGTGATCAAATGCACCCAAACACCTGATAAAATCCCCCGTCCCTCTCTCCTCCTCTCCTCCTCTTGCAGGCACCTGCTTATGTGGTCATGTTTGAAACCATCTTCTGTGACACCTACGTGGAGACTGACTGGCTTGGACTGAGTCCTCTACAGTAATTCTCTGATCCTCCCCCTCTTCTGCTTTGGATGCTGACAATGGGGTCAGTGTCTTGGGAAAATAAGCCAGGCTGGATCAGGTGATGATGCAGGATTAGGTGTGGTTCCTCACTGGGTGTCAAATCCCAGCACGCCCACTGCTAGCCCATTATATTTTAATGGCAGGAGGATGATAAGCCAACACTTCAAAGAGAGAAAGAAGGCTGTGGAGAGCTTCCTGGATTCCTCTTTAAGGTGAAGAAAGAATCAGACTTAATTGAAGTCACTTCTTATCTGTTTCCATCTCTTTTGTTTCAAAAAAGTAGGAGGTTGAAATGGACAAGAAGAATAGCACAGGAAACACAGTAAGAGTCTGAGAGAGAAAACAGTTTTTCACTGCATGTTTGTGATTTTCTTCCTTTGCCTTCCATGGATAAAATGACACAAACCTGCCAAAACCTGCACAGAGTAAAATTCTTATCTCCACCCTCCATAAGCAGAGCTCTGTCCTTCACAATTTGCCAGACCCCCTTGTTCTGCCTTTTATAAAATCACAGAATCATTTCAGCTGGAAAAGACCTCTAAGGTCATCAAATCGAACTGTTCACAGCAGAAAGTAGAAGATACTCAATGAAGTAGTAGCAAGGAATCCTTTCAACCATACAATTAAAGATCACAAAATCTGACCTTTTCAGCTACCTAAACTGGCACAATCTGGAATTTATGTCATTGTGCTAAAAATCAGTCATCACTTTAAGTGCTTAGGCTGTACCTCAGATAATTTTTCAAGGATGTCAGCTGAGAAGGAAAAGCATTGGCTTTACCACAAGTAAAAGTAATATCAAAGGGAAGAATTGCAAGGATTTCTGCTGTACAAGTGTTTTGTCACAGCCAGAGAGGCTTTTTTCACTGAGGGAAGAGGCTCATATCTTTTTGAGTTTGATGGTATGGGAAACAAAATTACAAAACCAGAGAAGATGGAGTAGAGGTCATAAAAGCATGTGGTGAGAGGTGAATGTTGGCTTCTCCCCATAACCTTTACTGTGGCCTGCTCACACTTGCTCACACAATGAACTTGTCTCCACAAGGTTTTCACCCCAGGCCAGGTACCTCATGACAGTGAACCCCAAGGAGGAACACAATGTTTTCTTCCAGTGAAGGCATACACTGAACTTCTGTTCCTCCCTGACCTATTACCAGATACAGCAGTCTGGGCAAGAAAAACAGGAGCAAAAACCAAAGTAGACAACAACAACAAGCTTCCATTTAAAATCCAGAGCCAGATACATGAACAACTATTATACCCTAAAGGTGACTGCTTCTGTCCTGTCATACACTCAGATGGCATGATCATGTTGCTGTTTCTGCTGAACTACGGTTTGCAGAGGCATGGGTTAAGAAATTTTTAAAAAGTTTTTTGTTAATTTAATTTTTAAAAGAAATTTTTAAAAAAGGTATTTTTATATCTTTTGTGTCTCCATCATACAGAGAAACCATGTATGCTTTGTTACTTGAAAGAAATGCAAATGTCAGGACCTACAGCTCCTAGGATAAAGCATTCAGGTATGAAGAAGAGGAACAGGATAATAAAAAGGTCTGGGCAAAGTGGGTTAAGTGTGCAGTAGACATAGAAAACTGGAACATCACCTTGGTGGAAACTGAGCCACCCCTGCATTTCCAAATACACATGGAATAACCAAAGCACCACTTTCAGAAGGAAAGCTGGGTAAAGGACAAGCCAGCAAAAATGTAAGAAGGTTTTACTTTTAGATTGGTTATGAAAGGAAATCAAACTTGCGAGCCTGTCACTGTGTCCCTGAACATAACAAGAAATCCATGATAGTATTTCCCAGTAATGTTTAGGTTTAATTTAACACAGATGTGGATGAACAAAAAATAAGTTTTTGCCTATTTCTTGAAAACAGGTTACTGGCAAATCATTCATAGAGGGACTGCATGGATATTTCCACCTTACCCATTGGAAAATCCATATTAGTGTGCCACCCTTGAATCACAAACTCATAGGATGTCCTTGAAAGTGATGTTCATGGCACAATCTGATTTTAACTAACACAGATCATAAAGCAAGTTTTCTGTAGTGTCAGGGTTTTCCCCTCAGTGAAGATACCAAAAACTTGGAATAAAGTTCCAGATAAATGGAAATGGGAAAAATAATGAATGAAAGCAACACAAAGTGAATCCGCCAGATAAAGGAAGAGAAACACCCAAAAAATCCCCTGAACTGAGTAGAACATGCACAGTGGGGAAAGAGTCATAATTTCATTGCTACATACTTGAGATACAAATTGGCACTGCAAGAATGTGTTACACATCTAGGTTACACACACTGCTTAGAAACTCTACAGGTCTTACAAACTTTTTCACTTCTAGAAATAAACTAAGAACGAAGACACTCCTGACCAGGGTGGACTGGACACTCCCCATACCTCCTACTCCAAGATGGGCGTTTGTTCAAATCTCTCTCACAGGACAGCTGGACTGACAAGGGTTACATGGGCAGTTCCTTACAGCTGGAGAGAGCTCTCACCAGTTTTCCAACCACTTATGAGACTGAAGTGGCAATTTGTATGAAGTTTATGTGTAGGACTGAGAAAAAGCAACAGGTATGTGCTGCTCTATGTATTGTAGGTGTTGGGCAGGCAGAATCCACAGTGGCATGGAAGGGACAAAGGAAAATGAAAATGAAAGGGGCAGAGCATTCTGATATTAAATTATTGGACTTCATGCTGCTGATGCAATCCAAGCAAACCAGCAATTTCCTCTTGGCCTCTGTTTTATGAGCAATCTTATTTGAGCTTTGATAATAAAAGGAACACAGGTGGGTAATTAAGGAGGTGTGAAACAGAAACGAGTAGCCAGCTCTCTGCTAGTGCTTTTTGCAATGCGCTCTGGAAGGCTCTCCTCATCCAAGTGCTGAGTGATTGAGTGACTTCACAGACTGACCTGGGGACTTGTTTTCTTCCAAAGCAGAATGAAATTCAAAAGGTTTCTGTAAAAATTTTGCTCTAAAAATTGCTGACAGGTTTGCCATTCCAAGAGCTGTATAGGAACAACACTACCTCACTTGCAATCATGCTTTTCACGGATTGCAGAACACAGAGACAGCCATAGCAGAACAAAGCAAAAGTGCATCCAGCACAAGATGCATCTGGCAGGGGATGCTCAGTGAAGAGTGGAATAGGGAACGTATGGAGAGAACCTTCCCCTTGCACTGCCCCTCAGCTCTTGGTTTGCGGACTCCCAGCAAACAGCCTTTCATGGAGCTCTTCTCCACAACTCAGTGGCACTGTAACATCCACACACTGCTAAGGACAAGACTCAGAAACCTTCCCTCCAAAAATATAGGTCACTCATTGGGAGTATTGTAAGACCTGCAGTGTAACAGCAGGGAAAGCCTTGCAGGTACAGTCTGAAATTCTGTGAGAACTCTCTTTACACAGGAATAAACCATGCAGTTAACATTTTGATTTACCTAACCCCATAAATGCATGTATTTTTAACACATGCAATATGCTTCAATATATGTTAACAGATAAAATTCTATTAATATGTTTAATTATAATGTATGCTACCTAAATATTCCTTATTCACAGAGGAGCTTTTTTAGCTTCATTGAAAAGGCTAACAATGAACAATGTATTTAATCCATCTCAGACATCAATTTTCTTCCATATTAATTTTTCTAATATTCAAGTCAAACAAATTTAATTTGAAAGTATTCAGACAGCAACAGAAAATTTCACTTAGAAAAAAATGGACTGAAATTAACTGAGGTTTTTTTTCCTTATTTCTGTGAAACAAGTGGCAACATGTCCATTTATGCTTTCTTACTGAAAAATACCCAACCTTCTAAGTCAGCCAGAAAATCTCACAGAGGCCAAAAACAGAGGATATGAGCCACCCTGCTGAGTCACAAAAGGAGGTCCTTTGGGCCAGTGCTCAAAAAAGCAGAGTAAGCCAACTATTATAATGCTTTTCTTTTGCCCTTCCAGCCCTCAGAAAGCAGCAGTTCATGGTCTCCTTAAGCAAAAGTTGCCTTTGGACACATCGTGTTTAATGGTCTGTGCTGAACTTCTCCTCTGCAAACTTGCCCAAACACTTTTGGAGATATTTATCCTTGAGAACTGTGTGTACAGCCAGGTGAATGACAAGATCTGGTTGATAGATCACCCTCCAACAACCATTCCTGGGTTTTTTGCTTCATCCCATTAAACAAAAAGTAAAATGCATCGTGCCCATGCACACCACTATTAAACATCAAGGAGGAGCCTCCCTCCTTCTGGAAAGGGCAAGTTTGTTTAGTTCTTTTCCTTGGTCTATTTTGGTCCATGTGAAAACAACTCTAACATCACTGGTGCTTGGCTTACAGCCTCCCTAATCATTTCTCATGTTCATGGACATCATAGAACACAAGCAAAAGAAAAGGAAAGAAAAACTGAGAATTTAGAGAGCTCGATTCTTAAAGCTAAAATAAAATAAAACTCCATATACAGTGTCAAAAGGATTTATCTCTTAATTTTTACCTGTACAACTGAACTTCCATGTTCTTTGTATGTTTTATGGGAAATCATGATTCAAACTCTGATCTTTTTTTCCATTGTTATTTCAGGTTTGGTATTTTGGCTTCTTCTCTAGTCTTTTTTGTTTGTCTTCCTGAAGATTACTTCAGGGTTCAGCAAAGTTTTGAAGCCACAGGAATAAAGCTAGATTGCAAAGCAGGTACATGGGTGCTCGTTCTGGTTGCAGTCTCACTTGCTGACATCCTTTCCCAGGAATAAATCTTGAGGCTAGCTGATCACAGTTAGCCAAAAAATTTGCTTTATGATCTATCCCTCCTGTCCATGCCTTAGGAGTGATGGTTTTAAGATAGGAAGTCACAGTTGTAATTAAACCAACCAGACCACAGTGAAACATCCAGAGGAAACACAACTTCATATCCCTGTTCCCAGGAATCATTATCAGGACTTCTAGAAATGTATGGTTTTGTGTGCTTTGGTTTTTCTTCCTAACCCCAGTCCTTGCAAACTGGCACCTCCTCCATTCTTGTACTCTTTTAACCAAGTGAGTACAGGAATGCTGTTCCTGTGCATGTCCTTCTCATCACCTGAAGTGTGGAAAGCTGGCCAATTACAAAGTGACCCAAATGGCTCCACAGAGAACCATAATCTGAGATTAAGTCCATTTAGGAAGCCTGATACCAAATATCCAACTGCAGCACAGTAAAACCAAAATTCCCTACCGACTATCTCTACTCATAAAAGTGATTTAGATTGGTTCTCCCTCTACATGAGTTCTCTGCTGGCTGTCTGAAACAATTAACAGAGTAAATAATAGATTGCAATGTTTTTCTTTCCATCCAGGTTTGTGTTTTATATGAGTGAACAGTTACAACATACATCTTAAAATGAAAAATCCTGGAACCTCAGAATTCCCTTAGCTTCCGAGTGAAAAGGAACCAGCAAAGCTCATTTGCAGGGAACAGCAGCAAAAGTCTTGTCATTCTTGCTGGAGATATTCAGTTCAGGATAGGGACTGCAAACTGAACTCTTCATATCCTCAGCTCCTGTGTGACCATCCCATCTGACCTTATTACTTCAATGTTTTTAATTTTTCAAGGGGTAAAAAATGGGAAAGAGACCCAGACTTTTCCCATGTTTCAGCCTGTCATGTAAGAAATCCTGCTAAGGGCACAGAGTCTCTGACTTCTTTGCAGATGTGCAGTATCACCCAGATCCACAGCAACGTACAGATTCACCATGTGTTTGTTCATGGCTTCTACAGGAATTTAGCAGGCAAATTCATGGTAGGTGTGTTGATATATCAGTTAAACCTCAAAGGGCAAACAGGCTGTTCTCCCTCCAGAAGCTGTTGCAAGAAGTGCAGCATCATGTTCTTTTGGACATGGGGATCTCCTCACAGCTGAGGATTGTTTTGAGATATGAGATATCCTCATAGTTTTGCTGCAGGGGGAAATGCCAAAGTGACTGAATGATTTTTAGTGCTAAGAGCACAGGAGGTGGATGCAGGAGACTCAGACATAGACATAGTTGTACTCTATTTTCATCCCATTTGTAAACCAGAGGCTTCCATCACCTAGGAAAGGACATGAAAAATTGTGGGCACATCCCAGTCATACAAAGTCTTCACCATCATGCACTCTCCAGGGTCTTTATTCTTTGGTAAATGCCCTGGTAAATGCATTTTATCAAATGGCCTCTGTAAACAAAGCTGACTCTTTCTTTGGAGCAAGATAAATATGAAATGGAAGTTAGGTAGATTTCTGCTGGTTAAACCTGAGTCCTAGGAGAGAGGGAGGAAATGCAGAAATGCAGAAAAGATGAATAAAGATTAATATCTTCCATGTGAATATGTCAGATGCTTGAGAATCTAACCTAGGAACTATCAAGTTTCTAGTCACACCATCAGTATTGACTCTGGAGTAAAAATTAGTGACTTTTTTCCATTAAATCCTATTGATCAACTTCTCCAACAAATCACCAGTTTATTGTGCCTCTGATTGTTTAAGAGGATGCCATGGGAGCCACTGAAGAGTCACTTAAAACACTATTTGTCCACCACATGCAGACAAGTTGTGTTTCCATCTGAAGCTCTGCTCTGTGAATTAAATCTTTAAACAGAGAGTGGCCTTTGTTTGCAAAATTAAAATAATATCTATATGTATTTTACATGTTCACAGACTCTTTCAGAAGGATTGCCAAATCACTCTGCTGTTCAGCTATTCGGGCCTGAAATGCAAAGGGAAAAAAATAGTAACTGGTGAAACCCACATACACTGGTTACAGCTTTCTAAACGGGATGCAGGTATATGATGTTTTTGCATTAGTAGGTGTGAACAGGGTTTGGCTGTTTACTACACCCTGACAGGTGTCTCACTCAGGGCCTAAAATAGAATATGCCTTGTATTCCTAATTCCTTTCTGAGGGACAACAAAGTAGCACTTCTGCTAGCTCAAGCAGCAAGATTTTTGCTTTGACCTGTGAAGTCCTGGTCCATTCTCTGACAGCCAATGATGACCATAGTGCATTATGAACATGAAAAATAAATGATCAGTCAATCCTGGCAGCAGGCAGACATCACTGTTTCTACACTTTTTCATAGGAGGGTATGTGAGGTACTTCACTGTTGGGAAGTGAGTCCCTTCCAGAAAATGTCCCTGAGCATTTGGGATGAGAAACAAGTTCAAATGAAATATGGTCTGAGAGACAGTCCTTCAAAAGCAGCACACAGATCCCTTACAATGCCCTTCTTTCTGGCAGCATTGCCACAAAACTTTGGAAAATAACAATTTTCTGGTTATCCTCCACTTAGCAAGCAACAGAATACAGTCCTGTGTATATTTTTTATTTTGAGAGAGACAGTGATATCACAGCCTTAGGAAACTGTCATTACAGAAAATTGAAATAATCCCCTCTACTCTAAACCTTCTATCCCAAGATGCCTGAACTCCATTTTATTATTTTACTGTCTAAAAATGTTGAAAACTGTTTCAGGCATTCCAGTGAGCAACTAGAAATAGACATTCCTTTCCCAAGTCATCTAACATCTATGTCCCATTTATAGCATAAAAAGCAGCCGACCAATAGAAAAAATAAGGAAAGGAACAAAAACTATCTTCCAGTCTGCTGGTACTTTATTCTGGAGAGGAAAATGTTCAGAAGCCTTCAGATCTGAGAGAGAAAGATTCCACATCTTCCTTTAAAAGTAACACTTCTTTTTTTATATTTAAAAAATCTTACATCCTACAAGGTTTTAAGAGTCAGCACTGATATGAAATTGTGAAGTAAAAAGTTCCATTTGTCCCTAAAAATCTTACTTCTCAAATTCTTTCACAAAGAGTTTGCTATTTCAAACCAGAATTAACAAACGTCTGAAACTTTCTCTTCTCTGCCTGGTATTACAATGTAAAATCTGGTCTCTTGCAAGCAGGCAAGGGGAATTTCTCTATGGGGAACTGCAGCTCTCCCACATCTAAGAGTCAGTCCCACCAAGAGTACCAGAGCCCAGCACAGAAAGAGGGAGAATGTTCAAATGCCTCACTTTTTCCACTATTCAACTTTTCTTAGATTGTTATGTGGATTTTCATTAGGCTTCCAGGTTTGGAAAGCTTTTATTATTGTTATAAACTATGCTCGTTAAGTGGATTTTCTAATCCTTTCATGCCAGACATTTGGGCAAATTCAAGCACAGAATTGATTTGGTATCTGACACACAGTCTCATGGGAACCATATCCTGCCACTGACACGGGAATAGATGCTGTCATCAGATAGATCCATTCCTCCTCTATGCTTCTACCACAGCTACCTGTTTTTAATAATGATGATATTTGGGGAAAACATCTGTGTTACCTCGCCATGTGACCAAAGTTCAAGAGAACAAGCCACATGCTGCAAACATTTCTTGGAATTGCAAACTACTGTTCTCTTCAGCATCCAGCTGGAGGTCGATATTCTCAAATACTCAGGAGTGTAGGTCAGCAAATGCCTGTCTTTCATCTAGAAAATCTGATTCCTAAGTCAACAAGGCTGGGCAGGATTCATGACCATCTCTCTGCCATGTGTGACTTTAGAAGTCAGATGGCTATGAGACATCTTCAGCTCAATGAGGGGGCTAATTAGTATATGCCAGAACCATCACAGCTGAATGCAGAAGTTATTAATGACTCTGATTTTTGCCTATTTAGTAATATTCCCAGAAAGTTGTGTAATGAATCTTCTGTGCAACTGGGGACACAAAGGAGTGTCAGTTCATCCCAGCATTAACCAAGGCTTAATATTTTTTGAACTGACTATCTCCAGAACAATGACAAGATTATTCAGCTCATTTAACAGAAAGCAACAACAATCAACACCATTCTGGAAGAATCCAGAACTGTCCAGGACAGAACCATACAGCAGCTTGCTAATTTCTAATTGACTGCTATTGAAATTCAGAAATGTTCTGTTTCCTAAATTATGACTCAGGGAAGGTCATGATTTAGCATCTGTCCTATTTCTGATCCTCTCTTGGCATTGCCTAGACTTACACTCAGGCAGCATCTCCATGGAATTTTTCTTTTCAGTCACGTGCAAAGGAACAACAGGAACTTGGGATAGTGTTATTGTTATTTCTGCATTCTTCTGCAACTCAATCTTCTTCCTATCTCCAAAGCTCTTTATAAAACAATGGATTTTCCAGTACATTAGGACTTGCCACTAGCCCAAGAATTTTCACTGCTCCTGGCAGCCCGCTGCATTGGCAGAGTTCCCTCTGCATCCCCGACCTGCTGCTGATTGATCCCCGTAATCCAATCCATTTTCAACAAGCCACTTCAGTGCCAATAAAAACAAGGGGCTTTGCTGATTTCTGGTTTCAGCTGCAGCTGTTGGAGCCACAAATCTAAAATGAAATATTTTAAGTCTATTTGTAAAAATATCTACGGGTAAAAAAATAAAAGATCCATTGCTTTTATTCAGTTAAACTCAGGGGGAAAATGATTATTGCTTCTTTTTATGCATTATATCTTCTTTCTTATTTTATCCCTGTATACCTCTCTTGGTGTGATCATAGTGATCCTTTCAGCAAAAAGGTGAGGAAATGTTATGACTGAATTCCCCCAGAGCTTTGGTAAATGTAAGAATCAACAGTTTGCATAGCATGGGTGCTGCAAACATTTCATAGACTTTAAATATTTCATTTAGAAGAGAATGTTCTAATCTGCCTTTTCTACAAAGCACAAGCCAAAAAAAAAATCCCATGTCATTACAGATTTCTTGCACTATAATTTTTATTTGAATTGAGAGAAAAACATTGCAATCCTAGCACCCATACACCAAACTAGAGACAATTCCCGACGCTTTCAGATACATTGTTCCAGTTCTGCAATTACTTGCAAAACTGAAGTTCTGCATTTTATTTTTAGACTGAATTTGACAAGTTACAGCTTCCAGTCATGGACACTAGAAAGGAGTTTTGATGGTGTGGAGTAAAGCACACTGTAGAGTGTGGTGCTGTAGAGTAAAGCAGTTATACCATGTTGTTAATAAAAGAGAAAGTTTAGATAGTTTATAGATCAGATAATCTATTTTGGGAAAAGAGATGTTGGCTCAGAGAAGAGCTAACCCTTTCTCTCCCCTATTAAAGAATGTTCTCTTGATTCAGACCAGTATGGTTCTTCTCATACCTTTTCCATCCTTCTGTACCTGCATTTCTGCTATTAATATTCATGGCTTCACTGGTTTTTCTAAGGTTGCTGACACAAATAAGGACTGTGATGGGATCTCCCAGAGCAGTAATCATCCTTTAAAGACAGAATATTCCACAACCACTTTTAGCACTATAAGTCATAAAAAGATAACTATCATAGGCTGATCTTTCCTAAAAATAGTAGTGCAGAGAAGTCTGCAATTGATAACTGAAAGCTATGGAAGAATTTGTTCAAGCTATAAATGTTTCAAAATTATTTGTGAATTACTTGGGTTCACTACAGTAGTTAGTGGCTTTTGGGTAATGGTTTAGCTGTCCTTTTGTTTACAGCTGTTGTCTCCAATAGCTAATTTTACTAGGAAGGGCAAGCAGGCAATTGAAATAGAAAGTATGGGCCAGAGAATTGTACTGGGAAAACTATGAGAGCCAGCTTTTTTTTTTTTTTTTCACTGAGCCTTATATGCTACATTTGGCACAGCACTATTTTAATGAAATTTTATTGATTCCACGGAAAGCTTCCAATGGAAATCTGCCCAGATTCCTGGGGGTCTCTGCTGAGGCTGGAGACCTTCAATGTGCTGATCCTTGGCTGTAGCCTCTCTGTTAATGGGTCTGTCCTACAGACAGGGGATCACGAGAGCCCCAAAGAAGCTGCTCTGTAAAATGAGACATCTCAGCTCTTGCAGACTGCTGCTGCCATTTCCTCAGAAAATAAAGAGATGATAATTTCCCACAGCACTTAAGGGACTAGAGAAGTTCTAGTGTATTAAGAATTAAAAGGAGAATAATTTCAGTTCCAATTTATCCAAATATTTAGGGAGAAAAGGGCAAAAAATGAAATCCTTACAAGCTGAAAAAGCCCTGTCCCTCAACATCATCATGGTTCACAGAAATAATAACCCAAAGTATGAAAAATATTTGTTTGGGAAAAGGTAAAAACATGGAGAGTTGGTCACTCAATGACACAAAAAGGGGCACCCCTGACAGTTTTCTTGCAAAGGAGAGGATGTTTCCCAATAGGCAGTGAGGAGAAATGGAGCTATCTCTACCAGATATATTAGAGCAGAAGAAAAGGATCTACTATTGCCTACTCAAGTTCATGGCCAAGAAGGTCTTTTAAACCATTGGGAAGCTTTCAAAAGAACACCTGTATCAGTAAAATAGTTCATTTACAGTCTTGAATCAGACTCAGTAGATGCCAGCTGTACCCATTCATATACAGAAATTGATAGTAGAGATGTCACGTTGCCCAGAGAAATTAATCACCAACAGCCATATGCTCTCAAAGCCAGAAAGTGCTAAGAAATTCTGTTGGTTTTGAAAACCAAAATACTCTCAAGGGTCCAGTCTGAGGGGCTGGGGCATTGTTTTCTATTTGCATCTTTGGGATCCACCCAAGACTTAGTTCCCTCTGGCCATAAAATGAATGTTTATTGGGTGGGGGAAGAAACTCATCAGGTCACCCTGACCTCAGCTACACAAAATTTCCTCTCTTATATTATATCAAGAATTAATTTCTCTAACCCCCTTCTGAAGCAAGATTAGTGTAATCAGAATGAGAAGACTAGTGCATAGCCAGAAGGTTATTGAAATAACCTTTAATGTCACTGAATATCTTTTCTTTTAAAGAGTTTAAGGATAGGGGACAAGCCTTTGAACAGACATGGCAGTCTAAGTTTTACAGTTATGCAATATTGTTTTATTGTAGCACTTCCACTAATTTTAATTTCTCTAATGATATCTTCTCCATGTTGGGCTCAGGGGGACTTCTTTCTGCAGAACTCGAGAAATTTAAAACAAAAACATTAGTTCAGTTTTTTGGAGGATTGCTGTTCTCCTAAATTGAATTTTTCTCCTTGCAAAGAGTTTAATCCAATGGACAGTTAAGTGAGAGTGTGCTACTGTGAAGAAAGTCACCGTAGCAAGTAGTCTTCACTTAACATGTAATTCTCAGTTTAGATACAATTTATCATTAGCTGAGATAAATACAAGCTAAGGCTTACCATTGTCCCCCACCTCGTGTGTAAACAGAAAGGTTTTCATGAGATTTTTTCACCAAAGCAGAACATGTTTTCCTGCTAAGGAATATTCAAATATTCCTTGCTCTGTTTCTAAACCTTACAGAAAAAAAAAAAAAAGAAACAAAGACAACACAACGACTGAACACAACCATTCCCATACACTGCAGATCCAGTCCTAAGCTAAAACCCCACCTATTACAGTAAACAGCCACAAAGAAGAAGCCCTCCAAAAGATTTTGCTTCCCACATTTACTAGAGCCCATAGGAGCCCTCTATCAGAAAGCAGAGAACCACAGGGCTGAGTAACATGCAATAAGAAAACATCTAAGTCCTCACAGCTCTGGCACAGCTCTGGCTCCTGAGAGCTGGGCAGGGAGATCAGCTGAAAGGGGTTGTTCTTGGCAGCCCTGTGCCACACAGCTCCCAGGGCAGGGTCAGCAGCCCAGAGCACCAGCCACACCTACTCTGAGCTCACATCTCCTCCATCCTCGGGTGGGCTCAATGCCCCTCACCTCTGTGACCTTGTAATCTTGGTTCTGCCTCATCTGTGCTTCTCTAAACTCAAGATTTAAAAAGCTCTTTGAACAGCTGCCCATTCTGCAGCAGAGGAAGGGAAGTTAAGCAAAGCTGAGGCTGTGAAACAGCCACATGGGCATAACCACTTCGTCCTGCCATATTTTGGGAGGAAGCCCTGGCTTGCAGAGCTTGAGAGAAAGGGCAGTGTTGCCATGGCTGGTTGAGCAGAGCTGCAGGCTGGATGTGCCAGGAAGCAGGGAGAGAGAAATGTCAGACCCAACATTGAGTGCAAGGCTCTTCTGTGCCTGCACACCAGATTCTGCCCAGTGCCACGGCACAGATGGATCTACTGCTCCGAAGAACTCAAGATCTGGAGAAATCCAATTAATTTGAGACCAGGAACAGAAATACATTACTCTTAAACAATTTATTTTATACCATTGCTGTGACACAGCCAGCTCTTTAGGTGGTGTGGATTCAAAGAAAGTCAATTTTGATGGAAACCACCTGAAAGCCCCTAAATGTTTCAGACCATTGGCTAGTGCAAACTGCAGGCCACAGTGAAGCTTGCCTTACAGTGGGGCTTATGCAGAGGTGGAGAAGTGGATGAAATTAACTTGGGAGAGGTCCACCAGTTAGGTTGGAGATGCCCCTTAATCATATCAGTCTGTACCAAAACTAACAGGTTGCCTTTAGAGACTGTTCTCATAGATGTGATAGATGAGAATAATTAATAAAGGCAGGTGGTTTAGGCATAGACTCAAGACCCCTACTGTTAGAGCACCACTGTCTTCAAGAAAGTTACTTTAACCCTTGAGATGGAGAAAGTTTCTTTTTCTTTACAATGAAAGTTATGTTAGAAAACAACTCCATCAGTGTTCCACTGTTACAAAACATGAAAGTTTGTGCTCAATATTTGATCAAGATATGCTATAGGAAGAGCTCACAAACACTGCTGTAGGAGTTTTTATAAAGCTGACAACATTACTGCAGTTCTGGGCCCTACAGGAATGCTTCCAAGGACAGGACTGATCATACAGCATGGCCCATCAGCATCACCTCTTTTATGGCAAAAAGTCCAATAGATTTCTTAAGTCCTGGTTCAGTGCAGCCTATGATTGCCATGTTGTCTGTACTCTGGCAATCCCACTCCTTTTCCTCCTGAAATTCGTATCTTCACCTCTGCCTTTATTACTTTTTATATTTTCTTCCTTCATACTAATTTCTCCCTCATCTCGTGTTGTTCCCTGTACGTAACAAGCAATGCACAGTCCCCAAAACCAGATCCCACTGTGGTGAAAAGTCAGCATCATGCTTAGCTTCTAGATGGATTAATTAGTCTGATCCAATAACTTATTAGAATACCAGTCTATACTCAGTATATCTGTGTATTGCTGCTTTGTATGGTATGGGTACATTTAATGAGACCAAAATATTTGGCCTCCTGAATCTGTGGCCATGGTGGGGGTGAATTTCATTCATCTGCCACCTCACAGAAGCTAGGATCTTTCACAGCCTCAAATTTCAGTTGAAAAGCAAGAACAGAAGTTGCTTAGGAGAAATTGCTTGAAAAGTAGCAATCAGGGAGAAGGGATGGGGCACAAGAAAAGAGAGTAGGGTCACGAGATGGAGTAGGTTTAGGTATTACTGCCCATGTTGAAAATGACAACATAATGCATGTCATGTAATTCAGAGACTGGGCCATTTCTTTAAAATCAGAAGCTAATTTATGCAGCCCTACACTGAAAAAAATCAATCTTTCACCTTTCCTTGGGAAAAAAAAAATCCCCACACACTATGATTTATGGCAGAGGAAGAGAATCTTAGATTTTCTTTGACTTCAGGCAGTACTCCTTCCACATGTCTAATGTACTGCCTGCAGCTATGCTTCTCATGGAAAGTGAGTGTGTGTGTCAGCACTGTCCCTAACAGACTAAGAGAGTCTGATGAGTTTTTCTTGTGTTATCAGCTTTTTCACTTTTAAAATTGCTATTTCTTGTTTTTCTCTTTTAATCCATTTATTGCATCTGCTCTTTCCATTTGTGTGCAGTTTAATTTACCTTGAGTTAAGATGCTTGGACACTTTTTGATGATAAATTTTCTAGTGAAATACCCAGGAAGAGTGACTTAGCTTTGTGGTAGGAGCCGTGAATGTTGTGAGTTTGACCCCAAGGGCAAGAATAAAGTCCTTAATTGTAGTCAATTGCATCCTTGATCTTTCTACTCTGCTGGCCTACAAAAGGGCAAATGATGACAACTCTGATGATTTTTGTACTGCAAATAAGGTCATGTTTGTGGACATTTATAAAGTATTAATTCACTGCCATTTTGTCAAGATACAGTCACAAAGACCAGCAGGATTTGTAATATAGGTGCATGAATGGCCTTCCAGTAGCACTTATAAAAGTAATATTTTGCAAATCCTCTCTGTGAATCTGAAAGCAGACATGTAATCACTGCTGGTCACTCCCAGTCTGGAATGGGTTTGACCTGCTGACCTCGGGGTGAAAGGCTCTGCACTGCATTACCATTCCCAGGGGCTCTCTGACTCTCTCTGAGGCTGCTTTTTTATTATTTTGTAGTTAACCTCAAGACAGCATCAACAACAATGGATAACATCTGCAAAACACTGGTTATCTGAACATTTTCTTGCTTTGCAACCAATCATTGGCACTCAATGAATCTGAAGGTTAAAAAGAAATTGCATGTGAAAGAAATAGTGAAATCAGAATGGGGGGGAAAACCCCTTAATAGCTCCTTTCTGATACTAGTATATTTTTTCATTTGTGCATATGGTCTTGACATTTCATTTAAAGAAATGGAAGATGTAATGATTTGGGGGGAATCATCCAGATTTGTTCCTTGTAGCGAGAGACAACCCATCAACCAACTGCTCTCAAAAAATAATGGTATCAAGAAAGTTTTCATTGCTCCTGTGTTCTGTCTTTTACCACTCATTCAGATGTTCTGGTGCTTCACTCATCCACACTGATCCCCTATAGAATCCTGATGTATGAAATACTGCCCAACCTTACAGAAGGAGAAGTGTCCTAACCACACACTAAAAACAATTGCAGAGTGCAACAGAACTCTCTTTTCTATATCAATCACTTTTTGTCCCAATACAGTATTCAAACATCCCCCTGCATTCTGCCAGGAGATGTGACCTCCCTGGAGAGTTAGCCACAGCAGGAATCCAGAGAGACCCACTTTCAGCAACACCAGGAGGACCATCCAGGACTTACATAGATCTCCACCCACAGCAGACCTGATCCCTGGAAAACATTATTTTCCCCTGCTAACAATAAGTCTGTATGAATTCTGATTATTTGGGAAGCTCTGCTTATGTACCTCTGTATAGAAATGTCAAATCAGCACTTAATGAGCATGAAGTGATTTCACATTGAACTGTCCATCTCATAAGCATCAACACGTCCAAGAAAGGAAACTCATTTGTTTATTCCCAGCAGTACTTTGGGATACAGCCTTCACAAGCAATGGGAATTAGACATGAGGAAGCAGCAAGATATTTTCCCAATTACATATTCACACATCAATCATAGTTCTCTTTGAAACCTGGCTACTGGCCACTGGTCCCTGCTGGGAAAATGCTAGAAATGCAAGAAAAAGGGACTTTTTTCCTTTTGTGCCAAATTTCAGCATAGAGTTAACTTGAAGCTGTAAGTAGCTGTAAGCCCAGCTCCTCTCTGGCAGATCTCTGAGTGGAGATCCATTGTGGAATTTCACAGCTGGATCTCAGTATCTCAGCCTGCTCCATGGTTTGATATTTTGGACATGTTTCACCATTGTTTCCCCAAATTTTCATCTCCGACTTTATTAAAAGAATAAATTTAAAAGAAACTCCATGCTTTGGAGAGTGTCTTCTGGTAAATTTCTTTTTCCCATTACGACAGGATGCCAAGAAACTGAGACTGAGACTGGACACATTACTATAGCTATGGTATAGAAGAACAAAATAGATTTAGAGAAAACTCCAACTGATTAAGCCAGCTGGCATTATCAGGTCCATATTTCTAGGACTTCATAAAACAGTCTGGTTCTTTTGGAGAAGAAGCTGACTCTGGGGTGGTCATTTTTTTTGTGGTGGCAAAGTCAAAAGCAAATATCACTAGTTCTTGGGTGAATTAAACTGCTCCAAGGGACACAAAGCCAAGAGTACTGTGGGGAGACTTGGTGTGTGCCCACGCTCTGATCTCCTTTTTGTCACTGAGGAACCAGGAGAAGACCAGGCCACAAGTCAGATGGGAAAATATGACCCTAGGAAGCAGTAAAACCAAAACAGTCAAGACAAAAGAATGTTTCTGTGGAAATAAGGAATACAAAATGTGAGGATGACAACTTCTAAAATGGCCACAAATCAACATTTTAGGGCAGCCAGATGTTGAGTCTGCAGGCAGAGAATCTCTCTAGGGTAAGTCTAACTCATAGGCAGAGAGATTTTCCCCTAAATTCTGTGCTTTGCTTTTCCATTTTGAAGGTTTATTCTGTCTGACAGTGTCTCTTTTTGCACTTCCTTGTCACTTAGACACAATTACTTTGGAGCAGGTGTATTTCTACACTCCATATTTATCATTCAGACATCCACATGGTGCCACGCTCAGTGGTGAATCTGGCAAGGAGAAGCATTTTGGATGAAGATTGAAAGCCAGCATTGGAAAAATCCTCTCACATATGACAGATATTGATCATTCATGATGCAAACAATTTTCTACTAATGGCAAACACAAAGAATTCTCTGTATTCTTTCCTATATCATCATCACATAGATATTAGGAACTCTGAAAATCAATTTCTAGGCTTTCTGGAAAAAGGAGGGGGGAAAAAAGGAAATTAAGAAGTTGGCATTCAAGTTGATTGTGTTCTCTTCAAAGTCTTGGACCAACTCTGACTATCTCCTGAAAAATCTGCACTCTCTCAGTGGAATGGAATTTCCCAATATGCCATGGTCATTTTGGCACCCTTTTCTCTGAAGCAGCTATAAATCTCCTGCAGGTCACAGAACTCTGTAAAAGGAGAAAAAAGTTACCCAAGTGTTCTTGGACTGGGCCTGGTGATCAGGAGAGGGACAGAAATGTATGTCTCATCCAAAGAAAACTCTGCCTGACTTTAGACTACTAATAGCTCAGTGGGAAATTCTGTATAAGTGTGCACATCCTTCAGAGGTTTCTGGGATGTAACCTGTTAGACCCTCACCTACAACACATTTCCTCAGTTTTTGAAGGCTTGCTTGTCTGTAGCATGTCTGCCAAGCAAAAGAAATGAGCATTAGGGAGCAAAGAAACCCAGTGGCAGCTGTGCATCAGGTCCTAATTAAGACATCAAACTAAACCCTTCAGCCCTACTTCTCAAACATCCTTGTGTATAATATTTCCCATGAGGCTGGAATTCTTCTGCAAGGCTTTTGCTGGCTTTAATGTATAGCATCAGTGCTCAGTAAGCTCTCAGGGCACTCATGTTGCTGTGTAAGACAGCAGGGTGTGTTTTTTCAGCCCCACACCTCCAAATAAAAGATAAGGGCATGCCCTGTGTTACAACATGCCTTGACATCCAAACTGTTTGGCATAACACTGTATTTGAATTTGACATGGAGTCATGCTGGTTCTAAGCATTCTTATGTCCTAAATCTAGCCCTTAATTTTCTAGTAGTCATTTAGTGTGTTGTACATGCAATCAAAAGGAAGTTCAACTGCAAGGATCTCTCTCCCCTAAGAAGTGGTAGAAAGGGCATTTCATTGTATGAGGGGATGAGAAGTCTGTGAAGTAGAAGTCCACTTGCTGTGGTTTTGAGTGACAACAACCTGATTATGTTTAAGACACTTCCTGTACAATTCATTTGTGAACCCCAGTGCACTTTGGGCCAAATAGCCTCTTCAGGTCAAAGATGAAGTTTATAGGTTAAGATATATCCATCATGGCATGTGATTTCAGCTCAAGTCCCAAGGAATATTTTGTCCCTGTGTCAGTGAAAGTCCCATCTGTACAGTCCCTTCATTATTGCAGAAAATCTTGTATTCCCTACCATTTTTCTGCAGCCTCTTGGAAACACAGTCATAGAATCACTGCAGTCTCACCACAAGTGCAAAGTGCCTGTCTTACTAGTAGACTGAAATCATACATTGCTCCCTGCTGGGAGGACCTAAGTCACCCAGCTGTCCTCACCAAAAATTAACTGAATAATCCTGCAGATCACTTAAAATTCCCTTTGCTGTACTTACAAGACAGTCCTGCTGTGAACAGGAGCAGCATGCCCAGAGTCATCTCCCACTGCTCCACAACACAGAACAGATTTGGTTTGAAAATAACAGCAGTAGAAACATCTACACTGCCAAATAGCTGAGCTTCCTGGTTTACTGTCAGATCCTGGTTCTTCAGTTGTCTGTGGTGCTTTCCCTTGGGATCCCTTTGGGACTGGACTAGCTAATTCCTTCAGAAAAATCTCAGTGCATCTCTAGAAGCAGCTTGTTGCAGCAACCCCTGCCATTAAGAAAGTAGGAACGTGCTGTCCAGCTCCCTGAACACTCTCCAGGGAAACCCTTCACTCATTCCAAGCCCTAAGATAAAACATCCTTAACGAAAAAAAAATATGGTGTGTGTTACTTGGTACCACACGATCTGCAAAACTACCCAAAATAAGCAAATAAAGGAATTCTTGTATCTCAGAGTTATAGAGATGTTACTACTTGTCTCAGAAGAAACTAAGAAATTATTGTGAAGCACTGGACAAGGCCCACAGACTTCAGAGAAGAGTAGATTTGTGCTTGGTGGATGCAAACCACTTTTCTCTCTGCAGTGCCAGGAGTCACTCCTTGGAGTGAAAGTCTTTAAAAGCAGGGATGTAACTGAATAAAAGCCTAATAGGACCATGATTCCACCAATCTTGATGTCTACTACTAGGTTTCCTATAGCAAATACTTCTGATGGAGAACAGATACAAGTTCACCATTGCATGGGCACCTAACAGATGTTTAACCTGGCAATAAACCAGCTTTGAGAAAATAGACAAAGCCTGAATCAAAATAATGTTAGATAGGGTCTAACATGATTTGTCTGTTCTATTTTGTCACAGCATCTGCTTGGAAAAAAAACTTTTTCTGGCTTTCTTTGAATTCACAGAGAGAACCTGCATTTTTATTCAGTGCCCTACATGACAAGAAAAGCCCAAGATTCCATTTGGAGATTAGAGACATAGCTGAAAGAAATTGCTTTTAAAACCACCTGGAATTCAGTGAAAGTACTGGAGCCACGTAAGTCTAAGTTTCTAGGACCAATAAGCCAAACAGCCAAACACAACGTGCATAATTCCCCAGCCATTACTGGAAAGGCATTGGAAAGCTTTCCAGGAGGAAGTTAACTATCCAAAACAGGGGATGACAGGGAAAAATGGCTCTTTCAGAGCTAGACTAAGGTTGTGAATGACAAAAGTTGTATGAAAACTTGCACAGTTTTGTAGCCAAAAACGAAGAAGAAACACCCACCAGGATTTGGGGTAGATTGATGTTGAGAGGAGGTCTTAGCACTTCTGGTTTCTGGCTGCAAATTGAAGTGTTGACAGTTGGAATTAACTTTTAAACACAAGCATGATAGCAAAACATGATCTCTGGACATAATTGTTCTCCATAATACAAACATGTATTTCTAGGAGCAGCAGAAGTAGTGAAGCCTGGTTTCCTACAGATGAACATCTAAGGCTAAATTTCTTTGCTGTCTAACAAGAGCAAGTTTGTGCTGTAAATTGTCTGACGTTATGCAGCCTCTCTGATTTCCATGACATTTCTAGCAGCTTGATATTTTTGGAAAGAGCACTCCACTCTTTCACTTGTGGTTAAAATAAATCAGCAGATTTTAACACTGTTGGGCAGGAGGGCATGACAGAAAAAAACAGACATATGGAGCATGTAATGTCATTTCTCACTTCCTTAGGAAACCAATCTGGAAAGATAAAGATGGCAAAGCCCTATCACATTCTGCTAGAGTTTTAATTGGTGGGATGAGTGTCAAGAAAATCCCCTTCTAAAGAATTGCAAGAGAAAGCTTATTGCTCTGAGTCATCCCTACACAGCCCTTAAAATACACAACAGGTGACACCTTTGTTGGAGGCAGACTAAAGAAAAGATGAATTACTCTTAAAATGCAAGTCAGATGATGAGGATAAAGTTTGAGAGTGGATAATTCCCCTTTTCAACATGGGATTCAGGCAAAATTAGTGGTTCTGAGTATGATGTAAGGTTTGCCCATCAAGTTACTTCCTGGGGTTAAATATATTACAGAATTGGAACAGTTAAGGAAAGCCCCCTGAATATACTTTCATAATCTGATTTATATTCTCTTTTATCTCAGACTCCACCTCTTCAAGCCATTTTTTGACAAACCTACTGAGAAGACAGAAGAGGAAAACAGGATTTGGAACATTCCTGAAATTGTCTCCGCAAGACACACATTAGTAATTTACCTGGCAACACTTTCCTAGGGAGCTCTTTGGTTTGGAGAGAGGAAAACAAAAACTCCACCTCAAGCAGTACGGCTTTTATCATTAAGTAAGATATGTATCAGAGTCTTGTAAACTGGTTCAGTGACAATAGGTTGTGATTTACAGTCCAAACTGAATTTACAAGAACTTTTCAGGTATTAAATTGCCCCAACTTAAACAGAAAAAAAAAATCTGAAATCAACAAGCCATCAAATGATCCCTACAACAACAAATGATTCCTAGTATTGCAGAATACTTCTAAGTGTGATGTGAGCAGTATTAATTTTTCAAGCACAACAACAGCTCCATAGCCACATTGATAATATTTATTTCTTTACTTTCATGTTTCATGGTGTGTCTCTGTGAATGCTAGACACTCACATGACATTTAGGAGACCTTGCTGTAGGGTTCTGTCTGATTTTTAAGCTTCTTTTCTTTCAAGACTCTGGCTGGGTGAGCTGCTGAATCTCGGGGCCTCTTGAGCACTCTTACAATGCAGATATGGTTGTCAAGCTCTACCTTCTTGTGCTTCAGCTGCTTATCCCCAAGCTCAGTCCTGACCCTGAAACTTCTTAAGCATTTTCTTTCCCTAATCAAAGGAGGGAGTTCAGCTCTGAAAAGAGCAAACTAACACAAAAAGGTTTCACACAGATTTTCTACACACTGGCACTTTAACCTCAAAACATAAAAAAGATTACACATTACTAGAAAGGCAAATCACCAAATTGTTTCATCCTTTCCTTGGGAGTCCTTGGAAAGGTCAGCCAGTGTGCAAGGGGACAGGGCCAGCAGCAAGACAGCTGCTGGCTGTTTCATTTATCATCCATTTATCACCCAAATGATGCTTTGATCAGCCTCTGCAGGGACCACAAACTCCTGCCAGGAGATTTTATTTCCACAGAAACCATCATGGCAATTCTCTGCTTTTCACAGCTGCAGCCCACTGGGGATGAGGCTCAGCCACTCCCAATTACCACAAACTGTGAACCTGCAGGTAGCTCCTACCTCACCCATGTGGGATCACTGCCACTGTTTGCTGTCAGCACTGGATCACTCATGCCAATGTCATCCTTTTGCCAGCACCTGTGGGATCTGTGCACCGAGAGGAGCAGAGGGAAAGCAAAGATAAGGATTCAACAGAAAACACGTGGACTCTGTGCTGCACACTTCTTCCAGATTTACAGTGTTCCTCCTGAGTGGAACCCTGATCTACTCCCAAATCACTTGCTAGGGAATGATTCAGACATAAATGGGCAGAGCCCTATTTTTGCAGGTGGGAGAAGAAAAGGAACAACCAACAGGAAAACAGGAGGGGGAAATGAGGTCACAAGGAGCTTCTGAGAACCTGTTGGTTCAGTCAGTGATTTCCCATCTGCCTGGGCCTGCTGTACCTGTTGGTCTAATACTGCTAGAAGCACTGTAAAACACCCTTTCAGCTGTCACCCAAACTGCTCAGGGCCCAATCTCAGAGCCAGTTCACTCCTTAACAGAAGAAGAAGGAAATAGGACTAAGGGTGAGGTACTGACTGACCCCTGGCTCAGAGGTAGGTGGGAATCTTCCAGGGAAATTCCTGGCAGTGGTCCAGCTCATTTCTGAGACCAAAGAGGTCCAAAATAGAATCAGATTTTTTCTTTTTTTAAGCCAAATGTGCTCAGTGAAAGGATCATCTCTTTCTCCTCTCAGAGCATCCTTACTCCGACTCTACACCACTGCCATGCTCCAAACACTGTCACATTCCCAAATATTCTCCCACCTTCTCTCCTATTGGGAGAAGTTCCCAATTTTTCAGCTTAACCTTGCTGGCTGGCTATTCCCCTGGAAAAATTTTGGGAAAACACAAACAATGCAAAGCTTTGTGATGAGGTGAGACAAAATTGGTTCCATGGAGATTTCAGCAAAATGTCCCAGCTGTGTTTGACATTGGTGAAGCCCAGGCAGAAAATGTTCTGCATTGACTTCTAACACTCCTTTTGGCTGATCCAGGCCTTATCCCACGCAGATGTCCATGAATTTGCCTATGCTATGAAGCACAGTCCTTCAATTGCCTAAATGCATATTTACACAATGTTTACAAATCTCTTATGCTAAAAAAGATCTATCCTTTAATTATCCAACACAGTCAACAATCTTCATTGGGATCCTGCCCAAGTTTATTTAAGAGAAGGAAAAAGTTATTATGAAAATTACCACAGATACTTTCTTTTTGTTTTTGCAATGAAACATTTTTGTATCAATGCATAAACCACAGGAAGAATAATCAGTTTAATAGTTTCCTGTGGGTGAGCCCTTTCAAGTTGAGCTGTCAGGAGGATGGGTGGGGAGCCCACTTGGAGGAGAAGTGAGAATAAGTCCCTTTCACAACACCCCCTGAGGCAAAGATCAGAATTACTCTGGGACAACTTGCTTCACCCTGCACATGTTGTGGGCAGGTCTCAGCCTTTAGCAATCAGTGGCATCAGCTTGTGCTGAGAAAAAGCCATTTTTTAGCAGGTTGCCACCTCTGAAAAAGGGAACATGATGTTCTGTGATCTGCAGGTGAGCAGGAAGACATTACACCTGGATTTGTGCTGTTACCCTGAGTGCTGAATCTTTTGCATAACTGGCAGAAAATGGTGTTATGTAGGCAATGAGGATATAGGAGAGAGCTGTAAAGCAATTGTTTTCCACGTGTCTTTGGGATTCATAGATGGAAGTTACATAACAGAAAATGTGAAAGCTGATTTTTTTTTTTTTTTTCAGAAAAGCTGATTTTGCTGGATTGGATGCACATAAAACACTTTCTATGTTGCTAATGTTAATTGAGGCATATAATTAGCAAAATGATAAATTCTTGGGGATGAGGGAAGGAATTGTGCTAATGAAATGGGATATTTACCCTTCATCTTCCAATGTGATAAATTACACCCTTCTGATGAAGGCTTTGGATGCTTGGGAATTTGGATTGACCAAGTGTCTTCCAGCAGGATCTTCTGCTGGCCTTGCAAAGACTCTCATCTCCTAGGTGTCGTAATTAGCTTCTAATCTTGTCTACAACTTGCTGCCATTTTTCATTGCAAAACCGTATTTTTTTATATTTGCAAAAGAAGAAAATAAGATTTTATTAAGTGTTCTTATTAAAACCCAGTGGCTGAATTTAGGGCATTATGGTTCTATTAAAAACTTCAAACATACATTTTAGCTTTGAAGATGTTTCAGCACTGGCACTGTTTCTTCTTTACCTCTGAGATTTTCACAGGGGATCTGGACAAAAATGAACATTTTCTCATGTTTTCTCATAAAAAACCAAATGGTAAGTAAAATTCCAAGCCAGTAGAAGCTGCGATTCCTGATTTCCAAGTTGTTCATTTTCAGAGGTATGAGTGGAGCTGATGTTAGTGATATGAAATCAAAGCCCACTTTTTCAGATGTCCACATGAACTAGCCCATATTTTATAATAGCACAGTGACAGTAACATTTGGCCATAACTTACACTAACATTGCACAAATATGTTCAATCCACATTGAAAGAGAGCTGGGGAGTGTGGGGGGGGGAAAGTTCATTTAAAATCAGAAAAAAATAATGATTTAGAAGTTTGGACAAATCAGAATGCCTGATACAAGGAATGAACACATGGCCAAGAATACTTGATGTTATTGCAAGACAACTTCATGATTTGGTATTTCTAATTATTTGTGTGGGATCAGGAATTAGATTGGTGTTGCCTGGGGTATCAGGTTCTTGTGGTGAAGTTCATAGGTGTTCTGCCTCTCTCTCCCCTCACACACATTACCATGGTAGCTGGATGCTTCTCCAAAGTATGCAGCATGTACAGAATAGTCTGTCCATCCCTACTCCTCACATACAGAATGACTTTGAGTGAAAATTCCTTCACCACAGCTCCTCAAGGACTTAACAATGCCTACAGAAAAGGTAACTACAAGGTGTAGTTTTCAGCAGTTTAAAGAAGCTCCAAGATCCTTTGATGGAAGGATGACAACTGAGCCTGCATTTGAAATAAATATTTTGCTCACCCTTTTTTCCTACTTCTGTGTAAACAGGGCTTCCTTTTTGGTCTGTGAATTAAAAAGGAAAAGTAAAAGGCCCTTTGGTAGAATCTCTTATTGGCAGCATAGCATCTTACTTAAATGAACAATGCAAATTTCAAATAGTCACAGATCTTTATTCATTACTTAGATTAGGCATTACCATGATCAAATGTAATTTGAATTATTGCTGTAGAAATAGTTCTCAAGATGAAATAATTTTCTAGTAAGTACAAAGAATGTTCAGAACATTCACAGGTGGGATCCTGCATCACCCATATCTGCTCCACAGCCTGAAGATCACTGACCTACATGGTTTTCTGCATCTCTCCACGCCCAAGCCCCCAGACCATGATAAGGAGGGTGATGCTGAGACACCAATTTCTGCTACTGGAAGTGCTATGCTCTTCTATCTGATGGGTGAAAACAATGCCAGAGAGTGCTTCAGACCTCCAGAGTGGCCCAAAGCCTGGAGGCTGCAAAGACAGCTCAAGGTTTGTCAGTGGGTATTGCTTATTGCTCCTCTGTGAGTAGGGCTTGAGCTGTCAGAGGGCAGCACCATAGGGAAGGCAGCTCTCAGTAGCTGAACATACTGGGGGTTGTTGCATTTCTTCTCCTTTCAGGTCAGCAAAGCTTTCTTTTGGGGAAATCCTGTCATCTGCAGAAAGTGAGACAAAACCAGATCTCCCTTTCTCTCACTCACCACCATGGCAGACATGGTCCAATGCTCTGGCACTGGAGCAGATCCTGAAAACTAATTAATTACAACATGATGGGGATTTGCCAGAAAAATCTGTTCCAATTGAAATCTGTCAACACAAATTTGCAAAGGAGCAATGCAATTGCACATTGGGTGGAGCTAAAAAAACATGTTACCTCTATCCCCTGAACATGACTATACAATTACTGACCTGCTGTGGTCCCAGTAAAGAACTGAAATCCTGTTGTGTCATGTGCTTTCCAAAGAGATGATACAGATTGTTCCTGCTCGGAAAAGATCTAATCTCTGAAGAGATTTGAGGGTCTATTCACATTTTACACTAAAGTTTCCCCCTCTTCTTAGAGAGATCATCATCCTGTTCTTGAATAAGCAAACACACCCTCCTTGCTATGCATCCAACCCTGAGAGAGATTATATGCCAAGTAGATTATGATATGTAAGAATACCAAAATCACACCAGAGAGCTGTGACACTAAATCCTGGCATGTTTAGGAAAGAGGCTGGAGTTTGTAACAGGGAATGGAAGGTCCCCTTCAAGAGGAGTTCACACACAGGTGGCACTTAACACACAAGATCTAATGCATTGCATCAAATTTTCTGCTGCATTGGCTGAATTTCTTCCCACATCATTTTGTCTTGTTGATTCTGTAAGTTGCCCAAGAATCTTGATATTTAAATTTCTAAAATCACGCATATCACACGTACTCCTCTTTCACTTATTTACAGTCAGCATGGCAAGCCAGGCCACTGAGCAATTGAAGAAAAGGTATCTCTAGATGAATAAAGGTGTTGAGAGTTCCAGGCCTCCATTTTAAGAGCTCCTTTCTGAGTAGAGGAATTCAGATTTTATGCAGAGTTGCAAACACATTTATAGAATATCCTTAGTTGGAAGGGGCCCACAAGGATCATTGAAGTCCAACTCCCCATTCCTGTTTCTGGCTCTCAGTGAGACCCCAGTACCTCTCAGACCTAACCTGCATCCTCCAGAGGAGATGTTTGGCTGCCCCAGCACGCCCACTTCCCTTTCCCCACTCATATTTCTGTTGCTCTTCAAGAAACCCTGGGACAGGAGTTGAAAGAATGCAAGTGCTTCACTGTCAGCTGCAGTCCAGAAACTCTCATTGTGGGGTTATGAGCCTGCACTATTCCACAGAGCAGCCTAACTCTGCTGGCATGGAGTCGGGGATAAAACTATCATTGGCTTCCACAGAAGCTAAGTCAGGCCAAAGCAGGGAGCAAAGCACACTTGAACACTTCACCTGCAAAGGTCTTCTGGCCATCAGCAGTTTATGGCAGCACTTCATCCCTGTCTGGTTGCCGTGTGTGAGGCTGGGGTTGGATCTGGCTTTACTCTGACTCACTTTTTCCATATAGCTCCCCTAAAACCACAGATCTGTTCTAGAATTAATACAAGTTTTGCAGATAGAAAAACCCAACCAAACAAACCTATGATGAGAAACAAACTGTTGCACACATGAATCACTACGAGGTTGAAACAACAGAAACTTCCATATCAGCCTAAATAATGGGAAACATTCAGTTTAATTGAGGTATCTTCTTTTAGGTAGTGCAGGCAAACTGGGGTATCTGGTTATTGTTAGTGATGAGAGGAGGGTGGGGAGGGGCTGGGAGTCTCCAAGCACCTCCAGAAAGCATCCAAGAGACAGGATCTCTGCAGCAGCCAGTTGCTCAGTGCGTGCTCTGCAGGCTGGACAGATAAGTATACACAGAGCTTTCTCAAACTTGGGTTCCTTCCAAGATCAAAAATTGAATCCACCTGAGGTAGGCAGACTCACAAATCACCTTATCTTGCACGACATGACAGACAGATGTTTTTCTGATGCACTGAACTGCACAAATGGGACATGTTCTCTTCAGGTCAGGCTCCCAGGTTAACGCCTGGCACATGGAGCTGCCTTCTTGCCTTTCTTGGGGGAAGACCAAAGGTGGAGAGGCCAGACACTGTGGGCTTGCCAACAGGCAGCGAACCAGAAGGTCCCAAAGGTACTGATAGCATTGAACCACACCTAAAATATTCCTTGTGATGTGTCATTTGGACTCTAAGATAGGGAAGCAGGGATATGTCCATTGATAAATGTTTGTGCAGCGAGGACTGACGTGCAAAAACTAAAGTCTATCCTGCCATGAAGCTGTACACAAACTAAAAAATACAGCATCCACTCCTTCCCTGTTTCCTGTGATCTGAATTGCTGCACGTAAGAGCACTTTGGAGGCCAGATGAGCCCAGCTGTGTCCACAGCAGTTGAAACAGAAGCTTGCACTGAGACATAACAATGTTTGTAGCTGCTTTTGTGCCCACTTGTCAGCTCCCACCTGGACACTGCTCCCCAGGCTGTGGAGTACAGGGGACAGCTTTCCTGCTGCAAGGACATGTCCATCCTGGTCCCTACAGCACAGCAGTGACTGTTGGGCATCCATTCCCCAGCCCACAGTTAGCAAATTGCCTTCTGGAAGCTCAAAATACACCCATCACAGTAAACCAGAAAGGCTTTACAATAGTCATTTGGGGGAGCCTTTTGAGCAGTAGGGCTATTCCCATCAGCAAAAGGCAGCCCCTCATGTAATAATAGTTCTACAGTCTTGTCCTCCTGGCAGTGAGATCTGGTGAGTGATGTTAAATATTTAAATCACTGCTCCCTTTAACTTCTCCCTCTTCAGAGACTAAAAACAATGCCTATGTAAACAAGATCTCTGAACGTGGTGATCTATTTAAATTGCTTTTCTTTCTTTTATTTCATCCCACACCAGAATACTGTGGAGCACTAGGTGCTTCTTCGCGCATAGAATTCAAGATGAAGCCTTGGTGGTGCTCATGATTTGAAGGTGTTTGGTTTCTTCCAGAGCAGGGCTTTAATTCTGCTTTCTCTAGAGAATTATGGTCAGGACCATAAGCTGGCATATCAGTGTTATGAAGTCTCAGATGATGAGCTAGGGCACTGAACATGCTTCTAACACTTCTATCAAAGCCTTGAACTTGCATTTTATGTTATCCAGCTTTGTGGGCTCAGCCTAGGCTCTTTCATTGGACAATCAGAATTGCATGAAATATTGCACAGTGCAGTAAAACAGTTTGCACGGGGCCAACTGAAGCAAGGATTTGTAGAGTCAATTTGATATTTCTTTACCTGTTTTCATATGCAGAAGAAATCTTTGAATTTCTGCACAAGCAGGCTTTGCATATTCAAATGCAAGTGCCTGTCACCTACTGGTTTGTAAGGAGGATCCCTGAACATTGTGGTATATAGCCTTCAAAGAGATAAGATGTTCCCAAAATCTCAAGAAATTAGGCATCCTAAGCCAAGATAGAGGAAGAATTTGGAGAATTTATCCTTCCTGTGTATATGTTTATAGAACTGTTGGTAAAAGCATCTCCCACCAATATGGAATGTGGCACTCAGGGAAACTGGCCTCTCTTGCTTGTCTGAGTTCCTTCTGCAAGGGCAGCCCTCAGATCCTGCTGGGCACGGAACACTCTGGGACAGAACAAGGAGCAAAACACATTTCCAGTGGAGAGAGACAGGTGAAGAAACTGATCTTTGTGGAGAGCTTTGCAGAACACCAGGCTGGTTCTCCCAGCTTGAACCTCACCTTCATCACCCAAAACTTAATGAATCCATCTCGTATTTATACACAGAAGAATTCACAAACAAAAGATTAAAAAAAAAAAAAACCAACAAAATAACCAAACCCTCTCAAAAACCTTTTCAATAACGTTTAATTTTTAGACACATAGTAAACATTTTTTTTCAAAATTCTTTTACCTTAAGCATATGTTTTAGAAAAAAAAAAAAAGAGAAGGCAAAGGTGGATTTGCTTAATTCATAGATTTTCTGTTTGAAATGTTGAAAAATCCACCTCAATTCTGAATTCCACATTGAAATTCAGTTATGCTTTATAGATTTACATAACTGCAGTATTTTATATTTGTTCAATATTTTGCTTTCATATTGGCACAGAGGATTTGCTAATGGTATGTGGAGACTGAATCACCAAATACCTTTAGCCTGCAGCCTGTGCATTGCATTAGCTAAGAAGACAAAATCTGAATGGCTAATTTATAAATTTCCAATAAAATTAATATTTTGGCTAGGTATTACTGAAAGTTTCTGAGATGCTTAGGAGAGAACATTTATTAGTTGTACTTTATTCTAGTTATGTGATATTTCACTACTCAGCTAAGTTTAAAATCTTTACATGAAAATCTGTCATCTCTGGAAGCAAACAGTAAATGAATTTTCCAAAGAAGGAGAGACAGAGGGTTTTTTAAATCACAAGTTTCATTAAAATTCAAACTGAAATGTCATTTCTGAAAGATCAAAAAAGATAAAACATGCCATTCAAGAAATTGCACCATTTGAGTATATTTCCTTCTTCCTGAAGAGTTTTTTAAATTTTATATAAACCAGCTTATATTAACTCCAAATATTACTATTGTTTGCTGAAACAACAGTTTTTCTTACAGATTGATGGCAACAATTTTAGAGCAATTATTTGATTTCTTGAGTGGTTGAAACACAGTAATTATTTTCTGATTGTCATTTATGATAGCAAGCATTCAAGCAGATAGTCAACATTTTCAAGGTCAGATCAGAAGTTGTATTAGCACATTCCTGCTTTCAAGTTAAGCACGTGCTTAAGTGCCTTTCTAGGCTGAGATCTGACACCTGTTTAAATCAAAATACAACTCCACTGAGCTCACTGGTGTTGCATCTGTATGTGAGGAGGATATGTGAGAAGAAAATGAGACCCATATGGCTTTGAAAAAAATCTCAGCAAAATGTTGGACTAGTGCTGTGGATTAAAAGGAGGCCTAAAAATCATGGAATTATTGTTATTTTAGTTATCAGTGCTGTATTTATCTGGTATTTCCTGGCTGTCTATTAGGTATTTAAGATAACATAGCCTCATCATTTTATACCAGCTAAGACTTTGACCCTTAAAGTGAATTTCAAATGTATTATGCACTCCAGAAATCAAATAATGAGAGTTACAGTCCTTTAATCAGGGTAAAGAAGTGACATCATATGCTTATCACAGCACAGCTCAAATTTCCAATACTGCACTGCTAGGAGAAATCCAGCTGGGTGAACAAATAAGATCTTCAGGACTGAAAATGACATCTGAACAAACCAAGACAATGTTGCCCATAAAGAAGACTATAGGATTCTTTAAATAAAGTATTTATTTCTAGAAAAATTATAGGCCCTACAGATACACACACATGCACAAGAATACATCTACACTATGACCATGAAAGACAATTACACAGTAAGTGTACCTTGGATTGAGCTGCACAGCCCACATCTAAATTATTATTATTAGGTAGACTAGCACAAGCTGTGCTTCCATGAGTCCCATACAGACATATATTCATTGTCACTTGGCAGAATTTGTAGATAAATATCAGTCCTCCCACTGCTTCTATTGATTGTGTTGTACTGTACTTCTCTGAACTCCTTGTGAAGGCCCCATGAATAGATCAATAAATCCACAGGCCACAAAACAAAAGTTCATAGTTTCTTCTTGAAAAAGGTTTATTTCGAGCTTGACCTATTAATTCAAGGCCACAGGTAACTGATACCTAATGATAAAAGGAGCTGGCCTAGATTCCCAACAGATACAGCTTGGCAGAGATCCACCAGTGTCCACACAGCCAAGGTGAAGACCTGTTACTCTCTCTTTCTTTAAAGATAAGTCAGGAAAGTGATACAGAAAACTGCTGGTTAAAATTTTCTACTGAAAACAACAGCATGGCACTTACAGGTCCCACCTCTTGCCATTAATGTTTCAACCAAGAAACAATATTCAAACCAATATTGTCTAACACAATATGTGTAATTCCCATTCATTTTCTCTTGTTTGTTTGAAAGAAAGCTACAAAGTGTTCTCAAGATTACACCAAAAAAAAAAAAAAAAAAAAAAAGAAAATAGAAAGAAAAAAAAAAAAGAGACAATGCCTTGTGTGGTTCTCTTTCGGGTACTCCAACACAATAGTGGGGAGCTTTTCTGATTTATTTCCTTTCACAATGATGCACACTGAAGCTGAGATACTCAGCAAAGAGTATCTGAGGCATATCTGAAGCTGGGGAGTGACTGTGGTCACGAGGACAGTGCTACACAAGAGTCTTGCAGAGCTATTATAGGCAGCAAATATCACTTAGCAAATATGAAGTCAATAGTCTTTTCTTCTGGGTGGGTGATTTGGAGGGGTAAACACTGACACCCCAGAGTAGATTTCTGTGCAGGTGCACGCCACTGGTGTGTCACTCTGACTTGTAACCCAGTGGAGTACAACACTACAAACACTAAAGGACAGTAAAAGACATTAATAGAGGAAAAGAGAAAAATTTCAAATAAGTTGTCTCTGCATAGAGAAGATGAGAAGAACTACAGAAAAACTACAAGGCAAGACAGACACTGGGAATTTACAGAGACTCAAGGGGCGGGTGAACAACTTTATGGGAGAGAAATGCACAGAGGTTGCCATCAGCCTGTGCCTGCCTTAGCAAGATCAAAATGCTAACAGCTGGAGGCCAGGAATGCATTAGGGAGAGCTGTATTACACACTCAACCTTTTCTCATATCCTTTATAGCTCCCTTCTCTGAGCCACGACTGGAAACGGACTCCTTGGATTGATGGAACTGTGCTCTGGTCCATTGCCACCATTCTCATGGGACAAAAAAATCAAAGAGCTGCTGGCCTGCAGTCTGTCATCTTCTAACAATCACTTGTTAGTTGTACACACACTCAGAGATGTTCTGATCATTACTAGTTGCTTAAGTAGTCCAAATGCCAGCAGCAGGAGAAGAAAGGCCTTGGTGGCAAGAGTATAAAGGCAGCTGACAATGTTGTACTGACATGGGTAAAGAAACTGCTACCCTGGCAATGTGCTGCCTTGGAAAGGCATGAGCACTGAGCAGCAGCCAGGGCAGCCCTGGGGAGAGGAATTCAGAGTGTCTGCAATGAAGGCAACATCCGACTGCACACAAAAGCCAGTGCCTACAATACAGTTGTCACTGCTCTTTTGTCTGCTTGAAAAGACAGGACAATTTATAGCTGTCATGGCAAGTGGCCTGGTCAATCCTTCTTCAATGCCTGAGTCTGGGCTGGCACAGAAGGGCACGATGAGATCTCCACAACTGAGATCCCGGAGTGTTGCCATATCCTCTTCAGAGAATCTGGGCATGTGTCAGTTAACAGCAAATTCAAAGCCATCTGTGATGGCTCACTCTGACACAGTAGAGTTAAAAGACTCTGAGGAAATTCTATAAACCCCTGCTTAAAGCAGACATCAGATGTGGGGCACAATGTTGGCAGCTTTGGCTTGGACAGAGGAACATCCTGAGCTGTCCCAGGCTAAGAGCAATGATACAGTGCAGTATGAGCAGGCAATCGGATGTAACAAAATCAGGAAAGCAGGTGTAGGTCAGAAACAAGTATTTGCTGTCTGGAGGATTATAAAACTTGGTCTTGTTTCCTGCCTATAAGGCCACTCCACACTGACTCTGCAGCCCTTGCACAGCAATCAGGGAGTACAAACCACCAGCCTCCCTAGGGAGCTGCAGCTCAAGCAGTGCCAAGGCACAGCCTGCTGAAATAGAGAACAGATCCACCAGCCTATCCTGGTAACTCAGAATCCCTATCATGCCACTTCAGTGATGCCATTTACTCCTTACCCCTTAATTTCCAGGAACATCCATCCCCTGAATACATCATGCTATTAGGATGGAATAGCCTTTGTTGCCTATATTTCTGTAATGGTAGAGGTTCACTGGCTGTAGCACTGGCCCAGGACAGAGAGGAGCAGCTAAATGTCCCACAAATGCCTTCTGTGCATGGAACTAAAGACTCATGAGGAGAGGAGAGCCCCAGGCTGGGGTCTCAGCCACTCAGGGTGTGAACACAGTAACTCTACTGGACCCAGCATGGGCTATTAATCATGTAAAACAGAAATTTGCTCCTTTAATAGTTTTTTTTCCCCTTGCTTTTCTCTGGACTGTCTCCAATTTGCCAATATTAGGAATTCAGTGTTTGGTCCCAATGCCAGACACAGCCATAACAGATTCACAGAACTGTCAAACTCAGAAAAAAACCTTCAAGATCAGAAGAGCTGATTACTTCCTTACTCCATAAGATATTGCCTTTTGCACAAGCAGCCTCAAAACTTTAGTTATGGGGGTTTTCTTTGCATCCCATTTTATGTGCCAGAATGATCCCTCTGGAAACATCCCTACGTTTCCACCAGTCTTGCTTCTGCATAAGTTTATTTTCCCTATGTTTCCTACTAAATAGATTGGTGTCAGATTTATTTTCTCCACAGCCTGCTTCCTTGCTTGCCTTCTTCTCTCTCTCCTGTGTTATTTTTCTTTTTAGTAACACACGTCTGTCTTTACCAGCCATGATCCCATCTCCCAGCTGAAAACTGAAGCAGAATTCATGACCAAGAACACATAATGATCTTGAAATTTTTTTTTTCCAAATCAGCTCTGCAAGTTGAGAACCTGGATCTATACTGATCTCTTCAGTGACTCACAAAAAATCCTGCCTGCATCTTAAAGCTGTTTATTTTCATTGCTCCCACAAAAAGCATTTTCAGCAGCACTACCTCTCTCCAAGACAACTTTGCATTGATAACCTAAGCAGGTTTCATTGCAAGACACTGTGATTTTACACTTCCCTAAAATCCAAATGCTCTGATTAAAAAAAAAAAAAAGTACAGGTTTGCCAGACAAGATGAACTTTTACTGTTGATTTGCATATTAAAATAAAAGTAGAAATCTGTCAAAAAGATCCACTTCAGGTATGGCAGGCACAGAGCAGATCAGTTGTTGTGATTGCAACCTTTGTTGAGCTTGAAAATGGACAATGCTGCTTTCCTCTGCTCTTTCACTGCCTCCTATCAAAGGCTTATGTTTATTAAGTTATTCCCTAAATAACCTGGGATGTGCAGTAACTTCTTATCTCTGCATGTTCACATTCTCCTAACATTGTTATTGAGACTGGGTCTTTCTGACCTGACTTCACATATTTTTCTTGGCACAGGATTTATTTTTTAAGGAGATCACTATTTCAGCCAATTTTTGCATCATTAACCATCTCCTCCTCTCTATTTATTTATATTTTAATAAACCACTAATTTCCCAATCAAGGAACAAGGCCAGTTTTGGCTAAAAGCCAAATTCAGACAAAAAACCAGCAGTAATAGAAAAAGCTACATGAAGCCATTTTTAGAAGAAAGAATATCAGCATTAAATATCAGTTAGAAGCTGTGAACTGCAGGTAACTGATAAAGGAGACGAAAGATATCAGAAAAGTTACTGCTGGCAGATTGGAAGCCAAAAACAAATGCTTAAGCAAGAATGTGATAACAGAATTTCTAACAATTGTCTGTTACCTGACTGCAGAGTGTAAAATTGCTGATAAGAGACAGCTGAGAAAAGAAAAATATTTAGCAAGTAGTTTAGCTCTGGATTTGGAACACTTCAGAAGGAGCACAACAATGTGGAGAAGGAGGACTCTCCTCCTGTCTGGTCTATGTGCACAGATAAACTCCCAAAGACTTAACCAAATGTCAGTACATGATTAGCATGTCCTAAAAAGCTAAGAAATTCAAGAGGACTGACATGGTAAACACAGGAGGAGCTTCAGAAAGAAGAAGTGGCTTACCCTGCAAATTTTCATCCAGGGAGCCTGAAATCAGCACAGGCAGAAAGAATGGAGAAGTTGACAGATGATTCAGCTGAAAGGCAAAGAAAGAATGGAAGCCTGAAAATAAAAATACTGCCAGTCAAGAATGTTTTATGGAAAAGAGAGTTTGATAGGCAAATCTGCAATCAATTGGAGAGATGGTTGGCAAATGCAATGTGCAAACTCCAGGGATGTATTTGGCTGTGCACAGTGCAACATTCCACATACAAACTGCCATTACAACACATCAATAAAGGCATGTTTTAGGCAAAGCCTAGTTATTTGAGATCTGTAGAAGAGGATGCACTGACAAAACAGAAAGAAACTAAATAAATCACTTTTACCTGACTAGATCAACAGAGGAACAGACAGCCATGAAGGTAGGTGGTTCACTCTTTGTGTGGTGCTGGCCAATTCTTGTGTGAATAACTAAAATGCATATCAGTTTGGAGGCATTTTTTTGGGAGGGTAAAACACAATACCAGAAGTAAAGGGATAGACAAGACCCCTCTTAACAATTAATTTACAATCTGATCGGTTATCAAAATGTATTAAGATGACTCAATTAGAAAAAAATAATATATCTTTTCTGAGTGAAAACAGCTCAGGTGAATAGACCCTTTCAGGCAGCAGAGAAAGGCATAGTTACAGTCTGTGCCTGAAAGGCAAATCCAGAAACTGAGACATAAAAGACACATTTTGAACGGAGAGGATGATTAATTTTAGGACAAACTACCACGGGAAGCGGTGAATTCTCGTATGATTCGGGTCAGCAGAAGGTGGGATCCATCAGTCAGTGACACACGAGGGGTCTGATGAAATCATTTGCAAACCGTTCCAGGCACTGAGCTCTGTGCATGCTGGAGAAGCCCCGTGCTGAGCTGCTCCATCTGACCCCAAACCTGCGACAGGGAAATGTCTCTGGGCAGCTGCACGCTGCCACCTCGCTCTTCCTTGCTACCTCTCACAGAATGGATTGCTCCCTCCTAAAGTGCCCATCCTGGCAACACAGGAGCTTAAGAGATGAACAGAGCTTGCTTTGAATTGGAGGGAAACTCATATACATACCTTACCAGCAGGGAAACACATACTTTACAAGGTAAACCGCACCTAAGACTTTTTTTCCCTTCCCTCTCTTTTCAAATCAATCAGGCCCTGTAAGTTTGACTTTATATGCACCTCTCTTGCTTTCTGTCAAATTAAAAAATTCAATTCTAGGTGAATATACAATCTCTCCCATTCAGGACTGGTGCTGGCAAAGCATGGGACGACTGGAAGTTGCTGCTGGCAACACAAAGATGGGCTGCAGCCACAGAAATTCAACGGGATTCCCACATGCTGACAGAGCTAAGATGTCATCAAGAGTTGGGGGATTTGGGTCAGTTTGTTGTGAAAGGTTTGCTACAACACAGTCAGGAAAGAGCAGCCACCATCAGCCCATCAGGGAAGCCTCTGCCTGCAGGAGATACTGAGCCCACCACTCTCGCTGCCTTGTCCCTTCTCCTGCCCAAGCTCAGGTCCACACCCTGCCCTTGGCTTCCTATTCATTATCTTTCCACAACCCACATTATGGAAGAGCCTGGGTGTCCCACGGACCCTGAATGAGGCCGGGAACCAGTGAGATTCACAGGTCTTAGACCCACAACTCAAAATCTGAACAAAGATTTTTATACTTGCTCATAATTTGGCTTTTGCCAGATCTGAGCATAGAGACCATCAGTTTTCCAGCCTGCCATTTAAATTTTCCATGCCAGTTCCCTGTTCACTGAAGGAAATAAATGAGAAAGAAGGGATGGGAGAGATGAACAAGCCACATCGGTGTAGGGAAGCAGGGCAAGGTAAGTAGAGTTTATTTTATCAACACTGTGTAGGAAGTCTCAGTCCCAAAAATTGCTCTCATCCCAGCCAGCACTCCATGTTATTTCTGGCAACTTTGTAAATTGATTTGCAAAAAACCCCTTAGGAGTCCCTTGGTATCTCTGAGCTCCCTCCACCTCAATATTTTAGTGCACACCAGAGCTATCCCTACACTGTCGGGTTCAGCAGCTCTCGGGCCCCCAGCACAGACACGACTGCAGAATCCAACAGGCTGCCCCTGGGCACAGCCTGCTCGGGAAGCTGAGTTTGTCACTGGTTCTGCCCACACTGAGGAAATTAAGCCAGCTCAGATGCAGATAGAGGGACTTTGCACTTTCTCTACACGTCTAGTTTAAGAGGAATATCCTGAGAAAGACTCTGCTGCCTTGTTTCCCTGTGAGAGACCTGTCTCATTTCATTCATGCCATATTCAACCTCATTAAGAGACAATAATTTTTTTTTTTTTTATCTCTTGTCTTCCAGAAATTAACGATCCTTCATTCTAGGGTGAAAGACACATTTTTAAAACTCAGTTGCAAATTTTGTTTCAAGAAGAACTTTCAAATCATTCGTAGACTTTTCTTCTTCAGGGGGGTAATCTGTTTTAATTCACAATCTCCTAAATCTGATTTTCAGGCATAAAAACTAGAATTCGGGGGTCAGACTCGGGCCCACCAGTTTGATGGACCCGTAGAGGGCACCAGACACTCATTTTTCAGTGCATTGGCCAGGTGCTTACCCTGTCCTCCACAGTAACTGCACAGAGGGCTCCGGACTCCTGGGATGAGGAGTGGGAGCTCCATGGAAATAGAATATTTTCATTTTAATCTGAACTGTTGGAATGGTGTGTATTTCAGTTTCCTGCCTCTTCCAAATTAAATATTGAAATAAAATGTTGGCTTGATCTGAAATTACTTTCTCAAGTATCTGATGAAATGGGGAAAAATCAGCTAAAATATTTTCTTTTCCATTGCAAGATTTCAAACAAGAAATAAAAAAATAATCTTTTACATGAAAATTCTCTTCACATGGTCAAACACAAGCATTCAATTTGGAAACAAAAAGAACTGTTTTGACTTCTCTTTTTTTCCCTTCTACAACACAAAATGAAATTAATTTACAGTTTGGTGGCACTGAATCTACATTTTTCACCAAGAAGTTCAAACAGGACACTTCCTCCCCCTCTAGCCCCAGTTGTCTGCAATCAGGGCTAGAGGAGGAAGTGTTTCAGTGGCCTTTGTAAAGATCACACCCTGAGAATCCCATTTCACTATTTACTCCCAGGCAGCGCTAAATGAGAGGTAAATGAAGGGAAGAAACCAGCCCCCAGAGTGACTCAGTGTCATGTGAGGCGTGTGCTGTCTGCCAGAACCACAGGTCCTGCTCTGTTATCACAGTGGTTTATTTAATCTGTGAGTGAACTCTTGGTATCATCTAACACATCTGCTCCCATCTGCCTGCCCACGATCTGTGTCCTGCAGGCAGAGCCTTTTCTGGGTTTACCTCCACGTCTGGGGGTACAGGGGCTCAGGCAGTGCCAGCCCAGTGACAGCCTGATGCACCCGATGGGACAGGCACCTGAAGCACCTACCAAAATGGAAACACTGCACACAACTGCTCCAGGATTTGCACAAAAGTGGATGTGGCCACTTAACAGAGGGGATCTAGGAAGCTGCTCTCAGTAAACCCAAATAAATTTGGGAAAGGGAGGGCAGGTACACCAAACTTGGAAGTAAGATTATGATCAAGATATTGAGGCAATTACCAGCCAAACTGGTATCCTCAATTCCAGACTCTTCAAGTCTCCTCAAGTTTGAAAACTTTCTTAGTTCAGGCTTCTCTATTTTCACCAACCTTTACTCCCACTCATCTCCCATCTTTCAAACAGCTTTTCACTTCTTGCACCATGGAGGATGCAACATTTACAAGTTTTCAATCAACTTTAGTGGAGTTGGATTAAGCCCAAATTCCTGCAGCAACTGGAATTCGGGTGTCTTTCTAAGACCACTTATTTCTTATTGCATAGGACAGACTTTGCTCTGCACTCCTTCCCTATTTCTCTTCCTTAAGAGATGAGATTATCCTTAAATAGTATGTGTCCCTATTGTTTTGAGTAGCAAACACTCTGTGCTTCCTGCTTTATACATGGTTTGCATTCTGTGCACATGGCCTAAGAGATCAATTGTTCTGCCTCAGGGGGCAATTAATCCTCAATGCTGTAATCTGCACAGAGGCATTTAATCTTCCAGGAAAGATGCACCTGAAAGGAACTTTCTGAGAAGCGCATGGCTGATAGAAACCACTGAGTAAAGCCAACAGTTAAACCAGAGGCTGGGAATCTCCTTCCTGCTCTGATCAAGTTTCCCCAGCAATTAAATGCGGAGCCTTCCAACACAAGTGTTTTTCTAAGGCTGATGAGCAAAAGTCTCAGGGATTCAATTTCAGAACCTTCTCACTGGTCCCTGTTGCTTAACTCAGCTTTTCCCATGAGAGGGTCTGGTTTTGCTCCTGCTGGTTGGGAGAATCTTGCCCAGTTTTGGGCTGACCTTTCCTCAGCCCTCATATAGAAGTCCAATTCCTATGTAGTGGATTTGCAGGGCAGGGATTCTTCCTGCTGCACAAAATCCAAGCAAACAGAGGTTCTAATCCCTCCTCTGGCTTTGGAAGTGCAACCAAGGCCACAGTCATTTGAAAACACTTTGATGAGGTAATTACAGAGTGAGGCATCCTTCATTTTGTCACCTTGCTCTGCACCAAGATATTCTGGATTGCTTTTTCAGACTTTTCAATGTCAAGATATTCAGACCCTTCTAAGGGAGCCAGTATCAAACCTTTTGCCAGGGATTTCTCTGGAACTTGGCTGAAATTCCAAAGCTCTCCATTTCTAATTTGGCTTCCTCGATTTCTTTTCCATTTAGGCTGTTCCTACCTGTTTCCTGAAACAGCCCTACCTTTTTTTGCATATAGGGTTAGTTGAGGACAATGGGAAACAACACAGGAATCCTAATTTTAAAGCAATAGTTGACAGTCACTACAACCTTTTATGCACTGCACTTTGGTGTCCAGATGTGGAGAGAGCAGTCAGATGTGGACACCATCCTCACCTGTAACACATTCTCTGCACACCCAGCAACACTTCACAGCCATTCAGGACTTAGATTTATGATTTGGGAGACTTGTCCAATTTAACTTGCTGCTGGCACTCCATGTTGGGAACCACCACACTGTGACATCCCTCAAAAGAAACAAGTCATCTGCCTTCCATTGCTTTCCCTGTTTTGCATTCATTTGGTTTGGCCTTAATCAGGAGTTTTCATGGTTTTGCTCAGCTACAGACTCTCAAGCATGGGTGGAAAGGGAAGGCAGGTAGCCTTGCTTTCCTGATTTATCCATGCTCAGCACATCCTTTTGTTCCCAGTCCACCAGAGCCACAGGTGCTGCCTGCAGGCCAGGATGGTCCAACTGCATCCCACAGCACCCTCTCACACAGCTCCTCTCCAGGGCTGGCTCCACTCAGTGCAAGGAGCAACACCCACCCTTCTCCCAGCCTTGGGTCTCTCCAGCTGGGCCATGCCCCCAGTGCCTGCAAAGCTGCCCCATTGAAGCAGTGCTGGGATAAACCAGCTCCATGTGCAAGGTCTGGTGCCTTTCCTTTGCCTTCCTCACCTATGGAGCAGGTCTGCCAGGAGTGCAGGCGCAGGGAGCCCTTCATTGCAGGAGGTGAGGCTCACAGGTCAGCAGCACACATCAAATAAAATAAACACCTGCATTCAGGGCTGTGTTTTCAAACCCAGGACACAGGCAGATGGACAGAAAAGACATTAAGCAGATAATAAGTTTTATGAAAACATTTCTCCTGAAAATGGCTCCCTGAAAGCCCATAGACTTTTCCTGCCAATGATGAGGTTCCTGCTCTAGGCTAAGGGACGTCTGTAATGCATATCACATATGAATATGTTCAGAATAAAGGGTCTTTAATTCAGCAACCAGTGCTGGACAAGTATAGGATGAGGTCAGTCTTAACTAAACAGAAGTTAAATCACTTTTGAACTGGTATCAGACAAAAGCTCATCTTCTAGGAAAAGCAGAAAAAAAAAAAAAGAAACCGAGGCAAAAACCAATCTATGAGTCATTAGGTTGAAACAGGTTATTCAGTCACAATGTCCTGCAGCCACATTTCCCCTCCAGTAAAATGGGTTTGAAGTCTGGAATCTCATGAAATATTTGCAACAATGAGCTCAGCAGGATGGACACAGAAGAGTCACCTTGTCAGACCAATGTTTTCCATGAAGTCCCACCCATCTGCAGTCTTAGATTGTTGCTGTAGCTCCGTGGAAAATGTCAGGGAGTGATTCCTGCTGCATAAGAAGTGTCCCCTTTAGCGTCCTTCTCTGCATTCCTGTTCTTATATTTTTTTTTTAATTTGTATTTTGACCCATTCTTTAATTTATTATCTCTGTAATTGGTTATTGTTCCTCAGTTTCTTCTTTAAACTTTCTTTGTAAAGTACCACTCTTAGGTTTTGTAGGGATGGGAGCAAAGGCTGACAGTTCTAAATGGGAGCAACAGATGTCTTGAGGAAAATAAGAACAGAAAACATATACAGCAACACTTCTGAAACTCCCCAGCCTGCAAGGCTTGCTTGCTTTGTATTTAATAGCCCTTGTTAGATTTTTTTTTTTTCCCACAGACTTGTCCAGTCATGCTTTGAACCCTTGGGGGTTTTTAGCAAGCACAATTTCCCCCAGCAAAGTGTTCCAGACCTTTCCTGTGAATTGGCTATTCTTGAATATTCTCCTAATGCCATATTACACTTCTCAAATGTTTAGTAGATGAATTCCTGGTAGACTCTTGAATAGAGTCTATGAGTAGGATAGAGAGCTCCTATGTTCTAGGAGTATAGAACTGTGAGTAGGACACAGAACCTGTATCCTGAACTCCAGCAGTAAGATATTTCAGGTGAAAGTTGACCTAAATGTAATTACTGATGTCTGTATTAGTATATTTTTTTTAATCATCTGAAGGAAAATTACCTGTCTTTATAAGAAGAAATACAACTGAATATCCATGAAGAACTGGTAACATTTTAAGTCTGTAGGCTTGATAGAACATCAGCAATTATTAGCTACACTAAGAAAGTTTTAGAGGTCCAGACTGTACCCTGAGAAAATAATAGAACAACTGTAATTCCAGAAAGCTTTTACAACAAATTAGGCAACAAAATGAAAGCATAAAGAAAATAAAAGGGAATAAGAGGTCTCAAGTGTACATTTAACTGACTGACCTCTCTCCTCATCTCCCAGTATCATGAACAGCAAGAAATAAAAAGCAAACATTTAATTGCCTCTAAAATAAAGCAGGATGGAAGCAATGCTCAATTTGAGCTTTAGGCAGAGGCTTCCATGGCTCTTTTGTTTTAGTTGCTTTGCTCACTGGTAAAAGACACCTTCAGGAGCTTCTCCCCAGCACACTGTGCTTAGGGATCCCAGGCAAGAACAATGCAGTGATTTTTATCAGCCCTCCCTCGGTGGCATTGCAAGCGTAGGAAAGGATTGGCTTCTCTGGCAAACAAGGAGGAGTGTCCTGCATCCAGCCCTGCATCCAGCCCCCAGTGAGTCAGTGCAAAGGCAGGCTGTAAATCACTGCACCCCGTGTTGCACAACTGCCTTCTGGGGAGGCAGGAACAGCCCTGGGGAAAAGGAGCAGCCAAACAGCCTGAAAAGTAAAAGTCACCTGCAGGGACTACAATCCAGAAACCCCAAACTGAACTCCGCAAGATTTTCATCAGCGCTTCCAAAGGAGAGGTTAGCAAACTGTGGATTGAAATGTGAAATCATTGGGCAAACTGACTGAACCACAAAATGAGTAACTTCCTCCATGGGTCCCCCCGGAGGGGTCGGGATTGCTTTAAGGTGCACGGCCTCTGTGATGTAAATTGTCTTGAACCCTAAGAGGTTTTGCAGATTTACATGATAAGGAACTATTTTCTCCCCCAACTATTAAGCACGATGTGGGGGAGAGATTGAGTGAGAAGGAAAGAAGAAAAGCAGAAGCAGAAAGCTGGAAGGAAGCTGTAGGGAAAGAAGATTCTTGCAACACACTCATAAATGAGACTGAAAGCCAGTGGGGTAAAGAGAGCAAGAGCAGGATTTGGGCAGGATTATTGCAAAAGGAACTGCAAGTGGATATCACACCTGGAGCTGCTCAGATGCCAATCTGCCAATACTTGCTTTCACCCACGGCACCCAAGTACAGAGAGCTGCCAGGTAGTCATGGAACAAAGCAAACACAGTCCTGATTTTCTAAATATTTCCAAATATTGGAAATCATAAGTCCACGTGATTCTGGAGCTAGTGATAATGTCTTTGGATTTAAAATGACTTGGTGCATTTTTCTTCCATGAATTTTGCCCAAATTTTTTTGTGCTTATACAAACCTTTCACTTCTGTGGAATCACATGGCAAGGAGTTCCATTATTTAATCAAACATTTAATGAAGCAGAGGTGCTCCTTCACCCAGGAATGGTGCTTTGGCCAGATCCTGCAATACAGGAAGAGTTTTGGGGGTTGTCTGAGAGAACTCAATGATCTTTTTGAGTCTGGATAACAAAGAAAAAAGGGCTACAGTGACTTCCAGGGACTGGAAAGTTCAGGGAAGCAGAACAGGACTTCTTCATGGTGATAGAACAAGAGTAATCTAAGGAACAGAGTACACAAGTAAAGCTTTAGGAGTTGGAGGCCATTTCCAGACACTTCATATATCCATAGAAACAGATGAATCGGCCTGAGACCACATCTACAAATGCAGTAGTGATATGAGGATGGAGAAGAATCTGTGCCTCGGGCTGTCCTGCCACAAAGGAGAAACAAGTCAAGCCTGGGAGCATAGAGTGACTGAAAGGGTAAGATGAAGACAGGAGATAAATGGATGTGGGGAACTACTGACATTCAGTGAGGGGAAAAGGAGCAGAAGGTTGACATGGAAGTGATTCCTCTGTATCTGAAGGAATTTTTTAATTCTTTCAAGGGAACATTTTCACTTCCTATTCCTCCAGTCTTGTCACAACAGAAAGCTTCATTCTCTTCATGTTCTCACTGGTGCAAATCCCTCCACATCAGCAACCTTACATAAATGAAAGAGAGCAGAACAAATCCCAGGGCTGGAAGAAGAAAACTCCATCATGAGTCCCTTGGTACAGTGTGTGAGAAGGCTCATTCCTTTTAGCCTTGGAGAGGATATCAAATTGCTTTTAATGTTGCATCTATCAATGCTGGGCCACAAGGCATTTGTTTGCTTCAGGTGTCATGGGAGCTGAAAAATCTTTTTGCAGGGAATGATATTATCCATCTAAAGCCTTATCTTAAGGAAAACAGGGAAGCCTGTCGTGGTTGCATTTTAACTTAACAGGAGGTTCCTTTCCTGACATATCTGCTAGCACAGGAATATCTGCACACACACATCCACACAGCACTGTAGCAACCAAAGAATGCAAAGCCCTCCTCAGATGGGCTGGGGGAGGGAGGCAGCTGGCAGAAGAAGGCTTCCCATGCCATTCCAGCTTTGAGATATCCCTGAAAGGAAGGGGCAATTACACAAAAGCCAAATATGTTGGTTCTGAGCTGCTGCCAGCTGGAGGCCTCTGTGTCAGCAGGGCTGAGCCCCACCATCCTCCAGCCACCACCGTGGAGTGTCTCACTGCCTGATGCTGCAAAAGGGATAACACTCCTGCTGGTCTGAGGATCCTAAACCTTGCTCAGGAAGAAACCTTCCTGGGCTTTTTACAGGGCAGTAGAGTGTAGTGCTGTGGGCCATGGCCTTGGGAATGGCACAGGGAAAGTAGCTCCTGCCTTGCTGCCTCTGCCAGAGAGGGAAGGGATGGATTCTGAACTCGGATAGGGACAGAAGAGGTTCGAATTACTGGCAGATTTTGGAAAGCTTTTTAAGTGGTATCTTCAAAGGGTATGTTACTTGTCCTAACTCTGATGGTGTCAAAGAATATTTCAAAGGGGGTATTGTTTGAGAACTTTCAGATGTCTCACCTTTAATATCTCTGAGCTTCTGCTCCTCCAGTATTAATGGAATTGCCTGCCTTGCCTGTGATTTACTCTACAGGGGAAACTTTTATCCTCTGGAAGACTCCCACAGCCCCTGAGATTGTAAGAAGCAGGATAAATAATCACACCAAGAGTGTCTCTTGAAGTCTAAATGTTGTGGTTGTTAAAAATTGAATTCTTAGGTTGTTAGCACAGTTCTGCAACAAACTGCTGAATTCCCTTATGCCATTATTCTCTCTGTTACTGTTTATGTTTTCCAGTATTTGTTTTCTATGGAAGAACTTTTTTCAAAACACATTTTCATTTTAAAATGTTCACTGTTTTTACCCATTGCTATCTTATTTCATTCTAAAGAAAACAAGAATTTAAGTAGAAATATGATTGTGGCTTGCAAGAAAATCTCTGAAGTCAAGATACAATGAACTAGTAAAAAGGTCGATGTCACTATCATGTTTCCAGCTCATCTGGGCACAGTTATCTCTGCTTGGGTTTGTACAGCAGCTTGCTCAGTGCTAGAGCTCATCTGAGGTTTGTGGGCTTCCTTTTAGACAAACAGAAGTAGTAATACAAAATCCAGCAGCATGAGTTCAGCCCCATTGCCAAAGACCCCCACTCCTCATCCCTTCCAAACCCTGAGGAAATCCATCGATTAAATGCTGTTTTTTGGAAGTCAGCAGTTTTGGGTGGTTTTGAACGTGGGGGCCTCTTCTAAAGCAAACATAAATCAGCACATATGTATACACCCTCCTGCACACACAAACCCCATAGATCATTTTAATAAAACCTACCAAAACAAGGAGTCCAATGCTCTCAGAGAATTCACCTCTGTAAGAAGATGAAGAGAACAAACAGTGTCAGAGGCAAAGTCATCTCTACTACCAGAAGTCTAAAATTTTGTGGTCATAATGGCATAAAACATGATTATAAAGCCAGCATTTGGAAGCAAGGGTGTTTGCATGGCTAATGTGGCTAAAGAAGGAACAGTCAGTGTTAAATGGCAACAGGGATAAAAAACATAAAGAAAATTCTGGCCTCTAGAAGATTTGAAAGGGACTGTGGCATCTCAGGACAAATGCTTCTGCCTTCCCTGCCTCCTACTTGAATATCTTGCTGGAAAACAGGAGGTGGGGTATCAGGCAGAGGGAAATGTGTCATTTACTGGCACTGCTTCTTTCCCCAGCACTCCCACAGCTGCTGTGGTTTTACTCACAGACCCACTGAAGGTAGGAGGAATCCTGTACCCAGTCTGGAAACACCAGTAAGGAATGAAGCAAAGAAACCCTGCCCTTGAACCCAGCCAGTGGGCTATAAGCAGAGTTACTGTGGCCACTGTACAACAGCACAGACCATTTCTGTTCCTGCCCAGCAGCATCTTACCTCATCCATCAGTCCAGGCTTGGACTGGAAACTTCTAGCCACAGTATTTTTCACTTTTTTGGGTCAGGTTTCTTTCTGGGGTAGCTGGCTGTACCCTCAAGAAAAAAAAAAAAAAAAAGCCCCCAAAATATTTGTTGCATTTTACATCCCACAGTGGTCTGAATCAGAACAGCATTCTCCAAAATTCCAGCCCTTCTCTCAGTGCTGTACTGTGGCACTGATTCCTTTCCTAGAGATACTAGGACAAGACAGCAGTTTGTGACTGGCTCCTCTTTCTAAGGGATTAGAAAATGTCCATTTCTTTGCATTGTGATAGAAAATTTTGCCTTGGGCTTTCTGGGTTTTTGGTGCAATCTATGGCTAAGCACTACTTTGAAAACAGCAACAACAAAAACTTATTTTTCTGGCATTCATTTCTAGAAGAAATAAGAAGAGCCCAATTGAATATGCATGACTTCAATATGTCCAGTAAAATCTATTCCTTGTATACAACCTATGGCTCTTGCCATAAATTCAGATTTGCTCATGACCACAACAAAGCCTTTCAATGGTTGAGGAAGATCATTACAGGATTTTCCTTGTTATGACAGCCCAGCAGAGAAAGCGGTTTCAGCACAGCTGACAGAAATTTCCATCTAGCAAACTCTGCAGATGGGTCACAGGCTTCCAAAAAGTGTATCAGTCAGAGACGAATTGGATTAAAGATAATCTGCAATGTGAAATCCTGTTAGAAAAGGGGTTTCCACTGCTTCCAGAGCTGAAACTCTCCTGGACTGAAAAAAGGCAGCTGATGTTTGTTTTTACAGCTGTGCAGAGTGAGAGGTGTGTGTGTGCGTGCTGGGGAACAACACATATGGTGACCATGTGACACGACCCACAACCAGATGAAAGAAAACTGTCCAATATCTCCAGCAGCGTGGTTCAAATTCCACTCCAACCAAATTGGCGGGCGTGACAAATGCCAGCTAGTCCTTCTTCCCTACATTGATTTAGGAGGCAAAGTACTCCGTTTGATCACCTGCATGCTGTGGTTTTCATCTACTCCTAAAATTTTTGGGACACCAAATAGGGAAAAGCTGCTGGTTGTTAAATCATATCATTGCTTCTCCAGTTCAAGTTCCTTACTCTTCCTCCTCCCTTTTTAAAAATTGTGGCTTTTTTCCTTCAAGGTTTATGCCATTGTGGCAGCTCAGGGAGAGCAAACTCTGTGTTCCTGCAGAAGAGGAGAGTGATGCAGCACCAGAAAATTCATCAGGAGGCAGGACAGAAGCCCAGACTGGAGCAGAAGGAATCTGACATAAATGCAGACAGGTACAGAAAGGGACTGGACAAGTTCAGGGAAGATAAATCCATCTACAGCTATTAAGCAAAAAAAGTGACTTCTGCTCTCAGACCTCTGCTGTAAGGGACTGAGGGGAAAGAATTGCCCAGCCCATGCTGTCTGTATTTCCATTAATTCTGAGTGATAGACACATGGACAGGCTTAGGGCTCCCCCTGATCCACCACTGCCATTGGAGATGGAGCTTCTTTAGCAGCTGCTGCATACAAACTGCACCCATACAAATAATTATGGTCTTCTTTTACTTTCATCAATAGCACTGGTGACTCCTTCATGCCTATACAGGACTCCCAAATATTACTGTGTCCAGAGGAAAAGATGGTTCCTCCTGCCAACCAACCCAAGGATGACACAAGTGCTGAGACATACCAACACCAATAGCACACATCCTTTTAACATGTTTTATCTTAGGCCAGTTTTACTATTGAGGGGTCCTTGCTGTGCTTATTCCTTATCCCTGCCTGCCTCTGATAGGTCACAAATGGTTTATGGTGTTGCACAATGCTTGGGAGTGGCAGCATCAATCCTGTTCTACTGAGGTGGGAATTTAGTGAGTTACAGTTCAAAACTTTCTCCTGTAACTGGCCTTGTTTGTGACTATGGACAGATCTGTTCTCTTCCCATGCTTGGGCTGACCCAGGCATGTCCCACATTATCCAGGGGCCCAACAAACAGTGTCTGCTCAGGGTCTGGGGTCAGCTGTGGTACATGAGGCAATAAAGATTCAATGCTGGACAAATCCTTCTGCTCCTGCAGTAACACACTTTGCATCCGTGATAAGTCTTCACTGAGTTATGAAGCTTGTAAGATTCAATCTGTAACTGCACTTGAATTTCTAAAAATGACCTAGGAAATTCCTTCAAGTACAATATCTTTTCATTAAATTCTAGATGGACTTGCCAGAAACACCAGGAAAGGTGTGAGGACTGTTTTGCTTCCCAGTCTGTTAATGTAAAACATTGAAATACAATTGTCTCAGCTCAGGGAAGGCTCTAAAGATGCTCACTAAGAACAGATGATACAGTCCAAGCTAAGGAGACACTCCCTCTCAGTTTGACTGTCAAAGCTTTCTGTGGACAAACAATCCAGCAAAAGACTGAGAAGCTGGAGAAGCTTGTTGAGTTATTGGGGAGTGGCTTTCCCAAGAGCTGCTCTGTTTGCATGTGTTTCAAAACATTCAGGGCAGAAATCTTAACAGAAGGATCAGTGGAATTAAATGAGATTAGTATTTCACACTGATGATGGTAGAAAGTGTCTTGGTTGTTCCAAATCTCTGCTTTGAGGTGACCTAAGAAGCAAATGGTTTTGTGTATTGTCCAGCAGTCAGTGCTTCCTTCCTGCCTTGAATGAAGCCTGTCCACACAGGAACCCCTTAGGCTTCATTCAAATTCTTAATCTCACTTTTTAAATTAGCAAAAAATCACCTATAATGATTACTCGGTTAAATTAAAAATTACTTTTGTTGATCTGAAACCTTTTCCTACCCACTAAAGATTGGCATTACCAGAAATTTATTTATGTAAACCTGTCCACACAAGCTTTACATTAAATCCATTAGGGGAATATTCATATCTTTAATTCAATCAGCTCAGTGTTGATTGCAAACCAACAACCATTAAGTGGCTGCAAATAGCCTATAGTTCTGTCAAAAATACCTTGTCCAGTTCTGTAGGGAGCTTTGCTAGAAAACAAGAATAACTGGAAACCTTGAGCAGTGGCAATCCAAGGAAAGATGCTAAAATGCTCCCTGCTTTTCTGGTCAAACTAAAAATTCCTTCTGCAACTGGTGGCTGAGCATCACATTAATAAGATATGCTTAAGAAATAAAGACTGTTCCTGACAGTAAAGTGGGGGGGGGGAAGGGGGGGGAATGACACATGACTCAAGTATTTCCTTGCTACGATTTATTAGATTTTAAATGTTCTCATGTTGTACCCATCAGCCTCTCTGCTGCTATGGAGTCTGTGCCAGAATTATGACAAATGAGATTTTTCTGCTCACTACAAGTTTTATCTGAATTATCTACCATGTTAGAGGTCATGGGTATAGCACTTCATTTTTCTCAGTACCATAGATATACTGAATGTGGATGCCAGCTCGTGAACTATTTCACAGGCTTGCTATCATGAACTCATGTGAAAAAAACCATAGTGCACAATTAGGCTTATCTTCAAGAGTTCCCAAGAATGAAGTCCAGTCTATACTGATTTATCTGATCTATCCTATAAACTGGAATGAGGATACTGTGGGGGCACAGAATTCACTGTGCATTATTGTAACAGGACGAGAACAGGACAACAGAAATGGTGAGCAGCACCTGGGGAGTGGAACCCTGACAGGTCTGAAAACAATCTGCCTTTTGAAAGAAATTGTCTTCTTCTAAACAATGACTTGGTAAATACAAAGCACACTCTGAGTAGCCACTGACCCTCACAGAGGAATCTGCCACCCGTGTAGAGACAGAGCTCGAGGGAGAGCTTTCTGCAGCTGTTCTTGACCCTTAGATAGCACTGGAATGACCAAGTTGGGAAAAAGCCCAGTTAATGTCTTCCTCTCAAAGACAGTGGTGGTGGGGCTTTGTCAATGTTTGGGGTTACAAATAACTCCAAAGCACTGAGAAAACAAAGCAAGAACATGTGAAATGTGGGATTATCCCAGATGTTGCACTTTAACTTCAGTTGGCAAAACCACGACCCGAGTAACCTAGTGAGATGGATTGCAGTGCAACTGGATGTATATTATCCATATTATTGGCCTAATATTTCAAGCTGATCTTCTGCTTACAGTTCATGTCAGCACATAGACTGGCTTATTCAACCTCTTGAAAACATCTTGCAGAGATAAAACACATGTGTATATATTATAATCTTTGGTAAGTCAGAGTCTTCTTTTATGAAACAGTGACGTTTACAGGGGGGGACTGATCATTTTCAGATGTTTTGCTTAATTCAACTAAGCAGTTAGACAGATACTAACAACACAAGAACAATCCTAAACATTTTAGAGCCAGAATCTCTTCATCACCCTGGACCAGTCACTGATCTGCAGTCCTGTGAACTACATTTACACTTTGAGTTCTTGTCATAAATTGGAGCTCAGATGTGCCACCAGTTTTAAAACTTTCTGCAACACTGTCCCTTTGAGGTGCTCATTGGACTTGTAATTAAGTGAGACATCAGTTCTTTGAGCTAAGACTTTTTCTTCCCCATAAAGTTTTTATTTTCTAATAGGTGGGAACCAGAAGTAGAGAAAGGGACAAGGGAAGATGCAAACTGAGCAACGAATTAGAGCAGAAACACTGGAGACACAGTCATGTGAACACACACTGGTTGCGTACATCGCCTGGTGAATAAAAGCTTCCAGCCCCCTGTAATACAACACCTGAAAAACCACTTGATATCCCAGAAGCTGGCCCCACTATGTAACAGGAGATTGCTTGTAAATTTAGAAAAGAAATTGCCAAGCTACTGAACTACCGTGGGAAACCTGCCAGAGTATCACCTTAAGGAAGGCAGTGCTGGCTACTGGGACTGTGGTTGCTTCTCATTAAATGCACGAACAGCTTCTGGAATAAGACATTTCTCTGTAGTATTACTCTGGCAGCCTGGAATTAAGGAGTCAGAGGACAAGCCCTGCTCTCAGCTAGCAGGAACGTGACAGCCATTTTCTGGCCCTGCTTTCCCAGCTGCTGTTTGGAAAGGATCACCAGGCTTCCCTGTACAGGGAATGACTTTAAAAAGCAGGTCTTTTGTCCATAGATCTTCCCTGTGCAGTTTATGCATGACAGCAAATCAGCTATGGAGACTACGTTAGTAAATATATTATGATGAGAGAAACTGTGAGACTATTTTGCTAATCAGTCTTTGGGGTAAGACTGCTGACTGGTTTAAATAGCACAGATATGTTGATTTCTAAAGACTGCTATATGTGGGAAAGCTCAGGTGACACTCGGACACCTTCATCCCGTTGATGACCATCCAGAATTACACAGGGAACAGATAGACAAGGATTTAAGACTGCTGCATAAACCACCAAGGACAATCACTCTTCCCAGTTGCCCCTAACTACAGTGGAGAAATTGCTTTGATTTCAAAGATAGGAAGCTAAATCTACTGCAGAATCAGGATGTGGCTGGCCGAGATTAGGGTGTGTAAATCTTCACATATAAACTTCGTTCCTTGTGATGAATGTCATTTGATGAATGTCACAATTTTTATTTTTTTTAAGGACTGAAACAAAGATTGCAATCGCTCAGCTCTCAGGCTGCCATAACATCTCTTTTGCTCTCTTCATTTAAAAATCTGTATTGCATTTAAATATGTAATGTTGACAAACACTGAGATTCAGCTGCAGAGAGCTATGGAGTAAAATACCAAAAATGAAAGATACTTATTAGCACTTTTTCCGCAAGGTGAAATGAGCTTGAATAGCAGTGACTTCCCTGAGCAATTTTGGATGGGATAAACTGCACACTGAAAAGGCCTGTTTCTTTCTGAGTTCAGTAATATTCTTCAGAAGAACTGAGACATTCATCTGCTATTGAAGTTGAATTCTTAAACCATTAGAGAGCTGCCAATGCGGTATGCTTTATCTTTGCTCTTTGCAGGAGGACAAAGCTTCCCTCTCAGGAAGAGCTATTTCTTTATGGTATTTCAAATCTTTTCTAATGAATGATACAGATCCACATGCCCAGGTTTGGAAAGAACTGCAGTGCAAATTCTTTGGAACTCCTGATTGTTCTCAAAAAGCATTGATTTTTTATGCTTTATGGGCTCTATAGATATTGATGAAAATATAATTTCTTCTGTTAGCTGTCAGTGACTCAGCTTAGCTTTGTCCTCATCATCTGAAGCAGCACAGAAATAGCAAAAAGAAAGAGAAAGAATTCATTAAAGAGACATAAATGCAATGACAAAGTGTGACAAAGAGCTGGAAATTTGACAACTGAATGGTAGAGGCAGTTCCCAACAGCTTTCAGACACTTTCTTCCCTTTTCCTATACAACCTTTTTTCCCTATACAATCTTTGGTCTAAAGCCCTGTGCAGAGTTATGAAGAAGAAAGGATATTTGCTGACTGTCCTGCTATCACCTTGAAGAGACAAGAGAGTCTCTACAAAATGCTGCAATTACTCTGACAGAGTCAGAAATGCACTGTGCTCACTCTTCAGGTCTAGACACTGCTCATTAAAAGTATCTGGAGAGACATCCATCAACATAGCTGCAAACATTTGCATCTGCACAGGATAGGAGAGCCTGAATTTATCACACACTACAAGATGTCTGGTTAAGCTTATTTAAGTGTGGGGTGAGAAACATTAATTAGTTTAAAATGTTTAATGCTTTATAATTTATATATTTTATATTTTATGTTTTAAATTTTGTAATTTACATTTATGACATTAATGTGACAGAGCAGCTGAGAGTTTTGAAGCTTGTGCAAAATGCCATGAGAAGCTTTCAAGACAATCTGCTCCAGAAGGTTTTCTGTGTTTGTGACACACTAGCCATTTTCCTTGTCTCTGCTCTCTTCTTTATCACACTGCGATAAAGGCTATTGTACATTTGGAATTTTCTCTGCCAAGAATCATAAAATGTTGCTTTTCCCTTTGTTTCAGGATTTCTTTCCCAGAGGTTCTTTCTACTCCTGTATGAGCCTGAAGATGTTATGACATGTATTTCCCATTTATTTTGAGACCCAGAATAGGATCTGGATACTGATTACCATGGGAACAATTTTACTAAATGGAATGGATGTTGTGGGGAAGATGCTTGGGTGAAGAGTGCAATGTATGCATTGTTTGTGGTACTAAAAAGTTCAGGAAAAACATGACTTGAAACTGAACCTTCAAACTTGTCCTAGAATGAAAGAGAACTACCAGCCCTATGGGCAGCAGGCTGACAGACACAACTATTCCCTTAGCATATACTTTTTAAATGTAGCCCTTCTCTTTGTGTTCACTTAGTGCCCTCCTTTGTTGTGTTAACTTTAGAACGTTTTCTGATTTTAAACATCCCATCTGCACCCTTCCTCGTATTCAGTGGCACAGGATTTTCATTGGCACAGGTTTTCAGTGTGTTGCCATCATCAGGGATGGCATTGCCAAGAAGCCATAGAGGCAACTTGTTGCTTTCCTTCAAAACTGCAATGAATGAAAAAGCTTTAATTGAAAAAGCTTTTTCTTGCATGAAAAAGCTTTGATGAAAAAGACTGACAGACTGAGGCTGGTGCTGCTTATGATGAGGCAACAAAGAAAGTTCATTTCATCAGCTGTATCTGCTGTTGTCTCTCATCTCACTCGTGAGCAGGAACTGCCTCTATCACATCACAGTAGCAGTTAGCTTTTCTCCAGGACAAAGGCTTCCGAGAGTCCCAGCAGGGCAAACAAAAATTACATGTGACCTCTCTCTCCCAGCACCTCTGACTTTCTGCATTGCATCCTGCACCCACCAGCACACACAAGCCCTCAGAAGTGCTGAAAGCAGAGAAAATTTTAAGAGCTATGTGGTAGCTGCCAGCAAGCACCAGTGCTTCAAAGACAGCCAAAGTCACAGCTTTCATTTCTGTCACACTCATAGTCCACCCCAGAAAATGTTTTTGATGTTGTTACAGGTTTTACCGTGATGGCAAACTCCCTTCAGCATCAGCATCAGAATGTCTTGTACCTTCTACTCTTAATGAAGCACTGCCCACCCAAAGCAGGTGAAAATTTTCCACTAGTCCCATCCCAGGACAAGGATGGCATCCTGTGACAGATGGCATCCTGTGACTCAACATCCTTCTATGCTGTAAGTGGTCCAAGTGTGGCTTTCCATGTGAGAGCTGCTGGGTAATCCAAATTCCTAGCTGTGGTAGGAAATGAGCCAGCAGGGATAGCTGAGGCTGAAAAAGATGGGCTGCCTCAAGACACTTCCCAGTGGGACTCTGAAGGGAGCCACTGTCTCTTGCTGAGAAGCAATCCTGTTTCATGAGAGTTGTATTTTGAGTCTTGTGGCTCTTGGCCACATATGAAAATTTCTATATGAAAATTTTGCTGTGAAGCAGAGAGGGTTGGAAAAGTAGGCCTCTCCCTTGTCTTTTGCTAGTCTAGAAATATCATTAGATGTGAAATCACATTCTTAATTTATGCTGGCAGGTGATTAGGGCAGACCCAGCATGAGGCTGCCAATTGCAATATGTGAGAGTTCCTACGAATAACTTGGGTAGGTTTCATTTCTTTAACAGCACATTGCAACCCATGGGTCATGTGTCTGCCAGACTCCAGCACCTCAATCTGCATCCCTGACATCTGAGCAGCCACTGGCTGACATTTGATACTGCTCCACTGAGCTTACTAACTCTCACTACTTGTCCTGCTGAACCTTTCATGGCCACTCCATCCATTACAGCTACCCAAAAGGACAGGAAATCGATGCTGGTATCAAGCAAATGCAAATTCTGAGTCAGACACATTGAGAAAAGGAATCACAACTTCCAAATATGGCAGCAGGCACAACATGGAAGCGGAGAATTGTGGTTAACTCAGCCCTGAGTATTTCTGGGCATTTTACCCAACACAGCAGGAGTGTCTTCAGATGAATGAACTGGGCTCCTGACACTGTGTGTATAAATTTTCAAGTGGGTTTTTCTGTCTCCTTTCTCCAGAGGAAACAAGGGCCACGATAGACACACACACACACACATACACACGTCCCCTCCAAAAAAAATCAGCAACAGAAACACACATAGAAGTCCCCAGGATCAGCCTGTTGATGTAAACCATAATAAAAAACACATTCTGGTTTGTGGAAGGTTCTCTGGAGACTTGCATGAAAAAAAAAGTATTCATATTTTCTGTCTACTATTTTTAAAATTGAATTTTGAATGGATACTCAAGGTCACCTTAGCTGAGCTTTGACAGATGCAATGTTTAACTGATTGGAAAGAGAACAGCAGGGCGGGATGTGGCAGCAATAAAATACCAGCATTCTCTTGTCAGGCCTTCAGAATTATTCAGCAGCTGTGGTTGGATGATGCACTTTGTGGACCAGCCATCTGGTGGGAGAGTCCCTGGATTTAGGAGGATCTCTCAGATTATTGGTTTCTCCATGCTCCTCCTGGGATGAGGAAAGAAGATGCTGACAACCCATGGATGCTTTGTGCAAAAATGTAGCGTTTCATTGGAAATGCTCATGGTGAAGTGCATCCACAGAGAGTGAAGACTGGAAATGATACTTGGCATCTTTGTTATCCCACCAGCCCCTTCCACTTCTCCCTTGAGTCTGGATTTTCCTGCTGCTGGGGTTACTGTCAAGGTACCAGGCAGAAACTCAACGAATCCAATGATATTCCCATACAGTTGGCCTGCTTTTCTGGCCATGTTTGAATTCAGAAGGTTGAAAACATGTTCTCAGAGTAGTAAAATCCTAATTTTATAAACAGTGCTAGCAAATATCTTTTTAGGCTATATTTTTAATCATCTGGATAATGTCTTTTTCCATTCTGAATCTTTAGTTAAAATGCCTGTGGAAAATGTGGGAGAAAATTATATTTCTGCTAGAATTGTCATTGATCTCACAAAATGCTTTACAGCCACCACTGCCACCCCAAGGGAAAACAGTGGTAAAATACAGACCCAAAACTGAACCTTCCAAAGTCCAAGCTAGCATACTGTCATGAGGAATCCTTTCCTCAGGACCAGTCTGATATTTTTTATAACTGCCATAAAAGTTTAAAAAAAAAAAATAGTGGGAAAATTCCAATCTTCTTTAAAACTACAAAAGGTTTTTTTTTTTTTGGTTTTCAAAACTAGATCAGAAAGATTGCTCTGTGATTTAAAGATATTTCATCTTGCAGCCAGCAGTGAAAGCATTAAAATGAGAATATTTCTGTCCTGAATGTCTGCGGATTTACCATCTGCAGAGAGGAAAAGTCTCAGTTGCCTTCACAGTTCACATACCAATGGCCTGCTTCTGCCTCAAACTAAATTCCATTGGATTTCCACCACTGTTCAGTGAGGCTAATACTGTTCCCTAAATATCTATCCAACATGGAAAAAAGTCAGTCAAAAGTTTACTCAGTACAAAAGCAAGTCTTCCATTGCCCTGCAGTGTTAAACATTTACTAGTACTGTGTACTGAAGCCTTGCTAAGTCCAGAAACTGTGGATTTGGGACATTTACCCTCACTATGATCTTTTTCCCACCTCAGGCCTCAGTATGTAGAAGATCTTTGGTTGGTAAGCTGAAAATTTTAATTGTTAACATTTTTAATCTCCTTCCAGCAGGTGGAGGTAGATGTGTGTTAGATTTTCCTTTGGGAAAACAAGTGAGATCTATAGCTCAGAAAGCAATTTTATGTGCATCTAAACAACTGTTTGCAATATCTCCTATATCATATATCACTTCATTTTGTTTTCTTCTCAAAAGAAGAAGTTGAGAAAATGAAAAGGAAAAATATTTCTGCATTTGGAATGTGAAAATGTCTTGTCTCCCTTGAAACTGAAATTCCTGTGTGGATAAAATTAAAAACTCATCACAACCTTGAGAAAGTTCCTGTTACTCTTTATTTGTTGTCTCTAACTCTCAGTTTTTTCCAGAGTCTCAATTTGGAGATGGAAAGTCAGCACTGTCCTGGAAAATGCCTTTTTCCAGAAGCTTTCTGCCTTACAAACAAGGGCCAAATGTTTGAGGTAAGAGCCTGATTACATCTGGAAAGCCCATGTGAAGCTTTCTTTACAGGCTTCTTCTCTTGGCCTCACCCTTTGCTCTAAACACTGACGACAGGGAAGAGTTTCAGGAGACATTCTCCAAGTGGGGTCCCTCACAAAGCCTTTTCTCAGGGCTTCACCAGGATGTTTTCGGTGTCTGGGCACATGCAAGAGAGGAGCCACAAACCTTCTGGGGAGCACACAAGGGGAGCTTTCTCTGAACTGAATTCACTGGATATGGAAGAGCCTCTCCACTAATGACTCAGATGCTCAACTCCAAACATTCCTATCCTATGTTGATCAGATAACAATCTTTAAAAAATTGTAGCTGCCATACAAATGGAGAGCAGAGGAAGTTGACAAGGCAGATTCCTGAAGGATTTGTGTTCCAACCTGAAGGAATCCCTGCCTTGTCAAATGGATTAGGGTGAGCCAAACAAGACTCATCCACATCTTCTCATGGAAGTTATTTGGGTTCATTTGGGGCAATGAGGATTTTTCTCACTGGGTTTCTTTTGCAGCCCCCTTTTGATAAGGGCTTTCCCTGGAAAACCTCAGTTGTCAGGGTTAATGGTTTAAGCAGTGTTGATAAATTCTGTTTATGTTGGGTGAGGAGGTTCAGGTGGCCTGATCTAATGTAAGCTTTCTATCAACTGTAAACAGCAGCGTTTTATGTCAAAGCTGTGTTTCTGCCTTTTGACAAAGCACTAACAGACCTAGGAAAGAAAGAACCCAGGGAGAGGACAGTAGGAAAAGAGGTTTAATAGGTCATTTCCACTACAAGTGGTGATAAGTTGACAAAGGAGCTTGTCTTCTCTGCCCAGGTACCAGAGAGAGTTCACATTCACCATATTCTGGCTCCTGTTCTGTTCTACCCCAGGAGCTGCAGGGAAATTTGTGGTGGTGTCTCTGCCAGCTGGGAGGAAAAGTCTGCTGTCACTGCTTAGACCTCCCCAGTCTTACAATGAGCTAGGGGAGGTTCTGCTTTTGACCACAGCCTTTTCCTGAGGCACTCATTTAGAAATGGCTTGGCTGAAATGGGTCCTGCCTGGGAAAATATTTCCTGTATGGATTCACAGGAAGCTTCCCATGTGTTGTCTGTAAGCAGAGCTATTCCTAGTCTGACAGCTCTGTGAAGACAATCGGACTAAATTAAGACTTTCTCTATGCTTGTGGTCTGGCATTAGGACATGACACCTTGGATGTTATCTTCATTATCTGGCCCCACCCAGAAATGAGACAGATCCAAGACTCTTTGGCTTACAGGATTGGCCACTGGCCCAAGCTAAGAGCAGAGTGAATGTGGAGCTGTGCATCATGTGGTGCAGAAACACCAGCTTTCCTCTCACATTCCCAGCCCTGGGGACTGGCTGTGCAGAGAGGGAGAATGCTACAAGGCACATGCTTTGCACCAGGAGCCGAGATGAAATTGGTTCATAGGTCAAAATATTCTTCAGCACAAGGATCAACATTCAATTAGGAAAGGCACTCTGAGCCTAAGGGTCCTCCTAGGAACAGGAGAGAACAGACACTGTGGGAGATGAGATAAATTCTATCTAGAACAAATTAGAGGAGGTAGGATGAATAAGGGGGCCCATAAGAATTTTAAGGTTAATTTACTGAAATTTGTGTCCTATAAAAAGATTCTCCATACTTCAAAAAGCTTGTGATGAAAAGCCAGATTGTCAGCAACATCATTTACTCTTTTACTAAAGCCACCAGTAGAGATAAGCACAGTCCTGTTTTAGAGGGAACTGTGTGAAAATGCTGGTGTAATCCAAGAACCCCACTACCTTTAACCTGTAAGCATCTCAGAAACTTTAACACATGGGGACCCTACTCAAAGGACGAAAACTTTCTAATTCTGTTTAAATATGATAATATGTAAATAACTTGGATTGGATGTGGCAAAGTAAAAAAAAGCACTTGGGTCTGCTCAAGACTTCCTTTTGTGCCATAGCAAAGACCTCAGGAGGGAAATGGGAGTTGTGCAGTGTGTGACAGTCTTAATTTACTGGATTCAGGTACCAGAATTAGAGAAAAATCATAGACAGAAAGATTTTACTGAGCTTACACATCACAATCTCACTGACTGTGGAGCAACATTGCTTCCCAGGGAGGTCTTGCCTACCTCTGCTCTACCAATTAAGTCCCAAGCCGAGACTACCCTTGCATCTCTTTCTCTTTGCTGGGATCCTTTACCTTCAGGATAAGATGGAACTTATCTTTGTAACCATTTATTAATGTTGCTGACTGATGTACTGGCAGGAGAACAATCTGGCAGAGCAGTGAGTCTGCTGAGACGACCAGTGGGAGGCCTGGGTGAGACAGCAATGGACTGTAATCAGGCTTGCACCATCTGATTGTGCTTCTCTTATGCTGACAGATTCTTGGCTCAGACCTAGTAACTCACAGAGGGTAAAGGATGGCAGCTAATATTTTGGCATGGGAATTAGCAGAGCATTACAGGATGTCAGAGAACCATCATCTCAGAGGGCCACAAGGTGGTAAAAATGTGGCTTACGGGGTTAAACCATGTTAGAATGAACTTGCTCTGCCAGTCCAAAACAGCTGAAAAGTCTGTTATCTCCATTTATTAGTTTAATCCTTTAATCTACCTTGCTGTCCAATTAGATTAATGAAACAAAAATCCCATTTACAGCTTGACCTGTATTATCACACTTATAACATGGGAAAAATGTATTTATGAAAGAGGTGTGGAAGTTCCTGGGTGAGGACTGCTATAGGGTTTATTTAGTGAGGGCTGATTAGCTCATTAGTGGCCTGAAGAAGCATAGGAGGCCTCGTGGGACTAACCCACCATCACAAGACAAGGTGATGTTCTTGCTATGATGTTGCCGAGCAAAAATTTTAATAGTTCAAAGGAGAATTTATTGCTTTGCGCAGTGCTGCAGAACTCATGGATTTTTTTTTTTTTTTAAATATATAATGTTTGGGACTAAACTGCTTTATATATTAAGAAATGGATCTGATTGCAAGCAGGATCTGTGATAACTATTTAATGGAAACCAGCAAAATGCTTTGCTGGTGTGTCTGTAGGACTTCCCTTAAATTGCTAGAGGTGTTCAGATGAGTTTCCCTGACAAGCACTGACACTCTTTTTCTCTTTTCTTGGGCCAGATTCTGGTTCCACAAATTACTCTCCAGAGCATTTTGAGTTCAATCATTCTCTCTATAGTGAGACTGCTTATGGAGAAGGGCCAATGCTGAGCCACCCTTGACACCGGGGATTTTTGGAAGTCAACAGGATTGAAAAAGTAACTATCACCAGGGAAAGCCTTTTCTGAAAGGACTCCCATGCTCCATTTCATACAGTGCCTGAGGTGCTTTTGCCTATCTCATCATCCAATTAAAATTTACTCTGTGCTAAAACAAACTAGATAGGGAAGCAAAGGTAGTTAAGGCACTCATGAGGATTTGGGGGGGCTTTGTTTAATTCTTTGCTCTAAGACTGGTTCCCTGCATGACCCTGAGGCTGTCCCTCAACCCTGTGGTGTTTCATTTGTAAAATGGGCAGGGTATCACAGAGTTCCTCCACAGGAATGCAGCAAGGAGAAAGTGTTAGACACTAGGTTGTCTCTACTGTCCTGGTAAAGATAAGATACCATGGAAGCCAGAAGAGCCTATAATCAATTGAAACAAAGCTCTGGGAATTCTCTGTGTTTCTTTACTTCCCTCTGAGTGTTAGCTGCATTAATGGCTGAAGGCACATGAAAGGTGCGCTATTTTTTACCACTCCTTCAACTCTTGCCGCTTCTTCTTTGGTCCCAGAGTCTTACTACTATATATGAAATACTACATGTTAAATCTACCCTGAACCACATTTTTTTAGTCACTCTGTACCCTGTGATCTCTGAACTAACATCTGTCAGGACTGCTGCTTTGGTCAAAGCCACAGGAACATGAGGTAACGCACAGCTTTCTCATTCTGAAAATCTGGTATGGGAATGACATGAGCTCACCCACCACTTTTTCACTGAGTAAACAACCTGCAAATGGAATTTTAAAAAATTAAAAAATAAAAGCACTTATGGTTGCAAAGGGTCCTGGAAAAAGTTTTTTAAAAGCCATAGTGGCGAACTGTTTCTAGCCAAGTTTTTGCCAGTTACATTATTTGAAGATAAACCTTGCCCCTACAGACTTTAGTATTCAGAAACAAGTATTTTGTGGCCCAGGAAAGTTCTCACAGAGGCTGATTAGATGACCCTTAGCCTATAAAATCAGAGAATAATTTAGACTCGACAGCACCTTTGGTGGTTTCTGGTTCAATTCACACCACAAGGCTTTGATGGCTTCCACCAGGACTTGTCTGGAGGAAAAGGAAAGATAATATGATGGAGATAGCTCTGGAAACTGTAAATAGCAACATCTTTGATGATTAGGATGGTTTTATTGCTTTTCCTGTTAGGGAAATTACTAAGGGTGTCTTCATAAGACATCAGAATCCAGTGGGTTGGAAACAGGGTTTTAACAGTCTTGGCTCTGTTTTAAATATACATTCTTTTGCTATATAGTACTGAATAGAACAATTGTTCTTTTTGAATTGCCTAATGAAAAAGCTATCATCCTCTTCAACAGGAGTAACACAGATCTATGTTCACTGGATAAGAAACTTTCCAGGAGTCAGGAGTCCTGATTCCAGCTCTGATCCTGGCTTGCTCTTTCACCTCAGACAATTTACTTCTGTGTCCTCTTTTTCCTCTCATCTGCAGGATGTCCTTTGAAATGTTCTGATGAAGATCTCCACAGCTGAACTTTGAAAATAAAAGTTACTATAACAATTGAAGATAAATTTAGTCTCACTTGAGTGACTGAATTCTTGCTTTAAAAAGTCAGGAAAACAATATTTCTTTAAAAAAAGTCTGGTGAAAGCTGCCAGAGAAGCAGCATTTTTAGTTTTTAAGAGGTATTTACCTGAATTCTACTTGATGGTAAGTACTTGAGGGCAGGCTCTGCTCTTTGGAGGAAGCTGGACAGAATATTAACTGGCTTGAGTTCTGTCTTGAAGCTAACTCCACACATGGGAACAGCATGATCTGTTGTCAGGCCTGAGTGGGCACAGAAATCCTGAGCAAAGAAATGGGAGAGCTCCTCTGCCCCATGTAAATGAAATCTTAGCACTTTCTCTCAGTCCAGGTAGAGGACATTGCTGCAGAGGGACTGCACACCCAGGTCTAGAACATGCTCTCTTTCTAGAACAGAAACCAGCCATTTCCAGACAGTGGAAGAACAAAGAAGAAAGACCATAATTGGATCTCACTGTTTGTGGTTTTATTTTCTCCCCTCCCTTTGCTTTCTAATGAGAGTCAGCAATTTGGAGAGTTTGTGGACACAGTGTTCACTGGAGGAGCTTTCATTTCATGGTTACCCACTTGTGCTCATTGCCAACTTTACAGCTAATTGAAACAAAACTGAGCTTGTAGATTAAATGGCAACCCCTGGGATTTGTTTCTGCAATTACCAGCACTCCTAGACAGATTCTAATTCAATACCAAGTTCTTAGACCTACATGCAGAAAACATTGGGACAAATCCCACTGCCTGGATGACATCAGAGTTAACTCTGTCCAGTCCAATTCAGTTCCTGCAGTCCATGACAACTGTAAGGTGAAATCATGGCCTATTCAAATCTGGGAAATCTGCCACCAGCTTTGTATAGTTAGATGAAGGCTAGGATTTCACCTTGGAAGACTGTAGGAACTCTTTTTTTCTTGACAGCACTACATTTTCAGCTTCACAGCTTGCCTTGCAATGGCTGAAGTTTTACAGACTTGTCTTTTCCCTCAGTGTGGTCAAAGCTATTCATGCATTTCATAAAAACACAAGCTCAGCTTTGGAGCATAACCTTTTGCAAGCCCCTTGCAGATACCCTGTACCCAGACTGAATTCCCTGGATGGGAAAAAGGGGGCCACAAAATGCAGCACTTGCAAAAAAAGCTTTTTGAAAGCAGTTTCCAGGGGTTAAAAAGTAACCAGTCACCTCTGAACTATTTTCACCAACAGATATTCAATCTGAAAAGCATTTGCTTTTCAGACTGGGGGGTGAACACGTGGTTAAGCAGATTCACAATGCGATACCAGGCAAGAAAAAGTTGGCTTTTTCTGAATCTTCTCATTGGCAGAGAGAGCTGGAGAGAATGCACACTGACTAGCAAGGATTTCTACTACCATATCTGTTTCCACAGTGTAAAGCAAAATTTATCTGCCAACTCACTGACAAACTTTCTCCACTTCTAATTCAATTGAACCTGCTTTCGCTCCAGACAGTGCAGCTGGAGAGTTAACATGATAGAGCAGAAACCAGCCATATCAGGTTCTGGATCACCTTTTCTTGCCCTCTTTCAGCTCACCAGTAAGAATTCAAGCCTGGAACAAATGCTAAACTTCTCTAAGTGATGCTACAAGCCAAACAATCCTTGGCTTAGCACTGGGAAACTGGCAGTTTTCATCCTGAACAGCCAAGGATATAGTAAAACTGGAAGAGAAAATATGGGAGAAAATGGCTGGAGAACTTTTGTGTGAGAATAGTTGAGGGTAGGAAAGAAAACAGATATGCTCAGCCCTATTAAACTCGAGGGAGAATTGTGTGAGCAGTGAGGGATGGACAGTACCTTGCAGATTCCAAGAGGTATTTGATGCCAGATAGAATAAGCTGGAGGTGTGTACAGAGTAGAAGAGGGGAGAGAGGTTTTTATACCCTCACAGAGGTTGTTAAACTCTGGAACTCTATGCCACATGTAGGCCCTTGACATGGGCTCAAAAGTTAGACAAAGGCATAGAAGAAAAATCAATAAATCAATTGCAGAGCTACCCAAACACAACAGATACCACTACTGGGTCAATATCTCTGAATGACAATTTTTCAGAGGCTGAGAGAGAACACCTTGGGGAACTATGGATATCAGCTGTCTTGTCTTTATACTCTTCCCTGGATATCTGCCACAAACTACCAGTGCAGACAGCACCCTTAGAAAACTGGGTATAAGAAGATAAAAACTGTCTGGATCCATCTGTGCTCAGAACCAGAAACTCATGCTACAGGAAGGAAGTATATGAAAGAAATACAGGTCTGCTTCTCTGAGCTAGCGCCCCCTGCACTCAGGGTCTCACAACCTCCTTTGTAAGGACACTCTGAGATGGAGACTTACAGGTGTCTTCCTTGACAGATTTTAAAAGTGATTGAACAGCTCTAATGGGAAGGAAATGCACCTATGATTTCACTTATTACATGAGTTCAGCTGCCTGAGCATTTCTGCCTTCCTGTCTATCTCCTTTCTTAAGATTATCTGACACAATGAAGTTGCAATAATGAGGAGAGCTCAGTGATCCCACATTTCTCTACATCTTGTGGAAATAGTCAGGTAGAAGGGAATGAAATCTTATTAGCTCTCCCAGGGAGAGAAATCGTGTGCAGCCTAAGGCCTATTAAACATCAGAGAACTCACACAGGGCAGTGTGTATTGGAAAGGTGGCAGTATGTGTTTTGCCCTCACAGGGAAATTAGTTTTGTTGTCAAGTTGGATGCTGAGATCTGATATCTTTGCCCAATTTGATCCACCATGGGCTTTCCACATCTTTACTCCAAAGGTCTGTTTATGAAGAAAAACCAATTTTAGCAACTGCCATGCAAATGTCACATTTTATGAGCAAGAAAATTTCTCTAAGAAGGGCTTTTTTTTCCTTTTTTTTTTTTTTTTGCAGGCTTTCAGTTCATGGCCTGGGTCTCCATGCCCCTTATTGCCCCCCCCCCCCCCCAGTACAGAAATGGACACTGTGAATTTCTGTCTGAGGCCAGCCTTGGCAAAGAAGCCAACGAGAAGAGAAACAGTCTGTGCTCTAATAAGTAAAATATTTATGTCTTGCTTTGGCTAACATACCCTCTTTCAATAAAATAGTTTTCCCAGGAGAAGTTCTATGAAAGGGAGGGGGTTCCTTTATTATGTCCTCAAATAATTCTTTTCTGCTCCCCTTCAAAAGCTTCAAAATCAAAGGACACTGTGCTCTGAAGCTTTTTGTTGCCATTCTTGACTTTGTTATCATTAGTTATTACAACCATTATATTGATTTCCATTATGAGCTCTCAGGAGCCCTGCCTAATCAGCACCCCATTCCAGGAAAGGCTCTGACAAGTCTCTCACAGCATATGCATACACAAAGCTTGTAGTCTACAAAGACCAGCTAAACAGACTGTTAACACATTGCCATGCCAGGGAGCTGCAGCATGGAAAACACCGGCAGCTCAGCAGCAGCCCCTGCAGAGCCCAGGACAGAGAGGGAACCAAGCTCTTCCCAGGCACTGGTCACTGTCTCAGGTGACCATTTGACACAAGGAGATCCTCGAGACACTCTCCACTCTCAGGAGGACCATCCATGGTGTTCCACACTTTAGCTCATGCCTCACCTCACAGCCAAACACTGCTCCAGCTTTACAGCTCCCACAGCAATTTGTCTGATGTAGGGCAGGTCCAAGCTCAGGTGGAGGGTCACTGGCCTGACCTATTTCTGGTCCCATCATCTCCAGCACTCTGCCGTGCAGGTGACAAAACCACTCGTGGCAACTGCTCTCTCTTGCTAGCGTTATATTACAGATGCTTTTGGCCTATCCCAGTTACTTGTATCATCTCCCTTATTCAAGGCAGGCGACAGAACTGAACCCACTCAGCTGAGAAGGATGACTCAGTTTTGATGGAGCAAGATTTCACCTCAGAAAGTTACATGCAGACAGTAAAATTTCAATTCTTGAAAGATGTGTCTATCTACTTAGAAACAAAGCTGGCTTGTCAGTAATCACAAGACACATCCTGGTCCATCTAAAATTCCTCCCCTCAGTTTTGCTGGCAGGGGTTTAATTTGAAGGCAGGGAGCAGACACCTCTGCAGTTGTAGAGATCCCCCTCCTCAGACTGCTTTTTGCTCACTGCTTACCTGCATTTCAGACCAACCTCACATGCACCTACAAGCCATTCTTTGCCATGTATCTCTGGGACACAAGGCTTTGTTTATATGCTTACAATACCTCTGTGTCAATGCAGGAAGCTGCGTCCTTGGAGAGAAAACTCATTTTCTTTACTTGCCTTGCTTTCTTTACAAAGCTCCAATCCAGGAGGCACAGCTGGGATTTGAGCTGGCCCTTCATAGGTCCTCAAAAATATGTACGTGACAGAGCTACTAGGAATGTCTCAAGAAAAAGTCTTCAGTGGTGACTCTCTTTATTATATTCCAGGGAACCCAACTCAGTTATAAATCCCTAGCAACCTGCCTGCATTATGTTTTTGTGATGGAAACCTATCTACCAGCTCTCAGATGGCGGAAAACTGCAGATGTCACTTCACTTCTCTTTGAACTAATGACCTCAAAGCAAAGTGCTCTGCTTAATGGTTCACTTATGACTCTGCAGACTCACTCGGCCTCTCCTCAGTTACCACCCCACCAGAAACTGTGGTTTGGTGGGGGGAAGGAGAAGAAACAAAAAAAAAAAGCCTACCCTAGACTATTACCTCTAAAGAAAAGACAAGGAGGAAAAGTCCCATGGATACCAATAGCAAAAACACACACAACCTAGAAGGAAGAGAGAAAAGAAAACCCTATTTGGGATTTTAAAAGAAAAGTTGAGCATGCACACAATATACTCTTTGGCAAAGGAGCCCACGCTGGAAAATGTTGCAGCTCCAACATGCTGTGCTCAGAGAAGGTGTTAATGGTCCAGCCATCCTGTATTATTACACACAAACAGGAGAGGCCCTGCAGAACTGTAGGGGTCTTTTAAGATCCCCGCCCAGATGGAAAGAGCAGAGAGAGTTTTGTAGGATTAACACAGGAGGAGAGGAAGGAAAGAGGTGAAGTAAATGTAATGTCCCAACACTACAGCTCTGAGCTATCAAGGCAGCTCTGCTGTCTCACACATTGAAATGGGATCCTGTGGCTGCCCTGCCTTCCACCCCTCGGCCTCTGCTCCATGCACTCACTGCAGGATGCTGGGGATTCCCTTCTCTCTGGGACTCTGGGCTGCATTAAGGGCCAGATGCATTTAGGATCCCAAACTCCTTTCAACTTGCAGCAGGAGTCAGGGGTTTCAGGCACTTTGTCTTCTTGGGGGAAACACCCAAAATGTGTTTGCAGCTGATGTCTGGAGCTGTACAGACAGCTTCTTAGAATCACAGATACTGATGGCTCTTGTGCTTGAAGGAAGAAATACTGGCAAGGCCGTGACACTGGCCTGTGTGTGTTTGCTTAATGAGACTGATGAAATCTTCATCCAATTGTCAATCTTTTTGGCCCTACAACCACACACCAAAATCTCCACGTGGCTGTGAGCTGCCAGGCATAAAGCTCTGGGTGAAAGCCAGGAGTGTGTGTGCTTGTGGTCTGGGAATTTACATGCAGCATGGAAGGTGTGGTGTTTTCCCCAAAACGTGTCACAAACACAATGGAATACCCAAGGGCTGCTTCACTTGACCAGGGATGCTGCAACAAAATTTCATATCCAGAAAAAAAATTTGGTCATATCCATATCAAAGCTAAAGCTGTGCAAGAATCAATACTGAGGGGAGAGAGTCACTGTGAGACTACACAGGACCACTGATTCTTCAATGTGCAAATGTTTTAATAAATATTGAAACTTTGTAAATCAGCCATAAATTAGCTGGGCTTAGGTGGAGGAGACAATCAAGTTCTGCAAGCTAACCTCTAGAAGAGCGAATTGTGACAGTATTGAACACTCATTAATCTCTTCTCAACAATAACCAGCTGCTATGAGAGGTGAGTAATGTCCAGAAGAAAATGCTGCTGAAAATTCAAACAATAAACTGGAGGTGCCAGTGCTGGCTTTCCCATTTGTGGACATGATTCACTGTCATAATCTTTATAAGAATTCTTCTCAGAAATGTTTGGAGACTATTTTTGACTGGTCTGTGGAGGGACAAGTCCAGAGTTATAATTAGCTGTACACTGCTAGGCAAAGTGCTGGACTGTTGAACTCATGTACAATTTTCCTGTGGATTAGATTGAATTCCTGATGTAGGAAAAACTATTCGAGCCTCCATTCTGTTTTTATTTCTGAGAGCTTAACACACATGTTACTGACTTCAACCAAGTGATTTCCAACATATACCTGTGAGAATGCAGGATCAAACCACAATGTGTTATGTTTCAAAATATTTTTTCACAATAAGTTGGTTTAGTGAACTCACTTTTCACCCCTAGAGAGCTGACTGTAATGAGATCACACAGAGAAAGGATATGGAGTTTCACACTAATCTCCAGGAGACAACATGCCATATCCAAAAATCCTCTCTCAAATCAGAGAGTTGTGGAGAAATAGCATCTGTGGAGATAATTTGAAGGAAGCAGAGAGGTCAGAATTTCAACTGTCACATGAAGATTTGGAGTGTACATATCAAGATATTGTGAGGGTGTGTTTGCTTCCAACTTATGAAATTCTTCAGTCTATTCTATACCTTAAGCTTCACTGTCTTGTGAGTATCTGTGACATTTTTTTATATTGTAAGAGGTTTTTTATTTTTCTTTTTTTTTTCTCTACTTGCAAATAAAAAATACAGAATTCTTTGAAATCATTAGGAAAAAAATTCTTCCCTGTGAGGGTGATGAGACACTGACACAGGTTGTCCAGAGAAGCTGTGGATGCCCCATCCCTGGAAGTGCTCAAGACCAAGGATGGCACTTTGAGAAACCTGGTCTAGTGGAAGTGTCCCTGCCCATGGCAGTGGGGTTGGAACAAGATAATCTTTAACGTTCCTATGTTTTTTTAATAGGGGTAACCTCAAAATCTATCATGACAGCAGAACAACATTTGATATCTTTCTGTGGATAAACCTGCTGTGAGTTTTCCTTTAGCAACAGAAAGCAGCATGACAGGTTGAATTCAGCATTAGCTAGATGAGATCTGAACTCTATTGCTACAAGGAAATGAGAATCGGAAAAGAGACTCTATTCTCATAAAATCAAATTGCACTAACCCCTGTCCAACAATCAAGCTAACAAATCTGTGAGGGGAAATGTTTGTCCCTGCCCTCTCTGCATCACTCCAAGATTTAACTGGTGTGTTTAATTCTTCATTTTCAATGCAAACATTTCAAATTCTAGGGGCAAATTCATGGTGTTTGTCAGTTTTAATTAAATTACATGCTTTATTTTTTTTTTAATTAAATAGCCTAAAAGGAAATAAACTGCAAGAAATACTCTAACAAATTATTTAGAAGTATTTCATATGTATCTAAGAAAAGAGCCAAATATAAATTGACAGCTTAGTGCAAGAGAACTTCAATCTGGGTTTTATTGCAATAACAAAAGTACGTATTTAAAAGCCTTCACACAGAGCATCTATTCAGAAACAAGCCCGAAGACAGTCAGGGAATTAAAAAGAGGATAGTGTTTTGAATTAATCTAGAACATTTTTGTGGATTAGTTTACAAGCACAGAATGCCTCAGGGGCCTAGGGAGAGAGCAGAGCACTGAAGTCAGAGGGATCTGTCTTTTTCCTGTTGCTGGTGATTAGTTCATATCTCTTTGACACCATGTTTACAAGCCCCTAATTGCCTCATTAATACCTCATTATTACTTAGAAAGTGAAGAAGCTTTTAGCTTTGAAGCTGCTTTGCTGCACTTGAAGGCAAATATACGGTGAATTTTGAATGTGTTGGTACTAATTAAAGTTGAAGTCTGTTTCCTGTTGCTTGTGAGTGGGTGTTAATGGCTTCAAAGAAAAAATTAGGCTTCAATTTATATTACTCGCCCCTTAACTTACACAGTAATAAGTGCAAGTAAGAAGCCCACTTCTGCAAACTGGATTTACAAAGGGACACAGACCCACAGGTCTATTTTCTTTTATGCTTTTTCAGTGTGAACCTCAGTCTGGGAGAGCTTGTTCACTATTAGACCATCTGGAACAGACTGATGCTGGCAGTTCAGTCCACACAGATCCAGCCTGTACCTTCCCATGCTGCCATGGATGGACATGGTCCCATATTCTCCTTTTGCATCAGAACCTGAAAGTGAAACTGAGTCATTATCATGTAAAATTGCCTTGGGTCTGTCTGTCTCCTGCTCTGCATGGATTGTTTCCAGGTCACCCTGGAAAAGTTTGGTTCAAAGCACAACTAAAATCAGGCACAAGATATTGTGAGTTTTCACTTCCAGCCATATGCACATATTATAGATATGGATACATTCATTAAAAAATACATGTGCACATATATGTAACAATACAAGGCATCTCACTGCATCCAGTAAGCACATTCTTCCTGAAATGTGTCTGAGGCTGAGACCTTTGGAAAGGGATCCAGTTTTTAAATGACTGTGCACAACTGTTTCGATATACCAATTGCAAATAAGCCAATGACCGCAATTATGGTTGCTGGAGTATCATATAAGTGAATAAATGAGATGTTTAGAACCTCATTTGGGCTGTAGAGATGCACTGTCTGATAATGTTTCAAGGAATTTTCTTCCAGACAGAAAACAGACAAAGCAGACATTAACCACAACAAAATCAATTCCATGGGAATTTTTTAAAGAGAAATGTGCTTTCTTTAATTTAGCTTGTTTTCAGGGGATGTAGTGAATGGAGAAGAGGGTAAAGGAGAAGGAAAAGATGCCCATTTTTGGTAAAAGCATTCAGTTTCTTAATAAGAATTTTGGATGAGAAAAACAGTGAAAAAGTGTCTTTGCTGAAAGCAAATGGAAAACCCTACACAGACTGGAAGATTTGGATACAAAAATAAAATGTTTTCCCTACAAATTAAATTCCCAAAGAGGCATTTTTCACCAGCATTGTTTTTCAGTGGTAGGGGCTGGGGGTGGGTGCAGAAATAAAGCAAGTCTAGAAGGCTGAACATTCCTTGATGAAGGAGTCAGGATTTGGCTGAGAGTCCCCAGACTCAGGGTTTAGCTCAGGCTGCTCAGAGTCACCGGTGATTAACAGGCCTTGTTGTCACAGGCCAGGACAGCAGGTCTTGGCTTACTATGAGCACTCCTAAGGCAGAGCTCAAACAACTCAGCCTTTCACGTTCCTCTCATACCTCACATCTCCTCTAAATGGAGGTAAATTGATAAAATTCTGACTTAATTTTATTTCTGCGTTAAAAATGTCAATAATGTTAAATTACACACGTAGCTTGACACCACCCCTTTACATACATGACTGTAAAGAATGCACATAAGAAACAAAATTTACCTAAAATTCTTGGACAGAAACCCAGTTTAAAATATGGGTAAGGAAGGAACCCACTCCTCCTGTGTTATATTTACAGTATCTTTGATTTATAGCAAACATTTTTAAAAAGTATTAAAACAAAAATAATTAAGGCAAGCCAAATCCTTTTCCTTGCCAGCATGCAAAGCTTGTCTGACTGGACATATTGAGGCTATCAATCGGTGGTGTGTATTTATAACCCAGTGCTCAGACAACTTGGAACGACAAATGCAAACAGCCACAAAGAAGTTACTTTGTTCACTTGGCACAAACAAACCCCCAAGATGAAAAGCAGCCTGGCGTTTATTTTGGGCCAAGCTTCCTCATCTGACGATCCACGACGTGGCACGGAAAGGGCAGTGTTACCAAACGACACGAAGCACATGGAGATGCATCATTAGAGCAAACACAGACCAGGGTGCCAGATTTTGTTATTCTTGCTTCTTCCTTCCCGGAATGGATGTCACTTTCCCTCCGTTCTTCTCCTCAAAGCACACTGGTTTGGAGCTTGGTTGTTTGTTGTTTGTTTTTGTTTTTTTTTTTAAGGACCAGGCTTGTCGGCACAGCCTGAAAAGCCCTTAGAGCTATAATTTAAAACTGAATTGTGTTGATTAAAAACACGGCAAGCATCTGACTGCAGACATGTCTGAAGACTTCCACATGCATAATCAAACGAGGACTGGGGAAGACATGGTGGGATTTGCCAGCAATATTAAAGCAAGCTATGCAGGCACATGATCCCCAACTGTGCCCTAGCAGGCAGCCTGGGAAATGCCCATCTAGAGATGTGGTGGATTCCCTTAACTACTGAGCCACGAAGACCTGAGCTGTCCAAGTAAGCAAGACACTGTGATGGTCAGTCATTCTTGAGAGGCTTCTCAGAACAGAGAGTTCAAATCCAAGACTAGAGGAAGAAACCTCAGTGGGGTCCAGGCTGGTTTGGTACTGATACTTCATTTATTCTCCAACGTGACTGAATCACAAGAGAAGAAACAGAGGGGAATGGAAAGAGCAAAATAAATCCAACAAAGTGTTTAGCCAGTGAGCTTAGGGTTTCCTGGGAGGAGAGCACAGTGCCTTTTGTGGGAAGCTGGCTGAGAGAACAGCAGCAAGGAGACAGCCACCAACAGATAATGAACAGAGGCTGCAGGAGACCATGAACAGTTTGGTTTTAGCAATGATGGTGCTGTTCCAGTTCAAAGAGGGTATCTTGCCATCTTCCATGGCTCCTTCAGGGGAAGATCTGGTCAGGCTTCTTGTCCTTATCTCCATGGGCAGACACAGACACTGAGCCTTGAGTCACATTGTCCCATGCATGGATAATGGAAGCTCGGCTGTTTGATCCTACAATGCCTTCATTCTTCTCATACCTGCATCCTCTTAAGATATGTCACAGAGCTAAAAGCATGAGAAAGCCTTAATAAAGTTTTAAACTTCTGACAACACTCAGGCTTTAAAAGGAGGGTCATAGGTGATTTGGGAGACTTTTCTCTCATTTCATTTAAGAAAAGGACTTCTCACAGCTCTTTAAACACCAGAATAGATATACATATATTTTTCAGTATATGGATTCAAATCCTTGGTTTCTTTGGCAAAAGGCCATATAAGTGCTCATGGATTTGTTATTACCTGCTATAAATTTACTACTCAGAAAGAATAATATTTCATTTGCTTTATCGTCGGTGCCTCTAAAGAAGGTGAAAATAGATTTAAGTCTTTCATTGAGCATCTTGATGAGGGCAGAGAAGGAACATAAAAAGAAGCCAAAAGGACACTTGAAGAATTGATATAAGGCTCCATCAGCTATAATTCAGTTGATACACTCAGGTCTCCTTTGCAATGAATTATAATGCCAAGAGATTTGTTCTGTAAATTCTGTCCAGACTTGGCAACACCATTCCTAAAAAAAGGAAAGTCCCAGGGGACTAGAGCAATACTTTTCATCTGAATAAGCAGAGTTTGATCTTACTCATGTTGGCTTTTAGGTGCTTCCTATTTTACACAGAGGAAGAGGGGCCATAGAGACAGTTCACCAGCACAGGTAGGAGCAGGACTGTCATAGCATATGTCACAGTCAAGACAGCCATGATAGTCTCCATACAATTTCAGAAAACTTCAACCCATACAGAGTAACATCATATCACATCAGAAGGCTTTAAGCATCCACCCATTCTTGTTCTTCAGCACAACCCTTTATGCCCTTATCGTACATGCATCGCACCTGTGTGCCCTCTGTTCCCTTCTGGGATTGGTCAGTGCACCTGGGCACTGTCCACTGTTCAATGCTGTTCACCTGACCTACACAGCTGTACCCCACTGGGGATGAGGCTGGGCTGCAGCCCCACTCCCAATTACCACAAACTGTGAACCTACACAGGACCTAAAACTCTTCAGTTTGCAGATTTGTGGGCATATGCACAGCTTCACAAAGTTAAATCCATCAAGCTATAGCCATTTCCTTGGCAACTCTATTTATTCCATGACTCTTTATTGTCTTCACAGCGACCTTATTCAGAGGAGACACTGCAGGGATCTTACCTCCCTGTATCAGCCCCCAAATGAAGTAGGCTTGGGATTCAGAGAGCAGGACCTGGGCTTCAGCAGTGGCGGAGATCCAAGTGTGCAGAAAATTGTGCTTGGTTTTTTGTGACAGTGTAGAGTGAAATCAAAGAGTTGCGCTGTTTGGTCTCTGGAGCTTCTCCAAAACTTATGCTCAGACCCAGACTTGCCTCCATTTATCAAATTTACTTAGCTTGAAGAGTCTGACCATGTGGTTACCACCATATTAGCATCTGAGATATTAAGTTTATGCTACTGAACAAATTTATGACTTGAAAGCCTGATCCCTTTCACTAGAGATTCAAGATGTGGACAGATGAAGCAATTTGCTCAGAGTCAAAAAGAGGATGGCTTGCAAAGTTGAGGACTAAAGCAGAAGCCCCGAGTCCCAGGTTATTGGCCAGTGCCCAGGGGGATCCCTTCTCCTTTCCAGGGATTGAGAGATCAGTGAATTGCTCTCTAAATGCTTCCAATGGGAACTCTCCAAAACACAGCAAATGGGATTTTTCACACTTTGACTAATGAAAGCTTGGCACATGGCATGACAAATAAAATCCTCGCTGCCAGCAGTACAGATATATATAAAATGATGTTTATTTCTACAGGGCTTGTGAATAAGCAAGACATTTTTCATCCATGAAAGGCAGTGCATGTGTAAGTTAGCAAAAACAACAGAAAGTGTGACTGATGATCCCAATGAACATCATCTCAATGATATTTAAATAGTGATAACCTTTTGCTTCTCAGAAGAAAATCTCTCTTTTTACTTCACCCTACAAACTTCCAGGTTTATTGTGGCTATATTTATCTGCTCTTGACAGAAATACAGATATAATTCATCCTTTTGTTTTATGTTTAGAGACTAGTTATCATCACAGGGCTAGGCATGTATAGAGAGAGATGCAACAAGATGTGCTCAGAAAGCACAGTGCCTGCAAGATCTGCTTCCACATGAAAACAAAAGTAGTTTCTAACAAGGGGAGAGAACTCATTCTTCTTGCCAAAAAATGGTATTTATTTTATTTGATGCTTTTTTTCCCTGCTTTCCTGGTGCTTTCCACATGACCAGTGCTAGCAAGAGGAGAGACTAGTCCTTAACTGCCCATGCAGGCAGACTAAAAGTGATTAGGCACAAACTGGGACCAATATGCACTAAAGACACCCTTCCAAAACAGACAGTTTTTTCTCTTTGTCTGCTCAAACTGTTTGGAAATGAGTGCACTGAAAAAAGCCCTGAAAACAGTAACTTCTGTGATAAACTGATAATGGGATCCTACCAAATAAATAAAAGATGGCCTGGCCATAGCCTTCCAGATCTCACCAAACTTGATATCATTAGGACAGCTCAGCAGAGGAACCCTTATAGGCATTTCAGGGACTTGCCATAGTGTGAAATGTTTATTTTTTTTTCTCAAGCTGAAAAGGATTACTAGGACTATTTTAAATTTTTTTTCAAAGCAACAATAGAAGAGCTTTATAGTTTTGCAATAATCAGAAGATATGTAAGAAGAGATGGGTAAGTTGTGAAGTACTTTAGGACAGCAGAGCATCAGGTTTTATTTGATTAATTCTTCCCTACAGCTTGGAATGGATATACACAGTGTGATTTCAGGGCAGGAGTAGCTTCAAAGTATGGGCTGAGTATCACAGAGCCAGGCATGCACAGTTGGATCTCAAATGTATAAACCACTTTGACTTGCACATGAGGAAGGAAAGGGTATGATTACTATGATCTGAAATGTCAAAGCTTCTTCCACATGATTAAATGCATTTACATGTTCTACTCAAACCAGCAGAAGTTGTTTCCAGGCAACAGCAAAAAATGAGTAGGACTCCACACTAGGTATGTGGCTGTACAACATACATATGCACTGCTCCTCACCTGAGAGTTCCTAGAAACAGGACAAAGTCATGATTTGGACAGAGAACTGGCAGTGTTACGAGAAAATTACATGTATTGAGAAAGCTCCCTTTCATTTTCCTCCTGGGGGAGAGGACAAGGATGCAGCATAGAGATGGTTAGGATTCCCTTCTAATAACCACAATCAGATTTCTCCTGCAGCAGGTGCCCTAGAAGGCCATGAGTGGGTAGCACATACTGGCTGTAGCATCCCCAGTAGCCCATTTATCAGGAAACACCATCACAGGCTGAAATCCAGGTGTTGAAATCCAGAGAGAAGACCATCCCCATGATGAGAATCCCCACAATGACTCTGCGAAAGCATTGCTGCAGTGCTGGCATGAAATTTGAACCTCAGAGTCTCTCACACCACTAGCACTAAGGCAGAGTCCTTCTCCTTAGCCTTACTTAGAAGTAATTTTATAACTTCGTAGGGAAATTTGTTATTTACTCTTTTTAATGGACTCAGGATGACTTGGAAAGTCTCACCAAGTATTTGCACACTGGTCTGGAGGAGCAATAGCTTTGTGCAGGACTGCTGTTAAAAAGCAAGAATGCAGGTGACCTGAACCAAAAGAATGGATGGCACAGGCTGGATGAAATGAGGTCAGTAGCTATTACAGAGGGCTACCCCCAGCCTCCACTCCTAAGTGAGATGAGCATCTGGTTGGGTCAGTGGAGGTCCACCTGACCCAGCTCTGGCCAGGCTAGATTTGACCCCTTCTAAACCTACTTGTCTAAGATACATGAAACCAAATAAACACACTCATATGGCATTCTGAGATTAGGGAAGTTTAGATCCTGGCCAATTTCTATTGTTAAGCTCACAAAACGCTGTGATAAATAATGGAAAATGCTTCAGCTGCCATTTATTTGGGGCACTTTTACCACGTGACATCAGAAAATATGCCATGGTGGAATTTATTAACATAAAAATGGACTCAGTGAGACTTTGTGAGCTATAAAACTTCCAGCTAACTAGACTTTTGGTTGTCCAATCAACAGATGGTATTTTTCTGAACTGGTTATGTTGATTCACAGCACTGAAGTGGTTACTGGAAAAAAGGACCATGAGTTTAATAAGGAGCAGGCCCACACACACACAACAAATGTGAGCCATATTCTACCAGCTCCAAAAGAAAAAAAATTAGCAGTTTTTATACCAAATTGCCAAAATATTGGCACACTTTGCATGTCTATTATGTGTTCCAAGCCACCAGAATAGGAATGCTGTTGGCAAATGAACTACATCAGACATACACACAATACTACTGGATTTCCTTGGAATATTCTGCTCCAGGTTAGGCCAAAAATGCAGAGACTCTCTTTCAGAAGTGCTGTCTTGGAGGGCCGGTTTAGCTGCTTTATAATAAAGACTCATCCCACTTTAAAAACCCTCTGAGGCTTCTCATTAATAAATGCCAATGAACATAATATGATATCCGGGTTTTATAAATCAATGGCAATCTAGAAACCAGGAAAAGAAAACAGAGTGAATAACAATAAAGAGTGGAGCATTTAGAGGACTCTTGAGCAGCTGAACTCACAATCATTCCCCAAACATGAAAGAGGCTTCAACTGTTTATGAAATTAAGTGGAGCTTTTGGAACTGCATACTGAACTATGTTGAACAGGAAGAAATCTCTTTGCTTATTAGGCCTCAAGGAGATAATCTGTAGTGCTATGGAAACAGCTACGGCCTTTTCTATGCAGCAGGGAGATTACTTCTGTTCAGGTGGATGAGCTGCTTTCAGATCTTTTTTTCACAATCTCTCTGATTTAATATACTTTAGGAATGGAACAGTAGTGTTCTGCTTCAGGTGCAGACAGAAGATCTTGAAAACACAGGCTACACCATACTTGTAGTAGGACATCAGGGAAAGAGAGGCTTCTGCCTCCATAGGCTAAAATTCAGAATATTTTTGAGAGGATGGAAAAAAGGATTGAAAAGCATATAAGGGAGCATTAATAGCACTCACCTATCCTATCATCTTGTGTGTATATTTATATATATATATACATATATATGAATGCACTAATATATATAAACACACACACATAGCTACATACACCTTCTTAGAGGTGTGCATAGGTAATAATATAGACATACACAAGCACAGACTAAACTTTATACAGAGGGAGAATGCATTCCAGAGTCTGACACTGGGAAAGGTTTTCTTCAGCTATTTACACGCCTAGTCTCAGGCAGGATGTGGTCTGTCATTGCAGAGGCCACAGCACAAGGTGAGACTTTGCAAAATGTAATACAAGCTATTAATGCTGGTTGGTCTGCAAAATTCATACCTCGTTCTTAGAAGGGAGGATGTCAGGATTGAGAGGGGATTTTCTTCAAGAATTAGATTGGTTGTTTTTGCTACACTGAGACAAAAGACACTGAACTGGACACAGAAGGACAAGCAGGCAAGAAAATATAAAATCAACTACAGTGACTACATTGTATTGCTTGCAACACACATGAAAAAAAAAAAAAGTGTGAAACATTGTGGTAATTCAGTAGTTTCAGCATGACAGCCTTAAGTAGTGGCTGCTTGTTCACCTGACAACTGCATGTTTCAAATCATGAATTGCACAGCTGAGCAACGATGTTTTATGTGACTACAACATCAAAATCAATCTTCTGCAGGAAAATCTATTTGCCAGACATATCACAGCACAGGTATCACAGCAAATAACAAGTCACGGCATGACAGCTAGTGGTGCAACTGCTTTGGGCTTAATACTTTTTGGAGTCTAGGACGGCTACAGAGAATGCCACCTGTGTATAAGAGTAAAGAAATCTAATTAGCATCTTTGACTGAACTTCAGCAGCATGATCGAACATTGAAATGAACCCTGCTCAGAGTGGCTGGACCAGAAACCTCAGGAAGTTCTTCCAACCTAAATTTGTTTTGTAATCTGTAGCATACAAGAAGATTGAATCTCATCTACCATCTTTGGCAGGAGCAGAAGACACCTTCAGCTTCATTCATGGAAAAAGGAAAAGCTGTGTTCTTATTTTCCAGTTTTGACACAGGAGAGGTTGGGGAGACTCACTGGCCAGCAGAGTTCCCTACTGCCAGAAAGTTTTTAGAAATGCAGAGACTGAAACTCACCGGCTGCCTTCAAATGAAAGTACACCAAGGTGGAGACGGGGAAATACTGCTCCCTCACAGGCCAACAATATGGTGTTTTTCCCGTGAGAAAAGTGAGCAGAGAGGAGCACATTCTTTAAAAAAAAGTTACACTTCCCTGCATGCAAATACCGATCCCTCACAAGCTGTTTTCTCTCTGATCAAATAATCTTCTTTACCTGTTGGAAACTCACTGTAATTACAAGTTTCAGTGCATGCTTCTCATTAACAAAGAAACCTACCCTCTATTCCATGGAGTTTGTTTTACCTCATTAAACATATTGTTAAAGCCTCCACAAATATATTTTATACCCACATGGACTCATTGAATCTGGCTGTCTTCACTTCCTGTTTAAGCACAACTCATTTGGTAAGTTGTTGCCTCACCACACCCCTAAAGTGGTTAACTTTAAGTGGTTGGTGAAATGATTAATATTTATTTAGGAAGGTTCTTTGAAAATGATACATGACATAAATAACTATGTATTATGCTTCCACAAAAATAATACAGCTTTTGTAAGATTAAAAGCCAATTCTCCCATTAATTTTCTTAAAATTTGTTAAACCAAATTAACATAACCTTCCATTTGCAGCTTAGCCCTCCTTTCTCTTCACAGTTTTTAATAATCTGTATTTTCTATCTGATTACTTTTAATCACACTGTTATACTGCTTTTACAGCCTTGAGCTTTATTACAAAGCTTCTCTGTTAGTCCAGATAGGCACAAAACAGTAGCAGGTAGGGAGCAATACACATTTTCCAAAGATCAGCACCATTATTTAATGTTTTTGTAAATATTTACTTTAGACACAGGCTAAATGTTAGTTAAGATTTGTTCTAAACTGCTGTGTTTAAAAGCAAAAATCACGAGGACATATGGAACTCATCTGAAGGAGAAAAAAAAATGTTACAATTTCACAAAAGAATTAATTTCTTTACTCTTACCAAAGAGTTGCCTTCATAAAACTTGTGGCATGCTTTTGTATCTTAGGTGGAACATCATGACACATACCATGTGGTTTTGTGGTCTCCTCTTCCTACTGCCCAAAACTCTGGCTGCAGTTTCCCCAACCTGACTGCCCCACCAAATCTGTACACACTCTCATCGTGCTCTCACTGGGATTTCTGCTCCTGTTCCGCTCTTTCCCCCCCCCCACCTTCTTCTTAGTCATCTTACCCACAAGTGGCATAAATCAAGGCGAGGCCATGTTTTCACAGCTAAACAGTTCTTGCAACATCAGGGCTGAGCTCAGGGAATCAGCTGGAAAACGTGCTATCTACACACACACACACACACACACACACACACACACACACACACACACACACACACACCTGCCTTTTGGCTCATGGAAGACGAGCACAGTGCCAAAGATGTTTGTTTATTCTTACACTGGGTGCTTTGATATGGATGCTATCGATGAGGGCAATCGCCTCCCTCACAGCACAGCACCCGGCACTGAACAGGGCCTCACATCCTCACAGACCTCCCAGGCGTCTTCTCCAGGGCGTGAGATTCTGGGTCACGTCACTCCTGATGTCCCTACCAGCCTCCTGACAAGGCCCCTCTGTTCTTCCACAGCTTTGGAAGAGATTTGGGTAGATCAAGTCAAAGCCAGTAAGCAAGGCAAGTGCAGCCATGCCACTTTGGAAGTGGCACTTGCTGAATGCAAGGAGAGTTTGATCCAGGTGGAGCAAATGCAGCTCTGTGTTCCAGTGTCATGACAGCATCAAGCCTGTAGCTTTGAAATCGTTCGTGGCAGCTTAGGGAAATCAACAGGATCCTGTGCTGTGACTCTACTTAGCCCTTGTTGTGTGGCATCTGCTGGGACATGGACTGCACAACTTTCCTGCTCTGGACCTTCATTTCAGGCCTGGGCACAGCCACCTACAGTGACCAAGCAGCACCCTGCATATTTGGGGTGGTCAGGCTGGGAGTGTGCTGAGGCACACTTGGGAGAAAGGTGGGGCTGCTGCAGAGAGACAGATGCTGTGGGCACATGAAGGCAGGCCCTGCCCTCCCCATCCTTGTGGGATTGTGCCATCACACCACAACGCCAGGGAAATGAGTTGGTGGGGAGGGCACAAGAGCAATGACTGCCTACAAAGCAACACACACACAGCTGCTACCACTCCATATCCCAACAGCACAGAGCCACAGGTGACTCCAGCACCCAGCCATGACTCGGTTGTCTCACTGGACCATCCTGCGCTGCAGCGATGGGACACCCTGTATGCTAAAAATCCTTCTGCCTCTCTGTTCCTCTCTATTTTTCCCTTATCTGAACCATATCCCTCAGGGTGGAACCAGAAAATCGAATCTTTATTTGAAATATTAAAGAACTAGAAACACAATGAGGAAAACCCAGTCCCTTAGTCCACCCGATTTTTATTTGTCTGGGAGATCAGGAAGTTAGAGAAGAGGATGAGTGGCATTACTTAGAAAGGAGCTGCTAGTTCCAGCACTGTAGTGAGGAGGATGCTCTCCTGCCAGGAGCAGCGTGCAGTGGATGCACACACAGTGGTTCCAAAATGCCTTTCAGCCACCTGAGGGGCTGCTTTGGTCCATCAGTCACCACAGCAATCAGTGTCCCTCACAGTCTCCATGGGGCTCTCAGGAAGCCACATTTACATCCAGGTGGGCCCGAGTCTGTCACTGTCCTTGGCAAAACTCTGCTGGCTCTGTGCATCATAATAGTAATGACTGCATTTCATCGTATAAATTTTGGTAGTTTTGGCCTTTATATTTACAGTGAGGAACTTCCCAGTTTTGGACAGGGTTTACCATCGGGGAGGTGATGGGCAAGCCAGGACACAGATCGGCTCTGCTGCACACAGGAGGATGAGGGTGATACCCGGGGCTGGGCAGCGTCCTGCAGGGAGAATGGGCGATGTCCGGCATCCTGATTCCCATCCCTGCCCAGAATGGATCTGGAGAGGCAGTTCTGGCATGTGACAGTGACAGGCCCTTTCAGCCTGTCCTCTGCTCTGAAACTCTTTAAAAACACGGTTAAGCCTGTGAGTTGGAGCTGCTGAACTCAAACGCCTCCTGCAACGACCTCCACAGAGGGCTCCAGACGCCCAGGGATCCTGGAAGTGCTCCCGTCACCAAGATTCACCTCAGGTCGTATTGCTGAGGCTTTTCGGTCCAAGCGGAAGCTGGATCGCTAATGATGCATGTTTGAAAACTACACGAGTTCCCTTCCTTCCATCCTCCTGGGAAGCTCAGAGGCAGGGGTCCCGGTGGGGACAGCTGAGGTACGGCGCTGCCCGCGCCCTGCAGGGCCCCGTCCTTGTGCGCTCCCCGCCGGGCTCGGAGGGGCCGGGGAAAGCCGGACACGTCCTGAGCGCGCGGCTCCGCGCAGCCCGCGGGGCTCAGCGGGGCGCCCCAGGGCATCCCCCGGGGAGCGGCTGCCCTCGCTTCCTGCCCGTGACAAGCCCCGTCGCACGGACTGTGTCAGTGGATGGAGTTTGGGGACGTCGGCACTTCTGTTTCAGGCGCGGGAGGCGCCGCGCAGGTGCCGCGGGACGGGCGGGCGCCGGGGAAGCGCCGCCGCCCCTCAGCCGCGGCGCCATCGCCCCCTGGCGGCGGCCGCTGGCGGCGGGAGGCGCGGGCGGGCCGGGGCGGCTGCGCGGAACTTTCCGCCGGCGCGCGCGTCCGGCCTCCGGAGCGGGGAGCGCGGAGCGGGGCCGGGGTGCGGGGCCCGAGCACCGCCCGTCTTCCGCAGGGCGCCGCGGGACCCCCTTCTCGACCGCCGAATTAAAGAAAAAAAATACTCAAAAAAACCCGTGGTTTTAAACTTTTTTACTTTCTGGCTGCTCTTCCCCCCACCCTTTCCCCCCTCTTCTCCCCCCCGCCCCTCTCCTCCCAACCTCCTCCCGAAGCGGCGGGGCGGGAAGGAGCGTCTCCGGTCTGCAACACCAAAGCATGGCGGAGGCTGGCGATGAGAACCGTCCTTCCCAAAGCATCCAGCGCCTCTGACAAGCCCGGAGCCAGAGGGGGTGGGGGTGGGAAAGGGCGGGAGGGGGGAGAGCATGGGAGGGAGGGGGCAGCCAGTCCTTCCCCCTGCACTTGTCAGATGCAGATGGGACTGGCAAAGTTTGTTTGAATAAAAAAAAAAAAAAAAAAAAAAGGCTAAAAAAAAAAAAAAAAAAGGGGGAAGAGCAGGAGGAGGGGGGAGGAAAAAAAAAAGATCCTAGAAATCCAAAAAGGCTCATCTGGGAAGGAGAGAGAGGAGACCGAGAGGAAGCGGGATGCAACTCAACCTGACGCTGATCTGCTTCGTCTTCGGGGGGTTCCTGCCCGACGCCGCGGCCCGGCGGGAGCAGATGGACACGGGGCAGTGCGACCTGCCCCGCTCGGTGAGCCGGGCCGGGCCGGGCCGGGCCGGGGGCGCGCCGGCCCGCGGGGGATGCGCGCGTGTCCGCGGGGCGCGCGGGGGCCGCGGGGCGCGGGCGGGACGGGGGCGCGCGGGGGACCCCCCCCGCCCAGCGCACGCGGGCGCGCGTGGCCCCACAGGTCCCCCACAGGTGTGGCGGCGCTGCCCCGCGCGTCCCCCGCGGCGAACCGGGACTGCCCGCGGGACCCCAGCCCCACGCGGGCCTCATGGTGCCCGTGGGCTTTGCTCGCTGCGAGCCCGCGTGGGGCTGGTGCGAGGAGAGGGGGAAGCGGGAAGCCCGCTCCTCCTGCCCGGCGGGCAGCCCTGAGGGTGGCATCGCCGTCTCCTTGCTTTGTGCCCCTCCATCACTGACCAGCCCCTCTGTTCTTCCCCGCAGCAAGGAGAGCTCAACTCCTTCCTCTGGACCATTCGCCGTGACCCCCCCGCTTATCTCTTCGGCACCATCCACGTGCCCTACACGCGAGTTTGGGACTTCATCCCTGACAACTCCAAGGCCGCTTTCCACGCCAGCTCCAGCGTCTACTTCGAGCTGGACCTGACGGACCCCTACACCATCTCGGGGCTGGCCAGCTGCCAGATGCTGCCGCACGGGGAGAACCTGCAGGACGTGCTGCCCCGGGAGCTGTACCGCCGCCTCAAGCGCCACCTGGACTACATCAAGCTGATGCTGCCCCACTGGATGACCCCGGACCAGCGGGGCAAAGGGCTCTACGCCGACTACCTCTTCAACGCCATCGCCGGGAACTGGGAGCGCAAGAGGCCCGTCTGGGTGATGCTCATGGTGAACTCCTTGACGGAGACGGACATCCGCTCCAGAGGGGTGCCGGTGCTCGATCTCTACCTCGCCCAGGAGGCCGAGAGGATGAAGAAGAAGACGGGTGCGGTGGAGCGGGTGGAGGAGCAGTGTCACCCGCTGAACGGGCTCAACTTCTCCCAGGTAAGGAGGCTGCTGGGCCTCGTGTCTTATCCCAGGATATGGGGGGCGTTCTCCTCGCGCTTCCGTCAGTTGCTGGGGGTGAACCCCAAGCCTGCTGCAGTGGGGTGATCACTCGTGGGGCTCGGCAGCTTTTCTCCATCATGCCGATCCGTGCTGCCTGCAGAACCCCCGTGATGTGCCTAGAGAGTGCTGCCACGCACATCACGGATATAAAAATTATACATGTGTATATACATGTGTATCACATGTATCATTTATTTGAGAGGCAAATGTCCAGGTGTGAAATGTGTGTGTCTACTTGCTTGCCACTTGTGAGGAAAACTGATGCTGTCCCGGAGCTGGGTAAAAAGTGATTTTTTTGCTTATTTGTTTGTTTTGAAGTAAAGCAGCTCTGTGGTACTTGTCAGGAAGAGGATGAAGCATGAACAATGAACATAGTAATTTTGACATTGTTCAACTTGATTTAAGTACATGCAAACTGTCAGTTGTCTTTTTAGTGGTCACTCCGGGTCAAAACGAAGTGGCTCATGTTGCCCTTGTTCTGGGAGAAATTAAGTGTGCAATATGCATGGGTTTATTTCATTTTAGAGCAGGTAAATTTCAGCAAACAGAAAAGGATGTAGATTAAGAAACAAAAGTTATTGGTGTAACTGGACTCCGGAATTCTTTCAATGGATTTAACTTTAAACAACCAAATGCTAAGCCATGAGATCTATTTCATTTCAGTGGATTAATGAGGAACACAGTAACAGCTATTGACTTTGCTTTGTGGAACTGTTTATGTGAAATGAGATTTACTAGAAACTGAGGAAATGAATGTGTCTGGAAGAAAACAAATAATCCTGGGGAGATTTAAGATGGTGTCAGTTACTGCTATGATAGTTCATTTTTAACCTGCTTTTTGTCATTAGTTTCGGATCGGTCTATTTCTGACCTTATCTTACTGTCCTACTTCGACCAAAAAAATTCTTGGTGATGTGAGGGAATAAGGAATAAAGGAGTAACCTTCAGTGTGATTAAAATGTCCTTAGAGTGCCTTCACCCCCTGCTCCCCTGAAGTCCAGTAGGAACTATATGAAGGGGAAAAAATCTGGCTTTCACTAATATTTGGTTCATCTGATATTTCAACTAGGAGTCTTAACTCTGTGTACAGCCTTCAGAGAAGATTTGTTACATACACTTTTGAATGTATTTTCTTGTTTATCAACAAAAATAATTAAAAGAAAGCTCCTCAGGACTTTTGCATTATTTAACACACATCCAAATCAAGGGATTCATTTTACACTATTTTGTCTGAAAGGTTTAAGTGCCTATCCTGTCTGTTGAGCCCCTTCTTTAAGGTGAGGTAAAAATAATTAACCATTCCAGACATCCTGTAGTATTTGGTTGTATTCAATCAAAAATGGCAGTTAAAATCAAGCACATGAAAACACCAGGTTAAAAATGTACCACTTGGAAGCCTTTTAAATGTGAATCATACTACATTTTTTTATTTTAAGAGAGAGTGAGCAACAGAGAAAGGAAAAGGAACAGAGTACAAAACTCACTGCTGCCCTTAACCATAATTGTTTCTCTGTCCAACTTTTAAATAGAAACAAAAATTTCCCATTCATTTTGCTCCAAAAGCAATCTAAAAAAGAACAGTGAAGGTATTACTGCTATTGGCAAGCAAATGACAGTCACTTATGCAAAACATTTATGCTGCTTAAAATAATACATTCCATTTTAATTTTTAGAGAGAATTGACAAAGTTGCTAAAATAGATCAGTGTTCAGGAGGAATTTTCCTAGACTGAAGCTTTTTCTAGGAACTAGGCCACCAGAACAACAGGAGACAAACTTAAAACAAACAAGATATTTATTTTCTTGCTTCCTCTAGATTTCCATGCATCCTGACACCTGGCTAGTTGTTTAACAATAGTAATTTGTAATGTTATCACACTGTCTGGCAGTCCTACTGCTTGGTGTATTACTGTGCTAATTTAGCGGAGTGGATTACTATTGCAAGGTTTCACCTCCCAATTCCAGGTCTTGGAGCCTTCCTTAAGCAATACGTAATTAAAACACACTAAAAATGGAAATCAGAAATTGAGCAGCTTTTGTCTCGCAGGGTGTTTGCACAGTTTGATGAGAACATCTGTGATAAATTATAGTCCCAAATCTGCTAAGGGCATCAGCGGTTTTTTACCTGTTTTCAGCATTACTATTACAGGAACACTACACATTATTTCTGCATTCAGAATTCAGGTTTTAGGACTGTGCCTTGCTGAATCATGTCAATGCTTTTGTTTCCCACATCCCCAAAGTCCAGTATTTTTGCCCTAAGCAAATTTAAAAAAAAAGACAAAAAAAGCTTTTTTTCCCCCTACTTCTTCTCCTCAAAGGCAGCTTTGTGCTACTGCAAATATTTAATCTGACTACATACACCAAATCTGTTAATCTGATACTGTGAGGAGGAGGAAATCTAGGAGTGGTCCCGGTGTGGTACTTGGTTTTGATCTGCTCTGAAAGAAAGTGGATACACTTGCATTTTTGACCAGGAACAATCTTTGAAACGTTCTGTGCGTGGCTTTGAAATGTTGATTGTTTTAGCCGGATAAAAAGATTAAGGTGGCTCATATAATTACCTGCTTCCTGGAGAGCCAGCTCCTGCAGGTAGGGCAAGGGAGCATTGTTTTCTATTGTAAACCCCTGTAGTTTGATGCTCTGTTCCCCGTGAAACCCTTGCACAGTATTTCCTGCTGCTTTTCCACATCACTGCCATCCTCCTGCCTCCTGCAGACCAGCTGCTCTCCTGCTTGGATCCTGGGGGGAAGTGTTGTCCCACCTCCTGGGACTCTGGCAGCTGCTGGTCACTCAAAGTCCGGGCCCTGTGTATGGCTGAGCTAGTGTCAAGGTGGCTGAATCCCAGCAGAAGGCAGTGTTGGGAGCCTGGAAGCAGGGGAGTTCATGGCAGGTTTGGGTCAGGTTGAAATTTTACTGCTTCTTGCTATTTGAAGTTTCAGGGTTTTCATGGAAGGTGGAACAGAAAAAGCTGAGGTAAGTGAAGAAGAGGAAGAAGACAAGTCTGTCTGACAGCACTGATGTTTATGTAGAGAGTGGCCAGGAAAGGGCAAAATCAAGTTGGCCAGGGCTGAGAACCGGTGAGGGGCAGATGACATTCCAGGCCTTCTTGTGGAATCCTGGCTGAGGCACTGCACCCACTACTGCCTGTGAGGACTCATCCATGTGTCTTCTGAGGGCCAGCTGGGAATAGGGCTGAGCTCTCTCTCCTCTTTGGGACCCTCATGTGGGCCTATGATGGGAAGCTTTCCCCAGGCTCTTTACTGGAGTAAGGAGAATTGTGATGGTGGCTCCTGCAGCTGGTGCATCCTCCCTGATGGCTCAGGGCTGTTGTGGAACCCCCATCATCCTGGAGTGATTGCAGCGTCCCCACTGAAGGTCTGTATAGTCAGTAAGGGGAAGGTCTTACTCCTCTACCCAAACTGCTGTTCCCTGGGGAGGTGGGTGGCATCTCTTGCTTGTGTTTGGTCCTGTTTCTCAGCAGGATCTGCAGGCCCAGACAGTGTTCACAGCCCTTCCTCCACATTAGAACTGAAATCCCTTCCCCATCCCATCCCATCCCAAACTTGCTCTCCTCAGGGACAGTCTGCATTAGCTCGTAGCAGATGCCCTGAATCGCAAGGTTTGTAGGGGAAATTTTGTGTTGGGGTCCAGCTTCCTGCCAGCCTCTTGGTGGGGAAGCTGTCAGGCTGGTGAGGAGCTGCCAGCAGCCCTTCTCTCCCCTTTAGCTGTTTGGGAAGCCCTGACTCTGGTCTCCTCCGGCTGGTATCATTTCCAACTGCAGGGGGAGATGTTAAATATCAAACCAGTGTTGATTGGATCAGAGACAGCCTCAAAGAAAGAAGGCTCAGACTGTGCCAGATTAAACTTCACACTTCACCATTCTCCCCCTTTCATTTCTTTGCCACCTCATTCTGTGCACAAATAAGCCTCATCTCCTGCTTTCTACCAATGAGACAGAATTCATGGGGCAGGAATTACTTTGTTAACAAAATCAGTCTTCATTTCCCAGGTCCTGCTGTTCCATCAAACCCTGGGACATGGCAGCTTTGATTACTCTGGTGATAGGATTAGAGGAGGGAACAAGTGCTGGTTAATAAAAGGCCGATGGGTGGTCCATCATGTTTGGTCCGTGACAGCTCTGCAGCCTCGAAACTGGACCTTCAGTGGCAAAACAGTAATATACACAGTAATATACAGGCAGGGCCATATCTTGGACTCTCTCTTCAATCTGCCCTATCCCCTTGAAAAATGCAACATTTCTGTGATCACAAAGCTGGGATTGTCCAAGCTGACAGGAGCAGTGTAACTACTTCAAGAGAAATGTACTTATTGCCCTAATGAAATATCTGGGCTCAGAGTTTTCTGAACTGAATTAAAGGGCTCAATTTCAGAGCTAGCTGACTTATGATAGTCTGTATAGTTTATATGAGGGAGTATTGCTGATTTTGTTTTTTAATTTTTGAAATAAAAGTGGTTTTTGCCTGGTAGAAATGGCACTTTCTTGCTTTTATAGAATTTCAGGCTTTGTGAAGAGAGCAGGAGTCATCAAAAACAGCATCACCTCTTTTGATTGCTGAATGTTCTTGAAAGAAATGTTAAAGGGTTTGATTTCCTATAGCTATATATAGTGCACATAGTTTTCAGCTTGCTGGCTTTTGTTAAACTACCACTCCCTTCATCCCCTTTTACATGAGGGTAAAAAAATTCCCCCAGCAAAATTAACCTTGGGGTAGAAATTCATACAGCAAAAATAGAAATCATTCCATTTAATTATCTTTAAATACTAGTGGGAGCTGCTTTATGTTTTCACCAGGGGAGCTGTTGAGGATGAAACAATGCAAGTATTAAAACTACAGTAGTGGCAGTAACACCTGAAAGGATCAGCAGCTGACCTTTTATAGCTGTACCCACATGTTGGTGTTGCTCTGTACAGCCAGTGACTGTGTGCTCCTGCCCCACAGCCTCTTGGAAGGCTCACTCAGGTATTTGATGCCTATTAAGGAAACAACCAGTCACTAATGATGGCTCAAGGGGCAGCTGGCAATTAATCTGTTTTATTTATTGTGTATATAACTGCCAGAAGTGTTTGTACAACAGGTCAGGTATGAGCCCTTCCTTTCCCTCTGATCCTTCACACCTCCCTTGGTAACATCCAAGCCCAAGGCAGGTGTACCTGCCTCCCATGAGCTGGTCTGGAGGATTCTGCTGATTGATTTTTTTGCAAAATTAAGGGTGCTGCCTGTGCTTGCTATTAGGTAGGAATTGCATCTTTGTAAGATGGGTCCTGAAAGGGAAAAATTCCCAGAAAATAGTCTGACAGATACTTAAGGGCCTCCCTACTGTACCTGGGGCAGCTTAACTTCACTATTACATACAAGTCAAATAGCAGAATTGTGCCATTTTTCCTGTGTGTGTTTGCCACCTCAGAGCTGCTAACCCAGTAGGTACTGGGTTAGCCCCTGTTTAGTAAATGGTATTTTCACAGTGATGATTTTCAATCTGTTTGTTATTTGCTGTCATTTTGTGGTGCTGTTGCAACAGCAGTCAGGATCCTCCTCCGGGCCCAGAGTGCTTTGCTTATAAACAGAATGAACCATTGACCTTAAAATCCTCCACTTGAAGTATAGTGCAACCTACAGTGCTCAGAAAGTCTTTAACAGCCTCCCCTCAGCTCCCTAGTGAGTAGCAATCCACGTTATAAAGCCAGCCCACATCATTCGGGCGAGTCAGAGGTTCCTGGATTGCAAAGGCCAGAAAAGATCTTAAACAAGGGCACTCACTCACCTTGCACTCCTGCAGAGAGGAGATCAGTGGCAGGGCTCTTGGCAAAGCATATTTAGGGACTTCAGAGGGACATACTGTAAAATAGCAGGTTTCCCCTGTGCTATGCTTTATACTGCAAACCCTTATTAATCTTTTCACTGTCGTTAGGAGTTGATGAGACAGGTAAAAGGCAGAAGAAATCACAGTGTTACTGCTTGAGCCATGGGAACTTTGTGTGATTTCTTTCATCTTTTGGTCTTATTAGTGAGGTTCCCTGCCTGCTTGGATGAAGGACTGTAACCTGACATCCTCAGAGGACAGTTTTCAGGTTGCAGCACAAAAATGGAGATTTTTCAGCAATGACTGGCATTTTAGAAATTTCATTGGTTTTAATTTTGAAGGGTCAGTGTTAGAAGAGCCCCATTTTGCAAGGAAACATATCTGCCTTGTATTCTCACACTTTCCCAAATCCCCCTTCCAAGCAGACAACCAGTACAGATAGATGCTTGATGCCACTATACTTAAAATCTGAAGAAAGGACTGTGGATTGATGACAAAATTTCAGTATCTTTGTTAAGCTCTCAAATTATTTCTAGGTTGCAATTACTAAGACTTTTTTTCTGAACATTGCAACAATTTTTAAACTTAATACTCCTTCTGTAATCCCAAAAGCATTATAGTTTCCATCTTGCTTGAGACACCAGAAATTAAACTGGTGCCTGCAGAGCTTAAAACTGCAGATATCAGTGTTTAAATTTTATACCTCAAATCTTGGGCTGGAATTGGAGCAAGACTATACCCTGTACAGAGTGGGAACAGACATGCAACTAGACTGTAAGACTGCTTGTAACCATCACAACAACCGGTACTTATGGTGTCTCAACACCTCCATGAATTTGCTTTTTCTGATGCTCAAGAGAACAATACAACCTTGTATAATTGTTACTGTTTATTGATCTAATTGTCATTTAAAGGCATGGAGAATGAAAAATGACCTGGTTAATACCTGTCAGAAGCTCAAGCAGGAATTGACACTCAGGTTTGCTGCTTTTATCACCACTTATTCCAACAGCAGTCCTTCACATTTGGATTTCCAATATTTCAGAGCTTCTGGTGCAAGTCATTTCAGGACTTCTAGCACAATATAAATGGAACTTGGTAAAAACTTTAAATTAAAACCATGTGCTTAGCATTTTGAAATGGATGTTGTATGACTTGAGGAAGCTCATTAGAAAAACTATTTTTAGTTTGAATCAGATCAAAGACCCAAGATTTTCCACTCTGAGGGTGATTTAGCATAGTCCTGGACACCCCATTTCTCATCATACATAGACTCCCATAGGTCAGTTAGGCTTGAAGAAATCATCATCCCTGAAATATTGTAATTAGATTTATTATCAGTGGACCACTGCTGATCACCTCTGTCCAGGCACTGCAGCAGTGCTGAGGAGTCTTGCAGATGTCAAAAGTGAGTTTTATTCCTAACTTCCTCAAAATCAGGATTGCAGCCTATGCCAGTGGGTAGCAGTGTTAGAAGTGACAGACTGAATCCTGTGTGTTGTACCCATTCCAGAGAGTTCCTTGAAGCCAGGGAAAACACTGAACCATCCCCAGAAACTCCTAATAGCACATAGAGAAAAATACTAGTAGGACATAGAGAATGGATTGTAAAAAAAGAAAAAGAAACAAATCTGATTTATTCTTTTCCTAGGCTCAGTTAGTGTGGAAGTTACAAAGCCTTCCACATGAATTCCAGTCCAGAGATTCTTCATGTTTGGGTATACCTACAAAATTTGAGTTAGCTAGGATGGGATAAAAAGCTAGGAATTCAGTCATAGGCAGTTTACTGTTTGTTGTATCAACATAATTAAGAAAATAGCAACAAATGCTTTAAGTTTCCCCTAAATTGCTTGCTGCTTCTACCCTAACTCTTCCAATTGGGGCACTTGTTGGGAGACACAGATATCTTCAATACGTAAAACAGAGAAGAAGCTGCCTTTATAGAGCAAAGCAATATTCATCAGACTTCCTTAGTGAGCCAAGGAATGAGAAAAAGGAAACAAATCTTACAGTTATTTTCTAACCTCTTTCCATTTTAATAAAAGTCAAGTTATGAGGAACACAGGAAAAGTATTTCTTTCAAGTAGGCGGTTCTGTGTCTTGAAAGTATCCCCTCAATATTTAGAGACTGTACTAAATCCAAGGTCTCCATTAGGCTCCCTCACTTTTGTTAACAATCACAATGAAGACTGATTATTCTCTGTACGCTTTCTGCCACTGCACAAACTTAGCTCTCCTTTGATTTCTTGCAGCCTTTTCCTATTACAGGTGACAGCATAATAGTGATGGGGAATATTTATTTAAATGTAAGACCAACTGCTCACAGTGCAGGAGTTTGCAGAGTCAGCAGAGAGGGAGAGGGCAAAAGGGTGATTTGAGAAACAAGCCCAAATTTTTGAAAGTCTTTATATTCCTGGCATGTGATTGATTTACAGTTTTAGAAATGATCTCTGAGATAAATGTTATGCCAGAAGGAAGCGTGATGAGACGTCTCCCAGTGTGTCTTGTTGGTTCTAAAGCACTGGTAAAATAATCACAGCTCTATTAATTGTGAAAATGTTAAGCCCTACACCATCAGAGGAACTGGTCCTGGCATACTGGGTGTCAAATGGGATACTAACCTGTAGTTTGCTTTCAAGCTGAGGTAATTCTTTATTTTTGGGATATCACAGAGGCAGGAGAGGTGTAAGTGTGCAGAAAAAGCCTAAAAATATTGTTTTCATAAGAGTTAATGATACAAAAAACCCTTCTTTTTAATAATGAATTTCCTAATTAAGACAGGAAAAAGCTAGAAAGAACATTCTCAATAAAGCTTATTGTCTCCCTGCTGGAGAAGATAACTCACTAACAACCAGAAGTGATCAAAGTCAAGTTTCAAATGCAAAGTTTTGGCCAAATCAATTTTTATATGGCTTAGCCTTCAAACAACTGGGGTGCAGTTCAGCTCCTTCAGCATTTCTCCTTTCCAGTACCAGAATGCCAATGAGAAAATGCCTCCTCAGTCCATGAGACCAGGTTATACCATCCTGAAATAATCCAGGTGTTTGGTGGCAAGATGTTCAGAGGCTCGAGGCAACAGGCCTTTGCAGGCATGAAACCTGTCCAGCTTTATGGATCAGCTTGTCCCTGTCTGCTGACTGGCATTGGCCAGTTTTTTACCCAGCTAATTGTGTGAGGCCAGAGAGGATTTTCTTTATTAACTTGATTGACTTGGCTGTGAAATGAGACATATTGTACAGTGTATAACTCAAGCTTGCTTTCAAAGGAATTTTTGTTGAAGCTGGTTATCCAGAGAGATCTGAGCCTTTAACATGTAGTCATCTTAAACACACTCTAGGAACTTTGTAATTTAAGGTCAGCATTTGCACTGGTTCACATTCCAGTAATGGAATAGTGCTTGCTTTAAAAACATACTCAATTTATATCTAAATGTATAAAGATGGGCTTTTTTTCCTGAAAATGAAATGAAAACTGACTGCTCTGAGCACTTTCTGTGTGTTAACTGTGGCTGAATAAGCTTGGAATGGATGTACCCTGTAGAGGTGCATCCACTATAGCTCTGAAGTGGAAAGCAAGAATCATTGATGCAGTTATACAGTCTGAAAGCTGGAAGTATTAGTTTTTGGGAATCACTTGTAGTGGTGATTGATCCTACTAAGATCCCTTTTGTATTTCAGGAAGCACAAAGAGCTAAAATCTCCCAAAAGGTGTTGTATTTTGGCATATTTTGGATTGGTTTTGTGATTACTGACAAAGAGATCCCAGTGGAAGATATTCCTAAGAATGCAAAACACAATCACTAAACCCACACAAGATCCCTTATCACATTCTCTCTAAAGTTGTTGCAGATTCATTTGAATTACACTGGAAAGATTTATCTCTTATTAATGGAGCGCTCTTCATTTTTTAAAATTGAGTTGTTGTGCAACACATCAAATAACAATGTCATAACACATCATAAATCAGTTTGTTCACTGAAGGATTCCACATGAGTTAATCTAACATCCTGGACACAGTTCATGAGCAGTTAATTTTAGCAGTTCTCTTTGATACATATCAGTTAAGGCAAAGCAGCTCCAGCCATTATGGAGTAGAGACAAAACTGGTTAACGGCAAAGCAAGTACAGACAAAGATTGTTCACAGATAAAGCGTTTGGCAGATCATTCAAGGGATCTTTCCTTTATATATAGAACAATTGTAGCTCCAATACCAGCAGTGCAGACACTCTGGGACAAAGAGAAAATACACACACACACACACACACACCAAACCACAGAAGAAACCACACACACCACTTCGTACTTGAGTCTAACAAGAAAGTCAAGCTAAAGTTCACCAACCCTGACGTAGCTACCAAAGAACTCCATGGCAGGCAATGAGATGGGAACCACCACCCCCAAAAAAGCATGCAGGAATTATTCCCATTGTCAGTATGGGAGAAACTGAGAATGTTTGATTTGAAACACAAAGTCATCCGGCGGCCTGCCAAATGCCATTTATCTCAAGGTCACGCAACATAAATAACCCAAGGGTTAGCTCCAAAGCAGGAGGTAGCTGAACAAGAGTAGGGGAAGGGATTCCTCTCTCTTCCCTGTGGATGTTTGGCATGCTACTGACAATGTTTTGAAGCCTGGCACTCCGGATGAGTCTGGTATATTAAGAGCAGTATAAAACAGCAAAAACAGCTGAGTGTAGCATTTTGGAAGGGACCATGGTTTTAGAGCAAGCCACTAAGGTGTTGCGCATTTTCTGCTAGAATTAATCAGGGACACTAGTTAGAAAGGAAAACTCCAGCAGTAAAAAAAAATTCTCTTGGATGCTTAAGTCTGAAAAGTTTAATCCCTGTTTCACAGTAGGGACAACCAATGTTTATTTACTGTTCAGCTGAGTGGTTGCATGAATTTTTATGTTCTTCTAAAACACAAAGTATCACAATCTTCTTACGCTTTTTAAGAGAACAACAAGTTTAGCAACTGTCACATCAATAATCCATCATTATCAGTCAGGGAAAGAAGAAGTGTGTTTTCCCAAGAGTACTTAGACCTGAGGGTACAACTTGGAATATAACTATGGGAGAATCCCAGAAGACTTGGCACCTGTTCCTCTGTTCTCTGGGGCAAAGCTCAGTGTAGTTCCCGTTAAAACACATCAAACAAGTTGGCAATCCTTGTACTGGGAACCCAAAACTGTATATTTTGAAACCAGGCAAGGTGGCTTTCCTGCTGGTTTATGCAGAAAGGAGTTTCATGTAGACAAATAATTTATTAAGAAAATGAGGGAGAAAATAAATGTTAGTCAATATTCTTCTAATTTATTTGTGATTTTGATAGGCTTAAAAACTAGACTGAGTAGAGTTACTTGTGATTTCATGTTGAATTTTTGATGCCATGAAAAAAAGTGAACTAAACTCACTAAGTCAGGAGGAAAACTAAAAGTGTTTTGATTCAGCCAGCACCATTTGAGGTCACTCTGCAGAGTCCTGTACCTCTGTGTGGCCTGAGCACCATTCCTTCCAAACAGAAGGGAAGCAAGCTGGGCATGTGGATAAGGAATCCTGAGTCTTTGTATACAAAACACAGACAATTTTATACCTGTAGGCCTTACAGTTGGAGACTGAGGCATCACTTCAGAGGCTGAAATATCCCAATTACATTACTACATCTGGGGCTAAGACAATGATTTTTCCCTCTATAAATTTCTCTTTCACCTTTCAACTTATTTTATACTTTTAGAAAAATAAATATTTGTATGCGGAGGGACTGGAGTTGATGAGATGGTGATGTGAAGGGGACATCTGGAGAAGTCCAGCCTGATTGTGAACTCCAGAACTTACAGCTCTTTGGGCAAGGGACTATGGGACAGATCTTCATCCCTGGTGAACAGAGTGGCTCCACCATCTTTGCTATTTTAGTCCCTAAAGGAATTGATTTTTTCAAATACAAATGGTCTTGAAAAATGGCAGAGAGCATAGACTTGCATCATTAGCAATGAACCAAGGGCTTGTGTGTTGTAACAACCTTTGTTGAGGGATTGTTGTGTTGAAAATGCACTGATTTTGGCACAAGCTGGAGAACTCAGCAGTTCCACTTTGCGTGTCCTGCCATCATTCAACAGGCAGACCCTCTCGCTAGACATCACAGTAGGGCAGCCAGTTGGCTTCTCCCAACCTCCTTAGGTTTCCAGATGTCATAACAAAATGAGAGAGAGAGACTTAGCCATCTTCCATGTGTTTATGCTGGAGCTGCTAGGCAGAGACCAAGCCACAACACTGCACAGCTTTTCAAAAAGGACTTAATGGCCTCTCTGTAAACAGATCTAAATATTTGCTCCAGTGACATTTATCGCATCACACGTCTGGCGCGAGTGTTTCGTTCTTGTTTTGCTTGTGTGTTTGGATTCTCTTATAAACATTAATGAAGTGCTTGAATACAAATGAATAATCCTCCCCCTTTCTTCCCGCCCTGGTGGGGAGGGGAATGGGAGGGCATGAAGCAATAATAGTTCAACCTTCAACCCGTAATTGCTCGGTACATTTTGATGACAGTTCTCTTTCTCACGTGCTTTAAAAGACTTTATTCGGCATGTACATCTATGCTGAAGGCATTGCACCTTTCTTCAAAGGCAGCTGCAGCCAGAGTTGGAGCAGGGGCACTTAGCAGGCAGCACTGTGTCATTTGATGTTTGAGCAGTCATAGCAAGTTGACTTGCTGCTGGGTTCCCAGCAGGCTGCCAGAATTCTGCCCCATCTACAAGGCTTTTAACAAAGGATATATTTAATATATACTTTCCTAGGCGTCTGCTGTTGAGCTGGACAGAATAATAGGCCTGAAGCACCTCAAATCTAACTGCATTTGACAGTTCATCTACCGTTTGCTGGAGAACTGGGGTCACTCAATAGATATTTTCCAATTATCTGCAGCTTCAGTGACTGGAGACAATGTGTTTCCAAGTAGTTCCTTCTGATCTTTCAATGCCTTTATGGAGGCCATGGAAGATGGTTGTCTTGGTTGTCTTTCTGCCCAGTTTTGAACTGAAATTGCCACATCCTTCTTTTGATTTTGTCACTAAAGGAGAAAGAGAGTGTGGGATAAGGAAAGACTGACCAAATCTTGTTTCCATAGGTGGTTTCTGTGGACACAACCTTTAGAAGATTATTCTGTTGTTTAGGGTATGAGAATGTAAAGCAAATGTAAAGCCTGTTTCCTGATCCTAAGAGAGGTAAAGTGTGAAACAGATCAAGGCATCATCCCTGAACCTGTTCCAGACTGAAAAAACATTGAGTATCTCATTCCTGTGTGGGAGCAGTTATATTACTGCTCCATTCTCCCTGTGCAGTTCAAAATGTCACAATGTCTTCCATGCACAATAAATTACTATCATCTCCTGCCAGGTGGGACAGCGCTTTGCTCAAGACTTTACTAAGCATCTTCAGTTTCTGCAGCTGGGCTTGTAGGAGCAGTGGTTTGGCTTGCTTGGAAGCCAGTAATAAAAGAAATTTTCTTTTAGTCATGAGGGGCTCTTCAGGAATTCCCTGAAGTCATGCAACAAAGCTCTCAGCTCTTTGTTAAGAGCAAAACTGCTTCATTTAAGCTGTGGGACATAAAAGAAGTAATCAATACCCAGAAAGTTCATTCTTCAAAGAGTCTTTAAGAAAAAATCAGCCTGTACAAGACATCTATGGATCTGTTATGTGCAATACTACTAAGTGCAAAGGATTTATGTACCGATAGTCAGGTTTTGGGAGGTCAGAACTAATACCCAAGAGAAAAAAAATGCATATGTTTCCTTCATCTGAGTGATTAGGTATAAAATGGGTTAAAAATTAATACTGTCTTTGGTTCAGCTTGTATATGAAATCATTCAGTCTACACATACTTGAGTACTATTCAAAAGTGCCTGTCAACTCCATTAATTATCAAATTGCTTATTCAGTCTATACATTCCTTGCATAAATCCATATCAACTTTGCCTCTTGTAGCAGTGTTTGTTTATATGAACTGGAACTCTCAATCCTGAGCAGACTGAAACGCTTCTCAAAAGAATTTCTTCGTCTGCACCTACAGGGACCCAAGCTAATTGCTATTCAGAGGATGCTTTGTGGGCTGCTTTTTTGGTGAGGAGTTGGGAGTCACAAAATTTTCTGGAAAGCTGTCCTTTTTTCACTTCTGTCCATATTGATAGTTCAGATAGAAGAGACGAAAATAGTTACAGTTCTCAGCAGCTGTGAAACGTACACTGGAAAAAACAAAGAACTTGGAGAAAGGGATAGAAAAAGGAATTTGCTGATATTTTTGTCATTCTCTTTCTAATGTGCCAATACTAATGGAGGCTTTTTTTTTTTTAAATGAACTTATAGTCCAGTGCATTATTTTGTCCCGGTCGCTCAAGCATTCTGCCTTTTGCTCTTCTGCTGGAACACAAACATGGAAGTGTATTTGGAACTAGCTGGAGTCTTTAAAAAAAACAAAATTAAGGCAAGCTGCCAGATCAAAATCTAATACGCAACACATGTTTACAGAGTTATAGTCTCTTGCCATGCTGGCTTCAACAGCACTCCAGTGTGAAGTAGAGTTAATGCCTTCCAAGATCTTTTATCATCCATTGTGCTTATCAAAACAGTAAAAATACTGGTTTTATTTCATCAAATGCACCTTTCCTCTTGTCTGAAGCCCTTTGAATTCCCCACATTTGGGATCAATGGAAGAGTATGTCCTTAGTCATCTTTGTCCAGTTCTCCTCCTCTTCACAAGAGCTTATATTCCTCAGGGATGACCAGGTTTATCCAGTAGTTTGGCAGGCAGCCCTGAATAGGACTCCTGGTTTGAGAGAAGACTAATGTTGATGCCCATGTGCCCTGTGCATTTGAGGTGTAATTCATGACACTTTCTGAGGAGTCTCTGAAGAGCGAAGGGTTGTCCAAGTCTAAAACAGAGAATTGAAGTGTATGAGGTGTTTTCAGCTGACTTGGGCTACCTCAGCTTGTCGGAATGTAAGGTGTGCCATTGTGTTTGCTCAAACTTTAGTCCTTTCTTGGGAGCCTGCTGCACTAGGCAGAGGCTGGCATTTGGTGTGGCCAGTGAGCAACACTGAGGCTCTGTGGTTCCTTTTGGGCTGTCCCATACACACTGCTGGTGTCTCTCATCCCATGGTGCCTCCAGCCATCCATGGCACAACCTGGCAATTGCCACTGGAATCTGCTGCAGCGGAGAGTGGCTACCTCAAGGCAAGGACTTGACAGTTCAACATGTAGGGGTGGGGTGCAATGGACAACACTGCAGGGCAGAGGTAGTGGAAAATGGGGACAGTTGTGCCAGACTCCTGTCACCTCCTGTGGCTTCTCTGCCTGGTGTGCAGCACACACTTCACTGCCCCTTCAGCAGCAGCTGGATGCAGCTTGGAGTATGCAGAGTCCAGGGAGAATAAACTTGAAGTGTCTGAAAATTCTGTGGGATGAGACAAAGCCTTGGTGGGTATATGAGGCTCTGAAATAGCAGTAGCCCCTCACTATTTCTTCTTCTCATTCTCCATATGTGGGATATACCTGTCCATGATCCATGAAGCATTCTAGGCCAGCTGGACTCCATGAGCTCTACATGCACTATTCCAGACTTATCAGGAGAGCTCTATTAGGAGGAGGCAGGAGTTTTCTGGGCCCTCAGAGACAATCCTGACGTGGCCTTTTGTGTTTCAGTTCTCTGCGTACAAGATGGGCAAGATATTAGAACTATTTATTTTTGGAAAATGCCTTTTTTTTTTTTAATAAAAGCAGTGCTCATGTAATTTTTTTTGTATTTGAGGAAAGAAACATTCCTTGAAATGTTTCAATTTCAAATTTTAAGAGAAGTTAGAAAAACCCATGAGTCTCATCAGCAAAAGAACAACCTGATGAGTGACCCAGTTGGAAATTTCTGTGCTATTAGTGTGCAACAACACATTAAAGATAGAACAGGCTAAATTTGTAACTTTTTATTGAGATATTATTGTTTTTCACCACTGAACTGTAGATACCAACAGAAATGTAAATCTTGTAGCATCTTTGGGTAAACTTGCTAAGGAAGAAGAAAGAAGAAAGTCCTCCTGTGCCTCCTTGGTAGGAGGTCTTTAACACAGCTCCAGGATGCTTGACTGTTTGAAATAGGATAACTTTACCTCTGTTGAATATAGAAAATTCTTTAGAGATGTCAGGAGAGTAATAGCATTTACAGCTTACTTAATGTGTAATTATGCCTGATTTGCCGCAGGTCAGGTCTCTGCTCACATCAGTGTCATGCTGTGCATGGTCATTGAAATTCTTGAAGTAGAGTTGAATGACATGGGAAGTAGGACATGGCAGTTACACCTCAACATTTCATCAAGGAGATCTCTCTTGGATTGTCTTAGCTTGAAGTTCATTTCAGAAATAAAAATCACATACATGCAGGCCGCATAAGCTGTCACGTAATACTGGGTTTGCATCTCTTGCAGCTCACCAGACGACCAACTTAACCTTTCACTTGAGGGGACAGTCAGAAGAGGTGGTCATGGTTTGAACTTGGAGGCTTCATCTTTTTCTTTTCTCCTAAGAAATGTCCTCTTTCTATCACTAAGATGAGCTGCCTAGTTCAGCTTTTGAGTCGAAAGTTCAACCTCCTGCTTGCAATTCTTGTTTGGCTTTGCTGTTTGGTTCTAAACAATTCCTGAATCTGTATATCTGTAACAATTTCCCATTCGGTTATACCTATTTTGGTTTGACTGGTTAGTGCAGAGTAATGTTTAAGTGATTCAGTCAGTAAAGTCCATTTTGGCTAATTCCTTGGACACAGTGACTATCAGGACAATGACCCCTCCCTGACAAAGGCACTGTTTACTCTATTTCAGCAGTATTCTAGGTCCTGACCACTTGCTCTGTGCAGAGAGCATTCACTGTGTGCTGTGCTGCTGCCCAAGTGCAGATGTAGGTTTTGGATTATGAGATTTCAAGTTCTGAGAATCAGCTTGGGTTTTAATGCTCTTGATGACACAGCCAAATAGTGTTGTTATGATAAAACTCAAAATTCATCTCTGAAGCACCTCTTCCTAGCGTTGCCTCATGCATTCTCAACTAGCAACGTATTCCTTTGTCTAAGTGACTTCCACTGTTGGAACTTTTTCCTAACATATTTAAGGTTTTCCTTTACTGCTTCCAGATGTAGACCCTTGTTTTACTATTCTTCAACTCTGTAAATATATTTTCTCTAGTTCTAGTACTGTGCAGTTATTTGATAGACAAGATCATGCTCTCTCTTTTAGGAGTAATTTATTAAAGTTTTTCCAAGTGCAGACAAAAACCAGGCTTCTGCAGAGAATGAATTTCAGGTTTTGTCTAGTTGGTTAACCGGGATTCACACCCCTTCTGGGACAGTTCCTAGAGACACCTCGTGGCTGTCAGGAGCTCTACAGTGCACATCGTGCTCATGTCAAAATAATTTATTCTAAACCTCAACATGCAGAGTTATTTGAGAAACAGTTAAGAGTGAGGCTGCCAACCTGCTAATTAAAAGCTAGAAATATTTTCAAGTTGTCCTCTGATGGAAACAATTAATCAAATCTGTTCTAAAGTGGAATTACCCCCCAAACCCAACAGCAACATGTTGTCTGCCTGAGTATAATTAAAACTATCGACGAAAATTTTCTATTCCAAGATTAAAGGAATTGTTGGTTAGTTCCTTGATTCCAATACTCCAGTTTATTCTCATATTCTTTAGGAAGTACAGCAGGCAGCTCAGACTACATAGATGCAGTTTGTTGCTGGGATTCTTACCTTCTCAGTCAAAACCACACTAGACAGTTCAGAAAAGTAACAAAGCAAACCCCATTCCTTCAAACACACCAATCCAGAGTTAGATGATAAGCTTTGTGCAAGAGAAAAGCAGACTGACTTTTTTATGTTTCAGGTCATCCATTAACATAGACATTTAAACAAGTTGAATCCTGGTAAGATTGCTCACCAGGTAGTAAGTCTTTCTAATGGTAAGTGAGAAAGACCTAGAATTCATTATCTTTCAGAATTAGCAAAGTGTGCAGCCTTTCTTGAGTTTGATACAAACTCTGTAAAAATGATATTTTAAAGAACAGACGCATTTAGAGGAAAAAAGTTTATATATAAACCAAGCAGTTTTACTGGGTGTAATTGCTGTAGACCATGCTGAATAGAGGTCTTGTGATTACATTATTCTTATGTGTTTAGATCCAATTATTCAAGATTATACGTACAATAATCTAATCGCAATTTCATGTATATACATATAAATAAAAATTATAGGTGGAAATTATGTTACCTCTCTTTTTCTTGGTGAAAACCGAATAATGGAAAATGCTGGAAACCATCTTTCCATAGCAAAGGAGAATAGTGTCCTACATATGCTTTGCACAAGGTTTTCCCTGAAATTAGAGGTCCAAAGAGTCCCTCAAATTCAGGGGTTGGTTCCGACTTGGAGCAGCAGTAAGGAGGTAAAACAGTAGCAAGAAGAATAGAGTTATGGAAAGTACAACTTTTTATGATAAATCCCCATCTTCATGAGTGCAGAAGCATGAAAGCAATAAAAACTGTTTGTCTGTTTTGATATTTTTAAAATATCCTGGTTGAGTAGGAGAGTCTCAGTAATGAAGACAACAACTCCAAGTCAGCAATAGGACTTCATAAGGATTTTTTTTCCTTAATCAGAACCTAGAACCACCTAGATAGGGTTAGAGTTAGGGGTGTGTGTTATCATGCTTGAGATGAGATTTTTTCTAGGGGTACTTCCACACCTTTTCTGTGCACTGGGCTGCGTATCCAGCTATTACTTCTTTCTGTTCTATGGAAAGCATACACTAGGTAGGGTAACATTCAGGTCTTCCAAGCATTAAGGCTTAAAAAAAGTCACCATGTTTACTTCAGCTTTCCCTTTCTAAATTGCTTTGACAGCCCTGTGCTTTTTTAACTAGTTTTGGGGAATATCCAGTCTGCCATTGGAATTATTTGAATTGTACAGAAAGAAAGGAGGGCCTGTTTCCCTCCGAATTCCATATATTGTGTCGCTGGAGCTTTTCATGTTCCATAAACAATGCTCTCTTTTTCTAACCCTCTCCCCCTCCTGCCCATAGCCTGACTTTCTATAATTTTCTTGACATGGACAACTCAGCATTTTTGTGAAAAGCTATGACTGATTTTCTGCAGCTTTACAAACAGGAGCTTGCTGGTGATTTCAAGAGGATCAGGTAGTGTGATGCAAGCGAGACTGGATTGGGTCTCTGGGGCTTCAAACATGTCTCAGCAATGCATCTAGTTGTAAATGATTGTTTTCCCTTAAAGCATTCATGATCTCCAATTGGCAAGTCTCTTCTCATAACTAAGAAGATGTTTGGAAAAATTTGGTATTTTTAAATGTCTTCTTAATCCCTGTAGAATTCTAGCCACATACAAGCAAGTGGCTTCATTTTTCCACACACTTCTCTTTCTTTAGCTAATAATTCAGTTATTATGTGAGTGAAATCTCTGGAGGTACTCCGAGTTGCAGACACTCTGCTGTTTAAGTTCATTTCAAGCTTCCTATGAGTCTTTTAATACTTGAATGGTGTTTCATGGTCAGTCTTTGATGACTCATGAAGCTGTATCCCAGGAGAAAAATCACAGCCTAGATAAGCAGCCATGGTAGATACTGCAAAAGCAGTAGTGCTTGTGTAGCACTTCAATGACTTGATGCCTCAGTATATTTTTATTTCTTTCTTTACCAGGAAGATGGATAATTTCCAATCTTAACAACCACTCATGGGAAGGATGAATAAGCAGTATTTGGGAATGGAGTCTGATTGGTTACACCCTTGTCTGGCTATGCTTGCTGGTGCATTTTGCATAGCATTTCTGGAATACTTTTCTGTTGAAGTGAAAGGGTTGTAGCAGCATTTGATTTCAAGCCTTATAAAGGCTTTAAAAGAAGTGCCAAGCCCCTGTAGTCTAGAAGCAGCAACACTGACCATGTGCCATGTCACGGAGAGGGAAAATAACTCCCTTCCAAAGTTTTCACTGAACATGAGTGTCACCAGAAAGCTCTAGGTTGCTCTTAAACTGCCTTGCAGCCTGGCGGCTTTGTGGTGGACCTGAGAGGTCTTGGGTTAATGTCATCTAATGCATCCTAATGGGTTGCCTAATTGTAACTGCCATTCCAGCTGTCCCTTGTGGGTTTAACTCATGTAAATGAAAACCACAGCTTTCCAATTTACTCTTCAGCATGAAATATTATATTCTCCTTAAGTAATGTGTTTTAATTGGAGAAGCAAGATAATATATATATATATATGTAGAACGAGTGGGTGAGAGCATGCAGGTTGTATATAAATAACAGGGCTTCTTAGTTGTTTTTTTACTTCACCAGTGTGACCTGTCTTCTCTCACCTGGCTGCTGACTTAACAGACAGGGAACAGGCTTCAGCTGATCCCAAGGGGTGAAGCAGCAGGTTGAAATGTGTGGTCACTGATCCCAGCTCCCATCTGCTGCAAGATGTGCAGATGGTTGGACACAGCACTCTGAAGCTTGCACATGCCCACTTGATGTCAGTCTGGAGTGACTCTCTTTCTGATTTATGTTGGCAGAGAAGATCAAAACCTGACTTAAAAATTAGGTGACAGAGACATAAAAAAAAAAAGAAAAAAAAGAAAAAGAAGTCAGTAGACACTCAGAGGCTGGGAAAGGCTGCCAAATAAGCATTCCTGCCCTTGCTTACAATTCTCCACCACATACAACTGGCTGTGTACGTCTGGAAGCAGCCAGCATAGTGATCTATTCATAAAGGGCCAAACTCAGGAGCCGACCTGCAAGGCTTGAGTACATTGATTACACATGGGGAAGGTGGAATGAGGGCTCTGAGGGACTTCTTGGAGTTGTGTGGGACAAAAATCCCCTTCTTTCCAGCTAGCTAGACAGCAGGCACATGTGGGGAAAGAATGGTGTTGTGTTTAGGGCTTTACACTGGGTTTTGAGACAGCAAGGACCAATTCTCTAGTTGAGCAGAGAGTGTAATTTCTATAATCTGCAGCTAGCTGCCTGGGTCCTTGGAGCTCCTGCAGGGATGCTCTGATTTAGATACTGCCCAATGCTCACTACAGACCTAAAGCAGAGAATAGCCAACACTGCAGGACGATGATTTTGTCTTCCCTGCACTTGACTGGTTGACCTCTGACATTCCTGTTCCACCAGGTCCTGACGTTCATGAAGCACATGAACTACTGTTTTCTAAGGATCGTGCTTTTTATCTATGCTATTATGGAGAACTGCATTGAAGCCCAGTCTTTGCTTGATGTGGGGCTTCTGAGTGGGACAGGACAGAGGTTGTGAAAGGAACAGAATACTTCTCTTCAAAATGGACACCCATAGCTGTCGTTTTCAGGACAATAATTTGTGTGTTCTCATGGTGGGTTGCATGCTCTTAGCCTCATCCTGTCCATCTTGCACCAGGGGCAAAGAGCTTGTAATGCCACATATTTCAGTGTATCTTCTCAAGTGCAGGTATAAACTCCCATGTATAATCCACAACATTGGATCTCATTCAGGGAATGTTTAATTTCTCATGTTATTAGTGGTGTGTAATTGTAATTGGTAAGCAGTCACAGGGGCAACACCTTTAATCTGCTTAGTGAGCCATTCCTAAAAAGAGATAGAAAGACCAACAGTGAATGACAGATATTTTTGCATGTGCTTGTAACAGTGTTTGCACTAAGGCTTTAGATAGGTTGGGGAATATTGCTGGTTTTGGGTGTCCTCTCATTAGTACTCTCTTAACATCTGAAGCAGTCTCAGATCAGCATCTGAAAACATGAAAATGCAGTTACAGTTGCTCCAATTCTTTTCACAGAAAACCTACTTGCTTTTAGCTCAATATTGTATTTTCCTCTACTTTTCCTACCATGTGGTTTATGATAACTTAGGGAAACAAAGCTGGTTGTGGCACTGGGCAGGTGCTTCTCAGCATTTCAGCTACTGGCTGTCCATCTCAGGGTGGCAGCTACTTTTAAGATACTAGGTCATCACAGGAGTATGAGTAAAAAGATAATCCTGACTTGAGGTTTGCTCCTGATGTATTTAGTAGGCTATGAGGTAGATTTGTGGCAGCCCTAGATGGGTTGCTTCAAATATGCAGGTTCTGTCAGCATTCCTGATTTCCTATCCCTAAGGTAAGTCAGGTTCTGCCAGGTTTCAGCTTTGGGTGATCGGAAATTCAGAAGTCAGTTGCTAACAGGTACAGCTTGATTGCATATGTACACACAGAAACACACACATGCTGAGGGAAAGCAAAAAACAAAGCTCTACGAAAGGAGTTATTTATCTGGTTCTTTGTTTTCCTCCTGCCGTGTGTGAGCACAGCTGGGATTCGTGCTCGGCTGTGTTTCCAAGGGGCAGGCGGCTCATGCAGAGCCTCCTCCGAGCTGGAGGTTCAGAGCATGACTCCTCCACAGAGGTAGCTCAGTGTGAGGAGCAGAGCTGCACTGACCTCACACCATGAGAAAACGAGGCTCTCAGTAAGTGATTTGGCTAGGAAAAAATAGTAGAAGGAATGAAACTAAAGAGAGCTTCTTCTGAGCGGGGGGTATTCCAGTGGTCTATTTTCCGCTGATCATTAGAAGATTAACTGCTGGTCATGTTCCCAGTTAGGCAGTCTCAGAGATTTTTTGATCCTGAACAACAGGTTTATTTGGCTTAATTTATTGTTGCTCTTAGAATTTTAAACTCAAATATAAATTAAAGGCTTTTGTTCTCTACAATTTAAAAGCATGTCTGGGATGGGGAGCCCAGTATTTGGCTTGGCTTCATGTTCTGAGATGTATTTCAAGAGCTTCTGGGCATTACTGGGATGAGTTTGGGGCTGGAGTTTGTTTTCTGAATCATTTTGGTGCTTGATGTTTCTGCACTAAAAAGAAAGGTTGCTGCCAGCTGTTAAGCAATGAAGAAGAGCAGTGGCTGTAAGGAACCTATTTAGACAAACCAGTTGTTAGAGTGTAGCTTCTAAAAGGGGACAAAGTTAGAAGTTGTTTTGTTATCACAGCTGATTTCTGCAACCATTAGGAATAATATTCCAGTTTGGAAAGAAAACTTTTAAGAGGTGGAGAGTATACAAAACCTAATGAGTTAACAGCTACAAGATCTGCTGATTATCCTGTAAGACAACTCAGAATGTATTCTGCTTCCAAGAATCTGAGAATACTTCTTGGCTATCTTGTCTTGAATGGAGGTATCAGTTGGTTTGGAACAAGTGCTAGTTGGGGCTTCAGCTTTTCAGTAGTGGTTCATCATTGTCCTTGGTGCACTGAGTGACCCAGGGCAAATCACTTCAGTCCCTCCAGATTTTGTTTATTGAGGGACACTCTGAATTGTGATAGATGGTAATTATATGCCTCCTCTGGGGAGATTGTGGGCAAGGAGATCACATCTTCAAACCACTTCCACTCAGGTGCCTCTGCGGTGCTGTGCTTGCCAGGTCTGCTGAGCTCTTCAAGGTGCCATGCCTCTTCTGTCTTTGAAACTTGTCAAAATATCCCGTCCCTTAAAAAAGATATATTTGGGACGTTAATAATTGGAATATATTGTTCTTGGCCCATGGGGAGTCTGACACAACAGCTCTACCTTAAACAGAGCAATCAGCCTGCAAAAGCCAACAAAATCCCACAGACCAAGTGATAACAACCGTTTCACTTTCTTAAATCTCCCAGTAATCTGAGGGATGAGTGAGCTTCGCAGCTGAGAATTGCTCCTAAGTACAATTTACTGGGGTTTGTTTTTTAATACCCGCACTTATTACAGTTTTTTTTAAAGAAGTCTTTTCACAAGATTTGCCAAAGAACATAAAGGTTTGTTGTAACGGATCAAATCACTTATCCTTATAAATCCACTACCCTCTATCTGCCAGTGATGACTTGACTCAGCTTGAGAATCAGCTTGTGTAGTACAGCTGGGTGCAGGCAGGGCTGTCCTGAGGGGCTGAAAGCCTCCATCCTCGCATCCCTCATTCTGACCGTGGCAGCCTGGTGTTGGCATCTCCTTGATGTTGTCGAGGCTGCACTGCAGCTGGTTATGAAAGGCTCAGAGGAAGCAGGTTGGCTCCAGAGAGGCTTTGTACTGAAAAGCTGTCCTCTAGCCAGGTAAGTAGGACAGAAAATTTGGTGTTGAATTCTTTCTTATCATGGATCCAGTTTCTTTGGAGGCTGGAGTGATGGGAAAGAAAAATCCAAGGTCTGAAAAGCAAAGTGTGGATCACAAACATGCATAGTAATTGCCAAAAACAGTAGGGTCTTTTATTCTGGGTAATCTACAGTAAAAACAGAGACTATGAACTTCATCAGTGCTCAAAGGCTTTGAGCTCCATTTCCACGTGTATCAGTGTCACAGGTGCTCCCTGCACTTCCCACTTCCCAGAGATGAAGCTGTGGCAGCTAAAATGAGGTGTCACACATAGGCTGAAGGACACCTCATGCTGCTGTTCCTAAGGTTTCAGAAAGCCTGAAAGACATTTCTTCATTAGGATTAAACATTAGGGATTTTTTCCTTGCATGTTACAGAGCTATATACCATTATAGAAAATAAAGATTCCTGTTGTAGTGAGGCACTGTCTAAATCCATCTGTCTTGGGAGAGTCATTTCTCTGCAAGCCAGTGGGTGAAATATTGTTCTGAAGGAAGAAACCCAGCTGCTGTCTGCCCTAAATAGGCCCTGTAACCTTGGGACAGTTGTGCTTGGTTTCCCTTTTCTCCTTGTCAGGCTTTAACCATGTGGTACAAGACAGTTGCTTGTGGAAGGAAGGGCTCAGCTTGCCATCATAGGCAGATGTGGGAGAAGAGGAAGAATTGAAAACCCGCATGTTTTGGATAGGAAAAAATACCCCGGTTGTGATCTACTGTTGTGTGCATAGGTCAGGGAAGGATTACCCTGCGGTTAAGGAAGAGGATGGTATCAAGGGACAAGTTCTGTTCCCAGCTCAGCCACAGACTTCCTTTCGGACCCTAACACTTCATTCTTTGTGACTTTGTTTACTCACCTGTCTGATGGGAATAATACTGCCTACATCAGAGGCAAGTTGTCCTACTCTGTGTTGATGCACGTGGTGTTAGTTAGGAACATTAAAATGCTTTGTGATCCATGGATTTAAAAAAAATGCACTGTAAATGATCAGGGCTGTTACTTGAGATTTTAATTCCAGACACTGTGCCACAAATCAAAATATCTCCTTTTATTTCTTATTGTAGGGTGTTACAAAGCATCCGGTGTCAAAAGGTTGCACTTCTGCACAAGAAAGCAAGTGCAAGTTTTGGACAGCCCATCTAAAATCTAATTTCATATTTAAGCTTTATATATGTTCTAGTTTCCATTGATATTTGTCATGTTATTTTTTTTTTTTTTATATTTACTGGCAAAATGCTCTTCTCAGTTTGTTAGTGTTAGCTATCATTGTCCAGTCCCATTTGCTTCCATGTTTGGTACTTCAGGTTTTACTTTATGTCTCCCTTGGCTTTAGAGAACTAAACTATTCCTGTGCTCATTATTCAGTTGAAATTTGGAAGGAACTTCAGATCTTTTTTTTTCTTTTAAGTCAGTTTTTGTTACAGGCTTCAGTAGCTTGCTGAAAAATCCTTTAAGGAAGAAACCAAACAGGAAGGTGGAAACCTCAGTTCACTATTCCTTTCAGATCTCAAGCTGTCTGATACCTGAGGTCAGCTACAGAATATGATTTTCTTCAGGAGACATTCTGTTGTATAAAAGGTATAAGTTTCGTGCTTTTTTGTGTGACCAGAAAACAGAGATGCCCTGTGGGAAGAGCAGCCTGGCTCCCATGGCCACCACAGGTCACCTCCTGTGAGCCCATGGTGGTCAGACAAGCCCAGAGCTGGGGAGGAAGAGTCATGGTCCAACTGAGATGGAGCCAGCGTGAGCTCCAGCAGCCCTGACCAGACTAGGCTGAGGCACTGGTGGGATGCCTCACTGGTGGGCTGGAGAAGAGTCAGGTAGAGATTGCTCAGGAAGCCACAGGTGCTGTAAGCTCTCCTTCTGCTGGGATGTGGCCACAGCAGCAGGAATTCCCTATTCACCTCTTCTTCATTGCTGGCACAGCTCCCCAGCCTGGAGGTCAACATCTACAAGGTGCCTTTCATTTGGGAAAGACACAAAGGGGCCTGCATATGCTGAATGTACTGGGGGAAAAAAACAACTCTGCAGGTTATATAAAGGAACTCAAGACCAAGGATCAAGCCCCTTTCTCACCCCGTTATTTCCCTTTAGAAGAAAGCACATGGAGAGCAAGGATTTGTGATTTAGTGTTAAGAGGCAGCCTTGTACTCCAAGAATAGTGAAAGTACAGCAACTGTGTCACTTGGGCAGGGAAAGCCTCCAACATCTTTGTTTGTTGCATACTAACAAGCTGTTCGTTTGCCACAAAAAAAGAAAATCCCAGTTCCATTTGGTTTGAGATAAGGCAAATGTCAGCCTTGGCAAACTTCATCCCCAACTTTCATCTAGTTTTGAAGTCCAATAGGGAAGGAGTTTTGTATCTAAAGTGTAGGACAAGGAGGAAGCCAAAGGGACAGCTCCACAATATCTTCTTACAGCTACTTCCTCCATGGTGAAAGATTGTAATGTCTTTTTCACATCCTGGTCTAAAACCAGATTTCTCTCTAGTACTATACACATCCTTTCTCCTAGACCTAAGATGTTTAATTTTAATTCTTTTTTTATCAGATGTTTTCCTGGATGTGAAACCAGGATTTCTGGGTTAATGTATTGTCCCTCCCCCATTTCTTTAGCTAGCTCTGGGGCCTGTAAACAGGGTGTACTTCTTCCTCTTCAGCAGTTGCAGGGGTCCTTTGCTTGCCCTCTGGGACGTTGCTGGAATTTCATACTTCTGTTATCTGTAGTCCATGCAAAATTAGTCAAAACTACTTGTGTCTAGCCCTTGTCTGTAAGAGACACTTCCTCAGGAGTGGAGACAGGAAAATGGGGGAGGGATTGGAGGTGATGAGAGGGAGCAGGGGTCCATCCCTGTGGTGCATGTCTGGATGCAGAGGAAGGAGCTGAGGGAAGGAGGAGGCACAGTTTATTGTGCTAAAGAGAAACAGAGAGGACTTTCTGCCAGTGCTTATTGACACAAGGCTCGGTGGTGACTCCGGGCTTCCCCGCTGGCTCCGAGTGACAGCCAGAACAGGCTGTCCCCTTGTTCACTGGGATCTTGTGCAGACAGACTCCTTGTGGAGGGATGGATCCTCCTTGGGGAGCTGGCAAGAGGACAGAAATGTAGGATCCTCTGGCTGACAATCTGCCTTCGGGGGACAGACGTTTTGGGAAGGCTACAGCTATTAAATTAGGGGCATTTCTCCCTGAGGTCCCATTTTTGAGTTGTCCTCAAAGCCAGCTGCTCTGGTGTTCAAAAGTAAGAGTTATTTCTGTCTGGATTGATCTTATGGGACATATCCAGCTTCCAGCCCATGTCCATGGCCAGTGTGAGTGTCCAGGCTGCTTGCTCTTGGCTGACACTGTCCCTGGTTAGGAATGACTGGAATGAATTTACAAACTCAGCTCAGGCACAAGGCAGAACGTGGCTCATCCACAATGTGCTGATTTGGTATATGGGCTGAGCCTATTCCAGGGACCCCAGCCATGGATGCAGCATGTCCTTGGTGCATGCTGTGCCCTGGAAATACAGCCAGAGAGTGCTGTTGTTCATTTAATTGTAATTTAGGTGCGGATTTGTATTTTTATTCTTGGAAAACCCCCCAGAAGAACCCTGTGTGTCCTGGCAATTTATCTTCCCCATCATGAACAATAAACATGCCATTAGAAACTGAGGAAAGGGTATGAAACTATTACAGTGTTTCACATAGGCAAGGAAATCAAAGCATGAAAGGAGTTGGTTCTTGCATTATCATAGGAATTTCTCTCAAGTAAATGGCTCCTGCTGCATGGCTAGAAGGCTAAACTGGACTGGTTTGGCTCTAGATGCCTTACATCCAGAAAGATGGGAAAAGATGATATCTGGATGAGCAGGCATAAAATACATAATGACATGAGAAGAATGAGGAATTAAGGAAATCAAGATAAATAGGAGAAAATGTTGGAGAAAGCGCTTGCTGTGGCACTGACAGGTGTTCAGGACTGTATTAATTAGTGCTAAAAGGAACTGAGTGGAATGCAGGTGAATGAGACGTACATCAGCTGGAATTTGCAGGAAAGGTTTTGCCATTAAAACTTTTCTATTACTCCTTGCTTGGCAAGGATGTTTGGAAGTGTGAGGAGTTCTGATTACAGGTCTTTGTGTGTGGGAAGGTTTCTACATTCAGCTCAAAGGACCATTAATCAACAAATCCATTCCCTTGTTTATCACAGGTCACGGAGGAGGGCAGTTTATTATTCCAGCAGAAAAACCCATAATAGCTGGGTGGCTGAGGCATATTTACCAGATTGACCAGTGTCTCTCTGAAAAGAGAAAACGATGATCCACCTTTTCTCTTGGGAATTGAATGGTTAATTTCAACCTCCTTTTCAGATTTTCTCCTCTCATTCTTGTTTGGATTTTACTTGCATTAGAAGCTATGGGGTGGCTTCTTCAGGGCACCTCAGGCAGATAGAAGCAGGTTGAGAGCAGCTTGGCATGGAGAATTTCCTTGAAGATGGAAAAATACAAGCAACTGGCTTTCAAGGAGAAACGTTCCTTTCCTAAAGGTAAACTCGGGTGCTGCCATCCCTGTGAACTCCAGCTGTGTGGATTAGGACCAGTAAATACGCTGCTCTGCCAAGGTCTGGGCTGACTGAGGCAATGCTCAGTGTTGTTTGCTGACCTTGGGGGAACACAAGCCCATTTAGAGTAGCAGAGTGCTGTAGGTATTTGAGATCTGGGGTGACTGAGGTTTTGCTGTAACCATCTTGGAGCTCCTAATGGGCTGAAACGTCACCCTGAAGCCACAGACATGTGGAGAAAACCCCATTGTACCAAAATCGCGGTTAGACAGGACAGTCAGTGAAGGTCAGCGGAATACAAGGCAAATATTGTGCTTAGGGGAAGAAATCTATGTTTTCTGGCAGTATGAAACCGAGACCAGGGTGGTTTTTTTAATGAAGAGAGCCATTTCCAAACAGGGAAAGGCTGCCAGTGGTATGAGAAGCTTTTGTGATGTATAACAGGTGCTCCTCAGACCTAAGCAGAGAAAGCTGCAGCTGGGAGGATGTTTTTATCTGCACATTGTGATCTAAGAAAAGACAAACAAGTTTCTAGGTCTGTAGGATGCAGCAGAAAAGCAGATTACTGCACTGGAATAAGATAAGGGTTTCAGCCATTGGATGTGGGGTATTTATCCAGGGGTCATGCAGTGGGAACACTTGCACAGGAGTTGTAAAATGGACACAGACCTGATCTTGAGTTGAAAGAAAAATCTGCAGAGCAAGAAAGTTGAGAGAATAATCTCTGGGTGTGAGCATCAGGGTCATGAATCTTCTAGTGTGCTGTGTCCTACACATCAAATTTTGGCTAGTCATGGGTGCTTTATGCTCAGCTTCACAACTGTTTTTTTCTTTTTCTTACCTAGGGAATAGGGAATATCAGTATCCCTAAATAACTCCCCTAATAAACACAGGAAATCAGAATAGTTGCCAAGGAGGAGGAAGAGCAGTGAAATGAAAATTTCAGGAGAGTATTGAGTTAGAAAAGTTGTGTTCAGTGTATTCAACCAAAGTAAAACACGTAGATTTGACAGGGCATTATTCTTACATGTACAGCAATTCCTAATGAAACATGCCAGTCTTCTAGGACTAGCAGATTTGGAACTATTTTCATTTCAGAAATTTGGATAGGAAAAATAAATTAGAAAAAGAGCCCCAGCCATTTGGAAATGTCCATTTTTCCTTCTTACTTACACTAGGTGAGAATTTGTCTCAGACAACAGGTCATGTCTGGTCTTATGGGGGTGTTTAGGGCTGAGTGCCGCAGAGCACTGGACATATTTGAATTGAGGCCACTTGCAGCCTAAATCTTGAATCCAGTAGTGCTTTGCAGCTGCAGATAAGAATGAGGTCATATGCCAGATTGTGGTCTCCACAATACATCATTACCAGGATAATCACATCTGCAAGAAAGACTGTTAGCATCATGCATTATTGAATTAGATCAGGTACTTGTATTTCTGAAATAAGTCCAAGACTGTGTAATTTGCTGGCTTATTAGTTTCCAGGGTGAAGCTGCCAAGAGACCATTTCCAGGAGTTATGTGAATTGACAGGGAAGGCTCAGAGGACAGTTTGAGCCCTGTGATGGACAGGCAGAGATTTTGCAGTCAGTAGGCTATTGGTCTAGCTAAAAATGATAGTTTACAGACATCCCATTTCTGGGATATTTCCTATATATTTTTCTTCCCTTAATGGCCTGATGTCCAAATGCAGCTGCCTCTGATACTGACATTAAGGATCAGATGTAACTGGTTTAATTGGATGCTGTTCATTTAAGACAGTCTTGGTTGGTTCTTTGCTTGTATCCACCAACAGACACTGTAGAGGCTCCTCTGTGATCTCGAGGCAGCACGTGGTGGCTTTCAGTGTGGTACACCTAGATCTGTCCTCACAGCCAGCATTTGTTCTGGAGCTGGCTCATTTCTAGACAACTGGGAGCATAAAGGAAGTGCAAGACTGTATCTGGTGACAGGTTCCATCTGGACATACCCAGAGACAATTGAGCCTTTTAGACTGACACTGCAGTCTGAAAAGTAGGGTTTGGGATTTATTCTTTAATCAGGAGCAAGGAGACTGAAAATTGGATGTCCAAACTGTTCGCAGCTGAAGCAAAACCTGCCAGTTGAACTGACTCTTACAGCTGTAATAGACAACTTGAATACTTTTTAGAGAAATTTTGATTTTTCTTTATGGTTGACTTCTGGCACTTCTTTCAGGTCGGAACTTCTGAGGTATCCTAAAGGGAGCACTTCAAAATGGCTAGACTCTTTTCAGGAAAGTAGTCCTAAAAGCTATCCCATGGGTCCTGAATGACTGGAGCTGCACAAATACATAGTTTTATAATCCACTAAGAACTCTTTGGTCCAGCCTTCTGCATAACTGGTGTGCTTTACTTAGGAATTTAGCTCATCACTTTTTTCTTGAGATTTAGCGGTGTTTGGGAAGGCTTGATTTGAAAGACTTCGCTAGAAGGAAGCTGTACCCTGGTTCCAGTGATGACAGTGACACATTTGATCTCCCCTACTTCCTTCTCGTGGCAAGTTGCAATTGTGACATTTGCTCTGTCACCAGAGGCTCAAACTGTAGGATTTTCAGATCTGTTTTGTGGTCTGGGGGAGGGGTGGCATATGGAACAAATGTTCTGCATTCAATTGCTCCCCTGGGCTTCAATGCAGGCTCATCACACTAGCAGATCTAGACAAGGGAACATGGTATTTCTAAATTTTGAGCTCAAAAAAATATTACTGTCTGTTTTCCCACTACAATGTATAAGAATTCTTGAAACAAAAATAAGATCCTGTCTCTGCCACTTACCCAGAGCCTCAGAGATGCAATCAGCCCAGCAGTCGTCCTCTCGCCAGAAATAAAAATATCTGTCGTGGGGTTTTATTTCCTTCTTCTGGAGACCTGGGATAGCAACACATGATTTGGTGCTGCTAACATCTGGCAGCATCGTTCCTATTTACTGTAAACACGAGTCATCGCCCATGGAGTGTTTTATTGCTTGTGGTTTCCATCTTGTTGTATGCAGTAATTATACACATGGCGCAATCTTTCCATGTCAATAAAAATGTTTCATTCTCAGCAAGGAACTTAAGAATGAACCCAGCAATTCTTAGAGGCTACTGTGCTGAGTTAAATGGGACGTGATGGCGAGGGGCATGGCAGGGGTCAGTGTGGAGGGCAGGGGTGGTTTTTGGGGTCACTTGGTGGGACTCTCAGACTCAGGGCAGGGCACAGAAAGTTGGTGTGAACGTTTACTTCTCCAGCCTGGGGCTGAGAAAAGGCCTCCCAGCTTTTGTTTCCTTTGTTGGCAAAACGTTGTGCAGCAGGATGCCTTGTGAGTGCTGCTGGAAACTTTCCTTAATGCTAATTTCTCTTTCTGTCTTTACCTTTTTTTTTTTTTTTTTTTTTTTCCTGGTTATCCAGGAGTTTGGAGATGTTTTCAGTAAAGGATTCATGAGAGAATCTTCAAAGGGGACCACAGCCAGGGGAAAATCATAGGCATGACTGGAAAAGTAGTGTTTTAAATTAGTGTGAAAGCTTGGGGGAGGTCACTTAGGCCTAAATCCACAAGTTGATTTAAGCCTGTTATTGCTGCTTAGGTGCCCTGTGTTCCCTTTGGAGTTACACATCTAAAGGTCTTTATGGTAAAGCACTTTCCACCTCATTCTTCCTTTGGCTTCTTGGGAGATGGAGTACAGTGCTTGCCTGCTTTGGTGGGGGCAGGAGTGCATTTGTCTGGGGCTCCAGACAACGGGGCTGGTCTGGGCAAGTCACCCAGCTCCTCTCTGCAGCGCTGCAGAGGGACAGGCCCTTCTGGTGGCTGACTCATCTCCAGAGAGCAAAGATGTCTGGGACACGGGGCAGAAATCGCTCCCTGGATGTGCCAGACCCTCGCCACTGGCTCTCAGTGGAGCTTAGCCAAGAAGTTTAGACTCGGCGCCTAAGTTGTAGGCAGACGATGGCATGGAAGGTGAATTTCACCCCCAGGAACTCGGGGTGGAATTTAAGCTGTCTGAAAATGACAGTTGTGCAAGCAATAATAAACAGTCTGTATGGTTCCACGTCTGGAATCTCCTTATAAACAGGGGCATGCAAATCAATTAGATAAAAATCTGAGCATTTCTGAATTTCCTGCCCAAACTTGAACAGAATCTGCTTTTGGATTTCATTAAAATCCCCTTCACTGTACAACCTATGTGTAAGTCTGGTTCTGCCCGACAGGCTGCCTTCTTGTTTCACTCAGGAATGGAGATGCTGTAGCCATGGGATGCTGTCAGAGTGACCTATCTCTGGACATCCCTAACTTCACCAGGAGGGTGAGAGTCAGTGCTGGGAACCTTCTGGAAAGAGCTCAGAGACATGGCATGATTCCTGACTCAGTGCTGCTGATCGAAGTGCTCCAGATAAGCTGAGATGTAGATAAGCACTGCAACTCCCAAGCACTTATCCAAACCAAAACTTTCAACATTTATCCACCTTGGCTGTACATGACTTTGCCCTTAGCAACAGAGACTACACCCACTTTTTTCTTCACTACTGTCAGCGGAGGAGCAAGAACCTACTTGAAGACAAGTAAAACACCTTAGGCTTTTAGGCTCCCACACCTTTCTTCTTCCTTTTTCAGAAATTAGTCTGATTATATATTCATTTCTCATTGTAGTTACTACCTGAGAAACCACAAATTCAGGTAGGAGTGCTGAGCAGCTTCTTGTGAAGGGACGTGCTTCCTGACTCTACCAGAATGGGGAGGTCTCACTGTTATTATTTGCCCTCATTTGATTTGAACTGGTTCTATTAACTGCCTACAAAGGGCAGGATTTTATTTATTAGTTGATTATTATTCAATTCTAAATTTAAATGTTTTTTGTTTGTTCTCTTTTTCTTGATTCTCTGGAGAGGAAAGAATAGATGGGACCCATCCATTGCTCCCTTTGGTGTATTAAAAATGCTCAGGTGCCTTGTGGCTGTGTCTCACTCATGCACTCTGGGTAAAACCAATGTTTGACTTAGGGAAAAAATTCTAGGAGTGACAGAAGGCCTTCTTTTCCTTCATTTTTTGTGCTTGCTGAGCAGCATTGGGTATGAGCCACTTTTCTCTGACCAGTAGGCATTATCACCTAACAAATTACCTGTTCTTGCAAGGATCAGGGTTTCTTCTTTCTGCCTGTAGTGCATTGTAATTTTTTTTGTGTGTGTGGCTTTTGGTTTTTCAAATTAGAGATTTTAAGTTGTTATAGATTATGTGGAAGTGTTCTGTGGCTTGTGGTGTGTCAAGTTATGTGGAGTCAAGTTTGGTGGACCTTTCTGAATAAATGTTGTTATACATTGGCTGCCGAGGGGCTGCATGTGATGAACCAGAGATTTGTGTTTGAGTCCAGGGATTCTCCATTCATTTGGGCACATGCAAGTAAATGTTACTGCACTTTCAAAAACTGCCTTAATCTTTATATTTATGGGGAATTCAAACTGTCCAGAGGTGTTAACTCACCAGGCAGCTTTAGACATTCGTGTTCTCTCATTCCTTATTAATGGGTCAAGCAACTAATTGGCAACGTTATAAGAAGCTTCAGTTCTTAGCTGGAAGGTCACCTCTGAAAAGAAGCCTTTCTTTTCCCATGTATCTCTTCCCTCAGCCTTTCCAATAGGGAGATCTGTGCCAAGAACATGATTTTTTTTTTTTTTCACAGAAAACTAAAATAAAAGTATTTATACTCTTGGAAAGATATATTTTTATTTATTAAGAAGGAAAAAATACGTTGTATGTGTTCTATGTATACATATTATATTGTAAATACTAAAAGGTTTTCCATTCTGTACCCTCCTCTTGCCTTCTTCTTTAGAATAAATATTTTGGTTTCATCCCCTTTTTTGATGGATTGGACAATCCTGATAAAAAAATAATCCAAATAAGTGGGATTTTTTACCATCCCCCCTTTTCATCAAGCAAAATCACAGAATGATTCAGGTTTGAAAAGACTCTGAGATTGATTCCAGCCATTAATCCAGCACTGCCAAGTCCACCACAAAACCTGTCACTGAATGCCACATCTACATGTCCTTTAAATACCTCCAGGGATGGTGACTCCACCACTTCCCTTGGCAGCCTGTTCAATGCCTGATCACCTTTTCAATGAAGAAACTTTTCCTACCACTGAATTTTGTTTAAAAACATTTCAGATATCTGTACTGTCAGGACTCCAGGCACAAAATGTTAACTGGTAAAAATCATGTCATGTATATGCACAGCAGATTCTCTGAGCAGAATTCTTTGAGCAGGCATCAGATGGAAAAACATTGGAGCAGTAGTGATGTGACCTGCATTTGACCATGGTATCTAGAATCCATGGGTTCATATCCTGTGAGGTATTCAAGTTTGGCTATATTTACTTCTAAAACACTGAAACAGTTTTCTGATTAAGTGAAAACTCTTCACTGGCACAATGTACTGAAGTACACATGAATATGAGAGTCTTGGACAAACAGCTTGAAAGTAATGATGCAGAGTGCAATTGTTGTTGTGGTTTGCTTTTCCTCAGAAAAGTCCTTTAAGTCAGGTCTGGTTGCTCCAAGCTGGTCCAGTTGAAGTTTGGAAATCTGCAAGAAGATAATTGACAGGACCTCTCTGTATCCTGGCTTCAGTGCTGGACCACTCTCCCTCTGAACAGTTTTGTTTCATAAGACCCAGTTTCAACCTATCTTGGGCTCTTTGTGTCTATTGCCTTTTGTAATATTTTTCCAGGCATCTCTGAAAAGAGCTCAATTCCATCTTCTCTGTAACTCCTTTCTAGACAGTGTTTAACTCAGCTCTCTGCCTTAGCCTTTACTCCTGGGTGCTTGACCGAAAAAAAAAAAAATCTGACAGAAGCACCTTGTGTTGGTTTAAAAAAACCCCAAAAAACCAGCAAAAAACAAAACCCAAACACAACTTACTAAACAGCGCTGGCAGTTCTATCAGTAATTTCCAGGAGAGCAGTTAGCCCAATAGTAAATCTTTTCATGAGTCCTCTCCTTCATGTTTTTAGTGCACTTTTCAAACCAAAAAAGATTAAATGTTCCCTAATACTCATCCTAACCAAATAGAAGTTCTGACCTCTTTAAGCTGTGACCTCTAAGGTCAATATTTGCAAAACAAAGCTGTCTGACCAGAGATGTGAGGTGTTGGTGAATGTTAGTGGTCAGCTGCTGTGCAGACATTGGCCACAACTCTCTGTTGGACAGTTTTGGTTTTGGGAAACTTGCTTGACTTGCTGTCTTACAAATGACAACAAAACATGAGCTTTTGGTGGTCAACCTTCCCCTTCTTCTGGGACAAACTTACAGAAACCAAACACACATTTGGGTCTGTGTATGGAAAACATGTATGGCACTCAGTGCCCCAGCCAGGAGAACCCAACCAGGGCAGCCTGACAATTGCACAGAGATGGGAGGTTGCTGGGTGGGGATGTTTACCCTCCTGGCATGTGGCACTGCAGTGTGTTTGCATATTCATGTGTGTCTTTTCTCCAGGCAGACTTTACCCTGTTCTCTGAGGCGCAGTTCCTCCGCTAGCAAATGTGCTTGCACGCCCCAAGGAAATCAGACGGGAACTTCCCCTCATGTTTTCCACTGGCTTTCCATGGGGCAAGGGCAAGTGTTTCCTAGATATGAAATGATGAGCACTGGGGAGTGCTGAGGTACTCAGAGAAGCTAAAAATGGCTTCCTCAAGTGCAGCTGGATGGTGGTCAGAAGGATCTATTTTTACTTGCCTTGTGTTTGCACAGAGGCATCCATGCATGACTTTCTGTTGTTCCTGGAGTCTTGCAAGCATATGGTAAATAGACTTTCAATGGGTTGGAACCTATTGCTTCAGGAAATGTTGTTACAAATTGTTTTTCCACTGCAGTGCATTGAGGGTTTTTCATGCCACCTCCAACATATGCTCTGAAATCCAAGTGGTCTCCAGAAGGGAGTGGCCAAGAGTTTTCAAGGCGTTATGAAACCCATTAGATCTGCAGAGAAAGTGGTAAAAGCAGCACAAAACATATCAGAGTGTAGAAGAGCAGGGGCTGTTACTCAGAATGCAGTGAAACCATGTTTCCTTAACTAGATTAGTTTACATCTTGTGGTACATAAAGAAATAAAAATTACTTAGATTGCAATAAGCAATGTTTTTCTAACTAAATAGATTGCTTTCCATTTTGTGGCAGGAAAAAAATGTTGATTAAGAGATTGGTTTGTTTTTTTCTTAGTCCTCCTTGACATGCTGGATTTCTGATCCCTGTGTTGTTTAGTGATAATCTTTGACTTTGGGGCATCCTTTTTGGCTAGCTCTTCTCCTCCAATGCTTATGAACAGATGTTGCCCATAAATACCTATGAGAAAGGCACGTTTTCTTTAACAATCACTGTTCATCTGTGACAACTGCTCTCCATCTATCTTGAGCCTCAGCATCACAGGACTCTTTTCTGTTATGTAGGACATCTCTTGACCATGAGATCCTTTTTCTTCCACATCAAGTGATCTCATCTATTTTCCTGCAAAAACTTTGTTTTGAGGAGCACTTTTGAGGAACACAGGCATCCTTTATGATGTCAGGGTTTCATCAAGTCTTCCTCACAAATTAAAAACAATCCAAGCCACTAATATATGTGGGCACAAATCCAAGGGTTCCAGTGTGTTTTCCATTTATAGCAGCTAGCAGATTGCATTTAGTGAGTGCAAATATGAGAAATTGAGTCGAATACCCAGCACAGCAAACTGTCATAGGTAGGACTGATAATGATGGAAAAGGAGAATGGATTTGTTTGCTTTTGGGAAATGGGAAGATAACTTGAACAAAAAGATTGTCCTAATTCATGGAAAACCTTTAAATCCACAGTGTTGGGATAGGATTTTAAAGACAACATTGAGCCATCAAACTTCAGTATAAATATTTTTGGAAGAAAATTCTACCTCCTCTTCTGCTTGACAGTTCTACCTCCTCTTCTGCTTGACTAGGATACCCTTTGGCTTTTGTGGCATCAACCTCTAACCTGGGTTTGGAGCATGGCAGGCAGTGGACTGTTGCAGAATTATAGTTTTGATTCAGATAATACTCTCTGTTAGCTGAGCACTATGGAAATATCTGTTTTTTCCTCTGATATAGCTGATACTGCTGGTGACAGGATACTGGATTTAGAAGCACCACTGTTGTCGTATACTTGTCAATTCCACAGGTTAGGGAAAACCAAAAACCTCTTCCACAATGTGTGCAGACTTAGAAATAATTACCTTCTGGCAGAGCGCAGTGCCTCCACATTGTTCTTTGAGTCTTGCTGAAATGCTGTCTTACAGGAGTCAGCTTTACAGAGACAGGGTATGCACTGCACTTCAGCATCTGTGGAACACAGAGGGGTCGATACTACTCAGAAGTAATGAAACCCAGAAGAGTGGGTACTCAGCTTATATCTGAAATGAAGAGCAGGCAGAGGAAACCTGGGACAGCAAGGTATCTCTGTGATGAAGTAATTAAACAAAACAGAGGAATGTACCTACCTTGGAAGCCTGCTCGAGTCAAATCAAAAGCAGATGGAAGGCATTTAGAAGAAACTCAGGCTTGCTGAATTGCATTCAGGCAGATAAAAGACTTTGCTAAAGAATATATCTTCCACTTAACACAGAGAGGAAGTCCTACAACTTATGTGGGCTTCAAGTGATGACATCTGGTTCAAGTATCATGGTCCTCTTCTGAGGAAACAGCACAAAGGCTTGTCACCACCCCAGTGAAACATTCAGAAGGCTGCAGCAGGACTGAATCTGTTCTCTTGGAGCAGAAAGCAGAGCCAAACTCTGATGACAACAGATGGACAGAGCTAATTTTTTTTTTAAGGAAAACAGATTGCAATTAGAGACCTTGGACCCTTCACCCATAAAGGATTTGTCCACACAGATATGGGACAGGTATTTCAGCTTATTGAAAAATGCTTATTTACTCTGAGTTCCGTTAAGGAAGAATTGGCCACAGATGTCTTTGTGTTCCTGTTTCTTGGTGTGAAACTGCCTCCTTCATAAACACATGTAACAAAATAAACCACATCCACAAGGAAATATTTTTTTTTTCTTTTATGCATTGTTTTTGTGAGACTGTAAATAGTATATGTCCTTCTGTTAGAGTTGAACTCTTCTGAATGTGTGAACCACTTTTGGGTTCACTCTGATTACCAACAAGTCTCTTTGTTAAAATAGCAAAGTTTGTGACAGCTAAAAGATGCTTGTGGATAACCACTTCCAGATTTGAAGTGGCACCTGCTGGTGTTGAAATTCAAGCCAAAATGTGACCAATATCACGGTGCAGAATCACAGTACATAAGTCACAAGAAGTACCCATCAAAAAATCTCAGCTCTCAAAGATAAAATGAACCCCAAAATCACATGTAATCAAGCCTCCTCCCCCATTATTCCTGGCCATAGTTACTAAGGAAGAAATTTTAAGTACTTGTAAGGCAGTTGATGGAGTGTGTTAGTCACCCAAAAATAAACAGGGAAATTAATTAAAATAAAATGATTCATTATAAATTATTCTCCCAGCTACACTCATAATGATGTGAGAAATAGTCCAAATACTATTAGAAAAGCACTCCCTCCGCCCCTAGTATTTCTGGCACCTCTAGAAACAGCAAGTGCTGAAACTCCCACGTGAGGGATGTTTCCTGTGAGCTGTACTGCCAGATTGTACCTGTATTTTTGGATAAGTGTTTGAACATTTGCCTGATTATGGAAAAGAGCCTGGAGCCTGAACTTTTCTGAGGGTAGCTGTTACCAGGTGGATCCCCCCATTTCTGTGCTGGGGCCAGCCACAAGTAGTTATTTGGAAACAGGGTGAAGCAATGCCTAAAAAAGGTGAAACATGAGCGAAGGTTGCTCTTCAGGATGTGGCCTTGGAGAGCTGTGGTGGGATAGTCACCACCCCTGCTTAACTCCTGGACATACAAAGAGCTCTGATTGCATTGATTTCACCTCTAACTGTTTTTAAGGACAGCAACTTCTTCCTTTCCCACTGGGCTTTCAGCTGCTCCACGGCCCATCATACCAAGTCCTGCTTCCTTATTGTAAAAAACAAAATATGATTCCTCCCCCTGCCCAAAAATCAACCCTTCTCTTCCCCCTCAGTTACTGTCAGGGTCTCCTTAGGTGCTCTGAGTTTGTCTGTCTGACTGTTACACATGTGTTTAATTCACATATTTTCTACTGGAAGGGATGTGAAAGTGTGAGTTTAGAATTTGAAACAGAACGTTTGGGGTTATAAAAATTTAGCTTGGCTCAGAAAGCCTGTGTGTAAGCAGAGACTTAATTGACTTCTGCTGCCTCTGATGGGTCTCTGCCAGTCATTCAGGCTGGATCGACGGGCTGTCACGTAATTCCTGCACTGAGGGACTTGGACCAGCAGTTCCACAAACTGGGCATTAATTTTAGGCATCTCAGAGTAATCCTAGAGGACCAGCTCCCAGATCCATAGCCTCTCTTGGGACATTATTTATGAGAAAGACATTCACCTGCTCTGCCATCATGACTTTGTTGCCAGTGTAAAATTTGAAGCTGTTGCTGTGCCTTGCTGATTATTTCTTTTGCTGCCATGTCTTGAAACCTCCTTTCTCAAAATTCTAAATAAGCACTGTACAGCAGTGGCAGAAGTTCCTGAAGAGTGAGCTTACCATGAGCCATAGAAGAGGTTTGAAGTAGTGCTGGAGATGGAAAAGAGTGCCTGGTATCTTCACACTGACTTAAGCAACAAAGAGGAATTCAGCAGAAAAGCCTGTGAATAATCTTTGTTCAATTCCTATGGGAAGTTTTATAGCACCCCAGAACTGTTTAGCAATACCTTTCCAGAGTCCTTTGCTGCTTTAAGTGGTCTTCAGGGCCTCAAGCTCCTCAGACCTTGTGGTCCTGCATTAGTAGTGTCCAACTCCCAAATCCCTCCCAGCAGGAAGAGCAGAAGAAGTCATTTCAAGCCAAGCCTGAGGTCTGGTCTGGGCTGTGTATCTGGAGAGGAATCCCTCCAAGGTTACTGAAGAGTTTTGCCATTCACTGAAACAGTGTTCATTGAAAAACAATGTTCCACCAAAACACTGAAGGGGAAGTTTTATTCTCTTTTCATTTATTTAAGACCAGGGATTTGGCTTGGGAATTTTGTTTATTGAAATATCGAAGGAAAGTCTGTCTGGCCCCATCTTTGTAGTATCTGAACTCTTTCCAAGTGTTTGAGGGTGGGGTTGCAAACTCAGTTTTCTCAGGCCCTTCCTAGTTTCTCACCCTAGAAGTGGTATGACAGTACTTTATACTGCATTTTCATTGCATTATGGGCTATGTTTTAATTCGTGGTAGCTCACACATTGTAGTTACGTGCAGTAAAAAAACAGCAGTGTGTTGTTGCAGCAGCGGAACTCCCCAAAATCAGACAGGAATGCTCAGAGAATTGAACTCATCACCTCGTAGGGGAAGATGGCAAGCAGCCTGGTCTTAGGTTAGGGCGTTTCAGAGATATTTATTATCTATTAAAAATCTCAAAGTACCTTAATAAAGCCTCATAATCTGTTGAAGGGGTGAAATTTTTATCCCATATTGTGGGAAAAGCCCAAATTATTATACAGCACTTGAGAAGATGTATCTTGTGCATGTCTAGAAGCAATTAGAGAGGAAGCAGAAGGGAGACCTTCTCTAGGTAATCTTGAAGCTGATGCCATCTTTGGTGGGAGTACAGATGACCAAAATATGCTCATTTACTTATTGTGGAAAATACAGTATAATTTTTATAAGTCTAAAATGTTGGTATTTAAATTCTTCTACTTTTCAGTTTGTCTTTTCAGTTTAAAAGGACCTTCTGCTTTCTTTTATTTTAAATAGTTTGATTTATAATGACAAAAACCTGAACCTCATTTTTAGAAGATATTTTCATTACTGATTTTTAATGTCACAGTACTTTTTCACAATGTATGAGTTTTTGGTGAGAAACTGCCTCTTTTCACAGAAATATTTCAGTAAAAATACATTGCCTAGCTCCTTCTTGGCTCATCCATGGTTTTTTTCATTTAATTTAATATGTAATTTAATGATCCCAAGATTTTTTTTGATAGATAAGTGGGATGTGATTTTTTTAAAGCTACTAGAGGAGTTTGTTACTCAAGTTCTGTGAAATTAATGAGAAAAATGTGGACTTTGAGAAGTACAAACATCAGCTTTCCTGGACTTTGTTTTGACACTTGGTGGGAGAGAGATGTAGCCTTGATTTAGTTCTACTGAAAGGGTGCTTATGTTGCACAAAGAGGGCTTTCCAGTCCTAAATTAGATGAGACAACTGTAGGAAAAGAAAAATCTGCTTGGTCAGGAAATGAGGAGGCAATAATTTCTCATTTCATAAGTTAATAATGTATTTTAGGTGCATTGTGGCAGGGAAATCCTCTCTTGTTAACATGAATTCTGGTGAGATTCCACAGGGTTCCATGAACCTCTCAGCAAACCTGCATCCATTTGGATGTATGAACACTGGCATGAGCTTGACCTGCTGTTGGCCTGGAATGATTTGATGTCTCCAGGTGGGAAGCATGCAAGGTGTGACAGTTTCATATGTCTCTAGATACGACCTTAATCCCAGCAGGATTGTTGCATCTGAAGATGCAAATGTTTCCTCCAAACCATCTTCAGCAGTTCCTGAAGCTCATCCATCACTGTTTACGTGTAACAACTCTTAGTGGCATAAATTAGTGGCCTTAATGAAGAACAGAGGTCCAGTTTAATATCATTTGATACAATTGGAGTTAATACAAGTCAGTTTGATGAATATGAATTTTACTGGAATTAAACTCCCTTGGAAGTTTAATTGCAGTGACAAATCAGAAGAACAGATGATCTCACATGTAGAGTTCCCCAGCTCAGGATTCTGGTGAGAGTGGGTAGACCTGACATGGCCATGGTGGAAGTCAGGAATTGTGGATTTATGCTGTGTTGTACCACTGGATCCCTTCTGGCCCTGTGCATAATATCCATGGGATTATCTGAATGGAACAAAAACCCATCTGCATCTCCAAGTGGAGACAGAGGCCATGGTCAATGTGACCAAGTTCAAGGTGTCACAGATCACTGAGATAAGGGAAGCTGCAGGTGGCAAACATGCAGAGTAATGGCAGCGGGGCTAAGGCTATGGTGGAGCCAGCACAGGGAATGTGGGCTAAAAGCAACAGTCCTCAGGAAATGAATCCGGAAATTACTGTTGAAACAGCCCAGGGCAAAGCTGCTGAACAGAAATGGCTGCTGACTTCCTAGGGTAAATTGTAAGAGATGGAGTGAATAAATGGAAGAAAACGCACCGTTTGGAGACCATAGACTTTTATTTGCTCTGCCTCATAATGAAAGGAGAAGGGGACATCTGATTAAAATAGAAAGGTGATGAAAGAAATGTTGATAAAAGAGTACTTCTTCACAGGGTACATAATTAAAAAGGGGAGCTGGTTGTTTCAAGATGCCTTGAGATCAGGAACCTAGCAGAAATTAAAAATAAACAAACACTAGACCCCAAACATGAGATATTTCCATGGATAAAAGAATATCCAGTTTTGTCAACAGTTCTGCTTCAGCACATGAATTCATCTTTGACTCGTTGGAGTTAATACTCTGTTCCTCTGAGAAGGATCCTGGAACTGCTAACTCTTCACAGCGTTTCTCTGGAAGTGCTGGCATCACTGGGAGCCAGGCACAGAGCAGGGGACATGGCTGGCTGCTGAGGTGCTGCAGTATCCCTGGGCGATGCTTTTAAGATGTCTGGCTCTTGTTCTGTCCTCATCAGGAGCATTGTTCTGACTGGGGGCTGCTGGACCACAGACAAACATTATTGCTTTTGGAAACAGTTTTCTGGGATAATGAGGTGATAGACAGTCTCCATGAGAAATGCTTAAAAGATGTTAATCTCACCTAGTGAGGAGGGACTGCAGAACTGTGGCACACACCACATAATTAAATAGCTCATTGATGCAGGATATTGTGAAGGCCAAGAGTACAAATGGATTTGAGAGGGGAGTAGACACGTTTGTGGAAAGTAAGTCCATGAGTAGCTCCTGGTCCTGGTGTGACCTCCGGGCAGTCCTTGAAGTGATGATTTCCAGACACTGGGAGGATGTGCCATGGAAAGTGACCATTTTCCATGTGACCTCTTCTTTTGTACTCTTCCCTTTTCAGTCAGCTTGGAAGACAGAATATTTAACTAGACAGATGTAGGCGCTGATTTGTCTTTCAGTTCTATCTTTATTACTTAAAAGGACTTAGAAATTCCTGAAGGGCAGATGAATCACATTGGCAAGGGCTTCAGAAGTTGGGGGATAGTCTGAAAACCCTGGAAGCTAGATGGGAATGAGGCAGACATATTATGCTCAAGGAGTACTTAAGCATATGGAATAAGTTACTGGGGAATGGCAAGCAATGTAAAGACATTACACTGAGTCTTTAAGATGATACTTTAAGGCGATACATTCTAAGTTCAAGGGACACCTCCATCTCTCTTTTGAGGAGGGGCTTGGGAAAAGAGCAGTGTTATAGAATAGAACAGGATTAAGAAGATTGCTGGGAAATGTCTGGCAAGTAGGGCTGGATGCCCTTTCCCTGTTCCTAAAATTTCCACCATCCTCCTGAGAGGAAGAGAAAACAAACGGAGGAACAGTAATGCCCGGGGTTACACAATCAGGTCGGAGGCTGCTGACCTTGCTGCTAATGGTTTATGGGCAGCCACAGGCGTCTGCTGCTGCCCCATGTTTTTGTTACACATGATCTGGCAGTTGCCAAATGACTCGGTCCCAATATGCAGGAAATTACTTGAGAGCTATATTAAGCAAGATGAGCCCATGTCTTGATTTGGCTGGAAGCTGAGGCAGATTGAATTAATCTCGGGGAAAACGGAGTGTGTGGGGTCCCAACAGAACGTTTTCCCCCAAGTTTCCTGGGGTACTGTACTCTGGCCTCCTGGGGTTTCTGTTGTGGGCCAGCCTGAGGGTTGTCAGTGAAGGCTGAAGAAAAGAGGGTTTATGGGTTCTTGTTCCAGGATGTTGCAGCACAGCTCAAGGTAGTGATCCAATCTCTGCTGCACAGGGAGGACATCTGCAGTGTGAGTGAGTACTCCTGGGGGAGTCCCTTGGGTGGCCCTGGGGCTGCGATCTCAGCCAGCTTCTCTGCCTAAAGCTGGACGTGATCACAGTGCTTCCCAGCACTCTCCCACATCAAACTCCCTCAGAAGCTCCATGGCTCCCACACAGCTCTGGTTTCTCAGCCTCCTTCCTACCAGAAACTGGAATTAGGAGGTGAGATGAAGGATCATCCTCTGAGCGGTTGCCACTCAGAAAAAGACAATCAAAAGTCACATTCTCCAAGAGCAGCCCTTGTCCTTCCTGGAAGTACATCAGGCAGATCCTGTGCCAGGGGGCAAGCCATGGCACTGGCTCAGCCCCAGGAGAGAACACACCCACAAGACTTGAAATCTGCGCAGGGAGGTTTTCTTTCCATGGTCCCAGCTATCTGAAGTTGTGCAGGAAGTCTCTCCCTGTGGTTACCTGCCTTTCATGCAGTTGTCTTATTGGAGGTGTGTGGAAATTACTTGCAGCGAGCCTGATTCACAGCCCACAAAATCAGATTGGTTTTGGATCAGACACCATAAAAGATTTGTATTGTATTTCAGCACACAGGAACATAAAAGAGCAGAGTCTGGTTATTTGCTCAATAATTAGCAGCATTGTCCCCTAAGGGGAGAGGGATCAGTTCTGGGATGAGTCTCTAACTGAAGTGCCTGATGTTACCCCGCAGCTACCACACAGCAGCCAGGTGTTGTGGGAAAGAGGGATTTTATCAGTGCCATGCACCATGAAGGAATATTTACTGTGCAGGAAACTCTCATTGAGCTACACAGGTGAGGTGAGGAGCACCTCACTTGGCAAACTTGGAGCCCTGGGATTATGTTCATCATAGCAAGGTGTTTTGCATGGCCTAAATACTAAATACACTTCCTAAATTGGAAGTTACCTGATAGCAAAGAAATTACATGATAAATACACAGTGAGATACCTCTCAGGGAGAAATGCTAAGAGAAAGCTTTTCAGTTAAAGACTCACTTTGAAATGTCAGCATTTATTTCCCACCCTTTCTTATTTTCATTTAGAGACTCATTTTGCTGATCTAAAAACCACAATATAGTGTCATGCAAATGGAATGGTTCACACAGAAGGTGGACAGTGAGGGGACTGTGCCATGGCTATGGCTTCAGCAAAGCCCTCAAGCTCTTGCTCAACATCCCTCACCATGAAGGATGACAGCATTCCTGGCACTGGAGCTGGGCCTCAGGGGTGTTGGGTCCCTCATGGTCAGCGGTTTCTCTCAGCTGGGGCAAGTAAATGACAGTCTGGGTCCTATGAGCTGTTCAGGAGGTGTGAGATGGTTGTCTTCATTCAGTGTGGTATTTAGGGTGTGCTGTGTTCAAAGGAAACCCCTCTTGGGTGCTTTTGTGAATCAGAGCTACCCTGCCTACTTTTATTCTTACCAATTTAATTGACAAGTTTTCTTTATAAATGTTGTCCCAGCATTTGGGTTTCTGACATCCACCCATTCAAATGAGCAATGCAATGACTGAGTGAAACAGTTGCATAAATTTATGTCTTGTAGGGGATTCAGTGCAAGCAAGGCATTTCAAAAGCTGGCAGTGCTAAAACATAGATGGCTATTGGCATTCCTCTGACTACAGCTCACAGAGAGCCACTCCTGTCATCCATTGTCAAAAACATACCCTTGGTTTCAGCATTCATCACCATTTGTCTCTTGTAATTGCATTTTCCTGAGTACTAGAAATTAAATCAGCACTGACAGAATATTTATGGCTCAGAAATATTCTGGATGATTCCTAGAGAAGCTGTTTCCAGCTTGGTTATTTATGTCCTTTTATCATGGATTTTATAGTGGAACTGGGGAACTAAACAGCAGAAACCATATGAAACATGCTGAATGATTTCATCCTTGAGCCAAACATGCATTTACTGTAGGCAAGGAGATGCTGGTGAGAGCACATGTGCAGTTTAGGGCATCCAGCCCACGGCCAGTGCTTCACCTCCTGCCATCACTGTGCAGAGAGGTGCAGCCTGGCACATTCTCTTTGTCTGGAGGTTGCCATCAAGCCCTGGGGAGAGGCTGGTGTGGTTGGATGGGCTGGACTTGGTGTGGGTGAAATGGTCCGACCTGCTCCCTGCTGTCAGTCTCACTCATCCCTGGCCATTGTAGATGAAACTTGTCAAGGGCTCTGACCAGTCTCCCACTGGGAACACCGTGGAGCCAGGCTTTTCCTCACTACTCACAGTGAAAACACGAAATGGCTAAATTTTCAATGAAAAATAAAAAATAAGGAAGAATGTATTCAGGAAGTTGAGAAGTGAACTTGTTGGGTCATTTTCTGTAGCATCAAGTTGTTCAAGACTGACTCACTTCTTGCAGTGTCCCATTCTCTTCTTATCCATAAAACAGTTGAAATGAAGCACTTTGGCTTTGCTGAAATCAAAGATTTTGGTAATTTTCCCTGCTAGAAATTTTGCCAATATCAGCATACTTCTGAGAAATGCTCTTGTATTGGTATTTTCTCATATAAAACTGTTCCTCATGCAAAACTGAGTATTCTCAATGATAAAATCTTCTTACAGTTCCTGTCCTGGTCTCAGCTTTAGCCTCCCTGTGATGCTGTGAATTTTTATCACATGCTGTACATAAATAGTAATCATGTGCAGAAGGAGCCCTGATCTCACAGGGGTGTGTCACAATTAGCCACGATGATGTGCTGCCAGCTGAACTGCTGACCCTGTCACTGATTGCCAGTGTGCACATGGCTTAGAAAGGGTTAGAGCTGCCAGTGGTCAGTCCTGCAGGATCCCCACATTTTCTCCATGAGCCACAGGATGGATTGGTGTCTGAGAGAGCTGATGGAAGGAGTGGCTGCTGGGCTGGCTCAGCAGCAGGAGAGGCAGTGTTTCTCTGGGCACCCCCCGGCCTCAGGCAGGATACAGCTGTGCAGACTTTCTGCTCCCATGTACAAAGTCCAGAATAAATCACAGCAGCATCAGTGCTGACATTCCTGTTGAGATTTTCTCCTAGATAGCTTTTATGGCCAGAGCTGACTTTCAAAAGGCCCAAATTGCTATTCTTGATATACTGTAAAGAAATCCTGTGCAGCAAACAGTGCAGATAAAATAAGAAATAAAAAGGAGGGCCTCTGTCTGCCTTTAATAGTCTGAGTGTTTCTTCAGGCATTGCAGGCAGCCTGCCTTTCCTGCTGGGATGGCTGGCTGCAGCAAAGGAGCTAACAGCCTGTCTTTTTATAGGATGATACAGGTTGTAGGTGAAGAGCTCAGTTCAAAGTGCAGGTCACTGAGCTCCTATAAATTTTTCCTGACATCCCTGATAAAACCCATACTCTCCCTTCGTCCCTGCATCTTCTTTGAGCAAGGGAAAAGGGCTACCAGTAAAGATACCATTTCTCCACTTGAGTCAATACTTTGATGTTTAAAGCTGTTTAATATTCATTAAAACTACTCCTAAAATGTAATTGCAAGAATTACAATTCTGTTTTTACGACTGTCTGTAAGCCTTACAGAACAGGCAGTTAAAACCATCTCTGTGATGTTTTGATGATAGGTCCAGCACAGGGCTCCTTTCCATGAGATGAGCAGGATCAGGCCTGGGTTCCCCCAGCCCACTGACAGAGGTCAGGTGATTGGGAACAAATGGATTCTTTCCTGGGAAAAGTAATTTTTGAGTTAATTGAGAGTGTTTGGAAATCTGTGCTGAGTGGTGACATCCCTGCCCTCCCCTCTCATACTCCATTCCTGGGCAAAGGTCTGTTTTGATAATTTCTGAAAGAAACATTTAGATTTCTTATTTCAACACAAAATTAATTTTGAAATTTGTTGAAGTTGTGTATACATACTTGTCTTTAAAAGGGCTTTGTTTAGGGGAGGGAAAATCTCTGAGAGATGAAGTGAGATGTGAGTTTGAGAATTTTGAAACAAAAACTTTTACTCGACTAAAACTAAGAAAACTGAAAGGCAAAAATAAAAGTCTACTCAAAGCAACCTAAACCAGTATTTCTCATTACTGCTGACAATGAGTTAAAAAAAAAAAAAGTCAGCTATTCGCCAACCTTGGGATGAGATGTTGTGTATCTTTGTCAAGCTCTTTCTTCAATTGCAATTACAGATCTGTTCCCTGAAGAACATCTCTGAAGATCCTTTCATGTCTTACTATGACAAAGTATCTAAGCATTTCACAATATTTTCATCAGAGTGTGCTCATAGGGAAGTGCTAATAGCTCTATTTTTCAATGGTAAAATGATGAGAGACTGATTTATCCCATATAATTCTTCTTATCTAAAAATGAAACATCTCAGCTAAGCTGCTTGTCTAAAGCAACATTGTAGATGATTTTCTCCCACTGTTAGATCTGCTCATCAGGACTGTGGAATGTGGGCAGGGAGGCTGTTTCTGCCTTTAGGAGATTTCTGAGCCATATTATCAGGGGAGGAAGAAAAGAATCTTTTTGTTTCTAGTATGGTAGTTTAGTGCTCCAAGTACCTTCCGAGATGTGAATTTGGACTTCATGCTGCAGCTGTGAGAAATGGTGCTCCTCTGGCCAGTGGATGTATGGTTGATAAGTGCTTGAAGAAAAGCCAGCCTCATGTTACCGTCTTTGGGAACCTTTTTGGCTGGGAGATGTTTGCTAAGGTGACCAATAGGCCAGAGAGGCTCAGATGGGCCTTTCCCTATGGGTGCATTGAGGAGAGAGTTTGCTTACAGATGCAAAAGCCTTGAAACTTTTAAGCTCAGCAATTAGAGCAGGTGACAAGACCTTTCAGGAGACTATTTCCACCTGTGATGTTAAGCTCCACTGGGATTTCTTGGCAGTCTGACTCCATGCTTCAGGAACTGTCATTCAGCTCCAAATGCACTCCAGGAGCTACAAAAGAGCCACTGTCCTCTGCTTAATCCGTGGATTGTATCTCTATTGGTGCCTGGCTGAAGCATAGTACACACAGCCCTAATAGAAGCAATTAATGTCAATCAAATGATACCTCCTCCCACACAACATTTGACCTAATGCAGCCATCTTAATTGCCTGAGTTTCTTTGCTTTCAAAAGTATGTTCTGCTTCATGATGCTTTTTCTAACACTGGAACTCTGTTGTAGCAATGGTGTTTCTACTAAAAATAATTATTCAGCAACAATTCTCTCTCCCTCTGCTCCCTTTGAGTCCTGTAACTTTTGCTCCCTTCCTCCCCAAGCTGTGCACAGACCAGTTGGCTCCAGCCAGGACTAATTTCCTCAGCTGTCCTGGTGCAGCGCTCGCATAAAGGCTCCAGAATTTGACAGGGTGGGATTTTTCTGATTGTGTCAGTAAAAATTCTCAGTTGTACAGCAGGGTTTGGAAATGCTCTTCTTGACTCGGGGAGACATCCTGAGAAAGGAGAAGAGAATTGGCACACAAGGAAAGTGCAATTGCTCAGTCACTTTAAAGCTGAGACAAAATGTTTCTTTTTAAAGAGCTTTAAAATAGTCCCTAATGCAAAAGCTTAGCAGCTGCAGCAACACAGAGTGTGAGTGATTTCCATGTATTTGCTGCAACAACACGGAGCCTGAATAATTTCCATGTATTTATGGATGTGCGTGCTCACATGTGTGTCTCTTTCTTTCCCAATCTGTTTGCACTGCTGCTGTAATAAACAGTGTAATGTCACGTGCTCTCAGGCCAACACTGATTTATTTGTCACTCAGGTGTGAAGAACAACACGTTGCGTTATGCCAGTCCAAAATTGGCCATCTGATTTAGATTCCAGCTCCCAACAATTAATGCCTGACACACAATTTCGGCACAATACCCAGCTTATGGCCTATTATGTTCATCATCAGACCATGAAGTATTACTTACAGCAAGCCAAAATATGTCAGATACCCCTGCCTTTCTCCAGCATTCTTGAGAAGGAGTTAAAAAGAAAATGTTTCTTCTGTGAGCAGGAAACTGAAGCTTTGAAACCCTTGAATGCACATGGGCAGTCTGTGAAATCCAGCTTTGATTCTCCTTGCCAAAGTGGCTGTAATGGATTTCAGAAAGAAATCAGATTTCCATCAATGATTTAGGAGAAGAATGGTGCGATGGATGGAAACAGGCAGACATCTAGGTGTATGATAGGAATGTAAGATAGGAATCACAAGGGAATTGATTAATTTTTCCAGGCATGGGAATGCAGAAGTTTCTAGGCAAGACATAGGTTTTACAGTATTCAGTGAAAAGGAGACTCTCGGATTAAATTTACCCATTAATTATAATATAAAGGGAGTGCGTGCTTGCATCATGGGCCAGGTGAGATGTAAAGTGAGCATCATGAATGGGAGGCTTGAGAAGAAGGATATGGACTTGTTCTGCACCTCTGTTTCCTAAGAGATGTGTACATCCTGACAAAGTAAATTTTCCTGAGAGCCCACTCTTAGATATCTATTTTTTATTTTATGCTTGCTTTTGGAATTTCTTGGACTTCATGAACTAAGAAGTCCTGATTTATGGGTGTGTGAGTTCCAGGCTCTCTGAACCTCTTAGATTCAGTGTTCTCTATAAACTATACCATTATAATGGTAGTTTACTCCATATTTCATAGTAGGAAATGAAGAATTATTTTACAAGTTCTAACCCTTGGCTTTTATTGATAGTGTGGAAGTGATCCCATGGTTATAAGGCATAAAAGGTTTGAAAAACAAGCCAATCTAATGTGGTTTATGAGTTGGTAACATTATCTGTGCATGGACAAAAAGGAGCATTCCGTGGTAGGAAACCAGAGTTTAAAGACCAAGTGCTGGAAAGATTGAATGGAAAAATGGGTATTTCACTCAGAATTCTTTCAGGAAAAAGTTTTAGATGCACAACTGAAGGTTTAAGAAAGGCATCCAAATGCTTTTGTTTTATACAGCTGATTGCCTAATGCAGAGCTCCAAAATGTCAGGTTTTACTAACTGACTAATATTAAAGACGTTGTCTGCTTGTTTTCTCTGCAAACCTTGTTGCACTGACAAGAAATACATTGTCCATATGGGGTGAAGAATGGCATTTAAGTATCGTGTATTGAAATCCCACTCACTTTTACACATTATGCTTCAAAGCCCTGCTTCCTGGATACAAAAGTAGTTGTGTTCCCAGCAGAAGGTTTACATAGTTTAGCATGAAGTAAAAGCACCAGGGTACGAAGCCAGCCATGTATATAAACCATTAAACAATTTCAGCGCAAAGCTGCACAAAATGTCTATTAAATTTAACAGTACTATTAAAAATCCACATTTAAGCTTTCTTTGTTTCTAGCAATGAGGCTTTGAAAGATGCAAAAGTCAGTTAAAAAATCCCCAGCAATAAACAACCAAACCCCAGCCTTTGCTTGGTCCGTAATTTCATAGCAAAGATGAAATGTCCACGACCAATGCTTCCCAATTGGTCTTGCTCCAATCCTGAGCTACTTTTAAGTCTTCTGCAGTGTAAATGTTCCCTTTATGAAGTCAGCTATAGCCAGTGCCCATGGAAGCCTCTCCTAAGGAGGTGTTATTTTAATATATGAAGGGCAGTCATTTCATTCCATAAAGATAGCTTGTTCCACAGAGGAAATAAACATCACACTTGACAGATGCAGGGACACTCCAAGATCCTCAGCCCCTGTGGGGGTGGGGGAAGGCCTATAAAGCTGTTCTGTGTTTCCTGCATTATGCTGCATGGGGCTTTAAATGTCTTCCCTGAAAACCAATTCTGTGGTATAACTGTAGCCACCTAATAATTTTATTTTACTTTTAAATGCTATAGAGTGCAGTGAGAAACATGGTATTATGTGGAAGGGTGCTAATAGCAAGTGGGGAAGGGTCCTGAGGTATGGACATAACCTTCTCATTGTTCAGTTGTAGTGAACATGCTGGGAGCTGGCATCAGGCAAGGTGTGAGTGGTTCAGAACTGGCTTACACATGGCCAATTTATGGGAATTGCTTCTCTGCTGGCATAGGAGAGTGCAGGTTAATGGTCTTCTGCAATTCTTGTTTGTCTCACCATCAGTCCCAAACACGTAGGAGTTCAAGATGATTGATAGCCAAAAGAAAAAAAAAATTAAATTCCCTTGGTTTTAAGATGTGCTCCCAGCAGCATGTTGTGGGCAGCCCATTTTCAAGATGGGCACAATCTCTGTGTTTGATTTAATTCTCTTTGGATGTTGTTTTGAGCTAATGGATGACTATTTCTGATGCAAGGTCTAGAGGTCAAAATGCTGGCTTAGCTGGTGGAGGGAAGAGTTTGGACAAAAGGGATGAGAGACCTCCTGCCTTATCTATTCATCCAGTGCTGTATTTGTTACCCAGAGATTCTGGAGAGCTGGCTTCCAAGCTGAGGTGAGGCTTATCCAGAGTTATTCCGACCACATTTCTCAACGTCATGTTTGTTGTGCTTGGAAGGAACTGGATGGCTCTGTCGTCTCTCTCTCTCACTCCCTCCTGCTGAACATAGTAGCTATACTATGTTCTTACTGGAGACCTGTGGCACTTAATGGTGAACCAAAGTTGCTTCGTTTTTCCCTCACTTGATGAATGAAGCTGGGGTTGAGGCGGGCAGCGGGAGTGGAAGTAGGGAGAGGAGGAAAATTCACCTTGAGAAAACCCAGATTTCCTTAATGAGTGAAAGATGTTATGCTGGGAACAACACGTATTGCAGGGACTTTGTTGGCCAAAAAGAAGGAAGAATGCTCTGTCTGTCTCACAGTGCCTTTCTGCTGAATGCCAAGTGTATTGGAGAAAACTGAAAGCAAGCTTAGGTAAAATTCCCTCTCTGTCATTCCAGTAACCTGGATAGTGCCATTCTGTCACATGCCATCGCTGCTGCTTGAGTGGATGCAAAAGGAGAATGAACACTCTGCTGAAATCTGTAGTTTTTCTAAATAAGACTTACAATACAAGAAAACGTAATTCAAATCGCAGGATAAAACCCCCAGAAATGGAAGAATTTGCTTTTTCATATACAATATATAAGTTTTGTAATACAAATAATAATTTCATCATCAGTAAATGCTGTCATTGTCACTGCTTTAGCATTGTAGTGACAGTTCCATAATGACACAATACATTATTTATTTCAGCTTTTCATTATTTCTGTGACTGATCAAATATTATGTTTTAGCCATGGTTCTTACCAGTAAAGGTCACTGTGGAAATGATCTCTCAGGTCAGTGCTGTGTGATGGTGTATCCACTAGTTTCAGGGAATTTCTTATGGAAGAAGCAAATAGCACAAAATAAGTTGTACAACACTTCAATTAAACTTTGGTTTGTTTTTTTTTTTTTTGTTGTTTTTTTTTTGGTTTTTTTTTGGTTTTTATATTTTTCAAAAACATTGCAGAAATGGCAACATCTACTGTATATTTTCTCTTACAAATTTTAATTTCCTCTTTAGATTTTGCTTTTCAAAACTTCTAATTTTATCTAAATTAGTTCAAGCTGTCACAAATAGATAAGCATATTGGATTTTTTTTGTTCCACACAGCAATCTTCCCCAAGACAACAATGCTTAATTCATTGCTTTGCATTTTTCTTACACATTTTGCTTGTATTTATCACAATATTTATTTCAGCAACAGCCAGACAATACTGTTGGAAAGGAATTTTGCCATTAAGAAGGACTTATTTTGGGGTTTGGGAAAAATTTTGAGGGAAGCCAACCAGTGTGATTTGGCATCTCTATTCTTCTTGCTTTTGTTCTCCCTATATCAGATGGGTTTCTTACTCACTCCTTCCAGTGAATTTATTACAATCTATCTTGCTCTCCCTGTGCAAAGAGATATTAAAAGCCTCTAGGGGCTCAGAAAATTAGAGAATCTGCTAAATAGCAACTTTAAAATGCTTTTTTCCTATATAAATGTGGTTGTTTTGAATGGGGAGTGAAGTTTCTTGGACTAATTCTGAGGCTGATGAGGGAGGGAGAGTGGTGGTCCTACACAACCAAAATTGGACAGTTCTCAGCCATCACAGCCTGGCCCCTTGGTTAGTCATTTATTACTGTGAAAAATAAGTGCAAGGTGGCTGCAGAAAGATCTGATTTTGTTCTAGTGGTGCGTTTAGACCACCATGTGTTTATTTTGCCCTGACATGAGCAACAACACAAGATGTGGGGCACAGTGAAGCAACACCTGGGAATTCTGCCACTGATGCTAATGGTGTTGGTTTCTAATCCTTTTCCAGCAAAGGTGAGATGATGCATCAGCAAAATGGCTGCCCACGCTGGGAGAGACACCAGCACCATTCATAGTTGCTGAGACAGTGAAACAGTATTTTGGGGAGGAAAAAAAAGGAAAAAAACCTCATTCCTTAATATACGGTCTTATAGGGTAAATATTTATCCAGCCATCTAAAGGCAGGAGTAATCACTGCAGTTTTCCCTTCACTCAGAGACTGGAGATTTTTCCTGACTGAAAAAAAAGAAAAAAAGAAAAAAAAAAAAAAGAAAAAAGTTCAATTTTGTGTATGTGAAGAAATCAAAGCATTGCCCTTGAAATGGGTTTTTCAGCTGTCTCCTGGGTATTCTGGGGTTAGTTTTCACCACGTGAGGTTCTCAAGTGCATACTCAAAGGTTCAAACACAGGAAAATTGGCTATCACTGCTGGCTCTGTTGGGTGGGGAGAAAAAAGTTCCTTTATAGAAAAAGGGAAAAAAGGAAAGACTTTTTTTTCTTCTTCTTCTTCTTTCAAGGGACTATATGAGAATGAGCAGGAAGAAGTCTTTGACTTTTATTATATCCTGTAATCAAATTTGAGCATCTTACTTGCTTCTTTTCTCAAAGACCACCCTGGCAGTAACAGTCCACACACACACACAATTTTGGTATGCATAAACCTATAAATTTCATAACAAAATATAGGAGCTGAGGTTGTAGGAGGACTGCAAGGCAGAAGGTGCTGAAATGTAAAGTCTGTGTGTGTTTGAAGGGATGTCATTTATTACATACTTCTGCCTTTAAAAAAAAACCAACAACCCTTACTGTTACCACACAGACTGTGTAAATATATATTGCCTAATGCAAGATGGTGTGGTGTAAAGATTTTATTGGCATGCAGTAGCTTAGTTTGAGTAGCAAAGGCCTGAACAAGCTCTGTATCACCTCAGATGTGTGCCAAGAAAACATGTTCTTGGCATGAGCAATGAGAACATCCCCGGTGATGCTGCATAGGTGCAAATCTAATGAGGATAATAACCCGTGTGCTCCAGGGCACCAACCCATTACTGGCTGCATGGGATTAGGGAGGAATTTCTCCTTTGTGTTGTTCTAAAGCCGTTTACTGTGGGCTCCACACACTTCTCTCTGAAGCCTCTGCCACTGGCCACCGCAGGAAGAGCATGATGAATTTGATTGACTACCTGGAAGGGCCTGATTTGGGAGCTCATGCACTCTTCTGCGAATTCTGTAATGGTACCTGTTTTATGTGGTTTGGAAAACCTTCTGCTGGGGCACTTCCCTCTGTAATGCCAGCTCCTGTAAAGCTTCTTTCATAAAGGCATGGAATCATTTAGGTTGGCAGGGTGCTCTGCAGATCTCAGTCCAACACCCCACTCCAGGCAGGGCTGGCTTCAAAGTCAGTCAGATTGTGCAAGGGACTTGCCCAGTTCAGCTCTGAAAATCTCCAGGGGCAGGAACTTGGCCACTGCTCTGTCCGTTCCTCCATGGGGCATTTCCAGCAGCTTCAGAGAGACTGACACATGTAGAACACCCATCTTGAGCTGCAGAAAGGTGGAGGCTCTCCAATCACAGAATTTTTTTATTCCTTCTGTAATCAAAAGAGAAAAATACAAGTCGTGGTGGAGTTCCTTTCATTCAAAGATGAGAGGCTGAGACCACCCTTGGTCTGAATTATTTCTGGCAAGGTCTGTCTCTCTCCACTGAACCTGGGGAGAACACAGATGTCCCCCTCAGATTTAATATCCAAGTACTCAGTAGCAATGGTTACCTGGAACGAGCCTCAGCCAAAATATAAAGTCATCCAAGGTGAAGGGAATAGTGAATTTATGTAATACTGTATTATGTGCTGACCATGAAAAATTTAAGAAAAGCGCCCCAAAACACAGATCAAGTAGTTTCTTTGATTTTTAGTGATGCAGAACTACTTTTGAACAACAGGACCTTAAAGGCAGCAAGTTTCTTGATATGGCTTCATATAAAAAATCAGGGGGATTTATCCAGTTGAAAAATGGCTTTGGATTTCAACAATGTCAGCTGATATTTGAACTCTGAAAGTTTGATGTGGTCTGTCCTTATTACAGATGGTAGGAAAAAACAGACTATTAGTGTTTCTTTGGAAGAGAGAAATGCATTTCAAATAAGATACTGTGAAAAAATACATCTGTGTTTTAAGTGGAAAGGAAAAAACAGTGGGAGGAAAAAGTAGGAAATTCCATCTGATAGAAAAGCAAGCAAAAAAATCACAAAAAATTTAAAAGATTCTGGCAAGAAATCATTGGCAGCTCTTAAAACTCCACTGAATTCTAGACTTCCCTGACGAAATCTGCTTCCCTGGAACTGGATTTGGAAAATGCCTGGATATGATGCTCTCCAAACAGAAAACAAAACCACAGGTGCTGCCACTTGGGGAGAAGAGTCCCCAAGATTTTGGAATAAGATTAGTCCAGTACATTTCTCCAACAAATTGCTGCTCATTTATTTTTCTACTTTATGATCAGAGGCCTAGTGCTTGTCATAGTCTTTTATATCTCAGAAAGTTCCAGTGAATGTCTTGAGAATGAGTAAGATTTTGTATTCCAGCCTGAAGAGAAAAACAAAAAGTCAAGGACAATTGAAAAATCACTTTTTTCCCCCATCTAAGAAAGTTCCATGGCTTTCATTAGCAAATCCAATTGAAGTCCTTCCTGCAATGCAAACCCTTTGCACAGGCTCTCATTTTCAGGATGTCAAGGGAATAACTGGAGTGATGGATTCTGGACAGATCTTGCTGCAATTTCAAAAAGTAACTTTCTTCTTCCTTTATCCCCACGTACTGCCACAGCAGGGGAAAATTATGGGAGTAAGAAAAATAAAACCTCTGCAGTGTTAAGGTTTGCTGCTCTGTCAAGTAAAATTTTCTATATTTTTCCCTGAATGAAGAAAGGTTAAAAAAAAAGTCTTTTTTTTTTTTTTTTTTTTAAACAAACAAACAAAAAAAAAAGTAGGTATGCTGTCCAAATATTCTAGCAGATTAATGTGGGCATCCCATATTGAGTCCAGTGCTGCTGCATTCCCTACCAAGCCCTGGATGGGAAGGAAAGTGAAGGGGAAGAGGAAGGGAAGCTCAGAGGAGCAGCAGCTTTGGCTCCCCCAGCCTGAGTTCTTTCTCTCTTTTCTGGAGATGGGAGATTCAGGACCCATCCAAGGGGGCTGCTCCTCTCCCCAGAACCATCAAGAGACCCTGAAAATGGCACAACTAAATGTGCATTTTTTGCTTTTTTTATTGTGGGAAAAGGTCTGCTTCTGGGAAAGCAGAGGGAAAAATTTGTCTTCAAAATCTTGGAAAAGAAGATGTTTCAGGAAAAAGGAAGAGGGAAAAAAAAGGGTTATGTTTCAGTTTGGGTACATTTGTTAATATCCCCTCTGGAGCTGTAGTTTGGTTAACCTCTGTGGGTCGAGCTCCCGGCTACAGAAACCTCTCCTCAGGCTCGCTGCCTGGGGAGCCTCAGGAAACAACCACCACCCTGGTGCTTTGGGAAAGAGTGAAGGAGGCAATTTAGACTGGAGAAAAAGGGAACAGAACACACCCAAGCAATCATTTCATTAGGATTTAAAAAAAAAAAAAATCATTGTTAATTTTGCAGGAAGAGTTTTTCATTTCCAATTAACTTTATATGGAATTAACATTCTGTTCCTCTGATTCATTCCCAGGCCACTACAACTGTGTTTGGCATTTTGTTTGAAGGGACATGAAATTAAGGTCAGTGGGGACTTGTTGGTTTTTTAACAGGAAAAGTCTTCAATCCTGTGCTTGCAAATTGTCCCTCAAGTTTCCAGTTTGTCCTGCTGGAGTGTCTGAATGCTCCCGGTGATCCCACTCATGTGTAACCTGTGTGTGTGTGTACAAAACATCTATTTATGGTCACCAACCACCTCATTCTTCTGTGAGATGTCTGGGTCACAGTAGTACTGCCCTGGTAGATCTGGGTTGTGTTTGCAGTCTTGCCACATGGTGGCCCTGGGTAAATCACCTCTCCTCTGTGGTGAGGAAAAAAACAACTTTCTTTCTGAGTTCTGCTGAGGAAAATATATTATCAGAGTTAGAAAATGGTGATAACAATTGCAGTAGGAGTTTAGGTCGGGAGTTTTAGGATTGGTCAGTTGGGGAGTGAATGCCAGATGTTAACGCTATGTGGTTTAAATATACAGCCATATGAATATTCAAGCTGTTAATAATAGTGGTGTATCTTTTCAGCCCCTTTCCTCTGGCCTGTCCGTCAGTTATCTGGAGCCTCTTGTAGAGCATCAGACAATGTGTTCTGTCTCAGATACTCTCAATGTCTGCCTAAATCTTGGACAGATCACAAGTGAAAAGGGGATCATCGAAATTGGAATAAAACAACACAGCAGCCACCCAGCACAAAGGGATGGGAGTCTGTGGGTGAGAGAAGCTGAGTTGCTGCTGCTGCTGCTGCTGTTGAGGTTTGTTCTCAAACACTGAGGGCATGTCACTGTTTCTCAGTTGTCATTTGCTAAGTCACGGCAATCCGTGGCTCCAGAAAGCTGTGATGCAAACAGAATAGAAAGGAAATATTTTGTCAATTGCTGAACCTGGCCATATGTTGCAATCAGATGTGCAGGAGTTAGGAAAACAGGAACAAGGAAGCTTTGTGTGTAGCATCAAAGGCAGCATTGGCTCACGCTTTGAAGAGCACAAGCATGGCTCATATTGTTTGTTGATTTTCTCCCAGTTTGAGTGCTTGAAAGCTCATGGGCACGTTAAGACACTGTAAGGCACAACCTATGTCTCATGGGTGCAATGAGCCTGGTAGGCAGCTGAGATGTCAGAAATAGGTTTATTGGGACATCCTGAGTACCTGGAGCCATGACAAGGATACATCTTCAAAAACAAACAAACAAACAAACAAACAAACAAACAAATCCAGGAAAGTATTTTCAATGAATTTTACAAAATCAGAGCTGATACTCAGAGCCATGTGGCTATTACAAGTCATTAAGATTTCTCCCCTGGACATAGTGTATCCCGTGGGTTGTGTGTACCCAGCCATCCAGGGATATGTTTGTAGATGCTGAACAGAATCCTTATCACTCTTTCTGTTCTGTTTCAAGTTGTTATTCTTTGAAGGTTTGACCCACAGGAACCAAATTTCTACCGGAAGTTATTTTTGGCTGGATTCAGTGCTAGTCAAGGTTGATCTTGTGCTGCAGCCATGCTGTTTCTGTAGTGATTTTTAGCAGGTTTTTTTGTCCTTTGTTTGGTTATTTCTCTTCATGAAAGATGTAGGAGTTAGTGGCCTTATGCTCCCATCATTTTGATGGAAATGGGCCCAGGGAATTAAAAGGTAATGGAGAGCTACTGTGAAAGGTAGATCCAAGGGAAGCACAGTTAGATAGGGCAAAGGAAATTGGACTATAAAGAGCATTGAATGAGAAGTTCAAGTTGCCTGGGAAAAAAAAATCTAGCACAAAAAAAATTGCATTTTGATTTGTTAAAAGCTGGCAGAGCATTGCCAAAACACGATTGAGGTCTTACGCTGGGACGTGTCTGACAATGTTGACTGTTGACTGCAGGGATGCAACATCTGTGGAAGTGTGTTAGGAATTCAGGCTCAACATGCACTTCACCTCTCCTTCTACCTAATAATCCATATGTGTTTCAAATGTTCCCATTTTTCAAAAATGATCTGTAAGAAAATGCTCCTTCTTTGTCCCACTCCAGCTCAGGTTTCTCTTCCTAACACCATGTGCTCCTAACCCATAATGGATGAGATGTGCTGCCTGTCCTTGTGTCCATCCAAATGTCAAATGTGCTCCAAGGGATGGTTAGTCTTTAACTATCCTTTGCATATCAGGAACAAAGTGTCCTCCAATTGATTTTTTGCTGAATGATTGAGATCTTGACGTAGACAGCTTCTCTTTTCTGTAATGCCTTCAGCACAATATTGGCTTTTGGGTCTGTGTCCATGATTTGAGGCATTCAGCAGCTCTCCTGTGTCTTCTCTGGAGAATGGATTTTGTCTTTTGTGATCACAGACACACTCTCCAGAGCTCTCTGTCAGACTGAGGATCTCAAATTAATCAGCACGACTGAAAGCACTGAAATTTCCTGAAGTTACAGCAAAGGAAACAATGGTTAAAGTGGGAAAAAGGAAAGAAAGGGCACTCATTGCTTTTGATAATTTTTAAGCAATCATCAGTTTTACTTAAGAGTAACAAAAGAGATTTGTGCATTAGTGCAGAGCTAGATAGTTAACATAATCATGTCTAATTTCAGTATAATTAGCATGCTGTAGTTAGAAACATCATTAGTATAATTAGAATATGTATAAAATTAGCACTAAGGTATTTTAAGTGTGTCATGAACCTGGCCTGGTCAGTACAGCTGTTGTCACTCTGCATTTCAGGTGATTTCTGGTGGGTGGTTCATGCATTTGCATGGCAGAGGAATTGATAGAGCTTGGCAGTGGAATTGATACAGCTGGAGCTCTCTGCTGGGAATTCTTTGCTGATGGAGAGTCTGTTGTCAGGCTAATAATTTTTATGGGAGGATCTTCAAGCATATAAATTAGCCCTGTGTGGATTAGCAAGATTTTCCTGCTTGCACCCCACAGAGAGTGCATTTTAGGAATGACCATGCTGTACTGTCCTGGATCCTGGAGTCTTTGGTGGGACTGTGTCAGTTTTCACCAGCCAAAGGTGTGGTGACCCTTTGCATTGGTTTGGAAATTCGTTATTGGAGAGGTTAAGCTGCATGAAGGCTATTTAATTACAGACCTGCAATGGTTTCTAATGCTTTCCCTGGAATTCATTGTACATTCAGGAAGGTGTGTAAATCAAACAACCAGCACATCAGGCAGGGGCTGGGGGCTGAGCAGGAGGAATTATTGGATGCCCTCATAAAACTTTAAAAGGCTTGAATGTCAAGCTTAAACTCTTGGGGCCTTAAAACTTGAGTCTCAAGGCACTTCTACCTGCTGTTTCATCACATAAGCTTTTCACTGTTCATGAGCTGCAAACCCAAGATGATTATGACTTCTATTTCCCTGCAGTGTATTTAATTTCCCTTTACTGTTGTCATCATACCCATGTCTGAACCACCTTTCATCTCCTCCTACCACTCATCATCCTTTCAGTCGGAGCCAGTGATGCATAGGCTTTTTAAATAGAGTGTTCCTTGTAGGCTCTTATATCAAAATCTGTTTAACCTCTCGTGCTTTCAAGCTTAAGGCAAAATCACTGCATATTAGCAGTTCTAATGCATAACTGCACTCAACAGGAGAGTTAGCAAATCTGCAGAGTGATACTGCAGCGCAGAGGGGATAAGCCTGCTGCCAGCTGTGGCCAGATGTTCAGCTCCATGCTCCTGCCCAAGCCATTGGTGCCCTGTGCTTGGCCCAGTGCCGCACCCAGACACCTCTTGTGCCCTGTGGCTGTGGATACCCCCACAGCTGACCTGTCCTTAGGGTGGGAGAGGGTCCTAAACTCACCTGGCAGAGTCAGGAAGGCGCTGGGCTCTTCCCTGTCATCATGGACAGGCTTTGCAGGCATTTCCTTACAATGGGGAAACACCAAGTGTCTCATCCTGTGCTGTCCCCGCATCCCAGGGAGCCCCTTTGCATCCTGTCTCCTTCTTCTTTATCTCTGTGTGAGCTGTCTGTCTCTGGGGTAATCTGAGACACTTGGGCCTCTTCCCTGCTGTAGCATTTAAGAGCAGACAGTCTGCACGCCTCATCAAAAATACTTTACATGATACTCTGAGTGACAGAGAGATTTACACTCAGATAAAATAGCGGCATCCACAGCAGGGCAATTAAACTGACAGCTCAGTGGCTCAAATTGAATTTAGAGGAAGTTTAGGACCACGTGCAGTTGAATTTCCCCTTTGAAAAGGGCTGGCAGGAGCAAAGCAACAGCAAGTAACAGTTCCTAATGCCTCTGCCAGAAACTAGCCTGGGTGCACTGGGCTGTGTCATCATTTCTGCCTGGCAGCTGGGGTTTCTTCATACTGGTTCCTTTATCACCCCACAAACCAAACCCTTCAGTAGCTGTAGCAAAACTGATAGAAAGTGTGCCTGGGGAGGGGAGCCTGGACTGAACTCTTGGCTCCCCAGTTAGCTCATACATTTTTGAGGTCAAAGCAACAATTGTGACAACAGAAGAACTTGCAGATAATGGCTCAGTGTAGTAAGTTCCCCATAAAATATTCACTTAAGGCAAGATGCTTCAGTTAACACTCAAATCCAGGGAGAATCTTATCACTCGCTGATCGTCTTGCAGGAAAGAGAAGAATTCTGTGCTGCACAGTGCTCATTTCTGGGGGCGAATGAGCCTCTTGGCTCAGTTTGAGGCTTCTTGCCCAGATACTTATTCTATCTGTCCAATTTTATAACAAACTAGGAATAATTCACTCTATTTTCTTTCTTGCAGAGTATCAAAGTGCTTTGCTAATGAGAAATGGGCAAATGAATCTAAGGAAATAACTCCACTTTCCCTGAATATTTCCTCATGCCTGGGATCAAACCCAAAGCCAAGCTGAGCCTTACTACTAAGATGGATTCGTGCTTTTCCAGTGTTGTTTTTGATTGCTTCTCACATCCCATCCCAGCTTTGGAGTTTGGGTTTGGATAGAAGCAGCAGTGCTGAAAGGTTATGAAATGGTTGTTTCCGTCGTGTCTCTGGCCCAGTCAGCCACAGAAATAGTTTAAAGTTTTGGTGGAGCCTCGAAAATTAATCTTCAGCCATGAACTTTGGGGGAAATCTATGGATGGCTTGGGAGAGGCTGCATTCTGAGGCTTTTAAAGCTGACTAGCAAAATTATTGCTTTGGAGATAGTAGGAGATAATGTCAAAATATAGGTTATATTTCAGCACTGCTGCTAAGGTGCAAGTAGCAAATGGTTGAAAAAAGATTCCTTTTTTATCTCGTCTTTGTGATGAGAAAACAGAGGGTGCTTTGGCTTAGCAAAACCTCATCAGTTGTTAGCATTTGGTTTTGCAAACCTCCAACCAGGGAGGCTGGGTCTGGCTTCCATTATATCCTGACCAGAAAGTTCATGCTGAAGAGCTTTTGTGCTCAAAACTCTCCCGAATTTGTTCTAAATTCAGTTTAATCACAGCAAAACCTAAACTCTTAGTCCTTTAGGGTCTGTCTGTCACTGTTGTTAATGTCTTACAATGTTCTGTGTGGGGTTTGATAGACAAATGAACTCTTGAGAGGGTATTTATCACCCAAACACACACAAATGTTTATATGTCCATATATATATATTGTAGCATCATGAGGTTCTCTTTAGTTTGACCACAATGGTTTCTCCTTAGCCACAGAAATCCCATAAGTTCACAAGCCAGCTCCAATTTTCGTTTGTGTTGAGGTGAAATCAAAATTGACTTGCCATGCTTCAAATGACAGCAGACAGTGTGCCAACACTGTGCCACCAAGGAAGACAGCTCTCTGCTGGGTTTTGCCTTCTCTGTATTTATCTGCAGCCTGAAGTGGACCAGAAAGAGCAAAATGAAAACAGGGATCATGTGCTGGATGTACTGGATGGGAACAACATTGAGAAATTTTAAGATCAACCCTTATAAATACACTTACAGTGTGTGAGTAGAACTAAATTAATAGCAGGCATAACTCTTTTAAAAGTCACTTGACTTTAATTGACATATCATTATAATTGGCAATTATCTTAATTGATATACATGGCATAAATATTGTGCTCTGGAATATTTCCAGTCCTTCTTTATTAGAGTATTAAGCCACAACACATGCAGATTACATGGAAATATCACTGAAGCATTTGTTAAAAGAAATTCCTTTCTTATGTCTCTTTCTTGTATTTTTATATCCATGTGTATATATGTAAATATGAAGGAAAAAAGTCACGAGGACATACTGAATATTGTCAATACAGTCTTTTAAACAATTTCAAGTGATTCCACTAAAGGGTTTCTACAAGTTTCACACTCTGCTTTTGTGGAAATCAGCTTTCAAGTCAGCCAGGCTAGAGATTAGATCCAAAGATTTAAAACCCCTATAGATCAAAAGCAGATGCTCTTAGAAGACATTTCAGCCAAGACAAGCCGTCTGGGGACATTGTTACAGCGGGGAGAAGACAATTTATCATTAAAACATGAAAGCCTCTGTTCAATAATAACCAGATGTATTAAAAAAAAAAAAGAAGAAGAAGAAGAAGAAGGAAAGAAGGAGAGAGAAAGAAAAAAAATGGGGGTGTCAAGGTCTTGATTCATTTGTCTCCCACTAGAAATCATCTTTATCCCATACTTAGGAAATGAGTGCAGATTCTTTGATGCCAAGACATAATGTAAGAAAAATTGAAACATTTCACATTGTAAATCCTTGGCAATTGTCAAGGAAATTTTAATTACATAAAATTCTGTGATGCCTTAGGTAAAGATAAGGAGCAGTCTAGTTAAAGAGCAGTTTCCATGACTTGAAATAAAAACGGGGGGAAGATGTGACAGGGGCCTTTCAGATTCTTCTGCCTTTCTTTGTATCACTTTTCACTTTTTCCTATCTTCACTCCAACCTAAATGCAGCTTGGACACAGTGCTTGTCTCTATCCTAAAACCTCGCCTCCAAATATTTGGATGTGCCATTTAAGCCTTCCCACATAGCAGAGGGATTGTTGTCACCCACAGGCATGAAGGGACACACCAGGGCACAGTGGGATGGAATCAGTTGCCTCATCATACACAGGATACTGAGGGGAGAGACAGGAAGTGAAACTTTTAGGATCTAATTTTCCTGTCTCATAGTCTAACCACTAGAGAGCATCCCTTCCCAGTGAAATGTATAGCTGTGGAACACAGGAAATGCATCTGCTGCCAGGGTATGGGGAGCAGGAAGACCTCCTCAATATTCTTATTTTACAGGCCATGCTATAAGAGAGTGGGTGTGATTAACAACAGTCGTTATAGTATATTTGAAATAATTTCCAGGTCTGTGGTTAGACATTTCAAGCTAAAATTCCCTAGGGAACAAGTACATTTAAGGACTCAGAGCAAGTAATGTGAGGTGAGGACACAAGTTCTTGGCCATTGCCACCAAGTGGGTCACAGAGCAATCTGCCTGAGCTTGCCAGTCATCCCACAAAATGAGACACAAACCTCTCTGCTTCTCTCACAGGAGTATGGGAGAAATGCACTCAGCATGAGGGATGGGAGGGAGCTCACTGAAAAATGATTTCATTGATGTTTCTGGAAATTGCTCATTCTTTGACAGAGAAACTTCTGGGGAGAAGTATGTTGGTTTTGATAAAAGTCTGGGAAAAGCTACTCTGGTTCAGGACAAAATTTTTAAAGAGTCAGAAGGAGAGGCTTGACCACCCTGCACAAGATCAAAGGGGAACACAACACTTGTAGGGCTCTTCTGACACCTCCTGTGAGCCATACAGGTTTAAACTAAGATGTCTGATTTGCTTGTGATCCTGAAGAACGAGTTCCCCTATCTCTAACTGTGAGAAAAATCATTGTCCTGGCCCTGAGGAAGCTTCTCAATAAATTGCTGTCAAAACAAATAAAGGGAGAGATTGTCAGACTCAGTAAAATGTGACCCTTATGTCACCTGCCATTGTCTATCTCACATAGTCAGTGAGACTGTGTCACCATTGGCTTTCTGCCTAAGCTTCTGCCTGTGGTGTCTTTGATAGGGGACATGGAAGAAAGGACAAACTGATTAGATAGGCAAAGGTGATGGTTGGCCCCTCAAGAGGACAGGGAGGACAATTTGGAGAGTGACTCCTAGATCTGTGATCAGAAATCATGGAGACATAGGACATGGATGTTTGTGTATTTCCTTGGCTCTGAGTGTGGAGCACAAGTCAGGTCACTGTCACAGAGGTCTCTGGTCTGTAGGTGGCTTCTGGCTTCTGGTCAAATTTTGTTGCAAGGGTGCAAAACCAGAAGATTTTGTCAGGGGGAAAACATTTTCCAAGGAAAGTGTGAGGAAACTACACAAAGATCTGGAAAGCATATCAGCATGCCTGCCCTTTAGGAACTGGAAGGCTTTAGCAAACTAGTTCCATTCCTTTTTCTTTGAATAAGAAAGGCATTGCCATCTTCTAGTCCAACAAGAACAGTTATGGTAGAAAGGACTGAGCTTTCTGGAAAATGCAACTTGGGTGAGCTGGAGAACTGTCACCATGGAAAAAATGAAATTATTATATTTTTATTTGTCTCTGTGTGCCAAGCACCATTCATTTCAAACAAATCTGTTTGCACAGTTCAGCTGATGTAAAGGATCAAGAGAGCATGAGATGGACACTGGTTTTTGGCTATTCTCTTGATATCTCTGGAGCCACAAGTGGCACTTTAGAGACCTACAGACCCACCGGTGATAAAGGCCTTTTAGTGGCACATTTGTAACACACAGCTGTTGGCTGGAGGTCTATGGTCTGGTGTGGCAATTTCTGCTGTTTCAAGTGGGCTTCACCTTATTTTATTAATTTGGGAAGAAATCTCTTTGTATCTGTCTTGGAAGGCAAATGTTTACAAGCAGAGTGGACTGAAGCAGAGAAATCAGGTCCAGGGCCAAATTAACAGCACTGCTGTCATCAGAAAGCTGAGTACTGTTGTTCTTGTTCTGACTCACAGCAGATCTGACTTAATTGGATCCAGACTGGATCTGCACATGGATTTGGAAACCCCAAAAGATTGGGAATTCACATCTGGAATTATCAGCATAGGTTGGAAACTATGGAAAAATAGAAGAGAAGGGCCTGCTCAGCAACTGAGGGAAGAGAAGATCAAGGAAAGTACAACTTAGAAGGAGAGTGACAGGGAGAAAGATTCACACTCGTTCTTTCCATAGTGCTGTTCTATTTGTACCTATATATCCCACACATGTCCAGCTGTGATCCCAATCCCTAGCTCTTGGGATTTGGGAGGTGGAGATCACTAGCATGTGGGAGCTGGTGGCCACCACACTGACACGGTGGCTGCTGTCGCTGTGCCTGAACAGAAGCTTGTTTGGGGCAGAACAAGTGGTTCATGTGGCCACAGACACCACTTACACAGTGTAGGAGATCACACACATAAAAGTCTAGTGCAGAAGTGCACAAGCACAGACTCACACAGCCCTCAGGCCTTTTCTGTTAACAATCAGGCCCATAAAGCACATTAAAATAAACCTATTTTTACAGCTCTGCACTGCTGTTCAACCAAGCATTTCAAGCAGCAAACAAAAGCACCCACTGCTCTGGAAATACAAGACTTCATTCCCATCCAGGAGCACAAATTGTACTTAGAAGGCTGTTGTGAAACCCTGTTTAAGCTCAGATTTGTATTCAGTTTTGCATACCTTTGATTCACCCTTCGTTAGGAGGTGTTTTGAATTTTAAGCATTTGATAGTTCCATAGCATTTTGGACAAACCATTTCCCAACAGTTTTCTGCAGAAACAAGAGAGGTTTTTGTCTGCTCCTTTTCAAGTGCATATAGATAGAAGAGAAAAGTACAGAAAACCTTCCCTGGCATCTCTGTGGTGAGGTAAAGAGGGCATGAAAAGATGCTCTCTGTCCTCTGCCACTCTCAGGCAGGGCTGAGTTTAGGGTCCCTGCTGATGGACCATGCTGACGAAACATCCTGATCACTCAGGCAAAGACTGGTTTCTCATCTGGCACCAAAACGTTTGCTAGGGAGCTCTTATTCACATCAAGGGCAGCCTTGTGTGAACTTCAGGGGTGACTCTTGGGTGGAGAGGCGGCTGCTCTTAGAGAGGCATCCTCTGAGAAAGAAAAACAAAACAGCAAAAACAATGATGTTATGTCTTCCAAACAAGGTCTTACATCATCCAGAACAAGAGAGTCCTCATTTTGCTTGGAGATCCAAACCCAAAACAAAAGAGCGTTTATAATAATTGATTTTAAATGCAGAATTGTTTGTTCTCCTTCTAATTTTTCTTTTCTTTTCCTGCAATTCTTTTAATTAACATCACAAAACCATTTGCATTTGTCAAGCTAAGTGAGCCACTCATTTTTCCCAATCCTTCCTTGCCTTCAAGGGCTTTAAATATTGCAACACTTGACATAAAGCAAAGATTTTTGCTGATAAGCATGCGTAATGGTTCAAAACTGTTCCAGCGAGCAAATCTGGTTTCTCAAAGGTAAATGATACAAAAAGCTGGCCTTTGATTAAATTTTCCAATCATGACATGCTAATGGTGCATGAAGCTGTGATTTATCAGCCAAAACAATGTGCTGGAAAAATGAACGTAATTCATTAAGCCTGAACCAAACTTCACTTGAGCTTTCCACTCACAATAACTCTTGGCCAACAGCAACTGGTGTTATGCAGCAGATGCTTGTTTGTAGGACACTTCACATTTTTTATTCTGCTGTGCTCTTGATGCACGAACTCTACCATGTAAGCATCCATGTGAGCAGTGTCCTGACCTGTTTGCAAGGAAACCAGGGGCCATGGGCGATTTATTTTTCTTGCATACCTGTTTTAAGCACCAGAGTGCAGTTTCAGGGGCTCATTTGTCCTCAGCAATCTCTTCCATCTTGAAGATGACAAAGAGTTGTTTAAACTCATCCAGAACAAGCAAGAGAGCTAAGAATTTGTGCTTGACATTGGCAGAAAATGGATTCCCCTCCTCTCTGCTGCTTCCATCTCTGCTCTGGGGAGCTGCAGGAAGATGGACTGGTAGCTGATCGCCTTGGCTTCCTGCCTCCCCTCCCTGTGAGAACAGTGCTGGATGCCAACGAGATACAATTACTCCTCAGGCTGCAACTTGCTTATTTTTAGGCTTGACAGTGTGAGCTGGGGACATGGGCTGGTCAGGAGTGGTTTTGTGCTCCATGCTACCTCCAAAGAAGGGAGTTTGGTGGTGCTAGAGCACAGGGCTGGAGCTGTGTGCCTGCTGCTAGCAAGACGTGTTGTTTGTTTTGCTAACATCCTGGGGCTGGTTATCATGTAGTAAAAAGGGCTGTTTATTAAAAAAAATATGTCTATTTTGTTACTGATTCCTTGCTGTAAAAGCAGTTGGGGAAAGGAGACGAGATGATGCCAAACTCATTGTTGGTGTAGCTTCAGAGGGGGTTTATCATTATAGAGATACTTGTTCCATTAGATTCAACTCAATGTAAATCAGGGTAAGGAAACAGTTTGCTCTGCTCCTCATACTCTCAAAACCTCAAAACCACCATGATTAAGTTCCTTCTCAACCACTTTGCACATCCAGCTGAACACTGAAGATGTAAACCAAAAGAATTTCCTACTCCTCACATCATGTTATTTCACACACATGCTAGAGAAATAAAAGTATTATTTATAAAGTTTAACCAAAACTAAATCATCAAGCCCGTGAAGCTTTCGAGGGAGACAAAGGGGAGAAGGGGGTATTTTTGGCTGGGGAGGTGTACACAGGCATGTGGAATTCGTGCCCTGGCTGATCATGGGGCTTGGGCAGCAGCAGCAGAGCTGGGACTCACCAGCTACCCCACTTCCCTGAGCAGCTGCCCCAGGGGGCTCCCAGCACTCCAGTGAAGCCAGAAGTCCAGTTATGATGGGAAAGGGGCAGGGATGCCAAGGTATTTTATGATAACATCATGCTGTGGGGCTGCTGTGCTTTCTGTCCATGTTTCTGCAGCACCAGGTGTCCAAACTGCACTGGGCACCTGCTGTATGCTCCAGGTCCCAGTCAGGAGTGAGCCAGCAAGTGAGGAGGTCTTGGGGTGTCACTTCTGCTGCAGTTTTCCTGCTTGAAGATCCCAGGGCTGGCCTAGAGGGTCTCTTTGCTGAACCTTGGTCTGTTTTAGGCTGGGGATGATAGACAGCTGTGCTTGTAGGGGTAGGCTACACCTGCAGTTTGCTGGCAGTGTGCATACTGCCATTCTGGGAACCTGGTGTGCCAGTGCTGCATTAGGGGTGTGATTGCCTAATTTGCCTCTCCTTTGATCTAGAAGAAAGCACTTGACATTTCTGGAAGAGGGAAGACAGGAAAACCCCTCTCAGCTCATCTGTGTTGTGTAAGCAGAGTGCCATGGGCTGTGCTGGCATCATGCTGCTGGTGCAAGCAGAGGGAGGTAAAGAACAGGCCTGAGTCCATCTTCTCAGGCATGGATCAGCATTTGGCCTCTGCAGATGGAGAAAAAGGTGGGGTGCTAACCCAGGGAGTGTGAAGAATGAGCTCTAGGCTGCAGTTTGGTTCTGGGAAATGGAAGGATTTGAGAGGCACTGGAGACATGCTGACAAATCATTGTGTGGCTGGAGAGTTCATGGCAGAGTAGATTCGAGGAGCACAGGGGCTGGGGAGTGAGTTGTTCCCACTGAAACCTGAAGGTGTGATGGATGTCCTGTAGCTGTGTTACATGGACAGCAGTGTCCCTTCTCTTTCTGTCTTCCTTCTGCCTGTTTCTCTTGGTTCCAGGATAAGAGCTGTGGCCATACAATATGGCCAATAGTTTTAGGAACAAGATCTTTATAAACGGACAGAGCACTACAGACACTAGTTAGGGAAAGGAATGAGTGCAAGGAAAGTGATAATTAAACATCTCGGAGTTTTTCCAAGGTCTGCCACAGACTCTCCATATGACCTCTGGAAATTCCTACATCATTTTGGCCCACCTTCAGTAGTCTGAATCCAGCCCCAGAGAAGTGCTAACCCTTCCTTTCATCCACTCTTTATTTAAATGATGAAGTCTTCTGAGCAGGCATTGTTTTCTATATGAGGTTGTAGAGTACCTGCCAATAGGTGCAATGCCACAGCAAGTTCTGAGCAGCTCTGATCTTAGAAGATACTTTGGTGCCAAATTTCTGTACAGGAAGAGCTCCTGCTTCCGTCAGAGATTTGGCTTAGCGTACAGTGGATCACAAATAACATCCTTGACACATTTCATTGTTTTTCAAAATAATAAAATAATTCTAAAAGCCTATGTGCCTGCATTTCTAACTCCTCAGACACATTTTAATTTATTGGAGGACACAAATTTTAACCTTGAGCTTCTTTCTCAATACTCATTCATTACTTTTCCATTGTAGTTTACATTCCTTGTTGCTAAAACTAACAAAATGTTCATTTTAACAGAATGTCTTTTCCCTGCTGGGCCCCAAATGAAACATTCCTGGGAAGGCAGGAGGCAGTTGCTTTATTCTGTGTTGCGAATTAGCATGTTTGCATAACTTAATGGTCAGTGCATCAGACAGGAATTCCAGAAGAGATCAATCTTCAGCGCTGTGTTTGACTTCATGGGCTGAGCATCCTCTTCTCTGTATGGCATCACTGCTGAAATGTCCTTCTGGCGTGGGCTAACCGTCATGGTTTCTGTGAGGAAACCACAGAGAATGGGATGTGTCAGAAGAGTTTATTGAAAGGCAGACGTACCACTGCTCACAGCAGAGAGCAAGCACTAGCACATCCCATTGAGAAGAACAGCTTCGGCTTGTGAAGAAGACAACTGAATTCTTCCACCTTTTGTAGACACACGTTGAAAAACCATCTTTACCTTCATCTGTAGCTTTCTTATAGTGCTGTGAAGCCCCATTAGATGGATCTGGGCAAACTCCACTCCATTGCCACCACGTGTGTTGTCTCAGCTGCAGCATATGAGCTGTGCTTGAGGAGGAAACCACCCATGAGTACATTATTTCCTGTTCTGTGCTCTGCAGAATTTTCTTCTTTAGGAAAACAACTCAGGATTCTTCCCAAATGTACATTTTTTGTTTGTGTTCAGAGTGTTTCCCTTGCCATGTTGAGTCCAGATCCAGGCAAAGCAAGATAAAGGGAAAAGAACTCCCCTAGACCTGCACAAAGGTGCAGGGCTAAAGGATGGTGTGAGTTTGAAAGAATGGAAAGGCAGGTTACTGTGCTTGTGGAAGCTACACTACATTGTGTGGGAAGTAGCATCACCATTTCTAAAATCTGCCGTGGTGACCAGGTTTCAGCTTGCAAGCTCACAGGGTGCTGATTGAAGTCATGGCTGTGCTACCTGCCTACTGCTATTTATTTGTTAACAAATTCCTGAGGCAATCATGGGCCAGGATCCAAATGGCTTAGATGCCATCCAAGCTAAAACCCCAAAAATAAGCCCTGCCTGGTGAGTGCACAGTCTCTGAGCAAGATTTGTCCACCCTTGTTGCCTGTGAGAGATGTCTTACCCTTCGTGGTGTTTCACTGAAATTACTGTGATATTTGGAACACCTCATGGTTGACACTTGCAGGGAAAATTCAGCTTTGTAATTAAAATATGAACACTCTTGGGATCCTAAGTAGGTATTCCCACTGATGGAACTTTATGTTACTATTTAGATCCAGCCACAACTTCAGGACACACTTCTCATAACATTTTATGGCAATACGGGAATACAGAAGGATGGGTTCCTGAAAAGTTGACAGAACAGTTGTTGAATGGCCTCTTTGCTTCCTCTGTAGCATATTTCTTCAAGATTTTGGTTTTTAAAAAATTCCTAGAAGTGTTTAAACAATTTTTTTTGCAGCAGAAATATTTACCCTGGTTTCTGAGAACTGATAACACCTGCTTTTAAAAAATGCAACAACATGCAGGATGTTAATATTTTAAACATTTTTGCTAGTTCTGCTTCTTAGAAAATTGGCAGCATTTTTGCATATTTATCTTATCACCCATGTGGTGTTTCTCAGACCAAGTCCAGAAAATCTGTTTCTATTCTAAGTCATTCAGTTTCATTCTGCTGCAACTTCAGTACTTCCTTCCAGTTGGTACCCTCTTGCTTTTATCATGTTGTGTTCAGTCACCCCTTCACAGACAACCAAGTTAAAATACCGGGCATTTATCACTCTCTGGAAGTATTTTCTTGCTGCTTTTTTCTTTTTTGGTACTTTTCTTTTGAAGACACAATGGTGGGGTTAGCAGATGGGTAGTAAACATTCTTGCTTTATGGTTCAAAACCGCTTAAAATCTTTGTAATATGCTTGAAGATTTTTTTTTAATGTACATCAAAAAAGAATTTAATATATATATTGAAATCTACAGATAGGCAGTGGTCATGCAAAACTTGTCTTGTCCATAATCAAGTATTGGAGATGACAGTCTAAGTTAACAAAATCCTCAAATATCCAGAATATGTTTTTAAAAACCAGATACCTCAATTTTCTGAAATACATAGCATAGGACTGATGGCTTTTTTTTAGTAAATGGTTGTATTTTTTCACTTTATGTATTTAGGAAATATGAAACCAATATATATTATCTGTGCTTAAGAGCTCTCCAAGTTCTCCTTTCTAAGAAATCCCCTCCTTTGTCAAGGAAAAGGATTTGTTTGGATAGATAACCATGAGCTCTTCTCTGCCATATTGCAAATTATGAAGTGGTTTTGGTTGTCTGCTTTCTAAATGAGTGTATTTGATGTAATAAATGCCCAGATGTAACTGTTGATTTAAGCTGGTGAAATAATTCATTACAAAAAATACTGTTTTGTAATAACATTAATTCTCCTCATACCTGTCCAGTGGACAATTTATGGCATTGGAGGCCATGCCACAGGTTAATTTATAAACTGCTAGGACATGCTTTTCATTATTGATTAATTTGCAATTTGTTGCTTGAATCATCTGATGTTGACTCTAGGGTTTTTTTGATTGGACAACAGAAGTGTGATGAATAGAAGAATAATGAGTTGTAAATTCAGATTTGTGGTACAGCAGCATCCATCGCAAGTGCATAGAAGCGTTTGTAAATGAGAAAGGGCAGTCCTTGCCCCAAAGGCCTTCCAGCAGATCATCTGCTGAGATGATGAATCCATGCAGAAAAGGACAAGGAAAATGGATTTTGCCACCACTGTAGTGCCCTTGGTGTCCTGTTACCAAACCTCTGTCCAGTGAAGGGGAGCTTAAGACAGAGTCACCAAAGGCAATGAGGTGAAGGAGAGGACAGGAAAGACTGAGAGAGTGACTTTCTTTAAAAATGTAGCCAGGGGTGTGGAAGGCATGGAGGGACAGCTGGAAATGTAAATTAACCCTTTGATAGCTGTTACAATCCCATTATAGGAGATGACTGCCTGAACTATGGTGCAAACAAGACTAGATGCTGAAGTCAACAGTACAGATTTTATTCAACAACAAATGTTGGGTAGAGATGTGGAAGGAAATAGAAGGAGGGGCAGGGAGAGAGAGAAAAAGGATGTTGAATAATATCACTTAGAGATATCTCAATGATTAAGGGAGAGTTCAGGCTGAGAATTGGAAAGGGTGGTGGTGGTACAGGGTCAATTTTGTTACAAATGCCAGGAAACTAAAGCTGGTGATGTCCTCCCAAGCACTGCTCAGCTTGAGGCTGATTTGTCGTACATAATGTGCAGGTGTGAAGGTAAATGTGAAGGTTTTCTGACTTTGCACCTTTCCTTCATCTTGTGTGTAAAGATGTGGGATCAGGGTGGATATAAATCTTGCAGTGCCTGTAATGAAAATATAGATGTTTATTCTAAGAAATTAAACTTGATTAGGAAGCAACAGTTGGGTTCTTTAGTTGGGCAATGCACATCCAAAGCAGCACAGACAGAAAAATATTCTCTGTATTTGCTGGTTAGGCAGTAATGCAGGAGAAGTTTTGATCCATTCAATAGTATCTGTTATGAAACTGTTATTTATTCATCTTTATTATATAAAGTTCCATGTGTTTTTGCTATTCTATGAATATGCTGGTTTGGCAAAGTTCTTATAGATCCCTCAAAAGGTGACTGTTTTTAGAATTATGTGTTGTTTCTGGTCCTCCTCTTTTTTAAATTTAATTTTATTCTCTTTTTCAATGCCTAGAAATCAATTGATCTTTCTGTAACTGGCAAGCTGGGGTAAAGCATACTAAGAAAAAGCTATATCCCATGGAATTTTTGGCTTTCTTTCTTTAACTGTGGCAGGACATCCTGATGCTATGAAATTACAAGGAAAAAAAATTGGAAGAAAAAACTGGGATTAGTAGCTTTGTTACTGAATAGAGTTGATGAGTTCCTTCTTTGATAGGAACATCATGATGTTGAAAAGTAGCAAAAGCTTTGAAGAGCTCTGGTGGATTTTGAAATGAAAATTGAATGCAAAACTCTGGAATGTTTTAAAGAATAGGCACTTCATGTTTATTAAGCCCTCTCCATGACTTACAGGTACTGAGCTTGTCTTTACAACAGAAACATCTGGCTTCTTTGCTTAAATTATTCCAGCAATTCAGGAAAAATAATAGCACTGAGAAAAAAGGGAAGTAAAGGGAGAAAGATACATTTGTGGAGAGGGATGGTAAATAATGCAGTAATTTCCCTCTAGTTGCACCCCAGATATTGTATGGAATGAGACTGACACAAGGGAGAGGAGAGGACATCTGGACTATCATTTTTTCAGATTAACAGAAATTTGTGACATGTTACTTGGAAGAGATGTAATTAAGATTTATTTATTTTCTGAATGCTCTGCTCTTCGGTATTGTTTCAGCACACATGGCATTCATATAAATCAATTATGGCCATAATAGTCTATGAACACAGTGTCTCATCCACAGCCCACTGAAGTCTATGGGAGGGTTTTCCATTGACTTCACTGAGCACTGAGTCAGTCTCACTGAGGGCCTTTGATCAGCCAGTAACAACCACTAAATTCCCCCACATCCCTCTGTGTGGGAGAGGTGACAGTTTTTGTTGAATATTTGAAGGGTGTGGGTGGCTGGCTGGCACTGCAGGAGCTCGAGCTTGTTGGTCTCCTCTCCCCCACTGCAGACTGGCCTGGCTCCTGCTGCCTGGTAGGACCAGGGCAGGTTTGTGTTGCTGGGACTAACAGGTTCTTTTAACTGCTGGGAAGTTGGGGGTCCTGGAAGTGTTGGAATGTAAGTAGGCACGTGTTACACAAAGGAATGGGAGTCACTGAGATACCTGCTGAAGCCTGATTACAGAATCAGAGAATCATTAAGGTCTAAAAAGACCTCCAAGATCCCTGAATTCACAAATTAACCTAATACTGCCAGGCTCACCACTTAACCATGTCTCTAAGCACCACATCAAGTTTTTTTAACACTTCCAGGGACAGTGACTCTGCCACTTCCTTGCACAGCCTCTTCTACTCTTTTGGTGAAGAAATTCTTCCTAACATCTAATCTAAACCTCCCTGCCACACTTTGAGGCCATTTCTTCTTGTTCTACAGCTTGTTACCTGGATGAAGAACCAACCCACACCTCAATACAACCTCCTTTCGGGTAATTGTAGAAAATAATAAGTTTACCCGAGCCTCCTTTTCTTCAGGATAAACAATTCCTTCAACTGTTTCTCCTAAGACTTGTCCTCCAGGCTTGCAGAGCTCTGCTGGAGAAGCCCAGCAGACCACTGGATGCAGCTGCAAAGGACCCCCGAGCCACCAATACCCTGAAGTGTGTTACCTCTGTTACCACCAGGGAGGTCTGAGTTCCAGAAACGGTTCTGAACCAACGCAGGCCACTTCCCAATGTGCTGAGAGCATGCACAAGTCTGCTGTGGCAGCTCAGCTGACAGCCCACAATTGCTTTAGTGGTGAAAGCCCATTCTGTCCTGAATGTGGGATTGTGTGTAAAATAAATATGGGGACTGGGAAAGCAGTGTGACAAAAGTGACATTATCCGCTTGGTTTTAGCCAGTAGGAAAAGCTATCAGCTCATCTTCAGCTCAGCTATGGCCTCTATAACTTACTGCCATTTTCCCAGTAAACATTTCCTGAATGCCAGGAAAAGAATATATTGTTTTAGTCAAACAATTCTACACCACATTAAAGATAGAGATTTATGCTTTATTATCTGTTAACGAAAAGAAAAATATGCCTCCCCAAGAAAAACACTGTAATACTAAAATATGATGGCAGAGGAATCAATCACATTTCATATGTAACAATATACTAGAAAAGAGTCTTCGCTTTCCAGTGGCTCTCCATCACTACTGAAATCTAGACTGCTTGGAGTTACATTTAAGCTTTTGTATTTGCAAGTAAAGAGAGAAGGAATCATTAATTTGATTTTGAGCAATTGTCCTCCAAATAAATTCTGTTCCACAGTGCTGATAGTGACTATTTAGTAAAAGAGAACAAAAATTAAAAAATAAAGAGCCAAACCCTGCTCAAGTTTTGGGATTTGGGTTCATTTTCTAAAGGGTAAAGTTATTTTGTTCACTGGATCTTGCGCTCAGAACAAACCAACCCAGACATGTCTAATGTAAAAGATACTGCACTAATTTGCCACTGATCTGCCAGAAAAGCTCTAATCCAGTGCCTGTTAACATGGGTTAGTGAGACACTGCTGACTCCTGTGGGCTTTGGAGCAGACCCAGAGACAGTTTCATGTACTGGTTAATAATCCTACTACAGGGTGGAACCTAATTCCTGGCATTCAGCAGGAATTTCCCAATTTATTTATCTAGGCTTTGAATCAGACCGATGTGGTGATACTCATCCTGTGTTAACAATCTCAGGGTTGGTATCTCACCATCTAGGATCACTTTTTTATCAGAGGCTAACAGGGACACCTTTGGAGAGCAGCTCTCATCTCCATTGGCTCAGCAGGATGGACGGAGCTGAACTGGAGAGATGAGACAGCCAACTCTCAGCTAAATTCAGATCAAATCAGTCCTACCTCTTTTGATCCCTGTGCAGCTAACTTGTGGTATTCTCAGAGCATGAAAGACTCAGATTAGCTACTTGGCACTTGAAGGGCATTGAGAGTATAAACAGGGAATCAAAACCAGAACTTTAGTTTAAATAATTTCAAGCATAATAGAAAAAAACTATTAATGCAATACTTCCTCTACTCATCCAAAAGCAACTTGGCCCACACAAATAAGGAGGAGGACAGGACACACACACATCTTTATCACTTACAAATAGTCTGGAAGTACTGCTATCCCGAGAACTACTTTGATTAGCAACAGTATCAAGTTTGAAATGAGCTCAGTACTCTCTGCAGAGGACAGAGTAAGCCATGTCCTCTCAGGAATTTGAATACTGATAAATAAAGAGCTAGTATTAGGAGAAACCAAAGTTAGGCAGTCACAGAAGTTTGCTGTGCTAGGGAGTGAGAGTGCCCAGACCAGGACCCTGAACTCCATTCTCCTTGCTGCTGTTCTCTTCTACCTGCTGTACAAGTCAAGGACACAGATTTCAACCCAAACTGAAATAATTACTTGATATAGTTACACACCTTTGAGGAGCAGCTTGGAGTTGTTTTTACAGTAGACATTATTTGTGGGTTTGGTAAGAAGCAACACATTTTGCCACTCTTTTCTCTTGAAATCCCTTGGGTTGGTTTTGCCAGCTTGACTTCTCCCTGGCCTAGAGCCATCACTGCTGCTGCTCGGGTGTGTGCTCACCTTATCTCACTGGCTGGTCAGGCTCAGGCAGGATCAGCCCTTGGGAATTGCCAGGGAGAACACAAGGTGCCAGAGGTTGGAATGGTGAGGCTCCCCAGGAGAGTTTTCTCTCTCTGAGTGCAGAGCCACTAAGTCAGCCCTGTTTTTGGGGGTGCCACATTCCCTCGGAGTCCAAGAGTAATGTGCTGTTTCTGCTTAATATCAAAAGGATGCAGTGAATTAAAACCAAAACAAAAAACAAAACCAAAAAGCAGACCTCGGCCTTAAATAAATGTTTGGTTTACTGATAGGTATCTTAGATGAGCAAGGAAAGTCATGATGAAATACAGTGAAATACGTATTCTGGGGTGTGGCCTGCTGGAGGTCTGCTCAGTGTCTTTACTCTAAGCCCTGGGAATATTCAGGGAAAGCAAGGCTGGAATGAAAAATGATGGAGAGTTGCCTTTGTATGTAGAATGTCATCATTAAGCAGCAAACCCCATTGCTGTAGGAGGGCACCTGGGACATGAGCTTGGTGGCCAGAGGGGTTTCAGAGATCAGCGTGGCCACACCAGGCTGTACCCAAGGGCTGTCACACTGCGGTGACGCTCAGAGCCCTCTGCATTTGCAGCCAGGGCTGCAAGAGCATTGAGCACGATTTTTGGCAGGGATTGAGGGATGCAGGTTGTCCCAGACTGGGAGGAGGAGGCGCAGGGGTGTTGGAGTAGCCTCCTGAAGCTGTTTGAAGGTCTTCACAAAGATGTCAGCATGAATCTGAGGAAAGCCACAGACTAAAGCAGTGACCCGTGAGCAATAACAAATTGCAGCCTGGGAGGTTTGAATTAGACATGAGGAAAAACTTTTCATGAGGAAGGTAGAGCAGCACTGGAAGCACTTCTGCTTACCCAGGCTGCCGTGGTATCTCTGTCCTTGGAGGCTTTCAAGGCTTGGCTAGACAAAACCTTGGCTGACCTGACCTGCTGTCAGCAATAGTCCTGCTATGAGTGGAAGGTTGGGCTGGAGACTTTCAGAGATTGCTTCCAACCAGCACTTCTGTGATCTTATGATATTCAGTGTGGAATTTCCTTAAAATTATGTCATTAAAAATTGAGTCTCTGGAACTTGCCAGTCTCCATTACAAATCCCTTGTCCTGATTTCCCTTCTGCTGGTTTCTTTTTTCATCTGCACTGCCAAATCGCATCATACTCCTTGGCAGGGTTTGTCAGCCGGTGCACTGACCTGAAGAGTATCTTGGTGAAGAAATATTTGCAAAACAAAAGTCATGGGTTTGCTTTTTGTGGTGATTGCTTCATCATCTGCAAGTGCATTTTCTGGCCAATAGCCAATAACCTGAAAAAGTTTATTTAGCTCCCAGTTGTATTGCTGGTGCCAGTTTTACTTGTAGTGAAATCTTGAAGTATCTCGGGATTTTCATGTGAATCCTTGGTTACCAGCTTCATCCAAAATAAAGGCAACTCCAGCTTTAACCAACACTTGAAAAACAGAACAGGTTAGCTAATACCACTCTTTTATCAAGTCATGTAGCAAGAAGACCAGTGAAATCACAAGAAAAGAAGGAAGATTTGAGGCTGTACGGGTCTAGCTGCCGTCTCTAATTACTACTGCCATGGAGATGCACTTACAGTAAGCCCCTATCCAAAGCTGAACCAGACATATTTTACATATGATACGAATGTATTTTGAAATGTTTAGGCAGATAAGTTAAAAGCAAGTAGCAAACATCTCCTTTTTTTTTTTTTTTTTTTTGTCACTGGCTATTTGCTTTCTGAGCTGGAATAATTTATTGTTCCTTTTCTGTCCAATAGGAGAGATAAATAAGGGTGGATTTTTCAATGAGTAAAACATACATTTGGAAACATCATTTTAGTATCAAAATGAGATTTCCATAAGACTACTCTGAATGAAGCTGTAGCAGTATGTCTTGATCCCTCACCAGGAAAGGAAAAACAGCCAGAAAATTCCGGATTAAATTGCCTTGTAGTTCATCTTCTTCCTTTGTTATTTTTTTGTTTATAGAAAAAGTGAATTTATTGAGCATGGAAAAATACCAGATTGACAGCTCTGGAAAATGAAAGCCTCTCTTAATCCAGTGTGCAGATGTGGCACAGTCAGGATTAATGCAGAATGCCTCCCTGAGATCCAAAGGAATCATTGCAAGTAGTTTGGCAGGGACAGGCTCTCTGCCCCAGCCCTCATCCCAGGGCATTTCAGAGAACACAAGTTCTGGCTAGAGCTGGAGTGCTCAGAGCTCAGTGGTGTGTTTGCATTTCTCTGTGCCACTCTCACTGCCAAATCACCCTGCTGAGGGGGGCAGGAAGTAAGGGAGAGGGAGAGAAGGCCAAAACAGAGAGGTTTATGCTTATTAATGAGTTATTTAAGTCACCAACTCAATGAAACAGAAATGGATGGATGTCCAGAGTGATGTCTTTGAAGCTGTATGAATATAGGTGAGGTGCATGGACAGCACTACACACCCACAGGGAGTCAGGGAATTCATGCTGTTAAGAGCAGAAGGATCCAGCCTATTGCCCAAATTTTCCTCTACACAAAGCAGCCTGGGGAGAGCTGTAGGTGGTGGTGAATTGGATTTGGGGCATTCAGTCTTTAATTGTGCAAGCTTCAGGGACACTGTTGTGTGTGGGGAAAGCTGTTTGTTTTTATTTTGCATTTTTACTCTGAAGTATATGACTTTTTCATCAGGGTGAAAATCTGTCAAATGGTCATTTCAGACTTCCTAGAAATTATGAGGTTCTGGAATCTATTAAAGCATAAATGTCAAAAGAAAATTACTGCCGAGTATGTCTGGCCTTTCTTGTTTTACTCCTTGATGTTAACTTTTCTTGTTTGCTGATGTATGCTTTTTGTGCAGGGGTTACAGGAAAAAAAAAACTTAAAAAGATGCTGCAGTTATTAACTACTTTAGCATGTCTACAGTCTGCAGGCTCTGTGTGTGTATGTATGGTTTTCCATCAAGATAAAACCTGCTTAGAAAAATGTTGTGGTTTAAAAAAAAAATAAAGGAGGAAAGAGAGACTGATGCCAGAAAACCAGACCTAAATCGTTCTCTTTTTTCCCTGTGAATAGTTCTGAATTATACTTCTAATGCACCATAACAACAAACAACATGTTTTCCTAGTGTAAGTAGATTTGCTGTTCAGTAAGTCTATGCCAAAGCTATTTTTGAGCAAGCAGATGTCAAGGCCTAAACGAGGCCTGAAGTGTGCATGGGCATTATGAATTGCACTTGCTTTCAGGGACAGTCTGAGGACAGAGAACTTGTTAAATTTGTCTGTGAAAAGATGCTATTTAGGTGACTGTGTGGTATTTGGCATGGCGTACGTACCAGCCCCTGCCAAAGCTCGCCCTGTAATACTTCGTTTTCTTTTAAATCACTTTGTCCTTCCAAATTACAATTGAAATAAAATGCAAAGAAGGGTCAGATGCTCTGCTGGTTGGCATAACTCTCATCCTTCTTTCTGCTAGCCCTGAGGACACTGGCTGGAAACTTGGTCCAGAGTAGGTGCCATCAGTGACTGAGATATTCAAAGGAGGAGGAGATAAGTGCTACCAGGAGCAAGTGCAGAGGAGTAATGTGCATCTATTCCTCTCAAATGTTGGGAATCCCTTCCAGGGGTCATCAGGAGTTACTGGCATACCCAATACTGAGAAAGCAGTCTGAACAGTGAAAATCCCACAGCTCAACTGCATTGTGAGCTTTTTTCCCCCTTCCAGTTTCTTTCTGCATAGATGTGTTTAGTTTATTACATACTTCAGTATAGCACTGGGAAAAGGTGTGGGACAGTCTGGAGGTTCCAAGTTTCTAAGAACTGGAAACCTACAATTAATTTTGGTTAAGGAATTGCAATGGATTTAGATGTTTTAAGCAGCAAAGAATGAGCTAAGGCCCTTGTGCTGTTCGGCAGGGCTGGAACAAGTCCAGGCACAGTTTGCTTCTGGGAGGAAAGTTATGACAATACCATGTCTGGAAGGACAGAACAGCCCCTTGGTTGGGATCAGCAAAGCCTGGGGGCCCGATGCACATTCCCACAAGTGCTCCCTTGCACTGTGGCAGAGGTGTTGATTATTGTCAGCAGGCTGTGATGCTGTGATTGAAAATCAGACATGTTTTACAGGGAACACTGGGAAGGTTGGCAGGATCCCCTTTTTCTGTGTTTGCAAATAATGTGATGTGAAATTCAGCAGCTTTGTGGCTGCTGAGCAGGGCCGCAGAGAGTCTATTAGGGCACATGTGTTTCCAAACCATACCAGCGCTGAAATACCTCCCAGTAGCTGCGTATCAAGGAATAAGGCATTAATTTTCCTGAGCATAGCATGGTGTAGCACTGAGCTGCACCAGAAGGGAAGTTTATGGAGTTCAGTTTGATCCCAGATCTGCACAAGGGATCGCAAAACCCCAGTAAAATAGCATTGTGGTCCTTCCAAAGGGAGCTGGGTGAGGCTGCAGTGCTATCACATCCCAGGGCTCCCCTCTGTGGGACCATCACGAGAAAACGCATCTTGTTGTCTAAAACACTGTCCAGAGCTTGCCACAGGTTTTATTATTAGCTCACCAATTATGTCATAGGATACGCTTCATTAAATGCTTTGGGGAAAAGGTTTAGCAATTTTAATATGTGTGCAACACCTTCACTGTACTGTGTCTCTCGCTGGTCTGTGATCCACCAGCATCCCGTGTGGATAGTGTTGGCCATAAAAGCCTTGAAGGCCAGAGCCTGGCTGCAGATATGCATGAGATGTTAAAAAAAAAGTGATATTTTCATTTGCTTCAGCTTTATGACTCTTAAACAGATGCTTAGATTCTCTAAGCATGTCTGAGTCTGGTTAGCTGCACAAACAGAGTTGATGGTAGATACAATGCTTAATTATTTTTCTGTCTTGGGAAATCTTTATATTTAAAATGCATAACAATAGTTTTTTCCTTAGGATCTCTGAAATTCTGGAGAAAGTTATTGTCAGTCCAAAACTTAGAACTAGAATTTGATCGCTTTTTTGCTACTCCTTCCCAGGAGTTGAATGAGCTGGAATCAAAGCAAGGAATTTCTTGCAGTATTTTTACCAGCACTGAAAATTAAGTCATTTAGGGGTGAACTCCAAAGGAAAAGTTATTTATATTGTGGATTAATTTGACCAAAATTATCTTTATTGAAAACTCAACATGTTCTTAAGTTGTGTCATTTTAAGAAAGAAAAATGTATAATGGTTCATTCTGAAACCATTGTATTAAAATGTTTTAAATAATTTACTTTTTCCATTGAAACACCTCAGCAAATATTCTAAATGTATTCATCTTTCAGGTGTCAATAATTTAAACAAAGATCATATAAGCAGATCCATACAACATACACCATGTTCACAGTTTCTCAAATTTCTAGACAGTATACAAGTAAGCACAAAAATTTTCCTTATTTACTAGAAACTGTATGAAAAGATGACAAAATTCATTGAGTAGATTTGGGTAGGACGTGACATAAAAAAGGCTTTAATAAAGTCCATGTACCTCTGAAAGCCCAGAGACTGTGAAGTGGAAGCCAGCCACACTGTCTGCATATTGTACACCCTGATTGCAGCTGAGGTGGTTAGAGCACACTGAGGTCTTTCCCTTGATATAAGTGATCAAGGGAAAGGCATAAATAAGCTGAAATTATCATTGCAAAAGGAAATGTTCCTGAGATATCTGAAGCTGGCTGGAAAGGGACCTGAGTTTCTTCTCACAAGTTCTCAACAGGAGTTAGGAAGAAGACAACAAATCCATGTTATGGAAGGGGCAACTTCAGCCTCTGTGAGGTCAAGCAATGCAGATTTTACAGGTGATTACAGAGCTGTGCAGGACACTGCAGGTCCAGGGCCTCTGAATGAAAGAGGACAGCATATGGGAGAAAGCAGTCTGGGAGATTGTGATGACAATAGCAGCTCTGGTCCTACGTTTGTGAGAGGAAACAAGAAGATTACCTCAGAAAATAAATATTACTTAGGCTATTGACTTAAGAAAGGAAAGTTAATGCCTAGGCATCATGCCTAAATGCAAGAGATTTATCCTTCTCTTAGAACTGTGCTGATTCTGCCAGAAGTTCTGCATTAGTGCATGAGGTTCTCCTGTGGGACTGCTCCACCATCTGGCTCAGCCTATTGTTCCAGGGCTTCCAAGGCCATGTTGAAGTGTGTGCCCCACACTCTGTGCAGCTCTGTGTGCAGTTATTTACATGGCTACACGTGTGCATGTGCTGTTTATTGGGGAGAGCTGAGCTTTATGACATGTCAGCAATGCCCTGCAGGCCATAGAGAGTGTTCACAAGGCTTCCAACCCAAGGCACAATGGTTCCCCTTATAAATGAAATCCCCAGTCAATATGTGTTTTATTACACTCTCAAAGAATGCATTTTCCTCTCCAAATCTGGTTCACTTTCACTTACTGTCTGCTGAAACATCTCTTTCCTGTAATTCAAAGGGACTTACAAGACCCATGGCCAGTAGAAAGCCTTTAATGAAATCCATTTTGAGTAGAGAGGGAGAGGCTGTTGCTGTGATGTTTTTCACAGTTACATGATATGGGCAAGAGTGAGTATGGCTGGAGATCCGTCCTGAAACAGTCACCGTGGGATCTGCAGGCCCTTGTGTGGAAACCCAGACTTGGTAAAGGTGAACTTGTCTGGAGGACTGAAAGATGCTGAGGGGGTCCTCTGTGCCTGTGGGAATTGCACTGAATCTCAAGATGAATCTCATGACTGTCAGGATCAGTGCTTTGCTGTCCTTGGTAGTAAATGTTAAAGCCAGGGAAGTCTAGAGTGCTGAAGTCTCTCCAGGATCACTGCACATGTCCACAGTCCATAGAAATGGTGCAAAACTTACGAAACATGAGCGAAATGGGCAGTCAGGTGATGCCAGGGCAGTGTGGGTGCTGCTGGGGACAGATTTTCTCCTCACACGTGCCAGTGACTCTAATAAAGCCCCAACCCATCCCACACGTGTGAGATTCTGGCCATATATACCAAAGAAACATCTGATTTGTTAGCTTTCCCTGGACTTTGTTCCTTGTGCTTAGAGTTCACTGGTGCAGTGAGTCTGCAGGAGGTGAGGATGTTCAGCACCTCCCTAAACTGAGACTTTAGCCTGGAAATCCAAAGGCCCTTCCTCTCCTGATACAGCGGTGCTTTCATCCACACATAATTGTTCTTTAATTATGCAGTTTAACTGGGGTCAAGGAGTTCCACAAAAAACATGCCGAGGACATAGCTGCTTATAGAGGTTTTATCCTTCCATGTATAGACTTACTGGGGTGGCCCTTTGGAGGTTTGAACAAGGCATTTCCATAGCCAGTGCATCCTTCAGACATTCAGGGAGCACTTTCTGCTTGAAACCAGTGGAATATGAACATCATCAAGAGCCAGGGTATAGGAACATCATCCACAGCCAGGATGGGAGCGTGCCAATGATCTGTGTGTGCATTTGTGTGCAGGCTGGGAAAGCATCACTCCATCATCCCCAGATGGCTGTGAGGGGAGTAACCACAGCACTGCAGAGATCTTCTTAATGCTGTGGGCTGGGGCTTTACAAGCAAAATAAAATCCCAATGAAAACAAACAGCCCTCGGGCTAATGATCTGCTGCTCCTGTTTTGTGAATGGGAATGTGGGATGAGGATGCTGGGGAAAGGCAGGGTGGATATGGAGCTGTTTAGCCTGCTCAGTAGCTGAGGCTCTCTCTCCTATCATGGCTCAGTCAAGCACAACCTCAGGTTTCAACAGCTGGTTACCCACATCCATTCCAGAGTTTATTTTATTATGTTTTATTTTTATTGTTATTGTTGTTTTGTAACCATGAGGGCTGCAGTGGTTTCCAGTGTGCTATATCTCTGCAGACCTTGTGAGCCTCTCCTGTATGAAGTAGGAAAGAAGTAGAAAGACATGTTTGAAATGAAAACAAAATAGAAAAGAAAACAAAAAAGAAAAAAAAGAGTGCTGGTATTTGCTGAGGAATGCTCCCCACAATGCTGAAGTTGCATAAGTGCCGTCTTTGTTTCCATCAAAAATCTGCTTTTTGAGTTGAAATAAGGCCACCACTAACAAGAAATTTCTAATGGTTTGAAATTAATTTAAGATTTTGATGGAGCATTTGATTCTGGGTATGGTTCATGTAGCTGAAGAAACAGAAATGCAGCTCCTCCACATCAGCCAATATATATACAAATGCTGCAGCACAAACCCAACCAGCCACCCTCACCACAGGGCTAATGGGTTTGAAGGGGAGCCCTACTCCTCTGTGAGCAGGAGAAATGATGAAGTGGCAGACAAGGAACTCAAAGGGAATGACACCACGTATTTTGTAGCATTTGGTATGAATTTTATGGGAGATTGATTGATTACAGGCACTGTTATTGGGCTATACAAATCCTCAATGCCAGTGAAGCAGCCCAGATTGAATTTGGCTTAGTGCATTATAGAATCTGAAGTTTGCATGGACTGTGTTTTTCTATTTGATCTTTTTTCTTCTCTTAAATTCCTTTGTTTCCTTGGTAAGGCCCTGAAGCATTCTCATTTTCTTCTTTTAATGTTCATCACACTGAGAAGTAGGTCATTAGAATGGGGCAGCCTGTCCCAGGGAGGGTGATGGTTTTCCTGTTGTGTTCCTGTCTCAGAGCACCTTGCTGACATTCTAGGAGAGAAGCAGGTGAGACTGCCACAAAACTCAAGTGCTATGTCCCACATATTCATTGTTCAGCCTCAATCTTCTCTAGCCATGGGTCCATGCTGCACCCACCCTTCTCCTTGGGCAAACCAGACCCCTCATTAACCCACAGCTGCTTCCCAGAAATGGGAATGTCACCACTTGTCACCGTGTTAGTCCATCAGAACTGGTTCAGATCCCAGCCAGCCGTCAGACAGGGCTGGTGGTGAATATTCAGTGTGCAAGTGCAGTGACCTCTTCCCACATGTTTCTGGCTGGTTCAGGGCAGACAGGCACTGTGAGAACTTCCTGAGTTGGAGGCTGCATCTGCAGTAGAAAGGTCAGGCCACTCCCAACAGTAAAAAACCAGACAACTTCATCCTGAAGAGTCTCTGAGTAGCCCAGGTCAGCTTTCTCAGCAGCTGCGAGCAAAATTACACCACCTGAAAGCAATGAAACCCGAAAGGAAAGAACGGAGAGAGAGCAGAAAACCACTATCCATAGCTTTCATAAGCACCTCACCTTTTCTTCCTGTAGCACTAGTTCTTTCTGTCCCAAGAAATTGAATTTGACATATTTTAGCCATGCTAACCTTTGGTTTTCAACACATCTCTCATATTGTGGTCAATTATATTTTAGCAAGGCGAATACCATCTGCAGTTATGCTGGGGAAAATAAAATCACATGGTCCATCAGTTTCCCTGCTCCAGGCATAAGTTCACAAGAGCTGAGGTCAGGAAGGAATCACACCACTCACAGCAGATGGATGCTTTGACACCTTCTCCTGTAGCATCTGGAAGCAGCAGCTGCTGGAAGCAGGACAATAACCCTACTGGACCAAATCCTGCTATGATCAAGAGCAGGAAGCTTTTCCACTCCTGAATATTGTGCTTACCACTCTGTGTTTCTGCCTTGTGAAACTAAGCCTGTGTGGCACTGATGATTTTCATTCTTGGCTGTGCAAGCAGTTGTAGCAAGAGTTGGTCACACAGGAAATGTGTGGCACAGCCAGAATTAAGAACCCAGCAGCCTTACCCAGTCATAGGCAGAGGAGCCAGGTCCAGCTTTCTGTCACACACACACTCACACACACACGCAAAGTGGTTTTGATGAGAGCATCCCAGAGGAGTTTGCCTGTGTAGCAGATAAATGGTGCAATATGTGTCCCAGTGCACAAATTTCCAGGACCACGAAGCCAGAGTGAGGATTTCCTATTGCTTGTGATTTGCCAAGACAACTTGTGGATGTCTCCATCCATTGGAGTGTTCAAAGCCAGACTGGATGGGGCTTTGAGGAGCCTGGTTTACTGTCCCTGCCTGTGGTATGGGGTGCTGGAACTGAATGATCTTTAAGGTCTCTTCCAACACAAACCATTCTGTGATTTTATGATTCGAAGCTTTGTGCAAATTTCTGCCTCAGTTTCCCCACCTAATAAAAAGCCTGATGGTTTTCCCTTTCCATTCCTCAGTAAATTGAGATCTCTAGTTGAAACCTACTGAAGATGATTACATTGGGACTTTCCTTGAAGGGTGGCATACTGTGATTTCCTTGGTTTATTGCAGGGAAGGAAACATGCCCCTTCCTAGCCCAGCTTCGTGTCCCGACAGGTTGTGCCATGGCCAGGAGGAGCATCACTGCACCCTCAGCCACACCAGAGGCTTTTCCTCTTGGAGAAAGCCAGGTGGACTGGTGAGGTTCAGCCTGCCTCTAATTATTGCCCTTAGATGACATTGGCAGATTTCCTTCCCTTAATAACATAGAAAGGATTTGACAGTCTGTAGTACAGATTTACAAGAACACAAGCTAGGGAATTTTATGGATGAAATAAATCTCTTTAAAGGAATGCCAAGATTCTAGGACACTTGAGATTTGGGGTTTGAGCATGTATATATTTATTTGTATATATATTTATATGGTTCTCTGTTTCCACATGTCTCTGTCTATGGAATAGTAATGATCCTGTAGATTTCCTGCTCTCATGACCACCATGAAATGTTGATACATTAAACTGCCTGAACAAGATGCTGATGCCCTCCATCTTCTCCTCTGGGGAAGCTGAAGTTAATGGGGCAGCCAGGTGGTGTGCTGGTGTGAAGCCATTGCTTCCCCACAGAGAGAAGGTTACAGGCCTAATGAGCATCCAGCGGCAGAACATGGATCTGAGCTTCTGGGTGGTAATATTAACACTTGGGTAATGGCTTAGAGGAAAGCCCTAAGTCCTCTTGGACCTGGCTTCTGCCTGGTTGAGAAACCGCGGAGCGCAGATGAACGTTGTTCCAGCTGGAACAGAGACTCCAAAATACTCCATCCTGGAGAGAGAGACAGGCAAAGGAGGGAAGTGAGCACAAACAGGGAAGGCAAGATGGAAATATCATAAGGCTCAAAGAGAGGCATGAACCTCTTTTGCTCTCTGGATGCTGCTGAGCCACCCCTTTCACCTTGAGCTGTTCTCAGGAGGAAATGGGAGGGAATCCAAAGCTGCACTTGTGTCTTCCCAGAATTTCCCAAAGGGCATCTCTTCAGTTACAGACACAAAGACACACATGCAGATTTCCAGATCCCTGTCTTGCACGCTTCACATATTCAGGAATGTCTTTCAGGGTTGTGCTGTCAGCATTTCCAACAAAGCCAGTTAATATTACTGTGCTTGCCAAGCAGTGTGTGGATATAGCTTGGAGAACACGTTTTTATTTAAACAGCAAAACAAGCGAATAGGTTCCCCACTCCTTCCCTCCTCCTGTCTGCAATTTAGGACTCCTAGTCCTCGGGTATTATTCCTGGCTGAGAGGAAAAGTTTATGAGTCCTTTGTTACTGCTCTTGGCAGCTCATCACACTGTTCCTGTAATACTGCAGCACAGGTCTGGCCAGGGAGGAAAGTGCAAAAGAGAATGGGAATAAGGGAGAACCAAGAAAAGCTTCAGGTCAGGAGCAGCATGCTGTGAGGGAAGATGGAGACCTGTAGGTGGGGTGTACAGATGAGCTCCTTCAAGCCTCCAGTTCAAGCCCTGAGCTGGTGAGAGAGGCACAGAGTACGGAGAAGTCAGCAGTCACATCATGGAGTGTTTTGCCCAGATCAAACTCTTTATAAACCTCATTCCAGGTATATACATAATCCAATGTGGAAGCCTCTCCAAAAATCCCAAGCAAAAATCCCAAACAAAACTGAGAGAGGAGGCAAATTGTCCCCTGTACAGGACTTGAAGTGCCATGCCTTAAGCACAGCCGAGGACAGCTGGGTTTGACCTTGGCAAGGATTTTTCTAGCATTCAGGTGGGAATAGATTGGGCAAGATGTGGTGCTTCCATCATGAGAGACTTTTCAGGGGAGGTTAGGCATTGCATCTGTCAAGAGCTGGCTTCTTTCTGTGTTTCCACATTAGAGGTAAAGATATCTCTGCATTACGGATTCCAGGAGACCAAACTCTCAGCTGCCAGTACACATCATGGGCATGGCTCCCACAGCAGCAGGAGACTGTTCAGGTGATACATTCCTAAATAATCCTGAGGGACCATTCTCTGCCATCCTGGAGGGTTTCTCTGGGATGGAGTGGAGGGAGGTCACTGTATGTACACACACTGTGCACACCAGTCAGACACAGATTTTCTGTACTCAGCCTGCAGTGCTGTTCTAGGCTGCTCAAACTCTTCCACTGTTACAGCTTTTGGTGTTGGCTGCAGGAGGTCTGGAGTGAAAATAACCTCTAGACCTTTTTGTGTATGTGCACAGGAGAGGAAATTTTTCCTCATCCTGAACACATCTGAAGTCCTGAAACAGAAGAGTTTATTATTTCCATTCCCTGCAATCAGGTTCAGGATTAAGACAGAGTGTGTCAGAGTAAATCCAAACAACCCCATTCTCCTCAGCCCCATGAAAGGAAAAAGGGACACTCATTTGCAAGGGGGACCATGACGATCATCCAGCCCTGTGCACTGGAGATGGTTTAACATATGCTTTCTTGAGAAGGTACCTGCTCCCAGATTTATTTTTTGATAAAACACACAAGACAGTAACTCCCTGACCATTCAGATTAGCTGCATATTTCATAAATAATGCAGACCTGAGACATTTTCTCCCAGAGTGTTCATCTGTATAGTCCATGAGTCATCCTGTCTTTAACTGGCATAACCCAAAATCACTCCTGTGAAGAATTTGGCATGGCTTTTGTGTCTGTCATGTACATGGAGTTTCTATTTTGGATAATTCAAATGGGAACAGAATTTTGCAATGTGGGGCAATCACTGAGGTTTGGAAGTGTTGCTGGCAGAGGTCTTAAAGCTTCAGCTTTCTACCACCCAGATCTCTCTTCGGTGTCTTTGGGAAGGATGCCTGACATCCTGAACCTCTTTTATATGGGAGGTTTGTCTGGGAATAATCCTGTGAATTTGTGGGGCTTTCATGGTAATTAATTTTAATACAAGCACCCCTGTGTATTTGCAAAGTTGTAAAAATATGGTCAGATCAAAAGCATTTGCCTTTGGACTGATGCTGAAGACAGCACATATGGGGTGTGCTCTGTGCAATATATGCTCCTGGAATAAGACACATGAGAATAATCAGGAGTAAAAGGAACAGCTTCTCCCCTCCAAATTTTACTCCCTCCCCATTTATATGGAATGGTTTCAGTTGTGCTCATGGACCAAGGATGGGGAATGAACTGTTAATTCCTTCCTTCCTTCCTTCCTTCCTTCCTTCCTTCCTTCCTTCCTTCCTTCCTTCCTTCCTGCCTGCCTGCCTGCCTGCCTCCTTCTGAAGGAAGTTCTACCTCCTGTTCCATGTCCCTCTTTTCTGGGGCAGGGCCATGGCATCCAGGACTGGCAGAGATTTGCTTCCTCACTGCATTCAGACTCCTGATTTCTTCACCCAGCAGACTCATTATTTTTTTCATAATGGCTATTGAAGTTGTTACGATTATCATTTAAGCATGTGTGATATATAATTATGCAATTAGGATAGTCATGACGTTAATAACAGACACTATAACACTGCCATCTCCCATTCCACGCCTGGTTGAGAGAAATGAGGCAGGTCCTGGATGAGAGAGGAGGGAAAGAACAGACCTGGCTCTCTTCCCCTTTCTCTGCAAAATCCTGTGTTGCAGACACCTCTGGCTGAGCTTGGATTTTCCACCCTAAATCCCATTAAGCCCCTGATCCCTCTAGCAGGGAGCAGTGGTGCCACTGTTTCCCGGGGCAGCAGAGTGGCAGCTGGGAGCTTCAGGCCTGGGGTGTGGAATCAAAGCTTTCTCTCCAGGTGTAGGTAATCCAAGTGGGCACCATTCCCTTTTGTTCACCAGCTGGCCAGAGGGGGCCAAAGCTCAATTATTTTACTGGACAGGGTTTAAAAAGAACTAATAATAGATATACTAATAACACATCTGCACACTATGTCATGATTTAAGAGACTGAATGCCTTTTGAGTGGGGCTCTCGGCCATATGAAAATGTCTTTGGTGCTTTTCTTTTTTTGAAGGATAGTTTATGCATTTGAAATAAAAATTAAAATGCTTCCTGCTAGGAAAGAGGAGTGCAGAAACCACAAGAATCCCAGCAACTCATCCTTCTCTTCACTGCAGCAATGCGTGGTTGTCTCTTAAAACCTCAAATCTCACTTGAGGCTGGGAGGAGGACTTAAAGCCATCCCTGGAGAAGGAGACATCCATGCTACCACCACTCAGGAGGTTGCTTGAGGGCATGTCTGAATGAAGACCCAAATCCTGCATTACTGGAGCTCCATAAGAAGCTGGGAGTGTTGCTCTTGGATCGTTTGTTGTTCCTACACATGGTGATGGGCTTCACCTCACAGATGAAGGCCACTGAAGCAACCACACATCACATGTGCCCATTTACATTCAGGCCACTTGGGAATGACAGATGATGTTAGACTGAATTTGGAAATGCCTGAAATTAATGTTTCGGGAAATTCAGTTTTTTCAAAGACAGGGCTTAGACAGTGGAGGAGACCTCACCTCAGTGTGGATGGGGAGTGGGGTGGGATTGAGCTCCTTTGCACTGGTAGCCAGGCTTCTTGTCTTCCAAAAATTTCTTGGGAACTGTGATGGAGTATCTGATGGAAGACTGGCATATTCCACGTCTCCAAAAATCTTTCCATCCCACAAGATGCCCTTAGCCAACACCACTTCCTGACTCCTGATGGGTCTCTGGGTGGGAGGGATGTCTGTCCAGACAGCTATGCTGCACGTGGGTGTGTTTGATGTGCTGCCACCAAGTGCCTTCTGATCAGGAGCCAGCTGAGGATCTATGGAATAGTTTTGGCTTTTTTTTCTAAGGCATCATTAACAAACGGTCGGCCTAGTGCTAGAGCTGGACCTTGCCTCCAGCTGGACATGGGAGAAAGGAAAAACACAGGTGATGATAGTGGCAAGACAGAAGTTACTTCAGGACTGACTTGTCTTGGAGCAGCTTGTCTCCCTTGTCTTGGGGGACAAGGGCTGCTTGTCAGCTACTGTTGCAGCAGAGGCTTGGGCTGGAGTCTCGGGCTGGAAGTCTCGCTCAGGCTGCAGCCAGGCTGGCTGGAGATGATCCATCTGTAAGACAAAGGTGGAAATCCCCTCTGCATCCCAGCTCAGTTCAGCTTGGAAGGCATTTCCAGAGGTCTGCAGTCCAGCCTGTTAGTGAGAACAGGACAGCTTTGATGTTGCAACCCCTCTACGTACTCCCAGGAGTGTCTGAGTTCCTCACAGGCCAGGTGAGCTGTGGATGTGTCCTGGCTCCATGTACTTGGAGAACAATGGCTTTTGGAGCGCTCCAAGGTGTGACAGGGCTGGCCAGGCCCAGCACTGTCCAGCAGCATGTCTGGGTCACTGGGCTGGAGCAGCTGCAGCTGGAAGGGAATAACTGAGCACAGTGCCCTCCAGGGACTCCAACACAGACAGAAAATGTGGAAGGGGAAAAAAGAAGTCAAGTCGACATCCACAAAAAATCCATAAAAGATCTACGAATAGAAAAAAAACAGGGGTTTGGAGTTATGGGCCACGAATTATGCAGCTGGCAAGGTTGCCTCTGCAGTGTGGCATGTTCTGGCCATGGTGTTTGACATGAGCCCTGCCCTGGTGATCAGCCTGTCCATGCCCAGCTGCATTTCGGCACACAGCTTGATGGCTTCAGTCAGTTGGCCTTCATGGAAAAGGAAGGTACTTCTGCTGGAGAAATCCCATCTTGTGCTGCAAAAGATTCTTCCTTTTCTTCAGGAAGAGGCTGACAAGATTGACCAAAGAAGATGAGAGGCATGGGAGAACACTATCTGGAGCAATGCTAGCTGGGCTCAGCAGAAGTGGTTCTGACTGTGGCCAGGCGTGGTCACATTGCCTTGACTCCTGTACCTCAGTTTCCCCATCTCTGAAACTATCACCTAGGTGTGTTCAGATTCACTCATGCTGTGCCAGGGTCTCACATTTTACAGTATTCAGGAGCCCTCAGCTCCCCTGCAGTGCCCCTGTTAGCCCTGGGCAGCAGGAGCAGAGGAGAATCTCATAAATCTTGGTGTTGGTGTTGACTTACACTTATTGGTTCAGTTGTCAGATAGACAACTGTGAATGAAGATGAGTTTTTTGGGAGTTTTTATCCATGGAGAATGACTTTAGGCTAGGAGACAGAGCATGGAGAGGAGGGGCTGTACCAGAAGTGATCAGCATTTCTAAAGGTGGGAGAGGACACATATCTGCTGGCCAGTGCTGTGCTGGCTGTCTTTGGGGGTGGCAAATTGGCGCCTTTTCCAGCAGAGCCAGCTTGTTGCTTTTCCATAATGGAGACACTGTTGCAATACACACATTTTGCCAGGCTGGCACGCTCTGTCCAAAGCAAGAGCCATCTCTGCTGGAAGCACTTCCCGCATCCCTGAATGCTTTTGCTGTTCTCCTTACGCACTGGTGAACTAGGAGGGGTGGCAGCAATCAGAAGAGAAAGTCTCTTCACCCTGAAATCTGGTAACATATTACCAGCCCCACTGATGGAAAACCTTCAGTATTACCACAAGAGTAGAGACTTCAGGCACAGGTCACCTACAGGGATTAAAAAATGGAATTACAGGTGCTTTGGGGGCTTTCTTTATTTTTCTCTATCCCTGTACTGTTTTTCTGCAATGCCTTTTCTGCCCTGGGAGCACTGAGCAGTGTTCACAGCAGCCCTTTCTGATGGCTGTGCTGTGAGCAGTGTCCTGAGCAAACCCAGAAACCACCAGCACTGCTGGCTGACCCTGCTGTGCTTGACCCAGCGGCTCGAGATGTCTTTGGTTAAAGTCTGCAATGTGTTAGCAAGTGACTGTTCAAACACAGATGCTGCCTGTGTCAAGGAGGCTTTTTCTCAGAAAGTACAGACAAATATTGATCCTCTATTGAGCCTGGAGAGCAGGCTGGAGCAGCTCAGTGATGTGTGATTGGAGCTGAAAAAGGTCCCACAGCACAGGAATTGAGGATACTAAAGGGCCTCTTATTTGCTGATCAGGCAAAGCTTGACGTGTGTCTAATCCCCCTGGCCAGTGTGGTCACGGGGTTTTAGCTTTAACCAATTTCTAATTAAAAGTGTTTACAGATGAGTGCTTTATTTACCCAGCATTAATTATAAAGGGCTTTACTCTAGCGGGGAGCAAACGAGTTTCCTGTCTGCTGCAGCAAAGCCCTCGCTGGGAGCTCTCTTTCCCCAGAAGGTCCATAATAAAGTTATTATAACGACAGTCTTTGTGATGAGATCCTGAGCAGATGGGGGCTGGAGAGCTGGGAGTGTTTCCACCACACAGGCACCCACCCTCACAGGTTTAGGAGCCCTCTGTTTCCATGTTTTCTACCTGGATGCTTGCCAGCCACCATCCAAGGTCTTGTGCGTCCACAAGTCATTAGTTTAAATGCCAATGTAATCAGATATTAAGTTGTACATATGTAAAATGAAAGCAGGAGGATATTGGATGGTTTAAGATGCTCTCTGTGGTTGGAAAAGGGCTGAGTGCATGGGGGGAACGTGGGATTCCAGCTCTGCAGATCCGTGTGTGTCCATAATAAACAGCAGCATGTCTCCCAGCAGCTAGAATGGAGCCAAACACTAAGTATGATTTAATGTTTATCTGGTTTTATTTCTTGTTATAAACCCAGTTTTTTTCCCTCCACACCATGCTCATTTTGACAAGGTTTGTCAGAAGGAAATAAGCTAGTGGGAAATTTTCATTGCAGAGCAATTGTTGTGGTTGGTTCTGAAGAGAAAAAGTTCATTGAAAAATATCAGGTTTAACAAATTATTCCTTTTAAAATTATTTTATGTGTTTTTTGTCTAGATTTTTTCTTCTACATCTCTACTAGTAATATTTTATTGTGTGTTTTAACAGTCCGTAATTCTATACACGTTTGTAGCAAAAAAACCTTCCAGAACTGCTGTTCTTGAGAAATTTTGGTTGCTGGGAATGCAGGCCTCAAGATGTTGACATTTCCCACACAATTTGCTGTTCTGGCAGTTCTAATGATAGCCACCAATGCGTGCAGATCTGCTAACGGGGTACTTAGGAATAGGTGATAAGGTGGTAAGAGCCAGCTTTGACCTCCTCTCTTCACAGTGATGTTCAGTGGTTCATTAAATAAGGAAGTTTCTTAGATTTTTGTCCCTTAGTCAGACATTTTGGTGCTATTCTTAAGCAAGATATTCTTTAACTTGTAAAAAAAATTATTTTTTTAATATTCAAATGAGAAACTCCAGATACTGTAGCGAGGGGAAGACGTAGAGAAGAAACCCCATATTCTATACATTGCTTGTGTACATCTATATTGAATTCAATTTTGTTTTTAAAAAAGCTGCCATGACCTAGTGCCCGTGTAATAAAATAGGCTTTCCCTTGTGGGTGTAGTGTTGTCAGATGGCTTTTCCTTAAAGCACTGAGGAGCCCGAGACAGAGCCATTCTGGTGAAGAAGTGTATGCAATCATGCACACGCATTTTAGGAGCAGTCTGTAAATCAGACATCTTCTGCCTTGCATTTCTTTCATACCCTGTATAGCATTTTGTTCTTGCCACGATCCAGTACACAGCCTTGCAGTGCTTATGTTTAAACCCTCCCTGTCTTGCTGCAAAACATCACTCATGGTAATAATATGGGAAAAGAAAGGAAGAGACCCAGAGCCATCATGGAGAACCTCATAAATCTGTGCATTGTGGTTCATTTGGGCTCACTATCCATCAGCTGCAGCTGCTGTGCTGTGGGCCAGCTCCTCCCTGTGCCTTCCTCTCCCAGGAAGGATGCTCCTGGTGATAATGCCAGCCTGGGTGAGGGTGTGGCTCTTCCTTGCTTGCACACATCTCCCTGTGCTGCCTGGGCACATCTGGAGAGAGGTGCTGGCCAGTGGTGACAGATCACTGTGTCTGAGGTGGGGCTTTTGTTCAGCCTTTACCCGGCTGTGAATTTGCATTAGGCTGGATAATTCAGCTTGGCAGTTCTCCAGCATCCTTAGGGTAAAGTTGTGTTCTAGGCTGGTGCCCTTCTGCAGTGAAGGCCCAGTTAATGCCAAATTATCCCTAGGGGAAATCTTTACATTTGGCTATCATATTGTAAATTATTGAATGCTGCAGAGAAAACTATTGCACCATCTTTCTAAAAATACCTAGCCCTGTCTCAGTCATGCAGGCTTTTGAAGGGTTTATTGAGAGAGACTGGGAGATTAATTTCCGTTAAATATGCAATTTCCTTCTTAAAAGAAAAAAAAGTGCTGTAAAATCTAAGGTAAAAATAAGGGGGAATCTCATTAATTCAGGGTATGTGCTCAGTGCAAAAATTGCTGAACTTGAGCAGCTCCAGAGCTGTCATTTTGCATCTATTGCAAAGCCTTCACCATTACCTGAATTGCAGTGAATTGATCACCTTCCCCCAGAGAATTGCTCATTTGGTGAAACGTGGCCATGAAAAATACCTCAGGTATTTACCTCATTATTCACCTTATTAATACCTCAGGCAGCAGCAGACAGGTACCAGGGTGGATTTGGGAGAGGAGTGGTTACCAGAGGGACCGTGTCCTAACTGCACGAATGGCAAGGGAGCTGTTGTGGAGCAGGTTTTCCTCTGTAAGTACCAACCACAGCTCTCCATCCCACAGGGAAGGCAGGCACTGCTCACTCACAGCTGAGTGAGCTGCCTCGAGACCCTGGCCATGACAAGACTGAAGTGGATGAGCAGAGGTGGTGAGAAGCACCTTTCATTTAGGCAACCCTTGATGTTGTGTTAGCAGTGAAGGATGCTTTATTCTTACCTCTGTAGTAGCCAGGCATCTGGGCTTCTTGAAGTGGGAGTGGGGCCTCAAGTCCCTGTAGGGAGCAAAAGCCCCCAAACTCTCATTCCATCCACCTCAAGTGGTGTTTTTGTAATTTTAATCTGACATGGAAGCCCATTAGTCCATGTGAGCCTGTGGGTCTTAAAGATTTTCCACACCAATTTGCAGACTGTAAGTAATGGTTTTGTAAGTCCTTGGCTGTGGGATGTCAATAAAAAAACACATTTCACAAACAGGTCCATCCTACACCCTGAGCATCTCCCGAGCCTGCACGGGTTTCCTCGGCTGCCCTGTGCTGCCTCCCCTCCTCCCTCTCACTCCATACGTGGTTTCATTTAAAAGGATGGTGAAAGATGTGAAAGAAGATACACACAGCAAGATGTAAACCCCTCCAGTCTGTCAGCATGCCTCAGGGAAAAAAACCAACCCCCCACGGGCAGCAGGGTTGTAACCTGAGAGTCGGCGAATTCAGTATCTTCTAAATTAGGGGTTAGCTTTGGTATGCAGAGAGGGGCTTGGATGGTGATCCAAGGTTTTATTAACAGACACGCTCCCTGATGATGGCAGCATTGAGATCTTAGCCCCAGCCCAAATCAGGCTCCCTCCTTCTGCAAAACCAGTTGGAAATTTGAAGAGGTTCATAATGCTTTACATTTTGACGGCACTTCTTCAATTCAGACACCATCTAGACCTTAAAAATTGGACCTCTTGGCATTCTTGCTCTAAGTAGAGCTACATGGTAAATGGGTTTTCCAATTTGTTGAGGTTATGGGAAGCAAGCAAAAGAAATTTTGTTCTGTGTTGGAGCAAAAAAAAAAGTAGAATTGTTTTTGGGTCATTTAAAACATTTTCAATATATTCAAAGCACTTCATTCAGATTTCAACCCCTTATAATGTAATAGAAAGTAGAGTCTATTTTAAAGAAAGTAATTTTGCAGGAAGAAACCAAACTTCTCAGTGGATGTATGGAAACAGACCATTTGAATCTTAAAAAAAAATATTGCCCTGAATTTTTCCAGTAAAGAAATATTTTCATAATGACTATGATTTTATTTTTAAACTGTTTTATTAAAACAAGAACTTTTCTAAAGAAAAATAGAAATCCAGTGCATACCTGGTGTAAGCTCTGTGGATTTCTTGACTTCTCAGGCTGTTCCCCCTCTTACTCAATTAACAACCATGGCTAACTACAATCTCATGGTTTTCTTCCCCCACCACCACCCCGCCCCCCCCCCCCCCCCACCACCCAGGGAAGCATCCACCTCAAACATCTTCTTAGTTTTCCCTTTTTCTGGGGGACAGCTTCAGGTATCAGCCTGTGACTGTTGAAATTCTCTGGTTGGCTTCAGAATATTTTGTGATGAAAGTTTAATGAAAACTGATGCATTTTCATGGTAATTTTCCAGTTTTAGCGAATTGGTATTTTCTAACAAAGAACATTTTGTCAAAGCTGTTCCTGTCCGGTTTTGCTGCCTCCTACCTCAATTAGGTCATTAAAAACCAGAGACACAACACCTGTATAACTGGATAACAGCATTTCAATAGTCTAGTGCATGAATGAAATCTGAAAAAGATTAGGAGAAAACAGGGAGATGGCTGTTATTTTTGAATGAGGTGGAGGAACACATTCCCAGCCCTGAAGATACAAGATCTGCTCTTTCCTGTGGTGTTTCCATGGAGGCTGCCATGTCCCATCAGAGAAATCACCCAGGTTGATGAAATTTGTGAAGCTGCCCAGCGATGAGTCTGCATTGTGAGTAAAGGCAAATTAACTGGCAGTGTGTTAGCACATATTTCACTTGTGTCGTGGTGTAATAATGAACCTTGTATCAAAGCCTGCAACACCATCTGAGTTTTATATGCCCCATTTCCTACATGTTCTGAACAGTGGAACCAATTTATAATGTAATGATTTTTCCATACATAATTTCTTTCTTATGATTTCCATAACCTGGGAGTTTTTTACTACAAGTACTGCTGAAGGCAGCCTCGTAAAGGATATGAAAAGAGGGCTGGCTAAAGTGTCTCATAAAAAAGTAGCTCGAGTGATTTGCTAGTGGCTCTCTGTGGGTTTGCTTGTGCCGTGGGTTTTGGGCCATGCCAGGAACCAGCAACCTGCATTCCCAACCACCTTCACACCGCCAGCCTTTCACACCAGGCTGATTGTGGGCAGGACACGGGCAAGTGGGGACTGCTGGGCCTGCAGGAAAGGGGATCTTGGCTACCCCTGCTTATTCACTGGCCAACGGGGAGGAATAGAAATTTACTCCTGCTTTAAGCCAATCTGAGGCTGTGTTGATGAAGTGGCTGGGAAAGCTCAGTGCGGAGCCAGAAGTGAGAGTACGTGCCCTGCTCTTCAGCTGGACTCCGTCTCCTGTCAGAGATAAAAATAAGCTGTAAAAGCAGCTGAGTCTTAAAACAGGGTTGGAGGTGCTGTTTGCTCTGTAACTTCATTGGGTGCTGTTAAGTAGAGGAGCCAGATTGTCCTTTTTGTGCTACACAAATGGCTGGGATGGGTGGGAGGTGAGAATACCTGCTCCTGTTCTCTGTTCCACACCACTTTGTGAACATCCTGGGCTGGTGGGTACAAACCCACCAGTTTTAGACAGGTGAGACAATTTAGCTATAAAAGCTCACTTGCTTGTCAGAGGGCATCCTTTTATCTATGGACAGAAAAATATAGGAAAAGAAAAGGTGAGGTGAACCTCAGAATTTTATTCTCAGCTGTTTAAAGACAAAATCCTTCCAGTTTTTGTTTCCAGTTTAGGTGGAGTTTTAATTTAAGCAAATTTTAAAAAGGAAAACTTTCAACACTAAAGTACTTAATTTTTTGTTTGAAGGAAAAGTGTAGTTTGACCCCAGTGAAGATTTTGCTTATGTCTTAATTCCTTTGCAGCTGCTTGATTAGCTGATGTAGGTCATTTGCCTGATCTCTCCATCCTTGTTCAGGAGGATGTACAGGGTCCTAAGTAATGTTCTCTGCTCTGTTTAGAGGTGTGAACAGTGTGCCTGTCTAAATCAGGAATTCCTCCAAATTGACACATCTGCTGGATGCTAATGAGGTTCTTTTCCTAGAAATGTATTTCTTTTTATCTGGAGAAATCAGTATTGCGGGTTCACACCACGTGGCTTCTGTCTCAGCTGGATAAATAGAGTGAATCACTTTTCCCTTTCAAAGCCTCTCAGCCACTCAGCTCTAAATACCCATTTAATCTGACTTTATATGTTAATAAATCACTCAGGATAATTAAGCATTAGCTCCACGTGCCAGCAGAGTGCTGGGGAGGCGAATGGGTTGTTGCAGTCCTGTGTCTTACCAACCCTTTCACACCAGAGCCACCTTTCCTGGGGCACTTGGAGCCTGGCACTGCTGTGTTTGCTGGGGCTGACCTGGGATCCTGTGCAAGCTCAGGACTGGCTGCTGAGTGAGGATGTATCCCCTGGGGATTAGCAATAGCTATGGCTGTTTGCAGGGTGAAGAGCAGGTCCCTCGGTGTGCTGAAGGAGGGAAAGCCCTGGGCTCAAGGTTTGCTGGTCTGAGAAGTGCCTGGAAACCTTGCTGTGGCTCAGGCTTGAGGGTACAGTTGCTCTTTGCTGAACACAGGTGAGGTCTGGACAGCTAATCCTGTGTGTCTAGGTTGTGTTTAGGCAGAGCCACGCTAGGGTCGTGTGCCTGTGATTGAGAAATTCAGGAGCCCTCCAGCCTGGCACTGTAGGAGTGCTCAGGAGCTGACTGTGTGGGTTTATGTATTTCATAGCTGTCCTGGTCCTGAGTCAAAATGCGTTTGCAGAGCAACAGTGAAGGTCTGTAGGACACAGGTTTTTTTGAGTTACCTGAGCTGTCCTGATATGAAAATTTACTTTCTGTACTTTAGGGTCCCAGGCAAGCCATGCACACCTTGAGCTCTGGCTGTAGCAGCCAGCTCAGTGTCAAACATGGCTTGACAGTCAGTAGCTCTTGGCCTTCTCTCATCCTGCATCTTTGCCACAGGTACTTGAAAAAGGGCATAACCTGGCCTTGAACTCTGCCTTCTCTATTAATGTGATGCAATGGCCTGTACTGTTTAGCACTGGGCCATTCATAATTCATTTTTCAGAGATCCTGTGCACTCTGCTTTATTTCGAGTGTCTGAAGACTCAAGCTGTAACTGTGGCCACAGCAGTGTCTGGATTGGTGTTTGCCTCCTACCTCTACTCCAAAAGCTGTAGGTGCAGATTTGGAGGTCACTTTTTAGTCTGAAACTTTTTTCTTTGATATCATAACTCCTTTGCTCTTACCCCATGTTTTTTGACTTTTCTGTGAGCAGAGATTTATACACAGGAAATGGAGAACATGACATTTTGTTTGTGCCTCTGTGTATGTGTAATATCTTTAATATGAAACTAGTTGCCACTTAATTCTACAGGCTAAAGACCTCCATTCAGTGTGTTGCATACCATTTATGAGTCTCAGGTCTCCCAGACACACATTACAGCCATGTGGCAACACCCAGGTGACTAACATTCCTTTTTAATTTAATTTCCTTACATAAATAGCTTCATTAAGGATCAGTTATTTGGGCAGAGAAAATGCTATTTGAATAGGTCAGACTAAGCCACTGAATTTAGGACCCTGCTACTGTTCCTGCTGAGAGCAGCACCAGACCTGGGTGTGTCACCCTCCTGCTCCACTGTTTGCTTTCACCTTCAGACCAGGAATCTCTCCAGCAGAGGTGGTGGACTTAATTCACAGCCAATTTAGTGTGCAAGGTAGGACTGAAGTTTCTAGGGAGGATATTCTCAGTCTGTTAGTTAGGATCAGCCCTATTACTAAGATTTCCAGTTTGTTCAGTTGTCTCTCTGAGATAACAAGAAGTTCAAATGGCTTGTGAAATTCATTCACACAGCACCTAGAAAATAATTTCCCATCTTCCACTCTCTAGTTTCACACGTGTAAACAAATGGAAATCAATTGCTGAAGTCCTTGGGAAGCTGCTTGGGTCACCTCCAGGCATTGCTATCCTGCTTTGCCTTGTCATTCAGTGTAGATTCATGGGACTCAGCATCCAAACTTCAGGCATTAAAAAGGGGGAGAAGCCATGGAAATCAATGAGGAGGTATTTTTTCATTCCCTGCACCCCAGTTTGCAACACTTGCACTGCTGTCAAAATACTTATCTGTCTGTGAAAGCAATTAGATCAAAACACCTAACTGATCAAGGAAAAATTATTTTCAGGTTCTTAGAATTAGGGATTTTTTCCCTGATAGAGCATTAATTTACCCCTTTCATATGAGCAGAAATAGAATTTACATGTCAACATAAAGATAATTTTCTGAGGTAGCCAAGATTTTCTGCCCCCAGAACTGCTGCCACATTGCCAGCCTCCAAACTTCCTCTGCCAAAGCTACCAAACATTGCCAGAAAGGTGAATATTGCTAATGGCTTTGGCATTTCCAGGCTATGTCCACAAGATACCATGTGTATCTTGTGCACTCTGAGAACACAGGAAGATGCGAGGGAAGTTGGACATTTACACGGCTCTGCTCGCTTCCATGACATTGAGTAAACGTTTGCAAGTGGTATAAACACTTTGTCCAGGACATGAGCCAAATCCGAACTGTCTGCAGGTAGGACAGAGCACTCTCAGCAGACACATTGTTCCATCAATATCTATTATGCAGAAGCATCTGACTTTTATTACTCTCTGGGTTAGTACATGGGGCTCCCAGGGCTATCACCCTGAATGTGTGTGCAAAGCATAGGAATCACTGTTTCTTAAAACACCGGCCAAATGTAAATCTTACCAAACCCTTTCAAGATGGGTGGTCTTGCCTTGTTGGACACAGGCTTTTGCTTTTCAGCAGGGAAAGGGTTGAGTGATGATTATCTCTTGCTTTTTCCCATTCCATTTCTTTTCGTGATAAATAAAAAGAGCCCTGCTCAAAGTGATTGCTTTTTAACGATGCATGTCAGATGTGAAAGCAGTATCGCTCCTGTTTGAAAAGGGCATGTAATGTAACAAGCTGGCTGACTTTCATTCCCAAATCACCACCATTCCCTCTATCAGCATAGAAATAAATGAGTTCTCATTGCCTGTGGAGGCTGGGGTGGCCATACCTTGCTGGATATTACCTCCTTGTTCTCTGTGGGGAAAAAAGGGTTATAAAACAGCAGACACCCCCCCTATTTTTTTTTTTTTCTGATTGCCAGAGACCTCCACGTAGAAAATATGTGTGATCCCTGAATATATGTCCAAGTAATTAAATTTCTGTGGGGCTCATAAGGCCATTAATAACTGTTCTTTGCCCCCCATGGGGTCTGAGCTTTAGTTTGGGTATTGCTGACCCTAAAGAATGGATTGAGCCATGTGGAGAAGAAAATCCTAGAGGCAGCTGAGCCTGTGAAGAAACTCTGAGTAGGTGTTTTGTGTTGTCTCATTTATGGTGGACACCAGTGACTGAGTCAGTGACCAGGGACAGTCGTTGCAATTCTGTGATGAGTGGGGATTAAAATGGGTTGGTAGGAGCTGCTGTGGAGGGCTGTGAAATTCTGCAGCCAAAGGGAGGAGGTAAAGCCTACCCAGGGAGATGTGGATGGTTAATTCAGATATGGACAGCAAGCATATTTATTTTCTCCTGTGGTACAGGTGGAAGATAAGTCTGGGCTTGATTTGAACTACGAGCTATTTGAAGAGCAGGTCATGGAAGATACCCAGTCAAAGAGGCAGACATGTGCTGTACCCCTTCATCCTCCACATTCAGTTCACAACCTCCCAGAAACCAGGATGCTTTCCAGTGCATTATCCAGTCCAATTTGAAATGACCCAAGCTGTGAACCAGCACTTCTCCTGGCAGCTTGTTAGGATGTTTTCTTCTATCCAACTCATATTTCCCATTTCTTTATTTCAGCTCATTACTTCTTTTGCCTGGCTGAGGGCAAATGTGCTTCACCACTAAACAGCCCACAGTAATCAGGGCTTCAGTCATGTACCATTAATCCCTGGAGCACAGCATTGCTTGTTCACCCTCTGCTGCATGGTCCAGGAGAGAGTGAATGATTGACACTGGTCGTAAATGCTTATAGTGTTAATTCTTTAATATCTTGCTAATTTTAATTTGCTCTGTTCAGGTTGGGAAGGGTGTGATAACAGTTGCTGGACAGAATACTGCTGCTTATCACTGCTGGAAACATGCCTCTCCTATCGTAGTTTGCACAGCCTCAAGGCATGGAACAAAAATGAAGGCTATTTTTGTATAAATAAACACCAAATTGCAGAGAGTTCTGCATCTTTGGTGGCCAAGAAAAGGGATCTGTGTGCTGGAATCTGCTCCGTGAAGTAGGCATAACCTTTCTCATGCCCCTTATTATATGCAAAGGTTTTGCCTGGCTACTTAAACCCAGCCTCATTTCTACAAGGCCTTTATGCACTGAAACCCTTCAGCATTTGAGCCTCAGCCTTTGCCAAGCACTTGGGCAGGTGGAGCATGTGAAGGCCACGGGCTGCCTTACACCAGACAGTGTCTGTCCTCATTTTTGCTCTGCTGGAATGTGCTCAAAAGAAGCTCAAAGAAGGTGGCTGTGTTATGTTCCTCTGCTTCCTCAAAATAAAGCAGGCACTGGTTGCACTAAACCACCCTTTGGCTAATGTATGATGTCCTGTACTTGTGAGAAAGAGTGGAATGGGATGGATAGCTCATCTGTTGGTTGAGATAGAGTTGATGAGCTGGTGGAAGCTGGAGGAATCTCATTCCAGCTTTTGGTTTGGACTCATGTTCCTGAGCTGCATTGTTCAGTCATGGCATTTCTTAGCAGATGGCTCTGTGATGCTGTATTTCATTTTCACAGTGGTGCATGCCACCCTTTTTGGGCTCATCTTGTCAGCATTGCACTCAAGACCTGGATTTCTGCAGATTCCAAGCCCTGTCAAAACCACCAAACTTGAGCCAGCATTTTGAATGTGGTGCTTGGAGTTGAGGGTGTTTCCAGGCAGGGCAGCAGAAAGTTCAGTGCCTGGTGGTTGGAACTGAAATTCATTCATCTTGATGAGATGCTCAGTAAGACGAGTACTCCTTACATGAGTGCAGAGAGCCCTCCAACAGGTTTACAGAGACAAAAACACAAATGAGTTCATGCCTGGCAAGCTGGATAAAGAAATCATTCTTTCTATCTCTATTTTTGCTTCCAATTTGCAACTAATCATAGATTTCCTTTGTATTTTTTAAAATATCCATTTTTAGCCTAATTGCAGACAATAAATCAAACCCTAAAGTAAGCAAGAACATCTGACTGTCAGCAGTTGTAAGGGGGAGACATGACAGCAAGCTGGCCTGGCTATCCAAACTTACATTTAAAAAAAATATGTGGAAAGTGGTGGGATGTGATGAGAGATGAATTCCATGGGTGACCCTGTACTTTCCTTCCCTTTGAACAGCATCTTGCAAGCACCAGGGTTAAAGAAAAACATTTAAAAAATAAGCAGGGAAAGAAAGACCCACTGGGCAACTCTGGATTGTAGCTAACTGGGCTGCAAAACTTACAGATGTTTTGTCATCTGATTGCTTCAAGAACAGCTGAATGTGGCTCTGATTGGAGAGGATGCTGGGGCTTGTTGGAATTGAGGTACCCTTGCCATTGTGGCCATTGATGAACACAGCAGAATCCAGGGGAAATCTTCTGTTCCTGAGCCCAGGTGGCAGTAAATTGTACTTAGCAAAGCCTGCAAACCAGATACCTACAAACCCGAGGGGCAAGCCATGAAATATTCATGAAGCCTTTCTTATGAAAGAGGCTTATTCATGTGTGTGTGTATATATATATGTATATATATATATATATAATATATGTGCACACTTTTGAAATCTATTCAAACCAAATAAGACTTTCTTAGTCACCTTGCATAAAATAGGAAAGCAGATGACTTTGTTTCTCCCTCTATTATACAGTCATCAGGAGACTGAAATAGCTCTGGAAAAGGAGCCTCTGGTGCTCTGCCTTCCAAAGGCATGCGCCTTTCTGGGGCTCAGCAGAGCAGCTGCTCTGGGGGAAATCACTTGCTGCTACCTTGATGTAGTAAATCAATCAGCCATTGTAATTTATCACCCCCTGCACAAAAATAATGAGTAACTGTTCAAATGTATCAAGGGACAAAGCTTTTAAATACCCTGGGAATGGCAATGGAGGAGGCCAGGCTGTGACCATGATCTTGCTGTCGGCGTTTCTGCCCTCTCCACATATGCCATGGGAGCATTCTTCCCATCTCATCCTGTCCTGCCCATGCTAGGGATGTGCTGTAAATCAGACTGGTGAGTCCAGGACAGCTGGGAAACCCAACAGAAAGTGCATCCCTAGGTAGTGGGCCCAAACCATGCAAAAACCCAGTTCCTTTGCCAATAACTTAAACTCAGAGACAGTAACTTCTGTGCCTGTCAGTAAATACTTAAGCTTTTTCACCATCATTAAATCCCTTTCTGGAATCAAGAAAGGGGAGAGAAAAGACTGCAAATAATATCCTGTGATGCAATGTAAATGATGTAATGTAAATAATAAGATTATTGTAGGAGTTTTGCTTGATGCCAGAAAATAGCTTTAATTAGACTCGCACTTGTCTTTTGAAACAAAATCATCTGATTTAGAAAAGAGCCTTTTATTCTTATCCATATCAAAACATACAAGAATCTTTGTGGTTACATTTGCTAAAGTGGCTTTGGCATTTTCTTTTCTGAGAAACTTCTAAGCTGCTGAATGCTGTCCATATATTATGACAGTGACAATAATAGTAAATTAGGAAGTGAAATTGCTAGTAATACTAGTTTAATAGGGACGAAACAGCTTATTTTGTGTTCAATTCCACTGAGAAATTCTGCCCTGCTACCTTCTTTTATTGCCAAAATGTCAGGTACCAGGATGTTTTAACCACATGTATCAACATTTTCTTTCTTGATCACAAGTATAAGGGTCTATTCTCCCTGTTTGGCATCACTCTAGCCTGGCACAGGTTGCCCTTTGCACCTTTGTGAGTGGTGGAGAACTGTGCATGGGGAAGAAGAGGAGAAGGAGCTTCTTCTCAGAGAGCTTAGCAGGGCAATTTGCCATGGCCCCACTTAGCTGAATTTCTTTTTAATCTTCTGTGTTTCTTTCTGGCCTCTGTCTTCATAGACCTCAGCTGGTAAATACTTGAGGAGTTGTTTTAATGTATGCTAGCCAGAGATATGTCAAGTTGCTCTCTAATTAATATATAGTAAATTCTGCGGGAAGCAACCGCTCCTCGGTGTGTTTGATGCAAGTTCACACAGAATGTTCAGTTCCCATGGGAGCTGCCCTGCTCTCTGCAGAGACATCTCGGCTGCGCTGCTCACTTGGTTCCCCTCCCTAATGCCTGCCCAGGGAGAGGGAGCAGAAAGCTCCGTGCTGCAGTGAGAGGATGGGCAGAGCTGCCAGCTGGGGTCTCTCCTGGCTCAGGTTAGCTGTGTCAAATCCTGCACAGCAGAGTCTGCTGGCACAGATCATGGGGTTTGTGCTTTTATCCTGTTTCTCAGAGAAAGCTTGCTGGAGTGGTGGTGGTGGGTCAGGTTTGGTGAGGGTGTGAAGGTCTCTGGCAGATGCAGGAGGTCCTGGTGCTTTCCTGGGTAGGGGAGTGGAGCTGGCTGACAAATGTGCAGTGGAGCCTTGTACTAGACCTTGGCCCAGTCTGGAAAGAGGTTTTAGTTTGGGCAGAATTACTCAGTTTCAAGAAATCCGGAATGTTTGTTCTCAGTGTTTTAAAGCCACACCTTCCCCCAAAGCAAAACCAAACACTACCAAAGCACTATCAGATGGAGATGCTTTCCACACAATTTCCATTTCACTGGGAAATAATCTGTTCCTTTTTACTTTCTGTTGCTGCTGGCAGAAAAAGGGTTTGTAGGTTTGAATGAAGAATATGGAGCTCCCATAATGTGCAACCTGACTTGGATGTGTCTACACAGAATTGGAGAAGAGCAGGATCAGGGAAGAGCTTACTAAACTTTGTGAAGTAAATTCTTTGTCTTGCCAGATGGGATCAGAGCTTTAAGGATCATGTTTGATGTGGCTTCAGAAGTGAATTTCCTTGCACACCTCCTCATTAGCTGCCATCAGGTACTTAGGCAGGGCTCTCAATGGCCGTGGTGATTTCCTTTCCCTCCCCAGGTATTCTTCCAGTCACATTCCAGTCCACAGGCTTAATATCTTCATCATGTTTTATCTGTGGCCAAGTTTGGCAGCCAAACATTCACTCTCACCTGCTTCTTCATTTGTTTCACGTGCACTCCTTTTGCAGAGAGAATATCACTGGCATAAGCAGTGTCTGACATCACCGTGCCTGGGGTCTGTTTATTTATCCCTTCATCACCTAGTAAGTATCTAGGACAAACAATATTGAACTGGAACTGGCACATGTACCTTTCATAACCTCTTCATTTTCTTTCAATGCCCCAGCCTTGGGCTGTATTTAACTTGAAGCTCTGGGAACTGCATTCATAAACCAGATACTCAGCTGTTGTAAGTTACTGTAGCTCCATTACAGTCACTGATACTGGGCTGATTTATAGTAGCTGACCTGTGCAGGAGCCAAGGAGAACACATATAAATGGCAGACATTCCAATAACTAAATTAAGCATGGGAAAATGCAGGCTAGCTCCTTGGAAAATTTTCCTAACCAGGTCTGTAAGTGCCTGGAACAGGTACCCAAGCAAACTATTGGAAAGTTTGCCTTTTGTGTGTGTTACAGTATGGCAGGATGGAGTGTTTGGAGAGCTAGGAGCTACCCAGAAATATATTAACCAGATGCTGCACATGCATGGGTAGAGCATAGTAATAAAATGACTTCACTGCTGAGAAAAGAGCTTGTACTGAAACCTGGCCAGTTCATGGGTATTTCTGCCCCGAGTGACAGCATTTGTTATGTGCACCTCTGGGTGCTGTTGGGCAGAGCTGATGACAGCATAAATACAAGATAAAACTTATCAAACCAGGTCTGGGCAAGGACCTTGCTGTTTCAGCTCCCAGTGGCCTGAAGCACATATCTAGGCAGATACACAGACATTGTCCACATCCCCACCCACCCTCTGATGGTGTGCAGCTACCTCAGATGAAGGCCATGTTTGTCTTAAATAAGGCTGGATGTCTTTTTTATAAGATCTGAGAGTTAAGATACCTGCTTGCTCAGCCTCTCAGCCCATGCTGGCACTGTGCTCCACCACTGCATTGTGGTGTTTCTTTCAGCTATCCATGTGTTCCATGTCCAGGAGTGGTGGCAGCCCTCTGGCATATCACACAGCTCAGCTGTCATTCCCTGGTATGAAGTAGGGGCAAACTTGGTTTGTCCATCTCACACGTTCTCAGTTGCAGTTTGTGCTGTTGTTTGAAATGAATAAAAATTCAGAATGCACTTGTGCTGAACTCTATATGCTGTATTCCAGCATCACTCAAGTAGATGTTGCAGAAAATGGTGGGAGGATGCCTGAAGGTGATTTTTGCCTGGGCTCTGCCCCATGCCAGCAGCTATTGCTTCCATCAGGATCCTTGCCATAGTCACTTACCTTGCTGCATGTTGAAACCATTCATTGTGGGATCTCTGCTCATGTGTCATTGTCCATCCTGCCAGGAGGAATTTTGGTGCTGGAGATTTCTCATACTGGTTACGTGTGTACCTGAAGTGTGTCCCAGGAGCACTGCCACGTTCTCCTGCTGCTTCATTACAACCACCCAGGGGTTCTTGAAGGAGCACAACTTCTTCGGTGCCAGCACTTAACACCCACTTTTAGGAGGAGGACTTGAGGACTTGTTCAACATTTTTGGGGGTTTGTTCAGCATTCCTCATTGAAATCCCTCAATCTGCTGATGCCTAGACATGATGCAGAGCTCCTTCAAAGGTCTGAACCCACCAGGATTCAGCCTGGCAAGCAGCACGTGCACGCCCAGCCCCTCAGGCTGTTGTGTAATTAGTAAGTGATGCTGACCAGTAGCACCACACAGTTGTGTTCACCTGGCCTTCTTCCCCACCAGTGTGGGTTGTTCTAGGAGCACTTCCATTTTTCATTCCTTTTCTCAGCTGGGCAGCATGCAGGCAGTTCTGGAATAACAAATGGTGAAAAAAGATTGGGCTTTTTGAGCTTTAGGAAGTAAGGCAGAGGATAAAACATGGCCCATTAACCAGCCAGAAAAGATACATGGAAGATATAGGAATGACTCCTAAACCACCCTGCTAGAGCATGAGAATTTTTTCTCCTAAACTGATTTCCTTATGAATTATTTTTTTTTACTGAAAAATAACTACCAAGAAAAGTATGTTTTAGTTATTCACAGTGACCTTTTAAACTTCCAAGAGAACTGCATATTTTCTGAGGCCCCATGTAGGGCCTATTAATAATTATGCACTCCCACTGAGCTCCATTGATTAGTTTGGGTCCTATTTCACACTGTAAAATGAAAAAAAAAAAAAAAGTCCCTAGTGTTTGTGTATGTTTTTTTCTTTTTATGTTCAGCTCTCCTCAGCTATAGATCAAGTTTTGCTCTTAGCACAGGTTTTGGCCTATGTTGATGTGTTGCTTTGCTGTGGGCCCCAAAAATCAGGGAAGAGGCAAGACTGGATGGCAGAAAAAGGGGAAAAATGTTTGACCTGTGATCCAGCAGCAACAACAGAGTTCAGCTGGTGAGATAAGGGGCAATGTGAGTGACAAGACCATGCATTAGTATGCTACAGCCCTGCTCATGCCTACGCTTTCATTTCTGCTAGCAAACATTTCTTTGTGAATAAATCTACTTTCTTGGCAATGCTCTGTGAGTGCTTTAGTTTCATTAAAGAGCCTGGAAACACCCCAGTGGTTCAGGCTGAGATATATAATACTGCTAACACAGATTTGTTTCATAACCCACAAACTATTAAAAATATTAGTGTCCTCTCGGGAGCTGCCTTTCAAGATTCCCTTTCTCTTTCTCACTTTCAGAGCTGGGCTAAGACAGCCAGGAATAATGCAAAGCAAGCTCAATTTATTCAGCTAAAAAAATAGATAACACTGTATTTTACTACTTCTGAGGACTTTTTTCATCTTAATGTTGCTTTGTGTTGCACTTCTTATCCAATGTAAACAGCCATAAAGGAGAGTTGCTGAGACAACATGTGGACATTTCAAAAGGTAGACTTTACCCGTCCAAAGGGAGATGACATTTTGTTCGTAGTGAATTTAGTCTGGGACTTTGTAATGGGATATGTTAGTCCCTTGAAGACTGAGCAGGGAGCTCCAAATCCCTTCAGGACTGAACAGATCTGTGTATGTGTTAGGGGTCTTTATTCCACCCAGCTGACAAAGAAAGTAATAACTGAAAGAAATGTTATTGGTCCCTGGAGGAAACTGAGGAGGTGAGTAGGTCCAACATCCAAGGTGAGGGCTTTGGGGTGTAGGGGAAAAGAGGTCACCTGGGAGCCACAGCCAGCAGGGCTGTGAGTCTAGGAGCAAGGACAGGAGGTTCGCTCCAAAACCCTCTGTTCTGTCAGCCAAGCTTGCTCAGGAGGATAGAGGTGTCAGCAGTTTCTCCTTGGTGGCAAGACCTCTGCCAGCTTTAGTTTTGCTGTCTGTGCCAGAGCTATGTTGTGGTAAGGAATCTGGAATGCTGATGGAGACATAAAGAGGAAGGAAACTCCAGGAGGTACATCAGGCTTTGGTGTTGAGTTTTGCTAGTGCACTTTTTGGGGTGTTATGGACTTTGCCATTGGGCATCCACGGAGGAGATGATCCAAGGAGGAGGACAAGGAACCCAGAGCTGTGGGGTGGGGATGCAGCCTTGCTGTGAAGAGCATCTGACAGCATCTGAACTGCAGCACAGTCTGTTAGAATTGGACAGAAACACCCATATTTCAAGAACTAGCAGCCCAGCCCAGCATTTATCTTGGATGTTCAATTAGGCACAGTGCAGATTAGCTGTCATCTGGCTCCTCAGAGAGTCAGAATTGGGTGGCAATTGTTTCAAACAGCTCTTCTGACACAGCTTCTGTTATTAATGTCCATCACAATGGCACCAAGAGGTCTCACTGCCATCTGAGCCCCCAGCCTTCCGTCCTCATCTGGTTTCCTCTTACTACTCACATGCCACAGGCTACTTCTATCTAGTTAAGGTAGTCTGGAGGCAGAGCAGGATCTTTGTTTTGCAGAAAGGGGATGAAGCACAAAGAGGAGCAATAACTTGTCCAAAGTTGTGCAGGGAGCCACAGACAGAACTGGGAACTGTGATGTAGCTCTCTCTTTCATCCCAGTCAGCATCCTATCCACAAAATAATCTAGTTTGGTTCTGCTGAAAAAGCAAAATATTTAAATACATGCTTAAATCTACCTACTTTGCATAGCAACTTGATTCATGTAAAAGTTTTTATATAAGACTGGCAAGTCAAAGCTTGAGAGGTTTTTTTCGGGGTCGTTTGAAGAAAGTGTGAAGAAACTTCTGAACTGCCGAATCCAAATCTGAACCAAATTTTCCCCGCTTTGAACTCTGCTTATTGCAAACTGTAATAACATTCGTCCACATTTCACAGGGTATCCTTGCAGATGGGAGGAAATACAGTAGCACTGTTTGACACAGAAGAAATTAGATTTACGTGAAATTCTCTTTCCCTGTGTCCCTCGCTTTATTTCCAACAGACCTACAGTTAACAATCAGCAGTGTTTCACTTTCAGACAGTGTGGTTTTCATTACAGAGGCTAAGGGAGTTTAAAATACTCTGGGAGCACACAGCATACATAACATCCTACCCTGCTCCTTTTGATTTCCCTTTGCGGCACTTGCGTTACAGATGCTGTGCAGAACATGTTAGAGGACAGTGCTTTCATTTGCCATCATTACAAGGAGGAAATATATTTAGAGACATCTGTTCAGGCTCTTTGATTTCAGTGGAATATAAGACATCTTTGGTGAAGAGTTGGTTTTGGAGCACGGTAGTGTCAAAGCCTGGCAGGTGTGCAGATTGGGGGAATATAGCACCGAACAGGCCCCCAGCCTAATCGGCAGGTGTGGACAGCACAGCTTCACCAGGAGGGGGAATTTCAGCTCTCACCTTGTCAGAGTTACCTTTCTCCAGTGGGAAGTTCAGCTCTGTGTTGTTTTCATGTGGGGTCAGCTGCAGAGAAACCTCAGTGTGGGGAGTGATCCCGAGCACTGGAGATTTCCCCATGCACAGCAGTGCAATGGTGCCTCCCCTTTACCATTGGAAGTGTAGGCATCCTTCTCTTGCCACATTCAGAGCCTGAAATAAAGTAGAAGAGTGAAGCATGCATTTCCTTAGGAGCTAGGGTACTTTAGGAGGTGCTACTGAGACTGAGCTGAACAGAATTGTGGACATTCTTCCAAAGAAATGGAAGAATTTTCAAAGACGATACTGGAGCTTTGGAGGAGCTGAGAGGGTTTTCAAGTATAATCCCTGTCTGTTGGCTTTTAGATCCATGCTTGGGTGAAATCTAGGAGCAGTTGTTTTTCTCATGGGGGCTTAGACACGTTCACACATTGGTTTATACCTTGTTTCCAGAGCAGCTTCTTACATGATGCCAAGACTTGTAATGGTGAATCGAGTGGGGCTTCTGTGGCCATGAAAAGCTTCTTCTGCTTCTGCCACCTGATCTTTAGGCTGTATTACTGTCAGCTGCTTTCAGCCTGATGGAAAAGGGCAAAAAGAAAGATCTTAGAGATAAAGTACTATATAAATGCAGTTAAAACATTTTATTTTTCATTTCTACACAGTTTTAGTGTATATCTCTTCTGAAAGAAAAAGTTACATCTTCAAGAATTCCTGAAAACTCTGTAAATATAGGTTTGCATCTTTAATTACCACAGGCAGAAAATACTGGAAGCTTCATAATTCAGACTTTGCAGTGACCAAGTATAATCCAGCTCTTCATAAAGCTCTCTTTTAGTCTCTAAAGTGCTAATCTCATGTATAGTTGCTTATAAAAGCAGGGAAATCCTCAATTAAAATTTATAACCACATTAAACAGTTTTTGGAACACTTCTTTATAAATAATAAATGGAATCCAATGCATCAAAGTATATAAATAAATGTAATATATATGAAAACAGATATATATATATAAAAGTATATGTATGTATATTTATGTGTGTATATATGGAAATCAGCACTATTACAGCAAAGCAGTATGGATTGCAGCATTCTCTGGAAAATCCTCATCAGCAGAATGCCAGGCTGAATTATGGATCAGCAAAGATCCCTGGTGTTCTCTCTGCTAAATGCTTTACAGTGGAGTGAGTTCATTGACTTTGGTGTCAATACCAGTGACATACTCGATACAGCTCATGTAAAAAATCCTATCAGAACTTTTCTGGTGATCAGCTGAGTGCTTGACAGTATAACTTGTTGGGGTTTTCTTTCTTTGGCCAAATCTGTCTGTTTGCTGTAGATCCATACTGAACGCCCATTGGCCAAACCTAATATTGTTCATTCCAAGACACTTTGGTTAGTAGCCAAAGGATTAGGGATTTTTCAACAAAAGTGCAATATTTTCCATTAGAAAAATCCCTTACGATTTTCTGGGAAACTCTGGTACTTAGCTTCCCATGTATCTTCTCTTTGTCATCACTGTCAGAAACTAACTGGCATTTCTCGCTGACATTTTTAGAAAAGAATATTTATATAGAAACAATGCAAATAAAAATTTGTCGGCAGAAGTGGGTGACATTTACAGTATGATACAGCCCTGACATGTTTATGCCACCAGTGGGAATTCTGCCTGTTTGATGACTGATTCTGTCTTTCCTCCATCATCCAAGTAGACCCGTTCAACTCAATACAACTGCTTAACTAACATCCCCAGTCTCTCTCTGGTGAAACTCATGTCTGGGAAAGGAGGTGGAAGGAATCCCAGTGTTGTGGATAATGAGCAGTGGTGTTGACTGACTGCAGTGTGATGAACCTCAGTCAGCACCTTGGTTAGAACCACAAGGTTTGAACTGCTGAGGTGCTACTTCGTATGTAACTAATTATGTCTTCCCATTCAGAGGAATAATTAATTCATAGTCTCTATGGAGTAGCGACATAGGGTGCTATAGGACATTGTTACTGCAGGGCTGTCAAAGTTCATGTCTAGAGATTAAACTGCCCTTTATGCCAAGCACAGGTCAACAAAGAAGTCAAGATCTAAAGGTGGGTGAGAAAAAAACTGTTGGTCCAAAACAATTCAGAAAAGGTCGAGTTGATGTTCTTTGGCAGGTGCTGAAGGTTGCAGAGCTTTATTTTCATGTGGTTTTTGGTAGAGAGAACTGCATGTTCAGGCACAAATTTTCAGAGGAATTAGGTTTGCTGCTTTTGACTGGCATGTGTTCTGGGAAGAAAAAGAGGAATAATTTGCAGGTGTCAAGGTAGTTAGGGTAGCCAGGTAGCCAACAGAAAGAAGTACCCCTTTCAAGCCAACTTCTAACAAACCCAACCGCTTGGTCTATAAAGCAACCCACAATTCCTAGTATGCTAAATTTTATAGCCCTTAGGAAAAAGAGAAACACAAACACAGGAAGGGAGGAATGCCACAGAAACTGTTTTGTTAGAAGGAGGTTGGGTTTTTCTTCCCATGCAGTCTGTTCTGTATTTTTTTGGTTAGTTTTGACTCTTTTTCATTTTTCTTCTCCTTGGGGTAAATGGCACATGTAGCTGGTTTTGTTTTCTACATGTCAGGTAGTAATTAAAATTAGCAATCTGGTAATCAGTATCTTGGCCTTGGGAACTAGCAACAGATGTATTAAATAATGCCAAAAGTTTTCAAACCAAAGGAGGCTGATGTGAGGAGCTGTGCTAAGGCAACTCTGCTGAATTCAGTGCATCCAGTTGACTCGTGGGAGGGGATAAAGCCAAACATTTCACTGAGTTCTTGTCGCCCCTTGTCCCTGGCAGAAAGTAACAGGTTGTGTGAACTTTGTCATGACTTGGCCAGAAATTGTATGAGTAACCTCTTCGGATCAAGGTCCTGTCCCTGCAGTCTGTCCATGGAGATGAACCAAGCCACCAAGCCACACACAGTGCAAGCCACCTTCTGCTGGTCAAGTCACCCTTCATTTAACTCTTCTGCAGTTCAGCAGTGGGTGAGGAAGTGCTAAGGAGATTTTGTTTCCCTGGGAGAAAGTCTGATTGTCATTAAGTTCACCTCACTGAGGAGAGTGGAGGAAATACAAGACCACCTTCCCATTCTGTTCAACATCTTCTTTCTCGAAGAGGAAACGGGGCTGGGAGTCAGCTCTAAAACATGTTCAGCAATAGGAATTCGCACTAGCCAGCTTTGTACATATATCACCCCTGGAGGAAAGCCTGCAAAGGGACCCAAATTTGATGGTCTCCCTGTATTTCTCCTGCTGCTGGATTCATGCAGAGGTTCACGGCGTGGGCTCAGTCTGCACAGGCAGTGATGGCTGTGGGGAGACTGCTCTCACCCAGGGATGGCACTGTCCCTCCACCCCTGTAGCACTGATGTTTTCCCCACTCCCTCCCCAGAAGCTGAGAGCTGCTCCAGCAAGGCTAGCCAGCACTAAAACCAAACTCCACTTTTTCACTTCCTGTGTTCCAGTACATGAGAGCGGGCATTGGCTGTCAGGCAACTGTGGTCTCAGTGGATTGTGTTTGTGGTGAGGCACTTGGGATTCCTGATTTCTAGTCCTGGATCTGCTGTTTGCTCAGTGTGTGGCCGTGGAAGACTCACTTAGCTCTGCAGCACAGCAGTATTTCCTTCTGTTGGACTGGGAAGTGACACCTGCCAAGCTGCAGCTGGGATAAACAGTAGCATCCTGCTAAGGAGTAGAACCTCTTACACTAGCAGCTAAGAGGGAAGACACTAAAATAAAGTGAGTAATAATGTTAATCCTGCAGCAGTTACTTTCTATCCTAGACACAAAGATGGAGTAGTTATTTGCCAGTTCTTTGAAAAGAAGGTGTACCTTCAAATGGCACCAGCCACTGAAAGTTCACACATTGGCATATTTCTTTCAGGGCAGGCATAAGGCTGATCCAACTCATAGAAAAGAGTTCTATTAATATATAGTGTGAGAATAAAGGGGATGAAGCTCCTTGGCTTCCCCTTCCTATCTCTGCTATGCTCAGAACTGTGCTCAGAGGTTAATCTGCTTGAGGGGCTTCTAACTCTGTCCAGTGCTCGTTCTTGTACTAGGGGTGTGCATCATGATGGTGAAGGACCCTTGGATGTTGGAGATGCACATTGTAGTGTGGGGGAAGATGTTACTGGAATTTGTCTGCTCCGTCACTCAGAAAATTCAGGAAAAATAAACTTTGTTGAGACAGCCTCTGAACATCCTGCTCAGTCAGAGACATCATGATTTCCTTGAGATGATGAGAAGGGCTGCATATGCTGAGTTTTGTGCCTCATTTTCCCCAGCTGCAAAAGTGAAGTTATTTTTTTTCATTGCTCTAATCAGAAGGGATGAATTACTGTAGCTTAGGTACTGCCTAAGCTACATCCCTAGAGTGAAGCTTCTTTCCCTCCGTGTTATCACTACAAACCTATGTGTCCCTATTATTTGGGTAGTCAAGGGCACCAGAAGTCCTGAATTCCTGCTGTGAGTAGCAGATGGTGCTGCTGTTCCCTGAAGAGCAAGGGCTGAAGGACCAAGGGCTGAAGGATCCAGGTTCCTGTTGTGCTTGGCTCTCTCCAGGCTGTGGCAGTGAGCTCAGCAGAATGCACCATCAGCTGTTGCAACAGGGGATCTTTGTAAGGTGTGAAGGTATCAAGCTTAAAAAGTATATGGTAAAACAATACCACATGTTGAAATCACAATAGGAGTAAGTCCGTTTTGGCACAGTCTTCCACATGAAATCCCCTTTAATTTCAGTAACGTCACAGTCTCGGTCTCAGAGAACCTACAGCAATATATTCTGTGCCATAAATAAATCCACTTGGGGACTAATAAACTAAACTGTTGCTAATTTGTAATGTGCCACTTTTGCAGCAGTATCCAAAATTCATATGCACTAAGATTCCAGAGCTGGAAAGAATGAGGTGGCTTGTCCCTAACCACTGCTTAACTTTTTAAGTTACACTGGTGAGTCGGGTGCAGTTTGGCTTTTAGTGAGACCCCTGGGGAAGCAAGGCCATTTTAGCCTACAGCATTAAAAAAAGGGCTGTTTAAATAAAAGCATACCTATAAAAAAATACAGGGAAATGATGTCTTTGTGACTGAAGCAGGAACACTTGTGCCATTCAGGGACGACTCTCACACTTCTGACTATCACCACTGATAAGCACGAGTGACTTTGCCTCAATGCACTTTACAGGCACAGGTGGACCCTTGCATTTCATGTCTCTCTGCTTGGGATTATTGCTCAGCTCATGGAGTCCTTGCTGTGAGCAAAGGGGAGGGTGGCAGCTCAGCAGGGCAGGGTGGTGCTTTCTGGGGTAGTGGATCACAGCTGGTTATTGTTCAGATTGAGGCAGTTCCATGTGTGCCTCCATCTCACTCTTTCAGTCTGTTGTATCTTCTTGTTGGGGCTGGGTTTAAATTAGGCTCAATTTTTTCCACACTAAAAGTAATAATCCAGGAAACACAGTGCTGCTGCTTGTCCAGGGAAAATCTGTGAGATCTGTCACAAGATTGTTTTGAATTTTTCCCTTTTGTTGGCACCAAAGAAAGTGATGTTCTCTGTTTTGTCACACTAGAGAGTTGAAAAATCTGCTCTTTCAACTTTTTGGGCTCATATCAACATGAAAGCAAGTGTCAGAGGGCTGGGATTTCTCTCAGGACACAACACCTTTTTTCTGACAGCTCTTTGGGTGGTTCATGACTAGGAAGGCATTCAAAGCAAACTCAGCTGAGTATCCCGCTGTTATCACAGAAGCATCGAGCTCCTGCATAGCTTTACCTCCTCCTTGAAAACTCTTTCTGCCCAGAATTGGCCCTATTCTCCCATTCTGTAGATAAAATGTAGCATCTCTCCCATGGAATGTCAGGATGAAGTTGATAGGTCCTCCTTCACAAGGAAAACCAAGAGTAAATGAATAATCAGATCATTGAGACTCTAATCTGAATGCTGTGAAAATAAAAATTTTCCAGTTCTATCCTGAAGGATTTATGGCTTGTGATAAACTTCCTATGTGTTTCTGGGTAAATGGGTTGCAGTATATCTCTCTTCTGTGAGAAGGGGCCCCAAGATCATGTTTTCAGCCTTGTGTTGTTACCAGAAAGGTGTATGGGACAGCTGAAGTGGCAATGGGCAGAGCCAGTGAAGCCCCTCAGGGCAGTATCAGGCAGGCACTAAGAGAATCTCTGATAGTGAAGGTCATGTAAGCACCGTAGACAAACAAAGCTGACAGCCTGAGCTTCTGCAGTGTTGGTTTTGTTCTGTACCTTCACTAGATAAGAGCTTGTGCTCTGTTGCTGTGTCCTTGGTGCTGTGTGTCAGCCCTGAGATTCTGCATCAGTTGTACAGGGAAGGCTTTGCAGCCTCCCCAAAGATGAAAGGAGATCTCCAGGTGGAACAGTTCTCCAGTGTTAGCAGTTTCTCCAATTTGCTGTCTGTAAATGAATAATTTGCAATAATCTGGAAATCTTCCTTGTATCTTCTATCATCATCAGACTTGATCTTCTCAGAGATGACCCACCAAAAGAGGTGGTTCAGCAGATAAACCAGCAGAAGTTCAAGTCCTAATAGGAAGAAGTATTGTTAAGTGTTTATTGCAGGGTCAGGATCTCTTGTATTAATCTTTCCTTCAGCATTGGCAACCCACCCAAAAGTAACATTTAGGATTTCAGGTATATGAGACCTCTGGGAGCTCACTGAATTCCTGCTTGCCTGCAGAGCTCCCAAACAGGCCGCATGAATGTTCTTAAATGATGATTAAGTCAAGCTACCTCCCTGTGCCATTGTGGCAGGCCAAGGATTGGCATGTGGACAGCTATTTACACTTTATTTGACATCGAATTTACTGCATCACAGTAATTTCAACTGAGATTTCATGCTTAGCACAAGACTTTGACCCCATTCCTCCCCAAAATACCTATAAATGATAGCAAGATTTAATATAGTCCCCACATGAAAATAAATTTGGAGTTGTCCACATTGGCATTTAGTCTGGATTAGGAACTTGCTTTTGAAATATATCCCTCAGTATTACCCCTGTTGCACCTTGGTGCTTATTGTGGATTCAACAGACATTCAGTCCATGAGACCAGCATAGTACTAAGCCAAAATAAACCTCCTGAAATGTATGTAATGTTTATGTCAGGCCCTACCTCTCCCCTGATCCATTCCTGTCAGGCCACACTACTTGCTAGTTTAGCCAATTCAGACTTTGATGTTTTTAGCATTTTCCCCCAACCCCTCCTCCATCTCACTCCTTACAAGAAGCCCTTTTCACTCAGTTTCACTGTAGTCCATGTGAATTGGTGCAACTCACAGGGGTGGGATTTACTCTCCTGATTAGAAGCTGTGAGCTATGGAAAATTGTCATTGTTGACTCTTTTGACTGTTTTTAGCTGACCTAGGCTGACTTGTACCAGCTAAGCCTATTGTAATTTCATGAGCTGTATTTTTGTGTTTGCTCCTGTTTATCTGTCAGTATGTTTTGTCATAACAGCATTATTGTAAGGCCAAGGGATTGTATTATCCAGGCTGTCTGAATTCATCACATCTTGCAATGCTTTTAATTCCTTCCTCATTAGTAAAGGATCATGAATGATTAGCTAGAATGTGGTTGCCATGGCCAAAGTAAGAGTTCTTCTTCTGACATTATTTGGTACACTGAGTGGTGATAGGGCTTTCTCCTTTCTCTTCCCTTTCCCCTCTCCTTCCCCTTCCCCATCCCCTTCTTCTTCCCCTTCTTTTTCCCTTTCCTCTCTTTCCTTTTTTTACTTTCCCCTTCCTTCCTTGCCGTTTCTTCCCTTTCCCTTTCCTCCACCTCATTAGGTGAGTTTTGTTTACCCCCAGCTCTACTGCCTGGTTCTTGCTGAGCTGAAAAGTCACAGAAGCTGTTTTCTGTCAATTTGTTGATATCTTCTTTCCCTCCTAGCCTGGCACAGAACCTGCTTGTGTTAGTTTTCCTTTGAGGAATATATGTGCACTTCAGCATGAGGTCTGACAACCTTGACCCTCCAGGCATGACTAATTCCCATTTACAAGACCACTACAAAATCCATCAGATCAGAAGTGTCTGGGAGTCAGGAAAAGCCCAGTGTGTAGGGCTGGCTGGAGCTGCTCTCCCTGTGCTGCATGACAAGCCCTCAGTCAGCCGGGCTTGGCTGGGATGAGGTCAAGGAAAAGTGGTGCTTGGAAAGAGCAGGAGGTGAAGGGAGCAAAGGAGGGTTTTGCAAGCAGCCAGGGATGGATTAATTCTGCCCTGCTCATGGCCAGACACCGTGGCTCTGGAGACAGCCAGAGTTAACCAGTGATGCAGATTGAAAGTCAAGGAGATTGAGATGTCTCCTGGTGTTTGAAAGCCTGGGGTGGAGACTTCTCTGAGGTTGAGTTTGAAAGTAGGAAAAAAGCAGCACAAAGCTGATAAGTTTTCTGGAAATTGCCTTCAAAGTTTTGTCTTTATTCTGTTTGGGAGTGGTGGTAGTGGTAATCCCAGCTGGTTGTGTGGTTTTTGTGGGTCAGGGGTTTTGTAGAGCCTTTTATATGAGTGTGTCATGACTGAGAAACAAGGTGAGTAGAGTGTCCCAAAGATGTATCTGGGATTTTATCCAAACAGCTTCTTCTCAACCAACTCAGGATGATTTCAGCTCTCTGTGAGGCCAGCTCTGAGTGCTCCTCAAAAATCCCACCCAAAGAGACAGAAATGTAAGCTCAGAAAGAATGGGAGCTCTCCAAAAACAAAATCTCACGAGCCAGGAGGCATCCTTGCATCACTGAAATGAGGTTTTTATTTAGTTGCCCAGAGGGAGATGGAAAAAAGAATCAGAGAGAAAGACAGTGTCTAAGGGGAATAAACCCAGGAGAGAAGGCCACACTGAAAATAAATGAAGGATCTCAATTTCTGTTGTGAGCCCCAGAGCCTCCTCAGCCTTTTACTGAGATTCCAGTGTTGCTTCTTGGTTTGGGTTTAGGATTTGGATTTTTATTTTCCATCTCAACGTACTTACTCAGAAGTAATAATTAATTTAGAACCTAGTCATGGAATGGCTCATTTACAGTTAGATCTGACTGTAAGCCTGTGATAAATGGACTTCAATTGAAATGCCAGTGGCTGGGAGAGCAGCAGGCAGTGGCTGCCACTTGAATCCTACACCATCCACACGTTCCAGCTGCAGGGGACCTCATTTTATGGAGAAGATTTAGTGGGGGTTTAGCCTGGCCTCAGAAGCTACATTTAAGAACCCTCACTAAGAAGAAAGGAAAGATGTCTAGGTAAACATGATTAAAGGAAATGCCTCCAACACCCATTAAGAAACTGTTAAAATTAATTATTATTTTGTCCCTTCAGTTGATCTTTGTAGTATATAGCAAAGAAGGTAAGAACCCCTTATTTTGTGGTGTAATTAATTGAATGGTGCAGCTTGGTACAAATCCATAAGCTTGAAAGAGTTACTATTGGGTTATACCAGTGAAAACCCAAAAAAATATCATCTGTAAATGACTGCTGGAAAGGCAAATGTTTGAAAGCCTCAAGGATACCGAGCTCTTATTTGCACCATTCAATTTCAACCAAGCCAGTATTCTGAGGTGAGTTTTACTGACTTGAAGCTGCTCCAGTGAAGCAGGTTTCAATTGTCCTTGGTGACAGCAAAGAGAAGATGTGTTTCTGAGCAGTGGGCTCTGCTGAAATGTGGGTGGTGGCATTTCTTGAGCCTCTTCAAGGAAGTGCTACTCAGTTTTATATACCAAGTCCTTAAAATTCTCATCTGACCTTGTCATAAGCTTGTCATAAAAGGGTTGGGTTGTGCAGCACCACTGACCTGGAAGGGCACAGCATTGTTCCCTGGCTGTGTGTCTAGTTCAGAATAGGAATTGCCAAGTGTACTATTATGAATCTGTCATTCTTATGAGTTAGCATATTAATCAACACAGCGATGATGCTAGGCAGCAAATTATCTAGAATGTAAGACTCAGTGATTTAGTGCTTCTTAAATCAACTGCTGGAGGAGGATGAGCCTGAGCATGGCCTGCTGGAGGACTTCCTGAGCCTGGCATGGCCATTTCCTGTTGAGTAAACATACTTTCTACTGTTTAGCCTTTTTTAATTCAAGCCATGTAAGTCTTTTGGGAGGTAGAGGGGAATCCACCAACTGTATCTTGGAATCCACTAACTGTATGTTAGAGAAAATAAATAGACTGTCATCTGTTGCAGCACTGTCACATTGCTTTCCATTTAAAACTGGAAAAAGAGGCTAAAAACAGTTTATTCCTGTTATTTTCCCTTGATTTGTTGGTTCCTTGCCTTGCATGTGTGGGTGGGTTAAGGTTTTTGTCTTGCTTTGTTTTGCAATTTTTTATGACCCACATTCTGATGTGCTGCAGCTCCCAGGCTGTGAGGCTGGAACAATGTTTTAATTTCTGCTTGTAACTCAAACAGGTAGTAAGTGGGTAGGTTATAATTTAGGGAGTGGGTGGAAGATAGTGAGACTATGTGTTTGAGAAATTTAAAAAATGTCCACTGACCATAGATCCTATGTAGGAGGAGATGTACTTCCCATCCCTCTCCTCCTCTCATTTCCAAATAATTTTTCAGAGCAGCTTCGACTAAAGCTTTGCTGAACTGAAAGTGCCACAGCCTGGGATGATAATAAAAAAGGATGCGTGCTGTTATAAACACTCAATTATTTTCCTTCTTTCTTGTGGAGTTGTTATTAAGCCAGGAGGTTCAGAAGTTCAAAAATATAAAGGAATAATTTGTACAAGAAAAGAAAGGAGTCTATTTCACAAGCTATTGATGCTTCCACTGGGAATTAGCAGTAGCTGTTAGAGTAGCTGGGGTCATGCAGAGCGACCATGCATTCTGCTCCCACTTAAGAAACCCCTAATTTTTAACTTTTTCACAGCCACAAGCTTACATTTCTGGCAATGAAAAGTGGGGGGAATATTTGAGGAGCTCTTATTAAAAAAATAAACTTCAAATGATGATTGACTCCCCTTTTATGTCTCTAGAATGGGGCCCATAAATCTCAACAGTTTTCTCTTCAATGGCTACTTGTTCTTTTTGGTTGGTGACAACTTTTATTTTAAGCAAGCTCAGTGCTTAAATTAACCCTTGTGTTGACTCAAGCCTCCCTGTTTGTCTTTGTTTTGCCTCCCACGGATGGAGAAAAGCTTAGCATACGGTAACAGATCCATTCCCATTTCATGCTTGACATGAAATGTGCTCCTCAGTGAGTCCCTGGGAAAGGGAGCATCCAGACTTCGGGAGATTTGCTTCCAAAGAAAGCACTGAGCCCACAGTTACTGAGAGTCTCCTCTCAGTCTTGACACTGGACTTCTGACAGGCAGATGAGCACTGAGGGTTTAATTTATTTAAGCACAAATATTCATATTCACATGGGAAGCATTCAGGCTTCCAGTCCCACCCGGTATGGATGCGTTCTGGCACTCTTCCTTTGTCATTTTTTAAATAGCAACTATAGGTACACGGCTGTCCAGTGTTCCCTGGACTTTCCCTGTGTTTAAAATGAAATCCAACCTTTGCTACCTAGGAAGAAAACAGGATTCATAGGAATCTCAGGCAGCATCAGCCACTGGACTTGACAGAAGACGCAACTGAAGAATGGTTTGGTGAGGACCCTGTGATGTCCATCAGCCTCTGAGTCTCCCTCACAGGTATGCAGGCCCTGGGAGCCAGGAACACGCATATCCCAATGCCTGCCTGTGTGTGGCCAGCCAAATTTGGAAGCTGTATCTTATATCTTTCTGTCAGTGACCTGTTATACAGTCCTGGGGCCTAATGCTTGTGTCAACAGGAGGTTAGGTTTCATGGCATCCTGAGCAAAGCAGGAATGTCCTGGCTTATATTTGTCTCCCCGGGAGAGGAAGAGGGTGGGAGAAAAGCATTCAGCAGCTACTGGGCAATCTTCTGCCATCTCTTGACAGGTTGTGATATAAATCAGAGCCTTGAGTGGGCTCTGCTTAGATCCCTATCAGCCATGATTAATTCAGTGCTATAGGTGGAAGGATAAATGTGGCTTCCTGTAATCTTAATTGTTTCCACCAGCCTTTGAACGGATGCATCCATCTGGTAGCACTTAGTTGTGAATGCAAAGGGTCAAACTCTGCCCAAGACTGCAGAGTAGGCAGCAGGCCCAGTTCTGAAGAATGCCAGTGCCAGCTAGGAGTTGTTCTCTTGGTCAGGCAGTGTAGCAAAGGCAAGGGCACTTCAGTCAGTCCTCTGTAGTTAGCTTGCAGTATCATCTGGAAACTTTCAGGTGCCAGAGCATCTAAATTAGAGATGAGGCTGGCAACAGGGCCTTTACATGTGTAGGGCTGGGCTACAGCCTTCATTCTGTGCTACAGCACATCTGCTCTGCCATTCCCAATGCTCTTATGAACAGTTCAAAGAGAAGACAATGGGGTTGCTTTTCTTGAGCAACTTCCATTGTCATTGAAAGGGATTTTGTGGATCTTTTCAGATCCTACCATCTTCTTGCATCAGGAATCCTTCCCCTCCTCTCAAGACTTTAATGGCTCTGGTCTGTAATCTTTGCAAGTCACTGGCTTGTATACTTATCCATCTACCTTCAGAGCTCTGCACAAGGCTTGGCTTCACTCTGACATTCTTGTGTACAAAGCATTCCCATGATAATAGCTTGAAAAATGCCATGCTGGTTTTGTTCCCTCTTTAAAGTCGTTGTGGTGTACCTGTGGGAAATTCTGAAAAGGGCAACAGTCTGGCTGTGTTTGGTGGAGGGGGCGTGTTTTGAAAGCAGAAAGATTGTTGGCAAATGCAGTTTGCAAGAAACAGAACCAGCTTAATTCAGCTGACATCTGGAGAAAACCAGCATTGCTAAATTTCTAATAAGAAAATGTAGAGCTAACAATTTGGAGGGAATAATTTATTGCTTTTTGGTTAATCCCTTTTCAGTTTCTATCAGCATAGAAAGAGCAGAGCTCATGGTCATTTGTGCCCAAAGCAAAATGTGACAAAAACAGGCAAACTAAAGCATGATTTAGCTTCCTAAAAGCAAAGAGGAGAGGTCACCCCATCAGAAAAAAAAGTCAGAATTTGCAATTTAAACAAGACTCCACAATTCTTTGTCGTAGTAGTTCTTGTATCCTAATGCTTTGAATCCAGTAAGTTCTACTTAGCAGAGCTCAGTAAAGCCATGTTTCCTGAGCAACTTATTTTGCAATCTTTTGCAAAATTATTCAAATTTTGCCTGTCTATATAAACTATCTGACATTTTTCTCAGATGTGTTCATTGTTTGTGCCTTCACTGAATAATTCCAGAGCTTCACCTCATCTCTAAGTAGTCCAGAACATTTGCTACTCAAAATCCAAGCAAAGTTTCTTAGAATTTTATAGTTATATTTTAAATTTGAGGAGCAATTAAATGGAAAGCATAACTGCCTGTGCACAAAATATAAACACAGCACAAAATTCCTTGCCAAGTGTATTAGTAAAGGATGGTTGAGTCAAGTTAATCTGATCAACTCCCATCTGCAAGGAAATTAGCCTATAAAGCCATGTGAACCTACTCCCCATCCTGCCTGGTTTATGGAAGGTAAAAAGACCCAGAGCAGGGAAGAAATGCAGATCAGATATTACTTCAAAATGGGCTGATCCCCCCACAGGTTTTGGAGGATGTCATTTCCTACCCGTGCACCATCCCTATCTCCTCCTCTGGGACTTGTGGGCAGGATTTCAGTGGGTGTCAATCACCAGGACAATGCTAAATTACACCATATGAGCCTCCTCCTACTGGTTGGAGTCAGCCTTAGGAAGTGAAGTGAAACCTGGAGGTAATTCTCTGTGCTCTGCTCAGAACCCACACCACTGCTTTGGGATTTCTCCTTGGCCATCTTCTCTTCTGTCCTGAGGTAGAGTAGTGGAATGAAGCCTCTGAGCTCCAGCCCCACTGGCATGATTGTGCAAAAGGCTGTTATCCATCCATATTATTCCAGGGCATGAGCAAAGGCATTTGCTTTTGGGAATTGCTTTTTCTCCCTTTGAGGTCTTCAGGACTTGTCTGAGCTGTGTCCTCATGTTCAATGCCTTCAGTGACTGTAGGATTTCTGGAAATCTTCCTGGTGAAGTGCAGCTGGAGAGGGAAAAACCTACTGGACATTTATGGAGTGTTTCAGGGGTTGGCAGCATGCAATTGCTTAGTTGTGGGTGTATTTACAGAGCATCAGCATTAAACGGGCAAGGAAAAAGAGGAGGGGGGGAAAGAAGGAGTTTATTTGGCTCAAATTCTGAGAGTGCATGTAAGGAGTGAGGAGATACAGCTAAAGGACCAGAAGGTGAACCTGAGGCAGATCTCTATTGTTTATGTGAGGAAATAGCCCACCTTCAGTAATATATGAAGCTGTGCAAAGAATATTCTTCTACATCCGTTCTTAGTTGGAAGAAAAAAGAAAATGAAATTGTTACTTGAATAAAGTGCTTTCTTCAGAATTTGTCAATTTAAAGAAATGCTCTGCAGCAGCATCTGGTTCCTGGCTCTAGCCAGGAGATGAAGAATCTGAGAACACTCTCCTTGGTTCTTTAGCAGCATATCCTGACTGGTAGTTGATTTGATAGGTGTTCTCTGACTGGAGTGGAGACTGTTTAGGCTAGGTTTAAAAAAACCTTCAAGCAAAAAGATCTTTTAGTTCCAATGATAATAAAAATATAATTATAGTTATCTTTCAAGAGACATCTATAACCTCCCATAATTCATACATGGGAGCATTAGATTGAGGGAGCCAGTATATAGTAGAAAATAAAGTGTCTGAATTTATCATTCTTACTTTGAAAGCTAACAGAGAAGTTTGTTGCAAATAATTAATTTTATAATTTTCTTCTGGCTTGGCAACTTGACTGTGAATTGCAGTTTCCTTGAAGCTATTTGTTAGCTGAATTTATTTGCTGAATAATTGATGTAAATATCTCAGTGAATAGTAAGTAATTATTCTCGGCCTCTGCTTAATTTGAAGGAAAGTGCTTGGCTGCAAGTAGATGATATTAGAAATTTGAGCTACTGTGATTTGATGGGTAGGTCACCTTCTTTCCCTGGCTAACTGAATTTGGAGTAATTTTAATGTAGACTGTACCAGGGCTGCAACACTCTGGAGGGGAGCACCAGCTTCAGCCATTTTCATGCTTCGATGCAGCAGCTCTGGGAGAGGGAGGCAGCACGAGGGATGAACAGTGCACTGCCCATCACCTGTGCTTTACAAGGTCTGCCCTGGAACCCTGACCCCAAGGATATAACTGTGGATTCCCAAGAGGAAAGAGGGGCTGTCCTGGAAAGGCCACCCAGGGACCTCTGTGCCCTGTAACAACTGGCACAGATTGGGTCCCATCATCTGTCCTGGTTCAGGGCATTGGTTTGCTCCAGGTGGGGAAGACCCAAAGAGAGCAGCTGTCAGATCAAGCTCTGTGTTTCTTAGGAGACATGGGGTACTCCATGTCTAGTCACTATGTACCCCAATGCAGAAACATCTTGCATAATAAAATTATTTCATGTTGAGATAATGCTAAGCTAAAGGAAAAAACAACAGTTCAAAACAAGTGCTTCTCCCTGATGAGTTCAGCTCCCTGCTTCCTCATGAAGTTTTTCTTATGCTGTTTTAAATTGTATTTTTTTTTCCCCTTTCCATGCTGGACCTCATGAAGATTCATCCTCCTTTAGGCTTAGGAAACATTCCCTTTTCTACAGCTGTTAACTCAGTTGTGCTCAGGTGGAGACTAGAAAGCTGAGACAGTTGTTGCCCCAAAGTGTTTGTCCTTGGCCAAAAGTTGCAGCTCCATCTGGTTCCCTGGAAAATGCTCCCCTTCCTGATGGGCTGTGATTTACTCTCCAGGATAGACACATATTGAAATTGGCACCTGCTTGTGCTGATACCCCGGGCTGGGAGTTGGAAATTCAGGACAGAAAGATCTGTGTGCCCTCCAGCCATTCCTGCTGCAGGAGCACTTTGGAAAGGGGCCGTGCTGGCATCGTGAGGTGTTAAGCTGGGATGGCTGAAGGAGTTAATCTGCTGCCTCACTGTAATATAATAGAAAGAAAAACATGCCTGTAGGGCTAGTCCATTTTACTATGTAGCTTCAGCTGGTAATTAAAAAGCAACAGTTCAAAATTAAGCAGTAATATGAATAAACCCCAAATTAAATATACCCAGGACAGGTTGCATTTTTCAGTGGGTGGATGCTTAGCATATCATGAAAGTAAACTTTTTTTTAAAAAATGTCTCAGGCTGGGTGTCTAAAGCTGGGAGTTCCCCAAACCACCCAAAAGCTTTGCTTTTCTCCATGAGGGTGCCCCTTTCATTGCAGCTCACTCGTCACTGGGGCCAACTAGTCCGCTCCACTCAGGGCATGTTCCCACATTCCTTCTGTTACAGTGGAGACAAAAAAAGAAAAATCGAAACCCCAGAAGGGCCCGGTAACAATTTTACTTGTGAGCCGAGCGCAAACATGGTTTCAGGTTCTTGGGAAGGATTTCATGTGCCCCCTCTGAAGGTGAAAGGACAATGTGCCCATTTAAGGTGGAGAAAAGTGATCGTGGGTGCTGCCCCCTGGGCATCCTGCCAGGCTTCCATTTGGGAGTGAAATTGCTGAGCAGAGCAGCAGGCTAAGAGCTCCTCTCTGCGTAGAGCAGGCGGATGGCTGCTCCTCAGAAGAGTGGTGCAACCAAGCACAGGGATAATTTTGAGGTGAAAGGCATGGGGAGCAGGGAGGTGGGTGGGAAGGGTGATAGGAGAAGAGGTATTTTCATCCACAAGGTCCCCAACTGGCAGATTTCCAGAAGATGGGAAGTGTTGTCTGAGAAAAGTTCACACTCTGCTCACCTCATTTCTTACATGCTTTTCCAAAGTATCTGCTACCAGACACTTTTGGGGATGTTGGGCTTATCGGAGCTCTCTGTTCTTGTTTCAATGACACCTTTGAGCAACGTGCTGCAGACGCTGCAGCACCTCTGCTGGAACACCGCTCTTCTCCAGAAACCTCCTCACAGACCTCTAGTGCCCACAGAGCTCTTGTGTTAAATGGGGGGTGTGTGGGGGTGAGTTTCCTGACACTGAGGCAGCATTTGGGCTTCCTGGACACAGGGGGTTTGCTCTTGGCTAGTTAGTGGTGAGATACCCCCAGAACAGGAATGACAAAGTGGAGCTGGAGTCCAAGCAAGGCTTGCTGGGGTGGTGGCACAGGGGGCAATGGTGGGGCCCCAGAGGTGTGCAGGAGCCAGGCTGGCAGCCAGCCCAGGGCAGCACCAGATGGGCAGCACCAGATAGGCAGCAGGGCCCTGTCCAGGTTGTCCCACTGGAACACTGCCTGCTTTGTCTGGGTGGGAAATGGCCCTGCCTTCTTCTGTGCCTGTGGGTTCCACGTGATCCAGGGCTGCTGCTTTAGACATCCAGTGTCACACAGTCCATATCCTTTCTCTTTGTGGAGCTGGGTCCATTCACGCCAATTGAGCACTCCAGCCTTTTGCCCTCACAATGATCTGATATGTTTTATGGGTTGTTTAAAATCAAGCCCAGTTGCCAGCTACTTGGTCCTGGAAGACTTGTTACTGCTTTGCTACAAATTAAACCAAACGGTGAAAAGAAAGAAGCCAAAGCAATTTACACCATCATGTCTGACTTGATTAAAACTAATACGGGATTTTTAGGTTACTGTATTTTGTTGTCCAGTATGTCCTTTCTTTAAGCCATGTAACTGAATAGCTGATTTGAGTTCTAGGAAGGAGGAATATGCTTTAGAACCACTCTGAATTCAACCATCCTTCAAGAAGGAAGAGTGCTCTCTCGTGCCAGAAGTATGAACTAATCTTACTGAGTGTTTACTTTTTTGTTTACAAGACCTAAGACTCCAGTGCAGAAGTCTAAACAGTGACACTTGGACCTGCAAGCCATCACTGCTGGGCAGGGCGTTGGTAACTGGAACTGGTTGCACTTCATTGTAAAACCACTTGCAGAACTAGACTGCTCAGACTGTAACTCATTTGGTGAAAATATTTAACCTTTTAGATAAGTTTACTCATCAAAGTTAATCTGCTGAGTTTGGCACAGCTGAGAAAAAAGACCGATGCAGAAGTACTGGATGCAAGTAAATCCTGCATACAAAATCCACAAAAGTTCTTAATTTATATTGCAAATTTAACAGAAGTAATTCTGTCCCTTCCAGAGTTTCAGTTCTGATTAAAATGCAAATCTGTCTTCCCGTTGTTTCTTAATTTATTTCCTAAGCTTGAATGTGGGCATTGACCAAAGCAGAGTTATCCTGCAGAGCTTCTGCTCACTCACACTGTGACTGGTTGGACATCAAGCTGAGTTACTGGCAAAAGAGACCCTGCTGATGATGTGGTGAGGGCATTGAAACATCCTTCCACAGTGTAGTGGTTCACAAAAGGGAAAAGGATGGAAATTCCATATCAAAGCTTTTTCCCTCATCGCTTCTTCTATGTTAATTTGGACTCTAAGTACCTTTAGCAAGTAACTGAGATCACTGCCACTAGAAGAAAAGTTTTCAGATCTTACCCTCATTCCAATACTGCCTTTGCTGCAGCTGCTGCTGACTTCAGGTTACATACTTAAGACCTTTATTTGGATTTTATTGACCTATTTAGAGTGGGTGTGGTATTTATAGTGTATTATAGTATAAGTTTTAAAAGTGCTTCCAGAACAGAAATTAATTCCATGTCTTTGTTGTCTTAATGACCTTGTGCAAGAGAAGACACACATCTAGGAGCCCAAACTGTTGCTGTCTTGTCTGTTCTATCATGTAACCCACCGAGCCCCCAAAGTGCTGCTCTCTAGGGTCTCACTGAATCCTGTGCCTGCCCCAGCCCTACTGAAGCCAGGAACTTGGAGCAGAAGCAATAGTGTAGTAGGGTCAGCCCAGGGATTTTCATCAACCAGGAGACTCCTTTTCTGGCTTGGGGAGCTTAAGGCTGAGAGAATGGAGTTCTCATGCACTCCGCAGTGTTTGATGTCTGGAAATTTTCTGTTGGTTTTTGATTCAATCAAACCACAGCAAAAATAAAATAAAAAAAATACTTTTGCCTGGGCAAGTTTATTGTGGGATCTCTGCATAAGGAGAGAAGTCAGGAGGCTAAAGTCAAGCTGTTGGAGTCAACCTCAGCTGGAGCTTTGGGCAAATAGGACTGAAAACTGGGGCCTGAATGTCCCTGCAGCTTTCCTAGCATTAAGAAAACCAACCTTAGTCCAGTGGCTGGACATCAGTAGCGTGACTGCTCTGCCCTGGGCCGTACCCCTGTGTCACTGTCATGGCTGAGCCCTGGGATGGGTGGTGGTTTGGGGTTTCTCCAAGCACCTCAGTCAGATTCAAACTGGTTTATTAAACTGGTTAATTGGCAGCTTGAAAGGGAGGGGGAAAGCAAGGTCCCTAGGTCTCCCTGGTCAGTGCCAAGCCGCAGACTGTTAACTACTCCTGCCTTTCAGAAGCAATAACTGCGGATTTGGGGAACATATGGAACTAACTAGCCGAAAGGCTTTTATGAGCAGCTTTAACAGGGAGCACGGTTTGTGAGTAGAAATTCCAGTGGATGAGTTAATAGTTTCACTTTCCTTAGCTGTCCCTTTATAGGAAAAACAACAACAAAGCTGGGCACGTTCCTCCCACAGCCCCAGCTGTACAATGTGCCAATGCATCCAGGATTTCGTTTGGACACTGGGGGAGTCCTTTAGTAGATCCCCCAGGACCTGTTTTTCCAGAGCTATTTCCTGATGCTGACCTCATTAGGTGAGTTTCACAGCTCACTAATTCCTAGCAATAGCACAAGAGATTCAAGGAAAGGGGAAACCCGTCTTCTGTAAACCAATGGAACTGAACAGATTTGGGCAAGCGCTTTTATTGCTTTTCATTAATCTGGAAAATCAGGGACTTGAATTTTTCTTTCTTAGATTTTTTTTTTTCCCAAGTAACTATTTTGACCTGAAACTGTATATTTGATTTTCTGTTAGATCACAGATTAGGATAACTAAGAAAGAAGAACCCCTGCAGAACTGTTTATCCCAATATTTATGTTGCAGTTTGTTTTGAACCAAGTAGGAGAATGGGTATTTCTTTTCTGGAATTGCAGTCTTGGCACTGACAGGATATAGTCACTCAAACACTTCCAGTAATGCTTATTTAGTGTTTGCATTGTGGTGGCACGTGTCCAAAAGAGAGAGCAAAGGAAAACAATAAGTTGCCTGCTCAAAAGCTGACATCACAGTGTGAAATTTAAGTACTTGTTTTTGTGGTATTGTTATTAATCATGGGTCTGTGCAGGGGTCATCCTGTAATTCCAGCTACTGGAGTCCTGTGAATGCAAAGCTTGGCCTGAGAGTTTTCCTAGGGTTGCCTTTCATCTTCAAGTCTCCTGTATAGCAAACATACCAGAAGAACTCAGCTCCAATTTGTCTTAAGCTTAAAAAAAAAAAAGTGTTTCTTGTGTTGTAATGCCTGAATTTGTTGTCTGTTTTATCAGCAATATATTTCATAGGAAGGTTTGGGACCACTCAAGCATTTTATTTTGAATAAGGTTTCCTCATCTTATTTTACAGGTGCTTAATAGATGTCCCACAAAGCGCTTTTTTTTTCCCATTGTGGCATTGTTTGGGGATTTAGTTATAAAAATTGAAGAGGTGGATCTGGCAACCTTTCCACTTGATTCCACATGTGGATAGGTCCACCTGTTCACCACTGATGTAACCAGGAATGATGGTATATTTGATACAGGTTAGCTTGGGTTTTGTTTTCTGGGCCTTCTTATGCTCTTCAGCTAGAGACAAATGTCCAGAACATGGATAAGGTGAAGTTCTCTGGCACAGAGGCTGTGATTTCTCCTGCTTAGCTATCACATGCAGCATTAGCATAGTGCTGTGCAGCCTTCAAATGCCCAATTTGAAGCTGCTGGCCTGGCACAATAAAACAGGGTATGTGAATGGTTGTGGGAGTACCTTAGAACAAATGGCATTTTCATCTAGCTTTTCTCCCAGGTTCAGTGAAGAAAATTATTTCTGCTAGAAAGGCTGGAGTGTTCCTAAGCCAAATCCAAATACACACTTATTCACTCTTCCCTCCTTAAAAAGGTGGCAGTGGTTCTCTAGGTCTGTTTCTGTAGATTAGATTTACTTCCCTAAAAACCAACTCTCATTAAATTATCACATAAAATCAAACCTCCAACCTCACCAATGTATCTGCAGAACAATATTCAAACTGTCCCAAGGACAACTGCTGATGCCAACACTTCTGGGCAGTGCCAGCCTCGAGACCTTAGGACTTGCTGCAGTTGTGTCTGCCTGCTTTTTATGTGTGGTTTGGAGGTTTTATAATCCTTTACCTTTTTGAAGGTGAAAGTTAAACACCATAAACATTCAAGTTGACTTATATGGGAGTTTTGCTTTTGTAACCCATTCCTTCTGTTCCTGTGTGACTCCTGGCTCTGCAATCCAGAAGCACAGAGAGGGGGAATACTGTGTGAGTGTCAAGGTGATCAGTAAATCTGTTAGTGAAGGTCTTCACTGGTCCAGCCCCTTTTTCTTGAGAGATCCAAAGGCTGTGCAAAACAATTCAAAAAATGTCTGGACCAGGGTCCCTGGCACTGTATAGAACTAGTGGGACCCACTCTCACTGACCGTAAAACAGGACTGCCCTGAGGGCTGAGCTGGTGTCTCCAAATAAAATCTCTGCAGTGGGCAATGACACCACCCAGATTAAAAGGTTGGACAGTCAAAGTGGTGCACAGAGACAGATGTGCAAAAATGTCTTCAAAGCACACCAGGGTGAGGACCATAAATTGTGTGAATAAAAATGCACTTCCCAAGAGCCAAAGTCATAACTTCCCATTGCTTCCCAGAACAAATCCCGTCTGCTCTGTTTATTAGGTGGGACTGTGTATAGGCAGTCACTCTTAAGTGTGTTTATTTTGAACTCATCAGTTGTTCAGTAATCTCAGGCAGCTCTGGGAGATTTAACTCAGATAGAGGATTAGGCTGGGGGTCGTGGGGTCAGTGATATTAAGATAGAGAGAAGGGAAGGAAACAGCGTTTTTGTGGCATTATCTGAACAGTAAGGAAAAATAAATTCTGGTTTTAAGCTGGCTTTAACCTGACTCTGACGGAAATGGTCTACAAATCCAGCCAGGAAGCAGCAATTGTGATGAGACCCTGCCTCTCTTTAAATTTGTTTTAAGCCACCCAACCAAAATCCATGGTAGTTATGGCTTGTTTAAGCAAGACTTCTCTAGAAAATGGTTAATTACATATTCAAGTGTTTCAGTTTCTGATTTTAGCTTTCTTCCTAAAATAAAATCTGTAGATTAGCTTTTGGGGCAGAAGTTTGAACCCAGTGCTGAGCTCCCCACAGTGACAGCAGCGTGCTGGATGGGTTCAGCTGGTGGCCAACAGCACCTTGAGATCTCAAAGCTGCTCTGAGGCAGAAAGCAGGGAAATGAATGTCCTGGCACCAATGAAATCATGGGGGGCCATCTGCCAAAAACTGTAAAATAACTCATTCTCTCTCATTTGGAATCTTTGGTGTCTTGTAAGAAGTGAACTTGTATGGTGAACTTCTCTGGATCTTCTTTAATTTCTCAGTATCTCTAACCCACTGTAAATGTGACTGAAATAATGTAGTAGGTTCCAAACTTATTCAGAGGAGAAAGACCCAAAGCATTAATGCACAGGACTGGTTTCCCCCCACCCAAAAAAAAAAGGGGGGGGGGAGGTTGGGGGGAAGGCATTGGGAGTAAAGTAAGTAAGGATTTGTTTATTGCCTTCTTAATATTTTATCATAAAACACAGTCTTGCCTCAGGGCTTGTTGGTGGTTTGTATATGTGTGTGTGCCTGTGTGTATACATATTTTTGTATATAAAATCCAGTAACATCCATTGTTTAAAAAATCAAAAATGAGGAGGATTTTGCTAAAAGCATTTTGGGAAAACCTCTGCTCTCATTTTTCCTGTCAATGTTTTTCTAAGCTTTTATTTTTATTAGTCAAAATGTTTAGAATCCCCAGGAAATCCTGGGATGAACCATTTCCTCTTCAAGCTGTAGCCCTTAGGGGAAAAAGAAAAAGCTCAGATCCTTTCAAACATTAGAAATTTTTCATATTTTTTAAATTAGAGAAATACTAAGTTAGGAGGATGCTTAACTACAAGCCATGGTGCCAGGAAAGCTTGATCTCTTTGTAGAAAAGCCTGGAGAAACCCTTAGATCTGAGCAAGGAAATCTTTTCGGCTTGGCTCCTAATGGGGAACTGATTGCCAAACTGAGGTATAACAGGTTCAGTTGAAAGACCATCTTTTTTTTTTAAAGTAAATTAAAAACTAGCATTTGCTTTTTCTCAACCCAATTTGTGTATGTTAGTTAGCATTTAACAGCTTTTTATTGAGGCTGTTAGTGCCCTGAAGAGCCATTGTTATAATTAATATTGCTAACATTATCAATGTTATTATTAATAATTTAATATAAAATACTCATTTTTTATATACATGGGATTTTGCAACTTCCTCTCCTTCACCTTCAGATAAACTTCAACGGGAATCATAATTTAAAACTAAAAGCTTCCATCCTGCAAATACATATGTAAATTGCTGATTTTAAACTCCTCTTGGGTTCACTCCTTGAAGTGGGTTCAGTTGCTAAAATGTAAGAAGGTAAGAATTCAGGTCCCAGACTGGAGCTCAGCGGGGATTACCTTGCCCTGATTTTGAGATGATTGTTATTCTCTGGGAAGGATGGGACAATGCTGTTATAAATGAGAAAAGCTCAAAAAGTGGTGAAATATGAGACTGAGGGGTGCAGGAGTCTTTTCATGAAAAATGACACATCAATATAATTTTTCAGAAGTCTGAATTCACAGTAACCACATTCCACTTTATTTTAGGAAAAGTGTGTTTGTTTATTTATATAGTTCATGACAAAAGTATTCACTGTTATTTTTCTGATTTATTAATCTACTTTTTATCGAGTTTCTTCAGAAAGTTCTTGGAAAGCAGAACGTGTAAAGCCCAGATTTGGTGGTTATTGAATCACCAAGTATATATTACTCCCACAGTCTGTCACAAATCTAAAAAGATTTTTGGTCGTTCATATGTAATTTAGTGGTCCTTTTTTTATTTGGTTTTATTTGGTTTTTTGTTGGGGAGGCATGGGGGGTTTTTTGTGGTGGGCTTTTTTTGGGGTGGGGGGTTTTTTGTTTGTTTACTTGGGTTTTTTTAGGCTTTGTTTGGTAATTCAAGGGAAAAATATCTAATATTTAAGGATTTTTTTTTTTTGTTATCCAAAATTATGCAATAAATTGTGCTTCTGCTTTTTTGGTATTTTTCAGGTTTGGGATGAGGATACTGTTGGGTCAGTCTGTTGGGATAGTGTTACAGATTGGTGTCTCTGTTCTCACTTGGCAAATGGTAGGGTAAAGGAGGAAAGACAAAAGGAGGGAGACTAATAAGGAATTTCCTAAAGTTTCTGTTATTAAAAGCATGCACAAAGTTCCAATACACCTTTGACTTCAGAAGTTCAGATTATTTTGATTTTTTTCTCGAAAACCTGTCAACTGAGTTTGGGCTTTGGATTTAAACTAGGGTACAGGAAACAGGCAGAGACACCTAGACACCCTCAATTAGGGGAGTTTCCATTCCAGTGTCTGTCATGAAGCAAATTAACCAGCACAGAGAGCCCAGGAGTTCTGAGACTGTGACCTCTGAGCAGTAGGTATCTGTTATGAAGTTACACTCTGTGGAGAATATGATAGGGTCTTGCATCTGAATGCTTTTCCATTTGGGAATGCCTGAAGACCATCCCGTGTTACTGTGGGCCAGAATGGATAAAGGGAATAGACTTCAGCTGGAGGAAAGTCTTTCAAAGTTTTTTCCTGTAGTCCTTGTTGTTTTGATTCCTACTGTCTTTAACTTTTTCTCTCTTTTCCTGCCTGTGTTTCTGCAGGTGCTGTTTGCTCTAAACCAAACTCTGCTCCAACACGAAAGCCTTCGAGCAGGGAGTTTGCAGGCCCCCTACACCACTGAGGATCTCATCAAGCACTACAACTGTGGAGACCTGAATGCTGTGATATTCAACCATGACACTTCTCAGGTGAGCAGAGCTGTTCCAGATGGGCCAGAGAATGGAGGGAAAATCAGCTGCTTTAATAGCAGCATCCCAGTCATCACTTCATATTCTGATCCCTCTTTCCCCTCTTCCTTTTAATGCCCTGTTTTTTCTTTCCACACATGCCTCATTTGCCTGGTGAGAGAGTGGAATTTCCCTGGTTTTGCTCAGGCTCTGGGGAATCATAGAATGGTTTAGGTTCAAAAAGACCTCCAAGATCATCAAGTTTACTGCTAAGCCAGCACTGCCAAGTCCACAGCTAAACTGTGTGCCCAAGCACCACATCCACACATCTTTTAAATACCTCCAGGGATGGTGACTCCAACACTTCCCTGAGCAGCCTGTTCCAATGCTTGACAGCCCTTTTGATGAATAAATTTTTCCTAATGTCCAATCCAAACCTCCCCAATGCCACTTGAGGCTGTTTCCTCTTGTCCTACTGCTTGTTACTAGGAATAAGGAATGGACTGCCTGGAAAACTTTCCTAGGGATGTTCTTGAAAAAAGGTGAATTCTGGATGTTTGGGGCTGTTGAATGTAGACTCCTCATTAAGGGTGGAGGAAGAATCTTTGTAATGTTTGAGTATATATATAAAGAGGAAGTGGACTTTATGTAAATACTCTTTAAAGTAAATAACCTCTCAAACATGTCATAATTCAGTAATTCTGTGTGTGTCTCAGACAGCCCTTCAGTCTCTGTTTATCTTAGTTATCCAAAGCTATTAAAAATTCTCAAGGGAGCAGAAATCTGCTTTCCAGACCAGTTTGATGCTTCATGGCAAACTGAGATTCCTCTTTCTCCTTTCCAGTTAATTCTATGAAAACTTGGTCTTTGGATGTCATCTCCAACATCTCCTTTTTTTGGGATCAGTATTCCCAGATTGCAGTTTAAGGTGCAGTGACTCACTTGGGGCAAACCTGTGCAAATTTGACAGCCAAACATTATATGTGCCTTGCCAGTGAAAGGATTAAATCATGATAGCAGTCTACCATGAGTAAATGCAAATCAAGGAGAGCTATGTGACTTCCAGGGAGAGCTGAGATGGGGTAAGCTCAGTCTGTGGATTGGGACAGGGGCTCTGTGGGTCACTTGTTTCTCAGCAGAATAGCTGGCCAAGCAAGTGGGGCCCCAACGTGGGATAAAACCCTTTTGGTGTCCCCATTAACTCAGTCTTAGAAGATGAAGCATTTTTTTAGTGTGACTGAGCAGGAAATACCAGGGTGGTTAACATGGCATCACTGAAACAGAGTGTGTCATACCAAAGCTGCCAGAGCTGTTCGTTCTGGTCAGCTTTGCACTGAAAAGTGAGGGGAGAAAGCAGCTTGGGTAGGAATATGTCTTTTAAGATGGGGAATATGAGTTGGAAAAGGAAGAGAGCTCATGACTTTCAAGGGTCCTGGAGAAGTCAGTGGTTGTAACTATTCCTGAAATGTTGAGGCACAACACACATCCTAAACAAGGAATAAACAAGCAAGATGTAGTGGAATATTTGCCATGGATGCTATGAAAGAATTGCTAGTAGTCAAACCCATGAAGACAGTGCTGGTGTCTGAATGTCCTTGGTCACCTTTTAATCTCCACCAGTGTGATTTCTCCTAATAAGTAAAGCCTTTATCCCTAAGATGTTGTTGTCTTTCATAGCAGTTGCATGGACTCACAGACACCTCTGTTTTATTGATACATTGTCCTATAACAGACCTGTGGGTTAGACTTGAGAGGAACCTTTTGCTGTAAAAACTTCTTTATTCCTGCAAATTATTGGATTAAGTGTGAGTTTCAAAACAGTGTTAAAGACAGAAGAAAGAAGCAGCAACCATTCTAAGCTCAAGCCCTGGTGTTAGTCATGGTCCCAGAGTGCACACAGTTGATGGAGATTATAACACTTACAGGCCATGGAAAATTAAAATCCTTCTATGTTTACTGGTCCCTGCAGAACTCTAAATATTGTGCAGTACTGCTGGGTAAAGAGTTTTTTTGTTTGGTAGTGTTTTTATAAACCAGCTCTATGCCATTTATTTTAACTGCAAGCAGAACAAAATAGAAAATTAAAACATAAAATAAACTCCCTATTCAAATCAGGTTTTGCCAGTTGGGGTCATTCCAAAGTCTGTGGTTTTTTGCAAGGATGAAAGACTGTCTGTCATGGAGAGTTTTTGCCATTTGGTTACCAAATTAGATAGCCTGACTCAGATATTACACATGAAAGATCCTCCGTGGGATCTCTCTCTGGAGACATTAAATGTGGGCACAGGGATTTATCACGTGCTGAGTCTGTTGCAGTTCAGGGCAGGTACCCATGCCAGTCTTGGGACAAGAATGCCACAGAGAGTGTGTCCCTATTTCCATGATACCCAGCTGCTGGCCCAGCTCTTTAGAGGTTCTGATAAGAGTTGAAGCTGGTAATGTTACTACAACCTTGTAATACCCCGTAGTATGGAACAAAAGGTCAGGAATGGGGTTGTAAGAATCAACACCTATGTGAATGCTGGAGGCCAGGGAATTCAGCTCCATCTGGGGCAACTCAGGAGAACTGCAAAAGGATGTGACTCACTCTTTGAGGACTAATTTGGGATGCTGTTTAAGGTTATTCATGCCTGCTTGTCCCTCGAAGGTTATCAGGAGCTGTAGAATAAAGGTAAACTGTCCATCAGTTGGCTCAGTTCAGAGCTGATGTTTGAGGTGGCTGTAATGGACTGGGAAGGAGGTGACAAGGTCGCTGTGGGGACGGTGGCAGGGAGAGGGAGAGTATTTATGTGGGTGCAGTAACTTCCTAAATGCCTCCAGCATGACTCTTCAGTGATGAAGCAGCTTCAGCTGTCTGCAAGATGCTGAGCTGGCTTTAGTGCAAAAATCATCTTGAAGCAGAAAAGAGGAAATACCAGCATTGTTGACCTGACATGTTACGATAAGTTCCTTGAGCTCTTGAGCCTCCCCAGGAGATTTTGGGAAGTGTGAGGTTTCCTGCACATTCCTGGGTCCTGCAGCTTTGGGAGGAGAGGGCAGAGTCCTTCTGGGGCCAAGACTGTGCCAAGAGGGTGCACAGACAGGATGGTGCTGGGAGGAAAGGTGCAGGGGAAGGTACTTCCTAGTCCAAAGCAGGTTTTAGGTCAGAAGACAGCTCCTTTGTCACCCATGGGTAGGGAAAGAACCACCCCAGGGATATGCTGCTAATCTTGGGCTTGGGAAGTGCAGCTTAGCCAGGGTGCCCAGAAGGGAGGGGTGTGAGCAGGGCCCCATGTTCCTGACTCTTTCCTTTCCCAGAGCCATCAGCCCTGATGAGTGTGGAGGAATAAACAAATGCTTCTCAGTTTCAGTGGGTTTTTTAAATTTTATTTTAATTAAGAACAGTGAAAGAGGAAACACCTCTGCTTTCCTGTGGTTATACTGCATTCATCATTCCTCTCCCTCTACATTTTTTAAACTTTGTTTGTAAGCAGCATTTTATCAAATGTAAAAACCCTTACTTAAACTTAGTAAAATTTTATGGGGGAGAATTTAGTAAGTAAGACTATGACCCAAAAGTGCTGGAGGAAACTCCTCTCTTTTTTCAATAACCTTCTTCAAACACTTGATTCTCTTGTGACTTTTGCGATCAAGAGGCTTATGTTGAGGCTCCTGGGCAGAGAGTCAAAATGATCCTGAAGAGAAAGTAAAGCTAAAGATAGGATGAGTGTATTTTCTGCTCTTTCTCCAGCCTATTTTTCCCCTTGAAGAAGTCAGTTTCTTTCTCTGCTTTTATAAATGTTCCCTAAAAGGAAAAATGGATTGGATTGGATTGGATTGGATTGGATTGGATTGGATTGGATTGGATTGGATTGGAATCAGTAGTTTTGACTTCTGTATTCTGTCTGAAGCTCTTGCTAGGGAATTGAGGTCAGTGTGTTCAGAAGTATTAAAATGCAAAAAATCTGTTAGTTCAAAATTAGAAAATTATCTGTCTCCAGATGATACCTTTTTTACCTAAGCTAAACTTTTAGCTAAAGCTTTTCTAGCTTTACCGGTTAAGAAATTGCCTAGTCACCCAAAGCCTCCATGAAGAAAAAGTAGGGTGCAGAACAATTTATTGTTTATTGTGTAGGGCTTTTTGCACCAGTTACTTCCTGTGGTCAGTTTTGAGCTATTCAGTTTTTGAGGACAGTTCTGTAAAGCAAATTCATCTTTGCCAGCATTGAATTCTATGTTTCCTTGTACCCCTCTGTACTCTTTATTAAGAGGAAAATTGAAAATCCAACACTTAGATTTTTGTCCTTCAGCCCTTCCCAAAAATTGTGGCTGTGGTCTCCAGCTGTTATCTCTCATCTGCTGTCCCCAGCTATTCTGCTCACCTGAGGAGAGGCTCCTGTCTCAGGAGAAGATGGTTTTTCCTCTCTCACTGCTGATCTGGCATGTCAGAGACCTGCAGCTTTGCTGACCACTTTGTAGACAATTTCTACTGGCCCAACTACCCAGGTTTCATACTTATTATCTGTGTGTCCCATATAGGGTAAACATCACTGGGCATGAGTCATACCTGACACTTCCAAGCATCTTTCATCCAGGAAGCTGTGCAGTGAAGTTGTTTGGTGGTAACCACAGCTTACAGAGAGCTCTGAACCCCTTTCAGGTGCTGTGCCTCCTCCTTCAAGCTGTGTCCATCAGAAACAGCCAAGCTTCTTGGATACCTTACTTGAATGATGCCATCAATATCTCAAGTTGTCTCTGCAGTTTGAAATGCCATGGGTGGATTTAGATAGAGTGTTGCCTTCTGAAAAGCATATTATGATTTTGAAAACATGACATTAGAGATTCATAGACTAAGCCCATGTCAGTATCAGCCTCCCTAAACTAAAGAAGAAAACGTTTAGTGCCTCACTTCACGAGGCACTTGCTGTTTATAAATCACCAGGTTGTTACATACCCCTTTAAAAATGTTATCGTTCTTCGCTGAAACCCATCCTTTAAAATTTAAGGGTCCTGATAATTCTAATTACATCATTAACTTATCCCATTGTCATTTTGGATAAAATACAACTGGATTTCTGGCTCGCTTCTCAAATCAATGAGAACTATCTGTGGAATGCTCCAGCTTCAGGAACTGCAGAAACACACAGCTGAGACCATTAGGTAGAGTGTTGAATGACAAGCAGACCTAATTTGTCCAAGGAATGGAGTTTTATCTAGGGCAGAGGAAGATAAATCCATGAACTGAAGGCACAGATATTGTAACACAATGCTCTGGAAGCATCTTATCGTTCTCAGCCGTAACAAAGTGCAGGCAAACTGGCACAGCCTCTTGTTCCTCCATGGAAAATGACTGTGGTCTTTCCAGAAAAGCCAGTGCAAGGCTGTCTCCAGCACCAGGGGAGCCATCCCACGAGTTTCCCATGGTGGCTAGAGGCAGAGGGTCAGTCACACTTTGGGAGTGTTTGTCAGGAGGACACTGATGGCAGTCCTGATGCCAGGTGACACGAGTGTTCAGTGCTGCCTGTGCCCACAGCCAGCAGAGCCTGTCCCCACCTTCTGCTCTCTGGAGAGGCTCCTGCAGAGGAGCTGCCTTCCCATAGCTCAGAAGAGCTCTTGCTCTGCTGTGGTGGGATCATAATTTCTCTCCACTTGCACCTGAGTTACAGCTCCATGTTTTGGTACACTGGGAGCATTTGGAAGTGAACGAAAAAACAGGAGTGTAGCCAAAATTTTCGGAGTCTAATTTTCATATTATGTCAGAACAGGATTCCAGATTGGAGCAATATTGTATTTTGGCTTATGTGTTTCAGAAAATTGGTTGCAGATCCAGATTGAGAGTGAAGTGTACTTGTTGATGACAGTGCTGGGGAAAACATTGCAGAGATTGTTTTTTTATTAAGAATCTGGAACATACCCAGATAATTTCATGCTACAGGTTTTGAAAATAGGTTGTTCTTGGTTGAAAATTTTCATGACATCTTTGCACTTAAAGTTGTTTTACCTTGGAAGTTCTTTCCCTCCTCTTTCCATGAAGAAAGCAATGTGAGAGGAGAGAGAGTCATGGAGAAATTGGAACAAGACATTAAAAAGCTAAGATTTTTCTTTCAGACAGCTACGTTATTAGAAAAATAACATATTCACCTACAGAAAAGGGCTGATTTACATTAAAACATTTAGGGCTTGTTGACTATCTGTATTTATTAGAACAGGAATAGACTATAAATGACTATAAAAGAGTGATTGGTGAAAAATATTTGGAGTTGAAGGTGCTGCTTTCTGTGCAGTACTATATGTTTGCTGTAAAGCATTTACTTTCCCTTCATTTTAAAGAGCTGGTTTATGAAGTGTTTTTTGGTAATACTTGTTAAAGAGAAATGGAAAAGACTTGTTAGTATTTTAAATAGTATCTTGTTGGTTGAATGTACAAAGTGCTTTTTCTTCATGTTTTATTTAGAAGTTATATTTGCTCCTCATTATTACTGTGAGGGGGAGAAAAGTGGGACAAGGGGGCAGTTTGGTTGGTTTGGCAGGATCAGTGTCAGCATTATTGAAAAGACCATGTTCTTGGGTACCCTGGACATAACATTTCCTCACCTGACACTGTTAGTATGCATTACCAAATGGTGAATGCCATAGATTTGGTATCTCCAGTGTCAACTGGTTGAGCTCTCTGATGGTGACTTCAGACATAGATCTTCTAAAACCAAAGGCTTGTAGAGTTCTACCAGCATGGATGCAAAGAAATCCATTTCAGAGGCAACTTAATCTGAATTATTCCTTATGTTTCCCCTCTCTGGTCCTTGTTTCACTTCTAAAGGCTTTCTTGGAGATATTCTCCATCTTTTCATCTGGTACTAGACCTCTCAAGTAGCCCCATTGTAAAGAAAGTGAAAATCAGGTCAAAAGCTATGATCCAGTTTTTTTCAGATGCCAGCATAACTAGAAAGCTGGTTGGACTGGGAGAGGCCTGGACTTCTCTAGGACCAAACAGGAGGGCAGAGCCACCTCTGCAGTGCACTCCCTTGAGGGTCAGCTCCAGACATCCCATGTCCAGCCCAGCTGCTGTGGTGTTATGAATCAGATTTCTGCTCCTTGCTAAGTTATGTGATATTGTGCAAATCATGTATTTTTGGATCAGATTTGCCTCAGGTTAAAATAATATTGCAAATTTCACATACGTGTTAGAGCTTTTCCTAGAATCTCACTAAACAGGGATGGAAAGAAAACCATTGAAGAGCCCTGAACAATACATATCCAAGACAACCAAACCTGAGTTTGTACCCTCTACTAAGCAAGTGTTTTCCCACTGTGTAAAAGAAGACAAAATGAAAAATACTTTTGGAAAAAGAATTGCAGTTCTTTAATAAAGGAACCCCAAACCCAAACCTTCTGGCCCCATTTTTTTCACTTTATTGCCCTGCTTTGCCCTTTGATCAGTGTCTTTCCTTGGGTGTCACGGCAATATACTAGGTGATGGTTTTAGTATCTGAACAGAAAAAAAAAATATTCTTTGTCAAAGAAAAGAAACCATTTGGAAGGGAAATAGAAGAACTTGAACTTTTCCATATGTTTGCAAGCTCATGAAAGCTGGCCTCAAAAAAATCCCAACGTTAAAAGGGTTTTAAGTGTAGCAGGAGTATCATTAGGTTGTTAAGACTTACCCTCCCCTCCGAAACCCCCAAGCCTTTATTTGCATACACTGCAGGCTTGTCATCCTTAGTCAATTAATGAGCAGGTCCCTGTAATCTGGTCCTAAATATACTCCACATAGTTGGGTGAAGTTTGCAGAAAGGGGGCCGGGATCATTGTTCTGACTCTGTTTTGTTAAGATTTCTTTAATCAAAACATTCATTCAGATAGAGAGGCCGGCTGCATATTTTGGCATTGCAACCAAGGGGGAGCAGGGACGGGGTTGGGGTGGGGAAGGAGGCCTTGGAGGAGGGGTTGATGTTGCTTGCTTCTTCTTTTCCTTTTTTTTTGTCCCAAGTGCTTGGAAAGCAGCTATTTAACTGGTGTGGAAAAACAAATAGAAAACATACATGGAGGTCATGACTTCTCAGGGATTTGTTGAAAGTCTTTCTTAACAGGGATAGAAATATCACTCCCCAAGCTGTGAGTGTGCAAGATGCACAGCCCATCCTTGTGGCCTTTCTGCCTTTTTTCTTTTCTTTTATTGTCTTTTATTTTTTTTTTTTTTACATGGTTTCTTTTGGCCCAAATGAACAGGGGAGGCAGAACTAGGCAGGACACACAGCTGTTGTTTGGCCAGGTGCCACATGGAAGAAAAGCCTTGTCAGGATGGGTTTGGTGCTCCCAGGGAGGGTGTCCATGCAGGTGCAGCAAGGGCTGAAGCTGCAGATACAGGGGTGTCCCAGGGCTGCAGCCCACCCTGCCTGCAGGCAGCTTTACACTCAGGCCAGCAATGACTCCTGCAGCTTTTGTGTCACCTGCAGAGCTGGTTTTTAAAAGTATCATTCACTGTCCATAGAGACTACACTGGCATTCAGCCTGCTCTTCCCCTCCACATCTTCTCCTATTTGTAATTTTCCTGCATTTACAAGTTTAGATGCTCCAGTGGCCCCAAGATCTGAGGTAGCCAGTTTGAAACTCAAACACCTCTGTTTTCACATCAAGTTGCCGTGGCATGCTGAGAGAAATCCCACTAGCTTTAAATCAGAGAGGCCAGTTACAGAAATCTCACTAACCCAAAAGGTGATGTAACTGCAACATCTGTGGACCATGAGCACTGATGGGAGGTGGGCAGGGATTAGCTCATGGCCAGAAGTGGCTCCCCAGAGTTGGTCCCAAGAAATGTTCTTGCTTGTGTTCTTCACTTCCCTTCAAGCAAAAAGTATTTTTGCCTTTTCCCCCTCCAACTCTGGAAAAGGGAAAGAAAAGATGGAATTGAACTTTACTTCAAATATTAAATACTCCTTTTACAGTCCACTCAGACTTCTAATATATTACTTTAGTGCATAGGAGAAAGCCATAATGGGTTAATCACATGCTCAAACTGGAGACTGCTCCTTCCTGGTTTCCCTTTTCCATAACAAGCTGGAAGCTTATCTTCTTGGCAGCTGCCAACTTTGGGCTTTGGATTAAATCAGTTTAACCTGACACTCCCTCCTTGGCCATTGCTGGTCTCCCTCATGAAGGAATCTTGGGAGTGCTGGAGGAAAACCATTTGAGTTGGCAGCATCTTTTGCTTTTGTGGCAGCTACGTCTTCCTTGTGGAGATACTCACTCTCACAGACCATTCACTTTGCACTATTTCAATCCTTCCTATCAGAGGCTGCAGTAAGAGGACATTGCTCTCCCAGATGCCAGAAGGGTCCATAAATCAGAGGAAAACAGGTGTCTTAAAGTCCAGAGCAGTATATTTTGCAGCCCTGCAGTAAAAGCCACAATGCCTTGTCAAGGCTGGTTAACAGGAGGGTGTCCTCCCTTCATAAAGGAATGATAACTAGATCTCAGATGTCAGCCTGTGACCCAAGAAGGGCTGGTGTGAATTTAGGGCCGTCCAGTTTGCTGGAGGAGCCAGTGGGTGTTGGGATGCTGTTCTGGCTCCCTGGCAGCCCCCATAAGCTGCCTGTCAGCTCATGAGATCCTTATCTTTCGTAATGCTGTCAAGTGTATAAAGGTTCCTGACCTGCATGGTGCAGGGAAAATCCTTCAAAGCGGGATCCCTTACTTGTCTTCTGGCTCTGCCCACATAAAGCTCATAAACCAGAAGACTAATAAAGAGAACCCAATCTTTATAGTGTTTAAAGAAAATGTAATGTATCTGGGAACAACTCCCTGCTCACAACTGGAGATAAGGATTATGAGTGTGGAGGTGGAGCTCTCTTGTCAGGGAGGGATGGATGGGGTTTGTATTGAGCTGCTGGACTGGAACTCTGGAAGCTGATGGCCAGCTCCCTGTCTTGCCATAGCTGTCCCTTTGACTCTGGGTTTGCTGCTTTCTGTTTTCTCTATTTAGCTGTGAACCCTCTGGGGAGAGAAGGAGAAATAAGGAAATAAGGCATTTGTTTTATTGAGAGATGCCCCTGCAACTGTCAGTGATGATGCTGTACATGCAGGAGTTTGGAGTTTGGATATTTCTCAGGAGATGAGGCTGGAAATCTTGAGTCATCTGCTGATTAGGACAGTGGGAGAGAGGAATCTCAAAAGCCTAGAGGATTGACCAAGATACAGGAAGATAATTGCTGAAGAGGTTTTAGGATCACTGTGTGTTTCATGGTAGGAGCTGGCTTCCCATTTCCCTATCTCAGCTTCCTCTTCTCCATCTGCAAGTAGAATTATGGTTGAAGATCACCTCTGCCCACAGGCAGGTGAGGAAAGGCACACAACTCTTTATTCCAGTGTTGGTAATATTGTTTTTTGATTGACATAATATTACCATTTGAATGCACATTCCAGAAATACACTCTCATCACTGGAACAGAACAAGGCTAAACAAGGTTATCAGAGGATTGGGAAATGTAGTGCATAGAAGTAGGAATGATAACACCGTTATTCCACATATGATAGTGGTTTGATACTGGACTGAGTCTAGAGCAGTTCCACTGTAGCCAATAAATCCAAAGTAGGAAAAAAATGTAATCAAAGATGATGGTGCTTATGTATGTCCAAAAAAAATTATTTGCAGATAGATGTTCAGAACTTTGGCATTGTGCCTCTGCCCAGAATATTTGTCCAAATATTAAAAAATAGTAAATTTTAAAAATAGACTTTTAATGTAGTCCCGTGTCCATGAATTTTCAGCTGAACTTTGGCAGTAAGCCCTAAATGTGATAAAAGACTCTGCACCAATATATTTTGCTTTTCTCTTTTTTTTTTTTTTTTTTTTTTTTTTTTTTTTTTTTGTCTTTTCTGTCTCTACAGACAAAGCTGAAAGCATAGCATTGATCTTGAGTTATGGCTGATGCATTTTTCTAAGCTAAAGTATCTTGTTAGCTCTTATGCTAATGATTGCAGCAGAATCCAAGCCTCTGTGGAAATTTATGGGAAGAGAGGTTACTGCTGAGCATAGTGTTGGACTTTGGATCTTCCTTTGGGTCCCTCCAGAGCCAGACTGAGCCAGTGCCTTGTATGTAACATCAAGGTAGAAAGTCTTGCTGTCCCCATTTTACAGATGGACTTTTGAGACACAGGAGGAATAAAGCAAAATGCTTCAAAGACACTTAGTGGAGGTTAAGTGCTGAGTTTCCTTTGAAGGTTTAAACCCAAATGACATGCTTGTGATCATGTAAGAGATTTGTATCACCCATGGGAGCAGAACAATTTTTTCAGGGTAGTGTCATAACCACTCCACAATCCTTCCTCTTTCTTCTCCCTAAAGCTCCCACTGACTTCAAAGGTGAAGAATTATGGCCAGCATCCCACAGCACTGTGAGCTCAGACGTGCGTACAGAGCTTTATCCACACATATATTCCATCAGGGATACTGACTCAAGTAAAACTACACAGACAGAGGGAAAGGGAAGAAATTTTTGCAAGGCTGGGATTTCTTTTTTATTTTCTCATAGTCCCTTTTTTTAACCTTGTAAGTTTAACTGAGCAATGCAGGGTGTACCTAATGACCGAGTTTGTGGTCCGTCTGTACTGTCTGTAGGAAAGCTGTAACCTAAAGGAAATGGGAATAGAAAAAAGGAGGAATGCTACTTTATTAAAAAAACAAAATATTCTTTCTTTTGAACACCTCAATGAGACACATTATTGAGTTTCCACTAGAATTATATATAAATATGACTTGGTTGGGTTCTCAGAAAAATGCACACCTTGCAGACACTGGATGTAAAGAATCTATTTATCTCTTGTCATGTGTATCCACTAGAAGTGAGCACACCCCAGGTGATGCATTTTTCTGCTGATCCAGCTGTTTTACACTCCTAGGTGAACAGCAAAATTAGCAGTTTGGATTTTTCAACAGACACAAAATCTACTCCATTTCCCCCTTCCCTTTTTTTCCTTTTTTATTAGCAATATTCAGATATTATTAGATTAGTCCCTCACCCAGGGTCACAGCAAAAGTCTCATCCATTCACTCTCAGGTCAAAAACAACAGATTCATATCATTAAAATTTTAATTTTTTCACAGAATGGAAACAAAATAAAAGCAGAAGGGGGAAGGTGCATCCTTTTGGTGCATATTTAGCCCATCCTTCTAAAATAACAGGTCTTCTCTATTCCAAAAAAAAACCCCAAACTTAAATTCTGGCTCCAGTTAAGAATTTCCTAATTGCGTGTGACTGTTTCTTGACTTCCTGATCCCTGTCTGGTTTGAGGGTTTCTTAAATCAACAGGAGCAGCTGTCTCCCTGAAGCCAGGCATGGTGTGTGTCACTGACTGTGGAAAGGACCTGGATACAGGGAGGAGCGGAGGTGATTAATGGGGCAAGTGTCACAGCTCGGAGTGTGGTTGCACTACTGTGTAGGAGCATACTTACTACAGTCATTTATCTTCTGTCCCCTGCCACACACGCACCAAAACACACCTGCAGATTTTATTTTTGCCAGGCATTAGAAATGCAGGAATGCACACAGTGCAGCAGGACTTGTAGCTGATGCTGTGCCTCTCTAGGTGATGCCTTCCTTTGTCTTGTTCTTTGGGAAAGCAAAAGAAAGATTGACAAAATCCAGTTCTTGGTTTTAAGTTTATCCCTCTGCCATTGGCAAACTTTTTCCCACAGAAGAGAAGGAAAAAAAGGGAAGGGGGAAAAATAGGAAAGTGGGGGAAAAGGCAAGTAAATGGCTCTGTTTTGTGTACTGTGTTTTAGGATAAAGAGAAGGAACAAACTATAGGTTAACTATGGATGTAGGATTGCAAGTAATGGAGTTGAACAAGGAGGTGAAAGGTGCTTGCCTTCTTGGCAAAGATCTTATACAACATCTGCTTTTTGGCTGTCTAGACCTCCATCAACGGTGGGATGCACAATGTTTGGTCCCCCAGCATTGCTGCTCCTGCTTTGTGTTGTGCTCACAGGCAAGGCTTTACCTTGCTTTCCCCAAAGCATCTCAAGTGATTCAAAACCAGGTCCCAGCCTTCACTTCCCTTCAGCCAGAAGCAGGGAAGAAGAGACTTCTCTTAGGTAGATGTTGAACCTTCAGATGCTTCCAGAAAATGTCACCTTCCACTTCAGTGCCTAAAGGCTTCCCTGACTCCTGCCTGAGAGCCCCAGTGTAGAGGAGATGCAAAGGTTTGTGATATCTCCTAGGACCAGTTGATTTGCAACTTTGCATTACAGAGTATAAAATGGCTACTCATTCCTCAGACTTGATTCCTGCAATATAAATCTCTCCATGTTTTTCACCAGGAATGGAAGGCACTATGTTCTTTGCTGCTGTAGCCAGCAGCATTTTATCTCTTTGACACCATCAGTCTGCTCCTCCATCCCTTTGAGACAAACACATATTCTTGCCAGACACAGAGGTATCTTCCTTGGGCTTTCACAGGAAACTGGTGTCTCCAATAGGTCTGACTTAATGGGACTTACTGCTTGTTGAGTGCTGGCTCAGGGCTAAACTGAGAAGAAGGTCCAAAGTACATCCATGCTATGAGGAGTTCACAGGTTACAGTGGTGATGCCAAGCCATGCTAGAAAGCCTGGAGGAAGGAATGACTCAGGGAAATGTGACTGAAACCTTAAAGAATTACATGCTGTGAGGAGCATGGTGATTTGGCAAAGCAGCTTGAGAAGCAGTTTGGAAAATCAAAGGTCCAGCTGGTCTGTGAGACTCAATAGGCTGGGGCAGGGTCTCACACATGGAGTATTATCCCCATCCCCTTGGGATCCCCTGGTTCACAAGATGTGGTCCTCTTTTCTGTCTCACTCAACTGGGAGCAGCCTTTAGTGTGAATCCAGAGTGAGCTGTAGACTCATCCTGCATGATGCATGTTGAGAAATCTTTGCTGCTTGGTCCCTCACATATATTAGGAGTAATGCAGATGGGGCTGCAATAAAAAAGCTTTAAGGAGAGTCACTGGGAAGATGGAAATCTGTTTTTTCTCCCCAAGACATGCTGAAAACTTTTGGAGAAGCAGTATAAGCAAAGAGGGTGGGAAGAGACAGAAATTGTTGTGCTAAAACCATGTGACCAAGTAGAATGGAAATAGGTGGGCAGAAAAACAAAATCTAAAGGCAATTTTTAGAAAATGTGTACAGGAATTTTGTATAGTAGAAAACCAGAAATGAAATTAACCCAAGTAACAGAGTCACTGCACCAAGTGTTTCAGCACAGTGAGTGAGGGATGTTCCCCTCATGGGCTGTGCATGCAATGTCATTACCACTGACTCAGATTAACACTGGAAATCCTGGCAGCTTTACATGTACCTAGGGACTCAGAAATCTGAACCTGGGGTTTGCAGTTTAAGTTGCTTTCCAGTGGTGAGGGACAGAAAATCAGCAGAACGTGCTTGGGGGTCCTGTTGGCAGCCATCAAGCACTGCTCTCATACAGCTCTTCTCCCTGCAGGGCACATGGGCTCCCAAACCCTTGTGGTAGAGCTGGGACTTTCACTGTTTCAAAACAAGGTGTTGTCCTAATAATCAGAGACTTTTGGCTTATCTGTCTATTGGATCTTGGCTCATTCCTGGGTCTGCTGCCCTGACCCAAGTCCTTGGGCTTTCAGCCTTTCTGCTGTGCCTGTGAACACCTCACAAAAGCAGGGACTGAAAGAGCAGTTCTTGTGGAAGTCCCTTCCTCGGATACATCAGGAATATTCCAGGGATTTATGTGCTGCAGTGCATGGTCTTCTCTGGTGAGACCTAATAGCAGGTAAAGATAAGGGGGTTTACCCTGTGTGCATCTTCCTGTGTCTGCATTTCTTATCCTTTTGTCTCTTTTTAAACTGTTAGGTTCTTAAAAAACCACATGCACAAGCCAAATCTTACAGTCCTTGCTTAGTTCATGGGGACCTCAGCTGAGAACAGATCACAGGAATTTGTATTAAACAGCCAGTCCTTTTTTTTGAACATGCATGGAATAAAGGTCCAAGTAACTCACCCAAATGTAACATCTGAAACTACATTTTCACAAAGGGACAGAGAAAAATCAAAATCAACTGAAGTTTCCTTTAGTAAAATACTAGTTTCACTTTAATTGGGATAACTAGGAAATTTTTTTTTTTGAGAGTTCCTAACAACCTCCCATGCTCTGATCCTCTAGTGGTTTTAGTGGTTTTTTGTGTAATAGTGGTGCTCAAGTGGCTTAAAGAAGGCTGGATTAAAACTTGCAGTGTTTTGTGGGTTCCTTAACCAATGCCACCTGGCTATGGCCTCTCTCTCTGTTTCAGGTGCCAAATTTCATCAACACGACACTCCCACCCCACGAGCAGGTGACAGCTCAGGAAATAGACAGCTACTTCAGACAGGAGCTCATCTACAAGAGGAATGAGAGGATGGGGAGAAGAGTGATGTCACTTTTAAGGGAGAACAGAGACAAGAGCTTCTTCTTTGCTTTTGGAGCAGGTATGGCATGATTTTTTTCTGTTTTACTTTGTTACCATGATTGGAAGTAAAGTGTTTGGAATGCTTCAGGTCTTTGGGCCTGGGGAAGATTTCTTAAGAAGCTTCCCTTTGAAGCAGAAAGACTTTTGTTTGTCCACATCCACTTCTGAAATGGAGTAAGTTGTTGTAGGAGCTGGGTCTAGGTCCAGGCAGGCTGCGCACAGGCTGCACTTATTTTTTTTTTTTTCCATCTGGCTGTAGAAATGTGAAGCTATATGCACTTTTCATGCTGTTGTGTTTGTTTCCTCCCCAGACCTGTGGGCTACTTGGCCACAGGTGTAGAAGATGGTTCAGTTGCCTTTGAATTTGTAAGCCCAGGTGCTGATGGCAGTGAGTGGCACAACACAGACCCTCTGGTGGCACAGGCACACATGTGTGTGGCTCCAGAAGCTGGCCCAGGATTTCAACCCTTCTGGGCTTGCTGCACTTGAACCTTCTCTATGGGTGACTAAGCTGCTCTGGTGGTGTGTCTGTACAGACTGGCTGGTTTGGTGCTTTGCACAGGTGCATGAGTTGTGTGTGTAGCTAAATACCAGCATTTTAAAGCATTAAGTAAAAATCCAAAGTATTCCTCTTCCTTTTTAAATGCTCTCCCTGAAGTCTGCAGAACAAAGACGTCTGCAGTGCTTCTGTGAGCCTGCAACAGTACACGCTACTGTCCTCTCTCTCTCCTTTTTTTATTTCTTTTCCCTTGACCAATGGAATTCACATTTCTGTGTGATAAGAGTATATATAATAGCCATTCAGGCCCCTGCTCAGCAGAATCCTGAGGACCAGGTTAAAGTCTCTTGAGCTCCCTCGACTTCAAGGCAGGCTGAGATTGGTGTGTCGAGAACAGATCTGTTCCTTCTGCTCCCTCTCCTTGGCAATCTCTCATCTTTGACAGAACTTTGCTTCTCATCCCATGGCTCTTGCTGTGAACTTTGGCAACAACTCACCTTTCGCTACTCACTTCAGTGGGAATTTTGATTAAAGACTGTGGGTTTTAGCAGAGACACGTGCATTTTGATGTATTTATTTTTTGAGTGTATCCGGACTGAATTTTCCCAAGCTTATTTAATCTCAGGCTTGGCTGATATTTCTGGCCAAGAAGTTTTGCTTAACTGTTTTTACAGTAGGAAAATATATCACGATGGCTCATAATTGGACAGGCATTCATAAAAACCAGCCTGTCTAACCCAAGGAGTGAGGTTTATCAGAGCTTATTGAACATGATGGCTTAGATAACAGTTTCCAGTTTTGGAAATCCCTTAACCAGTACATAAATGGAGCTGAGAGGATAAACTGGGCATTGCTGCCTACTTGTCGTGCTCTACACCTAGTCCACAGACCATGGACTGGGCAAGTCATGGATCCAACCCACTGCAGCTGTTTCTTTGTGCTAATAACAGAGGTGAAATTAAGCCAATGGATGCTAATTCCATGTTGCATTCTTTAAAAAGGCACTTCTAACTTACGGGAGGTTTGAGCTTTCTTTCCCTGTCCCCATCAGAGGGCACCTACCTGAAACTCCCAGGGAGCATCCCTTGGGATAGTTGGCTCATAAAGAGCAAGTCTTATTTTGTCTTTTAGTCCCATTTCTGGTGATGTTGAAAACTGCCTTTGTTGCTGGGTTGTTTTGTTTCCCCAGCATTGAGCGTGGCAGGACAGAACAGACACACGCAGCCAGCTTTATTGAAAACTGGGATGTGGGAGCTTTTTGTTTTGGGTTCTTTGTTCCAGCATCCTTTTGGCCTTTCTCACCAAACTGGGCCATCCCTGCAGGCTATCCCTGCTTTAATTCATGTACAATTAATTCGTGCTTTCTTCTCTGGAGTGTTTTTTTCTTCATGCAGTGAACACTAAGAATATTAATTTTTTTCAATGCCAAAACTTTTATATGTCTAAAGTGCAAGCAAATTCATTTTCTCTTATGATTCAAATGCAGGTTTTTTTCCCTGAAGAATTTTTGTTTCCTCTTTCCCCCATGCATTCATGAATTTGAAGAGTAGGTTTCACGGATAAATCTCTTGTTTTGCATCCTTATTTCTAGTTCTTTTATTTTGGGGGGTTTATTTGGTATGTGCTTGGGTCATTAATTCAAATTGTTCTATAAAACTTTGAGGGTTTGGTTTTGCCTTTTATAAAAATAAAGGACGTTTTTGATGAAAGTTGAGGCTTTCACATATTCTCATGAATTCTGAAGTGCAAAATTTTAGGAATGCACTTTCAGTTACGATAGGTATGATAGAGTCTGTGGGAGTTTATTTACTCCCAGAGCAATGCAATTTAAGATTCTGCATCTCTGAGACTGACATGATGAAGGGGAAAAAATTTGAAAAAACATATTCTGAACAATGTGCTTCAGAAGATATTTCCCTTTATGCCAAGCATGATCTCTGCATGAATCCCTCAATTCTGAGGATATTGGAACTAATGAATGAATAGTAATTAAATTATATATGTGTATTACGAATTGTTTTCCAAATTTCATAATCTCCATCATAGTTTCTGGGAAAGGAAGAATCAGATAAAACTGTGCTGGCAAATAAAATTGGGAAAACAAGTATTTTCCTAAGTAAGAAAATAAGGCTGTTATGGGAAAAGCACCTTGGAAACACTTCAAGAAATGCAGTTTTACAGACCAGGGCTGCTCTAGGAGGGAGCCCCAAGCCCTGCAGGATGATTCATGTGGACTCAGAGGTATCCTGTTACTCCCAGGTATAACTGGAGCCAAGGGGCTGGGAAATAGGATCTCTCCCAGAAAACAGCCCTCCCGAGGCAGAGCCCTGCCTGTTCCTCTGGTGGCCTCCCTGCAGGGAGCTGTACCTTGTGGATGCTGCTGCAGTGAAGTTTTACCTGGCTTTTGCACAGCTGCATGCAGCTGCTCTCTTGGGACATCATCCTCAGCTTATGGCAAGGTCCCAGTGCCGTGGATGGGTACTTCTGTACCATCTAATAATCAGTAGAATAAGCTTGACTAAGGTAGAAGGCACCACGTAGGTGTCTTTGCAAATTGCAGTCAGGTTTGGCTAAGTGTATCCTACTTCATGGCTGTAGAACCAAAAAAAAAAACACAAAAAACTCAAATCCAGTGAATGTCTTCAAATGAAAAACAAGATGATATCCTGGCAGCCTGGTGGTGCAGGAGCCTGGTGCCACTGAGCTGGATGATGCAGGTATCTGGTTTTTTGGTAAAAAAAAAAATGGGCATTCATGGAAAACTCTGTTTTCTTCTGGAAAAACAAGTCCATTTTTGCAGATGTCAGTCAAAATCACAGATGCTTGGGTGTCATTGCTCTTGTGTACACTGGGATTCCCACTAAAAGTTTCACTATGTGCCACTTAGAGCTGTGCTGCAAAGACCTTGTCGTGCATCCTAGGAGAGCTGGTTCTGAGTCTGAGTCTAACCTGCAACAGCACGAGGCTGTGAAACATCCTACACACAAATCCTGGGGAAAAGGAATGGGCAGGGGACAGACATTTGAATATCCAAACAAGCTGAGATAAAACAGTTATTCATAAAGTGAAGCAAAGTTTTTCTATGCTGTTGAAAGATGGGGGGTTTTGTTCCAGTCAAAAGTATTAAAACAAAAAAAATTACACAATTCTGAAAGGAACTTTTCCGTTTTCTGTCATTCTTAAAAATAAAAAATAGACTTTTCAATAGATTTCTGCCTTTTCCATCTTCCATGACTTTACTTACTATTTAAATATGTTGAAGTGATTCAGACTTTTAATTTATTCCTTTATAAAACATGTAGAAGTGAAAATAGTAATTTTTTTCTTTCTACTTTAATTTCTTTCTCTTCTCCAAGAAAAATACAGACTCTGGGTAAAAGAGACTCAGCCCTGCACCCAGTTCTGTGGACTTTGTTCCACTCCTGCCAGTGTTTACCATGTTCAGGTTTAATGTGAAAATCTCACCATATCTGTATTCACAGTAACTGTACCCCAGGAATGAATCAGCAGTTATTGTTTGTGCAGTTAAATGATATTTTTCATTTATTGGACAAGGTGACTTTTTCCTTTGAATGAATAATGGTGCTAAATAGAGTACTTCCAAGTAAAATCTGGGCATTTACTTGGGTTCTCTGTTTTGAAAATCATGATGGTTTACTTGGAATTATTGATCTGTAATAACAGTGAAGTGCATTAGACATCATTTATACAGACAATTTATAAAGGTCCATTTACAGTCAAAAAAGAGACACACAGCCAAGAGCACATGGGCTGTTAAGAAGAGTTAATATTTTGGCAGCTAAGACCATACACATGAAGTCAATGTTTAAGAAAAAAAAACACTCTGGCTTATTTCATTTTTATGGGCAAATAATTTTCAAGTAACACTTATGATAACAGATGGATAAATTTATGTCTGCAGTTAATTTGAACGATAATTTCCTTAGGATGTTTTACTTGCGTTTTTTTTCTTTCTTTCTTTTATGAGAGCTGTCAGTTTTGTAGCTGAGTGCTGGATTTACTGCTTCAGAAATTCAGATGCTGCTCCAGTTCACAATGTTTATTAGCAGCCAAATCAGTAGGCTTTAAGTCAGTGGGTTTTGTTGTTTAAAATAATAAATATATCATAGAGAATATTCTTTTACTGAGACAGAGTTGAAATGCAAGTACCATAGCATCTCCCACCATAGCAAGAGGGGAAGCAGATTGTCTCTGGACCATAGTTCTGGGGTGGAGAGAGCACATGTTAAACCATCCCACCAGCCTCCACAACATCTGAGAGGTCAGAGAGGACCCAGCTGTTGTCTGTGGTGTGGTGGAGGCCAGATTGCCCACAGCTCCTGATGAAGCTGGTGATAAGAGAGATCTGTTTGTGTGACAGTCGGAGCACTCTTGCTCATCTGCAGGCTTAAGTGGCTGAGTTTATTTATATTTGTTGATGGATTAGGTATTTCTGAGATGTCCTGAAAGAAAATAAATACAGGCTTTGCTGTAGATGTCTGTGTGCTGCCATGAAAGCAGAAGAATCCATCCCAGAGTAGCAACAGCGGACGTTGATAATTTCCATGCTCAGAACAGGTGAATTCCCTGCCCATCCTTCAGAATTCTCTCACTCATCACTGGATGGGCACCACACCAGGAATTATTCTGGTCATCATAAATTAGACTGTTAGCAGGAATTATTGAATAGTTTGGGTTGAAATAAGCCTTTAAAGGCCATCTAATCCAAGCTATCAAACAGCAGTTACTTGCTCCCAAAGTAGGTGTTCTCTGGTGGTTCTTCATAATGGGGCTCAGAAGTGGGGTGCACTCTGTTTTCAGTAGGGAAAGGGAGAATTGTGCAGCTTTTCTATAGGACGGGACTGGTACAGGAACACAATATTAAATCTTCTCACTGTAGTCCTCAGCTCCAGCTCTTTCCCTTTTGTCCTCTCTGCAGAGGATTCCCAAGGGAATTTCAGCACACACCATTTTAGATACTTGCTGTGCCAAAGACAGAAGCAGGCTCAGCCTTCACTTTCTGCAGTGAGCAGGAGTTAGGGACATCTCCAAGGTGACTCAAGCCTGCAGTGGTCTTGAGCACCACAGAGATGTTCTTATTTTTCTCTGAAAACTAAAGCATTCCTGAGGAGCTATCCAGATGATGTAGCTTGAACATGCTTCATCAATGGGTGCTGACCACAAGCTGACCAACAACTGAACTGGAAGATTATGGATGTTAAGTTTTGAGGGAAGGGGGCAGAGGAGAGGTGGTGGTGGGATGTTGTTAGAGAACAATATTTCTACTCAGTAGTCTGGAAAAGGAAAGGAAGTGATGGATACTATGAGCAACTGCAACACAACTAATTAAAATGCTGAGAGCCTTTGTGAAAGCTTTAGCACCTGGCATGGGATCTGGCATTGGGGTTCACATGTGTTACTTGGAAGTGTTTTTTCAGGAGGGAAATGCCTTGAGACCGCTGTCCAACTGCACACTGAGGGATGGGGATTTACAGATGTTGTATATACAAATAGCTGCTTTCCACTCCCAAATGAGGCAGTATTCAGTGCAAATCAAGCACCAGCACCACTGTTGTGTCACTGGGAACCAGCTCATTGGAAGTCTGGTCCTCTCTCCACCAGGATTGTGGAGCTCTTTACAATTTTCACTCATCATTTCGGATCCTGTGTGGGACACAAAAGTTAAAAAAGGAGGGGAAAAAAAGAAAAAAGAAAGCACTTGCAGGCTGGAATATAAAGAGACTTTATCCCCCAGGTCAGGCATCCTGATCCAGTGCTGATTAGTGGTGCTACTGACATCACCAGCACAGTTCATCAATGGGGTTGTCTCAGTGGAGCAAGAAGTTGGCGACCAGGAGATTGAACTTGGCCAGCCTACAAAAGAGAAGAAAGGGTGAATTAACAGTTTGCAGATGCTAGAATTCCCTCTGCTCATGTTTATTTGGGCATTCAGATGCTTGTAGTGAGGTCAGCCTGTTTTTGTGTATGGATTTCTTTTACTATTAGTTTTTAAGGCAAAGTGTCACTTTGCTTTTAGAAATAGACTTGCATGCTAATTTTGACCAAAACCATGCAACTGATTCATTTTAAAGTCTTCATTAAACAGGCAATGCCTGATTCTCTTTTCAGACACTCTGTTGTAAATCAGGAGATACTCCACTGGGAAAAAGTTTGTTCCAAGTGCAAATCCAGCCTGCAGCCTTAAAAAAAAAAAATCAAGGGAACTTTTTAATGTACACTGATCTTGTATAATACAGGGGTTTTGAAATCCCTGAATATTTGCTTTTCACCTGAAGCTTAAATCGGCAAAAAGCACCTCAGTTAAGGAGGCCAAAATAAACCCGCCTGCACTACCCTTTTGTGAAAAGGGAACTTCTGTTCAGAAGGCTGATTCCTGTAATTCTGATTTGAAAAACTCCTGTTGTATAACAAGGTATTAATTGTAGAAACACAGCATAGCCTATGCAATGGTGAGAGCTGTCTTGAGGCCTCTGTCACCTGTCCCAACCAAGGAAGGCAAGGCAGGTAGCAGGTGAAAGAAAAGACTCCAGTATTTGAGGTTGCAATTTGTTTTTTCCCCTGGTATGTCATCACCTGAACTGTTGAGGTAAGCTGGACAAGCCCTGGACTGTGTTTGGTGGTCTGGTGGAGAATGCATCGTGCTCAACAGGGAGTCCTGACTGGCCGCTGCCCACCTTTACTTTCAGTGTTGCTCCACTGAAAGTGTGTGTGCAACCCCAAATCCTGGTCTTTGTTTGCCAGTTGCAGATATTCAAACAAATGCTGAAAGCAACTAAAATGAACCTTGCAAACTGCAGTGTGTACGTTCACCAATTCTGGTATAATTTTGCCCATGATGAATGGGGAAAGTTGCCTGTGCACTGTAGAACTTGGGTTTAAAGAAGCATATACATTAATGTCAGCTCCTCTGGGTCCCTGACATTTTCATATCTATTTATTATTATGCCTGTGCCAAGTTCTACTGTATAAGTCTAATTCTGTCTCTCTGTTCTCAAAGGAAAGAAAACTGTATTGGCCCCTCCTGCCCTATAATATAAGGATTTTGGCTATATCCTTACTGTATTTTTCTTCAACATCTGAGATGTAAAAAGTGTAGACATAATTTGGGAAATTTTCTCTTCATAGCTGAAGAAGTGTGAGAGGCTAAGCACTCTGCTTAACAGGAATGGGCTTAAGCATGGGATGAAATACTTTTTCACCCACACATATGCAAGAGCTTGCTGTGGATCCACAGGCCACCCTGTAAGCTCTCAGGAGACCAGGCAGAGCTCCCATATAACTCTAGGTTTCATAATGGTAGTGTTGAAAACAATATATGGATGCCAGACAATTCATCACTTCCCATCCCAAAACCCAGCTGAAAATTCCCATCCAGCTCTAACAGTGCTGTTGGGAAGATTTTAAAAGAGCAGTGAGGTGAACCCAAGGACTGGAAACCTTCCTCTAGCACTGAGATTTCTGAGGGATGCTCCATGAAAGGCAAGCAGATTGCAAAGGACCCAAGGATCTTGTCTCAGCTGGAATACCTTTGTGTGCTGCTTGCACCCAAGTGTACTTTTAGGCCTCCTGCAGTCTGGTGCTGTCCCAGAGCAGAAGGAAATCTGGTTACTCCTCTTCCTTGAATTCAGAGCCTGGAGTGCAAGCAAAGATCCTTCAGTGGTGTTTCAAATTAATACAAGTTGATGGGCTTGGCCTGAATTCACGTTCCTTTCTTCTGCCCCTCCTGCCTGGGTGCGTACTCTGGAGGAGGAGCAGAGATGTCCCAAGGCATCCTGGACCACCATAGCTGAATTCCCCGCAGCTCCACTCTTGGAGCCTCCAGCTGTTGGAGCAGAAGCTGGAAAGGGAATTCAGTAAAGCCAGGAATTTAGGAACCAGTTTGTACTGCTTGTGGTGTTGGTCTCTTAGAGCTTCACGCCATTTCTGACCAGTTTTAGAGCCAAGTTGCAGGAGGAGTGCATATGGAGAAGAACCAGTGGTAGTTTTGGTGCCCTGGAAAGGCAGGGCACAACTGTTGGCTGGAGTCAGTTGTTTTGCAGAAGTGGATTTGAAGCTGAGAGCTTTAGAAAGCCTGGCTGTAATTTATGTGGATTTCTTGAGGATTTTTACTGGTATGGAAACTGGGACTGGAAATCTCATTAAACTGGGCGTTCTTGTGAGAGTTTCAGGTTTTCTTAGTCATGGTTGTGCCAGGAATATCATCAGAGAAAACTTGCTGAGAAAGGATTTATGGATTTGGGATCAGGTCCTATTCTCACAGAATTTATGGTAGTTCTGCAACTGACATCAAGGTGACTGGCATATGCACCTGGATGAGACATTATTTATTTGTCATTCCAGGTCTGTAATCTAAGATGCTACTTTCACATCAATACCCTCTTTATAAGTCTATTAAATACCAGTTCCATTGTTATTTTCTCTGGTAGATCAGAAGAGATGTGTCAAGGAAAAGAAAATGTATGCACAATATACCTCTGCCCAAAAACAATATTTAAACATCAGAAATGTAAAGTGAAGGTAGAATTACTTAGAGGGGCAGAGGGGAAATAATTAAAGCTCCAGCCGGCAAGATGAGATGTCGTAAACTTCAGTTATTCACCTCTCTTAGACATTCAAAACACAAACTCTGCCACCGTTCAGGCATTTTATAGAGGCCTGCAGAAAGCAACAGAGCTCTCTTGGACAAAATTGCTCTGATGGCAACTGAAACTGGGCTCAAGCCCAAGTCCAATAGCTGAGCTGCCATCTGAAACTGGAAAATGTTCGGGTTCGTGCCTGAATCTCAGCTCCCTTTCTGCTCTCTTCAGTAGAAAACCTGAATCTGGACTGGACTGATGTGGAGCAAGAAGAAACTTCAATTTGTGGAAAAGCGTTGCTGTTCCAGATTGGTTTTTGAAGAGATTACTTACAAAACTGGAAAATATGGTAATTCCTGGCAAAAATGGTCTGACTTGGAGGTAGACAAAGCCTTTTTCTTGGAAAAGTTTGCTAAAGAGTTGTGAACTGAAATATGTCAAAATATGATTTCAGAACTACCAGGCTTTGCTCCCAGTCAACCTCCAGGTAGGCAGTGGGAATAAAGAGGTGGGTGAACAAACAAAAAACCAGATGGATCTACCTTGGAACTTCTAGTTTGTGAGAGAGAATCAATGAATCCTACCAACTGCTTAGATTTAGATACAATTTTGCTCATCGCCTGACAACTACTCTGCCAGAGAACTTCCAAACACCTTTTTAATGTAAACACAACATTTTGGTGGACTTCAGCTTTGGAACTCTCTGTTAGAAAAGTGAAATTTCCCATCATTTTCTTGGAATAATGCTGCAGGACTGAAACCTATGTGACTTGTATTTAATTTAATAACTTAAGTATTTTTGAGTATTTTTCTGTGCTTTATTATGGGAAATACCTTAAATACTGAGGTTTGCAAACTTTTTAAAATAGTATTTATACACTGAAGGTAAATTGAGAGAAAATCAAATGCCACCACTGGGTTAGCTCAGTATGAAATTCAGCACCAGTTTTCAGTATTTATACAGAATTCACATTCACTTTGTGTTTTTCTTTGAGGTGTTTGAGGTACAGTGAAACTGCTGTGAGGTTCTTATCACTTAGCAATCTGGTCTGGTTCCAGTTGAAAATTCTGCAGTACCTCTCACTGGGAGGATTGGTTTAAAAGGAACAGAGATCTGCCAAAGAAATAAAGACTTCATTATTGACATCAATGCTATTTTTAATCTGGTTTCCTAAGGAAATGAGGCTTAGGCAATGGCAGAGTTTGTGAGTATGTGTGTGTGTGTGTGTGTGTGTATAGGTGTGTGTGACTGTGTCCTTCGCCCTTGTAAATTTTTCATCTCTTGGCTGATTATAACCAAACCTGACAGATGGCTGAGTCTCCAAGATAATAAGTTCTTGCATGCTTCATGAAAATAAGTGACTGGATAGAAGAAAAAGACATTCATAGTGTGCATCCACTGAAAGGGCACAGCATGAGTTCAACTTCTATTAGAGCTCAGAAAATCCCAATGGGAGAGGGAGGTGACATCCCCATAGACAACTGCATTTTTCTGGTTCCTCTGCACAGGGGAGGGTTTGCTGTGTGTAGATAGATAAGACATGGCATGGTTTAAATGTAATAATGATGTTTACAGCAAAGTTATTATTTAGAGTATCTGAGGAGCCACATTACCTCTGGGCTGCCCTCTAATGAGGTGTTCATTCTCAAGGCCAGAGCAATAGCAGGGAGCAAGTTAATAAATGTGACCGAGGCATGGCTCCAGGACTCTATAAACCTAATGAGTCGTGGGCACTCAAACTGTGCAGCCTCACTACTGCTAATTGGCCAAGTGTGCCATCAACCATGCCCAAAAATGTTCTTAAGTGGACAAGGGGTGAAAAGAGCATCAGAAACTCCTGTGAGTCCAGGAGGCAGCCTGGGGCAGCATTCCTGTGTGCAAAGTTCAGGAACACTTTCCCCAGAACCAAGGTCATTCCCTTGAGAGCTGAAGCAGCTCACTGGCAGTAGGGAACAAAAGTAAGAAACAAAGGAAACATAAAGCATGACCAGCTTATCAGACAAGGGGATGGTTGTCACATAGCAGTTGGAGAAGATGCTCCGAAAACATTGTGATGAGGAGAGTGCTTGAAACCTTTCCAAAGAAAAAATACAGATGGGGATCAGAAAAGCCAAGGCAGGATTAGTGCTTAATTTTACTTTTTTTTGAGATTGAAAATTATGTATTTAGTATCTTGGTAACAGTGGCAGCTGTTGGGGTGGGACTCTCCCTCTTGAACTTAAGGTGTCTGAAAGTTCAGTGTGTGTTCTGTATAAGACCATCAGTTCCTTTGAAAACCTCAGAGGACAAATCCTCCCACTTACCTCAGATGCATATTTTAAGATAGAAGGAATTGCCCTCTGGAGACGTCTTTCCACTGACCACAGAGGAAGCCTAAAAAACTGGCCTCCAACAAATGCCTGACTTTCAGATGAGTGGGATTTATTGAACCCTGAGAGCAGGAGTCAAGAATTCAGGGTGTTCTGTCCTTACCTCTACCTGACCTTGAACAAGCTGCTCGGTGCACTGAGCACTCCCTGAGCAACATTTTGCATTGCTGCCAATGGTAGAACATTGTTAGTCCTGAGGCAAATTTGCAAGCAGAAGACTGACACAGGATTGCTTTCTGTCATGCTTTGGAGAGCATCTTGGTGTGGTCTCAAGGGGAGAAGAAATTCCTCTGCCACCATCTCTGGAAAATTCATCCAGGGCTAGGTTTATTTAGGGTGAAGGGGGAGCTGTAACACCCGACCATGTGCAACTTTTCTTCCTGTGGCGTGATATGGTTATAGCCCAAGGTTCACCAAACATTTTGTGCAGCTGTCCCTGTGAACCCCAGTGCTCAGTCCAAACTCTCCATCTCTGTGGTTGAATGGAAGATCTGGATTTGGACATGCAGAAGTGTAAAGAATTTCCATCTTGCCTCTCTTCTTGGCTTGAGGGAACAAAAGCCACTTCAGTGCCAGCGCAGGCATTCACAGCCTGGTCTGCCTGGAGACAGAACTGCAGGCAGGAGAGCAGGCCCTCATTTCTGTTCATCAGGCATGGTTATCCCTTTTGCAAGGGAAGAAGCAAGCAGTCAAAACTGAAAAAAATAAGTATTTTGATATCCTATGTGTCTGATTTTTCACTGTTCTCTTTACAGCCAGGCCAAATCTGTGTAAATGCTGTCAGAATGTGTTTTGGACCTGGAGACACTTTGAAAAAGCCTTCTGATATCTCTTAGTTTTTTGCATGCAAGACTTAGAGACAAATCAGGTGTGTGGGTGGGTTTTCTGTTTTGTTATTTTAGCATTATGGAGAGACTCACTAGATAGTCCCCCACTGTGGGGTCACTCACCAGGTCCGTAGTATTTACTCAACATTTCTCTGAAACACCAGCATCTTAGAAGTTGTCTTCCTGAATTTACATTCCCAGTTCAATCATCTCCCACACAATGAAAGCCCCAGTGTTGGCTTCGTTTTAAATCCTGCTCTGCACAGTGCTCCCGTCAAAAGGGAGCCCTTGGTCCTGGTGCTTTTGTTTTCCTTCAGACCTGCCAATCACCCCGCTTGCCTTTGCCCAAAGTTTGTTGTCTTTGCAGTTGGTCTCAGCGTGAGCTACCAAAAGCCTGGCTGAGCCTGACAGGGGATTCTGTCAGCCTAACCCCAACACACGATCCTGCACCTCCCTGCCTCACAAAGGGCCTTTTCACCGGCCCACCGCAGTCCCCAAGATTTCATTTCATGTGCTACAATTAATCTGTATTTATTGCCACTTATCTTAAATGGCTAACAATATCAAGAGTTTAAAAAGTGCTTTTAATGTCAAACTGGGTCAATTAAAACTCTACTTAAAATATTTGCAAAACTCCTTGCCTGAAAGTTACCCCCTCAGTCTGCTGTTAACCAAAATGGTTTAAATAAATACACGCAGCTTGAGGAGATTGACATTTGGTAAAATTCCTCTTGATATTTTAGTAGAATCAAGGATTAATTTCCTTATTCTTATATTCACTTGCTTTTTTATTTAATAAAAGGGGAAAAATTAACAATATTTTAGATGGTTATAAGTATTTGAAAAATCGAAACAATCAATTTAAAACCCTCAAGAGATAGCCTCAGAGCCTTTAATGCCAGAAGAGACTGTTAGATTAATTGCTTTGGTCTCCTAGAATTTCATCCTGTTCTTTCATGGACCCTCTCATCATGTGTTTAACTGTGAACTTCAAACCGGGGGCCACGAGTACTAATTTTTAACTCTTTTACTATCGAGTGTGGGCATGAGAAATAGAGAACTAGAACATAAAATAGTAAAAGGTTAAATAATGAAAGAGTAGCATTTACTTGTATAAGTTGTGTTTTACTGAAGGCTGAAGATGGCCACAGGAATCCATTTTATCCCCTTGCAGGAAAGCCCCAAGTTTTGCCTTGAACATTTATTTAAAAGCTCAGTTTGCAAGACAGTCCTAATAAATTTCATGTAATAAGTGCTGATGTACTGCCCATGGGGACTCAGAACTTTCATACAGCTCACTCAGGGTTGCACTTTGTTAGGGTGGTGACACACATCAGGTGGAGAAGCCCCAAGAGGGACCCAAGGTAGGATTTAGCTGGGTTGGATGCAGCAGATGCACAGATTAAGTGAGATCCCAGGCTGAGGGCGTTAACTACCTAAGCTTTGGTTCACATGAAGCCTCTTGGATTTAAACCTCTGATCCTCAAACACTTACTGTGAGGAGCAACATTAATGGAGCCTGGTTTCCTATGGATTTAGGTCATTTGCTTGGATTCCCAGCAGTCTAATAAGGTTTAAACTGTAGCTGAGTCATTTCTATTAATTAGGGCATTTGTATTATCTTTATGGGTCTCTGATGTCCCTAAAAAGTCTCACTCTGCAACTTTTCTTTCCATGGGAGAGATCAATGAGTCTCTATCCAGCCATCTGTATTCATAAAATATATAAGAAAGGACTCTCTTGGAGACAGCTGCTCTTCTGTCTAATACATTTGAAAATTGCCCGTGGGTTCAGAATATTTCAAGGGAGATGATAAAAACAAAAACATAGACACAAAGAGACAGCAGGATCCTATAAGCATCATGGTTTTTGGAAGCAAGTTTGAAATGCAATTGTCATATTTATGCAGTGTAAATATTGCACAACTTTAGGATACCAAATGGTTTCAATCATTTCTTTAGTAATTTCTTCCTGTAGAATATTTAATTAAACAAATCTGACTTCCTCATATGTTTTGATTATTTTTTCATTTTTACAGATTAGACATGTAAACATGTCTTGAAGAATTTATTTTGTGCAAGAAACAACATTTTAAAATTTTTTTTTTCTTCTTTTGATCCTTGCCATCCTTAAAGAGAGTGTGATTATGTCACTTTGGCAGAAAGCAATTATTGTTCTGTATCAGTGTTCTGATGAACACAAAGATACTGGCTTGTGGATGTGTTTTTATTGCTCATTAGTTGCTGTCCTATTTGTTATTCTTTTTGGTTTTGTTCTCAATCTTAGTCACTGTATGAACAGGCCAAGAGATGCTGATGGCTAATTGCATCCCAAGAATGGCAAACAGCACAAAGCAAACAGCTTGCAAACAAGGCAGACTGAAATACGTTTGCATAAACTTTTTTTTCTCTTTTTTTAACGCTTGCAAGCATTAAATGCTGTAAGTTTCCCATTACTGTTTTTCATCCCCAGGTTATCGTGTCGTGTCAGCCTGGTTTCAGACCTGTGTGACAGCCTTGTGTGGACGTGAAGCATTTATTTCTCCTCTTTGGGTCTGACAAAAACATCTCACTTGAAGATGTCAGGTTTGAGATCTGTTTGAAGACCATTGCCTATGGCAATGTTGGCTGAGACATTGCTCTTAAGGACTTAAGGACTGCTGCCTCAGACTGACTTTTTGTTAAAATCTGTGATTTCCTCAAAAAGCCGTTAAGGGCCATGTGTTAATTTTGAGAGCTTTCTTGCACAGATCTGGGTACCAAAGTGCCCTGGGCAGCTTCAGGTGAGGTCAGTGATGACAGGCTGGGGGATGAGAGCCCTCAGACTCGGTGTAGTCATGGAGGAAACTTGGTTCCAGTTTCCATCAGAGGCAATAGCCTAGCTCTACTCATCTCTGCTAGGAACTCTGCAACCCATAGGCTGGTTTCCCTGGAATTTTGATTGAAGGTGGAAGTTCCTGGGGTTATGTTCCTACTTGGAAAGAGGTGGCTTTGGCAAGAGGAGGAAACGTCTGGTAATGTTGCCATTCAGGAAAATACTGTGATATAAACTGAAACTCACTCTCTCCTAGGTATGGGAAAAGGAGCTCGTTCTCCAGTTATGGATCTGTAGGAAAAGCACACTTTTCTGATTACATTGATCAGGGAAAAAATACTTGGATTTTAATGATATTTTCTACTAAAATTAAGTGTTTAGGATTCTCATGCCAGGCAGGCTCTTGGCTCCTCATCTCCTTCAACTGAATATGGAGTACAAAACAAGGAGGCTTTGCCAAAATTTGGCTGAAGGGTACCAGTCCAGTATGGCACGGGCACAGGTCTTGTATTAACAAAATACAAACACAGTTGTGTTCAAAATCTCTTCCTGCTGGCTGAGAAATGGAAATGAACACAGGCAAATAAAATCTGAGTCTTAAAAGGGAAGGAGCTGTGCTAAGTGCAGTCTAGTTACAGCCTTGGATTACTGTGACTGTGGGAAAATGTGATGAGACACTTTACCCAAGCACATTTGCTTTTTTCTTCTTTGTTTTGGGTGGGTTCATTCTATGCTGTTGTGTATAAGCAGGCAGTGATGGATTGTCCCACAGTTCTGTGCACAGTATCGAAGAGTGCTGGATTTAATTGTCCAGCATTTATTGTACAAAAGAAATGAGTTATGAGGCACTTTACAGCATCTCCAGTGAAAGTGATTATCAGCACTGCTCCTTGCCAGAGATATAACTCTGTCAAGCAGACTCCCTCCTCTCTTGGGTTCCTTGGAAAAAGCTTGTGAATTTACTGTCTCTTGCCAGTGAGAGCTTGGGGTAAAACACAAAACCAAAAGCTGCCAACAGCTATATATTCAGTTCAGATGTTGTAGGAATTTCTTACTCCATTTTTTTCCTTCCTTTTCCCCTGGGTGGGTGATCAGTCAGGATTGCTGAAGCATACAGCTGAAACAGTGCAGCAGAATGTGTTCACAGTCGATTGCTCTTTTGATATTGTGGGTGAACTGTGTGCCTGAGAAGACTGGGCTGTTGGCTTCATTAAGCTTTGTCCAGGGCTCACATGCATGTACAGCACAGCTGGTTGTGATGCCAGGGAAGGAAATGCTTCATCCCTCTGCACCCAACCATATCCCACAGCTGTTTTCACACTGCTCCTCCCTGCATGGCACAGATAACCCCAGGAACAGGTTTAAGCTGAGGCAGATGTATAAAAGGAATGTTGCGAGCTCTGCCTCCAAGACATTGCACAATATCTCATGTGCAGAGCAGTGGGGAGATTTGCTCTATACTTTCTGTTGAATACAGCAGCATAATAAAGGACAGCAGGATGAATTGCAGGGACTGTAACATTGCCTGTCAGAAAGATATTTGTGGGTGATGCTTCCCAGTGTTGTGGAAGAACAGCTGCAGTGGAGATTTTGTGCCGGGGTTCATTTAGATCTACAGAATTACTTTCAGTGCCTTCAGGAGAGCTGGCACACACTGTTTGCTTTGGGGATCTGTGGGTCCTGTCCCCTGTCTGGTAGGTTTTTCATGCTGCCATTTAAACAAGCACAAGGTTCCTGTGTGTTCACAGATATTTTTATGCCTGGGATAACCCAGATAAACAAGTGAATCAGCACATGGATAGAGATAACACTGTGTACTCAACTGTGCAAGCTCTTACAAAAGGTTCCTTTCTGCAGTCCTCCACATGAACAGACTTTGCATGGTTTTATCAACAGGTCTACAGCTGCCAGAAAGTCTATTCTTGAGAAGAGGAAATAAAAGGGAGAAAAAGCTGTAAAAAGCCCCAGACTGTAATGGCACTACCAGGTAGCATGTGCAATTCATTTAACTATGAGTCTCCAAATGTGTTAGCTCATAGCTGTGGTAACACTCATGGCAGCAGTCCCCGGGCTGAAAACTGTCCTGCTAATTAATAACAGCAAGGAGCAGAGGTTGTGTGGAGTGTCACAACAACAGGTCATGAATTAGGAGAGGAGCACTTGTGATCACGTGTTCTGTAAACAGAGACCTGTGTTTGAAATTATTCCCTGTGTGTGATCATGCCATTTGGATAATCAGGGCTCAGACTAGTGATGATTCCATGATTTCTTCCACTCTGTCATTCAATTGACTTACTGTCATTTTTAAGTCAGATAGATATCAGCTGCAACAGAAAAAAATCAGCAAAGAGGGCCTGTAAGGTTACCTTATGTTTTGTGTACTGAAAAGATTGTCCAAACATGAAAAGAGGTGCTGAGAAAAGTTGTGGAGTTAAATGGCAGCAGGAAGAGCCTTCCACAGTGTGGGAAGTCATGGGTGGCCACTTGTCCTTTAAGGACCAGAGTCTCCTGGGAAGAGCTGAAAGACAACCTTGTGACAGGATGGTCCTTCACTCCAGAATGCCAAACCATGGTGTGTTTTTGTAAGAATATAAGGGGCAGGTTCCTGAAGGGAAAAAAGAAACATAAAATCACAAAATTAACTATGTTGGAAAAGACCTTTGGGATCATCCAGCCTGAGCTATGACCTAACACCACCTTGTCAGCCAGACTATGGCACTGAGTGCCACATGCAGTCTTTCCTTAAATTGTCTTCCAGAGACAGTGACTCCACCACCTCCCAGGGCAGCCCCCTCCTGGGCCAAACACAACACAGTAGTATCAGTATTTTATGCTGTGAGACTTTGCACTTTTTCCATTGCAAATAGCTATTTGCCTGGTGATGGGTAGATTAATTTGGGATATGGAAAACAGAAGCATATGTCCATTTCTGATTCCAAGATTAACACAGGAAATTGAGTTTATGACTTCCTTTTGGAGTACTTTCTGCAGAAGGACAGTAATGGCTGGAGCATGCCCAGGAAGAGTTATTCCAGAAGCACTCTCCAATAGCAGATTTCTGTGAATTATCTATTGCAGCAAATTTAATTGGAGGACTTTGCTCTTAGGATTCCATACATGCAGTATCAAGGGACAGATTTGCGTGTAACCAAAATCTTGAGACAATTTGACTCTTTGATCAACTAGATGTCAAGTGCTCTGCAACCAGAGGCTGTGCTGAGTGAGTCTGGCTGCCAGTGGCCACGGGATGGAGGTTGGCTGTCTGTCTGTCCTGCTGGTGGGTGGAGTGCAGACACACAAGTGGCTGCCCCAAGTCTCTGCCTAGCCTGGTGCGGGTGGTGGTGATCGCTGTGGTGTGGGGAGCACAGCAGGGCACAGAGCACGAGGAAACTGAGGCACAGGAATGAGGGAAGGACACTTGTCTGAGTCTCCAAAGATTTAATTCCCAAAGTGGGGCAGAGCAAGTGACAAATCTGAACATGAAGAGGCCACTTTTAAAGGGTAGGGAAACACGGGGAGGACACAAACTTTGAGCAACAGGAGGGCATTAGGGGAAGCGTGCAGGGTAAGGGCTCCCCAGTAGAAGCCAACACGGGGAGGGAGCAAACCCTATAATCCAATTCTGCTTTGAGGAAGGGATGAAAGACAGGGAACACTCCAGAAGCAAAGGAGTGTGCTGTCTTTGACAGACAGGGGTAAGACAAGGGAACAAGGGAGGTATACAGGTGGATTGACAAGTAGATTGGCATACATTTTGGCAGGGAAAACTGTGGTAAACAATTCAGGACTGAACCATTAGGGAAGCCAAATGGGTACATATAGAATGAACCACTACAAACTTGTAACAAGGAATATTAAAACATACTACAGAAGAACAAACTGTAAAGTAACAGACTACCACAGCTGAGGGCTGGATTTTCAATAGGCCTGAGCCCTTAGACAGCAGTTTTGAAAACCTGGCTGAATTTCAGTGCAAGCCTGGCTTTGAGACCTTTTATGAGTTTGTTGAGCACAAAGGGACAGTCTGTCTTGTAAGTTCATGCCTTCATTAGGAGGAACTGAATCCTATTGATTTCCCTGAGCATTATGGTGGGATCAGACCTCTTCAGCATGTGACCTGTCAGCACCACACTTAAAAGCTCTGCCATGGCAACCAGGGCAGCAACCCTACAGCAGGGGAATGGGAAATGGCACGAGGTGGAGAAGGGACATCCTCTTCTCATTGACAGGAGACTTCCCCATAATAGAGAAGGGAGCAAAAAAGCTTGATAAGTCAAGTGGTTTGATTGGTAAGTGAGCTTACTCTAAAGCAAACACAATGCCGTATGTGTCCCATTTGCCAGTGAGATCATCTGTTTCTTTGTCAGGGAAGAAAATGTGTTTCCCTTCCAAGTCCAGGGCTACTCAGGCAATTTACATGAACAAATAAAGATGAGGTTTAGCAGCACTATATAAATAAAATACAACTCTAAGTGGCCACCAAAGAACTGAGCTGCTCGAATGGAAGAGCACTGGGACGTGTGCCAGGTAGCCGCTGTTTGCCATGGCTGCTTACAATTCCCCATCCAAGCATTGCTCAGATGCTTCTTGCTGAGGTGAGGTGTATGGCTGTTGCAAAACATACTCTGAGATAAACAAGCTATGCTACAGATGAACAGCAGAACAGAAAATGTGACATCAATCTGTGCCTTAGCCGTGGGCTTCACAGAAAGTAGCTGGGTTCTAGTTACAGCAAGTGAGTATGAAGGAGTGTGTAGAAGTATGTAAAAGTGTGCAAGAGTGTGCAAGGATGTTTGTGAGTGTGTAAGAGAACCTTTAAAAAACAGAAACTTAGATTGTATGTATAGGATTTGACTGTATACATAAGCTGGAATGAACCTAAGCTGCAACAAAGTGCTTATTTAGAAGTTTTATTAAACCAACAAAAATCTTTCAGAAGGTGAGTTACTGTAATAGAAATATAACTGATGTGGAAGCTGCAGGTTATAACCTCCATGCAGGGCAAAAGTTTGATGGGACTGTCAATGGGAAAGTCAGTGTGATGCTGGAAAGGCCAGTGCTTTTCATCTGGATGTGTTTGGCCTGTGGGTTTCACATCTGCTATCCTTGGGCACAATGCAAATCCAAGTGATAGTTACCCTGGGCTGTGGCTCAGCAGGTGGGATGCAGGTGTTCCATGCTGTTATTGGAAATTTTCTTTCTATCAGCTCATTGTTTTAAATGCTAAGACCTGGATATTCATGGTAGCTGACTCCAGGTACTTCAGCAAATTATATTAGTTATTCAGACATTATGGGATTTCTGCTATGTCAGATAGGAAGTAAACCTCTCCAGAGAAAACCATAGCTCTGTTAGGAGATTGGTCTCATTCTCACAGCATCTGTCTCTGCTTTGACTTTAATGGAACCTTTGGTGCTGTGGTTAAATACCTAAAGGTAGGCAAAATCTGGGTTGGGAATTGGTACACCCCTTGGACCTTATGAGGGGAACAAACCAGCATAATTTTTCCTAGTTGACAGATAAGAGACTCAATTAATATGCCCAAAGCAAAACAGAAAATCTGTGGCAGATTTAGGAACTGATCGTGGGTGTTCTGAAGTCCAGTTATGGCCTTAACTGTTTCCATGCCATTGCTGCTGCTCACAGCTGAGGATTTGCACCCCTCCAAACAAAACACATATTTCTAACATATTGTATGGTATTTCTCTCTGTGTGTGTATGTTTCTACATAAAAATTAGATAACACCTGCATTTCCTAATACCACAGTTATCAGGTGTTATTGAACTGTAAAATTTCTCACAAAAAAAATTAAAAAGGCTGTTTGGTCCAACCTAGCTTTGGCTGGTGTGGGATTGGAAGTAAATCCTCTGAGAATTACTGGATCCAAAGATTTCACTTGGCTCAGGAAGCCGCTGAGCTGCAAAAATCTGGAGGCTGGGAGGGGATCAGGGGAAAAGATTCCTACAGAGCTGCCCTGGTGTTTATCTGGTGGGTTCAGCCTGTTCCTGATGGACCCTTCCCATGTACCCAAAATCAGCTACAAGCTGACAACACAACTTAGACCAGAAAGAGAGATAAAAGCTTGGGTGGTCTCTTGCAGTGTTATCAAGGAATATGAACCCAAACTTCTATTCAACTTCCCAGTAACTGCAGTGCCCTGAACACTCAAGAATCCAGCACTGACAATCTAATGGGATATTGTGATGCTGCTGAATTTAAAAGAATAAGACTATTTTTAGCATGAACAGTTAACAGAGTTCCCACAAATCATGTTGAGAGGCATGGTTGTGATTATAGATCTGTAATATGTTTTCTGTGATAAAAAACAGACTTGAGTCAGGTGATCTTGTTAGCACAATGTTTGTACACTTGGGTAATAGATGCAGCTGTGGAAAAAAAAATTTAAAAATCAGTTCTATTTTAGAAGCAATTACTCATTTATAAACTGTAGCTAAGTAGTGTAGAGGAGTAGCTAAAATCAGAGACAAGACCTACAACTCTGGATGTTGGGAGGGATTATAAAATGAGGAACATTCCACTCTCAGGACAGATGTCCTTTCCTCTTGCTGACTCTCCTCAACACCTGCTGCACATATGCTTACCTTCAGCTTGGCTTCATTTTGACATAAACATTGCTTAAAGTTGAACGTGTGCTCATGGGCTTTGCTGGATAAGATGAATCATAGAATCACAGGGTGGTTTAGGTTGAAAGGAACCTTGAAGAGCATCTTTTCCCAAGCTCCCCTGCCATGGGCAGGGACACCTTTCAATAGACCAGGTTTTTCAGAGCCCCATCCAACTTGATCACTTCCAGGGATGGACATAGGTGTGCACCTAAAACTTCCTTAAAATGCAATTTTAAATGGTTTCCTGTAAGATTGGTGAGAGAAACTGCTGCTATCAAATTCCTGATCTTGATTTTGTGAGGGGCCGAGTGTGCTGGAAGTTTAGCTCCTTCTCAACCTGGTCACCCTAGTCAATATTTCACATTTGTGATGTGTATTATTGCCAGGGACCAGGTTGTGAGCCAGTACCTGTGCTGCTGGCTCTGTGAGGCAGCTTGGTGTGAGCCAGAATTACCCAGGGAATGCTCACAGGGTTCACCACAGCCATGGATCATGAGACTCCTCATGACATCAGTTTCCAGTTCAGTTTGTTCTGGTTCTCATTCTCTCCAGTCAGCTGTTTCTGCACCTTTGTGTGTGTCTGAGCTAACTAAGAAGATTGGAACCCTGAGGTATTCTGAGTTTGAGAAACATGGAGAAAAATTACATGAAAAAAACCTCGTGCTCATTACTTACTCACCTGTCCAGTCCCCAGTAGGTTTAAGGATTTACAAGGAGCTCTCCCAGGAATAGACATCCTGGTTTTTATGGAGCTGAGTTCAGCAGTTTGTGAAATCAGACAGGGAGCACTAAGTCTTGAATTTGTTTCAGATACTAAATTTAAAAGTCTAATGGGGAACATGGGATTTTTCAGTCATTTCATTCTTTTTTTTTCTTCTAAAAAATTATTTTTTGCAAATTGAAAACAAGACCTGATGCATAAAATTTCAGGTAATAATTTTCTATTGGAAAATTTCATTTGTTTAAAATTAAAATTATTTATAGGTAAAAAATGTATTTTGTGAAGGGAGTTCAGTTAAAAGTTTTACATTCCTTTACTAGAATACCAACATGAGCAGGCCTAGTATATAATTGTATAATAGTGTTTTTTCTCTTAAACTTCAATTTTACAATATCACATATAAAAAATTAGTTACAAGTCCACATGAAAAGCTATTTTTCATCCTTTTGGGCCTGTGATATGCTTAGCATCCAGACATCAGTCTGGTTTCTTGGCTCTTCATTATCAGCCACATGGCACTGTTCAGCTGTTCCCTTCTGTGATATGTCCAAGATAAGCTTGTGCCTTGCAGAGGTGAAATAGTATGAATTCCCACCATCTTTGAAATGTAGCTTGTTCTTTTAGTCTGAACTCGTCTTGGGTCTACTGGGCAGTGTCCTCAAAGTTTGTGTAAGGAATTTTTCCATAAATGTAGCCACTGCATGCGTATCCAAATCACACCAAGACCTTTCTGGCTCTTTTTTCCCTTTTAAAGACTCATCTGCATCCCACTTATATGAGCTCCAATAGGTGATCTGTGCTTTACCTTTGCTTTAGTTAGCCCAGATAGTCCTAGGCTTGGAGCTGCAAACCTGAGCACCCTCAAGCTGAGAGAAGCTTGAAGTTGAGCTCTGCAGCCAAGTCCTGTTTTCATAGAAGGTCCTTGAGGGACTCCAGGTTGTGACTTTATTGTACAGTGTATCCTTGCCCTGGGAGAAGTGTCTGAAACTGAGGCCCAGGTGTGATTTTGAGGCCATTTGCAGGGCTCCTTCAGGAGCAGGCTGTGTGACCGTGGGAATTGCTGACACCCTCACAGGTCTGTGACTTCCCATTCAGTAAGTGCTACATCCTCCAGTTACAGGGCTTCCTTTCATCTCCCCCCACTGATGGCCTGAAGAGATGCACTGGAAGCATCTAAAAGCCTTCTGGGATGAAGCCTGGAAGCTTTGCATCCCACCTTGTAACCAGAGGCTGCAGGCCAAGCTCCACCTGAGCTGAAGGTGGTGGTGGTCCTCCAGTAGGAGCCTGATGGGCCATGGAGAGGCCAGTGGTGGGACTGGGAGTGAGAGGAGATGGATGGGACTGGTTGGACCAACAGCAAAGTGGCCTGGGATACGAAGAGTTCCATGGAGCTGTGATGTTCTTTTCAGGATGCTCTGGCCCCTTGCCATCAGCGTGGTGCCAAGGGGATACAGCACAGGGCCCAGCAGCTTCCATCTGCTGAGACAGAACATGAGAATGCACAGTGGACCCAGCCTCTCCCCCTTCCCATTTCTTCTTCCAAAAAATGGCTAATGTAAATAAATTGTCTGTTCACGTGTGTTTTGGCATCTGAATGGGAACACTTGTCTGTGTGCCCCCACCAGCCCCGCTCCCTCCCTCCCTTGGCGCTTTTGCTAAATGAGCTTTTCTTGCTCAGTTTCAGCTCCAGCCAGAGTTATTCCATTGGCATTTCCCTCCTGCACTGATAACAAGCCAAAGGAGCAGGCTGTAAAGCTGGTGACATAGACCAGCCCCAGCGGTGTCCAGGAGCTAAAAGGTCCCCAAGCCCAGTCTTGTGCAGCAGATAAACACTGGGCAGAGACCCAGGGGATGCCCCAAACCTGCATGTTGGGCTTTGCACATACCACTCCACTCGCCCTGGTCTCTGCAGGAGCTCAGACTTGTTAAAAACTCCTCCCTAGGTGCTAGCAAAACTATGGCAGCATCCACGATGTTCCCTGGAACACCAAACTTGCAGGGAAACTCTTGAATGTGGCTGTACTAATAGTAAGTTACTAATAGTAAGTTACTGAAGGGGAAAATAACATACATTTAATAATAGTATTTCATTAAATGATAATGCAAACAGGTGACTGCAGGAGAAAATACAAATTCATTTTTACCAGGTCACTCCAACTTCAGGTTGTTTTGCACAGACAAGGAGAAGAAAGGTGGTAGGTCACATGTTGCAAATTATTTCAAATGCTTCCCATTGGAAAAATAAATATTCAAGTAATTACAATGCCCCTTGCTAAAGGAGGAGATGGAAACATATTGTTATCCTCCTCACGATGCGCATTTCCTGTGCTGCAGGGTAATCAGCCACCCAGACATCCTTAATCCTGTTGGATTATTTGCAGCTGCACCTGCCTGAACTTTTTCTCTCCTGATTAACATTTGATTAAATCCACTTTTAAAATGCCAGCCTGACTGCAGCACTGGGGAGGTGCTTGCAGGGAGTGTTTTGCTCTCCATCCTGATTGCATCTGCATTAATTATGCTAAGTGCAGTGACGGGAACAATATTGATGTAACAGAAGTTTATTAGGTTGATGTGGTCATTCAGACAAGAGGGCTATAAACGGCTTCACTTGCAGCTTCACCTGCGTAGGCTTGGCCTCCTATGAGAAAATGTCATCTCATTATTATTCAGACTGGCCTAATTTGGGTAATTTCTTTCTGGGAGCAAGGTAGTTTTGGAATCTCATTAGTTTACTGACATTTGCATGTGTTAATAGAGTTCTTGCTTGTTTTTAATCTTGCCTTCCTTTCTTATCATTGAAAATGAGTGTTTGGTGAAAATCAGGGATTTGGGCTGTGTGGCTGAAAACTTTCTAGGCTTCATACTGGACCTGCTGTGCTGTCTTCTGTTTGTGGACCCTGACCCCAGGTGTAGTAGTGCAGGATGGTGTTTCCTCTCCCCAGGGAGCAGGCTCCACTGTCTGAGCCTTTGCAATGTCATTGTAAGGGCGTGTGACGTTCATCACATTTGGGGTTTTTATCTTCATTGTGCCCATCACCAGTGCCTCAAGCCTCTCAGAGTTGGTCTGTCCTGCTGTGTGAAAATTGAGGAAGAAATCCTGCCAGGAAGAAATGTCTTAACCACACTTGAACATGGATTATGTTCTTATCTCTGGCAGCAGTTGAGGGCTCCCTTTTCAGCAGGCTGTGGTGTGATGGAGGGAGTAACCCTGGCTCTGCTGGGCACAGGCATCCTGGGGCCATGGGGATTTCTTGGAGTGTGTTTGGAACCTCCTCCTAGAGGGGATGGGAAGCCCTGCAGTGGTCTGCAACAGCATGCTCTGGGCTTGGCAGGGCTTCCTAAAACCTCCAAATTCCTGTCACCACACTGACAGATGGATCAGGCACAGGGGTACATCCTGAGCAGTGATTACAGTTCACATTTTATGACTTAGCCACAAAATTCCAGTCCTGGGTTACTGCCCTTGCATTGACTGTCACTGGCCCAAACCTTGATGGCCTTTAATGGAGCTACCATCACTCCACCCTCTCACAGTCTAATATACAATAGACAAGTGTTTGGAAATCCTAGAAAAGAAGAGCTTCAAAGCAATAATTTCTGGCCTCATGCAAATCCTTTTGCCTTTTGCCGTGGTTGGTTTTATTTTCTTGTTAACAGGTGTTCGTGCACAATTTGCTTAAAGAAGCCACTTACCTGCTGGGCAGCTTGTCACGGGAATGCAAGACACTTGTCTTGCTCTGGGATTCCTGCTTCTGCTCTTCCAGATCCTGTGGCCCCAGTAGTATGAAACCAAAGCTTTCTCTGGAAATCATAAAGCAGCTTTTCTGTCCTGTCAGTTGATGTTTTGAACCTACAATATCAGGAAATGAGAAGAGAAAGAGGCTTTTAATTTTTTTTAACAAAAATACTATTTTCTAAATGAGTAACAAAAACCTCTTTTTACACATAATTTAGATTTTTTCCCCCACTCTGTTTTCTGCAAATGGAAACTCCAATAACTAATTAAACAGAAACTGAGGGGAGGTTCTTGGGGAAGCTTTCATGAGGGGACAGGGAATATCTCTAAACTCTTTTCCTAAAAATGGCCTACTCTGTAACACCTGTGCCTGGAACTAAAAACGAATATTTGTTTGTTTAAAGACTGGTTGGAAAAATAATTTTCAGGCCAGCTATGAATTAAAGGTTGGGATTTGGGGTTTAGCTGTTTGTGGTTTTTTTCCTCGGAGCCTTGTTGTTTCATTGCTGTAGACTTATTTTGCTTTCTGCAGCTTCTCCCTCACTGCTGCATCACACCAGTTGAGTTCCTCCCAACATCTGCTCCACACTCTGACAAAAGGGCTTGCAGGGGGAGCCTGGATCTAATTTTGTAGGGTGATGGCCAGTTTACTCTTGCAGATCTCCATGGTGTCTCTACATGTGTTTCACCTTTTTCCCACGAACCCAGTGAACTCCCTGGACTATTTTTTTTACAATTTTAGATGGGATTTTGACTCTGTTTTTTAAAGTGTTTTCTCGCCTGATTGCTGGAGGCTGAGCGGGTGAACAAAAGCACCTGGGAAAAAAAAAAAAAAAGTTAACAATAAACCAGCTAGGGTTGTTTATTGAGCTTTGAGTCTCTGGCAAATAGCTGACTGTAGGTGTATTAAATTACCCTAGTAATTTAATCTTCAAGTATCTAGTATCTAGTCTTCATTTGTAACCCAGCCTCATAATTTGCTCAGTACTGATTCCGCAGCAGTTCCCTTCCACAGTTCCCATTTTGAAACATAGGAATTACACTGAGTTTTTTCCTGTGGTACCATGGATGATAAGAAATTTTATCACCTTTTTACCTCTCAAAGGGGCCATTTGTAAATGAATCCTTACTTTTGCTTTATTCACCACAGGTATTTTCCTCCTGCATAGCCAGGCAGTGTGATTTTTGCAGTGGGTAGGTTGTTCAGGGGTATTTCTTTCCCACCAGTTATACAAATTATTGAAAAGAGAAGCACTATAAAGAGAATAAAGCAGGTGATGTGTCACAGCATAATTTCTACAGTTGATGCATTTGTAATATGAAGGCAACATTACAGAAAGTTTTCTTGGAGCTGCTCTGGAGTTTACTTATCTTCTGACACTCGGTAGCAGCTTTCAGATTCACTCACAGACCCTTTCTTTACATTTATGAAACAACTCTACCACATGAAATGGTAGAAGAGAATGTCAGGACTAATAAATAAATTGGTAAGTTCTTTCTTGGTTGGATAGTTGTGTAGTTCATCACTGTCTGAATTAAGAGTAGGTGCTGCCATGTTCATTTACTCTATATTGTCCCCAGCTTTGAGGTGGCCACTGTGCTTTCCTCAACATTGGAGGTAAAGAGAGTTCATGATCTGGTGACTGTCAGTAGTACATGAAGGGAAACTGTTTCATCAAGAGGCAAAGCCTCATTCTTCTGTGTGTTTGTTCTTCACTGCTTGTAGCTGGACTTGTCTGCCAGGGCTGCCCATGAACTCTCCTTCAGGGACTGCCAATCTAAGACATGATGCAAAAATTCAGTGTGAAGAAGCAGCCATAATTTCCCACATGCCTGGTGCTGGGATCCCTGTGCCCAGCTGCAGAAGCATGACCTGAAGAGGATGCTCCTCCATGGAGAGATGGTTCAGTCAACAGGAGATGTAGGAGGGGCAGACCCCTTGGCCATGCCTGTTAAAGGAGGCAAAACTGCAGATGTCCACTGCTGTGCTGTGTATTCTGCAGGAATCTCGATGGCTGTGGCACCAGAGGAGAATTCCCCTCATGTTTTTTTTCCAGCTCCTTCCAAAACAGTGGTTGAAAATCATGAAATGAATGCTGTTATCATCACCACACACACGGGATGTTGAAAAGCAGGATTTCTCTTCCTGCTTTTTCCCAGGAAAGACATGTGTTTGCAGTCTAAGATGAATCAAAAAAAGTAATGCTTAAAAGGTTTTGGAGCAGAAATTCCAGCCTGCTCCAAAATGAACTTCAGTGGAAACCCGACTTTGTGTCCCTTTTGAGGATGACCAAACCACTGCATGATGGCCACTCTGCTATCTTCAGTGCTTGGCAACAGTATGATCTGTGGAATCATTTTAACATTGATATTAATATTTTAAAATAACATGCCATTCAAAAGTGAGTGCTATTCAAAAAGTAAATTAATGCTATTAGAATTTATGAGAATTCTAACACTGACATTATTGTGTCTAACTGATTGAAATATAATTTTCCTTTTCAATAATTTTGTCAAAACCAACATCATCTGCAAAATGTTTTGGAGCTGTGACAGCATTTCCCAGAAGAAAAGTATCACTTTAATAATTATTTAACTAGGCAGATTCAATGTGCATTATGAAAATTAATAGCTGTTTAGCTGCAAGTGAAAAGCACTGTGGAATTTAATAGCAAATTGTCCTAATGAAGTACAACTTCTAATCAATAAATTGCTGTTCTTCTGGTTCACCCTCTTTCTTCACATCCTTCAGCAGCTGAGTGCCAGCTGGGCTGGAAATGCTCTCATTGATGTAACTGGATGCAGACAGCTAATTTGGGAGTGTTTAAACCTACTTTGTACTTGTCTTTATCTTTACTCTCATTTTCATGTGGCCTGCTGCTACAAGCCATCCCCTGGATGATAGGACAGAGGGATCTGATGAACACGCTTTCTTTTGTGGGTTTACGAGGCTGAGCAGTGAAAGGATTGTTTTCATTGCTAACATCCTGGTGTAGTAAAATACCAAATTTAATACATATGACGATTGTTATATTACTTAATCCACCATTTGCCTTCTAATTTAGTTTGAGTTTGCTTTGTTATTTGGTATGTTAAAGGAAGGCTATTTGGCTTTTTGGCACACCCTTCTGCACCATCAGCAGTACTTTAATATCACAGGCTGATGGAGCCTCCAGCTGTGAGAGCTTGTGGGATAGTGGTCCCATCAGCCTGTCCTGCCTGACCTGGGTGGAGGAGTCAATTTTATCAAACCTTTCCATCAGTTTGGCAAGTTTTTGCTTTGGGGAAGGCAGGTTCACTAGATGATACCAGGGAAGCACAGAGCTGGAGCTTTTCTGTGGCTTTTGTGCAGTTGATGTGGCTCAAAGCTCAGGAAAAGCCACCAGACTATGTGGTAAAGACCAGAAGTGCGAGCAGCATGTGTGGGGGAGTCAGTTCATGGATCTTCTGTGATTCTTGGGAGGCTGCTTTCTATTAAAATGGTTTTTATTATGCTACACTGCCAAACCTGAGAGCAATAGAGATATTTTTTATGTCATGCTTCAGAGGGTGTGAGAAAGCAGAGCCAGGCATTGCTTTGCTCATCCCTGACGGGCAGGACACTGGCAGCAAGATATCTAAGTGAGCTTTGCTCTGCATCATCAACAGCAACATGTATGGAAGCCTTCCTCACCCAAACAAGCTCCACAGAAAGTTAATTTATCTGTAATGTTCTTCTCAGGGCATTGAGCATCCTCCAGCCTATGCAGAGACAAGCCTGGCTACTCCTGGTAGGAGAAATTACCATGGAATAATCTGTAGTGTTGTAGGTCTTGGTGAGGTTGGTGGGGCTTGGTATCATGACTTGCAATAAAGGTTTTGAATGGTGCTGATCCTCTGGTTATCATCATTTTGGAATCAAATAAGCCAGTTGTCTAATTGGAGGCAAATTCTGGATTTACTTGAAGGTGTGTCCTGGCTACAAACCAATGGGCAAATCTCTTACATGTGTGTGCTCAGGGAGGGAGTGGATTTTGGGGTTTTTTGGTTGGTTAGATAAAGGAATGTTTAGTAAATAGCTGCTGGGATCCAGAATATTGTTATGGTGTTTTCTTTGTTTTTTTTCTGTGGGATTTTTTTGTGGTGGACAGAATTATTCCAGTGGCATTTTAGAAGGAAATTCACATTGTAGAAGTGAGGATAAGATGATTAGACTCCCTTTTATTTTAAGGATAAACAGGATTCAGCCCATCAGAGATGAGATGTTTGCATGTGGCCATTCAGTTTGTGTGTCACACATGTGATCAATTTAACCAGGGGAGGATTTAGGCAGGGTGGGGAGGCTGATGTTTCTTCTGACATGTGGAATGTTAAGCCACAAAAATGCAACCACAAAATCAGCAGATTAGAATTCCCATTTGTAAGGAATAAATAATCATTATGGTGAGATAGTCCATGAGGGATTAACACGGCTGCTTCCAATTCTGTTGTTCTGTTGTTCGATCTGCTATGACATTTTTTCCATGCATGTATCTCCCTCTTTCTTTTTCTTTTTTTTTTTTTTCTTATTCATGCTGGTATTGTAGTTGTCACAGTGATTTATGGGAATGAGTGCAATCTTTGGGAGGTTTGTCTGTGTCCATACCTCTTGTTTTCCTCCTTGCTTGTAATTATGTTATGCACCTGTTGTACCCCATCAGAGCCCACGTGCTCCGGGAGCCGATGCTCACGCTGCAGTTGGTTTACTCAGTTTTACAACATTTGTTGGTCCCATCTGATCGATCCATTCTGGCTCCATGCCAAGGAGCTGCCTGGCAGCATAAATCATCCTTGCACTGCAAAGAAGAGCACAGTATCTGTTTCAGGTTCCCACCCGCCAGAGCCTCATAAATTTCCACAAATGTTTCAAGAAACAGGTTTGATTGTTTAGAGTGAGCTAATGCTGCAAAGACCTTCTTAGTCCCGAGCCGAGTCTGGGACTCTGACATCCCAAGCTTGTAGGGTTAACTCAGATTTATAGGAAATGTCTACATCACTCTTAAAAAGCAAGCTGAGAGCATGTTGGCTTCTCAGTCTCCCTGAGGTCTTCCTGAGGACGTGGTGGTGCTGAGTACCTGATGTCCTGTTAACTGCCCTGTTAACCTGCCTGGCATGTGCAGGCGTGTCTGCAGCCTCAGAGAGGAAGCCTCCAAACAGGGGCGTTGAAAGCATTCCCTGCCTTTTCTCAAAACTCAGTGTGTGTGTATCCTTAGTTTTCCTTTTAGTCCAAAGGCTTTCAGAAATTTTCCAATCATCCCTCAGTCAAAGATCTGCTTGATTGCAGAGTGTCTCCACTCTCAGCATTTGACAAATGACATTTTTTTCTCTTCTGATGTGGTCGATGCAACTGATGGTGATTATGCCAAATCAAGAAGGCTTGGTTGGATCTGTGGCATTTTTAAAGGAAATTATTCTCATGAAGTTGTGAACCTTTAAGAAGGTCCTGCACCAGAAATTATATGATTAAGGTGTTTATATTTGAAAAACTGTGTCTGTAGTACATTCATTAGAGCTGGGCTAGGTGTCAGGGGTGGTGAAGCATGCTTGGACTTTGCTGTAGTTGTGGAACTGTGTTGTGAGGAGCCAGGTGACCACCATCCCCTAAATATAGGTGACAGAGGGAGCTATTGCTAGATCTGGTATCATGAAACATCTTGAGTCTTAAACAGAAGAGAATAATCTGTTATGGGAATCTGAAGACGTTTTACCTCTTGCACTCTTTATGCAAACTTCAGCGAAAGAGGAGAACATGCAGTCACATGCCATTGCTGCTTTGGGACAGTTGTGTCAAGAAAGGAGGGAGCTGGTGAAGTGAACCCTCTTCTGTTAATTGCTCTTTCTAGTGGTTCCACAGAAAGTTCTGACACATGCACAGAACATAATCTCACCAGTGGATCATTAAAGTTATGATTGAAGTGCAACCCCTGGTTCAGCAATTCCCTGAAGCAGGGAGAGTGGAAGGATATGATGAGAAATGCTCCTCTGGGACATATGTCTTTTATTTCTATTATTTCTCTAAGTGCAGAGATACTGAATCAATCATGAGCCAGAGTTACTACTGGGGAAAATGGTTTCCTTGTTGAATTTAAAATGTAAAATCCTTTGGGTGTCATTTATATCCCTAAATGTAGTAAAAGAAATGCTGGCTAACTCTGTATACAGCCTCTCCTGTTTACAAACAGATGTGGTACTGCCTGAAGTCAGAATTAGATATAAAATGATCAAAAAAGGTCAAAATTAGCCTTGTAAAATTCTCATAACAATTGCATGACAGAAAACTGGCCGAGTACCTCAGCAATGCTCCCCAGCCTGTGATTTCAGAGGTAATTAAATGAAAATGCAGCCTGGCTTGTTTAAGTGTAGAGGGCTCTTTCCTCTGCTTGCAGTTGTTGCTATGTGAGAGACGCTGTGGCTCTGCCTCTGAGGCCATGAGGCCAATTTTTAGGCTCTCTAGTAAAATACTTCATTACTTAAATATGTATTGTCTTTGGGGAGCACGTCTCTCCTCTCCCCTCCCTAATATACTTCATCATAAACTTCTGCAAAATGTATAAATAAATAAAATAATCCAGGTTCCTTTTTCTTAAACAAGAATTTAATTAAATGGAAGTTAGATCCCTTTGGAATACAGAAAAGCAACTTTAAAGACACTCTAGACATGGGCTTTAAGGATTTCCTTTCCTCTTTTTGCTTAATAGACTCCAATCCTAGGACTGTATTTCTCTGCTTCAATGCTAAAAAACTCCTTAAAAGAAGCAATATTCAAAGGCCTAACCCAGACATTTTATGGGATGTCATACATTTTCAGCTGTTCATAACATAAAAAATAAAATAAAATACTGCAGGTTACTTTATCAAAGAGAAAGCTGATTTGTAATTCCCAGGGTAGAATTATGAAAATACCTTGAGAGCATTACAGGAACAGACATTTATGAGAAGTAATAAAATTAGCTGACCGCAGTACAAATTTGCTGAATGCTTTTGGAAGAGAAAATATGTTCCTTCCCCCACTGCCCAGAGAAAATCAGACAAAATCTGTCAGTTTGTGAGGCCTTTTCTGCGACAAATCAGAGCCATTCTTTAGCAGAATGGTGTTTCTGCAGTGTTACTCTGGAAGAAATTCGGTCTTCCTCCCTCTGAAACATCAGAAAAAGAGATAATGGTATTGACAGGAGCAGCACCGAGTATTAGCAGGGCTTTATATATGGGAGTGGAGATGTTTCTCAGCTGCCCTCCATCCCCAGGCTGATGCTTCATTGGTCAGGTTGTCTCGAGGGTGAAGGGAGAAGGACAGAAAGGCGTAGGATTTTGGTCAAAGACCAAACGTTGGAGGGTGCTGGGTGCCTTCAGGTCCTCAGCAGATCCAGCTCTCCTGTAGAGCTGCCTTGAACTGCTGTGTTCAGAGAGGCACTGTAGAGGCTGTCCCATTTTCCTCACCCCCCTGTCCCCGTCCACAACAGGGACACTCTGAGTCACTCGGAATCCCCTCTGGAGTTGCATCCTGTGTGAGTCAGTGTGGCCCTGAGGCAAACAGGCACCAGAAAAAATGCCACAACCAGGTGGGACAGTGTCATCTGCTCCTGCCCTGCAGATAACCAGTACTGTGGGCTCCATTAAAATCTATCTCCATGGCATCTGAAGTCATCTTAAGGACACAGAGGGATCTCTTTCCGTCTCCCTTTTGATGAGCTGTTCCAATAGTTGTTTCTTGCAACTGACTAAATAAGTAAATACCTGAAGTACCTTCTTTCTGTTTGGCATGTGTCTCATCTCACTTCTGGCTGAACTGTGCCTTTCTCTGCTAAGCTTAGGAATCTGTCCATTTCCACAGGTTTTCCTAGCAAAGATGTACATAACTGCAGTCAATCCATCTTCATCTCACACTTCATTGACCAACCTACTTAAATCTTCTACTGCAAGGCTTGTTTCCCCATCCTTGAATTATCCTGTTATCTGCTTTCTATTTGTGGTTTCTTAAGAAAACAAGGCTTATGTACTGAAAGTGCACTTGTGTGTCTGCCTGGTCCCCCTCCTCTCCCTCTCCATTAATTTCATAAAGGCATGAAGTCTTAAAAGATCTTTAAGGTGCACTTCACCTGAAGACACACAGCCAGGAAGAGGAGGGAAATCTTGGTAGTGCCCTAACGAAGGAAAAGGAGTTAGTGTGCTCAGTTGCTATTATACATAAAAAATCCACACTAGAGCGACCTGCCACAATGAGTTTTCTTGAGTCACGTTGCTCCTGAAGATGCTTTTTTTGTAGGCACATCCCTGGAGCTGTGCATGATGGTCTCAGCTCAGTCTCACATGCTCTGATACTGAGCCAGGTATCCTGTACACCCATCCCAGGAGAGCAGTGCGACGAGAGCAGGGTCAGTGGTCAGCCATGAGCATCAAGGTTCACCTTCAGGAGCTCTGCCTGGTATCCCCATCTGCAAAAGTCTCTTGGGGTGCTGGTGTGTTCCTGCCTGCTTCATTTCAAGAGGCAGATCTGTTCAGATGGCTCCATGTCTTCAGAATTCGTCATGCTGACAGTCTGTCTCGTGCATGTGGATTTTATTGGCAGCATTTTAAGAACTTCCAAATCATGGATGAAAATGTTGACTAGTGTTGGGCTCTTTACCAATCCCTATTTATTTTTTTTCCCTAGGAAAAGCTCCCACCACAGATGATTCTCTGTTTTTACAGCTACTTTTTGACATCTTTCAGTATAGTCAATTTTCAAACTGTTTGAGGTGTTTTCTATTAATAGTACATATTTCTAGTTCTCTAAGCAGGAACTTAATCTCCCTTGGCTTACTACTGTAAATAGCCATTTTACCAACTAATGCTGAATAATGTCAGAAAGAAAATAACTCTTCTTTGACTTGATTTTTTTCTCTTATGTCATATTGACCACCACAAATTATCTATAACTCCTTTCTTAAGGAACTTCTCTACTCAGTGAGTATTCTATAGCATATCCTGTTCTTCTTCAAGGGTCTGTTCCAAACTAGCTCTTTCAACCAAAGTCATCTAACCTGATAAAAGAACTGACTTAAACTTGTGATTTTACTAGGTTTTTCCTGTATCCTGAGTACTCTATAATACCGCAGATAGTACTAGAAAAAAGGGGGGGGAAAAGAGTGTTTGCAATGCCAAGTACTTTAACAGCAGAAGGAAACTGAAACTTAAATGCATTTCCTTTTCTCAGGTCCAGATTTAATCATCTTTTCTGATTCCATGCCTAATTTATTGCAGAATCTCTCACTTGTTCAATTAAATTTTTTGAGTGTTTAGCAAAATTACTTAAGTGAGCTTACTTCAGGAAATGTGATTTCCTTTTTGTTTTCCACTGATTAATAATTTTGGTTCTCCCTCTACCTAAACCTAGTTAATGAATCAACTTTCTTTAATCTCATGTGAAATTTACTGTATGTCCCAACAATAGCATTGTTCATGACTCTTATGTTCCTTTCTAGTTAATAAGAAACAGCATCTCTGTGATGGGCTGGGGCTCTGGCTGGAGGAAATTTCCATTTTCATCTGTTTTTGCTCTTTCTCAGAATAATCTCTGCAGCTTGGTGGAGAACTTGAACTTCATCTCTGCAACCCTGCAGTGCAGCCTGTGCTGCATGTCCAGTCAAGAGCTCAAACATTCAATCCAAGAGCATGTTCTGATGGATAGCACTTCGAAGACCTAAAAGACCACTAAAGCAATTCTTTGGTGGTAAAAAAATAGATTTACTAATCTGAAAGGTTTCTTCTCCTTGAAATGAAGCCCATTTTTGATGGTTTTCCTGCTCTGACGGAAGAATCATAGGGTATTCTCTAATCTTCATCTGAAGCTTCTCTGCCTCTTTCTCAGTCACCTCCCCTGCCTTTGATGCCTGTGTATCTTACAAGTGACAGAGAGGAGGAGCTTGTTTTCTCTTTCATTAGTGAAATTACAGCAAAGGAAAATAATTGAAAAAATAACTGTTGAAATTCAAAGAGACACTCTTTGTATAAGCTATGGGGGTACACATACATTGATATAAAATATATGCGTCTATACTCATATAGAAATAGTTTGTGTAAAATATATATCCGTGCAAAAACAGTTGTACAATATACATCTTCCCACATTTGTATATTTCAACCTTGTCCGTTTTCTTACCCCTTCTCAAAAAAGTCCAAAAGAACAAGTTCTTATTTCCTGCTCTTGCTACTACTTTGCTATTTTGCTCCTTTTTAAAAGTACCTGAAGGGTTTGTTGCCTGTCTTTTAAACAGAAGGCAATAGCAAAGGTTTTCTGCAGAGCAACAAAACATAATCCTAAAATTTTCAGGGAACCCTGCTGAAGTTCCTAATGTAGTAGTGTGCTTGTTCAATTTTTAATACGTTGGGGGCTTTGTTCCATAGTGTTCTTAAATTATTCCCATCCATTACAGATATAAGGTGCTCATTATGTTTTATTCTTGATACACAATGTCAGCATTTCACGTAACTTATATTTTCCCTTTGTTCCAGAGAGAATTCCTGAAAGCAACCAGATTCAATTGCAGTGCTACTCAATCAACATAATTATGCTAAAAGTAGAAATAGTTCTCTTGCCTAAAAATGCTGTTTTGCAATGCCATAGTAATTTGGGTTGAGTTTGGGAAAAAATCATGGAAGTATCTTCCTTCAATAGGGTTTTCTGTATCCCAGAAAATTTAAATATGCCTATGATGTATTAAAAGTGAGGGACTTCGATTTTTATTATTTTACAAAGGAAAATTTCTTAGTATATTACAGAAGAATATGGAAACCCAAGAACAAAATATTTAATCTAAGATTTAACTGACGAAAAATAATTTTGCAAATACATTTCAAAACATCTGTCCTGGACAAACAAAACCAGTTTTCTGTTTTATTTCCCTTTTTTAATTGTTGGCTTGTTTGGGTTTTTTAAATTGATTTACTGAAATGTTTGTAAACTGGAAAAACCAGACTCAGTATCTGTGCACATCTATCATGGTACTCAATGCACAGTATATTTTCTCATAAAAGAAGCATTTGGGATATGACAAATGCTTTCCCTTTTTGGCATTCCTCTTTAGTATTCTTATTGATTGACATGAAGGCTACACTGATTCCTGGCTCCATTGAGCTTGGTATCACACTATGTTGAATAAGATGTGGCTCTTGTGTTAATAATGGTTTTGAAAGACTTAAAGCAGAGTGTGTCAGATTTTGCAATTCATTTCAGTGAAATAATTGTTGCTCATTCTGTGGTCACAAGGAAAAGCATTTAAGATATACATATAATCATACATATTTCTTCATCTAGAGGCTGCAGAAATGAGACCTTAATGTTGTTTATCATCTTGGGGGACATTAAAGTGATGGGAGTGGAAGGGCTGTTTAGGTTACAGCAATCTAATTATACCCAAAGGGGAGAGTACCACAGCATTCAAAACCAGCTGGTGAAGGAAATCTCCTGTGGATCCAAATTATATCTTTTTCAGTTAAAGAATCAGCATCTTTCATTAGCTGAGTAACCAAACTGTTTTAAATACAGTTCATACCCATTGAAAGTAGGAGGGTTTGTGTTGGGTGAGTGTGTTCAGATTCTTTAGTATCTCAAGAAGGAAACTCCTTGAGTTTATTTATTTTTTCTCCTTTTCTGTAACTGCCAGCAGCACCACAGGTACTGAATTACTCCATCTCAACAGGAGCAGAAGGGATTTGTGTTGGATCTGCTCAGTGGTGGAAATTTTAAATTGTAGATCACATTACATGGTGCATCTTAAAATACCCATTCACTATTCTCTCCACAAGCATTTCTTGTTTATTTCTTCTCAAATTCAACTGTGGTGACGAGGTGGGAAGTCTGAATGAAAGGTGGGAGTTTGCCATAACTGATGGGTGTTAGATCAGATAGGAGACACCTAAAACACTGGATATTGTGCTCTAATGAAAATAATAAAATATTTTCGATTTCTGGGAGTAACTAAAATTAAGGAGAAATAATGATTTATTGCCTCTAACATGTTTAAAATATTTCTGATTTGTTTCTAAAACTTACAAGACTTCATTTGTAAGTCTAAGTAGCCAAGCTTAGATTAAGCTCTGTTTTTAAATGCTTGCCAGGCTTTCCTTGGGACAACCACTGCATTTTATTGTGTGTGTTTGTACATGTGCATAGATATAGATACAGATTAAATGTCACCAATACCTAGTTCCCCAGGTCATGGCCTGCTTAACAAAATGACTGTTCAATCAGGGAGTGCTTTCTTTAGGATAGAGTTTCTGCCTGTTTTCAAGGTAAGACAGAACAGTCAAATATTTATGAATGTTGCAACATTCCAGATTTCCTTTCCAAGGCTACTTGAGGCCACTTGAAGAAGTAAATCTGTCGTGGTGATGGAGACAAGCTTCATTTGCACGCTTCCTTTCATCTCTCTCCAAACAAACGGTTCATTCACACTTCCTAGGTCAATGGTAGCAACCAGGCTTGGTTTCTCCATGGAAGGAGCAGAACTGGTTGTGGTCATTTACACAATGCTGGATTTGCACAGTCCAGGCACATGTTATCTTTGCTCCTCTTTTCATGCATTTGATATGCTCAAGAGGACTGGTAACCCTTGAGATCCTGCGTGTACCTGGGAATCATGCAGACTGGGGAGCTGCCTTTCTTGCACAATTCTTCTGCAGATGTTTCTCCATTACAAATTATTCAGGGGCTTTTCCCTAAGACACTCACAACTACAGCAATGGCTAATGAATTGTGGTTGCTGTGTATAAGGCCAGATTGGAGCTGTGACTTTGAGCTGCAGGATGACTTTTTTAGTATCTTTCCAGTCCTCCCACCTCTATGCCTTTTGTGCTTATATTAGTGCTTTCTTCAATTCTTAATGAATCTTAGAATTGTTTTGGTTGGAAAAGACCTTTGAGATCACCCAGTATACCTGTTAATCCATTAGTGCCATGTCCATCACTAAACCATGTCCCCAAGGGCCACATCCACATGTCTTTTAAATACCTTCAGGATGGTAACTCCATCACTGCCCTGGGCAGCCTGTACCAGGGTTTATAATTCTTTTGGTCAAGAAATTTTTTCCAATATCCAATCTAAACCTCCCCTGGCACAATTTGAGGCCATTTGTTCTTGTTCTGTCCCTTGCTACCTGTGAGAAGGGCTTGATCTCTACCAGACTTCAACCATCTTCCAGGGAGCTGTAGAGGGTGGTAAGGTCATTTTTACATTTGTGTGTGTTGAAGTGGTGTAACAGGTCACTGACCATTCCCCTTGCATGATGAGGCTTCATTCTGCCCCCCGTCCCTGTCTTCCAGCTCAGGGGTCTGGATAACAACAGAGCAATTGATCTTGCTATTAAAGACTGAGGCAAAGAAGTCATTGAGTACATCAGCTTTTTCAGTAGTCACTACATTTCCCCTCACATCCAGTAAAGGCTGGAGATTCTCCTTAGCCCTCCTGTTGCTGCAAATGTATTTATAGAAAGCTTTTTAATTGTCTTTTATTGCAGTAGCCAGATTAATTTCTAGTTAGGCTTTGGTGCTTCTAATTTTCTCTCTGCATAACCTCACAATTTTCTTGTATTGTGAGGGAGTTGTCTATCCCTTCTTCCAAAGGTCATAAACTCTTCTTTTTTTCCTGAATTCCAGCCAGAGCCCTCTGTTCAGCCAGTCCAGTCTTCTTGCCTGCCAGCTTGTTCTTTGATGGGGAGGATGGAGTGACAACTCCATGTATTCCAGACATTTTTCTCTTGACCTCCTACAGTGGCTGTCAGGGTCACTTTGACTTTGCTGCAAATGGGGCTCTGTGCCTAGAAATCTCTTTCTAGCCCTAAAAGTTAAGTCCCACAGCTGCTGCAAAGGAAACTTGGCTGGATGGTGGGAAACTCCTGTCAGGGCTGGATGAAAACCTTTCTCCCAGCTGCAGAGAGGCAGCAGGCTGGTCTGTACCTCCCATTTCAGGCATGGAGTCCCATCTCTGCTCCTCTTGCTCCAGGAGGAGTTACTGAGTGGCAAGGCCAGCCTCACACCGCTGTCCTCCTGAGCATGGGATGGAAGGATCCTCGTGCTGACCTAGAACAGTTACCTCTGGTCTTGATCAATTGCATCTCAGGTTTTTATGTTCTGGTCAAGCATTTATTCCTTTTTTTGACCAATCTGGTCTAGCCACCCACCAGTGGAGAGTGTGGAGACCTAACCAAAGACATATATGTGCTGGATCTGCTACAGGCAGTGCCTGAACTTCTGTAGGTTTGGGGTCGTGTTTTAATTCTTCCTAATAACTTGCTGTCAGTGTCCCATGCAGTTGTGCTTAGTGGTTCCTTGTTAGCTTTTCTCAGCAGGGCCTGCTGCCTCCTTGGGGAGCATAGGAGACAGCTTGGACAATCTCCAGCACTCATCTGGAAGGCACCTGATGCACCAGGCCAGAGAGCTGGCACAGGGTCATGGACAGATGGAAAGTTATGATGTGATTTGGGAGCAGCCCCTGGTGAAATAGTGGGTGGAAAGAGTTTGTGGTTGAAGCCATAAGGAAAACTCCTATGCATGTCAATCGTGCGAGTTCCACATCCAGCACACTCCTCAGGGAGAAGGTGGCTGGCTGCATGTCCCATCAGCTGTAATGAGAAGTGAGGAGATAAATGGTGGAGGCAGGGGTTGTGCAAGCTCACCTCCTGGCCTGCCCTCAGTGGGATCACGTCAGTGAAAGCAGTTGAGTCACCTCTCCCTGGAGGTGTCTGATGGATGTTGCAGCCAGGACTTGGCACTGAGGAGCGAGCTGGGCCTCGCTGCCCAGCCTGCATCCCCAGCTGAGGCACGAGTAATGTCTTAGCCAAATGTCCGCTTGAACACACCGTGGCTGCTTAGCTTCTCCTGTGCAAAAGAACTTCCTTCCCTTTGGGGTATTCCCTTGATTTTTAAAAAGTCAAGCAAATATTTAAGAGTGGATTAGAGTCTAGCTCAACATATCCATCATTCACCATCAATTACCCAGGTCACTAGTATGATTACACTCAGCTCGGGACTCTTCTGTGTTTGAATGTACCAAGAGCTGGGAGGAACTAAAGGTGGAAATTTATAGCAAGAACCTTTCCCTCCCCCACCTTATTTAATGGCACACAGGCTTTGACCTGAAGTGTAATTTTCTGCAACATTTAAGGCAGATAAAGTGTCTTTAGCAGCCAAAGGAAAGCTCAAAGGTAACATTATCTAACCAGCAAACAGATGGAGGATTTAACATTCTTGGTAGCTGAAATTTTGGACTCCGGCCAAACCATGGTAATGGATTTTTTAGCAGTCGTTCTTTTCCTATGAAAGTGCTGGACACGGTTTAAAAAAAATCCAAGGGGAATATCATACAGTACAGGCAGGAATAAGGAAAGATTCTCACTTGATCACAAGTATGGGGAAAAAATAAAAGTATTTGTATCAAAAACTGGAGCATGACATGTAGGATTCAGTTAAAGAAATAAGACAAATCACCTCAAAAGCCCCAAATCTTTGCCTTGTTGGAGAAGACAAGCCAGTTGATTAATTGGAGTGATTGTCATTCAGTGTTAACTTCGCCTTGCTATGAAAACTGAAAAGAAAGAAGATGTGCTTTGGAGAGCTCTTGTTCCAACTGAGTTGCAGGAAACAAAACAAAGTCTCCACTCCCCGATGCACGGACTCATCTAGCTCCTTTTACGCTTGTGGCAAGCCCTGGTGTTGTGTTACTCCCCTGGTTTTGCTGTGTGCCAGAGGGCTTTCCAGATTACCAGAGCCATAAGCTTTCTTGCTCCATCACATATTCTCTCTAGGTTATAAACATGACAGATTGGGCCTTGAAAAAGCTATGTAATGGAGACCACAGAGCTCAGGAAACAAGAACGTGTTTTCCAGGAATTACTGGTAAAGATTCTGTGGTGCGCAGAAGGCAACTGAGAAGGCAGAGGGCCCTGGAAAACCCTGATGATTTTTGGATTCACTAAATCCTATCATTTATTGTCAGTGACTCTTCAAAACCCTTTGAACTTGGTGAATTTTTCACAAAATGTCTGTATTTCCTGATCACAGATTTCATCTCAACACCTGTCGGATTAAGCTTGAGTGATACGCTTGATAAAAAATATCAATCTCTCTAGCAGGGAGCTGGGAAACATCATGTGGCTGAACCAATTAATGATCAATATGAATAAGAAATACTTATTGAGAGGATAGGATTAAACTGCCAGGCAACTCTACAGAGATCTGGAATCACTCATTTCACAAAGAGGCTGACATTAGAAGGTTTGGAGCCATTTGCTTTGACTAACCTTGCTCTTTTCTAAGCTGGGTTTTGGGAGCAAATGGATGACATTAACACTCTACACTGATTATAAAACACGGAATAAATCATACAGATGTCTAATTCCACCAGATCTTATTACCACTGGATTGAACTTTTTTCTAGCTTGCTTGTCTCAAGTGATCTGAGTCAGCACATCAGCTCTGAGCATCCCAGGATTTGGGAATGCTGGAAACAGCTCTGGTTCCAAACACTGGCACTAGAGAGCATTCTTACAAGTCATTTTCCAGCAGGCAAACCCTAAAATATTACAAAGAGAGCGTTGGAGGCCAGCAGAAACTCCAGCTGAGAGCTCAGAGCTGGTCCAATGCCAGAGCATCCATCTTTCAAAAGTTTAATGAGATGAGTTTCCATCAGGCGTTTTCACAGCCGGGCCACCAGCAGTGGCCTTGGACGTGGTGTCTCACTCCCTATGGTCTCTGGACAGCAGGAGCTGTGGTTCAGACCTCAGTGAGAAAGCTGGATGGTGAAAATTTGTGAGAGCTAATTAAACAAGACAAGATTTTTGCCTGGCAGGGATTCATGCCAGATATACGACATCCCGGGAAACCGTTTCAGGCTTTGCCATAAAGTACTTGTGGAGAGAGAGCAGGACCTCTTGCCAGACTTCACTTCAAATATAGCACTGCAGCTTTTCCTTTTCTTTTTTGGAATTGGTATGGCCATAAATTATCTGCTTAGCTCAAGGTTAAACACAGGACAGCGAGAGCTGTGAAGTCTCAGAGATGAAAGGCCCCAGCATAAGCAGGGAAATGGTCATACATAATGTTATCAGGCCATGCTTCATCTGAGTGTGCAGAGCGTCCTCTGAGAGCTCAGGACAGCAGTCTCAGGAGAGCTGTATTCCTATTCCTACTCTGCTACTGGCCACCTGTTGGTCCTGGGCCAAGTCTTTAGCTTCTTTATGCCTTAGATAAATGAGGATAGTTCAATTCCTTCATCTGCTGTTAAAAAAAAAAAATAATAAAAAAAAAAAAAAGCAAACACAAATGGCACAGTAATGTCTGGAGTCTGCATTAAGGAGAGTGGCAAGGAGCTGCATTATGCTGCTGTCCTGCTATGGAGATCTCCCCTCCAGCAAGTCCCACCTCTAATCTGGAGGTTGCAAGGTCTTGGGCAATGACCCCGGCAATGACTGGCATGTGAAAGGCCAAGTAATTAAGTAATTTCTTCAGATGCAGCCTGGCCCTGGCTTCCTGGCCAAAGAAGAGTTCACAGTAGCACCATCAGCCAAACCCAGGTGAAAGAACAAGCCATTAGTGGGAGCTGGTCTCTGCCTGACACCCCACACCTCTAATGTTGGCTCAAAGGAAAAACACCTCCCTGGTTGCTTTAAGTTGAAAACAGTAGTGGGATGTAAGGAGTAGGTGATGTTCCCTCATGGCTCCTGGGGTACAGATCAGGCTGTTTTCCAATCCCAGCCTCTGGGCTGGTGCCTGCAATCTGGAAGTGGGAACTGATAGTGTTTGCAGTTTAGGTCTACTTTCAATATCGTGACAGATCTGGGACTTAGGGGAGGATTTACCAAACTGATTCCTTGGCTTAAAGCTAAGCAAAGATGTAGCTGATACTAAGGTTTGTTTCCATTGTGGTAGACAGTAACTGAGCTTTCCAGAGAAATTATGCTAATACTAGCACAGACTCTTAGATACTATTTAAAGATTGGGGCAATTAGGGATATATTGCAGTTGTATTTGTATCATCTGGATATTGTTCCTGTGCAGAACTGTATCAGATTCCTCGCCTAGGTTAAGCATTTAGAGATCCTGTCTTTCTCAGTTAGAGAGTCAAGTTACCTTAATTACTATATTTTTAACTTCACTTGTTTCTACATCACCTATAATACAATTTAATTAAAGTCAGAGCTAAGAAGAGACTTCCAGAGAAAGAAACTTGAATACTTCTGAGTACTTGAATACTTCTGGACTGTATTTCAGAGGGATCAGCGAGCAGGTGTCAGGAGAAGAAAGATGAGTTCTGAGAATAAAAAAATAGAGAGCACTGGTCTGGAAGAGTAGTAGCCTACAGATGTGTTTGCTGATTCATTGGAAATTAAAAGCAGATAGAGCAGTTTGGGGAAAAAGTTCTGCAACACCAGGTCTGCCTCCATGTACAAACACTTAAGATATTGTTCCCCAGTTCAGGAAGGAGAGCTTTCTGGTGTTGTATGCCAGTCCAGTCTCATCCAGCCCGGAATTTAGTCTCTTGTGGGTAGACATCAGTCGTAAACAAATTGGAAAACTTAGACACTTTTCTTGGAAGGAAGTGTAGGGGTTTTTTTGTTGTTTGGGGTTTTTTTTCAATGCACCGCTGATTTCAAAGCTGTGGGGTTTGGGCAACAGCCCAGAATTCTTGGTTTTCTTTCCTCCTTGTTCATCTTATAAAGCATAAATACTGTATTTCCTCTACAGGAAAATATATACATGCTTTTTCTATCTGTGTGTACATCTGCATTTGTGTGGATGTTAGTATTATTAGTTTTCAGGACCCAGGTATTGGATGCTGAATAAAGCAAAGCAGTGTTACGGAAAAGGAGCTCAGCAATGGAAAGGAAACAAATCCTTTTTGTGCCAGTCCTCTCCTTGCCTCTCACTTCTGCCACTCCAGTGCCATGGACTGGCAAATCTCTTTCATGTTGTTCATTAACTGTTCTCAGTTGTCACAAGCCACAGATGGAAGAAAGCCATGGCAGGGAAAACCAAGTGCTGGTGGAGCTCTTGGCAGCTCAGGAGTAATTCTTTACCTTGTACATCTGCACTGGCCATCTCCCCATTTGCTGTCAGGGGACGGTGAGGTCCCTCCTCTCTTTGGTGGTGACTCACAAGCCTTGGGCTGGAGTTGCTGTGAGTAATGCTCCGGTAGCACACTTAGCAAAGGGACTCTGTACTCTGATGTCCTGGCCAAATTCTTTCCTGGAAAATTGGATGAGATGCATTTCCACTTCAATTCCAGATGCACAGAGTATTCTTTGCTGTTCTCTGTCATAGACCATCAGCTAGTCAGCATTAAGGTGTGCTTTCTTTTCTGTGATCAGCTAAGGAATTCCATGAATATATCAACTACAGTAATAATGTTCAGTGACAAGAACAAAAAGTGAGCTTGATTTGCTACTGCACAGCAGTACTGTACACGGAATCTTTTGATAAAGTGTAATGTTGTATTTACTAGTTACTGAAAGCTAGTCTCACTACTATCTGCAAAAGAAGCATTATGCAAGCTGCATTTTGAAATTCCCCAAAATGAGTAAAAAAAAAGTGGGTTCTGATCTTTCCTGAAAGCATAGTATTTACAGAAAAGCTCTATTTTCACAAAAGGACCAAGAACCATGCAATTCGTTGACTTTCAGCTGAAAACTGAATGAAAAAAGACTATCTTTCCTTCTTTGACTGTGTTGTGTGCTCAGAGAGGGTTGGAGTTGGGCTTTGTCCAAATGGCAGTCAAGTGATCGGAAAGTGGGCTCGGTGAGTGATGGGCAGAGGGTGCCCGAGCCGGGCGTAGCGTAACGCACAAGTGCAATGCAAACACTCTCACCGAGCCCTTGCTCTGGAGGCAGACTTCAGATAATGTGCTGACAGCATCAGTCAAAGGAAAATAAAATTGCCAAGGGGCTGTGAAAGGCGCTCTCTGTTCCAACAGAACAGTGCATATAACCTCTGCTTTCTGTGAGCAGTCACACTGACACGTGAGGGAAGGGATGCATGATAATACCAACAGAAAATCCCAGCAGCTCTGGTCACAGCAGTAGTGATAATGAACAACAGTAGCTTACTACAGCTCATTGCTGTAGGGAATTTTCTTAAAAGGTTCTAGTTCAAATCCATCTCTTTCTCATGAGCAAGTTGCACTGCCTGTTGGTTCAGGCGGTTGAGCTGTGGGAATTTAGGCCACTTACCAAAACATAAGTGTGTTGTAGGTTGCCTGAAAATCTGGAGAAACGATTATTTGTGGGTTCCAAAGTAACTGTATTACTGACCAGGAATGGGTTTTTTTCGAATAGGAATGCTCCATATTTCTGTTACTTTGGTACAGCACCAAGGGGATATAGTAGAACTGTGGCTTTGAGAAACAACCCCAGTGTAAGTAATACTTTTATTTTCATTTTTTAAATTGTGCAGCTGCATATTAAACAGACTTCTTCGAGGAACTCTGCTTATTTCAATGGGACAGCTTTGTAATTAGCTAACACTTGTTAAGTAAGGGTCACAGCTTTGGACCTGATTTCTGTCCTTAAATTGCTCTGAGATCTTTGGGGGTTGCACATGAAATAACAGCACTATGTATAATTTACAGGGTGTTGTCAGTTGAAAGCTTCTCTGCATTTCATGTATCCAGCACTGTTCAGGCCAGCTGGCAGTCAGCTCAAGATAATGATGCCATGATAGGAAAGATAGTCAGAAGTTGCCAAAACTATTAGACAGCACATCTGCCTGCTGGCTGCCAGGATCAGCACTGAGCTGCCAGCACCAGTCTCTTGGGTAGAGATGGAAACACCTTCCAGTGAAATCCATGTGTCACAGCTCTTCAGAGACACAAACAATGGCTTCAGGTGGCATCAGAATTATTTCCACTGTGTTTCATCTTGTTCAGGTTAGTATCCCTAGTAACAGCAGAAATACGTGCTAGATGCACCAAAAGTGATCAAGACTGGCAAACCCGAAATGCAGATTTTTTTCTTAAGGGTGTTTCCTTCAAAACTTTTTGGTATTTTGATGTCTTCTGCTTGGCTCTGAGAGCAAAGCAAGTGTAAGGCACTGAATGAGAGCTGGTTTTCATAGAGAAAAATAGCTGTTTTCTGCTTTTATGCTGATAATACAAGTTATCAGCACTGATTGTTAGAATAATACTGCTGGCAAAGGGAGAGACATGGAGAGACAAGAGGGATCATGTTTCATGGGCTATAAACTGGGGCACACTGAAATAATCCTCTCAGATATGGTCAACTGAATATGAATCCGTGTAATCTTGAACACACTCTACGTGAACTCAGAATTAATCATTAGAAAAAATGAACCCATGAACACAGAGCTACATGTCAGGAGGAATATTTTTTTCTCATGGTGAAGTACTCAAGACCAACTCATGGCATTGTCCTACAAAGAGCATCATAAAATCTAACCCAAAATATTGTCATTATGAATTATTTGCTGAGAGCCTGACTGTCCTTTGCTCAGTATAATAACATGCCATGTGGCATTTATTTTCCAAACAGATTAGGAAGTGCAAAGTCTGTCATTAAAAAAAGCTCAGCTGGAAACCAGTCATGTTTTTCCCCCCTTTAGAATCCTTATTCCTTCTAAGACTGATATTTAGTAATCCTTTGAATTCATACTTCAAACAACTTGAAAGGTGAGCTTTGGTTATAATACTGACAAGTCTGTGAGTCTGATGTCTCCAAGTCTGGAAAAAAGAGATGTCTGCTGCTCTGGTGGGGCTCCTCACCCTGGACGTGGAGTCAGTGATGAGCTTTGTAGTGGTGGTGGGAAAGACAGAGATTGCAGTGTCCTGAAATTCATTCCAAAGTTCAGTCATCACCAAATTTGTCAACATATAGGCACATAATGGGACAAATGTGTCCTTCTGAGAGGAAAACAGATTATACTTCTTGTAAGGATGGAGCAGCAGGGGCACAAACCAATTACTTTGCAAGAAATCCAAGTGAGTGTTTCTTGAGAGGAGGAGTCCCAGTATCTCATCCACAAAGAAAATATTATCAAATAGAATTTTGATTTCTATTGTTTTTCCCCAAATAATATGACCAACTGTGGAGCATTATTGTGGGATTCCCTAACCCTTGGTTCATTGTGATTTTGAATGTCTGGGGCCACTGTACAGATCTCTTATCATTCTCTGTATGATAATGGGTGGGTGATAGACAGACTTATCATCCTCTTTCTGGAGTCTATGATGTACCTCAGAAAGGAATGAGAGACAGAGGGGAGAGTGAGACTTCTTCATATGCCTTGAGAATTCATGGCAGATCTCGAATCTCTCAAGGAATGTTTTTCTTGTTTCACTCAATTGGGAATTGTCTCTGACATAGTCAAAAACATGTTCAGAATGAGTCTCTTTCATTTTGTTGGCCTCTCTATTGCTCTTGTCACTGACCCAAAGCCTTTTGATTTTTTTTTTCTTTTGACGTTCTTGAGCTAATAGGCCTCAATGAAAAAGTGGTTTGTTTCCTGCAGAAATTTGGCTGTGACAAAAAGTGTGGAAGTTGGGAGAAATCTGGGATAAGCTAGTGTCAAAAGGCTTATATAATAGCCCAGAATAGTCAGCCAAAATATAGTGTGAGAGTATCATAGGTGGAGTTCTGTTGAATGAAAAGTTCTGCAGAGTTTGGGCACAAAAATGCCAATAGGGCCAGCAGTGAATTTCTTACTTCAGTCAGGATTATCTCAGTTTCATCCACTGAAAGGAGCAGATAATTATTTAACTGGATAATTATGGGCTGGATTCCTTCAAGAAGGTACACTTTTGTAACAAGAGGCAAGTGGCAAGAGGCCATTCTTTAGGCAAGGGGATCTTGTCTGCTGTTCACATTCTGCTCACCTGTAATTGTGTCTGCCCAGTGCTCTGGAGCTCTGGTGTCTTCAAACCAGCTGGAAGTAAGGACCCCACATTGCACAGGAGATGCCTTCTAGGCATTTTTCATTGAATTCAATGAGCACACGAGAAACTTTGAAGCATTGTAAATGAAAGTAAAGAGCTAGACTGGACAGGTTTGCAGCCCCAGAGGCAAATGGAGTGCTGTGAGTTGAAGACAGAAGGAAGCACAGTTTCCTCATGTACTTTTCTGTAGCATAAATCTCTGATCGGCTCCCTTGGATTCAGTGGGGGTCTTGTTACTGACTTTAAGGGAAGTAGATGGGACTCTGCAAAGTGGTATTTTGGCTCTGAACCTCTTCTCTGTGGATATGACTTTAACAGCCAGGGAAGGTCTCACCAACATGTTCAGGCTTTAAGGTACTGCAAGTAGATGTCAAGAAAAAGAGGATCAAGAATTCATCCACATTAACAAGACCTGGACTCAATCTAGAGCAGTGGAAATGATTTCTGTCTTGTTTTGTTGGCTGAACCAGATGATTGAAGGAAAAGTTATATTGGGTCAATGCTGAACAAAAACGTTTTCATTTTCTCACCAAAACAAAAGTCTGGAAGAAAATTCAGGCTTTGCAAAGTGTTTAGTTTAATATCCATGTTTGTGTTCTTTTTGAAATTGAATGTACGCGTAGTCCATTTCAGTAAATCATTGTTGCATGCTTTGAAATACAACTGTGATTTTAAAAAATTTTTGGTTTGTTTTGGAAACAGCAAAGGACAGTATTCCAGTACTCTTAAATTCCTCATCAGTATTCCTAATGTAATTTGGGAACTATTTTGGCTATCAAAAAAAAGATAGTTTTTTGGCAGATGAACTACAGAGCCTTGACCATCCCCACCCCGTGTACATCTAGATACCAGCTTCATCATGAACTCTGTTTAATCCTGAGACCCACTGATTTGTCTGTAGAGTTGGTACTTAATACAAAGACACTCAGCTTGAGAGCATAGACAACAGAGAGGAGGGAAAGAGAAGATGGAAATGTTCAGTTTATCCTTATGGAAGCTTTCCTTTTCCAAAAGTAAAGTCTTAGCTGGGGAGGGATTATTTTCCTTTTATATCTATATATCTGTCTTTTTTTTTTTTCTGAATAAAAATTCAGTAATTCCTCTTCTTCTGAGCGATTTCTTAATGAACTGTCTTTTGTAATCTTTGGGCGAGTTGCAGTGATGGTTTAAATCAGTGTGACTCAGCTAACACTATTTAGCTTCTAACCCATAAAGCTTCAAAACACACAGTCCCTGACTTATCTCAAGCAAATGACTGCTTCCCTGGAGCCGGCTGAGGCTGCTGGTGTTGTTAAAGTTAACCAGGAGTCTCTGTGTTCTGCTGTGTTCAAGTTTAAACAGTAAGGTGATGACACTTCTCTTTTGCTTTTGTAATTTCTTGGAGTTGTTCTCCTTCCCTTCGGTATGTGTGGTTTAAAAGCAGTCCATCATGTTGCAGACTCTATAAACTGTGGGTTGCTTAATTTGTGTGATTCATAACACAGGAAAAAAAAAAAAAGAGCCATCATCATTCTTGGTATTACATCCAGCTCTGTTATCCAGAGCATTGACCTTGACCAGCTAATGATAGGTATTTAATATATGTGCGTGTCTGTATATATAGATATAAATATTCATTATGTGAGGTCTGAGATCGTAAGGGAGCGCTGGCAGTGCCAAGTTTTGTTCGATGGTTCAGGCCTCCAGCTGTGCCAAACTCTGGGTTCCCTTAACGTACCATTAAAAAAAAAACAAAACCCAGGCTTTGCTTGAATGTCATCCAACTTTATTAAGAGAAAGATCAAGCGTAATCTTATTAAGCTTGTCACTCACAAACCATAAGGGTGCAGCCTTGGTGTGTCTGTTTGGTCCACATGTGCGAACAATTTTGCCTCGTGATACTCAAACAGGGGCTGTTATTCTTTAATGAGGGCTGTGAATAACAGAGCTACAAATTGAAAGCTTGGAGATGTGCTCACACGCTCGTGTGTTAACAGAAAGGGGTGAAGGTGGGGATTGTTTGTTTGGATTTTGACATGTTCCTCAAGCACGCTCGAACCCACACAACCACAATGTTTTTCAAAAGCTGTTGTGTATATTTTGAGGTTTCTGAACTTCCATAATAACTTAGTCAGCTTTTGAATGTGACCATGTGTCAGAGTGGACAGCTGTATCAGGAAAACTTCACAGGAGCACTGAATCTCCCTCTTTTTGGTTTCATCAGAAGTCTGCTCCCTGGGCCAATATTATGAGGGGATGTTCAGATAAATTGTGCTTGCCTTCATTGTTGCTCCTTTTCCCCAGTGTTAACAGCTGAGCAGCAGGAGATAACAGTGGAAACCACTACTGTTTATACCAGTGTAAAACCAGAGTACCACAGTGGGGACTCAAATCAAATATTTCTGCTTGCTCAAAACATGGATGTATATAGAAATTCTGTGTATTTATATAGGAAAAATAACCTAAATTGAAACTGGTCAGGATGTTTGGCCATGTGGCTGAGAATAGATCTGTGTGGGTAAAACTCACAAAAATAACTAGCAATGAGTGGACTATAGAGACACATTTGATAGTCTAACAGGGAATAAATTTGTAATAAAAAGAACTTCTCCATAGACATAGCATATATGACTTAGTACTTGAGGAATACAGCTTCCCAATACTTTTAATCAATTAAATTTTGAATTTGTGAGCAAGATATCCTTTGTCCATGGGGATGTGGGGGCTTGATACAACTGTTTGCATGCCCAGAGTAGCTTACAAATGGAAGCATTTGTTGGATGAAGCTCATCTCTGCTGGGTTGGGATAGGATCTTTGCAGCTGAGAATCTTTAACTACTGCAGGACTATGTTCAGTTCTTTTCCCACTACACAGATGGTCTCTCTGACAGATAAGATTTACTGACCCTTCTGATAGAGCATTTGCCATTGGTAGCTGGAAACTCCCAATCCTCCCACCACAGGACCTGTAGCCAAAGGCTGTCTGTCCTTCACAAAGCATTTCGTTCTTCAGTTTTGCTTTTAAAGAAAGAAAAAACAATTAAGAAAATACACAGCAATGGAATCTCCTAATGTTGTCAGTGTCCTCTGGAGGTCCTTATTCTAATTTATACCAACATCTTTAGTGTCAAAGCTGATCTGATCCATTGTGCCCAGGCTGAGCTGATCCTGGTTTATGACATTTAGGTGCACTAAAATGCGTACTTTCTAGCCCAGTTTTCTATTATTCCACATCTTTGGCATGCTTTACATTTCAAAGGAGACAGAGATCCAGATGTAGGTGCTTCAAATCTTTTCCAACACCACAGGTGTCTCAGGGTCTTGTAATACCATATTCAGCAGCTTCACAAATATCTGTAGTGTGTTTCTGCCTTCCTTTTCTCCTCAGGGGCAAGCGTTTGTAGGTGTGATCTGCCCTGTTTTGGGGATTTGCTTCCCAATGTCAGGAAAGGCATGAATCAAGCAGCAAGCCTTGGGCATGGAGTGTAAGGTGGGAAACAAGTCCGAGTTTGCTCCTCCTGGAATGCCACAGAAGCAGCATCTGACCCCAGTCTGAGAGCGTTCTGGGGACTCCTGGGGCTTATTTCTCCTGCTTTCCCTCTGTGGGAAGGACCTCAAACTAAGGCCTTAAAGCACTCCTTGAAAAAGCCCCTTGCCTGCACTGGCAAGGCGCATTATGGTGCTGCAAAGGAATCCTTAGCTGAACTAAAAGGCTGAGGATGGTCTTTCAGGGCAGGTTTCCACTGCGTGGCTGAATGGATTTGGAGATGCCTGGTGTAGCTTGTGAGGTGGCAAATGATCTCCACAGCACAGAGCATCTCGATTGGAGCAATTAGCTCAAGCCTTGCAGGTCGTGCAGCTGCGCCAAGCTGTCTTTAGAGCAGCGCCAGCTAAAACCACAGAGCAGCCCTACGTGTAATTGCCTTTAATCCATGAGCAAGGACAAGCTTGGAATCGTGCCTGCTGCCGTGTGCTCCTCTGCATGGCAAAAGGGAAAGGCTTGAGTCCAAACTGGAGACCAGGGGGTGTCTGTTGTGCTCAGCAGGGACATGTCTCAGCAAAAGCAGAGAGCATCCAGCAAGAGGAGGGAGCACACACCTGGGCACAGGTGAATCAGGGTCCATGAGCTCCCTGGAGGACTTGCCCTCAGCTGCTGATGAGACCATCGAGGGTGTCCTGCCTCCAGGTGTTGCACTGGCTGGGCAGCCTCCAGATGTTACCTGTGCTGCACGGATTAACCTGGAAGAAAAGGCCATTTCCAGGTTGGGGTGACACTCACCTTATTCACAGCCTCATTTGTGAACTTTCAGGGGTGTTTTTCTGCAACAACAGTGACATCCAGTGGCCAGCTGGATTTTTTTGGGAAAAGAACGAACCACAGTCAGTCTTAACAATGTGAAGTTTTTTATAGATAAAAAAATACTGACGAAGGAGGCTCAGATTTGGTTTCCTTGAAGAATTTCCTTTAAAAAAAGGTCTGGTGAATTGGTTTCTGTTTTTCTATGTCCATGGGGTAGAAAGCATCAATACTCTGCTCCAGCAAGGAGTTTGTCCTGTGTCCATAAACTCCAGGGGGCTGGCAGTTTGCTGAGGAATCACTCTGTTTTGTGCTAAGGCATCATCACGTTTTTCACTTATGAGATGTCCACAGTCCAAATAAATCACCAGAAAGGGGCTCCTGGAATACACGAAGCAAGCAGTGTAGTCTGTAGAATAGTTGACTGAGAGGTCAAAAACAGAAAGAACAAGCAAGGATCCCTGTCCTGCCAACTGGGAGCTTTGATTTGTGGTTTTCAAACTGCTTTTCAAACAGAAAATGACAGCTCATTTGTAGTCTTTTGAAGTAATTCCACAGATTCCACAGACATTACCCCCAAATAACTTTCCTGGAATGGTTTGATCTCACACTAGAGCAGAATAAAGTTCTGTTTAGTTCAGTTTAGAGCTGTCTTGTGCAAAGTAGAGGAACTGGGGGAAGCAGGTTCCAAGCAAACACAGTGAAGTGCAGTTTCATACCAGGCTTGATTACAATGTGGACACAGTATCTTGTAGGAGTCAAATGCATCCATGAAGCCAAAAACAGCCAGACTCAAGAGTCCAAATCACTTCTGAGCCTGCAGATAGACTTTGGCCCTCAGCCCTATTTATTTTCTATAAGAAGCCATTTAGTGCATCCTTATTACCTGCCAGAAGCCTTTGTCAAAGTCAAGCAAAGGTGCTGCACTTCATAGCACTGGCTGTGTGCTGAGAGCAGCTGAGGTCCCACGTGGTTTGGTCCTTGCTGGGCCTCAGAGCTGCCTCCACAAGTCCAGTGAGATACTCTGCTTGCAAAGAGCTGTCTTCCTGACTGAGGAGCTTTCCAAGGCCCAAATCTGCCCTGAGCTCTGACTCCACCAAGTCCTTGAGGTGTTTTAGTGCTGTGCTCACAGTTACCTCCTTTGCAAAGAAGGCAGGAGTTAGGAAATCTAGTTTCTCCCCCTACCCCAACCTGTGTTTGGCTTTTGCAAGCAGGTCCATGTGCATTCCAGACTGTTTGGGGTTGGCTCAGGGGATTTGTGATGGGATATGAAATACTTCTCTCAGAGGCTGCTTGCCCTGCACTGGCTGTACTGGGGGCTGGCAGCAGCTTCCGTGGAAAGAGCTGATAACTGTGGTTCAGGTGGGAGAGGGTTTAGTACAAGGCTGCACATGCACTAATAAGGCACCTTGGGTACAAAAAGAGGCTTCATTTCTTCACCACTTTCCTCATTGCTTGAGGCATTGGTGACAGCTGACAAAGAATGTTAAGACAGTGCATTTCACACCAGCCTGTCTGCATTTGGGGGATCTGATGGTCCCAGAGATGCCTCCAGCACCCTGGGAAGACTCTTAAAGATGCTGAGATTTTTCTCAGAATCATTTCCTTCTCTTCTGCTACAGTGTTAGGAATGGTGAAGTTCCCAAGATTTTGTACATTGACCCTGTCCATTGGAGAGGGTCCCATGAGGGACACAGAGACAAGTTCCCTGTCACACACCTGCATGACTGGCACACACCTCCAGTCACACCCTTGTGTAGAAAAGTATATTCCCAACAATATAGTTCAGTGAGGAGCATGAACCTTAAAAAAAAAATAAACAAAAACAGTGAAAAAATAAAATCACATCTAGTTGTGGCATTCTGCTACAGGGGAAAATGCCAATAACCATTCTCCATGCAGTATCTCAGACTGAGTAAGCCGTGCCTTTACTCACAGTAAAACCTAGGGACAAAGTCAATCAAACTTCTGTTTCAGCCCTACCCACATAATTTTCCTCCTTTTTTTTTTGCTCTGGTAAGTTGATGCAGCTTATTCCAGCAGACACAGCCAATACATTTTACAGAATAAACTCTTCAAATATGCAGGCTTTGTTGTTTGACTCTCAAGGGATCCTATGTTTCCTTTAAGAATATGTGCTGAAATTGTCATTCTGTGTTGGACCTCCTCTCTGTGGAAAACTCCTCTAATGCCACATAAGTGAAGCAAGAATATGAAATAGCCCAAATGGCCCTATAATCAATCAAAGCCCTGGGCAGGACAGCTCTCTGTCCTGTGCAAACTCTGGCATGACAACAAAGGTGAGGGACAGGGCAGAAAAGGGAATGATGGGGAAGAAGGATGGGCTGTGTGCAGTGTTCAGGAGCTTCTGAGCAGTACCAGGGGGACTTGGTGGGTCACCATGTCTGATTGACACTGGGGTTAAACGGGCTCCTTGAGCTCACATGGGAGGTGGAAAGAGACTTGTACAGAGGACTCATGTTCTTCCCAAACCTAGTGTTTGAGATGTTGGAATGAATTGTTCTGTGGAGGTGTCATCCTCTCCAGTGAGACTCACTAGCACAGACCACTCACTTCATTTGGAAATATCTGATGCAGCTTCAAACTGACACAGAGGCCAGAGGAGATTCTTAGGAGGTGACCTCACTTCAGCTCTTGCTTGTGTTGGTTTTTCTTAACCCAAGTGAAACAACTGGTTTAGACTTGGAAGAAATTGGTGCTTTTTTTCCCTCCCCAAAAAATTAATTTTATTGTTTACCACATATGTTTAGGGCAAGCCTGCTAGGGAAAGTGCTCCAAGACTTCGAAGACAGCAGAGAACTGAGTTGCTGAGCTCACATTATGACACTGCATTGAAACTGTTAACAGAGGGCTGTACCAGCAAGGAGCCAGTTCCAAACTGGTAAACTCTGTCCCACCTCATGCTGAGCCTGTTGAGGAGTGTGCATTGCACTCCAGGGTGCTTCTGGAGAAGGATTTCCATGGTGTGACATTTGAGTACCTCAACAATAGCTCCTTAGCAGAAGGGCTGCTCAGAAAGGAAGATCAGAAATGAAGAGACATTGGGGGAGTTTATTATACTTGGGGGCAGAGAAGTCTGTGGGAATCTGTCCTTCAGACTGAGATGCTCCAAGTATAGAATTGCACTGCAGATCTCTGAGACACCCCAGGGAAGCACAAATCTGTGCTCTATTAGCCTGGCGTCAATGTGGAATAACCCCCTCAACTTTTGGCCCCTCATCTCTCCATTCTCCCTCTGGCTACGGTGTGGCCTTTCTCCAGAACTTGTTCTGTAAGTGCACTCGGGTGGGAGGGGAGAGAGGTGATTACATGCAAGAAAAGAATGAAGGGAGCCATGGGAGGATTGCTGGACGTTGGAAATGCTGCACGCTTTGGCTTCTTATGTGTTATTGCTCTGATTGCTGTGACTGTCCAAAAGTGGCTATGAGTCAGTTCCTCACAACTGCATAGAATAACAACATCAAACGAGAGGGAAAATGATTTCTCCATCTGCTTGGACAACGGGTGGCATGATGTAAGGAGTCTATGATGAAAGCCTGCTTTACAAGACCATTGCACGTGGCTTGTGCAAAGTATTTTTTAAGGCATGCTTTGGGCTTGGACACTCCTGCCAAATAGGGGAAGAGGAAAGCTCATTCCCTGCACTTCCAGCTCTCCTTCACAACTTTTTGCATAATGCTGCAATTTCCAAGTGCAAAACCATGTCTTGAAGGAGGGCAAAGGCCAGCAACCTGGGGTGACAGACTTTTCTGGAAGGTGGGGCATTTGATAGTCCCTTTCTCTTTGGAAAGCCCACAGAGCTCTTATTTCAAGCCTGAACACCAGCCTCTAGGAAGTTTTTGTTACATCTAGTCTGATGTGGTAGGGCTGCATGTCTCATCTTCTGGCATGGTATGGCTCACATTTCATACTAACTGGGACAGGCTGGGTTCCTTCAAGCCATTTCCAGAAACTACATTCCCCTGTTGGATCCCCACAAGCATGAATTTTGTTCTCGTTATCAGTAAAATTTAAAATGAAAATATTCAGGCTGTCCTAACATCATACTCATGCCTAGGTGCTGCATATCACCTACCCAATCCATTACCTGGTGTCATTCTTGATAAGACACTTCACATCAGAGGGGTACTCAGGCTGGGGGTATCTTTCAGATATATCTAGATCCAACTTGCAAAAGCAAGATCTGCACAAATCCAGCACTGTCTCCTTGTCAAAGTGCATTCAAGATACTTTTTTAAGACCATCCTTACCACTAGAGTAAGATTTCAAGGAAGAAAGAGGTTCAAGAACAAAGAGCAGCAATTGTCTGGCAATGAGGGTCATCATGAGGAAGGCTGAAGAGCCTCCAGTTTTTAAAGCATGTTATTCATTAGCAAAGAAATACACTGGACGAGGAGTGAAAGGGAATTAAAAATTGGAGGGTTTATCCACAACACTGATTCCCCACCATGGGTCTCTGGAACATGTGTCATGTCAGAAGGGAGTAATGTGGGATGGCATGTGGTTCCCAGTAAATTCCTGCTGTTACTCAGAGACCTCTGGGTCAGACTGGAATGCTGTAGTGGAGAAATCATCAAATTCAAATAAAAGTCATTGCCTGGAGTGTTTGCTGTAGCTCCTTACTACGGCCACATCTTGACAAATTCATCTTTGAGCTTCTAAAATACTGAGCCTTGACCATTGTAGAATAAGAGGAATGGAGATGCAGCTTTAGAGGCAGCAGGCAAAGAGACCGCAAAGTATTTACCCCAAATGTGAAGGGGCAGCTCTCAGCCCTGTGCCTTTTTCCCCACACTAATTCTTGTGAAGCTTCCCTACCATAAACACTGCGGTGCTGCCAAGGGGCTTGAGAATCAGCATCGAGGGAGAAGGAGGAATAGAGGCTGCCGCCTCCTGATTGCAGAGCAGCCCAAGGTCTAAGTGGCAGCAAAACGTTATACATAATGTCTGATTCACTGTGTGGAGAATGTAAAGAATTGAGACCTCCCGACACAGTTTACATTGGCCCTTTTTATGACTAATTGTGCAGAAAATAGCTCTGCTTGTAGTGTGCATGGAAACAGTTCAGATTTCTGCTGTGTGTCAGCTAATGGCTAGCAAGGCTTTTTTAGCACAACTTCAAAGGCTCTGGCAATGGAGGTCCTTTGTGAGGGAATTATCTCCTGCTCCTTTGTACCCCGTTATCCTTCTAAGCCATGGAACAAAGAATTGCTAAAAGAATAGACAAAGTAATTTGTAGTAGATCTCTAAACCTAGATAAAGTACATAACATTTGCTTAAAAACATTTTTTCTGCTTCTGTCATCAAAACATGGTTATAATTTTTCTGTGTAGGAACACCCAAGTTCATCTAACTTTTGAGAGATGCAACCTGATGCTTAGGTTATTGATGAGGGTCACTAGGATGTCTGAAATGGAAAAGGAGAGCTTTCGCTTATGTAGTCAATTAAAAAATACATGGCTGTCAAGAGTTGGCTAAGAAGTGTCATTCTCTCTGCCTCAGGATATTCCACTAAGAAAGGAAGAAAGTGCATTCTTTCAGCAGTGTGTGCATGGACGTGCTTTAAGGAAACCACGTATACTTCACGTATTTTTTTACGTGTTTTTTAGTAAAAAAAACCCTAATTGATGGTTTATTCTTTCTTTCTTCCAGTGAAAAATGAAACCTTGGGGAGATAAGGAAACACATTACATGGATCTGCTTTCTGTAGTCCAAAGCACAGCTCTTAATTAAAAATAAAAAAGCAAACCAGGAATGGAAGGTCTATGATTAATGTTAGCAGCCATGCTGTATAATGTGTTCCTCCACTGTCTCCAGATCCTTGTCTCGAAAAAACAAGATGTGAGTGAAAGGAGAATAATCTTGGCCTCATCAAATTTAGTAAATAAACCCCCTCTCAAGTGCAGCAGCCACACTGACTACTCCACTGTGTGTTGATAGTCAAACTGCAAAATTACTGTGTTTAACACTGGGTCTTGTCCTCAAGCAAATCCCACGAGTATCTCCTTAACCTCAGAGGGTGGAAGAATTGCATCCACACCTGGGCATTTTTAATCTTTAACTGTTAGGGATGGCTGCTCTGCATATCTCCATGCCCAAGTACAGACTTTCTCTTCAGGTCCCTATGTAGAAAATGCTTTATGTCTGCTTTCTCTCCTTTTCCACGTCCATGGATTTCCCAAGGCAGCTGATGTTCTGACCTCTCGGATCCAGTTTTCATCAGCTGTCAAGATAAATTTGGTTAATACTCCAGTAATGGTTTATTCAGGTTTAGACTGAAAAGGGAATAGTGATGGAAATGCAAGATCATTCCCTTGCCTCTCTAACCTGTCTGATATATCTCTAGATGCACTAAGTTTTCAGTCATATTTTCTTGAGGTTTTTCCCAGGTCAGGAAGAGAAATTTTTAAAATATTTAAGCAGAAGCATACATGCACACACACACTCATATATATATATATATAAAGCTCGTTTATTTTTTATCTATAAATAAAAATTAAATCCACTGATGTAAAGAATGTGACAGTTACTGCATATTCTCTTTGCACATAGGAGCAGCCATAGGCAGCAATTTTATGTTTTTCACTGATGCTGAGCTTAATTGGCACTGATATGCAGGTTATTTTGTTTCCATCACATAGGCTGTCAAAGTATTCTGTTGTTGTTAGTATTTAACAAGTGAGTCCTTAGTTGTGTGTGACTAGGGAGAGTTATTTTATGTAAGATATTTCTCACACAGAAGATTTTCCTGGATTTTAAAACTGGAAAGGATAATTATTATGAAGTTCACAGCAGGAGGCAGGCCAAGACAATTCTTCCAGGAATTCTTTAACCTTTCGTGTTTCATGTTAGCCACCTACACTGGACCTCTCAAGTGCCACCTTTTTCCTTAAACATTCCTCTTCCACATCTCTGATCCTGAGGAACTCCTTGCCATGGATCATGTTGGGAAATGTCTGTGTTGGGTGGGAGACTGCTGATCTGAGCATGCATAATTTCATTTTTTCAGTCTAAAGTAGAACATGATTTCAGTTGCTTGTGGTGTGCTTGAGTTGGCTACAACAGCATTACCATGACGTAAAATGAACATTAATGTGTTCATATGTGAATTCTGATTGGACAGAGAAGCTAAAACAAATAGAAGTCAGAAATCTTCAATCAGGTGGAGAGGATGAATTAACAGGGCAAGCTGATGATGAGATAGATGGTAACTTGCCCAGATGTATGTGGGATAATACAAACAGGTAAATTTTAAGCAGAGTCAAAAGGTTAAGTTTTGCAAAGACTTGCTCATGCCATTTCCAGTAGTTGTTAAAGTTTTGGGGTCTGTTGATGTCTGTGGAATGGAGGATTATTTGGAAGTCAGCTCAAAGCTGGATTTTGGTTTTGGTTTTTTATTTCTTTTTATTTCTGTTCTCTTGGTTGAATTGGAGCATTAGGTGTATTTTAGTATGTGTTGGCTTGTGGATGTACAATTAAATAACAATGATGTTCACATGGATATTTGTAATTAAGATTTTAATTTATTTGAGAATCTGAAGTTGAGGGGTTTTTAATGGAAGCTGGCATTCCTTCCAGTTAGGAAAGGCAAAATTAAAAGAACAACCCCTATTGCCATGCTGACCACCAGATCACCAGTCCCAGTGGCTGGCACCTTTCAGCGTGGTATCCACACAAAGGGCAGGAATGGGAAGCCCAGAAAGTGTCACCTTTTGGTCTTCATCCATTACTTGACGGGACTTGCAGGTTCTGCTGAGGAGCTGACGTTGACAGACCTATCACTGTGTGGATGAGGAGTCAGAGCTTTTGCATAGTTACTTTTTTCCCTGAGTTTGCAAGAGTTAAAATTGGTTTGTCTTGTGCTGTCATCTTGTCAAAGATTTGCTGGATTCAGGACAATTATTTACATTAAGAAATCTTTTGGCATTTAAGACTCTGGCTCAGGGAAAATAAAGTGGACTCAGAAATGTCTCAGACTCTGATACCTTTGACTTTGGTTCCTCAGTGTCACTTTGCCAGTGACAGAATGGGGACCTTTGTTTGCTTTGGCCACTGCATAAAAAAACAGGATATGATCAAATCCAGTTAATCATTCACAAATGTCTCATTTCTTGAATATCTGAGTGTGTACAACACATTTTTGGGACTGTTCTTTGCTGCTTTGGCTTTTGTTACAAGCAAGTTAGAAAGGAGAAAATCAAATTTTGAGTTTTCTTAAAAGTAAGTGGAGGAATCCTGGAACACACCAGGGTTCTCCAAATGCACATTTAATCATTTAAATAAGTGTCTTTTGGCTAAAAGCTCTTACCAGCATTTGCAAGTTGCACTCAAAGCCATACAGCTACATCGTTCCAACAACGGAGGCGAGTTAGCGCCCTTGTTGGCAGTGGGAGCAGAGGGATGCAGGCTGAGCAAATTCTGGGGGCTGAATGCTCTCAAGTTCATCAGGACTTTGTGCAGGGTGGGCGATGAATCCCAGGGGTGACTCTGCTGGTGGCTGCACCAGCTCCTTGCACAGTGGTGTCCTTGGAGGGGGGCTCAGGCACCTCTTGCCTGCCTTGGTTTTTTCAGTACAAAATATTTGTCTCTGCTGTGGAGCCAGGCAGTCAGAAACATCTCCTGCAAACACTTCCACTGTGCTTCAGGCAAGCACACTGTCTCCAAGCAGCACCAGCAAACCAGAGGAGTGAGTTCTTACACCCCACATCATGGTAGAACTCCCTTCTCCAAGATGCCACAGGCACATGGAGGCTTGGGCACATTCCTGGTGAACTGGTCTGTTCAGAGCTGGCAGTGAGGTGCAATGACCTGGGTGTAAATGGGGTCACCTGGCCCTGCAGAGCTGGAAGTTAATGGATATAATGGAAGAGGATTGTTCTGTTCTTCCTCCACATCAGTCATGGCTGCAGTTGGAGACAGGTTGCAGTGCTATGTGGATTTTAATAAACCCCTTTGTGGACTTTTTGCTCCCTTACTTTATATATCCAACCCATCCTGCAAACAGTGTGAGACTCAACAATAAGTTGAAAGCTTTGGCTGTATTACACTCCCTTATTGAGTCTGTGCTCAAAGCCCTTTGAGGGCTCCCATTGACACCGGTGGGATTTGGTTCAGATTTCAAGTATATGGGACCCCCTTAAGTAAACTCTTTCAAGGCCTCTACACACTGCAATACTTACTGGGCTCCTTGTTACTTCTGTGAATAGGAATGTGACCTTTACACTTCTAACAAAGAGCCCTGAATTACAGGACTAAATCTTCATGTTTTGGGAGAGATAAGGTTACCATTCCAGCTCCTCCCAGCCCCACTGTGCAGGTGGCTGAATGGCTGATGAGACAACTCCTGAATCACTCTGGTTTTAGTCAGACGAGTGCTGAACATGCAGTGTAGAAGCTTGAGTCTCTTCATTAGCACATGTCCATGAGCAGTGATGGTCAGGGTTGTAAGTTGTTCCATCTCAAGAGTCAAAGCCCTAGTAATATCCTTTTGCCACTGCGGGGTCATTCTGATCTCCATCTTGGAAATTTATTTAATCAGTGTATGTCCTAAAAATTGTCACAGTGGAAGGCAAGACTAGCAACCCATCTAGCTTTCCTGTTATCCACCCAGTCCCCTGGCCATGTGAGGGCAGGGAGGGATAAATGAAATGGAAGAAGAAAGTGTTTGGGGTGTATGCTGTCCCTTGCTCTGGTCTAGGTTTTGGTACCCTTGACTCCTAAAGCTGCTGTTCCAACAGGAGAAACTCAAACAAGTGAGAGTAGTAGTTTGATTGACAGTGCTATTTTCTACCTGTATTTTAGGTCACTTCCTGGGTAACAACACTGTGATTGATGTACTGAGACAAGCAGGATTTGAAGTGGAGCACACCCCTCCTGGACAACCAATTGGAAAGTAAGCAGCTGCCCACAGATTATTAATCACTTTCTCTTCTTTTTTTTCTCCCTTTTTCTGTGACTAAGCAAGATTATTGCAGTAGTAGAGGAGGTGGGTGAGGAACCTCCCTTTCCCACCCAATTTCCAGACAAAAAGTGCATTGTAAAGCATCCATTGTGTGAGTTTGGAAACATATGGAGCCTGAATGGCTGGTGTTTTTGTGGGTTTTTTCCACTTGGGGACATTATTTATATCACAGCTGCTTCATTATACCAGCTCAGAAGTGCCATGGTTTCTTTAAAGAAACATTTCATCTAGCTCATTTTCCCCCAGAGTTGTTTTTCCTTTTGCTCTCCATGGGGTTTTTGCTGCTTCTCCATTGCAGACCTCTCTGTCAGGCTGCTGTTTTTCAAGAGGAATTTCAGTTTTTCCTGAAGGACCACATTTAATGTAGCAGATGCATCACTGAAAGTGTTTTGGGCAGGTAGAGAGCAATTCAGTATTCCCTGAGCTTCTCTGTATATCTGGTCAGGTAAAGCAGGCAAGAAGGGCTGATCAATAGGCTCTTGGCAATCTTCACTAGTATAAAATAAAACATGGCACAAAATTGTCCTTAGCTGGTGAAACAAACTTCCTTTGTCCTGTAGATGTTTCTTTTTCCTGGCCATTTATATGAGGCCTCTGTCTGAAGAAATCACAGACAATAAAACCATGAAGGCTGGTGAGAGACTATCTAGCTTTACAAAATCAGCCTTTCCCCTACATTCTGCAGATAAAATTTGGCCAAGGCTACTCTGTCATAGGATTGTTATCCTCATTAGGAGAAAGTGTTAGCAGCATGCTCCTGTCCCTGGTGGGCAGACTTGACATGGTCCAAAACCGAGGTGAGTCTCAATGAGGAGGATTAATAGCAGAGGTAGTAGACCATGTCTGAAAAAGCTGTGTGTAATCTAGTTGGAAAATCTGGCTGATCTAACCTTGTTTGGGAAACATCCGCAGTGATTCATATAGAATATAATATGGCTCAACTGTACATAAGTGTTCTTTGACAAAGCATTTATCCAAAATGCTTCTTGGAATCCGTTGAGCAATAAAAGCATCGTCTTAAATAACAATGGGGGAAAGAGGAAGAAAAGGCTGTTAAACACCACCAGTAAGAGCATATATTCAGAGGAGATTTAAGAAGCACTTTGGCAGGGGGAGAAAAGTCAACATGGTGCAGGGAAGAGCAGTAAACACTGAAACTGGAAATTTTATACTAAAACCAACCAAAAAAAAAAAAAAAAAAGCAAAACAGAAAAACCAAGAAAACTATAGCAGAACAGCTGAGGTGTACCATTCCTAGGTTTTTAACAAAGAAACTTTCCACTCAGGGAAGCAGACACTTTCTTCAGTAATTTTCATTTAGTTGAAAGTATCATCTTCCCATGAAAATTGTTTCAACTGGAAATTGTGAAACGATTAATTTATTGGCTGTTGCAAGCCCTTGAGCAGAACTAAAGATGCAGTAGTGTGAGAGAAACCCAAGAATAGTCTCTGCTCTCTGGTGTTAGGCTATGTCTGTACACATCATCACAGACTTGAAATAAAGGATGGGGCAGGAAACTTGACTCAAAGCCAGTGCTTAATGTTGACTTATTTGCAGAGTGGAGCACCTCTATGTGCACATTCCCCTACCTTGGCAGCAGTGTCTCCTGTTCATGATGTCTTCCCTAAAATTCTCAATATCTGGGGGAAATGCCGGTGAAAGCAGGAGGGTTTGGACTCTGCCTAGATCTATGTGTGTGTCCTCAGCTGAATGGTCCCACTCTGGGTAACTTCTGTTCTGTTCTATCCTCTAACTTTAGTGTTGGGCAGCTTTGCCTGGACTAGAAACCTTATTCCAGCAGGGTCTGCTCTGAACATTGAACATAAAAAACTTTATTAAAGGATAAATGGTTGTACAGGAATAGTGGGTGGAGTCAAAAGGAAACACATGGTTGCCCCCCATAAGGATTAGATGCTCTGTGAGTTTTCCTGTGGTCTGATGATAAGCTAGATCTGCCAGTTCTAGATGAGACTAAAGAAAGAAAAATAAAATGCATGGTAAAAACATCCAGACTTGCCACTAGACTGAGTTACTCAAGGTGCAGAAACAGCAGAAAACTATAGAAATTGTGAATAAAGAGCATTTAAATATATTCACAAGAAACAGCCTTCTGCCTTTAGAAGAAAAAAAGACTCTCAAAACTGCACATCAGGGACTATATTGTCATTTTCCTGTAACTGGGGCTGTAGCTATCAGAAGTGCTTGGGGCTCCCCCTTAGAAATGGGTAGGCTGCTGCAAACCATTTTGTCTCTTTTTTATAGAATAACTTGTATTTTATGATTTCTGGGTGAGCTCCAAAAGACAGTCTAGCCAAACAGAGTACAACATCGCAATAGCACGACAACTTAATAGTTGTTGTGTTGTTTATGTTTATATTACATTGTCATGTTGCTGTAATTGAGTGTCTTAAGGAACCTTGCATTTTTGTCTAGCCTTCCTTTTTTTACTCTTCTCTTTCCTTTTTAAAAGATGAAATAAAAACAATTGAAAGTCCCAGAAGAGGAACTATTTTGCTATAGTGACTGTAGTAACAAAATAGATACATCAAATGAACGGATAGAAGCTCAAATTTTGAGCTGCTTGCAAAGCAGAGATTGTTTTGTGGGTTACAGAGGTTTCAGAGGTGCAGGTGTTTTCATCTTGATTCTTGTGGAGCCATACATGAAGAGGTATTTCTTTGTGCTAAAGCCCAAAAGAGACATTTCTGCTTTACTTCCAAATGAGTTGTATAAGGGAGTCAAGCCCACTGCATCACATTCTGGCATTGACAGTTGAAAAACTGGATCGTGTTCAGGGAAGATCAGCTGGATTCTAATGTGGAGTTTGGAGGGGGTGGACAGCACATGGAAAAAATGCAAGGGTTGGAAAAAAAAATGTGGCAGCTGCATGCTTATGTTTTAGCAAAGGGAATTCAAAAGAAGTGTTGTGGACAGACTGTAAGCAGAAGAGTGAAGAGGAGCAGTTCTAGCTGGCACATAGGAATGTTTGAAAGTATATCAAATTGAATTGAGAGTGGTTTTGGATGAATATCAATGATTCCTTGACAGTGATTTGCAGGACAATTTTTCTCAGGTTAAGAAGCCCCATTATATGAAAGTAACTTTAGCAAAACACTCATACCGTGTCGTACTTACTACCAGTGCTGCCATGCCAAGAAAGCAAATGGTCATTTTCTTTAATCTCTCTGTTCCCAGAGCAGTATGATTCTTACTGTTACTGGCATGATTAGTAATCTGATCTTTATTGTTCAACCATAATTCAACAGCATTACCATAAATAGGTGGAGTATAGCCTGGTATGATGTTTAAACTCTGCCATCCATTTTGGTTTTAGAAAGGACAAGAGAATCCCTTTTGTAGAAAATAACTAGCACTGTTTGTATGTATCAGAAAAAGAAAAGCCAAAAAAAAGGACAAAGACCAAACCTGTTTATGCTGTCAGTTGCATACTGACTGGGTAAAGCCAGAAGATTGTTGGCTTCCTCTGTTGGCATGGGTTGTGAAATGGCTGCTCTTTAAGCCAACCAAACTGAATACCTAGAATCTCACATTTCTGTTGTCTAGTGACAAGCACAAATTTGAGCCAAATCCTCCCTTTCCTAAGGTAGTGGGAAAAAATAAAGCAAGATCTTGTCTGGCTGGAAGAGATAGCCAAAACATAGAGGGGTCTGATGGCTCCAGAATCAGTGAACTGGCAAAGAAAAGTTTATATAAAGTACATATAGCTGGTGTGGAGCTATTTGGGAACTCTTACTGATTGGATTTCTGAAATCTCCTGGCTCCTCTATTGATCTGCCTGATGGCCAAGTGTTGACCTTCCTGTGCCTCTTCCAGAATTCCACCAGCTGACTATTGAAAACACCTTCTTTAAAGCTCAATCTCTTTCTGTAAAAGAAACCCTGTTCTATTCATCATGAAGAACATTGCCATAAACACTTGAGAACTTATTCTCACATTGGCTTAATTTGTTCATTTTGTTGCCTGAGGGAAGCGTCCTGAATCTGTTTGCGTGACAGCCTTCAGTAGCATTCATTTTTGCTTCTTATTTTGCTGGCTGTCATCTTTGTCCCCAGATAGAGGCATTGGAAAATTAGTGACTGAATCAATATCTCATTACTTTGCCCTGAGATAAGAAAGACAAGTTTGTTTTGGTTGTTGTTTTTTGGGGGTTTTTTTTGGGAGTTCTGCCAACTGGCTGTCCCTGCTCCTTTCCGTCTTCAGAAAACAGAGCTGCATGCTTGGAGAGAGGAGGAGATGGGAGAAAGTCTCCCCTTAGATGGATTCCAGTGGCTTGAGCAGATAAAGGGCCACAGCTGCTTCACATTTGACTGGAAACAGCCAAAATGCAAGATCAATCCAGGAAGCACCTGTGTCCATGATGACTCTCTTGTTGCTGGGTTCTCAGAATCAGCTCTGACCTTCTGCCATGTGCCAAGCCCTGATGTGCTGCACACCATCCTCTTGGCTTAACTAACATGCAGCAGTCTCATTTTTATCAGGCTTTCTCCAAGGATGGGATCAGTGCTGCCTTCTTTCAGAACCAGGGAATTCAGGATGAATCAAAGAATTCAGCACAAGGTTTTATGTCTGAGAGTTTGGGAGTTTATTGTAAACTCTCAGAGCACTGCTGGAGAAATTAATTATCCTTGCTCCTTCTGTTTGCACTTCCTGTCCCAGTTGAAGCAGTGTCTTTGCTGTTGTAACTTACTCCTGTCCTTCTGTCTGAAGCAAAGAGATTCCTCTTTGTTTCCCTTCTCCTATAGCATCCTAGAGGTGTGACCCTGGCTCTTCTACTCATCGTTGTCTCAGGGTGGAAGCCTCTGCTCCCCAAGGAATGCTCTCTCCTTCCCCATGGGCTGAAAATAATCTCCATCCACACAGTGATGCAGCCATTTCACTCCATCAGAATCCCTAACCCTCTCAAGATGATGGACAGAATTGGGAAAAACGTCTGACATAACATTCCCCACAGCCCCAGTTTGGTAAACCCAGTTTAGGAAATCCCAGATGCCCTCAGAACTCTCATGAATCTCCCAGTACTTGCCAAGTTCCTTGGGATGCCTAAAAAATTTCGGATTTCTGGTGCCTGCTAGTCAGGGTTGCTCCACTCTGCATAGCTGTTAATTTTTGGGATGTGTTAGGGAGGATGTTAAAGTTGTTATAAAATAAGTAGAAGTTCATTTAGAAAATAAGTAGGAAAAAAAATGTTACAAGAGTTGTGACACTTTAATTGGAAATAACTGAATTAATTGAGGAAAAAAGAACTGAGAAAGGTAGCTTCTCATCTGAGATCCTGTCTCTTCTGATACAGGGAAAAATGCACCCTTTTTTTTTTATGTCAGTGGAATACTCTCCCCATTGGGATGCAGCAGTTCTTCTTAAACTTCTTGTAAATCTTTGGATCTTTCACTTGATCTGGGCCTAAGGATCAAACTCCCATCACTAGCTCCCTTCCCTGAGAAGAAACATGAGTCCATTATTTAGGGGGAGGTTCTTTGACAGCATAATGTACAGTAAGATGTGCACAGGGATTAAATGAGGTTCATCTGCATACATTTGTGAATTTATTGCCTCATCTAACATTGGAGAATATGACGACTCAATACTTAAAATATTTAGCCTCGAAAATATGCATGTTACATTTTCATGTTCCTGTGTGCCTTTAAAATACTCTCCTTTGCAATTTGATTGTCACTGTGTCTACCTTACAGCCACAAAGCCTGAGCCAGCCAAAGTAATTCTTCGGGAGAAAAACATGGAAGAAGGTCTCCAAAATATGGTAGAGAAGCAAAGTCAACTTACAAATTCTCAGCCATAGAAATTTAATTATCCTGTCACTTCCTGAGCAATACATGACTTAGGGACAGGGCATCTGCATGTCCTCTAGGCCACCTTTAGACACTGAGCACCTTCTGAGAGAATGGAATTTAGCAACTTGCTACAAAAAAAACCTGGGAAAGAGCAAGATAATTCATGGTGTTGGAGTAAGAATACAGAACAGAACTTCTCAGGAATTTCATGCTTGACTAGTTCTCCCAGTGGGACATTCACTTTGCTGTATAATCAGATTTTATCCTTGGTAAAATTTCTGGTTTCTTTTGAAAAAATTGTTTCATATTCCATATAATTCTGTTTCTCTGGAACAAGGCGTCTGGGGAAACCTAGGCTTGCTTCTTTTTGCTCAAGGGCAGCTTGCTTGCTGAGCTGTTCTGAAGCCAGTGCTAAGATTTCTAGGTTTTTTTGCTGATCTGCAGCCTATCAGGTTTAGGAGATCTGTATCTCATACTCTATAAACTCTCTAATAGTAAACTTACAGAGCCTTGGAGACTTCAAAAGTTCAGAGCTAGTTCTTACCTTATTTCCTAGCCAACTTTCAGTGTTCTTGTTTCCACAGGAGAAGCTGATTTTTCATCCTCTTTCTCCTTCCAGCCAACTCTAACGCAGATCTTTTCACCTCAGGTCATGAGTACGAGATGAAAATTTTGGTTTATAGTTATTAGAGATAAGGCTGATCCAACTTGCACTGAAGTTGTTGGCTTCCATCAGTGCCAGTAGCTTTTAGAGGTCATTGTTAATATGAGATGTTGCTGTTCCTCTCCCATCTTCGGTTGTGAGGAGCCATGAGGGAGTTGGTGGAAAGCTCAGAGTATGTTCACACAGTTGTGCAGATGCTTTTCTAAGCACAAAGCCTGGCTTTTCCAGAGCAGTGCTCATGGGCATCTTCAGATAAGTGGCCCAACTTGCTTGCAGGAGGTGTCTGGCTGGTTTTAGGTGGCTAATCAAGTTTTAGATGGTTAGTCATTCTGTGAGATGTGCCACTAAGCTCATTTAAGCCTTTGGAAAGACTGCACCATCCTCTCCCCGGCGTTGTGTTAAAACAGTGAGGTTGTGTGACTTTGTTTGTGTATTCAGCCTGCACTTGTCCTGTGGATTGATGGCCTCCACCCCGGGCCACATCAATCTGGGCTGAAGTGCAGCTGCACTTTGTAACAGCTCAAGGGGCACAGAGGTATCAAGTGGTATTGTGTGCTTGGAAAGATGTCGTTTATCTGAGGAAGTTTGTGCTCTGTTTGCTGTCACTCTGTCTTTGCAGTGCCGACTTCCTTACCTCCACTGTCACGTTGTCAGGCAAAGAGACCTCACACATTAGGACAGAGAGCTTTTCCATATCCAGAGCTGACTTCTTTTCCTTCAGCAACAGGTCTATGGGCTCTGCTGTGATCAATAGAGCTGCTTGATTCAGCATGAGTGTTGTAATTTAGATTTCAGGGAGCTCTTTACAATGCACAAGTTCCTAAAAAAGGAACAGAAAGAAAGCAATGACTTTTCTCACGGACACTTTCACCTAAGATTCCTTTAATAACAGTCCCTTAGAAAAAAAAACAATCAAGGATACAGTGTTCTACAGATAATTTTGCTGTGAAGTACGTTTCATCTTTCTTGAGTGATCATGTGTTCATAAGGGCATTCTTTGGAGTTCAAATGAAGTTAGAAGCCCTCCAGAAAACTGTAATGTGACTGGTGGCATGACTAAATGACTCCCTGTATGTGGATCTTTTTGTGGCAGGCTGTGAAATTTACTGAAACCTTTTCAAATTTCCCTCACAAGTAGAAAGTCACTCTAATGTACATATGGGGAAGGGTGATTTTGTGTCATTTCTTACCCATTTTGGTGCTAAATAGTTTCACTTTTAACAACTCATGGTATCTCAGGCGAGCCAGGTGACTTCATGCTGGCCACAAGCCAGCTTTGGTTCCTAAATGATTGTGTGGGTGTCCCTTTGGGAGAATATGGTGAAGAGTCAGGCTGAGATCCATGAATATCAGCCCCTCCTCCTAGTTAGGTGCTAGTAGAAGGAGTAGGAATGCCAAAAAGAGTAAGTTCTTTTAACAGTAAATTAAGGATGGTGAATTTATGAAGCACTTGTCACAGTAAATACCTTAAAAGCCAGAATGCATTTTTGTGTCAAGATCTTTGAATCATTTTTATGAGAAGTCAAAGTAAATTCATATGCAATCTGTAAAGTTTGTAAAGAGTTTGATTCATCTGGGAAATCATGTGTTGGGAATACAGTACCCAGATCCAGATCAGATATACTTCAGAGAAGTATTTATGTTTTAAAATACTTCCTGAAGCTAAACTGATCTGCAGAGTCTTTGGAGTTTCACCCTTCTCTGGACCTCATGCTCCATGCAAGTGAACATCATGCCAATGTGTTTCCCATTTCCTGGGGATTAAACTGCTGTGTTTGATGACTCAGGACTTTCCAAGGAAGCAGCTCAGTCACTCATTCTCTCTGAAGTGGCCTCAGGTACCTCAGAGGACATGTTTTCTCTTCCACAGTGATTCATGATTTCAGAGCAGAAGATCAGCTCTTTCTCTTTTCTTTTATTCCCACAAAGTTAATTAATAAAAAAAAATTCTATTAGTGGGTGTTGAAAGATATTGGTTTCCCACCCATACTCCCTAATGCTCTGCATTCCAGGAAGAGTGAAAAATGGACCTGTGAACAGAAACAGAAGGGAGGAAAGATGGATCAGATGCTGTAGATGGATGTAGGTACAGTGGCTGTCAAGTGATATGGTGGAAGAATTTCTGGAATAAAGACAGTTTCTTGCAATTGCGATTGCTCAAAATACACCACCACAGTAATCCAGTTTTGTGATTCATAGGTGCAAATTTAGAAAGTTTGGGGCACAGGGAGTGTCTGGCAGAAACTGAACTGTCTGGGCCTCCCTAATGACCTCTTGATTAGGTGGGCAGCTGCACGTAATGCAGCTGTTGTGCTTGTGAAAACTGGATCTTCTGCCACTGTCAGAGGCTGTTGTTGGTCAGGAGAAGCACCTGGAGGATTCACCCCTTCATGGCCACTGTGGACCTGCCTATGCCCATCTGTCTGCCTCATGGAGCTCCACCATAGTACAGAATTTTTCATCAGCGTCAAGAATTAGTTGTAAATTTACACCCACCGTGTTCGTAACTTTTGTCACTTCAGTAAGAAAACAATTGGTTGTCACTTCAGCAAGAAAACATTTGGTCCTGCTGGGAGCCAGAGTTGACAGAAGGACTAAATTTGGGATATTTCCCATTCCTACTGCTTTATGAGACATCAGAGCAGTTCACAATTCCATAATGCCCCTCTCTGTTGGTGGCAGCTTGCAGAGGAAAAGACCCACTTTGGGGCTCTCATTTGTAAGAAAGAGCACACTGAAGGCTTTCTCCATGGATTTGCAGTCAGCTCAGGAATAGTAGCATTTTCCTGCTAACCTGTAGCACTTCAGCAGCAAAGCCATAGACAGGCTCCAAGTGCTTTAGTACCCAGTGCCCTGTCTGGAAACGAGATTTGCATCTGCTGTCATATGACCCCAGCTTCACATTTCCAAATTACTCCTGCAAAAATAAAGGCAGTCCCAGAAATTCCTCTGTCAGGACAGCACATCCCTGTTTATGTCTGAAGGGGTGATACCAATCTGGAGTCCCCAGTGATCAAAGTGCACGTTCAGAGATGAGCCTCATGTTGTGTTTGAAGTGAGTACAGTGCTTTGAAATGAGGATGAAGCAGGAATAAATCAGGATGAAGGATTTGAGGCATTACCTACTTTACATGAAATCCCTACTGGAAAGACGTGGCTTGTGTTCCAAAGTTTTCCTTGGAGAGTGCTTGGAAGTTGCACACCAGCCTATTTGTGGAAAGCTGAACAGTTTCCTATTGTCCATGATGTGAAACGCTTCCCAGATAAACACTTTTCCCCTCCACTGAAGAAAAACGATAAAGCCTCAGCAGAGTTGCTGGTTTCTGTTGGCATTGAGCTCTCTTAAAGGCTATAGTTTATATCCATGCCAGAGTCATTAAGGAAAGGTTCCATTATGGGGTGAAACTGGGATAATCTTCAAGGATTTAATAACATTGTGCGCCCACATCTTTGCGTCTCTGGGTTCATTATATCCCTGGAATGTAAATCCCAATCCACAGTGGATAAACAGGGTTCACATAGATCTCAAATACTTTTGTGGTATTGTCTTCTCCTGATTTCTGAAAGGGAAAGAAAACATTGCTAGAAATAAACTCACTGGAGTTGTTTAGCCTGGAGAACTGGAGGCTCAGGGTGAACTATATTGCTTTCTACAGCTACCTAAAAGGGTTTTGCTGAGGTGGGAGTTGGTCTATTGTCCCAAATAACAAGCCATAGGAGAACAAGAAAGGACCTCAAATTGTGCCAGGGAGGTTTAGATTGGATATTAGGGAAAATTTCTTCACAGATCAGGGTAGCAAGGAAGTGGTGGAGTCGCCATCCCTAAAGGGATTTACAGGGTGTGCACATGTGGCACTTGGGGACATGGTTTAGTGGTGAACATTGCTGTGCTGGGTTAACAGTTGGACTCAATGATCTTAAAGGTCTTTTTCCAACCTAAACAATTCTGTGATTATACAAAGAGAGCAGTAAATCTCTGCTGCTGCAGTGGATTTAGGTTGTAACATTGCCTGCATTTGTGGGAATTTAAATAATTTTAAGGAATTATTCCTGACACCCACAGAGTCAAGGCATCATATTTCATCTTCCACAAGGACGATCCAGAAGTCCCTCCATGAACTTTGGAGAGAAAAAGCTGATTTTTGAAAGCAGCAATGCTAAGAACCAAGACTGTATAACATCTTGGGGTAATAGTGGTGGTGGTTTGGTCCAGGTCTGTGGGTGGCTCTCCCTCTGTTTCTGTTGTCCTGGGAGGTGCAGGTCTGAAGGACCTCATTGTGTCCCCACCTCTGACTCCAGTTTGGATGTGCTGGGTGCCTCCATCCTTCCTCCATAGTGCCTCCTTGGCTGAAGACCTTTTCCCAGAAGCAGCTTGTGGTTCTCCTTGTTGACCTACAGTCAGTGAATGCAGTAGATACAGATTCACTTTTTGCCACCTTTTTGTCAAAACAAACCTTGCTTAGAGTTTGTGACAAAGGAATCATCTTTCTTCCCTAGAGGAATGGGGTTTCTTGCTAATGTTAAATGGCAATTTTGCACTTGTATCAAATTTGTATGTAGATTAAGTTTTAGGTGGGAATTGCAGGTTTTGTTGACATTTAGCAGGCACTGAGGTTTTAAATCACTGAGGCAATTTTAGAAACATTTCCCTTAAGGAGAAAGGACATAGACTTGAAAGAAAACAGAGGTAACAAGGGTTTCATTTGTTTGTTTCACAAATGCAGCCATGAATTTAGGGCAATTTCTATGTATTCAAGCATTCATACTGATTGCAGTCATTGCCGAATGGTCAGCATTTCCCACTCATGTCAGAGAAAGGCATCAATTGAAATCCGCAGACAACCAGAAGTGGTTTAAATGAGGTCATGTAGCTGAAGACTGATTTTTTTTTTTCCTTCTTCTTTCACTACTGGGGTGCACTGTTCCACTTGCTTCCTGCCTTTCCAAGAAACCCTGGTCAGTCTGAACAACAGACCTGATAAGGTCTAGGAGTCCTACAGGTTCAACTGTGATGTACAGAAAAAGGCTTTCCTCATAAAGCCTCACTCTGTCGTACTTATTTTCACATCAAAGGACATACACTCTTTTTTTATCTTTGTGCTTTTTTGATCTGTGTGGTACTTGGGATAACTCAGTCTCTACTGTCTGTCAGATGAATTCTTACTAGAAAAGGAAGGCAACAGAGGGACAGAGTAGCCTCCCCTTCTGTTCAGAACTAACAGGCTTGTGGGGCAGCCCCAAGAACTCAGTCTCATTGTAGAGAGAGAGCCAGATGAGTTGTCCTGCAGTTTTAATTCAAACATCTCACGTGGGCATCATTTCAACAGCATTGACTTTCCTGCAGTTTGAGCTGTATTACAGCACCACCTCATGAGAAGTCCTGATTTGGTCACTCTCAGTGTTCAGCTTTGTGTAGTGATAAGAAGCTGACGTGACTGCTGGAACCTGTGCCAGATGCCAGGCATAGCTCTGATGAGTCTCTGACATTTGTTACACTTGTTATATTTCATGTTTTTCCATAGCTGGGCAGTGCTACAGCTGTGACACCCCCTCGGACAACTGGCACTTAGATGAAGCATTTCAAGGCAAACAAACAAACAGAAATGCACTTATCATGGAGGTAGGTGAGTCCCTAGAGCTCCTGTGCAATGAGGTCTCCAGTAGAGATAGGGAGGGAGGCAGCAGGGGCTGTCACCTCTGTACTGTCTGTCATTGTCTCACACCCTTTGCCTGTTGGCTTGCTGAGATGGAGCTCTTTAATGAATGCATAATTTAATTCTGGGATTCTTAAGTGCACCAATAAAAATAATAATCATAGATAGTTCAGTGAAGGGGAGATATTTTCTGGGATCAGTGCAAGTTTTTTTGTTTTAGGGAAGGAAGACATGGAGCCTGTTCTTTATAAATAGACAGTGAGATTTGCCTGAGTTCATTAAAAATCAATCTCTCCTCTGGCCTCCAATGCCTCCTAATATCCAAGGTCTGGTCTCAAAAGTTTCAATTAGCAAACTCAAAAAAGAGGATATAAAACCTTATTTTCTTCATTAGGTTTCAGCAGCAATGTGCATGCTTTTTAATGAAGCATTTTAGTGAAGGATGGCTTTGTCAGACAGAAAGGAGCATTTGATAAAGCAGTTCCATCAGCATGACATGATACTGAGAGGGAACCCTCTGTGACATGGGACTAATACATAGAGAGACTTTATGTGAAGTCCATTAGCATTAGAGTTGACAGAACAGCATTAGACATTAAAGCAAGTGGGGTTTGGAGGGAGAACTCTTCCACCTTCATCACGTTTCGAGGGCTCTGTCCATTACTGTGCAGTGAAAATGCCTGCAGACAGGCTGAAGTGTTGCCTGAATAGGGATTCTGACAACTGTCCTGTTCTTTTCTTGGAAACACTCAGGCACTGTGATATGGGCAAGGCCAATGGGCTCTAACAATATTTTGGAGAAAGTCAGAGTGTCTCTGTGTTCCTTTTTTAGCTCAGCAGCCACCAGTGGCTGATCAGATCAGATGTTTTGCAGTGTTGGCTACAGAGAAGAAAAGTGGATTTAGTGTCACAGAAATGTGGAGTCTCTTGCAGACGTGGTCTTCTTATGGCTCTTTGGTTCCACACTTATGCCTGCTGCTGGATTTAAGTGGTCTCTGTCTCTCTCCTTCTGGTGATAGCAGCTACTTAGGAGCCCATGTTATCTATGTCTTGCAATTGTAAGAGCCTCAACTGAGCAAGGTACTTCAGGAATACAAGTTGTTGTGCTTGCAGAGATCTGTGATCCACCCTGTACCTCACTTCAGCCAGGACTCAACTTGCAGAGCATCAGAGGGAAGTGCAGGAAACAGCCCCAAGCAAACAGTGAATAATCTGCCCTTAGTTTCAGGCTGAAGTCAGTGAAAATGTTGTAGTCCCTCAAGCTAAGCATTTGATGCCTTGCTCAGCTGTGTCTCTGTAGAGAGTTTTTATATTCAAGATATGATAAAGAATATGAGCTTCTGCAGATCTGTGTTCTCTCTGGAGGATCCAGCAAAGAAGGGAAATTAATTCCCAGTGGAGACAATCTGGGAGCAGAACTCAATTTGGATTGTAAATGAGTAAGAGACAAACAGTTGTATATTAGCTATAATTCTACTGTGGAATCAAATCAGGCAGACAGTTTGGTGTTTTTGGTTTTTTTTTTTTGGTCAGCTTCTTAAAATTCCTTGCAAACTCAGCACTCAGAATTTTATTGTAAGACAATAAAACATTTTAGTTAACTTCATGTAGCAAGCCTTTGGGTGCTGCATGGACATACAGAGTTGCAATTTGAATGCAAAGGCCTCTCTCTCCTCTGTGAGGTGTCCAGGTGTCCCAGGACAGCTGCATTTCTCTGTGCTCCCACCTTGAACCAGGATGCCTGAGCAGGAAAAAGCCCATCTGGACCTATGGGATAGGGATTCTATCCAAGGAGCTTTAAGTACCACTTCTATAAGACATTGAGGCACCAGAAGTCTCTATATTGTGAATATTTTGCTTAAGCTGAACTACCGAGGCAGAAATAGCTTAACACTAAATTGGTTTGGTGGTAATAAGACTGTGGAGATTTAGGGAATAGAGCCTGAGGTGAGGCTTGTGTACCATGGGCAGAGAAGGTTCCTATTTGCTATTTATGTGGAAAATGGAAACAAGACTGGAGGGTCAACCCATCCTTCCTCTGAGGGCACAGCCCATCCTCTGGGGCTGGAGCGTGCAGCTCTCAGAGTTTCCATGAAAGATGCATAAACAAAGGATTATTCAGTTCAAGAACTGAACCAAAAAACTGAGAAGGGAAAATAAGTTCAGAGCAATTTGAAATGGAACGTTTTGAGGATGCTTTTGAAGGCAGGAATTGGGTTTTGTTGGGGTTTGTCATTTTTATATATTAGTTGGGTTTTTCTTTTTAATTGAGATCAATCTCTAAACAAAAAAGGGCACTTTGTAGCATGTAAGTCTTTGAAAACAGATGACTAAAAAAAATTTGAAGCTTTGTTCATAAAATGCTGAAATGAAACATTTTGAGTTTTCTAAAAGAATTCACATGAAAATGTGGAAATGACATGTTACAAATGTTACAGCTGCCCTCTCTTTTTTCAGCAAATTCAGCCTTTCAAGTGCAGAAAGCTTGCATTTCTTCTTCTGATTTCTTCTTTGCCTTAGACCAGCTCCACTTCTAATGAAACAGAATAGATAACAAAAGTTTTATTTGCTTCTCTTACTTTATATCAAACTGGGAAGGAAAACATTACTGTCCACGTGAATATCTTCATATCACAAACTTTTCATTTAATTTATGCACAGAGTTGTACATATATACATGTGTATACTGAGGACTAAATTAGCTTTCAAACTAAGGTTACAGTTCTTAAGCAACAGTGATTCTTCCCAGAGAAATAGTCTGACATGGATTCAGAGCACATCCAAGTTGGGGGTGGACTGTAATCTAATTTAACTACTTAACCTAATTTAAGTGCTCATGAGATGTAGTTGACTGTGGTGCAAAAAAATGAAAAAACAACTTTGTTTCCAAATTCTGTTAAGAGGTTTTAACTTTAGTGTACAGGCCTAAGGCAACTACATCCTAAATAAAATAACATTATAATTAAGCTGATCAGGTGAGTGAATAATCAGGGATTTCACAGGAGTAATCAGGGATTTCTCTTTTGCTGTCTCTTGAGCCCAATGCTTCCTGAGTAATTTACAGCACTTAGCCTGAAGCAGCTCAGATAAAGTTTAAGTATGGGGAGAATCTAATTCTCTGATCTCTGCTTTGCAGTTACTCTCTTTTGCAGTAAAATACATTTATGCTTTTCATCTTGAAGGACATTATGTCCATGGTGTCACCTGGTTGTGTGAGTCTGGGCTCTCAATCCACACCTCCCGTCACTGGAAAGAGGCCCTGTAAGCTGGGCTGGGCTGGGTTAGGATTTCTGCCTGCTTTTCTGTCCTTTTGTTTGCTTCTCTCCCAGGAGCATTGAAAGTCTGAGCTTCATCCTAGTGTGGAAGAGGGGAAAAAAGGCAAAACCCCTGGTGGGACAGATCATTGTGGTGCCCATCTTGTGGGTGTGCATGACTCTCTCAGAGAGATGTGCAGGGAAAGCAAAGCCAGCAGCAGATGTCTCCGTGGCCTGCGGCGAGGGGAGCAAGGGTGTGTGCGAGGGGCTGACGAATTCCTGCCTTCACAAAGACACCCCAACTGGAATTTATGAGAATCCATCCACAATAAAACACTTCTAACTCGCTGCCTGGCCGTCAGCCGGCTGCATCCCAGGAACGGTGGCATGAGGATGAAGCTGCCACATCTCACATTCCTCGCTATCACCGCAGCTCCTCTCTTGATGAAACAAAATCTCCCCTTGTCTGACAGTTCCGAGAATTGAAGCAAGAAAACCTCAGTGATGTTGCTGTGCTTGGAAGCCCGTGCAAAGCATGGCAGTCTTCTGAGCAAAACTTTTCCATTGCTCGTGCTGCAAAGTCAGGATGCAAATAACAAATTGGCAGACTGGGAGTTCGGAAGATTCTGCACATATCTGAGGGAACAGAGATGTTACCACAAGATTGCTGAAAAAAATTAGATTGATGATTTCGTTGCCTGGAAGATGTGTATCATCAGCAAAGGCATACAGCAAGGGCAAGTCCCTCCCCAGCCCTGTGGAAGCCCATGGGGAGGCTTGATGGGACTCAGTCCCAAATGTTGCTGGGGTTACTCTGGCAGGTCAGGGCAGAGGCGTTTCTGGGGTCTGCCCTGCCTGACCTATGCAGTTTTAAGCCTGGGAATTATGAAAATAATATATTGCAGGACATCATGGTGTTAATGACATTCTTCTGACCAGATCCACTCAATAGCCCTAACAAATCCCAGTGATGAGTCAATTTTCAGTGGTCAGTGCCAGCACAGAGTGACACTGCAGACCACAAGGCAGAGAAAGAAATGCTGAGACAGCCTAATGGAGCATCCAGCTCAGTCCAAGTAACTTATATGTTTTGTTTTGTTCTTTTAATTCTTGGAAAGAATTAGAAAAGGATGGCAAATTTCACCAGAAGTGAAAGAAAACCACAGAGGTCTTTGTCTGTGGATTAAGAGTTTTCAAGAACTATCAAGAATAAATGTTTTCCTGTTTTCACTGCTTTCTGTACCTTAGGAACAAGCCACATAGGATATTTGTTGAGAGTCCAAAGTTTTCTTATTTGGACTTGGTTGTTTTAGAGAACTTGTTTTGCAGGACTGCACATCCCGGGGAAGGAAATTAAGGTCAGAGATGAAAAAAAAACCCACCTAAGGGCCTGAAATAATTTTCATTTTTCCAAGACCACCCTGTGTGGGAATGATACATTTAAAAATGGGTGGAACCTCTAAGCCTGGAATTTTATCAAGTTATTCATGAAAAATCTCTGAGATCTTTGTGTGGACCAAGATGTTTGGGTGGTAGTTTCTCACTTTCTTCAGGAAAGGCACTGTGGCCTCACAAACTCAAAACTAGCCTTGCTTTCTCCCTGGCTTTAAAAATAACTATGTATCTTGAAAAGCTGTCTCAGCAGTAGTGAAGGAATGGAAAAAAAAGTCCAATATATCCCCATGGTTTCATACAGTGCAGCTGTGCTAACAGAGTGCACAGAGACTGAGACCAGGGGAAAGGCACGAAATAGTCCATGAAATGAGCAGTTGAATTTAACAGTAAAGCTTCACGTAACGCAGAGATCGATTGTCCACATATCTGATTGCAGATGGCAGGTTTTTGCCTTTATTTTTCAGGGGAAAAATCCAGAATATAAATAAATTCTAGCACTTGGTATTAATAATTTTTTTTTAAATCAACAGGGAAATTATCATCTTATAGGAAATATTTCTTACATTAAATTAACATCTTTATATATTCTTGCAATGTATTTGGATGAAATATCCATATTCTGTTTTGATTTTCCTTCTGGTAGAATGCCTTTGGATGACAGTCCTATTTGAAAAGAACCATGTTCATAATGAATTAATCATATGTTTGTAATATTTGTTGTTTATTTTTATTGTAATTATTATTTTTATATATAATATAGTATAATTATTGTAACTGATTTCTTAAATCAGTTTCAAACTATCTTACTTTCCTTATAGAGGAGCAAGCATGTATCAATATACAGCTTTCAAAAGTACCTTTTAGGTCTTGGTGCAATTACTAACAGTTACTAGTAATTAAAAAAATATTAGTGCAGGCATAATGAAACAAATATCAACTAAATGTAATATGCAGTTGCCACAGTGGATCTATTCCCCCTGACTCGACTCTAACATGCTGGTGGTTAGTTTATAACCCTCTTTAGGTTACAGCATTTTAACGTTTTTCCAGTGTTTATTTATTCTCTTCCCAAAAAATGTTCTGAAATATCAAGTTTACAACCTGTGGCTCATGTGATGGTAGTGGAAACAATTAAGCCAGAAACTTTCAAAGCCACCACTGGGATTTTGATGCCCAAAGTCATTAATTTTAATAAGAAGGGAGCTGCCAGTCGTCTTAAGTGGTTTGTAAAATCTCAACCCATAAAAACACCTCTCTACTGGTTCCAGTTTACAGGGAGCTCAGAGCAAGGTAAACACGTGTAAGAAAATAGTAGGTGTTAAAAGGTGGAAAGTAGGTGTTCAGATATCCCTAAGACCACTCAAGGAATCAAAGAGCAGCCTCAGCCTTGTGCTGGCACATGGGGGCTGCTCCTGCCTGCAGCATCTCAGGGAGTTGTTGACTGATCAGAGCAGAAGGCACGGAGAAAGAAGTTGATGGAAACAGAAATCTTGGCTACAGCTTGGTTCCAGTGGCTTCCTGCCACCCACTGGTCTCTGCTGCCATCTCAGGATGCACATGGTGTCTGTAGGTGCTTGGTCCAGCTCCTTCCTACCTGCCTAAACTCTCCTGTCCAAGCTCACACTGTGTAATCCTCCAAGCTGCTAAATGTTGGTAGATGTTTGTACTTCGCTGATACACCATCATGGTTTGATAAAAATTAAAACTCTTCACTGTGGCCTATGAGACCCCCCCCCAAACCTGTGAGCACCTCTTCATTTACGTGTTCTGGAGATGGCTTTGCTTCAGCCACGAGCCTGTGCCGTAGCCAAAGAATTCTTAAAGGCTTTGGAGAGCACCAAGAACTCGAGAAGGAAACTGCTGTACTGGGGAACATTCACCCTCAACATGAAGCATGAAAGAAAGTCTTAATGGGGAAAAATGTAGAACCAGCAGATCTATCTGTGATATAAAATAGAGCATGGAGTGAGTATGAATGAGTTTGGAAAGGATTCACTGGGAGTCTAAATGATTGGGAAAATAAGAAGAAGAAGGGATTTTCTTGTGCGTTTTATTAATGAAACCAACCATAAAAAATTTTAAAATTAATTTTTAGAAACTTTCTGGTTTTCCCTTATCTGTTGTATGATCTCTGAAGAACTTCATAAATGTTGGCTACAAGTGACTTAAGTTACTGTAGTATTTGCTAGTGAGTGTCATAATAACAATAATTAATTTTCAGTAGGTATTGGAAATACTTTAGATGAAACACAATGCAGTAGAAATAGAGGTGACCATGAAGACTGGTATTGTAACAGACTTCAAGAAAGTCAAAAAGAAAAAATGCTTTCATTAGTAGTAGATGTGACTTTTTTGGAAGAGAACAAAATGTTCCATAAATGAAACATGTGGTTTCACTTGCGGCACATTTTGTACATTGTCACCAATGAAGTTTAGGATTTTTTATTACTTTTTCATTAAAATGTCTTACTGGTTTCACTCAGGAGGCAAAATTTTTCACGTGGCTTTAATTGTTTCTGTCATAAAAGTCATAGCATCCATGTAATAGAAATAGTTTTGCAGACCACAGCTTCATATTGCCTATTAATTCTCTCCCATTTTCTGTATGTACAACTCATTGGCCCATCCCAGGGACAAGAAAATTTCTTGCAATTAAGACTCAATATCAACTTCTACTGAAGTTAGGGGAGAAAAATAACTTTATGTCAGTCCTGGTTTATTAGGTTTTTGTTTCAGCTATCTTAGCTCACAATAAGTTCACATGGCTGCATACCAAAGGAGAGAGTTTATATTGACTTTCTTCTAAAATCAGTGAAACTCTAGAAGATGAAAATAAAAGGTCTTTTTCTGCATCATTCCAGTTTGTACAAGAGGTGGTAATACTTCAGAAAGGATTGAGGAGCTCTGGCAGGATTGTTTACCCCTTTTTTCTTCATTACCTGCTGGAGTTCAGGTCTCACATATCCCATCCCAGCTGCCAAGCTTCCGTGCTTCCATAATCAGCCTAGGCTTCCATGTCCCCAATCCTGACTGGATGAGAAGACATAATTCTTGCTGCAGTTGAAACAATGACTTGTGTTCTACAGATGATATCCAAAGCTAGGGAAAAAATAAAAGCAAAAAAGAGATAAGAGATAACTTGTGTTATCTCGTTAATTTAAGATCAGCTTCTCTTCAGGTATCTGCTTTCCTCAAAGAGAGTCATTTGCCAGCTTGGACAGAGTTTTCTCATTTGACATTCAGCCCAGCAGGGGAGGCAACCCCTACCAGAGACCTGAAGGCCTCTAAGGAGTCATTAAAATGCCAGAAAACAGCAAGAGAGTATCTGTTGCCTTTTCCCTGTTTTTCAGTTAAGTGTTTACTTGAAGGCTTCCTATGAAATGCCAGTGCTGTCTTTACTTGCTGCCCCAGAGCAAATGCCTTGTGTACCTTCTCAGCAGTCAGGGGCACCCATCAAGCAGTGCAGTCTTCTGCTTTCACCTTTATTTTGGCACCCTTCCTCCTTTACTCATATTTAAATGTTGTGTTTTGCAGTTCAAGGATGACGAAGACAAGCCCAGCCTTGGAGGGACTCTCAGTGACAGCCCTGCCCCCTGTCCAGCTTTCTGAGCAGGTCCCACTGGCGTCTCCTTCCCTGAAGCCGCAGCAGATGGACGAAGAAGACAGCCTGTCTCCTCACCTCTTGTTGCCCGACAGCATCAGCCAGCTGGAGGAGTTTGGCAGGCAGAAGAAATGGCACAAGAAGCAGCACAAACACCATCGCCAGCGGCAGTTCAATGACCTCTGGGTTCGGATAGAAGACAGGTGAGTCACGACTGCTGTGCTCCCTGTCCTCTTCCTGCTGCCTCCAAACTCCAGGCTCTTTGCAGATCCCAGCTCTGGCTGCTTAGACCATAGGGAGGGCTGGACAAAAGCTAACTAGGAGTGAGATTATGTTTTTGTAGCCTAATGAAGAGCTAGGAGGAAAATAGGCATGTTCATAGGCATGTTTGATCAAAAAGTAAAGAGGAAAAAAAGAGTTAAGGCTTAAAATATTTAAAATACCAGAAACAAAGACTTGTCAGAGTGAAAAAACAGGAAAAGAACAACAATAGAAAATACTCTATGCTTGTTGTTTGTCTTCCAGTAATTTTTTTCCTATCTGTACCAGCAGATAGTTTTCATCAGAAAGGCTTGCCCATTTTCCAACTGTACAGAATATTCCAGAGAGTTTTTAAGCTTCTGACAAATCTGACTTTCAACCTCCTTAACTGTGTTTTGGGGCTGAAATGTTTTAGCATCTCAGACTGCACTGAAAATAGCAAACTGAAGCAAAATGAAGTACTTAACTAAATCCTCTATGTGAAGAGAATAGAGGTAGGCACTTTTCCATGGTTATTCCAATCTTGGTCTGAGGTTAAAAACTCCCATTCAATGTTTGAATAAGAGCCTTCATGTTTGACCAGGGCTTCTCAATGTGTGCTTTTAGGATTCCTGGGCAATTTATTCTCCCACCTCTAAAGCTCTTAGTGCCTTTATCCAGACCAAGTCATGGGCAGATAAACAGCCACAATGTTGATTGATCTTCTAACAAATAAAAGGAACTAAGTAATATGTTGGGAACTGACTACTCATCTACACATATAATAATTATCTTTGAGCATTACATATTCCCATTTTTATAGCACCTAAATTCCTTGAAAGTCTCTCAGAGATTTTTCCCTTTGCTAAGAAAAAAAGCTTCACATATTTGTGTTTTCAGATTTTTATTATTATTATTACTATTTTTTTTATTAATTCTTTTTAGTGGTGCAGTTACCTCATTTTTTTGTAGCTTATTGTTTTCTCAGGGTGAATGATGTAAGGGTTGCTATTAAGGTAGTGCATATTAATCTCAATGTAATAAGGCTGTTTCTGAGGTCAGTGCCAGCCTTGTAAGAAGGATACATGTATTTTCTTTTCAAAATGTGTTCAGTGGTTGGAGCCTCTCCACAGAGGATGTTTAAGCATGAACTAGGTGGTATTTGGTTCACCACAGCTGATTGCCTCAAGTACAAGTGACTTTTCTGTCCTTCCTGGGGGCTGCTGACTTGTGGTGTCCCATGATGTCCCAGCATTTCACAGGGTCTGTGCTCCAGTTCCTCGTGTGTTGTACAAGTGAAGTGTTTAAATAGGTCTGGTGGGAGCCTGGCACTTGGGCACAATCCTCCAACCCCTATCCTATCTATGCAGAAAGGATATTGGATATTGGCAGTGGAAATGTGTAGCTGGGAGTTTAAAGCGGTGCTTATGAATTTTTGCACCTTTTGCTGGTTTTATTAAATGTTCCTAGGAAAGGGATTTAAAAGGTAGTTCTGAAGATTAGAGTTGAATTATTTGCTCTGCGCTCCTCTGAGATTTCACCTGAATCAAAGCCTTTTATCCCTCTATTTCCATTTCATAAGGGTGGAGACTGGGGTGAGGAAACACAAGTTTCCGCTCCCACCATGATGGTGATGAACCAGACACTGTGTGTTGCCTGCCTTGCTGAAAGATCCCAGGGAGATGTTAGTGGGAGATCACAGGCCTAGAAATGAGGAAAGGCTGGAAGAAGGGAAGCCTGCCTTAGTGCTTTCAGATGGTTTTAGTGCTTCTGCAGTTCTGGAGTAACTTCTGGTGTTTTCCTGGAAACAAAGGAAAACAAAACACAAAAAAATACAAGTTCACTAAATCAGAGACTCACAACCAGCTCTGGTTTTCCCATAAATTGGATGGGGTCTCAACTTTCATAAACCAGCTGCTGCATATTGTGCTTTTGGCAGTTGGGTTTCATCAGCATTAATTGCAAGCTGGACCCTGCACAAAGCAATAAACAGTGAGTTCTCTCCAACTAGTTCCTTTCTGATTGGCAAGAAAAGAGCAGAAATGTGTGTCTGTGACCAGACCTTGTGTGGTGATCATTTCTGGGAGGAAACAAGCAGGGTGGCTGATCATAAGCAATAGAGTGTTATCTGTACAGGAGAGAAATATGGACTTCTTTGCATTGCCTCAATAATGTTTCAGCAGTGAGACTTAGCACTCATTTTTGAAGGGTAATTGGTGTACTAGGGAGTTCTCACTCTGACCTATCCCAAAAATCCATTGTGCATTTGCATACACTTTAGTTGGAGTCCCCCATGCTCTGTATGGACTGAGGTTTCTGCATTTAGAATTAACTTGAGCTATGGCCCTGTATTTCCAAATGGCTGTTCTTCCAGTTCCCTAACTCACCAGTTGTCACCTGAAACTTGAATTGTTCACCTTGAGAACAATTGAGACAAAGTAGAGGGATTTAGGTCTTTGTTACGACTTTTGGGGGAAAGCTGCATAAAGCTCATTGTTTCCATGCAAGCTCCCCAGAATTCAGCTGTTGGAGCTGCTTTTCAGCCTAAAAAGTCAAAGAGAAATATGCAGGTGGAGGACAAATCCAGGCGAATTTAAACCAGGTTATTGATTCCTGTATGAACCTCATTGAACTGTGAAATGACTGTGGTTCATACAGCTCTTTTCCAAAGCTTTATTGACCATGGATTAGAGGACTTTATGAGCCATGACTTGCAGGGCTTTTATGGACTACGCATTTCTAGGCGTTCTCATACACTTCCATGGAAATCTTAGGGTGTTTTCTTAAGCTACCAACATAGAAACAAAGGAAATGAACACAGGAGAACAATCTTAAAGGAACATCAAAGGTCTGACTCCAACCTATAAAAGCCAGGAAATCCATAATTAATGGTTCCACTAAGACTTGAGCTCTCACAGTCATTCGGGTCTGATCCAAGGTTATGGCTACAATCTGAAATGGCCTTGTGAAAAATGAGTCATCATTTAATGCCACACATCATTATTAGTATTTACTTTCAGTTGTACCTTGTAGATTGTCCTTTTCTTTCTGTTCTGTCTTCAGAGCTGAGGCTTTTTTGTTGGCACGCCTGGGTGGACAGTTTAGGTTTGTGTGTTGGAGGCTTAGTACTGCTGTGGAGGATGAGAAAGCTTCTGCTCTGTCTCCTCCCTGTCTTTGACAGAGCTAAGATTTGCTGATCTCCTGGGTAATCAGTTGCACTGAAGGCTATTAAAAAATAAAAAATGCTGATGAAATGTGTGGTTTCCTCTCCCTTCTGCCTTCTTCCCTCAAAATCTAAACAAACCAAAAAGGTCCTGCCTGGCTGCAGTTTCTGTTTGAGATGGCTTGTCAAGAATCAAAATTGAATGGAGATTTCAAGTAGCAAGATTTTTTTTTCTTCAATTACTTGATTTTGCAGAAATGTGCAGATCTGAAGTCTGTTCCTGGGAGAAATTTGAACTTAGACAAGACTGAAACCCTGGCTATCTCCCATAGCCAAAATTCAGCTGGGGCAGCAGGGATGGGGGGGCAAAACCCTCAGGCTGCAAGGCTGCAGTTTGGCATACAGAGCATCATTGTTTCTGTTGACACTGTGTTAGCTAGGCTTCCCCATGTAATATAAATAATTAATTACAGATCATTAACTGGCTTTTCATGATGAGATACTCAGTTAATTGAAAGAATAGAGAAATGCCTGTGAGGTTTCAGAGCGGTCAGTGAAGGGCAGGTCAGGATTGCATCTTCGTTGTAGCAGGCAAATGGTTCAAGGCTGCCAACAAAACCAGTCCAGGAGAACAGAGAACCTCTCCCAGCTGCTGGGGGGAGTTATCCTGGCACCTAAGGCAAGGAGGGAGGAAAGCTCCTGGGAAGGAGGAGGGAGGGGAGTTATTAACTGGGAGGGCATTACAGGAGGGATGAGGTTTGGAAGGAGCAATGGCAGCCAGGAGATGTGAAAGAGAGTACAGTGGTGGGAAGAAAAAAAGTAGAAAGGATGTAATGGGCAAGTTAATTCCCACTGCCAAGGAAGAGATCTGGGTGAAGGTGCTGTTTGGAAAGAGGGTAAGGACACACGTGCTTCAACAGGAAAGAAATTAAGGGCAAAGAATTGTTCTCAGAAGAGGAAAAAAAGAGAAATTCTTGTCCCAGATGTAAGCTTAGCCCTGCAAAAGCTACCATTAGTGGGAAATGAAATGAATTCTCCCTGTAAGTAGAAATGGCAGCTCTCTGATAGCCCAGTGCAGATTATTCAACCCCAGATGAATGCAATAACATCACAAATATCAATTTATTTTGGAAGAAGCAGTTGTTTTAGGGGGAAAAAAATGTATAGCAGTGATGGATGAAGGGAGACAATACGTAATAAACTACACTGAGCTTGCCTGTACAGAATGAACTTTATCAGTTTGGATGGAATTTAAGCACTTAGCCTGTTATCCTTTCTTTCAAGACAATGCAGTGATGGAAAACAGAACTCTGTCAACTCAGACAAACTTTTAATTCCATTTAACTGCATCTGAAAGGTAAATTTCAGTAAATTAATCCAAATTGCTTCCTTTTCACAACACATGGTGCTGAAATACAGTACTTAACTTCATTAAAGAAAAGACTGCTTTTATTTAGAGGAGACCTAGACACCTTTGAAGTCTAACAGGTAAATTGTGGTCAGATGATTTCCCTCCATATGGCAGCTTTGAGCTTGAAATTTCCATCACTGGGGCCTTGTTTGTTTAAATTACCCTGTCTGCCTCCCTGGTCAGGACACTGCTCGGGGACTGCCTCCTGATGCTCATGGGGAGGGGGATCACTGCCTCCTCCAGCCTGTGCAGCCAAGCAAGCAGTGTCACCTTTGCTTTTATTTGCCCTGTGCTCAACCAGGGATGAGGACACAGCTTCAGGACTTCTCTGTCTTGCAGGGCATGGTATACAAATATCTACAGTCAGCAGAACTTCAGGGTTTGTCAGTTTGGGGGCAAGAGCTTCTTGTGAGATGGAGTGGTCCCAAAAAACCTCCTGAGCAAATGCTCTCTCCTAGTTCCTTTGTGGAAGGTGAACCTTTATATCTTGAACTGGCCTAAATTCTGCTCAGTTTGCCCAGTTTTTTGAACCCTGGTAGATATACAGTGTCCAGAAGAAGATATTTTGGGCAGTTTAGCAGTGCACCAGTTGGTCCTTCTTCCTCCCAGCCCTGCCTGCCTCTCTCAGACATGCCATCTTGCTTCTGTGAAGGCATCCTCAGCTCCTCCTGAGCAGAGAGCCAAGTGTAGGGAATACTGCCTGCTCCCCTCCTTAGTTTTTTCCTGTTTCCATTTGATCCCCCTTTAAGGTGAGCAGATGGCTCAGTGCCTCCTTTAAACAAGCACTGGCTCTGGCAGTTCTGTCATCATGCCCTTTGCACAGCCCCAGGTACACGAGCTCTCCAGTGAAAGGAAAATAGGACGGTGCACAGTGAAACTCAGCGCAGTAAAAACAAGAGGTAAATCTCCTGACTGTAACAAATGATGTGGTGATGACATATCCTCCCTCCCTAGATGGTTTTTATTGAGGCTTCTTGGATTATCAGGTTGGTCAGAGTGCACAGAATATATTAATTAAAGCTGTGGAACCTGGCCTCAGCACACAGCTCTCTAATGCATCTCAGTAACGATGGGAACTCCTGACATTCATGTCCAAACCTGTAGCATCTCCATGCTAATAGACCTTCCCTGTCAGCTGGCTGTGACTGATAACTTCTTTCCCCTTGTAAAGTCAAAGAGTTAATTTGTTATCCTCCAGATGGGGCTGAAAAGATGTGTAGCCTCACTTTTACCTGCTAAACACATGAAAAGATCCATGTGTTTTGCTTTGTTCTCTTGTTCTTAATAATGTGCTGCCCCTGTGGGATGACACAAACACAGATAAAATTAGAGAAAAACAAGCAAAAGCCTTACATGTTTACTTTCACTATTACTTAAAGTGTCTCAGCTTCAGTATGATCAATTCATATGAAGCAGTATGCAAATGCTGTTTTAATGAAAGCTATAAATACCTGAAAGTAAAATCGTTAAAGAACGCAGAAGTCTTTTGGAAACATAATTTGTGTATAGATTTCAGTTTTGTTTCATTAAACTAAATTCTCTGTTGGTAATGCATTAGGTATTTTATTTTAGTGAAATTTAAATCCATCATGAATATTAAATCCATATTTCTGAAGGCGAACAAGTAACAAAATTGGAGCACACAAGTTAGGATTTTTGAACAATGAGGTATTTTTCAGCAATGGATATCCAAGAGCACTTTCTGCTCTTTCCTCCTCAATGCTGATTAAGATTGAAAACACAATGCAAGATGTTTTATGGAGCCTATGAAGAGCTTACTTTTCCTTTCTTGTTTTCTACTTCTCATTTGAGATGTGTTGAGTAAAAATAGTCTATCTTTAATAGATAATAATCAAGTTATAATCTAATAATAATTATAATTACAATATAATTATTGATCTTAAGTCTATCTTTACTAGATAATAATATCTATTTATATCAGTCCCAGCTTGATGTATTTCTGACTGGGGCTGGACATAGCTCTACAGCTGCTAACTTTGTTAAGCTGCCTAAGATCTGTCTGATGCAGCACAAACAAAATGTTTTCTTAGGATTTCTTAGGATTCAAGAAGCAGCAGTGGCTGAGTTTGGATGATCTTTTCCTCTGTGATCCCCACTTGTACTGTTTCTCAGCCAGTGCAGCCTCATTTCTTCATCCACTGCCAGGACTTCTACAACCTGTTAACTTTTCAGTTCCATCTTTCTCTATTTCCTGCTTAAATATTCTCTTTCTCCAGTGTTCTTTCTACCTGCCTTTTTAAACTCTGGCTGCACATGCTTGTATGGACGCTGGAGAAAGGATAGGAAGGGACCCCTGCATATCCATCTGCTGCACTCACCTCCACCTCTCAGAGCTCACTTCGCAGGAGGCTGTGATCACACAAACACTGCACTTCACTCTGCAGTCCATCCATGGCAATTCAGGTGGGGTATTTTGGAGCCTGCAGCCTTCAGAAGAATCTCTGAGATGGGGACATGAGTCACATGTATATCCTTGGCACCTGACATTAATGCAGACTGCAGGAAGTGGGAGGCAGAGCTCTGTGACCAGGAGGTGCATCTCCTCCACATTACTTCATCGTTGCTTTTCCCACCATTTTCATCTAGGTGTATGTGTATCCAGCTGTACTGTAGACTGGACAGACAGCATGGAATCCATTCTTTGCTAAGTTCATGGATATCATAAAGCAGTCCAGGCTCTTTGTGCTGATGCTTTTCCTTCTCTTGACAGCTTGGCAGCCTTGTGGGCAGCCTCTGTGGCAGTGGCCAGTGCCAAGAGTGTTGGGGTGAACTGTGGTCTAGACACCTACAGTAATAAGTCATTAGCAAAACCTTTATGCTCATGCATTGGATCAGTTTTATATTTCTCATTTGGTACCAAGCTGAAGAAAAAGTGGCTGTGTTTACAAATGTAGGATCACATTTCTTTTACCTGTAGTTTGTTTTAATGTTAGTATTGAGCTACTGTGGTCAAATAGGTTAGACTTTGTTTAAAGTCTTGAGATTCCCATCCACAACTACTCAGTCCTAAAAACAAGGCTTCAGGATTAGATTTGTAGTACAAAGTGTCTCTTGTGGAGCGAGGCAGAAAAGGAGCTTATTTCACTGGAAGAGTTAACACTATGTGAGTTTGACTGTCTTCTGTGTTAATGCAAGGCTTTTTCCCCTGCTATTTTTAGCCTGTTCCAGCAGTGTGTGTCCCACTGTGGTCTGGTATGCAAGAGCTTTGCTGTGAGGTTTGCAAACACTTGTATTTCTGTGTTGTGAGAACAGAGCATTTGTGTGTTATTGGAGCGTGTGTTCCTGAAAGGAAGGGCACGCCATGCATGTGATCCATGCACGTTTTTGTTGTTGCCTGTGAATAACCATGTGCAGCAAATGGGCTCTGGAAGAAAGCTTGTTAGCAGATGTCGTCATGGCCCTTCCAATTTATAAATATGAGCCTTGACATTTATATTTTTCATGTCCAGGGCTTCACTAGCCAGATGTTCTGAGCATTGGCTTCTTGGAGTCTCTAACAATGACTCCTCATGGCATATTATCTATTGCACACACACACACAAAAATAAAAGTGTCCTGGCTCTTATCGAAAAGATAACATGGGAAAATGCACTCAGTACCCTCAGGTAATTCCTCTAAATCTGAGCTGCATTTTAACACAGGTCTACAAAACTCTTTATGTTCATTCAGCTGAAAAATAAGTTGTCTGGTTTAACAGGCAGAGAAAATTCAATACCCAGTAGCACATTTACCCTGCAGTTTAGGGTAGGTGAGGAGTGTGGTTTGTGTTAACTCAAGGCTGACTGCAGTTGCAGACACTAAAAAGTGCTGAATGGGCTCATGCCCAGCCTAAGTTGGATTCTTCAAACACATGAATGGGTAGTAAAGCACCTGCATTCCCTGTATTGCAGTTCTGGATACAGAAGTTTTTTCTTTGGCAAGGGAAAAATTGCCAGAATAAACCTGCTCAAACGCCACAACCCCAAGTTGGAATTTTTTATTTGAGTGCCCTGCATATCTAGCAGTATCTAAGCCCTGAAATTTGCAAATCTGCTGTTCCTCTTAGCAAAGTAATATAAAATCCATAAAATACAAAAAAATTCATCTTTCTGTGGAAGTGCAAACACACAACACTATCAGTGCTAGCCCAGAGGACAAAGGTAAGGGATATGGGATTTATTTCTGATTCTGCTGTTCCCCTTCTGGCTAGTGAGTTTCATGGCCTGGAAAATGAAGTGAGGAAAAGTATGACAGGGAGTAAGGCCACATTACTATTGTGGTGGGCAGCTGCTTTATAGGAGGGGTTTAACCACAGTTATACTGTGGTATCTAATAAGACAGATTCATTGTGGAGTGAATCAGCAGGAAATTGGATTCCCATCCACTCCCAGGACCATGGGGTGCACTGCAGGCTGGAAACCCAGCAGGATCCCAAAGGGCAGCTTTGGTCTAGGTCCAGTTACTCACTAGGATGAAGGAGAAATAGGATTTATTTGAATTCATATGGTTTTAATGCTGTAAAAGCTGGGTTCCTGCAATTATGAAAATGCCAGGCCAAATTCAGATTTCACTCAGATCACCTCTTCACAATTCCTGAATAACTTAACTGAACAAAGTGAGCTTTATACCTGGGGCCTGAGCCCAGGCTGAGGGAGCCAGGCTTAGTGCCTGGCATCTGCTGGGTGCCAGGGATGCCTCGTGTGGCAGAACCATGGTGAGATGTGCTGCAGACCAGACTTTCAGGAGCTCAGACCTGCAGAGACACTTTGGGGTCTGGCCTATGACACTTGGCAGGGAAAGGTTTTTCAGTCTTTCCAGCCCTGCAGGCCAGCAAGCAGCTTTTTATGAGCCACTGATGGCATCTCCAGGCTTTCAGGGGGTTTGGAAGTGCTTGAGGAGGAGGAGTTGGTGCTGTGACTGCTGTCACCGTATTTGCTTTGCCAGCAGCAGGAGGAACCCAAACCTTGTGGCCTAATTGCAGCACTTCAATGTGCCTGGTAGATGTGCTCTGTGAACCTTTTTTTTTATTTTATATGTGACTCTGTTGGCAAGAAAAAGAGGCCAATGCTTCTGTTCAGTGGTACAAGCTTGAATTCAATACTCCAAATAACAGGTTCAAAGATCTGACCCAACCTTAATTATTCTTACTAAGAGAGACACTGGAAAAATACAAGAAGAGAGCGAGAAAGTGAGCCCAGTGGATTAGAAAGAAAAATGTGATACAGACTAAGCAAAGAGAAAAACCGTTACGTAGAGATGGAAAAAGAACAGGGAGAAGGAAAAAGAAAATTAAAATCAAGTGGAAAATGCAGTATATTGGACATCCATTTAAGCTAGTTTATATTTTGGTTGTTCATTCTGTTCCTTAATACATTGCACAGACATCTCTATAGCTGAAATAATTTTATCTTAGAGAACAGTCTCCGAGAAAATACTTAATTTGACAGGATGTGTTAGGTATTTCCCCACTACCACCTATTCTAAATCATTTTAAAATCTGGAGGGGAAAGTCGATATCTTTTACAGTGTTTAACAAAAAAATGACAGGGTCAAGTATATACATCTCTATGAATGTATGTGTTCCCTAAGCACATCTAAACATGCATGGTTAATTCTGTGCATCTGCAAAAAATATTTGAGCCATAGGGCCCACACAATGCCAAACAAACACTTGAGTACACAGAGGAAAGGGCAGAGCAAGTCACTCTGGTTCTAATTAATTGAAAAGTTGAGCCTAAGATGTAAAATATGGATTACAGTTCTGACCACCCCAAAAATATAAATTCTTTTGCATGTGGGGCTGTATTGGTGAGAGCAGGCAGTTTGCAAAATACAGACAAAAAACAGATATTCTGCTCATGCTTGGGATTTGGTTCAAAACCACCTGGTTGCAGCTCCATCAAATTAACTCCTTATGTGTTGTGTATCAGCAGGTTGCCCAAAAATCTTCACTGGCAGGGTTTTTCCAATGCTGAGCCCATCTGTGTTTGTGCCCTTGATGTTCTTGCTTACTTTGGCTGCAATAATGCAGTTATTATCTGTCCAAGGAGCAGTGGAACAAGTCCACAGTTATTTGAGCTGTGATGATGAGTGCCTTAATCACACAGACAAATCAGGTACACAGCCAGATGTGTGCAGTGGGTGGGGGCGAGTTTGGGGATGGTTTGGAGCCCACATCACTATTTAGACTGTTGTGAGCACGTCCTGGCTCAGATGTCAGTGCAGAGCTGGTGGAACAAAGGGCTCTGAGCTATCCCCTCTTAGCAAGGGCCAGGCTAAAACTGGGATGCATTATCCCAGCTCTGGGATTGCCTCATCCCACTGCAGAATCACAGGGGATATTCTTAGGATATTAGAAAATCATCAAAGCATTTCTTAAAAGGGAAAAGGAAAGAACTAATGTTGTCATCTCCTGTCTCAGGACCACCCAGACACTACTACAAATCATGGGTCTTCAGCTACAGTATCTTGAATACTCTTCATCATCACAGGGATTTTAAGGAATTTAATTTCTTTTTATACCTTTTTTTTTTCTTTTTGAAGGATGACTTGTAGTTTCCTGATGGGCTGGTTTTAATAAGGTCAAAATCTTTGTTGTTGCCATATCAGAGGGGAATATAACATCTTTTAGTCATTAGATGGGAATGGGGTAATTACTCAGAGGGTGTGTTTCAAAGGTGATTGGTTTTTACAACATTCTACATTACTACATTCTGCAGTTGTCTGGAAAGGAGCAGCAAGCCTGATTTTGCCGCAGCCACAGGTGTGGGTGCAGGATCTGTATTCACTGGGTTTTCCTAAAGGACTTTGGGGTGGGACTTTGAGAAGGACCATGCACAGTCTCCTGTGGGGTGGGGAAAGCTAAATCTGACTGTGAGGTGCAGGAATCCTTCCCACAGACTGGAAGTTCAGCTCAGAAAAGGGCCCTTGGGCTGTGCTGGAGTTGTTCTCACCTGTTCATTCCCTACCCGCTGGATGCATCCTCGTGTCCACCTTTGCCTCACTGTGTTCCTCAGCCCTCAGGCTGCACTGCTGTGACAGCAAACTCCCCTTTCCCTGTCCCCACTGCCCCATCCATCCCTGTCCCCTCCTCTGGCCCCACAGCAGATGATCCACTTTGCCTTAACGATGTGGCCCACCTGTGGCTTTAGGATGCCCTTGCTCAGCCTCACTGCAGGTCAGTGTCTCTCCAGGGCTGAATTTATCAGCACAGAGATGTTTTGCAGGTGGCCTGAGCCACTGGGACCTGCAAATCAGAGCGAGAGCCTGCAAAACACTTCAGGTTGTGTTAATGCTGGCGGTGTCACACCAGCGCTCCGAGGTCCTGACTCAGAGCAGAGTCAGGGGAGTCGTAGCAGTAAAGTGATTTAACGAGGTTTTGATGATTCCTCAGTGGGTGACTTGGGGATAACAACCAAATCTCTTGGCTTCCAGCCCACAGCCCATCCTGAGAGGGGCCCAAAACTGCACTAGAGGACTCTGAGCTGCATCTCAGCATTGAACCTCCTCCTGCTTACACCATCATGGCCCCCCTGGAGCCCCTGATCCAAATGAGCCACCTTTTCCTCCTTAGTGTCAAACTCTGGAGCCAAGACCCCATGGAAGGGACAGCAGCTGCAGCCCTGCTCTGCCTGCTCTTGGGCAGCTGCTTTCTGCACTGCAGAATCAGCACTTTTCCTCTTCCCCACCCTGCTGTCCCAACACGATGTGGGAACTCATCTCTACCAGTCAGAGCCCCCAGTGGGGCCAGAACTTAATTGGGATTGAGGTGACCTAAATTCCAGAGATGGAGATCTTTAGAAGCAGCTCATCTGACCAACCTTAGAGGCGTGGCTTCATTGGGAAAGGGTTGTCCTCTGGAGATGTCTTGTTCACTACAAACTGTAGCAGGAAGACAGCTGAAGATCTCTGGCTGTAAGCCTGCATGACATAGCCACAATTAAGGCCACCTTTTCAATCCTTCTAAAAGCCAGTCACCTGAAGGACTACCTGTGTTCTCTTTAATGGCACATTTAAGTATTCCATCCTTGTGTGCAGTGTCCTGCTCCCCAGCTGCATTTCAGTACCTGGTGGCAGTGTGGCTGGCGATCTTGGCTTGCTGCTCACAGCTTTCAGAGCCACTGCCTGGTGAAAACTGTGCATCCCTTTCCATCTTTTCCCTTGGTACCCTATTCTTTCTCCTAGAGATGAGCCATGGCAGATATCCTAACAATAGGCAGGGGTGGGGGATTAGACCTCTGCCAGGATATTTGCTCTGCCCTTTGCTTCTGCACAGGAGGAAGGCTCATAGGTGCCTCCTTCAACAGGGAGAGTTACTCAGTGTCAGTCTCCAGAGGAGCCAGAGCACTGAAAATAGGCAGCATCAGACCTTGACACTGCTCTCAGATGGAGATGGTTCCCATTTGAGTCTCATCAGGAGAGCTCAGCTGGACAGTGAAGGGCTGTGGAAATGCTCCTGGTGCTGTTGCTGACCCTCTGTCCATCACGTGGCTGAGGCTGTGCTGCTCTCAGGGAGGGTGGGTGCTTGCACTGTGACACAGCCAGAGATCCAGGCTCCCAATGACCCTGGGGTAACCAAAAAATAGCAGGGAGAAGGCTCTTCTTTGGCTCATGACAGATCTTCTCTGCTGGCCCCAAACCAGGGTGTGATAGCACTTACTCACTCAGACATGCTAAAGCAGTTTATTACACTACTGCAAATAAGCAGTGGCCTCCTCTGGACCAAAACCTGGATTCCCTAATCAGATCCAGGTTGGATTATTATTTTTTTTTAATGAACCTAACCTTGTGAAAGCATGAGCCTCTTGGCTTCGGTCCAACAAAGAGCTTTAGGATGTGCTGAGTTGTAAGTATGTGAATACTAGTGCTGGAAGCTCTGGTATTTGTGTGCTTCCAGTCCTGCTCATCTGGGACCACAAGACTCAGCATCCTGCAGGATTTATCCCTCAGGCTGCAAGAACGGTGTCTGTAAGGAAGGTATTGATGAAGAGAGAGATAGGGGGAACAGAGCCTGTGTTGATCTAAAGAATCCCTTCCAGAAACACAAGAAATAATAACATTAACATTTTGGAAGATGGAAATTTCATGTTCCTTTTGAAAGGCTACTCTAGTTGTCTTCAAAGTTAAATACTTGTGACATTTTTCTAGTGAATTTTTTACCCCCCACAACATACTCTTATTAACTCTTGGTTGAGCATCTATTCTTTTCCTTCAAATGTGTGGTCAGACTTCTTGCCAGCCAGCTCATTTACAGACTGCAATGGGTTGATCCAGCACTTTAAGCAGATGTATTTTTCAAATCTTGATGAATAAATTTTGATGACATAAATAGGCCTGCTTAGTTCCAAGAATAATTGTCTTCACTTGCAGAACATTATTTCTGATCACCAGAAAAATAATGTGATCAGTCCTTTCACATCTGTTCATTAAATAAAAAGGAGGGAAAAAAAAGTAGGGCAAATTTTGTTTGAAAAGAAACAGGAAGCATATGCTTAATATCACTTAAGAAAACCCCTAGCCATCATAAGGTTAACATCAAATCACAAATGCAAAACAGTCATTATTGTATTTACTCAAAAATTTTCTTTCACTTTACTTGCTTTTTAGGTTTTCAATTGAAGCATGCGTTTTTCAGGTTTCAATCTAGCTTCTTTCATCAGATGCTATTGTAAGAAAGGCTGTCTGAGTCAACATTTGCTTACATTTATTAAAAATAGTTGTCTTGTGTTTACATAGCTCCTTTGATCCAGAAAAATCCCCAAACACTTTGTAAGTTATGCTTGAAAGGGTTACTTCCTCTACCCTGAACAGAACCACGTTGGGACCAAGGCACGGCAGCAGATTTAAAACGGATAGAAATATCCCAATAATTGGGTTGGTCCTCACCCCCTCAGAGAACCACCAGTTTTCCATGAGCTTCAGAACAATTCCTGGGACCACAATGGTGCTTTGGACTTTGGGGGCAAAAAGCAGTGCCAATACTGTCTGTCCTCTTGGAGATTGTCTGTTTTTCATGCACTTTGCAGACACAGAGGCAGTGGTGCCTACTGCACCAAGCACAGGGCTGCTGAGATCTCACCCAGGCCCACTGTTTCCAGTCTGGAGCATCTCATTCCAGAGAAGACATGGACCAGAGCCAGGGCAGAGCAGAGGAAAGGATAGAGGGAAGGCACTTGAGGACTTACAAAGGAAGGTGGAGGGAATTTAAAAAAGAGAAGGCTCAGGTGAAACATGGTTAAGTCTTCAAAATATGTGAAGGGCTCCTGAGAAGAGGAAAGGAATAAACCTGTCCATGGGGACGGGACAAGGGAGATTGGGTGAAACATTAGGCAGTAATTCTGGGCATCAGAAATGGTGAAATGCTGGAATGGGTGTCTGGACAGACTCTGGAATTGCTGTCATTATCACTGTTTTTTAAGACTGGATGAGATATAAATGTCAGAAGGGGTTTTGATCTTGTTCCTGTGTCTGGGGCAGATGGGCCAGAAAGACTCTGCTGGTCCTGACCTGTGTCCTTCTGCTGTGGTGTCCTGTGTGCTCAGATAAACCCTGCTTACATGGATGAACCAAGTCATGCTAAAAATTAGTTTGGGAGCTCCCTTCAAAGTCCTTGCAAGACAAACCAGAGCAGAAATTCTCTCAATGGATTGCTTGTGTGTTTCATTTTTCAGCTTTAAAATGCTCCCAAACCATTAAGGTGCCTCAGCACACCCCCAGCTTTGAGGACTTGAATCATCTAATTGCATTCAGTAGAATCTGTGCACAAAGCCTGTGCCTGAGGCCCCATTTTTGGGGAAAGTTTTACACATTCTAATGATAAGACAATGTATGAGTAATGCACTGATTTGAAAAACTGTGCTATTATCTGATCAAAAGAACAAGCTCATGAATATGATACCACAGGTCATTTGGCTAAAACATACCTGGAGTCTTCCAAGTTTTTAAAACAATCCCATACACAGAAGCAAAAAGGAGAGGTATGAACAGCGGAGCCAGTGGTTGCCTGTTAACCACATACCATGTGGAATGTTTTATTAAAGATACTTTTATCAGGCACATAAGGCTGAAATACAGAATATCCTGGTCTGGCAAGAGAAGACATTATAATAATTTAGATTATTATCCCACAGATCTCTGAATCATTTTTATTATTCTCTCTGTTCATTTCAGGAACATTCAAATCCTCCCCAGGGAAGGTTTCTGATTGAGTTCAGGGGATTCTGCTTCATCCTTAGGGAGTGTCCAAGGGTCCATGCACATACAAACGTGCTCAGAGGGAGTTTGCAGAAGTCATCTCCTGACACCAGGGCCACCTCTAAGATTAGATTATAATCCAGCCTGGCTGTCCAGGGCCCCTCTGTAATGCCTAGGAAGTGAAAGACCTCGAGCAAGAGTAAGACCCCCTAGAGACCTGCACTGGAGTGAGGTGGACCAGTTTCTGGGAAGGTTTCTCTCCCCATTCACTACAGAAACAGCCCAATCGCAAACTGGGACCAGAGGTTTTACAAGGACTTGTAGCATTTGTTAAAAGGGATCATTCTCTTTAAATATCTCTAAACCACCTTGGCAGTCAGCTAGAAGTACATTAAGAAAATGGTTTTTTATGGATAAGCTGAGATTCATTTGCTATTAGCAAATGCTTTGTACACATTAGTGGAAACACACTGTTCTTCTCTTGTAAAGCACTCAAGGAGTTTTTGAAAACAAACAACCCCACCTAACAGTATTTATCTTAACAAGAATGCTTTTATACAAATGTAATGTCTTGAAACCAGAAAATAACCTCATTAACTAAGAAGTGGTCAACAATTCTCAGGTCCTTGAACAAGGGAGAAAAGAAAATCAACAAAAACCAACCAATCAACAACAACAAAAAAAAAACATCCTCCCAAAAAACAAAACCAAATTACTTAAGGAAGTTGACTAGAACACAGAAACATCATACAGAGACATGAAATGTTGATTTAAAGCTGCTTTAGGAATCACTTAGATGGAGCTGGCTGATGAGTGGGCTTGTGATGCTTTTACAGGTTCCCTGGCCAGCCTGTGTGCACAGAACATCCCTGAGGTGTAGAAAGTTTGTGCAAGGGAAACTTTAATCTTACTGGAGGATCAAGCCCATAAAATGTGTCAAGAGCAGAATGGCAGGAAGCTTGAATGGCATTTTGGTGGGTTTTTTTAAATTAAAATTTAAAATCATCAGACCCTCCTTGTAGTTTAAAATTTAATTTAGGGCAAAATTTTGTAGTTCTGTAACACAACAATCAGTACCAAAAGATGAGGACAAACACCTGCCTATGCTTACCTTAGAGAAACCAGATATAGGGGAAAATCCTGAGTTGTGATCCCACTGTCAGTGCTGCCAGACCTGTGTACCACATCATCACTCAGCAGGATAAATGAGAGCTGGATCAGGAATTGAAGCATGACTGAGTTTGTGTTGGATTACTCAGTGTGCACCACCTCTTTTTGTCAGAAGTTTGCTTCAAGGATGCTTTGTGTTCACCATGGGAATGATGTAACTGACGTTACAGGAGCTTGGCCACACAGTTCCTAATCCAGTGCCATTCCTGCCAGGCAGATTGGAAGCAGTAGCATTAGTTTATGGCAGATCAGCATTTTGTGTTAAGTGACTGCAGCAACTCTGATGCAATATAGCAGAAACTCTCAAGCTGGGTGTCTTACATCATCACTTCAAGACATAAAACAACCTCTCACCACGGGAATTCAGAGAACTTTCCCCAACAAGCCTTCATTCAGAGTTCTCTGTTCACAGCAGTTTGTTGCTCTGGATCAAGCACTGCTCCTCAGTGTCAGAATCCTAATACTGGTTAGATGGATTGTCTGCTCCCACGAAGCAGTTCCTGTGTCTTTAATTGAAGGCTGCCTTCTCTTTTTACTCTAATTCATTGCACATTAGTTAAGATCAGTTCTAGCTGCAGAACAACTGTCCCACCCAGAAGCTGTGGTGACAGTATAAAGGATGAGGGAAGAAATGAAGTGACTTCTCCCAAAACTGGGGGTGAAGTGTAATGTGCAGGGATTGTCCATGGGATTTGATGTTGACCAATGCCCTCTTCAGGGTGGGCTCTGATCTGCTCAGTTTGTGATTGACTCAGCACATTTGAGGCATCCCAGCTAAAATCTATCTTGGTATTGCTTAGACAGAAAAAGACAAAATACTTTAGTCCTTCTAAATTCTGTTTCTGTGCAGGAATCTGAAGTAAGATGTTTTTCCTTTCATCTGATATTATGCAAGACAGGACCTTTTTCTTCCAAGGTCAAGATCTGGGATACTGCAGCTAAATATTTATAGGACTGCATAGCTTCTTACCCCATAAAAAATTATATGAGGGTCATTTTCAGTGCCTCCAAATCCCCTTTATGCAAGATATAGAGAATCTACAGGTATTAGTATCACATCTTTTTTTCCAGGGGCCCTTGCTGTTTTTCTCTTCACTTCTCAGCAGAACGTCTTGGGTTTAAGTCCAAAATCCACCCTGTGCAGTTTGTATGCTTGGTTGTGCTGCTGCCTGACAACTGGTGGATTATGGATCATCCAGTAATGGATGCAATGGGGGCATTTTATGAAATGGAGATTACAGCTTAAACTTCCAAATCAATCGTAAATGGACCTTTTTGACCTCCAGTGTCATGGGAGTCATGATGAATTCCAACCTGCAAATTCAAATCAAAGTACTAACTCAAGCTACAATCAATAAGCAATCACACTTCTATTGAGGCAAAGCCACAGTCAGGGAAACCTAACAACAACTGAGTCTGGTTTTGGCTTTGTGATTTGATCCAAAATGGCTTGAAGCCAGGAAAAGAAATGAACCTGTTCAAGCTCTCCTGTGCTCAAGGTTATCAGTTAAGGGAATCCTAGAAAGTTCTTTAAGGCTTGTGAAACAGGGAAGGAATGTGTTCTGGGCCCTTCTGGTGACTCAGTATGTGGTTCATGGTGCATAAGACATGTCAGTGAGACATGGCAAATTTTCAGACCTTTGGTGAGAAGAAAGGACATAAGAATGAGGTCATCCTGGGTCAGCACGAGGATACATTTAGCACCATTTCTGGTGCTGGCCACTAATGGATGCTTTAAAGTGGAATGCAGTATGTCAGATACATGAAGAGCAGTCCCTCCTCTGGCAGTATTTTGTCAGCAGCCAGAAGCTGAGGGACATCCTGGATCAGAGCTGTCCCCACATCATCTCAGTTACCAGTCTCTGGATCTCTCCCTGGTGCTTAATGTGTGCAAACAACAATAATAATAATTGGAATTGCCCTTGTGGTTGGTACCACTTGGGATGACAGTTCACAGAGTAGAGATAAGAGTTCTCGTGTTTAATTTCCTTCTTTTGTGTTTTTTTTCCAGCACCACCACGTTGCCTTCCTACATCAGGATAACCAATGGCTACATCACAGTCAAACCTCCCATCTGGATTTCCAACCAGCTGGACCAGAGGCCACGTCCTGACCGCCCAGCCCAGCCCCAGCCCACGAGCTCAGCCCCAGGCAGCCTTTCATGGCCATCAGTAACATTTCCTCTCTGCATGGCCGTAGCTTCTTTTCTCCTGAGCCTGCTGCAGCCCTCCTGACCACATTAGCATTACATGCAATCCTTGGAATAGAGAGATAATTTATGAACAAATTGGAGTTTAAGACAACAACAGTTACAAGCTGGACCTTCTCAGTGACTCAGTAGTGCCTTCTAGCTGATTTTGTCTCTTTGCCCAGATACATTTTGAAACTCTAAAGCTTTATTGTAACACTGACTTACATCTTCTTTTTGTAGAAGGATCTTTATTTCCCATAGTGCTATGGGGTTTTGTAAAATATACGTGTTCATATAAAGAAAAAAAAAACAGAAAAAGAAAAATGTATTTATTCGACTGGTAAACTTATTTTTCTTGTTGTATATGTTAATAACATCCCTATTAATCAGTAGCGATGGTGAAACAGATAAATTAATATTTTCTATATTTGTTTTCTGACAACTCTGCAAATGTCTGAACTGACACCAAATGAATGCTTCCTTTGTTTCTTTAACCATTACATTTTACAGCAACTGTCCAATAAGTACATTTCTGCTGAAATTCTTTATTTTACCTCTTTTATCTAATTAGCATATCTTACACTGAATAAAGCAGATCCTGCTCCCTGGGGCCTGTGCCCTTTAGAAAAATAAGTACATTCTTAACTCATTAGCTGCCACAATCTAAAATATCAATTATTTTTATATGACTTAGTAAGTCATTATTCAGGATAATCCTCTACATTCCCCCTGTTTTCTTTAACTAAACTATTTAACTGTTTCAGAAAATGCCAGTTTCCCCCTTTGCCCTGAAATTAATTCACCAGCTAATGCATATTAAGACACCTTTTTCTTAATAAAAAAAAAAATTGTTTTTAAAGTCTGGAATAATCCTACTTGGAATTATTTTCTTCTCTCCTTCATTTTATAGAAGTATAAGCCTACAACCTTTTCATGCATAAATGAGAAGAGAGCTTGGTCTGTCTATAGATTATAAAGATGTAGTGTTCTGTTAATCTATAGCAGTCCTTTGTACCAGTTGTATTAATGCCCATGGGCAACCTGGAGGCAAAAAACATCCACAAATTCCTCTTTCTTTTGCTACCATGAGCTGATATCTCTGTGCTGAAGTAATTACATCTTGTCCAAAATCTGCTCAACACCACAGGAATCAAACTAACCCCTGTCTTATGGAGACATACAGAACATTCCTCCATTTCTAAGCTGTGGTACCTGACTGAGGTGGAAAAGTTATGACACTTTACCCTCACTGAAAAATCTGCTCCCTATCCAAAGAGGTATTGTTGAGGAATGAGATTTGCAACATCTATGCGGAAAAAACACCTGATGCCATCTTAAAAATTAGGATATTTTAAAAGGCATGTAGATGGGTTTTTTTTTTCACTACCACAGCATGATGAAAAATCTCTTTGAATACAAAAGTTTATAAAATAAGTTTTGGTTGAAATTGTGGGGTTTTTTTCTAAGTCATCTACAAACCAAAAATCAAAACTATGTGATGAAAACATCTTATTTAGAAGTCTCCAAATCAGAAAAATACAATACAAGCTTTTCTATAAAAGCACTAAGAAAAGCAGTGCTTTTCAGTGTGCAAAAAAGACAATGATGATAATTGTAACAATGTCACTGGTAAAATTGTCTGAAAACAGCCTGTAAGTTTTCCGGCAGCCCTACAGCCGGTCTCTGGAGCTGCAGATGATTCCATGCAATCTGCAAGACTCTGCAGTGAGAGAGAGTTCAGAATTCACAGTTTTGCTTATTGTCGTACCAGTTATTTCATGAAAGTAAGTTAGAAAGTAACGAGACTACAAAAATCACAGTATTCCGTGATGAAATACTGAGCATTTCCATCATGCATCCCAGCCCACTGCCTTGCAAAGAGCAGGGACAATACAGGTAATTTCTTTTTAACTTCCTGAACACCATGATCCCCAGCCTTTGCTCTGTTTTTGACAGCAGGTTGTGTAGGTTTCTGGTCAATTGAAGTGGGTAATAGCACAGAGTGCTACAAGCTTCCCCCAACAGTTGATAAGGCTGAGTGCAAAACTTTGAGCTTTGCCCCAAATGTGAGATTCAAACAGACCTCGTGCATACTTTCATATTGTGTATTTTGGCTAGCAAAAGATTAGAGATGTTAGTTTTGGACAGAAGCCATTCACCTTGCATAATATTTATTGCACAGAGATGGATATTGAAAACATATTTTGAGAACTTTCATTTTGGTTTTATTTGAGCTATTACTCTAGAAATGCCTTCATTTGAATATTATGGTTTAAGAGACCTTCAAATTTAACAGTAATACATTTTAAAAAGATTATTGGTTCTCCTGATGTGTTCAAGGTAGAGATGAAAACTGAATTATAATGTCTTATTTACAAGACTGTAACTGGAAATAAAGTAGGTAAATCTTAAGGGCGACGATAAGTTACGTAGTAAAAGTGAACAGCCAACAAACCAAAACCCATTGAATTTTATTTGTTATAACCGGATTGTATCCAGAAATTATTCTATGGTACTACCCCAGGAATAATTCCAGGTATTGGAAAACCTACAGTATAAATAGACAAGACCATGTAAAGATAAGGGAGAGGGGAAAAGAGCAGAAAACAGAAACAACTTGTCCAAGACTGTAAAGGAAAACCAACAGCAGGACCCAGAGTAGAAATGAGAATTCTGAAGTTTCCTAATCTGTGGCTTTCTCCATAAAGCTCTGGGGCTTTTTTTTTTTTTATTATTATTATTCTTTAATTAATATTAGGATCACACGAATCTCTCCACACTCCCAGCTGTCCTTGTGCTGCACAGAATAGTCACTCTTTTATCACCAGTGATGTTTTCTGAGTCACTCCTACACAGAAGAGTAATATTCAATTTTCATTAGCTCAGATACTGTGGTATGTTTGGCTATCACAGGATGTAAATGGTGTGGGTATCAAAGTATGTTTAAACATCTTTGTATTTCCTGGCATTTTGTCTGTAATTCTGGTAAATTAATGAATTTTACTAGAACCCTTGTGCTGGTGCCCCACATTTGTGCAGCCCAGGTGTCAAAACAAGGTGTCTCTTGGATTTGGGGTCTATACACCTGATTTTTGCCACCTAGAAGCAGCTCCCCCTGTCATCTGAACTCTCTCTGGCTCAGGGAGGAGACATGACTTAAAGGTTTTGTAGGTTTCTATAGATCTTAGCTCAGGAACCCCACATGAATGGCTTGGTCTCTAACCAAACACTGCTTTTATTCTCTTGTCTTACCCTTAAGTACAATTTAGGGTCACTTTCTTCAATACTGTGTGCAGAGCAATGCTGGATAATGAACCCTCACTGTGGTTGATAAAATGAGTTGTTTACTGATCAGCTATGGCAGCCCAGCATTAATTAAAACACAGTAGTAGTGGTTAGCACAGACTTACACACACTGTCACAATGGATCATGATTTCTGAATTTCTAATGGTTTTCTAAACCATGAGTTTAAAACCTGGACCAGATTTGATACGTGCTCTGAAGCAACACTGACTACCAGCTTCAGGGGATTTCAGTTGCCTCTGTGGGTTTCTCAGAAAACTAAAAACTGACTCAGCTCTTTCTTCCAAAGGAAAGCTCAGATTTCATGTTATCACAAGATTCCAGGAGCAGGAGATTTAGCAAAAATATTCATGCCTACCACATAAAATAGCAAACACTGGTGATCCTGCATCCAGAGCCTGGCAGTCCAGGACACGACTTTGGGTGAGTCCAAAGCTCAATGGTCACATTATTCATCTTCTCAACTCAGCTACAAGGGACACCAACACAATTCACATTAAATGCAACTGTAGCATTATAAACAAATGCTGAATACCTGCCAAGATCTTGCCCTGGTGGAATAAATAATTTCATACCATCAGCAAAAATCTAATCTCTCCCCTTTCACTGTTTTAATGCTTTTCTTGCTTAACTACAGATACTATATTAACATGCACTGCCACTTGGAGAACCAGTCAGTAAGCTGGGACAGAAGGTATTTGATATTTTATGACTGAAGTAGTTTCTGTTCAATCCCTAGAGCTGTTGAATAATGCAATAAGTCTTCTGGCAATAAATGATGAACATGATTTATGATAACTATGCTTTATACAGGTGTCAAAAATCTTCTTTGTTGAACTTCCCTTCCCATTCCTCCAAGCTCCACTGTAATTTAGGAACACCCAAGGTACAGAGTTGTATATTTATCTAAGTTCTTCAATATACAATTGTGGAGAAAAAGAATGGAAAGAGGGAGAATTTAATCTATGTTTAGTGTATTGATTAGTCAAATGATATGACTCAGTCATTACCATATACCACTGTTAGAGATGAATTCCCCTTCATATATTTATGTTAGAGAAACCAAAGTGCCAAGGTTATTATCTCAGCATAAGTGTTACCATGCCAAACTTTGCTTAGTACCGTATTTCTGTATTATGTCCAAAAACTATATGGTCTTGTCATATCTCTGAAGAGATCAATGTTCCATGAGTGTGCTAAAACTCAACTTCAATTTAAGCATGTTTCAGCTTAACTGAAGCAGAAAGATAATTTGCTGAAGTTCAAGATCATAGGGAGTGTGTGTGTATTTGTGTGTGTGTGTGTGTGTGTGTGTGTGTGTATGTGTGGTGTGTGTGTGTGTACATTTACGTGTGTATATTGTCTGTGTTCTGTCCCAACCCAAATTCAGCCTTTTCTATGACTAACATTTCAGGAGGCACCTTAATCTAGCTAAAGGCAGAGAGGTCTTTGCAATAAGTAGGCAATACTTTCCTTCTACAGGACTGATTAACCACCCTGCAGATTCATGCTCATACCAAAATTCAAATTGCATATTTGTCAGTTTTCAATTCAAATGTATTTCAGATATTTTTTCCTGTTCCGCCTCCTGCTTTTGTGAACTGTTTTGAAGAGTGTAATAAAAAGATGCTTTCTAATATTATTTTATCAAAATATTTTTGTAGCATAATATATTAATAAAATGTTATTATAAATCCATAGCACAATAATCTTGTGTGTCTTGATTCTTTCCTTTGCACCAAAAGCTAGGAATCACTGAAAAAAAGCCTCACTTGTTTGTGTGGCTTAGGCATGCTTCTTCTTTTATGCCCAACACCAACATGGGATGAAATTTGAAGAAAGCAGAACAAAGCTCTTTCTTTTTAACTACTCCCTTGCCTCACTACTGAATCCATTTGCTTGGTGCTGTAAAGCAGCGCTGGTGCTGGGAAGCACAGAACCATCTCTTGTCTGGCACAAGGGGCACAAGAGCCAGGAAATTTCCCCTTCCTCACAAACCAGCTGGAGTGTGTGCAAGCGCCCAGGCAGAGCACCGATGCTCACTCCTGGGGCTGCAGGAAGCTCTTTTCTCCTGTTGGTGTCCTTTGAACCACTGTCGTTGCCACTGGCAAAGCAAGAAAAAAGAATGCCCATTGAACTGTCTCCATTGAGGATGGAGCAGAAGCTGTCTCTCCACATCGAGATACAGACACACAGATTTACTCTTTTTTTTTTGGCATATTGCTTTTTCTTGCATCCGAGCCATGTCCTGCAGCAGACACTGCAAACCGCTTCCTGATCATTGTTTACTTCTTAATTATGTGCTAAATCATTTGGTCTTTAACACACCATTTGGAGAGGGCTCCACCAGCAAGGCTGGTTTAGAAATATCCACTGTAGGAAATGCAGTGGGAGGTACAAACACTGGAGCTGTTTTGAATGAGCTAAACATGGCACAGGAAGGGCCTGTTGCAAAATATTAGGGCAACTCCTGAAAAACAAAGCTTAAAAGAGTCCATCTATTGAAATACCAACCAGACTGCCAAATCTGCTTGCCATCCTATCTTTGGAGTCTCAGCCCATCTGGAGAGTCTGTGTGGTCCAGCCATGGGCTATCCCCAGCCCTGGCAGATGTATTTGAGGCAGCCCATTTGAGGGAAACACCATTGCTTGTGCACTGAATCCCACTGGGTAAGGGCTGAGCTGCACCTGATTTGTGGAGGGACTGAACACATCAAGCCAGACTGGGGAAAGCTGGAGTTCAGCTCAGTGCTGTGGCAGTTGTCTGCTCCAGGCTGATCCCAGGGATGTGTTCATCCAACACATACAGAGGGACTCCATAGCATCTCCAGAGGTTCAACTGGAGTAGAGGGAACTGCTGGAAAATGCATTAAAGTGTCTGTGCCCAGTTAGATGTGTGCAGGGGATATCCAAAGACAAAAATAACCAGACATCCACAAGTCTACTGCCAGTAATGGAAACAATAGTAATGGTAACAACAGTATATGTTCAGATTGCTAAATATCTGGATGGTGGGAAAACATTTACTGAATATCATTGGGGTCTTAAAAAAACATCAAAACTACATAGAGCATTGAAAAATCTGTATTGGCTTTTTTAACATACAGTTTCTCCCATTACAAAGAAGAGCAGCGAGTCCTGAACGCCTGATTCATTTGAGCAGCAGACCCCAGTCCTGCAACCTCAAAGTCTCGTTCCACAGCATGTCAGCACTTCACTAGCTAAGGCTGCACCTTTGGGTGCAAGCCATCATGCAAAGCACTGCACTTCATTCCCCTTTCCGCATACTCATTCGACTTTCATTCCATTTTCCACATTTAACAAGAATACAGTTAAAACAGCAGAACAAATTCCACAAAGTCAAACCAGGCTGGTTTTCAGAGGAATGATAACAACAATAACTGTGACAGTGAGTTCATGCTCACAGCCCTCATTCGCACCTGGAGCTCCCTGCCCTCCTGGATGAAATACAGCTTGAACATGGGGACCAAGATAATGTGAGAAAACATCAACAACAGGCAGATAGAGGCAAAGCAAATGAAAGACAGATGTAGGAAGGAGAGTGAGAGCTTTCTGCTTTGTGCTCATCCCGTATCTCTATTGTCCTGTGGAATATCAGTCTGTTGTCCTAATGATATCAGTTCTGCAGTCCTCCTGTGTGACATATGATGCACCTTTCTTTCTTCATATGAAAGCCATTGGCTTTTGTTACAAATTGATGGATAGGCAGCCTCAATCAGCCCCATGTGACTGAATCATTTTGAACAGCAGTGCCCTTTTTTCTTTCCTGCAGCTCTCTGCAGCTGTTTGTCTTGGCAAGGGTAGGTCTGTCCCCAGATTCATCCGGTTTGAAGTCCTTTCCACCCACTCATGTTTAGCCTGAGCATTCACCTCATTTTTAATGGGAGCATTATCATCTTCAGTTTTGCACTGGCGAGAACAATTCTCAGAAGGCAGAGACAGAAACTCGCACCTACCCGTCGTTACTGAACAAACTGTCTTCATCCAAACTGTAGGAGGCAAGCACTTCGAGGAATTTGCCAAGAATTGTTTTTCTCTTAGCAACAGTCCAGACCTAATGTGGACACAGATATGATCTGTGATATCATCTCTCAAGCAGAAGGATCCTATGAAGACCCATTAGTTCAGGCAGCGTGTGCTCTGCATGGTGGTTGTGGACTGAAGGATGGACAATGCTGGCTGTGTTCCCTGGCTGTGCCTGGGCCAGCCATGGCCCTGAGGGCAGGATCCAATCCACAGAATAATCCTACTGCTGCCTTTTCCCCAAGCAGTTCATGGACAGCCAGCCATTTGTTCTAGGCCCTGTTTGTGGCCCTGAGGCTGATTTGCCACTGCTCAATTGCTGGAGGTATCTCACTGTGCAGAGCCTGGCTGGAGGCAAAGCTGGGCTCCCATCACGGAGGGTTTGGGGATGACACCAGCACCCGGGTCCCTCCTGTGGCTGAGCAGGCCTGTAAAAACACATGTGAAGTGAGATCATCATGATGCATCTGAAGAGAATGGAATTCTGAGCCCTCTTTGGTTTCTCTTAAAAGCACCTAACTTTCCCTGGAACCTCACCCTTCCTGGGCCTTCTTTATCCAAAAGCAGCAACACCAAGGAGGGGGTGGAAGGTGAGGGGAAGGTTAAAGTATTGGTGTTAATGGAAGACTCAGACATTAAAAGATTGTCCCATGTTTGGATCCTCTGTTGCCTGCTGCCAGGAACAGGCCCTGCTTGAAAGGAAAGTACCTATCCCAGCATGCAGTCAAGAGGAATAATAAAGCTCTGGTCATTCAGAGGCAGGGAAGAGGAGAAAAACACTCATAAATGTGCAGGCTTATGTTTCTCTTGAACTTTCAAAATAATTTTCTCTCCCACCCAGAGATTAGTCACAGAAGCAAATGATACCATATCTGGGAAAGAAGTCAGGTGGATGGAAATGATCCCTGGGGAGAAGGAGAGGAGGAAGGGAGCACACATTTACTTCTCTGCCTGCCTTCCTCACCTTCCTCTTTCTCCGAGACTGAAATACAAATGAAAGAGCTGGAAAAAGTCAAGTGTTTGAATCTAGCCTAAGGCCAGTGGGGGCTTTAAGTCCATCCTCAGGCCAGTGGGGTTTTTCTATTTCTGTCTGGTGGAGCTGGGGAGCTGACTTTGCCACTACATGATCCCCTAGAGCTCCCACTCTGCAAGAAGCTTCATTTCTCTCAGAGGCCCCTATGAAATGATTTTCCACACATTTTTCCAGACTCAAATGAAAAAGAAAAGGCTAAGGGACTAATGAAAGTATGCTCATAAACACCATTCCCTGGGAAATAATAGCATTTGCTATGGTTTTCAAAATAAAATTCCAGGTCCTCCAAGTACTTCTGAAGCACTGAGCTGGGCTTCACAACACCCAGAGGTTTCTGGTAAAGAACAACCTCAGACCCCTCTTAATAAGGTGGGAAAATGAGGTGGACAGTGGATTTTATGACATGCCTGAAATCACGAGGGACTTCTCTGGGAGCAGGATTAAGAAGGCAGACCTTCCTCTATGGTACACTGTTCTCCAAAGCATGGCTCATTTATTTCAATTAATAGAGCTTTATAAGGGCTCCCCTGCCACCTTTTCTTGGCATGAATTACTGCAAAGACACTGAATTAAAAGCACCAAAGGGCATCATTTTCTTTTAGTGTTTAAAGAAGCTGTTTCCATAAAAGCAGACTATGTGAAATTTGCCCAAAAGAATAAACTTATGAATAACATAAAGAATTAGAATTGAAAAATAGATGTCTTAAAAATCTCTTATTAGACAAGGCTGACCTGACAGTTCATCTCTGGAGTGGTCTTTCTGTGAAATAGCAGTGAAGTGGTTCAACCAGGCCTGGTTCCTGTCACTCAATGTTGCAGGATTAGGGGCTTCTCCCAACAAGCAGATTAAATTCTTTAAAAAGTGTAAAACTACTGCATGCAGTCCACTGTCTCCCCATTTTCTCTCTTCAAAAACATACAGGTAGGATTAAGTTCAAGCACCATGCACTGCCTGAAAGCTGTCACCCAAACTTGCCTCATTCAGTGGTGCCACCCAGACTGACTCAGCCCTTAGAGAAATATTTCCAGCTGATGTGACTTGCCAGTTATTTTCACAGAGGCTCTTGTGCTTGGTCCTAGTCAGTTCTTGCCCTTAGAATGCAGTTATTTGTGTAATGTTTGCAAAAGCATTTAAGTTAGACTTCTATATAGGATGACCTGCTTCAAAATGATTTTAAAACAAAGCCAAAACTCAACGACTGACACATACCCAGTGTTTGACCACATAAAATATCTCTGATGTGGCAGGCATGTGGCAGGATGCTTGCCAGGCAAGCTGTGCATTGGACAAGGTGAAAAATGAGCTGTAATTGCCACCTAAAATGCCTCCACTGACTAACCATTCCAAAAATTACCATTTCACAGAGTTGAAGCCCATCATCGTCATCTGCATAACATAATTTGATCAAAACTGCAGGACGGAGTGGTGCTGTGATATTCAGTAAATGTCCTGAACCTTGGCTGGCATGTCTATTTTTTATATCTAGCTGCTAGCTATATCTCAGGTAAACACTAAATAGTCCACTATGAGAAAGAAATGTGGAGTTTTTAACTTCAACATGAAATGATTTCTTATTACAATGTTCTTTCATACTGCAAGTTCAAAATTTAAAATAATAAATCACATGATTTGTACAAAACAGGAAACAACCAAATTTTAAAATTTTGTTGAAGTTCCCAAATAATAATCATTCATGTCATTGATAAACAGCAGTAATATTTTAATGTCACTGAATGGAAATAATCAATATTTCTGCTCTAAATGAAAGTGTTGCTTACAGTGTTGATAGTTGAAGCTATAGTTTAATTGTTGACCTGCACCTCTCCTCTCTCCTAACAGCAACATTCCTCTTCCCATCCTGGTTTTGAGGTCAAGAACTGGATTTTTATTAGTCCAAATAGACTTTTGAGGTCCATGCACAGGCCTCTGTAACAAGGGTTTTTTGAGTTCTCCATTCTGAGTTTGTAAGGCCTTTTACTAAAAATAATGTATGGGCTCTATTTAAATCAAACTTCCTGCAACCCTCCCATGCTTCAGAAGTGCTGAAGACCTCAACTCAGTTTTCTCTCTCAGCAAACATTGCTTTGAATGAAATCACTGTGTGAAGGAAAATGTCATTGCAATGTGCTAATTTGATGATGATGCTGCTGAAGTACTGAACCAAAGCAATAATCTTTGGTCAAACCATAATCACAGTGCTGAAATCCATTGGTTAATCATGGAAAGTTCAAATTCAGTGTGGTCTGCTGTGCTGTTCTGAGAAATGGCCATAAGGAGGCTGACAGGAATGCTCTCATGCTGTCATTCACATCACATGGCATGCACACCATGTGTTTTGAAAAATTGGGTTAATGAGTAAGACCCAGTATTTGAAAGGAAGTTGTATGCATCCTCTGTTCCCTTCATTGTGAGAAATGAGGCACCATCTCCATTCTCAGTTAATTGTACTCTTTTAACCCATGATTTCTTTCGTGACAGAGGTCTGTGGTCACACCTGAAACATCCAGCTGGGTGAAATGACAAGGTGCTGCTAACACCTTGTAACTTCAGGTCCTGATCAGAAGACCTGGCTGGTGCAGTGGCAGCACAGGAGCCTCTCAGAAGGAGACACCGGTGCCTGGGGGAGCTGTGATGGGGATCCACGAGCTGTAGAACATCTCTCTTGTCTTGCTCTGACTCTCTGCACACTGACACTTTTTAAGGAGCCATGTGAAGGGCTGTGGTGGCCACGCTGTCCTGCTGTCCTCACTGGGGCTGTCAGCTCATCCCACAGCTGACACCAGCCAGGCACAAGCCCTGGGCCAGCAGCTGTGGGGAAATGGCTGAAGCCTCCCCCTGAACTCTCTGGTGCAGAGGGCTGTATGTTGTGTTAGAGCAACATTTTGAAATCCATGGAATGGTCAAACGTGCCAATTCTTCCCACCTTGAAAGACAGGCAGGCACTGTGCACTGTGCAGCAGCTCTCAGGCTCTGCTCTGGAGCTTAAGCCCATCCACAGGCATTCCCTGAAATACTTTTTGGGCTGGTCATGCTTCCTCCTGCTCCTCCTCTGCTGGGACACACAGATGCACAAAGCCAGCTCATCTCTGGAAAGGCAGCACAGGGAACTGCTGCTTGCTTGGGTGTTTGCTGAACAGCTGCTTCAGCTGTGACATAACTGCTTTTAAACTTCAAAAGAGATCTATTTCTGAGCTGAAAACACAGGGATTGTTTCATGCAAGCAAGGCTGAGATGTTAGCAGGCCGTGGAGCGGGCAGTGACACAGTGGCCCTGCAGAGCACACATAACATCCTGTCAGCCCCGTCTTCTGCTGACTTGCACTCCTCAGGGGTCCAATCCTGCCATTTTTTCTCAAGCAACAACCTTATCCATGCCAACAGAGCCTGTTATTCCATCTGCTGGTACTCACACTGGAATGTGTTTGCTTTGGGAGAGATTGTGTGCTTTGCTGGTGGGCTCAGAGGACAGATAAAAGCCAGTGCCCAGCTCTGCAGAGGAGTTTCTAGAGAGGTGAATGAACTTATTAGTGAAAGACTCCTTTAAAAAGTAGGGTGCTATGCAAATCCAATGTGGATTAGCCTTTTTGTGGGGTAAGTGGAGTTTAAGCATGACCTGATACAGCTCAAGTCTGTTTCATGCTACCTCCTGCCCCTGGGAAAACTTTCTGATGCCAGCTGGGACAATCTGAGAGAGTGCAAAAGTCATACAGACCAGGCTTGGTGGGGTGGATATCTCACAAAATGCAGAGAATGCCCAGATTTTCAGACAACTGCAAGGTCACACAGATGCTCTGTGACACTGGAGCTCCACAGAAAATTCTGGCCAGAAAAAAGATAGAAATGTTTTGCTACAAAACCTGATTATTGTCTTACTGATAAATGCAATAAAAAAAAAGGAAGGGATTATATTAAAAACTAACAAACAAACAAGAAAGCAGATTCCTGTCTGGAACTCCATCACCAGTCTGCCAGACCCAAGTTTTTCTTTTCCACTGCCATGGGAATCCTGCTGTTCCCATGGATGATGACTGAAAGCTCCTTCTTGCAAATAGCTCTCTGAATTAAATGGATGAGATCAGATTAACATTAAATTTAGAAGTTTAACTTATTGATGTTGGCAGCTAGAACATGGCCATGGAAGAAAGGTAGGAGGAAGAAACGGAGGTGCTATGTTTAAAAACAAAGAAAAGTCTCCCAGCTGCCAGAAGCACGGCCTGTGGAGGGATGTGGTGGTGGCTCCAAACACTGCAATATGCTGAGTATAGATGGATACAGCTTAAAGCAAGAATTGGGGGTTCCAGTATGTATTGAACACTTAACATGTAAAATCTTTGTGCTAGGAACCATGCTAGTGACTAAGAGAACTTGAGAGAAGGCTCTGATGTGATGCACCCCAGCTCCTGCTGAAATCCTGGTGCTGGCACCAAGCAGCACTCAGATTTTTAAGGGCAGACTCATGAGCCAGCATCCAGAGCTCTGGTACCAGATGAGCAAGTGAAGAAAACCTCACCCAACCAACAGAGTCCTCAGGAATGGCACATTTCAAAAACACGCTGGGAAATATTTCCACGCCGCTGAAAGCATTTGCTTGGAGGTCTCACTCTGGGTCCACAATTGCTGTCAGGTATTGAAACTCCAAAATAAATGAAATAGTCCTCAGTTAAATCATCCTGCTTCTAGATTAAGGGTTACACTGAGCAGCTCTGTCCTGTAGACTAAATATCCTCTCATAAATGTATTCTGGCATCAGAGATTTCCGTAGGTGGGTGGCTTTGACAGAAATTCATGCTAAGTCCATGAGCCAAACACTTTGAGAAAAGCTATCCCAAACACCCATTGTCCTTTGCAAAAATAACAGAAAATTGATCATTCTCCACCCCAAAACCACAGCGTTCCTCAAACCTAATTCCCCAGGGCAGCCAAAGTGCTGCTCTTTAATCCTTTGCTGCTCAAAGGCAGGTCAAGGACTGCTGTGGGAGGGGCTGCCCCGGGGTCTACCAGGGAATTTGGGTCCTTGAGGCACAAAGTGAGCAGTGGGAGCTGCTGGGAACAGCAAACACATGTATCCCCAGCCCAGGTAATAAGGCTGAAACCCCAGTGCACTGCCCTGAGGGTAGCCTTTAACCTCTGCATCCCTCATTTTTCACTGGTGCTGTACAGTCCGAGCAGCAGCAGCAGCCCAGCAGAGATCTCAGCCCCTGCATTCCCACATGCTCAGGTCTGGCACCAGGGCTGCAGCAGGTCAGGCCCAGATGTGATCTGCAGCATGGCCTGTGACAGGTTATTTATCCTCTAGGCTATCAGTGATTGGCATGATATTCATTCTCCCTAAAAGTCGTGTGCTTTGTGCAAGGATGGGACATGGCTGTTGCAAGGAAATTGCTTTAGGTTACAGTTAAACCAGTAAAATAACTCCAAAATTATCCCATAAAAATAATGTGCTGATGTACAGCAGGACTTTATTTATGTCGTGTGCAATTAGATTTGTTTTCCACCTTTTGACAGGAGCTTTTCAGGCCAGAGTAAGAAAGAAACACACACAAGCAGCATGATACCACAGCCAGAAACACTGCCTTCATCCAGGAAAGAAAAGGCTCTTACATTGTGAAAGGGAGCCTCCTGTTGTCTTCCAGCTGGCATTTTCTGGCCAGCTGAAAGCTAAAATAACCCTTCCTTTATCCTTTCAATACTGTGATCTAATGGCTAAATGGATTTTTAGTACAAAGCATAATTTTCTCTTTTGGTTTCGCTCATCACTTAATGGAAAGGCCCCATAACATTCTGCTTACATCCCAAACAGTGGCTGTTCAGCAGAAATGAAGAACATGTTGTCTTACAGGCCTGGAGTTATATTTTTTATTAATACTAATACAATACTAATAATAACAGTAATAACATTAACTATTGTTGTTGTTGTTGTTGTTGTTATTATTTCACTGCAGCTGGCTGGCTGGCTGGCGATGGACAGGCAGCTCCCAAAGTCCCGTGGTTGGAAGGCAACATCAACTTTTGCTCAGTGCATCTTTCACCCTCCTCACATTTTGCTGCCAGGAGGGCACAGAGCCCCAGCTCCCCAGAGTTTAGTCCCAGAGCAGCAATCCTCATTGCACTGGGCAGAGCACTGCTGCAGGTGACACGAGAGCAAAGCCACTCTGTGCCAAAGGTGCCATGTCACCTTCTGACCACTCCCTTCTTGCTCTGCATTAGGCACTTGTGGCACACAGAACCTGGCTCCTAGATGACTGATTCTTCCAAAAAATCATGTGTAGCTTCAGGCATGGAGCACGTTGTAGCACTGAGGTCACCGTGAGGGACAAGAGCAGCAGAGACCCTGCCTGGGGCTGAGCTCTGCCCTGGGGTGATGCCTCCAAAGGCTGAGGAGCAGCAGCAGGGAATGAACGTAAAGTGGGGGGAAGCAGAGGATTTGGGTGCTGTGGGACATCCCCATGAGAACAGAACCCCAAACCTTAACTCATGTGCACAAAGGGATTCTTTAGGGACAACCTGTGGTGCAGCAGTGCAGCTGCCAGGGAGTGACACATGACAGGGCACAGAGCAGGGTGGTGGTGGGGACAGACTGGGGGCTTACAAGGACACACATCCCACAGCATCAAGCACTTCCACACATGCTCTGCACATGCTCTTCAATTGTTTAGGGCTGTCTTCTTAATTTTCTTCAGCTGTCCCCATTGTAGCAGAAGCCTCCTTGCTCTGAAGGGGCAACTGCATGTTGGAAGTGCAACCCCACTGAAAGGGGGGATAGAGAAATGCATTTTCCTTGGAAAATTCAACTAACACATCTGGAAAGGGAAGCTGCTTATTGCATGTGTTTCGTGATGGAAAGAAAATGCCTTTTAAAATCTAAAATCAAGAAATTGATGGAAAGGTAATTCCTGGAAGTTAGCTGAGCCTGTATCTTCCATTACTGTTCCCTATAAAGAAACGTTCCTGTTTCTTTTCTTTGGTCATCATGGGTTTCATGCCAGCTTCAGCATGTGGCTGCTGACTCCTACAGGCAGTCTGATGGCTCAGCTGAAACTGAATTTATGGGCACAACCCTCCCCTGACCAAGGCTCACCCCCTCAGACAGAGCCAGGTCTGTAGCTCCCAGTGATGTACAAAGGATGGGAGGCACCAAAATAACTTGTGAGGATCTCCATGGGGAGGATAAACCATTTCTACCTAAACCAAATGAATTTATTTGCTTTCCCTCACTATCTGGAAGCACCTACCTGTGGACAGTGATGGCCATAGCTCAACCAGATTCCTAAGACTGGGCTGAGCACCTGGGAAAAGTTCAGCATTTCAAAGCTCATCCCAGGATGCTGAAACCAAACCCGGCCTTGCTGCTGCCAATTGAAGCTATTTCCTCCCTGCAGCTGAAGGCAGCAAACACCCTGGACAGGTCTGCTCTTTTCCCCAAAGTCAAGGCTCTGCTTCAGCTTCTCTCTTTATCCAGCACTGAAGCCAGAAGCTGTGAAGTAAGACTGCTTCCTTTTTTTAATTTTAATTATTAAGAAGGAAGTAAAACACTTCATTGTTCTGGGGAGAGTATCCCTAGAGTCTAACTACTGAAAAATCAAACAGTATTTGAAAAGAAAGACAATGAGGCTAGCTTGAACTCACAGAGCATTAGAATTGCCCTGGAAGAAGCACAAGTGATTCCCTGAGAGATGAAATAGCAATGCTGCAATTACATGAAACAATATGTAAACTGAAAATGCAGTGCCACCCTGCTATTTGTACACCCTGTGTTCCACTGTCATCCTCTTATTGTTAGCCCTTTAAGTATTTTGTCTCTTAGGCTTTTAAATACTTCATTAGCATGATTTACCAGCAATCTTTTGGACTTAAAGAAGAGTCTTTTCTCCCACCAGGACTCTAATTAAGCCAATTTTTAATGTAAGACATTCAGGCTTCAGTGATATTTCCATGTTTTAAGTGGGAATATCACAGAGAAGTACCTGATATCAACAGAAAAAAAAAAAAAAAAAAAAAAACACCTGAAAACTTGATGTAAAGTGGGAAGTATGTAAAAATGAATCCTTCCCTGTGAGCAATAGTTTATGGAAAATTTGTAATGGATGATGAAGGTGAAATGAATTCCCTTCTGTACTCCCACCTATGAAGCACTTAGAGATGGTGTAAGAAATTAATCTCCTCTGGATCATAAAGCTGGTTTTAACCGCTGAGAAAGAAATAAGTTGTTTTGATTGATGGCTTGCGGGTCACTAAAGAAATGTGGCAGGATCTCGTTCCCCTGCAGCAGGAGCATCCCGGCCCGGGCAGGAGCAGGAGCCCGCAGCCCTGCCCCGCTCCCCTCAATCCCCGGCGCAGAACTCCTACTGCCATAGTGCCATCTACAGACAGCCGCAGAAACCAAAGAGCAATTGTTCCGAAGCCTTTTGGAGTTCTTTCAGCGTTTGTGGGGTCGTATCCCAGCAATGGTTATAGCTTGTTATCCCAGCAGCCCTTAATTACAGCTCTGGGCTGCACCAGCAAACCCCACGGAGCCCAGTGCAAAAGCTTCTGCTGGGTCCAGCACAAGCCAGGATTTGTCTTGTCCCACTTCCCCAGGAGGAGGATTTCACCATTTCACTCTTTATTAACATAAAAGCACTAGCAGAGCATCCAGCACAGAGCAAACAGCTCTGGACTCTTGTGTGTGTCCAGACCACCACAGAGGTGCCTGGACCACCAAATTAACATTACATACTTGGAATTACTCCTGACTTTTTCTTAAAAGCCAGTGTAGGCAAAGATAAAGAACACCAACACTTGTTCTGGTATTTCAGCATCCTCATACCCCTGTGACAACCTGAATAAAAGCAAGAATCTATGGCTCAATGATTTAAAGTACTTTGAAGGAGTGAAAATCAGGATTTCACAGAAGTGCAAATGAAAAGTTCAGTCACGTGGGAGTGGAAAATAGCATGCTGACATTTAAAGCACTGTGGACAGTGCTGGAAGACACAGGTTTAAATCCAGATTTCCAGCTGTATCATGGACACTGCTGGACCTAGGGTATATAGAAAGCTGTCAGTGACTCCTCCACTTTCTCCTTATCTCTCTTATTTGATTTATCTCTTGTCAGATCTCTGTGTGGCTTCTCAGTACCTCAGCCATGGCTTTCACTTGTCATAAAAGCAATGAATACTATTAATAAATAAATACTGCAAGCATCTCTCCACATTAGAATTATTTAAAGATGTTTTCTTATACTCCCTGGAGAACAGATTTACAGACAAATTTAAGCTATTAAATCAAAGGCAACTTATTGAAATGCTGTAAAGCTAAGGACAGAGAAATTACGGGATATAAAATTGATTATCATCTTGCTAGCCCTGAAAAACCTCTTCTTAATCTTGATAAGGCAAGTAGCCTCTGATGGCAAAATATCTATATTCTACTGCAGCTGGATGTCCCCAGGAGAAAGCTGGATTAAAGAGAAGGCAATGAAATAAAGACCTTGCTCAATGGCTGCCTGAGAGCAAAATATGCATCTTTTGCACATCCCTAAAATATTTCTTATTACCCATGGTTATAAATTTCCTTCTAGTAGGGATTTTAATGGAAAATATCTTTTTGGTCACTTAGCATCATGATCAAATCTCACTGATAGGCTGGTTTGCCAAGGCAGAGGGAGAACTGCTCCAGAACTGGTGTCTTGTCTTACAAAAAGAGCTCCAGGTCTCTGTTCCAGCATCTCTGTGCATCTCTGTAGGTCAGAGTACATGGGGACATGGCAGAAACACCTGGAGATGTGATGTTTGAGCCCCACATGGGGGGACCCTGCTGTAGATGGGCATCTTGGACATTCAGAGCTGGGCAGCTGAAGGTGGCTGGGCCTGACAGTGGCAAATCACCCACCCTGAGAGCCCTTGGCTGGTAGTGCTGGTATTGCAGAGCCCACAGTAAAGCAATAAAAAGCTAAAAGAACAGCAATAAATATTTTTATTTTCAACATTTTAACTACACCTCGCAAGCCGTAGCTGAACAAATAATCAAATAATCCAAATAATCTTTTTGAAATGTCTCTTATTAAGTTCAATAGTACAAGCCATCTACTAAGCACTAACAAAGACCATAAAGAAAACTTGAAATTATCATTTGCTTAGCTGTGGGGGTTAAAGCGTGGTTAAAAACCACTATCTAAACAGAGGGTTTGGTCTGTCTCTTAGACAGAAAGGTGAGTTATTGACCTCCATGTGTACATGCATTGACTTTGTTCCAAAACTTACACTTCAAATTTTACAAAAGTAAGAAATCAACCAAACAATACCTCCCCATGTGCATACAGGTGATCCACAGAGAACAATTCCTAACGAGCAACAAAGCTACAGAGCATATGCTGCTGCTGAATCTCCCCTAAACTGAAGAGGAGCTGGGGACCCTCAAGGAGAATCCAGAGCACGACCCAGAGATGGGTCAGAGGGACTGACAGGGCACAGGGAGCACCTCCTGCCCTGACACAGGGACTCTCTGGGTTGAATCCTGCATGTTAGGCACAAGGAAGAAGGTTTTTACACCAAGAGTGGTGGCACACTGGTACAAATTGCCCAGAGAGGGGGTGGATGCCCTGTCCCTTCAAGGTCAGGCTGGAAAGGGCTTTGAGCCACTTGATTCTGTTGAAGGTGTTCCTACTCATTGCAGAGCCCTTGGATGAGATGACCTTTAGAGGTCCCATCTGACCCAAACCGTTCTATGGCTCTACAGAATATATATATTGTCTATTCATGAGTCCTACAAGAGGAGGGCTGTGAATAAAACAAGCACAATGTATGTGCCCATTAAATGCTCTGGGGTGAAGAGCCCAGGGCTGAGCTGAGGGGCCTGGAGGGAGAGAAAGCACAGCACAGTCAGAGGGGCACTGTCAGCATCCCCTCCCCTGGCGGTCTGAGCCCTGGCAGGCAGAGCTGTCACAGAGTCCCTGGTGACCACAGAGGCTGCCAGGGCCCCCTGCCCACAGCCCTGCTCTGACAGCTTCTGCAGCAAGGCAAGGACCTGCTGCAGCCACCAGACCTTCTGCAGCCTCCCCTCCTGCCCAGCTCCCCGGGCAAAACATCCCCCAGCTCTACCGGCGCTCAGGCCACAAAGGGGAGCGTGGTAAGGAATGAATTCCTGCCACGTAATTTCTCCAGCACAAGGAACTAATGCAGGATCTGACACTCTGCCTCTCGTGCTGGAGAAGGGAGCAGAGAGCCGTGTTTTAACATGAGCTCCTAAGTGTAATTCCCTGTAATTGTAAAGTGCTTTAGAGGTGCTTGTGAACTTGGGCGGATGGCTCCTAACGAAGCTGATGAATAACCCAGGACTGACTCGGCTCCTAAACAGACCCAGCACTGAAGGAGGGAATGTGGAGAAAGGTTTTGCCTTCCATTAGCAACACTATCCAAACAACTGACCCTCTCCCTGAGAGATTAGTGCACAGCAGGTGAGCTATAATCTGCTCTGATCGGCAGCAAGGGAAGCATTCATTCCAGCTGCATTACAGCCAGAGCTCTTCTCCTCCTCTTTTTTCACCCATTGTGAGTTCCCAATCAACGGTTCCAGCTACCAGATCAAACAAATATTTTGCCACTTTTTTGCAGAAATGCTTCTGGTCCCAAGTTGGGATGGTAACCAGCTGAAGACTGGCTGGTGGGTAACTTTTTCCCAGCGTGGCCATCAGCATTTTCTCATCTGGAAAATGGTTGCTTGATAGGGACAGAGTCATGATCGGGGTAAATTCTGTGCTGGGAATTTTTTGTTAATTTATGATGCTAGAGATAATCTACCAAAAATTATTATTTGGAAATTATATTGTATTGCCCCTCATCTGAGATACTCAGTTGACAATGGGAGAATATTTTCAGAAAACAGTCACACAGGTCCTGGCTTTTTGGTCCAGAGCCTCATGGGAAACATATAAAACACATTAAAAGATTAAATCCCAAGATCTGCTGCATATTAGAGCTCATAGTCTCACTTGTTACTCTGGCACATAGATTTCCCTAAAACCAGTGAAGCTTTCATCATCCCACAGCCAGGAGCCATCCATCCCTTTGTTTCTCTCTTCCTGTCTCCCTCTGGCCAACAATGTCTCCTCACTGAGGCAATTGCCTTTTCTCCACAGGTATCAATCACACTTTTCTCCTCCACAAATCTGAATAACCAACAAAATCCAATTACACTCTGAGAGATTGTTCTCAGGTAATACTCAGTTTGAAGATGGCAATTTATATTATTATTTTATGTGTTTGAAAGCTGAGCTGTTTTGGCTTATGGGGTTTTTTTCTTTCCCACCTACACCTGCAGGCCTGATACCAGGTATCACCTCTGCCTACACAAATGGCTTTGCTCTCAATGCTGTTAAGTGCAGCACAGGGGGGTGTTCAGCACGGATGGTACCAGCTGCTGGCCCCAGAAGCTTCTGCACAGCTTGTGATCCTCTGGGGCTCCTGTTCACCAGGCTGGAGCCAAAGAGACATCTCGTGGCCACAGCTTATACTGCAAAGGAGTTATTTTGTGCATGGAACATCCCTTGCAAGCAGAGGGCCAAGAACCACCTGTGATGAACTATGACTCCATTGGGTCAAGCAGCAGAGGATGCCAAAATACCCTGCACCCGATTCAGCCTCCAACCTTTCTCTCTGAGTGCCTTCAGAGCAGGAGGAAATTTGAAATACAGGCATATTCTGTCTCTCTGCTTTTTGTTCAGACTTGTAAGAACATAAAAAAGAAACAGCTTGGCAGGAGATGGCAGAGAGCTATAACTGAGTCAATGGGAGAAACCAGGAAGGGAGCAGCTGCTCACTGTCTTCCAGCACAGGACTCAGAAGCACCAGGTGAAGGCTTTGATAGCCATGCTGAAGCAGGAAGAGGAGGGAGAGATTCTTCTTGGGCAGTAGAGGAACAAGGGAGGCTGGAAGAGGCTGGGAATGTTTCAAGTCCACCAGGGTTAAAGGAAAAATTGCACAAACCTCAGGAAAACAGAGCTTCACTGGAGACAAGTAGCAAAAGGTGTAGCAGTGCTGGAAATTCCCTGTGCTGCAGTTCTGGGAAAGCACTGAGGAATACGATGTCCTTTCTCCAAGGCATCTGCCCGTGGCCACCACAGGAGTTGTACACACAGTGCAGGGCAGACCCAGCAGCACCTTTGGTTTTACACTCACTACCACAGCTCCAGAGAAAACTGGGAGCATCCTAGGAGCAAGTTTGGTCCTGCCTGCCTGACTTTGAGAGCTGTGGGAGGTGAGCAGGGAGAGCACATCAGCAGTGGGGAGCCTCAGGTCTCAGTTTGATGTGGGTAAGGTCAGGTTCAGCATCGGGGTTTTTGGGCAAACTGAGAGAAGATTTTCTCAAGGGAAACACTCCTGGTACTGCACCATCCCTACCTTTCCCAAAAACATTGCTTAGTCTTGGCTGGCTATGGAGCATCCCCTCCTGCTCCCTTGCCTGCCTGGACCTCATCCTGAAGCCCCCATCTCTGGGCAGGGGCGGGAGGGAGGCTGAGGTCTGGGTGTTCCTCCTGCATTCCTGACATCCCCTTCTGTGTGAGGTGAAATAACCCCAAACACATTCATTTTCCAGGGTTGGAAGACCTGGCCTACCACCCAGAGCCTCTGGAGATTTACAAAGATTTGTTCTTTGACCTTGTCCAAGCTGCTCATTCCTTCCTTTAAGGAGTGACAAGGCTGTCCCTGACAAAGAGAAACAGGCATGAATGCTGCATGAGTGGTGTCCCAGAATTAGAGAAATAACCAGCTCAGACCCACAGCTAGCTAGGAAAAGAGTTTAAACTAATCTTTGTTGGCTCCTGCTAAATGCTTCCTCCATGATTAACACCAGAGGTGATGTTGATAGCAGGATTCATTGTCAAAATAGCTTATAAAACAATTCCATAAAACCGTGTAAATCTTGTGTTGATCTTACTTTTTACAAGGAGTCTTAAAGCCATATATCCCAGCACCATTTACAAGGTTGTTGCAGGTGTGGGACCAGCCTTAGAAATATAGCTACTACTTAAACTGTATTTTACGAGCCTGGGGAAACATCCGTTTGAACTGTAAAAGGAGCTTTCCAGCCCTCTTGTTTCTTTGTGCAGACCAAGCCATTGCCCATCAGACTTCAGCACCCCCTGAGCCTCAGCCAAGGTGCAGGGACAGGATTCCTTTGGCAACAAACCCTTAGCAAAGTTTTCCAGGATGTTGACCTTTGCCTTCAGGAGGAGCTGGTCTCCCCAAGCCCAGGTGTCACTGCAAACCACGGAGCACCCTAAAAACACTTGCCATTTGTTTGGCTGTGGGCTGCAGTCATTCCTCTGGTGAAGCTCACAGGCTATTTACTGCTGCTCTGGAGCACAAAGAAACAGGTGGAAAGGGGAAGAATGAATGGCCCAATCATGTGAATCAGTGACAGAAGGCATTTAAGTAGGCAATATATACCATAATTATGTAATAACTATTTAATAGACAGCAGGGTGAGTTTCCTGGGGATGAAGGAAAAGCCAAGATACATTTCTCCCCGTGAGTTAAAAATTATCAGGATTTTAATCCCATATTAACACTGAAGATCCCCTCCTCTACATCCTTTGAGCTCTCCTTTCAGCTCCCAGTGAAACATTCCTGAGATTGCCCAAACTACTGCCCTCACCCCACAGTGACCATGGAGTACAGGATTGATTAGGTCCCAAACTGTCACATATCTCTGCTCTTCAGGGTACACGAACAACCAGCTGCCACACTACACCAAGAGCTCTGTGCTGTGCAGGATACATGGGGTACACATTTATAACACTGGGAGGAAAAGGCTTGCATTGGGTTTGAAGCTCAAGGGCTCTGGGTTTTAGCAAGGATTTATACTCTGACCTTGGCCAAGCTGTTTATTCCTTCCTCTAAGGGCTGACAAAGCTCCTCCATCTACACACAGCAGAGAGGAATATCAGAGAGCTGCAATGCAGTGCCACCATTGCCACGTGGGGCTATGCAAAATCCTCTCCCCGCTGCCCTCACCTTCATCCTCCTCATCAGATGCCTGGCCTCACCTTCCCAGCAGATGTGTCTCAGTGCCCTCTTATCTCCTGCTCATATCTTCTGTGCAAGACCAAATATTGACACTGTTCAGGAATGGCCCTTGGCTGTGAGCACATCTCCTAACCTTCCAGATAGCCCTTGACCTCTCCCCCGAGCCCTGAAACAATGAATAAATGCAGGAAAGAGTCACAGTGATAAAAGCTGGTTTACAGCAGTTGGAGGGATAAGCCCAGCTCATGATGTCTGCTTTGCAACAGCTCATTTTGGGGAGTCTCAGTGACACTGAGTGACAGGCCTTTGGAGAGTGTTGTAGCATCATCCTCTGCTGAAATGAGCTTTTTCTCTAACCCTGCCAAACCTCTAATTTATTATGTCCCTCAGATTTAATACAAAATAGAGAAAATTTTCCCCTATTTTTCTAAAACAGGCCTTCTGAAAGAGCATCCAAATCCTGAATTTTTCAGTATCCTTAACAAGGTGCAGTGGCTGTGCCATGGGATGACTGAATAAACACCACAGTGGAGGAGCCAGGATCATCTGTGGGTTATGAGCTTGTACAACACTTGACACACTGAATCTCCTTCCTAATCAGGGGTTGTTAAGATGCTGTTGTAATAAGATAACATTATATAAAATGTTTTATATATTTAATCTACTAATTAGCCATGATAATAACAAGTAACTTTATCGTTGAATGCATGAAATCTCATTATCTGAATCCAATTTTTATGTGGCTTCACTTGGAGTATATCAAGTGCTAGGCTCATTTAACCACCTTCCCTTCAGCCAGAGCAGTGACCTGGGATTGTTCCCTATTCCCTGGTTATTTATTTCCATGAAACACTAAGGGTTCTAATAGGAGTCTACTCCACACACACACCTGGCTGAAACCTGCCTGCTTTGAGTGATTAGGCAGGGACTGATAAACCAATGTGGGCAGAGCAATCACACAACTCCTCATTTCCTTTGGAAGCCAATCTAAAAATAGGGGACAAGCAGTAGAAAACGAGACAGGAAGGCAGGAATGGATCTATCAATAGCTCCTGCCCTGCTTCCTGCTTGTTAGTGTCTCTCAGCAGATGTCAAGTAACCTTTGGAAACCCCCTAAAGCAGCAGTCATTTATCAGGCATTTCTTAAAGGGAATTTGGACCCTGTACAATTATGGGCATCCCAGAAGGAAAAAAAAAAAATAATACAAGAAGAAGAAGAAAAATGACAAGTATAAGGGGAAAAGCCCTTCTTAGCGCATGTATTTTATCTCACAGAAAGTTTCTGTTTCTAACACAGCCACAGGCCAACTGTGGACTTTGTACTCCATCTGTAGCTAAATGACCATATTGCACAGGTCTGTCTCCCCATTCCCTTGGTGCTCCCACTGCTCTGACTGCAATCCCAGCAGAGCAGGAGAGGAAACACCAGCTTCAGCACCAGTGCTCCTCCCAGGAGCTGAAACGCTTAAACTCCAGGTAAGAGCAATTTTCTGCCTGCAAAAACTTGTCAGCAAGATCCCATTGGCGGTGGGTGGGAGAGCACAATGCGGTCCTAGCTCGGTTTGTCGGAGGTGAGGAAAGGATTTTCCAGGCTCAGTGCAGCCCCTCCTGCAGCGGCAGGAGCGGTGATGCTGAGTGCTGCTCACTAGATGGCGAAGGATGCCTTCCTCCCTGCGCTGCAACTACGGCAGCAAGGAGGGATGGAGGAGAGGGCTTGGATCACCCAGGGGAGGCATCTGGAGCCTGCTAAAGCCACTGGAGAGCAAAGGGCGAGCTAGCAAACTTTTCCAGGATATTAAGGTTGAGGAGGTGGCACAGCTCTCCTTGAAGAGATTGCATCATGTGTTTGAGAATCTGTTAGGAAGGATGGAAAAATATAATTATTCATAATAATACAGCCAGGATGAAAACAATCCTCTGTACTGGCTGGACAATACCCTTACCTACAGATAAGTCCAAAAGTCAAATGGACTGTTCAATCTCACCCCCCAAAATGTATGGTTCACCCCGCACCTGTAACCCTCCCCTGAAACATCAAGTGTCTGTAACCCCATTGGCCCAAGTCTTGTTCCAGCCTACCTTGAAGCCCCCTGATAAGGGGTCTCCGAGGGGCCACACCCTCTCTTGGAACTTCCCCTCTCTTGGATCTTCCCCCTCTTAGGACCTCCACCCTTTCCTAGAGCATCCTCTTATCTCTCCCATCCCCCATCCCCTCAAGCCTCGCCACATGCTGTGAGGCAGGACCTTTCTCCATCCCTAATAAACCTTATACCCCAAGAGCAGCCCTCAGAGATCTCTCGTCTCCATTCACCTAAACTGTCCTCGTTTGACCTGAATAAACCTCACGATTTGCCAGGCTGGAAGACCTGGCTGCCCCAGGTACCTTCAAGTCTCTCAACCAAGGAAGCACAAGGACAATGCTCTATCTAGGATCCTTGGCTATAAGCAAACCTGTCACTCTCAAACAAATAAAACAAAACAAAACAAAACCCCCCAAACAAACACATAAATTTAAAATACTCAAATGATACAAAGCTGTGAGCCAAGCAAGACTGTTTTGAAAGTGTTCAACTGCGCTGGTGAGTCATAAACCAATGCAGCAGCTATGGCAGTGAGTTAGAGGAGAGTAATTTCAGCCACGTTTTTGCAGCAACTGGATCCCAGGAAGGTCCTGCTCTTGCAAACCATCAGTGTTTACAATGAAAATTCTGCACCATTTTAGCCAGATTCCCTTACATAGCCTCAGCTATTTGCAAACAGCTCCTTCTCAGTGATGCTGGCAGCTTCATCCCAGGTGTGCTCAAATTTGCACCTTCTCTGTCTGCCCATCCCAGTGTGAATCTGCAGCTGAAGCTGCACAAAGGACCAGAGTGTTTGTGTGATCTCCCACCTGCCCCAGTGTGAGTATGGTGGCCATGGCACACAGATGCCAGCTCAAGCACCCAAAATCTCCCTTTACATAATGGAGCATCCCCTATTCCTCCCTGTGAGATGCCCTCATGAAAATGAAAGCCCATCTGCATTAACCTCCAGGCAACAGCATCAGTAACTTCACACCTGAGTTTACAAATATGGATAACACACACGCGTAGTGATGTGTTGATATATGCCCAGACATGAATGCATAAAGCAGCAAGTAGATTTTTGAACATTGCTCACAGCCCTTTGGAATAAAATCAGTCCTGAGGGTAATATTTAACAGCCTGAGTTTTTCATTGCTTCCTCCAGCCCCAGATTTGTTATCCCCATGCTACATTTTTTGTAGAATAATGCAAATGTATTTCTGTTCAGAAAGCCAAGGTTGCTCCTGCCCAGCTCCCCAGGATTTGAAAATACCTGGAAGGTGGTACTGACATTTTTCCTGAAGCTTTTTTCTATTTAACAGAAGCAAAGTCACGTTGCTGAGAGACCCCTTAGTAACAGGAAGCAGTTGTCCAGTATAAAGAACCAGCTAGAAAGCAAACAGCTTTGCCTCCTTTCTAAAGCCCCTCAGGACAATATTTACTTTTCTAAAATATCATTGTGCCACGGCTTTGGGACTTTGCTTGACAAACTTGGGGGTCTCTGAGCAGTTCAAAGTGGGCTTGACCTATAGCTGAGCATGGAAAACAGGAACTGCATATAAATAACTAAATTACAGAGAGATCAATTCTCAGTCAACTCATTAGCAATGCCCGGCGTCTTTAAGTGATAACTCCACTCTCTAAGACCTTTACGTAATTACTTGCACAAGGCACATTTTACCCTTTGGTTCGCAAGTTTCATAAATGAAGGTTAAGTTTACTTAACCACCCAGGATTTACCAGCCATGTTAAAGCATAAAATGCATGTGCTGCCAGGTGTCTCTGCAGAAACTGCCTTGTTGATTCAGAGACTCCAAGGTTAAATGATGGCTCCTGAGTCCAAGTTAGTTTCCCGCTGGGGAACGGGAGGATCTGCACTGTAACATTGTACCACAGTTCAGACAGGGTTGATTTTACAAGGCTTTGGAGTTAAGATAGCAGTGATTGTGAAAGCCTGAATGAAAATCAGGGGTTTTGCTGTACAGCACACCCATAACAAGAATCCTAAATGTGTCACACTCCAGTTTGTTACAGAAAGATAACTGCACTTTTTCCCTACACTGATATAATCTGTTTCAATATTCTATCTTTCAATCTGCATTTGCAAACTTGCATGTCTGTAGGATCCAGATTTATACAGCCTTCATATCTCTTACTCACAGTTCCTACAAGTGAATGGTGGGCTAGATTTACAGCTGATGTGAATCAGCACAGTCCTATTAATATTTTTGGCAAGTCACACCAGCCAAAGTTAGATTGAGTGGTTTGTACCCAATCTAACTTTGTACCTCTGTGTTTGATTGATTCTTTCATGGCAGCATTTTGGATGTTATGGTTTTTCAGCTTTTCCATGCATTTGAGTTTTTCAGACATCAATGGAGCACCCAATGCCTTATTAAAGTTGTGTGTGCACCAGGAGAAATTGGGTCAGAGAGATGTGAAGCCATTGGCTTGTGCAATGCAGGAAACCTGGGAGACAGCAGCCCATGGGACATGCATTTTCCTTCCTCCAAACCAAACTCCTTACCCCTGAAAGTTGTCCAGACTCTTCCCCTCAGCCCAGGTTCTCCACCAGAACAACATAACGGGCCACAGTGCTCACTTCCAAGGAAGGTCCTCAGGTGTGACCAAGGCTGGATCTACCATTCCAGGGGATGCTTCAGCAATATCTCCCCACTGCTGCCTCTCCTGGAGGTCCTGCACTCCCTCCTTCAGCACATTGACAGAACAGAGAGATGTTTCCTTATGGGTCACACAGGAACCCAGGCAGGAGCTGGGAACTGGCACATATCTCACAAAGTGCTGAACAATCTGCTGGGGACCTCCCAAGTCCCATCAGATGATGGGGATGCCTGAGGTCTGCTAACCTGAATTTTGCTCAAATGTTTGATCACATTCTCATGCACCTGACAGAGGAAAGATGGGTGCATCTGATCTTCCACGTGGTGTTCAGATGAAGCGGACTGGAAAATTCTGGTCAAAAGTCTGTCTCTCAAAACTATTCTGTAGCTGCTTTGGCACTCAGAGCAACCCAGTGGTGTTTTGTAACTCAGTTATTACCCTCTGATCCCTGGGAAAGTTCATTAAGGTGTTCAGAAATGTAGCTTGTTGCTCCTTTGTACACTAACAAAACAGTGACCTCAAGTCAATCAGCATCACAACATGAGAAACCCAGATCTCCTTCTTCTCCAAACCTACAGCAGGTAGAATTCTGTTCAAAACAGCACTGCTGTCATTTTCCCCTAAAGATAAAAAGATCAGTGAAAGAAGCTTCCAACATATTTGTTCTTCCACTGTCGCTGTCCACATGGTTGACTACTCAGGGAGATCTGCTCCTCAGTGCCCAGACTTATGCCCTAAGACTGATGAATTAGATACTTGATGGCAAAAAAATCCATAGTTTTCCCTGTGGAATATCCAAATATAACCAGAAATTCCTATGAGTAATACAAAAGACTTTCCATTGAGCTGCAGAGTTACCACTAAAAGAGAAAATCTACCCCAGGTTTCAAAGCAAAGATGGCTGCAAAGCCCTCACTGAAATCTTAGAATCAAGCAAAGTAAACCAGATGGTGTTTCCTTCATATGTAGACATTGCCTTTGTGACTTAGATAGGGCTAAGCTGTTCCCAGGAGGTGAAGAGTTTCTCAGTCATTTGGGAAGGTAGTTTTTCAGCCAGGGTGCAGCTGAAGAGGGATCAGGATTTGCCAATGGCTGATTTGGAAAAGCAAGTTCTGTTTACATTGCCAGCATGGAGTTGGAGCTACAGGTGTCAGTAGATGAAAATGGCTTGAATCAGTTGTGCCTACATCACTGTCAGACCTGAATTCAAATCTGAACCAGTCCCATGCTGCCAAAATTTGTTTAAGGCAGAATTTTAGCTGATAACCACTAATGTGAGCTAGTACAAGTATGGAATGGTCTTGGTTCATACAGACCAGTAGGATGGGCTTGATTCCCTTTTTACATATTTAGCAATTTATGTCCACTCCTATGAACGTGATTATGACCACTGATGGAACACCTCACTCACATCTGAACAGTAGCCACAATGGAAACTTGAAAAACAGTGGGCTGAACTCCCAGCTAATGGTGCAGGTTAGAGCTTCCACCCTCTACAGTTCCGGGTGCTTCCGTGCCTCCTGCTCTTCTTGAGGGTGCAGATGTCGTGGTCTGGAGGGAGGTACAAGGCACTGTGTGCAAGAGCAGGAAGCATCTTTTATTAGAACACACTGGGTTGGAAAAAGTAGGTTAAGCTGTAAAGCACGTGAGCCTTTCTTCAGGTTTTGCCTAAAGAAAAAGAAACCCCTCTGCTCATTGCAAATCTGAGTGTGATTTTAAAGGCAGGATAGAAGTGGTGCAAAGATTTTGTAAAGGGCTCAGCACAATAGGCTACAGATTGCAATAACTAACCATTAGTCCTGGGGAAATAGCTCAGCCTCTGATCTGACATTTTAGCATCTAAGAGCTCTGGCTAACAGATCCTACTCTGAATTACTCTCTCAAAACCTTATCAAAAGGAAATGGAGCCTTTTGAAATTGCTGGCATCTCTGGAAGACTGGTTTATCAAATTTCCCCTGGTTCAAGCAGAAAACCTCTGTTTTCCTCTGCTCTTTAACCTCTTATTTAAAATGTCATTTTACTTTGAACTGTCAAAAGAGGCAGCAAGGGAAGCAGCAAGCTCACCATCAGGAGGAGGTGAAAGCTGAAACTTTACCCGTCCTTAGTGAGTTTATCCACATATCAATGGCATGCTATACCAATGTGTTTATTTTTATGACTAGAGCATATCCCCTAACCTCAGGGATCCGAACATTTCCCTGGAATGTACAGACGTTTCATATCATTGATTTCCCAGCGGCCCTTCCCCACACATGCATACATAAACACACACGCTGCTACCCACATTCTCTCAATCACATTGCTGTACACAACCAGACAGCAGCTCAGCACAAGCACACAAGCATCCCCATCCATGCACCACCCCTATCTACAGCCCTCTGCAGGAAATAGAAATGGCCACATTCCTGTATTTAGATATACATATTTATAAGATGTAGATGAACATTAGTGTCTGTGGTTTGTGTGTGCATCTATTTATACAAGATACACATGTGAAAATGCACACATGTGGGAAACCAGGACAGCAAAGGGCACTAACACATGCCACTGATTCCCATGGCTGCTTAGGACCTTGCTGTGTGGTTTCTACAGCCTAGGGAAAGCATTTGGGTGGGATCCAAAGAACTTCCATTAGCCAAACATTTGGATTTCACTTACCTCTGCCTTTGTATCTGTTTTAAGAGGAAAACTCCTCCCTGGAGCTAATAACCAAAATGATTGAGCAGATTCCCTCTCAGAAGCCTTACAGCAATTAGGATTCTGTGAAGCCACTGCAGCTTTGCTCTGTTACAGCTCTGTCCCCTTGCCATATTGACTCAGGCTCTAATGAGATGTTACCAAGCACTGAGGTTGCATTCAAGCTCTCATATAAGCAGCCAGCTGAGGATTGGACTCCTTTATCAGTTTGTGCTGCTTACTGTGGGCCAAGGTCTTCAGCTGGTGTAAATCAGCCCAGCTCCACCGAGGCCATGAAAAATGAGGTGCATAAGTTAAGCATCTGTCTCAATGGCTGATGTTTATCTTTGCTCCCATGGCCTCAATTGCACTTAAGATGAACATAAACCCATGAAAACAGTTTAATGGGACATGGGCTTTCTGCTGATCATCTGCATGCAACTGAATTTTACTCCATTTGATTGCTAGACTGAGTTCTACAGATATGCATGTTACAAATAATTTGTCATGCTCTGAGGCGCGTTCCACCCCAGGCCACAAAATGTTCACAGTAATTGAAATATACAGCCAAATTCCAAGCTAGCATAAATCTCTGCTGATGTCAAGCCATATGGAAATCCATATGATTTGAGGGCTGTAAAAAAGCCTAACAGCCAACCATGCTTTCTAGTGAGAGACTTACGCAGCTCAATCTGATTTTTCTATCACAAAGAAGATTAAGAAGTGGCTTCACTAGGATGTCCAAGTACAGATGGAAAAAGGAAATACCCAGTATGGAATGGTTCTTTATTCCAGCTGAGAAATGCCACACAAGATTCATTGCTTGAAAATAAATGCCAGACCAATTTGAATGCATGATAAAGCATGGATTTTTTTAACATGGAATCATTGATCAAAGGATAAAGTGGACTCTACCATTAAAAGTCTTCACACCAAGGTCAGATGCTTTCCTTCATAAAATTCTTTCTCCTAGGATATCTTGGTGGGTTCAATATAGCAGTAACAACATTAGCTGTTGAACTTAATGTTCTCTAAGAGGCTGTGACTATTTATAAGAAGCCAGTGAATTAAGGTTAAGAAAAGCCACAGTGCTATCAATAGGACTAAATTTACTACAGATTGATTTATCTTCCACTTGAAAATGCTTATGGGACTGCTAAGTAAAAAATTAGAGCAGAGAGCACTGAACTTGATAAAACACAGAGCTGAAGGACATACTAATGATCCTTTCTCTTCACAATTATTTATTTACTTCAAAGCCTAGTCAGTTATCCCTAAAATCAGAACATTTTGAAAGCTGTGGAATTAAATTCTTGCCATTATAACAGAGAAAAAAAAAAAAAGGTGAGCCCTCTCAAACATGAAAGAAGAAATATTATTGACCACTGAAAAAAATCTGTAACTTGCTAAATTTGCATTCTTATGCAGCAAAATCAATGGTTTTCAAAGGATCCCAATTGCCAAGTGCTGTGGTTGCTCCAAGTTTCAGCATTTAGCCAAGGTGCCAAGCTGATTTTTAAAAAAAAGTTTAAAAAATAGTCTTTGCACCATCTGGTCTCTAGCAGTGGTGCATTCCTCAGGCTTAGATGTCATCAGCTTCTCATTATCATTCTTAACGATTCTTCCAAGTCAATCAAAATCAGAGACCGAAGAACAGATTTGGGGTGTTTGTGCTGTGTTTGCACACTACACTGTGCCCAAAGTACATATGCTTTTCTGGTTATTTCCATCCATGGCTCTTTGGCTGCAGAGTTTGGAGTCAGAGCCCTAGCTTGTCAAACAGATGATGATTATGTATTATATATAATCACAATGAAAAGGAGATTTGAGATGAAAATCTAAAATTGGGATGGGATGGGAGTGAAACCAACTCACTCCAGGCAGCTTTCTAATTTCAGTCATTGGTTCAAATCCCTCCCAGAAGCCACAAGGCAATGCGGGATCCCTACATTTCTTGGAAACTGGTCCCATGCTGTCACTAAAATCAGTGGGACGCTTTTCTGTGCCTCTGCTGGAAGCCTGGGAAGGTTTTAACCAAGGACATCCCAGTTTGGGGTGCACACACCCCCTTTGCAATAGGTGACAAGGGGCTAATTAGTCCCAAGAAGAGCCAGGGGCTGCCAGGGCTGGGAAGGAACATTTTCCAGCTGTGCTTTCACCAGCAGCAATGCCCACAGAGGAAGAAAAGGCTGAGGCAATCCACACTCCAAGATGCAAACATAAAAGTCATTTCCCTGAGAAAGAGCAGCAAAGCCCAGAAGTCCAGATCTCCCTAACACATTCTTGGCTTCCCCAGGGCTCTGCACAGCTCCCAGCTGGGTGAGTGACTGCTGATTTATCCAGCCACACTGCTCAGTTGGGATTTGGGAAATAAACCAGCAGAGACTTGGATTAAACAATCAGCACAGAGGTGCAGGGCTTTTCCCTGGGATCAGTAATTGCCTAAGGGATCAGCCAGTGGCACTTCCAGGTCAGATAAAGCTCAGGAGCAATGCTGCAAGGGCTGGAGGAAGACCCAAATTCCAGTCAGGGGAAGTGCCACCACCCTAGAGAAAGGCTCTGTCCCTGAGGACATTTTTGTGATATTCACTGGCCCCTATCAATGGTTAATGGTGTTGGGTAGAGACAATAACATGGGAACTATGTTTCTGATGTCCAAATCAGACTCCAGCCCAATCTGCTGTGCCCTCTCTGATCTGATGATCAATAAGTTAAGATCAAGGGCAACTGAACAGTGTCAGATCTCTGCTTTTCAAGAAGCTTACTAACCTGCAGTGTAATATCTGATGGTTAAATGGTTAAATCAATAATTCGGGCTCAGATGAGGCTATATCATGCTGGAATATTAATGATGTCATTATAATATGGCCACTACATCATCTTACCTCCACAGAGGTTCCCCACCCTCATGGAGCAAAACCTTGAGCCTCTGCAGGCAGAGCTGAGCCCTTGCACCCCAGGCTGAATGCAAGTAAATGTTCCGAAATTCTGGCTGCTCTATAGCCTTGGGTGTTTTACCCTTAAAAACGGTGGGGGAGCAGTGATGAGAGGTAATTAACACAGAATAGATATGCACATCTCCCTCAAGGTCATAGCATCAGTTTCTTCACTACATGGTGCCAGAAAAAGAAACATAAAAATCTACAGAGCTGAGATTGACTTGGCACAGAGATCTCCATGCAGATGGATGACAACGGCTTGCAGGACAAATCAGGCTTCCTGATCCCGGTGTTGGACTGACACCTTCCTTAAACCCTTTATTGGCTGGAAGGTGTCAATCCAACAATCCCTCTTGGGGATCACTGCCTGGCAGAATAGAACCACAAATGTTTGTGAAGCTACAGGAAAGGTGCTGCACAAACCCCCCATAAACCCCTCTGTAAGACAGAAAACTCAAAGGTTGGAACAACAACTCTTCCCTCTCCCCTCAGTAGTTTGTTTCTAATTATTTGGCACACAGATCACATGGAGAAAAAAAAGTGTCTTTTTTTCACTGGGGAGGGGAAAGAGAAACACGCTTGATGGTACTTTAAAGAAACTATTTTCTTTCATTTCAAAAACAACAATTCAAATAAATTAATAGGCCTGACCAGATGAGTATGAGTCATTTTCAGTACAAACTAACCACAAAAAAAATTTGGTTTTAAATTTAGAGGAGAAGGCAGGGAAAAAAGTTTATAACATAATTAATGCATTTTTTAAATCAGGAAATATTGCCATGAGCAGAAAACAACTATAATTTTCAATATCAGAGATCAAAATGGAATCCCTGTGTCAGCAATGACCCAGTAATAGACTTCTTTAGTGACCAAATTATTGGAGTTTGAGATTAAAATATTACACCATGTAGCCATCACAGCAAATAAACTCTACTCTGCATGTGCTTCTACAGCTTTCTACTCCATGAACATTAATAGGGTTTTTTTCTATTTGCATAGATCAGCATTTGAGAGAAATCTCCCTTGCTTTCTTCCCAAATCAATTTTTTAAACCTGCGACCTGTTAATGTATCTGTGTCTACCGCTACTCTATTTATCTGTATTTGACACAGATATCCTCCCAAAATGCAAACTGATTTTCTGTGGACATGCCCATGTTTCCTGTTGGCAGCTGTGGGATTCATGTGGGCGTTCATGACTTCTAAACACGCACATGCAGGCTCATATGCACTTGGTATTGTTCCTATTGCAAACCCTAATTTTAGTGATTTCTTCAAAAATCACATAAGAAACAGTAGCAGAGAGGAAAATCGTTCTCCCAAGCAGCACTCTAGTGCTGATAGTTACAAGCCTTTTTTTTTCCCTGCAGCCCTGAACAGCCACACCAGAGAAAACCCAGCTCCTAAGGAGGGCTGAAATGTGCATCCCAGATCACAGCTCTTCCCTTCGCTGGCTCTGCTCCACAGCTGGCTCCTCCATGTGGGCTGGGCCATAAAGCAGCTGGAAAAGGAACTCTCCAGCTTTTTTTTGCTTCGTGAGCATCACAGCCCAGAAGGGCACCCAGCAAACCAGCTTTGGGTGTATAACAAAATCGTGCACGTTCCTAACAAAGACACCTTGACATTTTACAGTTTTACAAAGAAATAGTGGCCATACATATGCAATCCTACACACACAACATACCTTTGCAAAGAAACACTCTTAAGTAAAATAAGGGACACACACACACTTTCTTATGTAAAATTAAGGAAAAAAATACTTTTGTGTGTGAAGGGGCTGAAAGATTATGTAGATATCGACCTGAGGCGGGAGTAGTGTGGGATAATTTAGTCCCATGGGTTAATTGACTATGAATGATCTTAGGATCACCAAACAACCTAACTAATGGCTTGTAATATGAGCTTTACATACAAGACACGTACAAGACACAGCAGTTTGGAAAATCCCCTGCATTACTATATGTCTCCTGTTGTTGCAAATTCAGTATTACACAGAATGTGGAGCGTGTTTTATGCTGTGTAGTGCTTCTTAGATATATGTATATTGTATATTGGCTAGGATTTATTTTACGTTATTTTACATATTGTGCAAATTTGTACATCAGGACCAGGTGCCAACCCGCACTGATGCCAAGCAGACGATATCTTCTCACAGGAGAAACCCAGCAGTGGGGCAGGTACAGCTGGCACTGCAGCCTGGGGAGGCACGATGCTGCCGAGTGGAGTCAGAATCATTTCCCCTGGCTGCAGGAGGACAAAATGGGGTTACAAGGAGAGTTTCTGGCTAAGTCTCTTGGCTACACACAGGTCACACTTCAAATTTTCTGTGTTTCACCCATCAAGGCGTTAAAACAAAACCGACAAGTGACTTTCACCTCTCCTCTGCTCCAAAGGGCGTGAGTCTGTAGGAGGGACACAAGGTGGGCATGTGAGTGCCCAAACCCAGGGAGCAGCCGGGGGATGGGGTGCAGCCACCCCTTCGTCCCCTCCCTCCCGCGTGCTCTCACATTTTGGGTGACAAGCACAAGGGGAGCTGGTGCCTCTGGGTTTGGAGCCGACCCCCGTTCCCAAAACAGCCGAACGCGGTATTCAGCCTGGAGACTTGGCTTTACTCGCCTTTTCCCCCTCTCCTCCGCGCTGCCCGAGCCGTGCCCGGGGCAGGTGCCGGGGGCGGACACGCAGCAGCCGGGCTCGGGGGGCACCGGCGGGGGTCAAGCGACACCTCCCCACAGGGACAGCGACAGGGACAGGGACAGGGACAGGGACAGGGCCTGGGGAAGGGGAATGCCGGGCATGGGGCAGCATCAGGAGCCCGGAGCAGCGGGGAGCCCACCCTGCGCAAGCCGGCGGGCGGGGAGCAGCGGGAGGAGGAGGAGGAGGAGGAGGAGGAGGAGGCGCATTTCGGGGCGGGCAGGTCGGAAATCACGGCGGGAGGATGTCGGGGTCCCGTCCTCTCCTCCCCAGCCCCCTCGCAGCTCCCTCAGCTGCCCACGGTGTGTGTCCGTGTGCCCGGTTCACCTAAGGACGCGCGTCTGTAGCTACATGGTCGTTTCGGTAGTTAGGTACAGCTCAAAGGTTGTTTAGAAGTAAAAAAATAGACATATATATGCATTTAGAGGCCATTTCTCTCTATATGGACACACACGTGCAAACAGACGAATATTTGATAAAATTTCTCGCAAACGCCATTTATCTATATATTCAGCAACTCTGTCATTCTAAGATACCTGTAGTTGTCTGTCATACGAATATGCCACTTTTGTAATTCCATCTCTCATTTAAGAACGTAATTCCCCTCGATATATACACTAAATTTAGTTGAAAAGGTATGTTTACATTAAAGATGTACATAAATTTACTTCAAAATACGTTCTACAGCATGTAGAATTGTATATACAATTCGGAATTACAAATAATGTATCTATAATATACCTCATAAGTATGAGGTGTATTTCATGACATTTTTCAGAAAGGTATCATGAAATTAATTACGAAACTGTCATATGCGTCATCTATATATAAACAGGTATAACTGTGTCTGCGCGCTGAATTTGTAAATAGTCAGTGGATGAACAGAACGAAGCAGGAGGCAGAAGAACTGGGCAGAGAGGCAGAGATACATCGAAAAAAAAAAAAAAAAAAAAAAAAAGAAAAAGAAAACCACCCCGGGGGACACAGCCACGCTGATTTTGTTTCGGAGCCTGGCTCGGTTCACCAGGAGAAATGTCAGTTCGAAAGCAGGGCCAGCCGGGCTGGTCCCACCGGCGGAGCAGGAGGATCCCGGGACCCCCCAGAATCTCCCCCGCCGGGGCAGGTGATGATGGCTGCGGGACTGAAAACTCGTGTTTTCACCCGCTTGTTCTCAGAATGAAAACCCGCTATCTACATAAAAATCTCTGCATAGAAATTTAAAGATGCAACAAAAACAAAACAAAACAAAATAAAGAAAAGAAATTAAAATCCACAGTGAAACGGAACCAAACAGCCTCTCCCGGAGGAGCCAGCCCGATCCAAAGCCACTCGTTGTTTTTAGCAAAAATGGGTGTAGGGAAAGGGGGGAAACCTGTTTTGGGTTTGGTTCGGGACAAGCGTTTTCCTACATTTTTCGAGGAAGATTTTGCATCGGCCAATGTGGTTGTGTAAAAAGCCCCTCGGGATGCAGCCCGCGAAGAGCTGCGCGGCTCTGCGCTCCCACGGGAGCGGGAGAGGAGGGGTCGCTGGAGGGAGGATGGAGAAGCTACAAGCAACACGCAGGGGTGCTGCTGAACCGAAAGACGGAGGAAGACTGAGAGATGCTAAAAAAGCGGGGGGAAAAAAAGAAATTACAACAACAGTTAGCAGCGTGAAGTGTCGGGGTGTTGAGAGGAGCTTCGGGATGAGGCGGATTTTCCCCCGACTACAGCAGGGAAAGGAGAAAGAAGTGTGAACCAAGAAAGCAGTGTAGGAGAGCCGCAGCTGTGCGCCAGGTGATGGGGCCGGAGCGCCCGGCGGCCGGGAAGCGGCTCGGGACGGCGGCAGGACGCAGCCCTCGGCCCCGCAGCCCGGTTCCGGGGAGAGCCCGCCTGGCTTGGAGGTTTGTTGCTCGCTAATGATCAACATCTTTTTTTGCTAATTGGAAGTGCCTGGCGATGCCGGCGCCTGAGCGCTCCGCCGGGAGGGCACGGCCACCCGCTCCGCCGGGGACCACCCCGTTTGGGACACCTCGCGGTGCCACCGCGGGAGCCACCTCCTCCCGTGCACCTGCACCGGGGGGACACGGCAAACAGCCCTCCTCCTTCCTTCCAAAACCTGCAGCTACCTCCCGGCACTGCGCTCACCAACCGGGAGATGCTCTTGAGCAATCCCGCAGGATCCGGTTCTTTTGAGCTAGTGCAGTGAGATGTTTGTTTTCCCTGCTGGTGGGTTTTTGTTTGCTTGTTTGTTTGTTTGGGTTTTTTTGTTTTGTTTTGTTCTTTAATTTCTAATAATGATTTCTTCTTTCTGCGGGGCCGGTGCACTTCCCTCGGCGGGGCGCAGGGGGTGCCGCGGGACCGCGCGGCGCCGCGGGACGGACCGGGGCCGAGGATGAGCCGGCGGGGCTTCCTTTCGTGGCTTTTTTTTGCTATTACACACACACACACACATATACACACATACACACAACCTTTTTCTTCTTCATCTGTCCCCAGAGGAGCGAGCCGAGTAAAGCCGCCACCCGCTTTCCCCCACACCCCTTCAAAGGAGCCGGGACCCACGCCCGCAGTCGCTCCTTCCTCTCCGTCTGAGCTCCGGCGTCGCCCCTCGGGAAAGGTGGGGGGCAGGTGCTGGGATAAATAACTTCAGCTCTGCAGCCAAACTCCCACCAGGCTAAATAAACATATACTGTCGTCTTCCTGCCAGGGGACGGGCGAGTGTCCCCGGCTCCGGCTGTCCCCGCTGCCTCCTCCCGCCCCGCGGCGAGGGACATCCCGCACGGAAAGGCAGATTTATTGTCCCTAATCAGCAAATCGTTTAGGTCATTACAAGCCCATTACCAAGGGACAGGCGGGGTGAGGACAAACCTTGGCCACGTCTTAGCATAGCCTCTGAAAACCAGAGAATGAATCAAGGGTTCCCCAGAGAGTCCCTCGTTATCCCGGCTTCTACGGGGATGTCCTCTGGGGGTTTCTCTCACTTACTGCTTTCCTTAAGACTCCTGTGGTCCCCTCGAAAGGGGTCCAGTACCCCTAAATCTAACACCCTCCATCCTTACCTGAAGCCCTTCTTACATCATTTGCAGCCACAGCAATGAATCTTCCCAGTAAGGGTGAGGGGAAATTGAGACCATTTCAGAGGTTTTGGTGTTTTTTGGTTTTTTTTTTTAATACCACCCCTTTTTTCCCCGACTTTTCCCCCTTATTTATTTTCCCAGTCCCCCTCACGGCCTGACTGTTTTTCATCAAAACACCAGGGATTCAGGGCTGCCTGTGCTGTGGACAACCCAGGGGCTGCCATGTTCTTCTGGCAATGCATTCCGCCAGGGAGGAATTTGGGTCAGAGTCTCTTGGGTCTGCATCCATTTGGATCCATGCTAGGGATCCAGCTTGGGAGGAGAGAATGGGGGTGACAGCCCCCCTGGAAACCAGGACTCCTGTGCCACCCCTAGTGTGGCATCCTGCCACCTCCCTGGGACCTATCCTGAGTACGAGGGATGTCACCAGAAACACAGAGCTGGGGGACTGCACAGATCCCCACAGTGGGGCTGGAGAGACCCTTGTCTCTCCCCTCACCCCTTTTACCTCCACCCTAGTAATTATGCAACCTCTCCTGACCCTGCTTTCTATCCCTTTTATCCTGGCCTCAGTGCCTGTTCGCCCAAGCAGGCAGGGCTGAGCCGTTGGAGATTGCTCTGAGGTCCTTCCATCTGGCACTTTCTCTCTGTTCCCCCACTCAATAAATAAAATAAGGGTCACCTTTTTTTTCCTGATTTTTTTTTTTTTTTTTTTTTTGGATCACACACTAAGGCCCATCACAAATGAGACCCCCGAGGCTTTGATGCCTGTGTTTGGACACAAGCAATTATCTCTAATTATTGTTTTGCTTTTCAGTTTGCCCAACTTTCCAACAGCCTTGAAAAGAAACTTCAAGGAGGGGGCTCAGCAGACTGAATAAGACATTTCTCCACGAAAGCCCCTCCCAGAGCCCCCTCTCGCTTCCATATTGAGAGAAACAAAATCTTCACAAATGTTGAAGTACAATATGGGTTTGCCAAGGGGTTTTCTTTTCTTTTTCTCTCTTTTTTTTTTTTTTTTTTTTTTTTTTTTTAAGATGATTTCTAAAGACACAGGAACATTTGTACAAATAAGGTGCAGATGGGAGTGGGGGAGCACACTGGAGCTGAATATCTGGGAAGGGAGGTGAAATGGTTTTCATCTGGGAAGGAAGTGGAGAAGCAGAGATTAAAACCCCCTTAGACTTTCCCACCACTCATAAATAATACATTAAATTGCACTTACTGTTTTCTGCTCACTGAGGAGCACTGGGCAAAGGCCTCAAGTCCTGAAGAAAATTCACAGTCTGGGGCAAGGGCAGAATTGGGAGGCAGGAGTGGGGAGACAGAGTGATATTTTGGGAAGTTGTTTGTAAGGATGGGAAACTACTAAAACAAACACAAAGTCTGTGCTAATGCACGTGGCACACATCTGCACACACACATGCAGCTCTACACATATGGGCAAAATGCATCTACATGCACATATATATATGCATACAAATGTGCGAATTTTAAAATGTACAAAAATAGCCAAAATATACTCTTGAATTCAGACACAAGTATGCACACAGGTATCCCACACACACTCGTGGAGGGATGTGCATATGTGTGTTCACATCCACATGTGTATGTGCACATCCACAGGTCCATCACACCTCTGGGCTCAGGCACACAAGGAGGTGGGGAAGGATGTAGATAAACAGGCAGTAAAACTCGTAGTAACAACCCCCACACTGTATGTGGATATGGTAAAGTCATTTGAGAGCTGGGACTTTACGTGGGCTGCGTCAGACATCCCCCCCAAGTTCTCAAAGTGATGATAATAACAACTCCACCACTCAGTCTCCCACTGCACACCCGAAGCCTGTGATTTTCAGCTGCTAACCCACCATTTATTTAGCAATCCTTCACAGTAACCAGAGCACGCTACCCCAAACACGTCCAGCCTGCTGAGACGAATCTTTTGCTGAAAGGCATTGATCATTTTCTGCAGCTAAAATTCCTCTGCAAATCAATGCCATCCAGACATTACTTCTTCACAATCCAGCCTAATGGGCCATCACAACTCCATCCAGAAAAGGAAAACACAGCTCCTTCCCAGACCTAAGTGCACAGGCCAAGGTTGGCAAAGGTGGGGGAGCTTTTGTTTATCGCTCCCCTCCTTTGGTGGTAGCACTGCAGAGAAGTGGTGTCATAAATATTTGTCTTTCTGCCTGGCTGTCTGTCAATACACATGTCTAAAATCCACTCTAACTATAAATATATAAACATGGCTTAGCCTGGACTTGGCAGGGCTGGTTAACAGTTGGACTCAATGATCTTAAAGGTCTTTTCCACCCTAAATGGTTCTGTGATTCCATGAACGGATAACACATGTGTGTTTGTACACATCATGCTGTATATATAACATAGCATTAAATATATATAACTTAGTGAGTGTATCATTATATGCATACATATATCAATATGAATAAACCCAGGCTTGAGTGTCCCTTGGGTATTTTATTTTACTACTTGATTAGTAGTAGCAGTGGTGGCAGTAATAGACATATTTCTGTCAGCTCTAGACTGGTAACATAAGAGCATATTATCCTTTTAGGAAAGTAATTAGCATCAGGGATCTGATTCCTTTTGCTACCCTTCTAATTAATTATACTTGGTAATGCCATCATTAAGAAGAGCAGAGTGTTTGTTCTTTTAATCTCTCTGCAAGGGACATGAGTTGGGAACAAGCTGCTTTGCTGCGCTCTTTATCCCACCACTCGACCGTCCTCTTTTTGTTTTTTTTCCCAGCCAGGCATTTTGCAGCAGGAGCCTACATCCCACTCCGCCCCCAAACAAAACAAAACACCCCCCCCTCAAAACCCCCTCCAAAAAAACTAGGAAACACAGCGAATTAAAGAAATCTTGACTTAAAAACGACCCATATGTTTGCAAATGCTTTCCAAATGATCCCTTGCTGAATCCATGTGTTGTGCAGGGGTGGCGGGTGGGGTGGGGAGGACACCCCAGCGCAGATTGCGGCTCTGATCCCGGCTTTTTCCCGAGCTCGGGGGCTGTCTGTGACCCTTCTGCCAGGGGTCGGTGCACTCGCCCGGAGGGCGGCTGTCCCCACGGCGGGGCACAGGCACGGCCCCGCTCCCACACGTGGGGTCCCGCAGCTAACCTGCTAATTGCTGGGGTTCACAGATCCGCAGCGCAGCCCAAACCCCGGCTCTGCGGGACCACACACAAGCTCCAGGCGCTTTTGTGCGACAGAGAAAAGGGGACGCATAATAGAAAGGGCGAGAAAGAGAAAAAGAGTTGGTAAACACATTGGCTGTGGTACCTAGAGACCAAGGCAGTGCGACAGGTTCCCAAGAGAAGATCAAAAGTTGGCCTTTGGGATAAGCAACTGAGCAAACTCAAGTATGTTTCTATAATGAACTGCACAAAAGCAGCAGAAGGAGGACTGTGCTGAGCTCAATGAGCTGCTCAGAATGCACTGATATGTATATTATATAGATATTCCCCTACCTGCCCTACTGCATACATAGGTGTGTGTGTGTGCACAAATTACAGCACGGAACTCTGCCACACACACCACACAAGTTATAAATAGATCCCTGCAAGTAATTCTCCCCACAGAGAATTGGATAAAAAAATCTCAGAGCTCTGCCTTGAGACCTCAATGTGGATAATTACACAGATTTATCCCCGAGTGCCTGCAGAGATTGTGTGCATTTATGGCCACAGGAATAGCGTTGCATATGCAAAATATGTACATCACATCACATGTGTACATCACATATAGCCCAGCATGTCTGACAAAAAAAAAAAAAAATCTGTGTTTAGATGTTTGTGTTATCTGTTTATGTAGTTCTGTGCTAATTACAGAAATACAAAATTGATCCTGGGTGTAGCAGGCACAGAGAGCTATATATTTATTATTGTGGGATAAGGGCTACGTTTGCATCTAATAAAAACTCATGCTCCTCAAAAATGCTATCTTTTTTCTCCAAAATGCACAAATGATAATTTTCTTAAGAGGGTGGGATGTGGTTTTTATACTCCAAAACTTCAGCAGCCTGGGAGACCATTAATACTCATTTATCTGTCACCTGACATGACATCTGTCATGTCACAGAGCTTTCCATTAAGAAGAACGGGGAGCAGTTATATTAAGTTATGTCCAAGCTATCTTCTTACAAAGAAAAGGCCTCATTTGTTCCAGGAGCTAATATGCTGGTTTCCTTCACTGTTACTCACTGAGGCAGCAAGCATGGATGTGACAGCCAGACGGCTGATATGAATGCACATGGACATCTAAGTCCAAAATGAATATAATACAGTGTAATCCCAGTTTAACATTATTTTAAAATAAGGGGGAAACACTTAAACTCTTCCTCCATCATGATATGAATTTTGGCCTGGATAAGATTACGTGGTTTTCAAGCATGATTAGCCACATGTCTAAACAGAAACAAGACAAAAACAAATCCAGCAACTTTGCAGTGCTGTGTGCTGAGCTCAGCGCTTTTTAGGAAGGACAATACGGAACTCATTCAGCTGAAATGGAGCCACAGCAATTGTTTCATTGAGAGAAATATGTTGCTAGAAAAACTGTGGGAATAGAGCAGCTTTAATTTGTCTACTGCTTTAGAAGGAGGATACCTGATGTTACACAGATTTTCAGCTTATCAGCGTGACTCCAATGCAGTAAATCTAAATAGAATTTTATCCACAGTTGTTTCTTTAAAAAGCTCACTTAGGGTATCTCCTATCTCTCCTAACTAATTTATCTTAATAAAATAACCAATATGAATTTATAGAGAAATATGCCAGTAAAGACTGAAAAGAATCAATCTAAACATACATGTGTGGGGAGCATCTCTGATGGGGAAGGGAAGGGAAGGGAAGGGAAGGGAAGGGAAGGGAAGGGAAGGGAAGGGAAGGGAAGGGAAGGGAAGGGAAGGGAAGGGAAGGGAAGGGAAGGGAAGGGAAGGGAAGGGAAGGGAAGGGAAGGGAAGGGAAGGGAAGGGAAGGGAAGGGAAGGGAAGGGAAGGGAAGGGAAGGGAAGGGAAGGGAAGGGAAGGGAGGGGAGGGGAGGGGAAGGGAAGGGAAGGGAAGGGAAGGGAAGGGAAGGGAAGGGAAGGGAAGGGAAGGGAAGGGAAGGGAAGGGAAGGGAAGGGAAGGGAAGGGAAGGGAAGGGAAGGGAAGGGAAGGGAAGGGAAGGGAAGGGAAGGGAAGGGAAGGGAAGGGAAGGGAAGGGAAGGGAAGGGAAGGGAAGGGAAGGGAAGGGAAGGGAAGGGAAGGGAAAACACCAACTTAAAGCTGTCAGTAGCAATTAGTTTTGCCTGTGTGCTTACAGTAGTGCACATTCTCAGACCTCATTGAGAAGGCATACAGGCAACACTGAACTTTATTTTAGGATGTCTTTAGCATTTGCAGAGGAGATTGTGACACCTAACTGGAGCTTTGCCATAGGAATGAGTGCCTAAATCATCACCTCCAAACTCAATTTGTCTCTCTGTCTAGAGGAGACAGATCTGTCTTCACTGACTTTAGAGGGAGTCAAACTACTTGACATAACTCAAGCAGTTTCTGGCACATTTTGAACTCATGGATTGTCAGAGCAATAATGTCAAGCCTCCTGAGGATGGACCAGCCTCTCTCAGAGGCAGTAGGAAGCCCCTCAAAGTAGCCTCTGGGATCTTCATGCTGTGGTTGAGAACCACAGGAGAACGAGGACTCCTTGCCCAGCAGCCAGAGGTTTCACACTGCATACCCTGAGACAAGGATCACCCTCAAGTCTCACAAATCCTTTTGGGTTAAGGCTGCTGTCATGCCCGTCCTGAAGCCCTCACACACCCCAGTGGTGTCTGTTTATTTACAAAGAGAAAGGACTCTCTCACACACCTATGTGGAGCTCAGAGTGCCAACAACCTCGAGAGGAATTTTAGGAATGCATCAATTAGCTCGGGAGAGTAAATAGCCTTGATTCATAGCAGCTTAGTGTCTCTTCCTTGTTGCTCCCTGGCTGTGTGATTCAACAGGTGAATTTGCCCACGCTGAGCTCCTTTTGGCCTCTTGAGCCAGTTTTGCAGCTGATGACTTAAGAGGTGCAGTTTCCCTGGCAGTAGCTGGGTGTGAGTTCAGCCTGGGTGTGAGTCTGGTGTGAGTTACAAGCTGAGAGGGAAAATGGAAGTTACTCCAAGTCCAAGTCCTCCCGAGTCTTTAAATATTTCAGTTCACCTTGGCTGCCCTGAATGCAGTCCCTTCACTTGGATATGGCTTTTCTGTCAGCCTCCCACACTCAGTACAAAACCAAACTCCAGCCCTCTGTGTCCTTTAAATTATTTGCCTTTATTGTACAAGCTCCAAGAACAAAGCTAAAGAAAAACAATGAAAATAAACAAATTTTAAACACAACCACATTTCATGCCCATTCCTCAAGCCAAGCTCTCATTATTCCAAAGAACAGGGCCACAAATATGAGGGACAAAAAGTGACAAATTAGTTCCTCTGACAACCAGTGGATCACGATTTTTGCTTAAGAAAAAGTAGCTCACAGTGCTCTTTTTAGGCCATAGATATCATGAGACTTCATTAACAACTCACAAAGTGCACAGGGAGCTTTAAATGAGAGCTATTTTCTTTGTGTGCAAAATAACCTGGTATTAATGGCTGGAGCAGGAACAAGTTGGCAAGGTACAGGCAGACCACAGTGTGGTCAGCACAAATTATTGTCATTTGCTGGAATAATTGCAGTGGCAACTGTTGCTGTTGTTGCTAAGTGTTTTTTTGGTTTTTTGTTTTATTTTTTTTTTCCTGTGTGTCTTCATGGTGCTCACTATTTATGGCAAGATTCTGCCACTCCTGAGGAGTCAAGGCTGCCCCCTCTGAGATCTGGATCATCCTGGTTTGGTCTATTTTTAAGGATGGACACAACTTCATTTCCCAGCCTCAGTGACAGACTCTGCCTGAGGCAGGTAACTCTATTGATAGCAGATTTTGCAGAGTGCTAGGGTGACATTATGGTCTGTTGTATTGCAACTGGAAAACTGCAGTCCCTAAGTGGGTGGGAGCCAGTGAATGACTGTGCAACATGTCTTGCCACATGAGGGAAGGACACTCCTTGTCCCTTGGCAGACGTGGGGCTTGGGTCTGCTTTCAGGCTTGTGCAGAGCTGGTGGCTGTCTCCAGCTTTCCACACCTGCCATGTAACACTTAGAAGTGGGGCAGAGCAAAAAGCAGAAGTAAAGGGCTGGGACATCCCTTTCTCCTTGGCTGTCCAAAAAAGTAACTGAATTGTACAGGAGCAAAAGCTGATCTCCAGAATGGAGGTAACAGTAGCACCTTTCTTGATAGAAAGAATGGAAGAAAAGCACAGAGGGAAAAAAGACAGGGAATAAATAGACAAGAGTGTGATTATTTTTCCAGTCACTAGAAGCATCTTAAATAAGATGAACCAGAGAGCTGATTTATTAGCATCCTATTACCTTATAAGAGCAGAACAAAGAGCTAAAGCTGTGCCTGAAGGGAAGGTGATGCTCTCTAACACAGTCATCCCCACGCTCCCCCAGTACCTGATAATTAAAATCAAAGAGAGCAGGTGCAGTTTGGGTACAAATGGGAGAACAAAGAGGTGAACTGCTCTTTGAGCAAGAAAAAGCATGTTTTCCCTGTTGCCTTTGACAGCTTTGTGTTCCCACATGATTTATAACTTCTGATGTGCCAGGACTCACCATCACACATTGTATCAACACGAAGATGCCACCTTTGAAAAATTCATGCTCATATTTAAGCTCACAGTGATACCACTCATGTAGGATGGATCTCCAGTTCCCTTGTTTTATGTACCTCCAAACTTTTTCAAACCAAGTTCTGTAAGGGGTGCAAGGTCAGAGCAAGAGGGGAAAAAACCAAGTCAGGTCCAAGCCAGGAGGTTTCTACTATCTCATCTGTGTTGAAAAGGCAAGATCAGAAAGACCTGAAATTGTCTGAGTTTCAAGAGTCAGTGCAGACTCAAATATTTTTCTTGTGTGTTAAAATTTGAAAGTGGACAGTATGTTCCAGCTTAACACTTTGGAAATGGAAAGGTATTTGATAAGTATAATGAGGAGGTACTTTAAAGGGGTACAGCTTCAAAATATGAATTATGGATGAATCTTCCATTATTAGTCACAAAATAGTGGAAGATTCTGAATTTTGTTTTCATGCCTCAAAACACACTAATATCTAGAAATTTTTGTATTGCAGCACATGAAAATTGTATCCAGCATGAGGCAGAATGGATCAGATCTCTCCTGTTGCTCCAGCTTCTGAAATTCCCTTCTCCATACTCCCTAGAGGATCTGCCTTGCTAGGCCTTCAAATTTGTCTTGGCATGAAAAATAGCATTAAATAGGAAACAAAACAAGGTTTTGGTGCAAGCTCTGCCTTTGGATCTCTGACCTAGTTCCAGCCCCCAGTAAGGAGTGGGGAGTGAAACAGTTATTTTCATGCAAAAGATCTCAGCTATTTGTCTGTGACCCCTTATGAAGAATGAATTGGTCAGTTCATTTCAGCAATGATGAACACACCATTGCTCCCCCTTCTTTTACCTCCCTCCCAACCTAGCTTCATCTGCATAAATATTAATACTACAACTCCTAATTAAATCCAGGAATATATTTACCTTCACAGATGAGCTACTTAAGCAACACGAGAGGGGTCTCTTGTGTCTGTGAAACTTTGCAGCCTATAAAATGCAGCAGTTCTGTCTGGGGTTATTGCTGCTCAGTAAATAATGGGAAAAGATGAGGAATATTTCTGAAATAGGTCAAGTACACTCCAAACATAAACATGCTAATAGGGAGAGATGTAAGAACAGTGCCAAATGTCAATGATCACCAAGTAGCTCCCGAATATATATTTACTGAATGCAATGCTTCTCCACTGAACAGAGTTGACATAATGGCATGCTCTTAGAGAAAAGTTTCCTGGTTATTTTATTAGAGGAGTTATAATCTTTTTTTTTCTGAAGTGCAGCTAGAAAGTTCTTTCCCTAAGAAGACACATAATAATAATAATAATAATAATAATAATAATAATAATAATAATAATAATAATAATAATAATAAATTGTAGCATGCAAAAGACAAACAATGTCTGTTTTTCTCAGAATGTTTTGTATAAAGCAGCCAGCTTAGCTGTTCTTCTCTCCACACCCAGCATAACAGAATGGCTTGACTGGTATTGACTGAACTGTTATGTTTATGGGAACGACACTGATCCTGAAGTCAAGATAAAATACCCCAACTGCAGCTTCCCTGCCCACAAGAACTTACTCCTCTGTTGGGAGAAAAGTCTAGACTGATGTGACATAAGATCAGATAAATCCATGCTGTCTGCTCCTTATCAACCATGTGCATGCAAGTAGTTTGGCTGATAATTTGTTACACTATTTAAGCTACAACCAGCTAAAAACCATTTCCAGAGTGGACACCCATGTGGAACAGGACATATTGAATGGGGTTTTATAGAGTCTGTCTGAACTCTGGCAGGATGTTGTTGGTGAGCTGGATGATGCATGACAAAGCAAACCAGCAAGGCTGTTGTTTTGGTGTGACTATGGGCAAAGTTCAGCACCTGTACAGTTTCTCTCTCTCCTCTGTGCCACTGCTCCTGACTGATCAAAAGCCAGTGGGACATGCCAAAGAGAAAAACTCAGCTTCGCAATGAAATTAATAACCCAGGGCACCTTATGCAAGACACATGAGCTAAGCCTGTCCCACTCACTACCAGGAAGGTCTTCCTTGTGTTTATCTTCTGCAACTGCTTTAAAACTGCCACATCCCAAGAGACCAATGGGAAACAAATGCCATGAGATTCATTTGCTTTGGCTCCAGTTCAAGTGAAAACCACAGAGATGATCCGTAACCAACTTTTGATCAGAGCTGATCAAATCCAGAAATAGTCAGACCTTGGGGGAGATTCTTAAGGAAGGCACAGAGCAGCTTGAATTCAGACGAGCACAACAGCCACAAAAAGTGGATCAGGAATCTAGAAAACTTTACATGAGAAATGGTTGAAAATTAGTGGGTTTGTTCAGGGTAAGAAATGCAAAGAGGCCCCAGTGTGACAGTCCATAAAATCCTGAGTGAGAAGAGGGAGGTTATAGATCTTTGTGTCTCCTATGAGAAAGACAGGAAGAGTGTTGTCCTTGAGCTTTGAAAGAATTTGAAAGAACTTTTGGAAGTTGTTCAAAAGACAAGACAACGCTGGAAGAGTTTGCTGATGGAGTTTATGGTACTTCCATAATTAGGGAGTTTTAAGAAGAGGTTTGATGTGTGTGCGGCAGGAACGGGTTAGGGCTGGCTGTTTAGGTCCTGGATGAGGAGGAAAAACATCAGTATGTTCTCAAGGTCCTTTTCCACTCTGTCTTCTAGGATCTGTTAACTCAAGCATATACAAAATTCACTGGACTGACTTGCTCTGACACACTCGTGATTCAGACTCTGGTCTTGAGACAAGGCCTTACTCAAAGTCTCACAGAAAAAGCTCCGAAGTTCAGCCACTTTGGACTCCAACCCACCTTGATGCACTGGGGATGGTTTAATAAATCAGAGTGGGGGCAAGGAGATTTCTTATCCTAGTAAATCAAATACAGAGCTGTGAGCAGGTCTACATCGTGGACCCTGCTGCACATCTGAACTGCTCCTGGCCCCAAGATATTATATCTAAACTGTTGGCAGGGGGCCTCTCTGCAACTTTACCATGTCAGCAGCTATTGTGGAGCAACACATGAGGGATTTTTGAGCCGGAGGCCTTTCAGGGATCTTTATTTTATCTAAACTGGGACAAAGAGCGTGTACAGTGCCAGCACTGCCCCACAGGAGTCAAAAGGCCTCTCTGTTTAAACACCAATGGCTCGAGGCCCGAAGATGTGCAGCTCCAGCAAGAAGGACCCGGGAGACGATGGTCTGTTCCTGCCAAGCAGCAACGTGGCTGTTTATCCAGAGGAACAGCACTCTGTGTGAATGATGGTAGGTTTATTTTGCAGTCAGCGTCACAAATTATGGCACTTTTCCATCTATTGTCCTATATGCTAAGTAAACATCATAAACCATTCAGTGCTATGTGCTTCTGAAAATCATAACGCAAGAGTTTTACCATCAAGGAACAATGAAAGGGCAAACAAGGAAGTCAATCCATGTAAATCAGCTTTGTTTTCTGTATAACAGAGTGGTGTATGACTTTTTTTCTCCTCTCATGTCGTTTATGGTGTTTTTTTAAAGCTACTATGTTGCATTACATGGCTCCATTCATAAAATTCTACAAGGCAGGAAATCACTGCCTTTTCATAATCATATCGTCTGAACCCATGCTGCAGGCAACAGGGAGAAATTACTACTCCTGATGCATATTTAAGGAGTTTCTTCTGCTGCACGGTTCCCACATCAATAAGAAATCCTGCACATGTAGCAAGGCACAAACTCATTGAGTAGGCTGAAATGGTTTCTCTGTGTGTGTGTGTGGTTTGGTTTAATTTAAAGATGTGCAGATAGAGTTTTCACTCAGCGCGCGGTATTCATTAGTGAGAGGCAGCAAACTTGCCTGGAGATCTGAAGGCCTCAGAAATCAAGCTGTGGGCGGGAAGTGATTGGAAAGGTTTAAAGGGTGATGATTTGATAATTTCCCTAGTCCAGAAGCCTGCAGAGAACACACACATACAGAGTCTGGTCTAGAGGTGCTCCATATCCCAACTGCCCTGGATGCAGGTACTGCAGGACCATTCATTGATCCACATGGATGTACTGACATGGAATGGATCACCCTAGGGGCATCCCAGGCAGGGATATCTGCAGGCAGACCCATGTCCCACAGCTGGCTACTGAAAACTAGAGAAATAGCTTTTAAATGCATAACAGCAGTTTGAAAATTAGGGGTTGAAGGATAACACCCATTCCTATATGATACTGCAGCTCCTTCTGAGTTTACCTTCATAAATTTACAATGCTCAGATCTTGCTTGGATGAGGCTGGCAGCTCAGGTGGGACCCACCTGAAGGTCTGCCTGAGGTTCACCAGTGCAGGATCCCTACGACAGCACTGGCATATCCCTGGCAGTGCTGCTGTGCTGATGCAAAGATGACCAAATAACCTCTCACCCCACTTGTGTAAAGTGGAGTTGGCAGGCACTGCTGTAGCAAACACTGTTGAGAGCAAGTGGTGAGGACAGTTTCAGAATGTAACTGCAGATATTATTTATCATTTGGTGCCCTTTCTTAACACAGCATCTCACATTATATTAAAAAAACACAACCAAGAAGTGCTTTATATTTCAGCTCTGCTTGTTTGCTATGACTGAGTCAATCTTATGTGGCTCATACTATACAATGAATATATCTATACATACGCAGCTGAAAATACGAATTCTTAAGAGTCACTGTAGGACGAAACATACTTTAAAGGACTATATATTATATTTTAAATATGTATATACATGCACATCTCTCACCATCCTAAGTAATCATAGTTTGCTCTTAATCATTTATCTACCTGATATAGTTGAGAAAGGGACTGTAATTATTCAACTTCCTAAGCATTCTCTTGGCTTTTCCTGCTGGTGAATATCCCACCAGGAAGAGCATGCACATAACCCCTGTCTGGCAGTCCAGGTTCTGCCCCAGCACAGGATACTGACATATCTGACCCTCTTCTACAAAAATCACTTGGGCACTGCACTCACTGAGCCCCACTGGCCCCAACTAGATGAAGCAATGTCTTTAATACTTTTCTCTCCCTGTGACCAGCTACTATGCCATGAGTGTTCCACTGAACTGCTCCGTGAAGCCTTGTGAAAAAATGCACATATTAATATAATAATGACAAAGCCCCTCCAGCAGGATTTGTCACCATTCAATCCAGCCTTAAAACCCCAGGTAACTTAAGGGGAGTGAGATCCAACCCTAAAGGGAAGGGTGGAGGAAGGAGGGGGAAAGAGAAGGAAAAAGGGTGAATGTTCTTTGTGTTTTAATGTGGGAGTGCAGGGATGGGGAGGGATGCACAAATATTTCCCTAGATAGGAAAAAAATAAAAAACTAAGAGTAGAAGGTGAGCAAAGCTTTTCTGCACTCATGCTGTGCCCACCTTTGGTGTAAATAGGAAGGGCAAGGCACAGACCTGGGTAGAAGCAGATGAAATATTTGTGAGACAAAAGACACAAACCCCTTCACCCCTTCCCTCCCTTCTCATCTGTGTGTCAGTACAAGCTGAACAGAATTTTTTTCAGCACTTTTGCCCCTCTCTCTCCTGAAAAGGAGAGACATCAGTGCAGGGGGCTCTTGGATGGATCCTTTCGGGGTGCTGTGAGCCCTGCTGCTCCCCACAGCTCGGAGCATGGGGATTCCTGCAGCTGCTGTCCCTGCCTCCCTGAAACCCAAACACGACGCTGACAGCCGGGTTTTAATCACGCAAGGGCCGATAACCATCAAACACTGCTAATTTCCAACAAATTATCTAATCCAGATGCTTGCCGGATTTGAGTAAACACTGCACCCAACAGGATCATAAAGCAAATAAGCACAAAGCGGTTTAGAGTTTCAGCTCTCCTCTCCCCTAGCCTGGGACCCTCGAATGGGAAAAAATGCAAATCGGGTGATCCAGCGCTTGTGTTTGAAACCAGATCGGTTCCCGTGGGATCACGTAAAAGTTTGTGTCGTCGTCCCTGCGCAGAGCAGCACCAGGCACCGGCAGTGGGGCACACGAGTGGCTCCGGGACAACCTAGCCGGCTCTTGGCAGGGCCAGTGACGGCTGAGAGCACCGCAGCTGGGAGGCGTTTCGGGATGTTGCCGCCTCCCGGTGAGCGGAGGAGCTCTGTAAAGCCTTGGGGACGGATCCCGGCCCCTGTCGCCCGCCCGGGCGGGGCGATGCTCAGCCCGAGCGCGGCTCCGCCGTCCCGCAGCGCGGCACCGCCCGGCGGGACCGGCCGGCAGCAGACGGAGAAGGACCGAAAGCATCTCCGGCCAGCGGGCTTTGGGCGCACAGACAGCTGCCTGCAAACTGTCCGCCCGGGGAGGGAGGCGTGGGACTGGTCTGCTGGCCCCCCGTGCCCAGGGTGCCCCTGGAATCGCCCCAGATCGGCCTCTAAGGCAGAGCGGAATTTAAAGTTCACCACTTCGTAGAGAAATGCACAGGAAAATATGAGCAGAGAACCGCGTTTTCGGCACTTTGACTTGGTTTGGAAAATGGTTAATAGGTTTAATTCTGCCTCAGGACAAAAGGTAGATCCTGTTTCATATAGGAGCCCTCTCAGACGTCAATTTTGCAAGGGCTGTGACCTGGAGAGACACACCAAGGGTGCATTTACACACACCCAAAATGTGTCTATATGCACACAAACACACACAATTATACTTTTTATCCCCCCGCTCCTGTACCAGCCTATTTTCCTGTATAGTTCTCCTACAGGATCACACATAAGACATTCCTCTAAAGAACAGATATATTTTCTACTGCCACACAGTATTTTCTGGTGTACACATATGCCTTTTGTACAGTGTGTAGGCAGAGGATATATTTAAATAAACACTGCATACAGCCACAGACCGATCCTGTATGAATGCACATGGCACAGCCATGGTCTGCCAAGTCTGGGGACTCATGTAAATAAAGGATTTATTTTACAAATTTCCTTACACACAAACACAGACACACCAAACACACTGGAAACATATGGGATGGAAAACATTCTTTTGCATAAGTCTGCAATATTGGATTCAAAGATACAATTACCCGGAGGTTATATAAGCTTTGAACAAGGAGGGGAAAAATGTAACATGTCTGAGCAGGCCTGGTGAAAACGGGGAAATGGCACTCCCCACTTTTAGCATATTGTCTATTCTCTTTCAAATTGGGAAGAAAAAATTGTTTTCCCAATTCCATAAACAACAGCTATCCTTCTTTCAGCAATTCGTGGTGGTCCTCGTTCACAAATGTTCATTAAAAAAATAGCCCAAACTATCCGCCTTCCCAGTCTTTTTTGCTCCATGAAGAAATAAACCAGTTGTGTTGCCTGTCCCTGAGAATTTTCCATCTTCCCCCTTTGCTATTAAAGCTGATCTCTCCTTGCAGTTTCACTCCCCTCCTCTCCCCCTCCACCTCTTTGTCTGTCTAATCTCCCGTTCCCCTCCAAGTGTGTTATTTGGTTTTGGAATTATGTCTATTTACTCGGGGTGGAAGTTGCACAACGGATGTGTTTATGCGAGAAAATTATATCACTGACAAATGCTGATTGGCATGTGGATATTGGGAGAGAAAACTACAGAGGACGTTTTCATCAGCTTGGAATAACACAATGATTGTGTTTTCAGCGGAGCTAATGGATCACATACTCCTGCTCACTCTGATAGCTGTTTACACAAAGGACGGCTTCCCAGATGCAGCCAAAAAAAAGAAAGGGAAAAAAAAAAGTGGGAAAAAAAGAAAAAAAAAAAAAAAAAAAAAAAAAAAAGCTTAGAATAAGAAAACCCGCCCCAGCAAACACAGTAATAATAGTAATAATGGGCGATCAGGGATAATCCTTCGGAGGAAGATCATCGGTTTAATTCTTATTTGCCCTTAGATCCCTTCACACAGTGCTGCTGGGGAAAGGGGCGTTGAAGTGGATGCAAATGATACGGTTGGGTGCAGAGGGGTCTTCACCCTGCCTGGTGAGATGAGGAGGACCCTTTTGCTCTGGCTTTGTGCCAGCTGAGCGTGCCACGGGCTGTGGGTGCTCCCACCCTGTCTGTTGCAGCCTCTGGCTTGAGGAGGATTTCTGAGGATGGAGATTTTGGTGTTTGGGATAGGCAAGGGAACTTGTTCTTTTGTCTTCTGCATGAGCAAAGAGCAAGTTGGATTTTTAGCACAGAAGGATGCTAATGCATATCATCTGGTCGCTGTCCACTCATTCCCACTTCAAAACAAAATTAAAGAAAGCTACAGAAGTGTAGGTGATCAGGGGAATCAGAATCCCCTCCCCAGCCCAAAGCCCCCTCATCATGCATGCATTCGACCTTCTCTAGAGCTCACCTATTTCTCATGCAAATATGTCTATCAGGGAACAATGCTCCCAGCCCAGGAAAAACACTTCACCCGAGCTTTCATCACTCAGAGCCAGGCTCTGCCCAATGACATCGACAGGTAGAAATACACAATTTTCTCAAACGCTTTTGGAAGACCATATCTGCAAGCCCCATGTATCTGTCTCTCTCTGTATTTCCCCTTCTCTCCTCTTTTCTAAGCAAAGAGATCATTCATCTAAAAATCAAACAAATGACTTGTTGGAATCCAGACTGTTCATCTACTGCATGCTCCCAATTTCACATATATTCATGCCTTTGAGAAATCTTAATCTTCTACAAGCTGTCCAGGGAAATGTGGCTGATTTTGCTCTTTATTGCTTCTTGCATGCCTCAGTGTTTAAAGAAGACCCCTCTTTTGAACAGCAGCTTACAATCTGATAATATTTCTCTTTGAAAAGTCAACATACTATCATTGTTTCGAATTCAATTATAGGGCCGGTTCTCTCTCTGTGGTATGCAAGCACTATATTTAGGTTATATTAAATTATGTTTTAATAACATCCACTGGATTTTTTTATCCACCTCAGCCTTTAAAACTCTTAGTCCCTCCAAAGGAGAGGGGGAGCAGTTTATTAATGCATCACTTCAGAATTGTTTTTTAATTGGAAACATTTTGCGGAGAAAAGACCATTAATAAAATTCGATTCCAAATCAAACTTCTCTGTGTATGTTATTTTTACTCTGCAGTCAAATGCTTTTATTAGATTTAAAACTTTCACTGTTCTTTTTTATCTCTAGCTGTATAATGTTCTGCAATAAAAAATAAAGGGCCTAGTGACTCCAAAGTCTGGCAAAATAATATACTTTTTTGGATGTCTGTGTATGTTGCCAATTAGTTTTGCTGTAAATACAGACCTCCATCCATCATCAGTCTCTGGGTGGCTATAAGAGATCTAATTTGTTTCAGATGCCTTGTGCTCGCCGAGCTATTCACCAACTCTGCTGACCTGCTGCGAAGACCAAAAGCTGCAGAAGGATGACTGACAAGGGAAACTGGAGAAAGACCTATATACTTAGGGATGGATCCTGCCTCCCAAACGGTGAAGGAAGCTTTCCCCCCTCTCTCCTCCTTTTCTCTCTCTCCTTTTCAGAATCCTGCAGCTTTGCAAAGGAACTTGGAGGCATAAGACCTGTGCTATGACAGGGTAATGGAAAACTCTCCTCCTCAATCCATTCTCCCACCTCCCCACTCCTCCTTTTACAAGCCATGCTTCAAGCCTCCCGTTCCCTAGGAATTTTATGAATGCCTGGGCCCAGCCAAAATAAACTCGTAAAGAAGAAGTTTCAAAAAGAGGTCACAGACCCATAGAGCAAGTGCGAACCGGTAAATATCCAACCCTGGGCCAAAAGGCATCGCCCAGGAGCCCTGTGGTCGTCCACAGTTTGCCAACCTAAAGTGTATTTGATTCTCTAGTTCCCACACCTGGGTCCCACCAGCTTTTTGTCCCTCCTCATGGGTATCCCACAGTCCCCAGGAACTCCCCAGGACACAGTAGAACTCAAAATGGAAGAATGTGGGGGGACTTTTTCCTCCTGAGACTTTCATGCTGGGGAGGGTCAGACCAGAGCAATCAGCCTGGGGGCTCATTGTGAACAACCAGAAACTTCCATCTATGTTGATTTTCCACAGACAATGGGATTCCTACTAACTGCATGGTTTGTGTCTCGGGGTGTGTGTGAAACACGTCTATTTTTTTTTCTATAGAAATTAATTTCTATAGGAAACATTCCTTTTTATTTAGAGTGAATTAAAAAAAAACCCAAGAAACCAAAAAACACAAACAGAAATGAAGTTTGCCTGACTTAAAAATGCAAATTTCCCTGCCAAGCAGTGAAACCCTCCTGATGCCTGATGCCAGTGGCAGTTTATTTATCCTCGTATTCTCACCTCTCTCATGGGGTTCAGCAGTGCCATGCTGACACTCAGTCCTGGCTGCTCCCTTACTGCCACGGATGGGATTTGGTTTCTTCTGTGCAGCAGCACCAGTGAGGGAGCTGCTTCTGAACTGCCCCCACAAATTGCACAGCCCAGATCTCTCATCCCAGCCTCAGTTTAGGCAGTGGAGAAGGGAGAAGGTGTTTGCAGTTCACACCTCATCCTTGAGGGGCTCTGGCTCATGGCCCCAAAGGCACACCAGCAGGGACAGGGTGGGAGCATCCTGAGCCCTCTCCATGTGGTCCTGTGGGAGGCAGCTCAAAAGTTGCTGGGAATATGGGGTCAAAAGAGGGGGTTGGGATCCACTGCATCTGCTCAAGGCTGCTGCAGAGGGGTCCTGGGTGCTGGTCATTGCTGCTGTTGCTAAAGCATTTTACATGGAAAAGTTACTGGATTACAAGACATGGTAGAAACAATTCTTGGAGGTGAGACCAGAATAGCTGAGGAGGAGACAGAGCAAGGCTTCTGCAAAGGACAATAGCTGGGAGAGTGCACTGGTTGCCTCCTCATGCTCCTACTCTTCCTCTCTCAGGATCAGGCATGCCTGTAGTCTGGGCTCTTCCACAGAATCTTTTCTCCTGCCTGTTTTACAGTTCTGCTCCAGGGATAATTTTTGTGAGCTCAGGGATCCACAGCATTCATGCATGAGCATGCACAGATCATCCCTGAGGGATCCAAAATTCATCCCAGATGAGGAAGCCCTGAGCAGGGTTTTCCTGGGCAGCTGCAGTTGGTCTCAACTAGCAACGGGCAGCTCTGTCTGTGGCCACATAAGGAAGAAGACAGGGAAAATGATCTGCCAGAAAATTAATGCAGTTACAAAGAGTGGAGTTTAGAGGTGCCTCCACCAAAAGGAAGGGCTGGGAACGTTTAAATTATAATATTTGGGGGGCGGGGCGGGGGGAAGCCTGTAGCAGAGAATCAGCTCTGACTAAAAGAAGGGTCTCTAAGCACCTTATTGTGTCCAAGGCTAAAATTCTGAAATTGCTTTGTGGAAAAGGATGTCAGAGGAAAGAGGCTGAACAGCCAAACTACACCAAGATGGTGGAAGAGGTTTCCACCATCTCTCCAGATGCTCTCCTGCCTTGGCAGATGTGGGGGGCCACAGGAAGAATGGTGCAACCATGGTGGGGGACACAAGCAGAGACCCACCTTCACTGGCAGCACAAGCCAAGCTGGGCATCCTGAGGGGACCATCCCAGCCCTCAGCACATGGCCAGGGGCTGTGGGGACATCTGGGAACACTCATGTCCTAGCTCCTGCCAGTGCCACAGGCATCCGTCCGGGTGATGGAGATATATGTGAAAACACAATGCTGCTTCCCAAAAGGAGCATCCTTATCCCAGTGCTTGGGGAGGGAAGTGAGGGGAGGACCCTTTCTTTGCCATTGTAGGGCATGCTTAGTTTTCATCATGTTGCAGGGGGAATTACTTTTTGCTCAAAACCATATGTAGAGCATCAACAAATGCACATCCTGTGAAGCTGGGCGTGTTGCAAGAGGGATTACAAGGCTGGCAATTTATAGCAGCTGCCTTAGTAGCCTCTTCTTCCACGCATTATTCTGTCAACATTGTATTTTCCTTGGAAAAACATCTACAGTAGTTTAAATCTCTTTACTGAAAACAGATCTACTACAGGTGCTTTAGAGTTCATCCACGGGATATGAGAAGGTTGAACGTCCCCAAGAAAGGGAAATTTATGTCAGTAATGACTAATTGATTTGCTTGCCTTTAAAATCCCTAATGTATTTTCACATTTTTCCCTGCCTTCTTTTTAACAGTGCTAATAAAAGAAGCTACATCATATATTTGTGTTATATGTGGGTTTATTCTGGGAAATCCTTGGTTTTGCAATGTGTTTATGTTTTCCCTCATTTCCTTTTACCTTTCCTTTACAAAAGAGCTTGTTTTTATAGCAAATCAATAGGTTAAAGGTGAACATTAATGGGAAAAAAAAAGTGGTTTTGGAAAATATATGGTGAAAACAAGGCAGAACTAGAAACCAAATCTTTGTTCACTGGAAATTAAAGACACGCTTTGCACACTGAAGTGGGATAAATGCAGTATATTGTGGTAGGGCATAGTGAGAACTGCATGCTCCTCTCCAAAGGCTCCCAGACCCAGTCCCAATCCCCAAAGTCACAAGAAACATTCTGATCCTCAAAAGGATGAGGAGAGGGGTTAGTGCATCTCTGTTGGGGGTCGTTTATGGAAAAGGTTCCTGCAAGATCCTTTGCAAAAATAAATATTTTTACTAAATCCCAGGAGCAGCTTACAATTCCCCCTGCTCACAATTACAATTTCCCCATTAGGAAACTTCCTTGAAAAACCCACTTTGGCTCAATTGGAATGTGTTTTTTCAACAAAGCTGAAACATTTTGATTTCAGCCCATTTTTTTACTTTGCTCTGCAATCATTCATCACAGCCCGACAGAGAGTATTCAACAAGACAAAAATGGCAAAGTCACACACAGGAGTCAAACGTGCTGCTCTGAAAGCGACAGCCCATTTAATTTGGGCTGAAATATTGCTTGATTTTGGGGGAGGGATACAAAAGAAAACAGTGGTGATGGCAAAATTATTCCCTTAAACACAGCAGTTTCCAAGACAGCAGAAAGTGGTTCCACCAAGGGTTTTGTTAATGTGGTCACAGTGTACCAGCCTGTCCAGACATCTACCTGGAGATACACACAAAGGTCTTCTCCAGGCCCTTCCAGGCCACCAGGAAGTTTCAACTGAATTTAACACACAATTCAGTGGTGGAGACAAAGGCACAAAACCGGCACAGGCATCTTTAAGCCCCTGAGCACCTTTGGTAAGGACACCTGCACAGAGAGAAGCACAGGAGGGCTTGAAGAGTCCTGCTGGACCAAATCCCATCACTGCACGGTGCCTCAGTTTCCATCAGTGCTCTGGTGCAAGCAATGGGAAAGTTCTTTAATAGCCTGTTTGGAGATTTACAAGGGATGTTGTACCACAATGTTGCTGAAAATATATGAGCATAACATGGTTTCCAACTTCATACTGTTTGAAAACAGGTATTACCAAGAAGGCTGCTAATACATCAAAGTAGAAATGTAAGTACCTAATTAGGGCTGTACTCAGCCCTACTATACTGAGAAGAGAATAAAATTATCTACAAGACCACTTGGCAGGACATCAAGTAAGAAATCCTGTTGCTTTTAAAATAAATTCATAAATTCATTTCTATGAAGTTAATGTCATTCTGCTTACAAAACTGTCCCTGCTAAACTTGCATTCCAATTTTAAAACAGGAATACTGAATCACTAAAAGGCCAGCTAGGAACAGAGGCATTCCTTTAAACTAGAAGAAGTATAGGAGAGCCTGGGCCTGAGAACACGAGGTCTCCATATGTCTCTATATGTGTCCGTGCAGGCTCCCACATTCGATTTATAAACACCCTATGGAGCAGGGAACCTAACTTGCAAGCTGACAAAAGCTGTGGAGGTTACAGAATAGATGTCTGCTCATTTCCTCCTGGGATCCTACTGTCAAGATCTTCTGGGATGTAATTTGTCCTAAAATCAATTAATTTTTACAGGGACCACTCCCGCTGAACCTTGCAATATCCATCCCCCGCCACTGTCTGCTGGAGTTATTGCCCCAGGTCACGGGAGCTTTGGCACACCAAAGTTTGTACATGGTGAACATTGCTGGAAGCTATTATCCCAGGGAGCTCACAGGATCCGACAACTTGGGGATGCTGTTTCCACTGAGAACCAGAAATCACTTTCTGATCTGACTGATGTTCAAAGAGGGGCCATCTGTGCTGCCCAAATTGACGTTGACAACTGTGTTTGATGTCTCAGTCTCAACTGGTGAAGAAAAATCACTGTTCTGTTTTCTCGGCTCTGCAATTTCTAGCTTTGTGTCGGTGGAGGATAAGATGGGGAGTGATAGTGTGACACTGCAGGGAGCATTTGGATAAAAGACTGGGGAAGAAGAACAACTCTTTTAAACAGGAAGAACAATGAAGCCCTGGAAGAGGCTGTCTGGGGAGGAGGTGGTGGGATCTCTGGAAGATAAAGCCATTACAAACAGGTTAAACAAACTTTTGACCAAGAGACTTAGGCAGAGCTTGGGGCAGGAAGTGGGCAAAGGTGACTTCTGAAGGTAATTTCCAGCACTAATTCTGTTTCTGGTAATGTTCATGTAACCTGTGCTGCTTTGGGCTGAGTGTCTTCCCTAGAAGGTGCTGACTTCAACTGCTGCCCAGAACTAATTAATTCAGACCCGAGGAGCTGGAATGGCCACACCAACCACAGATCCCCCACATAATCTCAAGTAAAGCACAAGATATGAAGCCACATCCAGAGCTCATGGAGGTCAGAAGAAATCTTCTCTTACAGAAATGGACTTCATGTCAAATATAAAACAGCCTGAGTGATGAGAAAGTAGTTCAGAAGCAGAAAATCCAGAGGGTTTATTTTTAATTGCTGTTTTAGGCTTCAACATAAATTGGAATATCAGGTGCATGTTGGGGTACAGCTGCAGAATCGCTTCTGTGATACAAGTTAATATAATTACTGGTGAACCACAGTAGTGAATTTCTTTGGAGTACCTGATATGAAACACAGAGATACCTGGACTTTACCTATTTCTTCCTTGTGACTGCTTATATCATTACAAAACCAATTACATAAGCTCTAGATTTATAAAGTTTAATATTTTCTTTATATCACAAAGGATTCACTGTCTTAGGCTAGAACAGGAGAGCCTGCCTTGGTCTAGATTAGTGAAATCAGTGTCTCAAGGTATCTAAGAGTTTTAACCCAGCTTTGGCATCCATATGTGTTCAGTTCAGTCACCTTCAGCTATGTAAAAATTGAACATATGTTTGAAAAGACTGTTTTAGACCCACCTCTAAAGTCAGTGGGAAATGAGAGCTCTTCATTCTTCCTACAGCAGGTGTCTGGGTAAGTCAGATGAACCATCCCATGGAGACACCACACTCACCATACAGGTTATGGAAGCTGAGATGATATTTAGACATCTATTATTTATAGATCTATCAGATGATATCCTGTCCTTAGGAATATCTCAAATGAAGGGGTTAAATTGACCTGTGTAAAAGCCCTTTCTGTCTCTGCACTTTATATCCATGAGTCAGTTCCATGAGAAATTTGCTCTTTGATTTTCCTAAAGAGAGCAAGCCAGAGCTCTGCCTGCTCGAGTCTGCCATGCTGCACAGCCCTTGCTTTGAGGAAAGATGCTTTTCCAAGACACCAGAAATCATTTGTAAAGGAAACACAGGGTTTGGTTGGGTTTTGTGCATTTCTGACAAATCAAGTTATCAGATATGGTTGTTATTATTTAATAATGATAATAGCAACAATTTCTCAGATGTAAAAGTAATACAATAATGATAGGCTTCATGGAATATTCCAAAAAAGACTAACAGATATAATCAGTTGCAGCAGGAATTGAAGAAAATCTGGGACATGAAAAGCAGAGTAACAACTGTTTGTGGTGAGCTGGGCTTTCATGATGGGGGTATCACAGCAGCAGCATAAAATGGAAACAGGGTCTCTGTAAAGCCGTGTGTCCTCCAGATGGCAACATTGATTGGTATTTCTAGAGGAGCTTGGGAGGAGCAATCTTTCTCTGGGATATATGGATCAGTCTTCAACACTGACTTGCATTAGTGCTGCCCTCAAGACCCTGGGCTGTGGCAGGAAAAGCAAATTCTTCGACGAAACGCATGACAGTCAAAATGAGGAGGGAAAGTCAAAATCACTACACAGCCTTTGGATTCAGCAGACCCAGGGAAAAAATTAATTATGACACAAATATCTGGCAAAGGACAAAGTGGTATTTTAATGAATCAACCTCTAAAAAGGGATGACAATCATTAAAGGTGAAAAATTACTGTGATCTTAAAGGTGCTTGAGTACCTTCTGCAATCACTGTATTTCCCTCAGCATTTTGAGACACCAGGACTGCTGGTGGAAAGACCTCTCCCATTTTGCAACAGCACCTGGATCTCTTCAAGCCTTGAGCTGAAGAACTGACAACTGATGGACATGAGAGCAGCACCTAGCACTGGACTAGCAGTGATATTTAATGGTCTTCTGAGGCTTTTCATTGAGGATTTTGTAACCCTTCAGAAAGGAGATCAGGAGGATGAATTATAGTTAAATCTGAGATTTATATGCATTTGCCACAAGTTAATTCTAGTCCTTGAGCTGAAGCCAGGAGAAAATAAAGAAATTAGTAAGACCTTTTGCTTTTATTAGCCTAACTAATTTTCTTTCTAGTGCATTGCAAACACATAGAATGAATTCTGCCTTGATTTTGTGATGACTCTAATCTCTTAAAGTCCTGTGCTTAATCTGAACAGGGTGCAGGGAGAGCTGATTTCAAATACGACATGAGCAGGAGATTCAGGGCGAAATGGCAGGCTAGTGTGAACTGGCTCAGTGCTGGTGACTGCAAAGCAGTGTCACCCAGTGGGCTGGCAGCAGAATTCAGTCTCATTTTCTAGGCTGGGAGAGGTGATTAATACTGGCTCAAATCTTCCATATAATTCCCATTTAGAGAGAAGATAAAATCCTGCAAAGTTCTATCACATTCTTAGACAATTTGTTTCTTTTTCATTATTTGCTAGCTCATGCTGAAAATTTCTTGAGGTTTTCATGACTCATGTGTCCTCTCTAATAATGTTGGCTATTAATGAAGTGTTTCCTGGAAAACAGACAAGTTCAAAGTTTCAAAACCCCTGTTTTCCATTGAAGTTTAATTTCAAGAAAAATTTTCCACTTTCAACAAGAATGAGACTGAAAAGCAGAGAACATTTTCCATTAAAGTTTGCAGAGAAATTTCCTATAGTTTCTCACAGGGGACTGTGGGGCTTGAAACAGCCTCCACTTTCACCACCACTTCCAGGACTAGAGCCAAGATCATCTGCTTCCTTCTTCTGCCTTAAATCAGACCTAAAAAACCCACTGAGTTCCCAATTTCTGTGCAATTATTTCTCCTTTGATGTCTTCACATCTATCCAGACTACTCATGATAGTCATGTCACAATCCTCACCTTTTTCAAATTATATGGAGTTGCCTCCATCCACTTGGCCCTGCTGAAAGAGATGAGGCTAATCTCTGTCTGATGGGGGGTAGTTAACTAGGATTATTTTGTCCAGAGAAGAGCTAAGATGATGGACAATGACTTTACTCATCTCTGTAGCTCTGTAAAGTGTGGATACTTTTTCAGTTTCTACTCTGTTTCCCCTACATTTTCCATATTGAAGTCTCACCAATAGGTCTTGTTGCAGCACAAACAAGAATTCAGCCTATAATATTTGTTTGTTTGTAAAGCCAGTCCTGTTCTGATGTGGAAAACAAACTCTAAATTAAATACAAAATTCACCAGACTTCTTCACTGATGTTTTTAGGGGCACAGAACAAAAGCAGGACTTTGGTTTCTTTGTCCACCAAAAAATCTCCAAACTACACATTTCTTTTTCCATATAGATTTTGGTAAAGGAGAAAAAAAATGCTTTAATAAACATGCAAGATTTTTTAAAAACATCTTTGGATAAATTTTGAAAACATGAAGCCATGTTTTTACTGAACACTGAGGATGGCTGCAGAAAGCTTTTGCCTTAATTGAATTAATTTTTGCCTTAATTGAAAATTCCCCAGCCCAGTGTGCTGGCTCAGAGCCATTCTCCTCCACGATCAGTTTGTCACCAGGGTGGGTCTGAACCACACCACGGGTGACATGTGGCACCTTTGCCCACTGCCAGCACAATCCATGTACCTGCAGTGGGAGAACAAGGTTCATTTCTTCTGCCTGTGCCATACTCACCAAAACTGAGACACCATGACTTAATCCCGCAGGATTATAGATGGGAACTGTTGTGAAAATCCTCCCTTATTTATTCTCTGTAAGAGCAAGGCTGACTTTGACATCTGGCTGATGTGCTGGTGAACTAATACTTGGGTGTTAGAAGGGAACTGCTGCCCTTTCAGGAGATGCAGACCACAACAGACCTTTCTGATGAAGCTACAATGCTAAAATGTAAACCTGATGAATTCTACCTCTATGGCTCTGGTGTAAGAGGTTAGCAAAACACTTTCTGTGCCAAGAAACTGTAAAATAAGCTTCACTTTAGATGTGATAGGGGAATATCTTCTTACTAATTGTACCAAGGTGTCTGCTGAATTAGCTGTGATGCATCAGCAGTGACTGTAAAACCTCTGTGTGAAAACATCTAATAGACTCAAAGAAGCCAGCACTGGAAGAGACCCCAAGGCAGATCAGCTGTGCCTAAACCTAAACTAGGGTAAGCAGTGTTCACTCACGCTGTACAAGCCCCTGACTGAAAGGAAAAGAGCTTTGACCACATTTGTTCCTATTAACTTCTGCCAGGTCTGACTTGCATCAATGGCCTCATGCGCAGCCCCCAGTTACCATCCTGACTGCATCCAGTGGTGCTGGGATTGATACAGAAGCAAAGCAGGGACCAAAGTTCCATTACTACTTCACCTTTCCCAGTTTCTGTCATAAAGTCCATACAGAGAGAAGTGCCTGCAAATGCTGTTGTATCTATTCTACAGGTGAATGGCACAATTATCCCAGCAACTGGTCCATGGAGATATCATGGCCAATGCTTTCTGCATTTAAAAGAGTGATGAAAGATTCAGACCATGCCTGGTTTCTCTACAGCCCTGGAAACATGCAATCACAAGGTCCTAAGCAAGATCCAACCAGGACTCTGGCTTAAATCCCAACACCATAAGGAAAGGAGCAACCTGCTCTGGTGGAAGGTGTCCTTGGCCAGGACACAGGGTTGGAACCAGAAGATCTTTAAGGTCCCTTCCAACCCAAACCATTCTGTGGTTTTATGATCCAGTTTGTGACGGAGATGGGAGGGGAGCTCAGATACCCCAGCTCCCAGGTCTGTGTTGCTGCCAGTGGTGCTGAGCTGCTCTTGACATTCTGCTCTAACTCTGTAACAGCTCAGACCACGTTTTCATGCTCATACCTTGAAAATCTGAGTCTGGTTTGGAAGCACGTGTGGCCCTTATCCTTTTTCCTCTCTCACTATAGGGTCATGTCCAATATTCTGAATCTGTCTTACTAGAAGTGATTTTATAACAGTGGATTATTCTACAATATGTTCATTTTTTCCCAGGCACCAGTAATAGGAGGTAATTTATACATCTAGTGGAAGCCAGAATTTCTTTTCAGTAATTTCTTCCAGTTATGTTTATCAATAAGTATCTCTCAGCAAAATGCCAAATCTCACAAGCGTGTTTGGAAAGTCAAATATGTTTGTGTAATACAAACCTATGTCATGTCAGGAATTAGTTTGACTAATAGGCCCTTAATTAAATCCTTGTGGGGTCTTGGTGTTAATAATAGACTCAGTTTCCAAAAAGTTTAATTTATAAGATAAATTCACAAATATATCCATCTAATAAATCTTTCCTACATCCAATATTTGTCCTAGAAACAATAACAGGACAGATAATTTATTAGACTATTTCCTATTGCATTATAATGACTATGCTTGATACTTTAAATGTATCCTTCAGAGCCCTGGAATAACAGAGGCTATAACTAATGAAGATAAAGATTTCTAGGGCTCATTGATCCAGGAGAGACATACTTACTATAACTTTCAGACCTATATGTAATCACAGAAATATTTCCCCAGAGAACACAAATTATAGATGACTCTAAAACTGCCACCGGAGATATTTTGCAGAAACCACAACAGGAAATGTTTATTTTCTCAACTCTAATAACCCTTTCACAATCCAAATTATTTTGTATTTTTAAGAAAATTACATTAATTCCCAATTAAATTTTTTCTTGCAACATACATCACATTTATATAAATATCTATATTTCTCTTTACAGCATTTTCTTTAGTCATCTCCTTGATTTCTCACTAAAGTGAGCAGAGTGTAGGAAACAAAATGTGGCCTAAAGTGTCTCAATTTGTTTTCCCTTCCAGTGTGCTTGGAATAGAGATGAGCACAGTATAAGGTCAGTTCTACCCTGGCATAAATGCACGGTAATCTTAATAACAGCCAGGAGAACAAAAGTGCCAAGTCTAAGATGTAGTTCCAGCAACCAGAAATACCATTCTGGTAAACACTTTTCACACTTTATCCCTAATTTATTGAACCATCACCCCTCAAATTCAGAGAGGTCAGAGGAAATATGTTCTTGTTGTCCTTTTCCTACAGCACATTAGGCTGTAGCATTCTCATCCGCTAGTTGCACAGGTCCCAGGTTTTTGTTCATTAAAATCTGTTTGTTTTACTTAAAACTGATCAAAATATTTATAGTTTTTCATACCGAACAAGTCAGTTCCAGGTAAATCTAGTGAGAATCCATATGACTGGCATGGAAACTGCACATGCCCCCTCCTCATGTGAATCCATGGATAGCTTCACTTAATTCAGGCTGCAGTGGGAGGAAAAGGGGTGGAAGACAATAGCTGAGGAGAGAGATTTGTTATGTTTTGATCAAGTTTGCTGGAAGGCTTAGAAATGCTTGGCTTATTTCTAATTGTACTGGATAGAATTGAGCATTTAATCGCCTTCTCAGTGCTGCTCTCTCTCAGTACAACATCTAGGAAGGCACAGCCTTGGGATGCATACCTGAGGTCAGGCACCTGCTCTGACCCCGAAGGCTACTGAACAGAAGGCAAGATAGCCACCCACTTCCTTAAGAGTTTAATAAAAAAAAAAAAAGATAAATAAAATGTACCAGAGAGACAAGGCCAGCTTGGTTTGCTGGTGACTTTTAGAAGAAAATCTGATTTGCGACCTGTGGTTTGGCTTGCAGCGTTGTGAGTGCATGGATTTCCTAGCAGTGGAAATAAAGCACTTAGGAAGTTTGGCCAGTGCTGGCCCAGTGTGGGCAGCTCTTCCCCAGGAAATCTCACATCAACCTCATATCTCCTTGCAGGCCCAAGCAGCACCTCTGCTCCAAAATCCTTGGCATGGTACTGCAGGCAGAGATCTTTGGGCAACAGCACAACTATTCAGCACTGAGTGTTTAGAAAAACAGGGTACAGAAATAAGTTGGTAAAGTTGCTTTTCAATGACTCAGAAAAATCATTATGTCTGAGGACTTGTACTCATCTCTAATCAAATGAGCAGAGCAGGTGGCTGGCTTCTCACACACAACAGGCACTAAAACCCCAGCACAAAGAAGACTGGTGTTTCTCTATCACACTTAGACGTTTCCCACTACAAAGTACATCTCCACCCAGGAATGGAGGACCAAAATGAAACCAAGTCCCCTGCAATAGCAAAAGTGACAGAAATGTAAGATATAGAACATTTCTGCTTCTGTTTCCGTGCTCATACACAAAGGAAGTTGCAAAACATTTCCCCCAAACTTGTAACAAGCTTAAAACAAGCTGCAGAAAAGACCCAAAGCCACAAACTACAACATAAAACAGGAGGAGAGCAGGAAAGCTAACAGGCAGAGAGATGCCTAGAGCTCCTGCAGGCAGCAAGGGAATTTGTTAGGTGCTAATTCCTGGATGATCCTCAGCAGTGGGCTGGCCTCCGTGCTGTGGCTGCAGGCAAAGAAGAGGTGACAGGTCCCTGACTCTGTCATCTGATGAAAAACTTATGCCTGACCCTGAGCTTGATGATTTAGTGCTGGTTATGTGAGCAGGACTCCCTGAACAGGCTCCAGAGAAAATGCTAACACCAGCCATAGCGCCAACACAACCAGCTCTGCGTCCTGCCGCTGACTGGGGCCAATTTCCAGCGCTCCAGAAGAAGGTAAAGAAAACTTTCAGAAGCCAAGTTACGTAACATTTACACAATATTATAAACTAACACAGCCCTGGTTTGTTTTTTTGTTCCCATGAACATGATATGACTCAATGGAAACTACTCTGCAGGAAATAGGCAGCCCATTCTGAATCGCAAGCTTCCAGAAATAAGATACTCTCTAAAGAATTTGGAAACGGCATACCTGTTGGAGGGATGATCCTAGCTCAAGGCCCTGAGATGAAGCAACCTGGAATTTGGGAGCAGTTGGAAAAAAAACAACCTGCCTTTGGTGTGGTAGTTGCAATTATGGTAGCCCTGGACTGGACCCAAACCATGCATCTACGTAAGCTGTGTGTCAATATAACAGCATTCATGTTTACTTTGAAACTAAACAGAATAACCCTATAGTGGGAATGGTTTCATCCTTCTTCCTGAGTATTTCTAAATGCTTGTACCAGCATTCCTTAAATCCCGCTTCAGTTGCTACTTATAATCCTAAAATGGTGTTTGAAATCTGTCTCTGAATTTCAGGGTGTGAAGCCAAGTTGAATCTCTTGTCTCCACATCAGCTGTCCTGACAAGGATAAAGAAGGACAAAATGTTATGCAGGCTTGTTGACGAAGGTGAAAGTTGGTGGCTGCCAAAGATAGTTTCTGGAAACAGTGCAAACCCTTCACTGAAACCACACTGGCATGCAAGACAATCTTTGCTTTTTACTAGTAGGCCCAAAACTAACATTTTCATAATAATTTTCCAGTATCAAAGTGATAGTTTTTATCCAAGACAGCTGAATACTGCAGAACTGTGTAACAACAATTCAGTGCCAAACATATGCTATGTATATATTTTAACACCTTTGATAATAATAAAAAATGCATGTTCCTAGCAGTTTTCTCAACTTTCATTCAATAACAACATCCTCAAGTTGATGCTTTTTGTTTTCCTTTCATATTATTATGAACCTGTGTTTAATTCTCAGTGCCAGTTTGGCTTTTTAACCTCTCTTTCTACATTCCACTAGTAATGTCTGATTAAGAAATTAGCCTTTCAAGTGCTATAAAAAATCCAAGAAATACAGTAACACAATACCATGGAAAACCGATATAATCTTTTCAAAACTATAAAAATTGGTCACCCGAAGGAACATCTGCATGGTAAAAATTTTAAACAAACTGGAAGGGAATCAGATAGCTCATAAAGAACCAAGGAGCTAGAAGAGCCATTGGTCGTTTACATATTTTGCTGTCATCCTGACTTGGAGAAGACTATCATTTTGAAGCATGTTTCCTCAGTTTTAGTTACCAGCATCTGGAATGAATTCCAGGATGGAACACTGAAAGTTTTTAAAAGGAAACTCAACCTTACAATAATTATTCCTTAAATCATTAATATGGTGAAAGTGCCAGATGTAAAAATATGAACAAAATAAAGTAAAATATGCTCCCAGGTATCACTCAAATCCCTAAGGTACATCTGTCTGTTTTCTCAGTTCATTAATATCTGTTGTAGTCTCAGATATTTTCTTTTATGCAAAAATTTCCACTTGCTTGTTATGTCTTCTGTCTTGCATTAGAGTTATTGCTTTACCTCTCAGGACAACTGTCTGTGTACATTGGGAGACTGTGGGTCTACTGTAATACAGGCTTTCCTCCAGCAAGAGACAGCAGGGGGTTCAACTTTTACCCAACAGCACGGGAAACTTCAGGTTTGATGGAGGTTCAAGAGGAACATCCTTCTGGAAGAGTGGTTTTGTGGTGGCACCAGGGCTTTGCCAGCACAGAGCTCCTCACAGGGCCCAGGTTTCATTCACAGACACAAGACAGGATGCAATGAGACCCAGGTGTTAGGGGCTCTTGGTCTTGGGAGAGGACCAGGGACCCAAAGACCAGGCAATTCTGTCCTACCTTCACTCTCTGTTCACATTTTCAAAGCAGCAGGATGAAGGCAGCAGACGGAGGGCAAACATCACTGCTGATTAACACAAGACCATTCAATGTCTGTTCTTTTCAGGATTATGATGCAAATCACATGGCCAAAATCAAATCCCCTTTTATTAAGGGAATCCACTGAACATTCAGTGCAGGTCAGCAAAGAATTGCACTTAAAACACTCAGGAGAACCCAATCCACTGAAAAATCCTGGAACACCTAAGTAGATCCCACCAAAGCCCCAGGCATTCATTTGTTTCTACTAATGCCCTCCCTTCCATGCTTCCACAAAGAAGATGTCTCCTCAGAGCTCCACTGAGAACTCTCAGCAACACTAAGCTTTTTGCAGATTAATGCTTGTCAGAATGTTACTAATTAGGGCAGGCGACTATATAATGAGATGCTTACAAAGTTTATTCATCACTAAAAATAAATGTTAAGCATCTGGCTTGCAGGCTATTCCCATGTGCCACTCAGGTCCTTGTGCTGTAGAGCCAGATGGAGCTGGAGGGACACCAACCACAGCTCAGAGGCATTACATGTCTTAAAACCATGGTTAACTTAAATAAGCAAGTTGCCATCCCTCCATAAATCCCACATCTACCACCAGATGTGTGACAAGACTGTCACACAGGGCTTTCTAGCTTGGGCTCCCCTGCTCCAATGGGGCAGAGGAGAAAGCTGGCTGCCCATGGCCAGAGCCATCTCTCCCTTGTACACAGCCTACTTGTCAGTACAGCCACTCTCTGTTGATGACCAGCTGAAAAGAAAGCCCCAATGACTCACAAAGCAGAAAACCATCAAATGGGGCTATGCTAAGTAAACTCTCCTTCTGTCCCAGGCAGTGGTGGAAATGACTCATCTCCTTTAAAAAGCTTGGGGGAGAGTTTCTCTCTACCATGTTGACTGAATGTTAAGTGTGTTTCTCAAGAGGGTTTTTGCAGTGAAACCATTGCTGATGTTTGTTTGCAAGCCCCAGTTTAATTACTCAGAGTAGCAACAGATCTGAACAATGACACTGTGTTTCCTGAAAGCATTTTTTAGCCCATGTACAGGCTGACAGAGAAGGTGGGATTGATGGGTGGATACTTTCTATTTTTGTCCCTGAGCAATAAGCAACACTTTTCTGGTGTCATGGGCTTCATGTTGACTGGGAAAGCATGACCTGGGACATCCCAGGCTCTGGGGGAAGGGAGGTCACTCCTCATCCAAGTGAAGACGGAGGGAAGGGAAACTACCCAAGCCAACATCAGCAGAGAGAAGGAAAAAAAGGTGGAATTTCCCACAGCTGGCTGAGTCAAACCCTCTAGAAAAGAGGAATATTTAAACTGTATTTCTCTTAAAGGCTGTTTTCAGGTTAGGAGCCTTGCTTTGCTGAGCCCTGCTGAGCACAAATAAAGACACTGATTTCTTGTGCTCCAAGAGTCTGCCATCCAAGGAAGCAATGAGCAAAGGCAGAACTGATAGAGGGGATGACTTTAACCATGACTGCACTTGAGGTTTGTTCCTAGAAAACAGTACAAGATGATCAATTTGCATTTGGGCTTGGAGCACCCCAAAATTCTAAGCTTTTGGATTCATGTGGGTTTTTTATTTGGTGCCTTATATTGCTAAGGAGACTAAATCCCTGGTATTTCCAGGGATCACAAAGTACAACTACACTATGTAGATGAGACCATTAGCATAAGAAAAATAATCCTTTCCTCTGAAACAAGAAATCCACAAAGAAATTTGAGAGGTCTTTAAACCAGCAGTGATTTTAGCTGCCTATTATCTGAATACTGTTAAGTGTTGAGTTCTAACACATCTACCATTTCCAAAATATGAAATTATTGACCCCCTGAAAATACAAAGTTTCTCAGAGAAACTGTGGCACAGCAACAGCCCACAGTGCTCCAACCCTGGACAACAGAGTCCAACCACAAGACACAAAGCTGAGGCCCCACTGCTCACTGAGCAGGCTGATGCTACATGTTCTGGACTTCCTTTCCTTCTGCTGCCACCCCCTGCACTCAGAACCCTTGATGTGGGGTGGTGCACATAGGAAGAGCTGCCCCAGGCCATGGTGGATGTGATCCCCACATGCCTGTGAGATGATAAGCAGAGGCACAGTAGAGTGCCAGGAAGGATGGGTTTGTGGTTATGTGGTTCACCCACAGCCAAGAAAACCAGTTTCCACCATAACATTTTTGCTTTGTTGTAAGCATGACCTTTCATGTGGCTGTGAGGGTCTGAGAGCAGAGGCAGCTCAGTGCTGTGCTTGTAGAAGCTGGATAGCTGGGATCCATGGAGATGCAGACTGGCACATGGACAGAGGACAGTGACAATTTGATCACTGTGTTAGAGCCAGGTTAGACAAAAAAGGATGGATTACAGAAAGCTAGAACAAAGCTGGAAAACATTTTGGGAGATTAAGTAACAATGGATCAAAGGTGCTCATCTCAGAAGGGAAAGACACTTGAACATATTTTGGTTATGGACACCATCTCCAGCTACATGGAATCACTGGAGACTTCTTTCCACATCACCCAGGGCATGAAGAAAAGCCACGGAAAACCAGACTTGGAAGGCAGAGAATTGACCAGATCATGAGTCTTGTGGGGCAAAATAGGTGCAGGTGTGAGGACACTTGCCAAACTAAACTCAGGTTTTCCTGCTGTAGAGAGGTTGGGAGAAAGGTTCAGCCAATGCCTGAAGAGAAAGGTGTAATTCTCATGGCCCACCCAACCAGAAAGGACCAATCTATTTTCATACACAGACTCAGGATCACAAGAAACTATCCATATGCAGCTTCTATAATGGTTTAGTCCATCTGGAACCAGCCTGAAGGCACAGAAGAAGAATGGGGCTGGGGAAGGTGAGCTATAGGATGCTGCTTTGGAGTGCCTGGCAGGATTAATCCGCGATTATCTAAGGTAAAATGTAGGTTGACAGAGTGGTGAGAGCAAATAAAACTGCTGAAGCAAATGAGAGGTCTATTAAGTAACAGACAGAATGTACCCACTTGCCTGTGCTCTGTTTTCAGTATGTATCTTATATTTAACCCTGGCAAGTGACACATAACATTTATCTCCACAGAGCAGAGTTAAGGTAGGAGTGCAGGCTCAGTCACAGCTCCTCATCAGTGCCTCAGGTGAGATGTTTCCCATTCTGGTTTAGAAACATAGAATCATGGAATGGTTTGGATTGGAAGGGACATCAAAGACCATTTAGCTCCAATTCCTCTAGTCATGGGCAGGGACACATTCCACTAGACCAGATTGCCCAGAGTCCCATCCAGCCTGGCCTTGAGCATTTCCAGGGATGGGACATCCACAACTTCTCTGGGCAACCTGTGCCAATTCCTCACCATTTTCACAGTAAAAAATTCCTTCCTAATACCTAATCTAAACCTTCTACTTTCTTTCAGGTTAAAGCCATTACCTTTTATTCTGTCACTTCATACTCTTGTAAAACTTCCCTCTCCAACCCATCTCCAAAGCAGAGTTAAGCTAAATCATTTGAGAGCGGGCTTAGGATAGAAATGTATGAAAACATGGGCAACTTCTGCTTGATCCCAGCACTGGGGTCACTTCTCCATGGTTTTGGGACTAATTAGAAAAACTGACACTAAGGAAAAAGCTCATGATAATAGAGACATGATGTCAGGATGGCACCACAGTGAGAAAGTAAAATTGCTCCCAGCAGAGATATTTTGTGGGTTGCATGAAAATATTCCTTCTGGCTTTTGTCCATTTTTATTGACAGAACCACCAGTTGCTGTGACCTGGGAATTTTTGTTAACTTTGTTTTGATATGATTTATGGTGTAAGTTAGAAAAATTCTGAACCAATAAATACACAGTATTATTGGCTTGGTACAGAAAAAAAAAAAAAAAAAGCAAAAAACCAAACCTTTCTGACAGCACTACAATATTTTATCTACTGAAGACCTGCAATACAGCTTTTGGGCTCTGGCTGCAAGATCTGGTTTGATGCTTGACTCTTTCCTTTTAGTCCAAATGAAAGAAATCTCTCAGAGTTAGGGTCTTGTGTCCAGTACCTAACAAATGGAAGGGGAATGGGAGAAAGACAGAGCACATTCCACAGCCTGGTGTGTTTAAGGAAGGGGGTATAGCTTTCACTCTCCCGCTGTTAGACAATAATGCGCTGACTGAAAATGTCAAAGCTTCAGTTTAAACAAAATAAGAGACTAGAGGGCCCACGGCAGAGAATTTAAACACATATTAATTAAGGCTGGTAATACCCTGACATTTGCTGGATTTTTAATAAACTGATTAATATTTCTCCTTCATATTTCCATGACATGAAATCAGTGCAGCACAATTAATTTCAACAAGTTTTGGTCAAAGGGTGCTGAAGGAAACATGCGGCGTCACAGATTTGAATTAGAAGTACCCTCATTCTGAGTGAGCAATGTAGAAACCCATTGCCCTCCACATGACAAAATTGCAGCTCAGGACCTTGAGAGGAATTTATTTACTTTCAGCAAGTGATTAGCTTAAAGACTAATAATTACACAAAAAGTAAGAAGAAGGCAGAGAGAATAAATTATTACAGTGCCCTCAAGAATGGAACGGAATGGAGTGAAAGATCTTGATAGGTGGAAGCACAACACTTATGTGTATGTTAGCATAAGTCTCAGCTTTGTATGCTCATAATTAAACAACACAGAAAAAGAAATTTTTGGGGAAGATGTTGAAGGTTCAGTTGTTATTGTAGCAATGGGCATTAGAGTAACATATCTTTACTAGGTTTTAACCCTTCAGTGGCACTTATGTCAGTGGTTCAGAAGTCACCAGTGCCCAACCAGAGCAGCAACATTTCCACACAACTTGTCATTCAGCGTAATAGTTTGCTGTAAATGTTTCAAATCTCTCTGGGATAGCTCCTTCCTCTTTTGTTAACTACAACAATATTTCTTTACGTGATGAGAGGATTCAGTCATAGCCTGGGTCCCCGTTGTGCAAACTTTGGTTGAAACACCCAAGAAGCAGAGGTCTGGCCCGGGGCCATCTGGGAAGTTTAAGCATGAGTTACAGCTTGGGATAAAACGGCACAGCAATAACACAAGCCACTATGCTGGTAAAAATTGAGATACAGAGCACGACCCCAGTGCCTGAAGAAAAGCAATTGCACCGGTGCTGACTCTTGCATCACTTAATGTGTTCTAACACACTTACTCAATCACAGCCATCCTGAAAAAGTCACATGCACATGACCATGCTCTCCCCCTGCTAGTAAGTGAAATTTGTGTGCATTGGGGTCTTAGCTTTGCTTAAAGAAACCCTGGGGTGCAGTTATTGTAGAAAGAAATGGACTGAGAATGTACATTCTGTAATAAAGAGAAATTTTTTAGAGTTTAAAATGTTAGTTCTCACACTAAACACATGGCATTCAAATCCTACACATAAGAAAGTTCAAGCAGAGAACAGCTGGACATCCTCTCTTCAGATTTTAGTGAAATTCTAGATTTTGAAAATAAAGTATTCACATTTCTCTACTTTCTTTTTTTTAAAACTATCAATCTACAAAATTTTGAAATAAAAACATGAGAATCTTGAAATGTAAATAAACTGCAGATGAACAAAAGTGAAAGATATTTCAAATAAACATTAGAAGGGGATTTTTTCACTTGACTTCAAAGTGACAGAAAGTGGTTTTGTATTAGATTGTGGCTGTTATTATGCTCTTGTTATTGCCAGCATTAATAAAATATTTGTATCCACTAAAGCTTAAGAATGTCTACCAGAGACCCATGTGCTGGGTATTTTACTGATGTTTATTTGAAATACTGTCCTTGCCTCAAAAAACTTCCAATTTACTATTGCACCCCAGAGGACAAAGAAGAGAAAGAGCTGCTTAGCACAGGAGCTGGATTATCCCAGTCCCAGGAGATACATCAAACCCCAGACCATCATCATCAGTGGCAACACAGGAGACCTGAGGTGACCCAGGCAAGATCAAAATGACACTGTGGCTTAGTGAGCAGTAGACCTGACCTGAAGAGCTTAAAGATTAAACAGAGGCAGAAATGGCTCAGAGAAGAAGAAGAAAAGAGACAGGAAAATAAGAAACTTCAGCACTGGGCTAGCAGAGCATGGCATGGTGGAAGAGCTTCCCAAAGTCATCCAGATCCAGCAGCTCCCTGTTTTTCCAGCCTGAGATTAAAACCCCAAGGACATTATTTGCAGATAGCAGAACACATGGCAGGGAGGGTGTCTGAGAAAAAAGTGCTCCAAGGGGGTTATTGTGGTGACAATAGCTGGTATATGCTTGCACAGGCAGAGAGTGACAGGACAAGGAATGGCTTCAAGCAGAAAGAGCTGCTATGATTTAGGTTTGATGCTGGGAAGAAATTCTTCGCTCAGAAGGTGGTGAGGCACTGGCACAGGTGGTTGCTTGAGGATATTGAGGGTGTCACATTCCTGCAAGTGTTCAAAGCCAGGCTGGATGGGACTTTGAGCAACCAGATTAAGAAAGTGGCATCCTTGCCCTTGGCAAGGGCTTTGGAATTATAACCTTCAAGGTATTTTCCAACACAAACCATTCTGTGATGCTATGATTAATTAGCACAGCTCAAGGAGCTACCAGCACCTCTCTAGGCCATGGTAACTAATTATATGAATGTTCTTACTGAAACTGGGAAGTATTACACCTACAAAAACTGCCTTCCCTGGGGTCTGTACCAAGGCTTCCTACTACTAGAGCAGACTGAAGCCTTTGGTACCTACCCAGGTACCTCGACCCAAGCTCTGACCCCAGCTCTTCCCTGGAAGCTAAGCTCCTTCCAGCAGTGTTCAATGGACAGGAAATCTGTTTGCTTTTACACCTCCAGCACTTCCCACTTGGCACTGTAATGTTACAGTATTGATTTCAATTAATACATTGGGCTGGGAGCTGCAGCAGAACAGATCTGCTGCAGCATGACTTTGGGCAAGGGCTTTCTGCAGTCCAAATCAGTCCTAATTTCTCCCCACAGCTCTTCTGGAGGCTCTGGGGCTGCTGGCAGCTCCTAGTGCTGCCATAGATGTCAGAGAACATCAGCTCCCATATGCTGGAGGTCATGATCATACCCTGGTATTTTCTGAGGCATACAAGGAAGAAGCTGAAGAAAGTTTTGAATTTATGCAGTCATGTTTCCCCTCTTACTCTGTAACCTCAGCTCTGCAGGTGACAAAAGAAGGTGGTTCCTCTCTCCACAGCCAAACGAGCATTCCTAGGGGAGAGCTTTTGTACAATCACACTCATCACTCAGGTTTCATCCAGCCCACACAAGCCCACAGAGGATGTGCAGAGATTCCTTCCAGCCTCCATGGGGCGTTGCCAGTGTCAATCATGGCACAAAGACTACAGCCCTCCTGTCTCCACTTTAAATTAAGTCTTTAAATATGGGCCAAATATGAAGGATTTGTAAACAGCTGCTTAGGGAAGGAAGTGCTGCAGGAGATCCATTACGCTGTAGTCTGACAGCTGATGCTGAAATATTACAAAACCCACGGGGTTTCCAGAAGGAGCTTGGCATGAAGGTGCTGAAGGAACAGTACTGGCTGCAGAAGTCGTGGCACCCCAGATAGATATGAGATAGAAATTACTGAGGATGGTGATGGCCACAGAAAGATTAGGGATCTGGGAAATACCCAGCCCAGTTAGAAGAGACCTGGGATGTGGAATAGATAGGAATACTGGATCCCAGATAAGACAAATTCTACTCCTTAATTTCTAGGGAAGTCATCTTTATAACTCGTGCAACTCAAGAGATAAACTCTTTGTGATGGATGCTGGTGATTTGGGCATTAGATTTATAATTTGTTTTACAGGACTGGGAGTCTAGAGATGTGGATTCCTGTCTCTTGACTCTGCTGTGGATTTTCTGAACAACCTTAGTGAGTTGCACAGGCCCACCTCCCAAATGTGGCAGCCTGAAGTTGAGTGCACAGATTCCTGGCCAGCCCCGAGCTGGTTGTTGGAATCCCTCCTACAACCTCCAGGGCCTGCTTTGTAAGCAGGGAAGTTGGCCCCAGTTCTGTGAGCCTCCATTTCCTAACCTGCTGCTAAGGCCCTTCAACAAGGTCCTTCCACAAGCTTGGTTTATTCATGTGCACAGGAGTAGTAAATGCAGAACAGAGGGATGGAAAAGGGAGCCAGATAAAAGAATTATCTGAAAACAGCATCGCCACATAGCAAAGTGGAGCTGGATCAAAGGGGGCAGAGGAAATTGTTGTTTCCCCCACCTCCCTCCAGTCCTTCACTCACAGCCACCCCAACAGAGACCTGATCAGAAAGAGAATGAGTTGATATTGAAAAACAGAAAAGAGACAATTTTCAGGGTTATCTGGGACTACCCCATATAAACCCATAGAAAACAGGCTCATAACTGCTTAGTGCTCACTCAGCACAAGTCATCTGATAATCTTGGGGCAGCTTACCATGTCTGGCTAGAGAGCAGCAGGCCCAAACATTTCTGAACAGCAGACTAAGTTAGATGACTAAATATGGTATTTTTTTTATGAACTTGGAGGACCCACTTTGGAGTGCTTGGCCCAGGATTGATTCCTTTTGAGACCTAGGCCTTTGATCTCACTGCTAGACAAAATAATTAAAGGAATTGAAATACAATCAAGGTTTCTTTCCAGCTAAAAAAAAAAAAAAAGAAAAAGAAAAAGAAAAGAAAAAATACTTGGATATCTTTGTTGGACTCTTCAGATAAAACATCACATGGAAAAAAATCCATGGTGTCTCTTGAGCTTATTCCATCAGCTCCTTTCTTTTAAGCTGACAAGTGAAGCTGCTTAGATCTTTTACTGGGAGGCAGAAAAATTGGAAGCATCAGGTAATGTTGGGGGGGATGGTCAACTTAAAACCAGACACTTTTTTTTCCCCACTAAGGACCATTACATAAAATGCTCTTTTCATACTGAATGCCTCAGCTGAGGACTTGAAAAGGGGTTTCTTTGAAAGGGGGTTTCTGTTTGGAAAGAGGGCTTTCTTTGTTTTTTGCACACACAGATTTTATCATTTCAGCGGTGCTTCATTTTTTCTCACTAGCCTGTTTGATGGCTTCACGTTAGTAACATATAGATGGTCTGCATCCCTCACAAAACACACAGGATAATCCAGATCTGGAGCAGAAAGGACAAGAGGTCCAAATACCAAGGCTGGGGAAGGATTTGATGGGTTCCTGCTATCTCCTGCCACCCAGTCTGAAGTCTCAGGACCAGGTCAGAAGAGCCCAGTGGCATTTTTTCTCCTCCTTAGAGAGGAACTAGAGTGGCAGAGTGGTTGAGAGGGTTTCCAATTGCTCCAAAGGTGCCAACTGGAACCTCACTATTAACTGTCCCAAATTAACCCTATTAGGAAGGAATATCTGGTAATATTACATTACCGGGGGCAGGGTGTGAGCTTTGACATACAAATATGGACGTGCTGAAATAAGCTAATTTTTAAGGTCCCTTTGAATCCAACCCATTCCATGATTCTCTGAATTTGGAGTAAAGAGCTCAGAGCAGATACGCCATAGTAATTTTAACTGCCTCTTTGGAGACCCTAGGTTCCTTAAGTAGTCTGCATCACTCATGAGGACCAAAAGAGTCACCTCTAGTTGTGTCAGCAGAAAATTTCAATGCCTAGAGAGCAAGGGCTGAGTGAAGCCTCTGCTGCTACCAACAATCAAACCCTGTCTCTGGGTTTCAGCTGTTGATCCAGTGCCTGGAAGTTTAGTGAAAAACCACTATCTTCCTAAAAGGGCACTGGCTTTGTCCTTCTCACTCAGCTTCTACCATGACAGAACTTTCTCCTCCTATACCCCCACCTCCACATTTCCCCATGCCTTTGTCTCTTGCTTTCCTTTCCTTCCTTTCATGAGGAGGTCCTGGCAAAGTAGGAAGGCAGAAGACTGGATTTCCTCATCACTGAGCCAGTTAAAATGGCTATTTTGGTGACGATCCCAGCCTTGGATATGTTGCCAGCACTGAGGCAAACCCAGTGTGACCACACAGTCAGTGAGTCCTGGGCTGGCTTTGAAACTCTTTGGAGCAAGCACATCCCACTCCTTGCAAGCGTTTTGTACAACATTCCTTAATCTTACATTTTGTTCTCTGGGAGTACATTTGTTATTAATCACTGGCTTGCACATTAATACAGTGCTTTATAACAGTTAAACCAGATATTCCATCCTAGCAACTCAAATTAATATTTGTTTGAATAATCTATTTAGGCTGATGTCTGGCCAGCAGTGTGGTCTGGCTGGAAGCACTCTGCTCTCCCAAGTGGACGTTATCATTCAGTTTGTTCCATATTTTATTCCTCTGCTCATATTTTTTTTATATTGTCCCCCCCAAATCTTCCATTCAAATTGCTTTCTCCAGCAATGGTTCCTCTAGTGTTCAGCCCATGAAGGTCAATGTACTTTTCTTCATTGCTTTGGGTACAAGTGGCTCTATTGAAACCAAACAATTTTGAGGAACTTATTTTTGTAGCTTTTTGTACTACTTAAGATTGTAGTTGAGACACATATTCTGGGTACAAAATATATACGTTGCATGAAACAAAATATGATGGTTTTGTGTATATATGCTCATCTGTATTTATTCTATCACTTTGCAGCATGGCAGTTAATTAGATGTGTGATCACACTGATGTTGTTTCAAGGACTGTATTCTGCAAGATCAAAGTCCTCCTGTATTAATAAGATTCCACCATGATCAAAATTATGTAAAACTAAAGAAGAATCAGATACTGATTTGGAATGGGTATAAATGCTCTCCTTTTTTGGAAGATTTGAAGTCTGAAGCCAACTTCCACAGGTCAAACTTATCTCTAAAAAACACAAATGAGCAGCAACTCATATCCAGTAGTAATTTCTCCACTGAATCATAGTCAGAGTCTGGGCCAAATCCTGTGTTTTGAGAAAGTACAAAGCTTTCTGGGTTAGGTTGGCCACAGACTGCCTTGGAAAACAAAATTTTCAGAACTGTTCATTTTCAGAATGTTGCATGGGTAAAAATTTGCTTTGACAACACCCCTCTGAGGTACAAGGATCAGGGTAACGTGCCCTGACTTCACACAATGCTGTGAACACAACCTGCGCAGTGGGAGTCAACTTTGCCCGGTCAGCTCTGGACCAGATCCACAGAGAATAAATGTATGGAAAGAGGTGAAAACACAATTTTTCCAGACTTCAGGATTTTTCAGAGCCTAGGACACTACATGTGCTCTGGGACATTATGGTTCCTTTCTAGCTAAGCGACTTTTCAGAAATATATTTCCAGCTACTCTGACTGCAAAAAGTGCAAATGACTGGTTCCCCATGTGTACTAAGATAAGGATTATATTGTATCATATGAAATTTTCCTGTTTTCTGTAGAACTTTTCACTGAGACTAAAAGATACCTTTTATTTTTCCAGAAGAACAAATTATTTTTTTCCAGTTACAAAACAGCCTATAAACAACAATGACCACTTTAAAAATTTCCTCCTCAACCAAGGGAATGCAAGGTGGGTTTTTTTAAGTATACTTAATTGAGATGAATGGATTCTTTCATTGAAATGTTGCATTTAAATTGATAACCAAAAAAAAGACTTCCAAGAGCAAGTTGTACAAACCATTACATCACAGAGGAGTTCCTTAATTTGAAGTCCTTCCAAAAAGAGTGAGAATCATTGCTGCTATGTATGCTTGATTCCTTGCTTGATTTTTATTAGTCAAATAGTTGTTGCTAGAAGAAGCCAGCAGAAACCAGAACAGTGATCTGCCTTTGTATTGTTTAAGGAGCTCCCTATCCAATTTCAGACAGGGATATTTATTCCTAGAGACACAGATTATAGCTGTGTATAGACTATATATATGTATCCATCATGCATATATCCACATTCACCTACAATTACATTAATCCAAGCACACACTGCACAATTGTTGCTATTTATATGTCCCTTTATGATTATAAAGTAGAAAGCATTAATACATTGCCAAGATCGTTGATCACATGGCCATCTTTTAAATAACCCACCACCATGTTCTCCCTGGTATTCCAGAGTCTGACAAGCCTTGCACTCTCCTGACTCCATAACCACCTCTCTTAGAAGCCAAATTTAGACTATAAAAGTCTTCTCCCCAAGGATGAAGAATTACCAGAGGGCCTCAGCACCCAGAGAATCATGTAAGAAATTGACCTATTCAAACTGACCATCCCACAAAAATTTCTGTGCATCCATGAAACATTCACTCAAAAATGGTAATTGCAAAACAATGGCCTGTAATTCATATACTTGGCAATATATTTTCTTCTAAAGACTAGAAAAGAGGATTAAGAGCTATAAAAGTATAGTTACAGCTGTGTCCATTTTTATATATGTAGAAAAGCTACTGTATTGTAAGACAAACTGGGAGTTTTAACCAGATATTGATGGGTTGTTGGATCACTGAACACAGAGCATCTTTATTAAAATACAACCAGATTTTACACAAAGATGACACCTTTAAACATTTGCAATCTCTTCTTATGTACAGCTGTTAGGAGGATGTAACAGATTTAGCATTCAATTCTTATGTGTAAGACCTTGTCTTTGGTCTTGAGATGAATCCAGGACAAACCTATTCTATCAGCTCACTTCTGAAACTGAAGAGTTTTCAGCTAATCTTTATAGAAATCTATTGCAATCAAATTTGCTTGGAACCCCATACTTACTTTAAAAGCTCTTTTAGTCCATGACCTCGGTGGGAAAGCAGTATGCTCCATTACTATTTTTCTTCCATATTGTTGATATTGAAAAGCAGCTGGTCCTTTATGAATATCCCACTATTTGACTCAAAGACTATTTTAGCTCCCCTTAAGGGTTTTGTAACTCCTCTTCTAACTGACACTTCCCTTGACCCCACTCCCACCCTCACCATCCACAGAAGATTTCAGAAAGGCTGGAATGGGGATCTGAAAAACAAAAGTGGGGTATGATTTTCATCCTGCATCACTAGACAGCAATTTCTAACTATTAGTGGGGCCAAAATGCACACAGTACTGACTGAGCTCATTAAAAAACCATTTCTCACTGATTTATGGAACTGAGGGGAGAAGGAGAGTTTTCCCCTGGAAAACTGACGGCCTGCTTTATGATGCTTGGGCTTGCTTTTAATAAAACTTCTGGAAAGAAGAAGCGGGACCAAATGTTTCCGGGTTTTGGTATTACCATTGAGAAGTTCCAGCGTTTCTTAAAACCTCCTTGAACACTAAGCTCTCACAGCTCCCGATTAAGTCCAAGGGAACTGGCAGCCCTTCCAGAAATGGACGCTCTAAATGTTGGCTCGTGGCAACCAGCTTCACATCCAGCCAGTTCCTGAGTCTTTATCCAGGTTTTACTCAGCCTTTACTCAATCAAAGCCCTCACTTAGCGGCAGTAAATAAGGACTTAAGCAACTGGCCCAAAGTATAGGTTCCACAGCATGCAAGGCAATTCTTATTAAGTGTGGGCGTTAGTCAGCAATAAGCCCTCCTCCACCTCTTAAACTTTTGGTGTTCCCACAAGGGAAGCTATTGAAAGCCTGTGCTTTGTAAGTTCAATTCCCTTTGCTGGCTTATAACACAGCTGCTATATATTATCTTATACATTTGACCACAAAGGTGCATTCTATAGGCAAGATTCATCCACTCCTGCCATCCCTTTTTATTCATTCACCGCTTTTCAGCATAATGTTTGGGGACCCTGTTCTCAGCCACTTGTACACTTCAGCACTTGAAACACACCAAGAGGGACAATCGCTTGACTGATATCTCCATCTCAGTATCTATACCCGTCTCTCTGTTTCTCTAGCTTTCTACCCAAGCCATTGTGTGCACCAATTGTGCTATTATAAAGCAGAGTGTTGGGCTGTTTTGTGACGATGAAGAACCATGCAATCACAAGCTTTATTGCATACCATCCCATCCAGTGACCCCTGTTCTTATCATGAGAGCCCATTCAAGGGGAAATTACACCAGACTTCAACGGGGAAAGTGTCCCTCTGTTTCCAGGCTATTCAGGACAAAAGGTGAGAACCACAGAACAAGCCTCTTCTGCTTTAATTGTGAAATGTTTCGAGCAATTGGGGGGGGGTGGGGGGGGGTGGGAGGTGGGAAGGGGGGCTAAGGGGGATGGAGAAAGAGAGAAGGGGGGGAAAAAAAAAGAAAAACTCTATTGAGATCAGGTGGTCCCATTTCCCAGAGATAAACAAGTTCAATAATATACTGGTCAACAGAGTTACCCCATCCTCAACAGGCTTTTGTTTTTTAAAAAAGGACTAAAATAACCACTTTGAAATGTTAAACCAAGGCATGGCATTTTAATATGAAAATGGAGGCCTAGTATATTTTTGGTCCCTCTGACAACGATTGCCCTCAATTAGCTCACTTATACTCAGCAAATTGGTTGCTGCAAGGGGTTTGTGATCATAAAAATAATCATACATGGCAAGTTCCTTTCAAACCTGAGGGGTTTTTTGCTGTTGTTGGGGGTTTTTCTCTGCTTTTTGCTTATTGCCATAGTAACGACAAGTGCATATTTTGACTTGCTTCCAAAATAATATTCAAGAATGTTCTTTTTGTCCATTTTAAGAGGAATCATTATGAATATTTGAATTATATTTTCCAATTAGGTGAACTGAAGTGTTTTCCAGCAACTCTGTTTTTTCCCCTCGTTTACAGAAAATGGGAATTTTTTATTACACCAAGGATTTTCAAGACAATAACTACAGAGACCATTTTCCAGTGTTGTTTGTAATATCTAATTTAGTGCTAATTTTTAATGGACAGGGTTCCATGGGGATTTATTTGCAAATTTCATCAACTTGAGTTCCTGCTTCATTTGCTGAAATGCAGTACTTGGAATTGACCCAGTGAGCAAGAACACACTTGTTCTTTTTAAAACATTGCTGTATACTACAATAAACAGTGACTGGTTATCAAGAATAAAATGCTTGATTATCTACAGATTTGGAGCACACAATTTTTGACTTGGATGAGCTGTTGATTTATATTCACCACTGAAACAGCTTAAACAAACACACACATTTTATTTTAAGCCTTATGTTTTTTCAGAAGCCAATAGGATGTGCTTAGCTCAGAACAAAAGCAATTTTATTTTTTCATATTTGCCCTGGTAAAACACTCTTCAGCCTGGATCCTGAGTGGATGAAAGCCAACCCAACTTGCTAAACCCAGAGTTTCAAACCCCCCCCTTTACAGCAAAATGTCTGTCACTTGAAAAGGAATCCAAAGCACTCAAATCTTTAAGGGATTGCTTAAGAAGGGTTTGATAATGCTCCTGTCTCTGGACTCATCTCCAAAATATATGATCTTGAGGTTTTCCTAGCAACAGCAATAGCTATTTCATGTGAACTTCATGAACATACAAAAGAAGGAAGCACTTTTAAACCCAGGAGCTCATTTTAGCAGAGCATGCTTCAGGTGGTGCTGTTGTAGACACCTAGGACTTGTTCTCAATGGAAACCAACATCTGCAAACTCTCCAAGGTGTAAATATTAGGGCTTATTGCAAAATCAAGCTGTACTCTCCACCTCTAAAAGCATAAACACAGTTAACCTGCTGAATGCTTCTGCACAGGGATGGAAATAGCCTCACACATTGAACTCATACCAGACCCATTTCCAAAAGGGACTGTAGGTGGAAAACCTCCTGAAGCTCCAAAGAGTCACTCAGGGCCACTCAAGTTCCTTTCCAGTCCTGGCCTCAATACAGGACTGAGTCAGTCTCAAGAGCCCCTGGATCTCTGAAAAGCCATATATACTCATCCTTGCTCATGTCTTGTAGAAGCACCTTGTCCCAAGAAACCTCTAAGATGAAACACAGCAGAAATATCCAAAGCATAAAGCATTATTTGTGTGGCACTGGGGAAAGGAGCAGGAATGGAGGGGGAGATGCAGTGGAAGGGAGTTTTTACAATGCCAAAGTATGATGGGCTCTTTGCAAACAAAGGTGAATGCTTGGGTCTGCCAAGTTTCTCCAGTCTCAGACTATGGTGGATTAGACCCACAGGCTCTTTTTTGATTTTTTTTGTAGAGTTTCTGGCTAAGCAGGCAAAGTCAAACACTGTGCTATATCCATCCTCACTTTCATTACACCATGAAACAAGCAATTAAAAAAAAGAAACCAACAAACTGTTCAAACATGTTTGATCAGAAAGCACTTAAGCAACACAGAAGGAATCCACAGCTTTTGATATTACATTAATTCACTAATATCTTAATCCTTTACCAGTGACAGACTACACATTTAAATCCCTAATGGGACCTGGTTTCCAAATTACATTATTTAATGTTTATTCAGTGAATAATCCAAATAGTATTTAACACCACTGAAGAAAAAACACACACACCCCCTGGGTGGATTGTCTGCTTTTCCTTTGCTTCGTAATTACCCAACCAAGGGCCCTATTAAATAACTCCATTTTTTATGGTCTTAAAGTGAAATGAACCCTCTATTTGAACATTGCAGAAGAAACACTTCAGGCACACATGCACACTGTAAAATCTAGCTCCACATCAAAAACTTTCCACTGATCAAGATTGTTTTGATCCATTAGAGGACTTTCTAGCCAGACATACTTAATACTAAAGGGTCTGATCTGGGCTCCATTCTGGAAAGAGAACAAAAGCAAGCACCAAGGGAGCATGAAAAAAAATAGTAATGGCTTGTCAATTAAATCTCCATGTGTCAAAGAGGGGAAGTTAATTACCTGTAAGTTTATAATATAATTAAGACACTTCCAGTGGGATTTGTGCCACCCAGCTGTGGACACAACTGGCAGGGCTGTAATTACCCAAGCTCCTTTATTACCCAGCAGAAAGGCTCTTTCCCTTCTCTGTGGTGGGAGCTGAGGCATCCTCAGGGGTAGGGGAGGTCTCTGAGTGGTGGAGCTGGTGTTGGGCAGCATGAAAACAAGCCATGTTGTGCTGTCACAGCATGTCCTGATGCTTCCTTGCCTGATCCCCATGCTGCTTTCCCCCAAGTCTTGCCCAATGGTGTCCCACTCCTGTGAACCCATACAGATGGACTATCCAATTCAGTCCCTTAGGAAAGTCAATCCCTTGATCAGCAGAATTCACTAATTTCCCTGGATAAAGGTGCTTGGTTCCTCTAATGAACAGATCACAAATCCTGCACTGCCAAAGATGAGCCATTCTGCAGAGACAATACTCCTCAAGCAGAGGAACTCAACCCAGACATACACCTGCAGCAACAGATGCTCCAGTTGTGGTACCCATATTTCCATGCCTCTGTCAAACCTGTTTTAAATAAAGGCCAGGCTTTTTGCTGCTTCTGTCAAACGTCTCTAATGGAAACTTTCAACCTTTGCTATAGAAATCAATTCAAGTATTCCCACCGGTTGTGAGTTAAAAAGTGTGTGTGGAAGTGAAGACACAAAGGAAAAGTGGCTTTGCCCCTTTGGAGCAAAGAATTTGGGAATTCATTTGTAAGAGTAATAAAACCAAGGCTTTTCAAAGAGATTTCCCTGGCCAAGATCTGCATGGTATTTATCACAAAGAACCAATGGTGGCCATTCCAGCATTTAACTGTTTTCATTCACACAGTTTAAAAAATAGCCAGTGCAATTCCATAGCCTCATGATTTGACATCAGAGCTCCTAGTAAGTTGTCAACACTTCCATTAAAGAGCCCTGCTTGGGGAGCTGGACATGCCAACAGCTTGGAGAGCATTTGCCTTGCAATAGGAGGCAGATGTTACTGCAGGTTTGGATGTAAACAGAAAGATTCAGGGATGCACGGACAGCCAGCCAGCCAGCTCCCAGTAAACCATCAGTTTCAGCTGAGTGGGAAGTTCTGTATTATCTCCTGTTGTCCCGATGACACCTAACCTCTCCTAAAAGAGATGGTGTTCAATACAGGCTGTCCTGGTGTCATCCTAAATGCACTGCCAAGTGACTGGGCTGCTCCTCCCCTGTTTGTCCACAGCCAGGCTGGGAATGAGGGGTCAGTGGAAGACTGCCCAACCCAATCCAAGCACAGGAGCTTCTGGAGAGATGCTGATTTAAAGACTGTAAGTGCACAGACCTCAGAGTGTGCAAAGCCCTTGGTCTCAGCATGAGACATTCAACTTTTCTGCCTCAATAATACAAGGAGATTTTGTTCCCAGCATTAGTGTTCATGTTTTTATGGTGTGGTTGGCTGAAAGAATTAGAGGTCCTTTCTACAGACCAAGGCAAGCATCCCCAATATTTATATTTTTGAGAGGGCTTAGGTGGTATTTTTTTTTGACTGTTGAATATAGTTTATGTTACTGGCAGCAAAGAAAAGAAGAAATAGCACCTGATTCTTTTCCTTGTGGAACAGGGAACCTCAGTTATTAATGAGATATATGAGGTGACTCTCACACAAGCCTTACTGTAACAAAGCTCCTCATAATCACTGGTGGATTTCATCCTACCTTTATATAAGGTTGTGCATATTTATCCTTACTAGACCAAGAGGGAGCTCCAGAAATAATGAAGTAACTCCCCAAGGGTGTTCCCAGTGGTGCTGGGAACCTGCCTACATCCCATTCATCCCAGTCCAACCCACTCCTTAGGCAGCATGGTGTTTTGGGGCGTGATGCTGGGAGCCAGCACAGGGCTGCATGGACATTGCAAAAGGAAAAGAGAAGTCAAAACGTGCAGCACAGTCTGAGATCTAAATTCACTGGCAGGGTCAGGGAGCTATTTTACTTCCTACTACTGTGAACTCCAGGAATGGAATCAATTAGTATTAGTTTAAAACATCATCTGTTTCAGTTTAACAGAAAGCTTCTGTTCAATGAAATACAGGGTTGGTAAATGAGAAATAAAAGTTGGTCTGATTTTAGTAACTCCTAAGGTACTCTGTTAGGTGTGGCAAAGAGGTGAATCATACAAATGCCACAAGTGTGTGTAACAAAACATTACTCTTGTTTTTCTTCATGTATTCATAGAAGAATATCCCTGCTACAAAGCACAAATCTGTGATTAGTGAGATGGTTCACCAGCAATCTTGCAGATGTGTGACAGCATTTCCCTCAATGACACTCTTGGGTGATAAACCAGCTACCTTGGAATGGATGTTTGCACAGGTAATTAAAAGCATCTTTAAATCACAATGGAAGAATTTCTTTCCAGGCATCTCTTCTGTCTTTAGATAGATAACCTCTGTGTGTTTGTGGATTTTTTACCATAGACTTTGATGGGTTTTGGTAGGAAGATTCATTGGAGACCTACAAAGTAAGAGTTTTCCAAGGCAATGAACTTAAACCAAGAAATACTGCCTTTTTTTTTTTTTACAAGAGGTTTTTAAGGTACTGGCATCCTTTCCAATCCAAAACACATCTTGGCTCCTCAAGGGGACCACTGGCTTGCTTCTGATGTAAGCATCTTACAAGGCCAAGAGCATATATAGGAACTTTATAGGTAAAACAGGAGCCATGTTATTGAAAAACTGAACTTCCTTGGAGTGATCTTAGCTACAGAAAAGAAAATCTATTGGCTGCAGTTACACCTTTTGTTTCCTACCCAGAATTATGAGACCAGAGCTAAGGTACACTACAGAGACACAGTTTAATGTTACTGTTCCAGCAATTACTACTAAGCTGCTTGAATTTCTCATTCCAATTTTTTATTTTCTGAATGACCCCTTCCCTCTTGTAATACTTCTTTGTCTTTTCTCTGCTTACTTTTTTGAGAAAACAAAAAAGCAGAGGAGGGAAGCAGACTAAGGAATCTTTTTCGTCTTCTGCCTCGTATGGATTTTAGGAATAAAGAGAGAGAATGAAGGGAAAATCAAGGGAGAGAGTGCAGTTTTTTCAATTCTCCCATCCAAAAAATAACCAAAGCAACCCTAAGCAAATACTTATCTGCAAAGCATCTTCATTTTCCAACCAGTTATTCAAGGTTTTCATTAGTCCCACAGGTCCCTCAGCTCTGCCATCTCTGGTTGGCAGAGCAACCCTCTCCTGTCCATGTGCCATTTTCATACTATGAGAGCAAGAACTGGTGATGGTGCCACTTCCTGCACTGCACAGCTCTCCTTAACTCAGTCTGTCAGCTAAGCAATTCTGCTAAGAAAGCACCATGCAGACAGTGTGAAGAAAGCAGAGATGAGCAGGATTATTCTCACTTGGGATAACTCATTCCTCAGCCAGATGATGAATTGCTGACAGAGCTGGATAGGAAAGTCCAGCCTGGCCTCCTGCAGACAGCACAATGTCAGCAATAAAGCTCTGGAAAGGTCTAGAGAGGGAGCGGGGGGCGAGATGAAACAGCTGCTGGGCTTAGAAATAGGTGGAAAATGGCATCACAGCCCACAGTCCACTGCAGTGAGGAAATGCAAAAGTGGAAACTTGTAGATATATTTTTACATGGCAGTAATGATTTTAACATCTGCATAAGGCACACGAGCCAGGGCTTGGATCCCTTCTCAGTTAAATCACTTAATGTCCTGCTCTGCCTGAAAGGAATAATCTCCTTGTTTTTATTGCTGTCTTATAAACTTTCCATCCCAATCTACTAACAAAATTAAGTGACACGAGGACTGTCAAATAAATTCTACAAGGGGGTTGCGGGAGAGGAAAGAAAGGTTTGAGCTTACAGAGTCGGGGCAGGGGGAGCACATTGAAAATGTAATGCCCAGAAAACGGGGATGGTCATTGGCAAAGTGGCTCTTTGGGGCTTCTAAGACCACAGAACCAACCCTGAAGCACTCCCTGCTAGACGTTTGCTACCTCCATTATACCCCAGTTGGAGAAAGACCACTGTATGCAGGGAACTGAGACCTCCAGTGAGGAAGCATTAAGAAGCCATTCCCTTTGCAGATGGTGTAACTGATGCTGATTGACCTAAATTATGTCATGCAGCGAGCAGCACCAGCCCATGCTGTGTGCACCATCTCCGATTGCAGGGGAACAATGGGGAGCAGGGCAGGGCACAATGGAGGCTGCAGGAGGCTGCTCTGTGGCAGGGTCACAAGGTGCAGAGTACAAGAGCACAGCAGATATTTCCAGCGTGCCTTTTCCTCTGCTGTGGATGTGCCTGGCTCCTGTGCTGCAGGAGACAATGGCATCCTCCTGGTTAAACGTGTTAGGAGGCGACTGGGAAAGCAGAGATCTGGTCTTGCTTGTGGTACTGGTTTTACCTGTCACTGCTCTTTTTAATAATATTTTTTAATAGATGAGGACCAAGTCTATCCTGGATCCGATCAACACCACACAAGAGTGATTCTGTACTTGCAGAAGTGGCAGTTTGTATTCTCCATGCTGGCTCATTGAGTTTGACTTTCCCCAAAATAACCCAACACACGTGTTCATATGGCTACAACATGAAAGGCTGAAAAAAAAACCACAATTTTTTTTTTACATGGAGTGTTTTTCACAATTCTCAGTAATTCCTGCAGAACAATTAATTTAAGTTCTTTTTCACCCTTACATCTGAATGGATAGTTGGAGTGGGAAAGAGGAAACAGATTTGAATGAGAATAGAGACAGCCCTATCTCTCTAGGGGTGAGGATATAATTATGCATATTAAGGTCTTGTTTTTATCACATTATATCTTCTGCAGGAACACAAATCTGGAAGATGGGAGGACAGAGGATAAGCAGCAAAATAAAATAGATTATCTGCTTGGATCTGGATCTAAATGACCAGCATGTCTCTACATGAAATTATTACTATGCGATATTGTTTAGATATCTAATATATTTCATTGGAAAGCCTTCTCATGTTTTATTTTGACTCATCCACTGTTGGTTCATTAGATACTGTACATGTAATGGACAATACTGAAGACATGGTTAATCAACATAATCAGAAAGGAAACATCACATGGTTTATTCCAGAAAATAATAAACTTGATGCTTAGGATTTCAGAGATCTTATTTTTAAACCTCTTTCCTTGAGCAGACCTGGTAAGGGAGGAACCCATGACAGAACAGCACAAAAACTGGGGCAATCACAGATCCTAAACCTAACCCCTGAGGAAGAAATCTCCTCCTCTGATTTATGTGGCCCTGAATCACCCAGGATGTCAACATAAATTTTAGCTTCCAACAAGCTAAATATGAAGCCTGATTTTAGATATAATAGTCTTGTTCTTCATGTCTTACCCCCAGTCCACACACAGGCACTGGAGATCTGCTTGTTGCATTCCTTTGGAAAAACCTGACATCGAGTGCGGTGAAGTGAATCCATCTGTCAGCAACACTGACCTGTGCACCTGCATTGGAGTTCAGAACAAAATCCCAAAATAGCACCAATGAGCTTCAGGTTCTGGCAAAAATGGCTTGCAGAGGGCATGCTACACTCCTTGAGAATTCCCCTGGGGATGCAACTCCTTGGAGAGATGGATGGATACATATACAAGTGTATCCAGATCAGTTTAACCCAGAAATTTCAGGAGATCAGGTTCCCCAAAGGATTCCCTCAGTTGTTAAAATGTGTTTTATCATCTTTTCCCATTAAAGCTTGTGTTTGGTTTTTCCTGAAAAAAAGTCACTGCAGTGCAATTCTCAGAGAACAAAGCAGCACAGGCATTAGGAGAAAAAAAATGAAAGAAAACAAAGCCAAATAATTGAATGAGACCATTTTAAATAACTCCCAAATTGTCACAAGATCACAAAATTCATATACGAGGTTGAAGAAAGGGGGAGCTAATTTTCTCCAGGAAAAACAACATTTTCTTTCTATTATGTCAGTTTGATTTTTTTTAATTTACAAGTGTTACTGAAGACTGCATACACATGTAAATATTCATATTAAAAATATTCCCCTTGAAAAAGGAGGGGTGCAAGAGACATTATGGAAATGAGGCTGGATCAATACCAGAGGGAAGAGAGGATTCAAACCTAAAAAGACATTGGTGTGCTTCAAGGCCAGTGTTCAGGCTTTCACTTCTTTCCTTTTCCTGGACTCTGACTGCTACAGCTGTGACCTAAAATCTTGTTGAGCTGCACAGACAGTAGTGATGAAATGACTTGAAGACTGAAGAAATTTAAGGAATTCCCTCTGTCTGGCATATTGAGAAGTTCAAAAGTTACTCGTCTCAGTGGCTAAGCAACAGAAATGTCAGGTGTTAAAATATTTTTTTAAAGAAAATGAGAAAGGCAAAAGAACCACCAAAAGCTGGGTATGAGGCCCAAGATAACTCAAAGAGAATTCACACACATATTTGACACACCACGCTATTTTCCATCAGACCAAAATAGCAAGAGAAATTTTATCTTCTGCCTTTTTTTAACAGTTTGTCTTAAAAATCTGTATCAAAATCCTGATAAAAAATTAGGCTGCATATTTTCATGTATCAGAAAATACAGGGCTGCTTATTTAGTAGCACATATTTGTCAGAATTGCTGACCTTTTGACCAAATCCATCTATACAAGACAGAACACAGAAAGAACATAAAGGAGCCAGAGTAGAAGAAGGAGTTTTGTAGATTCCCCTTCAAAGGCTTTGTGGAAAGTAATTAATATAAACAAGCCCATATCCAGTAGGATGAAATTTAATATCTATTTTCTGCACTTCTCTTAGAGGCATGTTATGATCCAACATTAACAATGGGTTTAAAATTAAGAAATTTAATCTTTTATTTTTTCCCTAAAAGAAAATACTCTAGGAAGTTTTAATGTGTTATTCCATATATGGGAAAAAGAGTTTAGTCTTTTTTTAATTCCACCATGCCTTCACATTACTAAACGTGTCCCTTCTTTCCTTGGGTGGCACAAAGTAAAGGAGGGCTTTCCATGAAGATGAAAAGAAACAAGCAGTAGAGTAGATCAAAAATTGTCTTCTGAGCCCATCACTGATGTTTCTAGGCCAAAAAAAGCTCAAGAAACTTACTTCACAAAAAATACAACACTGATGCAAATACAAGATCTGGCAGGAAAAGGAGAGAAAACAGTTGAGGCAGAAATTAGTCCCAAAAAAAAAAAAAATTCTTGGAAAATCTACACCCCAGAAAACTGTCAAGGCAGAAGAGAAAGGACTGGCTTTCTTAAAAAAGCTGCATTTTGGAAGAATTTTGAGTTCCCTGAGATGTATAACAGAGAAAACGATGCAAGCAAAGCAAAAGCTTTCAATCTTTATCAGTTTTCAGAAATTTTAATCCATGGATATAGGAACTAGAAGGAGGAGAGTACCTGTATGCTTCCAAATTAGCTGGAATTTTATTTTGGAGAAGCCAAAGCAGAAAAATATGTGAGAAAGTTAAAAATTTAATGTCAGCAATTTTTAATGAAATGCTTTGATTTTTCTTTTGGGAGAAACTATATTTGTCCTTTTAAAATCTATTTACTCATTAGATTATATGCCCAACACCAAACAAAATAAAAACAAAAATTTAAAATCCCCATTTAAAATTCCCTTTTTTAAAAAGAAACTTGAGCTAAAATATTACAATAAAGATCAAAAGGGATTAAGAAACCTCCTTTAGTGGTGAATTTGAAAGTTGAGAACTTCTTTTTCAGAAATAAAATAAAGCCAGACATTGGGCTGGAAATTTTTGCCAGGCAGAAGATCTGTCCTCTGTGGAACAGCAAGAGTCACAAATAATTAATATTCTGATTAAGCTGTCCTACTAAAAATCCAATCCCTTCATTAAGCCTGAATCATTAACAGGCCACCAAAAAAAGAAAAAGAATCCCATGGATTTGACTTTTCAAGGATATTTCCTTTATTCCTGGTGGTCCCTGCCATTCTTGGAGTCACATTTTTGCTAAGCAAACAAACTGGCATGAAAAGAAAAGCTTTTCTCATCTATAGATCGATTAGATTAGATCATATCAGATCCCTGTAAGTCTGCTGAAATCACTTTGGGCCAGCCAAGACTGGAGCTGATGACTTTTGGTAAGAAAAAGATGAAAAAAATCAAATCAATAAAAGCTTCCTTCTCCTTCTCTTCTTTCCTAAATATATTCAATCACACGGAAGAGTACACAAATACATACAGTATTATAATTATTACAACAAGCTTTTCTACTCCCCAATATTTTCGTTAGAGATGCAAGACCTTTTCTATAAAAAGTGCAATTTCTATTTATTTTCCTTGAAATTATTTTCTTTCTATTTATTTTCTTTTTATTTATTTAGTGGCAACAGGGAAAAAAAAAAAAAGAAGAAAGAAAAAAAATAAAAAAGCCTGCCATTAGGAATGTCTTTAATTTTATGTTACTTTTTCCATCTGTATTCTTTCCATAGGAGTAAACCTCAACTCCAAGATGGTTTTTGAGATTTACATGTTTATTTCATTTTGTTTAATATCCTAATCGGTTCACAGTAAATTTGACCACACACACATACAGTGATCCCAGCTGTTTGACTGTGGCAAGCCAAGCCAAAGACATAGGCAAAAATACAACCCTGCTGCTGAAATCTTTGCAAAATTATAAACAAGACACTCAATATTATAGCTTGGTGTCCCACACCAGCAACAGAGATGCTAACACCATTTACAGGAAAACAAACTAAAAGCAACCCCCTGCTCTTTGGTTCTTAAAGGCTTCTAGTAAGGGAAAAACTTGCATTTAAACACTGGTGATGTCTAGATGTGCTCCTGGTTTGACCTAATGTTGTGGTTTCCATAAGAAGGTCTGAGGGGGCTGTGCTTTCCTGGCAGGTAGGGGAATGACTCAAGTTAATACTGGATGAACTCTTCCTGTATGTTTTTTCTCCCTCATTTTTTAGGGGGGCAATTAATTCATTATGTTTTGCCACTCCCTTCATTGCAAAGCCTGAGACAAACAAACCCAAGGGCTCATTTGCAGCTTTCAGGGCTGCTTCACTTTACAAGGGAAAACACAGTGAGAAAGCTGAGGCTGTGATCTTCAAAAGCAAAAAAAAACCAAACAATTTCACTTGGTCTGTCCTGGTTTGTGCCACACACTGTTCATCAAAACCCAGTCCTCAGTGGAAATATCCAGGGAGCCTGGACAGGGTGTAGATACCTGCCTGCATACCCTGAGCCACTGCCTTTATTTTTTAAGACATTGAAAGTTCAATAAAGCCAACAAAAATTCAGTCTACATCCATCAGTTGAGCAGAGGAAAGAGAACCAGGTGGCCAGATTGAACAATAAAATGAAAGAAAAATAATATTCAAAAAGCCCCGTTTCCCAAAGAATACACTGGGAAGCAGAGCCTGACAGTGGTGGCATGGACAAAACCACACCATCTGTGTTTCTCAGCAGCCTGGACTTTCCACAGCACATGGGTGCTCTTTATGGGAGACCTGGCTGAGCAAGGGTGAGATCACAGAGTGCAGAGATCAAAGCAGCCCACAGTCAGAGCCAGATAATGACTTGAGGATATGGAGGCATTTTGAGCTGCCTGCAGCTCTCCTTGCTCTGCTGGCAAAGCCAACCACAAGCTGAGCCACGCTGCCCTGTAAAGCTCCTTATCAACATTTCACATCTGGTCTGTGCAGCTTAATTTAATGATGATATGGTAGCATCCCCTCTCCACTGCACAGCACAAATTATCACATTGCTTTCTGAGGACATAAATCTCATTTAGCTTTCCTTCCCCTTCAGTGAATTTTACAGGCCAGGAAGCAGGATAAAGATATCCACCTGGAGGAAAGTAAGGAGCTTCTTATGTAGGCAGTGACTCTGAAAAGCACCCATTCCTGAGAAATGCTGCAGTCTTGTGTAATTAATACCTTTCCCCAAGCTCCCAGTGCCAGGCTACAGGCAGAGGACTGAGGAGGTTGATGTGCACCACATGGGAATGTGGTCCCTTTTGTGCAGAGCCCTTCAAACCACCCCCCTGGCACTGAGATTTATTTCTGTGAGGTTTTATTGCAATAGGAATGTAGAAGGAAAAATTCTGGTGGGCCCACTCCATGGTGGAGGCAGAGCTTCTCAGCCACCCCATAACAACATCTGGGTGCTGCCACCTCGATTTCACCCTCACCCTGAATCCACGGGAAAAAGTTTTCTGGCTACACAAGTTAAATCAATAAAAGGGGAATAAATTCCCAGCTCCATAACGGGGACAGTGGTGTCCACATTCCCATTCTTTCTCAAAAGTTTGTTATTATGGGATGGAGTGTTAAGGATCTGTCAGCATTTCTTTTACAAACCTCAGTCTTTAGAGGTTTATAAACGCAGCCATTTAAAATAACACTGCATTAAAAAGTAGGTATGTGAGTTGTCAGCAGTGGTGTTTCTGTTTTCTTTAAGATGGTCTAAAGACGTTTTAGCAGATTATTAGCCTTAGAAAGGTCAAAAATAATCAGAGGTGGTTTTTCGGCTACATTTTTGGCTACCTCTGGATAAATTATGGTTTAATTTGAAAAAACATTGAGTACATAATATGAACTGCCTTTAAGCAACAACAACAACAGAAGAAAGGAAGAGCCTCAGTTAATGGCCACACTACTTATGTTTTAGAAACAGCTCCTGCACAAGCACTGGGTATGCTCAGCTTTGAAAACTTTCCCTGTGATGTGGGTAATGGGATACAACAACAGTTACATGGATGGAGCAGTTGTTTCCAAGACCTGAGCTCACCCACATCACCTCCAGGCGACAAGCCATCCCCAAACAAGGGCTGTCCCCAAGGAAGCCACTCAGGATGGGGTGGCCGGGGGCTCAAGGAGGGGGCACAAGGGCACCTCAAACCCTCTGTCCCACCCAGCCTCCAGCAGCGTCTGCTGAACAGAAGGACCTGTGATCCCATTTCACAGCTTGGCATGGGCTGGCCTGTGAGCTGGTGGGCACTGACAGCACCAGCACCTCCTCCCACATGAGGAAGCCCAACAAGCCATGGGGGGACTGAACTCCAGTAGTGTGAACAGAGAACATGAGCCACAGGCATTTAAACCTTCATTTTGGATGAGCATTTGGCTCATCTCACCCTAGGTGATTAAGGGCCACACTTATGCCCATGCCCAGAACAATAATGGATTGATTTCAGCTGGCTCCTGCCATGGACATAAACCAGCTGAGGATAAGTCCAGGAGACCTCATGGTCTGTGAAACGGAGGGGGGAAAGACTGGAGAGGGAGAGAGAAACTGCCTCAAAAACTGCCTGTGTGCCATTAAATGCTGTTACCAGCAAAAAGTCAAAATGGTATTTTTAGCTTTCCCTTCATGAAGAAAATTACAGGCCTGAATCTTTGTTACAATAATTGCCCCTGAGATTGGCTTGCAATTATTTTGGTGAGTCTAACCTTCCAAAGTGAAATGACATGAACAGCACAGCATCCATGGGCCCAGGTAACAGCTTCTAATTATTTGCCATCAACTCTTGATCTTCTTTACCTGATTGTTGCTTCAAAGAGTTTCAGCAAGAAGATGGTCTCAGCACTCACCATTTATCTCAATGTCTTGGTAAAAGTTTTGGAGCACTTTCAATGGGCAGAGTGTAGACACTGCCTGTGCTGCCTGAAACACATTTTTAACTAACAAAGCAATTGTTTAGGGCTAAACATATCATATCAACCAGACAAGACACTTGAGTTCTTTCTTTTGATACATAATTATTAACATCCTTCCAGAATATCTATTTTAAAATTGTTTAAAATCTAATTAAAATTGTCCATACATAAGACTTTAATGAAAATTATGGGTGTGGACTAGTTACACAGAGTAATGACGTCAATGTAAGCTTCAGAGTTTGAGTCTCTGATCCTATAATAAATAACCATTTTCAGAGCTAGATAAAAATAAATGTAATCAGGATTATATGATGAAAAATGTAAATAATCTGATTTGTTCATTCTTCCCCTTGAAAAACCCATCCCTCCAGAGAGATTTGAAGACAACACCCCAGCCTGCCCTGAGTAAGTGCTACAGCTTCCTGAAGTCTTCTCCTAAGATCCCAGTGCTGCAGCACCTGCATCCTGAGAGCTGACCAGAACCATCCTGGAAAGGATCAAATGATATTTCTTTCTTCATCAGCTCTGAGCACATGCCATGTGCTGCCCTGATTCCCATTCCTGATCTTCTTTTCTCTCCCATGTCTTCTATTCATTCTGTAATTTAATCCTTCTCTCTCTAGCCTGCTATATATTAAAATATATATACATATATCTGATCCAGTCAGCCAAGATTACATTACTATTTCTATTTATTTATGTAGCCGTGTTTCTGTGAGCCTGCAACCAAAAAGGCAACAAAAAGCAATGCCTTGAGTAGCTTGTCCATGGTGGAACTCGCCTGGTGCTGCCAAGGCAGGGAGCTGCCCCCTCTCCTGCATGGAGATCTTGCCGTGACTCAGCTTCAGAAACTGTTTTCTGACAGCTCTGGCATTGCTCTTCTTTTCTCTTTCCTTCTCATATGTGCTTTTCTTTGGGACTACGTTTTGCTTTCTCCTTCCAGAAAGAAAATTGGAATCCAGCAATAACAGTAGCAGAAAGTGACCGAATCCGTCTTCATTAAAACTTCCCTTTCCCAGAAAAGGCAGTTTTGCCATCTCTAACATTGTCTAACCATGGTCAGAAAGAGTTTTCATGACAATGGAACAGTATAAAGGAAGATCATTCAAAAGCAAAAGCCCTAATATTTTGTATTTCAGATGCTTTCATGTCTTTTATTCTGCCTTCTGGAGTCAGAGATCTTTGTATACAAAGCCCCAAATATTATTTATAGCACTCTATGGAGACAGAGCCATCAGCACCCAGGCTGTCCAGACTTCTTCATCCGATTTTTGTTAGTACTGTACCACAAGCCCACAACATTTAGCAAATGAGAAACCAAGATGAGGGAGCACAACCAAACTGCCTCAAAATGAGCCTGTGCCTTCCCAACCCCCGCATGAGCACCCTGGCCACTTACAGCCTTCCTCCCTCTGAGGAAGCACAGATTCATTCTTTACCAGAGGCTGGTTTGTGCTATCTCTGTGCAGTCACCCACAGCATCTTCTCATCACCCACCGCTGCAGCTGATCTGGGTTTTTGCACTTTACTCCACTGGAAAAGCAGAATTTGACCTGCTGGTTTCATGATGCTGGTACTCTGGGTTTCTTTGTCACCCTCAGCCCAGGGGAATGACATTAATCCTGCAGCACTGCAAGGCAACCATTGCACAACACAAGAAAAATATAGTGGGAATAAACTCTGCAAGAAGGGATGAGGCTCTCACACCTTCACCCCACTGATCTCTGCTCAGACCTTGGAGAAGGTTTTACCTTCCCTATGTCCCCCTACAACCAGTCACAACAAGCCCTGGATCAACCCCAGACCACAAACCATGAGCCACCTTCTGAAAGCGGATACATTTTGTATTTAATACCACGGTAAATTAAAAAATGGCAGACCACATCAAACTTTTATTTCGCATACAATAAAAGGGTTTCCTCAGTCATAAAAAAATGGGCAAGGAGAGGAGGAAGAGGCCACCGCACAACAAATTCCTTCCTTACAGTCTGGAGAATTTGCGGGGGCGGGTTCAGGGGGAAATTTGCCAGTTAATAAAATGTTGTGTATGAATTATACATCAGGACTGGCCCCAAACATGAACCAGACACGGTATGGTGTGCTGGGATCATTGCACTGGCACAGTGCAGGATCACTTCCAGTTCTACAAAGACTCACATACAAGCTTTATCTCCAAGGTTTAAGCTCCTTCTGCCTCCAGTTAAACAGTGAGGGACATGTGTAAGTATTCACATGCTGAAGGACTTCATTTTACAAAGACAGCTTTGTTCTGCAAAGGTTGTCTACACCGGAAGAAATAATAAAACAATAGAAAGCAGGACAATTGTTCATCTCCTTGGTCAAAAAATTATGTGTGCATCCAAATACATTTCTCTTTATATATAGTTAGGCTTTGCCCCTTGCTTTTTCTGATGTACAAGGTGCAGATGTTAATAACAAATTTCCGTACCCAAAATTCATGCACATCAGTGGAGGAAAACCCATTAACTTAAAGGGGACATTGTAGCAGCGCAGGAATCCAGCTCTGCCGATCTTTCAAACTGAAACCAAAACTGATTCTAAAATCACTGTAGAGATGATGTTACTTTTGTAGCATCTCTGGCATTATGGCTGGCAAATAAAGGATTTGTGTATTCTGCATATTCCCCATGCTGCTCAGTGCCTCCCAGTGCCATGACAGTGCCACACATTCCACTGATAGCACGGTACACAGAGGCCTCATCCTGAAGTCTTTGTATTATGGATATGAAATCCCAGACAGGATGCAACAGACCTATGGATAAGCTTCTAGGAAAACCAAAACAACTCATGTCAGGATGGAAAGCAGTATATTTCTACACCCCAGCTGCCTAACCATTAATCTTTTTCATGCTGTATTTATCTGCTGCTCATAACAGTTTGTTTTATAATGCTTAGCTCCAGTAGCCTTCCAGGCTCGCACAGGGCAGCGAGAACAGAACAGGGTTTGCGTCTGCCATGCTCGTGCACCCAAATTCGCTGCCTCGCTGCCCAGCCAGAACAGTGTGGGCACCACTGCATGTAGGCAGCCTTTTGCCATCCCTGCCCCTCTCATCCCTGGCACGGCAGAGCTCTGTGGGGCACGGTTGTGGTGACTTCAGCGGGGTCACCGCGGCAGAGCTGCGCAAACACCGCGCCACGGGCGGAGCGCGCCCAGCACTCCCACAACTTCCACACCACGTACCTCCCATGCAGCAAGCCTGATAAATGCTTCAGGGGGGGAAGAAAAAAAAGGGAGGGGGTTGGGGGGTGGGAACAGGATATTTTAATTGACTTGACACTAAATTCCACTCCCTGCATTGAATCAACTGAGCATTAAATTCATGTGTCTATTATGGTATGTGCAGATGTGTCAGGGTACACACGTTAAGTGTTTCCAGTCGCTCTCTGAGTTATTTTCTTGTTGAATAAAAATCATGTGAAACCCATTAAAAGAAAGACCAACAGAATTTGATAACAAGATGCAACAGCTATCTAAGGTTTTTGAACAATCCCAACAATTTCAGGCGAGAAATATAACTTTTCAGCACTTCTTCCTAATATTCACTAGAGGTGAAGTATTTCCTGGAGTGCAACTGAGGGCTTTGAGGGGGTGTTTTGTTGGTTTGTTTTGTTGCATTTCTTTTTAATGTTGCTATATTAGCTTTGTTTGTTGGGGTTCTTTTTAAAGATTAACATCAAGGGAAGATGACAATATTTCTTTTTTTTAATGTTATGTCTTTGACAAAGCTGGATTGAAATATTTAGACAATTAGGATATGTATTTTTTCTGACAAATATGTTTAATTTTTTTAAGTTTTAAAATTGAAAGAAAAGGCCTCAAAATGCTGTAAACAAAATATTTTAGTTGACCAAAAGGAGGAAATTTTTTCAGGTTTTTTTGTACATGTGAGAATTAGAGATTTTAATGAGAAAATGCAGAACCTCTTGGAAAACTGTGCCATAGAGTACAGAGGAACCACAACATGGCCATTTCTGTTTAAAAACAAGAAGACAAGTCTCTGCTGCCCTAAGCCCAGCAGAGCAAACAGCATTGTATCAGGTGAGGATTTGTCCTCCAGGAAGAAAATCACCTTTTTTTCTCAGAGGTACAGCATCCTCCAGGCTAGTGTGAATCACCAGGGAACAGCAGAGGATGTGTCCTCACGCTTTTTAAACAATTCCCATCAAAATGCTGGTGGGAGCCAGCAGGGCTTCACAGCAGTAAGAATCCCCTTCTCTGGAGTGGGGATTGTACAGATTGGGCTTTGTACTGGAATGAAAGCAGCAAGTCTCTCTCAGGCCACCAAGGTCCCTGAAGTCACTGCATTCATTTGCACAATGTCCAGCACTTCTAAGTTGTTCACCTCTTTCTTCTTAATTTTTTTTTCATTAAACTTATGGTTTTGACTGATGAGGGATGAGTGAGATACTGAAGAAAATAGAGTCTGATATTTCCCTTGAATCCTAAACAATCTACCACAGCAATTTTCATTACTCCAAGAAAAAGAGAGTGGGAGAGAATGGAGGGAAAAAAAAAAAAAGAAAGACATTACTTCTCTGAATTACACGCCACTTTCATAATTCTCCCTGAAGTACCACACAGGGACTGTGTTGAAGGGAGGAAAATGAAAACAGCTGTGGAGGTTTTGGGTTACACTGCAGCTCCGTGCTGCCTTTGGCCCTTGCCCACCAGTGCAGTTTGTTCTAATCCTGGTCGTGAATGTCCGTATTTGTTACCGCTCACTAAGGCAAGTCTTCTGCCGCTTGGAATAATAAAAACTGTTGTGTGCTTATCTGCTAAGCTTCTCCGACAGTTGGAAAAAGTCATCGAGTCAGCAACGCGCCTGGCGCCCGGGGCTGTCACTCAGGGGCTGCCCGTGCTGGGACAGCAGCACTGTCAGAGGGGGCTTGGGACAGGCAGGGACTGCAGGGCTGGGAGCTTGGTGTCCTCCCATAGGGCTGGCATTGTCCTCTCACCCCAGAGCTCCCCTTTCTCCTCTTTTTTTTTTCTCCTTTTAATTTCTCCTACACGTGCCTCACAACAAAGAAGGCATCTCCACCAGTAAACCCGCTCCTAAAAATAGGTTGCATAATTTTTGGTAGAGGTTTTGGCTCCCAAGGCAGATTTTGATGAGCACAGGGTGACGTGTCTTCAGCAGTGCTGTGACTTAGAGCTGCCAGCCCTTCAGTTTCCCACTCTCATCCCCGTCATGCTGTCCAAGTCTCTCCATCCCTCCATCCTCCGCTCTCCCTTCAGTGCCACACTATTTCCTGCTGTTGCACTCCTATTTTCTTACTAATCCCTGACTTCCTCCACACTCTCCAAATAGTTCTCCTCAGCCTCAACTTTATTAACTTAAGCTGTTTATTCTTCTACCACTAGAAAGTAATTCTGTGCATTCCCTTTTCCTCCTCCATGCATACTCCTATCCCCACCCTCAACCTCTCTGCATGCTAAGAAGCCATTTGCCCCTTTGGAGAACTGCATCTATTTTTTCCCCAGTGCATTTGGGGGAGAAAAATCAGGGAGGGGGAAAAGACCAGTTCCTGGCAGCTCCCCACTGGAGGACAGAATCTGTTTTTAATTTAGGTAGTTAAAACTCTCAGCCCTGCTGGAATCTGGAAGAGGAGCGTGTGTGTGTCTCTGCGTGTGTGGTTATGTGGGCACTCGTGAGTAGATGGGACAGGGTGACATGTTTATGGTGAGTGTGTACACGTGGGGCTTTTGCTCATGTGGAAATGGTGCACTGTCTGTGGCCTGTGCTGCCTTACATCCGTAGGAAGCTGCCTGAGCCTGATGTTTCTGTCCATGTGGGAAAAGCCTAGGAGAGCAGCTGAGGGAAGTACCACCCAGCTCCACCACCATAACCTGAAAGCCTCCCCTGGGAAAGCCAGCTCACAGCACACCTTGAGGAGAAAACACAGACTGGAGAGCAGGAGCTCAGCCATGACCGTGGATTTGAGAGCATGAGTGCTTTAGCACCTCCAATCCTGGCCAAGGAAAACCAGCAGGCAACTGTTTGCTACTGGCACATCTCTCTGTAGCACAAACAACAGAGAGCTCAGCTGGCTTTTGTGTTCCTCAGGCCCTAAAACATGAGAACCCCTGCTTCCATACGTAGCATAAGCACATATCTCGACATAAAAAGTCATATATAGAACTATACGTGTATCCACACGTACACACACCTACGCAGACCTCCACACACACGCACACAGGACTGTGGCAGGCACTGTGCTGGGATCCCAAGGCAGTGTGGAGGGGAGGCTGGGCTAATGCCTCTGCCTCTAATGCAGGTCACTTCCTCTCCGGATCCCAGCAGAAGTGACTTATTACAGGAGCTTATAAAATCCCCCTGAAGAATAATTGCAAAATGAAACAAATTGCGCTAAGTGGCGGCCAATAATTTCACCAGGGACACCAAAGCTATTAGACAAGCCAGGAAGGTCCTCGTTTCCCCTCCACTCTCCTCCAGCTGGGACAAGCCCTGTCTAAGGGGCAATGTCATCAAAGCATGTGTTTAAGGGGTGATTAATTGTGCCTCCATCAAAGGGGAGCTGAAATCTCTCTGCCCAGAGCTGCTCGTGGCAATGGGTATATCCCAGCAGCGGGGGTCATCCCTGAGCAGCCAAACAGACACCCATAGGCCTGCTCCCAGCGCTTCTTCATCCATGCAGTTATCAAGTTTTCCAAGGGGTATGAAGCCACCTTTTTGCAGTGTAAACCCACCACTCCATATTTTACCCAGGCAGGAAGCAGAGGTTGTTCACTTGGCTGCTGCTCCTGTGGGATATCTGGATAATATTCTCATGTCTTCCCTAGTCTCTAAACTACAGCATGCACTTCATCTGCCTGCTCGTCTTTGGCCACCTAAGCTCCTTGTTTTTCTTTGGAACTCCTGAATTGCTGAGGGAACAAATTCCCCATAGTGTTGACCAGTGGTTTTGGCATCTGCTCAACAGCTGACCCAAGAGGAGATATTCTTCTGAGATGAAAAAAAAAGAAAAAAAAAAAAAAGTAAGAAAAAATATAACCCAGAGTACTCTCTCTCCCTTTTCCTTCTTCCTCAAAAAAAAAAAAAAAAAAAAAAAAAAAAAAAAAAATTCACAGAAGTGATGAAAAATGGGCCATGTGTAAAGAACTGCAGACCCCAGGAGTAGCTCTGGATTGAACTCCCTATTTATACACAGTTTTACATTATTATTTACTACAGTAATCAATGTAAAAACACTGCCTACCCTAGCAACCCCTGTGTCATATGGTGTGTATACATCACCTCAGGGAAGCAGGTCAGCTCTATAAAGAAAATCAGCCATATTTAACGTGAAACTCTGTAGTTTTTACAATGTTTTTAAAAATGTTTTACAACATGTAGAAATGTTTCCATAAAAGCAGACTTATTAATCCCAGTTTTAAGCTGTCTTTTAAAGTGGAGTTTTCTTACATAAATATTTTCCTTGTCTCCCCACTGCTCCCTGCCCCTCCTTTTAAATAAAGTTATAATAGAAAAAGAAATGGGTACTCAGACATGGAAGGCAGCTCAGCACTGCCCACCTCGAGTGGATCCCTGATTTCCCCCCAGAAGATGCAGGGAAGGAGGATGGTCATTCCCAGAGGAGATAAGTCTCCTGGGCATTATCAGCAATAGGGAATATTTGCAGGACTTAACATGTTTTCTTATGCTTATCCCAAAGACTGAGAGTCTTTGTACCAAACGTGAAGTTCTCAACCAAGAAGCTTAAATTAGGAACCTAAATGGGCCCCTTCCCCTGTCGAGGAGGGCTTCCCACAGCTCAGGTCTGAACTGCCCTCTGGAGATGCCTGTCCCTTTCTAATGCTGGAAAGACTTGAGGAATTACGTGTCTAACTTAGGAACAAGATGCAAAGCAAAGCCAGACCCTGTTCCTGGAGATGTCTCCCTACTCTGTACCCACCACCACACCCTGCTGGAGGCCCAGGAGGGCTGGACTGTGCCCACAGCTCTGCCACCCCCTGTCACCATGCAGTGGGGCTGAGCTTCCCACCGCGGGGTCGGAGCTACCACAGGTCCAACTGAGAAGGGAAATCAGCATGCCAAAATCCAGCTCGGGTCTGCACAGGGATCCTGACAGCAGTGCTTCAGCTCCTGGCTACTCATGGAACTGCAATTCATTCCTTCACTCCTGGAGAGGAGCAGAGAGACACCAGGAGCACTCAGCAAAGGCACCACTCCCACAGCACAGAATCTGGGCACTGCAGGTGTGACTGCACTGCTGTCAGAAATCCCAGGACAGCCCTTCCCACCTGAATAAAGTGGCAGTCACATGAGTGAAATCCATTTTTGCAAGATCATTCTCAAATCTGACTGGCAGAATCTTTTAGGAAAACCACAGAGCAGGAAAACACTATACAAACAACAAGTCAAGATTACTGCTTTTGAGATGACCATACATTAAAAAAAAAAAAAGTCCATTGCATTGGCATTTAAGGTTTCATCAGACAGATAAATATAAATTAACTCTCAGGACAAAAAAAGTTGCCCTGCCCACCTCCATTATTAACCCTTACAGTAATTCCCTTAGAGTAACAGCCCATTTTACAGAGGGCAAAACTGAGAAATAGAGAACTTGGTAACTTGCCTGAGGTTGCACATTTTAAATAAATCCTGACAGCCAGTGTTCAAATGCATCACATCTTTACAATAAGGACTGGATGCTGCAAAGTTTCATTAATGGGGGACAGACTGGCTGGTCCTGCCATCTGGCTGAACCTATTCACACCCACCACCAGCCTCATCTCTGTAATAAGTTTGACCTCTGCAGTGGGGGGATGCTGTTTATCTTCCCCGCTCTGCGACCCCACTCCACAGCTTCCCCGACTGCTCCTTCATTGGACCCAGATTTCCACCCTGCCTGCTGTTTTTTCAGCAGTAGCATTTTGGCTCCTGGCAGACTGCAGAGACATTTCTGTCGGCAGCTCAGGAATTCCCTTTGTGTCTTTCCTGAGTTTAGGCTCACCTTGATGCTAGACTCTGACCCCTCCTTAATGCAGAGGAATGTGTGAAAATTTTATTCCCCTTTTCATTAAGAACTCATTTAAATTCACCAAAAGGTGACCCAGCTCCCTCCACTGTGGCTATATTGTTCTCTGAGAAGCTGTTTTATTTCTGACTTAGAACTCAGTTGAAAAGTGGGGTCTCGCTTCCACTGATACAATAGTTTAAATTTTAGCATCAATGATGAATAAAATGATGCAGAGATATGTTTGAGGTACGTTTTTTATACTCATAAACAGTTTGACCAGCTATGAGGAAATGCTGCATGTCCCTGGTTTTAAGTGTCCTCCTTCTGGCTCACTTAATTAACAACTCTGGTAAGCATGGGAATTTGATTTTCCATTAAAACTTGGAAAAATATTTGTTTTGTTTATTTGTTTTTCACAACACACAAAGCAAAAGCCAAACCCATCATTTCTACTCTGGTTTGTTTTGTTTTCTTGACAAGTGAAAAATCAGCAATCCTAGATTGGAAGCGTTTTGGGAGCTGATCTGGAAAAGGTGCCAATGCAAATAATGTCATCCTTTGTGCAAAACAACATCCAGAGGAAAAAAAAAAAAAGAGAGAGAGAAGCTTTTTTCATCCAAAAAGCACTTTGGAAAATCAAAGCCCAGTTTTCAACTCGTTTTATTCTCAATCTGATTCTTATTAATGGCCCTTAATTTCCTGTGTGCTCAGCCATCACGGTGTTGTGTGTCACTGTGTCACAGCTGGTTGTGGGCACACCATGGGGATAAGTAGGGCTGGGGACAGCACATGAACATCAGGAGACACAGAGGACCCCATAATCAGTAGCAATATAAGCAGTGGAAAAAGCATTAGCTCGTTACCACTCCCAAGTGAAGGGAAGGTGAGGCAGGGCAGGGAGGAAAAAGGGTACAGGGGTTGTAGTACTCCCCTCTCCCTTATTTAGGTCAAGGCTTTCTTTATCCCATATACATCAAGAAATGCTCACCAACCTATTCAAATCACCCCTCTCCAGAACATTGACCACAAAATTTCCATCCATTTCTCCTAGCACAGAAAGACTGCCAGGTAGAGGCACTCGTGGTGCTCTTCCCTGCTGTCCAGAGTCAGTGCCCCCAGCATGCCAGGAGAAGCTGGCTACTCCCTGTGAGCCACAACCAGCTGCATTCTTCCCTATTTGTGCCACTTGTGTATTTGGTTTGCAGAGGCAGGGGGAGGAAAAGTGTCTAATACAATTTATTTTTTAAATTAACCTATTTAAAACTATAGATGCCGACTTTTCAGTAGTCTTCTGGGGGCTGTTACAAAGGGGCCCTGGTTGAAACCTATCTGAAGGGAGTTAACCACAGCCCTTTGCTTGCACATGTGGTACAATGTAGGCTCTTTATTGCTTTTCTTTACTCCCCACCCCCCCACACACATTTAAGATATGCAGAGTAGAGCTTTTCTAAATATCTCACAAGTGCGTGTGTGTGTGTGTGTGTGTGTGTGTGTGTGCGCTGGATTTATGGCAGAGAGGGGAACCTAATTCACCCTCAATTAACAAAACCCATGAGCAAGAGGGACTCGACACCAAGCTCCACAAAAGATGACAGGAGGGGGTGGCTGGAGCAGAGTCTAAACAGCCTAGTGAGACTTGGAAGTGACAAACACCCTGTGAAAGAGTTCACAGACCAAGATTTCAGGAGCAAGGGAGCCAGTGCACCAGGGAAGGAGGCCAAACTCAAGTCTTGTACATCCCCTTTCCATAAAGGGAATAGCTGGTCTGACCCGGTGTGTCTGAAAGCTCAGTCCTCCAAAGAACCAAGGCTTGGATTCACCTCAAGGTTTTGGGCTGAGGCCCACAAGCTGGGAGCAGGGTTACCTAATACCTCTGCTGTAGTTTAAGGAAAGAAATCTGCCCCCTCAGGCCTCTCCCAACATCATTTGGAGGCTTTTGTGCTTCTCTGCTGCCTGTCCAACCTCAGGTTGGGTTTTTGAAAGCCCAGCTGCATGTCCTCCTCTGCACTAGGTGCTGCTGCAAGGCAGGGCTTTGGGCTGTGAGCAGGACAAGCCACACTTCATCCATCACAGCCAAAGACAGAGCACTGGGACAGGAATACTTGGACCAGGTACCATGGCACCTAGGAAAAACATGGGTGTTGACAATGACATTTGTGTTTAAGAGTGATGAACAGCTCAGGCCATTACATGGTGATGCCAGATTCTGGCTCCTTAACCACAGGGGAGAGACAGAGAGCTTTGCTTTAATCCTCTGCTTTTGGCACCTCGTTGTCACACCCACCTCTTCCCTGGGACCATCAAGAGCAGCCAGGTCCAGAATCACATGATGGGAGAGCAGCTGAACATCTGCTCCCTGTCACAGCAGCTGCCCTGAAAAGATCCTCAATCCTCGCTAGCCACCCATCACCTTAGCGTCATGATTTCCACCAATTTTCAAGAGCAGCTTTTTCAGGTGCTTAGAGATGTCACACGTTGGGTGGCACCATAACAGGACAGCAGCTCAGCTGGTATAAATCAGCCATGACCAGCTGAATCCACCATTTAGCTCAAAGCTGGCATCCCAATGCCTACGATTCCACAAACAGCAAATCCAAGCTCATTTTTAACCTTGTGGGTTATTTGGACCTCTGATTTGCTGTGCTAATGTGCTTTTAACATTGTTTTTTCCTTGGGATGTGTGTTATATTAGCACACAGGCACCCTATATACACAGAGAGTCTGTAAAACAGGGCACTCATATAATTTTAAAATAGACAAATCAGTTTAAGGCATTAAAGTAAATCTGGTAAAAGAAAATCTCTCCTGGGTTGACATTTTGTTTGCCAAGTTTTAGCTTGGAATGAATTTTTATGACCAAGTTATAAACCCTCGAAAATAGTGGTTTATAATGGAAATCTTGACAAATCCTTAACACAGGCCCCATTGTAATATGTTCTGTACATATCCCATTGATCTATGGTAATAACAAGTTTTATATAAAATATTTTAACCATGGGAGCGACGTGGTTATCTTCAGGCTTCCAAAAATATTTTTCAAATAAATAGGTGGCTTTTTCAACTAGGCAAAATCAAGGAATTGAACATTGAAAATGACATTTAAATATTCATCTGGATAAAAAAAAAAAAATTAAAGAGAGAGAGTGGGAAAAAAAGTAAAACATCACAATAATCCAGAACCCATGATGTTTCTTTGGCTGAAAAGCAGCCAGTGATTAAGCAGCAATTCTGCTCTGATAAAACTCTCAATGTAGGATGGGGTATTAGCCATGAGCAACAGAAATTACTTTCTTAGAGGATTAGCTGTAGGCCTGAAACAATAAGCAACTTAAAAAGCAAATTGTTCCCTCAGCAGGCAAGATGATAAAACTGGGATACAAAGGATTTGTGTGCCTGGTCCTCAAACCCTCTTTCTCTCCCACAAGACACTTGGTGCCTTTGCCCCAGGAGCTCCTCTGAGCTGGGCTTAACCCAGCCTTGGGCTACCTGCATGTCTAAGCTAGAAAAGACAAGTCTTTAGCTCTGCTGAGGCCAGGGGTATGATATCCATGGGGAAAAGAAGCAGCTGGAGCTCAGCTCAGGTACCAGCCCATGGTACTGCAATGGTGGTGATGGTGCTTCAAGGATGGGGCCAGTGAAGGACAGGGCAGGTGCCTTTTCCCAACACCTTTTACCCTCAAAACTATGTTTGACCACCACCACCACCATGCTCTAGACTATAAAATGCATGTGTGTCTAGGCAGGCAGCCACCCTGGGAATGGAGAAAGGCAAACACTAATTCTCAAGGCAATTATATCTGCAAAAATACTTATCTCTGAAATATTCTTAAACCATGACTCTTCCCAATATCTGAAAAATTCACAGCCATCATTATTTTGCATTACACCATCCTCATTAGTTAAGGAAGTTCAAATTCACAAACAAGAAACTGAGGCACATAATTAGAAGAAACTAGGGGGATTTGGGCTTTTTGAAGATATTTAGATATTGAACCAGGCATGCAACCAAGATGCCAAGAGATTTTTGTGGACAGGAGTGCAAACCATTGGTTCCAAAGAGGAAGTATATACTTTGCTTTAAGGTATCACATCTTGTCTAAGCAAGTTTTCCAGGCTCTCTTTGGAATCAGTTGAAAAAGTCACAACATGAGATTATTGAGACCATCCTAAAAGAGTCACGATGAATCCCTTCCTGGACAGTCCTATCTGCCTTTTCCCTAATGAAAAGGTACCTAAGGATGCAACCTTGATAAGGCCCCTGGAAAGAGTCGAATGGCTTGACTTGGCAAAACAAGAATTTGGACTTGTGCCTCCATTGCCCTCAGCAAGCCTGAAATTACCTCATTTACATCTAAATAACAGGAAAACATGAGTATTTTGAGAGTATATAAATGGGCATATGCAACTTGATGGACTTAAAGGTCTTTTAATACTAAACAATTGTCCAAAATAAAGCTGCTTCTATGCTGACAGATGCACGCGCAAGGAGAGAACTACACTTGCCATAAGCCTGATTTGTCCTGACTAACAAAAGCAACTTCCTCCTCACCCAGTCATCCCAGACCATGGCTCTGAATTCCTGCACTTGCAGCCAAGGGAGCAAGCCATTTTCATCTCTGATGCATTCCTTTTACTTCCATTGAAACCGATTACCACACTGCTGCTTTAGCATGAACATAAATTTTTCCGACTTAACATGTTGCTTTAGGACTCGGTTCCACTCGACAGTAGACTTCCATATGTGCTGTAATGTTTGTGTTTCTAAGCAATGCCTCGGCAACCACATCAGGGTTGCCGAAAGACGAAAACGAAAAGCCTGCTTTTTAATTTTCTTTTGCTGGTGATCTCGGTTGGAAACTCAAAGAAGGTCATCTATCTTCCCCAGAAGAATTGTAGCCCATAAGGCCAACATGTCGTTAACACACACCAAAAACATTTTGGTGGCATGTGTCTATCTTAGGAAAAAAAAAAATATATATACTTTACTGAGACTAAGTTGGGAGGAAAAAAAACATTTAATTTGCTGACACGTGAGAGGCACAAAGATCTTTTTCTTGTGGAAAATGCCAGCAGGTGTTGTTTAGGGATGTTTCTTTCTTTTTAAATGCCAGAGTAGTTCCATACAAACATGCCTGGAAGTATCCTTTTGCATATTTTGTTGAATTCTTGACAAATTAGCTGCATAAACTTGAGTAATTCCATTTTGCAGCCATTAATGAATAAGAAAGTTTATTCAGATGCCTTGACCACAGAGAATAATAACTTCACTTTTCTTTCCCCTTTTTCCTTTTTTTTTTTTTTTTTTTTTAAGACTGAGATCTAAATCTCATTACAGTCTATAGAGAGACACAGATATTTTAGCATCATTATGAAAATCTAATCTGACACATACTATAGAATTTCACTCAGCTACTCCTGTAGCACAGTGTAGAATTTATGCTTGACTGAAGACCAGCCCCATTATTTTGCTGGGCTATGAGAATCGAGCATTTATGCCTTAGTTCTAGAAAGCATTTAAACACATGCTTAAGTCCCTCCCCAGTCAATAAAAGCACTTAAACAAATACTTTGTTCCTGCTGAAGTCAACTGGATGTTGACACAGCAAGTACCTCGCTGAGCAGAACAGGCTGCTAATGGGGAGCCTCAGGGAGCTGCACTACTGTACTTCGGAGCTTAGAAACAGAGATGCACTTCTTCATTTTTATAGCAACCAAACAATAGACTTTCCATCCATTGTGATGCTCAAGGATGTTAAGATTTGGTCGTGCCTGGAGCTGGGGTGCAAAGTCAAAAATCTGTATAAGTGTGTATATTTCAGTGAAGAACAAAAATTCTCAAGAGCTTCATATTACTCTTTCAACAGTCCCTCAGCCAGGCCACAAGCAAGCCCATTCAATGCTTCTGCTGGGAGATATTTATAAGCAACTCAGCCTCTGGCAGTGCCCAGGTGACCCCTTCCACACATCCCTCCTCACTGCAGACACTCAGATCTGTCTATGGTAAAGGGCACCCAAACTCCCAAAACATCTGCTTCCACAACACCGAATGCTCCAGTGAAGAGTATTCCTGCTGGTCCCCTCTGTGTCTGATGGTTGTCTCCCTATCAAGAAGACCATTGTTAAGTAAAGCTCCAGCTCTTTGTCCCACTGCCCCCATGGAGGGTCCCCCAGCCCCGGAGCTGCGTCTCACGGCACAGAACCTCAGTGAGGCTGCAGGATATTCTGGCTGCCTCTGCCTTTCCTCTTCCCCGTTAGAGGCTGAGCTGGGTTAGTTGGAGGGAGGAAGATGCTGAGAGCTGCTATGGCCAGGTTTAGTGGCATTTTCTTCCCCCCCCCTCAATGGTATCTGGATTCAAGGGGGCAGCAAGACCTCTGGGAAAGAATCTAAAAATGAGCAGATGGGTTTTTTTCAGTGATCCACAGCAACTGTGACATCTCCCCTTTGAAGCCCAGTCCAAGCCCCAAATGCTGCTCCCCTCTCCTGATGGCAGGCAGGGGGTGGGCTTTGTGCACAACCCCCAGCACCCACGTCTGGGGCAAGCAGGGCTTGCTCTGCCCATGCTGCTGGGCAAAGTCCCACAGAAATGGAAGTTACTGTAATTATAGATTGTCTGAACATATGGTTTCAGGGATCTTTCCGCGTGTAAAATTCATGAATATGCATCAAAACTAGATGTCACTGCTTAAGTTACATAATCCTGCACAAACATATATTTAAGAGGAACCCAACATCCTCTGTTTTTTAAGGGGCTTTAGCTGTGATTAATTCTCTGAGCTTATTAATCACAACATGTGTTAGTGTTTGATAAATTGCCCAAAAGTTGCATTAGCTAATAAGTATAAGAACAAAACGAAATAGTTTCATCTGTTTTTATAATAAGACAAAGAGCATCATGGGAGCATACACGGTGGTCATGAATAAAAGAGAAACATTCATTTATGATAATTGGTTTCAGCTCCCCGTTTGGCTGGTTCTTGTGACCTAAATGTATCCAGTTGTTTCCTTTCTTTCCCGTTGGTTTTTGGGTCACTCCTAATGGTTTAATTCAACAAAAAATGTCTACCATTTCCTGTAACCTCTGTCTTTTTTCATTCCTCCTTCCAAAATGTTTTTTTTCTGTGCAGCATCTAGAGAAATCTCCCTCTCTCTCTCTCTCTCTCCCTCTGCTTCCTTCCAAGTGAACAAAGTCAATATTGTTGACAGAGAAAAGGTTTAACTCCAGGCAAAAGGAAAAAAAAAAGTAATAGTCATTTATTTGTCTCCACTTCTGAGTTCACAAGGGTTTTTTGTTTGATCCTGGCGGTCAAGACTTTGACACGGAACATGCCCCCTCTGACCATGAACAATTTATGGAGGGAGAAAGAGACAAAAATCCTCATTCATGTTTAAGAAAGCAAAGGAAATGGCTGTAGATTAATATTTGTGCATTTGTAGCAAAATTTCTGATAGGTCTGTAACACATTCAACCACCCTAGTTGAGAAACACAAGAGGCAAAACTCAGCCCTGGAGAGTTGAGTTTTGTTACTCTTGGACACCTTTCAAAACATCAGCCCTCATTCTGCTTTTCTTAGGGCAGCTTTTTCCTCCAGCAGAGAGTGAAAAACGTTGTATGGCATTTGCAAGGAGGCGGCGCACGCTGGCAGGGGTTACCTTGAAGCACAGGCAGGGAGCACTTGCCATGGTCTTTCCATTTGCACTCATGCCTGATACTCCCTGAACACTGCAAAATGCTTTTACATCTCCCATTTACCCTGCTCAAAGTGACAAGGAATGAATTTTCTAGCACGAGGCCCTGAGTTTGAGCCAGTGGGAGATGTGGCACAGCACAGCACTGGGATGCCAGAAGGGTGTTAGTCGAGATATCCTGTGCCATCAGGTTTCACCACATTAAAACTTCTGGGGCTGAAATTCTCCTTTGCCAGGTGTCTCCCTCCAGCAGTTTTCTAGGAAATCAAGGAGGGTGGGAGAGGGGGAAGCCTGGCAGTTTTCCAACACAAGATTAGAGAAAAGTGCTTAGTCGATATAAAAAATCTAACAATTATTTTTTTGGAGTTGCTCTCACGCCTCCATCTTCTGGAAAGGAGTCTGGAAATTTGGTGTCACCCTGGGAACAGGGATGTGCCTTTTACATCCAAATTTGACAAAGGCTTTGAATACGTCCCACTGAAGATTTATTAGCCTTTGGGAGAAAAACCTCTACAGATTCTGTCTGCCTTGATCTCGCTCCATTTTGGGGCTTCTAGGGCTTGCTTCTTCTGGGGATTGCTCAGGACTTTCCTTGCTATAATTCCCTTCCTGGCTTCTGGACATGACTGTGGCTCCAGGCATCAGAAGAGTGAGCTAAAAAACCATCTCTGTAATCTTAGGCCCTGCCTGGACTGCCACCAAGTCCCTCACTGCCCAAATCAAGCAAAGAGGAAAGCAACAGAACTGCAAAGCAGGAGCAATGGGGCAAGGGACAGGGAGAAGCCAGGAACAAACACCTGAGGGGAGAGATGCTTGATATGACATCTGGGAATTGGGATGAGGAAGAAAAATGAGGCAGGATAGTCTGGCAAAGATATATAATAAAAGCATGGATAAAACATAAGCACAAAGAAGATGATGAAGGCCACAGATAAGGCCTTAATTCTCATGTTTCAAGGCTTCTGAACTTCAGCTTTAATTTCTCATGTAAAACATCTTGTGTCTGTTATCATTTCTAGACTACCCCAAGCGCTCTACCAAACGGACCAGGAAACCAAAAATCAGCAAAACATCTCACTGCTCCACCAAACACCCACTGAAACAGCTGACAGGCTAAAAAGAATGGCAGGAAGATGTAATGAGGGCAGAGATAGATTAGAAAACACCATAATTTTGAGTATGCTGATGGTATGTATGAGGTGTGGTGAACTGCAGCAGTAAATCAAAGTCTGCTCTTCAAACTCTCACACAGCTGCTATCCGGAGACCCTCTGGCTGGAAATCATTTCCCCACAAAATCATGGGTATAACATAAATATTCATGTGATTTTAACTATACAATATCTAGGAAATTTTTAACCCTTAAGAATCACCGTTCCTTGCAACCTTGAGCAGCAGAATTTCAACTTTCTGTTGCTGAAATCTCTACTTGCCCATTGCATTACACACCTCAGAGGCTGAGACTTTCAGAAAAGAAATCCCAGTTGGAGAAATTCCTGCTGAAGTCATGGGCATCGCTGACATTTTGTAATGTGTCAGTACCCATTCTTAAGCATGCAGTGGGGCTGGGAGGATAAATATATTCAGGATATGATAGGACACATTTGGAGAGGACAGCTCTATCTGCAGCCAGTAAACACTGAAGTCTAAGCACAAATTGCACCATGTGCAATTGCTGAAGGATGCTGGAGGACTATTATTGTCAGCTGGGTCTGGCACCTCTCCATCAGGGCAGTTTTTCTACTCAGCAGAGAGGCTGCCCACAGCTGAGCTCTTTGTCACAGCCTGGATCTGGAATGACCAACCCTTAGCTCTTGGGAATGACAATTTGGCGCCGTCACCAAGGGTCATGCAAAGACTCTTCTGCCTGCAAGGGAGGAGCAGCCACTGCCTTCCCTGAAATAGTCCCACCTTGGCTGCTCTGGTTTGGGGATGTATTTGACACAACCCCCATGCTCCCTGCAGCATCACCCAGCACAGATAGAGCCTCAGAGAATTTGGCTGCAAATCAATGCACCTCCCCTACCACTACAATAAAGCTTGTGACTGCAGGAAAAACAGCATGAGGGCCAGAAAACTCCTTACACATCAGAAAATTAAAACCCACTGTCTAGACAAGAGATCAGGAATTATCTTAAATTTCAAGAAGTGATAATTGACCAAGCGGAAGGGGAAAAATAAAGGAGAAAGCCTTTATTGAAAAAAGGGAGGATTCTTTCTTGGTACATCATACCAATTAAGGGGAAACTACATGAATTCCCTGCCAGTCCTGTTAAAGGATGACTGCAGCAAGTTTTGTTCCTAGCTCTGCCTAGTTCTTCACTATCATGAAAGGCCCATGTGTTTTATTGTGTATGGTCCTAGTGCCAAAACTTCTCAAAGGAGACAGGTTTGTAACTACACAGGACACCTGTTTTGTGTCTGCAGGCAGGAGTCACAAATGAACACATGATTGAAGGGAACTGCAAATCTTAAAATATGACAGGCATCAAAATGTTATTGCATCCTCTCAACAGCTTCAGAAAACTGTTTTTCTCTAAACTTATCAAACCAGGGATGACAGTGGTGCCAACTTCTACTGAATAATAATAGAAAAACAACTACACCACAGACTTTCCAACAGAACAGACTGAGTAGCTTTGTGGGGGAAAACTAGCACAGTGCAGAATACTCAAACACGTTATGGATAAGGTTTAACATCTAAATCTGCAGCTACTCCAGAAATACAAAGATATACCTTTAGCAATACACTCTAGTTCAGTCTATCCCACTTATCTCAAGAACACTTTAAGATGATCTGCATTCTACACAAAAGCAGGCATGACAGCAAACTTGGCATTACAAAGCACTTCTGTTCCTGTTTTGGATGATCACATCTCATTCTTGAATGGGACCTTTACACATCTCTCAGATGCAGAGAGATTCTACATAGCTGTTGGTGTGTGGGTTTAGCTGTGAGAAGTGACTGGCTTTAAATCTTATCAAATTATTTCAATTGCATTAATTAAGCAGCTTCCTTATATCCCCAAACATCTCCAATTAACCATGCAGCTCTAGGAATACTGGATTTCCATCTTTAGAGATGCTGGGGTGAACCTTTCCACTCATACTGAATTCACCATGAAATAAAAAAGCTCTCTCTCTCCTAAAGTACAAATTAGGCTACTGTAAATAAGGCTTGGGCTAGATCTCACACTGCACAGGGCTCTGCACAGTCGCTCACATCTTCAGTTTACACAAACAGTGAGTGTATAAAAACAGCTGTGCCATTTTTCCATGTCCTTCCACTCAGCCACGTGCTTTCGAAATGGTTCAATTTCTTTATATGCCTGAATATGCTTTCTCCTGTTTCTCTGTTTCACCAAATAAAACATACCTCTAATCCAAAATAACCAAATCCCCAAATAAGTGACTCTTGAATGAACATAAGAGCACATTCTACCATATTCCTTTTAGTTTCCCCATTTATTGACCTCTCTTTTGTGCCTACCCAGTTGACTGAAGGGTGTGTTAACATGCACAGCATGTCAGTGTAATTCCACCGGTTGGGATTTAGGAGTGGTTTTGCATATGAGACCAGGAATTGCTCGCCTTGCAAGTTATGGGGATGACATGCCTCTCATTATGACAGGCTGAGAGACAACCTGCTCTGTCCCCAGCTCCAGGCACATTCCCTTCCTTCTGCCAGGGGCTGGGGTTTCTTTCACAGGTGCCAAATGGCAATTTGGGGTCGTTCACCTGATGTTTCCAAGTCTAGCTCTGGTTGTCATGACCCTGTGAAGAGCAGCTCTGCCAAAAGGCAGAGGGACAGGATTTATGAAATATCTAACAGAAAAGAACTCCCAGAAGTGGCACATGAACCACAGCCAGGTCTGCTTCAGCAAGGCAAGGCAGAAAGTTATGTCACTGCAAAATGCCCTTACAAAGGTGTCACTTTGGCAAGATTAGCTCCTGCAGAGTGGTTGCTCTCCTGGCACTACAGCCCGCAGAGATTATTAAAACTGAAAAGTCATTCATAAAAATATGCAAGTCCTAGAGAAAACCTCTCCTTCCTTTCAAGGGACTCCTGTGTGGGATTTGGGATACCCCCACTTCACACCCAGCTCTGTGTTTTCAGGCACAGAAAGGGGCTGCAGGAGGGACCATCCCACAGCATCCTGAGCCAGCTGCAGGTGCAGAACTGGCTCAACTCAGAAGCGGGGTCAGAGTGCAGAGCAAAGTGCTGGTTTGGTGTCTTCACTAGATTTGTTTTAAAGGTCTGCAGTTTTTCACACCTCAATCCAGCCAGGCAGGCAGCAATGCCAAAAGATGGCTGTACAAACTCCTCTTGGCTGCTGTATGGAGGAACTAGAATTAACACAGCGCAGGATAGCAAAGGTCCCCAGAATCCTACAGGTAAAGGGTGAGAGATGGAGGTGATAACCCAGAAATGGGGTTTTTTTTTGCCATCTCACCAACCTCAAGTCTAACTTAAAACCATAGTCAAAAGACTAATGATAAAGAAAAAGCCTCTGCCAAAAAAATTTAGGCAGGACATTCCTGCCAGAATATATGTTAAAGAAAGACACACAATTATTTTTTAGAGTTGCTGGCACAGTGCTTTCAGGAAACCTTTCCCTTTAAACACTAAAATTAAACAAACACATGAAACGCAGGGAGAAATGTAATTACTTTATAGCTTGACTTTGGTCTAATGCCTCGGGTATCCAGTTCCTTTTCTTAGTGATGTGGAAACTCAAATTCCCCCCTAACGGTGTCATTAATTCCTTGGCCTGGAGAGCCCAGCTTTCCTGCTGCATTTTGCATCAGGAAATCCCAGCTGCCCGCACCTTGCTCTGAAAAGGGCTCCACAGGTGACAAAGGAGCTCCTGCCCTGCTCCCAGAACAGGAAGGGGGCAGGAGGGCTCCCCTATCTCCTATGAAAAGGAGGGGATTAAAACAATTGGGTTGCCAAAAAAACGGGTTGAGACCCAGGCGAAGATCTAGCTCCTCTGACCTCCAGCCCTCCCAAAACTCCCCTCTCCTGCCAAAAAAAATGACAAGGGGTGTCTATTTCTGCTTGCCTTTTTCCTAAGAAAAACACCTCCCCCTCTCCCTCCTCATGTCCCCCCGTGGCTCTTCCTCCCGCACACAGCTGGGGCTGGCTAAGGTTCATGTTAAATGAACACCCAGTTCTAAAACACACCCGGGATGGCATCCAAAGGCTACCAGAGGCTGTCGAGAGACTCCCACTGGTGTGGGCGAGCTCGTGTACCCCCCATTGACCACCACCCTCAGGCCAAGGGCAGCTGTAATGCTCTAGAGAGAAAACAAACAGGTTTGGGGGAGCACAGGGAGCCCCGTGGGAGCAGAAGCATCTCCCCCGTGCTTACCTTCCCCCTGCCTTGCCTTGTGGGATGCTGAGGAAATCCTAGCTCCTTCCCCGTGCCCAGGCAGCTGCTCCTGAAAAAGGTTTTCTTGGGCACTGCACAGAACATCCCAGCTCTTTTCAGACTGAAATCTTTTGAGGTCGGTCCTGGAAGCAGCCCTGTAGCTGCCTGCCCTTTGCAGGCTGTCATGCAGTTTAGCAGGAGCCCAGCCGGACTGTGTGAGTTTATATCCACCCCTGTGACACACACACACACACAGAATGTGCCTGGCATCTGAAGCAGCCCATGCTGGATTTATCCCTTCCCTTGTTGCCAGTGACTGACATAAGTGCTGGGAACTCTTGGTGGAAAACTGCTTATGAGCTTTGGGCTTGATCCAAACCCCACTGAAGACAAAGACTTGTGATTGCTTTGGTGCTGGCTTTGGATCAGTCCCATTATCTCTGCCCTGAGAGCAGTGTACAGACAAAGCAGCAAGGACTGGGGCACTGTAAGCCTGTGCCCAGGGGCCCATCTCAGCTGAGGAAGAGAGAGGCAGGGAGATGCATCTGAGCCTTCCTTAGAACATCCATGCAAGGCCCTCCTGGGAGGGGACTAGCCTTGGGAACTGCCCATGGACACAACCCTCACTCCTGGGTGGAGATGCCCTGCTTGGGAGCAGACACACGGATTTCTCTGCTCAGGATTGATGTCAGCCACGCAAAACATCCAGAGCCAGACCTACATTCAGACTTCAATTGTGCAAATCATCCACTTCACAGGCTGAGTCTGCTTTTATCTGTCAAACACCATCAGTTTGCACACTCCAACACTAGACACATTCATGTGTCTCACAGGTCACAAGTGTCCCCATGAGCTCTTCCCATTCCACAAGAGACTGAAAGAGAAACACTCTCAGACTCCCTCCCACCTAAAAATCCACAAAAACATTTGTTTTGTGAACAATTAAGCAGCAATTAGCATTCTTCCTGAGTAAGAGGCTGCCTGCAGAACTGAAAAATGATTTGACACTATTTCATTCCATTTCTCCTGGCAGCACTTCCTCTTAATTTACTAAAAAAAAAAAAAAAAAAACCCGAAAAAATAAATTGTTAAGTCATGCTTTTCTATATTAAGGCATCTGTTGTAAGGCTTTTTTCCCACTGGGAAAATAAATGAGAACCATGAATCACCAAATTTACCTAAGAAAAGTGCAAAACAATTCTCTGTCCTGGGATTATAGAGTTGATGGCTCATGACCATTTCTCATAGAGTTTAGGCTACACAACTTCTGTAGAATAAACTGATTTCCATTGGAGGTAAAGGGGTTTTTAACTACCACCTTTCCACTTGTGCCAATCCTTAGTGTGGATACAGTTACACTATACTATGACAGCTCTCCTTAGGAAACTGGCAAACATCTTCCTTGAGCCTTGTTTAAAAACACATTTGAATTCCTGCATTTTAACAGACTACCATGTGTCAATGGAATGACAATAAACAGCAGTGTGGGTGTCCTTCAAAGGAGAGGAGCAAGAGCCAAAATGAGTTGCCCTTGGCTCTTTGTACAGAGGCTGGGGCTGTGATCTGGCTTGTGTCTGAGTTGGGCTCAGACCCTGCAGCAATTACCTGGCTCAGCAGTGGGTGGGAAGGTGTGACAATGCACTGCCCTGCCACAGAGCTCAGCCCAAACAGTGCTAGCCTAATGCCCTAATAGGGTAACTCTGGGGAGCAGAGCAGCCCCGACAAGTTTCAAAGTCTGTTGACATTTTTGTGATGCCAAACTCTGAAAATCACAGCTGGTGTTGAGGGTCAGGTAACCCTGGGCTTGAAACAAACAACACTAAGTTATTTTTCAATCCTGGCTTGAACTATAGCTTTGCAAAAGCCTGAGTCTCTAGGATTTCCCACCCTTCATCCAAAGAAGTGGAGAGAGAGAGTGAGGATTTAAAGGGAAATAAGTTAAACCTCATAGCATGCAAAATGAATTCCCTAACCAGAAGGGTCTTGCCACATCCTCGGAATGGTGTCACAGCTTGAAAACATGCCTTGTTCCTAAGCTCATTTATTTGCTAGGAAAACTCAGCCACTAGTATGTCTTAAAGAAATCCCTAGAAAGGCATCTGCAAACAGTTGCAGTGAAATTTCAATTGCTGAGTGTAATTCATGGCAGAGCGAAACCCTGGAATCTCTGAGTGCAGGGCACAAATAGCTCAAGGAGGTGTTTGGTACGAAGGAAATGGTGATGCTTCTTCCATTTCCCATGAATATCATATGCACTGCTTCAGCCATATGTTGTGTTGAATCTGCCACATTCTTCAGTGGTGGGCACAGATGTGGACAGATCTGACAGATCAGGGTCTTAGGGTCACACAGGAGTAAATTGGGGGCAGATGATTTGAGCGTCACAGCTTATTTTTAGAAAAAAAAAAGGGGGAAAACGATTGCTAAGAATCATTTCTACCATGTGTCTGAACAAGAAACGCATTTATCTCACCTAGTAAAAACAAAGAAGAGTTTCTCTCAAATAAGGAGTTTGTTTTAAGAGGCTAACAAAGATTGTTCTATGCACTCTATAGATCACAGGTGCTGCAGAGAAGCACAGACTTTGCCATGTATTTCCGTGCTTCATTAACATGTATTATTTTCAGATGGTCTCCAACAGTGTTCCAGTTTTACAGGCACAGAAGTGACTCCTTTGACAAATAAGCAAAGTTTCTTCTCAGTTGCCTGGCTTACACTATTCTCTGGTTATTCCTCTGATTAGTGCTATTTTGCTTACTTGTTCACTGTGGGTGATAAAAGACATCAAGGAAATGGAAAACACTTTCCCAAGAATATAACCACTGCTAGGAGATGGAACAGAAAACAAGGAAAAAGGAAATCAATGCTTATTCAAGCCCTATAGGCCACCAAGATACAGCAAAAATGTAGCAGATTCCTTCATGTCTATTATTTATGCTCATAAGAGCGTATTACACACACATTTCTGCCTCCTGCTGTACAAAGTTTAAAAGGAGAGAGTGAGGATGAGGTCACATTTCTTCATGAGTTCTACAAACTGCACTTGCCCAACATGTACTTCTATGAGGTGAGGCTCTGTAAAGCTAAGGCAGAACTCTAACCCAAACTGCATTTGCCAAAGGACAAGAAGAATGTTTCACGACACTGCCTGCCACAGGATAGGCTTTTCAAAGGCTGCTTTGAGAAGGAAACCAGAACAATGCTGATTGTGCTAGAATGGTGAGGACAAGGTGCTGATGGCAAGAGTGTCCCAGCCAACCCAGTCACCTAAGTCTTTGTGTTATGGCCATGCCCAGCCACTTGCAGTGGATTTTTCCAGGCCATCAGCTCAAATTACTAATAGCCAGCATGGGACATTTTAGTTATATCAAGTAGACATTTACCCTGCTATGAACAAACCAACCTAGGCCCCAGACATGCTGGAAATTGCTCAGAGAACAATGTCACCCCTTTGCTACCCAAGTCCAGTGCTCTCCTGAGCCTGAGCAGGAATGGGGTGAAGCCAATCTGAAAGCAGAGCTGGAGCTTTTCCATTTCCTCTTACAAGCCACTGAGGAGTTGTAGGTGCAATCAGTCATAATTTTTTCCCTGTGTTTTCCCCTGTCTGTTTAGCTAAGAATAAATGGTCTGGATTGATAAAGTCTAAACTCTACTGATTTTCCTGCACCTTGAGGTTTCACACGGGCTGCTTCTGGTTCTTCAGAGGGGTCACACCAGCTGGCAGAAGGATTCAGATGGGATTTAAGCTGTGTGAGGCTGGGCCAAAACCGTGTTAAATGTAGCTCAGTGATTAAATTGTTGGAATAGGGATCAGAAAGCCCAGTGTGTTAGCGAAATATGGACATTTTAGCCCAGCCATCTAAGCTCTGAGCAGGGATCATGCCATTTAAATCCTTTTGTCAACCAAGATTCACAGTGCTGAGACGATGATGGGAAGGTGGAAAAGGTAGTATTTTGCTGGCCTGATGCTTTGGGGTCTTCATGAGCACACCAGAGCTGTGTTTTGCTCAAATACATGGCTTTGAACATTGGAGCCCAGACAGGAGTGCCAGAAGAAAACAGAAGCCAGACAGAAGATGGGATGCTACAAGAATTGAAGACACTTCAAGCTAACTTTTCTGTGGGATTTGTTTTTAGCTGGGTCAGCTTCTTGACCTGGATAACAGAAAATTCCATATAAAAGGCAGAGGACCAGAGCATATACCCAGGCTGAGAAAAAGAACCACCATTTTCATAGGCAATATGAGTTTATTTCAGATGAACCCAGCCATTTTAGCTGAATGTCCCTATAACCTGGTGGTTCAGAGCAATTCCAATTAGGCAAACAAATAACCAAGCATTTTCCTCCTGGAGAGATGCTTACCCCATGCAGGGAGGGCAGAGATCAGGAGAGAAGCCCATGAATCCCTACCATACCTTTCAGGGCAGAGCCACTTCCCAGGAGCCAGAACTTCAAACCAAGCTAAGATTTTGGAGGAAGTTTGTTCTTTGTTGCTGGTTTTTCTCCCTGACTGCTGGTTTCCATCACTTCTATGTTCAGTTGCTTTGTGGCTTATCAAATAAGCAAAGGTCCCCTAGAAACTCCTGTATCAGTTTTTTCCCTCCACCTGGAAAACAGGCTACCAGCCCCTAAATGCATCCCCTGCTGGCAGAGGAGAGAGAGAACATTTTATACAGCCTCACCTCCCCCATATGGTCATACCTGGTCACTTCTGGAAATGTGCAAACAGAGCTGCAAAAAATACAGGATTTTGCAAGATTTTCTGGTTCATCCCTCTGAGTGCAGGCAAACAGCACGTGACAGATACCTTGACAGATCTGCTTTCAGAATCCTCCTATGATAATAGAAGCCATAGTTCCACTCACCTTCCCAACAGAAAGGTTTTCTCCCCTGACTCTCCAGTTATGATCTGCTGCACTCCAGAGAGCAAGATTTCCATTCCCAGTGGGATAACCAGCTACCTATGTGCTTTTTCTTTCAAGATAGTAAGAGAAGAATAAAGAAGTAGGGGGGAAAGAGGAGAAAAGAAATATAAACCATGACAGGACAGAACCACAGGACTTCTTTATGGGGGAAAACCAAGTGCCTTTCTCCTACAAATGATACCATCCAAAGGCTGTACTGGCACTCTTAACAGCTGAGGGTGGAAGAAAGGGTAGTTCAGCCCCCAACTCTGCCACAAGCTTGCTTACAGGTCCTGAGAATAACTGTCCATACTTCAAAATGCCTCAGTTTGGGTCAATCTGCTGTTTAAAGAGAAAAAAATCTGCTTCATATGATTGTTCAAAGCTTAAATGAGCATTTGAAGAGCTCTAGTAGAAATGAGATGAAGGGCACTCTCAGAGAGACAAAGCATTATCATCATCAAGTGTAATCTTGATGTTTTTTATGCGTAAGTGTAAGATTCCAGCAATAATCTTTAAAGCAACACCCATTATCTGGAAAATTAGCTTTCAGCTAATGGTCTGTTACAGGTCACACTTAGTAAAACTCCATGCACATTTTCTTCCTTTTTTCCTTAAAATCACTTGGAAATCCTGTGACAGCTGGCTGAGGGGAACAGCAGAGCCTGGCTGGCTGAGGGCACACAGTGACATGGAGAGATAAGGAGGAGCATGCTCTCATCCCACACCAGGGGAACCTCCAACCTGTGCACCATAAGCCCCTCAAGATGCCTCCACAGGGCAGAGTTCTCACCCAGTCACATCTCACCTGGCCTGCAGGGCTTGCAAGTGCCAGGCACTCTGGTTGGAGATAAGGGTCAGTCTTAGACACCTCCTTACCAGGATATTTGGGCGGCAAAAAGCAGGAGGTGGTGCTCTCCTAAACAGATTTCTTTCACTTGAGACTCCCCGAAGAACTGCATGAGCCAAAGTGCCCAGAGCTGAGGCCCTCAGCAACTTTGATGTATTTACTGCTTCTCTTTTCAGAGACTGTGCTCTCCTAGGTGAGGAGCTCTGTGAAGGCTACAAGAAGTTCAAATGGGAGTCAAAAGCACCAAATATCCCTCCAGCCTCAGCAGTTCAGCACCCACCTCCCTCCCAGCTGCTGAACCTTTGTGGGGAGCAGCCCGTCTCCCAATATCACCTGGAAATACCCCACTTCACAACACCTTTGCTCCAGGGAAGCCCACTCCTTGCCTGTGGCCACCTTCTCTTTCCTGGCACACCGAGTGACGGGAAGGACCTTCCCCACATCACACAGACAACTGTGCTTTGTGCCCACCAAACACTGACAAGGGACCACAAGCAGTGGCCACCCCTAAGGAAGGAGCAGCAAAGTGTAAGTCAGATGGTGGTCTCCCTGTGAGTCCTGGACATCCATCTCTTCTCCTGGAAGAACAAAGAGCTAATTCACTGTGCAAAGCCAAGAAATCAAACTGGGGCTACTCAGAGAGAAGGGAGCCAAACTCAACAGCAAATAAAAGGAGAAAAGAAGACCAAAGATGACTATTACTATTTAACAGCTTTGAGGTTGTGCCTTTACTGAGCAGAGACAGCTCCAGGCTGAGGAGCCCAAGAGCCCAGAGGGCTGAGCCAGCTGTGCTGGGGGACATGGCCATGCTCCTGCCAGGCTCTGCCATCATCCTGGGCTGCTTCTTGCCCTGGGAAACAGCCTGGCTGAAACAACTGGTTCATTTGTTGGGGTGCAGAGACAGCCCTAATTTGTTGGTATTAATGGCTTTGAAATATCATTTCACAGCCAGCAGTGCATGTCTCAAAGGGTACAGTCCATGATGGGAAAGTGGGAACATCCATGCCATAGCAACATGGGTCTGGGCCTCAGCTGAAGAATCTTCCATGGTGAAAAACGTGGATGAAAGGGAAAATGGGTGGGATTTTGTTTGGGTTTTTTGCCTGAATTAAAATAAATTTGTTCTTAGTTTTAATAGTTTTTGTAATTTTATGCCATACTGGCCAAAATGTTATGTCATGATTCTAGAAACCAGCCATTTTTTTGCCAAAAGCAAAGGAAGCAAAGGATGTTTTTACAGCTTTTTAAAACCAAAGCCTCATGGGGGAAAAATGAAAATTTTAAATATAATTTTTCCCCTGCTATTTACTTTGCTAAAAAATTACTTTCTACTGGGAAAGTGATTTAAATTAAAACCAATTGTTGAGTCACACATCCAGACATCTCATGAGTTTGCTGTAAACTCAGTAGATATAAAAATTCTCACTCATACTATGAGGGGTCTTTCCAATTTTCTGAAAGTTTATGGCACTGCAGCAGGGCTGACACTGTTTTTAAACAAGCTGCAACTAAATCCTGGGTTTGAAGCCAGCTGATAGACAATCCCTGAGGAAACAACACCACTTTTGTAAAGTGCTATTCTGCTTCCTCCCTCCAAGCTTGGATTTAATGATTTATTTACAATATGAAGAAGTGCTTTCATTTGTTATAAGGATAAGCAAAGCCCTGGCTTCAGTGTGAAGGCAACCTGGTTTCTTCCCAGCTCTTCCAAGGATTACTTGGGTGGACTGGTAGCAGCTTTGCCTCATAGTCCCAGGCTCTCTGCAGCAATGTCAGGGTGAAGACACCCATCCAAGCTCCTTGGGGAAATCCACACTCACCTTCTCGGTAGAACTGAAGGTCAAAAATTAACAAAGTTTTCCAAATTGTATCCCTTTTCCAGTTGCAGCATCTCCAAACCCACTGCCTCATAAAACTTTCAAACAGACTATGAATTAATGGGGAACTGCAACAAGACCTCCTACAAGAAGTGGAGTAATTCCAACTCTGGTTGCAATGTAATCAAGTTTATACTATGGCTGCTGGCTGACACTGGGAAAAGAAAACAGAGGAGAGACAACCAGGATATTCCCATTTGGGTGGGACAGTTTGCTGCTTCATGCAAAGCTTCTGAGTCTCAGGGACTCAATCTGAGGTCCTGATGCCTGTTTTGCTCAAAAGGAAGATAGCTAAATAGCCAATGGTCTTGATACAAAGAATGACTAAGAAGGCCTCTGGCTGGAAAAAGGATACGTAAGATGAAATATTAATTGTTTGTACAAAATCCTGGTTTGGGCAAGAGGTAGTTGTTCACAGTGTCTTACAACACCAGAATTTGAGTTCTTAGAGAAAGAACATCAAATTCAACTTCCAAAGTTTCAAAGGTGGTAGGTTAAAAGCTAACACAAAGAAATAGGTTAGATGGTTCAAATGCAGCTTGGAGTTAAGCTATGGCACTCTATCCCAGGATGTTAAATTAACAGAAAATGGAGACCACCAGAAGTTCAAGGGGAAAAAATTGAAGGGAAAAGACCCTGAGGTTTGTTAAAAAAGCTTATACCACATCTCATCCAGGGGGTTGTTGGGGGATGTGGAAGTGCGTATTTGGAAGTGTCCTGCATGCTTGCCCTGCACCTTTCCTCTTCTGTTTGTACCCACTTGCAGCCTCAGCCAGAGACAAGATTCTTTATTAGATGAACATTCAGGGTGTCCACCTCTGGGTAGAAGATCAAAATCCTGAGATGCTCTATGGAGGCATGCCCAGGACACAGCTGCCCTCATGCCTGGAGATCCTCCCACCACCTCCAGAAAAGATGCCCAACTCCAAACAAAGGGCAATGGGAGTTAATGTGTTGGTGGTGTAGAGCTGCCCCATGTCCTACTCTGATGGACATGGACCTGCACAGAGCCAGCCACCAGATTCCTGATGACAGCTTCACAAACAACAAGCCATTTAAAATGAACCATACCAACTATTGAACTTTTCCTGTGGTTGAAGTACCTTTTTTGGGGAAAAGGACAGCAAGAAAATAGCCCTGAGTATAAAGATACTCATCCCATAGGAGCACTCTGTGCCAGAAAACTCTCTCCACAGGCATGCACATGCCTGTCTCTCCAGAGTCCTTTCAGGTCCTAGACTTCACTGCAAAACCATGCAGAGCTACACTGGGGACCATGAGGATTAAGGTTTTCATAGTCTTTGTGTTCATGGGTTGTAGGGAAAACCAGATGATATTAAAGCTTTGACTTGTTTCCAGTTTAGCTTCCTACTGCAGTCACAAACCAGGATTAGCAGCCTGAACATACAGGCACAATCCTCCAGAAACAGCTCAGCTTCAGTTTTTAGCCACAAATTATTATCCCATTGCTACTCAGCACCAGGTCACAGTGCTTTCCTCAAGACCCCATTCTCCAAGCCACACAAATGACTCACTAGACCCCAAAGCTGCTCTGGGTATCTCACACTTTGCCAGCACAAGGGGAAAAGAGCAGCAGGTTATGCATGTAACACAGCTTCCAACAGGGCTTGGCCATAGAAGGTGTATAAAATGGCATTAGCAACAACTGGGTGAAAAGGAGCCACGTTGGTGTCACTGAGCACAATGAAAGCATAATTGGTTACAGCTGACAAACACAGAATTGCATTAAACAGAACATTCGATGCTGGGCTGTGGTTTACATCAAATTGTCAATCTCAATATGGCAATCCCCTAAAAGGGCCACTTTTTTTTGTAAACCCTCAGGAAACATAGCAAATCATGGCAACATGTTTATAGTCTTCAAATGCCACACAAGGAGCCTGATATGCAACCTTTACGGTGGGATATACTGGGAGGGTGTTTCAGCACGTCCATACTCATTTTCCAAATACATGTCACAGCTTTTTTAAGTCTTCATGAATCTTGCAAAGATCAACTTTTAGGTGAAGCTATGGAGTGGACAATCCTCAAGGCCAAACTCAATAAAAATGAGATCACTTGCCTTATCTCTGTGCTTTCTATTTTCAAGTCTGGCAATGAGGGCTGGAAAAACAGCAGCAGCAACACACAGATCTTTACAGCCTGCCCTGAACTTCGCTGTCTGCTGCTGCCATATCAACTGTCCTTGGACTTTGGCACTAAACTTGACACCAGCAACCACAGTAGAAGGTCGATGATATTTATGTCCAAACAAAAGAGTTTTTTCTGTGCTTATTCTGGCTGGAATTCAAGTTATTCCAAGATGGTTTGTGGTTCCTGCACCTATTTACACACCAGCCCCTCTGTGGAGGGGGCAGGTTTGCATGGTGCCTGTCACAGCCAAGTCCTGATGCTACCTGAACACTCTGTGACCTATCCTGAGACAGATGAGCAGGAGGAGAGAGGGTGGGTTAAACACAGAAGGCACCATACACACAGTCAGAACCATCCTGTGTTTATCCTGGAAGATACACCAGGTCTTGCTGCACTTACAGCAAACCCTGCCTTGCTAGGATGTTTTGTGAGAGGCAGAACCTAAGAAATGCTTTGTCCTGAGATGTTTGTGCTTTAGATTCTCCGGTGTCTAGTACTCAGGCTGAGATCAAGCTGAAGGTCTTGCAGGGGAAGTTAAGAGTCTCTTTCCTTCACCCACCTTCAGGTTTTCATGAATCTGGTAAGCAGTTTTTTTAAGGTTATTTTTAAGACCTTCAGCTAGGCATTAGTTTTTCCACCAAATCCAACAGGTCTGTGGAAATGGGGAGAAACTGACAGACTACATACTAGAATAAGGCAAACAAACTAAAACTTCACACAGCTTCATTTTCAACTTCAGAAGAACAGAACAATTTACAGCAGGAAAAAACATTTTAAAAGCTAAAAAAAGCTGTCTAAAATGATGATCCCATTTACCTACTCATTAGATGACCTGCTATGATATCAGCATATCTTCAAGGTTTCAAGATAAGGAAATACAACACAAGGAAGATCTTTACAGCAGGATGGCAGTTCCCTGAGTTCATTCAAAGTCCTGGTTTACTACCATGAGTACTCAGATAGCCTTCAAGAAAATAGCTTTGAGCTAACTTTACTGAAGAACAAACAAAAAGAAGAGTCAACAAAACTGTTCTCTAAGTTTTAAATACCAGGAGGGGAGGAAGCTTTATTGCTTTATGCTACTACATTACACAGATACAACAACAGCTGTCAACAATAATATTATCTGTATTACAGCAGAGATCCCAACTGAGACTAAGGTCTCATTGTGCAGGACACTTATAAAAAACAACTAGAAATGCACTGCAAGAAACCACCCTAAAACTCAAGACTAAACAGGCAAAAGGGAAATAATGGGGGGAATTTACATGACCCTGCTTTTACAGATGGGAAACTGAAGAATGCCAAGGATAAGTGATTTGCCAGAGGCTGAAATTAAAAGTCTGTGGCAGAGCTATAACTGGGTCCAGATTTTCCAAATCCCACTCCAATACCACCCAAATCCAGTAGAAGGCTTCCCTTTAAATTAGTCTTAATAATGTTACAGTTGGATCTCACCTGTAATTGAAATGTAGAAATCAGAAGTACATATTTCTCTTTTTTTAGGAGCACTCTTATTTAGTCCACAGCACATTTTGCTCTGGACTATGAATTCTTCATTAAATGGGTCCACTGTGTCTAATTTTCTCTGCTTAACATAGAGGCTGCACTTTTGGTTCCTGTGCCAGGCACAAACATGTTCCAGTAGAACTTGGTAGAACCTTTTCCTAGTGCTCCTTTACATGCTCAAAGTTAACAAAGCTGCTCCCTCTGAAGCATCCACAGGAGATATGGAAACATTTAATACAACTTAACGCATTCTCAGCACGTTGCTGTGAGTAGGAATCTCCTGAAGAAATGCCACAGCCCTGTAACACAACGTGTTGGATGAACACTTGAACTTTTGTGGTAAACGAGAGTCAACACGCTAATTCAGTGTTAGTCGGAATTACCACAGTTGGATTACCCATTTTTCAACTTCTCTTGTTCCTAAGCCATTTTAGTGGCCTTCATTCATAAAAGACACAGATCTACCCATTTCAAATTGCCCCTTCATGTAAACACTGTCAGGACAAATAAAGTAATTACTGCCAAGCCATCTGAAAATGATCAACACTCTTCACTGTGAAGTAAGCAAAGTAAAGTCCATAACAAGATAGTAATTTGCACCTTTTTTTTCATTTGAGGAAAAATTTACTTTTTTTTGGTGCATAAGTTAAGCATGGAACATATTATTTAATCCTAATGCAAATCACACCAGCAGGAAATGTCGTAAAGAAAAAAGTAATCTTCTGAAGGAAAAATAAATTATCGACCACGTTAAGAAGGAAAGAAACATTCTCGAATAATTTCTTTCTTTGTTGGTATTGGCTGGCAGCATAATCCTTCCAAGTAAATTGTAATTTCCAAATTAGATTATACATTATGTCATATTAGTTTTATATTAGAAAAATAAACTGACTGAAAGGAAAAATGCCAAAGTCGACTTGCCTGGTAATGTAAAATTTTTGTGTTTCTGCTGTGAAATGCTAATGTTTCTTTTTTTTTCTTTTTTAAACAAGTTTTACAGCAACATATAAATTACATTAAGGCAAGATATTTACTTTACTTGACCAAGCCCTGTTTGAAAAATAAATAGAAAAAAAAAAAAAGACCAAGCATTTTCAGGACATCACATAGCCATAGCAACAGTTATCTCTGTATATAAATACTGATACTGGCATGGAAACTTTTATGAGTTATACATCAATCAAGAATATAAGCACCTATTGCACTCTCTAATGTATATAGAGAGAACATTAAACCTGCACAGGTCAAGTGATCTGAAGTCAGGAAATGGTGGAATTGAGAAAGGCTGTGTAACTTTTGCATTGCTCCTGTCTGTCATAAAAACCTTTAAATACACCACATTCTATCAGGCTTTTTTCACACAATTCCTGCTTCAATCACTGTCCAGAATAGATGGTGTTTTTTGGATACAGCTCCCATGGTCTGGGACATTAGTCCTATGAGGCCTAGCTGAGGGTACTGGAATTTTTTAGTCTAATTTTCAGGGGCGAAAGCTGAGGGAATATTTTTGGATCCAGCCTCCTCTACGACGGGTTTCCCCAAACTCCCAGCAGGACTGCAAGCCTGCTTTTCCCCTACTTGCCTTACAGAAGATCTTAAAATGCTGCTAAGCAGAGATAACCCTTGAGCTTGGATACATGTCAGATAGGGTGCAGAGGGATGGGATGACCCAGGAACAAAGCCATATCAGAGAAGAAAGCAGGGTAGGTACAGGACCATGGGGATGATGAGACTGAAGATGTGCTGTCCCAGCACACTGGACTTGCTGAAAGCAATCATTTGAAGACAACTAGCCAAAGGTAAATATGGAAATACTGTAATCTCTTCAAGACCTCTTAAACTTTCCGAGAGCACTCTACTGTCACAACAATTTTGCAGTAAGTTTAGACAGTTAAAAACAAGTTATAAAAACAGTCAATCCTGGCTGCTTCAGGAACTAAAAGATCACCAATCTGTTTTTCCAATGAGCTGGCTGCAGATGATCAGGAAAAGTCCCACCTAAACAAACCAGCTGACTAGTACAAAATGATTTTGTATTAATTAAAGACACGGTAAGGTTGAGTACATGAAGTGCATCTTCATACATACAAAGGGAGAATAACCTGTAATGGCAAGGAGGTGTGAGAAAGGAAGAGAGACCAAGGCATCTTAGTCCAGCAGATTGACAGTACCTACAGACCCTAATAGCAATGACTTTGAAACAGTGGATGATTATCATCCTGAAATTACCTTTGCCACTAGATTTTTCCAAATGACAAGACTACAAATAATTTACTTAATCCTCCATGTGCCCAAAGGAATGTCTGGACATGGGATCATCTTAGATGTTTAAAGAAACATATATAGATACATTAGACAAAAATACAGCCTCCAAAGACCATTTTGAACTCAAGTTATTAATGAGCCAAAACAGAGGCTTAAATGTAAGTTCCCACTTCATCTCAGCGACAATCTCACTTCTCCCATGATATAATACCCTAAACTACAAAGGGGTGGTTGTAACTCTAATATATTCTTATATCATCGCAGCTACAGCAACATTCCTATTATAAAACAGACAGATACACAGACATGTCTATCTCACTTCCTGCAAAGGTTATACTTAGAAGCTTTTCTATAAGGATCCAAGAGATTATTAGTATGTGTGGCAATGGGATGATGAACATAAGTACTATGATGCACAGACCATTAAAAAGCCCTTAGAAAAGTCAGCTCTAAGCTGTGATTCTACACAATTTCTTGGCTTCCCTAACAGTTTGTGAATTTTTTTTAAACATCTATAATTCACCTGGTAATCCTTAGCAAACACTTCTAAGTGAAATTAATAATCTTGAGGTTTTGTGCAAGACAAAATCATCCATAGCAGTGTAAAGCAAGCAAGGAGCCAAACTCCATGTTATATAGCCCCATTTTTGTACTGGATCACATTTGATCATGGATGTCACAGTACACCTATTTGGATAACCTTTCTTTACCATTTTGGTTTTACTACAGTAAACCTCTAATGATTTACACGGCCCCATTGGTCTCATTTGATCTGTTCTACATATTGTTTGCATTTAGATGGCTAGAAATGGCATTACCCTGTGATTATTTCATATTTCATGAATGGCTAGAGACAGATTTATTTCATCTAAATCTCACCAGGAATGACATACAGACTTTAGAGAAGAGTTTACAAGGTTTTGGGTGGGGGTCCATTTTTCCGTCTCTTTCCCACCTCAAGACGTGCTGGCTTTGTGTTTCCTTTCTTCCATAACATCTTAAAAGATAGGCAGTAGATTAGTGTGCAAGTTTGCAAGGTGTTTTATTTCCTGACTCTTTACTCCACTGACCCATGAGACTTCTTCTGCCATGACAACACCGATCCAAGAGTTGCACTAGATATGAGAAAGGATGACATCTGATGGAAATTTGATGCAATCCCTTCAGTCTTCTATAAAGTAATATTTATTGTATATGAGCACAAAATTTCTCATGTCTTGATGCAAGACTATCTGCTATTGATTTTAGAACTTTATCTCTATTATTGGTCTCATTCAAAAAACGGACTAAATGGGTCATGACCTGATATGATGGGTCTCACCAACCTGCCCTCTTCTTATGCAAGAAATCAATATTTGGCTTTGGTGTGAAGTATCTTTTCATGTTTTCCCTCCCAGGCCTGACCTCGGATATCCCTTTCACCCATGACTTTCCCAGAGAGGCAATTGAAGTAAGGTACACATTCATCAAAACATCTTTTTCATCTATTTTTTTTCCACCTTTTCAGATGGAGCTAACAGGGACTTCGCTGGAGGAACAAAATGCAAGTTGCAGTTCTAAACTCGACAGAGCACAGCCCTTCAGAAAGCCTTTTGTGACACAAAATGCAACCAGCAGTTGGGGGTGGGGAGAATAAAAGCAACAATTCTGAAAACCAACGACTCTCACAATTAACTGGTGCACATAACACAGCAGTTTCAAGAGAGCCGGAATCCCAGCCAAGAGAGACAAGGCACACATACATGTACACATACATAGACAAAGAGGGCTGGAGACCATGTCCAGAATGATATAATTGGTTTGCAGGCACACTTCAATCATTCCCCCATTTTATAGGCTGCCATTATTTAGCTTAATAGGACCTCAAAGAAAGGAAGGCGGAAGTTAAATGAAGTAATCTCCCACCCAGTCCTGATGTATTATACTGGCTTCCTTTATACTGACTCATTTGTACCTATAGAAACTGTTCTCAATGACACAGGGACATGGGATTATTATCAATAAAGGCCCTGACTTGACCATAGTCATCCATTATCATGAATGCCACTCAACAGCTTCTTCTATTAAGAAAATGAATTTAAAATTTAAAAAAAAAACAAGAAAAAGAAAAAAATTCCTTTTTTAACATAATATTTGTTGCCGTTGAACTCCACTGGAAATATATATACTGCAAACATCTGCTTTTACATACAGCTTTTGCACACTGATTTCAGAGAAAGACTGAAAGGCTCCCTTCAAGGTTTTTGCCTAGGGACACATAATTTAAATGAAGGTCTTTAATGCACCATGTCAGAAGGCCATCTTCATCTCTGTGATTCCAGGAAAGTGGAGGTGCTCCACTGCAAAGAATTTGGCCTCTTACATATATAAAATAAACAGTTGTAATGCCTGGGGGTCTCAAAAATAGTAGCAAGGATTCCTTTTTTAATAATCCTCAGTCCACTCTTTCAATAGCTAGACAACACATCACATCTCCCAGCACATATAATACAGCTGCTTTATGTTGGCCTTCTAGCTGTTCATTATTTCTGCTTTTATATTAAGAAATGTATGGAAACAAATGACCCTTTCAAACTGCTGATCTGTTTAAAGAAATAGCAAACAATCCCAAAGCCACACGGATTCTTCTACTGGCACAAGAATGGTGGCCCGTTGTCATTTCATGCCCCAAATGAGATAACGCTTTGAAACAACATTCATTAATGTTTGAAATCCCAATACAGAGCAATTTAATTCAAATGGCTTTGTTCTTCAGAAGAAACCCAAAGGGGAAGGCGGGAAGGCTAAAAAGATAGCTTAAGTCATATAAACTTTTACCAAAGAACAAATCAAAACATCTGAGGTTCATTCAATAGGGCTGACTGGCCTCAGCAAGAAGACAACCAACAAAGAAGCATTGTATTGTTCTGCAGAGTGAGGCTTTTCCAGGAACATCCCGTCAGATGCTTTCCAAGTGAACACCATGCAGCTGAGAGTAGGTGGATTTGAAACAGCACAAGATCAATAAAAATCCAGCTTTCCCTTTCCCAGGAAGTCGACTGTTAAAACAGTAATGTACTTGTCCATAGCATGTAAAACAGAAAGGCCACACAGAGGCTGGGCGTTGGGTTTCTGCTCGGTGTGTTTCAGTAACACGCACAGACGTTCTGAACATCTTCCCTACCCCAACCTGAAACCTTCTTGTGCCAAGTAGCCCAAGCCTTTTAAGCAAATTAACCTCTGATAAAAAGCAGAAACCAACCATATTTTCTCAAAGAACAAACAATCCCATTTCCTCCATTAACCTTGTAGAGAACTTATTAATACCACATTATGTCACCCTGTCCTTCATTCCAAAGGCTCAGATAATGGAGAATGGAAGATATCAGTAACAAGGAGCATCACTGATGGTGCTCTGGCCCATGAGAATAGAAAGAGGCGGGGGAGGGCATCAGCATTAAATGAACCAGATTCTGATGGACTTAGATGTTTATATTAATTATATTGTAGACCTATTACAGGCTGCTTTAGTTTTTAATGTGATTTGTTCTTAAAAATTATGAGTGGAAAGAGAGCTGAATAAAACCCCCTGATTCACATAACTTTTACATGCATCCGCATTTAGACCAACAACATGAGAAGCATGATCCAAGGTCTTGAATAGCTGCTGCATGAGGCATGATTCAATAGAAGCACTTCTCAAATTAGAAGATATGACTGAAATGGGATGTGACAGAGATCATTGGGACCCTGGCCACAATGAGTAGGGATGAGTTATTTACTCTCCCTTCCAGCACATCCTGGGAAACAGTGGAGAAAACAACAAAGAGCAGACCAAGAAGAAATGAAAGCAAACAGCTCTTCCCAGAGCACTTAGTGAAGCTAAATAATTCCTTGCATGGGATGCTGCAAAATGTATGTGGGTTCAAAAAGTGATCAGACAAACTCCTCAGAGAACAAAATCCCACTCCCTTAAATACAAAACACAACCTTTGTCTGATGTCTGCTTGAGCCTTAAAACAATGAAGGTCAAAAGAGTGATACTGGAAAAAAGACACCAGATGCTTGCCCTGTTGCTGTAATTTTTCTTTGACCACCCTGTTAACCACCACCAGTGTCTGAGTTACCATGTTAGAGAGGTCTTTGGCGCTACCTAGCACAACTAATCTGACATTATATGAAGCACCACAACAACAGGCTGTGTGTGCTCCCAGCCTGCAGCAAACATGAGATAATCTGGATTAATTCAACCCACCCAGGAAGAGGTTGAAGCTAAATTGGATTGTCTCATGTTTACCAGTGGCCAGAATACATATCCACAAAGTTATCTTACAGGTGGTCACCAGGAGCCAAGGTTCTGCAGGGACCACTGACTGTGTGCTACAGCCACACAGGACAAGACTTTTCTGTCTGTTTGAGCTTCCAACAGATCCCATCCAAGTGACAAAGTTTTAGTCATAATCTGTTCTTTGGGGTGCACCTTCCAGCCAAGAGATCACACGGATATCCCAGCCAATACTGAGAAGGTTCTGACTGGTTTGTGTCTTGTCTGCATCACTGGTTTGGGAAGCAAACACTTTTCCAGGGAGGCAAAAGCAGAAATCAAATCAGCTTTCCAGGTTAATTTCCAGTTTAATGTTTACAGATCCCAGCTCAGGCACCAAATTTAGCTAGGCCAGTCTCTGGTTTCAAGATGAACCCTCAGCATTGCTGCAGATTCTCAAAGGCAAATTGCTAGCCTAGCTTTTCAGGTTTGTCACATGAGTAAATGTTCTTACTTTTGAGGGATTAATCAGAACTTCAGGGCAGATTTTTTTCTTACTCTGGTAACACTGAGGCAAGGAATCCACACTGATGTTGGTAATCTCCCACAGGAATGCTACTGTGGGAGCATCTGCAAGTGATTAATACTAGAAAAGATCAAGACAAAAAGGTTCCAGTTGGTGATGAGGCTCCAATGGATGCTTCTGAGGTGTCAATAAGATACTGTCTTCCCATTTTTTACTTTCCTTTCCAGTCCATAGATATGAAGAACTGCCTGGAAGCATGAGTGGGAAAGATCAGCAACCCTGGGGAATGGAAATTAAGTGACAGATCCTTCAGTATCAACAGCCAGGTCTGCAAGCCCCTGTCTGTGAGTCGCATGGATATTCTTTATGGTAAGGGGAACCAGATGCTCATTAGCCAAAGAGGTGGCTAATATTCAACCAGCAGCATGCTGGTCTAGCTTTTAACCTGTGGATCTGACTGCCTGACGAATGGCAGTGGGACCCTCTAGCAGGGCTGTGTGGGAGTCAGGGACTTCAGCACAGATGGATTTGTGCAAATTTCTGGTTAGATTACTTGAATCCTGCATTCTGCAATTCAGGTTGGGTCTGCACCTGGAGGCAACAGAGCCGTTCATCTGGAGAACATGGAATCAGGCTGATTTCCACCAGAGGAGGTGGAGAGGGGTTGAAATAAAGCCAGCATTTTAAGCAATCAAAAACTTGGTTTTCTCATGGAGATGGATCCTCCAAGGCCTCTGTGGAGGGAATTCCCATTGACTTCAACACACAAGGAGAGCTTAGAGTAGCAGACCCCTGAACTTGGGTCAAAGTAATGAATGAAACCAAGTTCTGCTGCAAACGACATAAATCAGCCACATTCATTCCAAACCAGGCCCTGCAGCATGACCCTTAACCAACCTTTCAGTGAACCTGAGATATGGTTTTCAAATTTGTAATGAAACCTGAAACTAAGTGATTTTCACCTGGTTCTGGCTTTTACAGAAAATATTTCACAGCAAGCTTTATTCCCTAGGTGTGATCCCCTAATTTCTTTGTTAAATCCAACCAGTTCTTTGAACTGACAGAACCAAAAAGCAACCTTGTGACAATGATCTGAAATGCATTAAAATGAGTGTAAGTATACGAGTTCCAAGTGGATGCCTTCCATAGCGTTCCCCAAGGAATTTTCAAGACATGCCTTTTCAAAACCATATGCCTTTAAAAAAAATATTAAGAGAATAACGTTTGTGCTAGAATTTCATGTAAAAGTTTCTGCCACCAACAGCACCTCTGAGTTGTATGCTTGAGCAGGGCACAGTAAGGGAAGAAAAAAGTAGTGCAGATATCAATTATCTTGAAAGTTAATCCCACAAGGACAGTGATGGTCTGCAGAAGGGCTTTTATAGAAAACCCCAAATCTGGGATAGGCTTTGTGCCATTAATGTGGGAAGCTCTGTTTCAGATTGTCAATGTCTCCCTAAATGTCCTTCCTGAAGAAGGACTGACAGGTGCTGTCCAGTTGAAGCCCATTAACTGGGTATATGTCTGAAGAGAAGACAAAATGGATCTGCATGACTTAGCTTGTCATCTCCCTACAAGAGCATCATTAAACACCTAATAGAGTCAGGGGACAAAGCACTGAACTCAACTGCAGGGGCAATATCCTGATTGAAAAGCAAGACAACAAAACCCAGCAAAATTTATCCATCCTAAGAATTGTGCAACAGATCACTGAGGCCCCACATTCAATGCCCCCACAAGATTTCTAGTTCAGATGTGGTATACAGAGTCCCAGACTATCACTGAGTATTTATGCCAGCTGCCCAGAGATTAAGTCCTAACTACACAACACATGCAGGTGCCCCATCATTCCTGCAGACACGGAGAAAGAGGGACTGTAGGGTAGTGAGGAACTGGTTGGACAAAGTCATTGCATTGCTGTTCTCACCCTCCACTAACAGATCAAGCTGTGGTGGTTGGAAGGAACACTTCACACCCCTTTATAGCTCTGCTCATCTCAAAAACATCACTGAGCAGAATCCCCTCTTTTGGCTAGAAATGTAACATGTGATGCTGGAGCCATGTGAGGACAGTTACAAGCTCATCCCTTGGGGCCCAGCTGCACTGACAGTCACCTAAAAGGAAAGATGCTGCAGCATTCCAAGGCTTTGCATCCTACTTATTCTGAAAGATTTGCTCGATGGACACAATCTGATCAGCCACCCTTTGATCAGTGCATGTTTTCCTTCATGTTGCATTTCTAGACAGGTAGCATTGCCTCATGTTTGATAATATCCTTGTTATAAAGGACACAAACCCATGATTTACTCTGCAAAAAGCATAACGCTCACTGAAAATAGCCTAGGAAGGATATAGCGTCATACCTAACACTACATTAAGTGCAAACTGAGAACCTGATATATTTTAGGAAAATTCAGCACACTCTAGACTAATAAACATTTTACAATATTATTGCACATGTTCATTTCACTTTGTACAAATAATCATTCCCTTCACATCTAATAAGTCTGCTTGACACATTTGTGGCCTTATAAAAACACCTTCAAGGGTCTTGTTTTGAGGCATCAATCATTTATTTATACAAAGCTCAAAGACAATGACTAACAATTCTGATGGTATAAAAGCCTTCAGCTGTGATCCTTGTCTTGCTGTTTGTTATCTCAGAACTCTAAAATTATTTAAAGGAGATTTTATTTTAATAAATTTTTTAAAAAAGCTTGCTTTTTTCCTCTGGCAGCAGCATCAAATCAATCAAGGTGAAGGAAAAGACCAGAGCTATTTGCCTTTTAGTGTGTTTCCAGAGCTGGAAATAGAGTGCAGTTTGAAGCAGTTATTTGCAGTTTGTACTGTCTGCACAATCACTGGAGGTGCCAGAAGCTGGGAAAGCATGGACTGAAAATCATGCTTCCAGCTATCACTTGTGGGGATGTTTGGAGTCAACTTTACCCATTGTGCCAATACAGAGCTTAGCTTGACCTCACTAGAAATAAAAAATAGCAGACTCTGGTAGGATTTTGACACTTTTCTAGTTCCATGTGTAAAAGGGTTCATGAATCTGGGTACGCCAAAGCTGGTGCACGTTTCTGATCTCACTCCCTATTGCAATTTCACCTGCTTTTTCTTTCATCTGCAAGCAAACTCCACCTGCCCATCCCTGCTGGGCCAGACTCTCAAAGAGGAAAAACAAGACCACCATGGCACAGACCCATGAAATCACACTGATTTAGGGTAACAGAGAAGCTTATCTGCAGTGGCAGTTGTTCCGTGGTATGTTATGACACAACAGTCCTGCACTGGCAGAAGGGAACTGTCACTGACGTTTTTGTTGCAAGCCGCTAAAATGACGTTTCCATTAAACTCATGATAGCTGATCTATGCTCCCAAGTTAACCAAAAGCAGAACCTCCATTCCAGTTATGACCTCAGATAAATGTAAATTCAAATGAGGTGCCAAGGAAATACGATAGAAGTACAAGAATTATAAGCACTTACGTAACAATACAAGCATTCTGAAACTTGGTTTACTATTAAAATATATGTATAATTGACTGCATTTTACTAGGCCCAGATTATGTTCAAAGCCAACTGAAGTAGATTTGCAGATTTATGGAAACACATGTTAACTAGTTGTACAAGAACAGGTTTTCCCCCAAAGCCAACTCTCTCTCATGCTTTGTTACCATTGCTTTTAACATCACATGATGCCTGACAGCACAATATAAAAATTAAATGCTAGAAAATAAAACAGCTGCTGATTTTAGAAGAACTCTGAAAAAAACTCACAGCCTCTGTTTAAGACACAGCAGCGAGGTCACGCTGATGTTAACTCAGCTTTCACTTTCTCCAGGCCCAATCTACTCAATTGCTCCACGTACATCTCCAAGGGGTAAGGCAGAAAAACCCCCAAAACAGTTACTTGTTAGGAAGAAATTTCCCCTTATAAAAATATCCCTGAGGATACCCCTACTCAGCCTTAGCAATGTTCCCATCTTCTTGGAGGACATTGCTGCCAGGGAGGTTGGTCCATACTGGTTCCAGCTGGGACCGCCCTGGAAGTGCAGCAGACCCTGTCCAAGTGGTGCTGGGCTGAAGATCTGAACCTTCAAAACCTCTGGCCTCATTGTGCACTTGTAAAGATTTAAAAGGCCATTCTAGAAGATTATTATGGATCTGCTATTCTTAAAGATCTGCTCTCACCATGTTTACTCAGCCTTCTTTTTCATGCTTGTACCCACTTTCATTTCTATTGGAAACTTACCAGAAAATGTACAAAACCTGTATATCATAGTAAAACCCATTAAAATTGAGATTAATTTAGTCTTAAAGGTTAGCTCCATTTTCTAACCACTATTTCTGTCTGCAATCTGTCTTCATCAGACACTAATTAATAAGCAGACACAGCTCTGGAAAACTGCCTTTAATCTTAGGAAAGTGTAAATGCTCATGGTTACTAATGCAAAATCTCAGTACACAATTCATCAGGAGATTGGAACATATAATTTTCCTTTATAACAGCTTACTGATTAAGAGGACTAAAAGCACAGGTGAAGCTGAAAAGAAATATAACTTTAGAAGTTTAAATTATTTTGCCTTTTTTTTTTTTCTCTTTCTGCAGTGCCAATGCAGTTGTACTTTCCTAAGACATTTTCATTTTTTTCTCAGGCAAGAGGATTAGATCCTCCTGTGTTTTACAAGAAGAACCTTTGCTTGAAGTCAGGGTTTGTTACTCCTGATTTAGAATGGTTGAAGTCATTTGGGGATTAACCCCTACAAGAACTGTGTGCAGAAAGAGGGGGGAAGGGGTCTTGTGACAACTAGGAGGTAAAATATTGCTCTCCAAATTATATTTTTAATGATCACTTCCTTTCATAATGATGCAAGATTATATATTGACTGTGAAGAGCTATTTATGTGCCATGACTAAGATACATTTTCATCAAACATTTATTTCTCATGCCTAGAACTAATTTGTATTTGATTAAAGGTTTTCTACACGTTTACAGGAAAAGATTATTCACATTGGACTGCTTTTCTCGACAAAACAAAACAAAAAAGTTTGCAAGTCTTGCCAAAAGAGTGGTTTTAAATACATCTCTTTTTACTCTGTGCATCACAGTAGGGATTTCTTAATCAGTACCATGCTGGGTAGCACAGATAAACTGGCAGCTGGGCTAGACCACAGCAGCAAAAGACTGATGGTGATCCCTCTTTGGAAATGCCCCCTTTAGTTGGACCTGAAATTGCCATCTGAGTACACCAAGATCTACAGATCCACAGAGAACAAATGAGAAGATGCTTTAGGACACATTTCCCTATCAAAAAGTGTGGGGGCAGAGGGAGGGAGGGAGGGAACAATTATTTAATTCTTGAAGACTTCCAGTGCTGACCACTCCATCTCCTCCCCAGTTATTCTGACAGGTACTAGTTGTTCTCTGCTTTCAGCCTCTTTCCATGGTTTCTTGGGCGAACAAGCTGTGCTGATTTTCCAAACCATATCTGATAGGCTGCATAGGCTGCAACATTTTCTTTCTCCCTTCAAACTGACAAAACTTGGAGTTAAAAAGTGGTTTGTTCAAATCACATCTGCCTGCCCAGGCTGAGCAGAAAGCATCAGTGCTCCTTTCTGCACAGAGCAGATTGCCAGATAATATCTCTGCAGTCGGTCTTAGGGGAGGCTGGAGTAAACCCAAAACACTGAGACACACTGCCCTCAGCACCTGACCAAGCACTTGGACTGAGAACCATCTACTTTTCTTCACTCTCCCCAAAAAACTGGGAAAAGTAGGATTTGTATCCAGTGACTCCAGAGGTGTGGAATCCAAGCCTAGTCATTTGGGATCCCACAACAGCCAGAAGGGAAAATTACATTCCTCAGAGCAGCTTCAGGACTTAGCATAAGAAGGATCACCCTGAAGAGCTGCAGTCTTTCCCCATTGACTGTAGGGGAAATCTAAACTAACCAGGGCCAGATGCCTCCAACTAAGGTGTCTCTGAATTATGCACAACCATTTCCACTGCAATGGGATTTCTTCTGTGCCTCAGTTCCTCAGATAATCTCCACAAAGACCAGAAAGGTTTAGAAAATCAGCACATCCAAGGCCATGATGTACCTGAAACCCAAAGGACATCACATAACAGTGGGTCCATGCCAAAAACCAAAAAAATGGGCAAGTCTCATAATTTTTCCACCTCTTCTTTCCCATTGTTTTTTTTATTCCTCCTCTCATCTCTATCATCACTCCTGCTCTCTGCTGAAGGAAAGCTGCAATATGTCAAGCACATGGGGAAGGATTATCTGAAACAGCATTTAAAAAGAAAAAAAGGAAAAGCTCCTCTGAAAAACGTTTTAGTTATTAAGACACTTGGATTTTTCAGTATAAATAAATTTATTCGTGAGAGCACTTAAGACAAGTTCTAAGGTTAACAAACACTGCACTATGCAACTCACAGCTGTGACAAATATTTAAGAAATCCGATACAGCATGCCTAAAAATTATTCATTTGCAGGCCTCGTTGCTTTTGAAGATCAACTGTTTTATTTGTAATTTTTGACATTTTCCTTCTTTTCCTGTTTGGCCTGTGAATTTGAAAGGGTTGTAAACACGTACTCCAGCTCTCTGCCTGAGGCACTGGGCTGTTGTCAGCATGCCAAAAAGAAAAGGAAGCTGATAGGTCCTTTGGTACATACCGATATGAAAGCCTTGTAAAGATAGTATTTGTTTGGTTTTTTTGATCTGACTTCGAATCTGGCTGTAGTACCTACCCTTCAGGGAAAAGCAACTTTTAAATAAATGCTTCAAGATTGTGCAAACATTTCAGTAGTTTCAGAGTCCTGGTGTTCTGGGTCAGGGAAGGAAGAAAATACATGTCAGTCAATAGAGATGGAAATGATAAAAAATAGTTAAAGCCACAGCCATAATTTTTTCTGGGCTGGGTGACGGGTTCTTTCGACGGCCGCATCACGTGCTGCTTCACTCATGTGCCTTTTGGCCAGCCTATGAAGTGCACTGTGGATTTTATCCATGTGCACACACATACACTTGGAAACAGATTAAAAATACACAGTCCTTTCAAACGTATCACCTATCAGTCCCACAATTTGCTAGTGCTGCAGGATCAAGAAAAAAATATAAGCTTGCTAGTTTTTCCTGTTAGTCCTCTGAGTGTTCTGAAACGGTTATTTCCTTCTATTCCTTTGTTTTAGCTACATTTCTGCATTTTTTAAAAAAATCCCTTATTTATTACCTAGCTCCTGAGGGTCCTGGCTCTCTGCACATGAGTTGCTGCACCAACATGTAGGTACCAACAACTCCCAAATGGGAGCTTAGGGCTGAGGGAGCTAATCCTGCTGATCAAGCACAAGGCAGAGCCTGTTCTCCTTGGAGAGCTCAGAAGCTCGAGGGCCAAAAAGCAGGAGAAGAAGCAGAGACAGAAGCAAGTGAAATGGCTTGTTCAAGGCCACAGAGCAAGCCAGTGATAAATGTGGGAACATGACCCACATCTTTTGGACCTTTATTACAGAAGAATAAATCAGCCATTTCTCATTTGCCTCCCGTACTTTCCCAACAATAACCCTTCTACCTTTCTGCAAATTGCAAGGTATTCTTACAGAGGGGTGTATTTTTCAGGGCAAGAGAATCTGCTTCTTACACCATGGTGGTTAGAGATGCTGGGAGAACAGAGCCCATACTTGGACACAAAGCAAGGAGTCAGAGATATTACATGCACCTAGAGAAACATAGCTCCCAAAATACTCTATACCAGGCATCAACTCCTTGATTGCACAATTTGATCTTTTTTTCCTTTGTGGATCTAAATTTTTGCTGCTGATTTTTAATACTGAAAAATTGAAAGGGCTTTATCTGTTGGTTGGGCTTGATCTGTACTAGAAAACAACCCTGGTACATTTGAGTTAAAAGCATGATCAAAGTAGCAGGATAAGCAGGACAAGAGAAGGACAATCTGAAGGCACAGGGACTCATTACCAGCTTGTACCAAAACACACCTAGACTCACAGATTTCACCTGGTGCTAAGCCCATCATATTAACAACATGCACTTTTCCCTAGGGAAAACCAGCCCTGTGAGTCCTGAGAAATATTCTATGACAGAAACACATCACAGGGGCTTCTGCCCCCAGAAAATTTGCAGTTGAGGAGAACCAGAGTCTGGTTCTCTGAGAATCTGAGAAACCAGCAGTAAGGCAAAGATTTGAGGTGCAATAGAGGTTAACCAAGAAGAAAAAGGAGGAGAAACAGAGGTGCAACTGTTAATGATTCTTCAAATGCCAGAGGAGTGGCAGGGTCAGGGTTTCCCAGCCCTAAGACCACAGATCTTCACTCTCTTCTTTGGAAGAGGAAAACTGCCTTTTTTCCCCTTGTTGGCGGCTTCTGAGCATGCAAACACTGGAGGCCAGAGCAAGGAGAGAGAGAGGGGAGGAAGGAGGACAGCTGATACATCCAGCACATCTTTCCCTGTCTGGGAAGCGCTGGCTGCTGCCAAGGGGCCAGCACAGCCTCCAGGGACCCACCAGCCCTACAGCAAACTCGGGGCACTGCTGCCTACCAGCTGGAAAACCCACAGCAGCCCAGGTCTTTACACTGCTGCTGGACCACCAGGCCAGCTCTGGGGTGTGTTTGAAGGGAATCTTTCCACGCAATAAAATCCTCAGGCCGTTACTCCTTGGATGCTTGGCAGAGCACTGTTGTCACGTTTTCATGGCAATAGCAGCCTGTGGGAGGTGGGATCCCAAGTGGAGATAGTTATGGGGCTGTTATATATTTGCGGCACAAGTCGGGTGGGGTTTTGTTATCCAGCGTCTAACAGGGCAGTGTGTCCTCTCCTCAGCCTGTAACTGCCCCAGAGAAAGCACTGCTCTGCTCTCTCCCCTCCTTGCCTCTGCTGCCACACATCCATCCTGCCAGTGGCTGGGGTTTGGGGGAATTTGTCTCCAAATGGGAACCAGATTGGAAAACGGATTAGCAGGAATAAGATAAAGAATTAAACCCAATCAGCAGGCGACCGCGCTTCTAAAAGGCACAGATGCACGCGATTAGCTTGCCGCATGTGTTCCAGTCAGATCCCAACATCAGAGATGGGCTTGGAGAAAACCTCAAATCCCTGAAGAGCTTGCCGGGGCCCAGGGACATGCCTTTGCACGTCAAGGGCTGGGCACATCCCCAGAGCCATGCCTGGGAAGCACAGGCTTGGGCAGCCCTTTGGTTCCTCATCCCCCCAAAATCACCCTCTTGGTGCCCTCCACAGGGAGGGCAACCTCCTCTGCTCACTCCAGCAGTAGGAAGGCATTTCCATGCCCCCAGCATTGCCTGTGGGACACAGGCTGAAGAGGACATGAAGAAAAGTTAATCCCACTCTCACAGTGCCTGAATAAATCCCAGACTCTGTTTAGGGAGGGGGGGCTGGAGAGGAGAAGCAGAATTTTTTTCTCCTCCCCACCCAAGTCACTGAGTGAGTCAGGGGTCAGGGAACAGGGGTGATGGTCCAGCTCCACCCGCTCCCCAAGCAAGGCCAAGGAGGGTGAGAAAATTTAGGGAAGGGCTTCCCACCTCCAGCTGGACGAGGTGATGACCGTTTCATCATGCTGAGAAACGCTCCAGCGTCTCCTGGCCTCACGCTTACTTAAGATCCATCTGAAAAGTAAATATTGCTGAGAGACAGAACAGCATCTGCACACTATCAAGTTTTCCTGGATCCCAGGCAGTTCTTGGGCTCACCAGCTTCAGGGGGTGGTTTTCTGTTGGGTTGATGGGGATGGGATGGGGGACATAGCAAGGAAAGAGTGGGAGAAAGGGATTGAGTTCAGTGGAAAGGAACTTCTGATTTTTGGGAAGCCCTTTCTCGCTGGCAGAGAATCTCCATCAAGTTCTTGTTGCTTCGATATTTGATACAGGTTCATGAGTTCAGTAGGAAAACATGAAACCAGAAAGGGCCAAATCCTGACCCCAAACAGGCAGGGAAAGCGCTAGCCCAGCCCAGGGAGTACTGTAATTTAGCAGACAGACCACCCTATAGTTCACAGAACAATAAAATAATCTTAATTCTATAGGACTAAATCCCAAGCCCAGCATGGCTCTTTCCAATTGGTGACAGTGGAGTTGGGCTGTGTGGTTTGCAGCCCTATCAGCCTGGGAGCTCCAGACACTTTGCAAACATTAATTCAAAGGCAGAAGTCAGCTGTGAGAGAGGGGACACTTCTTTCACTGCTTCACAGCTGGGGAAGCAGAAGTCAAACATCAACCTGAGTTCCTGTGTGTTAAAGCAGACTTTCTGCTGCTTCTGGACAAAGCCAGATTACAGCCCCCAGAGCTTTCCCCAAGTGACTGGGGCAGATTCACAAGCAGCTATGTGTGCCTACCCTTTATCCAGCCCCCTACTCTGACCAGGGTCAAAAACCACCTGTCTGAAAGGACAATGTCAAAAGAAATGCCCTGGAAGTGGTAGGGGGTGGGCCTTTACTTGTAGGATGGTTTTCCCCAGCTCTGGAGTAGAACTTCAGCAAAGGAGGGTTTAATCCATTGCACTGAGTCACTAGGCAGGTGTGAAAAAGGGCAACATCGTGGTAAATTGCAGCACTTCATCTTGCAAACTTGACACAGCTTTGTCATGTCTGGTCAGGGGTTTATATTTCAGTCTGCCCCCTCAAAAGTTACACGTTTTTGGAGTTTCCTTCCATGATGTCTGTGTAGCCTTATGTACACGCATGGGATCATCTCCAGTGGGTTTCAGTCCAGTGGTTAATCTCAAACCTTAATCTCAAACACATCTTTATCTATGTAGGAAGACCATAAAAGGTTCATCATACCTATTATGATGCCTTCTCCTGTTTTTAATCCCTTAATGTAAATAGATAGTATTGGGCATGATTTAAAGAAACTGAGTCAGATTAGTGCATCCTGAATGTCCTCATCCCTCTCTACCAAAAGAAAGTGGTGCTGACTTGTTTTTATTTTCTGTCTTTCTCTGGCACAGAGGTGAATCACACCTCAGGTTCCTGTAAGTTTTCAAAGAATATTCACCAAGGAGCCTCTGTGAGGTTACGGCTCAGTCACCAGCAGGCACCTTAGATGCCTTTTGTGTGCTGACCTAGGAGCACCAGCCTCCAAGAATTTAGGTCTCTCTTTTTGCTGCTCATGAAACAATTTCCTGGCACTGACAACTGGTATGCTGTGCAACAGCAAGATCACACATGGGGTGGTCTAAGGAGATAAGCAAGGACAGTTTTGAAGGGAGAGAGAACATAATTGTAAAATAGGTTTGATTAGGGTGGATAAAACCCCACCGCAACTCCATTGTAATTCTTGATCCCAGAGAACTTTACAAACATCTACTTTCCCTCCTGCAATAAGTTCCCCCGGTAATCAATCCTCTGAGAGCAGCAGGATTAGATCCTGCATTCATGATCTTGCTGCCTCTCCCTTTCACCCTGCCAACCCTCACTCCTGACATGAGAGCCCCTAACACAAGTGGTCTTGCCCAAACTCTCTGATTTGAGCCACAAGACTGGGGCTAACTGCCCCTTTCCTCCTCTCCATCCCAAGCTACCCCGAGCTCCCAAAACACTCTCACCCCCAGTGAAAATACTCCACCTCCTGGAGCCCACGCAGCCACTCCAGCCCCAGTTGGTCAAATCCAAGAAAAAGATTTGTTTAAGCTTTTTCCAGCATACATTCCACTGCAGACATTGCTTTTAATAAAGGCTGCACCACAATCCTTTTCATAATGGCACGGAGCAATCTAGCAATATCCTCCTGTACTTAGAAAGTGAGTTAATGAAGGAATAGGTTAATTGAAACCGACTTCAGTACAGAGCACAAGCGGTTGAGCTGAAACGTGGCATAAAATAGAAATGAAAAGAAAACCCAGCTTCTCAGCCCAGCCTGTAGCTTTCTGGCCATACACGGAAAAGAATTATTATTTCTTCTTCGTCTTCTAATATGTTCAACAGTAAAACCACCAATAATATGAAAATAAATTACACCTGGGGCAACCTTATATTGCACTAACAGTCTGGCTCTGATTAGCCTTGCCTTTATCATGCATGCATCGTATTAGTCCGTTTCAAAGAATTCGTGGAGAAATTCATACTTCGACCTTAAAACAGAGAGTAAAAACACAGCTGAATTTAATTACCCACTGACCGCATGCACTGGGTTAGGTAATAAAATATAGAAGCAGTAAGATATGTAATGCTTTATTAAGCTATCTCAGATACAAGAGCATGCCTGGCAATTATGCCTGAAGGCTACTGAAGGCTACTCAGAATCTCTGGCAGACCACCCAAAGAGAGGAGCTAAACAGAACCTGGTCCTTGCTGCACGGCAAAGACATCCATAAATAATGCAGCTATATGCAGGCAAAGTGCCTCCTTGCTCCTATCTGCCTTCAAGTCCATATGTTTATCAAACACACATTGCCCTGGCATCCATGAATTCTTCTCAGCCTTGCTCAAGATGTGTTTTTTTAACGCTTTCCCGGTGCACTCTTAAGCCCAGCTTAGGCCCCAAGTTTATGAACGTTTAAATAAAACAGCTAAAAATTAAATAAAGCCCAGAAATGGCAGCATGGGAAAGGAAAAGCCAAGCCTGACTCCCTTCCTTGTTCCTAAAAGGAAACCTTAGATGCAGTTAAAGTGGATGGGTGAGGAGAGAACCAGTTCGCAGAACCACTCCACAGATAAGTAAAATATTTAGGAGAGGTGAGAAGGCAGGGAGGGAGGGGAGAGAGCAAATACCATCCTAATTCCAAAATTAATGGCTTAAAGAAATCCAGAAAAAGGCACAAGCTGCAAATACGCATCTTCCCATGTCCATGGTTTCAGATAGTAATTTTTTTAATTTAAAAAAACAACCCTTCCTCTCTGTTTTATCCAACCACACACTGCCCAAAACATGTAAACTAACCCTAATAGAACAGAACTATACAAAGAATAATGAAAAGTTGCAATAAACAGAGGAAAAAAAGCCCATTGAAAGACACATTGCCAGGGAATTGTACTATAAACTGGATAACCCAAGTTTATAAAGAGATTCACATTTTCAGGCCTCCATCCAGACAAGGGGCCCAGGTTCTGGGTTTCCAAGGGAAAAGACAGTTGTCTGTCCTCCTGTTCCTGCATCATTCCCATAACACAGAGTTGCAGGGTGCCACCAAGAGCTTGTTAACCCAAATTTCAGCAAAACCTTGAAGGCTGGAGACTAGGCAACAGCAGAGAGGCAGCAGAGCCAAAGGCAAGGTGAAAAATGGATGAGATTTGCAGAGATCGAGGCAGATTCTCTGGCAGGAGGGGAGCCTGAATCAAAACCTCATGTCCAAACCTTCCTGGTGACCACCCCTTTTTCTCTTCTTCCATTTCCCTTCTCAGTTGTTGTTGGCTTAGACTACAGACAATTTAGGGTAGGAAGACTTTTGCGTGTGGCTGTGCCATCCCTGGAGACACCACACTTGGTTGGAGTCTACAGGCTGTATATAAATACAATCACTGTCATAAGAATCAAATTAGAGAGGGATCCAATATTCACATCTAGCCCCTCTTACTCGTAACCAGCTGAACCCAACTTGCAGATCCCAGAAAATTTCCACCTCTGGCAATCTTCTTCCCTGTGCTTGCCATGTAGGTCTGCTCTCCTCTTTTCCTGTGACGGGAAATCTGTTTCTTTGTGTACTTAGGTTTAGGTTTTTTAAATTTTTAATAGGAAAATGGGTCCAAAGCAAAATTTGAATCAAATATTTCCAGAAAAAAAAAAATTCAAAAATCCCCAAAGAAAGAAAAAGCAGTCCCAAGTTTGGGTCACTTTTTCCTTTCCCACATGCCCTGGCATTTGTTCATTTGCTGTTCCTCTGCTTTGCAAGCTATGTGGCCAGGATCAGAGGCAGGCTTTCTTAAACATATTGTGGTGTGAAAGGCTGCTCTGTATGGATTTCTGGCCACCACTCTCAGTGCAGGATGAGTTGGAAATCTCCAAATATAGCTAACTCTCAAAGACTTTGACAGCAATGTTGGAGGGGAAACACAGAGCTCTGGAAAGTGGGCATAGTCCTATGTCCAGGAGCTCATGAACATCCATGGCAAATGGGAACTGAGCAGCAGCCCTATCAAAGTGACACCTCTCTGGCTGGATCAGCATTTGCAAGGATCACAGCTTGCCCTGCAGTGCCTGCTAGCAAAGTTAACTGATAAATCTCCCAGTCCACATTCCCCACCACTGAGCCAAACAGAGAGGGACCACTCAAATACCTTGTCTGCAGATGATGGAGATGAGGATCCAGGGGTCTACATCACGAAACTTCCCTGTTCACAGCAGAGCTTGGGAGTTTCCTGGGGTATTATATTTAACATAGGTTTCCTGAAATTTGTCCCTAGTGCTTCAGAGCATGGGGTTCAGAGAGAAAAAACAGAACTTTTTATACCAGATCAGGAATTCTCGCAGACAACGTCTGCACTGAGCGCCCTTGCAACAGGCAGCGGGGGAGCCCTGCTCATTCACATTCTCTTTATAAACAGTTGTTTATTTTATTATCTTTATTTGAAACAGATTATGCAGCAGAAGACTTCTGGAAAAATCTTTTCCATCTGACTACTATTTTTGGCAGCATACAGTACAGGATAGAAATGCGCTTGCTCGCCTTTGTTTATTTGTCTTTATCCTTAAGGCTGCAAACGGGGAGAAAGATATACTGGAAGTAACTTCAGGAAAAGCCTGTGACTGTCTATGTAAGGACAACTAAGGTGCAAATCAAAAATCTTTACATAGGCCCATCTGTAGACCACGCACACAAGACAGAATTAATCTTTGAGAATTCATTTTTGCCTCCATCCTACATCCTTTCAGAGCTTTCTGTAGGAAAAGAGCTCAAAAAATCCAACACCAAACCCGACAGTCTCTATGATCAGAGCTGAAGGAGTAGCTGCTGCAGAAAGGAGCAGAAAACTGTGCTACTCTGATGGGAATTAAAATGAAGGGTGACAAAGACATCTCAAGAACTGCTCCACTGTGATATTCCTGCACTACAAGGAAGCACCCTATTGAATTAAAAGTATTTACAACTTTTTCTAAAGAAATTATCCAGAACAGCTGTAGAGAACAATTAAGATAATATTTAGCTGTAAGTGCAGTTCACAGGTAATTTTCCCAGGCATATTCAATCTTTCCCTTTTTCACTCCCATTCAGCACAAAAATGAAGAAAACACACAAGAACAAAAAAAATCTTTTTAATAGAATTGGGGAAATATTGCTCACACTAGAAAATTTACTTTGAGAGAGGAAAAAGGACTGAGTTTCTGACAAAAACATTTATAGAAAGAAAACTCCAAAAGCCTCAGGGTTCCCCTTCCCATGTGGAACTTCTGAACCTGTCTCCATGATGTAGAATTTCTTTATGGAACATGAACACACACATCCATAAGCAGTCAGCAAAGCTTCCACAAAACCTGCAGTGCCCGTAACGTCTCTATAAAATTTTCACTTAAACATTATTCATTGATCTGCTTGTAAACTTCCCAAACAGCACGTCGCCTAATTAATCATTTTTATACTAGATGCAATTGTGAGTTTAAGCTGCAGAATGGTTTGCTGTGGCTAATCACATCCATGCACTGAGCAAAGATGGAGCTGTTTGACAATTGAATATGAAGGTTTAATTATTCTATTCAGAAACAAAGTTTTCATTAGAGAATCCCAGAGCAGCTGGTTACGGTAATGATGTCCCTAGTGGAATTACAAACAGGATGAAAAGGGTTGGACAGTGTTATTTGACTTACAGCATCGCAATGTTCATTTTGAAAGCCATGAAGGGTTGGATAAGATTCTTTAAGTTTCATGATGCTGGTGCCAAAACTCAGCTGGAGTGTGTTTTCACGACACTATCCGCTTCCTATTGTTTTGCAAAATGCTTTTTCCACCTTCTGAAAAGAGCTCAGAAAACAATTCACCTCAGAGTGAGGATTTTCTGCTAGGAGGAGCTACTGAGCTGAGCACAAATTAGATGTCCTCTGGATCCCCGTTTTCCATGACCGCATGGAAACACAGCACACACAGCTTCACTTTCCCACCTCCAAGCTCTTTCAGGGAGCAGAGGAAATAGGAGAAGGTACCAGTACCATTAACACTACCTCATATGGCACGTGTTCCCCTTGGTGCAACCCTACCCGTGTCACGCAAACGTGGATATTCGAGGATGTGTGTGCCACGGCACGAGGAAGTCCTCGGTGTAAGCTGGACTGGCTCCAGCCCCACATCACATACTGCCCTAATGACTTTGTGTCTCATTGGGAGCGAGAGAAAGAGGAGGGGAACCAGTCCCAGTGTGAGGGACGAGCCCATTACACTTGGCTCTGCCAGGAGGAAGCTGGAAAAGGAAAAGGAACCAAACAAAGCTCCCTGGTCGGTTACATTCCGATTCAGGACTCCCAATGAGGCACCGTGGCTTTCCAAGGAACCTTCCCAATGCCATCACAAGCGTTTCTCGCTATAATTCAGTTCAGCTTGTCCCAATCTATTCTTCTACAGCAAAGGTGATAAAAAATGAAGTTCTAGATTTCTGTAATATGTGTCCATCTTTCCAGAGGATGGGTGGGAAAAAGGAAATAAGGGGTTAGTGCAACAACATAAAATGTCATGAGAAATCCTTTTTTTTTTGCAGAAAAAGCTCTTTTCTCTGCATAGCTCCCTCAAGCCATACATGCTAATGTCCAGAATTAAGTCCTAAAATATAACATCTCTATTGAATTCTCTTCTTCTTTGTTGCTCTCCTTGCAGGACTTCCCTAAATAATTCATGTCCCAAATGTAAGCCCACCATGAGAAGAAAAAAAACCAAGGGGTTAAAAACCCTCATGAAGACATATATCCTGCTGAGCCACCAGAGAAGCTCCAGGAACATCAAAAACAGAACCAACTCCAGTGAGTTCTGATGTGGTTTCAATTTTGGATTCTGTCATTGGGAAAGTAATCAGGTCAATCAGAAATGTGGTGGAAACCCAGCTGAGAACATGAATTACTGCACATTCTCGACCACCCAAGACCAGAAAGGGAAAAAATCCCCAGAACTATATCTTAGTAATACTACAGCTTTTATCATTAGGATTAAAATTAGAATTGCAGTGAAACTAAGGAAACAATACAGATTTGTAAATGCTTCCCACTGAAATCTTCATTTATTTTTTAGCTTGTGTGTCCTACTGCTGTATAAAACTACTGAGAAAGTTCAGTTAGGGCTGAGGGCTGGGGGTCACATCCTCAACGGATGCAAATGTGGAACAGCTCCAGTGCTGGGAGGGTTCAGCCCTTTGTTGAATTAAATTCCAACTAGAGACTGAATATTTTTTTCTCCCTCAGTTTACAGAAAAGTCTATTTGGGGCATTTGTCTAAGTGGATGTGATTCCTTTTACAAGGATGTTTGGAAATGAGAAACTGAAGCACTGAAGAGGTCCCTCAGAAGATTTGTTAGTGTCCCTTTTTTCCTCCATAAGCAGCTGTGAAAATAGTCTAGCTGGAACAAACATGTGGATTAAAATGGAGATATTTCACAAGTGCAACCCTTTGTAGCCAGGCTCTGCTCACCATTTCCTTGTCAAAAGTCCCACTGAATTCCCAAGAGCACGACAGAGGAAAAAAGAGTGAGTAAAGGAGAAAATTCTTTCTAGGCAATGTGAAAGGCTTGGGTAGGGCCCACAAACACCCTCCACCTCATGCAGATTTGTTGTAACCTCATAAAACAATTGGACCACACTTCAGGTGAGAAGAAACAGGAATGATTCCTCTCTGCTGTAAAGGAGCTGTCTGTGAAACTGGCCCAGTGGAGGCTAAAAATGTTGGAGAATAAGGAATGTGAGATGCTTGAAATGCCAGAGGTAAGTCAAAACCTGTGTCCCAGGGAGCCAGATTTCAGGCATTAACATCAGCCACAGAAGTGTGAGACTGTCACTTTCAATTTGGCCTCCACAAAGAGAAGCCAAGGTATGCAGTGCAGACAGCGCAGAGCTACATGAGCCAAAACCCGAGTCCACATTTCACCCTCTTCTATTTAATCCAAAGAGAAACCAAAAACCTTTTTTGATTTTTGGTGAGGGTGGTCAAGCACTGAAACAGGTTGACCAGAAAGGTCAGACACTCAGCACCCAGGTGGGCAGTGTCCTGGGCTTTGACTCGATCTCCAGAGCGGATCTTCAACATCGACTGTTAGTGTAAAGGCTTGGCTTTGGTGCTGCCTCTAAAACAGGCTAAAGAGCTCCCTCCTCTTGAAGAAATGGGCAAGAATATTCTCTGAGGACATAAAATGACCAGCAAACTGTCTCCAGACTGCACAGATGAGTGAGGAAATGCAAATCCTCTGCTCCATAAAATTAGTAACACAGGACTCAAATACTGCAGCCTCCAGCTAACTGCAGCTTGTCGAGCTCCAAGGACTAGAATATGTGGAAAATTTCTTTTTTCTTTTTTTGTCTATCTGTTTTTAGACAGGAGCGTGGGGAACTGAGTAGCAGGGTCATGATCTTTTCATCCTGTGGTCTGCCTCAATCTAAACACTGGCCACAGTGGAGTCCAAAGCACGTTTCGCTGTGGTAATAAAAAGATTGTGGTCATTTCAAAAGCAATTAAGGTCTCATAATCGATTATGCTTTTACCACAGCCATCTTCACCCTTGAAGCACACACCCAAGTAGAGAGAAACTGATGGACATTTTCATATGCCCCACATGCCACTCTAGAGGCTTTTCTTTCTATTTCTGCCTAGTCAGAAAAAAATCCAAAAATCTTTCAAACATTCCAAAAATCTTCCAAAGCCAAAATGTTATAAAGTCAAAACCTAAGAGGGGACTGCTTTTACTGTCTCATCACTGTCACAGAAAATGTGAGGGAGAAGGCTGCAGTGGCTCTAGTCATTCATAGCAGAGATGCTCTCATTAGAAGAGGATTATGGCCCTGTGGCCAAGATCAACCAATAAAGTTGGGGTTTGAATCCACAGACAGGGCAAATTCCATTAAGGCACATCATCCTTCTTTCACATGGGTGGTGTGTGTGAGCAGCTGCCATCTCAGAGAGCAGTGTGGTGTCTTCACAGCCACTTCCAGGCAAATGAAACCATGTTCTGCCCATGCTTGCTGCTGAGACAGCAATAGTGCACAGGACCTCCTTGTTCAGCCTGCTCTCGCTCTATAAAGCCCCAAGTGAAAAAGAAGGGAAAAAAATCCTACCACCTGCAGCCCAGCCCCTTGGCAGAGAGAGGATCCTTATTTTTTCACCCATGGTGTGGCAGGTAGCAAACAGACCTTTACAGTCACCTTGAAACCTCCTACACCAAAAGCTAAGAGGCTTCTTGCTGAACAGGCAACATGAGCAATGAGAACCTGATGAAGAGCTCCACTGGTTTCCCTGATTGTATTTGAATCCATGATCCCCTGCCTGAACACCAATGAAAGTAGACAACAGATTATTTCTTGTCACTACACCAACCTCATCATATTGGAATAATCTCTCACCATTCTTCTTTTTTTCCCTAAACCGAACAATCCATTTCCTCCCACCTTTCCAAGGTTGCTGCCCAAGGTCTCTTCATGCAGCTGACTTCTACTATCATACCTTGCCCTTGTCTTCAAAAACAAACAAACAAAAAAAACCCACCTCTTTTCAGGTTGTGCTTTGCCAAACTCACTTTTGCCTTTAAGCTGGCCTCAGCACCTCTTCAGGGACAACTCCAAAATTAATAGGTATGTTGTCCTTCTACCATGCCAAGGGTAAGGAAAGAATTACAGAGCAACAAGTCCAGAATAGAGCCCCCCAAGATGTCCTAGCCTGTAGTATGAAAGCTTGACAATGAAATTATGATAATCAGTCCCTGAGTATTCTCTCAAGTCAGCCTTACAGTCATGTTAAGGAAGACTCAGCTCAGCTCAGCTTCCCTAGCTCAATTGCAAGGCAACAAAGCTCCTGTTTTCTTTTAAAACCTTTTGAAAATAATAGTCAATACAATAGTCTTAACCTTAAATTACTGTATATACATACATATATGGATCTAAATAAAATAATCAGAGAGGGAGCAAAGTTTGCCAGCAGCCTGAGGCTTCCTTCTCTGACCAGATGTACCCAGTTCATTTCCAGTAAAATTCCATGGAAGCCACTGGCATCCCACTGGGATGTGCTAGGCACATATTAACTTGCTAAAACAACACGAGAGATTTGCATGAGTTCTGCTGTAATCTATCACTTCTCACTTTTTTTTTTATAGTCACTATGGTATCAAAGCAAAATACAACAGTATGGAAACTCAGGGTCACAGGCCAGCTTGCTCCTGCTCAGCATCCTCAACCTGCTGTGCTGGGTCCCCTTACACTCAGCTCATGTGGTTTGAAATTTCTTGGCCTTAAAAGACTGTAAGACCTTCAGGACCTGTAAGACCTTAAGGACTTTGCCTCTGTTGCCCTCTCTGAGATTTGGGGTCTCACAGCTATGAGAATCCTACTGCCAGTGTGATGCATTGCTTGACTCCCATAGGATAGAATACATCCATCCATTCCAAAGGCTCCAGACCAGCATCCAGGTGGATGCTTTGAGAAGCAATGCTGCTAAAGTTCTTAATTTGAATAAAGGATAATCAAAGCTTAAGAAAGCGAGTCATTAGTCTCCCTTTGGTTTCATTTTGTCAGGAAGCAGCTCCAGCAAATATACACACCATCCACAGTGAAAACAGACTGCTATATTATGAACAGAAGAGCTTGAAAACAAGTCTGACCCAAAAACCAGTTCTAGACACCCCCAAAAATTTTGTGAACGCCCCTGAGAGACTCACATCCAAGCTGTATGGCTCATAGTCCTTATTTTTGACCTCTGCTCCCCCATGATGAGCAGCAGCCACCAGCAGAACATCGGCCAAGTGCAAAGCGGAGCTGGCTGCCCTCATGAAGTGCCTCTGCCTAGGACTCTGCCATCTCCTCCCACTCATTCATGCCCTCCATACTGCAGCCTCATCATCCCAGACCTCTAATCACTTCATCTACACGCTGTCCATAAATTAGGACACATCACAGTGTTATTTGGGGCACTGAACAAGATTACTGTGCAATTACACCAACGAGCCACCTTTATCTCCAGGCTTGAAATCATGCCTTTACTTAAAACACTTTAAATCAATAAAATTATACTGTAGCCATAGACAGTACATACAGTTTTGCTTGCTGGAATGACCCCCATTATGTTCAATGGGAGATCTGTTTCTGCCTGATTCAAGCACAGCAAACAGACTTCAAGTAATGGCAAATGTCAAGTGGTTTTAGGAGGAAATAATTATAAATCATTCATGACACCCTGCTATGTCCTAGCTGTTGGCTGGCTGATTCCTCTTGATTAGTGCTAATTTGCATACAACTCAGACCGGTGCAGCAGTGACAGAGGCTCATCCAGAGAAAAGCAGGTACCCTGAAACACAAAGGCAGATGGATGGACTATGATGGGAGAGACACAAATTGTGAATAACAGAGAAAGCACACAGGGAGTGGTCTAACCATCTCTTCCTACTTAATAAACATCAAAGAGACCCAGCAGGAAGCAGAATAAAGGGAAAACAGACAAACATACTTCTCCACGTGGTGCACAGGAAAGCTGTGCAGCTCCCTACTGCCAGCGGCTGAACATCCAGAAGGTTCCTAAGAGCTCTGAGTCCATCTCCAGGGCTAAGGTGTGACAATCCACCTTTGAGGGCAGTCAGAGCAGAAGACAGGGAGGGAGAGCTGGGCTTCTCTTTGTCCACAACAGCAGAGAAAATAGATATACAGAGGTATTGTCCACAGTCTGGCCTGAAGGCACCACTGATTCAGCACTACTCAGTAGCATAAGAAAGCAAGAAAATGGGCTCCTAAATCTGGAAATGATGCAAAAATTGAGGAACAGCCTCAGGGAGGTTGTAACTGACTGGAGGGCTGCCAGAGTGGTGGCAGGCAGAGGACCTGCTCCTCAGGAGGTGGCCTGGAGCCCCAGAGCTACATGTATTATATAGGGCCAGAGCTGGAATGGAGCAGAAAGGACATTTCCAAAGCAGAGCATGGGGAATCCAAACCCATCTTGAGTAACTTAAACTCCCTCTGTAGCTTTATTATGCTATCCCAGGAGACAGGAAATTTTCAAGCAGCTCCGAGTCAATGGGGATTGTCTGACACAGTGACAGAGCCCTGATTTAACAGGGTGCTAATTAACTTCATGCGTTTCAAGTCTGGCAAATGCAGAGCATCCCTGTTGAACCAGGGCCTACACACAGCACTGAGATAACTTAAGCCTGGAGAAGTAGGCTGGAAACATCTAACAAGAAGAGGATTTCCCATGATAAATCTGGTACTTCCTGCTTCTGGCTGTGCTGGGTTTACCACACAAATCGTCTTTCTCACAGTCCTTCGGCGCTGCTCATTTCATTCTCAGCTGGGCTCCAGACGCACAGAGGTGCAAGGGAAGGAAAATAATGAGACAAAGTTGGGATAGGCAAACATTGTGATGCTGGAGGCTGTTCAAGGCTCTCAGACACTTTGGTGGGTTTACAAACTGGGATAAGATTGTGAACCACTTCTTTTTTTCCCAGTAATTTGAAATGCATGCTCTCCCTCATGTGCCACCAAGGGTGGCTCAATTATTAAAGGCACAAACAATTTTTCAATTTATTTTTTTTTTCTGGGAGACTCAACTGTGCCCGGGAGAGTGAAGAAACCTGGACCACCTACCATAAGCTAAGTAGGCAGGATACTGCACATAGTCCATACCCCGTGATGCCTTCCCATGTTAGAACTTCCACTCTGGTGCCCATCTGCCATTACAGCATCCCCATAATCAGACTATGTCAACATTTCTTATTTTTCAAAACAGAGATGATCCTGGAGTTGTAGCACTCCAGGAAGTTACAATCTGGAAGTGATCTGGATTTTCCCTAAAGCCCGGCATTTCACTTCAGGTCCTTTGTTCAGAATGACCACAGTTTAAATTAGACCTTTGATCTAAGACTGAGCTTCAGAGTGCCACTAACAGAAATTAATTTACTGTTTATGCTGCTGCCTGCTCCAAAAGGTTTCTCTTTATCCTTTTATATAGGAAATTCATTCCTTAAACCTGCACCAAGTTCACCTTTAATGACTCCTTTTCTTCCTTTGTAATTCATCCAGTGTTGTTTCAAGAGCAGTGACTGTCTCTTTGACATTAATTTTCTTCATAAACCCTCCTCTCTGCTTTCCCCATGGTTCAGTCCTCTGAGCTCTTTAAACATTAGCTGTTCTCTAAAACCTGATTCATTGGTATCTTTGTCCAGCACCAAGATGTCAGTGCTCATTGCAATTCAGGTACAGAAGCTTAGTGGTGGGAGGTCTTAAAACAGCTATTTTGTTCCCTGCCTTTGGCATTGTATTAAGAACTTGGATTTCATATGCTGTTCACCATCACCTTAAGGTCACTTTCAGACATATTGGGTTTCCAGGTCCCCCACCTCTAATAGTACCAGTTAAGATTGCTTTCAATTTTCATTTCCTTCCTTTTGATGGCTCCACCCCACTCCTAGTGTGATTTGAACATGAGTTGCTTTTCTGGTTTTTTAGGCTTCCTCCAAGCATCTCTGCTGACCAGTTACTGATTAATTTAACCCACATTCACAATATACAACTCTGAAATGAGACTAAGTACTTGGACATTCATTAGAAAGAGAGAACATATTAGTATCCCCCTGACTGATGCTTATACCCTCACATCTGGCCACTAAGTGCCTTTATAAATCAAATGTGGCATAAAAGGATGAGGAAAACTGTAGGGTTGCAGCAGGAAAACGCTGTCTCTGCTCCACTGAGAGTTTATCTCAAAGGAGTCCTGACAGCCAAGCCAGCATCAGCTTTGTTGACTTTCTGCTGGTCCAAACATTTCCTAGCCTTTTCCATGTCACTTTCTCCATCTGCATTCCTTCAGAGGACCTTTCTCTGCTCCTTCCCAAACACTTCTGTTCTTCTGATACATTCATCGCCTGCAGCATTGCTCTGAAGGACATGAGGAAGCCAAACACTGGGCTGGACATCACATCACAACCACCCTGTGGAGTATTTCTGGCCTCATCTGAGACCACATGGCCTGAATGGAGCTCTAGCAGCTGTTTTGTCCAACACCATCAGAGTATGGAGCAGGCTGAAATAAGAGATTGACTCCCAGTCTCAAGCTCCATATTTTGCAACCCCACATTATGGCTATGAATTTTTTACCCACATAGATAGCTATAAGGTTAAACTGGGTGCTTACCTCCCCTTCACTGTAAAATTTTCAGCTTGATATACTTTATTAAAAAAGGCAAATCTCTTCACTAACATCCTTGTGATGGGTATTAACACATTTTATGACTGATTCTGGATTTTCTACTGGTGTAACCCAGATGAGATCGGAACAATTGTACTTCCAGGGGCTTTTTTTCAATTTGTGTTCTGATTATTTCTTAAAGAGGTAGGGCATTGAAATACAACAGAAATTATTTTTCCTTTTCAGCCTTAATTTATACTGGTTCAGGCCAAGTCATATAATTTTAAAAAAACATAAAAGCTCTCTCCCTCAGCTTTTCTGCACATAAGTCTCTTGAAAAATCCCTGGGTCGAAAATGAAAAACCTTTCTAATTTAATGATTTTTTTTTTTCTTTTAATTTGTGGGAAGCCCCATTTCTCCTTTATCATTCTGCTATTTTCTCCTGTTTCTCTCCACCAAACTTAAGCATTTTGAATTATTCTCCAAGCAGCTGAACCCTTCAATTGGCTGTGCTGTTGAGTATTTCCCTTTCTGGGTCCCTGTTAGCACCCAAGAGCCACCAAAGGCCATACTTTCCTCATGGAGTCCTCCAACACTGCTGTGGAAGTTCAGAAAGAGCATGATGAGCTAGGGATTAGCTGGCTGCTTGACCAGGGCTGCAGATCTTTGCAAATACAGCCCCTGAGTCTCACATTAAGTCAGCAAGAACAAACCCATGAACAACTGAGAGCTCTTCGATGACAGCTGAGAATCTCTCTGCCATCCCAGGAAGTCAGACAGCTAAATCAAGGCCATAAAATAAAGCCAAGAGCTGGCCTTAAGATAATAAAAAATAAAATAAAAATGAATTATATCAACTAATAATATGACGGTTTTATGGAAATAGCGACCTAAACTCGTCAGAAACAGCAAGTGTGTTTTATTGCAGTACCACCAACCACAAAAGCACTTTTCCTTTCCACTTGCCCTATCCTGGATCTGTGTTTGCCCAATAGCTGCCTCTGCATTGGGCCTGAACAGCCAGGACACAAGGCATGGAAAGAAGTTCCTGTGACTGACCTGGGACCTGCGGCATTCGGTGCAGCCTAACAAAGACAAATCCAGAGCAGGAGAGAAAATCTGCCACAGGCAGAGATGTGTTTGCCAAATGTCATTCAAGTGGCCTGGGCAGAGAAGGAAAAGCTGATTGCTCAGACCCCTCTGCAGTCCAAAATCCAAGGGTTTCAATAAGCTCCACATGGGCAGGTCTGCAATTCCTGCAGAGCCTGAGCACAGCAGTGCACAGGGAAAGGGAGTCCTGGGAGAAGTCACAGGCTGATTTACTGGGCACCATTTCAGGATCAAACCTGTGCGAGATCTGCATGGTCCAGGCAAATTTATTAAGAGTTTGTTCCATCCCCCCACAGGGGTAAAGAGACAGGGAGAAGGAAACTTGCCCACTCCTACTAATTAACCACAGTGCAAACTTCATAAATGTGCTCCTGACCTCCGCCACAGCGCACACACTTGAGTCATCCCAATAAAACAGGAAATGACACTTTGCCACAACATTACTAAGTCCATATCCCATAAAACCATTCAGGGAAGAGGGGAGGGGGGAAAAAAGAGAGAAAAGCAAGAATAAAGCCAGCAATTATCTGTTATTAACCCCGTCCTCAGTGGTATCACATTGCTCCTAAAAATAATGACAGGGCTACAAAGCTTGTTTTCGTCTCCCACGTCCTTTGTGGGTTCCTCGTTATTATAATGAGCTGCTGGAAAATGCACTTCAGTTACATCCCCATCGAATATCTCCCAGATCACCCTGCTTTCATTTCCACCTGGCACCACAAGATGTTTTACAAATAACACTTTGATCCTTTCTTTTTCTTCTTTTTTTTTTTTGTTTTTTTTGGGGGGGTTGTTTTGTTTTGTTTTATTTTTGTTTTTTTTTTCCCCAACCCAGGGACAAATGCACACGTACTCGCTCTGGGAGGAGCTGAGAGATCTGGTGGATGAGGCTTTCTCCACATTTTGTGCCAGACTCTGGGGTGACCAGGCTGGGCACGGCTGGCAGAGCCACCAAACATCCTCCTTTGCTCGCGTGACTCCGCTCCCCTGCAGCTGGTGCCACAAAGAAACCAGAAACAGCTTAAGAATAGATCCGCATGTAATGTCTGCCATGTGGGCTCGGGAGCAAAACAGGGAAGGGATGGAGGAGGGCAGCAGCACAGCCATTGCACGAGCAAACAGGCTGTGGCTTGGTGGGTTTTTTCTGTCTCAGTGACTCACACCACTCCTTGTAAGTCTCAGTCAGCCTGCTCTCATGTGGAGAGGGAAAAAAAAAAGAAAAATCTTATTTGTTTCAACAAGCTCTCCTTGCCACCTTTTATTCTGCACTCCAGAGTCATTATTCAAATTGTTTAAAGCTTCAAACAGCTGAGATGGAGCTGGAAGACAGCACCAGGCTGCACCAGAAGCTTCCAACCTCTGCTTCTCCCCTTCCTCTTCTCCTCCTGCTCCATCTCTCAGATCCCCTGAATGGGGAGGATCCATACCCAAGGCCGTCCTTGCTTTGGCTGGAAATTTGGGCCATGGTGAGGTACCATAAGTTAAATACTGCCTATTTAAGAGACAGGAATAACTACAGCTGCTGGGGAATGGAGCTACATGTGACCCAGCACAAGGGGACCAGCTATTACAGAGCAACAGAGAGATGCACCTCACCTCCACCACCTAAAGCTGGGAACTTACACATTTGATATTACCAGGTTTGATACTAGTCTCTGCTGAAATTTAGACAATTAAAGGCATTTTTGTCCATTCAGCAACAAAAAGTATTTTCTTGTGATTGAATTGCCTTCTCTTCCACCAAAGTGCTATTTTGCCTTTTATTTAATTTCAAAATAGTCTGAAAAAATATAAAAATAGCTTCAAAAATATTTGGTATGCTCCAAACCTCCAAGTTTTAGGATAACCAAGGGGATGGAGGGTGTACAGAAAGCAAATTTTTTTATAAAGTAATTTAATCCAGTCTAGAAAGGGCTTGAAAACAATTTCATCATTACAACCTTTTGTCAGGAAAGCAGATTTTCAGATTTTCTGACTATTAGAACTCATAATAAAAATATTGCAAAAGGATATTTGTGCCAAAGTTAAGTCCTTCTCTGCAAACTTGGTGATTTATAAGGAAATTTTACTGAACAGGGGAAAAAAATTAAAGAAAACACTTCTGGAATGTTATTACGTGGGTTGTTTGGGTTTTTTTTGTTACTATATTTGTTATTTCAAACTAATAATGGATGTTACAAAAAAAATGAACATCAAGATGAAATGCTTTAGGTTGTCTAAAGAAAAGCTTAAGAGAGCTTTGAAAATTTTGTGTAATTGAAAAATCCATGTTTTGGCTCTGTGAGGCCAATTTGGGATTTCAGAATCTTGATTCCTCAAGATTTTACTAGAAAAATGCCAATTCTTAGAACACTCATGTTTGAGCATAACTTTGCTGCAGTTGTATTTGAATGAGGCTATTTACAAGGGCAAACTCACGCACACATTTGAGTGTTGACAGGATCAAGGCTTCTGGTAACTTGCTGACACTCAGTACGACCTATAACGCTGTACAATGCTCACTTTATGTACACCAGACTTTGACCTTATTCATCAAAATACCCTTCTGACTTTGTTCCAAGGGCTTTTATGTTCTCTGAAAACAATAAAAGTTCCCTTTTATGACATTACAGCTTTAATTTCAAAGTGTGATGAGTGAATGTGGTGTTGTTTTCTTTATTAAGGCACAATGAGCTCGTACGCTGCCGCTCAAATTATTTTTACTTGGGCTTAACATAACCCTGATACAACAAGCAGCAGATTGGGATCCAAAGTACAAATCCAGGGCACACACAGGCTCAAACCCCACCTCCCAAAGTGGGAGATGACTTTGACCTCTCCAGCCACAGCCCACAGGGGACGATTCTTGCCTATGACAACTCCTCCGCTCAGGGAAGCGACGGCTCTGCGGCACGTGGGGCTGTTCCAGCAGCCCTCAGATCCCACAGCCACGTGAATGCAGGCATCTCCTACTCAGCCTCCTTTCCAACATGATTTTCTAGAGCTCCTGGATGCAATGAAGCCTTTAAAATACAACAGTCTTCAGTCTAGGCAACACTGATACCAAAGTGTCTTTTGGAGGAGGTGATACTGATCCCTAAATTCCTAGTGAAAGGAAGAGTGAAAAGGAGCCTGGTCACCATTAAAGTCCAATCTTGGCTTCTTTTATTTTAGCATAGATTTACTCACAGACACTATTTTTGTTTCTCTCTGAAAAAGATGGTAATAAAAAAATTGTCATTATGAAAAAACACACATGTAAGAAGCTGCACAGATGCTCTGGCTCAAATTTTAAACACACCAACCTCCTCAACACAAGTTTGAACAATGCTAAGTCAGTTCCAAGGCCAAAGCTGGGTTAGTAATGCCTTACTGGCACTGCTCTTGGACCCACCTTCCTCACAACCAGCAAAAAGGATGCTTCCGCTGGGATAATTTATACCAGTTCCCCTAAGGAAATCCCTTGTAACAGCAAAAGTGCTGTTTTGCCAGGATAAGCTATAACATTTATGCAGTATTTGCCAACACACATATATATACATATATTTAAATTTTTTTATGAAAAGCCATTCCTCTCCGCAATGCTGCTCCACCAGAAATGATTCTTTGCACAGATTTGGCTGGGAGTGCCAAGTGCAGATACAAAAGGCATTATTATATGAGGCTGGGGACTGGTTCCAAGCTCAAAGTAATTGAAAATAGGAAATGCTGAAAATCTAACTCATGTACACAATCCAGGAAAATGTTGCAAATACTGCAAGCCATTTCTTTGAACAAGGGAAGTAACCCAGTCCTGAACTAGGTCCTTAACTGGTGTGACTGGCATAGCTCCACCAACCCAGACATGCTTTATTGGTGCGCACACAGCCCTAAATTTTCCCGTTTTGGATTTTGGATAGAGGCTACCTGCTATCTCTGGGAGCTCCTAGAGTACATTCAGCTGTTACCAAAACAAAAAATTAAAAAAAAAAATTTTAAAAAAAGTAAATTAAAAAAAAAAGAAACTCTAGGCTTCTAGAACCTCATATATGATGAAATGGAACTGAAGACAGAGGTATGACCACAGAAAAGGCATCTTTTTCCATGTGAGGATGACCTTTAGTCCACTGTGAGCAAAGAAAAACAGAACAAGAGAAAGAATGAGGGGGAAAGATGGAAGACAGCAGTCAAGTGGAGGGGACAGATGGTGGGGAATTCAGAGAGGGAGGAAGTGAGGAAAAAAACCCAAAGGGTGAAAAAACCAAGGCAGATTAAGAAATAGGAATCAGAGGTAGAAAAGAGAGAAGGGGAGGGATGGGCAGTGATAAAGGGAACAGGGTTAAAATGAGCAAACAGAGAAGGCATAAAGAGAAGGGTTGAGGTTAAAGGAGCAATTGCCCTCTGGCAAACATACTGCAGTGTAAATGGAAACACATATGTCAACAAGGAGTGTCCTGAGATGGGCTGGAAAGGAAATAGCTTATGTGATGTGAGCTTCTGCTGGGAACCACCTCGGCCTTCTCCCCCCACCCCCAAATCACTCCTTTCTGCAGATGCTGACACTCCCTGGTACTGCAGGGCACTGCCTTCGGGCTGCCCCAGCCCAGCCAGGGCTCTGCCCAGCACTGCTGCTGGTGGGGGTGAGCTCCCAGCTCTTCACAGCTACAGCTGCTGCCCGACTTCACTCAGGTCAACAAGAGCTTTATCACAGCTCCTCAAGGGGTAAAAACACGCAACATCTTCACAGGTAGCTTTGCACGCCCTTGAACCCAAAGAAGAGCTTCAGAAACAGCTGATAAGCACATGTAAAAGTCTCCTGAGCAATTAAAGCTGAGCCCAGCACCTAAAGCAAGCTCTTAAGACCAAATTCCTTCATTTCACTACTTGAATTGCACCTGATGCCCCAGAAGCATTTTCTCCTAGAAGCTAAATGCACATAAATCATTTTTCCAATTCCACTCAGCTTTTTACGTGATCCAGCCATCCATTTACACCTTCAGACGTTTCCCAGAACATTTCTGGTGATATTGCTCTTCCTTCTTTAGGAGAGAGTTTAGGGCATACCGCAGCAAGACAATAAGAACCACATGGAACATTTTCCATAAACAAGGGCAAAATCCTATGATAAAGGACAAAAGTCCAACAGAAGAGCTATCTGCAGAGTTACCATCACTGCTGCCCAAGCCTTTGCTGTTCCATAGGGGTTTCTACACTTCCTGGCATCCCTACTTGTCATGCCATACATTAAGGAAGGTCTAAACCACAAGTGTTGCCTATTACACCAAAACCTCCAGACACACTGAGCATGCACAACAGCGCTCTGCTTCCTCATGCTATTGGACCTAAACTGCCCAGGGCTTCCAAGGGACTCAAGATGTGGGAAGAGAAGCATCCTGTGTGAAGAAATTTTTTCTCTGCTACCAATTCAGTTTCCTTGCCTAATGGGCATTGTGTGTACTGGTTTCTTTGGCCAGTGGCATAGAGGAAAGTGAAATGACCTGTTATTTATGCTCAGATTCCCTTTTTTATGCCCAATAGCATATAACAAGTCTAGAGTACAGCCTAACAAAAAGCATGTCTGGGTCACTGCTTGCTTTGGTGATACCTGATTGCAGTGCAGCTACTTCTGCTGCTCACAACAGCCCATGTGAACAGGAATTTCTGCCCTAGTGTTAGCACAGCCATAAACAGGGCATTGCACCACCTCAAAGACCCAGCAGGACTGCAGAGAGAAAGTATCGGTACAGTCACATCCTTTGGCTACTACAGAGATACTCTGAGCACCACCAAGGAACTGGCAGCAGATCTTTTAGCTGTAAACATTTACTGTGGAGCAGCTGACACATGGGACCTTCCACAGCACTGAACTCCTTCCAAGACATGTTTGATACACAGCACATCATGTGTTGCAGGAGGCTGTTCAGCAGCCATTCATCTTTCTTCACTTGCGCTGTTGTGACTTCCCCCTGAAGTGTTAAGAAACACTTTTCAAATATCCTCCATCACCTTGTCAATACAGATCACTACACTTGCAACCAGGATCATTAATGACTCCATGCAAAGACCTTTTGTCTATTAAAAAATAATCCTTTAAGTATACAGAATCCAAATCTTTGCATGAAGTCATGTTTGAAGACAATACAGAGATGAAGGGCTTCCTATAGCTATAAACCCAGAAGACAGATGAAAGTTCAATCACACACACTGAATCTTTTTGACATTTAAACAATTCCACTCCAAAACACATGACAATTCTTCAAACAACCATGTTGTTCTGTTTTTATACGGACACCAATTAGCCTGTGTTGTTTAGATTGGTAATACTTGCAATGTATAAACTTTCTTAGCACATGGCAAGTGAAAACAAATAACCTCCATCAGATATGCATTTTCCATGTCAAAAGGATGAAGGAAAATTAAGTGGTATTTCTGTAATAGGCTGGCTCTAGACTTTTTTCCCCAGAATGTAGAGAAACATTCAAAGGCAGAAGCAAAAATTTACATACTGACCCAAAAATAATTCTGCAGAGAATACTTGCTCCCAGTGAGCTGTGTTGCTGTAGCTATGAAGGTCTGAAAATAGAGGGACGAGGTTTCTAAACAATAATATTTTCCTGTATCAGCTGATACAGCAAAAGAAAACAAGCTTTGGGCACACAGAGTTTTCTAAATTCTGTTCACAGGAAGGGCGCTTTTCCTTGCACAGCTTTGATGCCAATGCTTGTACCTCTCCAATCACCAAAGTTTTCCAAGAGTTTTCTCCTGCTTTTGTCTGTGCTGCCAACTACCCAAGCATTCCTGAAGGGTGGCCTAGAAGTTCAGGAGACCAGAACCCAATTCCCTTTTGTCACAAGCTGCTTGTAGGACATCAGGATAGCTACATGCCTTCTCTCCATCTCAAAACCCATTTTTCCATCACGTATAAAGCAGATTAAAGTGCTCTCTTACTCCAGTGCATAAGGGGGAGCAGAGAGGCAGAAGTGCAAAAAAAGGAGATAAGCCACACCACTGCAAGTTGGTTTTACTTCAGGGAAAGACCAGCATCATTGGATTTTTAAGGCAACAGATATATCAGAAACTTCTGTGAAGGAAGAGCTAAACAGCCACTGTATAACCAAGGAGCCTGATAGCCATGAACAATATACACAGGTGATTTTTATATAACCCATTTCCTGAGCACAAGATGTTGGTGTCTTTTCAGAAACTGTGTGTTGTGCTAGGGAACTATTTCAAAGACAGATGCAGGGAGTTGTTTGTTCAGCATTCTTAATCCAAACAAACAGTTGCATACTCTTACCTTCAACACAAGTCTCTCATCTTAAGGTTCTGGCCAAGAAAAATATTTTCCTAGCTAGTCTGTTATGAAAATGTTTGAATTAAAGAAACAACATCAATAACTTATGTAAAAACTTCAACCTCTAATCAGCTGAGCTTTAATAAGGCTTGAGATAACAGCACATGAGTTTTGCCAAGAATATAAAATAATCATAAAATATTATAATTGATGCACTGTTCTGGTTTATTACATCTCAGTTGAATACTTGGAAGAAAACATTCTGGACCTCATGTTAGCATATTGTAATAATTAATAGCCATTATTTGGATTTGGAGAATTTCAGTGTGAGGTTCTGTTTGTTGGTGTTTTGGCGGGGGAGGGGATTTATTATTTTTACAGCCTGTACAAATTTGGCCAAAGACTCAAATCTTTCTGAAATTAAATGAGCTATTTATGCCACAAAAGATTTGGCCCATAGAGTTTTGAAAACAGGGATGATAAAGCTTCAGTGCTACTCAAATTAAACTCTCAAAATAGAGAGTAAGAAAAGGAAACAAAAAGGCACCAAATTGCAAATAAACCCTTGACAATAAGTTACACCAAATTGTTTCCTTTTTGGAAGGTAGTGAGCTGCAAATAATTGCTAATAAAAGGTTCACTGTGTTTGGTGAATACAAATCTTTATTTAGTGGCTGCAGAGCAAGTCTTTTTCTTGCTCTCTTGACAGTTTAACTACACGCCAACAATATTTGCTTAAAGTCTTTGGCTCCATTAATCTCAAACCCTGCTACACAGATTGCCAAAGCTGATGACAAACCCCAGTTAGCATGGATCATCTACTTGCCCATGACAGTATTTTTCCCATGACATTAAAAGGATGTTTTTTTCCCCAAAGAGGGCACAAGTCTACTGAATATCAAGAAGGTTTGAAAGGATAAGTCTATGGCTTAAGGTGACCAATAAAGATAGCTGGGGACTACACTGAAACAAGGAGGAGGAAGAATACCCTTGCACTCTAATTGGCTTTTTTGTTTGCTCACAGTTGCTTCTAATATGGACAAATCTCCATAAGAAAACACAAAATTAGCACCTGTTAGGACAATTTAACCTTCAGGGAGAAAAGCAAACATCCTTGGGTTGTCAAGATTTTGAAACAAAGGTTACAAAGGAGGTGATTTTTTTCTGTATGGTTTTAACCCCTTCTTACAACACAATGCAGCTCATTAACAGGGGTCCGGAACCAATTGTTAGCCACCCTTTCCTGAAATATTGTACCTGAATCAGTGCCATAAAACATGGGACTAATTAACAATGTCATTATACCCTGAGCATTAGATGGGGAAAGCATGTGCATGTTAAATATGATCAAGGGAAACTGAGGCATGGCAAGAAAAATTATTGCTTATTCTCTGCCCCTCATGACTGACAGAATTAAGATGACATTCACCAGTTGTCTCTGAGTCCTATAACTCTGAGACAACAGCTTGAAAGCACCGCTCCTTTTAACTTCTTTTTTTTTTTAAGTTACCCTCACTAAAATGGCTGGTGGGAAGCAAATGGGGCTGGTCCATCAATCCTTGGGCAGCCAGAGTTAGGAAACAGGAACAGAGAATTATAAATGATACCTTGCCATTCAAAGTAACCCTGCCATTCAAATCCTTGTGTGACCCAGGTAGGTTCCACCTTCCTGGTCCCACCCCTTCAGCTGTCAGCATGGTCAGGAAGGTCCCATTTACCATGGATAGACATTCTGACATCCAGTGTGGATTTACATGTGACTGCAGCAGCTTCTGCTTTCCTGGGCCAACAGTAGCCTTCCTCTGAGCTCTCTCAGACACCCAGACTCCCATGGAATTTATTCCATGGCTATGTTCTCCTTGCAAGCCGTGTTGGGAAGAGGGATTCAGGCATTAACAATGCCCTTCCTCCAGCCCAGCCCTGCAACCTCCTGGAAGCTGCCTTCTCTCCCTCCCCTGTGCAGACAGGCTACAGAAAAAGGTGCCAGGATGCTTTGTGCCCACTCACTCCGAGTAACTCAGAGGTCAGCTGCCTCCCCAGATGGGAACAGCAGCCAGCAATGACTTCTCACTCTCTTCTTACTCGAGAAAAAACTTCTCAGAGCCAAAAAATTTAAAGCAAACCCAGCAACTAAAAGTCAGCTCTTTGACATTTTTCCTGACTCATCAGCAGGTGTTTTGGCCAAAACCACTGGTATATTAACCAGTAACCAAGGCACCTGTTGCAGAAGCTTGCTCCCACAGGCAGGTGCCAAAGTGCTGAATGTGGAGGGAAATATAAAAGGTCTAATGGAAAAGCTGGGAAGAAAAAAAAAAAAAAACAATAAAATAACCCAGGAATACTTCCAAGTGAAATCCATGGTATTCAGCCACAGCTCTGGACAATACAAGCAGGGTATGTATTATGTATACCTGGCTAACAATAGCAGCACCTCCCTCACCCTGCCCTGGCTCATCCTTATGGATAATGATTTGGTTAAGCTAAGGACTCCAGCAGAACTATTCATGCAGAAAAGCATAAAGCCTGCACAGAACTCTGCAGGATGGTGACCTCAGGGAGTAAACTGAACTAAAGTGATTGTAAATGAGCTAACATCTTTCACTTAACACTGTCTCCCGTTACTCTCCAACAGAGGTACCAACCTTTCTCTCAGTGGAATCTTCCACTTCTGTCAAAACCACAAGCATCTCCCAATTTTTCTACACTTTAACCCCAGAGAGGTTCACACTGTAGCTAACAGCCTCCAAGAGGACTGTAATAAAAACTGAGTGAGTCTTTGTTCTGATTGCAGATAAAAGGGAACAATCTGCAGTACAAATGTAAAGTAGCTTTCCCATGTTTTCTTTCTTCCCCCCCTTTTTGAATAATCAGTATCTGCATGTGAAGGTTCAATGTCACCAAACATGAGGCTTGTGTACAAAAGCACAAGATCCTTGACTAAAGCACAGCATACTTAACAGCTCAAAAGCAATTGTTGTAAAACTTGATGGAATTGTGCCTGGCAATCATATTTTATTGTCATTTGTACAGGGAAGCTTCAGCATTTTTCTGGGCTTCTTTTTTTTCCTTGGGGAAAGTGGTGCATGTTTGATAAAGAAACTTGATCTCAGGAGTTCACGGCCATATTTACTGTTTTCTCCAGAATGTACATATTTTATATAAAATACAACCCCAGATGTTCAGAAGAGAAACACTTTCCATTTATTCAGGTAAGAATATCGCCCAAGGTCATATAAAAGCCTGTCACTGAAGTTTGCACTGACTGAGGTGCAATAAATAAAGGTCCAGCGTTGACACAGCACTGAATATTTTTGTGCTGTGTATGAGCTTTCCCTGTAGAGAGAGAGGGCTTTCCTACCCCACTGGTACAGAGAAGGGTCAGTACCTGCCGCAGCACCACACACAAAACCTTCCTGTTTGGGTGACATTCTCCAGCAGCAACAACCATCAAGGAAACACCTCCCCAGCCTGGGACACGTGCATTGCCCTGCCTGAGGCATAAACAAGGGTGTAGGGGAAGTTGGCTGAGGCTCTGCAGGCCAATGGAAAAAGGAGTCCTTGGAAAGCAGAATTTTGCCTTCCAGATGGAGTCAAGCACATCTGGGGATGCAGCACCTCTCAGCAGAGGGCTTTTTCCCGTGTGACAGAAGTGACACCTTGAGAAGCAGGCTGCACTCATCCTCTTGCCTCTGCTGAATATGCTTACAAGCATATGGCAATTTTAAATAGGGTTGTTGGGGTTTTTTCAGCGCTGAAATCCTTCTCTGGACACCAGCTGTTTATGCACATCAGAGTTTAAAAAGCACTATTTCTGGCACTGGGAGAAAAACCACACACATTTGTTTCTTTGCCTTAGGTGGAAGAACATATACACACAGGTGAGCAGCTAAAGTAAACAAATTAAAATATCTGAAATTATGTTTTTAGAAAGCATGGCCATCTGCCAAGCAATGATTACAAGCTGGGACTGCCACATCTACAGGGTGTCCTTAATATGCTCCTCCTTTCTCCCTAGAAATGATGATGTGAACCCAACACTGCATCAGAAATTTCAAAACATCCTGCAACCTGACAAGATAAATAATTTTTTTCCTCTCCAGTGCATACACCCTAATCAATATGATCTGTGTGCATATGTTCCATGTACCATAAATCCTGGGGAGCTCTCGAGACATCCAGTCCCTTTCTACATCAATGTTCCTCTCTTATATCCCTCCTCGCTGCCAAGCCCTCTCATGGTTAAATTAAAAAAAAAAAAAGAAAAAAAAAAAACCAAACTGATAAATCCTAAATTTCTGTGGCTATCCATGGGAATAGTGATCCTTCAAGTCTAGTAGTACATTGAGGTTGCTCCCATCCCCTGCATCCTGGTGGCCTCTCCCAGAGTGGCAAATAACTCCCCAGCCTGGGAGGGCTCCAATGCAAAGCACAGCATGAACATGTGCATATGGACACACATATACACAAATGTGTGTATATATATATGTGTGTGCACACATAAATACATAAAAATCCCTGAGACTTTGGGGAGAAGGAGGAAGAGGGAAATCCCTCCTTTCATCTGCATCTAAATGGGAAGACCTGGTTTGCACTGGAAGTGAGATTTCAGAAACGTAAGGAATGAATGGCCTGCTTTGTCTCCACAGCTTTGATATATCAGTTCCTTCAGTGACAGACTTGTTAATCTTTCCAGTGTTGCTTTTTCAAAAAAGACAAACACAGTGGATAAATGCGAAGGGCCAACCACATCCCCTCCCATAGGAAGTCTCGCCACATGGGCAATTCTTCCAAGTAAAGAAAACAGCCCACTTTATTTACAGGGTAAATCATTTTGACTTATCTTGCAGGGGTTTGCTCATAGCAAGCTGACAGTTTCCCCCTGTTGCACAGTAAATGGCTGACGGGGAAAATGTTTTCCTTCCCACCATGTAGAAACAACCAGCCAGAAGGGGAGGAGGGGTCGAGGACTTCATTTTTCTAATACTCCATTAATGTTCTCCTTGCTGACAATCGCTGCAAAGGCCTGAACTCACCACTCCAGGCAGCTCGAGCAAGAAACCTGAATCTCTACAGGGATTTTGAGCTAAGTACATTGACTCAAGTTAGAACTTTTGGTCTTAAAGGGTAAGTTAACCATTAAAATGATTTTCAAGTAAGTACCATTACTGTAGAAAAAGGGAAAAAAAAAAAAACACCAACCTAAAGTAATTTATTTTTTCTTCTGTTTAAATTCTTGCTCTAAAAAAACTAGCATCTTTGTTATCTAAAGTAACAGGACAACAGGGGTCAAAATTTTTTAAAGGTATAATATTACCAAGCAGATTGTTAATGTCTTTTCCTTCCATACACAAAAATACATACTTTTTTTTTTTTTAAATTGTGATCCACTGATCCATTAGTTGGGAATATTTCTGATATGTACAACCTAAATACAAAACCAAATCTGGATATAATGCAAATTGCTAATGCAAATTGCCATTTTCTTATCAATGAAAGTTTTCAGATCTGGGATTGACAAGGCCCAATCTTTCTTCTCCTGAAGTTGTGGTGTGATGTCAAGACATCACCCTGAAAAAGTCATCCCACTTCTCCAGCTCTGATCCAAATTACAGGAGTTGCTACCCTGATTTTTTCCAGCCAATCCTACAAGCACATTTTCCTTGGGCCACCTCATATAAAAACCCAGTAGTTTTAGAAAGACTGAAAACCTGCAGGAGTTTTGGATTTCTTACAGCGTCAGGTAGCACCAGGAACAACTCCAAGGGATGATGAAAGTGGAGCAGGGTGCCATTTTGCAGAAGGTGTTCTCGTCACAAGAGGGAAGGACAGAATGAGTTGGGCAGCTCAGGGCAATGTTTAGGTAGGTCTGCTTTGGGTTGGAAAGAGGGGAGCATTTCTCCCACTACGCTTTCACAGGATTTGTAAATGATCCCATTCAGCTAAACTGGGATGAACTGCAAGTGCTAAAGTCAGCCTTGCCAATTTCAACAGGGATTGCCACCGGATGCAACTATCTGCTGAAGTGTTTTCCACAATAGCAAGCTAAATAAACCATCCAGATTGGCAGTCATCACTCAAACAACACGGAGAATTCCAGCAAGACTGCTAAATGCACGACACACACACAGAGCAAGAGCGGCATTTTGCAGGCCTAATACAGCAGGTTAAGAGGTGTGCATGTTTCACATCCCAAGTAATATCTTATTTAGGAGAGACATCAATCAAGGCTAGACCTCAGGCAAAATCCATGTAATTGCAATGATTTATACCTTTTGACACTCTGGCCTGCTGACATTGGGAAGACAACGTGCATCGGAGTGTGCTGCAAATGTCCACTAACACATTTCTCGCTGTTTTGGGGGCTAGAAATATGAAAACATATGTTCTGATTTATAAACTGCAGGTCAAACATGCAGGTGTTAATGGCTTTTTCCCTGAGATTTTCAGCTCCAGCCAGACCTGTGTATGAGCAACCAATTAAGAAATAGAAAATAGCACAGCCATAATGGTGTTCCCATCATCTCATAGTAACCAAATAGCACAGCAAAATTAGAAACACAGACCTTTCCACCAGGACTCAACCTCCAGGTAAGAAAACAACTCGGGATCCTGCATGAATCCAACAAATGCTTCTGCTTTGACCTTACATGGCATGATTTAAAGTAATAATAAATATTTTAAAGACCTTTCCAATTTAAATGGGCGAAAGTTGAAAGTTTGCACTAGTAGAATTAGTTTAACGATTAAAAGTAACTATAACCCTGCTGGTACTAATGAAGGCTGCACAAAGGTTCACATTGCCTAACAGGTACATTTTTTCCTTTATTTTTTTCCCCTGCTTTGTTCTAATATTCCCTTTGGGTCCCACCTGCACAGGTAACTTTATGATGCTGAGGATTATCCTGAAATATGGGCCCTATGTACAGTGGGCTAAAAGCCCAGGCAGGCAAATAAAAGCCAACCACAAGACCTGGTACAGTTCAGCTGTCCCCATGCCTGGTCATGGACACTGTGACAGCCTAGAACAGTGTGGCTTAGGACTTTCACACTCCTTACTCTGACAGTCTACAGCAGAAGGGGCATGGCATGAGAAGGTCAGTCCAAGCCCAGAATTCATACCCTTATTTTCATCTGTGGTCCCATAAAACACAGCAACGACCACTGTGGGTGCTTTCTTATCCATGAACAGAAAGCAGGGCAGCTCAGTCTCCCCATTGCCTAGGGCCAGCTAATTTTGAAAGACTGAGTTGTTCTTTAAAGGGTTTTTCTTTTCTGCCTGGAGAGTAAACCCAGGCTATTCCAACTAAAATGCCATAGCAAAATGCCTACACTGGCAAAATTCAGGCTTTTGTGCCTGTGTCACAAACACCTTTGACTGAAAGAGCATGACTTCAGTCTTGTGCATTTAACACATCCACACTCCAGATGGGATCTCCAATGTCCCTGAGGTCAGAGTCAGCCTGCAGCTGCTTTGGGACAGCACTGCCCCACAACACAACAGAAGACAGCCCTGGAAAAGGTGTAAAAGCACCACGGCAGCATGGATGTGTTTTCTGGAAAGGGTAAAAGAAGATTGCCTGGTCCCATTTCCCCCTTGCAGGAGGGTTATTGCCAAGAGCAGAGCAGGTATTGAAAGCCCTCAGGTGTGGGGATCCTACAGCCTTCCTGGTACCTGCTCCACCACTGCAATACTCCCTGAATGAAACATCTTGCCTTAACGTGCAGCATTGCTAAGAAAAAACCAATGCATCCAGATGTGCAAAATACAGATGAGAATTTGAAAATCAGCCTAGTTTTTCTTTGCAACAGGTGGCTTACATCATATGAACACACACACAACTCTGAAAATTATTGGTGTTCTGATGTTTTTTTAAGGCTAGTTGGTTTTTTGGTTTATACAGAAATACTACCCAAAGCTGTCTGAAAAAAAGTCCATACACCATCCTGTTATAAAGACTATTTTCCCATCAGGTAACATAACTTAAAATTAAGCCAAAGATTTGTGAAGATGACAAGTCAGTATTTCCTTGAGACCGCAGAATTGTTGTAAATTATTGTTTTAATGGGGATTCAAAGTGGGTTTGCATCATTATATCAATATATAAATCAGCAACAAATTAAAAAAAAAATATTAACTGGCTACATAATTCCCAGCAAGTCTAGCTTTTAGCAGCAGCAACAGAAGACCATCATTTCCAATCCCAGGAAAACATAATATATGTGGTAGAAGCTGCAACCAAAGAAAGCTAAAGAACATCCTTTAAAAACATTCCAAACATCTTTCTTTTTCATGCCATGAGAGATGATTTTTTTCTATTTCTTGTTAGGCACTCTGCTATTTTGCTTATAATTCCTCAGGGACTGGTGACCTCATGAAGAAAAACAACCAGGACAGAATTAGCTTTTATTTATATATTAATAGTTTTACCTCCAGCAGTGGAAGATACAATTTTGAGTTAAAAATCATAATTTGTGAGTGTTTGGATAGCAGCACTCCTGCAAAGTTGTGGTAGCAGGAATTGCTGGGGAAGGTTGAATTGTGGTTGCCAATTGCTGCATTTATTAATGATTGGATTTGAAAATTGTCTACTCCAAAACTGACGAAAGCCAGGAAGATCCTTTGCATTCTCTGGATTTTATATCAAACCCTAAACACAGAGTAGAGTCATAGCACAGTGGGGGGCACTTGACAGGGAATGCAAGACCATAAATCTCTTCCAATGTAAGCTCCCTCAATAGCATTAGTAATGGGATGGTGCTGGAGGTTTGGGGAAGAAATGGGTGACAAAAGCTGCCCTCCCCAGCCAAGATCAGCTTAGAAGGTGACTGCTCCTTGTCCTCACCCTGCCCAGTGGCAGGTCTGGTCCCTCTGCATCCCTCCCTTCCCAAATCACCTTTGGTGGGGCTGCAAGCAGGAGCTCCCACCCCGAGGGCTGGCGAGGCACTGAAAAACGATACGAACTGAATGGCAAAACCAATATTTGGTCAGGCTGAGGGGGGACTATCGATTCTTTTCTCATGATATCCATGTCTCCTGCACTTCCTGCTTCTCTGGGGCACTGGAAACCCAAGTCCCTCCTAGACCAAGGGTGGCCAGGAATTGACTCTGTAACATCTGTACCTCACAAGAAGTTCACGTGTGGTCTCCCAGCCCAATGCTCGTCCACTTGAGTGGCAGCAGGGACACGCTGGCATGGGGGCTACTGGGTAAGGCAGGAGGAAGCAGGACAGCAGGAGATGCTGAGGGCATGACATTGGGTCAATGCAGAGGAGTACCACATAAATATGCTGCCAGTTCCTACCTCAGCCTTCTTCCTCACAGCCATGTGGCTACATCAAGGTTTGAACCTCTAACTTGTCATTCAACCCCTCACATCTGTTTTCTCTAGGCTTTCTTGCTCTCCCTCTTTTTGTCCCAAAAGTCTTTTGTCCTAGGTAGAGACGCAACGAGGCCTACACAGCTAGGAGATCCGGGAATGGTTGTCAAACCTCCTATCAAGGAACGAGGACACAACAAAATTCCATACCTGAATGGAATTTCATCCTACATCCAGATTTCCACATGCTATAGGAGTTGAGGGATGAATAGCAGCATTCATCATGGATAAATGCAAGCACAGGCAAGACCTAAGCTCATTCTCCTGAGAAACTTTCTCCCAGTTCCCCCATCACTGAGGCCCTTCTCAAAGGTGCCTATGGACAGTGGCCAACACAGGGGACAGCGGACCAAAAGGGAAACAAAGCGACACTGCTGTGTCACTAACGACACTCAGGTTAGCATCTCAAAAAATGGTAGTTCTTTTCCAGAAGCATTATAATTTAAAGGGCCTTTTTCCTTGGAGAAAGCTGGGGTCTCCCTAAAGTTACTTCAGATTGAGAAGTTTGCCAAACCACACACTGCGCGACTTGGTGTTTCCATTTGTTGAGCTGCAATGGTTTTGAATGACTCTGGAAAGCACCCAGGGATACAAGAATGAGAAGAGCACAGGAAAGGTTTCCTTCCCTTCAGTAAAAACATTTTCCTCTCAGGTTTAAAAGCAATACTGCTCAGAGCAGAGAGGCTATTGTTAGCCAAGGCTTAAAGAAACCTGCCAGGTGCCTTGAACTCCAGGATGGACAGTGACCAGTGAAGCTTTTGACTTCTTGCCTGGGCAAGAGGCCACTTTCCCTGGAGCAAGAATGACGTGGTGAAACAACTCTCCATGAACACCTGTCCGGCATCCATAAACTCAACCCACACTGCTCAACAGCCATGCAGACACATCACAACAGCCAAACACCACAGCACAAGTTGTCTGCTCCAGGGAGTACAGAGGGATTCCCACATCATCAAGCTCACCCAGAGTTTGGTCCCACAAGAAATCCAAGCCTCCTCATTCATCTCCCTGTGATACATGCAGAGTCCTGGTCTGGCTTGAATGGGGAATATGCAATCCTCTCTTCCACACTGTCTAGGTACAAGCAGAAACAGCCTGGCTGGAGCTGGCTTTTGCCTCACACAGTCTCCAAAGGCATTCACAGGTTTTGTGGAGTCCTGGCCTCTCTCCCTATTCTGCCCTCAGCCAGGACAGTCTGATGGAGGTGGAAAAAACCTGAACTCATTCCTGCTAAAGCACAAAAGTATTGGACAGCCAAGGACATCATGTCAGTCAAAACTGTACATTAAGGCAAACAAGCCCAGCAACAAGAGACTCACCCAGGAAAAGCTCAGTCACACTGGGACCAGGGTTAGGCACATTACTGGGAGCACCAGCTGGTGGCACTCAGTTGCTGCGGTGCCAGGGACAACAGACAGACACAGCTCTGCCTCCCAAAGTCTTAGCACAGATGAAATCAGATCAGCAGGCACCTGAAGGAGGGCAGCTCCCTACACTGCTGGCAGGAACACAAACAAACCATGGCTCAGTGTCCTTTGCGAGTTGAGTCTGGCAAAAATTGCCTTGCAAGGGCTTGGGAGAGTCCATAGAGAAAGCACTCAGCCCTCAAAAAGACAAATATACAACAGAGCTGGCTAGGTGGTGGCTGCCCTTGCTAAACTTCATGGAAAAACACAACTTGTGCAAACCAAATTCCCTCGCTAACCTCTTCCCCTTGTTGAAATATTAAACAAAAATAACTTCTCTTTTTATCTTTGAGCCAGCAGGACAAATTCATCATTAAAAGAACTTCACTGAAGTCAACAGGGATATATCTGAGATGAAGAAATGAATTTGACCTATTGCTTTTTGTGTCCTTATGTTCTAACTAATAACTAAATTGCACAGGCTCCTAATCAACGGGATCAGAGAACCTGGCCAAAGCAGTTTGCTTTTTGCCCCCAGCATAGCTATCTGTACTTTTATATTGCTTTCTCTGTTAGAAACTTTTGAAAACAGGTATTTTCAGCCAATTTAATCACATAACATTTTTTCATGAGTATACTGTCAAAATCTTAACATAGAGTTTTCATAGGATATTTGCTCCTAACACAGACAATAAGTAAACATGAGATTTTCTATTTAAAATTTTACCAATTCCCACTTAAAAAAAAAATATTTTTTTGGGTGTTTCAAGCACACACATTTGTTAAAATTACTCCAGCCACAGGATGCCTAGTCTGATCCAAGGATCTCCCTGGAAGATGCATGGAATGAAGCAAAACAAAGCTGTGGCTACACAAGGAGATCCAAAACCCTTTGTCTCGGCACACTGACAACTCTTTCCCTGGAGCCAGGGCACACAATCTTACCAGGCAGAATAGGAGGGATTCAGAGAAAGGAAGAGTTACCAGCAGAGGAGAAGGAAGATGATGAAATATAGAAGCTACCAAAGCCTATGTTAGGCAGAAGATGCATTTTGTGTCTCGTGTTATATTGGCTGCCAGTCGATTACAGTGCAGCCTGTATAAACACGTCATGCGTGCTCTGACAGGGAGTCGGGGTGAAGCAGGGTGTCAGGGTAAAACAGAGGATAATAAAATCACTTTAGATTTATTTCTCTAAATTGGAAACTTCATGCTTACACCTGACTAAATCATCAGCCTGAAACTCTAGCTTGACTCCCACAGAAAAAGTATGAAACCTTATCCCATCTTTGTTTAACAAAGGCCAATCAAGCTTGCCTAATGAATTCTGCAGATGTGGGCGACAGGACGTGTTTGGCCACTTTAATTCTGTAGGGCTTCCTCAGACCTGTCTCCAACATACCCATCTTACCCTTGAAACAACTGAAGAGCTTTCACCTTCTCAAAGCCACCCACAGCAGCCCACGGGCAGAGCAGACCCAAGGGTGTTACTGGACCTTAGCCACAGCATTTATAAATTCTGCCCAGTATTAAGGAGAGCATCACAGGTGGCTGGTGGCAGGGGCTGGAGGATGGCAGCACTCCTCCTGCCCCTGCCCAGCTTGGCAGGAGCAGGGCACCAGCACCTTCACTTCCATCCCACCACCAGTGAATCTCCTTGCTCACAAAGTGCAAGAGGACCTTTAAAAAAAAAAAAAAGTCTAGCATAAGGAGCTGGTTAAAAAACAATAAATCAGTGGTGAAATGTGGATAACAACCTTCTCTGTAAAATCAACATGGATTGTGTTCCTGCAGAGAGCTGTCTGACAGGCCGGTTGAAGCCTGACTGCTTGCAGACAGATTTTTTTTTCCCTTTTTTAATTTTTTTTTTTTACAAGCTGGAGGAGTATCTTGGATCAGGGGGAGGCAAGGAGGTCCCTTCCTTTTGTACATGGTTCTGCTGTGTTAGAAAATCAATAAGCAAGGTCCTGACCTCAGCATAACTTCAGACATCACTCATGACTCCTTTGAATCTCTTCCCCCACAAACACCCAATTTTCTTTTTAATTGTGCACACAAAGAGGGAGTGTTGGCAGGGAGGAGATATCTTGCCTCAAGATGTGGGCAAAACCCATTTGCACCCATCTTTCCAGACAGGTAGAAATCAAATTAGAAGAGGAACGCACCCAAGGAGGGCAAGGGGAGCGGGGTTAGCTGAGGTAGAGCACAGCCCAGCAGGAAATGCCAAAAAAGAAACCATATGGAGCGTGGAGGTGCTATGGATTAATATGAGAATTCCCACTTTTTTTTTTTTTTCCTGAGGGAAGGGAATAAAAACTAAATGCACATTATTTTTCTCCCTTCTTGTTTTAGCACTGCGCTATTTTCTGTTAAATCTCCTTTTTAAAAGATAAAACAAAACAAGATTTGCCACACATTTTCCCTCCAGCTGAGTCCTCAGGCTGGCTAAATTGGGTGATTAAAATATAGGAAGGCCTCCAGATTCCCCTCAGGACTGTTTTTAATATCTGTAAAACTGCCACTTTGTCTTGCCAAGGTAAACACCATCGCATGCAGTTCAAAGGTGAGCAATCCTAAATGTTTCCCTTCGCCTGAAAGGAATCTGCCTTGGGACCCCGCGGGCCGGACCGGAGGGGGACGCGGCCGGGCCGGACCACGGTGTGGTGGCCAGAGAGGCATCTGTGTACACAACACTAACTTCTCCCACACAAATACTAAAAATTTCTCATTAAAAATTATTGCTGTGTCAACATGTGAGGCCGTTCAGCCCCCAAATCTGGAAAAGACGTTCTGGTTTTTTTTCTTGCCTTTGCTGGGAAAGCGGCAGCAACAGTGGCAAAGCTCTCAGGGGGAGAGAGATGGGATGTGAGACTGGAGTCATCTGGTGCTGACTTTGGATCTCTTCTTTCTCCCTTGTCACTCAAGTTGGGACTTCCAACTGTTCCACTTCATCTATTTTAGTTACTTGCTACCCAGGTTTTTTTCTCCCCTCTCCTCATTCGCTCCCTATCGCAGAGCTTTATATTTCCCTCACATGGCTGGGCTGGCTGCTTGGTGTTACTTTAAATGGAAATGCAATTTTAAGCCATCTCTTTTGTCGTGGCGGCTGCAGTGCCTTCAGAGCAAAAGGTTTGCTGTTATCTCAACCCATCTACACAGATGCAGCTGTAAATCTGAACGTGCTCTACCCGTGCACGATCCCTTTCATGGGTGGCCAGGAATTCACAGCAAAACAGCACAAGGACCAAATATTTGATCCAGTGAGACAAAATTTGTAAAGCCCCATCAATTCAAACTCTTAATTCTGCCCAACATCGGGTATTTTGTCCCAACACACCAAAATAAAAATTTTTAAATATGCTCTGTTACTGAGCGAGGTGAAGGGAAGTCACCCCAGGGAATGAAAATATGGGATGGGGTGGGGTGGAGAAGGGAGGGCAGGGAGCCAGTTGTGTACTGTAAAACCAAGCAGCCGCCTCTGCAAAGCATCCATCTCCAGGGAGGGCTGGTGGTGGGCGGGTGGCCAGGACACCCCAGCCCTCCAAGGGCTCCCAAATCCCTGCTCCCCACGACACGATGCACACGGGCTTGTGCCGAGACGACATGAAATACAGTGAGGCGTAATTAACCTGATGTAATGCTATATATCAATAAGTTAAAAAACCAACAACTTGCTTTGAGGTCAGGCACCCACACACGTAACTCAAACAGTGGAGACCTAATCCAAATTTATTGGAGTTTGTAACAGCTGGACTTATGCCTCTAATACCTTTTAAGTGCCTCTTTTAACAGTGAGCTGAGTGTGTCTTTCATTAAGGTGAAGTTTAAAGTATGTTAAGTTCATAAGCATGAAAATAGCCATTTAGGTCTCTCAGAGATTAATTCTGCCTTCAGTTTGCTCTCACTGAACCCCATTAATGTCTCGGATTTGGTGTTTAGTGTCCCATTTGCATAATCTCTGTTTATTACAGGGCCTCGATAATGTGAAAGTATTAAAGTATTTCTTTCCCAAAATACAGAGGTATTAATCTTTGAATCCTCCTAGTGTCCTTAATTTGCCATCAAATCCCACAACAGAAACAAATGTGCTTTCTAATCAGCAATCTTTTCTCGCTTATAGGCCCTGATCCAACAAGCTTTTAAGCAAACAATTTACTTTAAGCAATGAGTAGTTGTATTGGAACCAATGGAACAGCTCGTGTGCTGTGATGGATTGGGGCCATAGAAAATTGCCTTGATGAAAATGTCAATGCTCCCAAGAGCTGGTGAAAATATATTTTTATTATAAACACACAGAGGAACTGTTTTGATCTGAACATTATGGGGAACAAGCTTTGAAGCGATGCTTTTCCACGGTCAGACCTAAACAGAAACTGAATACCACCAGGTTGGATGACAGTTTAAAAAGGCAGCCCAGAGCTAGATTGATGTTTGTATATAATGAAATTCAGTATTGATGTGATATGGACAGTGTCCAGCCTCTATGACTTGTTAGGGTGACATACAGAGAATGCAGAGAAGATAAAAATCAAAGGAGCACAAGGAAAATAAGTCTCAGCACTAAGAGCACTAACATTGTTTTGAGTAACTATTTTGCTGCAAATGTTTTGAAGATAATCCACAGCCAATTGTAAAACACAAAAGTGACCATGGTGCCTAAGCACCATTCACAAGATATCCATCATGCTTCATTTTAAGTCAGAAAGCCAATGCTGGGCCATTCCTGCACATGTATTGAAAACTGAAGGTGATTTCAGAGAGCCCTCAAACCATCACTCTGTCTCCACACCAGTTAATGCCTGTGGGCACTGTGTATCCAGGTGGTTTCAGGCAGCCTTCTCCATCTCCCTTACCTGCAGGGGATTTTGAATCACACCACTCCACAGCCAGGTAGCAGCAAGACACAAGAACAGATGTGTGGCAGCACATGGAACTGCCAGGTAAGAAGTGATAACAGACAGCAGCTAAACCCCAGAGAACAGCACAGAGTTAATCCTCAACTCCTGCTGCAGCAGACAGGGAATCACCCCTGCTCTTTTATGAATATCATATGTTCATCTGTTTGCTGGTTTGCCATTGTGTGGCCTGCTCAGTGATCACCACCAGGAGCCAACTGCACAAGGTCAGAGGGCTGATGGTAGCCCCAGCTGTCCTCATTCACCAGCACCTAATGGACAGCACAGGTGTCCTCCACCCTGGAGGTTCACCTTGCACCATACTCAGCTTGGCAGGAATCAAGCCAGAAGTAGAAACTGCAAATGAAAATGCAGGTCCTAAAAGCATAAGGGAGTTAGGGGAGAGAGTGCCCTGACTCAGACACAGCAAGGATCTGCATAAACCAGCCATAAGTGGCTTAAACTAGCCAAGTTTTCCTGCTTTTTTTTTTTTTTAATCCTCTTACCTGCAAACCCAGAAAAGAACAGTTGCACTGACACAGCTTCTGATGTTTTCCTTGCAGAGAATACAAACCATATGTGACACAGGGAGACAAAATTAACCAGTTTCTCACAGTACTGCAAGAAAGGGGTCACTGCTGAAGAAATCAGGAAAATGGGGACCAGCAACAGAAGCCTTTACTAGGGCATTTTGGAGACCAAGAAACCTTTCAAAGTTGAGTTAAAATAATAAAAAATATAAAGAGGACAAGATAACTTCAATGCCAGGCCCATCACTGACTCCACCCCACCATATTGCTAACCTTCCAGCATAGAGGATGTGTCAGAAGAAGAAGAATCACTCTCATCTCTTTTTTCCCAACTTCAGCAAGCAGACCCACACACAGCACTGGGCTGGACACCCTGTGGACTGACCCAGCACAGTGTGAGGTGTATTTACACCTGGGAGGACAGCAGCCCCTGGCAGAGATCACAGGCATGGGAGGCATAGTGCCAGCACTGCAGCAGGGAAAGAGGGAAGGAGAATCAAGCTGATAAAAGAAAGGGTGAGGTAAAAGAAGGAGCTATGTCCCATTAGCCCCTCCAAACTGGATGCTTTTGAATGTGGAAAATCGCTGGACCAAGGAGAATCAGGCAAAGAGCCAGCAAGGAGCAGGCTATTCACTGGCTTCATCTGCAACAAAGCCACATCCCTGACTGCAAATCTTGCAAATCAATTATGCCCACAGGTTGTTGGGTTGGAAAGGCGGGGAAGAGGGAGTTTGTTTTGCTTTTCTTAGTAAACCATGAGACCATTTCCTAGCACATTACCCCAAGAATGACAGGCAGGGCCAAGGCTGCCAGGTGCCTGGGAAGAGGCTGCCAAGTCCCAAGGATCACCATTGCTAATTGGCTCCTCTGAAATGAGCGTGACAGAGAGCCACATTTTCTCACCCACAGGTTTCAGGGTTATATTTAACTGGCTGAGGCAGAATTAAATGTCAGCTTGGCTGGAAGGAGAAAAAACAAAACAAAACAAACAGCAACAAACAAAGTGAGAACTTGTCATTAAGCCGGAGGGGAGTCAGTGCTAAGTGCACTGCGGATGGTGCCCACACACAGCCTGGCAGGCACCAGCACAGGCAAGAAGGAACCAAGGGCTTCATCCCTTTAAAAGCACAGTTTAAAGGTAGGTTGCTTATTTTGATTTGTAACCAACACATGGGGGTGAGGAAGAAGGGACACATTTTCCCCCTCTGATTTCTGTCCTGGTTACTTCCACCTCTCAATTTGATTGCAGCCACAGATTTCCAAATCCAGCAACACTGATGGCAGAAACTTCCAGCAAAAAGAGGACAGGGTGGTGAAAGGAGACAGGGTCCTAAAACACATCTGGAGCCACTGGAGGAAGTTCAATTCAGCTGGAGCACAGGTCTCTTTGTGGGTGATGAATGAGGGTGGAGGAGGAAGGGGAGGGAGCATTGCCTCCTCCCAGTGCAGCACCTGCTCCAAAAGAGCCAGCAGGACTTCTCACAGAATCACACACACCACTGGCACGGGAAGGGCAGCTCCAGACCTCATCCTCTTGCTACCTAAACCACGGGTTTGGGCTTCCTTGGGTCATGGTATTGGTCAGAACTAAACCACCACCCCACCCCCAAAACCTGCTGTTTCACCCCCTGTCTCAGGCACACAGGTGTGGGAACAGCCCTTGCCACAATTCTCAACAGCACCCAGCCCCTTCCCCTTTGGGGGAGGGCAGTGCTGGCACATCTCAGGTTCAAAGTTGGTATTGTGCTGTTTGAGACCTCAGAGGCCCCACTCAGATACAGCAAAGGGGATATCTGTCCTCTGCCAAATAGGATGATGCAGGATGTGCAGCAAGACAAGGCACATCCAAGGCCTGCTTTGGTTGTACCAAACTTGCTTTGGCTCAGGAAAGAGAAGAGAACAAGTATTTCACCATGTCCATCCTGCAGGCCCTTCAGTGAGGTTAATGAAGGCAAGCCCAGGACTAACAAAAACTAGTCATAGACCTTCCCAATCACACTGGACAACACAAAGTGATCCCACTCCAAAGGCAGCCCAACTGTGTGCCCTATCCAGTGGCATGGACTGGGAAAGAAAAATCAGGATCAAGGGGAGTAACGAGGGGAGATCTCAAACCATTGGCTGCTTTATGTGCATTAACCACTAAAATAATTTAAGTGGGGATATAGATATAGCTGTAATTTTGCATTACCAGAAGATCTCCTCCACCATAAACTATTGTTTAATCTAGGTGATACCCTCCTCCCATTCCCCAAACAAGAGAATATGGCAAATTCTAGAAAATTAAAGCTATAAAATCAAAAGTATCCTTTTGAAACATGGTGTTTCACTTTCCAGTCAGAAGTGAGGTATCCTGGACCAAACTGAGTTTAAAATCATGCTTTTCCAAGTCAAAATGTTAATTGCAAATGAGATAATTGTTTTGAAGCAGTTTATCTTTGTGAAGAAAATGACAAGAGTTAAATATTTTGACACTATTACATCAAAACTTCTTATTCACTGGAAACAGGTTATTTTGACTTTTTAATCTCAACCAAGAACCAAAAATTTCAAAAACCCAACAAAATGTTGACACATCCAAATTTCCTTCAGGCTGGCAGGTCTATTTTCTAACCACCCCTTCTTAAATGAAGGTGGAAATATTAAGCTTCAGCTCATATTTCTCCAAGCTTATTTTCTTTAGCTCCCATCTTTAAAAAACTGGAGACCATAAATAGCCTGGGTTTTTTCCTCCAGACTGCAACACAGACTTTTAAACCAAACATTTGCAATCATCACAGCTGTAATAAGTACAACGTTTCTTCAAAGGGATTACATTGGACTGTGGTTTTCAGTATTGCCTCGTTGTCTGTTGTGAAATCTCCTCATCATAAATTAATTTGATTCTATTATCTTTCTGATACAATCTGCTTTCTGACAGATCAGTTTTAATCTTGGTTGATTCCTGTTTCTTATTGACAGCTCAGGGCACTACTGAAGAGACGCAAGTTATTAATGTTGACAGGGTTTGCAATGGAATATCTTTTATCCAGAAACCTATCCTTTGTACTGTTTTTATTCCCCCTTCTCTGGCTACTTTAAGAGGCTAAACAAAAAATCAAACAAGCCATACAGCCTGACTTTCCTGGAACCCTTTCTAGCTCTTTCTGGAACTTCCTTCTACATCCACTGAGGATGTTATGGTATAAGGTGTTATTCATATTGGACAAAACTACTAAAACAATAACATACTGAAGGTTAAGCACAGTGCAATCCAGTTGGAAATCCAAACTGGATCAAGCAACTTAAAAGAATTTCATATTTTTACAAAATTATGTAAGTCTACAATGCCAACCAACAAGAGAAACAAGGAGGGAAAAGTAGCAGGACAGCTGAGGCACTACCCAAGCTTGAGAGAATACCTCCCCATGCACCACCAAATAGGACAGAAAAGAAATTAAGAGATTTGACCCACTGAGTCAGAGATACTGGGCTGGCTTACTGGAAATTAGGCTCTTATCTGCCTTCTGTGGTCCTGATCCCTAGGACAAAGTAAGGGAACTTTAACTTCTATCCTGCTTTACCAACTATCCTCAAAGCACCCTTCCATTTCACACATTATTCATTTAGCCTTAAACGCCTATTAAATATTTTCTTGAAAACATTATAACTGTGCAAGGAACACAAGAGAAGAATTAAACTGTCACGCCTCTCCCTTTGCACCTTCTCTGCTGGAGCAAATAAATTCCAGGCACCAAAACTTCAGCAGCAGCTATACCAGGGACAGCAGACAAAACACCTCTAAATCGGTGTAATTCTCTATTCAGGTTCCCCTGCAAAAGTGTTTTACAGCCTCCCTGGGTTCACACTGCACAAGATACCAGGATTTACAATTGGGATTTAAGCAAATCTAACTCCTAATGAATTGGGAAGGGCTTTTGCAGGGAGCACGACCCCCAGCAGCCTCCTCTTGGTTTCCTATCTCTCTTTTCCAAGTGTATTGTGCTCCTGCTGCCACAGGCACCTGAGGGACCAGGTGTTCAGGCATGGCCCAAATAGTCCCAGGATAGAGCAGGAACTATTCTTGCATACAGGAGGCAGGGGGAAAAGCCTTGACAGTTCCAATTTCCACCCTGAGCTTGTTATTTTCCCACTGGTCTCTTAGAAGGTGAACTATTGGGAATTTATCTTCCAACAGCATGGTAGGAGACAATCCCACCTCCTGCCTCGCTCACAGGAATTCACCAGAGCAAGGGCTGCCTCAGTCTGACATGTCCCTACACTGACATTTACTAACAGAATGTTTTCTCTCTATCTGTGGGTTTACTTTGACCAGTTTCCACATTCTTATCTTTCCTCCAAAGTGATCAGGCCCTATTTCTTGGTATCTTTAGCAGTAGGCTCTCAGAGCTCAGCCGGCTCGCCTTCCAGTAAAATTAATAGTACCTTTCCCCAATTATCTGGAGCCCTTGAGAGCCCCATGTTATTACTGGAGTGTTTTTCATTAGCAGTGCTGGTTCAAGGCTGCAGGAGGATGGAGCTCAGCACAGGAGTCAAACTGTTCTGGACAGAATGAACTAGAAACCTCGTAACACAATTAGAAGTACCCACAGGGTAACATATAACTTTACTGTCAAGCCCTGAAATAACATGGCTAGCTAATGAAATAAAACAAACTTTGTTTTAATTAAAATTAAAAACATTTTATCTCTCTCATTTCAGTCTTAAAACAGGGGCAGTTCAAAAGTCACCATGGAACAAATGAGAAAAACATTTGCAAAGTGAGGGGCAGGGATGACGGTAACATCACTGGGTTTGGAGTGACCTGCATCACAAAACCCTGGCAGGATCTTTGTCTGAAAACAGCCTGCAAGAGATGTTTGTGGAACAGATTCCTAATGAAGACTTAAACCTAAAAAACACAGGGATGTTCTTATGGACCCACCCTACCTCTAGATTCCAGCTGAGCAGAAGAAATTCCCCCAAAACCAGGAAGGAATGGGACGTGAGCTGCTCAGGAATCATCAAGTGTGACCCAGCCATGAGTGATCACAGCCTCTGCCTGGCAACACTCGGGGCACTCGTGCTGGGAACAGCAGCTCTGCTCCCTGAAGGAAGCTTCCATCCCTTTTTTATTCACCCATTGGCAGCAACTTCCCAGCAGATCTGACAGCACATGGCTTTGCTGCCACAGCCACGATCAAAGGCAAGCTTTACCCCACAATTCATATTTCTCCCAGCCTCTTCCTCTTGTAGCTGATTGCTCCTTAACTGTTCTCCAAATCCTTGGAGGGATGCTCTGCAAGAGGGACACTGCTACTTCCCATGGTTATTCAGCACAGGAATGAGCCCACCTAGAGATATCCTAACTGAACATGTTGTTATAGACACTTTATGCACACAAAGGGAGAGATGGTAAAAATAATAATCAGCTTTCCTTTTTTTACACAGAAATTTTGGCAAAACTATCAGGGAAAAAAATATTCCACGTTTGCCCATTTTGATGAACAATGGGGATATGTGGAGAGTTAGACTGTATGATCAGGGTCTGATGAAAACCAGAAATTACCCAGGGGAACCAAATCCTCTTGGTTGAAATCCCAGTTTTCTGCCAGAAATTCTTCAACAGCTTTTCAACAGTTTCAATTTAACCTTCTTTAAAACCAGTTTGGTACCTAGTTCTGCTGTAAATGAGATTTGAAGAATTTTCTGATCTCTTAATGCTCCATCTACATGTATACTACCAGCATATCACAGACAAGGAACAGTGCAATTCCAGAATGAAAAACTTTATATATAAAAAAATACACACACACACATATATATATTAATTTCTTTCTTGTCTCTTACTCTAAAATTCAGTGTAACCTCTGGACCTCTACATTTGTTCACTGACTCCAGTATTCCCTAGCCATTCCTGTTTGCCTACAGCAAGCTGGGGAAGACAGGTCACTACTGGTCTGGAAGCGAGTTAGGGCAGGGCTGATGTGCTGGTTGGGTTTTTCCTGCTCGCAGACTGGTCTTCCCCATCTGTTCCTGAGTCCAATGGAAGCACAGGCAAATAATAAACCACGCTACATCCTCATTGCCACTGCTTGTTAAGGGTCAACAGTACTGGAGGGTTCTCTGTAGGGAGCACTAGAAGATGTTCAGAATGCAGATCGATGCTCAGCTCATTCAGAAAATCAGGCCAAAATTAAAGCACCCAAGCCCTGATTTCACTGAAAGTGGGTCTGAAATCACCTGCCCAAGCCCAACAGCTGGCTCCCTGCTTTGAGATGTATCTACCATCTCCCAAAAAATCTGGCAGGATCTGTATCTTGTTCTAGTCACCAATGCAAAGCATGGAAAAAATAAAATCCCATACCAAAGAGGAAGTAACATCCAAAGCCAAGGAGTATTAAATCAGTCGAAATAGCCTCCCTTGCTTACTGTGAGAGAGCTCACTTGCTCTGGAAGGGATCCAGCAGATGGGCAGCTTTCTTCTATTCAAAGTTTAATTAAATTCTTGACCTCAGCCATTAGAATCTAGAGCCAAAACCTTGAAGTTACAGGGAAATCTGTCAGCAACCAGGCAGGACTGTGGCATGCAGCTGTGGTTGCTCTGCCAGACTCAGCATTGTAGATGAATTTGCTCTTTCTACCAGATCTAATCGCCAGATGACCTGAGCTCCACATCAAGTACCAAGGCAATGAGGGACACTGCTACAGTGGTTAATGTATCTGCTGCAAACCACAGCACAAGCAAAGCTCTTTAGAGCTTTTTGATGCCATGGGTACATTGCTTTCTGATTAAAACCAGCTCAAGTTTGCTTACATTTGCTGCAATCACGTTCCAGAGACCTGCTTAGTGCAAAGTGTGCACTCGCTATGACAAATATTAGATGTCCATTAAAAGGAAACAGACTTCCAAAGCCAGAGCAGGAAAGATTAAGGGAAGAGGTGTGAAAAGAAAAGAGCAGAGGAATAGGAATGAAAGTCTCAGAAGCAAACTCAGGATGTAGAGAAATAAGAAGTGATGTAAAAATAACACAGGAGGTCAATCACAAGTGATACAGTTCACTGTTCAAAACATGTATATCTTAAAAACAATCTGAACTTATTCAATCCAATAAAAGCACCAGTTCTCATTACACACTTACTATAGGGAAGTATTATTTCTGTGTTGGCTTACAAATTGTCTCCCTCTCTCTTTCTCAAACTCATCACAATCTTAACTAATACAAGTAAATCTCTGCACATGAAATATGAGCCACTGGCAGCTCTCAGGCTCGCTTTTCATCCCAAGCCTAATGGGCAAAGCACTGTGATTTCATTTCACAAGCTTTTCCAACTGAGCTCAGAGTCGATCATTTGCCAGAGTTTGACTCTTGCAAACAGCCTGCTGGAGCCACTGAACTCACAGGGTCAAATTCATCAATGGTGCAGCCCCAGCTAACCTGAGACACTTCAGGCCAGAGACTGGTTTGTTCCAAAGCATTAAACATCCCCTGAGACCTGTGATCACAGAACATTGTCATAACACTTAAGTAGCTATGGTATGTTAATTTAAAGTTGTCAAAATACACATACAGCTCTGCTTGCGCTTCACTTGGATGCACACAAGAGGCCACAAAGTCCATTTATAATGTGAAGAATGTCCTCAGAGTGCTGCAGCTCCACGAGATAGTGAAGGGGCTGTCCAGCACAGTGGGACAGGCTTTCAGTGGAAACTCTTTGGCTCTCCAGTACAAGGTTCTTGTTCCTTCAGCAGTGCTACCAGGCTTAGCCACCCATTTAAATGCCTAAAGCAAAACCATGTATTTCCCATCTTAAATAGCATCAGCACTTGGTGCTCCTCTCCTGAAAGAGAGCTCTGGTAGCTTCAAAGGAATTTTAAAACCCCTAACTCTCAGGCTAAAAGCCCATAAAGCTCACTAGATAGTGGGGTTTCCCTACACGCAAGGGAAATTGAAAGATGTCACATGTATTCAGATACCTTTGCTGCTGTCTGGTTTCAAATGTGGCCAAGATGAGGTGCAAACACCTCCTGATAGAATTAAAGGCTGCTATAAAGAGTGGAACAAGTCAGACCTCAAAGCAGTGGGGTCCCATGACTGAAAATTAAGCCTGTGGTTACACACGAGGGCTGACCAGCAGTCAATTTCCCAACTCAAGATTTTTTTAAATTCATCTATGGGAGGTTTCTTCCTGTAATAAACATGGAGGAAAGCCAAGACTACAGGATGAGAGATGTGCCAGCCCTTGCCCACTCTACAAGGGGGCCAAAAAGTGGATCCTGGCTCCATGAAATCCTCAAACACCAATCTAGAAGCACTGTGGATCATCCCATGGTAGATATCCCCAGGACCACTGCTGAGGGAAGCAGAGCTCTGTGCTAGAATCCCACACATACCAAACCAGGAGCACTGACTTTTACAGTCCATCCAGGGGCAGAAGGACTTGGTGCTACAGCCCTGCTCCACCCACTCCTGTGCTCTTCAGAAAACCCTGAAAAGCCCAAACCATGGCTTGCAAGAGAACCAATCCCCCAGCTCCTACCTAATGAGGTGCCTTGGCCAAAACCCCACATCTTCCCCAGCAGACTAAAGCCTGGAGCCACCTCCCTTATCCCATTTTCATATCTTTACCAAAGTGCTGCTGGGAGGAAACACTTCCCACATAAAACACAGTGAAAGCAGGAACTTTCTGTTAAAAGTTTCATTTTTGACAAAGGCTTCAGTTTCCAAATAGGGGTTAGGGGAGAGCAAGGGGGAAATGGGTTGTCAAAGAATTCTCATAGTGCTTTCTTTAAGTGCTTTGTTGGACCTGGATATAAAGTAATAAGAGAAAGGATAAAAACATGGTCAACATGCTACAAAATATATTAGAATCATTTCAATCCTTGGGAAAAGTATTTTGGTTCCCATTGCTACTAATTATATATCATAAAATGTCAGAAAAAGCATCATGGCTATGGCCTGTAAAAATAACATCTTACAACAAAATATTTCATTATTGCTTTCTGCTTAGCTGCCCTAGAACAGCAAGCTACAATAAAGTGGAAATTTCCAGAAAATGCATTAATTGGAAAATAAAGATGTGCTGGATTCCTCATCAGAGAAAAAGGCACTTTTATTGAGCAAAGATCATTATTAAAATTCAAGTCATGCAGCTCATACGCTGAATCCAACAGGCAAGAACTTTCCATAGTTACTTACAGTACATTTTCATAGGGTTAAGATGATACACAGTTCTTTTTAAGCCAATTATGCAGAACAAACAACATTATTTGGGTGGATCTAGGAAAGCAAATACTATTTGTTTCCAAAAGAGCTACATGGAGCATTCGTTGACTGTTCTGCTAGGTAGCTCTCCAGTTATTCACTTTTCAGTGGAGCTGGCAGGAGCCAGCCCTGCAGTAAGGCAGCCTGACTTGTGGCTATGTCCCTGCTACGCTGAATAATGGGACAAGGGAAAGTTAAGCCCAGAATCAAACCAATACAAGTTTGAAAAAGTCAGAAGCCTTAAATCATGCTGGTGTTTCCACTTCAGATGGTCTCAGTCAAAAGAGCAGTGTTCCCTCCACCACACACCCTGTTTGTTCCACAGTAACTGCAATAGGTGCAAACCAGGAGAAGAGAGGAGGGACAGAGAGCACCTCACATCTTTTGGGCTCAGGGATACCAAAAGCAGCTCTGGATGTAAGTTCAGGCTGTCCTAGAGGAGCAGTTTGATTTACAATTGTTCAGGGGCCTGGCAGCTCTCTGCCAACAGCCACTCAGAGGGATGCTCACTGGCAGGAAGGGGATAAAATCCTAAGCACAGCAGGTCCTTCTTAGCTGCAGGTTTTGTGCCATGAGCACCAGCAGGACAACAAGCAGGAGAAATAAGTATTCAACTTATCTTCAGTTTTGGCACACCTGAGCTACCAATTGTTCTTGTTTCTCCTAGTTTATTTAACCCAATTTCTTAATCCTGTTCTTGAAATACCAGAAGAGAAAAAGAAAAAGAAAAAATAACTGAAATGCAGATTTTACAAAGCTCTGCTGAGCTTGGCAGTAGGCTCTGGATGTCCTCAGAGAGCTCAAAATTTAGGGCCTGAATCAATTCCTATTGGAGCTTTTCCATTCATTCAACAGCAGAGAAATTTGGATTGTCAGTAAGAAGACAGGCAGGGGAGGCAACTGCATAGGAAAGAGGACAGCCAGGATGCCTGGGTTGCTTTCTCATCTCCCTTTACTAAACTCATAGCCCAGCAAGCCCCTGCACCTCCCCACAACCATTTCCCATTCACCCCACCTTTGCAGACAGCATTTAGGCCATTTTAGCTGCTACAGCTCTGCCCAAAATAATTTCACCCTTTTCAGAAGAGTTGCTTTCCCCACGATTCATGAGCTCACAAACCAGAGGTGAAGCCTGGGAAAGTCCAGCCCAGAAGGGAACATTTTGGATAGGCATGAATATGTAAAAGCAGGGTGTGGAGACTGCACTTTGGCTTGCCAAACCCAGGCTGCCCGGGTGCTGGAAAACCTCTTCCCTTCCCCGGGACACTGAGCAGAGCAGGGAGGTGGGAGGCAGCTAAGCACTAACAGCTTGTGCTGCAGGGTCGGGCCTCCATCGAGGTCACTCTTCATTCCTGGAACATCCCCAGCCCCTGGCCTCCCTTGAAACCTGGGAACACAGCCACCCTTGCCCCACCTTCCCTGGCTGTGCCAGGCCCATGCTGGCCACCACCCAGACTCAGGGCCACTAATTCTCATTTTTGAAGTAAAAACAAAAAAGGGGGAAAGGGAAGAAGAGAGGAACCAAGACATGGAAAGGTGAAGTGCCTTCACCAAGGCGAAATGGCCCATCGGTGGTGGAGCTGGCATTTGAGCACAGGAGCGCCTGTTTTCTCCCCCAGTGCTAAAACATCCAGACCACCCTGCTGCCTCCGAGACCACACCGCCTCTGTGAAATGTGTGGAAATTTGCAGGCATTTTCCCCGATTTTTACAGGGATTTTTTTTGTTGTTGTTCCACACTTGGCTCACAGCTGTTTGCCAAAATCAAATTGCTGAGGTGTTTCTGTCTCTTTAAAACTTCACGAACAGACACTTGGACAAAACCCATCAGTGAATCACAGCTGCAGTGGGGGGAATTTGATTTGGCCATGGCAGGCTGAAAGCAAGAAACCCAAACTGAGATCCAGCCCAGTCCCTCTGCCACTCCAAGCTGCTCACAACACACAATCCCCCTGGCATCACCCACTTGCTGTGAAAGGTGCTGGTATCTGGAGAACCAGACTGCTCTTTGATTCCTGCCAACAAATTCAGCAGCATTTTCTGCAATAACTGTTTTACTCCATACTTCCAAAGGAAAAGAAATGAGAAAATATTCAGGTGGCCTCCTGCTCAAGTGCTACCAGGTTCTGCTGCAGTTTCCCATCCATACTTCTGGAAGATGATGACAATTTGCTCAGTTAAGCATCTGTACCTCACCATATTTCCCCAGCTTGTCACCACTTTGCTCTGCTTGTGAGACATGCACAGCCCCAGCAACTTGAAAGCCAGACAGAACACTCTCCTGTTCCTTCTCAGCACTCATTCCTAATGGGTGTGCCACAGATAAGACTTCATTCCTGCCCTCAAGGTCCCTGCCAATCCCAGAGCCTTCCCCTGGACCATGCACCTCCCTACAGACCAACACCCAGGCACATCAGGTGTATCACAGGAGCAGAGAAAGGATCAAGGCTTACCCCAGGCAGAGGCAATGCTGCAAGCAAAGCACATGGAGATGATCTGACTATTCTTTCCTCCTTAAAAAAAGCCCAGTGTAAGACACCAACACATCTGCAACTAAATCACATTCTGCAACTTGCCACCAAGGTTCTGAGCAGCAAACAAAAGGTTAAACAAACAAACCCTGAGCAATAGCTCAGGCTTGACAGATGCAAAAAAAAAAAAAAAAGGTTTCAGCCAGTAACATTTCTTCTTCCCCAGCTGTAGGTTCATATTTTTAATGTCAGATTGCAAAAATAATAAAAGGGGAAGGGGTGGGGGGGGTGGGGGGGGGTTAGGGGAAAGAAGACAAAGAAAAGCAAACATTTAGCTCACAACTGGATGGGAAATGAACTGGAAGCTCACATTTGTGTATATTTTTCCCTGGCGAAGAGAAGCCAGCTGGTATGTTGGAAGGTCCTGAAAACCTGTCCTGACATCAGCAGAAGTGTGAGCAGCAATACCTCTCCCGTGCTGGCTCATGCATTTTCTCCTATCTCACTTCATCTCTCACTAAGCTCGAGCGAGCCCACACTATTGCAGATTTATCGCCATCTGAAAAACATTAAATATCTCAGGGTTTCAAATATTTGCAGACAGCTGAAGAAGTGGCTGTGATGGAACTGTCTCTTTCTGGCATAAAGCTATCAATTTTCCATGCAAGTTGAGGCCTGGATTTTTTTTTTTAATTTTATTTTTTTACCCCTGGTAAAACACTGCAACAAATTACTTGCTCCCCTTTTAGTGAGAGCGAGGAAAGCGGACAGTCATTATTACCAAATGTGTGCATGCACAAGTAACTAAGGGAAAATAAATCCCATTTGAAGGTTAATTAACTAAGGCAGGGTCACAGCTTGACAATCTGCCCTCAGCAAAGGGGAAGCACAACATTGGAGGGTCTATGAAGCAGAGCCATAATGAATTGTGACTTGAGGCTTGTCTATACAGGGAAATTACCGTGCAGCCAGCTCGAAGCTGGATTTATAGTGCTCACTCCACATTTATAGCATTAGACTCTCTGTGCAAACTAATTAGGAACTAGTTTACCTCCTTTACCTTCTGACAAATGCTACTTTGCACAGAAGCCCAGAAAAGCAAATTGAGCCCCATCAACTCCTTGGTTTTCAGCCTCACTGCTGGCTTTGCTCAGTGAGCAGCAAGTCCAGGCTGGAGAGTGAGAAGGGGGTGAGGACAGAAACATTCAGCCCCTAGAATATGAGCGAGAGCTTGGGTTTGAGCCCAACACCCTTCAGTGCCCCCAGATGTGCATGGAAACAAGCCTGCAACAATAGTCGCACCCATCCTTGTACAGAAAGCTGAGGGTGAAGCACTGGAGGACCCAGGGTACATTTGGCAGTTCAGCATCTCATTCAATCCACTCCTCACTCCATCCCTGCCTGAGCTGTGGTGCCTCTCACAGCCTCACTTACCCAGTGGATCAGGAAAAACCACAGAGGTTTAGCCCTGGAGGCTGCAGGAGTCAGAGCAATGCCTGCGAGGAGAACCACACTTCCCGTGCAAAGCAGGAAGGAGTTCTGGTGGAGCAGACCAAGCGTGAGACCAGCTTAGATTTCTTCCAAGGAAATTTCTAAGAACAACCAACTGGCTCACTTTCATTCTCTCTGGCCTCTTGGCCAAGCTGAAAGGCACCAAGCCACCGCAGTGCTGAGCAAACACACCCATCACAGAGGTGTTGCACAGGTCCTTCTGCTGTCGCCCCTCTGCCACACACCGAGCACAGAGGCTGCATGGAGCCAGCCTGCTGCAGAGGGGGGCTGTGTCAGGCAGCAGCTGGCACAGGGACAAAAGGCAGAGCTGGCATGGGCAGAATCAGGCTCAGAAGGGTGACAGGATCAGGCTCCCACACACTGATTGACAGCTAAAGTCAAGTCCTTTAAGGTTGCTTCACAGATGCAGGGTCACACATGTGAAGGTAGTCAAGACACCAGGTGCCAAAAAGTGCTGGGGAAGGTCAAATATGCCATCAGCAGTTAAAAATAAACACACTTTTGGCATTTTGGCCTTTTGAGGCACCATACAGACAGGGATGTTAACAGATGTCAGGAGGAGGAGGCGTGGGAAGAGCTGTCATGTGGGACCCTACAGAGACCTCAAAGTCAGCTCACCTCCCTGTGCTGCCGTTTCCCTGCAGTAACAGAAGAAAAGTAACCTCCTCTGGGGGAAGATTTTCCAAGTCTTAAGGGGTGGCAGAGATGAGAAGGAACCCAAGCCATGGCTTTCAAGGTGAAACATGGCTGCTTTCACACCTCATTTCCTCCATATCAGAGAGGACAGGCATGTTTTAGGGGTAACCTCGAGGTGCAGAACACACTTTTTGTCCAGCAGGGTCTCCAACACAGTGAAACAGGCCAGCCAGTGGGGGACACACCATATGGTGGGCTAAAAGCTCCCCCTTTTGGGGAGATCCCTTTGGAGACAGCTCCAGCACAGGGAGGAGGTGTCTAGCAGACACATTTCCGTGCTAAAACCAGAGATAAGAGCAGAAATTACTGCCTATCTCTCATATGCTGTGGCAAGAATGAAAGGGGGTCACTGAGAACATTCACTCCCTCTCTTCCCCTTGGGGCTTGGAAGTCCACCATCTCCTGTCTGCAGCAAGTTTTTCATTTGTCACTTTATCTCAGTTTTCTTTTCCTGCTTACAAACTGTAGGTTTCACAAAACTTCTGAGAGAGCTCCTTTACTGAAAAGGAAATGCTTAAAACCAGCTTGACCACAAGGTGAGCCCTGCTGAAGGTTCAAGTCAGCCGGTGAAAAGACTGTCTTTTCCCCAGTAGTCCAAAACCCAAAGGACGTGGAGATAAAACCATCAGAGAAACTGCTGAAATGAGAAACAGGCACACAGGCCACCGAAAGACAGAGCAAACCCCAAGAGGCACCATCTAAACAAAACCATATGGCAATCTCAGCCGAGCCATCAAGAGATGGATTCTTTTCCTACCCGGCGCCTGCCTGTGCACTCTCCAAGTGCCTCCTTGCAGTCCCTTCCAGCACAGAAGCATCCCAAGTGACCTGCCCAAAGCAATAACACCGAGCTGAAACCTCCTACATGAGCCTTTTATTTCTCTGTCCTCTATCTTGCTTCTGTTTCCCCCAGCCCCACACTTTTTTTTTTCCCATGCATAAATATCCTTTTGCTAGTCACATCTAACCCACCATCATCTAAGGCTCTTTACTTTCACCTACTGGATATTGGGAAAAAATTATTCACTGGAAGGGTGGTCAAGCATAAAGACGGGCTGCCCAGGAAAGTGGTGGAATTGTTGTTCCTGGAAGTGTTCAAAGAACACAAAAATGTCCAGGTGGTGCTTAGGGACACAGTGTAGTGGTGAATCTGGCAGTGTTATGTTAGAGGTTGCACTCTGTGACCTTGAAGGGTCTTCTCCAGCCTTAATGCTTCTGTGGTTCTCAACCCAAGAACTGAAGAATCAAGCACCTCACAAGCTTCCACAATCACACTACCAGCACTAGCCAGCTCATGAGAAATCAACAACATGACAATCTTCCATCATGGCCCATCAGATGAGCTTTTTCATGAGCAATTGAGGCAAAGGAAAAACACCAGTGAGAAGGGGATTTAAAAAAAAATAATCCGTGGGTATATAGTTTTATTTCCAATGGTCCATTCCAAGTTAGAGATTCACATTGATTGCTGGATATACAGATTTCATGCCATGAAAATATAGATGGCCCCTTCTCTATGAAAAACAACCTGGGGAATAAAATAGGTAAAAAGCTACATAGTAGAAAATCTGCAGGCTGGTCCTATGAAGTCACAGCCCACCGATGTGTGCATACTGTCATATATTTACCTAATAAAATATAAATAATATTTTATGTAGGAGTCAGTTTATGGGGCCGCGTGTTTGCAGAAATGGGAGGACCTGTTATATAGGAGGGAGAGAAGGTTAAAAGACCTGTGTTGTCACACTGATTTACAGGCTGATTTAACTGGTATTTAAATATGATTATTTTGGGGGATGTGGGTGGTCATTCACAAGGGAATGCCAATATCATTATTTAAGGGGTTTTCATTTATTTCTTGTGCTCATGTAGTTGTATGAAATCTAAATACATGAAACTGCCAAAATCTCCAAACATCCATTTTTAGGTACCTTTGTATGGCGCCTTTACCCAAAACACCACAAAAACCAGGTAAGAACCTTTATTCCTCAGCCTCTAAGAGCAAGGCTGTAACATCCATGACAGAGACCCTCTGAGGGTTTCTGACAGAGACCCTCTGCGGACAGAAGATGTTCAGCAGCCTCCTCCAGAGCAGGGAGGAAGGTGGCTTTCACCGATGCTGTTCTGACCGTGAGGCTCCTCTCCCTCATGCCCTCACCCACCTCATATTTCTATGCTGTGCACACTCATATAGTCTTATTCTTATTTTAAGAACATGAATATATACATCTGAAAACCCAAACCATTAAAAAGTAGTTGGCTCAGACTTTTACTGGAACACGTGCACAAATATGTTGTTTGGATATTTTTACGGCCATTAACTTTTCCATATATAACCCAGACCTCCCATTAGGTGTTGTGAACTGGATCACTTCTCTACTTGCCAAGTTATATTTCAATTAAATTAAAGTCACCTTTGGTCCTAATGAACCCCCGTTGTTTGCCTAATGCCATGATTAATTCCAGCTGCAAAGAAATGGTATTAGCCTGGGTGGGTACAGGGCTGAAGACTCTGATTCTCCTCCAAGATTTATGGGTGCTAGAGAAGGCTCCATAACTCATGTTGCTGAGTCTATAACTTTTCAGGCAGTAAACAGAAGCCTCTGCCACAACAGGCCTCCAACTGATGGATTCGCCCTTAATTTGTTCCTGCAGTAGGAACTTAACACAATTCTTCAGGCATGGATGAACTCCTTTTTTCCCCCCAAAGCTCAGCAGAAAGAGGCATCCCAGACTCTGCACAGACACTTGGTGACAGACACCCTCACCTGCAGAGCCAGGAGGGACTGAAGCCTGTACTCTCCATCCACACCGTCCAGAAGTAAAAGGTTCCCTCAGACCACGCTGCCACACCAGACTCACAGGGCCCAGAAGAGAAAAGCAAACAGGGCCCAGACCCTGTGCTTTGGTCTGAGAAGTGCTGAGCTCCGGTTCTAGGGATAAACATTTCTTTTGGATCCAAAACTAATTATCCAATGACGAGTTAACATGGAAGAGTAGTACTGGAAGTAGAAGCCACAGGCTACCAAAACCCCAGGTCACTCACATACACATCCAGACACTAAAATGCTCAGAAGGAAGAGGATGGCTCTCAACACCCTTGCTCAGGGCAATTACAGTGATCCTAGACACACCTAGAGCACATCTAAAGATCCTCCAGGAGATTCAGACATGAGAGACTTAGCTGTGAACCAAAACCCACCCTTGTGATGAGGGCTCAGCTTTGCCAAAAAGGGGCTGCCTCAGTATTATAGCAGAACCCAGGTTTTAGGCACCCCAGCACTAAAGGGCAAAGCTCCATCTGAGTGCAGAATCTCTTTCTGAACAATCTGCTACGCAGTAAAGATTTGCATGATCAACAACCACTGCTGAGCTTCTCCATCACTGTACCTAACCCCCTTTGGCCCCACTTGCACTTAGATTTGTCATGGCACCAAACAGCAGAATCCTACCACCTCCCTACCTCGAGTGTAGCAAAGGCAGGTGCCTGCCAGGCACTTCACAGTGCTGGAGGAGTTGTGCCAGCTCTGGCCACAGCCTCTAAATTCCCACTGTACCAGGACATCCTAAAGAGAGCATCATAGTGACCTACAAAACCCTTGAGTTCTTTTATTTAACAGGTGAACTAACTTATGGTCAGCCCCTTCTTCCTTCCCTTCCCCTCCTCCCCTCTCCATTAAGGCCAGAGAAGTTGCCTGAGTATTCAAAAACATGACAAGATTATCAGTCCTTTTATTAGTTCCAGTGGCAACCTGATACCATGTCCCATGCTGGCCACTTGCTTCACACCTCCCAAGGCAGCATAAGCCTTCCTTATTCATAGCTGCAGAGATTTCCAGAAAAGAGAGGGAAATCAGCAAGTTTCCAGAAAATGAAGTACTGTTTGGACTGTTCAGAGGTTGAACAGGATAAGAACAGATGGGATACCTCAGCTGTATAAGAATTTCTGCCCTCTCTCAATAACATCATCATTACAAAGGTTAAAAAAAAAAAAAAAAAAAAGTGTTCTCTTGCCAGAATCCTGCTTTAGGTTTGTATCTGTGTAAGACAAGACCTGTTGCTCACATCCAAGGCAGTCTTTCCCTGGCAACCAGCCTACAGGATCAATTCTTAGAATTATCACCTATTTAAACCCAGGTATATCAGGAGTAGCTCAATCTAGATGGAGTTTAAGACAGATGAGAATAAGTAATACGATTTCAGAGGGGCCAAGGTAGCAGAAGTAAATATTCCTGAGCCCAAGGTTCAGAAGTGTCTTACTCCACGCAGCAACTCAATACAAAACACAGCCTGAGCACAACATTACCATATTCAGCTCCCATGACTTCTCTGGCACCCACCTCACCTAGACCAGCACCGCACTTGAGCAAGAGTGAAGAGGCAGAGCCAAACCATGTTATGCAACTCCACAAAGAAATACAGAGGTTCAATGTGCTTCAGACAAACCCAAGAATAACCATTGCACTGTGGAAAGTATTTGCCACTAAAGCATTTTTCATTAAAAGTGGCATTTCTAAGAGTTCTATCCTGCTGAAAAGCAATACCAGCCTCACATCAGAAAGTCTTTAAGGAAAATTTCCATTGCTATAATTAACTTCTATGTTGAGATTGTATTGTTCCTTTTTCACAGAAAAATCTCAGCAAAATTTCCATGGTTTAGAGGCAGCCAAAAAGGTGTCCTATTCCATTTTTCAGGAAAAACTTGTGGTCACAAGGCATCTAGGAGAACTCCAAGTTACACATGGAGTGCAGAGCAAACACAGGGTAAACATCTACTCCCCTGAAACCCATGACAAGCCAAATGAAAGGCTCAACTCATTCTGTGACACTGGAGCAGCTACAGAGTCCTATCTGCTGGCCAGCAGTTGCCATGGGACCACAGAAGAGTTAGAAATAATACAACATCCAGGCTTGCACAGCATGTTCCTTCTACCAATACACCACTTCTTACAAGCTTTATTATTGACTTGCAAAATATGTGAAGAGACTCCAGAATGAAGACAAAACCTTAGACAAGGAATCTAAAAAGAAACCCAGGCAGCTCAAGCAAACTGTACCCCTCACTGCAGCCAGCTTCTCACCCAGCTTGGCTCCAACAGTTAGGGACCCTTATATATGAATTGATATTAGTCCCCACAAAACCAAATTCACTTTTTCCAGACAGGAACAGTCCTGAATGAAGCCCTGTAATTTCCCTGATCTCTGTTTTTGGGTTGCTAACACACGCAGATTAACAGACTAGCCACTACAGGAACCCACCCCACACATTTCTGCAAAGTCCTCTGGTTTGTGTGTTGCATTTCAGAGATGTAGAGGGGTAGACAAGACTCTCCAAGGTAACATCTAGAACAGAATTTAACTCAATGACCTGTGCATTGAGCCCAGTAACTTCCAGATTTCTCTGTGCAGCTTGCTCCTCACCATTCAAATAAAATAGGAACATGCTTGAATTCTACTTTGAATATAGATCTAGTAATGAGGACGTGGTTTTATTCACACATACCCAAACAACATTAATAATTCTGTTTCCTCCTGGCAATAGCAGTCCACATACTGACAAAGTAATATCAATTTCATCTTTCTGAAATTAGAATATTTCACTTTCTTCTCTTAACCTTGAGACCTAACTCCAAAGATACTGGTGCACTGATGGTTGATTTCTCCATCCCTGTAAAAAGGTCAGAGCCATTCTCCTACTTTTTATACCCCTTGATCAGACTTTACTGAACCTAAAAAATAAAGCTGCTGTGAATTGGGTAGGGACAGAGCAGAAAAAAAAAAGTCTAGTTTATGTCCATAAAGACAAAGGAAGAAAAAACTATTCAACTGTCCCACAAACACAGAAATATGATCAGCTAAACCCCACAAAGAGCTCAGAACCAGATGCATCTCATGCATACTGCTGCCCAGATAATCATTAGGAGACCAGGGAAAGGTGAATGCATTTTGGAAAAAAACCTCATGAAAGTAAAGGTTGCAACTGTGATTACATTGGATTCATTGCTCATAAAACCCTTATTTTCATTTGTTACAGCAGAATTTTCTTACATTTCAGGAAAAAGAGCAGAAACAGCCTTGCTGTTTAAGCTGCACGTTTCCAGGATACAATCTGGAGCTCACATGTCAGAGAGAGCAGGTCAGGAGCTTGTGAAGCAGCTGACCCCATTCCCAGCAGAAGACATCCTGCCTAAGAACAAGGCATCATCTCAGCTTTCCCGTTTCCAAGCCAAGTGCCTCAGGCTGGTGCTCCTCCCCCAGCCCCCACAATACCTGGTCTGCTGCTGCCTTCCAGCATCCAAGCAAACCCCAGTATTGCCCATTTTTGTAGGTGCTGGTTTCCAGGATCTGAGGCTGATGTTGTCAGATACAAGATTCCCTTTATGAAAGCCACATCCTGTTCTGCTGCTGAATCTTGGTTCAGGAAAGCTATCTATAACACATCTGACACTTAAAGATCACTGACAAGTACAATTAACACCAGGTCAAACATACCACTCCACATTTCAGACACTCTGGTTTCAGCTGTTGTAATGAAGCTCTTTGATTGTGCCAACAACTGGCTAAAAAACCAGGACATAAAGCAGCGTCAAGAAATATCTGCAGGATTTTTTTTCCCCCTAATCAGTGAGGATTTTAGTCTGTATGTTGCTTACTAACTGAAAGAAAAGGGTTTTGTTAGGATTACTGTCTCTACAAATACGAAACCTACTAACATATAAATATGTATTTTATATATTGTACAGGGTTAAATGATACCCAAAACCATCCAAAAACTCAATATAAAGTTGAACAGACTTATCTTGACCCTCAGTTATTCAAGGAGGCAAGTCACCCAGGAGAAAACAAAAAAAAAAAGCAACACAACAAGCCAAACAGAAACCATATCGTTCCCAAATTTCTTTCAGGCTTGCTTCAGTCCCACTGATGCATCTTCACTCCTTATTAAAAAAAAAGCCCAGTGTCTTGTCCAGAGACTCTGATAAACAGTGTGGCTATTCCAGGATATCCCAGAATATGAAGCTAATAGGAGGAGCACATTTATTCCCCAACTTTTAGTAGCTTCAGTTTGAAATTGATTTTGTTGTTGTGGCATTAGACACTTCTCAGTCCCAGGACTTGGTTTCACATGCAGGGAACACCCTGTGAAGGCTCTGGGTGGAACTACATGGACAAGCACATTAGATGAGCACAGCTTCTACTCTATTTTGGTTTGACCCAGGAAGAAGGAAGAATTCCCAGAAATCCCATATGCTGCAAATATCCTTTCCCAAGAGGAAAAGAAATAAGTTTAACATGGTTTCACAGAGTCAAAAGACGTGGTTTGTTGGACTGGCATTTGGTTACACTCCCAGATACACCTGATCCCCTTCACTGCTCACTCACCATCCCACAAGGAACACCAGTAACAAATCATCCACTTGTCCTAAAACAGCATGTTTGGTTATGAAAAACTGAAAAAATGAGACTTAAAAAGCAGGCTCATATCCTATGAAATGCTCCTTCTGCTACTCCGGATCTTTGCAAGCAAATCACAGACTCGCACATGTAGCTCAGTTGGTTTGGTCATCATGAAACCTCAGATTCTGCAGGTGACCGACCTTCTTCCATCCCACCAGCCTGCACTACCACATGGGACAGCTGACAACACAAATACATCCAGTCCCTTATCTTCAGAAGGCTTCCAAAGACTGCTCTTAAAAGGTCTGCACAATGTAGCAAAACAAAAGAATATTTCAGCAAAAATTTTCCACCTTCCCATAATGTTCTGTTTACAAAACATACATCAAATCAAAATCTTAACCTTCTCTTTGGTAATATAAATCAAAGTAACTGCCATCCATATCATATCTCAGTCCTTTAACCTAGAAGAGGATCACTACTCATCAGAAATGGACAAAGTCACCCTAAGCAGCACCATAAAGAATGTAGCCAGAAGGAATTTTTGAAACACCAAAGGGGAATTGTGAATAGATATTAACAGGATAACACTGCAATAAGCTCCACATAGGTACAACAAACCAATAGCAATAAACATATGACAACAATCAGCTTCACCATTAAACTCATCTCTCCAAGAAAAGGAAATATCTCTTACCTGTGATCCCACGGCAGATGGTGACACACAAGGTCACAAGGATAAGGTGGCTGCATAGCTGGGGGGCTTCTTCCTGAGGAGCAAAGCTTGTCCTTACCTCACAATCCAACTGAAGTTTATAGCCAGGCACTGCTGTGCTGATGGACTGCCAATCCCAGCTGCTGGCACATCAGGGAACCTGGGCAGAAGGCAAAACAGAGAGTCAATACAAATGGCCAAAATGTTCCTCTCCCTCCATACCCCAACCATATAACTCCATCCATCAAGAACACCTTTCTAAAGCAAATCCTGGTGGGTACATGGAGCATGGACTGCCCTGGTAATAGAGGCTCAAAAGCTGAAGGCAGCAAATGGGTAGAAGAATCCAGGGCAGATGCTTCCCTTCCTCAAATGACATCCCAGGTAGAGTCACCTCCAGGAGATGGGGAGTGACACTTCAGTCAGACTAAGTTAGCTAACACTTTTCACCTGGGGTACTCATAGCTAAGCCCAAAATGGATTTGCTGGCAGTGTTTACCCCTTGCTGTCATGTTACTGGCACTTGGCCATACCCCGGAGCAGTAAAGCAGACGAAAGCACACAGAAAATTATGGGATGAGCTCTTGGAGCAGCCACATGCTCATCTTGAGTTTCAGGCCCTTCATTTGCAAATCAGTTCTGGCTGACACTATGGCAACTGGGCCACAAGAGTCTTCCTTCTCCAAGGGGAGAGATAAATTAGCCCCATTCCCATTGCTTATTTTTTCATGCTCAGCATGAAAAGCTTTATCCAGACTACAATTATTCAATCACTGACTTACAGCAAAAGGCAGGTCTGGAGGATCATCAGAAAATAAAGGAATGTCTCTTCAGCAGTATCTCTCAACTGCTGTGCCTTAAAAAAAATATATATATATAAATATATATACACACACACAGATGTCAGAGTTCTCAGAAGATAATGGAAGGAATTCTGAGCATTCAAGATGACTGCAATTTAAAATCCTTCAGTTAAACTACAGATATTTTGCCAAAGTTTCTTTTCAAAAGTGAAAGGCTCATTCCACCACAATGCAACTCTTTCCAACCCATGTACTTCAAGAAGAAACAATGATAGCTCTCTAAAAATGTTTTAAAAATGCTTTTATTAAAAAAACTAGGAGAGAAGGGCTAATCTTTTTAAATCTTTTTATTCCTCTTCCTTCAGCTCCTTTACCTTTCCCTACCATTTTAATATAGAATAAGAGGAAATGCCACTTAAAGACAAAGTTCAGCACGTACTTTGTCGTTGCATCAAAAATAGATTCAGGAAGTAAGTAAAACACTTTTTTTTCTCTAGGAAAAAAAAAAATCACATTTCTAGAAAAAAAAAAATTTAAAACCTTCAGTAAGCTTCCCTTACTGAATTTTAACCTGATGCTCTCTCCAACTAGGGCTACACATTTAAAGTCTTTCTAACGAGGCATAACTAACCTATATTAAGGTTATTTATTGTTACTTGCTTGCACAAAAATTTCTTCTTTCCAGCTAAAACACCACCCTGCAGCCATAGCCTCAGAAAGAGCTAGCTCAGAGATCAAAACCCCTAATCCTCAAACCTCCTTTAATTTTACAATCAACAAATCCATCCCTGGTGAATATTCCAGAGATTACTTTCCAAGCAGCAAAGTGAGATTGCCTGCCTAACTGGAGGACAAGCAGGAAAAAAATAAAACTTGCACAAGGTTTGCTGGCAACCTAAATTCCCTATTCTCCCCCTCCAAGCAGGGCACACCCTCCATCCTCACCCCATCAGCGCCTTCTGCTGCACAGCTGTGCCTGCTGTGGGAAGAGGGGTTTATATCAGAGAGGGGTCTTGGGCTGGGCTTGTTGTCACTGGGCAGGACCTGTTGTTAAGAGGTGGGGCCTGTTCATGGAATCTTAGAGTCACAGAATACTAGAGTCACAGAGTCACAGAATGGTTTGGGTTGGAAGGGACCTTAAGGATCATCTAGTTCCAACCCCCTGCCATGGGCAGGGACACCTTCCACTGGACCAGGTTGCTCCGAGCCCAGTCTGACCTGTCCTTGAACACTGCCAGGAATGGGGAATCCACACCTTCACTGGGCAGCCTGTGGCAGGGCCTCGCCGCCCTCACAACAAGGAATTTCTTCCCAGTGCCTAATCTAAATATCTTCTCTTCTAGTTTAAAACTGTTCCCCCTTGTCCTGGCACCACCTGCCTGTGTAAAAAGTCACTCACATGCTGTTTTATAAAGCTCCCTTCACCTACTGGAAGGCTGCAATGAGTTCTTCCTGAAGCCTTCTATTCTCAAGGCTCAACAACCCCCATAGGAGACCCTGCTCTATAGGAGAGCTGCTCCATCCCTCTGGTCACATTTGTGGCCCCTTTGGACCCACTTCAGCAGGTCCAAGACTTTCTTGTGTTGTGGGGTCCAGAGCTGGGTTTGCTCCAGGTGGGGCCTCACAAGGGCAGAGCAGAGCAGGAGAACCCCCTCCCTTGACTCTCTGGCCACACTGCTTTGGACACAGACCAGGACTTGGCTGTTCTTCTGTGCTCTGTGCAGCCTTCCATCCACTAGAGTCCCCAGGCCTTCTCCACAGGGCTGCTTGCAGTGACACGTCATTCCCAGCCCATACCCATGTCTGGGATTGCCCAGTGACAGCACCCAGCACTTGGACTGTTTGAGGTTGGTGAGTTTTCCATGGGCCTGCTTCTCCAGTTCCCTCTGGCTGTCATCCCATCCTTCAGGAGTGCCACCTGAACCACTCAGCTTGGTGTCACCTGCAAATTTGCTGAGGGTGTCCTTGATCCCACCGTCTGTGGGAGATGGAGACTGATGCTGTTGATATTAATATTAATAAATATTCATATGCCAGTCCCAAGACACAGCTCTGAGGGACAGCGCTTGTCACCAGCCTCCACCTGGACACAGAGCCATTGACTGCAGCTCTCTGGCTGCAGCAACCCAGCCTTTTCCTTTCCCACCAAATAGCCCACCTTTCAAATCCATGTCTCTCCAATCTGGACATAAGGATGTCGTGTGTTAAAGGCCTGTTGTGACAACACAGGGCTAAAACACACACACAGGCTGGTTACCAAGCTGTGATAGATGGCATCAGGAGCGCTGCTTTCCTGGCTCCAGAGCAGTGCTATTTTGCAGGGTTTGGGTTCTTTAAATGATCTTTAAGCATCCAAAGTGATGGCACCTACTGGCTTTCTGGGGGGGCACAGCCAGGCTGAATGCAACAGGATTCCACAGTACTCCACACAAGTACTTGGCCCTATGTGCTGCCTCCAAGTTAGTGGGTGCCTGGGTTGATTCCTTAGCCAGAATATTTGTCTCAGCAGCATTCAAGAAATAGAGCACTCCAAGCCAACTCCTACAACAATTAAAGTCTCCAGTACTATGCCCAGTAGAATCCACAATGAAATTTCTGCCAAGCCTCATCCAAGTGCTGGCCTAGGAAAGCAAGAGAGAAATTCCCTCAGACAGTTTGCAGAAGCTCAGTTTTAATTCATGAGTGCTGCAGATTTATCAGAAGAGATGGGAAGTCGTGAGCATACCTTGCCTGGCTCTCTCCATGCTGAGCTCCATCACATGCTGAGCTTAAACTGGGTTGGCCACAAGCCTTTTGGATGTGAGCATGGGAACCACTCCATGACAGTGGAAGCCCAGCCAGGGCTTTGATAGGTTCTGTGTGGTATTTCTGGGACTTTCCATTCAGAGGAAATCATTAAAAACTGTTCTTTTCTGCGTATGTGCTAAAACCTGAGAAATAGAGCACCTCCATGCTGCAATAGTGGAGTAATAATTTCATGTTTCAAATAACAGGGTTCTTCTTTCTCTGTCCCCAGAAGCAATGATCAGATACAAAGGTTGAAGGACCAAGAGATCCCCTTCAGCTCCTTTTCCTTGAGGTTGTTTAATATACCCCTGAGGGAACAGACCCTGAACTAAATCTTTTTTTCATGTCCTAGCACATGGCAACTCAGAAACCAGTAGGGTTTCCAGGCAACTGCTGCATTCTCTTGAGAAAGCAGCATCTCCAGCCTGCTTTGCCCCTAGAAATACTTCACTCAAACCATGCATGAATGGCAAAGATGTATCTGGATGTTCATAGAATAAATGACACAAACTGCTATCGTAGCTTGAAGTCTGTTTTCACTTTGGTGGGGTGAAATGAAGAGTTTTGTTTACCTGCAAAAGCAGATATCTATTATCTATATCTATATCTATATCTATATCTATATCTATATCTATATCTATATCTATATCTATATCTATGTACCTATATCTATATCTATATCTATATCTACACATATTTAGTTCCTTCCCCTAAATGGTGGAAAAAGTCACTTTGCTGCATAACTCCCTGGTAGGCATTGTGTCCCTGTGAAAACCACGCCCAGACTAAGTCAATTAGAGCCAAATATTTCCCTTCTATGCAAATCAGGCTCTAACAAAGCCAAGAGCCGCTCAGTGTTTCCAAAGACAGAGACCAAGGGTGCCTGTTGACACTTGCCCTCTGTGTGATCTCAGAGCTATGAGGATGCCACGGGAGCCACGTGGAGTGGGACAGGAGGGTGCAGGCAGCTGGGAGATGGTCAGGGCAGGCAGAGAACCCCAGTGGGTGAGCACACAGCTTGGTCTCCAGCTGTAACTGCAGCACCTTTGCAAGAAGCTCTCTGCTGAGCCAGCCCCATTTTGTGGGCACAAGGTCTTTGCAGTATTTCAGGCACCATCTGCTAAGGTACAGCAGGCATGCTAATAGGTTATTTTACGAGCAGATGCAAATACACCAAAAACCCCACTATACACAGACACAGATTTCCTGGAGGATGGAGGGGAAAGGAGCCGTAACTCCCCCCCACCTTTGCATGGCTTGATGTGGTACCTGTGTGCCACCACTGCACCCACACATCCTTTGCCAACTCGCCCAGCCCTGACTGCACACACGTGATGGCTCAGCTTGGTTCGATGGCTTTTGCAGGAGGAGGTTCAGAGGGCTCATTTGGAGATATCCAAACTATTTCAAACATATTTTTAACTTAGCCCCATTCCTTTATGCTACAGTGGCATAGGAAATGCTGCCCCTTTCCCTGTGCAGTACAGCAGATGCAGAGTCAGGAGTTTGAGCACAGCTTTAAGCCACTGCTGTAGATGCATCAGCTTTCCTGGCTTCCCTCGTGTCTCTGCCTTGTCGTGCCTCACGCAGCCCCCGTTAAAGCAGGGAGAAGGATAAACATCTCAGACAGTCTGGAAAGGCTGGGTATTCCTCCCCTTTCTTCATGACTGCCATGGACTTGTCTTCCAGGGTTTCACAGCTCTCCCTGGGCTCAACTGTTCATTTCATTGCTCCATGCTTGGCCTCTCCTCCGTCCTCCCCACGACTCCTCGCAGTCGGGGGTCACTGAAGCTCGAGCTTCTGAGCCTCCCCAAGACCCTATTCCTCATTCCCAACTCGTGAGTCACTTCCTCTCCTCAAACCTCACCTTTCAACTTCCATTTTTCATTTACTTATGATTTTCTCTCCATCTCCATTGGGGTTTTTGCTCTACAGCATTCAGTTGCAGCCCTGTTGGTGCAGGCAGGAGTGCTACCAGTGGTTTCAGCAGCAAATGGAGAAGGGTGAGGACATCACATAAACACACGCAGCTAAACCTTCCCTCCATGCAACACAGTGCCAGCCCCTGTGGGGATGACCTGACTTGCATCTGTTGGAAATCTAAGCTGTGTTGCTGCGATCACTTGGGGTGTTTTTTCTCTCAAGAAAATAACATCATCTCTCAAGAAAACAAATCCATCTGAAAAGGAAAAAAAAAAATCACTTTTTTTTCACATTATTTGAAACTGGCACCTTTTTATGATGTTTCATTTGTATTTTGTGTTCAAATTATTGTTATTTTTGGAAACCATCCCAAATAGAGCTTTTGGTAGGAAAGTGTAGTGTCTGGCCAATAAAATAATTACTATCAAGATTTCAAGCAACACACTGAAAATTCATCTCTAATTTTAAAATAAGTATGAAAAATAATTAGTGATAATCTAGTCTCATATATTGTAATTTTAAAAGAGTTTTGAAAAATCCCCTTTTGTCTATGAAGCATCACAAAATTTTATCTCATCATAAAACCATGCGGGGTGAGGTTTGGGTGTTTTGCCATCCTCAGCCCATGGCAAGCAGTAGGAAAGGGACTTCTGAACAGCAGGGTCTGTCTGGGACTTCTGGCTCAGTGTCTCTGATGGACACATCCTTCATGGCTTGGTCTCAAATAAATCTCTGACTCTTCTGTGGTTAAGTAATCCTTATTCTTTTACTACATCAGCTATCAGTAGGAAGATCCTCTGTGGAAGAAGTGGATGTTCAACCAAAATGTCCAGGCCCGGGATTTTAGGATGTACAATAAGCTGTACCTATGGTCAGAGCAAAGAAAATTCAATAGCTACCATGGCCCCTTTCAAAATGTCACTCTTTACTTTCAGCATCCTCCTCCTGAGCTCTTCTCCCCTTGCACGCTCACTAATGCTCAGTGGCAGTCAGTGCCATTTCCTCAAGGACTTGCCAGCTGAGCACTCTCCCTCCTCACTGAGGTGGTGTCACTGTCCAGACAAAGCTCTTCCTCCTGGAGTGTCTTCTGAAGGTCCCCATCCTCAGCCCAGACCTCTCCAAACAGTTTTTTCTTCCAAGGAACCACTGGGCAGAGATACCTCTAGGAACTCATGAAACAGGGGTAGTAAATCCACAACCACCCCAGAAGAGAAGAGCATCCTTCTTAATTCATGTCACCTTCTGACAGCAAGTTCAGACCCTCCAAGTGCTCAGGTCTGAGTCTGCTCAAAGCCACCAGTCCTTGCCCTTGCCCAAAAAATCCCAGGCTATGTTGGGGTCTGAGCTTGCCTCTCTGGTTTACTGCTGGCTCGTGTAAATCCCAGTTTTCTCCTCCTGCTTGTTACACAGAACCCAAAAGCACTTTTGGAGCATCTTCCCTAATGCAAAATCCAACAGTTTGCCAGAGTTTGCTCACTCTGGCCATGCTTGAGCTCTCCCTTATCACTGCTGGAATAGTGACAGATGTAAACCAGGGAGGGAAGAATGAACCCTGCCAGGAACAGGGGACTGCCCTCCATGGATGCTCCCCTCAATTCCTGGTGACCATCAACCTGTGGCAAGGGGGGAATGCGGGTGTGCAGGGAACAAGGGACAGACAGAGCTTGGGAGGGTGCTCTGGTGCCTGCACTGACCTCAGGGAAGCCTGGTGGTGCTAGAGGATCTTCCACATCCCCAGATCAGCAAGCCAGAGATGAATTACTGGGGACAGCTGAGACAGGAGGCAAATGGCATCACACTGAAGCCGAACAAGGCCTGTGACTGTGCGCTGTGGGATCCTAAATATTTGGAGAGCAAAGGTCAGGAGAACAGGACACTTCTCAGAGATGATTTTCTTTGCACCCCAGTCAGGGACATGGAACTGCTATGCCTGGAATGACCCTGGGCGTTAGCCAGAGCCAGCGCCCTTACGGGTCACCCCGAGGCTCAGTGGTACCCGCAGGCAGCTCTGTGTTCCCCAGGCTTTGGCTGCCACCAGAGCCCAGCACGATGCCCTCCCTGAGCCTGGTCAGTGCCTCTGACAGCCCTGATGTGGTGCAGGCCAAGGGCAGGAGAAAGGAGCCCTCTGGCCGAGCCACATCCTCGGTGGGGCGCGGTGGGAGCTGCTGCCGGGTGGCTGATCCTCCTTGCTGTGAAGGAGGATCATGTCCCCCGTGCCTGCTGGCCAGGCCCCTGGCTGTTTCCAAAATAAACACTTGGGCACAACAACGCTGACATTTGCTTTCCACCAAGAGGTGCTGGGAGAAGGAGGCAGCCGCGTTCCCCTTTGCAGGCTGGTCACGAGGCAGGAGACAACCTGCTCAGTGCAGGAGTTTGGGATCATGTGCCACACCATCCATCCCTCCCCCGAAAAGACATCCCTGCACCACAGGGTCAGAGCTTTCCTTGATGTCCCACACCTGGCTGTGGCTATCGCTGAGGTGTAGGCAGGGTTGGTGAGCTGGGATTTCACCTGCTGGCCCTTTTCATGCTGGAAGAGGTTAAAAAGGCATCAGGAGGGAGGCTGGAAGGGAGAAGTTGAGCAAAGGATCCTGCCATAGATGTGGACAAAGAGGAAGTCAAGGGTCACCACAGCCCAACCCACCCACAGGAACAAGCATCTGTCAGACCCCTGATGGAGAAGAGTCCACTGGGACACTCATAGGGGACAGGGAGAGGTTTCAATAAGGACACCCACCTCAGGGTGCCCTCTGATGCTTCAACCTTTCTCACCTGTCTCAATTCTTATTCCCATTTGGGAATCAGGTGAGATATGCCTACAGAGTGCTGGCATCCCTGGGATTTCCCCTGGAGGGAGGGCTGGAGACAGAGGGCAGTCCCTGGGAATGTGGTGCCAGTCAATTTTATTCTGGGAGAGATGCCAAAGCTGAGCACAGCTGCCGAAACAGGGGCTTTCCTCACGAGCAGGCTGCTCTCCTGCTGCCCCTGCCCTTGGCTGAACGCTGCGAGGAAAATGGGGAGAGATTGTACATCCCTCTGCTCACCCCAAACACCCTTGCAGGGAGGAGAGGCAGCAACATCCCCCCCAGCCACGATCCCAAACTCTCACGCTGGAGCTGTGTGAGCATTGCTGTCATGCTCATTAATTACCCAGATAATTCAGCTCAGTGAGAAATGAAGGGATTTATTTTTCTGGTTATTGCTCCAGCCAGGTTAAGGCATCTGGAAACAACTCCCACATCTTCAAGCTGAAGTGAATATTGAAGGACAAGCTGCAGCAACAAAAGGTCAGGCTGTTAAATCGCATGTCTATAATTAACACTCCCAGGCCATCACAAAAATGGTCAGGAATCACAAGGCTGAGCAGGGAAACTGAGGCACAGAGCAGCAAAGCAGCATCCCCCAGGAGCAGATCATAGCTCTGCCTCATCCCCAGCGCCATCCTGATCTTCTCCTTGGAAGAAAGGCTGGATAGAATCCTTGTTGAGCCAGACCCAGGTCCTGTCTCTTGGAGAGCAGCAGGCAAAGCAGTTTTGGAGGGTATTGAGGGGCTAACGGTGTGGGTGAATTCCTCCAAGCTGCTGGATGCTTCTCGCAGCTGCAGAACAAATTCAATAACAATACTCTGAGCAATGCCTTTTTAATAGGCACGAGGTGAAAAGAACCCGACGAGTCAATATTTGCGGATGAAAACAAAATAAGCCGAGCTGTTAGCACAGAGGAATGCGAGGGAGGCCGGAGGCTGCTGGGGTAATTATTATTTCATCTGCCAGACAGCCGCGGTCCTGCCCGCTGCCTCCTTCCCCCACTGCCCACGCTGGCTGTGCCGGAGGGAGGGCAGGGGGACGTGGGGACGGGGCAGAAAAAAGCAAATTTGGCTGCGGCAGCAGCGGCCAGCGGCTGGGGCTGGCTGAGCGCTGCGCCCGCCGGAGGGTGAGCGCTGCCCTGGCCCGAGTATTTAATGTCAGCGCCTGGAATGTGCTTAACACAACATTTTACAAGGGAACATTAGTCAAGCATCTGCACTGACAGAGCGGGTCAGCGATAAGGAGCCAGTGCATGGGAGCTGCGGGGAGACAGCTCTTGTTTCAGCCCAAGGAGGGCAAGCCTCGCAGAGCTGGTGCCAGGGCAGCCCTGCTGTTGGTCTGGCTGTCCTGACAAGCATCACACAGGAGTGAAAGTGCCACAGTGATGAGCGGGGTCTCGATTCCCACACTCCCCCAGCTATTGCCTGTGGTGTCTGAGAGCTCTCCTCCAAACCTCCTGCAAGGTGAGATTTGGGGGAACCTGTCCAAAAGCCATTACCCGCCACATGCCCTTGTTTGCAGGAGTGCTGGTGTTTGGCTGTCTGTGGGTGGGAGCTTTCTCATGACACATCTCAGGCTTTGCTCCCTTGCCACGGGTTCTCTTGAGAGAGCAGCTTCCCCCTGAGCCAGCACTGTCAGGCCATGGCAAGAAGTATCCATCCCTAATCAGCAGGAGCAAAATGTGCCTGGGAATCTCCCAGAAATCAGGTCAGTGAAACATTAGTCAGCTTTGCCTGTGACCTGAAAACAGCACTTCCCTCCATCTATTCCTGGAGCTATCCCTGTTCATTAGCCTTCTTGGCCCCTAGGCTTAAAAAAATCACCCGGTGTCATGACTCTTTAATAAGATGTCATCTTCAGCCATGACAAACATGAGCACTCAATAAATAATAGCCCTGCCATGTAATGTCATGCCTCTACCATCTGTTGTAGCAATGACTGTGCCTCGCTCACCTGCCACCCTCTCCCGGCTGCTGTGTGTGAGCAGCGAGAGAGCCAGGCCAGGGCTTGGCCATCCAGCCCCTCTGACAGCTGCCAGGCTTAGCTCTGGGGTGGGCAGGGCAGCCAGCACTTCTGTGGGGCAGGGAACATGCTGGGACACAGGTGGAGATGTGTGATCCAGGGCAGGAGAGAGGGATCATGGCCCTCAGCACCTGTCTGCTTTGGGAGATGCAAAGAGGCTTCCCGACTTTCCTCCCTCTCTTCTCCTTATTCTCACATTTTTTCTTGTTTCATTATTCTCTTTTTTCTTAAAATCTTTCCCCTTCTGTCTGTTTTCCTTTCCCCTTTCCCCTTTCCTTTAATCTCTGCCACACTCCTGCATCCCTGTGCTGGTTTCCTGCTGGCCTGTTTGAGCACAGTCTCTCTGCTTCTGCTGCAAACTCACTTCCACAGAGCTCTCCAAGCATTGCCTAAGGGACAGAGCAAAGCTGAAGGCATTTGGAAACTCGCTTCAGCAGTTTTGGAACAGTTCCCCTTGTCCTCTCCATCCTCTACCACTAGCGAACATTAAACCCTTTATGCCTTGACTTACCCATCTGCAGATCTGGGATTAATGACCCAGAGCAAACCTGTTGCCATGGGGTGGGTTTTTCACACTGGTTGGCTGTGGACACTTAACTCTGCTCCCCAGCAAAACACCTCTCCTCTGAGCCACGAAGAGGAGGCTGCACTACAGAGCAGCTGTAGCTCCTCACTGCTCAAGCAGCTCCTGTTTCCCTTCTCCACATCCCATGCCCGTTCCTGCCCCTTGGTACAGCCCCTTCCCAGGGCTGGAGGCACACAGGCATCAGGTAGGAGTTGCATACCCAGGAGGTAATTGTTGGTAGCAATTTAAAAAGAATTAAAAGTATTTTCAAAATGGGAAAGCTGATTCTGAGGGGGATTCAAGTGTGCAGTGCCCTCGGTCTGCAGTGAAGGAGAAGGACACTGCCGTTCAAGATGCTTTTTTTGCCCCCTCCCTTTCCTGTGAAACTTGGGTTACAGCGAGTGCGTAAAGGATCGCAGGACGTGGCAGTGCTGTTTGCCATGAAAGCTAATAGGGCCATGCCTGCTTTCATCAGGAGTGTAACCAGAGCCACGGATGATGTTTTAAAAGGCACAGCAGCTTCAAGTGCAAGCCGGGATTTATTAATGAAATCGAAACCACGCTTGAGGCTTTGCGAGTCTTATTTTAAGAGTCTGAAGGAGAAAGGAGTGGGCTGCCTGGCTGGGTGGGCAGGGAGGCAAGGTGGCCAGAGCTCTGACACTGAGCAGTGGTGACAAGCAGCGGTGACAAGGGCTCACAGCACTGCTGGGCTGCTGTTCTTGCTCTGCCACAGGTTATGTGCCCAGCCCTGCTCGTGTCACTTAGCCTCACTGTGCATCAGCTCTCAGCCTGCACGGGGGATGTGAATCACCCTCCTACAACACCTTTAGAGAGAGATTATACTTCTGTAAAAATAAGGATCATGCACCAAGGATGCTTCCTGTCTCTGCTTGCTTTTGGGGCTCCTAAAAGACCTAAGGCAGTAGCCAAGGGTTCCCACAGGATCCTATGGGTTCAGAGAGCATCTCTGGGACCTTGTCCCGTTCTGGCACTGCTGTGTGACAGGACAGCCATGCAGGTAGGGACAGGATGAGACAGGTTAAAAATGTCCCAGGAGGTGGTTAGACCAAGCAAATAGATGCCCAAACTCTGTCAATTGGTTCTGCTACAGACACAAAGTCCATTCATGCTTGAGGTCCCTGGTTTCTGCTGCTTTGAAGCAGAGGCAGAGCAGTGGCCACTGCTGGAAGGTTGAATTCCCAGTTTTGGCCAGCTCTCCATACTCCTGATGCTATCCAACAGACTCAAATAACTCCTGTGTGCTGATGGATGTGTTACCAGTCCTCAGTCAGGCTGCAGGAGGCAGCAAACACAGTAAGCTCCTTCTGCTTTAGGAGAGAGCAAGTGCATCCAAAAGCTGAATTTGGTGCTAGGGGAAAAGGAGACTGCGCTCCTGAGAGTATGTCTTGGTTTAACCCCAGCAGACAGCTTAGTACCATGCAGATTGTTGCTCAGTCCCCCTCACCCCAGTGGGGTAGGGATGAGAATGAGAAAAAAGTAAAACCCATAGGCTGAGAACAGTTTGAGAACTGAAATTAGTTATAGTATAACATTAAATAATTAATAATAGTAAGGGGGAGATAACAAAAAGAGAGAGGACTAAAACCCAAGAAAAACAAGTGATGCATGACGCAATTGCTCACCATCCCATCCCCAAGCAGTAATAAGTGGCTCCTGGCCAACTCCCCCCTGTTTATATACCAAGTATGATGATCTATGGTATGGATTATCCCTTCGGTCACTTCGGGTCAGCTGTCCTGGCCATGCTGCCTCACAGCTTCTCGTGCACCTCCATGCTGGCAGAGCATGGGAAACTGAAAAGTCCTTGACTTAGGGTAAGCACTACTTAGCAACAGCTAAAACAGCAGTGTGTTATCAACATTATTCTCATACTAAAGCCAAAACACAGCACTGTACCAGCTACTAGGAATTAAATTAACTCTATCCCAGCTGAATATAGGACAGAAAATAATATGGGTTAGGGTCTGTTTCTCCAGCCCAAGGACAGCATGGCTGGTTAGAAAGTGGGAATTGTGCAGAATAGATATTCCTGTACCTGTTTATCTCTTTTTAAAAGAGAGGAAACCCTGTAAAGTAAGCATTTCTGTTTGGAAAAAACCTGTTGGAAAGGCTTTCTTAGCCTCAGATGCCCTTGCCATCTGCACACATAAGAAACCCTTCATAAGGTTCTCATTTCCTCTTTACCTTTTTTATATAGCCCATAATAAGATTCCTAATTTTAATGGGCTGTATGGATCTCACTAGCAGGGAATGGCTCTAGAAGAGGGGCTTTAACCCTCTGTTTCAGCAGGATCAGCAGTACAGCTTTTGGTCCACTGCAGGTGTTGGTAGGATTTCTTCAGCCACCTCCACCAAAGCCTCCCTTCCTGCCAGGAAATGCTCAGATGGACATGACCCATGCAGTGTTTGTGGAAACTTGCTCTTCTCTCTCAAATGCCTATGAAGCTGTACAAGGAAAATTGGCAGTACTTTGCCAAGCTGGAAAATGTGGAGAAAGGAAAGAAGGAGACAATGGACCCACCATCCTTCTGGAAGCAAAAGCTACAGCAAGGGAAGTTCTACCTAAATATTCAGAAAATAATTCCTAGTGAGGCTAATGACAAGAGAGTTAGAAAAGCACATGGGAGGGTGACTTCTCTGGGCTGATCCTTTAGGGGAAAAAAGACCCTAAAGATATGACCCCAGGGGAGTGCAAATGGTCACAACACGGCATCACACCAGGTCTGGATCTGTTTTAAAACCCTCTTAATGGCTTGGGTGAGATGCAGGGCAGAGTGTAACCCAGCCCAAAAGATGTTTTGGCTTGGCATCCCTTGCTCAGGGCACAGCTCCACTTCAGTGTCAGGAGCCTGGCTGGGATCTTGTCTGGGAAAGGCAGCACATGGGAGCTGGGGGAGTTGTTACTGCAGATGGGTGAGGGCAGCACCAGGCAGGAGGATTCACAGAGCACATGTCAGCAGATCTGGGATGGTTCCTGGGTTCTGACAGCTCCTTTATCCCAGAGTTCCTGAACAGGAGACAAAACGTGATTTCTTGCTCCTTCCACTCAAAGATGGCTGTGAAAGTCTGATTTATGATGAACACTTGGAAAAGAAGAAAGCTTGGCTGTGGAACCAAGTTCAGTTCCCAGCCAGGAGAACCTTGTATGGGATCAGCAAGTTTTAACCATGCAAATCGAATCAGAGTCCAAACAGAGCCCTGTTTCATGACTTCTGCCTCTCCCTTTCTCACTGCACAGGGTCAGGCTACCTTTTCCCTCAACAAGCCCTCACATCCATTCCTAGGATCAGGAACAGGCTGGGATGTTGTACACAACTATGTTTCCTTTTTGTCTTTTCTTTTCTCTTTTCTTTTTTCTTTTTTTTTTTTTAATTTTTTCTTCTCTCCTCTCCTACAAGGCACAGCCAAACACATCACAGCCCTGTCTTTCACTGAGATGATTCCCAGCTGGCAAAATGTACTGGAAGAGGTCCACCTGCCTGTGAGCCTGTCACCAAAAGCTGTGTCTGAACATGGCCTCATGCTGTGTGACCCCAGGCAGTCTGGAGGAGTGCTCATGGCACTGGGGAGAAGGAATTTCTTGGCTCAGTTGTCAGCCATGAAGGTGAACAGGTGACCTTTATTATCCATGCCTTTGTTTCCCCAGGTGGATGCAGCAGGCCAAAGGCCACCAGGTGTCCTTTTTCTCCAGACCCACCACCTCCTGATAATCCTGAAAGTAGGTTATGGGAGTGATGTTTGGATGTTGCCCAGGATGTCTCCAGTCACAGTAACAGCAAATCCTCACCCTGTTACACAGGTGAGAGCCATTCAAAGGCAGCACTGATGCACCCTGGAGAGGTGAGACCCATCCAGGCCTGCTCCCACTAGCAGAACCCAAGGTGCTCAGAAGGACCACAAACCTCGGTTTAAGACAGGAAATTTGTGCCCGACAATCTGGTTTACAAGGGTGGCACAACAGGCCCTGAATGGGTCCTGATGAACCTGGTATACACACAGACATGGAAGGACAGGCAATAAATACACATTGCAGAAGGGAAAGTTTGGGTTAGATATTGGGGAAAATTTACCCTGAAGATGGTTCAACTCAGAGGACCAGAGGTGTGGGGGAATCTTCATTCCTGGGGACTTTGCTGGACATAGCCCTGGGCAATCTGACCTAAGCTGACTTTGCTTTGAGGCTGTTGGACCAGAGATCTTCAGAGGTTCCCAATAACTTAAATTATCCTGTGACCTACTTCCAAAGCACTACCCAAGATTTTCTTGCAGCATCTAAAGTTCAATAAGCACATCTCGTTTTCTGGTTCTAAATCAGCAGGATCCTAATTCTCCCTTATGGTTTAATCCCTTAATTCATCTGGTGTGATCCTGTAGTATGTGGCTGGAGGAAAAGGAAACAGTGCAGCAGAGAAAAGAGAGAAATGCAACAAGTGCCCCTGAGATTAGTATATTACTCCTCTTCTTTCCTGTTTGCCTTCCTGCTGTTCTGCTTCCATGAAAATTTGTGGGATTTCATCCAAAGCTCCAGAATCTCCCCTCCAGCAGTATCTAGGGATGGATGCTTAGAAAGAAAATAAAAGAAACAGTGAGCACAGAATGATTCTGTCCCTGCTACTCTCTGCCAGCCTCTGGCAGCTGAAGCCTGAAGGACATCTGAAGTTAAAGGCCACATCCAGACTTGAGCACTTGGTAGTTACCACCTGAGAGTCTGAGTGAGAGCCATGAGAGAGTGAGTTTTACAGGATAACCCAGGGAAAAGTATTTTGTCTTCTTCATATGAAACAGGCTGTCCAATTCTCTCACTGGACACCTCCCTGTGCCTTCTCACCTCATCAGTGCCTCCCTGGAAAAGTTCAACTGCACTGTGGGTATCTGGGCAGCTGGACGGGTGTCCAAGTACCCTGTGTTTCCTCAGAGGTGTGAGTGAGTGAGTGAAGCACAGCTTTACAGAGGAAAATAACCTACACATATACTCACCGCTTTTGTCCACCAAAGCAGCACATGGTGGTGGTAGGAATTCCCTCTCCATGATGTTTTGGGGTACTCAAAGTTCATACAGCTGCAAGAGGAGACAGAGGGGATGCCTCGCCTTCCCCCATGCTGACACACAGGGCTGGCTTCGAAAAGATGTCAGTGGAGTTTGGAAAAGAAGCAGAAATATGTATTTCCCTAATAAGCTGAAAACTTCAATAAATGTTTTCCCTCAGTAGGATGTAGCTGAGGAATCTGGGGACCATTGCTGGAGCCAACCTCTCTGAGAGGAGAAAGTGAAAAGCCAGTCCAAGTGCAACAAATGCCTGGACAATAAAGGGATCTGAAGGGGTTCAAGGATAGGAGGGATTTTTTTTTTTTTTTTTGTCTCTCTATTGTTGTTTCTTGATTAATATTTACATGTCAGAACCAGCACAGCACACCTCCAGATCACACACAGGATCTCTTTCTCCTTACTTGGGCAACAGAACCTATGGGCAGGACAATTGTGCAAACAAAGATGTGTGCCAAGCCCACCGCACCGAAGAGAAGAAATAAAAATACCAGTTATTTAAAACATATGTATTAACAGAGGGGTTGACCTCTCCCCTGCCTTTGTGCTCTGCTGACATTGAGGAGGGAGATGAAAATCCTTGCTGGAGCATCAGACTGGCCTCAGCCCCTGGGGGATGGAGGGGCTTTGCTGCACTGGCCCATGGACTCTATGGGGCACCCATTGGCACCTGCTCCATCTCTCACCATCACTCCTGATGGCACATGCACCTCTTCCCCCCTGCTCCTGGGGAGCAGCTGCAGGAGAAGCTGGTTGAAATTCCCACCCTTCCCTAGCAGGAAGGAGTGCAGCTTTTGTTCAAACAGAGGGGCAAGGCAAGCGGCTGCAGTGTTGTGATACCTGTGGGATCCTTCCTGCATGGCTGGGCCTCATGTGCATGTGGTTGCAGCATCTCCTGGGTACAGTGACAATGACAGCCACAAAAGGACAGGATTCAGACAAATCAACTTCATGCCAGCAAGGCTGTGGCTCTTTTTCCTTCTCATGCCTCTCTCTGCATCCTTCTTCCCTGCCTCCCCTCTTCAAATGCATCCAAATCATTACAACCCAATTGTTCCAAATTTAGGGATGAACAGTGTTCTCAGCATTTTTGCTTTGTAAGGGGGATAGAGAGATACAGAATAGCAAGGCACTGCTGTCACCCAGCCCCTTCCCCCTGCCTGGCTTTGCACCAGCTATCCAAACCCTGAAGAGAAGTGCCGGGCCCTGCCTGGGGGTCCTCCACTCCATGGGCAACCTGATCTGGGTGCTCCAGCACCTGGAGGAGGGTGCAGGGTCCTCGAGGAGATAATGGGAGTCAGAAGGCCAGAATGTCTTATCAACTTGTTTGAAAGCTAAGTCAAGCCCTTCAAATGAAAGCACTTGGGGGAGAGGAGATGATCTTCCCTCAAGTGTCAGGCACATTTCAGCAGTTTAGAAATAGCACTGTCCTCCCTCCACCAAACTCAGCACCAGCCGCAACATCAAATCTGGACCTGGTTCTGACAGAGCTGAGCACCTGTGCTTGATTCAGGTAGGTGTAGCCAGGATCAGGCCTCAGGTCTGTGTTTCCAGAGGCACTTTCAGCTGCCATTTCTTAGTTCAACCTTCCCAGGTTTAAGCTATGTGTTTTTCCCTATGCAGACCAACGAAGGGGTTAAACAGAGCTTACCTTTTCAGGATCAGGACAAGACAGTCACTTGGCTGGAAAGAGAGAAAGATCCAGCCCCCTTCCATCCCATTACTCTTGCCACCCTGTTTCTCTCCTGCACATCCCGCTGCAAAGCAGCTCTGGTTGCTCAGTGATGAGCTGTGAACGCTAATGACAGGAGAGGAGACAACATCATGTCTTGCTCATCCTCCCCAGATCCTGACACCTGTCAAGGGCAGGAGGGAAGGAACTGAACACAGAGGATTTTCCCCTGCCCTGCTGCAAGACACCTAGGGCTGAGGCCACTGGCTTTCAGTGAAATTCCAGGTCTGCGTTTCCCCTGTATCCACCTCCTGCTTAAAGTCGAGGGGGAATTGTCCCCAGAGGTGTGCGGAGTTGCTGGTTTTATTCTTGCAGTCCTGAGAACAAAAGGAGCATCCCCAGACGGAGCCTCGGGTCTGCTAAGGCAGTCAAATCCCAACTGGCGATCATGTTTTATCCACGGGATGAGTTTCGGGATGGGCTCAGCAGAGACACCCAAAGCTGCACAAGGGCCGGTGTTGTGGCTGGGCTCTCGGGAGAGCGGCTGGAAGGGATAAGACGGGAGAATGGATTTGCCAGCTCTGCCTTCTCTCAGGACACCGGCCAGCCCGCCCGCCGGTTCCTGCCTCTGCCCCCGGCTTCTTCCTAACGAGGTTTCCAGCTCGGCTGAAGCCCCGCGTTGCTTTCAGGACCGTCCAGGGCTGAACGGGACTGGGGAAGGAGGTGGGGATAGCCGTTCCCATCCCCCGATTTCTCTCCTCCACGGTATTAGGGGAGGGTTCGGGTTACACCAAACTAACGCGAAAGAGGGGCAAAACTGAGGAGGGGGTGCAGAAAACATCACCGACTCATGGAAAGACGGGCGAGGGGGTTATAAACCCTGTGCCGATGATACCTTCGAAAGGGGCAGCTTGGGGTTGCTTTCGGCGGTGGTCCCTGCGTCCTGTGCAGGAGTTTGTGATGGAAAGTCTGCAAAAGCCATTAGGACTTTTGTGCTGGGGCACTAGAAAAGCAACGCAGACACCACTCACTTTTCTAAATAAACATTAGTCTTAAAAAGTTTGCACTGCTGACCCCCGCAGCTCTGATTACTTGTAATTCTCTGAACCATATTTTAAGGCTTGTAACAATTTTATTTATTTTTTTTTTCGGGGAGGGGGTGGGTTTTGTTCGTTCCTTCCTGCAGCCGTGCCACAGATGTACCGTGTGCGCCGGGGCGGAGGGGGGGTCTCTTCCCAACCTCCAAAACAGGTCCTTATTCCACAGCCCTACAGCCACAGCCCCTCCGCATATTGAACTCTACCCACGTTCCCCCGAAGAAGCGTTTTCGTCTTCCTCTTCTTGTTCCTTTTATTTTTTTCCTTTTTTTCTTTTGGTGGCTGGGACCACATTCACGATCCCGGCGCAGAGATGCTGTTCCCCTCTCAGTGCAGAGGAGATGCGGCCCCATCCCCACCGGGCTGTGCCCTGAAACAGCCCCGGGAACCCTCCCCAGCCCCCCCAAAGAGCCGCATCTTCGCAGCACGGCGGAGGCAGCTGCACCGAGGTATCATCGGCATAATTGGAAGGGTCACATGTTAAACCCTCGCCGTTGTTCGCGGTAATGTAGCTGTGTCCCCCGGTTGCACATTTACCGATTTCTCGCAAACCAACCATTGTCACAAGGTTCATTCCAGGAGGAGTGATCCAATGGGTTGCCACGGCAACTATAATGACATTAAAATAGAGGCGGCAGCCGCCGCCCCCCCACCCCCCCCACCCCCCTCCCTTCTTCTCCCTTCTTTAAAAACCGACAGCAACCCGGCAAAACTCCGCATCTTCCCGTCGGGGCAGCCCAGGGAATAACTCGGGTACCCAGCGGAAAACAAACCGTGTGGGGCGGGAGGTTGGTTTATATATTTCTATAAAACCTTCCCAGAGAACGCGGCCGAGGGAAGCCTCGAAATGCGGCGGAGCCCTCGCGGCCGCGGGAGGCGAAAATGACCAAAATGCTGAATTTCCAGGCGGGAACAGCGAGCGGAGCCCGGGGCTGGGAAGCGGGACCGAGCCGGGATCCATCCCTGCCCCGAGCACTGGGCGGGAGCGGGGAAAAGGGTACAAAGCTAAGGGTTCTAAACCCCGCCGAGACACCTGCGGGTTGGGCGGTGAGAGCCTCTCCCTCGGCCCGGCCCCGCGCTGGAAATCCGCTTTGTACCACTGGGTTTCCGGGAAACGTTCGTTTCCGATTAATTTGCCTTTATTGTTTCTTATCTGTTCTGCTACGGTGCTTTCGCGTATTTTTTATTTTTTTTTTCTCCCACGAAATTTGAGGCCATAAAAGATGTTTTTAAAAAGAACCCCTGTTTCCGATTATCCCAAGGCGCCCTTCCCTCTCGATGATGATTTCTCTGCTCTCTGTCCCAGGCACATAAATAAATGCGTCCAAGGAATATAGTGCAAAAGCAGAAGGAAAATTCTGGGAATATCGACTATAATATCAGCTAGATTTGGCGTGAGGTTCCAATATGTTTAATTTCAGTATAAAACAGTGTACTGCCCTTTTTTCGTCGTCGACAGCTGATAGCAGCGCCTGAAATCCAGCCTTACAGGATTTCAGTGGCGCTTTCCAGAATATTTTTCCCGATCGCTCAGTGAGGCCGGGAAACGAATAAATTCTATCAATTTCTCGCCTTTTTGCCCGTGTGAGCCCGTGGAGGAGAGTTTGCCGAGCAAGGACAAAATGGAAAGACCTGACAGCTCCACTCAGAGCCGTGGTTTCGTTACCTCCACCAAAACGCGCCCAACACCTGCCTGCGGTTGGGGTACATCCCCACTCCGGGAAGAAAGGGAAACGTGTTCACTGTTGGCAGCGCCGAAAAAATAAAATAAATAAATAAATAAATAAATATTTTTAAAAAAGAAAGAAAGAAAAAAGAAGGAGGTGGAGGGGGAAGAATTCTGCGCAGCCCGGAGCGGCGCCGCCCGCAGCCGGTTCACACGCGGTTTGCGGCGGCGGAGCGGCTTCCTCCGGCCGGCCCCGACGGCGGAGCTGCGGCACCGACACTCGCACCACGCCAAATATCCGCCCAGAGACAGGGCCACGCTGGGGGTGCGGCGGCTGGGAAGGGGCCGGGGCTGCAGGGTCTGAGGGCACCGCTTGGCCCCGGCCTCCTGAGGGCTGCCCGAGCCTCCCTCCCCCGCACGCAACCTCTGCGGCTGCCCGGGGCGTCCTACGGCTGCTGCCACCCACATCTCAGCCGAGATGGTGAGGGTGGGATGCAGGGACCACCCCGCAGCTTGGACAGAGTTTCCCACCTCTGGCTGCTGCTGGAGAACGCGCTCGGGCTGGGCTTTGGGCCGCCCGGGGTGGGCGGTGGTGGCGGTCGCGGCTCCCGGGGGGACCCGAGGGTGCGGTCTCCCCACGGGAGCTGTGGGGGGAGAAGCAGCCGAGGCGGTGAGAAATGAGCGGCCGGAGCCGCGGGACGGACGGAGAGGAGGCCGCGGGTGGGTGTCCCCTACCGCAGGGCCAAGAGGGGGTCCCTGTCCCCGTCCCCGGCTCCTTGGGTGTGCGACCCTCCGCAGTGCGGCTGGAGGGGAGCCCCGGGAGAGCAGAGGTTACTGGGGAAACAGCCTGAGCTCAGCTCGCTCCCGCTCCAGACAGGCCAGAAATGTTCTTTTTGACCATCTCCTGAGCTGAAGAGCCGTCAAAAACGTCCCTCTGAAGTGACCCTCTTGGCAGGGACTTACTGAAAGACATGCACAGCGTAGGAGCATGACTAAGGAGAGATGGCAGCCTCATGGGGCAGGGGAAATAACGAAATTAAAACCGAGTTAAAAAGGAGAAAAGAGAGAGAAAGGTGGGAAACCGAAATTGTCCTCCTTGTGAAACGTGTCGGGAGCAACTACAGAAGGGAGGCCTTTCCACTAGGGTGGATAAATTTACTCGTGTCCCACATGACCGAGGGTGGGGGACCCGGGACGGGGGGGAAAGAGAAAGGTCATGGGATTGGGATTTGGGTTGTAAATCACAGAGGAGACGTGGATTTCAGTGCCGCGTTAGGTGGCAGCGGCCTCTGGTTTTGCAAGAGAAGTAATTAAATAGAAGAGAGGGAGAGAAAAATAAAAGTGGCGGGGGGAGAAAAGAGCATTTTAGAAATAACACGGGTGAAATCTCAGGCGGTTAGGGGTGGGGAGGCGCGTTGGGGGAGCGCCTCTGGGAGACTCTGCTCGCCATGGGCAGGGGTTGCCCCCCATGCCCCAGGAGCGGCGGTGGCTGCTCGGCTCCGCATCCTGCCCGGCCCCGGCTCTCTCGGCCGAGCCCTGTGCGCTCCTTTTGTTGTCTTTATTTTGTGGCCACGTTTCTCTCCTGGAAAGTGGAGATCGCAGGGGCGCTGCAGGCCGAAAGGAGGGGGTCGGCACTGCCCCACCAACTGATTCCCGTTTCGCTCCCCTCGCCCCAAGCGCCCCACCGGGACCTGCCGCGGAAGGGGAGCCGCGGTCCGAGGCGAGGGGGGCCTGTCTGGCTGAACCCTGACATTTTTCGGCCCCATACCCAGAGGGAGGAATTTTTTTTTCCTTCTCTATTTGGTTTGTTTTAATTTAAAGAGTGAGCGGCGGCACCTCCATCCCCGACCCGCCGGGATCCGGCCCCCAGCACAGCTCCGCTCCCACCCGGCTGTGGTTTCCCCACACTCGAGTCTTGTCCTCTGTTCCCCCTTCTCCCTCTGGCGAGGGCTGATGGGTGGACATTATGGGGGGCCCGCAGCTAATCTCGTCCGAGTGGGGGGAAAATTCCCACGGACTTTGCAGGGAGTGCAGCTGGAATGAAAGGCGATCGTGTGCCCCGCAGAAGGCTCTCACTGCTGAAGAGTGATTTGCGAGGGCGGGGGGTGAGCGGGGTTTCATCCACGGGCTTTCCGAGGGCTCTCCGCTCGCCTCCGTCGGCGGGGAGAAGTGAAGTATCTGGGAATTTTTGTGAGAGTGAAAGAAATCGCCGGTGTTGTTTCAAGCCGTTTCAAACCCGCGGTACTGACGAAAGAGGAATCTAATTTCACTTAAAAGCCGAGCTAAAGCAGGGAAAACGAAATATGAATGAAACGGATAAAGATGCCCCCGAAAAGCGCTTCTCTGCCACCCTGCGTCATGGAGTCCGAGCCTCGATAACCAGAAAGGATCGAGAGCGGGAGAAACACCACTAAACCGGTCATTAGACTATTCCCAAGGCACCGACACGGATTCTCCCATGGAGAAACTGACGGACAAACTCATTACAACGCTTGGGTCTCCCTCCCGACCTCTCATCGGGGAGTTCCTATCCCTCGCAGGTTTCATCCTGCAATGGCAGGGAGGGATGAGCGTGGTTCACCCATAGCCATGAACCTAATTCACCGGGGTCCCTGGGGAAGGGATGCGGGCAGCCAGGGCGGCTGGGAAGCAGGAGCCCCGGGAAAGGCCGCCGGGCTCCAGGCTGCTCGGCACCGGCTGCCCAGTGGGGCTGAGCCCTTCCCGGGCCACGGGCGGGCGCATCCCGGTACCGTTCACCCGAGGATACCATTAGCATCCGAATGATGAGGAAGGATCGGGAAAGCGCGGATAAAACCTTGCTTCGCGCAGGTTTTGTCCCGTCCTGGATCTCAGCGTCACCTGTTGCCGCCACGGGCTTGCGGTGCCAATGTACACCTCATTTAAGAAATTCAAAAGGTGCGAATTGGTCCCGCACAGGACCCCCGAGCCAGGGGGGAGCGGGCACCGGCACACGCTCAGCTCTGCAACCCCGCATGGGCCGGCGCGTCCCGGAGCGACCTCCCGGGAAATGCAGCGGCGGGCCGGTGAAAGGGGATGTGGGGCGTGGGCTCCAGCGTCCCCCGCTCCAAAAACTCGCCCTGAGCTGCTCTGCAGCCCCCCGGGCACAGCAGGGGAAGCGCTGAGCCCGGAGGGGCGCCCGCCGGAATCGCTCCCCGTTCAAAGGAGGGGAGACCCCCACCCCCGCCCTTCGCTGCGGCCAAGAGAGATTCCCGGGGGTGACACAGCTGGAAATCGGGACAGAGCGGGAAAGCGGCCCTCGGTGAACTCCAGAAGAAGTGAGTGAAGCAGGAGAGACAGACAGCGAGAGAAAAGGGAGGAAAAAAGTAAGGGAGAAAGATGAAAATAAGGAGAGAGTGGAAGCAAAAGAAATAGAAAACATAAAAAGGAAAATCGTTACACAGGGTAAGAGCAAAAGAGAGAGGGGGGAAAAAAGGAAAATGGAGAAAGACGAAAAAGAAGATAGAAAGAGAAAAACAAAATAATATGGTTAATGAGGGGGAAAGAGAGACAAGCCAAAGCACAAAGAAATTTAACAGGGTGAGGAGACAGAAAATGAAAGAGACAAATAGAGAGAGAAAACTAGATAAGAAAAGAAAGAAAGAAGGAAAGAAGGAAAGAAGGAAGGAAGGAAGGAAGGAAGGAAGGAAGGAAGGAAGGAAGGAAGGAAGCAAGGAAGGAAGGAAGGAAGGAAAGAAAGAAAGAAAGAAAGAAAGAAAGAAAGAAAGAAAGGAAAGAAAGAAATAATTTAATGAATTAGACGAGTAGAAGAAGGAAAAGGTGAAAGAAAGATAACGAGAGAAAGAGGAAGATAATTACAGAAAGAATGAAATAAGAGAAAAAAGAAAGAAGACGGGAAATTACAAAGGAGAAATAAAAAGTGAAAAAAGAGCCCATGATAAATAAAAGGCGATAAAGAGGAAGAAGGTCAGATGAGCCATAGTCCGGGAGGTGAGGGGAGAGCGTGGAGCCCCTGCCCCTCTCCTCGCCTGACAGACGGACACAAGGGCGAGCCCAGGTCCCTGACCGACCGCGAACATCTCGAGGAGATTTCAAAAGCACCAATATAATTTCCAAAGCAATTTTCCTGCCGCCGAGCCAACAGCTCTTCCTGCCCTCTCCAGATCGGGAAACGGGATTTTTATTTTTTTTTTTTTAAACCATCTCGTTTCTCTACGTTCTGCTCAGGGAATGAAAGAAACGAAAGAGAGATGGAGAGGGGAAAAAAATGCTGGAGGGCAATGTTTTCAGGTCGGACAGTGGGGCACAGGGAGATTGGACGTTAATATTAAATCCTAAATTCACCGTGAAAACGGGAGTTTCTGCGCAATCACAAGGAAAGGCCAGGGCAGTCCTGGAGGAAGGATCAAACTATTGGAAAAGATGTTCTTGATGCCTTAAGGTGGTTTTTATAATCCAGGATGATTTATTTTTGTTCGGGGCTGCGAGAAACTAGAAAGAGAAAACAAAAAAACTACCGGAGAAAGGAATAAGATCTTGACCTTTCCTAATTCTCCAGATCAGCAGTAATGGAAAGCAGAAGGTGCCAGGGGAAGAAGCAGGGGGTGAGGGCCTAGCGGGCGGCGCAGCGGGGCCGGGGTCCCGCACCCACCGCCCGCAGTGGGCGAGGGAAGGGCCGCTCGTTTCCCTCCTCGGGATCCGCACCACTTAACACGGGCTTAGTTAAGCGAAAGCAGAGAAAGAAATTACACACACACAGCCCTCCCGCTGTGGTCCCGACGGGGATATTCCGGGGCAGGATCGTTTCATCCCGCCCCGACAAACCCGCGAAGAATCCCCCGTTTTCCGCCTCTCCCGGGCTGCGCACACACGGAAACCGGCCGCGCAGTAACTACGCAGAGAGCGTCGCGGTTTTGCCACAAGCCTTTCATCTGACATACAGAGAGCAGAGGAGTGGGGGCACATTAGGGGAAAAAAAAATAATTCAAAAAAAATTTAAATAATAAAATCTCCATGAATGCGTGAGCAAAGCCAAAGCAAGGCAGAGGAATCCGCAACTCCCCTGTCCTACTCGGAAACAGCCGCCGATCCGAAAGGGAGAAGTGGGGAAAAAAAAAACCCCAAACGTGCAGAAAAGGATCTGGCTCCTGGAGGGCTTTGACCGGGGTTTAGCGCTGACAAAACCAACTCCCGAAAGCAGCCCCGAGAACCTGGGCTACGGAGCCTACGCACGAGAGAGGAGGAGAAGGGAAATGCTAAGTCTCCTTTTTGGCCAGGGACTCCCAAGCAGCGACTGCAACAGCTAATTATTTTCCTTTCAGTGCTCGGTTATTGCTGGTGTCCTCCTCGCCTCCCCTCCAATAAATAAATAAAACCCTCCTTTAGGCAGCGAGGCGTGAAAAATGATCCTCGCTGAACGCTTAAAAATAACGTCCCGTGAAGATCGGGGCCGCGGAGCCAGCCAGCCCCGTAATTAGGGGCCATTATCCGTCCCGCCTAGCCGAGGCAAAATTCCTCGTGAAACCTCCGAACCGAGCCCGGCCAGGGCATTCGGACCCAGGGGAGACCCCCGGGTCCTTCCTGGCCGCCCCCCATTCCAGAGCCGCTTCCCGGGGGCTCCGAGCCCCACAGACACTTGCGGGCGGCGTGAGACCGATCGGGGCACGGAACGAGCTGCGGTGCTTCAGAGAAATTCAGGGAAATAGGGAAAATTCTAATGTTAGAGATGCTTGGGGTTCTTCCCCCCAAAATAAAACCTCGACGGCGCTTGCACTCGCAGCCCCCGCAGGTCCGAGCCGACCCTTCCTGCGTGGGTACCACGACTCCCGGTTAAGGGGGGAAATCCTCCGCTCCCCAAGTCAGTTCAGCTTCAATCCTCCCCGGCTGCCGCGGCTTAAAAACCCACAATGACTCCGCAAGGCAAAAGGAGACGAACAGAGCCGGAGAAAGGTGTTCCAGTCCCAGAGACCCCCCCGATCCCCCTCTCCTGAGCGTGTGGGGGCAGGGGGCTCTCCAGGGAAACACCGCTTCCCTGCAGAGGACCCCCCTCCATCCCTTCAAGCTCCGAGACCACCAACTAGGAGAACCCATTGCACCAGCGGGACTGCAGGGGCCACACGCCTCCTTCATCCCTACGGACATCCACTGCCATTTCTTATCCGCTCCTGGCACCCTCGGCTCCTTTTCCTCCTGCACTTCACAAACAAGTCAAAAATTATTAAAAATCGCTACTTTATGTTAAAATAACCAGCCCCCCTTCTGCCAGGCACACAACCACCACCCAGCCTCGCTGCACATCGCTTTCTTCCCTCGGATCCCGTCTCCTCAAAGCAGGCTCGGTTATTAAAAGAGGCTGAACAAAGATAGCCCCGAGAGCAGCTATCAGCGCATTTTAACTTCATCAAAGACTTCGGGGGAGAGGGAGAGGAGGGGTCTGGCACCTTCTAGTAATGAGCTTGTCAGGAACACCCCTGCCAGAGCAATTGAACAATTTGCACACAAGCAAAAGAAAAGGAGAGTGGAGGGAGGGAGGAAGGGGAAATGCTACAAAAGCCCCTTCAATTTCCAACCATGTGCTTGGCAATCTGGAAAATAGATTCATTGGCCTCCTCTTTTCTCCCATGTCGAGTCTTGTAGCCCCTTTTGTAGGAGCTGGACATGAAAGGGAGACAACCAAGTGCCGGACACGAAGATCGCTTTTCAAAAGCAAATGTGTGTGAAGGCGAGATGTGAGACCGCTCGCTGCGGGGAGGCGGCACGTTCAGGAACAACATCAACAAACTGCGCGGAGGTTCGAGGTGGCACAGACAGGGGCAGAGGAGGGGGGATAAAAACGGGATGGGTGGGGGAAGAGAAAAGAAAAGCCGATCCCCCCTGCTCCCCGGCGCACACCGCCCGGCTCCTGCTCCTGCCGGAGCCCCGGAGGGCCCCGCACAAAGCCCCGCTGCCCGGGGCCGCTCCGGCCCCGCTCCCTGCCTCGTACGGCTCAGCTGGATTTTTCCTTTTTCTCCTTCTCCTTCAGCTCGCTGCCCGGTCAGAAAGGCCTCGATTCTTTCGATCATGGTCCCTGCCAACAAACAAACCAAAGATCCACGTTTGGTCCCTGAAAGAAATAAATTGAAAGGGGGGGAGAGAAGTTTGGAAGAGAAGGGAGCGCTTTAATATGTTTATTTACTTTGTAAGTTGTTGCAAAATTTAGGTAGAGATCAAGTTTCATTCGGTCATTCAGATACTGCAGGCCCAAGGGGAACGTGTATGCGGGGGGGGGGGGGGGGGGGAACCCTCCATTACCCTCCAACTTATTTTCTCATGTGTCAACTTTTCCAAACAAAATAAAAGGAGGTGGGGGGGAGGGGGTGAAGGAGGGAGAACCTTTTTCCCGGCCGCCACCTTCTTCCCCCTGAAAGAAAACACGAGGGGTATATTTTGGTTTTGGTTTTGTTTGGGGTTTTTTTTTTGTGTTGTTTTTGTTTTTTGTTTTTGTTTTGTTGATTTTTTTTTTCCCTGGGAGATACCAACATCCAAGAAATAAAAAATAAAATTAACAAAAAAAAAAAAAAAAAAAAATCCGGGGACCTTTTCGCTTGCCAGCCTGTGGACCTACAGCGGGGACGGCCACCGCGGCCGGCGGTGCGGCAGCCCGCGGCGCTGGGCAGGGGCGGCGCGGAGCAGCCCCGCGCAGGCTGCGCGCCCGGCCGCGGAGGGGCTGCGCAGCCCCCGCCGAACGCCCGGGTGTCGCCTGCCCGAGTTGGGAACCCCTCGCTTCCCCGAGGCCCGAGCGGGGCTCTCGTCTCTCAGCGTGACAAAGGACATCGCAAAGAACGATTTGAATTGTTTTGTTTTGTTTTTTTTTTAACCAGGTCACAAACATTTATTAATTTACACCAACGGTGGACAAAATTCTGTTGCCTTTTCCACATCAAATTATTCACAGATTCTCTCAATAAAATAGATATGACGGATGCACAACCAGTGAAGAGTTAACTGGACTCCGCTCATTAGCTCCCGAATAATCTATATACAAATAATTACCAATACACCAAAAAACCCACGCACGGAGGGGGTGGGAAAACGGGGATTTAAAAAAAAAATAGTATGAGAATTCTCCAAACTTCCTGACGGATCCGATTTTCTTTTAAACGTGCATTTGAATGTCTAATTGGGGAAAAAAAAAAAAGGCAAAAAGAATAAAAAAAAAACGCAGTCCTGAGTTTCACCGACTTTTCTTCTTCTTAAAAACAAAGAAACCTTAAACAGTGCCTTTTAAAACCAAACCCGAAGCTTCAAAGAAACTAAAAATAAGATCGGACCATTAAAACATTTTCTTTGAGAGCAGGGGAGAGACAGACACACATGGCAAAAGCAGCCGGCACAGAGGCTTGCAGGAACGCAAACGGGCTCGCTGCGACCGGGGGCGGCCGCAACTCCCCTGGCCGCTTTCCCAGCGATCTGGGGACCCCCGCGGAAAACCCGCACCTCTCAAAGGAAACATTTCCCACCCTAAGACCATTTCGTTCTTCACATGCCCCCCCTCCGCCCCTCACAAGACGTTGCGTGTTCAACCAGCCCAGGTCCCAGCTTACGTTACGGCCACTTCATAAACACGCTTTGGCGCTTGTAGGACCAAATCGTGTTATTCTTTCCCTCCTCCCGCCCTCCCGATTTGTTGAATTAATTTGGGGTCTTTTTCCGAGCAAAGAGAGACAAACAGATCTGGATGCCACTGAGCCTGGAAATTAAGTAAAAATTAAAAAAAAAATTAAAAAAGGAAATATTTCCTACCTTAAAACAGAACAGGAGGAGATGGGGGGTGGGGGGGGGGGACACGGGGAGAGGGAAGGGGAGCAGTTTCGGAGGAGTGGGGGAGAGCTGGAAAGGGGCCGTTTGCTTCGCGACTCTCCCCCCATCCCCCTCCCCTTCCCCAGTCCCCAGCACACTTTAAAAATGACAGCTGCTGAGGGTTGTGATTTTACTGGAAAAGTTCTGGGCCGGCTGGAGGAGCGGCTCGTGTGCCAGGCTGACCTGGGGCTGTGCCGGGGCCAAGGCGGGGCTGAGCACGGCCAGGACCTGCGCCGGGGGGCCCGCCTGGCCGGCGGGGTAGGGCGCGGCGGGCGCGACGCTGGGGTTGGTGCTGGGCGGCGGGGGCACGGCCCCCCCGATGATGTTGTCTATGGAAAAAGAGGGCCGGGAGGGGTGGTTGGTGCCGCCGCCGCTGCCGCCGCCGCCGCCGCCGCCGCCGGCGGGCGAGGGGTCCGGCTTGAGGGTCTGGAGGAGGGCGGCGGGCAGGGCGGTGGGGCTCAGCTGGGGGTGGTAGAAGGACTTCCTGCAGTTCAGCTCGCCGCCCAGGAAGGAGGGCAGCCCCGAGGCGGCGGAGAAGACGGAGGCGGCGGCGGGAGGCGGCGGAGCCGGTAACGGGCAGTGCGGCGCCGGGAAGGGGAAGGCGCCCGCGGCGCCGCCGCCTCCGCCACCGGGATGGTGGTGGTGGTGGTGGGGGTAACCCTGGAGCTGCAGGCCGTAGTTGTAGCCGTAAGGTCCGTAGGCGAAGCCGGGCAGGAAGGCGGCGGGGTCGGCGGCCCCGGCCCGCAGCAGCAGCTCGGGGTGCGGCGGGTGCAGCTGCTGCTGCCGCTTGAAGCGCTTCCTCCGGCGCAGGAAGCTCCCGTTGTCGAACATGTCGGCGGACTCGGGGTCCAGCGTCCAGTAGTTGCCCTTGCCCGGGTTGCCGGGCTCCCGGGGGATCTTGACGAAGCAGTCGTTGAGGGAGAGGTTGTGGCGGATGCTGTTCTGCCAGGCGGGGAACTTCTCCCGGTAGTACGGGAAGCGCCCGCTGATGAACTCGCAGATCTCGCTCAGCGTCAGCCGCTTCTTGGGGCTCTGCAGGATGGCCATGGTGATGAGGGCGATGTAGGAGTAGGGCGGCTTCACCAGCGGGTTCTTCCCTCCCGCGCCGCCGCCGCCGCCGCCCGCGGGCGCCTTCTCCCCGGGCGCGGCGCCGCGGGCGCAGGCCGGCTCCGAGCCGCCGGCGGGGGACAGCCGCTCCGGGGACCCCCCCATGCGCGCCTTGGCGGCCCCGCTCCGCGGCAGCGCCAGCCCCAGCGGATCGCCGCCGTCCTCCTCGTCCTCCTCCTCCTCGTCCTCGTCCTCCTCCTCCTCGCTGTACTTGCCCCCATCCTGGGGCGGGCCCACCACGTCGATATCCGCGTCCTCCACCTCGGAGAGCGGCTCTTCCTCCGGGGAGCGCTCGGACATGATCCCGCAGCCGCCGCCGCCGCTGCTGCCCAAAGTCATTGTTGTGCGGCCGGGGCGGCCGGGGCCGGGCTCCCCCCCCCACCTAGCGGCGGCTCCCGGGATGGGCCCGGGGCCGTGCCGGAGGGCTGCGGCCGCCGCTGGGACTCCGCGCCCCGGCGCCGCCGCTCCGCTCCGCGCCCCGCTCGCCGCGCCGCTGCTGGCGGGGCCGCGGTGCTGGCTGCGGGGTGGTGGCTGCGGAGGGAGGGGCGGCGGAGGGGGCGCGGGGCGGGGGCGGGGGGACGGGGGCGCCCGTGGGCTGGGCAGGGCGCTCGGGAGCAGCGATAATAAATAATGGTGATAATGATAATAAAAGGAGAGAAATAGGGAGGGGGGAGGGAAAAGAGAGGAAAAAAGGTTAAAAAAAAAAAAAAAAAAAGAAAAGTGGGGTTTGCCACGGCTCCTTGTCTGGTTGGGGGGAGGGACGGGGAGGGGGAAGGGAGGGGCAGGGGAAGAGGGAGGGGGGAGGGCAGAAGTGGGGAAGGCGGCTCCCCCCTCCCCACCCCTCCCGAGCTGGGACCCGGTGGAAACGCTCCCACACTGCGCCTGCTGCCCGCGCTCCCCGGGCCTTTATACGGCCGCCCCGGCATCACGTGGCGCCCGCCGCAGCCCCCACGGGCACGATGAGGGACTGCCCGGCCCGGTCCCCCGGGAGCGTGTCCCCCGCCCGAGATGCTTTCGAGGAAAGGCGCTGCCCGCTCCCCCGGCGCTCGGATGCCCCCAGCTTCGTCTGCAGCCGGCTGCTGTAGGAGGGGGGCGATCGTCTCTGGATAAAGCCCCTCCCCGCCCCAAGAGCCCCGCGGTGCTGGAGGCTCTCAGACCCCATTCCTGCGCGATGCGACGGTCGCCTTCCTCGGCCCGGGGGTCCGCGGAGGGTCCGTCCTCCCCCCGAGGGCTGCCCATCCCCGAAGCTGGGGGATGAGTGGCAGACCTCCCACAGCCTCGGCGACAGGGACCCTCATTCCGCCAGGACCGAGCCTTCGGGCCCCCTTGAGGGGTCGTGTGAATTTGGGGATCCCCGCTCCCCTTCTCCACGCGCTTACGTCACCGACACGTCACCGAGGCCGGAGCACCCTGTCTGGAAACCCGCCTCCTCCGAGGGCTCCCACGGAAGGGATGCTGCGCCCGGCAGGTGCGGGCCGGAGGGCGAAGAGCAGCGCTCTGCCGAGCCTCTCCCGCCGCGAGGAACAACCAAAGCGAAGGCTGTGCGTGTCCGCGGGTGCTGGGACCGCACCCGAGTCCTCATCGCCGCCCGATGCGGCCGGCCCGGCCGGGTACCACTTTGCGAGGCGGCCCGGCCAGGCCCCGGGAGCCCCTCGGGAAGGGGAATCTCCTGCGGCCTCGGGATCTCCTGTCTGCCGCTCTCCTTCCCTGACGGCTGGCAGGAGGAGGCGGTGGGCAGCAGACACCCACCTTGTCGCGGGCTGCAGGCGAAGCGGGAGAATTTTCTTCTAAAGCCCGGGAGCCACCGCAGTGTCCCCGCGGGTGGCAGAGCCCCGCTGCCCCCTTGCAGCTGCGCTGGCGCGGCCCGGGGAACACCTCCACGGCTGAAGCTGCCCGGCCCGTGTCCCGTAGGTGGCTGTGACAGCAGGTTGTCCCTGTCTCTGTCGCGGACACTTTGAACCACGCTCGCGCGGTTAGGTTTTGGTTCGGTTCGGTTTGGTTTTCTCCCTTGGGAGGTTCTGCAAATACGATCTGCTTTCCCCTGGGAGGATGCTCGGGGAGGGAGGAAGGGGATGGGTTCTTCCAAGGGGGTACCATGAGGAGATGTCCCCCCGCTAGGGCCACGTTCGGCAGTGTGAGAATCCGCGGTGATGAATTGCCAGTCTCTGCCGTTAACAGGTGCGAGCATTTGGTGATAAAATCTCCAGCACTAATACCGGGGAGCCGGGCCAAACAGCTGCGCGGCCCCGCTTCCAAATGCCGGTCACAATTACTCAAGCCCTAACGACTCGGTGCACAGGCTCGGCGAATTCGGCGGGACCCCGAGGAGAGCGCAGAAGCGGACGTCTCCATCCGCACATCTCCAGTGGAAGCAGCGATTTCAGAGCCGCAGCCTCTGCGCGGAGTCGGTCGCATCCTCCTTCCTCGCCGCCAGTGCGGACATCGGGAAGAAATTCTGAGAAGAATTTCTCGATCGGAAGGGAAAAGTAGAGGGGAAAACGTACTGAGAGTTTCTCGGGAAGGTGGGAAGTCTGTCCCGCGGGCGCGTGTCAGCTCTGGGGGAGCTTTCCTGAGCTTTCACTTTTATACTTCTTCGATGTTCCTAACCTGTGTTCACAACACATATGCATCTATCTCCCTCTCATAAGCTTTCATGTATATATATATATATTCAACTATATCTATACATATTTTCTTTCTTTTCCCGATATATTATTTTTCATATATACAAGTATATATAATTGTCTAACACGGCGAAATGCCTCAGAGATGCCGCATCTTTCCTACCAACATTATTTAAACTCTCCATTCATCAGCCCGGTGGAAAAGCGATGGGAAGAACAAATAGAAGAGAGCGGAGAGGGAAAAGACCCGATCCGCTTTCCACTTTTATTAAGTAAAATAATAGTTATGCCTCCCCTACATAAACGAAAGTGTCATAAAAAATTCCGAAGCAGCTGCCAGAGATTTCGACCACACACACAACGGGGCGATTGAATTTCCACTTGGTGCATTTCATGGCAGCGAGGAACCGCCGGGAGCTGCGCCTTGTGCCTCTGCAGGGCGGCGAAGGGGAGGGAGGGGAGCAGCAAAATGACGCGTTACGAGCGGCCGGGGGCAGGGGACACCGCCCGGGGGATGCTCCGGGGAAGAAGATGCTCGACCGCCCCCCGCGCTCCCCGGTCGCAGGGCAGCTGCCTCCCGATCGCTCCGTCTGCAGGCTGGTCCCGCACGGCTCGAAGCGAAACAGATGCGGGTGTCTGCTGCCTGCCCACCCTGCCCTGCCCCGCTGCCTGCTCTCCCCCTCTCTGGAGAGGTGGGCAGACCTCGGGGGGAGCCCCCGACAACGCGGAACTCGGGTGGAGCCGCTCGCTGCTATAGTCATGGAGACCTCGATGAGGTCGAAAATGGACGGGGGAGGCAAGAAGGGCTGATCCGAGGCGCTGCTGATGGGATGCGGCCGGTGCCTTGTCCTTGCTCCCGCCTGGACCTGCCTGTCCCGCTCAGCATCGCGCACCCAGCGCGCCGCAGCGTGTCCCGGTCACCGACTCCGCTGCTGCCCGGTCCAAGGCACACTGTGGTTCCCGTTTTAATCGGGGATGATCCACAGTGGAACGAGAGGGAATGAATCCCGCTCTCTCAGCCTCCGAACGGCTTCTGTTCGCCCAGCCGGTCTCAGCCTCGGCTTTGTCACACAAGATCGGTTGCAGAAACAAATCAAAACGAGAAAAAGTACCTAAACTACTCCCGTCCCGAGATGATTTAGAAAAGGGAAACCCTGGACTGAAACAAACCAGATGGTCGGAGCCCAGACACGGTACACACACACACACACACACACACACACACACACACACACACACACACACACACACACATCACACACACACACACACACACACACACACACACACACACACCACACACGCACTCCCGGCCGTGCATCCACACACGGAGCGAAGGGCGGGTTTTAATGTGTGCCGGGGTAAGAAATGATGTGGTCTCCCGAAAGAAAAACCCTATTGATCTACACGAAAAGATTGCTTTGTTATCGCCCTGCTGAGCCCGGGCATGCTAGGCTGGGAGGGAAGCATTTTTCCTTGGGCAGATTTTTAATTTTTCTGCTCTCCTCTCTGCAGTGTTTCCTTACAGACAGCCTCGCTTCCCGTTTGAACCCAACTCCGCTTCACATTTCACGTTAAATTGCAGAATCGAATGTGCGTGGGGATGAGTGCTGCTGGAGTGGAGACAGTCTCCAATAAGTCTCAAATGTAGGGAAAGAATAAAAAAATAAAGGCAATCAACCGAGCATTATGATTTCATTTTCTCCTTTAAATTGATTTTCACTGTTTTACCCGCCTGTCTTAATGAGGTGTTTGATCCAGGCGTGAGAGGTCAGTGTTTGATGCCCTGCTGAGGGTTTCAGCAGGTGGATCTTCACAGCCAAGGTTTTCCCCCTGGGTGTCCCAGTGTCTCCGCCTGGGTCGGAGATCCTGAAAGGTGCAAAACTGGCCACAACGATCACACACCTTTTTTTTTTTCTTCTTTTTTTTTTTTTTTTTTTTTTTCCTGGCGGTCCGTCCACCCAGAGCTTTATTTGGTGGGGGTGTAGTCGGAGGGCAGAACACGAAAACACGAAGCCCGCAGCACCGCAAGGTGCATCCGCTGCTCTTGCCCTGGAGCCGGTCATGCCCACCCAAAGAGCATCTCCCAGCACGGGGGTGAAGCTCCTGGGAATTGTGGAAAGTTCAGCTCCAGCCAGACGATGTTGCTCCCAGACCCTTCCAGATGATCTGTTTGGTTTGTGATCCATAATTGTTCTTGTTGTTTCTGCTGAGCAGCATCTAAATTCGTTTATTCTGATGAGAACGGCATCTACAAGTCCCCCAAGGCTCAGTGATGGATTTTTCTTTATTACCTCGTTATCAAGCTTGGCTGACCTCTAACTTCTCTGAAAACATGAACAAGACAGACCTGCTGCTGCCTGGGCTGCCCCAGGGGGCTCTTTTTCCACTTATGTGATTTCCTTTGATATTATTTCTCTTCTTTCCATATCCAAGGCTCAGACCTTCAGTGCTTCCTGCAGTTCAGCCCTTTTTCCAGCCCCACACTGCCAGCTCCCAGCTGCAAAGATCAGTTTGCAGCCTGCACACCATGAGCTCCCAGCACAGGGAGGTCAGTGGGAATGGTGGTGACAGATAGTGAGAGATACATGAAATTCCAGATGGAAAACCACCGGAGCCAAGTGCCAATATCCATCCCTGCAGCGTTCAGATGTTGGACAGCTCGGGTTTGTTGACTTGACTTTTCAAATGTAGGTGTCTCAAAATCAACACCAAAAAAGGCCTGGATTTCAATGAAGGCTTTTCTCAGGAACGCTATTTGCAGGGCTGAGTCCCCATGAAACTTTGGAGCATAATTATTCCTGTCTTTTCTGTTCCTCAGACGAGTGGGAAACATGGTGAAAACACTTTCATTTAAGTGCTGTGGTCTGACTTTCAGACCTTAGTTTTGAGCTTGCAGTTCCAAAACTTTGCGTCCTGCTCTCTCTTCATAACTGATCCCATCCCATGTGGGTTTGGAGCCCACTAGGCAAGTTCATACACAGCTTAACACTCAACTGATTAACTCTGGCTTGCTCTAAGCCCTTTTTTCATACCATTCTTCAGTCTGACATGAAAAGAGATACACACACTTACATGACTCAGAGGAACACAGCATTTTCAAGCCATAAACCACCAGGTGCACTTTTGAGACTCACCAAAGTCAGCTCTCCTGGTTGCCATAAAAAACACATTAGCCAAAGGCCAGTGCATGTGAAAGGCAATTATGCTCTGGCACATGGCAATGTGTATAGAACAGCCTGGTAACTGTGCCTACCACACAAGGAAAAATATCCCTGTGAAAACAAGCCTGCTAAATCACTTCATTCTTTCCAAAATCCCCTGAAAATAGAAGGAAGGATTTTCTGGGTTTTTTGGGAGGTGAGAGATATATGTGGAATCAGATTTTCCAAAAGTGGGTGCACCAGTGCAAGAACCTGAATAAATGGCCAGACCCACAAGGATTTAGAAACTCATGATGAGGTTTCTGAATCCAGGTTTTCCATGTTAGCATGTGATCATGCCAAACTTGTCCAGGAAATCCCTGATGCTGAATTTTCTGCATTCAGCAGTTCAGCAGCAATGCCCACCTCACTCACTGAGATCACAAAAGTCCATTTCTGCCAGAAGTGCCAGATGAGGACCTTCAGCTTGGGTGCCAGAAGCAATACAGAGAGGGCCTTCAAAGGAGGAAATGACAGAGAAGGTGGAAAATTACTGGAATATATCTTGATCATTACAAAAAGATTTTAGTTGGTGGGGGTTTGTTTGTTTGTTTGGGTTTTTATGATTGTTTGTTTTTGTTTTTGTTCGTTTTGGTTGTTTTTTTTTTCCCACATAGAAAAAGGTTGGGGATAGGAGCCTTTGTGGAAGTATCCAGCAATCTCCAGCTGAGGATCAGATCTGGGTCCATCTGCTGTGTTCTTCTGAAAAATCAGCCCTCATGTACATATCTATGGAGCTGCCTTGCAAAGAGCTTCATAAATACATTTTGCCTTTGATCTTATATAAGATTGCACAGAAATATAGCACAGGGCTCCTTTTTCCTGTTCCCATCTGGGGAAGGAGTTGAATAAACAGAGAGAAACAACTGCAACCTAAAGTATGGGAAGAGATGTGAAGCATCTCACACATGTAGAGAAGTGGAGGCATAACCAAACCCCTTAACCCTCTGCCCTTATTTAGTAAAGGACTGTCAGATGGAAAAATTATTAAACTGCACCACTTTAATATTGTGGCTGAATGTGCACAGAAGGGTGAGTCTCAGCTCCAGATGGGTCTGAACTTCAGTTCCTTTCTTCAAACCACCGGAAGAAATTGCTACCCTGAGCTGCACAGAGGCAGGAGAGGGAAAACCAGTGAACACACAGATTAAAATTAACCCAGACACTCCTGGGGTGTTGAGGCTTCACATACACACACATCCCCACTTCTTACACTTCTGCAGGTAAGCTGCTGCTTATTCTTGCTGGGAAGAGGAAAATGGATCACTCACATGGAAGAAGCAACACTGAGGGCTGATGAAGGAAAGGCTGGTGTTTCACATCTGGCTTTACATTACTTGGAAATTTCTATGATTTCTTCAAGATGGATATTTAGCATCACCCAGCTAACCGAATCCCAACAGTGCTCAATACGAAATGTCTTTTCTTATTACCATTTTCCATGCTTTTGTATAGTCTAGCTATTGAGCATTCAAATTGTGATACAAGAGGACATAAGTTAAACGTTCCCTGAAAATACATCGCTGGGGTCCTGCGGGGGATGCAGGCTGGTGGGCTTCCCTCCAGTGCAGAGATAAGCGTGCCATCTAGAGGAAATCCATTTTATTGCCAGCAGTGGCAGCTGAAAATTATCCAATAAAGCATAATTAACCTCTGGCTTCAGAGAAAATCCTCCACCCGTGCCCTGCTGCTCTGAGCTGCTGCGCAGGCACGTCGTGGCGGGCTGCTGATGCGCTGAGGCATCGGGGTGGTTTGGAAAGCTCCTGAGTGTTCAAGGGACATCCCAGCCCACGCTGGCACCAGCTGACCCTTCCCCAGAGGTGGTGTCAGCAGCCCAGTGCCCCCTTCCCTGCCCTGAATGGGCTCAAAGAAGAAAAAGAAGAAAAAGGCGGTGTGGCTGCTCCCACAGCACGCGTCGGTGCCCGGGAAAGGCGGGCAGGCTGCGCACGGGGCTGGAGGAGGAGGAGGCTGCACGCAGCAGCAAATGCCCTCCAGGGCTGCCAGCAGCAGGCTGGACCCAGGGAGCCACAGCCCAGGTGCCAGGTGCCCTTCAGGGAGCAGCTGCCACCCTCTGGAGCACATCCCTGCGGAGCCCTTGGGGGGCTGACGGGGGTGTGCAGGGCACAGCCAACAGTGGGGAGGGGGGCTTGGCATCCTGTGGGGCAGATCCACACGTCTGCTCATTTTTCCCAAAGAAAAATCTCTACAGCTACATCCCCAGGCTGGACTGCTCTCACAGGCTGCTGCTGGCATGGGCACCCTCAGCCAGAGCTTGAGCCATGGCTGTAGGTCTGGGACATGGGGCATCCACAGGTCCTGGGTTCATTCAGCCCACTGAAGCTCACAGCATCTGTATCCCACACCTTTCACTTTTTCTACAGCCTCCACTACAGCACATCTGCAGTCACCAGCACAAGGCTGTTGTCCCACTAATAAAAACAAACTCTTCCAGCCCTAAAGACAATTGAAAAACAGTGATCTAGGTTCAAGCAGAGGGACAAGTGCTACCCCCCAGCAGGTAGCTGTCTTGTAAAAATAGGAAGCCTTGCAAAAAACCAAAAACTTTAGAGATGGAGAAAGAGCAGGAAAGATCTTACACGAGAGAAACCTTATTCTGCAGAAAATGCAGGTGCATGCTTCAGCAGGCATTATTTGAAGAGAATCTGCTGTTACATTGATTTGTCCATATTCTGCAGGATTTTGAATATATATTTTCATCGCTTTTACTGAAAATTATTCTCATTTCCCACACTATCTCAGAAGCTCTCCAACATGTTGCTTTCTGATGCTCTCAAGTAAGGCTGAACTCCAGCAGAACATTTTAGGTTTTAATAGTGATCTTTTTCCATTTTGAAACCTCCACACCTTATCACCCACACCTGTGGACTCTCAGGCTCCACGCATGACTTGGAGATGCTTTTCTCACCACTGCACAGTTGTTGTTCTCTCCCCCAGCTCCATGGCAGGGAGAGAAGGTGTGGCTGTGTCTGTGGCTCACTGCAGGTTCTCATCCCTCACGTGGAGCAAAGGGTTTCATGGCACTGCCCTGGGAGCTTGTGCACTTTATACATCTCTTATTTCCTGTCATTACTGAGAAGAGCCTAGTTGCAATAAAAATCTGGGCTCCAATCCTACAAACACTTATTCCTGAGCTTAACTCCAAGCACGTGAGCCGTCAAAGGGGACCATTCATGTGCTTAAAATTTAAGCATGTTCTTAAGCACCCGTAGGCCTGGAGTCTGTCAGTGGAAGGATTTGTGCCTTAAGCCCATATTCTGGGTCATTATCCTTTTCATGTTTGCTCTGCCATCTCAGAAGATGCTTCAACAGGGAATTTTCAAGTTCTTCAATAAACTTTGTCTTCCAGAGCAGGCTGGATTCTTGCCTATTCTATGGGGCAATTCTTCTGTTGCCTCCCCTCCCCCTGTGAGCGATAATCCTGTGCTATTTCATGCTTGGCCAGACAATTAAGCCCTCTTGCTGCTTGGCTCTGTCTTTGTTATGTATAATTGTTCCAAATAATTAGCCACTATTGCACGCTATTCTGAAACTACTTTGTATTGCAATTATACTTAGAGGGTGAGCATCAGCTGGGGAGAATCCAAGCAGCAGACAGCCTGGAAAGAAAGGGCTTGGAGCCGGGGGAGGATGGATACGTGCTTAAACCAACACTGTGGAAAACCTAACAATAAGTAACCAGGCAGGAGCAAATGCTGCTTGGAGAGGGTCTGTGGCTGGTGGGGTCTGGGCAGGAGAGCTGAGGGTGGGCCACAGGGCCTGGCCTGGCTGTCACCTGGCTGTCACCTGGCTGTCACCTGGCTGTCACCTGGCTGCCACCTCCTGGGTGCTGCCCGCAGTGCAGGAGGCAAAACCACACTCCGCTCCCATCGCTGCCATGGTGATCTGAAGGGAGCATCTTGACCAAGTGGCCAGTTTACCCACCTCTAGGGAACACGAAGCTCTGTTGGGATGTGTTTGGGGTCTGGCAAGAAAATGCTCCCTCCTAATTGAGTCTTTGGGATGGTAAAACTTGTGATTTCTTGAGGGTGAAGGCTCTGGAGGATGAGATTGGTTTGGCAGCCTCCTGTTTTCCCATGGGTAAACATATTTCTGTTACAGAGGAGTGCTGGAGGGGATGTTCTCAGGAGGCAGTTCCAGCTCCATATAAGCATCTTTCTGAAATTGAAAATAATGAGGCACAGCAGAGTCCCCTTAGCTTTATTCAGACTCCTGTCTTTCAATCAGAGAACATCTGGAAAGGGTACAACCAAGACTTGGGTTGGCCTGACCTGCACAGGTGAACTAATTCCTCTTCTGAAACCCATGGCCTGCTCTGAGCAGAGAGCCAGTGAAGTCAGTGGGCTTGGCCAATTTTGTGGTTTTTGAGGTCCATTTGCTCCAGCCATATTAGATCACTTGAAACCTCCTGAAAATGGATCTACATATTAAATCTGGTTTCCAACACCTGATTAGCAGGAGAGTTTTAAAACCAAGATGAGATGACTGTGGTGCAGATGGAAAGCACCCAAAATGTCTGAGACCATCGGGCCCATTCTCTGCAGAGGTCATGCCCTGCAGCCTTTGGCTCAGCAGTGCTGATGCAAGTGGAAAATAAACTTTTCCCAGGTGTGTAAGTGGCTCAGGTGCACTTTTTCTCCATGCCACAAGCCAGAGCTGCTTGCTGGTGCTGGGAGGGCAGAGTTGATTCATTACATTCATAAACCCAACTGCTGCAGTGGAACCACTTCAGCAACCACAGCACAAAGGCTGTGAAATGACTTCACCCCGAATCTCTCCCAAGAGCTTGTAGGTGTTGTGCTGCCAACGCTCAGGCTCTGCTGCTTTGCCTGGCACTTTGGGTGCTGTTAAGAGCCAGGCCAGCCCCCGGCTGTGCCATTCAACCATCGTGCAGCACATTTCAAACACAAAATCGGGCTGCCAATGAGACTGGCTGCTGCAGAGGAGTGATCTGTCACCACCAACCCCTCCCCTTCCATCAAGGATGCAGATTCTCGCTGTGCTTCCACTCGTTTCCCTATTTTCACTCTAGGGAGAAGTGCTGCAGGGGACAGCCAGCACAGCCCAAGCCTGTATCCCGTGCCCAGCCATGGCTTAGGAAATGGGTAAAAGAAGGAAGAAACCCTTTCCCTTCGGAACCTCCCCAGAGTGATCAGCTGGTGTTTTAAGCCCGGAGCTTGTATCCAGCCCACCGTGCTTCACACCCACCCTCCCCGAACACACTCCGCTGTGCCTCATCCCGGCCGTACCCCAGAACTCCCCGATGTCCTGGTCCCCGGCGGCCGGGAGCAGCACCTCGAGGGCCGGGATGCTGCCGGGGCGTGCTGAGCGCTGTCCCCGGAGCCGGGAGCGGCTTCCCAGGGCTTTCCGCTGGAGGTCAGTGTTGGCCTGAGCACGCTGGATGTCACTCGGGCCGTGCCGCCCCCTCACCGGGGCAGCCAGGCGGCGGAGGGCAGCGCGGCGCTGCTCTCGCCCTTGCACGCACAGCGGCTCCGCCACCTGCTCCTGTCCTTGCAGGAACTTTCCGAATGTAAAGGATGTAAACACCACCTAGCACAAGTGGTGACCGACCCCCAACACCCCGAGATGTAGCTCAGAGCTTGGGCAGCGCTGCCTCCCAGGCGCTAATTTGTTAAAATCTCATTATTACCTGGCAAAGCCAATCTCCGCCGGTCCCACTGCACCCACTGCCCAGCTCCCCATCGCTGCCTGACTTGACCAACTCAATCTTGACCTCCAAGAAACACCACTGAATTCTTCAAGCTGTGCATTTGCAAAGGGCAAAGTATTGCATAGAATAACAGCAAGTTATGGTGTAACATTTCCAGCACTGAGACTGTCAGTGAACAGCTGCCAGCATCCAGAAAAAACCTAACACTACCAGAGGGACCGATTAGTTCTTCAGGAAATGTGTTTCAGCTAAAATTCCAGCTAGTGCTGTGTTTGTTTGTACCAGGGTGGGAAACACTATTTATAGTTTGGGAATATAATCTGGAAAGAGCATTTCTTGCTGCTTGTTTGAACCTGTTGGAAGCAGCAGAAAGGTGGTATGAGCATGAAACATGCAGAATGCTGTTGTGCACAGACAGACACAGCAGCTCAGTCAGTCCTCCATGCATAGCCAGAGTTTCCCAGTGAAAAACATCTTTTCAAGGTGGCAGCTCATTTTGGCTGTGTGTTTCTGAACATGCAGCCTGGGTTATCTGAAATCAGCCTAATTTGCAAGGAGTTATTCACTGAGAAGTCAGGAGGATAGCCCAGATCACCACTAAATCTCTTTGGTGCTTGGAATCAATTCCACTCCCCCCATCAGCATTTCATGGGCTCGGTACAGGGCTCTCCCCACCACAGGGAAGTCCAGAGTACCTCTTGCCATCACCCTGAGGTACGACATTCTTTCCACAACCTCAGAAAGCACAGAAAGTTTTTTGTGGGAAAAAAAAAAAAAAACAAAAAAAAAAAAAAAAAAACTTCTGTCTTTTGTGTGAGCTTGAGATTGTTACAACTGTCATTACATAATATTCCCTTAACTCCCTAAATAAAGAGGGGAGGATTTCCAAGGAGACTTGATTTCACAACTGAAATCTGAGTGATAATTACTCCTGTTTCATTCAAATCCCTCTTATTCACTGAACAGGGACATCGAAGAGACACTAAAACAGATGAAGAGCTCAGGTATAAAGTTTACAAAGCTTAAAACTACTCTGTCCCAGCAAGGCTCATGCTTTACATGACACCTTAATCCTACTCATTTGCTAGATTCACCCTAACTGTAAACAAAGCTTTGAAATGGAAGCTTAAAAGCCTCGTTGGGATACATTAACTTAACCAAGAAGACACTCTTAAGGCATTCATTTAATGACAATCACAATAAAAGTTGCCAGAGTTTTGTGCATGTGAGGATTAATATCTACAGGAAAAAGAAGAAAAGGAGTTTGTTCCCCCTGTTTTCCAGCTGTTTGGCAGTGTAAGGCCCTCGGTGAGGGCGGTTTATTGGACAGGGATATACCAGGGAAGATGTGTAACCCAGTGCTACCCACCAGGGGTTGTCCCAACACACCAGGATGGGGTCATGCACTCTGTCCAAGCCCGGTTTTTGGGGAGCCACTCCACTGTGGGGACTCACTCACACCAGAGCCACCTTGGCTGAAGAGAGCCCCTCTTGCACAGGCACAGGCATGGGGCGGACCCCTTGCAGACGCATCCCTAAATCTAGAGCTGGATGCCATTCTCCAGAAAGCCCCATAGCAGGAGGGCACAGGCAGCTGGGGGACAGGAGCAAGTCACAGCCCAGCCCCCCTTCAGCCCAGCCCTCATAGCTCCAGCAGCGCCTGAGTTAACACTCAGGGACACCAGGAACTCAGAAAGCCCTTTCCAACACCAGCTCCCTGCTGCCACGAGTCTCCAAGGTGACTGGGGACGAGCCAGCTCAGCTTGGCCTAAGTTGTCACAGCATCCCAGGGCATCCCACCCAGGCAGAAGCACAGCATTTCCTGCCCACCCCCTACAGCCAATACTGGTTTTATTTCCTGTCAGTACCTGGTTCTCCCCTGCCTCAGCAGCCCCCCTGCTCAGGGTGCAAACCCAGTGGAGTGACAGACCCAATGCTTCGGGCACATATCTGGCTCTGACATCCTGGGTACTTAGGCAAGATTTCAAAAGTTCTTCTGTTAGCAAAACATTGCAGGATCGGGCCCTGGGAATGAATGTGAGCTATGACAGATGTCCTTTCTGCTGACTGTCCTTGCAAGTGGTTATTTCAGCACCCCCCAGGTGATCTCTGCAGAGTATGGCACAGGCAGGCATGGCACATTGCAAATTTCCATTAGACAGAAGATGTCTGCCTATAGATATCGTGTGGAGAGAGCCAAATATTTCAAGGGCTAAGTTCTTTCACAATGCCCTTTCTGAGCAGGGTCATTGCCAGGGGAAAAGCACAGAAGCTGCTGCTGGGACCAGTGTGAAAGCTGAAAGGGTAAAGCTGGATGGACCAGAGAGGAGACTCAGCACTCAGCAACTCAGCTGAAGATGGCAGACCAGTTTTCAGAGACAGATGGAGGCCAGATTTTAAGGAAACTGAGAAGAAAAAAAGCATTTTCTTCCCTCCACTCTCATACTAAACCCACTCTCCATTTCTGTGAGTGGGAATAAAATGAAAGAATGAAAAGACACAAAGTCCCAGGCTGTGGACAAAAGCTGATTCTGTGGGTACCTGCCAGCACAGCAGCTTTTGATACTGCCCAGCAGCTGGGGAATGAGATGCTGCTGGTTTACACCAAAGATCAGCTGACATCCAACCCCTTAGACAAGAGAATGCAATAGGGACTACAGAAAACTGCTCTGCTTCAGAAGACACCCTTGAAAAAAACGGAGAGAAATCCTAGCTTGGCACTTTTACCCAAAGGATGTTTAAATTAAAAAAAAAAAAAAAAAAACTAAATCTGGGGATGGGGAATTCTCCCTTCAAACCTTGTCAGGTGGTCTGGCTGGGAGTCCTGCAAATAAATAGTAGCAGCCCAGGCAGTGAACGGGTTAGAATTTTAATTGATTTTGTTGCTAGGAAGAAAAACTGTAATCTCTTAATTTGATGGGCTAAATCAGAATTTCACCTGCAAGGGATTCCTTGGAGGGAAGACACAGTCTCTTTATGCAAATGGAAAACTATCAACTCAAGTAAGAGATGTAAAAAAAAAAAAGTAAGATGTGGCAGTGTCACAACAGCAACACGAATCCACCTCCCACCAGTTACAAGACTATAATTTCCTCTTGCCAAGATCCGTCCAGAGCCAGAGGAACAGCAGCACTGCTCATGTTGGAAGAAAAAGCTTTATTTTAAAAAAGTCCTTTCTAACAATAAATGTAATTTTTAAAAATAGTAAAAAGAAGTAGTCGAGTTGGGGTTTCTTTTCCTACAGGGAAAGGAAATTATAAACCATCTTAAATATTCATTTAAAATCCAGTGAACTTGTTTAGTGGTTTGGGGGCTTTTTTGATAACTTTCATTCCAGTTACACGGGAGGCACTCAGGGAAGAGAGGAAAAAGCCCATTTGGGAGAGAGTTCCTGCATGTTACACCATGCACCTATCTCCTGAGTGTGCTCCTGCTCGCCCTGGGGGTGCCCCGGGGTGCGCTGCTGCAGGTGGCATCCCCGGGGCCAGGCTGGGCACGCGTGGGAAGCCCTGCCTGGCAGAGCCAGAGGACACCTTTCCCGGGAAGGAACGGAGCAGATGAACAGGTATCACCTTGCCTCCTCTTCAGAATAAACTGAGAGAGAGAGAGGAACGGGGTCCTCCCGCAGGTGTGTGTCCGCACCCAGCCGGGAGCCCGGCGCCCCGGCTCCACCCCAGGAGGGAGAAGCCCGCGTGTCCAGAGGCGCCCGTGGGAGCCTGGGGATGTCCGGCCGAGCCCCCTCGCTCAGCCCATCACATGTACCGCTCCAGGCCGCCGGGGAAGCTGGGCTGCCTCACGTAGGCGTTGCCGGAGCCGAACTGGCCGAGCGGCGAGGCGGAGAGCCCCAGGAGCTGCTCGCCGTGCTCGGCGCAGGCCGGGGCTCGCACGGCCGGCAGCGCCAGTCTGCTGGGAGCCCCGTAGAGCTGCGGGCTGCTGGGCGAGTAGCTGCCCTGAGCCACGGGCAGGTGCGGGGGCGAGCCGGCGTAGGGGTACGCCAGGGAGTTGGGGCCGGCCCGGCCCAGCAAGCCGGGGCTGACAGGCTGCGCCTGGAAGCAGGGGGGCTCGGAGCTGCCGGCAGAGCAGGCAGGAGCCAGCTCGGCTCCGGGCAAGCCCAGCGATGGGTGGCCCAGCTCGGAGGGCGGTGAGGGTTGCAGGGCCTGCTGGCCGCTGATGAGGCTGTCGATGCTGAACATCCTGGGGTGCTGTGCCGGCGGTGCTGCCCCGGCTGCATAGGGGTGGAAGACGCCGCTGGAGAGCTGGGGGCCGTAGCCAGGCGAGCAGAGGGCATTGGGGTAGGGCGCTGCGGGTGCCGTGGGGCGGCCGGCGGGCGGGGGCGTGAAGGCGCTGGAGTTCTGCATGTAGCCGGGGTAGGTGGTGATGTCGGTGCGCTTGAAGCGCTTCCTCCGGCGCAGGAAGCTCCCGTTGTCGAACATGTCCTCCGCGGCCGGATCCAGTGTCCAGTAGTTGCCCTTGCCGGGATGTCCGGGCTCCCGGGGGATCTTGACGAAGCAGTCGTTGAGGGTGAGGTTGTGGCGGATGCTGTTCTGCCACTTCTTTGGGTTCTCCCGGTAGAAGGGAAAACGCTCGGTGATGAACTTGTAGATGCCCCCCAAGGTGAGCTTCCTCTCGGCGGCGTTGGCGATGGCCATGGCGATGAGGGCGATGTAGGAGTACGGGGGCTTGCCCCGCTGCACCGGCCGCTTCCTCCGGCGGCCCCCGGCGGGGGGCGGCGGCTCCTCGGGCGGCGGCGGCGGGGCCGGGCTGCTCCCGGCGCCCCGCGGCTCCGGCTTCACCGGCGGCGCCTGCGGAGACCCCCGCGGCGGCCCGGGGGAGCCGGGGCTGGCCGCGGGGCTGGCCGCCGGCAGCGTGCACATGCCTCGCAGGCAGGGGAAGCCGGCCGCGTTCATATACGGCCCTCGCCTGCCTCCTCCTCGGAGGATGGGGGGAGCGGCGGGAGAAAGAGCCCCCCCGAGGGAAGGGGAAGGGGAGAGGGAGGGGAAGGGGAGGGGGACAGGCTCGGCGGCAGCTCCCTGCGGTGGGGAGGTCGGTCCCGAGCCGCTTGGCAATATATAGGGCCGGCGTCCCCCCGGAGGGGCGTGCGGTGCCGGCCCGCCCGGCCCCTCTCCCCCGGCGGGAGGAGGAGGCCCCCGGGGAGGGGTCCCGACTCCCAGGATTAAATCCCCCAGCCTCTCCTGGGGTTCCTTCCATAGCCATGCCCCCGAGCGGTCCCTCCCCCGGGGGTCCCGGGGCCGGCGCTGCCGCCGCCTGTCCTCCCGGCCCTTCTCCGCGGCGCTTCACTGTGCTCGGATCTGGTGCTTCCTCCCGGGAGAAAAACCAAACAAAACGAGTCCCGACGGCCAGCCCGGGGCGGCTTTGGTGCCGCTGCCAGCCCCCAGCAGTAGAGCAGGTAACCTTCCTTCGCAACCCTTCCTGCGCTTGGATTTCGTTGTCTTTTTCTCCTGTGAAAAGCGCTCGGAGGTAGCCCCAACTCAGCGCCGGCAAGAGCCAGGGGCTCTCTCCGGAGCCAAGCCCGTCGGTTTAGTTACTTTACATCTTGGTGAGACCTCCTAGGTAAGAAAATCCTGGGAGAAGGTTTTTTCCTTTTACCCAGGAGAAACGGAAATGGTCCACAGAGCTCAGGGCTGCCCAGGGCGTAGGTGAAGGATGTGGGACAGGGATGGCACTTTGGAGATGGACAGGGAAAATAAGGGTCTCTTTATCACTGCAGAGAGTATGAAGCTGAACGAAGACACCACTCTCAGAATTCCCTGCTGGATTTTAGAAAAACCTCTTCAGATCTCCAGAGTGAGTTGGCTGGGCAGAACTGCAGCCTCTCATCCTCACAGTGTGCTGCTACCAGGGCTGAGGGGCTGTTGGTTGTTTGAGCAGCACCAAAAAACCTGTGAGCTTCCACACTGTGTTCACCCATTGCTACTGAGAGTCACCTCTAAGCCAAATGCCTGCCCAAGGAGCCCCTGGCCCAGAGCAGGAAGCCACTGCTTGAGGGTGGGCTGGACAAGCCAGGGGGTCCTTTATAACCAGCAAACAGCTTTAGGCATAGCCATGTGTCCATGTCCTGGGGATGCAGATGGAAAAGTACCATGAATGCAGTGACAGATCCGTTCTGCTGGAGTAAAACTTAAAGTCTTCAACTTTGCAACTTGTGTGAAAGTATTTCCAAGAGCAGAGCACAATGAAAAGTTTTTTCCACAGAGGCAAGCAGGTGAGCTTGACCAGGTCCTCTCATCCTCCTACCTTCTTTTTTTTGAACTAAAAAGCCACCCAACCTTTTGGAGAAGAGTCTTTAGCCCGTTTCTTTTGTTAGTGGTTTTTAATTCACCATCCAGGTTATCTACCACCATTGCTCATTCCCCTTCTTGTGCCTGCGTGTGGTTTTGTTTGTGCATTATTTTTCCTGCAGATACTTGTGGCTCTTCTACTCTCCAGGGCTCAGGCAGGGAATCGTGTGTCCAGTCCTGATCTGACATGGACCAGTGCTAATTCAGCTAACTGCCTCAGTCTCCACTCTGCCAAATGAGCATAATGGGAATATTGGTGCTGGCTGGAGGGCAGAGAGCAGGAGAAAAAGAGTGAAGGGTGCCTTTCTCCAGACACAGATCTTCAGGGAGGAGAGCAAATGAAAGGCACGGCTGGGACCATTCACTTGCTTTGCGAGAGCCAAAGGAAAAAGAATGGAAAATTCATATTTCTCCTGAAGTACACATTTAAATCAAGCAAGTATCTGAATGGAGGTGGTTAATTCCAGCCAGAGGATCTGATTTTTCCACTCACTGGAGAGAGCAGCAGGACAGATATCCAGGAAGGGAGTCACTAAAGATCACTCCAGACTGCACAAAGAAAGTCACCCACCTGGGGGAGATGGAAACCTTCAGCTTTGCCAACATTAGCTGGTGAGATTTTCATGTTGATGCAAGGATTTTAGTGTATTCTGAAAGGGCAAGAATGGGTTTGGGAGGGGAAAAGGGTTATGGAGTGCAAAAGAGGAACAGCTTTTCTCAGTCATATCAGCCCTATCTCTTCCACTTGTTTGCTTTGCATTTTTTGTTTGTTTTGTGGGTTTTTTTGTTTGTTGGTTGGTTTTGGGCTTTTTCCCCCATGATTTTGTTTTGGTTTTTTATTCTTAACAACTGAAAATTAGTTGAAAAAGGAAACCCACCAGTATGGCTGGATCTGGAGCTGCCTGCACTTGAGATCAGATCTAGCAAAGGAAGGGACATCTCATCTGGACCATGGGCTGCTTTAAGTGTTTGTAGTCCCAGACCTGATCTCATGTCATTTTACCACAGAGGGAGAAGCCCTGGCTCCATCTGGGGCTGTGGGCTGGCTCAGACTCCAGCTGGTGAGTAGTTACTTTAAAGCTGATGGGACCATTCAAACAGCTCTCAACTTCAGTGTGTTAAGACCCAGATGTCAAAATAGCTTTGGCAGACGGATAAAACAGCAGGACAGAGGTGGGCAGGAGCACACAGGCAGGAAGTTGTGTTTTACCATGGACTAAGGAAGGCCAGAACACAGACGCCGATTCCCACATATGCTTTCTCACTCAGGGTGCTCTTTGGCCCAGATCAATTATTACAAAGTGGAAGACAATAATAAAAGTGGCCACCAAACAAACGTGATCTGAACTCTCTTTAAAATGAGGTGATGAGAAGGGAATAAATCACATTTACTAAGCAAGTATAAGTTTTCCAGCATCTGCTGCCTTCTGCATAAATTCATTCCGAGTACACAGAGAGATTTCAACCTCGAGCTCCTGAACTGCTTTGCACTGGAGCTGCAGCCTCCTCTAGAAATATTGTACACACAAATCACCTTATAGCACAGGTGAACTTGCTTCACTGAAGTGGAATGGGGCTGTGCACCCTCAGCCAGATTCTCTTTTAAGCCTCCCATGCACCCAGGCCACATGTCCAAGTTACACTTGGCAATCACGTGGGTTAGAAAAATGTGTGGCCTTTTCCCCCAAAACCACAGGCAGTATGGGAGTGCCTGCATGAAAGATTTATGATCTTTAATGTAGCCGTGCTGAGAGAGCAATGGCTTTGTCCTGTCCTGAGTAAAACAGTTGCCTGGGTGTCTGCACAGGGCACAGATGCATTTGGATCATCCTTATTTCCAGAGCCCTCCAATTACCTGTGAACCTGTCATCTGTTTCTCAGTCCCCCTGGGATGTACAGGGGAAAGGAGGGAGTGCAAGCCTTGATAGCAAGGACATCTCTGCTTTCTCTCCCTAGAAATTCCACAGTGAACAATCCAAGGCACCCTCCAACCTCAGAGCCAGCAATGGCCCCTAAGGGATGCTTCAGTGACACAAAACCTGCTGTTGGTGCTCTTAGGATGGCCCTGAATTACTCCATCATTCACCATCAACCAAATGTTCAGGTACTTCCTTGGCTGAAAGCTGGAGGAACAGCACTGCCCTGACATAACACTCGAGCCCATTCCCACCCCCTGTGTATCCATGTCTGAATCCACCCATGCTTCAGATTCCCAGATGGAGACCCTTGAAAGCCTTGAGACAGCCTCCCCAAAAAGGTGCTCAGTGCAGTGGGAAAGCTTTGCCACCAGAAGGTGAACCACACTGCCCACAGAATCATGGAATGGGTCAGGCTGGAAGGGACCACTGTGGTCATCTGGTCCCACCTCCCTGCCCAAACAGGCATTCCAGAGCACAGGATTACATCCAGAGAGTTCTTGATTATCTCCAGTGAGGGCAACTCCACACTTTCTCTGGGCAACCTCTTCTGGTGCCCAGTCACTCACACAGTGAAGTTCTTCCTCATTTTCAGGTAGAATTCCCTGTGCATCATTTTCTGCTCATTGCCTCTTGTCCTGTTTCAGGCAGCACCAAGGAGAGCCATGTAGGAGCTCAGCACATTTGGCATCAGGAATATGTGAGAAATCCCCTCCTCCTGGGACATTTCCCTCATGGGGTGCCACTCCCAGGGGGGGAACATCTGATGGAGAGCAGCAATGAGGGCAAAGAGCAGACCTGGAGGGTCCACGGTGTGGCTTGTGACCACAGCACACATCCAGGAGTGAGCCACCATGCTGCTCAGGACCAGCAGCCACACAAAAACCAGCCCAGGACACCAGGCAATGGCTGGCATCAAAGGAGCCATGAAATAAACACCCTTCCTGAGTTATTCCATTTCTTCAAGATGCAGGAAGCTGATAACCAAAGAAAATAAATTCTTCCTGAGAACTAATTCTTTGAGTCACTTATGTATTTGTAAGCATCTGTGCAGTAAGGTCCAGACAAAATAATTTCTTCCCAAAAGGTATAGGTAAAAGTATTTATTCCTATATGAGGAAAAAGTACATGGGAGGGAAAAAATTCCTTTTTTTTGTTGTTTGTTTATCAAAAATAATGTTCCTAACAGAAGCATATTTTTGTTTAAATTTGAAAGAAAACAGAAAATAATACAAGGGACTTCAGCTGTTGCAACCCTTGGGGGACAAATTTTGGTATGGAGTTTTGGCAATTTCACTTCTATAAACTTTGTTGTTTTTTTTTTCTTCAAGACAAGCCTCAATATTTGAAATTAATAAATATTGAATTTTCTCTCTTCCTGGAACAATATATTCCTTAAATTTCTGCCCCAGACTCATACCTCATGGCCAGAACCCAAGCCTAAGAGAAGAGCACACACAAAGGCCAGGCTGAGCTGCTCCTCTCCCTGGTTTCTCAGCTGTCCTGTCTGCTGGCTTCAAGACACTGAGAAGAGCAGAGTGTGGATCATGCATGGGGGCAGTAAATAATATTTGTTTGGCTTTATAAAGCGATATTAAATACTACAGAAACCCAAAGGGGCTTCATCATTGTGCTACAACTATGGCATTTATCTAAAAAACTCTCTTAGTGAACCTGCCCTACCAGCCTGGGGTTTCAAGAAGGGCACAAATCCATCTCAGGACCACAAGAATGGGCAGAAACTGGCAGGAAAGCTTAGCCTGGACAGAGGCACTGCAGCAGGAGTGTTTTGTGTGTTGCCACACTAATTCCCTCTCCCTGATCCCATGCATTATTCCAAACCTTTCCCACACTGGTAGGTTCTGCCTCTTCCCAGTGCTTCCTGGCTGCCACATGAAAGGCTTTCCTGCTGCCCAGTCCCTGTCCCCACCCAGCTCCCCAAGCCTGCTGAGGCTCAGGTTTGCCAATGAAATCAAGGCACTGATGCCCAGCTGCCCCAGCTGCTGCACACCAGAGCTCCCAGGCAAGGAAAGTGCAAAACTTTCCCTTTTCCTTGTTGATTTGCTATTCCCTTATAACTACCAGACCAATTAGCTGCAAGCCTGGGCAGACGGTTAAAATCCAACTTTTCTGCCTCAATATCTGCTCTCTTTTTCCTCTGTTTAATGCTTCTTCCAGCAGTGATTTCATTGACTCCAACCATAATAGCCTCTTCCCTCCCCTCAGGCCAGGAGCACACCTCTGTCATGAAGAATTTCCCTCCTGTCTTGTACCTTCAACCTGATCTGCCTGCAGCCCAACCTGCAGGTTGTTTTTCTTCTCACCACTTATACATGCTTTTGAAATAAAAGACTCCCAAATCCACCCAGCCCAGCCAGGCACCTCTGGGAAGCCCCTGCTGTTAGTGCAGGGGGAACACTAATCTCAGCAGCAGGGACAGGGCATCCCAATAAGCTGCTGGGACCAGGTGAATGGAGGCTGTGTAGGAAACAGGGTCTCACGAGGTGGTGGGGATGGAACAGGACACAGAGATGGAGCCATGAGATGGTGATCAGAGAGGAAGAAGAACAAAGATCTTCACACCTGTCCACTGCCCGGCCCTTTAGTCCCAAATGGAAAGAGCTCACCACATTGTCTGTGTTGGTGGAGAAGCTGGCTGAAGTCATGACAACCTTATCTGCCTTTAAGGCCACTCCACAAATGACCAAAATCTAAGATTCTGTGCAATGATTTCAAAGTGCATGGAAAAGTGATACAGGAAAAGAGTCTCCAGCCATGACAGAGTGGTGTTCATCACATCATTTCCTAGTGAGAAGGGAGAGAGATGATTCAGGCTGAAATCAGACTGGACAAGTATGAATCACAGCATTTGCCTCCCATTCCTTCCAGCCAAAACCATCCCTGCCTGTTCCTGCTTGGGGCTGGGAGAATCAATACAGGCATTGCTTTAATTTGGGGATACACAGAAGTTTAGTTAATTCATTTCCATCTGCTACTGCTGAAGTGCTGTGGACACTGGACTCCTCCAGCTGAAATGGGAATCTCTTTCTCAGAGGCAGGATCTGCTTCAGGGAGGCAGCAGCATCCAGGCAGTGGTTTCAGGGTCCATTTAGAAGGTTAGCAATGAGGCCAGCTCCATCTGGTAGTGCCACCCTGAGCATAAACAATGAGGGAGATGGATTTGGGCTTGAAACCTGCCTCAGATCCTGGTTACCCAAGAGGATAGGTGCAAAACCAGACACTGACCTCCCTCATCAGCTGAGTAGGAAGCAGAGTTCTGCCTTCACATCATCTCAGCCTCAAGGAGGGTCCTTGAGCAAGGACAGGAGACCTCAGGATGTCAGAAACAAGAACCCTTCTTTAAAAGCTGTCCAGTACAGTAAGCCCTTGGGGAAAGGTCAGAAATTATTTTGCCCATTTCTTAATGCAAGTAGAGCATGAAGGACTGACTCATCTGAAGCAAAGCAGCAAGGCAGCAACATCACAACCACCAAAGCCAAATACTGTCTGATGGAACAAAAAAATCTTGCATCTACTTTGCAGATGCATCTGATTGTTAGCTCTGGAAGCTTTCCCCCCATACACAGTGTTATATATCTCATACATTTAGTTTTTGTTTGCATTAAAAAGATTTTCCCTGCTTCCTTTCCCTTTCTTTACACACACTTCTTTGGAAGATGATCACAGGATTGTTGTATGGAATATTATCCATTTTCTTTACATCAAATTTGGAGCAGACAAACTTGGCACAAATTTTCTTGCCTGGTGTTTTTCTCAGCAGGCATGGCAAATCTTTGTAGACCTAAAAGATTAAAAAGGGGCAGCTTGCCCCCCACCTCACAGGGAGGGAAACTGAGGCAGAGTGAGACAGGAGAAACCTGAGCCAAATCTGAGACTGGGTCAAAAGAGAAAAAAAATATAGAATCTGGCCATCATTTTTCCAGCATAAGGAGTCTGGGAAAGGTTAGTAAAAGTTAGAAACCCAGCTTCCATCCAAGCCAACAAGAACTGGGCACTTACATCATGCCATAAAGTTCCTAAAGAAAAATAAAAAATATAATCAGTGACAAAAGTAGTCCTAAGAGGGCCAAACACATTCGGGTGGAGTGAAAATCAAAAGAACTGTCTCAAGTGTCAGGTGAGCAGCACAGCAACACAGAGGTTATTTGAGATATGTACTTATCCACCGGGATGAAGGAGTTATGAGGTGCCAGTTATGGGATGCCATCGGCATGGCAGATCCCACCAGAGGATTCAGCAGCTTCCACCACAGGATTTGGTGTTGCAAACAGGTCCTAATGGCTTTGCCATGTAGCCCCACAAAATCCAGAGGCTGGTGTCTGCCATGGGCTTGTTCTTCCACTGCTTAGCCCACCCCTAAGGAAAAGGGACTCAGATGCAACTTTCAGCCATCAACATAGTCCCAGAGGATAAAAGAGAAGCAGAGAATGGAAGGCTGCTTCTGCAGCGGGGCGTCTGTGCTGTAAATGTCCCATGAGAACAAGGCTGGCCTTCTTCCCAGGGCTGCCAACCCTTCTGGTTTATGACAGATTTCTCAGAGTGGAAAAGATTTGCCCCCATTTAATTGTTTTGGTTTCTTTACTCCTTGCACAACTGAGGATTGCAAAAGATAACCTGAAAACTGTGGTTTTCTGTGCACACTCACAGAGGCCAAAGGAAGATTGTCTGTTGCTGATGGTGGCAAGAGCTGGCAGATGGAGTAAAATGCTCTCTTTTCTCTTAATCCAGTCACCACAATTTGGCTGTCCTAAGAGCTAAACTTGAGGTGCCTCAGGTCCCCCATCATCAGCTCCATCATGGACACACCCCAGTGCTGAGCAGACTCCAGAGAACGGATGCCAGCACTGGCTGGACAGTGGTCCTTGGCCTCTGGAGATGGGAAGTCACTTTTTCCTCACAGAGCAAACAAGAACTTCCCCAGGGAGCAAATCAGAGTACACACCCTCCATCAGCAGGAGCCATTGCCAGCTGCTGCCATGGGGCCACCAGCCAAGAGCTGGGCTTGGAATCACTACATCAAAATCTATTGACCTAATTATTGTTTGTGTTCCCAGGTGGGTGGAGAGGGACTGCAGCAAGGAGAACAAACATGCCACAGCAGCAGGAGGTACCTCTGCACTGCAGGTGCCAGGACTTGCAAGGAGCTCTGCCTCTTCCCTTTTTCCCCAACACACACTCAAATTACAAACCGGCCAGCCCCCTGCTCAGCAAATGCCTCATTCTGCAAACAGAAACTCGACGCCCCAGAGGGTCTCACAGGCCTTGTTCAGGTTGATGCTTGTGAAGAAACTCCCTCATTCTTACCCATTACAGGGAAAAAACAGTGGAAACAGCAGCCATAGGTTAAATTTGCCATGGGGTGCTCTGTGCAGGATCCAGACCTCAGTCCTGCACAGCACATATTCCAAGGGGACAGGAACAGAGCAGCCTGGTGTCCTTGACCACCTTCAGAGCATCACTGCTCAAATATCCCTGCACAGGAGGATACAATAGCAATTTCTCCCCAGTAGCCTTCACTGGATGTCCCCACAGCAGATGTCATCACAGGCAGGGTGATTCCCATGTGCTCAATGGGAGAGAGCAGACAACATCCCACCTCTCTTCTGACTCAGGCCAAATGTCTTCCAGATACTCCACAGAGCAACCAAATATCCCAAACAGAAAGGCAGGACCAGAAGGGCACCAGAATGGTCAGAACAACCAGTTTACACATATGTGGCAAGGGTGGAACAGGCTAGTTTCCACCTTCTGGTTGGGCTAGGGGAGATTTCAGGTGGGTTTCACAGCTCTCAGCAGTGCTTTGGTCTGGTGGCTTCAACAAGACAAGAATAAGACCAGTGTTGAGCATATCCAACACTCTTCTTCCCAGCCAGCACAGATGCAAAGTCATCATTCCCCTTATGTATCTGGGGAACTCCCCAGCAAACAATTTAAGCATCAGGGCAGCAAAGATTCTTGGGATGTAGGAAACCAATGGAGAGTCATTTCTCCTGTGGGACATCTTTGCATAATTTCACTGAAAAAACTTCTCTACCAGCAGATAGCTCCTGGCCATGGCTCAGTTACTTTGAGATGAGGAGTCAGTAACACCAAAGGCTGGATTTACACCAGTGCCACAACATGTCTGCTCCCACCTCCCCCTGTACCCCATACTGAGCACAGAGATAATGTTCACCACCTCAGAGGTGTGTACAAGGGTTACCTCATTAACCTGCCCATCTAAAACAGCACATGCAGATGCCTGATGTCAGCACTATTTGTTGAATCACACCCAAACTCCTGGGCCAGGACTCTGGGAAGCAACAGCAGAGCACAGCAAGGTACCACTGCCAGCCTACACTAACAGCAGCAGAGCAGAGAGCAGCAGTCACATCCCCACTGGCCCTGGGCTTCACGTGTCACTGATTGACTCAAGTTTTAATTATGCCCCAATATCTCTATGTCTCCTGAAACACAAAGCTTTCAGCCAGGCAGTTCCTGCCAGCCGAAAATTCATAAAGAGCAACGAGTGACTAAGACAGCCCAGCCTTCAAGTCAGATGCTAACAGCTTTGGACAAGTGTGGGATTTTTACACTCCTATCTACAGGAAAATCTGATGTTTAGTGCCCTGACTGTGAGCAGGTCACTCTTAAACCCCTGAACATCCCAGGCAAAAAAAAAAAAAAAAAAAAAAAAAAAAAAAAGTCAGAAAAAGAAAAAAAAAGTGCCCGGAGGGGAATTGTACTGGCTCTAATCCCTTCTGCCATTCTGCATATTCATGGAACATTGTCATAACACATCAGCAGGACAAAAGGTCTGTCGGCACCTCCTCCTCATTCCTTTGATAAACCACGAGACAAATGCTGAGTAAACACTTGGAATCCATTCACTGCACTATTCTCATCGGGATGAGAAAGGGCTCCTCTTTCTTGCAGGCCCAGAGCTGCTCAGCCTAATAAAGTACGGCCCACGGCCCGTGAAAAGAGAGGCCTATGGATGATGAAAACATGGATTATCTCATTTCACCCTCCTTGTATCAGACCCCGCTCACATTCTGAGTGCACTTGGTCTGACACGCAATTACACACAAAAAAAAATAAATAAAATTTTTAAAAAAGAAAAAAAAGCCAAGTGAAGGGGGTGTTAAATAAGTGGGGGGAACTGTCCATGAAATTTCACAGATGACCTTTTCCTAGTGGGAAAGTAATTTGTTTCTGTCCCAGCCACCACCAAGAGCTCTCATTGGTATCACCATTCCCCTGAGGATTGCAGTGGGTGGGAGAAGAGACAATAGTGAGGACAAGGCTTTGCAGGTCACTGCTGGCACTGAGCACCCCAGGACAGCTCCCTGGCCATGCTGCTGCCCCAGCTCTCTGCCCGGCAGTGGGAGCAGGCAAAGAGCCCCATTCTTCTCACACAACTGGAAACCAAGAGGTCAGAAAAACATCTGGAAAAGGAGGAATGACTTCTGTGCCCAAGGAAGGATAAAAGCAGCTCAGTGCTTCAGGATCTGCAGGTGAAATCCACAATGCCAGCCAAGCAGGTTGGGGCATGGGATCTCTTGGGGTGAAAATCAAACTCCAGTCTGGAGTCCCTTCAGTCAGGCTTGAACCCCACCAGAGTCAAGAGCAGGCTGGTGAGGCTGGGAGGAGCACAGCAACTTCAGCCTTCCTTCACACCTCACAGGTAGGCAGAGAGACCAGATACACATTGCCAGATAACTAATAATAGCTCTAAAATCAGCATAAAAATCCTCTTTACCTTTATGCATTCAGTGACTTGATCCATTACACAGGACATCGATGACCAAAGTTGACCCCAAGTGCTTTCCAACACCTACAGCCACCTCCTGTTGCCCAAGGTTCTGGAGGCTGAGCTAAAAAAGCCTGCAATAAAACAAAGAAAATAATTTAATAACCCAAAACAGGGCAAGGAACTGGTTCTTTTGAAAGCAATCATCTGAAATAAATATTTTCCATTTAAAAATGATCCTTTATTTAAGAATGTGAGCAATTTTCAAAGGGAAAATAAAATTCAGAGATGGTACTTGGGGAGCAAGCACACATAGTGCAATTGTGGCCATAATGAAAAACAAGACATAGTTATGAATTACTGCCAAATTATGAAGAAACAATAAATAGACTGCTGATTAACTAGGGTCTCTTTGTTAAATAAATGGCTCATAATCCTGTTCACTAACTGCAGGATGAGTATGTAAATCGTGTATTCAATGCTTTTGTCTCCGGAAAATCCTTAGGCTCACCCTTTAAGTTTCAAACAGGCAGCAAAAAGCATAAGCAGTTGTTCCTCGACCTGGCCCATTAGCCGTGAACGTGGCTATTGAAATATTTGCGTTTTACAAGGTGCTTGTTCCAGAACCTCCCGCAGCACTCGCTGCGGCCCCGGCCGGGCAGGCGGTGCCGCTTGGCTGCCCCGGATGGGGAGACTCCTCTCCCAACAACCGAGAGGCAAAAGCAAGTGGGAAACTTGCAGGGCTTCCAAGAGGCTGCTTGCTCGAAGCCCCAAAGCAGTTTCTGGGCTGAACTGCCCTCGCACGTGTGACAGCCACACTTCTGTGCCCCAGGGTGGGTGACGAGCTGCCTGCCACCTACAAACACCTACACCTGACCTGCAGAGCAGTAGAGCTTCGTTAAAATACTGGGCTAATGCAATGATTTCCTTTTTTTAGATCATGTTTTTATTTCCCCAGTTGCTGCACTATTAAAAAAAAAAAAAAAAAAAAAGAAAGAAACTCAGCAATGCTGTTAAGCCCAGCTCCTCTGAGATTACTCGGGCACATAACTCCCATTCACATCCAAATGATCTCAGGCGTCTTTGGGATATGAGCCTCAGAGAACTCATCACTGGATATTTCTCACAGACACAAGTCTCCAGGCAGTTTCTCTGCCTGCCCAGCAGCAGCTCCAGCCTGCAGGGCTTTGTGGCTCTGAACTCAAGCCCATGGGATAAACCCTGGTTCTGAGCACGCAAGGATGCTGAGCAGTCTCCCTCTGCTCATGCAGCCACAGGTGCCAGACACCCTCATCTCCCTTCACAAGTTGTGACCAAGCTGGGGGATGGGTCAGTTTTGAAGGGGAGCAGAAACAGCCCTGAGCCTGTTCTGGGCAGGTTCCAAGAGACTCTCCTATGCTTTGCACCAGGTGCCATGGTGTCTGCATGGTTCCCCAGGGCTGAAATGTGGGCAGCTGTGCCACAACCAAGGCTTACTTACGCCTGACCCAGGGATGCTCTGTACTTTGCAGAGCAGGAGGATTCACACATCTCATGCCAACCCGTTGACTTTTAGGGCTGAGTATGATACCCCTGAGAGCTTCTGGGCCCTGGGGAAGGGCCAGGATTCAGCCCCAAAGATTGATGGGGAGTTCTTCCATCGATTCCTGCAGAAACAGCTTTGGTACTTACGGCATCCTGTCAGCAGCATTCAGGCTAGAGCATCCAGCCTTAAATTGACAATGTTCCTCTCCAAACCCAGTAGGTAATTGTGGGATTCACTAATAGGGCTTGTCAAAATCAATTGGGGTTAAACACCTTTAGCTACAATAACAGTCATCTGACCCCGGGCTCCAGAAACCATGGGCTCAGAGGAACCCCGAGGGGTTATTCCTGGCTTCCCATTGCTTTGAGACAGATAAAAGAGCAGACTGTGCAGAGCTGGGTAATCCATTCAGCCCATCCCAGCCATGCACTGAAGTGACAGCTCCCAGAGTTTCTGCAGAGCTGGCTCCTCCTGGGAATTGTGTGTGCAGGGACCAATTTGTTCAACAAAACCTGGGCAACCAGAGTTTTCTTAAATTCAATTGCCTGAAGGAGAAGGCAAATAGCATTTAAGCAGAGGAAAGTGCATTAAAACCACATCTTTGATACAATGGCTGATATGCCCCACGCTGCCAACGTCTGAAATGATAATATTTTTTTTCTTAAATAAATAGTTCAGCAGCAGGATCCCAGCCTCCCCCAGCACAGGGAGGATTCATGCTGCAGCAGCCACATTTCCAGCCCTCCAGGCCAAACTTGCAGTGCTTCCCCTCTTCTCCTATGGGCTTGTTACTGAGGGTGGAATGATTCAGGAGGGACCAACAGTAGTGCTCGTGCTGTGCTGAGGATCCACACATCCAGAGGGCACTTCCAGCTGATGTTTCCCCACCGGTTCCCAGGAGCATCATGTAGGAACACCAATTGGTATGAACACCAGGTTGATGTGAAGGTCCTCTCCTGCTCATGTGAGCTCTCTGCCTTTAGAGACCTGCCAGAGCTTGATGCAGAGAAGGGCCAAGGAGGGTGGGTCAGGAAAAGAAATAAATATTCAGGATTTGGGGCATGTGCATAACGCAGTCAACTTCTTGCTCTTTCTCCAGTTGTGGGATGCACCAGCACATCCTACTCCTCCTTGGCAGCTTTTCATCTATGCCTTTGTCCCTTCTCTTCCTGGGGACATTGGGGCCCTCAGGAGAGGTCCATGGGCACCAGAGACCCTGGGTTAGACAGCAGCAGTACAGAGGAAAGGGGCACAGCTCTGCTGTGGTCACAGACAGGAGGCTCCATGGCTGGCTGCTGGCTGTCCCTTAGAGCAGCACCTGACTTTATGCCTGAGAACAACACGTGATATTTGGATAAAGTCAAGCCTATAATGAGGGATTTTTAATTGTCCTATCCAGTCTCAAAATCTTTGTGAAAATGTGACAGTCAAAGAAAAGCATCCCTTGCCTCCACAAACTGCAGAGGAATCTGCTTTAAAGCCTTATTCCCTGAAGACTTCAGTTTCTGCTGCTTACGGGGAATCCTGACAAGGTTGTCTTCTCTCACACTAGACAGGCATTTTACCTTCTTACCTTGGCTGGGGACCAAAAATCCAGTGCCAAGGTGGAAATATGCAATGCAGTGAGCAAACAATTACCCCAACATTCCCAAACAAGCATGTGTGAGGGGAGAGGGAGGGCTGAGGTGAAACCTGAGCAGAAGAAATGCAGGAGGTGATAGCAGGGAATACAAACAGGTAAAATGGGAAGGATATAACTAAATAAAAATCTTCCCTACAACATCAGAGAAGGGCTCCATCTGCAAGGGATGTCACACCATGGACATCTGTGTTGTTACCAAAAGTCAGCTCCAGATTTCCCCCAAGCCACTCTCTGCCATGAGCCCAACCCCACCCAGCAGAGACCAGACCCCCATGTGTGGGATGTCAGCACATGAAACCTTCACTCTTGGAAAGTTATTATGGTAGGAGGAAAAGAAACTTGCCAGAGGAATCTGAAAATGAGGGATTGATGTGATTCATCATAAAAAGGAGGAGAGGGAAACCTGGAGAATCTCAGCAGTGGAGGTGCCTGCCTGACCCCAGGGAAGAGCGATGCTCTGTGCTCCTGAGGGGTGGGACACAGCCAGGACCGCCCAGCCACTTGTTCACACATTGAGGGTTCTAGTTGCCTGCAAGCCCAATGAAATAACTTTTAAAAATTTAAATCCCAAGATGTCCCTGCACCCAGAATCATCTCACCTGCACCTGGAGTCGCTGCAGGAGGGCTGCACCACCTGCCCAGAGCACATGTGAGCTGCTGGAAATCAAAGGCTGCAAGCAATCTCACACCAGATGGGATCATTCTGCTGGGATGCCTTAGTTCCCCAGGTGACATCAGCACGGATCAGGCTTCAGGCAGCATCCCTTGGATGCTCCCAAATATGTAGACAGGGGCAGACAGAGCAGAGCACCATCCACAGGGTGCTCCTCTTCTGTCCATCCTTGGGGGTGCAGGAGGAGGGCAGCTCCAGAGCTTGGTCCTCTCCTGGGTCTGCACAAGCAAAGATGAAGAGCTGCTGTCCTCACCTTTTCTGAGTCACTGCAGCAGGGGAAGTACATCCCTCTGCATGGGAAGGAGGAGCTGGTAGGTACCAGGGAAAGGGGATCCCAGTCACAGCTGGGACAGATGCCAGATCACACGTGTCATATTTTATAAAACCAAAGTGAGCCCACATGGTCCAATGCAGTTGTGGTGCCAGCTACAAGACCCCTTTGCAGGAAAATCAACCTGCACCTCTGCCTGGGGTCTGTTTTACCAAAACCCCAAAAATATTAAATGTGAAAGGAAATCCAGCGAGTTGAAGGGCTCTGCATTGCTCCACTCAAAGGAGATTCCACTTTCTAAAGAAAGTCTAAACCAACTGTCATCAGCCAGGGGGCACAGTGTCCCTCAGAGCAGTGGCTGGTGCCACATAGGAGGTATTCAGTCTAAATTAACTCTCCCCCTAATACCTGAGCAAACATTTTCAGCTTGAGACTTAATATCCCTGGACATGTCTGCTGTCTCCCAGGTGAATCCCCAGATAAACAAGGTCAGCTCAGCCCTAATGTGGCTGTAAAAAGCTGTCACTCAGCCCAGGAGATCCGGTTGCAAGGTCAAACCAGTTCTGAAGGTTGCTGGGGCCAAACCTGGCCTGTCACTCATTTTAAGTGCAGGACGGTTTGTTTTTTCATTACCATGTCAGGTATCCCAAATTTAGGATTAGCTGTTGGCCGCCACAACATTGTACTTTCAAAAAAGAAAAAAAATAAACACAAGCACACACACATCCCTGGCCCTAAATAAATCTGTGTGCTGAGCCTGCCTGCAGCTGGGAGGTGAAAAGAAACCTGTCCTTCAGGAAAAGGGAAAGGGGACTTTCCCACACATTGTGACAGTTTCTGGTACAAAGGAACACCCAAAGCACAGATAAACATCCTTCAGTTAAAATACCCAGTTGAATTAAGGCATCTCCACTGCTGAAAAGCCTCTTTGTCCAGCAGATGAGGGGAAAGGCAGGGCACCCTCCATTTCAAGGGGGAACATGTGGAAGCTGCAAGCAGAACAGTTTTGCATGGGATGAGTCCTTGGTGCCATGTGTGAGATGAACACATCACCTTCCCCAGATACCTCCTATTACCTACCTAGCTATTTAAGAGTGGGGAGCAGTTTGCATCCTTCCTCTCAGCTGCGCATCCCTTGTGACCAGGTGAAGCTCTGGGAATGAGAGCCAAGCCAAACAAGCTGCCAGAGTCCAACCCAACCTTGGCTTGGTCCTCCCACTGCCCTTGTGGCCCCAGCAGCAGAGCACAGGTACAACACTCACAGTCTGGGGAACACTGACCTGGTAATGAGGGGAAAAGCCTCCCTGGTGCTCCCCTACCCACAGCACTGTATAAGGGACAAGTAGCCTCTGTGGGGTAGATATTATGGAAATAATTCCACAAGGAAAGATGTATTAAAGAGGCTCTTAAGGCCACTTGTCCCTTTCAGAAAAGCACCAGCTTCTACCATAAAACTCACTTGAGATTTTGCTTCTCACCAGATCCTACATTAATTTTCTTCAGCCTTTAACTCATGCTTTAAGCATCAGAAGATGAATCCATGGCCAGTTTATTCCTTGCTGGGGGAACCAGCAGGGTTCCTTAACAGCCTCCCTTCCCCCCTTGGGTGTTCAGCCATAGTGTTGGCTTGTGCTTAAATAAGTTTTCCTGCTGCTGGGGGGAGCTGACTGGGCAGGGATTGCCCAGGACAGCCCAAGGTGTGTGCCAGGGACTCTTTCTGCAGCTGAAGAGGAGGATAATTTTTCAGGCTGTGTCTCAGGAGGGGAGGATGGGGAGCAGGGAATTGGTCCAGAAAGAAAAAGCAAAGACAAATAAACTCCTCGCAGGAGGAATTACCAGACTGTGCACAAAGAGGCAAACCTGAAGAGACTTGTGCCAGGAATGCCTGGAGTGAGGCTGATGACTGACAGCAGCACCCTCCCTCTGCAGCAGGCTGTGGCAAAGAGCAGGAGAGGCGAGTTCATCTCAGCACCTGGTGTCCCCACACAGCAGTGGAGGTTCCATGTCTCAGTCCTCAGCTTGCATTTTCATGCTCCAGCCATCCATGAAGACCAAGGAACCAGGCGGACTTGGATGTGATACACAAGGAGAGACAACAACTCTCACCCCTGCAGCAGAGGTGCCCAAAACTCCACTGAGAACCCAACCAGTGTCCCAAGGGTGGTAGCGGGGGCAGGTACACTTTGGGGCACACATCTTTGCTCCCCAAGGCTGTCAAAAGACTCTAGTTGTGCTAGGAAGTATTTATGTCAACACATCCATGACCAAGGATTGGCCATCAGGATGATTTATGGAGAGAGATCATCTGCAAGATGGAATATTCACATACAGCTCTGAAAAGCCTTGGCTCCCAGAGCAGAGCCAGACTGAGAAGTTACCGTCCCAAATGCCTGCAGCTCCAGGCTACAGTTCACTGTCACACCTCCAAAAGGGATTAGTTTTTAACCCAGACCATTTGGGTATCCAGCTAAACTTTCAGCCTTATAAAACACTTACAGCCACACAGCCTAAGGGATGGGAAGCTGGGGCAAAGCTGGAAGAGCAGCTGGGCCAGGAAAAGCTCATTTTCAGCCAAAGTGAGTGAATCATACAGGACTTCAGCAAAACTGAGTTGACACCATCTGCTGCCCATCCTGGAGCAAACTTCTAAAATGATATCTCATGGTGAAGGAAACCTCCAGAAAGCAAAAACAACAAAAGCCTGTGGAATGCCAAGGGTGATCATCCATCACCTGCAGGGCTGTGGCATTTCCCCAAGAATCTTCTCTTCCATGCTGCCCCTCAGAGGAACATCCCACAGCCAGTTAACAATATCCAAAATTGCAGTTTTTATGTTCTTTCCATTTTCAAGTCACGTTAATTTCAAAACAAAGACACAAGACACTGTCCTTAAACATCCCCAATATTTCAAGTTCGACTTTGTTTCCACTTCCCTAAAATTGCGTTTTTCAACAATTAAACAATTAATCTTTTTCAGATCCACTCGGGACCTCATCTAGATACACATTAATCTTCCTGATCTCAAAGCCAAGGAGAAAATAGGCATTTCTTTTCCCTGGTGCTACGAAACAATACTGCCAGAGTATGTGCCACCACTTCCAACCCAGGCTATCAGTGCGTTCAGACTAGGGGCTTTCCTCATGTTGCAACGCAACCTAAAATATGTGATTTTCAGTCTCATCCCATTACATCATGCTCTCAAGATCCTAATAACAACAACAACAAAACAAAAACAAAACCAAACAAACCCAAACTCAGTCACCTAGTCAAAAATCTGCTTCTTGCTGATGGCCTCAGAGAGGTCTCAGGAGCTGCTGCCTCTGCTGGAGATCAATGCATCCACTGAAGAAGGGGAAGGATCCATTCATTCACCCTTTCCTTAATCCAACTCCTCATTGTTGGACCTTACTCATTGCTACACCAACATGCATGTAGGTGCTGCTCCTTCCTCTTCTTCCCTCACCTCTCCACTCTTCAGGGGTTGCAGCTGAGTCAAGATCCACTCTCCAGCAACTTCTGGAGCTGGTCCTGATATGCTGCAGTGGTAGAGAAGCTTTGGGCCAACACCATCTCTCTTCCCTTTCCCAAACAATGTCATTCCCATTCTGGAGCAGAGCACGTTGGAACTTTTCACCACTATCAACAAAGACAACATACAATGCAACACAAATACTCTCACAGTTTACAAACCATACTCCTTCCTTCTCCTGCCTTGCCTGCTTGAATTCAGAGATGGCCAACAACTATTAAACACATCAATGTAAATGTTAGTAGATTGCTTCTAATAAGAAACAAAAATGTTTTGAGCAAAGCTAATTGCCGGGAAATAAGGTCGTTCCAATATTTCAGCAGGGGGTTATAAATCTCTTGGTTCCTGCCTCCTTCTAGCATTAAGGTTTTACAGATGTTGCTGTCAGAAGGAGAATAATGATTTCAGATGCTTGTTTCCACTGTACATTAAAAAAATAAGGGCATAAACGTGTGCAGCAAATTGCTGGGCAAGTTTTCCTTCTACAACAGAAAAACCACAGAAATCTCAGACAGCAAAACATAGAAAATCTGCATTGGGACTCCTAAAATCTTATAATGATACAAAATGCTCAACACACTGACAACTGGCAAAACTTTAGCACGTAATTCAAGCCAGCCAGTTGCATTGACTGCCAAATTGCTTGTTCCAGTCCTCTGCTGCTTTTTTACTCTTCTGCACCACCAAATATTCACTGTACATGGAGGGACCCTATAGACCCAAAAGAAGAATGTGAACTGTTCCATTTTTTCCTGAGCTGGAACAGGAGATGAGAAGAGTCTACGCAGCTGAAAGAGAGGACAGCTGTTTTCTTGAGAAGCTAGACCTAGACCCAAGCTCAAATGCTAAGAGGGAGGGGAGAAGGAAGAAAGCTTCTACTGAGTATAAGATGATGATTAGGGTAGAAAAGGAGACTTGGTGGCTGTCTCCAAGTTGTCTTGCCAGGGTAGTTCATCATTTGCATGGGAAGTATCCATGAAAAGGGCTGGCTCAGTTCCTTTCCCCTGGCACAGAGTGGCTGATGAGCTCTTGGGAGCACTCCAGAACTGGGGTGAAGCTCCCTACCTCAGCCCCATGCTGACACCCCATGGTACGTGCTGTACATGGACACATGGTGTGCTCTCTTAGGAGAGCAGAAAGATCTTGAGAATAAAAAAAAAGAAAGCAAGACCTACAAAAATAAAGCTCTGAGCTGCACAACCAATTTCCTTCCTGGAAAAAGAAGGAAGCAAGGAGAGGAGCAAAGACAGACCACCACAGACTAGGGGTTAGAACCTGCAGGAAGGTGCCCATTGAGTTTCTCATCATTGTTTTAATTGGGATAATGTAAGCATTACAGAGGACAATGCTCTGGCTCCTGCTTAGCACCACCACAAGATCTGGGTCACGTCCCCAATCAAGCATGTGTCCACACTGTCAGCAGTGCAGGCACCCAGCATCCAAGCCAGGCACCTGCCAAAGGAGGACCTGAGTGGGCTCTGGGTGCCCATGTCCAAAACTGCCACCATAAAAGCCTGGGTAGCTGAAGTTCTGATGGGGACACATACACAAAAGTGCACAGCTTTGCTCAGCTTTAACTCAGTGAGCCAATTTAGCTTTCACAGGTGTTACCATCACACATTGCAGCGTGTTAAGGCGACCTTTTTTTCCAGCAAAGCACAATCCACTCATTCTCCTTCAGCTTCACTTCCTTTAACTCTCGACACCATCCAAAGGAGGGGAGGGCTCTGCATCCCCCCATGCCCAGCATCTCCAGTGGTCTCCTTGGGGCTCAGTGGCTTCCTTTTCAAAGCATCAGATTTGCTCCAAACACGCCTGACTCGAGCCAAGGGGCCAGGACCTCTCACGAGAGGGATTTGTGCTGCTTTATTTTTCCAATCCAGCAGAAACTGGGACTCTGGTACTAAGAAGCCTGGAGCCCACTCTGAAGACTAAGGACCTGTTCCAGATTTACACTGTTTTTCCTTAAGCTCAGAGATCACCACTGAGCTGTGTCTCATTCTGCTTTTGGCACTTTCTTTCACTTTAAAATGCAACCATACTCCCTCCCCCAAAATAAACTAACAAAAACAACATACTCAGACAAGGGACCATCCAGTTCAGCTCCTTTAACACTCCCAGGACAGCAGTACAACTTCTCCAACCACAGTGGGTTTACACTTTGGATATGATTTCCACTAGACACAAGTGGTATTGCTTAAAAAATAATCCAAGCCAGAAATAACCCACAGGGACAGAAGAACAGAAGTCCAGCATCTCTGTTGAGTAGAGGGATTCATGCTTCCCTTAGAAACCAGACAACCACCATATATGAAGAAGCAGCTATGTGTCCATCTCAAACCTCTCAATGTTCACACACAGCTGGACCCCAGGGTCTGTATTCATGTTCTCATTTTCTATCTCATGGCTGCTCTACAGGACCCATCAGTGGAGTTATGTTTAGGCCACCTGGACCTGGGACTCACACCTGCAGCTGGGAAAGATGAGGATTCTGAGATGGCCCATTTCAGGATCAGCCTGCTAAATCACAGAGGTCAGCATGGCATCCTCAGGTGGCAAGTCAGCACCTCCTGAGCTGTGGGTCAGCAACCCAGCAAGAAGGAGACGCTCCAGTGTGGGAATCCAGGGCTTCCCTCTGGCTGCCCTGGCAGGGGTCAGGAACCCCCTGGACAGAGCCCCCAGAGACACTGTCTGTGATCTCTGTCCATGGAAAAAAGTTTTCAATCTTACAGGATGAATTACAAGCTCTGAGTGTTTGATATAAGTAATAATTAAGTGTGGCACGGGTGCAAAAGTAAAATTTTAGGATTCTAGATTAAGGGTTTAAAGGGGACAAGATGGAGGAAATTGGGTGTGCCTTGTCCTTTTTCTCCTTCTTCATGCCCTCCATGTGTCACTGTAGTGTTGGCATTTTTCTGTTGGTTTAGGCTGGGGACACACTGTTCAACATAGATGATGGATATTGGCACGTTATTGTAATTATAGCACACATAATTTCTGGTATATAATGTTTGTAACATCCCACTGAGGGCAGAGCTCCACACGCTGCCCTGCAGGACAGAGCTGCGGCAGGGCAGCAGAACATGTTAGAGATAAACAGAATAAACAACCTGGAAACCAGCAGAGATGAATTATGGCTTCTGCTTTGGCAGCGGGGCTGACAGACAGAGACTTTCTACAATCTCAGAATCATCAATACCTCCGATTCTGACACCCCAGCACCTCCACACGGGACAAGGCCCCAGAGCCGTGCAGGGTGGCACAGCTGCCAGGTGTGCACTGCAGGGTGCCCATTTTGGGAATGCTCCCTGGCCTGGCTGTAAATACCAGCCCCGAGCCCAGGCTCCCAGCGGCTCCCCACGTTCTTCCAGCAGATGTGCCAAGACAAGCCAAGTGAGGCTCTGCAATCAGGGCTTTGTTGGTCTCCTGGGACCAGTGAAAGCCCAGGCTGGGGACCGAGTGCACCAGAACCGAGCTCTGTGAGGGCCACAAGCAACTGTGGAATGATTTAGGAGATGAGACCTTGAATTTGCCAATTATTTATCTTGGTGATGACTCAGACAAGCAGTTTTACTGTCCAATCCTTAGGGGAGAACACGTGGAACTAATCAGGCTACACCAAAATAAAAAAGAAAAATATCAAATTAACGTAAAATAAATTGAACTACGCACACAATACCAAACCTGATTTTTCCTTCCAAATGGGCACTGTATCTGAGATGCTTGCTCTCGCTCATTTATTATTCTTTAGCTTTTAAAGGGCAACACAAGGCAGCAGAAGTCATTTTTGCAAGCACAACAAAACATAATGTCTTCACAAAGAAAGATAATAACTGTTTACTCAGCAGGCCCCTCCTATTCATGACATTGCTAACTGAAAGTAAGAATGTCAATGAAAATAATAATAAACCAAGACATTTTTGTGATTAACTTAGAAAGACACCAATTTCAGTATTAAAGAAGCCAATATGAACAAGGTTTTGTGCTAACAGGAGCCAGAGTGTGTTGCCTGTTAATGCAGGCTAAGGAGGAGACAAGATGCTTTGATGCTTTAATGTCAGCTGGGATATTTGGAGGCTTTTGCCTTTTGTGCCCCAGAACCTTTGGGAAAGTCAGTTCAGCTCCACTAATTAGGAGCTAGATGCTTAGCTCCTACTGAGATCCACATTTTGGGATATTGTAGGATTTGGGATCTGTGATAGGACACAAAGATATCCAGAGCTTCACCCTTTCCCTGACAGGATCTATGGTATGTTAACATCTAGTTTCAAAGGTGTACATGCAGATAAAAACTAAAACTTTTATTTTAAATTACAAATTTTGATGAAATTTCATTTTGGGGGAGGGAGAATCAAGTTACCAACCACATTAAAACAACATGATTAGAAACAGAACCGAAAACTATTGCACCCAGAATCAGAAAGGACATAGATGAAGTTGAGTCTGCTTAAAGCAGACTCAGCCCAGCCAACTCCTCCAATGCCTTGCATCCCTCCCCAGCACAGGTGACTCAAATCCCCTCTCCCACCAGCATCACCCTTCCTGGGATCTCAAGGCTTGACTTTGAGCCAGAGGCTCCTGCTTGCCTGCCCATTTCACTGCCTCCTCCTCAACACAGCTTCCCAGATAACATCAGTCCAAGGTCATTATGTCCTTCCCAGGCCAGCAAACCAGATTTTCTGAATGACCTGCCCAGATCACTTCTCATCAGCCTCATGCATTGGTCAGTGCCAGAGCTCTTCCTCTACACAAGTCACCAGGTATTTTCCTGGAGCCAGACTGTTTTCCCCTCCCTGTGTTCACTGAAAGACTGAAAATTTCACTGCTGGAGCCATTCATTTCACCCACGCTCCAGTGATTTGTGTCCCCAGCCCATCATCAGGTCACTCAAACCTGCCCTTCCACTCTGCTCTTCCTGTTTGCCCTCTCTTCCCCACTGCACTTTGACTGACACAGTTAAAGATGGCCCTGTCAAGTGGGCTGTGGTCTGGGGCCAAAAAGGGAAAAGACCACACTCAGCAAGGAAAGGTACCTGCTGCGAGAGTTTATTTCATCCTGTCAGAGGGATTACGTTTCACCTGGGACATATCATCTACTCAATGGGAAGAAATTATAATGCTTGTCTCAATTCAGAAGGCTGAATTATTTCTTTATTATAACTATGTTAAAATACATTAATATATTATGTAAAAGGAGGATACTAAAACTACATGCTACTTTGTCTGACTCTAACACAACTTGTGACCCTCTCTGGAGAGTCCAGCCCAGGTGGGTTGGATTGGCCATCAGGCTCAAACAATCCTCACCAGAATCCAATGAAGCACTCACTCCAGGTCAACAATTCTCCAAACACATTCCACATAGGAAAAAATAAGGAGCAGAAATAGAAATTGTTTTCTCTTTCATTTTTCTCTGTGCACCTCTATGAAAAATCCTGAGAGAGAGAGAGAAATGTGCTTGCCACAATCATCTCCCCATTGAATCAGCCCAGTGTTCTCAAGCCAGGCCTCAGCAGAGAAATCCCAATGCTGGTCCATCCCCAAAAGCTTCCTGGCAGTTGCTGGTGCATTTGTTACTCATGATGGGTGTTTCAAGCAGTTTTGTGGGTGTGTTTTCTATCAGGGAGCAGTAGTACCCCAACCTCTGCCTGCCTCCCCCACCCCAGAGCCGTGCTCTCACCCATGAGGAGAGGGGAGACCCCCAGGGTTCCTCTCACCCTCAGAGCATGGGGGACCTGCAGCCACCCTGGATGTCTGTCATTCCTCCCTGCCCTACCAACAGCTGATTTACCAACTCTGAGACCACAGTGGCCTCAACAACAGGTCTGCTCACAGATCTGCAAGCCTCCCCATTGACCCCACTTTCACTGAAACAAACCTTTCATCAGGAATGCACCTTCACTGGGGTCACAAGGCAGAGGAGAGCAGGCAAATACCACAGAGCAAGTGACAGCACATCTTAAAGCAGAGCCACAGCCTCATGCAGCATCCCAGGCTCTTTCCTTTTAGTAAAAAGAGACAATCAGCATTCAGTCTGACTTAAAAGATTGAGCAGGATGATGACAGCTCCCATTTTGGGGAGAAAGGCAGAGGGAGAGGGGATTTGGTTTCAGACTAAACCCTTGCATCAGGCTCCCATCAATGCACACCCAAGGTCACACATGGGAGGCAGCTTCTTTAAAATAATAGGAGAGCTCAGGACTTTCTTTACATCCAGAAAGGCTTTTGAACTCTGCTGGTGGTGACTTCACCCCCAGGAACCTCATGGGAATCTAGAAATGCCACCCCTAAAAAAGGAGATTTTGGGGACCAGTGTCTGTGTGGGGATGGGGAGAGCAGAACCCAGGCAGGGGTCCCATGTCCCCATGGATGCCCACCTGGTGAACCCATACCCCAGACAGGGTTTCACACCTACAATACAGCCCAGCACTCCACTGGTGCCCTGTCCCCACCCTGCACGTGTCCTACCCAAAGCAGGGTCAGGCTGACTGCCAGCAGCACTCTTCCCTTCCACTGACCCACAGCCACGTTCTAATGGACAGCCAATTTTAGGCACACAAAGAACCCACCTCCTCTGCTCACACCATCACAAGGCAAAAGCACAAAGGATAAAGGCCAGGAGTTTGCTGGGGAGCAGAGGGTCTGTCACTGCAGCCAGGCACAGCCACAGCCAGCATCTCAGCATTGGGACAAACAATTCCCATTTGTCTTATGCCTCTCAGGTGTTCAAACCATATTCTTGCAGCAGAAAAGGGAAAATGGCATCAACTGTACATGAAACAGAGAACAGGGCTGGTGGGTCATGTTCATTCTGCCTCACCTCTGTCACCTGCAGAGGAGGGGTCAGGGTTTATTCAGACAGCTCACTTAGCCCATTACTTAGAGCTGGCTCTGACTTAAAAACCAGCCAAGAAAAGACCCGAGTCTCAGCATCACACATGCTGCTGCTCTGTGGGCAGGGCAGAGCAGGCAGATCTTGCCTGCTAAACCTGTGCAGGGCAGCTCCTCCAGCAAGCAAGGCTCACTGATTTGCTGCAGGTGTGTGATAACTCGTTTAACCTTCAGCATTTATTTCACTTGTTACCCTCTACTCATTTTCTTTATTTAAATTTAAAGCCTGCAGTATAGAGTCAGCAAAGGAAGTTTTCCCACTGAATAGAGCTAGCCATGCTTCCTTAAAACTTTCAATACTGGAGTCAGAGGGCATTGGGTAGGATTTTTCCCCCTTTAAATAAAGCTTGAAGAGACGATACAGAAATCGGAGTCCACTTAAAAGGAGAAAAAAAGAAAAAAAAAGGAAAAAAGAGAAAAAAAAGCATCTTTCCTACTCCTTGTGGTTACTGGAAAGAAATAAACCAAAAGGAAACAAATAAAGAATAAGGAGGAAAAAAAAAAAAAAAAAGGCAGACAAAAAACAACCCAAACCAAGCTTCAGATGATTCCTAACCGGATTTCATGCTCCCTGAGTGCTTGGCAGGCTTTCCAGTCACGAAGGTTTTGGGGCACCAAAGTCCCTCCCCTTAAGTAACTCCTCAGTTATCAAACTCCTCAGCAGCTTGGGAGCTTTGGGGCATTTAGTGGTGGGGAAAAGGGACCGGGAGCATGGGAAAGATCTGAGCTTGATAAGGACTCTGCCAAACGGATCCCAAGGCTTGGGGCTCCAGTGACCAGCCAGCCTCCAATAATGCCCGATGAAAGGGAGCTCCTTAGCACTGCCCAAAACCGCCGCGGCACCTTCCCCTCGCCCAGCGCAGAGGATACAGCCCCTTTGTCCCCGAGCAAAGGGACCAGCACCAGCCAAAGGAGAGCTCTCACCTCCGCTCCTGCCCGCATCCCAAAGCCGGGATCCTGCCCGCATCCCAAAGCGGGGCCGCCCTTCCCCGGCCGTGCGCGGTACCCGGCAGCAGCAGGAGCCCGGCGGGTAAACGCCTGTCCTCACCCATCCGGGCCGCGTTCGCTGCTGGAAGCAATTAGAGCAATTAGCAGCACAATTTGCGCTGAGGACGCTCACATGGGGGTGTTTGCCAAAGACCTCACCCATGGCCTCGCTGTCAGCATCTCTGCTCCTTGTGGGGGCTCCCATCTCCCCTTTCCCCAGGGCTGATATTGTTAAGGGACTGCAGTTCAGGGAACAGCAGCGTAGATAAGGCAGCAGTTAATGAATTGCTCATAATGGAAGTACAACAACTAAGCTAATTAAGGGTCTTCATATGTCTCCTCCAACCTTCATTAGCTGCTGTGGTGACCCCGTGCCTGCTCTGACAGCAGAAACCTACCCGCTCTCCCAAAGAGACCCAAAATCTCCCTTCTCCAGAGCAGTCTCTATCAGTGTCAGTTAATGGATGCATCATTTTTCCTTAATTTTCGAAATTAAGGCTAACACTTTTAATTATTATTATTAATAATAATGTCACTTGTGCTATATCCTTTTCATTAGCGGGTGTTTTTAACTTTTAAAAAACACATGTCATCTCAAACAAAATTATCTACTCTTTTACTCTGCAGTGCAGATGCACTTTGGCAGGCTGGACATGACTGCTGACACGTATCACATCCTTAAGGGACAGCTGGACATCCAAGCTAGATTTGGTTCTCAGATTCTGCCCACAATTATGATAAACTGTTCTTGAGGCACTTCTCCACCAGAATCGGCAGTGCTCTAAAAATTGCATTGATGGATTTCTCAGGTAAAAGCTCCTCTCCTCTCAGTCTTTTGTAAAAACAGCAGAATTAACATCCTGACTTAAACACCTGGACTAGCTTTGGAGGTAAATTGAAAAGATGCAGTGGATTCATACGATGTACTGTCAAATTTGAGATTCCCTCTGTACATTGATCAGTGATACAGGCTGCTCAGAAAATGGGAACACATCTAAGCAGAGAGGAATAGATCTGCTGCAAAGGGGCTACAAATTCCTCAGTGCTGAGCCCCCAGCAGTGCTGCTCTGCTGTCCCAGTGTCACAAGAGCCAGATGTCACTGGAGCAGCACAGATGCTGAGCCTACCCAGGGGGTCGCTGCTGGTACCAGTCCTGCTCATGCCCCACAGTCAGAATTACAGGCTATGACCCAGCACAAAATGTTGTCAAAACAAAGTCTAACCTTGCTGGCACCTCCACACTTCTCATTTCTGCCCTGCACCAGCCAAGATCCCAACCCCATTCTGTCTCTTCCCATTCCCCTTCCCTGAGGTCCTTTTGGGAAAGCACGGGCTTGTTATTGCTGAAGGATGCTCAGGTAGCATCTGCACAGCCACGTCTGAAGAGTAAACCAGTCCATGCTTTTCCATCAGAGTCATTTGGAAGGAATAATAGCATAGAAGGGCAGCTAGAAGATTTTGACAAAAAACATCTACCAACAGACACAGCAATTAAGGTTTTGACTGTATTGCTGCTGTCTTTTCTCTCTAAAAGTTTCCTGTGAAAGGGAACCAGGTGCAATGCACCTGTGAAAGGGAATCAGGTGCTTACCACTGCTCTTCCCAGCAGCTTTGCTTTTAGTGTCCCCTCTGCCATCCCAGGGTAGAGCTCACTTCTGAGGTACTCTTGGATGGAGAGACACCAGAAATACTTCTCTGCCATGGTACTAGGTATCAAACTCCTTCACTAGTGGCAAACTCTCACTCAAGATTATCTCAGAAAGTTACCTTTTGGTTTGGTCCATGCTGTCATGAATGTAGTTGCAGAGAACAGCCAAAATAAGTTGTCCCCATCTAGCTGTTCACATTAGATGCAATTAAATAAAATTACTAATAATAAAAAAAAAAAAAAAAAAAGAGGCACGGCAATGACTATTGTCAAGTTACCAACATAGAATATCCATCTCAGTGCAACAAAAAACTAATCAAAAACCTATTTCTTTATAAGGATTTTTTTTTTAAGTTACACCGTTAAAAATAGTCAGGCTTTTAATTTAAAAATCAGGTATTTCAATATACGGGCAGTACTGTGCAGCCGTGAATGCCACTTCCAAGCTGCATCCTGCTCTCCGCGAGCCTTGCACCCCTCCTTGTGGTGCATGGAAGCAACTGTCGTGTGAGAAAAATCTGCTGGGCTTTGGTTCCCAAAAAAGAGCACAGAGACATCCATCATCTCTGGCACCGAGCACCACCTTCTCCATGTTGTGAACGTCTCTGAGCTAGAGATATAAACAACTTCTGCCTCTTTCTAGAAGTAAACTCTAAGCACACGTTTCAAACATCATTAAAACGGAGGGAGTAGAAATGTGTGACACATTGAAACAGTTACACTTCTCAATCTTAATGTTTGTTTAAAGGTTACTTTTGGATGAAAGCTGGTTAGAGAATAAATAGCAGATGCTGAAAGCATTCATTATGTATTTTTTGCAATTAGCAGAAAATCTTGGTACTTTTCTTAAAGAACATACATAATTTTGTGGGATGTTTATTACTGGAAGCAATCTGCTCTTGCTGGCAAAAGCTGGATCCAAGAGCCCAGGGAGGCTTCACAAGGAGTCACACATAGAAAGCCAAAAGCAATGCTTGCTTCAGGAACAGCACTTAAGCCCCTGTGCTTGCTGTCAGAGGGAAGTGGTCAAATGCACTTTCTTTCCACAGAAAATTTTAAATTAGAAAGAACATGGTGAAATCATCCCTGTTTCTTTTCCACAGACATTTTGATTACCCAGCAAAAAAAAAAAAGGTAGTTCCTGATTATACTTTCATTTGAAAAATGCACCCAGGATGTTTCATGCTGTTGTTTTCTTCTCTGCCCAAAGGGCTTCTTCCATGGCCCAGCTACCACCTCCCCTCTGGGGTATGGAGATACTGCTATGCCTTGGGAACTCCTGTGCATCCAGCATGCATGGCCTGGAAGGGAAAAAGGAAGTAAGGAAGCCACTACAGTTCCCAGAAAGTATCTCACTCTCATAAAAATTTGTGTGTGGAACATGAGGTGGAGCAGCAGCTTTAACTGTGCCAGTCCTCCCTCTCCCTGATGATTTCCATCACATCCAAATGATGCTGAAGGGGTTATTCAGACAGAACAGAGGTATTTGAGTTAAACACAGTACAAACCTCAGCATACTTGGTGACCATAGTTGGGAATTTCAGCTGGTTCTGATTTAAGAAGACAACAGCAGTAATGCCCTGAACAGAAACCTAAAGAGTTGCCCTCTGCTCAGTCAGGAGATATTACATCTTCCATACACCCTCGTAGATCCTGATAGTCCTGAAGACCTCCACCATAGATTAAGCTTTAATCCTGATACTTGATCTTATTCTATTCCCAAATCTCTTTTTATACCTCTTGGCACTAAATAAAAGTGAATGATGAGAACAGAAGTCGTCCAAGATACCATTTTCACGAACTATACCCAACCCATCACACTTTGGTAGTCACACAGCAGTCTGTGCCATTTCTTACCACACAGAAACAGCATTGTGCTAAAAGCCCTCCAGAGTAAAGCAGATAATATCTTTTGGGATGGTGCCTTGTATTTTCCAAGAGTTGTCTCGCTGCAGCCGTTATTACAAGAAACTAAACCAAACCCTCCTATTTGTAAATTGGATAGTAAAAGCACAACTCAAACTGGTATTTGGTTTAGGACTGTAGGGTTCACACAGTGCTTAAGAAGCATTTTAGACAAAAGCAAGCTTTTTGCCAAACATTTGAGGGGGAAGAGAAAATTTCTGCTTTGCTGTCTGAACGCAGTCATAAGCCAGGATGCTGAGACTGCCTGGCACTGCTGCCCACAGTGAAATCCACTGTGCATCTCCCACTTCCATGCAAGGCTGATGCTGCTTTCATCCTGCCCAGTTCAGTTTCTGCAGTATTATCCTGAAGAGAAAATCCTGTCTCCACAACCCCTGGCATTAAAGGTGAAAGATTCAACAAGGGGAGATGAGGAACTTGTAGGCAGGGAGTGCTTTTACATTAATTTCTGTGCAGCACAATAATGAAATAGCAGGATCCCACAAGCACTGCTGCCCCATAAAATAGGTATTTATCCAAAGCTGAAGTCTTACAAGTGAGGCAGAATTGACTGAGCTTCTCTAAGCATCTTCTCTCCCCTCTTTAACCATCTTACTTGCCTCCCTTGACGCACAACTCGTCACTGCTGGTTTAACATTAGTGACTGAGCAAGTTTTCTCCTGCAACTGCTCTAAGCTCTGTGCTGAAGCAAGGCACACACAGCTGATCTGATTCACACAGGAGAAAAGAGTAAAGGTACTACACAGAGATTTCCTGTAGCTGGGAAAAAAAAAAGTGCTTTATGTTGGTTTTGTAACAGCTTATGCACCAAGTTCATGTCAGAAACAGGTTCAGGTTGCTCCAGAGGAAGGTTTAAAGGTTTTCTTTATTTAGCAAGCACATAGAGATTGGCAAAAGCACCCCCTTCCCTATCCCAGAGAGCATCTGCAGTTCAGAAAGGTAAGGAAAAGGCATTAAAAGGCAGAAAGCAAAGAGGATAGAGCATACCTCAGCTGAGGAGATTAGAGGACTCAATAAAGACACCTATTGTTACCAACAGAAATACTCTACAAATACCCAGGCTGAAACCCACCATCTTAAATTAAGCAATCCATGAAAAATAGCAGAGAGATGCAAGATAAAATTCTTTCTCCTGTATCTCCCCTGGCAGGCTTATAAAGCTCTGCAGATCACAAGAGTGTGCACTCTGCTGCTATATGAAACCATAGTATGTATACATATATATGTATTAATATTTTTACATTATCTGTCTCCTTTGTTACCTGATCAGGCAAATCCTCTTCACATTGTCTTGCAGTTTCCATTTGCAGCCATTAACCCTGGGATGTTTGGACTGTGGCAAGGGCACAGCCCCGGGTCTCCAAGCCCTGCTGCACCACAGGTGAAGGAATAACCTGCTTGTGCCAAGGAGCCAAATGCTGCCCCTGATCACAGCCTTCAGAGACATCTGTGCCACAACAGGAACACTCTAATACTCAAACTGGTCCTGAACCTCACACCAGAGGAGCAAAGTAATCCCCTAAGCTGCAACTTTCCTAAATGCTGGCAGCCAGAAACTGCCAACTGGTAATGACAGCTGGCAGCTCTGCTCTGAACTGAGTGGTTTTTCCATTTAACTCTCCCCTTCTCCCCAGGTCAGCCTGGGCAGCAGCACACAGATGTAAGACACCATTTTCCACAAGACCTCAGAACTCCCTTATGAGACAGCTCTTCTTATTAAGGACAAATTGCTCCTCGTGGGGGATATCTTACAATGAGGCAATCCTCAAGTGCATGTTTATGGTCTCCTCTGCTTGCTCCTATCCCCGAAGTGAGAGCCTTAACTCAAAATCTCTGTCCAAAATGTACAAATCCAATGGGCAGCTTTGTCTCTTTCAGTCCATTCTTGAGGAGATGCTACAAGTTCAGGGTGAGGTTTCAGCAAAAGTTTAGCCTCTGCAGTTTACCAGCAGAAAGGTATCGAGCACTACTGAAAAATCCCCTGCTTTCCCCCACCCCTTTCAGACCACCTCTGCAAATCTTTCTAGTGTAAAGTTTCAAGTTGGAAGGGATCATCTACCTTAGAGGTCTTTTCCAACCCAAATGATTCTATGATTTTAAGTTCAACAAGTTGTTTAATGGGAAGCTACACATGACAAAACAAACTCTTTTATAACATAAAATGGGCTATTTTAAAATGAACCTGGCAGCCTCTCAGTTTCTTTTCTAGAGAATATTATGCTGTGCAAATCTCCTTTAAGAACAGCCTGGAGTAGAGCACGTACACACATGCTGCAGAGCCAGCAGAATGGCGGTCAGGGGATCAGCTGCAGATTGAGCAAGGAATTATGAGAAATCCAGGCCAAAAATGTCTCCAACAGCAGGTGCACAATAGGTTTGTGTTTCCTACACCACTCCAAGTCACTCTTCTTTCAGACACGTGCCAAATGAATTATCACTGCACAACTATATGAATACAGTCGTTTGATAAACCTGTATAATCAAGAAAAGGTATCAATGCCACAGGCAATGGCCTGATCTCCTGTGCTCAAAAGGACCTTCAGGACTTCAGTTTGATGGTGAAAACTGAACTTCTATACACATATATGTGCATGTGGCCACGTGAAGTATTTAACTCTAATAAATACTTACTTTACACAGATGGATATATATGAAAAATATCCTTTTGATAGATAACTGTAAGGCAAGCACTCATTAAGCCACAGAACAAAGTTTATTGGATCTCCTCAAATTCTTTATACAGTTTTGCTGCTAAATGGACACAACACATTCGCATATTGCCTTTAATTTTTATTTCAATCATAAGTCCATCTTGAAAGAAGTGATAACACATTTAATGGCATCTTCAATAAATAAAATGACAAAAAAATCTAGTCCTTGCACAGACACATTACAATCCACTCCAAATTCAATACTGCCAAAACATTGTTGGGTGTTTTTCTAAAACCTGCTTCAGAGGTTGTTTTAGCACTTAAATACACCGGAAAGTATATGATGAGAGAAAATTCTGAACAGAACTTGTGAAAACCAGTAACTAAGAAGCAAGAGTTAATGAAATCTCTCTAATTGGATTAAAGAACCCAGATTGAAGTATTCTTTGAAAAACCCTGATTCTAACCTTCATATTAAAACATGCAGTTTTGCTGGATCCTATCCATGTCAGCATACTTAATACAGAGTTAACAAGAGTTAAATTCCAGGTTTTCTTATTTTATTTTTTTTAAATGAGAAATTCATGAAGTGAGAGCATTGGCCTCCCACACTCACAAAAGCAGTCATGTCCATATATTCTGCAGTAGTAAACAGCTCTTTGTGGCCAGTCCACTGCCTGAACTCCTACCAGAGTGGAAAAGCTACTGCAGTTTACCCTTGGTTCTGCACCCATTTCTTCCCCAGTCCAGGAGCCTCAGCAACCTCAGTGAGAAAAGAATTCCTGAAAATACAAATCTGACTGCAAAATGAGGACCAATACATCGGATTCTAATTAAAAACTAAGCTTAATTTAAACCTTCTTCTAAATGAAGTCGTGACTAAAGAAAAGCTGAGCGTCAAAATTTCCAAATTGCAATTCTGCGTCATTAGCATGTCACAAACCAATTAGAGTGTCAGTTAATGTAGGAACAACCACTCCAGCACTAAAATCAGTTAAAACTCTCATCTTCATGCCATCAGTGGAAGCTTAGGGCACAAAAGGAATGCATGGTTGGGCCCCCCCAGACCTATGCATACTATATAAGGGACAGGAAAGCTTAAACAAAAGACAAAATTGCACCACATCTGTGCAAACATTTCAACCAGGTTGTTTCAACCAGTTTCCTGCTCACCTCAGCTCCTCCTGCTGACTGCATTTGGCTTATTCAAGAGAATATGGGGAAGCAGGACTCTGTTTCAGGGAATGAAACTTTTTTCTGCAATTATCTTCCCCTCAGCTGACCCCACTGCAACAAAAGTGCAATAACTTACAAACTTCTCAAACAAACAACTATTAAAATTACACATTTTAAGGGAAACATATTCACTAGTTTAACCTTAAAAATATTTCCCCAGGTAACAAACCTTAAAGCATTTGGTAACACAGTATTTCAATAATAATAGAGAGAATCCATTCCACTTGTTACAAAAGACAGAACTGTCAGAAGATTTTGCTTACTGTACACTTTTTAAGAACTTTGCCATCTTGTGAAGACTATGCTGCAGTTCTATCATTTAAGATAAATGAGTATTGAAATCTAAACTGACTTTCTTAATCTTTTGCAAATGAAAACAAGGAAAAATCCAGGGCCATGTCATCCAAGAACTTGCAAGACAGTTTACATCCAGAGTCATAAGGAAGCACCACTTTCCAAAAAGTACTTTGTATGTCTGTTCCTGAAAAGCATATTTAATAGTTTTTTGACAACTGCTAAAACAGATTCTCATACTAACTGTAGCTTGACTTAGAGAATTCAGGTCTGGAGATATATAAGGGAATTTTGGGCAAAATTATACTTAAAAAAAAAAAAAAAAACCTGCTAAATTTGGTCCAAGCATCCATGAAAACCTAAGGTATATGGGTCCTTCATTGATTAATGCTGTTCAGTTGATCTTTAAGAAGAAAGTAGGAGTACAGCAATAAGGAAGAAGAAGGACTGCCCATGATAGGCACAGAACTGTGACAGAATAAACAGTTTCTTTAGAAAGATGTACTAACTGTGATTCTGCCATGTGAGCAACTGAACTTGCAGTAATGGAGAACCCTGAAACTTTATACTATAGACATAAGAAATTATTTCCTATTTAAAAAACAGATCCATTTCTGATCAACTGTTTTACCAATCATCATTAGATATGTGAAAAAAAATAAAAAAATCTTTTAAAATAATTACAAAGAGTGGACTGCAGTAGCAGCTATTCAAGCAAGATTCAAGCACAAGTTTAAATGGAGTTTCAAGCTGGGAATTAGCCTTCTTTGTCGAAAATTTGTACAACTTTTTCAAAAACCTAAAACGATAAAGAAGAATTTTATGAAGCATTCATCAAACAGTTACTCCAAGTTAAACCAACATAAACAGTATTTGACACTACTTTCAAAAAAATACAGGGTTTTTTTAAAACATTCACAGTAATTCTGTAACAGTGATACTGGCATCAGTTTTGGAAAGCGGGCAGAAGAGCAACACTACTTGAGAAGAGCAAAAGCTCATGAAAATGAAGAAGGCAAGACCCTGTTAAACACAGAAACACTGGAAATGTGTTTAGTTCAGCTCACACTCAAGCAGAACAGATCAATTTCCTCAAGTTATTCACATTTTATTGGGTCCTTCAAGAGTCCAAACAAGAGTTCCACAACATCCCTGAGTAATAACATAACTGCTTCATTAGCAGGCTAATCACACACACACACATACATACACATCTCAGAAGAAATGTCAAAAATATGCACCCTGCCATCCCCATGTTTTTTTTGGCATATATACTTACTTCATCAACAGATTTAGAGGCATCCACTTTTCTGACTTTTCCCATTCTTTCATACAAATCTATTATCGGCTTAGTAGACTGCAGATATGTATTAATTCTAAGAGAAAGCACAAGGAGAAAAAGAACACATTACATAGAAAAATATAAAGAGAAGGGAACTGAAAAGTTTTGAAGCCAGTACCTCTTCTCCAGGCTCTCCCGGTTATCATCACTCCTACCACTGCTCTTGCCTCTTTCAAGACAGCGGCCAATACATATCTACAAAAAAACATCAAAAGGATGACTGCAGCCAGGAACACCAGCTGCCATCCTGAGAGCAGGAACAGACAAAAATCCTGTAAATCTAAATTGGCCTGGCACACAAAACACAGTCCAGATTTGGTGGGGTAACCACAAGTCACACAGGAAGTTAGTGTCTTCTAGAGAAGGATGATGGTTTACAGTCCAGTTCTTGAGAACAGGATTGAGGTCAGAGGAAGTAAAAGCAACACCAAACTCTGTGATTTGACTGATCCTCAACCTGAGACATAAAAAAAGAAAACTACCTGATTTTCAGGTTTTCTTGAAAAGCAGCATGTCAAATGGGACTATTAGTATATGTCTGCACTAAAGGAAAGTCACTGTCTGTTCTCTCAAGAATTTTGTAAGGCAAACTGACAATACTAAGTTACTGTCACTTAAAATGTTCTTATCTGACATTGCTATAATGAAGACTTCAAAATCTAAGTAAAAAATGAAGTACTAACCATAGCTAGAAGTGTCCCAATGAACTAAGTTTTTTAAACCTTTAGCTAAATAAGCAAAGCTGACACATGTACACTCTGTGCATACTCTTATCCTACTCATGCAAGAGGAAAAGAGTTAAAAAATATTTTCCTACTCAGTACAATCATGGTAAAGATCATTTAGGCATTGCGTATCTTTAGATCTAGTAAAAAATCAAAATCACAAAAATTAAGCCCCACAAAGTGAAAAAATTAATTTAGTCTTATTTAAGGTTTTAACAGAAAAATTGTAATCCCTCATGTGCTCTTTAAGATTACAAAATGATAGCAAATAAGTAAAAAAAAAAAAAAAAAAAAAAAAAGAGACCAAAATCTCAGGAAGTTGGGGAAAGGGGCAACAGGAAAAAAAAAGTCAGCTTAAGGTGCTGGGATACTCATAACAGTTTTTATGTTCAAGGGCACTGACAAATTAAAAAGACAGCATATCATGGCATGTGTTAAATGAATGTAATACATCACTGTCAAAATGCCCTTGTAATTTAATGACTTGCTGAATAAAATGTTGATTACTGACTATCCTCATAGTTATGAGCACAGCTCATAACTATGAAAATAAAGATTGCTGCACTTCAGAATTAAAACAGACATTGCACCAAGTCATTTTGGACTAAACAACAAATTACTAAGAGTAAACAGAATAATATTTTCTGAAAAGTAACAAATAATTCTGTAAAATGTATTTAAAGTTTTGATAAATTTTCTTTAAGAATGCAATTGCCTGGAGTACTTCCTCAATATGATTTATTCACATATGATTACACCAAGTGTTATTAGCTGTCTATTCCAATAAACAGGCAACCTTTCATGTGCTAAAATAAGTTGCCAAAAAACCCTTCAAACACCCAGGCCAAGTTTTCCTTCTACTCTTACATTAGCCCATTCTCCCTGTCAGAGCTTAATTGTTCTTCTTGAATGATTCCCACAATATTGCAAGAAAGGAAGTGACAGAATTACACACTTCATTACCTCATTGTCACAATCAAAAAAGAGAACAAAGGAAACATCCGCTTTTCCATCCATAGTCTTAGTCCAGCCTTGAAGATTATCTTCATTCCTGGGAAATCCATCAATCAAAAACTTGTTCTTCTGGGAATTGGCAGCCATTGTTTGATCCATAGCCTGATAAAAGATAATTCAATTCACAATCTCCTGCACATATTTATCTACTTATTAATTTACCCCCAAGATGTTGACATGGTAAGTTGAGAAGCATTTATTTTAGGATTATTGCAGATTTACAAAATGTGCTTTTGTTTCACTTTCAATGCATGCTGGTTAATTCACTGATGCGCCAACACAGCTACTGTTCAAACTGAATTAATTATTTCACAAAGCTTAAAAATCTCGTAACAAACAAATCTCATAATAAATCCCAGCTTTAAAGCTTATTTTCTACAAGATACCGGGAAGTGTCTTTACACAATAAGACATCAGAACATCCCTGATCTGAAGTTAATTTGGAAGGAAAAACTCCAGATAAATTTAGTGCCATGAACAGCAGCCTTTTTTTGACTTAAAAGAGATACTCTCATTGTTTTCATGGACATCCAACAGAGGCTGAAACTTTTCCTTTCACAAGAACATCAGTAGGTGGTCATCTCCTTCACCTGACTATCTATTTTGACAAAACTTACAAATCTTAGTGCCTTTAAGGCCTCCAACATCCAAATCAGATATGACTGAACGGACCAAGAGGTCCAAAAGCTAGTGCAGGAAAATAAGAAATATAGTTTCACTGCTTTTCCTAGAGCTACTAAAAAATACAAGAAAATAAACATAACCAGTTTTCACAGATCCCCAGGTATGAGAGGCCATCAGCTCTCCAGCAGTCACAAAGAAACACAAGTGAGTGCTGAGAGAAGCAGCTCCGTGTCTGCCCATTCATACTGCTCACACTGGAGGAAATGCAGTTCTGTCAGAAGACAGCCACTGCTTTGTTGCTTACTCTGCAGGAGTGACCCAGCAAGGAAATAGCCCTTCCCTTACCCTCTTCAGCAAGCTGATTGTTATTTCAACTGGCACGATCTCCCCCTCCTTAATGTAGTTCTCAATGAGTTCTCCATACTGGGAGCCCGGCCTTTTCCGCTCGTCCCGGAGAAGGTCACCGGCAGAAAGGTGTGTGTAGCCGTACTTCTGCAACAGGAAAAACAAACACAGGCTCCCTTCAGTCAGAGCATTTGTGCAAACCTAACATCAGCCAGCAGTGTCAGCCCTGTTTACCCTTGCATTGCAACAGGAAAACCCAGGGAACAGCATCTTGCCAGCGGTGGATCTGCTCCATCTTCAGTGTGCAATCTGACAATAAAGCACACTCTGCACGTAACACACACAGTAAGAACCAGAGTCATTAAGGATGGAAAAGACCTCCAAAATCATCAAGTCCAGCCTTTGACCAAACATCATAGTGACAACTAAACCAAAGCTTTAAGTTCCACATGCAGTCATTTCTTGAACTCTTCCACGAATGGTGACTCCAGCACCTCCCTGGGCAGCCTTTTCCAGTGTCTGACAACCACATCAGTGAGGAAATTCTTCCAGATGTCCAACCTGACCCTCCCCTGCTGCACCTTGAGGCCATTTCCTCTTGTCCTGTTGCTGGCTGCCTGGGAGAAGAAGCCGACTCTTATCTTAGTACAAACTCCTTTCAGGGAGTTGTGAATGACAAGGTTTCCCTTAAGTCTCCTTTTCTTCAGGCTAAAACCCCCCAGCTTCCTCAGCTGCTGCTCACAGGATTCACTCTCCAGACCCTTCACCAGCTCCATTACCCTTCTCTGAACACACTCCAGCATCTCAATGTCTTTTTGAGGTGAGGGGCCCAGAACTGGACATCCTTGGGGAAAATGCTCAACAGGGCTTTGGTCAGGTATTTCTGTACCATTTTCAAAAGCAGTTTTGTTATGTTTGGAAACAAGATAAGACAATAATTTTGTTTAATTACCTACTTAAAGAAAATACATAGGGTGATTGCAGGTCCTTTGGAGCTGGAAGAATGTCCCAAACACAGGCTAAGTCAGAAATCCCTATGTTCATGTTGTGGTTTCTGGCACCAGCTTCCTCCCCTACCTTGGTGAAATCACCTGTAACACAGCAGCTACACAAACAGTCCTCCAGCCCCTGCTACCTCCTTCCCTGGGATGACCATGGAGAGCAGCCCTTGTGGAAAAGCAGTGACTTCTCCTAAGGATGACGTGGTAGATTAAGGTAAACAGCTACACTGGTTCCACCGTCTGTCACACCACATAGAGTAAACAGAGAGATCAGATTCAGATCTATCAAGATGATAGCAGTGTGCAGGAAAACAGCACACACCATTGCTCTTTCACCTCAAACTACAGCTAAAATAGTCACTTATGAAAACTACTGATGGAAGTATTTAATAGACATGAACTTCTCAGGCATTTATCATTGTAAATAGATACCTAGTTCAAGCACACAAATGCATTCCTATCAAAGAGAAATGCACTGTTACAAATAATTTTCTCAGCTCATTTAACACTGCAAGAAAACTAACAAAGTGCACTATGCTCCTTGACCAAATATAAGTCCATCAAAACAGGCAATAAAGACATCTCCTTGGCATTACCTAAGCTAGCTATACATCCAAAACACAGCACGCACATAACATTCTCATCTGAAAGTTTTTACACAAAACAAAAGCAGCAGCAAAAAACTTCAGGGTTATCAGTTTGGCTGCAGCAACATCCAAAGCAAATTTCAAACAAGGTGTCTGAGAGGCATAATAATGTGACTACACACTTGCTGAGGCTGTGAACTTTGGATTTAAAAACTTGGCTACTGAACTAAGTACAACAGAAATATTACACAACCCACTAAGTGACTTTAAAACATTTCAGTTGCTTTCCAATTTCACCCACAAAAGCATGGAAAGTTAGTTCTGCCATAGTCATAATTTAAGAAGGGATATAATTACTTAAATCTCCAAAACTGTACACATTTGGCAAGAAACAGGAGCAAGATTTTGCTGTAAATAAGTGTGAAGGAAAAGCTTCGCAGACATCCTCTGTAAGCTCACTGTACTCTTGCTTTAATGTACATTGCATTTGGATATGCCTAACTAATTGCAAATCTAAATATTTATAACCTACAGAAGCCATAAACCAGAATAAATTGTTCCTTATAAGCAAGAAACATTACTCTGCTGAATGCTAAATTAACATGTAGCTCTTCTTGCTAAAGTTATAGAATGATGATTTTTTTTAACATCAGGTTTCTACAAAGAAGAAAACAGGAGGAAAATATAATCCCTTAGGTTTTAGAGGATTACCAAACCATTTAATTTTCCTTGGCATTCCCCTTTACATGCATGAAAACAAAATGGAGTCAGAAAATTTTTGGAATTCTCCGTCTTTTGCAAGGGCAAACTAAAGTAGTTTTTAACAGCTGAACTGGAAAGCAAAAGACAGAAGTGTTTTAAAGTGCTTTTGTACAAATAGACTTGTTTGAGATAATAATAAATTATATTCAAGACTAACTCTCAGAATGGCTTAACCAGGCAATAAGAAAAACAAACCTCTCCTTCAGGGGCAAAACATCTTTTTGTGAACTGTACTGAGCCAAGAGCCAAAGAAAACACGTGGGTTTAAACAATGCAAACAAGGGGGGAGAACGGCTTGGCTGCTGCTCCACACACAGAAGGCTTCAGAGATGTGGAGCTCGTGCTACCCTTGCCAGTTTTAATCAAGACGTTCAGGGCACAAAGTTTTCTTTCATTTTAGGTCATAGAAACCTTCAGCAGGCATCCTGAGCCGCAGCAAATCATCGCAGCGCCGAGGGCTCGCAGAAGAGACTGTGACAGAACCACACAAAACACGGGTCAAAACGCTCTCAGGCCTGGACAAGGTCTGCCCTGGGCAGCAGGACTTCCCAGCAGGGCCAAGCACATCCTGATGCAATCCCCACAATGTGACTCATTGCCACTCCTGCATCCTCCTCTGCAATCAAAAAGGGAGCAGGACTCTTACCAAATAATGAAAAAGGTGGCCAAATAATGAAAAAGCAGTTTCCCTAGCTCTTACTAGGCACAAAATGTCACACTGAAAGGACAACTCGAAAAAAAAATAGGTCAAAAAATAATTTCCAAATACGTGGATGCCAAGCACCTAAAATCTGGAGAGATTTTGATATTACAGAGAAGAAAAAAGAAAATGTAGAATTAACTATTCTAAAATGCATTTCAGAGATAATGTTTTCTGCTATGCTGCCAGACTGGTGTGATCTAGAAGAAAAAAAGATTAAATCGGTAAGTTACTATTACACAAGTTCTCATTACTACACAAGTAGTGCAAACCCTTGGTGCTGTGATGATTTGCTCTAATTCAGGACACTTGCCAAGGGTTTCTCTCAGCTAAAATAAAAGAAAATTTTGTGCCCCAAACACCTTGATTAAAACTGGCAAGAGTAGAATGAGCACCACATCTATTTATTAGACAAGTTCTCACTATTTCTAAAACCATTTTTTGAAGTATGGGTCTCCAAATATAACTTACAAAAATCAACTGTGAAAGAAAAAGTGCTGTCTTCAACACCACTCAAGATCATTCTCCTCTTTTGCTTTAAAAGAATAAAACATAAAAATATTTTTTTTAAAATCCCAGTGAAATGAAAAGGCAAACTCAAATTTCCATCAATCCCATCACAGCAGTAGTGGATAGAGCAGATCAGATTACCACTTGCTGTTTGATCAGCCTGGCCAGTCACAGCAGGACAAACTGCGACACACGAGCTGTGAGCTCCACATCTCCAAATTCCAACCCGAGACTGCAGCTTCCCCAAGATGCCCTTCCAGCTTCCTTCTGTCAGCTGGGATTTGCAACTTTCACTCTGCAGACAGAACACGCTTTGTTTTCAGCAAATACAATAAACAGATGCATAAAAATGGAAATCCATGAGTCACATCAGGCTGGAAGCAGGTGGAGTCTGCCCCAGCAATCTCGGGCAGCCAGGGAGGATCAGAGGTGCCAGGAGGGATCAGAGGTGTGCAGCAGCTGACGCTGGGACTCCTTCCACACCCCCTTCCGTGGGGCACGGGTTTATTTCTGATTGAGCCCTGGTGGTCCTGCAACAAATCTTCCCACTAAACACACAGCTTGAGACTTCCTTAAGAGAGCAGAAGCCAAGAAGCAAGAGAAACACAAATTACTGCTTTGACCTTGACTCCTATCTTGGCTTATCATTGTTAGTTTGAAAATGAAAGTCACAGGGCTTAAGATTTAAACAAATAAAATACAAACTTTTATTGCCCTAGTTCTGACCTGTCATATCTTGGGCAATCTTAATAAATAACCAAAATTTGCTACATACACCATTCAAGAACTAGTTAAAATAAAAACAGAACTGTGAAAAGCAGTTCTTCTTGTGCAGCCTTTGGGGTTTCTTTAACCTAGAAAGCTCTTGTCAGTCCTACTAGCATGTGGAATTAAATCTTTGGGGTACAGACTATAATGCAGCAGTAGACCTTCTGTCAGCTTATTCCAGTTTTTAAAAATGAAGAAATTTTCTTAGTTTGAAATATGTTCTTGTCTCTGGAACACAAAAACAAACAAAACCCCACATTAACAAACCAAAACACACAATGGACATCCCACTGACAGTGCCTCCAAAAGAGAAGGGTGGCAAACAGAGCACCCCAGCTGCTTCAGGAGCACTGACTCAAGTCCAAAATCTAATGCCTAGTGTTCTGCAAAATTGAAATGTTCAGGGATAAACCTTCAGGAGGTAGATTTAAACACTCACCATGTTTTTTAAAATAAGTTCCAAAGTTCAGAAATACAAATTTATATTCTAAAAATCAACTATGAAAACTTAAAGCTAAGTAGAATACTAATACATGATACTCATTAAAGAAATTTCAGAAGCTGAGTTTAAAGCAAACAATTTAAACCCTGTTTTTATTTCAAGGAAGTTAACGCTGTATCACAGCAGACTTCTAGAAGACAATTAACACATGACAGCAAAACCTAAATCCTCTGCTACTTTCAGAGGACCATTTCTGATACAATGAATACTTCTTTGCATTGTTTCCTTTACCCTGGGAAATCTCCTTATCATATATCCCAAAGCAACTTAACAGCTTTTTCCATTTGGGTATTAACTTATGCCTTTATAAAAATGAGAAGGCTGAGCATCCCACTTTGCGGAATTAATTTTAGATTTAACCATAAACACACAGGATAGGGCTATGGTGGAGGTGAATTATATTTTAGGTACACAGAGAGCAATGCCTTGCATAGCCCAAATCTCTACAGATCACCTCGCCAAAACAAACAGACAAAAAAGTACAACTCAAATCTTGCTTGGAATAAAGACAAATTATTTAGTTACTATTCTACCCATCAACCAAAGAGCTTTGCATCTCAAGCAGAGGTTAGAAGGATTTAAAATTTAAGCACAAGAAAGCATATTTTGTGCAGATTTGCTGAATGCATTTTTTTTCTTGACTTTACCGTAATGATTTTTTTACGCAAAGTTCAGAAGTCAGCAATAAAGCACATTTCATTATCTCACAGTCACAGAAGATACACTGTGGAATGCATGAAGGTTATTGCAAGAACCTGCATTCAAATGACATCATTCAACTATAGCTCAAATATTCTGCCTCACACGACACCACGCAACAGCCCCAGATGATGGCAGGCTGCACCTAACAAAGCTGTGGAAGGTTTCAGGAGTTAATCTGCAGAGCTGGAAGGGAGAGGATAAGAACTTAAGAGGGAATTCTGCTTCATCCCTCTCTAAATAGGAGGAACTGCTCCAGAACAGCAGCAATTCTGCTGTATTTGCATTTCCCTGACAATTCTGTGTCTGTGGAACATGCAGGAGTTAAGTCTTCCCTCCATATCGGAGAAAACCAGCCTGGTTCAGCTGTCTCATCTAACCTTATCTGTGGAGATAAAGAATCCTAATCACTTACCCACTGTTCCCTTTCTTACATTGTGTCAATACCCATTTCCACTTGTTATTAGGTCTTCTTCCTTCAAATAATTTCTCCCTTTGTGTCCAAATTTGGCACGAATACATGCCTTCTCCACATTCAGCGACTCCAGCACACACATATTGAGCAGTTAAGATTTACAGTAGTATTTAACAAATACATATTTCACCTACAACATGGGATACCCATCTCCATTTTTTGGGAATGTAAAGCACAGTCTGCAAAAAAATTACAAAACGTCTTTAAGAAATTGTTCCCAGGTACTTAGTACATAATATCCCTTTTACTCTACAAAACACAGACACCCTTGGTTTTTAATAAAAATGGTTTGATGCTAAATTCATACAAGAGCTCACCTCAGCCAAATGAGACTTCTTCCACATGTGATGTGCTCTGTCCCAAATCTCCAGTATGAATAGCAACCAAAACGTATTTATAGCTCATACTGACTTTTTGTTCAGCACAACCTTCAGCTCTACAGCAAGATACTGGGTCAGATTAATTCCAAATGTAAACTAATATTATTCCGTCCATTTACAACAAGGATGAATGAGGTTTATTATTACTCAGCTACAGCCCCCTTTTCTCTGTGGCAAACTGCCAACAGGGTTTAAAACACAAATAAAAATACACTTTAAACCTAAAGGCAGCATTGACTGCACACAGGCTGCTCACTCGCCTGCAGCAGGGCTCTCTGGGGGCTGCCAGGGGCCACGGGGAGGATTTGTGCTTAGACAAGCTGTGCTGCTGCTCTCCAGTACCTCTGCTGTGTTTCACCCACACTTCCCTGTTCATGTGCCCTTTTTCTGAAGTTTTCCAGCACACTTGCATCAGTCCAACTGTTCTTTAAACTACCTCAGACCCTCCCTGCCTCCCAATGTAGCCAGTGACTCTCGTGGAGGTGTCTGAGCCAGCAGGAAGGCTGTTCTTTGCATTCAACAGGTCTGAGTGCTTTCTACTGTCAGCTCACTGATTCCAATAAACTTCTTTCCACGTAGTGAACAGGATTAGCAGAATTAAAGCAAAGTTGCATTTATTCAAATTTGGATTTCTTTTTCCAGGCTTAGAGAAGAAAATAAATACTACACAACTGACATTTTTCTTTTTGCGTTTCTAGCTGGAAATATGATTTGAGTAGCAATGGCTCATTTGAACTCCTCCTTATAAAGTGGTCTTTATCCAATTATATCAGCCTATCCAGCTATAGGCATTTATCCTCCTAAACACAGGCCAGCAGCCACACAAGGTACTTCAGCCCTGAGGCTACACTAATGGTTTGCTGAAAGCCATTAATGACAGCCTACAAGGTTCCCCTATAGTTTAAGCCCATTTGTTTGCTATGTGCCAAGGGCTGAATTTGACCTTACAAAAAAGGCTTTATGAGCACTGTGAACCTTCCATCCCACAATTTAATTTAATGAATATGCTGGTTTGAATGCTAGTCTGTAATTTGAGGTTTAAATCCTTCAGAACAAAAGTCATAACGGTATTTTTCAGTCTGGACCAAATTCACTTAACTTAGTTATACAACACGGAGGTCTGGGATGTAGCAGCAGCGTGGATAAACTATAACAGCACTCCCAGGTAACCACCAGAACAGAGGACACACACAATGAGTCTGTTCCAGGAATTTTGGGGTTCTTTCCCACCAACAGATTCAGGAACAGGGGTATCACCACAGCTCTTAGCCAAATCTTTCCGTGAAGGTATGCATAAATTTTGATCCTATATAGCTTTTAATTAGAAAAGTACATACAACTGCTCAGTAAAAAAAAAAAAAATAAATAAAATAGCTGTTTCAAATCCAACACACACACATGCTTGGAAGCATTCATCCCTAACTATTTCTGTAATTATCCACTTGGATACACTGTAATTATCCCTGCGGTTTTTGGTGTTTAAAAGGACAGTACTACACCATGTATCATCCACTGCTCTTTCTTGCGTATTTGTTGTCTCAAAAAGCTGGAAAAAATGTATTTGGAAAACTGAAAATTTGATAATATAACTGAAAGTTTAGTCAAATTATACTGTCAGTCTTAGGCTCTTTAAAAAGAAGGATGAACGATCTATGAGATCAGGATATCCTTTGACCTCTATCATATTGTGTCACAGGAAAAAAAAAATTGTTCTATTTTTAACATATTACTTCCACAACTTACTGAGATGGCACTGGGTATAAAAGCCAACACCCTGCAATGTCTGCTGTACCAGCTGTAACATTTATGGGACAGGCCCCGGGAGACACGGACCTTGATCCATGCGAAGTGCACGTATCCTCAATGGCTATCAGACACATCAGCTCCTCTCCCAGCCCGCAGCTCCGGCTGCCCGAGCATCCGGGTGGCAGCCACCGACGTGGCCGTGCAGACGTGTAGGGAGCCACCCACTCGGGATGGGCTGCGGGACCGGCCCGGCAAGGCAGCACCCAGGGTGGACGCCGGCGCAGGCAGACCCACCAGCAGAGTGATCCCAGAGGGAAAAAGGGAAAGGGAAAAGGGGAAAGGGAAAAGGGGAAAGGGAAAAGGCTAGGAGGCCTGACAGGGGCTGGAACGGGAACAGAAGGGCTGCCCCACCACTTCACCCACTAAAGGGGAGATGTGGGACAGTTGCTTTTATTTATGGCCTCGAAGGAGCGAGGAATGGATGGACACTCGACAAGGCAGATGGGGGTCCCGCCACGCGGCAGAGCGGGACACGACCCCCAGCGACCACCCCAAAGAGGGTGACGGACCCACAGGGGGATCCGACACCTCCCAGGGCCCCACGCAGCCGGGGCGCCGCGGGTCGCCGGGCCGCGCAGCCCCTCCACCTCACCTCCACGATCCGGGCGCACTGCGTCCCCTTGCCCGCCCCGGGCCCGCCGAGGACGAAGACGACGACGGGCTTCATGAGGAGAAGGAGGCGGCGGCGTTGCAGCAGCAGGACAGCGGCGGCGGGGCGGCGGCCGTGGGGCGGCCGAAGCGCGGGCGGGGAGCGCTGGGGCCGAGGCCGGGACCGTGACCGGGGCTGTGACTGTGGCACCGCCGCCGCCGCGCTGTCCCCGCGGAGGGAAAGTGCTTCCGGGTCCCGGGCGGGGCGGGGCGGGCACGTGGGCGCGGGGCTGGCGGCGGCGGCTCTGCGGGGACTCACAGTACCGGACCCTGGCTGGGAAAGGCCGAGGCCGGCGCGGTGTTTCAGCGGGACGGGGCGTGTCGGTTCCGTGTTCGCCCCGGCAGGGCCCTTTCCGCCATGGCCCGGCCCGGCGGCGGCGCCCCCGCTGCCATGGCAACGCCGCCGCATCGCCGCACTGCGCCTGCGCGCTCCCCGCCCCCTGGCATTTTTAAACCCCCTGCGCGCGCGCTGGCAGTTGGTTTCCCCGGGGCGCGCTCTGATTGGCTGGACCAGCCGTTCCCCGCCGTGCGCCGATTGGGCCGTGACGGGCGGAGGGGGCGGGCCCTGCTCTCTGATTGGGCAGCGGGGCAGCGGGCCGGCCGGGGCCGCGGAAGGCGCCGGGGCAGGCGGGAGCCGCGCTCGGAGCCGCCGCCGGAGCCGCGCTCCCCTCACGGCTGCTGCCCGCGGGCTGCAGCGGCGGGCCCCGCTGGGGACAGGGAGGAGAGGGCAGAGTTACAGCCCCGCAGCCCTGCCCGGGTCCCGTTCGGCTCTGCCCGGTCCGGATCGGAGGTACCGCTCGGCGCCGCATCGCCGCAGCCCCGCCGGGCGCAGCGCTCCCGGTGCCCCTCTGCGAGTGCGGCTCGGGGTGTAAAGAGCTGTGGGAGGAGTGGGGGTGGGCTTCTGCTTCGTGCTTGTCAACTTGAAATAGTGGGGCTTTAAAAAGAAAATGTCCTCTTTTACAAATTTAAGTTTGAGGCTTGTTCGTTGTTGTTAAGTTGTTGGGCTTCTAAGGGGAGTTTATAAACTGCCGCTGGAAGCATCCGAGGTGGCCGAGCTCCTTGGAGGACTGCCTTAAAAATAAAGTTATTTCCTGGCAAGTTGAAATGCTGAGGAAGCCCCTATGCTTGGCAATATTTCATGCTTGAGATAGCTACAAAACACGTCTTGCTTATTTGTTGAAAGGTATTGAGGTAATTGACAAATTATATGGGCTGTCAGTTGTTCTGTATGTTGCTTTGTTCAAGCACCTCAAAAAAAATCTAATCCTGGTAGTGTAAATAAGTTAATGTGATTATATACTGATTTCTTCAGGGCTCTTTGAAGTCTGACTGCAAGTTTTGCACCATAGTATTTGAGTTAAGCCAAGGCTTTATTTCAGAAGTCTTCAAAGTTTAAATGGTTTGAATGCTGACTTGAAATATGAATGCTAAAACAGGGCTTTGGGAAGCTGATCTAGCGTTAAATTTGCTAAACCAATTTTTTTGTGCCATGGGAGTTTCTAACTAGTGATAACTTTCTCTCCCTAAATGATATCCAAGCAGTTTTTCCTTAAGCTTTATCTGCGAGCTTGTATTTTGGCCTACACATCTTCCAAGGTTGCACGAAGAAACTCAGGTGAACAGTGAAGGTTTTGTGTTGACTTTGTAACTCTGACAACTTCATAGGATGAAGTTTCTGCTTCGTTGGCCTGGACTTGAAACAAAAAAAGTACCAACATTTTATGTATCCTGTTCTTTGGTTTTCTTACTGTGTCATGCCTTAGTTCCTTCTTTTAAACATTCTAAGATAATGATGTACCTTAATCCTTTTTTTTTAAATCTCTGTTATCTTCCCAGATTTGTTCCCAAAAGGATGGTCCCTTTCAGTTTCCCTCTGTCCAAGTGTGCACTTTGGGACCCAGTCCCCATGGGCGATGTCATTGGTGCACACGTCACCTATTACAGGTATCCATTCCCTTTTTGGGCAAGCTAAAGTTTAAAATAACTCATGGATTGTGTGATGCAAAGCCTCATTTTGTCTTTTGATTCTGTTGTATGACAAGGGCCAAAGGACAAGGAAGCAGTGGGTTTGTTATAAGCATATAGGGATTTTCACAGGAAAGATTTCAGTTTCCTTTCCTTTGTCTAACAGTTCAGTGGCTTGAAGATGCATCATTTTAAAGTAACTTAAAATTTTTTTCCATTTTCTTCTCACATGGATAAGGGATACTTTTTAAAAACAAGCATTAAAAAGAATTTGCGACTTAAACTTGCTTATTGCTTCTTTTTAGAAACCCCAGAATATATCTGGTGGAGAAAACCTTGCGGCTTGCCTATCGCCATGCCAAGCAGAATGAAAAGAAATCATTTTCCTGTGTTCTGCTTGGGACCCTGGCAGTAGATGAAGGTAATTCCAAACATGAGGTAGACAGACAGCATTGGTTGGTTGAGTAAGCTGTTGTTAAGGAGTCTGAGTTGTTGCTCTTGGACTCTAATTTTATTTATTTATTTTGAAGATGGCGAAGGCATAACGCTAACAATAGATCGCTTTGATCCTGGCCGAGAAGTTACTGGTGGATCAGGCAAAATTCCAACTGCATCCCTTCCTGGAGACTTTTTGATTCCATGTACAGTTAATGCCTGGGGACCTTGTTCAGATAATATAATAGTGCACAGTGCTGAAGATATCAGCTTGGCTTTCAAGGTAGGCAGCTCTTAGCAACTTTTGGGTCTCTTAAACAGTGAACTGTCTGCGGGACACTGAACTATGTAGAGAGCTGTGTTTCCAGCACAGCAAGGGTATGGCTGAACCGAGACTATGTAGTTAATTGTGTGAAATGAGATGCTTGAGTGTCATTGAAAAGTGTATTGGAAACTTGTAAAAATCAGTTAATCCTCACAAGTGTTTAAGGATCACACAGTCTTGGATGAAAATCTTGCTGACTGACCAAAGTTTTTCATCTGGTCTAACCACCAAAGCCAGCGAAACAAAAGAGATTGCAGCAAACTCACTTAAACAAGAGAAAATAGGGGTTTTTTGTTGTTTTCCCCTCAGAACTGTTGTTAATCAGTTGCAGTATTTGGGCAGTTGTTGCTGAAGTGTTGCTAGGCGAGTGACCCGCCCAAAACGTGTACAGCCCTATATAGGTTAGCAGCCATAGCTGAAATGTGTGCTCTGCTGTAGAAATGTAATCTACTAAATACACTTTCCGTTCCTGTGGACTTTTCCCTGTAGTTGTTGCAGTGTGTATTTTATAATAAAAATCAAGCCTGCTTCACATCTGAACTTTCTCATGATGATACATCTAGATGTTAAATTACATATTTCTTGAATGCAAGTAAGAAAACTTTGACAAATCAGCTTGAGCCTTTTAGTTGTCTGTTATTATATTTTTATATAATTGAAATAACCCCAGTAATACATCATAAAACAGTGCTAAGGTACGCATAGCTAATTTTCAAGTGTATTTTGCATTATTCATTATATTCAGCAGAGCAGTGAGCTTTGGAGACCTAGGTTAATAGCTTTTTGTATATTACCTACTGCAGTAGTAAGCTGTGATGAATGATTGGAATTCCTATTGTAATGCATCTTGAATCATGGTAATCGTATGAAAATAATTTCGTGTATTTAACTCGTCTTTTTTTTTTTTTTTCTTCTAGGGTCTGCAGCAGAGTCTGTGCAGTAAAAAATCTCTGGATCTTTCTAAACTGCTCACTGTTAGAGCCCACATTGTTTTCACAGAAAACCTGGATAATCTACACTTCAATTTTTGCTGGGCTTCTCTTACTGTGGCCAATATTTTGGAATATACCCCTGTGAAACCTGTTCCAATTATTCCAACAGCACTAGCAAGAAATTTGAACAGTCCTATGAATATTGCACAAGTCCAAGGAACTTATAAATGTGGGTGAGTAAAGGGTGGTCCTAAAGCTGTCAAAGTTGCCTGTCAGTTTCTTGCCTTTCCTAAAGGAGGTGGGTAGGAGAGATCTCAGCTGTACTTTGCTTTTTAGTAAAATAACTGGCATAAAAATGGCATGTCTTCTGGCCTTGGAAATGTATTAAAACATTAACTTGCTTTTGGCTTCAGTAAAAGGATCTTCCTACTGGGCCGGGAGAACACACCTCTAGTTAACATAATAAATATAAACAGCTTCCAGCTTTTCAAACACCATCAGTGCTTGCCCTGCAGTGAAAAACAGATGAATGCTAACCAAAGCTTTTTTTTTTTTTTTTTTTGTTAATTGTGCTTCTGAGATGGTATTGGTAAGTCATCATTCTGACTGGGAACTAATTGAATAGGGTGAACTAAGGATAGATCAGGGAAATAGTGTGAAGCAACTGAATGTCATTTTATTTGTACAGGGACTTTATGAATGCCTCTCTGAAAGTTACTCTTCAGATTTAACATGACTTGTTCTTGGGGATTTGTTATGAACACTAATTCTATATTCATTAAAATACTACAAATAGTACTATGTAAATTTGGTCCTTGATAACTCTTTGATACACAGGGAATTGCTGAAAAGCTGGGGAGTTGCTGTTAAGTGTGTGGATAAGAGCAGTTTTGATCTTTAATTTTTTTTCCCTAAATTTCTTTTCTTACAGTATTTTCTAAACTTGTACTTTTCTCTTCAAGATTTTTTTTCTGAAAAACTGCCTTCCAAAATATTAAAACAACCCAACTTTTGCTTTCTTTCAGCTATCTTACTATGGACCAGACACGGAAATTGCTTTTACTACTTGAGTCTGATCCCAAGGCTTATGCTCTGCCATTAGTTGGAGTGTAAGTGTTTGTCCAGATTAATACACACATCGATTTGAGATTTATCTGAGTGATTACATAGCAAAAATTTGGTAACAGAGCTGTCTCTAATTAGACTTTTTTCTTATTTCTAGTTGGCTGAGTGGAGTTACTCATATCTACAGTCCTCAAGTCTGGGCCTGTTGCTTGCGATATTTGTTCAGTTCTTCAATTCAAGAAAGGCAAGTCACTTTTATAGGTAAAACATAGAAGCTATTGGCTTCCCAAAAAAAGTATTCCACAGAAATGCATGACAGCATAGGCTCTGCTCAAAGATACTTAAGGAAATTCTGTGATTTATATGTTGTATGGAGGTACAACATATGTGCCTCTGGTTTAAATGTTCTTTTTAGTTTTGGTTTCTGCACAAAAATTTTCTGTGACTGAAATGTTGGAAAGCTGAGCTGATATCTCAAAGTCAGAAGAGGGCGAACATTAACATCCTTAAGGTCACTGCATTTTAGTTTAAATAATAAGCCGCAAGCAGGAAACAGTAGTTTAAACAGTGGTGGGATTTTGTTTTTGAGCATTTCTTAGAGGTATTTTCTTTGAGATGAGCTTTCTGCCTGGTTATGCCTGACCAGCATATTGAAGCATATTGATTTGCAACCTATGCTGTCCTATTATGACTTCCTGTTACATGTTCAGTTTTTTTTTTAATAATGTTTGCATTCTGGGGTATTTTTTCGTTGTGATGTTAGTGGATAATCATTCCTCATTGTCTAGATATTGTCACTTGTAACATTTGCTGAGTTCTATTTGTATGGAGCTGGGAGAGAGTTTAGGTGTTTATAGTTTGAAACTGTACCTCAGATAAGTGAGACTCTGAAATATGCTGTATTCATAAGCACTTTTTTTGATTGACCACACTTGTTTTTAAATTATGAAATACAACCACGTTTGGTGAACAGATGTGTCTGCAATTACAAAATAGACTTCATTCCCTTAACAACTGAAATATGTCCAAACAAAGATAAGAGACCAATTAGATTATTAGATAGGCAAGTTGGATGCTTGACTCTCATTAACTTTCACTGATGCCATCATGGAAGTGGATTAGGGAGATTTGAGGAACCATGCAAACAGCATTAACCTCTACAGGCTAACTGCTTAATCTGTGCATCATACATTTTTAACTCTTTAGGCTGTAAGTAAATTTTGAAGTTGCGTGAATGTGTTTTTCAAGCATACTGCTTTTTCTATTGCATATATTATTTAATGAAGAAGCAAACAAATAAAAACCCTCACAAACAAGCATGTTACAAGTCCTATAAAAAGAAAAACTGTTCTGAAAGTAATACTACCTTTTACTGGAAGCACACATTGTTGTCATTATCCTTGAACTTGTGTTAAATGCGGATTGTTGTTATTCGCTATTCTCAACTTGTAGAAAAGAAAAGCTTCAATATAATTTTCCTAAAAAAAATCTTTTTGCTAATGAATGTTTTTTGAAAGTTTACGGATAACAGAGTCACTAAGTGTCTGTATAATGCATCTTCAACTGAAAACTAAAAAGAAAATAAAACACAATGTCATTCTTAGATGTTTTCTTCTGTTATGTTAGAACTCTTCCAGGAATTCATTTAAAATACTAAGTGATTGTAAAGGTTGGAAATACAAACAACATGGATTATTTCCATTTCTCTTCTTTTCTTTGATTCTTGTGTGTGGCTGTAGTCATAAATCCATCCTCACTATCCAGAGCTAAGCACCACTCAAAATGCTATGATTCACCAGTTTGCTAAACTGTGTGAAAATTTCTTCACTGTATTGAAAATATAAGGGCCTTCTTCATGTTTAAGTTATTTAAAGATGTGTTTTTCTTTTATTTTAGGGTTTTTTCAGAATCTGGGAGTTTTCTTATTGTGCTTTATTCGCTGACACACAAGGAACCAGAGTTTTATGAGTGTGTTCCATGCAGTGGGCAGACTGAGCTGGGGTTTCAGATCCTAACTTGCCACGAAACAATTCACCTCTTCAAAGTAAGTGTCTTGCTTTCCTCCTGCATCATGGTACTTCAAAATTTGCCTTAAGAGTCATTATGATGTGACCTAAATGGTGTAGGTCTATAAAACTGCTTTTTCCCAGGACTACTGTAAATTCAGTTTGTCCCTCAAATTGAGAAATTACTTCCAAAGTCAGCACTGCTCATGCTTCTAATAGCATTAAGCATCTGTCTTTTAAGTATAGTGTGCTGTGTTAGTGTTCCTTCCTACTAATGCCCTTCTGGCCTTATGAGCAGAGATTCAGACTTCCTACAGCATTTGTTACTTTAGTGTGCTGTGTTCACCTTGGCCATGTCAAACAGCGGCTCTGGGTGATGCTTGCTGGAGAGCAAAGCTGAGTGTTGTGCTGTGCTTGAAGTTGAATGCAAAAAAGGAATTTAGAGGTTATCAATTTCATCAGAGTTTTATTAATGGCAAACTTTATCTTTGTGCAAAGTAACCCTCTGAAAGAACTTGATGATAGAAGCCTGGGAGATGGCTAGTAAGGTTTGAGGAAGTTCTAGGAAATCTCAGTTCCTTTTGTGTTTTCCTAGGCTTGTGCAGAGCCTGCAGGTGAGTTGTTAATGTGCTCAGTAAGTGCTGCTATGCTCTGTCAGAGAAGCAGTGAGTGTAACATGTGTGCTATGCTGTGTACTCATTTCTCTTCCCGATTGAATTTTCTGTCAGGGCTGGGTTCGTCCTTTAGCCTGGGGATAGCTCAGCCTCTGGAGATGACAGATCTCTCCACAGAAGCTCACTTCTGTTGTCTCCAGGAGTTGCCCTGCTGTGGTGTGTGAAACAGTACAGGAACGTTTGCTGTTTCCTGTAGTGGTGACAGCCCTGGAGGAGTATCTGAGCAGTTACAGTGAGGAAGCATCTGCTCATGACTATAATTAGCCCAACTACTTTACAGAGTAGCAGGGGAACAGTGTTAAACAGGAAGGGAAGTTGCCTGCTTCCTTGTAGTGCTGAAAATTTTGAAAGTAGGGGACAAGTAGCAAATAATCATATAACTGTTCTTAAAGCTGCTTCTTTGGGAGTGGTGCCTCAGTGATTGGAAGTTTGAAGGTTTTGTACTTTACAAATATGGAACATTTCATTCCAGAATGTTGAACCATCAGACAAGAGCCCAATCCAGTTTGAGTTGAGTGCAGAAAACCAAAATGCAGAAACTGAGTTCTTCAGCAGAATTTGCAAGAAACTTCCAATCAAAAGGTAAATCTCTCAGATGCCATTTATGTGCAAGTAGGAATTATTTATTGTATGAGGGTTTTGATCTGTTTTGTGCTATGTGTCAGTTGAGCTGTGAATACATTCTCTTGCATTAAAATCTGTGTATGTGTTATTATTTATTCCTAGAGTTAATATTTTTCAAGTTAGATGGTCAAACTGTCTGTATTCCAAAAAACCTACTTGATACTGATGGTTTTAATTTATACAGTGGATGTTTCTAAAAAGGCTTCCTCACTGATGAGGCTTAATTTGCTGTATTAAGCTTTAAGTGCAATCTGTCCTTTGAAGCAAATCTCTAATTGAAATCTACTTAAGTAAAAAAATAATTCTCTTTTTTCTTCACACTTTTCAGAGCTCCAAGACCTGGATAGGTTGAAGCTTAGTCATTTTTTAGAACCTGATTTATCCATCAGATTTTTATCTATGACTAGAAGATGGCCTTTATTTTCCTTCAAACAATGTTACAGTCTTTACTGTAGCACCTCCTATCTTTTTACTATATATCAGTGCTTTGCTGTTAGAATGTCACTTAAAAGGTGTGTTTATGTGATGCTGTGGGGAGGGAGGGTTTGTATCTTCTTTCCCAAAAGCAGCTTTTTTATTTTCATTGTTTCATCTTAGAACTGTTTGCTGGGTGAACTCCCCAGCTAACCAGAGAGAAGATGAACAGCAACTGCTGCTTAGGAAAATGATGCACTGTAGATGGCATGTTGAAAAACGTGAAGTTTCATGTTACTGCTGCCAAATCTGACAATCAAACACTTTTACTTTGATTTATCTTGGTTTTAGTCCTCCCCAAGGCTCTCCACCCAGCAAGTTGTCAGCAAGTGATCATGACTCTGGTGTGGAAGATGAGGATTTATCCCCCAGACCAATTCCAAGTCCTCACCCAGTGAGTCAACAGGTAACTAAATAGTTGCTCTGGGTATCTCAGATGTGACAGAGCAGCAGAACTCATTTTAAGGAAACTGGAGACTGCAAAGCTTCTCTCTCTCAAGCTAGCAGGGGAAAACAGAATTGAAGAAATTAACCATGAGTCCCACTCCTGTAGTTAATCTGCCATTTTCCAGGATTTGAAACACTTTAAATTCCTGTACATGCTGTGATTTGGGAACAGAGAGAGTAGTTTCTATTTTAGGACTCTCACTCTTGTTGAATGAAGAGCTGTAGTGTCTGAAATAGAGACAGTTCTTGTGGTTTTCTTTTCATTTACCCAAAAGATCTGCTCTGTCCTTTTTTCACTGAAGCATATACAAATACAATAAATACCAGCCCTTGTACAGCATAGATCTAGAGGGATGTGGTAATTGTGTATAAAATATGTCCTATTGCAGCTGTCTCCTGGATCTAAGAATAGTAAGAGGGGAGACAGAGTCCACCCCTAGAAGGGAAATATCCATATTCTGAAATGTTCTCCCAAATGACATGGAGCATTCATTTGGCAGACAGGGCTGTTACACTATTTAAAAGCAATTTTCCTTTAAGAATGATCCTAGAGATCTTGCTGCTTTTTCTGGATTCTCCAGTCTTTAAGGAATGTGTTTAACATGTGATGTGTTTGGAAGCTGATAATCACCATATATTGATTTTAAATTAAAACATTTTCTTTGAGGAAATATTGCATTCAAAGAGCAGACAATATTTTAAAATTATCATATGTGTGTGTAATTATCCCTTCAGGTTACCAGAATTTTTCCTTCAGTGCCAGAGCTGTCACTTATTTTGGATGGGAGTTTTGTAGAATCAGGACAATCATCTAAGCCTGTGGGGACTTCAGGTGCTAAAAGTCTACCCACAGTGCCAAATCAGCCTATTAAAAAGAAGTGTTGCATGAGATCTACATGTCACCCCAGCCAGCACTCTGAAGACAGGCAGAACTTTCCTGCTAATATGGGAGATCCCACTGTGAGACGATTGCCAAATCCTGTAAACCAGAAAATTCCAGCTTCAATGCCTTGTAGAGGAAATCAAGCTCTACTACAGCAGCAGGTGCAGTGTAAGAAGGCTTCCCCTCAATCAAGAAAAAGTTCAGGATCATCTTCTCCTTCAACGCCTTGTAGTGGGCCTTCCCCAGATACATCTGTGCACCACCCTAGAAAGCCATTGGAAAAACTTGTATTAAATCCTGAGAGTGTCACACCACAGGGAGAGCCTCTGCTTAGGAGAACATCAGTGTCTGGCTCCAAGCAGCTTCCTGCTGTTCCACAGCCAGTCCTCCACAACTCTGCTTTGTCACCACAGAGCTGCAGACAACCACCAGATCTGCAGGTGCCAGTTCAAGTGCCACCTTCCTGTCCAGCATGCAGCTGTCAGTGTCCTGCTTCTCTCCAGTATAATCCCATAAACTCATGGCAAGGGGTTGGTAAAATGAGCCCCAAACACGGAGCAGAAATCCAGTCGGAGATGGCTCAGCAAAATCCTCATGCAGTGTTCCATCAAAATATCATTTGCCCAAACGTTTGCTGCAACCCAGGGTATGCCACGAGCAGCCCTATAAACGTGAGATATCCCGGGAAAGCAGGGAGCTGTTCTCTTGACAATGGCTTATCACCTGGAATAAGGATGCCATCGAGTGCGAGCCCCTCGAGCCTGCAGTGCTGTGCAGCCCACTCCCCGTGCCTGCACACGCCTGCTCCTGCAGCAGCATCAGATAATGGCATGATGGGATTATCTCCAGATGCATACCGGCTCCTCACCGAGCAAGACAGACAACTCAAATTACTTCAGGCTCAGGTTTGTGGAAATGTCAGCTCTCTCCTCTGCCCTCTCAGTGATTATGCTTTGATAGTTCCCCTGCCAAAGGAATTAAATTAACTGTTGTCTATCTGTGTTGGAACAAGGGAGCGTGTCATACCGGCTGCAGTTTGGGCATAGAGAGGGGACTCAATTAGCTCTACCAATTGGTGTCCTTTTAAAAACTATTTGACTTGCATCTAATGAAATTCTGCATTTAATTTTGGGGTATTTCTATGATATGAAGGTTTCTTTTTAGTAGAATGTTTGTAATGCAAACTGATACACTTTCTGTATAAATGCTTTTCTACTAACATGCTTGTCTGTGTTAAAAAAAATTGCATAGGCTATAGGCTTTGGAATTACTGTAAACATAAGATGAACAACAGAATGTTTTCACATGTTGCTTTTTCCACCTTCAAGTCTACAGCTCCCTGAGCTGTTGCTTTGAAAACTTAAGTTGTCTGCATTGATGCCTGGTTCATTAGGTCTTTTCTGTGCTAGAAAACTGGACTTTGGGGGTCTTGCTGTGCTCTGTTGCCTCACCAGGTTAAGTTTCTTCAAAATATCAGCCCCTTAGCAACTTGCTGGCCCTGTATTTTGCAGGGTATGATTTGGGGCTGAAGAGACAGTTTAAATTTTGCTGCTGGTGATGAACAATGCAAATAGAGAAGTTTGCAGTACTTGAACTAGAAAACTACAACTGTTTTTGGTGTAGTTCCTGTATTTCAAGTCAAGAACCCAAAGCATGGGTTGGCCAGGAGGGAAATCCCTCCTTACTGCAGCCTTCACTGTTACTGTGTTTCTTCCTGGAGCTGCAAGCTAATCAGTGAATAGGGTGGGTGAAAATCCTAAAGAGAAGATTGCCTGGCAACCTTAATTTTATCACTTATTTGCTTAGCTTTGTAATTAATATAAAGTTGGTGTAGGGACAGTTGGCATATAAATGCTTGGCTGGTAAGTCGGTTAATAGGCTTTGTATGTGAATGAAAGGGAATGAATACTTCCAGCAAGTGTGGTGCAAATAGGCTTTACCCAAGTTGTCTTGGTGCTGCCTCTGCCAGCGTGCTGAAAAATCTTCTTTGCTAGCTGTGCCAACATCAAAATTGGTGTTTTGATTTATGCTGTGTGCACTGCTGAGAGCTGGAAGGTGTTCAGACTGCTGTGGCAGCACAGCCTGTATTTGAATCCAGATCTTAGCAGAACCCAATTAATTCACTTTTGCCTGTTATAGCTGTTAGTTTGTTGTGCAGATGCTAACTTTGCAATGTCTCTGACAGATCCAGCGCTTGCTGGAAGCTCAGGCTCGCCAGGAGGGTTCCTCGGAGGAGGCTGTGCAGCCGGAGAAGCCGGGGGAGCTCGTTTCTATGGAAACACAGACCTCGCCGCGATCGCACAAGAGGAGTGTGAGCGTCGCCGTCAGCACAGGTAACGCTTCATTCTCCTAAAAGAGACTGGCACCGCTTTTTTCTGGACATTTCTGTGGGTCCTTTGGGCATGGAGGAAATGTTCTGCAGAAATGCTGAAGCTCTGCAAACACGCACCTAGTTCCAAAAAACACTTTAAGTTGTTGAGATGTTATTTGCAAGTTTAGGCTGGAGTTCCTTTTGTCTTTGATTGCCATCACTGAAATAATTTTTCCAGTAGCTTTAGAAAGGTGTTCTGTTTAAAATGGTGTCTTCTTGAAATGTAATTCCACATCTTTTTTTATTTCATACACTGTTTTGAAAAGTAATAGCTTCTATGCAATAGAGTGTTCCAATAAGTATATTATTGATGTTGTTTGTTAATCATGCATGAAGAAGAGATTGTAATTGCTTTAGTTTAGGAGAGGTATGCAGCTGTATCTGCCCAGCTGCATATTAACATAGTAGTTCCTGTTAAATCCATGGAAATGTTTTTCTAAGTCTGGAGGAAACTTTGATACAGGCTCAAGGTCAATGAATTAAAATTATTTAATACAACCATTTCTTTCCATCAAGTACACTTTGGAAGTAACTAGGACTTGGATGATATTTTGGCAACTTTTAGCTGATTTAAACTGTAAATCACTTTTTAAATGGTGAAAGAAACATGAACAGGAGAAAATTATTCCTCTAGCTATAGAAAGTCAAAGGGTGTCAGAAAAAAGTAATGACTCTTCCTAAACAGTTAAACCTCTAATTTTGTCCTAGGTGCTAGTTTATTTTGGGATACAGCTGCAGAAAAACAAGGCAACTCCATACCACGAGGGAAAAAAGAAGATGGAGAGATTTCTAAGGAGGACATAAACATTTCAATTAATGCTGAACAAGATGCAAGTAATACAAGTATTGCTTCATCCTTAAGGGTCGTTGACATGCCCAGCTTTGTAGAGAGTATTCACCTTGTGGAAGAAGGAACTAATCAGAACATTCCCCAGTAAGTAACAGAAACATGCTGTGCTCACATAATGTGCTAAACTGCCTTATGTAAGTCATTACTTCTGTAATATTTTTTTCTTCAGGAGTTATAAATAGTCTGACCTCAGCTGTTGTGTTCTCTCCCTTCTATATTTTGTAATTATGCTTTGAACTGAACAGCTCACCAAAACACATCTGCCTTTAGAGTCTGCAGGTTTAGCTCTTGCCTACCGGTCAGCAGCAGCTGATGCAAAAGCCTTTAACTTACAAAAGCATGCACTGTGCTGGCAACATTCCTCTTCTTACCTTAAATCCTGACTGGAAAAGGGGGTGACGCTATACTCAGTTGTTTTCCTGCAGTGGCTTTTCCTTGTCAGCATTCAGAACCTTTCCAGTTCTGAGGGGCTTGGGATGAGGTGTTTATGATTGTGGCTGTTCCCTGAATTTCTCTTTGTTTTATGCCTGATTACTTTGTGTGTGGTGCATGCAGATACTGACTTCAGTGCTGTTAATTTAATTATTTTTAAGCTCAGTTGCTTTATAGAGCAGTGACTAATCTCAGACTAATTTGGGAAGTGGTTTTAAAAATATTTTTAATTATCTATATGGATGCTACTTCTACTTAGGAATAGCTCAACAATTTAGCACTTTAGTGATCTAATATTGTCTAAGTATAAAAAGCCAAAGGAGAGGGAATACCCTTCCAGTTAAATTAGATTCCTAAAATACTCATATTGAGAAAAATGATGGTAATTAAGCTATAGCTTAACTATTTGTAGTCCTTGATTAAAGTGCTGTCTGCAAACATATACTGGTACCAGAGATGTTATGGATTTAGATCAATCTTATGAATGTTGCATTTTAGGACAATGCCATCTTAAGGTTCCCTTCAACTTGGATTCATAAACCAGTAAAACAGCTGGAAGGTATCTTATAGTGAGAATGCAGAGCATCACACAGATTTCTTTGAGGAGGAGGAGGGGAACATTTTTGGGAATGATGAATAATTGCTAGTGTAACAGTAGCTGATAACCTACATTGACTATCTGGTATGTCACGTGGTTTAAATCTTATCGCTTTCAACACAGCCAATTGATCAGTTGAGTTCTGAAATTCCCTTATCTTACACTTGTCTCCTCAGGAGGAACAGGAAGGGGGAGGAGGGTCGCTTGAGGATCTTCTTGGGATGATAGTAGTATTGATATGTCTGCTCTCCAAAGGCTTATGCAATGCATACATCAATGAGGGGGGTGCAGAGCACTGTGTTGTAACTCATTCAATGTTTACCCTTTTAAGCCTTTATAGTTCCTCTTTCACATCTCTTACTGAAAAATATTTTAGCTAGTTGTTTGTTCTCAGTTTGTGATACTCAGTGTGCATGTGTCTACTTGTAACTGTCTTTGAGAAGTTTTTAAACTTCTCAGGAATCCCATGATAAGTTATGCCACAGGAATCCCATGGTAAGTTATGTACCTTGGTAAAAGCAGCTTTTTTAGTATGTCATGTGTCAGAGCATACAGAAGATACTTGCTTCTAAAGGCTTATAAGTGATATGCTGAAAACATAAATTTCAAATTGTTAATAACTTTCCTTTCATCTTGTTTAAGTCATAGTGTGTCACTGAGTTTTTACTAGTCCAGAGGTGCCATTGCCACTTTGAAATCACCTTTTGGAAAACTAGTCAGGCTGTTGTAGTTGCACACTTGGAGGTCTATTTCCTCAGTCCTCAAATTACTTTGGAGAGGAAGTGAGTGCAGAAAGGAGCAAAGCCTTGAGCAGCAGGCAAAACTAAAACCCCTTGGGATCCGTTTCCGTTTGCAGTACTCGATTGTTCTTCTCTGATGTTCATGAACAAATAAAGTACACGTAGTGATAATGATGCTTCTGCTGTTTCAAGGAAGTATGTAGCTATCTTGGTGTTCTCTTCCAGAGCTGGAAACGTTTCCCAAGCACTTGTTCGTGGTTCATCCCTGGAAGAAAGTGTCGGTGTGTCTTTACAGAAAGAGCCATTGGAGGGAGCCAGGAGCCAGGTGGTGGTAACAAGCGAGCAGAGCTCGGAGCCACTGCTGCCTCAGCAGCCCTCAGAGGAGCTGAAGCTTTACCAGGACTTACTGGTAACTCATGCACATTTTATATTCTGCACTGAATGCAGCAGTCAGAAACAGCACCCTGCTGAACTTATGATGTGGTATTGGCATGAATGAAAGCTGCTTGTGGTTTTCAAATTCACATTGTGCTCTGCAGAAAACTCTGCGTTTGTGGTTCTTAAATTTTTTTTACATTGTTTAAGTGGTTATTTTATACTTCTCTTTCATGTATACCTGGAGTACTTTCTATTAGCTAATAAATAATAATTTTTTAATTCAAGGACATCAGCTGATAAGTTCCCAAATTAGTGGCCTTTAAAATAACACAGCATTTTACTTTCAAGTCCCTTAAAGGGCAGATATTTTAATCTGGAAGAATATCAGTATGTGATACGTTTAAATTCAGAACAGACTCTTACAGAAAGCTTGAAGTGTAAAATGTTCCAGTGTTTGCCTACACTGCTTTGAGTTTTAAGTGATTGCATCTGAGCTATATCTGAATGTGCCTTCTTTGTCAGAATAAACTATTAATCCATCAAGTTGTATTTGAAGTTGTGTCAGAGTAAGTCAGGATTTTGGTATGTGGCAGTTCCTGTATGTCATTATGTTTTTGCCGTGTGCTCCCTTTTTCTGTAGGGCCAAGTAAACCACCTCTTAAAGACCTCAGAAGTGAAAGATCACCTGCCTTTAAAATCGGAATTTGTTGTTGAGGATGGTCCTACATATCAGGATATTGATGGTACAGAAGTGGCTTCAGAGACTGACACAGGAGGGGTGGACAAAGAGAGTGTCGTTAGTGCCACACTCAAACAGCTGAGGAGTCTTGGAGTGACAGTGGACTCACCTGGCAGTATGAAGGAAAATACACACAAAGTGGAGAATGCCAGGTAAAATGCTGGTGGTCTTGAGTAGTAATGTGCAGATCCAACTGAAAATTAAGATTTGACTCAATGAGTCAAGAGAAGACTGTTCACTGCCGCTGGGATTTGGGTGCACCTTGATCTACATTTCCTGCACAATTGAAATGCTGGTTCATGCTATGGGCATTTCAGATAGGTTAAGAGCTCTGTTAGCAAAACTCAGAATATTTAAACAGAACACAAGTAGCTCTTGCTGTTAGAGCATCTGGTGATTCTTAAAGCATTGTGCATGCAATTCCCTACAATAACAAGGAATTCTTTGGTGTGTGTCCAAGTATTCCAGAGCAACTCTGGACTTGAGAGACTGAACATTAAGTAGCTGTGTATTTTGTCATTGCTTCTTAACCTTTGTCTTGCACTTTACCAGTACATGTGAAATTATCATTGTGGCTTTGGTATCTAATCAAAACTGGTTCTGTCCTAATTGCTTGTTATTGTGGATGCCTTGAGCAGAGAAAGTGCTGGGGAGAGAAACAACAGCCTTGTTGAAACAGAGGAAGGAACAGAAGTAACTTCTGAAGGAGGGTTTTCAGGCACAGGAATTTACTTGCATAGCTGTGTAGACATAGGCTGACTGCCTGGTGCAGCTTCACTTTCATCCTTATTGTCTTCTTGATCCTGGTGTGTAGCTGTTATGTAAACAAAAAAAAAAAATCTAACCACCTCCTAATTAATCTTCTCTTCAGCCATGTGGCAAAAGCTGTTTCCAGTCATAAGCTCTTTTCTCTCCATTTTATTTGTATTTTACTGAGTGTTTTTCTGGAATGTCTGAACTACCTTCCTGGCTGGAGTCTGTCAGTGTTCTTTTAATGTCAGTAACACGCTAACATGTGAACCCGTACGGCGAAACTGGAACTCTTGGGGTTTTTTTTTTTTTCTTCAAACTTGGGGAGTGGGGTGGAGTTCTTCCTTCTGCCACTTTCAAGACTGATAAACAATTCTGAGAAAAGGTCTACAGCTCAGTAGAGAAGGAAACAACAGTGCAGCTCCATAGCATAATAAATGGTTGTTGTTGCTGAGCCAGTTTATTCTCCCTGGGCAAACTTCAGAATCTGTACTTGGTGCAGTAGGAAGCCTCTTAATTTTTAATATGAGGAGCTTGGGTTTATAAACTAATATATGATGTGTGAACTAAATGCAGTGGTTTACAACCATTACTGTTGTACCAGAGCTTGTTCTTTCAGTCTTTAAACACTTGATGTATATACAAGAAATTTCTGCACCAGGCAACAGAACAAATGAACATTCCTTGTTTTAAGGTGCTTCAAAAACTAGAACCTTTTAGGCTTCTGGAAACAGATGCTATGTCAGAGTTTCTGTAAAAATTCTGGAATTACCAGGCATTGGGAAAGATATTCTTGGTCTCAGTCATTTGGCTTTTATTTCTAGCTATAAAATTGGGGCTGAATGGTAGAATTTAGAGTTGTAGGATCAGATGCACATAGCGCCACATTCACTGGTGAGAAGTGACCAAGAGTTCAAACGTGCTTTAAAACCAAAACCAGCACTGTAGCCTGCTGGAGATGGGTGGCTCTTCATATGAGGGTACTGTGTATTAAAGGAGAAGGGAATATCATCCATCCTCTGACAGTGAGGATCTCACTCCTGATGAAGCTGTGTTCAGAAGAAAGGGGAAATCAGTACAGTGAGCAAAATTATGAAATGGATGCTTTTCCTGTAATGCTAAGGTAACTTTTTGATGCTTTATTTCAGCATCTTGGCATGCATAAATCCTGAAGCAGTGGTGCCTGGATTAAATTCCATGTTACTTGCCAATGTCAGCATGTGTCCCAACGTTGTTGATCTGAGCATGGAAGCAAATGCCATAGCCCTGAAATACCTCAGTGAAAATCAGTTATCCCAACTCTCTCTCAGTCGCTCAGGCCAAAATCCTCCCACAGATTTCTCCTTCCAAGACATCTTGCAAACAAATACGGACAAGAGCATGGTGGGTCTGAGTTTAATTTCACCCAGCAATATGTCCTTTGCAACCAAGAAGTACATGAAGCGATATGGGCTGATACAGGACAATGATAGCAGTGAAGATGAAGAGGAACTGCAGCCTCAAGATGGCAATTTGGGCACTGTCAGAAGCAAAAGCATGCCAGACAAAAACTGTACCCCTGCACTGGACAGCTTCAGCCACCAGACTGAATTGCCCAAAAGAATGGATGGAAGACTTCCCATTCACCTAAAAAGTCACAGCAGAGAGTTGACTACTAATGCTTCCCCACCAGAATTAAACAGCCCTGCATTAAAAAACATTACAAATGAAGTTTTTCCTCCCAGAACAGATCAAGCAGATGAAAATTCTCTTCAGTTCCTAAAGGATTTAAAATCAAAAACCAGATTGTTACCTGGGAGGGTTGAATTCACTCAACACCCCATCAGGAAAGATGAAGGAGATACTCAGGCCTTTCATGGAAATCTACACACTCCAACTCTTGAAATGCTAAACCAGTCAAACAGCATCAATTCTGTTGGCACCATTCTTGATGTCAAACAACTCAGGCAATTACCAAAGCTGTTCTGAACATCCCTTGAGATGGCTGCAACCACCACTTCAGATCAGAGGGACCTCTCTGTAAAAGACTACAGGAAACCACGGGTTGAGCTCTCTTTGAAGAGGTCACTCTGTTGTAGCAATGTAAAACTTGCAGAACTGAGATTTCAGCCAGCTCAGGGACAGCCACCTCAAAGTGCCTGGCTGAGGCAGTGCTGATCAGCATAGACATATGTGTGCACTTTTGTTTACAGTTAGGTGTGATTTTAAAGCATATTGAAGGTGAATCAACCTGAGCCCAAGATGTACTTTTAATACAATTTTAACAGGGGTGATTACTTAAGTGTTCTTTTGTTTTTTAAAAACAGACTTTTCCATGTTTGTGCCAACTGTGAGCCACTGATAATGTGTGTGGCAGAGCAGGGGTAACAGAGCTAAAGCACTAATTTTTAGAAGTTTGCTGAAATGGTTGCATTCCTGTGTGTGGGTTGTGTCTGTGAGGACAGGAGATATAACTCTGGCTTTACTTTGTGTAAAATTATTTTGAATTCAGCCAAAATGGCACATGTAACTCTCTGTATCATGAAATCTTTGAAGGAAATGGGGGAAAGCTAGCACTTTTAAGACTTGTAATTTTTTTTCACCTCTATGTTTTCTATTTATTTAAAATTACATATTGCTGATAAAGGTCAAAGGTTCCATTAAAAAAATTAATCTCCACTTGACTAATGCTGCCTTTATTTAAGACACCTGTGTCTTCCTAGTCATTGTTAAAATGGTTAACTTGAAGTTCACTGATTCAGCTGCTACTGAACTCATCAGGAATCTGATACTGGGTGGTGAGGTAAGCAGAAACAATAATGTAGTTTGTTCTGGATTGACACATAAATATTTTGTCACCAAGCACTCCAGTCTTCTAATGAAGCAGCTCTTTTCCATAACCTTGTGATGATAATATTGCACAAAGTGAAGAATTTGGCTGGAAGTGGTGATTTATTCCCATTCCCACCATTCTGGTGGGAAGATAGTGGAATGATGGTGGAGCCATGTGTTTTCTCACTGGCCTTTTAGGTGCATCAGCATTCTCACACAGGCTTTGGAACAAACTTTGTTTTAGTGATGGCATTGTCTCAACAGCAGTTCAGCCTGGTGCTGACCTTGCCTTTCCTGTTCTGAGTGTTAAACCAGAGATTTAAACACCCCACACTGAAATCCCAGACAGTGTTAGTTCTTGGTATGTTTGAGTGGGCACTAATTGCTAATTAATTTATTACAGAATTGGGCTGAGATAAGCCATGTGCTATTTTGAAGCCAGTTCAGAGAGGGGAAGGCAGCAGCTCCTTTAAGCCAGAATTTCTCTTCTCACACAGCCTCTTCCATCAACAAGGATATTTGCTTCCTTTCAGGAAAGGTGCTACTTTACTGTGCTGAAAAATAAAACCTTTCTCAGTCCCTGAATCTCCCCTGGATCAGGCATAAGCTTATTATCTGCCAACACATTTTCTGCTGAATCAGTCAAAAAATAGTTAATGTTTTTGAACATTCCAGTGAGATGAATGAGGCAATTCATACCTCTGAGCTATTGTTGCAGGGTTTTGTTCTTTGTTTCCTATTGTAAAATGTCTGGAAACACAGGAAGATGACAGTTGTATTGGTTAATATTTTAAAGACTTTCTTCAAATGCTCAAGGGCTAGAAACAATTTGAAAACAAAAGCCAAACTCCTTCCACACAGCTCAGGACAAGGGTGTGGTGTTATAATAAGTTACACAAAGCATGTAATCCTGGACAGCAACCTCTGAGCAAGCAAAATGTTAATTTACTGCACCAAAGCAACAAAAAACACCCTTCCCTTCAAGCAACATTTTCCTTCCATAGTGTGGTGCTGAGTAATTTCAAGATGTCTGGATTTTTTTTTTTTTTCCCCTAAAGCATCCACTGCAATTAGAGGTAAAAAAAGCACACATGTAAAGCCAGGTCTGGCTTTGTTAACTGAGCACTGAGGCCCAAGCTCCAGAGCTGGCTTGTGAGGGGATGGCATGGTTAATGAGGTTATATTAAGGCTTTATTGATTTGATTTTTGAGGTTTTGGGGTTGGTTTTTTTGATGTTGTTGTTAGTTTGTTTATTTCTTCCATTGTTTCTAGCTCTCCTTTATTCTAGTTAAGGGAAGATATTTATAGTGCTATCTCAAAAGTCGCTGGGCCTGCTTGGAGCATCACTGACCACTTTACTTTGGATCATTTTGGTGCTCCCCACCCTGACCGAAGGGTTTGATCCCTCTTCAGTAAATTTAAAATGCGGGCCGGAGGTGAGCACGGCCCCGGCTCCCACCGCAGCGGGCACAGGCACGGCTGGGAATGGCCCTCGGTGCTCAGAAGATGCTCGGCTTCCTAATCTCCCCCGCCCAGCCCCGGCCGTTCTATCTTTAACGCTTCCTGTCGGTGAGAGGAGCCGGCTCGAAAATGGTCGTGTTTCCTGGCGGGAGGCACGGCGGGCTCTGCGGCGCGTCGTGACCGTCCCTGCCCCGCCGCCCCACGCGCGCTGCCGGCATCGTGCGGGCTGCTGCCGCCCGGGACACGGCCCGGCCCCGGCCGTGCCGCGGGGGGAGCGCCCGGGGCTGGTGGAAACCTCTCCCACGGCCACGTCCAGAGCGGGAGGCTGAGGGGAAGGAGTGAAAGGAAGAATAACAGCTCCGGCATTTCCCCCTGCGGAGGGCGCGCAGGTGGCGGGGAGACAATAGCGACCCCCGCGCCCCGGCCCCGCCGCCGCTCCTCGGCAGGTGCGGCCGGGCCCCGCCGCCGCTTGTCCCCGAGCCCCGCGCACGGCCGGGGGCCGCCGCCTGGCCCAAGCCCCGCACAGGGGACCGGGGGTGTCCCGGGAGGGGCTCAGCCCCGGCCCCTTCCCTCCTGCCCCGCGCCGGCCGTGATTTCGTTGATTTTCGGGTTCCCGCGCGGGCCGGTCCCCAAACCCCTCCCCACCGCTGCCTTCAGGGCCGCGCTACCCGCGGCTGCCGGAGGAGCGGGTCTGGGACCCTCCAGCGCCTGCTGCCTTCCCCCTTTCCATGCCGGCAGCCTCTGGCATTTCGGGGAGCTTTTCAGGCCTCCCGTCGCTTTGCCATGGCCGCGCAGAGCACCGCGACCCCCGCCCCGCCCGCTCCGTCCCCACGAGCCGCTCCGGGGGCTCGGGGCTCTGGCCAGCCCGGGGATCTCTGCCCGCCCGGGCCCGGAGCCCGCCCGGCCGGGCTGAGCCCCTTCCCCGACGGGGCGCGCAGCCCGGCCCCGGCCCCGCCGGCTGCCCCGCGCTGCTGCCCCGCACTGCTGCCCCGCACTGCTGCCCCGCACTGCTCCAGGGCGAGCCAGGGCCTTTTCCCCCTTCCCCAAGCCCCTCTCCTCCAGGGTCCGCCGCTAACATCCCAAATTTCTCGAGGTGCCGGCTCGGTACCCGCTCCGCTCACCGTCCCCAGCATCCCCGGCTCGGCAGGGATGCTCGGCCTTTTCCCACCCCAGAACGGGAGACGGGACAGGGAGCTCGCCCCAGTTCAGCCCTTCAGCGAAAACACACAGTGCTGGGGGATTGGGGCCGCTTTTCTCCAAAACACCTCCTTTCGATGTGCTTTATTTACCTCCTCTTGTCCCAAAGCAGCCCACACCCTTTCCCCCTCTCTCAACAACTCTAACAATTTATTTTGGCTCATTAAATTTAATTAAGAGCAGAGTAGGTGTTCCATATTTAATAATAATAATAAAAAAAAAAGAAACCATAAAAAAAAAGAAAAAAAAAAAAAACAGGGGCATAATAACCTCCAAGAGGACTAAAATAAAGAATCGCTATTCAGATGCGGGCAGCCACAGTGCAATTTTTTATTACTTTTTTTTTTTTTTTTTTTTTTTAGTGTCTTTTTAAGAGCATCTAAGCACACACACATAAAAAGCTAGAAGGCATGCATTCCGGAGTTATTCCTATGCATATCCCTGCAATAATTTTCCGCTTTCCTTCGATAAAATTGCCAAATAATAATGAATCATTTCATAAATAATGGGTTTAGAAGCTTATCAGGGCAGGCGGGCCACTGCTGGGGTTTTATCTCTCTCGGCCACATTGCAGTAGTGTTCCGCTCTCCATACTAAATAGGAAACTGGACGTGATGTGGAATTAGAGCCTACCCAGCTGAAGCCACCCAACACTTACTACAAATATAGCCGCGATGCGTAGGCCACAAAATGGCTCCACTCACTTTTCCCAATGAAAAGCAAATGGTGAGTAAAGAGGAATCGGCTCTGCAGAAGTCTGGGCGCTGGGGACGGGGGGATGTGGTTTTGGGGGGCTTCGGAGGGCAGTGAGGGAGCTTTTGGGGGCTTCTGCCCCACATGAGAGACGGGAAAAAAACACAACATCTTTTCCGCGGTTGGATTTTAATCTTTTTTATTCTTTGATGCGGGGTCGGTGAGGAGGAGAATGCACTTTTCCCTTTGAAATTGTGGGGTGCGGCACCCCCACGGCCCCGGGACCCTCGGGCTGCGGCAGCGAGGCGGCGGCTGGGACGGGCTGGGGGGCGCTGGGGGCAAAGAGCCCCCCGGGCCCGGCTCCCCCGGCCTCTCCCCGGGGACAAACACCAGGACACGGCCAGAACCCGAGCGCTTCCCCCCGAGACGGGGGTCCCCGATATCCCGCTCCCTCCCGCCCCTTCGCTTTGGGGCGATTTCCCTACAAAGGGCCGGCGGGAGAGGTGCGCTTTTGGGTTGAAAATTTCCTGCCGATCGGCTGCTGGAAAACAAAAGGATTTTGCGAAGCAGAAACCAGCGGGCGGGGATTTAATGCCCCCCCTCCATTTTTTTTTTCCCTAAACGAAACCACTGCAATTTAAGGCAAAATTCTGCTGATATCTTTGCGGTTTTGCGTATTTCGTTTTTTAACAAATGCGGGAAGAGACGCCATCGGGATTATTTCTTTTTTTACGAAGGGGAAAACCTAATTTTTCGTGATTTCGTTGGCGGGGTGAGCCGGCCTCACCTTCCTGTCGCTGGGCGGCGGGGAGCGGGCTCTCTCCGCCGCCGGCCCGGTGCCGGCTGTCGCGGTTCCTCGGCCGGGGGCGCGGCCGGTAACCGGCCCCTTGAGGAATTTCATTTGCCCCTTTAGGAATTAAATTTTCCAGCCGGACGTGGGAGAAACGCCGCCGCCGTCGCCGCTTCGTGCGAGCCCATCGGGAGAAAAACAACCCCGTGTCCGGCCCCGTCTGTGATTTCCTCCCGGGAACACCGGGCTTGCAATGTGTCCAAAAAACCGCCCAATTCGCCCCAGATATAGGGCGCTTTTTTTCACGTCTTTTTTTTTTTTTTTTTCTGTGTTTATTTTTTTTTTTCCACGCCAGACCATGGCCGTCGCTCGTTGTGGCCCCGTGTGCGAGGCGGCGGCGGCGGGGGGGGACCGGGGGTGGCCGCTGTCCCCTATCACAGGGGCCTCCCCGGGGTGCTGTCCCCTCCTTCCCTCTCCCCTGCACCTTTCTCCCTCCGCTGATCTCTGGCAATCCGGACCCACGAGATCCACCCTCTCCTTTTTTTTTTCTCCCTCCCTTCTCTTCCTCCCAGGATTTAGCAGTTTTATCCCGATGCGGGTGTCCTTCCTCTCTGTAAAGTCGTAAGTACCTTGAGGTGGGAGGAGTAAATTCAGCCTGACACTGAGAGCGCTTTTGTTGAAACAGGAGAGACTTGCGGTGTCCCTACTTAAATATGACACATGTGAGTAATCTCTTCCTATACAATATCGGAATAGACAATTAGATTTTTCTTTCTAGAGGGCTGGTGGGAAGGTGGCCGGAGGGAAGGCAGAGAACTTGTGCTTTAGGTTGGGTAGTTGTAATTGTTTTATTTTATTTTCCAGAGAGATAGTGATATATGGCAAAGAAAATTGGGGTTTGGTTTTGTTTTGTTTTTCCCTCGCGACTCAGCTTATCAGAAACGAAATAAAAAATTACCCGAGGCAAAGGAGCGAGAAGGATGGGTGGCAGCTTTCTGCTCCATGAAGCTCCTTATTTATATAGGAAAGAATAATCAATCAACCAAAACAAAACAAAACAAAAAAAATCCAAAACCGAACGAAGGCATACGTGGGAGATAAAGCATAGAAATAATCGCGATATCTGCCCCAGGCACGAGGTGCCCTGTCGCGACAGCATTTGTTCTGTGGGAGAAGGGGGACAATGCTTTGTGTGCGGCCGCGGCCGGGCCCCTTCCTCCTTCCTGCGGTAGCGAGTGTGCGGGGGGATCGCCTCCGTTAGGGGCTGGGTTAACCCCCTCTCCCCCAAAAAGCGCTTTCAGGTATATTTCGATAGTTTATAAGTAACAATAAAAAACAATCATGAGAGGAGAAGGGGCCGCCCGTGAGGCTAAGGCCGCTGCAGGCAGGCCGGGCGGCACCGGGCCGGCTCCGCAGGGTGGCGAGCCCTGAACGGGGAGAAATGCCCCCCGAAAAGCGGGGATGTGCGCTGAGCCTCCGCCGTAATTCGGCCGCACCGTTGAACCGCACCCCCGGCGGCGCCGCCGTGGATCCCCGCGGGGCGCCGGGAGCGCGGCGGGGGCTCCGCCCGTGCCCCGTGCGGGACCGGGCGCTGCGAGACGTCAAAGCGCCTCCGTGACGTCACGCGGGACCGGGGCGCCCCGTGACGTCACGGCACCGCACGGCTCGGCGGGGTGGACCGGCAGGCTGCCCTCCTCCCGCCAGCAAACTCGGAATTATTCGGGGCGATCAGGGGCTCCCCCGTTTCTCACCGACGGGTCCAAGCCTCGAGGCGGGCCCCCCGTCGGGGCGGTGCCCGTGCGGGGGCAAAGCCGCCGCGGGCCCGGTGCGGGGCCGCCCCCGAGCGCTGCCTCTCTCCGCAGGACGATGGACAGGCCGCCCGCCCCGCCGCCCCCCAGTGACCCCCGCGATGCCCGCCCCGCCCGGCGGCACGACTCGGAAGCGGAGACCACGAGCGAGCCGGAGAGCAGCCGCGGGGGCATGGAGGCGCCGGCGGACCCCCAGCTGCTGCTCAACGGGGCGGCCAAGGAGGCGGGCCGGCCCTCCCCCGGGCCCCCCGCCGCCCCTGTGCCCGTCATCGAGCTGGTGCGCCGGGGGGGCTCCCTGGACATAAAAAGCCGTGAGGCGGCGGGGGAGGCGATGCAGAGAGCGCCGGGAGCCGAGCCGTGCCGCGCCGCCGAGGCTGCCTGCGAGGCCCGCATGGTGCAGCTGAGCCCCCCCGCGCTCCCGCTGCAGCCCCCCGGCAGGGCCATGCTCTACAACCTGGGCCAGCCGCTGGCCACCATCAACAGGTCCGTGTCACCCTTGTCCCGTCCCATCCCACCCCGAGCAGCTCCCCCGGGGGTGTCCCGCGCGGTGTTGGGGCGGCGGGAGGCGAGGGGCGGAGATGCGGGGGCATGAGCAGCAGCATCCCTTCCTCTCTGCGCCGGGCTCGTCGCTTAACCATCGCGGCTTTGCACGCAAACTTTGCAAAGAGGGAAAGGGAAAAGGCGGGGGGGAAAGTCAAGAAAGAAACGAAAAACTCGTTCCTCGAAGGAAAAAATATTTGCGGTGATAAAGTCCTGGGCAGAGCGAAGGGGTCCGTCAATAAACGGGCGAGAACCGGCTTAGCTCTTCCGAGCTTCCCGGGCTCTCTCTGTTCTCGGACAAGTCCCGCAAATAAGCGAAAGGGACAGCAGAGGCTCTGACAGGGCTGAGCCAGCCCGGGGCTGTGCGGATCCTGCCTCGCCTCGCAGGGAAAGCTGCGGTGAGCGCCCGGCCCTGCACAAACTCTCGGGAATGGGGATTTTGCCCTGAGCCGCAAGCCTGGGCGCCCCACGCCGCTCACATCCATCCCTGTCCGGGCAAGGCTGGCGGCTCTCGCTGCGTGTCCCCGGCTGGCCGCGTGTGCTGTCACCGCACGACCCCGGGCTCGCTTCGTGAGCAGCGAGCTCGCTCCGAGGTCACGGAGCGGCTCCGCTTCCCGCCCACCCGGACGCGGCCCCCGTCACGGGCAGGGCCGGGGGGGTGTCCGTGTGTGCTCACGGCCTGTGTGCCTTCCTTTGCAGCGGGTTTTTCGGCGAACCGGACTCCTTCTCCATGTACGGCAGCAACCGGGTGAAGCGGAGACCCTCCCCGTACGAGATGGAGATCACCGACGGTGAGAGAATTTCCCCCTGCGCCGAATCTTGGCAGGGAGGGGTGTCTCCATCTGCCATGGGGGGCAAGTTCCTGCACAATGCCGCGCTCCGGCACTAAACCCCCAAATAACAAAAGGACTAAACGCCCAAAGCGTAAACCGCGAGTAGGATGCCCAGGGAGGCAGGGGGGCTCTCCGGTAAGCGGAGCCCACAGCGGTCCCCAGCAGCGTGCTCGCGGAGTTTGCCTTCCCCCAGCGCCCAGCGATGCAGTTCAGCCTGTGGCTGATTACATCCCTCTTCTGCGAATGGCTTAGAGATTAATCCGAAAGAAGACAATAAGTGCGCGTCTTTGTTGAAGTGCGGATCAGGGCCATTGCAGGGAGATGCTGGGTCTGTAAACCCTTTCAGCCAGGAGGCGTTGGCACTGCAGACCACAGCCTTGGCAGAAGGGATAACCTGCCTTTAAACCAGCCGCCTGGGCATCCTTCTCGCGTTTTAGGGTTTGCCTGCTCCTGGCAGCAGGTTTGGGGTGTGGGATGCTGCTGTGAGGGGTGTCTGCCCACGGGCTGCTGCTCACGCAAAGGGACACTTGCAAGAACGATTTGCACGTGGAAGGCCGACCTGTTTATCTCTGGGTTAATTGTCCGTGCACATAGATTCACTGAAATGCGTTTTCTCTTTAGCAATTGTTAACACTGTATTTCAATTGTCGGACAATTAATTTTCTTCCTTTCCAGCTAGCTGTCCCTTTCCTTCTACCCAGCTAATCTAAGATCAAATCATAACCTGCATCAGTCTAAAATAATGCATCCCGAGATGAGAGGCTCAGGCTATTATCTGCATTAATCAGTCCTCCCCTTCCCACTCTGCCCTCCTGGTCCTTTCAGACTGCAGCCCCGTGGGACAGGGGATGTTGCAGCCCCGGCACAAGAAGGGCTTTTTGTCTGGGTTTTGATACCAAGGCTTAGCCGTTATGGGGAAAAGTCCATCAAATCTCGGTGTCTGACTAAAGCTTTGGACTTGCTATTAAATTAGGTATTAAGGTACAGAAATACTTGGTTTTAAGCAAGTTTTTGAGCATGTGTTTTGTTGCAGGTGTACAGATTGGGCTCAATCCTGCAGGTTCTGGTTCATGTGAATTTCCAAGATTGGACTCAGTATTTTTTGAGGGGAAGAAGTGTATCAGATTATGTTATCTAAACAGGAACAATTTGTAGGGGTGCACATCCCATGCTGAGGCACCTGTGTGGTCTCTGGCCCTTTGCTTATTGCTCTGCTGGGTGACATCCATGGCACACAGGAGCATCACTCTTGGGGGTCCTCAGCCCTTGGGGGCTGCAGAAGGCCAGGAAAATCTTCCCAGACACTTTGTGTTTGTGTTTTTTCTGCAAGAGAATAAGTGGTGGGTTTTTTGTAGTAGTTCTTTATCTATTTTATGGGAATTTTGTTCCATTTAATGTCTTCTTTAAAAGAAGAAGTGAAGATAAAAAGGCAAAAAAAAAGTATCTCTAAAAAAGTATATCCTGGAACTTTGGAAGAACATATTTTTATTAATTTCTCTGATATTTCTAATTTTAAAAAGCAACAGTCAATCCATTAGAACAAAATCCAGGCAAAAATTCTCATCTGATTGCTTGAATTAATTATTAGGCAAGGTTTTTTTTATGAGAAGTAGATTTTCTATTATAACACAGCTATGGGGCATTTTAATTTCCTCCACTGCTTGACATCTTTTGGCCAAAGCCTGATCTCTTTCTAAAAGATATGTTTAATTCAGTTGGGGCAGGAATCGAGAATTTGAGTGGTGTCAGGATTGGTTTTATATACTAAAATTTGATTTGAGTGCTCCTGGATGAAAATGAACAGGTCTTTTTCTTTTTTTTTTTCCTGATTTCTGACCAATTTATTAATATATGCCTTTTAGCCATCAACTAAACAGAAATACATATTTTAAGACTCAAAGTCTCATGAGGATTTTTTTTTTTTAATGAGCAGTATCCAAGATGAGGTTATTTCTCATACCATTATGGGAGGAGTAAATTGCTTTTGAACTCCATCTCTCCCTGGATTCAAGACCACTTGCTTTGTCTTGTCTAGAAAGAGCAGTAAAGTGCAAAAATTTATTATTTTAGTAGGATGTAGCACATTCTTCACTGCTTAATTAGCAGTGCTGCTGAGGTTCCTGTCACCTTCCCCACAATCCTGTGGCACAGCAGGCTGCACACATCAGGGACAAGAAACCTTCCCTTTGCATGAGCTCCTGTACCTTAACTCATACCGAGGGCATTAGGTGCTGTCTGGGGGTGAATATTGCCTTTATTAGAGCATCACACTGGCATCCTAGAGGTCAGAGAGGTTTTTGTCATTTCTACATCCCCCAGCTTGTCCCGGGGGCTGTTTGTGACTTTAGGGGGCTCCCAGCTGTGAGCACACCGTGAGGAGGGGTGAGTTGTGTGGCTGCTCGCACACTGGAGAATTTGGCAGCTTGAACTGGCTGCCTGGGAGTGTGTCCCGAGGCAAACCCTGCAGTGCAGCATGCCCTGTGTGCTGTGCTGGGCTGCAGGGACTCGGCTTCCCCTGAAGGGAGCAAAGTGTGATGCTATCTGGTCAGCTGGAACGAGGGATTCCACCTCTCCTGTTGTGCAGGGTGGGATTTGCTGAGGTACAGCCTGACCAGGATACTTCTAAAAAGTCACACACGTCTGGTTCCTGTGCCACAGTCAAGTCAGCCAAGAGTTTTGCTAGAAAAGAATAAAGGTGTTTAAATGTGCCCTGGGGTGCTGGTTCCACTGGGTGATGTCAGAACTGTGGCTTAAACTGCTCACCAAGGCCAGGGACTTGTTCCCACCAGGAGGGAGAAGTTAGGCAGGTGTGGAATACAGGGGAGAGATGGGGGGAATGGGAATTCCACAGCCCTTTGGGGTAAATCTCACCAGTGTGATACCTGCAAGGCTTTGCTTCCCACTCTGTGATGATTTTCACTGTATGTGATGCTTCCTATCCCATGGGAATTTCTGCCCTGCTCATTCTTCCAGATTTTCATGAGATTGATGTGAACTTCCATTGTTGATGTCTCCTGGAGGAGATGATGGGAAGGATGTTATAATAAAAGCATCTTGTGATAGTGTTCCCTCATGTGAGCTGGTTTCCATGGACCCAAGGACCTGCAATCCTGATTTACAGCACTGCTGCTCCTGCAGAACAGTACTTTTTGGTAGATGTGCTTTTGGGTCTCCTCTAGCACAGAGATAAAGCTTTTCTCATGTACACCAGGAGCTGCCCTGATGTGCTGAAAGAAGAATTTGTGTGTTTTGTGCCTTCATCCTGTGTAACATCCCCTCTTAGAAACATGGCCGTAAAATTTCAAGGTGTAATTGGGGGTTACATGTAATTAGGTCAAATGGACACCTCCATCAATTTGGAGTCCCTTCTCCAATTAGTGTCAGAGGGAGTTTTTGCCCTGTGGCAGTGAGGAGGAGAGAGAGCAGGCAGCCCTCAGGTCAGCTCAACTGTTCCATCCTCACCCTTCCAGCAGGACACTGCCTTCACTCTGTGGGTCAGTGTGGTCACTTTTGTACCTGCCCTCATTGCTATGGGGCAAATCCCACCACCCCGTTTCATTCAGAGGGCTGCTGGCAACCCTCTGGTCTCTCAGCAGGAAAAATCTCTGGATCTCAGAGTTGTCAAAGCCTCTGCTCAAGCTAATTTTCCTCCTGTCCCAATGGTGGGTCCTCTAGACAATTTTTGGGATAGAAAATAAAGCCATATAGTTAAATTAACTTTTAATAGGACCATTGTTGCTAACTTATCCTTGTTGAGGAGTTGAGATACCCTAAAATTATAGCAGCCTTCTGCACACATATCATGTCCTGAGCCTTCTTCCTTGGAGAGGTAAATTTCAATATCTGAGGAGACATCCAAAGAGATGCAACTCCATTTTTCCCTTCCGCTGGATTGAACGGAAGTTACATCTTTCTCAGCTCATGGGGTCAGTTTCCACTTAGCTGGAAACTCTTGTTTCACTGCCTTGCTGATTAAACCTCACTAAAATTAGTCAGTTAGTTAATTTGCAAAGCGGTGACCTGTCCAGCACAGTTATACCTGGCCTGTTAGACCCAGCTCCTAACTGTGCGTGGTTGGAATTGCAGGTCCCCACACGAAGGTGGTCCGTCGCATTTTCACCAACAGCCGGGAGAGATGGAGGCAGCAGAACGTCAACGGGGCCTTCGCAGAGCTGCGCAAGCTCATCCCCACCCACCCGCCCGACAAAAAACTCAGCAAGAACGAGATTTTGCGCCTGGCTATGAAATACATCAACTTCCTGGCCAAGCTTCTCAACGACCAGGAGGAAGAAGGAAACCAAAGGGGCAAAGTGAACAAAGACTCGGGGATAGTCCAGGAAGACCTCCTGCAGGACATGTTGTCTCCCAACTCTAGCTGTGGAAGCTCTTTGGACGGAGCGGCCAGCCCGGACAGCTTCACGGAAGAGCACGAGACGCTGGATTCGAAGCACACGCGGAGCCTGCACCACGCCATCCTCCCCGTAGAAGGCAACGCGCAGCGGTGATGATCCTCACTCTGCTCACTCTGCTCCTGAAGAGCCACGGGGGAGAGGCCAGGCCTGGCTGTGCAGCTGCTGGAACTTGTGCTTGTGGGGTTTGTGACTCTGCCTTTCCCTGGGCTGCCCGCTCTCCCCAGCCCGGCACGGTGGCCGAGGACAGGACCAACCCAAGATGAACGTTCGGGGTTTAGGTACGTGACCGTACAAAGAAGAAAAGCGTTGAAGTCATCTTCGTTGTACAGAACTGCTCGGGATGGGACTCTGAGGAGGGGAAGGAGACGTGGCTGGTGCATCTCCAGCGTTTAGAGGGTTTTCAGACCACTTGGTGGCCGCCTCTTGTCAAGCAGTCATCTGGGTGAGACGTGGAACTCCTCTGCGCTGCCCACGGAGGCCACCGGCGCTTTCCAGCTCCACGTGGTGCTGGAAACTGCTGCATCACGCCAGTGCTGCAGCACTTCTCCAGCCTGTGGCACATCCAGCTGCTCTGAGCAGGAGCTTGGCCACATATTCCTGTTGTCCGAGAGCTTCTGACTGTATCTTTTTAAAGAGCTGAAAAAATACCCTCAGCAAAAGAACTATTAAAATTATTTAGACTATTTCTTTTTCTCTCCTTTTTTCTTTCTTTCTTTCTTTTTTTTTTCCTCCTTCCCTTTCTTCCTTTCTCTTCTATCTAATTTTGGATTGTTTGGGCTTGTTGTATTTATGATGTGGGATTACTTCCGTTTAACACTGTCATGCAGTATCCACTGAATGAAAAGGTACATAGGTGTTTTCTGCCACCCTCCCAGTCCCTGATCCTTCTGCAGGTGAATTTCAAGCCTGCTGAGGTCTTCTAGAGTTTTCCCAGTGGTTTCTGTGGGACCAGATCTTCTCTTGAGAATTATGAATTTCAGAGTTGGAAAAGGAAGAAAATATTTGCTAGTGAAGTATCTCTTTGGACTGGGGGATTTTTAAATTCAGAAAAGCAAAAAAAAAAAAAAAAAAAAAAAGGGCAAAAGGAGTCAATGATGTATCAACAGTGTCCGTGTACATAGGGTTATAAAAAGGTTTTTTGATGGTATGCTTTGAATTTTTTGCTTTTATTTTGTGAAATGGTGGTTCAGCTGTGCCAGTGCCCACAATAGTGCTGGATTTATTCTGGTGTTAGGAAGGTCCTCACCTGTTGAGGCTGGTGGGAGTCCATAGCCTCTCTGAATCTTGGGGGAAGCAGTAAAAACAGCGGTGGGCTTAGCCTGCACTCCTGAGTGCTCAAATTGCTGCAAAACTGAGCTCTGACTGTGCTGCTGCCCCTCAGGAGGAGGTCTGGGAAACAGGACAGGGGAGCAGGAGGCCACTGCTGTGGTGGCTGGGAGCTGAGACCACCCTGTGCCACCACTGCTGCATCAGGCCCACCTCCACCAACCCATCTCCTGGGGCCTGATGGAGAAACTGCCCCAAACCCATCCTCTCCCTCTGCAGAGATGCCAAGGCACAGAAATCTCTACCATGATACAGTAGGAAAAAACCCCAAACCCACACACAAACATCCTTTGGAAAGGAGGAAATCATCCTGAGTGGGGACATCTTCCACCACACTCGTGCCTTCCCAGGGATGCTGAGGTACAAGGGAACACAGAGAATTTGAGTGGGTGTCTGCGAGCCCATCCAGGCTTAATTCAGAGCCCTGTCATTTCCATCCCTGCTTGGTTTTGATGCCTCTTTGTAAATAATAGGTAAGAGTCTGGCATGTGGCTTGGCATGTTAGGCAGAATTAGTTGCCTGGGAAGAGATCCTGGCCCATGCAGGGATTTCCAGCATAGCCCCCAAATTTTTGGAAAGCACCAATCTTAAAGTGGGGAAAAAGAGGAAAATTCCTGGGTCTGGATTGCCTGTGCAGGGGTTTTTTACAAGAGGGGGTTACCTGCAGGGAAGGTGCTGAGGGTGAGGAGGCAATGCTGAGGGAGAGGTTTGGACTGGTACTGGTGCCAGGGGTGGGAGAGACAAGCAGGGAGGCTGCCAGGTGGGGAGTAGGGGGGTGCTGTCACACAGGTAAAGCCAGTCCTGGTTCCCAAATAACCCTGGGTGGGATATGTGGGGCTTTTACACTCTACTGATTAACCTGCTGCAAGGAAAAAAAAATAAATCACCTATCCTCAGAAATCCCTCATTCCACACAAACCCATTACTTCTTGTCTGTATCTTCTCAGTAGCTGAACAGTTGGGAAAATGGTACAACCTTGTCAGCACCCCCAAACGCCCCCAGGCACCCACGCTCCTGCAGGGAGCTGCAGGTCCCGGGGCATGTACAGTTGTACTTTAATTGTGATTTGAATGGTACATTTCCTCTGCCCACCTCTCCTCCTGCCTGCTTCATCTCTCGCTGTGTGGACCATCACCCCCATTCCTGTTGGGAGCAGCACTCTGGGGCAATGTCGTACCGTGTGAGTGAATTCCTGCCTTACGAATTTTGGTTTTTTCAGCCCCATCCCTTTCTCTGCCACCCTCCCCTTGGATTTCTGCATTTTTTCTGCAGAAATGAAGTAACCAGACCTGGTACCCTGAGTCTCAACCCACTGTGGATGTGCTATTTAGAAAACACATTTGTTGTAATGTGTGTGTATATATAAATATATATATATAATGAATATATCAAGAATATTTCTAAATAAAGTTTTACAAAGCAGCCTCCACTCGCTGTCTGCCTCTGTCCCACCTCACCACTCGAATCCATCATCACTCTGGAGTTTCATCCCTGAGCGTCGTGGGGCGCAGATGCCGGGGTGGCCCATTCCCAGCCAGCCAAAGACATAAACGGGCAGCAAAAAAACGTTGCAAAAGGACCTGTAGATTGTTTGGGTTTGGTTTTTTTTTCACTTGCTTGACTCACAGCGTCCAGCCTGGGCGGGGGGAAGAGCCCAGGGCCAGCAGGAAGGAAGGCGGGTGATGAAGCAATGCCCGCTGCAGCGAGCGTTACCAGCCACCCCCTCACCCCCAGCGTGTCACTTGTAGGTCCCCCAAAGGCTCCAGTGGCCTTTTCCCTTCTTTTGGCGAGGCCGACTGTGCAAGGAAGGGGCTGCTGGGGGGCCACGCTACTTCCCTTTGCACCATGGCAGGCATTCAGCCATGATTTAACAGGCAGTGAGAGTAATTCCTCTTTTTCAAGAAAGAAATTATCACAGCCACGTGCATAAGTGCTTTTAAAAATACACAGCACTAATTAGGGAGTGTTACAGGCTAAGCACTCCATTGAACATGTATGTATTTTAAAAATATATCTATCTATATCTTATACACATATATATATTATATATATATTATTTATGTATGTGTATATATCACTATGCTGCTGATGGTGGCTGACACTATACTGAGCACAGGGCAGATGAGCAGGAATGGTACCACAAGTATTTTCTTGTCCTTCATTTCTATGAATTACAGAGTTGTTGCCTATTTAAACAAACTCTTTAAAGCATACCTCACTTTTTTAAAGCCTCCCCACAAAAGCTTAGCTGCTAACCCTTCCTCCACAACAGCCTTGGAGCCAATGTTTGCTTTTGAGGTTTCTAGGTGAAATTTCCCCCCGATGGAAGAGTGGAGCCTTTCTCACACCTGGGGGTGTGGGAGCCCTGTCCAAAGCCCCAGAAGAGGGACAGAGGCTGACCCCACAGCCAGGCTGAGCAAAGCCCTGGCAGCCAGGACTGGGCTGGTTTCACCCCAGGCTCTGGGACAAGGCGTGGGGCAGGTGTGGGCAGTGTGTGGCTGCTGGGTGCTTATCTGGAGCTGGGAGATGAGGACTGTACATCTGGTTTAACCCCTTCTCCTGTTCTGCTGCCAGCCCAGCAAGAGCTGATAGTTCACCCACCAGTTATCTCTGCCTCCCACCTCCTGCCCCTCTCCCTCCCTCCTTCCATTGCCTTTCACCTCCTTTCACCTCCCCCTTCTGCTTTTTTGCTTTCTTCAAGTAAAATGTCCTTGATGGCCACAACTATTTTGCAACCAGCAAAGGAAAGAAACATCCTTAAGGGAAAACCACCTGCAGGGTGAAGGATTCAAACAACTCTGTGCACATTTATAGGTTCTATAACCTATGGAAAGGGCTGAGAGGCGTCCAGTGCCAGCTGCTCCATGGTGAGATGGTCAATGTGCATCACTCCTGATTGACCCCCATGGTGGGAGACCCTGGGTGCTGCTCTGCTGGGACAGGCTCCAGGGTTGTGTCCCCAGGTGGTGGCTTCACGTTGGCCATGCTGGAAGAAGCATCTTTCTTCCATCATCTTTTTCTCCTGAGCATCTGGACCTTCCTTGTTGCTGCTTGGCCACCAAAATGCAAATGTCACAGAAAGTAGCAGACATTCACCTGCCTTTGTGTTTCTTTCTAAAAATAATTTTTGAAAGTCCTTTCCATTCTTGTCTTCCACTGACCACATTTTTTTTTTTTTCTGTTCATGCAAAACAGAAAAGAAATCTGGGGAAAGCACCCTAAGGTCCTGGTTGCCACTGCACAGAAGGGATTGGTGCAGCAGGATGAAATAGCCTGGGTGTCATGGGTGGCATTGGCCTCAGCTGGGACAGTGCTGGGGCCCATCTCTCACCGGTGGCACCACAAGGTGATGGGGAGTTCCAGTCTGTAGGGCAGGAAATTTTCTGCCAAATGGCAGTTTCTTCACAAATTTGAAACAGATGCATTTAAAGGTGTTTTGTTAATCCAGTTTTGTATTGTGTTCCAGGAACTGAGTGACTTCAGGCTTCCAGTGGCAGGAAATTTCTCCTTACAAGTGCATGGATGACACTGGGAAGTGAGAACACAGGAGACTTGGCATTGAGATAAAATTGAACTAAAAATCGGACAGAAGGTGGGAGGATTGCATATATCCAAAATTATGAAAGAAAAAACACAAAGCCCCAGAATCACTCCAAATTTGGGCATCTACTATTTTCCAGGCTCATTATTTGTTTTTAATTACAGTCTTTCTGGCAAAGCCATGTGGAGGGCAGCCTGCACTGGCAGCCCTGCCTGGGAACCCAGCCGAAGCCAGGAGCAAGGTCCTGCTTCATTAAGGGCATTCCCGCATAATTGAATCAAATCTGCTCACGGAAACGACGGGACCCAAACATTCCCACCCGGGCAGCCGATGAGAAAGCTTCTCCTCTTCGCTCTGACAGCCGAAGTGACAACAGGAGGGAGTAATTTATGGCTCTCTGGGACTGCTCGAGCTGCTCTTCATCCCGGGGCTCATCCCTGACATTCCCAGCGCCACACAAAGGCTGCAGCCGGCCGGGGGTGCCCAGGGGACACCGCGCTGTCACACCAGCAGCGAGCAGGATCCTCTCTCTCCTCCCAGCCCTGTTTTTTGTCTCTGGTCTTCCTGCCTCTCCTTTCACCTTATTACTCGTTTACCTTTATTTATTTTTATTTTTTTTTTTATTTTTAGTTTCCATCCTAAAACTGGGAAGGGAGAGAAGGCTAGGGGTGGATAGCAGAGGATGAGGATGCTTTGAGACCACAGGGGCCACAGCGGGGACCTGCACGACTGATGAGGATGCAGGAAACCTCCCGGGGTGGGTCCAACAGGCGCTTTCAGACTTGTCCCCCCGGTAGACATTCCTTTTCCCCTGCTCTTGGAGCTATTCTCAGCCTCCCCAGTGACCTTTCCGGGGAACAATTTACTATTGTGTTTTGGTGAAGCCCAGCCTCTATTTTTACACTCAGTTTTGCTGATGCGGGCACAGGGAACGAGACGGGAATCCAGCAGGAAATGGGAGGGAGCGTCTGGAGCACGGCTGAAACCCCGGCGCTTTGATGCGAGCCCGACCGGCAGCACCTGCTGGGGCCGGGGGCTTCTCTCCCTGCCCATCCCTGGGGTAAATCCCGCCTGGCATCGGCTTAACCCGGCCGTGCCAAGGTGGCAATGGTGCTGCAGCCAAGGGCTTTCGGCAAAGCCGCGGTGGTGCCGTGCTCTGCAAAGTGAAACAGCGGCTTTCTGCTGGCGTTGGGTCGCTCAGGGATGCTGGAAAGAAGGGAAGGAGGCGTCTTGCTGGATGGGTTAGGAGAGGTGTGAGGGCATGGCCGGGGGTGTCAGGAAAGGCGTGGCAGAGCATCCCGGCTGCCTCGTGTGAAATAAGCTGGCTGGAGGTGGCAGGTCTTTGTGTGAGGGGCTGTCAAGCCGTGATCCTTCCTGATGTGGGACCGGGAGCTGGGCTTGTCGGGAGTGAATGGCTCCAAAAATGCCAAACATCGCAGCCTAGAGGGGCTGGGGAAGCGTGGCTGCCTGCACGCCCTGTTCACCCTGTGTTTGTGGCAGGGAACAAGTGTCCCACTCCAGATGTACGTCTGGGAAGATGGCCAAAGACCAAGGAAGGGAAGGGAATGTGTCAGTCCTGCAGCTGTTCTGCTTCTACCACTGTCACCACCTGCAGCACAGCCTCTGAGGCAGGACCCTGCTGCCAGGGCTTGCCCAGAGCCCACAGAAACCAGAGGTGAAGTCATGCTGCATGTCTGAAGGGTCCAGCCGTGGTGTCAGCTACTGCCTGTCCAAGGTTGCCTGGGGGGACTGGGAGCAAAAGGATGCTTCTCAGCAGCTGTCCCATCTCCAGAACACTTTGTTTGTTGTGATATATCCCTTCATATGCTGCTGTAGCTGAAACAAAACATCCACACATCCCAGTCGTGTCTTGCAACCATCCAGCATCGCAGCACCACTTCTCTGAGCATCCAACCTGCTCCATCCCCGGGAATGGCACTGAAATGGGAGCAGGAGGCTGGCAGGGGTGTCCTGGATGGAGTCAGCAGTGTGTCACTGTGGATGCTGTGGGTGGGGAAATCTCTGTGCTTGGCAGGGGGTGAGGAACAAGCCTGGGTGAGGCTCCAGTGTGGGACATCACTGAGGTGGGTTAGCAGTGACACACTGGCACAACCACCTGTGTGACAAGGAGTCACAAGCACACACTCCACAAATGCCTGTCCACGCACAGGACCGGTGAGTGTGCACTGACTTGCTCACAAACACACAGCCCGTGTGCTCTTGCACTGTCATGGTGCACAAACACAAACACTCCTTTTTGCACACCCCATTCCTGTGGGAGCATCCATGGATGCAAGTTTGTGGACAGTCCTAAATACACCTTTGGATGGATGTGGACATGCAGTCCTGGATGTGTCTTCAAGCCACTCAAGCCACATGCTCACACCTGTGTCCCCCTTGCACGCTTGTTGTCCTCACCAGACAAAACTCCAGGGTAGTTTTGCTTTTGGCTGCCATCAGCAGAAATCACTCACAGGCTGCTCCCTGCCTCATCCTTGCAAACCCTGAGCTGTTTTTTAACTTTCTGGGTCAGGTGGCACCAAACCATCCAAAGCAGGTACTGGATGTTTTCCCGGGGTGCTTCCAGGGCAGCAGGAAGGCTGAGCTGACCCGTGGCAGCCGTTGTTCCTATCTCGGCTCTCTGCCCGTCCCTGGGACCACCCTGCAGCTGGCTCCATCCCGCTCCGAGCTGCTCCCCTCTATCGCTGCCTGCAGGTGCCGCGGGACGGGGATAAGGCAGGGACGGGCGGTGTGAGCGGCAGCGTCTGTCCCCTCCAGCGGGGACAGTCCCCTCGCCGGCAGCGCCAAGGCCACCGCCCTGCGGCTGCTCCGCTCTCCGGCAGGAGCTCTCGGTGGTGCCTCCCCCGTGCCGTGTCCCGGGGGTCGCGGCGGGGCTGTCCCACGCGGGGCCCGCCCGAGCCCCTCTCCGAGCCGGGTCGGTCCTTGCGCTGCCCGGGCCGCTCCTCGGGGCGGGCGCCTGCTCTGAGCAGGTGTGGGGGAAGCCCCGCTGGCAGAGAAAGGGCGCATCAAACCCACCGCAGCACCAGCGCTTCCTGCCCGCGGGGCCGGCCCCAGCGGGGCCGAACCGGAGCGGCGCCGGGGCGGTTCGGGAGCGGAGCCGGGGCGGTTCCGGAGCGGGGCCGAACCGGAGCGGAGCCGGGGCGGTTCCGGAGCGGAGCCGAACCGGAGCGGAGCCGGGGCGGTTCCGGAGCGGGGCAGAACCCGAGCGGAGCCGGGGCGGTTCCGGAGCGGGGCAGAACCCGAGCGGAGCCGGGGCGGTTCCGGAGCGGAGCCGGGGCGGTTCGGGAGCGGAGCCGGGGCGGTTCCGGAGCAGAGCCGAACCGGAGCGGAGCCGGGGCGGTTCCGGAGCGGAGCCGAACCGGAGCGGAGCCGGGGCGGTTCCGGAGCGGAGCCGAACCGGAGCGGAGCCGGGGCAGTTCGGGAGCGGAGCCGGGGCGGTTCCGGAGCGGAGCCGAACCGGAGCGGAGCCGGGGCGGTTCCGGAGCGGAGCCGGGGCGGTTCCGGAGCGGGGCAGAACCGGAGCGGAGCCGGGGCGGTTCCGGAGCGGGGCCGAACCGGAGCGGAGCCGGGGCGGTTCCGGAGCGGGGCCGAACCGGAGCGGAGCCGGGGCGGTTCCGGAGCGGAGCCGAACCGGAGCGGAGCCGGGGCGGTTCCGGAGCGGAGCCGGGGCGGTTCCGGAGCGGAGCCGAACCGGAGCGGAGCCGGGGCGGTTCGGAAGCGGGGCAGAACCGGAGCGGAGCCGGGGCGGTTCGGAAGCGGGGCAGAACCGGAGCGGAGCCGGGGCGGTTCGGAAGCGGGGCAGAACCGGAGCGGAGCCGGCCCCGCCGCCCCCGCCGCTGCCGCCAGAGGGCGCCGCCCCCCGGCCCGAGCGGCCCCGCGGGAGCGCGGCGCCCGCCCCGCGGCTCGTTAATAACGGGGTTTAGCGTCTTCTCATCTTTTCCAAATAAAGTGTGTTAAAGACTGTCCTTTTCCTCTTTTTCCTTTTCCTTCTTCTTTCTCCTCTCTCCTATCCCCATTCTTCCTTTCTCTCCTCCTCCCCTTCTCCATTCCTCCCTCTTTTTCCCTCTTCACCCTCTACAGGTGTTCCTGGGGTTACCGCAGACCGACAATCGCTGTGTTAAACCCGCTATGTCTGAACGCTGCAGCTATTTTCCTGCGGAATTTTGTATTCTGGGGTAGAAAGGTACAGAGAGACAGCTTGTTTCAGCTGCTGTTCCCCCCAGCTCGGCCAGGCCCTGGGGGTCTCAGCTCTGCCTGCAGGTTTCCCCGCAATGGGAGGGCAGTGGGCTCTGTGCCTGTGTCACCAGCTCCCCGCGGGCTCTGCCAGAGGAGCACAGGCAGCCGACTCTGCTGGGATTTCAGCAGAGGTGAGGTGACCCTGAGAAGACCTGTTCACCCTGTGTTTGTGGCAGGGAACAACGGTGTCCCACTCCAGGTGTACCTCTGGGAAGATGGCCAAAGCCCAGGGAAGGGAAGGGAAGGGAATGTGTCCAGTCCTGCAGTCCCACACTTCCCAGGGGGAGCGCCGGTGGCTGTGCCGATGCCCTGCTAATTGTCGAGTTCTAATTAATGTCCCACCAGTCCTGGAAACAACCTCTCCTCCTCAGTCCCAGGCAAAGGCATCTCCCAGGGGTCTTCACCTTTTGTCCTCAAAACCTGTTCAGGGCTGGATCCAAGGGGAGGCTGTTCTGAGCTGCTGTGGCACATGGGCACAGTTTGGCATTGTTCAGCCCTTTCCTACCAATCCTGTCCCTCCTGCAGGAGCCCTGGATCCCTGTCCCCCTCTCAGGGTACTAAGCGTGTCTGCAGCAGCATTCTGGGGGGCCAGCAGCCTTCAAAGCTTCAGGAATGGGTTAAGGTTCCCAAAAAGCTCTCCTAACTTCAATATACCCCGAGAAATGCCTTTTTCAGGCCTTGAACTCACATTAAATCCCTCTGGCCTTTCCATGTCCCTCCCACTCTCTTTCCCAGTAACAGAAGTCACTGCTCTGAGGAGATGAGGACATGATTTTCCCCCTCTCCTCCATTACCTGCATCTGTTTGCTTGGGTGGCAGCCAGAAAAGTGACTTCATGCATTCAATCTCTTTTTTCCCCTGCCCTTTATTTTTCATTTTATTTTCCTACTAGCCCAAGGCTCCCGCCTGTTGTAGAGTCGAGGGGGAAACATCCCGGCCAAATCCTACCCTTGTGTTATGGTAATCGCGGCTGCCACCCAGCAGATGCAGCTCGCTGAAATAAAAAGGCTGTTTAACAGGCAGGGGGAAGGAGAGGGGAGCTTTTGTTTGGCACTCGCCAGGGTTGGAGTACACTTGTAAAGCAACAACTGGAGCTCGTTGAAAAGAAGTGGAGGTTATTAGGTTCATTTCACTTACTGCCGATGGTCCTGTTATTTTTTTCCCCTTCATATTCCAGGCTTTTGCTCTGGTTCTGATAAGGAAGAGGAAAGAGAGGGCACCTGAATACCTGCTGCCTCTGCTGCTGACCATGTGAACAGGGCTGCTGGCAGGGTTGTTTGATTGCAGCCCAGAGTTCAAGGATGCTCAGACTGGTTTCCTGTGTTGGGAATGCTTTTCCCTCTGCTCAGGGAAAGATGTGGGGCTGGAGGAAGGAAATCACCTTCCTCAGATGGTGCTTAGCAGGGGTGCCCTACTAAATGCAGGCTCTTCTCTACCTTCTTCTCTACCTCTTCTCTCTTGGGGACCTAGAGAGTCATGCAGGAGTACCCTGGTCATGGGACATGGCCTGTCCTGGTGCTCCTCCACCTTCCAGGATGCTTGGTCCTGCCTCTTGTGAGCAAAGTTAAGAAGACTCAAGAGCACACTTAATTGTGCTTGGAGCTATCAAAACACAGGGCTTGTCAGCAGCAAAGGTGGTCCAGAATTTGTCAGAGCTTGGACAGCAATGAGTTGATGATGAGGAATAAAAAAATTCAAGAAGCTGGGATGATATAAACCTGCATCCTTGGAAGCTATAGTCTTGTTTTGAAGTGTTGCAGTTTTGGATGGGAGAATGACAGAAAGTAGTGCCATGGGGTTTTTATCTTCCCACAGGTAAGTGGGGACATGAAAATGATTAGATGGGTTGGATTTCTGTCCCTAGTTCCCTCTACCTACCTGCCTATCCCTCTGTCTTGATGCATCTTTCACCAGCCCTCTTTGCTCTGAAAAGCAGCAGCGATCCCCTTCAGATGCCAGGAACAAAATCAATGCACGCCCTCTCCAATTCAGGTAGCTGTCCATAAATCTTCCCAGCTCCAGGCTGGTCTCCCAGGACTCCCACATCAGCTGGGAGCCCATTTAATCGGCTGAGATGATCTGTGCTGTCTGTTGCCCAAAGGCCCTTTGAACTCTTTGTCTCCTGGCTGAGTGCTGAGGGCTCAGCCAGACTGGCCCATTCTGTGTGACAAGCCTCAGGTGAATAATGCCTGGAGCTGGCAGTGCCCAGGGTGCTGAGAGGAGTCCCAGCCCCTCTGCCAAGGCTTTATCACCACATCTCCCCATGGCCCCTGGCTTGGCTCTCTGCAAAGCTCCATAAACCCACACCAGCATGAAGAGCACCCAGCCTGGTGCCAGGGGAAGACAATTACAGCTCTTTTTGGGAAGGCTTGGCAAGGGCTGGAGGGGGTGTGTGAAATCACAGCCTCCCCTTCCTGGGGCTGCAGGATTGATTTTCAGCATATTTTAGTGCACTTTAGGTTTTAGCTGGCTGGGATTAAGTTCCATGCAGCAGCTTTGCTAAGGGACTTCTGGAAGAGGTTTTCCATGCTGGTCCAGCCCTTGGAAACACAGAACTCTGTGTTGCTTAGGATTAGGATATTGCTTAGGATATGGCCTCCAGGAAACAAATCTAAATCTGCCCCAAAGCAGCAGGACTCTTGGATCAGTTTCCAACCAGGAAAGTGCTGGATTGCCACCTTTAATAGCCAAGATTCTCTCCCAGGCTGTGTTGAAGTTGTGCTGGAGGTGGCTTCTCCTGCCCCCCAACAGCCTCCAAGCAACCCAGTGAGATCCAGGCCCCAGCTCTGGCCAAAGACTTCTGCACTCCATAAATCACAATTTAGCACGGACCACCATCAATATAGACAAAATAACCTAATCTGCCCCCATATTAGGGTGTTGGAAAACAATAATCCAAGAAGGAAACACATTATCTGGCCTTGTTACTTTACAAAGTAATTTAAATTAATTTTTCCCTGGAGTGGTTAGGGAGCACTGCAACTCGCCCTTGTCTATTCTCTCCGGCTAATGAAGCTTTACCAGAGACTGCTCGTGAATTCCTATTAAGACCTCATCTTAGAGGTTACAGGGCAAAGCAATTTCTGCTCCTGGGAAAAATGCCTATGAATTTGTAATTGTAAGTCCATGTTTGATAGGGATTAGCATCTGAAAGGGGTAGAGTGGTGGGTAGCAGAGAAAACATTATTTCAATTAGCTGAAGGAAAGCAATTAAACATCTGATTATAGTTTACACTTTTAATTTTCTCCTATTTCTCCTCTATTTTCCCTAAATTTCTGGCATCTGAGGTAATTATTTTCTGAAACTTTCCACCCTCACTGAACCAGCCATCTTTCCCTTCTCCTTTTGTCCATCATAGTTGACATTCAAATGTAAATGGTTGCTGAGCTGAGCTTTTTCCTCTCCCTTCTTCTCTCCAGATTCGCTGAATTTGCAGTTGGTGTAGAGGGTGCTGTATCAAATCACACTGAAATGGGACATGATATTTCTCTTCACACCAAGGAGGTGAACAATGAGGAAAAGGAAACTTTGTTCCACATCCAGACTCATGGTCAGGCTTGTGCCCAGCAGCTTGACACGGTGCCAGTGCCTGACTCCCCTAGGCAGAGCCCCAAATGCCTAAAGATTCTCTCTGTGCTCAGAAATTACTTCCAATTCCCTCTTTCCCTCTCACCTCTCAGCCTTAGCCTGGAGCTCAGCTGTGCTCCATCTATTTTTTCGTGGCTTCTTGGTCTCCTATTTCCTAATGACGATGCAATCAGTTTTCGGGTGGGAGATTCCTCGTGAGAAGGCTTGCTGTTATTTAAGGAAGATCATGAAATCCATCCTTAATGAAAGGACAGGAGAAAACCCTTCCACCAAGTTACACTGAAGCCTGAGATTATCATTTTTATGGGCTTCCAATCTTTCCTGCCTCATGTCTTATCAGCAAATGCAGCTGGAGGCTTCAAAAACCCTCCCAGCTTGCTGCTGATTTTATGGGATGAAGATTAGAGATGATCGGATAGCAAATTATTCATTCCATTCGATATCTCTGGGCAGGAGGGAATATCCAGAGCGAAGTCAGCTCCTTTCTCCCTCTCTGAGCATCCCACATTGGGAACCTCCCTATCTGCCACCCCAGCCACGCAGCAGTGTTCCCCCCACACCCAGAGGAGATCAGGGGTGCAAAATTCCCTCTGAGCAGGTGGGAAAGGCAGGGGGAGTCACAGGAGTAGGCTCATCCCCCAACAAGAGGGCAAAGCAGAGGTGGGTGGGGTTGATTCTCCTGTCAGGGATTTTTGGTTTGATTCCTCCCAGCCCTCCAAGGCAGGGCAGGCCATGTAGGTGTTTTCTCAGCCTCGTTTTCCAAGGCTATGGGGGCTGAGGCTGTTATGAACATTCTGTCAGAGCCCTGGCAGCTCCTGACATCAGGGACAGAGGGGCAGGAGCTCAGGGGGGACAGAGGAGAGACCCCCGAGCTGCCCTCGGATGGAGAAGCAGCAGCATCAGGCCCCAGCACAGGGAGTGGAGGCTGTGAATGCTGCCCAGAGACCCATCCCAAAACCAGCTGGTGTAAAAAATATCATCCAGAATGTCCCACGAAATACCCACGGGCCACAGAGGGGCTGCTGAACAGGCCTAGAGGGCAAATGAAGGCCACGGATGCCTTTTGCCAAGCCATTGACACTGGGGTTTTCAACAGCACATAAATAAGAAAATGCATGGCAGTTTAAAGGCATTTTAAAGAGGAGAAGTGGGGTTCAGAGCTATGATAGATGAAAACCCAAAGCAGGAGCTGCCTTTTTCTGCTGCCTTTTACCCACAGTATCACACTGAGCCAAGAAAATGCCCTTTTCACAGTGCTTGTAGCTCCTGGCTCTCTCCTGGCAGCATCCAGAGCAGGCAGGATTTGAAAGGCAAGTGTCAACAGGAAATGAGAGAATTCTGGCACAATCAAAGAATACTTGGTTTGGATGGTCAAAAGAAACAAGAAATTTTAAATTTGATTTGTAGGGGGTTTTGTGTTGTTTTTTTTTTTTTTGGGGGGGGTTGGGTTTTTTGGTGGTTTTTCTATGTTTCACATCAGCTATTGAAATGTAAGAAATTTATAATTACTTTTCTATGAAAAAAATACAATCTTCTTTAGGGAATGAATGTTCAGGTTTGCTCTCATAGATTATTTTTTTATTTTTATGGCTCTGTCTGGGAGACAGGGAGGAAATGGAGAGGATGAAAGAGGGAAGGAAGGAGGGAGGAAGGAAGGAAGTGAAGGAGGTGAAGAGGGAAGAAAACGATTTCCATTAAAACACAGAGTCCCACAATATTTTTCAAAGAGGAACTGGCATCTGTGCTTTGAGATATATCATCCAGGAATGTTGCTTTGAGGAAATACTGATTTTTCCTAAAAGTTATGTATTTTTTAGAGGAAATAATCACCGATTTTTGGAGTATATGAGTGTAAAGCCTGAAATTCCAATCCCTCCTTTGTGTAAAATATTTTATACAGACAACTGCTCACTTGGGTCCTTGAAAGGGCAATGAGCTGTCTCTGGCTGCACTTGGTTTTGACTAAATGCTGCCAGGGTGATTTGTCCTTCTGTGCCTCAGTTTCTCTCAGCTCTGAAATGGACCTGCAGGGCTTTGTCTCACCATGGCTGGGTGATGCTGGAGGCTTAAATGAGAGAGAGACAGCAAGATTTCCATCACCCAGCAGCAGAAACACACACTTATCTGTCACTGCAGGTCCCAAGCCACGGCCAGGATGACAAGAGGAAAACCTGGCAAATAATCTGTTGAAATTTCAGACTTTGCCCCTGCAGGGAGGCTGCTACAGTGACTTGCAGCTTCTCATCCCCCCAGGGATGTGCAACCAAGGAGGTGCCACGGGAGCTTTGTCACGGAGGCACCTTCCTTCCTGATGGCTGTGGGGGCTAAACGTGCTTTGGAGCACAGGGGAGCTTTGAGATAAGCACTGAGTGATTCCCTGGCCTCATCAGTGAGCCAAAATCATTGAATTGCCTTAAATGTCATATAAAGGTGGGAACATGCAATTGGTAAAGTATTGTTTGCTCCCCAGGATGGAGCTGACAGCAAGACCGCTGTTGGAAAGGCACAGAGCCCTGCCTTCATCCCAGGGCCTGGCCTGCCATGCCCTGTCACCCCAACACCCCACAGCACGTGGATGGATCCTTGAGACCTCCCTGTCTTTGGGAAAGCAGCCCCAAGCCCCTGGAGCTGTGCTGTGCAGAGCCTGGGGTGACAGCACAACCAGAGTGGAGAAGGAGCCTCAGGACCCAGCCCCAGGCGCGGCAGGGGAGGGGACAGCAGCAACAGAATGTCCCAGACCTTGAATTTCCCTGGGGCAGCAGCAGGACCGGCTTCTTGAGGGCTTCTGATCTGCTGATAAAGCCTTCTGCCCCAAAGGCCAGGCTGCTTTTGCTGGGCTTCTGCAAGGAGAAAAGCAGCAGCAGGCAGCAGAGAGCTCTGCACGCTTTCCCGCCGGGTTTCCCCGGGTCTTGGGGAACCCAAAGTCCACTCTCATTTTTACTTATTCACAAGCCATTCCTTTTCCTCTGTAACATGATTAGGTTGTTTTACAGGACCTAATTATGGGCTCCGTTTGTGACACTTCCTTGCTGGTGCCTGGGAAAGTCCCTGCCCCACCGATTTCGATTTCGCAAGCAGGGTTGGCAGTGGGGTTATCCCACACTGCACCTGGGGGCCTGGCCCTGGAAAAGGAATTTGGGAAAGAGTTGGGAACTGGCCTTCGATCTTGTACAGCTCAAAGTCAGATCTGGTTTGTCTTCAGGATAAATGATATTATTGTCGATACAGGGTAAAGAGTTGAGATGAAGGAGGGCAGTCCTCCTCTGATGAGTGTGCATTCTGAGGGTGCTGCACATTCCTGAACATGGGGCCCATGGGGATAAAGTGTTATTTGCTTCTCAGGATGGAGCATCCAGGGGAAATCACCAGACCCAAAGGTCGGGGGCTCAGATGCTGTTGAGGGGTTACAAAGATGCTGTGACACATCACAAGAAGAGTGACAATGGAACACCTGGCTCACAATTTTATAGTTTCCTTCAGGAGCAACTGAAGTTTCTTAGTTGTGAAGCCAAATACCTTTTATTCTTCCTGTGGGGTGGGTTTGTCAGTCATCCAAACCTGACATGGACTGGAAAATTGCTTAACTCGGGACCTGCAACATTCTCTGTCCTGCAGCATCTGTGCAGCTTTTGTGGAGGGCAAGCCTTGCAGCCTGCTGCAGCTCTTTGGCTCTTTCTACCTCTTCTGGTATTGAAGAAATTTTGGGGACAGCCCTGATGCTCTGTTTCATAGTGTCACCATTAAATAAGGTGTGGGAGGTGAGAGGCAGTACCCAGCATGGAGTCTGGTCTATTAATTGGATGTTTTAAAGTCACCAATGTGTTTTGCTGGGTTATTAGTGACACTTGTTGAAAAGAAAAAGCAGGGAAGTGAGTGGGGGTCCCATGGGGTGGGAAGGAATGTCAGAGCTCGGGCATTGCTGGGCTTCCCCTCTCCTCCTCGGGAAGGGGACTTGGGGGCAACCACGCTCCCCAAGCACCACAGGTTCACTGGGGAAGAGTTTTACCCACCCGGGTCTTGTTTTTTTCCTCCTGGACCGATGCAAATATTTTGTGCCTGAGTTCCCTTCCACGCCCTACCTACGGGGACCGTCAGGTTCATGTCACCGCGCCCCAAACTGAGCCGGCGAAGAAGCACCTCCTTCCCGAGCAGGATTTGAATAACCAGGTGAGAGCATCGGCCCCGATGAGGTGTTTGATTATTGACCAGGCGCTCGCCGCTGCCGTGCCCGGCAGAGCGCAGCGCTGCTGCCAGCATGCCTGCCCGCCTGCTGCTCCTGGGGCTGCTGCTCCGGCTGCCTGCTGCCTTCTGCCAGGAAGGTAAGAGCAGCCAGCTGCCTGACATCCCGGGAAATAGAGGCAGGGAAAGGCAGGAAGGTGTGCCGAGCCCCGGCCAGGTGGGAGCTGTCGGTGGGGGACAAGGACAAACATGCGGGAGCCTCTCGGGAAAATGAGCCCAGCTCCTGCCTGAGCTTAGCTCTGCCTTCACATCAGCGCGGGTGGGTGTCCAGGGGGCTCGGGGGTTTTGCTGGAGATGGGATATAGAGATTTTCTACCTGTTTTGCTGAAGGCCGAAACTGCCACCTGAGGTTTATCTGAGCTGCTTGCACAGAGATAAAGTGCTCTGGTTTACCTCTGGCAGGACTGTGCACCGAGATGAGTAATCTGTTTCCTTAAGGCTTTTTTTTCTTTCTTTCTTTTTTCTCACTCTTATCCTTGAGCAAGTGTTGTTCTGGGTTGCTCCCTGAGCTCTCGGATCCTCCTGTTAATCTGTAATTTTGATCATTGCTGAGGAGAGGGAGCAAATATTTTCCTCAGCAAATTGACCTCCTCTTCTCTTCTCAAAGATTTAACAGAGAAACTTCCTATGCTAGGGCATTATTTTTAGGAAATTCACTAAGGGTTTCTCTAGTGCTAGAAATAATGAGGAATAATTAAAACTCATCTGGTGCTGCCAAAGTCCCAGAAAGTTCCCTCCCCCTTTCTCCTCCTGATGCCCCAGCCCTGACCGCTCTTCCTGTGTTTGTTTACCAACTTGCTGAGGATTTAACAGTCTGGAGTGTCCATTGTCAGCAGGGTTGAATGCTTTGCTTGGAAAGAGTAAAAAAATAAAAAATCCTTTAATGAGGATTCAGAGCCTGGCACAGCTTCCTTAGCAGAAAAGACAGGCCAGGCAAAGCTTTCCAAACATTCAGAGAAGATGTATTAAAAATCAGGTGTTCAAATTAGCTGTTGAGTATGAAAACAGAATTGCAACAAGTGCCCAGGCACTTCTGGAAGAGGCACTGGCACTTCCCTTGGTCTGGTTTGTAGCTGCAGATGTGTGGGGACACATCTGCCAGGGCTGCAGATTCCACACTGCTTAGTTTGGCTTCAGAAATCTTGTTTGTGGGGGAAAACCCCATCAATTACCATGGGGCAACACAGAGAGGAGGTGGCAGAGCCTGAGGGACGGGCTGACCCAGGACAGGCATCCCCGGTGAAGCATTTTCCAGGAACACAGGCCTGTTTCCACAGGTGAGACTCATCCTTTCAGCCATCCCTCCTGGCAGGGCAGCAAGGTGTGCTCGGTGGGACTGCAGCCAGGCAGTGCCCCGAGGGCTGGGACCCAAACATTACTCCTGAATAGATCCTATCAAGCTCTTCCTTCTGCCTCATCCCCATTCCTCCTTTCTTATGCCTGTGCAACTTTCCCAGCCGGTATTTCAGCCCAGTGTAGAGGCATTTGCCATTCCTTTACCATCCTTATCTCCCCCTGCAGCCAGGCCCTACATGATCTCTGGAAGCCAGAAACCATTGATTTTGGTTTGGTGTTTTCCCTTTTGGCTTTGGATGCTTCGGAATCTGCTGGAAACAGCCACAGGAGTGAGATTTCACTCACAAAACCACCCAGTACCTCCTGAGCATGCTTGCTCCAAGGAGGTTTGCTGCCACTTTTCTTCTCCGCTCCTTTCCTGGAAGATCACGAGATGCAAATTTGGCAGTTTAAGTCATTGCTGACTTCATTCCCTGGTTGCCCTTGAACTCCCTTAACCCCAGCAGGAGCCTCACGAAAGGCTGGACCTGACCACCCCCCTGCCCCCCCCCCCCAGGCTTAGGCTGGAAACCTCGGGTCTGGCAGGAAAAATAATAATACAGCTAATAAATAAATGTGGCCAACAGCCAAGGGCAGAGGGAGGGAGGATGCAGAGCGAGCCAAAATTCAGCCAGGAGGCAATAGATGTGTTTGGGGCTGCACTCACAGGGGTGGTGGGCAGCCGGGCAGGAGCATCCCTGAGCACCAGGCAGGGCAGGAGGGGACCAAGCCCTGCTCCTCCCCACTGCCAGCACCCCTGGCTGCCCCAGCACAGCCTGCTGGTACAATGGTACTTCAGTCAAACACGCTGATACAAGAGGAAAGTTCCATCTGAATTCCTCCTGCTTGAATTTCTGCCCTGGGACCTTGCAGAAACACGACAAATGTCTCTGTGGGGAGAGGGGCTGAGAGATGCTGCTCAGGGCTCTTCTCACAGCCCCTTGCCCAGGACTTGCTTTCCAGACTGGCAGTGCTGGTGAGTCAGCTGGCCAGGCTGATTTCACTTCCAAGATGAAAAAAAGAGCTCTGGTTTGGGGTTTGAGGCTTTGCTGTTTTATTTATTATTGTCTCTTGCAGTAAAGACTCCAGGAGCTGGGGATGCTGCCAAAGTATCCCAAAATCAGAGGGAGGAGAGCTGTTAGCAGCAGAGGCAGTGTGAAGCTGGATGTGGGGTAGGAGTTGGCACGTGTGGAGCATGCAGCCTACTCTTACTACTGCTAGTAAAGATTATTTTCTGTTTATAGCAGAGGCTTGTGTCCCGTGAGGCAGAGGAAGTGCTCAGTGTGAATGTCTGAGGAGGCTGCAGCATCCATCCACTGCTCGCCCTGGGGCAGCTCAGCCTTGCAGGGGTCCCTGGCTGGCTCTGGGTGTCCTGAGGCTGATGCTGGGGCAGGTGTCACCCTCTGCCTGCCCCTGCTGCCCGTGCACAGGGACAGGTTATGTGCAAGGCTCTGTGTTAGAGCAGCAGAGGAGGAAAAGCTGCCTCTGAGTAAACAGTAATTAAATCTCAAAGGGATGTGGCTGTATGGACAAGGTGTCCTTTAGTGCTGATGTGATGGCACTTAAGGATGGGTTTGACTACTCTGAATGCTCCATTGTCCAAAATCCAGTGGGAGGCAAGGAGCAGACATCCCAGCAAGGCTGGGACAAAGTTTCCTCTTCTCACTGCCTGTCCTTGCATCCTGCCCACATCCAGGAATGTGTCTCACAGCCTTCCCACCCGCGGCTAGATTCCTGCCTAGGTCTGGATAGAGAAAAAGGAACTTGTCAGTCTGTTCCATCCCTGGGGGAAATGGGGCTATCCCAGCCAGCTCCCAGACCCCCACTCTCCACCCCAATGCTGCTTGGGGCCCTGCCATCCCCACCTGTTCTTTGTGCTGAGGTTATTCCTCTGAAAGCTTCAGCCTTCAATTTCTGTCATAAATCATTTGCTGCTCTGGAAACTTGTTGGATGGTGCATTTTACCAAAATCCACAACGACAACTTTTTGCTGTGGGAGTGGCTACCAAATCTTACACTCGGCCTGTTACAGTCCTTATTTTACCAGTCAGTATTTGAAAAATATCCTAGGAATTATGTCTGTGGCATCTGGGGAAAGAGAATAAGCAGTTTGCTGAAACCCCTCTGCCTTCTTTCCTTTGACAAACACTCTCCTTCACTCCCTTCCTCCATATCCCCCAGGGTTTTTCTTCCCCATCACAGAGTCACCAGCCCCACAAGGTGCTTGTTTATGTATCTGTATGTGTACGTCAGTGTATAAGGGGCCCCAAAGCTGCCAGGCACCACACTCCACATGCAAACACCAGTGAAAACGCTGTTAATTGTATTTTATTTCATTGGAATCACAGGTAAGCCTGCCTGAATCGACAGCAACATGTCCTGCTCCGATTTGCAGGATCAAGCTCTCATCTGGACCTTGCTGTGAAGCTGGCAGATAAAGCCTGAGGATGAATTTCTAACCTGTGTCCTCTTCCCTCCCTGCAGCCCGGGGCAGCCTCCAGCCGTGGTCACAGGGTGTCATCGCAGTGGTTGTGTTTCTAGTCCTGGTGGCCATTGCCTTCGTGGTCAACAGGTTCTGGTGTAAGGACAAAGTGTAAGTGTGGCAGGTTGCTCTGAGCTGGGCTTAGCTTGGCACGTGTCACTTCCAGCAGCCTCTGTGCATGTTCCAGGATTGGGAACACCGTGCTTGCTATGCTGGGAGAGCAAAGACTCCCTGTCCTCATCTCCCCGTCCTTTTGTCCCTGTCCTGGTCTCTGATCCCTGTTACTGATTGCCAGATGTGAGCTTGCACCATACAAATTTTTTCTGCCACCAGTAAAGAAAATTCTGTGCTGGGAATGGCAAAGCCACAGCATCGCAGCTGGATCATGTGGGAACGTGTTCAGGGACCTGGCCCAGCCTGGTTTTCTGTGGCTTTTGGGGGTGCAGTTCCCATGTACCTTGTATCCATGGGATAATAAGCCTGAACCAGTGTTTTTTGCAAAGCAGACAGAGCCATGTTGTGAGAACACAGTGAGAGGAGCTGGGAGAAAGGGAGGTAGTGGCAGTGGCACTACCCTCCACCTGGAGCCCATGGCAGAGGCAAATGTGGTGTCTTTATTCATCTGAAAAAGGCTCTGTGGGATGGGTTTAACTCTCGCCTGATTCTGGCCAAGCAGACTCACAGGCTGCTGCTCCTGCTCAGCTGAGCAAGGCCAGCTGGCAAGGTTGCAGCAACTTGATCTTGAACCTGAGCCCAAAGGCCACAGGGGATGAAGACCAAAAGCACTCCACACCTGTTTCCCCATTCCTGTGCACTGGTGGGGTTGCTTTGGGCTGGAGTCTTGTTGTAGCTGTACATTCCTGCAGCCTCTCCCGGCTGAGGAGGTGGGCAGCTGGTTCACACTCTGAGCATCAGCAGGTCAGCTTTCCCCCAGAGTCATTTTAAGCTGGTCCCTTTGGGATGCACTCTGGGCCGATGCATGATATGTATATATACATTTATATGGTCTGACTTGCCACTGTAGTCTTTGTTTCCCAAAGAGGAACCTTCGTCCTCAAACTGAGGGAACCCCCAGCCCATGGAGTGGTAGGCAGGGATGGTGTTTCCCACTGCTGCCCGTGCCTGGCTGCCTTTTCCCAGCCTGGAGGCAGAGGATGCTGAGGAGGGCTTGAGGAGGGATGGTGCCTTGTTTTAATTAATCTGGCCTTCCTTCAGAAGAGCAGGAGCGAGGCTCGGCAGCCTGGAGCCCTGCCAGCTCTGCACTGTCACTGTCACAGCAGCTATCAGCTTGAGCCACTGCCTGTTTATGCCAGGTTGTTCCTTGGAGAAGCCTCTGAAACTGCCCTTGGGCAAGCTCTGGAGGAGGCAGGGACGTGCATGCAGGGTGGACCTGCACCCACCCTCTGCTGCCAAATTCCCCGGTGCTGCTCAGGCTACAGGCTCACTCCAGAGCTGAGCTTTTGGAGCCTGGCTCCAAACACTCCATCCCTGCCCAGTGGCTCCTTCTGCAAGTGATCCAGGCTCACTTCTGAGAGAGAGCAGCTCAGCTTTGCTGACATGGATGTGCACAAGGACAGCCCTCCTGTGGCAGGGCTGAGGCAACAGTGGAGCCTTGACTGCTCTCTCTGTGTCCACCAGGATCCACAGGGGACTGTTTTGCAACAGATTACACAGAAATGGACTGGAAAAACCAGTTAGTGGGAGAAAACAATCCCACGTATTGACAGTGAGTCCTGCTGACTGCCAGCACGGTGCTGGGAGTCACCGCTATGGAGACAGGGGCTGGCACTTGGCACAGCCTCTGCAAAGCTGCAGTGAGGGCGTCTCTCCTTGTCCTTGTCCTGCTGGGAAGGAGGCTGAGCAGGGTGTCTGAGGACAGAATCACACCCAGGACATTTATTGTCTCTGTGGTGTCATCACCAGTAAGAAGCTGCTCCCCTGCACGACTCCTTTGCTGCTTTGTCCAAACTCCTCCCTTTTTTCCCTGCAGGGAAAATGCTGAGAACGTGGTGAGTGTGGAGGACAAGCCAGATGCTGTCATATCCAACGGCCATGAAGGGAGATATGTATCAGCTGCAGCTGACTTCAGGTGAAGGACCTGCTCAGACTTCTTCCCCATGGCTCCCAGGCTCTGCTCTGTTCCCCTGGGGACAGCTCACACATGCGGAGCCGTGGTCTCACCCACTCAAGGTCTTACACATCCCATGCACCTGTTTTTGGGGCTTTTAACCTTTCCAGGGGCTAAGGCAGTGAGGGATTATCCCCTTCTCCCTCATCTCTCCCTATCTGTGCAGCTGAGCCCCACAACCCATCCACCACCTCACGACCTGCTACGCCACATTTTTCTTATGCTACATCACAATTTTCCAACAGAGGAAACCACCAAAAGTACCACAAGTCACCACACAGATGGTGACTGCCAAAACAGCCCTCACTAACAATTAGAGCAACTCCCACCCCACACTTGGCTCTGGTCCTTTCAAGGTGACTCCTCCTGTGGTCCCCATCTCGCCCCTCACTCAGAGCACAGCTGGCACCAGCAAGGTCAGGACGCCAGTGGTGGCTTTGGGAATGCTGGCTTTGCTGGGGCTGAGCTCAGCATTGCACTTGTCCCTCTTGGTGCAGGTCCAAAGAGAACGAGCACGCCTACGAGAACTCCGTGGAGCCCGAGGAGAAGGTGATCACCACGGCCATGTAGCAGCACCCACCCGCCACCCTCCTCCTGCCACAGAGACCCTCTGCACTGGCACCCCCTGGGAACGATGGGGCTCTGGCCTCTCCACGGCACCACCACCTCCTGATCTTCTCCCTTTCCACCCATGGGACATGCTCTTGTCCCTCTGGGGCTGGCGTCCATACGGGCATTGGTCACCAGGAGAGGTCTGGAGGTGCCACTCTCCTGACTGGTGGTCACCCTGGCGAGGTTGGTGTCCCAAGTCCCAGGAGGGTGTTGACCTGTTCAAGGCACAGAGGGAATCCTGCTGGGTGCCTGGAACATCCCCATGCTCCCAGCCGCCCTCCGGGGAGCAGCTGATGGAAAACCTGCTCTTTTCTCCCCGGTTCACCCTCCTTTTTATGGCCTACACCATTCATTTTAACGTCAGAACCTATGAAATTTTAATGTCAAACCTCCCCCTCTGTACATATCTTCCTGGTGAGCAATAAAGGGAATTGTTGCCTATGACAGAAAAGAGGGTTGTTCTGCTAATCAGCCAGAGGACTTTCTGGCATCTCACAGCTCTCCCAGCCTTAGGCAGTTGGGAGAATGAAGGACATCAGGGAATGCTCAGCATTTGGACTGCCCCAGAGCCTCAAAGACATTTACAGGGAAGTGAGAGCATCATTCCTCCATTTGCCAGGTGAGGTTACAGAGCTACAGAAACAATCCAGCACTTCTCAGTGCTGCTTAATGGGTGAAAGGCAGCACTCCCTGAACCCCACTGACCCCAGTGTGCAGCCCTACAGCCAACTGGGAGCCATTCCCAGGGCTGGAGGCTCTCATCAATGGCAGTCATTGATCAGGGCTGCCAGGAAGTGGCATGGGGCTGCTCTGGGCAGTGCTGGCTGTCCTGGGGCAACCTGCTCCTGCCAGGGTGCCCATTAACCAGGGTCTGTCTTTTGCTGTGGTGGGGACAGTGCCAGGGCCACCATGGGAACAACGAGCTGCTGTTCTAAGCTGTGGCATTTGTAGATTGAAATGAGAGAGCTCTGATGCTTTGGCCATCCCTGGAATGTGAGTTACTCCAGTGGCATGAAGGGTCCTGTTCCTGACCAGTGAACAAAGGATTAAAGGACTCTGTAACCAAGGGCAGCCCAGCTGGAGCAGCACTGGGGTGGGAGATTTATAAGAGGACATTTTTGGCAGCTCCTGGTTTTGGGGGGAGGGAGGTGTTTCTAGGGCTCTGCTGTGCACTACCCACAGCTGAAGCTGCTGACGTCCCTCGCAAGTGGAGACACAAATATTCAGGCAGGTGTCCTCCAGTAACAGACACACCTCAAAAGGCATTTTCCCTAAAGCCTGAGGTAGTCAATATTTTGAAAATGTACTCAAAGACTTGGCATTGAGAAATCACAGCTCCCGTTGAGAAATTGCATGGGAGTAGAAGAAAACAGGCAGAAGGGTTGGAGAGGTCAGGCCCTCAGATGTGAAGGCAGGATGGCTGCATCTCCAGCATCATGTCAGAGCTGTTGCCATCTACCACCCTCCCTAGGGTAGCTGGAGGCTACCAGGCTGGGTCCTGCAGCACCCCTGATGGATGCTGCTCCCCTGACTTTCCTCTCACAGGTGCCAAATGTCATGTGGGTTTGGAAAAACCAGGTTCCCCAAGGTTCAGTGGCGCTGCACTCAGCAGGGTTTAAGGATTAGTCATTGCCTGTTCCTGCCCTGTCAGCACTTGAGCTGGGGGTGTGGCGAGAGGAAGGGAACCCATTAATTTTTTACCTCTCAGTTGCAAAAGAAGTGAACAATGTCACCCTTATAATGAGTAACAACAGGAGTTCATTCCCTGCCCTGTGCACATAGTGGATGTGTGACAGACGCCCGAGCTCTTCACCCCTCGGTGCCTGGATGTGGGTTTGGAGTGCAGGTGTGCTCAGTGGGTCTCAGTGTCCCATTCCCCACGGATCCCTGCCGTGCTGTAAGTCTGAGCAAGGACAGGGCTTCACTGCTGGGCTCGCCCAGGAGCTTCTGTGCTGGATCTTATGACAACCAGTGCCCCTTTGGAGTTCACTTCCCTGGGGAAAGCGCCTTGTGCAGGAGCCAGTGCTGTGTCCTAGCAGGATCTCACCTCTGCACTGTCCAGGGTGCTGTCCTGCCTCAGTTTCTCTTCTCTGTGAATCACAAGCCAAGGCTGACTGAAGCTGCCTTCCTGCAAGCTGTGCAGTCACTTGCAGATGCTTCTCGGTGTGATCCTAAAAGAACAAAAGGGAGCGAGCGTAAATGAAATTTATTGTTGGAAAATCTTAATTAGATTTTAAGCCCCAAAGGGAGAAAAGTGAGGTATTATCTGACACAGCTAATGAGTGTTAAGGGTCCTTTGTTATATTTCTTGTTTACCTTTCTGTACTGGCTGATACAGCCCAGATCCTCGTCTGTACTGCCATAATTAGGATATCTCATCTCTTGCTGATAGGGTCGGGATGCTCTTTAAAGCACAATGCTGTCTCATCCCTCCCTGGCAGGATGAGCGTGATTGGGAAGACAACTTCTGGAGTGCCAGTGCTTGTGCTTTCCACACTGCACCATGAGCTGGGGAATGTCCTCCAGGGTCCGGCTGTACCTGAGACCCCCGGGTGCGAGGCACCTCCCACCTCAGTGACCTCTCTGAAGGGCCCAAAGCCAACTCGCCTGAGGGCCAAATCCTCCCCAGCACCTCTCTCCACACAGCACAGGGGGATGAAGGTCCTCCACAAGCCTCCCCAAGCCCACCAGTGAAAGGTAAGGATACCACGAGTTCTCATCCTAACCCCCATTCCTTAATGCCATTATCTCTGGAGCCTTAGGCTTCAGGAAGATGTCCAGGGTTGTGTTCTGCTGCAGACAGGGTAGTCTCCTTTGGGGCAGAAGGTATTCAGGGTGGGGGTCTTTTGCATCCCCAGTTTACTACCAGGTGTATCATGACTTTTCTTTGTGACCTAGGAGGGTGCAATTCATCCCTTGGAGCCCCAGATAATGAAATATCTTGTTGAAAGCCACCTTTGCTGCTTCCCTGATCTCTCCCGAGGCTCTTTAGCTCTGAAGGTTTGAGATGTTTCTGTTCCAGGAGCAGTTTGGGCAGGTGGACACCTACAATATAAATTATCCCAAGGTAGTTTAATTACAGATTTGCTGTATTCAGGTAAAATGCAGCACCAGCTCTATCCCTGCACCTGAGCAAACCTGGGGTTTATATCCTGGAATTGGGCACCTTGACACACAAGAGGTGTGATTTGGATCTCCAGAGGAAAAAAGGGAGCCTGTCCCTCCCCTGTGGTTCTTTGGGTGGGGAAGGAGCCCAGCCACCCAGGTGGAAGCCAGGAGCATGGCATGGAGGGGTGGCTGTGTGTGGGCAAGGGGGCTGAAAAGTTTTTGGTCTCGATTCAAGCCACTGAAAGCCAGGAGAAAAATACCATCTGTTGTTGGTTTATACACCCGTAGTAGCCAAACAAACATCCCCGGAGCCTGTCCTTATCACTTTATTACACCTGCTAGAGTGAATAGATTAAAGAGAATGGGGGAGGGGGGAGAAAGCTGAAGAATCCAGCAGAAAAACTGGGTTTTGGGATTGTTAATTATTCTCTGGGGTCTCTAATCTTTAACTGGCAAACAGCATCACTAACTGTCTTAAAGCCCCTCCTGGAACATCCTGATAATAAGCCATCTGCATGAAGGCACCCCGTTATCTGCCCTCCTCCAGCCGCCTGTGACATGGCTGGAGTGGGAGATAATGAATGTGTGGTGTGTAATAACGACACGTCATTCATGATTATCGGCCCGATACCCAACCTTTTAGCTCCATTGTTTGTGCTTCGAAAAGGAAAAAAAAAAAAAAAAAAAAATAGAGAAAATAAAAAGGAGAAGGGAAAAAAGGAAAAGGGAAATTTTTTGGTGCTATGGGTTGTCCCGGGGTCCCCGAGGTGTCTCCGTGCCAGAGGGGCTGGCTCTCGTAGCATCTCCCAGAGGGTTTGCTGGTGCTCGGGAAGGACTCGCCGTGGATTGGCGGCTGCTGTAGCCATGGCGATGGAGGAGCGAGCTGGGACAGCGCAGAAATGTCACAGCCTGGCAGGGAGATATTTGGGGCAGAGACGGGCGATTAGATCTGTGTCACTGCCTGCTGCCCGCTCCTCGCACGGCTCCTCCGCTGCTCTCCCGGCCGTTTGGGGTGCCTGGCACAGGAGGTTATCTTGTACAAGCTGCTGTCCCGAATCTGCCACCGTTTGAAGGTGGGGGATGTTTGTGCTGCTCAGTTTGACCTGGCTAAGCTGGAAACTGGAAGAATTTTCTCCTGGTTGCTGCTGCGTTAGGGCTTCACGGAGCATCGGTGCTGCAACACCTTCCCCCCAAAGTTTGGCCCTTCAGACTGCAAACCTGGTTTAAGCATGATTCTTAACAGGAAGAGATTTTGAAGTGTTTGGCTCTGCTTACCTCGATTACTGTCATAGCTGCCTGGAATAACGATCTGTTATTTGCATCAAAAATGTCAGCAGTTTCTCCTCTCTTTCCCAAGCAGATTACCAAAAGCAGCTGCCCTGGAGAGAGTCTCTGCTGGAAGTGGTTGGGGTTTGGCCATTCAAAACAATCTAGCAATCAGAAGGACACTTGGAAACCAAATGGGCAGCTTTGGTCATGGCAGTGAATAGGGTGACGGCCCCAACACACAGGGCACTGCACAGTCCATGGGGTGGGCAGCAGCTGGGGGCCCTAATCCTCCATTCCCAAACCAGAAGATGCTGTAGCGACACCTTTAAGTGCCACCAGGTTATTTTGGAACTCACCACCAAGGAGACTGGGATAGGTCTTTGTGGCCAAGGGCACCTGAAGCTTGTTTCTTGGACCACCTGCTGGAGAGTAGATGAGCAGAACTTCAAGGTGGCTTGCCTCTTCCCAGATGGGTGGCTGAAGTGTCTGACAAATAGGAATTTTCTGTATCAAAAACGTGTTTTTAAACCACTGCCCTCTGAAGGCCTCACTGTGCTGGAGCTGGGGAGGAGGGCAGCAGGAGCCTGACCTTTCAGACCTGAGTCCACCTGGTGCCAGGGTGGTGGCACTGGCATCTGCACAACCTGCACCCAGCCTGCTTCTGGGGGTGAGAAGGGGAGGGCTGGGAGAAGAGGAACTTGGTCTCCAGCTGTTTGCAAAATAAACACAAACTGCACTTTGCTGGCTAATCTCAGCATCCCTGTGCCTTTTGGTACCCCCATAGCCAGAACAAAGGTCTGGATCCAGCCTGAGGAGAATTTTGTTTCTCAAACTGAGGATGCAGCAGAGATGGGGAGCAGGAGGGCAGCAAGAGTTCAGTAGATGGGGAGATGCTCAGATTTATCTGTCATGATCTGGCCATCAGCAGAGAACTGCTCAGGCAAACAGACAGGCAGAGAGGCATGGTTTGGGTATGTTGGTGCCTGCAGTGATGCCAGTGCTGTGGGTGAAAGCTGCACAGCCTTGTCTGTCACCATGGCATGGCACATATGCAGGCATTGGTGCCTTAGTTTCCCCTGATGCCTGCTGGGGGCCTAGGTCCTCGCAGTGACAACTTCCCCTGGGCTTTGGGTAATGCCACAGACACACAGGGCACTCCGACAGAGTGGCTGCTCTGCTGGGGTGGGGACAGGGATGTCCCCAGGGACAGACACATCATCTGCCTTGCTGGGCTGGCCTGCCAAGCCCGGGGGTTTCACAGGGACCAGGGAGGACTTTTTCTGGGTCTCCCACTGCCACCTACTGATCCATTTCACACCCTGACTCGAAGCCCATCCAGATGGTGCACCTGGACTGGTGCTGGAGAAAAGCTCCCTCTACCCCCACAACAAGCCCAGTTCCAGGGCCAGGGCTCACCTGCACCCCTTGGGCAGGCCACCCTTGAACTGTTGTCAGCCTCTGCAGGGCAGGGTTTGAGGCAGACTCATGGCTCCTCTTGTTTTATTTTGCAAGCTGACTTTATTCTTACCGCCAGCGCTTTTGTGTGTGCAGTGTGTATTTGTGCTTTGCTATGTTTGACCACAGATCACGTCAGGTTTTTCCTTACCACTGAAACTCCTGGAGTCAAAGGTGAGGTGATGGATGCTGTGGGATCTGTGGGAACAGGCTCAATAGGGTGCATGGAAACAGTGCTTGTGGCTGGAGAAAACACTGACAGTGCAGCACCCTTGGGCACAGCCTTGCCTCTGGCCTGCTGGGTCACCAAATGCAAAAGAAGCCAAAGCCATGCTTGGAGATCATCCCCACAAAGCTTTATTTTCATTTCAGAGAGGAGAACAATGCTATTTACAGTGTGGCAACTGCTTCCTCAGTTAGCTGGTGGCATTTTCTGCGCTGGCTCCTGAGCGCCATCAGCTCAAGGAAGTTCAGAGCTGGGGCAGAAAAGAACCACAAGCATTCATCTCCATAATGGTGGGCACAGTGCCAGCCCCAGAACAGGAATCGTTGGGAGGGTGGGGCAGGGGGATGCAGGGAGGGCCTCCTGGCCCGGCACACCCAGGCTGGAGGCTGGGCAGGGGCTCTGTGCCCAGCCTTTAGGCATCCCTGCAAACCATGCTGGGTGTTGTTCACTGCCAAGCCCAAGTGGAACTGAGAGTGGGACGAATCTACAGGCAGAAGTCCTGTCAGGGAGTGTCTGAGGGCAGGTTGGAGATGAGGGGATGAGCAGGATGTGGAGGATGCCCATGGAGAAAAGGATGAGCCACAGCGATGCTGTGGAACCCCCTTAGCAGTGCTGCTCCCCTTGCAAGGAGGGGAACTGAACCTGCTGGGTTTGGTGTTTGTGAGCTCAGCAAACCCCTCTGGACAATAGTAGGACAGGGGTTAATATGGGAGAGATCCACTGTGGGTCTGTTTGGTGATCCCCTCTTAAACCTCTGGGTGGAGGGTGTCCCTTGGGAGAGCTCTTGCCCCCCTGCCATGGTACCCCGTGGGATCAGAAAAAACCTTCTTCAACTGCAGGTGTATCCCGTTGCTGGACCTAAGGATGAGCTGTGGTATCATTATGGGAAGCTTGGACGGGTCCGGGCAGAGCTCGAAGCGCTGCAGGGTCAAGGCCAGCGCCACTTTAATCTCATTCATGGCAAACTGCAGCCCAATGCAGTTCCTGTGGAGAGGGTGACAAGTGCTCTGACTGCTGCCTTCGTCCCCAGCCACCCCCGAGCTGGACCCACCCCATGTGAGAGCTGGGGGACCTCCAGCTGCTGCGAGGATGACACTGCAGCTTATCAAGTAAGCCCCTGATGCACCCAGCTCTGTGGTGGAGTATTGCTATTTATTTTATTATTAAACATTGAAAAAAAAAGAGATGAGGTTGAGAGAACAGGGGCTTATTCACTAGGAAGTGCAGCCAGGAGCCAGCTAAAAGCCCAGACACCTCCCAAGGTTATTTCTGGCTCTGTGGTGATCCTCTTACAAACTACTGAGACCTCAGTATCCTACATCTGTCTATTGATACATCACAGGACCCATGGAGACTTGGCCCCCTCGGCTTTGAGGTGCACTGGGACTCACCCCTAAACAAGGGAGTGGTGCTCCCAACACAGGCAACAGAAAATGTAAACATCTCCACAAGGCCACAAGAAAAATGTGTGAAATCCTACAGTGACCACAGAGCTGATGGAGCATGGAAATCCTGCTACAGGAGATGCTGTAATAGGAGATCCTGTTATGGAAAGCATGTTTGAGTTGGCCAAGCCAGCTTGATTTGTGAAGACTGAGGGAGGATTAGCCTTAGAAGCTCACATCTGAGTTAGGTCTCACATGAAAGGCAGCCTGATAGGAAGGAGAGGGATGAAGGATCTCCCACCTGGATCCAGCAGAGAAAGGCAGAAAAGCATGGGAGTGCCTCTGTGCTGAGTTCTCTGGAGAAAACCTTAGGGGATCATAAACCTGTGGGAGCAACAAAGAGCAATTGGTCAGGGTTTGGTGTGATCTGAGCAGCACCAGGTTCTTCCCTGGTCCCCAGGCTAGGGCTGGATGTGGGCTCTGCTCTTCCTGGGGAGCTGCAGATGACAGTCATCTCTCTACAGGGCCACTGAGTGGATCTTCCCCTTGGACACACCCAGGGCGCTCACTACAACGCCCAAGATGCCTGCAGGTGTTTCCTCATCCATGGCAGCAAGGATCAAGCCAGGATCCCTCCATTCCAGAGATGCCTGATCCTTGCTCTCCAGACAGAGAGAGGCAGCTATGCAGCCTTCTTCAAATTTTCCAGTTATTTCTTGAAGCCTCTAAAATATCATCTTCAATTCACACACTCTCTTTGGGGCTTCTTCTAACATTCTAAGTGTGTGCAGGGCAGCTGAAAGCAGTCAGAACATCTCTGTGTCACCAAGCACAAAGAGAGACTATTGAACATCCTTTCCCAGCTCTTTGACATGTTTAAAGCCTCTGGGGTGTTTGAACTTCGTATTTAGATGTGGACTGTTGGAATGACAAGGGAAAAAAAAACATAGCAGGGTGCACAGGTGCCTTCTTCAAGGGGAATGGATGTTTGGGCTCAGAGACCATCCTCCCTTTCTTGTTATCAAGGTGAAATACCTCAGGGTTCTCCCACACATCCCGGTTCCTGTGAATAGCAAATATATTCACTCCAACCTGGCAGCCTGTAAAAAAGTGAGAAAAAGTTCATGACAGCTCAGAGTGAGAATGCAGGAGAGGTGTTTTTGGGACATGCTGGTCTCTGCAGGGCTGTTGCTGGAGATCTGGCAGAGATCTCCTGGAAACATCACACGTCAAAAGCAAAGCCCTCAGAGCTGGGTCCCTTTTGTCTACCAGTGTATCATTTTCACTTGGCCAGGAACAACACTCCACAAGGCACCTCTGAGCTCTGGAGCAGGTCCTTGGACTCTCTTTGGCCAGGCTAACTGTGGCAGTAAGCTGTGGTAGCTCCATCCAGCTACAGGAGAGAGAAGGGAGTCTGGAGACCCTCCAGCCCCTCCACACAGAGCAAGGAAGCCCTGCTTGCCACAGACAGCAGCAGCAAGGATGGACAAACTCAACAGACCTACCTGCTGGCAGGCTGCGTCCATCAGGAAATGTGATGGGTTTGGAGAGCTCTCGGGACACAGAAGCAACTGGTGGGAACAGGCGTAAGCTCTCTTTGATGCACATGGTGCTGTAGGTCATCTTCCCAAGATCCTCCCTGAAAGAAAACTTGCTGAGGATGCACTAAATCCCTTTCTCTATATCATTGACAAAGGTGTTACTGGTCTGTCCCAGCACAGAGTCCGGAGGGAAACCACTTGTCACTGATCTGGACAATGTGCCACCACCCACTGGATGCCATCTTCCAAACAATTCCTCAACCACTGAACAGTCCACCCATCAAATCCTTATCTCTCCAATTTAGGGAGAAGAATACTGGGAGGAACCATGTCAAAGGCCTTCAAGGGTAAATTGGGAGGAACCATGTCAAATGCCTTCAAGGGTAAATTAAAAGAGTTCAAGGCAGAGGAATAAGAAGTCCTAGCTCACCACTCAATGGTGTCTCGGTGTCCCAGGATGCCCTGGATCTCCTCCCTGCACCGCTGCTGGTGCTCAGGGTGCAGTGACATGCAGTAGAAGAGCCAGGAGAGTGCACTGGCCACGGTATCATGACCCTCAAACATGAAGGTGTCCACCTCGGCACGCAGGTCCTCATCAGACAGTCCAACTCCATTCTCATCCTAAGAAAGAGGAGAGCATTTCGTTCCTAAGCACACAGGTATTTTATTTTTACCCAAAGCACTTGTATGATTCGGTGTCTCTTGTGCTTCCCTTCTTGGGCTGATGCACCCTCGGTGCCACACAGTTCTGTTCTTTGGCATTTGGTACGATCATCTCAAACATTTACCTTGCTACAAAGAAGAATGTCCAGAAAATCCAGGTGCCTCTTCTTCTGGATATTTTCAAGCTCCTTCTCATTGGAGAGCAACATCTTTCTTTCTTTTATTACCTGATCTGCACAGAGGGGAGATCAGTTCTCTGTATCCTGTCCCTCCAGAGTACCCTCACGTACTTGGCTGCTCGGTCATCAGCTCGGACTCTGTTTAAGGTGTAACCCTCTGGCCAGTCCCTGCTGAACCCCACTCTGAGCCACTCCAGGGGCAAGTGGCAGAGAGGTTCAGAGGGGAGACAGGACTGGGGAGAAGGGGGCAGGAATACCTGTGTGGGTTTGGGCCAGCTTGCAGGCATTCTGAAATGCGCGGCCGTTGCTAGTGAAGTCGTAGAAGACATCCTTGAGGGAGAGATTCCGGATCCTATTGCTCAGGAGGTAGGTCACATCAAAAACAGCTCTAATATAATAGTGGGAGTCACTGTAAGGAGACCAAAGTTAAAGCTGGTGTTAGCAAAATGAGTGGTGCAACAGGAGCTCTTGCTTCCCCAGGGTTTGAAAACTCAGACACTGACCTCTGAGTCTGACAGTTGGAATTAAAACTGAAGGCACTTTTCATGATGGTATCTAGTGTCATCAAGCTGACATCTTGAAAGAGCTCCACTGACCTCCTCTCTGTGATCCTCTTATCCCATTTATCCTAGAGGAAGAGCCAGGGGTAAGGAGAGACCACATCTGTCCCTCTTCCCAGATCCACACTGCTAATTGCTTTCTTTTCTGGAAGCAGAGGCCCTAGTTCATGATACATTCCTTGAACATAATCTAACTCTTCTGTGCATTTCTTTTCCCAGGTATGAAAGGGTACACATGAGGGTATGAAAGGATATTCTTGCAGTGATTGATTTTATTGGCAAACAAAGAGAAAGAATAAGTGGAATGTCCAAAGAAAGGTGAGGAGAGCAATTTTACAACTTCAAAACGACACCAAAATTTAAGTAAAAGTAGAAACTCTCTAAGTGCCGTCTCTTTCTTGTACTCATTTTTTATTTTCACTGTTTCGGAGCTGAACGGTAAAAGTAGCAGGAGTGGGGATTCTTACCAGCATCACTTTGACTGAATCTGACATCAGGGTCACGTAAGATTTCAGCACATCGTAATGAAAGGCTGGGGTGAGCATCTTCCTGTGCTGGAACCATTTGCGTCCTTCCAAGACCAGCAGCCCTTTCCCTGAAGCACAAAGAGCAAAGGCACCATCAGTTCCTGCAGGCTCTGATCACAGCTCTGACAGCCTTACTACTGCTTTGGACTTACCAATCCAGGGAACTAGGAGTTTGTAGACTGCACTAGCCTTGGGATCTATAAAATGGAACAAATATCAGAAATGTATGAATAACTGATGAATTCAGCACAAAAAAAAGAGAGAAAATTTGCTATTTGCCAACACCTCTTGCCATTGCCATGACAGCTCACATTTTTACTGGGTTTACTGGGACGTACAAATATTGTGGCTGTAGAAGCCATAGAAGACAGTAAGACAGATGACCCTCACACTGGGAACTGACTGAAAACTGGAAGGAACAGGCACCTGGTCTCTGTTTTGCACAGGAATACACAATGCTCCATGAAACCTGGGGCAGCCTGGGAGTTTGTGAGGAGGAGCAAAAGAAGAATTGCAACAGCTATGAAGGAAGCTGGCAAAGGGAATAACTCCAGGCAAGTTTCCCAGTATTTTCTTGGTAGGAAAGTGTCAAAGACTTCTCAAAACCAAAGGTAGAGACTCACCTGTTCGGCCAAGTATGGTTTTGGCATATTCAGGATGGTGGATGATTATAGACGGCAGGGTTGGTCCAAACCATCTGGGAAAGGCATAGGGGTATTCTTGTCCCCATTGCACTACTTGGTGTAAAAAACTTTCAGATTTTGTCTGCAATGAGAGTTAATAATTGATTAATAAAGGCAGAAAAAGAGGGACATGTCAAGGAGAGCAGAAATTCTCTATTGGGAAATGAAGGAAGAGTGGGTGGACTTGTCACACAGGGACTTTTATGCTGCAGGTAGAGGAGAGGATGAGCAATGCAAAGGGAGTGTGCACAAGAGGCAAAGCTGCCTGAGCCACCAAACCCCTGCAGCACAAGACAGCTCCATGGAGAGTCCCTTGCTGGGCTGGTGGCAGCTGTGACACCTTAGGATGGCCTGGGCTTGGAGCAGCTCTGTGCTGCACTTGGGATCTACAGCTGGCATAGGCAATGTCAGGATGTCTGGTAGGCCAGGAGGACCAAGGCTGTCACACCCCTGTTCTCCAATTTCAGGAGTGCAAGGTGTGCATGCAATGTGAAAGCAAAGCATCTGCACTATAGCATGATGCAAATGTCTGCATTAAAACACCCTGTTTCTGTGGCCATGTCTTCTTCAGCAGCTATAGGGTAAGACACTCCCATTGGTAGAAGGTCTAATGTAGCAAAGAAACATTATGATTACTATTGCTCATTATGACTGCTCATATTTTAATAACTTCATGGAAATCCCATGAGTCTTTGTTTAAGGACATGACTGAAGAGACCATGATTCTTTTTTGCCAAATGATGCACACCACGTATCCAGCACCCTTTTCTCCTGCCCTGCAGAAACCTTGGCTCTCCCTGCACAGAAGTCCTCTCCTGTACGAAGAGGAAGGAGCAGGGGACACACACCCCATCCAGTCCTTCTTCATCCTGACTGGTACCTTGCACAGCTGGGACAAACCCACCCTGACTGAGCCCAGTTACTCCTTACCAGGTGATTGTGGCCATAGAGCCAGTGTTTTGGGGGGCCAGGGAATGCCTCCAGAGCTTTGATGAGCTTCTTCCTCTCCCAGTACAACTGGAGCACTTTCAGCAGCACAAAGATTACACCAAGCAGCACAGAGAGCTGCAGGACGGCAGCAGAAGGTCTGGTTATGTTGTCCAGCAGAGATGCCATGCTGGTCCAGGACACTGCCTTCTCTGCCTGTTTCTCACCTGCTCCTCTCACACCTGAGCCAAGTGGGGAGCTCAGTGCAGGTAAAAATCCTCTCCCTCCTCCTCTGCAGGAGCTGAACCTGGTGAAGTGGTGCTGACAGCAATTTATAGCTGCTGGAACATCAGGACAAACACTGCGTCACCCAGTCCCCCTTTGACCTGCTTTGTGCAGCCTGTCCCTGCGACCTGGGGAACAACCAGCCTCTGAACAGCTCCTGCTTTTGCTGAAGTCCCAGCAGTGCTGTCACACCCACCCACAGTCCCCCATGCCCAGCTGGGTGAAGCCAGAGGAGGGAGGAGGTGAGAGGTAGGCAGGCTGGAGCTCCAGCTGAGCTCTGTGCTGTCCTCAGGGGGTGCAGGTGTAGGAGGTGCTCATCTGCCCACGGGAAGTGAGGAACACCCAGGCCACCTCCTCTCAGTGAGTGGGCTGCATGGAGTCAGCCACCTTTGCCTGTGAAAGCAGTGCCCTGGGTGCCTGCAGCACCACCCAGCTCTGCTGGGCTGTAAGCCAGAGAATGGGCATCACTCCAGCAGCACACAAGGGATGTGGCCCTGTTCCCCAAGGGCTCCTTGGCCCAGGTAGGGCCTTCCTTGCAATCCCCACGCAGATCCTGCTGCTTACCTGAGTTCCCATCCCATAAGCCCAGAGACCTGGAATGGCAATGTGGAGCTGGTGGAGAACTGGGGCTGGAAGTCTGATGTGTGTGGGTGACTTCCATTCATGTTGTAACAAACAGGATCCCCAGGTGGGCTGAAATAATGTCCCAGTTGTGTCTTGGGGTATTATGAGGATCAAATGAGTTATCAGCTGGGGAGACTGATAGTCTGGTAGGCTACAACACAGGGGCTGCTGTGAGCACTCCTCCTCAATGTAACACATCTCTGAGACAGGACTTCTGATGTTTGGATACCTCCCTTTAGTTTTTAGTCTAAAATATGCCATGTAGAGTCATTTTGCCAAAAAACCCACAATGTTTATCTGAGGTTCATTGCCATTGCTTTGGAGAACATCCCTGGCAGGCACTACACTGAGCAGCGTTACGTTTTCACACACTTGGCCATCTTCATGAAAGTTAGAGTACCTTTTTATACTGAGCCAGCTGGATCTGTGGGAAAGTTCAGGGGAGAGTTAAAAGCTGATCTTTAGGAGGCAGAAAGCTGTAATCGAGTTGGGTATTTCTTAGGGAGGGCTTTGGGTATAGCCAGAGCATAAGGGACCCAGTTTGACATGACAAACTCTCACATGAAGACCTGCAGAATATTAATAAATATTATGATGGTGTATAGCTGGGTCCCTCACAAGGTCTGCACAAGGAAAAGTGGGAGGTCTGATGATTGAGCCTCTATTCAGTGCCAATGGAGCTGTTTGGAATGTCCTGTGGTACCTACATCATTACCAGACTGACCAATCTGGATTTGGCTGGCACCTTTCAGCAATCCCCTATAAAATAACCCATAAATACCCCTAAACCCAGAGGTGGAGGGGCCAGGCCTGAGGACAGAGTTTCTGGTGCAGCTTCAGATTAAACTTTTATAACACAGGAATTTTCAGTGCTGATGAAGTCCCAGGAGAGTGGGTTTGACCATGAACAGGGTAAACTTTTACCAAAATGTTTTCCTTACAATTATAAATTAACCAGTAAGCTCTGTTGAGGTGAAGAGAAGGGATATGGTTTGTCTTGAAGTTCACATGAGATGTCAAGTGCTGAGCTGATATGAGGGGAACATAGAGGACAAACTGGCTAAATCCACATTTATGGGGATTTGGAGCAAGAATCTGATCTTTGGCGATAGCAAAACTGGGTTTAATCCAGCCTCCAGCCTCTGCATTCTATATTTCACTGGTGGAGGTGAGATAAAAACCTTTCTCATGTATTTCAGAGGTTTGACAGCAGGAGAAACCATGAACACTCAGCCTGGGGAAGAAAACTCAGGGAGTTTTGGAGGGGAAGAAATGATGAAAGTTCAAAAGGCAAAGTGAAGTTGCTGCAGAGCTGCAAGTGAAGAAAAGTGAAAAGGGACAGTGTTGGATTGATCATTGTAAGGGCCTGGGGCAAGGCCAGAACAATCAACAAACAACCTGGCCAGCACGAGGAGAATCTACAGCCCTGGTGATGGAGGATTCCAGAAGAAGATCTCAACATGGAAAAGCAGGTACAAAGGTCTTCTGATAGTCACAGTGGTCTGGGGAAGCTGGCAGGGGGAACAGAAGCTTGGCTTGACTTTCAGAACATTTGAGACCAGTGAAACTGCAGTTAGGTGTTAAAGGACACTTGGAAACATGGAAAGTTGTTAAACATTTGCAGAGAGCCTCTGGAGACTTGTCTTAGTGCTGTGGATGTCCACGTGATGGCAGTGGGGTCACAACAGTTCAGGCCATCAGCATGAAACAACCCACTGACACTGGAGAATTTCCATCCCATACCGCAGCCATGGACACAGCAGGCTGTGGAATTTGTTTCCTGGGTCTTGGGAATTTCTCCACTCCCTTTAGACACCTAAGCAGAAGAAAAAGAGGATGTTCCTCACTGATTTAACTCACATGGTTGGAATTCATGGCAGAAAAAGTGGTTTACTGAGCAGGTGAAATTTAGGTGGTAAATGGGTGCTTTGCCCCAGAGTGTGACCTTGCAGCAGCTGCTTTCCCTGGTTGTGCTTGTGTTTATTCAGATAGGAAGAAGAGTCCAGGCCCATCTGTCCCTGTGTGTTCCTGCAGCACACAGTGATGACAGATGAAATGTAGCAGTAATGCCAAAAAAAATAATAACATTTCAAGCTTCCAAACAGATGATAGATGAGAAAACCATGGCAAGAGCCCAGCAAGTGTTGCAGAGTAATGCAAGCTGCCTGGATCCCATCTGACCACATATGTCTCAAGGATGAATGTATATCTGGAAGCATTTAATACAGCTGTCTTACAAAAATGTTGCAATACTTATTTAATTTACAGGCTGCTTCCAGTGTAAAATCCCTGTGGAGTTTGGATGGAAATTGCTGGTGCCATCTGACAGTAAATTTGCCTGGAGAGCAGTGGGAGTCCTGTGCAGGGACTGCATTCCCGGTGCTGCAAGCCAGTGGCTCTCCCTGCTGGTCCTGCTACTTCCAACGTGCCTGGAAGCATCCAAAAAAGTGCTCCCACCAAACTGAGATAGACAGACACCTTCCCATGACAGGGATGTAGCTGCATAGTGCCTGTGAGAGGCTGTGGGGAAAGGAATAACTGCAGGAGTGGGTGGCATCTTTGCCCTGCTGCTGTTGTAAAACCAAACCACAAGGAGAAAGATCCAAGATGGTTTTAACTGAAATCAAGACTGACCCTTGTTGAACCTCCTACAGCCATCACCAGGAGCTCTTGCTGCAACAGATATCTGAAGGCCTGAATCATGCAATTGAAGGTTAGCCCATCATCTTTGCAATTACCCTTTCTGCAAAAAGTAGGGAAGGATGAAAGAAGGAGGTAAACTCTGCAGCTGGGACTGTCTTTTTTGCAGTGAGCAATACATCCCATGTCACCAGGTCCTTACCATATTTCTAATATCTAGGAGGGAAAAGGTAGATTTGGGGAATGCTGTCAGGAATCAGAGTCTAGAAAGATCTGGCCTTTCCTGGCACTGGGGCACAGTAGCTCCAGAAGCCCTGTTGCAGCCTCAGCCCTGCTCTCCAGTTCAGAAGCAGGGCAGCCCTGGAAGATCTGTGATGCAGGACATGAGATGATGCAGGATGTGGAACGATGCAGAATGCAGGATATGAGATATGGGATGTGAGATGCAAGATGTGGGATGATGTAGGATGCAGGATATGGGATGTGGGATGCAGATGTGGGATGCAGGCTGGCTGGCATGCAGTGCTGGCCCACATGGGTCAGGGAAATTGTGAGCTGGGCTGCCATGTGAGGTGTTTTTTAACAGAGTGTCTCCAGTTTCCTGGCCTCAGGGGGTGACAGCACCATCACAGGAGAGATTTGTGAGCAGATTTTATGCTGGGTTTGGGTGGCTGCAGGGGAAACCAGGCTCTGCTCCCTTCTCACACGAAGAAGCCACAAGTACAACTCTGAGAGGACAGTGAGAATACTGCAGAGCATCTTCCCTTTCTTTTCCTCTTCAGGTATGAAGAGGCAGCTTTTTAGTGAATCCTAAAAGTCACGAGGGAGAGAATGACTGCGCAGGATGAAGACAGGAGCAGTCAGGCTTTTCCATCCCAGGGGCAGGAATATTCATGTGTTGGATGTTCCAGTTGGGATAGCAGCAGTGCAGCTTCTCCTGTACTCAGTTCAACCCACTCACAAAAACCAAACCAAACTTGCCCCAGCCTTCTACTACATCCATTACCTCCTCTGGGCTTCTGGAGTATTCACTAAAACCAGTCACCAAGTTTTAAAACCTCTGCATATTCTCCAAATAACCTATGCCAGGGCTATTAGGTATCTTAGGGAGTGCTTGACATTGTGCAATCTGTATCTACCCAAATGCAATTTAGCAGCTGCCATTTATCTACATGAGGTATGTCAAGTTCCCCCAGTGTGATCCTCCTTTAACCTACTCTCTTTCAGTGAGTACACCATGATTTCAGCCTTTGCCCTTGCTCATTAGATGCTTGAGATTTAATCTTTCACATTGGAATGCCAAGATTCATCCACTCCTCTTTAGATGGTATTTTTTTCAGATCTTGTCTTTATAAGAAAATTGCATCCAATACAGAGATGTATGTAATTTACTTCTGGTAACTTCAGTTATTTTGATTAAAAATTTTCTCATTTTGCACTTTAGAGTATGTAAGCTTGGAGTAGATGTTGTTGCTTTTATACTTAAAGCTCCAAACAGGGTTGAAGGACACTGTCTCATTTTATCTGTTGAAAGAGACGCAAGTGAAAAATTTTTGAAAAATATTTGTGCTTATGCATCCAAGTATGATGTTTGCTGTGATTGCAAGACCAAGATATTATTGATTCATATTACCTTTTCTCTCTCTCTGTGTACAGAACATTCACTGGAGAAATTGCTGCCTGTCAATAATTTTTTCTCTTGGTTTTGTGCCATGCCTGTGCCTGCTCTTGTGCTTACGGACTCACATCCCATTCACAGCAGCAGTTTTTTAATTTATCAAGATAATTTTGTATCCTGACATGGCCCTCCAAAGAGCTTGTGGTGTCTCATAGTTTCATAACTTTTGACATTTTGATAAGCACACTCCATTGCATAATCTGATTTCAGCTCAAGAGCTGCATCTCGTGTCTGAAGAGGGGACAGGCAGCTGGAGCAAGTGGATTTTCTCCTGGGCTGCCCCAGCATATCCCTGCAAACCACACCCTGCAGGTGAAGGCTGCATGAAGTCTGCTGCTGCCCAGCTGCACAGCAGCCTTCTCCCAGCTTTTGGGATTTCACAGCTTGACGTGTGATATTCTATGCCAATAATGATTCCTGCAGAGGCAGAGGACAGCTCACTAGTGGCCTCCAGTGTACCAACCTCATCATTTTATCAGCTTCAGAAAATAAAATAATACTAAAAAAAAGAGGGACCTCCCCCCACCCCCAACATACACTTTCTAACTATGATACCTTTGACTGATGATTGATTTTTGGACCCCTGTTAAAGAGTTGCCCATGGAAGGAATGCTGTATTGCCTGGAGACCCAGAGGCAGTTTCCTGGCCTGTCCAGGCTGGTCTCTTGCTGCTCATGGGCTTCCTCTCAATCTCCCATTTCTAAAGGAGTTTTACACTGCATTTGTGATGAAGTGGGCAAGTACCAGCAATATAAACAACACAGCTGCTGTTGCAGGAAAAATTATTGGTTTATTAAGACAAAAGTTACAGAATATTTTGAAGTTTGAGCAGAGTTTCAGAGCCCAAACTGGAATCAGTGCTTTCAACAAATGAGAGGCCCACTGAGTGTGAGAAGTGAGACAGAGGTCTGTCACAGGCTGTCCCCACTGCAGGAGAGGAGGGCTGACCTCTAGGCACTGAGGAAGGTGCTGATGACAGAGCAGGGCTGGAAATGGTCACAGATTTGGCCAGGGCACGAGTGTGAAGGCAGGATTTGGTAAGAAGGAGGCTGGTGGGACCTGCAGATGTTCCCAGACCAGGCCAGGCCCACCCTTATGGCAGTGCAAGGGGACAAACAGAGTGGCCGTGGCTGGCTGCTCTCAGATCAGTGCCCTGGAACAGACAGTCTGTGCAGTGGCATCCCAGCCTCACCTGAAAAGGGCTTTCAGCTGGTGGATGAAGCACAGAAATCAGGAATCCTCATCCCCAAATCCTGCCCTGCACTTCTGCCCCAGAAACACACTGTCCTGTCATCTGCTTGGCTCCTCCCTCTGGTGAATGCAAGATGTTTTCCAGCATCAGCGGATTTTCTTTAAATACAGGTGAATCCCATTCTTGGAGCGAAGGATGACCCGAGTTATTTTGAGGGGAGGCGTGGCAGGGTCGGGCGAGAGCTCGAAGTGCCGCAGGGTCAGAGCCAGCGCCACCTTCATCTCGTTCATGGCAAACTGCTGCCCGATGCAATTCCTGCAGAGAAACAGCAGCTCAGCCAGCTGCATCCACTGCTGGGCACAGCGACCCTGCACAGCTGCATCCACAGCTGGGCACAGCAACCCTGCACAGCTGCATCCACTGCTGGGCACAGCGACCCTGCACAGCTGCATCCCAGTGCTGGGCACAGCGACCCTGCACAGCTGCATCCACAGCTGGGCACAGCAACCCTGCACAGCTGCATCCCACTGCTGGGCACAGGGACCCTGCACAGCTGCATCCACAGCTGGGCACAGCAAACCCACACAGCTCCATCCCAGCCCTCCCACACCAGCACATATCCTCCCCCTCTGCAGCTCAGGGGTCCCCAGAGGCATGGGCTGAGCAGGAGGAGCTGGGAGGAACATCGGGAGCTCCTGATGTGTGGTCAATGAGCATGGACAAGGAGGGGGATGGGGAAGCCAAAGGACAGGCCAGCAGGGAGGAGGTGGTGGGTCTCCAAGCAGGGAAGGTCTGCAAGGTGTTTGCCTTGAAGGAGTCAGCACAGGGCAAAGGGAAGGACTGGGAAGAGGGGGAAAGGGGGGAATCAAAGGGCAGGAGGGTGGGGTGGGGTCTCTGCCTTCAGGAGAGGAGAGCTGGTGAGATCAGAATGCTGCAGGCTCCCTGCAGGATGCCAACAGGACGTTCCACAGCCTTGGGACCCAGTTCCCTGTCTCCAGAAGGGGCTTGGCAATGCTGCCTTCCCATTTTGCCTGCTGGTATCAGAACCCCTCTGTTGCACAAACACCTATGTCCTCATTTAACTATTTAACTGTGTAATTCTGCAGGGCCAGGACTGCAGGTGGTGGTCTCTGCCCACTGCTCCTTCAGTGTTCAATTCCCTTTACCTCATTCCAGCAGAAAAAGGCAGAAAGGCATGAGAGTGCCTGCCAGAGACATTCTCAGGGGAAAAACGCAGAGGGTCAAACACCTGGAAATGAAGAATATGCAGCAAGAAAAAGCGATTATTTAAAGAACACAGTACTGACTGGTTTCTTGAGAAATGTGACACCCCTTAATTTATGAAGAACCCCATAGCAGAGAGAGAATTCTACTTTTCTGCTGACAGGTGAAGGGTACATGAGAAGAGGCATAAAGGGAAAAAGTTATTAGGAGATCAAAAGAAAACTCACCAAAGGATCTTTCCATACTTCAGGGTTTCTGTGAATGAGGTAAATGCTTATTGCAGTGACGCTGCCTGGAAAACAATGGAGGAGGAGAAAAGGGCTCAATGACAAAGAAACCAGCCAACATCTGCACAGCCCTGCCTGAACATCTGTGCCAGCGAGGATGCAGCTGGTGGCTGAGAGCAGAGCTCTGTGCAGCAGGAATGGGATTTACAGACCTTCGGGCAAAGTGCGTCCGTCGGGGAAGGTGACGGGTTTGCTGAGCTGCCGGGACACGCCAGGCACGGGCGGGTAGAGGCGCAGGCTCTCCTTGATGCACATGGTGCTGTAGGTCATCTTGCCCAGGTCCTCCCTGTTGGGACAGGCAGGCTGAGCCCCACACTCCCTCACTGCCTGTGCTGGGAGGTCCCTTCACCCACAGCCATCCAGCCCCTGAGCTGACTGCAATACAACAGAGGGACCCACAATGCCCAGCCACAGGCTGCTGGAGGCTGAGGGTGCCAGGACACTTCTGAACAACCTGAACAAGCTCAAGTACAAAGTGACAGGGAAAAGTGAAAAGCGTATCCATGACGTCCTGTGGTGAGAAAATAGGAGAGAGCAGTGCTGGTGGCCCAGGACTTGGGATGGCATCCAGAATGTCCCTTCCAGGGTGGCAGACTTAGCTGAAGGATCTGCTCCATCCTGTGAAGTCCCTGTGCATGCAGCAACCTTTAGCACCCCCAGCTTTTGAGCCTTGAAGGTACCGCTCACTTAGAAGCAGCAGCGATAGGAAAAGAGTGACCAGCAGGGGAATTGCTGCAGCCTTACCACTGGATTGTGTCCCGGTCCCCCAGGATGCCCTGGATCTCCTCCCTGCAACGTTGCTGGTGCTCAGGGTGGACTGCCAGGCAGTAGAAGAGCCAGGAGATGCCGCTGGCTGTTGTGTCGTGGCCCTCAAACATGAATGTGTCCACCTCAGCACGCAGGTCCTCATCAGACAGTGCAGCTCCATTCTCATCCTAACAGTCCAGAGACACTCTCAGTGGCCATATATATAAAATTCATATATCTATTACAATAACACACACACACATGTAAAAAAATATGCAAACATCCCAGTAGGAGCCATTATATTCTTTCTGCTATTGCAAAAGGGGTGATGACATCTGTGGGATACATGTAAACAAAATCACTGTCTGTTTACAATGAATTCAGAGCTCCTTTCCCTTCACTTTTAAATCTCTTTATCCCCCCCATATTAAACCACCAGGACTACAGAATCCCTCTGCATGCTGTATACCCAAAAAGACACTGCCAACACTTCAACAATGGAAAATGGATCACCTTGGCCTCTCTTCAACTGGGTGGGACAGGGCTAATTTTTTCTTAATGGCTTGTGCAGTCCTGAGTGTCTCTGGTGGCTTGTGGCACCCCTGCAAAGACTGACTTGCTTTTGCACTCTGTGCCCTGCCACACACACACTCTTTGCCACTCACTTTGGCACACAGCAGAATGTCCAAAAAGTCCAAATGTCTCTTCTTCCGGATCTTTTCAAATTCCCGTTCATCTTTAAGGGATTCCTTTCGCTCACGGATCACCTTGTCTGGAGGAGAAAGGGTTAAAGGTTCAGCAGGGCCAGGAGATGCCAAACTGCAAAACTTTGAATGCAAAACTCAGAGTTTTGCATCTCAAAAACTCATCTCAAACTTTGTGGCTTGAATGCAAACCTCACCCAAGGAGATGAGCACTGCTCAGTCCATGATGCATTTGACCTGTGCTTCTGTATCCCAGGCACTTTGGCTTTTTCAGCAGCGTGGCCACGAATGCCATGGATATTGTCATCCTTTTCTTTGTTCACCATGGACTTCTCGGCCTACTTTACACACCCCTCATGCATTTAAATCACACCTGGATTGGAATGGAAAATCATTCCTTGCACTGATGTTGCCTGTAGTGCCCATTCCTTGTCTCACCGTTCTCTGACCATTTTACAGGAGCATTTCCAGAGGGAAATTCCTCCATTAGTCCAGTTCAGTGACTGACTGAGAGACCCCTTTGATTTCATGCCTAGATCAGATCACCACTGCAAGCTGATGCCCTGCTTGGATCTCAGCTCTGAGCCTCCGGGCAGAATCACTGCACAGGCAAGGAGAAAACCTGACTGCCTCTGTCGGAAGTTTTGGGAGAGAATGCCAGCAGGGAATACCTGTGTGGTCATGAGCGATCCTGCAGGCCTTCCTGAACTGAAACCCCTGGGGGCTGAGCCAGTAAATGATGTCATTGTGGTAGGGGAAGATGCGGAGGCGCTGGTGCACCCTGTGGCAGAGGTCGTAGACAGCCTGGATGTAGGTGTTTTTCCTGGAGAAAGGGGAATAGGAAACTTGTAAAATTGGGAGCACAGTGACAAGCCATTTGCCCATTTCCCTTCTGAGCTGCAAACTTCCTGCCAGGGTTTGGGGCAGCCAGCACTGACCTGTTGGTCTGGCAGTTGCTGTGACAACTGAAGGCACATTTCATGATGCTATCGAGAGTCATCAAGCTGATGTGCTCAAAGAGCTCCACTGGCTTCCCATCTGCTGCCAGTTTCTCCCACTTATCCTAGGGCACAAAGGAGACAGAAATGGGAAGACAAGGGTCAGCTCTGCATGATCTGCAGTTACCCCCTGGTTAAATGAGTGCTCAGATAGAGATACATCCCAGAGAAATGGGAAAAAAAGAAGGGGGTCTCTATTTGCCAGCAAAATCCCAGAGAAGAGAAGCCAAGAGTGGGATGGATGATTAATCTGAGATTTGCCTCAGGAAGCTGCTCTTCTTGCATCCTGGTGGTGAGCCCTGCTACACCCTATCCTGAGGCAAGAGCACCCTGGAGAAGCCCAGGACAGGTGCATTTCTGGGTGATGGGGAATTACCTAAGTCTTTCCTAGGATGTAGAGTGTTTTTCTGTACAGGAGCAGCATATGCTGGCATTGGGCTTCATTGGGTGCGTTCTTAAGCACATTTGAGTTTGACGCCCAAGAGAGCAAGTTTTTTTCTGCCAATGATATCTGTGCCAGTATGTTTTGCCAACAAGTAATACAAGAGCTCTTGCTCAACTCTTTGCATAGGGCACCCCTAGAGAAACTATAAATCCTGCCTCTCTTCCCCAGCAGACACGAAGTGATGATCAATCCTCGAGGCTGTAGGGAATGAGTGGACTTAAAAGCTGAGAAAGGGAGGGAAGAGCACGGTGACATCTGAGCTCCACAGCACCAAACCAGGCTTATGGGGACAGATGCACGTCCTGTCCATAGCACAAGCAGCGATTGCCACCTGGTGGCACGGGCTCACACAATTGGCGTTGTGCACAAGGAATTTCAAACTCCCAGGCGCTTCTGAGCCTTGCAAAAGCTCTCCTGGCTCTCCAGCCCCCGGCTCCTGGCTGCTCTCTGGGCCAGAAGGAGGAATCCAGCCAGGAACTATTTGAGGCTGCCAGGGAGGTTGGAGTGAGGGAGGTGAAGGAGAAGGAATAGATCCAGCATCCAGAATCCTCTTTAACATGCACAAAGCCTGGTGCCCTTCTCCTGTAATTTCTACTGGATTCCATCCTGCCCAGCACCAGTGGATTGAAGAACAAGGCATTTTCACTGTTTATGAGGTATGACAGGGATTGCAGTCCAGTCATGGGTATGTTGACAGCAAATAATATCCTTTAACCTTAGGTCACAGATAGCTCTGCTCCCACCTTTATTTTTGGTGGATTTATTATGAACATTTATTTACCTCAATTCTTTATTTAGACTAACACCTTATAAGAAGCTGCTGTTGGAACTGAGATCATGCACGGTATGGGGATGGTAGTAACATCAATCCTGAAGTCTCAGCCACAGATCCCAAGGCAATACCAGAGACATTGCCATTGCAGGGAGGCTCAACCTGCTCATCCCTTCCAAGGGATGCTGATCCCTTCCAGCTCAAGGGCAGGGATTTGGGGTGACTCAGAAAGATCTGCCAGCAGGACACAGCGTGTCTTTAGAATTACCAGATAAAGAAAGGCCTGCTCCAGCATTTACCTCCTAACCAGACAGGATGGGGGAAAAAAAACAGGGCAGAGAGAGGAGCATCATGAGTCCTACCAGCATCACGTTTGTAGATTCTGCCATCAGGGCCACGTACGGCTTCAAGACATCGTAGTGAAACCCTGGGGTCAGGAGTTTTCTGTGTTGGTGCCATTTGGGCCCATGTAAGATCAGCAACCCATTCCCTGGGAAAACACAGGCAAGGCATGTTTTGCTGGGCACAAGCAGGCTGCTCTCAGCTGTCTGCATGGAGTGTGATTAAATCTGCTATCTGAGCTGCTGTGAAAGGGTATTTCCAAATGCTGCCATCAGTCCCAGGGCTCCCAGAGCAAAGCCCTGCTCACCAAAATGGCACAATGGTGTCTCTGAGAAGAAACACCAACACTACTGGAAAAGAGAAATTCAGAACAGCAGATATATTTTTCACCAGTCCTCCAATGAATTTAAGATTCCCCCATCACTGTCTGTGCTATCTATGGAATGTAAGTATTTGTAGATATGTTATGTCTGAACTTACCTTCCCTGAAAATAAATAGAACTACTTAGCACTTTTTTTAGTAAATGTAGTCATTTCAAGAAGCTTTTAGCTATAACTCCATCAAGGAACAGGTACAATGCTGTTCATTTATAGCATGCTTTTTACTAACTTCAGAATCGTTCCTCCCAGGCAAAGCCCAGGGAATACATACCAATCCATGGGATAAGGTGCTTATAGCTGATGTTATCCTTGGGATCTGTAAAAAAATAAAGAGAAAATAAAATGGTAAATATTTCAATAGCATGAATCCAGCTTTGCAGCTGAATGCTCCCTCTGGGCTCTCACTTTTGTTTGGGTATGAAGCAAAATCAGTGGCATCCCTGCAGAACTCCCAATATTTCAACACAAAACAACTTTTTCTCTGCCAGCTGCAATAAATACATATAAAAGCAGATGCTCATACTGGAAAAAACAAGAATATTGGTAGTCCAAAGTCTGTGTAGTGTGATAAATGATTAACCCTCTCAGACATCACTGTTCAGCACCTTTTCTTCTCAATGCACTAAAGATACTTCTCTGCAGTAGAAGCCAGAACTGTGAAGCTAGAAAGAAGCTCCCCGGTGTCTTCTGCTTGCTGGGATCAGGCACTGAGCAGTTAAATTTTCAAGGAGCACTTGAGCAAGTCTGATTTTCCAGCAATGGATTTGGAGTCAGGTCAGTCCTGCAGCCCTGTGCCTGAAAAACCCAGGGCACAGCATGAAGGAGTGATATCTCTCCATGCCTTTAGATGATTTCTGCAAGAAAACTTTTCTGTGAAACCCTGCCTTGCTGTAAATTTTGAGGCAGGCATGGAAAATCTGCAGGCTGGTGTTGCTGCTCCCCAGCTGAAGCCATAATCTCTCACCTCCTCTGTTCAACAGAACCTTGGCATAGTCGGGATCAGTGACAATCAGGAATGCTGAGAAACTCCCAAACCACATAGCATGAGCATGTGGGTACTTCTGTGCCCAGAGCTCTACCTTGTCCAGCATCTCTTCCTCCTTGAGAAACTAGTTGAAGAGAAGAAAAGAGAAAGCATTTACAGATTTGGAGGGGAAAAATTATATATATAATCTCCCAATACACTGTCTTAAAAGCTCAATGTCTTTCTAAGCACAAAACCAGATAAGGAAAAACAAGGTGTTTTTCCTCCATGTTTACAAAGCATGGGAAATAGAGATGTTTGCTACTTTTAAAGCTCCTAAAAAGTAATTCTTCCTTATCACTTGACCTTAAACTAGAGAACATCTATAGGCACCGTGGTGGTGCCTATCAGCTCATATGTGTTATCTGCTCTTTTTCCATGGCCACCCCACAGATTTGCCCCAGACAGTATCTGCATTTTGTGGCATGCAACTACATTCTCATTTGCACATGGCTGACCAATTAGCACCCTGCAGCTGGGAGAAAATGCAGCAGCCAACAGCATCACTGCTGGGTCTGCCCCAGTGCAGCTGTGGGAAACCACAGCCTCCCCCAGACATTTTGGTGGGGAAGGCCAGTGTCCAGGAAAAATTGAACAGAATTAGTCTAAAGTCACCAATGGATCACTCCAGACAATGGAACACTGATTAATAACATTACATTAAGAATTAATTGATTTCAGGGTATTGAATTTTACAGGCAATGAAGAGCAGGTGCTCCCCTAGAAAGATTTATCTCCTATCCTTGGAAGCTGCAATCTGAGGAGCAGCATGAGCACCAGCTTTCATATCAGCAGCAGTGGCAGGTTCACTCCAAAGTAATCACTGCTTTATTGCTTTACAGCTGGTGTTCTTATGTACAGGAAATAGACAAAGAACTAATGGAAAGACCCACAATCACAGGCAGGGGAAAAAAATCACAGAGACAAAACCACGTTAAGATTCTTTTTCCTTTGAAGAGAAACTACTCTGGGCCAATATGCAGGGGGAAAGATTTTGGTGAGCTAGGTCTGACATAGCTGCTGCTGCTGCTTTGACCTTGATGCTTGAAGATTAATTAAATCAGCATACTGGTGCAGAAACCAGCCTCAAAGCCACCCTGTTGCTGTATCAAGTGAATATTTGTTCAGTTGCTTTAGTGCTGAGTTAGCTCAGCTTTCAGCGTGGTGTTTCTGGCTGGTGTTTCTCAATCTAGGACATGGCTCATACTGAAATGATCAGCCACCTGTGGCTTATCTTGGAGAGGATACTCGTGAGCCATGGGGTGTCTGCCAGGGGCATGTCCAGGTTCAGCTCCAAGACTGAGCCCCCCCTTCCTCACAAGCTGGGGTGTCCCTGCAGCACATCCCATGTGCCTCCCACATTCAGCAGAATGATGAACTACAACCAGTTATTACAGAAAGCTCAACTTCACTTACTCAAGATTTTAAACTTAATAAATAGAACCATAAATCTCTCTGACTTCAGGGATCTAGTTTTGGGGCAAAAGCAGGCAGCCCTCCTCAGCACCCACCTCTTCAGCAAATGCCAGCAGAAGCAGTGCTTGGCACAATGCCTTTAGCTATGTGACCCCTGAACATGTGAAAGTCCCTTTGATACAGCCGCCTGCTTCTCCTGTTGTGGATCACAAAAAATATAATGAAAAGTAACTGGGAGAGGCTGATCAAGTCTCGCTGGCAGAAGTCCTAATCCTAGAAGCCTTTGCCTCCAACCTTGTGTTAGAGCAGCACGCTTGGCTTGTGCTATCAAGAACCCTCCCTGTGCTGGCAGAGGGTTGAATGGGTTTATTTGAGAGGAGTGGTTGCCCTCAAGGAAACCTGTTGCACCAAGCACACATGGAGCAGAGGGTGTAAAGTTCTGTGAGCTGCAGAGGAATAGAAAGCTCTCATGCCTTAATCACGGCTCCAGCTACCCAGCTCTGCATAAAAGACCATTACTTCTACTTCTTCTTCCCTTGGTGGCTTGAAAAGAAAAGTATAAACCCCACTTGGGTCTAAAAAAGAAAGGCAATTGCCTGATCTCATGCTGAAATGCAAGTTTTGAAATGGATCCAACACTAAAAGCATCTGGGAAGAGGCTTAAGGGCACTTTTAATGACTACACTCTGATAGCAAAGAAAGAAAAAAACACAGGAGAAAGAGGAAACAGGAGCTGAAATCTGAGCATGAGGCTGTGCTGCATGCAGCCAGAGGGGGCTGGCTTCTCCCCAGACAGAGCAGAAGTGGACAAAGGGCTGAGGGACTGACACCCTCCCTGGGCCAGCAGGACAGTGACCCTGCTCTCCTCTGCTTCCCACCAAACCCGGCCATGGGGAGTCAGTTTGGTCAGCTCAGGGCTGGCAGTCTGGGCTTTAAAGAAATTGTGCTGCTGCAGTGAGACTGAACTGCTCTACACAACCTCTTCCTGATATTTTAATGTAATTTCTTCTGAGTGATTTGGATAAGCAGACACTAATACCCAGAGAATGCATTAAAACAAAGTGATATATTCCCTGGAGATCCACCCAGAGCATGACAAATAGGTTTGAGATTCTAAAGTGGATCAAAACTAGGAAACAATCAGTTAAATCAGCAGAACAGGAAATGTCAGTGCTCTCCCTAATACAGCTCACAGGTCCTTCTGGAGGTGTGTGCAAACTTTGCATTCAGTGTGTGCCCAGAACATTGCCAGTTTCTTTGCTGGCTTGGTGAACTGTTAGGCTTTGGGGAATTCAGCAGCATTAATCAGCAAATTATTAAATCTTCTAAAAAGGAATTCTCATACAAACATTGTCCGAGGTAAAAGTTGAGGCACGAACAACCTAAGCATGATGACAGCAAGTGATTGGCACAAATGGTTACATTTCCTTCCAGGATAAATAGTCACAACTAACAGAAGAACATACTTTATTTAACTGCAGTTTTAAAGTCTAACTGGCAGTGTAACAAAGCTCTGAACTGGCCCATCTTCACGCTTACATTGCCAAAAGACTGCTTGTCCTGTCCAGCACAGCAAAACTGGCACTGCCACAGCACAGAGACAGCCCTGTGAGGTCTCCTCCTGATTTTCCACTTTTCAGGGTGCCACTTATTTAATGTGCCACAGAGGTGGCCATGGCAGGACACCAGCAGAGTCCAGTAGAGGGCAAGGTGATTTTAAACAGCCTTTAGCACATATGGAAAAACCTTTTGCATCAGGCAAGCTCAGTTACCCCCTGATGAGTTGTCAAAATTTGTTTGCCAAGGCATCCATGGTGATATGTGTGGGCAAGTGCATACCTCGGGGAATAATCATCCGCGACACCAGCGACCAGAACAAGGCTCGCCTATGTACGTGGGTTTAATAACTCATGATTTTAAAGCAGTAGTAAGAAGACCCACGGCCCCTGAGCTGGGTGCAATGCCTGGGATGTGTTTTTTGGATGAAAAGTGGCTCAGAACGATCCATTGTCAGGTTCACCTGGCCACGAGGCCGACACAAGCTGGCAGGGGAGAGAAAGTGCCTCTGGATAGCCGGAGCAGCGAGCATCTGCTCAGCATCCATCAGCAGGGAGAGCTGCAGCGGCCCTGGCTGTCAGAGGAGCGGAGAGGTGACAGTGGAGGCTGCCCCGGGACACAGCAGCGCGGCTCTGCTCCGTCCAGCTCACATCCAGGCATGACCCTGCCTATGCTGCGCTACCGCTCTCTACTTGCGAAACAGCCACCACCCTTTTCCAGCGCGCAGTCCGCAGCAGCCTGCGGAGCTCTGCGTGAGCCACGCTCTCGCCAAGCATCACAGACAGGGAAAGCACATTGGTTTGGATGGGAAAAGGGATGCCCGCCTCTCGCCCACCCAGCAATTCTCCCGGACCACGGGGACAAGTGCCAGCAGCATCATTCCCACACGCCCCTCGGGAAAGCTGCTCCCCGCATCCCCCCGCTCCCGGCAGCGCAGAGCCGGCTCTCCCCCACCTCGTGGACGTGGCCGAAGAGCCAGTGGGTCGGGTGCCCGGGGAAGTCGGCCAGCGCCCGGAGCAGCTCCCGCCGCCGGTGGAACAGCTGGATGACTTTCAGCAGCACGCAGGTCAGGCAGAACACAGCGGCCAGGTGCAGAACCCTGGAGACATCCACGCCCAGCCACAGGAGCTTCATCTTCTCGGTGAGAGCCGCCAGCCACTGCCCCCGGTGTCCTCCAGCGCCCCGGCGGCACCGGCCGCGGCAGCCAATGCGGGGCGGAGAGGCAGGTCCAGGGTCTGAGCCGCTGCCAAATCACGGCAGCGCTTGTTGGGAGGGGAGGGAAAAGAAGGGAAGGGGAGCATCCCGCGGGAACGCTCTGCTTGCCGCCGCACCGGCTGCGAGCTGCTGCCCGCCCCGAGTCCCCGCCGCTGGCACCGGCCGGCTCCGCGCCGGAACCCCAGGCTGGAGAGAGAGGGAAAGACCGTACTCTGAGATTCCTCTTCCCGAGGTCTTCATCACCTATTCCTGCCTCACGAGGTTTCACCTTATCTCCACGCATTCCCATCCCGCATCCCGGCTGACAGCTCCCGCTGTCCTTCCCCGTCGCCCTCCCCGCTGTGAGCCGCATCCCAGCGCCGGCCGGGACAGCATCTCCCGGCAGCGAGCGCGGGGAATGCCGCACCGCGCCGGGCCGGCGATGCCGGGCGTCAGCCGAGGGCCGGCCACCGCGGCAGGTAGAGAGCAGGCAGCTGCCGGGCAACACCCTGCCACCGCTATCGCCGAGCCGGGCGGGCGAGGGGTCGGAGGGGAGCCGCGGCAGACGGCAGCAGCCGAACCGGGCCGTGCGCCGCCGCGCCTCACCGCCCCTTCCCCGCCGGTCCCGCCCGCCGGCGGCGGGGCTCGAACCCGCGGCGCTGCCCGCGCCCGGCGGCCCGCGCGGGGCGGTCCCGCGGCGGCCAGTGGGAGCGCGGCTTGCTGGCAGGCGGGCGCGGCGCGGCCCGAGCGGCCATGGCGCGGGCGGGGCGGGCGGCGGCCGCGGGGCCGGGCGAGCCGCCGCGGGGCCGGCGGGGGAGCAACAGCCGCGGCCCCGCGGAGCGCCTGTAGCCGCCGCCGGGCCGCAGGCTGGCCAGCCGGGGCGCGCTGGCGGCGGCCGAGGAGAAGGAGAAGGAGGAGGAGGAGGCAGGCGGGAGCCAGCCGCCGGCCGCGCCGCCGCCCCACAAGAGGATGAAGAAGCGGAAGGAGCTGAACGCCCTGATCGGCCTGGCCGCCGACGGCCGCAGGAAGAAACCCGCCAAGAAGGGCTCGGGGCACCGGCTGCTGCGCACCGAGCCGCCCGCCTCCGACTCCGAGTCCAGCTCCGAGGAGGAGGAGGAGTTCGCAGGGGCGCGGGGCCGCTGCGGGAAGTGAGTGCCGGGCGGAGGGCCCGGGTGCGCAGCGGGGCTGGAAGGGGCTGTGCGAGCCCGGGGACGGCCCGGGCACACCCGGAGCCGCGCTGAGCGCGTCCGACCCCGCAGCTCGCCTGTCAGGGGATTGAAGCATCATCGAGTCGCAGAACGGCTTGGCTTGGAAGGGACCTTGAAAGATCCCTTCCTTAAAGATCACCTAGTTCCACCCCCCCCAGCCACCCCCAGGGGCAGCTCCCGCTGGACCATCCTCTGGCTTTTTATTATTTTGTTTTTTTCTGTTTTGTGCTCGCCGCAGCACAAGTCCCTGTGGACTAAATTTGGGGACAGCTCCTGGAGATGCTGGGTGCAGTTATCCCTGTGTGCGTGCGTATCGTGGCACTGTCCTGCGAGCTGGTTTTCTCGGGAACGTGCCAATAAATAAGCTTTTCTGTTAAGTAACAGCATTAATAATGGGCATCTGTGCATACCTTAAAGTAGGCATGTCTCGGGGAAATCTGAGCTTTCACAATTTAGAATGCTCTAGAAGTACTTGCCTGTAACATTATGGTAATACCTTGTCTTGAAGTGTGTTTTTCAAGCTATCAAGCAGATGTGCCTGACATAAGTTTATGTCAGTAGAGCAGAATATTTCAGTAAAGGAAACCTGACAGCTGCTTTTAAATATGCTAGATGTGCCTACTGAGGATAAACTGAGTAGAGAGTAACAGCCCTGGCCTGACTTTATTTGTTCCTGAAAATGCTCTTTGTTAGCCCCTTGTCAGCCAAAAATGTGTGTTGTTACAACACTGTCCCTTACTTTGCTGGAACAGCATTTAAAATAACACTTTTCCATGCACTGCTGTACATTCACAAGCTGTTATTTGTTTTCTGCAGGGGAGATTACCTGCGATGCTGCAGGTTCTGTTACCCTCTGTGTGCGTTCGTCATTCTTGCTGCTTGTGTGGTCGCCTGTGTTGGCTTGGTCTGGATGCAGGTGGCTCTCAAGGATGATTTGGATGCAATAAAGGAGAAGTTTCGAACTAGTAAGTATGAATGTAACTACTATTTCACATTTTATTTGGGCAGTATGAAGAGTTTTAGTTGCTTGCCTGCTCAAAGTCTGAAAATAGAGTAGACAACATCTGAATTGAGGAGTGCTCTGAGCCATGAACACAGAGACTTGGGGAATCCAAGGTGAATGTTATATATTCTTGCCTGCTCTGTATCTTTTGAGGAGCAGGGACACTGGACTGGCTGGGCCTGTAGTTGCTTGTATAAACATTTCTAAAATTCCTGATTTTGGTCTTCAAAGTGCTCTCTTCCAAAGAAAGACCCTGTTTAAAAAGTTCTGATCAGACCTGTCAAAGCAGTCTAGGGAATTTTGAAAAAAAAAAAAAAATCAAGAAAAATTATGTTGTCTTTAACTCTTAAAACCTCTGATACTTGCTATGGAATTACGGCAATTGGAATGTTGCTTCAGTAATATATTTTCTCTCTGTATGCATGTTTATTTTGCTTGCACTGACATGTTCTTGTTCAGCTTTTACATCAGGTTATGTGTGGTGTAGAGTTAATATGTTTAATACTTTGAAGTGTTTTGCTTGTAAAGCTCAGGTTTTGTCCGTCCATGTCAAGATTTCCATGCCAAGATTTTCACTGTAATAACTTCTATAGGCTGAGGTATAACAAATGGGGATATGTGCATGTAAGGTATGCCCTTGGCTCACTGTACCTCACCCCTGGGTACAAGATGTGTTCTGGTGCCTTATATTAGGAGTGTTTAAAATCCTGTGTAGATTGAAAAAGGTAAGCAAAGGTGTTGCCTTGGTCGTGATAAAAGAGGCGTTGAGGAAATGTGTGGAGAAGTTCTTGGTGTTGGTGTTGAGGTGTTCCTGTTCAGGCATGTGAGGTGAGGAGTTGACTGCCAAGGTGGAACAGGGTGGCTGATTGTGAAAGAATTGCTGATAGATGTGCTTTTGTGTTAAGTGATACTGAACTCTAAAAGTTAGCTGCAGTTGCTGTCCACCAGTTCTGCAGGATACCTTCAGTTGCAGGTGCTGCTTTGTGGCCGGGAGAGTTCCCAGCAGTGGCTGGGAGAGTTCCCAGCAGTGGCTGTTCCTGTGTTCTGGGTCAGCAGCTGCTGCCCCTCATGGACTGCTCCCCTTTAAGGGTGTGCTGGTGGTAAAAGTTTTGCAGGAGGACAGCGTTTGTTGGCTTTGGTGTAGTTAAATTTCATCATTCCTGTTCAACACAGAGCTCTTTGTTAAAGCAGCTGTTCTCCCTGAGTGTGTTCTCCCTGTTTGGCAATTACAGATGGCCTTGTTTTCCTCTTAATAGCTTTGATAGAAAAGCTGTGCATTTAATACTTTGCTTGGTGATAAACGTGTCAGATTTCCTTGCCATCATAATACCATGCCTAGAAGCTGGATGGGAGCCTCATAATGAGGCACAGCATTTAAATACAACAACAAAAAAAAGCAGGCAGCAAGAACAACCTGGTTCCCAAACGTAACATTTTGTCTTGGTGAAATGTGTGGGTGAACAGAGAAACAAAGGCATGTGACCCATCTGTTGTACAGCAAGTTTGGAAAAGGAACCTTTCTCTGAATCTTCATCCAGACTTTTTTCCCCATAAGAGCAGATGTTTGTGACAGTATTGGTATGTTCTGCCATTCTTTGCACAAAGTGAGTGTAGGATGAGTGCTTTTTATAAACAAGACGTCTTTGCATCAAGTGTCTTTGAAATAGGAGGAAGTCATGAGTGTTTTCCCTTCAGTTGTCAGCAATGATACTAAGAACATGTGGCATTTAACCTTCCTAGTGCTGCAAAAAACTTCAAGTGGAGTGCCACTGTTCACTGTGAGAGTGACAAAATGGAAAATAATTTTGCTACAAGGGCCTATGAAAACATGAGATTTAGTGTGAGCTGCTTGTATCAAATGCACAAATTAGTTCTCAGTCTGTTTTGGCTAACATACGCCTTTTAAGATCTTACTTACCCAGAAGCATTGTTTGGACCTGGGTGATCCAGTGGATTTCTTTGCACCTGGAAGGTATTTTTAGAACTTGCTTAAAGAGAAGTGAGGTAGGTTTCTGAATATGCACAGCTTTCTAATTTGGTGTCTTTGGGCACACTCTACAGGCTTCTCCTATTTGACTGGATGGGTCACACTTGGAAATTTGTTCTGGGATCTGCCAGCTACACATCACAGAGGTCCCACTGCTCTTGGCAGTCTGCTCTGAACCATGGCTGTTGTGGGGCCTTCAGAGCTGCCTTACAGGGTGGATATGGATTTTGGAGGACTCTTGTCATCTTCATCTCAAAACCTTTGCTTATTTGTTTCTCAGTCCTAGGGGTTTAGGATTGTCTCACAGCACAGCTAAACAGCTTAGTCACTGCAGATCTGGAAGAGCTGCATTTCTGAGGCTCAATGGAATTGCTTTGAGCTGCATGTTTCCCCCTTCCTGTAGTATTAATTGCAGTAGTAACTGACTTAATTTCTAGGGACCTTGTTTACTGATTTGTTTACCAACAGGTATTAGTGCCTAGGCTTACACATTATTTTTGCAGTTGTCTTTCTGTCACACAGAGCAACTAATTACATTAGTCTCCTTGGAATTCACTTCATCCTCAGCAGCCCCTCTGCAGGCTTGAAAAGGACACTGAGGTTTATTTCACCTGCCTCCTTTACCCTGGGACTGTTGGCAACTCTTTTATTCACAGGCCCATTACTGTTTCCTATTCCCCTGTGGAGGTAATGCAAAATAACTGCACTAAATAAAGACCTACTGAGGTTTGCCAGAATGACAGGACTTTGCAAAGCGTTAAATTTAGTACAGTCTCTCTGGGTTCTCTCTGCAGATATTGGTACTCCTAAAACAAAAAAGAGCTGTCATTCTGAGCAAACACTGAATTTAGACTGGCAATAAAACCTGTATGTAGAAACTCTTACTGCCTTATCTCACTGTTGTGGATGTTGCTGTTTGTAATTTGTTTTACACCTTTTAGTGTTGTTTACTTGGATTTTTGTTTTGGTTTGCCTTTAATTATTTTTCATTTTTTTAGTGGAATCTAATCAAAAGACATCATTCCAAGAAATTCCTAAACTGAATGAAGATTTGGTGCAGAACCAAAAGCAGCTAGAACAAATTGAGACTGGAGAACTGGGGCTGAGTAAAATTTGGATAAATATCACAGAGATCAATAAACAGGTGAGAGGGAATCAGTCCTTGGTTTTCAAAAAAATAAAATATTCCATTCAGTTATTTTTAATGGAAATTAATTTTATCTAAGGACTTCTGTGGCCAAATACGTAGCTTTTATTTTTAAAGTTCAAATAGAGTATAAACCTCATTATAAACAAGCAAGAAACATCTTGAGCATCCAGCTGGGCTGGAGACTGATCACAAAAAGAGAAATTGCATAACTGGTGGAGGGAGTTCAGGCAGAATTTGAAAGAACCAGGAACTGTGCAGTTCTTAATTTTCCTGCCAAATAGTTGTGATGCTTCTGATGAGAGATTTGACATTTCAAATTCTTGAGATCATTTTGTGGGTGTGGAAAGAGTTACCTGACACAGGTAACTGCTACAGACTATGGCCTGGTGTCCTGTGAATATAAAACCTGCTCACACACACTCAGCCTCTGAGCTGATGTAAATGTTGGCTCTGTTGATGGGGCTAGAACTAAGCCACTTACCAGAGAGCTCTTTGCTCAGCTGCTCTATTAACTCACTCTTCAAATGAAGCATCCAGCAAGGCTTTTACTGAAATTTCTGCCCTGGAGGGTAAAAGTTCAGAGCTGTTCACAGTGAATCATATCAAGAGGTGTGTGTGGGGAACTCTTCTTGACCCAGGTGCTCTGGTTTAATTTGTTAGAGTACTGAGGTGCCTGCTTAGATTGATTTTTCTTCAGTCCCATGTGGTGGTTAAGTGCTTACTGGGGCACATCTGAAAATTTGATTTGCTTTCTTTAGCATCTCGCTGTTGTAGCCACAGTTATTCAGGCTCTTCATGAGACTTAAAATGCTCTTATCTGCACCTGACTTAAAGACACTGGCATGTGGTTCTTGCAGGCCCTCAGGTTACTTCAGGGTCTGGTTAGAATCTGTGTCAGATCTTCAGGGGATCAAAATTTTCTTGCTGTTTTTTATCCGTGAATTGCTGGGATGTGCTGCTGGGAGGAATCTCAGCCAGTGTTCACAGCTGTGAGCTAGAGAGTCTGCATGCCAGCTGGTTAACATTGACCTAATGCAAAATTAGGATCTTTTCCTCAACTTGCAAAACAGCATTGTTCTTTAACCAGAAGAAAGTGAGTTTTAGTCTCTTTTCCACTTGTCTAGCAGCGGGTTTGGATGATAGGTGCAACTTTGCCCATCACTCAGCTGGAGAGGTTGCATGGCTTTGCTGGGTTTTGCCAGACAGGTGTCATTGCTAAATACAGAGGTGGGTGATGGTTTCCTCCACATGAAGACTTCTTGCACAATTTTAAGTCTTTCTTGGGCAACAGCCTGTCCCTAAGAGGATGACTGTAAAACTGGCAGAGGTACCTTACTGAAAAGGAGGGGTTTCTGTGGCTTTCATTTGGTTTTAAACAATAGTAAAAAAAACATGCTTTTTGCAAGAGGCAGAATATCTTTAATGTAGCCTAGGCAGGATTTCTAACCTAGAGACAGGGGTAGGTTTTGTGTGTACATGTATAATTTTGTATTGCCTTATGTTTTAATGTTTTACATTAAGCCGTCAGTACTGGGGGAGGTCAGAATCAGGTTTGTGCTGCCTAATTTTAAGTACTCCTTTTTTGGTTTTAGATATCAGTATTGACCTCAACAGTAAATCATCTCAAAAACAATATAAAATCTGCTGCTGACCTGATTTCTCTTCCCCTCACAGTAGAGAAACTTCAGAAGGTAAGTACTGTAAACGTGGCTATCACTAAATGTGTTCTGTGAGTTAAGCTGCAGCTGGGCTCTTGGGGATAGCACTGACAGCAGGAGCTACTGGAGTTGCAAGGAGTATTTGCTTTTCTTGTCTTTAAAATTTGACTTCATAAATTGTATGGTCCTGTAATAATGTGTGGTAGGTAAAAAAATTTAAAGGCCTTGCTTATTTATCCCTTTTGGAGATGCATTTGTTTGTATTCTGCTGTCTTTTGTACTTTGGAGCTGATCTTTCTGGTTACTTTCCTTCAAGTTGCTAATCTTAATATCATGTGAGACACTTGGAAAACTGCATGCAAGTATGTGGTTTGTTTAGATTTTTTAATTGGAAAATGAAATGTATTGCTTTCTGTTAATACAATACCTTACTGTGTGCCTTACTGAGCATTCTTTACAAAGAACTGTCCTGTTTATTTAGGTTAAAAGATTGGCTTCTTGAAATGTACCTGGTTATTCCATGGCAGTTCTATTTATTTAGCAATAAACATTTATGTTGGGCTAACAGCTAATGTTAGTCCAGTCTTTCTAGCATCATGGGTTTCCACATCTCATTTCCTATCCCTACGAAATTAATGTATAATCAACAAGCTATTGATATGCAAAGCAATGAGTGTGGTTTGGCTGATGGAGCTGCCAGGATTTCTTTTTCTGGGAGGAGTACAAAGCTGTTTCCTAAGCTCCTTATTTGCTGCTACAAGCAGGCTGGATTTTCACTGTGTCCTGGTCAGAAGCAATTCTGAAGGGGTGTTGTTATCAGGGGTGTGGCAGCAGGACCTGGGCAGTGATTGTCCTCCTGTACTGGGCCCTGGTGAGGCCACACCTCAAATCCTGTGCCCAGGTCTGGGCCCCTCATTTCAGGAAGGACATTGAGGGGCTGGAGAGTGTCCAGAGAAGGGCAGTGGAGCTGGGGAAGGGTCTGGAGCCCAAATCTGAGGAGGAGCAGCTGGGGGGTGTTTAGCCTGGAAAAAAGGAGGCTCAGGGGGGACCTTATCACTCTCCACAACTCCTTGGAAGGAGGTTGTAGTCAGGTGGGGGGTCAAGCTGTTCTCTCAAGTGACAAGTGATAGGACAAGAGGAAATAACCTCTGTGCCAGTGGAGGTTTAGATTGGATAACAGGAAAAATTTCTTTGCTGAATGTGTTGTCAAACAGTGGAGCTGCTGCAGTTGCCCTGAAGGTATTTAAAGAGCTTAGTGACGTGGATTAATGGTAGACTTGGCATTGCTGAGTTAACAGCTGGACTCAGTCTTAGGGGTCCTTGCCAACCTAAGTGATCCTATGACAAGATTGCCTTTCTTATGTGGGATTTGGTTTTCTTGAGCCTTTTTCCTTCCAGGTACCATTCCTGGAAATAAGGATGCCTGCTGGTGTTAAAATCCTGTAAGGATTACTGAGGGAATTCCTCTTGGGCAGTGGCTTTTGTTCTTGAGGTCCTCCAGGGCACAAATTGCATTGGGTGGAGTTTGCAGTTTTGAGTGCAAAAAAACTTCCCAATTCTTCAAAGTCATGTGCCTGATTTTGTGGCATTCTGCCTTCTGTTTTTTCACTAACAAAACATTGTGTTTAGCTGGTTGGTATTTTGGGACAGTGCAGTTTGGGGAAGGCTGAGTTTTCTGTCATCTTTTTTATTGCAGACTGTAGCCAACATAGGTAGCACCCTTACCAGTGTGGCTCATGATGTTGAAAATATACAGACAGTTATTGAGGAATACAAGAAATCCATAGAAATTCTCCAGAATGATGTGGTAAGAAAAATGCACTGCTTTAACACTGCTTAATATGAAGCAAGTTAAAGAAATGCTTTAAGTTTGGGGATGTCAGACTATCAATACAGTTTGTTGGTTGAATTAAGAATCTACATAAGGATGAAATGACTGAATGTCTTCAGAAGAAACTACTCACTGTATTTATCCTGACCTCTCACTTGGGATTAACAAACTGAACTGATAATTACAGTTTTTCAGCTAAACTGCAATACAAGAATACTTGCAGATAAAATCTAAATTAGACACATAATTAAGCTTGATTGAGTCAGTGGGTGCTCTAAAAACATTGCAGATATGGCAGCGTGTATGGAAGCAGTGAAATGTGTATCATATTACTTCATTAAATGGGGAAGAGTTAATTAGGAGGCTTTAATAAAAATAAATTTGGACCTTATGTGTTTGAAAGAGAAAACTATTAACCTAGTTAAGATACTGCATGCACACTAAGACCTGAGTGACTGTACTTGTAACAAAACATCCTTAGCTACAGTCTGCCAGTTATTAAACACTTATTCACAGGGATTTTGTAACACAATTTTCTACTTCTTTCCTTAGAAGGAATTAAAACAGCTGCCTTCAGTTCCCTCCACTGTTGTGCCAAGGACTGAGGGAAATCAGACAGAATACTGCAAAAAGGTATTTTTCTCCCTTGCATAAGGAATTTTGGTACAATTGTCATGGATATGTAACTTACCCGTGTGTTTTGCAGTGTTGTAGTGTGCAAAAAGTATGTTTTTTATCAAGACAATGTAGATAGCATGCTTTAAAGCAAATAATAAGGTAATTTTGCTCTAGTGTGTTCCTGTGTATGTGCAAACAGGAAGGTGCCCTGGTCTGAAAGTGGGGTTTTTTTGTGTTCTGACTGAGTGAGGAGTAAAAAGAGTGAAACCAATATCTGACAGATTGTAGGTGTGCTTTGCTAAAGTAAATGAAAATAAGGCTCTTAGTAGAGTGGATTTTATGGCAGGTACTTGCTAATCTGAACGAACTTGGGAGTGGCATGTACTGAGTCACTCTTCACTGTAATGAGGTAGGGAAAACAATAATTCAGCAACCAAAAAAAAAGAAAAAGGTTAATGTGTAGGTGTTTAGCTGAATGGGTTGGAACAGAATGATTACATTTAACACAGTCAATATCTTCCTCAAAAATGAATCCTGTATATAAATATGCCCAGTACATGCTTTCTTGGGAATAATCATTGTTGTGCTTACAAAGCTTGACCTGGAAAATTAGATGAATAGACTTTCTGTGTTCACTGCACAGCTGAAGTGATTATATTAGCCACAAAAAGGTTAGCCCCGGGGAAGAATCTCCGTTTCAAACTTTCAGAAAGTTGGAATAGCTTTCTGGAAGCTTCCAGTTGGATGTTTTCAGTGGTGTCAGTGGAGAGCCAGCCCAAAGTCTGCCCAGTTAAACTGGGTCAGTCATGTTGTTAATAGCAGGAGTTGCTACAGAGGTTGGGTAAACTGAGACATGCTCTGTTTATATTTCAGGAAAGCCAGGCACTGCATGCAGCTTTGGAACAGCTAAATAATACTGTAGTGGTGTACCAAAAGTTGAATGGCATCAAGCTTCTAAATATGGATTCAGCCATTGGCAACCTCAGCCGGAAAGTTGCGCTGTTGGAAAACTCTCCCCTGGTTGTGAAAAATCCAGACAAAAGAGAGAACTCATCCACCATCGTGGTAAGTGTTTGATGACTCAGGGTGTCTCCTCAGGCTACCACTTCCCTTACCCTGCAGATACAGCTTTGTATCTGCAGTGTAAGGGAAGATACACTTCAAAATGTCAGAGTTAAACTTGAGATATTTAGGAGTTCATTTATAAAAGGCTGGAATTTGTTCCTGAGCAGATAACCAGTATTAAGAGTGTCTCAGTATTCATTACTTTCCAGGAAGGTGTCCAAAACACTGTGACATTTAAGAGTTGGGTGATTGTTTTATGAGGCAAGATTCACAGACTGAGCTGAGCTTTAGGAATCACTCTGATATAGGTGTCTTAAGACCCACTGAGGGGCTAAGTGGAACTCTACCTTTGTTCAACAGTGGTTAAATTCTGAAAAAAAAACAATAATAAAAAAAGCCTCCTGAATAAGTTCATACATTCTTCCAGTGTTTTCTGCTTGGCACACTGGGGTCAGTCTGTGAGAGCATGTTCTGTATGTTTAACAACAAAGAGACATGCTGACATTGCTGTGGTAAACTATATAACCCATTTTTGTGGCTTCATGTTTATTCTATAATGTATCTGCCCTGGATTATCTCTGCTTAATGTCTGCCAAATTTGAAGGAAAGAAACTCTTTTATAGAAATTGAAAAGCACATGAATAAACTCTGTGGTGTCTTTTTGCTAGGGGAATAATGCAACTACCTCTCTAAAAGTGAAAAATGAAGATCAACTAGATAGTGAAACTCAGTCAAATGAAGAACTGAAGGTAAAGTAAGAAAATACAAGTTACACTGGATTAGTAGAGCATGTAATTGTCTTTCTAAAGATGTTTTAAATGGACCTTAATTGAGGAAAGGTCTGCAGAGAGGCACTAGTGGAGTCAAGGACTTGCTGAAAGCCCCTCTCAGTAATGGTCCATGACTGGCTGGCAGTGAGTATAACTGAATGGCCAGACCGTGGGCTGGGATAGGAGGGGATGCTGCTGAGTTCAGTTGCCATCTGCTGGAAAGAAGGTGGGTGGGTGAACAGGCTGCACTGTCAGTTCTGGGCTTGTACTGATGTGAACTTGACCTATCATTGGAATATACCAATGAATAGAGTAAGGGAGCTGCAGATTAAAAAATCTGGGGATTTTACTTTAGCAGAGATGCAGTGGCTCCTGCACAAAGGTATTCACTACTGCAGACAAACCTTTGGAACAATGAAGCAGTTTAGTTAATGTGTAAGTGTTCACTCCAAGTATGCTTGACTGTTTTATATTACAACTTTCTGGTGTCTTGCTCTTTTCTGTGGGAAATACAGAAAGTAAATATCAGATTCTTTTGAAATGAGTGTATGCAAAATAATTGCCTGTTTTTCAGGTTGAAGTACTGATTCTGTTGTTTTCCTGTAGACCATGTGAATTTATTGTCTCTTCCAATAGATTATTTATTTATTTATTGTTTTTAAATTGTGTTTATAATTTTAAACTTCATCAGGCTGGATACCTCAAAGTCAGTCAGAAGTGCTGACAGATTTTAAGTAATTACCTTTTCTAGTGTTCTCCATCTGCTGAAGGGGTGCATTTTAAGATTTTTTTTTTTTTTTATTTTGGGTACATATGCAGGAAGCAGCAACTAGAGATCCTCAGGTATCAAAACTAAAAGAGACTCTTCAGCTGATCAGTGCTCTCACAGGCAAGTCAGAAAATGACAGACCCAATGAGGCATCAAGGAATGGTAAGAATGTCTTGTAACAGTAATCCATAAGCTTGGAGGTTCCCTGTGTAATTCAAAGAATTGCTAATTAAGGTGGATAATTAGACCTCAGAGTGGGGAGCAGAAAACACTCCCAAGTCATTCTTTGTATGGGAGTTTATAAATACACACCTCCTAGTGTAGAATGAAAGATTAAAGCTGTGTGACTGTCTCAAAACTGTTCTTTCAATTAAGGTAAAAAGGAACAACACTGCTACGTTCTGAAATATTGCAGCATTCTTATCCCATACAGCTACTGTGAAAAACAAATCAGTTGTATTGGATTTTTGTTTGGTTTTGATAGCTGTAGTTCTGTAGAATTAGTAAGACTAATAGAAATTGTTTTGTAACAGTTGAAAGTAGTCAGAGTACTACAGCAAAGCCCACAGACCTTTCAAGGGTGGCTTCAAGGTCAGCTGGTGACAACACAGAGAGGAATGGGCAGCTGAGCCATCTGTCCTTACCAGGAATTTCCAGCATTGAAGGTATGTCCATTTTAGGCTGACCTTTTCTTCTGAATATTTCATGTAAATGTTTAGGAATAAACATTCTGGGAGGTGCGAGGTCAGTTTTAAAAGCTTGACAACTATTGGTTAAAAAAAAAAAAAGAAAAGGCAATTAAGAAAAAAACTGAAAGAAGAGCATGTAAAAGAAAATAAAATTATATTTAAGCAGGAGTGTGCATTGTTAGTGAATTATAATTGTTTTGAGTATGAAAGTATTACATTGAGTGCCCCAGAGCCTGGGAGAGAAGTCAAGGGCAGAATTAAGATGCTGAAGGAAAAAGAAGTAGCTATGAGTGTGTATGTTCTGGGGCTTCTTTCTGTTCTGTATTTTCCTTGTTTTTTCTGAGAGAACACTGCCTGGTCAGATGAATGGTTTCTGGATCTTGCTGTTCAGTCTCTTCAGCTCCTGAAAGGGCAACTCTTTGCATCAGGAAGTGAATAGACACTTCCCTTTATATCATCTGTCCTGTTGGTATAGCAACAGTCATTCAGAGCTTGCTTTTGTGGGGGATCGCTGCATCTGTATGCAGTCAGTGGTTGTAAAATGGGCTGTTAGTTGTAGCCAGAAATAGGGATTACTTTGTCCAGATTTAGTGTCATTTAATCCAGAAATGTTCATGCTTTTTTCTCCTAAACTGTTACCAGCAGCTTGTGACAACACAGGAGCAAACTCCTCACTCAGTGTTGCTGTATGTAATTACTGGGTACTAAGAGTCAGTGCTGTAAAACTGGGAAAGCAGCTTATGGGATGTTCCTCTGTACCTAAAGGAGCTGTTTCTCAATCCTTGTTCTCTTTGCAGATCTTCAGAAACTGTTTGAAAAAGCACCTGCTGATGCTGATGGAAAACTCTCATACAAAGATCTTCAAAAGCTGTTTGGCTCCACAGCCCAAGAATCACAGAGCTTTAAGGAGTTTGACACAGATGGAGATGAGAAATACACACTAAAAGAACTGAGATTAGCATTAGGTGTATAGGGTGCATGTTTAGAAATGTGATACTGGTGGATGTCACTGTAGCTAAAAGAAGCTACAGGACATGAAAAACTACAGCTGCACCTTCCCAGTGTTATACTAATCTTTGGAGCTAAATTACTGTACACATTGCCACCTCTTTGTTTCAGCTGCATTTATTGAAAAGAAATTTACAAATTTATATGTCAGTAGGACATAATATTGGGACTTTGTTAAAATCCAGAAAATTCCCAAACTTGGAAACATTTTCCTCTCGTTATTTCCTTTTCAAAGGAAGTTATTGCTTATAATTTAAAATGTGTACATACTAAAATAAAACTATGGTTTTATATTTCACTGAAATTTGCCTTAAATTAGAGAGCTGCACTTTATGTAGAGCAGAAGGAAAATCTGTCTTGTGGAGATGGGCTGCTTCTGCTTGTAAATATTTGAGATAGAGTAAATTATGGATATTTAAGGACAAGTTGTGTCAGGGACTGTGTTGGTAGTAAGCTGTTTCTAATGAGAGACTGAGCTTGGAATGGAAGTTTAACAGATTCACCTAAATTTCTGATTTTTGCTAAGTATATCCATGAAAAAATTTGGCCTCAGAGCAAAGCAGGAGGGATCAGTCATGCCCATCTATAGCAGGATGTATTTTTAAAGGGAAGAGTTGAAAGTGTTTTTATATCACGAGCCTACAGGAGCAATTAACTTGCCGAGTGCTTGAGTTTTCACTTCAGCGTTGTTTAAGCTTTGGTGTGTTGCATTCAGATTATATTTTGTGAGATGAGCCTATTTATTTTTTTTAAATGAACACATTTAATAGCTTTAACAGATGCTTAAGAGGTAAAAGCCTACAGTGCAGCCTGCTGAGCAGCACCTGAGCAGTTCCCATCTCAGCGGTGCTCTGCTACACTCCAGGAGTGTGAGTGGGTGGGAAGGCCCAGAGAACCCTTGTGAGCTTTTTCCTGATTATTGTGACCCTGATCCCTTCTTGGTACCTTTATTTTTTGTGTCCTTGCCAGCAGGATGTAAAAAGCTGTGTAGGCATGTGCAATTGCATCATCATTCTCTACTGACACGTGGTTTGTAAGTGAGGTTTCCTTACTAGAGGAACTTAAAAGATTTGTTCATAGTAGTGGATCTGAACACAGAGTTGTATTTATTACCTTCTGGAACATAGAAAAATGACTTTTGCAGAGGGGATTCTCTCTTTCAGGCTAGATCAGGGCCAAGTTGGGTGATTTTGCTCACAAATATCATTGATCTTGTTAAGAGTTTTTTTGCATGATTAGTGAGTTGAAATTGCCCACCTCGCTGAAACATCCTTATGAGGAAGTCAGTTCATAATTGTTCATAATTGTTGACTTTTATATAACTTTAGACTGGATGATCTATCAATAATTATATTTTGGAAGAATGAATCAGCAAAGGAATGTACAAAATGGAACCCTGTTACCCATTTCCTAGGCTTCTTTCACTGTTGCTCTTCCATCCTGTTTGGGTAATGCAGATACCACCCAGTACCAAAATGCTTTTGATGTGACATTTGAAAACACCGTATTTAAAAACAAAACAAAACCAACCAATCTTGGTTTCAGAGAGGACAAGAAGCCAACACTTGCTTCTTGCCACTTCCCATACCTTTTTATACATTACTGTATAAATCCTTTACCAAATAAAGAAAAAAAGCAATAAAATGTAACCATTCTGATATTTTATTTGTACATACTGTATCATAGCCATATGCCAGAGTTTGCAAAATATTTTTGGAAGTTTATTTGTATGAAATTTAACTTTACCTTAAAATTGAAAAGATTATAGTACCGCCTTGTTAATCTTTCAGTGTTTTGTTTTGTTGCAGACTGCTTTACTTCTGGAAGGCTTTCCAGAAAGTAGCAGTAGTGGAAATGCCAGCTAAACCTGATATGTGCCGTTCCACTGCCTGTGCCCAGGGAGCTCAGCTGGGACACAGCTTCCCAGGGCTGCTTCTTAACTTGCATGTCGAAGGCACAGTCGATGGCTGATTGCTGTGGTCACTTGTAGGATGGGCTTGTGCTGTCAATTAGACAAAACCCGAGCATCCCTAAGTACAGTGGTCTGTTTGTGCTGCAGCTGGGAGCACCGGTCCCATCCCAGCGGGGTTTGTGCTGCTCTCCATCCCGCACACTCCCAAAGCCGTGATGGCAGGCGTGGCCAGGGCTCTTCCTGTTTATTCACAGTGCAGGTGAGAAGCCGTGAGTGCAGTAATAAATACACTCGTCCGGATCGCCTCCCTGCCCTAACTGCAGCTGCTGGCGGGGTACCAGAGGGGCGGCAGGATGCTTTGGGTAGCGACTCCTTGAGGAAAAGGCGATAACCGACTGACATCAAAAGCAATGAAGTGAGAACAAACAGCAACAGGAAAAGAGTTCTGCCCTGCCCGGCCTTGCTGCTGTGCCGTGATTCCTGGGTTCGCTTTCGGGCTGTACCTGTGGGTTTGGGTGACCGCCACTGTGTCCCTCCCGCTGCGGGTACCGACCTGCGCGGGGAGCGGGGCCGTGCGCGCCGCGCTTGTTCGCTCCGTCATGTATCGCGGCTTTGCTCGCAATAAAAGCTCCTTGAACAGCGTGCGGCTCCGGCCGGTTCCTGGCAGGGCAAGGGGGACGCAGCGGGGCGCGGGGCGGGCTGAGGGGAGCGGGGCGGAGCGCGGAGGGAATGAGGGGAGCGGAGCGCGGGCCGGGCTGAGGGGAACGGAGCGCGGAGCGGGCTGAGGGGAGCGGAGGGCGGAGCGCGGGCCGAGCGGAGGGCGGAGCGCGGAGCGGGCTGAGGGGAACGGAGCGCGGAGCGCGGAGCGGGCTGAAGGCGGAGCGCGGAGCGGGCTGAGGGCAGCGGCGCAGAGTGGAGCGGAGGGCAGGCCGGGCTGAGGGCGGAGCGGGCTGAGGGCGGAGCGGGGCGGAGCGCGGGCCGGGCTGAGGGCAGCGGAGCCATGGCGGGCCCGCTGTGCCAAGGCTGGGGCCTGGGGGCCGCCCTGCGGAGCCGCGCCGCGCTCCGGCCGCTCGGGCTGCTGGCACCGCCGGCTCGGGGCGTGCTGGGGCCGGCAGCGGGGTCGGGAGAGGCGGCGCTGGAGGAGAACCCCTTCTACGGGAAGTACCGGCACAAGATCCAGGAGCTGCGGAGGTGCGCCTGAGGGAGGCCGGGGCGGGCCGCGCTGGGCGTGCGGACGGGCGTGCCTGCGGAGCGCTCTCCTGGAAGGGGATGTTCTGTCTGAGCTTTTTCATTAGTTTAGGCCAATTGCCTTGAAATTCACATGTAGTCGACACCAGGTCAGTGTATTTCATCAGTATTCACTACATGAAATTCACATGTAGTCGATCACCAGGATCGTCTCCCGACGTGGTCAGATTGATGAGAGACAGTTTTGCGAAGATTAAATGAAAATTTTAAGTTAAGAACATGAATAAATATCATAGTAAACTTTTTAAAAGGCCAAGTGACGTTCATCACCCAGCAATGCTTTCCACCTTTGTAAATCTTTGGAACAGGCCAAGACTACTCCAGCTTTGGAAACCATTAGAGCAGGCAAAGAGTATTCCAACTTACAGTCTTCCATCTTATTATAAAGAAGGATTTGAACAGAAAGTGAGTAGGCAGAAGTTGAGTCTTATTCTAGGAGTAAGTCCATCTTCTGGCAAGACCACAATAAAACAGCCTATGGAAGAATCATGGTTTTGAATTATCCTGATAAAGATGGATTACCTTAGTTAGCAATATAAATTAATGAAGCAAAAGACTTCATAGACTCACTTACAGAACCGTGGAATGGCTTGGTTTGGAAAGCACCTTAGAGATGAACCACTTCCAACGCCCCTGCCATGGGCAGGGACAACTTCCACTAGGACAGGTTGCTCAGAGCCCCATCCAACCTGGTCTTGTTGGAATGCAGTGCCAAAAACAAATCCAAAGCCTTGGGTCATAGGAGATATTGTGCAGCAGCCTTCACAGTTTCTTAACTGTGCATTGATTTTTCCTGTTTATTGTCATAATTAAAAACTTAAGATTATTTAAAGCAAACTGGAATGTTTTAATTCTATGAATTTATGTCCAGTTGGACAAGGAGCAGGGAGTTGGACTTGCACTTACGGGTCTCTTCCAACTCGAGCTGTTCTGTTGCTCTGTTGTACTGTTAACAGTCCCTGTTCCAATTCAGGTCCAACCCAGATGTGTTTGAATCCCGTATGGAAAAAAGAAGTGAAGTGAAAAAGCAGCCCGTGGGACATTCCAAACAAGGAGAGTTTATCAGATGCATGGAGGAAAAGGCAAGGCCAATTTTCTTTGTAAATCACATACATTGATGCTCTGATGTTATTTTTATGGGATCAGCATAATGCTACAAACTTGAAGTATCCCTATCAGTAGGAGCTCTGAAATTTCACTGTGTGATGGCTAAAAGCATTTTTCTGTACTCCTCTATATTATTTTTTAGACTGTGAATTCTCTGCTTAAGTTTAATTAGTTTAAGTTTAATTAGTTCCAGATTATTTTGGCCAGAGGAGTGACAGAATCCTGCATTTATCATTTTTTTAGTGAAAGCAAGAAAACTGTTCAATAATATTGGATCCAAAATGCATAATAGTTTCCTTTTGACTAATCATTTGTGGCCATGAAATTCATAATACACATTAACTTACTAATCTTATTTACTTCATCTAATCAATTACTTATTTTATTAAAAATACACTGCAGTGATTTTCAAGAATCTTGAGCTCCCACTCGAGTTTTTGTCAGCAGGCAGGTTATGTGTGGCAGGGAAGGCAAGTCCATGGTGTTATGTCATTAGCTGTAAAACTAAAGAGGAATGTTTTCTTGCAGGCAGAACGCTTGGGCAGCAAGACATCAAAGGGAGGATTCACAAAGGATAAGGTAAGAGAAATGAGCCCATGTGCTAGGAGGGGACATGGTGGCAAGGCAAGGGTGTGGATTAACTTGCATTGCCACAGCCAGTTTCAGTCAAGAACATAAATCTGGTGTTCCTTATGCTGCACGTAAGATCTTGGTTTACTGTTGGGATCCTGTTCAGCCTTAAAACTCCTGGCACTCTGGACACTTTTTTTTTTATTGCCCTGTCCTTTTTCTGTGACACCCTAGAAATGCCTTCCAGTTGGGGCATCTATTCTGACATTAAATGGAAAGGGTTAAGCTCCTTTTACAGCATGGAAATACATTTGCAGTGATCAGCCAGCCCAGGGACAAGAGAATTCTATTTCACATTCTTTTATTTCAGTGAATCTTCAGTGTAAATCTGCCAAAGAGCACATCTTTGAGATGACTGAATGCAAAATGCTGCAGCTTCTCTTGCAGCTTCAGTAGAGATCTGCACAGCTGAAGCAAAGCATGTGCTGTGTCCTGAAAGAATCTATTCTGCCTCGGTGTGTGAATCCACTTCTCAGTGTGTTGCTGCTGGATTTTATTTGGCAATTAAAGGGATTAAGTAACACTGTAAATTGAATCAAGCTCCTCTAGGTTGATTTTGTTCTCTGTAATTGCATCCATTCATTCTGGATTCTTACAAGGTCAGGGAATTGCCATCATGCCGGATTCTTTATGCTTTCTCTTGCAGACACTTGATTCAATTCTTAATGTTGAGATGGTGAAAGAAAAAACAGCAGAGGAGATAACACAGGTGATGGATTTAAATTGAATAAACTTTGCTTCACATCTGTGCTTAATAGTAATCTATGTGTAAGGATGGAAATTTTACTTAGACTGAAGAATAAAACACAGCCTGGAAGTATATTTACAAAAAGCATATTCACCTGGGTATCCATAGGAGAAGATAAATTTTTCTCCATCTAGGTAAGTCCTCCTAAGATGTGCTAGGAGGTACGGTACACTGGGTATTGCCATCCTGCTGTGGTGAAGAAAGACTTAACACAGAGGAGCATCATGCAAAGATTTGCTTTCTGTTGAAAATGTTTTATATGTTCTTTATTTAAAAAACCACCACCACCAAAAAAGCCAACCAAAAGTCATTAGTGTGACTGTTGGGAAAAATGTGAGAAGCACTTCTGATGGTTAATAAATACTGAGCCACCTCTGAGCCCACTGCTGATTTCTGTTACCTGGCTGGAATCTGCCTTTGGTAAATCTGGAACCTTTGCAGAAGTATGTTGCATTAGCAGGAAAGTCTGTCAGGCTTGATTGAAAAATGACTTCCCAAAGTGCTTACAAAGGTTAGTTGATTTTTAAAGCATTTAATATTATTGCTAAATGCTGGACTTTAACTGAATCTCATCATCTTTGTTTTCTGCAGATTTGGAATCAGTATTTTTCTGCAAAAGACACAGTTTATGCTGTTATTCCTGTAAGTACTTCCTCTATAGTTCTGCACTTGAAAAGCCAGCATGCAAAGCTTTGCTTTCCAACTGAGATTCTGCTGTTTTTAAAAGCAGTCATTAAACGAAAGTGAGGTTTCAAGAACAAGCTTACTTTCTGGCCTGAGTGGTTTTATTGCCCCAAACAAAGGCTCTTGTTTTCAGAAATGCATTTCCCTTTTTTTCTCACTCAGAGGAGTCTCAATGAATCAAGGACTTTTTTCTGCACACCTGGCTAGAATTTCCAGGCTTACTTTAATACAAGCATTCAGCACTTTTTGCAAGTCCCTAGTGTTTATTAAGTAGCATTTGTATTTTTAGAGTTATTTTTCTCGGAGTTGCTGGTTTCTTTGCCCTCTTCCCTGCAGCACAGGCAGCTGCCTCAAGGTTTATGTGGCAGTCCAAGAGCACTTGGCTGGTAACGTGCATGTGGCTAATCACTTAGAACTTACTTTCATACATTTACAATTATTGGCAGCACTGTCTTTCTTGAGATTGCAGGGTGTTTCCTGAGATAAGATCATACTTCTTACTCCTGATAACTTTTCCAGATGTTAATTGTTCTTAGTTTGCATTAGGCTGAAGGAGACTTTTTTCACTTTGGGGATTTCTCTTTATTCTTTTCTTCAGGGTCATTCTGTGATTGCATCTCTTAAATCTGTCTTTTCACAACTGTGTGTTCCTTGAGTTCTTGAAACCTCATTTAGATCTGGGGTCTGATTTGTAATTGTATTTGGCCCTTTGAGCTGCAGCTGAATTCAGTGGGAGGCAGTATTCTAGATGTGTGATGTGCTATACGCTCTGAAAGTGGAAGTGTGCGATTTGAAGTCAAGCAGCCGCATGTTTTGGTTTTCCCAGCGTGTGGATGTTGTGAAAATAGTTTGACTTGCACTTTTACTGTAGCAGAGGGCCAAAGCCAGGGAGTGCTATTAAAATGTAGGTCTTTCATTAGTGGGGCTGGCACTGTGCTTTGGTGCACTGTTCTAGGAGGAGTGTTGGAAGCTTTTTAAGGCTGCAATGCAAACCAGATCCCAGGCACATTAGGAAGCAGTTCATGGTGTCATCGAGGGGGAAAAAACCCCTTTGTCTTTTGCCAGAAGCTTTTTGTTGGCTGAAAGAAAGGCCTTGCATAATTCTCCCATGCTCAAAAGTACACACGAAGGAATTTCTTCTTGATGAATGGCATATGTTTTCTTTCCTGAACACCTAAGAGTAGATATTAATACAGTGCTGGGAAGCAAAAAAAAAAATATTAGGCAAAAGATCTGGGGAAACACAGAGAACATACGAATGAAATTGCCAGGCTTCATCAGGGCTGAAATAGGGTTGTGGTTTTAATTTAAACCTAAACAATAAGTATGTGATTGAGTGTATAGATGGGCTGCATTTTTATATTGAAGAACAGATGACAATGATGTAAATTCACAATTTGGAGCCAGGGATGTGTTGTCTCGCTCAGCTGTTGACACTACATTATGCAGTGGAGCAATTACTGAAAGAGGATGTAAGCCTCAGGCTTGGGGCCCCCAAATCCAAGGAATGAGGCTCTGGATCCAAGGATTTTGCTGCTGCATCTTAGAGATAACCTTGTTAAAACAGGATGCTGATGACTTTTAGGTAAATAAGAACTAAATGCAGCTTTCCAAGCACTCATTGCCATCTGGCCCCACAGTGGGACCTTCTCTAGATGGAAGCTGTACCCTGTAAAGGTTAATGAGGTGATTGTGAGCAGCTCTGAATCCATGTTTGTGGTATGAAAATTGAACTTCTCTTTCTCCTTCCCCAAAGGCAGACAAGTTTGATTTGATGTGGAAGAGAGCCCAGAAGTGTCCATCGGTACGTACAGCAGTGAGTGGTTGTAGAGCTGTAACACTTCTCTTCAGAGCCTGATCCATTCACTTTTAACCCTCTTGTGTTCATATTCATTGTAGCAGCCTGAGGTAAAATCCAGGTGTTCAAACTATTGTCCTGGTGCTCAGATAAAGCAGAGCCTATTAATTTGTATGAAACAGTTTGATCTGGATAGAAGAGATGGAGGGTTGAGAGAGCAGCAGCACAGAATCTCCCAGGGAGTGGAGACCTTACTGGGTTGATGGATTAGTCCTACCTACTTCACTTGCCAAGAGCAAGATCAAATGTATCTGGCTTCCTAAGCTGCTTGGAGATTGGGTGGTTATTTATAGCCTAAAGTGCATTTCTGTACACTGCACTGGCATTCAGTCAGCTGTCCTGTGAGATTTTCTGTTCCCGTGTTGTCCTTCCCTTGGTGTGGGAAAACGAGCAAGTCTGTAGCCTGTGGAGCTGTATTGATAGGCTGTAAATGTCCAGACAGAACATGCTTGCTGCCTGTTCTGGAGCAGCTGATAAAATGACTGGATTAAATACTCTGCTCCTTACCTTATTTTTGACCATTTCTGCTGTTAGTTTTCTAGGTGAGAACAAAAAGGTCAGAGGCTGAATGTTCTCCACTCTCCTTCCCTTTTATGTCTCGAAATACTGACAAAAGTATTTGTCAAGATATTTGCTAATGAATTAGTATTGATAGGGTAATTGTGCTTCATTGTGTGTTTTGAAGTCTGATTTTTGTTGTCCTGTCACTTATGATGGGACAAAGAAACTCTTTATTCTGTTGTGGTTCTCTCACTAAAGCATTAATGCTGGAGGCCAGTGTGACACAGACATAATTCTGTTCTGTGTAAGAGAAAATTGATTTGGTTTTTTTATAATTTCTCTGCAGTTTCTGTATGCTTTGCCAAGAAAAGAAGGCTATGAGTTCTTTGTGGGGCAGTGGTCTGGAACAGAATTACACTTCACTTCCCTGATAAATGTTCAGGTGAGTGTTTGAGATAAAAAGTTCAAAATTGACCTAGGATCCAGAAATAGATAGTATCAGCATATTGCAATATATGGTACTTAATAAGTAGTTTAGCCAACAGGTTAAACTGGTCTAGCTTAACCTGAAGAGAATTATCATGGTAATAGCTGTTATTAATTATGGTTTAATTGTACATTAGTTACAGTTAAATTAGTAAAGTTATGGGTATTAAGTGTCTCTGTAGTGTAGAGGATAATGAAGTAGAAATTCAGTAGACTCAAAACATGAGCAAGAGCCAAGCTTTTTAGAACTGTTTGTGCAAGGTACTTAGAATAGCAGTAGATGCTGTAAGATTAAATATCTTCCAAAAAATTGTGGGCTCTTTTGAATGCAGAATGGTCTTTAGTCATGTTAAAAAACAACCTAACACTGCAAATCCCTTGTTTTCTGTAAATACCAAGAATAATGAATTTCTAATTAGAACTGGCCCTTAAGCCCTGGGAAGTAACCGCTTCTGTGGCAGATAATGCTCAAAGTTTTGTAATCAAGCACCCAAATCTGCAGTGGGGTGAAGGTTTTTAAGGGATACTGACAGGTTTCTTTCTCTCCTTCAGACCCAAGGTGAAGGTGCTCCAAGCCAGTTGGTCTTGTACCATTATCCTGATCTGCAGAAGGACAAAGGGATAGTACTAATGACAGCAGAAATGGACTCCAAGTTCTTGGTAAGACAAGTCTGCTCATTGGCTTCCTTCATTTTATGCTGCAACTCCTCTTACAGTTTTGAACTAAAATCAAATTACAGTGAAGCCTTTCAAAGACCCTTTGCCAAAGAATAGTCTCACTGTCTTACTTTAAACTAATGTACTTAAGGCTAGGAAAAGCCAGAAGGGAATCATCAGTCTTTGGTGATTTCAGTTCATGTATTCTTATTTTTTTTATTTGGGTATTATAGTTGATAGTTGTAAAAGAACAAAGCTTCTGTTTTTCTTACTAACAGAAGCAAATTTAAAGGAAAACTGTTGCTACCTGCAAACAAGTTAAAACAGTGTTTGAAGCTTAATCCTGTTGGTCAAAGCAGGAGACTCCAGAGTTGTGTGTTCAGTTTGTGCACACTGTACTCTTTCCCTCTGTGTGGGAAAGAGACACACTATTATTGGCATAACAGTACCAGTGCCTGGACTGGTGGTACTGGGCACTCTAGTGGTGGAACAGAATTATTAAAATATCCCTCCTCTGGCTGACCTCCTGACTCCCCTTCTAAGTCAATGAGTGGAGTAATTGGTAATGCTTTTCTTTTTCCCTGTTGGATCTCAGAGCAAACAATCAATCTTTGCAAGTAGGTCAGCTGTAAGAAGGGAAAAATGAAGACTTGGTGCATCTTGCAGTGGGCAGGGATCACAAAAGACACACTTGGCCTCTGAGGCAGATGCACAGAAGGAGAGTTGCTAAAACACACACGGTGCTGAAGTGTTTAAGTAGGTCAGGAGCCCCAGGGAGGTGGTTTCTTAAGAGATTTGCTGAACTGAGTGACTCAGAGTTGAGCCACGTGGGGAGTAGGAGTGTGGCATTTCTTCTGCAGTGGGACACTGGCACAGTCCCACCCTGATGGTGACAGCTCTGTTCTCACTCCCAGGGGGTCCACGATGCCCAGTGCTTGGCCAGCCAGGTGCAGCTGTTCTATGCTACAGATCGCTCCGAGATCTATGGATTAGTGGAGACCTTCAACCACAGATCCAGTGAATTCAAATACATGTCAGTTATAGCAGAGCTTGAGCAAAGTGGGCTTGGAAGAGAACCGAGACCTGGGCAGGCTTCTGACAAGTCATAGAGCCTGGCCTGTGGTGAAAGGAGCCAGCAGAAGAAGGGGGTCCTAGGAGGGATGGTCCAGTGGCTTCTGTATTACCGCTTGGGTTTGACCACAGAAGGAGTCTGCAGACATCTTGGGAGAATGACAGTCAAGCCTGTCTGGCACTGATGCAAGATGAGGACTTGGGCCATTTGAACAACAGTAACTAATTGCTAAAAAATGGAGCCCAGTACTTCAGTGTAACTTCATCAGAAAGAGCCATTTTCCGTGTCTTGTAACTTCCTGCTGCCTGCTGGATTGTGGAAATCTGAAATAAAGTGACAAAATGGGACTATGTAACGGGCTGTACTGACATCAGGAAAGAGATGACAACCAATGTTTATTCTCAGTAAATGTATTTTAAATGCCCTCCATCATTATAATTGCATGGTTCAGTGCTTTTTAATCTGTGTGGAATTCATACAAGCTTGTCCATCAAGAAGAAAGAATAGGAGCAATGGTCTAAGACAGACATCTCTTTGTTTCTTTGTGAGGTTTCTTACACAGATATATATTGTGGTCTGGGCTTTTCTCAGGATTAAAAAACCACTCACTAGATTTGTTCTGGGAACTTTCCGCTTCGTAATTGATTTATTAATTGTATCCTGTTGTGATGTTTCTGTCTTTGAAATGTTGTTTTTGAGCAGTATGAACATGGTTATATTTTTAATAGTGTAGAGGAATCATTGCCTGTTTTACAGGATTATTTTTTCTCAGGCTGCCAACTCACAAATGGCATTTGAAGAAAAAAAAATAACTCTTGTTCCCACTTCAGGAAAGACACTATCCATAATAAAGGAAAGATGGACTGGCATAGTGACAGAGAGATTCACTAGCCAGCTTCTTGTTTGTCAAGTGAAAAAAAAGTCTTGGTATGAAAATGCAGAGCCACTTTAACACAGCAGTGATGGTAAGAGCATGACTGCAGCAGGTTGGGGGTTTTAAACCTGCCCCAAGCAAAAGAATCCCAAGACTGATGCTTTGAGCTTCTCTTGTGTTCATTCCCAGGAGAGGCAGCAGCACATGCATGGACAAGGACACTGCAGCAGTGTGATGTGCAGCCTGTGGGGTTACAGCACTGCCACCACTGTACGGGGGGACACAGGACAGCCAGGAGCTTCCAGGAGCCACTCTGAAATACTTCCCATGCCTACATCAGACCCCCAGCACTAACTCATCCTTAGCACTGATTATCTCTGGGCCACCTTGTCAGCCTTGTCAGCCTGCTGGAGCTGCAAGCATTCATTCCCTCCTTTGCCAGAGAAAGGGGGGAAAGAAGGATCTGCAGTGTGTCTCTCTGTAGGTGGGTGTGGCTGGTGTCAATTTTCTTCATTAACCACAACCTGATAAGAAGCTGTGATGAGTTATGAAGGTTTCTTACAGCATCTTTTTGCTGTGTAGTTGTAGGAGCCCGTTGCTGTAATGCCCACTGTCACGCTGTAATTCTCAGCCCCTTCTTTGCATTACATGACCTTTGAAAGTCCCTTCCAACCCAGCCCATTCTCTGATTTTATGACATGAACACTTCAGCTGAGCACTAAAGCTACACAGTGCAGTTTTTTGTTGAGCTCTGTTTTACCACCAACTCTTAGGTGTGAAGTCCTGTCCATTCAGGAATGGCAGGATGTTTCTAGAAGAGGCAGAGCTTCTCTTGGGGCCTGGCTGAGAGGAGATGTCCTTGGTCCCTGGTAATGTCTTTTGGCTACTGTTCACTGAGTGTGTGCAGAGCAGGTGAATAATGAATCATGGGAGGCTTGCATAGAACTGTGATAATCTGAACAGCAAATCACCTTTATTAAAAGGCATTTCTACTTCTGGTTTATGGCCTTCATGCTCCATTTATCATTTTTCCTTAGCTGATAGAAGGGCTGTTTTGATTAATAATTCACTTCCTACTTTGAAAAAGTCAAAGTTGCTGCATTCATTTTTAATCTAGCTATAATGTAACATCCCCGAGAGTGAAATATAAGGCTTCCAAATCTACACCTCAGCCTCTTTCTGAGCATAAAAGATCAAATTCTCAGGTATAAGGCTGTAGTGATCTACCTGTAGTTTTGAGTGGTGTTTTTTTCCTAAACCCATCATGTAATTTTTTTCCTAAAATAAGAACTTCTCCAGGGTTTTAAAAAAGGCAGAAATGGCCAGTGACGAGCTTAAAACTGGGATGATAAAAAGGTCCAGCAGAATCTAATCCTCTGTCCCACTGAATGACTGCTGCAACGAGGAGTAACCCAGCTGAAGAACTGGCCCTACAAGCCACCCTTGCTGCAGAAACCAGCGGTGATGTGTGGCTTCTCCAGTGCCTGGGATGCATTTGTGCATGAGCTGTGCTGCCTGGCACAGCCATGGCACAGGCTGACCACGGGCATGGATGGGCACTACAAGCTGCAGAGTGGACACAGACCCCCGGGGCTGTCTGGCTTTGTGCAAATCAGCAGCTGCACCTGTTTTAACCCACTAAAAAGTCACATAGAATTTGTAAGATTTGATGCCCTTAGGATCTGTGCTGATCATGGGGAGAGAGGTAACAGAGGGAGAAGGTGGCTGTGGGATTCATGTGCCATCCAGCCACTAGAGGGAAGGGTTGTCTCCTGATTCTGAGCTCTGGGCACACACACAGCTTGTTTCGGCCTGTCTGCTCAGTTTCGTAAACTTTGTGAGTTGTGTGCTGAGAACCATACAGATGCTCAGGCTGCTTCTGTATGGTCCATAACGAGCTGGGCTGCGCTGAGTTCAGCTCACGGTTCCACCAGACCCATATCCTAGATCCTACCTGAGCTGCCTCGGGAGGGCAAACATTCTGCAGTAATTTCACAGCATGTTTTGCTGATTGCCAGTCTTTTTTGGGCCAGCACCATCCCAAGATGGATGTGGCTGGTTTTACTAGCCGTCAAATGGGCACGTTCAGGGCAAAGACGCCCAAGACTCCCAGTGGCCCCGTGTAAGCTTCAGCCCCTGCAGCATCCTGCAGCGAGGTGCTGTAGGAGCCCCCTCAGTGCTGTGGTCTGCCTCCAGCTGGAGGAGAGCCCAGGATGGGATGTGGCAGGAATTCCTGCTGGGAGTGGTGGTGCAAGTTTTGCAGGCAAAGGCTCTTTGTTACCAGCATCCCAAACCTCTGGCTTGCCTACCCGCCCCCATCACCCTGGGGAGATAAAGCCAGAGTCAGTACGGCTCCCAAGGGAGGAGGTGGCAGTCAAAGCAATCAAGGAAGTGCAGATTGATAGATTAAGTTCTTACCCTCCCTTAAAATGATGACTCCAGTGCTTTTTCATCTGTGCCTGGCTTTTTTCCCTGTGCCTTAGAAAATGGCAAGACTCCAGTGCCCTCTGACCCACGGCTGTTCTCACTCCCTTTCTCTGAGTTTGCGCAGGACATGGTGGAGCAGAGCAGAGCAGGGGAACTGACTGTTCCCAACGCTGCATAGCTGTTTTCTGGACACGTCCTGTTTCTCTCTGGGAATAACCAGAGCAAACCCACTGCTCCCTTTGCTTTGTCTTCTGGTCTGCACAGGCATTCACAGCCTTCCAGCCCAGTCTGGGAACAAGCATCTCCCCAGCTGCTGGAGCGGCAGTGCCCATGAGGTGCCGTGCAGGGCATTGTGTGAGAGCCCAGCGCAGCGGTGGGGCTGGCAGGGGCTCCCCCTCCGTGTCCTGACGAGCCTCGCAAAGCTGCTTCACTGCCCTGGGCCCCTTCCCGTGCCTGCCCCTGAGCTCCGCTGGAGCCGCCAGTGCTCCGGGCTCGCTTCCGCCCTGCTTCCTTCCCCGGATAAATCCAGCCATGCACCTGCCTTCAGGAGCGAGGCCAGCATTCCCCTCTTCCTTCCTCCAGGGAAGACAAATGCCCTCGTCACAATAACACATCCCTCCTTCCCCAAAGCTGTTCCTCGGACCTTTTCCTCTCTCCCAAGGGACTCCTGCTTCCCCTCCCCACAGCTGGGATACTGGGTAGCTCTGGGACTGGGCTTTTTGAGGTTTCCAAAACCTCACGTGAGGGAGCAAGTCCCTGAGCAGGAGGTGCTGCTCACCCCTGTGGACTTGTGGGGCTGCAGCTGATGTAACTCCAGCCCTCCTGCTGCTTTCCTGGCCCCTCTCTTTTGGCTCCAGACTGCTGAGGGTGGGAGGACCCCATCTTGCATGGATTTTGGCTCCATCTTGCCTGGATGTAAATCCTGGCTATGAGTTGCCTTTGGGATCTTTGCTATTCAGCCAAGCCCCCTTACTTTTGGATTTCTTCCCATTTTCTGCAGTGATTTCAGCTGAAAGTTTCCTCCTGGCTTGGCATTTGCTGTTGGGAGTTACATCTGCTTCACAGACCTCCACTTCCCGCTCACAAGGTCTCAGGGCATTTTGTTGTTTCCTGCATCCCAAGTCCCCAGGATGGAGGACAGCAGCATTGCTCAGCCCTTGCTGGGACTTGGGGTGGCTGTAATGAGCATCCAGCACTGGGGATGAGAAAAGACTTTGCCTGAACCTGCTGGAGTCAGGAATGTGGCTGGTTTGGTGGTAACCAGGAAGAGTCTGCTGGATTACTTGAGCTTGATCCTGATTTTAGGGATGTTACTTGGACCTGAGGCTACCTGCAATGGCTGTGAGAAATTCACTCATGAGCAGGACAAGGCTGGTGTGGAAAAGGCTCAGCCTGCAGGTCCAGGGAGGATGCACACACAGAGCTGAGCTCTGAGGTTATGGCTGTTGTACTGGCTTAGCTGGTGACAGTGGTGGTGGGAAGCAGCTGGACAGATGAATTTCACAGCTTGTGCTTCCCTCCTGCCTCAAGAGCTGTGCAGGGCACTTAACCTCATGGTTTTACCTTTTCTACAAATATGAGACACCTCAGCCATTTCATGCTGTAGTGGATGCAGAGCACAGAATCCTGCATGTCCTTGGTGTGTCCTTCTCCTGTCACCTGGTTCAGGACCTGGCCCTCAGCCATGTCCCAAGCGGGTACAGGCAGAAAAGCAAGGGGCTTCTCGGGTGTGCAAGCTCCAACTCCTTTCAGCTCCAGTCAAAACTGATCCACCAATGGCTGCTGCCCAAATAAATGGGCCCTACAGTGCCAAAGAGTTCCTATTGTACCTACACCAAACCAACCTCACAGAGAAAGGGAGGAAAGGAGAGTAAATGCTTTGCAGGGCTGGGCTGAACTCCCTTGTAGCTGGCTGGTCTGGGAGGCTGCTGGATCAATTTATTTTTAAAGACTGCCTCTGAACATTGTGCCTTAAAAGCAAACCCTGGCATCACCTGCAGCTGAGAAGCTGTGTTCTGGGGAAAGGAGTCTGGATCCTGCAGAGATGCATCCTGCTGCCAGGCAGGGTTCAGGGACTCAGCCCCTCATCCTGAACCCTCCAGCTTTATGCCAACGTGTCCATCAGCCACATCCTGCTTGCCCTGTGCCGCACTCCCCAGCTCGCCCCATCACCTGCAAACGCTTGGCTTGACCCGGGTTTAACACGCGTGTACGAAAGACTAGAAACATTTCCCTCACTAGAACTGTCCTGCTGCCAAACAATTTGCAGACGTTTCACTAAGGCCAGAGCATCACACATGTCATCCCCTGGGAGCGACACGTCACCGAGCCAGGAAGGGACCGTGAGTGACAGGGCCACGCTCTGCCTCCGCCTGCTGCGACACCCGCCGGCATCCCCCGTGGGCTGCACGCCGGTGTTCCAGCCCCACCCGGGACTCCGACCCCAGAGCACATCCCGGCTCCTGCCAAGCCATCCCACGCTGGCTGGCCGCTCCTGCCGGCGCCGAGCGTGCTGGCTCAGGCTTGCCTTTGCTGAGCAGGATTTAAATACCGCAGCGCGCTTCAGAACTCACCCCACCTCCGACAGAAACGGAAAGTAAGTGCTCTGGGCAGAGAAAGTTTTTCTCTTTCTTTTCCTTTCTCCGGCATTTCTGTTTTGGATGGTATCCAGCTTAGCCTGGCATGGAAACCTCCGGCTGTTTTTGTGGGTGTGCAGAGCGGGGAAGGATAAAGGGAGAGGGACTGTGAAAAGATGGGGGGAGGAGGGGAAAAGACTCCGGGATTTCATCTCCTTTCCCCAGCTCCCCGCTGTCCTGTGAAAGCCGGAGCCAGCCAGCGGCACGGGACTGCACGCCAAGAAGGATCTCAGCATCCAGGAATGGAGCGTGGGTGCGGGTGTGAGTGAGTGCCCACCCAGGAGCCTGCGAGCCACGGCGGCCGATGGTGGGGGCTGGCAGGCCCGCTTCCAGGCGGGTTTTCCAGGGACAGCTGGAGCTGCCGGCAGGGTCAGGATGTGACATCACTGACCGGAGAAAAACCCTCGGCCCCGGCTTCTCTAACGAAACCCCCGTGAGCGCTGGAGCGAGGCAGTTCTCCCTGCCGCTCTTGCTGCTGCCATCTCCAAACTGACAATAGTCCCGACAGAGAGCCTGGCTTGGACTTTGTATCTTTTAAATTTTATTTTTCCTTTTTCCTGAATAAGAGCAGAGAGTGCAGAGGAGGGATTTGAGACTGGAAGCCACCGTGCCGGGGGATGAGGTGAGTCCTGGGGGGTAAAAAGCCAGCACCGCACTCCTGAGGATGCTCCTGGGGTGCTTTTAAGCGCGGGATGGGCAAGACCTGGGTTGGCATTAGCCTAGAAAAGAGCAATTCTTCACCCAGCCGGGCCATGGACGCCTGCAGAAGGCTCTTCCCCTTCCTCTGGGGCGTCCCGGCTCAGCAGCCAGTGTGTAAATACCAGAGTTCCCCTGTTCGGGGGGTAGGGATCCGTGCGAATGACCGGCGGTGCGCAGGGAAAGGGAAAGGGGGTCCCTCCGGGCAGGGAAGGGGGACAGGCAGGGGAAGGCAGCACACGCGTTTCCCGAACGGGACAGCGCCCGCAGCGGCTTTGCCGGTGTCGGAGGGAAGGTGGAAAGTTGTGGGCGGAGGGACTGGGTGAGAACAAGCGGTGGAGATGGGTTTTCTTATCTCCTCTCGCCTTCTTCCTTGAGCTCGCAGGCCTGGAGCACCCGGTGTTTGGAATTATGGCCTGACAACAGAGTAATCACCCTTGGGACTGAATCAGAGCTCTTGGACACCACTGAGGCCATTGGACACTTCAGGGCTCGCAGCAAGTTACTGCTAGTAGCAGTGAGGTCTCAGCTCCCAGGAATGAGGTACCCCCAAAAAGCCCCCAGCCCCTCTGGATATCATGGCTAAAATGAAAAGGACATGCTGCCTCTAACCTGGAGAGATGCTGCTTTGCTTTTCTGCTTGGGTGTGTCTTGTGTGATACAGGAAAACCTTTTTTGTTGCCTTTGGGCCAGAGCTGCTGCTGTGCTGGTGGTGTGGCAGGGAGGCAGGGCAAGGAGCAGGACAGAGCAGGGGGACAGCAGGGGACATCTGTAGGGCGGGTGTGAGCAGTCCCGTTCCTGGAAGCCATCTGGGTCCATTTCTCACGAGCTGGGGATTTCCAAGCACCATGTGAGTTGGGGGAAGCTCCAGCACAGCTTCCCGCTGGCAGCTGGCCCCAGCTGGAGTGTCGGGGCCTGAGTCCTGCTCTGCTCCAGGGATTTGTGCTCATGGATGCTCTCAAGGGTCTCTGCGGCACCAGGGGAGTTTGTACAAGGAAGGTTTGGCAGGGAGATTCTGCTGAGAGCCCAGGGCTTCTCTGAAGCTCCCCCAGCCTATGTGCTGGTTCTTGATCCCCCTCCCAGCATTTTGTCTTGGCTCATTTCCTGGAATTTTCTATCATTTAGGTTATATTTGGGATGAGCAGCCAACAACCCCGTTTCTCACGGACAGCCCAGCTGGGGCTTGGCTCCAGCAAGAGGCACAGAGGGAGTGGGGCCAGTGCCCCAGACTCTGCTCCCCAGCACCCTCCTTCTGCAGCCCCCCTTCCTTAGATTATTACAAGGCTGGAAAGGCTTATAAAAAGAGGGAATATGCTGCCTTCCCTGGAAACACCATTTGCCCACAGTCCCTCCCTGGCTCAGGGCTGCAGTGTCTGCAGTTCAGGGTTGCCTGGGAGAAGTCTTTGGGACATGAATCCCAAGAAGCAGCCCTGGTTGCAGAGATGCTCTAGGACAGGCTGAAGACCAAACTGCATCTGGACTTCTTTGGGGCTTGAAGAGAAGCTCAGAGACAGGGCTACTGACTCCTCAGCCACGCAGTGAGGCTTCCTAGTGCAGTGAAAAGCCAGCTGGGGCCTGCAGGTTTCTGGGCAGACTGTCCATCTGCTGGCTGTCTCAGGGCTCTGGCACATGGGGCTGAGCTGATGCTGTCCTTCTCCTCCATCTGGGATAGGGCTGGGTGGGACTTTGACAGTGCCTGTGGTGGGGAGAAGGGAATCCCCTAAAACACAGAGACAGTAAATATCTGGGTGCCCCAAAGGCAAGATTCCCTGGGGAAGCCCAAGGGGGATGTGCAGAGCTGGTAGTAATTAACCTACACTTTGCTCTAATGTGCCTGAAGCTGGACAGGTCTGTGCTCTGCCTCCTTGGCCTCTTCCCAAAGCAGTGGGAGCTGGAGTCTCTCTGCAGGTTGCCCACAGTGCTGTACCCCTCGTTGTGCTCCCCAGTGGTCACACTGCCCACGAGGCTTGGAGTGTGCTGCTAATGCAGCAGTTTCCAGGCAGATGCTTCTGTCTCGGGATGGATCCAGGGAAGATGCACTTGGCACTGGAGCATGGGAGGTGCTGGTGCCAGAGCTTTCCTCTCTCCTTATCCTTCATGGTTGTTAGTGCTTCCCAGACACCTTTTCCCCTGAAGCCTTTCCTGTTGCAGCCCATAAAAGGAGCCCGGGCAGGGAGATCAGTTTTAAAATTTGGGACACTGATGCAGGGAGCAGGACTGTGAGCATCATTCTGGAGTCTGGCAGTGCATCTGTCTGATCCTTCCTGCTGGTTTTCTGACTAAAGCTTATTTAGAGTCAAAGCCAAAAGTTTTCTTTGGTGATCTTGCCCCCATGCCTGCAGGACTGAGGAGAAGCCACACTCCCACAGCACACAGCTCCCACACTTCACACTCCCACAGCTCTGCCTGCTCTTCCCTTTTGTTTTGTCATTTCTAAACAGACCTTTCAGAGTTGTTTTTAACTTACAACAAAGCCTTCCCCTTGTTGTGTTCCTCTGTGGTTTTCAAGTGATAAGAAAGAAAGAAAGCTAGATTAGATAAAAAACAAAACCAACCCTCAAACCTGAAATTAGCGCCTAAGTCTGACCCTGAATTTGCATCCCTCCCATCCAGTTAATTTCCTTTCATCTCTGGACTTGCCAGCAATCTAAGACATCAGTTTTTCACATGTCTGTGCCTGCTACCTCCCCAGCAGTGGTTGTGCCTTGTCCTTGCACAGCTTAACCCTGTGCTTTTCTGGTTCTTGCTAAACCCCACTCAGTTTTGCTTCTGCTGCTGCTTTTAAAACCAGCAGGACTGAAGCCAGCAGCAAAACTGGGTAGGACTGAAGCCCAGCAGTCTTCATGGACAGGGATGGGATTTGTGGCCACTCAGTTGGGTTTGTAGCCAAGCTCCTCAAAGCCAAGGCTATTTTGGGAGTGTGGATGGGGGTGAGCACTAAGGACACCATTGCGTGGATGTCCCATGGGAAATATCAATCTCTTTCCTCCCAGAAACTTCGCTCATCCTCTTCTAACCACCCTCTGTGGGGACACAGGATGTCAACAGGGCAAGTCTCTAGCTCCACCTGCTTCGCTCCTTGTCCACTCCCAAGAGTAAGATGAGGTTTGATCTGGGGGTTTGCAGAGGCTTCAGAAAGGGATTTGTGGATGCCTGGACTGCCAGCAGCTCCCTGTGATGGGAACTGTGGCCTGGGGAAGAGGGTTTGCAGCCCTTGCCAAGGTTCCTCTTGGAAAGCTTTGATTTTGCAGTGGGAACTGAAGGCAGGGAGCTGCAGGCTGCTGCCAGGGCGCTGGCCCCGGCCCTGCCGCGCCGGCCGGGGCGGGACCTGCACGGTCGTGTTGTAGGAAGCTGCTGCCTAAGCTTGTTGGATAACACTTTGCCCTTAGGATTTCCCACAACAGGCAGTGTGAGCAGAGATTAGGACTTGGCTGGGTCTCCTGCCCCACCCCAAGCCCCAGTGGAGCACAGCATGATTTCTAGGAACACGACAGCCCTGAACATCAGACTCAGCTGAACTTTGCACCAGAAACCTTGGAAGATCTCCCATTTTCCATGGGTGGATCTGCCCAAATACTTGGTCAATGATGGAAGAGCACCGTTTGGGTCAGATGCATAAAGATGGAAACCGAGAAAATCTGATTTTGCGTTGGCTGAGGCCCTTTTCCACCAGTTAGACTCAGGATGTGTCCAAGTCCATTCATAAAGGATTTTCCTTTTCTTCCCAGAAAACAGTGCTTAGTCTGCCTGAGGGGAATCTGAGGCACTGGTGACTTTGCAGTTTGTTTGCTCTAAGCTGGTGAATCCCATCTCAGTGCCCCATCTGCAAGGGCCAGAGCTGGGTTCTCAAGTCCTTGTCCTGGCCACCACTGCTCCCATATTTACCTCTTTCTGGGCAGTGAAAGCTCTGAAGTGAGGCAGAGAACAAATGTGTTCTTTGGCTCAGTGCCTCTTTCTGCTTCTTCAGGTCCTAAATCTCAGGGTGTATTTTTGGCTTCATGTTAAATGTAATTTCTGAAGAACATTTCTCTCCAGTAAAGACTAACAAGGTCTTTAAACAACTTAGTGGTTTGGTAGTGATAAGGATGAGGATCCTGAAAAGAAAACTGCTGCCTGGGGAGCAGAGAGGCTGTAGTGCTGTGCTGGCATCCTGCAGGCTCAGGGACAGGTCAGCTCCAAGCACTTGGGCAGCAATGGGGTTTAGTCCTCATTCCCACTCAAACAGATGCATGGTGGAAAAACACCTGGCAGATACTTAGCAATTTTTTTGCTCTTTTTTTTTGAACTGCTGTTTTATTCACATGGTGCTGAACCATGAAGCACATTCCCACCTGCCTGATGAGTGAGAGCAGCTTGCAGGGTAACACAGAGATCCAGCTGTGGATGATGCAGGGATGCAGTTGTAGATGAGTTACAGGTCTGGCTTCAGCAGATGAGATGTTTGTTTCCCAGTCAGTAGCTCAATATTTGTGGAGAACTTGCAGTGTGGGCACTGAAAGAGAACTGATCTCACTGCTGTCAGCCCCTGCAAGTGACATGTTTGATGAGCTGTCATCTGCCAGGGTGGCTGCTCATCAGCATGGAACAACCCAATCTCTGCATGGAGGAGTCTGCAAACAGCAGCAGCTCCTGAAGCAGAGCAGATGGAGCCAAGGCCAGCAGAAATGGTGACATAGAGAAATGTTTGTTGGCATGACTTCCCTTGCTGAAATTCCAGGGAAACATGGCTGCAGGGCCAGGCACTGCTCAGCTCCATCATTCCTACTTTGCACTAAGGGCAAAGCCTGCTAAGTGCCTCATCCTGAGGGTATCCCAGCACTTCCTACATTGCCAAATTAGGAACCCTGTTGCAGTGGTTATATATAAATATATATGTTTGTATGCATGCATGTTTTTGAAAGCGTTATGTGTTAGCAAACTCCCCAGAAGGCTTTTTTTAGAGGGTGTTATCAACAGGATGTGCTTGAATATGTGGAATCCAGGAAGTCCTGGATAAGGGCTTTTATTTAGAGCCTCACTGTGCCCAGGGTCCCCTGGTCTCCCATGGGATCCGTAAGGACTGCAGTAGCACAGGCCATTTCTGAGGAACAGATAGGAGTCATGACATCATGCTGGCTTCATTGGCTGGCATTTTGGAGAGATCATGCTCTTTTCTGAAGTGGGAAACAAGCTCTTTGTCATGGTTGGAGCCAGTTGCTTGGAGCAGGGAAGAAAAAGAAACAGCTCCCAGTCATTGCCCTGAGCCAATAAATGAGGATGACAAGGATGTGACCATTAAAATCCCACCCACCCACATGGGTTGGGGAAGGTTTGCCAATATCCTGATGTTGAAGTCATACTGCATAACATTGTGTGATGGCTGTAACTCACTCTGTGGGGCAAAAAGCACCTAAAAACACATGGGGTTTTGTACCTGCTACTGCAGAATGTGGTGGGGCTCTCACTGTGCTGTGAACTGTGTAAGGGTGGCAAAGCTCTGGCTCCAGCCTGTGAGAAAGGTTGTGGTTGTGTACTAATGGCATTCGTGCTGGGCTTCACACCCTCACCAGGGTGTGCATCCATGAGAGGGTTTTACACGTGCTGGCTGCAGTCCTGAAATCCCTGCCAGGCAGATCCTGCAACATTGGGATGATCACTAGGTTCTGCTGCCTCCCAGTGATGGTCCTGGGGTGAACCTGAAGGGGGCAGAGGGTTTCACTTGAGATATGTTTAGCTGATCAATTAATAGGACCTGCCTTGGGTTCAGGACTGAGTTTAGAAAACAGAATTTACATAGCAAGCTTTTGGCTAAAGTTGTCTTTTTAATAATGAATATTCATCCAAGGTTAGCACCAGGTTAACTCCTGCTTGGGACTTTGAGTCAGTCACTTCTCTTTTCCATGAATATTTTCCTTCCTTTTTCTTAACTGCTTCTCCATCTCTCCCCATGAGGGGGAGGCTATTGTAGGACTTTCTCCTCCCTAAGCCTCAGCAAGGCATTTAACACAAGGAGGCTTTGGTCTCACATTAACACCACTGGTGATTAATGCAGGTAACAAAACACACAATTCCAGCCTGTCCAGGACAGCCTCGGGCGGATGGGATTTCCATTGGATTTCAGAGAGGAAAAGGAAAATACAGCCCTCATGTGTGCTGCTACTCTTGGGCAGGAAGGGGTGAGCTCAGCACTCTGCTGGGCCCTGGAGTCACCCAGAGCATCAGCTGCACCACTCCAAGGGCTGCGTGTGCATTGTGTGCATGCCGGGAGAGCTGGCGGCATCCTGGCAATGTTGTTTCCCTTCTTCGGATGTGGGTTTTGTTCTTTAGGACAAACACACCAGGCAGAACAACAGAAATAATCCCCCCCTTCTCCCATTGATCCAGGAGCTGGGGCTGTGTGAACCAGCAGCCAGCTGCGGTCGCAGTGTGGTCCCCGGGGCCTCGCTTGCCAGCCGCTGCTGCAGGGCCAGGGGTTGTTTGTGCTGACAAGTCCCTGGGAAAGAGGTGCTTCCCCTTTGCCAGGAGAGGAAAAGGCCACCAGAGTGGGACTGCCCGAACTGGTGAACTCTGCTGATATCATGGCTCACTTATTGCAGCACTTGTTGGTAAAAGCCTGGAAGGAAGAAGTTGGCTGGAGCCTGGTGAACTCCTGGGGTGCTCAGGAGGGAGGAAAGGCTCTGTCCTCCATCAAGCCTTGCATGGAGCACATGTGGCAGGGCTTACCCTCTCCAGTGCCAGGAGCTGCTGTCTGAGGTGGCAGCAGCTGCTCCAGGTCACCCTGGTGGGTGTGAAGGGGCCAGAAGCTCACTCCAAATCTGTGTCCCCATGTGCTGTCAGAGCAGTGGGGTCAGCCAGTGTTCTGCTGCGAACCCCTGCAAGTGTGTCCACGCATGCAGCTGTCTTCATGTGTGACTGAAATGTGTCTCCTTCTCCTCCCAGAAACCTCCATCCCTGAAGACGCCAGCCCTGGGTTTCATGTTGCTCTGAGCCTCTGCCCTCACCCTGGCTGGCCCTGCCCGCAATGGCCCTGTGTCTCAAGCAAGTCTTCAACAAAGACAAAACGTTCCGTCCCCGCAAGAAGTTTGAGCCGGGCACGCAACGCTTTGAGCTGTACAAGAAAGCCCAGGCCTCGCTCAAGTCCGGGCTGGACCTGAAGGCAGTGGTGCAGCTGCCTCCCGGCGAGAGCATCAACGACTGGATCGCCGTGCACGTGGTGGACTTCTTCAACCGCATCAACCTCATCTACGGCACCATGTCGGAGTACTGCACCGAGAGGAGCTGCCCCATCATGTCCGGGGGGCTCAAGTACGAGTACAGGTGGCAGGACGACTGCAAGTACAAGAAGCCGACCAAGCTGTCGGCCCCACAGTACATGTGCATGCTGATGGACTGGATCGAGATGCTCATTAACAACGAGGACATCTTCCCCACCAGGATAGGTGAGTGTTGCTCTGAATCTTAAAAGTGTTAAATTTTCTTTTATAGTTCTTTTGAAACTTTTAAAGTTCTCATAAAACTTCTTTAGCCTTCTGATAATGTTTACATATTTCTACTGGAGTTCTCACGTACTGTTCATGTAAATAATGATTGTTTTGCATTCTCTTTTGTGGGAGGAGAGAATTGATAGACTGTTAGTTTAACTAGTGTGGTTGGGGAGGTGGCAATTTCATCCTCCAATCCACTGTCACTTTTAGAATTCTATATATAACAAGGCTAGAAGTAAAATTGACTTTTTCTTTCTTGAACTCACCAAGCTTCTGTGTACTCATTTTGTGTCCAATAGTGACAGGTGAGTGTGCTCTGGCTCCCCACAGGAACGCCGGGCTTGTAACTACTGCAGGTTCCCAAGCTGCACCTCGGGGTTGATGAACTTTGTGATTCAAAACTTCGTGTCATTTCCCTTTCCAGGTGTTTCTCAGTGTCTGTCCCACACCCTTTTGCTCCAAACTGAGTTTGGGATTTCTCATCCTACTACTAGGAGAACACAATGTTCTCCTTTTCTGTGCTTGAACTTATTCTGTGTTTGTGAGAAATGAAGGCTGGTAGGTCATTAGCTTCCTTACTTTTCCTCAAGAGGCTGAACTGCAGAGCTGGTTAGAGGCGGTCATCACATCCCTGCTTTTCTCTCAACTAACCAACACAGTTTCTTTCTGGTTTTCCACATAGGTTCATGGTCCCAAGATTCAACCCTTGCTGCTTCACTCCTCAGCCCCTTTCCATCTCAGCCTTGATTATACCTCACACCTTGCTACGTAGCTGAGGCACTGCTTGAGCAGACACATCCCTAGGATGTGGCCTTGCCACTGCCAGGGTGTATGATACACCTTTTCAAAAAGTTTGGCCTTAGGAGCTTGCAGCAGCTGCCAAAGGCAGTGCAGCTTTCAAACTAACCCCTCTGCTGCTGACCTGCAAAGCTCAGCAGCTGCCAAAGCTGATATTAGCTGCTGCTTAGATTCTTTTTGTCATTTGGGGACATGAGTTCAAGGGCTGGGGCTGATGGGGCTTCCAGAGTCTCAGGTCATGCCTTGGAGAGGTCATTTTTCAGATGGAACATGAAGCTACTTGAGTGTAAAAAAAATATTTAAGGAGCATGGTGGGGGGGAAAGGCATAGCTTTGCAAGTCTGCTTGACCTCTTTTGTTTGCCAAGCAGACAGAGCTTTATGAAATCAGTGCAGCTTACGGTCAAGATTTTCATTAATGTGCTGGGAAACATTGAAGAAAATGGTCTGTGTGGGATTACCAGCATTACTCACTGTTGTAGCCCCATTTGGCTGTGCTGTACATGTAGTTGTGTGTCTTTTTAAGGAAAGTCTCTGGCCGTTGGAGTCTGAGAGGGGTCATGGGTCTCTGCAAGCAAGAGGGGAGGCAGTGCCTGCAGCCTGCTTGTGCCAAACTATTGTGTCTTTGGGACTGGGTGACTCCCCCAGACCCCTGATCTGAGCTGGCTGCTCTGGCTTTGCCTGGAGTTAGGGTGGGACAAGTCCCTGCAAGCAAGACCAGCAGGCACTCACTGCCTTCTTCCCCTTGCTGGTGGTCTGGGGCAGGCAGGGTAGCACAGTGCCAGCTGCCCATGCTGGGGGACAGGCAGGGTAGCACAGTGCCAGCTGCCCATGCTGGGGGACAGGCAGGGTGCCTTTGGGGTGTGTGGGAGAGGCAGTCCCTGGGATTCACCAGGGCATTCTCTGTGCTGTGGAGGCATCTTTCCCTCGTGGGCACAGTGGTGTTCAAGCACTCCAGTGAACGGAGGAGGCTGGAAGTGTGGCTGCCTGGCAGAGTCAGTGCAGGACACTCTGGGTCAGCAGTCCCAGCTCTGCTGGGGACAGCAAAGTCCCTGGTCATTCTGGCTGCACAGACTTGCTGCTGCTGAGGGCTGAGACAGCAGCCACAAGGAGCAGGGTAGGTGTTCCTCTTCCTGAGGTGGCTTGTCCCCAAGGAGAAGATCTACATGCCATGAAAAGCAGAGGCACAGATGTGCATTTACTCTGTTTACCCTCCAGCCAGAAAGGTGTGTCCTGATCCAATTTCAAGACTTTCAGATGGGATTTGGGGTGTGGTGCTGCTTGACACTGCTCTGGGAAGTAAAGGTGTACAGGGAGTATTAACACCTCAAAAAGCAACCAGCCATGGGAGGGACACTGCAGCATCCTCTGCTTTCCCACCTCTCTCTCTCTGAGGTGCAAAAGCCAAGTGCAGTCATGGTCCTGGTGGTTTTCACTTCATTTCTGGCACTTCTCCCTCTGAGTTGTAGCATATCCTGATGTGGGGAGGGATGGCTAGTTTCCATTTCTCCTTTCATTTCAGTTTGGGGGCAATTCTGAGTGAGATCCAGGATGACTATAGGTGAACATGAGTCAAATCCATTTTCTTCTCTTCCAAGGCTGTTCCTGGGGTCCATTTTCCAAGCCCTTTTGTTGTGGGGACCCTTGTGTTCCCTGGATGACTTCAGGCCCTGTGTCAGCATGTCTTGGTGGTGGTTTTGGCCTCACACGAGTGAAAGGGAACTCAAGCTGAGGTTGCACTCTAAAACACATGAAAGGCTGTTGAGGGAGGCATAGGGAGGATGGAGCTGGTGCCACTTTGTCAACAGTGTGTCCCCAATCATCTGCCTTTCACTGGCCTGCCTTTTTCACTGGCAATTGCTTGGCAGCTCTGGCATTTCAGAAGATGGAGTGTTTGGCTGAAGGGAAATGCACTGGATGACAGAGGAGGCTGGCCAGGATGTGGGCTCAGGGACAGTGGCCAGGGTGACCAAACAGAGGTGCTTAACCTCTATTCTAAAGAGCAAGCCCTTGGGAAAAGACCCAGGACAAGAGGAATAAGGCACTGAGAGGACACAGAGGAAATGTGAGCTGTGTTAAGGAGGGGAAAGGAGCTTGATGAGGGGAAATTGCAAATGTCATGCTTTGGAGTTGTGGTGAGACTATTGGATGTTAGTAGCAGAGATGGGATTTAGCTTGAAGGTTTGTTTCACTCCTGCTTGTACTGGAGAGGTTCCTGGGCACAGCTGCTGACTGTCTCAGCGGGTGTTTAATCAGCTGTGTGCATTCCCAGCTTTCCCTCCTGGCCCCTCTTTTGCCATGTGCAGTAAAGCTGCCCCAGGACAAAGATTTCCCTGGCTAAGGCCACCTGACCGCAGACAAAACAGACTTTTCTCTTTTTTAAATTTGTTTTTCTTAGAAGCAGCAAGAGTTCCCCAGACTCACAAACATTGCTGGAGGCTAACCTCAGCATCCTCCTCCATCCAAGAGCTACGCAGCCTGAAGCAGCACATGATTCAGCAGGGCTTGCTGGTGGGCTCCTGGCAGTTGAGAGGTATCTTGTGGGTCAGAGAGGGGAAATCTTTCACCCCGGGGTGAGAAACAAGCTCAGCTAGAAATGAGCAGAGATGGTTCACTGACCTGTGGGCTCAGGGGATGTCCCTAGGCATCGAAGGGGAGACCTTGGCTGGGGTAAATGGTCACAGCTGCAGAGACCAGAGCAGAGCTGGGCTGATTTGCACATTGAAGCATCTGCTCCTCCAGCACTGTCAGAGGTGGGAGGGCAGCAGAGTGACAAACACCTTTGGTTTAGCCAGGCTGCGTGATGCAGAGCTCTTGCCAGCTCTGCAGAGAGGCCAGAGGGACAGCTGGCATGTGACATGGCCGGAAGGGAGCCCGACACCAGCAGACAGTTTGTGACCTGGCAGAGTTAACCAGCAGGACTGCAGCCCTCGGATGGCACCAGTAGAAAATCCCTATGGTGGAGATTATTAGCAGGGCTGGGGGGGCTGCCAAGCCCCCTGCATTCTACAGCAAGGGTTGGGAGAGATACTGTGTCTTCCCCATGCCCAGGGAAATCTACCTGCAGGGCTCCATCCCACTGTCTCATCCTTTCTCTGCAGTGGGAACCTGTTTATCAGCCTGTTAGGATGAGACAAATCCTGGCATGGTGTGAGCTCTGCCAGCCCGATGGCTATACATCTACAGAAACAGCAGTTTTCCCAGACAACCTGTATCATTTGGTATGTGCTAGTGCTTTGTTTCCACTCTTCCAACCAATGTAGCTGTCCTGAAAAATACATTTAAATTGAGACTAAGCATTTTTCCCATGCAGGGAGAAATATAAATGATTCTACAGGTGTACTTTTACCAGCTGGTAAAACTATATCAGTAGATTTATTCAGTGAGTGGAAATCCATGAACAAATTACCACCTGGAAAATATCCTCTCCTCCCAGTAATCGTTCTGCCCTGTGGTGCCTGGTCTCAGGGAGCTGCTGCTGGGCAGTGCTGTGCTGAGGAGGAAGGATGGCTGGGTGGGGTCTCCAGGCTCCGTGGGCAGCCCAGCATCAGGCTGCTGGTTGCACAAGGCCAGGTGTCCCCCCCCAGCCCCGTGGTGCTGCTGAAGCCTCGCTGCTGTTAGATGAGTGCAGACGCAGGGTTTGGAGCAGCCCCAGCGCCGGAAGCACCCCGCGCTCTCCGCCAGATCTGCCCGTGGCTCGACAGAGCACCGGCCACAGGAGGTTTTATAACAGTTCTTGGAAAGCGTTTCAAAACTCAAGCCTGTCGTTCAAGCATAGTCCCAAAACCAGAGAAAACCTGCTGCGAAATGATTCGATACGTTCTCGCCATAACAACAGGAGAAAAATGTTCAGAATTCAGCTAATTATTGGTGTTCTCTCAGCTGGCTCTTTTTAACATAATTTGTTGGGCTTTTTCCCCCCAGCTTTTTTTCTTCCAAAATTAATTCCACACCAGCTTGCAGCTGCCATCATGCCATTAGTTTTAAACTGGGCTTTAAACACTTATTTTTAGGAAAAATGAATCACTGAACACCACGGTGGCCAAAATGAAATTGAGAAATAACAACAACAATTCATCACGAAGTTCACTGAATTACTGCATTTGCAGAGGAAAAAAAGTACAATTGCCAAGAAGCAAAATAGTTTCCCAGTACTGATTCATCGTGAAAAAATTAAATTGGCTGGTGCACAAGTGTTGGGAATAGGAGATGGCAGGAAAGATCCAGGACCCTTTGGCAGTCCCTTACCCTAAGCACAGGCACTTTTTAACTCTCATTTTAATTTCCTTTTCCACGTGGTTTCCTTATGTTTTGAATCAATCAGTCCAGAGTGGGGAAAACAGATTCCTTGGAGCTTTAAATCATATATTGGGATTTTCAAGCAAAATGTCCAAGAAAAACTAAAGGTGCCAATTCATTTCAGGGACGTGAGTCACTCTGCTTGGAGTGAAATGGTACCTGCTGTACTTACAGCTTTTGCCTTGGCTTGGAGTAGAAATTCTTCCTAATATCTAAACTAAACATCATGCAAGAGGAGTCAGAGGGTGGCTGCTGCCTGCCAGACTGTGGGCTGCTGCTGCTTTCTCCAAGGTTGCTGGGAACTAAATGTAAATGTAATTTCAGTGCTTTTAAATCAGCCCAGGTGGGTTTTGTGATGTTCTGCTGTCCCCCTGGGGCAGTTATACCACCATCAATGGGATGAACTAGGATGGTGTTTTTTGGTCCCTGCCGGTGTGCAGGGCTGGGGAGGGTGAAGCAAACCCAAGCAGTTGTTGGGGTGATTTGTCAAACCTGGAGGTCCACCCTGACTTTCCCCTGGCCTGCTGTATTTCTGCTAAGAGGACATCTCAGCCATGCAGGGCCTGTACCTCCGGAGTCATCCCGCTATCTCATCCATCTGCTACTGTTTCTGGTTTGTGCCACGATGTGCCACCTTCGAGATGGGGCAAGTTCCCTAAGCAAAGGCCACCAGTGCCCCCCTCCCAGATGCCATTTATCAGTGCACTGGCCGCTGGTCGGTGTCTGTGCTGGGAGGCTGACCCGCCGGGCCCAGCCTGGCAGGGAGGTGGAGCCCTGGGGGAGCAGCTGCCCCTCCACGGGTGGGGACGGGCCGCATGGCTCCGCAGGCGCTGTTGCAGTGTCCCCTCCCTGCAGCCCCGGTGGGAATGGCAGCGAGCTCAGTGAAGGATGAGCGCCTGCGAGGGCAGGAGGGGCACGTGTGGCCAGCGATCCCTGTCCCACGGCTGTCCCTGGCTGGGGCGTGCTGGCTGCAGTGTGTGCCCTGCAGGGAGGAGGCACAGCCTGTCCTGGCTGTGTCCCCTCCCGTGCGGGGAGGATGTCGCCTGTGTCCTCTGCCGGACATCCGCTGCGCCAGCAGCGCTGACCCAGGGCAAGCCGCCTTTATCTGCTGCTCTCGGATGCAGCCTCTGCTGCAGAGCCTCTTCTTTCAGCTCTGGCCAAGGGGAGGGGGTGTTTCTCCAGCTCCCCACCAGCATGGCCGGTGCCTGCTGGGGCTGCTGTGGGTTTCTTTCCAAGTCGCTGGAGATCAGCAGCGAGGCACCGCTGCTGGCAGAGGCAATCTGCACGTCAGATATCCGCCCTGCTTCCTTCCCGAGGGGAAGTGCTCTGATCCGCTGGCACAGACTCAGGGTCCAGTCAAGCATCTCTAGCCTGACCCGAGGGTCCTGGCACAGGACAGACGTGGCTGCAGCAGGGGGACAGGAATCAGGACCCTGCTCTGCCTCCCTGGGCAGGTGTGCAAGCGAGGGTGTTTCGCGGAGAAAGAGTCAGAGCCGGACCCGAGCCATCCCAAAGGACCTAAAGAGGGGCGTCCTGAGCTGTAGAGACCCATTAGTGACACGCAGCCACCGCTACAGCCTGGCCGTGCCTGGAGGAGACGGCCACGCACTGACACCTGGTGATGGACACAAAGAAGGGCAGCTCCGCCTCGGCTCCGGAGAGCTTCCGATGCTCCTGGTTCATGTGAAACCGTGGCTGAGTAGTCCATAGGAGAGCCTGGAGGTCCTGGCAGCCTGATGGTATCTTTCTATAAATCATTAGGTTTAGGAGTTCAATAACTCCCATAGTTGCTGATGACCATGAGCTTTTAATTAGCTAACCTCTGAAGATTCTTTGTAACTCAAACTATTCTTTGATTCCGCAATTTAAGCTACATCTCTGTTCTCTGATGCAAAAGCTGCTTCTGAGAGACCAGAATGTAGCTAGAGATGTCTCTTCTCTAAGTCTCTCTGCTGCAAGCATGTCCATGAGGACTTGCTGGTGACAGATGTATAAGACAATTCCTGGCTAACCTCAGGACAAAAGCTGTGGAAAGCCACTTGTCACCATCTGCCATGTCTGGAGGTGGCCCATCTGACAGCAGGATCTGCACCATAGATGCTGTCAGCCCTGGGAGCCTGAGATCTCTTTGATCTGCCGTTCACTCTCTGAGCTTATTTCCTTCTCAGCTCAGGACCGGGTTGAGGGTTGCTGCTTTCCTTCGCTATCACTCTTTGCAGTTTGGCAATAAATTCCCAGGGATGGTCAGGTCGGATTTCTCCCTCACTGCCTGCTTTGGCTGAGGAGGCAGTTGGTGACTGGGATGGGTGAGAAACTGAAGGCAGCAAATGCCTTCCTGCCTGCTCCTGGGCACTTGCTGAGATCCCAGCTACCTCTGGTCCCAGGGAGATGACAGGCTGTCCAGGACATTGTGTATTCCCCAGCCCACTGCCCAGAAATGTGCATTCATCAGCTGCAATGAGCTTTATTTAAAAAAAAAAAAATTAAAAAATTGTTTCTTAACCAGTTCTTCAAAGCTGGTCTGTAGGGCCCACCCTAATGGCATGTCTGAGTCCCCAGCTGGGTGACTCCAGCTTTTATTTGCTCAGCAAATCCTCACTCAGGGCAGAAAGCTCAAATGAAGCCATTCATAAAGTGCTGTGTCCCTCCTGCCTGCAGGGGAGCATGGAGAGCTCTCTGATCCCTGCCTGTGAGGCAAGGAGAGCTCTGTAGCCAAGGGTGCTGGGCAGAAGCAGATCTGCAGTCACATCTCTAAGGTGCTGGCATAGGGACAGCTTGGTTGTACTTTGCCAGATGTGAACACCTTTCCTGAAAAATCCTAATGGGATCTGTCAGAGCTGGAGGTGAAACAGGTCATGCTGAAATCCCTGTGGCAGGAGCAGCCCTGGGGCTGCAGTGTGCTCGTGGTTATGCAGAGCAGTGGCCACACATCAGTCTCAAAACCACCTCTGTGTGATGCTGAGCCAAGATCTGTGTCCTTCTCCGAGGGGTGGTTGGGACATCCAGATGTGGCACGAACAGACGCTTCAGCCCTGCCCTCGGCTCCAACACTCTGCATGCAGGAAAGGGAGCATGACCTGTGCTCAGGGTGACTCTGCTTTAGACCAAAATTCATTTTCTCTTATGAGTTCCAAACCCAGCACCTGCCCAACCCTGGCGACTAAAAACAGGCTCCACACGTGATGTCGGAAGGACAGAACCTTTGCATTTGCCACCCACGGAGGAGAGGGGCTCAGCACTGCTGCTGGGAAACAAAACTGCCAGGAGCCTTTGGGGAAATAAACAGTTTTAATTGCCTAGCAAGGCTGGTGAGAAAGATTCAAAGATAAAATTACCATTTTTAATTTTTTAGCTAAGAGATTTGCTGATGCTTTCCTGTGCACAAAATGTGTGAACTGGCCATGGTTGAGCAGAGTTTGTTTGGAAGGATTTTCAAGAGGTTATGTGCTGCATTAATAAGAAACTAAGGGAGGAGGCTGGTATAACCGTGGGAAGGGAGGTTTTTATTTTGTTCTTTGTGTATTTGCATTGAATTGCTCTGGGGAGAGGAAGAAGCCTCAGGAAAACAAATATCAGTTGTTTCATTCTCCTCCTCACCAAAAAAAAAAAAAAACACCCAACCAAAAAAAACCAACCAAAACAAAAAGTTTTGTGTTTCAAAGCCATGTTTCCTTTAGAGATTTACCCCAAGGTTACAGGCACTGATGGTATCACTGAAATTTTCATTGTGATAGCAGCATATTTTGAAAAGGATGGAAATATCCCACACTGCGTCCTTGCATGAGACAAAGCTGAAAGTATAGAGCCAGGTGTGGTGGGCCTTATCCTATGAGGGTATCTCAGGATTATACAGGCACAATGAAACCCAAACATCATTAACACGGGTGGTTTTCTTCCTGATTTAGTGAGACATTTTGTTGAAATAAGGATCAGGAAAACAGTAGAAAACCCACCCATTTCTGCTGATGCATCAGAGGTGATGTTTGAGGGTGTGAGGAGGAAGGAAAACAGTACAAGCCATACTTTTGGGTTCAGAGGAAGGTATCTTTTCTGGTGGCAGATGGTTTGGCTTCGTTCATGGACCCGGGTAAATACAATTTGACTTACAACGTGCCTGGGCAGGCTTGTAGGGGAAAGGCAGGGAGAGAGGACCAGATCTCTGGATTGAGCCAGATGTGGAGTGCAGTCTCCTCAAAAAAACCCACTCTTTTTTCTCTCCTGTAGCAACTCTCCAAATCCTGAGCCCATGCCCATGTGAAATTTCTACCTGGGCAATGAGGGAATGTGTGGGAAGAGCTCAATGGCACACTGCCCCAGTGTCAGTCTCAGTATTAGCCAAGGATGTCCTTCCTTGTCATCTATGACTGCCTGTCAAGCATGGCAGACACATTTAAATGCTAACTGGTTTATTTTTTTTTAATGTTCAAATGGCTTCCAATTTGCTTCTGCTTTGCAGGTGTTCCCTTCCCCAAGCAGTTCCAGCAAGTTTGCACCAAGATCCTCACCCGCCTCTTCCGTGTCTTTGTCCATGTCTACATCCACCACTTTGACAGCATCATCAACATGGGTGCTGAGGCTCATGTCAACACCTGCTACAAGCACTTTTACTATTTCATCAGGGAGTTCAGCCTCATTGACCACCGGGAGCTGGAGCCTTTGGTAAGGATTGCCCTGGGGATGGGGAGGTGGAGGGTGAGTGGTGTGGGCTGGACACACCAGTGCTGAACCTCTCTGGACTCTTTTGGCCACCCTGCCTCAGACACACAGTCATGTTTTCTGTCCTGGAACCATCAGCCTTGGTGCTCTGAGAGAGAAATTCCCAGCAGCACCAAGGAAACCACTGATCCTTTCTTAACTTTTGCCTCTGCTGTCATGTCTGTGAATTGAACTTCAGTACCCTTAGGACCACCACACAGCAGTGTCCCCAGAGTGACTTGGTAGCTCTAATGCAATTTGCATATCAAACTGTTTCCAGCCCGTTGTGCCCACATGGCTTTCAGGAGTCAGATTTGAGCCAGTCTCTTCTCCACAGTTTTTCTTTTAGCATTCCCTGCTTGAGATCCCAGTGTGAATTACACTGAGGCTGCAGGGAAGGCAAGCCCTGATAGGACACACAGCTTCAGACAGCAGCTGTCATGGCCATGCTGGAGAGGCCTCATGGATCTCCCAGTTTCCCTACAGCCTCCCTTGGGAAGCAATTAGCCAGGCAGAAGGTGAGAGCCCTTGACAAAGCAGGATTTGTGTGAAGCAGAGGCCAGACAGCCCAGGGCTCATAAAGTAGAAAATGCACATAGTTGGTTTTGTAAAGGAAGCAAGTTTGTCACAGACAAGGTTGAGTGTAGTCTGACCTAGGGAGGATATTGCAGTGGGAAAATAATTAATAGGAAGCTCAGTTTGCATGCTGTGATAAGGGTTGGGTTGCAGAAAAGGCCATGTTCTGAAGCAGAGTTAGGGAAGACCAAGAGGATACAATCTGAGAATGAGCTGAGAAGAGTCCCAGCTGCTTGCTTAGGATCTGGAGGTGGGGGAGATGCCCCTGCCTCTAAGTGCTAAGCACTTTACTGCTTTAATTTGTCTCAGTCAATTTTCTGCCTATCTGCTCTAATTATGATTTAGAGGGATGGAGAGATCATGATTTAATCAGGAGAGACTTGAATGACAACAGCATTAACTTCAATTATTTTGTAGAATTCAGTTGTAACACATATTATCACAATGGCCCTCAGGTCCAGAAAATGGCAGCTCAGCATCAGTCTGTCTTCTGTCACTGTTCCTCATGACAAATCTCTTCAGCATTGCTATACAGTCCATAGTAGTGTCATCCCCTCAGCTGCTTGGTAATGTAAATAATTAACACCTGCCAGCCAAAGCAGAGGCTGACTTTGCTAAACAGGCTTTCAATGCCAGTGACTCACATGCAACATGAGGTGACTGATGGGTCTCCATAAATCTCTGGTGAACAGATTCTTTTCCTGTGATGCAACCACTGTCAAACTGCAAGGAAATGAGATACATATGCCCATGGTCTATCTGTGTCTCACTGCCTGCCATCCAAACCTCAAGCAGACCCAACCACAAGGGAGGAGGAAGGGCCTCCTTCCCTCAGGCAGTGAGTTGCTTTAGGTGTGTATGAGTGTCCTACAGCCAGGCTGCCTCATCAGCCCAGACAGCTGTCCTAACCTTGCATTTAGTTTGTCCCCATGAATCCCATGACAGACTTCTAAGCTTTCCTCTGGCTGAATCCCCCTTAGCTGCTTCAATTTCCTTTTTGTCAAGCTTCTGTGGGATGTGATTTCTTAGCAGCAAATTTTGGGAACTGAGAATGAGATCCTCTGGATGGCAGAACTAGCAAAAGGCAGTGATTCACTCTCAGTAAATCAAGGAAGATGGTGCCAGAGAGAAGCCATGCACTTTCTTCCTTGATGAGGGCAGCTCATGTGATGTAGGGCTGCAGCACTGGCAGGGGTCCACTGGTTACACACTAAAGCAGAGCTGGGGGGATTTCCTGGATGTGAGGAAAGCCTTGGACATTTGGAGCTGGTCTGAGGAGCTCACTGGTGACTTACCAGCCCACTGGTCACTGCAGTCCTCCCTGTTCATGGCTGCTGTTGTGCTACTGGGGTGGGTGCAATGCTGTTGCAAGAGGATGTGCACAGTCCTTTCACCCTCTTCTTTTCCTTCCAAGATGTTTGCAAACATTTCCTGTTTGCAATGTGATTTTGTGGCAGAGCACTAACTTTTCATTTGATGGCCAGGTTCTGCACTCAAGTGATTTTGCATGTTACTTCTACAGGAAAACCGTCTCTTTGCCACTGTCCCTAATGGATTTGAAAAACAAAGTTCTCAGCACTGAAGATCAGAGTTTGCTGCTTCTGCTTCCCTTGGTTATATAACTGAAGGGCCTTTTATAGGGTTACTCAAAGGTCATCATCCTTTCCTAGTTCTTCTTCTTTCAGAGTTGCATTCTTCCTTCTCCACGGACCAGTCCTACTTCCAACCTATTTCGGGAGTAGCTTTTAATGTGCAAACCTTCCTTTGGGGTGCACGAGGGGACTTGTGGGCACAGAGATTCACAAGCCATTAACCCAATGAACCATAATCACATTTTTCTCACTGCAGGATTTACAAGATGCTAGTTGAGCTTTTCAAGGCAAGGACAAATACCATCTTCCACCAGCTGAAAGCTGGACACCTTCCTAATGTGGCTGGCATGATGCTATTCTGGCTAAAGAAAAGTCTGTAATCCTAAACAAAGCTGGAGGTTTCCTGTGGCCCTGTTATTAGCACTCATTTGCATTGCAGTGTGACTGTGGAATCCCTAGCTGAAACCACAGGTCCTCTGGGTGAACTGTGGTTAGCTCCTGCAGTGACAGCAGGGAGCACCTCCATATCCCATCTCCTAAGGCTGCAAAGAGGGGCTCTGAGGGTGGCATCACCTTGTCCAGCTGCTTTGCAGCTGACCCAGGAGCAGCACCTTCATCTTTCAATATCTCAGCCAAATCTCTTTGCTTGGACTGCTCTCAAGGCTAGGGCACAGCCAAACTAACCTTGTGCCACAGAGACTAGGGAGAGTGCCAGGATGGAGCTGCTGAGGCAGCCGAGTTCCCAGGAGGGCTGTCATGGGAAACAGAAGAAGGCTCCCCAGGACTCCCACAGTTGCTTCCCTGGGTTGGTTTTGGACATCTCCCAAACTGCCTGATACATCACGCTACTCAAACCTGTCTTTTGCACTTACTGTTTCTTTCTTTTCTCTCCCCCTTCAATGCAGAAAGAAATGACAGAACGAATTTGCCACTGAAATCTTCTGGCAGACGAACTCAGCTGGCTCACTCAGAGCCCGGTGGGACAAGACACCCTGTGGTGGGAGACCTCTTCCCTAGGACCTGCTCTGGGCATTCCAGCTCACTGACCTACAAACACTGCAAAACTGCCTCTTCAGGCCACGACTGAATCCTAAGTTTTCCAAGAACCTCTGGACAGATTTTTCTTCTTCTAACAGATCCAAATCTCTGTTGTATGGTTCCTCTTTTAGAAAGCCACTGACTCACAGGAGAATGAGCCAAGTCTGGTTTACTTTTGCACACTCTGATTTCTAAGACTCAATCCCATGTCTGACATCAAATTTGCAGCAACCTTCCCTCTTGTTTTGCCCTCAGCTATATTGATCTCCAAATATTTTATTAGCAATTCATGCCTGTGAGCAGGTGTGACCTTGGCTACCAGGTGTTACCTTTCCCACAGGCAGTGGGTTTGTGGTGACACCTGAGATCAGCTGCAAAGCTGGTGGCATTTCATCCCACTGCCTTCATGTGGTTAGTTGTTGATGTGTTGTTTTTAACCATGAGCTGTGAATGTCTCCTTCTGCCCTAATTCATGCTTTACCAAAGGGACCATTTTTCCCTTCAAGGGATTTTTCACATTTGCAAGAGAGGACTTGATGATGTTCTAAGAAGAAACCAATACTGATTGGACTAATGGCAAGTGCCCCCTTGACCAAGGAGGTGAGCTAGGTCACTATTCAGTGTGATCAGCACAGACTACCTGAGAAAGTCTCAAAAACTGGTGAAAAGAAACTGACTATCTGCAAGCATACTATTGCTTCCTGGTCTGTACCATTACTCCCCTGAAAGGTATCATGTCTCAAAATTTCCTCCCTTTCTGCTTGCAGTGTCTGACAATTACTGTTGTATTCCCTGTGCCATTTTAATTTTGATAAAAATACTTCTATTTTTCCTTTTTTATTGTTTTGGGAGAGTGAAAATCAATTTCTCTGAGCCACAGAATTGTTATGTTTGTGTTTCTTGTTCTTTTCCTGGGAAAGTTTTCTGTATCTGACACAGATAATATTTATAGTCTGGGGTTTGCCCACTTTTGGGGTAGGGAGGGGATGTGGCTAGAAAATGTAAATGTTTAGGCCAACATTAAAGTGCACAAGTGAATTTTTAGTGCTCAAAGCACTTCTTTTGTTCTGAAAATATTTTTTTAAATCTTGTGTACCAGATGTATTTTTTTACATGATAATAAAACAGAGCAAAATGGACACAAAACCTCTTGATGCATCATTCCAATATTGTAAAATAATGTGTAAAATAATCAGTAAAAGTCCAAACATATTTGTTCTGTTACTAATTAAAGAAACATTAATAAGCCTGCTGTACTTTATTCTTCCCTGATCCATCTGTATTAAACAGGCCCAATGAACAAGGATATTTTGAAGAGTGGTCTTTCCCTGAGAGCTGCAGCACTGATGGATCTTAATGCCACGCTGAGACCTCAGCTTGCATCTCAGAGAGTGGCTTAACAGAGGCCAGTGTTGCTGGCCAGCATCCTCCCCTGCAGGCTTTGCACCAGAATTCCCCTGAAGGCATTTTCCCAGCCATTCATGGGGGTGAGCTTTACTCACTATTTTTTGCAAAGGCATGTAGGCCCTGGAATCTGTGTTCCTGTCTCTTCACATAAATCAGAACTGCAGGCACAAATGGTTTGTGAGGCATGAGTCGACAACAGCTCTGTCAAGAAGCCTCTGCTTTCCTGAGGAGTGAAGCCTGGCTGGACTCAATGCACAGCACCCTCTGGGAACTGGGAAGGTTGGGAATTATGGAGAAGCTGTTTCAACAGCAGGATCTAAGGCATGAGCTGATAGCAGCCTACAGCTACTTGCAGCTGAGGTACAAGGATGACAAAGTCAAGCTCTTCTCAACAGAAATATTGTGCGACAGTGACCAAGAGCAACAGTTTGCAACTTGGGAGGTTCAGTTTAGAGAGTGGAAAACAAAATCCAAGGGAATGGTGCAGTCAGCGAATAGGTGCCCAGAGAGAAAGTGTTAACCTTCCTTGGTTAGACAGGATTTGGTGTAAATAATTTCCATAAATAAAGCACAGAAGCCTGCTTTTATTTTTGTCCATGGTCCTGAGGCAATGAGTTCCACCAAGTAATTTATTTACTATGAATTGCAAAAGGTAAGTATACTTCAAACTCATGCCAGAGGAGTTCAACCTTGCTGCTTTGGTTTATCTCCTCTGCACCATGGAGCTCATATAGATTCCTGTGGAACAGAAAACACTATTTTTAAAGATCAACTCATAGGCTCATCGCAAGCCTATGAGTTGATCAACCAATTTACAAAGAATTTCAAAGGTCTTGTGGTTTTTTTTTTTTTTTTTTTTTTTTTCATTTCTCTCCCTTTTTAATCTAGTTTACCCAAAGAAATAAAGCTCATGATTATGCTGTGACAACTGTCTTCAGTAACTCTGGAAGCAGTTTGGAAAGGAGACAGGGAGATCATTCACTGCCAGAAAGATCTTTTTGTTTCTCCCCAAGACACTGAACAATTCCCCATCTCCTCATCCGAGTGCCTCCCAGCCTGGAGACTTTAAGGCCTGAGATATTTCTGGAGCAGAAAGTGCTGAGATAAGTATCGGAGTCAAACTGCTCCTTTCAGGAGTCTCAACTGTGCCTGTGAAGCTCCAGCATCCCCAGAGCCTCAACAAACATCCCTGAGCAATTTGAAAGCAGACAGGAATCCTGGAATACATTAAATATGCATTTATCACTTGCACATATCAGCCCCAGCTCCTCAAATGACTCATCTGCTCAGCTGCCTGCCAGGTGCTTGGACTCATCTGTCCCTGTGCAGAATTCCTGGGTTCATGTGATGAAGGACAGATGTGCTACTGCCAGGATTTTGGTTTTCATCTCCGCAGCCAACATTTCCTTTGGAACTGATCAAAAGGCTGTTATGCTGATCACCAGGTCAGGTAGAGTCTGGCATGGGACAGATTGTGCTAGGCAATATCTGCAGACATTGAGGAATTTAGGAATAGCTTTGGATGGGAAAGAAAGGGCTTTGTGGAACATAATGGCTGCTGGCCTAGTTGCCACAGGGATGTGGCAGGGAGAAGGCTTGGACTCAGCCAGTGAAGCAAATGGCCAGGCATAGGCAGGGATCAAGGCTGACCTCCCCTGACAGGACATGGGGTGGTGGTGGAGGGTTTGCTGATCTGGGTGGTGGCTCCTGAGTTTAAACCCGCCCAAGCTGAGGCTGGACAGTCCTGGATAAATACAATAATCATGAGAAGATCTGGGCTGAGATATTTCTCTCCTGATAGAAGTTTGTCAAATGTAAGAAAAGTCTAGGGAAGAGTGGAAAAGGAGACAATTGGAATCTGTGGTTTCCAAGGGTTCAAAATCTGTCCATGCTGGAAGATGACCATGAATCCTCTGAGAATCAGAAAGGGATGAGATGGGTTAGTAACACTAGGTAAGGTTAATTCCTCTTACTACACTTCTAATTCCTTGCTCACTCTTCTGGAACCGAGCTAACGTGACTCAAATGACTTTCACAACTAGCTACAAGAGTGCTTTTCTTGAATGTGTGCAACTTTTACTTTCTGGGGAGTGATGACTTTGCTAACACAGCCTGGTCAGACAGGTTCCCTCATGCAGGTCAGGGAAGGACAAGTGACTCATAAATATTAGGAAAACCCTGAAGCAAGAGTGCAGCATCCAGGTCCTTGTGAAGAGACCCTGAAATGCCATGTCTGCATAGAGAACAGAGCACCATGAGGTCTTTCACACAAGAGAATTTCTTGCTGTAGAGGTGGCTGTGAGGGAAACAGAAGCATGGTCTGCCTGCAAATTTCTTGAAGGTTTCAGTGGAATACAATCCATTCATCCCCAATAAGCTACCTTACTTTTATCCATTGGGGATTCCAGGAGATGTCCTCTGCTACTGACACCCACAGGGCAGGACCTGTGTAGTCACTCAGTGCTGGCCATGCTTTGACTGCCCCATCATCTTTGCTCCATCATCTCTGGTCTCTCCCAACACCTGAGCTCCCCCAACCTTTCACCCATCCAAGCTGGCTCACCGGTGGGGTCAGCCACAGCTTCCTCAGCAGCAGCCAGGATAACTGGGATAGCTCTGTTCAGGCAATACCCACAGGGTACTGAGTACAGCAGCTCCACAACTGCTGTTTTTAAATTTATTTGGCACTTGTTCTCCCAAATGATGCTCAAAACAATTTTGGGACTTTGTAGGAATCCTGGTTTGAAGGGCTTTTCTTACAGAAAAGCTGGGTCCAGATGCTGTCTGCTGGACAAAGGTTACTCCATATTTAGCAAATGGTTCTATGCATTTTACAATGTGCTGCCAGGAACAATAATCTTGAGGCGAGAGGATCCATATCCCCTGTGTTAGAAGGAGAAGCTTCACTGCTATTTGGGTAATCCTCCAGCAGCAATCTGCTGGGTATTACTTGCTCACTGATGCAAAAAGAAATACCTAATTAGATGAGGAACATGAGATGAAACTGGGATGCTGCATTTGAAAATGTCACCACTCAGAAGGGAAAATAATTTTCCCACTTCTGTTTCCAGCAGCGACAACAATCTTCTCCCCAAGATACCCTTTTTGTGTTATGACTTACAAATTCATTAAAGCTCACAGATACTTTTATATTACACTATCTTGTAACAAGCCCATAGCAATAGGAGGATTAAAGAAGCTCCTTCTGCACAAAAAAGAAAACTCTGAAAGCCTCCCTCTTCAGTGCTGATCACTTGTGCAGCTGCATCTCTCACATCTGAGGAACACACTTGGGTAGGATGAAGTTATCAACCCCCACTTATCAAATTGACTTTCTGTACTGTTGGTCCCTGGCCCCAAGAATTTAACTATGTACAAATACTGCCTAAACCTCTGCACAGCTCAGAGAGATGTGGCATGTACAGTGTCATGAGATAAAACTAGAGCATCCAAAAAAATTGGCCAAAGAGGTTATTACTCATCTGGGTAATATCCCAGGGAGCCCAAGGACATGAGACAGTTTAGCCTTGCTCATGCTAATAGGAATATATCATCAAAACACCACTTGTAACATCACTGGATCTCAAGCCTTTTGTCCTGTGAGGAACTGTTGAGGATGAAATGCAGTCTGGACTGGTAGAAGTCCCTGCTGCTGCTGAGAAGCTGCTGGGGGTAGATGGGGCAGGTCAGGCTGCACAGTAACAGCTTCTGATGACCAGATTGTACAGTGGACACAAGCTGTTTGCTGCTTGTGTCCAAAAGGTTTGAGTTGCTGCTCTCCAGAAGGCTGCATGTTTTCCAGGTCCTGTGTTACTCTCTATTAAACAGTCAGCTCAGGTCTCTGTCGCAGAGGGCAGTGGGGTGGCACTGTGTGAAGCTGTGAGTACTCCTTAGGGATTTGGCTACAGGAAAAGCAGGTTCCAGCCTGGCATTCACATCCACATGGAAAGTTTTAGTGCCCATTTTGAGAATTTTACCTTTTCCCCTGATGTGAAAAGCTTTGCAGATGGAACACTGGAACCTGGTCCCTAGGAGCAGAGATATCCCACGCTACTGATACACTTCACGTGAATCATAAGGTTTCCTCCAAGGACCAGTGTTTTCTTTCTTTTTTCCTGGTGTTTTTTTAGGGGGTGGAGGTGAAGGAGGGACATTCACACAAAGGAATGACACAGAAGCTTGATCTTGGCAAATGTGATTGCATAAACCTCTTTCTGTTTAACTGCCTAAATTTTCAGAGAAACTGAGCCTGTACAGATTCCTTAAACAGCAGAGGGAACAGTACATGCTGTGTGTCCTGAAAATCAGCATAGACTGCAGGTGCTTAAATATAGATTCAGGTGCTTGGCTGTGGGCAGATAAGAGCAGAATAATTCTAGTCAAGGCCTGAAATAATTTCAGCAGGAAAACATAGGCCAGAGTACTGTGATCCATTTGTAAAACTGCTAAATAAAAACTAGCTTTGGTAATTCTTATTTTGCCTAACAGCCAACACAGATGGCTTCTTCTCTTCTCTGCTGCATATGCTGCATGGGTAAAAAGCAGCCATGCACTTGAAAAGCTATTAAAAAATAAAAGGAAAAGTCACATGGAATAACGACTTATTGTAGTTAATAAGTTAATTATACCATTTGAGGAGGAGCTTTCTTCTTCACTTTACATGGGACTTACCCCTGAAATATTAGCATAAACATTTCCCAGAAATACCATGCATATTCTATTAAAAACAACAAAATGAAATCCAAAACACTTTTTATTTTTTATTTTATTTTCCCCTCCTGCTTTATAACAGACTAGATTGAAATAAGATTTGCCTTCTGGTTAAGAATGTTGTGCAGCTGGGATATCTTGCAAAGAATAAAAGGGACAGAAAAAACAAAAACTCAAGTATATACACCTTGCTTTGAGAACAGACATCTCCCACAGTAAGAAGATGGTGTTTTGTGTAAGAACCCTTTAACCCAGCAGAAAAAGGTGGAACGAGAAGCAATGAATGAGACTCAAAAACCACAATGAATTCAATTTGTAAATACCCTACAGAAGTTTAACATTACTTTCTCTGAATTGATACTGTTCTAGATGTTGAGAGTCTGTATGTGGTTGCTTGGATTTGAGCTACTCCCACAGTCTACCCTTTACTTCTGTTCAAGTGGAGATTAACATGACAAGTTGTACAGACCTGAGTCCTGACCCGTTCAAGGATAAAAGGTTTTGAGGTGTTGTGGAAATAGGTGGGCAGCTAGTGGAGAGCAAAACCTACTAATCCCTTCCCTGAGGGGAGAGAGAAGGAAACAGGAGCATCCTCATCCTGGATGGGCTACCAGACATCCCTGTGGGGAGCAGCTGCTGGCTGTGGAGACATATTCCTGGGCTTGCACATTCTTAGACGTCAGATACTGCACCAACTTGCACGAGTGCACCCCTCAGAAAACAGGCTTCAATGCTTCTGCTGTTTATACTGCCAGCTTGGTGGCAAGAACAAAGCAAGCTTTCATCCTGGGAGAGGATCCCACAGAGGAACCACTGCTGGCCACTAACCCCAGCCCGTCCTGGGACCTGCAGGCTTCGGCTGTCCCAGGCACTGCTCTGCTTCCGAGTGTGTCCTTCAAAGCCAGGCGAGGAACTGGCAGCTCTGTCAAACTGTGCTGCATCTTCCCTTGGCAGAGAAGGCAGCAAGAGCAGGGAACACATGTCTGAACTTGCTTTAGAGTTGAGGATATCAAGCTGCATAGCCACAAACTGCAGTGCTGTGATGCTCATGGGTTGAGGCTGTAATTCATTAATTAATCTGGATTTTGTGTTTCAATCTGAGCCATTTCAACAACAGTGTGGGTCTCAGATTCAAATAATGAAAATGAGAGTTTCTAGCCAGGCAGGGGCCTGCGAATGAGCTGGGAAAGAATGTAAATAATTCTTTATCTCTCTTGTTTTTCACATTGTTTATAGTTAAGTTCTATCACTGTGTGTCAAGCACTCTGCACTGATGGTGTGGGTTGTTTTCACTTCAGAACCAAAGGATTTGATCCTTGCAAAGCTCTGTATAAAAGAGCAGTGTATTTTGAATAAATCTGAGTTTTACTCTCAGCAGCCTTCTGAGTCAAGTCTATTCATTCCTGTCCTGCCTCGACAGTGACACAACAGCAAACACTACTGGAATTGAAGAGCTTTGGGTGAAAAACATTATTATCAAGAAGTTACTAACCCCATATGGGGCAGCAGAGTTGTAAGGTTTGGGCCAGGGTAGCTGAAAGAAGTTGTTCTCACTTTGTGGGACCATGAAGATGGTTTCTGGTGCTCTATAGGTAAAAAGGACTCTTTCCCTTTGCCATCCATTTTCCTACAGGCTTTTTGCTATTTGACATTTTCCATCTCCCAGGTGAAATGAGGTAACACGGTGTGAAAATTCCCAGATCTTCACAAATGGAAACTAAAATGAGCTAGAACATCTATACATGATTTCCAAAGCCCTGATAACTTGATAACTTGCAATTTATTTGGATTTTTTTTTTCCAGGCATGCTCAGGTTCTGCTTCAAAGTTTCCCATTATTGCTCATATATCTGCTGCCACACAGTGCAATGCTTGCAGTCTCCAGGCATCAACATCTCCCACTTCCATCTCCATCTTCACTTCCAAACTAGCATCTCCATGGATGTCTGAAATCCTTATGGAAATTATCTGTATCACAAACGAGGCAGGGAGTAGTATCTCACAGGAGTTCATCTACTCTTCCTTCTAACACAAACTCTAAATTTACCAAGTTTACATATTTTCATTTGTTCTACTAAAATGAGAGCTGAAATGTCACCCAAACTGAGAATAACCTTATAAAATGCCCATCTGAGTTAATGTGGAAATGAGCTACTTCTTGCCACCCTCTCCACAAATGATTCCACCTTCTTGCTCAAACCAGCAGTGGGAAATAACACTGACAACTGTCTCTTCCTGAGCCTTTTTAACACCTGTGAAATAATCAGAACTTTTCTTTGTAAAACTGAGAGACTGGACTCATCTGTAAACTCCAAAGTAAGGCTTCTGGTATTTTTTCTCTTGGAGCTATTGTACAAAGCAGGTGCCTTGTGTCTGCTGAGAAGAAAACCTGATTGTTTTTCCAATCAAATATATATTCTGGCAATGCCAACCTAAAAAGGGATAAAACTGACAAATTAAAAGCCTAATTCAATCGTAGTTGTTAAAAAATATTTTTTGAAGTATTTGAATGGCATGTTTTCCTTTCTTCCGCTGCTGTTACAGTGCTGCCTCGCTTCTGTGGCTGTATGGGACACAAAGGGAACATGTTTCACTGCTAATATAAAAAGAGATCAGTTGTGGGAAGGTAAGGAATTAGCTGGAGAAAACTAGGCTGCTTCTAAATTATCCAAGGAAGAGTAGAAAAAGTGCAGAAGGACACTGATTATCCCAAAGGGGACAGAGCAAGTGAGGGTGGGACACGGAGCTGCTGCTGAGGTTTTCAGCACCACCTTCCCGGAGTTCTTCGGACACTTTGTCCAGCAGCAGGGTTTCCGTGCTGTGCCTCCCTAGCTTCATCCAACCTCTTGGCTGTTGCCGCTTTACTTTTCCTTTCCGCTCTTAGTCTGCCTGGAGGTGTTTAAGGAAAGGCGGTGAGGAGTTTAAGGACGGGCGGGACGCGGCGCTCCCCGGACAGAGCGGCGTTCCCTCACAGAGCGGCCGCGGCGATCATTCGGATTCTGTGATATGGCTCATGGGGCAAGGAGAAAGACGGCAAGCAGCCAGCCCAGCCGGGGGGTCAGAGCCGGGGGGTCAGAGCCGGGGGGTCAGAGCCAGGGGGTCAGGACCGTGCCCCATTGCCGTGCCCCGCTCCGTCCCCTCAGGGAGCCGCGGCCCCGCCCCGCGCGCTCCCGGCAGGGGCGGTGCCGCGCGCAGGCGCGCTCCCGCCGCTGCCCCGGGCTCGGGGAAGGGGCGGACGGCGCCGCCCCGCCGAGGAGGGACCGCGGCGCCATGGAGGTGAGGGCGGGGGGCTGCGGGCTCTGCCGGGCTCGGCCGGGGAGGGGAGTCCCCAGGGGCTCGCTGCGTGCCCGCAGGGGCTCGCTCCGTGCCCGCAGGGGCTCGCTCCGTGCCCGCAGGGGCTCCCGCAGGGGCTCGTCCGGGAGAGCGGCGGGCAGAGCGCTCGGGCTGCTCGGGGACGGCGGGAAGGTGCCTCAGCCCCTCCGGCCGGCAGCTTTGGGTCTGGGGGCCCTCCCCAAGGAACGCGGGAGCTGCCTCGTGTCTGGAGCTGGAAATTTATTCCCCGAAGGTTTAAAGTGCTTTGTTTCGCACCTAGTGCGTTTTTCAATAAAGAGTGGTAAGTGTGTATGTACTCTCCCACGGGGGCTGCTCTCTGTTGAGGACATTGCTGGAGCGGGAAAATAGCAGGCAAGGGCGAACGAACCAACTTCTAGGTGTGATCACGAGAAATCTTTTCGTTCCTGTGTTTTTCCTCTGGCATAAAACGAGAGCTGTGAACCCCCAGGAACACTGCAAATCTGCCTGATGGGTGCTTTATGGCATTAGTTCGAGCAGGGTGACCTTCTGAGGAGAGAGCAGCAGCGGGACAGCCCTGGGTGACAGCTCGGCTGCTGGCATCAGCAGGACTTGTGATAGCCAAAAGTCAGCCCATTGCCTGACACCGCTGGCACTTCTCTGTGGAGTGTCGGATGTGTTGAGAAATAAGCCACTGCCCTTTTTTTTCTTTCTTTTTTTCTTTCTTTTTTTTTTTTTTTTTTTTTCATTTACAAGCTGTTGTCTTCTAAAAGCCTCTATCATGCAATGTTATGACTCACAATTGGGTTTGGGAAGATTGGTGTATGTTCTGATGACTTCAAAGAACTATTGTTTGCCTTTTTTTTTTTTTTTTTTTTTTTTTACCTAAACAGAGCTCCTCTTCATGCCTCCCAGATGCTGGATGGAAGCAAGGCAAAACACGCCTGCAGAGCTGAACCTCTTTCACTTCAGTTCTAAAGGTGTTTTGTATTGTCAGCCTTCCAGGTAAAGTGGGGTGCCTTGTGCATCTGAATCTTTCTTGGTTCTTTAAAGGTCTTTTTCAACCTATGATATTATTTCATGGTACCAGTATTGTAATGCTTTCAAAAAAAAGTATTTACTGCTGTGAGGAATTTCCTCTCTTCTTCTAGTACCTTCCTGGTAACAAATGTTAGAACACTGGTACAAATCTTATGTGACATCAAATGTGACAATGCAGTGGAGTTTAATGTCTTAATTTTAGAGCTGACAGGACAGAGAAGGGAAGATAAAGAAAAATCAGTCTTGCTTCAAGGTTTAGAGAAACATTAAGTTAGATTAGCTTCTCCAAACAAGGCTGCTTGCTGGTGTAGGTGTATGTTGTGTAGCTTTTTTTTCCAGTGACAAATGTGATTATCTGATTGATCATTTGTAGGGTGTGGAGCAAGAGCAGGAAATGTTTATCTTGTATCTGTATGAAGAGAAAAGTTGTCTTCTAAGAAGTTTTCCTCTTTGGTTTATACTAGCAAGGGAGCTGAGGGAGATTAGAGGAACTACTTGGTAATGCAGAGACAGTCTTCTGAGAGTTGTTCATGCCATCAGATGTAGACGAGAGTAAACAGCTTGCTATTTAGTAAGGGGTCCTCAGAACTTACTTATATTGGATATCTCCTTAATTTAAAAGTGCTCTAGGGGTTGGAGAACCTTTAAGCAGTTGAGTCAATGCACTATTGCTAGGAGTTTTCTCATTTAGAATGTGTGTGATGGAGTTTAAAATAACTTTGCTGCTAAGTTTTTACTGCCCTGTGATGGCAAGCCTTAAATATGAGCTCTCTGCCAGTGGTCAGTAGCAGTAAATATTCTGTTTGACTGTTCTGCTGGGTGTGGAAGGACAGAGGATGTTCTTCAGTGCAATAACCAGCATGTGTGCCATGTTGTTCCTGAGAGAGCTCACCATTCACAATTATGTGTTAGTCCTGTGAAATACACCCTATTAGATCCTCCCATCCTTGTGGCTGCCTTGGAGACATGTTGTCCTTGAACAATAAATTAAAAAGATTATAGTGTTTTTAAGCCCCATGCAGTCTAATTTGTTCTCCTTTAGCTGGATCAGGACACTTCTCTTGTTTGCCTTTGTCTTTCCAGTGGGGATGATAACTGTTCTTTTGCTGTCATTCTGAATGATAACTAATGCTTTTAAAGCAATGCATGTGTGCCTGGGGAAACACAGGTTGATTTCAGCAAGTCTCATATCTGCAGTATGTGTGTCAAAATAGGCTGTTTCTCCAACATAAGAGGGAAAGGAGAGCTGTGTGCTCCCCTCTCCACAAGGTTCTCCCTGTTTCCCCAGCAGTAATCCTGGTGAGTAAGAAATTGGGATGGGAGGAATCTATCTGAAATAACTTGATGTGCTGTCCTGAAAAGTGAGATCCACCCATTGCTGGAGGGTTTCACTGGGAACCTCAGAAAACACCTCTTAGTTTGCAAAGGAAGTGTTAAGTGAAAGTACCAAAAAGTTACTCTGCAAATTGCTCAAGCAGGAGGTGGTGTGACACTGATCTTCTGGAAGTGTGACAGAGGGCATGGCAGGGGGAAGCATGGATGTAAAGAGAAAGGTTGCTGTAACCTTTTCCCCAGTATGAAGGGTTTCAGGCAGGTGGTGTCAGCTGTGACACTGTGGGTTGTTGCAGTAATGTTGTGATAAGGCTGGATCAATATTTTTTGTCAGACTTGCTCTTTCATGAAATTGGATTGCTTGGGCTTCCTGTGAACTTTTGGCAGTTCATTTGGAAATGTTAATGCTCTTGTATATTATTGAGAATATGATGGAATGTTTTTAAGTTCCTCTCCCTTCGTGGATAACTCAGATTAAATGAAACTAAAAGTTGTACTGTAGGTGGAATGAGAAGGTGACTCTGACAGCTAAGAATGATTGTGGAAAACTAGTGCAAAAATCAAGTAAGAGTATTCACTTTTTACAATTTGAAATTAATATACTTAATACAGAATGAGACTAAAATAATTTCTCTGATTTGACACAGGACTGTCATACATCATTGCACATTCTTCCTCTTCAAATTGTATGTCTTAATACAATTTGTGTAATGTTACAAACATATTTAATCACTGTGTAGTATTCATTGTGTAACATTACAAATACAATTAATCACTATGTAGCTACTCTATAGAGGCAGCTTGGGTTCTGAGCTTCCTGCAGCTGGATGGTTTTTGCAGAATCAGCATCTGCTGAGTGTGTCCAGTTTCATTATGAGCCACATCTACAGAAATCAGTGTTGATGAAGGAGGAAGGGTCCAGGAACAATGTGAGACACTGAGCTGGGAGGAAAACTGGACTGAAGTCTGTTTTCATTTTGTTCCAGTGAAATTGTAGGGGTGTGATTTTGCTGTGTGTTCACAGTGAAGCTCAGCACAACAGGTCCTTGCAATGTCTTCAGGCTCTGGGTACTACCTAAATGTGTGGATAAACTTTTTAAAGATTTCTGAGTGGTAATGTGATGGTGTTTCTTTCCAGCTCCAGAACAACTTGGCTCAAGCAAGACCCAGTTTTGGAGCAGGTGGTTGTCCTGAACTCTGCTGTCTTCCACTGAGTTCAAACACACAAACAAGGTATTTTGTTCATACTAGAAAAAGACATCTCTTCTGTGTTCTCCAAGTGCTTCCTGTTACACACACGTGCTTGTTTTCCAAATATATTCTTCCTTCCTCTGGGAAGAAGATTAGAATGAGAGGGGAGTTAGGTCTGGGTAGTGGATTTTGGCATGTTCATATATGGAGTGTTAGGAAGCAAGACGAAAGACGTTTCAGGTCTGAATGAAGTGAAACTTATGGTAATTGTTCCTTTTCTTCTTATCTTGGCTTTGTTTGCAAGTTTTCTTTACAGCAAAAGAGAAAGCCTGTAACTGCCTTCCCCCCAGGCTCTGAATAGTGTGTGTGTGTGTGTTAAATATTGCCTCAACGCTGAGTTACGATGATGGTAATAAAATTCAGGGGCTTCAACAAAATTGCAGCTAAGACAGAAACTTGCTCTCATTTTACTTACAGTGTGGATTTTACTGGTAACATTATCCTGTGAGTAATAATCCTAATCTGACTGGAGAAGGACAGATGAGAATTTGAAGACACTCACCTTGGACCTGATGTGTCCACAGGCCATTCCCTCCAGAGCAGTCCATCCAGTCTCTGAGCTCTGTCTGGCAGGGTGAGCTGCCCCAGAGCCCACAGCGTCCCTGCACAGAAGCATTCCTGCAGTATGCAGAACACCTCAGCATTGCTTGAATGGTTGAGGCCCACTGTCCTTCTGTGTCTCCAGAAACTCTTTTGGTTGTAGAGTTGCAGGGCAAAAAAAAACATTTATTTGAAAGAATGAAAAATCTCTAAAGTGTTTGGCTGGACTAAAGGCATTTTCCTGTAGTACCAGCTGTTAATTAAGTACTGGTTCATTATAACAAATGAATGATGGGAGTGAAGCTGTGATACCTTTAAAGGAAGGGCTGTGTTGACAAAAGTGAGCTTCACAATGATGTGAAACAGCAGACCTGAGCAATAATAAGAATCTAATACAGCTAATGTTTCATGCTTTAGTGTGATGGCAAAAAGATTCTAGGTTAAAAATGTCAACTTTTCAGCAATTTGGTTTCTGTATACATGACTAGTGAACTTCCTGTTTTCAGGGAAGCAATTCTCTGTACTTTAGGAATGGAGTCAGATTAAAGGGAATTGAAATAATGTAGTGAGTTAATAAACAGCTGACTGTAAATATCAGAGCCAGCTGGTAGAGTGCAGGAGCTGGTTGTGAAGCTGTCAACTGTGCTGAGGATTCACATTCTGGAGTTTTTGCTGATTTTTAGTCAAAGCTAGTATTTTTAGGTTTTTAGTCAAAACTAGATTTTTAGTTTCAAGCTCTGAAGCTGTGATATTTGAAATGGAATAGAATCTGTCTAGCTATGACTTGTAGGTCAGGTCATTCAAGTTACTTGTTTGACACCTTGTGGAAATCAAGCACCACCTTCAAGCAGAGCAGCCCCATCTCTGAGCAGCTTCATGTGTGTCATTTTAGTCCCAGTTCTGAACAACTTCTGATGCAGGTTGGATTGAAAAAGAGGAGAGCTGGAATTAGCTTCCAAGGCTCACCTTCTCTTTATGTTAAAATTTGAAGCTGTATGTGTGTCAATTTGAGTTAAAAGGAAGCTGTTCCTTTAGAAACTGGCAAAGTGTGCTTTATATTACTGTATTTGAGAAGTCACAAATAACATCCATCATGATGATTTCTGAACACATTCTGCCTAAGACTTGAAAGTGAGGATTTACTATTGTTTTGAGGCTTTGAGTAATATATGTTTAAAGTGTTTCACTAAGTTGTTAAGGAGAAAGGACTTTCAAAATAACATCCTAAATTTTCAGACATGTGGGTTCTAAGTGACACTCACAGTAGCTATCACTGACAGATAAAAACAAGAAAAATATAATGGAGCAAAGAAAAAGTATTTCATGTATTTAGACTGTTGTGGAATGTTTCTGCTTTGGAGCTTCTCCCATGTTTTGAGTACTTTAGAAACAGTGGAAGGCAGAAAAACTGCTCATCACAATCTGTTAAAACAGAATTGACAGAAGTTTTTGGGACTTGCTCTTTCATTACTAGTGTTCCCATAATTATACTATTTCTATTGATTTAGCTTTTTTTGTAGTACAAGATGACTAAAAGTTAATTTAGTCAGAATTCCTTATGGCTGTAAAATGTCTTAGGTGCACTTTGCTACTGCCTTGAAGACTTTCAGCTGAAAAAAATGTGACTGGTGTGAAGTGCTCCTGTCTAGAAACTCAGTGTGGAATTATTTAACCTTTTGGAGATAGGTTAGCTGTACAAATATGGTCATGTTTTTATTTAAGCCTTCAATAACAATGTGCAGGTGTTTTTTTCTGCCATATTACCTTGCATCAGTGAATTGTCACCTTTGACTAAGCTCTTGTAGTATTGCAGATAGTAATGTAGGGGGAAAAAATCTAAATGCCATAAACACTTCTTGCTTTGGAGCATAAATTACCCACTGATCTGTGGTTTAGAAAGGTACGTTATGGTTCTGTGACCTAGATTGCTCCTGTGATACCTTAATTCCTGTGATTACTTTGTTTCACTGAGTTATTTGAAGCTTCCTCACACCTTCCTGCTGTTTTGGAGGCTCATTTCCTAGAGCTGATTTGAAAAAAAATCTCTTTGTAAAACAGTAGAATAGCTCAGAGGAATGCCCTTGTGAGGGCTGCAAGTGCTGTCTGGTATGAGGGCATGTGTTCTGTTGTGGGTTATTTCTGTGCTTTGCCTTACTGTGCTGTGAGATAAGGATTCAGTATAGATGCATTATTTTTCCATCCTGTTTTTACATTTATTTATCAACCCCCCACCCAAACTATTAATTGGCACCCAAATTGCCTTTTTATGTTTCCTCTTATATTTGGAAAGGAGGTGGCAGCCTGTGAAGAAAAGCAGAGAAACTTTTGGATAGATAAGAAAATAAACACACAAGAGTATGTGCATTTTCTCCTGAAGTAATTTATTGCTGAAGTCACCTCTATGTTCTGCCACAGAGATGGTCAGCAGCCAGCCTGTCCCCATAGCAGACAGTGGGAAAAGGAAAAAGAAAAAAAGAACCAGAGCTACAGATCAGGTCCCTGGGAAGTTTGAAGGTTGGTGACAATTTAAAAGCCTTTAATTGTTACAGTCTGCTTTGCTTCTGCTGTTTTACTTAGCTAAACATTGCATTTTTTGGTAGGAACAGAGATGATGCCAAAAGGGTTTTGATTGAATAGATGTGTGCACAAATACTGTGAAGTTTTGTAAGTAAAATACAGTCAGTGAGAAAACTGAGCAGTATAAAACTTCTTAGTGGGCAAGCAGCAATGGAAGTACATTTCAAATAAAAATGGTAGTAGCATTCTAGGTTTAAATGTTCAAGTTTGTTATACTTAAAACACCATCTCTGCAAGTAGTTTATGTATGGCAGGCGTTTTCTGAACAAAGAATTAATTGTCTTCAACCTGAAAAATTGTTACTGAGTTTTGCATGAAGACATATGTAGTGGCTGAGATCCTAGAGATTACACATTTGTTCACACTTTAAATGTTTTCTATCTCAGCAATTTTTGATGTTGTAATAAAGTTTACATGTTCATTTTTCTGGAACTTGAAAGAGGGAGGTGAAAAAGGAAATGTAGTTGAGACTGGCATGTCTGCTTTAATACTACATAAATTTGAGGGATGCTTATTAGATAAAGAGCTTGTCTTGATGTTATTCATTAAAATAGCTTTGACTTTCAAAATTCACTTTGATGGATGTGTCCTTTCTTCTGGATTTCTTTGGCAGACTTGTACAAGCTGACTGCTGAGCTGCTTGGTGAGGGAGCATATGCTAAAGTTCAGGGTGCTGTCAGTCTCCAAACTGGGAAAGAATATGCAGTCAAGGTAAGTAGAGACTAAAAGCAGCATCACTTCTCTCTGTGATGTGTTTTCTCCCTCTGAGCATCTCAGGGAAAACCTGCAATAGAGTGGGTAATAGCAGATCCTTCTAGGAAATTTTTGATGCTGGAAATGAGCTTGTTTTCTAACTGTTGAGAAAACTGTCATCTTAAGTGTTATGCCTCCAGAGTGAACTGGTGTATCAGCTGCAGGTAGAAATCGCAAACAGTAAATCATTGTGATTGGATCTCAGGGCAAGCTTTCCTCTCATGCCCTGATTTAGTTGTAGTCTACCTTTGTCTCTTTTTATGAAAAAAGAGGCTGAGTCATTACACAGCATGGTCTCCCAAATATTGCAAGCTTTTGGGTACTGTTCAGGGAGCATCAGGTGCTGCCAATGGTTCATGTATAGCTGTCTTTATTTTTTGATAGACGCCAATCTTCTTTCTGTAATGTCACTGAAAAGTGTTAGGGCTCATTTACAATTTGTTTTTATCCCGAGTCCCCCATTTAATTACAAACACAAATAACAGCAATAGGGGAATTTTATGTTTGATTCTATTCAAAAATAGGCACCAATTTTAAGCTTCTTTTAAAATTTAGTTCTATAGATGCTGGATTTTTTTCTGTACTTTGTAAAATTGTTGAAGTTTAAAGGTTGAAATAAACAAAACTCTGCGTGAGGAATTGGATGTGATCAGATGCAGAGACCTGTGTATACTGGTGGATGGTTGTCTGTTCTGCACCAGAGAACTCAGGCTGCAGAAATAAGAAACCAGTCCTGGATACAGATCATTGTGATGTCTTGCTTTCAGTTTATGCAGCAATCATTCAGGCTCAGCCTCTTGTCCTCTTTCAACCTGAGGATGGTGTGAAGGAAGGTAGCTTCTCATGGCTCTGAGATTGAATGTATGTTTTCTTTAGGTTCTGTTATTGGGTCTCCATAAAGTTTATACTATGAACTTTAATTTTTTGTTGAATTTGGTACTTGTTGCTTAAATGCCTCTAATGACAAATCTGTTCTTTTTGACTGTTCAGTGTCTGATGTGACTCAAATCTATTCTTGGTAGAACTCAAGAGGATATCCTGTTCCACACATTGCAAAGTTAAAATGATGCAAGAAAAAGCTTGTGGTAACTGGTCACTGGCTGTGTAACATGTGGACTTAGTTCCTTTCTTCTCTTCCTGTCCTAATTTCTCTTGTCCTCTGAATGCCTTCCAGAGCTCTGCTGACACTGCTGTGCTCTGTAAAAAAAATGCCAGATGAGGAATTGAACAAACAAACAAAGGTGGAGTGTTTTTCTCCAGTGGGCATGCCCTAGATTCAAACCTTAGAACAGTTACCTAATTTCAGAGCTGTATGCATAGTTCCTGCAGTAATTTTTCAAATATGAGTTCTTAAAACTCTTTTTCACAGATAATTGAAAAAAATGCTGGGCATAGTCGGAGTCGGGTTTTTCGTGAGATAGAAACTCTGTACCAGTGTCAGGGTAACAAGTAAGTATGGTTTGTCTTTGTTTATTTAAAGTGTTTTGATTCCTTGTTTTCAAATTTTTATGTGTGACAAGGTTAGAAGCTTTGCTGTAGTCCCCTTAAAACCACTTGAAATTTAGACTTGGCTTATTCAGAGTAAGAATTTCCCCTGCTTTGCCTGTGAAATTTAAGGGAACATGTACAGATTTAATAGTTACATAACTCAGCAGCCAGGTCAATGTAGCTTGAATCTGTTTCAATGATGCATGGCTTTTGTCCTGATGAGAAATTAACATTTTGATGCTCTCCCCTGTGACTTCACCATCGGCAAAAGCTGACATGATACCAGCTGCTATGGAAAGGAGATCTTACCATTCCTTTCCCTGATGTGTGGTTTGTTCTCCTCCTTGTGTCAGCCTTCCTGCTTTTGCACTGGAACTCTTAAGATCAGCAAAAAGCTAATGTAGTTCTCATTTGGATGTGTGCTGACTTCATGCAGCCACAGGATGAAGCAACTGTAAAACTGCTACTCGTGACTGAAGAGGAAGAAAAGTTGTACAGCACTGGCAGCATGCTCTGGGAGCTTTGTGATGAGTTTGAGCCAGTCCTAAAGCTACTTTTAGATGTCTCTGTTGATCTAGGATGTATATACAACATATTGTGCAGCTTCTACTGAATTTTTCAAACAAATACTTAATATAACATACAGAAATAATTTTTAAACCAAATTGTTTACCAAACTCATGGGCTTATGTTATGCTGTAGAGAACCAGACAATGTTTTTTTTCTTGTGTGAGGTTAAGAGTAAATGGTCATCCAGTGCACAACTGATGAAAAACTCAAGCTCACATGACCACATGGAGAATTTTGGGGGTTGGATGTATCATTACATGTAAAAAAATCCGACTTACACATTTGACATTCTCAAAGCAACCTGAGGTATTTGTGCTGCAAAGAATTTACATGAGCTAAACAGGAGTTAGTCTAAAAATGGCAACTAAGGAGTTGGATTTAATATCTTGTTGACAGATGCCCGTCTCCTTTGAGCCCTGTGTTTTGCTTTGTGATTTCCAGAGAGAAAGAATGCCAGTTTAATTATTTTTTCTTTATTCCTGCCTTCAGCACAAATGCAGTGTTTTAAATTATTAAATACAACCTACTAACAGTTATCTTCCTGTCAATTGAGCAGTAGCAGAGCTCTTGCAATCTTGTCTGAATGTGGTGTTTGGCCTGTTTCCCATGCTTAAATTTCAGTGGGAGTTGGAAATGTGGTTTTAATGCCACAGGCAACCAAAGCAACTTGTTTTACTAGAACTTGTATTTTTGGTTACTTCTGGCAGTTCCTAGTTATCCATGCTGAAACTCTTCATTGCTGTGTGTAGACTCCATGCTTGTTTCTTTTGTTCCCTTCTTTTTGTTTCTTTTTTTACAGGAACATTTTGGAGTTAATAGAATTTTTTGAAGATGACTCAAGATACTACCTGGTCTTCGAGAAGCTGCGAGGAGGTACTGTGCAGAAACTGTGCCTTTGCTCATTGAATCATTTTGGCTCCTATTTGCCTCTGTTTTAAAGTAATAATTGAAGAACTTTAAATGCTTGATACTTTCAAGACAAGAAGTAGAGGAAGTGTTATACACAGCATGAAGTATGGTTATTCTTGAGTATTGATGGGTTTGGTCATGCATTTGCAATCTCTTTCTGTGGCTGAGTGATGGCAATGTCAGCTATATTAAAGTGACAGGTTTGAAATACAGTCAGTAGGTCACAGGGGAGGGGAGACACACAGGATGTGAGGTGTCATGCATGGGCCTAGTGCAGCATCTGTGAACTCTGGCAGAGTTTTTCCTTGATGTAGGATTGACTTCACTGTCTGGAACTCATGGAACTCTGTTATGAAAATCATCTTGCCTGTGCCTAGGTTTGCTGTTATTGAGAGCCAGTTGTGCTTGTGGGTGTTTGAGAACCCATCAAGTGAGCCTGACTGGTCACTGGGCTCCAGCACTTCCCACTCACCTGGAAGTGAGAAATGAGAAAGCTGCAGCAAGCACTTCATGGACTTTCTCACATTTGTCTGCATGGAGTATAATTACATGCTAATTGCATGGCTGTGCAAAACCAGAAGTTAGTTGGCCAACCCTTGAAAGGAAAGCTGAGATTCTGGAGTATCCTGCTGCCCAGAGACCATCTACTGTCTCTGGTCAAGAAGGTTTCTAGGTGCAAACTGTATATGCAAGAAATAAAAATCTGTTCTGCATAGATGCGGAACTATTTTTGAAAGAGAGGGATGTGCATATTTTTTGTGTAAAAACTTTTCTTTAACTTTTCTCAAAATTTTGTATCTTTTTCTTCTATTTACCCATAACACTTTTTCTTAATGCACAGATGTCTCTGACAAATTAGCTGTTATAGGGCCTGATTGAGATGAATCTGCATATGTCTTATTTTTCATCTCCACTAGTTAATCCTCTTCTTTGTGAGTCTGTGGTTGTCAGTGTATCTGCATGGCTGCTGAGAGGATAATAATGCTATTCCCCTTTTAGCTACTGTTTTTACAAGCTCAGCTAGGGCTAAGACTAGTTTTCTCTTAAAAAAATCAGTATTTAAAGGGTTAGGTATGTGGTTTGAAGACAAAGAATGTGAATTAGAGTCAGCTCTGATGCACTGCAGATTCTGAAGGGAATGTCAAGGCTGGCAAGAACGAGAACATTAATCTTCAATGCAAGTCTTACTTCAGTAACTCCAGTCTCAGAGGCTGCTATTACTTACAGTTTTGGAGCATAATTTGGGCTTTCCATTTTCAACTTTGCCTCCCAGTAGCTGTTGTAACTGAAGGAGCTCTGCTGCTGTTTTATCTGTTTTCAGTTCACTGTGATGTCCAGAGGCCCTTTAGTATCCTTGTCTGACAGCATTTTATAATTGAATGAGTTAAAATTGAGCTGATTAGATTGAACTGATATGATTTAAGGGTTTTTGCCTCTTTTTTTTTTTCCCCTCTGAAATGCATTTTGAGAGGTGCTGTATGATGCTTTCTCTCTGTTGAGTACTGGAGAGGTAGGAACAACTAGTGCCCTGCTATTCTTTCTTCATGAGAATTCTCTACGTGGGCTGAATATAAAGTCAGTAAAGTGTGTTTTTATTGATACTGATATAATTCTTATCTGAGAGAATTTGAACATCAGCTCTATTCAGACAGGTAATTTCAGATAAACATGCTGAGTGAAATGAGCACTTACAGGTGGCTCAGTATTGTTTCCTGCAAAGTGTGGGATCTTTTCCACAGGGCTGGAAACATTGAAGAACTGTTACTGCTTTCTAAAGGTGCAAAGCATAACTACACCAGGAAACCCCTTTGAACTTCGTGCACTCAAAATATCTGTAGCAAACTAGGTGGTGTTTGTTTTGGCAAGGGAAAAATGTCTGTGTTTGTAATCTGATAACCTGGTCCAAATGGCCTTCCTCCACCCACCTGACACAGCATGGCTGTGCATATCTGAGAATATCTCCCTTCTTTTTGAATGCCCTTTCTCTTCCCTCTCTGAATGCTCACTGTGGAGGAGGAGTGGCTGTTACATTGATGGTATTAGAATAGGAATTACCCAGTAGGATATTCCCTTCCACATTTACAACTAAAGAATAAAAGTGAAATCACCTGAGATACAAAATGTTGAGTGTACTGGGGCTAATAACAAATAGCACTTACTTCTTGAATTTCTTTGCCTGATTGCTTTTACAGATACACTTCTCTGAACAAGAAAATAGAAGGCAATAGTAAGGCTACTTAGGGAGTGAGATATCTGTGGACTACATGGTTTTTTTAAGACATTTTTAATCTTTCAAGAGGAATGATTGAATTTATTTTAAGAAAAGGCGGAATCAAACCTCCCTTTATTCTTTGTTAAAGGGATACCAGTGAGGCTCTGCCTGTAAGCTACCAGCTTTTCAGTATGTTTTAATTTAGAGGTCTTTTGTCAGATTTCATATCTCTGAGCAAACTTTTCCTTAAGTCAGTGCAGAAGCCTTGCCTTGATGCCTGTGGGGAGTTTGATATGTATTTAAAGGTCAAATCTCTTTTTACCTTGATGGTGTTGAGGCACAAAACACATATCCTTGACTTTCAGTGCAGGATTTCAGTAGTGATATTATAGAAAATGAGGGGAGTTTGAGTATGACTACCCATGACCTGGGGTAGGTTGGGTTTTGCTGAAGTATTTATGTATCTCCTTAGCTGATGTTTGAGTTTTACTGGTACTACTGACAAATTTCTACTGTCCCAGTGTGTGGAAAATGGGCCAGTCATGTCCTTGGGCAGTAAAAAGTGATTGCCTCTCATGCTGTGCTTAAACTAGACAGCTGCACTGTTTGAAAATTATGTCTTAGCACACTTAAGTGGTGAAGCTGCTCAGTTGTGCCTTTTCTTCTTAGCCATTCCCCTCTTTGCTCCACAGAAGTTGCCTGCTGTTAAAGGCTGCTATAAAGTGTTAAAATGAGATTATGGATTCATGATACTTGGAACTAGTTCACCATTCATACTGAGGTTTTTCCTTTCACCTGTTATCCTGACAGGTTCAATCTTGGCCCATATACAAAAGAGGAAGCACTTCAATGAACGAGAAGCAAGCAAAGTGGTGAGAGATATTGCCTCTGCTCTGGATTTCCTTCATACAAAAGGTGAGACAAGGCTGTCTTCAGCTTTCCTAGTTAATACTGTACACTCAGGTTATAAAGCACATTTATCTCTAAGTAGCCAGCTTTTGCTAGTGTTCACATTCACAGCAATGCCAGATGACTTAAGCTATTTTCCTTTATGAAGCTATTTTCACATTGTAGTACTTTCAGTAATAGGGAGTGTTAAAATGTTACAGACTTACCAAGAAGAACACTTGAATCAGCATCCAGAGAGAGTTACCATTATGGTTAAGTCTATTTGTTCCTGTTACACAAAGGTTACTCAAAAGTGATTTAATAAAATATTAATTTCCTTGTGTTTCAGGTCGACAGAGTTACTTTTTTGTAATTACTCAGAATTTCTGCTGGTCACAAGACCTGTTGGTTTGCAGTAGTTTTTGGCTCCCCATATTTAGACTCTCACTGTTAAATTGAGAGACCTAGGTGAACCATAGACTTTATTCAAAAGTGTCCTCAATTCCTTTGGAATTTGCTTAGATTTAAAGCAGTTATGTTTGTAGAGTTGTTTTTTTTTTGTTGTTGTTGTTAGCGTTTTTCTGCTGCTTTTTTGACTTGGGAATACTTTGGTTTAAATTCAAAAATTTCTGTGCATTATGGTCATCCCAGAGTATATTTTTGGGAATATGATGGATACTTTTGAAGTTTTTGCTATGTTGTGATTATCTGGCCTTGCAGCTTCAGTTACTGTTACAGTGACTAGGTCTGAATAGAATGGCATGTAATTGAAGACTGTTTATGGGTTATTTATTTTGATACATTTTTTCTTTCCTTTTTGCCATTCTTATTAACCTGGTGGATCTCAGCAGATTTGCATTTGCTACCTAAATTGCTTAGTACCGGCCCTGGATCAATAAATGTTCAGTTGTATTCCATACTTTCAAGTCACAGGTCTCTTTATGTGCTGAGTTGGAATCACAGCACTGGTACCTCAACAAGTTGAACCTATTAAAAAGAAAATTGTATCAATGTATAGGAATAAAAGGGGAAAACCTGAGGAATGTGGGTCTTGTTACATGTTGTGACTGTTACAAAAAGTATATTTGAATGTGAAACCAAACTTAGTTTGGATCAAGAGATTTTGTAATCTTCACAGCCTGTCTGTGATAATTAAACCTTCCGAGAAGGTGCTTCTTCAATACCTGTGTTTAGAAGATTTTGACTTTGAGATATGGGACATATAAAAAGCAGGAAATTTAGGCTGAATATGTGGAAAAAAAATATTTTTTGATGTGCAGGGCTATAGTGGGTTTCTTAAAAGCTGCAAATCCAGGTACTCCACTCAAGAGGCTTCACATCAGCTGAGCTAATACCTTTCTGTAGCTCTCTCTCAGCTTTTAGTTTTAATTCCCCTTTTCCCAAACAAGAGGAGGGTGATTGATTAAAATAGCTGCAGAGCAGCAATCTGCTTTCTTGTTGTTTGCTGTGAGCTGGGACAGCAGGGATATAGCTTGCAGAATCAGCTACATCCCCTTTTCATTTTATTGTTCTCTTTATGGTTCTTCTGTGTGACATTAAAATAATTAGTAAGTAGGGTACAGAACACTAAAGTAAACAGGAAATTAAAGCAGTTTTATTGCACAGCTTAATGGTGAAGTCCTATAGCTAAATGCTTTTAAAAAAATTTGAATAAGGACAACTAATTCTTTTGACAGTAGTAGTTTAAAACTCAGCTGGATGATAATCCTGACTTACACCCACTTGGGATGTGTGTGCTTTATTGCTAATAATCTACTGGAGAGGTGTTTAAAAGCAGTTGTTTTCTCAGTGCTGTGTGCAACTGCAAAATCAAATGTTACATAATCAGACATTTGAATTCACACAATAATACAAAAAGACAATGTTGGCTTTCCCACTGTGAGCTAAGCCAACCGTTGGGAGTTTGGTCAGCCTTGTAAATATCAGCACAGGCCACCTCAGTGGGTTCATTGTGCCATCTTTTGTGCCACAGCCATGTGCACTGTGTCAGTATGAGCACTGATTCCTTTAGATGGGGGCTCTGCTGTTAGATTTTTTTGCCACGTCTTGTGGAGTGTGCTGAATAAATGACATTAAAAGCTTCCTTGCCTAGAGTTTGGTGGAATTTTCCTTCCTGTACTCTGAAGTAATATAAGGTGCTCTTGGAATGTAAGTTTCTAAATCAAGACTAGACTGCAGTTAAATTACAGCCAAGTTGCTCATTTGATTTGATTTTTTTTGCCTCTCATTTTCTACCTTCCAATTGATTTTGATCATATCAAATGAAGAACTTCCAGAAATTGTGTTTTTAGGCATTTGAAGAACTTTGACAGCAGAGAACCATCTTGCATGTGGATTACACAGATAACTTTGTGCTTCGCTGTTAGGTTTGCCTATCCTGATAGGAATCAAATAAAGAAGCCCTTTGGCTGTTTTCATCTAGCTTTTCTTCAGCATTTCTAACTGAAACTTTAATTTTTCATTTGCTTCAGCAACAAGTATATACCTCAAAGGGATATTTTCACCTGGGAGTCAGGGGATTTTTTTGCAGTGGAGAGTGCCACAAGCACCTTCTGTGCTGGTAGGAGTTCAGCAAGCCAGTTGATCCATCTGGAAAGAACAACTTTACTGTAAAAGGCACAAAAATAATTTAATTAAACCATGTAAAGAATTAAACTTTCCTACAGGTCAGTCATCTTAATAAGCTGGTTTTAAGGAACATAATTGACTTGGGCTAACAAAATATTCTGATGTTAGGTTCTTTCTTGCTTGACAGACTCTCCTGTACAGTTATGGATGATAAAGGTATAGCAGGATGCAACAGTGACATTTAACAGTTGCACTTTACAATTAAATTATTATATTTAAGAAGGGCAGATGTGTGTAGCAGGCTCAGACTTAGAGTATTTCCCAGGACACCTTCTAATAAAGAGAAGTTATGAGAAATAAAACAGCAGAGTATCCTTTCTAATGAGCATTTGTACTCTCTGTTTAGGCATTGCTCACAGGGATCTGAAGCCTGAAAACATCCTGTGTGAATCTCCAGAAAAGGTGCTGCTCTGGTCTCTTAACTTTCCAAACTGAATTTTTAAAATTTGGTTCCCAAAAACAGTCCTTGTATTTTTTTCTCTTCTTGAAAACTTTTGAACCCATTAGTGAACTTCAACTAAATTTGACAGAACTGAAGGTTAAAAAAGAGACTAAATTCTTCTTTGAGCTGTGAAAATGTGAACATCTGGCTAAGAGATAAAAAGCCAGCTGGCCTTGTAGAGGGATGGCAGTGACACCCTAGTGCCTCATCTATTCTGAGCAAGTACCCAGATGGACAAGCAGCATTTAGAGACCAGCTGGTCACTTTATATGAGTTTTCAAAGTGCCCTGATGTGTACTGGCACTTGCCTAGCCAAATAAAAGAATAATGTAGCAGGATCAGGTGCTGGTGGTGTGGGTGCAGCTGGGGCAGGGTGGGTGAATGCAAGGAGTGGAAGGTAGCTGTAAGAGATTGGGTCTCACTAGGGATTTGTGTTCTGTCCTGGGGTTTTCTACTTCACATATATTCATAGATTTTGCATTAATCCCAGTCTTCATGACCTCTTATTTTTTTTAGATATCACCAGTGAAAATATGTGACTTTGATCTTGGCAGTGGGGTGAAGCTGAACAGTGCATGTACTCCAATAACAACTCCTGAATTAACAACGCCGGTGAGAGAACTGCGGTGGCTTTGTGCTTTCTTTGTTCTGCTGTAAACCAATTTTTCTTATATCCAGAGGAGTCCTTCCAAAAGGCTTTACTGCCACTACACCCAGTGCTGGGCAGCTCATTTCAAGCAAGTGTATGTGTGGTAAATACTGTCTTGCTTTCCCAGTTACAGAACAAATACACAAAAGCACAGGAGCTCACAGTGTTAATTTTCTTGCTGGCCAGCATGCGACACATTGGTCCTGCTTATCTCTTCCACAATCAAATGGGGAAACTTTTTGTGCCCATTTTTGTATGCTTATAGACAGACTTTGAACCTTAGTTTTGTGCTCATTTCCCCATGTTTTGTTCCTGTAGCCAAGCCAATGAGCTAAGGAGAACGCAAGCTCTCCAATCAGTTTGTAGATTTATAATACACATTAGTTTGAAAAACTACAGTCCCGTGCTTTTGCCATTTACTGTGAAAGAAAAATCTGACAGTGTTGCAGAAGTCTTACAGAAATCTATTCCCCTGATACACTTCTCTGGTAACTAATGAATAAGATTAAAAAACCTGAAAGATGTAAATTAATATTTTGATCTTGGATTAAAGGTTCACAGCCATGTGGAACAGCTTGTGGTGCTGGTAAAGAACTATAGGAACTTTAGTATTCACTGATGCCTATATTTTGCTATTCCACCAAGCACCTTGGTATAAAGAGTGAAAAATTATAAACCTGAGTCTTGTTTTGATGTGACCCTCTCTTTGAAAACTTGATGGAATTTGGTTTCATAGTGTGGCTCTGCAGAATACATGGCACCTGAAGTGGTGGAAGTCTTCATGGAGGAGGCCACGTTCTATGACAAGAGGTGTGATCTGTGGAGCCTGGGGGTGATTCTGTACATCATGCTCAGTGGTTACCCCCCTTTTGTGGGCAACTGTGGCACGGACTGTGGCTGGGACAGAGGAGAAGTCTGCAGGGTTTGCCAGGTCAGTGTGCATGTCCTGGGTGTGTGGGGAGTGCAGAGTTCTCCCCTGGGCTTTGGGTGTAAAACTTGCTGCAATGTCAGCAGTGGAGAGCTGTGCCTGATGCTGGCAAGTAGCTGGGAAGATGAGCTGTCACTACAAAGTGAGGGTGGCAGTATAAAAGCTGAGTGATAACAGTTTCTAAAGTAAGGTTGGGCAACTGCCTCTCCTTCCTCCTGTTGTGAGATTTCAGAACTTCTCCTCACCCTTTTTCACGCTCTGGAATCCTCCCTTGTTCTGTAGTCCTTATCTGGTTTATAGTAGTCACTGCAACTCCTCAGATACAAGCTAAGCCCTGGGAGGATTGAATTTATTTTCTAAAAATGGAGTATTTTATCTGCCCTCTTAGGAGTGGGGGAAGTGTTTTCAGCAGACATTGTATTGTGTCCATCTTAGGCTGCACTGAGCCACTCTGTGCAGCTGCCTGTCACCCTGCATTGACTGCATAAGGAGACTGGATGGTTTCAGTTGCTGCCCTCCACATTAGGTGGCTAAAAGTGCATGGGCAGTCTCACCTGGAAACCTTCTGGTTGCTGTGTATTTCAATTGAATAATTTTTTCTTTACCAGAACAAGCTTTTTGAGAGCATTCAGGAAGGCAAATATGAATTTCCTGACAAGGACTGGTCACATATTTCCTCTGAGGCCAAAGATCTCATCTCAAAGCTGCTGGTTTGTGATGCCAAAGAAAGACTTAGTGCTGCTCAAGTTTTGCAACATTCATGGGTTCAAGGAGTATGTATTCCCCTTTATATAAAGAGTTATTCTTCTTCCAGAGTGACAAATAAGCTATTCCCTGTCTCTGAATTTTTTGAGTCCTTGTGTGTTTCAGTGCTTGTATCTTGATTAATTAAATGATATGCAGTGGCTTTATTTTTTCTGCGTGGTAAATATTTGGATGAATATGTCAGCCTTTGAATGTTTGTTTTGTTTTGTTTAATCATTGCTTTGTGCATTTTAAATGGCTTTCTTGTGAATAGCAAGTACTGCGGTACACAAATTATTGTGCTAATACAGTAATGCAGAATGCTGGCAAATATGGTTATAAAGAGCAGCAGTGTCCTCTTATGTTTCAGTTTCCTGTTCAGGAAAGAAGGAATAGACCCTCTGGAGAGCTTCCAAAGCTGTAGTCTTATACCTGCAAGCTGTGAAATCTCCTTGTGAGGGGAGACAGATTATGAAATACACTTTGCAAACAGTGATTTGTAAGCCCATAGTGAATTAGTTTATTTGCAATATCTGTTGGTTGTAAGGATTTGGGGGAGTCACTTGTTTTTTGTCACTCTTGGGAAATTTGGTTCCCAGCTGCTAATATGTAATTAACTTCTCTTCTATGCTTCTTCTAGCAGGCTCCTGAAAGAGGATTGCCCACCCCTCAAGTTCTTCAAAGGTAAGGTTTATTTTTTAAGTATCTGTAAACATGGCCAAGAATAATTCCTGAAAAATGGGTGGGAGGGAGGAGTTACAAATTAGGGGACAGTATCCCTGGCTGAGAATGGAGCTTCATAAATGTGCTGCACTAATTTTGTTAAGAACGTCAGAAATATTAAAACTGAATTTTCTTTATGATCTAATCTTGCTTGTGGGAAAAGCATTAGAGGGAATTCCTGCAGTGCAGTGTTAATCTTAGGAAAAAATGATGGTTTGGTCAGCTTGCTGCCCAGGAGGGGTAGAAAAAGGCATAAAGGTGTGTGTTACCTGAAGAGACTGCTTTCTGATGGGTGAATTATCACCATAAACACAGACTTGGATCTGACTTTCCTTGTAGCTGGTGGCACTCACAATATCCATTTACTGTGAGCAGGTCAAGCCTCATTGGAGGTGATTTGATGGGAGATTGTCTGTGCCAGAGAGCCTGAGTCACACATCTGTTTCTATCTCTGTGTCTGCTGCTGGTGATTTCAGGTGGTTCTTCCATCAGAAATGCCTTTCCTTAAGCCACAGGTGCAGTCATAGTGGGACTGCAGTTCTCTGGAGAAGGGGAGCAGAATGGCCCCATATGCCCATCCTTTGAGAACAGCTAGAAATTAAGGATGACATCTGAGGTGGCTTCCTGGGTTTATAAAATCAGAAGTCCTTGGCAGAAGGAGGAGTAGAACTGTGGCTGTTTCCAAAATCCCAGAGTGTTTTTGTCATGCATTGCTGATCCTCTGGGTGAGGATAAATGCAAGTATTAACTGGTCATTTTGCTTGCTGTCTCGATGATTTGGTAGAAGAAATAAACACGCCTGGAAATAGATACTCTGCTGTGAGGGCAAGTGGGTGAAGCGCTTGTGTTGAAACTGCTTCCTCCTTTTCTTTCCCCGGGCAGGAACAGCAGCGCGAAGGAGCTGACCCTGTTTGCAGCCGAGGCCATAGCCCTGAACCGGCAGCTGTCCCAGCACGAGAGCGAGCTGAGCGCGGAGCAGCGGAGCGCCGCGCACGCCGTGTGCTCCGTGAAGCTGTCCCCTCCCTCCAAGTCCCGCCTGGCCCGCCGCAGGGCCATGGCACACGCCACCAAGACCAGCGACTTCCAGCCAGTTCCCCACAAAGCCTTCTGAAGTTCTTTCCTGCTGCGGCGGGGGCAGGACGAGTCTGTGTTCTTATTTGGATTTTAGAGCTGATAAAAGCTGCTCTGCTTCCGACACTTTGATTAGGAGCTTGCTCTTGTGATGTGACTTGTAACTCAAAGGGGACAGCTTTTTATGGGAATGTTTTTTGCCTGTCAGATTTAGTGCATTAAGATAATTCAACTGATATTTTTTTTTTAAACTGCAGAAGATGAGTTTTCTGCTGTATTATGTGAGGTGATAAATCACTAAGTTTTCCTCATTTTCTTCTTAGAAGAGCACAGTTTAAAATGCAAACTTGAGTACATCAGGAAAAACCCACACTGCCAGGCAGAGGATCAAGCCTCTCTTTGCTGATGGCTGCTCTCCTTGGTAGCACGTTTTGAAGCTGCTGCTGTTAATGCCAGCAGTAGGGACAGTTCTCAGCCAACAGAGCCCTCCTCTCTTTCTGTAGACTCATGAAGGTGACGACAGGGTGGATCTCTGTCTCCATTATATTCATTGGGCTTAAATGGAACGAGATGGTACTGTAAAGGTGCAAGGATTGCTCAAATTTCTAGAGATGGAGAGAGCTCTGTAGTTCTTTATGTTGTACTCCATACCCTCTCATTTTTAATTTTCTGGAGTTTGATGTCTATTATGTCCCCTTGGAACAGTTACATTCTTAAATCTGATAACTGCAGTGTAACAGACTGTTTATGTAACAGTTTATATTTACTGTTAGGCTTTTTAATACTAATGTGGGGTTTTATTATATTAATGCTATCCTCAGCTAAACCTTCCCTTCTGTAAAATTGTACTTCTCCATGACCTTTTATGTGTCCTACCTGGACTTCCTAATGTGAACAGACAGACATCAGCAAATTTTGGTGTGTGAATAATTTAGAAATGCCACAAGCAGAGTACAGCTGTACAAAAATGGTGCTGCAGCCACAGAATTCTGCCTCCTGGAGTAACCTCAGGCTGTGTGTCTAGATTTTTGCTTTCCGTTTCAACACTGCGGTGCAACAGAGCCAAGAATAATTTGGAAGAGTTTTGGCTGAAAAGCTGAAGATTTTTAAGTGACCAAAGGGAGGTCCATGGAGAAGGACACAGATGTTGAGCACTTTCTGAAAAATAAGCTGTGAATATTGGGCCCATGAGATGGCCATGATGCACCTTAACTTGTCAGCCCTTTTTGAAACCTTTTGCCAGGGCTTTGTGTGCAGGTGGGGGAGGAGGAGGCCCCCAAGTGCCAGCACAAAACCCTCCCAAGCAGACTGAGAAGGAATAAAGTAGCAGATGCAACAGGCACTTGGAAGTTGAAAGGTCAAAGCTGAATGTCTTTGCATGGCCTATTCAGAGTGGTTTTACATTATCAGTAATATCAGTGCATATAGTTATTTTTATAAAACACGCTGTATTTTGTGACTAATATTAAAGTTGTTATTTAAAAAAATTTTATATGTTGTGCCAGCTGATGAATGATGAAATGTATTTTGCTTTTTTTAATTAAAATGCCCTAAATTATGTATTTAACACATTTGGCAGTTCTTTATGGTTTTTTTCCCTCTTTGCTTTTGAAAAGAGAATTACTTCTTTGTGTGACACTGGATTTAAGACAGTTGAAGTCTCTGAGGACTAGGCATACCTCCCTCTTTTATTGATTTATTTTATTTATCAGTCTGTAATCTCAGATTTCTTTTTTGGGAACTGAAAAAAGCACCCCAAGCAAGGAAGAGGTGTTAACTTAAGCCAATTGTTCTGCTCTCATGTGTAGTCTAGTTCTGAATGCCTCTTGCAGAGTAATTTTTTAGTTTCTTTGGAGGTCTGTGGCTCTTGGGTAGGGAAGTTTGCTTTCCCGGAGGTGTGGGATGCAGCAGTGCTCTGTGCAGCTCATGCCTTGAAAGAAATCTGAACAGAGCAGGAATCCCAAGCCATGTGCCAGGCCCTTTATTTGTACTTGCATTTCTTTTAAAAGAAATGCTTTTATTTGAACTGTGCTTTAAAATTACTTGCTTCTCCTTCCCTTTTCCTCCTGGACAAGAGAGGTAGCAGAGAGCACAGGAGACTTTGGCAGGGGTTCAGGAGTCATGTTTCAGTGGGGCAGGTCTTGGATCTCTCTTTGCCTTGAAATGAGGAGTCAGATTCAGCTGAAGATCCAACAGGTGCCTCTTTCCCTCTGATCTTTACCTTTCACTGGGAATAACTCTTCAGGTGAGTTATCCCCAGAGGCCCTCATTTGGAAGGTTTTCACAGTGCTCTTTTCATGTCAGTGAGGAAGAGGTTCTTGCTTCTAGGTGGAAGGTCACTAAATCTGGGATCTGTGCATTTGAGGTAGTGCTGGATCTGCTTGTGTTGCCTCTTGTGCTGAGTCTCTTGTTTGGCAGCCTGTGGGACATGAAAGCTTCATCACTGAATCCCAGTGCCTCCCCTTTGGGAAGGGCTGAATCTATGCCATGTTGTTTTCAGTTACATGTGATAAACTGAACCAAGCAGCTTGTGTGGGCTCCCTGGCTTCTGAAAAATGATGGAAAAGTGTCTTTTTATGGGGAAACTGGGTTGGGAAGGCAGAATACAAGAATTCAAAAAGTTATTCAAGACTTCAGAAAGTTATTCTGACCAGCAAGGAGAGCATCAGAGCAGCTAAGCTGATCTTTAATATTGATTAGATAGCCCACAAGAAAATTTTGCTTTCTATTCCCAAGGTTTTTCCGGAAGGTGGGTGAGTAAACTGAGGGAGAGCCATCAGCATGATTTAGGGGGAAATAGTTTCAAAGAAATGGCAATCAAGCAGCTCTAGTCTCAGATCAGTTCCTTCAGAAGCCAGTGACACAGGATTCTGTAGGATTTTGCTGACCTTTATGTGCAATATTTCACAAAGTGCACTCAGCCTTGCGCTTACCAGTGTGTTTTCTGCATTGTTGGTTGCATAAAAAGAAGCTCCCGTTTTTCATTGTGTGGTATTTTTTCTGCTCTCTCTTCCTTCCCCACATGTTTATTGAATCCTTTCTCAGGGATGCAAAGATGCCTTTGTTACTTGGAGGGCTGTGGGTGGGCTGGCTTTCAAGGTACTGAGTAGCTTTGTTAATTTTCAAAACTAATAATTTTCTTCAGGCCACTCCAGTGGCAGCAACAGGCTTCAAATTTGGCTTCCATGGAAACATACTGCCATGGTAACTGAAAGGCTTCCCTTCCCTCCCTTCCTTCCCTCCTTTATGTATGTTTAGTTACCCCTTCCAGATTCCATCAGGACTTTTAAAATTCTCCAACCATAGAAATTCACTTCTCTGGGAAGAACAAAGAGTTGTAAACCAATGGTGCCATTTCACTGTCATTGTTTTTTGGGGGAAAAAAAATCCCTCTTTCAAGTCTGGAGGGGGATGTCACTGAGACACAAATTCCCTTCCAATTAGGAAAAATCCCAACTCTAGAAGAAATGCTTCATCTTTAAATTGTCTTGTGGCAGCTTGCTGTCATGGGCTGCTTTGGGAAATTAGACTCTGCACCCAGCCCAACATCTGTAATACTGAGGAGGGTGAGAATTGACTCATCCAGAGGTTGGGAGCCACAGTACCAGTGTTTGGCTGGGTCTCTTCCAGCTAATTAATTTGACACCAGATTTTCTGTCGCTGCCTGTCACAGCTGCTTTCACACTAAGATTGGTTAGCAAAGTTTGGCAGGCTGACAGGCAGCCCCAGTTCAGCAACTTTGCTCTGATTCAGCCTGGAGTGGGAGGGAAGGGGGAATTGTGCCTCCTGGAATGTTTTGCTAAGCAAGAAGCAGGGCAAGGGCAAGGACTCTGCAGACCAGAGGGTACAGAGGACCTTGGGGTCAGGTGCTTTATGTTTTTGCTTCCTCTTTGATCCAGAACAAAGCTAACTGGCACCACATCTGATTAGAGTCCTGTGGCCAGTTCTGAGGCAGCACTCTGTGTGTATATGGGTGGGAATCTTGCTTCCCTCATTGTTCCCTTGCCCAAAATCATCACCCTCAGGACTTCAGATCTTTTATTTTCAGCTGCCTTTACAAGTGTAATGCCTGCACCCAGCTCTAGTCTACTTGTGGGGAAAGCAGAGCTGCCTCATCTATTTCCTGCTCCTTTTTTCATTCCTATTTTTCACCCTGATGTTCTTGCAGCAGCTCTAGATCCACTTGCTTAGCCAGGGGATGTTCCTGCAGCCTGCTTTGGAATGAAGTGGAGAAACAACCCCTGGAGCTACACAGGTGATTTCTGGAGACCTGTGAGGCTGCTCCTGCTGGTCACTAAGCTTTTCTGAGGGATTTTATTGGTGACAGTAACAATCCAGGGAGTTCTGGTGGTGCTGGATGAAGCAGATTGGCTTTTGTTCTGCTGGAGAGGGGAGGGCAGAATGGGCTGCACTCAGCACTGGTGGGATGATACAGGAGTGGACTCTATTGGATAATTCACAAGTGAGTGGTGTGTTCTGGGTGACATTATCCATGGGCACATGCTGCTTTCAGAGGAAAATATATTTCCCTGCCATGGAAAACTTTTGTGGAGCAAATGCTTTCTGTGCTCAGCCTAAGCACCAAGCTCTGGTACAAAGCTTCCAATTGACTTCAGCAAATGTTGCTCCCACACTGGCTGATTTCCTCTTATGCTGAGCTGTGTCATATCCTTGCTGCTCTACAGAGAACTCTTAACCTAGTTTGGGTATTTTCAAGCTGAGTTTACAGCAATCTCCTAATTGTCTCCATGCTAACTGGAGTACCACATCCAGAAATTCTTTCTGTATTTTGTGAAAAGTTCATGTCACTCCTGCCTTGGGAAGGTCCTGTTTATCCCCCATGTTCTTCCAGCAGCATAAGGATGCAGCTTTTCCTCATGACTGGCCTGCAACTGCCTCACACTGCTGTGATGTCCTGCAAAGCCATTTTTGGGGTGTTTAATCAGCACAGAGTGTTTCCCTCCCATCCCTGCCCCTGTTCTCAGATCCATTGCAATGAAGGGAAAGCAACTGTAAAATTGCCCCGTTCTGAGCAATTTACTTCAAGATTTACTTGAAACTAGAGCAGGTTCTTACTCCTGCAGGAAACACCATGAGGCTCCTAAAGGTTTGACAATCCCACTTTTCATTTTGGGTCTAAACAGCTTGGGCAGCTTTGAAGGCTTTAATCCCACTGTTTTTCACCAAATGTGCTGCTGGAGCAGCTGATTTCCCCATGCAGTTGCACTGCAGGAAGCCAGCAGTGATATCTGTTCTGGTGGCATGAACACAGTCCTAAGGCTCGGGCTGGAAATGCCAGAACAGTCCGTGTGATCCTCACTGGAAACCTTGCTGGCATAGCAATGAGCTCTGCTGCAGCCACAGGCTGCAGCTGGGGGATTTATAGGGGGAGTGATCAGATTAATGGAGCAGCAGTGGGAGTGTTCAATTGCACTGGCTTCTGATTAATCACCCTTGGCTGGAACATGTCAGCACACCTCTACTGCCAAAAGCAGTGCCCGAGGTGTGTGGAGCAGCAGGGCCTTCCCTTGAATCGATGGCAAGGCCATGTCCTCCCCAGCACCAGCACTTCACTCCTGCTTCGCTGATTCTGTGGAGAAATTTGCAAAAGTTTCAGCCAACTATTTGAATTTGAATTTTGCTTTTGAGCCTAAAAGAACTTGGGGTGATGAGAGAGACCTTTAGGAAATCAGATGGCTGTCGCCCTGTTCTTTTGAGAGTTTTAAAGTTCTTCTAAAAGTTTTCTATGCCTTCTGATGCTTACATATTTCTACTGAATTTTCTCACACTGTTCATGTCAATAATGATTGTTTTGCATTCTTCTTTGTGGGTGGAGAGAATTGATGGACCATTGGTTTTACCAGTGTGGTTGGAGAGGCGGCAATTTCATCCTCCAATCCACTGCCACTTTTGTAATTCTATATATGGTGGAGTCAGGAGATAAAATCTCTCTTTTGGTTCTTTTCTTCCCTCTTTTGCATCTGGCATCTGTGTGTGTTATTTCTTGTCATAGTGTGGCAGATGGTGACTTGGACTCATCTCCTTGATATGGAGACATCAGCTATCATCAGTAACATTGCAAACACTGCCACCTGAAAGTGATCCTGCTAGTGTTAGGGTGTTTTCCTTCCACACACATTACCCCAAAGAATGGTGATTCTAGGGGATCTCTGGGGAAGACACTAAGCTGGCAGCAGAGCTTCTCCAAGGTGCTCCATCTTTTTTGCACCAAGGCAGGTCATTGCCTTACACAGCACCCTGATGCCTCCCTGCTCCACAGAAATCTCTCAGCCCCCTGTGAAAGATTTCTCTGGTATTTTGGTATCTGCAGCCACTAGCTTGCTTCTGTTTATCCACTCCTTTCCTGCCCTCTGGGAGCAATAGACCAGAGGTCAAGTTTTCACAGCAAAAATTCTAATTGCTCCCTAAGAGCAGGGCTGGCTGCTGTTGTCTTTCAGCCCTGTTACATTACTAAGGTGCTCTTTAATATCATGCTTTGATATTTGGGTCTTCTTCTAAATAAGAGCTCAGTGTCATTACCAAATCTGCCTGGCCCCTCTTTCTGTCTGGGTCATCAACTAAAGTGATTTAATTGCTTCCATTCCAATGGAATTCTATTAATTACATTGCACCTGCTTTCTCCTCATTTGTTAGATCCTGTCCTGTCAGCATGACCATGGCATAGAATTCTGGCTTCTGTGCGGATTCCTCTCAGTTACTTTTGCACAAAATGTATGTATGACCAATCTCCTCACAAAAATATACACAAATCTATTTGTACAGTGTTTCTGGGTGAAAGGAAGACCTGCCTGGGAATGAGTGTGTGGGTGGCAGCCTGCTGCATAAGCAGTGCTGGTCTTTCAGGCTCTGCAGTAGCTAAAGGATGTGCTTTCCTGTCCTCTAGACTCAGGTTTTACCTTCCTAATATTATGTGCCAATTAATTATAAGCATAACTTAGGACATTTTATAAAACTTAATTCCTTTTGCTTTATCACAGGAAATTATATAAGCGGTAAGAAAAGTCAGAGATCTCATCTGTGTTTTTCTGTCTTCTTCCTAATATTTGAGTATTTTTGCTTTGACAAATCAAAATTCCTCCGCCTTTTGATTGCCAGTTGATATCTAAGTCACACAGTCCCTATTTATGCTTCAATACACACCCTTCTCCCTGTCCATGTTGCTTCTGGAGTATGAACAGTTCTCCATGCTCTTCTGTGCCATCCAGTCTGAATTCTGACTTCTGCAGAGGAGGACTTGGTCCATGATCTTGAGGCATCTCCAGGTTACCATCTCTGTTTGACCTCTCATCTCCCTCAAAAATTAAGATGGAGACTCCAGGTTTGCCCACTTGCACGCAGCTTCCCAGCAGTATGAGGATCCTCAGGATCTTCACCAACCTGCTTAATCCTGTGCCTGAATCAAACACTTTCACTTTTTAAGTTAAACAAGAACAGTTTCTGGGCGATCTTGACTTTCTCACAGAGTTTTTGGTCTGGTTCACAGCTTTGTTGTGGCACAAGATGTCACACGTCCTCTCCTCTTGCCCTCTCCTCTGCCGTGGGTGGTTAAGTTCCCCTGAATTACACAGTATTTTTTGCACGATAAGAACACACACACAGACTACTACTGTGACTCCTCATGGTGAGTTGATTCAATACTGAAAGCCCATGGCTGGATATGGAAGATTTCCAACACCACCAGTTACTCACAAACTGCACACAAACAGATCCCTTACATTATGGTTTTGGAAATATTTCCCCCTTGGGCTTCTTCATTATCAGTTCAAGACAGCAACAATACACTCCTATATCTGAGTTATGAATGCCAGCCTCTGTCTGCTGCTGTGCAGCCACTCAGCCTTGCTGGAGCTCCTTAGAAGGGTTTAATCCCAAAATGAGTTTTGAGGAATGCTGCCAAACTTTTACAGCGGCACCAAAGTCGATGAACTGCCCTTCCCTCCCTCCTCTTGTAGCTTTTTATTATTTTTATTTGTCATGTGTTTTTTCTTCTGTTGAATAATTCAGCTAATAGGCTGGCACTGGAGTGCTTGAGAGCTGCTCCCTAATGAGGGAAGCAGCTTGCCAGCTTTTTATCTTTCCAGTCGTTTGACTGCAAACCCAACGTTATTAACAAATCACCATGGAAGAGCCGTGGCAATACGGAACAAAATGTTGTTGTCTTAACTTAAGCGGGCAAGGAAGAAAAAGATAAACAAAATAAAAGAAACCCAAGCCCTGCCTGAAAAAACAAAGTGGGAAAGTGAAGCGTGCATGGAGGGAAGTGATGGTAATAGAAATCTCTTTGCAACCTCATTCTGTCTCAATATCTGCAAGCAGGAAAGTTGGATGGGAGAAAGGATGTTAACTTGCTGAAGAGACCTAATTCAGAGGATGAGTGTAGGTGTAGCTGTTGGCAGCTCTGTTTCTTGCCATGTTTTAATGAATAAAGGTTTGTATAGAAAGCCTTTATTTTTCTTTGCCAACTTTATTAGTTTTTTAAAAAGCTGGATGATTTATGGTCCATGTGATAGAGATGGGACTAAAAAAACATAAGTATGTGATGCCTTTTTGTACATTGCTGAATCTCCTTTAAAATTACATTGACAGCACTTTGCCTTGAGTTTGCCCAGATAAAGATCCACACTGACATATTTCAGAAAAGCAGTTTAACCTGTGGTCCTCTCAGCATTTGTCCTTTCCTGGATGCTCAAGGTTCAGCAGCTCTGGATGCCTGAGGAGTCCCACTAGGGAGGACATCTGCAAGGTCCCTCCTCTCCTTTGCAGGACAACAATGCCACAAGTGGGGAGCAGGCAGAAAGTCGAGCTGATGTGGCTCAGATGAGTCCCCTCCCAAGCCAGCAGCTTGTCTGACACCAAAACTCTCATCTCAGATTCCTGCCCAGTGAAATTCTGCAGCTGAACTAAAATTACACCAAGTGCTGCATCCAAGTTTGACATCGTGATGTGTTCTGCCACACAGGGAAGATACTCATCTTAGGGCCAAATTCTCACCCATGAATATAGCATGAGATGCTTAATTTGAGAAGAGGATTTTATCACAAAACTGACCTAAAAATATACATCTAAAAAACCCACACATGGCAAGGTCCCAGTTATACTGTACAAACATGGGTCCAGGAGATTCTGATCTCAGGAAGTGTTGTTTTCTCATCTCTTTCCTGCTATGTTGCCAGCATTTGCACAAAATGCAGAACTCTAAGCTGAATGGCACAGCTGGGCAAAATTTGGCACTTCTGAATTGAGCTAACCTGGCTTGATTGGAAAATAAAACCCCACTCATCTGGCCTGTAATTGCTATTAAAGGGTCCTTTGAAGATACAAGGCTGAGTTAAATCAACCTTGCTATATGGACATCCAGGGAATTGCACCAAATGAAAACGGTTGAAGATCTGACTTGTGTTTGCACTCAAAGCCTGGAGAACAGAAATTGAGATGAGCAAAAATGATGATGGTAAGGAAAAAGAGGGGAAAACAGACAAAAAGAGTGATTGAGAGCTCACGAGCATTGTTCAAAATGACCCCTCAGGGAATGCAAACTCACAATTGTTGCTTCTGGGAGACAGATCCCCTTTTGTTTGCATGGATGCATTGCTGAGCATGCTCCTTCTGCTTCGTGCTCGGTTTTAATGTCTCCTGTTCCACATCAGTCCTGCTCGTGTCTTAGTCCATCCGTCAGCTCCTGGAGGCAGGAGATGAAATACCCTTTGCCTTGCCTGGCAGGGATGTGTGTGATGTGAAGCCAGATGGCTGCCAAGAGGAGCATCTGACAGTGTCTCCACATTATTAAACTGCAGCTGCTGTTTCTGCAATCAGAGGTGATGGGAGGGTTCCCAGCAGCAACCAGGAGCAGATGGGCAAAGAGGCACATGTCTTGGTGGGGTGTGATTTAAATCCACTGGGATGGGGTGTGCTCAGTCCCACTGCAGGCTTTGGCTTTCTGTCGGACAGTGGGATTATAGGAGTGGGTTTATTCTGCCTGCCCATAAAGGTGGTGACCAGGAGCTTGCTTTGATGCACCAGTGTGATCCCACTCTAGCTGGTTGAAGCCAAACTGATTTCTGTTGTTTCTTGCTCTTTCTTCTTTGTTTTCCTCTTACTGCTGCATTACCTTACTAAAAATACCTAAAATCATATCATTTTCTGAGCTGCTTCCTCTGCTTATTCTTGTTCCAGGCACAAACATCTATCTCTCTCTAAACACCTCTCTCCTCTGCCCAAATTAAGTCATTGCTTCAAAGTAGAACTTCATCTTTAGGGAACCTGTTATTCCATAGTCCTGACTTGCCTCCCCCTGAGTTAACAGTAGATTTGGCCATCAGGACAGGGGTCTGCCTTGGTAATAGCTGCAGGGAAGGCTGACAATGCCATCACCCTCTAAGTGGGATGTTGGAACTTCCTGGCTTCTTGCTGAGAATTAGAAGGGCTGGTTTGGGTCAAGCTGAATCCTGTAACTCTGGATCCTTTTTCAGTCAGAGGCCAGGAGGACATGTTGAAAGAAGAAATGTAATTACTGTACTTTTCCTGCTGGTAACCCCCAGCCTTTGGCAATCAGCAGCTTAAGGACTTCATGTGTGCTGTGCAGCCTGGAAAAGGCAGAGATGTTGGTGCCTTTCTGAAATGTAAAGCAGACCTCCTATGCCATGTTTCCCTCCTGTCTGATTCACCCATGCCACAGTGCTCCTGCAGCCTCATGGCTCAGAAGACAGGCTGAATTTCAGCTGATGCTTTCTTGAATCAGGATGTTTTGGGTGGCTCCTGCTGGTGATGGGTTTTGCTGTGTGCTGTCTCCTTGGCAAGCTGTCCACTAGATTTGGATTGACAGCAGAGGTGTCAGAATGTGGTGTTCTGGCTGGGAGCTTTTCATGGAAAATCCTGCCCTCCAGGTAAAAGGAAACAACAAACAAACCAACAGCCAGCTCAAGAGTCATTGTAAAAAAGACCCTCTGATGAAATTAAGTTAATGTAAAACAATGGAGCTGTGTTGATGATGTAATGAAAACTATCTCAGAGTGGGAGAGGATCTGGCTTGTCATTTTGGGAGGCTGTAGAGGTGACAGTGGCCTGAGGTGGTACCTGACTTGTGACCACTGCCATGGTTTAACCCCAGTGGGAAGTTCAGCTTCACGCAGCTGCTCACTTCCCCTGTGTGGGATGGGAGGCAGAACTGGAAGAGTAAAAGTGAGGAAACTCATGGGTTGAGTCAAAAACAGTTTAACAGGCAAAGAAAAAAAGCCATGAACACAAGCAAAGCAAAACAAGGAATTAATTCACCACATGCCATGGGCAGGCAGGTGCTCAGCCACCCCCAGGAGAGCAGGGCTCCATCCTGTGTGATGGTAACTGGGAAAGGCAAATGCCATCTCCCCAAAAATCTCCCCTTCCTTCTTCTTCCCCCAGCTTTATATGCTGAGCATGACTCATGAGCATGGTGTGCAACATCCCTCTGGTCACTTGGGGTCAGCTGTCCTGACTGTCCCCTCCCAGCTTCTCATGCACCCCCAGCCTGCTCACTGGTGGGATGGTGGGGAAAGCAGAAAAGGCCTTGACTTAGTGTAAACAGTGCTTGGCAACAACTAAAACATCAGTTAGCAACATTATTCTGCTGTTAAATCCAAACCACAGCACTATATCAGCTACTTGGAAGAAAATGAACTCTATCCCAGCTAGAAGAGAGCACGTCCTGAAACCAGGACATCACCAGGACACCTGGATTCCAGGGAACATTCTCAAGGGTTGATATCAGAGCTTTTGCACTAGGACACAGAGGATTTTTCCCTGTGTTTCTTCTACAAAGGAAGCTTTGTTTCTGGAATGGGATGAAGAATGAGCTGACAGGTAGTTTAGGACGGGGTAAGGTCCTTCTTCCAAAGGAAGATATGGAATTTGTACCCTGTCCTTTCCCTAGGATGTCAATGGGCTCAGTTACACTGCACACGACAGCTGTGCATGGAGCTGTTCTGTGCATGTCTGAGATCAAGTCACATTTGGTTCTATTTTCTCAAAAAGTCTATCCCCCATTTTAAAGGGTCTTTTTTTTACATTTAGTTACAGCCACGCATGCAATTGCATATTTTCCATGCATGTGTTTGCACATACAATCACCCTAATTCGGGGTGTAGCTATTTCCTATCTGTTGTGATCTGACTACAGCAGAAATTAAAATAAAGATTAGATTAGTTACCGTGGTAACAGCTGCCCTTACTTCATATGACGCACAGATTCTGTGAAGCAAAGGAGCACATATCAATTTGTGCTCTTAATTTTTGGGACACTCGGGGCTCAGCTCTCCCCAGGAGGTCCTGTGATGACAGCAAGTGATATCTTCCCATTCCCAGCAGGCTTATCCTCTTTGACGTTCAGTTCATAAAAGCTTCAGAGATGCTGACACCATCTCTTGGTAGAAACAATCTAATTTTCATTTCAATTTATTTCTTGAAACAACAACAGCAACAAAAGGAGCAGGAGAATGAGGAACAAAGTCTGGCCTAGGGGGTAGTGAGGCTGTGAGAGGGGTATTTGCCTCCTTGGGAAAGGGAACAGCCAGGATCTCACAGTGCATCAGTGAGGAGGCTGAGTGGGTTCTGTGGCTAATAAGTAAATGCTAATGAGGGGGAGAATTGTCACATAACATCAACGGGCATGAATTAGCAAAGTGTGCAAAAGAGAGGAACTGTCAGATGTGCTGGGCACTCGGTTCACTTGTTCTCATGGCTGCACATCGAGGTTTTAAATGTTTCTGCTTTGGATTGAAGAAAAATGAACAGCCTTGAGTGGATGCAGTCAGACTAATGATGTCTTGTGGTGTGAGACGTCACTTGTTGCATCTCCCAGCCATGGGATTTTTGGAGGTGTAGGATGAGATGAATTGTTGGGTCTGCAGGAGAAGAGCACATGAAGAGATAACACACTTGGCTGCAGTCAGTGATTGCTGCTGTGTTTCTGCACACTCCACAGGGATAATGGGTCCTTTGGGTTCTCCCCCTCGGGCACACATTCATGTTGTGTTTCAATCTGCATCCTTGGTCCTTCCTCAGATTTATTCCAGAGCTATCACTGGACCCAAAGCTGCACTTTGCAGTGCAAAGGGCACAGCTGTGAGCCTGCCTGTATTAAAAAGGTGAGAGAGGAAGGTCTGGGGGGTGTCCTGCCCGCACTATTCCCACATTTCCTGCCCATTGTTCCCTGCCATTTTTGTCTCTGTCACCCTAACAAAAGTATTTTAAGCCCTCACTTCCAGAAGAAACTGCTGCCCTTGGGTATTAGGTATCTTGCTCAGACACAGACTGAACAACCCACCAACCTAAAAACCCACAGACCTTGGCAGGCTGTTTTGAAAAGGGGAAGTGGAAAATAAGCTTAAAACCTCTTCAGTTCTCTGTATCTGGCTTGCTCAAAAAATCAATCCCTGTTGATCAGTCTAGCAATGTGTGAACCTGCCTGATAGCACACCTCAGCCCTCTCAGCTGGAAGCCCAGCTCAGGGTTTCTTGCAGCCTTTTCCAGAGATGCAGAATGTGGCACCTGCTCGTCCACTCTGGGGAGTGGGAAACATCCTGGGGCTTCTCAGGACTGGATCTAACAAAGCTGTTCCTAAAGCTTGCATGGGAACCAGAGGCTCTTGTGAAATGTCAAAGCTTCCCTTGTCCTGATTTTCCCTTGAAAAACATTTAGGGAGAACTTCCTTTGGAGCAGTGGCATAACATGCTGAAAAAGGACAAAACGTCCCAGCTCACACCAGAGGCAGCACTATAGATCGAGGTGTCTGTGCTGTCACAGCTGTAAGAACAGAATATATTATGAGTGATAATTATATTAATTAAAGTTGTGCTGCTGTTTGTGGGAACATTTCCAGAGAGGAATGCAGATTTTCTCCATTGTTTTATCTCCAGACAGAAGCTGGAGGCCTGACAGGGGCCGAGTTTGTACAGCACAAGAACATACGTGCTGTGATTTCTGAAATGTAACAAAATACACAAAGTATTTTAAAAATGCAATCACCAAAAGCAGTATTCCTTTCTTTCGGATTGATTCCCTAGAGATTTTGAGGCATGAAGCATGTTTGATTTCCCTTGGACCCTTAACTTGAGCTATGGACTCAGATACTTTGTGCCTCAGTTTGCCTCCAGTGTCAAGAAAGGAAATGTGATAATTAATCTTCCCATCTCCTTGTTTAATTTGGGACATTCTCTCTTCAGCACCTTAGCCTGTGTTTTTACATAGCCCAACACAAAGTGTCTGTCACCTTTTCACTCTAACAAAGCAATGTCAGCACTAAAGGGGTGCAGCTCTGCATGGCCTGGGAGGAGCCTTGGACTGTGCAGAGCCCATCAGGCTCTGGGGATGAGCTGTGCTGTTCATCGACCTTGCAGTTTCTCCTCCTTTCAGCCCCTCCAGCTCAGCTCAAACCCCCAGAGCCTTTCATGGGGAGCACTGCTGTGGGTTTCACAAAGCTCTCAGTGCTGTTTGTTCCTTGCTCCTCCTTCCCCAGGAGCTAAAACAAGGCACCATCTCCAAGGGGCAAGGTCCTTGATTGTGCAGCCTTGGGAGGAGAGGGCAGCTGGAGCGGGAGGAATGAGCTGGCTCTGCACACAAGTGCTCTATTTATGGGCTGTTAAGGACTCTCTTGGAGTGCTGGCTGGCTCCTCACGGGGGCTGCAGAAAGAATTGTCTCTTCTGCTCCTGGCTGGACTGCGGGGTACATGTGCCAGCCCTGCTCTCCTACCGATGCCATCACCCCAGCTGTGTCAGCATCGAGCCTTTACAGAGCAGCCTCACCCTGACCTGGCCAAGACCACCTCGTTTCCTACCTGCATTCACTTAACAGTAGCCAATCTTAACATTTCTTCAGCAAAAGAATTCCTCCCTCTCTGCCTAGCAGCCTGATTTCTTGAAAGCTTGTAGGGACAGAACCTCTCTCCAGAGTGGCTGGGGGTCTTATGAGCTATTAGAGAACCACATCTTCTTCTGCTCTGAGCATCTGGATAGTTAATGCAAAAGGTGAAGAAGGTGGAGAGGCCAGATCTAGTAAAACCTTAAATAACCCCCTCCTTTAATTAAATGTCATTTGTATAAGTGGCAAAAGCTGGTGCAGGAAGGAAAATGTGTGTGCTGTGTGCAGGTCAGCAATGCTTGTGTTTGCCTGCTCTCTTCAGCACCTGGCCTTGTATTGGCATTCCCTCTTTGTCTCACCAGAATGAGAAAACCTGTTGAGCTCCCTCCCAGCTTCTGACTTAAAGAAGAAGAGTAGAAATAGATCTTGGGACTGGAAAAGGGGCTTTGTGAAGACTTTCCTGCTGCCCCAAGGTAAGCTTGGTGCATTTTTAGGATCAGCACATGTACTTTTCTGCATTACCAGATGCAATAATGGCTCTGTGTCTTTACAAGCAGCAGATTCATATTGATCAGTTGGTGTATATGGCTTGCTACAGAGAGAGAAAATGAGGACAAAGGCCTGATCAGTATGATTTGGGTGAGGGAGAGTGGCTGGGAAAAGAGCAGTTTTAGGTGTCAGCACCTCTTGGAGGGACTGGAGCCTGTCCTGAGGAGCAGCTACAGCTGCACTGACCACAGTGGTCGTGCCCACCCCAATAATGTTTGCAAGGCCTAAATGTGGGACACAGACCTGGCCTTGCTCATCAGAAGCAAAGGAGCAGGTAGCAAGGTGTTTGTGATATCCTACATGTTCTCCCTCACTGCTGCAGCCCCTCGCTTCCACTCCCCCAGCAGCTCTGGCTTAGCAGTGTCCAAAAGATTTAGTGCAGCCACACTCACTATTGCTCTCCCTAATCTTCCCATTTCCAGGGACATCCAGCTCTCTCTTTGTTTTGCTGCTGTTTGGTGTACCAAAGACTTGAGCCTTTCCATCTTTAAGCTTGATACCTTTCCGAGCTAATGTAATCTAATGCTTACAGCAGTTTTCTGAGGCACAATGTGTTGTCCTCGCAGTACAAGCTGTCTCTGTTGGCTCAAAACTGCAATAACAATTATCTTTAATAATCTTTCTTGTTCAGCTTGTATAAGGGAGCTTAACTACAGAAGATGAACTTGAGAATTTTCCTAGCCCACGTCTGACACGATCCCAGGCTGGCTTCTAATTCCTACCCCTTTGTAATAATTAGTTGGTGGTGAAACCTGAGTGGAAGTTGTCTGGGCTCAGAGAGCTGATGTTTGCTTCCTAGGACATATGAAAACAGGAGGACTGTGGGTAAAAAACACCAGGTCACTCTGCTCTCCCAAGACTTACAGAGAGACAAACAGCAGCTTGTCTTCATCCTGAAATCATCACTTGCAAAGTTAGAGCTTCACAGGTGGGATGTGCCAGCTGCAGCCTTGGCAAGAGTTCCTGAATCGGTGGCCACAGAGTTCAGCTCAGCAGGTGATGAACGTCTGTTTCCATCTTTCTAGGCACAGATCTTCACCAAAACCAGTCACAAAGTGTTGCTGTGCCTCGTGGCAGCCTTGCTCTGCCCACAGCCCAGGAGGGTGTGAGTTATGCATGGAGCAGAGGGAGGAGACCAGTGTGGGGTTCAAGGAGGCTGTGGGTGGGGAAGAGGGGAGGGAATCACGCTGGTACCAAAGGGTGATGGAGCCCTGAGAGCTCAGGTCTGGCAGGATGGGCTGGGATGGTGTTTTGGGCTGAAAGGTCCTTGGTAATGCCAGACCTGTCTCTCCCATCCTCACACCTACAGCCAAAGGGGTGCTCTGATGGGAACTGCTAGCCACAAAACTGCCTTGTGTCATTGAAAATCAGGGAGAAAGAGGAGACAAACAGCATTTCTCACACATCTGCAGAGTGCAGGCACTGGGGATTGCATCTGGGCTATGGGAACATTAGAGTATCCTGATTTATAAAGGGCTTGCAGGCTGAGAACAGGTTGCCTTTACTCCTCTGCTTTCTGTGGGTTCACCTGTGTGTGAGCTGAGCTGTTGTTTGACAGAAATTGCTTCTGACACTGTTTATGTCTCTGTCTGGACCTAGGAGACCTGAGTGAGCGCCCACACAGCTGGAACGCAGTGGGGGTGGGAGCCTGCTGTGCTGGAGACTAGGGATTGCACTCCAAAAAGCATGAAAAATAGCTAGAAAAGAATGTCTTCAGAAGGGTCTAAAATACAGTGCAGTGTTGCTGCCCAGCCAAGGAAATTTTACAGAAAGCAAAAGAAAAAAAAAAAAGGTAAAGTGTCAGCTTGGGCTCATTTTACAAACTGGCCTGAAGTCAATCTGAGTCCTTCACAGCCCAGTGAATCCCCCTCAGGCACTGTGTCTGACCTGTCACATTCCCTGCCTGCCCATGGCAAACAAAGCTCAGCAGGTGTCAGAGCTGATACCTCACTGTGGATTCCTTTTCCAAACAAACCAACGGCTGTCCTGGTCTCAGACATACTGATTTTCCCCCTATCCCAAAACATCTAAGCAGCCAAATAGATCTTGTTATTTACGCTGGGGGGTTGCAGCTCTCCTTCAGAGTCTAAAGCAAGCTTTAAAATCCAGTTTTTCTTCAGGAGAGAAGTCTTCAGTTTGGAGTCATGTTTTTGTGTGGGCTTGGTGCTCTCGGGCCTGCAATCTGCTTGGGGTGTCTGTGGGTTTTACACCGGGTGCAGTTTCCTTCAGGAGCTGCTGAAGCCTTGTAGGGGCTGGTGCTTCTGTGGGATCTCTGCAGCCATCTCCAGGCTCCAGGGTCTCTGCTGGAAAGCTGCAGAGAAATCTCTGCCCTGCTTAATCCACATGCCAGCAGGCTGTGGGATCTGGTGCCAGTCCTTGGGCAGTCTAGGAGGAAAGAAAGCATCCAGCCTCTGCAAAAAAAATCAGCTGAGATTCATGAGATCTAAAAGGCTTTGTATGGTTTTCTTGGTGCAAGAAGGGTTTGAAAAGCTTCTGCTCAGCTCTGCCTGGTTCTGCTCCTCACATCTCTGCCCAAGGAACTCTGGAATCCAGTGCTGTGCTGTAAATGCAGAGCAGAGAGCTTCCTACCTTGAAAAACTGGGACTTTCTGGTGTGGGTTGGGATTTCTGGGTTCCAAGTGGGTCCCCGGTGTGATCTGTGTCCCTGCATTGTTCCTGCCACGTTTTATCTCTGGTCTGTGTCTGTCCTGGCTGTGCTGTGATTTGTACTGCTGCTGTTAGCAGCAGGAGGCAGGACACAGGTTATGGTCAGTGTTTTCTCTGTGAAATCAGCAGCTCTCCTGCCTGTGCCCCAGCCTGGCTGTGGATGTGTTTCTCCCTGCTCTGGGCTAGAAGCAGCACCTGTGTAGCAGTCAGCTCTAGATGATACTTACTGGGCAGCCTGCTTAACAAATTACAGCTTGGGCAAATTAAAAGCAAATGGAAACAAGCAGAAGGGGTGGTTGCTGGCATTTTCTCAGAGTATTTAATTTTTGGGCTGATTCCTGCTGTTTTTCTCCATCTTTTACACTGACTTCCTCCTCTCACTTTGCTGCAGAGGGATCTCTGGATGCCTGCTGGGCTTGAGGGAGCCGTGTACAGTGAGAGGAGGCTCAGAGCATCACCTCTCCCTTGTCCCAGCCCCACCACACCTGGCTGCTCACTGATTGCCACACACCCATGGTTGGTCTGAAATGAGAGTCCTGAAATGCCTGGGCAGAGGCACATGCCTGGTGCTGGGTCCATCTGCACGGGTATCAATAAGTTATAATTAATATAATTATAATTAATATAATTATATTAATATAATTATATTTATTTGGCCGGGCTATTATTTTTTTTTGGCTGGGTTTCCCTCAGAACTGAGGCTCACATGGTGCTGCTCATGAGTCTTTGTGTGTCTCCCTGCTTTGCTTTTGCTTCTCTCTCTGCTCATCTCTGCTCTGTGCTGAGGGTGCCCTGCTCTTGCCCTTCCTTGTCCTGACTCCTGCTCTCACAAGCTCTGGGGGTACAGCTGGGAGGGACCAAATAAAATACTCATTTGACTTCTGCTCTGGCAGATGAAAAAGCCACATCAAAACCTGAATCAATGTGTGGGGCAATTCTGTCTTCTTTGGAGGGACCAGCAATCAATCCAAGTGCTCTGGCATAATGCTGAATCCCTCAGAGATTCCTGCCACCCCAAAAGGGGCTTCTCTCCCCCTATTTTTTCCTCCTGCCTGGAGAGCAGAGAGAGCTTCCAGCACACCCAAGAAAGAAGAATTTATCTCTTCTGGAAATGAGTACTGAAAATATAAAACTTTGCAGCAAACCCATAAATTCCCATGTAATGTTTCCTATGAATTCTCCTGGATTATACTGCAAGTTTTATTAATGCTTTCTAACAAACCCACCACTCGTGGTACCATAAGTCAGTCATACACTATCTGGGAAATTGTGTTGCATTAATAAAGAAAAAAAGTTTCTCCTGCAGTCAATCCTTCTGCTCCTCCCTCCCCACACAGACACTTCTGCCACTGAAGGGTATCAGAATCAGCTTTATGTTGTCTATAAAACAGGTTATTGTCAGTTCAGTCCCTCTGCAGCTGTTTCTATTCCTCTGGCCATTCAGATCGCTTCAGACTTGGAGCAAAATGCAGAGCAGCAGAGTTTGTGTCTGGACAGATGAACCAGGGGGATGGAGAGGCTCAAAACACAATTAGCCATGTGTTGCAGGAGGGCTGAGCAAGGGGCAGAGACATCGTGTCTTTCCAAAGGTGCCATGTGGGATTCAGGGCAGGAAGAAAAAGGCACATCCCCACATTCCCAGAGTCACAACAACCTGTTCTCAGTGCCTGGCTGGTGCAGGAATCCCTGTTCTGTGCTGTGGGTGGTGTGGTGATCAACAGGAGCTGAGTAAAACCTCCTGACCAGGAAAAACAACCAAAACCCTGCTGTATGATGAACGCAGGGAGGGCTCAATCTGCAAGTGGCTGTGGATCCCTGGGCTGCTCCAGAGCCCCTTGAGAGTCTCCCTGCTGGGAGCTGTGGTCACCAGGGGCCCTGGGCCTTGGCTCCCTGTCAAGGGTGGGCTGAGGCTGTACAGGAGCAGATTTGGAGGAAGCCCAGTGGTGAGTCAGATGAGAAAAGCATCTCTGTGTGCTGCCCTTGTGCACCCCAGGATGAGCTGCTGGATGATCCCTGGAGGGAGCTGTTGGAATTTGTGGTATTGATGATTCTGAGATTGTAAAAAGTTTCTGGTTTTCTGCTTTGTTGTTAAAGAAGAAGTCATAATTTGTTTGTGCTGATTTTTAAGGTTGTTTATTCTTGTTTATCTATAACACATTTTGCTGCCCTGCCCTAGGTCTGTCCTGCAGGGCAGCGTGTGGGGCTCTGCCCTCAGTGGGATGTTATAAACATTATATACCAGAAACTACATGTGCTGTATTTACAATAACGTGCCAATATCTATTACTTACGTTGAACAGTGTGTCTCCAACCTAAACTAATACAAAAATGCCAACACTACAGTGAAACATGGAGGGCATGAAGGAGAAAAAGGACAAGACACAATTTCTTCTATCTTGTCCTCTTTGAACCCCTAATCTAGAAACCTAAAATTTTACTTTTGCACCTGTGCCACGCTTAATTATTACTTACATTAAACACTCAGAGCTTGTAATTCATCCTGTAAGATGGAAAACTCTTTTCCATGGACAGAGATCACAGACAGTGTCTCTGGGGGCTCTGTCCAGGGGGGTTCCTGACCCCTGCCAGGGTCCCAGACCTGCCAGGGCAGCCAGAGGGAAGCCCTGGATTCCCACAGGAAGCAAACAAGTGAACTGAACTGGGCCCAAAATGCCAGAAAACATCACTCTGTCTAAGCCAAGGGCTGAACTGTTTCCTTAGCAGTGAGGATGTTGCTGTGTTATGGGGGATAAAGAGTTACACCCAAAATAATGCTCATAGATTTCCAGGTATTGATCTGGCTTGGCTTGCAGGTCTCAGGCCTGGAAAATAGTCTTGAATGGTTGTAAAAGGTATAAATTACTTTAAATTAATCATTGATTTAATCTGCCTCTCCAGAACCTGGGATCACCACGCCGTTGAATCAGGAATAAGCTGCAGTTGCATATAAAGAACTCTTTGAAAAATGCACATACTCAGTACTCTGTCTTTCTGCTCTTTCTATGAAGCACACACCATTTCCCACTGAGATGAGTAGGTGTTGTACAAGCCCCAGCAGCGAGCAGAAAATCTCACAGGAAAGTGCCAGTGCACTTTCAATCCACCCAGCACCAAATTGCACCTGTTTGAGCACGTAGGGGAGCCAGCAGCAGATTCCTCCTGTGGAGTAAAATGTGGTATCTGACCAGAGGGAAGAATGATGCTCTCTGACTCCGATGATTTCAGAAGGCTAATTAATTACTTTATTACACTATATCATACTATAACTGTATTACACTATCTTACACTAACAAGAACTATCACTAACTAACTAGAAAAAATGTTTTTTCTACACCTCTGTGGATCCAGTTGGTCCATGAATCCAAAACACCCTCACCAGAGCCCAGTCAAACAATCACCTTGGGTAAACAATCTCCATGCCACATTCCACATGGGCACAAATGGGGAGCAGCGAATGAGATAAGAATTGTTTTGATTCTCTTTTCTCTGCTACTCTCACAGCTTCTCTCAGGAGAAATCCTGAGAAAGCCAAGTCTCTCTCTGTTCAGAGGGTATGTGAATACCACACTCCCAGAAGAAATAGGGATAGGGAGAGCATTTGCCTCAAATTTTATAAAATGGGGTTAAATGTGACAAACACTCAGGTGAGCCAGTGATCCTCCCGTGCCTGGGGATGCCCTGATATCCTCGTGGGTGATATGGTGGTAAAAGGCTGGAGACAGAGAAGATGGGGGCTGTTGGTAAGATGAAGCTTGTCAGGAGAAGCTTGGGGAAGGTGCTGGAGACCATTTGAAGAGCTTCTTCCCTGCCAAAGCAGTGCTGACTACTCTTGTGGGCAGCTTGGGAGCTGGGGGAGCAGAGGGGTATGGCTGAGGGCACACATACGTCCTCCTCAATAATTCCATTGGAGGAAAGATGACAGCAAGGTGATGGCTAGGCTAGAAAACTTACTAAGGGAGCAGAAAGGAGCAGTGAGGGAAATGCTTAATAATTCACAGACTTCTGTAAAGATGTGGCAAGTCATGGAGCTATTGCACTTAATGAGGCAGCAGTCATGAGCAGGCTCCTTCCAGCACTCCCTGAGAATGCCCCAGACCTCTGTCTTGGGTGCAAAGGGAAACACATCAGCTGAAAGCTCTCCCTGAGGTATCTAATGAGGTGCCCCTCGTTAGCTGAATCTCCAGAGCTGCCTCTGTGTGTGCCATGCACAGTGACACAGATGCATGGTGCTGCTAACACAGCTCAGCCCCTAATTGGAAAGGGATGGGAGTGTGCAGGGTCAGATCCTGAGAAGGGATGAGAGAAGCAAGTCTGCATGGAAAACAGCAGCAGCCATTAGGAAGGGGGTTTCTTTGGTGGAGAAACACTCTGTGCTGGCTGGGCAGGGGCCACAGGTCAGAACTGCAGTTGAACACTTAAGCAGAAGCTCAGATCCCCATCCCTGTCTCTGAGGAGGCAGAGGAATGCTTCCATGCCCCCTGTCCTCTTTTCGAGCAATGAATGATCCATTAAAGAGCACAAGTGAAAGGTGAAGGGGAACCTTGTGTTCAGAGGAGACTCTTACACTCTTTCTATACAGTCACAGAAACACAGTCACAGAAACAGTCTTACAGTATCTTTCCATCAGTTGGGTTTATTCACTTTTCTTTCTCTTCCTCAATCGTGTTTGCAGCATCTCAATCTTTTCAGAAAAGCAACATCATGGCAACTTCATCCTGTGTCCAAACACTTTGCAGTATTTTTTAGGGCAATCTCTCACTTGCTGGGCGTGAGAAATGGCTTCAGTTCCACCCTGGCTTCACCAGGTCCTGCAGCTCTTTCCTCAGCAGTTTGCTTTAGCACCTCCCTCACTCAAACCAGTGCTGGCCAGGCTTTCTCTCCCAGCTCCAGTGTCTTACCCTCAGCCTGAGCTGCTGGTTTTTTCATTGCACATCTTCAAGATGTTGGATACGTGAACTATTTTTTCCCAATTTGCTTAAAATGGTGGTGAATAATTCTAAGCACCACTTCTACTGCCCAAGGAATAGATAAACAGTGACTCCTCACACACACAGGTTAAGTGTCCTTACGCTCTTTTTAGAAATGATTCAGTGTGAAAAAGTGTGAAACCCTTTATCTTCTGCAGATCTTAGTGCTCAGCTAGTGGCTGCCAGTCCTCTTGGCAGTGGGATGGGGTGGGATGTTCACAGTATCTTTGCAGTTGTGCTGTTTCTCTGCATGATGCACAAACTCTGGGAAGCCTCTGCACCTCAGTTTCCTCCTGTGCAAATGTGTATCACCATTCCCCTGTGCACTTTGAGACAAAAATCCCTTATATCCATGTCTCCACTTGGCACACAGTCACACATTTGGTCCCTGAGCTCTGTGGAAAGGCTGAAATGTTAGTGGTACAAAAATCAGACTGAAAGGTGATGAGGGAAGGGCAGTGTGGCTGTGACACATCTGTGCTGCTGGAAAAGTGCTCCTGGTAAACCAACATCTGCTTTCAGCAGCACTTTATGATTTCTCAGCTCTACACGTCTTGCTAAAGTGTGTATCAGATTTAATCAGAACTTCACTTAGTCCTGGAGGTGATGATAGCTGAGCACCCTGTGTTTAATTCTCACCTGGTTTGAATCAGGCTGCTGGGTGAGGAGTTAGCAGGGTCTCACTGATGCTCAGGGCAGCTTTTCCCTGCCTGCACTGTGCGTGTGGGATGGGAGAGGGAATTAGTGCAATTCCAGTGAGTTACAAAATTAAATATCATTACACAGTGTCTCCAGAGAGGTGTCTCTGTCTGGCTCCTGTGCCCATCAGTTATTCACCCAGCTGTAGCAGGTGAGCAGCACTTCCTTGTGTCTGCTGGCAGAGCTCCAGGCTGATGGTGCTCACCCTGCTCCAAACCCACCATCACAACACCTCCTGCCATGTCTGTGGAACGTTGTCACAGCAGAGAGGGGCATCTCCTACCTCACTGGTTTGTGGGCCCCATCACTCTGTAAGTGCTGTGGTGACACAGGAACCTCTGCTGTGTGCCTGTTGTTTGAAAGAGGTGCCTGCACTTTCCAGGAGCTGGAACTTGTTTGTCTTGGGATACCTCACCTCTCTCTTCGGCTGCTGTAGATAAAACTCTTGCAGAGTTTTCAGATCACAGTGCTGCTTTCTGCTGAGGATCTGATGCCAAAGCCTGCTCAGTTAATCATGTATGAGCTGCTATAGTTTTCACAGCACATAATTTTTGTGGGATTTCTTTTCCTTCTCTGGATCCTGCTCTTGAAGGCATTAGCTGCACATCTACCACACACAGAGCATCTCAAACCTGTGGGAAGCAGTGGCTCCCTATGGACCTGTGGGTGGCCATGGGGACTTGCAGGGGCTGTGCTTCTCTGTATCTGCTACAGACAAAACCAGGACTTGTTGTCTGTGGTGTCTGAGGCCTGAATCCCTCCTGACAGCAGGTACTTGGAGGGAGAGGAGAAGCTGTTCATTGTGTCCACTGATGACGCTGGGTGGGTGATGTAGGAACTGAGAGGCAGAAAGATTAAGTGTATTAGGAGAGAGGCTTTGTGGCAGAGCTAATGAGTTGGAGTCAAGTGCTTTAAACAGATGCTTCCCTGGTCACTGTGTAAAATAAAACTTGTGCAGGCAGGTGCTAGGCAGGGTTTGACGTGATGACCTTATAACCACTTCACTGAAGGATGTGATTAATGACCTGTGCTTTGTCATGCTATATAACTTGATATCCCATATTGAGGTGGCAGACATCTGCTCTCTACAGAGGGTGAATACTCACAGGACAGCATCCTACAGACCTTGTTCACAGCCTGCTGAAGTCACTGCAACTTCCATGAAGTTCTGTGGGATCTGGATAAGCCCCAGAAGGATCCGAGCAGTTTGGTTCTTTATGCACCCTGCAGCTGAGGAGGGAAGATACTCACTGAAAAGCTTTTCAGATCTTCACATAAGAACTTCTAATTCTGATCTTTAATTGTCACTTAACTCTTGCCTATTTTGCTGTGCTGAAGAGTTAAGGACTCACCTTGAGAAGTGTTTTACTGTTATACTGCAGATCAAGACATGGGGGACCCAAGAGTTTTTGCAAGCCACTAGAACTTAGATGACACCTGTGCCCAAGCTGTTTGATATTTTGAAGGGACATGGACTTGTCACCCTGACATTGCTTTTCTGCCTGTATTTCCAGGTCCCAGTCATCCTTGCAGACTCTGGGCTACCTTGTAAAGCCTCGGCTCTTGGGTGAAGACTTTTGGATGAGAAGCAAAAATGTCATCACCCTAAGCAGTGACAGACTGATCAAGGACATGCCTCCTCCTCAGACAGAAACACCATCTGTTCATGATGTTGAGTCTGACATCCCTCAAAGCAAGATTTTCCAGGAATCCAAACGGGTGAGAGAAAAGTGATTTGTGCTGCTGGTAATTAGTACCTCTTGTGGTCTGGCAGCATGCTACAAGTTGACCATCAGGTGGATGCAACAGGCACAAATTCAGTTTCTTTTTGTTGGCTCACAAAGCAACAGCAGATCTGTTCCAAAGGGTGTTCTTCACATCCAGGGACAGGATGAATGTGAAAAGCTATTATTCCTCATTTTACTCATAGTATCTTGGCCTGCTTCCACTGGGAAATTGATTCTGTTGGTCAAAATCACCATGTGGCTGCTTTTCCCCACAGGGATGAGAGAAGTGAACGTATTTGCATCTGAGGCTTCCAAGAGCACGTTTGCAGTCAGGCTCTGATGTTGTGCATGGCTGAACTGGGCAGCAGTGCCTTGCTCAAAAGGCTTCTGGAATGCCTGGATGGACAGGAAAGCTCCGTGGGCAGGACAATGGATCCCTGTGTGGAACTGGTTCCCAAGAGGATGATGGATACATGTGGTCCATCATCCACAGTCAGAAAGTGGCACGGCTGGCTGGCCTTTCCCTGTGTGCAGGGCTCAGCCCCAAGAATGGTTATTGCTTTCTCTCAGAATCCATCATCTTTTTTCCTTCATCATCAAAATTCCAGTGCTGGTTTGTGATGCCACCTGGATCCCATCCTGGGGAATGTTTCCAAATTCACCTGAGGCATACTCCCAATAGCAGAGCATAAATCCTCTTGGAAGGACAGTTCCTTGCTCACTTGATGCCTCATGTCTGGGGCCTCGTGTACATCTGTGGTTCTTGTGGTGCTACCCAAAACCAGGTCAGATGTATTTGTGTATTCTTCCTGGAGAGGAAGGGAAAAATAAGGAAAAACTTTTATAAAATGTAACATGCAACATCCACTGTATAATCTCTAAGATGTGAAGCACACTCTGATTTTGGTTTATGAGGGACAAACAGTCCTTCAACTAAAATCTCTATCAGCCCTTCTTTCAAAGAAGAAGATGCAAGACTGAAGTGCCTGATGAACAGGTTTGAAATGATGCAGCAGAGCTACTGATGGGCACAGGGTGTGGTTTTGTGTCTTCCAGATCAACTGCACCTTGGTGTGGTGTGTCTGGCAGAGAGAACCATGATGTGACAGAGGAGGATGAACTGGGTGTTTGCCTCCTGGGTGAATAAAACCACGTAACTTCAGGCCTTCTCTTCCCGTGATGCTGCTTGCTAATTAGACTGCCAGTGGGAACCTTTGAGAGCTAAACAGAATAGACCCAACCCTCCCTGTAAGGTAATTAAAAACATTAGCCCCTGGCTGATAACTAACCCACTAATTTCCTCCTGTTTGAGAAAACTTTATTATAAAAAGCTCCTGAGCTGTTTGTGTACCAGGACAGCCACTTGCACAGATGTTTCCTGTCCACTGACCTTTCAGAGTTGTGAGAAGATGTCATAGGAAGGAGAAATTTGTTTGAAATTCTGGAAGCCTGTTTAGTTGATTTGTATTTTTTTGTTTGTGTGATGGGGAAAAATTATCTCCAGATAATTTAAAAAAACATAATAAACCACAGAAGTGTTCTGGTAGACCAGTAGATCAGAGGGTAGAGGCAAAGCTTTAGTGATGCTGAATGTCAGGCTGGTGGTACCTATTATTCTGCCTCAACAGCTGTCAGAATCACAGATTAGGAGGACAGTGGCAAACCTAGAGCAAGCTCTCCTCCCTGGGTCATTCCCAGTGATAACATCGTGTGCCTGGAGCTGCAGCTGCTCTGTTGTGTTTGACAGGTCCAGCTGTGTCCGTGTTCTAGGTCTGAGCACATTAATGCTGGTGCTGTCCACAGTAGAGTCCTGTGATTTTAATTACACAATGTACAAGGAGGTGTGTCCCTCATAGGTTTAAATCTTCTGCATGGCAATTTCACAGCTGCCTGTGAAATGGAGTGACAAATACTAGGAATGACAAATACTTAATTTTTTGCCTCCTTTTTGATGCTATAGACAGATAAACATTGCAGAAATTGGCCTCTGCCTCTTCTGAATTTCAGAGGCAGCACAGAGCAGAGAGCCATGAGCCACTGAGGATCGTGATGTTGTGCAAACTTTCACACAGACATGGTGGCATTTAGAGTTGGTTTGGAGCAACAGCAGCTTCAGCCTGGCATTTCCTTCCCTTAAGAGGCAATTAAACTGTAATCTCACAGAGAGGTGCCAGATCTGGAGACCTCATGGAAATCTGCAGGGGGAGGTTTCTGCAGTGACCTTTGTCTAATGATCTAATTAAGGGATACAAACTCCCTGACACTCTCTGTGATGGGCACAGCTCAGCAGGCAGCAGGATGGGCTCTGCTCTTTGCTCCTGTTGTGCTGAGGGTTCAGGCTGCTGGCCTGCTGCTGTTCTCATGAGTGCTGCTTGTGTGCCTTCCCTCAAGGAGCAGTCCCAACCTAAATCCTTTGAAACCTCTAGGAACATTCCCACCCTTCACACCTTTTTTCAGTCATTCTCACGTGGAGAAAAGCTCCTCATAAGCAGTGTGAAGTCCAAGAGCTTCGTATTGTGGCACTCATCACGCTGACCTGCTTCAGGGCAGGATGTGGTGGCACCAAAGCCCAGCCTTGGTGGGTGCAAGGGTGCCTGAGACAGATTTCTTAGGGCTGAAACCAGAATCAGGAACTGACAGTGGGAAAAGACAAGCAGGAAATGTTTCCTCACATTCATAAATTTCTTACTTTAATTTCTGAATTCAGCAGAAGCTGGGAACAAACAGTTTCTCCCAGAGGAATATTATTTCTAGTCAGCATAGGGTTGAGATCTTTCCTCTAAAAAAGGCAGGGCTTCCCAGTTCCTGGCAAGTTTGAAGCTAGAAACCATCAGTCTGGCATAAACCCCTTGGCAAATCATGAATGCTCATGAGCTATCAAAGCTCTGCAAGGAAATGAATCTGCTCTGATTTATACCGGTGGGAAATCTAGCCTTTAATTTCAGTTCTTGAATTAGCAGTTGTTTTAATCACATGAATGCAGTCTGCTAGTTGTCAGGGCCACATATGCAAAACACAGAATTACTGCTTCAGTGGAGCCTGAAAAATGTAACATTTCAGTAAAGGCTTTTTGGGGGCTTGTGGACCATTAAGAAAGTGTGATGGAGAGTCATGCAACAGCCAAAGGGAAGCAGGAGCAGCCTTCTTCATCAGTGCTTTGTGCAATTAGGGCACAACTGGCAGATCATTCAGGATTAATTGGCCCCTTTGGAGCCTGAGTTTATGAATGCTGTTACACAATGTGAGAGCAGTGGGCTCAAATCAATGACCCTGACTGTCTCTTCCCCTCTGACAGCCACAGTTCCTCCACAAACATGGCTTATTGGAATGTTCCTGCTGGACTCTGGGGTGCTACACCAGGGGTGAGTTCAGCCACTCTGCTTCTCTACCCAGCAGCAGGCAGCAAACACTGAACACCAGCTCTGCCACACGTGGAACTGTCTGTCTCAGAGATGCCAGGGGGAGATTTTCTCCACAAAATCTTCCATTGTACACCCTCTCATCACTTTTCTGGTAGGGTTGAGTACACTGAGCCATTTTGAACTTCATGTTACAGGTCCAGCGAATCCCTAGAGGAGACACTGCATCTCTGGTAAGGTCTGAAATGAGATTTCCCTGTTGCTTCTGTCTATAAGCCCAGGCAATCAACACATCTGATCAGTGCTGGTTTTGTGATATCCTCCTGTCCTGTTGCTCAAGCCTTGCTGTGTGCTGTTGGCATTACTCAAGCTCAGGAGAAAACAGAGTTGTCTTCCTCAGCAGAGACTGAACTCCTTTGTGTGAAGTTTGGTTTTGCCTGAATTTCTAGGATGACCTGTAAAGTGAAATGCAATAGGGTGCAGTAGAGGATGCTGCTGTATTAAGAATCCTCAGGCTGAAGTGGTGCCTGGAGAACAGAGAGAAGTGTTCATTCCTCCTCAGTGATTTCTCTCTTTGACCTTTGTTTTTCACTACCTCTGTTACCTTTCTCCTCTCTCTCTCTCACATGAAAGCAACAATCTGAAAGAGAGGGGAACGTGATTGATGTTCAGTGAGCTCCAGCCTGGTTCATAGAGGATTGTTCAGCAATAAATTGGAGAAGAGCCTGTGCTCAGCTGTCACTGGCAGCAGCCAGGCTGGTTACAGCAGTGGGAGCATGGAGAGCAGAGGAGAACGGCTGAGTGTCAGTCTTAAGCTCTGGGAGAATTATCTCTACTCCATCCAGTGCTCAGCTCACAGTTTGCCATGTCCCCTGTGCTCACCAGCTCTGCAAACAGACGGAGATTGGCCCCTCAATGCGGTAGTTAAGATCTGGCTGTGCTTAAAACGGGGTCTAGCATGAGGCGTGGTTTAAGACCAACTACCTCTAAGTGTAGCATAGATCTGCTTGCTCGTTTGAAACATTAGTTTTACGCCTGGGGACTATTTTATTTATTTATTTATTTATTTATTTATCTATCTATTTATTAGCACCTCCCCACGCCTCGGACATTACACCTCTGGAGGTCTCAGCGCCTCTCACTGCCGGCCGCCCAGCCCGGACTCCCCGCACGAATCCCTCCGGCATCCCCCCACCATCCAAAGGCACGGCACACTGCTTGTATTTATTTTTTTTTATTATTCGTTCCGTGCTTTTCAAACCTTTGAGCGATCCGTGCCTCGCTGCAGCCTCGGCGAGCCCGCATCCCGTTCCTCGGCACTCGGCGCTGTCTCCGCTCCCCGCGGCCGCCGCGCTCCGCTCCCGCCCCGGGGCTGACCCTCGGCGGAGATGCGCTCCCGGGATTTTCCTCTCCCTGGGGGAAAAAGGGGCTGTTCTGCTCCGGGCACCTCTGTCAGCTGAAGGGGGCGGGAGCTGCAGCCTTGAAGTAGAAAAGGAAGAAGGAAAAGCAGCGGGGCGAGGATGAGCGGTGCCGGACAGCGGTGGGCGGTGGGCTGAGCCTCCCGGGCACCGCGGGCTCGGCGGGAGGAGGAGGAGGCAGGAGAGGATGCGGCGGGGCAGGGATGCTGCGGCTGAACACACATCTGCCTAAGGAGAGCAGCATCGGCCTCCGAGGGGGAGGAAGAAAGTGGGGGGAAGGCGGCGGAGCTCGCCCGGAGCCCGCGGAGCTCTGCCGAGGACTGCCCGCCTGACACCCCTGCAAAGTTTCCCGAGCCCGGTGACGAGAGGAGGAGGGATGTGAGATCCTTCTCCCCGCAGCGCACAGCTGGGCTTCCAGCCCCGGTTCTGCTGGGACTGGCCATGGCTTTGTCATCCCCGACTGAAGGGTGAAGGTGAGACCCAGGGCAGCCGCTCTCTCCATCCTCTTCCCTGGCTCCAGGCTCCAGCCCAGGTGAGTATCCTTCCCTTCCAGACGCCGAGGCTCTCTCTGGCCCTGCCAGAGTTTCCCAGCAGTTTGCACAGGAAAATAAAGTCTCGTGCTTCTCCTGGCAGCTAAATGTTTAGTGTCTGTATGTTTGTGAGCCTGCCTGTGTGTGGGGTGGCTGTAGCTGTCTGACTGCAATTTCAGTTTGCTGATCGCTGTCATTATTTTTCTGTGCCATCACACCTCTGGAAAGGGGACTCATCTGTGGTCTGTCAAATATTTTCACTGTACTGCTGCACTGAGACGGTGTGGAAGGATGACAGCTCAATTTCTCTCCACTACAACCTGGGAAGCATGCTTAGCTGTACATGCTGCTGGTGCTGCTGCTATGGCTTTAAACAATGTGCCTAAAATGCTGGCTGAATATCTCAGTATGCCCTTCAAGCTCTAGGAACTCTCAGAGAATTGGATGAAAGTCTGTCTTTGTGCCCCTGAGAGTACAGGGAGGGGTGGCTATTCCCCTGGAAGGAATCATTATAGCCTCTGGATTTCCATCATGCCAGCTTGAGTGTGTAGCTTTTATTTTTGCACAGCAGTGCTTGCAGTAGTGCATTTCAAGATGAAATATTGTTTGGAGAAAAACCTACACTCTAACTGATAAGAAAAGAACCTGTTTGAAACAAAGAGCCTGAAGAGAACTTTTTCCACTCCTGATGGAACAGAAGTTGGTCATTTTGATCAGAATAATTTGGCTGAAAAGTTGGTAATTTTTTAAGCCATTGATTTCACTGTAGTGAAAAGTAAAAGCTGCCAGATATCTTCAGGCAGGTCAGCAGTGGGAGCTGACCCACATCAGCCCATCTTTGTGGCTAAGAAGGGGATGGAGAAGCATCAGCCTGTGCTTTAGGAGATGACAGAAGAGAAAAGATGCTTCTGTTGTACATGACAGTCAGGATAAACATGGACTTTATTTTGTCATGGGGCCCTGTTAGGTAGAGGATAGTGTAAGGCATTCTGTGGCTTTGGTTTCTTTTGTGCTTTATCCTCCACTGCTCTGTTGGCTTTCTCAGCCCCATGTCATCTGGTGGTCTAACAGGCATCCCTCATGTAAAATCCCTGATGTTTCATATGGAGATCAAGACAAAAGCAGCCACTGATCTACTTTCTATGTGTTCCCAGTCCAAACATTTCTATGTGCTGTTAGTTACCCTGTGGTGTGTGTGCAGATCATGTTCTGGCCCTGCAATCATGCTTGACTTCCAAGATCTTCTGTCCCCAGTCTGATGGGAGAGGTTCCAGGCAGGAATCTCCAGTGAGTCCATTGTTTTCTGCTGGGAAAGGTCCATTACCCTATGTAGGTGCTGCAAGCAAAGATGAGGGGAAAGAAATTTTGCCTTGGACACAGCATGGCCAGAGCATTTCTGGTGCAGCTGCAGAGAGGGTGTGACAAGCTTAAGCCCCTGTGCTCAGGGATCTGTAACGAGAATTACCAGGCAGAGAAAATGAGCTATGAGGGACCATGCTGGGTGATATTTCTGCAGCCTCGACAGCAGCCAGAAACCACAGGGTCTCTTTGGAGTGGCTACAGGTGCCCACTGACAGATGGGATGGGCAACAGGTTGAAGCTCCTCTTGAAAATCTCAGGGGCAGCCAGACCTGTGGTGAAGCCTTGCCTAAGAGCAGAAGCAGCTGGAATGTTTAGTGTCCTGCTGGAGCCCAGCTGCCCGGCTCTTCCAGGAGGGAGAATTCCTTCAGACTGGAAGCAGGCGAGCTCTGAGAAGCCAGGAGGAAGAAAGCAGATGGAGTGAATCTGTGATGTTTTTTAACCATGAGAAGCCCCACAGTTCCCTGGGAGAATGTGAGGCAAACCAAGGAGAAGAGCCACACTGCGCTGTCTGCAGCCTCTGTGTGCTAAAGGTTTGGGCTGGCATCTGCAGGAGCTGGTCTGCAAACAGTGCAAAAATGTGTCTTTAACCAGAAGCTATCGTGCTGCTGGTCCAGGGCTGGTGAAAGAGGCAGAATCAGGGCACCAGCCCCATCAGCATGCCAGGGTTCCCAGGCAGGACACAAGGACACTGCTAGGTAAACATGGATGTGTGTTAGCCCGGATGATGGAGAAAATGCCTTTTCTCCCTCACACACTCTCAGTATCCTGAAAAATCTTTGCCTGCTGAGAGGCCTCTCCACAGCCAGGCATCCCCAGATGAGGAAGGATTTAATCCTGTGATGCACCTGTCCCTGTCAGCTCCAGCTGTCTCACTGAATAGGAACTCTGCTGAAAGTTGACTGCTGCACACATTCGGGTCTGAACAAAAGCCCAAGCCAAGGAAATGAGATATGACACCTGACAGAGCAGCAGAGAGCTTTGCCTCAGCTGGAGTTGCCAGAAAATTTTATAACCTAGGAAACATGTTGAAAATGCCCGGCTGATCCCACTGGTGTGTGATGGGTGATGGCTTATTATTTGTTGTTGCTTTTTGTTTGTTTGTTTTGTGGTTTTGTTAGTTTTGTGGTTTTGTTTGGTTTTGGGAGGTTTGTTTTGTTTTGTTTGTTTTGTTTTTTGTTTAATTCAGTGGCTACACAGTGTTGATAGCACAACAGAGATTCTTGGTTCTTGCCATAGAAACTGAGTGGTATCAGTTTTTTGCTGACAATACTTTTGAAAGGGATTTGACAGGAGAGGAGGGAAGAAGCTAGGGAGCTAGGCAGGAGAGGAAGGAAGAACAGACTGCTATTGTTTGCAATCCAGCTGGGAAGAGAAATGCTCTCCTGCCTGTAAAATCAAAGACATCACCAGCAAACTGCTGACAAATTGGCTTCTGGCAATTTGACTTCCCAGCAAGTATGGCAAACACAAATCCAGCTCTCATCACATCCAATAATCTCCTCCATGGAGAAGTTGCTACTGCCAGTTAGAGCTGTGTTACTGCCTTGGGTCCTAGACAGAACCCACACAGACTCTTTTTCAACTTCAGCATCTCAGTTTCCATGAGCCTCCATCCTGAAGCTGATACTGCTCATGCTCAAGCCTTATAGAATTTGGGTTTATGGCTGCCAAGGCAAACAAAATTCCCAGTCCTCTTCTGTGGGGTCTCCTGTGATCGCACCAAAGATGGTGAGATGCATGGTAGAAAGCATGGTCTAGCTGACAAAACACCACATTTGCCCCATTTTATTACAGAATTGTGTGACTGACAGGGTGTCATTCAGTTTCTGTGGATGGCTTTTGTATTACTCAGCATCCAAGTGTTACCTGCTCAAAGGATCCCCAGGGTTGCCTCTCTAGTCAGCTCAGCCTCCCAGAATAGACATTTTTGGGGATGTTCTGGATCATCTTCTGGGCCCTTTTATTCCCCACTGGCTGGAAAGGCAATCTGGACGACTCATTTCAATTACTGGAGAACTGAGACATGGAGCAAAGTGTCCCCTTTTCTGTCACAATTGTGGACCATTATCCATTCAAAAATACATCACCCTGGTACTGCAGCGAGGGATGTTCAGGGCAGTGCTGGATTCTGTCTCTTGGGCAGGTGTTGTGTGCGTGGTGACAACCCTGTGAGACCACTATGGCACAGGTTCTGGCCACGGCACGCTCGGATTCACTTGGGCAGCATCCACAGGGATAGCAAAGGACATGGAGCATGCTGGGCTCAGTGCTCCAGCTTGAGAGTGACCACATGTGGCCCCCACAGTCAGGGAGAGTTCAGCCTTGAAAGTGGGCTTGGATTTGTGCTTAGCTGCTGGCACCAGCAAGCCCAGAGGAGATGCTGGTCACCAGGAATGGTGGGGGAAAGGTGCTTTGGTTTATTGCTCTCACAGCTGCTTCTTCATTCCTTTCCAGGATTTCAAGGCAACAGGAGACTGGAAACCACCTTCTCAACACAGCATTTGCCCTGTGAGGACTGAGGTGACCTCCAAGACTCTTCCCAGCATGTTCAGTGAAAAGAGCAGTGCCTCTTTGACCCAAAAACCCACTCAAAAAAAGACCCGACCCCAGGGCCTCCCCTCCCCTGCTCTCTGCTGTGCCTGTGGACTCTGCATCATGCTAGCAGGGATCAACATCACCTTAGTGGGAGCATTTGCCTTTGGGACCTTCCTCCCTGTGAACAACCCTCCCATCATCATCGGACCCATCTTGCTGGTGGTGGCCTTCACGTTCTTCGGTGCCTGCTGCATCTGCAGCCGGAGGCCTCCAGCCCACGGGGCCCGGAAATCCAAACCAGGTTCCAACATTGGGCTGATCAAACCTGGCAACACAGCCTTTGAAATTGAAACCAGTGAGCACACGGTGCAGGACACCACCGCCGTCCAGCTGAGCCCCACAAACTCCCCCATCTCCTCCAAAAAGTCCACGCCGGTTCACGAGAACGCCAAGGCTTGCAAACTCTTCACCATGGAAGGCAATGGGCCAGTGGCCAAATACAGCACGGGGGGAGAGGCCATACAGCTCAACCTGCCCAGGGACCTGGCCACGTCCTAAACCCGGGCAAAGCTTTTGTCAGCAGCCAGCCAAATGCTGCAGTGGGAGGGCTGGAAATGTGCCCATGTGGGGAAGGTGCTTGTGAAAAGCCAGCAGACACTCAGGTCTCTCTGAACCACTTTAACGGAGGTGCATGCAGCAGCAGGAAAAAAAAAAAAATCCAGATTTTTGCTGAAACATGCCCATTATGCAGTTTTAAAAAGAAAACTGGTAATGATGCTGCTGTGAAAAGATGATCTCTGTTCCTGGAAATACGCTGCCATTTCTGGGGAGCAGATAGGAAGAAGGGAATGAATTAATTTGTCTGCTCTAATGTGGAAATGTGACAGTTGGAAGGAGAGACTATATGGGACTGACAAATGACAGCTCTTTCTTCTCAGAAGTGAAGCAATTCTTGGACATAAAAGAAGCAGGAATGCAGTAAATTACAGCTTGCTGCCACTCAGTCACAAGAAGATTTCTGCTGTTTTAGTGCCAGACTTTTTGGCAGTAGGGACAAAGCTATGTCTTTGCTACTGAAAAAGCAGTGTGAAACCATCTCTCCTGTGTCAAAAATTCTCGCCCCATCTTGCCCTCCTTCGAGTGATTTTACTGCCTATTCTAAGTGAAGGAACCACAAGGATCACAACCAGCACTGGTATTTTCCTCTCATGTTAATGAGCTTGAGCTGCAGCTCTGCTACTTTTCACAGTGTATTTCTTGGAAGAGCAGTCAGGCTGAATCCTTGGGGATAAGCTCCTGGGGTTACCAGAGACTAACAGGAGCCTGCAAGTTTAATTTTTGGGCCGTGATTATGTATTGAGTACTAGGCAACATTCTTCCCCTATTTTTGTGGAAGGCTGGCCTGGGACACGCCTTGAGGCAGGGGGTAGATAACTGTATGGACTTCAGAATAGCTGTGCTGGAAGATGGTGACTGCACCACCTTCCCTGAAGTGACTGTGAGATCCAGTGCCCAGGAGTGGATCCTTGCTGCAGGAAATGGGCTGCTCAGTGCGCCCATGGGCTTGCAAAGCAGTGGGATGAGTTTGCAGAAGAGAATTTATCAAGAGCTGTTCCAAGCAAAGACACCCCCTCTGCCTCAGAAAGACCCACATCTGATGGAATAATGCTGCAAAGGATTTGTGTTCTTCTCTGGGTGCCTCTGGCTGGGAACACGGTGCTGTGCTGAAGGGCTTTGCTCTGACTCCTGTGCACGTGTGGGATCTGGGACCAGTATGAGGAAGGACAAGCACTGCTAGGCAGGACTTGTATGTGCAGCAGCAAGAGAGTGGATTTGGAGTAGGAATGGCTGCTCAGGTCCTCTGTTTATGGTAACTCTATATTTGAAATGAGGTGTCTGGGACTTTGAGTGACAAGGAAATCATCTGGACCATAGCACATCACTTCAGTGGCCCAGATAGCCCAGAATCCAATATATGACAAGGCTGAGAGCAAGGTCTGGAGAGGGACATAAAGACAGGGGAAAACCAGGATGCTGCTTGCCAGAAGTGCTTTCCCAGCTTCCAATGTGCTATTGCTTAGGAGCTTCCTGAGCTGGAAGTGGTGTCTGTGTGTAGCAGCCCTGAATGGATTTCTCCCCCATGAAATAATCCATTTGCACCTTGACTGTCTCACAGTTCTCATCATTTGTGATCCTGCAACAGAGAGTTGCACACTTTGGCTTATTTTAATCCTGCATCCTACTACCTCCCTTTGATGGCTCAAATTTCCCAGGTTAGAAGGGTCAGCAAACAGCCCATGCCCTCACCATCACTCGGGTCTTCTGAGATGTGTTTTCCATGTCATGTTCCCTCCAGTAATCTCTCTCTTACAGTACTTCACATCTCTTGTAGCCATAGGAAGGAAACACTTCCCATTTAGCCCAGCACCAGCTGCTTGCTCGGCTGAGGACAACACAACCCTGAGGCTTTAGCCATCAGAACTGCATGTAGAGAGAGGTGGGAGGGCTGAAGGGGAAGTGCTGGAGGAGAGAGAGGGGTTGTGGCATGGCCAAGGCTCCCCTTGGCCACCAGGTACCTCTGTGTGGCCGGGCTGTGGGAGCCATGTGGGTGCTGTGCCAAGGACCATGTGTGGCCATGTGGGAGCTGCAGAGAAAGGCCATGGTGCTTGCAGAGGCCATGCAGAGGTGTCCTGGTTGCTCTGGGGAGCCCCTGGGCAGCTGATGGTCCCTGCATGAGCCCAGGTAGGTTGAGGTTGAATGGAAGTGATTAAGGTTAACCACAGAGTTGTAATGTGAGTCCTTGAGTCCTCCAGCAGTTCACTGCCTCCAACAGCTCCTTCTCCACTGAGGAATTACATCTTGATTTTAGCAGGGTGGGTCTGTACTGACTGGGAGGAGAAGAGGCAGATTTGGGAGAAGGGTGTTTGTGTAGGGCTGGGTAGATGAAGGTTCAAGTCTTTGGTACAACCTCCAGGTCCTGGGCAAGGCACTGATTTGTGCTGTGAGAGGGCAAGCACCTGCTCCCAGCTCCATGGAAAGCTGCTGTAAGGATGAGCATTGCCAAGGAGCAGGGCTGGTACTGGCACACCTGGATGAGGATGTTGCTCTGAGGTGGGTGGGTCTGCACGGGCTGATCCCTGTGTGATTCCCCTTGTGCTCATTTCCTCGGGGAGCTCTGCCCCAGCACTGCCTGCCCTCAGGAGTGCAGGAGCTGCTGTGCTGAGAAAAAGGCTCCCTCGAGTCTTGCCTGCCCGTGAGTGCTGTAGCAATTAAGCAGAACAGCTTGCTGGTGTAGGTTTGATTCCCAGCTTGCTGGCCTCACTAGCATACAACAGCTTGGAATTCTTTTAGAGACATTTTCCATGTGAATATGGTTACTGCAAGAGTTTTCTTTGAGCACTCGGAGCCAATTAGTAAAAATCAAGTGATAACCACACAATTCCTTTCTTTGTTCACTGAAGCCTTGAAAGCCAGGACTGGAGAGTATCCTGGAATCACTCCTTATCACAGCTGCCCTGTGAAATGCTACCAGAGGTGGATGATACAATGCCTGACCAAGAGATGACAACAGCAGAGATGGTGTCTGGGCAGGCAGAGGTGCAGGACCAGTGAGATGCTGATGCCCTGGTGTGGTGGGTGTGCCCAGCAAGCTGTGAGCCCAGCTGCCTGCCCAGCAAGGTGGCCGTGAGAACATCAGCTGCCTTCCTGCTCTTGCCTTCTTCTGTCTTTTGTGATTTCCACGTCTGTCTGTCTGCTCACCCCCATGATCAGCTGTGCCTGATGTTGTTGTGGATCTTGTGCCTCCTTGTGTAGTGGGAGATAAGGAGAGTTCCTAGTTCTCCAAGTCAGCATTTCTGGTGTGAGTCTTTTTTAAAAAATTGCTATTTCTGTGTGTGCAATGTGGAATTTGGAAAAGAGAGACACATTAAAATAATTGCACTCAGAAAGCATTTGGCCTGCCTGCTTTTTCATTCTAACAACCACCTTCTCCTTTATCCCCAGACTGTGTGTGCCTCAATCCTGTCTGTGTTCATTTTGCCTCGTTCTCCTCACTCTCCTGCTTGTTTTCCCAGACAGTGCAAGCAGCTGCAAGGAAGAAGTGTCCCTAAGAATTCACATTGCCTCTCAAATGCCACTTTTCCTTGGAGTCCTGGTTGCCTAACACTAGTCCCACTGCAGACTCCCACTACCATTGCTGTGACTAACACAGGAATAACCACATCCAGCCATTTTTGGCTGCAGGTGTGTGTTTAACCCCCATCTGGGTACCTGAACAGGCCAGATGTGAACTGTGGCCCCTGGGATCTCAGGGACAGGAGGAGCAGAGCTGTGGGCTGGGGTGGGTGAGGACTGTGGGCTGCTCTGATTCAGTGTCTCTGGACTGGATTATTTCAGCTGATCCTCCCCAGCCCTGGGTAGAGATGATATTTAATTTATGGTGCAGGGGAGGGAGCTGTATCTGTGTGTGCCTGTGTGTGTCTAGGATTGGTGCTGTCACCTTTCCGTGCTCGTTCTGGGCTTAGCCCAACATGGGCTCCTGGAGATGAGTCAAGGAGGGATGGCACAGTGAGAATAAAGAGGATTTGAGAGCCTTGCAAATTCACCTCGTCAAAGGGCTTCTCTCCCATGTGCAGCCAAATGATTTGAGATGAGAGGAAATCTCTCCATTCCAGGCAGCCTGGCTGGTTAAAGACCTGAGAAATTAGCTGGCTAAGAAGGCTCCACTGACAATGTGTGTAAAATGAAAACCTTTTTCCCTCAGAAAGGATTTTTTTGAAGCTCCCTGGAAAGGTTTTTCCTTTTTAAAAGTGAGGCCAGAGCAAAAAGCACAGCAGAGAGTTTGCTGAGCATCCACTGCCATCCTGCTGGACTTGCAGACTGTAGCATTCCTGCTACAGGAATTCCTGCTACAGCAGCTGCTCTGCACTAACCTGAGCTTCTTTCCATCTGGAAGAATAAACCAGAAACGTTCTATGAAATGTAATTAGCTTTTCTAATTTCCATCCCAAATTTATGTGTGGCTGGTTTATTTCCTTTTATCCTTGTATCAACAATGGTTTTTAACCAAGATACCTTTTAACCTCCTGGAAATGTTTATTCCTGAAAAATTTTAGGTTTGTTGCAGATCTCCTGGAGGTTTTCTTTCAATGGGCTGAGCTGACTGATTCCTTCCATCCTTCCCTCCTGTGAAATGCTCACTTTTACCCAGGAGCCCTTACTTCTCTCTGCCTTATTCCTCTGATTTTGGCTCAGGAGCTCCATGAATGCTCCTGAACAGCCATTCTTTTGCAGGACTCCCAAGTCCACAGTGAAGTACAAACCTCCCAGGTCTGTCTTGTGCAAGAAACTGGACGTTTTCCTTGGATAAGGAAAGGAAGAGGGGAAAAAAATCCCTGAAAGAGCAAAAACATCCATGAAAATGTGAGATTTCCATTTGCAGAGTCCCTCTGTTAAAAAAAAATAAAATGAGCTTTTATGTCATTAGTCTCCATTGAGTCCATGGCAAATGTGCTCAATTTAAATGTTGAAAGGCTGTTTTTCTCCAACTGTCAGATGTTGTCAGCTCGGCTGAGCTTTCAGCAGCCATGGAGAGACCCTCAGACACTGCCAGCACCCCCACTACAACATGCTCCAGGAGAGGTTTGAGAATTTTTTTAAAACTCCTGGATTTCAGACTCATGGCCCCAAGGAGCTCCTTGTTTGGGGTGGCCCTGCCACATGTCCCAGAGTGGTGTGAAGCCACAACAGATGTCCATCCTCTCCAGCAGCACAGCCTCTGAATGCATCAAGGATGTGAAGCAGCTCCCTGCTGCTCTCTCACACAGTTTGCTCTCACACACTTCCTAAGGAAGCCAGGAGCTTGACTTGTTTAATTTCAAAATTAATTAGAAGATCTTGGAGATTGACCCCTTGCAGTGGTGGCCAGTCTGGAGGTTTCTGCTGTCCCAGCTGCCCCCAGTGCTGACCCAGAGAGCTCCAGCAAGGAGGTGACCACAGCAAATCCCCCAGGCTGCAGAAGGCAGCTGGGCTGGTCAGCCAGGATTGCTCCACACAGGCTCCTTCCCATGGCTCTGTTCCATCTCTTTTACAAAGCCTGGGCAGAGAAGATTTTGCTGTTTCCACCAGCACAATCCTGCTACTCATCATCACGCTCAGCCTGTGTCTGCAGGACCTGCACACACTGACCTGGCGTGGAATCCTCGGAGCACAGACCTCCCCCAGCCTGGGAGGACAGATCATGCTTTTCAAGGCATTCACACACACAGAGTCCCCAGGAGCTTTTCCAGGGAGCCCAAAGTCATCTGGAAATTTTGATTTCTTGAAATTGGCCTGTCCTGAGAATACACTGGTTCTCATGATGCTTTTGCCAGGAAATAAACTTCCCAGGTTCCAGATGAAATTTCCGATCCAAACACTTGAGTATTGCTCTGTTACTCAATCCTCCAGGCATCCCTAAAAAAAGATCTTGCTGAACTCTGACTCCACATAAGGACCAAACTTCAAAGGCAGCTTTGGGACTACAGCTCCTTATCAGACCCCCTGTTTTCAATCAAATCCAAAAAGCCAGATTTCTCTGCAACAGTGCTTTTAATGAGCCATGCCTCTGAAGATCTGTGTACCCTCCCCAAACCATCTCAGTAGGTTTCTCCTGCTGAAATCTTCACTGGAGTTTCTCACATCCATCTGCTGTGGCAGAGAATACGACTTCATACATAGTGCTCTGGCCTGGTGCCAGATGGATATTTGATGAAGTTATAAAGTCAGACAGAAAAATGATTTATTTTGCTGGTATGTAGGCAGAAAAGATGCTTCTTTTGGAGACAAATCCCTCTCTGTTGTTACCTCAGCATGAGAAATCAGTATGATCTATAGTTCATCTTTTTATCTCCAGCTGAGCCAGGCAAACATGGTGCTAGCATTAGGAGCTGACCCTCCTTCCCCCATGGCAAGCAGCTGGTGCTTTATCCCCTTTGCTGTCTCCAGGTCTCTGCAGTCTGCATTTGGAGGCAGATTTAACATGTGGGAAGGACGTGCTGCTGGCAAACCCAGGGGGTCTGCCTTCTGCAGCTCACTCAGGGGTGGGCACATCAGTGCTGCCTGCACCCCAAAGCTGCTTGTGAAAATCAGCAGGCAGATTTGTTTTCTGGGAGCCTTTCACAGGGCCACGGAGTTCACTGGAGAAAAATAACCTTTATCTGGCAGCTACAGCTGCACCTGGGAGTGGCAGAGCTGCTTGCTCCAGAGAGGTAAGCCCAGGCAGCAGAGCACAGAAAGCTCCCTGAGGTTTCCTTTCCAGCTTCATTCCTCATGGTGGTCTACAAATGGCTTTGCTTTCTTATCCTTTGCCTGAAAATACCAACCTGCCCCAAAACTTTTGCTGTGTCCTTGCTGGAAAAATAGATTTTCATAGAGACAAATCTCTGGAAATCTCTCTGAATGTGGTCTGACACCATGTAGATGCCCAGCAGCCCCCTCCATGCCCCTGGTGTTTCACTGTGTGGGTGCCAGTAGGGCAGTCCCTGCTCTGGGAAGAGAGAAAGACAACATGCAAGAAAGGAAACTGGGGCACAGAGCTGAAAAGAGGGAGCTCAGTTTTTTCCAGGGAAAGAATAAAGCCACAGCTCTCAACATCTGTAACACCCCAGGGCAAGGACTTCCATGCCTTAATCCTGTGTTGTGTGGAGATCTACTTGCTCATGTATGCTGGCTTCCTTTGAATGAGAGGGAGGAAACACCTTCTCTTTTCCTGGTTAAACCTCAAAATACTCCCCTTGGGTGGGCCAGTTCAGACACCCAATAAATGCACATTGATTCCCCTTGTCCAGGGCAGCAATCTCTGAGGGTCAGAAACACAGAGACGGGTTTTCTCTGCAGGGAACTGAGGGATGAACTGACTGAATGATCCTGTTGGATGTTGTTTTCCTGACTTGATGCATTTCTCCGGCACAGGGCTGAATTTTTCAGCAGCTCTGGGCTACATATGTTTTCATAGAGCCTCATTAAATACATAGCTTCAGTTCTGAAAATCACATTTGTTCTAAATAAGGGCTGTCTGCTGGGAGAATTAATTCCTCTGACTTAAGTCACCTCCCTGGAAGATGCTGTTGTCTTCGATTTCATGGCTCGGATGATTACGCTTTTCCAACATGCAAAAATAACGAGATTAGGGAATTTGTGGCAATGAAGGCAAAGAGGAGAAACTGGCTAACAAAAAAGAAAGATAAATTGAATTTTCTTATTAAAAGAAAAGGAAATGCCTACTTCACAGAAACAATTTTGATTTGGGGAATAACAGTGGGGGAAACTCTTCTGAATCAAAGTCTCTTATTAAACCTCTCAGGTTTGTTGCTACATTAAAAAAGCTTTGTGATAATGCCCACAGAGCAAGGCTGTGGGTAACCTCTGTCCATGTGAAACAAGGAGGAAAACCCAGGACTGTGTTTTCCCTGAGGAAAGCTAACAGTGAGCCTGTGGGCTTCTGGCAGGGCGTGGTTGGTGAAGGGACATCCCAGGATTTAGGGGCAGTGGGGAGATGCCAGACCACACTTAAACTGAACTCGTCAGAGCCTGCTGATGGGAACAAAGTTGTCAGAGCAACTTTTTACCCAGAGAGATAGTGATAGAACAGGGTGGAAGTGGTTTTCAAAGTTCTTTTAAAACTAAAAGAGGAGATATTTAGATACTAAGAAGAAGTTCCTTACTCAGAAGGTGATGAGGAATAGGAACAGGTTGCTCAGGGAAGTTGTGGATGCCCCATCCATGGAAGTGCTCGAGGCCAGGCTGGATGGAATCCTGAGCAACCCAGTCTAGTGGGTGGCATCCCTGCCCAGGGCAGCAGGGTTGGAACTGGATGATGTTTACTGTCCCTTCCAGCCCAATAGATTCTGTGATTCTTTTCTGGTGGGGCTGATCTCTGCCTGTGCACACATGGCACAAGTGGGCACCCCACACTCCTACTGCCAAAACTCAAAGGAGCAGCCAGCTGATGTTCCTCTGAGATGCCAGGGATGGGAAGAAAACATCCCACCCTGGGAGGCACAACTGCTAAAGGGAAAGGCTCTTCTTTGGTGACACTGGGAACGCTTTAACACTCACAAAATCATTAGGTTTAATGTTTCTGTTATTTTGCTGTCAATTCTCCTAATGGTGCTCCAGCAGCATGGAGTTGAGTGAGTCATAGAAGTAATTATTAACTAGGCTATGGCACTGAAAAGGCATTCGAAGTTCAATTCAGCACCAGCCCCAGTCGATGTGCAGGGTGTACATTCATTAATGAGCAGGTGCTAAGTGCTGAGGAGAGAAAAGGAGAGAGCCCATTCCATACGAAATATTTTGCCTCATTATTCCCCACATGGAAAAAGGTAGCAGCAGGTGGAGGGAATAAATAGGAGTAAGGGTATACATCTTGATCCTCACATATTTAAGGACATTTGAAAGACAGGCACTCTGGGTTTTGCTCCATCAGTGCTCAGACTGATGTAGAGACTCAGAGGTGTTGGCATCTGTAGGTGCAAAGCATGGCAGGAAGCTGTTCCAGCAAAACTTGGGAGTCTGAGTGGAAATAAACAGGCAAAAGGGATATTTTGGAAGTGGGGAACTGTATGTGCCAGGAAGTGAAGTGATGTGACTAAGGTCACATGAGGATTTGGTGGCAGAGGAGAAAACACTGCTTAGTGCATCTTGTGACTCACCCAGCAGACTTCCCCTTTTCCTAGATGTGTTTTCTGCTGCAGGCACATGGTCACCCTTCCAGGCAGACCTGGAGCTTGGGGGACAGAAGTGCATGAACTCCTTCCCAGCCAACTCCTCTGCCCGAGGCTCAGTACCTGCAGGAAAATGGCAAAAGTTCACATCAACAGTGCCAGTCTAGCCTGGGGGGCTGGGTTTGTGACTTTTAATTCTGTTATATTTCCAGGTTCTGGAGAAAAGGTTTTGTTTCAGCTTGGAGAGCAGGGGCGATAAACCACATTTCTGAAGGTAGGAAGATGCTATCTGCTGAGATGAGCAGCAATTACAGACCCCGCAGATGTGTCATGGGTCTGGGCAGGGGACGACCCAAGGCACTTGGTTTGCATTTCATGAGCATGGATCAGTGTGAATAAAAGTGAAGAGTCACTCAGAGGAGGTGATGAGCTGTCTAGAGTGAGAACAGCAGTGATCTGTCTTCTTTTGTGCTGTGTGAACAGGGTGATGGGATAGGAACTTGCCTGTATCCAGCCACAGGCAGCTTCCTGAGGGACTGAGTCCATCCCCATGGCCACAGGATGAGGTGACCTGCTCGTGGGGCCTGTGGGAGCAGAGCTGTGGCAGACTATTGTAAATGCAAGTGAACCCAATGGGAAGAAATAACAATGTCTGAGTCAATTCAGAAGGCTGAATTATTTATTATAACTATGTTAAAATACATTAATATACTATATAAAGGAGGATATTAAAACTACATACTACTTTCTCTGACTGTAACACAACTCGTGACCCTCGCTGAGATGCAGCCCCAGGTGGGTTGGATTGGCCATCAGGCTCAAACAATCCTCACCAGAATCCAGTCAAGCACTCACTCCAGGTAAACAATTCTCCAAACACATTCCACATAGGAAAAACAAGGAGCAGAAATAGAAATTGTTTTCTCTTTCATTTCTCTCTGTGCACCTCTATGAAAAATCCTGAGAGGAAGAGAAATGTGCTTGCCACAGCAGACAGCACATGGCTAGGGCTGGACAGCCTTCTCCATGGCCTGGGGGATGCTGTGCATTCTACCACAGGGCTCCTGCACATCCCCTGGCACCCAGGGAGGACTTCAGAGCCTTCTTGCCCCTTGCAGCCCAGGGCTGGTGTCTGTCTGCCCCTGCACTGCAGCAGCTCAGCCTCTGACTTTGCTTTTGAGGTGGGTTCATGGTGATTCCAGCTCACATTCACAAATCTCTGATGCTGTCACAACTGAGGGAGCCTTGGGGGAAGGGGATCCACCAAAAGGATGGACTGAAGTGTTGAAATGGCTTTTTTGTTTTTCATTTGAGTGAGCCACAAAAATACCTCAAGTTCATTTGACTCTCATAGTTTCTTCATAATCTTCTAACCTTGCCTTTCCCCTCTGTGTCCAACATCCTAGACCAATGATACTCTTGCAGAAAAAATGCAGTGGAAACCAAGGACTCTCACAAATATATAAGAGTCAGGGAGTCAACATATTCTAATGAAACCTGCTTTGGTGATGAGTCCCAGACAAGCTCTGAGCAAGGTTTCACATTTCAGCTTCACGGGTTATTGGGACTGCTGTGATAACTCTGCTTCTAAATGAAAGCAAGCCTGTGTGGGCTCCTCAGATCGTTTCCATTCAGATGATGCCTCCAGCTGCCCCCAAAAGCCAAGTTCCACAGCAGCAAAAAGAGCTTTATAGCCTTGGCTCTAATTAACTCCCTACAGCAAGAGACACTTTGGCTGTAACGCACCAGTGGCTTTCAGATATGCCATTTATCAGCTCCCTAAATGCAATCAGAGCCACTTTGATCCAATTAGGCAGCAGCAGTACAGGATAGCACCGTGCAGCCTGTGTGCTGCAGCACTCGGGACAAGGAAATGCAATGCTGGAAGAATGCAACTTTCCCATCTGGGATGCAGTGGCATCACCCTTCCATGTCAATCCCTTTCTGTGCCTAAGGTGAAAGTCCTGAAGCAGCACTTCAGTGTCTGCCAGAGGCTGAGCCTGTAACTCTTGCATCTCCTGCAGACAAGCCTGTTTGTCTCTTCCAACCTGCAATGGTGTTGATGGTGCCAAGAAATTTCAAGGATCATCCAGATTCAACCCCCATCTATGGGCAGGGACACTTTCCCCTACACCAGGTTGCTCAAAGTCCAATTCAAGCTGGTCTTGGGCATTTTCCAGGATGTGGCAGCCACAACTTCTCTGGGCAACCAGTGCCAGTGCAACCAGTACCAAGCAATCTTGTCCCATCATTATCTGCCCACGTAAAAGGTCTCTCTTGCTCTATTTTGTAAGCTGTCTACAAATACTGGAAGGTTGCAATGAGGTCTCCCCAGAGCCTTCCCTTCTCCAGGCTGCACCATCCCACCTCTCAGTCTGTCTTCCCAGCAGAGGGGCTCCAGCCCTCTGAGCATCTTCATGGCCTCCTCTGGATTCACTCCAGCAGGTCCTGCTCCTTCTGACCTTGAGGATTTACCCTGGGGACAGTTTGTGAGCTGGGGAGGGTTTTCCCCTCATCAGCCAAGAGTGCAGTGGGCACTGAAGAGGTGTTGGAAAGGTCTCCTTGGTGCATGGATTGTCCCTGATGTGTTTTTTTTAATGCTCTGCTAATGGTGCTCATGGAGGGAGTGGCGAAGCTGCTGCTTCCCCCATTTTCTGTGTGCTTTTGTCTGCACAGCTCTGTGCTGGTCTCAGTCTGGATTCTGCCCCCCTTTTGCCAGAGTCCAATCCCTACCATCTTAGGCCAAATTGCACCCAGAAACACCCAGCATCACCTCAAATGATGGTGTCATCCCTGAGCATCTGTGGTCACAAAAAATGTCAAAGCAGAATTTCCTGCAGCTATTAAAATACAGGAAGCCTTGCACTAGCTTAGCTAAAGTTGTGCAATTTCCTTTCTTCTTACGAAAAAGAAACCAGCCACCACAGATCACAGATCTTGCTTCTCTTTTTGATTTTGCCACTGGGGAGCTGACTCCATCCTACATCATTCTGTTGGGCCACTTGCAAAGCCATCCTTCCCCAGAGCCACCTGTTTAATGCTGAATTAATTTACATTTCTTTTAAGTGCTTGTGTTTGCTTCAGCAGACAGGCTATGAGTTATTGCCTGATCTGCTTTTCTGCTCAGGAGGCTACAAGGGCCTCATTAAACAGAACAGAATATGCAAAACAAAAGGTGACTTAGCCATTGAGCAATGCTGAAGTTTGGAAACACCAGGCAGCAAGACAAGAGCTCTTACATCACTGCCTGCAAAGCTTTTTGCCCTGAGTTCAGTGTTTACATAAAATTATCATCAAGGCATGAATTTAACTGAAAACTGACAGTCTGAATGAGTGACTCTCCAGCAGCCAGCTCATGAAATAAATCCCATTCGGGTGAGCACCAGCTGTATGGAAAGTGGGTTTTCTCCAGACTGATTGATGAGGAGGTACCAATATCAGGAGCTGTCTGCTTGAGGGATGGGGCACCTTAAAGCAGTGCCTTGGTTTTGATGGATGCCAGAGATCAGATCCTGAGGAGCAGAGCAGGTCAGGTGGGATCTGAGCAAGGAGAGACTGGATGCTGCTGGACAGGCACTGGAAGAAGAGCTGAGAGCCAGCAGGCACAGCCAAGGGGCTGGAATTGGGGTTGGGGCTGGGGATTAGACCACAAGTGCTTTCTGCTGCCTTTGATGCATCAGGTGGGGGGTGTACCCAAGAGGACCCTTTAGGCTGGGTGCTGCCAAGGTCTGCTCTGAGCAGCTTCAGCAGAGGTTAAACTCAGATGCACAGAGCGTCAGGGGGACTGGAGTAATTTTGGCCCTGGATGCAGTGGTTCTTGCAGCAGCCAGTGCAGTAACCAGTGCCTGAGAGATGTTGTGAAGGCACTGGGGCAGTGAAGGCAAACCAGCACAGTGCTGGCACTTGGCAGGAAGAGATAACATTGATTATGAGTCTCTTTTCCCACTGAGTCACTTCTTCCCACCAGATAAAACCAAATTTAGCATCCTTGGAACTCCTGGGCTGTTGGACTGCTGTCCTGTCAGCCTGGCCAAGCCTGTGCCATGTCTGCCCCTTCTCTGATGGCCACAAGTCCCCAAGTGTCACCTCCTTCTCCTCTGTACCTACTTTGTTCCCCTCTGCCCACAGCTTTGGGGGCCTGCAATGAGCTTGTGAACCAGGGAGCTGCTCTTCCCCTCTTTTTCTTTTTTTTTTGTTCTCCTTTCTCTTTTATATTCCTCTTTTAGCTTTATCAGGCAGTCTAATAAAATATATTGTCTCTCCCTATAAAGCTTGCCTCCAGAGACTTAACTGCACTGAGGTTGCTATAACAACAACCGAGCTCTTTGCCAGCAAGAAACGAAGGAAAAAGGTACTGGGGAAACCAGGGGAGAGTTCAGCAGAGAGACCCCCCTGCAGTGTGTCCCTTTATCCCTGGGAGGGGCAGAGGAAGGAGGGACCAGAGTCCCAGAGCTGCTGGGGATGTGCTGCAGGACCCTCCCCGAGCAGCAGCTCCCCCGGGTGACTTTTGCCCTGCTCAGGTGCAAATCCAGGCACACCCTGACAAAACCAAAAAACACCCTGACATTGGCTGGGCTGCTCCCAGCACCCCCCACACAGCAAAATTCCCATTCCAGCCAGGATGGGGGTAGGTGTCAAGGACTCTGCTGGGCAAACCAGGCACTTCCAGAGGATAAATGGGTGCCCCACCTTCCTGTGACTGCACCCTGAGCACAGATGCTCAAGCAGCAGGAGGGGCTGTCCTGGCTCCTTGGGCTGAAAAGAGCCGGGAAGGGCTTAGGTGAGGGAGAGGAGGTGGAAATTGCTGGCAAATGCATGCAAATGTTGGTAAGGAATGCTTGTCCTAGGAAGAAGTAGCTCAAGAGCATGAAAAAAATGGTAGGAGAGCTTATCTGGAGTAGCTACAGATACCTACAGACAAGGACAATCATCTCCATCCTTTTCTGTTCTTTTTAGCTGATTGCAAATGCCACAGTGAAGCTCCTCTTAACTCCATCAGCCAGGGATTTATTCTAGCCAAATCTTAATTTTCCCCTCCCAAGTTATGGATTAGGGGCTCTGGATTGTTAAACATCTGAGGATTGCCAAGAATAAAGAGTTAGTTAAGCACCCTGAGAGCTGGGCATTAAAGAAAGTTAACTTATTGTTTTCAGATCCACTGCAGAGATGAATATTTATGGCTCAATCTAGTTTTCCAGAGTCTCATCATTTCTTATGTCAACCGTATTTTATAGAAATATCCACAGGGAAAGAATTGACTTTTGTCCTGGGCCCAAACCAAACAAGCTCAAGCAGTGATTATTTGGGTTTGAAACAGTGGGATAATTTAATCTCAACATCTATCGATCTCCTTCTGCACTGGAATCCTATGGTTAAACATCTGCAAGGCAGTGAATAGCCTGGAGTACAAATTCATTACAGAGTTATCAATAGGTACTGAGTTTTAGACTGAGAAAAAAATGTTTTGCAGTCTGCTTACTTTGGAGTAAAAAAATAAAAAGATGCAACTTCATCCAGCTAAAGATACATCTAAGGCTATGAGGGAACTGCTGCCTGTTGTTGGCAAGGTTTGAAAGGCAGTTCCATTTCAAGCCACATGGCTCCCAGTTTGGGACAGACATGGGTAAATCTTTCAGGAAAATAGCTGTCATTTCTCCCAAAAATCAGATCTTGAAATAATAAATTTGAAAAATAGTTAAAATTTGGGGAAAGCAGTGGCAAAGGCTGGTGTTGCTAACCATTGCTGACCCTGATCCCTTCCCTGGCCTTTAGCTGGGGATGAGTTTTGTGAGTCCTTCCCTGGCCGTGCTCCCTCCTGGAGGCAGCTGCCTTGGGTGGTGAGCAAAGTGATTCCCATATCACTTAATTAATTGCTGCAATCTGTTAATGAGGTTTGTAATGTACTTTGTGGGCCATCTGGACAAAAGATGATTTCAAGGATGGCTGCAACATGTCCCTGCCTTCTATCAACTGTAATGGTTAAATATGGACTAATTAGGGGGGACACACAAACCAGACAGAAAGAGCTGGGACTTTCACTGGTGGATTTATCATTGATGAGTAGGAACTGCAGCTAACAGGGAAATCTGTGCCTTTCTGAGAAGGGAAATTAATTCATGCTGAGCAGTGTGGCAGACCGGACCATGCAGTGGGCCAAGGGCAAAGCTCAGGGTGCAGGAGATGCAGGGTGGCAGCAGGACTGCTCCACCTTGGTTCCAGCACAGCAGATGCTTCACAATCCTCCCCCCTCAGCAGCTTCTTGTGATCCTCCTGTCAAAATCTGGCCCAAACTTCACTGTTGTGGTTGTAAATGTAAAGGCAGAGGGTTGTCAGTTGTTTTGATCATTGCAGTGCAGTAATACAATAATCACCAGGTGCCTGGGATATTATTTAAATGTACAAAACAAATATTACAGAGTGGGAGTGTAAAAAAATATACTGAGAAGAGATAGACCCAGGCAAACCCAGGGAAATTTCTTCTCTCTGGCCCCTGCCCTTGTCTCAGTCCTCAAATAAAGTGGTGTTCATCTGATCCCTGTTTGTCAGAGCTCATTTCCCTAGCAAGGAAATAAAAAGTACTCACCTCTAACATATTGAACAGGGAGATACGTGAGCATCTGGAAGGGAATCTTCTCAGTCAATCGTGAGCAATGCAAACCCTTTGTGGAAACACCCAGGATGCATTTTGCAAAATGACTCCAATAAATGACAAAACAACATGTATGCACTCTTAAGGAAGTAAGAGATTAAATAAAGATCTAGAGCTTATAATCATTGCTGCCTTGAGGCAGGAATAATTTACAGTAAAGAACACCTGCCTGATGTGTTGTTTAGGAGTTTTGCAATTAGTTTTCTCATTTCTCTTTCCTAGACAATGCTTGAATTTTTTTGGTAACCAGAATAATTTGAAAAACTGGGTCCCTTCTATGTACATTTTCTTCCACTTACCAATGCATAGCTCTCCATCCATAGCCCATGAGAGCAGAAATGTCTGCAGAATGATGACTACCCAAATTAACAACTATTTATTGTAGTTGTTACCCAAAATCCTCTGAGCTGAGCAACCTGGCATCCACCAGAAGACACCCCTTTTTTAGGACTTGGATATAAAAGTCATTTGGTTTGGATTTTTAGTGTCAATATACTCCCCTGCAGAGGAAAGGACTCTGTAGCCTGCTGTCAGATCGGGTCTGGGAGCTGGTATTTGTCAGCAATAGGAATGTTGATTGACCTGAGCCATGGTCCTGAGATTCCTGCTTCTGGGGGCTCATTCCCTCCTGGAACACCAGCTGTGTGACAATCCAGCAAACACAGGTGTTCCTGCACCCCTCAGCCTCTGCCCTTTCCTGCCCTCATTCACCAGTTGTTGCCAGTCTCCACCACACAGACTTTTGTTCAGCCTGTGAATGATGAGCTGCAAATACAAATTGCCTTACACCACAACTCTAATGCCTGTTTTTATACCTCTCACTCTCACCAGGCTTCCTCTTAAAGCAATAGAGATTCTTAATAGGGGCCTTGATAATTCTTTGTGGGGCTGAGCAATTCAAAATGAGAACCTCTCCCCATGAAAGCAGCACTTCCAGCTCGTCCCTGCCTCTTCTCACTGCCCTGAGAATGAATGGTGCATTATTTATAGGCAAGGCACAAAGCTGAAGGCCCAGGATGAGAGCTGCCTGCTCCAGAGACAGAAATAATATCTGTGATTGACCTAAATGTCCAAGGCAACCGCTGACAACCTAAACACAGCACAGAGCAGAGCCTTTAACGAATAAATGGAAGGAAATTTATAGCCAAGGCTGCAAGAGGAGTCCTTGGGAAATAAATCCCCTCAGCCTTTCAGCAGCAATTGCTGGAGGTAGATGCCCAGATCTCATCCTGCTGCTACCCACCTGCCTGAGCATGGCAGAGCTTCTGCACCAAAGCCTCTGACCTGACAATTTGCAAACACCAGAAGAGGTCCTGAACTGCCACTTCAGCTCTCAAATCTTGCATGGGCCAGGTCAGAAACATCCTGGGACACAGAACTGGGAGGCTGTGGCCCTGCAGGGTGCCCCAGCAGCTGGGCACAGCACAGTGGGGAGCTGCCATCAGCCAGGGGAGTCCTGAGCTCAGCAAGCAGCCTCTGGTGAGTGATGGGTGATGCCCGAGCGTCATGCATCAAGGTGAGAACCAAACATTGCTGGAAGAATAGTCCTGGAGGCAATTTAGCCCACAGCAATGCAGATCTGGGGATGTCAGGGACTTCCTAGACTCACAGAACAACCCTGGAGGTAATTTACTTCCCATATCCCATCCTCATCCCTAGAATCCTTCCCCACACTTGTCAAAAAGCAGCAAACCCCCTGACACCCCGAGCAGAGCAGCCAGAGAGTTTTGCTGCAGTTGTGAGGTGGAAAAGACCCTGGGGCTGGACAGGGACCCTCAGACTAAAATATAACCTTGGCTAAGACCTGGTGCTGCATCCTGGGCACGGGGAGCTGTAGGAAACACAAATCCTGAGAGCACAGGGAGATGCTCCCTGGCAGCTCCCACTGCCTGTGCTACCAGATGGGGCTGGCAGGTGTCACTAGCAGGAAGCACAAGTGAAAAAAGAAGAGCAGGATTGCTCAGTTCTCGTTTCCCTATCAAGCCCTCATTGCTGGGTCGGGCTGTGCATTTTTTGGCACAGCTCAATACCGGGGGAAACACAGATATTGCAGCAGCCAGGTCGAGCTCATGATCCAGTGATGGCCAGAGAGCTGTGGTGTCTTTGGTCTCCTTGTAAAGTCACTGTCCAGAAGTGGTATTTGCTGGTTGTTTGCACAGCTAAAAGTAAAGGACAGTGGGAATGGGTTCCGGTCACCAGCATTAGCCAGGATAAGCGATGTAAAAGTTGTCTTTCAAACTTTGCAGCAAAATGTGAGTGGCTGCAGACAGAGTAACTGGGGCAGACACACTAATCCAGCCCACCCTGAGCTCAGAGGAGCTGGCCCATGGCCTGACAGTCACTTCCAACTGGTCTTAGCCCACCCCACTGCCATGAAGAGGGTCCTGCCTCCACTGTCATAGCTGACCCCTTCTTCCTATCAATACCAGAAGTGTCATCTGGCTGAAAAGTCTCATCTGATCTAATTTCCTCCTCCAAAAATGTTACCTTCCTGCTGGACCCACTAACAGCATCCCAGAATCTCAGATTATTCTGAGTTGGAAGGGACTCAGCAGAATAATCAAGTTTAACCTTTAAATGAAGGCAGCTCCCTGCTCTGTCCCTGCTATGTACATCCACTGAGGAAACCCCAGCCCTGGGCACCACAGCATCCATCTGCTCTTCTTTATTCCCATTTTCCCCCCTGTGCCATCTCACAAGCTTGGACTTCTGGAGTCTATGCTCTGAGCCGTGGTTATTGCACACAACTTCCCCCTCAACCACTCTGACAAGTAATAGAATTATCCTCCCTCCCCAGCTCATCGCCTGGGAGCTCTCCAGCTTTAATGCAGCACTTAATTTTTGCTCCCTGGAAGGAGAAGGGCAAGAAAGGGGGAGACAGAGCAGTGCAGCCACAAACAGGGAGCTGATAAATGCTAATGAATTTATAGGGATTATAGCAATCCCTCAGCCAAAGCCAGGGACCCACATAGCTATGCAGACCCATGTGATCTGCCTGCAAGAAATCACTCAAAAGACAGGCAATTTACCCAATTCACCCTAATTATGGCTGGCAGCAGCAACAAGAATGCAGGGCAAAGATTTCACTTGGCTGTGACCCCAACATGCTGTGTGACCCCAATTTGCTGTGTGACCCCAATTTGCTGTGACCCCCCAACCAGCTTGTGAGCCCCTGTACCCCCAGGTGCCCGGGGATGTGCTGGGGGCAGCAGGGGCTGTCAGAGGGCTCCCAGTGAAGATGGTCAGGGCTGGGAATTGAGTTTTGGGGATGCAGGGGGACCTGCTCTGCAGACAACGGGATTCTGCTTTGGGGGGGATGCGGCAGAAGCTGCGGCTCTGCTGGATTCGGGCAGCAGATGGAGCTCGCTGCGCTGCCACGAGCAATTCCCGCATCTCCTCTTCTGCAGCTGGGGTTTGCCGGCTCTGAGGCTCTGGGTACCCTGCAGCCTGGGAGCTGAGAGCTGCCAGCTCTCCCACAGCTGGGACACTGTGCCACGCCTGCTGCATCTCTCAGGCCGGGTAAATCCCGGCCATCTCCGTTTGTACCATCTTGCTTGGGGTGTGGCTGTGCTGCCCGCTAGGGTCAGAGAATCCCTGCCCCACCGAGGAGATTTGGCTGCCAAAGTAGCTGGCCCAAAAGCCAGGCTTGAGGCCAGCAGGTGAAAATCTGAGCTCCAAAAGGTCCCACTGAGGTGTCCCACCCGACAGAGGCACTCTGGTGCTCTGGCCACCTCTCGAGGGCAGGAAAGCTGTAGCCATGAGTGATGGATGTGGCAGGGCTGGAGGAGCCCTGGCCTTCTCCTTCACCAGCACTGGGGTTTTGAATCTAAAAACTTTTTTGTGTGTCAGGCCATCATACCTTGAGCTTAAAGGGCAAGTTAATCTGTTATTTTGTCTTTTAGTTTGTTGAAATGCTTTTTTTTTTTTTTTATTTTTACATATTCACATTAACTTCAAGGCGCCAGAAGTACAATCTTTTTTCTTTTTTTTTTCTTTTTTTTTTTTTCTTTTTCCTATTCATCTCTACTGGTTTTGTCTGGGATAGAATTAAGTTTCTTCCAAATAGCTTGGATGGTGCTCTGTTGTGGATTTGGGACCAGATCTGTGGTGATAGGGGGATGTTTAGCTATTGGTAAGCAGGGCTTACACCAAGACAAGGGCTTTCCTGCTTCTCCCACCTCCCTGTGAGGAGGCTGGGGGTGCACAAGGCTTGGGAGGGGACAGCCAGGACAGCTGACCACAGTGACCACAGGGCTGCCCCACACCATGTGATGCTGTGCTCAGCAAGAAAAGCAGTGTGAAGAAGGAGGAAAGAGCGATGTTTGGAGCGCTGGTGTTTGTCTTCCCAAGTCACTTTCATACATGATGGAGCCCAGCTGTCCTGGGGATGTCTTCGTGTCTGCCTGCCCATGGGAAGCAGCAAATAAATTCCTTATTTTGCTTTACGGGCTCGCACAGCTATTGCTGTTAAACTGTCTTTATCTCAGCCCATGAGTTTCCTCACTTTTACCCTTCCAATTCCCTCTCTCATCCCACTGGGAGGTAGTGAGTAAGAAGCTGTGTGGTGCTGAGCTGCCTGCTGGGGTTAGCCCACATTACCTCACATTCTTTGGAAAAAAACCAACCTCCGTTCACACTATTTTCAGTGTTCCAGAGCAGACAGCTGAGTTCCTTCCATCGCTACCTGCCCACCAAGAGCTCTATCCAGAATTCCAGGCGAGCTGCTCCGGGCTCAAGCAGGGTTGTGGCAGTCCCGGGAAGACGCGGTAGATGGCACTCCGGATATGGCATTCCGGCCTTGAAACTTCCCTCCTGAAGTTAAACTAAAATTAAAAACCTGGCAAAGTTCAGGAGAGCTTTAAGCCTCTTAATTTAAATACAGATGCTGAACGTCTGGAAGAAATTCCTGACACTGGAAGCTGCTTTTCCCACCTTGTTCAATAAGAAAGGCGCCGTCCCCGAGTTATCAGCACAGGTTGAGTGTGGGATCCCTGAAGCAGCAGGTAACCAAACAGAGATTTGGGGGGAGGCAGGTGGAGGAAAGGCCATGGCCGATTTCATTATCACTAATAATAATGAACCCTTCTCTCTCTCAAAAAAAAAAAAAAATCTCATTGCTGAAAAAACCTGCTATAAAGCTGGGTGGAGAAATGGCATTGGATGTGGGCGCTTTCCTGGTGGCTTTAAGTGCTGGCTTGGCTTCAGAGAGGTGCCACGTCCCTGACCCATTTTCTTGGCTGGATGCAGGAGTTTTCTGAACACCTCAGCCCCACACTGAGGCTCTGCTCTGTCCCCCTGTGCAAATGCAGTAGGAGGCACTGCTGGGGACAGAGGTTTGACAAAAAGTAGTCAAATTACGTCTAATTGATTTTTAAATCCTGCTGAGCAGGATGATGAGTGTAGAGTCATCTCAGGTATTGAAACAGCAGGACAGAGATTCACTGGAGTCAGGGGGTTCTGTTGACTTCAGCAAGAATCTGTTCCTCTGTTCCAATTGCAAGGGCTTCTCCAGATATCCTAACTTTTACTTCATTTCCACATTTTTTCTTGCAGGAAGTGCAGTGATCTTCATGTGTTTCCTACAGTGTAGGTCAACAGACTCTATTCCATATTTTTGGGATACAAGAGTTAGAACTACTTACAGATACTCCTTAAAATGTGACATTTGAGGATTTTTTTAAAGCAAATAGTCTGTTTTTAAACAAAACAAAAGGCAACTATATTTTTTAGTCTGTTACTAAACTCTTTCATCTCAGGGGAAAAAAATGAGAAAAATACTACTGACATTGACTTTTTTCTCTATATGTATTTGGCCTTTCTCTTGCTTGGTTTAACTATAGAATTATAAATACATCACGCAAAAGGCATAAAATCATCTGATACTAAATTTAGGTCCTCTGAAGGTGAATTTTTCCCAGGTAAAGTCCTCCAGGAAGAAAGAGAGAGAAAAGTCTCTTTGACTTTGAAGGCTCTTACTTGTTCCTCACTCGGGCTGTATTTGGGGAATATTTTCAGCAATGTCTGCTCTGAGATAGCTTTGAGGTTAGAGGCACCTAAATCCTACTAAAAGGCTATGAGAAAAAAAACATGGGAATAGTTTCTTCATGGATAAGCAATATCCTGGTCTGGACAGCTTTCCTTGGATTCCAGCAGAAGAGGAAAGATGCTGAAAAACCATAGGATTTGCATGCTCACGTCTTCCTAGCACTGGCGTCTTTGATGCTTCAAAAGAAGCATCAAAGAGACCTTTGTGCACATGGTTTTCACAGAGCTGTCCAGCAGAACATTCATTGATGCCTTTTTGTGGGATCCACCAAGAAAAAAATAATCCACATTTCTGCATCTCCATGTGAAAGGTGAGCAGCTAAGTCACAGGGAGGGCAGAGCAGCAACCCTCAGGTCTGTGCGTGCCCCAGCAGGTCTGAGGGAGGCTGGGTGAGAAATGCCTGCTCCTCACAACGCCCCTCTCTGCGTGTCTGTGGCAAAGGCGAGGACAGGACATTTTATATTCTGCAGGTTACGTCTTACTTCAGCCAGCCAGGTGAGAGAAACCTGATATTAAGCAAGCTGGGGAACTTGTGTTTCTTTCCTAATGGGATTCCAGCTGTCATTAATCCTTTGCTGAGGTGTGTGTTTCCAGAAGAAGGCATGTGCAATCAGCAGGACCGATGTGCTGCTTTTTGGACGGGCTGTGTTCAGCTGCCGTGGTGTGGAAGGCTCTGCTGGGTGAATTCTCTCTGCAGGGCCAGGTCAAGGAGCCATCCCCAGCTCGGAGGCTCTGTGGGGAGGGCAGCATTCCCTCATCTTTGTCTGGGGGATGGAGGCAGAGAAGGTGACTGGCCAAAAATGCCATGCTGCAGTGAGCTCTTCAGTGGCACTACGTGGAGATGTCCCACTGTCTGTTTAATTTCTCATATGTAGGTTTTAGGAAGTCAAGATCCCCAGAATGAAAAAGTGAGTATTATTGGGTGTTTTCCCCCTACTGGGCAAGACCCACAGTGAAAGAAGACAAGGACAATAAGAGCCTCTTGCTCAGGACAATAAGAGCCAGTCAGTGTGTGAAGGGGATGGGACTGTGGCTCATTGCTGACCTCATGCTGCACCCCATTGTCCCAGGAGGACCCAAGCAGGATTTGCATCCATGCATGGCCTGGCACAAACCCACCAGGTCCCTTTGTGTCCCCTGCACCTTTGTCCCTCCCCTGCCATGTGCAGCAGTCCAGCTCCTCAAGCTGGAGTGAAGCTGCTGGTGGAGACCCAGAGGAAAGAGTGGTGTCCTGCCTCTCCCAGCAGCCACTCAGGTGCATCCTTGCAGGATCCCAGATCTCACATTTGGCCGTGGTGGTGAGGCTGCTGCCTTAGCAAGGTCAGAGGGGAGCCAGGTGGCTTTTGATCTTCCCTTCCATTTTCTTCCTGAGCCTTCATTTACTGACAAAATGCTCTGTGGTTGTTTTTGGCAGAAAGGGGGTCATTTTCCTGAAGACAGAACTGTCCACAGAGATGAAAGCTCTCCAAGACCAGCCTAGAGGGAGAAGAGTGCTCCTACTTGAGTGGGAAGAGGGGAATACCTGGGCTGGGATCTGCCTGGGAGCACAGGGCACTTTGTCAGGTGGCAGCAAGAGCTGGAGAAGTTCCTGGGTGCTGCTCAGTGGGAGTCTCTGATTTTTTCCTCTGTATAAAACTGCAGTGTCTTGGAGAATACAGGTATCTTTCAAAGAGCAGAAAGATTTGCAGTGGCAGAAATCTGCTTCACATCTCTTTTATATACATCAGCCTTCTCACAGGGGTTGTTAAGACCTCCCAAAAGCTTCTGTACAGCAGAGTAGCTGCTGTAAAAGAGATGATATCCAGGAGGGTGACATTTGCACCAGGATGTGCTTACCTCTTCCTTGTGTACCAGAGAAGAGAATAACTAAATCAAGCCCACAGCAATATTCCCAGTCCCAGGTACACCATAAAGAATGGGAATTTATAAATAAGACAACAAACCTGCATCCCACACAAAGGTCCTGAATTCAAACACAATAATTTGCTGAAATTCTCCTCCAGCACTCTTGTGTTTCAGCCATCACATCAGCAAATATTTAACAAGTCTGGGAGAAAAAAAAAAAAAATACAAGAAAAAATAATAGGATTTAAAAAACATCTTTAAGTACTTAAAGAGCAGCTTACAATCAATTAAAGACCTCATAAACACGAGAACATAAACAATATCAAAATTTTCTGCATATTATAAAATGATTTGCCATAGAGTGGCTTACGTGAAGAGATTAGATATGCTTTGCAGCATAAAACATTATTCTGTAAAGGCATTATGTTTCAGCAAATACACCACGCTAATTGTATTAGAGGAAGTTCAGGTGAAGCATAATTCCTGGATTAGAAAATTGAAGACACAGGTTAAACAATATGTGTTGGTCAGGCTGCTTGAAATTTGCTGGCAGGTCTGAAATGGGATTTTTTTTTTAACATTGATTGAATTACTGATATTTTTTTGGTAGACTCTAAGGTTTGTTTTTTAAGGGTACTAAAATTTTGAGCCAAGACAATGCAATATATTATGTATATGAAAGCAGAAAAACAAATATTTGTTCTTATTTCAGCTATTTAAACAATCCTACTAATTATAGAGTTGGAAACAATTCCTAACATTGCTGTTATTCTAAAAACATTTCCCCACTGGCAAACTCTTTTAATCTACTTAATAATTTCTCAGACCTGGAAATAATTAACACTTTCTACAGCAGACTTATGTGGACTACAAACACTACAACCATCCAAAAGGCATTTTTGGCCAACAATGGATATGACCCGCAGCTCAGTGCCGGGGCTGGGCACCCATCCTTGATGTTAGTGAATTTTTCAAGCAGTGGGGTGTGGCATTTCACTCAAATGTGCAGAGCAGGTGTTTGCATGTGCTGGCACTCACCCTTAGTGCTTCTAGATGAGCCAGCCTTAGCAAACTACTTTTTAAATAAAACCTCTACTTCGTCCACCCACCTATACGCTAACTTCATCTCAAACTTTCTCAGATGGAAAAGGAATAAAAATCTACAGGGTGAAAAAATTTATTTTTTGTTAAGTTATGAACACTGACTGTAGGAGCTGTGGGATGCAAAGAAGAAATTCATTAGGGTTCCCTCACCCCTATTTTTTGACAGGGAGCACAAGCACAAAGAAAACTCCTCATTGCAAAAAATTCCCAGACTTTGTCTTGTCAAAAAGAACCTGAGCTGTTTTGTATGACAGGAACCAACAATAAATAAAAAAAAGATCAAACACAAGAAAGAGAAGAAAAATGGCAGTCACCCTGGGAGGAAGCTTCCTAGTGTATGATAAATTGGAAAATGGACATACAGAACATGCTGACATACATTTTTAATGGCCCAATTGCTCAATTAATTCTTTCCCTTTTCCCTTTTTAATGTGAAAATCGTCATAATTCCTCCCAGATTAGTATAGATACAGGCCGACAGTCTCTCCTGCTCAAGGTATTTGCAGGACATAATTCATTCATAAAGCCGTAATGCACTCATCTATCATCTGAAATATTTTTTTTTTCTTTCTTTTTTTTTTTCCTTTTCCTTCCCCTCTCTCCCATTTGTGCTTGGGGCTCTCGCTGAGTCTCTGGGCACTGATGTATTAGCTGGCATATGCAAGCTATGAATTATCAACTGAAAGGAGTCAATTATCCACTCTAAAAATGAGTGTCTGGGCACCAATAGCCTGAGGGGCCTTTTTTGTATTTACGAAATGATTTCATGGCAAGTAGAGGTGTGTGTGGAAGGGGGATTGAGGGGGGGGGAGAAAGGAAAGGCTTTTTTTTTTTTTACCCTTCTTTTTTTCCTTGTGTCCACCCCGAGAAAAAAAAAATTAAAATGAAATAAAAAGAACATTTTGAACTTTGAATGCAGTAATCCATTTTTATACACAGCGACTTTTAGGAGCGATCTCGGCTGGCTGGAAAGGAGCCTGGTGGCCATGTTGCCTGGGCTTCTCCTCCTCTATCTGGTCTCAGCTAAGCCTTCAATCAAACCCCGAGCCCTGGCTGACTTCAGCTGCTAATAGACTGGATAGGAAATGGGATATTGGATAGTTTCTTGGTCCCCAGTCTCTGGCCGTGTGCCTTGTCATCTCCGCAGACATTGATTTCTCCCTCTCTCCCCGCCCGCCCCCTGCTCTGCTCAGGGGCTGTGGCCCACCAAGAGCTGACTCCACATCAGCAAACCCTGAGCTGAGTTATGCTTAGGGAAATGAGGTCATTAGATGGAATTACAGCAGGTTTTGATAGCTCGGTAATAGGTTTTAATGATGGAATTTAACATAGGACCCCCACCAGGGACAAGGCAGATATACATCCAGACAGGTCACTTAATAAACCTCCACTCAGCACTTGAGTTGAGGAATTTAGGAGGCTCTGAAAACACAGCCCTTCTTAACCAAGCCAATACATCATTGGCAAGTAGTCTCTTTGGAAGGCTTTTTATTATTATTTTTGAGAGGTTTGATTGACTTAAAACATGATGTTCCTTTAAATATGCACATTCATTTCGCCAGATGCTTTTTTGAGGAGGGTTCTTTTAGGCAGCAGATGTTTTCCTTAGATGTGAACAGACTGTTGTGCACTTGGATGCTAAAGAGCCCATCTGATGGTGTGGTAAATTGTTTGGAAGTTTGAAGAGCTTAGCCAGCCTTTTATGTATTTGTTACTGACAGGTAAATTGCAGGTTAAGTGCAAAAGCAGCATTAGCTGAGGAGTCCTGGCTTCCACAAATCTACCTTGGCCTCTAATCTGAATACAAAAGGAAGGAAGGAATTAAATTTGACCCCTCAAACATGCTGTTTGCTCAATCCTAGACTTACTTAGTAAGCTCCTTTAAGGTGCTTTTCTGTTTGTTCTGGCCTCATCTCAAGCAGGTACAAGAATGCCCACAAAAGAGGACACTTTACAGGTAGCAGAGTGGATCAGAGGCAGAGCCACTGCTTTGTGTGTCCCAACAATGCCAAAGGGGCAGGCTTGAGGCTCTCCTGAAGGACAGTTCACTCCAGTTGCTCTCCAAAGGCTGCAGTGCCACAGTGGCTGCTGCAGGTCTGCACGCTCCCCGAGCACGGGAGCCACCAAACCTCATGGAATCACAGAACAGTTTGTGTTGGAAGGGACATTAAACAGCACCTTGTTCCAAGCCCCTGCCAAGGACAGGGACACCTTCCACACGTCCAGATTGCTCGGGGCCCCATCCAACCTGCCCTTGGACACTCCCAGGGATGGAGCATCCACAACTTCTCCGGGCAACCCGTGCCAGGCCCTCACCACCCTCACAGCCAAGACTTTCTTCCTAACCAAGGGGAGCAGAGAGTGCAGCCTCTGAGTCTTGGCAATGACAGACTTATGGATCAGTCTTTCCTTCTTTGGTTTTGAACCTGAGCTGCAAACCCCTCCTCAGCAGGAAAGTCCTCCATGCACTGAAAAGGGATGTCTCTAAATAGGAGAGCTGAGAAGAGTCTGGTCACTGGGGACAGTCTGCTGGGACAACAAAGGTGGGGGTTTATTGACTGCTCCACAGGAACCTCTGTCTATTATGGATTGCTCTCCTGAGAAACACCTTTGGAAAGCAACAAGGTCTTCATATTTTATGGAAAACAAGAGAGGCTATTCCAGGAGGTACTCTAGAGCCAAAGCAAATATCTATGCACCAATGTCAATGAGAAATGTGTCCTTCGTGGTGTTTGATGTCCAATTTAAGCAAATTCCAAGGCTTCCTTGACAACCAGGGAGGATGATTTGATGAAAACAGTGGTTGAACTGGCTCAAACTCCCCTTGAAGAGTGTCCAAACTTCACTAGTGGAAAACTGGTTTATGGCTAGCTGCCAACGGATCCCAGCACTCAGAACCATACTCTTCCTCATTACATGCCTGCTAGTGCTACCATCTCCCAAGGGCAGCTCAAGAGTCTTATTAAATGTCTGTGTTATAGGCAGGTCAAAGACTCAATTATTTTTGGGGGGCACCTGCCCAGAGAGCCCAGGCCAAGAAGCTGTGGTGCTTCTCCTCAGCATGTTGGGGGTTGGTGTAGTGGAGGTGCAGATCCCAAAACAATTCCTCAGAAGAGAGGCTGGCGAGCTCTGCTTATGGGCAGAGCTGGATGCAGGAGCAGGAGACCAGAACCATCCTCACTGCTCTTCTTCAGCCTTCAGTAATCCCAACCGCAAGAGGATGACGAGTGCTTTCGTGGGTGTTTTGAATTAACCAAATTTGGCTTTATCTCTCTTGTTGTTACCACCTGCTAGCAACCCTCCTCCACCACAGAGACTCTGATCTTCCCTGTAGTCTAAGCTTTTTCTTCTTATTTTTTTCCCGCTTTTCTCGAACAAAGGTGTCATAAGCAATTTGCCAGCTCAGATGATATTTGCTCCAAGTGTGAACTATGTGGGCTGTGGAAAGCTGTCTGTTTAATTTTGAAATCCCTGATGAAGCTAAGAAACAAGGCCTGGAACAAAGAAGAAACTGCCACTTTTTGGCAAGAGTGTGCTGATTTACAAAGGGCATCCTTCAATTATTTAAGGAGCAGTCAGCAGTGCCATAACTTTAAGTATGAATCAAGTGGCATGACTGAAAAATTTGTCACAGTGTGTTAGATCAATGGTAATTACCTTACTGACATGAGTACTGTTATTATTTTACAGGGCTGCAAACAGGATCATGGACGTGAGGAAACACAAACTGCACTGTGATCAATACTCTCTGAAATATGACTCTCCGCGGCCCAAAATGGAGTTTTCGAGCCAGGCAAACCATTATAGCCTGATTCTCTCTCCCTGCCTTTAGATGGATACCCTGAAGTAAAACACAACAGCAATTGGTCAACTTGTTTCTGGCTTTGAACAGGCAAATAGTCACTTATTATTTTTAAGGACAACTGTGTGCAAATAAAAAGTCTGTGCAGCCAAACTCTGGGTGAGAAGAGAGCTGTGGAGGGGGCGTGGGGAAGGAGGGCTCTGGCTTACACTGTGCCTGCTGTTTAAAACTAGGACTAATCTGCTGCAGCACACATTTGGCATCAAAGATTTTCAGGTTCTCCCCCACCTATGATTTCCAAGGGTCCTGGGACTCCTGATCACTTGGCATCACAGCTGCGACTTGCACACGTACATGGCACAGCCACCTACCACACAAAGTGTGTACAGGACCACGTAAAGCCCCTGGGGCATGCTTGGACTCTGGAGCTTATTGGGGATATTCTCTGCAGGCAGATTCTAGTAGTAGGGATGGACTTGCCAAGCCTGTGTGAGAACACCCAGCTGGTGTGAAGGAAATGAGGAGGGATCGACTAGAGACAAAATGGACACACATCAAGGCAAGGGAATGGCTGGGCAAACACAGCTCCAGGGAGGAGAAGGGGTTAAATGGAAGGAAGGAAGAGATTTGCCTGAACTCTGAAGAATTGCAGCTGAGAAAGGAGCTCACTGAGAGCTCAGCTCTGGAGGTGTGATGAGGAATACAGCTTTGGCCATGGCTTGAAAACATCCCAAATGCTGTGATGAGGCACTTCCAGGGAGAGGAGGGCACAACCAAGACCTGTGGCAGATCAGAGCTGAATAGGTGGTGTGGAAGTCAAACAGCTGGAGACAGCCAAGGGTCTATGAAGCACTCGGTGAAGAGCTGGAGGAAGGGAAGGCCACTGGTGAAGGTCACCAACAGAACAGGGGAATGCTGCATCTAATCCAGGGCTTTGAAGAGCAATCCTCACACTAAAACATGAGCACATGGGAGTCTGATAACAAATAAAGATGCAATACTCCCAGTTTCAGTGCTTTTTACAAATCAAAGAGTAAACTCACGAAGGACACAAGGAGAGACTTGGTCAGTCTGCCCAACATCCTAAACATCACCTATAGCACAACAAAAAAATGAGAAAATAGAGAGGGTTACTTGGGGCCATCTGAATTTCTGGCATTCCTATTGTTCCTTGGTTGCTGTTAGGGAATCTTGGTCTTTATAGCAGGATGACTAGAGCATGTCTTTGGGTTATTTAGTGTCACTTTGTCATCTTATTTTCTTGTTAAATTTCAGAATTCCATCAGGAATGAACTGGATACAGGAAAGTTTCATGTCATTAATGGCTTATCCATTTCTCTGTGAATGTGTTGAGAGGATGAAACAGTTGAATGGCACATGATGCTAGGACACTGCCTGATGAGAAACAAACATTAAGGGCAGTAGGAAGCAGCAAAAATGAGCAGTGCCTCTTGTGAGGTGAATAGTTCACAAGTGGCTATGTATTATTTTGGAAAGGGTCACAAATTAAGGTGTAAATTCATGTACACCTTAAGTTGTGACCTCATAAAAATGATCAATGGTTAATGGTGCAGATAACAGGATTCATAAGGGAAATTTATTGGCCACTTTTGTGAAATAAATATATTTATACCATACCAGTGGGAAATAAAAACACATCAATAAATCATATGATATCTACAACTATACTAATAGCATGAGTAGCTGTTATAACCAACATTTTTAGACCTGCAGACACCCCCTCTGGCATGGTACAAATATAATACATGTTAGCAGCAAAATGTGGTTCAGTAAGAGACAGACTTGTATATCCCACTTGTGAGTTATCTAGGCAGGCACCCCTCATGAATTATGGTCCCTCCTCAAAATATGAGCCATGGAACAGCAAAATAGATACTCCACAACCACATAAAATGGATAAAAAAGCACAGTGGTAGAACAGGCTTGTAATCATAGGATCATTTAATATCTTGAATTGGAAGGCACCCATAAGGACCATCGAGTCCAACTCTCATCAAGCCCAAGAGTTGCATTTATCTGTTCAAAGCAAGGAGCACTCTTCCCCTGCTTGCTCTAAGCAGGAGCAGATCTGGGTAACAATACCCATTTCACTGCTGGATTTGTATTCTTTTGGTTTTTTCAGCTGACTACCAACTGGGATAAAATTCAAGGTAAAATCTTGCATGCTGTCCTACAAAAACATGCCCTGGCTGTGTAGGATTCTCCTGTGGTGAGGGAGCAGTTCTTATTTCCTGGGAGTCCTCAAACAATTTCCCCATGTTCCAAGGAGCTGCAAGGTTTGCCTGACCTTGCCTTTAGCTTTGACAGGGTCTCCCAAAAGAGATATTCCCATTACAAGAGCAAACCTGAGCTTGCACCACAAGCCCTGTTTGTCCAGCAAGGGCAGGTTGCACAGTTGAGCCTCCTACATAAAGCCCATTCTCTGCTTTCAGGTTGCAACTTCAGTTTCTTCATGGCTTGTCTGCAGTGCCTTCATGAGGTTCCCACCTCACCTTAAAGCTCCTGAACCTCAACTCTGCCTTGTTTCATCATAGCTTTCTGAACCTCTCAGCCAAGGGGTAAAAACGTGCAACACCATGTGGCTCCCACAAGGCACATCCTGAGCAAAACTCCACTGAAATCCATGCCAAAAACTAAAAAAAATCTTGGCTTCAGCAGGCTCTGGAACAGAAACATTTGGAGATCTCAGGTGTCTGATGCCTCATTGTTGTATCTCTCCCCAGCACCAATTTGCTTGGCATCAGAGCAAAACAAATACTTCTTAGGGCTATCTGCATTTTCCAGTGAGCATCAGCTTCTGCCATGGTGGCAATAAATTCATGCTGTAATGTGACATGTAGCAATATGCTGCATTGGCAGGGTGGAGGCAGGCAGAATTTTTAAAAAAACCAACCCCAAATACAGCCAAAATTGTTGGTTTGCATGAATTTGGGAGGCAATTATTCAAACACCAGCATGGGTGAGTTTATGAAAGGGAAAAAAAGGTCTCTTTTCCACTAGCAGAGAATAATAAATTGTCCTTGTGGTTTTCTGTGTATTTTCAGCTAAGCTGCCTCCTTTAAAAAAAGTAGTTATGAATTTGCTTTCCAAATGTATTTTTCATTGTGTATTTTATCATCTGTAGTCCAATAAAATTTTCTTTAGAAACAACACATTATTGTGTCAGAAGGGGAGGAGGATAAGAATACACCAGGGAACCTTTCAAAAATGTTTAAGTATTAATTTATTTCATGATGAATTTTCCACTGTCATTTTCTTAATAGCATGCACATGAAATAATCATGTCTTAAAATGCTCCGTAATTGAAGGACATTTTCATTTCCTGATTACTGAGGGAATCCTTCTTTGAACCTTTATGACTAAATGATGTAAGCACTAGGCTTTCTTTTTTTTTTTTTTTTTCCTATCTTTTAATTTATGTATTTCTTCCCTCTGCCAGTCTGTTGAGACAGTTTCATTCAGGGATAATTTTCACACGCATGGAGCTCTTCTTTCAGATGAGAACAAATCCTGGTATGTCCCTCACTAGTACAGAGTGGGAGCTGCCTCGCTTACTGATTGTATTTTGGTTTACAGGCGATTTTGAGGTCACTTGCAGGTGGGCTGTTTACAGGGACAACTTCAGCTGCTGGATTTTGACTGATGTAGGCAAAAAGTCTGCCTTGTCCTGGTGGGTTCTTTATGGTGGTTGTGGGAACCTCCGTGGAATTATGTACCTCAGGGTCTGGTTTAGGAGTCAGGGCCACATCAGAGACACTTTTCCCAGACTGTTTCATTTCTCTGTTGCCTCAAACACTGGCCCAGGTGGCTCTCAGCTAGCCCTGGCACACTCATGGAACCAAAGACAGGGGCCACTGTGAAGCTCTGAGCTGAAAATGCTGAACACAACCCCCTGTACCACATCCCCCCTCCCTCCCCAGAGGCTAAGGGCCAACCCCAAAACCCTGGAACCCCTTTGTAGGCACAGCCCTCCCAGGCTTTGGGAAGTGGATGCCCATCACGACTTCAGGGAGGTGAAACCGAGTCCCCACTCAGCCAGCAGCAGACCTGCAGGTGGCAGGGCTGCTGGGAGGCTTTGCAAGCCCCAAGCTCAGAGGTTTTTCCCCATCCAGCTCCCTAACCCTCTCAAGGCTTGGCTCCCATCCCCATCCAACTCTCTGCACCCTGAATCCACCTCTCCTCCCTCTCCCCTTGCACCAGCGTGAGAGCAGGAGAGACGGGGGGCTGGGGAGCCGGAGGAAGCACCACTTGCCATGAAGGAAAGGAAGATTTATTAGTGTTTATCCAGAAATACCAGCTAGCCTGCTGCTGATCCAACTGAGCCCAGCAGGCTGCAGATTGGGGATTTGCAGCGAGCCCGTTCCGTGCCAGCCCATCCATCACGGCCGGGCGAGCGGAGCCGGGCGGGCGCGGGGTGCGGTCCCGGGGGCGGCGGGACCGCGGGGCAGAGCCGGGGCCGCCCCGGGCCCGGCCCCGCCGTTCGTGCCCCCCGAGCATCCCCAGCCGCCGCCTCTCGCCCCCCTTCCCTCGCTCCCCATCCCCAGCTGGCTCCGGCCCGCGCCACACAATCATTTTTCTCTCCCGGACTCGCTGAAGCAAGCGAGACATGTCAGTGCCTGATGAAACCCCATTTTCACTGATTAGCTCCCTTAAAAATATTTCATTTATCAGTGCCAAGATTTAAGTACTTCCCACTTGCAGGCAGCCGAGTGTGTCTTGTTGACTATGTAGCGCGGCCATTTACATAGGCAGTGAGAACGCTCCGGCAGCGCTAATGTCCCCTCTCCCCCGCTCCCCTCCGCCTCCGCCCGCAGCATCTCCGGCCCGGCACAGCTTAGACCTCTTTTATTGCAGACCTGTCCTCCTCATCTGTGGGAAGAAGAGAAAACAAGGCGGGAGGGAAGGAGGAGGAGCGGGGGATAAAAAGACATCTCTGATGTGTGTCTCTCTCTTTGCTACAGGAGTCATTTGCAAAGTCATAAATTTCAATTTTCTCCCCTGTTCTATTATTACCTGGGTCTCAAACAAGTTTTACATTCATTTATTCCCAAATAGAAATGCAATTTCCCCAGAAAATGATACCTAGCTAGAACTCCATTTGTGTTCCACCAAGAAGACTTATTTTCTTCTTCTTTTATTTTCCCTTTTCTTCTTCTTCTTTCTTTCTTTTTTTTTTTTTTTTTCTTTTAAACCTTTATTTGCATGTCACCCTTCCTTTGGGATGGTCCTTCCCCATCCCATCCCCTCCCTTGAGGGCATATAAAAGAAAAAAGGCATTTAATTCTCTGTCCCAGCATCTCACCTAAGGTTTCCAATGTTAGGACCTGAATGATAGGATTTGGGATGTACATTTTCATATATGAATAACAAAAAATGGTGGAATTTAGGAGAAATAGAATAAAGGACAGCTGGCAGATCACATTAAATATTTTTTTAAGCTTCGTCTTCAAAAAGGTGGGAGACAGCATTTACATCAGAACATCACCTAAACATTTGTACCTAGCCCCCAAATCCAGCGAGAACAATAAAATGGAAGAAACCTTTCACACTGTGGAAATTACAAAATCCAATGTGTTGGGAAAATTTAGCAAGAAGGGGACAAGGTGGATAGTTGTTCAAAAACATTCCGTAGTTAATGGGAACTGATTCTCCCACTGGAATAAAATGATTTTCACATTGGTTTTTAATCCAGCTACACTTGTTTAAGTGCAGGTCAAGAGAAATACAAAATGAAATTTAAAAAGAAAAAAAGCAGTGCCATGGTTGCAAAGGAAGAAAAGGTCTGACTGATAAGGCTCCTTCTTTTGCTTTCTTTGGGTCATGTTCTCATGGCAACTATCATGGCCCAGAGCAGATGTCACAGAGCACTGGGAACTGATGGTTGAAATGTCTGTGGGAATTGGGTGATCCTCGAGGTAAAAGAGGGAGATGAGGGTGCCATGGGGAGCAGATGACAGCTGCTGCATGTATTTGGTGTGTCCTGTGCGATGGACTGGTAAAGTCACCTCTGGAAAGAAGAGTTACATGTGGCAACTTGAGGAGAACAAACTCAAACCAGTAAAATAGGGGGGGTTTAAAGAAAGTATTACCTGTGGGACTGATTGACTGTACATGAATGGCAGGAACCAGGGAGGTGGAGAACACTGTAAGTGGGTCTCTGCTGTGAATGTCAAGCTTCTGGACAGGAACTTACGCTGGACAGTCTCTGCCTGTTTTGTTGGAAGAAGGAAGATTGCCATCTCCACAATATAATCCCCACAACGCCTTTGAGACTCTGGGGGGTGGTGTCTGGAGGGATTATTCAAGGTGTTGTTAGAGTCCACATCCCAGTCCTGAGCTCTCCTTTGCTCCCCCTGAACAGAGCAGAAGCTGAGCTGTGTGTCCTGGACAGCCACACCACCTGTGTGAGGGCTCCTTTGGGGTGCAGCATCCAGCTCAGGTGATGCTCCAGACCTCCAAGCAGCAAGTCCCAGTGTGGCAGCTCCTAACCTCACCCTGGGGCAATTGGCTCCTGGGCTGGACTGAGATGCCACTTACGTGACTTGGAATCTGGAGTCACTCCACTGATGTCAGGACACTAGCCTGGAGTTATTTCAGCACAAACAAGGGCCACATCTAGCTTATTCAGAATATTCCCTGTGGATGAGTGACTTGCTAAGGAAATCTGACTTTCCTGCTAGTGCCAAGGTAGTGGTTTGGCTGTGAATTTTCCTTTGGCTCTGGCTCTGGCTCTGCTTTCTGCTACCCACCAGTGCAGCAAACTTACACAAGAGCAAAATTTATTTACTGAAGACTTTCTGAAGCAAGTCTTATTCAGCTTTTATTTTTTCCCTATTCATCCCACATTTCATACACTGCTGAAAGTAAGTACAAGAAATATCCAAGTTGAGATCCCATCACACTGACATTTTGACTGATAGTGCTAGACCTAAGTAGCACTCAGTGCCATTGACCATACAAACAAACATACAAAAAAACCCCATACAAACATATTCTTAGGAAGAGAATAAAGAAAATCAGCCATCCTTTTATAAATTCCATCTTCCAGGGCTAGATTTCCCATCCCAAGATTAAGAGCCTAGAAATACTAAAGGATAAATGCCGAGGAGATTCCTTTCATTGGCTCATTGGCGTCCTGACATCTCGGCCGAAAACAGAGTGCTCTGATAGAAGAGAACAGAAAATGCCCAAGCCAACACAGCAGGGGTCTGAAAACCAATATAGTCTTATGGCTTTTGGCATGTTGCAAGTGACATAGTCAGGCACTTCCCTAATACAGGATAATATTGCTCTATCTGCAAGAACATGTGGGGGAAACATTGCATTTAGCGCTGAATTGGCTTCATGCTGGCTCAGCATGGAGAGGCAAATCTGTACGGGGGGATCTCCACCTCAGGTGCTGTAGAAGAGCTCAGGTTATGTGAGGATTTAACTGTGGAGAGGATCTTTGGCTTTTGAGAGATGAAGCTGCCCTTGCTGCATTCATGTGGAATGTTGGTGAAGAAGGCGGAAAGAGGAGGTCAGCCTTTGCAGGTGGCAGTAACACCTTTTATTATGCAAATTTTAACTCTATCTGCCTGCTAAAGTGTAATTTTCTCCAGCAATATCAGCTCAGCAAACAAACAGGCTACCCTCATTCTGCAAGCCAGTCTCATTTGATATTTCTGTGATTTGTTCGAATTTTCTGAGCACAGTTTTGTGTGACAGATTAAATGTCTTCAAAACAAGGCTGGAACAGGGAATAAGCAGGATAATGTATACTGTATCTGCTCCTCTGTCTCTGCCTGCAGGACAATCCAAAACAATCCTTCTTGAAAGCTCTTGAGCTAATCTTCATGAGCAAGATTTCCACATGTAGAGCATGTGGACTGACCTCATTCCCATCATCCCAAAAAGGGAGCAGAAGAATGGGGCCAGACTTCATCTTCTCCCCAGGTACCAGTGATGAAACACAGGCAAAGTGATTCAGGCACCATAAAGAATATTTGTTTTGTGCAACAGCCCATGCTTCTCTTCTGGTGTAACTGCTTCCATATTTTCTTTGAAGATGGCCATATAGGAGATGTTTATTAATAAAACCCTCTTCAGCAAAGCCTTGAGCATCCTGAGCTCCTGTTTTGACTCCTTCCTTTACTCCTTGGTATTGCATGCAGCACAAGGAGCCTGGCAGACATTGTACTAATAAATACAATGGATGTAGATACTGGACTAGACCAAGCTGGCTACACACTGCATGGGCAGGTTGGATATCCCTGCCATGAGATTGATTCAGTCACCTGGCAAAATTACAAAAAATCATCAGCAAACCCATCAGCCCCATTTTCACCACTGGCCATACCTTGGATGTGAAATATTTCAGAAGACCCAGAGGAGTGACTCTTTTCCCACTTGTCTCCTAACCTTGCCGCAGCCTCTATTGTTTGAGGACAGTGTTGGTCCATCCCTCACCTCCCCTCTTCAATGCCCCTGGCCATTTTGATGGTGCAACCATCCCAGCACTGAGCAGAGACCTCTGGTAGAGCCAAAGGCTGCAGTGCTGCTGGGAGAGAGCCAAAGAGAGTTCAGCTCTCAGCTGCTCTGCTCAGCATCCTCCTCAGCAGCCAGGATGCAGCTTCCTGCAGGCAAAGCCACACACACCTCCTAAAAAACCTGTCAGCAACACACAGCTGTGCGCTGGGCCAGCACACAGAGGATTTGGGGCTACCCTCACAGACATGGGGACTAAATTCAAGGTATGGGGGACCCCGACATTTGGATAGGAAGAGGCTCCATCCCTTCTGTCACTCACAGAACAGGGAGCTTTGCAGTCTGTGTGGGAGGAGGGTGGTAGCCTTAATGTAATTTTGCACCTATTTACTTGTCCGTTTGTTTTCAAACTCCCTTAGAAGTCATGATGTTTAGTGTGACACATTTATTTAGTAAGCTAGTAACCACAAAAATGAGCTGTGTGGCAGCTCCATTGAGCACAATGCTAATAATTGACAGGGCAGTCCAGATGGTGAAATAGAGGTGAACAGAATGAATTTTGCCAGATATTAAACTTGACCACAGATGGAAGTGGCTATTTTTATTAGTAAGCTCTGAAGGGGAAATGCCATGCACCCACATTTACACTGCTATAACACTTCTGGTTTTAGCTTCTATGAATCTTATTTTCCTTCCATATATCTGAAAGGGCTTTATAAAGAAATTGCACTGAGGAGCAGAAACCATGTTGCTTAACTCCTAGATCGATGTGCAATCTGTTGAACAACATTTGCCAAACAATTCTGCCTTGTTGTCTTTCTTGGATCTTGTTAACTTTCTTTCAGTGATGCCTTGGAGTGGCTTCCTGGAACAGAAGCTAAGCTAGACAAGATTAAGAAAATAAAAGTGGGTATTTATTAAAGGCCTCAACAGGAACACTTTGGGCAGTGAAGTCTCCAACAGGCTACACCCAAGATGGACAACATATGGTCATGAGTTTTTCAGACAGATGTAAGTTTGGTCCATTTACATATCAGGGGTTAATCCTCCAATTACAGCCTCAGGTAATGAAGTCATTTACCTCCAGTTTGCTCCCCACCCAACTCACTTTTGTTTATACTTTTCAGGGCCTGAAGATAGTGAGGTATCCTTGAGTTTCAGCCTAGAGAGAAATTGTTTTGTCTGAATAAAGCAGGAGAACAGTAGCTGACAGGACATGGAGTTTTAGAGTTATGCACTAAAGCAGCACAGGATCTGAAAAATATAAAACTAAATCCTAAGACATCAACACAACAGTCTGAATCACAGGTAAATGCCAAGATTTTGCACTGAGAGATGATCCAGGTCCTGTAGGCTTTGATGAAACATTTAGATAGGCAGATGGAGGGGAAGTTTGGAAAAACTGTGTTAGGCTGCATTTGTAATACTCAGGGTTTTCATAGGTTCATACATAGGCCTATATCACTTTAATCTCACGTCTCTACGAACTTTGAATTTGACCTTGGCATGGTCACAAAGAAAACCAGAAATCAGCCTGGAGGTGAGCATCCATCCACTTGACAAGGAGGAAAATTGACCCAGCAGGCAGTGCCACCCTCAAGAGGGCAGAGAGGCTTGCCTGAGGAACAGGCAGAGCTGCTGTCCCTGCCAGCCACTGCATCATCTCAGAGACTCTTTACTGGGCCAGCTCCATGCTCTTGGACAGTGCTGGTTTGGCCACTCTCAAAGCCATGACCTTGATCCATGCCTGGGAAAGTGGAAACTTCTTGTGAGACTTTCCTGTTAACACAGCCTTGGCTACGACTTCATGCTCTTCCTTCTCACAAATATCTTAGAATGTGACATTGCTGGGATGTTCAGGGAATAGCAAAGAACCATCCTCTGGTGTCCCCACAAGGCTAGAAGGTCATACTCCCTCCTTTTCCTCCTCCTTGCCGTCTTCTCCATTCCTATGAATTGGAGATTTCGCCTGAAATTTCTCCTGAAATATCATTTTTTATTCCAAGTAGACCTACTCCCCATGAATGCTCCAACCTCACCAGGGCATGATGTAACACCAAAGGAGAGAGTCCCTCTGCCATCCACAGACATGGCTTCACCAGCACCATTTTTGGCACAGAAGTCATTATTGTGGCCAGTGACAGCACTGAGAGATCTCAAGGCATCCCATGTGAAAATTACGAAGCAGCTGCCCATGGCAAGGCAGTTAAAATAAGGTTGGATGGAGCCGTCGAAAATGATAAGAACTGAGATTTAGCTGATCTCCACTAAATCCCTGTTGGACCTGGGGAGATGTTATTTCCTTCTTCTATTTTTTTTCTTCCTTTAAGCTTAAAACCAAAAATAAATGCTTTCTCTTCTTTTGCTCCCCCTCCTCCTGAAATCCATAATGTTATAATTAAAATGTCATAGTGAGACCACTCAATATTTATCAAGAGTCGGATGCTGGCAGGTACAGTTTGGGATCCAGATCCAAAGCCAGCATAAACTGGTAGAGCTAATGGGGGCTGCCTAATTTACACTAGAAAACAATTTGGCCTGAGGTTTCACATTTTCTTGTCCATCCCTGAATATATAAATGCTGGATCAAGACTGTGTTTTCAAGAAGTTTCCTGTGAGTATTAATTTGAACAAGAGCAGTCAAAAATCCCTGGTATTTCATGGAGGCTGCATAGCTGCAGTTTCCCACTGCAGGAGGGCAGTACGCTTTCATTTGCAGCATCTGTCCTTTTACATGGAAGAATAATACTTGTCTTCATCTGTTTTTTATTTATCTTACTGCTGTTGTCAGCCAATACTCGCAGATTGTGGCTCACCATTTATTGTTCATCCAACCATTCCACTTAGGCAAAACGCCTCTTAATATGCTCCATAAAGAAACTTTACCCATTTGGCTCATGGTGCTGTTAATTTGCATATCATTACAATCTCATTAGATTTATGGCTCTGATCGAATACTTCCACCACCCTGTTACTCTGTGCTGGAAATCTACAGGCTTTTGTTAATGTTCTGTATCTTTGAAATGCCTCTTTTCTTTCTGTTCTGCTTTCTTTTTTTTTTTTTTTCTTTTTTTAATTTTTTTTTCCTTTCATTATCAGAAGGATTATTATTATATTATCAGAAGGAATATACAGAAATTCACATTCAAGGCTGGGGAAGTCAGCACTGTATGCTTATGGGGACAGGAAAAAGATAAAAGAGTCAGGAAAGACAAACAAAAATATGTGTCCTATGATGGTGTGTGGCCCCTTTGAGTTGCAATTTAGGAAAGCTGCAGCCACATATAAATTTAATCTCCAGGCCCACATTTGTCTTTAGGCTTGGTCCTTCTTCCAGAAATGAACCACACCATAGGTAATATTTTTGGCTCAGGTATCCTTGAAAAAAAAAATAAGACTACAAAAGGGCAGTGACTGCCACCTCAGTGCAAACATGTTCATGCCATCCAAGCTGGCAGCCAATATTCCCACTAGTGAACATGTGCTCTTATTTAAAATATTTGCACTCATTTAATTCTTCATGTCTCTGGTGATCACATACAAGTGATTCACACTGCACACTCAGTCCCTGAAGAGCCTGTGATGATCATAATTCAAACAGATCTATTACCTTTTAGCTTTCCAAATGTAATTATAATCCAATTAATTAGGTACTCTCAGTTGATTCTGGGTTTCTTCCTCCAATCTCAGCCTATTGCCGTATGAAACTGATGGCTGTGAGTGCTTAAGATCATTCTGCATTAGTGCACATTCTGCAGGAGAGGTTAATGATAAAGTCAGGCAGGTGTTTGGCAGTCAGTGGCAGGAAGCATTTTTTTAACATGATACTCAAACAAATTTTGCATCCCATTCCAACTCTCTGTTATTTGATTCAGTTCTCTTTTCTGTGTGAAACACTTTCTCCAGGAGTTGCAATGGGTTAAGAAGAGAGAAAGAAAGGAAAAAAAAGCGGTTCCATTATGCAGCATCAATTGCTTAACAAAACTCTGTCCCCATTAACTGTGCCTCAAAGACAGAAAACTCAAGCTCCCCGGGAAGAGCAGCATGTGCAATATCAGGTGAGGGCACAGCAAGGCAGGAGATGGTTTCCTGGCTGGAAGGAAGGAATAAGTCTTCATCCCACCTGGGAAGGTGACCCAGTTAAAGTAACCAAGGGGTAAAAAAATAAGTTAAAGGAAAAAGTATAGGAAAAAAGGTATTAAAACATTTATTTTCTTCCTTTGCCATCTATATCAGAGGTTTGAGGCACCCTTGCCAAAATCCAGGATAAACCCAAAACGAAGCTCCAGGACTGGTGTGGGCACAGCCATGGGGAGGTAACCCTCCTCAAAATCAGGATGGCCACAAGCACCCACCCTCAGCCACAGAGGGCGAATTGTCCCTGGATAAGCTCCCTCCAGGCCTCCATCTCACCAGGTCCTGGACAAGCCTTGCAAACACCTCATTCAATAATTCAGGTGCTACAACAGGGCCTTGCAGCTCACAGAACCTTCTCGTTAGATGGGGAAAATTACCAGCACTCTGGGACTCTGATTTTGCACCTGAAATTTCTGAAGGCTTCAAAACAGAAATTATGAGCATTAGAATGCTCTGGATTTAATTGAGAATGCTCAGTAAGATCACTTGCTAATTATAACACATCATGCACAGACCTCAATCCAGCCTTCTGGCTATATCAAGTTTTTAACTGATGGCTAAAATCATGGGTGTGTTCCAGGCTGTATCTGCATGTGAGAGAATACCTGAATATGGGAAATCTTACTCATAAATCAAACCGTGAGGAGCAGAGGAAGACATTTCCAAGTAGAACACTCTTTATAAAAACTCTTCTCTTCTCTCTTCTCTTCTCTTCTCTTCTCTTCTCTTCTCTTCTCTTCTCTTCTCTTCTCTCTTCTCTTCTCTTCTCTTCTCTTCTCTTCTCTTCTCTTCTCTTCTCTTCTCTTCTCTTCTCTTCTCTTATCTTTTTGACGCTTTGTCTTTTAATCTCTTGCCTTTCTTCATCTCTTGCCTTTTCTTTCCAACTCTTTTCTTATTTTCTCTTTTTTTTTCTTTATTTTTTCTTTTTTCCTTCCATCTTCAAAATGTTGCACAAAAGACCTTTAAAAAGTGGGCGGAGGAGGAGGGCAGCAAGAGATAGCTCTGAGGTACATTTCAATCTGCATGGTTGAGGAAGGAAGGAATTTTCAATCTCCTCTCTATCATTTTCGATATCATTAATCCTGAACACTCCATTTTCCATGCTCGCCCGCCCAGGCCCGGAGAGTGAGCGACACATAAAGTGACACATATTCATCACTTGGCATTCAGCGCCGTGAAGGCTGTAATATAATATTAGTGTTGTGTTATCACTGTGTCTCTCTTGCCAGCCTTGGCTGCGGCGACGGTAGATGACATGAATCGATCACCTGTGACATTTTTGATTTGGTGTCACTTTCCCCATTTCTGCCATTTGTTTTGGCAGTTAAGAAGTAATTGTGTGACATTAGCACGGAAAGACTCACTTTCCCAACCCCTCTTCTCAAGCAGCAAGAGGGGGATGAATCTCTTTTGTCTTGTTCCATGGGTTCAGAGAGGCTTGCAGGAGATCTGGTATTTGCTGCAATCTCATTCCCAGGTGGCCCCTTAGAGCCAGCAGGGGATGCAATGTTTGAGCCAGGCAAGCTGCTCTCCTGAAGTGGGGAGCACACTGGCAGAAGGTGGCATTATAAGACACAAACAAGCCATGGGTCCCTGATCTACCAGAGGCTTCCCCAGGTGATTTTGGGTATGTCAGTCCTCACTGAGGCTGAGACACCAACTCCCCAGGGGGCTGCTGCTCAGTGAGGGGCACTAAGAGGATCCCCACTTTGCTTTGCTCCACTGGAGTCACAGCACCTCATTCCTCCAGCTGCAGACGTGCTCCATATGAGCAAATAACAGCAATCAGGGGAGGTAAATAAATTAATTTGCACTGCAGCCCTGGAATTTCCAACACCATCACCCCTTGGTCATTCCAGCATCACCCTCCCCCTTGTATGTACTTAGCCATGGGAAGTCAGTCCCTGCTCTCTCAAATATAATAAAGGTGTTATGAAGAGCTAATAGAGGAAGGCATAAACCCTCAGAGTCTTGGGAATGAGCTCCTGAAAACAGAAATATGCTGTGGTTGTCCCTCCAACCAGCTATTAGCTGGGACCACTACTATGGGATGAAATGCAGGAGCAATGGGAGTTTTGTTTTGACATCTGAAGATTCCCAGCGTAGGGAAGAACCATACTTCAGTGCTGAATACACTGAGCTGGGTCCACAGCAACACCTTTAAAATTATGGTATTTAGAAGTTAATGTTTTGCACTACATTCTCAATTTTTTTGTCAGGCAGACCCACATGTGGAGAAGTCACAATGTCAGCCAGCAAAACACTAAGGATCTCGGCATTTTAATGCATTTTGTCACAGCACGTAGGGTGGATGTCAACACCGCACACCAGAGGCATTTGGTTAATTTAGGAAATACTCTCCCTGAAGAGAGAACTTTTTGTAATTATCTGCTGGGAGCTCTCTTATAACTTCTGCTAAAGCAGCTTGCACTGGCCAGAGTCAGAGACAAAAACCTGCCTGGTGGCAGCTGCCCTGGGCCAGGTGATGCTTCACACTGGTGCTGTCCCCGTGCTGGGGCTCCCTCGCTGCTCTCAGGGCAGGCTGGGGCTGCACCCTGGCACTTCACACCCGGCTGCTTTCCTGGGGCAGGAGCTGAGGGTGGAGGCCAGAGGACAACCCTTGGCTGGTCCCCCTGTGTGGCTTTGGTGACAACCCCCTCCCTGCAGGAGCCTCCTGCCAGCCGGACTCACTAACCCAGTCAGGAGACAAATTGTTCCACGTGTCAATTTTCCATTTAAAATGCAAACTAGATTTGACAGAGTAAACTGAATAAAGATTTGGATCGGATAATCCAGTAAAAGCTAATTACTAAAACAAAATGAGACACTGAGACGCAATCTCCCTCCTCCCCTCTCTAACGAGGTTCATTTGATGAGTTCTCTGCCTCGAGTATTAGCACTTTCTACCAAGGAACACAAGCTATTAACTCCTTTTAACAATTTATGATGTTCAATAAACTGATTAGGAGCCCATGGTACATAATTTAAAACCATTTGGATGTCCTATGGCCATTGAAGAGAAAGCAATGAGTCTGAACAACCCTGCTAATTAGAGGTCTTGATGACTCCTGATTAGAAATCCTAATTAGGTGTCCTAACTAAATCTTTGCTTGTTTTTAAATTTATTGTCTTCATCTCCTCACCTTGTTTACCAGATGATTTAGGAAAGTTAAAAACAGACCTTCCCAACAGAGAAAGGCTGACAGCATCACCAATAAAAATGCCTTAACTTCTAAATATTCTGAGTTTGGTTTTATTCTGAAGTGTAAAACCAGTTACAGAGTTTGGTGGGCTGACTTTCTTTCTGTCTTTTATTATTCAATTTATTGCACATTATTGAAAAGCACCAATAAGTGAAATGTCAAAAATTTCATTTCCCCTCTTATTCATCCAGTATGAAGCTTCCCCAGAAGACAAAAAAAAAAAAAAAATTCTTATTTTTACTATTGGTTCAATCTACAAACACTTTTTTCCTTGGATTTTTGATGTTCTTTTAGAGATTATGTTTACTGCTGACTCAAAAATCTACCATTTTTTCATATTCATTTTTCAGAATCAGTTCCACTGTGATGAAACAATTTGAAAATCTATAATCAAAAGTGCATTTCTGATGCAAAGTTTAGAAATAACCATAATCTGAATTTGGCAGCTTGGTTTTTGTATCCAGCCTCTCAGAGTTTAATTTTGTGCATGATGGTCTGCAGGGAAGGAAGCACCAGTGGAAAGTTGAGCTCATACAAACACAAGTATGATGTGGAAAGAAACCAAAAATTGTTTCACCCTTCCACAAAGTCCTGTTACAACCTGGTTTTCCAGGATTCTGGCAAACAGAAAGTTGGTGCCACCAAGAGGGGAAAAGCAGAGAACCCAATACCCTTGGAAAGGTTCATTAATGGATAATCCTTCTCCCTCTCAAATATCTGTCCCTCATTTCTACTCTAAATTCATCTGCTTTATTTTCTAACTATTGGACTTTGTTCAGCTTTGTCTGCTGGATTAAAAAGCTGTCTGCTACCAGAACTTTAGTTCCTGGGAAAGTATTTATAGATGAAAATCAAGTCACCATTTAACCTTCTCTTTGTTAACTCAAACAGATGAGCTTAATTTAAAAGTGGAACACTTTAATGCAATAGCAGAATTATGAGTGTAGGTGATGATTTCTTCATCAGAATTCAAGAATAGATCTGTGTAGAAGCTTTTCCTAAAATTTCAACCAATGGAGTACCAAAGTTAAAACAACAGGAACAACAATGGTTTTCCAATGACCAGAAAATAGCAAGGATACATAAACATTTCCAGCAAACCTGGGAGATGGATCCCAGTCCTATCTCCATCCACCCTGTGCAAACACAGTGTGGGACCAGGGATGGGTTTAGCTCATCCTTCTGGGGTGGAGAAGCCCAAATTTATCACAGATGAGGTGCTCTTGTTCAGGTGATCTGGAGGGACTATGACAAGACAGGGCTTGACATCTGGTACCTCAGGGATGCTGCCCTAGGAGATATCCTGTGCTCAGATCCTAAAAAAACACTGAGGCTTTAAATGATTTGATAAACAGTGGACAATAAGACTGCAAACATAAGATAGCAACTTAGCTGGATTGGTCATTTTCTTTAACTCCTAGTGAGGAATCTGTTGATTGTAGGTACAGATAGACACAAGTGTTCATGGGAAGACCATACAGAACCCTTGTCAGTATAAATTTGACAGCCTGATGGAAAAGCATAGATCCACCCTCTGGGAAAACTGTTGATCAATCAAAAATTTTTGCAGTTACTGGAAATTTTTTGCTTACACTCACATTTTTTTAAAGCAATTGACAGCTGACAAAGAAGCAAAGTTTTTACTGCAAGAATAAAAAGTTTAAAACTGTGAGAAGTATTTCAAGTTTGAAAAGAAAAAAAGAAGGAGAGTAAGGGGGGATTGAGAAGAGCTATTTTGGGAGAGAAATAGTTGTGAGAAAGCTTATCTGCCATTTACAGAAATTTCATATCAAATGTGCACTGCTTGCACACTAGGCCTGCTGTGAGCCACTCCACAACCTCCTTTCCAAATGACAACAGTCCTCCTCATGAATCCATATCTCATGGCAAGAAGCAGTGGCCTGTACCTGGTGACAACAGCAGAATGGCCACCCCAAAGGCAGCCCAGGAGAAGGCTGGTCAGAGCCAAAGGCCTGTTGTTGTGTTGGTTTGATGTGTCAGCCAAGAGCATCTTCATCCCTGCCGTGTAAATACCATCACAGCATGACTGGGAAGGCAAAATCTTCTTTTAGGATATGATGGTCCATCCTGTACAAAGCCATCATGTGAGTTTTAATCTGAAATTTTTCCCTTTAGATGTGTTTGACATGAATTCCACTTTCGGTACTTACTTAGCACGGAAAAGCCATAGGTGTTATCTGCATGATCTCTTTTTTGGGTGATTCACATGGGGAATATGTGACCTTTAACTCTTTTTAATACCCAGCAGATAGAGGCTGCCTTTCTCCCAGTGAGCTGAACTCTTCATTTGTTATCTCAGTCTGGGATTTAGTAGGATTCAAAGCTGATTAGTTTAGAAAGCATATGGACGATGAAAGACATTTTACGTAATGGGTTTACACATCCCATTTGGTAAACAAGCAACCACATTGTTCCCTCTGAAGAGTTAAAATCTTCATGCTTTTTATTCTTAGAGTAGAGTTTTTCCACTGTGGGGTATTTTCTCACCCAGGGTGCTGTGGGACACCAACCAATCCATCTCTCCAGCCAAAGCAGCATCAAAGAGATTTTCCTTTCTTTGGTAGCAAGAAACAAAAGAGTTTAAGTGGGAACAATGACCAATTGTGAATCACTGAAGTGGAATGTTCCTGTCTTCCATTTTTATCTATTTATTAAGCTGTTTGACAAACCTGATATGATTCCCTACTCTAATGTTCCTCCAAATCTATACTTTCTTAGTGGGGAAAAAAAACAACAAAAAACATTCCTCTTGATTTAGATTCTAGATTTGGTGATTGCAAAAGAAATAATTCATTATTGATGGCAAATTGACAAATTCAGTCCTCTTAATTATCTGCAGGATGAAGTCCCTTACAACCAGTAAGGCTGGGGGCATATTGCTAAAACAATCCTATTCCTTAGTTCCTTATGCTTTAACAGGTGTGGGTATGATTTTTGTTCTCTGTAAAACATCAGGGTCAAGGTGACGAGTGCAGAATCACTGAGACGTGTGTGGAACAATTGCTCTTTCAGACACATGATTTATGAAGTATCTGACTAATGTGGTCACGGGAGCCTGAGAGGAAGGCAAGGAAGCTGGTTAAGAAGCACTTAGCTCCCCTCTCCAGGCCCACATTTGCATCCCGTATCCACAATAGCATTCATCTCACTTGATGGTAGCTGTTTAAAATTTAGGCATTTCATTTAAGCCAGTAGTCAAAGTTCCTTCTCAGTCCACGGGGACACCAGGAGCTGCAGATGATGATTCATTCCTCCTCTAGCAGGCACTATCACCTACAGATACCCTGTCCCATGGTCCTGGCAAATGCCCAGACACCTGATTTCTAAACAGATGAGACAAAACCCCAAGTACCCATTTAACCTTGGGCCCACACAGATGTGACATTCACATTTCCAAGCAGCTCATGGTATATCTGAGATGGGACAGGAGAAGGAGGCTGGGCCTCACACCAGGAATTTCTTTGCCTCTCATGCAGCCTTCTAACACATCCCTGAGACCCTGAGCCCCTTCTGAGACATCACTAAGGATGATGGCTCCATGTCCAGGTGGAGGCTGGTGACCAGTGATGTCTCTCAGAGCTGTCGTGGGACAGGCACTCTTTAATATGACACAGACACAATGACATTGAGTGCATCCTAACAAGTTTGCAGGTGACACCAAGCTGAGTGGGTGTGTTGACACTCCCGAAGGATGGGATGTCACCCAGAGGGACTTGGACAAACTTGAAAAGTGGGCCCAGGGGAAACTAATGAAGTTCAACAAGTCCAAGTGTTAGGGGGCTGCACCTGAGTCAAGGCAATCCCAGAAATGGGAGAAGATGTCATTGAGAGCAGCCCTGTGGAAAAGGACTTGGGGGTTCTCATGGGTGAAAAGCTGAACATGATCCAGGGAGGTATTCTTGCAGCCCAAAATGACAGGACTGTCCCAGCCTTTCTGCCTGTCCCTGGGATGATGCTAGCATGGAGACATTGACTGTTACTGCCAGGTACTGAAACCACCAGCCTACACCCGTCACCTCTGATTTAGGGGGAAATTGCCCTTGATATAGCCACTGCAAAATAGGAATAATGGCCTTTAATTAGCAATCAGAGCTGAACTCTTTCTGCCTGAAAAATGGCCCATTGTTTTTAATTAGACTCCCAGGGCACTATCCTGCCATCCTGGTCCCCAACTCCACTGCTGCCACAAATACAATACAACAGAAGATCTAAGCAGTCCCATTCTCTGCATGCAGTTCAACAGCTCTCCCCATCATATCCTTCATCTCCAACAAGTTCAGAATTTTTTTTTTTTTGACATACCTAAGATGAATATTCAAGGTTTTAGCCCAATTTACACATCTGTAATCCGGCAGTGAGAATAAAAGGTTGTCAGACAAAATAAATGTGTGTCTCAAGGTCAGACCAGGTTGAAACCGATAATGGTGCTTAACAGCCTCTGCCATGCTTCTGCAATGATCAGCATTGCTCTAATTGACAAATTAGCTGTCCATATGGGCTCAGAGGCAATCATACATCCATAAATCCCAATAAATACAAACATAATCTGATCTAAGTTGGATCAGCCAAATAAGTTAAAGCAAGATTTAACACCTTAAAGGATTGCATTTGAGGGAAATCACTGTTAGACAAGATTCATGTAGCCATATGGCCAGAACAGAGGCCACCAGGGCTCATCCCTATTCCAGCTCTCTGTGTCTCCTGCCAGACTGCGTGGAACCAGGCATGGACCAACCAGCCTGTGCTTACCAGGGCCAATGGAATGGGGGTCCCTCCCCCAGAAATTTGCATGGGAGGGTGCTTTTGGGCAGGAGAAGAGCCAGCTCTGGATTGGCTGCTGCTTCCCCAGTGGGCTGGCAGTGTCCAGGGGTGGCTGGAGCCTCCTGGTCCCAAGGGCAGCACTGTTGTAGGGGATTAACTGAGGGGAGCAGCAAAACTGGATGAACCTTGAGATTATCCATGATTGTTTTCTCTCATCTGCAAGCAGATAGGGCTGTTCTTCCCACTGCAGTGGGCTCTGAGGGATGTCCATGGAAGCTCTTCTGTTGCTGTAGTCACAAATTCCCATGATTTCCTGAAAAAGTGATCAATGCAATCAGCCAATGTGTGTGTGTGTGTGTGTGTGTGTGTGTGTGTGTGTGTGTGTGTGTGTATGTATGTGTATCCATCTGTGTTCTCAGCTCTTTCCCCACTTTCTCGCCCCAAAATCTCTTCTGAATCCCTTGGCAATGTTAACCACTGAGTTCTCCAAGAGGTGCTTCTCCTAGACAGCTGGGGACTTTCTGCAAATTTCTGGAAAACAGTAGCCTGGTAGAGCAAAAGGATTTTGGAGGTTCTTGCAGGAGAGGCTGGGGCTGTGTTCAACACCCCAGACCCCACAGAGGTGAGTGGCACAGCAATGATCTCGCCTCCTAAACAGGCTTCAGAGTTCATGGTGTAACAGGGGTTCCCAGCACGAGTAGGTCCGGGCAGATTCCCAAAGCCCTATCCAGATCTCTATCCCAGAAGAAGCAAGGCTGCTTGTGACCCTTTGGTAGGACCAAAATGTGTGGTTCCCCTAAAAGCTGAGGATGTTGCTAAAGGCATTGAGAACATCAACCCTTTATGGTAACAAATCCTTTCTGCATACTTATCCTGGCTGTTCTTCGAAAGAAGCTTGGCTTTTTCAAAGGACATCATCGAAGTCTCCCAGTTTTTGTTGCTTTGTCTCTCCCACTCAGGATAACCTCCTGGTGCTGTCTGGGCCCTGAAGTGCTGGGGACTTATTCAAAGCCCAAAGGCTTGGAGGGTCTGGCCTCAGGGACAAGATAGGAAAATGGACCTTCAATTATCCCAGCAGCTGAGGAAGAGTGTAGTAGAAATTGGGTGATATAACCTTCAACTCCTCTCACTGGGGAGAAGAAAGCATATTAAAGACAACAGGGCCAGATTCAGCTCAAGTCAGCTTCAGCAAAAGCAGAATATCCCCTATCCACCTCACCTCTTCCTGTGGGCATTTTCTGCCAGTCTGTCCCCTCTCTCATGGGACAACACAAACTTTGACTGCTTTGCAGACTTTGGAGTCACTGTGAACATCAGAAATCCAGGAAGTGGGATGAGAGAGAGAAACATAGATCAAAATAAAAAATAGTGAAAAAAGGGTGACAGAAGGTTCATGTCTGTAAGTCCCTCCTTCAATAAGTCCTGCCTAACCAGCCTTAGGGGCTGAACTTCTTGGTGTCAACCTCCTGACTTCAATTGACTTTGGATCGAGTTCTGAATTAAGCAGTAAATCACAATGCTCATCCTAGGCACTGGATGGGTGATGCAAGAGTTAGACAGTGATTTATGAGAGATTGGACCCAGGGCCAGTATGCTCACCTTCAAACAGAGCCTTCACTTTTCTGGACTGTCTTATGAAGAGAAACTGAAGCCTCCAGCTTTGCTGCCAGAACGGTTCTTCAGAGGACTTTATCAGCAAAAAGAGGTTATCAGAAACATATGTGGATGGGTGCAGCCAGTTTTGGAAATTCTTTTTTGCTATGTTATGTCTGTTAAAAAAAGACTGCCAACTGTCCAATGGGTTACGTGGAAATTCACTACTGCACTCTGCCGCCTTTCCTTTGACATGCACACAAACACCACTGTGTGCTACCCACTCATCAAAATCCATCAAGGTTTACTCTGAATGAATTCAAATGTGAATTCAGATGATTGCACCATTTTTAACTTAAGTGTCTTGATTGCAAGCTCAGTATTTAAGTCTTTCAGAGATAGAAACAAAATTATATAAGATTCAGGGAATTCTTTGTATTCCTTGTGCTCATATGCTCCTGACAAGGCATCTGAAATTGCACTTGTATATCTACAAAGTGGCAGGAAGCTCAGAGACAGCAAATAAAGGATGTTTGTTCACTGTCTCTTCCAGTACAAGAAGTAGACATAATCCAATGACACTAACAAACAAGGATCCAAACGAAACACAGTCAGAGCTTGTACATACATTAAGGAATTCCACAATAAGTGATGGTTTGGATGTGGAGATTTTATTTTACTTCAAAATGCAACTGAACAAATTTATGAAGGAAAAAAGAGACGTTCCATTCCAAGATACCACTGCTGGCTCTCTTGGTCTGAACAACAAAGTGACAGAGAGCATTCTGGAAAAGCGTTCCCCATTCTCCATGAACCCTCCCTTTTGGGCAGTTTCAGAAACAGGGTCAGTACTGTTTCCAGCAGGTGTTTGGCCTGATACTGTACATCCATTCTGGCGCATTTAGATCCTTTTGTTCCTGGGGAAATCCCACAGCATGGTTTGTTGCTCTGCTGAGCTCCATTGGGTGACAAAAAGTCTCCTCCTACACTTCCAAGGTGCCTGCACACATGGCCTTCTCCTGGATACAGCCACAACCCAACAGCTGCTATTGGGCAACCCCGTAGCTCTCCCCTGTTGCTTGCTCCTTGCATCCAATGGGGTCATTCCAGTACAGCAGCTTCCTATATTTTGCTATTAGATTAAGGGATTATTGATGATGATTCCCTAAGCAAACACAGACTGCAGCTCTCCTAGCAACAGGCTGATAAGCCTTGGTTCCATGTTTTAATTCCTCAAATTCCATTAGAAGACATTCTTACAGTTTAAGGCTTAATATGTTTGTTTTTCCAGCTCTAATGAGGATTATTAAGTCCAGGGGATGCAGTAAATATGTTTGTCATTAGTAGCCTTTATATATACTTTCCTAGGCTTGCTATCACAAATTTCCTACCATTTAGATCTTTCAGTCTAAAAGAGAAACACTAAAATAAGAAATGAAAAAATAAATCTGTGTATGTATGTCCAGGCACATATAAAGCTCTTTTCCCTTATCTTTTTTCTGTGTTTCCATGTGGGGCAGATTTGTTGTCAGATGGAATTTGAAGGCCTAGTCTATGACTCCCATTGACAAAAATGGGCTTTAGCTGAGACTGCCTGAGAAAACAAAGAAAGAGAGCTCTGCAATTGATGGGGTGGAAGATGAGAACAGAAAAAGTAGCAGAGACATATGGCAAGGGCACAAAGAGACACGCAGAGACAAGACAAAGCTACAGGGTTTAAGCAAGGCTTCAAGCTTGCTTATCATACACATCTCCTATGAAATGACCCATTTAAATTACCCATTAGCTAATCCTCCCAGCCACTTTCAGGCTTTCAATGAGCATTAGGGCAGAGCATTGTATGGAGAGATTTGAAGCCTGGACCTCAGCCCAGGTAGAAATCCCCCTCAAATCAGATCAATCTCAGGTTGATTGGAGCATGGTGGATAGTTCTGTTGTTGCAAGAAGGCTTTAGGAAATAACGCTGGAAACAGCCACCTGGCAGAAGGGTTCCAAGTGCTTTAATACCATGGGGGAATCAACTAGAATCAGTAGGCAAACACAGGTTAATAGCCAGAGCCAGGAATATCAGCCCTCTGTTGGTCTGGATGCTTTGAAGACCTTCCAACTACAGCAAAAGAAGGTGGCAGATGCCATGGTGGCAGAGCTGTGGTTGGGGAAACAGCTGGAGGTACCTCTCTGTGGGTCTCAGATTCAGTCAAAGAGAGAAATGGAGAGTTTCTATCCAGGCAGAAACCTGGGAAAGGGTTGGAAAAGAATGTAAATAATTCTTTATCTCTCTTGTTATTCACATAGTTTATAGTTAAGTTCTATCACTGTGCGTCAAGCACTCTGCACCAATGTTGTGGGTTGTTTTCACTTCAGGACCAATGGAGTTGGTCCTTACGAAGCTCTGTATAAAAGAGCAGGGTATTTTGAATAAATCAGAGTTTTACTCTCAGCAGCCTTCTGAGTGAGTTTTCTCGTTCCAGTCCTGCCTTGACAGCGACACCTCTCCACAAAGAACAGCCTTGCTGTGAGAGCAGGTTTCGTTTGGTGGCTGTCACACACATTCAGTTCAGTCAGTCCCACCCCTGAGCTCACGTGAGAAACAAATCCAGGTCCCCATGTGCAGGTAAGGGTGGGCAGAAGCCAGCTCTGCACTGAGCCCATCTGCAGGCACAGCAAAACCTGCAGCATCTCCTGGCAAAGAGGGGGAATGGGACTCTGCCACATCTTCTTGGGCAGGTCAGACCTCTGCACACTGAGGGGAGCACGGAGAGCAGCCTGGGGTGCTCACTGCAAACGCCTTCTAGGACAAAGATTTCATTGTAGGCCTTCTATATTTTGATGTCGCGGCTTCTGCATTTCTCTTCTGACCACAGAGAAATGAGGAAGGGGCAAGGGATAAGAAAAAATATAAAGCCCATAGGGACTGTAAGTAATAAAAGGCTGCAGCAGATTTGTCACACTATTTCACTTCTTATTAAATGGAATGGTCTCAGTAGAGAGAGACATAAAAGAAAACACAGATTCAAATACCTCTGAAGTCTGGAAATACTTGGAGATAGCTCTAATTCTTCATTTATCATTACTATATCTACTAAGGGAAGAGATGTAGTTTTTAATTCATATCCCAAATTTAAAAAAAAAATACTTATGTTAAACAGGCAGAGCTGCTCCAATACAGTTTTGATTTTCTACAACAATATTTTCATATTGCCCCTGTTAATCCTATTTTAAAAATAAATTGTTCCAGAATAAATATTTTATTGAAATTTTTTTGACCTGTGAGCACTGAAACCTATAGGTGCTAGAGCTCCCCATGCAGCACAGCTGTACTGATTCTCAAGGTTATGTGCATTTTTTGTGATAGAAGGCCAGAGTTTAACTGAGTAAGAATTAGAAATAGAGGAAATTCAGAAGCTTTTTTTAATATTAAACTCAAAGCCTTTCCCAGAGCTGAGTGTTTCACTTCAGCTGGAATTTGCCTGAACCCATTTCTGGATTTGAAAGTGATTTTAGAAACCAAAGCCTAAGTGGGGAGTGATTTACCAAAGAAATACTCACTTCTGTGCAATATTCTTAGCAATAAAAAGAACTATTTTCTTTTCTTTTTTAAATGCCATTAGAAGTCAGATTCCTTATTACTTGTAGTTCCTCCCTGCCCCAAGATCAACCCCGTGCAACCATCTGTACTTACAGCCAGCAGGATATTGCTGCATGAGAACCCAGAGAGTGGTAAGTTGCAAAAAAAATAAAATGGTGGTGTTACCCAAAATCAAAACTGATAGTCCTGTGTAAGGTAGCTGAGCTTAGGCAAGTAAAATGCAAAAAAATAAACCATGTAAAAACACCACTAAACCTGAAATTAAAGAAGGTAGAAAAAGATCTACAAAATAAACATGAGAAACTGTATGGGATTCTCACAAAGGGTCTCTTCCAACAATCATCACGTTGGTATTAGCTGTAATTTGCCAGAACTTTTTCCACCTGAGTTTTGTGCATACAGAGAGGTGTTGTCACCTCACAAAGTGTTGGGCAAACAAGCCTGATCCTGACTGCAGGGGAGTCACTGGGACTGGGAGTGGGTGGACCAGCCGGCAGATGCGGGGTGGATGTGACCGACCACCATTCCCTTGAGAAGCAAATAAATAAAAGTTTCCTTTATTTACCAAGGGTCTTAAATAAAAGCTTGGTTTTCATGGCACCACAGCTGAAAAGAAAATCTTCTGAAATATTTTATTTTTCTACAGGAAAGCACAAGGAATGTGCTTATTTAGCTGAGATAAAATGATAATTCCTAAGAAATCATTGTGGATTAGGGAGCGAAGCGATTAGAGAGAGATGGTATATTTATGAATGTGTGCATAGCCCTGCTGGTTAAAGGGGTATTAATCCCTCTTAGTCTGCAAAAGGACCTTCAGACTGCTCAAGCAAGCAGGGCTTAGGCACTGCAAGCTTCCTAGAAAGTCCTAAATCTTCACATTAGCTCCCTGCGTTTCCTCATCTTAGAGTCTAAGCCGTTTTCTAAAGGATACTTCCATAAACAAGCCCCCTCAGAATCTGCAAGGATTTGGAAATCCGGATTGGTGAAATTTTTTAAATCCAAGGTCCAAGTGGATAGAAGAAGATTAGGTTGCAGTTAAAAAGGCCACCTTTAAAGAGACAGTGCTGTCCTAGATGATTATTTAGGCTGAACTGAAAAAGAAAAAGAAAGAGAAGGGAAAGAAAAGAAGACAAAAAGGAAAGAAAGGAAAAAGTGTTGTATCTGTGATCCAGTTGACTCAGTGCCCTCCATGGCCCCATAGCCTGTCGGGGGGAGAAAATATGTGTATCTGCCAAAAACAACACTGTATTTGTCACACAGCATTCAAATTACTTGTGATTGCTCCACCAGACCTTCCCCTGTCCTCCTTTTTGTGAGGTGTCCCTGGCTGCCACGAAATTATTTCTCTTCCAAAGGTGTACAGCACATGTGGCGGTTCACATTTGCAAATTCTTAGGGCATTCCTCAGGGAAACTGGGGGCATCCTACAGGGACACAGTTCTGAGTAAACTTCACTTGCTCACAAGGTGACTGGTTCATGAGAGACTCATGAGGTTGTCCTATCTCTTCCCCCCATAAAAGTGTTTACAGCCACAAGTGAATCTACACGGGAGCCAAATTCAGCAGAAGATAATGAACTCTGCCTCCCTCTTCTCACTCTCCAGGACTGATGTCCACCAGATTTCCAGTGGATTTAACTTATAGTCCTCGTTATTCCACCAGAACAGGCTAAAGAGTATAAAAACCTCTTAATCAACTAAAGAGCATAGAAACCTCTTCATACCTGCCCACTTTGCCTTAACCAAAGAAAAAAATCAAGCAGATATCGAAAGGAAAAGGAAACATATTACATATGATCATGACTACAGAAGTAGGAATGACATTTGACTCTAATTTGTGGTCCTGGCCAAGTCCTACCTTTGGGTATACTTAGGAAATATAGAGACAGTCTCATTTTGTCTAAAAAGAAGTGTCCTGACACCAAAACAAGGCTCTCCATCATGTCTGCAGTGTTCAGAGGTGCTCAGAGTGCTGACAGAAAACACAGGTCTGAGCATTGTTTCCTTTTTCCTTAGCAGCTAGTTCAAGTGAATTGTACAGGCCCTTTCAGAGGAGGCTCTGCAGCTGAAAATTTAGCAAAGTCTGTCTATAGCGCTGCCAATGTCTCTAAAATTAGCAATAGCTCAGCACATGATGGGATGTGTCATTAGTATGTGATCAGACCTCAAAGTGAGAGGATTGGCAGTAAATCCAGTAGAAAAAGTCTTGTGGGTGCCTCTGTAAGAGGTGAGGAAGATCTCAGAGGTTTTGGGGCCTCTGCTTCATAACCTGACCTGGCTGCAGCCAATTGTCTCCAAGCCAAAGATGCCAGGGGTGAGATCTGGGAAAAGATGAATCCATCTGCTCCTGCACAGAACAGGGGAGTAACCACAGAGCAAAGCCTGGGGGTGGCAAAAGAGCCCAGCACGTTACACTGCCCAGAGTGACATCTCCTTGGCTGCTCTCAGGCTCCGATGAATGGGGAGAGTCCACTGGAGAGAAGTCATGGCATGCCTGGTTCCCAGAAGGAGATTTTTTTTTTTTTTTCCCCAGTCTTGCTTCAGACTTCCTGGGTAATGTGCTCCTCTTTCAGCCCAAGATATAAAGTCCTGGTTTTGGTCCACAGCTTTCATCTTGTTTATGAATCTATACTGGGACATTCCAGGCCATCACTGAGGGTTAAACAGTCTCCTCCTCCCACAGCCTCTTCAATTCGCATTTCTGCTGTCTGCTCCTGCTGGTTTCTAGCCTGGCTTTACATTTAATCTGCTCGTCCCTTCTTAAAGTACATTGGAAACACTTATAAATCATACACTTCCAAGGTTTTTAAGGCCCCTCCCCCTTTCAAGATGTATTCATCTTGTTATGAGCTTTGTGTGGAGTCTACATGTGACATATAAAAAGACAAAAAAACAAATGTAAAGTCTGTCAGAATGATGCAACCCTTCCAAAATCAAATCAGAATAACACAACATATGGAATGAGATTGTTTAGCATATTTGTGACTCTTGTAATTAGAAAGATGAATGGATTTGTTATGAAGATTAGAGAAAAGGACTCAAGAGGCTTCAGTTCATGTTCTAGCTGGTCTATAGGGTTTCTGTGGGATCCCAGACACATCCCTGAAAGGTTCTGTGCCCACAATTCAGAATGAGCATGGCAATATTATTTTGTCACATTTTCAGGACTCACTCTGAAGGCTGAACTTTTCAGGGCAGGAGTCTACTTACAAGCTTGCCTCCATCCTTTCCCCAAAAAGCAGATTTTGAGTATTCCCCTTCTGCAAGCAGAGCCCTTGCCTTAAAAAGGACTGTTGTAGGATTTTGTGAGTTTAAGCCCTGACACCGCCTTCTCCCAGAGAAAGTTGCAGAGCCATGAAATCTTTAAAGTATTCCAGCATGTCTAGTATCACTTTACAGACAAATGCTAATTAGATCATAAGCAATTGACCAGAAACAAATAAATAATTCAAAATCTACTGCAAGTGTGAAAAGTATTTAAATGCTATTGATAAACTAATCTACAGACTCCATTAGCAATTCAGTCACACAGCACCTGTATTGATCAGGGAATTTAAGCACATGCACAAAAACAAACCCCAAAAATACAGCAAGGAAAAGCTAGTTTGTTTGACAGTTCTTTAGCAAGGAACTTCATTAACGTTTAGGAGTTTACTGTGTCATTTGCTCTGGGAGTTTTCTTGCTTTGCTGTTTTACAGACTGCAGTAACAGCCTCAATACTGTATTTATGGAGTAGTTTTTAAGAAGTTCGTATCCATCTGTAGTATGGATTAAAAATCACATGCTCATTGCTCCTTTTGAGGCACCTACACATTGCTGGACTAGCCATTGCCACAAGCCTACCCTCCAGAGTCTGCTTTTGGGTTACAGACAGCGTTGCTTCCTGATGTGCTGGGTTGTTCAGCTTTTTCCCTCAGTGCTGGGAGTGTAATATTGAATTCACTACTAAAATACCTTGTTTGGGTGGGCCCTACAGCACCAGCATGGGCTTGCTGCAGGTGTGTGGATGGATCACCACACGCTGTGGTGGCAGGTGAAGTCCTTGAGCACATCAGACACATCCACGTGGAGCTGCTCAGGGATCTGCGTTTCTTCCACCGCTCCCAGGCAGGGTGAGATGTCCCATGTGGCATGTCACGCCTATCAGACCTTCACCTGGCCCCGTGCCCCTTGTTTTGATCCCTTCCCAGCCACGGGGCAGAGTGGGACTGTCACTTGTCCACCACAGAGGAGGCGAGGGCTGGTGACCCACCAGCACAGCAGAGCTGGGGGCAGGACAACCAGCAGACCTTCCAGTGGAGGGGATCTCTTTTCCCTTTCCTTTCCTAATTGCCTAACACACCAATGTCTTCAACTCAAGGAGCGTTTTGCAGCGCTGGCTTCATTCCTGAAGACATGGTTGAAAGCTGGAAAAAAGCATCAGGCTCAGCAGTGGTCCTGACAGATGATATTTGCAGCTAGGTCTCAGTCTCCTCAATCCACCCTTAGGCTCAGCCAGACCTGCCAAAGCTCCCTTCTTTGCTCTTTCCTGCTGTCACCCAGCAGCCTGCATCAGGGCAATTACCAAAACAAATCAATCTTCTCTTGACAGTTCATTTACACTGAATTAATTTGGAATTAGAAACTGTTATTGCAATTGGCAGCTCCTGATATTCCCAATACAACGCGGCATCTGCAGGGAAAACAACTCTAGACCCCGGCGTTTGAATTAAAAAGGACAGTTCTTCTTGATTGAGATATAAAACCAGAAAGGATTTTTTTTTCCACTCCAAGTTCTTGTTAGTTTTAGGCTGCTGGCAGCAAATCCGGATCTGCAGTGTCCTAAATAAAACTCTCCTTATGGTGGCACAATTTTTCTCACTCAGAGCAGTATTTTTGATACTGCTGCATAGGGATGAGACATCTGAGTCTTAATTTGCACCTTCTGTGTCACGTTGGGGCACATTGGAAGAGGCAGTCTAAGCAATCTGCTGCCCATTTCACAGGTGAAGAAACTGAGACACAGAGGGGTTGAGAGGTGAATTTGCCAGATCTGGTTTTCCCCTCTGAGGCTTGCAATCTGAGATGCTTCCATTGACAAAATGTCCCATTTTCCTTCTTAAAAAACCAACAAACCAAACAAAAGAAAACCCCAACCAAACCAAAACAGATTCACAAAAACAAAAAACCCAAAAGCCTCACATTTTGTAAGAAAAAAATATTAAGCTTTCAAGTAAATATTTTAGAATCCTAAGGCTGATCCCACAACATCACATTACACTCCCTCAAGGTATTTATTTACACCCCTGTCTGAGGGGATTTGACCCAATATCTTCCACCTACTCATGTATTCAGCTCTAAGAAAACCTTAACTCTGGGATTTGTTTTAAATTTTAGTCAGCCCTGAAGTGGTCAGACAGTTGAACTAAATGGTCATTGTAGGTCTCTTCCAAATGAAATATTCTCCATTCTAACCTGTAGCACTTCTTAAAATTGTTTGCCAATTGGACCGGAGAAAAGACACACAAATAAAGAAGATAAAAATGGCAGCCACAAGGTTTTCTACCACCACCATCACTGTTTGCACTTTGTTTGGGTCTCTGGGAGTTCTGGTTAGCTGGAATTCATGGGCGAGGAAGGCTGAGAAACACCTCAAGGACCAGATAAGGGGCACTGAGCTGCTCTGAGCCAAGCCATGACAGGGGTGCTCCCAGGAGCAACCCATCTCTCAGCACCTGGGAATTTTAGCATTGCAAACCAGCTCACCCAAAAGATTTAAGGGGCACCCAAGGTCAAGCAGGAGCTGGGTAGTGGTTGGGAGGCTTTACAGCTGGACTGAAGGGCTTAACATGGTAATTGTGAACCTATGTCCCTCTGTGGCTCTAATCCCTGATCTGTTTCCTGCTCCACCTTTGCTAGGGCTGGGCATGCACCAGATTTCTTGGTTTCCAGTGGGTTATTCTGTAATTCCAGTATGTCCCTCTGCTCTGAGGTAGAGCTGGAAAGTGTCCCATAAAGAGAATGAAGGAGGAAAAATACCTGTGTGGGGTTTCACATGTTCCTGCTGCCTTATGTTGCCCTATCCCACAGCACATGAGGTGAATGGGATACATCTCAACAAATATCCTGGACCTACATCTATCCATCTTGCACGAAAATCTGTACTGTACCCCAGTGGTTCCTCCACCCTGTCAATCATGGGCTTGTAGACCAGCAGTCACAGATGATCAGCATCCTCCCAGTGCAAATTAAACCTGTATCCCTGTATAGTTTATCCCTGATAAAATTCCATTTTATCTTCCCACTTGCTGCTACAGAAATCACCAGGGTGAATGCACATGCCTTGCCAGGATTCCTTCAGATCTTTCTAGAACATGAAATCAAAATGGAAGTAAACAAAAAGTTAAATGAGAATATCCAGTGCTGAAACCTACTCATTTTTATGGGGATGAAGTACATGAGCAGGCAAGCATGAAGGCATCAGAAATTCAGACAACTAAATTTTAAATTTCTGAATTTCTGTCCCCATTGGAGACCTACAGCCTACAGACTGGAAAAAAAAAAAAAAAAAAAAAAAAAGGACCTGACCCAAAAATCTCCTCCAAATTTTCTAATTTTCTAATTTTTCTAGTAATCCTTCCCTCAGTGGGACTTTTCCACTGAAACTCAGCTCAGGGATCCAGCCTCAAGGCTGCTGCTGTGGATGCTGTCCCCACAGGCTGCAGGCCCTGTACACACAGGTGCTGACAGCTCTCCTTGAGGGCTCCTCTGCCCTGCTCAGCCCAGCAGATCTGCCAAGCAGGGACAAATTTTACTCCTGGAAGCATCCGCATCCCAGCCCAGCCCATCCCACTGTGCACACACAGCCCTCCCAGCAGCCTCGCCCCACCCTGCCCCACGCTGCAGATCCATGGGTTTGCTCCAGGAGGGGAAAGGGGCAGGATCTGTCAGAACTCAAAATGTCCCTCAGACATTTTTGGATGTTCCAGGTCCAGGTCAGAAGCATTTGAGACCCTGGCAGGCAGCTGGAAACAGCTGTGATTTTGGATTTGAACCATGGAATGATTTACCCACCTTGCAGGAAGAACAAGAAGGCACAAAAGTTTAGATATTATAGTAGAGGTAGTCGCAAAGTAAAGGGAAGAATTTTTGAGTGCTGCACAGGGGGGTTTTGGTTTTGTAGATGGGGGCCAGAAGTTTTAAGATGGAGGGATCTGGGTCTGACCTGTTCTCCCTCTTTCTTCTTCCTTACCTCCATGTTCTTGGTGATGTTGGCACTCACAGATTGGTTTAGAGTAGAAAGGCACCATTTAATATAGGTAATAGGCATTGGGGAAAAACTATAAACATGTAACACCTAATGTACCATATAAAAGAGAGCAGCAGCCCTGGGCGGGGAGAGAAGAAGCAGTCGGAGTCAGAGAGGATGTCAGGGTGTGTGTGTGCCTCTGCCTGAGCTGTGAGCAAACCACAGCAGCCAGAGAAGAAAATCTTTTAGATAACTTGCAATAAACTGCCTTGAGACTGAACAACAGAGACTGCTGAGCCTTTCTTTGGAAGCACAGGTTGGAGGAGAGACTTTTCCACCACACGGAGCCAGCCCTGACCCAGAGGTGCTCTCCGCAGGATCAGGCCCCAGGAGCCCACAGAGACATCCAAACATCTCTCTGTGCTTTGGGACCCCACAGCCAGCCTGGCCTTTTGTGCCAGCACCCAAGAGCTCAGGAATACGTGGCAAATTTGGGTGAGGAACCCATGCCCCAGCTGCAGGATACACTGATTTAAACATCTGCATGTGCCAGAGCAGCTTCTGCGGGTGCTGAACCCCGGGTCTTGTTGGGATCTAAGCACTCACACTTCAGCAGGTGCCTAAACGCTGTCTTTAACAGGGGTGCTTTGCTGAATAGGTGGAAAAGCCTTGGCTTTACACCAGCAGAGGATCTGGCCCAGAGGCTATCAGGCATATGGCTCTCACGACAATGCCGAATTAAGCTATTTAAATTGCCTATGGAATGCCACTGGGTCCACGTGCTTTTTTTTTTTTTTTTTCCCCCCTTGGTAAAAGTCCTCTTTGTTATTATTCTGATGACCAACTTGGGCTGCTTTGCTTTGTCATTTTTAGTCAGTCCACAAATTCCCTGAGCTATACAATTTATGGTTTTATCACCAGTTCCTAAGCTTTTCTACCCCATCCCTCCTGCATCTCAAATACTTCTCCCCTTTAAATAAACCTGCTTCATTTTTTTTTCATAACTTTCCAAAGCAGATAAAAAATTCTTGAATTTCTGAAACATGCAAACTGATCACTGTGGCATTAAGAAATCTTAAGAAGACTTATTTTAAGGGGTTTTATTAGGGAAATTCCTGCTCTTTAAGATATCTGTACGGTTGTCAAAAGCAGTCACTTTTGCAGATGTTGGGGCTTTTCTTACACTAATCTCCGAGGAAAGCCTGAGCCTCAGAGATCACTTAGCAATTTTTAGATTTAAGGAGATGAGAAGAAAAAGCCAGGGAGCTGGTCCCTCTTAGGGTCAAGTCTTATTTGAATTCAGCGATCTCTTCGTCTAACATGCAACAGTGTCGTTAAGATGACGGCTAATTAATGCGAGATGACTTTGAGATTGCATTGAAAAAAAGGAAAAGAAAATAAAAAGGACAAAGAAAAAGTGCAACCTAAAGAAAACCAAGCCTGCCCGCTCCCCGAGGAGAAGCAAAGCCACAAAAACTGTTTCCAGTGGGTCACCAGTATCAAACCATCTACAAAGCTAAGAGCCAGCAAAATCTCCTCCTTCCTTACCCAGATCAAGACTGGGCTGGCTGTAAAATGTTTTTTGATGTGCCTCAGTTCTCAGCTATTTCTCCCTGGGCAGGCTGCTATCTGTCCATCAATCACAGTAATGCCACCCTTCATTTTTGTCTCTCAGTGTAAAGGAATTAGGTAACCATACTTATTTAGGATCTCTATTAGTTCTGTATTTGTAATTTGTCAAGTCTTTAACACCTTTTTAAGCTTGAAGAGCACTAAGCCAGATCTGTTCTTCTCTAATCACATCAGCTTATTTCTGATTTCCAGAAATTACAAGGAACACAGGCAGGGGAAAGGCCAGGTTCTGGTGTAAACACACAGTGCAGAGCTGTCCCTGTCCCTCTCATTGCCACCAAACCCTCCCTCCTTGCTCCATCCGGAGGTACCCGATGGTTCCAGTGGGAACCACCCCAGGGAAGAGAAGGCAGCACCTTGTCCCTCTGCTCAAAAGCCATATCCAATGTACTTGATACTCAAGGCACTTGGGAATAGCTGCTCCCAACCCAATCCCTGCAAGCAGATGAGCTGCTCAGACTGTCAGATAGCTTACTAACCCCAGCCTCCTCCTCGTCTTTTTTTTTTTCCTTTTTAAAGCAACACAGATTAGAGGAAGCGTGTTTCCATGTGGTATCCATTTGCAAATTAGCCACAGTTCTCTACCATTAGTGTTATTAGGTATTTAACTCCTGCCTCTTCCTCTTCCCTTCTTACCCTATCCAATCCAGTTGTTTAAAACAGAACAGTAATACATGTGTACACACGGTAACTGTATGTATGTATGCATAACATTCAAAACCAACCCCAAAATATGCCCAAATGTATATTTCTCCCTGTCTCACAAGTCCTTTAATATCTGATTCCTGTCTGTTTTACTCTTTCCCGCCAGAGTATTTAGTGTGTGCCTGTATAAATCTGCATATATTTTGCAGATCCAGCGAAAGAACTGGGAAAATCTCCATTGGTTTAACTGAGGAGACTCACTCAGAGGAGCCAGGTCAGGTGATGGGAGGAGCTCCAAAGGCAGTGAAGAGGCCATGTCTGGGGCACAACGTCAGAATTAGTTAATTATAAATAATGAGCACATGAATTTAATGCTGTGACATTAACATATGTATTTTTCTTTCATATGGAGCAGTGCAGGATTGGCACTTCCTAGCGTGGTGCAGCTGTGGTACCACTTGGTAGCAGAGATTTCCTAGGTCAACCCTGCTACAGCCTGGTGGAATGTGTGCACAGAGTGATACTCTTCTACGTGACCCAGTGATTTCATGGGGAGGTAAAGAGCACTCAGATGGGTGTGCTGACATGTGAAGTAACACACACTTGTGAGTCTGAAGTGCACTGTTGATTGTAAGGATTTGAATTTTCTTGGGAAGTTGCTGCTTTCAGCATAGATCACAAAAGAGAAACTCTGATCTTTGAGCTATTGATATTTTCAGCCTTCCTTTAATATTTATTCCCTTTGATGTTCCTGGTCAGATTCTCTTCTGTCTCAGTTGGGAAAAGCCTGATTCAGTGCTCGTGGTTCAGAAGAGAGAGAAAGGCCTCTCAGGACCATCCTGGGCATTCATATCTCCAGATGTTCTGCTCAGCCACTCTGTCAGTTTGTACTATTGAGAAATGAGCACCCACATCAAAAACTGCATGCTCAGTTTGACCAGACTGTGAGAAAACTCAACTCAATGGCCTGTGGGGTACTTAGAGCCAGAAATTTGGTGTAAAAAAACAGGTCAGGTGTGAATCCATGCTTGGGATGAGAGTGTGAAAATAAGCTGAGTCTCTATTAACATGACTGGTAATAATTACCAATAACCCAGTGACAAGCCAGTGTTTAGTGTGAATTCTTCACATAACAAAAAATTCTTGATTGATCCGAGGGTTTTTTTACTCTTACATCGTTGTGATAAGCATAGTCCTAAAAGCTTGCCAAAATGGAGGACTTTGGAGTAGCCACCACTGGGAATTTGGATGCTTCCATGATAAACACTTAGTGATCACACCACACCATCTTTATTGCTGCTTCTGGATCTGACTTCACTGCAACTACAATGTAGTTACACATTCCCCTTTTTTTTATGAATGCAGATGCTGCTGAACCTCCTGCCTATCCTGTAGAAACCTGGTGGTCAACAGAGGATTGTTGGGGTAAACAGATATTCAAAACTGATTGTATATGAAAGAAGGGAAAATCCTGCTTTTAGAATAAAACTCTCCTCAGTCTTAATTACCTCTCTCTGTAGGAAAATTGTCTGTAGGACAATCTCCATCATTGGTGTTGTCTGTAGGAAAATCTTCATAACACTTCCATGTTCTTCAAACTCTTTCTCCTTTGCCACTGAAGATGAGAGATGAATAAAAATAAGATGGAATTATGTAATCTATAGCTTCCTTAGAGGAGAAAATGGCACTTTGGAGGAGACATGAGGTCAGTCTTATAATGTAAGAGAAGGTTTGGAAGGCTAAAATGAGCTCAGCTCTGAATTGAGTACAACTGATGAAGCAAATGCTTTGGTCCTAAAAAGATGGTATGTTTGCAGGTAAAACCATTCTCCACACAAACTGGTGCTCCACCTGTTCAATGCAATTTCACACACTGCACAAACTAATCCTACAGCAATAAATTAGAGAAAATATCTCCAAAATTTTATTAGCAGCAAACCCTCACCTATGGTCTCCACTGAGGTTACTCACTGCATCAATAAAGTTTGAGGTGAAATCAGTTACTTTGAGTATCTATCCCCTTGTGGGTGGCTTCAGGGACATTTCCCACTCCCACATCATCCTCATGCTTGTATAAGGGTGGATTATTGATATTGTAGAGGTCACTGGGGAACTGTAGCCAGCTGCAAACATTCCAATCTTTTTCAGTCAGGTTCTTCATAGCAAGTGCAGGATTCCTTTAGCCATTACAGAGTTTTTAAGCTAATTTAGATACCTTCTTACTTACTTCTTGGCTGTACTTGGAACACACAAGATAGATAAACTCATTTTTACACAAATGCAAACCAGGATCTCCCTGTATTCATCTGACTCCCAGGCAGGAGGCTTTTAAGATAAATACAGATGCTCAACCACTGTTGGCAGGCATTAATTCCATACAAAAACTTCACTGTTGCCCTTTTCCACTCGTTTGTGCTATACCCCCAGAGAGAGAAATTCTGATTATTTTCCATGACAAATTATGTCTGGCTGTTGTTATTCTGCAGGCATCTCTTCCAAAGGCAACACAAACCCTTCACTGACCTCTATGGTCAGGCTCCAGGACAGTGGCCATCAGTAGAAGAAAACTCCACCTCTTCATGGGTCCTTTTCTTCCAGCACTGAAATCCTGGGGGAAAAAAAATCTGCCTCTATGTCCCCACAACTCTTCTGGCAAAAGTCTGCAATCAGCTTTTTAATACAGGGCAAGAACTAGTTTGAGAATTACCCTCAGAACCCCCAAACACCTTGACCACTTATAACTGCTTCGAGACTTACTTAAAACCTTTAGACTTTTAATAATAAAAACAAACAGAGTAATCAGAGTAAACAAACCACCGGAGGTGAGAGAGGTGGAGGTGATGGAGGGTGATTTCCCTGTCACTGCACCAAGCCCGTATTGATGAAGTTAAAGCCATACAGAACACCTGATAGATATACAGAGATAAAATGAGAGAGGAGAGAGCACAATGCTGTCAGTTCATCTCTGAGCCAGGATAAATATTAACATTATCAGACTACTGTGAAAAATCCCAGAGAGGGATTACAACCAGAGATTCCTTAGAAGAAGAACGGGTGAAAAAAAGAAAAGGGAGAGATAAATGGACGCCTTTCTGAATGCTCTGAAGGCAGTATCACTTTCTCTCAACACATTGTCAAGCTCTTTCACAGAGCAAACAGGTCTTTCATTTCACAGCCTCTTCTCCCCACTCAAGGGCCATGGGTAGATCCGGGAAAGAAAGAGGATTTTGGAAACGTGTCAAGTGGCGGGAGGGGTTTTCAATTGGTGTTTGAAAAAGGACTCGGTGAAACCCGATCTCGTGTTATCACAAGCAGCACTTTCCTTTCCATCCCCTGCCCTTGCCCGCTCGGGTTTGCTTTCCCCTAGACCCGGCATCAAAGGGAAGTTCAGGAGGAGGATGCGGGGTGACAGCTTCAGGTGCGGGCAGCGCTGTAAAGGAGTGACGGAGATGCTCTCGGGCTGGGGACACGGGTGATGCACCCCAGCACCTCCAAAAGGCTTGAGCAGGAGCAGGGCAGGGCTTTGCCCAAGGACTGCTGTGTGCTGACCCAGGAGTACCTCAGCTGGAAATCCATGCTCCAGCCTAAACAGCTCCCAAAGTCTAGCCCTGGCTTTAGAGCTGTGCTTTCATCATTTCTGCAGTGAAAGCTGCTTCCCCCTCTTTGTCTGCTGCAGTTCTCCACCGTGCATGGGCTGGGAACCAAGAAATCAAATGGCTACAGTTTAAAAAAATAGCCCTTCAGATCACTGTGAGCTATTATTAACCTGGATCATGTCATGATGGGGAAGAAAAATACAGGTGAGTAGGACAGATATTTTTCATTGCTCTCACACTGCAGGATAATAGCACAGTTACACAACCAAAAATACAGAATTTTTCATCAAAGCAGCAGACAGAGACCAGTTGTCCATCCAGAAGGTTTATTAATATTTGAGCCACCTACCAACAGATCACACAACCGTGTCTGTATAAGAAACAGTTTCAGTGACGGGGTTTTCTTATCTCTGGAAAAGAAATTATTGATGAGGAAGTGATAAAGATGAAATGGACTGAAAAAAGCAAACATAAAATAGCTGTTCACCATTCCACCTTCTAGAAGAACTGGAAGGCAGCAGCTGAAACTTGCATAACTTGCAGCTGGAAAAGGAAAAATAATTTTTCACACAAAGCCTGTTTAGTCTATAGAGCTTTTCACCACTGCATATTGTGAATGATCAAAGGGAAATGGAGAAATTAATCAAGGAAAGAAATTAATTTTGGTTACATTGGAAAGTCCCTCAGCCACACATCTGGGGCTTGGGAGGCTGTTCTGGTGAAGGATCACTGTGAGTCTGTGGTGTGACATTCCTTCATCAGTGTTCACTGCTGGCCACAGATGGAGACAGGATGCTGAGATGGATCAGCCCTTGCATAGAGATTGGCTGCATTTATTGGCCTTTGAAATGGCCAGTGGAAATGCCACTGTCATTTAACACAGCACTAATAGATAACACATTCCTGTCCACCGCCCTGCCAGAGTCCAGATCCCTCAGCAATTATTTTGGGTGATACTAAAATTACCAGGTCCAAGTTTTCAGCTCAGTAGTGAAGTTAGGGGTGGTCAGCCAGAGCCCAACTCCCACATCCTCCAAATCCACAACGGGCAATGCACTCCCCACTGATAAATGAAGATCTGGGCTTCCCACGGCTGCTGTGCTTGCACTGATTGTTAATCTGAGCAAAGACCCAGGGCTGATTTTCATAAGTGCTGAGTACAGACAGCCCTGACTTAAGCCAAAAGGAGCTGTGAGCCTTCAGCATCCAAGGCAACGAGGCTGAACCGTCAAAATCTCCTCTGCTCAGAAACTCTGTGGTACTACAGAGTCAGCTTCCAGGGACCTGCTGCCTGGCTGTCCTGGGAAGCTGGGCTGGGCACGGAGCAGGTGTTGGGGATGGGGTGGGGATGCTCCAGGGACTGGCAGGGCTGTGCCACGTTCCTCTGAAAGTGGTGGCAATGCAAAGCTGGCAAATCCTGTTCCAATGAGCAGCCTGGGAAAGAGACTTAGCAAAGGAGGGCTTGTGGGGGTGTGGGGACTTGCTGTGGGACCTCACAGACTCATATCTAGGGAGCGTTGTTGTCAGGGTAACATGATGGAAGTGCTCCCCTGTGTTAGAAGGAAAATATCCCCCTTCCATTTTGTTTAGCCCTGCACTCTGTACAGCATTAACCCCACAACACAGGTTTTTCTTCCTTACCTCCAAGCCTTCCTCCCAGCAAGGAGGGCTGATGGGTGTTTTGTAAAAATCCCCTCCTTCTGTATTTACTTCCTAACCCAAATGCCAGGAGACGGTCGACAGCTGGCTTAAATCTCTTCAGCTCAGGAGATCAGTCCTGAACCCCCCCACCCCCCCGCTGCCTTTTCTAATAAAAATTAATTTATTATGATCCAGAGAGTTGAAATTAATCTGCCTCCGGAGAGGCTGTGTCTGGCAAGGCCCAGTGAGGAGGAGGCAGAGGGCTCTGGAGGGCACATTAACAGTATTGTTGTGCTTAATGTTGTGTAGCAGCAACATCTGCTAATTTAATGCACGAGCAGCCAGCTGCCTCCGACAGCTCCTAACAAGCAGTGGGCAGTGGGAGAGGGGAGGCAAGGGGAGCTTAGCAGGAGGGTGAAGGCATGAGGGGCTGGGCTGCTCTCCAAGCCCCCCTCTCCAGATCCTGTGTAGTGGCAGCAGTAGCTGATCAAATCCTCAGGGACCACCCCGGCATGTTTCTGCAGCTGGGATCTAGGTGACATCCAAGCCCTGCAAAGGCAGTAGTGAAGGGGTCACTGGTGGCTGGAAAGCCCAGCTTCACCCTTCATGTGTTGGGACAAACAGAGCAAGGAGCGAAACAAGTTTTCTGCTTAATCCAGACATGCCCAGAGCAAATGGAGTGAGGGATGGACACCAAGCCAAAACAACATGGAGATGGTGTAAGGAAAATCACATCTGTACCCAAGTGGTTCATCTGAGCAGAAGGCTCTTGTGAGCCACTTTTGCAAAAGTTCTTCTTCTTCTTCTGCCAAATGGAAGAAGCTTAAAAAGGAAAAAAAATAATCCCAACCCTCAGACGACAGGAAAGGATTCCCACTTAGGGGATCATAATCAATGTAAAGCTGTTCAGTAGCGTCATGGAAGCGATGTCGTCATACGGGATTTGTGTGGCTGGCAGGTCTCTGAGCTGGGCACAGTGCATCTGCTTAAACAAACAGATATGGAAATTCCCTGGGTACTCATGGGCTCTGCTCAGCACAAGACCTCAGAGGGTCACACTGGTCTCAGACTGGCAGATGGCTCAGAGGTTTGGGCAGGACCCAGGACTGAAGCAAGGAGAGCCCCAAGCTGCACATTTCAACATGCTGGCCCCGAAATGAGTAGGGAGGAGTTTTTCACCCATTATGGCAGTGGGAGAAGGATGCAAATTTCAATTTCAGACTTTGCTGGGGGAGAAGAAAAGGCAGAGGGGAGAATTTGAATCCTCCTGTACCAAGAATTGCTCTTAGGGTAAATCCATGTATCACAGCCAGTGCTACCTGTGTCCATTTTACATCTCCATCATCAAGGAAAGGCCCAAGGCCTGACTGCATCCCTCCCATCACCACAGAATCCAGCACACACAGGGGAGTATTGGCCATTGGGAAAGAAGCCAAGGATGGGCAACAACTCTGACTTCCACTGGGAAACACAGAAATCCATAGGGGTTTGAAAACCAGGAGTGAACAAGCCATGGCATGTTCCCTGGTACATGTGCTGTCACAGCAGAGACCTGGACAGGCACTGACCCTCAAAAGAGGAGGAGATAATTCACAGCTGCTTGCTGTGTCGTGGAAGAAGGATCAGGATTCATGTCCAGTGCCTGACATAGGAAACAGCCAGTGGTAGCTCCATGGGAAGAGTGGCTGTGAGACCTCAAACACTCAGACTGCTCATACCCATATGGTGAATCCCTATAGGAGTATGAGGTTCCTGGTCCTAAACTTCTGGGACACCCCCATGTCCCTTGGGCAGAACAAATTCGGGGCCATGACAGATCCTGCCTCCAGGCGAGCCAGGGGCAACACAAACAGAATGGGAAGAGATACTGCATTGGGATAAAAGAATATGGTAAACCTCTTAGGGAAGGCAATGAAATGATTTTTTCTCAAATAACCAACATAAGGATTTGAAAATGAACATCTCTTAGTATTAATTTAATTAAAGCAGCATGCTGCCGTTACTTATAAAGCTAGAAGAATCAGTCTGTTTAATGGGTTCTCAGCTAATCAAAAATTAATTAAGCGTTTAGTGGGGATTCCAAATCCCTGAATTGGATTTAAAGAAGCCTGTTTCCATGTCTTTTTCAAGTGTTGCTTGTTTTACTATAACAGGAGAAGTGTTTGATTGTGCAGACCTCCCATTATCCCTGGCTTGCAGGTGATCAGCCTTGAAATTCATTCTTGTTAGTTGATAGCTGCTCTGTTCCTGAAATGACTGTGACAGAGCATCACTAAGTCTCTGCCAGCCCTAAAAGAGGGCTCAGAGCTTTCCTTTGAGCACTGTGCCATGCATCTCCTCACCAGCTCACAGGTGATAAAGAATGAACAGCAGAGCAGGGCTGAGAATGGGGAAACCTGCCCCTTATTTCTGAGGTTTCTTGGTTGTGTGGTGGGGAGTTGGCAGTGCACTAAATGGGCTCTCTTCCTCCACAGCTCTGCTTGCAGATGTCCTACTGCCTTTGCCCTCAGTAAATATTGCCTATTGCACCCCTCTCCCCTCTCTCAACCCTCTTTTTAGCACTTTACGAGGCAACATCCAGCACTGAGTGATGGAGGCCATTCACCCACAGGCAGCAGCCACCATGGCCCAGTACTGAGCTGGATGAAAACAGCTCCACAGCAACGTGTTTCAGGAATTCCCTTTACCCACACCCATTTCTCCTGCCCCTTTCTTCCCCACCATGTTGTACATTGTCTCGATGCAGAAAACAACCCCAGGGAGCAGATACGGCTGGAAAACACCCTGTCTGTTGAAAGAAATGAAAATAAAACACATTTTAACTGCTAACAGTTCTGGAGTCCCTTTGCAGTGAGAACAGCAAGGTGGGCAGCCAGGCCCTGGGAGGGAGATGTGGTGCTGCTGGAGTGCCTGCAATCACTGCTCATCAAACTGCTCCCTGCAATGGCCCAAGCCTGCAGCTGGAGACAGCTCCATTTGCCTTTCATCTCTGGAGATTCCTTTTCTAGCTATTCAGCATGCTGACAATGTAAATAATACCAATAATATTTTTTTAAAAGAGAAAAAAAAAGCATCAAGTGTCAGGCAGGATGCAGAATTTTTCTGCCTCTTTTTTAGGACTGGGGGGTAAGGGGTGGAAACTTAGTAATGCTCTACCTGAACCCCTTAAAGCACAACATCTTTGAAGTAGCAAACTGGCAAATACACTCAATCAATTATAAATGAAATAATCTTCTTAAAATATTAGAGATTTGGGTGCTAAGCAATACTGGAAGATTACGGAGAGAAAATCAGTTTTAGAGCTTCCTAAAGTGACAGAAAGAGAATAATCGGAAGAAATGGTGAGAAGTTTAAAACGATTATGTAGATTTGTGTCAGTGAAAATGTCCCAGCAATCCTTAGCCGATCTCTCGTACGCTGGAAATAGATTACGTTCAATCCTTTCTTAAAGGGGTAGGTTTCTTTCAAGTGTGGGGGTGGTTTAATTTCTTTTTTTTTTTTTTTACTTTTCTAAGCACCTTTGTGTTATTTTTAACCTTCAGATGAGGCTGGGCCCAAGGGCAGGTCTGTGTTTCTTTGCAGTACTGGAGGTGTATGCACCAGAACAGCAATTGGGGTGCACTGGTGGCTATGGGGGCCCTGTCCTCACCTTCCAGCTTTACACCCCAACTGGAAAGAGACATCAAGCCTCAGATATCCACGAGAGCAGGGCACTCAGTCCTCACTCTGCTTGAACCAGGCAGATACAGAGAGTTTTCATCAAAGCAAATTGGTTTTTCCCATTGGAAAACCATCCTTTCAGGGAAAAAAATGTCTTGGAAACTCTGAGGTGCCCAAGTTTTTCAGCAAAATCCCCTCCAAACTTTCCTGTGGCACGAGCAGCTCCAAAAGGAGAGAGAGGCAACCTAGGAAGGGAACAGGAGCACAAAGGGGCAGTTTCACCCTGGTTTTGGTACAAACAGGTTATGGAGAGCCTGCACTGCATTTTCTTTTGTTGCTGTTGGGATTAAGATCCCACCTGACCCTTGACCAGCTCTGCATTTCACATTTTCAGCCTCAGTGCAGATTGTTGGGGTAAGCCAGAGCCTACCTTTCACACAGACATACACTTTTCACACAACCTGCAGGCAGATCCCCAGCAGAAAGGACTACATGACTGGAAAAGAGCTTTTCCACACAACCACCCCTTTGGTTTCCTGAGATTGCTTGAGTTGGAGATACAAACCATGAAGACTTGGGGCCCTCGGGGAGGTGCTGGCACACCTGCGGGGAGGAGGCTCCCAGAGCCAAGAGAGGAGGGCAGGAGTCCATCAATCCCCCAGGATTTCAGTGCTGGTGTTTGCAGTCAGAAGCAACAGAATAATTCCGAGGGAGAAACTAAAATAGGAGAAAAAGGCACATCAGCGTCAGGACTGCTTTTAAAGATGGTGCAATTAAACTGAGGGGTTGGTGAGAGCTGTTGTTAATTGATAGCAAAGGAGAGGAAGCTGTCTCCAGGGAGAAGCTGATAATGTAGGTAATCTTCAGAGAGGATTTGCCTAAAGAGGTTTGGGAATGGAAATTCCTGGAGTCAAGTCGGGGTGGAAGAGGAAGATGAAATCTGGTTTGTCAACAGCCATCAAGGAGGTGTGGACCCACCAAAAATCAGCCAGGCTCTCTAAGATAACACTGGTGCCTTCACTTGGGAACCACAAATCAGTTCATGTTCAGAGTCATGGATGTTTTCAGTAGAGAAAAAAAGCTTCTTTAAATTTTAACTCAGATAATTTCAATAGAAAAAAAAAATCATCTTTTTGACAATGCACATTTATTCCATTAAAACAATAAATATATTTTTTCTCTTGCTTGGGTCTCTCCCCACCATCATTTGCTTATTGGTTTCCCTACTTTTTTTGCTCTTGCTTCTTCTTTTCCTGAGGGCCAAAGTGGAAAAAAAGAAAACAAAGATTGGCAGAAAAGGATTTCCAGATGAAAACCTTTCTTAAAGATTACTGCAGAATGTCAAAATGAAAAACTTCCCTAAAAACACTTAAAAAAAAAAAAAAAAGAGTACAAAACATGGGATTTCTTAAAGGTCCTAGTTTTCAGCATCTCTGAGTACTGGAAGTGTTTTTCTTTGTGTTTGGAGGAATTTGGGGGTGTTTCCAAGTTATGGCCACTGTCTGTGCTGCTCACCTCCCATACACCCATGGCTGCTTTGGCCTCATCATCTCCAGCAGCTTCCCAGAACACCTTCACCTAATCCCAGCCCTCCCTGGGGATTCAGGCAGTCAGAATGAGCAGCCCTTACCTGTCGCTGATGGAGAGGGTAGGCAGAATTAGCTAATGTTTGTAAAACTCTTAGCAGATGACAGTGCTGTTGTGTGGTGCTACACCCATATTATGGCTGGATGCAGCTTGATAGTCAGGCATGGAATCAATTTTTGAATAATGGATATTAAAAACGTCAACTATGACACCCAGGCATAATGCCTGCCGTACGCTGAGTGCCTGTATATTGTTTCACACACTTAATATACAGTGGAGGCACTGTAATTACTCCCTGCTAATCCCCACACTTCCTAATCTGCCCATCCTCATGAAACCTGGCTGCCTCTTCCCACCTCTGCACGAAGATTTCAGAGCACAAGCTGCACCTAGCTGTCACTGCTCTAAGACACCTCTCTCCATCTCTCTTTTTTTTTCCCTTAAAATATTGTGAGTTGCCAAGCAAAGATTTGCTATTGCACTTATCCAGATCCCTCGACCTGCTCTCACAGGCTGCAATCATTACCAGCAGTCACTTAGCATCAGTGGCATGGAACAAGTTGTTTACCCAGGGAAGGCAAAGGCCCTCAGAGAAATACTGTCAGGAATTATGCACAAGGGAAATAAGTTTATGTGCAGCATAAACTGGGGGAAATGTGGGCACACTTAGAATTAACCACCTGAAAATTGAACACAAGATGGAAACAAATCTAGGCAAGTTGTCTTTGTTTAGAGTTCCTTGGGCTTGTGTTGCCACTCTTCTCTGTCAGGTTAGGGAGATTCACCCTGTTTCTGCCATTCACCAATTCACATGAGGGGTAGCTGTGGTTGAGGCAGGGATACTGAGTAGCTGGAAAGTGATGATGAATATCTGCAGACTGGGAAAGAGGAACCTTTTCACAAACAGAAATCCCTTGAACCAGTCATTCCAGTTGGAGCAGAAGGGCTTGAAGCAATCAAACCAAGCTTCATGTACAGCTTGATAGGATAGGAAAAATTTAGATGGGTATGGATTGTCCAGCTTCCAGTTCAGCCTCCTGCCATAAACAGGGACCACTGTGAGGTGAAACCCAACTTCAGCATTATATCAGGTTGCTCAGAGCCCTGTCCAGCTGAGTTTTGAGTGTCCCCAAGGATGGAGAACCCTCAGCCACTCTGGACTCTTTTACAGGGTTAACAACAGACTGCATGACATGGATGGCAGGGGTGGTGGGAAGGGGAGAAAGACCAAAGTATCAGTACTCATCTGCTTCTGTCCAGCTTACCTGACACACCCCACATGCACATTCTGCTGCAGGAATACCATCCCTTTGGAAAAGTCTCAGTCTGTCCTCCCAGTCTGTCTCAGTGCCTGCAGGCAGCAGCACAGGCTGCAGAGGGACTGCTATTAGAGAATATAGCTTTAATTATTAGATCTAGGCTCAGTTTGCTCACAGAAGAAGGAAATTACCTGCACTTGAGCTGAGCAGGAAAAGCCTATTTTCTGCTCCTATTGCACATTTCATCTCCCCCTCCCCCCATGAGTTTTGTGCTGTGCCAGAACCCCTGTGTGGGAAAATACTGGCTCATGGCTAGCACAGGGGCATCTCAACACCCCTGAAAATGCATCAGAAGAGGAAGAATTTTGGTGGGATGATGACTGGATTTTAACCCTTGAGCTCCATCTCTGACAGCTCCCCACTCCATGAAACCTTTAGGATTTAAATGAGGTCAGATATGCCACCATAGATCAGGCAGAGCCACACTGCTGATGACCAGAAATAAAAGAAAGGCTCCTTGAGGTAATTTGTTCACAGTCACCTTAGACATAAACCTGCTTTTCTTTAGAAATTCCTGTGTGCATCATACACGGAAGCACTACAGAGGTGCCACCTGCATCTCAAAGCAGGTCTTACACATCACAGAGGTAAACTGAGGCATGCAGCAGCAGAGAGGGAAATGTAAGCTGGACCCATCTCCTTTTCTTTCTGGTGGAGTTGCTTGGATTTTTGTGTTATATCTCTTGGAGGTAACACTGGGCCCCAGAATGTTGGCACATGGAAGAAAGCCAATCACTGCTCAAGTGTCTCTTATTCCCCATCCATACAAATGGAGCATGGATTAGAGAGTGGGAAATCTTCCTGTTTACAAGAAAGTCACAGTTTAAAAATAAAAAAAAAACCCACATTTTCAGGGCTGCACAAAATGGGCTCCCTATTCAGGTGCTCTTCTCTCCATGTTCAGCCTCTGCCTCCTTAAGTCACTTATGGGTTTAGCCCAGAGCTGCAGCACACTAACACCACCAGGTCCTGGTGCACAGCATCTGGGGATCCAATTTGGTTTATTTTAAACACAGAGAGTGTTGGGGAAGCAAAAAACTAACAGCACCAGCGCCGTGACTCCCTGCACAGACACAGCAGGGCCGGTGCCAGCCCTGCACGCAGAGCCCCCGAGCCCTGCACACAGGCTGAGACAGGCAGCACGCCAGCCTGAGACGCCTCTGAGCCCAGAACTCGATTATTGCTTAACTTTCCTGCCAGGCCTCCAGCTCCCTCTGTGCTAAATCATTCCCCATCGATCCGTTCCCATTATAAAGCTCCTGTCTCCCCCACGAGCACGCGGCTCCATAGGACTCGACTTCCAGCACAATTGAGCTCGGACCCTAAAAATCAATACTGCAGCAACCCAAGGATCAGAGGCCAATGAGGTCTTTAACAAACGTGTCTGGTGCTCTTGACTTGAGTAGGCTTCAGCCTACTTTGAGGTCCTTTCTGATCCATCATGGGTTTGTTCAAGTTGTCATAAAGCAAATTTGCAGTCATTGATCCAGGCAGAATGAAGTTGTGAATATCAGATGGGGGATGGAGCGGGGAGAATAACCCTAGAGAAAGAGTTTTAATAGCTTATAGGCAACACATGTCTGAGCCAGAGAAAAGCAAATTAGGAAAATGCAAACGAAATAAGCTTTTTGTATTTGTTTAGGGTTTTTTTTTTCCCAGCCTTTCTTCCCTCTGGAGACGGAAGCTGCACTGGCTCTTAAGAAAAACAAAAGGAAACAATAAATATTATTAAGTATAATACAGGGCAAGGCTTTTTCTAATAGATGAGGGCTATGGCTACATATACTTGGGATATTAACTGTAGACCATGTTATATAACGATAACTTATAAATATATAGAAAATAACAGGCCAGATTCTTCTTTTCCATGAAACCCTGTGGTTCCTCTGAAGCCAATTCAGCTCCTGCCAGCAGACAGGACCTAGGGAAACTCATTTCAAAGCAAAATAACTAAAGAGGGAGGAAAGTGGCTTTCCATAAAGTGCGATTCTGATGACAAATGACCCAACCACCTGCAAAATGTATTAACGAGGCTTCTCGATGCAACAAATTGCACAAAAGACAATTGAATTTAATATAAGGGTCATTCATCTCCACGGGTTTTTGTTACTTTTAATTCAGCTCCAAATCTTTCCAAAACTCATTAAATTAAACATAATCAAAATTCACCTATCTGTACCTTTTCCTTTATTTCTGAATCAGAACCCTACATCTCAACGCTCCCAGCTTGGCTCAGCTCTGCTTTCAGAGCTGCCACCCACCCTCTGCAAGGATAAAACTATTTCAAGTTTTGAAGATCATTGAGAAATGGGGATCCAGGTTGGAATTCTTGTGCAGGAAGTGTCCAGTTCACCTTCACATTACCTAAAACATTTGTGTGTTCAGAGCAAATATGAGATGTTCACTGAGATTTTAATGGCAGTTCTGGAAAAGGAGAAGTAGTTGGCAAATGAGGAACCTTCCTAAGCTCTTCTCCCACAGCCCCTGGGAAGAGGAACAGTCCCTGCTATCTCCTCACAGTCTTTCCCTGACACTTTCAGACAGGCCCCAGTTTTACTCCCCTGAGCTGTAATGGTTTGCTGCCTGCTGTGCCAACCTGCTGGACTCCTGGCACCCATCACTCCCACAAGGTGATGCAGCAGCAGAGCTTCAGCAGGCAATGCCCTGGGTCATCTTCCTCTCAGTAGGTCACTCTCCCCTCCCTCTGAACAGCTCAGGGGTTGGGCAGCCTCCTCCAGACAGGGCAGAGGCAGGACCAGGTGAGCAGCTTCCATCCATCCATCCATCCATCCATCCATCCATCATCCATCCATCCATCATCCATCCATCCATCCATCCATCCACCATCCATCATCCATCCATCCATCCATCCATCCATCCATCCATCATCCATCCATCCATCCATCCATCCATCCATCCATCCATCATCCATCCATCCATCCATCCATCCATCCATCCATCCATCCATCCACCATTCATCCACCCATCATCCATCCATCCATCCTGCTAGGAGCCAAGTACTGAGGAAAGACAGCTGGGTCCTGTGAAGTGGAGGGGGTTCTGGGGAGGGAACGTAGCCAGCATGTCACAGAGTAGGGGGCTCCCCAGAAAATTCAACAGTGGAGCCATCCTGGGTTGCACCATCAATAATTTGGTTCCCCAGGCCTGTGTCTACAGCAGCATGGAGATATTGTCTCTCTGCAAACCAGTTGTGTTCATCAACCTCCCGGCTCCCTGCTCCTTTCCAGGTGAGATTTGAACCCATTTGGTACCACAGAGTGTCATGAGCTTGCTCCTTCTTCCTGCCTGATCTCTGAGTAGCAGCCTCTGACTGCTCACAGCTTTCCCTGTCACTCAAGATTTTTCCCCTAAGTCCCAGTGAAACTACCCTTGGGTTTAGTCATCACTGGTTAGGCCCAGAAATCCCAGTCCAAGAAAGATTTTCAACTTTTCTCCCGTCACTCACCGTGGCTGAGGTGACAGAAGTGTCCCTTTTACAGGAAAACAGATGATTTCATTTTCCCTGCCAGTCCAAACTGAAATGAAAACAAAAAGTGATGCAATTTCTCATGCTGCTCTTCCCTGCTGAGTAAAAGTGACATAAGGTGGATGAAATTCAGTTTCCTTTTCAATTTTGTTTACATTTTTCACCAAGGAGTTTTGTGTTTATGTTTATTTTTAACTAACGCCTGTCCTCTCACAGTCTGTCCTGTCACTCCTGTGTTAATACAACAGAAATGGTTGCCCCTTCTGGCTGGATCTTCTCTAAAACCTTTTGTGCTTCTCATATCATCATTATCTGTCAAAAACAGGCTAAGAGAGAAATTTCCAGCTGGGTGCATTTGCATCTTTGCACACTTGGCCAATTCCAGCCAAGTCCAGCCAAGGGCAATGCAGCAATTTCAGCACTTGTGTGGAGTGGAGCCACAGTACACCGTGTCCATCTCTGGTTTATATTGTGGTGATGGAGGAGCAAACAAGGCTTCCATTCCTGATGAACAGAGAGAATCAAGGATTGCTTTCACTGCCTTTGATCCATTTGGCTGAGAACATCCCTCCCTTGAATTCATTCCCTTTTAGAGCCATCTTTCTTCAGTGGAAATTACTCCTTAATTCCTCCTTTTTCGATCACACCTGCCTACTTGCTTTCCTTCATATCCATCAGCCCTCGTGCTCACCATAAATAGCCTGTGTGAATGTTTGCTCATATTACTGCTGCTTCCAAGTGATGCAGCCTCCACCTTGCACTCTTTGCTCCATCTCCATCTATCGCTTCACCCGCTGCCTGGCTGAGAGCGGCTGCACACACTCCTGCAAAGCGTTATCTCATTATTGCAATTCTATCTGCTAAAGCGTTTGGAGAGACAGTGTATTAAAGACACTATATAAAAATAAATTGAATTGAGAGGAAATCTATATACCTAAAGTTGTAAAAAGGAATAGTCTCCAGTGATGACTCTATTTCCAGCAACGGCATTGTAACAAGCCGGAGCCCATCTCCCAGCTGAATTTTAAGTAGGTCTGCTCAAATTGAGCAGAGCTGCCAGGCTCACAGGGCTGGGGCTGTGTCTGGGGAGCAGGGGCTGGGGGAGGCCTGGGAGAGGGTGCACGGAGCAGGGGACTGGTGCTGCAGCCCAGCTGCCCCCTCCCTGGGCTCCTCCACACCAACAACCCACCAGCACAACTTGCCCAGCTGATCTGGAGTTGCAAAGAGGAACAGACTGCCTTTCCCTCAGCTGCTCCCTTGGGCATCATTCCCCCCATTCAGCATTCCCCCCATCACCATGCTAGCAAGCCCTGGCAGCTGGCCCTGTGCTGACATAGTGAGCTGACACTGCCCAGGTGTCAGACACCCACCCAAGTCCCTTTCTCACTGCCCTCCACAGCTGGAAAGGGGAAAGTAAATACAACAGAAGGTTCATGAGATAAGGACCAGGAGAGATCATTCAGCAAATATCCTCATGGGCAAAACAGGCTTGAATTAGAGATATCAACTGAATTTACTGCTAACAAAATCAGATCGTGAGAAGTAAAAGAAAACCTTGAAAACACCTTCTCTGCCATTAGTCCTTCTTTCCCAGCTCCACCTCCTACCCCAGCAGCACAGGGGGACACAGAGTGGGGGCTATGATTACTTTATCACCTGTGGTTTCTCCTGCTGCTCCAGGAGAGGAGTCATTCCCCTGCTGCACCATCAGGTCCCACAACAGGTGACAGTTCTCCATAAACATTTCCAACATGAGATCATCTCACAAGCAACAGTTCTCCATGAAGTTCTCCAACATGAGTCCATCCCCCTCAGACTGCTGCAGTGTGGGCCATTCTTCCACCAAGGACAGGCTGCTCCAAGCTGGGCTTCTCTCTCCCTGGGTCTCCCATGGGCTCCCAGCCTCCTCTCAGGCATCCACCTGCTCCCATGTGGGTCTCCTCCACAGGCTGCAAGGGCACAGCTGCTTCACCATGGTCTTCACTGTGGGCTGCAGAGCAATCCCAGCACTGGTGCCTGCAGCACCTCCTCCCCTCTTTCTCCACTGACCTTGGTCTCTGCAGAGTTGTTCATCTCACACTCTGTTCTCTCTCCGCTCTTCTCGGCTGCAGTTACAACTGCACAAGAACTTTTTTCCTTCTTCTCAAGTCTGTTATCACAGAGGCATTGCCAGCACTTCTAATTGGCCAGCCTTGGCCAGCAGCATGTCCATCTTCTGGAACCACCAGGGATTGGCCCTGCTGGACATGGAGGAAGCTTCTGGCAGCTTCTGATAGAAGCCAGCCCTGTACCCCCCCTGCTACCAAAGCTTGGCACAGCCAGTACAGCTGGTCAGGGAAACACAGCCCAGCCTTCCTCCCTTTGCAGTCTGCCTCAGCAATGGAGTCAGGCACAGATTTGCATATGGAAAAGCAAGACAGTGGTGGGGTTTGGATCCCATTAAAACCACACCCAAGATGGGGTTGCTGCTTGGCTCTGTAAGTCAAGAACTTGCATGGGACAATTGGTCCAACAGGGACCAGGTGCAGGTTTTGGGGCCACACTGGCAACCCAGAGCCAAAAGAGGCGATTTATGTCTAAAAATAAATATTCACAGCTGGAAGAAATATTCCCCCAGCCTTGCACAGTGACCACCAGCACCTCCACAAGGCTGTTGCAAAGGAGGGACCTGTAACAACCACAGCATGCTTTCTGCACCTCATGCTCCCTGCAGCCCTGAGGAGCAATAACTTGACAAGGTGTCCTCAGCATAATTTTTTCTGTCTGTTTTCCCAGGATGTGAACCATGGTGCCAAAAATATATTTGCCATTCTTCAGCTCTTTCAGGGAGCAACTTGCATCTAATAAGCCAATTCAGTGGCTTTGCTCAAGTGGTAAAATTCAGACCATTCAACTGCTCAAGACTACTGTATTTTAATAGAAATTAAATCTTCCAGAGGGCAGCAAGGAAACCAGCAGGACTAGGAACAGGCTATAAGGTGGCAAAACATTTCCCTCAAAAAAGCAACCTTTGCAAGTCTTGATCACAGCTATAGGGAAAAAAAAAACAACAAACAAATAACCACAAAACCAAACAAAAAAGAGCAATAACCCCCCCAAATATATAGAGGAACTTCTCCTCCATTTTTCCTCTCTTTCCAGCTCATTATTTCTCTATAAGGCTCATTGCTAGCAGGTCTGAGACTCGGGCACTGACCCACAGAGGCCTGGAGGGAGGAAAGCTTTCCAATGCTGTCAGACCCAGCTGGACTGACTGAAGAGAGATACAGAAGAGGCAAGTGAGATGACAACCTGGTTTCAGAGGACAGTGAGAGGACAGACTGGGTTTCCTGGGGCCTTGAGCTGGAAGTGGCAGGATCAGGCTTCACTAGCACCTGCTCAGCTCTGCACAGCTCCAGCATTTCAGCTCCACTGGGAATAATGATTTTCCAGTATACCAGACCCTGAATCCAAAAGAGGTTTACTGAAATCCCAGGGGAAGACTTCAAATGAACAATGTCCAACAAACAATTTTGTCTTTTCTATGACCATTCACTAGTTCAAGAGTGGGTTCTGCCCCAGCTGAAGCCTCCTTTTATCAGGACTGCTGTGCTCTGCTCCCTTCCCATACTACAGTTCCATGTATTCCTGTCTCCTTCCTTGTGCCTCCTTGAAAAGTTGTGTCAGTTTAAGGAATTGGTCTGGCTGAAAACAAAAAGAGCTGGAGGGGTTAAGAAGGCAGGAAGAGAGAGAGAAAAAAATAAGCATTTTTCCTTAGCAAAACACATTTCCTCAGGGAAATATCACCATGTTAAACCATCTTGTTTGCTGTCTGGGGAGCAGGCAAACCCAGGGATGGAGCTCAAGCCCTTGCTTTGATACAGGACTGACACTGAATGGCTCTGCAGGTGCCCCTGCAGGACCACTTCTCTACCCTGACTTGGGATGCTGGGATTTTTAGTCCTTTTAGGGAGACTTGAAAGGTTATTTTCCTTGTTATTCTGTATAGCCCACAATTTTCTGCTGGAGCCTCTACTTCTTTCCCCAGTTTCTCTCTAGGCCCAGTTCCCTATTTCCTTGGCTGAATTTCCTCTTTGCAGTCCATCCCTACCAGCTCATTTCAACCTGTGCTGTCGATTCTCCCTGCAGTGGAGGCTGTATCTGCTTTTTTGCATTCAGTAGCACACCACAGCCCTTCTTGCATCTGAATTCTGGTTTTGTTAGCAAGAGAGGGGCAGCACTTAACTGAGTTTACAGCTGAATAAGCCTTTCTGCTGCAAACTCTTGGGAGAGAACGTTATCTCCTAGTGCTGTGTGAAATGCCTCAGAGAAGGGCCTACAACAGGTCAGTGGAAAAACACTGTAATAAATAACATGCCTGATGGTCATACCAGGCAAGTTAGGACACCTGACATAACCAGGGGATAATAAAGAGTCTCACCAGGCTTTCAGGAGCGTGGGGCTCAGAGAGAGACACAGAGCAACAAGCCAGTGCCACTGCCAGGCTCATTCCTTGCTGCCAGGAGTGAAACAACTTCATTCCAGCCACTGAGAAGTGTTTTCAGGGAGTCTCAGATATATTCACTGGGGAGAAAATGACCTGTCAAAAGTGATAAAGCCACGGTGTGCTTTGCTACTGGAATCCATTTGTTCTCACTGGTGATGGGGAAGAGCTCAGGCTGCATCGTGTTCCTCAGTCTTTTGTTGCCAAATGGATGGAGGCAGGGAAAAGTATTAAAGAGGAGTGTCCACATTTATATCATGGTGAGATGTACTACTGAATAGTACAAATATCTTTTCTACTGCCATACCTAAGGTTAAACCCATGCATGTGTTTGCAAGCCTGAACCTGCAAGGAATATGCCCTTTATAAGGACTGATGTGTTTCTTGGTGTGGCTGTGACAGCGAAAATATGTCACAAACACAAACCAAAACATGAGCAGGCATCACTTGTGCTAGAAAAAATCAGGACAAATCACACCCATTTACACCATGGAGCAGCTCTGTAGATGTCCCTGTCCAAGTGCCTGTGGCAGCTGTGTTGGTGTCACAGGGTGGGTCTCCTACTCACAGAAGCTAAGGTGGAAGGCACTTCAAGAGGCCACTTGCTTCTGTGCTTGTGAGCAGGGGTCTAATGCTTCTTACAGCTAAGTGGGGGTGTTTAGAAAGAGAACAGGACCAGAACACTTCTCATCAGTGCCAAACAACATGAAATGGAGAAATATCCACAAACTGTGGCTTGGGAGGTCCACGTTGGAGGGCAGGAAACAATTACATACCATGCAGGTGGTGCAGCACTCGGACAGGACACCAGAGGTGGGAGGTCTCCATCCTTGAAGGTGTTCAAGCCCTGCCATAGCCACGACCAACCTGATTATACACAGGAAAATAAAAATGTGAAAATAAAAGCCAAGGCAAAACTCTTCAGAGCAGACAGCAGGAGAGAAAGGAAAATGCTATTGTCATTCTTCCACGTGAGAAGAGTGACAAAGGGAGACCTCCATGCCCACCCTTCTGGGTGCTGCCTAGATTTGCCAGCAAGGTCACACTAATAAGCAATCAGCTGATTGAAATGTTGTATTTCATCCAACCAGGAGAATAAGAGGACTTTCTATCAGGATTCTCCACAACAGAGCACTCACCGTGATAAATGAACTGGAGAAGAAGACAAATGAATATAACCTACTGCTGTGCATGGATTCATCAGCACAGAGAAAGCTTCTGACAGGGACAGAGGGAAGCAAAAGACACTGCACAGGGAGATTTGGGAGGAGCAGGGACACAGGAAGGTTGCAATGAGCTCCTAAGAACTACATGAGTTGAAAGGAGAGACCTCCAGAGGTGACCAGAAGGTTATGGGGGCAAAGGAGGAGCCTGCTGATCTGTGGTGGCCCAGAACTGGTGTTGGGCACAGGGAACTGCATCTCTTACACAGCAGCTCCTGGATTTCTAATCTTAACTCCTTGATGTGTGCACACAGATCAGACCAGCCAAGTCAGGCCAATCCTTGAGCAGGTATAAACATACGAAAAACCCAGCAAATTTCCTGCATGATCCTGCTGTTCTCCAGGGCAGCCTCTGGAATGACAGGGCTTCAACCCATGGGTATACCCTTCCTGCTTCTCATGAACCACAGACAGAATCACAGTCTGTGGTTCCTTCACATGGCAGAAAGCACTTTTTAATCCAAAAGACGAAGACACAATGACATCCATTGCTGGCAGCTGAAACCAACAATGTTCAAACCAGCCAGAGCTTGCAAATCACTGGCAGTCAAGGTAATTAGCCATTGGAATGGATTGCTAGGTGTTGGAAGGAACCCTCCATCACTTACCTTCTTCATTACTGACAGTCAGGAAACTGGCAGCAGAGGCTTTCTAAAATACATAACTAAGCATGGCAGAAATGCTGTGAGAGATTCAGGAAGGATGGGGAAACATATTTTTTATGGGATGACCCTAGAAGATTGCAGCAGGCCTTGTTGGTCTTTAAATGTAATGCTCCCTTTATGCCACTCTGCAGTGTCCAGCCATCAAATGGAGCTAGCAAGGAGCTGGGTTCAACAGAACAGTATGAGAAGCCATTGAAGTTGCCTCTGCTTTCAGGATTAAACTTTTGTCAGATGTCTGTTTTTTCAAAGAAATTTGAATTCGTATCATTACAGATCTTAGGGTGATTTCCACACCCTCCCGCCTCCATCCTTATGATGCAAAAATAGCCTGCAATGAGACTTTGTTTAAAACCATGGAGTTAATTTTCTGTAATAATTGTTAACAGTTGGAGTTTTTCCTTCTTCAAGCTCAAGGGAGAATCATGGACAGATTTATTAATGGTGTCCCCTATGTGATTGATGGGCTGTCGAACAGGGAAACTTCACACCTGAAAAAACTTGAAACAAGAACACTTACACCAAAAATAACAACGTCTGTGCCTGGTAACTCTGCAAGTCTCTCTGTAGTGACTTGTGGCTGAGCCTCCTGCCATGGCTTAACCCCAGCTGGCAACGCAGCCCCACACCACCACTCCCCACTCCCCGGCTGGGATGGGAGGGAGAACTGGAAGGGTAAAAGTGAGAAAACTCAGGGGCTGAGATAAAGAGAGTTTAGCAGGTGATGTGAAAGCCACATGTGTGAGCAAAGCAAAGCAAACCAAGGAATTCCCTCACCTCTTCCCATGGACAGCCATCTCCAGGAAAACCGGGCTCCATCACACATAACACTCCAGGAAAGGCAAAGTCAACACCACCTCTCCAAACTTCATCCCCTTCTTTCCCCACCACTGTGTGCTGAGTATGATGTAGGGTCTGAAATGTCCCTCTGGTCACTTGGGGTCACTGTCCCAGCTTATGGTGTCACATATACAATGATGGATAATGGGAAATAAGGGAGATCATCTCTCCAAAAGGGTAAGCAAGCAAAGAATAGATTCCCTCTCTCTTGCCAAATGTGTTTCCTGCAACACAAGTTTCTAGCAGAGCAAACTGGACTCACACATTTAATTTCCATACATGCACACCATGATGTATGGGCAAATCTGAAGTCTTGGGAACATCCCTTTCCCCATCTCTGTTAACAGGCAACACCTGGTATCAGCCACCCAGAGACTTCCCAGTAGAACAGATTACACACCTCTGCTAAGAAACCACCAGCAGCTCTGAGATTAGGCTGAACAAGTAAAACTTTCAAAGCTCATGTCTTAGTTGCCTGGCTCAAGCCTTTCCCATTGATCACAACTTCTGCTTCATGGCAAAAATAATCTGTTTTAATAATCTTAATAATCTTTTCTCTAGTACCCTTTGTCCATATGGCTGGTAATCTGGCTGCTTAGGAATGAATTATAAAAAAATCCTCAAATAGGGATCTGACAGCTTAGCTCAGAGAATCAAAGAAATTAGAGGAGCCCTAGCTGGCCACTTAGTCTTCTTTACCCTCCAGGCCTCCTTCCCACAGGATTGTGCCAGCTGGAGTGACAGTATTGGATCAGACTCATGGGTGGAAATCACATCCTCTTCCAAGCTTTTCCCCACCCTCCCATCACTGCAGCCACTTCTGCTGTTGGCTCATTTCTGCTCCCACTTATCAAGACCACGTGTTCTTTGGGATAGTACTGTGCACTGACTTTACACAAATCCCAACATGCAGGGACCATGATCAGGGCAGACCCTTCCCATGCTGTGTAAACAATGAAAAATCCTTCTGCATGAGGATTTTTGTCCTCTTCCAGGGTTTTCCAAGGTCTTAGATGGGATCCCACAAATGTTTCTTCTCATTTTATCTTTAGCATAGGATACGGGCAAGGAGGGAGCTGATCCAGCTCCCTGTAGTGCACAGCCAGTGGCTTCACTGGTGTGACCATGCTCTGATGGGAGGATCTGGCTCAGGCTCTTGGTGTTGCTGAAAGGAGGAAGCTCAACTCCCACCTATTTTAACTTGTGAAGCTTCATCCCCACCAAACCAGAGCCACTCTGGCAATACTGACACACAGGGAAGATACCAGCGAAAGTAGACCCTGGGCAGAAAGCAGGGCCTGCTGGTGGCCTGCAATGGGCTTTTAATTTATTTAACCATTGGTAAATGTAATCAACACGAGCTTCCCCATCTCCTCTGGCACCACATCAGAGCCGCAGCCAAGCTCCGCTGGGGACCGGCCGTCACGTTGGGATGCGACTGCAAAGCCTTGAGGTTATGAGACCACTGCTGTGAGTTTTGCCCAAATCTTTACATGCCCAGTTGGGCTCAGCAAGACACCATTAACTTACAGAGGAAGAAGAAAGGAGCCCCATCTGGAGCTTAGAAAGCACAAATCTGCCATTCTCTCCTCACAGGCTGGGGCCGTCTGAACAGAAGGTAAAGGTTGCAGGGAGATGCTTTCATAGGGAACAATGCATGGGAAACACAGAGACAAAAATACACTTTGCTCTTTCCACCCCCAACTACTTCTCTTGGGGAGCAGGTACCTAAAACCAAGAGCAAAGAAAACTTCAAGTTAGGAACATCAATTCTGCCTTCAGGAATTCTTCCCTGCTCTTCTCTGAGCCAGTAAATATTTTGCAGTGTTGTACCAGCGCAGTGTTATCGAGTCCTCTGGTTGAAGAAAATACAAATCTATCCACACTGATTTTATATTGCAGCAGCCAAACCCATAAAACAGACCCTGGCCACAGTCACTGCAGGTAGTGAATTATATCAGCTTGCTCTTAGGGGAGCTCCAGGCTCGGGACTTTAAAGGATTTTAAAGAAGAAGACTGTCAGAAATGCTGAAATCTGAGTGTTTTCTTTTTCTTACAAAAGCTGTCCAAACTGACAATAGTGGTGTTTGTCTGCTGTGCTCTGAATAAATCAGTAAATGAAGTTACTTATTTTCCCCTTTTTATTTTGGTCTATTTGCATAGGCAATCTCTGCTTGCTGTACTTATTTTTGAAGCATGCAAATTTGTCAGTCACTTCAGAAAACAAGTCGAGTGCTACAAGTCCTTTTTCTTCCTTTCAGCATTTCCAAGGGATGATTGTCCAAGATGTGTAACAGCTGCTCTAATTCCAAGTGGCAGAGAAAAATTCTCTGTCCAGAAGATGCCCTGATTTTTGACGTTGCTCTAAGTATGGGAAGCCCAGCCATAAATATGGGAGTCCCAGCCACTCCTTAGGTTTGGCTTAAGAAGTTTCTGCTCCTGCATCCCCTCTAAACTGATCAGCCAGTTGAACCAGGATTAAATCTGTCAAAAAAAAAAAAAAAAAAAAAAAAAAGAGAGAGAAAGGCATTTTTAAGCTTCATTGTTTTGGTCACTGAGATAACAGCAGTGCCCCAGCACTGACAGGGCAGGGAAAGGCAGCTGAGCAGACAGGGAGGAAGGTAACTGCTTCCCAAGCTGTCATGGTGCTGGAGGACAGATTTTGTTAAACAATGATGTAGCTCATGTAATTAGGAAACTGATTATTTCCTCCAAATATTCCCCCTGCGGATGCAATTTTAGGTAGCCAAGAGTTTCCACGTTCTGGCTCACATTTCCCATCCCAACCAGGAACCAGCACCAGTGACTTTAGCAGGAGGTGCTGTAGCAGTTTGGTGGCAGACAGACCATGACTACACAGAAATATCCCAACACCTGGAGATCAGTTTCAACCCTGAAACAGGAGGTTTCATTTCCCTTACAAATCACTGACTATCATTGAGGCTAGCCACAGAAATGTCCAGATATCAGCACCAGAGACATATATTCCTTTTAACAACATATTGCAGGAAAAAAAAATATTATTATTATTCTCAAAATTTTCCTACTTTTTACATCTCCTTTATTGTAATTACAGCTAAAGTCACCCAGTTAAAACCTCACCCAGTGGCTTCCAGACAGGTATTGGTGTTCAAACTTCACAGCATGGGCAAACAAACTGAAGTGAGAGACAACCATTAACTTGCCCTGAGCTAACAAGCACAACAGAATAACACACTGTACAGTGGGCTGTGCTGCTTCTCTCTGCCATAAATAAACCTCAGGAAGCCCAATCCAGCAGTAAATAAAAGCTGGACTGCTGTGTGCTGTGATTCACCAGAAGAACAGAGGAATTCACCAGTAACACACCAAAAAATACAGAAAATCCAGCTGCACATCCAGAAGGGAGTAGAGACTGAAAGGGAAGAGATAATCAGATGGAAGAAAAATCTGAAAGCAAATGCTTTTTAATTATCATAATTTCAAGGGAGAGCAGAATGACTCCACATGGTCCCTCATGGTTGTAGAGAAAGACCCAGGTCAGGGCAGAGGGCAAACCCAGGGTCAGATTCTTATTGAAAGTGAAAATTGTTCTTATTGTGCTTAACACCAGCTTTAGGAATATTAAAGAACAATTTGGGTTTTGTCAGTTAATACACTGTGGCCTGTGGTTAATGTGGCACTAAAATAGATTTATTTTTTTTTAAGGCTATTAATCTAGCAAGATTTTTAAAAGCTCAGCAAATATAATGTGACTTTAACATACTCTACCTAGAAATTACCACCAGCCTCATTCAGTGACACAAACAATAAAGGTTCTGATCGACAGGTCATGTTCACCCACCACAGAGAGCTTGAAAACACTGGAGGCAGATCAGCACCAGTCTCCCAGTTATTTAAAGGCACTCTAGGGTGTTTTTGCACTTTTACAGCACTGGAGGATGACCAAGGAATCTTTGAGAGCATCCAACTCTCAGCTTTGCTCAGGTCTAGGCTCATCATCCTGTCATTTCTCTGACAGTGGCAGATGGTCTTGTCAAAGGGTCTATACCCATGTCCAGGACACTCATTTCCCTACTAAATACAGTCCTGTCACATGCTGCTAAAAAGCACCATTGAAAGGGTGTGTGAGGTCATGAAGAAACTCATGAAGTTCTGGTCCAAGATTCCTGGACTTGGAACACATTGGTTTAGTTCCAGCAGATGAACACACAGCTTTGCTTTCATGTGAGGAAAAAAAAAAAACCACAAAAAAAAAAACAAAACCAAAAAACAAAAAAAAACCAAACACCAAATCAACAACCCAGCATAACAGTGAAGGAAAAAAAAAAAACACTCTAAAACAGCCAGATTGCCAAAACACTGCATTAACATGGGTTTTGGCTTGAAATTTTACCAACCTGCCAGTTCTCAGGAGAGAGGTACCATCAGAAGCTGATGTCAAGCAGAGAATCCTCCTGGGATGCCCAGCCCAGCATCAATTCAGTGTGTAAAAACATGAAAGGTATGTTTTTACAAACTGAACGGGGAACCATGAGGGGCTGCAGAGAATCTCACTGGTGCCTGATGTGCTGGAGACTCATGTCCTGTGGTGGGAAAGGTGCCCATCCCTCTGCCCCTGCTGTGCAAATTCCCACCTCTTCCCATAAAGGAAGGGAGAGAATGTAGCTGCTAGAGGGCTGAGGGGATTTGTCTGCAGAGATTTAATTAGGAGATTTCGTCCAGTGGCACATTCCTGGCTTCTCCCTGACCCTGTGGAGGCACCTCACACTCCCAAGATGAGAAGGTTCCCCAGGGTGTTTGAAAGCCCCTGAAAAAGACTTGCAAAATGACATCCATTTTATGACATGAAGTGAGAAATAGAAAAGCCTGGAGGGATCAGCTCCAGCCCCTCTCTGCACTTTCATGATGCTCGTGCTCCATTTTTTTCTCTCTCAATGTTTCAATTCTCTTCTCTTTCCAGTGGCACCCAAGCCCTGTATATAAACTCCCCTGCCCTCATCCTTAGCTGGGGGAACACACCAAAATGACGTGGTTGGTGTTACTGGGATTGATCCCTTTCTCCTTCCCATCTGGCTTTACTGCCAGGTTTTTATTGCTGCTGCTTTTTGCTGGGTACACAGCATCCTTGTGGCACATCTGAATGGCCTTAGAAATAAAGGAATGAGACCTTTCAGCCAGCAAAAACCTGTAAATAAACAGTTTGGGCTGGCAATCAATGGGCAATCTCTCTAAGTCCTGGGATTGTTCAGTTAGATTAAGCCTTTCTAATGAATTCCTCATTGAGCCACCGAACAGAAATGAAGCCTTGTTAGCTCATTATCTTTCTAATTAACCCATTCTAAACCTGCTCCTTCCTCACCGGGAGGTAGCTGTGCTGTTTGGGTTTCACACTGAGGTTTATCAATGACCCCCTGAGAGCCTTTTGTATCAGTAACTGAGATTTATTTGAAATGACTGGGGAAGGCAGCTTCCAGTTTATTCCCGGTGCCAGATGAAGGTCCGAATGCTGTGTTATCCTCGGGCTACAATTTCCCAAGGACAAGCCATGTGTTGCGGGCATCTCCAAGCCCTTTCTGCCGTGATGAATGCTGCCCCCCGCCCGCCCCTGTTTGCATGCAGATCGCCGGGCTCCTTAAGCTGATGAAGGTGCCCCTGATGGGGCCAGGGCTGCGCTGGCTCTGCCTGCACTGAGCAGGAGCATTTTCACTGCTCTTGGCTGGGTTTTTGTTCACAGGCAGGCTCCAAACGCAGCAACATGCCCAAGAGATGGGGAGCCCTCTTCCCAAAGGATGACTCCAGCAAACCACTCTGTTTGGGCTGCTTGGAAGGAGGCAGGCCATCGGCGACATCAGCAGAGATCAGTCGGAAGGATGGAAGGATCAGCCCGATCAGGTCAAGCCTGGTGTCCCCACAGCCCATGAGACAGCAATCCCTGCTTCTTGTCCTCTCTGTGGAGGCCCTAGCATGTAGCAACTTCTGGGATCATGTTCTCAGATATCTTCACACAGAGCTTGTCCTTACACTCACACGTGGACTCCCATCCCTTTGCTCACGGTGCTGTTCAGGGCTCTGTCACCTTCTGTCACCTCTCTCCCTACGCAGCAGGTGGGATTTTCTCCCCTTCTCCTCCATTCATGAGCCCCTTTCCCTCTTGGGCTCTCCCTTGGCCTTCTTCCCACTGGGCTCAGAACCTGCCTGACAACATCTCCAGGTGGGTACCTGAGCTGAGAGCACGCTTTTCCACCCCAGAACACCCAAGGGAGCTCACACCCACCATCAGTATCCCTCAGGGAAGCAAGAGAGGGTTCCTGCTCTCTCTCAATCCCTTTCTGTATCTCCTCAACCACACACAGGCCCAGGATGCCATGTCCAGGCACATCCCACTGCATTCAGCTTTCAACCCAGCTTGGGATGGACAGCCCAAACCATGAGGTTCTCTGAGCATCACCATTCTGCAGCATTGCCAGCCCTTCCTCCAACACCACCTCTTTTTCCACCCTTGCCTGGATCATCTGCCAAGGATCTGCTTGTGGCAGACCAGCCACAAGCACTGAAATATGAATTTCAGTCCCAGGTCCAAGCACGGCACAGTTTGTAGTGCTCCACACGGGTTTTTCTCAGTAGAACAATACCAGCCTACAAACGACCCTTAGGGCAGCTTTGGAAACATTTTTGAAGAAAATGAAAAATTAAATTCTCTGGTTTTCACTCATTTTGTTATTTTCAGTTCCCATTTCTCCCCTTACCTTACTCCTCCCACCCCCGTGCAGCTCGGGGGGAGCCACAACCCCAACCCAGGCTGCGAGATTCAGACTGAGCAACATTTTAATAACCCAACCAGCCAGGGATCTCTAAATCTCTCCTAGGAAAGGAGGCAGTGAGGATATAAACAAAAATATGCTTTGCCTAATTGTTTCTTCCGTCGTCACGAGCAATTGGAAACGGCTCCTAGGGCAATATCCATTACATTTTGTAACAAAGGGCTCTAAATGAAGGAAGGCCAGGCGGAACAGCAGAGTCAGAGCAAGAGACAAGGCTGGCACATAAATCTGTGCCAATCTGCCCCCGCCGCCACCCCAAATGCTCCCACAAGACCTGGAAACTGGCACAGCAAGAAAGAAATTCCAGCACGTGCCACGCTGGATCTCTGCCCCAGCAGCTGGAGGAGCTCCCTCCTGTCAAGGAAGGCAGCACTGCCCATGTGGCCAACCTCACTTCAGCATCCACATCCCACAGCTTCCCCGTGGGGCTTTGCCAGGGCCCCCATCACCTACAGGGCTGTGGGATGACTCTTGGGGCAGGAATCCCTGTTTTGGCAGATACAACCCGAGAGGTGAATGCTAAGCTGAGATAAGCACCTCTCTGGCTCTTTAAAAAAATGGTAATTTAGACTACATGGTGTGCCAGATCACTGCCTGGGTCTCTAAAATTATTTTGATCTGTACTTGGTGCAGAATTCCCTTTGTATATATTAGTCCATCTCGCCATCAGCATCTCCCCTGAGAGCGATGAAATGAGACTTTAATTACTGTCCTGCCATATTCTTTGTTATCTATTGTGTAGAGCATCAGCTGAACTTTAAGGAATCTAATAAAACAGTCACTTTAAAAAAACACTGAAACAGTAAAAACTGCAGCTATGAGCTCTTCTGCTGAACAGCTTTGTGGAGTTACAGGGAGAAAAAAGCAAAGGAGTGTTAAGTGGTCAGACAGAGAGCATCAATCAAGTTTTCTCTCCAAGATAATTCATTTTTTCAATAAATTCCTGAGTTTTAGACTGATCATTCTTTTTTTTTTCTTTCATTTTTTTTATCTCTTACTCCATGTAGTCCTACTTTATGTCTTGAGGACAATATCCCTGCACTCCTGGCTGATGGATTGGTTCCTGCATGCAGCAGTCTTTACATTTCAGAGGCTGCTTCTGGAGGCAGCTTCCCAATTCCAGACACAAGCAGGCTATTGCAAAGCAAAGTGATTTTCATGCTTTTGTGTGCTCTGTCCATCATGGGAACTCAAGAGTTTTTTTTTCTTGGAAGGACTCTGCTGTGACTAAAAATCTCTGCTATGAGCCCTTATGATTTGAGTCCTTGGTTCTGATCTCTCCAAACCTCAGCTCCTGTGAAACAGACAATTCAGCTTGCTTGGGATCTACCCATTCCTTGTGCCTTTCCTTTCCCTTTCCCCTTCCTCTTCCCCTTCCTCTTCCCCTTCCCCTTCCCTTTCCTCTTTGTTTTACCAGTGGTTGACATAAAGCCTTGCAAACACGACAGGCACACAAGAGCCTCAAAGTTGGGTGACAAGGCAAAAGAGACCTTACTACACAATATTTTTATAATCTCAAGATTCATTTTGTGACAATTTATTACCAGCAGCAGCTCTTTCACCAGAAGTTAGTATTACAAGTGGATACAGGTGTTAAAGTATAAAACTGCTCTTTGTGCCTGGAAGAAAACATCAAAACCTCTTCAATCTGCCTTAATATTTTCACTCCCAAACATTTGAAGTCCCATCAATGTGATGAGAGGGATTTCACAAGTTTCTTTCATTCTTTAAATGTGGGCTTAAGAGAACAAGATGACTCTGAACCTCCAAAACCAGAAGGAGCTTAGTTCTCTGTGGGCTCCTCCAGCTGCCTTTCTACCATCCCCTGTGGGTGCTCCAGGGTGGATGAAAACAACATTAAGCCACACTTTTTTTACCTCTATAATTTTTGGAGATGTGTTGGTTCATCTTCTTGCAAGGGGAAACACCCAAGGCCAGCATGACTGAGCAGCATCGATGAACAGCATTGATTTGTGACATGTTTCTGTGCAAGGAATGAGGGAAAATTAACATAATGCAGCACCACACCCAAATGCTGAAACAGCACAAGGAAATCAGAGCTGTGCTCACTCTTACAGCATTTCCTTCCCTTCTCCTCTTCCCCTGCTCCCTCCTCCTGAAGGTCCCCCCATCCAGCCCCTCCAGACACGTCCAGAGGGATCTTTAAAACTCTATAAAAAACATAAGAAGCTGTTTTCGACTATTAAGAGAGACTGTTGATAACACAGTCCCAATAAAAAAAAGTCTATATATGTGCTTTCTACAGCTTCCCTTGGAAAATAATTCATTTCTCCCTGCATTATATTTCATGGCAACCTAGAGACTCAATATGTTCTGGATTACTGCATCCATTTCTGTTTCTGCTCTAATGGCCCACCAGAGTATGAACCTTCCAACCAGAGTCCCCTAAATCTGGTGACTGGGGAGCGAGTTGTACTTTCTTGTTTTCCACTTGATAACTAGCCCCTTCCAGCATTGCTTTTATGGCAGTAATCTTCCTAGGCTGGTTGCAGATTGCTTGTCCTGGCTTTTTTTTTCTTCTTCTTCTTCTTTTTTTGCTTGCTTTTTTTTTTTTCCTTGTCCTCCAGCCACTAGAGTCAATGGTCACTGTGGACTATCCATCATGTTGTTTTTTATGTCAAACTGGAGTTCCCCAGGTCTGTTTATTCCTTTTTTTCCTCCCTCCCATCCAAATACCACTGCAGTCTGGCAATTGCTTGTGTGAGTGAGCTGCCCCTTCCATTTAGGGAAAGGGATGTGAGATTGCCAATGCCTATCAGCAGGCTAAAGATATCCTGGGTTTAATTTTATGGCTCCATACCACAACTGATGGGGCAAACAGAGGAGGCTAAGCAAACACCTCTTTCCCCTTACTGCTTCAGAAAGTGAAAGATATTTTAAAACCCACAAAAGGTATGGAGGAAATAAATTAAATCAAGCCCTGGCTGTCCATGCCAGCCTTGCTCAGTGCCATGAATGAGTCCTGAGTGCATGGTGCAGTCTGGGTGTCGTGCATGGGACAGCTTCCATCCTGCTCCATGTACCTGAGATCCAGCACATACACAATCCACATGTGGTCCTTTTCCTCTTTGCTCTGAAAAAGAGATAAGATGAAAACTTCAGTGTTGTGGAGAGCAGGAAATAAGAGTTCAAGCAACCAGCCCTGGTGAAAAGCAAGGACTAAGTCCTTATTTCTCCCTTCAAGCTCAAATATGAATCCATAACTTACATTTAAAATTTATAGGTAAAATACTTTGTCCCCAGATATGGGATAAAAGGATATATAAACTTTTCATAAAATTAACTCAGAAACATGTAGCTTAGGATTTTTTCTCAAAGGCATTTCTAGGACAATGAGAACTATTTCTTCTACAGCTCCTTTTATCCCACAGATGTCACAACCCTTTGTCAATCACACACACACTGTATTTTTTCACTTTTCTGATCCAGCAATAACTGAAATCTGCATCAGTTTTACTCAGTTTTAAGGTTACTTCTAGGGTTTGGCATCTCTGATCTCCTAATTCTGGTGCTTTTCCTCCTCAGAACACTTGCACTGGATTTGTTTTCTCTGCCTTGCTGCCATTTAATTGAGAGAGCAGCAGAGAATCAGCTGAACTCCTCATAGCCTTGCTCCTCTATCCACAGATTTGCCTTCAGGTCCTGCAGAATTAGAGGTGTGAAAAGGCCTTTGTGAGCCTTTCCCAAGGCCAGTTCCTAAGGTTAGACTGATCTTAGAATCCGTGCCATGTTTACAACTTCCATTTTCTAGAACAGGTTGGGTTCATTGGCATTAAAAACTCTCTATAGTGCATCAGTCTTAATCCAATTTTAAAAGGCTAGGCCAGCAACTGTGTTAAAGGGATTAACTCTTATTAAATATAGTGTATTTGAGTAAGCCCTAAGGGAAGGACTCCAGTTGCTCCTGTTTGCATGGATGGAGGCAGTCATACCAAGTTACATCCCAGGGACCTGGCAGTGAGCTCAAGCTATAAATTACATCATATTACAGGAAAGCAATTTGTAAAGTATGGAGCTAATTGGAAAGCTGTGTCCTCGCCAGGCTGTATAAACATTAGGAACCAAAACCTTCCTCTCCTGTAAATCCAGATGGGAGGGAAAAGGCAGGTGGGAAGGTGAAGTGCCATGGCAGAGAAGCTGCTGCCCAGGTCTCACAGCAGACTCTGAGCAGATGCAGTAACATCAGGCTGTTGAAGGCCCTAGACAGAGACAGACCTAGATCCTCCAAACTTTGGACATAGACAGTTAACAACCTAAAAACAGCATTAGCCAAAGAAAATGGATTCTAAATGCCTAGATTTCCCCCCTGCATCCCCACAAAGGTTTGACTTTAACTCCAAGGAAGGTAAGGCAGGCAGCAGTTACATCATCCCACGCACAACCCACCAGCAAGCACACCAGGGAGGCAGAGCCTAAGCCATCCACAGGTCTCAGTGGCTCCTTCCAATCCATTTTGTAATTCCTGCAAGGTCCCAAACCTCCTCAGTGCCCTGAGCTGGCCCCTTGGTCCCACAACTGCCCCATCTACCTTCAGGTGTCTGTGAGGACTCAGGCAGGGACCCTCCTGCACAGAGGCTGTTCTCTCTTCACAGTGAAGATGAATTTACACACCAGGCTGGCATTACTTTGGTATGTCCAAGTCTGGGGATGGGAAACAAATTATGTTGATTTAAAGACAGCCTAACATTGCTTAAGAAAAACTGACTTGGCAAGCTTGAATGTGTGAAAGCCTCTCTTATCCACCCCACATGGTGTAAGCAGCACATAGGAACAATACTTAAACCTCCTAAACCAATGGTGAATTTCAGCCCCACTAACAAATCCCTGCTTACTCATTCCTAATGGGAGCAACAGAAGATATACGGATTTATAAATATTTGAACCCAGCTAACAACTGCTGTCAGGGAGTTTCCAAAAATCAAGGTCTTGGAGAATGACTTTAATTCTGATCCAAAAAAAGATAGCAGATTAAAGAACAACTTGTCATCAGCTATTCCCTGTAATTAGTTTAATATGATCAGCTTTCCATGATAATGAAAGGCAGCATCAGAGCTGTCCAAAGGGAAACTTCCAGTGGATAATAAATACTGACAGATTTCAACCAGATGGCTTTACCAGGCTGCAACTTTGCAAGTGATTTTGAAGCTCAGACATTAGTGCTTATTACTTAGGATCAGCCAATAGCCAAGAGAGATCTGCAAATGGTTCCAGCCCAAGGGCAGGAAGGGCAACTAAGGGCAACTATAACATATGGATAAAGACTTTGATTAAGGGGTACAAGATCATTTTTGAAAATTACTTTCAGTGAGCACTCAAAGCCTTGCAGGTACAACACTTGTGCTCCTAACTGAGCACCCCAGTCCACTGCCAAGCCCAGGAGGGGTGAGACAAAGCCCAGCAGCATCAGGGCTGTGTCAGGGAGCACCAAGGTGTCACTTCTAAACACCTTCACCCAGACTGCTTGGTGTTGCCTTTGGTCTTGGGAAGGACACAAGGCAGGGGGGACAAAGGAGGGGACATCTCTGAGAGCCCCTTAAGGCAGAGGTACATGAGGGAGCACAGTCTGCACAGCCAAGCCCTTTGCCTTTGTCCCCACAGAAGACAATACCATATTACCTTGGGGTTGCTCCAAGAACAGGGTCACCATGAGAAACAGCTTGCAGGTTTGGTGTCAGCAGCAGAAAAAAAAGAGTGTAGGTCCAAAATCAGGGGAATGAGATCAGTGTCTTTTGCCAGACACAACCGCTGGGGGCTCAGTATGGTTGGCTGGAGCTCTAGGGCAGGAGATCACAGAGTCACAGAATATGCTGGGGTGGGAAGGGACCTGCAAGGATGGAGACCAACACCTGGCCCTGTACAGGAGCATCCTCAAGAGTCACACCATGTGGCCAAGAGTGTTGTCCAAACCCTTCTTGACCTCTGTCAGGCCTGATGCTGTGACCACTTCTCTCTCTATTCCAGTGCCCAACCATGCTCTGGGTGAAGAACCTTTTTCTAATATCCAGCTTAAGTCCACCTGGGCCAGAGGGGAGCTGGAAGACCCACACTGGAGAGGAGAGCAGTCAACCTCAGTTCCACAGAAACCAATGCTCAAAGCCACGAGGTGCCACAGCTCACTGAGACAGGTCCTGGTGGCCATTTTCTGGCCAGGGGGAGTCCAGCTGCTTTCCTTCCACGGGAACCTTTGGAAGCACATATTGCTGGGGTGACCAGGGTGAGATTTGCAGCCACGGATACCTGCACAACCCACACAATTAAAAAGGCCAAAGGCAACACCCACTGTGTCCTACCAGCACCTCCAGGCCAGATGAAGGAGATAGCTCAGCCAGAGAAACACCTGGTGGCACCCAGCCCTCCCTCCCTGGCCACGCTGCGGGGATGGCCCCGAGCCACTGGGGCACGTGCCAGCAGCACGGGGAGATGGATGTGGGCAGGAGGAGGGACACCACTACAAACCAGTTTTGCCTGCCTGGGTACAAAGATACATTTCAGCTGTCTTCTTACTGCTCCACTCGGGTGAAAGCTCCCGGTGTCTGAAGGGGCTTTCTTGCTTCTCTCGGCATTATGGCCAAAATATCATTAAGACTTCTGTAGCTGGAACTGAGCTGTCAGTAAGAGAGAGAACTTGACTGAAGGCATTTTTGCAACCAAGGGATTTTAATTTTTCCCCCTTCTTTTGCCTTATCCAAGAGAAAGAAATATAACAAAAAACCAAGACAGGGATTTTTCAGCTGAATTTATTTCTTCCAGCATTTGCTGCAATGGGGACATGTTTGGGTTTGCTGCTTGCTTGCTGTTTGCAGGGGGTTTTATGAGCTAGTCACATCCAGTGTTAAGAAAAGCAGTAGAAAGTAGAAAAGGCTGAAGGAGAGAGCTGGATGCTCCAGGCTTCAGATTCAAAACCTGGAGCTCCCAGTCAGCTCCCAGTCAATTTTTTAGGGTGAAAAGTAGAAGTGATATCACAGTAGCACCAGTACAGTGAATTCCACAGATTTCAGGTGGGTTCATCTGGACAACAAAGAAGAGGATTTCACAATCTTACAGAATATCATGCTGAATAATTGCATTAAGCCTCAAAATATTCCCACCAGGTTGCTCCATGCCCTTGGACTTTAAAGTAAAGAGATAAAAAAAAAAAATAAAGCATAATGTCACACACTTCCTTTCTCGCTTTCAGGCTTTTGAAATGATACATAGGTCCCTTCCTGCAGCTTGATTAAAAGTCCAAGTGAAGAGTCTAGCACTATCACATGACTCCTGGACCTGGAGATTTAGAGATTGAGAACAAATGGGGTTGCTCACCAGGCTGCAGGCTTTTGCAACTTTCTTTTCAGTGAACAGATTAATTACCAGCATTGAGATCAAACTGGGTATTCCCACATCCCATCACTTCCCCCTTGAACAAAGGAAAAATATAGATTCAAATCAAAATCTAGGGAAAAAATTTTCCCCACTCCCAGTCACTACCCAACTTTTGAAAACAAAGGAGATGTCCTCATCCTACCAGATACTTTTTGGGATAAGCTTTACCCAAAGAACTTTTTTTTTTTTAATACAGGTCAAACCCCTAATACAGATCCCCAGTGCAAATTCCCTGATGCTTGTTTGACTTGATTAGCACAAAAGCAAATGAAGGCACTTTCCCCATTGTCCTGCTCCAGTGGAAGAGCACTGAGAAGAGAAAGTGCCAGTGACCTGTGGAAACTCTCCCAGGCTGCCCCATCAGAGGGACAGAAAACATCCCATTACCTCTACAACTCTCAGTAGAGCTCTTTAGAGCCCCCTTTGCCTGCCAGCTTCCCGTGGCTGATTTGGGAGAGGCAGAGTCCTCATCCTCAGGGCTGCATCCTCCAGGGCCTGTGAAAATCAGTTTTTCCAAAGTTCAGCAGGGAGGAGAAACATATTGGGGGGTGGGGAAAAAATCAATGCCTTTCAAAAGCTTTGTCCCACCTGACATTTGATCTCCTGGGCCTGACTATGGGCTACAAGACCCAACCCACTGGCTCATTCCTGTTCTGTAGCAAGGGGCTGGGACAGGGGTAGGGGCTGCATTTTCACTCTGGCTGTGTTCTGAGGTCCAAAGTGTTGAAGTTTCCTGCTGATCATCCTTCTCCTCCACTGGGGTTTCCCTATTCCATGTCTGGTGCTGAATACACAGCAAATGAGCTGGAGACACAAGGTGCTATGAAATCTCTCTGTTGCTGAGCAGTCCAGACCCGTGCTGGCCAAACCAAGGACTGCTTCCAGAAAATCCCAGCTATGTGCCACAACACTTCTGCAGGGTTGTGATCCCCTGGTGGAGAACCACTGCTGCCTGGGCCTCCAGAGGGGAAAACAAGTCCAACAAAGGCTCTTTGCACAAGCAGCATGGGGGCTCCACTCAGCACCCACCAACTCTGCTGCTTCCCTTCCCCTCAGCCACTCTAAAGAAGGAAGTGAAAAGCTCCCACCTTGCTTTGGGAGGAAGAAAAGAAAACAGCTTAGCTGTGGAGGGAAAGACAGCTACTATTTGCTATTCAAATCAGGAGTCACTTCTGGGCACAGGTCAATGAGAAAGGGAAACTTTAAGGCTGAAAGGATATGGACTTTGGAGATTTCTACCCAGAAATGGTGTTTAGTGGTTTCATGTGCCGTCTGAGGGCAAACACACCCCGCAATGCTGGGCGGACTTCAAAAGGGCCCTTTCAGTGTGGCTGAGAGAGAGAGGCTGGGGGTCCTGGGGGAGCTTAGCCAAGATTATACACGTCTCTCTGGCTGAGGACAAAGCTCCCAGGCAGCCAAGAGCCTCGGGAAGCACGGTCCTGTCACAGCTGCACAGGGAGTCAAGTGCAGCCAGCGGCAGCAGTGCCGGCACAGGGACCAGGTGGAACATCTGGGAGACCGTCAGTGGCTTCCCTCAAAGGGGGGATCCATGGCCATTGGGACAGGCTGGGCTGATCTGCAGCAAGGAGCAGCTTGGGGCTCCCCCACGAGCTGGATTTATGGGGAACGTTCCCAACGAGTCAGGCAGAGCCGTTCCCCATCTGACTGCAGTCAGAGAACACGTGGCAAAAAGATGTCATGCTTGACAGCCTCTCATAATGGGAGAACATCCAAGGAATCTGCCCAGAGTTTCTCTGCACACTAATCATCAAAACTGCTTCATTTCAGCAAGTTTCCACACGGTGGGGAGTTTCCTCACTTTGTTAAGCTTCTACGTTTATGCTAGGTCAAAATATTCCTCCAGCTTTGGTTTTATTGAATACCATGTTTGTGCTGTATTCAGTGTTTGCTCACATCCTGTGATGTCAGAATGCCAAAATTATCCACAGATAATTTTGACTTCCCAGTGGTATTTGCACCAAAGCGCATTTCAAAGTGCTGGAATTCCCCTGGGGACAGAAATGCTTTTTTGGGTTTTTGTGCTGCTCCCCGGCCAGCTTGCAGGAAGGATCTGTGACGAGGCAAGGTCCCGTCCACAGTCTGGGGCAAGCATGGGAGTAGATGGGTGAGGTTCCATCCCTTCTCACCCAGTGTGCTGAGGGAACAGAGACCTGCTAATATCCCCCTCCTCACATCAGCAAGGTGGTCAGGCTGTATCAAACATGTTGGAAAAATGTGGGCACACGTTTTACTTGGTCCCTGGGAGCAAAGCATGAGTAAGGATGAAACCATGATGCTGCAACGACCCCACGCTTCATCCTCCTCATCCTGCAGGCAGATTGCTGAATGTCAGACTAGATGCTGATGGGTAATGAAAATTCCTCACAGTAAATGCTGAGATATAAAGAGAAGAAAGGGGAAGAAATCAATGGGTTTAGCTGGTTTTCTGCAGCACCCAGGGAACACGGTGGGAGTGAGACAGGCACCTGCTCACTGCAGAGGCTCAAACCAGCGGGGTCTCCAGGGAACACAGTGGTATCCCCTGATTCCTCCAAGCCCAGCATTTCCCACATTTGAAGCCAAGCAGTGCTAAGCCACACACACACACACACACTGAGCCCCCAAATCAAACTGCAACACTTCTACATCTCACAAGGAAAAAAAATATAAGAAGGAAGGAAAATCCAACACTTGGTTCATGTTTGGAGTGAAAGCTTGGCCTGACTGTTTAAGAGCTTGACTTCTCCTCATTACCATACTTACACACAACCTGAAATTAATAAAGAACTATCTTTAATGCAGTCAAAGTGGCCTCAGATGTGAGCCACTTCCTCGGCCCATTATCAGCATCATGTTTGTTTTTCCATATTGACCGTGTGTGTAATATAATACTTGTTTATGATAATTGATTTTCCTTGGACTGCCTTCCTGGGAATAATATGCACACTTTTTAACTCTCTCTTTAAAGATCAAATGGCATTTGGGCCTGGTGATTTGAATCTGAGTTGGTCGGAGCATTTAATACAATAAAAGTGAGCTTAAAGGAAAGCAGTTAAACCCTGGATATTTTTCTTATTGCATAGCCTGAAAACCCTTGAATTGAGAGGAAAGTTTGCATCTATTTTCTTGTCGTCTATTTTAAAAGCTGTCAGAGTTGGTTAGTCTCTCTTAAAATTAGTCCTTTGGATCATCTTCTTACTAAAAACAAAATCTGAGCTTTTTTTTTTTTAAAGCGATAGCGGATTAGGGCAAGAAGCTTTGTTTAGCTAAAGCGAGGGATTAGAGGAGATTTGCCCCCATAAAGTTGTGGTTTGATGGTGCTTTTATCCCTGGATGTTGCTAAAGCTGTGTTGCTTCAGGATTAGGAGCATACAAAGAGTCTCCTTGTGCTGTTTCACAGCCAAGAGAAAGACGGGGGGGAGAGGGAGAGACAGGGGAACACATGCAACAGAACTGGGAATTCCTTGGTCACACAAATCCAAAGTTTAAACCCCCTGACACAAACTTTGCTGGACACGTTGTGAATGTGAGATGATCATTATTCTGCAGTGGGAACGGTGGGTGCTGGGGCCGGGCGGGTGAGGCTGCCTGAGCCTCCCAGGCTCCTGCCACAGGCTGCTCCAAAATGCCCAAAATTCGGCTGAGGATGGCAAGAGAAGAGTGAGGGGAAGGCAAGGCCTCATTGGGGCTTGGGCAGCATTTCTCCTGAGTGAAACTTGCATTTCTCCTGAGTGAAACTTGGGCCTTCCTCAGCGAACCTGGTGAAAAGAAGCCACAGCACTGCTCCAGAAACACTGGAGCCCAGCACTGGGAATCTCATTTACTCAAAGACCAGCCAGCTGTGTAAGGGAATGGTGATCCTGGTGATCCTCAGCCTTCCCACCTTTGGGAGGTGCTTAAATCTTAGCGTGTGCTGGTGAGATGTCCCCATCAGCCAGAGCCAGGTCCTCTGCCATGACTCTGGTAGGAAGCAGAATAAACTGGAAAAGCCTCATGTGATTATATCCTTGCAAAAAAGCTGTAAGTAAAACAGGAATAAATCAAGACTGAGCACTAAGTGATGATGGCACTTCATTTTCTCTGCCAACAGGATTTCCAAGCATTAGAAGAGAGACCGTGGGGGTTTTAGGCAGGAGACAGAGAACCTCCAAAACCTTAAAGTTTTACACATATGGGAGATTTACCCCTACCCAAATCAAAATACAAAAGGGCATTGCACTTGCCAACCCTACCTGCATGACAAGATCATTTCAAAAGCAGGGACGAGGAGCAAAAAAAAATAAACCCCAAATCAAATCCAGCAGAACTCCTGAATGACAACTTATTTTCATCCTGTGGGGATTTATGTATGTCCTCAGCTCTTTCTTGATTTTGGGAGACATGGGGTCATGCCTTGATACCCACAGGACTCATAGCAAAGCTGTGAGACTACTGATGTAACATCATATTGGGCTGCAGAGTCTAAAGGATCCTCATCATCCAAAGCCCAGTGTGTGTGACCCTCTGCTGCTGTGCCAGAATGAAAAAAAAAGAAGTATCCTTGCTTAAATGAGTAAGGGAATCAAGTGCTTCCCTCCAGAACAGGAAATTACATTTTACTAAAGAGATAGTACCCATTAAAAAGAAACCCTAAAAATCCCTCTTGTCACAAGCAGACTATTAGATCAGATTTTTCTAGAAAATTAAGTGGCTCAGAAGGTCTTTGACTTTATCAAAGGGCATTCCAGATGGTAAATGTTATAGTCTAAAAACTGTAGGTTATATACTTGTCCATGTGTTTGAATGTGAGCACACACCAGTATGTGCATATGTACTTTTTTAAGCAAAACCTTTGCTCGTTTGATACCAAATGGCTGGTTGAGAAGTTCTGTTAAAACCAAAGGGATGATGAGCAAAAATCTCTACTGTTCTGCTTTTCCCCTTGCTTTGCCAGAAGGAAAGTCCTGCTCCTGCTGGTGGAAGGGAGAATGGGTTGGGAGCAGGACCCTGGGTGGTCTGGCTGACACCAAAGTGAACCAAAGTGACCACATGAGAGCGTCTCAGTGGACCAGCAGCTTGCAGAGTGGCCAGAGGTGGTGGGATGGGTGGGAAGTGCATCCCAGGGTGTGGGAAAGGTGCTTGGAGAGATGGTTCTCTGGAGGGAGGGTTTTCCTCATCATTCTTGCTGGTGTCTGGCTGCTCCTCCCCACCTCTGCATGGAGGAATGCCCTTCTCCTTGGCTCACAGGAGGGTAAATGAAAGCCCAGGCTGATGTAGACTATGGATGTTCTACTGTTTCTTGGGCATCTAAAGTCTTGAGTTTTTATCCAAGCAGCCCTCACCTCCATGGATAGAGCAATGTCACTTGTTCCCTCCACGTCCCAGGCATCGGAGCACATGGACATTTCATCCTGAGATTATTTCTTTATTGATTAAGTGCTCTATCAGCTGCAAGAGGAGCCACAAACCTGAAGGATAACAAAGCCTTTGTGGCTGGGGAGAAGAGGTAAAAGCCTTTCTCTCCTGTGCATCAGCCCAGCAGCATTCTCCTTTCCTTGTGGGGCACTTGCCAGCAGCAGAGCTGTGGGACTCAGGGAAAAACCTCCCTGAACAAGAAGCACTTTCTCTCCATCATCTTTGCATCATATGACCTTCAAAACAAATCAGAAGGTAAAATAAACACATATAAACAGCCAGGGTTTTGGCCTGTCTGAACTCCATCAGGGCTGTGGAGCTGGAGGAATGCATTATCAGTTCTGAGCAATTTTTGATTTTTCCCCAGTGTGGGACTGCGGAAGCGGCATTATTGAAAGGCCAGAATCTGCTTCTATTTCAACCAGTGACAGGTATATTTATATTAAGTTGATTCCCTCTTGAAATTATCCAAGTTTAAAGAATTATCTATCTGCAAGAAGCAAAAAAAACAAAAACAAAAACAAAAAACCCAAAAAATAAAACACCCCATGCAGCAGCTGTTCAGGATGATCTTCTGGGTTTGGAAATTACCTATTTAAGTCAATAAATGAGTTAGGAGGCATAGAAGGAAAGGAAGGTAGAGTTTGGGGCTCTTAATCATAGCTTCGCAGGCTTTAGCTGCTCTCCCACTGTTGAAAAATGTTTCAAAAAGCAAAATAAATGATCTTCTAGTTACTAAAATATTGATTTTGCCTACATCCAGTAATAAAGAGCAAGTCACCTGTAGGTAAAACTCTTGTAAAATATATTTGATACTATAATAGTCTGGAGATAGAGTTACATGCAGCTGAGAGAGGCAGAGAGATGACAAATCATTTCTAATAAGGTGTTTACCTAACATATTTCATGTCATGTGTTACACGAAACTGAGGAGGGCTCATTTTCCTTTCCCCTCCTCTGCCACCCCCTCAGAGAAAGCCACTGAGGGTGGGGTGGCACAGGAGGTGGCACAGCCTTGGCTGGTGCCTGTGGCCAGCACATCCCCAAAAGTGGCAGCAGTGCAGGGAACTGGGGTTGAAACTCTTCCTCCAGCTGCTCCAACAACCCAGCACAAGGGCTGGAGTCCCTGGTGCACAGCTGGAGGTGGCCACAGGACCATGCTCCTGATCTGGGAGGAAAAGTTCTTTTTCCCCAGTCCTCTTATGTCCTTGAAATTTCTGCTGCAGAGAACACGGCCAGCCTGGCTGTGTGCCTGGGAGATGGATTTTATCCCCCAGGAAACGTATCTGTCATTTTGCTCAGAGGTAGGTACAAAATAAATGCAGTCATGCATTTGAGCATCCGTTACTGAAGGACTGAACTTAGTGCTAAATGATGTAAATCTAGATAAATATCATTGCTTTTGAATAAATTACTTGGGGTTTACACCAGCAAAATAGCACAGAACTGCAGCCAGCCTCACTGGCAGGGCTGGCAGAGTCTGCAAGAGATCAACATTTTGGCTTCTTTCTGAAAAGATGGTTAGGGAGACTCAGCTCTGGGTCTGACCTGCTGGTGAGGGACAAATCCTTGGTGACAATGGCAAAGCCCTCCCCTGGTTTCAGTGGTGGAAAGCTGGGATAGCCCAGCTCTCAGTGCAAATCCAGCCTGCAAAACCAGGCTGCAAGAGGAATGTCTCTCCTGAGGACCAGGAGAAGCAGATCTCTGGGGGATAAACCACAGCAGGCAGTGATGGTGGATTCAAAGCACCCCACAGTGCAGAGCTGGACCTCAGCTAAAGGAGCAGAGGGCTGATGCAACACTGGCCTAAGGGTTCAGGAAAATCAGGGTCAGAAACACCTTCATTGCCCCAAACTTGCTACAGGACATGTGCCCACACAGGCAGGTGCATGATTTGTTCCCAGAGGATGCAGGTCCTCTTATGGAATTACCTTGTGCTCTTAAAACAAAACAAAACAAAACAAACAAAACAAAAACAAAATAAAACAAAACAAAAAAATCCCCCCAGCTGTTGACAGCTGCCCAAATTATGGGGTTTTGCAAAGGGAACCCAAGCAGAGGATGCCTTGCTACTTAACCATCTTTGTTACTCATGTGGGAAGGGTCTCAAGCTAGAAAATGCAGTTTCTCTATGCCAAGCCCATGGGGAGGGCCCGAGTTTAAGCAACTTTCTGGAGTTTCTTTGCTGCTTGGATAACATTCCCAGCCCTCCAGGAGCTGGAAAAGTGGCTCCAGGAGCCATCTTTAACAATTTAAATGACTTTAAATTGTCATTTCTGCAGCCTCACTGGGGAGGAGGAACATTTTTCTCAGGAGATCTAAAACCAAGGATCTACCAGGTCTTTTTGGCCATGTGGTGGCTGATGGACCAACCTCCCACCCATGCTGTGTGCCCCACATGACCTGGGTGATGTCAGCTGCCCCCACCACTCCATCCTCAAAGAACAGGAGATGTTTCATACCCAAACTACAACTGCAACACACCACAGCAGCAGGGTCAACTCAGAACCACCCACATTTCTTCCATGCTTGGATTTTTTTTCCAGGCTATTTAGTTACTTGGAGGGTGCCTTCAAATTCCTGATAAAAACCCAAATCTTCTAGAAGTGGGATGGTTTCTTTAATCACCTCCACTCATTTACATAACCTTTTTAAAGCAAATAATGGCATTTCATTGGCTGTAGACTGATGAATAAAAACTGCATGAGGATAAGGGTTAGCTTGGGCACTGGATGGCCCCAGACCAGAATAAAGCCACAGATAAGGGGCTCTGAATCCAACCCAGGTACTAACAGAAAGGCAATTTTTGATGCATCAGGACAGAGAATAAATTAGTAGCATTTTAAATTAAATGGGAGACCTTCTGACACATTATTGCAAAATTTCGATTTTGCTGGTTCTTTCCAGGCAGCCTGTGAAAAGACAGGAGGAGAGACACCTGTGCCTTTGTGACAGAGCAGAGCAGAAGTGCAGCGTCCCCAAGGGAAGCTGGACCCTGAAATCCATCTCTCCCAGGAGGGCAGGGACGCTCCTCCGGACTCTGCCTCTGCTGGGCTCATTGCTCCTCTATTTATTTTGCCTTTTCTCATCACCTTTCCTGCTTATCTCTTTTGCCCTGGATGCCCTCCTTCATCTGCAGCTCCTGGGCTGGAAAGGGCCCCCTGTTTGGCAGGAGCCTCTGAACACAGCTGGGATTCACTGAATAAATAAATAAGTAGATCTGCCTGTCATAACTATACTTTAAATTCCCTGCACGGGAGAGACTTCGCCTTTACATTCTTTCAGCTAACACTTTTACCAGGAACCACAGGCTGAAAAAATTGATCTTTTTGGCTGTTTTCACCTAATGCTCTTGGTAGATTTGATTCCTTACAGGTATTTTTTGAAAAATAGGCTAAACTAAGGAATGGCTTATTACAGTTACGAACTGCAGTTAATAGCAAAAAAAAAAAAAAAAAAAATCCTCGGCTGCATTTGAGAGAAGGTTGAGACCAACGAAGGAATAGGAAGTATTTTTTACTCAAAACCATAAAACTAGTTATTATCACAATTAAGAGAAAGCAGAAATGGGAGGAGCAGATGAGCTTGCTCTGTATTTTGTAATATTCATCTCACATTCTCCTTGAGGGATAAAATTATAAACTCACATGCCTGTGCAGTCAAGGTTTAAACTTAGGTCTAGATGGAAGTGTTCTCTAGCTCTGCACAGAGGAATGAAAAGCTGGATGAAGAATTGGAGGAAGTGCAGGAAAGCAAGCAGGAGAGAGGTGTTGGGTTCCCTTTAAAGCAGGTACCTAAATCTGAGGATTTTTTTTAAACCCTCTTTAAGATGAAGGCTCTGCTAATAACATGTCCAGAAGATGGCTCCTGGCAAATTGCTTTGTTATTCTTGTAAAAAAAAAAAGTCCCTTGGAAGCAGTCAATTTTAAACCATATATCAAAATGATTAATTGCCCTTAAATGAGCAGATGTTGAAGTACCCTTGAATGGGGCTAACGCTTTTTGGATTGCAAACATAATGTATTCATGGACTTGGAAAAATATCATTAGGGCTATTAATTAGCTATAAGCACCAAAAGCTTTGGTGACTCCAAGGTGTTCACTTTCTCTTTTTTTTTTTTTTTTTTTTTTTAATTCTCTTTTTCTTTTTAAGACTTAAAGGGGAACAACTGGTTTTTCTGGAATAAGGTTAGCAGTTTTTTTTTGAATGCAGCACAGAAAACCTTGTCAAGTAGCTCAAATTGGAAAAACTATAAGAAATACTGGCTGACCTCTAAATATGGGTAGGAACCAGCCCAAACAGCCAGGACTTAAGGAGGGAGCACTAGTGGGGCAAAGAAAGAGAAAGGAGGGAATAAAAGAAAGAAACCTGACATTACAGAAGGCTGCTTAGAATATAATTCTACCCTCAGCCAAAGGAAAATGTGCTAAACCACAAATGTTGCATGAAGGTTTGAGTCGATTTCAGGGGGGAAAGGTGCTTTGTGTCCTCTTAATTTGGGGAGAAAGAAACTTTTATTGCATACTTGACCCCAGAGGAAAAAAAATATAAATTCCTCTTCCCACTAATCTCACTTTCCTCCAAACCTCCAAGAGCAAAAGGAGAAATGTAGCAAGCTGTGGCTTGAGACTTTTTAGTAACAGAAAATCCTTAACTGCGAGCCAACTGAGAGCCTATTTTGGTCTCTTTTCAAATACTGCATCAAATATATTTTCAATGAATTCATGAAAAAAAAAAAAAAAGGGAGGCAGAGAAGAGAAAAAAAAGTTTTTAAATCTGTTTAAGTTTATAAACAAGATTAAAGAAACAATGTCAAGGGTCTTATGGAAATGGTGATAGTGCCCCTTTAAATAAGAGCAAGTGGAGATTTTCTATATCACTGTGCAGTTTAAATCTTTCTTGATGGACCGGACACTAGTCCTCCTTAAATCCTTCAGAAAGCTGCTTTAAGGAAAAAGGCTGCGAGGAATTTCTTCTCGCTTTAATTGCTTAAGAAACGGTTCCCACAATGAGCTGTGGCCTAGATTTGCCTCTCATTTAAGTTCTGATTTTTAAAAGTTCACAAGTTAATCCCCTTTCGGTCTCACACGAATGCAGTTGGCGTCGGGGACAAAGTACTGGACAATGTCTGGAACATTTCAAACCCCCAAAAGATGCCCCATACCAAAAAAAAAAAACACCCAAAAAAAAAAAAAAAAAAAAAAAGAGGTGGGGGGGAGAGGGGGAACCCCAAAACAATCCAAAACAAAACCAAGCAGCAAAGTGGCCTTGATTTAGTTAACTAGCTATTTTAAGACCTTTGTTGCCATTATAATTTGAGGCAAGTAGAAATGCCTTGCACTGTATTTGCCATAGATTTGGGGGTAAGGAGGTTTGTCAGTGTTCTGAGTTTTCTTCCTTGTCCATCTTCCAAAGATGGAGCTTTATTTTTCATCATTCAGCCTAAAATTAAATTTTCACTTCTTTAACACAGTTTACTGTCCTGGCAAGAGGTATAATGAAATTCACACACCAAAAAAAAAAAAAAAAAAAAAAAAAAAAAAGCCAAACTACCAAACAAACAAAGAAACAAACAAATTCCACAAAATCCACAAAGAGAGAGAGGGCGGGAGTTAATGCATTAGCTGTTTAAAACATAACCAGCTTGGCTTTGATTTTAGTTGTTCCGAAGGAAAGGACCATGATTTCTGTACAAATGCAAATACATTATTCTGCAGGGATGGGGATGGAGTGGTGTGTGTTCAATACCCGAGATAGGGAAATTATATGTATTTCTAAATAAAATGAGAAAACCACAATTTTCTTCCAACAATATGCGCTGATCGTTCCACTGTTTTTTTGGGTTTTTGGTTAGGTTTTTGTTTGGGGTTTTTTTCCCCCAGAAAATAAGCAGTTTTTCAAATTAAAAGTAGCAGCTGTCCTTCCTGTCATGCAGGTGAGGGGGCTTAAAGCCTACATGGAAGCCTGAAATTCACGGTTTACTTAGGAAAGACATAAAAAATTGTCTTTGAAGGGGATTTTTTGGTACATGTAAAGACCCAGACAGTTTGCCAAAAATATTACTGCTAATATCATGGAAACTTAAAATGTCCTTACTACATGGCAAACTAATAAATTCCTCCCACCCCGTCTCGAAGTGCAGGATCAAGTCTGGGTGGCAGATTCATTTATTTCCATATTTCATTTTGTTCTGTGAGGCAAAACTCACGGAGAAAAATTTGCCCGGTATCTACCCTCGTATCCTCCGTTTATATTATTATTAGTAGTAGCAATAGTAGTGTTATTGTTTTTATTATTGTTATTATTATTTTTATTATTTTTATTATTGTTATGATTGCTATTTTGGCAGGGGCGAAAAGAACCATTTCTCGCCCAGCCGAGCCGAGGTTTTGTGCCGGAGCCGGTGCCAGACACAAGTTTGGGGAGCCCCGGGGTGGATGGGGAGGCTCGTGGGGGGAGCGGGGGGCTCCTGGGGGGGTCCCCCCGGGGCTGCCTTCCCTCCTCCCGCGCATTCCGCATCCCTCCCTCGCCTGCCCGCGTTTTGGGGAAGCAACCCCTGTAATCTGGACACGAGTGGTGCCGATTCCCTGATGCTTTGCCCCATCGATACCTCGGGGCAGGGGGGAGATGTGCTAAGTCAGCTCCGCAGGCAAACTGGGGTCACTTTTCCGAGCTGCGCTAAATGCGCTGTGTACTCGTTTGTGCGAATAAGAGCCGAATTAAACGCAATTATTTATTTATGGGCGCTGGTTAAACGGCAGAAATCCCGTCGCTGGAGAGCTCGGGAAGATATTTTAAAGACAGAGAGAAACTCTTATTATTTCTTCGAGGGGAAGGGAGGAATTAAAACAGGCTTTTTCGTCGAAGTCATTACAAAATCTCCCGTGCTCTCAGCGAGCAGAGAGTCGAGACAATGGTGACATCGCGGTCGCAGGGGTTGGGAATTCGTGCCTGGCTGCAAGCGACAATTCAGAAACAAGTGAGAAGAGGCTGCCCCAGCCCGGACAGCAGAGCCCCGGCCACGGGAACCCTTCCCCGCTGCCCGGAGCGCAGCGGCCCCGCGAAGTTTGCCGGCTTTGGAGCAGATTTTTGTCCCCCGGGGTTGATGCTGCTGCCCCAGATCCTGCGAGCTACAGGTCCGCGGGGCTGCTCCCAGCCGGGTTTCGAGGGGCGAGGAGGGATTTCCAGGGGGCCGCTGAATTTTGGGAAGCGTCGCCAGCCGGCTCCCCGGCGTGCCCCGCTCCAAGTCGTTGTGACGAGCGCAGAAGGGAAGGTGCCGGTGGCAAACTCGGCGGGCGGTGGCACTGGTGCTGTCCTCTGCGAGGGCACCTCAAAAAAACCAAAAAGGGCCACTCCACGTTGTTTGTGCGGGGTGCTGCCCAGGCCAGCCAGGGGTCGGCTCCCCGAAAAAAGCACCCGAGAAGAGAGCGCGGCGATCAGCGCGCCGAGTTTCGCCCAATCGGTTTCGTGGCCAAAAGCGGGTGGTTGGTTTCGAGGGTGCGGGGGGAAGCACGGGGCGAGGGGCTCTCCTCGCTCCTGGGGGCGAGCGGGACGTCGGCGGAGCGAGGGCACGAATAGGTTGGAATAGATTTCAATAGGTTCACCCCCTCCCTCTCTTTCCCGAGACGATCACTTGGTACCCCATAACCTCTGGTTTAAAAAAGAATAAATATATACTATAAAAATAAATACAAGAAAGTGGCACTGGGAGCTTTCTGGTGTCCCGAGCCAGACCGATCCCTTCTGTTTTTTTTTTTTTTTCCTTCTTCTTTTTTTTTTTTTTTTTTTTTTTCTTTTGGTCAGAATTTGTACAAAATATCAAGCTCAAATTAAAAGGTCCTCTCCCCCCCTCTTATTCTTTCTTGTTCCCTTAATTCCTGTCTAAACGGTTTTGCTCTGGGAGAAGAAATCTTTTCTATAGGAGGGAGAGAGGGAAAAAAAAAACCTTCAAGAAGAGAAGGGTATTATTGTTTTAATCCTCTTACCCGCAGTCATTTTAAAACAGGGTGTTTTGGAGCCTGAAATGGCGTCTCGTCTCCCAATCCCATCCTAAATCCTCCTGGGCTGGGAGAGAATCTAAAGGCAAGGAACTGGCATCTATTAGCAATCTCTCTAAAGGCTTTAAACTGCTCTTTCTGCTGCGAAGGCATGGCAAAGCTGAAAAGCAAACACAACCACCGCTCCAGTTAGTGAGCTCTGCCAGATAACCAGCCCGGCCGCTGGACGGGAAAGTACCTGCGAAAATCCCGCAGAGAGAGTAAAAAGGGAAAGAAAGGGAAATACAAGGAAAGGAAAAGCTGGTTTTCCACCTTTTTTAGATACGGAAGGAAAAGAAAAAGAAAGTATTTTGGGGGAAAGTATATTAAAAAAAAAAAAAAATCATGAGCGGGGAGATGCGTTAAGTGCTCGTTCCTTCCCCGTCGAAGCTCGGCGGGGTCCCCCCTTGCCGCTGTCCCTCCCTCTGCCTTCCCGGCTCCTGGCCCGGCAGGGCCGCCCGTGCGCTCCCGGCTGCGGCCGCGGAGCTTTCCCGACGGGGCGGGCGGCGAATCCATCGCCCAGCGCTCCTCTGAGCTCCTTCCACCGCTCCGATTTTATTTCTCCCCCTATTTTAAAGAATACTCGAGGGGTGCAGCAGACAAAGCTGGGACAGCGAGGCGTCCAGGAGGAGGGTGGGGGGCCGCGGCCGCTCTGTAATTAAAATTGGGAGATTATCCCCCACCAGCATCACCACCCAGGGGCCGTCGGGGGAGAGGGAAACTTCAGGGTCTGATCCGGCGCGGTGCTAAGCGGGGGCGCGGGGTGAGGCACGGTTTGGCTTCCCTTCCCCGCGCCTGACGGACCCCATCGCCCCCCCGGTCCTGGCTCCAGCCCTCCTCCCTCCACCGGCATCCCGTCCGCTCCCAGGGATTTAATTAGGCGTTTACACCTCGGCTTGGAGTAAATGACTAGTAAGAAGTGTTGGGGGGGTGGGGGGTGTACCAGCAGCCCCGTTTTGATTGACAGGGTGGAGGACCATTGAAAATCTTGCTGGGTAGCTCCCGGGTCGCTATGAAGCTCCTTTTAAAAATCCTTCTCCAATGCTGACTCCCGGTAGATGGCAGCTCCGCCGGGCGCGCAGGCAGCGCGCAGGCAGCGCGGGCGGATGGAGTAGGGCGGGCCGGGGCGCAGCGCCGCGCTCCCACGCGTGTCCCCGCTCCCACGGCGGGCCCAGAGGCTGCCCCACCGCCCCAGGTAAGAGCCCTCCCGCAGCCCCGGGCAGCGCGGGTCCGGGTGGGCTGGGGAAGCCGACGGGAGAGGAGAGGACTTTGGGGATTGCTTGCCAGGAGGGGGAATCTGTCCGTGGGGGAATGCGCGGCGGCGGAGGGACCGCCGACAGGGATGCGCGCACCGCCGAGGAGAAGACCAGCCCGAGCTCCAGCGCGGATTCTCTGTCTTACTGTCCCTCTTTGTTTCTTTTTTCTTTTTCTTTTTTTTCCTTGTTTATTTGGAGTATGGCGCGCTTAAAAAAAAAAAAAAAAAAAGAAAAGAAAAAGAAAAAGCATCTAAACTACCGCGAAAAAAAAAAAAAGAAATAATGCAAACCCCCACTAGCATCTCGGGGCCTCGTTCCTATTGACTCCAACTGCAGCCCGCTCCGGAGCGGGTTTAGGCAGCTGGCGGGGATGTGAGGTTTGTAACCCGGCTCGGGGAATGGTGGGGGACGCGCATCCCTCCGTGAGCCGGGCTCCGCGAGAGGAGAGCGCAACTTTCCCCCTATTTACATAATGATGTTTTAGTAATCTGCGCAGCCTGGGGAGAGCCGCCGAGGGCAGAAACAGCCCCGAGCGGGGCCGGGGACGATGGCGATGGCCCCGCTCGGGGTGGATGTGGGATTGCTTTTTCTTTCTGGTGCGGCTGGAAGTTGAGTGCGGAAGGGACGGCAAGATGCCGGCAGCGCTAGGAAGCCTTTCTAGGACAAATCACACCCGCACATCACCCCGTTGCGAGGTTAGACGGCAAAACGGACGGGAGCCCCCTGTAAGGAGCTGGAGGCCGGTCTTTGCGACCCCCCTGCACGCTCTCCCTCTTTAAGGGGTGTATAAATCCCGAACCTGCGCTGTCAGCCCTTCTTGATAAATTAAGGGCTTCGCAGTCGAAACCTATTTACACCTCCATTATAGGGCTAACCAAATGGGGATCCGCATGCATATTTTTACCGCAAGAGATCTCATACATCTCCGCCAGAGTCGCCCCTCGGGCCATGGGATAACAGATAGGGAAGGGGGGTGGGTTGTGCTCCGCCGCGGCCAGCACTTGAGCGGAAAAATGTCCGTGTCCCCACTCGGTGCTGGCTGCCCGGGGCACCCGGGACCCGTTCCCCTTGCAAGGGGCAAGGAGAGGGCGAGGGTGACCCCGCGGAAGCCTTGCGGGGGACCGGGCACACGGGCTGCTCTAGCCCAAAGCAAGGCCCTCGGGCAAGTTTCTCCTCCGCTGGAGATGGGGTTTGACGGCGACCCTTGCCGTGTGTCCCTTTATTTGAGGAGAGGAGGGACAAGAAGAGCCCCATACGGAGCCATCCTGTCCCCGCGGTCGGTGGCTTTTCCCGGCTGCGCTTTCCATTTATTTCCAGGCGGCGACCTCGGGCGCCTCGGGGGAAAAAGGGGTCAGCGCATCTCGGGACAGGTCCTTGGTGTCCCCGAGGGTCGCTTCGGCGAGGCCATCAGCAGAAAGGAGGGAGGGGGCAACATCCCCCGTTTCCCGGTGGGATTCCCGCACCGAGCGCTGCCCGCTGCCTTCGGAAACGGAACGCGGCCGGAGCGAGGCGGCATTGGCCCACCACTCCGGCCCCTGGCTGGGGCTTTGCGGGGTTGTCCCCGCACCCTCTGCTCCAGCCGGCCGCGCTCCGGCTGTGTCCCGCATTCTGCCTCCGCCGGGGAAAAAGAAATGTCCCCGCTCCGCCTCATCCCGTCCCCTCCGGCGGCCCCCTCCAGTTCCACTTGGTTAGCTCAAGTTTTCCATGTAAATGACAGTAATAAATATCTAATCATGTCCCGCAGCTATCGGCGGCTCGCCGAGCAGCCGGCATTAATGAGACATCCAGGGGAAGTGGGGAAAAGGAGCGGGGGGGAAAAATAAAGAGGAAAGTTTTTCCGCTCTCCCTGAAATGGTTTCTAGAGGCGAGGCCCGGCCGAGGTGACGGGGGATGCGAGGAGAGCCCCTCGTTCTCCGGAATGATCCCAACTGCGGGGTCGCGCTCAGGTTCAAAGCCGTCCCCTCTAATTAACCCCCTCCCCAAAATCCCAGCAATTCCCCTCGAGGGAGGGGCGAGTCCGGTCGCATCCCCGGGCTGAGCGCTGCTGTCCCGAAAGCCCCGCGGAGATGCGTGTGCCCATCCCTGCCGTGATTCCCAAACAATTACCGGAGCTGCGATGAGCTCTGAATGCTGATGGTGGGCAGAGGGGGGAAGGCTGCGGCTGAAATTAAACCATGAGAGTTGGATTTGTTCGCCTAACGCTAAACAAATGGACTGATTACCTTCTCTCCAAACGCATCAGTCATACTACATTAAGTAGCAGAGAGCTAATTATCCCAATTAGGAGGCTGATTTATAATTAATGGCTTGGACCGAGTGATAATTGGATGTTAATGGATAACAGTTTTGTCTGAAGTAGCCTCCCGCTTCGCCAAAGGCAGGGCTGGAGGGTTTGGGGTTTATTTACCCTCTCCCTCCCTCACCTCTGCAGGGAGCACAAAGCGAAAGAGAAGAGAAATCTGCTTTTAGCTGGGTCGGGCGAGACCCTCCTCAGGCTGGGGGAGCCCGGGGCTCAGCGAGGAGAGCTGCGGGGTAACCTTCAGCACCCGCCTTCCCCAGCTTTTCAAGCAATATCTGCTGCTTTTTTTCATCTCCCCGTTAAGTGTCCAAGCCGTGGACAGCTGACCCTGCTGGGTACCTCATCCACCTACAGGACATGGGTCGTGTTCTCGATGAAGGGCAAAGGCTGACCCCACCACCACCCCCAAAGGGTGCCCTAGTGCACATCAGGCTTTTCCTCTGCCCTGCCTGTCCTAGGGAGAGCAGGATGGGACTCACCCTGAGGATGAGAGGTTTTACCCCCTCCCTGGCCCACAACCCCCGTGCAGTGGCGGGCAGAGAGTAAATCTGCAGTTTCTCTCACTGCTCTCTGTTTCTCCTGACCACATCTCAGAACTGGCTTGCTGACTGCTTAGCTTCTCTCTTCCATGTTCACTTGTCACCCATGAGTAACTTGATCAAGTCAACTTGATCAAGTCAATCCCACTTCCTTGTTTGCCCCAGCCAGAGAGACTTGGACCTACAACCCTTTGGCTTTTGGTTTGTGTTTCTAGGCTCAGGTTTTCCATTCTAACTCAGAATTGCAGTGGGCACTAAATTCCTGAAAGGGTGAGAGTGACTTCAGCCCTGAGTTACCCCCCATGACTGATGAGAGGTTGTATTAAATTATGCCAACACAGTCAATGCAAGTATACACCCAAAATTGTACCGCCAATACACAGAAATATGGTTTAGATCAGCTTTCCAGCTTTTCCTGCTAATTTAAAGAGATCTTGATGTTTAAATTGGAGATTCTCCTCATGCTCACACACATGAGAAGTGATCTTATTGCCATATCAGTAGGCACAGCTCTGTTTCACGGATCTGGTGCATATGTTGCTTTTCCTTAGTGCCCGTGTCACTGCCTGCACCAAAGAAAGAGGAGCTTCCCACAAATCAGAGAGAGGGGCAGGCTTGCCAGGCAAGTTTTACACAATATAGTTGTAGAGGGAGTGACTGCAGTAGGTTTGGTTCAATGTCTTTATCCTTTAAAAGAATATTTTGCTGAGAAAGAGGGAAATTGGATGAAAAGAAGCCGGAGTGAACAGTTTCTTTTTCCTCTGTCATTTTCACAACCAGCCCAGATGAAACAAAGCTGCTGCAGAGAAGGTCCTGGACCAGTTCTTCTGATACAGCTCCCTGCTGGTTTTATTGGTGATGCTATAGGTAAACTGTTCAGCTATCTAAAATTCCAGTGGTTTTTCAGGGGCATCTCAAAATTCAGCTTGTCAAGTTGAAAATGCTTCTACTGAGGCACTGACAAATGCCAGCTGGGCTTAAACCCTTTCAATAGCTTGAGTGCTGGTTTCCAGAGCCTGTGTCTGAACAGAATGTTTATAGCTACCTTGCTTCATTTGGAAAAGCATAGGAGTAGGAAAAATGCTGAGGAACAGGGATTCAATAAATCCCAAATTTTCCAATCCTATACAGCTACTAATAAACTAATCTACATTGGAGGAATTTCCATCAAAATGTGCTGGTGGAGAAATTTAGAAATGTAGCCAAAGAGTCAAGAATTAATTCATGGTGCACCGGGGTTAGCCAAACCTTTTCCCACCATTTCATTTCACTCTAAGAGTTACTGAAATTGATTTTTTGTTTCCCTTTGAACTTCATTAGGTTTTGGATCAGACTTCTTCTATTTCCTAAAGCAGTTCTGGTGGAATTACAGCTCATGGGAAGGAGAGAGTCTCTGAGGGTGGGCTGGGAGCAGGATGGACCAGCAGTTCTCCGAAGGAAGGGAAATGGATATTGACACCAGGAGTTGTGAGTAGCTGGCACAGCTCTCCTAGGACCAACAGCAGCCTCTGTACAGCCAGAGCAAACACTGATTTGAGAAATGATGCTGTAAAACTGAAAGTGTGGCTGCGATGCTTGGGAACTCCACGAGGATCTTCCAAAGAAAGAGTCAGAGTTGCTCTGGGGGAGAGGAGCTGATGGATGTTGGCAGGGAGGAAATATTCTTCCCAAGGGAGCTGTGGAAAGCCGGTGTCTCCAGCCGTGGGGCACCGGGCAGAGCGAGCAGGGAGCAGCTCTGGGAGCTCTTAGTTGTGTTGGCCAGAGGTGGGAGAACCTGCCTCTGCTGGGGGACCTCAGTCTCCCCACAAAACCCAGCAGACATTCAGCAGCTCTGCCTGCTTTACAGCACACAGCTCTTCAGAGCACAGATCACCTGCTGGTGGCCAAAATACATTGCTTACCTTGGCAGCCGTGCCGAATTCAGTGTAGGGATCCAAAAGCTTACGGGAAAGGAAGTCTTACATGTGCCCGTGGTGCTCCCCAGCTCCTGGCACTGCTGCCACAAACTCCAGTTCGTGGCCCTGTTTTAAGGTGGCACAAGTATTTCCCCCACTCCAGCCCCTCCACTGAGCTCAAGCATCCTTTTTAGTGGCAGGATGAAAATTTGTTGCCACTTGCAAAGAGGAAAAACTTAAATTTCTGGTTTATTCTGTTATTAGAAGCCCCCCCAATTGCACATCTTGTGGAGCTGCCTTTCAAGTTTGCGCTTTTTTTCCTTTTAGACCAAGGTAGAATTGTCTGTCATTTTGCCTTGTGGCTGATTTAAGTCTGAGCAGGAGCAGTTGCCATCCTGGCTGTTGTTTGGAGTGCTGCAAGGATCATCTGCAGAGGCAGGGTCCAGCTGAACCTGCAGAAACATCCTGAGTTCGGCTCTCAGCTTCTCTTGCTTCCAAGTTGTGCTTGCTCTTTTTATCTCTCAAAATCACCTTCGAGCAGAATTGCACTTGGCATCATAACCTCACAACCCTTCATCTAATCAGCTAAAAGAGCACCTAGGAAAGTCCTTTTGTGCCTGCCTTTTGTGCAGGGTCAAACTCCAGCAGTGTGGCAGGAACCTCTGCATTTCACAAGGACACGCTGCTCCCCTCCTCGTGTGTGCACCAAACTCTCTCAGCTTAACACCCAGAACTTACAGCTTCAACTTTTTACTTTCTACTTGATGAGAGTGGTGGTGGTGGGAGCAGAAATTACCTGCAAGCCTGCATTCCCTCCTGGCAGCCTGGCAGCACCTCGGAAGCAGCAGGAGAGGAGCTGGGAATGTCTTAAACTGCCTCAGAAAATCTTCACAAAGCTTATCTGTGCACTTCTTGCAGGGTTTGATCTCCCTTGTTAGGGCTCAGGGTTAGATTGTCAGATCAGCGTCGTGATTGTGGTGCTCAGGATAGACACAGGAAAGGTCACAGGCTTAAAAACATATTTTGACACAGAATTGTAGATCCTTGTCTTCTTAATGAGACTGTCATGGGTAAAATCCTCCAGGATATTGCTCCATCTTCCAGGGATGGGAGATTCCTGAGCCAGAAGTCCCAAGAGGCTGCCTTCCAAGAAAGTCAGTTTGCTCATGGGAACAATCTGCAATCAAATATGCTGCAGGCAAAAGCTGTTTCAAGGGCAGAGAGCAAATAGGGAGCCACCCTCACACTTCCAGCAGCCCTGGAAAAGGGCAGAGTTTGGTTTAGAAAATTCCCTTTGCCAGTGTTAGGGAAAACAAAATGATGCTTCTCAAGAAAACCTTTTTCACAGAAGTGAGGCGAAGGACTGAGCAGGCACTTTGTTGTTTTTTCTTTTCATAAAACCACCAAGGATAAACCCTTAAAGCAGTTTGTGAATTCAGCAGTTTGACTGCAGGATACTTCAGGGTTACTCCAGGTTCTGAATTCGGAGGCAGAGGTGCTGGGAGGTCTGGAGGGGGGAGAGCAGGTGGGCAGCACAGGGGAGTGCGAGCCTGGCTGCGGCTGCATTTCACACCCATGGATGTGGACGTGCAGCAGCAGCAGCGTGGCAGAGCTGGGCTGCAGGGCTCTGCTTCCATTCTGGTGTTAATGGCAGCAAATCTTAAATGCATGATTTTTTTTTTGTTGTTGTTGTTGTTGCGGACTGATCTGGAAGAAGAATGAGATGAGAAACAAGAGTCAAAGTGATCTTCATAGCAAGAGCTTTGGAAAGTCTTTTGCCAGGAAGTCTCTAATCAATCACTATATTCCGTTATCTTTTGGGTGAAAAACTATGATTTTGCAAAAGCCTTAAATAAAAATCACAGCAAATGATGCGAGTTACCCCTGTCAGCCAGGGCCTGTTACCTCAGCTGCTCACAACCTGGTGTTGAGAATTTCTCAGGACCTGCAACAAAACTTTCTTGTCTCAGCAGAGTGCTCTGAGGTTTGTTTTACAAAAATTGCAAGCCCTCCTGCATCCTATTATGTTTCCTCTGCAAATAGATGAGCATTGCAAACACAGCTGCTGTGCTCATCATCAGCACAGCCTCAGAGTCACTTATTTCACAAGGTCTACCCAAAAATGGTGACGCTGTCCCCAACTGGAAGTATTTCCATATTTCAGCTGCTAGCAATTCTCCTGGTTTTAAGGAAAAAAATATTTATTTATACCAAGGTCACTAGGAACAGTTGAGTGTGAGCTGCAAGAATTGGTGTAATTGGTCAGGTTTGGCTTTTGGTGCATTGTCACTTAAGTTTAGCTAGATCCTGCTTAATTAAGATCTCTCTCTGCACTTAGAAATTAACTTTGTTTAAATCCAGGGATTTTCACAAGAGTAAAAATACTTCAGGAAGATTGGAAATGCAGAGTCCTGCAGGGTTTTTGGGAGCTCTTCTCAGTTCCTTATTTCAGTTATAAGGGAAGTCTTTTGGAAGCCTGTTTTTATAGTATATGCTGCTCACAGACTGACATTTGAATGAGGAACTATGATGTGTTACAGTATTTCAAATTATCGGTGTTTCACCCACTACAAAGGTGAAATTGTTTCCTTAGATGTTCGGTAATCTCATGTGAGGAACAAAACCGATTTATAGTATGTTGGTTATTATCTTATGTGATTTTGGGCCTTTATGTATCTAAAAGATTTAGGGATAGATTAAAAAAAATTGAAGAAAACCTCTTGCTAGGATCATTTATTCATAACCCCCCAGGTATGTAATTCATTTAGTACCAAATACATATAAACCAAATGTCTGTCTAAAGAGTGAGCCTGTTTTCCTAGAATGTGAGTTACACAGAGTCAAAGATTTGTTATTTATCTTTCTGATTTGAAGTGTTTCTGAATAAGGAATTAAAGCATAAAATCAGAACGCAGAGCAGCTCTGGGGGAGGTGAGGGGGAATATTCTGCTGTGATTCTGTTTTCAATGATGTTTTTTGCCAGTGGTAATAAGGGGGAAAGGATGTTGCAGCACAAACCATTTGCTGTTTTTCCCTGTTAGTTACGAACAGTGGGTTCCTGTGCTTTGCACGAACACCAGCAGTGATTTGTAGCCCCTTTGCAAGTGCTCAGGCTGAGCACCACAACTTTCCTTTTACCTGACAGGGCTACTCCTATTTTTTTCTGTCACCTGCAGAACCCTGAACATCAATCAAGTGCACCAGACTTCTGTTTGATGCTTAATTTTTTTAACTGATCTTTTCCTTGTGTTGAAGCTGTGCCTTGCATCAGGGCACCGACCTGAGGCTGTGCCGTGCTCTTCCAAACCTTAAATGCATCTGTGGTGAATCTCTCTATAAGCAATGAAATATAGTGTTGAAATTCCCTTCTGAAAGTGACTTCCTGAAGTCCAGATTTGATATCTTTTTTTTTTTTTTTTTTGGTACAGCTTATTTCCCACATAAAGAAAGCCTCATACACCTTCTCTACCACCACCAACCCTCCCATTCTGGGGACAGCTTTGCTGAAGTGATAAAGAAATACCCCATGGTGCCCACCAGTCAAAAGCAGACTGGCATCCTTTTATTGAAACCTCTAGGAATCATTCAGTATTTCTGACACATAGGTTCTATTACCCCACTCTTTACGATGGCACCTGAGTGTCCCATGTAGATTAATGAATTTAGTATTTCTTTGAATTTGGGATGATTCACTGTTTGGGGGGAAAAGAGTTAATGGTCCAAAGCCCCTGCAAAGCTGCATGTTCTACATCCAGCCTCAGCCCCATCTCACCTGACAGAGTTTGCTTGAGAAGGGCAAATGTCCTGTTTGTGATTTTGGTTTGGTGATTTGTTGGTTTGTTTTTTTTCCTGATAGAAGGGAAAATATGATGTTTTCTTGCCAGGTACTATTCAGAAAACTTCAATACCTAATTTTTTAAATTGTTCTCAGATCTGTCTCAATTCCACATATACACAAGCCACAAGGAACAGGGGTTTTCAGCTGGTGAGGAAATGCATGGGTCTCTCTTCACATCTTCTCTCAGGACAGAATTACATGCGTAATTATACAAAATTAGTTGCAAGCTAAATAGGGAAACTTAAAGCCTTGTACAAAGCTGAGAATATTAAAACCTAGGGTCAGAGCTCCCCTGTATGCCACATTTTTATGAGGTGCACCATAAACTGCACTACTCTTGTGCTGTATGGCTTCAGGGAAACCTGAGGTTATCAAGGCCAGTGCTGGGAAGGGGTGGATGTGAGCCACGCTGGCTGGAGCAGTGCAGCCCTGCCCTGGGATAACAGGGCTCCTGTTTCTGGCTGCTGAATGTGCAGATTGTCTTGTGTCAGATTGAACAGCTGAATACGGAGTGGTGAGGTCCCTGGGTCAGTCTGGGATGGGAACAATCCTGCACTGCCTGGTCTCAAAGCAATGCAGGAATGGAGAAAGCTGGATTTCTCATAGACAGCAGCAGCTAAAGCTAGAGGAAATCCCATGTCCTGTCTGTGAGCTGGATCCGGGCAGGACATGGCCCCTGTGCTCTGAGAAGTCTGCAGGCATGGGAAGAAAGGTGGGCACAGCATCCATGAGTTTTCCATAGCAAAAATATGAGTGAGAGGTAGGAGCCATGGGAGGGATTTTGACACTGAGGTGGCAGTGCCAGGATTGTGAAGACAGGAGGAGTGGGAGACCCGGCAGGGTCTGGTGCAGGGCATGCGAGGAGAGCTCACAGCTGGTGCTGAGCAATGTGGGGGCTGGACAGTGCTGGCTTGGGATGCCGGGGTGGGAGAGCCTCTGCTGCTGGTGATGCTGGGGTGGGAGAGCCTCTGCTGCTGCCCTGAAGGGCTCTGCAGGGAGAGACCACCAGCCCAGGAGGTGCCAGCTCACAGCATCCACCCCCTGTGCTGAGCAAACGCAGCAGCATCAGCCCACAGGCTCCTGGCAGGGGCATTTTTCACTCACCTATTATTTTCCTGTTTTCCTCAGCTTCCATCTCCTTTCTTGGCTGCTCCTAACTCTTCAATTATCTTTGATGCACAGAATCAGGATGAGGAATCCCCGTTCTTTCAGGATGGTCCCTGTAACCCTCCCAGCTCATCCACAGCTACCCAAGCCCATGCCCTTCAACAAAGCAGGAGTTCAAACTTTGCTCTCATCCTGCTGTTCCTGAGGCCCTCCAGCCACGCGGAGACATAAAAGATGCATTTGCAGATTTTGAAAATTAAAACCATCTATACAGCCAGTGGGAAGGGATCAGCTTATTTGGTTGCTTAATGAAATATAAAGATTATTTTAACCAGTGTAAGCACTATTCGACAGCTTGTGAAACACAGCAGTGGCTTGATGAATGGCTTTCTCCATTAAAAAAAATTGCCGCATGATGTCTTTTAAATATTTAATTTATTGAGGTTGGAGTGAGCTCGGAGCTGACAGTTAAACAGGAGCTATTTGTGGTTCTCAGTTAACTTTGCTTACCCAGCTGAACCGTCTCGCTCAGTAAATTCCCTCATTTTTTATACAGAATCTGGGATGATACATTTGCTGCACAAGTGAGTAGGAAGTTCTGCCTGTTGTCTGCACTGCAGCGTAACAGGCAGTTACCACCAAAGCTGTGATGGGCATTGACTCCCATCCTGAGTCCACCCCTGTGAAGTCCTTCTCTTTTTTCTTTTTTCTTTTTTTTTTTTAATGCACTTTCTTCTAGGCCACCCAAAAATGTACACATAAAATAATCTTTTAACAATCAAAACCACCGAAATATTCCTGGAGCAAGTGTTTCAGTGGCAACACTGGGTTCCAGACACAACACCACTGGCAGTGTCCTTGGAAGACTGTATGGTATGGGAAAATTCCCCTCCTCTCCCTCTTCGTTTCTCCTTTAATGTGCCAGCCTGCTACACAGCCGATGACATGCAAGGGGGATTAGAAAAGAAAAACAGGCATTTCTGTGAGTTGGGAGTCAAAGACACTTGGCCTCCCACGTATCTCCTGGCAAGGCTGAGCCCGGTGTGGATTCTCCAGCCTCTATTAAGGACAGAGGTCTGGCAGCAGCCCAGGGCAGTTAATAGGTTCTGTGTCCTCAAATGGTTTTCACAAAACACGCAAGAACTTAATAAGCTTTGAGACCTCTACCCCGCTGGCCAAAGCTGGTACAACCAGCCAGCTGGTTCACAAGTGAGATGGTGAGAGGGTAGGAGGCAGAATGAAGTTGCAAATCTCGGTTTTGCTGCCTGTGTTGGCCAGAAAAGCCAGTCCTGCCCTTGTCTGTGACAGTGAGGCAGTGAACAACTGTATTGGGTGGCATGATGCTCTTGGGAAATGAACCACACCAGGAATGGGGTGAGGCTGCACCACAGGTCAGTCTTTCCCGGGTGATGGGAGATGTCCTCTGTGGCCATGTCAGTGGTCCATGTCACTGGGACATGTCCCTTAACATGTGCCACCAGCAGCAAAACTTTGCAGTCCCAGAAAGCAACATCACAGCTGTAATTTCGGTGTGAACCCTATTGTGAGGAAGATAGATAAGAATGCCAAAAATCTGTTGGTGTGTGAAGTCCATCACCTTAATCAGAGAACCAGAAAACAATTTTGTCATTGCTTAAATCTTCTCTAAACTCCATTAGAGCAGAGCTATGGCATCCTTATGTTTCGGTTGGCACCTGAAATGAAAATGTCCATTTTCACATTTTATCTCAGAAGAATGGGGAGTCAGTGCAGAGTGGGTGAGCAGGCAGACACAATGCAGATGAAGCTGGCATCAGGGTGTGTGTCAGACCTTGGTGTGTCACCACACCCGGACCTGCCACCTTCCACTGGCACTCAGTGCTGAAATGATGCAGTGGCAGAGCACAAGGGACTTGGGGAAACGGGAACGAAGCGGAGTGCTAAATATCAAAATTATGGGTTTATAATTTCTGTAGCCTCTTTGAGAAGACAATCCCAAAACCAGAACTCACATTCATGAGGGTCATCCTTGGGCTGGCAGAGTGTTTGACCAAACTCAGCTGCATGTTTCCCTCCCCTGTTCCTGGGCACCACAGTGCAGAGATGCTTGTGAGGGCGAAGCCATGAGATGCCCCAGACCCTGCTGTTACACAAGGTCACATCATGTTTGTACTTCTTACATCAAGGTGAAAAGAGCAGAAGTTCAGAGCAGGAGGGGCAGTGGCACCAATTCATTTCCATCTCTGCCTCTTCACCATGAGTCTGTCCCTCCGTGTTGTAAATAATTTATGGGCAAATATGAAGGTTTTTTTGCAGTACATAAAATACAGCAGATAGTTGTTCTTCCAAATTTTCACTGTTCAATGCATCACATTCCTCCTAAAACTATGGGCATTTCTCCTGAAATCATCACCTCCCTCCAGAGTTTAAATTGTTGTCTAAGAGGCTGCCTGAAAAGATGTCTGCTTTCCTTAAGTTAGTCCAGCTGACCCTCTTTCCCTGAGCGTTTGTTCATTGCACTGACTTTCCAGATGGTGACTTGCTGATGTAAATGGTGGTTTAAAAAATTTATTTTGTGGCTAATGTTTCACAACTTCCTTTCTGATGTCTTACAAACTGCAGAAACGACATCCTGGAGGCCCTCAGTCATTTACAACAGGGATGAATGAAGCATTGCTTGGCTTTTGAGATCAATATTAGCTCAGTTTTACAGATGGTCTGTAAGGAAAAAGAGCTTGAAGTTTCATGCAGAGCCTACACTAGAAAAAAAAAGGCCATTAGTTTTCTGAAATAATTTCCTTGCTATTGAGCTATGAAATGTCGGTATTTATTGCAAACCTTATTCCCTCTTTAGCCGTAACGTTTTTGGTACTATTACGGTGAAAATTTATTTTCTTTTTCACCACATGCTCCTTTCCCACCCCCCACCCCCCCCACCGTATCATCTGTGTTTTCTTAAGAAGACCTGTTAGAAAAATGAATAATGAATGGAAACAAATTATAAATGAGTGAGCTCAGATGAGAAACATTATTTGACATTGCAGCGCTGGGATTACAACAAATAGTCCACTGTAGGCAGTGGTAGGGGCAAAATCCCAGCTAGCCCTGGGATAGAGCTAGGACAATGCATTAAAAGTCACTGTAATATGATAAACTGTATTGTGGTATGCAAAAAAATTAATTTCCCATATTTTGATCAGCATGAATGAGATGTAGTCAGATTCTGGGCTTTAAGTTTGGAAACTGGACTTGTGTTGCTGGTGCTTCAGGTGCACAGCAGATATTTCCGTTCCTGTACCAGAACCTGTTGGGGCTGTGTGGTCAGACACGAGCCTTCAGCAGCACTTCAGCTCTGAGCTCAGCATTCCCAAAGCTCTGCTGAGACCCCAGGAGCAGCTGGAACAGCACGTGCCTGAGCCCCTGTCTCGTGTGGCTGATGTTTTGCAGGTCGATGTCACCATGCAGCACTATGGAGTGAACGGCTACTCGCTGCACGCCATGAACTCGCTGAGCGCCATGTACAACCTCCACCAGCAGGCAGCTCAGCAGGCCCAGCACGCCCCCGACTACCGCCCCTCCGTGCACGCCCTCACCCTGGCAGAGAGACTGGCTGGTAAGAACAACTCATGGCCAGTGCCCTTGCCTGGCTCTAAAAACCCCACCCAAAAAAAAAAAACCTCAAAAAAAAAAAAAAAATCCACCCAACAACAACAACAAAACCAGCACACACAAAGAAACCAAAAAACCCAGAACAAAAAAAATCTCTTGCTTTCATTGAGTGAAACTCTTTTGGAGTGTGAGAGAGCCAAGGGGCATGGTGTGCTTCTCAGTGCTGTCCCTGAGGCCAAGCTCTCAGGGGGCACCTGCCCTCCAGTGTGTGCTGGCACCTTGCTTCAGACTGGCCTCAGACAGCTGGGAAGCTCAGGGGAGAGATGGCTCAACTGTACGGGATTGAAAAGAGCATTAAACAGACACTGAAATGTCTTTCAATGAGTGAACAGAAAACAGCAAAGAATTTCCCTTTCTTATTAGTAAATAGGGGCAGGAGTGAAGGTGATCACAAAGTAAATTGGATTCCCCAGCTCAGGCACCCAGGTCTTGCATTCCCTGACAGCCACCTCCTGCCATCCCAGGCCATACCTTGTTTCTGCACATTGTCTCTTCATGCAACTATTTTCCACTTCTTTCCTAAAAATCCCTTTTTCTCTCTGGGAGATGATCTTCATTTGGATCTCATTTGGGTTTCACCCTGACCTATTTCTTTCTTGGCATCCTAGACCTTGCCTTGGGTGACACTTCCCTGCAGATCCTGCTGCCTTCTATAAAACAGCTTTTTAGCTCAAATCACTCACACGTGACTTTACCCAGGCATTTCATTTACACAGCACTGTTGATGGTGGGGCAGCAGGACAGGAGCTGCTGCTACAGAGCATCTGAGCTGGTTTTCTGTGTTCAGCCATGGTTGAAACAGCACTGCACTGATGCTGTCATTAATAGGAAGTGCACAGCCCAGACAGTATTTTATGATTTGGTAAAAGTAATTGTTCAAAAATAATGGATGGAGACCTGAGAATATTTGGTGTGGTATGGCACATATATCTGCTCTAAATTTCAGCCTGACATGAAACATCCAGACCTGGCTGAGATCATCAAAGACTTCTGCAGTGCAAGTGATCAGCAGCAGCAACATCAGTGTTTTGGTCTGGACTTTGATTCATTGATGTAAAGCAGATCTGACAACAAGGAAGTGGAAGCTTAAATAAAATGTTACCATACCTGTGATTCTAGAAACTTCCCCAGAATGGAATTATCTTCCCTGACTGCCTAAAAATATGTATCTGTTGTAAGATAGCTTTCTAGTTGTCTGATATTAAAGTTTAAAAAAAAAATTGTAGAGGGATTCCTTACAGTCTAGAGTAGCTGGGAAGAATTACCTGTATAAACAGCTTTGGTGGGCTAAATTTCATAAATAATGGCTTAAGCCAAAATAAAGATGCAGAAGTTTCAGGAAAGTTCTCCCAGATGAGCAGTCCACAAAGGCATGATGATAAAGATCATGGACTCTTTGGATCAGTGAGCCACAGCTGGCTGTCAGGTCTGTGTGCCAGCAATGTTCCCTTAGCCAGCTGCTATTTATGACCTTCTTAGCATGGTTCTAAGTTGCCTGTGGGATCTTTGGGGTGGCACAGGGCAGAGCAGGAGTCACTGTTCTCATCAATAAACAACCAAAGTGGAATCAAAGTGACCCGGACTCTTCTCCTGGCTCTGCTGCTGGGCTACAGCGCGAGGAGAAGAGCACTGTCCTTGTCCTGGTCATCCATCCCCTTGTTTCCTGCCCCTTTTCACTATGCAGGTTGTCAGATGGGAGCAGATGGTCCTGAACACTGCAATGTAACTTGCAGACCCTGCATCTCAAGGCGCCCCTTTTTTAGCTGCAAGGATCTCTTGAAAGATATTTGTGATCTCTATCTTTTAGAGTAGAGGCATGGAGGACTTAATGTCTTTGGCCCTAACTAGGCTAAAGCAGAGGAAGATAAAAAGACTAAAAAAACTATTCTCATATTCTTGACCGGAAGATTCAATTGGTTTCTTGACCTCTTATCTCTAAAATTAATAACCCACCTGGAAGACTTTCCAAATTAAATCCCACAGTCCCCTCGTTTGCTTATCATTGTCAGTGTAGGCATTAAATATCTACAAGCTGTTTCCTTTGCAGTTGCCTCACATTCTGTTACTTCTGAATATCTTTCAGTGCAGGTTATAGATTTCATTTGCCTTCCAGGGACAGTCAGAATAAAGCAGCACAAAAGCAAATGACCTTAAGTCAGAAAACAGAGGTTTCTGGTGGTAACTGCAAAGACTCACCTGCAATTTATATTCTCCTTCTTGCACAAAGCCTGAAAACATAGTTAAAACATTAAAATAATTGCTGTTTGCCTCTCGCTGGAGTGGCCAAACTTAATGCATGAGCTGCCGCCTCTGGGGAGCTGGTAGGTGTAACCTCTACTCTAGAAATTTGGGAATACTCCAGCCTGCAGGTAGGGTGTTTAGGTAGGGTGTTTAACCAGTGCCCTTTCTCCTGTTTTCGTGTACTTGAAACACAAATGTTAGCTTTTTAAAATGTTTTGGGGCAGCTTCAATTTAACTTCTTATGCTGGAGTATCCCTTCTCCTCTCCTGGCAGCACTGTGAGCTGTGCCTGGATGCACAAGGATGGTCCCTCTGCCTCCACAGAGGCAGCTTTATCACCAGCATTCGAACTCCCCAAGGAGCTCTGATTCCTCAAACACAAAATTCTCTTGTATGCAACCAGCACTATATTGTTGAAGACCTTTAGCCTGATCACATCTCTGCCAGGTTGCCAAAACCACGCAGCTTTGGCAATCCCCCAGAAGGGCGCTGCGAGTGCTGACCTAGAATGGAACAGCTGGAAGTTTGGGAAGAGGAATGTTTGAGAATGCAAAGCTGATTTGCTACGCTCGTTAGCCAGTGGATCTGAGACCTGGCTGTGTGGTGCTGGGGGTGGCCTGACAGCAGGTTTTTGTTTATTGTTTAGATCCATGTCGCGATGCTCGTGACAAAAGCGCAAACAAACAGCAGCCAGAGCCTTCATCGGGCTCCGTGTGCTGATAGTGCCAGCTTTTCTCCCTCTTCTGTTCTTTTCTCGTGTGTTCATTCCTCCCTTCTACTGGAAGTCACATTCTTAACCGAATTAAAAATGATACCAGACACTGCTCTTTCTGCATTTCCTCTATGAGAGCTAACCTCTTGCCAGACTGTTTCATTCCAGGGCTGTAGCACAGCATGTCCCAACTTGCATAATAAAGGGTGGGTTTTTTTCATTTTCAAGTAACTTATTTTCATTGATTTAAGATCTTTCTACTCCCACTAACTGTTGTGCAATAATAACCCCTCTGGTAAAATAATAAGCCCTTAACTGTTGGCCTCAGATTTTCCCCAGTCTGAATTTCTTCTCTGCCCTCAATTTTCCAAGCTTGCTTTGCAAAGTCAGACCTTGTGAGTAGGTGCTCTGCTGAGAAGAGCTCAGCATATGAGCTCTGGGCTTGCAACCAGTGGGGCTGGACGTGGCCTTGGCTGGTGTTTGCACCCCAGATGCTGGAGAGTGTCCGTGCTCAGTGAAGGATGTGCTTTGGAGCAAAATGCACAAAAGCACATGAGATTAAATGCTCTCTGAACTGGAGCCCAGAACAACTCTTCAATATCATGCCTTGAAGACTGCAGTGGGCTATGCACAAGACATTAAAGAAGTACAAGAATGAATATCCCCACATAATTTTTAATTGTGTTTCTTAATGGGAGGTGCTTATGCCATGGTAGGGTCTGGGTATCTGCATGTCCTGCCCCACTGACGTTGGAGCAGATTGAGTTATTTCAGCCAAATTCAGCACTAGAGTCTCAACAGCTTTCACAGCTGTCACAAAAAGAGGTTCTCTCTCCAGAGCAGGTTTTTAGAGTCATAGGATGGTTTGGGCTGGAAGTGATCTTAAAGGTCATCTAATTTTAACCCCTCTGCTCTGATTTTATCTCTTTGGACACCTCAGTTAACTAGTAAAATCCGTATGTATGTGTTTTATTAGCTCTAAAGCAATGGAAAAAACATTCCATAGTTTCATCTGATGTTAGCAAGTGCTTTATTCGACTGTCAGCGTACAAATTCCAATAATTAAATTGGCCACTTTCCTTGTCTTCCAACGGCTGTACATTTCAAGACATCATTTTGGAGGCACGTTATGGATCCCAGCACCGCAAACAAAGGCGAAGTCGCACGGCCTTCACCGCCCAGCAGCTGGAGGCCCTGGAGAAGACCTTCCAGAAGACTCACTACCCAGATGTGGTGATGAGAGAGCGCCTGGCCATGTGCACAAACCTGCCTGAAGCCAGAGTCCAGGTACTGACATTGGGGTTTGCCAGTGGGGATGTTTAAAAGAACACAGCGTTCCCAGAGGGCTGACAGCTCCCTTGACCTTCCAGAGTTCTTTCAGTGGAACCAGAGATTTTGGGGCAGAGAAGTTGTCAAAGGCAGGGGCAGGGAGGATAAAATTACCCGAAGTCACACATCTGCTTAAGAAACTTCTAATCCATGCGCACATTTTTTAAATTTAGGATTGTCTGAAGTGTACACTGGTTTTCATTTGTTCTTTCACATTTCTTTGAGGGAAGTTTTAGAAACTACAGAAGTCTATTTATTTATTTATTTGTGAGGCTTTTCTGGCTTTCTCAAAAAAGTAGAGACCCAAGTAATTCCAGCTGCTCTTTTCCACCAGTGTCAATATTTGTAACATCTCAGGCCAAGGTTTGGGTTTGCTTTTTAGTTTCAATTAGTGCAAAATGTGCTAGTTCATAACCTGCTGGTGAAGCAGTTCTTGTCTTTTAAAAGGCAAATATTTTTAACTGCGAAGAGAAAAAGTTGTGGAAAAAAATTGGTTCTTTTATATAAGTATTAAGGCATTTTGATCTAAAAAAATGGTTTGTCCCCTTATCTAACCAAGCAAACAACAAACAAGATTTGCTAATATATTTCTTCTGATACATGTCTACTGATTTAGGTTAAAAAAATAATGGAATCTCTCCTTTCCTAAGTGCAGTTCCCAGATAACAGCTTATGCCTGTAATGACTTTGATAGGCATACAGATAGACATCATAGCTTTGATACACTTATAACCAAATGGTTTTAGAAATTTAACAGACTGTAAGTCATTGTAATGCCATCAGACATTACAGCTGCAAGACATTATTTTTGGATGCAGCTGCCTAACTAATTTAGGGGGAAAATACTACCAAACCCCAAAAAATACCAGTAGTGGAGCCTGTTAAAGAATCAATATAGATTCTTTAACATAGTCTGGATATTTTGATATCCAGCCTATGTTAAATATAATATATAGTATATTTATATTTGTTTTAATATATCTTTAATATAGGCTGGATATTTTTTAGTCTGTTTGAAATGTTATTTGTAGATTCACTGAAAACAGTTGAGCTGTAAGGTCCAGCATAGCAGAATGGCCTTTGAGCACATGGGCTTGCACATGGGGTTCCCCTGAAGCTCTGAGGCTGAGTGATGCTGAATTTGGCCTTTGGCAGGATTCTCACTGGCTTTTCTCCCTTGCTGTTTGTGGCACGGAAGGTCTGGTTCAAGAACCGGAGGGCCAAATTCCGGAAGAAGCAGCGCAGCCTGCAGAAAGAGCAGCTGCAGAAGCAGAAGGACTGTGAGGGGAGCCACAGTGAGGGAAAGATGGAGCCGCCTGTGCTGGAGACCCAGGCTCCCACCCCGGACACTGAGAAGGTCCAGAGCCTCCCCAGTGAGGTGGGCACAGACCTCAACCTGACCCTGTCGGAGCAGTCTGCCAGCGAGTCGGCGCCTGAGGACCAGACCGACAGAGAGGAGGAGTTCAAGAGCACCTTGGATGAGGCCAAAGTGGACAAGAGCCCTGGTGTGGACAGCAAGACTTTGAACTGCAAGAGAGCGAGCCCAAAAGCAGGTGAGGGGCGGTGCATGGATGGGGGTTGGTGTCAGGACCCCTTTCCAAGGGGATGCTGGTGGTTGGGTGTAGTCCCATATTCCCTGTGGAGTGGGTGCTCACAGGTGGGCTGCCCAGGTTTGTCTTCTTGTCCTCAGCACTGAACAGGCCCCACAAAAGGCAGGAGGTCCATTGCAGCTGGAACATTGAAAGAGCAAAGACCTTCTGCTCCAATCTTGGGGAGAGCAGTGCCTGGCAGCAGCAGAGAGCTCAGCCCCATTTCTACTCTCTGAGGTGCCAGGATGGCAAAGGCACACATTTAGCTCTCGTGAGCTGTCACACCCTCTCTCCTTTGATCTCCAGTGCAAGACACAAGCCCATGCTGCTGCCCAGACCTTTCTGGGGTGTGAATAAGCACCAGCCTGTAGGAATAACCCCCATCCCCTCTGTCTCCTGCTGCAGAGTCCCCTATCAGCGCGACTGTGACGCCTTCGTCCAGCAGTGGCCTGGCTCAGACTCACTCCTACTCCTCCTCACCCCTGAGCCTCTTCCGCCTGCAGGAGCAGTTCCGCCAGCACATGGCAGCCACCAACAACTTGGTCCATTACTCCTCCTTTGAAATGGGGACACCGTCTGCCATGCCCTACTTGGGCATGAACGTCAACATGGCCCCGCTGAGCTCCCTGCACTGTCAGTCCTATTACCAGTCGCTGTCCCACGCTCAGCAGGTCTGGTCCTCCCCCATCCTGCAGGCCTCCAGCTCCCTGCCCAGCCTGAACAGTAAAACCACGAGCATTGAGAACCTGAGGCTGCGGGCAAAGCAGCACGCGGCGTCCCTGGGGCTGGACACCCTCCCCAACTGACTGCCCCAGAGGCTGGCACCACACACGGCTCTCCTCGAATCCCCACGCTCCCCCACCTCTTCCTGGAGTCAGGTGCTCCCTTGCAGGGAAAACTTTGCGTTTATTCACGTCCTATTAGCACCATGGTTGCGTCAGACATTGCTGCTGGCCCGGTCTTCACTGAATATTTAATGAGGAAGGGGGAGAGGATCTGTGTTTAGACAGATGAACTGTCCTCTGGACTGCCGTGGGTTCAGCCTGTAACACCCAGGAGGAGCCCCTTCTCCTCATCCCCTCGATAAGGTGCCAACTGTGATATATTCACCTTTTATTTTGTTGTTGCTGTTACGTTCTTTGGGAGAAGAAAGAGTTCCTGCTTTGTCTTGTATATAGTTTATAATGTTGACAGCACCCATCATCTGTGTGTTACTGTCAGTGTTACAGAACTGTGACCTCTTTTGCTTTTATTCCCCCTTCCTTTTCAATTTTAGTAGCTAGTATCAGAGTTACAAATCAGTCATCATCTTGACCTCAGCTGGTAGCTAGTTGCTCTTCTTGGGTCAGCATCCTAAAGGTGTTCATGAGGAAGAGACATGACCATGCACTTCACCACTCCACTTCTCCCTTCCCTGCTAAAGCTAAATTTTTAACAACCGGGAAATGATCTGATGGTGAATTTCCTGTTTAAGCACTTCCTATAAAGCAAGCATTTTTCTTTTTCTTCTTAATAGCACTTGCTCAAAGAGGACAATATATTGGCCAAATGCTGCTGGCTGGGAGAAAATGAAGACCAAATTTGCAGATTATTTTTGTATTGTTTCCTCTTTGATCTTCAGTGAAGTGTAAACTTTATTTACAAGTTACAGGGTTTTCTTTTTGGAGAGCATTTTGGTCTTACTTTGACAATAGATGGTAATTAAAATTTCGTATGGACTCCTGGTGTGTTCACACACCATGAATTTTATGGTTCTTTGACAAAAACTTGATTAATGCAAGCTGTGTCTCTGATCTCTGATCACCAAACTCTATTCTCAAGCCCTCAGTCCAGAAAGTGGTTTTCAAGTGAAAATGTAACAAGTGAAAAATGCTGAAGTGCTGGAGGCAAAGCAAGTGTAAGCAGAGGCTTTATATTCTTTTGGGAACTGAGAGGGGATAGATGAACTTGCCAAAAATGCAAGGTTTGCAAGTAACCAAAATTCACCAGCTTCAGAATTATTGCACTGAACAATTTCAGTCTCATTTCATTGGAATGACCCATCATTCACCCTTAGATGGTTTTCCTTGTTGAGAAGAAATATTTCTACCAATTTAAATCACTTTTTTTTTTCTTTTTTTTCTTTTTTTTTTTTTCTTTGCCTAACCAAATAAACATTTTGGACTCACTGCTATTCCTTTGAGCATTAAGGAGGGATGGTATTCAGATTCCATCTCTAATATTGCCTAGGATCAAAAAATCCAGAGTGACTCTGGGGCAGGTGCTGTGTTTGTGTCCTGAGAGCTCGACTGGGTGTGTCACTAGCAGCCTGGGCAGATCTGTGCTGCCTCTCTGCAAATAATCAGGATTTATTTAACCTGAAGTGTAGACCCAGAGCCACCCAAGCGTGGCCGCTCTGACTCACCTTGCTTGATACTGGGGGTCAAATTACCTATTGGAATGTGGATGGAAAGAGTGTTTTCACTTACATTGTTATTTCTTGAAAAAGCATCTAACTCCCACAAAAAGAGATGTAAGAACAGCTGTTTGATGGGAAATCATGGTTTATCCCTCATAAAGTTGTAGCAGGAGAAGACCTCTGGAGGGGGCAGCTCAGCAACTGCACCAGCTTCCAAGGAAAACGGAGTGTCTTCCATAAATATTTCTGTTGTGCCAAACACTTCAGTTTGGGGCTTTTCTCTCATGCTTTAGTTTTCCTGACTGTGTCAAATCAGCCACCGTGACCGGCAGAATTCTCCACTTTGCCAAAATCAAGTGTATTTGTAGGAAGCAGATTTTTGGCTGCCGCTTTCAAAGGAGTCTGAGTAAATTAAAACCACCAAAGCACATTTACTCTGTCCAAAAAGAAAGTCCCAGCTTTTTTTTTTTTTGCTGTCTGTCACCCAAACCAGGGACACCCAAACAAAGCTTTAATTTTCCTCCTCCTTCCTTGAAAGGCTCTATTCACCTATATTTTTTTTCTGTGCCCTGCTGACCTCTGCACCATTCTAGGCTGTGGAGTTGCTTTACCAGAGCAGAGCAAACACAAATTTAATTAACACCCCTTCTGATGTTGTTCCCTGGTGCCAGTGAACAAGTGAGGTAATTGGGTGTAAGATCAAATCTGCACTTGAGCTCTATTTTAATTAATAAAAGGTGCCCATGAATCTGTAGCTCGTATCAGTGGGTGTCTGAGGCAGAGAGCAGAGGGCTGCAGCTGTTCTTGCACCATCCCAGGTAACACGGGCATCTCTTCTCTGCCCATGGAGCTGCAGAGGGAGGCATCAGCTCACACCAGGGCACACACAGCCTTCCCATGGCTCATCATGGATACCATGATCTGCCACAGGAAGGTCAGGACACCTGGATTTATGGCCTGGATTTATGGCCTGCTCCTGCAAGGCAAGGACAGAGAGCACAGGAGATAAGCTTGATCCAGCACTAGATTTGCCATGATCCTCTGGAGGGAGACAAGACCTTCCCCACTGAGCAAAGGAGGAAAACTCTTCCCTGTGCCTCAGTGCAAAAATTCATTTTAACATTTGCAGCCTTCACATGTCTGAGCAACCCTGGAGCCTGACCCCCTTCATCCCTGTGTTCTGCTCATCTCCTTCTTCACAGAGGCTTGGAAATGCTCCCCAGTGGAGCATGTCTCACCCCATTAAAAACCAACATTGGTTTGAGGCTCAGGAAGGAAACTGGGAGAGCAGACAATCAGATCTGCATCAGTCCACAGGGGTATTTGTTCAGCACCCTCCTCTGCCTCTGCGAGGAGCAGCAGTTGACTGAGGTGCAGCTGGTCCTGGACCAGGGCATGTGAATAATTCCCAGCTGGAGATAATTCCTCCTGTTATGAATCAGGATGAAAATACCTAAAATTTAAAAGTAAACATAAAAAAAATTAGGATATTTCCTTAAATACAGATGAGCCCCTGAAGTATTTTATGCAAAGTTTGGGGTTTATCTTTTTACCTTAAACGTCCCTGAGGAGAGTGAGCTGGCCTGAAAAGCCAAAATTGATTTGGAAATGCAAAAATGCAAGAATCTAGGTTCACAGCTTGCAAAAGTATAATAAAAGTGAATCTTCCCTGCATATTGTCATAGGGTCTCTGAGCTCTTGGGCTATTTCTGACCAAAATAAATTTATGAACAAACACAGGGAGAAACTCCCCCTTCAGTATAATCCTGTGCATATATCGGGAAGGCTGAAAGGACTGATTCTGCATCATTCCTCTTTGAACTTAGCAAAGCTGGATGTTTCTCCAAGCAGGAAGAACCCCTGCAAATGTGGGATTTGGAATGTGAGTTCTGCTTGTCCCCTTTCCTTCCACCAGCCCCAGCCATTTAGGAAAATTAAGTCACTGATGAGTCTCAGAATCAAAACAGATTTGACTTTCCTCTCCTCACTTCCAGACAGAGATCTGACACTTCTTAGCAAACGTTTCAATTGGATATAATGTGGCTTCTTCCATCCCAGGCATAACATGCTTGGGGTGTGACACAGAGATCCTCCAGCTGAGCTGTTACAGGGGAGAAAAAGTTCTCCATCCCCTCTGGATGCTGTGCCAGCCCGGTGCCAGGGCAGGGCGTTCCCAGGACAACTTCAGCCACGGGGAGTGAAATGTAGAAAGGAAAGGCACATTTTGTTTTCTGTGAGGCAGATGATCAAGTTGATTTTTTAATGTATGAAAGGAATGCCAAACAAATGCACAGCGTGGAATGTAGGGTGGGAAAAGAAGTGTCCCAATCCTTTAAAAACAGCAGTGAAAAATCTGGGGAAAATCCCCCTATTTGGAAACAGGTTATAGATCTGGAGATTTCCTCTCCCAGTCTTTTGCCCTTCCTATGGCTTTGTTTCCTTTGCCTCTCCTTGGTGAACCAGCTACAGCTCCAGACCCTCCTTAGCGAATTTATAAAGGTTTTATACATGGTTCTTGCAGCATCAAGTCCCAGGAGAAAATCAGCCATGATATTGAAGGCAAAAGTTTGCAATTAAATGTCTTCTACATTGCAAGAGAAGTCTAATAAGTGTTAATTAAAAAAACAAAAAAAAAAAAAAAAAGGAAATATTTAAACAGTGCAGGAGAAATGCTAAATGAGAAAGTATCCAATAATGATGCTGGGAGGCTGAAAGGAAACTTCCTTTTGTTTGGCTTTTTAACTTTTTTGGCTAAGAAGGAGAAATGTTCTTGATGGTGAATGTGGGAATAAAGGGAGATACTTTTTCCCCTGTATTTCCTCTAAGAAAAATCCTCATTTGCTGTGTAGGAAACAAAAAATAATACTGTCAAATATGAAAATAACCATCAGCAAACAGATCCCTCCACATCTCCTTTCTCATTTAGATTTTTCACCACGTGAAGAATTTTAATGAGCTCTAGGTATGTGTTGCCACTGCAGCCAACCAGAGAGATGCTCATTTTTGCTGAAGAAAAACCAACGTGGTGGACACAGACATGGGAACTGTAATTATTTTTTCCCTGTGTTCCATGTGTGGTACTTCCACTGACATGACAATTTTGAGCAACATCAGGACATTTCTGAAGAGTTCACATATAAAGGATTAAATAAAACTCTCTAAAAAAGGAATGCAAATTAAAATCCACCATATTCTATTAGTTTAATTACAGTAGCTATGAAACGTAATTCAATTAAGTTTGAAAAAAGTCAATTACAGAACTTTCCTGCTGGTTTTTACAAGCTGTGTTGATTTTTCTTTTCTTCCCTTCTTAGCCCTCCATGTGCCCCTTGCTGGTTTTTTATGAGCTGTTCTAGAGCAGCATAATATGTCCAATTTTTTTTTTCTTTTTAGTGAAAAAAAGCTATTTCTCTGCATAGGTCTGGTCTCAGCCCAAATCTGTAATGGAAGGATAAGAAGAGGTTGGTGCAATAAACAACAAAAAGAAAAACCCCCAAAAATTTCAGCAATGCAAGATCAAACAAGCAAAAAAATCCCCTGCCCTGCCATGCGGCTGCGATTCTCCCACCGTGGTACAGCCCAGCCCAGCAGGGATGAAGGTTCCCTTCCCTGCTTCCCACAAAATTTTGGGGTGCTGTTTGCTCCCCAGCTGCTCAGGCAGCAGCATCCACATCATCCCTGGCTGGCCTGGGCTCCTGGGGAAGAAATGCAAAGGCTGAGGAGCACAAATTCGGATCCTCATCACTTGTCAGAGTGGAATTGCTGCACCAGTTTCACTGGAGCACAGATGGGAACAACACTTAACCCCCACACTGATTTGTAAAGAATATACAGTTTTCTGTATGCTAACAAAAAAAATGCAATCATATTTTTAATAGTCTGGGTTCCAGGCTGGAGGTTCTCTTCAAAACCTCTCCAAAACACAGATTAAACCCCTAGCAAGTTAAATGGTGCAGCTGGTGCCCTATGAATGGCCAAAGCCTTCTCTAACTGCTCTGTCAGCTGAGCGGGGCCATCCCATAAAGCAGAACCTTAGATGCATCTGTGCAATGGAAAATAACTTTTTAGTTCATTTTCTCATGCCGAGGCAATCAGTTTGTTCTTTTTTTTCCCATGCTCTGACCCAAGGTGTACAGTTAGCTCCAAAGTGTATCCGTGTTTGTATGTCAAACCCATCTTGCAAAGGAACAAAGGCTTTTAAATTGCAAAAAGGAAATCAAAGTAATACACTGTACAGATTGCTGTAAAATTGAGCTGTAGTGTAAGACCTTGTGCTTTAGAATTCACTATTGAGGAACTCAAACGTGTATCATATTTATTTATTCTGGTAGGTAAAAGAAGAAGAAGAAGAAAAAAAGAGTTTATATTCATTTCTGAAAAGCTGCAGCATGATGCTATGTACCAATTGTGCCAGTCCTGCTTTCTGTAAAATTATTGCCTGTTTTCATACTCCACTAATAAAAAGAAAAAAAAAATGCATTTTGCGAACATTCATTAACCTGAGGCTGGGGCCACACAGAAGAGGCTGCACAAAAAGGTGCTGAATAACAGCTTCTTGCCTTTGGAGTGGGCATCTCCAGCTGGGGTGCCAGGTGAAAATCCCCCTTGGCCACAGGACACCACTGCAGTGGCTGCAGCACCTCTTGTCACCTTCCTGCACACCCCAGGGGAAAATTCCTGCCTGGTGAGGTGAAGATAGGAAAGACCTGACCAGCCAGCATGTCTCTAAAGACAGGGCTGCACAATAAATGGGACCACTCTCAAACGACTGAGCTTTCCATGTGATTTTGAGGATGTTGCTGTTCTTTTGGTGCAAGACCTGTCCCCTTTTCTACACCTAGCCATGGGGGCTGTGCTCCAGGAGATGGCAGAAAAGCTTCTGCAAACTTGTACCTGCACCTTCTGTTCCTTCAGGGTTAGTTTGGACCTAAAAGATGAAACTACTTGCCCAGCTTGCCCAGCTTCTTGGGCAAGAAGTGATTTAATCTTGGGTTTAGGCACAATTTGATGCCTGGTAAAGCAGACGGAAAAAAAAATTTTTTTCTGAGTTTATCAATATTTTCCTGAAGTCATCTGATAACCAAGCTCCTTTAAAAAAAACCCTAAATTATTCAATTTCAGAATGTCATCCCCCATTAATATGATTTCCCAATTTCTTTTCTCAACTCTAGAAACAATGTAAAGGGAGACACATAGAAGGGAAAAAGTAATCTGGATGGAAATGCAAGTGCATTTGTAGCAGTGATTAATAACATTTTAGACATTCTCAAGAAAAGTGACTTTTTCTTAAGCCAGGCAGAGAACCAGAACAGTGGGAATGTGGGCAGAGACTGGGAACACCCCTGCCTGTGAAAATTGTACTGCTAATAGTTCTGACCCAGTTCCATCAGTGCCTTTGAAAACTGTTTGATCACACGCACCCAAAATATCAGCCAGCCACAACTGCCCTACACTGCAGCCACTGCATTCTTTTTTTTTTTTTTTTTAATCCATGATAAGGAAAATATTAATCATTAGATCTCCTTTTCCACTGCAGTTACAAGTCTGCTTTGAATATTAAAAACCATGTGGGTAAGGAGTGTCTGACCATCAAGGACACCAAATTGCTCAGTAAATTCCTGCCTTCACAAGAGGGAAATAAATGGGTGAACTGTGATCATGTCCTTGCATGTGGTTGTCTTCAATTAATAACTCAATATTTCCCTCACACAATGTTGATGAGGTAAAGTCAGCCACCAGCTAAAACTGAAACCCAAACTTGCAGGAAGTTTAAGGTGGTGCTTTGGCCTTGAAGACCATGTCCTAAAGTTATCAGGAGGTTTGTTCCAGAAAAATACAATGTGAGGGGAAAAATAAGATTTGAAAGAGCTCCAGAGCTCAGTATTAACTGCACATGTGGCATTTTGATCCATTTCCATAAGGCATAACATAATATTTGCTAAAGAAGGAGGAGGAGGAAGGGGAAAAAAAAGACCAGAGTTAATATTCTCCTTCGGATTCCCCATTTGCTGATTACTCTGCAAGCTGTGTAATTGGGTGTCTCTGGCAATATGATGAAATGTGCCACAAACATCAAAAAACGGTGCTATATTAAATCTGCTTTTCATAATCTCTTCTCATTTCCCAGACCTGAGACATTTTATTCAATTTTTCCTGACTAAGTTGATATGTAAAGCCATATAAACATATCAATGCAAATAAATACATATATATTTTTCAAATGCTCATCGGAATGCACTCATTACAAAGATTTGCATCAAGGCTCTCTCACATGACTGCTAGCCAAAGAAACCAATATTTTTTAACATTGTGTTATTTTTAAGAATAGTTTACAAAGGTACAGGCTACTTCTTTGTATTTCATTAACAAACCAAACTCCAGCTATCATGTTTCAGCCTAATCTTACCTGATTAGAAAATCATTTCCCTATTTGCATTATGGGCAAAAATCTATGCAAAGTCACCATAATGTTATTCAAGCCCCAGAAGAGCAGTGAAGATCCTATTATACACTGGGGCTGCCTCTGTTTTCAGGAGCTGCAAGTCCAGCAGGGACCGTGCTGGTGTTTTATTTTAACCTGCTGCAAGGCACATGTCAGAGAAACCCATCTATTAATAATGCCTAAGTGGCTTAAATACCTGCAGCTTTTGTCTGTGTATCACTTGGGGCTCTTGCTTACATTTTACCTGGTGTCTCCACGCTTTGCAGCCCCTTTTTGGATAAAAGCTGGCTTTTAGCTCAGCCCTGGCAAATTCTTCAGTACTGACCTCCCAGTCTCTGCCAGCAGCACCCCCAGGTGAGGATGGGGGATGATGGGGATGGGGAGGATGAATCCCAGCCTCTCCAATGTCAGGCTGCAGCCTGTTCTTTGCCATTTGCAGCTGATGGAGGAGGCTATTTCCATTCCTGTGGTGCAGGGAGAGTTCCCAGCTGCAAAAATGGATTGCAGGAGTGCATCTCACCTGCACCAGGCTCACCAGATTAGACACAGAGTCTGGAAGGTGTTTAACTCTATGGCTTCCATAAAAATCAGCAGATGTCAGGGAAACAGTTTTCTCCAAGCCCTGATTTACCAAAGACCCATCCATGTGGCTCAGCCAAGTCCAGTTAGTCCCAGACTCAGTCCATGTTGCAGGACGAGGAGCAGGGTGACTCTGTTGCCCCCTTGCAGTCCTAATCCCACTCCTCTTTCACAAACCTGCACCCCAAATTGTTTTCCTGCTGGGGGCAGAGAAATTCTGGGACAAGCCAAGTCCATTCCTCAGCTGTGCTTTTCCTGGAAGCCACCAGGGCAGAGATCATGTTTACAGACCTTTGAGCTTCCAGCAGCACCCAGGCTGCACGGTTTTCCAAATCACCATTTCCACAAGTGCTGAGCAGGGAATGCAGTGGCCTGAAGCAAAGTTAGTTCACTCACACACAGATGCAAAAATCAAGGTACAGATATCCTCCAGCTTGCCTTTCTTTCCAGCACATTCTCTCTGCATTAGTAAGGTGAAATATCAGTGTGGGACTGCACCATGCCCATGAGGAAACACATGAACAAGCTGATACATGGGGGGGTGAGGTTGATTCAGCAGAACACAGCACCACCAGGAAGCCCAGCTGAGGGACCTGCAATTCCCAGCTGACTTTTCATCATTTTTCCACAGCAAACTTTACACCATCCCTTATTTCGAAGGCAGCTGCAAGCAGTTTAGTCTGACATGCAATACTTATGCTATTTTTCTAATTTTTTCTTTCTTATGGAGTCAATAAATAGGTCAAAAGCATCACAAAGGCCCTGTGAGTGAAGCCAAGTGTCATCTTGGTGCTTTGGTGGCCATGGCCAGTGTGGCTCTTGGGGACAGGAGACAATGCCTCCAATGACACCATGAAAAAAGCAGAGGAACACAAAGCAGTTTCAAAGCCACCTTAAAATCTCTGTGCAGGTCTCCACAGCTGCCCTGGGAAACATGAGGAAACTGAAATACCCTGTGTTACCCTGGAAAAACCTTTGCTGATGGATTTTCATGTGTACAGTCTCATTCTTTAGTTAAAAAATGAACTCTCCTATAACAAGATAAATCACTCTCCTGGTGAAAGCAGCTCAGCTCCCTCCAGCTCAGCCTTGTTGAAGACAAAAAAAAAAAAAAAAAAACCTCAGAAATTATTTGCCAGCTTCAGTTTTGCTTCATGTCACCAAAACAAAAAGAAATCTTGTCTGATACCTCACATAGTCCAGTCCTCTCTTCTCCAAGGAGAACTGGGAGCTGTTTACTAAAAACTTTTTGGGATTGCCCTGTGCAGACCACCAGAGGTGAAACTCTTCCCCCAAGAGATTATCTGCTGTAGAGGGACCAACATGTAGAATTAAAGACATATTTATTGCTGTGTCAAGAGAAGAGAGAAGCATCACAGCTTCCTGAAGACCAACCCTGCTTCACCCCAGCAAACCATGCAACATATTTGCCTCATCTCCCCAAAACAGGCACCTTAAAGGAGAAAGAAAAAAAAAAAAAAGGCCTCTGATCCACTCTGAAACATGAGATATCTCTCAAACCCTCAATAACATCTTAATTTCCTCTCCTTGCTCTCTGTGCTGGAGATGATTACACAGGCAGGAATGTTTCTGAAGACAAAAAAAAAAAATAAATTACATTAGTGGGGAACAATAGAGGGCAGAGCTGGTGGAGCAGAAGTGAATTAGTTTTGCCTTCAGAGACACCCATGGAGAAACGAAAGGTGTCTGAGTTACCTCAAAGTAATTCCTCTGCACACAGAGCTCGTCTAAACAGCTTAAGCAAAGAGAGACGAGAGATGTGCTTTTGATTTCAGCTCCATTTCCCAAATTTTATTTGTTTGCTTTGCTTCCACCTGGGATTTTAAGTCCCTGCACCTCCCAGGAGGTTGGCAGGGCTGTCACCTGCAGGAATGTGTCGTGTCTGCATCAGGGCTCAGCACAGGAGCCAGGGGTGGAGGGGCTTCACCTCTGCCCACCTTCCTGCAGCTTTCAGCAAAGCTGCACTTTGCAAATACAATTTAAGGACAAATTGACCTGGGGTATCCAAAAACAGCAAGGGAGGGCTGAAGGGCAAGCAGGGGAAAACAGGAAAGCAAGGAAAGGAGAGGAGCCTTTCACACAGGGAATCTGGAAGGGCTGAAATCCCAAATAGTTAGAATTTTATCTAAATGCCTTTTAGGTCCAAACACATTATCACATACTTTTCCCCATTTCACTACATTTTTAACTTTAAAAACATCAACCACATACTTCTTTTTAGCACAAAGTAGAATCTTGCTAGTGGACCAATATTTTTTTGTTTTAATTTCCCAGCAATACCTGCAAAAATCTCTCCCCCCACAAAAACCCCAAACCCCCAAACCTAACAACTTGCTTGTCATTCATCTTTACTTGGAAAAAATGCTGAGGTTAAGCCCTCAAAGCCTGAATCAGGACCTCGGCCCAGGCCTTCCAGTTGGCCTTTAAAACTCTGCTTTTTGGCACATTTTTGGGGGCACGTGAGGCTCCTACCTCTGAACTTTCAGGCTGTCAGTCCAGACAAAAGTGAGCACTGTTCTCTTTTTCTTGAGGGTGAAGTGGAACACACACCAGCCAGGACATTGCCTCGTACATTGAAAAATTCCTGTGCTGTCACGCTTAACTAATAAATTATTGAGCTGTGTAAACAGGGCCAGGGATGCTCTTTATTTATTTATTTGTTTGTTTGTTTAAAAGTGGGGGGAAATAAAAGGTAGCTTGTCCATAGGTGCTTGCAAAATGTATGTCAAGTGGTGGGGGGAGAAAAATCAACAACAAAGGAGCTAAAAGAGAAAATATTAAGAACCCCAAATTGGGTGAAAATTGCTTTCTGACAGATATCACCTATTGCAAATGAGACAGAAATACAAGTAATCTTGTAAAATGAAAGCCAAGGACAGACTTGTACCTGCCTTAGATGAATAAGTATCCCATTATCTTGAAGAATGAGGGCCCCAGGCTGTGATTATGCCACTATTGTATTCTAAACAGCATGGTTTGTCAAAGGGAATAAATCCTAGCAAAATCAAATAAAAAAAAAGGGATCCAATTTGAGGGCCAGCACACGATTTATTATTTTGTTTAATGTCGCCCTCTCGATGTTACTGATTATTGGGCAAAAAGCACCGTGTTTAAGCATGTGTTTAGAGCCTCCTGTCCCCCTCACACGCTCCCAGGTGTCCCCCTGAATGCCACCCAGCTCTGGCCAGCTGTTTGTCCCTGCTGATTGCCACCACCCAGCTCAGCAGCCTTAGAACGGCTCCAGGTGGCCACAGCACCGTGGGGAAAGAAATTCAGTATCTGGGGCTTGGATGAGTGGTGGTGACACTGAGAGATGGGGGAAGAGCACTTTGCACCACGCAGGCAAAGCCAGCAGGAGCTAAAGGCAGATGGTTGCCTCAAAAATTTATGGGGTAAAAGGAAATTTCACACCAATTTTCTTGTCTTTAATGGATTTGGGGTAACGGTCCATCTCCCAGGGTATCTGGAAAAGGTTTCTACTCTTCCAAAAGTGCCACTTCTTGTTTTATGATGTCTCAAGCTTGATTAAAAAAAAAAAAAATTAAAAAAAAAAGGTGATTAAAAAGACCAAACAGGTTATATATGTTATGAGCTGTTCTATGAAATTCTTGATGTTGCTTTAACTGCTTGAGTCACAGGGGAGGCTGGACATGAACCTGGCTCTGCACAAGGGGGAGGCTCTGCTGTAAAACTGGGATTATGAGTATTAAGGAACCAGATCCAGAATCACAGAATCATTTATGTTGGAAAAGGCCTCTAAGAACACTTGGACCAACCATTGCCAACTCCAGCCCTGCTTTGCATTCTGCTGACTTCCAAAAGTTGGGAAAAGTTTCTGAAAGTTGGAAAATCCCTCAGAAAGCTGCCCCTGACATCTCCCACTTGCCCTCAGGGTGGATGTTCAGGAGAAGGTGGAACCACCACAGGCAAATGCAAACAGGAGGGAGGTTCTTGGAAATATTTCTGGGCAGCAGTTTGCTGAGGAAGCAGCATTCCTGTACCCTGGCTCACTTCAGGGAGTTACTGCAATTTCTTGGCTTATCTTTGATGGGGCTCTGATTTCCTCAGCTGTGAGAGGGAGGTAATAACACTGCCTTTAATGGCATAATCTATTCATGTGTATAAAGCCTTGAGTTGCATAAAAACCACTGGGCCAGGAGCAGAATGGGAGATGGAACACGTAAGTGACCCCTGTGGACATGGACCTCAGAGCACCCTTTGCCCAAACAGCCCTCGTGAGGATCCCTTCTCCTCCCACAAACCCCACCTCCTTCAATTCTCCATGAATGAGAAGTGGTTGCTCATATTCTGCTACTTCAAAGGAACAAGGGGGCTTGGAAATGTAAGTTTTAAGTCCAAAAATGCAGCAGTTTGTCAGGTCCCCGGGGTAGGAGCTCTCAGGCTGTGAAAGCAGATTGCCCTCACACAACAAGGGCTGATTCCAGCATTGAGTGAGCTGACAAAGTCTAGGAATAATAGCAAGAAATGATGGATTTAAAGAGTCAAAAATAAAGCAGGCATATTTTATTTAGGCAAAGTTACAACTGAAATCAATAAGAACTACAGAATGCTGCCTTGTAATTTGACTTGAAAGCATTATTTGTTAAGGACTATGAAAAACAGAGGAATTTTAAAAGTCTTAAGTTATTTTACATCATTTTGTGTGGACTATTTAACTTTTCTGAACCTCATTTCTTCTGGTAATGTCACTCAGTCTCTGTTTCTCTCAAGTTGCATAGCATTGCCAGCCACAAGCATAAAGGAAGTTACTCTCAAGTTTCTAAAATAATTAATGAGATTTTGTCATGTACATAAAGGACAACTTGATTTTTCTAGTCAGCTGTCAAATTTCTGTAAATCTCAAGGGAAAAACTCAATTAAAAGCAGAGTTGTTTTCATATTCACAGGTGTCCAGGAGCTGGATTTTAACCCCTTTGTTTTTCACCTCCTACTCCCCAAACAGTGCAAATTCTGGGCAGTAAGTTCCTTTTGCTGGATTTCTACAGCTTCTGCAAAGCTCTTTCTGATCAGCAGGTCTCTTGACAAAGTTTTCCTGATGCTTTTAATCAGGCAAGGGCTCTAGAAAAACACAAATCCTCATTATAGAATAGCTACAGGTAGTCATGATCCAGAAAGTTAAAAAGAGAAGCTGTTCCTTCCCCCGGCTATTTTGAGCAGCCCAGAAATGACATTACCTGCAGGACTTCCTTTTCCAAAACAAACCAGAAGCAATGGCAAGGTTTCTGTTTGCTTTGTGCAGAACAAGTGAAAAACATTCCACACCCATAGAGTCAAACAAAATCCAGATTTTCCTACATGAATCTGAATATTTTACCAGAAATGCTTCTTTTCTACTGAAATGTACAGATCTGAGAGGGCTCACACAGGTCCACCCATCACGTTTCAGGCTGGGAAAAGTGAGGACACTGGTCCCTTCAAAATCTTCGCTATCACAAGGTTCTAAACTGTGAAAAGACAAAAGCATCTTCCAGGTGGAAACATCAAAAGCCTGCATGTGCTCAGCTTTCTGAAATGAGCACACAGGGGAATTTGATACTACCTGATTCCATTCTCCAGGAAAGCTCTGTGTGTTTGTGGTTTTGTTTTATATGAAAATAGCTTCAAAACTTTCCGAATTTTTTTTTTCTCTTTCGCAACTATTTTTGCCTCTTGGTTTTCAAAACATGCTTTGAGTTTTCAAAATACTCTTTCTGGTTTCCCCCTCTCCTCCTTATATCAAAATTGTTCTGCTTTTCTGAAACTTCTGTTCCCTATCACCTGGAATGTTCAGAAGGAAGCCCCAAATATTTCCAATTAAGTTCTCACCAGGACTCCAATTCCACCTTTAGAAAAGAAGGAGAAAAAGGGGAAAAAAAAACCAAACAAAAACCAAACAAAAAAACCCACAAACAACTAAAATGCCCAGTGAAAGCCTTGAAATCCCATGCTAGGAAAAAAAAAAAAAAAAGAAAATAAAGAAATCAAGATACCAAACTTGGGACTTTCAAAGCAGAATATTCTCCTCTAAATATAGAGATTTACACCTAAAAATCCTCCCGCCATTTCAGCATTAATTCAGCATCACCACTTTTTTTTTTGTTTTGTTTTTGTGGGTTTTTTTAGTTTGGGGGGGGGGTTTTGTGAGTCTCTTTTTTTTTAATTTTGGGTTTTGGTGGGGTTTTTTTTTGCTCTTTTTTTTTGGTGGGTTTTGGGGGTTTTTGTTTTGGTTTTTTCGGTTTTTTTGGGGGGGCTTTTTGGTTTTTGTTTTGTTTGTTTGTTTGGGGGTTTTTTGGGGGTTTTTTTTGTGTGGAGTTTTCTTTTTTTTTTTTTTTTTTTTTTGTGAGTGTGTGTGTGTGTTTTAATTTTTTTTTTTTTTTTTACTTTCCCCAGGCTGCCGTGCTGGCTGCCCATGAGACCCGCAGCAATGCCCTGACCCCTCTCGTGTCTCCTGCACCGTGGGGTGATGGGTTGATGGGGTGATGGGGTGATGGGGTGATGGGGTGACGGTGTGATGGGGTGATGGGTGATGGTGTGATGGTGTGATGGGGTGATGCTCCCCAGAGCCCAACTCCCCACTCAGGACCACGACGATGCTTTCCCCAGCACGCTGAAAGCCCTGGGAGGAGGGGAGGGGAAGAGGGGACAGGAATCCAAAGGCATTCTGGCACCCCGGGCCGATAAGAAACTTTAGCCCCATTCAGCCACTGACAGCCGCTTGTAGAATATGATCTTAATCCTGTTTCCAACATTCTCTCGCCCCTCGGCCGCCCTATTCCAGGCTGGATTCTTCCAACCGCCGCTCCCGCAAATCCCCCGAAGAGAATTACTGTGGGGAGATAAACATCAAAGGGAAATTCAAGAAATCTACAGTAGGTTCACACAGTGAGGGAAAGAGGGGCAGGTGGGGGCCAGAGGAGAGGGGCTGTCTCTGCCCTCGCCCTGCTTGCATTCTTCTCTGCACAGCAGCCCCCCAAACCTGCTCAGCAGACTGCCATTTTTAGGATTTTCGTGGGTTTTTTAATCCTGTTCGAGGCTTTTTTCACCTTGGGAGTAGGAGAGCCTGGTCATGCAGAGCTCTGTACACTGTGTGTAAAAATACACCCCTTCCCCAGAGCAGGGCATCACCTAAACAGAGCAGATGGAGGTGGGAGAAGGAGGGGACGTTTTCCTGGTGGGAAGCAGAAATGGGGAGAACCGATGGCTTTGCCCAGCAGAACATGAGAATTCTGCTGTAGGAATTAAATGAGTGAACATCATTTGGGAGCTCCCAGTAATTCCCAGCAGGTGCAGGAGCCTTCAGCACTCAGAGACAGTCCCGTGGTCTTCCCTAGAGAGCTTCCAGCAGGTTGCCAACGGCAGCTTGGAAGAAGCTTCCCTGTGAGCCCGTGGAAAGCCATTCATATTTATCACAGAACTGAGTGTCCTCTCTGGTGTGTAGCCTCCAGGACTGAGGAAAATGTGGGATTTTTACAGTGTCAGCCTTTCCATCCTGTCTCACTTCAGTCCTCCAGAAATCAGGGCGCTGCTCTCTGCTTACTGTGCAGCTGGTGGAGAAGGATGAGCTCCTACCACCCCCAACTTCACATGCTGCCTCCCATGGCCGAGGTGACACCTGGCCCAGACGTCCCCTAAAGACCCCTTCTAACCCAAATTACTGCTGTAAACACTGTGATTCAAGAGGAACCGACTTACAACAGGGCACCAAAAAAATTTTAAAAATCAGGCTGTTAAAGAGAATGCAGAAAATTGAGATGGCTGACTTATTCCCAGCATTGCAAAAGCATCCTCTTACAAACTCCCCTGGGGTCTTTCCTTCCTGCTGGCCCTAGTTCACAAATATATTCACACCAACCCCACCAGCACTTTCTAGCAGCTGTGAAACTTGGGTAAACAGCCTTGACCTGGTGTTGGCAACAGCCTGGCTCTGGGCAGGAGGTGGGTTTGAATTGCTCACAGGTGCTCCAACCCCACCCAAACGTGCTCCTCAGTCCCCAAATGTCAAAAAAAAAAAAAAAAAAAAAAAAAACAAATTTATTCTGGGAAGTGAAAAGATGGGGGGGGGAAAAAAAAGCGCTGTCTCAAGAGGAGCACTCTGAGACTGTGTAGCAGCTTCCAGGAGGTAAAAATCTGATGAGCTATAAAAGAATAGAAAGACCTAAACACAGAGTTCCCACCACCCAAGCTAGGACTGACTTTCTCTTAGGGAACAGGACAGCCTTGACCTTGAGCAGAGCAGAGATGCCTGGCTTGCTACTGTTGTCTCTGCTGCCCCATTACATGAGGTTTGGAGAAAAAGTTTCACATTCTTGGTTCTGGTTTTCCTGTTTGTCAAAGGAGGCTGAATATTCTCGTACATTTATTGATGCTGTAGATTCACAGCTTGTCACATTTACCCCAGATCTGAAGGGCTTACCTGTGATGAATCATCTCCAGTTAAAAGGGGAGGAGCAATGGTGGAGTCCTTCCAGCTCTTTTCTCTTGCAATTCTATGTCAAAACCTGTTTTGTTTGATGCAGAAAACATTTAACTATAGAAGAATGATGAAGAAATCCACCTTACAATAGTTATTTTGCTTTCTTACAACTCATTTTGTGGTTTTTGGCATCTCACCTTTGCAGAGAAAGTTGGGGGCAGGGGTGGGTGGGAGGAGACACATTCCTCATTTCCATCACATTCAACAAGAAAGAAGAAGTCACAAAAGAGAGTTCCATTTCCAGCCTACACAGCCCCTGTCACAGATTTTTGGTGTAACTCTTTGATTAAAGCCATAAAACATCCATGGGGTACTCTTACAGCCATGTACACCCCTGAGAGAGGTCATAGGATATGGGAATGCTTCTTCTTTCTGCTCATCTGAAGAAAGTGCAGAGAAAAGTAATGAGAATAACTGGAAAACAGCATCCATTAAGAAAAATTAAGAACATTGATGTTGTGTAACCTGGAAAGAGAAAGCAAAGGGAATTTCGGATACATGGGCACTATAACTACATAAAGGTCTGCTAAGGGCATGAACTAGTCCCTTACTATGTTCTCAAAGAACAGGGCAAGATCCAGGCATAGAAATACAATCTTTGAATTTTGCTGATCAAAATAAATCCAGGGCTTTCTGCCCCGTTAGCATTTCCTAGGTCTCCTATCTCCCTGGGATGCTCTCTCTCTCTCTCTCTCTCCCCCATGTAATTTGATACATTGGGAATAGTTATTTACTTCTCACACTTTGTGTGGCCTCAGGACTCAGCTACTGCTAGACTGGTCCCCAAACCTCATAATCTAGTCTGTCACTCTGCACGTCACAAACCAAAGGACCTCAGTGAATTGACTTCCCCTTGAAACAGAGAATCCATCCTCCAGTCTAAAGTCTGCCAACAAGGAGGTACCCCCCACCTCACCCTCAGCAAATAATTACGGTGGTTAATTACCCTCTCAGCCCATGTTAATCTCACTATGAGATCCTGTCTCATCCTAAGGCTCATACCTCCTTCTCAGGTTGCTTGAGATTTTATCCCTGATTGCTGATGGCATCCATGGTCCTGATGGATATGAAAAGCTCAGATAGATCAGTTGCACAGGGAGGCTTAAGTGTTTCCAAGACCATAATGAAAATTCCTTTCAGTAGAAATTGTGACCCAGACATGAAACCCAATCCTCGGTGGGAGACTTCTGATTTCACAGGAGACAAAAGCCAAACACGCTTTAAAAAATTGTCACCCTCTTGGAGAATGGGAATTTATCATCAGGTGGGAAGTGCTCCATTAGACTCCACACATTGGTTTATTTAGGGATGTTTTTCTTGGGATTTATTTTAAATCAACAGGATGGGTTTGGGAATACTTTGTGTTTGGCTCGTGTGGACAACAGAACAACCAAAACGTTGTGCGGTTTTCGGTGTTCAAGGCTCCCTGAACACAAGGCATCCCAGAAGTGTTTATTTGGACTTGAGGACTAGTTTGTTGAAGATTAAGGAGATGGAGTGGTGGCTACACATCACTCACTGAGATGGTGCCACCAGGCAGAGGAAACAACAGGGACAACCTCATCCTGTCCTTAGGAATGGGTAATCCATACACCTCGGCCTTGAACTCCATGGAAACTGCATTCTCCAGAGTCTGCTCTACAAGTCCAAGAATCATATCCATGCCTGGCTTGGTGTCAGGCTGTAGAAGCCCAGATCCAAAAATTTCATCACATGGAAAAGTTAAAGATATCTGGGTATATACATTGTTATTTGATTTCACCAATGAAAACGTGGGCTCTGATTTAGATTTAACATTCCCACAAAATTTGTGCTCAAGGAAAGAAAAGCCCATGTAAATCTTAATCTCCACTCCCATGGGCTACCACGGTTTTAACAGAGAGAAGAAGAACCCAGTCAAGGGCCATGGTGATGCTGTCCCCACATTGGTACATCAGCTTTGTGGTTTAGAGTCCCAATTCACTTAATTTCCTTGAATTTGTCTCGTGACCTCTCTGATTTATCTCTCCTCAAGCAGGGCAAGCAGGATTGTGTCCATATTCAAAGTGCTGTAGAAATAGGTTACAAATTTGGGCATTCTGTGTCCAGAACAAGAGACATTTCTGTATGGCCAGGCTCAGGACTGAGCCTGCATGCTCAGGCTGAGCATCACTTCCATGGCCAGATGAGTGCCAGGATCCCACCACATTCCTGCTCCCCTTTCCCAGGGAACACAGTTGAAGCGGAGAGCTGGAGGAGCAGGATTTGTGAGCTGCAAAGTGCCCACATGCCACACAATGTGATCACAGCCACAAGGATATGCCCATGCTGGGCAGGCTCTTGCACATTCTCCATGCCAGACCATTGCAAAATCAGCTTCTGGGAGGACTCTGCTTCTCATTTATTTTTCCTGTGTCTGTCCATGCTTCCCCCCATTAGCTTTGCCAAGTTTTAGCTCATGCTGCATTCTGAAAACAGTTCCAATTAAATGGCTTTTCAATCAGTTTGATCACAAGAGCACTTGCCAGAAGTGTGGCACGTCCATGAAATCAGGAATTTCCTGCAGGACAGCTACTCTCTGAAAAAAAAAAAAAAAAAAAAAAAAAAGTTGTTTTTTTTTCTTGGAAAATGATCAGTTCAAAAACTATTTAGTCTTGTAGCCAACATTTTTCTTTTTATTTCTTCCAGAATTTGGAGTAGGTTCTCCCCCTCCCCCAAAAATTTTGTTCTCAACAAAATATTTCATGGATAAAAAACAAACCAAAAGCACTCTGTCCTGGCTTGGAGTTCAAACAGGCAGGAATTTTCACACAGCCCAGACCTGGGGCTTGGAAATACTCTGGCTTCTTGACAAAGTCCATTTGGTAAAGTAGCTCAGAGTGCCCATGTTTGTCCAAGGCACACTTCCAAGCAGTTTAACACTGGAGAGGCAAACCCAGTCTGAATAATTCCTAATACATACCTGCTGAGACTTCCCTTTGCACTAAGTATTTATTTTTGTTAGCAGCAACTATGCAAGACTCATACTTTTGGATTTGGCTCTTTCCCCTTTTCTCAGCTTCTTGAGGACCAAGCCATGCCTTTATGTGTTTTTTTTTTTCCCTCGTTCCATACTCACCAGTCCAGAGGATGGCTGTGATTTATTCAAGAAACAAGGGTGCACCTGGTGGTTATTCCCCAGACCAGATTGCTGTGAGATAGCAGAGCTGGGCTGTGCTCCCCCCTGCTCCTGATGAGGAGAGATTAGATGGGGAAGCCTGATAGCCTGGCTCTGGAAGGGAGCAAATGAGCAACCCTAAATACCTTCCTGGAGCCGGTGCCCGTGAGTCCTTGCCGGTGACTGGTCCTTGTGGGATAATGCCAGGAATAGGCATATTAAGCACATGAATGTCAAGTCCTAATTCATCTCTCTAATGTTGTACAGTAGCAGGACTGTACCCCCCTGCTGTGGTGTAATTTCACGCTGAGGAGTCTGATGGGGCTTCCTGCAGACTGATCCTTTATGGATCAGAAAACTCACTTTCTCTTTGTGTTGGAGGGTCCGCAGATTATCTTATTAACCACATCCATGCCAGTTCTGATAAAACACCGAGCTCTGCCTCTTCTGAGGACTCCTTTTCATGCTGCTTTTCCCCTCCTGTGGGTTCACATCACAGAGGTGAAGAACATTAAACCCAAGCCTCTACCAGCAGGCTTCACACTTGCATCAGCAAATGGAATATTTTGCTTTTTCTTAGTTTAGATGCAACACTGACCCAGGTTGAACCCTAAATCAGTTTAAGGAGCTTGGTGCATCCACATTAGGGCCCTTGTATCCCCTTTCCAGGTTCCTTTCACCTCTCCTTTCCCCAAAAAAGTCAATGTTTTAACTATTTCGGGTGATGCCCGGCAGGTACCACCTTCCCCACAGCAGCAAATTGGAATGCAGGAGTGGGTCCACCTCAAGTACTGCTCTCTATAGGACCTGGCCACCTGGAGGAAGGGCTTCTTCTCTTCCACCATCTCAGTCCACCAGACTGCCTCTTCACACACCTCCCCAGACATGCCATGGGGAGAGCAAGGCATGGCAGTGAGCAGTAAGGACGTTCTTGTGGCCTCTGAAGGTGCCAGGCACTGCACAGAGGTCAGGAAAAGGTGGCAGGAGGGAAGGCAGGACTGCAGACATTCTCAGACACTCCTCAGGATGTGGGCTTTTCCAATCTGACAAGACAAAAGCCTTCTGCTTTCACCACCAGACCACGGCTGCCTCCCTGAATGATGCCAGAGGGCCACCCTGTAGCCACGTCCCAGCATGTAACAGGGCATGATAGTTTATAATCTCATTTTCTGGGCTGGCTGCCCTTCTGGTGCCCCTCATGCTCCATGTAAATCATCTGGAATCTGATTTCTTTGGCTTGCAGGGCTGTTCTTTCCTTGTCTGCTTCTAAAGGGCTTCTGGCTCAGCAAGGACCTTGTCATCAAAGAGAGTACCAGGACAGTCCCACCAGAAAAAACTGCAATTCAGTCCTGCTTGGACAAAATGCTGCAGCCAGGGCCAGGCTCCCATCCACATGCAGTTCCAGCAGACTGGGGTGGCTCTGGCATGCTCACATCTCCTGTTCAATGTTTATGCACTTCCCAATCCACTTCTTGAGCCAGGTTATCCACTCCTTTTCACTTTACCTGATGCACTTTAAAAAGGCAGTTCAACAGAGTCCTCAGTGGATTTCAGTTATTTTTATGGTATTGTTCCTATCTAGTCATGTTTTGTCGAGCTACAGACCTGGTGGCAAGTTTGCCACCACCAACAGCCTTTTGCAGCTAATGAAAAATAACCTGCTTCTCATCTGCAGAAAATAGCATCGCCTGGGTCTTAGCATGGAAAACTATTTAATGGCTCTCCAAGCAAAAATGTCCTTCCCTGTCTACAGGGCTGTGTAAATCTCCTTCCAGCTGTTATCTTAGTGCATTGCTGAGCACCTCAACTAGCAAAGCAGAGGCACACACTGTCCCATTTCTAGGCAGGGAGGCAAAGTTCCATTTGTTTGTAGAGAAGGGAAAGCCACTGATCCCAGCCCAGCACCTTGCACAGAGCCAGAGCATCCTCAGGACAGCCTAGGGCAGGAGCCCAGCCTGCAGCTGCCTCTCCCTCTGCCACAGTGGTATGGTCAGAAAAAAGGGATCTCTCAGAGGGATGCTGCTAAGTCAGGGGCTGGCTTTAAGAATTTGATCATTAATAGGGTGATTGGGTTTTACTTTGTAATACAGGGAGAGTAGTGAAGGATTTGTTTAATTTAATTGCAATGAAGTATTATTTTTTTCCTTCTTTTGCTTTTGTTTTTGTTGTTGGGGTTCTGGGTTTGTTTGGTTTTTTTTCTTGTCTGGGTTTTTGTTTTGTTTGTTTGGGGTTTTTTTGCAAACAACCTACTTAAGAAACACACTGGGGAAAATGTGTTACTTACTTGAGCCCTGTATTTCCACATGAACGATCTGGCAACTCTCTTCTTTGCCCACACAGGCTGGGTCAGGTTTGGCTTGGACTCAGGACATTAAAGCTCTTTCCAGATAAGCCTATAAAGGTGATGGGGAAAGGCTTACGAAGGTGACAGGGAAAGGCTGGGGAAGGTGATGGGAGAAGGCTTATGAGGTGTTTGAGGCTGTGTGGGTCCTGAGATCCCACTGGATGGGAAGCAGCTGGCAGCTATGAGGAAGGCTCTCCAGGCACAGCAGCAGAGCTGAAGCCATCACTAGCAGAGATCCGGGCAGATGGCAGGTGAAGCTAGAAGGGAGGTCCCCAAAGGACATGCCAGAGTGATCTGGTAGAGTGAAGAGCTGCCCACTTGCTGTGGGACTGGAGCGAAAGCCATGGGAGAACTTTTTCCACCCCGTGCTTTTTCTGCCCACGCAGCTGCAGGCAGAGTTAAGGGGACAAGTGGGGATGGAGCATCTCTGTGGCACAGACGAGGAAGAGCCTTCATCCTGCAAAGGGGAAGATTTTCAGCCTGCATAAATGCAAAGCCCCCTATTCTGCCTGGCACAGTAGGTTTCCCTGAGACTCAGCCCGTGCCTTACCGAAGGACTTTTCCAATCCGCGAGCCGACAGATCCCAGAGCAGAAGGGAGGACTGTTTGTTTAGACCTATGTGGGTTAGGCAGCTCAGACTTTATTCTTGCACTTTGATAGGTTCCTAAATGAAAATCCAATAATATTTTAAGCAGAACGGGTTCCCATGAAAGTCATTTCTAAATCGCCCGGCTCATCCTACCTGTGGGCTGGATTCTCCATCCCCACTGCCTGAGCCCGGTGTAACTGCGGTCCCTGCTGGCAGGGCTTTACTCCAGGGCTGAGTCCGGCCCTGCCGCAGAGAGCAGCGCTGCTGCTGCCTTTAATGAACATGTAAATAGGCAGGAGGCTGCGGGGCAGAGTCACCCTGCAGTCAGGAAGTTCTCCAAAGCAGCTCGGGAGAAATAATACTTTATTCCTGGCGGTGCAAATAACTGATAGGGACTGGCTAAGAAGGGTTCATGCAAATACTCCTGAATTAAGCTCCGTCTGAAGTTAGAAAGGAAAGATGATAAACACACCCGGCTTTAAAACTGCTAAATATGCTTTGCAGGCATGAAACCGGAGGAGTAACAAAACTATCTGACATCACATTTAACAGCAAAGCATTTCTTATTCTCAGGGATGCAGTTACCTAAACTAGAGTCCCATTAAAGAGTCCTACCTATTATTTACATTTCTAAATCTTAAAACCATTAACAAAAGCCACTTAATTCAATTACTTTCCCTGAGCGCTGATGTTATTACATTATTGTCACGAAGGCGAGTTTTGGCTCTGATTTTCTCTTTTTTTTTTTCTTTCTTTAAATTCATTCCTCTTTTCTCCACGCCAAGTGGCTCCCCACCACCTCCCTGTCTTCCTCTCCCCCGATGTCATTGTGTAGAACTAATGGGGTAAACTGAAATGGTATCTGTCCTCATTGACAGGTTTATGAGAATTTAATAAAGCGTGGCGCGGATAAAATGAGATATTACAAGGCCACACAAAGCTGATTGACTTCTCCACGTCAGCATTTTTATTTGGTTATTTATTTATTTATTTATTTATTTATTTATTTTCAGCACAGGGGTGATCTCACCAGTCCTTTGGTGGTGCTGGCCCAGGAGGGATGAGAGGGGAAAGGAATATGCAGGCAATGGGAGGGGCTGATCAATCCATGGAAGCATTTGCTGGGGGCACAGGCCGTGATGCTTTGTGGCTTTCCAATGGCTCTGGGAAGATGACAGGGCAGGAGTCACCAAGGGCCTCCCCACCACTGCCCTGCACATCTCTGCCCCTCAAGCCTCCACAGTGATGGGGTGAACTCACCAAAATCAGCTTGGCATGGGCAGGGCTCCCCAGCACTGCTCCATCAGGGGTCTGAACAGGGACCAGTGCTGGTTGTACAGAGCCTGCAGAGACTCGGCATGGACAGGGCAGGGGGTGCACTCCTGTTGTGCACTGTGAGTCCCTGCAGAGGTGACATCTGTGGTGATGCTCAGTGGACCCACCTCAGACCACAGGGATGTTTGCACCGTTCAACACAGAGCAATCCCAACCTGCAATAGGGCCCGGGAGGTCAGCACAAAGATGCCACCAAGCACATCCCTCCAGGCATGGTCCTGCCCTGTGCCTCAGCTTCCCCTCCTGCCCTGTGCCTATCTTGCTTGTGTACATGTAAATTGCAGGTCAGCTGGAGGGCCTGCACAGAGAAACCTTCTCCCTGGGAAAATCAGTGTGTATATCTAAAGTGTGCTAGCTTCCATCCCAGGGCAAACAGGGAGAGCTGGAAATCTGGGCTGTGCTGTAACTGGCTGCCTGTCTCCCTCTCCTGGTCTGTTCAGAAAGTAGGGATCTCAAAAAGGAGAGAAAGAAAGAGGAAAAGGGAAAGGGAAAGGGAAAGGGAAAGGGAAAGGGAAAGGGAAAGGGAAAGGGAAAGGGAAAGGGAAAGGGAAAGGGAAAGGGAAAGGAAAAGGAAAAGGAAAAGGAAAAGGAAAAGGAAAAGGAAAAGGAAAAGGAAAAGGAAAAGGAAAAGGAAAAGGAAAAGGAAAAGGAAAAGGAAAAGGAAAAGGAAAAGGAAAAGACAACAACAACAAAAAAGGAAGCCCCAGTGTGTATGTACTTTTTTTGCCAGGCAAGCAAAACCACAATGCCAGTGGCCAAGGAGGTCTGGATTCAGCCCAGTCACTCAGGGCTCAGGACCCTGCTATGACTCAGGACCCCATTTGAATCCAGACCCCACACTACAGAAGAACATTGCTTTTGGGGAAGACAGTCAGGTTTAAACTTGAGGCAGCCCCTGTTAGCCTCATAACCTGGGCCATGGGGCTTCAAACACAAATATTATCAAGTGTTTCCCCTTCTCTGCAATGTGCAGAGAGGGTGGAGATGCCCTTGCTCATTCAATTCATGCCAATGCCAAGCACTGAACAGGCTGCCCAGGGAAGTGGCTGTGTTGCAAAAACTGGAGGTCCTTAAGAGATGTGCAGATGTGGCACTTAGAGACGTGGTTTAGTGGTGTCCTTGCCAGTGCTGGGTTAAGGTTTGGAGTCAGTGACACCCAAATGATGTCCCTTCCAACCCAAATGATTCCGTGGTCCTCCTCGAAAGGGCAGGCAGCCTGCCAGACTTGAGGCACGCTCCTGGCCACAGCAACAAATCCTGGCAGCAGCAAAGCTGACAATTTGCAGGATTGGGTTCTGCTGGGATGCTCTCCTTAGCAAAAATGACGTGGTCCCAATGGACCAACAGCTGAGCTTCCAGCACTTTATAAGAGCACTTAAAACCACCTGAAATCCAAGTGCGGCTCCCCACAAAAGCTCGGGCTGTCTCACCACCCAAACAGCCCGAAAAGAGCTTGCTGCTCCTTACAGTGCTCCAAGTTCAGAGCACACAGCACAGGGTTGAGGGTGCCGATACGAGATTCCTGCCAGGCCAGCAGCTCAGTCCTGCTCTCTGCTGGCTACACCCGAAAGGCCAAATGCATCCAGCAGTTTTCTCCTCGGTGCTGCGGGGAATGCCCACCTGGCGTTCCCCAAACGCTCTTTGCCCTTTATTCATCTAGGTCAGGGCTGATCTCGGAAGGCAGCTGTGCACAAGGAGATGGACACCACAGAAGGTTTTACATTCCCTGCTTGAGCAGAGCATGGGTCCATCACTGCAGGGCATGGGCTCTGTAAAGGATCTGGAACCATCACACTTCTTTTAAAATCCCTTCCAAAGCCTTTGTATCATGGAAAGCATCCTGCTGCTCTGCACGCACTGCCCGCAGTCGCTGCTACAGCTTTTCCTGCAATGCCCCAGCCTGTAAGCATTGCCCCCAGTATCATGTCTCCCTTGAAGAGCCACAGAGTGGGGAGCAAGCTGGGGAGAATTTCTTCTGCATTTCTTCACGTGCTCATGCTCCCAGCCCCACAAAAGGGCAGCACAATGAGCTGTCCCAAAGCATGTGGCATGAGCAGATGTCCCTTGGGGACAACACCTCTACCCTTCCCACCATCCCCACCAGTTTCCCAGGCAATGACTGCCTGTGGCCCCAGGACTGGTTTTTTCAGTTCATCACACCATGAAACAGCATCCTACAAAGACTGGACTCACCCCTTGATATTCCGAGGAGCATTTAATCATCTTCTCCTTACTGGCTTCACCCTGTAAAGTTTTAAACAGAGATTACCTCCACTCTTCGCTCCATAATGCACAATAAAGAAAAAGGATGTGTGGAACCTGTCTCCCTGCTCACCAGCTTTGCTGCCCTGGCTCTGCTCCACCCTGCCCAAGCTGCTCAGTGTGTAAGTGTATGTAAATCTGTGGCAGTACACACAACACCCCCATCTCCTGCTCTCCTCCTCTGAGCAGAGTAATTACAGTGCAGCAGTGCCAGCACGAGGCATTTCTGCTGATGAATGCACTCAATCTAAGCACAGTTTTATGTATCATTAATTCCTTTAGCATTCAAAAAATAACTTTTTTGGTGGCAGATAATACTGTAATCACTCATGATTGCCAATAAAATTATCTTCGTTGAGCTGTGTAAAACAACTACAGGAGTAAAACAACTACAGGAGTAATTTTGCTCACTTAACATGTTTTTTTCTTATTTATTTTTAATGCAAAACTGTTCGGACTCAGATCCCTGTAACACAGACATTGTTAGAAATAAGTCCCTACTCCTTCATTTATATAGAAAGGAGCTTTTCAGAAGCTGTTGCTTAAGATGCCTTTAGCAATATCAGGGATCTCCTGAAGGGGTCCTTCCCACCCTCGGGATCCCTCTGTTATGATCTCAGATTTTTCCTTCAAGCTACCATGCAACAGCTGCTATGCAAACAAGGAGCAAGAGAGTTTTGCAAGTGAAAGTTGCATGTGCAAGTCCTCTCCCAGGGCAGCTCCTCCTCCACTCTACTGGTGGAGAAAATGCGTGAGCAGTTCCTAATCTGCTTCAGAACAGAGCTCACAAAGCTGACAACAAACCATGTGTTCTAACTGATTGTGGCAACTCACACACTCCAGCTGGGAGAAGATTTGGGAGCAACCAGCCCTCACACTGACAGAGCTCTGGGGAACAGGCAGGAAAGAGGAAAAGCACATTTTCGAGGTTGAAGTGACTACAAAGTGAACAATAAAAACATCACTGAGTGAACAACTTGGTTGAAACATGCAGTTTTCTGTCAGGGACAAAAGAAATCACTCCCACATGGCACTGCCTCTTGCCCAAGCTGCTGAACAACCTTCTTGCAGGGGTTAAACAGCTCTGAGTGGAGCTGCTTCACCTTCGTGCAGACCATGTTGACTAATTCCACTCGAGAGTCAGGAACCAACAAGGAGAGGAGAAATAAAGCAAGAAGGACTGGTGGCTGTTGTAAATGTAGCTTGGATCTTCTTCCAGAAAGCCAGATACCAGGAAGCAGGTGACTGGCAATTGGAGGCAGGAACAGGTTGTTAACTTCTGGGAAACAGTCTAAAAACAGCAGGGTGAAATGGAAAAACAGAAGTGTGAAATTCCTGGGTGAATAGCAAACAATTTCTTATTTCCTCCTTGGAAATAAGAGTAAATGAAATCAACTGTGGGAGGCCAACAGGAGATGCTGCTTCCCTCCAACACACGGATAAACCATGGGTCTCCCTGTTCCAGAATGCTGGGAGTGCCATAATCAGATTGATTCACACAAGAAATATTTGTGTGAGTACACAGCCATTAGTCACTCCAACATAACCCCTGGCTAAAGGAGCCACAGCATTCCGGATAAACACCACTGTGTTTACCAAGCTCTCGGCACCGCTCTGGTGTCAGGTGAACGAGAACTAGCTGGTCCTTCAGCCCCAGCCAGTCTGGCTGACTGTGTGTGATTTGTCACAGACTGAAGATGACAACTTTATGCCCTTCCTTTGGTAACTGCAGGGTTCCAGCATCTCGGGGGTGTGGTGGCACCCACCCAGTCAGAGCTCTGTGGACACAGGGAGGTATATGAGCCATGGGGAAAGAAGCCTTCACAAATCCAGCAGATCCTTTCATCCTCCCTTAGCCACGGGCTACAGCCCTTCCAAGTAGTGGAGGAGGAGCCAGAGTAGGATCAGTTCCAGCACTCCAAGATTCAAGACCCATTTGCAGTAGCATATGGGCAGCCCTATGGACATAACAGCACAAAAGTGCTCATCTGGCATGGCGACACCAGTGTCCCAAAGGGACATCAGGGTGTCACTGGGCCACAGGCCAGCAGGTGGCTGCCACCCCAGGCCATGGGAAACAAGACCAGACCCATTTTACCTCACTTAGCCAGTCCCAGGCACATTGTCCTGGGCAGGGCATTGCCAGCCACCATCTGCACACACTGGAGCTCCCTGTCCTCTGCCCTGTGTCCTCCACTGGCCCATCTCTGCTGGCAGCTGGGCCACAGCTGGACTGCTGCGTTTTGGGATTTCCCATGCTCTGAATCATCCTCAGCAGAGACCCAAGCCTTACCACTGCCCTGACTGATGCTTCAACCCCACTTATTCACCCCACACACTTCTGCAGGAAAGGGGAGAAGGAGAGTCTCCAGCAGCAGCTCCTGGGGGCGCAGGTGCTCCAGGCATAACTCTCCTGCTTTCTTCCCTTTCACAAACTGAGCTGCAGAAGCTGAAATTTGTTCCTGCATGAGAGATTTTAAGCATGAATGAAATTAGGGGGAAGAAGACTGGAGAAGCACTTCTTCCACAAGAACTAGTTTTAATTTCTGTTTCTCCAAAGTTGCCCACTTTTCTTGTTTTCATGTTGAAAGATCTCAGTGCACATGGTTTTACAAACTGCCAGGGAACAGCCCCATTTTGGCATTGTGCTGCCATAGGGTGAGATTACTGCAGGAGACTGGAGCCTCCAGGGTGAGAAAGAAGGAAAGGGGAGATCGGGATCCCAGGCATCGTGTGCTCTGCCAGCCTTGACCTGATTAAGTCCTCCTGATTCATGGGAAGGGCATTCCTGCCAACCCACTTCTCTCTTGTGAGCCAACTGCAGTGCCCTTGGGAGTTTGCAATCTTGTCTAGCTCTCTGAGCCCCATAATCTGAAAAAGGCCAGGGAGGGGGAAGGAAAAAAAAAAGAAGTTAAAGGAAAAAAAATATGCTGGGAAAACTGCTGTTCTGGCATGTGATTTCCTTGATGCAGATAACAGGCAGCTGCATATTCTCAGAGCAAGAAGACATGGAGTTCATGAGGACTGAGTATATCTGAGGCTTCAAAACTCTTCAGGAAAGAGCCCCAGGACACGGAGTATGCCCAGCACACCCCCAGACACTGTGGATGCACAGCACAGCAGCTCCCTCCAAGGGTGACAGGTTCTGGCACAAGTGGCTCGAGTGCTTCCAGAGGAGCCTTGAGATCCTGAAGACTGAATGAAATAAAGCCAGTGGCCTGAGCAATAGTGCCAGGAAAATCGAGTTTGGGTGCATCTAGCTCCATCACATTTTCTAGCTGAGCATCTAGCCAGGGGTGGCTTGGGACAGCTCATCCTGCTGGGAAGTGAGAAAATAGCCCAGATTCTTCCCAACAGCTTTTTCACAATCCTACGGGCAGTATCTAAACTGGAGAGCTTGAAATATTTTCTGACAGACTTTTGTAAGTCATAGAGGGTTTTTTTTAAAGGACAGACTCCTTGTAGGACTGGCGATGAAGAAATTCTTTTGGAGTTTCCCCCAACGCGGAGTGCAAGGCCGCAGAAGCAGGGATGCCAGGTAGTGCTGCTCGAAGCCGCGGCACTTTGCACAGCACAGGCACACCCGCGCTCGGCCAGCGACAAGCGAACTCCGCTGGGCACAGCCTGCGACATTCATTGTTTCCTTTCCCCACACAGCCCTTGGCTCCAGGAAATGCAGAACAGTCGGGTACCTTTGGGACTCCCCTCCATGCTGCCTTGATCCTGCAAGCCACGACTGTTCCCAGAGGGGCTGAAAAATTACTGCGAGACCGAACCCTCGCGGGGCGAACGGGAAAACCCATAAACCTTATCAGACAGAGACCACCCAGCACAGGGAGGAGCGAGCTGTCATGCAGCGCCTTTTCCTGCTGCCGAGCCTCCCCCGCCTGCCCGCGCTGCGCTCGCACGGCGGCGAGCCGCTTAAATCCCTGTCCGGCTGGGAATCCCGCCCAGGTTTTGGCTCGCTCTCCCACGGCCGGCTGCCCGTGGCCGGCGGGGCGGAGCGGGGCGCGGCGGCTCGGGGCGCCGCTGCCGCTGCCGCTGCCGGTGCCGGTGCCGGTGCCGCGGCCGCGCCATGCGGGTGCCGCTGCCCGCCCTGCTCGGCGGCTCGGCCCTGCTGCTGCTGCTGCTGCGATGGCGGCGGCGCCGGGCGCTCTGGAGGAAGGTGGCGGAGGCGCAGGAGCGGCAGGAGCTCAGCCTGGTGCGGATGGAGGCGGCGGCGCGGCGCTTTCGGGAGCAGGTGAGCGCCGGCACCGCGGCCCCCGCTCCATCCTCGCCTGGGCCCCCTCCCCATCGCTTATCCCGGCCCGCCTGTCAGGTGCTCTCCGGCTCCTTATGCGGACCCGCGGGGATTTAGCGTTGTTATTGCTTTCCCTTTCTCAGTCAAGGTGTGTACCCCTCAGCTGTCGCAGGGATGGGGAGGAAACGCTGGGAGATAACCCCGTGCCGTTATCCCGGTAACAGTCACGGCAGCGGGGAGGGGAAATCCCTGTGTGAAAGCTCCCCGTCGCCGTGGTGGGAGTCAGGCTGGTAGGGGAGGCAGCAGGAAGAGGCGATAAGGGGATGTGTTATCAGCAGAGGCCGAAGTGCAGCCGCCGCTGCAGGGGTAGGGCAGGGATGCGATGGTGCCCGCGGTCCCGGCAGGGAGCAAAGTCGCTCAGGTTCAGAGTCCAGCTCGGACGCGTGGTGATACATTTTTCATGATGTTTCGTAGGTGGTGAAGAAACATCTGCTGACCCAAAAATTACCAGCCATGGTGCTTCCCTGGTTTTTGCACTTCCATGTGCAAATATCTTATAGTGCCAGAAGAAGAACTGGCTCCGGTTCTGGTTTCATTCCTTGATGGAGCCATTTGTATAACCATGACACCCACTCCCACTATAATTCAGCAAGAGCATTGCACTAAGCTGTTTCCCCAGGTCTGACCATGACCTGCCTGAACAAGGCTGTGTGAATGGCTTTATTTTAATTAGTAGGTGCTTGGTGTGACTGGTCTGAACAGGAAGAAGTACTGAGAAAGCCAGGGTTAATATCGGTCCTGAGGGTTTCACACCATGCTCACAGGTGTCAGGTAGAGCAGGATGTGGGCTTGAGGCAGATAACACCCTCAGTGACTAAATGGCAGATATTTTTTGGGTGAGTTACAGAGGGGACCAAGGAGAAAGGAGGAACCCATCAGCTGAAGTAGAAGTGTGACATTGCCTGTTCAACCTTTCCCACAGCATCCTTCCCTGAAGGTGGCCTCCATCCTCTCTCTGCCTCTGCCAGAGCTCTCCAAGAAGCTCCGAGATGGCTCCCTGCCTCTGGACCACGTCTTCTATGCCTATGTGGGCAAGGTGAGGAGCGAGGGCAGGGCAGCTTCTCCCCCATGGCGGGGCTGGCTGTTTTTGGGAGGAGCACAACACAAGGTTCAAACCTGGCTCAAATGCTGCTGAGCTGTCACTGCTCACTGGTTAGTGGTTTTCGGTGAGTGGTTAGAGAGCTGGGCATCTGGCAGCCTTAGCTCTCAGCTTGGTTTGGAGAAAAAAGGAGCAGCAAACAGCATCTGCAGAGCCCGTGCCTCCTCCTGGAAGAGCCCACACCTTCCCTAGGGCAGGTATACCTGTAGGGAAGTGGCAGAGTGCTGCTGTTTGCTCCCCTCCATCTCCAAATGGGTTGTTAAACTTCAAAAAGTCAGTTTTCATGTTCATTCTCTACTTCTGCCCTAATGTTGTGATCACTTCCTGGGTTCCTTCTTAGGGGACTATCATTTATGCCACCCCAGAAGCTCAAACAAGAGAACAGTCTGTGGTATTATCTGAGCTGAGTGCCTCCTTTTAGCACACACAAGCTGATACTATGGCCCCACTGTGTCCATCTTGGAGTTTGGCTTGAAAAGTAGCAGGAAGAGCTGGCCTGATACCCCCTGTGCAGATGGGGAGGAGGAAAAGGGGGAAGAGGCAGGTGTCCTTTGCAGAACAGAGGTCACTGTGCAGCACCATGGGCTGTGACTCACCTGTGGGCTTGTCCTGCTTTCCCCAAGGCCCTCCAAATTGCCACAGAAACCAACTGCATCACGGAGTTTCTGCAGGAAAGCGAGACCCAGCTCCGCAAAGCCAAGCTGATGGAGAAGCAGGGTCTGCTCTATGGCGTGCCTGTCAGCATCAAAGACTCCATCGACTGCCAGGTACCTCCAGCACAATCCCAAAATCCCTGTGGGTTGAAGTTTGGGGAGGGGAGAGCTTTGACCTCAGCACCTGGCTTGACTTTGTGATAGCTGATGTGGAATGGGCTGCCTGGACAGGGGAGGGGCTCTGTCTCTCATGTGAGCCAACAGAAGAGTGTGGTCAGATTTGCCATCAACACACCTTTAAACGTGTGTGTGATGGGTGAGTTCCTGGAGGTGCATTTATGCACTTAAATGCGTATGGGGGCAGGGAGAATTTTAGTCCTCCAACTGGAAACCTCATTGTCCTCTGTTCCCAGGGTCATGATTCCACGTTGGGCTTCATAAAAAACCTCAATAAGCCTGCAGCAGAGGACAGCGTGGTGGTGCAGGTGCTCAAGAGACAGGGGGCAATTCCATTTGTCAAAACCAATGTCCCCCAGTCCCTCATCAGGTAGGTGGGTTCTCCATTCCCTCAGCATAGCAGCTGTGCTCTCTTCCTCCTCTCAAGGGAGGGTTTCTATCTGGTCTCACTATTCTCATTTCCCGCTTCTTTTTATATAACAACACCTGGTCTCCATTCTTTGTGTCTGTAAATTTCACTTTAAAAAGTAAACACATTTACAGTGAGGATAAAAATTATCTCTAGTTCCACATGAAATCAAGAAGCAGAAGGGGAGGAGGAGAGGAGAGAAACTGTTTTTATCTTTTTTAAAATTAACCTCTCAGAGATGGCCCTATTAACTCTAAAATGCCAACACACATTCATGGAAGGGGAAGCTAGTTAAGGTAATGGCCTTAAATTATTCTGTCCCCAAACCTCCTGCTCTATCTGGCAAGACTACTCTTGGTGTCATTCATAGGTGGTGTGCTCAGGTGTGCTCTGCTGGACAGCCACCATTCCAGTGTCTCTGTGTCCTGCCAAGTGAGCTCTGACAAAGCTCCTCTGTGGGTGCCCATTGCCCAAGCCCTTTGAAATGCCTTCCTTAAGGTGATGTGGTAATGGCTGGCCACAGTTCAAAAAAGCCACACAAAGAAGTTGCCCCAAACTTTGCACCGCTTTCTGGGGAATTCCAGTGTCAAATATCTCTGCAGTTGGTATTTGGCCTATGCTCAAGCAGGGGTTCAGCTTTGGGTGACCTGTGGCTCTGGCTACCTGAACAGGAAGACTTTCCAGGAGGGTTGATGTATTTGTGCTGCCAGAGGTTCTCTCTGGAATAGGTTTAATGTCAGTGAAATAATCTGTCAGTGAATTCAGGTCCTGGGATCACCAGGAAAAGGCTCACGGTCTTCATGACCACAGTAAACTATGTCAGTGTAACAACTAGTTTATTACCTCATTGCCTTCTCAAGGTCTTTTAGTGGTGACTGGGCCCCACAGCAGCAGATACCTGAATTCCTCATTTGCAATATGTCTCTCTCTCTTCAGCTATGACTGCAAGAACTTAATCTTTGGTCAGACCCGCAACCCCCTGATGTTCACCAGGACCCCCGGAGGCTCCTCTGGTGGAGAAGGAGCACTTATAGGAGGTGGTGGGTCCATCTTGGGCATTGGGACAGATGTAGGAGGGAGCCTGCGTTTTCCTGCTGCCTTCTGTGGGATCTGTGCAATCAAACCCACAGGGAAGAGGCTCAGGTACTGTGAGAAATGCAGCAGCATCTCTGGGTGACAGCCACGCTACCAACCACTGTGCTGGGATGCTCCTACTCCTGTGGGCAAGGGGAACTTGGGAAGAGCTGGGAAGAGCTCGTTTATCCCTCCTGCCTGGGCAATATCTGAGGCCTATATGGAGGGAAGCATTGGTTCCCCCAGAATGGAGGTGGGGAAGCCTCTTCATCTGCTTGCTGAGGGGATGGTTCTTCCTGACTGACATGGCCTAAATCACTCAGGCTTAGACTTTGTCTCTTGAGCTTTCTCTTGGCCCTTCCTTCAGCCAACGTTCACATCTGCAATTTTAATTAATACTTGCTGCTGCTTAAAGCCTTTCCCTTCAATGAAAACTACTCACTGCTGTATTTTTTGCGTCTCTTTTCTTTACAGCAAAAGAGGAGTAATGGCTGGAGTCGTTGGGCAGAAGGCAGGTAGGAGTTGATGCCTGTCCCCCAGCAGCAGGGCAGGGGTGAGAAGGACCCTCAGCTGGTTATGGAGAACTTTCTCCATCACATTTAGGGAGAAGCAGGTTCCCTTTCAGGGATTTTTATTACATGAGCTGAGAGGAGTTGTTTGTGTAGCATAAACCACAATGCAACCTGTTACCCACAGGGTGTGGCCTTGTCTGTCACTGCTTTGTGAGGGTGGGATTAGCAGTCAAATGTCTGATGTTGTCCTTGTGTTGTGATTGACAAAGCTTTTTGTTTATTTTTTTAGTCATGAAATGGAGATGTCAGGGTGCACATTAATGGATGGCAAGTCAGTCCATAATGATGGACCTGTGGGTGGGAAGGCACTCATGGGCATCCCCTGCCCAGTTCTTAAAGAGGAACTATTGTCAATGCTACATTAAGACAAAACCATGCCAAGAGGACCTGGTTGTGCAGAACATGCCCTTGAAATACCTTCAGCCATGAATGCTCTCTTGTGGTCTCTTCCAGTGGCTGCAGCAGTGGGACCACTGGCAAAAGACGTGGAGAGCCTGGCGCTGTGCCTGCGGGCGCTCCTGTGCAAGGACATGTTCAGCCTGGACACCACAGTGCCACCCCTCCCCTTCAATGAAGAGGTACAGAGCCTCCAAGGGGCCAGAGATCCCCGGGGAGAGCTGCAGGCTGAAAATACCCGACCCACGGGTGGGCACCTGGGCAGAGCCAAGTGCTGCTTGCCAAACTCGCCCCATGGCGTGGGTGTGCTGCTGGCTCCTTGGCACCCTTCCAGCCCATCTCCCTGTCCCTGCAGGTGTATTCCAGCACAAAACCCCTCCGCATAGGCTACTACGAGACCGATTTCTTCACCATGCCCAGCCCGGCCATGAGACGCGCTGTCCGCGAGACCAAGGAGCTCTTGGAGGAGGCTGGCCACACGGTAGGGCCTTGGGGCTGCTTGGACAGGAGGACAAGCCCATCCTGTGTCTTTTGACTCAGTAGTTGTTGCTCAAAGGGCAAACATTGTTTTCAGGGAAGGATGGAGGTTTTCCTGTGGGCTTGTCAGGAAATCCTCGGCCCGCTTCAAGCCCTCGGTGGCTTCTCCCAAACAGTGCCTGTGCCACTGATACCCTCCTCCATTGTCCCTCCAGCTGGTGCCCTTTGAACTCACAAATGTGGACTACGTGATCTTTAACTACTGTGTCAGGGGAATGTTTGCAGATGGAGGCAGCTCCTTTGTCAGGAAATTGTAAGTGTGGCCTGGAATGGTTTGGTGGGATTGGTGCCTGTCTATAGAAATTCTCCCTGGGGTCTGGCTGGACTTGAGATACAGGTAGCAGATATAGTGGATGGAGGTAGTGGCTGGTGGGCATTGGGAGGGGCTTAAGTGATTCAGTACCTTGGTTCTCTTTGGGATTGTTACCAGCCTTGGAAGGAGTCTGGGAGCTGATATTCTGTAAATGCTGTGAGAATCAAGTGTTGTCTAGCAGAATACAGCAAACCTCTTTTTGCCAGTGGGATACACTGTTCAGAGGGGTTGGCCTGGGAAAAGCTGATCTGCTGTGATTGCTTCCTACCACTGCTCAGCTAAATCCCCCCTCTCCCTTTCAGCAAAGGGGAGATGGAGAAAGGAGGCATTGGGCTGTTCTTCTGGCTGGCAAAGGCACCACATTGGCTGAAAACTCTCCTCTCCTGGATTTCCAAACCTTTTGTAAGGTCCATTTCTTTCTAGTGTAGACAGAGTTAAGCTTTATGTGAATAACTTGTCTCTCTTTGCAGTAAGGCTTCCTCATAGAGAAGCCTCTGGGCATTGTTATATGGCTATCATCAGACACATCTCCAAACTGGAGTGATGCTATTTCTGTTCCTTTTCTCCCCACTTTGGGGAAAATCCACTGAAAAAAGAACTTCTATTTGTGACTGAGCTGTCTCAGAGGACAGAGCTGGGATTAATTTTTTTTTTTCACTTTCTCCTGCTTAGGTGCCTCGATTTTCAAGTATCATAAGAAGTATGAAAGAAAAGTGAGTAAATCTCAGACTGAGCAAATGTGTGAGGATTTGTTTTGCAGCAGTGTTTGATACATTACTGATACTGCTGCAGCTGCATGTGTCTGAGAGAATGCAAGGCAGAAAATGCAAGCATAGAAGCAAACAGAGCAATTTGTGTCAACACCATAACCCTGCTGGGTTTGGAAAACTGTTTGGAATTTGAGGGTGGAAATGAAAGCAGTGTCACAGCCTTTTGCTTTGGAAGAGGATGAAGCTTGTGGGAATGAAATATGGTGTTGGCTTCAGCACTGGTTAATGCATCCATCATCCCAAGAGTTAGGGATGCCATAAGGCAGAAAGAAGGTGTGAAAGAAGCCTTTCATTGGGTTTGCTTCCTTTTACAGCACAGTGGATGAAGTCTGGAGCCTTCATCATGAAATCGAGGTGAAGTATTACAGTTTGGGGTTAAATGCTTTTTGTTTGCTTTCTGTCTGGGAACAGTCAGATTCAGCACTCACCAAGGATAGGAGATGATCAGGTCTCTGGGGATGTAAGATGGGAACACATCACTCCTCAACAGATCTCACTTGGATGTGCAAGTTCTCAGCACATTTAAACACATAGGCAAGTTCATGATGCCAAATCACACCTGAATTTTTGACACCTGCATATAAAAATGTAGGTCATCAGACTTGCCTTTATTTCCTTTCTGGTTTTCCAAAAACAAAAACCTATGTCTCAAGTCACCACGTGCCTGTGCACTCAGTCTTTGCCCATCTCCAGTTTACCAGGGAGAGGGTGCTTTGCTGGGAGGAATATTGTCCAGGCAGCAAAGCATTGCTGGCTTTTAGCAGGATCAGGCCTGATGTAGCCTGTTTGCTGCTCCCAGAGAAGAGCCAAGAGCCCAGCTGAATGCCCAAGGAGAGCCTCAGCCGGCAGCTGTGGGACAGTACATCCACCCCACTGACCACCAGCACATTTCCTCCTCAGGACTTCTGCCACCAGTTTGTTTCCCAGTGGCAGAAGCTGAATCTGGATGTGATGCTGTGCCCCATGCTGGGCCCTGCTCTCGGCATCGGCTACCCCGCGAAGCTCTCAGGTAGGGCACTGACAGGGGACCCTGGCTGTGTCCATCAGCAGATTCCTGCTTCCCTCACATCCCCAGCAGCAGGAAGAGCTCAGCTCTTGGCACAGCTGCGACCCAGCCCACGGGGTGCACCTGGAACACCCCCCGGCGCAGCGGGAGCCAAGGGGCCAATTCCCATCCCTCAGCGCCCGAGTCCCAGTGCCAGTGCCCCGTTAGCTGGGGTCCTGCAGAGGGGTGAAGGCTTTCCCTGTGCTGGCTGGCACTGCAAGCTCCCCCTCTCCCCCAGTGGCAGTCAGCTACACCATGCTCTACAACGCCTTGGACTTCCCTGCTGGCGTCGTCCCCGTCACGCTGGTGACGGATGAGGACGAGGAGCAGCTGAAGGGCTACAAGGGATACTACCAGGACTGGTGGGACCGGACCCTGGCGAAGGTGAGCGGTGCCAGGTTCTCCAGGGGCACGAGCTGCCCCTTCCCTTCCTCTGGACGTGCCCGAGCCTCTCCCTGTCTCTGCTCCAGGCTTTCCGTGGCAGTGTGGGGATGCCCGTGGCCGTGCAGTGCGTGGCCTTGCCCTGGCAGGAGGAGCTGTGCCTGCGCTTCATGAAGGAGGTGGAGACCCTCAGCCTGAAGAAGAACAGCTTCTTCTGAGCCTGCTCTGCAGGAGCAGGGTCCCAGCCAACAGCAGCGTGGGCCATCCTTTGGTGTGACCCACAGACTCTTGTTCCCCTCAGTGAGGATGCAGTGGTGGCTGAGCCGGCTGCTGGATTTGGGAGCAAGGCGAGCTCTGATGTGGAGCTCTTCCAATAATTGTCCCAACACAACAACAACTTTTTATTATCTGAGTTATGTCTGTTATTTCCAGTCTGTGTTTGTGTGTGGGGTTGGGGTGGATTTTAATCACCCCAGAGAAATACAAGAATGTCAACTTTCTGTTACAAATGGGGAAACTGGGGCACAGGCACTGGTTCTGTCTGAGATGCTCAGACTACTACTTGGAGTGCTGTAGGAACAGGGATGTTCCCCTCTGTTCTCACCTCCCTGAGGATAAAATCTGGCGTTTTCCGTAGCACAGACCAGCAGTCAGAAGGGAAAACTGAGCCTCCATGCAGACTCTGGCAAGCAGGGATGGAGCTGGCCCACTTCCCACAGGGCTGCTGGCACCCTGCACAGCATGAAGGAGAAACAGTGGAATTGCAGAACAGTTTGTGTTGATAGGGCCCTTAGAGATATCTCTTTCCAATCCCCTTCCACAGGCAGGGACACCTTCCACTAGAACAGGTTGCTCAGAGCCTCACCCATCCAGGTCTTGAACACTGCCAGCAACGAGGCATCCACAGCTTCTCTGGGCAGCCTGTGCCAGGGCCTCACCACCCCCAAGGAAAAATGTCTTATATCTCACCTATATCCACCCCCTTTCAGTTTGAAACCTGTGTTGAGCAGCATGCCAAGATCAGATGGACAGCAGACAGCCTGTCCTGCACATCTTTTCTTCCCATTTGGCCCATGCCAGGTTTTCCAGCAGGATTTTCCAGCCACTGGCAGCCCCTGTTGCTGGGGTTGGCAGCACTGGCTGCTCCCAGCAGGTTTCCAAGGGTGTTCCAAAAGGAATACCACAACGCAAAAGTGTTTTCTCAATGTGGGAGTGCCAAATGCAGATTGTAAAAAAGCTCTGGCAGGATGAATGTTTGGGTTTTTAATATATTGTTGTAGTTTAAACCATGCAAAAGCATGGAGCATTTTCAAGGGCTTGGGGTAGTGTTTATCACAGCCAAGGAGAAAACAGCCCCCAGGAACCCCCCCAATTCTTTATCAGCAGGCTTAGGAGGGAGGGAGCTCCAGGCATCCCATGACTGAATGCAATGTAAAGCCAAACCCTGAAGAGCCTGGGTGGGGTTAGAGGTGCTTTCTTCCCACACAAAATTGCTGGATATGTTTATTTCAAAATTCAAGCCTGGAGGACTTGTCCCAGGGAAGGCAGTGCCACCTGCACCCCTGTTTTCAGAGCCAAGCACCACGTCACTGCTGGTTTGACCACTCTCTCCCTGGCGTGGAGGTGGGCAGGGTGCAGAAGTCCAAACCATGGAGCCACCAGTGAACCCAAACCTGTAATTATTCCTCACTGGAAGCCCTGAGGGAAGACCTCCAGCAAGCCATGCCCATGGGACAGAGCGCCAGGTGAGGCTGGAGCTGCTGGGTGGCTTTGGGGACTTGAGGCTGCCAGCTGCAGGCTGCTCCCAGCCCAGCCTGGGCAGCAAGGTGTTGGTGTGAGTGGCAGCACTGAAGCACTGAAGGCTGGGATGGGGCAGTGAAGCCCAGTCAGTGGGGAGAGGTTTGTGACATCCCCACTGAGCTGTTTGGCTCATTTTGCTGCCTGACCTGTCCAAAGAGGGAGGATCCTCCTCAGTTTTCCTGTCAGCAGTTTCTCTGCAAGGTCTCGCGTCTTCCTCAAGCTTCCTCCCTGCTGCCACAGCAATAATCCCACAGGACATGTAACAGGCAAGGAAGTAACATGATATATCAGCACAACCACTGGCTTCAGTTCCCAAACGAGACCCCTCCACCAGAGAGCAATGGTTACTCTGGACACTCTCCCCTTACAAGCTGTGCTGCCCTGCTGACTGGAGCAGAGCCAGCATCTCTCCAGAAGTAGGGGGGTTTGCCTTGCCTCTTGGCAATGAGCTCTCAGAGGCACCCCCTGTCCCTTCCCTGGGGGCTTGCAGGTGTTTGAGAACTGAGAGAAGCTTAATTTTTTCAGCCTTTCCTTTTCACACTAAGCCACAGAACCGCCCTGGGCAGGGGAGCAGCCATGGCAAGGGGCAGCTGGTGAGACTACATGGTCCAGCTCCTTTGCATTCTGCTGTCTGCAGGCTGGGTTAGAAACAGGAGAGCAGGCTCTGGATCCGTCAGAGGGGATTTTCCAAAAGTGCTTGCCCTCTGATTCAGGTTGCCAAAATGCTTTTCAAAGGGACTTTTCTTGAAAATGATACAGAGCAGTCACTCCTTGAAGGCACCTTCAGAGAGCTCCTTCCACACTGCATTTCCAGAGCCACTGTTGCACCTTCATTCACTTGGTTCTCCTGAGCTCCCATCTCTCCACAGGGACACTTCGGTTCCCTACACAAGGATCCCCAGGACAAGCAGAATTAAGTTTTCCCAGGCCCACAGGGCTGCAGGTGATGCTGCCTGAGGGATGGGGATGATGGCTGAGCACTGCTTGCTAGTGGGCTTAAGCATTCATTAATTACTACACGTGGGTATAGCAAGGCCAGCCCAGAGCTGGGCTTTGCTGGCATTCAGCTGTGTGAAGCCAGGTACAGCCACAGCCACTGGCTGGGGGAGTCACAGCCTTGGGGACACCCCTGCCTTGGGGACACCCCTGCCTTGGGGACACCCCCAGGCTGAGTAAGCTGAGCACTCTGCTTTGCAGCCTGACCCACAGTGCTGCTCCAGCAGCCAGACCCTTTCAAAGCCCAGGGTCTGCAAAGTCCATTCCTGGGCTTTGTTCAAGCAGCTCTGCTTCAGAGCTGATCCTGCACAGTGGGCAAGAGCAGGGCCTGCATTCATCAGCCCTCTGAGGAGTAGGTGGGAGAGCCAGGTGTCTGCAGCTGGGCTTAAGAGACAGAATTCATGATCCCAGAGTGGCTGTGGCACATCCTGGATCCATCCTGGGGAGACCTTTGTGCCCTCTGGGCTCTGCTCTGCACTCAGCTGCAGCTGTGGAGCTTCTGAAATGGCTGAGAAGGAGGCAGGTCCAGCAGAAGATGGATGAGGCAAGGAAGTCTTTGCATCTGGCCCTGGAGAGAATGGAGAAGGCAGCTTGCAGGCTTAAACAGGGTATGTGCTTAAACGGAAGGAAGGGATTATAATTTGGATAACCAAAGAAATGGAGGAGCTCTGATCAGTCCCTCTGTGAATGGTGGCTGGGGCATGGGCATGTTTTGGAGCATCACCAACCCAAGGTTTTGTGAGGGTCATGACCTTCCATTGCCTCAAAAGACAGTGTAAATTAAGTATTTCTCAATACAGACCCACTGAGGAAATCCTAAGGATGAAAGAAAAATTGGAGCTGGGAACCTTTCCAATCAGGTCACCACCCCAGACCTCCCACGCCCATTCTCTTCATCCATCCCTACTGCCAAGCCTTTCCTCTCCCATCCTCTTTCCTCTGCCCCTCCATAGGGATCTGTCTGCCCCATCATCCTCAAAGTACGAGGGGTTCCACATTCTTCCAACATCTGCACATCAGCAACCAAAAGCCATTTTCTGCTGCCCATGCCCAGGTAAAGAAACACTTGGATTTCAGGAGGTCAGGCCTTTAGAATTGTCTCAAACCTGAAGAAATACCTCTTGCTATTCTTTTTCTGGAAGGGAGGTTGCAAACAGCTCACATATTTGGGTTTTTTGGGTTTTTTTCCCTTGTTAATGATAATTTTTGTAAACCTTTAGCCGGTTGAACTGCTATTCAGTGAGTTAGAGTTAGAAGGGGAGTGAAGGCCTGTAAGAGAGCAAACAGAGACAGGTCCAACCACTCTTACAGGTTCATGCAACTCTCCAGTCAAGGTGCAGCTTTCTTCCTGTTTTGTTTCTGGTTTTATAAACTAAGACTCAGCAAATTCCCCATCTGCAAATTCCCCACTACAGCACAGTGGTCTGTGGGAGGTCTGCATGTCTACAGGGCATATATCCTAGAATTTTCCACTCAAGGTGATTGCTGGGCAGATGTTAGAATTGAGTGTTTGCAGCCGTAACCAACCTTTTGTGCGTTTTTCTTCCCTCTGTAACCAGTTCTCCACCCTTTGCAGAACCCAGGCACCCAGACCTTGCAAATCCTCTCACTGACAATGATGGAGCTGGAAGAGAAGTTGAAGGAGGGGTCCCTGTCCCCAGAAAGTGTCCTCTACTCCTACATGGACAAGGTAAAGGATACGTCCAGCATGGCAGAGATGCTGCAGGGCTCTTCTACAGTGGGACTTTCAAATTAAAATCAGCTCATTTGCTGAAAAAAGCAGCAATGCTGGGAATTAAAATTTTTGAAGGCTGGCTTACAGGCAAATAAGCAGGACAGAATCCAGGGCAGAAAAACACCTCATAAATAAACATATAATGTTTATAGGTGAGATCTCAGTAATGCTGAAGTTTTGAGAAGGTTGAAAATTCAGCTTGAAAACTCAATATGTAATGTCTCCTTCCATGCATCCATCTGTCTTGCTGCTCTTCTCTGTTCTGGAGAGGCTTTGGAGACTAACTGGGAGGTGAACTGTGTGACAGATTTCATTCATGGATGTGAGGATCAGCTCCAGAAACTGAAGAAGCAAAAGGAGAAGGGGCTGCTCTGTGGCACTCCTATCAGCATCAAGGACCACGTTAACTGCAAGGTTCATGCCCAGTTCCTCTGCCTTTTGCTGTGGATCTGGGAACAAGACAGGATGTTCCATCCTCATCAGGACTAGCTAAGAGTTCCCTCACACAAGAATGTTCTGTATCCAATATTGTGGGACCAGCAAACCAGCCCTTCTTATGATTAAAATTTTGGTTTCTGCAGAAACTTGTAACCTGTTCTGATCTGGTTTTCCCTGGGATAGTCAGGTCCTGTTCTGCCTCTGACAAAATTTAGGAGGGAGCTTTGCCATGAGGGGCATGACAAATTAGGTCTGGTTTTGTCACAGCTCCAAACAGCATCTCTCCTGCACTAAAAAGAGCTTTGTTTCCCATCCCCAAGGGCCACATCTCCTCTGGAGGAATGGTGACACTTCTGGGCCAAGTGAAGGAAGAAGACAGCGTCATTGTCCAGGTTCTAAAGCACCATGGGGGAATCCCCTTTGTGAAAACCAACATCCCACAGACCATGATGAAGTAATGCCATGTTTGCCTTCATGGAAACACCGTGACTCGTGCCTCTTGCTGTCCAAGCTAATCAAGCATGTTAATTGCCTCCTTACTTTGATCTAAAATGATTTCTCTTGTATTTGATGCCTCTTCCTTCTTAAATTCAGCTGTCTCAACAAATCTACTCTATGCCAATTCTACCTTAATTCCACACCCATCCCTGCACAATGCTCTATGCCCTGCATTTATGATTTGCAGAGGCAGAAGTACCTCACTCACCTGCTGATCTTCCTCTCCCCAGCTACGACTGCAGCAACCCCATCTTTGGGCAGACCTTGAACCCTCTCAACCCCAGAAGAGCCCCGGGGGCTCCTCGGGAGGGGAGGCAGCTCTGATGGCAGGGGGAGGCTCCATCCTGGACATGGGCTCGTGTGTGGCTGGCAGCATCCGCCTGCCCTGCAGCTTCTGCGGGCTCTGCAGCCTCAAACCCACAGACAGCAGGATCAGGTACATCCCAGCTCCTGTCCTCTTCTTCCACCCACTGTGGGGCTGCCAGGTGTCCCCCACAGTGCATCAAACTGTAGTAGTGCCTGTGGTTTCCTCCAGGGTTAAGTTAGCATTGAACTTGCTCTGTTAATAACACAAGATTACTTCAATCTGTATCACAAGAAAGACCTATTCAGTTTTTAATAGCTCTGGCCAAGAAGCTGAAAGCAAATACTACAGGATGATCTCCTTTTCAGATGTTTTCCAGCCCTTGCTTTGCTTGCAAGAGTTTTCTGTTTATCAGAGGCAGTTTGGCCATAGATAAGGAGTTTGTTGCAGCAGGGAAAAGAGATTAATACTGTCCCTAGCATCTCCCAGACCATGTAAGTCTTCTTCACAGCCTAAGAAGTGTTGTGTCTTTGCAGGAACTTTTGCCTTCCTGGATTTGGTTGAGAGCAAATGGGAAGTTTGCAACTCAGCATGGTGACTTGCCCTACAGCCTGCTGCTAATCTGCTCCTCCCATTATGTTCCCAGCACACAGGGAGTTGTTGGTGCTCTCATAGGGATGCAATCAGATAAGTCCATGATGACATGTTACTATGTCAAACCTTTGCCTCCTACATCTCCCACCACTGAAATGCCAGCAAGTGTGCTTGCTCTTCCCTGTGCCTCACGGCCAGGCAAAGCAGTGCCCAGTTAAAACAGCCTCGTGTTATGGCATTCTGCACCATTTGTTCTGTTCTCTGTGGTGGCCAGTGTTGGCTGAACCTCAGCAGGATGGAATCAGTGCAATGATGGAATGGAATCAGGCAGTTCAATGCGCAGGGGGAGAGGTGTGAGATGTGCCAAAGGCCTCACTGGAGATGCTGCCAGGAGACTGCCAGCTTCAGCTGCTGCCAGGCAGTGCTGGTGGGAAAGCTGCAGCCCTCTCTCCCCGGTACTGCAGAGGTCATCAGGCTCATTAGGCTGCTCTGCTCCGAGACTGACAGATCATTCCTGCTGGATCTCCTTGCTCATTACACTCATTCCCCACTTCTTCTCCCTGAACTGAAACTGCCCCATGCCCCAGCAGCAGCTCTGTGCCAGCACAGCCCACCTGGCTGCAGCGACAGACCGTCCGTGCTCGCAGTGACGGGCATGCTGGGGCCATGGCCAGGGATGTGCCAGCCTGGCCCTGTGCATGAAGGCTCTGCTCTGCCAGGAGATGTTCCAGCTGCACCCCACCGTGCCCCCCATCCCCTTCCATGAGCAGGTAAGGCTCTCCCATGTCTCCACTGCCCAGCAACAAAGAACAAACTCTGGAAATTCCTAACCTGGTTTCACATCCAAGACAGCAGAACAGCCAGGGAAGCACACCCCTTTGGGACAGAGCACACCCAGCATGAGTGACCCCAGGAAGCAGCCACACAGCAGGGCAGGCAGGCAGGAGGTGCTGTGGGAGAGCCCATACCAAGGACCACTGCTGCAGCCCTGTATTCTGGACAGCTCTGCTTTTCACCAGCCCTGCTCCTCTCATCGTTCCCCCAGCCCAGGAGAGCTCAGCTGGCGCTTCCCTGAGCCCTGGGAGCAGCCCAGGGTTGCTCTTCTCCTGGATGCAATCATGGCTCCTGTTCTCACAGGTTTACACCAGCTCAAAGCCTCTTCACATCAGGTATTTCAAAGGAGATGGTTACTCCCAGCCCTCACCTAGCACGAAATGGGCTGTCCAGCACACGAGGCAGCTCCTCCAGGGTGCAGGGCATACGGTGGGTTTCCATGCCTGTGGTTTCCTGGGGCTGTTACCCTACTCCTAACAAAGTCTGCATAAATCACTTTCCATCTCCACATTTGTTCCCTGTAAAAGAGAAAGGTAAATGCAACAGCTTGTTTTCTAAACTGGAGTGATCTTGCTTGTATTTCTGGTCTAGCGGACATGACAATTATGCTCAGATATCTCCACCCCAGCACTGTTGCTTCCATTGTGCTTGGTGTTCCCATAATATAAAATTCAAAACACTTTCAGTGATCCCTCAGCTGTTAAACACAGCTTGTAGATTTCTTAGTGGGTAAGTGGGAAGGAGGCTGGAGCAGTTGACCCTCCAGGGACTTATTTTAGCCTACATTTTTCTGTGGTTCCACCAGTGGAAATTTCTATATGGTAGCTGTTCCAGTGATGCAAAATAAATTGAAGAAAATTTAGAATTGGTGGTTTGAAGTTTCTAAGAATTCTTCCCTAAGAATGTGGAGGAGTGGAGCCTCTGCCAGGTCCCATTATGTATTAATGCCTTGCATAGGGCTAATGGGAAAAGACAGGAGGCAGATGAAAATGAGCCCTTGCTGTCCTAGAGCAGCAAAGGAAGGTGTGAGTTTCCCACCACTTCCCACTGAGCTCTGGTGAGCACTGATGAGGCAGGGAGGCTCACACAGGGCTCTCAGTCATTCACCTTTGCTGCCTTTTGGACAGGGATGGTTTCCTTGCAGCTTGCTCCCTTTGCCTGACAAAGACCGACTGTGTGGTGATGAGCTGTTCACCAGAGGGATTTTCTCAGATGGGGCGACCCACCTGGTGGACTGCTTGTGAGTAAAACCCCATTGCTGTGAGTAAAACCCCATTGCTGTGTGGGCTGTGAAACCTGCAACTGTGAGGCCAGTGGCTGCACGCAGAGCATGCAAACTGAATAATGAGCAGCACAGGAGCAGTTTCTGGCAGGGTGGCTCTAGCACGAGCAGCAGGCACTCACACACACAGCTAACATGCTCCTGCCCAGCCAGCCACCCTCTCACCTCAGCCAGCCCAGGGCTGTGCGTGGCCCCCCAGAACTTTCATGGCCCTGATGACACAGGCAGTGAAGTACTGACTTATCTGTCACTTTTGACATGAACATTTATACCTCAGCATTTACTGCTCAGTGTTTTCTGTTGAAACAGGCAGATTTTTTCTTCTAGCAACTCCCCTCCAAGACAAACCCTGCCTTGGGAGCAGCGCTGTTGTTCCTATTGCTCTGTGACTTATCTATAGGTTCTTGTCCTGACTTTTTCACTCTCTGCTCTTCCAGTAAAGGAGACATCATGGATGCCAACCTGAAATCCCAGTACAATACTGATAGGCTTCCTGCCCTGGTGAAAAGGATCTTGGCTATCATTTTGAAACCCATAGTAAGTGTGTGGGTGTGTCTCACCTGTATTATAGGAGATCTGCAAGGTGGGGAGGTTTCTTTGTGCAGGGAGGTAAATTGTACCACCCAGGAATGCTTGGCTGCTTCATGTTAATTGCCTGATGGCTTCATAATGAAATACATTTGATTTTTAAACCCAAGCTGAACTTATCAAGTGAGTCTGACAGCCTTTTGTGGGAGTTTTGCATGGGGTGTTGAAATATGATCCTTTCTCAGAAAACCTGTGAGCATACAGCCCTTCCAGCAATGAGCTCCAGGAGAATGGATATCACTAGCGAGGATCTAAACAGCATTCCCACATCCAGAAGATTATTTCCAGGACTAGTAGCGTGGTCTAGAGCCTTATTTGTATGAGTTGTAGTGATTAAATGTGTAAATTATTGTGGGAGTAAACCCTGTTCACTGGAACTGGCCTGTCCTTCAGAGCCACTCCTGCTAGGACAAGACAGATGCCCCAAATGCAGTCACAGGGTAGCCAGCTATTCCAGCTGCATTGTTGTTGATGAATCCCAAGGTTTTCTCTTTCCTCCAAAAGTACCCACGAGTTGCTCAGGATCTCAGTGCTCTCTGTGGAGTGGGGTAAGACACACTGGGGTATCCCTGGAGAAAGGGGCTGTGCCTGGCTGTGCCCACCCACTCATGCAGGAAGATGCCAGCTGGCTGTGGCACAGGCTGAGCCAGGTGTGTGTGTGCTGCCTCTGCAAAACCTGGGCTCAGCACTGACTTATCCAGGGCTTCTCAACCAGAGGGTGTTTTAAGAGCTTAAGGATCCTCAGAGTGACAGGGCTAGGAGGACTCCCTGGAGATCAGCACAGGGAGATAAGGGCTTTTTCCTTATCTGGGTGATACCCAGAGCATCACAGTGCCAAGTTAATGCAGAGGCCTCTGCCTGCACGTGCAGTGTGGTGTGAGGTGCATGCACCTCCAGAAGACACACAGACAGACCAAACTGGTAGCAAATTAATTTAGAATACTGATTTTTATCCAGGTGTTCTGGCATGCTTCAACAAAAGCTCTTTTGATGTACCTGTAAGCATGTGTGCACCAGGGGATCAGCTGGGTGGTACCATTGCTTGTTCCCAGAAGTTATGCAGCTACCTTAAAAATGGGCTGCCTGTGCATTTTCTTAATTGTTTTCTGTTGCCACAGTCACAAAGCTCATTAATTCTGCCACCTTTCCAGATCTGCCAAAAACCTCTGGGATCAGCATGGAGCAGTGGCAGTAATGTGACTTTATTTTTCTTACTATACTGAGAGGTCCCCAAAGTTTCTAAGCAATTGCTTTGCACTCTGTGATGGACTTGGCGTTGGAAATTATTCACTATAGTTTGCCCTGCACTTCCTAAGCAAAAACAGCATAGGAACAGCCACTAAAGATGAGGCTTCACTTTGTCTTTTCTGTCCCTTGTTGTGCATTCTTCATTTCAGATAATAAGTGTTACTGTCCTGACCTAAGGCCATGCTTGAGCTATCAAGCAGAGACATTAGAAGTCAAAAATTTTGTATATGAACCCTGTGACTTAGGTAGCTTCCTTATGAACTCATTTGAGATCAGGAACCTTAGACAGGAAGCTTTTCCCTAGACAACTGCACCCACTGCTGCCACAAGCTGACCAGGTTCCTCTTTTAAACCAGCTGAGTTTTATGCTTCAATTTGGTTTTATTGACTGCCTCCTCTTATCTCTGTTCTGATGCTTGGAAACCATCTTGTTTCCTTTTCTCTTTACTCCCTTCCAGCTTATCCTTATTTTATTTTTGTCCTTGGGTTTAAATAGCACCTCTCCTCCCTGGTATTTTCCGCTGCCTCTGTCTATTTATAGAGAGTATCCTCTTTCAGCTGGTGTTTTGCAACGCTGCAGAGGCTGCTTTGGTGTCCTCCCACGAGCCAGGATCTGTGTTCCCTGGGACACCCTCACAATTCTCCCTGAGGAGAAGCATCCCCCCAGCCTGCACCAGCAGCCTCTATCAGTGCCGCTCACTCCATGGGCTGACAAATTATAGGGCAGAGGAAAAACTCTGAAAAATCTGCCTGGTCACTGGTAGGAGTGCTTGAAAATGAAATGGGAATGTTTTTTTTTTTTTAAGGTGAAAACAGATTCCTCTCCCATTCCTGAAAAAACCCCACACAAAACCAAGCCCAAAAAATAAACATAGAAAAATTAAGACAAACCAACAAAACACACAAAACAGAGCCACCACAAAAACAAACAAACAAAAACCAAACCAAAAAAAAGCCAAAAAGAAAACATTTTAGAAGATTTGATGGCTTCATAGATATTTTTAATTGTTGCAGTTCAGTTAAACTATATTCACTTGTTTTCATCTATTGCAAACAAGAGCTGATTCAAAACTTTTGGCTAGTGACCAGCATTTCTGTCAGTTAAAAAAAGAAATCAGGTTAGCTGGGTGACTGTATTTCCTGGAAACACAACTCATTTGCTAAACTTTCAGCAGGAAGGATCTCAGACTGCAGGTGGAAATTGAGGTCAGACTAAAAAATAGCCCCAAGGCCAGGCCTTTTGTGAGAGAGATGGAAGACTCTTGTACACAAAACTTGCTGTGAAAGGGTTGTGCAGGGCTGGGGCTGGGCCATGGCACAGATGTGTCCCTGTAGCCAGAAAATGGCTGCAGGAACAACCGTGGTTCCATCTGGGTCTGTTTGCTAAAACAAAGTGGAACATCTCTTTGGGGATGGAGTCATTCATTGCCTGGGGTTCAGCAAAGCTGTGGTAAACCAGACTGCAAATCTGGGTCTCTCTTGGAGCTGCAGTGCAATCCTGAAGCTCTGCCTCCTGTGTTGTGGGGGATGTCCTGGGACTTGCCCAAATGTCTCTTGCCTGTATCATCAAGCAGAATGAAAGAAGGTTTTGTAGAAGTATTTTAGCATCATGTTTTTTAATACTTATACCAGAATAACTAAAGCTTTTAGGAAATGTGACTTTTTAGTCATCCAAACAAACTGCTGTTGATCTCCATTCAATATAATTCTAAAACAAAGCTGTTCATGGAAAGGATTGGGTTAATACTCAAATAAATCAGTTCTGAAACACACACCTAGCATTAATGTCTAGGTCTGGGCAGCACATGGCATTCTGACAGGAAACCTAAAAATGGAAGAACAAGCTCCCTTGACCCTTTTAAAGCACAGTTCAGATTTTAAGTAATATTTTTGTTGTATCCAGGAAGGCTTTCTCCCTCCTTTTCCTCTGTGTCAGCATTGATCTGCCACTGCTGTCCGACAGACACATCTGTCATGTTCTGTGCCTTGCCTTCCAGGCTTACCACGCTGAGTTCATCACCACATGCAGGCAGCTAAGGCTGGATGTGATCCTTTGTCCTGTGCTGGGCCAGCCTGCAACCACAGCTATGCTGGGAAGCTCTTTGGTAATGTCCCCTGAGGAGCCTCTGCACGCACCCACGGTGCTGTTTGTGGCCAGAGCTGCAGCAGGACACTTGAGTCCCATGGACATTCCCCAAACTATGCACCTGGCTCTTCCCTCTTGGAGAAAGCAAAGGAGAGGCCTCTGGGTGGGTCTTCTCACACCTCCACCTCACCTGAGCTAAAGAAGCTGGGATAATTCTGGGGCAGCACTAACTCTCTCCCAGTTGTTTTTGGTGAGTTTTCCCTGTTTTGCTGCTGCAGAAAGCCCCAGAACTGCTCCTGCAGCAGAGAGTGGCAGCGAGGACAGCTGTGGTAGATTTTGGTAGAGGACCAGGCTCTTTTGGATGCAGCTGTCTCACATTTTCCAAGACTCTGAAGACAGCAGGAAGACTCAGTGCGTGTGATATGCAGAAAAAGGCCTTTTTGAATAGCTTCCAGCAAATAGTGAGGGTCCTCCATCCCTCTAGCAATGATCTTTTAGGATCCAAAATCCACCCAGTGTTGTTACATAACTGGACATCAGGAATATCTCGAAAAGGTAGCTGGGATTTTCCCCCAGGGATAGAAGCAGACTCTGAACTGGTCCCTCACAGAGCACATCTAATCTCCACACGAGTAACAGGTGAAGGCACAGGTCACTCTGCTCTCTGTCACTCAAACCTCTCCATCAGAAGTGCCTTTGTGGTTTTCAGGGCCTCCTCTGGACCATCCAACTCCAGTCTGCAATCCCTGCAACTCAGGTCACCATCCGAAGGTCACTGCTGGCCCAGCACATTAAATTTTGCCACTTTGCATGCTCTGTTCCAGCTGCATCCTCCTGCACCAGTCTGTGCAATGTGCTGAACTTCCTGCTGGGGTGGTGCCGGTCAGCAGGGCCACGAGAGCCGACCCAGAAGAACTGAAGCACCACCGAGGGCACCCCTGGGACAAGAGGCTGAGAGAGGTCAGCAGGAAAAGAGCTCAAATCTTAGAACCAGCAGAGTGGCACCTCTGGGACATGGTCCCAAGGCTTGTCCACATCTCCAGTGAGGGTGTAGACAAGCCAGACATCGTTCAGCAGCGTTTGCAGCTGCTGTTTCAGCGCCCCGTGGTGCAGCGGGGCTGGTGTTTGTCAGCCTGGCAGCCGTGCCCTCGCTCACCCTCCTCTGCCCTCCCTCCCTGCAGTGTCCCGTGCCTGCCCAGTGCCCTGACTCAGCACTGTCCCAAATTTTGGCAGTGGCAGGAGCCCTGGGCTGCCGTGGCCCTGCACTGCGTGGCTCTTGCCCGTGGCTTGAGCAGAAATGTGTCATTTCTGGGAGCCAGCCTCCAGTGTGATGGCTTTTCACTCCCTGCCCTTCACTCCAGCCACCTTTTACCTAATATGAAGCGAAGCAGATAGTGAGTTGAAAACTCTGAATTAATGTTTTAATAAAGTGGCACTAAATTCTGTTTTAAATAGCAAAAATCTCATCTCTGTCTAAACCGTCCTCATTGTTAGAGTTAAATTGAGTCAAAAAAACAAAAGAAAGGAGTTAATGCTGGACGAAAGGGATCCAATAACAACAGTTTAATATTATTTGTTGTATGGTGTGAGATCAAAGAGCTTTTTATTGCAATATTTTACTTCCAGCAGTGGGCAGGAGCAGATGTTTGTCGGAGAGTATAACCTGGTAAGTACATCATCCTCTCTGGCTGTGCCATTGTTTGGGCAAGAGACTTTTTGGCAAAGACTTTCAGGCAGCCCATGGGTTTAAATAGCTGCCAAGAGAGCTCTCCTCCACAAACTTGTCCCCTTGCTGACTAGACCTCCACACCATCCTGCACTTTAGCTGTGCAGAGTGAGTGTACTGCAAAGCTTAATGTTTAACCAAAAGCTGAGAGAAATGTTAACTGGTCTGTCATCACTCCTGTTCCTCATTATTTCTTCCAGCTAAGCAATGGGAAAAGATGGGAATTTATTGCCTACAAACTTTTCAGAGAAAATGGGAAAGCATTTCTGTGGCTACCCTTAGGCCACTCCACTGTTTGGTGCTTCCAGCAGCACCGTGCCAGTCGTGTGCTGTTTCTTGACTCATCCTTTACTCTCAATGTGGAAGAAGAGGCTGGAGGACAAAGGGGGAGTGATGAAGGAGATGCTTTGAATAAGCAAGTGTGTGTTGAAATAAGGCATGATCATTAGCAATGATCATTAGGGCAACTCCTTCCCCAAGCCTGCCAGAACAGAGAAGGGGTGACACTGCCCTTGATATTCATCTGCCTCCCTGGGGCTGTGCAGGGATGCTGCAGTCATCCAGCAGCAGGATTGAGTCACACAGGGAGTGTGACAGTCACACAGCCTGAGTCACCACCCTGACCCGTGGAGCCAGGAGAAGCTCCAAGCACACCCTGCTCCAAGGAAATGCTCTGCCTCTGCAGGATTGCTGCTGGGGGCACCAGCCCCGGCCTGGGAGGTGACTGTGACCCTCTCAGGCCAGGAGCAAAGGGTCTTTAGCTGCCCTCTCAAAGGGAAGATGGGAGCTCTCCATTAAATAAGAAATCTGCCCAAGTAGCATCCCTGGCTAGACCTGAGTATGCACAGATCTTGTTTTGCAAGGAAAGGTCTGTGCCCTTTACTCCTGTATCCCTCTACATCTTTGCAAGGCTGAACCAAGTAAAAAAGTCCTGTTTCTAAAAGGAATTTCTCCAGGCATACTTGTGCTCTGCATTCCAGCTGCTCCTTGTGGATGGCTCTAGAAGGGGTTTGCTGTTCCTCCCACTCTCCTCTCTCCTGCTTCCAGCCACCACTAGATCTCAGGATCCTGCAGCACTCACTCCCAGACCCAGCAGCCAAAGGGAATTTCTCCCTATGATCCAGCAGATGCTGAAGCAGAGAACATGGATGCTCAGATAACACTCCTGGCACTGTAGTGGATGAGGTACAGAAGACATCCAGAAAATTGTTGGAAAAGCGTGAGGGAAATAAGATACATGTTTGGCCCTGTCTTAGTGGTCTGTTCAGTAATTTACAGATCAGGTAAATGCCTCAGCTGGGCAGACAGCAAAGCACCTTCCTGGGTTAAATGTAGGGCCTTTCTCCAGCCAGGCTGTTCATTACACCAGTTGCCATTGCTGCATAAATGTAGGGGAGAGTGGGGAGGGTGATGCTGAGAGCAGCCTGGTGAGGTCAGGTGCTGAAACATCAGCAGGGAAAGGCCTTTAGCTGGGCAGAACTTCAAGTTTTTAGGAAAGTTCTTCCTCCAGGCCTTCTCCAAGCTGGAAAAAGAATGTCAGCCCCTTCCACACCCACCAGCACAGCTTCACCAGGAGCTGTTGGCTCGGGCTGTGCAGCCCTTGCAGCCCTGCCCCGTGTGTTTGCACAGTGCTTGTCCAGCTGCCTAGCACTAACCAAAGTCCAGGCTTTGGTCTGTCCCAGAGAATTATGTACAAATGCTGCTTGGGCCAAAGGGCTTTGTTTTTTCTAGTTTCTTTCATCCTCAGTACAATATCCTGGTTGTAGTGTTTGATCCTTTTTCCCCCTCCCTCTTGATTTTAATAATTTAAATCTGCCCTCCTTAATCCACATTTCATTCTGTGGCCAGATAAATAACCAAGAAAGGTTGAGGGACTGAGGATCAGAAAATCCAGGTTTTTTATTTGGTTTTACTTTATTTTGCAGGACTTTTTCTTTAGTTTGCAGTTCATATCGTTGCATAATCACAATGCCAGGAACAAATAAAACACTCCAGAAGGACTTACACCAACAGAACATGAGTGGTTAGAAGGAGTCAGTTGTCCCCTTACAGTATCCAAAGTACACAGAGCTCTCTACGTAACAGGCAGTGGCAGAGAAATTTAGGGACACAAACATTCCCAGGATCCCATATATTCACCTCAAATAAGTTTCAAGGAAGGTGGTAGTTAGAAGAAGCTTAAAGTAAATGTTCAAAAAGCAGGTGAGACGAAACACCTGAATATAAAAATGTTCACTCTTGAAACACAAAAAAAAGCAAGAATCAGGGCTGGTAGATCTTTCACTCTGAAACAGCTGTTTACTGCACAAATCCTCACCCCTCCAAGCAGGGTCTCAATCTGCTCACTCTTTGTTTTGTTTGCTTTCCTGTTACAGTTCTCCAGCTTCCTACACTCCCTGCTTGCCCATGGGAGACCAGTGAAAACTTCCTGCTGTAAGGTTTGTGCCCAGTCATGGAGCAGCTGGGAACATCCCAGTCCCTCCCCATCAGGGCACTAAAGTCACAGCTGTCACTCAGTGGGGACAGACCTGTGCAAGACACGAGAAATTACAGAAGAAATAGGAATGCTCCTGGACTTCTGGTGAACTCCTAACAGCTCTCTGCAGCACCTTTTCTGATCGTGTCTCTGCCTTGCAGGACAAGTTCTAAGTAGGCTTCATACAGCTTAGCTATGGAAATCTGAAGGAAAACAGTGCAATACCCATAAAAGTAGGAAAATTGTAGGGATGGTCAGGAGACAAAGCAGCCCCTGCTGTCAGAAGTCTGAGGGCTGCCACGGGAGTTCTCTCTCCCATCCTATCACAGTTTATTCAGGAAAAGCCAACAGCGTCCTGGCTGAGCAACGTGAAAAGGGGTTATCAGGGACAGACCCTCACTTCTCAGCTGATGTCCTTAGTGTTTGGAAAGCTGCAGCTTAGGTAGGGGAAAGTTTCCTAGCAGCTGTTATGTTATGTGAGTGCTAGTGGAGTTGGACTGGAACTGAGGAAAGTGTTATGCTTACAATGGACCTTCCAGGCTGAAATGAGTCAGAAGCTGGAGTGTTCCCAGAAAACATTTATTCAGCCCTGTGAGCCAACATGAACAAAACCCCCAGAGGGGTCCAGCCCATTTCACTATGATTTCAGTATTTTGTAAAATGTCTTTAAAATTCTTTCAGAGCAGTATAATTAATGTGCCTCATTTTGCAAATAGTTTTAAACATAGCATCAGAGTGTTTGGTTACAAATACATGAACACAAGACACAGCTGTCAGGATTTATTTTTTATCATTTCAATCAAAAGGGGGTCAAAGTTGACAAAAATGTTCCTTATAAATTTAGGGAAAAACCAGTTCAATTATAAGAATTTTGGAAAAGACCCAGCCTGCTTGAGAGCTGAACCTGCTGAGAGTGAATCAGTGCAGTTTTGCTCTTGAAAGCAAAGATGGTGCAGGTCTTGCTGGGGACAGGAGGGGACTCTCTGATTTGGTTTAAATGCCTTTTTCAGGGATGGTCAAAGTGAAGGGCACGTTGTGGATGCCATAATGAAACCCCAGCCCAGCTGTTACATGCTGACTCTCCTTGTGAAAAGGGTCATGGCTTTCATCTGAACTCCACTAGCGGGTTTGGTCTTGGTCTTGGATCAATTCAGGTGACAAATTCAACACGGAGAAGTGAATATTGACCTGCAAGGCAGGCTGGTCTGTCATCTCTGCTGTGGACTTGAGACTTTGACTTGGGACATCCCTCTACTTTCCTCCTTTAGGCTGCCTTGGATTTGTGGCCTTGCGGTGGCAGGAGGAGCCACACCTCAGACTCGTGAAGGATGTGGAGATGCTGGGACATTGATAGGAGAAGGGTTTTCCCCAGCAGCATCCAGCCATCTGGAAATGCAGCTGTGCCTGCTGGAAAATGTGCCCTTTGAAATGCCAAGTCAGTCCAGACACAGCTGTGTCTGTTTGTTGAAATATTTACCAAGTGTCTAAAGGGCAGGGCCGGGGCACAGATCCCAGAGCACAGGCGGATGTGGGAGGATGATGCCCTGACACTTGCCAGCACAGGGAGAAAACCCTCCCACACTGCTCAGCCCATCACAGAGGTTGTGGTGCTGTCACACAGGCAAAGAATCCACCTCTGGCACAGATCCCTGGAGGCTGGATAAGGACTGGGAGAGGGCTGGCTCTGCTCACATGCATCACTCTGCACCTTCGGGAAGCTCCTGCTGCAGCCAGCACCACGGAGCAGGAGCAGGATGAGCTGCAGGCATGTCCCCAGGCTGCAGCTCTTTTCATACCAGCAGTGCCAGAGATGAGGGGGCATCCCCCAAGGAAGGGTGCCACTGGAATGGACACAGGAAAAGGCCAGCTCAGTTTGTTATCACATTGCTGCCAGCTCCAGAACATTTCCCCTTGAGGGCACCAAAGGCAGATCTGTTCAGTTCCTTAAGAACTGAGATAAGAACATTCCCAGCTGACACAAATCGTGAGAGAAAATGTTAAAACCACACATGACAATGGAACTTAGCCCTGAAGAGAGAGGGTTCTTCAGCCTCCATTCCATATCCAGTTCCACACTCTGCTGGAAGCTTGCAAAGCTTTGTAATGCACAATCCATAGCTGCCCAAACACTTTTCCCAAGGAGGGGACCCATAGGGAGGATCCACCATCCAAAAGCAACAAAGGAGATTGCAGACAGACCATGGCTGATGTTGGCTGGGCTGTTGCCTTCAGCTCAGTGTTGTTCTTGGTGCTTGTAGTAAGAGGCATCTTGCTACAAGCCTTTCCAATATCTGGTGGAAGTATTTGGTTCTGGCCTGCAAGCCTGTGGGATTTTCCACTCCTAAGGCAATAACAACATGCTTTGTCAGAGGGTGGAACAGCCTCTCCTGCTGGTGCATGAGGACACCACAGCAGTGCCAAAACATTCTCTGGTCACCGTGGCAGCAGCAGAAGGGACTTGGTGAGCCCAGGGTACCCCACAGCTAAGCATTCCCTCAGCATTCCACTCTTCAGCCCCGTGCAGGGAAGCCTTGCTATTTCATGCTGGGTTTCCTCTTCTCCCATTGTTCTCTCAGGCTACACAGGAAATAAGACAGCAGCAATTTCCCTGCTTCATTTGTTCAGTTGATCCTACAGTCCTCCCCAGCAGATAGCTTCCCACAGTCCAGAAAGCCCCTATAAACACAACACCCCAATGAACACAAGGTTCATTGGCCACACTTTACCCTCTCCATTTCGTGGTTAATCATTTTCACTGCACACTCCACCTACAGCAGCTTTGCAGGGGCCAGCTTTAGCCTGAACTATCTGAACTGTTTGCTGAGCCAGGATAGGGATGCTGGGGGGAGGGATGGGCCTGGGGAGTCAGGGAAGGTGTCCCACACCTGCCTTGCTTTTCTTTCTCACTGCCTCCTCGGGGAGCAGAAATGCACGTGATGGTCCAGCAGCAGCTGAGACAGCTCCTGCCAGAGGGGAAGGGGAACACTCCTGCTGCCCTCGCCCTGCTCGGCGGCTCCGTGGCAGCCCTGGTGGTCTGGAAATGGCTGAGCAAAAAGATGATCCAGAAGAAAATGGAAGAGGCTCGGAGGACCCGGGATGAGGGTATGAAGAAAATGGCAAAGGCTGTCCAGCAGTTCAGGGAGGAGGTAAGCCATCCTCCTCGGGGGGCTGAGTCCCACTGGGGCATCTGCTGGTGCTGTCCTTCAGCTCCTCCTTCCAGCTCATGGCCCCATAGCTTTTGTAAGGAGGAGATGTGCCAGCAGCCCTCAACAAGAGGAAAGGCTGCCCTGGGAGAAAGGGAGATCACTGCCCTGCTCAAGCTGGATGAGTGTGGTGGGAGTTTACAGCTTGGGGAATGTGAAATACTCACTGAGAAGAGGTTTCTGAACAACACAGGTGATGATGCACAGGATCTTCATTGATCCAAACCCCAATTCTTTAATGATCTGGAAATGTCTCTTGCCAATTATGGGTAGAAGCAAGAAAGCTTTTTCCTCTGCTTAACTCTATGTTTGCACATCTGTTCACACCCCTCCACCCTTGGCTCTAAAACTTGGCTTCTGGACAGCTCCAGGGGTGTCTCCAAAAGCAGCATTCTCAGTCAGTGGCACCTCCCATCTGGCTGCCCAGAAGGTGCTTGGTCTAAATTTACACTAATGAAACACCAGGTTTTCAGTGTCCTCTGGGAGCAACCAGGACGTGACATGGAGGTGAATGAGCCAGGCATCACCCACCATAGCCCTGAGTTCTAGTGCAACATCATTTCTAACCACCTTTCCCTTCTGCTCCATTCACTTCTGAGTACACACTGGGTAAGCCAGCTCACGTTTATGCAGGTAACACACCTGGAGATGAAGTGATACATATATCTGCAACATTTTTTCTTAAATATAGATCTATATAAATATAAATATATTGTATAAAACCTCTAAAAACCTGGTGGCACTGAAAACTGCCAGTCTTCTTTACCCGAGTAAAGACACCTGTGAGTTCCTGCTGACTTTCTTTTTTTGGTCAGTTTGATGGACTTGAGCTGTTAAATGTTTGTTCTCAGCCCTGGCTGTCCTGCACTGCCTGTACCTGTTCTGAGGGATGAAAGGACAGCCTGAGGCTTGTGTGCAAGGACTTTGGCACCTTCTGTCCCAGGCAGTGTTTGTTCAGCTGAGGTTATGTCTTGCACGGTGGCGAGGTCCCACTGTGCCAGGAGGAAGGCACTGCCACGTCCTCTGCTGCAGTGGATGGACAAAGCCCTTTGACACCTGGGTTTGCATTCTGTTTGTGATATCCAAACTCAGGATAAAACACTTGGCAGCTCAAGGTCTGAACCACCACATGCAGGATCTGCCTTTCCAGCAAACTCTGCTGATGATGTTGACAAAACTTAACAGCCTTTTACCCTGAGCCAAAGGGTGACTGTGGGGGCTTTGAGCCTGTTAGGGGAACTTCTAGGGTGATGTCCTGCAAGAATTTGCCACAGGTTTAGAGTATGCCTCACTGCTGGAGGTGAGCAAAAGGGGTTTCTCCCATGGTACTCTGCAGCCCTGTGTTAATCTGCCCTTTGCCCTGCCCTTGTCCTGCCCACAGACCATTGGCCCCGACCCCACACTTAACCTGGGACATTGCAGTTTTCTCATCTTCTGTCCCCAGACTCCTTCAGCATGGCTCTACAATAAACTTTGCTGGAACTCTTACAGAGACCCTTTCTGTCCTTCTCTGCTGTGGTGTGAGTGTGGGTTGAGTGGCTGTCTGTGCCTGCCCAAGCAGCTTTCTCAGAAGATATTTTCAGGAGGTAGCAGCAAACATAGTCCATTTTCCATGCTGCTACATAACTGGAGTTGCTGCCCTGGATCCCCTCACCTTCCCTTTGCAGGTCCCCATTGTCCAGACAGATGCCATTCTGTCCCTGCCCCTGCTGGAACTCACTAGAAGACTCCAGGAAGGGTCTCTGTCCCCCAGGACTGTCCTCTACACCTACTTAGAGAAGGTGAGTGTCCATCCACAGTGAGATGGACAGAGCAAATCTTTTACATTCTCCATGCCATGGAGCTTGTGCTGGTAGCTGAAAAGGCTTACTGGAGCTGGATTATGACCAGCCTTTAATACAGCAGATATCAAGAGAAAAACATGCTCTGTCTCCTGGGTCAGATCCTTTGAGATGGCTTGAGCTGGGATGCCGTGGGGAGGGGGTTATTCAGGCTGTATTTTGTAGACCAGGGCAGCTGCTGAATGCAGTGTAATGATGCTGTTCTTATCCTCCACATGCCCAACGAAGGCCCTGGAAGTGACCCAGCAGACAAACTGCTTGCGCCACTTTATCCCAGAGTGTGAGGAGCAGCTCCAGGAAGTAGAAGGGCACAAGGAGAAAGGGCTGCTCTACGGCATCCCCGTCAGCATCAAGGACCACATCGGCCACAAGGTTCTTCCCTTTGTGTTTTTGCATGGCCCAGCGTGGGCCGGGCTGGGTGGTGAAGTGCTGGGAGATGGAGAATGGGGAAGGGGCCCCATCCTGGCGCCACAGGAAACCTGGCTGTCTCTGAGGCAGCTGCAACCCAGTGGGCACTCACTCACTCACTCACTCACTCACTCACTCACTCACTCACTCACTCCTCCCACACGCAGTGGGATGTGGGAAAGAGAATAGAAAGGGTAAAAGTGAGAAAACTTGTGGGTTGAGATAAAGACAGTTTATCAGGTAAACTCTGCACACAAGGAAGGCAAAATAAATAACTTGCTCACCACATGCCATGGGCAGGCAGGTGTTCAGCCACCCCCAGGAGAGCAGGGCTCCATCTTGTGTGATGGTAACTGGGAAAGGCAAATGCCATCAACCCAAACATCTCCCCTTCCTTCCTCTTCCTCCAGCTTTATATGCTGAGCATGACTCCATATGGCATGGAATGTCCCTCTGGTCACCTGGGGTCAGCTGTCCTGACTGTCCCCTCCCAGCTGTGCTCCCCCAGCTGCTCACTGGTGAGGCAGTGTGAGCTCTGTGCAAGCCCTGCTCAGTGATAACAATGACATCCCTGTGTTATCAACACTGTTTACAACACAAAATCCAAAACACAGCCCTGTAATAGAAGTAGATACTGTGAAGAAAATAAACTACCCCAGCCAAAAGCAGCACAAACTTCCATGAGCAGAAAAAAACAGGGATGAATAGTTATACACACAAATGTGTTCTCCTCTGATACATGACACAGTGCAAGCTGCATTAAAGTTGAGGGCTTTAAGCCCAAAGCAAGCCCCAAATACCAAGGCTAACTGAAAAAGTCTCATATATTTTGTTTACCTGGGGTTATTCCTTCCCTGAACATTCACTAGTGGATTCACTTGGACTGCAGGATGCTGGGTTTGATCCTGAGCTAGTGCACCCATGGAGTATGGAGCTGCATTTGGGTCAGGGGAGAAAAGGAGCAAGGAAAAGAGCAAGGAGAGTTTCAGGAGAAGCTTTAAGCCAGTGAGTGCTTGGCAGCCCTCTGCCAAGGATGGAAGGAGAGGGAATCCTTCAAGCAAGGGCTCTCAGGGGAGTGGGTTGGTACCAAACACACAACCCCTGAAGGAATGCCAGAGGATCTTTCCAAAAGAGCAAGGGGACTGCACTGTGTCCCTTGTCACTTCTCTGCAGGGGCACTTGGCAACCTGTGGGCTCGTGCAGTGCCTGGGCACTCTGATGGATGAGGACAGTGTCCTGGTCAAGGTCCTGAAGAAACAAGGGGCCATCCCATTTGCAATGACCAACGTGCCACAAACCCTCTTCAGGTGACATACATCATTAAAAATCTGGTTGTGCTTCTGAAGGAAAATCCCAGCCTGTAGGTCCCTGGACAGGTTCCTCCCTGGCTCCTGGGGCATGTCCTGGACAGTCCCTTTTCCATTATCTGGCAACAATCTCAACTGAAAAAGCTGTCAGATAAGATGAAGAGGGGTAAAAGTCTACAGTGAGTTAAGATAAATCGAGTGCACTTGTGCATGGGAGGGAGAGCAGATGCTGCTGGCAATGAGCTGTGTCCTGAGGGATTTACAGGCTGAAAGGATGGGGTTGGCTATGCCACCCAGGCTCTCTGCAAAGGAAAACAAACAAACCCAAGACATTTGGCTGTTCCTCACAGCCTCTTTCCTGGCTTTCTTCTCCCCAGCTACGACTGCAGCAACCCCACCTTTGGCCGGACTTTAAACCCCCTCAACCCCCAGAAGAGCCCCGGGGGCTCCTCGGGAGGGGAGGCAGCTCTGATGGCAGGGGGAGGCTCCATCCTGGGCGTGGGCTCGGACATGGGCGGCAGCATCCGCCTGCCCTGCAGCTTCTGCGGCCTCTGCGGCCTCAAACCCACGGCCGAGAGGCTCAGGTGGGTGCTGGGGCCGCCTGCCAGCCCTGCTCTGGTCAAGGGGGAAGGAACTGGGGGGTACTTGGAGGGAGGAGAGAGGGTGGCTCTTTCAGGGTGGCTTGCTTCGCTCAAAAACTCCCCCAGGAGGTTTCATGGTTAGATTTTGTGGGGAATGGGCATGTTTTCATTGTAAATCTAGCCTGGAGTTAAAAGTAAAAGGGAGTTAAAGTGGTTTAATAATGCCAAAATGGAACCATTTTGGTTAAACCAAAACTAAGAGCTGTTGGGGTTTATGTTTGTTTGTTTTATTTTGGCCAAAAAATATGGTTTGAACTATTCAAACCAAACTATTTCAATTCAAATTTTTGAAATAATTTCCTTCTGTTTCTGGTCCTGAGCTGGACACCCCACATGCTTTTCAACCATGCTGTGAATATCCCTCCATTACTGAAATGACAATATACTTCTTCTTTTCCCATAGCCTGTCTGGAGTAACTAGCCCTGTCAATGGCATCCTGGCAGGTACATGAATTTTAAATTCCTTTTCCCTATATCCTGTGAAGAGCCTGATGTTCTCCTGTAGGCCAGAAGAAAACCTGAGACAACAAAGGCCTGTCTGGAGTCCATCTGAAACTTCCCTCATTGCCTGCTCACCCCGACATGGCTGTGCAAGGGGTGGGCTGGTGTTTTGGCACACCCATCTGCTCACTGGGATTGTTTGCTCTTGTCCCATCCAGTCCCTTGTGCCCTGGGGCCCATGGCAAGGGATGTGGACAGCCTGGCCCTGTGCATGAAGGCTCTGCTCTGCCAGGAGATGTTCCAGCTGGACCCCACCGTGCCCCCCATCCCCTTCAACGAGGAGGTGAGGCCTTCACTCAGCAAGCCCTGCTTCCTTCCAGAGTGCCACACGCCCTCCTGAAGGGTCCAGCTATCTTTACAGGACTGGTTTTCAGTAAAATAGCTCTCTTTGGGGGCACAATTCATAATTATCATGTTAAAAAAATAGGCAAATCAGTAGTTATCCTGTCTGTCTTCTCAGCTGGAATGCAGCTTATTGACTTGAGAGGACCCAGAAAAAAGATTAGGGAAGAAGGCAACACTGGGAGCAAATACATGGAGATCTTTAGGGGAAGATGAGACAAGATCAGAAACTTCTGCACAAATCTCTTAACTGAGGGTGTTCCCTTTCTCTCTGCAGCAGACCAGCTTCAGGAGGCTTTTCTACCTCCACACTTATTAGAAATGATTGAATCCACTTGTCTGGAATGGTTGTCCTCCTCCTAAAGGAAGGCCTGGAGAAAAAGGCAGGGATAGACATTTGGAAAGGGTAACTATAAACAGCAAACCAGAATAGTAGTCACTGCTTCACATTTGGAGCTCTTGCCCCCTTCTGCAGTGGGTGCCAGCATGAGAGCAGACCTACCCCAGGTGGGCGTCACGAAAGAATCGCTGTCAAAGGCATTGGAGAAAGCAGATTTTAATACAAATTTGCAGAAGGATGACAAAGTTTAATGACAGGGCTCACTCTGTTACATATTCCAAAGATGGAGCATACAAAGGAAAATCAGCTTAGTGTCACTTTGGAATGATTTGCCTGAAGTCTGGGGATGTAAAGGGCAGGGAGGACCCTGCCATTGAGTCACAAGGTTCAGAAAGGACCCCTTTGCTTTCTTGATGTAGTGTGGGTGTGGCTGGAAACAGTCTTAGTCCCAGACCTGGTCAATGGTGTATGTCTAAAGGATTTCCACAGCAATCCCACTAGGAATAGGAATGCTGAAGTGGTGTCTTTGCTCCAGGTGTACTCCAGCTCCACTCCCCTGCGGGTCGGGTACTACGACACCGACGGCTACTTCCCGCTGCCCCCCTGCATGAGGAGGGCAGTGAAGGAAACCAGGCATGCTCTGCAGGCTGCTGGGCACCAGGTGAGCACCACCACCCCTGCTCTTCTCCCCAGAGTGTCCCCAGCCTCGCTCCTCACTGAGGAAATCACTCTCCAGAAACCAGACACAGCTCCCAAGCACATCTGTGGGAAAAATGACCTGGCTGAGGTATGGGATTATGTTACTCCAGCCACATAACACCAGGCAGAGAGACACCCCTCTGCCTAAGGGAGCAGTGCATCTCATGGGAAATCAGCAGCAATAATCTCATGGGGAGGTGCTTGGATAGAAAACAGTCGAACCAGGGCTTCTCTTGGCACATGAAGCCCAGGGAGGTGCTTCTCTGCCTTTGAGGATTATCCACATTTGGGTCTTGGAAACTATTCACATGGCCAGGCTGCCACATAATCTTGTGTTTTGGTGCAGCTGGTGCACTTCTCTCCTCCTCGGATCCCCTATGTCATGACTGAACTGTTTATGAAGACGTTTTTTGCTGATGGAGGCCGTACCTGGTTGGATGTGTTGTAAGTAGGAGCCCTCTGGCAGCAGTGCTGCCAACACCTCCATCCCCATGCCATGAGCATGGCACAGGCACAGCTCAGGTCTCTGAGAAAGGGCAAACAGCTTCTCTGGTGTGACCCCATCCTCTTGTCATCTCTCAGCACAGGAGATATTGCAGATCCAGGCTTGAAACCACAGATTAATTTCTGCAAGATCCCAAGGCTGGTGAAAAAGCTGCTGGCTCTGCTTCTGAAACCTCTGGTGAGTCCCTGTCCCTCAGGACAGGAACAGGGACTTCCTGGGGTGACACAAGTTACTGCAGGCCCATGCCATGTCCCTAAGGAACCTCGTGCCTTTGCAGTTCCCCCGCCTGGCTGAGTACCTGAGCGCCATGGCTGGAATGAGGTAAGATGGAATTGTCCCCAGGGATGTCCGTGGAAGTGGGTGACACCTTCTCCTCTAGCTAGGGGGGACTGGATTCACAGAAGGCTGTGATCTGCTGTCTGCAGGGGCTGTCCTTCATTCCTGGACATGGCTCCACTGCCCCTAGGGATATCCTGACAGGAATGGGGCACTTGAATGGATAAGGTCATTACAGGAAGCCTGTGGAAGAGATGAGTATTAAATCCAGGCCCATCAGGGAAACCTTCTCTCCAGCACTTCCAGACATTTGCTGCTTAATTGCTTGGCCAGATGCCAAAGGAAACTTTAGGAAGATTGTGAAAGCTGTATTGTTTTAAGCAATTGCTAAAATCACCAGGGCTTATCAACCCAGAAGACTATTTAAGCAATTCCTCCTCCTCTTAAAGCTTAAAGATGTTGCTATGATTTCCACTTGCAGGTCAGTGAAGGAGATGTGGAATCATCACCATCAAATACAGGTTTGTTTTGAGGACTTTCCTCTTTGGCATCCTACTACAAGTTGAGGTTTTGTGGCAAGCACCAGGTCAGAGTCATCAGTCTGGAAAGGGATTGTGCAGGGGAGGGGTTGCTGGAAGAAGATAGGATGGAGGGAAAGGCACAAAGAAGGACAGGAATGGGGTGGATGGGCTTTTGAGTCAGCCCAGACAGAACTTCATGGGCTGCCTGCAGTGCTCATGGCCAGGCACAGTAAAGGCTGCCCTGGGAGTGGGGCTGGACAAAGTGGGACCTTTCAAATTCCTGGCCACACGCAATGGAGGCAAACACGCTCCTCTGCCTCATCCCTTGAGCACCACTGCCTGCTGCTGCCTCCTCAGGTGTGCCTGGAGAGGCTGAGAGGCTCTAGGCATGGACATGGCTCCACGACATGCTCCTCTCCTCCCGCAGCTGTACCGCTCCCAGTTCATCAGCCAGTGGAAGGAACTCCAGCTGGACGTTGTGCTGTGCCCTGTCCTGGGACCTGCCTTCACCACGGGATACCCTGGGAAACTCCTCAGTGAGTGAGTCTGGGGCCTTCCCAGGAGGGCAAAGAGCCACAGTGGCCAAGACTGGAGGGCAACACCCATTACCACAGCGCTTCACTGCCTGCCCAAGCATCTCATGGGAATTAGGAAGGAAAAGTAACTACATAGAGCTCTCTGAGCAAATGGAGACAGACACAGTTCTCAGGGGTTTCAGTGAATAGGGGATGTGTAAGTTTGAAGACAGGAGGCTGTGACTGCCTGCATCCTCTCCTGCTTCTCTCAGCTGCCATCTCCTCCACAATGCTGTACAACGTCCTGAACTTCCCCGCTGGGGTTGTCCCCGTCAGCACCGTGACAGAGGCTGATGAGGAAGAGCTAAAGCTTTACAAAGGCTGCTGTGATGACCCCTGGGACCGGACACTGAAACAGGTATGGGAAGTGGTGGAGCAGAGACTTCTGATGTGTGTTCAGGTAACAGTTTTGATTATATCCTCCATCAGTATGGGCACAGCACAAAAAAATTCCTATCTTCTTTATACACCCCTTGCTAATTCCCAAACCCACCTTGAACATACCCCTTGCTGCTCTCCCAAGCCCTCAATAGATAAATCACTAAGTTTTGGGAGGACTAAAGGATTTCCCACAGGCTGGGTAGGCTGAAGCCAGCAAGGAGTCATGCAGCAAAGCTTCTGGGAGCAGGTCCTTGCAACAGCCACAGCCCACAGCACTGCAATGCACTTTCCTCCTGCTGCATGTTGCCTTCAACCAGGCCCAGGCTGTCAGTGCAGCATGGATCAGGAATGCTGAAGGAAAAGGGATCTGCCTATAAGACAGCTCAAAGCAGAGCTGGCTGGGGTGTGTGTGGGGGAAGGTGTCTCAAACATGTTACCCAAGATTTGGCAACCATTTCTATGAGAGAAGAGCAAGAGCCTTCCTTCTGCCCAGCACAGTAACAAGGCTCAAACTCCAACCTCCCCACTCTGTGGGATGAGCCACAGGCCTAAACCAAGCTGCCAAACTCTGCTGGAGGTCCAAGTGCCCGGGTGATCCCTCACTGCTTGTGCCCCCGCTGCAGGCTGTGGCAGGAGCCGTGGGGATGCCCGTGGCCGTGCAGTGCGTGGCCTTGCCCTGGCAGGAGGAGCTGTGCCTGCGCTTCATGAAGGAGGTGGAGACCCTCAGCCGTGACAAGAGGGTGGCATAGTCACCAAGGTCCCCAAGGAGAAGGGACGGTGCTGCACGACTGCCACCCGCAGTGCAGAGTGCACTGAGGAGGGGAGGAGGAAGGAAACGCCACCTCCTGAGCCCCTCCCTGCCAATAAACACAGATCCTGTAAGGAGCCCAGATGCCCTGCAGGACTGGCTTAAGATAGGTTCAAACAGTGGAAAATCGAGGAACTGCACTTCCAGCAAGGATGGATGGCCATGGATGTGGGTTCACCCCAATTTCTATCAGTGCTGCCTCCTGCAGAGGCAGGGCGGTGCTGGGAGGAAAGGATTACAGAATTTTAATAGTATTTTCTTGCTGGCAGTGGAGTAACTTCATATGGATGGAACTATGGGCTGCCCCATGAGGAATACAGCCATGTCCATCATTTCCCAACACTGTAATTTGCTCACAAAAATAAAAATGTAACTATTAAGCAACTCCTATGAAAAATTCCAGTAATGCTCTACTGATGGTGATGATTCTAGAAACAAAGTTATACTTAAAATCATACAAACACCTGCCCACTGGACATTAAATGGCATCTAGCATGGGAACATTCACATTTATCCACAGCCTTCCTAGCTGTGAGGGATAGCAACAGTGGCTGGCCTCTCCACAGCACCAGATCCCCAGCATCCCAAGCACATTTCGAACCCCACAGGAGGGGCACTCTTAGGAGCCCCTGGTTTCAAGACCTCAGGCTGCTCTCTCCGAAGGCAGGAGATGAGCATAGACAGATGCAACTCATTTATGCAGATGGTGAGATCTGGCACAGAAAGGCCGAGATCCTCAGATGGTGTTTGTTAACCCAAACCTGCTCATGCAGGATCAAAGCAGTCAGACACGAGGAAGAGAGCAGGGCCATTTATCCCATCCCACACAGATGGATAAATTGCTCCCTCTGATAAGACCTCTCTCTCTTTCCTAGATTAAACGCCTCAGCCTCAAACAGATAAGTGTTCAGGAAACGCCACAGCAGGTCCTTCTCATTTATTCCCTGTCTGCAGTAAAAAAAGCAGACTTCCTTTGGGACATTTTAGAAAGAAAAATAAATATCAAGCAGTTCTGCTTTCCCTTAAATATTGGGCCATTTCCTGACAGCAAACAGACAGATTCTGTTGCCCCTTCTACATCCGACGTAATTTGCAGAAATACATCGGCCCAAAGTTGGCTGTGAGGTGAGGCAGGACAAGCTCCCCGAGCCGGCAGTCCGAGAAGAAGGAAAACGTGTCCTGGAAGAGCGTCCGGAAGTGGCTCAGCGCCTCCACGTGCACACTGATGTTGAAGTGGGCTCCTGCAACGTCCAGCGCCCTCTCCACCACACACTCGTTCTGCAGCGGGGACAGCGAGCACGTGGAATACACCACAGCTCCTCCCGGCCTCGCCGCCAGGATCCCAGCCCTGCAGTGAGGTGAGCACACACATGGTCACCAGAGGGCTCTGAGGGAGGACACTGAGGGGCATTCCCACCCACCAAAACTGGGAAGCCAACAGGGGACTCATAGGAAGTGACAGACAAACCCCACTGAACTCCACAGGCTCAGCAGTCTGGGCCACTGTAACATGAGCAGTGTTTTGGGCCAGGGCAAAGAGTCAAACAGTACTTATACTAATAAAGGATTTAACGTGGGAGATGCTACTGGAGAGCAGCTGGAAGATGTAATCCTGCAGTCACATCCAAAGGAACAGGAAATACGTACAGGGGAAGAGATTACAGTTCAAGTGTTGCCATGGGACTCTCTAATCTGCCTCCTTATTGCCACAGCACACAGCACACAGTGACAAGCTGTGGCCCTTCCCAGCACCACACATCCTCCCATGTGCTGGGATAGGTGGGCACTCAGGAATCTTCCAGGGTTGACTGCTGGGACCCAGGAGATCACCACCCAAAACAACTGTACCCATCCTGTTTCTTAGCCCTTCTCCCTATATCCTACCACTGCTTCTGGGGACAGGAGGACAAGTGATCTGACCAAGAACATCTGCACTTTCCTACACTTAATGTGATTTCATGTGTTCCAACTACTGCCAGAAAACTACACATGGCTTCCACAATTCCCAGTTGGGGACAGAGTAAGAAGTTTCAGGGAACACAACACAACCAAGCTCACTCACATCAGCAGCTGCAGCTGCAGCATGGGCAACATCTGACGCTCTTTGGTTCGCCTCTTGTGGAAGATGTTGTTCTCCTCCTCCATGGCAGAGTGTCTGTCTGTCGTGCAGGGCACATCCACCAGCACCTGCAGCAGCAGAGGTTCCACCTCAGCCCCATGCACAGGTCAAGCTCAGTGAGTCCCCTCCTGCAGCCAGCCCCATGCCCACCTCCTCCACCCCTGCCAACAGCTCTCAATGCCTGAACACAGGTGTGCATCACACTGAACTGTAATCATCTGGCCGCTTTGGCATTTTGGGAACGTGCAAAAATGGTGGAAAATATCCTGCACTAACTCACGTCCTCATTTAATGTCCCAGGTCTTTGTGCGTCCCTGGCAATGCTCCTGCACCACACACAGGCACTGCTGCTGCAGCATCCCGGAGTACCCAGCCCAGCCCTTGTGGCTGGACATGGCTGACAAGTCAGAATTATCTAATCTTCACATTTAACCCCTTCCAAGCGATGGACAAGAACAGGATTTCCAAAGGGTGTTACACAGGCAAGTAAAGGTACAACTCTAGATGCCCATATGCACCAGATCCTGCAGGAAGGGATAGCAGGAGGAAATCTTACTCCTTATGTCCTGGTCTTCTCTCCTTCTCTGCAGTTATGATTACAGAAAACTACAGTTATGTGGAAGGATAAGCTTCTGTCTTCCTCAAAAAGAGAAGTGAATTTCATGGGTTTATCTTCACTGCTTCCCCAGCACATACCTTATGGAAAGTGCCTCCTTTCACCTGGTCCCAGTCCCTTCCGTCGTAGGATGTGACACTGACAGTATCCCTGACTTCTTTGGGGACATAGCTATGGAGAATGTGGTACAGCCTCTTTGTCCGGGAAGCAGAGACGTCGTTGGCTGCCAGATACCCTGACAGGACAGAACAGGCACACTGGGAATGTCACTTTTGCAGAAGCATACCTGATTCCCAGCTCTTACACACAGAAATTATTAATGATCAGACATGAATGGGTGCAGTACACTGCTCCAGGCCTGTTTTACACACGGGAACAAGGAACACCCATCCCCACTCACCACAAAACCCAGTCTGCAGCAGAGCCAGAGTCTTCCCACCCGGAGCCGCACAGAGGTCGAGGACAAAGTCATCTGGCTGCACATCGAGAGCCAGGACAGGCAGGAGAGATGCTGCATCCATGAGGTAATAGTCGAGGAACCCCAGAGCATCTGGCCTGAAATCATCAGTTTGCATACAAAAGCAAATGTTGGAGGGGAAAAGAAAGTAAAAGAGCAGTTGGAAGTGAGGATGGCGACACATGAGCCATGCCCCTGAGGCTGGCAAAGACCAGGGCGGACTGTCAGGGATGCCTCACCGTGCAGGACGAAAGCGCGTGATGTCACCCCTGGGGAAGGTGTAACACTTGATTTTGGAGGTGCAAAGTGGTGGGGCCATCTCTGCCTGGGTCACCATTTCTGCCTGCAGCCCAGTCCTGCTCTCACCAGAGTCCTCCTGGCACCCTGTGGCCGCCTCCCCCACAGCTGCACCCCGCTGCCATTGCTGCGCCTTCTGGGGGGCCTCAGAAACAAAATCAGTGGCGTTGAGCAGCTCCAGCTCTCGGGGAACATGGTCAGCAGCAGCGAAGTTGTTGAGGAGGGCCCCGTACTTCTGCTCGCAGAGCAGGGCAGCACGGACCGAGGGCCACAGGGCCCCCAGGTGCAGGCCATAGCTCGTGTCGAAGTGGTGCAGCGCCAGCCGCGTGGACGGGATGCGTGGGGCCGTGGTAGCCTTGTGGGGAAAAATAATAGAAGTGTTAAAAGGCAAAACACCTTGATACCTCCATACCCAGGATCCCCACCCAGCCTTCATGTTCTTCTGGGAGAATCCAGCATTGATTCTGTGCTGCCAGAAGTCCATGAGGCCCTTCTGGAGTGTGAGTGTGACAGGACCAGAGGGAATGGCATGAAGCTGCGACAGGGGGGTTTATGTTGTGTAACAGGAAAAGGCTTTTCACGCACGGGACGCTTGGGCACTGAAGGAGGCTCCCCAGGGAAGGGGTCCCAGCACCAAGCCTGTGTTAGTTCAAGAGGCATTTGGACAATGCTCTCTGGCACAGGACGGGACTGCTGGCAGTGTCCTGTGCAGGGCCAGGAGCGGCATCCTGAAGCATCCCTTGCAGCTCAGCGCACGCAGCGATTCCAGGGCTCTGTGGAAGGCCGGACGTGGCTGGGCACGGCCGCAGGCAGAGCGGCGGCAGGAGGGAGCAGCGAGGGGATGAGGCGGGGATCTGCACCGCGTCAGTGCGGTCAAGGGCGAGGTGCAAGCAGCGCCGTGGTGCGCCGCGCTCCGGTCCCGCCCCGGCCCAGCTCACCCACTTCTCCTTGTGCCGGTGCCGGCGCGGCCCGGCTCCCGGGGCCGCTCCCGGGGCCGCTCCCGGGGCCGCTCCCGGGGCCGCTCCCGGGGCCCGGCGCAGCAGCGCGGCCGCCGCCCGCCCGCGCCCGCCCAGCGCCGCCATCGCCGCTCGCCTTCCGGGGCGGGACCGGGGAGCGCTCGGGGCGCGGCTGGCGAGGGACCGCGCGAAAGGAGCAGAGAGTACTTCATGGGTAAACGCCCGGATTTATAAACTGGTGGCTTTCATTCCGCTTTGAAGAATAGCCGTGAGATACCCTATTTTTCCTCCTACCAAACACTGTCTCTCGCGAAAGGAGCAGGCAGAGCACGGACAGGACAATCCCAGGGTGAGCAGAACAGGCTGGTAATTCACACAGAAAGGATTTAGCTCCCCCCAGGTGACCCTGACCGAGGCTTGAGTAGGTGAACCACCCCATGCGCCTCCACAGCCATGTGGTTGGATTCTTGGGCAGAGCTGGCTGCTGCCAGAGGCTCTTCCAGGAACAGGTGACAGCTTTCCCCTGGGGGAAAGCTCGTGGGGACAAGCTTTTCTCTCCTAGAAAAGGGTCACTTCCTTTAGTCTAATTTAGTCAGAACATACTGTGTGAACAACACTGTTCTTCAGGGGCTTAGGAATAATCATTGTGGCTCCCACAGACAAACTCTTCTCCCTGGGATTGGGCTGCAGCAGCATCATGGCAGAAGAAAAATGACATTCCCACAAGTGAGGAAAACTCTCCTGCCCTTAACTGGGCTCTGACACACACTTGATTTCATCTTTACCCAGTACAAGTCAGAAGCACATGAACTAGGAAATAAACACAAGGCACTTCCACAGGAACTCTCAATGTTTAATACGGAAAATTACAGAACATCAACACGTTGGGTTTTTTTTTTTTTGCACAGCTGCACATCTTCCAGGAGCACAGAGGCAGTGACGGGCTGCCAGGAAGCCGTTTCGTTCATGCTCAGTAGGAAGGATGGACTGCAGGAAGCAGAACTGTGACCCAAGAACCGCTGGCACTGACTGTGGAAGCAGATGGACAACCATGCCCCCTTCACTTCAGCTTACTGAAAAGCTTGTGAGCAACCTGGAAAGAAAGAGAGCCCTCAGTAACCTATGGCTTAGGGATGGAAATCAACAAGGTGTTGGTGCCTACTGGTTTTCTGGGCCAACAATGCACACCTCCACAGCTGCAAAAAGTCATTCAACAACACTACTGAGGTGCTTTACAAACCTTCAGCTCAGGTTCAAAACTTTAAAATGGCAAGTACAAGACAGAAACAGCTAAGTGGCATTTGCAGGGTACAAACGCTGGGTTTGAGTTATTTAATTGTTTAGTAACGTGCTGAATCCCAGCTGGATTTATTCTAACAAGGAGAAATCAAACATTAAACAAGAAAACGGGACTGAAGAGGTACCACAGCTCCCATTCAACCTGGCAGCTGTGCTCAGAGCCGCAGCAGGGCCGCTGCACTTACGCAGTGGTCCCTGGCGTGCAGGAAGTCGAAGAGCTCCTCTGTGCACTGCTCCTCGGTCTCGGGGTGGGAGGACACCCGCTCGTTACACAGCTCCAGCCGCTCCCGCGCCTTCACGCATTTCTCTATCTGCTCGCACTGCTCCCGCAGCGTGGTCAGGGGGTCCTGCGGACACGGGGCCGCGGTGAGCACAGGGACAGCCCCGCACGCCGCTTCCCCCCGAGCCCCAGCGCTTCAGGAGGGAGCCCCGCATGCACAGCGCAGCCCGGCCTCCCCACGGAGCTCCGGACCGCGGGCCCGAGCCCCCCCGAGCCTGTTCGTCGGTGCTGACGGCCCCGGGCAGCCGCGAGTCCCCGCCGCGGCTCCCCGCCTTACCACGAGCTCTTCCTCCTCCTCCTGCGGAAAGACAAGAGAGCACAGCGTTACCGCCCGGCTGCCCGCCCGGGGGTGCCGGGCGAGCCCCGGGCCCCCGCGCTCACCTCGGGCTCCCCGCGCTGCCCCATGGCGCTGCCGCCGCACAGAAGGACTCGGCAGGGTCACCCGCCGGAACCGCCGCTGCCCGCGCCGGTAGCGGAACCGCTCCCTCCGCGGGGCGGTGCTTGGCCCGCGGCGCGGCCCTTCCAGACATGGCGGCTGGCAGCGGCCGCGCGTGTGGCCGCGCCGAGCCGGCCGTGGCTGCGCTCCCGCCGTTCCTCTCCCTCCCTCCTGCGTGCCTCGGCCTCGGGGCCGGCTCGGCCGGGCTGTGACCGCCCGTCTGTGCGCCCGCTGCTCGGCACGACCTCCCCAGCATGGCCGGCCGCTCGGGCCGCTTCCCGAGATGGCGGCGCGGCGCGGGCGGGCCGAGCCCGAGGCGGTGATGGCGGCCGAGCGGCCGCGCAGCCTGTTGGCGCTGAGCGCGGCCGCCGTCAGCCGCAGCATGGCCGCCCTGGAGCGGGACGTCTGGGGTAAGGCGCGGGGCGGCGGGGCGCGGGGCGCGGGCCTGCCCGCACCCTGCCGCACTCTGCCTCTGGCTCTCCGCAGCGCTGCCCGGACACCTCCTGCGGGGGCTCCTGCCGCTCCTCACCATCTTCCACCTCGAGCGGGCCGAGGACGCGGCGCGGAGAGCAGGTGACAGCGGCGGGGACACCGCGGGCGGGAGGGACGGGCCCCTCAAACTGACGGGGGACACTGGGGAGATGCCCCCAAAGCCGGCGGGAGGAGCCCACAGCGCAGGGACCTCAGCTGGAGAGAGGAGCGCTCCCGGCGGGACACGGCACCCCGACCCACAGCGGTCCCGGGGACACCGCGCTGTATCCCACGCCCGGACGGGCTCGGGCTGTGTCCCCGGCATCCATCGAGCTCCGGAGCAGGACACGGAGAGGGGTGAAACGCTCGGTTGATGATTCTTCCCCCCAGGCCTGTCGACACAGCCCATCTGGCGCAAGCTGTGGGACGATGTGATGAAAACCAGGCCGCCCAACTCGGAGGTGAGGAATCGCTCTGGTGGGACAAGGGGCTCGACACAGGAGCCCTGTTTCTGCTGTTTTCCATGAGGTTTTCTTTCTGGCTACCTCCAATCAATTCCTGCACCTGTTTGTAAGCGTTTGTAGAGCTCCGGACCAAGGCATGACCCTGGTAATACAAACATTTTGGGAAATGGGATTTATAAAGGAAACATAGGGTACAGCCACACCCTTCATCTCCCAACACTGAGTTTGCCAAAAGAGTAAGTTTTTGTCTTCAGAGATCCTCACTGAAACAGAGGATAAAAACAGTATCTTCTATCATGTTTACACCTACACTGGCAAAAAAAATATGCTGATGTCTTACAAAGCATGAGAAAAATAGAGAAGACAGTGAGCTTGGAGAATGGTTTTATGTACAAAAACTGAAGCAGCTTCATTGCTTCATCCTTGTAGAAGAATCATTTACAGACAACTTAATGACAGCCAGTAAATAGATGCTAGAAGAAAATTGCTGGTGACGTGGTTTTTAATAGGCAAAAAAAAAAAAAAAAAAGGCCCAGCTCCAAACCACAGAGTGTTTAAATTAGGCCAGAAAGAGGATGAAGAGAGCAATGGGGTTCACTCAGGTTTTAAAGGAACACACTGAGGAAGGATGGTGAGAACTAGAGGTGGTCTCAGTGGAGCTAGCAGGAGAGGTTTTTTGGACACCAGGTTAGCAGACAGCAATAATTTAACTTAAAAAGAACAAGAAAAAGGGATGCTGACTTTTTATTCCTACGCCCTATTGTTCTATTGCAGAGCATAACATGCTGGAGGAAGAAGTTCCTTGAAACGTTCTTCTCCAACGTCCTCCATGGTGTCTTGGACGTTTCCTCTGACTGGCGCCTCCACGACCGTCACTTTTCGCCACTGCTGCACAGCTCCCCGCACGTTTCCCAGCTCACCCTCTGCAACATGCTCCAGGGGGCTGTGGAACTCGCTGCCGAGCACAACCACAAAGTGCTTGAAAACCTGGCTGGCTCCCTGCGGGTCCTGAAGTTCCAGCACCTCCTCTCCTGTGACCAGTCCGTCAGGCGCTCGCTGGCTTTGCTCCTTCACCGGCTGATCCACCACGGCTCCGTCAGCCAGGTGTCCATGTGCTCCTGGCCTGTTCCCGACACGGTTCTTCTCGTTCTCATCCTGACCATGAGTGCTGGGTTTTGGCGCTCGGGAAATGCCCTTGCCTATCACGGCAGCCCATGTGGCCTTTGCAGAGAGGAGGACACAGCCCAAAGCCAGGAGTCAGCACAGGAGGGAGCAGAGAGGGGCTGTAATGCTGAGCAGGAAGGGAGCGGTGGTGAGAAACAGAAGAGATCCCCAAAAGATGCTGATGCTCGCATGACCTCTGTCCTCTCTGGCCCCAGAAATCATCCTCTGCAAAGCCCAGCCTGTGAAGAGACAAGCAGTGAGGTGCCCTGTGGCCACACCAGCATTCAGGGGGGTTCTTCCCCTTGTTCCAGGTCAGAGCAGCTGTCTTGTCACCCCATTCCTCGAAAGACACGCAGATGGCAGAAACCTGCAGTAGGGAGGAAACGTCGCTGCCTCAGGCGGAGCAGGGGACACTGTGTTGACCCAGAAGATCTCTATGATTTTGTTTTTACTGTTGCTAGAGAGGATAATTCAGGGTTACTGGACAAAACCAGGACCACAGAGGGAGAGACAACTGAGAACTGGACAAGTTCCATCCCAGGATCTCCATGCACTGGTCATGCTGGCTGTAAGAAAAGAGGAGGACCTGCTGGAATCCTTTCTCTGAAAGCTGCACACTGCTTCCGAAGTGTCTCCACGCTGGAATTGTTCTCCATTCCTTTGACTGGGGAGACATGTCGGACTCTGAGTAACCTGCTGAGCTCCTGGGTGTCTTTGGAAAACCTGGTTCTGTCCTACAATGGTCAGTGCTGTGAATAGGACACCTGCTCTAATGATCTGGCTTACTGCTCGGGTTTACCCTGTGTTAATTTTCATAGGAAGGGGCATTGTAGGAATATCAGTGCCCCATCTTGAGAAAGGTGTTTGGTGAGATGTTTAATGAGTGTGAGGACTTAAGGGAGAGAATGGGATCTCTCTGTCCCAGAGCAGCCCCTGGCTTTGTGCTTAAACACCTTTCAGAGAGGGCAAAGGGAAGAGCCAGATATGCATCTGCCATGCACAGAGCGTAGCTTCAGGATGTGTGGATAAAGCGGTCTGTGAGTTTAGCCTTTGACTCGGACTGCTGCTGCTCCAGCTCTGCATGTCTGCCTACACACACAGCTGACACTTTTCTGTACAAATGCTGTTCCAGGACTGGATGCCAACATCTCCTGCATCCTCTCCGGGCTCCGGGCCCTGTCCCGCCACCCAGAGTGCCGTTTCCGTGTGCTCCGTGTGAGCGACATGTTCTCCCACATGCCTTGCATGGAGCTCGTCCGCTGCATCCTGAGTGCCCTTCCCCAGCTCCACACGCTCTCGGTCAGCTTCGACCTCAAAAACCAGCTGGAGGGCAGCAGGCCAGAGGCGAGTCCAAGCTGCAGCGAGGCAGAAATTCCAGGTAGGAATCATCATTCTGAGTGATGGCAGGCAGGTAGAGCTGTAAAGGCTTTACTCAACACTGTTATGATGGTTTGTTGTTAGGCAATTACAGCCTTACCTTTCTGAGTTAGTTGTTGCAGTTTGTCCCTTCCAATCTAAGGTGTTCGGTGGAGCTGGAATCTTGGAGAAAATGTTTTATTGCTGTATCCCAACATTCTGCAACATCAGCTTTGTGCAGGGCCAGTCACAGCCTGCTACCTGTGACTGTCCATGGACTTTCCCTCCAGATCTGTAAATTGACTGTGACCTCCCATTTTGTCTGTCCCATTGACTGTGAGGCTGCAAGCCTTAGACATGCTCTTAAGCAGAGGGAAAGCATCCTTTGATCATCACAATACCACAGGAGATGGCAAAACACTACCCAATCCTTTGGATTACAGCCTGGGAGCTACAGCAGTAGGTGCTCAGCTCACAGGTCTCCCATCACCCTCACTGGCCCTTGAATTGCCAGAAAAGCAGTGAGCAAAGCCTGAGCAGTTTGGAGTGGGGTCAAGAAAGACCTGGGAAGATACTGGCTGGCCTTTGCCTTAAAGGGTGCCTTTTTATCAGGCATTGGTGAGCACAGTAGGAATTGGTGGCCCTTTGGTCTGGCAGGAATCCTGGAGTGAGTTGTGATTGACATACTCCAGGTCTGAGTTGCCATAGCTCCTTAGGGCAGGGCATGGTGCATAGGCAGTTTCTATCAATCTAAAGGATGGTGGTGTTGGGCATTGAGGCTTCCTGCTTGCTGTAGCTACACTGAAGACAGGCACTCCAGAGCAAACTCTTTGTTTTTCTTCCTTTAGAAAGCTGCCTGGAGGTGCTGGAGATCCGATTCCCCAGGGAACCTCTGCACGCTGCGTTCCTGCGGCCAGTGCTCAAGGCGTCCAAGTCCCTCCAGCAGCTGTCCCTTGACAGTGCCACACTGCCCTGCCCCCAGGAACTCGGGCTCCTTTTGGAGGTGCTCAAAGGTACTCTGCTAACCCATAGGCAGCATCACTGGGGCACACACACTGTAGCTTCCATGCTGTGGTCTTCCGTCCTGTAGCATGAAGCCAGCTTAGGTGGGTCAATCTCTTCAGCATGGACATCCTTGAAGTCTCCCGAGAAAAGGGAATGGGTGTCAACCATCCCACATGCTGTGTTATGTGGATGATCCTGCACAGCACAATGGTTCCTTTTTAATTATCCACAATCCAGCACAAATTACCCACAGTCTAAGTCAGTTTTTGGGTGTTAGCTGGTAGTTGGGTCAGGGTCTTTTTACCCCAAGGATGTGCAGTGCTTTACCTGAGAACTTGTTTTGCTTTTAGAGTGTACTTCAAATTTGAAGAAACTGAGCTTTCATGATGTGAACCTGGCTGAGCACCAGAAAGAAGTTCTGCTTTTGCTTCAGGATCCTGGCCTACAAGGTACAGCGAGCTCCTGAGTACTAATGCTTGGAAAGGTGCTGTGGGTGGCTGCTTTTGGCTGGCTGGCATTTAAGAGGGGATCTTTGAATGTGTAACGTTTAGCCAAATGTCACAGATATTTGGAACAGATCTGCAGGTGTTGTCAGAATGGGAACATGCCTATCTTTGTGCCAGTGGAGCAGGGCAGCTGCTGGTAAACCCTGCAGGGAAGTGTCTGCAGTCTCAGCTATAAAACAAAGATTTTTAACCTGCAGAGCACATCAGCCTTTAACTGAGTGAGCTGGTAGAGCCACTTGCCTGGGTGTCATCTCTGCTCTCTTCCTGACAGAGCAGAAGTGCTGTTATATGCAATCCACTGCTGGAGGAACTTTGTTCTTACATGTGGATTAGGGGCTGGAGCTGTCTGCAGAATGTAATTTTGGAATAATGTAGCACAGGGAGTACTCATATGTACTGTAAATCCATTTCTTCATAGAAATCACGTTTTCCTTCTGCCGGCTGTTTGAAAGCTCTACTGCTGAATTTTTGTCAGAAATAATCAATACAGTGAAAAGAAATTCATCACTCAAGAGCCTCAGACTGCCTGGGAACCGCCTGGGTGCGTATGCTGTGTGTGGCTGTGGGGCCTTAGAGCAGCTCTCTGGAGGGAACTCTGGGGCTGGAGTCAGCACCACTGAGAGCTGCTGACCTTAGTGCTAACTTGCCCTATGCAGGAACAGTGCGATTTAGTTCACAAAATTAGGAGCACTGGATCTATTTTTAAAGGCAAAATTTCAGTTGCATTCAGCAGTGTACCAAAGTACTGTGCAAGAATTATAGCTGCTTTTCTCTGCAGCAAATGGAAGTTCCAGCAGATCTCCAGATTTGAGGGAACATTGATCTGCTTCAGACTTTAACAGGAGCAGATCCAGCGTCAGATGCACTGCCTCTGATTCAGAGGCACAGATTTTGCCCAAGTTTGGGCAGTTTGTGTTTCAACAGCTGTTGGCAGCCACTGGAGGGATGAGAACAAGTAGAGGAGGATTTGTGTCAAAGAAGTGGAACTGAATTAACAGAAGTGATGGGCTTCTGGAATCACAGACCAAGTAGAAATGTTTGAGAAATTAACTGCAGATAAATCCAGAATATTGTTTTCTGTTAAAATAACAAAGTAAAACAGGAAAGCTTGGGATAACCTGAATATACATAATTTCTAAAACAAAGCTGCATCTGGACTTCTCAAACAAAACTGTGACCTTTCTAGGGAAACAAAACTACCCTATCTGCAAATGTTTTCTTTGCCTCCAACACTGTGCTCAGGGGGATGAACTCACTTGATGTCACTGAGGGGGACACACTGGGGGTCCAGAGGTGGGCTCTTTGTATTGCATTCAAATGCTTACAGACACCTTTTCTGGACTATTATCCCAGCCCTATGGCAATTTTTAAAACCATTTCCAATTTGCATCTACTAGTGCATTTCTCTCTTTCAGGGAATCACAGGCTGGTTGCCCTTGCAGATATTTTCTCTGAAGATTCCTCCTCTTCTCTCTGCCAGCTGGATGTCAGGTATTCTGCTGCTTTAAACATGTAATTCATTGTTTTGGGAGGGAGAGAGCTGAACTATGCTCTGACAGCAGGAGGACCTAAGCATGGCTTTGTTCCTTGAGGGAATGTGTGCCCAAGAAAAGCTCAGAGAATGCTGCAGTGGGCACATAGACCCTCAGAGACCTCCAGGATCTTGGAGACATTTCACCTTTAGAAGGAACCAAGCCCCACTTTAAAGCAGCTTTGGTTTCCTGCTCCCTTGGGAGCCTCCTCAGACACTCCCTGAGCTGTAGGTTGGGACTAACATCTCTACATATATTTATTCTTGGGCATCAGTGTGAACAGCTCTGTTCCCACTGCCTCTTCATAGCAAGGGAATGCTGTCACTGTTCCTGGCACATCCTGAGAATGCCTCTGCATTCCTTTCCTCAGCATTGGCCTTCTGTGAGAACTGCTGCTCTCTTCTTGACCCTGAATGGCCTTAGAGATAGATAGGCAGCAACCTTCATGAAGCACATGTGGGTGGCATTTCTGCAGTACTGTCAACTGCTTCGCTTGATTCTGCCCCCCATTCTTTACATCCTTGTGGCTCAGGTTGCTCAGAGTACATAGGACTTGGCAGTTTATTCAACCATGGCCACACTCCTTCAGCAGGCTTGAAGCCTGATTGTTACTGTACCTCTGACAAGATTTAAATCCAGCATGCAACTTGATATTTATTTACACATCTCTGCATGGGAATTGACCTTTTAATCTCCTCGAAATAACAGGATCTTACACATGCCCTTCAGACTTTCTCAGCAGGAAGAGATAAATGATCACTTACTGTTTTGCACTGTAGGTTGGGCCAGGTCCCTTGGTCCAGAGAGTTGACAGCTGCAACATTTTAAGGCCACAGCGACATCTACTTCAGTCAGTAGTAAGAGGTATGGATAATGAGTTTAACTAGGTAGTTGTTACCACTTTAAAAAGGTTTAAAAAGGTTTCCAGCCCTTCATACTAAATGTTGGTTTGCATGAGAAACACTTAGATTTTATACTGCTGAAAAAAGGTGCACTTGGCCTTGAAACCTCCTTAGGTACCTGCACTGGCAGTTACTAGAGGGAACAGTAATTTAAATTGCTTGAATTATAGCCTAGACTCATATTGTTTTTTCTTTTTCTTCTTTCCCTGGAAAGCTCAAATTGCATCAAACCTGATGGGCTCCTGGAGTTCACAAAGAAGCTGGAAGGCCACATCCAGCAGAGAGGGGGACAGCTTCCATTCACACACCTCCGCCTCTTCCAAAATTGGCTGGACCAGGATGCAGAGACAGCACAAGAGGCGCTACGGCGTCTCAAAGCCGTGTGCAGTGTAGTGAACGACGCGTGGGACTCCTCCCAAGCCTTCGCTGATTACGTCAGTGTCATGTGAGGGACACAGGAGCAGGAGGAAACCTGTCAGCTTCTGATTGCACAGCACAGATTGGGGGTTCTTCCCCAGTTCAAGCAGTACAGAGTTGTTCTTTCACTCTGCTGTTCATTTGAAGAAGGGTTGTGACACTGCCATGACACACCAGACCATGTGGGCTGTATTTCCAGGTGATGTAACTCTGCCATCTTTTTGAATATTATAAACGGAACATACATCAAATGAGCTTCTGAGCAAACAGTTGTTTACATCACTTGGTGTTGTGACAAATTTCATGTTGTTTCAGCTAATGTCTCGCCAATAACCATGTCCAGTGTGGGAGAGACTCAGTGACAATCGAGTTGTGGTTCTTGGCAACCGGGTCTAGGGCATGTTGTTTTTGAGGAGAGGCATTGGACAGTATCACCTGACATCCTTTCCAACTTCATCATTCTGTTGTCTGTGAAGCAACAACTCCTCCCTCCACTAAAGGGAATAGAAAACAAGCTAACAAAGCCCCTAGGCTTGACCTTTTTCCATTTGGAAAGTTGTACTTTACACCAAAAAATTCTTTATGTACCAAGTAGCTTGCTGTTTATTTGCAATCACACTTCCCTTTTCCAGTGTCTGCAGTCATTTTACAGAGGTTCTTAATAGTCTGTTATTTTGTAATATTTTTATAATAAAATTATAATTAAGACCCATAATGTACCAAAGTGAATTTTATTACTGTCATGTAATGTGAGCTCATTAAAACACTGCTAGATCAGGGAATCCTGCCCATAACAAAGCAAGTGGTTTTAGAAATTGAGTTACTGGAATAGAGCCTGATTTCCTACTGCTTGCATGATCTTTCAGGCCAGATGTTCAACATATGAGCTAAAATTTTTTCCCCAGTACAAAATCCTCTTGTTCCCAAGTAATCATCAAGGTTCACATTTCACAGCAAAAATGGATCCTGCAAGTTTTGATCAGCAACTGTAAGCCAGAGCTGTCAAAGAAAAAAACCTGACTGCACATCAAGTGCAATAAAACTCCTGGCTCAGCTTAAACCTGAAGACAAAATCTGGCTGAGTAGAAGGCACAACCACCAAAGGCAGGAGAACCAGTGCTAAATGTGATCAAGCATGCAAGGTCCCATTATTCCCAGTTCCCAAGGGGCTGTTTTTCAAGCACACAATACAAAGAAAAGGCCACAGACTCCTTGCTGCAACAGACTGAACACTTCTAAGGGCCTTGCAGCCACTCCAGAGCCACACTGTTCTACTATCCCACAGCCACACAACAGTCCAGCACGCACAGCTGCCCACTGCCCCTTTCCTTGAAAGGGATCAAAGTGGGGCAGGCTGCCACAGAGCCTGCCCTTGCCCCCACAGGGGACAGTAACCTGTTAGGGAATCCCTCGCTGCTCCTCGTGGGAGTGATGATGGAAAGTGAAGGTGACAGCAGCGTCCCACGCTGCCTTCAGCACAGAGTCCTGCAGCCCCCGCCTGTCCGCGCAGTGGTGCCACTGGGACAGGTCCGAGGTGCAGTCGGAGCCGTCGGGAGGGGGCCGCACCTGGTGCCCGTTCACACAGCGGCGACACTTGATCCTGCCACAAGGTCAGTGTGAGATCAGTGCAAGGCTCCTCTGCGGGTTCTGCCATGGGCTGTTCACAACTGCAGCCCAGTAACATTTGGCTTAACTCCCCTGGATTTTCAGTTTCTGAATTACTACTGTATTTCATTTAAACAAGTAACTACCTTCTGGTGTGTGTGACAGACCTGGGGGTTCTGTTTCCAATGGCAGTCCCTCTTCATGTTTAACCATTTGGGAATGGTCCAGCAAGAACCAGAGGTAATTCAGGAGGAGTTTCTCTTGAAAGGTGTGGGATGTTGCTTAAGGCAGATCTCAAGTGACTGCTGCTAACACCTTATTAATATTGCATCAGGACTCCTAAATTCAAAGAGCATACCATGCTCCAAAACACTCCATCCTGGCTCCCACCACAGCCACCAGTTGTGCTCAGGCTGTTTTGGAGATGCCCCACTGAGCTGTCACTTAAGGAGACAAAGAGCAGCAGCAGTCAGGCCAGCAAGGATACCTACACTGAGCTAAGCCTTGATACAGCTTAAAACTAATCTTCTTCACTTGCCTGAATTAAGAGTCTTAATTTTCACAGTGAGGCATTTTTCCTGCACTCCCTGTCCTCTTTCTGGTGGCTGTAATACATCAGGTCTCTAGGCTGGGAGAGAAGGGCAGACAATGGAGAAGAGTATTCTTTTTAGCTGCCAGAACAGCACTTGGGCTGGCTTTCTGAATTCTTAGCCAATGGAGCAGCCCTAATATGGAAGCAGTTCAGCATTTGTTCACCAGAAAAAGAGCAGTAAGGAAGGACCAAGTTAGGCTCCACCTTGAACAGCTCTGATCAGTTTCCCTTTTCATTAGCTGCAGTATTTCAGTCTCCAAAACAGGCAGCTACAAGATAGTTTGCTCACTTGTCCGGCCAGCACAGCTTTTCTAGATAACAAAAAGGGAAGACAGCAAGGAAGTGCTCAAGTCTAGGTGGTTAACAGCTTCAGAAGCAGAAACACTTGAGACTTACTCTCTGGACTTCCTCCTGCTGCCTGGGAGACCCCTGAATTACACAACTAAACTTGCTATCCCAGCCATGAGTGACTCAGAATACTCACTTGTCATGGGTGTCACTGGTGGTGGTCTCATTCAACGTGAAGAGCTCCTTCAGCTCCCCAAGGGAGAAATGCCTTTCTACATCCTGCTCTTCATCCACCACACAGCTGCTCAGGGCTTTCTTGTGGGTCTGGCGCTGGAATATCTTCTCCTCTATGGTCCCTGTCTACAGGCAAGTCAGAGATGAAGCACAGATAGAACATTGGTGTTAAAGAAGCTCTAAATGGGAAAAGTGTCACAGATAAATGGCACTAAGCTTTCAGGACCACACAGTGCCTCACCAGTACCAGTACAGGTGACAGGCAAGTTTTAGTAGCTGCACTCCAACTACGTGTCTCTGTTGCAGATCTAACCCAACTCTGCTTCTCTTTCCCTGTGGCTGCAGGAGTGGATCCAGTCAGATACAGATAAGGAAGAGGTGGAACTGGCATTCATGGCTAAAGCTCACACACTGCACCAGGATATGCTGACAGGAAGGGATAGGAGCTAAGCAGCTACAGCTGCTCCCTGACAAAAAAGCCCAACTACAACCTCCCCAAGAAGCAGAAACAAGGTCTAGCCCTGGGTGACGTGAGCATCAGCACCGTTTTCTGGTTCACCCACACACAGATCAATCACATCCTGCCTGGAGGGAGATGTCTGCTTCCAAAACAGATGTACAGAAAGCCCAGCATGCTGTATTTCCAAGGCAAAAATCTAAGAGCAAAATGCCTATTTTGCAAACAAATTTAACACCAAAGAGGGGGGTGATTAGTCATGATTTGCAGACTGATTTCCTATTTCTAAAAGCAAAGGAGCTCCCTTCTTCCAAGTGCAGCAAGGTCAGAGAAGAACTCCATTAAGAAAAGATCAACAAAAATCAACAAAAATGTCTGTTTTCTCAAAGTAAAAATAATAATTGACCAAGGAACCTAAGCTTACACAAAATATCCCAAACAAAACAAAAAAACACACATAGAAAAAACACCCAACAACTTCCCCCACCCCCGAAACAAAAAGCCCCACAGTCTGAATTAATGAGAGGTGAACAAGGGCAGAGGAGACATTTCTAAGCAGTGATCACTGCTGGCACTGCTGGACAAAGTGTTAGAGCAGCCTGAAAAGAGCAGTCTCCTTCATGGTTTTCCTCTACAGAGCAGCTATCCCATCTGCTCACTGGCAGCTCCATCCCAAATGCTGCTGGTAATTCCAGGAACGTACTTGCTGTTTCTAAAGCACACGTACATCCAACTAAAACAGACTGCAGCCTGACTGAAAAACAGCAACTTCTGCATCAGACACCCCATGAAATTAAAGAAGTCAAATGCCTAAATGACTTCAAAGGAACATCTTATCTGCAAAGCCACACTTGTTTCTATTTCTCAGAAGCCAGCCACTACTAGAAACCAAGGGCTGCAGTAATGACCCTCCAGCTAGAACCTTCATGGTTTTCCATGGCAACACATCTAAGGGTAGGAAGCAATTAAGTTCCAATCAATTCTGGTCACCAACACAGAGTTCTTTCCCTTCTGGCCCCAATCACAGCAGCTGCAGTCTGGGCTGGCACCCAGGTCTTCATGCTGAGGAGGGAAGAGGAGTTTTCCTCACCGAGAGCAGTCGGTAGATGTAGCACATCTTCTTCTGGCCATCCCGCCACACGCGAGCCATGGCCTGCTCGTCGTTGGCTGGGTTCCAGTCTGGGTCGAACATCACCAGCCTGTTGGCTCCAATCAGGTTCAAACCACAGCCACCTGCTTTGCTGCTTAACATGAAGATGAACTCGGGGCTCTGGAAAAAGGCAGGCTTGGATTAGACTGCAGAGGCAGCCATGCTTTTACTCCCAGCATTCAGAGCTGGCAGGAGAGCTGCTCACGTCTGGCAGGTTCTACTCACCGAGGGGCTGTTGAACCGCTCCACAATCTTCGCTCTCTTTTTAATGGACATGGTGCCATCCAGCCGGACATACAGATACCTGGAATACAGAGCATTTACTACAACCAGATGCTGCCATCTTTAGAGCATCCTACTTAAAAGAGAAAAATCTGTCACCATCAGCCTTGTAACAACAGAATGGACTTTAGAAATGTTAGCAGAGGGCCACAGATTTTCTGTTGAGTTACCCCAGCAGACAAAGCACAAGCTGCATTGGTTCCAATTCAGGAACACCCTGAGCTAAAAGACAGATCACAAGTTCCTGCTGAGAGAAAAGGGTAGAAATAGCCAGTTCTTTTACAGTATAGGCAACAAGTACAGTCTAGCAGGATTAAAGCAGTGAAACCCAAAGACAAACCTTCTGCTCCGGCAGAGCTTTTCAAATAGATCCAGTGTCTGAGTGTAGTTAGACACTAAAACCACCTTGTCATTACTGGTGCTTTTGGTAACAGCAAGGATGTAATCCAAAACCAGCATCTTTCCTGGAAAAAGAAAAAAAAGGAAAGAAAGAAAAAGCTAGAGCAGATTTCCCAAATTGTAGACCCTGGAGGGGCACTTGGTAAGATGCTAAATACAGTCTTGCGATTGCCTGTGTTAGGCAGCACATCTGTACTGCTGAGTTCCACCATACCTGAAAGCTGGGGCTCCACAGATTTGGTGCTGTAGCCAGAAGGGAACAAGCCCAGGGCTCCCATAAATCCTTCTTCCTCTTCTACACACTTATCATAGATAAGAGCAGGATCTGAAGAACAAACAGAGCTCAGAGACTCTGTTTAGAGTGCACAAGAGAGACCAAAAAAGCTTCACCAACAGTGCAAAACCCAAACCCATGTGAACAACTCACGATTACAGAGCTTTTTCAAGGATGTGATGGAAGAGAGAGATGAAACACTGATTTTGCCCTCCTTCAGCTCCTCCACTGGCTTGGCTTGCTTCAGGAAGTTCTTGTACAGCTCAGTCTGTAGAGGTGTCAGTCTGAAAGACAACAGGAGCTCTGCAGTCCCAGCCTGCAGCCAAACAAATGCAAACAAACCCTGCTCCATCTACACAGAGTTTTTCTGAGCTGCCTGCTACAGCACAAGCAGCCTAGAACTGCCCCCAGGGCTGCTGGTAGAGTATTGCTATCTTCCAGAGCTGGAAGAGAAGCTTGCAGAGACTGCACAGCCCAGGGCTCTGCTCTACACAGCTGCCCAGAGTTCACCAGCTGGTTGGCAGAACCACCAGTTGTGGGTTGTGGCTTCAGGAGGAAAAGCAACATAATTTCCAATGGCTACAACATCATTCCTAGAACGAAGCATCACCACAAGAATTGAAGGGCTTATTGCAATTTTTCAGTCCTTCCTGTTGCTTCCACTAGTTCCCAGACACAGCAGATGCTTTTTGGTACCTGCAGCAGACCACCTGTTCAATCTTCACTGGCAGGTATTTGGACAGGATGTCTGAAGTTCTCCGAATTAAACACCTGCAGAGAGAGAAATTAAGATCAGATACTTGGATGACTCTTGGATCACTTTTACTGATAAAACTGTTTTATCACTATGATTTTTCATGTGGTCAATAGACAGTCCCTTTGATATTTCTTCTCCAAAGGTCTGTGACAGTCCAATACATGGCAGAGGCCAGACACTCACAATCCACATCGTGTACAGAGCCCCATATAAACCATTGTCTTTGCAAGGCCTCCAGTGTGGTTCATGGAGGGATCAGACATGATGCCACCTACACAGAGAGAGCTCAGTCACAAGAGAAACTCTGCTCTCCCTCAAATTACCAGCAGTATTTGCAATTTGAGGTACAGCAGACCAGCAGCATGGACAGCAAACAAGTACAGGGATCAACCACCACAAGCTGTGGGCATAACCCAAAGTACAGGCAGGCAACTCCCCATTTAATAACTCAGTAGCAATCCTGACCCAAGATGGGCTCCTGGCCTGGCCCAAGATTCCAGCAAAGCACATATCCTTTGGCCTCTGGAAATGCCCCATGGAGCAGTTTAGCCACACTTCAGAAAAAGTGGAATGGACTAGAAAAAGTGCTGAGCTGAGCAACCAGAGTTAAGAGGTGCAGAAACCCAGTTCTGCCAGGAAGCATCAAAAATATGTTACAAAACCTATAGAAGAAAGACAGCAGAGATATATGACAACTCCAAAATCAGTAAAAGATTGGTAAATAAAAGAATAATCTGGTCTCTGAACCCATAAGCAGCAGGATGAAAACTAATAGGCTTAAACTGCAGTAAGAAAGATTTATGCTACACATTAAGAGCCTCTTCTAATTGCAAAGACAGCAGTGCCCTGGAAAAGGTGTCATAGGAAAATTGCAAGGTCTTCAGTGCTGGGTGAGGGTTAAGAGATGGTTTAGGTCCTCAGTTCTAGCACCTTCTACCTTAGGACAGCAAGACTGATTAGATGCCTCCTCCAGGGCCCTTCCAGCTTTACCTCTATGATTCCAAATTCTTTGCATCCCTGTCCCATTTGCAATTCCCACAAAATTCAACAGATTAATCTGTTACTATTTTTTTTGCTTTGTCTTCCCTACTTGTGTATCATGACTGTTGCACAATAAAGAAAGGACAAAGACTTCAACAGAGCCAGGCACAGGCATTCGCAAACACACCTTTACATCCATTTTTCATTAACTATAAAAAGAAATAAATGCACCTCAAGAAGGAATAAGCTTTTCTCCTCCCAACCTTTCCTTTTTCTCAGGCTTCTGCAAGCTGATCTGAGTCAAGGTCAGGACTGTCTCTATACAGTGACTCTACTTACTGTGAAATTTAATTTACCGTACTGTGAACTGCAGGATTGTATTTGTGATAGCTGCAAAAGATCGGATAAAAAACCCAAAACAAACCAAAGAACCTAAAACCACCTAACAAAAGCCACAAACAACAAACAATCAGAAAAAAACCCTGAAGACACCAGCAATGCTGAGAATTCAAGAGTCTTTTCTAGAAAGTTCTTAAAGAGAGACAAGCAATTGCCAGCAGATACGGATAAATTGGTTATATTCATGAAGAGAAAACAGGTTTAAACAAATACCACAAATCAACCAAAGATAAAGAAGACAGCCCTTCACATCACAGAGGTGCTTCTTGGGGATCAAAAGTCCCATCAGTCCCATCTCTGAAACTTATAGTTCGTCCTATCAGCCCTACAGAGCCAACAAAACTGTGTAAGTGTGAGCTGGGCTATTCTGTGACTTGGGCAATCCACAGCAGAATTGAGTGACATTCCTTATGTGCCTTCTGCTCCTCAACATCTGGGCCAGATGGATCTCAAGTCTGATCCAGTCCACATTGTAGATAACATAAATAAAAGGATGCTGCCTGATTATTCAGATCCCAGGAGAAAACAGAAACATAGGAGTCAAATAATAATTCAGTATCTGAGAGTACTGCTTGGGAATGATTGCAGCTGACTGTGCCATATCAGTTCCATTTATCAAACTAAAGCTCCATCCTGTGTGGATTTCTTGCTGAATAGACATAACAGGCAAGAGAATTCATTACAGCTACAACTGTAATTTGGAAATACAGCAGGGCTTATGCAAAAGCTCTGCAAAGAGAAGAGGGATGAAGTTCACCTGTTCACAATACTGATCAGCTCTTTAAGCCTCTCTTCTCCCTTGTGTCGCTCAGCTTCACTTGCATCTGCATCTCTTCCTTTCAAGATGGGCATTTCAAAATGTCTTTTAAATTCCTGTGCAGTTCCTGTATAAAACAGAAGTGAAAAGGTGGTAACTACTACCAAAGAACCTTTGATCAGCACCCCACAGCCACCACACCCCAAATGCCAGGCCCAGCAGATAAAGCAAACCCTCATCCCATCCATAAGATTGGGTTTTTTTCTAGCAAATAGACTCACACAGGACAGACAAATCAATTTAACAGATAATCATTTTGTACTCCAACAACAGTGCAAAGCTAAAGGTCACAGATTTTTACTAAAACAGTCACACACATACTGCTTTTGCTTATATTCCAGTCATACTTTTATTCCCAGATTTTGTCCTTGCAAACAACAGTACAGGCATTATCTGTGCCTACTCCAAAATTATCTGTAATCAGTTACTTATTACTGGCCACAGGCTGAAAGTGGGAAAAATGCCTACTGAGTGCATGCAGCTCTGCTGCAGTAGTTACACCATTAACCTCATCTCACAAAGAACGAACTGCAAGTACAGGGAGAGTACTCTTGCCCAAAGTACAGGTCAAGGGGGGCAGGTGAAAAGCCCATCAGCTCCCTGTAATTACTACCCAAAATTGAAGCACACAGAAAAAGCAGGTGTAGAACATCTACCACCCCATTCCATCCTTTCCTTGAGAATTCCTGGGGGCAAAACAGCCGAACAGAAAAAGACACAGCCCAAATTCTGCCTGCAAGACTAAGAATCTGATTAATTGTGTTTAACTAGAGTTGGGCATGCCCTAGAATGAATAAGAAGCCTCTTGGACTGGATGCCCAACAACCTCAGACTATTATGGGTGATGAAAAAAGAAATAATTTACAGTAGCACTCAGTTTCACATATTCATTTTACCTTAATTGATTCCCCTTCCAAAATACCTGTTAGACAGGTTTACTTTGCATTAGAATCTTGTTTAAACAGAGCTCAGATGATACATAGCCTCTAGGACAAGGCACACTGACCTAGGCTTTCTGGATACAAACTGAAAGAGACTAAGTCTCATAGAATCACAGGATGGTTTGAGGCGGAAAAGACCTTAAGAGACCATCTAGTTACAAGCCCCTGACGTGATTTTTTCACAACATCTCAGTTGTTGCTTTTGCTGGCATTGAGGGAAGCCTGGCTAGCACCTTCCCCTCCCTCCCATCTCCCACATATTCATCTCTTACCCAGGATGCCCGAATTGACAAAGTGCACCAGGCTGAAATACTCCAGCAGGTCATTCTGAATAGGCGTGCCCGAGATAAGGACTCGTCGAGGTGTGTTTAGGCTGTTGAGAGCCTGATAAGTTTGGTTTTCAGAGTTCTTCAGTCTGTGGCCCTGTAAAAAAAAACAGAGAAAGGAATAATCCTGATAAATCCAGTGGCCCTTTTAGGAAGCAGCTTTAAGAGCCATATCAACACTGATAAAAAGCATCTGGCCACTTTTTCCATTCCTGTTAGTGGAGTAAGTGTTGCAACAGACTTGTTTCAAGGACAAGGATCTAGTGAAAAACCTGTAGCCATTACGTGAGGAAACAAAACATTACAAGATTCCCAGACCAAGAATATCGGAGCTCCACCCAGGCAAGAAAGTCTACCATGAAAACAACCATCACACAATGTAACTCTAAAAACTGTTTCCTGATCTAAGATGGGAATGTTTTCAGCTATCAACACAAGCACTGAACTCTTTACCAGTAAAATTGTTTCACTCAAGGTCAAAGCCACAAACCACTCAGACCACCTATACAGAGGATTGCCACTTTATTGGGCACTAATAAAAAGAGGTTCTTCACCTCTTACAGTGGTACTCTGAATACAGGCCCCATTTCTCATGCCTGGGAAAAGCAACGTTATTAGCATCTGACTACTGAATAGGACAAAGCACAAGTGACAAGGTGCTTTTCATGAGTGCCAGACTGCAGAGGTGAGTATTTTTGGGAAATGCATAGAAGACACAAGGCCAAGGACATGGGTTCCCAGATTTCTTAGGCGCTAGCCTCATTCCAGGGGCACTGAGAGGTGTGGGCAGTCATGGACTTGTAGATAAAATGTTTATGGGAGCTACACTCCTCAGGACTGAGTGAGTGCACTCTTTTTAAGCCTCTCTCTGCATTGCTCTAGCAAATACAAAGCCAAACCACTGGGTGGCATCCCTCTTTAATAAATTCCTTCTACCCTGCAACAGAGGACACCTCAACCCCTGCCAGGCCCCAGCCTGATCGTTTCAAGGAGGCAGAGGCCACTTGTTTTATTTTGTCCTTCAAAGCATCTCTGGCTCTCACTACCTATAACCACAAATAGGGAATGACAAATGAAAAAACAACTCAATTTCAGCCATGTGAAAGCAGAGCTTGACACACACCAATGCATGAAAACCAGTAAGCCAGGGCACTTCCAACAGAGACAGGCATAGACCTCCTTTCTGGTATGTATTTCACATGGAGAGGGACCCATCAGGGACCTACAAGGGGATGCAGTTATCACCAGCTGGATTTTCTTCATATCTTGGCTCATGAAGACACCTGTCCCATTCAGGCTTACACAGTATGCTTGATCTTAGAGCCTCTTAGAAACACCAGAATGGGTGTTGTCCATAGCTATGTCTTGTATCCCATTGTCCACTCGCCTTTTAGTAAGCAGATAAAGTTTCACCCAGATGCCGAAAAACACCAGGAACAGATTCCCCTTAAAGGTTCCCCCGTACCTCATCACATATGACCAGCCCAACGCTGCCCTTCTGCAGCACCTCAGCGTGCAGTCGGAAGGTCTCATAGGAGATAATCAGGATGGGTGAAGGCACTCGCACTCCATGCTGGCTCATAAAGCCAACTGCAGATGGGAAGGGGAAAAAGGAAAAGTAAGGGAAAAAAAGGATGAGGAAAACTAACAGAAAACGGGTTAAATGGTCAAAATATTTGCCTTAAGAATGTATGAAAACCCTTCCACCCATATATACCCATTCTTCTTTCCCCACAACTATTCCTATTTCCATGTCCCTTCTGCCTCGTTTCCTGGAATATTGGGACTACCCTAACACCAGACTAAATTTGGATTAATGACAAAAGATCAACTATTACCAAAAATGCAAGGGTCAGATCTAAACATGTGAGTGGAGAGACAGCCATCAGTCTGCAGAGATCCAGTGACTGCTCAGAGATGTTCAGGAGCTGCTGCAGCCTTCTTCCAATGCAAGATTTTGACCCCAACCAGCCGAACACCCAGACTGAAAACATTTCTGTACCTAGTTTACGGTCAATCTCTTCTTTGGAGCCTCCATCAATGGCCAGTGGCTGGATCCTTCCCCCCAGCCATTTCTCTACTTCATTGTACCAGTTTCTCACCAGGCTGGAGGGAGACACCACCACGGCTTTCTCAATTTCAGGCTTGCAGTCCGGGCTTTGCCGGAGAAGCGTCCACATGAGCGTGATGCACTGGAGAGTTTTGCCCAGCCCCATTTCATCTGCCATGATACAGCCATGGCTCCCAGGGATCCGCCGGCTCGTCACACAGTCCCAGAGGAATTTCACCCCCTGCCAAAAAATTGTTCTTTCAGAGCAGGATGGGGACATCAGCACAGTGACAACTTAATTACCACAATGTACAGGACTGATAGCACAACAGCAGATCTGTGTAGCACACACTGGGGACATGCAATGCTCTAATGAGACAGGGAAACCACCCGAGGCACAGCTAAAATGCTGCCACATCTGGAGTGAAACAGCACTACTGGTGCCAACATGTACCTCACAACATGCACAAAATCTTGCTACATTTTTCTTGTACAATTCTAACCAGCTTCCAAACATGAATTCCAGAGATTTCTACCCTTGGCTGCATTAGACAGGGCCTGACCATGAACTAACATGCATCAATAATTTCAAAGAGGTTTATCGTCTTAACACCACTAAATCAGGTAATTTACAAGAATCAGAGTAAATAGAGTTGTTTCTGCTGCCTGAATAATTCCCAGAACACCATCATCAGCCCTCATCATTTCTGCCTAGAAGTAGTGACTCACCTGGGGGCTCAAGGTCCAAAGCAGATTTAGCTTTATAGAAGACACAGGGCTGAGGTTTTAACCTATATCACATGGTGGGAGAAGAGCTCAGCCCTGCATTAGGCCCTGACACATCACTGAGAGAGATAAAGGGGGATGGGGTGGCAGAAGACAAAAACTTCAAAATGTTCTTGTACCATGTGATGATAAGAGAGTCAAAGAAATCCAGGGCATTGTGCTGGAAATGTACAAGCTAAACACCTGCAAGGATTCATCCTTTCTACTCCACTACTTAGGACTTGAAGATGGAGCACCTTGACCTGCACTTTCAAGTAGTTTTCTTTCTTAGACTTTTAGTAACAGGCTAATGGAATTTATTTAAGCCAGCTGAACAATTATGAACTACATTACTGACTGTAAGACTGCATTTTGCTGCAGAACCAGCACTTGGGCAAAAGTCACAACAAAGTTGGAGCACAGCTACATAGCAGCCTCAGCTGCATAGGAATCTTAGCAGGCAGAGACTTATTAGTCAGCCTAATCATCAACATTATCATCAACATTTATCTGTCAAAAAATAGTGTGCCTAGGATACCAACATAACTTTGATTACTTGACAAAAGTAGCAGCAGGCAGCAGCTTACCCAAAACCAGAGTGCCTCCAGCTATGTAGCCAGAGATGGGCATGACACCAGGTCACAGGTGCATGATGAGATCTGAGATAAAACTATAAGCCATGAGCAGTCTACTATGCTCTCATAGCCATCTGAAGATCTCCCATGCAGGGACACATCTAGCTTTGCCTGCTTAGCCTGCAAGATCAGCAATCACAGCTTCCATCTGTGCTTCCTCCAGGCTTCAATGATAATATACTGCATCTGGGATGAACTTCGATCTGCCCAGAAGCCTACATCAGATACTTGGAGACTTGTAGCCACTGCTGCCATGTTAAGTGTTGCACATATTTGCAATATAAAATGTTTTTGGCAGTCTCCACCATCAAATTTCAAGTTTGCATAGGTCAGGCACAGCTCACACCTACCAAGGCCAGTCTCCAAACAAAGCACACTGAAGCAGAAACCTACTCTACACTTACTTAGGAACCATGGTACCAGAAATTGGAGCCTCAGTATTTCCTAGCTCAGGGACTGCAGATCCAATCAATTCTGCTGAGCAGTGAAACAGTGATGGCCAGTTTGTCCCACCTGACTCAAAACTGGGCTGCAATATAATTTATTGCTACTATGTCCCATCACCTTCCACACTGAATTCCACCCAGCAGAGCTACATTTCCAGACTTCAAGGTAAGTAAAAGCAGGACTTTCAGCCCTGACTCTTGCTTGAAGAGGGACAGTAAGTATCTTGAGCATTCAGGCTTCTCAGAGGATGCTTAAAACAAATGCTTCACTTGGTATTTGCAACAGACTAGAGTCTGTTAAGACTGTCAGTCTGTGAGGTGTGTGCAGACCTGTAGCAACTCCAGCAGAGGAAATGTGGCTTTTTGAAATGGAGCAAATCCTCAAGCCACACCCTCAGGTCTCAATGGAAAACTTACTTCTCTCTGATGGGGTCGTAAAACACGGCTGAGGATAGGATCCACCACAACATGGACAGGTGCCTTGTCCCTGCAGGAGGCAGTCAAGGAAGAAGAATGTGATTGAGGAATTTGGCACATGTTTAGGTTTTGTTAAATCTCACTGCTATACTGAGGACTCTCCTGTGGCACAGGGGAAGCAACTTCAAACGAGAAAGTGAAAAATTGATTAATTCAACTTTGAGAATGAAGTTAAGAGACCTGCCCACAGTCTGTAACATCCATGAAACCACGTATGTGGGCTGTGGTTAAAACAAGGGCAGAATGTGATTCAGAGACACAGTTAAAAAGTCAGTATTGTTTTTCTTGTTTCTATAACAGTATGATAACTAAATTTCTGGAGAAAGAAAGCCCTCCCTCTGTCCCTGAAGATTCAGTTGACAGCCTTTTTAAGTTATAACAATAGCACAAAAGGAACTACTTCAGAATAAAAACCAGTAGGCAGCCTAACATTTGACAGTCATCTCCCTTTGCTTGTCCTTAGATGCTGATGTTTCCTGACTAACGACTAAGCCATAAGATTTTCTAAGCAACTTTTCCATGTGTGTATGCTCATTCCCTGCAACAGGTTTAAATTTTTGATGCATGAGAGATGGAACAGTCAGTGAAAGAACACAAACAACCCAGCATGGCTACATTCCTTCTTTGACTGGAACCATACCTGAACCAATCCAGGCAGAATACTTGGAATCTAAATCCCCTTGATGTTCAGACCCCAGCTCAAACACATTTGGGAGAAAAGCACATAAACCTACACCCAGAAAGAGGTCAGAGCTGCAGCATTCATGCCAGATGATGACTCACTTGTCTATTTTCAGCTGGTCGTGGGCACTCAGCACCGGGGGCTCGTACAGAACCAGAGCTCCCTCCTCAAATGGGTCATGGAGAGGACCTCTCAGTCCTGCCCGTTTGACTCCCAGCGAGCGCAAGCCCAGGGGCCCTGAAATGGAACAAAGGCACAGCTCAAACAACAACATCTTCCTGGAAGCAAGCAGAGCCTGGCAGCAGAGTCTGATTACACTTAGGAACAGTGAATTAATTGGGTGCTGGAGTGGAGGTGCACACACAGCTGGTGAAGACAGCAAACCTAAGTGGGGCCGTTGTTTGGCAGCACTCTGGCAGCACACAGTGGGAAGCTCTGCGGCAGGAGAAAAGAGAATGAACAAACAGAGGCAATGAAGGAGCAATGGCACCGCTTACCCAAGGTGGTTGTTCTAGTTTTTTGAAAGCCAAGGAGAACTCTAGAATGTAGATCTCAATAGCCCAAAAAATACACTCCTATATACAGAATATGCTGGGTGAAATTCTCTTTTGGGGTCACCTAACCCAGACTCAGCTGGAGTTATATCTTTGATGCAAGGTCAGGAACTGATCTTTAACAGTGATGAAGTTCTACAGCACCACAGCCAGCATCATATTGTCACTACCAGCCCTGGGGTATTATTTTGTCTCTGCTGAGCAATAATAGATGCTTGGCCTTGGAGCCAACTTCTGTGAAAAGCAGAAACCAAGCATGAGTCCCTTTTCCTAGTACTGTGTTTTGATGTCACAGTTTTGAAATAGAGATGAACACAAGAACATACATAAAAATCCCTTTTCCCATCAAAACTCAGGCAACTGTGCTCCCAGGATTGATTTTGCTTCAAGAAGACTCAGTCTATTTGTCCACTGTTTACTAAAAAGCTCCTTGCAAAACAGGAGTGTATCACAAGCTGAGGCAGCAATGCACACACAACAAGAAAGAGCACAAGAAACAGCCCCTTTTCCCAATTAAGAGAGCAAGGTACCAGCCACAGAAAGCAGCTTTTCCAGTTACAGTTCTGTTTGAGCCTCCTGATAAATCCGCTTCTCCAGAAGTGAGCTTTGCCAAACTCTGTCAGGGCTTGTCACTCCATATTCAGTGGCTGCTTACAGACATTTTTATAACTCAAGTTTGAGTGAAATTGGTTGATCTGCATTTGAGTTTTTCAGCTGGAGGGTGAAGGGCAAGCAGGGGACATGAACAGGCCCATTTGTTTCTGAGATCTTATGTTTCACTGATTCAAACCAGCTGAGGCTTTGAACTTCAAAATTATCTCGTTTTGAAGATCACCTTGAGGCTCAACACTCCAAGCCAAGTAGAAATAAAACTGGCACAAACAATCTTTTTCACCAGAGCCTTCTGTCTGTTAGCATCATTATTTAAATGATAAACCTTCGTGGCTTGGAATTCATTTTGCTTTTGTATTTGTGATACAGTGTAAAATCTCCTGGCACTACATCAAATACATAGCAGTAAGACTATAAAATCCAATTCTGAAATGTAGGATTATCCAAACTAAACACTAGTAAGAAATATGAAGACTTTGCTAATATGCCAGTATTTTTCTTTCAAAATTAAGTCAGGATTTCTGGAACATATGCATCAGTGCAAAAAATAACAATAATCCCCACAGATATATTTGACAAGCCTAAGCATCATCTGTTTCACCCAAGTCAGCCAATCTAGACAATCCTTAAACCTCCTCATCTTACCTTTATAATTTGGAATGGGGACTTTGAAGGGTTTGGACAAAATACTGCGGATAAAAGCCTCCTAGGAATTCAGAAAGAAAACACATTTCAAAAGTCTGAAATCAGAGATTGCTCAAGAATGCAAGTCCAGGACATTTTTTGAGAACTCAGTTTTGCCAAGTACTCAGAGTCCCTCTATTTAATCTACTCAAGCTTCAACTCCAACTACTTTCAAGACTATCCAAAAGGAAGAAAGTAACAATTCAGCACAATTTCCTCCACCACTTCTGCTTTTCAAAACTATTTTCCTTTGGGTTTTCTAATACATGAAATTGATTTTTCATAGTTCCCCCATCTTCCTAAATCCACCAGCTTTATTCACTTCTTTAAAACTTATTGCTGCCCCCTGCCTTGATAATTTAGTCAGGCAACTAATTTCCTGTGAAGGAGCTGGGCTACCACTGCAGGAACATCCATGCTGGATCAGCAAGCACCCAGCTAGTCCAGCATCTGGCCTCCAGCAATGGAAGCCCAGAGAGAACTGGTCAGGCAGTCAGCATTTGACTCACCTGGGTGGACAGCAACTCACACCTCTGGGTACTGTCCTTCACCTGGGCCTCACAGAACCCCCTCATTCAGGATTTCCACTCCAGCAAGTTCTCCCACCACAGCTCCTACAACATTCAAGGGCTGGAGCTGGCCAAAAGCCTCTCCAAAAAGACTTCATGCCTGCATAATGCCTCAGTTTAAAAGGGGGCATGGAGGCACTGGGAATTCCTTGCTGAGTGAGCTGTGTGTGTAGCAGCAGCCATCCCACTCACGTGCTGACTGCTGTCCAGGCAGTGGGGTCTGTTGGTCAGCTGAGCCAAGGGTTTGCGGAAAGGTGACCGGTAGCATTCTCCACTCTCTGTCTCAGCAGCTGCCTTCTGCCTCTTCCGGCCCTGGAGAACAGAGCCAGAACCAAACAACTCAGGGGCAGCTGGGGAGAGCAGAGATCCTCTGCAGCCACACTCAGTAAGCACCAAAGCACACAGACCATCGCCCGGGCAGCCGAGCAGCTCTGAGCACACACAGCCACCACCCACCCCTGCTGCCGCAGTACTCACACAGCAAGGTCACTGAACCTGAAAGTTTAATTTACATGAAGCTTAAAGCATTTTCCTAGTTAAGAAAATAGCTACCAGTTTCTAACCTGTAAAAGGCTTGTGCATGCTAGGATTTGTCCTGTCCCGCCGCTCAAATGCAAAAGCAGAATTAAGAAAAGGAAGGGTCAGCAGCATGGAACAAACTACATCAAAGTCCCCAGAGGCTCCACAGCACCTGGTGTTATGCAGGTGGAAGGCCTTGCACTGAACCCTACATTTCAAACACTTAGAAAAGCATGAAAATATATAAGTTATTGATCTGTTTCCTGATTTAACACAGTCCTCTCCAGCATAAGGCATGGTTTCAACCACCTGCTGGCACAGAAAAATAAATCTCACATAAAACATTATGTGAGACTCTTTAACCTGTAAAACATAGAACATTACTGTAAATTAGGATTAGGGCTGGGATTTGTGTCATTATGAATGCCTAAACAAGGCCTTTACTGTCTCTTACAGATAATCGGTGAAACTGATCCTCCCGTGCCCTGTTACAAAAATATGCAACATTCTGTCATAAACAGCCTATTCCTAGTTACGCAGTTACCCTTCCTTTCACACAGCACTGGAAGCTCTGACAGGGGTAAGTTTTTCCATAACCACGAAGCACACAGTGTACACACTCAAGTTCTTCCACCACCACAAAACTTTAGGGCAGCACAAAGCGGGGGCGCGATGCCCAGAGGAGGCTCCGGCACCGGGACACAGCGACTTGGACACACCCAGATCTGCCCATGGCTGCGGGGTCACATCCCGGGACCCCTGGCTCACCGTCGGGGGCTGCCAGTCCTCCTCCTCCTCCTCTTCCTCATCTCCATCGCCCGCCTTCCTTTTGGCCAGCTGGCTGGGGGCCAGGCTCCTCCTCTGGAATAGAGGCACAACACACACACACAGAGTGAGGGGCCGGGAGGCCAGGCACAGGCACAGGCACAGGCACAGGCACAGGCACAGGCCCAGGCCCCCGGTTCGGTTCGGTTCGGTTTCCCCCCGCCCCTCACCCACCATCGCCTCACGGGAGCGCGCGGACGCGGTAACGGCCCGCGCGCGCGGCTGGCGGGAAAACCGGAGCCGGGCCGGCTCCGCCCCGCCCCTACAGGCGTGGCCAAGCGAGCGCCGAGCAGCACCAGAGCCGCATCGACCCGCTCGGGGCTCCGCGGAGACAGCAAAGAAATACAACGCACTGCTTTTAGATATATATATAGCAATAAGAGGAGTTGAGATTTATCATGAATTTCTGAGAGAGAAAAAGGAAAAAATAAATAATAAGCGATTTTTTTTTTTCTGTCCAAAGCCAGATCTGCCGGGTCTGCTCCCTTCCAGCAGGAGCAGTGCTGGCCTGCAGAGGTTGTGCCTCAGGAGAGTCGGGTGTGAGACTGTAGCAGGGAAATCAGTCCGAGGGAATAAACAATTGTTATTTGTAGTAAATATAATTCGCGCCATTCCTTGTATGAAATATGTAACATTGGATACTTGTTAGATTATGCCCGTTTGTATTAGTTGCTCCCCCCTTTGCAGGCGAGACTGGGTGTATACTGGAAACTGGTTTACAAGTAAAAGATGTGGCTCAGCCAGGAGATGGGCCATGTCTGGACTCCAGGTGTTGATCATGGGTGCTGATCATCACATAAACGGCCCAAGATGGATATCATGGAAATCCTCAGACAGATCCATGTGAATGCAGCCTTCCCGTAAATCTCATCAGGGATTCACCTACTCCGGACACTGAATTATTCCTCCTCATCACCCAAAAAAACCAATCTTATTAACCTATGGACTCTGAATAGAAAAAAAGACTGATTGCTGAAATCTTGGCCTCAGGAGGAATTTTCCCTGTAAAAACCGCTTGTGCCAGGTTGGAGGTGTGGGCATAGGAAAAACCTCTCCTGAGGCTGACTCCCTGCTGCACACCCAGGGTCAATTCCCGGGCTCAGCTCTGTTCTTTCCTTGTGGCTGGCTAGATAAAATTTGATTGCAAAACAAATATTTTATTTTTTCATATTAATTTGGCTGGACAAATTTTCATTTATAACACAGTGGAGCCATTTCTCTTGGCTCTGCAGCAGTTGGGGTGCTGGCAGTGAGGTGAGCAGCCACCTCCGCACACAGGTGTGAAGGTGACAGCGGGGCCATGGCTGTGGTGAATCCTGGCAGCAGGAGTGACAGCCCTGGCTGTTGTTGATCGTAAAAGGGTTTAAAATCATGGGGATTTAGGGTTAACAGGAAAAATAAGCTTAGTAGGCCCTGGAAAAATAAATACCCTAAGCACATGAAGAACTTGTACTTGCTAGAACTGCACCTGTGTAGCTAGTTCATGATAAATTATATAATTGTTAGAGGTGACAATTGTTTAGTAATTAAATATAATTACTGTTTAATCATAAGAATAATCATGAGAAACTGTGGACCTAAGAAAGATCACAAGAAACTCATGTAAATGCATACAATAGAACAATATAAGTTTAATAATTAATATGTAAGTTATATAACGGTAGAATATAAAGTACGTTCAGCTCGAAAGCCATGTCGGAGTCAGATTTGGGTTGGTACCCCTGACTCCCAGAGCTCTTAATAAAAGCACCTGCATATAATCATATCCCGTGATTGTGTTCCTGAACGCTGACATTGTCACAGGCAGGCAGGGGACCCTTGACACCCAGCAAAGAGCAGTGCAGAGGGGGAAGCTGTCCCTTAGCAGTTTTGCCTCCATTTGGCACAATTTTGGGTCATTTTGCGAGCTTCCCTGTTCTGACAGGTCTGACATTACCTGTATGTGTATGACGTTATGGCTGACCCTAAATCTCTGATTATGGGCCTGCATCATTTTCTGTACCCATGGAACAAAGAGAAAATCACTCTGGAGCACCCTAGAGGGGATTTGTGAGGGTTCAGGGCAAAAAAGCAAACTCAGGGCAGCAGCAATTTCAGCATAGATTTGTTTTCCTTCCAAGAGAAGTCCTCAGGAAGGAGCGGGGCTGTTGCAGGGATCACAGCTGACATGATGAATGAGGGCTGGTGCTCAGCAAGCAATTTAAAGGAGAGACATTTTACAGGGTGCAAACCTGCAGCATTTTGGAGACACACAGCTAAATTATCCTTCTGGCTACACAGGGAAAACCCCAAACCTCTGACACATGCAGTTAACCCTTCCACTGCCAGATAGGAAAGGCATCCTCCTTGGGATGAGATTCCCAGACAGCTTGTGGGGAAGAGGTGCTGCTGGCAGGCCTTGGAGCACATCCCCCAGAGCCCGTGGGTTCCTGGGGCTGCAGCAGCTGACAGCATTAATAGACCTTGGGAAACCTGACAAATCTCCAGACACTGTCCATGGATCACAGGGAGTGAAACGTGGCCTTTAGTGCAGTCCAGCAGAGCAAACATATTCAGTGCCCTGCAGCTCTTGGATTCCCTTTTGTTGGTTGTTTCGCTGGTAAACCTGGGAAATAAATGCAAGAACTTAACTGGTGTCACAGCTGTCCAGCTGACCTTCTTAAACATCAAGAAAGCACCTTTGGCAGTGTCCCCACCTCAGTTATATGCTATTTCACTATTCAGTTTATTAAACATCTACACTAATACAGTTATGTAAATTTAAAACATAAAATTAAGCGGAAATAAGACAAAGCTGAATTCTTGCATCTGTAGGACTTGAGGTGTAAGTGGGCATAGATCACCCCCTGAATATCTAGTGCCTTAACATAACTTTTTCCCCTGTCTTTTTCAATTCCATCCATTTGACAAATGGACTTTTTGGGCTTTTATTCCCAAAGCTCTTTCAGAGTTCCATGATGAATGTCAGATATTGCAATTACTGGCTCACTGGGCAGAGAGTGGTTCTATAGGAAGGTAATTGGCTATTTTTCCTGGCATGAATAATATTCACAATAATAGCCTCCCTCTCTGTGCCTCTGAGAGCAGTTCTACTGTGTGCTCTTTTTTTTCCCTGCAATGGGAGCAGACACACTTTATGGCCCAGGCCAGGCTGGATCAATAATAAAGGGAAGGGGAGGCAAAATTCCTGTTCCATGTAGAGCAGCAGGAAAGATCTTAGTCATCTTACACCCAACACAGAGCTGCTGTGAGTTCCATCCTGCAATGGCTTTTCTCTCCTAACCATTCATGACAAGTCCCAGAGGGAAATTTGGGGCGATGCCAATGTCTGAGTGCAGCCAGTCCCCTCATAAGGCAACCACACTGCAGGCCTGGAGCAAGGTGGACATGCAAGGGGGACTTTCTTCACAAATAAACTGGCCAAGAGTTCCAGCAGAAAGTAATATTGTGTCCTTTGCCCGGAAGGGAAGATCGAAGGGCTTGCACAAAGCAACAGGAGCAGCCAGGGACCAGGTCAGCCCTTTCCAGGGCTGTGGGTCCCAGAACAGCCAGTGCTCAATGTTCTCTTTCCACTCTCCTCTCCAAATCAGCACCTTCAAGCAGAGGTTAAGTCCTCCCCTCTTCCCCCTCTCTAATTACACAATTTACTCCTTTTCTACAGTAATCAGCTCCTATTTATACAGCCCTGAGAGATCACAGGATAATCACCATGGGGAATAATCCTGTCATTTCCCTTGCTGTCTCTGCAGGATACTGAGTCCCTCCAGTACAAGCAAGGAGAGGGGAGGATGCCAAATATCTTCCTCAGGGACCCTAGAATTAGGCCAAAAAAAAAAAAAAAGCAGTCCAAAAATATTTATTGTTTATATTGTTTGTCCACATCAAACAGAAACTGTCTTCCAGTTACCACCATGCAATGAGCTCATGGCACTCCGTGGGTGCCAAGCTCCACCCCATTTCCCTGGGACCACCCTGACTTGTGGGATCTCCCTTCTTTTACACCCTCTCCCTTTTATTCTTTTCTTTTCTGAGGCTCCTTCATTTCTGGAGAATGCAGGCCTTCCTCCATTTCTCGCAGACACTTTTAATAAATGTTTTGGAAGAACTGAGGCCTCTTACCCAGCCCTTCACAAGCAAGAGAACTTGTGACCTTTGTAACAGGAGGAAAACAGCACAAGGGAGAGATAATATAAGAAAATATTCCCTAATGGAAGGACACCTCACACCTTGTCTAACAGCTCCAGCCATTCTGCAATAGAAAGGAGAGGCAAAAATCTGTAATTATGACCAGAAGGGCAGAGTTACAGCTTTAACAAAATTCAGCAGTGCCACCTGGATCTTCTCAGGTGAAGTTCTGAAGGCACTAAGACTGTAGGATGCACCAGCATGGCTTGACCATATTCACTTGAGAAAGTAATTAAATATCCTTCAGTTAATTCCTTTGCAAACCACGAGAGGGAAACTGACTGTGATCATACCGAGATCCTGGCAGCTGGAGTTGTGATCCCATCTCATCACCACCAGAGACAGCTCATCTGCTCTTCCAACAGAGCCACTTACTGAGAGGGAAAACCTTGAGTGCTTTGAAAATATTCACTTCAGGGAGAGAAATAATTTTCCTTTGTGGAGGCCAGGTGCCATTCTACATGCAGCAGGTCACAGGCTGGAAGGAGACAGGAGATCCCAGCACTGCTGCTGCTCCTGGCACGATGGCACCTTGCCACCCAAAAGAGCACAAAAGAGCTTGTGAGCCAGTGGCTGATTCATGTCCCAACCCTGGCCCCGTCTGGATGCTGAGCTGGCACAGCCTCCAGCTCTTACAGCTGTGCCTGGCAGGGAAGGGCTGACCTTCACCCCACCTCTCACCCCCTCCATCACCCACTGCAGCCTGAGTACAGCCAGGGCATGGCTCTGTGTCCCCCAGCAGGATGGCACAGCTGGGTGACCCTGTCCCAGTCACTCTGAGAGCCCTTCACCTTCAAACATTAGATACCAGATGTATGTAATATTTCTCTGTTTCTTTTGGCTCATTGACTGCTGTCCCTTTAGCTCCTCTGGCACCTAATCCTCATTACTCCTAGAAGAGAAAAAAATGTATCTTTGATAATTGTGTTTATTTACAAAAAAGGCAAGCAGGAAGGAAGACATGCAAAATCCTATTTCCTTAAACAGCAAAGGCAAAAGGAGCAGGGAAAAATCTCTCTAGTGAGCTCTGAGCCCCAGAAATGCTGCAAGCTCATTTTCTTCCTCATGGGTTTGCTGCATCCCTCTCCAAATACCTCCTTGTCCCTATGCTGGAAGTTGAGGTCAGAGACCTGCACACCATGCTGAGCCACAGGCCATGGCTTGAGTGTCGTGAGATGGAGAGGGGACCAGTGGCACGGAGACAGGAGGAGAATGTGGGATCAGTGGGATAGAAGGAAAAGGGATGGCCCCAGGTAACGCAACAGCTTCCTCCAGAGGCAAAGCTCTGGGCTTCCTACTCCACTGTTCCTGCATCCACCATTAATCACAGTCTCTGGCATTAATTTCATATTAATCAGCTGATTCCTCTTCAGGCTCGTGGCACTGGCTAAAAAGTACCCATAAACAGAGGCTCACCCATCAAGTGATATCCCCTAACTCTGAGAAAAACCATCAGCAGCTTGAGTGTTTGAGGCATTTTCCCAGTAGCCAGGACTTCTTTCAGGAGCCAGCCCTTCCTTCAAGAGGAAGGCAATCCCCACACAGTATTTTCCCCTGCACCACCTTTGTGTCTAATTTTTTTTTTTTTTTTGCCAGAATGTTTTTAAACATGCATAAGTCTGACTCAGCAACCCAAAATACTTAATTTGATGCAAAGCAAAATGTTCTATTTTGTTTACAAGCTAATTAGCCAGTCTTATCTCACTCACCTTTATAAGCACATGGAAGCCAACAACACAGCCTGTGAATATGAAAAAGCCTGGATTTAGGAAACATCAGAATCAAGCTATATTGGCACTTCCAAAAAGTGAAGCTAAATGGGATAAATGGGACAACCAAGCTATATTGGCACATCCCTCCTTTCTTATGGGGAGGATGGGAGGCTGAAATTACTTCCCAAATTCAGCTTGATTTTGCAAATTTGTTTAGCTCTGTTGAAGGTCCATTTTTGCAAGATATTTACCATCATTTAGTGTTCCTCACCAAGCTCAGACACTTAGAGAGCACTCAAGAGCTGCACAGAAAATCCAAGGGCAGATCTCAGCCTTATGGACCATGGACAGCCCCTGATCCTGCTGGGTCCTCACCAGGTAACAAGGGATGTGTCACCTGTAACCATGTGGGTTAGAGGTGCTGCTGTCCCTAACCCCTTTGTCTTTGGTTAGAGAGCCCTCCCTCTGGCAGGAAGCAAAATATTATTCTCTCTGCCACTCATTAAATCTCAATATAAAAATTAAAAAAAACTGGCTTCTATAAGTAATGGCTCAGAACAGAAGAAACATCATTTTACTGGGGCAATTAGAGCAGTCTAATTAAACCCAAGTCTTCCGATCAGGCTCTGCTGATTAACTGGGTTACAGGCACTCTGGATTGTATTAACGAAATGAATCAGTTAATTATATGACAATCAATAAGAAGCAAAAAGTAGGACAAGCAATTTGCCTTTAAATGACCATCTAAATTCATCAACATGATACATGTTTGTAAGTGTTAAGGGAAGGGGCAGACATGACAGATCTCTTAGGCACTAAGAGAATCATTTCTGATAGCTGCAATTCCTGAAAAGCAAATAACTGACAGCATCTCTCTGAAAAAACAATTTCTCTTTTATAATAGCTTGCAAAACAAACAGAGCATCGGTGAACAAAGCTACTGGGAAAAAAAACCCCAAACAAACAAACAAACAAAAAAAAAACCCACCATCTAACTTAGGGCTTTAAGAAACTGAAAATCTTAGTTTAGAGTTGTGAGCTCAAATAGTCAGCACTGCTTTGAACCAGAGACATTGTGGTCTTGAATGATTATCTGACTTAGAGTTCCATCCAAATTGAAAACCTTGGTGAAGTGGGAACTGGAAAATGACATTGTTAAAGAGGCAATTTTTGCCCTGAAAAGCTCACAGCCTGAATGGAAAGACTTAAAAAAAATACAGAGGAAGAACTATTTCGTGAAAAGTACAGAACTATCTGTTGTTCTCATTTTGCTGGGTTGAAAAGAGGCAGACTGTGAGGGGTTTTTCAGCATTTGTAATGAGGGCTTTTAATCATTTGGGGGTTTTTAAAAAAACAACATCAAGATGGCTGTTGAGAAGTTCTCTCTGAAAGGAGGGCTTTCAGTCAAGCTAAAAAGCAATAACATTTTCAGGAAAAAAAAAATCAGTGAAAATGTCAAAAAAAATGAAATGTCTGACAAGCACAACAATCTTTCCAGCCTTGACAAAAGGGATTGGGTATTTTATTTTTGACTTTCCGCTTTATGATTTCAGCTGGATGGGAAATGCAGAATTGGGAAGGTGACTTTCCCTCCACTGGAGATGGAAACCTCAGGACCAGAAGGATGAGTTTTACCTTAAACCATGCCTCCAATCACAGACTTCTTTAGGTAAGGAGGGACCTGTGGCAGTCTCTGGTCCAACTTCATGTTCCAGTTTCCAAGGACCAGCTTCAAAGATTAAATCAGTTTGTTCTGGGCATTTTCTGGTCAAGCTTTGAAGATCTCTGAGGATGGGTTCCCCATCCCCTTGTCCCTCTCACACTTCCTAATGCCTCTCAGTGCCCTGGGATTGTTATGGAAGGAGATCTGGGATGTGCAGTGGCAACTACAGTCATGGGGGAAGTAGCCTCTGAAAGGAAGAAAAGTGGGCCAGAACTTCTTGAAACCTTCAGGCTCTGTGCACAGCAGGGACACGAATAATTGAGTATGGGTGCCTCATCCAAGGCAGCTGTGCTGGACACACTGAGCCCCAGCACAACACAGACTTCAAGATTCTGACACCCTGTGTTCTTCTTCTGTATGAGAATGTTTATATCTCTGCAGCAAAAAAAAAAAAAAAAAAGGCCCACAAAAAAAGAACTAAAAAGGAAGAACCTCAATGCCACAGCTTAGACTGCCAGGCAAGGAATTCAAGGAATGGACTTGCCAGTTGTGGGCAATCACTTGCCATCTTGCACAGGAAGTGGATCAAGCTACTGGGGAACATTCAGCTCAAAGAAAACACTATAGAAAAGCTGAAACTGCCAGGAAGCAGAGGAAAGCGGATTGCAGTGAGATGGTTCTGCTGTCCCAGTGGCAGGTTTTACTGACAGTAAGAGCTCCGGGCTCCTGGAATTGCTTTCCCAAATTCCCTCCAGCTGGCTGCTGAGTTGGAGCCTACAGAGAGTGAACACAAATACCTTTCATCTTTTTTAAGCTTTATTTTTGAAGGAAGCAGAATTATTCTGCTGTTCTCTTTTAATTTTTTTTTTCTTTTTCCTAATAACTTAAATCCTTTGGCTGCTTGCACCAAATTTTTCACAGGGGAACCAGACATGCCATTCTGACAGGTCTGGAGTAAACAGGCAGCTGGGGAGAGGAGAGAGAGGAGGCTAGTGCAAAATGCTTCTTGACAGCCACACCAGAGCATGAAACATCTCATTTATGGGACACCACAGACTCCAAGCAGAACTCAGCCCCATTGCTTCAGACAATACAGATGCTGCAAATTCCAGATTATTATTATTCATGCCTAAATGTCTTATGTGTACTCAGTAAAATCTTAGGACTTCCCTTCATGCAACAACTAAACTACAGTAAATTGGCATTTAAAAGCTCCACTGAATCAATTTTCAGTAAGAACAATGTGATTTTTGCCAATATAAACTCTGTCAAACCACTATCCCACTATGTAGTGGTCTGGATCTTGACATTGGCATTTCTATCCAGGACATTTAACTGTCTGCAGTAAATCAGCCCTTGCAGCTTGAATTGCAAAATGTCACTCACATAGGAGGCACCCATCACACAACCCCCAAATCCCTCTGCTTGCAGGAGCAAAGAAGCCACTGCACACATCCAGGATAGATGTGCAGTTCATGTGGATGCTCATTCTGGACACTGCTGTTGCCCTCTGAAGATTAGGAAGAAGGCTTTTCCCCTTCAAAGGCCACTCACCAACTTGTTCTTCTTGGAGGGTCTCTTTGAAGGCACAAGGGCTCTGATTGTGCCACACACACTCTAATCAGCAAACCTGGCACGTCTCTGTGCAGGAAAGGAAATAAAAACCACCTTGATCACTACTTGCCTTTTACCTTAACCAAGCCTGCCTTGATCTCACAAAACCCAGGGTGCTTGGAGTACAGAGGCACAAGTTCAAAGAGACAGCAAGAAGTTAATCTGAAAGCAAAAGGTGCTCTTCAGGCAGGTGGGAAGAAGTAATTAGAAAGCACAGCTATTCCAAAGCTTCAATAAATGACATCAAGGCAGCCATTATGCACTCACTAAAGCACGAGGGTCCTTCACTCTTGTCAATCAAGGAAAAAGAAGTGCACACCACTGTAGACATTTGGGCCAGACTGCAAAGACAGGAACTCTAGGGCTCCTCATCACCCTGCTCTGCTCAAGGCAGAGACTCTGCAGGAAACAAGCAGTGTCAGGAGGCCCACAACTTTAAAACACCTTTTTTTAAATTTAGTTGTGCTTCTCCTATCCCCTCTACCATCAATATTTACTCTGCTCCATGAGTTCTGTGGTGCTCCATGAGGTTCAGCTTTCCATGGGCAATGTCCCATTTGGTGTTACCTATCAAGATATACTGGTATTTTACTTCAGCATTTTAGTTATTATTTAATTCACCTTCAGACACTGTAGCCTGTCCCACTCTGAAGCCTGGTGGCAAATCAAAGGGCACTTATACTTCTGAGACTCCCAGCCCCAGGCAAATTTAGCCCTGGATTCAGGATTCTGTTGCTTCAAAACTGCAGTTTTCCTTCTTAGTTCTTCCATTTCTAGCTGCTTGTCTGTAAAACACAGCTGATCACTGCACAGCTTTTGTCTGTGTGGGCTGTGAGCTCTTGGGGGCTGTCCAAGGACACCACAGGCGAGCAGCCCCTCTGTCAGACAACAGAGGATGACCTGCATGAGCTGAGCACAGGCAGGTTGGCAGAGAGAGATTGCATCTTTTATCAGAAAAATTGATTCACAAAAGCCGAGAGGAGCAGTTTTCTCTCTGTGAGCAACATCAATACACACATATGGATCCGCAGTTAGTGTTTTTCCAAAGCATTTCACCACCCTGTTCCAACATCACTTTCTATCCCTCACTGACATTCAGACAACTGCTTCCCAGCTCAAGCTTTTCACACCCCACAGCTAGGCCTGAATCACACATGGCAGTGATGCAGACCCAAACCTCTGTCCTACACCAGATGTGTGCCAGCTGCAGCAGAGCAGCACGAGCTGCAATGCTCTGCTCAGCTGCCCCTGGCTGAAGGAGCAGGTGGAGGTTGTGGTACCTGGGCAGAACAGCACATCCCTCCTGCAGGCCAGCAGCTCCTCCCTCCTTCTCCCCCAAACCCAGGAGGCACCAGCCACATGATGCAGCATGATGCTGCTCCTGATCCTTGAGGGCTCAGGGAATTGCTTGGACACTGAGCCCTGCTGGAGTTGGGAAGGTGCCCGTGTGAGTCTGTGATTTCACCCTCTGCTGTCAGCTCTGCTCACAGGCAGATCCTTCTGAGCCACCCAAGCCACTGTGGAGCTGGGGCTGCTGGCAGCAGCAGGAGCCCTTCCCCGTGCTGTAAGCACTGATCCCTCCTAAAACCTGAAGCGATCACATTAATCAGTTTGCTTCGAAGTAGGCCATGGGAAATGTGTTTGAGCCTGGCTGATAAAATGGGGAGAGGAAGAAGTGCAAGGAGATTAGAAAGAAATCATGCTTAATTTGGGAACATCTCTGAAGATTTATTCCAGAGCATGAAAGCCATGGAGAATGCTCCCGCCCAGAGATTAAAGATGCTGTGACTCACATCTCTGAGGCCTGACAATAGCTTATTCAGGAGAGCTGCCTGTAGCCACGAGACAGAAGATACTGTTTTCCCAAGGCATTTCAATTTTCAAGAGGAAAAAAAGAGATTAGACTTCATTAATTTCACCAAATAACATGAGACATCATCGGCCCCATCTCTCCCAAAGGGGCTGTAGATCTCCAAGCTTTTGTCAGTCTGAGAAAAACCAGAGCCACCAGTTGGAGACAACTTCCACCTTCTGGTATTTCCTATTGCATTTGGCCTCTGAACAAAAGCAGAGGGAAGAAGCCAATGGAAAGCCCTTGCTGCTCATGGGGACAACCATTGCTTGCCTATGTCTCCTTCTTCCACAGAAATTAAATCCAGGGGCCAAAGGTGTTCAGCTGTTTTATCATGTTCTACCTGCTGCACATCCAACTGTGTGAGGATCACACAACTCCTGAGCAGGTGTCCCCATTCTGTGGGGAGACCCACTAAACACTGGCTGAGTGGATGGTGCCAGGACCTCAGCATCTCTTTCCCCACAAGCTCATGATGGTCCCACTGTCCATGCCAACTCCAGGTGAGCCTTCAAAGACAAGCCCAGTCCCATAAGAGGCTTTGGAGACTTTGTTTTAATATTCCTGCTGATGGGAAAGGACAGCCAGAGTGTTGAACCTAAAAGGCTGTGTAGCAGCTTTAGGCATGCAGGTAATTGTACTCATCTCCCATACATCATCCTGGGAACAGCAGCCTCTCTTGCCAGATCTAATGCCCTTTATGCCACTTCTTTTGTGGAATCAGCTTGAAATTGATTTTGAAACAGAAGCAAGAGGCTGTATCAGTTTTCCCCTTGGAGGTGTGACAGCCTGCCTGCTTTCTGCCAGGTTACGTTATTTCTGTTCTCTGCTGTGTGTGTGTGTTCCCCTGGCTCTGTTCAGGATCCCACCTTCCCCAAATCAGGCTGGTGGGGAGAGATGACTGATGACATGACGTAGCAGAATGACAGCCACCCCCACAGCTCACACTGTGTCCATCTCCTGCATTTTGTTTGACAGGAGAGGAGTTCAAGGCAGAGATCCGAGGGATATCCATTCTCTACAGCTTATTCAGACCTCTCCAAATCATGAAATCCATCTGCCAAGCTGTGGAAGAAAACTGAGCTTAAGGGCTAATGCACGGCGTTGTCTTACCTGTGGCAAGAGGATGCCATCAAAAGGCATCCCCAAATTTTTATGCAGTGCAAGGTCATAGGATTGCTTCTTTATGTATTTTTTTTCTTCTGAGATTCCTGCTTAAGAATTTGTCTCTTTAACTCAAACCTGTAGCACCAAGAACATGCAAAGAGGTGACAGCCATGCCCACAGGTACCCCTCTTCTGTAGCTGTGCAGCAACCTTACAATCTTCTGACTGGAGATGGAGTTGCAGAACAAAACCCAAAATCAGAGTGTGGAATGGCTTTTTTTTTTCCCACACGGCTTTCAGTTAAAATATTAACAAAGCAGTCAAGATTTCCCCAGTTTTTAAGCAAAAATCTTCTAGCACCATCTGTTCTTGAAGATTCCTATTAACAGCACTGTGTCACTGAGCAAACGCAGCTGCTAGATGTGGGCTGGTGGCAGCAGAGACACTGCCAGCTGCTGTAGACCGGGTGTGAAGATCCTCTCAACCCCAGCCAGAACCCAGCCAGGACTGGAGGAGCCTTCACAAGATTAGTCCATCCTCCCAAAAGAGTCTGAACACTGATTTGTTCAGCCTTCCCTTTAAAACCTCCTCTGAATGGCAGAGTTACACAATGGTTGAGGCTGACAGGCCCTGGAGGTCTGCATGGCTCAGGCAGGCCCACCTAGAGCTCTTTGCCCAGGACCAGTCCAGTCAACTTTGGAATATCTCCAAGGATGGAGACTCTACTCTGGGCAACTTGTACCAGTGCTGAACTACCAGAGTGTACTGGTGGTGCCTGGGGCAGTTCCTCAGGTGCAGGACTTTTCACTCTTGCTGAATTTAATTAAGTTCCTGTCAGCCCATTTCTCCAGCATGTCAAGGTCTCTATGGATGGCAGCAAGACCCTTGGGTGCATCAGCCACTCCTCCTGTCTTGTATGATCAGCAAACTTACTGGGGATAAGCAGACTGGCACTCCTACCCCATCATCCACACCATTAATAAAGATGTTGAACGGGGTTGAGTCCAGTACTGACCCCTGAGACACACTGTTACCTGCTGGACTCCAGCTAGACCTTGTGCTGATGATAAGCACCCTCTGGAATGGCCCTTCAGACAGTTTCCAATGCATTTCACTCTCTGTTCAACACAGCGGTCTTGTTTTTGTCTGCAAATCTGTTTTTGGGCTTCACTATTCTCTGTCCTGGGACTTTTTTCTTTCCTCAATGCCTTTTGAAGCTGACTTTCAAACAGTGTCTCCTTGCACCTGGCTAAGCCTTGGTGCCACATCCAGGGGCAGGCAGGAGAGATGCTGCTCTTCACAATGTGCTCTGTCACTGGGGTGGCCCTGGTTTGTAGCACAGGCTCATCCAGCAATGTTTCATGTCTCTGCATCTGAGCCTCTTGTTTTCAGATTACTCCGGGGCTGGTTTTATTAATGGTTGATTGAGTGGTCTCAGCACGGTTCTTGTGGAATACCCACATTTTCCACTCACCATGGAGCAGATGGAAATGTTCTCAGTGAGACACTCATGCATGTGCATTATCTACAGAGGAAATATCCACATCTCAGGTCTTATTGCTGCTGCCAACAATGCCCCCTGTCAGCTTCTGGGGAAATTTGACTGATATTTATTTGGGCACTATCAGAACGGAGCACTGGCAGAAAATTCCCCAAGTCATGTAAAAATGCCATTGATTCTCCTGATAGAAACTCTTCACATGCTGTAAATACCCTATTGAAATTGCTTTTTTTGTCACTGTGTGTTGAAGTCTTGACAAAAAGCCTGGAATAAAAAAGTTCCTTATGAATGTTTTGGCCACTGTTTCAAAAATAGTGTGATTAATAAACACAATGGGCACTTTTTTTCCACTTGACCAGTTCTTTATACCTGCTGGAGTCTTCTGGGTGAACAAGATTAAGGTATGACAGACTTCAGGAATCAAAACTGCCAACAGATCTGGAAAAGATAGAGCATTAAAGAGAAGCACCAGACACTCCCATTTAGGGGTATTCTGGAACTGACATTAAGCCATTTTTGTGCTGCCCAGGGGTTATATGGCTATAAAAAGGACACACAAAGCAGCCCTATGACTGGAATTGTAATTCTGGCACCCTCATATTAGGAGGAACAAGGGAGCAAGGAAACAAGTGGAACTGTACTCTCAGCAGGTGGAAATGAATGCTGTGGTTGATGCACCTGCACAGCACTAACACATTCAGATTTATATGTATGGCCGAGTGAATGATGACCCTGCATATTCCTGTTTGTCTGCAGTACAGCAGACCATCTTTCCTCTCCCGCCTACCATTATTAATTATTGTTGCTTTGGGATTTTTAATGTTACAAAGAGTCATGTTTTCCATCAGTCATGCCCATTCTCTAACCATTGTCCTGGATCCAGACTGTCCCTCCACTGGCCACAAATATCCTACAGTCAAAACTCCAATGTTCTCAACAAAACACAGAAGATATAAATGTTTCACATTAGTAGAAACTGAGCTTTTCTTGATCTCTCACACGTAGACACAGGTTTCTGTAAATTCTCTTCTGGATCCTGTGCAATGCTGAGTGGCAGAAACAGTGAGGCACCAGGCTCAGGCCATGCTTGCATCGATTAGCTGAGCCCAAACTGATGTGTGGATGTTTTATGCTTTGTTCACTAATGTACCTTCAACAGCACTAATAAAATTTCCTTTGAACAAGAGGGAGCAGGTGATCACACAATTATGTGTGTCTTGTCTGTCTGGATGATTCAGTCTCATGTTGTTGTCATAGCAGCATGTCCCCATCACGGGCTCGCACATCGAGGTAGGTCTGGTATGCAACTTCCAAATAATAAACAAAGCCTGGTGCTCTCATTTGATAGAAGGGAAATTGTTGTGTTGTTGGGACTGTGACTGGGAGAAAAAGTGGAGCTGATTGTCAACACCCTTAGGACAGCCCTGCAAGGATTTCCAAGGATGTAAACCCAGCCCCAATTGGGACACAGCACTTAGGCTGTGACACGGCATGGGAAGGACTTAAATGAGTGTCAAACACACATTCTGAGAGCCAGCAGATCCTTGGGGTCACAGAGAGAGCACCTCTGCTAGACAAATATCTTGTTACTGGTTTTGAAGGAGCAGTTCTCCTTGCAGCTGATCTCTGCAAGTTCAAAGTGACAAACACGGAGGCAGATTCTCAGTCAGGGTGGATCACCCTCTGACTAATTCAACTTGTTGCATACAGAGAGGGCCTGAGCAACTGCAAGTCCATTTGAGGTTGATTTTAACCAGTTGTGGTTTGGGGCATATGTTCAAACAACACAAAAAGCCAAAACACTTGCACATGGGTGAGAAAGAGGAGAGTGGAGATCCTGAAAAAACCCTGCCTAGGACCAGTCTGAGCACATCTAATTTTCCTTCTTTTTTTTTTCCTCTGATGGACAGAGCACAACATGATTCAAGTGCCTAAGGAAATTTTCAATCATACTGAGAGAGAGAGGAAACTACAAAATGGGATGGGATTGCTCTGTGATGCTGTGACCCGTGTACACCCAGAGCTCTGCCTCAAATTGAAAGAAAAGTGCCAATTAATCTGACACTGAAGAAGGCATAGGCAACAAAATCATTTCATGTCTGCTCATTTCCCCCCATGACATGTAGTCCTCTCCACCTTGCTAATTGGTGAAAGCTTGCTGACAGCAATCTTATGTGGGTTTAATTAATTATCTTTTGAATGCCTCTGAGCAGTGGGAAAAGCTGGTGGAGTCACTCCAAGTCTGACACACTTAGGAAGGGCTTCAAATCTGGAGCTCATTGCTTCATCAATGAAAAAATGCAGAGGCTGTGGGAGCACTGGAGGATCTCTAATAACTACAGGCTGACAACATCTGGCTGCAAAAAGCAGGATCTTCCATCTCCTGCAGCTCTCATAATACTGCAGAGAAGATGCTTGGTCATCCTGCGGCAAAGGAAGGGCACTGAGGGAGGGAGACACTTCTGCAAGGGACATGTGCAGGGTGAGGGGACATGTGCAGGGTGAGGATGCTGCTCTTGTGTCCTGAGAAGAAGGGCTGCAGGCCCATAAAGGGGGTGAAGCAGTGAAGGGTGCAGAAGAAAGGAAGATGTGCTCTGGGAAGGGAACAGCTGGAGAGAGGAGCAGCAAGCACCAGATGTGTTGGGGCACAGCTCTGTCCCAAGTCCACTTTCACAGGCTGTTCAGTGGGTGTTGGGTGCTCCAGGTGAAGAGAAGGATTCCTGCCTGGGAATTGGGGCTGACATGTGATCAGATCATTTGTACCCTAAACAGGAGAAGTCATTTTATGAACGGGGAATTTGGGCATGTGTGGATAAAGGAGCATGCCATGGGTATCAGGTAGGCTGTTGGCAGGTAGATGCCCTTGTAGAAAAGTCAGACCCCAAGACAAAGCCACAGCTATGCTACAACTTTTCCCATTTCTTTAAAAAAAACATATTCCACCTCCCCATCCTAGGAGGAGGCCAGGAGTGCTGCATACAGGCTGAGTGCTGCAGGAGAGAGCTTGCAAATAATCTGAGAGCAACAGAAAAAATTTCAACAAGACCTTGAAAGAGTCTATTTAGCTTATCAGAAAGGAGGTCAAGAGGTGATTTGATTACAGTGCCTAAGTGCCGTCAGCAGAAGAAAACACCAGTTTCTAAAGAGCTTTTTAATCTATCAGAGAAAGCCGGAACAAGAGCCAGTGGCTGAGAGATGAAGGCAGACAAATGCAAATAAGACACGGGGAGCATATCTTTAGCAGAGGGGAGATAAATGGGAAGAGCAAACTCAAGGAGAATGGCCTGAGTATCCCTGCGTGCCTTCAAGTGGGAGCTGGATAACATGGTCAAGCAGAGAGGAGCCAGGCTGGTTCCAAGGTGGCATTTAGAAGCCTGTGGGTACTGTGCTCTGGCACTCCTTTATCTTCTAATTGCAAGAAAATCCAAGTTCCCTGGTCTTGTCAGGACTGAAAAATGTTTGAGCACAGGCTTTGGGCACAGCCTGGTTTGGTCACCAGGAAGAACTCAGCTCAGTGTTCATGGTTCTGAAGTCACACTGAATCCTGGAGGCCTGGGCTTCCAAAGGTTTGGTGGAATGAGTCTGTTCCTCCTGGCATTGGACCAGCCCTATGCTGGTGAGAAATTCCAGTCCAGTGGAAAGAAAAGCTGTCATGGGTGGGAATTAAGACATTGCCAATGAAAAGCATACACCAAAAAAAAATTACCACAAGTCCATATGATCCTGCTCCTATATCTGACACTGGTAGGGAATTCTAGCAGGGAGTTGTTTTAAATAAAAAAACCCTCAAGTTTGGAGAGATTTTCCTTGGAATTCCTCACTTTTTTCAAGCAGTTTATGACTGATGGACTCCTGAAGTGAATGTTGACACAGGGCTATTAACAGGGCCTGGTGCTTCTCCCATGAAAACTTCTGTCTGGTTTTGGATCTCTTACATTTTTGCCTGGAGCAATAACATTCATCATTAAATAATGTGGGGAAACTTTTTTTTTTTTTGCTTGTCTCAAATCCTCTGATTCTCACTGATACCCTTTATTTTTTTATGTGAGGACCATGATATATTTACTAATTGCCATTTCTTTGTGCTATTCAATATTGTTGAGGCATCTCTCCCATCATTTTTTATATACAAATACTATGCGAGAAAATGCTATTATTTGTGATTTGCCTTATTTTGGATTGACCAGGAAAATTCTTACTTTTTAATTTTAATTTGACCTATTTCTAATTCAAACATCTTTGTGCATCTCTGGAGAACAGACACTAAGCTCAAGCAAAAGAACTTCTAAGCACTAATTTCTATGTTTCTCATCTGAATCCCTCCTGTTTGGTGATAAGAGAAGGTTTCTAAGTCTGGATCCTCCTGGGATGTCTGGGCAGCTCCCTCTTTAATATTGCTGTGTTTTCTCCTTTTTTTCTCTGAACAGCTGTGTTCAATAAATAAAACTATTAAATAAATAAACCAAGCAAGTCCTTTCTGGCCCAGGGGCTGTTTGCTGGTGAAACCAGTATTTAAATATTTGACACTTGAATGTGAAGGAATTTCCTGGGTTCTGCTGTCTGGTAAATAAGGCAGATTATTCAACATACAGTTAAATTCTGGTGAAGTGTAGGGGATCATTTCCTGTCAGTAATGGGTATTTACCAGAGAGTTAGTGAATCCTACTGTGACTGGACCCATCTTCTTTCTCCTTAACTCCATGAGCTGTTGTAGTGAGGTAGGGGATCATTTCCTGTCAGTAATGGGTATTTACCAGAGAGTTAGTGAATCCTACTGTGACTGGACCCATCTTCTTTCTCCTTAACTCCATGAGCTGTTGTAGTGAGGTTCCATCTACAGGCAGGAAATATGGGCCAAAGATGGGTCACCCTGCCAAGTGTTTGCTAAACCCTGCTGAAGGCAGCTATTTTGTCTGAAATGAGCAAATAAAAAACCCCAACCAACTAGCCAACCAAACAACCAACCAAAAACAAAAACAAACAAACAGACAAAAAACCGAAAACCAAACCAAAAAAGCACTGCGATTCATTCTACATTCTTTCTTTTTATGGCTATGCAAATAAAATCCACTTTCAGACATCAGCTTTTTAAAAAAATATTCATATTTTCAACTTAATTAATTTAATTTATAAATTAAAAGTTCAAGTAAAGTTTAACTATCAAAAAATAAAAGAAAATATATCAGAGTATCTAAAAGAAATATATTATTTGACCCATGCTGAGGGTTAAGTAGTTTGGTAGTGTAACAAAAATCAATGTTCAGCTTTCCAATCCAGCCCATGCTTGGAAAGATTTTTTCAGCTCTTGAAAGGTATTTTAGTTGTGACAGCTGTTTCCTCTGTTTGTTTGGGTGGGAAACCTGAGTGAATAATCATGCCTATTTGAGTCATTAGGGATAGATGGGAATTTTCTTCACTGTTTGCTACAAAACAAATGTGCCCAGTTTCTATCTGAAAATTAGACCAACAATTCCCAGCTGGACAAACTAGGAGGAAATCTTGATGTGGAAGTGTTTGCAGTGTAAATACATAAACCACAGATTGTTAGCCCTGCTTTACCAAGTCCATAATAAAGGCCAGAGCCTTAAAATCTGGAATTTGATAATTCCAGTAAGGGCTAGAGAGTCTGCACAGAACTTAACTTTGATTTTCTGAATATGTTCCTTGTTTTGAGTAGATCGCCCTTTCTGCACATGGGGAAAAAACTTGCCCAAAGCATTCCTTAACAGCATGAACTTTTTTTCTCAAGTACCCACTTAGGGATGAGGGAAAGACACGGCTAAATGTGGCTTTTCCAGTTGTGTTTAATCACTTTTATTGCTTGGAAATCACGTGAGGATATAACATGTGACAGCAGCAATCTGGAGATGATTCTGGTCCAGCCAGCCTGTATCTGTTGTCACTCACAGCTGTGCCACCCTTGCCAAGAGCGTGGCAGGGATGGTGTTGGTGCTGAGCAGGCACTGGAGCTATTCCATGGGATGCACATGGGGCTCAGCACCATCGGCGCTGCTTTTCTGGGAGCAGGAGTGACAAACCCTGCCCTCACCCACATCCACAGCACCACAGCCCTGTGGCACTTGTGACAGGGAGAACATCCCGTGGGCAGTGGCAGGATGATTAAATAATCAATATGTTGTATTAAAGCCCTCAAGGTACAGGCTTGTACTTCTTTAGCTAAAGGAATGAACCAGTCTTGAGTTCACCCTCTTTCCTAACCCCAGGCAGTGAAATTCAAAGGTTCAAAAATCACACGCATGGCTTCAAAACATAATAATCCACTATGCTCATTCTTTTTTCTCCATCTGACTACCTTTCTCAATTTGGGATTTCATCTCTTCACTGCAAAGCTCTCAAGTAAAAAGGCAAGGTGGGATCCTCATCTCCCCCCGTGGCTCTTCAAGATTTTACTCCAAGCACTGGTTTTTAGGAGGCTCATGCTGCAGCTCTCAAGGAAGACAATGCCAGCAGCCACAACATGACAGCATCCAAATGCCATTCATCAAGCCAGCATGGTTTGCTTTCAGCTGCTTTTAATCTTTCCCAGTCTCTCTGAGGGAACAGCTTGGATCCTCCTGTGGAGAGTTCAGTCTCCCTCAGCAGCCCCCAGACATGGGCAGTTAACAGCAACAAGCTTTTCAGCAGCCACAAAATAAAGGGCTGGGTTTTGTTTTTTTTTTTTTTTTTCTTTTTTAATGGATGTTGTTAGTGTTCTGGGAAGAGCCTGGACTAATGCTCATTAAGTCAGCAGTTTCCAAAGTATTTCTAGAAAGGAAAAGAGCATAACTGGTTGAAATTCTTATTGTTGTAGCAAATGATCAATGCACTTAGACACAGTGCCTCAGTAGCTGTGATTAATTCATAGCCAGAAATAACAGTGGAGGACCTGCTGCGATGCCATTACCTTATCTCTGCCTCGCCAGTTTATTCTCAGGTACAACTGAAAACAACCCTTAATTACTTGGTTAAAAACCCGTCGGCCACTGGAGAACAAATGAACTGATACAGCCACCTCTGCCACCACCCTCCAGAGCTCCCAGAGATAATTGAATGGAAGGAAATGCACTTCAGAGCCAGCCCTGAGAGGAAATACCTGGGTGTGCCCAGTGGAAGGACCAGGGCATGGCCAGCTGCAGGCATGAGCTGCCCTGGGAGCACACCTCCCACTGCTAGGGGGCTGGCTTATTCCTCTGGTGCTTTCAGGGGCACCTTCACCATCCCATCCCACTGCCTCTCACCAGTTTTGCAGTCAGCAGTGCTGTTCCCTTTTTTTAGAGAGAAATCGATGCCTTCAGACCTATAACCCAGACAGCAAAGCTCAAGGGTGGCCAGCCAGCAACCCTCTTGTACTGGCTAGGGACAGCTTTGTCCAGTCAAGGCTTGAATATCTCTAAAGACTGAGACTCACCACCTTCCTGGACCCCTATCCCAAGTGTCTGACCATCCCGAGGGTTTCTCTCCTGATGTCTAATTGGAATTTCACTGGACACAAATTACATCCATTGTTCTCTTCCTTTCACTTGGGATCTCCAAGAAGAATCTCGCTTCACCTTCTCACCCCAATCAGTACCCCTGTTCTCAAAATTAATTTCCATCCTCTTTCCATTGCTGGCTATGCCAGCACCAGAAGAGCCATCTCACATGGAGATGTGCCTGCCCTGTGGTTCTTCAGGTGGATTAGGGCACCCTCTTGGAGTCCAGGCTTCCAGAGCTGTGGAAATATGGAGCAGAGATTCAGATGTCCTTGACAGGGGCAAGCAGACGGGCTTGTTCCTGCTGCAGGAGGATGGATGAGCCGCTCTCTTTAAGGACACAGGCAAATAAAAATGCAGAAGAAAATCCTCCACTTTACATGGTGATGCTTTTAATTGCCTTGGCTAAATGGGAAATTAAATGCTGGAAACTTCAAGTCCTGTTTGATGTTTAGCATCCCTGCTCCAAGAGCACGGGTTCTCAGGGTACAGCTTTGGTACGCCCAGGGAGCGTGAAATCACTCCCAAATTGCTCAACGTGGCAGGTAATTGGCCTCCATTGCCTGAAACATCCTAGCTGCAGGCTCAGGGGGCAGGTAACACCTCCCAGGTGGAACAAACTCCAAAATTCCTCTGAGGCTGTATATGTGCCATCGAGAGATCCTTGTCTGTCTGCTGCAAGGACCATCCCCTGCCTCTCTGGAGGAGCTCAGTGCATGGCAAGGTTGGGAAAATCAGCCCCAAAGACAGAGCAAGAGAGACATGTCCAATCATCAGCCCTGTGCTATGCATTTTCCATTTGTTCCTTGTTTTGCTCAATCAAGGCACACTGCTTTCATATTAGGAACATCAGGAAAGAGAAAAGATTACAGGTTAAAGCCTGTTTCTGCTCCAAGACTAAAGAGTCCTGCCTCCTTTGTCCACTGCACAGACACCTCACACACTGGTGGCCATCCTTGCTGCCTCTCCCTGTCCTGCCATGCCTTTGGAGTCCTTTGGAGTTGAGGATGTTGGGTGTGAGGAGGAAACCCAATCTTCAAGATTCCTGTACAGTGGCTCAGAGACATTCCCTGCTCTCTTTTGTCCTTTCCTAATAACTCCTTGCAGCAACAGGAGAGGTCACAAGAGTGCTTTGCAAACCTGTGCAACTCTCCAGGACCATAGAGCGGGGCTCAAATCCAGTTCCAAGCTCATGACCAAGCTTCAGAAGAAATCCCACCCTTTCAGGATCTTCACCCCACAGCTCCTGTAATCTCCAGAAGCCCAGACACTCCCACAGGGAATGTGCAGCAACTTCCAAATTTCCACACTTCAAAAAGCAATAAAAAGCTAACTTTCATTAGCAATATTTCTGGGTATGATCTGCTGCCAGACTGCAGGAAATCTTGGCAGGCTCATGGGATGTCAGGGCTTGGGAACCAGCACAAGAATTCCTTTCTATACCCATCATCCCTATGGTCTGATGCTGCTGGCCTCTCCTGTTCACTGTCCATATATTTACTTAGATGTTAGGACCAGAGGATCAGAAGACAACCTGCAAGATTCATGTGCAGCTGTGAGTTTTTTGGCAGAGAAAGGGGCTGGTGGCCTTGAGAGGACTTATCCTCCTCCAACTGAAGGAAAATATGGTATTTGAAATCTTGGGGTTGTGTGGGCTTTTTGGGGGTTTTTTTTGTGTTGTTTTTTTTTCCCTGGTTTTCTTTTGGGGTTTTTTGTTGATTTTTGGGGGTTTTGTTTGCTTGTTTGGTCATTTGATTTAGGGTTTTTGTTGGTTGGTTGGATTTTTGTGGGGTTTTGTTTTGGGGGTTTTTTTTTGGGTGTTTTTTTTGTGTTTTGGGGTAGTTGTTGTTGGGGGTTTTGTTTGTTTGTTTGTTTGTATTTCTGTTCCTAATTTTTTTTTTTGCCCACTCTAGGCACAAAAGGCCAAACCAGTGTAGATAGTTGAAGCTATGTTAAAACCTATATAGCTACTGAAAAATATCATGTCTTCAGATTATTGCTTTATTATTATTATTTTAAGGGTTGATTATTGGTCATTTGGGGAACAGGGGAAGGATCTCTATATCACTACACTGAAGAAAGCGAGAGGGGAAAACATCCTGAGAGATCACCTGACCAAAACCAAGTTCCAAAACTTTTAGAGAAGGCATTTCCTCCTCTTCTCCCAGGAGATAAGAGGCATCAGTATCACAGTGCTGGTGTGAAAATACAGGTTAACAGGAAAAAATAAAACCCTGCTGCCAAGGGAGGTATCAGGAGCAGAGATGCTTCTCCAGACAGACACCACACGCTCGATGTGTAAACTGCTTTTACTGGCCAGCAGGAGAAGCAGGAGGGTTTGCCCAGTTTTTCTCCTCCAAGAGGGATAGACCCAGCTGATAAAGATCACCTCGTTATCTCCTAGGAAGACCACACAATTGCAGAGTGTCTCTGATGGGAGTGATAATAAACACCAGCATGAGCTCACCTCCTCCATTCACTCACCCGTTTGTTTGGGAGGTTTCTTAATATGCCAAGAGGCAGTGAGACCACTGCTAATACACCCCCAGAAGGATCTTGGCCAGGAAAGAGGAGCTGTCATCACCACCACATCTTTTCAGGCAGACACTAGAGATCAACAGCTGTGATATTGCCCTGGAACTCCCAACAGCAGCTCCCAGCATCCATGTCTGTTCCCTGCACTCCTGATCCTTACCTGACCCCCCATAACCAAAAACCCTCAGTCCCTTCCTGTCAGTGAGTTCCACGAGCAACCTCAAGGACTGGCAGGTCCTGGAAGGGCTCTGGTAACACCAGTGCTTGGTGCTGTCCTCTCCACCCACTCTGCTCTCTCTTCCCAACCTTAATCCTTTCAAGAACAGGTGGGTGGATCTTCTCAAAGCCTCCAGGATTTACACAGCTGATCCAGCACACAGCTGGCAGGGGTCACATCCATCACATATTTCCAAAAGCCCACTAAGCTTTTCTTCTCCTTGCTTTCTTTCTCCTCTTCCTTTTATTTTTTATATTCTCAGGTGAACACAGAATATTTCAAAGAGATTTCTGCCAGCATTGAAGCTTTGAAGCCAGCTGGTAGAGCAACCTCAGGTGACATGGAGAAGGAGCAGGGCCCAGCTGGGTGTCTTCCCAGGAGAACTGAATCAAAGCCAGAAGAAATGACAGCACAAGCTGATCCGACTCAGTCTGTCTGAGCCTTCTCCCTCCCTCCATTACTGAGCCCAGCCCAACAGCCCTTCCAGGTTTAAAATTAGCAAAACCTTTGCTAAGCTTCAGATTAAGTTCCTGGGTCACCAGCAGAGATAGCCTGTAGCAAAGCCCTGGATTTTATCTTTAATTATCGGCAGGAATATTATATTCTTGCAGAAACTGAGCTGAGAAGAAGCCAGCATCTGTGATCCCTGCTGCAGAGCTGAGCATCTGCTCGAGGGAGGGCTGGTAATCAGGAGGAGAGGGGTCAACAGAACATGGTCTTCTAAGTCTTCCTCTATAGACTGAATCTCTAATATGTTTACTTAGCCAGATGCAAATCCTTTTCGACAACTCATGGCACTGCTGAGTACAAGCATGCACAGAAAATTAACAAAGCTGGAGTGTCAATTCCTCTCTCCAATGTCTCCCGCCAGTCTAAGACTCCTGGTGACTGCATGGGAGGAAGGAAAACTTTTTCCAGTGTCTGGGGAAATGGAGCTGAGTTTCCAACAGCGTTCTCCAACCAAGAAATCCTGTCCAGCCCTTCACGGCTCCCCTGTCTGTCCTGGCTGCTCTCCTTCCCTGATCTGCTCCTTGGCTGCTCCTTGCCTCCCCAGAGCCTCCTTGGCTCCCCAGAGTTCGAGTCTTGCCCTTGTCCACACCCAGCAGCAGAGTTTGCCCATGGCCAGCAAACTAAGGCAAGGAGAGCCTCAAAGCACAGGAATGGCATGAAGTGCAAAAGCATTGCAGGTCCAGCAGTTGGACTTAAATGATCCGTGTGGGTCCCTTTCAACTCAGGATATTCTGTGGTTATATGGTCTCCAAGTGTGCTCAGAAGCAGATAAAAGAGTCACGGCAGCCTAAGGGATATAGACTCCTCACCTGGGCATCTTGTACCTGCTGGAGACAATACTGCTGCCTCCTGCCTGCTGGTTGGAGTTATTTTCCTTGATGAGAACTAGAGACACATCCTAGTTACCACTCTGCTGGAGTAGAAACCTCCCATGGCCACCTCATTTCTTGCTGGGGCAAGGACAAAGTGACACTTGGATAGTGGGGACACTGACTGCATTTGTCTGTTCACATGTCTGATCTATGCTGGAGCAGCAGGAGGAACTGGAGGCCAAGCTATGAATTATTACATGGTGGTGGAGCAACCAGAAATTCCCTTTATAGCATCCTGGACTGGAAAGGGTGTGCTGGCTGGAGAGGAGGCAAGGGCAGGAAAGGCCAGGAAGGCAGCACAGTGTGGGCTGAGCTCCTCACAGCATGGATGGCCCTGGCTTGGGGCAGGTCAGCGTATCTGCAGCTCATCTTTTCACAATTCCTTCTTCTCTCTACTCTTAACAAAACATGCTCAGGTGTATGTGTGGTGTGCCTAAGGTCAAGGTCACCTTGTATTCAGCCCAGCACAATGAAATCTTAAAGGAACGGGGTATAACAAAAGAGCTGGGTGGCTTTGAGCCTCTCAAGGAGTGAAGGGACTTGAAATAGATCACAGCTACCTGGAGCTTAGAAAGCCCTCAGTTCACTGCCTTCGCTGACCACTTCGTGATACATCCTGCTCCTGTAGTGCAGAGGTCTGGGGATCCCCTCTGAGCTGCTGGTGACAGCTGAGGAGGAATGAGGCTGGCTGCAGCAGAGCCTCTGTAATGCCATTCTAACCCAGCCAGGTCAATTAAAAAATAAAGACAAAGGCTCGTGGTGCGGGTCTGCCGTCCCTATCAAATTCATTATCTCCCCCACCAAGAGAAAGAGGGCAACTGTTCATGTAAGGCACAGCTAATAATATCTGAGTACAGGACATTGCTGCTAAATTATAGGGAGGGCTTGGGAAGGGAAATTAGTGTCATTTGCAAGCCCAATAATAGGGGCTGTGCAGCATGAATGCCGATGCGGGAGCGGGCGGGAGGACAGAGAGTGGCTTATGCAACCGTCCCTGTCCTCCCGTGGTGGCACAGCCAGGCTGGCAGCAGGCACAGCACGGGGCTCAGGAGCAGCAGAACACAGGAGAAGTGGGCTTGAAAGCCAAAGGCAGGCAAAAACATAGGCAAAGCAAATGCCTGTGGGTGAGGGCAAAGGCATTGGAAGCTTCTCTTAGGGAAGCAGGCTCAGCCCTTCCCTTCCAGCTGAGCTTTGGCACAAATGACCCAGAGCAGAGTCTGGGGGCCTCACAGTTTAGGGTTCCCCCCAGGGCACCAGCTACAAGGTGTGGAAGGTCTGGTGCTTTCAACTGGAGGGGCACTTTCTGGGGAACTTCTAGGAGCAATCAAATCCAGTGGGGGTACTGAGGCACAGAGACTGCACAGTCTGTGCTGTGCCTTGAACCCTAAGGCAATTCTTGAGACCTTCTCAGTGATGTGAAATGCAGTGCTGCTCCCTGGGACAGTTGTATTACTGCAGCAAGCAAAGCATTTCCCATTTCTGATTACAAACATATATTGAGAAAAAAAATCATAGAATCATTGAATGGTTTGTGTTGGAAGGGACCTTAAAAATCATCCAGCTCAAACTTCCAGACCATGAACAGAAATACCTTCCACTTGATCAGTTTGCTCAGAGCCCCACCCAGTGCAGCCTTGAACACTGCCAGGGATGGGGAATGCACAACTTTTCTGGGCAACCTATTCCAGTGCCTCACCACCCTCACAGTGAAGATTTTCTTAATATCTAATCTAAACCTCCTCTCTGTCAGTTTGAAGCATTCCCCCTTGTCCTGTCACTCCAGACTCTTGTAAGTAGTCCCTGTCCATCTTCCTTATTGGCTCCCCTCAGGTACTGGAAGGCTGCAATTAGGTTACCCTGAAGCCTTCTCTTCTCCAGCCTGAACAATCCCAATTCCCTCAGCCTTCCCTCATAGCAGAGGTTCTCTTCCATCAACACCCCCGAGCCCTTCTCAGCAGGGCTGCTCTCAGCCTTCATCCCCCAGCCTGGATTTACACCAGCCATTGCCCCAACCCACATGCAGCACCCTGCACCTGGTCTTGTTAAACCTCATGAGATTCCCATGGTCCCTGTGGATGCCATCCTATATTCAGGCATGTCACCCACACCACTCAGCTTGGTGTCACCTGCAAACTCGCTGAGGGTGCACTCAATCCCTTAATCTGTGTCACTAATGAAGATGTTAAGTAACACCAACCCCCAAGGGACACCACTTGTCACTGATGTCCAGAGCCATTGACCAACACCCTCTGGATGTGACCTCCAACCAATGTGTCACAGAGAAACAGAAATGCACTCTGACCAAATGATCTCAGGTTGCTACCAAACCTAAAGAGTACTTAAAAAACAAAAAGGAAATGGAGGTGTGTCCAACTCCTGCCAAGACAGTGTCCCTTTTCTGCCTGCTGAGCTATTTCTCAAATTCCTTGACCTTGGACCCCTCTCAGGGGCCCCTCCTGTAGCTGATTAGGAAATGCTCCATTACTGATGAACAGGTGAAGCTGTGATTACACTAATCAGCTGCTCATTAGGGTTGCTTGGCTTCAGCTGATAAAACACCAGCCCCATGGTGTATGGCCAGCTCTGTCATCTGGGGGTGTCAAAGATCCTCAGCTTTGTTGTTGTCCCCACTTGGTTTTGCTCACAGATGGGGAAGGGCTCTCCAGGACACAGCTGGGATCTGGCAAGCAAATCTCATCCCAGCAGGTGTGAGCCTCTGTCAGGCTGTGGGTTGATTGCCACAGAGCTGTGCCCCTGACTCTCACACAGGGAATTTTGGACACTGAGAGACCTGACCCCTCAGGTGGAGGTAGCAGAGACCCTCCGTGCTGGAGCCAGCAGAGGCTGGTTTAAACTCCCTCCCGTGTTTCCTATGGATGTGGCAGCTCCAAGAGTCTGGCCCTAGGCAGGCACAAGAGTCACTATTGATCTTATCCCACCTCCCTCACAACTGTGGCATGGGACAGAAACCCCCTGGGCTACCTGCAGACCCTGGAGACTTCCTGAAGTAGCTCCTGCTCTTCTTTTTGGGTCCGTCATCCTGACAGCCGTCCCCAGGGAGGTCTCAAAACCAAGACCCCAGCACAGCAGAGTGCCAGAGAAACACACACCACTGTGCTCTGGCAAATCTCAGCCTCCTCCAGCCCTCTTCATCAAATGCTGGGGACACAGCCATGCTCTTCCCCTTCTCTTTCTTCCTTTGTTCCATCCTCTCAATCAGGCTCTGGCTCAGAAAGGTTTTATTGCACAACAGCTACACTGGCTTTAGAAAGATGCAATTAAGATGAAACCCACTTATTTAAAGCAGCTCCTCTCCCAGCTCTGCTCTAATGTCACCTTTGATCACTGAAACCAGCCCAGCTCACAGAGTGCCAGGGACATGTCCTTTCATTTCTCCCTTTCCTCCTTGCTCCATTCAGACAAAACTGGTTTCTTTCTTCCTCCTGGTGCTCCGAGCATTTTGCAGAGCAAAGGACAGTCATTTTTGCATTGACCAGCAGGGAAAAAAAAGAATGAAATGCCCTGGCTGTGGGCCATGAAGGTTGGAAAGGTCACATACATCATGCTGTATTTTGGGCTCAGACAGCTTGGCCCAGGCACTGGGGCAGTGCTGCAAACAAGGGTGGGCTTGGGATGGGCAGAAACCCCTCTACTAATGAATGTGAAAGGAAGTATATTGAATTTATTGGGGAAGGCTGGACCATTTCTCCCATTTATAAGAGTCAGTTCAGCTCAAACTATCACTTAGGCATGGCTTAGCTTTAAACTCCCTGGCCGATCCTGCTTCCACCTGCACACAGGAGCTGCTGGATCAAGACTGTGCTCAGCAGCCTCCATCCATACACACTCACACATTTGATTGTCAGGCATTGAAACCCCAGATTTCCTTGTCATTAATGCATCCATCAGGTAGCATTTTCCATTAGACTGGAGGTTTCCTGGCTGTCAGCGCTTCCACCCACACAGGCAGGTCTCTTCTGAACTCCATCTCTCTGCCTCCAAACCTCACTGCGTCTCATTTTCTTTGGAAATGGAGAGAAAATACATGTGTATTCCTCTGTTCTCTCAGGGAGATGGCAGAGCAATTTGCAGGGTTCCCTGGGTGGACAGGTTCCTTCATCTGAACTGTTACTTCAATCTATTTTGTTTTGATCTGCAGCAGAGTTACCTCTTCCTGAGGGTGGAGAGAAGAGCCAGAAGCTGTCCTGTTACAAAACACCAGTGATTTGCAATTCATCACCAGCCCAGGGCCAGGTGCACTCCCCACTGCCATCTCAGGGGGACATTTTTTTCTAATTCTTAGAAGTGGACGTTGGCATGCCAAAAGTCTCAGCATGGCATTACAGATTCCTTCTGATCTCTCCAAGTATCTCTGATTTAGCAGCTTCTGAGGATTTCTGAGCACAGAGCAGATTTCCATCCCACCAAGGTGACAGCCCATGGGCCACATTCTGTCTATCAGTGAGTGTTGGAGTGACACTACAGTGAGGGACCCCAGCCCCTCGCTCAGCTAAATCATCCCCAACAGAGGGAGATTTGTCAATTCTCAGCAAAAGATACAGTTTTAGAGGCATCCTACTCCATCAGACTGCTGGGGGGACTAAATGCTCCATTCCTGCTTTGGTTAGGAGCTGGAGCAGCAGGGCTTGGATGATCCTCAACCCCTCCCACTCTTGAGCTGAAGCTGGCTGCCAAGATCCTGGTGCTTCAAGAGAGAGGTGTCAGTGATGGCTCTGGGCAGGACAGCAAAGAAACCAGCCCAGGTGTTCCTTCTGCCTGTGAATCAGCCCAGATGGGCCATTGCTGGCCTGCTGAGAGCAGAGTGCTCTTCAGGCAGCTTGGACACAGAGGGAGCACCAAGCACAGCAGGGCTCCCACAGCACACCCTGCCAGAGCAGCCAGGCAGGGTGAAGCACAAAGGAAGTGGTTTCTTGGGAAGAGTGAGATCTGCACAGCACACTGAGATCTCACACAGCTCCACACAGCACACTCTGCCCACAGGCACGGAGCTTAAACAGCCACTGCCTGAGAGGCTGTGCCTGTGCCTGCCTCCTCCAGGTCGCTCCTCCTGCCTTCCCCCTCCATGGAGACAGGCTTTTGGCACTTAAAGGTGTGATCAGGAAATGGATGCTTTTTAAAAACACTGCTGTTAAGAGCAATAAAAATAATAGAGCAGGAACATATGTCTCTCCACAGGGCCATCACCTTCTGCTCACTTGGATTGAAGTGTTTTACCATCAGAGCATGACAGCACGCTGATACCCCACCAGAGCAACAAAGCTGAAGGCTTTATTACTGTTATTAACCTGGTTTTCTGAAGAAAGGCAAGAGAACACCACGTGTACCCATCAGTGGGTCAGCCCACCCTCGTAACTCCTTCATCGGTCAGCTCATTTCAACCACAGCGCTCGGAGGTGGAGCTGCCAGAAGCCTCAGTCTGTGCAGTGCCACTGGGACAGGCAGAGGGACAGGCAGAGCTGCAAGACAGCAGGACAGACTCTGGGGAGAGATCAGCCCCTCACCAGATACCAGAGAGCACCCTGAGAAAGCATGCAATCCCCACCCCATACCTTTTAAACCCCAGAGAAGCACAGAAAGACAGGGTGTGGGCTTTTTAAAGCCCTTGTTGGTTCCCCGGTCCAGGATGGAGCCACCACCAAAGATACAGGACCCAGGGGAGGCAGGGCCTGAGCTCCTTGTCCTCATTTGTGCTGTCATTACGAGCAGGCAGTTCCCAAAGCCTTGGTTTGATATAAGCACTGACACATCCCATGTCCACAGAGACTCCCAAGGGGTTTTTGGGCTCTCCAGGCTGGGCTGGCTGAACAGGGATAACTGAACACCCCAACCCAAGCTCAGCAGCTGCACAGGGCTCCTCTCGAGGGACCCAGACCTGGTTTGAGCTACAGACCATGCCTCTGAGCTCATGGTCATTCCTGCAACACACAACAGCCCAGCTGCTAACACCACGGGTCCCAGTCACCTGTCTGGCACTGGCTCTCAAGAGCTTTCCATTTCATCCCTCCATACTCCTCCAGAGAGGTCAGAGCTGCCCATGTCCTTCAGGAACCGTGGGGAGGAGCAGGGAATTTGAGTCTCCACACACAGCCACGGGCAATGCCACATGTCCAGGAGCACAACAGCAAGGTTTTGTTGCCTGGGTGACATCCAAGCCACCATCCATCAGCCAGGCACACAGCCAGGCAAGCAGCCAGACTGGCAAGGACAGGGAGGGTTTCCCATGGAAAGCTGAAGTCAGTCCAAGCCATGGGCACATTCAGCCAAGAGTGCTCACTCCTCACACTCCCTGAGGAGCAGGGAGAGCTCTCCATCCGTTACCTGGAGCTCACATGTTTTGGTCTGTCACTTGAGCCCACTCCCACACAGCTGTGACCAGGCTGCTCACTCTGTGTAGCCACACATGTGCACAGGTTAAACAGCAGGTCTGGAGCAGTTTGATTTTGCTCATATTTTCTTCCTTCATTACTGAGCAAATAATCTGTTTTAGTAGGAAGAGGAGCATTGCTCTTGCTACTCCACACGCTGCTTGTTGAAAGCAAGGTTGCCCTGATGTCTGAGTGAGGCAGTTGAGGGCTCCATATCTGCCCCTTTTCTAGTAAAATCTCAGTTGTTGCTGCCATGACTGAAGTTCTCCTGTCCCCTCAGTGGTGGCAGGAAGGAGCAACCTCCCCATGCCCAGCAGTTTAATCCCTGACCTACACCAAATTGCTGAGTGTTGTGCACAAACAACATTTTTCAAGGGGTGACCAACTTCCTTCTAGTGAGAGACCCCAAGGGCCTAAATCATCTCTGGGGTGAAGCAGGTCTCAGCACCAAGCTGTTTGCACTGGCAATAAGCAACTGTAAAGAAGAAGTGGGAGCTAAAGGTCAGTCTATACCAAGGGCTTAAAACCAAGCTGAACTTCTGGCCAGGGTTTAATCTGCACAGCAGCACACCCTTGGAGTAAAGCAGCAAAATAAATGAAGTCACCGAAACAATCACACTCTGCATCTTTAAGGTCAGGCTTTTCACACCACCCTCTCTCCTGTGTTTTGGCTTGCAGAGTCTGTTCTTCACAGGTACAGAGAGTCGCAAATCTGCAAGAGGGGGAAAAAAAATCACAACAAAACCAACAAACCAGGGAAGTGACTTCTACCGTTGTAATTTTTCCTGTCTCCCAGCAACAACCGTGTCTTCTCCACCTTGCTCCCCTTCCAGCACCTCACAGCTGGCAGAGATCTTAGGAACAAACACGGCTCCCTGCAGCGAGGGCTGCCTGGCAGGGGCTGATGCTTCAGTCTAGCATGAGGACGATCTTTTCACCTGCAGAGGTGACAGCTCTTGGTTTATGTCTAACCATCAGCTCTCATCTTCCATCTGCGAAGATTCCCAACGCCATTCCAGGGCTGAACAGATGGTGACAGTGTCTGGGCTGATGCCCAAGTGTCAACAAGACAGCTTCTTGTTTCCACACAGACTTATCCCTGGATCCCTGGGAAGGGAAGTAGAAAAAAAGCATGTGATAAGACACTGCCACCTCACCCTGTCTAAACAGTCACACTAACCCTAGGACAAGTTCTCTGGGTTTGTATTATTAATGTTCCTCTTCTTAGGCTGAGGGAGGGCTTCCCAGGAGGTGGATTTTGCTCCAAGAGACCTTTCTGTGCCTGTCTCAGGAGGGGAATTAGCAATCGGAGCCTCCTCCAGAGCTTGTCTTTTTTCCAATTAATACATGAATAATCAGCATAATTTCATGCCACTTGTTTTGTGTTTTGACACCACAGATACTCTGTGTTTTCTGCTACCCAATTCCTCTGCTCCTTTTAATGGAATTGATTAAGCGCTAAACCACAACTTCCACATCCTCAGAATCATTCACACAACTGGTGTTGTGACGGAGCTGGGCACAGGCAGAAGCACATCCTCAGAAGGATTAGCATTGGCACATAAAAAGTCAAACACAATCAGTGTTTGAGGACTTGGAGGGCAAAATTGTTGAAAAGAGGTTGTAGCTGGGTGCCTCTTCTGAGGAGGCTCTGAAAGGAACCCATCAGCTTACCCATATGTGTGATCAACCATGCCTGCCTGGGGACAGCAGAATTTGACACCTCTATAGATGTGCTTTCCTGACATTTTCATCATCAAACACTGATTTCAGCTTCCAGATGGCTTGGAATGCCTACATGCTGGGGAAAATCCGTTGCTCTGTACAGCCTCATGAAATCCATTCTGGAAACACATTTTGGGTGCCTGTCCACTCCCTACTGGTCTTAGTGATGATGGAGGATCAGGAAACTTTCTTTCAGAGCACTCATGAGGAATTTATGCCACTCCCTTATCTAACCCAGGCAGGAGACAGAACAATGTGCTCTCTATGACATGAGATTTCTTCTAAAGAATTTCAGCACAAAAATCCACAGGCAAGGGTAGAAAAATGTCCTTGAGTAGATAAAGTCCATAGGGTCATTTAGGAGTCAAGGATCCCAAATGGATCCAAAGGCAAGATGAAGCTCTGCACACTGAGGGCAGATGCTGTTCATACTGCCACCTACCCTGGTGCCTTTTTGTGCTATCAGACAAATTAAAACACTGACTGAGCAAGTGCACGCAGCACACACTGGTCAGGCAGTGTTCAGCCAAATTTAGGATCAGTGGGGAGCTTGGGAGCACCAGAAAAGTTATATTCAAAGGAATTGTGATCCATGCTGGATTTATCCAGGGGAGCAACAAGGATTTATGGTCCATCACAAATATAGGACTATATTTGAGTTTGCTAATGCTGTTTCCATTCCAATGGCACATTGTGCTTGGATTCACAATCTCCCAGGTAAATCAGGCTAGGCCTTGCTCGTATCACATGTGGGCTATCCCTGTGAAATTCAAGGAAATCTCTTCTGTGCTATCCAGGGATGCTGGATCAAGGCTTCCTTACATGCAGGGCTGCCAGGAGGAGACCAAGGGCTGAAAGCCATGAAGGTCTTTGGTAGCCCAGAGCCACAGCCACTTACAGGCACCACAGGCCTCCTCCTGACCCTTTTCCTCTGAATGCAGAGCAGCAGCAGAGTTATTAAAGCACCAGCTGGGCTGGCAGAAATAAATCTTTCCAATCTGCCTGCAAAACCAGAGTGGCACAAGATGACTCTTGACTTCCTCTTGGGTGCCCCTCTAGGCTCTGGGGCACCTGCCATGATCCCTCCCGCAGGTTTGTGGGCACATCCTCAAGCTGTGTTTACAAAGGGATTTCAGGCTCCTTTAGGATAAGATGTTGCTATAGAAACAGCAGAAAGGAGCCTGAGCTGACTGGAGAAGGCCTGGACTCTATTGGCTTAAGCAACAGGAAAGCCCAAGAGGGGAATGCAATTGTCTGGAGCCTGAGCAGGGAGCACAGCCTGTTTTAATGAACACATCCTCCTTTGGGAAAAGTAGGAAACCGAGTTTCCACAGCCCTCTTCAAGACCAAAAAGTTTCCAGCACACGAAGAATGTGTCTGACACAGGGAATACCAAGAGACATTTTCCAGCCTGGAGGTGGGATCTCGAGCTCAACCACCCTGCCAGAAAACTTCTACCCAGCTGGAGCTTGAGCTCATGCCTCACCAGTGCTGTCATCACTGCGTGGTGCTTCTGCATGGCAGATGGGAGTATGACTGGTACAGGAAATGCAGAGGAGCAGAGGCAAGATGCAGATGGATAATTGAAACTTCTGAATAAACCTGCAACAGAATCATTAAAAAGGTGATTCAGGTGAGAGCCATTTCAAAATACAACGTACAAACCAAGAAAACAGTAAGTCAGCCCCAGGCTCACATCTTCCAAGAGGAAGAAGCTGACCATGGAAGTCAAGCTAAGATATTTGGCTGCAGGTCAAATATTTTTTTTGTTTCCTCCTGCAGTCTCAGACAGGAGAGGGAATAGAAAAATACACACACACACACACACACACACACACACAAAAAAAAAAAAAAAAAAACAACCAAAAAAAAAAAAAAAAAAAAAAAAAAAAAAAAAAACCACCAACCCAAACCACCTGGCAAAAAAACCTTCCAAAGAAAAACCTCTGTGCAGAGCTCAGCCAGGGCTCATCAACACAGGGCCATCATTAACTGCTGAAGTAGCAGGGCGTTTCCTCTTCCAAAGGCTGAGCTGCCACACAGCCCTGAGAACACCTCTTCACAATCAGCCTGTGTTGAAACAAACCCAATCAGTGAGACACTGAGAATGAGTGTCCCTCCATGGATCCCTGCAGGGAGCTGATCTGATTACAGAGTGAGCTGGGGAGGAACCAGAAAGCACCCAGTGGGGGGTTGTGGAGAGGAAAATCAGAGCAAAGCCTCAGAGCTGAGAGCCTGTGAGCAATAAACTCCACTGGGTGCAAATAAGAGACACTGGGGGGAGTCTGCCTTGAAAAAGCTGCAGCTCCACAGCTGCACCAGCCTCTAAAGTGGTCAGCTGGGAACAGGAGAGGAGAGAGTATGATTTCCACACTGGCCTGAGTGGCCTGAACAGCTGAGAGCCCAAGGGAGGAAAGCTGCAGCCCTGTTAAAGCCTGGTGATCAGGAAGAGAAACTTTCTGCACCTACACACCACAAGGCTGCAGAGCCAAGAAGCACACCTTAGGTGGCTGGAGCCTTGGCATGGGCAGAGGGTGGAGGTGACATTTCCTCACCCTCATGAGTAGGCAGGGGAGGGCTAACAGCTGTTCCCTGGGGACTCTGTCCCCTCTCAGGCTGGGATGTCATCCCTCTTCCAGGGCTCAGATGTAGTGCCAGCAGTCCCTGCCTCATGAGCAGCTCTGATGTCAGCTCCAAGGAGATGCTTTCAGAATGAATTTGGCCCCACGATGCCCAGAAACCAGCTGCCCCTACAGTGAGCATCATGGCACTTTGTGTATGCTGTCATTTGTCATATTCCTCTCCTCAGAATTGTTTCCCAGAATTTGCCTTCCCCAACAACTGGGTCACCTACACCCTGCCAAAAGTCTATTTCTCCTCCCCCAAATCAAAACCTGCTGGCAGTGGGGTCTGAGCTCAAACTCCCAGGAGATGCCTAGGTCTCCTCAAAAGCTTTTGGAACCACTGCCTAGAGCTAAGCTGCAGCGTGGGACTGGTGCTTTGGATCATTCCTCTCTTTCCCTGTGTCAGACACCCCAAACAGCAGAAAGGGGCTGGAGCTGGTGACCCTGAGCCCCCCGACTGTCGGGTGGCACCACACAGTGCACGGTCCCGCCTGTCACGCTGCGAGCTGGGGCTGTGCAGAACCTTCTGAGACAGGCACCAGAGGGAGGACGTGCAAAATCATCTGCAAAACAGATGCAAATCTAATAATATTGCCAGCTCCCCAAAGGGAATGAGGAAGTGAAACAACCTGGAACAACTGTCAAAATAATACACTCCCCAGTGTGGATGGGAATGGGTTTCTCACTAGGTGCCAGAGTCACTGGTTTAACCTTTCTGCTCACCCCTGTCTTCTCACTTTAAAGTAAAATGCTTATTTAACAGCAAGTAAAAAAAGAGCAGAAAACAGAGCATCCCCTGGAAGTGGGGATGAAAGGACACTGGAGGACAGAAATAGACCTGAGAGAAAGGCAGGTCTTGGGGTCAGAACACCCTCCCTTTGGCCAGATCCTGTTACAGGGAGGAGGATTTGGATATACACAGAGAAATTCAGAGATACAGTGATGGTAGCTGAACAAATCCTGCTGGAGTCAGGCAGGAGCTTTTCCCCCTGATACTTCTCGAGTCTCAGAGTCCCAGCCAATAGACTCTTAAGTGGAGCAAGAGACCCTGTAATACATTGAAAGACTTCGGTATGTCTACACCACACTCATCTTTCTACTGATGCATCTACCCTTCCATTCATCTCCAAACTCCTCTGTTCCTACCCCATCTCTCTGATTTGCACACCCATGCATTCAGAGCAGCACTGGAGCTGCTGGATCAAAACTCAGGAAAAATTCCTCTCTGAGCCAGGAAGACCCATCCAGCCCCCAAACATTTAGGGGACGAGGCATTCCAATTTCCCAAGTCCTGCATTTGGAAAAAACAACTTTCCCAGAGGAGAAAGCAATGTCAGGGCCCGTGGGGAAAGTGAGGTGTCTATGGCCTTCCCTAGGATCATCTGTCTGCAGGCCATGGGAGCATGATCCTGTTGTAATTAAGGATATTCTTCAATGCTAATGGCACCAACAGGATACAGATGGAAGAAGCTCTGTTATATTGACACCAGTCCACCAGGAAAATCGCTTGACTGAGACCAGCTCAGTTTACTTTTCACACAGGGGACAGTTTCACACAGTTTGAAAAGTTTTATTTGAGGAAAAAGACAATTCAGGTTTGTATCAGGAGGAAGATAAAAACACACTTGTTCTTTCAGCTCCCAAGGAAGAATAACCAGCTTGGGAGGTCAAGGTCCAGGTCCTGCTCTCAGGTGAGGGGCAGGACAGCACCCATTTAACTGGCGAGAGGGGCTTAACTAGAGCTATATCAGGTAATGGGATAGAAGCAACAAAAAAAGAGGAGGTGGAAGGACACTTAATCCCTTCAGTAAATAGTCACGCTAACACCTATATTTGTGCATTTACTGATCACAATTCAGCTGGAAACACAAGGAGACTGGGTGGCAGAAAGCACCAAGAGCTCGGATGCTCTTGCAGGAAAGCGAGCTGGGAGCAGAGGTGGAGGAGGAGGAGCAGAGCCGGTGCTGATGTCAGGTCCATTGACAACCCAGTTTAGGCAAAGTGATAATTCAGGCCCAGAGAGACAAGTAAAAATAAATCTAAAGTAGCAAGGGGTGTTTCCAGATTTTCTTTTTTATATCTTATTGCCTGCCAGAAATAAGAGCGAGGGAAGCATTCAGTTCTTATCATACCTTCTCAGAGGTGCTGAGTAGGGTATTGAAATAGAAAATCTGTTTCCAAGGTACATTCAGCCCTGAAATGTGAACATATTTCCCTAGATGGTTGGAAAGGGGAAAAGAAATAAATTATAACTGCAGTCTCCCAAAGTCATGGCAAAAATGGAGGTGTTCACTTAAAAAAAAAAAAAAGGGATATGTTTCTGGAAGAATATCTCAAGAGAACTGGTCATCCTGATTATTGCCAGGCAAATTCAGCCAGGGGGATGCCATGACAATGAGCAACTAGACATTGACTGTGGTTTGGCCACTGTTTGAAACAAAACACTGGATTTGGGGATTCAGGGCAACACTTTCTCTCAGCTGCATTAAAAGCCAATGTTCAGATTCTCCCAGTGGGCCCTATCTTGGACAGCCTGTGTAGACAAAACACACTGCTTGTCTGCTGAGCATGGTACAAGCAGCAGACACAGCATCTAACTGGGACTATCCAGGGAACTTTGCCTCCACAGTCTTGCCTTACACCTCACAGCTGAGCCTATGGATTAGGGAAGTAGGTGCAGACCCTGAGAACAGCACCTTACATTGCACTGTAAGGACAGTTCAGAACTGGAGCTTGAGGTGCAAGATCCTCAAAGCCACCCAGACCTGCAGACTGGAGCAAAGCTCCCAAAGGAGCACCTGAAGGTAAGGAAGGTATTACTGAGCCTATGTGGGAGTGAGTTAATCCCAGTTCTCTTGCTGGCTATGTAGAAAAGGTCCCAATAGCAAGAAACCAAAATATTCATGAGCAGATCCTCACACTATGAAAATCCCCTCCTGCTACCCCTGTTGTCAAAGAGGGAGGCTCTGTGCCCCAGCCCAGAACACTGCTCAAACATCCTCACTCTCCTTACACAAACCTAGCTAAAATTTATCATTATCTGGGCTCCATCCAGCCCAGTTCCTGCCAATCTCTTCATAAGAAGAGATCAAACAGTCTCTTTGAGCCCCCATTAACTGCAGGGACACTGTGGCAGCCTGTCCCCCTTGGATAGGTCTTCACCCTTTGGTGTTTCTCTCCCCTTTCATGCCATATTGCAGGTAACTCTCCTGATGAAACCTGCTGAAAGGCCCATCTGTCTGCCTGCAGGACAGGCAGCTCCTGACAGATGTGTTGCCAGTGTCCACACTTTTCCATCACTTTCCTGTCTGCCACTGCCTCTTGGATATTAAAAATCACCTGGAGCAATGATTCCTCGTTGCTCTGTGCTCCCTCCTCCAGTCTGTCACCGTGTAAGCCACTTGACAGGTGATTATTCGGTCACTGAAGCCAGGGAAGCCGGGCTGAAGGAAATTAGTGTCTCCTTAAATAAACACACGGCCGATTTGGAGAGCGTTTCTCGCCGGACAAGCAGGCTATTTTGGGATGGTACCACTAAGCTGCATTATGGCTTTGTGGACAGACTGGCTCAGAGCAGCTGCCCTGCTGGCCTTTTGCACCCCTTGTTCCTCCCCTGAGGTGCTGCTTAGCTTGAGCCATGGTCCATGTCCATGGTGTTTCCATGCTTCTTGCTCAGACTGGGCTCTTCTCCCTGCACTGACTCAGTGTCCCTCTTCCAGGAAACACCACTGTCCCCTCCGTTATAGAAGATGGATAACAAACAGCTTCATTTCCTTGGACAGGCACTGTGTTGTTCTAATTAAGGCAATGTACTTTTTGGCTTTAGGAACTGATTTGTGCAGCGTTAGTTTCTGGTGGTCTAGCATCCCAGCTGGAGACATCTCTGCACCCTGGCTTAGGTTGAGTTTACACCTGGGCACAAGATCCCCAGATCAAAAGCAGTGTGGAGCCATCCCTATGGCTGGAGAGTGCATCATCCATCTTCTTCAAAACAGCCATGAGGACCCATGCAAAAGTCATATCTCCCTCCAGTTCTTTGCTTAATGACCCCTCCAAACAAGGTTTCAGTGGGAGACAAATACAGATGATACTTTTCATACAAGGCCCTCTACATTCCTGGCTGTCTTTGCTTTGGGATAGGGCACCATCTTCATCACCATCCCTCAGAAAACCAGTGAGATGAAAGTAAAAAGATTACTTAAAACACTTCAGTTGAACACAGGGTGATTTCATTCAAATGATTGTCCCCTTTTGCATTCAATTTCCATCTATACCTTTATTTGGTAGCTAGAGAGCCAGTCTACACTTTTCACTAGCTGAACCTCCCACTTCCTTGGGCTCCCATTTGCTGGGAGTACCTGGCACAGCTTGAGGCATTTCCTCTCATTCTATCACTTATTACTTGGAAAGGGAGATCAACACACACCTCACCCTCCATCAGGGAAAAAAAAAAAAAAGGATATTTTGCACAGTGTGAATGTTAGAGCCAGGGTTGATTTTCTTGCTTACCAACACCAACCCATTTGTTTTCCTGAGACCAAACCTCCCAGGAACTGCTGGGAGATAACCTCTGTCCTTGAGCATGAGCATGAAGCAAAGCCTGGGCATGGTCAGAGCCCTGCAAGCCCCCTTTGAGCTGTTTAATCCCTGCCCACCGAGGCTCCTCTGCCAGGTGAGGACCCTCCCTTAGTCTGTCACAGCCCAGCTCCTGGAGTCACTCGTGTCAGCTTTCCCACTAATCATGTACAGAGCACCTTCAACTGGGCTTTGTGTAATTTTGTACTTTCCCTCATGTCTGCATCTGGAGTATTTGTTCCCCCTGCAGATACAGTCTCGTGAGCAGTTCAAAGAGAATTTGCCCTGGCTACAGGAGCTGCTGTGTGCATAGAGTCAGGATGGATTTCTGCTCTTCCCAGAGCTGCCACTTCTGCAAAAATATATTAAAAACTACATGAAAGTGAACTTCTGATTTGAAAGCCCTTTCCACAGAGACACTGTGGTGTGCCACCAGAGTTCAGCTCAAATGTGATCTATTTTCAAGTGGAAAAGATGGCTCTTGTTGCTCATTTTGCTGATCGCACTGGGGTCCTCTTGAGTCAGGTGTCACTGAATTCTGCTCATTCCCAGGACCCAAATGGCTGCAAAAGTTTGCATTGTTTGTAAATGAAGGGAGACATTGGCACTGCAGCTGAAGATTCTTGAATAAGTGGGCTGAACATTTCCACAGCAGTCACAGTCAACAACCAGTTGCTTTTCACTCACCATCTGCCTGCTGTCAACCAAGGCAAAATGGAAATAAGCCCACCCCCATTCATCACCTTAATAAAATCCATCACTTACTATCACCCCTGACACAAAGATCTTCTCATCCCCAGAGCTGATCTCCTTGTAAGCTGCAGGAGCAATGCTAGTAGCAGCAGCAGTGAGAGGTTTTGAAGTTGGGTGTGAGCTGAGCATCCAGGCATCAGGCACACCAGCAAGTCCCCTGAACTCACTCTGTGTCACATCACTCCCCAGTACTCTCAGCTTGCTTGAACCTGTCAGGTTGGTTCCACTCTTTTCTGTGCTGTTCACATGTTCACATATTTCATGCTCTTCTCATGAGCATTTCCCTGTTTGATGAAACTATTTTGCTCCTTTCCAAATGACTGGGTTTTTTGGAAATAATCACCTGTGCCCCAGACAGAAGAATTAATAGCCAGGATTAAGGTGCAGGGAAGGCAAAAAAAACAAGGTCATTCACAGTTTGATGCTCTGACCTGCTTCTTCTCAGCTGTCTGCCTGTTATCCTCCTCCTGGCCTTCTGAGTTAGATAAACTTTGCCCTGCTGCTGCTTTGCAGTCAAAAAAAGTCTTTATTTCCTCTGTCAAATTTACCTTCTTGAAAACTGGTAGAAATTAGAGGAAAGGGGAATAATCAGCACTGCTTTTCAGGTTGGGGAAATCAAGGTTCAGGAAATGGAAAGTGAGTTTCCAGAGTCATGGGGACTGTGAGTGGCAGAGAGGAAAGGGACCATGGGACTGTGTCCTTCTAACACCTTGGCTGTATCGCACAGCCTCTAGAGGTAGAGCAGAACATATTTCTCTGGCCCTCTTACAAGGCACTTGCCTACCAGCAGCTCACTTCTCCGGGAGGAAGTCCCAGAGATGGACCCCCAGCAGCACTGGGAAGCTGTGTGGCAGCAAGACAGGTTTGCTGCCCCAAGGTGTAGCTAGTCCCTGGGGACAGGTTCCCATGAGACAGCACACAGCCCTCCCTCTCCTCCTTCATTCCTGCTCTGATCTTCCCATTCATCTTCCCTTCATCCCCAGATAATGCCATTACTTAAGCTGATGTTAAACTTCTGCTAAGCACTGTCACTTCTGCCCTTGCCTGGGCTACAAAGCTGCCCCCAGCATGACACATTCAGGAGGATGCTCATACTGGCATGGACATCGCTGCAGTCAGTCATTTGGCTTGGAAGCTTCCCTCTGGGGCCGCGAGGGTTTGAAAGCATGACCTTGAGTTGTCACCTCACAGAGAGATCCCAAAAATTTGAAAGAGATTGTCTGAAAGTGACCAATGAAATACTAAGCTCTGCTTCAAGGAGAAAGCCCTCTGGGGTCAGGGCAGTTTGGTCTCAGGTGAAGAGCAGATTCATGAGGACCATTAGTTTTTAATGAGACAGAGGTCCTGTGCCAGGTTCCTGGCTGTGAGCTCCTGGCCCACAAGCTGCAAGCTCACATGCTGCCCACAGCCCCTCCCCAGGCCAGTGCCAGTTCCCTGAGCAGACTTGGAAGAGAAGAGGCACTATATAAAAGGCAGAAAGGGCTACAGGGGAGAACATTCAAATGAAACATTTAGAGCTGCCTCTTTCTGTGGTGTCTTCCCCCACACTGTCAGCCTGGCCTTTCCTTGCTCAGCGCTGTGGGGGTGACTGGCTCTGATCAATTGCCCTTTATTTCCATATTAAGTGAAGCAGTTGGGGGATGAATATCTCCCTCTGCCATGCAGCCCTGTGCATAATTTTTGTTAAGAGGTTGTTAACTTGCCCTTTTTACTATTATTATTTCCTCCTTCCAAAGTCTTTGTTTCTACATGCCATTTAGAGAACCATAGGAAAGAATTTTAAGAGTTACGAAATGCCAAATTATGCTAAATAGATTCTGGATGACCTTAGCAGAAAGCTGGCATGTTGACAGACCTGCTATACCACCCATTGTGTCCAATATCAAGTCAAAGTCCTATTTGAATCTCCTCCAGGAGTGCCACCAGCTCAAGGAATGGTCCCACCTGATTTTCCCCGGTGGATATCTGAGTGCACTGCCAAGATCAGATGCTCAAAGAACGAGAAACCTCCCTAATGCAGTTACCCAGCACAGGACACCTGCACCAAACACTGCTCTGCAGACCAGACTTTATCAGCCAGGTGTCTGTTCACATGCTGGGGCTGGTGGGCTTTCCCTCCAGAGTATTAGGCAGCTTCCCTCCCTGGAAAGAGCTGCACCTTGTACCACCCCTTGGCAGAGCAGTGTGAGGCAGCACAGAGCTCATGAGACTGCTTCTAGGGAAGATCCCTTCACCACCATCTCCCTGGCTCATTTGAAAGCTCAGGGTGGGCTGTGGCAGAAAGTATCTGCCCCTTAGCAGGCCTGAGTGCTCTCCCTCATCAAGGAAGGCTCAGCATTCAGATGAGCTGAATGTTTACATCTGCCACGCTCGCCCCGAGAGCTGCGCTGTGCACACCTGGCTGGGCACAACAGAATGTCACCTGGTCCTGCTGCATGGGGACTCTGCACTCCCTCGTGTGTGAGCCTGCCAGGGAGCTGGACAGGGAAAGGGAAGGGCAAGACAGGCTTTAATCTCTTTGTTTTCCCCCAGAGGAAACAGCAACAGCAACCTTAGAAATGCAGGTTAGGAACCTTTCGGGGGATAACATGGTTTCTTCCTGCATACCTGCCTGCTACACTGGGAGATGTCACCTGCCAGCAGGGCAGCTGAAAGAGATGTGTGCACAGGCTTCATTCAGGTCACCTCTGAGTGGCTTTGCTTGCAGGACAGCAGCCAGCTGAGAGCTGCTGTTCTTACTTAGCTGGAAGAGAGGAGCTTTACTGAACCCAGCAACCACCAAAGATTCAAAGACACGAGGCTTTCTTCCACGTACTAGAGTTAAGAGCAGGCTGGGAAAAGGGTTTACTTCATAAAGCTCCTGGAGATTTCTTTTTTCCTCTCCTGTTCCAGCTGAAGATCAAAATCCCAAGCACCTGTGAAACTAAACAGAAATAAAGCCACCTGGTTGGGTCAATTAAAATGCTTTGTTTCAGTAGCTTCTGAACATGCTGTTAATAATCAGCTTAAATAGCAGAGCAAGGGTGCTTCAAATTAGAAAACTCAAAATCTTGGTTGTCAAAGGGAGACTTTTCAAGATTTTAAGAACTCTTTTTTAAACCAAGACATTTGTCAGAGCTGTTCTTTTTTTACCCAAAAAGAAAAAAAAATCAGTTCAATAGATCTGCTACCTTTTAGACACAGAGACAAGGACAGAGAAAGGTAAGGCCCAAAGCTGGTTGAAAACCAAGGTCACTCACTAAATCACCATCACATCAAAGGATTGAAACTATAGGATAAATTCTGTATTCCTCACTGGCATCTGCTATTGCCTTTTGTACCACCAGGATTTCACTAATGACTTGAAATCTCCAGCCCATCATTCATCCTCAGGCATTACGTGGAAGCCACATTACCTCTGCAGGAGATTAATGGGAACCTATTGCCAGGAACTGGTGGCTCCCTCATCATCCACACTGCTGATCCAGCACGCTTTATGAGCACTCCACCTGGGCAGCTTGGACATGACTGAAGTGATAGATAACCACCTCTGTTTCGTGTGCAAGAAGAGAGACCCCTTCAGCACTGGTTCAGTTGCTAAGGCAGAGCAGAGGATGATGTTGCTCTTCACAGCACCGACTTGGAACCCCAAGAACCACATTTACAAATGATGCTTTGTCACCTGAGTTATTGCCAGTGGCTTCAGGCATTGTCAGATTCCTGGGCAAGCAGCAGATCTGTGTTCACTGAGGAGCAGGAGGGAGGCTGGAAGGCAGCAGTGGCAGAAAGAAACGTGCACCTCTGGGGGCTCCACGATGACAAGAACACAGCCAGGAAATTGCTCCCAGTGTGTTGTACACAAGCACACTTCCACACAAGAGTTAGCAGAGGACAAAAAATGCAAAGTGGCTCCATGGAGCTACCTCGTGCAGTTCCCCACACACCAATATTGGGAAAATAGCCTCAAAAAGATGCATGAAGGAAGAAGGGATCTAGTGAAACAACAAAAAGGGATTTTTAGAATTCCTAGAAAGCCTACAGGTAAAATCCTATGAAGTGACAAAATTCCTAGAAATAATTTCCTAGAAAACAGATTTTTTTTTCTACAAAGAATCCTAGAAGGAACTGGGAAAGTATTTGCAAAGCTCCTGATAAGCACTCAAGGACATTTCTAGAAAACAAAACAAGAAATGGCTTGAAAATAACATTGACATGAAAAGCAAAGGGGAGATTTCTAGCAAGCAATGTGGAAATTTCTGGGAAGAAGTTTAAGAAATCCTGTAAAGTAATATGAGAATTTCTAGAAATCATATGGAGATATTCCTTGGAAGGAACCAAAAACATTCCTTGGAAGCATCCTGATAAATTTTTTAAAAATCAAAGGAGAAATTTCAGGAAAAGGAAAATTATTGGAAAATATCCTGAGACATTTCTAGGAAGCAAAGAAGAAATTTCTGGAAAGTAGCTCCTGTGGTAAAATGTCTAGAAAATATCAGGGACATTTCTAAAGTCAAATGTGAAATTCCTGGAAAGCAGCTGGGGACAATCCTAGAAGTCAAGGAGAAAATTCCTGGAAAACAACCTGAGAACTTTTCAGAAAGCAACATTTTTGCAACATTTACTTCCTAGAAAGAAAATTCAGAGAAAACTTATGGAAACTCTGGAAAATTCAGAGAAAACTTTTGATGTGTTCCCAAAAACCACTCCAGAACATTCAGAAAAAAGCAAAACAAAATTAAACAACAAACAAAAACAAACAAACAAAAAAAGCAGAAATTCCTAGAAAGAAAAAAAAAAGTTGTTGAAATTGCTTCAAAATTGCTAGAAATCAATGGGGCATTCCTGGAAAATGTCCTGGGATATTCCTAGAAGGCAATGTGGAAATTCCTGAAAAGAAATTAGGGCAATTCCTGGAAAGAACCCAGGATAATGTCAAGAAAGGAAATGGAGATTCCTACAAGTACTGGGAATGTTGCTAGAAAGCACTGACAGTGCTGATTGTGAAGGGTAAGAACATATGATGAGACCTGGAGAGAGGGTATGGGGAGTTTGAGAAAGGCACGATATCCCCAAGATCCCAAGAGTGCTGAAGGTGGAAGGCAAAGGAGCAGCACTCACCCTCAGAAAGGTCCAGCTTGGTGCTGGGATGGCAGGAGACCACAAATGTCACCTCAGAGAGCAAGGTTCACACACGAAGGCACACAAGGTCACGTTAAGTCTGCCCATATGGGCCTGATCCACATTCATCTAGTCTGTTCCTAGAAATTTCCACTGAGGAGTAAAAGCCCTTTACCATGTCAAGGCATCTCTGTATTTACCTTCCCATATTTCTGGAAGGCTTTCTGTGGTGTACAGCCTCCATCTCTGGACCTCCTCTTTCCCCTCCCCTGGGGCACTGACAAGGATGTGTTCCTAAGGCCATAGGACAATTCGAGTGCAAAGGCAACACAGGAGGTCTGTAGGTCCAACTTGCTGCCCAAAGCAAAGTCAGCTCTGAGGTGACACCAGGTTATTCAGGGCTCTGTGTGCATAAAATCCTACAAAGGCCAAGGCTGCACAGCCTTCATAGTGGGGCACCTGTCCCACTGCTTGGCTGCCCTCACACGAAAAGTTTGTGTTGTATAAGAAGGATGAGTGCATAACCTAAGGAGGATGTATACACAACCAGCCTGAACCTCTCTTGCTCCACAGGATGTCCATTGCTGCTCATTCTCCTGCTGTGTTCCACTGCAAAGATCCCAAATTTGACTTCCCCAACAATTCCTTTCAAAAGCCTCCTGAGCGCATCCATGGTTGCTCACACTGCCCATAGAGCCCTCCCTTTCCTCTCTGGCAGATGATGAGCCCATCTGCCCAACTCCCTTGAGTCCAACTTTGTTTTTTTCCCGTGGCTTTTTCAGAAGTTGTTTTTCAGACCATTTCTGCTCAGGAAGAAGAAGAGATCACAGAGCAATTGGTGACATCACTTCTATGATGTTCCTCTCCCCAGCTGACTCAGCTGTCTGGGAGAGAGCCTAGCAATTATCTCCAGTAGGCCTCTGCTCATCTGATTGACTTGCCTTTGCTTTCATGCCTGGCACTTCAAACATCAGGGACAGCAAGGCAGGGGGAAAATTTTCCTAATGGAATGAAATAAGGGCTCTAAAAGTTACAGCTGCCTCATCTGGAAAGCAGAGCATGTCTCAGCCTCCCCACTGCGCTCAGCCTCCAGGTTATCACCCACACACCCAGGCTCAATAGCACTGGCAGTAATCATTTATAAACAATTAATTGTGGAAGTGGAAGAGATAGCACCCCCATAACTCACTGAAAGGCAGCACAGAATATGACCTCAAAAGGTGAAATCCACTCTTGGAGGTTCCTGTTAGGTGTGGGGAAGGATGTGACACATCCTCGAAAGCCTGAGATCCTGCTCCTGCCACTGACTCCAGGCAAGTTCTTTAACTGGTTTGTGCCTCAGTTTCTCCACCATTTCACCTGGCCTTGGCTCCCACTGTGCAGGAGAATATCCAGCACAACAACCCCTTGATCTGTGGCTACCCAAATCAAACAGGCCTGGTTCAGGTCACTGGGGTACACCCCACATCCCAGGCCGAGCCAAAAGCTCTCTCAGAGCCAGGTGACTTCATCCATATTGTCACACAGGAACGGGTCCTGGCCTGCCTGTCCCCATGGCAGAGTCACTGGCCAGAGGATAACTGGGAACATGCTAGTGATGGAAGAGGGCAGCCCAGGCCTAGTGTAGATATGGCCACCATGGCTCCTCAGGGGCAATCTCTACACCCTGGGGGTGAGAGGAGATTCCTTTCTGTCCCCTTGTTCAGCTGCAGCTCAGGTTGCAGGTGTCCAACCCGGGCTCAGGAAGGGCTGAGCTGAAAGCAGCTCTGAGGGAAGTGGTTTCAGCATGGCTGTGTTCAGCCTCTCCCTCACCACCTGGGCATCTCTGTGGGGTGGTGGCTGCTCTCCAAGGGAATTCCTGCTCCAGCAGAGTGCGGGTACTGCCTGTGAGATGACAGCTGCTGCTGGGGCAGAGCCACACACCCACATGCTGTCTGAATAATGAAAACAAAAATGCCTTGCTCCCACTGGATGCTGTTTTATTGCCTGACTGGTGGTTGCTGCCGTGTGAGTCACTTCCAGGGGAGGCCACAAGGCACTTCTGTTGCAAAAAGAAGAAATGATGCAGAGCCCAAGCTGCTGTGCACTTGGGAAAGAAGATCAATACATGATCAGCAGATCAATCACTGTCTTGGGCAAGGGAATTCTAGCTGGAAAGCCTCTCCTGCTTTTTCTGGGTCATTAGGAGAGCCCCCTATTCTAAAGCAGGGCCTCCATCTAACAACAGCGCTCTCCTTGATTAATGCTGATTAGCCCTGCTTTGCTTGGTACGTTGATTAAAAAGCAAGGTTCATTTCCCAGGTTTCCTTCCCAATCATATTCCCTAATTTCTTTTGGCACTGCCACAACCTCTTAATTCTTCAATCCTTCAAGCAGCTCATCAGACAAGGACAGTGCTGAGGCAGTAGCAGACAAAGGTCAGATGTGGGTTATAGCCAAAGGGAAGTTCTCTCTGTGTTAATCTATGTAGTGGGCTGGCTAGTGGCATTGTCACCTTAAAATGTTGCTCATGACAACTGCGAAGGCAGATAAAAACCCATCACCACTCAGGATGTTCCTACACACTCTTCTCCTCAGACATATCTGCTTGATTCCCAGCAACTGCAGAAGCAAAGGGCCCCATATTTCCTTTTCTTCAAATTATCAGCCAAATTGCTGTAGAAATGGCTTTATGGCTTAGCCCAATGGCCCACCAGGTTGTTCAGTGGCTGCAGCAGATGCTGAAATCCAGGGCAGCAGGGCACACACAAACTGGTCTTGGCCCACTCTTCCCATCTTTGGTGGTCTGTGGTTCAAGGGTCTTCATCAGTTCAAAGCCATTCTCAGTTTATGGGGTTTAACATCCACCAATGTATTGTCAGTCACACTCCGTGGAAATGCAAAGGGTCTTGCTTCTGTCTGCATCAAATCTACTGCTTGCCTGTTTTCAGAAACACCTAGTTACAAGGAAAGGGCAGCAATCCTCCCCTCACAGCTCCCTACTGTCCATGATATGAGAGGTCTCTGTCATTGTCCCTTTAGGCATCTCTTGTTCTAGCCAGGGGATCCTCCCTTCACACAGAACCAATTTTGCAGCTTATTGGAAATTGTTTCAATAGAACAACCAGTGTTCAAGAAAACAAACATCCCGTTTCTGCCTCTTTCACAATAGGAAAGCGGAAATCCAGAGGATCTTTAAAATACAACCAAGTAAAAAGCAATGTGAAGCAGAGAGCAATGAGTTAATCTCACATCTGAATATTCACTGCTATTAAGATGAAGACTTGCCTCCTTCAGCTCTTATGTAAATAGAACTCATCTGCGATGCAGATTTTATTAATTAACTGGCAAATCGAGAAAACCCCAATAGGCTGTAATTGAACTTCATGTTGATGATAGATGAGGAGACACTTACAGACCATCAGCTGTGTCTGCACAGTCACTCCTGGATCTGCTGCCATCCTGCCTATCCTCACAGCAGAGGGCCTGCCCCATCCTGAGCAAAATTAAGGATATCTGAGGGGCAAACACCAGGAGCTGATGGGATGCCTGGAGCTGATGAGATACCTGGCACATATTCTTCCTGAAGCACCCTCTGGTTCATCACATTGCTTTTGTTCGTATTTTCTGCAGCTCCCAGGTGCTCTCAGGAGGCAGGCACTAGCTGCTGAAGCTCCCACAGGAGTGAGGATGCTCATAGCTTTGAGGGGACATTGTCACCCCTAACATGAAGAGGGGACACTTGTTAATGCTGTGGAGAGCTGGGCTGCTCAGATGTCACCAGGAGTCCCAGGTAACCCAGGAAACTTAGGATTTCCCTATACCTGGGGATGGTGTACCTTGGTGATGCTATGCCCTATAGAAACACACCCTAAACCAAGACCTTAGGTGAAGCACAGACCAGTCAGATTTGTGTGTGTCCCAGTGGTGACTCCCTGCTGGGTAACACGGACAGTGGCAGAGCAGCCTGTGTGTGGAAAAGGCTGCCCTAGAGCCCTGCAGGAGCACCATGCTGCCCTTCTCCATCGAGGCAGCACGTGGCAGAGCCCAGTGGGAAGGAGATTAAGCCATTATTGATGTAGAAGGAGAAGGGATGAATGAAACAACCCCCTGCACGGGTGCTTTGCAGTTCTTGGAGGGGAACTAATTTTGCTTTTATTTTGCTAGAGAAACAGCAAGGCAGCAGCAAGGAGCCCACCCTTAGAGCTGCCGAAGCCTGGGCTCTCCTCAGCACGGGAAGAGGAAGTGGCATTTGAAGCACTGAGATGTGAGAAGAGTTTCATTATTGCTCTGGATGGCCCCTTCATTAGAGGAAAACACAGTATTTAATGAAGGGGAAAGAAAACTGGAGCTCCCTGCTGCGTCCAGAAAGCCGTTTCTTTTCAGCTTTGCTTCTTTCCCCTTATTTACGGGAATGAGGGAGGCTGGACCTATCCATCCCTGTAGTCTCATGAAGGATGTTCCAAGGCCACTCAAGTGAAGATCTCCCTGCAGACAGGAACCCACAAGCACATTCCCTGCTGGACTCTCCAGCTTTGGGATAACTCCTGTGCCCACACCCAAGTGGCCAGAGGCTGCTGGTCATGGGTGCAGATATGGGGTACCAAGATCTACCCCCCTCCAACCACTACTACACTCCCCAGGAGCTCTACACCAGAAATTCAGTGCCATTAAGGAGAAACTGCAGCACAGGGGATGTGTTACACAAACCTATAAAGATCATGCTTGATTAAAAGGCGCAGGGAATGCTTTCCCCATGGCTTCCCTGCAAAGTGCATTTAGATTACCAGGGAAGGACTTGGTTTCTCACGACTGGCTTAACAAACCCAACATGGGATTCACACATCAAGCTAATTCTTCCCAGCTGGCACCAATTATTTGCCAAGGTAGTTTTGATCTCTCAATTACACCCCATGAAGTTTTCAGCATGGAAAAGCAGAATATCTTTTCTTTCTCTTTCTCCTCTCCAAATAATTGGGGTTTTTTATAGCAACATGTCAACAGACATCAGGAGTAGAACCAGCTCACATTCCCTTTGCTGGGACAACTCTAGCTCTGCTAGGAATTAAGATAAAAGGAAGCTTGCTTTCATCCCAGCATAAGCAGGCAAGAAGTGGAGCATGAACAGAGAGAAGACAAGCAGAGAAGCGAGCACTGTGATTTTATTCTGAGTGTCTGCACCTAAAGCTGTCCTTAATCACCACTCATGACTCATAGCCATTGCTTTCACTGGGAGCTCCAGACAGGGTAATTTTGTTTCAGAGGAGCAGAGGCACATTGGTTGCAAGGGACCTCTGGATGTCTCCCATTCAACCACTCATAATTTGCTCTCAGAATTTTCTTGGGTTCCCTCATGACCTGTCCTGTTCCCAAAGTGATGAGCTTTGAATGTGTCCTGAGGTGAGAAAGCTTCCTGCAGCAGAGAACATGTTGGAGTAAGAAGAGTAGTTTCAACAATCGCTTGCTCTCTTGTCTGCTCTGGAAATTTTCCCAGTCCCCTTCACCAAGTCAGCCATGCCAGGAGATGGATTCTGGGACCTGTGTGGGTCAGGGTTCTTGGAAGACAGCGGGAGGAGGGGATCCATAGGATCTCAGGAGACTGAGAAAAACAAAAAGACAGGGGACAGAGCTTGCAGGAAGCAGTGAGGTTCAGGATAAGGTCAGGAGCTGGAGAGGGGCTGTGTGTGTGAAGGTTGGATAACCACAGACTCGGACCATCAAGCCCAGGCATCATCTGACATTAATCATTTTTTCCTGCTTGATTCTCAGCTACAGCTGGAAGCTGGCCTGAGGTTTGACTGGAGCCAGGATCAGAATCTGCCTGCTCTGCCTGCTTCAGGGACAAACTCCTTCATCCTGGGCCTTCCTGCATTATTTACAGAGACCACAGCCCCTTTCCCTACCATCACCAGGACATTCCAGTGATTTCCAAGCAAAGGCGCAAGTTTCCTGTAAATTACATTTCCAGCAAGCATCTCTGCTAATTAAAGATTATGAAATGAATTAACCATTGCGTCAATTAAAATCCATTCACAGCAAATACCTTCCTCTATTTCAACGTCATTTATTTATTGAGGGTGGGGAAGGAAGGAGTCTCCAGAACTTCTCTGGATTTGGAACAGACTTGGCTCTGCCTTGTTACATGGAATAAGTCCCTGGAGAATGTAGACTGATTGCAATCTAATTTATGGCATTCATCAACATATGAATTAATGCTGGGGTCTCAGATATGAGATCTCTCTATTTGCCTCTGCCTCCTCACACAGGATCAGCAGCTCAGTTGCACTGCCATGCCTCTTTCCCTCCCAGTACTGCTACTTTCCTGCATTAAAGAAACAGCCTAGGTTTTGGTTAAGAAAGCTTGTTTATCATTAACAAACTGGGCATCTCACCTAAATTTCTGGGAACTGAAGTCAACTGAAATGAAGGAGAATTTAGTTCCTGTTTTGGATGAGTTTGGGCTCTGGTGCTCAGCTGCCATGTGCCTCAGCTTCCCCATCTGTGACACAGAGACTCTGTTCCCAGCCTCCCTCTGAAAGCCACAGAGAGAATAAAAATACATTTGTGCTTTGGAGCCCTGCAGAGAAGTTTGCAGAGGGCTTTTGTGTGTTTTACTATTGCTTCTTTGTGTTGTTCTTGGCTTTGACCTTGGACTGAGCTGAACCAAAGAATAATCAAACAAAGCACTTACATTTCAGGTGCATGTTGGACACTTGTTAAAGAAAGCCTAAAAGTGCAAAGTCTTCTGGTAGCAGCCATTAACCCATGTGGTGACTGGAAGCCCTGGAGGTGCTGGCAGGGATATAAATCATGCAAGTGGTGTATGAAGAGCCGCTTGTCTGCTCTCTGCCGAGAGGCTGGCACAGACAAAACACAACAGCAAAACAAATCTGAGGACAGAAAGTGGGTGTGCAGGATGCCTCGGGGCAGGGAAGGCAGGTTAGGGAATAGGAGGAGATGTGCAGAGGAGCAGAGTGTGTTCAGACATTGAAAGGGGAGAGCTCTGCTTCATTGGCATGAGCAAGCAGTAGTTGCACAGGGTAACTGAAAGCAGGTATAGCTTAGGATGGGAACTGCAGGATGTCTGTCTGCTGCTTCCTTTTCTAGGGGCACAACTCCACAGACAGAACTGGTTTTGAGACAGAAACCTCTGCATTTGGGCTGTCTCACTGCCCAGATCCCAAGTCATCTTCAGCAGAGTTCACTTCTGGAGAAAAGGCCTGATGCAATGTCATTGAAGCTCAGCATCACCATGAACTGCTGGCCCACCATTCACCTGCTCTTCCTGAATTGTCTGAATGTGCATGGACTTAGTGGCTTAGTTTTTTGCTCTTCTCTCTGATGAAAGAAATAAAGCATGTAATTTTTAGACTTATCTATAGATCGTTCTGTTTGTCAAAAGCATCAAAGAGTGCTCCGGGAAAGAAGGAAATATTAAATTCCCTGTGCTTGATGGGACACAGAAGATGTGGATTCCCATTGTAGTGAAGAAGACTCAAGTTGGATTCATCAGGAAAAGCCATAACACTGAAGGACAGGAACCAACTGTAAAGCTCTCACTGATGGGAGACTTCCTTCATCTGGGGAACAGCAGGTTCAGCCAGAAGAACACACCATGCAACCAACATTTTAAAAAACAAGAGCTTTGGTGAGCTGTGGATAATTTCATGTAGAATTAGTAGACATTTAATTGCTTCATAGCAGTAAATTGCAGGAGCCAAAGGATTCTGCCTCTGTGTAGTTAACAGCTTATCCTAAAAAAATCCTGCCCTGCTCATTAGGAATGTCACCTTCACTCTTAATTTCAGACTTTTCCTGGGGATTCAACTCAACATCAATTGAATGTTTCCTTAGCTAAATTACTCTTTGGTAGCAGTAGGCAGGCAGATTAGTAAAAAAAACCCAAGACAACATGCACATGCAGCACTTTTGTCACAAAATAAAAAGATGGAAGGGATGCAATCCCACCTCTGGTTGTGCATGGGTTAAAAGTGGTCTCCATACTTGTTGAAAATTTTTTTTATTTTCCTGGTTCTGCTCCTGAGTTTATCCTATCCCAAAGCAATCAAGCGTTTTACTGCCACTGCCAATCACAGCAGCCTGCTGCTGACAAGAGAAGCTTGCTGCTAGAGCTGGAGCACCACGGGATGCTCGAGGCAATGCCCCTGCTGGGATGCAGCAGAGCTCAGTCCAGACTGGAGCTGTTTCATGCTCCTGTCACTCAGTCCAGGGCTCCTACAGTTCACTAGGAGCTGGCTGACCTTGTCAGACCTGAACAGGGAAAAGGGATGCTCTCAGCCATTGTCAGCCTTCCATCCAGGAGGGCTGTGCCCACTTCTGTCCTCTATTCCAGCACCCACAGTGCCTGGATGTTCCCATCCAGGATCCACCATCTGCACACGTGGCTTTGGAGCACAGGAAAAGGAATGTTATCCACTCCCATTCAGGACACAGGCAAATGTTCCAGTCCCCCTCTGCCATCAGTTCCTTTGATGTGAGTGTGCCTGTTGTGGCAGGGATGGCCAGGACGTGTCCTCAGGCGCTGTCTTCCTACCTGTGAGGCTGGGATCAGTCTGCAGACACAGTTACAACCTAGGCAGGCAGCAACACGGCTCAGGCATGCAATGAATGCACTGTGAGACACTGAATGAGCCTGGGAAATAGCAGCTGAGGCTCTGAAAGGTGGTGGGGAAAGGGCACGGCGGGAGCACAATCTGCAATGCAGAAGAGAGCACTGCATCACCTCTCGTGTGAGGTGGCAGATTAATCAGGAGTCACAGAGTGCATTTGTAACCTGCCTGGCAACCCAGCAGCGCTTCTCAACCCTACCCAGCTCTCTCTCCACACCTGAAAAACCAGCATAACTTTACATGTCACCCCTTAGAAACAGGTCCTGCTCTGGGAAGAGAAAATGCTGGAGCAAGGACTTGGTGAGGGACAGACAGCAGAGCCCCTCCTGGGTGTGTCTGTAGGGAGTGAGGACTGGCAGCTGGAGAGGTCTCTGCTCCTGTACCTCTGCCTGCAATGAGGGTGATATTTCAGGGAAGGAGGTAAGTTTTCCCATTTGCCTTGCTCAATTCCTTCATTTCTTCCTTTCCTGTACCATTGTTGATGCTTAAAGTTTCCTCCCGAAACCCAGATATCAGCAGGTGGACAGACACCTCAGTCCTGCCCTTTCAGGCTCTCTGAAAACTCCAACAGGTTTCCATCCGTACAGTTTTTTCTCCATTTTTTATGAAGGAAACATCAGGTTTTATTTTTTTTTGATCTATATACCCAGCTTAGATGGCAGAGAAGATAGAAAATGTAGATACTGCCAGCTTTTCCCTCCAGATCACTTTGAGAGGCTTTGGGAGGTGTCAGATGCACACAGCCTGGCTCACCTTCTCACTGGATTTCAGAACAGCAAAGCTGTGAGTGGAAAGAGATGTGGAAAAACAGTACTTTCCCACCTGTGGGGATGAGGCCTTCCCGTTCTGCTTTTGTCAGACTTACCCAGATAACCCCTACAAGTGCTTTTCAGCTATTTTTACCTATTTTCTGGCCAAGTAGCACTTTCTAGAGATGCAAACAAAACATGTAATTCATTCTTCCCACCTCACCTCCACTGCAACTACTCCTGTTGCCCTGGGTTTGTTTATTTGGGAGATGTTCCCTTTTCTTTTATGAAGCATGCTTTTCATACTGGATAATTTTGTGCTTGCCTTTAGCCTCTCAAGTCCTTTGAATAAGCTAAGCTGTCCATGAGATGGTGCCACACGCAGAGTTAAAACCCTACTTTGCTTGCCAGAGACAGCAGACAGGGAACAATCTTCCTAGGCACTGCATTTAATATAGCATATTTATTATGTCTATTATTATTATAATCTGGACTTCTTCAGCTTTGGATACATGAATAATACAGCATCAGAAAAGAAGTTTTTAAAAAGGTGCTTTTATATATAGACAGATAAAGATAGCTTGCTCTGATTCATCTGCTAAAAATTGCTGCTGCTCCTTGTTTGTTTGTTTGTTTTGTTCAAGCAGAAATTGCTGGGCAAGATGAATGCCAGGAATGGGAATACAGGATAAGCCTAAATTTCACAACTTCTCGTCATGCTGGAAGGTTGCTGTCAAAACTTTGGTGCAGGTCTGGAATTTGCTTAGAAACGAAGTCGCTGCTCCAGGGTGAGTGCAGCAGCCGAGCACAGCCAGGCAGGGAGGCAGGGAAGAGCATCTGGCCCATCCAGGGATGAATGAAGGTCAGCTTGCCTCCTCCAGGGGAAGGCTGCAGGGACTGGAGCAGGAGCTGTGCAGCCCCCACGAGCCCAAATCTGGAGAGGAATGTCCCCCTGCACAGCTGAAATTTGAGTGGTTTGAAGGAGTCGTGTGATGAGTGTTTTACCTTGTTCTATATGAGAGTGTCAATCGTTGTGCCTGTTCTTCTGACCAGGTGCAGAGGTTTCTCTGGTGGGGATCAGGGTTTGGAGTGGGCAGCCAGCACAGAAAAGAGACACCAAAAAACCCTTCAGGCAGTAAAAATGACCCTTGGGCAGACAAATGTCTCACTCTGAAGTACAGATTGCTGCTGGAGCTGCACCTCCTGACTACATTTTCAGCCAACTTCTGCATAGCTCTGAGCCAGGGAGAGACACAAAGCCTTCCCAAGCCACGGCACAGTGCACAGCAACGAGCTCCAGCTCTGCTCTCCATCCCTACAGCTCTGCTTGCACCTGACAAGTGTTCCCACATCCACAGCCTGTGGCCTCCTGGTCCCTCACATGTCACAACAGAGGACAAGCAGCCTGCAGTGAAGCTGGGAGCAGCATCAGACCTCCAGATCTCGTGTAGATCTGGGCTTCACCTTCTGTAGAGATCCTGGGATGTGGTCACAGACAGGAATCCAGACTGTCTGCTCTGGGCATTGCTAGTGATGTGTCAGAGTGGTTTTTCAGCTCTGCATGGACACAACCATTATCAAAGTCACGTCCCAGTAGTCAGTTGGATCCTGCCTTGGTGGAAATAAAACACCAGTGCTTCGACTGTAGCTTCACAGAGGGTAAGCCATAAAATAAAAATACTAAGGAAATGGCTGTAACAAACACTTGCCATCCATCATAAGGGACAAGATCTGTCTTAACCCACTAAAACATTATTTGGTTTTTTTTTCCCTGAGGGCCAAAACACCGCTTTTCTGCATGAGATATATGTGTCATTGGATATGTGTGTATCCCTAAATTTAATTTGTCCAATTGCATTAAGACAAGCAGCTAATTCCAAAATTCATTTTGTTCCCATAATCAACCCCTCTGCCAAATGGCATTTGGGTGGAATTGTGGAGATTGTGATTTTTATTTAAAGTGATTTATTGAAATCATTAGCAATGTTCCCTAAGTGGAATCCATGGCAATCCTTTTAATCTTCCCCCCATCACAGTAAATGCAAACATTTTTTTTAATAATAGAGAGATTGAAATATAAGGTTATTAAAATCCACACTTGTGTATCTCTCCATGCTGTCTCCCTCTGTAATGGGTTGGAAACCATAACTGTGGAAATAAAGGCTCCCTCTCAAGCCAGAGATGCAGAGAGTGTGTAATGAACAGTTAAGCATCTATTTAGTCACTTTGAATTGATAAGGGTGTTAATGAAAATGGAAAGAGCCAACTTTATTTCCGCTGCAGAGAAATACAAATGGTGGGGGAGTATTTTTTTGGTATTGCCCTAAGCCCTTTTAATGGAGTCAGTGTCCACAGCAGAACCCAGAGCTTCCCCAAGTGCTTTTCCAGCCTCTTCCCACAAGTACTCAGTGGAGGCCTAGGAAACTGAGGGGGTTTGCCCTGTGTCCCACTGGAGCGAGGTCTGGGCTGTTGTCACCAGCTGTCCCCAGGCACACAGAGAGCTGCCCCTGTTGCCTTCAGCTCTAATTAATCTCCCCAGGTACACACACCTTTGGAAACCCTTTGCTTCCAATCACTCAGCTCCATCCCCCCCTGGGAATAAAGGGGAACGACACCATGGGAGCCTGCCTGGGACAGTCACAGCCAAAGCCAGGCACAGGGCTGGGTCAGCCTGGACCAGATGTTCTCCTGTTCCCTCTGGTTGATGCTCTGGTGCCATGACAACTGCTAACACCAAACAGCTGTGGGGAAAGGACAGCTTTGGAGCAGCTTTGGTGCCCAGTGACCATTGGCCATGTCCTGGGGTTGTTCTTTCCTCCTAAGAACCCCAGGTGAAGGATGTGCCTCTGAACAGAGCAAAGCCAGACCTCACTGTGCCACCCCTGCGCAGAGCCCAAAACTCACTTCACATTGAAAAGTTCCTATAAAAAATAATATTGCCCTATTTTGCTTCTTTGAAAGATAAACTCTGATGTGGGAGGACTGAGAATCTGACAGAGAAGCCATTTGCCCTTAGCTTCTGACTCCTTCCCTGGCCCTCAAAGCATCTCTTCATGCTCTGGAGGCAGAGTAGCAGGTCCAGCCCTGGAGCTGGGGACATCAAGATGCTGCAGCAGGGGACATCAGGACCTATCCCATTGCAGGATATGTATCCATGCAATTGCACAGATATTCTTCTCTAACCAGTCACAGCTCTGTCACTTGTGAGAAAAAAATTTAGGATGCTGTTTAATGGTCCTGGGCACCAGAAGTGACTGTGACAAGGTCCATGCACATTCCAGGGAGGGCAGAAGAAGCTTTTTCCTCCACATTTTCTTTGCTCCTGGGCTGTCAAATCAATCTGTCCATCACCAAGCTGAACCCTGGTGATATTATTGTACAGGAGATGTTGCCATTTTATTCTATACTCTTCCAACCCCCAGGCAGCTGGCAGGATTGCTGCTGGCTGGTAGCACACACACACACACAGACAGACAGAGATACACACACACAAAGTTAATCTTTTGCTATTATTTCTCAGAAGCTCCATTTGGCTGCTTTCAGGCTTATTGTGGTGATTTTCTTGCCCCTGTGACAGCTGTTTCTTACACTGGGAGGCAGAAAAAAAAAAAAAAAAAAAAAAAAAAAAAAAAAAAAAAAGATAAAAAGGGGGCCATGATTTATTTTCACCTCCAAATATAGAAAGACATTTTTGCCTCTAACATTTATTTTTCCTCCTTTTTAAATATGTCCCACTACCTTTAAACCAACCTGCAACTCCGTGATCCCAGAGATCCCACCACTAAGGCAGATGAGATGTGTTTGTAGGGAACATGAACCAGTTTAAGACCATTATCAAGGTGGCCAAGGACAGGCTGGCTCTAACCAGTTGGCACAGAAGCAGGAAGGGGGGACGGTGAGGGAGCTCAGCCTCAAGCCCTCCGCGCTTGCTAACCAGTCATCCCTCCAATGCCCCAACTTTGCTGGGCGGAGGCTGCCGGGGGGGAGCGGGGCTGTGGGGAGCATCACTCCTGCGGGATGCTGTGCTGGGATCGATGATGTCCTCCCCGCTCCCAGCAGCGCCCGCGATGTGATTCCTCCCTGCCGGCGGCACCGCTCCCAGACAAAGGCTGCGCTCAGCGCCCGCGGGCGCCTGGACCTGGGCTACCCACTGCTCCCCACCTTCCCCCAACATCCAGCAGACGGATCCAAGCCCATCTTTTGTCATGGAAAGGATTAACTCCGCGGGGAGCAGCGGCGGAGGCTGAGCCGACGCTCCCGCACGCATCGCCTGCTTCCCAGCACGCTCAGGAGTTTTGGAGCCAACCTCCCGGCTGCTAATCCTCCTCGCTGCCGGAGCCGGGCAGGCTGGGAAGAGCCGGCAGGGCGGCAGGTGAAGGGAAGAGAACGGGGAGGAGTGTCCACACACAAATCCACACACACACGCACACGCGTGCACCCCGCACACGGCACCGGGCAGCGGCCGCGGATCGGCGGCTGCGTGCGCGGAGCTCCGCAGGGAGCCCAGCCCGGGATGAAACGAGCTGGAGCAGCAGGAGAGAGGACCTGTTCGCTTGGAAAAGTCTTTAAGGTAAAACCCGAGACCGGCCGCTTGTGGACTGGGCTGGGGAGCGGTGCTGGGTGCTGCCGGCGTGCTCGTTGTCTCTGACTCGGTTCTGTTTTGAAAGGAATGGAGCGGGAGATGCTGGTAGGAGAAGTTGCCGAAAGGCAAGCTGGAATGGCCAGGAGCTGCGCGCCGCCGGCCCCGTCGCACACCGGAGCAGCTGAACTTTGTGGGGTCTGAACATTTTTCTCCTCTGCGAACGCTCTGGGCAGCGCTGACGGGAGAGCCAGGACGGCACCGCACACCTTGAGCCCGGCCGAACCTGGGGTAGTGCCAAGGGGGGATTTCTGTCTCTCCAAGGACCATCGCCTCTGAAAAAAAAAAAAAAAAAAAAAAGCTGGAGAAGGGCGATTTATCTTTCTTTTCCAGATGACTGAAAAGATCTACAGGACCCTGTCTCTCTGGTTTTCATTGGTGAGTAGCATAAGGGACAGGCAACTGAGGAACAAAAATGATATCGGTCAAAATCATTCCAGCACCTGCTTTTTCCTGAGGAACTTCATGGCCATAGGGGTTTTCTGTGGGCATTCCCAGGAGTGAGACCGAGGTACCACAGATCCTTCCCTACCGGATCATGTAAGAATTTGCAAATGAGAAACGTACCCCATCCAGACCTTCTCTGCCCGCTTTGCAGTACATGGTTTGGTGTAAGCACGGCAATTCTCACCTCTTTCTCTCCCTTTTAAGTCTCTTGAGCTTGGAGACCTCTTTCCTCATTGCAATTATGATCATTTGTAACATCAGTGCCATCAAAGATTGGAGCACTTTCCTTTCCCAAATCCTCCCCAGCGTTAACAAGACTCTGAACTTGGTACAGCAAGTGGAAGCCACCACCAGCTCGGTGGTAAGTGTCCTCCAGGACCCCGAACAGGACAACTACCTGTCCAATAGCCAGTCCATGAACTCCAGCAACTTCACAGCTGGCCTGGACCATTTGTTCCAGTACTCATACTCGGACAATGACCAGCTCTACAAGGAGTACAAACCCCCTCCTCGAGACGCCATTCCTCTGCCCAAAGCTGTCCTCTACCTCCTCATGGCAGCCCTGGTGGTGGTGGCAGTGGCGTATGCCATCGTCGGGCATCTCATCAAGGACCTCATTTACGACTTTGTAGGTGAGTGTGGGCTTCATGCATTGTGTGCTTGTGGCCAAAAAAGCCTGATGCCAAGCCTGGACGTGCTGCCTTGCATCTCTCCTTTGATTTGGGTGGGTTTTAGACCAAGCTTTGACCCTTTCACATTTGCAAGAGTGTTAGTTTATTTAATGTGCTGGGATCTCCAAATTGAGTTCTGTGTTGACCATCTTCCCAGAGAAAATCCTTGGGTTTAGCCCCCTTCCTCAAGGAGCAGATCTTGTGCCTGTGTGCATGTGCATAAATGTGTGTGCGTGAGTCTGTGTTGCCAAATGACTGTAAAATCCCTTGGCCAGTTTCAACTGAGCTTGGATTAGAGGTCTCCAATATGAAAAGTTTCATGGCAACAGATACCTGAGCACAGGATAACAACCCACTAGTGCATAGTGAAATAAAATCTGCCATATGAGCTTAACCCCTTATTAGACACCAGGGAGTGTACAAACTCCTAGGAAACACAGCTCAGCAGTCTGGTTGCCTTAGAACAGCCATCACAGCCTCTGCAACAAATCCACGCAATGACAGCCCAAAGAGGGTTCATTCATTTGAGATTTGGCTTTCTCTTCTTTTCATCCTATTGCTGATGAACGCTGTCCCTCACCATCAGGGCTGAGGGCACAAACACTGCTGGCTGCTGTGGTCAGGCAGAGGTGCTTGGCTGCTTATGACAAGCTTCCAATCATACCCTTGCTCTTTGCCCTATAATTTGTAAGGCTGGTCATGCTGGGGAGTGCAAATGTGCCCAATTCCCACCTGAATCCCCGGTACTTTTGGCCCTTACACCCTGACAGCCATCGTGTCCTTTTGGAGCTCAGGACCTTGCTTCAGCATGCTGGCAACAGTTTCCCAGCTTGGATAGGGAGCCAGAAGAGATCCCCAGAGGGATTTAAGCTCCTGGTTCCTGCAGATGTACACCCCCCCCCCCTCCCCCCAAAAAGCTCTGGGAACAATGCCCTGCACAGGGAAGCAAGGCTGAAATCCCTTTGCACAGCCTTGCTCTGAGCCTGACCCCCAGTCAGGGTTGAAGCCCTGCAGGCTCCATCTCTGCAGGGGGAGGGAGATCACACTCATCTGGAACAAAATCCACGTGTTCATTCATGATTCCACTTTATCTCCCTGCTCCTGGGACACAGGAGAAACACAGCAGCCAAAACTCCAGCCAGTGCCCGTGGGTGGGCAGCACCCCTGCCTTGCTGAGGGGAGGGCAAGCCAAGTCCTTTGGGCAGAGGGTCATGACTGAGCAAGGGCCAGCAGGTCCAAGACACAGGGATTTAGATGGAGGGTTATTTGGGACAAGAAAGGTCAAACCTCCTGGCAGGGAGCAGTACTTGGAGTCTCACATGAGGCTGAGGCTAGAAAACAGCAGGGAGCTGCTGCTGGGGAGTTTTTCTTTGCTACAGATGGAAGGAAACAGATATATGTCTTAAAGTGTTAAATTTAACACTTAATCAAGAGCTTGCTGGGGCTATGCTCCCTGATTTAGTGCTGCCTTCCTCACAAAGGTAGGCAGTGGGGATAGCACCTATAAATATACCCACTCCTGCCTCAAGAAGCTCCAAGGACCAGGTCAGGCAAGGTTAGAAACTCCCCCAAGGCAGGGGCCAGTGCAGTCGCAGTGCCCCCACAGAGCAGACACCCCTGTCCCTATGGCTGTCCCCTGATGCAGGAGAGCGCAGATGTGGGTGCTCAAACCACCCCTTGAGTGGGTACTGCAAAGCAGGGCAAAATCCACAGGAATGCCACATCCCTCCAGGCATGGAGGAGGGCTGCAGCTGCAGTCATGGGCTACCTGGGCCCCGGATGTGCTGCTTCTAACTTGGCACCAATGTTCCCTGGTGAACTTTAACCTGAGCCTCTGCGTGGGATGAGGTCAGCAGGGTGCCCCTTCTCTTGCAAAGCCCTTTGCAAAGGGGCTTCCAAGCCTTTCACAGGACCATGGCCATCCCACAGGCTGGACAAGCACAGGCACAGCACTGGGGTCTGCCCGCTTGCTGCCTCATGGGAAGAAGCCTTTTCCCAGTTTAACACTCTTTGCTGAGGGCAAAGCATCCTCCCTGCCCTGAGTGGAGGTAATATCTCTGCAAGTTAGGGTCAGAAATCCAGATGTGAGCTTCTTCCCCCTCCAGGCAGAGAGGAGAAGACATTTGCCAAACTCCAGCAGCACCCCTCAGTGTCGAAGGCTGCCTCCAGCTCATCCTAGTTAGCACTCCAGGCCCATCTTCCCACAGTTCATACACTTCAAATGAGCCAGTCCTCAGAGGAGAGCAGACGAGACCATGTTTGCTAACACTGCCAAGGAACAGCCTTTAAAGAGAAGGGGTTTAATTTGAATGAGTTTGCATTAAATTACTTTAGGGACTGGACAGAGAGACCAAGGCACAGTAAATAAGAATCTGCTCCATTAGCTGCCTTAACACAATGCCTGGGTTTATATACTCAGCAGCAGCTCTAGCCTCTGCTATCAGCATTTCTGCACTAATCATGTTCAGAAATATACAGGGAGAGATGGAAATAAGATGCCAAAGGGCTGGAGCCTGTTTCAGGGAGATTAAAGTGAGAATAGTTAATCGCTCCTTTAAACAGTCACTTGGAGGCATCAGGGATGATTATGACTCCTCAATAACAGCTTGTCAGACACAGCTTGGGGAGTCAAAGTATCAGGCAGCCTCCTGCACCCACAGAACAATGAGAAGCAAGTGCTGGGCTCAGTTTTGGATGGTGAAGGGGTTCTCGGGATGCTGCCAAGGTTTTCTCCCTGCAAAATCTGAATGGGTATTTCAGACACTGACACCTCTCTTGCAGATGCTTCTTAAAAAATCAATTAGAGCTTGCCCAGACATCCCCAGGGGACATGAACACTGCTGTGATGCCCAGCAGGCTGGGGAGGAGTGGGAAATGGGAGGCTGCATTGGAGAAGGAGGAAAGATGCATTGTTGGAGAGCAGGAAGGCAGAGCACCTGGATAAAAGGTCTCTGAAAGAGCCCCTCTTCAGCTCTTCCTGGAGAGACTTGGCCAAGGAGAGCCCCAAACACCTTAATTTCTCTCCAGTCCCTCCTGCTTGCTCTGAGCTGACCAAGTCTCACGTTTGGCTTTCCCAAAACTCATCAGATGTCTCTGCTTGGGGTTGGACACGAGCTCTCCGAGGAGGGTGGGAGGGAGGCTCCTGCGTGAGCACAGCTCAGAGCCCACCACCAGTGAAGGCAAATTGGGTCGAAGCATTCGGAAAGCTTGGAAAGCTGCTTAACTCTGAAGCGCTGGAGAGCTGCCAGAGCCGGCGCTGCGGAGAGGAGCTGGCTTGGCAAATGACAAGCCTGTCACCGATGTACGAGGCACCTAATTACTGCAATCCTGGGGATCAGCCCTCCCTCCCTCCTCCGTCCCCGGCAGCTCGCTGAATATCGCTCATATTTAAAATTAAATTAAAAAAAAAAAAAAAGGAGGAAAAGGGGGAAAAAATAAAAAGTTTGACTGGAAACAAAGCTGTTGCCATAGAGACTGCACGCGTGTGGTCGCCGGGAAAGGGGAAAGCATCTCGCTCCTGCCCGGGAAGCAGCCGGGAAGGCTCTGATGGGTGCGTGGGAGCAGCGCCTTGCAGGGACACCTTGGCTGCTGGCGCCCGCTTCAGCCGAGGTCTCCTCCGGGCTGCTGATCTCCAGAGGAGACCTTGAGGGAAACTTTTCCCTCGGGAATGGGCCCAAGGCAGATGCCCAGCTGGAGCAAGGCAGGGCAGGTTCATTGGCACTGGCAGGACTGTGCTGGTCGATGGCTTTGGGACTGCTCAAAACCCTTCGCCGTCCTTGGAGCAGGGTCTTTCTTTTCTTTGCCCTTTTGACCCATCAGCCATATTTTTGTTTTTCAGCCTTATCTCCAACCTCCACATTTCAGGTTTCTTTAGGAAACGATCTCCTTGAACAAATAAACTGGGCATGAATGTAGCATTGCTGAAAATAGCTGCTGGGTGATCCTGGAGGGACACGGGATCCACTTTTAATTGCTCCACACAGAAGCACAGAGCTCTGAGGATAATTCAGCCCACGGCAGGGAACGCAGGCAGCATCTTAGGTCCATCAGAAAGGACTTACACCTCTTCTTTTCAAGCTCTGTTTTGAGGATAATTCCTTTGCCTCCCAAAGTTGTGGGAAGAAACCACGTCAGATTCCCTTCTGCTTTTCTATCTTGGTCCCAACCCACCTCTCACAGTGATCCCCTGCCTGTTTCCCTTCTGGTGCATGGGGGTGCATCAGGAGTTCCTGAGGTGTTGTTTAGGGAAGCAGTGGCTGCTGTAGGATAATTCACCACTCCCCCTCACAGGCTAGGGCTGTTGGCCTGACAGGGAGCCACAGTGGTCTGGCCCTGCAAAAAGGGCCCATCCAGGACAGCTGCATTTGAGGCCAAACCTTTGGAGTTCAGAGCTGGAGGAGAGGAATGGCTTCCAGCACACACTGCCAGGCACTGATCAAGGCCTCAGGGATGCACCATCCTGCAGCAGCCTTTCCATCCCTGCCATCATGTGGTCCAGGGATGGGCTGTGTCAGGTCCTGGGCGCAAGGGCTGTGCTTGTCTGCTGCCCTGCAAGCACTGGTGTCCCTTGAGCTGAGACCAAGCAGGGCTCCTCACTCCCTGCTCACCTTCACTCTGCCTCTGGAAGGAATGAATAGCAAATATCCACCCCCAGGACCATTCCTGCCTCCCACCTACCACACCTGAGTCAGCACCTCTCAGAAACCCATTCTCTGGAGATGTAATGCTGCCTGATGGACAGGACTGGGATCAAATGAAGGCTTGGTCCAGGGTTGCTGTGGTGCATGCAGAGAAGGTGTTTTTAAGAGAATATCATAATTAATTGAGTGCCTTTTCCATGTCACCCTTTTTCCCACCAGATGCTTCATGCTGGTGACAGCTCTGCAGAGGAACAGTGTCCTTACCTGTCCATCAGCAAAGCAGAGTGCTCATGCTCTTTGGGGTGCAGGACAATTTTGACTCAGCCAGAATAGCAAAGCTGAGAAATTTCTGCAAAACAGGGAAGGAAGAACAAACCCCAACACCAAATTCATTTAGAAAGAAGTGAAATTGAAGGGAAAAGGGGGATTTCTAACAAATTACTGTTGCCAGGGGCAGACACAGATTTTCCATCAGGACAAACCTGGGAGTTATCTGTTGATTTTGCTAATGAATAAGTAGAGCCTGTCCTGCAAATGAGACAGCTATGACATCCAGCTGTGACTGCTGCACCATGTCAAAGACACAAGGGATACCCTTGAACTCGTGTCCATCGGGAATGCTCCGGCCAGAGCTGGCCCTGCCTTGCTGCAGAGCACAGTGTGATTGCTGGGTCAGGACTTGTTTCAAAGAAAGAGGTGCTTTTGCTCCTGCTGATGGGAAAAGAGCTTTTTTAGCAGCTGCTTTCACACCCAGCTCCATTTAAAGCAAAACTAGAGCACGAGTTTGATTGTTCATCGAACATGTTGCCCCTTCCTTTCCTGTTTCCATCTCTACAGGGACTGTGAATGTCTCACTCACCAGGCTGCATTTAAATTTCAGCCCTTTCTCCCACCCCCTTCTGCTCTTCTGCTTGTGAAGTCTCTTTTTCAGCAGCTGAAGTGCCTCATAGGCATCCCACCTGCCACCAATAAATGCAGGGACTGGGCCACCCCCTTGGGGTGACACTGGGCATACAGCAACCCTGTGCCCCTCTGCACCCAGACATCAGGAGGCTGCTCCCTGCTGCCTGCCCTGTCAGGGGTTTCTGAGCAAGGACCAGCCCTCATGCTGCTTGTACGAGAATGGCACACTGTGACATCTGGGCAACCCCAGTGTTTCTCTGTCCCCAAAAATACAGCATATCCCAGGGGTCCTGCTTCCAGGGGTGCTGTCGAAGATTAGGACAGAGCCTGGGAGGTGCAGGGGCATTTTGTGCCACATCACTCTGCTGCCTGGGGAGCTTGAGTTGCTATTCCACAGCTCCTGATTTGCCCAGCCTGCTCTATCTCCTCTCTCCAGCTGCTTTGGATCAATCGCTCCATATCGATCTCACCCACCTCTGCACTTCCCACCTCTCCACTGGCCCTGCAGACCCCAGAAGGCACACTGAGCCTCAGCAGCACCTAACCAGCAGGAAGAGGTGACTCTGGGTTAGATGCTGCTCCCCAGCCTGGCTGAGAAAGTCACTTTGTTCTTCTCTTTTATCCAAGACATTCACCTACACACCCGTGTGCGCATGCCCTGGATTTTGCAGCATGTGTTACGAGCTCCTTCCAGTGGCTGGGTAGGGCCAGGCAATGCTTTTTCTTATCTCCAAAGTGTGACTGTCCTGGATGTGGATGTGCCACTGCCCTGGGAGCATGCTGTGTGATCCCTCCTCATCCCAGCTCTGCCTGTAGCTGTCCACATCCATTGGGTGTCATCGGCCTAACTTTGCTCACCTTCTGGCTGGAGATTGTGTGAACCCATATATGGACTTAGATCCAAAAGAAGATTTTGTTTTCCCTGCTGGGTCTATTTTTTGTGGCTCATGCATCCCCCCTGCCAGCTGTAAGGGATGGAGAGAGAAATACCTGACATGGTGCTGAGGGCTGCAGCTCCCTTTGGCCGGTCACCACCACCCCTTGGCTCCCCGCCCTTGGTCACCACCCTTACCCGATTACACCCCTGTGCAGGGTTCATTATCCAAGGTTTCCAGCCTGTGTTGGCACATGATGTGAGGTTGTGTTTCCCATCCCCAGCAAAGTTCCTTCCACATCAGAGCAAGGTTTAATCCCATAGATGCCGAAGATGTGCAGGTCTCCTCTCTCTTCTCCCTCATCTCTCCCCAGACATGCCATGGGAGACCTTGGTTCCTCATCCTCAAACTGAGAGGAGGCAGAGGGAGAAGCTGGGGAGGATGGAGCCTGGCTGGGATGGAGCTGGCAGTGCCTGGCAGGGGGCATGAGGGCGCTGACATTTTTATGGTTGTTTCTCCAGGGTCCTGCTGGCAGGAGATCCTCTGTCAGCTCCACAGGGCCTTGCTCCCCTCTTCCACACATGGCAACACGCTGAAGTTACAGGCCATAAATGGCCACAAATAACATGTAATTGTGTAATTACTTCACTCCTTACTTACACAGTCAAATCATAAAGGCATTGCAGTAAATACCCTCTAATGACAGCCTAATTACATCTTCCTGCAGATTACTGGGTAATTAGATCCAGCAGGCTCCAGAAATAATTCCCAGGGAAGCAGTGGTTCAGATTAGCACGTACAATCCAGCCTGCTCTTACCCAGGAGCTGGACTGCAGCAGCTTCACACGAGCCACCTTCTCCAGGCACCCTGGCCAGCCACATCCCCTTTGGTGATGATGCACCATGACACTTTTCCCATTCAAATGGCTTTTGACGGTGCCCTTGGTGCTCTCCTAAAACAGCCTGCATTTCTCTGCCTTTACCACAGTGCCTCATCCAGCTCTTGCTTCTTCTTGTGCCCACAAATGTCACCAGGAGTTCATCATCTGGCCACCAGATGCCACTTACCCCTGCTCACAGGCATGCAATGCTCTTTGCTTCTTGTTGCACACAGCGATCCTTATCCAGTGGCTCCCGGGATATTTGAGGACCCATCACCCCTTTTTTTACAGATTATTCCCCTTCTTCCCTGCTGCTCCACTGGAGTTTTATGGCTGACGTCAAGGAAAGCAAGCTGAGAACTTTAATAGTATTTGTAGGAGGCAATCTTGTTACTGCCTCAGCTTCTCCTCACGGCAAGCAGCTGTGTGGAGGCTGCAGGATCTGCAAGGTCTTGGGGGCAAGAGACTCTGCCTGGGATGGACCACAAAGAAGGTGGTGGAGTGTTTGTCCTATAGTCTAAACCCAGTAAAGCCAAGCAAAATCAAAGCTGTAAAGGAAAAAAAGCCCTAAATGAGCCTTCTGGGCTTGGCTGATTTTCCTCGGGGAAGGATTGTGATGGGGAGCCCAGCCTCAGGTGAGTTATGAACGTGAAAGCTAAATGTCCTCAGGGGAGATGCAGGGCTCCCTGAAAACCTTTGGAACACTTCCTTGCTGAGTTTCCCAATCCCTCTTGCCAGGTGGCTGAGGGAGCTGTGGTGATTCTTCTCCTGCCTTTCCCGTTGGACAACCAGCAAACCCTGCTAGCACAGTGATGAAGGTGAAGAAAATAGGAAAACCAAGGACAACCAGTCACTCTCTGGACATGCTGCCTGTGCCCAGTGTGGTGGGAGCTCTACCCTCCTTGGAGACAGCCCCCTCCTCCAGCCAGCCCATGCTGGCAGTGGGGCACAACCCCCTCCACTCCCTGTCCAGTTCCCCTGGCAGAGTGGTCACCTACCCTGGTGCATCTTCCTGAATGTCCTCTGAATGTCCTGTTCTGCTCTCTTGGGGATGCTGTGGCCAAATGGCTTTAGGCTGGAGAAAAAATTCAATTATTGCATTGCAAAACCAACAAAACGTTTGGCTTTTCCTAAAAGAAGAAAAAAAAAAAAAAAAGAAAAAAAGAGAGAGAGAAGCTGAGAACTTTGGGTCTCTCAAAAAATGCCCCAAATTTGACTTATAGTGCACACACTGAGCACAAAGAGGCCCGCAGGTCATTCCTGTGTCTCTGCTCACACCTGGAGAAATGTCTGGCCACCACAGGTGAGCCAAGAAATGACATCTTCCATTCACTTCACACCTGGCATCCCACCCTGGCATTTGCCATTATTCAGTCCTAGTTTGGCTGCAAAACTTTTTTCCACATGAGAATGACATCATCTCACTGGGATGGCATTTCTGTGTCCCTGCTCCATCAGGAAACCTGTGTCCTCTACTGAAGAGCCACAATTGGAATGTCCTGTGGAGACAGAAAATACCCCACAGCACAAAGGAGATAAATTGGATTCTGTGAGATCCAGTGGCAAATAAGCAGAGCTCCTCAGGAGTAACAAAACCAGGCTGTTCCTTTTGTCTGCCTCCTGGTAGCCACCTCTGCTTTATTCTGGTAGCAGAACTAAAGCAGAAGGGTGCTGGTGCTCCACTGCCCACAGCCACAATTCCTTAGGCTACTCTCCCCTCACCTGGGTTTCTCCAGCTTAGATATCCTCACTGCTGGTGCCTTCCTATCTCAGTGGCCTCTCACTGCCCAAACAGCCAAATTTTTTAAAAGATAGCTGTTTGGGAAGCAGCACTGCCTGCTTTCACTCAGCTGCAATCCCTCGTGCTCCAGGGGATGTTTCAGTCACACTGTCATCCAGCAGTGGCATTGTATTTTGGAGGGGGATCAGTCACCCCCAGGGTTGTGGCAGTGGCTGGATCAGCTCAGAGCCAGGTCCTGTGCTCTGGTGACCAGCAAGAAGCACAGCCCCAAAACTGCCATGGAGGGTTTGAGGCCCTGGCATGAATGTAATACACTTTCAAGGCAGAAGAGCCACATCCCAGCCACATCTCCAGCTCCATTTGGATGACACATAGTTATTTAATCGTTTACTCTGTCTGACAGCAAAATCCCACTTTAGGAAATGCATTGCTAGAGACCCCAGATGCACACTTCACTTTGAAGGCACTTCACTCTCATTTTTGGGATTAACAGGATGGGTTCATCTGCCTAAGCCGGGAGGGCTTCCAGAAACCAGCAGCCTGAAAACCAGCCCAGAGCTGGGAAGAGCAGAGATCCCAGCAGCAGGGGAGTGGAGGGAGCTGAAGGGGCAGGGGTGGGCAAGGGACACTCCTGGAGGGGGAAACACCCAGAGCTAGAGGTAGGGTGTAGCAGGAGGCAGAAATTCTCAAGCAATTCCAACACCTCGAGCTCTGGGCAAAGAGCTGGGGGTAACCAGGGTCTTGTTTTGTGCTTTTCCTTCCTCCAGACTGGATCTTTGGCCCCAACCCAGATGACAACAGCAACAAGAGCGACGTCAACTGCATCAGCAACAGCGTCAACGAGATGAGCGAGATGCCCGAGGCGCCGCGGCGCCGCGAGCGCCAGCCCCAGGACGTGGTCATTGCCATCAACGAGACTTGTCACCTGCCACAGCAGACGTGACCCACGCACGCCCGGGCCAGGCGGGATGGAGCAGCAGGATGGAGCAGAAGGATGGAGCAGAAGGATGGAGCAGTGAAACAGTGCAGCAGGACCGGGCAGGGAGAGGAAGGGATGGGCAAAGCCGGCACCGTGAAGCAAAGCCCTTCTCCCCCTGGTTTTACCAGCCTCTAAGGACCTTGCGGGCGTGGGTGGCATCACCCCTTCTCCCAGGCTTGTCAGCCCTGTCCTGACGTCTGCCCTTGGGTTTGTGACCCCCTCTTTGTTCCCTGTGAATAGCAAAAAAGAAAAAGCAAATGCAAAATGCACCCACCAGACAAAGCTTGCAAGAGAAATGAGCTGGAGAGAGGCCGGGCGGTCCTTTGGTATGTGGCTGTCCAGTGGTGTGGGAATGGGTGGGGAAAAGGGCAAAGAGGACAAGGAGGCTGCAGAGAAATGTGGGTGTCTGCATTTCCGGGGACAGGCCCAGGACACATCAGGGAGCTGGGAGCTGCAGAAAGGCACAGAAAGGTCAGTAGGGGCCAAATCCCCCAGTACACTGGTGATCTGCCTGGGCCGTCGCTCCTGTTTTTAGTTTTGCAGCTCCAGCTCACAGCCCTTTTCAGCAGGTGTGTTCTGTGGCTCTGGGACAGCAGGGTGACAGCCCAAACTTCCCAGGGAGCCTTATTCTCCAGGCCTGTAGCCAAGCCAGGGCCATCACATTCCCTCCACCACATCTCTGCTTGAGCCCAGCACACCCTGACAGGGAGCAGCCCTGTTGGGTCCAGGTACAACCCCTTTTTCTGAGGAATGTTGCTGAAGAGGACAGGGACTCATCTGCATGAAATCCAAACTCTTCATGAGGGAAAATAGCCCTTGTATGTCTGCATCCTTCAGATTCATCCCAGCATGTCCACCTCCTACATCACCCCCAAACTTCCTGCCACCCCAAGGGGTGCTGCCTCTGTACTGGGGTCAGTCCCTCATGCACTGATGGAGCAAGGACACCTCCCTCTTCTCCCTGGATGCCTTCCTCTTCCCGGCCAGAGCACCACCAACCAAAACTGCCCTTCTCTGTGCCCAAAGACATCCTTTCCCATTTGTAACTCCAGGCAGATCCCTGCTCCTCTCTGTTTAAGGGGCTCAGGGGAAGTTCCCAAACCATGTCGGGAAAGGAGCATCCTGATAGCTTCATTGCTGTTTTAAAACCAGGATCCATAATTTCTCTGTGTAGCAGAGTGGAGACACTGGGGCCAAGCTCATTCCTTGTGCCTCTCCCTTATGAAGATCCCTTTACTGTCCTCATCTTCCCTGAACTTAAGAAAGGTTTTACTGATGTACCACAGAGCCAGTCCCAAGAAAAGGCCATGGTCCAGAATTCTGCCTCTGCATTCAGGGAGACAAATCCTGCCTTTTCCCAGCCTGCAGTACCCAGCACACCACAAATAGCAGGGGCCAGAACAGCATTTTCCCCTTCTGAGAGCAGTTAAGGAAAATGGATGTGGTTTCAAACTCCTGCTCCAACGGCTTTAATGAGAGCCATTACCAGCAGCCCCACGCTGGGGCTTTGTCGGCTTTTCAGCAAGCAAAGGCGGAGGACAGTACCTCAGACCTCCCCCCGTAATTAACCATTTCCAATCAGACAGTGTTATGCCACCGTCATTTTTCTCTGGTTTTTTTCAATCCTGGGTGTGTAGCGTGGCTGCTCTGGCACTTGCCAGGCTTCCCCTGTGCTGCTGGGGCTGTGGGGGGAGCTGGACAAGGATGGAGAGCTGGACAGCAGGAGGGGGATGCTGGGGCATGATCCCACCAGTGACTGTCAGCCCCTGGGAATAAGGTTGCAGCACCAGAGCTGGCAGCGGGCTGGGGAAACTGGGAAGGTCCAGATTCCTGGGGGCAGCAGGTTGTACAGGGAGGGGCTGGTTTGCTTGCTCCCCTGCTCCCTCAGCATCAGCAGGCTGGACATCGGGGTCACCCGGGTGCCTCTGGCCACCGGCTGCGAGGGACAGTGACACACTGGTCTCAGTGTGGTCTCAGACTGGTCCCTGCCATAGGGACGTGCCACTCCCTGGGCACAGCTGGTCCCCGCACGGCTGCAGCCACAGCCCAGCGGCTCATCTGCACCGCAGCCCCATCACCCATCCGCTGCTGGGAATGAGGTGGAGCCTTCCTGGGCATGGAGGCGACCCCCTCCACTCCAGCCGGGCTCTCGCTCCCTTGCTGAGAGGTCTGGGGTCCCAGTGCCCCGGTCTGGCCCGGGGGATGCTCCTGCACCAAGCAGCGGCTCGCAGGCAGGGCTGCGCGCCGGGGCCGCGGTGCTCCGCGGCGGAGCGGAGCGAAGGAGCCCGGCTCCCTCCTGTGGCCGCTCCGTGGGGCCCTCTGAAATCCCGCAGCTGCCGGCTGCCGGCGGGATCCTGCTGCTGCTCCACCTCCAGGACTGCCCAAGCGCTGAGGATGTTCCGCAGTGTCCACGCTGAGGGGGAACACCGAGCACAGCCGGGCAGTGCCAGGAACCAGGGCTGGCAGCAGAGCCCGGCAGGACCCCGCGGCTGCTTTTGGAGCCGACCCCGCTGGAACCACAGAGGACAGCTGTTCCCACACCACCTTCCTTCACATCCCCCCATCCCTGCACCATTGCCATCAGCTGGCACCTGCCTTCCCCCTGCTTTGTCCCCAAACATGTCACCAGAGCCCACACTAGTGCTGAGCTCTGAGGCTGACTGTGAGCCTGGCACAGAGTCCCAAGACCCTGGAGTCATTTTGCCTCCAGCACTGGAAGGGGGGCAGAGCGTGTCTTTTGGCTGCCACAACCTCTGTCCCTCCAAGGCCTCAGTGTTTTTCTGTCCAGCCATGCACCCATGCAGCTGACTGCATTTTGGAGAACATCACCAGTACCCTCAGAGGACCTTTGAAGCAGAGTAGCAGGAGAGAATCAGGCAGACGAGTGAGGCTGTGAGGATGGGGGAGTGCTCCACATTTTTGTTTGGGGCATGCAAATGGTACAGCATCCTCATGTGCTCTTCTCTCCCACCGGGACCCCCCCTCCAGGCTCAGCTGTCCTCCTCAGCCCTCTCCTTGCCCCCCACAACCACTGAGCAGGAGACAAGTTTCTGGTGACCCAACAGCAGGGACCCAGGAAGAGCATGGAGGGGCTTCTTTGCCCCAGGGAGGATTTTTGTGGATGCTGAGGAGGAAGGGGTCTCATGAGTGTGCCAGGCTATTCTGACTGCTCCCATCCCTGCACTCTTCAGTGCCAGAGGTTGCTCTTTAATTCCCTCCTTCCTCCCTAAGCGCCTTAGGGAGCAGAGAGGAGAGATGCTGGTGCTTTTTATAGCAGCCATAATCCCTGCTGCTCACACTGCCTGCACCTCCTGCCCGAGGCACAGGGCTGAGCCTCCAAAACAAGGGCTGCTGCCCAAAAACTACCTCAAACCCCTTTGGCTTCCAGCATTGCTTCTCTCCCAGTGCACAGACCCCAGCTGGGGGTGGTTCTGGACTCAAGACTCCTTTTCAGAAGGGGTGGGACAGCCACAGGTGCTGCACTCTGACAAGGAGGGACAGGCAGACAGACATACAGAGACACATGGATGAGGACCAGAACAACTGCCTGGCCTCCCTGCTCTCCTCCAAGACTTGTGGAACAGGAACCAACCCCACAGCACAGCCACAAGGAAGTCCTCAGGCATAAGAGGAGACTGAGGTTTTTTTTTTCATTTCTATCTCCCCCAACGTTACAAAAGGGAAGCTGAGGCAGGGAGGGAGCAGGGTTAACCCTAACCCTGGCCCTTCAGCCCAGGAGCAGAGTCCTTCACAGGGCAGCTGATGAGCTTTAAAGGTAGATGAAGCCTTTCCTTGGATGTAACCCCCAGGATGTGAGCTTCAGCATTTTGTCAGGATCATTTTGCTGTTGGGGTGTCTGGCTTCCCTCACCCACAAAGCCAAGGGTGGCATTTGAGCCATCCAGGCTTCATCCCTGGGCATGAAGGGACAGAGGGAAAGGGATGCAGCGCGGGGCAGTGGAAGGTTTGGTGTGGGGCAGGAGCAGGTTCTGGGAGAGAGATATTTCACCTCCTTTGCTGTCCTGGTGGTCAGTGCTGTCCTTCCACCCAGCCGCAGTCCCTGTCACCACCCCAGGACCACAGCCACCAAGGGAGGGCACGAGCACTGCAGCTGCTTTGTTCCCATTGCCATTTCTGTCTCCAGCAACTCTGCTTTTATTTCTCTCCATCCAAAAGTCCCCCTGACTTTGCACCCTGCCAGCAGGAACCCAACACAGCTCTTGACCTTTTACTGTTTCTGTTCTACTACCCATGCTTGGGCAGATTAAATTTTGTCTGCCCACCCACCCCAGATCAGAGGGTCTCAGGAGAGGGCAGCCTGGCAAATCCTGTCTAAAACCACTTTGTCCTGCTGGAGGTCTGGCCCCTGTCTCCCACAGCTTCTTTGGAATACATTTGCTGTAATTTTCCCTTTAAACACCCCACAGAGGAAAAAAAAAACACCCGAGGGGGGGCAGTGGTTCTTCTAGGTCAAGCTGAGTTAAGACAGGGAAAGAAGATTAATTTCTCAGCAGAGCAATTCAGATTTTTCTGCTGCTCCCCGCTGGGGACCGAGGCAGAGCTGGTGGCAGGAGCACACTGATTTCCTGGGCACACACGTGTTTTGTTGTCACCCCTGGGGTGGCACTGAGCAGGACATCCCCAGATCCAAGTCCTATGTGGGAGGTGAGGGGGATTCTTGCCCAGCAATGGGTGATGGAAGTGGGAAGAAGGAGGCGTTACCAGGGATGCTGATGGGCCAGGGGGTGCCCAGCACCCAGTGAGGAGGAAGGGGACAGCTGTGCCACCACTCCCTCCCAGCCCTCCAGCTGGGCTGGAACAGGCAGGGAATGAAGTCCTGAGCCTGTCCTTGTCACCCACCCATGCCCACACACCCACGAGGCCCTGAGCAGTCACACTTGTTTTTCACTCCCAAGGAGTGCTGGGAAGCCCTAAAGCCAGCGGATTATTCTCCAAAGCAAAGGCCTGGCCTGCTGCCAGCCCCTGACAGGGAACAAACAGCCTGGGGAGGCATTTCCCAAAGGCTCAGCTCGTTCCTGGTTCACGCTCTGACTTTGCACCCCCATCCAGCAGCCTCACAGTCACTCAGCTGCAGACACCAAGAATCTCAGGAGGGGCTTCCCAAAGGTGGAGAGGGAGCTGGAGGTTACCAGCAGACCCCACTTGGTGTCTGAGCTTCCCTGGGCACAGCATCTCCTGTCCAGTGTGGCTTCTCCAGGATGTTGTAGAGGTTCAGCAGAAGACAGGCACAGTTCTTGTTTCTTGTTCTCTTTGCACAAAACCTTTAAGATGTTCTTTGGAGACCTCTGAACCTGGGGCAGTGGAAAGGAAAAGCTGGAAGCCAGCAGGAAACTCAGGACATAAGAATGCTACAGTGGGCTGATTTAACCCAGTACTGGGGGTTCCTGGGCCCTGTGGGGAGCAGGCTAGGTGAGGGGTGCTGGCTGAAGGAGAGCTGGCTGATGGGGCCAGCCTGGGTACCATGCCCCAAAGGACTGGGCTGAATTCAATTGTCCTAAATTGGAGGCAGCTTTGGCATCATGGAGCTCTTCCTGGGGATCTGGGGATCACTTTGCTGCAAACAGCACCAACATTTCAGCCATGCCCAGGAGACCATCATAACATCCCCACTGCCAAAACAGAGAGCAGAGAGCAGAGGTTGGGGGCTACACTTGGCCTTTCCTGTCCCATTTGTTGGCCTCTCCTGCCCCACACTGTCTGCAACGGGTCAGGCAGTGGAAAACCAGAGCTCTGCTCACAGCGCTGCTCCCCAGAAAGGGTTACAGACAACTGGGTCAATCTCCAAGTAAGAGGAGGGTGGGGACACTGTGATCCAGCCCCACGGGCTGTGCTTGCACCCACACACCCCCTGCACCCACTCCCAGGGTCACCCCACAGTGATGCTCCCCATGCCAGCCAGCCCATGGGGTGATGTGGGGCCACCAGACCAAAGGCCATGGAGTTCAGCCACCTCCCTTCTGACCATGGGACCGTGCTCTTTTTCCCCCTGAGAAAAGGATATTTTCTTGCCTCCTCCCCACAGGAACTAACAGGAATCGTTTAAAAGGCTGCATTGCTCTGGGGACAGGCCCTTTCGGAGCTGAGCTGCACACAGGCAAGGGAAAGCCCAGGGGACATTTTAATAACAAGCAAGGAGAGCTATTGAAGTGTTTTACTGCCTCGTTAAGGCACTCTAATCTCTGCGTATATCTGGAAAAAAAAATTGGCTGGCTGGTGTTTTTATTGTAACAGAGGTGGGTGTTTTCTGGCAGGGCTGGGATCCCGCCTGCTTTATCTGCTTGTTTTCTTACCTGATACCAGCACTGAACAGCCCAAGAGCAGCTCAAGGACATCAGCAGGCAGGGTCAGGGCCAGGCAGACCAGGAGGAAGGCTGTGGATCCGTGCTGTGGGCTGTTTCCCACCCATAGGTGCTCTGCACCCCATTGCAGCACCCACCTGTCAGCCAGACACAGGTTCCTGGGTGTTCCCCAGGGAAGGTTTGGGATGTTGGCTCTGCATGTGCCTGGGCAAAGCCCAAAGATGGGTGATCCCTCATCCAGGCAGCCAGAGACAGAGCAGGGAGACAACCACGAGGTCCCATCCACCCCTCCAGCTCCGAGGGCTGGGATTTGGGGGATACACAGATTTTGTGACTACAGGCACCTTGGGCTGATGTGAGCTGGGCTGAAGAGTCCAGGGAAGCCCCAGCAAAAGTTCTGCAGGGTTATCTGACTGCTGAGGTCTAGTTTGTAAGAGGAAAAGGCTGGGCATTTTTTGTCTAAGGTTTTCTTCATGATTCTATTTTTTACCTCAGCCCAGCAGAAACTGGGGAAATCCTGCTGAGTCCTGCTGGCTCTAGCATCCAATTCCCCATTTGCAAACACTCACGGTGTCAAGGCCGTGAGCCAGAAGGGATGCTGAGGCTGGGAATGGCAGGGCTGGATAAGCCAACTCCATTTGCTTTGGAAAAGCTGATGTTTGCATGAGCACTGGCTCTAGTGGTTTTAAAGGGATCCACCCAGGAGCAAATCCCAACAGTCTGATATCAGAGCTGTGTTGCTCCCACCCCAGCTGGGCTGGAGAAGTCTCTGCTCTACACCCAGATGCACACTGCACCTCCTGGGTGGAGGAAGCCATGGGAGCCAAAGCTGCCACTGCAGAACACAGGAAACAAAGACTCCAGCACAGCTAACAGGGCTGGCTAACACCTAAAGTGATCTTCTTTGGAAATATGGGGCAGGAAGGGTGAAGGTGCTGTTAGACACATAGTCCAGCCAGGATCAATACAGTCATCCTTGCTCCCAGCAGATGTGCCCTGGTACCCAGCTGCTTCAGGAAAAGTGACTTTTATCACTGATGTTAGAAGGGACAGATGCCCAGACTTGGACTGTGCCTGCTTCAAGGCTGGGGCTAAACCTGCCCTTCTGCAGGGCTGCCAGAGGCTCCAGGGTATTCCATCCCACAGCCTCTCCCCTTTCCCTAGAAACATCACGAGCTCAGCAAAGCACCAACAGCGTGGCCTGGGAGAAACACAAACATTTATTAAGCCAGCTATTTTTTGTTGAGAATTATTTTAACAGTGCCAAAGGACTTACCCTGTCTCCCCCAGGGACCCTCAGCTGATTCATTGCATGCAGGGTTAGCAGGAAAGCAGGGGACAGCCAGCCTTGGGGACACGGTGGCTCAGTGTCAGCAGGGAGCCACAAGCTACTCACAGGCAATGGCAAGCCAAGCACAGCTGCTGCAGGGCAGGCAGATGGATGCTTGTTGCATAAGACAACCCACTCCCAGTTTGCTGGGATTCACCCAAGTCCTCAACAGGTGCCATCTCTGAGAATTTTGGGTATTGTCCTGCTCTCCACATCCATCCAGGGAGGTTCTGAGGATCTGCAGGGGAAGGAGGGTGTTTGGGGCTCTCAGAACAGAGGGTAATTTCCACTGAAGATGCTGCTTCAGAGACACCAAGCTGAACCTGTTGTGCACCTTTCTAACCACAGCCAGCTCACATCTCTCACCTGGAAGGTCACAGCCAGTCACCTCCCTCTCTCTTAGCTTCCCAGTGACATCCTGAGACAATGTCCTCACTCCTACCATCCCAGCACAGACAGACCCAAGCTGTGACCCACGCAGCCAAGGGAACAACAGCACGATGGTGACAGCAAAGCTGTCACAGCACTTGGCTGGGGACAGATGTACCCATGGGTTCTGAAGTCAGGACACTCTGGGGTTATCCACAAATGTGGAAGAGCATCCTTGAATCAGGATGCTCAGGTCCTTTCCTGCATCATCTGGTGAAGGCAGAAGGTCCTGCCAAGCTCTCACACAGCTCCAGCTGCAAGCCATGCTCTACAAGCCAGCGAGGGGCGTGCTGGGAGGCATGGTGGGGACAGCAAAAGGCACAGGCAGAAGCCAAGGTTAAAAAGACAGAGATGTCTCCAGGGCAGAGTCACTGCAAATCCACCCCAACAGAGCAGCCTCATGTTTCTGTTGCTGGCAGAAGGCAGAGACCTGCCACCATTCATCATAAAGAGAGAGAAACTCAGCCTTCCCCACCTTCACACCGTGTCAGGGGAGAGCAGGAGCCTCTCTGAGTCCGAGCCCTGCAGGCTCTGCCAGGCTGCCCATGTGCTGCCACATCCCAGGGATCCTGCAGGACTGCTCCCAAGCTGGAAGACAGTCCAGGAACAAACTGGGAGAACTGGATTTCCATTTCCTACCCAGTGCTTTGTCATTGTCGTGTCATCACATTGGGAAGTCTGCACCATCATCCTTCCTCTGCAGGGCACGGGCAGAGACTGCCCAGCCCCACCTCAGATTGGATTCATAGAGGCATCTAAACCAGGCAGGGCTTCACCTGCAGGGAAGGGTTTTTTAGCATCTGCCATGTGCTGGGGCCAAACCCCAGGTCTGATCTGCCCTGGATGGACACTGGCCTTGAAGACAATGATGGAAATGAGCAGATCCAACAGGGATACCCTGCTGATGGTCCTGCCACACACTGAGCATGCTGGTGCCACCAAGCTGTGGCTGCATGGCAGCGTCTCCTGTCCTCTCAGGTAGTCATTTTAGGGGAAGGGTCCCTAGTTTTTGCACACACAAAGCTGAGGATTAGAGGGAGAGATCCCAGGAACACCACTGTCCCAGGTTTTCCCACCACCACCACCACCAAGGACAACAGAGGGGCATCCATCCACCTGCAAGCAACACCCCAGAGCAAAGGATTAAATCTACCAGGACCCGCTTCACCCCTTCCCTCCCAGAAATGTGCCACAGGGCAGGCACCCAGTCCCTTATGGCTGCATCACCAAATGCTGTTGAGGCCATCAGAGGAACAGTGCAGCCCACCGAGCCAGCCTGGCCTCCCTTTCCAGCCACCCCAACTCTCCCTTTCCAGCCACCTCAACTCTCCCAAGCACAGACAAATGAAGCAGAGTGGGCAGCTGGGAGAGCTGGACTGGGAAGGCAAAGTCACGGGCTATAAGAATGTCACATCATCCTGTGACTGGAGCCAGCGCCAGTGGGCATCGTACTCCAGGTGCAGTTTGCTGTTGAGTTTGCAGTTCTCAAGGTCAGCCTCAGCTTTCCAAGCCTTCCCATCTGGATTTCCCTTCCCCAGCCTCTCCCTGGCCCCTGGTGGTGATTTGGTGTCTCTGTCTGGTTCCAGAGAGGGGGACTGCTGGCCCAAATACCCATTGGCCACCTGAGCCTCCTTAGCAAACCGGTGATCCTGGGGCAAGCCAGGTGGGGAGAGGTCCACGTGGGGCCACTCGTGCTCCTCTGTGTCCTTCTCTTGCATTGCAAGACCCCTCTCGAGGTCGATCCTGACCCAATCCTGCTCTGCCCTGGCCACAGCTCTGCCCGATGTGGATGCAGCGGCAGTTTCAGCAGCGTTGTGGGAGTACTCATCCATGTCATCCGCCAAGGTGTCCAGGTAGCTGCCGACGGAGATGCTGTCCAGCCTGTCGTTGGGGTCCTGCAGGCTGTCCCAGCTGCCCCGCCGCGAGGCCTCCTGGCTCTCCACCAGGCTGTACTGGCTGCTGGCCAGGCTGCTGCAGCGGCTGGTCAGGGTGCTCCGCTCCTCCAGCAGCCACTTGACCGCCTCGATGCCCTCGTTCACCACCACCAGCTGCTGCAGGATCTTCACGTCCACCGCTCGCAGGTAAGCCTGGGGGGGAGACAGAGCACGGGGGGGTTGAGGTGACCCAGGGGTCCCATATCCCAGCCCAGCCCAACAGAGATGTCACTGTGGTGGCCACAGGGCTCCTAAGCTGCTTGATGAAGAGCATGGTACGAGAGAACACCTTGCAGGGAACCATCCCAAGGGGCCCTGTCCAAGACCTGGGGACACGGCCATCAGCAACCAACAGCTTATAGCCACCACCAGCCAAAAACCCCGTCAGGGAAATAAATACAGGGCACTTGCGTTGCTGTCTTCTATAGGAACAAGAATTAAGCAAGGAACTGGCAGTATTGGATGCAGATCTGATCCCAGAGCATCCTCCAAGACCTGGAAGGCTGCTGGCAGGGCAAGAGGATCAGGCATTGCTCAGTGCATGTCTGGCTGGACCACCAGCACTTCCCCGGGCTGGCCCCTTCATGCCTTTACTTCTCACCTCCTAGGGTCTGAACCAAGCCTGGTGGCAATGTTACACGGCAGGATCTGGAGATCCAAATCACTCCCAAAATGGGAGGACAGGCATCGCTGATCACACCACTCGCCTCACTGACTCCTGCCCCTCCGAGCCTGGGGAAGCTCTTTGCAAACCTCAGTTGCTGCAGAAACATCTGTTTTCCTAATGGAAAGCCCTGTGTGCCAAGACATTCCTGTCTGTATGATACTGGCCGCCAGAAGCCACTGGATTTCCCCTACACAGGACGCAAATATTTTGCCAGGAAAGGAAATACAGCCACGATGGGGAGAAAGGGAGAAAACCCACTGCAGGGCACGTACACTGCAGGCTGCAGATGCCCATGGACTCCTCCACAAACACATCCTGTGCCCAGCATCAGCAAGATGTGACAGAAATCCCTGCATTCCCCAGAGATCATTTTCAAGCACAGAGCCCGATCCTCAGCATCCGGTACCCTGGGAGTCACTTGCCCGCCCACGGGTGACCCCACAGTCTCCTGAGATCCCTGCCTCCGGTCCCACAGCCAGCACAGCCATAGAAGCATCCGAGGAAGGAGCCTGGGAAAACTCCAGCCAGGATTTCAGCACGTGACACCTCTCACTCCAGACGACAGAAAAAAAAAGGTCAAAGATTTGTAAAGCCCCAACATCAGCCCTCCCACCCCCTCCTCATGCTCCTCAAGCTGGATTTAAATAAAAAATAGCAGGGATGTGCCCGGACTGGGGCAGGAGCCAGCTTCCAAGTACAGAAATTTCCTTTCTAGGCAAGTTATTTAAAAAACTGCCTACAATGAACTTTTCTGCACGCACTGCTAAAGCATCTGGCCTTGGCAGGGAGATGACGAAGGAGGAGGAGAGCTGGAAACCCCTGTGGGGGGGTTCCCCATTTTTCTCTGCCTCGTGCAGAATTGCAGCTGTCAGAGATGCCCGGGGAGCCAACCCAAAAGCAGAGGGTGGGATAACGCTCCCTGCTTTCTACACTGCTTGCTGGATGGAGTTAGCCATCAATTTGCTGCTCGTTCACGGCAGCCTGACCTCCCCATTGCACTCCAAGAAACCCCCTCTCCAGCAAGTCATGGTTACTGTGGGAGGAGATCCAGCACAGGCTGCTCTCTGTATTCCTCCAGATACACTGAAGTTCACTGCACGAACTCGCACCAAGGACGGCTGTACAGGGGACTGTCACACTCCTCCTCATGCTCTCCATGGGTAGGCTCAGCCCTGCCCCCCTCCCCAGCACACAAGAAACCTCAGGCGCCTTCTCCTTTCAAGATACCTAGCCCTAGGGATAAATCTTCCTCCTCAGATCAGGAGGCGAGAGTGGGAATTTGCTAAATTCTCCTCCCACCGCCCACTCCCAGGCCAGCTTATCCTCTGAGCATTGGGTGTGCTGGTTTCTGCTGCTAGGGGGGAATTCTGGTCCCTGTTCATGGGGATGGGGTGATGAGGGGAGCCCTGTGCTGGGTTTTGGCACCTGGGTTTCAATCCCAAGCTGCTGACCTGGGTGTGCAGTGTCCCCACTTCCTCACTGGCCAGCAAGAAGAGCCAGGGCAGGGCAAGGAAATTCCTTTCTGAGCCAAGGTGAATAATGCCCGGCCCAAGCCAGGCCTTGCCGGCCATAGGCTGAGGCTGCTTGCACCTGGGCAGGGCAAACACCGCACTGGCCCAGAGACCTTTCTCCTCCGGTCAGGGTGCAGCCTGGAAGCCGGTGCGGAGGAAGGATGAAAGCAGAGGGAGGATGAAAGCTCCCGCACCGAAGGGAACATTGAATCAGCCAAAGCGGAGCGCTCGGGCTGGGTGGTGCTCCAGCCCCACGGGGGCACGCAGGGATGCGGACCTATCGAGCCCGTTTCCCCATGGAAACAATGCTCATTCCCACCCGCTCGGCATGTTCGTGCGTGGGAGAGTCCCTTCCCCCAGCTGCACTTGAACCCGTTGCCCAACCTCGCCACGCTTCCCGGAGGCGCAGGCATCGCCGCTCTTTGCTCCCTCCGCGGAGAGGGAGGTGAGAAAGCTGCCAGCGGCACTCCCACGGCCCCCGGGAACCGCTGCACCGCAGCGCAGCCCTGTACGAGCCGCCCGAGAAGCCCCCGCAGGAGCCCAACCCCGGGAAAGCTCCCAGCGATGCCTGTGCCTTGTCACCCTCGGGGTCACCCCCGGGGGACACGAGATCCACCACCATGCCCTTGGCGAAGGTCCCTGCCCTAAATTCCCATCCCGGACACCGCGATCCCCGCCGGAGCGGCGTCTGGGGGTGCGAGGGGGGCAGGACGGCGGTGGCCGAGCGGGACCCCGGGGGGTGGATGCTGCGTGGGCCGGGGAAGGGGTGCGAGCTGGGGGCTGTTAAGGCGGAGCAAGGGGGGCTCCCCAAAACGCAGGCAGAGCGCGAGCACTGTTCGGGACTGTCACCGGGGGCGGCAGGCGGCCGCCCGAGGCGGCTGCGGTGACCGCGGCTCGGGACGGTCAGGTACCGGGGGTGGCGGCCGGCAGCGCTCCCGGTACCGCGGCACTCACCAGCTCGAGGCGCAGCGTCCGGAGGCGTTCGGCGAGCGGCAGGTGGGCGCCGCGGGCCGGCGCGGGCGGCGCGGGCGGCGCGGGGGCGGTGTCGGCCCGCAGCCCCCGCAGCAGCACGGCGGGCGGGCGCCGTCCCACCTTGCCCGCCAGGTCCCGCAGGTCCGCGGGCAGCGCCTCCCCGCCGCCCTCCATGCGGGTGGGGCGGCGGCGGCCGCGCTGTCACCGCCGCCCGCGCTCGGCCCCGCCCCGGGCCCGCCCCCGCCGCCACCTGCCCGCGCACCAGCGAGCCCCGCCGGGGCGCGCGGAGCGGCGGGGCGGGCCCGGGGCGGGGCCAGCCCGGCCGCGCCCCCGCGGTGTCGCTGCGGCGCCGGAAGCGGCGCGGAGGGCGCTCGGAGCCGCGCCGGGACCGGCCCCGCCGCCCCGCCCCGCCCCGCTCGGCCGCCCCGTGAGTACGGCACGCGCCTTCCGGCCTCCCCGCGGCCCCGGGGCGCCCGGCTCCCCCTCTGCCCGCCGCCCTCGCACACCCGGCTGTCCCTCCCCGCCCGCAGCGCCTGGGTGCCCTTCGCCACCGCCGCCCCGCCGAATGTCTCTGGGCCCCTCGGCGCTCCTCTCCCCGCCCTGCCCGGCCTCGCCGGGCGCGCTGTGCTCCGCACAGGTCCGTGGCCCTGCCCGGGCTCCACACGGCGGCCAGGCCCGGCGGTTCGCTCCCCGCAGGGCGCCCGGCCTCCCGCCGGCGCGGCTGCTGTGCCCCGCGGTGCTGGAGCCCCGGCAGCGCGCTGCCCCCGTGCCGCTGCCCGTGCCCCGCGGGGATGCGCTGCTGCTGGGGCGGGTGTCTCTCCACCAGGGACCCACTGAGGCCCATTCCGTAGCAATGGTCCAGGCTCTATCGTCTGCTTGTGACTTTGGGCTGCTTTTCTTTCCCAGAGCGTGGGAGTGGGCCCCTGGCACTGCAGCAGCCTCGCTGGTGGTTTGGCCTGGAGCAGAGGCAGTCACTGGCCGATGAGTTGAGGGGCTTCCCCTCACCCTGCAGCAAAGCCTGGCCTCCTGCTTTGCTCCCAGCAGGAGTTCTGGCAGGCAGGGAGACTCCAAAGGGCTTTTGCTCATAGCACATCAGTGCCCTCCACAGCCACTGCTTGTGCCAGGCTCTTTCTTGCTGGGGAGAGGGTTTGAAAGCATCTCCCTCACCTTGCACCCATCCCTGCAGGGAGCCCCGATGGACAAGAGAGGAGAGCAGCGCACATCCTGACCCCTGCCCCACACGGTTGCCCCGTGCCAGCCCTCAGGACTATGGAGGAGTGGAAGCCCAACCCCCCTGTGAAGCCCCACAAGAAGCGGAGCTGGTACCTCGCCTGGAAGTACAAGCTGATGAACCAGCGTGCGCTGCGGAAGCTGTGCCAGGTGAGTCACCCGTGGCCCTGCCGTAGATTAGGAAGGATAATCTACAGGATTTACAAGTTTATGGAGCAGCTGCATGGGTGGAAGTGCGTCTGCTGGCAGTCTGGGTGACCTGACACGCTGAGGAAGCATAACTTGTTCCCCAAGAAGCTGCCTCCAAGTGCCTGTGTGTGGAAGGGTCTGCCATGTGCAGCAGCTCCTTTCAGCTGCCAGCAGACCTGTGGAGACCTGACTGTGGGAGCAGATACAATTATCCATGTGGTCTTGGGAAGGTTTCGGCTAGAAACCTGGCTCTGAACCTATGCTGATTGTTGCAGAGCTCAGCCTTTAGCTGTTTGATTTGCAAACCAAGCCTGGTATAAGATACAACAGGTGGACAGAGGAAATAGGGTCTGGTAATAGGATCTCATGCCCCAGAGGCAGCTGGTGTCTGGGACAGCCTCAGGCTTAGTTGCTTGTGCTGTAAAACACCTAATCCTTGGTGGAGACGGTGTCCAGGGAGGAGTCTAGAGCTGTAAGGACAGGAAGGTTTGGCCCCATGGCAGAAAAACAAGAGGCCTTTCCTGAGAGGAGCTCATGGGATCTGGCAGTTGGTTGCTGTGGGAGGGAGCAGGAGAGGGTTTTGCCTGTGCCTGGAGGGACAAAGGCTTGTGAGGGCTCCCTGGGCAAGAAGACTGTTCAGTTCTATATCTGATAGTGTGTTGAAGGCTTGGGAATGGGTCTGGTCATTGAAGCAGGCATTGCTCACTATGCTGGGGCAATGGGCTAGAACCTGCACATATCTCTATACTTCGGGGCACTGCTTAAAGCACAGATGAAAATTTGGCTTAAAATAGGTAGACCAGAGCTGCAGATATGGAATAGCTAGGTCCATAGCAGCCAAGCATTCATTAGTTACCTTTCACCAAGCCAGCTCTGCTAGACTTGGCTGCTGGTCTTGCTTAATTCTTATTCCTTATTTTCTCTGCTCACCAGGGCTATTCCCTCATGCTGCTCAGGGCAGAAGGTCTCAGCAAGTTGGTGGGGTAGCCTTGCTGCCTCTTCATGAGCCCACAGCTGTGTTCGTGCTTAATTAAAAGCTTTCTGTGCACAAATCCCAAAAGGTGCTCATAGTCCTGAGTCAACAGCAAATTAACAAGCCAAAATGCCATAGTGACATTTATACCATTGTGTTGTCTTATTGCTGGTTTTTCATTTTCCTCAGTTATTCCTTGGACCTGCTTGGCAGGGATAGCAGCAACACGGAGCTTTGAGGCAGTAGCTGGACAGATAGGGCAGGAATCCTTTTAGTGCCTCTCACCAAGGGCAGGCCAGAGTCTGATCCCAGCCCCATTAATGATCTCAGAGAATCAAGGGTCTGTTCTGCAGCCCCTGGACCTCCCAAGCCCTCTGTGTCAGCATCCACAAGGGCTGCAGTTGAAATTTGCTGCAGATAGTAAGGCTGCAGGCTGGTCTCTGCAGCCTGTGGTACAATGCAGTTTCCTGAAATCAGACCTCAGCTTCTTCCCTTTGTTTGATTCATCTGCACAGCATCTCTTCTCTGAACACCCTGAGTGCATCCTCTGGTTCCAGAGGAATGGATGAGAGAATGATGCTGCAGCAGAGGCAGAAGTTAAGGTTACCCTGGGAGCTGTAACTCTGAATCACAAAATTCTTTGCCTGCAGGGACCCTCAACCTTGATGCAATAATTTAGCAGGAATCTGCTCACAGATCTGGAAACAGATACACTGGAGTGGGCTAATTCTCACATATCAAGGAGTCAGTGCTCTCCAGCTGATGAATGAATTTCATCATGAAACTCAGACACCTGTATTTCTTTCTCTTTACTTTCCTCAGCAAAAATCAGGGGAAATGTCAGATGCTTGTTATCCCATTCAGGATCTCTTTGGGGTGCCCTGCAGCCATGCCAAGGTGGGCTGGTTTTGGGATTGTTACTTACAAATTTCTAACACAAAACGTCCTGCATTGCAGACAGGTGCTGTCCTCTTCCTGCTTGTGACTGTAATTGTGAACATCAAGCTGATCTTGGACACCAGGAGAGCTGCTTATGAGGAGGAGGAGGAGTCTGCACAGGACTATGGTGAGGGGAAGCATCCTGTTGTGCTTTGAAAGCAAGGAAACTGGAGAGTTTCTTTAAGGCAAGGCTAATTTGTGACCAGGTGCATCATGAAAAACAGGTCTGTGCATGTGGGTTTAACAAAAATTAATAGAAAATGCTGCTCCCTTCCTGGTCTGTCTCCTGAAGGCTGTAGCACATTTGGCTGCAGATATCTCTGTGGGGTCAGAACCATTGTCGTTTGGTATTTTGCCATACCTACCATCCCTGTAAATTCCAACCCATGACTCTTTGGCTGGGGTGCCTGCTGGGCACACCCTTCTGGATCGGTTAGCACAGAGCAGGGACAAGCTAGAGGTGCCATGACTGGTTGAAACTGGGAATTCTCTGCCGTAGATGATGAAATGCTGAATGTGGAAGTCCCCAGGCACCCTGTCAACAACAAGAAGGTCCTGGATGTCGAGGTGTACTCCAGCCGATCAAAGGTCTATGTGGCTGTGGATGGGACAACGGTGAGTGACAGGTGCTGGCTGTCCTGTGAGCAGAGGGTGAAAGGGTGAAGCCACAAACAACAGTGGTGAGAACACTTCAAGTGACTGGCAAGAAATTCTGCTTCCAGGACTTCTACTCTGGCACCCATGACTGCTGTCAGCAAAACCAAAGAGATTTGCCTCTCGTATGAGGGCTCTGCTGCACAGGATGGGCAGGGAATAAGAAGAGGTCTTGGTATATGGTTCTCATTATTTATCCACTTGCAGGTCCTGGAAGATGAGGCTCGGGAGCAGGGAAGAGGGATCCACGTCATCGTCTTAAACCAGGCCACGGTAAAACATCCTTGTGTCTCTAAACTGGGCAGTTTGTCCTTGCTCTGGAACTGTTGGGTGCCTGAGGCCAGGGCAGCCAGGAGGGAAGTCCCTGAATGCTTTTTGTGTGCAGCTTGCAGAGCATGGCACGGTCATCCAGAGAGTCCCTGCACTGTTTCCCTGTGCTGCCTGCTGTCCCTGGGGAGCGGGCAGGGGAGGAGTTGTGAGGCTGGGTGATGCTTCCCATGGACCAGTGCAGGAAAGCCTGAGGGCTGAGCTTGCCTGGGGGCTAATTCCCTGGCATACCGGAAAAGCCACTCCCTGTATTGGTCAGGGAGTGAGGCTTCCAGGGCAGATTGCCATAATTCTGTGTGTCCATACCATGTAGTATTTAAGATCCATCTGATGTATGAATACCAACAGGGTCATGTGATGGCCAAGAGGGTCTTTGACACCTATTCCCCCCACGAAGATGAAGCCATGGTACTTTTCCTCAACATGGTTGCCCGGGGCCGGATCCTAATCTTCACCATTAAGGTATGTGTGACCCTAATATAAAAAAAAAAGTCATCTTGAGTCAGGATATTCTGAAACTCATCTGGGCAGTAGCCTCCTAAATGTCATCAGGCATTCCCAGGACTAAATGTCACATCTCCATGGAGCTGTGACTCCCTGTCTGGATCACCTCCCTTGTCCTCTTGCTCTCCCTTCTTGCTGCAGGTACTGCTTGTGCCCAGCAAAGCAGGAGAGCAAAAAGCAGATGTGTCAGAGCCTACAGCAATAGACAAGGGGTTAGGTGGAGAATGGATGTGAGGAAATAGAAGGATGTGGTGGGATCCTTCTGGCTCCCAGTTCCAGGCTTTACAGGGCCCTGTGGACTATGCTAGGTCTGGGCTGCTGTGCAGGCAGCACTGTGCTGCTTCAAGGTTCCGTGTTTAGCTGACTGAAGTGTTGATTAACACATGGCCCTGCTTGAGAACAATTTGGTCCCAAGGAAACAGTTCACGATTCCTCTGACCTGCCTGTGGGCCATTATGTAGCCATTGACAGCTTTAGTGGTACAGAGACTCTGAAGGTTTTGGGCTCAACTGGTTCAAGGGTAGGAGTGGGCCCTGGTATTGATGGGAGACTTTTCCCTGTCAGGAGCCAGACCTGAGCTGCAGGGTTGTGTTTTGTTCCAGGACGAAGGCTCCTTTCATCTCAAGGAGACAGCCAAGAATGTCCTGAAAAGCCTGGGGAGCCAAGTTGCACCTTTCCTGAGCTGGAGAGACATGTGGACATTTGTGGGGAAGAAGGGGGGTGAGTCTTGCACAGGCTTTGTGACTCCTTCCTTTGGGAGAAGCCAGTTGAAGAGAAACACACCTCATCCCCAACAGGCTCTATGAGCAGGAGGCAAGTCCCAGAGAGTGGCAGCTCCATTCCTTGGGGTGAGAAGGGTATACCTGGGGGTATGGAGGCAGAACATGTTCCTTCAGCAGTTTGCCAGAGGCCAATGGGAAAAGGTGCCAAGCTGTCCCCCAGGCTGACAGCCCCATGTCACACAGTGGGGCTGGGCCCTTGCAGGCAGTTCTGACCCTGTGTTCCTGCTCCAGGAGAAGTGTATGGGGAGAAGCACGCCAAGTCACCTGCCCTCTCAACATGGGGTGACCCTGTTCTGCTGAAGACAGAAGTTCACTTGACATCTGTGGAAGGTAAGAAGTACAGTCTGCTCTGTGGTGTCTCTGGGAGATGTCTTCCTGCTGCCTGGTGTTAAGTCAAAGACATGTCATGCTTTTTGAGATTATGATGGCAGCTTTAAAAATGGGCTTAGCTCCCTTTCTTCCTACTTCCATGGTAATTCCAGGCATGGTTGTTGAGAAAGGTGAGGATGGAAAAGGTGTCATCTCTCCAAAGCAGACCTCGTTTGGTCTGTTTTCTGACTATTGACCTTGAGCAACCTGCTGCTGCTCAGAGAGGCGAGAGATGGGGTTGGGCTCTGAATGGCTTCTGGGGTTGTATCTGGCATCCAGAGTGTTGCTCGTTCACTGCCAAGGACTGGCTTGCTGGCTGAGCCCAGGGAGAGCCATGTGTGTGGTTTCCCAGCCTGGAGCACCCAAGGTGAGTCTGTGAGGGTGACAGGTCTGGTTTTCCTCCTTGGTGCCTCCAGATGCCGAGTGCCACTGGCCCGACACGGAGCTGAACCGGCGCCGCAAGAGGTTCTGCAGCAAAGTGGAAGGCTACGGCAGCGTCTGCAGCTGCAAGGACCCCACACCCATCGAGTTCAACCCTGACCCCGTGAGTGCAGGGCCAGAGTGTCCAGGAAGGCTCCAGGAGGGAGGGCTGGGCTGGACCAGGTGTGTTTTGCCACTGATGCAGAGCACTGTCCTTAAGCACGAGCTGAGTGATGCAAACTGCCCCTGGGCAAACCCTTAGCCCCAGCAAAGGTGGGGTGAATACCTGTGGGCAGGTCATGCTGGGGCAGGGAAATTCTTTTGCTCTGAGTTGCCAGGAATAGTTACCCTATTCTAGGGATATCAATGTAAGCAACAGAGCCTGAGTATCTACAGACAGCAGCTGTTGTGACTTTTGGGCTGTCCTTGGCATGGTGCTGAAGGGTTCAGACACAGGTCTCCGAGTGGATGCAAACTGGGATTTTGGAGCTGAGTCAGAGATGAGGTGAAGAAGGGAAGCTGGTAGGGTTTTCATTTGTGCTGAGGGCGTCCTGGTTGGTTGGTGTGGCCTTGAGCCAAGAGGGAGGACTGTGCAGCTCTGCTGTCTTAACAGTGGGTGCCTACCCCCTGGATCCTGCTTTCAGTGGTGTAGGATCATTTTGGTTTGTATGGCCTCTCCCACCCCCACTCACACACATTGTTCTCTTCCAGCTCAAAGACAATAAAGTCTTTGATGTGCCAGTAGCTGTCATTGCAGGGAATCGCCCCAACTACCTGTACAGGTAAGCACTCCCAGAGGGCACAGCTCCTCTGCTCCGTGCCACAAGACCAGGCATGGCCCAGGCCCTTCCCTTTGTCCTGCTGGCAGGATCCAGCCTCCTCCTGGGGTTGTGTGAGCACCAAGGGCAGACCTTGGGGGAGGGGAAGGGAAGGCATAGGTAGGTCCTGTTCCCTAATGGTGCACACTTTCCCCCATCCCAAGGGATGCACAGCCCTGTGCTGAAGGGCCTGTGCCCACTGGGGCTGTGCTGCGCTCAGGCCCCTCCATCTCTCCACAGGATGCTGCGTTCCTTGCTGTCAGCTCAGGGTGTCAATCCACAGATGATCACAGTCTTCATTGATGGCTACTACGAGGTGAGAGCATTGCCAGGGATCCCTGTGGCCAGCTCCGTGCTCCCCCAGCCCAGTGCTGGCCGGTCCTTGGAGGGTGGCAAGTTGAGAGCTTCATCACCTTCCTCCTGTTGTGTGTCACACTGCTTCTCACGTGCTCCTACACAAAGTCAGCCAAAGTTAGCCAAGCCATAGGTGTGGATAAAGCTGCCCTGGCCTTTCCCAAAGTCCAGGACTGACATCCCCGTGTCAGGAGGGGTTGGTGTGCAGGAATGGCACGTGATGGACATGCTGGGCTCTCCCAGCCCCCTTTTCTCACTTGATGAGCATTGCCAGCCCCTTGAGCAGGCTCTGGGTGTAACACCACCTGTCCAGCTGCTTCACATGGAGAGGAACAAACCAGTCCAGCCATGCCTGTGCAGCTCCATTCTGGGTAGGAAGTGAAGAGACACAAAACTGTTTTCCCAAGGCTCAGAGCTTGGGGTTCATTAAAGCTGGGGCCAGGTGGAGGAGAACTGTCCCTTTATAGGCAAAGACCTTCCTCTCACTCAACCTTGTACAGCCCTGGAGAGTCCCACTGAAAGCCATGTCTCTCTGGCAGTGGAATGTACTCTGGGACAGACAATGTGGGATCTTAGTACATCTCAGGAGCTTGCTGGGCCTCATCTCTGCAGCATCCAGTGAGGTACTGCCTGATTGCCCTGGGATGGAGACAGTTGTTCCCATGCAGGTCTCCCACCACTGCCACATTGTGGGGCTAGGGGAGCTGGCTTGTTTATGCAGGCTCTTGCTGCACCACATCAGAGCAGTTAAAGATAGCAGCATCCATTGCCATGGCAACGGGAGCAGCATCCCTTAGATACAAGGGGGCAGCCTGGATGCTCGAGCTGCCATGGTGGATACCTGGGAAAGGGGGAAGGGTTGGTACAATGGGAGCTCCTTCTCTCTTTTGTGGCCCGGAGGTGGGATACACAGTAAGGGGATGGAGAAGGCCCTGGTGGCTCCTTCTTCAGGCAGAGATACCTCAGCCCAAATTTGGATTACTTCTGACCCCTGTCCTTGGTCAGAAAGGTCCTTTTCTTGGCAACTGTGAGAGAAAGTTGAGTTGATTGTGGTCTTGCCATTAAGCAGCTGTTAGGAGGTCCTGGCTTTACCTGTTTGCTTTCTGCACTCTCTGGGGGCCGCTGGAATCAGGACCTCCCAGATATTCTTGGAAACAACTTTGGGTCTGCAAAAAGGGCTAACAAAGTCATGGTGATGCTGAAGGGCCACAAGGGTTTAGCAAGCTCTGTGCTGCAGGGTCTATATTGAGCCTCACTAGTCTCCAAGAAGACAGCCACATGGAAAGGGATGTTCCTGTTTTCCTGAGGAGCTGACACTGGCAGGGGAGGGGAGCATGACCCACACATTTAATGAGCTTTGTATTTTCCATTGCAGGAGCCCATGGATGTTGTGGAGCTGTTTGGCCTCTCAGGAATACAGCACACTCCCATCAGCATTAAAAACGCCAGAGTTTCCCAGGTGAGAGAACTTTTAAATCCTGGAACAGTTATTTCCAGGGACCTGGAATAGCATTTGAGGGAGGCAGGCTCAGCCCCTGGTCTGTGCCAGGTTGATGCTAACACAGTCAATGATTGTCTTTTCTTGTAGCACTACAAAGCCAGTCTGACTGCAACCTTCAACCTGTTCCCGGTGAGTGAGACTGCTGCAGCACAGCCTTCCCCTGGTATTTGTGATCCCTGTCCCACAGGAGCTGGGATCAGTCCTCCAGGGCAAGGAACCACAGAGACACAGCATACTGCTCATGTCTCTGCTCTGTCCTGTTCATCTCCATCTTTCTGATGTTCTCCTTGCCCTACAGGATGCTAAATTTGCTGTGGTTCTGGAGGAAGATCTTGACATTTCCGTTGACTTCTTTAGGTAAAGTTGGGGGTTCTTATGTGGGATCATTTCCTGGAAGCTCTTTGGATGCTGAAGAGAGGCCAGATCCCTGCCAGCTGTAGCTGACTTATCTGAGGCTGAGCAGACCCCAGGCAAAAGCCATAACTGAGCTCTGGCTTCAGAGTCTGAGGCCACTGTCCTGGCAATCAATGCAGGATGACTTCAGAGTTGGGGATCTCTCCCTGGTTGGCTTTTTGGGGATACTGATCCATTCACACGGTTGGAGCTACCCCATAGCCAGAGGACAGGGATAGTGTCTAATAAGGCTCCTGTTTTTTCTTAAGGAGAAGAGACTGTTGGGCAGGACACAGTGCTGTCCTTTCCCCATGGTGAGATGCAGCTTAGCTTGTTTGCGTGCTCCTCCCCTGGTCTCCCACCAGCATCAGCTACCTCAGGCTGAAAATTGGGATAAGCAGTTCCAGCAGTTGGGGGTGGCTCATCTCTTGGTGGAGGGTTTGCCTTGGTTTGCATGGTAGAAGGGTGTTTGACTAGGGTCAACTCTTTCCTCAGCTTCCTGAGCCAGTCAATACACCTGCTGGAGGAGGATGAGAGCCTGTACTGCATCTCTGCTTGGAATGACCAGGTGGGTCAGGGAAGGATGGTGCAGCAGGGCCACCTCTGCCCTGTGTTGTTTCCATGTCAGACTGGGGTCCAGGTTCTACCTTTAAAGCAGGGTGTGTGCCCCCACTGTCATCCTAAGTAGGTCTGTCTCCCCAGCCCTGGACTCTTCAGAAGTGTCCCTGAAAATCCCCCTCCTGTCCCTGCCATGTGCTTCCCAGTGGCTGTTCCCTTCTTGCCATGATGAGAAACTCAGTGGAGCAGGATGCCTCCCTTTTTTTGTGGGGGAGAGGTGCATTCAGGGTGCTGAACACTGCCCGTAACGTTGCAGGGCTACGAGCACACAGCTGAGGACCCGTCGCTCCTGTACCGTGTGGAAACCATGCCAGGCCTGGGATGGGTGCTCCGGAAGAGCCTGTACAAGGATGAGCTGGAGCCAAAGTGGCCAACCCCTGAGAAGGTGAGTACCTTGAAATGACCCTTTCTTCTACACCCCCATCTCTGCCCATCAGCAGCCCTGATCTTCATCCAGTCCCTGGGTGTACAGCTCCTGGAGGGGCTATCCTGGGATGGATGCCCAAGCAGAATGGATTTGGGACAAGCAGTGACTTGAGGAGGTACATAAACATCCACAGGGCTGGGGTCAAAGGGGCTGGACTTGGTGTGGGCACCCAGAAAGGTCCCTGGATGGCCACACTACCAAAGCCTGTCCCCAGAGTGGAGTGTGAGTAGCAGTTTCCCTCCCCAGCTCTGGGACTGGGACATGTGGATGCGGATGCCCGAGCAGCGGAAGGGCCGGGAGTGCATCATCCCGGACATCTCACGCTCCTACCACTTCGGCATCGTGGGGCTCAACATGAATGGCTACTTCCACGTGAGTGACCTCCTGCAGCCCCCAGCCCTGTCCTGGTGCTGAGCTCTGACTCAGACACCTCCACAAGTAGTGGGGATGCTTGCAGTCATCTCCAGGTATTGCTGACCATGATCAAACTTGGTTTTCCTTCCCTACCCTCTCTCCCAGGAAGCCTATTTCAAGAAGCACAAGTTCAACACAGTTCCAAATGTCCAGCTTAAAAATGTAGAGAGGTGAGTACTGGTCACAAGGAGACCTTGATGAAGCAGTTGCTTGGTCAGACCCTTGTCTCCTTGTGCTGGAGTAATCTCCCATCTGGAATGGCCATCAGCACACTGGCCTCTGCTGGGGAGTCCTGGCAGTGGTTTTTGCAAGGTTGGGTTTGGCTGCCCTGTGCTCCAGGTGGACTCGTTCAAGGGCCATGATTGTGCTGCCACATCTCAAGAAGGTGTCGCAGTCCTTGCTCTCCATTTATTGGTTCCAGATGCCTTTAGTGTTACACTGAGACAATCTTGAATCTGGATCAAACTATCTGATTCTGCCCTGATCTCCGTGTTCTCTCCTCCAACAGCTTGAGGAAGGATAACTATGAGACAGAAATTCATCGGCTCCTGGGGTGAGTGCCTGCTGGAAGGCAAGGAGACCACAAGACATGCTGGGTGAAGCAGCCAGAACAGAAGGAAGGGTGGAGGTGGCCCTGGTGGTCCCAGCCACATCTTGGATGTCTGAAGTGGGAATAGGGAGAAGGTGGGGTCCCCCTCTCACTCCTTGTTCCCTTTCCACAGTGAAGCTGAGGTCTTGGACCATAGCAAGAACCCCTGTGAGGACTCCTTCGTGCCCGACACTGAGGGCAGGGTCTACGTCATGTTCATCAGGATGGAGCAGGAAGCAGATTTCACCACCTGGACTCAACTTGCCAAGGTGAGGGCCCCGACATGGCCTATCCTCAGGCCTGTACTGTCTCTGTGTTGCTAGGAATCACCTGGCTGTTGTTCTTGGGTTTTCCCTTGGCATTGACACAGCTCACCAAATGGGTTCTTGCTGTCCCTGGGTGATGTTGAAGCTCTTGGTGTAGCTGGAGGGATGCAGCCCTGTGCCACCCCAGTCTTGGGGTACAGCCCTCTCTGCTGTGTCTCACTGAGGGCAGGGATTCTGGTTCTTCCCATGCCAGGGGGACACTAGCCCTGGTATCCATCCCCAGGCTCTGATGCCTTTTCCTCCCTCCTCACCATCCTAGTGCCTCCACATCTGGGACTTGGACGTCCGTGGGAACCACAAGGGGCTGTGGCGGCTCTTCCGCAAGAAGAACCACTTCCTTGTGGTGGGGGTCCCTGCCTCCCCCTACTCGTGAGTATCAGGGACCCAAAGGGCTCAGTAATGCCCCATCCTTATGGCACTGTCCCCTGCCTGGCACACACCATCATCCACTTCTGTCCCAGCCAATCCTCAGGGGATACCACCTTCACTCCTTAATCAGTATGGTGGGCGGGGGGACGGAATACATTCCCAGGGTTGGGAGATGTCCCAGTGGGAAGGAGATCATGCCTGAGGGGACCCATCAGCTATGCATGCTCCCATCCAGCCCCCTCACCTGCAGGTCCAAGAAGCCCTCGTCGGTGACACCCATCTACATGGAGCCCCCTGCCAAGGAGGAGGGGGCGGTGGCAGTGCCAGCGGTGGCAGCAGCAGAGCAGACATGAGGCTGGCAGCTGGAAGCAGAGGGGACTGGGGGAGCACAGAGACCCCCACAGTGCAGAGACAGAGCTGGCAGCAGCTCTCGGAGGCTGGTGACTGGATACAGACTCCTCTTTTGGGCTGCAAAAGCAGATGTTGGGCTCCCTCCAGCCCCCTGTTGTGGTCTCCCTTTCCCTTGCACAGAACAGGGTCCTTCCCTGTAGATATGCCACCCCAATCCCAGGCACTTGGTTTTTTAACACAGACACACTACTAACGCTGCTCCTTTTGCCCCCTGGCTGGGCAAGGCTGGAGGAAGGAGATGCTCAACTGGAGCCTAGAGGGGGGCCTCAAAAAACTCTGCCTCTGCTCTCCCTTTTGGCCCTGAAGTCCTGAGAAGGCATCATGGTGCTGCAGCCTGCCAGCTGGATGTTATTTATTAACTCTTGCCTGCTGGCTTTGTGCCCCATGGTGAACACAGTGCTGAAGAGGGGATATTCCAGATACTCCTGTTACCTGCACGATGGATGCACCTTGAAGACTGTGCTGGGTTGGACATCTTCCTGCACACTGGCTTTGCTCCGTGGGCTGCAGGCACTGGTGCAGCCCAGCTCAGAGAGAAGGGAATGCTGGAGAGGAGCTGGAGTTGCTGTGGACACGGAGGGGACACCCCACACCCAGCATGAGGGCAGTCCGTTCTGGAAGCTGGAGGTGGTTGTAGGTGGAAGTGAACCAGGCCACGTGCTCTGGCTCAGACTGTCCTCACGCAACTCCTCTGTGGGGAGCAGCCCTGCCCCTGGGTCATGGGAGCAGGGGTGAAAGTGCCTTGCAGAGCAAGAAGGGAGCAGCCAAGCAGGCATCATCCCCTGGCTGCAGGCGCCAGCTGTGCCATGGTCATCTGGAGCAAGAGATGCTGCACTCTGGTCCTTGCCTGTGGTACTGTCCCCTGCCTCTCCATCCTCCCTGCCCTGGTATCCCCTGCTTCTGCTGAAGGAAGAGGGAGTTTCTTCTGAATTCCCACCCTTACTGCAGTAAGTTGCTGGCAGGGAAGCTATGAGCTGGTCTGGGATGGGCAGCCTGGCCCTCCCACTGTGATACACCCCTCGTGCAGAGGGACAGGGAGGGGGTTCCGTGCCTTAGGAAGGATCCCAGGGCCCCTTCCCATCCCCAGCCATTTGGTACTAATGTCCCTGCACCTTGCGGGGCCAGTCCAGGTCTCCTTGCTCAGTACAGCTCCTCTTCTCATCTGTGCAGCAAGAGATTCATTCTCTGCCCATCCCCTGGCCTCTGGCAGGGAAGCAGTGCTCTGGCTTGCCTTTGGGAGAAGGAGTTGCTGCTCAGCTCTTTCCCTGAGTGAGGTAAGAGGGGCTCTTACCCTTCATTTTCTCACTGTGAACTGAGCATCAGGGTCTACACTACACTAATTTATTTATTTATTGCTCCTGGGAAGGGGTGGATAACAGGCAGCAGCATGGAGAGCTGGCAGCCCCCAGCCTGCACAGGTGCAGTCATGGGAGGTTTTTCCCCCTGGCTCCACCCTCTGTTCCCTGCTTTTCTCCCATGCCTAGAATAGGAATGAAAACTTGTGAACCAGGAAACTCCTCTTGGCCAGGATGATCCCAGTGTGGATGCAGCACAGCTCTGGCATGACTGCAGGGACTCTGACCCCCACAGTCCCTTGCATGCCTGCCCCAGCAGTAGGGATGGGGTGGGATGGATGCAGGAGGGAACCAGAGCGTGCAGAGTGGCACCCTTGAGGCTGCAATACTGGTGTGGGGCTCAGCCCTGCCCTCCCCAGTGCTGCCATTCCTTGGGACTCTGCTCTGGCAGCCAGTGGGCAGGTGGCCCCTGTGCTAGCCCTCAGGGTCAGACAGGTCTTTTACCAGGATGGAAAAGGGGCTTCATTTCTCTGTGAGGAAAAGTAGCTTGCTCCCCATGCCCTGCTTTGGAAGAACTTCCAAGTGGCTCTTCCCTGGCATCTCTGTTCCCAAGGCTCAGTTTTTCTTCCCCTTGAAACTAAATGCATCCTCTTGCCCTTCTCGGGAGGGCTCAGGCTTGGCTTCTTCCCAGCTCCTCTTGGGGCTGGGGAAGGTGGTCCCAGGGATAGGGGATGGCTAAACATGAGTTCCCCTCTCCTCCCCTGCCAAACAGGGCTCTGTGGCTCCCTGCTGTCAGTGACAGCAGGACTCAGCTGGTGGGCTTTGGGCTCCCCCTTCTCCACACACCATGCCAGGCCCACAGGGTGCTGTTCTCCATCCCCCCTGTGCCCCTAGCAAGGCTCAGGAGTGGCAGCCGTGGCAGGGCTGGGTGCGTGGCATCACCAGGGTTTGATGCTTTCTGAATTGAATTATTTTTTCAAGAGTAAACATTGCAAAGCTGTTGAGCCTCGTGTGTTTCATAGCTGGCTCTGTGTAGGGTACAGGGCTGGGGTCCCTGGCTCTGGGCTCCTGCCTGGAAAGGACAGACCCCTGTCTTGCTCTGCCCAGGGCTGCACAGGCCTGGCTGTGGGCTAACGGTGGCCCCAGGCCTGTGCCACCAGAGGTCCTCTGTGTGGTGCCATGCAGTGCCAGCAGGGCTGGCACAGATTTACGAGCCGTTTCCTCCTCAAGCCTTATCACTTTTATCTTCCGCAACTGATGGAAACTCTGACGAGCTGCCTGGTAACTTGTCCCCGTCTTCCTCCTGGCACCCCAGCTGCTGTGTCCTGAGAACTACAGTGGTAGTGGGAGAGTGTCAGCCACCAGCATGGACCAGCTGCATCCTGCACCCCCAACAGCCCCTCCCTAGGACCAAGCACAGCTTTCTGGCAGGGCAACCCCTTAACAGAGGATTTTTACATAGTCTGAGGGGCTCTCACCTCCTGCCGAGGCACCAAGCCTCTGCCAGGGCACGATGGGCGAGAGGAGGATCCAGCTGCTGTGTCTGAGTGCCCGGGGCAGAGCCCTGCAGAGCGATGTGTGCCCAGGTCTGACACCCTCCGTGTGCTGACCACCTCAGGGAGCTGTTTAGAGGAGCCTCCCCTCCTGGAACAGGGATGGCAGCAGAAGCAGGTTAACCCCTTGAAGGGGAGAACCTCTGGGGGTTGATGGAGAGCCTCGGCCCATCGCCCCCAGGTGCTGCTGTGCCAGGGTTCATTACCCAAGTCCCTGGGGCGCTCGGTAGATGAGCGGGGTCGCTCATCATCCTGCCCTTTTGCGGGGGTCTCGCTCACTTCCTGGTGCATCCTGCTGGTGCTGGAGCTTTCCCAGCTGTCCCAGGAGATGCCCAGGCACCTGTCCCCTCTCCTGCCCGCCCTGAAGTCCGAGCCAGTGGCTGCCAGAGCTCAGCCCCATGCGGCACCCTCAGCCAGCTCTCACCCAGCCCGGCCTCCCTGGCTTTGTGCAGCCCTACAAAGGAGAACCTGTCCGGGCTGCTTCACCTCCCAGGGACTGGCTGATAATTAAACAAAAGCAAAATAGTGCTGGCATGAAACTTGACCTTTCCAGAGCTTGTGGGGGGTGGGGAATTTTGCATAGTTTCCGGTGGTGTTTATTTTTATGCATCATAGTTTTTTTGTTGGAGATCTCTCTTTCAAGGAAGCAGGAAGTCCCTGTGCTCCGATGACGGGCTGGTATGTGGGAGACAAGGTCCAGGCTGACCCTTCCCATGGCACATGGGTTCCTCTGTGCCCCACAGATGGAGGGAAGCACCTTCCAACCAGAATCCTCTGGGATAACACACCCAGTCCTCTTGAATGGACAGATCTCAACACTAGAAGGATGCTCTGTGCTTGGCCCCATCTCCTTCTCTGTGTGGGAGGGAGTCAGTGTTGCTGTGCCCAGCCACTTGCATCCCAGGGAACTGATTCTAAATTTTCAGCACCCTCTGCCTCATAAAAAGTCATAAATGCCAAAAGCATTTATGAATAAAAAGTCATAAATGACAAGGTGCCCAAACTGCTCCCAGGAAGGGGCTCTGCTTGGCTTCTCCCCCTGCTCCCAACTTTGAGGGAGGTCCTTTCCCTGTACGACCTCATTCCTGTCCCTGTTCCCTGCTGTGCCTGCAAACACAGGGCTGCCACCTCCCGTGCCACATTTAAGGTGGGTGGCAAATTAATCTTCAACTGGGTATCCAGGATTGCTGTGATGGTTATTGTGCCGGCCCTGCCCGGTGCAGCATTAATGATTAACACACCAGGTTCAATGTCGGCTCCTGCCTGCTGCCTTTTGAATAGCCCTTGCATCGCCTCCTCTGTTATCCTGACAAACTGATTAGGGCAGGGAGCTGCCTAGGAAGCACTGTTGGGGTTAGGCTGGCGTTCAGGATGGTTTATCTCTGAGGAAGAGGAGATGGGGAGTCAAGCAGGCAATCCATGCCAGGGAAAGTGTGAATTGCCTCACTTCCCTTGGGCCAGCCTGCACCCTTCAAGGATATCCTCTTCTCCCCAGTCTGGGAACATCCTGTCCCAGCTTTTACAGCGGGCAGGGGAAACTCCCCACAGCAGGCACTCCTTGGGCAACTGATGCTGGATGAGTTTGCTTTTGCTTCTTATTACCCTCTTTATCAGCACAAACCCAAATAGGTGCAGCTCCTCCTTCTTTTCATGTACCTGTTCCCATGGATGTTAATTCCCAGGAAGGAGGGGGCGGCTCCTTTCCTAAATTACCGATCACTGCCCACTCCCTGCCAGCACAGGTGCCTGCACCACACAGGGTTTTGCCTGCTTGCCCCGGGGCAGGTGACGCCGGTGGAGAATGCATCTCACAAATCTCCAGGAATTCGGCTCTCTGTGCAGCTCCCATCACGGCAGTGGCTGCTTGCCCAGCGTCCCTGCAGGGAAACTTTGCCCTCCTGCCTTCCCCCACCCTGTATCCCAGGTGGAAAAGAAGAACCCCCACTTTGGCACACACCCAGATGTGCCAGGTTCTCAAGCCATCTTCTGCCATTCCGGGCCAATAAGGAAGTTTCTGTTTGCCATCCTCAGGGACTGTTTGGCCTTGTGCTGTCAGTTTCTGATTGCCCAGAGTGCCAGTCTGTGAGAACTGGGCAAGTCTAAGGGACATAAGATGCAGAGGTGCCTGGTGAGCTGGTGGGGGTGGGTGGTGGGCTGGGATGTGCCATGGGGCTGGTGGGGGAGCAGCTGGAATGAGACCTCCTTGGAGAACCCAAAGGCTGTGGCAGTGCTTGGGCAGTGGAAGAGGATGGCAGGAGCACAGTGGGAGCACAGGGAGGCTGTGCCAGTCCACTTTACCCACCACTGCTCTGATTTTGGCTGCCAGGGCAGCTACGAGCAGTTGGGAGGAATCACATCCACATCTGCGAGGAGAAACTGGTCCTTCAAGTTTTCGGAGCAGGTGGAGGGGAGGGACCAAGCCAGTGGTTGCGGGGTTATTTACAAAACTCAGTGCCAGAGAAACAGCCTGTTCTGACCCATGGAAAGCCCATGGCTAGGAGGAGTTGCAAAGGTGGAAGCCAGCAGTTTCACCCCTGTGCCAGGAGCCGGCTCTGCAAAGCATCCCAAAAACAGGGGGCAGGAGAGGACATGGCCAGGTGCGCCCAGCTCTGTGCCAAACGATTCCTGGGCACCAAAACACCTCCAGGAAGGGATTCCTGGCAGCTCCTGCATCCTTGGAGGGTTCTAAGAGGCATAAAAGCCCTGACAACACCCATAGGGTGACACCAGTTTATGGTAGAACTGGGACTCATTTATGCACCAGTCCAGGAAAGACAAGGCTATTTTCTGGCAGCTTCCTCCCACACCTTGCCATGGGGCAGGACCAAGCGCCATGTCCTCAGGGCTAAGTAACCCAGTGTGGGGAACTGTTCTCACAGTTCCCTGCCTGCTCCTGCCCGTGTGACAGGAACTGGATGGCACCAGGGAGATGCCAGACCACGGCAGTGCCTCGGTGCAGCCTGGTACCCGGGCAGGAGCTGATAAGGGGGTGCCACAGCAGGCACAGAGCGAGGCAGTGCTGGGGAGGCTGTTTGCACACTGGCCTCCTGCCAGCACCCCCGTCCTTCACCACCCCTGCCCCACAACCATGGCAAAAACAGGGTGAAGGAGCCCTTGGGAGCACCACCCAGCTGTGCTTTTGCAATGGAGAAACTGAGGCAGAGTGAGCGTATCCTCAAGAGAAACAGGAGTAGCCAGGGGCAAAGAGGGTTCCTGGAAACCCCCAAAGCCCACCCATACATCCCACATCCCCACACACAGAGGGAGGGCAGATGCATCAGAGCCAGGCAGTGCAGGACAGTGCTGGGGTGGAGATGTTCATTGGTGGGGGTGGCAGGATTCCATCCCCCTCCACCACCCCGTTCCAGGCTCCTGCAGCTGATGGGGACACAGGAACCCCCCAGCCAGCCCTGCCTTTCAAGCCAAGCTGCTGCTCAGTCCCTGGCTGGGTGTTGTGAGCAAGCAGTGGCTGTTGCAGAGGGCAGGGGATGTAAGGGTGGTGCCCCCCCACACCCTGTGTGTTGTACAAACACAGGGCTGCTCTGTTGTCAGGCACCTGAACAGGTGAGGAGCCACAGGCAAGGAGGGCAGGGAGGCTGTGGGTAGGGCTGTGCTGCCTGGAAGGACCTGGAAGGGAAGGGGGGAGGGAGGTGAGGCAGCCCCCACCCTGCACCCCCCCCACCAGCAGAGGGTATTTATGAAAGGCAGCACCAAGATCGTCTCTAGAAAATAATTTGTATCCAAGATGAAAAATTTATTTGCATTTCTTCACAGCATGGAGAGGGTCTCAGGCACAAAATGGCACCAGGTATGGGGCAGCCTCAGCCCCTGCAGAGCCACGGACCACCAGGGCTGTCTCCATGCCAGGGAAGGGGCAGAGATGAGCCAGCACCCAGCCAGCCCCTCTTTCAGGGGACCACATGGCAACAAGGCCAGGGCTGGCAGGGGTGCAGGAGTGGACACATCCCCAATGAGGGTGTAGTTACCACCTCAAAGTGGTGCAGGAGGACACAGTGGGGCCAGTGTGAGAGCAGTACAGCACCCACCTGCAGGGGCTTATCAAGGCATCACTGTGCCATTGCCAGATCAGCAGCCCTGAACAGCCCCTGTGCTGCTATATCTCCTGCTGGCATCAGCCAAACAGACCAAGCAGCTTCTCCCAATCCCCCCAAATCAAAAAACACCCCAAATCTCTATGTACAGGTTCCATACACCATATCAGTACAAAAATATACACAAACTCTACAGATCCCAGTTCAGTAGATCAAAATACAGCTACAAATCACAGTGCACAGGAGAGCATCAGACCCAGGGAGGGATGGGGTCCCCCTGAGAGCATGGAACAGCATGGGTGCACCCCGGCATGGGGAGGTGGCAGGTCATCCTCCTGCCTCAGGGGGTCACTTCTCATCCAGCCGACAGTACAGGTACATGGAAACTGCCATGGAGGCAATCTGGGGAGGGCAAGGTGCAAATCAGCCTTAAATGTACAGCCTCCCTCCCCTTCCCGACAGGGGTCTGGGTCACAGCACACCAGGGGAGAGGGCTGGACATGCCCAGGGAAGGAGGCTCAGTAGCCTGGAGCTGCACCAGCCCCCTGAGCCCCCCAGGCTGGTCCAGCACAAGGAGGAGGCAGCACAGCAGTGCTCAGGACTCACCTCCAGGGCAGCGATGCCGGCTGCCACGCCGCCCGCCACTCCTGCATTGGTCCTGATTTCTTCCAAGATCTGTTTGAAACAGCCCTGCACGAGGCAACCACACGGGTGAGGATGGCAAGAGGTGGCAATACCCCAACTGCCAGGGCACAGCATCCCCCAGAAAGGGAGGTACTGCTTCTCCAACCCAGAGCACACAGCCATGGAGAAGGTCTGAGGCTTCAGGAGCAACTCAGCCACTTCTCAGACCAAATATTGGGTGGGGAGTGAGGAAAGCAAGGGAAAAAGCAAGAAAATCACCTAAAAAGGTAGAGTGGTGCCTGGGTTCATGCCCAGCACCAGGCAAGCCACTCTATTCCCTTTAGGACCAGAACAACATAACAGCTTTATTTGTTTCTACCAGGGCCAAGCCAAGGCCACCACAGCCTCCCCCCAGAACTTAAAGCCCATGGGACCACCACGTGCAGAGCTGGGGCTGGAGCTACAGGAGAGGTCTCCCTCCTGTGCCCAGGCACACCCCAAGTCAGGCTCTGCCAGCAGCCAAGAGCCAGCAGCACAGCCATACCTTGACAGCCATTTCTGCAGCCACCGTGCTGTTGCAGGGGTTGGTGGCCCCTATGCCACAGCACTGCCCGGGGTAGCCGTGGTATGTATCATAAAAGTAGGAGTTGTTGAAGTCTGTGTAATTATTCAGGCCACAGCAGTGAACCTAAGAGGGAGAGAGAGGAAGGGATGGGAAGAGCATCTTTCAGGTCTCCCTCCAGGCTCCAACACCACCCAGGCCCCACTGGCTCACGGAGGGTGTCACCCAGCTCAGCCCTGCTTCAGTGGGCTGCTCAGTAGTCACCTTGGGACCAGGGCTTTGATCCCACATACAGCTCTCACCCCACTAGCTCCCAGGCAAGTAGTTCCCAGGAACCTGGGAAATTGAGGAGGTGCTGACAGCTCAGCACATCCAGGATTGTGATGTGTCCCCACTTCCATCTCACCATCCCACCCAGACGTGCACCACCTAAGCCCATGTTGGGAAGATCCCAACCCACAGGGCCCAGCACACCTCTGTCATGGTGATATTCCAGATCTCTGAGAATGTGGGATCATTCCCATACTTCTCCTTCAGGAGCGGGGTCACCAGACCTGTCAGTAACGTCTCTGCCTGGAAGAAAAGGCAGAAAAATACCATCAGAGAAGGTCCTGGGGAGCACCACAGAGCTGAGCACCGCCACACTGCTCTCAGCCTATGGAGAGGAGACCAAAAAGACCCAGCATGGCCAGAAGTCACACCATGTCCATTTGACCCACAGAGTTTTCCCCTTCCCCCCTAACCACTGCTTTATGGCACAAGGTCACTTATGCCCAGAGAGTCATCTGATAAGGTCTAAGTGAGGGAGCCAGGAATGAGTTTGCCCTGTGGTTGACTTCTCCAGTGCCTAATGAGGCAGTCGCCTTTCTCCCCCAGGTGGTTTCTCAGGTGCCTAATAATGGGGTGAGTTTGCTCAGCATGAGGCAATAGGAACTTCCTCAAGCAGTGGCTCCTACCCTCAGAGGTGGAGGTGTCAAGCTTAAGCTGATTAGGGACTGAGGGGCTTGACAGAAAGAAGCGGGCAAAACTTCTCCTAAAAATATGAGGGTTATGACATAACAGGATCCCCTGTTCCCACCACCCTCAGGCTACTCCAGCCTGCCCACATAGCTGGTGGCAGCAGTGACCAACATCTCTTCCTCCTGCAGCACTGACCACAACACAGCAGCCACACCCATGGGCAGCGTTGCCAGCCCACGTCTCCTGTTTTCCCAAGGGGCAGGACATGTCCCAGACCAGCCCAACACAAGACTCAGGTACTGCACTCACAAGACCTGTGAAGATCAGAGCCACCACGGCAGCAGCAACTTCAGCAATGAAGATGATCAGCACCACTGAGAAGAACTAGGACAGAGCAAGGGGAGAGAGGTCAAACTGACAGGCAGAATGCTCAGGGGTCCCTGGAGCTCATCTGCTTCTGCAGGGCTCCAGCCCTCCTGCCTCTCTGCCTTCAACTCTGCTCCTGGGCAGGAGCAGCACAACCTTGGGGTCCTCCAGCCCTCCACCTGCACAGGGCTGAGCTCCAAGAGCGAGACCCCAACTCATCACGCCCTCCTGCCTCCTCTCACCCTTTCTGGGGCAGACTGAGTCCAGCACTGCTTTTCCAAGGGCCACCCAGACTGCCACCACATGGAAACATCCACAGAGATCATCTCCACAATCTGCCCATTAGGTCTCTCCCACTACAGACCCAGCTCAAATGAGGCTTGATAAGGAGGTCAGACAGGTTCATACCATCATCAGGAGACATTTGCTCTCCTTCTGGGCACCGTAGCACCCAAGGAAGCCGATCACCAGCAGGATGGCACCAATGACGATGAGGAGATAAGCCACATTCACAACCTGGAGGATGCTAGAGGAGAGCGTCCCAAATATTTTCAGGAATGACTCTCCGTCCACTTTGACCCAGATGCCAACTCCCAGGAGGGTCCCGCCACTGAGCTGGGAGGAGAAAGGCAATGTCAGCTTCCAGGTAGGCACGAGATTTGATATTCAGGCAAGGTCCTGGTATAGGTGTTTCTCCCCTTGACAGCTTTCTACCACACCAAAGCAAGACTTTGTGGCACTGTGGGCACCTCGGGGCACTGCCGGACAGGACAGTACCCTGAAACACACCCCACCAGCAGCACATCCCCTGGGCAGTGTCACAGCTGCCCCCCTCCCCAGCCCAAGTGGTTTAAGTGCCAGCAGTGGAGCAACCAAGCCAGCAGCGCCACCAGCCTCCCCACGATCCCAGTCCAGGCACTGCCACAAGTTCCTCCATACAGGGCAACTGCCTGCCCACCCAGAGGAGCTGAGCAGCCCCTGACCCCAGACCGTCATGTACTCCTGGTCAAGGTCAACTCTGGGCCACCTGCAGTCTGTGCCAGCCCTCCTCTCTGCCCACTCGACCTTCCCCACCACACTCAAATCCTGGCAGGAGCTTTACAAAGAGAGTGTTTCAGCAGAGCGAGCCGGGAGGCTGCACCCAAGGCTGTATCCTACCATACCCCTCTCCAGGTGGCTCCTGCAGAGCCAGGGCAGCTCCTGCCAGCTCTACTCCCTTTGCCCTGGGCGGGAGTAGAGCCTGCATGTGCTCCAAATTCCCGACATCCAGGAACCCCAAAGCCACAGCCACACACAGGGTCTGCTTCCCTAGAGAGGCAGAGCCCCCGGGCAGGGACGCAGCAAACCCACTGTTCTGGAGCCTCAGCACAGCCAGGGACAGGGGCAGCTGATGCAACAGCCACTGTCCCCAGAGCACGGCACAGCCCTCTGGGCCTGGCAAGTCCCACCTCCCCACACTGTCCACGCCACTGCCCACAGAAAGGAGTGCGGAGGGGCAGGAGAGCGCAGCCAGACCCACCCCACACCCGGCTCCGGGGGCTCCCCGGGACCCCCTCCCACAGACCCCAGCCCCAGGTGGCATTGAGGCACACACTTACAAAGATGGCCAGGTTGAAGAGGATCATCATGACCTTGATAAAGGTGAAGCACCCCATCTTTGCACCTGGGGAGAGCAGAGAGGTTACGGGGGAGCCCCCACCCAGCACAGCTGCTGCCGCCCCGAGATCCCAGCGCCCCTCCAGGGGAGACCAGGGGGTCCGCACGGGCGGGGAGGGACAGACCCAACTTACCTGAAGGGAGAGCAGATCCCAGCGCCCGGTCCCGTCCTGCCCCAGCTCGCTGTGCCTCCACCGCGCCGCCCGTGCCGCCTTTTAACCGGGCGCGCCCGGGGCCGCCCCCGCCGGGGCCGCCCCGGTGCCGCGGGAGCCCGGAGCCCGGCTGCCCTCTGCTGCTGGCAGCTCCCGGCTCCCGTGTCCCTGCTGCCGTGGGACACCGGGCCAGCCCGTGCCGGAGCCCGCAGCCCCGCGGGTCCCACCCCGCCGCCCTCCTCCGCTCGGGGCGCTCAGCTGTGGCACCGCCAGCACTCACAGCCCCCGGCCTCCCGTGCCAGCCAAGGCTGCGGTCCCCATCTTCGCAGGCTGATTCTGTGGGTCACCTGCTGCTGCCCCTTCTCGGCACCACTCTGGCAGGGATCTCTCCAAACCCCAAATTTCCAATGTCCTGGGCCAAAAGAGAAGCTGGCGAAGGAGGGCGCTGGGGACCGGCCGCACGGTTTGCAAAGGAAAAGCTAAAGCTGCACAGGCCTCCCCAAGTGCTGCTCAGGGAAGTGGATTTTTGCTGGCGGGGACACAACAGGGTGACGGCGGGAGAGGACAGTGACAGCCATGACAGATGCCAGCACTGGAGCAGTCAGCGGAGACCTGCCATTGCCTAAGGGCTGCCAAAAGTGATTTTCTTTGGAAAGACGCTTTGAAACAGGGCTGGTTTCCCACAGAGGAGGACTGCAAGAGCCACACCACACAGAGGGGGAGATGCTGCTTCCCCAGGCCTGACCCTGGCAGTGGTCTTTGCCCATCCAAGGGCTCCTCTGGGGCAGGAGCTTGTGCTGGTTCCATCACCAGCACCCACAGTGTGTTCCTTCAACTTGTCATCAAACCACAGAGCGATGCAGGAGGCAGGGGAGACCTCATCCTGCAGGAAACCAGGCTCTGTGTGCCCAGCACACTCCACCCCACACCCAGCTCCCCCAAAACCCCACAGCACATTCCCTTCCTGGCTGTAATGATACATTTCATCAGGATGAAGTCAGCCCCATTGGCTCCAGCTGAATTGCAGTGGTATTTGGGGGAAGCCTTTGACCCTCCCAGGCACCCTGGGTATGAACACAACCCGTGCTGCAGCTGGGGGCTGTAGCCCTCACCCCCTCACTGCCTGTAGCCTCAGCCCTTTTCTGCAGCCCTCAGTTGTCAGGAAGCTGCTCAGAGTCGGGGCCAAGCCTTCATTCCTGTCCCAAGGGGAGACAGCTGCTCCTAAACCCCCTCTCATACTGCCCCCTGCCAAAAGTTGCCCCATCCCAGCCTGGCCCTGTTTGCTGTACACAATCCCCTACCCCAAAAATAATTTTTGGCAAATACATGAGTACTTGGTCTCCTTCCCAATCATTGCCAGCCACATGGGAAAAAATGAGGACAAGGTATGGACTGTTCCCCTCACCTCCTCCAGCACCTGGTGCCACAGCCTGGGGTTCAGCTGCTCCCCAGCATCCCCCACCTGAGCCCCACGAGGGAGCCAGGGCTGGATTTTCTGGTTTTCTGGGAAGGCCTGACCTGACCACAGAAGGACAAGTCCAGTGACATTCTCATGTCCCTGCTGCCCAGCAAGGCCACGCCATCTCCCAAGTGTCCCCATCCTCTCCCACAGGCCAGCTGGATCCTCAGCATCCCCTTCCCTGGAGCATGGGGGTGCCTCTCACCAGGGCAGGGGCAGCAAAGCTCCCTGAGAGCTGAGAAGTGGCCTCAGTTTCCCTCCTGGTAAAGCACTGGGTAAGAAGCCGAAGGCATCACCAGCCATGGAGACCAGCCAAGTCTGTGACTGACAGGATTTTGGGATATCCTCAGCCAGGTGAGTCACTTGCAAAGAGCTTTCACGTGTCTGTGGTGGGCTGGCAGCATCTACCCAGCTGTCTGTCCAGCACCCAGACACCTGGACAGTCAGGATGGATGGACACACTGCAATGTGCCAGCAGTGAGCCCGACTTTGGGTTTGCAGATGGAAGTTACTGAATGTTGCTGATTTGTGCTGAATTCATCACTTCCCACCTCCTGATGCAGAGAAATAAATATCTGCATCAGCCAAAAGTTTTTGATGTCTTGAAATATTTCAGTTCTTAGCTTCAAAAGGAGTCAAAGCATTTTGGCTGGAGAGCTGGGGAAATCCCAATTCCCCCACCTTGGGGGGGACCAGGCAGTGAGACCACATTGATTTCCCTGTGGCTGCAGCTCCCGCTTCCGGGGGAATCCTCATTTCTGTGGCTATGTGCGAAACCACGACTTGAGTCCCAAGAGCAGGAGCTGCCCCATCTTGTGCTGCCGTGTGTGTCCCGGGGTGTAAACCCAGGGGTGATAAGGGGGACTGCCAGTGTGTCCCAGCAGTGCCTCGCCCTGTGTGTGTCCCTCGGGGGAGGCTGTGTCCCTGTGCTCCCGCAGCCGCTGTTCATCGCGGTGCTGTCCCAGCTGTGTGCTAATAACGCAGCCAACGAGGGGCTCGGTGGCAGCGTCCCTCCTTGGTACCGGGCTGGGCTTCCCCCGTGCCAGCCCCGAGCCTGTCCTGCCGCTGCCTGCCCGCCCCTCCGATCCCATTTCCCTGCTCCTCACGCGTGTCCAGGCCGGCAGGTCCCTCTCGCGTTAATTACCGAGGGCGGCCGAGCCGGGCGGGCTCGGGGATGCGCCGCGGTCGCACCGGGACCGCTCCGTGCCCGGCGCCGCCGCCCCGGGGCTGCTGCGGGACGCGGCGGCTGGGAGGGGCTGGAGCTTTCTCCCCGGGTCTGCTGTGGGACCTGGCCCAGCTCTGCTCATGGGGTGTGCTGTGCCCGCGGCCCGGAGAGGTGGCATTGAGGTGCCCTGTGTCCCCGTGCCACGCTGGTGTCCTGCCAGCATCCCCTCCAGCAGCTCCTGGCAGCTGCCTTGCTGGGAAGCTCCAGCCCTGCAGAGAGGCAGGAGAGAGCCCCAACAGCACCTCCAGTCTTTCCTTATGTCCCTGGGTTTTCTCCAGCCTCTCCCTCCCCAGGCTCGGGTAGCCCCAGCCCGGCAGGCAGTTTGGTGGTGGTGGCAGGGCTTGGCTGTGGGAGCAAGTGGGAAGAGTTGTCCAAGGATGCCCCACTGGGAAGTTGTTTGAAGAGGCACTTGGCTCTCCCTAAACCAAAATCCACAGAAGCCAGAGCTCAAAGCTGGGCACTCGAGAAGAAAACCAAGAGACAGGAAGTTTTCCTGTTCCTGAAGAGAAAGCAAATAAAGGCCCATTCCGAATTGAGGAAACAGTGGTGGTACCAAAAAAGTCAACTCTGAAACATCAAAGGAAATGCAAAACCTTTTCCCTATGTGTTTTTCTGGCTGGAAAAGGCTCAGCCCAGTTCTGCAGCCTCACTTTCTCCAGCCGGGCATGTTAACAGCCCTGTTTCTGCTCTATTTATTCACAGCCATGTGGCCAACTTCCCTGGACACGAGCATGGCAGCCCCCAAAAGCAAAGAGGGGAGTAGTGGGACCCCTGTCACTTTGGAAAGGCCAGGATAGGCAGGCAAGGTGGATGCTGAGCATTCCCTGGACATGCTCCCACCAAGGGTTATCCCTCCAGCCAGGGGAGGAGAGAAGCTGCAGAAGGGCACGGGCAGCTCAGTGAGGAGACATCGCTCTCCTCCCCACAGAGCCATGCTGGGCTGCCCAGACAGGGAGCAAGGAGCAGCCTGAAGGGAGCTGTGGGGTACAGGGAGCAAGGGGAGCTCCTCCTGCTTCTCCACAGAACAGCCAAGGCCAAGCAAGTCACGGCAAAGCTCTCATTGCCATGAGTGCTGCTCATTAATCCAGCGAGGGTGGATTAATCAGGGCCTGACAAGCAGCTCCTCTGGCTCAATCAATAGCAGCAAAGGCCTGGAGCACTCTTGCAGGCTTCACAGGGTGCTTCCTGAGGGCCCTCTGCCCACCCTGGGGGATGTGCCAAACTCTGGGCTGGAGTGGTGTGGGGGTTTAAATTAACCAGGTAGGGGTGGCACAGGGTGAGGGGCAGCCCGAGGTGCAGAGTTTTGGGAATGATCCTCATGCAGTGCAGCTGGAATGGGGTGTAAGGGGTGCTCTGGGAGGGGTTCTTGAGACAGCACCCAACCAGTGAGAGCTGGGGTGATGCTCAGCCCCACCCAAGTTTTGCAGGATTGGGGTCAGTGGAACTTGGCTCCAGCAGGAAATGGTGCCTTTGTGTCTGGGGACCTCAAGAGTGTATCAGGACGGAAAGATACCTGCACTGGGCAGAAGGGACCCACTCAGCATCCTGGGAAGGGCAGATGAGGGGTGTCATGCCAGGTTGTTCCCCTGCCCCTGTGCTGCAGGACTGCGTTGATTCCTGGCCTGTATATTGGGTTGATCCTGGGACAGGAGGGGTGATGCCACAGGAGGGTGATGTACCCGCCAGCCCCCCCAGCTCCAGCCCTGTCCCAGGAGGGAAACACCTCCTTGCCTTTTCCCGGGCAGCTCCCAAGCACTGGTGCTGTGCTCAGCCTGGCTGACTTCACAGCCCTGTGGGACACGCTGGGGAGACCAGGCAGGGCTTCAGAGACTCAGCAAAACCTCTTCACCCCTGGTGGGGCACAGGGAACATGACTGGGGAAACATGACTGTGGGGAGGGCAGCACCTGGCTGTTCACAGCCGACTCTGACCCTGTCCCACCAGCAATGACAGCAGCATAGTGCCAGCAGAAATGGGATGAGGGAGAGAAAATTCTCCTTTAATCCCTAAGGACCAGCAGCTGGGCTGGATCCAGCTGGGGAGTGGGGCAATAGGGGCTGTGTGCTGCACAAGGAAGTGCAGTTGAGGAGGAATCCCCCAGGATGCTGCTGCCCTGCACCATCAGGCCATGCACTACAGGGAAGGGAGGGGGGGTTGCTGAAATTATGGATGAGAAGGGTCATGCATCTCCTGCACTGCTCTGCTGACCTGTGTCTGTTTCCTCAGTTTTCCCAGAACCTGGTATTCTTCCTTGGACTTCATGCCACCCCTGCACTGCTGCCTGCAGTGGCTTGGATTCAGCCAGCATGCACTTCCCAGAGCCCGTGTTTTAGGTACCATCTATTTTTAGGATGTCCAACCTGCAGCAAAGACAAGGAGCCACGACCATTTCAGAGAAGTCAGCATGAGAAGCAAGGATTTAGGAAAAAAAAAAAAACAACAACAAAACCAACAACCAAAGCAAGCCTTTGGGAGCATCACATCCACCTCCCTGTGCCTCACAGACAGACAAATACTGGGGTAGCTTGTCCAAGCTCAGGACAAGAGCGAGGAACCAGAGCATCCCTGAGCTGGGATTCTCCATGACATCTCCTGCCTGTCCTGTGCGTGTTTTTCAGCCTGGTTAAGGGATGAGATTCTGTGCGGGTGCACAGGGAGAGCTGGCTGGCGTAAGGGGGGTGTCCATGGGGTGCTGGTCCTCTCCTGTGCTTTAGCACCTCTAAGGATGGATGGAGACCCACAGATGGAAGATCTCCATCCTCCAGAGGATGCAATTTGGGAGCAGAGATGCTGCATCTGGGAATGAAGTCATCCACCTACTCCTACAATTCTCCCTCCTCCCGCTCGGTAGCCGGGTGCCCCCCGCCCCCCGACGCGCTGCGGCGGGGGGGGCCGCCCGGCTACCGAGCGGGAGGAGGAGGAGGAGGAGGAGGGACGCTGACATCACCGCCGGAGCGCGGCTCGGCGGGGCCGGGAGCCGGCTCCGCTCCGCTCCCGTTCGCCGCTCCGCCCGCGGAGCCACCGCGCCCGGTAAGGCTGGAGGGGCGGCGGGAGGGCTCTGGGAGGCGGGTGGATGGCTGGACAGACAGACGGCTGCTGCTCAGCATCCCTCCATCCCTCTTCCACGGGGTCCTGCTGGAAGCTGGGGGACAGTGGGTCGGCAGCAGCAGTCTTTCCCCCTAACGATGATGTCACTCTTGGAGGAATATATAAAGATGAACGAAAAAAAAAAAAAATAAAAATAAAAAAAAGGAAAAAAAAAAAGCCAAAAGCAAACCCATATGAAAAACCTACATCTTCATTTGCCAGCTCCGTGCAGCAGTGCCAGCCTGGAGCTGCCGGAGGGGAGCTGCGTGCGGCAGGAGGTTTCTCAGCACATATGTCTATTTTAAAAACCCGTGGCGTGATCTCTTGCCCTACTTTCCAGACTCTTGCCGGTACTTTCCTTGCGTGCAGTGGCCGAGCCCGGCTGGCGGGAGCTCCCCGGGAGGCAGGAGCCGAGCGAGCCGCTGGGCTCTCCCTGGTGCCGGGAATTTGGGATGGGGACGGGCACGGCGCTGGGGTCAAGGCGGAGGTTTGGTCACTAACGCGCTGCCTTTCTCTCCGGCAGGGGAGGGATGTCCCCAGCACGGTGCGGATGAAGCCAGGCTAACGAGGACCCACCATTGCCCCCTCTACCCCCAACAGCATCATTCTCTCCCCTCCGTTTGCCCCGGTGAAGAAACAGCTCCTTACCCACACCCGAGCCAGCGAGTCCCAGGCGCTGGTGTGGCTCCAGAGCAATTCTGGGGTTGGAGGGTCAGCAGCCGCTCTCCATCTCGCAGATTTGCCGACACTGAGGGAAATTCAGCGCGTGTGTGCGGGGAAGGGAGCGCTCCGAGCCCACAGTGCCCCAGTGCCCGGCCGGGCGGGTGCCCAGGCCACGCCGCCATGGCCTCCTCGGACGGGCTGCAGTACCGGGCTCTCTACGAGTACCAGAAGGACCGGGAGGAGGACCTGGCGCTGTGCCCCGGGGATGTGCTGACGGTCAGCAGGGCCGGGCTGCTCGGCAGCCCCAACTACAAGGACGGGGACGAGCGCAACCCCCAGGGGTGGCTGCACGGCGTCAACGAGCGCACCAAGGAGCGCGGAGACTTCCCCGGCACCTACGTGGAGTACCTGGGTCCCACCCGCATCGCCGCCGCCTCCACCAAGGCCAGGCCACGGCCCCTGCCCCTGCCACCCGCTGGGACCCCCACGCCCTGGGGTGAGTGCGAGGGGAGCAGGAAGGTGGGAACCCACGGGTGGGTGTCCCCCGCAAGATGGTGAGGGTGGTGTGGAGCCGGGGTGGGCGCTTGCAGCTGAGGTGGCTTAGTGGGAAACCACGCTCGGGATGGGGATCCAGCCCCAGAAAAAGAAGTTGTTCTGGGAATTATCTGCCCTGGTGCATCGAGGCAGCCTCAGGAGGGGCAGGGGATGCCCAGAGTGTCGCTACCCCCCAGCCAAACATGCTGCAGGGATTGCTCCTCACCAGCATCCCAGGCTGGCTGCCATGCTGGCACGGAGTGTCCAAGGAGATCCACATCCCTGAGAGCACAGCAGAAGATGCAAGGCCTCTTTGGCTCCTCAGAGAGGAGCAGAAAGCCCCATGGTGGTCCCCAGGGACCTTTTCTCCACCTGCTCCTCTCCCCACCACTGCGGCACCTGATTCAGGCTGCTCTCAGTGCCCGGGTGAGTGCTGGCCCTCGGCCAGCTCCCAGCCTCACTGTCACTTTGTGCAAGCTGGGACAGGGGACAATCCTGGCAAGCGGTGTGGTCAGTCCCTGGGGGGCTCCTCTGTCCCTGGGGGCTGCAGCAGAGCCCTGGGGGGACACTTGGCAGGACCCTTCCTGGCACAGGGGCCTGTGCCCATTTCTCTGCCTGTATCTGCTGAGCTCGTGCAGCAGCTCTGCCCTCGCCACTCACCGTGGCCAAGTGCACTGGGGGCCAGGAAGGATTTCACAGCAGTTGCACCGTGTACACAAGCTAAAAAAAATAAAACCAAAGTAAGAATCCCCCCTCATTCCAGCCAAGCACATCCCAGTGACCCCAGTCAAAGCCACGGTGCTCTCCTGCTTGGGATGTATGGAGCAGAAATGGCTGTCGGTGCTGGCCTGGGGCTGGCAGAGCAGCACTGCCCTGGCAGGAAAACCTGCCCAGCTGCTGGTCTGGCACCTCAGACACCCTCCTGGCCCAGTTTGGGACCAGTGTGGTAACCAAAGGAGCAGCCCCTGTGCTTGGTCAGGGTTCAGAGGGGCACTCTGATGAGGAGTCTGTCTCCCTCCAAAATACGGTTCAGGACCCCCTTGTCACCGTGCTCTGAGGTGGGGACCACCTGGCTCCTGGGCTGAGCATGGCACCGTCCATGAACACGTGTGGGGTTGCCGTGCAGTTCCTGACCTGCAGCCCCACAACCACTTGGGAAGGACGCTGGGCCCCCCCACACCTCCCCTCACCAAAATGCAGGTGCTCCTCCCCGACCAGTGCGCCAAGGCAGCCGCAGTCCCAGCAGCACTGGTGAGGCTCCGTGTGCAGCTACGTGCTGGATTTGCAGGAGGGTGGAGGCCGCTTTTTGGGGGTGTTTATCCTGCCAGACGAGGGGTTTGAGCCCCCTGCCCAGTCCAGCTCAGCAGTGAACCCTCTGAGTGTTCAGCAGCAGAGCTCTGGAAAACTCAGAGCTGTGTGGAGATTTTGGGGCAGACAGGAGCAGACCCCAGGGCTCTCCAGCCCTGCTCACCAGGGAAGGCGAAGCCACCTTCTTGTTGCTCACACAGGGGGTGCCACAGGCTCCTCTCCTGGAGAGATGTGCCCAGGGACCCCTGCCCACAGGTGCTGGGGATGTGGAGATTCCCTGCAAATCGAGGAATGTCCGCAGCAGGAAGTGTGTCCTGGCCGGAGAGTCATGAGGAAGGTCTCGGTGTAGGCACCCCAGCCCTGCATGCAATCAGGTGAAAGCATAACAACATTTTTAAAATGTAAAATCCATAATTTTTAGTAGGGAAAAAAGCCCTAAAGCCAGGTTTTGGGGTAGGTGGTAAGGGCACTGCCATCTGCAGGACGTGCTCTGGCCGGGGCCAGGTGTCCAGGGGGACACTGGGGGCTGCCTTCCCAGTGCTGTGCCATGGGGTGCCCCTCCCTGGGGTGCCTTTCCTGGGGCCACGCCAGGGTGTGCAGGCACCTCACTAGGGCACGTTTTGTCCCACAACCACGTCTTTCTGCAGCACAGGAGCAGTGTGTGCCATTTTGTGTCAGTTTAAACGCAAACCTCCCAGCTCACAGGCTTCCCCTTAGAGTAAAAATCTCCAAGATCCTCTGGAAAGAGAAGGTACTCTTGTTTTGGTTTGGGATTTTTTAGTTTGTGTTTTTTTTGGTTTGGTGAGTTTGGTTTTGGTTTTGGTTTTTGTATTTTTTTTATTTTATTCTTCCCAAACTGATTCCATTTCCAGATGGAGGTTTGAGGGGTGTATTTCCGGCAAAAAAAAAATCACACAAATTTATATTTCTGCGACAGCAGTGTACCCCACTCCCCCCACCCCCAAGTGCCTCAGTTCCCACCGAGCCCTGGTGCCACTCAGGGACCCTGAGCTGGCTCAGACCATGGAGGAATGAGAGATACTGCATGTCCCAGCCATGCCTTCGAGCCAGGGCTGGCTCTGCAGGGAGGAATGGTCCTTCTTTTAATTAAATAACATCCCAAAAATGGCTCTGCAGCAGATCTGAGTCCCAGGGGATCTTGCTGGCTGTTTTGCCCCCGACTTGTCCTGGGCAGCACCACTGTCACAAGGCGTCACCTCCACTTCCCCCAGGGCTGGCATTGAGTGGCGCATCAAGATGCTGGGATCCAGCCTGGCACAGCTTTGGGCCATTCCTGCCATTCCCAGCCAGGAGAAAGTTATTTTTTTTGCAATTACCACCTTTTCCCCAAGCCATTGATTCAGAGGAAAAGCCCAGTTTCCTTTATTATAAAACCACTCATGCAGTGGGAACATTTTTGCATGAGCTTCCAACCATGCACTTTGCTTTTAACCCTGAAATCTTCCCTGTTCCCACCCAAGGCACCAACACACCCCCAGTGGGTGGCAGAGGGGACCCCTTGCTGTGGCTGGGGGTTGTGGCCATGCCTGGGGACTGGATCAGCCACCCATGAGTGGCAGGTTTGCATCATTATCTGTTCTCCAGGGAGCACCAGGGCATCACCACGGTGAGGATCAGAGCCTGGATCGACCTGTTGCAGCCAGGTTGTGTTTTTTGTGAAAGATTGAAGGCAGCATGGCCCTGCCTGAAGTCCCTCTCATATTCATTTTGGCCTTTCCACGCATTGTTCATGCTGCAGCAGTCGCACATGGCCCTGGTGTGCTGCAGCCTGTGGCAGCCCCTGCCAGCCCCTGCCCCTTGCTGTTCTGGGGTTCTCAATGCCACTAAAGAGAGAGCAGAGAGAAATCCCAGCACTGACCTGCCAAGGTGTCCATTGGGTTTAACCCCCACAGGAGGGGTTTATCTGCTGGGGTGATAAAGAGGGATGGATGGATGGATGGATGGATGGATGGATGGATGGATGGATGGATGGATACAACATGCCCTGGGGTAAGGACAGCTGCTCTCCTGCCTGCCAAGGGCTTTGCTCCTCTCTGCCATGATCTGCAGTGAGATGTCCTTGGTCTAAAACCCAGGATGAGCAGCACATGGGGGTTTGTGCTGAGCCCTGATTGCTGAAGGGGTTTTAGGGGCTGAGGGAGGTCTGCAACAGCCAGGGGCAGGCTGGGTCCTCCTGGGCCTGTTCTCAATCCTGCTGTGCACACCAGAGAACCTGAGCAGTGAGAGCTGCAGCGAGAAGTGTCTGTGGTGGGCATGGGTCTGGGTTCCCAGCTCCTGCGTCTGTCACCGTGGGCTGTGGGTGATGAGAGGGGTGGGAACAAAGGTTTTGTCTTTGAAGATCTCCATGCCCAGGACTGGATGCTGTCCACAAGCAGGGCACATTCCTGAGCAGGTCTTTGCGTCTCAGCAAGCAGCTGAGCCCCCAACGGCGACTCTTATTGCAAAAAGAGGATAAAATAAAGGGGAGAAGTGCTCCCAAATTAGACATGCATGATCCAAAGTGTTGGTTGTGGCTGTGCCAAAGCAGCAGCTTGATCCTGTCCTGGGGCAGCTGAGGAACGTGGAATTCCTGCAGGCAGGAATTTCCAAACCCCTTCTCCCCTTCTTTTCACCGCAGGACTCTCCGGGCAGGCAGAGCTCACCGAGCACCCCGCCCTCCCCGAGCAGGCTCTGCAGACCGTGGCCAGGCTCATCGAGGCGCTGGAAAAACAAGGTACGGAGAGCCAGGGCCCCGGCCGCAGGGCACACCCGGGTGCACACGCAGCCACCCGCTCTGCCCGCTTCGGAGCGCCCCGGGAGCATCGCTGGAGCCAAAACCTCTCCCCGGCCCCCGGGGGCAGCGCGGGGAGCGTTCTCGGCCCCTCCTGGCTCCCCCGTGTCGGGAAGGAGGAGGTGGGCTCAGCACTAACCCCTCTCTCCCGGCTGTGTCCCAGGGCTCGACAGCGAGGTGCTCTACAGGCCCGGCCCCGGCGCGCTGGGGGATGCTGAGCTCAAGCAGGCGCTCCTGGCCGGTGAGTCCCAGAGCCGCGTTCCGGGAGGGAAGGGGCTGTGGGGCCATGCTGCCCTGGCAGGGAGGGGTTTCGGCACCAACATCAGCAGAGCCCGAATCCCGGCTCTGTGAGGCCCTGCCTGCGTGCGGATCCCCCTCTTCTCCCCGTGGGATGCAGCTAAAAGTGATGCAGGTGCAGGGCAGAGGCGCTTCAGGAGAGTATTTTTTTTTTGGGGGGGGGGTGGTGCAAAAATACTTGAGTTTTTTAATCTCTAGGGTTTGTATCTGAGAAGCAGGGCAAGGAGAAAGCATCTTGCGATAGGGAAAAAGAAAGAGGAAAGGGAAAGCACATTATTTACAAGAATGGAAAGCTGTTTGCAGGACTTAAGGAGCATGAGCGGGTTGGGGGAGAAAGGGAAAACCATTTCCCCATCCCTGCTTCTAAATCCACGGCTGGGATAGGATGGCAGACGGCGCGGGGCGGGGAGGGACGCGATGGATCCAGCGTGCCGCTCAAATCTGGGCTTTTTGGGGGGCAGGGGGTGCACGGAGCATCCCCATCCTCCGGCCGCGCTGCCCAGAGGGCGGCACTGTGACACCAGGCACGGGCGGCCCCGCACAGCCCCGGGCTGGCCCCGCATCCCGGGCGCTGCCGGGCGGGGGGCGGCGGGAGCCGGGCGGTGTTGCTGGGGAGAAGGGCTGTGATGAAATCGCTATATTAAGCACCATGACCTCATCGCTTCCCGCGCACCGGGAGCCGCGTCCCGCCGGGCGGGGAAAGGAGGGATGCAGGAGAGCAGAGCTCCCAGGGATGCTCCTTCCCCATTGCTCGAAGAGAGCTGCGCTCCCCGCGGAGGTGAGGGGGGTTGGGGGCACCCCACCACCCCACACTTCTCCCCCAGATGTGGGCTGAGGAAGCCCGGAGCAGTGGGTGCTCTTCTTAACAGGAGGTGAAGGCATCCGAGAGCAATCCCCTGGACTGCCCTGGGCACTGGTGCCTAGGCTGGCACGGGCAGCAATACCAGCATGGGAAGGATGTTTTGCTTTCCAAGCATGCAGGAGTTATGGGTCCTCCGTTCTTCCCATCCCAGGCAGGTCCAGAGCTCCCCACAGGGCAGCACCACTGCAACTACTGCCAAAATCCTGCTCAGCCTCAGCAGATCCTTCCAGCCCAGGGCAAACCCCACTGGCTTGGCACTTGGTGGGTCTATCCAGGTCTGCACATCTCCTCTGCACATCTCCCATGGCAGGGTCCAGCACTGGTCAGAGAAATGCCATTGTGGTTTAAAAAACATTTGGAAGCCTTTAAAAATCACCAGTAGCCCTGGGAGACTTGATACTCCCAAGCCCTTATTTCCTCTGGGACCAAAATCTTTAATTGGGCACCACAGGGGGCTGCCCCTTGTGCTCAGCAACACTGAGCTGGGCAAAGTCAGGGCTCCCCAGAGCTGGAGGGGGTGGGACAAGTCTCACACTCATTAGCTCTCAGCTGAAGGGGCTGATGCTCAGCCATGCCAGAGAGATGCTCTGCAACAGGATGGGAATGACGTTCCTGCTGGAGTCAAGCATCCCAGCAGAGGCCAGGCTTGGCAGCCTGCTCCTATTGCAACCTCCTGCAGAGCACAGACCCAGTGGTGCTTCCCCAGGACCCTGCTGGGGAGGGCAGGACACTGGGCTGGGGAGGGCAGGAGAGAATCTCTGCTTTGTGTCCATACAAGTCCTCTCATTGCATTCCGTGGAATAAATGGTCCTGCAGGAATATTGGAGTTTGCTTGCCCCGTGTGTGAGAAGACAGAGTCACATTTCCCCTCCTCCCGTGCTCCTGGTGGTTCTCCCCTCCAGACTCCCATATCTGCCAGCAGCCTGCTTGCAAAGGACAAGCTTCATCCTGGGGAATGGGGAGAAACCAGAGCCAGGGTTGGTGGCCTGGAGGAGCAAGGGCTGGAAAAGTTCAGATGTTGATTTTCTAACCCCTTATATCTCAATGTGTTGGAGAACTCAGCATGTTTTCTGCACTGAAAGCATCTGAACTTCCAGTGGGAAGAAAGAGGAGGACCTTGAGACACAAGGAGCTGGGCAAGTCAGCTCCTGGCTGTCCCTAGGAGCCCATGGGCACCGTGCTCCCAGGGCTGGCAGCACAGTCACAGGTCTGAGTCATGCTGATTGAACCCTTTCCTCATCCCTGCCCCTTTTAGAGCCCTTACCGTGGGGGATCATACCTGTGGACAGTCCCTGAGCTGAACATCATCCAGGTTTGGGATGAAGGTTTCCCATCCTCATGGCAGCATTGGACAGAGTGGCTCCTCATGGCTGTACAGTCTGAGCTGAGCCTGTTCCCATCCTGGCACTGGTGACATTCTGCAGGTCAGTGGTATCTGACTTGCTGCAGTGTCACTGATAGAGTATGTGCTGAAAAAGAGGAATAAAGCAGAGTTTCACCCTTCTGCCCCCAGCAGTCCCTGCAGTGCCTGGATGGGAGCTACTTCATGCCATGGGGTATTTCTGTGGTGTGGGGCCACACACTGACCCCAAGAGTTTGCAGCTCCCAGCAGTCCTGCTGTCCCCTGTGTGCAGCTCAGGGGCTGTTTGGAACCTGGGGACATGAGGTGTATGAGTCCCTTCAGTGCCCAGACCTGATGTTTTCCCCTGCACCAGGCTTGCTCAGGGTTCTGTCCACGCTCCTCTCTGCCCGGGACGTGGCAGGCAGCCTTCTCACTGCTGCTGCTGGAAACTTGGGACATTTTTGGATGATAGCAGCAGAGCTGTGGGTGGGCTGGTGGGTGCTGGAGCCCCTCAGACTTGAGGCACCCAAGCTGAGGGAGGTTTGGCTTGGGAATGGCTGCAAAGTCCCGTGTGTAATATCCGGGCAGTGCTTTGCCACCGCTGAGTAGGGAAGCTCTGCGTCCTTACCCCTCCTTCCTGGCGGCGGACAGTGCACAGAGACCTCACCCCAGAGGTCCGTGGGTGCTCCCTATGGCTCAGGTGGGACCGAACCCTTCCGGGATGGCTGCGCAGCGCTGAAACCTCCCCCGCGCTCTGGCTGAGCCCCGCTCTGCTCGGGCTCTGGAGTCCAGCCGCAGACGTAAACACGGAGACCCTTCCCCGGATACAAGCGCAGCAATGGGAAGAGGCTCTCCGCTGTTGTCAGGGCCGGGCAGGAGCCGCTGCGGCTCGGCTGCCGGGGAGCAGAGCCGGCGGATTGGAGCCGGTGTCTCCGGGCGTGCCGCGCCGCGCTGCGCGCTCGGCTGCGCGGGGCGCAGTCTGCCCGGAGACACGCTCACGTGCCCGGGAATTAGGTCAGCTCTCGGTGGGGATTAGCGAGACACGGTGGGTGCCGGGGCTTCGTGGGGCTGCCAGGAGCTGCTGCTAGGCAGAAAGGGTCGGGGAGTGAGCAGCGGCTCGGGGGGCCTCACGCCGCTCCCCCCATCACCGCGGTGTGGATGCACGGCGATGGAGCGCGCCGCCGTCCTCATCCCTGGGATGCCACAGGGGATCCGAGGCCCCCCAAGGGCTCTGGTTTCCCCCGGCCAAGCTCATTCCACCAGGATGACTTTCCTCCCGAGCGTGAGGCGCCCCGGTGCCTGCGGCACTGCTTTTTTATTTATACCTGCAGTGGAAATAAACCCCGTGTCGTCAGAGCCTGGCGAGAAGCATGAGCTCATCTCTTATATTTGGTGGTGATGAAAGAAGGGTAAATAAACGGCAGCAGTAGAGACATCCCTGCCAGACCCATCAGGGAGAACTGGGGGTGAGTTTTTGCCATCCCCTCCCATAGCTGCTGGGAAAACTGAGGAAGGGGATTGCCTTAGGGAAGGAGAGGTGGGGAAAGGCAGTCTCAGACAGCACCCCTAAAGCGGATCCCAGCACCCCTACCCTGGCTGAGTGCAAGCCAAGGGTACGGTGGGGTGAAACCCAGCTGGGAGAGTGTTTGCAGCTGGCAGGAGCTCCTGTGCATGGGCAGGGGGTGTCCTGGCAGCTGCCAAGCCCCCAGCACAAGGTACCAGCAGGCTGGCTGGGAGATGTTACAATGATGCTGAGTCAAAGCTGGGAAATATTCCCTGATTTGGTGAATCCACAGTTTTCCAGTAAACCCTCACTGTGGGTGCCCAGGAGCTCGAGTGCCTGGTCAGCATCCATGCAGATGGGAACGTACAGCCCCCACAACTGGACAGCAAGGACACCTCTCTAGCACCCACTGACAACTAAACCTAAAAGGCCTGGTAGGAAACTCCCAGGTCGGTATTTCAGTCAGCCCCAGGGTGGTTTGGGTGCCCCTCTGTCACAGGGACCACACACCTGAGAACATCTCACTGCAGCAGTGCTCAGTGGCCAAGGTCCGGCTCAGGCTGCTGGGCTCCCTGCTGGGAGAAGGGTGCTGGGTGCTGCACCCTGTCACCCGTGAGCTGGGCAGGGCTGTGGGAGCAGCCATCACCTGTGGCCACATGCAGGGGGACAGCTGCTTATCAGGACTGACCCAAGCCTCTCCTTCACAACAGCCCCCACCTCCCCCGCAACCCCTGGTGGCTAAACATCCTCAGCGTTTACCGAAACTCGGGCTTACTCACGCCTCCCCGGCCGGCTGCAGCTGCGGGAGAGGTCCTGGAGTTTCCTGCCCAGCCTGACTCAGCCCAAAGCTCCAGCACCTTTCTGCCTCCGCTGGGATGTGGGGTCTGAAATCCCAGTGGGAGGAGGCTGGGAGTCCTTCCCTGTGGGCCAGCGGTCATCCCACGCACCCTGTCCCCACATTCCAAAATTTATTCATGGTTTTCACTCCTCCATGGGCAAGGCATGCTCGCCACTGGTCCCCAGATGCTTGCTCTGCCAGCAGGTCAGCAAGCAGGTTCTGTGTTGGTATGGGGTCGAGGTTGGGGTTTTGGGGTGTTTTCCTTCTATTTATGGCAGGCAGATGGAATCCCTCTGTCATTCCTCCATCATTCCCCTGGGGAAAGGATGGGAACATCTGGAGAGCAGCAGGAGAGCATTGACTCATCCTGCAGCTTCATTAACTTCTTATAGCTGGTTATCATTTCCCTCAGATAAGAAGAGAGCAGCATCCGTGGGGTCAGGCCGGTGGTAATTGTCTGGGAAGGCTCCGGGGTTAACCCTTCCCCGGCTGCCGGCTGAGCCTCCCCGAGCTGCCGGGACACAGCCGGTGCTGGGGAAGGGCTCGGAGCATCCCTCGTTGTGCTCTCAGCCTGATGGGGAGCCCAGCTCACCAGGGCAGCTCCTGGGGCAGGAGGAGAACTCCTCCTGGGGCAATAGGATGCCACTGCATTTCCAGGAGGATGGGGACAACAGCAAGGAGAATGGTGCCGTCAGCAATTAGTCTCTGTCAGCGCAGTGCGAATCCCCCTGGTCTCCCCATCGCGCCTCTCTCTGGGTGTAGAGATGTTTGTGAATCTCGCTTTGAAACCGGCTGAGCTTTCCTTTGAACACTCCCCCAGGCTCATGCCTAACGAGGCAAACAAGCTAATTAGGCCACGGTGGAGCCCGGGGCTGATCGCCTGGGGCCAGCGCCCAGCAGCGGCCCCTTCCCTGCACAGGAACAGCTTGTGGCTGCTCTCCTCAATCCCTGCCAGCATCCTTAAGGCGAGTGACAGGTCCCTGCAGAAACCCTCGTGGCGGGTGGGAAGGGCTTTGGGGTTTGCTCAGTGCATTCCACTGATGGGAAAAGCTCTCTGCAGTACAATGAGACCCTGGGACCCCCCAGCAGCATCCCTGGGTTTTAGCCATGCACTGTGAGTATTCAGCCAAAAGCAGGTGTTGGAGCATCTTGTGGGATCCCTGACCCCACTCTCCTCCACCTGCCCAGCTCGAGACAACCTGCCAGCTCACAGCTCCAGGGCAAGTGCTACCAAAAATGGGGAGCTGACTGTCATTCCCCCACAGAGCCTGGCAGAAATAACCCTTTTGGCCAGCCAAGAAGGTCCAGAAGTGTGGCTGGGAGATGGAAGCATGAACACGGACCAGAATGGGGCCAGGGTGCAGCTGGCACAGCCCTGCCCACCTCGAGGATGCCAAGGGCAGAGTGGTCCATGGGACGATGCTGTGGCTTCCCAGGGAGCCAGAAGGGCAGCAGCCCATTTGCCCTGGGTCACGTTTGGCCACGCTGGATGGCTGCCTGCCCCAGCGTGGTGGCATCTGTCCTGGCTGTCCCCACGCTGCCCCGGGACAAACTCCCAGCTCCTGAGCATGAGGTAGCGTCTCCAATGGCTGGGTTAAAGGCTTCCCTTCAGGCATTGGCCAATCTGTTTTCTCTCCGTCTGGGAGCCAAATGGAAGGCGCTGGCCATAAGGGACCCACTGCAGCTTGGTGTTCCCACGCAGCCAGGCAGGCTCCCAGGCTGCCTGGGGCACAGCAGGGGCACTCCAACCAGAGGAGATCAAGGCCAAGGTGCTCAAAAACAGCTTTTCCCAGCTGTTCCCCATCCCAGCCCTGCTAAATGTGTGCCTCTAAAGCCTTGCCCTAGGAAAGAGCATTTCTCCCCTCTTTTGGGTTTATTGCCTCAGAAGGAAGCACGACTGGAGTGATTAGAGGTTCACAACATTTTATGCTGGAAAATGCTGGCCTGGGAGATGGAGCATCTCCCAAAATGGTTCCAACTTCAGTGAAGCTGCATCAGGGGGTAGAGACCCAGTGAGTGGAGTGGAAGGGGACTCAGAGCAGGGCAAGCCCACAGTCTTCTCTGTCATTCCAGGCCATGTGAGGCTTGGCACAACATCTTTAAGAAAATGACAAATTTTATTTTCTTTTTTTTTTAATTAACCATTTCAGACCATCGCAAATATGTTCATTTTTAAAATAATTCCCAATCTCCTGTACCCCTCACCCTACAAATTCTTTGAGAAGAATTTCAAAACGTTGCATTTGGGTCCAGTTTGAACCAAAGCCAGATTTTGAAACCTTCAGATCTTTGCAAAAGGCACCATCACCCTCCAGACAGCCACCACCCAGCCCAGCCAGGATGGGAAACCTCCAAGACAAACACATGAGGCAATACCAAAGGATGCTGAAAGGCTTCTTCCCCCTGGACCATGGTGAAGCAATGTCCCTGTGCTGGCCTGGGGCTCAGACAGACACATCCCACCCTCTGACTCCTGACAGGCCATGGGACATTTCTGCTCCCAGCACTGCTTCTGTCCTGAGTCCCTGAGCCCAGGCTGTGTGGCCTCCTGTGTGCTTTCCTGATGTTCCCCAACACTTTCCCCCATTCCTGGAGCATCCTTCACCACCTCCCCAGGGCAGCCACCTTTCAGGGCTGGGAGAAGTGATGCCAGCTGGGGCACATTCACAGCATTTTGGGATGACTGGAGGTCACATGGGCCTTGCCTGGGAACCATGACCCCATTCCATGGATGCATTCTTCAAGCAGTTCCTGCTGGGCTGGGGTTGGCACAAGGTATCTAGCCCTGAAAATTGGAAGGTTCCTGGGTTGGTTGCTCAGTTCTTCCCACGGGTCCTACCCTGCAGTGGGACCCCAGTGGAATGGTGAGGCTCCCTGTCCCATGCACTGGATGTACAGTCAGAGCAGAGATGCTGCCTCGTGCTCTCCTTGGGCACGTGGAACTCAGGGTCAGTGGAAATTGGGACAGGAATATTTGCTCGGGGAGTGGTGGCAGTGAAATCGTGCACTGCCCCACTGGGGAGATGGGGGCATGGGCACAGAAATCAGCCCCCATGTCTGCAGGAAGGCCCACAGGGATGGAAGAGCTCTGAGCTCTGGGCCAGAGGGCAAGAACCATGGGCTCAGGGTTCTCTGTGTCTCTCTCCCTCCAGATGCCTCAGCAGTGGACATGGACCTGTACGAGGCCCAGACGCTGGCAGATGCCCTGAAGTGGTACCTGCAGGAGCTCCCCACACCCCTCATCCCTCCAGCTCTCTATAGTGACTTGGTTCACATGGCCCAAGGTAAGCACACGTGGGCTCCCCCGACACCTGGGACCTCTGTGGGGCTGAAGAAACTTTGGGAAGCCCCTAAAAAATGCTTCCCAGCATCTCCAGGCTGGTTCTGACCCCATCCCCAAGAGCAGATTCTATGAATGCCCATTAGGAACATCACCTGTGCCGGAGCAGCACGGCAGCATTTAGGAGATGCTCTGGGAAAGAAGGGAGATCCAGGGGCTGCTTTGCCCCCACCACAGTGTGGTCTTCTCCCTCTGCAGTGCCTGGAGGAGGAGGTGCTACCTGCCAGGACGGGCAGCTGCCAAGCCTGGGTGATGCTGGCCCCAGAAGAAAGCATTATTATAATATTTTGGCTCTGCTGCCGGGGAATTTTTTCCTGTAATCTCATTAACTCCTGGCTTTATATGGGCACAAAAAATTCTCAGCTTTTTCAGCTTAGTGCCATTAGGAAGTGCCTTTAGATCCCTGCAAGCTTTTGAGGCTCTGTGGAAATGTATGAGACCATCAAGGTTTTGGTTTTGCTGGATATCTTTTCAAATAAACAGAGCAGGGCTCATACGTAGGCCAGCAGAGCCCACAGTCCATCCCAGCAGTGAGGCTGGACCAAAACCCATTTCAAGTGAGTCCTCACAGAGCTGCTCAACCCCTCCTAGCCTGAGGGCCCATGAGCATCACCAAGCACACAAGAAACTCTTGCCCACTGTGTTCGACAGGATCTGAACCTCTTGCTACTTGTGAAACCAGGATTTCTTCCCCTTCCACAGCAGCACTCATCTTGCTGCCAGTTGCTGCAGTACCCTCCATCCCTGAGCATCACTTCCCCATCCTAAGCCAGATTAGTGCTTGGGCAGATCATATCCTTGGCTGCCTGAAGAGGCACTAAAAGATCACCTTTGCACGGAGCAGTGTGGCCTTTTCCTACCATGTCCTGACAGGAAAAGGCCACGGGCTCTTTGTGGCCTCCAGCGAGGCAGAAGGGACGCACAGAGAAAGTGAGGGATAACTCACACCCCATCCCCCCTGCCCTGTGCTGAGACACAGAGCCAGAAGAAATACCCCTGGGGCTGGTGGCACAGAGAAGCTGCCTTCCCCTCACCCGTCAGAGGAGAAATCAAAGGCTGCCTCCCTTCCAAGGATAAAAACGCAATTAGGAAGCAATTAGCTGGGTTACCTCGTTAAGCAACTTCAAAGGGAAGTGCCTTTCCCTGCAGCCTGTGCTGCAGCGGGCTCTGCTCCTGGCACAACAGGGGCAGGAGGAGGAGGGGGCAGAACGGTGGAGAAACCAATGGGAAGAGGATTTCTCTGGGGCTTAAAAGAAAAAATTAAAATATAAGTCTTTGAGGAGACGGTGCTGTGTTTTGGCAGCCTGCCCTGCAAGGCTCCTCTGCCCTGCTTGAGGCTGAGAGCTGGGAAAGCAGCAAGATGACCACCTTCAAAAGGAAGGGAAAAACATCCTCAAATTCCCCCTTTGGCTGTGAGCCTTCTCCTGCAGGATCCTCTAGGTGCAAAAAGGTGCAAAAAAAGCAGGAATTGCGACAGGGGAGACCCTGGAGCAAAGCTAAACATCCTTCAGGAGCAGTTTGTTGGATACAAAGGCTCCCCAACACCCCATCACAAACACACTTTGCAGACCCGCTTCGGAGGGCACCCCAGACCCCTGCCCTTCCAGCTCTGGTGCACCCTGGCTCCAAGGATGGATGCCAGGAGCTGGCTGGGCACTGGCCAAGCCCCAGTCCTGGTGCAAAGAGCAGTGGGGAGCTGAGTCAGCCCTGGCCCAGCTCGGCTTTGAAGGCAGCTGAGAGCAGCCCAGCCCTGGGGACTTCCCTGTCCCCGGCAGATAAAAGGGCTGGGACAAGGCAGGAATGGAGGATGGCTGGAGAGCAGCTCTTTCCTGTGCCTGGGGCAGCATCGCAGTCCCAGGGCGCTGAGCTCACAGCTCACAAGACCAGGGAACCCCGGCCAAAGCTGCCAGAGGGCACCGGGGATATGGTGGGAACTCACTGTGGGCTGCTCAGGGCACCCGTGACAGTGGTTTTGGCAGCACCTCTGTGATGTGCAATGCCATTAATGCCTGATTTTATCCTTATGGGCTATTCCAGTATCACTGGAGGCAGCTGCACCCCAGTCAGCCCTCCCTGTGCTGTGTTTCATGGGGAGTGAGACCTTGATGCAGGGGGCTGCAGGAGCCTCACTGCAGCCCAAGTGCAAATTAGTTTTTCTTCCTAGAAATCCTTTTCCTTCCCAGCTCGCTGTTTTTTCAGGGGAGGGCTGAGCCTTTAAATTCTGCAGATCTTCAAGCTGGTGCCCATTTTCCCACCTCTGCTTTGTTCTGCCTCTACTATGGCTTTGCTGTGCACCATGGAATGTTCTCCATTTGAGCAGCGGTGAGGGATTTTGAGGTGCAGCCCCTACCAGGTGAGAAGCTCAGCCTTCTGAGCTCCCTCCCTGGATGTGCTGACAGGGGGAATGTGCTAAAGTCACCTGACAACCTGATCTGAGGTGGTGTGAGTGGGTAAATGGGGCAGGCAAACCCCAGAAAGAAGTGGCCAAGGCCCTAAAGAAATCATCTCTGTGGACCCTGGGATATCCACGAGTCCCATGTCCTGTCTGGAAAGGGATGGGCTGTAAAGAAATAGTGGTGGAAGAGGTTGAGGTCAGATTTTTTTGGGTCTCTAGGGGGAATAGAAAACTGCCACAGCTCATGCCCTGTGTACTGCTAGGTGCTGGGCTTCCATGAGAATACCCCTGACCTCCCAAACTGACAATTTTTTTTTTCCTGTGTCTCCTCTGCTACAGAGACCCCAAGCCTAGAGGAGTGTGGCCAGCGAGCCAGAGCCCTGCTGGCCCCCCCAGCCCTGCCACAGCCACAGGCACTGCTCCTGCGCCAGCTCGCCCGTCACTTCTGTCACCTCTGCCAGGGCAGCCCCCGCAGCCGCCTCTCGCCCCGGCTCCTCGGGGAGCTCTTCGGGGAGCTGCTGCTGCGCCCTGTGGCAGCCAGGTGAGGTCCCCTGCCATGCATGGGACAGGGTGGGTGAGAGGAGGGTGCCCATGGACAGGCTGCTCCCAACCAAGCTAGTTTTGCTGTATGACAGCCCACCAGTGGCCCAAGAACAGCATTCTCTAAAGGGGGAGGCCAGATCTGGAAGCTGCCACTCCAGCTGTGGTGCTCAGACATCACAACTGCTCCCAAAGTGAGCAGGCATGCTGCACACACGAGACTGGGATTCACAGCATTGCCTCAGTCCCACAGCATTGCCTCAGTCCCACAGCAAATCCATTGGGGTAACTGGCTGCTGTTCCAGGGTGCTGGGGTCTCCAGGGAGGCAGAGCTGGTGTCCTCACACACCTCTCCTTTTCCTCTCAGCACTGAGGCAGGCCCTGAGCTCCGTGCAAGGATCCTTGAGTCCTTCATCATGGCCAGTGAGGTGGCAGAGCTGCCGACAGCTCCTGGTAAGAGACGTCTGGTGATGGCAGAGGAGGGACAGTGGGTGTGGCACTCAGAGCAGTGACAGCAGCAAGTCATGGGGCAGTTCCAGTGTCTGGTGCAGTGATGAGAAGGTGCTTCTGTCCCTGTGGCAGTGCCCAAGCTGTGCTGGCTTTCTGTCCCATTTCCCTTTATCCTCAGAGATGCTGGTTTGGGGGCATTTCTTTGCAGCCCCTCAGAAGGTTTGCTGCTGTTTTCTGGCTTCATGTCTCTGTCATTGCTCTCTGGTCCCAGGGTTTGTGACAGGTTCTGGTCCCCCATCTTGGGGGGCTTGGTATGAGCTGGGGGCTCTTGGTGGGGGTCTCATGTGCAGCTTATTCTGGAGAGCAGGGATCTGGATATAATCCTCCTAGGGAGGAAAAAAAAATAGCAGCATGACCAGAAAATGGCAGCATGGTATTTGCTACAGGATCCAATCAGGGTTTATGATTTTTAACTCGCATTTAGTCCCCATGTGTGCAGAATCATGCTGCATCCACTGCTGCTTCCCCCAGAGGGCATCCCCAGGGTGGGGATGAGGACAGGCACTCACCTCACCTCTCCATGCATGGACTGGTCAGGAGAGTGGCTTTTTCTGCAGATGTTAACGAGCCTCACCCCCAGGGCTGCAGTGCTGCCCCTTTCATTGCCAACACCAGTGTTTGTCTCCAACACCTCTTCACTCTTTTGCTCTGCTGGCCACCTTCTCTTGCTGTGTTCCTCTTGCTGGGTAGCAGCTTGTGATCCTATCAGTGTCCAAAACTAAAGCCCATGCTCCCTGTGCCCTCTGCAGCACCAAGGATGGAGGCAACTGGTCCATCCAATGGGGATGTACATGGGAGGAAGAGAGGGTGCTCAGGGGAGCACGAACCTCAGGACCACAGAGATCCCATCTCCAGGCTGTCACTGAGACCCATCTATTCCCCCACACTGAGCTGTCTGGATGCCTGAGAGGCACAATTGCTTCCAGCCCTCCTGCTTGGAGATACACTGGCACTGGCCCCAGTGAATCCTGTCGGTTTGTGATGTCTCTGGGTCCTTGTCACCACCCTGCCTCCCTGGGGAATGGCCAGGCCAGGCAGGATTACGACTCTTAATATTCCTCATAAATCAGCCCTTTCAGACCTGTCATCTCATTTATTGCTCTCCCCCAAGCTCACACCCATGAGTTTGTCAGGATGCATCTGTCTCTTCCACCTGCTGATCCAGCTGATGGGCAGCTGCAGCCCAGCAGTCCCTGGGGTCACTGCTGCTTCCCCAGACTTTGTAGTGTCATCCGTTGTCACCACCCCAAACTGAGGAGAGGGGTTGGGCAGGATCTTGAGGTCCTCATCTCCCTTCTGAGTCAAAATCTCCCCTGTGGTCATCCCACAAGCGTGGGGCAAGAGACAGGACACCTGGACTCACTGTGGGACTTCAGGCAAATCCTACCACCTCCTCTCTCTTTGTACCTAAAAGCGAGGATATTATTACTTGGCTGTCATCACATTAGGGTGTTGGGAAGCTTAATTAAATGCCTGCAAAGCGATTTTGAGAGCTGGGGATGAAAGGGGCTATATATAAAGTGCAAAGAATTATTATTAGCGGTGCGGTCCAGGTCCTGCTCCTGCTCTCATCAGCCTGGCCCCACTCCCCTGCATCCCGGCACCGGGATTATTTCTGTGTGTGTGTGGAGTTGTGGTTTTATAATTATACATGTAAAATAGCTATAAATACCCTGCAATAACACGGTGGGTGTGTGTGCATAGCACAGGAATAGGAGTCGGTAGCTGACATAAGGAAACGGTGGTGTGACCTCATTCTGACTCATGTAAATATACCTCATGTGAGGGGGCAGCTGGGGGGCTTGGGGCTGCTTGGGGCTGCAGGGACAGCGGCCTCCTTGGCAGGGACAGGTCTGGGGAGAGATTTGAATCTGTCTGCTGATTCCAGGGAGGCTTCTTGGCAGGGCCAGGATCCTTCCTCTGCCATTTGTACTGGAACTGATAGGGGAGTTTTTGAATCTTGGAGGTTAAAATCCTAAAGAATAAAAATGTAAATTATGGAATTTGGTTCCTGGAGGGGCTTCTCTGGTGAACTTGCTGTTGTTGGGTTTGCAGTGTCCCTTCCTCCAGGCACTGCTCCTGGGCGTCTCTTTAGCTGCCCATTTTATGAGCTGCAAAGGAGAAAACAGGTTTGTGATGGCTCCTGAAAGCTGTTCCTTGGATGCAGCACTGGGGTCATGCTGGAGTCACTGGTTTGCATAGAGCCCTGCTCTGGTTTATAAAGGGCAATGCCACAGATCCATAGGGAAGCTGCCATGGAGCCTGGGGGCAAGTGATTGCATTCAGACCACCTCGCTGTGCTCTCCAGCAAGTCTCCAGCACTGGGCAGACAAGCCAGGGGGATATTTCTCAGCCCCATGGGGGCCCAGGGGGCATACAGAGCTCACAGTAGGATCCCGGTGTCTGGGAATGACTGCTTCCCAAACAGGGTGAGGGGGCAGGGGAAGGCAAAGGGAAGGAGTGATGCAAATACCAGCTCAGCTGAAGGAAGATGACTTCATCTCCTTTTCCTCTCCTGGTGCTATTTATAGTCACTTTAATTTACTCCCCTTTGCTTTATTATCTCTCCAACAAGCCGTTAGCCCTCAGACAGCAGGATGCCTTTACTCACCATGCAGCCAAAAGTTCTGAAAAAAACCCTCAACCCACCACCAAAAAAACCCAAAAGCGAGGGCAGGAGGCAGAGCAAGGCGGCAGAGCGCTTGGGCAGGAGCATCGCTGTCCTGTGACGTAGCTTTCTGGAAAAAACAAGAGGATTTTTGGCTCCTTTTGGAGAAAGGAGTGAGAACTGGGCAAGGAAGATGTTCCCTACCTCCTTCAGAGCAGTGGCTGGAGGGGTCAGGACCCGTGGTGCCAGGGTCCCCTCCTCACCCTAGGACAAGGGCCACTTTTGCTGGACCCTGCTGAGGCAGACACCCCCTGTTTCCCTCCAGGAGCACCAGCTCTGCCCTTCTTCATGTGGGGCAGTGGTATCATGCCAGGATATGGGGGTCAGCACCACCCCCGGTGCCTTGAAAACATCTTCCCAACAAGAAGGTTTGGCAGCCCTGCATCACAGGGGAACTGAGGAACAGCGTCCCCATGGAATTACCCCTTCCAGCAGCTTCAAAATCCAGTCCTTGGGAAGGTTGGTGCCCAGGTGCCCAGCCCCAAGCTTAGGTCTGTGCCAGCCCATCCCCAGTGCTCAGCATGGCTGCAGTGGTGACAGTGGTGGGTGACAATTCTGTGAACATCCTGTGATGTGACACTGTGGGCACTTCCCAGCCCAAGCCCCATGCAGCACCTCTGGGACAGCATCCATGCTGAGCAGCACTGCTGTTAAGCCAAATTAGAAGGATCTGACTTTGAAGTTTTTAATTAACTTTTTTCCCTGTTTTCTTTCTTCTGGATCCAAGGGAAAAGCCCAGCCTCCCCATTCCCCCCATGTGGCATGGAGGAGGTTGCAGACTTGGATGTGCAGGGGGTCAGGAGGGAGCAGGAGGCATTGAATGTAATCCAGCACAGCGGGTGCAGCTGGGGGCTGTGTCCAGGTGCTGCTCTGCCTCCCTGGGTGCATCCCTGCACAACCATGAGCAAGCTCCCACCTAGCCTGGCACGTCGGCCACAGGAAACCTCGAATTTGCATTACCTCTTGGTGTTTTGTCCCCTCAGAGCTGCTAGCATGGGTTAAAAATAGCCAGGAGAAAACCCAAGCAAAACCCTGGGTGGAGAACAACATGAAGAAGCCATGGCTGAGTGGTCCCCTGTGCCAAAACACCTTGTTCTGCCTCCCTGAATCTGCAAATAATACAGAGAAAACAAATTAACGCTGGGGAAGGGGAGGAAAAAGAGCCAGAGCCGAGCTAGCAACGTGAGGTAGAAAGAGTGGCTAAAAATAACAGATCCCTGAAGGCATGGGGAGAACATGACGGGGATCCACACTCCTGCCATCCCAAAAGGCAGCCTTGTGCCTTCCCAGCTGCTCCTCATAATGCAGCCCTGCCCGATGCATCCAGAGAGGGAAAAGCCTCCAAGAAGGGCAGCAGCGGGGAGGTGAGAGGTGCAGAGCTGTGCCAGGAGCTATTCTCCCACCTTCAGCAGAGCATGGGGGTCCCCCAAGCACCCAGGGTGCCCAGCTGGGAGGGAGCTGCTGCCTGACCCACTTGCAGGCAGCCAGCGGGCAGTGGGATGCTGCTGGGAGACCCCAGGGGTGCTGCCTCCACAGCTAATTTTAGCCTGTGTTCAATTAATCATGGAATGGGAGGGGATCACAGCAAGCCCAGCCTTTGCCAGTGCCTCTACCAGCTCCCCTTTCCACCCCATGTGTGCTGCTGCAGGGTTTGGAGGAGCAGGGGCCAGCATTCCCTGATCCTGTGGGTTTGGGCTGAGGAACTAGGAGAAGCCCTGTGCCACAGTCCTCCTCCTCCAGTCAGCTTTAAGAGGCTGGAGCAGCCCTGGGAAGGATGTTATCTCCTCCTGCCTCAGTTTCCCACCTGTGGTTGGCATTGGTGACCTTTGCTGTGGAATTTCTCAGGTTGCCTGTACAGCTCTGAGCAGGCATTTTCCTGGCATGTCAGGAAATGAGGAGCAGTGGGGATGAGGAGCAGTGACCCCCAGCAAAGGATGTCTCAGCCAGCCCAGACCTCTGCTGCATGCCCTAATGGCAGCCCCTTTCCTGGGAGTCACCAGCTCTGCTGTGCAAAGCTGGGGCAGGAACAGCTGCATTGCTCAGAGACAGCTTTCCCAGCACAAAGGAGAGAGCCTGGCAATACTTTTGGGGTACAGCATCAGAGCCCTGTGGTCCTGCTCTCCCCACAGCCCAGCTTCACTGGTCCCCATGTCAAAAGCACGGCCTGGTCCAGCCCTCCCCCATGACAGAGAGAATGGCTCCTGACGGAAACAGGGCTCGGCTGGGATTGAAACCCTTTTCCTGCCTGCCTGTGTGGCCAGAGCTGATAAGGCCTGGATAACCCTGAGCATTGTGTGTTCTGCTGGCCCATGACCCGCCAGCGTGAGAGGAAACGCTGCTGCTGGGCCAGCCAGGATCCAGGGGGAGACCGTGTGTCGGTGGTGGGTGCTGCAGCGCCCTGCTGTCTGGCCAGCCTGCTTTCCCTTTGGCCAGCATAGGCAGTTTTGGGATGGCTCTGTCAGATTGGTGCCAGCCCAGGTTGCTGTGTCAGCACACGCTGACTGGCTCTCAGCTGTATGGTCATGAAAGAAAGCTGCCAGCATGAAAAACCTGGGGGTTCAGGGTGATTGTCTGGCACGGACAGGGTTTGGCCCTTGAGATTTGCATTCCATCCTCTTGGGATGGAGCTTTGAACCTGGGACACTTCTGCCTGTTCCAGAGGGCAGCTCCCAAAGGCCAGACTGCCTGAGCAAAACCTCGCCAACCCAGAGGGAGCCACCAGCTTTGCTGTCCCGCAATGGTCAGGGCTGGCTCGCTCCCTGTGCCGGCTGCTGGCCAAGCCAGACTGCGGGAATGTGTGTGCCAGGGCGCGTGTCCTCCCGGCTCCTGCCCTCAGACGCTGTCTGGGCTGGCGTCACCCTTTCTGCTGCAGTGGCTCTGGCCAAACACCGTGGGCAGCTTCACAAAAGAAGATGAGGAGGGTGACAAAGCGCTGGCCACACCGCCAGCCACAACCGATTGTCAGCTTGGCACCAAAGCCAGGAGCATCTTTGACTGTGCAGCAGCATTTCCATCCCCTGCTTCCTGCCTGGCAGCAGGTCCCCCTGCTGCCCTTTTGGCCAGGAGATGCCAGAAAGGGGCAATGCTTCCCATGGGGAATTTCATGGTGGAGAAGGGAAGCTGATCCCACCATGATCCCACCAGCACCCCTGGACCCTGCCTCCCTTGAGAGCACCTGGCTCTGTTCCAAAGGGATGGGAGGAGGCAGGCTACCCAACACAGACACATGAGCAGATCTGGGGAAAGGCAGGATTTGTGCTTCCAGGAGGGAAAATGAGTCACAGGGGGATGGCAGAGCTGTGCCAGCAGCGGAGCGCAGGACTGGGGTAAGTGGTGGCTGTCGGCTGCCATCCGACAGGTCAGGCAGAAATGCTCTTACAGGCCTTGTCTGGCTTTAAAATCTATTAACGTCATTTTGCTGTTCGAGCCGAGAGCAGTACAGGCAGCAGAAACGTTCAGGCACGGCTCAGATCAGAGCAGGATTTCAATTACAGTAATCAAAGGTGACACAGATAAGAAACCCCTGGTCTATGGAGCCATGACAGCTGTCCTCTGGCTCCAACCAGCACCCATCCAGAGCAGCTCCATCAAAATCACTGAAGTGGTACTAGGGTAAAATTGGATTGGAATCCATTTTCATCTGCCACGGTGGAAAATGCTTTCCCTGCACTCCTTGGGGAGGAAAACCACCTTCTCAGGGACAGCAAGGGAGGAAGGTGCCAGGCATGGAGGAGGGGACAGTGCTCCCAGGAACAGCACTGATGGCTGCTTTTGGATGATGGAGGCAGCAGAAGGAACACCTGGGATGCTGGAGTATCACGGATCTGCCTCCTGCTTTCCCCTCTCCATTTCAGCCTGGCCCCACAGTGACTGTCATGGGTGAAGCAGGGATGTGTTCAGCTCCGTGTCAGGCTCCCTGGAGGGATGGGCATCCCTCTGAGCCCCACCTGTGGCCAGAGCATCCCAGGATGTGCTGCAGGATGGACTCCCAGCCAAGGAAAATCTGGGGAGTGGGTTGGGAGGTTGGAGAAGAGCCCAAGGGGCAGGCACTGGCACTCTTCTCTCATCCTTGTAAACAGCAAAGTAATGCACAGGGAAACCTGCCTCCTGCTCCTGCCTCTGCCACCACTTGCATGTGCCCCTGGTCAATCGTCCCCACTGTTTTTGTGACTTTTTGCAAATCTTTTGGATGGCAGCAGCGCATCCCTACCTCTGACTCCGTCACCCCTTTGGGCTCCCACTCCAAGGAGCCAGTGGTGCCCGCTGCCACGGCCTAATGGGACCCTGTTTGCAGCCAAGCCATGGGGGCATCCCTGGGTCCCATGCTCACAAGTGGTCCTTTCTGCCCCTGCCCCAGCAAGGCAGGATCCAGCCAAAAACACAGCATCTCTTTCTGCACCCACTGGCCCCGCTCCAGCCTGGCCAGGTGTCAACTGCCCAGCCGCAGCGTGTCCCCCCCACGGTGCTCCACCGGGAGCAGGAGCCCTCTCCCAAACACTGGAGGTTTGTTCAGGGTGGCGGGGCTGAATGGTGGGTCTGTGTGGCCCGGAATGCCGGGGCGGGGAGGGAATTTGAGCCGCTTGTTTCATCTGTTTACCTGGAAGTGGAGATCACGGCCAGGCCCAGCTGCCGCAGTGGCGGCACTTTCATGCCAGCGCTAACGGGATGGGGAGTGCTGCGCTGTACCCGACACCGGGCAGCCTGCAGCATGACAGTGATGGGGACACAGCAGGGACTTGGCAGGAATCACCTTCCTCCATGTGCCTGCACAGTGCTGAACCCTCCTGCTCACTGCAGCTGGAGAGCCAGAGCCTGGGGAGGGATGTGGGGATGACCCCAAGCCATCACAGGGGTGGGAGATACTGCAGGTCATCCTTTGTCCTGCAGCATCACTATGTCCCAGGGCTCTACAGAGTCCCTCTGCATGTGTCCCCATGCCAGCTGGATCCCCATCCTCGCTGTGTTCCCCATACTGTTGGCGGTCTCCATCCTGGCTGCACACCCCTGCCTGATCCATAGCTCTCTGTACCAGCTGTGGTGTCTCACAAGGCTGTGGACACCTATGCCAGCTCTATGCCTGTGTGGGTTGTACATCCCTGCACAGCTGTGCCCCTGTACCAGCAGTGTCCCCATGGGAGCCATTTAGCAGCTCTGGGAGAGAAGGCCCACCCATGCAGGTTTTGTCCTTGCATGAGGCAGAACTGACAGCCACACACAAGTTGCTGGGGAGAGAAAGGGGATGATAGCATCTTCGTCAGCGCCTGGATGCACGGGGATTAATGAAGCTGGCTCGGCTTCCCCAGGATTCAGGTTGCCTTATCTGTGTCTATCTGTTCTTACCCAGGCACTGCCAGAGCTGCTCCGATGCGCACAGCTAATCCCAGAGGCTGGCAGATAGGGCAGGGACCGCTGCTTCCACCCACACCCTGCCCACACCCGCAGGGCCAGGGGCACAGGTGACCTGTCCTGCCCCAGGCCAGCTGATGCTGGAGATAACCAGAGGCACAGGGCAGAGGTGCAAGGAGTTTGGCAGTCAGTCTGGCAGTAGTATGTGCAGGGTTGTGAGGCAGGTATTGCCTCTGATCCTGATTTTGAGGCTGCATCATCTTCCAGTTCTCCCAGCAAAGCTGTGTCTGCTCAGTTCATCTCTGTTCATCTTTTAACTCAAAAAAGTTACTGCCCCATGGGACTGTCTCTGGGAACTTGTGGCTGTTCTTTATTAAGTAGATTACTCCATCTTTTGGATACTTCTGGCATTTGGGGAGGGTTGCAGGTGGTGAAGGGGCTGGCACCTCACTGAGCAGCCTGGCACTGTGTCATGTTCAGGAGACAAGGAACAAGGGCCAGGTCATTTCACCTCACACCACATAGATGCGGCTGCAGCATCCTTGGCTCTTCCCAACTACCTGGAGGACCCACAAGCTCTGACTGCCCATCCCTGGTGCCATCAGGAGGGTGTCTTCCCTCTGGCTTCTGGCACTTCTTTCTCCATTCTGTGTTGGCTCTTCATACCCTGGGGCAGGAGAAGCATCCAAGGCTGAGGCTGTGCTTCGCCACCATCCCAAATTTCTGACCTGGCATGCACAGTGCCATTACAACACTTTATTTTTTCAGCTGCTTCCCTGTTTTCTTTGCAATTGGGCTATTTCACTGGGTGGTGGGGATCACAGGGACTATTTGGGCAGGGTTCAGCATGCTGCTGAACAAGTAGCTTGTAGCATGGTACCTTGAGGTGGCCTGCCCTGCCATGTGCCCCACACCTTGCACAGCTCTGACCCTCCTTGGCCACGGCATAGAGGGAAAAACATCACCTGGGCTTGGGAGTGACTGCTCAGCTCTGCACACCCCAAAGCTGCCCTGGGACCTCAAAGCTACCCATTTCCCATGGGCTGTACAGCTTCATGTACCATAGGCATGGACTCTGCAGACTGATGTCCCCAAGGTCACCAATGCTACCAGAGTTCTGTGTCTGTGGCAAAATGGTGCTGAGTGTGGTGAAGTGGGTGCCCAGCATGGCTGGCACTGCTTTTGCTTCCATGACAGTCCTTCCTGTATTCCCAGCCTGTGGTTCCTACAGGGCATCTTTCCTGTAACCTCCTGACCCTGCTACAGTGGGGTTTAAAGCTATAAGGAAGGTGGCCTGGACAAGGCTTTGTAAAATGCCAGTGGGGAACCACAGCAAAGGAAACTATGCCAGGGGGGAGAATGGGGTCCAGGGAGCACAAGTCCCCAGGACCTCTATGTGAACAGGGACTGGAGGACAGTGACAGGAGTTTGGTAATGCAAAAGCACATGCAAGAGTTGACCCTGACCAAACAGCCTCCCTGAGCAGTTTCAGGAACAGTCACAACCACTGAGTGCCTGCACATGTCTGAAGGAAGCTGTGCTCTGCAGCTTCTGACAGCTGCTTCTGCAAGAAGCATTAAATTGTACATTAGGAGTGTTTCAGAAAAAGAAACCTGAGTGTTTTGGGGACCAGAACAATTCAAAAGATCCTAGACAAATTCACAAGCCATCAGTCTTGAGGGGAATCTGTTCTTTTCAGCAAGAAAGACAAAAGCCTTTGTCCAAGTTGTTTCCACCATATCTCTTAGTGGGATTAGGACTGCAGTGTCCTGTGCTGACAGGCATCCCCCAGGCCAAGCATAACCAGCCCCTGAAATCACTTAGTGCAGGTCTCGGAGTCCATCTCAGCATCCTGGCGCTTGCTGCTGCCATCACTTCCAATTTAGACCTGCTCATGGCAGAGACCAATATAGAAGCACTTTGCAGGATGGCACTTCCCCTCCCCAGGGAGCCAATGCTGGCATTTCGCTCTTGCTGCTCACCAGCTCCAAGGAAGACTGAGGAGCTTGAATTACATTTTTCCAAGAAAGGTGGATTTGGTTTGCAGAAATATAAGGACTGGGGAACAGTTGTTCTGCTCTGTTGAGCCTTTCTGCCATCTGGAACAGCTTTTGGTTTCCTTCTGGATACCTCTTCCATGAGATGGCAGGACAGGGAGAGGGGCAAGGGCATCACTAGGACCCCCAAGGAGGGGAAGGATGAGGAGATGGAGCCAAGGGACACATGGGTCTATCCCTACATGCCCTCTTCACAGGGGTGGGTGAAAGTCAGCCTGGGCAAATGGAGAGCTGATTTTAGGAAGAGCTTGGAACAGACCTCACAAGTGGAGGGTTGTGGAAGGATGTGGAAGCCCCCAGTCAGGCTGTCTATGGCATGAGCCCACTCTGCCCATCTCCTTGGCAGGGTAGTGGCCATGAGATCCTGCAGCCGCTGCTTCTCTTTCTGCATTTTCCAGCCCAGGGGTGTAGAAAGCCTCATTGTCTTAATCTCCCCTCTTTTCCTCCTGGGGAAAAACATAAAAGCAAAGTCACCACATCAGGGCTGGATTACTCAGGGACTGAAGAGGGAAGGGCACATGCAGGGCAGTGGGCACTGTAACCCCAGCCCCTTGGGTGAAGTTTCTAATGTCTAGTATGGGCTTGGTACTCCTTCAATTTATCCTCAATAAAGGCATAAAAAATGTCTCCTACTCCTCCAATTGCCTGTCCCTACAGAAACTGGGGCAGAAGTGGATCTCTTGGGCATGGTGCTCCTGACTGTTGGAAAACACCCCACAGATCTCCTCCAGGGGCTGGACACCAGCTCCCATTGACCCTGCATGGCTCTGAGCCACTCACGTCCATGCCACATATTGGTGTCCTCGGTCCCTCCCAACTGCTCTGCGCCAAACACTTCCTGTGTGGTGGATTTGATTTGGTGTCTCTGAGGCTGACATTCAGCTCAGGACCATGCTGCCACTGCCCAGGCAGCCTGTGCTCTCCTCAGCATCCAGTGCTTGAAACCACAACCTCATGGTGAGCATCCTCCCTGGAGAGGCCGCTCTCTGCAATTAATCCGGGCATGGTTTATGCTAACAACTCTCCCCACTTTAAATTATAAATGGCCCTTGGCATGTGTGCACACAAACACATGTGTGTATGCAGAGATCCTTTAAGGCCATCATTAGCTGTAATTAGCGGGATCTGTCACTCATCTTTGGCAGTTAACGATGAGCCCTGAGTCAGAGGAATTCAGTGGCAGATAAAATAAACACGATTTCAAACAGTTTGGAAATAACAAGCCCTCGTTAATCAGACAAGCCCCAAAGGGAAGTGCTTGGAAAAATGGCAGCTTCTTTGCTGTTGCTGAGAGTGAGGTTGGGTGGGCTCTGGGACAACCCCTGTGCTCCCCAAACCCCTCCTCCAATGGGAATGGGAGGCAGGATATTCTCTCTTGGCTGACTTCATGGCAGGATTGAGGTGTCAGAGCCAGTCAGCTTGAACAAAAATGTGAAAACTGGCAAAACCTACACAAAAGGGTTCCTGCATGGCCCCTCTCTGGGAGAAAGCAGCTGAGGCATGACCTGGCCCCGAGGTGCAGGTGGGGGTGATGCTGGTGCAGAACTCAGCTCTGGGTAGAGGTGAAGCAGCTCTGGGGCAGCACATCCCACAGCCATCACTCACCCCAAAAGTTTAAAGGCTGTGTGAAGGGAGCATCCCCAGGATTCAGCAGCACAGGGGACAGAGGATTTGGGGAAGGGGCTGGTATGAGGGATGTTTCCTAGGGAGCAGGGGGACTTGGGGAGACTTCTAGCTGTCACAGCTGCAGCTAAATAACAGCAAATAGGAGGGGAATGGGACACATGAGGCTGGTTTATATTACAAAGGAGCAGTCCATCATGGGGTATTTAAAATAATCCGCTTAGATGCACAGTAGCAGATTTGGAGCGCTAAGGGAATTGAAGGCGCTGTGGCTTTGCAAGACTGGATCAGATCTAGTTAAGATGCCACTTAGAACAGTACATCCCATCCTGCCTCACTGCCCCAGGGGACAGGCACACAGCACCTGCAGCCCCTGCAAGGCCAGTCCCATTCTGCCAGGGACACACCCAAGGTGACACTGGCCACATCAGGATGGGTGACAATGTCCTGTGGCAGCTCCCTGGGACTGGCAGCAGGTTTGGGCAGCATAGAGCCATAGTCTGGACTAAGCACAGGACAGGGGATTCCCATGAGTGGCCAAGCCTTTGGAGTGGTGGAGGAGATGTAACTGGTGCTTGGGGTCCAGGGACACGTTCATGCTGAAACTAGGTGCCTGGTAGAGAGCTGGGACCAGGGGATGCTATGAGAGAGCTGTACCCACACTGCCAGGGGTGGGAACCTCCTCTAAGGGTGTCCATGGGGCATTTCCTGTTCAGCTGGGGCTGGGGGCAGGGATCTGGTGTGGTAGGCTGTGACCAGGTGCTTCAGGGAAGAGCTGGGGCTGGGACTGCTCTGCTTCTGCATGGCCTTGCAAGGCCCCCAGCACGGCCAGTGGTGACAGAGGAGGGTGGTCCTAATGCTACAAGCTAGGGGATCCTCTGCTGGGGTCTGGGCTCAGTTTGGGGTCTGTGTGGGCAGGAACATGGTCTGTCTGAGCATCCCTGGCATCCTCACACTGCTCCTCTGAACCAGGCTGAAAGCTCAGCCCCAGGGAAGACAATTTATCCTGAGAGATGGATTTCATCTCAGAGAATTCATTACAGGCATATATTCCCCCAGAAGCGTACCCTTCCAAGGGCAGATGGTTTCCACCTTGGGCAGACTCAAGGGGTTCAGTCTGCAGTGGCCCTGCAGAGCCAGAGCAGCAGCAGTCTCTCGGAGCCACGCAGCGTAGCCAGAAGTGACCCTGTCACAGGGCTGGTCCTCACACTGCCCATCCCTTTACTCCCAGGGAGGGCAGGGCCCAGGAACATGCCCACAAAATCTGAAGCTGCATGTCAGACTAGGCCACAGGACTGCCTGCACCTCTTCTTGTCCTCACCCTGTGCCCTCTGTCCCTCTCCGACCCCACTACAGGGCTGCACTCAACAGGAGGGCTCACTCTGGCAGGTTTAAATACTGTCCCCAGCTCCCCTGAGCATTAATCCAAGGGAGGATTAAGGTTACCAAGCTCCTGGAGCCACCCAGCTCTCACGTCTCCCACAGTGGACCCCTCTGTCCTGGCCCCAGAGAGGGCACAGGGCTCTGCTGTCTCCCTGGGACTTGCTGCTGTCCCCCCCGAGCCCCCCCAAGCTCTGCTCCATCAGCAGGCACCTCACTGGGGTTGTGCAGCACCTGTTCACCTCTGTGAACTGGGGACCAGAGATCATTTCTGGGCCTTTAAGGGCTTCCTAGCCTCTGTGACCAACATCCCTCTGCTCCCTGCAAGCCCTGCAAGGTGGGTTTTGGGGTGGGCTTCTCCCCTGTCCCCCAGGTGCCGCGCTCTGGGTCAGCTCTGAGTTCGTGACAACTAGTTTAAATGCATGGAAAATACCTTAATCCTGGTAAGACCCTGATCCCTGCCTGTTCATACTTCCCATGAAAGCCCCCCATTTCAACCATAATCCCCTGAAAGAGGTCATCTGTGCACCCTCCATTTGTGGGAGCAAAGGACTCTCTCCAGGGCACCCACAAACTCCTGGGGTTGGCACAAAGGGTCCTGGCTAGCTCTGCCCAGGGAGTCCCATCTCCTGCAGGGGACAGTAGGGGTACAGATGCTTCTGTCATATGGCCAGTGGCTCCTGCCACCCTCTTGTGCCCCCCTAGGGCCACCAGCTCCAGAAGTCTTCAGAGAGAAGCAAGTAAGTGTAAACTATATTTACGTAGTTATGATAATTTTTCATTTCTGTTTTGAGTTGCTACATACTCCACAGTGAGAAGAACTCCTAATCTCCCGGTCCCTATCCCCTCGCACCTCTTGCCCCATCCTATCAAGAGGGCTCCCCAGGGCATGGGATTGGAACCCCTGGCTTGTGGGGAGAAAGAGGGCTTTGGCTCTGCCCCCATTCCATTTCCCCAGTGTCAGGAGCTTCTGCTGCCTTTACCTGCCCTGACCTGTGGCCCCATGAGCTGTAATCCCCCTCCTGCTGCACCCGCAGGATCAGAGGCTGCCAGTGTCCAACCCATCCCAGAGAAAGGAGGCCACTGGGGGTTGGTAATAAATCCTAATGATATCCTGGGGAGAGGGGTAGAACAACACGTTCTCACCACTCCCTTGCGTGGCAATAAGAAAAGTCTGTGTTTGCAGAATTGTCTCTTGCATTTATAAGAAGCAAGGACAATGCTGGGATAGAGGCTGAGCTGAGCTTTTAACCAGCCAGATTACATTTAGCAGGAGCATTTACCTCTGCCTCTAATCCACCTGCCACAAAGACTTGCTAACTCCTTCCCGGATTTAACTGGAAGGCTTCAAATCTTCCTGCAGAGGAGAGAGTTAAGCCCGAGCTGGTGCTGAAGGGCTGCAGAGGTCAGGGTCAGCGCTCCTCCTTCTCAGGCACATCAGGTTTGGGCCGGACACTTAAGTCCCAGGCTCTTTTTCTTTTCTGGCAACAGGCCCTGCAGTCAGGACAGGCAGGGGATGGGAAAGTGCCAGGAGCCCTTCAGTCCTTGGGAGCTCAAAATCAGAGCATATGCAGAGCAAAGATTTGAACATTCTTGAGCAAAAATCATTGCTGCTTAAAAACAGAGCAGAGGAAAAAGCTCTGGAACAGTCACCTGGTTGGAACAGTCCCTGTTTTTTAGCTGGATTTCTTGTAAGAACAGAAAATATCCATAGCTAGTGCTGGGTGGCTGGGGAAGGTTGGAATAGCTGCTGTAGGATATGGTCATGCTTCCAGCACCCAGTGTCACCTGACACATGGCTGGTGTCCCCTGACTCCTCCATCCCACCCTGGAGCAGCCACATTCTCCACCGCCTGCACAGGGCCAAGCCCATCAATCCTCAGAGCCCAGCACACCTATGGCACCAGCCCTGTGGCTCATGCCACAGAAGTCTCTCCAAGCAGAATCTCTCCCTTGATGGGCATTCCCTCGCAGCTTGCTTTGCATCCATGCCAGGCAAGGGAGAGACAAAACTCCTGGTCCTTGGCCCTTCAGCACACCCCTATGGCACCCCCAGCACAGTGACCCCAACACTGCTGGGGCCATGGTGCCTCAATACGGGATTTTGGTGCGAGACTTTGGGACAAGGGAACAGGGATGTGGCACACGCTGATGTCACTGAGCTGGCTGGCACTGGGCAGCACATGGCGCTGTAGGGGACCCACCAGCAAAGATGGTCTGACTGGGAGAGTGGCCAGGAGAAGGGCTGGAGCTCTGTGGCTGGCTCCACACAGCCTGGCCCGACGGGCTGCCCGCCCTCGGTCTCGCCCTACACCGCTGGCACTAAGCCTCGCATGCCAGGGTCACAGCCTGAGCTGGGAGAGACGCGTGAGCTGAGACAGCAGAGCCAGGGACGAAACCTCCCCTGATTTCTGGGAAGCCGGCAGCATCGGAAATTTCCCTCCCAGCACAGCTGCATGGGAGGGGACAGCGAGTCCCCTCAGCCAGACCTTGCATGGTGTCCCACCATCCGGCAGCACCTCTCAGCCTGCAGGGACACGCGAGCCTCCATGGTGGCCAGGCCAGGGCGACATGATGGCACCATCCCACTGCCACCGCCTCGCCACCTTTCCCTCACAAAGGCCGGAAGCTGGGTGCAGCCGGGGGTTTCCCGGCTCGGCCGTGGCCCCAGGTGCCCCAGGGATGAGCTGGCTGCCAGCCAGCGGCACCCGGCCCGGCCTCCGGGTCCCTCTGCGGTGCCGCTTACAGGGGGCTTCTGCACAGTCAGGAATTCCCTGCGCTCCTCCAGCCTGCCCCAGTGCCGCAGCAGCGGAATCATATGGGGGGCTCCATCCACAGCATCAGCCCCTCCTTATGCTGGGTGCAGAAAGCACCTGGTGAGAGAAAATCCACCTCGTGTGTTCCAGACGAGGCTCTGGGGCCTGCAGCAGGCAGAGCCTGCGGGGTGAAGGTGCTGTGCTGGGGCAGGGCTGCAGAGCCCCCCCGCTCCCCTCCTCCAGCCTGCTGGGCAAGGGGCCAGCTTGGCTTCCGCAGCCCTTTCTGCAGGCTGGCCTGCTATGTTCACCACAAGCTATGGACGGCCTGGCTGCCGCTTACAGTAAATGTGAGTGAGCTGTTTTGGGCAGGGCATTCGCAGTCCCGCAGGCAGCGAACCTGCCACAGGCGTCTCCTGTTTCCAGCACTCCCCTCGGCTTTCCCAGCACTGACCCGTGTCACACCCCGGCATCAGCGCCGAGCCACTGTCCCAGGGCTCCCCCACCTTTCTGGTAACAGGCAGTGTCTGGGGGAAGGGAGAAGCATTGCCATCACCCCTGCTTTGGCTCCAGGTGCACAGGAAAGCTGGTGAGGAAGGGATACGGGGGCACGCAGTGATGCCAGCACAGTCCCGCAAACTGCTGCCCAGCCACAATCTTGCTGCTGCTTTCTCCCATCTGCCCTCTGGCCATCAGTTCCAATCTCCAGCAGAGGACTGGGAGATTTTTCTTCTTGCCTGGGACAGTGTGAAGCCTTTGTCCCTGTGGTGGCCAGCAGATTAACCTGAAGCACCACTGAAACAATTTCTTTAGGGCATAAGTGGGATTTATGGGGTGGAGATGCCTGCTCCAGCCCACTTCACAGATGGGTAACTTCAAGCAGTGGGAAAAGGCAAGATTTGGCTTAAACAACTGAGCTCCCCTGAGCCCTCAGGATCATATGTTGCATTTCCTTATCCACAAGTATTTCCTTCCTACCTTCTTTTTAAGGGAAAATCACTGAGGGGGTGCTTGTCACCTGAGACTCTGAGGCTTGGGACTGCAAGCACTGTCCCACACTTTACTCCACATCTGTACCCCAAGTCCAGATGAAGGTGGGGTATTCACTAGCAAAATTTCATTCTATTGAATGACCAAAAAGCAGAAAACAAGCAAGGAACTAAGTCACCCAAGGACAGACCACATCCCAGGGGCTAAGCCCTGCCACCCCTGACCCAGCAGCCAGGGGACATTGCCCCAGAGCAGCTTTGCCAGCTCCGTGGTGCCTTCTCCATTTGGCTCAACCTTTCCCAGCATGAGAAAGGATGCACAGCAGACACAGGCAAGGGATTTTCCAGGGTGGAAGCTTGCTCCTGGTCTGGTTTTTCAGAAGCAGACTACAAGCTTGTGAATCGGAGGTATTTGTCAAGTCGGTTCCTGCAGTGGAAATGATCAAATAATTGTTCATACACCCGTCTGGCCCAATGGCTCATGCTCACAGAGCAGAAACTGGCTGTCAGGCTGCAGGACTGTGGTTCCCCCGTGATGCTGTGGCGTGTTTGTGAGAGGAAGATGCTGAGGCTGCAGGTGCCTTTCCAAGGCAGAGCTATGCCACGCTCCAGGCACGCTGCCAGCCCGGCGCTCGGCCGGATTCGTGCCGCCTTTCTCTCCAAGACTCTCAGGGAGGGCTGCACTTCACAGCGGGCTTTTCCTGTTCCACTTGCCCAACAGAGTGCTTCCAGCATCTTCTCTACCCCTTGTCCTCTCCTTCCTCTTCTCACCAGTCTGCAGTTCCAACAGCCTGTCCTTGGCTCTCCCCACTTCCCCGTGCTCAAGCAGGCATCCAGAACAAGCCTGCTGCTCGGAGAGTGAGGATGGAGGACATGCATTCCTATGGAAAGTCAGGCTCTCCCAGCAGCAGCCTCTTCCAGCCCCTAAAGTGACGGTGACCTGAACATTTCTATTCAGACCAGATATTTTTTCAGGCATTTTTAACCTCCTCTTATGTATGTTTCTTTTTCCTTTGGGGTTGAAATTATTCTAGCTTTGTGCAAAAACCAACTTCGAAGTGCTTGGGGAGTGGAAACCGCCCATTATACTTTTGAAAAATAATATTAATCTTCCCTCTCCTTTTATGAAGAGTTCTCTCCCCAGTGGCTTAGGACTGGAGGTAGGCATTTGATGTGGAAATAGCCCTTGCTGGAAGAGCCCTTTGATGTTTGATTTTCACACGGCCAACTCCTAACCAGCTATGGGGGGCACAGGGTGCTAGCAGGGTTGGGCTCCAAAGTGTGCCCAGGAAGGACACGGAACAAAGGGGAGGTGCTGCCAGACCCTTATCCTGCCTGCCTTGTTTCCCTGAGCAACAGGCAGGTGTTTCCAGGCTTCAAAGACAATAAAACCAGGGGGATTTCCATTCGTGAAAACTGCCCTTGGCTTGATCCAGCTCCAGGACCTAAGGCAGGTGCCCAGCCTGCCCTGAGCCAGAGTGATCCTTTGCCCAGGGCAAGAAAGACCTGGCATCTCCCATCAACCAAAGAGACCAGACAGGATTGCAAGAAGCAGGATTTGGCCTCAGCTGCAGAAATGCAATTGCAAAGGGAAGGAGAGGGCACAGTATCTGACACCATCACCTGCTGGGATCCCCAAAATGCCTGTGCTGAAACACATTACTGCAGAGAGATGGGGCTGGGAGGCCATACCATGAGGATGAGGTGCCTGAGCTTGGTGTGTGGGGAGCTGGGGGCTGGAGCACCACAGACCTGGGCAGCATCTGCAAGCAGCAGCATCCCCACCCTTGCTTCAGGGACACAGGGGACAGTGAAGTGGATTCCCACTTTGAGACTAAGACATTGTCATGAGGTGTCTCTGGTGGCAGTGAGCCAGGTCACACATTTGTTTCTTTCAGTCTGACATAGATCCCAGCTCCTTATTTAGTGGGTTTAGTATCCACCGACTTTGCCTCCTGTAGTTCAGCAGTAAGTTTTTCCCCTCTTCCCCTCCCTCTCCTACTGTTTTCACTCATTTAATTCCTCAAAGCACTTCTAAGAAGCCGTTCATCTGGGAAGTATCACCCAAAACAAAGCTCTATTGTGTACGCTTGGTCAAAGCAAGATAAGAGCTTCCCAGCTACAGGGGAGTGAAGGTGCTTCTTCAGGTGTTGGCAGGTCTCACAGAGCTGAGTGTTTGGGATGTGTCAACACACCAGCCGGGATTTGCATAGGTACAATATCCCTCTTCACTTCCTGGCACCCTGGAAACTGTTGTGTTAGTTCGATGTTTTGGCCTGGTAACCAGCGTCACATGATTGACTTTGTTTCTTCCCTTTTTCTGTTCAGAGAAAATATGCATTTTATGCTTTGTCAGCAGACGGCAGGGCAGAGCTCACCCTTCAGAGTGTCCCACTCCTGGGAGCTCTGGCAGCTGACGGCTGTGTCTACTCTGCACAAAGAGCTCGTGTCCAGCACATTCAGCACAGGAAACAAAAGGTTTTCCACTGAGTTCTCTACTAACCTATGTGTTGTGAGAGACACTTGGCTGTCTTTTTACCCAAAAGCTTTGTCCTTAGTAAAATCTGAAGATGTTGCAAGTTTTGTCTGATCCTTGAGGAACAGACAAACTGCTGGACATCTGGAAATCCTGGACACAAGCACCATGTTGGCACAGCTCAGCCCTAAGGCACATGCTGAGCAAGACCAGTGATCCCAGGGACACAGCTGAACATGTGCCACGCAGTCCCTCGGTGTATGGGCTGTAAAGCTTGTGCTTTCCAAAATCTCTGGATTTGGTGCATGTTTTGAGGACATCTCTGCAGCATAGGCACTGGTGGGCTCAGGATTCTAGCAAATGGCCCAAAGATTTACATGGTATGCTGGGAAGCTGAACTTGATGCTTCAGAGGCTGATCTGCCAGCTTGTGCCCACCATGCACTATGAGAGTGTAGTCAGGACTTAGTGAATGTGAGGAATTTTGGAGTTTGATGGATAAAGTCTTGTCTAGTGGCTCAAAGTAGTGGGCTGGTTTGCAGGTATAAGGGAGGTGTTTTCCTGCATGTTTCTAGAGGATACCTAGGATTCCACAAGGCAGGCATGGCAGCAGAGACACAGATTAAGTTCTCAGTGCCCCTAAGTCCCACCTGTCTTCCAGGGAAATAATACTCTTCTCTTGGGAACCCAGAATTATTCAACCAAATTGTTTGGAAATCTTCAGCATAAAAATCTTTATGCAAATGACAGACAAAAAAAGGTCTTAATGAACCTGACCTGCAAGTTGCCTTTACTCAAACTCTCCGTGCCCATCATCTTGTCTGGAAAAGGAAGGTATTGCATTCACATGCTGGATTTTAAATGCTCACCGTACGCTGCACTGTTTGTTTTATTTCTCCAGTCAGCGTTCAGAGGTTCTTCTTCTTATGCTTATTTACTGTAAAGCAGAGAAAGCCAGGGAAAATGATCTCCAAAGCAAATAGAGCCATGTTTCCATTTGGGAAAACTTAGAGGGAAAGCGCGTGTAGCTAAGCAACAATGCATGATGGTAAATGGGTCATTTTCCAAGGCATGAATTGCATGTGGATAACTGCAAGGAAAACAGCCCTGGCCAACACACTGCCGACACTTGAGTTCTTGGCCTAAGTGATTAATAAGAAATGAGAGGACTTTTCAATACCCTCGAGAGCTCCCTGCGTTGTTATGGGAGTTTTTCTCCTGCTTTCCATCTCCACCCAAAATCTGGGGTGGGAAGTCTCCATTCCTGCAGCTGTGCAGAGCTCCAAGTATGGATGTGCTGCAGTGAGGCTCCCTAGACACAGAGAAATTGATAAGTCAGTCCCATCAAATCTCAGGGAAAGGGATGGGGGCAAAGGACTTGCAAGGCAGGACTGGGGACTCAGCCATGAGAAACTTCCTTCTGTTTTGGGCCAGAGGGAAACTAGCATTCCCTGGTGCATTCGGTTGCAACCTGCAACTGAAGGTTGATCTCAGCTTCCTCTAGCATTGCCCAAGGGTGGCTATGTTGACTTTCACTCCCTCCAAAACCAGATGATCTCCACTGTAAGGAAAGGGAGGAGGCTCCTACATGTTGTGGACTTATGAAGGTACTGCTACCAGGATAATACTGGCAGAGGGATGGTAAAATTAGTGTTTGGGAGGCCAGGAATGGAAGACTTTGCTGGAAGATAAATAGGTGATGCCACATTGCGCTGGGGGCATGTCCATGTCACCTAGCTGCAGCATCATGGGGGGCATGCTTTGCTCAGCCAAAGGTGAACAGTTAGGAAACGCTTCAGCTTTACATCCTACAGTAGGGAAATTATTGTGCTGGGGTTTTTTTTTTCATAATAATAACAAATCTACAGAGTTCAAGCTTTGTTTTGCGGAAGTGAAAATCCTCTGGGCCTTTCAGAAGTACTCTTACCGGGAATGGTGCCACCTTCAAACCCATGTGGGTAATCCAGAAGGTCACCAAGTGGGATGTCAGCAGAGCAGGGCTGAGACCTCGCTTTTCCTAGAGGTGCTGTTGATTTCCTCTTCCTGCTGCTTGCATCACTGTCTGGGATAAGAACATACACTACCATGTTTATTAAAAAGAGTTACTGCAGGAAGGTATTTGGATTATTTCTTCCCTCCATGAATAAAGTTCTACAGTACCTCTTAAAATCAGACCTGAGGAATTTACAGAGTGGTTATTGTACATTCCTTGGGGGGGGGGGGGGCAAATCTAAGCAAGTAGTTCCAGTGCATTAAAGCAATGAATAGAGGAAGTGAAAAATATTTTAAATTCCTATACAGTGTTACATTTTCAAAGTGTCCTGATTTAGGACATTAGAATCAGGGAAGGAGCTTTTCCCACTCTCTTTTATCCCCCTTCTAATTTCTCTGAATTTGTTACAAGTCTCCTTCCATTTTGCTCACCATTTCCAAGCAACAAAATAGAGAAAGGCCTGGAACGATGACAGAGATGCGAAGTGCACAAAGGGACCAGAGTGTGGTCCGATAATTCTGTAATTGGAGCTGCTCGAGGCAAAATTTTTTTCAAGCCAGTGTAAATGGGGATCGCTGAAACCCTTAACAATCGGACTGTCAGGCTGCTTCTTTAATGGATTGCTCTGTTTAACTCTCTCTGTTTGTCACTGGCAAGATGACAAGAGAAATTAGTGTACTGGAAAATATAAGGTAACTGGCAGTTCCCCAGCCCGGTTCCACAGCCCCGCAGACCCCGGGGTGCTGCAGCGCTAGAGCCCGGCTCACCGGCTGCTCTCCTTCCTCTGCGGAGGAGGAGGAGGAGGAGGGGAGCTTACAACCTCCTGCCCTTCCTAGGGGTTGGGAGACCTGCAAAAATACCCCGTGGCTCCGGGACTGACCTAGTGATGAGCATGTGGAGAGCAGCGGTGCCCCCATGGCTGGCTGCACGCCAGGACTGGGGTGGGGAGAGCACCGAAATGTCCTCCCAAGCCGCAAACCTTTCATCAGCTGCTTTGTCGCCTGCTTTTACACCACGCATACACTTTTTAAAGCGCTGCAGGTTAATGTCAGTTTTCTGGGAGCATTAAAAGATGCTTTCAGCGTGTGTGTGAGTGTGCGTGAGCACATGTGAGTGCGTGCAAGGGTGCACAGCTTTGGAGATGCTCCGACACCTCCATTGTCTGCAGCCAGGCCCTGAAACTTGGCAGCAACGATGCCCCGAGGCTAGAGATGTACCTTTCACTTTTCCCATGAAATTCCATTTTGGTTTGGCTGAGTTATAAAAAAAAAAAAAAAAAAAAAGTTTGAAAATCACCATTTCCCTTCTGCTGCCTGCATTCCTCAGGAAAACTTTGGCAGCCTGTCAAAACAATAACTGAACGTGAACTTTCTGAAGAGCTGGCCCGGTGCTGTCTGCCAAAGCAGCAATTCAGCACAGCTCAGTGCGGCGTGCCCTTTCCCTCACCCCCCCGTGCCCACCCCCTCCTCCACCCCGGGCACCCTCCAGGTGCAGATGTGTCCACCCCAAACACCCATGTGCAGAGCACAGGGTTGGCATCCACTGTCCAGCTGCAAAAGCCACACACACTTCCTCTCCCCTTGCAGGAGAGCAGCTCTCTGCTTCCATCCCAGACCGTTACTCCTGCAATTTTTTGGGCAGAAGCCTCTGGAGCAGTGAGGAAAGGCCAGTCCAAGCCTTGCTGAGGAATACCTTAGGTCCAGCTGCAACAACCTACATTGTAGACATTTATTTAAAAGATCTTTCTCTTTATTTTTTTAAAAATGTTATTTCCTATGTTAAAAGAATGTTGTTTACAATGCAAAGCCAAGTGCTTTTAAGTTAGGAAATGCCTAATGTATGATTCCTCACAAGCTCAGCTCTATGTGCATGCCTTGTGTTCCAACCTTTATGGACATGAGCCCTTATTTCAAACTCTTTCCTTACCCAGCAGACAGGGGAGGGAAAAGGGCACAAGCTGCTCTCACTGCCGTAAATAAGACACTTCCTAACACTGAAGTGTTTCATTTGAAAGTTTTTTGCAGACCGCATATTATTCTTTAATACAGGTTTTTAATGCAATGTATAATTTTCAAACCAAAGCCCCCGACTTCGGCACACTTGCCAGAGTTTTCTTCACCACAGAAATGTGGCCGCATCTGGGGTGGAGTGAAGCAACTGTTTTGCAGCCTGTTAGGACATAAAATGACTATAAAACAGAGAGAGAAAGCACAGTCCTTGTTAAAAACACCCATTACATTTCACATGAAGGTTCTGGAGGATGCAGGGAAGCAAACTGCTGCTGCTTCACCCCTGCAGGGATTAATACTCTTAATCTGTGGCAAAAGTTTTGTGGTCTCTGTGGTACTTTTGGGGCTCAGACTGTACAGCTGAAGGGGAAGATGGTGCTTGGACTGTCCCCGTGGTTCAGAAAGGCAGGATGAACCTCTGCCATTCCCAACCCCTCTTCTGCCAGCAAACCTTGGGGTTGGTTTCTGATTTACTGAGCCACACTGAGACCCCAGAAGCAGCATCTGAGCCAAAGCAGACAAACCCTCACAACTTCCCTCGTCTCCTCATCGCCAGGAGCTGAGAAACAGGCAGGGAGAATCTGCTAACTAAACCAAACTGCAATAACTAGTTGTTCTTTTTGTGCTGTTCCCTGCAAGGTGTGCCTGCTCCTGTAGGAAGCTGGCCACCAGTCACAGCACATCGTCCAAACAGTGTCTGTGCAGCAAAAGGCCAGTAATTTCATGTAGCATCTACTGATGGCCAGGGAGTTGTCCTTGCTGATGTGAATGCAGCCCTACCTTCTCCAAGCTCCCCTCCAGCAGGCCCTGAGCTTGTGTTAACAGTGCAGCTAATATCTGAATCTCAGGAGTGGTTAGGAGTCTCCAGCCCGCCCCAAAAGTCTCTCATCATTTTCTGCATTTGGCTGGCAGCACTGTGGATCCAGCCCCCCTCCCTCTTGCAGCCCTCCAACTATAAAAGCCTGTTGTGGCCTACATTCAGCTGTCGGATATCACATTATCATGGCTCGGCAAAGAGGAAACCAAGCAGTTTGGCACAAATGGCTTTTCTGTGTTCAGTCTGTTCCACTGCAGGTCTGTTCAGCTCCTCCTGAAGCACATGGAAGTGCTCAAAACTTCAATATTTAATCTTGCCTTGAAATGCAAATTGTCAGATCCAAGGAAAGGAAAGTGAGCAAATGCACAGCCGTCGACATGAGATGTCAGGACGTTGGGAAGGCAGCAGGCACTCAGCTCCCTTCTTGTCTTTCAGCTTCAGTGTGGGGCACCAGGACCTCTCCTCCAGCACTCTGACCACCATTATTTTGTGTCAGTGTTTGAATGTAGCTTTTTTCATCTTGGGGTGATGTACTGGGTTTGCATGGCCTGGTTTTGGCAGTGGGAGCACTCCCAGACCTTGAGCATCCCTGAGCCCTCGGTGTGCTCCTGGTTTTGTCTCTGCTCTCCGATGTTCACACCTTGTGCCTGTGAGAAAGGCACAAGGAGAGGGGGTTTAGCAGCGTGTAAGGCAGCAGATGTGCCTCCCTCTCCCCCCTGGGCACACACAAATGCACACCATGCTCATCCCTGGTGCAAGGCAGGCAGTGTGGTAGGAAAGGGAGCACCCTCTATGTGTGTTTTTGAAGCCAAGCAATCTCGGGTAAATTATAAGCACAGTTTTGAGAAATAAAAACACATTAATATTCTGTTCTCTCAAGGCATTATCCTACTGTTTACCATTACACACAATCCTCTGCCTTAAATTGCATCTTTGATTAAAGGAGCAATGAGAGAAACCAGTGCTAATAACAAAATGTATTCTGCTTTAAATCACTAAAGTGAAAACATCAATAAGCTGTAACCATCAGTGCCGCCATGAAAATGAAGGCAACCACCATGGGAAACAGCAAGGATGAAATCCACTTTGCCAGCATAAAAGCCAAGTAATTAGGTCTTATGTGGGTGGAACTTATAATGAGGTGCAGGAAGGGGGAAAATGAATTTCAACCTGAGTCTGCCTCCTTCCCTCTCTCTGCCACAGCTGCTTATCTAAGTTTGGGGGCTGCCATAGGGATCACAGCCCCATTTTTTAGCTGTGCAGGGCCTGCAAAGCAGCATCCATTTCTCCACCCCCACCCAGGCCCGACCCTTGTGGGATGCCCCACACCTTGCCAGTGGGCAGCCTGGTGCACAAAGCACCAAGTTAAATTTCACTGCGGGAGCCAGCTGTGCTCCCAAGGAGGGCATTTCCCTTTGAAGAAGCTGGAGCTGATACATGGTATCAGCTCAATAATTTAATTTAAAAATTAGAAAAAGGAATAATATCTGGTTATCGTGGATTAATCAGAGTTTGTGGATGGGTTTATAAAATTAATTTATGTGCAGTGAGTGACTTGAATCAAAGCCCTGTGCTTTTCTGCAGCCATCCATCCCTCAAGGAGCTCTGTTCCTGGAGCAGGCTGCTCTAAATTGCTTGCTGTGGAAGTTGTGATACATCAGCAAACTTCAGATCTCCCCTCATACTCTTCCATCGGGTACAGCCTTTCAGTTATTCAATGTCGCAGTCACCCTAAGGTTCAGCCAAGCCAGGAGGGTGTTTTCAGGAGCTGCTACCTAATGCCAGAGCAGGACAAATTATTCGTCACTTGCTCTTCTATGCTTTGAAGTGCAAATAAAGCAGACACCTTCGGTGTTGGATTTTCCAACATTCTCTGAGATTTCCACAGCAGATCAAGGAGTTGTTCATCCTTGTGCCTCTGACACTGGTTGGGAGTTCTCGGGAAAGGACTTTTCCTTAATTTCTCAGCAGCAGCGTTTCTCTAAGGATGCTGTGCCGCGCCAAAACCGCGGCTGAGTGCCGAGCTGGCTGCACTTCTGCCTCCCGCCGGTGCCTGCGGGCTGTGGCTGCCCATCGGGCTGTGGCTGCCAGGCAGGCTGAGGTTCCATTTCGGGTGTGTTTGCAGCTCAGCCTTATCCCAGACCTGGTGAGAGACAGACATCCAGTTTGGTGCCTTTCCCTGTGGTCTTTTTGTTTTGTTTTGTTTTTTCCCCCCCGCTGGTTATGTCACTAGAAAGCGCCTCGGGTTTTTCTCGAGGGTCACGCTCGCTGGTTATGGTGCCCTCTGAGATGGGCAGGTTATAACGCAGATTACACACAGCAGGCAGCTGCCAGGGCCCTGCACAGAAGGGAGGAGAGCCAGCGTTTGTGGCCGGTGCAGCGGCTGAGGGGTCAGCCGGGACGGCTCCCGCCGGGGAAGTGGCCAGCGGCTCTACCTTCAGAGGGTCCCCGGTGCCCGGGTCTCCCACAAGCCTCACCCATCGCCACACGGCGGCCGGCCCGGGCTGGAGGGTGCCAGGTAGCCCCGGTGCTGCGGCGCACGGGCTCGGGGCGGGGGCAGCCCCGCCGGCGATGGGGACAGGAGGAGTTTCCCGGGGCCAGCGCTGGAGCTGCGGGGCCGGGACGCGGGGCCGGTCACCCCGCGCCCCGAACCCCGCTCTCGCCCCAGCGCTCCCCTTCTTTTGTCCCGCTTAGTAACCGGCGCTCGCGGCCAATCGCCATCGAGCCGGCCGGCCCCGCCGCGCGCCGATTGGCTGAGCCGCCCGCAGGCCTCTGCCAATCCCGGCGCCCGCTGCTCCCTCAGACAAAGGCAGCAGCTCTGGCAACTGCGCTCCGCTCCCCCCGCCCCCCGCGCGTGCTCCGCGGCGGCGGCCCCTTGGCGGCCGGCCAGCCAGCGGACCTACCACCGCCACCGCGCGCCTCAGCACGGGGGGGGGCACTGCGAACAGGCGTCGAGAAAAGTGGCGAAAGCGAGCCGGATAAAAGTTAGAAAAGGGGGAAAGCAGACGTTTATTCTATACTAATCTTTATGTGTGCGTCCGCCTCGCCAGCGCAAAGAGACATTTTTCCCTTTATGTCTTAATTTTTTTGCTCACCCCTCACTCCGCCTCGTGGAAGCGCCCGCTCACGCACACCCCCGTTCACCTCCAAGGGGTTAAAGAGCCGGCGCGAAGCCCCGCCCCCTGGCGCCGGGGGGGCGTGGCCCGCTCCCCGGCTAGAGGCGGGTGGCGGCGGCCGGGCCCCTCAGAGCCGCTTAAAATGTCACCGAGCGCGGCCGCCCCGAGCCCGGCCCCGCCGCCCGCCGCCGCCGCCCGCCGCCCCGCGCCGCCAGCAGGGCACGGCGGGCCCCGCCGCGGGCCGCCCGCCCGCCGCTGAGCCCCGCGCAGCCAGCCCCGCCGGCGCGCTCCCACCGCGGGCGCAGCCCCGCTCGGGCTCCGCGCCGCCCGTATTGTTGCCCGCCGCCGCTGCCTCCTTGCGCGTCCTCCGCCGGCGGATAGAATTCATCCAGAGACTGAAATCGCCCCTTTTTAGCCGCTGCTTCCCACCACCATCGCCCGGCTTTCCTGTGGGGGGCTTGTTTGGCTTGTGTTTTAAAAATACCCCGAAAACGGCGATTTTTAGAAAGAATTCAGGAAAGTGGCTTTCCTGTGGAAAGGTGTCTTTTTTAAACAAAAAGAAGCACTCTCTCTATATATTATTATATATATTGCTACCTACCTTTAGTTCCTGTAGGGCAGCTGCTGAGGTGACTTGCGTGAAGGCTTAAATTTAATTTTGCGATTTTAAATTTTTTTTTTTTTTTTTTTTTTTTTGAGAAGTGTTATTTTACAGCGAGGTGAATTCTTCTCGGCTTTCTTTTTTTTTTCCTTTATTTCTTTTATCCCTCCCCCTTTTTTTTTTTTTTTTTTTTTTCCCTTCACCTCTCGATTAAAAGCCGAGCTATCCAACCTCTTATTTCTAACCCTACCGGGACTTGGCTGTCGCGATGTACAACACGTTGTGGGATATGGACCGCGATGACACGGACTGGAGGGAAGTGATGATGCCCTATTCCACTGAGCTGATATTTTACATTGAAATGGACCCTCCAGGTAGGGAGCCGAAGCCTGCGAGCTGGCCCCGCACCCCTGGCAGCGGGTCGGGGACTGCCGTCCATCCCTGCCCTCCCTCCTCCTGCAGACTTTTCCCTTTTAGAATAAAAGGGGGAGGGGGGTGAAAATTAATATCTGTAGTTTAACTTTGTGTAAACTTCCCAGGGACTTGAGCCCGCTGTCTCCTGGGCAAAAGTATTTTAATACTGGGGGGTTTTTTTTGTGTGTGGGGGAGGTGGGAGGAGAAGAGCAATTGATGGTGCCTTTTGGGAGATGAAAGGAGGCAGGAGGAGGAGTGCTTCTCGCAGCCCCTCTCCCGTGTCTCCTTTTTTGAAAACCTTTATTGAAAAGCGTATATTTCGGCTGTATTCGCTCCTAGTGGAGCGCTTTTATTATCCTCTTCACCTGTGTGCCTTTATGTGCCTGTAACGCTTTGATGGTGGTGATTTACCCACCTCCATTCAGTTCCAGTTTAATCGCTTTTACAGTCTCCAATACCCTTTTCTCCCCAGCTCCCTTCCAGCAGTGACAGATGAGGTGTGTGTTGTCTCTGGGTTTTGGTGATGGGGGGATAATATTTGGGAACAGGCTGGAATCCATCCCTGGAGGCACAGTTACTTTGATAACACTTAATAACCTTGTTCAAAAGGATTTGATTCACTTTTTCTTCCCTCCCCCCTCCATGGATTGCTAGTGCTGAAAATGGGGAGATGTATTATCCCTTGCTTGCCTGGAGTTTTTAGATGGGGCAGAAAGTTTCTTTTGTGTCTGAAGAGGGGAGGGAAGGCTTGTGAGGAGGAGAGGCTGAGTCTTTCTTTGGCAAATGAATTAAAGTAAGCATAGAGGAGTACTGGTGAAACTGTATCTATACCTGTAAGAGTCATACAGGCTGAAGCAGTAAAGTGTTTGAAGGGCCTTTATCTTCTCAGGTCTGTGATCTGTAGAGCCAGAAGGCACAGTAAAATATGCACCAAAAGTCTTAGCCTGCAGAGAAATTGATAGCAAATAAGTAATTCCAAGTGCTGTCTTTTATGGGGTGCATACTTTCAGAATGTGCTTTTCAACCTGTGCCTGAATCGTGGCATGTATCTGCAAGTGTGGTTTATTCTCTTTGTTTCAGCACAGTGATCTGTATTTTTCTCTCTGGAGGTATGTGGTACTTTAATTAAAATGGGAGGAGGTGATCATCCTGAGATTTTTGGATCTCAAGGACCTGTACTTGCTTCTTTTGGTAATTCTGGCACTTTAAAAATTGGACAGATCTCTCAAACACACAGCACTGGTCACTACTCATTAAATTCTTGCATAGCTGACACTATTATTAGATGTTACTCCTGAAAGCCTAAAGTTCAATCAAATCACTTTGCTTTTGTGAATTTTAAAGGATATCTTTCTTGTAAATGCTTTTGATTTTTAACTATTCACGAGGTAAGTATTTGTGTGTGCTTGTATCAAATGAACAAAAACCCAAGTCCCATTGTAGGTGACTTAAAGCAATTAGTGTGGGGCTTTTATTTAAAAAAAAATAACGCCCCTTGAATGGGTTAGTACAAGGAGGCTACTAAAAGGGGCTGGACAAAATGAACTGGTTAGAAACCCAACTTTCCAGTGTTTCTGCAAGAATTTGGCCATGTAAAATTCTTACAAAGACTGTCAAAGTTTACATTAAGAAGATTTCTTCTATCATTAATAATGCCAATGCTTCCATCACTGGAGCCCTCTTGTCAGGGATCAAGGATCTGCACAGTCCAAACACCAGTTAGCAAAAGGACTTCATGTTACAGGCTGATCCCTGAAGTGTTCAGTAACTTTATCTTTCATATTTTTAAACTAGACGAGCCAGAGCTGGAAATGATGCATGGGATAATCCCCATGTGTATGTCCTGATTTTGTGGAACTGTAACTTTTAAATTGCAGGGGGAGGGAGGGAGAGTGTGGCAGATGTGGGTCTGCTTTCTCCCTGTCCAGAGGCAGGGTCAGAAAGCGTTTTCTGGCCTGGGATGATAGGTCATCCCTAAGGGGGGTGTGGAGGAATTTATTTGTGGAAGGCTTAAACATTCAGCGTGCCTTGGGATAAAGTCACTGCCTTTGCACCCGGTAACAAGCACAGCTCCATTTGGCCCGCTTCCAACAAAAATTTGTGAAGGTTTTCGGTGCAGCGTTCCTGGTGCGGTGACCGGAGATCCTGGGGGGCTGTGTGGTGGCAGCGCTCCCCTGGGAGCAGGGGTGTGCAGCCCCCCCAGAACAGCGATGTGCAGCCCCCAGAACAGCAATGTGCAGCCCCCAGAACAGCGATGTGCAGCCCCCAGAACAGCGATGTACAGCCCCCAAAGCTGCCGAGGCAGCCGGAGCGCTCCTTTGTTCCCACAACTTGAGCCGAGACATCCCCGGTTGGGTTTTGTGCCGCAGCACCGGGCACTGGCGGATCCCGGGAGCCAAGTGTCTGGGCTCACGCATGACTGCCCCTGATTACATTTTACTGCATCTAAACTTGAGGCAGAAGACAAAAGCAAGGTGAACATAATGTGCGGTGTCACCCGTAACCTCCGAGCTGAGGGTGGGGATACTGCTTCTCGTTAAGGGCCGGTAGACCTTTAATTTATCTTGGCAGGCCGTCTTAATACCCACCTTAGCCTTGCCCAATAATAATGCAGAAATAAAATCTGGTGATGGCAGGCAGCCTGCAGCACAGCCGGAGCTTCTGTCAGGCCTCAGTGCACCTGCACCAGCTTATCAGTGTGCTTGTGTTTGCTGTTCGGGGCTGTAGGTGTAAATGGATGTTCAGAGCAGGTCCTGGAGCCTCTCTGCTACAAGGTTTGCTCTAAAGTTCAGAATAAAAGTAATAATGCCTCTCTCTCACTTGAGTTTTTCTCAACTTGAGCAGAGGCAGTCGGGTAACAAGGAACTGCAAGCTTTCTGCTAGGCTAAACATAGGAGTGGGACATAGGAGTTTTCCCAAACAGTGGTGGAACTAGGGATGCAGCTCTGCCAGCGTCACAAAGCAGAATTCAGAGCAGTACAACTAACACAGGAACCGCAGTGGTGACAACCAAGAGGGTGACTCCTGTTGCCTCATGCTTTTTACTCCTGCTTACATTTTATTTTGCATTTATACATGCATCACTGGCATAAGGGAGGATCTCTTTATGGCAAATAATACTACATGCAGCCAGTAACTTTCAGTATCTAAAGACACAACTGGGGCCATCACTTGCATACAGCTAACATAACAGCTTCTCAACTTTGTGATGATGGATTAAGTTAAAATATTGTGGCTGTAGCAGCATCATGTGCTGGCTCTGGCATTAGGAAACTGTCAGGGGTTCACTCATATGTTTGTTGTTGCTGTGGGTCTTGCTATGTTAAAAGACAAGAAAATAAATTCTGGGTTGAATTTAGTTTATTTGACAACAGTAGTTCAGGTCTGCAAAAAGTTGTTACTGCCAGAAGTTTTTGAACAGAGGATTTCAAATTGACTGCAAAAGTTGTCAGAGTATTGAAAGCTCAACTACCTATGTACTGCCTCACTTAAACTTAGAAGGGCTAAGTAATGTCTTTCCCCCTGTAGATCTGGGATACATTATCAGTTGTGATGGTGATAAAATGTGTAATCACTGAATACATTTTGTCACAGTTGGATGAAAATCAGTAAGAGTGGTCTGCTGGGATTTCTGATACAGATGTCAGCAAAGATATTGGGCTCAACTACAAATTAGAGTTTAGTTTCCTTTGTGTGGGTTATGAAGAAAACCACAAGTTTAAGGCAGGCTTCCTAGTGCAGAATGGGCCTGTCTATGAACAGATAGTACAATAACTCTTTGACCTAAAGCTATATGGAAGCTACCTGTTTGAACCCTGAAATATGACCAGCTACATTCATAACTTGATCCAGCTGTCTTTTTCAAGAACAGTACTTTGTCTTGCCTCATATGCTGTAACAATGCTGTTGCTACAAAATTTTTCAATATTTAAGCAGGGGGAGTAATAATTTGTTATTTAGTTTAGTCTGCTTTGTAGAAGCAGCACTGCCATTGTATGAGTAAAGTAAGTATTCCAAGTATTCAAGGGAAAGACTGTATTTATTCATTATAGTTTCTATTTTCATATATAATTTGACAACCCTTATTTTAGGGGAGCAATAACTGTAATTGTAATTTGGAAAACACAGGGTTCCAAGCTCAAGGGCAGTGTTTACTGGGATACCAGGTGTGCTCTATCATTATCAGTGTTACAGTGGAAACTGAATGTGGCTTCTCAAATTGGGTTTGTGATACACAGTAGCCAGATGTAGGTGAACACTTCCTGTCTATGCCTGAATAGTTTTCCAGTGGGAGAACAGATGCAAATTTGAATAGCTTTGTCAGTGTTGTCCTTCAGCTTATCTGACTCCAGAGGCTTATCAAAGAAAAGTTCTGGTTTTGCACATCTTAAAAAAGAAATAAAAATAGCCCTACTAGTGCATGTAATCAAAACAGCAGCACTGTAACTTCAACTGTCTTTTTGTGCAAATTTAAATCATGCTGGAAATCATATTTTAAAAAAGTAGATGTTTGGGATTAAGAGTTTCCCTGTTACAGAAGGGAAGTTTGTGCAGGCTAATTTGGGGTAGAGCAGGGAGTAAATAAGACTCATTCACTGTATTCTGCATATCTGGGAAAATTGTTTGGATTAGAGTCTCAGCTTCTATGAGAGCAGTGGTGTGAAATGCTTGTATTCTGTTCTTGTTTCACCTGGAGTTCTCTACTGGCCTTTTTATTTAATTATTTCTGTAACCATTCTTTTATTTCTGATTACATTTTTATGCTTGCTTCTGCATTCCTTGCATTTTATTTTCTTTTTGATGGCTCTAACTGTTAAAGAATATCACTCATCAGTTTTCAATTAAATACATGACCACAAAAAATAGCACCATTAATAGAAAGTGAAATGCTGTCTTCCTTGAGATGAGAGATCCTGCCTTAAAAGGCTGACATTTGTGTTTATTACTAGGTTTTCAGTTTATGTAGAAATAGTTGGGGAAGCAGAACTTTCTAAAAGGAGTTTTTCAGTTCTGTGTTCTTAAAGCTATGGGTTTATGCAAACTAAAACATGAGGGAACATTCTGAGAAGAAACAAAGCTCTTCAATGTGTGTTTTTGCAGCAAATGTTATTTCTGCAATTGTTGTTCCAAGCAGTTTTGTATATTGCATTATTCCTGTACCTGACAGTCTCACATGTTTAAAAGGAAAAGACTCTTCCTGGAGTTTTCTGTGGGGCTATTGCTTTCCCAAGCAGTAGAGCTGACTTCTGTCTTTGCCATTGCCTGCATGATTATCTTACTCCAGACTGAAGCTGTTTGTGCTTATCTTTGCTCTACAGCTTGGGAAAACAGAGGCATAGCTGGTCATACACATCTGCACCCAGGACTGAACACAGTTGGGTGCCTTACATCACCTCATGTTGGTTGTTTAGTGAGTCACTTTTTAGGCAGAGAACTAGAGAAGAGTAAAGAATACTTTTATCAGCATGCCCTGTGTGTTTTAAAGCTTAGGCTTTATTATTGTCAGAAAGACTGTTAACTGTGTTGAAACAGGTTGCTGTAAAACTTCAGTCCCATTAAAGCCATAGGTGTGTTCTAGCTGGATTTTTTGAAAAACTCATTTTTGTAAAGTAGGTTGCTGAGTAATGCTTAAGGAACAATCTCTGTTCATGTACTAAGTGCCCCTATGGAAATGAGTCAGATTGTCTTTTTTTCTTCCGCTTTTTATCACATTTCTTCTGACAGGTTAAAGTCTGCACAATAGCTAAGTAAGCGAGAATTTGCTTCTCCACATAATACAAACTACAGCACTGAGCTGGTGCTCTGTCCCCAAACAGTGTGAGTGGATGTAACTTCTTTTGAAGATATTTTCATTGTCCTTCATGTTTGCTGTGTCCTCCACTCAACAGACAAAGATACTGCAATGTTCCAGTAAATATATTACAGTATCTTAAGTTTTTCTAGTTCTGAAGAAAAAAAATGTCTATATACAGGGAGCTTTACAAGGATTCATACAGTAAAAAAAAAAAAAAAGGCAAAGGGCAGGTGGTGCCTCTTGTAAACCTTTCCAAAAAGGACTCCAGCTGCCCTGCTGAACACCAACGAGCTGCCTGGTGAATCCTGATGCCGAAGCACAATGAGCTCTGAAGCTTTCCTCTGGCTGAACAGGATCCAGGATCTTCACTGACTTTGAGTACAGCAGCACACTCAAGATGGATGCCTTCCATCCAGAGCACTTTGAAAAAGGAGATGAAATACTTCAGCTGCTTCAGCCTGTGACTGCTTCCAGCATTCACCCAGAGTCTACTAGTTTTTGTGATTTTAGTGGTAGTTCATAGGAATGTTACTTCTAAAGGAAGATAGTCCTGAGGATGACAAATAGTTACCTGGAAATGGCTTCAAAAACATCACATTTCTCTGCACAAAAGTTGGTGGGTTTGGAAGAATTGTAAAAATACCAATCTACTCCTTAATATTGTTTATTCCTTTGCTACAGAAAAACTTTACTATTGATTCAGTGTCACTTTGTGACTTGTACTTCAGGTCAGTTTTCTCCTTCCAAACATAATCCTTTCCTTTTTTTTTTTTCCTTTTCCTTTCCTAACTCTCTGTTGGTTTCTTCTAATCCCTGAAAGAAGAATACTGGAGCCAATTTTTTAGGTTTTTACCTTCTGTAGCCTCATCCTAGCTTTGTCCCTGGAGCCCCTAAAATCTGATGCTGCACACAATCATATTTTCTTTTGGAGGAATTATTTCCTTCCTTGCATGCCTCCCCTTAAAAAACCCAAACAAAACCCCTGAAAGCACAGCTGCTGCAGTGGAGTTCAAGAAAATTTGCTGTAATGGGGGGAAACTTGGCTCACTGTTGACATGTGGGGCTTTCTGAGTGTGAGCAGTAGGGCTTGCACTCAACACCTGTCCCAGGAAAATGTCTTAGAGATAAAATGGATGAGAAGTTCATTGATAATATTGAACTTGAGCCTGTAAGTTCTGTCTGTTACAACCTGAATTTGTACATTGCAACTGAATTTCCCGGGCTGTTTCTGTGCTGTGTCCAGTACTCCTGCTGCTCTGCCCTGTGTAGTTGTCCTGAGGACATTATCAGAATCTAAATTGTTGGCCCCCAAGGAACTGCTCCCAAGTGTCCAATTAGAAGTCTTTGGTGGTTTTGGCTTCGTTACCCTGATTTATCTCCTATCTCCAAGAGTGCCTCTTGAAGGATACAAGGCAGCTTGAATCAAGGAGATGAGTGTTTAAGATCCTTTCAGTTTTGAAGGGTACAGCCCAGTCTCACTGATAAGTTTTGGGGCAGTGAGAGAAGTCAAGCTGCTGCTCTGAAATGGATTTAATTAAAATACTTTTAGGATCACCATGTACTGAGTAAGGATATGAAATCTAAGCATGAGCAATGGCCAGGCTTGACTCTTCCATGTCTGCTCTGAACCTCTCCTTTTGCTGGAGGCACTTTGTGGGATCCCATGGATAGGGACTTCTGCCTCAGTGGCACTTCCTTCAAGATCAAGGTTCTTAAAAATGATGACTCATGACAAAGTGTACAGCAGATTCCCTCTGAATACTTTTTTACCTTCAAATTTCTTCTGGAGTCTTGATTTAGAAATGCACCTTTTGATCTTGATTTGGATGGCTCACTCTTAGCAATTTAGGTGGTGTTGAAATATTTGTGCTTTGGTAACTAGAAAATGGTTTGACATAGTACAAGGACAGGTATTGTATGAGGAACAATTTTACATACTGCTCTGAAAGATTGGAGCTAGTGGTAAGCTGAAATAAAATGCTGCTTAGAGCAGCAAGAATCGTATGCATTTGCAGCTGTATTATTATTTTTAAATAGCCTCTTGTGCAGCAAACTTCTCAGTAGCACCAGTTATTTCTGTGAATTGGATCCCCTGTGAGGTTTGTACCTGACATCTGGATGGATGATTAGTCTTTGAAATACCTGGGGAAAACAGCCCTGAGCTGTTTTGATTTAACTTATTTATTATTTAAAATTAGTTATTATTTAAAAGATCTTTTTATTTTGACTTTGGTATGTGTCCTAGCCATAGCTGTCACTGCTTGGGCCTGACTTCATTCCATCTCTTCTACAATGAAAAGCCAGTTCTTCGTTCTCAATCACTGTAGTTCTTTGCTTATTCTGAATTTTGTGTTTTCCTTGCTCTTGTCAGAAAATCTATTCCTGCATATTGAGCAAAGAGTATTTTTAATAGTGTTCTAAAGACTCTGCCTGTGGAGGATTAGAAAACATGCTATGGTATTTCTTCTGTGAAGGCAGATGAGGAAGTGCTTTACTTAGAAAGCAAAAAGGGAAACTTTAGCTCCTTGGACTTTACATTTACTTTTGCTGTATAGTCTTCTTGACCTGACATTTGATACTGTAAAGCACAATATTCTTGGTGAATATCTGAAATTTTCATGGCAATAAAATATCTGTCATGGACTTTCATCCAGAGTTGGCAAAAGCCTGGGGCTGCTCTTTACATGATAAAGTTATCCCTTCCTTGTGTGAGCCAGGCATGTGATGCTGGGTAGTGATAACCTTTGAGTGATGAAACATGGCAAAAGTTCTGAAACCTCTCCAGTTCATTAAGAGTGTGCTAATTATACCTGGTAGGTGAAAGAGGACCTATCCTTTTTATTCTCCTCATGTTAATTTTGGGACAGTCACCTCAACCCTATTGATCATGGAACCTCTGACATTGCTGTAGCTTTGCAGCAGTTACACTGGGCTCTGGGTTAGAAGGAAAAGGTTTTTTCATTGGGCAGTGAAAATAATTGGGAAGCTGAGGGGTTTTTTGGCTTTGAACCTTCATGCAAAGGCTGGAATGAAGGGGAAGAGCTGTGTTTTGGTACAGAAGTCAAAGATCCCCATGTCATTAATCTGACTGTGAGCATCTTCCTTTTCTTGTGTCTCAGCCCATGAAGTAATGCAAAGTAGTGAAAGATGCTTCTGAAATGCCCAAAGGAATGATAAATTTCATCCAGCCTCTTCACACAGTTGTCCCCTGTTCTGCAGGTGCCTCAGAACAGATAATTTTTTAACCTGTGCAGTAGCTGTGGATGCTCATGAGGAACAGAGTACAGCAGAAGCCTGTCAGGTTGTAGGAGGTAGAATGGTGATTGGGAAGTGTGGGAGAGAGCTAGATATCTAGGGAGTTTTCAAACAAAACAGATCTTTATCAAAAAAGCCAATTAATAAAAACTGAAATATTTCTTAAAGGTGTTGTTTTTTATGAAAGTTCATAGAAACATAAGCAAAGCTATAATGGGAGTGTTTTCATTGGAAGCCTGCCTGGCCTTCTGCCAACTTGTCTGCTGTTTTCTGTAATGAGATATTGAAAGACTTCAATTCTTTGAATATGTCTTACTCCTTGGCATCTGGCCTATTCTGGGGGAGGAGGGTGCAAATGTGAGCATGCCTGAGGTTCTGTGGCCAGCAATAATTCCATCAAGGCGCTTCCTTCCCCATTCCCAGAGCAGTTCTCTGTGCACATTAGCTGCCCTTTGAGGAAGGGCAGCTTCGAAGGGCGTCGGTGCTCAACGCTCTGCAAAAGGGGTCTTGGCAGGAGAGCTGAGATAATTTACCTGCCAGAGGTGGGAATGAGCTGCTGTCAGCAGGTGTGCACGACCCTCCTCTTTGTCAGCTGCAAAAGCTCTGCAGAAGCCTGTGCTTTTTTCACAGATATCTTTGAGGGGTTCTCATGCAGCAGGGACAAGTACAGGACTCCTGAGGGAGGGAAAGATTTTGAGGCTTTTCCTGAAATGTGTTAGAGAAATTGAGAAGAGTGTTTGAGAAATTGAGTAAGACAGCAGAGAGCAGTTAAAGATTGGGGTGAATTTTTCTCTTCAACAAAGCTAGCCTACATTTTCATTCCAAGTCTTCATCTATATCTCCAAAGGGAAAACCCTTCTCTCCTCGAGGACTATGTCATTAAAATGTTAGCTGGCCTAACCACAGATTACTTGCATGTTTCCATAGCAATGACACTTTGTAGAGCTTTATATTACACTTTGCAGGGTATCTACTGTACATCAGCCTTTTTGAAGCTGAGTAACTGTCTTGGAAATCCTCTGATCTGTTTTCTGCTTGTCACAATGTAGAGAGAGAGTAGATTGAGAGCATCAGAAAGAAGGCTAGTAAACAAGCCCATGAAAGTGCTGAGGGACTTAAAATTGACTTTATCAGAGTACTTGGTAGTTGTGATTATTTGTAACAGTAAGGTAGATGTAATGCTGCATTTAAACCTGCTATGCTCTTAAGTATCTGGTTTGAAGCTCTTGGAAAATACTGGAAGAAATAAATTGTGGGACCATTCTTAGACTAAGTAGCATCTGCCTTAAAAGTGAAAATTGGAGTTTAATTAACTGGCAGGTTAATTTTGTATGCAAATACTTTAGCCAGAGAAGAAACAGCCTGCTTGACTGGGTACTGCATGGAATATAGCACTTGGATAACTGAGGCATTTTTCTTTTTTAATCCTGAATCAGTGCCATTGAAAACCCTCACACACAGGACTCGGTGGCTCTTAGATCATTTAAACTTATAAAATTCTTTATTCAAAACCTGACTGGGGAATGTGTATATCTCATTGAAGTCACGGCCTACTTCCCTGCAGTTAAGTTCAGGACCAATATAGCCCAGGATTTTTTACGAGAGACTTTAAAAGAAAGACAGCGGCGTTGGACTTCAGACACTTGCCAGCTCTCCTGCCTGCCTGGGTGTTGGAGGCGCTTTGAATTTCAGAGAGTCAACGCAGCTATAGTCACGAGTCACCTTTACAAAAAACAATTCTGCACAGTCAAGAAAGCATCCCAAAACTACCTTTGGCAGAGCCCAGGCCATGGGCTTGTCTCTCCAAGGCTCTGCTCGGCAGCTGTGGGAGCAGCTCAGCTGAAGGTACCTGCTGGAAATGGCACAGCAGCCTTCAGGGCCTGACGTCAGCAACATCCGATCCCACGCCCGGCACGCATTGGCTGCCATCCCTCTGTCCATCACCAGCTCATTTTTATTTCCCCTTCTAAGTGACACTGAGCTGGGATTGGGATTTAGCTCAAGCTAGTCTCCTTGGGAAAGCTAGAAAGGGAACTAGAGTTGCTAAAGAAATTAAAAACAGATATGCCCATGAATGAATGAGGGAGAGCCAGTCTGCTCTTATTGCCAGGCGGTCACTGAGGGCTGAACCTGATCTTTGAAATGTTCTCGTGTGGGAGTGAAGGGTACAACTGAGCTGTCACCTTTTGGGGTTTGGAAAGATCTGTGCTCTAAAGCTGTCCTAGTGACATGGTAGGGGAAGGATGCTTGTGTATCTGGTGCAAAGAGAAAATTCTTTATTAGAACGGATAGATCTGTTGTGCTGTTAATCACTTGTGATCAGTGTTTCTCTCCCAGGAAAAAAGAGGCATCAGGATCATTCACTTTAATCAGAGCTGGTTTTGAGATAAAGTAAAATTGTGCCTGTGGCTAGATCAGAATTGGACTCAGTGACATAGAAAGAAACATGGCTGCTCTTGAAAGCATTTCTGTTGACTTCAAGACAGTCTTACCTTACCTTACTCTAAGATTTTAGGTCTCTAATGTTCATTAAGTAAAATATATAAAACTGGATTGTTTTGAATTTAAAATCAAAATCTGTGGACTCTTTGAGTCTCTCTGTAGCTTCTCACAGAAACAGCACAGGATTTCTCCTAGCAGGGTTGTTAGTATCATCTAGGTACTAAGCAAAAACTTCTTAAGGATGCCTCTTCTAGCAACCTCTTGGGCCAGCATTATGAGAGCAGCAGTGTGGTGGATGCTGCTCTGTTGCAGTAGACTTGCCATGCCATTACAAAATATTCCCCTTTGTCATCACAGGGGCTGGGCTGTGAGGTTTTTAATCTACCTTTGTGAGTGTTGTCCATTTGTACAGACTAAAGTCTATGGCCTGAGAGGGTAGCCAAGAAATGCTGAAATGGATTGGCATGTTGGCCTATAGGGTAAAGCAAGAGCAAGGGCCTGGTTCTGTATCCAGTACAGGGGAAAATCTATTATGACTCAAAGAGCTCGAAGCATTGAAAGTAAAGAGTTAGATACATAGCTCTCTGGAAACAGGATCCACCCTTGCAAATAGTTTTGTATTTTTAAAATGTGCAAGCTATTATAAAGCATTTTTCAAAAGTCTATTGTGTAAAGGACTGGCTTCCATGAGTCAGGTTTTACAGGAACTGGTCCAAGCCTTATTCTTTTCCCTGAAAGAATTTCCTTCCAGTTTTCTCATGAAGAATGAAGTTCTGTAGGCAACGTCCCGATAGTGAGAACTGATATCTGCCTATTAAGGCAAAGGAGAAACTCCCACCTGTAGTAGGGGCACTGGGTGTAATGTCTAGTGCTCTGAATCCAAACTCCCATTCCTTACCTTTCTGGTCTTGGTTAGTTTGCTTTTCTGTACCCAGTGCTTTGGAGTGAGCCCTAACAAAGCTGCCAAATAATCCCACACTGTATAAAGGAGCAAGACGTAAATTTACAAGGAGAGCTAGAGAAGTATTTAAGTGTCCTTGAGAACACTTGAAAACCCCTTCTGGAAAGCCCATACTACCAGTGTAAAACAGACTTTTTACACTGTAAAATACCTTGAAGTTGTTGTTATGTCCAGACCTTAATTTGAAGGTCCCTTTGAAATAATTGCAGATGCTGGTGCAGTTTTCTGTCTGTACTTTTGTGTGTTTTTTATATAAAACTTAATATGCTTTTTGATGACTCAAAGCCTACAAAAGATTCTGGAGCAAATCTATGGGTTTTCTGACCTCAGATTTACTGTGACACTGATGAGACTCAGAACTGCTGTAGCTGTCCTGTCCCAGATATGATGTTGGGAGCAGGGAGGACCTGATGACATTTCTTAATTCAGGAACTTTGAAAGGGGGAGATGGAACAGCCCAGTGAATGCAATTTATTCCAGAGGTTTAGCCTGGGTATGTGTTCCTCTGACCCTGGATGGGGCTGTTGGAGCCTTACTCTCAATGGTGCTTTGTGCAAATACTTGTGCACTACACAAACAACTGTAGTAGTTAAGCTAGGAATAACTGAAGCTTCCTAACCAGGAAGGTACTTCACTGAATCTGAAGGCTTTCACCTTCCTTTTACAACAAGACCTGTTATTGCCTCACTAGATGTGTGCACACCTGAAAGTTCCCAGCTCACCCCATAAAAAGAACCTGTATGCTACAGTTTAATGCTCGGTCCCACAAAATGAATGCTGCTATCTGAATCAGGTGTTTGGTCAGCAACCCCAGGGTGCAAACGTCTGGGTCAAGGTTCAGATTTAGTTTAGATTGGCTCAATTAAAGCATCTACTGGTTTGTCAGAGAACAGTGAAGTTACTGTGTTGGATATTCAGCATGAAATGGTATTTGGAACTGCAGTTGGAAGCCTGTTTTCTCTTCTTTAATGTGGGAGGTGTGGCTCAGAGGTGAGCAGCTGGATGGTGCCAAGTAGCACACCTCTCAGTGTAAGCCATTCCATGCTGAACCTGGAGATCAAAATCTTCTTTCTGCTGCTTTTATTTGTGTTTCTGTGTGTACATGGGGATTGTGCATCTGAAAGATGGCTGTTGTCACTGTGTCAGGCCTGCTCTCTGGTGCTTGTGTAATCTAATGGTGAGGGCACAGGGCTGGGAGCAGATGTTCAGGGTCTGACTTAGAAGCATGCTAGCAAATCAATGTGTGTAGCTGCTTTCTTTCTCTGAATGTGAATGTGACCTGTCCCTCTGTAAAACACTCTCATGAAATGCCTAAAAAATGCTCATTTTCAGTGTCAGTGTTCCTGATGAAGCATCCAGTCTTGCAAAACAGGGGACAGCATTCAGGACACCCTTCCCCTGAGAAAATAAGAACATGTATAATACATTTCTGCTCACAGACCAGTTTCTACCAATACGTGAATGTGCCTGTGGCTCCTGAATTACTGATTCAGGGCTTACAGTCAGCTTCATGATAAAGTTGTTTGAGCAAAAACTGGCCAAACAGAAACAGCATTGGTATCTTGTATGCCCTTACGTTGTGTAACCTATTTTGAGAATGGAAGTAAAAGCCATTCATGTTTGCCATGAATTCAGGATAGGGGAATTCTGGGCAGGCATGCACCAGCCCTGCAGGTGTGCAGTTCTGCCTGTCTGTTGGGCATCTGTAGCATCCCCTTTCCTGTGGTGAACACTTCAGCCTGCACGTCAGCAAAGCAGTGCAGGCACTCTGTTATCTATTGTTCCCTGTCCTCTTCCCTTATCACCTCATGTCCTGTACTACTCAAAGAGTCAAAGCCTTTGTTCCAAACAGGAGCCTAAGTGACAAACCCAGTGTAAAACGTGAACCTTGGGTCTGTGACAGAGACAGCCCTGTCCAGCCACCACCATTCTCCAGCAGTGTTTTTCCCTCTGAAGAGTTCACCTGTTTGCTCTTGTGGGCTGGCTTCAGAGCTGCTGGTGCCTGAGCAACTGGAGTTTTTCCATAGTGGTGCCCAGTGCTCTCCAGGCTGTGGCTTTCAAACACAATACACCTTTGTCATTTGTTTGGAGCTTTAGGCGGCACCTGCCCTTGTAGTCGTGCCTGCACCAGTCTTCTTTTAACAAAAACTCACATTTCCTCATACTCCTTACTTTTCTCCTCCCTCAAGTGTTTGATACTAAAAAATCTCAGATCACAGTGGAACAGTTGACTTCAGACTTCCTTTAAGATTACAAGTTCCATTTGGTTTGAGAGAGCTTGAAAGCTGAGCTCAAGATGCATATTTTCTCTTTTTTTTTTTTTTTCTGTAGTATTTCATTAAGAGTTTAGTGATTATTTTCTCCTGATTACCTTCTGTAAATCTGTTTTTCTTTTTCAGCTCTTCCTCCAAAGCCCTCCAAACCAATGACTCCAGTCAATACAAATGGAATAAAGGACAATTCCAGTTTCTCTCTGCAGGAAGCAGAGTGGTACTGGGGGGACATCTCAAGGTAAGCAATATTGTTAGAATATATTAATTAAAATGTATTAATATATATTGTCAAAAGTAGGATAAGCCTGCTAGAATTCAAGACAAAAAGAGCATGCCTATTTCAGGCAGCATTTCACTGCAAGGGAATGCTTTAGGACTATGCTTGGCAAAGCACCTAAGTGAAAGTACTCAGCTGGATTCAGGATATTTAAGTTGTAGTTCTTCTAGTGCAGATGTTGCCAGTCTTGGTGACAGTAATTTTTGAGTTTCTAAATTTGCCTGTATATACAGTCTTTAAAAAGAAGATAAATGCTTCTGAATCTGATATTTAATAAAGTGTTGTAAGCATGTAATCCTGGAATTCATGCAGTTCAGCAAAATTTCGGTATAAAAATAGTATTTCTGGATAAAAGGAGTTGCATTCTTATTTTTGGTTTCTTTAACGTTTGTTTAAAATTTCAGCTATATTAATTTCTACTACATGGTGATATGAAAAATAGCTCTTACAAATGCTAACCATCATCTAGCTATACTGAGCAGATGATAGAGACACATACCAAACAAATTAAGTTTTGCCTCTTAAGAAAACCCTTTCCTGTGCACTTGAGAAAATAGATTGCTTGGGCTAGGTTCAGAAAATGAAAGGCCTGTTTTTATATACTTAATTACATAAAAGAACTGAAATGTTCAGTCATCTCTTACCCTCTTAAGGCACTTTTGAAGAGTCTAGAATTTGGAGCTGTAAGAGGACAGGTGAATGTGCTGGGAGTGTGATCAGGAATTGCTCAAACTTGTGCACATAATACTTTGAAGCACTTTGGCAAATAGAGGCATGAAGAGTGTGTTTGCCACATGAGCTCACTGATGTTCTGAGAGGGGAAATAAAGTTTTCATATCTTTATTGTACCACCCTTATCTGTTTATAATGCAAACCCTCATAGATCTTGCTTTTGAAGGGCCTTGGCAGAGATATTTTTCTGTTAATTTTAAGCTGAAGCAGAGTGGAAAAACCTGAACACAAAACCCACTAGGCACAGTTTGTTTAAAACTGCTCAATATTGGTATCAGTTTATTGACTGTGGATTTGTCCCTCAATTACCAGTGCCCATGATGGCAGGAGCTAATGCACTGCAAATCGCATTGGACTGGCTTTATTAGATTTAAACTTGATACACGCTTATGTAAAGATGGAATTGTTTATGACACTGGTTTGGCAGCCAGCAGCTACAGGCTGCATCAGGCTAGCAGGGCAGGAGCAATGTTCTTCAGTCAAGAACTTGTGCTGAAAATTCTGTCATGAGCTCCAGGGTGCAACTTGCAGGCCCAAACCTGTAGGTCATTATCTGGCCATTCAAAAAGGACTTAACTGGGACCAATCTGTAAAATGGTCTGAGAGGAGTAAATGGATATGAGCATGTGATACTCAGTAGGAGTCTGTTTTACTAACAAAATAGTTTTCAGGTAGCTAAATCAAAGCTAAGGCTATTCTTTTGTTGTTCTTCTGAATACTTTTGTTCCTTAGTATTTGAACAAAAAAACCTGCTGTTTATTTTTCTTTGTAAGATTCAGCCAGGCTTCCTACAGCACCTAAAAAATGTTGAGGCTACTTGAAAAACTTTTGTTTCCAAATGATTATATTAAAAAGTGCTTAGGGCTTCCAAAACTTTTGAGAGAGCTGTTATAAAGTGAGATACATAATCTGGGTAAAATGCTCATAAGTAAGATGCATATCTCTTCAGCTGAAATAATTTTCTTAATGCCTACAGGTACTCACTTTCGCTAAAAGATTTCTTGGTTTAGCTTACAGCTCTGGACTGAGTATCCTTCTGCCTCAGTTGTAAATAAGGAAAAGTTGCACTGAAGCTAGCAAGGTTGTAGTGGTTTAAAAGGGCTGTAAATAAGATCAGAGTTAAGCCAATAATGAGCCTCTTGAGACTAAAACTGTGCTAAACCTTAGGCACCTTTGAGCTGTGATTCTAGAGACCAGGTCTTAAGAGGTCAGGACTGGCTTCTCAAAGGGCACCTGTTCCAGTGTGGACTTTAAAACCTGAGCAGATTAAAGGGAAAGGTTGTGAACTGAGTCACAGCTGCTACTGTTGTTTAAACAGAGCCTCCTTCCTAAGTGGCTGTTGACTGCAACTACTTTTCTTTAGCACAGCTACACAAGTTGAGGCTTGCTTTAGGTGGCCTAAAAAACTGGAGAGCCTGAGCGTGACAGAAGATTAAACTCTGCAGGCACTGGTGTTGCTGGGTCAGATGTTTCACCTGTGGTAAAGGTGGTCATGTCCTTAGCACTTCTAATTTTGCCTCCCTTTCCATTCTCCAGGGAAGAGGTCAATGACAAATTACGAGACATGCCAGATGGAACATTCCTGGTGCGCGACGCATCGACCAAGATGCAGGGAGACTACACTCTGACACTGCGGTGAGCACTGAGCACTTGTGGTCTCCTCAGCAAAACCCTGAGGAGCTGTTGCCATTCCAGTGACAGCCCTGGCTGTGTAAAGCTCATGTGGCTCAAGCTGAGAGATGTTCCCAGTTCTGCACATCACAGAACAGGCAAATAAAGAGCCATTTCTGACAGTCAGTTCTGCTCTGTGCATTGAGTTGTGTCCCTCACTGAGTGCTACCCTGAGGATCTCTGTGTAGATGAGATGGACTCAGGGAGGAGAGCTGCTCAGGAGTACTTCATGGTTTCAGAATTGCTAAGGTAAAGGTAAAAGGTGTTTGTAAACCAAGCCTTTGGTTCATGGGAGAGTGTTGAATACCTCATCAGTGTGCAGCTCTGGAGAACTGAACAATGTCTTGCTAAAAAGAGTATCTTGTGCTTTCTGATCTAAAATTTAGGGAATATTGATTTGGAACCATGTTCTTTTCTTCGTGTCTGCGCATGGCAGGTTTCCCAGAGCTGCCCCAGCCCTGTCTGCTGCAGTTAGGCAGAAACCTCATGTGACTGCTCTGGTGCCTTGCCCAGCCTGCCCAGCCACTTGCCTCTGACAGGCTCCCAAGGTTGATTGTTAGGGACAAGCATGTGAGGCACAGAAGCCACAGCCTTTGTATCACACCCTTGGGAGTTACTGTGATACACAGGTACTTGATCCTGCCTTGAAATTCCATTGCCATAGTGGTAGGTTTGATCCCAAGGGTGTAGTTAAAATTCTCCTTTAACTTCTGCCTCCAAATTCACGGCCTGTATGCTATTTGGCATTATTTGGTTAATTTACTGAATTCTACTGAATTTTTGTCTTTAGGAGGCAAAATTGTAAGTGCAAGAGAAGGACAGAACAGTGTCTAAACAGCCTGTTCTTGGAACAAAAGGAAGAAATAAGCACTATATTTGGGGAAACACTAGAATATATAAATCTGGATAACTACATTTACAACCATCTTGTAATCCTCAAAGGATTTTGTAAATTCATGTGTCTTGTATTACTACCCATAACTCAAAAAGATTTATTAATAATTGTGTAAATCTGTATTCTGTTGTATACTACTAGTGACCCTGAATTGCAGGGTCAAATTATGGGTTTGGGGTTTCTTGCAGGTCCTTGATTCAGCCTTCAGCATTCTCCTTTTCCCTTGCAAAACTCTGGTAAAGCTAGGACTGAAATACCATAAACTAGCTCCAGAATGAACACATAGGATGAGATTTACTTTGGGCTTTGCTTCTGTTCAAATAATCTGATGATAATTCTGTGTGTATTGACTCTTAAACTACTTAATACTACTGCTGTGTTAAGAATCACTGTGAAGGTGTGCAGTGTGGGAGCCACTGGCCCAGGGATTTCACTGGTGTCATCAGCCTTAGAGCTGATGAGGGATGGGAGGGACAGAGTAAAACCTCTGAATGACTGTACTTTACAGGAAGGGTGGCAACAACAAACTGATAAAGATCTATCACCGGGATGGAAAATACGGCTTTTCTGATCCACTGACATTTAATTCCGTTGTGGAGCTCATTAACCACTACCGTAACGAGTCCCTTGCTCAGTACAACCCCAAACTCGATGTGAAGTTGATGTACCCCGTGTCCCGGTACCAGCAGGTAAGAGCTTCACCAAACCTCAGTGGCTTTAGTGCAGACAAGGAAAAAAAGCAGATGTATATATCATTTTGGGGTTTCTCTATGAATAGCATGATTTGGTTTGGGTTTTTTTGTGTGTGTGTGTGTGTTTTTGTTTGTTTTGTTTGATTGGTTTTTTTGAAAATGGGGAAAAAAAGGTGAATTTTCACATTTGGCCTGACTTGCATCTTCCAAGTTGTCTAACCATCCAAGCTGCTACATTTTATCAGGTTTCCAGTCTTCATCTGATCACAACAGAGAATTTAAACCCTGACAGGCAGCAGAGTTGAAACTCTGAGAAACTCTATAATTTCTCAATGAACCCTTGTGAACCCACTGAGTGCTGTTGTAGCCAGTGCTACCCATATTAGCAGTGCAGCTGCTTACCCTGTGCATAGTCATCTAAATTTTTCAAGTATATTTTTTAAACTTTTATTCAGTAGCCCAAAACACATTTTTACATTAAGGAAAAAGAGCTGCAGAGCTTTTTAGAAAATGAAAAAAAAAAAACAAAACAACTCTGATCTTTAACTGAAGAGTTTAAGCAATTTGCTTCCTTCTTTCTTGAACTGGGGATAGCAATCCTGAAAGTAAGGTGTGGTGTGTTTTTGGAATGGTTCTTGGTGTCCCATAGTCCCTGTTCCTTGTGTCTGTAAACTGTGGAACATGTTGCACAAAGGAAGGCAGATTTAGACACAGTGCACTCTAGAAACTGGATTATAAAAAATGATGCTAATATCTGTAAAATGCAAATATGCATAAGTGGACAAATGATACTCTTAAGGAAAAGCTGCTTTGCTTGAAAACTTAACAGCTCTTTGTATGTGCAGGATCAGCTGGTGAAAGAAGATAATATAGATGCAGTAGGTAAAAAGCTTCAAGAATACCATGCTCAGTATCAGGAAAAGAGCAAAGAATATGACAAATTGTATGAAGAATATACCAGAACATCCCAGGTTGGTGTGCTTTGGCTCTTTATAGAGTGTGTTTATTGTTGTTTAAAAAGCAAAGAAATTTATTTTAACCTGTTAAGGCTAATAAAGGAATATAAGGAAAAAGTAAATTGGGGAATACAGCAAGAAGTCTCATATTTGATGGAAACAGGGAATATTGTTTGCTGCTGATAGTCCTAGAGGCATGGTGTGGGACAAGGAAGAAAGAGGAGCTGAACTTTTTAGTATAAGGTAAAACTGTGGAGAAGGCCAATACTTAGAAACTTTACACTGCAGTTTCTTCCTTGGCTGCTGAGTATTTCCAGCTGCCACATGCTGCAGTGAGAGTTGTAGAGGGGTTTTTCCAGGTTTTTTGTGAAATCATGTGCAAGTCAGTTACCAGATATTATGCATTAAGGACGTGTGAATACGGTATTTGGACTGCTTCTTGTAAAATAAGATAGTTCATATATGGGGAGGAGGTTTGCTGGCAGTCTTCCTGCAAACTAAGATGGAAAATATGACTAAAATGTTTGAGGGGTTTGCAGCCTAATAGAGAGCATCATGTAGGGGAGGAGGGTAGACTTACAGGGAGTAAGTCTGCCCAGTTATTTCCTGACCCTACTCAGACATTTGACTGAATTTAAAGTTAATTAATCCTATTTTAACTTAGTGCGGGAAAAAATGTTATCTTCTCAGTCAGTTCAGGGAACGTAATCGAGTCTTGCATTGTCATCTGTATTATGAACAAATGATGAAGGACTCTTTCCTTACACAGGAAATTCAGATGAAGAGAACTGCAATCGAAGCATTTAATGAAACAATTAAGATATTTGAGGAGCAGTGCCACTCACAAGAGCGATACAGCAAAGAATACATCGAGCGATTCCGCAGGGAGGGCAACGACAAAGAAATTGAGCGGTGAGCTCTCAGGTTATGTTTGCTTACCTGGAAAAAGTGGTGTCCACACTGACACTGCCATTACAGTATCATATAAACCACTTTGTAAGCTCAGTGTTTTCTGAGACCTTCCCTCAAGGTATCTCAGCCTTCAGTAAAGCTCTCTTCTCTCAAGGAATTGCAGAGCTGGGAAATCTCTGGATTATCCTCTCTTAACTTCAGTAAATCAAGTTACCATGATAAGGACCAGGAAAGAACAGGAAATAATTATTTAATTTGCTTATCCCATTTCTATTTACATTTGCTTAGAATATAATTCAGAGAACTCTGTACTTGCAAACTGTGGAATATACATTAATCTGGTAAATCTCATTGTCTGTAGTCAGTTTTAGTCACTTTCAGAGAAGATGTTTAGTAGCTGTCATCTAACAAATTCAGTGAGTGCATTGTTTGAAACTGCCTTTCCAAGAGGGTGTTAGCAGAAAAAGCTGGATCTGGACCTTAAAGAAAGGCCAGGCATAATGCCTCACTTGACATTGTGCTTTATGAGCCACCTTAAGGAGGTTTTTGGAGCAGAAACAGTTACCTGTAACAATTTCACTATGCACTTGGGGTGCTTCATTCTGCGTAAAGACAATTAACAAGCAAAAGATGTAATTTTCCTGAGTCACACAAAACCTGCAAACTAATCTTGGATGAAGAGACAGGCAGCATTACTTCCTGGTAGCTCTTGATAGTAATTAAAGTTTGCATTTAAAATCTTGCTATTACTGATACCTGTGGTGGGCTCACATAATTGATACAACAAAAACTGAATCTGACAGTGAAGGAGGAATCTGTTCTAGCTTACCTTCCTACAGAGAATTTCTTCCTGCATCTCTGCCAGAAGGAAATATATTAAGGCAAACTGAAGGTTGCAGGCCCTCTGGCAAGAGGTCTTTCCTGTCACTCATACAGTAATTTTCGTGTAAGGCTGAGGTGGTCAAAGGGTGGAGTTGCTGTTATGGTAGTTCTGGGATACACTTCTGTAAGTGCTGCTAGTAGGTTCAGTCCTTCTGGGCTGGTTTCACCTCTTCTCTCATACTCATTTGCAGGATAATGATGAACTACGAAAAATTAAAATCACGCCTGGGTGAGATCCATGACAGTAAAATGCGCCTGGAACAAGACTTGAAGAAACAAGCTCTGGACAACAGGGAGACTGATAAGAAAATGAACAGTATCAAGCCTGACCTAATTCAGCTCCGCAAAATCAGAGATCAGTATCTTGTGTAAGTAAGCCTGACCCATACCTCAGAATAATGTCTCTGATGAATCTGATTAATGGCTGTTTCCATCAGGATAATGATAGTTTAATTTTCTTTTCATAACCAATGTTCTATGGATGTTCAGGTGCTACACTCTGGCAGGGGATGTCTGAGAACTGGTTGGCCTATTCATGACTTCATTATTTAAAGAGCCAGCCACAACTAGGTACACAATCTGCAACTCCTGTAAATAAAGAATTTTTTAAAAAATAGTTATAAACAAAACCTCTGGTTGCTAATACAACAGATGGTAATACTTATTTTCTGTTAGGTGTCTCAGATGTTTCTTATACCCATGCTTGATTTCACCACCCTTATCCAGCTCCTGATGTCCCTGGGTTGGACACAGCCTGTTTCTTCTGTGTCTGAAGTTCAGCTTGCTCACTAAGAAAACCCATACATGTGCTCTGATGTATTAATCTTCTCTTCTTCTGGCAGATGGCTCAATCACAAGGGGGTGAGACAGAAGCGAATAAATGACTGGCTGGGGATCAAAAATGAAAATATTGATGAGTAAGTGTCACTATACATATGATTTTATTGAGAAGTGTTCCATTAGTAAGTGTCTTCTCTTGTGGGGCTGGTAACAAAAAACACCAGTTTCTCAATAAATGACTGGAGTCGTGTGATGTCATGTGAGGCAGCAACTCTGCTGAAACACGTACGATTAAAATTAAGATCTAAGTGGAAGCCTTGAATATACATGTTTGTTAGGAGCCTGGCCTTCCAATTTGAGCAATTCTGGTATTTCTTTGTATGATTTCTGTGAAAATAACTCTACTTATTAACTCTTTTACTGATCACTGGTTAACAAATGTATTCTCTCAGCACTTACTTTGTGAACGAAGAAGATGAAAACCTGCCACATCATGATGAGAAAACTTGGTTTGTTGGGGATCTCAACCGTGTCCAAGCGGAAGACTTGCTCTGTGGGAAACCTGACGGAGCATTTTTAATTCGTGAGAGTAGCAAGAAAGGATGTTATGCTTGTTCTGTGGTGTAAGTCTGTTTTCCTTTTCATTCTAACTACTCAAATCATAAATCTCTACCAAAGCTCTTAATTTTGGAGAACAAAAGCCAGGCCCAGCTTAGGCCTATCCATTGGAATGTGTTGTATGTTTGCAGGAAGACCGGCATGGTAAAAGCTTTGTAACAAAAAGGTGCTTTGAATGTGCAATAACTGTAGTCCTGCAGCCCCTGCAGTTCCCACAGTACTTAATACAAAATTCTGAAGTATCCCAACTTGAAACTCTGTAGTAAGGGCCTATGTTATGGCCTAATTCTTCCATATTTTTCCCTGCTAAGGGACACATGGGAAGAAGTAAAGCAGGCTTGTAAAGGTATGGCATCCTCTATTCTCATTTTCAGACATATCCAGCTCTGGATCTTTTTCTTGTATGTGTAAGGTAATAGTGATGCTTCAGAAGATTATTTGTGAGCAGTAGTTGTGATGACATTCACACAGCCTTGCATTGATTTCTTGTATTTCACTTCGTTTTATGCTGGTGTAATGAAGGTCAGAAATACTCCAACTTAATTATCTAAAAATCCTTCAAGCTTGTCCTGGAGTCCAAAATGGCTTTCACTGATTTATTTCACACGAGGTTAATTGCTTCTGAGCACAAGTCTGAGAAATGAATATATGAAGGTTTAGCACCTCAAGGTAACTGAAGACTGTAGTACCTGTTGTGTTCACTGTTCTGTTCATTGCAGTCTCTTAAGTGTTGGGTTCATCAGATGCTTTTGTTTGGTTGGGATCATGCTACAGGCTCGAAAAGGGGTGGCACAAAGTAACCTGTTCCTACATGCGACTGGGAATGTAACAGGCTCCAGGACAAGGATTACATAATACCTGATCTCTCTGGCAGATAATTTTTCTAGCCACTTTGGAATCACTGTGCTCTGGTAGATGCTTTGCCAAGTTAGAGACTCGGTCGCTATGGCTTCAGATAATGAATCAGCTTGAACCTGTCCCATGCTTAACATTAAAAAATGCACATTGAAGTTTAGCCACTGTGTTTCATGGAATACTTTGTAGGTCCTGATAATTTGTGGGTTTTGGTTTCTTTGCTTAGTGGAAAGGTTTCTAGGTGTGTTGAGCACAAAGTCATTGCTGATTTTGGGTGCTTATCTTGCTGGTTCAGTTATTGACTTTTTTCCCAAGGACCATTTGGAGAACAATGCAGTAGGGAATTGTACTGCTAGGATGGAAGAGCCCTCTTATGAGAATTATTATGCAAGAGTGTTTAATCACATGCCCTGAAGCCCTGTTTCTTCACAGACTATATTAATCTCCTCCACTTACATCTACCAGGTCTTCCATTATGTAATCCAGTGACTGGCAGAGATGCTGCATTAGTTAATTGTTAATAGACTGTCACTTTGGGTTTGTCCTTTTTTAAACTCTCCTCTTTCCTTTCCTTGCAGAGCTGATGGAGAGGTGAAACACTGTGTGATCTACAGCACTCCAAGAGGTTATGGGTTTGCAGAACCATACAACCTGTACAGCACACTTAAGGATTTGGTTCTTCATTACCAGCAGACATCCCTTGTCCAACACAATGATTCCCTAAATGTCAGGCTTGCCTATCCTGTCTACGCACAGATGCCCCCCTCTCTCTGCAGGTAAATTTTGGGGAGGAGGAAAGCGTTGGCTTATCTTGGATTCTTTTCTACAATTTTTATTAGAACTTGGAGGGCATTCTTTCTCCTTAGACTGCTTGTTTTGCACAAGAAGTGATTCTGTGAATGTGAATCAAAAAGAGGCCTAGCAGCAACAAGATGACAACGTGGGTGTAGGTGTCCTGGTGCTACCTTAAAAGCTCAGCTGTGCTTTTACACCGATACTTTTGTTTCCTTATGAGGGGAATAAACTCAACGCAAGGCATACGAAAATACTGGAAGCAGAGCATCATTTTATGGAGATGATTTTTTGCCAGGCACCTTCAGTGGAACTTCTAATTGGATTTTGTTTTCTCTTGTTCTAGTAGAAACAATTTGAAGCCTCTACCTGAGGCACTGGTAATGTCTTTCAGTCTTAAACTCCCAGCAAACTAGGGGGAAACTCTGCCACAGCAATTCTTCTCTGCTAATTTTAGCAGCTTCACTGCGATTCAGCCGGACTTCCAAAAGAGGGTTTGTCTTGAGGTAGCGTGGAATTTGGTGAGAGAAGACCAAAGGAATTATGGGAAAGCTTCAGGTTTTTATTTAAATGGAAAAATGCTTGTAAAAGGAAAGTTGCTTTATTTTTTTGCCAACAGTAACAAAGTTTTGGTTTCAATGGCACTACAGGTCTTCGCTTAAAGGAAACATAACCAAACTGAACATGCCAAAACTTTGTTCGTTGCTACATTGAGCACTTGCAGGGGAGGTTGCATTAGCATCCGCACATACTTTCTGCACCAAAACTTGAAACAAATAAAAGGAAAAGCTAAACATTGTCTGGTTTCAAAACACTAAATTTGTCTGATCTGATGTAATTGCTTACTCTCCTCTTTCTTCACCCCCTCTCCAAGCTGTTCCTCAGCTTGGGATTCTGTTTCCAATGTTTTAATGATACTGTGCTTCAGAATGTAAACCAGAATGAAGCTTGCACTGACCTGCTGCAGGTCTCTTGCTGAACAGTGACAGACTCTTGTAACACTTGATTTTGGTACAGAAGAGGTCAGTGTAATCAAATGCTCCTGGATGGCTTATTGTACCCAATTCTTTGGTGGGGTACAGTTACTCCCGGTTGTAAGAAGTGAGCATGCCTAATCCTAGATGTCCTCTGGTTTGTTCTTTATGAGCTGGGTTCTGAACTCTCACACCACTGCAGCCAAGCAAGATTTTACTCTGGTATAATCTAAATTCCCTTGTAGTTATTTTAGACATGATGCAAAACACAGGAAGGGATGAGAGCCATACTCCTCAGTTACTGGATGTCTGGTACCATCCTTTGGCAAGGGCTGCTGTCAAATACTCGAGCGGGTAGTCCTGGGCTTCATCAACTACAGCAATCATGAAATAAATCCCCTCCCTGGAAAGCGTACAAAGCAGCTTATTTCCATTCCTTAAGCTTCTAAAATGAAAAAGAGCTAAGTTTGGCAAACTGAACCACTTGGCATCAAAGCACAACTGGCAAAGTAATTGTTCAGTGTGCAACCTTGAAAGTTACTTTTGTTCCCATTACTGGAAGCGTTTCCCTTGCAATGCACCCATTGTGCAGGACAGGAAGCAGACAGTCATGCAGGTCTGAGAATGCTGGAGACCCGTTTCTGACCCTGGGGCTGATTTCCTGTTCAAATGGCTTTTTTCTGTAATGCCTGGGCAGTAGTGCCAGGCTTGTTGATGTATATTGTTTACACTAGAAGTATTATTTCACTGAATGTCTTGAATTGCAAGTAGGGAAGTGACAAGGCTGGAGCACTGACAGCCATTGCAGGAAGGGTAGTCTGGTTGCCTGGCATGCCATGACATTTTTTATTTTGCACTAATGACCCTGACACATCCCAGATACTTCCTAGTTGGCCAGAGTGCAATCTTCAGGCAAGGAATTCTGTAGATGCCACTTTTCTTATTTAGATGGTACCCTATAAAGCTTAACCAAAACTCAAAACTGTGTGAGAGAAGAATAAAATTTACATGAGCTGCTATGTCAAAATTAACCACATCTGTTTGTGTATCCCTTATACTTCCCCAGGAAAAAAGGAAAAATGAGACATAGCCTTTGCTGTTAGTGGAAATCTTGAATGGTTTCCTCAGTGGTCTGTGGACATGGAATTTTTTTCTTGGCTAATTTGTAGTTCTAATCTGGTAGCTGTACAGCTGCCATTCTCACACCTCTCAGGCATCTAGCATTCCCTTGATGCTGGGCTGAGACCAAATGCTCAATGAAAGAAATCAGTTCAAAGGCACAAATGATAGCCAGGTGCCTCATACCTATAGAAGAACCAGTGTGAGCAGAGTGTCTGATTTTTCCTTGCCCTTTTGACCTCTCTGCACTCTCTTACTGACATTTGAGGCTGATGAGACCTGTATTTCTGATCCCTGCTTTTGTAACAAAGGTAACCTGGCTAAAGTTGTTTCACGTCTGCCCCAGTTTCAGGTAGGGCTCAGATTTGTTTTAAACAGGCACAGATCTACTTCCAGGCTTATAAATCCTGGCACACCCTCACAGTCCTGACAGCAGCAGGATAGCAGAGCAGGGCTGTCTGAAGTCTCCCTGTAGTGGAATCTGATTGATCCTGTGAGGTCTGGTCCAGGCTCCAGCCCTGGCTCTGCCAAGGTAAATACAGTGTAATTCCATTAGCATCTGTGAAGGTAGCTTGGCTTTATCGTGGTGTGAGTGAGTTGGGACTCTTGGCCCTTTGCTCCCCGAGCTCTTTTTGCTGATCACAGGTGATGTTTTTGCTGTGAATGATGGAGCCAGAGCCAATAAGCCATCCTGAAGTGTTCTTTGAAGTTCTGTTTTGCCCAAACTTTTAGAGCAGGGCTATGGGCCCTGCAGACCAAGCCCGCATTCCTTGTACTGGCTCCATTATTCTGAGAAGTCCCTGAGGCTGTTTTGCCACTGTCTCTCCCTGTGTGTGGTTTAGGCACCTGAAGTCCCAGCTGCTGCCATCGTTCCCCATTGACTCGCACGTGCTACTGCACAGATTCTTCCTGCAACTATTTTGCACTCACAGAGAAAATGAAAATTGTTATAAAATCAAGTGACACGTGTAGCTGGTGTGATCTATGGGGCAAGGGCTTGGTCCTGCACGTCTCATTGTGCTTGGCCTAATTCTGTTTGCTCAGTAGCATTAGATCTGTGAGAGAACCCACAGCTTCCAGGAGCTGCTCTACACTTGCATGACTGAGAAATCAGAAATGGGCCTGTGAGGTGCAGGATTACACCCCAGGATGAAAAGCAGCTGTTAAGCCTGAAACAAATACAGGAAATGTGAACAAAGAGGCAAAACAAAGAAATTCAAGTTCTTTTAAAACAGTAAGATGTGAGAAGGTTTTAATTTTAAGAGTCATAACATCAGGAGGAAAGGGGGAAGTAGCCTCACTGTTGTAGCAGCCATCTGGTACCAGGCTGCAGTTAAAGGAACATTGATCTCACTGACCCATATTGTATTAAATATATATGTAGAGTTAAATAAATAACTTTTGCACAGTGTTAAATAGGGGAGGGGGGAGGGGTTGTTGAAACTCGAATATGCACAGTTTCTTCTAATCTGTTTTGAAGTATATTTGCAGGGAATTAGGGGTGTTTCAGTATTTTGTATTGGTATGGATGGAAATCAGGTCTGCTTCCACAGTTGCCATTGGCTCCATTGTATCAGCCACGAGTGCCATGTTTTTGAAGTTAGAAAGTTATAAATCTTTTTCCCACTAGTTAGTTTGTTGATTACAAGTAATCTGAGCATGGGAAGAAGCAACCTAGAAACAAGAAGGATGTCCCAACAGATGCTTCTCTAGTGTGTGAAGCAGTAATGTGCAATTGTCAACCTTCTGATACTGGAGTGCTCTAGTTTTGGGGGTAGTCTTTGGGTTTTAATTTCATCCTCATCAGTGAAGTGAGCTGCTGCTTTGCATCACTGGTAGTTGCAATCTAGAGTTATATCCAGAATAGCCCTTTGTCTTATGCCAAAAATGCTCTTTCCACACTCATCTCTCTTGAGGTGGCAGATGTTCAAGAAGTTTTCCATTTAATGTGATGGGCCTGATTTTTTTCTCGCTGACACTAGTGTTGGCAAGACTTCCACAACCAAAAGCCATTCCCAGGAAAAAACTTGCATTTAATCACAGCTGAACTCTAGTCACAGCAGGGCAAAAAAAAGCCAGGCAACTGTGATGGGACTGTGGAAATGAATGTTGACACTTAGTGCTGTTTTGGGGAGGACAGGAGAAGGATGAGGGTCTTGGTTGCCCCAAATCCAGGGCTCTCTGCAGGATTAGGTGGCACCATGTCTGTAACTGAACGCTGTGGCTGTTTAAAACAGCAGAATTGCTATAGGAGTGTCACACTTTAAGTTTGGAAAAGCCCCTTATTTGGTACTTGAACAATCTCGCTTCTGTTTTTGAATGTCTGTTTATTTTTTATTTTTTGTTACACTAACAGGGAATAAAAATCTGAAATGTTAGTGAGTCTTGTATGCTTGCTGCATTGTGCAGACATGAAACAGGTACTGCTTGTGAATCAGGAGGGATTAAGAGACAGACAGGTTCAAAATGCAGTTTTACAAAGCACTATGATGGGTTTTGGGTTGTTTAGTTTAGATCATGTTTAAAATCAAGTTTCCTTATGTGTAGTTTCCTTATAGTTGATTTGCAATCTCTGCTCTTGCAATAGCAGAATCAAAATAACATTCCCAAAGAACGAAAATGCTGTGAGGGGAGGGGGTCAGGCTTGCTCAAATTCACTGTTCAAAGCAAATAGTTTTAGTGGAGAGGAAGGATCAGCACCCTAAAGCATCCCTCTGGTTGTAGTTTGATGAAGCAGGAGACAGACCATGAAGCAGAAATCTCTGCCTGGAATCACAAAATAAGAGGAGATGCCAGAGCAGACCCTTCCCTTTAGAATAACCAGTTTTACTCTCCCTAAATGCACATGCAGGAGAGGTTTAGGGAATTGGTACAAGTCCTTGAGGAGCTGCTGCCCTTTCTGTATGGGAAGGGAACTTGCACTGCTGATCCCCTTGTTTCCCTTGGCACATGAGCAGCTGGGAGAAGGGAAGGACCAGCCCAAAGAAGCACTGGCCTGTTCCTCAAGAGGCTGGGCCAGTTTAGCCCTGCGTGAGCAGCAGCTTTGGACGGGGTTACGTGAAGTTTGGCCAACATTTTTGTGAATCTTGCATTCTGTGGGCAGAAATACTTTCCACCGAATGGGGGGGAAAAAAAATCTTTCTTGAAATCTTTTCAGTTCCTTCCTGTTTGTTCAAAGGGGCAGATTGGGAGCTTTAGCTTGTTAACTGTTTAGATGATGACAGTGCTTGAAGTGCTGGTCTTTGGGGCTGGCTCCATGCAATTAATGCAGAATTTGCATTTTGTAAATTGCTATTGGCATAGACTCACCTTATTTTATGACTTGTTCTAAAGTTTGCCTTTGAAAAATGTAATATGAGCTTCAGAGACAAGGAAGAAAAAAGTGAGATGGGCCCTTTTTGATAGAAAAAACCTGCTTCGTTGGTCAACCTGTATTAGAGAAAGCAGCTTTAATTTGATGCCCCCTCCACCACCTTCCCTTGGGATTGCTTCTGTGAGATTGGCATTGGCAAATGAGGGGAGGGACATTCCCCATGTGCCCAGCAGTGCCGTTCCCATGCACTCTCCAAGTGCTTGTAGCAAGAGGCTCAGGATGGTTAGGAGAAAGTTACTGCATCCAAAGACAAAAGAAAAGGTCTCTAAGGGTGACTGTCACCCCCCAGCAGGGGCTTGTAGGATGCTGGGGCCAGCCCTGAGCTGCCCCCAGGTCTCTGTTTGCTGCAGGGGGGGGCTCTCGTTCAGCCAGCTGGGTCGGGGTTTGAATCTGTTTTGTTTTTGTGAGTGACTTCTACATCCAGCAAAGATCTGTTTGATGAAAACCTGTTAATTTTGTATATCTGGCTGTTTATTGCACCATGGGATTGTAATGGTCTGCATCATCCGTGTGTGTGTGCGCGTGCGTGTGTGTGTATATGTACTGTATGTATATAGATATATGTAAAATATATTCACGTACACATTTATATGCATTAGCTGTAAGTGGCACTGCCCCTTAAAAATAAAACAAAACTCACTGTTAGCACATTCTGCCACGTGTTTAGGCAGAATTGGGTTGGTTTTTTTTGTCAAACAAACAGGAGTTTATTGTGTTCATCTTGCATATGTGCTTCTGAAATGCCGAACTCTGGATTTCTTCGGGGGAGGGGGGGGGGGTTGCTACTATATTTGTAAACAGAGTTGATTTGGGGTGTTATTTACTCTGGGACAAAGTATTCAACCGTGTCCCAAGCAAAGGCTTAGCAAAAGAAACCCCTCTTGCAGTGATTGTTTGCACGTTCCAGTGGCCCCTCAGTGCCCCCTGTCCAGAGCTGATGTGCAATGGGTGGTGTTGGTGCGTGTCCCTTTGTGAGTGGACTCTTTGTACAAGGTGTGGTCCAATGTAAAGCATGAGTGGGTGTTTGATCTTGTGTCGAGGGCTGAAATAACAGCACACTCCTTTGTACAACCTTTGCATCAATGTTTCTGCTTTTCTTTGACTTCTTTTTTTCTTTAAGGGAAACTGCATCTGTTAAGAACCTGCTTCTCCAGAAGCTATTGAATTATTTTGTTTTCCAGATGAATTCCAGCATGTAACTTTGGTACTCTTGTTTGTTATTTGTGTAAAATCTGTTCTTCTGTCGTTTATGGTGTAGTCGGGGAGGGGGGTGGGGGGAAGAAAAGAAAAAAAAAAAAAGGAATTCATGTAGTTTAACTTTTAAAGAAAAGAAACAAACTGCTTCATAAGGAAACCAAGTGTATGTTAGTGTTTTCTGACAAGTCATCCTGTAGTTTCTAGCTCAGTAATGCAACACTGTACTTGTCACCGGGTGTGTTACAATTTTGCTGTACTTTCTTTTACTAGATGGTTGGGCTTTTAAATCCCAGACACTAAGCATCCTGGGCCTACTTGCTCTAGATCAAAAAAAAAATGCAATAAAAAAAATTGCAATAAAGCACATTGACATGTAATGTTTTAGAAGGATGTACTGACAGCTGTTTCTAATAAATTCCGAACTGCAGCGTGGTTGGGCTGCCTTGGTGTAGCTGTGTCTGTCTCCCAGCCAAGGCCATGGGCATCATCTTTAAGAGAAGCTTTAAAAAAAAAGACTTGCAGAGGTCTGATTTCCTCTAGGCTGGAGAGAAAGCCCCTCCTGGGGCTGGGAGGAGGGAGGAATACACGTAGCACATGTGCACTCCTTAATGGAGCCTTCCCTGTGTTCCTTTCACAGCGTCCTCTGAGGGAGCAGAAGCCACCAGCAGTGTTCCTGCATGGCTCACTGCTTCCTCTGGCAGCAGGGAAAGCCACGTTTGGTGATGCCAGTGTTGGTGCTGAGGGGAGAGGAGGGGATGCACCACTTGAGCAGACCTAGGAAAGACGTGGCTCAGCTGCATCCACTCACCTACATTTTGCAGGTGTTTGGGAGATCACTGTTTTCTTACCCAATTCCTTCATGAGCACCAGGCATTGGAACCACTGAAAAATCAGTGAGTTTGGGGGTGTTGCTGATCCTCTGTCATTACAAACACAGGTGATGGCAGGAGGGCAGACCTGGGGGGATGTAGAGCCCCTTAAACTTGGCAGTCAGATGGGATGCCACCCTAGCATCCTCAGAAATTTAGGGGCAGTGGCTGTGGCTGTGTGTGGCTCAGTGTTTTTGCAGCCCCATGAGTCAACCTTTTTGCAGACTAACGAGCAACATTTTTCCAACCTCCTGAGTCAACCATTTTTTTTTTTTTAAATGCTGCATCAGCAGTTTTCACAGGGCCGAGTAAGCCTTTTCAGCTGCTGAGTCAGCATTCCCTCCATCACCCGCACCAGAGGCCCCTCCACCAGCAGGCAGGGAGCACCCAACTGGGCAGAAAAGTCCCTGATCATGGTGCAGGGGACTTGGGAGCACCCAAATGGACCCTGAGGGCTCACTCAGGCATGTGTCATGATGCCCAGCAAGGAGCTCACCCCATCACAGCACCTTAGGGTGCTCCCTGCTGTCCTGCCCACAGCACTGGAGGGATGCAGCCCCTCAGAGACATCACCTGGACCAGCAGCAGCCACGTGGTACCCAAGGGACGAGCCATGGGCTCTGTGGGCCAGTGTTCACTGCATTGGCACCCCCAGGCAAGAGGAGAGCGATGGGGAAACAACAAGGAACTGAGAGGACTCTGCAAGGTGCTCCAGGGGCCTGGCTCTTCTTTATTATTATTTAATTTATTTATTTTTAATAAGGGCTAATGAGGTAGAATTGCAGGAAAGATGTAAGTCACTAATTGGCAAGTAGTTTTTCAGGGCTTTGCCAGGCTGCTCGTTGTGTTATGAAAACATCACAGCCGGAGCCGGTGTAGGAAATTTCCAAGCAGCCTTGCTGACTGGATGGAAAGAAAAACACCTCCCAGCTCAGATGTCTTCTCAGAGAAAGGGCAGATCCTGGGGATTTTTCCATCCTCAGCAATTCCACAGAGCTTCCTGCAAATCCCCTGGGTTCCTCCCCACTCACACACAGGACCCTTCCCAGGGGCAGGCAATGGCTTGGCACCCCCAAGTGTGGCACCATAGGGCAGGGCTGCAGGATGGATGGACAGAAGTCCCCAGGCTGCTTTCATGGGATTTCTCTTCCCCTCCATGTAGGAACCCACTGTAGTGGGAGATTCATGTGAGGTTCTTGCCCATGGGAAAAAAAAAATCTGTCAGGAAAATCCCAAACGCTTCCAAAAGCCCATCCTCCCCAGCCAAAATGCTTGATGTAAGGGATCAGGCTTTGGTTTGAAACCTGGGACTTGCTGCAGCAATGAAGCTGCTCCACTTTTCCTCTTTGGTTTCATCTCTCAAAACAGACTTATTTTAGTCTAATAGTTTAGTTTAACAGACACTGTGTTGCTGGGCAGCAGGAGCAACACAGCCACAGCCATAGCTCTGAGTACCACAGTCATCAGCAAAGGGCAGGGTGCTGAGTGTGCTGCACAGCACCTCGAGCAGCCCAAAATCCATGAGGGATGTGGTTGCTTGTCCCCTCCATCCCAGTGCAACAGCTGGAATGTGGGATCCATCAGGTGCCTCTGCCATGAATGAAGCACCTGAGTCTGGAAATGCAGTCGGGGCAGCTGCTTCTCACACCAGTCCCACTGGGGTTGGGGTTGGGATGAATGTGAAGGTACCCAAGATAGAGGGAGCTGCCTGAATCCCACAGTTCATCCCTGTGAGACATGAGACGCAGCATTTCCCTCCTTGGAGCATCAAGTCCAAGCTTGGAGCAGCAGTCGGCAGCTTTCAAATGAACTGGTGGATTAGGGTTGGCCAGAGACCCAGAATCCCCATTTCATGGGAAATCTCATCATCTTGCTTGTCAGGCTTCATCCAAATTGGAACAAAATGGTAACGTACAAAATTTGACTCTGGAAAATACTTTCAAGGGGGAAAAAACCATCCCACATTGATTTTTGTTGAGCTGGCACAGTCTCACACCAGCATTAGCCTTTCTATATCAGTGTCATCCATGAGCCCAGAAGGGTTGGAAGGACAGAGGCTTCATTCTGACCAACATAAGCCATTTCCCTGGCTACTATTTTCTCCAAATTTTCTCTTGACTGCTTTCTTTCTGATGGCAAATCTTTCTTGCTGAGATCTAATTGGCTTTGAAAAGAAGTGATGGGTAGGGGGAAAAATGCCAGGGCACCCTCTGCATGATATCTCTGTGCTCCCTGGGCAGAAGGTGTGTGGAGGAAAAAACAAAGGCTGCAGAGAACCAGCCTGGGTTGTTGACCACTCTCCTGCCTCCAAACCCATCCTTGGCGGTGGTCGTGGCTACTGAGAAACACCTTGGCCACCTCTGCCCAGTCACTGGTGGGTTTCAGGGCAAAAACCAGTGTGGGTTCCCCCAGGCTCCAGCTCTCCTGTGCACAGCCACCTGCCCAGAGCCCTTCCCTTCCCTGGCCCCACCAGACCCAAGCCATATCCCTGGACAAGGGGCAAAGCCTTCACCCCTCCCTTGGAGCAGGAGGAGGCAGCTCCTTACGTCCAGCTGGCTCAGCCTCCCAGCCCTGATGCAAACCACAGCAACTCAGGGCCTGGTTCCCAGAAGAGGGATAAGGAGCAGGAAGAGGAGCTTGAGCTGTCACAAGGCCTCAGGGGCAAGCAAAGGCATGTCCCATGGTGGAGCCTCTTCAGGCAGACTAGGATGCCAGGAGGGCAGGGGCCAGGATGTGCCCCTCCATCCAAAAAACCCTTCCCCGTGCTCCTGCAGGGAGCAAGATCTGGGCAAGATCCCAACTTTCCCAGCTGCTGCCCCAGGTCTGCGCCCAGGAGAGGCATTCGATAGTCACACGCCTGCTTCAAGCAGAGCTGTGGCTGGAGCCTTTCCCAAACTTTCCCTTTGCTCACAATTTCAAGGGAAGGGGCAGGATGGGTGCCCTGAGAGCAGAGCCAGCCGCCCTGGGCAGGTGCTGTGCACGCTCCCGCGGCCGCTCTGCCAAAGGAAACACAAACATCCTACCCAAAGAAAGCACTTTTCATCGGCAGCACAAGTTCCCATTTTTGCCCAGGGCCGGTCTGTTCCAGGCAGCTTTCCCCAGCGCGCTCGGGGCTGCGCGAGGGCCCGGCCGAGCTTTCCGGGCTGGGCTCTGGCCAGAGCCGCCCTTCCTGCCCCACGTTAGACCCACAGAAAGCTGGCAGTGTCACCACCTCCGGCTCCTGGGAGGCCTCAGGTGTGAGACACCTCCGAGTTCAAGGGGCTTAGTCAGCCTCAGAGCCCCTCCCGCTCTTGAGATGTGGCAGCTGGGGACGGAGGAACCTGAGGACTGGAGACCTAGAGGATGTGGGACCTTGCTTCTCCTTACTTCTGGCAAGGGGAATTTTGGCCAACCCAACTATCCCAGCAGTGCAGACAGAGGTGGTGAGGCCTCCTAACCTAGAAGAAGCTGTGGAAGGGGAATTCCAGTGTCATGTAATGGTGCAGTTCAACACCAAGCCAGGTCATTTAAAAATAAAAAAAAAAAGGCAAGTCTTAATTTGGCCTAAAGTTTGTGAAGACCTGAGGAGAATGCAGGAATCAGGGTAGAAGAGAGGGTGAGGAGTGCAAGGGCACTTGGATGAACATCACCCAAGGGATAAATAGCTCTGGGTGTTTTATACCTGCCCTCAGTGTCGGGCGGGGAGAGGAGCAGCTGGGGCTTCTCCTCCTGCCCCTCTGCCCCCATCAAAGCGCTGCTGCTGTGGCAGAGCTGGTGTGTCCCTGGTCCCAGCACCTGCCCGGCCTCACCTGCAAATCTCACCTGCCAATCTCTCCTCCCCAGCCAGCAGTGGGAGCAAAGTCCACAGCAGGAAAAGCGAGGCTGAGGCCTCAGGAACAAAGCAGCCTTTCACAGCAGTGGCTTGGCCAGAGGAACCAGGGAATATTCCTGTCCAAGGGCTCCCAAACGGCTCCCAGCTTTGATCCTGGGCACAGAGCGGGTTGTTGGCATTTTTCCTTTCCTCCTTTGTGTTGCTCTTTAATTTTTTTTTCCTTCCTACTTCATGGCGTAATTTTTGTGCGTGTCTACGATTTCTAAGAGAATTTTCTTGCACCTCTGGGAAGAGAAACCTTCTGCTGGGAGCAAGGTGCACACGCTGCACAGCCCTTTCACCTGTCTCCTGAGGGAGAAAAATCCCTCCTCCAGGATTCACTGGAGGCACAATTGTTCATCACATCATTTTCAACACAGAGGATGTTTTCTGAACATGTCTGATAAATCACAGCCTCACTCAGGATGGGAAATGGAACCAACTATGTACCTTCCTCCCAAACCACACCCCTTCCAGGGGAGTCACTGGCTTGCATGCTCAGGTGGCCTTTCAGACTCCCCAGATGACAGGGACAAGCATCTTCCCCCAAACCTGCTGGCTTCCAACCAGTTCTTCTGCCACCTGTCTAAAGCCTGCTCTCCCACCCCAAATGCAGAGGGAGGGGATGCACCAGCCCACCTTCCCCACCTGAAGCCGTGCCCAGCCAGGGCTCTCCCCTCCTGCAGCACAGGGAATGGCTCCCCACGAGCCTGTTCACTCACACAGCATGGGGCACACCTGACACCCCTGCCAGGGCAGGCTGAGCCTCCCCTGCCCACTGCCCACACCCCAAATATTTTTAGGCATTTGGAAACACGCCTTTGCTGCTGCCAGCCTTCCATGCAGGGATAGGAGGAGACAGATGGGATGGAGAAATTGAGTCAGCCCTGAGAGGTCACTGTGGCAGCCAAGGGAATAAAACCATGCCCCTCCTCCTCTTCCTCTTGCTCCTCATCCATCTCCTCCCGGTCCCAGTACCGCTTTCTGACGGATGTTGCCTTTGGACAGAGCCTCCTGCAGCCCAGCTGCTGAAAGAACGCTGTGGTGAGCCCTGTGTGCCCGGGGGCCGCCTGGAATCCATCACTGCCTGTGCACAGGGACTCCAGCCAAGCCCTGCTCCTGCCTGCTGCTGGCAGCTCTTGGCTTTCCAGGGGAGCACCTGCGGGTCCCCCCACTTCCCAGCGCTGGATTCAGCTGGAGAACTCACTGTACCACCAGAGGTGGCTGGGAAGGGGAGCAGCCACCCCACAGCCCCACAGGAGTCCCAGACCAGCTGCTGGGCCAGCCCCATGCCTGGGGTGGTGGTGCTTTTCTCCCGTGCCAAGGTTTGGGTTGGTGTTCCCAAAGTGTGGAGGTGCCATGGAGGCTGTCCCCTGCCAGCTTGACATGCTGGGCTACCTGCAAGGCTCCAGGTGCTACTGGGCATTTCCTGGCTCTGCCACTGCATTCCCAGATCCTCAGGAACATCCCTTCAGCCCTCCCTGTGAGGCTCAACACTCTGTGAGGTTCATCCCCCTCTCCTTGAGCAGCAAATGTCCCATCCTGCAAGCAGACCTCAAAGAAGCATCCCCCTGTTCCCATGGGTGCAGCACCTGCCCAAAATGTCCCTGGTGTCCCTTCATTGTGTTATCTGCACCCCCACCAGGATAAGCTTCTCCTGGCCACAGCACCCTCAGAGATCTGCAGCAGTTCTGGTGGAGCTCCAGCCTTGCTCCCCTGAGAGCAGGAACTGGAGAAGGATGGAGTGGATTGCCCTGAATTTGGGATGTGCCTGCACTCACATGTGCAGAAAGACCTGAGTAGGCTGGAAGGAAAAGGAATTCCAGCCCAACTCCAAATGCAATCTCACACCAGCTCAAGCTGCCAAACCCCAAAGACCCCCAAAAATTCAAATTTGGTCTCCAAATCAACTGATCTGATTCCTGTCCTAGTGCCGGCACTCACTCCTCCAGCACAAGGACAGACACAGGGCTGGAATGAGTGTGCCCCATGAGCAGGAGGGGTTTTCCTGGGTGCTGGGGCAGGAGTTTAATACAAAGCAGGAGGTCTCATGGCACTGGCTGCATGGGCAGCACTGGCCTGACTCCCATGGCTGGAGAGCTCCTGGAGAAAAGTGGGGCCTTCATCCAGCTGCAAAGCAGATGGGTGGGCTGCCTGTGCACCATAATGCAGGCAGGGCAGGGGCTCAGCTGCTCCCCAGCATTGCTCCACCACCATTCCCTTGAATCTGGCCCCCAAACAGGGCACAGCAGCCACAACCCCACAGGTTTCTGCTGGACTTCGTTGCATCCAGCTGAAGGTTTGGGAAAGAGGAAAGGAGGTGAATGTTCCTCCTTGCCAAAAGTCCTTCATGGCTAAAGCAACCAGGCAAGTAAGCCCATGGAAATGCAAGGAATGGGGGGACAGGAAGGGGCACAAGGGGTCCTGCTTCCCTCCTCATGCTCCAAACATCCTCATGCTGTAACAGTGAGAGGGAATGTGAGCAGTGCTGGGGAGCAGCACAGTCCCCTGTCCCACAGCAGCACCCCCACTGCTCTGGGAATGTGCACCCCCGAGCAGCCCCACGGACAAACCCAACAGCACCTGCAGGATTAAGGAGCACCCTCATTAATGACAGCTCCAGAATTAACGAGCTGGCTCCACCACCCACTCAACTTCTAAAATGTCAGGTGAGGGTGGGAGGGCGGCAACAGGAGCCTGTTACTTTTAGGATCACTGGTGAGCAATCAAGCAGGAAAGTGGCCTGGGGTGTCACACCAGTGAGCTGGGGCTGGAAATCTTTAAAATCTCATTTTACATTTTAATCTTCTCCTTTTCTTCTCCAGCAAAACAACCAGGGCTGTCAGGGGATGAGAGGCTGAGCACAGGAATTGTTTATTGGGGAGTGCCACCTTCTGCTGCCAGTGACCTGGGAGGGCAGCACCTGTCCTAGACATCTTCTCCTGCAGGACTAACAGGGGTGCCCAGAGCAAAGCCCAGACTTACTTGCAGAGCAGTGAGACCCCATGTCCTCACTGCCAGCAGCAGGGATGGCTTGGTCATATGCTCTGAGGGAACCCAAAGAAAAACCCTTCAGGATGCTGGCTCCCTGTGCTGCTCACAGAAGCCAGTTTTGGGGAAAATCCAGCCTTTTAGGAAAGAAGAGCTACTGACCAGAGGGGAGTTTGCAGCCACGGGGCCCATAGAATTTGCTCATCCTTCCTGATAGCATCCAGTGGCCTTGCAAGGGGGCAAACCAGAAGGAGTTATTGATGTGTCTGTATTAGAAACAGAAAAAGATGCCAAAACCAGCAGCTGTGGTGCAACTCCAACTTCCAAGGCCCTGAAGGACCACGGAGCTGAAAGAAGCAGCGATGGGTCAAATCCTGCCTGACCCACTGCCTTGGGCAAACCCCAGGGAGAGTCAGGGATGCTCCCAGTGAGATCCGGGGAAGGAGGGAGCTCTCCCAGCCTGACCCCGCCGAGTTCAGCCCCAGCCCTGCGCAGAGCAGCTCCCCAGGCAGCGCCATGGGAGAGCATCCCACAGCCAGAGGGATTCCCAACCCAGGGCATCGCCGTTCCTGCCTCACCCCGTCCTCCATCCCGCACAGCTCAGCACCGGCAGCACGAAGCCCTGACCCTCCTGACCCTGCGTTCAGCCCTGTGCCGTGCCAGCCTGCCAGGCCGGGCCATTCCTGCAGCCTGGCTCAGCCGGGCCAGAGGATGCTCCGTGCCGGGCGCAGGAGCGCTCGGGGAGCCCCTGACGCGGCGCGGCACGGCGGCAGACGGACGTGACTGCGAGGCAGTCGCCTGCTGCTAATTAAAGAAGGGATATATTTAGGCACCCGGTTATCCCCTGCATTTCACTTATTTTTAGCTCCCAGTCTGCCAGGCTGGGGTGGCACATGGGGAAGGGCACGGACGCAAGGCGGGATGGATCCAGCCCCAGCAGCAAGGAGGTCACAGCCACATGTCCTGGACGATGCTGAGCCCCCGGCAGGGAGAAACCTCTGTCCAAGCTGGCTGCAAAGGAAGAGAAAGAATTAATTTTCCCCTAGAAAGGCAGGAAAATGGGTTTCAGGAAGCAATAGGAGCATCCCTGCTCAGTCCTTGCCCCAGATCCATCCAGCCTTTGCCACTACCCACACCCCCAGCTCCAGGAGCTGAAATTGGCCCTTTTTGGAATCACCCAGCAAAAAGCACAGCTGTGCCCAGGGCAGAGGCAGCTCCCTCATTCTCAGAGACCCATCCCTCTGCAGTGGCACTGGCCTGGCAGCAATGCCACTGGTTCCCATACCTTCTTTCTCTCCAATCCTGCCCCTCAGCACAGCTGGACTGTCTCCTTGGCACTTGGCTGAGCATCCCATCCACCTGGGCCATCAGTGGGTGTGGAACTTCCTTGGGCCTTAAATACCCTGAAAAGAGCAGAGAAGGACAGTGCCCAGCATTCCTGCATCCCTCCTGGGCCAGGACAGCCCATTAGTCCCATTCATTTCCCCCTTTGCTTCATCCCCACAAGTGCTCTGGGGTTTTATATTTGGGGGTGAGGGGTTTTTTCCCCTTTCCAGAGTGAAATATTGATCAGGTCTCTGCTACCCTCTCAGCCCCCACCCCACCATACCTCCTGGCTGCCCTGCTTCCCTCATGGAGTGGAGGGTAGGGTGTGGGAGAAAATCAAAATAATGGGATAATGATTCAGGGAGTTGAAACCCAGCTGAAAGTCAGTCTGCTCTGGCTGGCCTGGGAGGAGGCTTCCCAGCAGGGAAGGTTTGGTTTGAGGCTATTTTTGGAGCTAAACAACATCCAGGGGTGGCCAAATTTCTTCTTAGGTGGCCCATCAGGTAAAGCCTCTCCCAAAACAGTGAGGCTGGGAAGGTTGGACCATTTCTCAATAAATCTGAGATGGAAAAAAAAAAATCCCACGGCAGTTTCTTTCCTTGGACTGCAGGAGCAGGTGTCCTGCACCCTCCAGTCTGTGGAGAGTGGCCAGGGCTGTGTGAGGTTGTGAGCTCCCATCACCTGGGCTCGCCCTGGTTCCCTGCTGCCCATCAGAATTAGGCAGCCCCTTTGAGCAGGTTTACGATAATCATCAAATAACTCGTTCACTGACAGCGTGTCAGGCTGAGAAGACTGACTGAGCCCTCGTTTGCTGATTGCTAATTAGCTTAACATTCCTAATCCCTCATTAGTGACTATGAAGTAAGCTCTGAAATATGAGGTCAGCCCTAATCAGTGTTTAAAATATAAAGCCCACTGGCACATGATGGAGGCTGGAGAGGGGGTGGCTGCAGGCCAGCCCTGGGTGCTCCCATGGTCACAGGGAATGAGGCTGCAAGAGCAGAGGCAGACAGGAAGACTTAAACCCACACATTCCCCCAGAGCTCAGCCCCTGCACTCACTGCCTGGATCCACACGGGAACAGGCAGCAATGTGGGGTGCAACATTTGAGGGGCCCCAGATTCCTCCCGAGTCCCCAGTGCATCCAGCAGCAATTCCAGCTGTGGCTTCCATTCAGGGCAGATTGTCTACAGAATCACAGAATATTCCGAGTTGGAAGGGATCCACAAGGACCATGAGTGTTGTTAAGTGAATGGCCCATACAGGGATCAAACCCATCAGCACCGTGCTCTGACCAACAGTGCACCTGTGCAGGATGCTCTGGCTTTCCCCCAGTTCCTATCTGCAAGATTCCAGGTTAACTGCAGGCAGAAGGACAGGCTGCTGGCAGTGGGACTTTCCCCAGAGATTCACCCCCGCCCTCTGATCCTGTGGGAAGGAGTCAAATCTTGGCATTGGCAAGTGGGCACCAAAGTGCACTGGGCTGCCGCTTCCGTGCCATCACTGTGGAGGAAAAAATGGCCCATAGTTGTTGTGGCTTAATCCTCTGGAAGAATAAACTGTTGTGGACTGAGAGTTACTTATTCCTGGCTGGGGAAGCCTCTACAGGAGGGCTGCAGCCATTAAAATAACCCTAATTAAACTCCAGCTAGTGAGCCTTAAAAAAGGAAAAAAATATCGCTGATTCCATGAAAATGTAATTTGAAAAGCCCTTGCACCGAACTCTGCTCATGCAGAGCGATGCTCCCACCTTCAGCAGCCTGCGCTGCTGGAGATGATGCTCGGGATTTGGGCTGCGGGGCAGGGCCGGTCCTTGCTGCACGGCCGGTGCCCGCAGGGAGCAGGGAGCCGGGAGCAGGGAGCAGGGAGAAGGGAGAAGGGAGAAGGGAGAAGGGAGAAGGGAGAAGGGAGCAGGGAGCCGGGAGCAGGGAGCAGGGAGAAGGGAGCAGGGAGCCGGGAGCAGGGAGAAGGGAGCAGGGAGCAGGGAGCCGGGAGCAGGGAGAAGGGAGCAGGGAGCAGGGAGAAGGGAGCAGGGAGCAGGGAGCAGGGAGCAGGGAGCAGGGAGAAGGGAGAAGGGAGAAGGGAGAAGGGAGAAGGGAGCAGGGAGCAGGGAGCAGGGAGCAGGGAGCAGGGAGCAGGGAGCAGGGAGAAGGGAGAAGGGAGAAGGGAGCCGGGAGCAGGGAGCAGGGAGAAGGGAGCAGGGAGCAGGGAGAAGGGAGCAGGGAGCAGGGAGCCGGGAGCAGGGAGCAGGGAGCAGGGAGAAGGGAGCAGGGAGCAGGGAGAAGGGAGCAGGGAGCAGGGAGCAGGGAGCAGGGAGAAGGGAGCAGGGAGCAGGGAGCAGGGAGAAGGGAACCGGGAGCAGGGAGCCGGGAGCCGGGAGCAGGGAGCCGTGCCACGGCAGCCAGGCGGGTTATTCCCGGTCTGGGCAGCACGGTCCCCTCGGCGTGGGCAGCAGCATCTCCCTTCCACGGGCGCACGTCAGCGATGACGCCCAGCGAGCGGCTGCCGGCGGAGGCACCGCAAATCCCCGGCGGACCGAGCCCGATTCCTGCTCCGCAGCTTCTCCGGAGCACGGAGACACGGGATATTTTGAGCATCCTTGGCAGCAGCGAATGAGGATTAGTCCAATCCCCCCAGACACGAACGTCTCCCCAGCTCTATTTCCAAGGACAGGAATAGCCTTTGAAGGCTTTTCCGTGTGGAGGGCACACACCTGCAGATGTTAAAAGCAAAGATCTGTTTCTGGAAAGGTTTTGGGTGGTGCAGCATCAAGGATGCCTAAATAAGTGGGTGAAAAAGGGGCCGTGTAGCACCTGCTGGCTCTTGCCCCATGGCTAATCCAAGCCCATGCCAAGCCCCTGGCCTTCAGATTTTATTGTGCATCTAATTCCTGAACCCATCAGACACTGTACAGTTGTGGCCAGTCACATCCTCTTCTTCCTCAGCCAAGTTTCACATCTGACAGGTTTTTACTCCTTTTACCCCTTACATGTTTTTACCATCAGGACCCTGCATTAGCAGGGACACAAAAACTATAAACTTGCAGACTCGGTGGAGGACGTTTCAGAGTGGAAAGCTCTGGCTTAGCCACACACCTGTCCTGTGGAGCAGAAAATCCTAAACAGCCTGGCAGAGTTACTCCTGTACCCAGACACTCCACAGGCCATTTTCTGCCCCATCAAGCAGCTGCTTGGGAGCACAGCCACCTCCAGCACTATGGGAAACTGAGGGGAGACCAACCAAGAGACAAACACGAGTTTGGATTTATGTAAAAAAAAAAAAATTATTTATTTTGGAGGAGGATTTGAACATCGACATGCAGGTACAACATGAATAAAAATTATTGCACCGCTATTATGTGGCAATTGTTCAAGTTTCTAAAAACACAGAAATTCCACACTTTCTCTTATCTAGCTAAGTGCTGAGTGACACGGCTTGGCAGAGCCCAGCGCAGGAGGTGCTCTCACAGCCACCTGGATATGGTAATCGAACACAACGTAAACACACACTTCTGTCAAATCTTCTACTAGAAGTACAGAATTATCCTTCACATCCAGCAAGAGAAAACCAGAGAAAGACTTTATCCTCCCCTCTTCGGAAGAAAAACAAAACAAAACAAAAATACTCCAAATCACACCTTAATGCAAGTGTGGCAAACAAACCCACAGGTCACTCCTACCCCTTCCCCCACAAGCGCTCTTTAGTACAGCAGCAGCCAAAGGCCTCCAACATTCAGACCCAGGAGTGGCCAGTACAACGCTAAAGTCTAATATTTACAATAAATATCATCCATTTCTCTTAGTTTGCAACAGTAAGAGACAAAGGGAAAAGTAACACTGAGGCACGGGGCAGGGATGCAGCAGCTGGATGCAGGAGCAGAGAGGAGCTGAGGTGCCGCCATCCCAACGCGGGCGAGGAGCAGGAGACACATCCAAGCTGACAGAAGGGAAGAGGGAAACAAAGCAGGAAAGCAGCATATTTGGATGGTGACATGCACGGCTCATTCACAAACACACACCTCACGCTCGTGACTCCCACCTGGGGCTGTGCTGGCCGGGGCTTCCCTCGGGCACCGCGGGGCCGAGCCGACACAGCTCAGACACAGCTTTTCCAGCTTCCTGTTCCTTCCCAACACCTTCTGCAAGCTTTTCTTTGAGAAGGTATTTAAGGAGTTTATAGCAGAGCAAGGAATAAGTCTTGGTGTATCTACCTGGCTTATTATCAAAATTTAAGAGGAAAAGTCTTTTTGCCCAAACTTTCTGCTAAAGTGCGCTGTGTACATTTGACAGCAGGTAGAACAGGGATGATGGGGCACCTGGCACACTGAGGGAAACTGCAGGACTGACCAAGAGCAGGAGATACAGGGCTTTGCTAGAATGCTTTCCTGGCAATGCTGTTTGGCTTTGGCTTCCAAAAAAACAGGGACTTTTAATTGCACTGACCACTCTCTGTACCGTAGCTACAAAAGAGGCAACAAACACATACCTCACCTTTTCTTTGGCCAACACAGGCAAAAGCAGCTAAAGCTGTGACATAGCAAGGGTTTTCACTCCTCCTTTATGCCTAGGAAATGATAATTCTGCAATTCAGCACAGGAAGCAGTGGCTGCAAAGGCAGGGAGTCAGCAGCTTACAGCTGGTACCGTCCGAGGGTGCCACCCCTGCCCGTGGGGATGAACCAGGTTACCCAGCCTGGCTCACACCGTGTCCTCACCTCCTACGAGCAGTGGCCAGTCTCCTCCTCACGTTTTTTAAACATAGAAGGAAAAGGGGGACCTGCCACCCATGAAACAGCCAGGTCAGACCACATTCTCACATAGCTCCTTAATTTACACAGACACTTCCATCTCGCCAAGGTCAGGTGCTCTCAGGAGATCAGCTTGTCAAGGAGGCTTGTCTTTGTAATTACTGCAGACTCAGGATGCCAAATCCACTTTTCACTATTCCTGTCCGTGCCATAATATCCTGCACTGTTTCTCAACAGTTTTAGTAGATCAACCCACCAGGGAGAAAATCAGCCAGGCAAGTACCAGATCCTGCCAAGTCTGTTCCTTACTTGCTATTGCTCTAAATCAGCCCTGAATGACGCTCACCAGCAAGAGCACTTGGAGAGGCTGGAGACACCCAGGACCCTGACAAGGCAGTGGAAATCCTGTGGTTTGTAATTGCAAACCAAGTGTATACGAGCAGCCTATGAATTCCAGGGAAAAGAGCAGAGAGACAGCACAGAAGGCTCTGCTCTCAATACCACCACAGATAGGTTTATTAAGGTGTTACCTGGGAGCATTGAGGCTTTGGTTAGTGTAGTAGCAACACCATACATGTTCACACTGACACACAGAGTAAACACTCATTTAAACATGTTAAAAAAAAAAGCTCAAACCAAACCAAAACTTGGTCCAGAAATGAAATCCAAGCAGCCAAAATCAAGTATATAATGGGGAGAATCAACTGCTACACAGAAAGAAACAGAGTGAAATTCCAGAGATTTTTTTCAAGTTGTGGGTTGTACTGAAATCAGATTGAAAGAGAAGGAGACAATATATTCCTATATAATAAAGATATTGCATTTAGGGGAAGCTAATCAAAACTTCAAGTTCAGAGAAAGCCAAGACAGTGAAGGAAGCAGCAATGTAAGGAAATCAGACCAACAGAGATGCATTTTAGCCTGGAATACTGTGGCACAGTCATTCTGCTTCTAACAGAGTAAGCCAGTGAGCAGGGAACTATCCCTCATGGGTGATCCACAGGGAGATCCACTCAGACAAGACTAGGATACAAGCTGAGCACAATCTGGGACAAATGATGGGAGTGTTCATTGAGAGGAACCTTGAACTGGATGAAGAAATGGCTTACAGTGCTACAGGTACCATCACTCGACACATTTATTGGTGCATTATTATTGGTCTAGTCCTCAGCAAGGAGCACTGTCACCCAGAGTCGGTCACACTTAGAGCAAAGCGATGTCTAAACCTAGGAGCAAAGAGTAAGCTTTTAATGCAGCAGTGGAAATGATCTAGCTATTAAAGCTGAAATCTGTAAATATCACGTGTGTTTTGAAGTCTGCTTGCAGCTTGACCACAGAACTTGAGGAGTCTGAACTCTTCATAGGTTTGTTTTTAAAATGGGCAGATTCAGAAAACTCAGCAAGTTTCCCAAGCCCCAGTTCAGAAATGTTAAGGGACACCTTAAAATCCCTACCTATTTAGACTCACCAAGAGAAGGAAAAGTCTCCAAAGGTCGTTTTTCATTGAGATAACTTTGCCAGACACACTGGAGAATACGCAACTACAAATTTTCTACTTTAAAACCAACCTACAGGCACCCCTTCCTGGGGTCGCTTACTCTGAGGCAGGGTATGAATTGACGTCAGAGAAAGAAAGATAAAACATCACTAAAATTTTAAAAACAGAGGGAAAAGTTGCTATGTGTCCCATATAGATAAGTAAAAACAATCCCCAAAAAAGCCAGCTTACGTATTGGAGATTTCTCTTTCTGATAATTCCATTGAAAGAGAGGAATGATTATTTTCTTGTTTTAAAGAAAAGACAGAGCTCTCTCTCTGTCCAGTCTCTCCAAACCAAATCCTTTGTCTCCACATCTTCTAAGGACACAGGACTGTGAAGACACATGGTGAAAAAGAGGTTTTACTTGCACCAAAGCAGGTCTGTAGTTTCAGAATAACTTGCAGACAAGAGTTCTTATTCTTGTCAAGGGACATCAGATTGTAAAACTGGAGCAAAAACTTGACATTTGTGAATTTCAATGGAATTTCAAAGAGAATGTTGAAAAGCAGAAATTTAAAAATAAGCTGCCTTTTTTGCACACAGAATTTTTGGGATGTCAAATGAATGCAGAATTAGAGGGAAAAGCACATCAGGCCCTCAACTCAGGTAAAATAAAAGGCATGTAAGGAAAAAAAAAAGAAACTAAAGTGTTTCTTAAGCCCTGCTTTAAAGATACCCTGTTCTAAAGAGACCTCAAACAGCAAGCACTACTGTGTACAAAAATAGAATAGCAAGGATGAAAAAAACACAAAAAACAGTATGAAAAAAACCCTCCCAAAAATAGATGTACACAAGTTCTATTTTATATTAGTGTATATTACAAAATTCAAACATGCAGTCTCTAATTTGAATGTAGAACACTCCAGTCCATGAGTACCAGCAATGCTGCTATGTTTTCTTTACAGCATCATCATGTGACGGGGGAAAGTCTTGTATTTTTAACTGATTTCCAACCTCTTTGCTTTTTGCTTGTGCCAGAGTCCCTTCTTTACAGGGCCTCGTGCTGCCATCTGGCAGAGGAGATGCTCTCAGAGCTACTTGTCCAAGAGCATGAGACAGCTCTTTTGATGGAGTGATTTTGCAGCTCCCTGCCAATGCCTCAGACGCTTTAGCACTGCAAAAAAGTGCCTCCTTTTTGACCACCACAGGACATGTTGCCTCCTTGTTGGCCCCCACGGGACACACTGCCTCCCAGGGCTTTGCTGGGTGTGAGGACTCTGCACAGGACCCACTCCTCGTGGTCAGACCATCTGTGCTAGAGGGTTTGGCTTTCTCTTGACATTCTCCTACTTCTGAAATTTCCTGCCTTTTTTGTTTCAAATCTCTCTCCTCTTTAGAGGAGGCACTCAAATCCTTTCTTGTTTCCACCTCTCCAGAGCCAGACATACTGAGCTTCAAAGGGCCCAAGACGCTCTGGGCCAGGGGCACCAGCTGGGACACGGAGAGCGCGCGCTCGATGGCACCGGGGATGAGGAGAGGGGAGGACACCATGGCTCCTGCTGGGCTGGTTTTGCTGGAGGTCAAAGCACCCTCTGCCTGGGATGAGCTGGGCTGCTGCTTGTCAGGGCTAGGACTTCTTTGGGATGTTTCACTGGTGTTCCCAGGAGACAGAAATGAGGAGCTGTGCTGTTCCACAGGCTGAGGCATCTCCTTGAGACCCTTCTCACCGCGGTCTGGGGGGCTCACCGTGACAGGAGTGCTCGTGTTTGCTGTGCACCATGAGGAAAGTGCCAGCAGAGGTTTGGAATCCTGTTTTTTCTGACTGCTTTCTGTTAGCACAGGCTCTTTCAAGTCAAGTTTACCACAGGAGGCCCCAGAAGAATCACCTTCTTCAAGTTCCAGGAGTTTGATAGATGGGCACTGCATATGTTCTGTGAGATCTACTGGTTTTTGAGTACTTGGAGTTCTCCCAAGATCTTTGATTGCTTCAGAAGACCTGTCTTTTGGACCAAAACACTCCAAAGTTTTGTTTTCTGGCAATTTATGCTCCTTTGCAGTTGTTTCTGATTTTAGGAATGGCTTTTCTGAATTACCTAGTTTTTCTGGAGAAGTTCTTGAGGGGAGCTCTGGTGGGGAGGGGTGCACACTGATTTGCAGTGGCTCTGAAACAGGCTTTGCTTGTTGAGTATTTCCTTTCTGCAAATCTTCTGTACCTTTTGGCTCTTCAGGTAGAAAGGCATCATCTTCAATACTATCCTTGCTCTCCAATTTAGATGAAAACTTATTATCCTCATTAAAAGAATCTGAGCCTTGGTCTCCATTGCCACAGGGCTTGTCCAGTCTTCTCCCATCCTGACTATCTTCCGAACCATCATCTGTTTCATCTTCAGAAGAATCTACTTCCCTGATGGCCTCCTGCTTTTGCAGAGACTCCCTCCTCTCCACCCTGTCCTGCCGAATGGCACCCAGCTTCCGTGAGCCCGGCTTCTGCAGCATCCCCTTTTCTGCCAGCCCCAGTTTGCCGCCTGTTGTTTCGTTGGCAGATTCCTGTAGGCTCTGGAGGCTGGGATCCCGCTGTAACATCTCCTTCTTGAACTCAGAGTGGGAGATGTCCAAGCTGTGCTTCCGTGAGGAGCCCAGCTTCTTCTCAGAGGAGGACAGAGAGGCAGCCAGCTTCTCGGCCGACTGCACTCTCTTCAGCAAAGGGGACCGAGGGGGCTCGGCACTTTTGGGGCGAGAAATTTGTCTCACCAGTGGTGGAGAGGAGTGTAGTTTTACTGGGAAAGACTGGATAATACTGGAGCTGCCAATTGAGTGTCCTGGCAAAGGAGATGGGGAGCGCTGCGGTGACGTGGACTGTGGGGTTGGTGATGGAGTGTGAGCCAGGGGGGACAGAGGGATATTTCCTGCAGATTTACGCCTTGGAGACCTGTACTGCCTCTGCAGCTTTGGTGCTAGGCCGTGCAGAGAGCTGGGTCGGATGTGTCCAGAGCTGGCTGGAGAATTGGGAACACTGGAACTGGGAGAGCTGCTCTGAGAAGAATTGCCACCAACTTAAAAGAAAAGAAAAAAAAGAACAAAGAAAAAAATACCAAGAAGATTAATACATATTTGGCCATTAAAACAAGTTATTGAAAATAAGTCAAGTCACAATGCCATGTTACTCCAAAGCACATCAGTGATATTGAAGGCAACATTGCCAGCCTTCTAATGGAAATTCACATCATTAGCACCCAACACCAGAGCATAGTAAGAAACACTCAGCTATGAGAACACTTTTCTAGAAAAAAACCCCTTTGATCAGACAAACCACGTGTTTCATTGCTATTCTATGGATGCAAATCTCTTTATTCCAGCAGCTGATTCAATTTTCAAATATGACTTTGCCACACTGTTTTGATTTCTTTTCTCTGAACACAGAAAATGTGTCAAACTACTATGAAAAGATTGCGACTTACAACACACAACTTCATCAAAGTGGAAGGATGCTGTAGTACAGCAGGTGCATTCTTAAAAGGATGTATGGATTTTCATTTTTTAAATGAATCAATGAAAAAGAACACATCCTTCCTTAAGGTAATCAACATCACCACGGTCATTTGCTTCTCAAAGAGACCTACTACCTGCTGCTGTGTATTTTATTTCCAAAATTAATCAACCAGCAAAAGTCTCCTCCAAAATTTTCCTTTCTTGTTTGACTGGATTTTTTGGCTTAGTTTTGTTTTGTTTCACATCTATTTTTTTTACCTGAGTGTACAGACTCTGGAGTGGATCTGTAGCTCTGGGTTGGTGACCGAGGAGACAGGTTGTGAGTTGGAGAGCCAGGCACACTTTCTCCAGATGACAGAGACCGGTTCAGGGACGACAAACTCCGGCTGGTGTGAAGCAGCGATGCTTGTTTAGTGATCTTCCTCAACAGAGAACTCTTCTTCTTACTGGGGAAGAGCATTCAAAAGGTGTTTACAAGCCCAAATGATTTATTTAGCTTTACTAGCATATTTCAGTCAATTTTTTGTCACAGTAAAAGAGAAAAAAAAGGAAGAAAGGAAGAACTGAAGGACATATCTGCTGATAAATGTTATCTGCAAATGGATTTGACAAGATCTCTCTAAGGATCTCTATCATTATCTTGGTTACTCTTTAATTTTAACAGAGAAACATCATAACAAACCTTTCCTGGCCATCCTTTGTTTTGCTCTTCTTGTTCCTACGAGCCATCTTGGATTTGTAGCTGGCTTTTCGAGCTGGACCAACTTTGATGGATGTGTTCTCAAATGGTGTGGTGGAGATGGACACTTTATTTCCACTCTGTCAGACACAAGACAAAGAGACATTGCTTAAAACATGGTTATTTGAAGCAGATCTGCAGGCAAAGCAGGTAGGCTGCTAGTTTATTGCTGTCTGCCATTTTGTAATCCTTTGTCAAACTCCATTTTTCCCCTCAGCATTTCCACCTATCATTTATTAAGGAATTGCTGAGAGAGAGCCCTCGTTAGTCAGGCTTTCACAAATGATTAGCTCAGACCCCAGCTGGTAGGTAAAGCTTCCCAGAGCAGGCAGTACACAGCATCTGACCTCTCCCATTGAGATCCCAAATGACTCAATTTAATACTTGTAATACTTGGAAACTTGAACAAAGTGATATTCTGTCACCAATCCTATTCCCAGTGCTCTGACTGATGGCAGATGTGAGCATATCAGGCATCTATCATGATGAATCTGCAACACAGAGCATGGCTTGTCTCACTCATGTTAAAAAAATAATAATCCTGACTGCTTCTCTATTTGCAATCCCAAAGATGTCTGTTTCTTGGAACAGTCCAGAACTTCAGGGTTTTTTTTCTGTAAACTGATTCTGCTCAGAGAGGTATCAAATGCAAGTCATTTAACTGGCTAATTTCAACACCAACCAGTACAAAGCTGCTCTTAAACACCACCAGGTGCTGTGTGCACACTTGTACTTCAAACATTGCCAATTACATACAATTTAAACAAGCTGCTCATGTTTTCCAAAATGTAACAGCGCTGAGCCCCTACCTTCAGAATCAGCTCCACCACTTCAGTGTGCACCAGCCCGTGCACAGGCTCCCCGTTGACGTGGGTGATCAGGTCCCCTTCCCGCAGACCGGCTTCGTTTGCTGGACCCCCTTCCTCCACGTGCTGCCAACAACAAGGGGTGACTGGTTTGAGAAGGGGAATGTGCAAGGCCATTGGCCCAGATGGGACTCAAAGCCCATCCCTGTCACTTCCTGCCACAGCCAGTGCCAGCTGCTTCTAAGAAGGTGGAAAGAAATCACCCCTGGCACGGCCAAGCACAAAACCCTGCGCTCTTCCACTCCTCCCCAGCATCCCTCCAGTCTTATCCCAATCCAAGGCAGCCAGGATGGTTAAGCTGATTGAGAGGCCAGCTCTACCCAAAGCAAAAGGCTTTACACACTTCCAAAAGTTTTACACCACTTAGGAATGTTACCCAGATGCTCTTGATTTCTAGATAAACATTCAGCCTCTTTCAATTTCTTTGCCATCCCAAATCCAGCATCCTTCCATGTACATGCTGGAACCCAAGGTGGCCAACAGACTTCTAAGGAAGACTCTGCCATGTGCTTAAGGTGCCAAAATATTGCATTTCGTCCCAAACAGAGTTTCTTTTTCTACTTTCCATCCTTTATTAACCTGTCCAAGATCAGACTTTCCCCCTGTGAACACACTGCCTTTCCCCTGTTCCTGGTCAGGAATGTAAGCCTCCTTCACCATGAGGAGACAGATGTGCAGGGGAATGCACATCTCTCCCTCTAGCCAGGAAAGATTCCAAATGAGTCTCTTAATAAACTCAGCATTGTTCAAGAAGAGCGAGGGAGGGGCAAGGCAAAAATCCAGTTTCAGATTGTTTCTCTCAGAATGAGTGTTAAATAAGGACCAAAGGGTGTGAAGTCCGTATTATCTAATGGACACAGAAGTGCAAGGAAAAGAAGTAATCACCTTTACCCTGGCTGCATTCTCCCTACCTACACAATCCTAACAACACTGCCTCAGGGAATGGATCACTCCTAGAAGTCATCTACACTAACACAAAAGGAACACAGAGATCAAGTACCAGCAGCAGTGGGAAGGAAGCGATACAGACATGGAAACCAGACCTTTTAGCACGGCTCACAACTAAGCCAAGAGCTAAATCCCATGGCAATCAGCATAGCAGCAGCGATGCTTTAAGGCTTGTAATCAATTCCAAGCGACTGCTTGGAAAACCCCAGCAGACTGAACTGATCAGAAGCAGGTTATAATCACTAACACAAGCCTGAATAAATTAACTCTAATGGGCCCTCATGCAACAACCCCAATAAAGAGAAAGAGGGTATGTACACAGAAACATGCTTTAAAGGATGTGCTGCAGGTGAAAGGTGGATTCATGTAACCAGGGAAAAAAGAAGGAAAGAAAGGTTGCTGTGGTTCTGTGATGGGCTTTAAAACTATTGGAAAACCCAAAATGCTGTTATTTATTTACCTAGGGTTCCCCCCATCAAAAAGATAACATTAGGTGTGATTAAGGAGAGAGAAAACAAGGTGGCAAAACACAATCTCTAAAGATAAACCCCACACCCATGGCTAGATTTGTGGCCCCGAGGGTGCTGTTTCCAGAAAAGCAGAGACCTACCCAGACCATGTGATGCACAGTGTAGATATCACTGTCACCCATATAGACGCGAATGGCGCGCAGAGTGAAACCGTATTTCTTTCCAGCCCGATGGATGATGATTGGTGGTTTCAGGTTTGCGATAGCAGGAGAAAAGTCGCGGCTGGGTGAGGAGTCCCTCGAAGATGGGTTGGAGGAGAGAGAATGAGGTGACATTGGACTGGCCAATGGAGAACACGTGTGGTGATCTACAGTGATGACATAAAGGTGGGCAAAAATTAGGAAACCAGGCCTCCGAAAGAGAGAAAATTCTTGTTAGAGAACAGCCACAAAACCGTATCTTCTAATAAGGTCTTAAAGCTGGTGGCCTTCACCAGAGCTGAGTCTGTCTGCAGCTTCAACTAATTCATGCTTTGTAATACAAATAGCAGAGTTTCCAAAAAGGCACATTTGGAGGTGTACATTTAGTGCTCTACTCATAAAGAATTATGGTTGGGTCACAGTGTTCTGTACTTCTTTTTCCAGGATTTACAACCCATCATGAGCATTTCCTCTAAGCACAATCCTGCAACAGCCCATTTCCAGGTTATCATGTATTATCCTCCTCCAGAAGATCAGATGTCTCTAGCTCTTGGTGCAAGTTACACCTTGGTGCTGACATAAATCCAAATCAGTTAGCATTAACACAAAAGGAATGAGTAGGTGATCATAACAACTATGTCTAGGCAGTTTTTATAGTGTTTTAAATTCACAAGGGCAAAAATATCTAAAATATTAGCTACTGCAGGGACTTTGCTACTGAAAAGCAACATCACAAGTTACTTTTGAGTGAGTTTCCCAAATGAAAAGCCATGGGCTGGGCTGCCAGATAAACTACCTGACTCTGCTTGCTTGTGCCACAACATCCACTTTTTAAAGTACAAAGCAAATACACAACTCTAATTTTAAAGTGAAGCTGGTCAACATCAGTAAAATAAACCCAAAGAGCAGGAATACTAAATGCAGCTGTAGAAGGTAATCTCTAATCCATTAAGAAACACCTGCTGAATTGCCCAGCACATATTTACCTGGCAGATGAGAGCAGCTCTGGAGAAACCTTTGTTGGGTGATTAAATACACATTTTAGAGGTCTGCATGAGGGAGTTCATACTTCAAAAAGCAACCAATGCCCAAAGCACAAGAAATGTGATGTGCATCACCACGAGGCTGCCAGAAGCAGGTGCATTCCTGCCTCCAGCTCACTGCTGGGAGGAACACGTGGGCATTGCTCATGGCCCAGCTGCATTCCCTGCTCCCATCCAGGCAGAAACAGGCACAGCCCTGGAAATACAGCATGATCTTATCCTCTGGAAAGGGACAAAAACCCCTGTGGGAAGAAACTACTTCTGCTGAACCAGTCTGTCACAGCTCATGTGAATGGATGAGCTGCTCACCTGGCACTGGGAATTGTAAAGGTCTGGTTTTGCTTGTAGACAGAGCTGGGCCAAGAAGGTGAGCAGTTCAGCATTGACTGAGTTACTTACACTGTTCAGTTCTTGAGCACTCAATCTCAAAGTTATCTGGAGTTTCTGAAACTTCCTGGTGCATAAATGCACTGGACACATTTAATTCCCAAACAGCGCTACAGTTAGCATGTGACCCCAAAAAAAAGCACGTTGAGGGTTAAAATAATTTTGTGTCTCTATACCTCCTTGCTGCACCATTGTCTAGAGACCAGCTAGGAGTCAATTTAAACAACACCAGGGAAAGGACAGAGCCCAGCTGCCATTTGCAGAAGCTGCAGCCAGACCACACACACAGAGCTCCTGTCTATGGCACAGCAGTGCTCATCAACCTGTGAGCAGGAAATATTAATCCAATTGTAAAAGTTAGCTCTCTCCCCTCCTGCCTGCCAAAGCATTATTCCAGGAGAATGAAGGGGGAGGATCTGTCTGCAGACCTTTTGTTTAGTGCTTGCAGATTCTGACAATGCCTCACTCAAGGCATTTCTTACCTGAGGGAATCAGGAGAGACAAGGCAGTAGCAGATGCTGATTTAATCACTTTATTGACAGGTCTCGAGGTACGTTTCTCCCCTGATTCCCCAGAGAGCAACCTGTGTCGTGCCCGCCGCACTGCCAAATCGCTGATGGCTTTTGGAGTGGTAAAGTCTGGGCCTTCATTGCTATTACTGCGAGCTCGTGGATCAGAGAAATCTGCAGTGCTCCCAGCTACAGTTTAAATTAAAACAGATTAGAACCACAGGGAATTCCTAACAGTCTATTCCCCTACAGGCAAAATACATTAAATCAAAGTCATGTTTACATGAAGTCCAAGAGTAAATTTTCCTAAGAAGAAACCCCAGGGCTTGAATTTTTATTTACAGAAATGGTGTTATTCCGAACACAGAAAATTAGCAGCTTCTATTCTGTGGAAAAGCTCGCTAATGAAATCACATTGCTCAGTGGCAGTTCCATGAATCCTAAAGCCGTGGTGCACTTCTGCACACCATTTCAATGGGATCGTTCACAGATGAAAACGGGTTTATAGAAAGTACTGAATTTTTACAACCAGCAAGAACTGTCAATCTTTAAGTTAAAACTGCCTGTAATAGAAGAGCCAGGTTCTACTGGAGTTGCACATAGAAAATCCACTTTAAGAGAATACGAAGGTACTCAAGTCAGGGAAAGTAAAAATGTGGATTGCAAAGACAACCTTAATTTGGCCCCTTCTGTGCACCATTGCAATTTAGTCTTGAATTACTAAACCTGCTACAATTACATATAAAATGTGAAGTAATCTTGGAGATCAGACTGGGCATGTAACAGCAGCAGATGCTGGGGGTTGGGGGTCCTGTACTCAAGGCCAGTGCCTCAGTCCCCCATGTGATACCTTAAAGGGGCACTGTGAAAATACAGTAATTAGATTTTACAAGGTGCTTAGAAATGAAAATGGTGAGCATCACAGCAACTCCACAAGGGAAATTAATCATTCTGTCTTCAAAAGCAAATTTTAAGCAGCATGCAATAAATAAAGCCTAAGGGCCACATTTTGCACAATGAGGACAGAACAAAACATTGATCATCGTTATTTAAGTGGGCAGCACTGTTCTGCATACTAAGTGAAGCAGGAAGTATCATTAAAATAAAAATTCAAAGCATTATTCCCATAGACCTCAGGACCAGAATCTTGTTCAAAACTTAAGAGGCACAGAGTTTCAAATCAGGTTCCCAGACAATGAGGAACCCAGATTTGGAGGCTGCATGGGAAAAGGTGCCATATAAATTAGAGGAGCAGTCTGAGACAGTGACAGGAATTAAACTGCTTTCAAGCCTCTGACTTGAGGACACTGAAGCATTGGTATCCCTGGATTCCATGTACTAGATCAAAGACAGCTCTAATGTATTGAGCTCAGGGGAGCAGGCTGCCCAGGAGAACTTTATTTTTGCCAATCTCACACTGCAAAGACTCAAATCAGCAATAGAAGTGTTCTTGCCATTTTTAATAGCATGTTTCTAGGCTCAGCATGAAATTGAGAGCCCAAGGTTTCACTTAAGGCACCTTTGCCACGCAAGTATGAGGCAGCTTCCTTCCTTTACCCTTGCATCCCTTCTTTACATGATGGCAGCACCAGGCCTCTTTAGAGAGAGTGGGCAATGAAGGGGAATGGGACAGTTTTGAAGGAATTTCACAGACTGGATTGCAGAAGAGGAATAGTAATATGTGGGACTCTTTGGCTTTATTCTGGAGGGCATTTCCACCTTCTGCTATCAGTCCCCCATCACATCTGCCCAGTGCCCTCCACCTTGTCCATTCTTGCTGCCATTCTGACTACTTCCTCAGTAGTACCCCTTTCCTCTCCATTCTCAATGCATCACAATTGCTTTGCCTGCTTGCTCACAGTTTGTCCCAGCAACTTCTTCCTTTTTTCTTACCCAGTTAGTTCTTGTTATTCAACCCTAACATCTATTCCTTCCCCTAATTATGCTGTCTTTCTCAAATTTTCTTTTGCCAACCTTCATTTCAACTTCCCCTCTTTCTTCCATTGTTCCAAACTTCCTTTTTTTCCCCTTCCTTACTACTTCATAGTAGTTCCCAGAACTCTGTTCTCAGAACAGGCAGCTTCACCCCCTTGTCTTCCCAAAGCCCTGAAAGGGGCAGGAGCTGGGAACACTTCAGCACCCAGAGCTCAGTCCTGCACTGCAGCAGCCCAGGGCACCACCATAGGAAGGTTCAGCTCAGCCCAGAGCTGGAGAAAAGCCCCAGGACAGTCAAAGTTGCTGAGAAATCAAACACTGACTTCTAAGAGCCACCCTACTAAATTTAGGCTGCACTTTTCTGAGCTACAATTGGATGAATTTCGGTGTATTTGGCTGTTAAAATAAGTGGCGTGTCCCTGACATAAGCCCCACTTCTCCAGCATATTTTAAGTCTCTCCAAACTCTTGAGCAAAACCACGGGAAGCAGGGATCTTTTGGTATGGCTGACACCCACATTCTCCAGCTCCAACTCAGCAGTGATCTGTTCTGATTAATGCTTAAATTAATGCAGTCTCAGGTAGGCACCCAGTGGTTGTCAGCAGGCACAGATCATATGAATCTCCAACATGAGAAGACCTAAATCAATTTGAAGTGGCAGGACTGAAATCTGAGATACAATTTTGAGGAGATGAAACCACTGGCATTATTTCAAAGGCAAGCACATCCACAAAACTACACTAAAATCCCTACTTAGCGTGAGGCGCTCGCATCCCCCGACACCCAGAGCCAGTTTTAGAGAGTTCATCCCCGCAAGGCAACACGGCCTCCTCGGGGAGCAGGACACCCCCACGCAACACGTACCTGTCAGCGCTGAGGCGCTGCCGGCGGCCGTGGACGGGGTGGTGGCTCCAGCATCCCCTTCCAGCTGCGGCTCGTGCTCCACGGGCTGCTCTGGAATGGGCAGGGGCAGCCCCTCCCGCGCCTGCACCGTGCACAGCAGCATCCCCTCGGACTGGGGCCGTTTGAGGGCGGCCCCCTCGTCCTCGGCGGAGATGGCGAAGCGCGGCATGTCCAGCAGCCCCGAGCAGCGGCGCCGCACCGTCAGCGGCGGGCTGGAGTCGCTCTCCGTGTGCGAGGACTCGGACATGGACAGGCGCTTGCGCAGGCTGGGGGCAGAACCAGACAGGGCCCGGGTCAGTCAGGGCATGACCAACTAGGAAGGGTGAAAATAAGGCGCAGACACAGCTCACGTGGCTCTGAAACCAATTTACGGTGAAGTTTGGTGGCCAAGCTACAACGCTGGAAGTTAAAACAACAAAAGCTTGGGGCGTCACCTGAGGTTAGATTTCCAGCTGTTCTAGGAAAGGAAAGGATAAACCCGAAGAAAAATATAGTACAATGAACATGTTTGTTAAATATTACTAAAAAAAACAATCACAATTGCAAAATGCAAATCGTCCTCTACGTTCCTTTTGGAATTAGTTAATTTTTTCTTTCGAAGTTGCTCTAAATTAGAAACCAGGAGGGCCTAATGCAAAATGAAGTGCACCTCAGTTATGAGTGCAATCTGCAAAACATTTTAAAGGGAGTCATACAGGCTGGGTCAGAACCACATTTTATGCTCTTTCTAATGCCCAACATTAGTGTAAAGGTTTTACAAGGGTTGCACAAAATGACAGACATCCCTTTTATAAAGTAAGTTCTCAGTAATGCCAGAAACATGGCAGGTATCCAAACTGTGGGTATTCATATATTTTACTGACATTTTTTATTAGAGCACAAGATTTTTCGGGCATATTCTGAACTTTTGAAACTTGAACTTTCCTAACAATTTCTCCACTTTGTAACAAAAGGTCAAAGTCTGGCGACACCAGAATTTGCATTAATTTAAGAAAAAAACTGATGTGGGTACATGTCTGACGTAACATACAAAATCTGCCCTTAAGGTTAGAATATCTTTAAATTCATTAAAAGGATTTGCTACAGATTTAGAAGATGTTAGTACTTAACTAGATACATTTAAGGACTGTATAGGTTCTACACATTCACTTTTAGCTATTCAACCCAGGCTTCTCTTGTAGAAATACAACATAAGAAGCTCTCCTCACCAAATACTGGTCATAGAAAGTTTTGGCTGGTCTTTTTTAGCTGCTGTGGGAAAACAGAAGACGCAGTTGCACAGAACTCACATTTCGGGAGAGCCAATGACCCAGCTGCGGTCCCGGCTCTTCAAGCCCCCCAGGCTGTCCAGCCGATCATCCTTCTCCTCGCTCAGGCTCCGCTTGGTTGGTGGTGGAGTCTTCCTCTCCTCGTGGATGGAAAGTCGTTCCATGCTGCTGTACACCTGTGTGCACCAAAAGATCCTTCTGTGCAGGGAAAACCAACCCACGGGGCCTTTTCTGAGCAAGGGGAAAAATCTCCTCTTGAAATTTCCCCTGAAAGCCTGAAGTTGGCAAAATTCTTTGAGCAAATAACACAGCGCAGGTGTGACAGGCTCAAGGTGTGCCATGGAGGAAAAGAAAAAGGCCCAGCCTCAGAAACACTAAAATGGTTTTCTACAACAGCACCTGATGCCTCTCCTTTGAAAACACAACAGGAATACTGACAAACTTCATGAAATTTCTTTGATTTTTGGTTTTCACGATTCTCAAATCTAAGAGGTGCTATTGCTAAAGACAGCTGCACAACTCTTGAGGGTTGGCATCTGGATCTTGAAATCTTACTACACAAATTCACTTCAGTGATAGGCATCATGCTCATGACCCCATTTCATTATCAGTCTATCAGCATTGCCCCAAGCTTATTTCAGAACAAAAAAGTCCTGCCCTCCTCAAGGAATCTACTATAATGCTGACAGCTTAATGAAAGTGCCTTTCTTGGTTTTACAGCCGTCTTTAAATAATTAAATGATTAAGCAAAAAAATCCATCCTTTTAAAACTACACTTGACTGTGGACCTAATTTACATAAGAAGAGATTAATGAAAATAATGTTATTAAAAATTCAGAGCATCAACAAGATAACTATTAATAAATCATATGGCTGAATTGTCAGACAAGAATTTCAAAATATAATGAGCCTTTTATGCCTCCCACATTACAAATGCTTTATAATTTTCCAGGTCTTAAAATAAATTCATTAAAAGTGAACTTTCTCTTTTTGTGGCAAAAACATTGAATCCTAAAGAAAAGCTTCAGTCTAACAAATGAGTAATACTCATGGTGAGAAAAGGGAGAGAAAAGAAACTCTTACATACCCATGAGAACTTTTTCAAAACACCAACTAATCCTCAGGTCCAATTTTAAACATACTTTTAGTGATGCAAATCAGGAGCAACTCCATAAAATTAAGAGTAACTGTTATTTAAACCACTGTAGCCTGGTTGAGGTTGAGGACAAAGAACAAATTGGTCCTTAAAAACTGACTTCAGCAGTGGAAAACTGGAGGAACTGCTGTGAAAAACTGAAATACCTTTCAGAGCTCCTAAGTAAAATTCTTCCCCCCATCTCACTAAGAGAGAAACACAATTCATGAAGTGGCTGCCTCAAAACAGCATTTCTTCTCCCTTCTGCCCCTCCCAAATATATTATATTTTATAAGGAAGATCAATGTAGTCCTTTCCTTCTAGTTATGTATTTGAAAACACCAGAGATTTTATGTTTTGTATAACTCAGGTAATTCTTCTTGCTTTTCTATGGACTTCCTTTTAATCATCCAATGTTAATTTTCAAGAACATTGCCCAGTATATATATATATATGTATTTTACTGGGCTTAATTTTCAAGCCCAGTATGGAAAAATTATTCCTTCAACAAATTGGCATATCTAATTCATGAAGGACTATGTGCTGAGACCGTTCTCTTTGAAATTGGCACCTTGTCTTTTGCTCCCCAGGTTTTATTTGAGACAATGAGTGATATAAACTTCACTGATGTTCTTATCCCTTTGATTGTAGACCCTTATTCCAAATGTCAGAATCAATTTTCATCCCAAAACCATCTTGTCACTATGGAAGGTCCTTTCAGAAGGACACTGCTCAAAGCAAGTACGTTTTGGATACTCCCTGTGCCAGCATCCAGGTCACTGGTAAAAACATCAGACTGTATCAGATGCAGAAGAGAACTACACAATGCCCTGCATATTGGTGAAATATTAAGAAATATAAAATGTCACTCTCCAGTTATTCTAGTACTCACCTTCTAACAGGCCACAAACTACCATAGAATAAACAACTCATGCAGTGTTTTTTTCTCCCTCACTGAATACTACACACCATGAGATCCCACAGAGCATCCACATGATGAAAATCTGCCCCATACGAAGCAAAGAAACTGTGTTCCTCTCTAGATTGTTTTCTTTCAACAAGTTTGCATGTCCCTACCTTGCTGAACCTGGGCGAGCAGGAGGAAAACTGCCGAATTTCCACGTGATCATCATCATTAGTGTCCTCCTCTTCTTCTGAATCCAGGTGCTGGTACCGTTCTGAACGGGCTGGGAACAAGACAAGGCACTTGCATCAGTGTGGGGAGTGCTGGTAACTCACACCTCAAGCATTGGTACTGGCCTGCTTAAAGAACTTGGAATGTTTATACATCATGCAGGGTATTTCCCTTAATACTGAAACATGCCCAGCCAGTTTTTGCTCATCCCATGCAATTGCCAGTGAAGAATATCTCCTTGGCACTGAATTTATCTTATCCTGTCAGCTGTAATCCATTCTGGAAGCAGCTGATACTCAAAAGGTGTCTAATCCTGAAGACCCTTCATGATAGGGAATTTCTTCCCTACAGCAAGCAATCACATGGAAGGAAACATGGAAACAATTCACTGTCCAACTTTCCAATAGACAGCTTTTTGATTATACAAAGTCTGTCCTGCATACATACATGGAAGTCTACTTAAAAAAAAAAATATATATATAGTATTTACCCCAAAAGAAAATCCCCTCTTTTCCCTCTTGCAACTAGGAAAAGGATTAGATTTTGTGAAAGAAAATGGGCAAGTAGCCAATATGCAAAGCTATTTTTAATGCAAAAACTTCTTCCAAAGAGATTTCATGCTTTTAGATTTGCAGCACTGGATTTCTAAGCCAGCCACACTGGATTTTGTGGGGTGGGCAGTAATAAGTTTGGCTAGAGAGCTGATAATTATACAGCCAAATTTGCTGCACCACATCAGCTACTTTTATAAATTCTAACATTTTCTGCATTAGGGTTTATAACAGCAACACCAACTCCTGTCAGCGTCTATGTGAGATATTTCCTGATGTGAGAATTCCAGCCTTTATAAAGGACTCACATCAAGGTCACCCTGATACCGAGTGTGCCAGGGCATGTGGAGAGTTTCCCATGGTTCTGACAGACCCAGTGGTTTTGCTTTTATCCACCAGGATCTGCTCGTGGCTGCTGCACTGGGCCTCTGCCAGTCCCTGACCCAACTCAGTGACCAAAGTTCCCACATCCTGTAAGTCCAGTTAGTGGTGAGAACAGCCCACCACATCAGTTTCTGCATGTTTGTTGTACCAGTACAACCTCAATAAATGCAGAAACCCCACCTCTGCCCTCTCTGCACAGCTTGAATCCAGCTGCTCTCTGCAGCAACCACACAGATTTCTCAATCCATCTCTTTCTCCCAATCCTACCTCTCCAAGGAAGCCCCAGCCTAAAAGCCCCTTCCCCAAACTGGAAGAGCACTATCTAAATGGAATCACTGCTTGTGCAGTGTGAGAGCCAAGGGGCTGGAAGCAGCTGCTCTCTCCCTCCTTTCACTCTCAGCAAAACACAGGAGCAGAGCAAAAATGTGCTTCACACAGATTCAAGCAGTCCCATGGCCCCAAGATGGCAGAAATTCCATTGATGTAGAGCAGAAATTTCCATATCTCAGGGACCTGAAACAGCAAGTATCCCATTCTGCAGCTGGAGAGGGGGAAAGACCTCACCCCGACCAAGGTCTTTCCACCTGCTCAGCTCCTCAAGTCAAATGAGGAAAGTTAGGGAGCAGAGGCTCTGGGAACAGAGATCTCTCCATCCCTCCTGTGATGCTTCTCCCTTCTCTCTCAAGAGCACTGACTCTGTCTGGTGCTTATCTTGAAATACCAAAAATCTTACACAGCACTGATACCATGGCAGTTCCCAGACATTTGTAAACACCAGACAGACATTTCATATCTCATTAGAGCTAGTAATACTAAAATAAAGCGATACACTTGCAGTGAAAATAATTCAAATTACTTCAAATCTCTTAAGAATTTTCCCCACATACTTGCCTTCAAGGTCCAGGGTTTGTTTTCATTTTTTTTTTAAAACACTTATTGGCTGAAAACAGTCACTTGGGAAAGATCACGTTGCTCAAAAACTCAAGGAATTTGGATTTACCAAATGCTTTTGAAGAAGTTTAATGAACCCAGCATGACAATGGCAGCACCTCTCACTGCAGGCCCATGGCTGGCAGGACCACAGGCACCAGTGAAAGGCCAACTGACTCCAGCAGCAACATTTTTTCATTTAAAATTAATTTGCCTTCAAAGAAACCTTACTTGGCATTCAACAGAAACTTTTTAAAGCAATTCCCATCAAGCATTTTATTCAATTTCTAAAATGACTTATCTCTAACAATTTAAAAAATGAAATATACACAAGAAATATGATGCTGTTTAGGCCAAATCTCGAGTCTTACTGTCAAAATAACTTGTGTCATCCTCAGATTCCAGCTGTGGGATGAATTCAGCTTTCTGTCGGAGTAATCCATTCCAGTCCAGATCTTTAAAGAACCGATGCTGCTTCACTTCAAAGGCACTACCTGAAATAAGAACCTTTTATTGCAGAGTATTTCTTTCAGCATTTGCATAACCTGAAAAACAAACCCTAAAAATATCAACAGCCTAAGAGAATGTACTCGAATATTTTTAAGTCACACATTTTCCAGGAATTTTGAGAAATAATTTATCCTTTTACCAAAGTGGTCATGCAGGATAAAACCTGAACAAGATTTCCTCCTTCCCACCTCCTCTTCCTGCTTAGCAACAAGACAGATGCTGGAAGACAGCATCTGCTGTTGCATTCCACAGCGAGTTGCAAGATTAAGAACACATTAATTTAAAATTTTCAAATTCTAAACACCATCTTGTTCATAACTGAATAAAGAGAGTAAACTCTGAGAGGCACTTAGAATGTGAGTGACAACTCACAACTCCACTGTTGTGAATAAACTCATTCATGTGCCTAGAACAAGACAAGGCTCACCTATCTTCCTGAATTAGTATCTATTGTTATTAAGCTCAGAAGCTTCGGTACCCAGAAGGAAAAAGTAAAGACTATCTGTCTACCAGCTTATGCTTTTTTTTTTTAAATGAAATTAATATTCATAGAAGATCCTACTGTCTTTTTTAGAAAAGAAAAGAGCAGAGGAAAAGAGATAAAAGGTTTGCTGAGTGCCAGTGGCACTACAACATGCCAAGTGTAACAGCAGTCTCAGCAGTACAGGTATATAAGAAATCAAAAAAAAATCAGTCCCTCAACTCCTTTTATTAGGTAGAAACTCTACATCTTTTCCATGACAGCAACATCTTTCAAGTACATGGATTTTAAGTAGGGAAGAACATGTGAAAACCATCTGATATCATTACTAATTCATGATCTATTCATCACCCTTGTGTGCACATGTGCCAAGTCTGCTGAATACATGTATCTTTTGAAATTGTTATATATTTTTTGTTATATATTGTTATATATTGTTATATTTTTTTTATTCTTAAAGTGTAGTTTTGAATTGAAAATCCCGAATTAAATTAAACTAATCAAATCAATGAAAGATGAGCTGTCACGTGAAGCCACAGTGTTGTACAAATTGCTTTAAAACAAGAGTATAGCTAGAGATTATTTATGATTATTTACTATGAGGAAATGAGAAGTGTTGGCTTGTAAAACTTCCAATCTGACATTATAACAGAGAAAGACTGACATACATATCTGACTTTGCCAAAAAGATTATCAGACTTTGGTGTATGTTTGAAGAATTCTATACTACAGGTCTCTAGGAATGGAAAAGTTTTCATATACTTTATTACACCCAGGAATTCACATCCATGGCAGGGATTAAGCTCCTACTCAAAGAGAACTTCAAAGAAATCTGATTATACTCTGTTCAAATGGAGACACAACCCTCAAGACTATAATGGAACAGCACAAATCAGAGAAGTTATTTTGCCATGCAGACAGTGTTTCCTGTTTCCCAGCCAGGACAGTAAAATCTGCCTGGCTCATGGACACATGACAGTAATTCCCAGAGCTCCACCACACTGAATCCAGTATAAACTGCTCCCCAGCTCTAGATGAGCATTCCTCAACACGAGTGGGTGTGCATCACTGGCAAGGCAGCTTCACCCCCTGCTTCTGGGCAGTGTTCTCCTGTGCACAAGGCTCTTACCTGTTCCCATTCTTTCCAGAGGATTTTGGCGGAGAAGCTTAGAAATGAGGTCCTGGGCATCTGGGGGCAGTGCATCATCTCCTTCTGGCCAGGCAATTTCATCTGGGGACAAAAAGAGACTTGACATTTTCTACCAGCTTCCCAACTAATTTGAATAACCATTCACACACCTATACCTCAAAGTGCAGCGTTGAAAACTGCCCCAGAAGCATAAATATCTTGAATTCAGCAGCTTAATATAATTCAAGCATTGATATTTTCCAAAATGCATAAAATTCAGCATCAGCTAAAGCTGCTGTCAATCCAAGCAGTGCTTGTGGAGAAAAAAAAAAAAAAGCTTTAAGGACTCTATTAATAAAGTATGAAATGGGACTTCCACGACAATCCATAAACAGAGAGTGACAATACTGTGGCTGTATCTGCTGCCTGCACATTCCAGAGTCGTTATACTTGGAACAGAGAGAACAATTCACAGGTAATAATTTCATGCATCATATTTAGTGCTTTGATGAAATTTTCTTTTTACAAAGGACATTTGCCAAGTGTGTTAAAAATGTACTGCTTCAGAAAGCATTCCCAATAGAAAATTATTTCACTGGCATATTCACTGAGTGAACACAAAGCAATTGTCTGTCCAACTCCAACCATGAGACAGGTTTAAAAAGCCACAAGATGTGAAGGTACTGACTACAACAACTTCAATGTATTGTGCTCAGAATTTCCTTTCATTTCACTTTACAAAATTACAAATTATAAATACAAAATCACTAATTGACTAGCATTTGGATCTACAAAAACAATAACCAAAATCAGCCTGAATTAGACCAGTTGGTGGTTACTCCTTTCAATTTCTCCATCATTTAAGTTAAAAGACAGAAAAGAAAAATCCCCAAATATTTTTCCTCAATCACACAATGATTTGTATGACTCCCACGCCATGCAGAACTATTTAGGAAGATGTTAAGCAACACAAGTTTCCATAGCTGAAATCAGATGGAAGCTGCTTTGAGACAGAAATTCAGAAATACTAAAATTAAAACCCATTATTTTATACCTAGTCCTTCCTGACTAAACCGTGGACCCTCAATATTTTCACAGCACATTCTGAAACCCCTTCAGAGCCAGAGCAGAAACTTACCACTGATCACTTGTCCAAAGAGCTCTTCAGGTGTGTCCCCAAAGAAAGGAACACAGCCCACCAGGAACTCATAGAGGATGACTCCCATGGCCCACCAGTCCACAGGCTTCCCATAGCCCTGGCGCAGGATCACTTCTGGTGCAATGTACTCTGGAGTCCCACAGACCTCAAGAGAAACATGCAAGAAAGCAATAAATTTACAAACTGCCAAATGCATGTCAAAGCTTATTTTGTCTTCTTTTTTCCCCTTTCTTTCCCCCCCCAGAGCTTTAAAAGGAAGTTATTAATGTTTTGCCACTAACCACTTCATGCTGTGGACTACTCCCATGGAGCAAGAGTCTATATTTGAAGAAGACATTGCCTGCACAGAAATAACATGAAATTAAATGTTCCTAGTGTGGACATGCCAGCTAAGTAGCTCCTTGGTGCATGCACAGGAAAGCATATGGGAAAAATGCATATCCTGTGTGTTTAGGTCTGACAGCTTGATGGATGTCTGCTGGCACAGCTACAGCTATCAGGAACTGAGTTTTGACAAACCTCTCACATCTCTGTGCTAACAGAATTTAGTTTCACAGATGCAGAATTAGCAGCACAGCATGATTACACACTTCAGCCTTAATCTTGGGAGGTACAGCTGGCATGGACAATGCGTAAGGAAATTACCTTGGAATATCTAAGTTGCCTGGGGCTTAGAAGCAGCAACAGCAATAACAAAATAGTTGCAAAAAATGTACCACAGTAAAGTGCAAGAATATGATCTAATGGCCTAGGAGAGTTCTGTTAGAAAAAGCATCCTTACTCAGAAGACAACACCACAGAATAATTATGAATCAACACTTGGCACAAATAAAAATTCAGCTGAAAAATTCAGCTGTGCTCTGAGGTATTTTCAGAAAAAAGAAGCATTTTTTAATCCCATTATAGAAGGCACTGATGAGCCTACATCCAGAACAGTTCCTTCAACCATGTCCAGAAAATATCAGCTCAGAAAGAGTTACATGGAAGAGCTATTCATTCATCAAAGGAAAATCTATCTTGTTAGCTACAAGAATTTAGCTGGTTAAGCCTAGTAAAATGAAGGCTAAGGAGAAAAATGACCCTTAGTAAATATCATGGTGATAAAAATCAATGTTTAAGCCGTTAGACAAAATTACAAGAAACATATAGAAACTTGCCATGAACTTTCTAAGCACCAGAAGGGGGAGATCGTGGAACAACCTTCAGCAAAATCCATGTTACATCCCTAAACCAACTTCTGTTTACACTTCTGCACTGCTGCCTGGGCCATCCTTTGAGCACCCTAAAGCAAGAGCTGAAGTTCATGACTCCAAAACAAGAAGCTGAAATAACAAACTATGTCCATTTATGTACAAACATGAGAATGGACTTGTGTCTTTTCCTCCCATTTTACAGTGCACAGCACAGCATCAAGGCAGAGAAGGAGTGCTACTAACTCTGATTCTATCCCATGACAGAATCCTGCATCTGATCCCACATCAACAAACAAAATTTTTCGGCTTACCTGCTTGTCCAGGAATTCTCTGGTATCCTTCTCAATGTGGCCCTCATAAAGATTAGTTGTAAGACTCATTAACCCAATTTTGGACAGTCCAAAGTCTGTTAGTTTAATATGACCCATTGAAGTTATCAGGAGACTAAAAGACAGAGAAGTAAAATAATGCAACATTCATTTAATTGTTTCCCAAAAGCAATTTAGAACAAAAAGAACACAAGATAATGCAAAGGACGATCTCAGTGTTACATCCCCATTAAAGACCTGGAAAAAACCTCCTATGCAGCCAAATATCACAGAGCAGAAAAGGCAACTAGGAGTGGGACTACTTTCTGACAAAACACCATCAGTGTGGCAGCATCTCTGGGATAAAACCTGAAGACATTCTTCCTACCCTTTCTCATTGTCTATCTGCTTCTATATCAGTAGCAAGAGACTCCATAAAACCTCCTGTATGTCAGATGCTGTCGAAGATCAATGCTGTCTCCAGCCCCCATATCCTGTTAGTTACTGAGAAAGGACCTGAAGGACTGGCTCTGTTCCCTCTGAGGGCCCAAAGACTTACTTATCAGGTTTTAGGTCACGGTGAACAATCCCATAATTGTGTAGGTACTCCAGTGCCAGAACAGTCTCAGCAAAATACATCCTCGCCATATCAACGGGTAGAGCACCAATGTTCTTGAGAAGTGTAGCACAATCACCTCCTAGAAAGAAAACATTTGCACACATGGCACATTGAAATGGCAAATATCAGTAAGAAACAGCAGCTATGGGTCTGCAGTACAAGACTAGACTAAGTTTTCTAAAGGCTGTCTCATAAACCTGTTAGGAAGAATTCTGAAGATCTTTCTGTACTCTGTCTTGAACTTAAATATTAAAATCCTAGGAAAATTGAGATCCATATACATTGGGCAGGCTTGGACAGGAATTGTGCATATGCCATTTGCAAACTGAAGGAAGCCTTGAAGAAAGTAAGTCTGTGGACTCCTGATTGAAGCTTCCTTGGGAACACTGGCCACACATTTCAGTCGACATTCACTTCTACTTGCAAAGAGGAATTAATATTAAAATTTCCTATTGTCAATGCATCTGATTTCATTCCATTAATTTATCTGAAAGAGCACTGATACAATAACTATAATCTTATTTCTCAAATATTCAGTCAAGCAAGCCAGGCATAAGAAATTAATCCTATCCACCAGTGGATATTGCTTATAATAAGATATACTGATAAAGTAAAATCAAATTATATTTCAAAGAATAAGCAAACCAAACAATGAAAAAAACTAACCCCAGCATAAAATGGCACTTTATTTTTAAAAGGCTGCTAAAGAACAAAGACTTACGTTTCTTAAGTCTTTTTCTATGTGGAATGTCTAACAAATGTGCTATGGATCCAGTCATGCCATCCCACAGGAGGGAGGGAGGGTTTCTTTTCCAATGAAGACTGGAAAGCTCATGCTGACTTCTGACCTCAGCAGTGAGGCTCAACTCCACTGCAAACGTGTTGTACCAGTCACAGGGATTCCCAGCCCACATCCATCCCAACTAAGGATCCCCTCTGGAGGAGTGGACACCAAGAACCTTACCTTCCACATACTCCATAACCATGCACAGGTGCCGCTTGGTCTCAAAGGAGCAGAACATGCTGACCACGAAGGGGTTCTCAGCAAATGTCAGGATATCTCTCTCCACAAAGGCCTGCTGGATCTGGTTTCTCAGGATCAGGTTCTGTTTGTTGATTTTCTTCATGGCAAAACGCTGGCGGGTGGTCTTGTGCCGCACCAAATACACCGCTCTGCAAAACCACACCGAGAGGAAAAGGTCCATTTTCAGTTCAAACTGCTTTGGTGTGGGTTTAGCTTTGGAGCTCTTTGTGGTTTTGTTGGGGTTTTTTAAGCAGTGGTGTTACTGTTTTGAATGGATCCTGACAGACTTATCCATGACTCCAGAAAATCCTGTTTCAATGACAAGCTTCCCTAGAAAAGAAGGAACCCCATGACGCTTCCTTCTCAAAGCTACTCTGCCTTCTTAAATAAAGCAGCATTTTTTCTGATGTCATGAACAATAAGATATCTCAACACCAATGTCACGAATTTCCATAAACACCATTGCACAGCAGCTTGTATTTTTCAACACAACAGTGACCACTTTGCTTAAAAAATTGTCCAAAATCTGTGGAATCAGCAGGAGTTCTTTCCAAGCTCCATAAAATTAATTTGGCACAGCACTGTGACCAGGGATTTCCTTCAGTAAAATATCTCTTACACTTCTATCATTTGCAGATCATTAGATTCTTTCACATTAATAATACAGTTTGCAAATAAAATTTTCATCCAGTCTGCCTGCCTTATTGAATCACTACTTGTTTCATTTTCTCTGGAGTACATTACATTTAACATGGTATTGTGTCTCACCAGCCACTGACTATAAAATAAACCCAGGATAAAGACATGTGACTAACAGCAAAACCACCACTTCTCTCTCCCCTTATTACAAAGTTGCATGGGGCTTGTGCAGAAATATGACTGAAGAGATTTTAAATCTTTTTGTCTCATAATACGACTCTTCAACATGCTCCATTGTGTCTTCACTCACTAAAAACCCATGCTTACACTTTTTCCACATATAATTTTTAAAAAGTGATTTGTTGTTAACTAAGTACCCACTTCCACAAAACACTCAAGTACATGCTCAGGTTTTGTTGTTATGACCTACTGAGTATCACTGCTTTTCAGTAACAGCCTAATGACCTCACTGTTAAGGATTTATGAACTGCAGAGAGTCAGGAGCTGGCTTTTAAAATTCTGGATAGGTTTGTGTGTGTGGTTAAAATTGTAACCAACTGAAATCAGACTTGATTTTCAATGGATAATAAAATCTAATAGCTTTTCTCATGTATTACTCCTCACAGTAGATTTGCCCCAGTGTAATTCTAGCACTTCTTTTAGCATTTCAAGTGCTCACGAACAGCCACATATGTTACATATATAATCTGAATAAATGAAAGAAATGGCATCTCCCAGAAAAATGCAGAAGATACAACAACTGTGGTACTCTAAAAGACCCAAGTGAAATTATTTTATGCTTTGGACCCAACAAAACCCAAACATTTGCCAAACCTTGCTATAGCCCTTTGCTGGGTAGGACAATAATAGCATTTTCTTCTAATTCAAAGTCTAAAAGTCTTACCCATAAGCACCATTACTGATCAGTTTAATAGTTTCAAACTCTTCTTCAGACGGAGTTTTCTTTGACTGGACGGAGGCCCCACGGCTCTGGGGAAAGACAACAAGAAAATGAAAATCATGAGCAGGAATGACTTAATTCTATATGTTATGGGGTTTTTTTGTCTTTTTCTTCTTTAAGCACCCATTAACTCAAACACAATCAATTTCTGAATTTCTGGAGTCCTCAGCTTTAGGACAATTGTCTGTATCCATAGGGTGTTTGCAGATTCCCTCCACAAATTATTAGCACAAACATTCAGTGGACTGTAAGATTCAAGCCTTTTCTTAATATTACATTTTTTAAAAAAACAATAAAATAAGGATATTTGAAACCTAGCCAGATACATAATTCAATGTTTCCAGTGGTTTTACTAAAAGTCAACTCTTTTCAATACCCATCACATTTCATAAATGTAGATAATAAAGAATTCTTCCAGATGATTTTCATTTTTAACTCAAATATTTTTTAAAAAAATCCACAAAACTTGGTAATAATGCCTGTTTGCATCTTTTAAGCATTTTACCACAACTGTATAAAGATTTTCACATTTTTATGAGCACGTACTCTAGTCTTAATATGAGCTTTTAAATGTCTGCACTTTTTTTTTTTTAATTACAATTACTCTGCCTTATAATTAATTCTTTACTGTAGACTACTTCTTTTGAGAGAAAAAAAAAGTGCTAGACAGAGTGAGTGTATTACTGCTTTACCTCGACTGAATCATCTGTCTCGGGAGTGTCTGGGCTGTCATAGCTATTCAACTGGGCCATTTCTGAAAAGAAAGAGGAAAGATTACTCCTAATGATCTCAATCAAACACTATTCTCTTTGTTTATGCAAGAAAAACAGGAATGTAGATGGTGAAGGACATTTTCTCCCTCTGTAAAAAGTCACCCTAATTATACAGTGATAACCTTTAGCATCTTGTATGCTGCAGGCAGTATTATATATAAAGATGAATATAATTAATTGTCCTAATTTCAGCCTGACTTACTCTAGATAGTTTCTATAGTAAGTAAAAGCAATAAATGCATGTTTGGAGAAAGTGCTGTCTAGTTAATATTAAAACCTATTACACACATATATGTCTGCATGTAGCCTGGTGGCACCTCTGTGCTCCAAGAAGAAAAAGTATCACATTTCAAACAGCTGCCCTGCACGTGAGGTGGCTGATTCTGCAATACACCGAGCAGCACAGTGGAGCAAAGTCACTGAGTTTAGGCTACTCAGCTGTCACAGGAGATGCTGTAAACTCTGCAAGCCCAAACCCTACGTTAGCCACGAGTCTCTGAACAGACATCACTGACATTTCTGGGTGCACTCCTTACAGAAAGGAAATAAGGCACCTTGACATCTCCCCACATTTCCAAAGAAAATTTGACTTTAGTAGGGGAATTAGCAATGGAAAGGTTCTCTCCCATGACAGGGATCAAATGAAATTTCCCTTTAATGTCAGATTTCAACAAATGCTATTAAATTGCATTTAGAAATCTTTGGTAGAAATTTTCCTGAAGAGCTCTTCACTTGAAGTCAACCTGTCACTGTCATTCCAGTAAACACCAGAGAAGTTAAACTACTCCAAGCCAGACTACTAATTTATGTTAAAATTATACTCTCCTGAGGTAACAAGAAGCATAGTTCAATCACTGAAATATTCCACACTAACCTCCAGTCTCTGTCACACTTTCTATTGTTGCTGAACAAGCTGTGCACACTCAGAAAACTTGTCATTTCAGCTGGCAAAGTGCCAGGCAGAAATATTAATTCACTAATTCTAAAGTTACAATCTTCTGGGCCAATGTATATCTATATTAAGTTTACCATATGCAATTCTGGCACCTTGCAGAAAAGCTGTTTCTGTCCTTACTCTGCTCTCTTTGGTTTGGCTGCTGCACAAGATGTAAAACTTAAATCTCACCTACAGCTAAAAATGCATATTCATTGTGGTAATCTCATGGAAAAACACAAAAAACACACTTTTCCCAGAGAAGACCATCAAGTGGGATGATGGGATACTTTCCAACCAGGCCACTAGCAGGCCAAGCAGATCACAAAAATAACAAGCAAATTTACTTTTACTGTCCAACGGCACAGAGAAAACAGTTAAATCCTAAAGCCATTTTCTAATATTGTATCAGCTATGATACAGGGAGACATTATTAACATCATAAGTAAAGAACTGTCACTATTAATGTGCCATCCTTACCCCAGCAACATTCCTCTGAGACATGGGCTGAAAAGGACAGTCTAGAATTTGACAGCAAACAGGAAAATAAGGAAAAATGGCCTAGAAATTCAATCAATAAAATAAAAGCATCCTTCAGCTATGTAGTGACCAGGAGATCTATTATCCTTTCAACAGTTTGGAAAGTACATAACAAGAGTTCTCACCCTCCAGGGGATCCCTGGTGAGTCCCAGCTGGCTGATAATGTAACGAGGAATGTCGCATTTAATTCCTTGTCCTTCCTTGGCATGGCCTTCTGCAGCTTCCAACAAATGGTAGAACTCTTCAGGATCAAACTCCTACAGCAAAGCAGTGAGAGACACAGAGAGGTAAATGATACAGCTTTACGATTATGAAAGGTTTCTCCCCCTTAGAGGAGACTCCTCAGAAACATCCAAAGGTAATTCTGGGCTCAGCAGTGATGCAGAACATTTCCAGTCACAAGCAAGGCAATGCTTTCCACTCTGCTCTGCAAAACCAACAGTTACATCCCACGGCGTGTCCATGGGTTTAGATCTGCAAATCAAAACAGAACAAGGACTGTAGGGAACTTTCTACAAACCACACCCAAACTTTCAAAAGCTCTTCTTAACATAAGTGTGGAGACAATTCCCAGTTTTGTCACATTGAGACATGCCAGGGAAAGGTCTGTGATGAGAACTGAGGCATCACCTTCTGCCACCTCCATCTGACAGGTGAGGTAACCCAAGATAAGCCTTTTGTACTGTCAGTTACCACTTCTAATCAAGCCATACACCCACCCAAACCTGTCACTGTCCTAACCTCAGTAATTGCTAATAAAATTATTAATAAAACAACTTTTTTCATAAGAAGTACAGCTGCCCTGCTTCTTGTACTCTACAGTACAGGATCACTTTAGCAACTCAGTCTTCGTGCATGTGATCTCTCAGGTCAGAAAAGGTCATAGAAGGTGTCATGTCTTGCACTGGACTAAGAGATATAGTAGGAAACAAAAGACAAGCTTTGGGCAGCAGGAGCACTCTGCTTAGGAACAAGTCCACCAGTTAACTTTAGCTCTCCCCACTACAAACCTCATCATTCACCAGCAGTGAGCAGCTTCGCCAACACTCTTCAAAAATTTTCCAGTGAAATGGGAGGGTGAAAGGGGAAGTTTCAGCAAACAGCTTAGCATGCACAGATAACAGTGAGGGCATCAGTAAAGAACTGCTGTGTGGTCAGCAACGTAAGAGAAAAAGAGCACAGAACTGCAAACAAGAAAAGGAAATTAGAGCTTGTAATGATGTGAAGAGACTTGAACAGAGAACAGATGCACTTCCCATGACTGCTCCAAGCAATTCTGCTTGGACAGATGCTGTCACCAAAGACAGCAACAGTGTGAGAAACAAAGTCCCAACTCCTCTGGAAAAGCATTAATCAACAGTCTCAGAAATGGCAGAGAGCAGAAGCCAGACCAGAGAGGACTACAGAGAGAGATGGTCACCAGAATGCAGCGAGAGGGATGGTGGAGCCAAGGAAGGACTTCTTGAGGTAAAACTGCAGGTCATTCATCGGTGAGTAGAAGAGAGAGGGAAAAACCAACTTGGTGACAAGAAAAACCAAACATACAAAACATTAAGGAACTATATAGATTCCAGTTCTGACTTTTCTATGGTAGGTTTAATCATTTGAATACAGGAGAATGAACTCTACTAAGGCGAGGTAGGTGCTGTGGAAAAATAAATTGAAAAATAAAAAAGATACTTTTTCCCAAAGATGGTTTCAGAGATGCACAAACCATGAACCATTATTATCTTCTCAAAGACCCAGAGATTGTCTGACAATAAACATTTCAGAGTCCAACAGGTAATGCAAATACAGAAACCAAATAGTTGAACTTAAGAATACTTAAATGTTTTTGACTGCATTAAAACAATCATCACCATCACAAGCACTGTCTATATGGACACTTACTTAATTTACAAGGAAGAAAGAAGAATGAGCTGTGGTACTAAAGTTAACCTGAATACTAAATAGTAGAAAAACTTTTTATAAATTCATTTATAATTCATATAATTGAAGCCAAAGGTTTCATTACAAAAAAGAATGTTAAAAATAAAAATGAAAATTAGTTCTCAAAAGCTATTTAAACAGATGACTATCCATTACTATATTTCTTGCTTTATGGGACAAAAGGAACATTAGTATTTAGTTCTTCATGTCACCAGATTAAAATAAATATTTGGAAAAAAATTTCTAGAAAAGCAATGCAGGTTGAAAAAAAACAGGTAAGACTAATCCATAGATCCAGATATTATTTCCATGCTTTGGAGTCTGGCCACTTGATTATCAAGGTTGTCACTACATACTTTGGAATTCATTACTCAAATCTCAATGACTTTGCTGCTTCCACCTGCTCCCACTCACTTTGCAGAACATCAGGTGGAGAAGACACAGAAGAACCTGGAGACCTCTTGATTTGCAACTAAGAGCTGCCTTGAGTTTGGAACTCTGCAGGGTACAGACACGAGCTCACAAGGCTTTCTGAGGTTCCAAGTTTCCCTAGACAATGAGTGTACACAAGCAAAAATTACAGTGGTGAATGCAGCAAATACAAACACAGTGAGTTTAAATTTATCTCCTTTCTCCATTGCCTTCACTTCCAAAATAAATCTTGAAGAAGTGCTGGAAGATAAGTGGGTGTCACAAAAACTCATCTAAATCACAAACTTGGTTTGAAAAACCAGGAATTCCCAGTTTGAATGGAGCTGTGGCCAGGATTTTCAGTGCAGTCTGGCAGAGATTTCTGGAATCAGTAAACGAAGGTATCCATCCTGCTGGCTGTGCAGCCAGCTTCCTCACTGACAGCAGCCTTCCTTGCACTGCAGGATTCCCAGCAAAGTGATCCATCTGACAGCTGTGGAAGAGGAATAAGGAACTCTCCAAAGTCGACTGGTTCTCATAATTTCTGCAGGTGTTTCCAAAAACTGGCATCATTGGTAAGACTGGAACACTCTTGTCTACTTTGTCAAAGAAAGCTCCACGAAACTCATTCATCTTCCAATGACTCCAGGGATGTCACCCATGGACACACTGACCACAACATAACCCACATGTTAACTGTGTTTTTATAGCCAGCCACAGATCCCTAATCCAGCCAACTTCTCTGATGTCTCAAACACCTGTAGCACCTCTGTCACTTTTCTCTCAAAAGAACCACCTCAAGTGTGGTCCGACATACCAGGGAATTTCATCCTGTCATTACCTAAGTTTCCATTGTAGATTTGTGACACCTCACAGTTTTTGGCGATTCCCCTACATCCTCATTAATTTTCCAGCATCCTTTTGAAATCCAGTCACTGAATTGAACCCTTTCAATTGTGTATACCTCTTTCTATATATATTGAAGGTTTATATTAACCCTGCTGCTATGGCATGACAGGGAGAATACAGGTTGCCATGCTGCTTCCCCACCACACCAAGGCAATACTTTTGTAGTTGCAGAACTTTGGGACACAATGGTCTATTTCAGTGGAGTTGCCTAAAAATTTTCACCATTTTCTAACATTAAATTTTAAAAAATGCATTATTGTTAGCCAAATTAAGTTGTTAAAAAGGAGTGAGACTTGCTTTTGTTTGTATTCCAATAGCACCAAATAGGATTTCAAACCCAAGCTCCCAAATCTCCTTGGATCTCACACTGGGGGGATCCCACTGTGTGTTCACAGCTGGAAAATCTGACACCAAGTTTCACCAGTTGCTGGTCTACTGGAAGGATTTGAGTTCCAGAGCCCAAACACCCTTTATGTCATGGAACTTCTTCCTTAGTGGCAGCTCCTCCTCAGCACGGTGCTCTGGACACTGGGCACCCCCCATAGAGACATTTACAGCTCCTTACAGTAGCTATTAACACATGAGGAACATACAGTGGCATCAAGTAGCATGGAATGATTTAGACAGCTACATCTGGCCCCTCAGCCATAAACTTTATACTAAAATATAATTTAGCTGCTGATGCAGCTGACAGCCCATTAGAGAACTACTTCCATATTAATGCAGAAGCCCCTTAGTACTTCTTTTTCTTTTTACATATCAATTTATTTTTCATCAATGTTTTAATGAGCATGCAAAGGTCTCTTTTGAAGGCTTTGTGTCCCTTGTGCCCTCAAGTGCCCAGCACTGTCCAGGCCCTGCAGAGCCTCTCCCAGGCTCACACTCACCAGGCACTCGAGCAGCCGCGCGGGGCGGGCGATGATGATCATCAGCTTCTTCACCAGCTGGGTGACGAAGGCAACCTCGGAGCTCTCGGATCGCTCGTGGGCCTGTGGAGGGCACAGCAGCACGTTATGGTCCCAGCACTGAACTCTGAGTTTCTCTGTCAGATGCTGAACTCAACCACCAAGCTCAGTAACCAATCCAGCAGCAAGAGCACAAACTTCTGTGCTGAGTCAGGGCAGGCTGAGCTCAGCTTGCTCAGGGATGCCAAAGTACACGTGGCTTTTCCATCACATCTGACTCACATTATCATGCAAGAGATATTTCAAAGGCTCTATTTGCATTATATCACCTATCAATTATAATACATACAATGTGGGCTCAGTTTATTTTTTTTACTGAAATGTTTTTTTTTCAATTTTATCTTCCACACAACATTGACATCTAGGTAATCACTAACAGACACATTTCTGAGCCTTACTTTCAGCTAGAATTTGAACTAGAATTTCTCTTCATCATCAAGAAAAAGTCAATCTCAGTTTCTCCTTTTTCAGTTTTACCAATCTTGTTGAATAACTCCAGCATTACACTGGGTGTTATGTAGGTCCAAGCAGATAAGCAAAGAAAAGAGCATATAAAAACTTAATTCAGAGGATTTATCCTGTCTTTTACTTCACCAGATTTCAGTATAAATTGAATACTTAGTTTCAAGATGTATGTGCATTTTTGTGATGGGATGTCTTTTTACAATAGCAAACACACCAAAACAATAATAATTAAAATAAAAAAAAAAAGAACACATTAAAAAACCCTCAAAAATTACCCTTCTTTTGATGAAGCACACAATGGCTACATTATGAGTTCTGGAGCAGCAATATAATAGTATTTCACTGCAGAGTGATAAAAAAATGGCAATGCAAAAACTCTTAAACTAAGTACAGCTATTTTTCCCCAAGGTCTAAAAATTGTGCTTTAACACAGCCACAAATATAGAGTCCAGAACTTAATAAATGAGCTTTTGTTGGCAACAAGCCAGATACATATGAGTGATATTTTATCAGCAACAGTGCAAGCAACAATAAATTAAAGGGTTCATTTAGTGCTGTCCATTAGAATCACCTAAGAATATATTTCTATATCTTTATATGTCTGAGAAGTCAAATCACACTGGCAATGAACTAAAAGAGCAATACAAATACAGGGAGCAGAAATTCAGAACTAGAAATATATAAGCTGCATCTTATATAACATATCTCTGATACTTTGCTGCCAAACAAAAAATATTAAAAGGTTCATTATTTTTCATTTTGACACCAGTTGGAATAGAAATGTTGATTGTGTCCTTCAGAAGTGGTTAGCATTGGCTAGAATTTTAACCTTGAAGAGGATAATGTACGTGTTAGTTCATTATCTAAAAACAACATTAGAGGTCCTTTCTAGCTATAAAGCCTTAAAAAGAAGATTATTTTAGAAATATTGAAATACGTTGTGATTTCTTTTCCTAATGAAAAGATTTTTAAAAATTATAAAATAGAAAATAATAACAATGAAAATGATAAATATTCACTTTACGTCCCCTAATGCATTATGCAAACTTACAAGTTACAATATGAATTTTAAAAAGAAATTAATGCTTTCATATTTTAAAAGCCATTCCAGATCACCAGAGTTTAGCTGCACTGATATGAATAGATAAAACATCAACAACTTTGTATTATTTTAAATTTGAGCCATGCAACTGGAAAGTCCTTTTCTCCCCCCTATATAGGTTATAATAGGCAAAAAATATAATGTAATAGATATAATTCATCATTTTGCATCCATTTGTACTGTTAAAGAAAACTTAGTCTTTTAAATCAAGTCCTTTTGTTTTCTCCTTTTCTCATCTTTGACAATTCAGGCAAAACAATTTAAAAATGCAGCTAGTAAAATCAGGTGTCTAAAAATGAAAAGCTAGACCATGACTGCCAAATGACACAGAAAAGTAAAAGGAAAAAGCAAAAAGCATTTACAAAAACCAAACACAACTTGTAACAGCCACTCAGCCATCATCTCTGCACAGCGCTGCTCTTCCCAGATCCTCAGTGAAACTGCCTCCTCTTCCTTCCTGCTCCTGCAGGACAGCCTGGACATCCCTGGGGACAGAGCCCAGGAGCAGGAGGTTTGCCCAGCCAAGCAGCACCCGCCGCTCCCATGAGCCAGGTGCCAGCTGTGCCACCCCAGCAGCGCGTCCCCAGCCCCGCGCCGGCCGCTGGTGGCATCTCGGGGGTCCCCTCCCGTCCCCAGCAGGGCTTTGGGCAGAGGCTGATGCCATCCCTGCACTCGCTGCTGGGGACACGTGCACAGCAGGTAGAGATGGGTAATTCACAAACCGATTCCCTCATCTGAAAGACCCATCCGTCACTAACTGTGGCTGCTGGGGCATGAAATTAAAATCACTGTCCTCCCCTGGGCTTCAGCAGGACCAATAACTGGGATATGCAAGTCACAAAGCTGTAATTGAGCTAATATACTGATGGAAACCAAAACAATAGACCTGCAAAGCCAAGGACTGATAAATTTACACTCAAGCTCCTACTAAAAAGCAACCCCAGCCAGAATATCCATTTGCCAATGTGCAGCATCAGTCACTGCTGTACAATGCTCATACCCTTCCCTGCTCCTTTTGTTCATGCACAGAAGCACCTGTAATCCTTCACCTTCCTGCCCAACTGGCTACACCTAGGCTACTTCTACCTTTCTGATTCAGCCAATAATAACTGATTATAACCTTTTGTTCCTCAGTAACCTGAGATTCTAACCCACGGTAACAGGTAAAGAACTGAATGTCACATATTCTTCTTTATATCAGTGCTTTATCTAATTTTTTTGTATTTCTACTTTGATGTGAAGTGTAGCATTCAAGTTCATGTTTTCCAAAATGAAGAAAATCTCTTAAATTAATTTTTACCTCATGATTATTTCAATGATGTGATATGTTCTTCTGGCTAAAAGACAGTATTTCATGTTCCAAAATAGGGAAAAGATCTCATTTGCCATAGCTAATGAGATTTGTTGGCATGTTATTGCAAAAGCCAGGATCTAAAGATCTTCCAAAAGCTTTCTGGTTTGGTGCATTTAAACAGCTCATTATCTGCATACCCAAACAGTCTGTTTTACATTTTTACTCAAACTACAATATATTAAATCAAATTTCTTTTTTATGGTTTGAAATGCTGTGCAAGTTTAGTTTGTTACCAGGTATCAGAATCGACACCTTAAAAAGAATTTTTAAGAGAGAGAATCCATTCTTTCATAGCAAAATTGTAAGAATATCTGTGGATATTTCTGCCAGTTGCTAGCCTCATTATTCACCAATAAAGCATCTTTCCAATCTTTCAGTATCTTATCAAAATATGGAACTCCATAGCCTGCTACACAGACTATACAACTCCCAAGTCAAACAGCTTTTTGAATTACCTTGTAATTGGTATTATTTATGCACCTATTATTTATGATACTTTACAACCTAAGCAAAGGTTAAGATCCTGCCATCAAATTTGAAATAGTTTAAACTGACTCTAAAATGTCCTGTGCTTCAGGTGAGTCCTCTAAAAGAAATAGTATCACCAATTTCTATATATTTTGACTAAAATGTTCCAATTATTTCCTTGCATAATGCAGTCTAAAAGGCACAGCACAGACTAGATAAGCAGAGGAAACAAATAGCTCTTAAATATTAAAATCTAAAAGATAAACTAAGGAACAGAAAAATCCATAAGACAGGAAAAAAAATGAGAAAGAAGTGGAATGAAGCCTTGGCTTTTCTCTGAGGTCTTTAATGTCTTTGTTCTCTTCCTTCCCAGCTGTTCTGTCTCCCTTGCCTCTCTAAATATTCCTTTTAATCACCTCTAGCCCACCTTACTTCCTAGAGTAAATCAATCAAACTGAAGAGCTGACCCCTCTCTTGAAGATGATGTTAAGGAGGAAGAGGGCAAAGAAATCCCCAAAATGTCAATTCGTGAACAAGCTCAGAGATGACCATTGTATCTCCTCTAATCACAGTTCAATAACACCTTTCCCAGTATTTCAGAGCAGCAGGATAATACTTGTAGGATCAAGGGGGAAGGGACATTTAAGGAGTGTATTCTGAGGATTTGTTCTGAGGGAAAGGGGAGAAAAGGAAACAGCTGATTTATCTGACCCACACCTCCTCCGAGACCCTGATTAACCTCTTCAGGCCAGAAGACAGGACTGAAAATGCAGACTGGAAGGGGCCAGCCCTAATTTATGGCTCTCTCAATTCCTTACTGTGTAAGAAATCATTGTCCACACACAGAGAAGGAAAGTCAGGGAGAGGGAGAATTTCAGGCTCCACGGATCTGCTACCAGAAGCAGTAAAACACAGTGTAGTCCCCCTGTGCCCCTGAAATGTAAGGGATTTTGCTGAGCATACAAAGTCACTTTTAATGAAACCTTTCCAACTTCCAAACCATCACTCAAAGAGGCCTGATCCCTTATTTCACAGCTCACATGTGCAAATACCCTGCTTTCAGGCTCTGGAGATACAAGGGGGATCCACAAGTGGTTACTGATATCCTATAGGCAGACAATCATATAGCCCCTCAAAAGATATTCCCTACCTCTCTTGGTATGTCAAAATTATATTCCCCACCCAAACAGAACACCACAGATCCAAACATGACTCATTTTTCTTTCAAGCATAACAAATACCAGAAAAATTACAGCCATACTTACATAAATGGGGCAGCCAAAAAATTCAGCTGATACAAGGGAAGTTCCTGCAGCTTTCACAAAGCTTTTTAATACAACAAATGTATATTAATATAGTATTTTTACTTATCTGCCTTTTTCTAATGTCTGAAAAGAGTGGCAAAGGGACACGAACTAGTGTAGTTCATGCCAGTATGTTAGCAAACTGATCAATAAAGATAAAATTAAAATCATAACAGAAAACAAAGTATTTCAGATATTCTGTTTCCAGGTGATATTTGCTACCTGTTTTCTGTTTCTGTGATACTTGCTTATCTGAGAATGAAATCTTTATAAAACCTGTTTGCAGTTTGCTGTATCATTAAAGCAGAGGATTAGGAAGATACTCCTAACCAGGGGTCTGGATGCAGCAATTTGCAATAGCACACATTCTTCACAAGTTACAGCATAAATTCTAAGAGATGTTTGAAATTTAACATTGTTTTCACTTTGAAGGGAAAGAGGGAAAGAGCAATTTTTAATGAGTAGCTGAAGCATAGTGAGAATGCATTAAAATTACGCCCCCTTGTGCATTTTCATAAGCTTTGAATGCCACAAAACACATCCAAGTACTAAAAATCCACAACTGGATTAAGTTCAGCTCAAGAAAATCTTTTGTGAAAAATTTACAGCAACACGAATAACTATGGTGCTTTCACTCCTTGAAAGCAGTATTGCAATTAATGTCTATTCAGAGTCCTGAAGTTCATGAGAAAATATTTCAATAATTTTGTTCAGCTGAATAAAGCCAATTTTCATAAATGGTAAAGACTGCCTTTGACTTACTCATATTCACATTTAATTTCTGTACAAAGAAAGTTCACAGGTGAAGTGATTTACTCAAACCCACCCACAGCAGAGCAACAGGAGACTGGAACATCTCAGATCTCCTGACACCCCCACCCGCTGCCCCTCCCCTGCAATCCACACTGTCTCTCCTAAAATCCAAACTCTGGCTTATTGGTTTAAGTTTCAAACAAAATAATATATTCTACTTTCCAGAGGGCACTTACATCCTGGAGAAGTTTCTCTAAGTTTTCCTGCAGCTCATAAAAGTACCGAGAAGTAATAAGACCTTCACGTGATTTATCTAGGCAATCTCTGGCCAGTTCAATAACTTGATGGTGAATGAAACTCAGGACCCCATCTGCTAATTGCAGCACGTTCTCGGGAGCATTCGTGGCAATAAACTCAGCCAGCCGTTCTTCCATCTGTGCCGTGGCCTAAAAGTGCAGAATAAAGAGAAATTACTCCTGAATTTTACTAAGGCAGATCTTAAAGCACAAACAAGTAGGGTGTTAAAGAAACATTTGCAATACCAAATTGCACGAGGCTTAAAAAATATTCCAAAATACAATAGCGTTTTCTGAGAATCAAGACAGCACATCAGAGGTAAAAGTTCTGTTCACATGAGCAAACAACAAAAATTAATCAAAACATGCTTTCTGAAAATGTAAATGTCCATAAAAGTATCTTGGTCCTGAGGCTGTATACCTCCCTGGGTCTCCAAAGCAAGGATGAAAGTTATGAGGCAGTTTTCAGAACTTTTAGACAAGACTGTGGAAGCTGAAAATCATTGCCCCAAGCAAGAAACACGCGGCGTCTCTATCACTATAAGCCCTGATATCCTGTCTCCAGAGAAACATCTATTTTTGCTGGTGGTGAACAGGAAGGAATGGCCAGATCGACAGCTGTGGGATACACAATCTTCTACACTCATTTCAATGAGATTTTAACTTTTAACTTGCTTCCACAGGTTTCATTATTCAGCTTTTTAAAAAGCCAAGGCATTGCCCTTCTTCTCACTCTTGTGAGAACTTCTTGTGCCAAGAGAAGACATCAGAAATTTAGCAAATATTAAATACACACAAAAAAACCAATTCAGCCCTTTCCATCCTAATCTCAATGTATACTAAATCTATTTCTTCTACTGTAGAATTAAGATATGAAGATGAGGAGGCAGCTTCAAACTCTCAAACTCTCAATCACTGTTTGGAAATGAGATATAAAAGCTGGGCTCCTTCTCTAACCAGCACTACAAACTAATTCTGAGCTTGGACATAAGTTCATTGAATACATTATTCAAAATGTGATTCTTTACCTTTGGAAACCTCTCTTTGTACACGTGATTCATCATTATTATTTCACTGTCAAAGGAAACTGGAGATCGACCAGGGCTGGAGGAGAAAAGAAATCATGTTATCATTTACAGATATCACACCAAAACGCTTCAAAACCCAGTGCTGATCATAATGCTGCCACACTGACTGTAGCCTTTCCAAAGCTTTGTGTTCACTTCAGTAATGTGCAGATGTTGGACCTCAGAGAAGATCCTGGCAAGCAGTGGCAGTCTGCTGGAGAATGCTGACATCCCTGTCCTGTATTTCATTTCCAGTGAACGCCAACCATAACACAGAAGCTTGTAAAACCCCGGTGCATTTATTGCAGATATATTTGCTATTCCCCTCATTCTGTGACTGCCCTCCATGGCAGCAGGAGCAGCCATACTCCAAAAGAAATCACAGTGAGCTCTGGAGTCTCCAGTGGCAGAAGGGAGCAGGGCAATAGGAAGTAAGGAAGTTGAGATGATTTGTTTTCCTTTGTCTGAAGGATACTACATGAGCACTGTTATTCAGCTGGATCTTACATATAAAATAAATACCACAGGCAACAGGGACAGAGTACTTTAATGAAAGCTGCACTCCCTTGATACACATTACACCATGGATCCATACACATCTATGTACAGATTAGCAAGAAACTTAAAGGCACGACAAAAAAAAAGAAAGAAAAAAAACCCAGGACACTAAATCCTGACGAGCTGCATTTATATTACTGTTTGGGTGGGTTTTTTAAAGAAGGGTTGCATCTCGTTTCATCACATCTGATGGCATGCAGGGCTCTGACTCACTCTGCCACCAAGGACAGGCGGATGAGGTAATGCAGAAAATCCCCAGCCACAGATCGCCTGCAGCAGCTCATTGCTCCAGCTACCTTCTTTCAACGTTCAAGACAAACAAGGGCTTCAATTATTTGGCATCTAAAGTGATCACTGTCTTCATGATTTTGAGAGTACTAAATACTCCTACAAATACTCCATGTCAAAAGATAAAATTGTATCTTGAATGCCTTCAAACATTTCAGACTTTCTAGTGAAGGATGAAATCGATCTCTCTAAATGGAATAAATGCATTTTAAACTTGGAATGCATTACAGTTACTACCTTCCTGCTAACCTATTTAGAGCAAAAACATTCTTTTGGCAACATATATTAACAATTCAAAGAAAATTTAACTCATTGGGTCACAGACTGTAGCAGTACCAAACACTTTTCATGCCTTGTACTGAAAATCCATGAGTTACATCATGTCTTGTTTTTATTACTGCTTATCCCTCATCTTGAGAAAATGCATTTCAGATTAAATCTGTCATTGAATCCTTATGTTGAAGAAGAAGAAAACTGATTTGGATGTTATGAATAGCAAGTAAAAAGACATTTTCATCAACTTCTCTTAGCTTGGTAGATAGCTATTTTTAATAAAGAATGATTTTCTTTAAAAAGAAACTTACATTTATATTCCTATGTAATGTATGACATAATTAAACATTCAGGTAAAAACATTTAAATTGCAGAGTTATAAGCAAATTACCCTGCACATTTAGCTTACTATTCTTATCCTTTTTTCTCTTAAGACCAAACATGCTGACACAAACACCACACTTGTTTACTGGAACTTCATATGGAACTGGAGTACTTGGTGAACACAGTTATCGAATAATTCATTTTTCTCTGATGTAATTTTTCTCTGTGTGATGTGAGGTATAAATTTCAAGTATATATAAGCCCTTTGATAGTTACACAGAAATACTGAGGCATACACATACTTAATTTATACACTAAAATTTGCACATGCTTAAATATTTGCTGTCTTAGGGCTACAATAAAACATGAGGGATTTTGCTTTTTGCTTTCAAAGCACTTTATTCATATGGATACAGGAAATTAAGAGCTCTGCAGAAATCAGCTACTTGAGCTGTCCTGCCAGCAGATGTAGCCTTTCCTTAGGGAGAACCACAATAGGAGAATTTACTGTGTTTGCTTTTGATTACAAAACAATTTCTGTGCACACCAATTGGCAAGAAAGTGCTTCCTTGGGCATTTACAGTTTTTTCTCTCACCTTTGGAAGCTCATCAATGCCACTTCTTACCAACTAAAACAACAGAGTACCCAAAAATCTCTGGATAAAACTTTGGATCAAGGGGTACATTGTCATCCAAAATAAAATTTGCTCAATATACCAGGTCAAATGAAATGTCTAGCTGAATATAGCAAGACTACAACATAATATACTACACCATAGTTTTTAATGTTGATCCTCAGCTTGGGAAACTAAGGAACTAATTAGCTGGATACCTGACTGACTAACCAAAGGCTGCCTGCCAAGCACTGCTGGGATCTTTACAGCACATCTGGGACACAACCAGGTGAAAAAAGGAACAAGGACTGGGCAGATAACTGAATGCCACCAAGGGAGAACATCAGAAAATTTAGAAATAAGATAAAAGGAGTCTAAGACATTTTAATGGCATGAAATCTTTTCAAATGCAAAAGTTTCACACATCTACCCAGCACCAAAAATTTCACAGGCAGAACCAAACCAGTCTAACATTTCAAGCTTCATAAAAGAACAGATTATTTTCTGCAAAACAGAGGACACATGCTGTGCATGTGCATAACATTTTAAGACTCCTTCCCTTTTCATGGTGCAGATAGGTAGGTCAAAGAAATTATTATTGTCAGTGAGTGTTTCATTTCAGCAGAGCAGACATTAGAAAAATATTATCTGTCCCCTTAAGCTTAACAGTAGAATGAAAAACTACTCTCTCTTTTCCCCTCCTTCACGCTTCCTCCACTTTATGAGACAACGTGGAGGTGGATTTTCAGGGATATTTATCTCCCACAAAGATTTCTGTTGCCTTCAACCTGTCAAAACTCATGTCTCCTTATCTGATGCTTCAAAGTGAAAATAGCTTATAGAGAGCTATTTTGAGGAACAACATTTACACAGTAACTTAAATCTTACAAAATCTAGTTTAAGGGTGACTAAATAAAACCAAGATGTTTATGAATAGGTCATTTTTCTTTCACTGTGATAGCTGTATTTATTAAGAAAAAGCAAAAAAGGTAAAAACACTGTGTTTCCCTCTGCTTTCACTCTGTATGTAAAGGCTTAATTAGGTTGTAGTTACAGGACATGACCAAAGTCAGTTCTCATGGGAAACTCAGACCCATAGGCTTTAATTTTCTGTCATTTCCAGACACACAAAATAAGGAATTTGAAAACTAGAGAGCTAAAGTTGGATAAAGTAGGCACTAAGATAAGCCTTCTGCTGAACGTGAACCTTCCTCTTCTCCCAGGAAATAAATATTTAAATATTTGAGGTAATGTAAGTTACATTAATGCTAGAAGTCAGAAAACTCTCCCAGCAGCAGGGGCTGCAACTTCTGTTTTCCAATGTTTCAGGGGTTTTATGCATGCCAGCAAAGACTGAAACTGCTTTAGAATGAAAGCAGAAAGTTGGAGTAATGAGCAATGCAAAGAACAAATAAGGACACCCAGTTTTTTTCATAACAGAAGACCACAAAAAAGGTGAGTGAACCCAGAAGTTAATAAATACAAAACCAATTGCTTTGAAGAACCTTTTTAAGTCAAGTTCACAGGACACACTGTCTTGAGAGAGGGGAAAAAAGAGACCAACATGATCTGTAATGCAGTTAGAATGTGTTTTCAGAAGGAGCAGATGCCTTGTGCTGTAGAATATAAAATTATCCTTCCCCAAGTCCATGGGGATGTGAATCCCTGTTCCACAGCTTGTGGTGGATGGCACTGTCTGAGAGCAGCGTGAAGGGATGAACCCACCACGATTACTCAAGTGGTTAAAGCTGTCTCTGAAGTGCACTGAGATGAGAGAGCCCCACAGCCTGCAGGATGAAAGATAAAAATGGACTATGTGGGCCACTGGTTTTCACAACATCTATTCCTTCTTGGGCATTTTATCATCAGGGGTCTTTTTTTTTTTTGTATTTTTCAGTTGTTTTGTCTGTATATTCTTAACAGCGGGATCCAGCGTGCTCAAAATCAGGTTGGGGGATTGCATTTAAAAAGCACTACCCAGCAAAGAGATGTAGAAGGATGATCTCATCTATTTAAACTATATAAAAATTCACTGCAACAATCTTCAGCCCTTTAACCTAGACAACATTATCCTGAAATACAAAGAGAGATGAAGAAAAATGGGCAGATTGGTGGGCTGAGTGACTGAACTAAATAGCTCCTGAAAAAGTCTTTATTAGTTAACTCTACTTTTATCTCTGACATTCTCCACACATTCCCACATGTGAACAACTGCTAAAGATGACAAGCAAAGAGAACTGAGAAAAGATGGAAGGCAGCATCTCTTTAACTTAAAAAGAGTAAAGATGCCAAGTTTAGTGCAAGTATTCACAACTTTTCATGTATTTTACCACAGGGAGAAAATATCTTGTTCAGGTAAAGCCCAAGATTGATCTAAACAAAACAAATGTAGCCTGGGGATCTCCTTGTTGGTCAATAACTTGAAAGATTTGAAGGCTGCATTATTAAAAAAATTAAAAAAAAAAAAAAAGAGAACCTTTGAGAGATGATATTTATGAACTACTTCTGCAGGTAATGAAGTCTTTTCTTCTACTGAAGACACACTACAAGCACCAGAACAGGGGGGGTCACATGGAAATATGTTCTTTGAGCACGTGAGTACTGGATCTTTTTGAGACAGATGAGAGAACAGGCTCCTGGATTTTTTAAGCAGCTTTAAAAGGATGTCACACCTTTGCATTCAAGTGCTGGTTCATGTTCCCTCCTTTCCCCTGCATAGGAAGCAGCTGGGAAAGAACCAGTGCCATTTCTTCAGGGCAGAAATTCCGGGCTTTTCAAGTAAGGCACGATTAAATAAAAGATGAGTATCTTCAAGGCACACTGGCAGAACACCTCAAGCAAAGCAGAGGTGCTACCAACCTGTCACTGTACCCTCCATGACTGCACACTTTGTTAGTTTTATCATCCAGTTTGATCATTAAAAGTGCTCTGTATGAATAGAACATTTGCAGCTAGGTACCAGAAAATGATACATTTTTAGCCAAAAAAGTGTGTGTATTTTTCCAAAAGTTACATATAGGCAATATTCTATACCTAGAAGCATAAAAGGATCATCTGACACTTCTAAAAAATATCTTGGATTACAGAGACAAAAAAATAATCTCAGCATTTGACAGTGACATCTCAAAATGCCACTTCCTCTCTCAAAAACAGATGTAAGGCTGCAGTCATATAGGATGGAAAATGAATACACATTAACAATGACACCATCTTTTAAATTATAAAGCCATGGTTGCCAATTAAGGGAAATGTCTGATGCATTTTGTTCATCTGCTTTTCATTAAAGCTGATCAAACAAGGCCACTGAATGAAAAAATGCATTTTTAGGAAATTACTGCTTAATTGAATTTAATGTTGAAAAACAAAAGCTGTTCTCAGCTTTTATTTTTTAAGTGAGTGAAAATAACTTCTCATCAAATGAGGTAACTCTAAAGTGTGGGCAAATAAATAAGCAAGCTTTGTGCAATGAACAATGTCTGGTCTTCATGTATTTGTTTACAAGCACAGGCTGCCCTCTGTTTTTGCCCCTTCAAACACTGCTGCAGTTGGTTGGATTGACCTATCCATTTTCCTTGAAAGTGCAAGGGCCAGCATGAATGCCTAGTAGTGGCAAGGGTGCTTTAGAGTCACACAGCATCACAATACTGGCAATAAGCAAAATGAAAACCAAATGAGGCACAGTGAGTTGAAAAAAATCAAATTACTTCATTCTAAGCTTTGGAATACCAATAAGGCTGGACATTTTCACACTAAAAACCAGTGAGAGAGCCAGAAGAGGAGAAGAAGATTAATCAGTTATATGACACACTGAATTAATCTCATCTCACCACAAATTATAAACCTGCTCCTTGATATCAGTCTGTTTCAAATTGGCTCACAGAGGCAAAATTCTCTGCAACCTGATAACCCATATTAACAAGGAAGAAAACAAAATTGGGCTATTGATGTGATCTTGTATATCATCCTTTCATTAGCAAAAGTGTCTTCTACAGCAGGATTCCAGCTGTGTTAGAGGACAATCACTACTTAGCTGTGTGTCTGCAGGAGCTGCCTCACCTCTAGGGAATTAGTACCACTACAGTTACACTACTCAGCAGGGCTCAGAGTTATCAGGGGCAGCACGAGGACTCAGGGAGGACTACGGCTCAAAGGGACTTAGTACAAAATGTAAAATTAGTCTTTCACTACATGGCACTGAGGAGGTCTCTGGCTAAGTGTGCCACTACCCACAGTACTCACCTGCTCCTGTAGATTACTGTGTAACTACACTTAGCAGATCCATATGCAATTACCATGCAGCCTGCACTGAAGTTCAGAACATACAAATAATTACAAATAATCTTGAAACGTCAGCTCAGCCATGACATGATATTCACCATAGCTTTTGTTACTATCCTGGCCTGTTTCACTTCTTCCTTTTACAAATTCCCACCCAAGTCCTGAGCTGGGCACACTGATTCAGCAATTCCAGCTGGCAGAGTTTTTGAATATTGTCCATTAATTTAAAGGTGATATCCATTTCTAACATCCTCAGACGAATGAAGACTTCAACTCCTTCAACCCTGCTTGTAAAAATCTTTTTTTTCACAAAGTATGTCTAGATTTTCCCTAGACTTTCATGCACTTGGTCCAGAACTGAAGCGATAGCAAAACTTGAAGCTTTTGCCATGATACAAAATGTTTGTGGATTTACTCCATATAACTGTTAGAGATCTGCAGAAAGATTGCCCAGAGAGTTTGTGCAATCTCTGTCCTTGGAGGTATTCAAAGCCATATGGACATGATCCTGGGCAGCCTGCTTGAATAGGGGTTTGCACGGGATAACTCCAGAGATTCTTTCCAACCTCAACCATTCTGTTATTCTGTGAAAGATGAAATTCTAGTTGTTTCTGGTTTTATGTATTGAAAAATCAACTACACAAGGAAATAACCTGGACAGTTATCTTTGAACAACCAGTTATCTGAACTAGAAGTAAAATTATTCAACTATTAATGTAACAGAAATGTTTTCAGCACTATTACAAAATTGTGCTGGGGTGCAACTCCATGCAAGGTTTTGACTTTATCTACTCTGGTTTTCATACCCCTTCAGAAACACTGCCAGAAAAATTATTAGAAGTGGTTATAACCACATCCTTATGATATTGCAGCAAAATTCTGAGAAGAAACTTCACTAAAGGAAATCTACATCCTATGCATTTAGTTTGAGACACTTGCTGATCATGTTTACTCATAGAGTTATTGTGAAAACAAAAAAGCAGAGTATACCAACCACTTTACAATCCAAAAGCTCAGCAATGTGAGAAAAAAAATCCTTTGTGATCAGAAGAGGTGAGCTAAATGTTGATTAAAATAGTTCCAAAAACATGTAACAAAGCAACTACAAATGACTAGTCCTAGATCTGAAAGCACGTATAGAGATGCAATAAATGTGTCCAACATCTCAAAAACTCAACAAGCAATCCAAAGCTCACCTGAGACTGCGAGACCGAGGCCTCAAGGCTGGAGAATGGCGCCCTTCCTCATCCGTGATGCTCTCAGTACTGAAATGCTTTGTCAGGAAATGAAGTTCATCTGCCGTGGGCTGAAAGGGCAGCTGGTGCAGCTTCTCCTGAGATGAGCATGATGACTGAGTACAGAAAAAAATACAGAAAAGAAATGCACTAAACGCATGCATAGGGGTCAGCTAATGAATGGAAGAGGAACTGATTCTGCCAGACACTGCGCACTCCAGTGGAAAAGAAAGCTATTTATCAGACCAGGTGCCTCTTTTTATTGTTCTCATCAGGCTAAGCCAACCCTCACATTCAATGACAGAGCTGGTGAGATTAGGAAAACTCTGGGACAGGGCTAGGGAACCACTGCATCTGATTCTGGAACCAGCACATCTGACCATGCAGATAATTTACTATCAGGAGACAGAAAGGAAGGCATGTGAGTACCAGCACTACTCAGGAAAGGACAAGGAGGTTCCTGGAGTGGTGAGCAACTTTCTTTCCTTTTCCCTCATATTATCTTAGCTCAGGAGCTTCACTGGCATGCAGAATGCTATGGAGCTGTGTAGACCTAAGAGTTTTCTCCTAGTTATTGGCTCCCGCCGTAAATTGCTATTGTAAATGGTCAGGATTTTATTTCTCCTTTACATTACCCATCAGGCTTCTTCTCTAACTAGGGAAACAATAATAAAGTATCTGACTTAAAGATTAACAAGGTTTCTCATTAGTGAATTAAACATCTTACTCCTCTGTAAATAAGTTGATGCATTTATATGACACAGGTCCTGTGACAATAACAGACATGAAGCTGTTTTGATTTGTGACTCTCATAAAACCTGAGATTAAAAGAAATATTTGTGGACATATTTGTAGGAAATGCTAATAACACCAAAGTTAGATATTCCAGGGGAAAAAACTGAAGGTCGACTATCAAATGTATTTTTGGTGTGTGTGATTCTTCAATGCCCCTTTCCATTTTAAATTACATACGGACAAATTAAAAATTCTCTTTACAAGCAAAAGGGAAAATGAAAAAAAAAAAAAAAAAAGGTGCTGAATAATCAAAGTAGCACTGAACAACACCAGTGGGCCTTTTTAAAAACATCACCCTGACCTAAGTTCCACAGCTCCTTATTATCTGATGAAATTAATTATGTACACTGTTCCTGCAGAAAAACTTTTTCTTTTGCTAAAACAACCCTCACTTAGACTGGAAGCACCACATACTAGTAACAGAAGTATTGGTAGGAGGGAGTTATACACGATATAACACATATGACCAAAGTTTTAACTCACCTAGCATGGGAAAGCAAGCAGATCTGTCTCTTGCCATATAGCTAGATCATATGGATTGACATTTTCTGAAGGAAAAAACCCAGTCAACCAACAAACTTGAGATAAACAAGTCACATAGAATGCATCTGTTCAAATGGTGTAGTTATTCCAAGTATTGTAAGAAACAGAAAATAAGGTGATATAAGAATCCATAAACCTAAAGATCCTATTTTAGACAAAAATTTAATTGGCTCCAGATCCACTCTCACTACACTGCACAGAGGCATTTACAGAAAAGAATACCCTTGAAAGCCTTGGGATGTGCACGAACTTCCCAAGTGTGCCTGGAACTGAAAGCCACCACTTCCAATGTTTACTTCCAGGCAGGTCTACGTGGAGGGACCAAGTTGGGAAGTCACTTCCAGCCCAGGGTGCACACACTGATGCTTACCCAGGTGGTGTATCAGTTTACACTGGTCTATTCCACATTGAAGCCAAGACAGAGTATTTGCCCCTTTGTGGGTATTTGCCCCTTTGCCCACAGCTGTTCTGCTGCTCAAACTGTTTATGCCAAATACAGTGACTATTGTCTCCCTTAAATACAGAATTATACAAATCCTGTCTTGATTTTCAGAGATTTCATTGATGTCTTTGTTATGTCTCAAACAATACAAGGAGTAGGAAGAAGAACCTGCATATGGAAAAAACCTCAAAGAAAAAGTTAGGTGGCAGCTGAATCCCATTCATGGTGATTAACACAGATCCTGCAGTGGAGCAGCAAGTACTAAAGACACTTAGAAACCTGCCTTAACAGATACCCAAGTTCTGGTACTGCAAATACGTGTCTGATTCAAAACTAATTAAGGAAGGCTAGCACATAGTTACATGAATTAGAAAGGAAAAAAAATCAAAACCTATAATCTCAAAAAAATAATTAAAAACTTTATGTTCCCCAACAGCAAAATATCTGGGGAAATAGTGCTAGTCAACACATGGACAGCTCAGCAATATCCACCCTCCACTTCCTCTCCCTAAAAGCAATCAGATCACAAAGTTTAGAATTCCAGAGAATAATTAATGAAGGCCCTGAAGATAAAGACCATGGACTTTTCTCTGCCAAGGGCTTCTCTAGCAGTATTAAGGTGTACAACCTTTCAATGAAAAAGCTTGAAAGCAAAGTGAAGCACTTCTGAACTATTGATTTTCAGGTAATCACACCACAGTACTCAATATTTGCAGCAGACTAATACAAATATCCCCCTGGTGTCCTAATTACAGATGCAGAATTAGCCAACTCTTCTCCAGTTTTAAAAAAAATCAATCTATATTACTGCTGCTTGTAAACTAACTCTGCATCTAGAAAATGAAGATAAGTTGTTTAAAAATAATTGTATACTGGCCCATCTAATTGATTATTTTATGTTCACCTAACTTGAAAGGTCTTCTTCAGCTTTTTCAGTGTTGGTCTTCATGATTTGTAAAGAAAAGGGTAAATATGGTTTGGTTTTGATTGGAGTGTCATCCCTCATTTGGAAGCAAAAAAATAAAGCAGAATCTACAGATTCTCACTGACCTCGGACTAGGTAAATGCCTTGGGTTGTTCAGTAGGTTGGCAAAGCAGGTGATCTCTGATCACAGAGATGAGGGTCAGCTCTTGCTCTCATACTAAAACTCAACCAGGAGGACACAGAACAGACTGGGCCTTTCTTGATATTTCATTTCCCACTGGCACACCAGAGCAAAGGTCTACTGGCTTCCTTCATCTTGCTTAATCTTAAGGACTGATTATATGAAATGGAAGCCCAAACTTCTCTTAAATTTGTATCTGCAGCGCTAATTCATTGTGTCCTTTTGACAAGCCCCTTCACTACTTCTTACTTCAGCTTCAAAGTCTACACAGGAATAACACTGCTTATCAACTTTAGAGGTGTTACTCAGATCAATTCAAATTAATTCTAATCTGTGAAATACTGAGATAATAGGATTGGCTTAGAAATGTAATACCAGGTTTAATAGCTCCAACAATTGCATCACTTACTAAACAGCCCATTTCAATGCTTTTCTACTACTGAACCAGCAAAACGACTAGAGATGAGGAACTTAGTCACTTCATAAAAGAAAAATAAAAGTCTTGGAATGACGTATTTCAGCCAATTTCCTGAATGAAGCTGAATTCAGGTATAACTACAACTATCACTTATGCTTCTCATTACACTTCCCTGTTACTTACACTTTGAAAAATTACCATTTGAACTGATGCTTTTTATGTGACATGTCTATCTCAGATTTGTTGGATTGTTTGATTGTTTTTTTTTTCAATGGGAAGACATTAATCAAAATGATCCATTTATTTCTGGGAACATGACAAGAGACAAATATGCTTTATTTCCCATGCCAGAAAGCTGAGAACTTTCTAAAAGTAGCCTTGATATCCCAATTTCAAAGCAAGAATAGATGCTTCCAACAGGTTTTTGGTGTTATTACTTTTTCTCTCTTCATGGCATCCAACTTAAGTCTCGTCAAACTACAAACTACTGTACTTGCTCCATGCTCCCATAGCTTGAAGAAGACTTAGACATGGATTATGCCCATAAAGATTTAACCTAAGACTATAAAGGCCAAAGCAGAGCCCCTTTTTAACAGCTGCTCTCAAGTGCTTGAGTACACAATAATATGTGGCAGCGAAACCAGGAACATCTTTTTCATGTATATTTTTCTGTGCTCCTGCCCACATATCTGTATGCACATTGAAATCAAGTCACTTGCATTTCAAGGAGACAAAAAAGCACCCCAAACTCCAAAAGAAATCAACTGTCTTGAAGTTCAAATGTTAACAAATGGTAGAAATTGTGTGAACTAGAGTTTTCAAGAATGTGTCTAAACAAATAAAATTATAGAGATAAGATTAACATTGCAGAATCAAAATTTAATCATATCAATTTATAATATAAGGAAACTGTTGACCCTAATTTCTTCTTTTTCTATATGGATTGAATTTAACACTCACCCCAAAAAAACCTCATAAATTTGTGTTTGAGAGGCACTAGAAAGTTTATGTATGAACTTAGTTCACAAGGAAAACAATTATAAGATTTGCATAAGGTGTAGTAATGAGCCCTAATTAATGAAGGTGTTACAATTATTAGGAGCATACTCTAAATCATTAATACAAAACCAAATTATCAGTATTATGGAAAGAGGCAGTGATTTGCTACCACACAGTTGAAGACACCATAAGACACATACAAAAGCATTTTACTTTAAGTCTGTATTTATAGTTCTAATGTTTCTATGTTTGTATTTGCAAGGTTCTAATGTGGACCACAGTGCTTAGCTGACTTAAACTAAAGAGTAAGATTAATTTTAGGAAGCATGTCAGAGTTACAAGGGTTAATGTGGTGCTGCCAGCTTGGTGGTATTGCTGACAGAACTCAAGCAAACTGCAGCCAGCCTTTCTAATGATGGGTGTAAGAACTGGAAAGCTTCATGAGGAGGTTCAAATTATCGGAGTTCAATAACAGATGTGGCTTATCAATTTTTCTTTCTGCTAGCCTAGTAGCAGAGGCTTTCAGACTAAGTACTTGAAAGCTGACAAGAATTTCCTTTCCCAGTTACAAAAAGCTGAGAGCTGGAAGGTGTTTCTGCACTATCTCTGAGTCCTGCCACTTTGAGACTTTGTGCCTCTCAAATGATCACTTGAGCCAAGTGCTGCACTGGGATTTCACCAGTGCTGAAGGCAAAGTGCAAGATGATAGGTGCTGGGAAATGGAGGAAAAAAGCAGCAGAACCAATAATCAAAATAATTTTTAAAACAATTAGTATATTAAATAATGTTAGCAAAACAATGAAGAAAGATCCAGTATTTTAGTAGAGACTCAGAAGCTGATTTGTTAGGGTGTGTTTGTACAAACTGAATTGCTTGGAAAAGTCTGTGTCACTTACTGAAACTGTTGAACTGGGAGTGTTTGTTCCATATCCAGATGAAGGAAGGGAGGCCAAGGACCAGCGGCGTCCGTCCGTCCTGGGGAAAGACGTGAGGGAAATCACAGTCAGGAACATAGTGTGACTAATTCTTGAGAGAAATAAGTTTCTCCTCTGTATCTCCTAACCTCACACTTTTAATAATGTCTTGAGTTATTCAGATAAATCAGGTATCCTATTTACAATCACACTTGTGGAAAAGCAATTGGAATAAGTTTTAAAACTAGGTGACCTCGGAAAAGCTAAAGCAAAGGGGCACCAGAATCCTGCATTAAGTAGATGCTTTGTTCTTGTACAAAACTTGGAGTTCTTAAAACAGACAAATAAAAACAGCTCCTTGCAAACTTCTTTGAAAGACACTCATGCTTATCATACTTATGCAGCTCATTGTCTTCCAAATGAAGATTCAGATTGAGGACAAAAAAAATCACATCAGATCAAAAATCAACTGAAAGCAGATTAATTTGTCTACCTATTCAGAGGGCATTCTGCCCAGCACATTGCCTGGCATGGCTGGAAAATTAAACCCAGCAGATAGGACCAGAGCCAAGGGGCCCACTCCAAATACATAAGTAAATCACAGAAATCTCACCTAGGGCCCTTTCTCCTCCAATCAGAATAACATTAGCAGTTATTTTCCTATTGTAGCCAAATAATCATGTTCCTCAGGGAAAACATCCAAAACATTGTGGAGATACTGCAGAAAGATCTTGTTTTGCCAGTGTCAAAACTGAGGAATTGAAGAACTACGCAAAAGCTTTAAGGACAATCAGTATTGCCTTCCCTAAAATCCTCTTCCCCAAACCCAGTCTCAGTGAGGATGGAAACTGAACTGCATTCAGCTCAATCTCACAGCACTTTTTCTGTCTCTGATCTATTTTCCCACATTTTGTGTCCTTAAAATGGACAACCATGTCCTATGGCACAGTGGGATGGATGTTAAAAGTCTCTTCCTCACATAGTTTCCTTTGGGTTTTTTCTTGCAGCAGATTATCAGTAACTGGTCATAACACGAAGCTGAATTAGAACAGCTCTAACTCACTTTGGAGCTATATGGGGGGTTTTGGTACACACAGATATAGTGCATTTATGCAAGTGCATTATAATATAGGATATTTGGTACAGGTCTGAAATAGTGCTTATAAAAACCTCAACTCTTATCTTCACAGCAATATTTCTTATCCCACTATCCATACCCATGAAGGCTTGTCTCCAGATAAAGGTTCAGTGCCCACCAAGACAAAAACTCCTGTTTACAGTTTTTCCAGCTCTAGTTCCTTTTTTTTTCAGGCACTGATACACACTACTCCTTGCCATCTATCTTAGAATGAGAGGGAAATAAACTCACTGTTCCACATCACTGGAAGAATGTTATGTCAATAGAGTTTTAAAAAGACTCATGCTTCATGCATTAAAAAAATAATAAGTCTGTAATACAGATTTTTATTGCATGCCTACTTTTCAGCTAAACCCCATTTAGCCACAGGTGATGTTTTCTCTGGCAAGACAATTAAATGTAAAAGAACAATCTCAAAATAATTTCAAGTTAAATGGAATTCCTATCTTAACTCTGAAAAACAACAACTATCTGCATTACAAAGTTGTTGCATGCTGTGGTAAGGGATTGAACACCAAACTTCAATAATCTCCATTGAGTTTCTTGTAACATACAGGGGCTCTGGGGAAACATTTAGGTCAATGATTCCATCTCACTTTGGATCCTCAGTCCCAGAGCAAAACATTCTATTGCTTACTGCACAAGTTACTAATTTCTTGCAAAAGAAAAGCTTGATTTTTTTTTTTTACTGAATTACCTAAATGGTGTATTGAAATAGCTTTAAAATTTTCCTTTTGACCAAGTTAAAAGGAAGTATTTTCTCAATTAGAAAATTCCAGACAGCCCTTCATGCTTAGGCTGTTTTCTGCTGATGCAATCCAGGCAAGCAATGTGCTAAAGAGTCAGGACAAACATATCAGCTCTACTGTAGCAGAAAGAAGTGGGACAAGAGTGAAAATCTTCCAAATCAAGGAAGGGGAAAACACCTTTAAAGCAAAGTTCTCCTAAATTTATGCAAAGCATTTCAAAGTACTTCAGTGTTTTGTTAATAAACATTATTTTAGAGAGACAACATGCAATATTACTTCAGGATAAGACACTTAGAATGACACCTTTAGGTTTTTCTATTTATTACAGATGCTTTGCTAGCCCAACAAAGACATGCAAACAACAAATTTTGCCTTTAAAATGATATTTTAATTAGTCAATTATGGAGGTGATTTTATGACAACTAAATGCTATCTCCTGAAGAAGCAAATCAATTTCAAACAAGGAGTTAGAAAAACAACACATCTTCTCCAGAGCACTACCTGTTTATCATTTGAAGCCAAAATGTAAAGATTTTCTGTTTCTATTACAAACACTAAAAGCTGAATGCCTAAATGGGGTTGTTACAGCATGAAATTGTTAGGGACACGTGCTCAGCTGCACAGAAGCACAGTTCACACACACACACACAAACAGCAGCAATGGGATACACATTACCTGTCTGCTCTGTGTCCATGGCTGTGTGGAAAAAATTGTACAATAATCATGAGAGAGGGAGAAGGAAATGATGCACATGATTTCTGAAAAAAAAACCTTCATCTTCTGTTACTGGTATTCCTCCAACACCAGTTTTAGTGAGCATGAGCAGAATTAACCATACATTCAAACAGGAGGATTCCTGCCCATGTTGTGGCTGACACAACCACTGAAAGGGTATCTAACAAGGGATTTATGGTTAATCACAAGTCAGACTAAGGACAATCTTGCAGAAAATAGTAGTGGCTTTGCAATAACACAAGTTTTCCAAACAAGTTTCCTATTCCATCTCAAGAAAGAATTCATCACAGGACTATAAAGAATGCAATGCCAATGAAAAGGGTACTGTGAAATACCCATTTCTGGATATTTACAAGTGGCTCCACACTTGTAATTCCTTAATTCCATCATACAGAAGTTATTCTGATACCACTATGGTGAAATCTAGTATGTATCTGTTGTTACTGCTGGCACAACTATTCAGGCTGTAATGCAAGCAGAAAATAGAAACAGGTTTCTAAAACAAGCAGTGCTTAAGTGTTCTTTTTCCTGGCAAGAAAAGTATAGAGAGGAACATGCATACTATAAAACACTGTACTCAACAGGACAGGCTTAACCTTTATTCACCTATTTCTTTAAAAATTAGATTTAAAAAGCAGAAAAGTATGAAAGGGCACTCTTCAGAGACTCAGAAAACCATATTGAAGGATCAAGTTGAAACATGATGTTGAAAAATTACATTAAGTTTTGACAATAACTGCTGTTTCTGCTGCAACTTTTCTGCTGTTTTCCAGAATCTAGAACTCTATGAGATACTTCAGATACTGTGAAAACTGGTAGAAGTTCTGTTGATTTCAACAGAGCTTATTGAATACACCAGATCAGCCTTTAAAAACAAATGTGGATGAGTCCCTTTGAATTGTTTAAGCAGCAGGTAAAGTACTAATTTTCTCTCTGAGGCAACAGGAAAATACATATCCAGTCTCTTACATTTCATGTGCTATTAAAAAGCATTTTCTTACCAGAAGACCAGAATCTGCTTCAAAAAGAATTCAAGGACACCAGGTCTTCTAACAAATCACCTCAATGGAGAAATGCTCCAGGATTTTCCTACCATTCAGATAAAGAGTGTACCTTATTCTATCAAATCCTAACCTTTATTCTTCTTTGAAGTTTTGAGACTTACCATTTTTTCTAATCCTCAAGCTAAATCTGTCTTTCTCAGAAAACTTACTTCCTCTCAGGATGATCACACATTTCCTATTCTCAGATCATTTTAACACAAACTGTTTTTTTTAAGCTAAGGCATAGTTTAACAAATCCAAAATACCTTCCTCATATTTTAATCTAATAACCCACCTCCTATGCACAAGCACTGCTTGGGAGTTCTCCAATTTCCCTATTCTTTCTTTCTCACAGAATTTAACTTTCTGTATAATTTTCAATTTCTGCCTATCTGCTGGGATTCAACATTCAAATCACCATTTTCCTGCTTTTCCCAGCTGTCTCTATTCTTTCATTCCTGTTCCTTACACTAAATCCACCACTGTGGTATCAGATTTCTTCCCAGCAGTTTGACACACCACATGACCAGCACCTGTCCAGCACTTGCTGCAGGACAGATGCCAGCTCCACACTGGGGTCGCTCAGTGCTGCTCTTGTAGAGTTTCTCACAGACCTGCAATTTCAATTACCAGCTATTCTCCTCATTGAGCAGTAATGTTCTCTTGACATCAATACCCACAAAAGCAGAGGAAACTCACAAGTCACTACTAGGGAATGAAGACGCAGGGTTGTGCACACCTAATTTAAGGTATTTTTCTACCTTCGTGCAGACACAGCGAAGAAGATCAGTACATTTTCAATACACCTCAGTGAGAGCAACATCTAGGACTACAACTAAGTTACAATTACTTTAATCATGACTGGCTTTAATGTCACTTTGACTAAATTATGTGTCATATCACATGCCCTACATGTCATTCTTCTGGGAGAACATTGCCTCTTGCCTAGGCAGCATTAACTGTTCATTTACTTTATCTTTTTCTAGGTCTGAAAAGCACCCAATACATTCTGGTACTGACAAGATGTAAGCCATAAGGAGTAAAATAAAATATAATTGGAAGCATCAAAGAAAGTAAAACACAATCCAAAATGTTCTAACCTATAGTCCATTTGTAAATAAAATGCACAAACTATTTGCTTGCCAGTCTAAAGAGAACAGATCTTGCCTTACCTTCGGGCAGGAACAAAGGAAAAATGAGCAGGTGCATTTGGAGAGAAGTTCCTGGGACTGTCCAAGGGGCTGCTACCTGTTTAAGAAAGCAAAAATTAACAGTTCAAAACCATTTTGTTCACATTTGAAACAAATGGGCTGTTTTCAGTGTTCTGAAAGACTTTGAACTGCACATTGCAGTAAATAACAAATAATTGGAAACATGAAGCTTTGAGTCTTCGAGTTGAGCATTAATTTGCTATAGAAATGTTCTGACATAGATGTACCAGTATTTTTCCTCCTTTTTAAATAATTTAAAGGGTATATTTCATTTCCTACTTTCAGGAATGAAATGTACTACCCATAAACAATAGAGTCCTTTAATATTTTGCAGTGATTTCTATCTACAAGCTTTTCCTAACACTTGTCGATGAAAAACCTGAGTTAGAAGCGCCACATGACAGTTTCAGGAAAAATAAACAGTAAGAAAACATTTCTTCCCAAAGCATGCTAAGGTTGAATGCAAAATCCACTGAGGAAAAATAACCTGCACATAATAAAAGGACTATCCATATGGAAGATGATTGGTCTAAAACCTATCAGCAGTCACGCTCATTACCAGTTTTCTGAAATAGAACTTTACCATGAAAATGAAAGTACCAGAGAAACTATGCAGAAAAGAAGAAAAAACAGTTAATTTTTGGTGTGGTTTTTTTTTTAATCTGGGCTTTGTCATATGGTGTATAATCATGGTGAGTGGTTTATTGCAATGTATTTTATTTCAAAGTAAAAAGCAACCATCATGCTCTGAAAGCCAGGATCATTTACAAACTAACTACAGAAATATTTCAAAGACATGGATGAATCAGTGAGGGTGTATTCTATTGGGCATGAAGTTGTTTGCTCTGAAAGAGAAACTGTCCATAGTAAATGTGTCAACAGCAATTTCTTTGTGCAAAGACAAAAATATAGCACTAAAATAAGACCAAGAAAATGAAATAGATTCCGGAAAAGCAATACACTGCAAGGTGCATCAGAAGTGGTTTTAAATTTAGATCCCATATAAAATAGGATTTTATTTTAAAAGCCACATTGAAAAGTCAAACCTCAAGTATGAGCCATCTGCAAAGGACTTGTCTCTGTTTCAGAAGCTCAAGTTGCCCAGCTTGCCCCTCAGGGCAGCAGTGATTTTTTGGTCCCATCCAGCAACCTACTGAAGTTTATAATTAAGTTATCATTACGTCACATTAATTTCAATCCAACTTATCCACACACCTTTGCTTTTCCACTGAGCAGGAGCAGAATATAAGCATGGTGCTCAGCTGAAGGCAACGTTCCCTCCCACTTCAGCCTTACAAATGGGTCACAGAAGTCTGCAGCAGCATCTCTGCACAACTTCTGTGAGCAAGGTGTGCACACCTGGCAGGTGTGTTGGGGCAGGAGGGAGCAGGAGAGGGGGAACAGGCTGACACCTCCTGGGGCATGAGGATGGCCCCAGTGCAGCACAGGCCAGCAAACTCCATTTGGTCTTTAAGTCTATGAGGGGAAAAAAAGCAGCTGGTTGAGATTAAGCCAGCCCCAGGCTGATGTAACGTGTCATGGGGTGATGAGAGAACGGGAGAGGTAAGTGAATTCCAGACCACTCCACAATCTGCTTCATCAAGAGCAAACTAAATTCAATTCAAAGAGTTTGAGCAACAGGTTTGTTTTCCTTTGCCTTGTTTTTTTTTCTTCATATTGTTACTTAAGACTAACAATGAGTTCACAGTTGAATACAACACAATTCAAGTCTTCATCCAAAAGTGGATACTGTTTAACCCATTCCCAGTATATCCCCACTGCAGAGGGGAGAGAGTGATCAGAAACCTATACCTAAATAACTTCTGGTGTTTCATTTATTAAGCTTGTACTCATTTTAATTCTTATGGTCACAATGGAAAACCAGAACCATTTTGCTACTTTTGAGCCACAAGAAGATGGAGAGGTCTGACAGTCTCAGTCTAGGAGGCACTGCAAGCTTCCAAGGAGACTGAGAAGTCAAAGTGAAGAACTGAGTCATGCATGACAATTCACATCCTGGCAACAGGGTCACCAATCACTTGGTAGCAGAAAGCTGAAGGAACATTTTAGGATGCAGCAGGAGTGAGGCCTTTCCATGGTTATGCAGATGATCTAACAAAGCCAGCTTTGCTGGAAACCTTGGTCTTTGCCTTCTCATTTTTCAAGCTTTACTGGCAATGAACACTACTGTGTCAAGATGATAGTTTTGATCAAAAACCTCATTGCCTAATGTTGTTATAAACAAGCAATGAACTGTCATTGCCTTTTTATATCTTCATCAATCTTTGAACTTTCTGGGCTATGATCAAAATGGAATTTCAGAATAACTGAGCAAATTGGGTAATGACAGTTTTTAAATTTTGAAATTAAGTGTGTGGGTGTTCAAACTCTTCTGAGCCTGCACTGTGTGGTACAGAGATACTACTAATTTTTAAGCAACTACTTTTTCAGATGTATATGGCATATTTCCTTTCAGACACTGGAATTTTAATGAGATCCCCTGTGATTTGCTTCTAGTTTTAAAATGAAAAGCAATTAGTTTTTCTACTCAATTCAAGTCTGGGTGAAGCTTTTAAAACAACAACAGGGAGACGGGGAATTTCTACTTTCCCTAAAATTTCCCAGTATTACTGCATCTGCTGTAGATGAAGGTATTTTAATAAGAGAAGCCTGAGTGCAGTGGTCTCATTCACCAAGGCTGATCGAAACCCTATTTATTCTGTAGCAAAGGTAGATTCCCCTGTTGCTCCAGGGTTATAGTTGGCTACTACTGAACCTGAAATGCCTCTGTCTCAAGGGAGGCTGTTACACAGAATGATTGCCCATTAGGTAAATCAACACAGCAACACCAATGCCAATAATTCAGGCAGGAACCTTTACATCTTCCGGACACAGGAAGAAGGACACAGCCAAAGCAGTTGTAAATCCACTACCTTCAAAATATGAAACCAGACCTTACAGGCAATGACAGTCTCAGCTATCCCCTACAAACATGAATGACACTCATCAGATAGGTTATGACACCAAAAATTCACAACAGATCCATGCTGCAAAATCTGCTTCTGAGAGCCATAAAAATTAATAATAAACAAAAAAGGCTAATTTTTTTTTTCTATGCAGAATATTCAAATTACTTGCTGAATATTAAAGCAAGCAGCTAAAGATAATGTGCATGCTACAGACTTAGACACCTTCCAACACATACAAATTTCAAAATTATCACCATATTTAAAGCACTCTGTGTGTACCAGCAGTCTCATAAACAATGAATGCCATGGTGCTCTCACACCACCCAAGGATCTCAGCATGATGTGATGATGAACCTGAGCTTTGATAACCAGGGCAGGATCTAGTGGGATGTTACACACTCTGCACACTCTAAAAATAATAAATAAATAGGCACCTCAGCAATAGCCATTTTTCTGCCAGAAGGTGGAACTGAACTAGCAGTGTAATAGCAGAATCATTGAATTCAGTAGCACAGTGCTGCTGTGAGCAGCCCCCTCCGTGTGCCATTACAGATTTGAGCAGGGCAAAGGTCCCAGCAGTGACAAGTGTCCCCACTGGAAGCCAGAGAACAACCTGACTAGTTACAGCTGTGGAAAGTAAATTTTAAAATAGCCTGAGTTTCAATTTCCCAGCTGTTATTACCTATTTCTTTACTACTAAATTACAATGTAACTTATTCTATTTTAAGCTTTTTGATTTAAAATATAATCTGATGCTAATTTAGTTATGAACCTTATGGTGTAAACTCTTTGCAATTTTCAGATTTTAAAAAATGGATTCAAAGAAATAGAAAAAAAAATAAGGAATACACATGTGCACCTCTTTACTTCCCCCTCTCATTTCAAAACAAAAAGAATTTAGAATAAAGGCAAAATTTTCAAACTTGCATCCATAAAACTGGCCACTACAAGTTTGGGAGACTGAACCAACAGAGCAACTTCCTCATGAGCTGTTGCTCTTTATGCCCAAGTACCAGCTCGTTCTGGAAAATGCTGTTTCATACAGTTTGAAAAGGGAACTAGCACACTTCAATGCTCTTGATTCAGAAGTGATTTCATGGAAGGGTTCAAAATGTTTGGATGTACTTCTTTCTCAAATGCTGAGAGCTCTTTAAGTAATACTTCTCTTCTAAATTTTCTAGGATATGAAGTTGTCTGGCATCTTGTTGGGATGCTGTTTGAGACAGGAAATCCCTCTGCCTGGATCAGTGCTCATGAGGAGTTAGGTTTGCCTGACAGAGAGACAACTCTCCTAGATCTCACCCACTGAGTTTTACAACACGTACAGAAGAGTAACTCCTGATATTACTGCTGTTTATTTATATTTGTGTAGATAGTGTATTCATTTTAGTATTTCAGGAATTTATTCTAGTGTGGTGTTTGAACAGAAAGATTTTAGAAAGCCTCCCTGGTTTCTCTGCATGCTTGCTGTTCCTTTGATTTGTAGGAGAGGCTCAGAATGGGCATTAAGAAGAAAAAACAAAAGTTCAAGACAAAAGAGGCCGGAGAAAGGCACCAGCATTTCTTAGTAACTCATCACTGCGTGTGCCTGAACAAACAGACTGACAGATTCTGTTCAAATACTAAACAAATATCACAGCCTGTTCTCAAATTCACTCCTCATCTATGATATTTCTTAAGAAAATATTTGTGACTCTACTCTAAATTTCATCTACTTTTGTCTCTTGAATATTTTTTTTTCCCCCGGGAAGACTGTGGTAGAGAACACAAATTACAATAAATTTATCTTCCTGTGCACTACTGGCTACTCTTGCAGGTAACAAAGGATGTCCTTTTAATTAATAATTTTAAATCCCATATGCAACATCAGGGGGAAAAAAAGGAAATATTTCAAAATTACTGCTAAAGTAAGGTGGCACACCACTGAGTAGTTACTCTTCCTTTCAAAAGACACTCACATACTTCTAATAAATTATAAGCTTGTAAGGCATGAAACAGCATCAAAACCACCAGAAGAAACTTAATTTTTTAAATAGAGGAGGAAAGCAAATCGAAAGAAAATACAATATACATGTTTCTATTATGAATATTTCTGCATTTGTTTTCTGACCAGTGATCATGTCAATATTTTGTTACAATCTCCCAAGCATTTATTTTTCTCAGTTAAATGCTCATAGAGGTAATTTAGAATTTAGTGAAACCAACACATATATGAATTCAAAGCAAAAAGCACAACATAACTAAGTGAAGAATTTCTACCAAGAAAAATGCCTTGTTTAAACTAAATTTTACAAAATTGTCGCTACCATAACCACACACAACAATGGCAAGGGAGTTTGAAGTGGAAGGAGATGGTCCTATACACATTTTTAGCCCTGCATTTTCTTTCAGATTCTGAAGCAGAAAATGGGTTTAACATACCATCTCTAAGATTTTGCTAACATTTTAATTTGAAAATCATGGGTCGTTTTAGAATAACAATGTACTTAAAGCATCTTCCTAGCTTTCCATGACTGGCCTTTTTATAGCATCTCAAGAAAATGTGGCAGATTTTTACAAAAACTTAAGAGTGAATGAGGCTTTTATGGGCATCCCTGAACAGTAACTTCAGCCTCCTTTTTCCTTTCAACAGGCTGGATATCACCTCCCGGGATGCAAAGCTCTGCAAACAAAAGCAGATGGCTCCTTCTAGCTGAGCTACTACCATCAGTTTGCTGTTCTTTCTCAGCATCGCCTCAGTTTCATTCTCCAGAAAGCATTTAGAGAACATACTGCCATGTAGGAGAAAGACAGTCTGATTATAATGAAAACAACATTCCTTGTCTCACACGCAGCAGTGATGTGTTTCCAGAAAGCTCCACTGTGGGTGATGTGCTTCAAACGTTCCAGCTGTCTCCTGCTACTGACTGCTGCCCATCAGGGATGTACCTGGAGCCCAGTCCTCCTCTCTGGCATTTTGAAATAGCAAAACCAAAGTCGTCACACGTCATCTACCTCCCTCAGCAACAAAAACAAGGGAACATGCTGTTCAGGCAAGCTGTTGAATCTCCATGTGTGACCCTTTCTGAAGAATTATTCCTTCTTTTTCTGTTGGAAGAACATCACCACACACTTCACTTCAATGACTAACAAGCCCCTGCCCATGTGCTCTGAAATGAGCATTTCCCAGCTGCTGCCATGGTAAAACTGGGAGCAGTGTAAAAAAGAAATAAAACTCCCAAACACCTCATGTTGCTGTGAGGAGCAGACAGAGACCGTAAGATGGCACACTGCACAGCTGCCAGGCTGCTGGAGGCACACGGAAACAGGCAGGATGCTCCTCCTCATGAGAACTGCAGTTAAATCACTGGCACAAATTAACTATGCTCAGAGACTCAAAACAAGAGATTCACTTAAATGCATTTATCTAATTTTATTTGGCTTTGTTTTCTATCTCAGGCTCTTTTGCAGGATGTAAGAGGATTCAATCCCCCAGGAAGAGTGGAGGACGGATATGGAAGCAAACTAGAAAGTGCAGAACATAAAACATTTATCTTGAAACTATAAGGACCCTCTTACAAGTTAGAGAAGGTGAAAAACCACAGTCAGAGTAATTTCCATAGGGCATAATTTGATGCTGAGTATCAGTATGTTCAAACTCACTGCATTGAGTGACTACTGCTGGTGGAGCAGTCCTCGGGAGTTACCTGTGTGTCCATGAAGAGGAGAATGTGGCCGTGGGAGAGTTGGAGATGTGCTGGATGTTACAATCAAACTCTTCCTGTTGCTTGTCCGACAGCTGAAAGAAAGAAAGATAAACCAACCATTAGGCATGTTCAGATAGACAACAGCACGAGGTAGCTCCTGTAGAATCTCTTCCTGCTGAGGAGGAAGCTCTCAGTCCTTAGGGTAGGATCTTCTCATACTCTTGACCTCAGTAGTGATCCTACAAAGAAGGAAATGTACAGGGAAGAAAGGTACTTTGTCAGCAGCAAGTGTTTCAACACTCTGGAGATAGCCAGTAATTTATTTCTGATTCACAGAATACGTGCAGCTCATGCTTTACAATTCACACAAAAAGCAAAAAAACAATGTAATATAGCCCAGAGTGCTCTGGATCCTCTTACCAATATCCAATGTAGCAAATAAATCTGTTACAATTATTGGCTTGGTTATAAGAAACTAGAGCATATTCCTTAGGGCAGAGTTAAAATTACAAAGTGCAAAGTGTTAGCACAACCCAGCAGATGAGGGGGATTACTAATCAAACTTAAAGCCTGGGATCCAAAAATCGTTGTGAACACATGTGGCAATACCGATGGAAAACTCTGCAAAGAAAGTTTCAGACTCGTCTCTACCACATCAACTCCACTCATTGCCATGCCTTTGTTCCAGCAAGGAAAGTGACACTTATGGGACAGTTCAGATTTATTTTTTCCCTGTTGGGAAAGCTGAGCCAAATGAAGGGAAGGATGTAGTCCTCCATTTGCTTCCCAGCTCGTGACTGCTGGTAGCAAACGTTTGGCTCTAAAGTTGATAAAAGGAAATGCAATGGGTGAGCAAAACTCTTTTAAATGATGGAATCTGTGAAGAAGAGCAGTTAGACAGTTAAATCCCTTTGTGACTGCCACTTCTTCTGCTGTTTAAACAGAAGAAATGAAGTTGCCAGCAAAATCTTACAACTGACCAAGCTACATACATCTCCTCTCTGTACCTCCAGCTTGCTTCCTACATGGCAGAAACATTCCTGCTTACTTCAGCAGTTCCCAAAACAGGCACCTAGAACCCCATTGGTGTTGATAGGGGTGGGAGAACAGCCAGGAACAGGGAAAGCTGAGCAAAGGCTGAGGAAGGAGCTCTCTGGCCCCACTCCAAGGGTGCCCTGTGAAGCTCCACACTGGGATCCCCAGGCACAGGAAAAGCCTCTTTGCTTGCAGACCCCAAATGCTGACATCTGCCAGGTCCTTCGTGCACTGACTGATCTGCTGGAGCTGCCCAACAATAAACACACTTGGGCTGCCAAGAACTACAATTTAATGCAAAAGTATTTTGCTGCCACAGGATACAGTGCATCTGACTATTATTATTTGTAAGCTTATTTTATTGCTGTTCTATAGGAAACTAGAGAACTTGATGCAGAAAAAAACACAACTGAACCGCCAACTATAATAAACAGTAATAAAGTTGAAGCACCATTAACTGCTATTCAGGCTCTTTAGTGTACTTAAAGCATTCCTCAGAATTATCCAACTGATTCCATACAATCTCCATTTACATTCATGTATTATTCAACAACAGTCCATCCAAAAACTGATTGCCATTGTGCACATCTCATGGAAAAACTAACAGCCCGATTTTAAGCTTAAAATCCCAGTTCACAGATATTTTTAACATTAGTTCAGTTACACTATTCCAGTAACTGCTGAAAAAACCCAGAATATTCAATTCCAACATTAATACCAGATAATCATTGTTTACATTAGCACACAATCTTTCTTGAAGCATGAAATTCCTGAGTAGTCTAGTGTAATATATATTATTATGTAAGAAATAAAAAAAAAATCTGGGTATTTTAGTATCAAATATATTGTAAGAATTTAAGGTCTTGCTCAATAAAAACCACTAGTACAGTGAGAAAACAGAGCTCCATTCTCTACAGTTTTATCTCTTTGCTAAAGAGAGTTCTTAAAGCACACTTTACCACAGCAATGTCTGGAGCTGACTATGGAAACTTGGTATATTTAAACCACAGCATAACAGGGGAAGTGAACTGTCCCAAACTCAGAGCTTTTTAACTGCTTGCCTGCATTTTCCCAGTTGAACAGAGTTTTATAAACCCATTTTCTTTGCTGTCTTTGCCAAGATAAGGAGCCAAAACAGAAAGGGTTAAGGGGATGGACAGCAAGCACAGCTGAGACCCTTTAAAATAGGTCAGGTTTACACAAATGTACTCAGAGGAGGGAATGGCTTGGAATGAAAGCCTAGCCCAAGCTGGGAATAAAACATTATTCTCTTTGCACCCTCAGCATTGGATAACTTTTAATTTTCCTGGATCTCTCATCTGAAAAAGAGAAACACCACTTGGGTCTGTTTAGCCATTGCTATGACTTATGTGTGTTGGCAATAAGGCAAAACTTAAACACAGAGACTAAAAATACAACACCCAACTTCTCAAATTCATGTTCTACGCTGAGAAAAATACTTAAGTACAATCACACTCTCTACTGGTGGAAGAGAGCCTTCTGCATACAGAGAAAAAGCTTTTAGCAGATGTAGGAATCCTAGAGGAAATGCAGAACAAGAGTGATGAAGTTCTGGTAGGCACTAAAACAAAAAAGGATGAAGGGAGGACATAACAAGCAGACTTCAGTGGGATGACCTCTGCCCCTACAAGTCACCTTGACAGCATTTGAGCACCTCCTAAAGAATAGCCAAATATGAAGGAAGCAAAGCTGGCTTTAAGCAGGGCTTAGTGCCAAAGAAATTCAAACTAGTCAATTTAACTGCTGGCAATAGCAGTTCCACTGAAGAAAAAATTATTTCCTGGAAGGTTAATTTTAGACAGACAGACAGTGCTGGGTTCAAAAGTGAGCTACCAGGCCAAAGATAATGAGGAGATCATATTGTTAATATTTTAAATTGTATTAAATATTTATTATCATTTGTGAATTCTCAAAACAATACTGTATGCTTTCTTCCTCAAGAATTAATTCAACCTACATAAGAAAACAGGAGTAATAGGAGAAAGCAAAAGGGGAGAAAGTTGGCTATACCTTCCTTTTTAACTAGAAAAAAATCAGTTTTTAACCAGTCCAGAGAGATTGCAAGCATTATTATTTGTTTATAAGCCAAAGTTTTGCTGTTTTCATTAAACACAAGGTGAGTCTTGCCCTGAACCTTCTTTCCTCTCACAATTTGTTATGGGTCTTGTTAACCTTTTTTTTCCCTCAGATCTCACTTCATCATTTCAGAGAGCAAATCCCCTCCAGGTTTTCCAGCTTAGGCAAAACACATTTTTAAAAGCACAGAGTTTCTGTAGGGCCCAGGGCTGTAGGGCTGAGCTCCAGCCCATGCAGAGCTCTGGAGGTGTTGCCCTCCCTTCCCTGGTCAAACACCCACACAGCCAAACCCGAGTCTAGAAACCTGTGAGACCACAGGAGCATCTCGGTTTAATTCTAAAAACATGGATAAAATGGATATCTTACACTGAAACTGCTGAAACAATGCCTTTGCATCACTATGGAAATAGAGCTTTTACTCTGTTCCTGGAGTTAACTTCTCTGCCTGCCCTAAAAATATCATTTGTTACGTGTACTGAAGTGTCCCCAGCGCGTTCCTGAAACTGAACCCTGCGGGACATCGGACAGGTCTGGTAACTGGACACTGCTTTTGGACCCACTGAAATGTCAACCTTGCCCAGAGTTATTTCTGAGCACATTTGGCCTTGTACCTGAGACCTGCACGCAGCCCCAGCTCTTCATCTGCACCCCAACCAGCCTCCTCCTCCTCCTCACCCACGGACAAGCCCAGGGCAAGGCTCGAAAATGAGCACCACAAGTGCACCTTGTTTCATGTGCCTACTCTGAAAAAGTCTGAAAAATAAATCAATTACTCAGTTTCAGCATAAATCGATATCTGAGTCTTTATTTTAGCAATTTACTCAGGGGACATCTTCAACTCACTGAGCAAACTGATTAATGCCCAGGAGGCATCCGTGTAATGAAAGCGAGGGCCACAGAAAAAAACAATGCAAATATAAATAACCAACCACCACTATCAAGCCATTTCATAGCGTTGCTGGTTATTATAAATGAATAATGATAAGGAAGTTTCTCAAAATCCATCTGAATTTATAGGCCTTGACGAATTTATCGTAGCTGAAACTGCTGGAGTATGTAAGTAAACAAGATAACCCTGATTGCATGAGCCTCCTCATTGACTTGGACAAAAATCAACATGAAGAAATAAGATATTCTGAAAAAGTATAGCTTAAATCACATTTTGGTTACTATTCATGAATGCATTTTATTCATATTAGTGATCTGTCATAGAATCACTAAGATTGGAAAATACCTACCAGATCATCATGCCCAACCTTCGACCAAAAATTTTTATTTTAGAATTTTGTAAACTACCTCAGGTTGTCAGAGTGCCAGATTAACTCTTGGACTACCTTCTTTCAAAATAGCATTTCAGAAGCCAAACATCAGACTTGTTCCAGATTTGACACTCCATTTAGTTAACTCAAATCCCTAAGAACTGGGATCCAAAAGCAGAGCAGTCATATCTACTAAAGTTATTTGTGGTTACATATTTTCCTAAAATGTAATATCATGTAACCAAAATTCACCAGATTCTCCTCTGATATTACAGAAGTTTGGTTTCAGTTGATTTGCTTTACAAAGAGTTCTTTATGAGAAACAGACATTTTGGAAATGAAAATAAGTATTTAAAATTTTTATTCACAATGACATAAAATTTACAAAATCCAAAATCTGCATGTCAATGAATGCAGCAGCTGCACAGCAATGTTAACTAGATGTGGAAGTTATCGTCTTAATTATAGTAATTCAAAGATGGAAGCAATTTTGTAAGCTTTAGCACTACCAACAACAGGGATAATTAGTTCTCTAAAATAGATAAGTAAGCATCTGGTTCAACTGATTTCTTTTTTTTTTCCATATTCAAGAATAGTTTAAGAATTATTCATCCTAGAATAACTGGAGAGGAAAAAAGTATTATTATTCATGGTGTAGGTTTGGGGGGTTGCACATTCCTACAATAAACACTTCTTTTGTTTTAAAGAAATACAATTACACACAGTTAAGATACAGAGGATGGAAGCACAAGTCCAACAAGCAACTTCTTAAAGATTGCAAGCAGAGTCTCCACCACAACAGACACAGAACTATCTTCTTCCCAACATCACCTAGGAAAACTGCTTTTTATTTCCTGCCATTAAAGTCCCAGGAGCCAGAAAATATCCTGAATTTGGATTCTTTCCTGGTTATTTTGTCCAGACTAAACAACTAAAGAGCTTTTGTCCAGTGCATCTCTGGACAATGTGTACCTGCCATTCACTCCTTTATAAGATCAATACCTAACTCCCATGATCTTGAGACTGGATTATAGTATTCCTGTTTCTACCATCTTTTTGAAGAACTTCAACTAGGATTTAACTTTGGAATCTAAATAAAATCAACAACGAAAACCAACTGCCTGAGTGCAGGGTCCTCTTCCACAAAAAGTTTTCTACAGTTTAATTACAACAAACACAGAAACAGATGCAAGTTGTTCAGCAAGCCAGGCTCTACACAAATTTGCACTGCCCATTGTTTTGAAGCCCATGAGACAGAATAAACTAGACAAAAAAAGAAGAGCACAGACGAAAAAGATGCAGTCAACTTGTGAAGTGTGGGTTATATTTCTGTACAGGTATCCAAGGAGTGCACAGGAGTCAAACACACCAAGGACATCATTTTCCACAATGCCACCACACCTTTCAGCATGCTACCAAGCTCATTAACCAGCGTGAGAACAGAGTCAAGCAATGCAAGACTTACAAAGCAAGGAGTAAAATGGGTGCAGATGGTTCTTTTGTTTTAAGGAAAATTAACATCTTTGTACTTAGGAATTAACTTATTGCACGAAAGACCATTTTCCTTTCATCTAAACCAAGCTATATGTTAGACAAGCCCTCCTACTTCATTTAGAACTTGAATTGAAGAAGCAGCATCACCACAAGCTAAGAAATTACAAAAGAAAAGGCTGGAATTGCCAGTGAACACCAAATTTATGTCTAATTTGCCTAATGCTTGAGGCTGGTGCCCACCTGCTTACACCAGTCTGTATAGTCCAGACCTTTTGCATTATTAACAACCTAGGAACGACTCTGCAAAGCCAAACAAAATGAGATGTCACAACAGATTACAGTGACTGGTACAGCCATTCTCAACCACATGAATCCACTTTATCCTGAACACATTCCAAGCCCATTTTTGTTTTAGCACAAAACAAAAAACGTAAGAAAAAAAATCTCTGCTTATGGAAGAGAGACCCTAGAATAAATACAGACATTATTTAATGGGCAAAAACATAAAACAAACCTTCTCAAGCACTCCTATCTCCTACTTCAGTTGTGTTATGCATTATACTGCCATGAAGTTACATCACAAAGTGTGAAAGGCTGATTGAATGAAAGCTAAGCATTACTGCATACTTTCATTTCCCATTTCCTCCAAATCTATTATTAAATGCTTCACATAGCATAGCTGTTTTTTAAATAAATCTCTACTTGGCAATTCTCACAGAAGCTGGTTTATCACATTTCTTTTCTCCAAAAAATACAAGCAAACAAATTCCAGAATGAAATGACATAGTGATTTTATATTGTTTCAAATCCTCTAACCGTGGAGCATACCATTACATACAGGTGTGTAATATAACAAACCTGCTCTAGACACTCTCCCCAAAGATGTACCCAGGAAACAAGCAAATAAGCTGAAAATGGAAAGAAAGTTTTTCAGGTTTAATGTAAATGCTACATAAAATAATAATAGAACTCATTTGGTTGCTTTGTAGCACACAACACTATCAGCTCTCTTCATTTCAGAGCATTTTCTTAGTTTAAGAATCAAAAAATGTTACAAATTAGCTCATTACCAGCTACCTGCGGTTCCCAATCTCAGCATGAGGATTAATTACTGATCTAATTTTAAATCTATTTTAACAATACACTATTCTAGAATTAATCTCCAGACTGTCCAGGGAGTTGCCTCTACTGCACAGAACACAGATTTTCACATGGCCAAACAGTAATAACCAGAGTGGCAGCATTCTGAATAAAACTAGGATGTTTGCAATAAAATCAGATTATTTGTACATTTTAAAAATACACGTTCTTAAGGTGCTTTCCTGAGCTCCACTGGAAAGGTTTTGCTCTGTTGGTAAGATTCATCCTCTCCAGCTATGGAGACCAACTCAAGAGTGTCAGGGTTTGTGCTTGCTTGGCAGAATGTTACACTCGTGATGTGCTTTCCTCCCAGCTGGAACTGCATCTCTGCTGTGGCTTTCAGACAAGTGCTGGGCTGTGCTCCCACCCCTGGTGCTTCTGCTTTTTGCACATGAGCCTCACTTACTGTCATCCTCAGCTCTGCAACATCAGCTTTCTTAAGCATCACCCAGCATATTTAACTTGCAAGCAGCTTCCAGCATACCAGAGCACAGAAAATCCTGAACAGAACATGGCACTGCATCTGGAGAAACATGCCAGAAGAGCAGACAACAAAGAGAGCACGCTGTTAGACAATAAACCCACTCCCCTGGTCCTCATCTGCAACCAATTCCACACCATTTCTAGGTAGCTTTTTGTAAAACCACCATCCCTCAATTTTTCAGTTCTACATTCCTTTTGACAGAAAGGCTTTGTAGATATTTTGGATTCAACATAGAAGCTTAAAGGGACCAAAATATCTGACCTTTTAAAAAATACACAAAAAACAGGGTAAGCTGCAACATATACATCACCATGCTTTGCACCACTGACACATCAACACTCTCATCCCTCCTATCTTTCTGACCCAACCATTGCCTGCTGTGAGAATCGTGCCATTTTATCTTATTAGGATTATATTTTGCCTTTCTTCATTTCACAGAATTTGAATATATAAAAAAATATTCATTGAATAGGCAAACAATTCTCAAATTCATCCCCATTTGCAAAGTGTAATAGGTAATGACATAGATGCAGAAAATCAGTGTCAATCTGCTTATCTTACAATGATAATTTAAATTTATACTTTTGCTTCTAAACTTAGAAGGTGAGACTGTGCCTTTCTATTTTCATCACCAAGACCTTCTCCTTCCTAAAGCAATAATGTTTCCCAACTCTTAGCAGCTTCTTACAAAATAAAACCAAAAGAAAATTATCAGCATCAATTTAATAAAATTTGGAAAAAAAAAAACAAAAAAACCACCAAAAAAAACAGGATACTTCTAAAAGCCAGTCCAATGAAGAAGGGTTCATTTCCTCAAGAGGGTAAAACCACTTTTCTATGCAAGTATTAAAGAACATATATACATGTACACACAAACATTCAGCCTCTAAAGGCCTTCAAACAAAAGCACTGAAAACAGTTTATTGCTCATGTTTGCACACACGCAAAGATGGGAGAAAGATTCTCAAAAACTTCTCTTAAAAATAACAGCAAAGCATGAGGGAGTCTGATAATAGTCCAGTGGACATATTAGGAAGATATCTGGGCTTAATAAACCTGTAGTCTCAGTAGGCAGCCTACAAAACTTTTGACATTTGTCTAGGACTAAGCTTAGACAGGAAAATGCCATGCTCTGCCTGCCTGGACTCCACCAGGGCTGAGCAGAGCAGTTCCCTACCAGAGCAAGACAAAGGTGAGATGTATTTGCCAATGTGATGCTTTTAATTCAAAACAGATTCAGAGAGAGAATATGGATGGCTCAGGTTGTTCCCTTCAGCTTCAGAAGGGAAAATGCTGCTTGGGACTTTTCTAATCAATGTACTCACTGAATGGCAGAGAGGGAAGAGAGGCTACTGAGATAAGAGCTGTCTTATCAAAGAAGGAGGCACACAAAGAAGGAGCTGTGGACATTGAAAATGCTCAGTGTAGGCACTAAAACTGGTGTAAATTCATGTAGAGAGATACACAGCCATGTTGAAATAAAGCATTCAGTTTATGTGGTCCTTACTCATTTACACAGACAGGTCTGTCAATAAACCACTCTCCTGGATAAAAACAACACACTTAAAAAGACATGAAAAAATTATTTACAAAAACGCATTAGATATCTATACTGCAGTGTTTATCAGATCAAATAAGCTGACTACTAAAATGATAAGAAAATACACCTGTAGAAGGCATTTCATGTTAATGGAGCGACAAAATCACAAAGGGTAGGAGAAGAGGGGGAGGCCCTGAGTGCAGATCCTGCCCTGGCACACAGACCAGCCCTCAGATCTGCAAGCAAGGGGAAGTTTCTGGACAAATCAAGCCTGATTACATGTTAAACTTCATTCTTTTGTGTAAAGCCTACTTGCTGAGCCAAATGTTCATTATCCAACAGCCATCAATTTTTCATAGAAGGATGGCTTTTTTCGTTTAATAATGATACAAATGTGTACTACAAATAGATACACACACACAGAGAGTTTTGAAATTTTAGAGGACTGGAGCTGGAACAACCATTCACAAAACTCAGCAGAAGAAAAACACAAACATTAGAAGTCACAAGCTGACAGCTAAAGCTTGGACCAGCAGTACATCCAAAGGTTGAAGCAGCTCACCACTGCCAAGAAAGGGTACTTGTTTTAAGGGCTATTCTACTTAAGAAGGCTGAAAAGTAAAATCAAAATCAATTCCAGTTACAGTAAGATGGTAGAGAGCAGTAGATATAAATATATGAATGTATAAAAAATAAATCGATGGTAGCAGTGATAACAAAAAGAAATAAAAGACTGAAAAAACGAAAACCTAGTAAAATCAGAGCCGTAATTTACACAGTTGTTCAAAAAGTAGATATTTAATAAATGTAACTCATGTAAAATTGGATCACAATGCAAGCAAAGACACTGCTAAAAGCTTTTTGAATGTTTTATATACTTATTCATAACCAAAGGAACTAAGAACATCTGAGTATTATTTTTACAAATGGTGTCTAACAAACTTCAGCAGAAACTCACAAGTACAGGAAAACACAGCCCAAATTTTCTCTGAGACAAAGTGGGGAAAGATAGGGCTGTTAAATAGCATTAGCCTATTTCTGTGTAAAAGATTGTTGTAAAATTCATTTCTGGGAGCCATGTATTGTGAAATCCCAGCATTCCTGCTGCCCCAGTTCTGTTCTGCATGGCCAGCAGGAAAACAAATGAGACCCATGAAAATTGTAGAACGTTCACAAATGAAGACACAGAGGAAGACAAATGCAAACACTTAGAGAAAGTCAGGTATTCAAATTCCATAGCAATCATGCTTAATTTAAATTAGGTCTGCTAATTGTAACATCCTAATTTACCATGCAATCAAGACTGGAAAAAAATTACAGGACAGGAAAACGCACGATATACTGGAAATAAGTAATTTCAAATGCCACCAAGCATTTGAAGCGATCCAAGCAATCCAAGCTCGCTTCCTCAGAGAACAAAGATTCAGAGCAAGACTGTTCTCATGTGTGCCTGCAGGAGATTTTTTACCTCACATCACTGTGAGCCCCTCCTCTGGCACATGCTCACTGCCAGTGTCGCATGATACCAGAAGAAACTCCTTCAACATCAAACAGAAAACGTCAAGTGACGTTTACGTCTTCTGTTAATTCTGAAGGAGTTTAAATTATGTGCTTAGTGCTACGTAAACACAGCAGGCAGCAATGAATATATGGGGAGACATCATACTGATATATAACATTTGCTTAGATTTTCAATATACGACTAAGTTTTGTCCTCATGTGATACATGACAGTTGAGGCATTTTTGTGGAAAGATAGTGATTGATTAAGCTAACAATCTCAAAACACATCCAACTTACTGCACAGCATTGCCTAAAGTGATAGACAAAAGAGATTGGTATCAGGTGGCTTGGATTTCATATCTCGCACATGGTCTCTCCTGCACAGGACTTGTAAGCATTCTCCTCCTGAATCCCAGTTCTCTGGACCCTTCCACCTTCAGCTGACACATAAAAAAAAAAAAAAAAAAAACACAAAAAAACCCCACCAAAAAAAAAACTAAAAAAAAAAAACCCACACAAAAAAAAACCAAAAAAAAAAAAAAAAAAAAAAAAAAACCAAAACCAAAACAAACAAAAAAACTGGAATAACCTATGATATTTCACTACAGAAGTATGTTTCATTTTATCAGCAAATTACTCAAAAGAACACCTAGGTATTAATCTGTAGTCCTCAAAATAACAGGGAAAAAAAAAAGATAATTTGGCTATGAGTGGAGAAAAACTATTCAAGGATTATCTGATAATTAGCTACAAATGTAGAAACAAATAACTTCAAAGGTGTTTTCCTTAATGATTTGAAAAGGTATTTACTTGCTGAATAAAGCAACTAAAATAGTGGCCAATCCAAAGTGTTGACCACCCAGCTAACAACTAATTTTTCTCCAGGTAGGTGTCTGGTGATAGAAGATGACATGCCAAACAATGCACCTCTCACTTCCTTGTAAAAAATACATTTTTCTCTAAGGTGTACAGCTCCTTGTAAGGTCAACATCCAGCTGCCAGTAAAATAACAGGAATCCCAAGTGCACCACAGAATGTCTCTTAGCTTGCTCCTGACCACAACACCTGTCCAAAGAACAGGGGGCTGCAAAGGGTCACATCACGGCAGGAGTTCCTCACATCCAGATACATCTCTAAGTCCATCCCAGAGCTTCAGGCTGGTGAGCACTCAGATTTAAAATGTGCTTGTCAGAGACAAAAACAGTCAAAATAAGCAGATGCACAGACTCTGTAAGGATTCCAACACCCAAATGTGTCGACTTCAATTAAACACAAGAACTGCACATTTCCAGGCCAATCATGTGCCCGTGTGTACTGTCTTCCTTTCCACAGTAGAACTGACCTGAGTGTCCTCTCTAAAGTTCAGGATCTCCCTTTTCCTCACACCTCTCCTCAAACCAGTCTCTTACCCCAGTATTTCATTTAGTTCACTTAAAACACCAGTGAGAAATTATTTTATACTCAGCAGTCTCACTCGGGTGAAGGATCCAAATAATTCATGAAATTGTCTGCAATTTGTGTGTTGCTTCATTTCCTCCCCACAAAGGTTTTTACTTGAAAAACTGGTTTGTCCTGGGCAATAGCCAAATGTTCATACAAGAGTTTCGATCTGAACAAAAAGCTTTCAAGGCTCAAAACTTCAGTATTAACCCTCTAAGACTCTTTCTCTGGGTTTTAGTCAAGCAGGGAAACAGCCAAGAGTATTCAAAATAAACATAAAATATTATTTACATAGAATCCCACATAAACTAGATTCCCACTAAAACACAAACAGTCCAGGTGGATTGCCTGAATCATTACAAATGTTTGGGGGTTTTAGGAGGACCTACCTTCTTTCCATTCATTGGACCAGCCTCCTCCATTGCATTTAAGCAGTGCAAATATCCTGAAATGGAGAGCATATTGGAAGCTCCCCAAAACTCATCCATTAGTGAGCAAAATATCCATTACATTTCCATGCAATCCAACAGACTATTGTCATGAAGAGATTTTCAGAAGATAAAGTGCAGATTTTTTCTTCCCTAAGCAGTGCTTTTGTCCTAAGGCCATACTGAAATACCTAGTAGCAGTAATTTGAATGAAATTTCCTGTCCAATTATGAGTGTCAGATGGTCATTTAATATGCTGAGTTAGGGGAAAAAAAAATGAGCTAAGTATTACCAAAAGCATCAGATCTCCAGGTCTTTCCCATCCTTTCCAACATAAGGGAAATATTTCTTATGTTATTCATTTAAGCAAGGAAATGTGTGGCGAGACAGCTGTCACTTTAAAGTTAATTATAGTATAGACTCACATTTTTAATGCTAGCTTTATGTTACCACAAAAAACTAAGTATTCTGCTAGCATCAAACTAATTGTTTTTCTTCAAAGTGACAATGTATATATGGAGGAGGTGGCATCCTTCTGACACACAGCTTTTAATGTCAATCCAGATGAATCAGCATAAAAAAGACACTGAATACATTTGGGGGGCTATGTATGGACTCGCTGTCTAACGTGGTCCTGTTATGGCAACTGAAAAGTTACCAGAAAAACACCAATGCATCAGAAAGCACCATTTAGGTTCTTGGCCACCTGATTATTTCCATTCACCCATTTACATCCCAGTGAAAGATGGTTTCTCTTACTGTTTGTGACTATTTCAATAATGAATAGCATTTTTCTTAGTTACCAAGAACTGATTGTAATGAAATACAGTAATTTCCACAGAATCACTGATCTTAGAGGTGTTTTGCTACTAAAAGATTGCTTTACACTTCATAAGCAGTTAAATCTTGTGATTTTAACAAATTACTGAATCACAAAAGCCCTTTCATTGAAAGGAGAAGAGGAAAGAGAATTAAAGCATCAATGGCAATTGTGGATACAAATCCAAGATGTCTTTCCTCATAGAAATCCACGTTTTTCATCCTCCAGAATTATCTTTCAAGTTGCTTCAACATACAAATCTCCCATCTTAACTTTGCAAAGAAAAAGTCACTAAACAAAAGTGAAATCATTAAAACCCACAGTCACAGCCTGTCCTATCCAGAGAGGATTAAAATGAAAAAAATTAGGAAAAAATTAGAAATCAGCATTCTAAGTTAGTTTTACAAGACCAACAAACATTCATTTGCACAATTATAAAGTGCTGTTAATATCAAATCACAAGAGTATATTCAAGATACACCCAAAGTGTAAAGAAAAAAAAGGACTTAAATGCAGAGATATTTAATTTAAATACGTCAGAATTATGCTTTATCTTTGCATAATCCAATTTCAATAGTCAATGCCTCAGTAGAGCTGATATCAGAATACCAGCCCCACATGCCCTTTGAACCGAAGAGTTCTCATATTTCTCCTATAGTTTAAACTCATAAATATTTATACAGAACCAGTTTGACAGGTAAATGTGATTTATGTTTATGCCACCCCTCCCATGAGAAACTTATGTATTTACAGTTTGCTCTTGACTTTCTCTATCCTTCCGGGAATAGGCTGGAGAAGAAACAAGGCAGCCACTCTGCCCGGAGCAGCAGATGGTTCACTTTTCCAGAGCCATTAGTTGCGGAGAGAATCCCACCAGCTGCACAGGAGAGCTCATTTCCACAAAATGCACTGAGGAGAAAGAGGAGTCCTTCCCATTTGCCTCCTAATGTAGGAGAAGCCATATGGGAGTCAAGTCCTCTAGGATTTTTAGTACATATCAGAAGCCATTATAGAGAAAAGTGCCATAGCTCAGTAGTCAGAATACCACAAGTAACCCTTTCTTGCAATGTGAAACCAAATTAAAACTGAGAGAAAACCAAGGCGGAGAAGCCCTGAATTAAGAGTACACAGGCTATCACTAATGCAACAGGACTGTACAGAAGTTTTACAAACAGAGCAGAGGAAAATTGGATCAAATATTTGTCACAGTAAAAAATTCTCTACTCATAAACATGACCAAGATTGCAAGGTTACAGGAGAAATTTAAATTGAAATCATGATTTTTAAAGGAAGTGCATGAAGCGAACATTGTGCTTTGAAAGGGGGCCAATTAAAACTGAAAAATATTTATTTATTTATTTATTTATTTAGTGATAGAGTACTCCATTCCTAGTGCCCAGATGCCACAATCCTGAGAACATTAGCACACAGAAACACCCAGGTCATGGCATTGCAACACACTCCATGTGCAGTGACCACTCTGGCAGCCCAGATACCCTCAGGAGCAAAGTCATTGCATACATGAACATGGGATTTCAGGATGGATACCCTGGCAAGAATCACATTATTACAGTGATTTATCACAATACTCCTCAGACCAGCCCAACCTGCCCACCCATCTCCCCCAAGACTGCAAGCAAAGAGCTGGCAGGCTGCCAGCCCGTCTCGGCAGAAGGTGATATTCCCAGCAAACTGTCACACATGCTCAAATATTTCATTTCTGAGGCTGGCTGAAGCCTGCAGTTTCCATCCTGTGGTGCAAAATAGGATTTCCACCACATGACTTCGTGCAGCAGCTCTCTGCTCTGAATACTCATAGTGCTGTTTGATCATTTTGAAATACCTAATACTCGTTTATGTGATTAAATCAATAAAATGTCATCTCTTTTCCATTAAGATGCTCAGCGGATTTACAGATCAATCCCTTTCTTTTTGTACTTCGACTACTAACAATAAATGGAATTATAAATTTTGAGTAGGAGTTTTCTGACAAAATATCACACCTGAAACCTTGTTAGTATCTCCCAAATTGTTTCTGACCTTGATGTGTAATTTTAAATTCAAAATGGCACACTAACAAGATACTGAAAAACAAGGATGATTTAATTTTTTTTTTATTATGAGAGACACTGTGGGTGTCTTTGGAAGATTATTATTATTGCTGAACTTTCAAAACTACTACCTTTAGGCACGCTGGACACCATCTGGACTGGAGGAGCTTTAGGAAAGCACAGTTGTGCAAGCAGCAGTGACAGGATGCCCAGGTGTCCTCCCTCACCTGCCCTGAAGCAGCTCCTTCTCCCTGGCTCTCCCAGCGAGCCAGGTCTCGTCACACCAGGCTGCTCCCATCTCACGGGCTGGTGGCCAAGAGCACCTGAAAGCCAAGTCCAACCTACTTCAGCCTGTGGAAATGGAGGCACAGGATAATAATTTGCCTCCCTTTCCTCTCCCCAGCTGAATTCAAGTAATCTGTAAGAAAATACGAAGCTTTGTCTTCGTCACTTGTCACTCTATGAAACCACTGCTACAACTGCTCAATGGGTGGGAAAGTTACTGCTTGGAGCAGAGACATCAACACACAGCCTGAATCTCAAGGAGCTTTCTACTTTAAAAACACAGGCTAGAGATAACAATTTTGAAAAGAACAACATTGCTAGTGCAATTCCTGGCAACTAAAATCCCCATTAATTTACAAAATCTTTCTTTGTTGCCACTAAGATTTCTAAAAGTCAGTGACAGCACAGAACACAACTTTGATAAAATTTAAATCACAAATGTGGAATAATAACAAATAAATAAGAGTACCCTAAAATCCTAGTTGGTAGAAGCTACAATCCTCTAAAAAAGATTAATATAATTTCTGACAGCTGATGAACAAAAGTCACCCTAAACCTAAACCAGAGCTTATATTCTGAGTCTTACACAGATTATTAACTGTATCAACAAAGCAGCTGCTGAGAAATTCTGGTACCAGCTGCAACTGTTTACTCATAAATCTGTATATACTGCTTTAGTCAGAATTAGCTACCTACAGTCTTACCAGTAAGTTTTCAGGCTACAAATGTTAAGCTCCACAGAGCACCTGATGAGTGATAATTATGTTTATATTTCCCAGTCTTGAAGGGACAGCCCTGTACAGCATCAGATCCGATACCATTCATTAGTTCACACACTTCAATGGGATTTTATCAAAATCCAGAGAGCAGGGTAAATACAAGTACTCGTCCTATTAACTGCTACATTAACATATCCACATCTCTAATAAAAAAAATGCTAAATGTACTAAGCATTATTTCAAATTTAAGGTTATGCATATTTCTATGAAGACCATAAATGCTATAAGTCAAAATATTTGCAAGTCTTTCATGGTGCTGCTTATTTCAACATAATACTGTTTTGCTACTTCAAATAATAAAGCAGCTTCCTCCCAGTAAGCATCTATCCATCATTTTGTAGAAACAAACCCCTTATCATATTTACATAGTATGAGAAGGAACAATGCCTTTAAATAAATACCTTTAAAAAGAACGAACAGTGCATCTGCACAGTATGATTTTTACAATGAATACAATTACGAATCATTCAGAAATTAAGAAATCACATCTAACATACTAGGAATATGATTCAGTCTGTTAAAACAGAGAAAAAAAAGCAAGATTAAACAGTATTAAAACAAGTAGCTTAGAAAAACATTGTAAGAATTACTCGCAAAATCCTTAGATTACCTTTTGGATCGTCTCAACATGCTGGTAGCAGGCAGAGAGAAATTGGACAGCACTGTCCAAAAGGAGTCAGACATGATCTTTAAAAGCTTTCATTGCTGGGAAAATACAGCACAATCAAGCCACTAGCAATAAATAAGGAACTAAATAATACCAGTGACAGAGCCAATGCAAATTCCCTGTAGACCTTGCAAGCTGTTCCATTAATGTGAGACAGGCAGGCAAGCGTACATATTGCTGCTGTTTCCACTGCCTCTGTTTTCTCCCTGCTCCATCCCTGCCTCCCTCCCTCCACCTTAGGAGGCAGTGCAAAACGAGATATTTATTCTCTTCCTAATACATACACTTTAAACCTAGAGTTTGCTGAATACACAGCATACATGCTTTCTGTGCATCTCTCTGTGAGCATCTAATTACAAACAAAATATTTTCAGTATTTTCAAAACTGTAACTGGGCACTGTTTGCAATCCTGAATAACACAGGGGGGTTTAAGCTGTGTCTGCACAGAAAGCACTACTGGCTCTCTAGTTTGTGTTTTTATTCTGACATGGTGGCTCTTCTTTTCGTAACTACATGAGGCATATCAGGGGCATTTTGCTTATTTTTCTTAATTAATCTTCCACCTTTAAACAAATCCCATCTTTCATCTTCAGTAACCTAAGTGGATTTTTAATTAAAAAAAAAAAAAAGCTTCTAATGCCTCCCAAGATCACTTTAAAAACAGAAATCCATTCTCCTCCTGAAGTCAGCCACATCAGATCCACGTCAGTCACAGTAAACACAAACTCCTACGTAGCACCTGGTGTCTAAAAACAACTCAGCCAGCTGAATTTTGACAACAAAACATAAAGCAGGACTCATGTGATGCACATCAGAGGTTTTCCACACCCCCTTTTCACATCAACCACAAGTTCACTATTCCTTTTCATGCCTGTAGAACCCTCTTGCCATGTTTTTGCCTTTTCTGGGGTCTAAACAAAACCTCACTGGAGCTGCTTTTTTTTTTGTGTTTTTTTTTTTTTTATTTCGGTATGCAATCTATTTTCTTTTTATTGTGGCTTCTTTAAGCACTTCTGCCAGTAGGAAAGCTAATGACATTCTCATATTTCAGTCTTCTTGAGTGGCTTTTTATCACAGACATGAGAAAGATGACAATCAACAGCTGGCACAGCCTTCCAAACACAATACAGCCCAAAAAAAATCCACAAAAAATGTCTGGGAGAAAGAAATCCCACCAGACTCACTTTAGCTTTCCAAAGAATCTCATGGAAGAATTAGATGGTCTTCATACTTTTCCATTAAATAATTACATATTTTTAATACATACATTTATCAACAATCACAGTATCTGATTGAGTAAAGTATTCCCTTCCATCTGGAATTCAAAACAAGCAAATGGGATTTTTAGACTCTGTACAACACGACCATCATTTCTAGTGCTTTTAAACATTTTCACAAAGGTAATCTACATCACATAGTGAGTTGATTGGACAAAGTTAATTTAGAGTACAACCAAACCAAACTCTACCACTGTCTACTACTGATGAGAAAAATAAACACATTCATTTTTGTGTCCACATAATATATACCAATCAAGTAGAAACTGAACACTAGCCTTTTGGAATTATATTCAGGATATTATGTGCCTTTCCAGTTCCAATAAACCCTGGCTTTGAAAAGGTATGAAAATTTTACTCTCTCAGCTAAAACATGATTTGAAATTCATGACCAATAATGGTAGAATAAAAGTGTTCAGTTAACTAACAAAATAAACCTACCACAGTAGAAATAAATTCCTGACTGCTTATACTTAGCAAATAAGATCGCAATCAGCTAACACCTCTAAATCTGTATTAGTCACGCTTTTTACAAAAATGATTGAAAACTCAGTAGTTGAAGACACATCATTCATTATCACTGTACTCAGCAGCAGCACTTTCACATCTCTTGCAGGAAGGACACAAAAAGGAGAAGCCATTTTAGGAGAACATTTCTCCATGGGCATCAGTGACTGACAGCCCTAGAGCAATGTTAATCCAGCTAAACCCTGTCCATCCTCTGCTGTTCCTGGGGAACACAGGGCATCCCAAGCAGGGAAGGGGATGGGGTGTTTGCTATCATCAGAAGCCCATCCATTCACCTATCTTGCCATTTAACACAATTCTGCAGAGCTTTTACCCAAGAACTGGAAAAAGCACTTTGAGAATTACATAACACTGGTTCAAAACTAGCAGAAATTTCTTTTAACACTTTATATTCCTACTTTTCAAAATGCCTGTTCCACATGGAAGTCACAGACTCTAATCCTGCAAATCATCACCAGCACAAAAGCTGGTGGGACCCAGAGATTCCTAAGAAATTCAGAGTACCCAGAAAAAAATGGGAAGACACCACACTTGGAGATGTAGTGGTTTTGCTAGAAAAACAGAAGAACACAAACCACCAAAAAGCTTTTAAAATAAGTCATGTCTTAAAATATGACAGTGTCAACATTTGCAGAATTGTCTTTAGTAGCGACAAATATAGGAAGCGTAAGGATTTTCTCACACCTACAATGACAAATGAAATCCTTTGAAGGAACCGCCTTACTGTCTCTGCACAATCAGCAAAACATTTTGGAAAATTTGGACCAGAAACTTCTCACTAATTCAAAAATATACCATATCCTGTATATGAGAGAACATGTCAACAACATACTCACACAAATAGGTTACAAGATGAGTTTTCTATTTTATTTAACTCATAATAAGATTAACTTCTCTTTGTGAATTGCAGGCCCTGAGTTATTCCATGCCTGAAGAAACCTCTTCCTTTACAACATTCTCTCACTCGCCTTCCAGGATATTTAGTCTCCATCAATCTTCCTAATGCACCTTTCCCTTCTTTATGCCCAACTCGTCCTCTGAAACGACCACCTGCAGAACATTTCAGCAGCTCCTGTGATGATGGAGTATTTCTCTGTCAACCAAATGTACAGTTTCCAGAGCCCTCCTAATGACACTGCATCCACTGGACAGTTATAAATAGTCAGTGTCAATGACTTTCCCTATTTCTCATCTTTATCATTACCAATGCAGGACATTAATTAAGTCTGACATTAAATGAGAATGCAATTAGGCAAACAGTCCACATGAAACCCATTGCTTTCTGGACTTTTTTATAGCAGCTACATTTATCATTAAATAAATTTCCTTGGTATAAGATCATCTTCTTTTAAATAAAATCCGTCATTTTAGAAGTAAGCTGAACTCCCTGAAAAGTCTGAAGCAGTACCAAGCAGATCAATGACGTAACTTTGAAAAAGGATATCCCAAAGATCAAAATTCCTGTGACTGACTACATTTTAAGTTGACTATGTATCAAGAAAAGTTTCCACAAAGTACTGATTATGTTTTTAAACACTCCAACCAGGATGAACCACCTAAGCATGTGGTAGTTTTCAAATGAAGATGCATTTCCCAAGTTACACTGTGGTAAAGGAAAACTTGTAATGGAAACCAATTGAAATGCCATTGGGAAAAACATACCTCTTGCTAATTACACCATCATTTGCATGCTTACATTTATTAAGCGTCACATAAAATTGTGATACTTGGAGACATAAGTTTTTAAAATAGTCATTAGACTGAAATCCATTAATTATTCACTAGAAATGCCCAGAAATTTGAACTATTTTGCTAGCAAAGCCAAATTCTTTGAAGAAGTCACAACATAAGATACGTTCTATCTCTATAAAGAGCATACTGACTTATTTTAAACTTTAAATTGTATGCCCAACAAGCACAGAAAATTATTCCACTGTGAGTAAGCATAAGATGACACAAGTGAAGATACCCACTCTGTCACCCTACACTGAAAAAGCGTGTAAGGTGCAAAAACCCCAGCAGAAAATTTTGGTATTGCAATAGAGGGAAAGGAGAAAGTTCTTCCTTTATGCTTTAAAAAACAAAAAGGACGGTTCCTTTAAAAAAAAAATGACATGGGAGATGTGTGTTGAGCTATTTGGGGCATCATTATTATTTGAACAGTGACCTAAGCAAGTGAAGAACGGACTGTCTGAGCCGCCTGCAACCACGAGACTCCTAGGAACAGTCTGACAGAAAACATTAGGTTGGATGTATCTTCAAGGTTCACTTTTCTATCATTTGCTAAGATATAAAACCATGGATTTCTTCCTTTTGGTGCCGAAATCACCAAGCCACGCCCAAGATCTAGAGAGCCATAGTGTTTTACCGAGGTGGCTCCCATGGGTTCCAGTTGTTACCTCTGTATAAAAGTACTCCCAAAGACGTATCTGTATCAGATTCAACAAACAGCTGGGTCAAGGGTTTTGGGGATGAAGAACAACTAAACTTCCCTCTGGTGTGCATTCCCTATGCAAGGAACAGCCTAGTGACTGCACTAGTTAATGATTCAAAGGATCAGAAACATTGACTGAAGCAGCTATCAGGCAGTGTACCTGCATGGAAGCTGCCAGCTCCTCATGAAACTTTAATTGGGCACAGTTACTGGACTAACAGGGGTTGCCATCCTAGAGGACAGCCTGAAATGCTATCTAATGCACTACAATATCACTGCACAGTTAAGCACAAGCAACTGCTCTGATTTCAGTCTAGAACAACTCTCACAAAATTGTACTAGCTCAGATATAGAGGATGCCAACTACAGCTCCATCATCACAATCTTTTAAGTGAAGACTCTACTAAATAAGTGATAAGTGAGCAGTGTTAAAATACCAAGTTAATTGTGCCCCAAATCCTATGAATATTTAATAAGAAATAATCTTTCTTTGTATTTTTCTTTACAAAAATATCACTTATTAGTATGTTAATGTTCCATGCAACACTATCCTTCCCAAGTAACACCAGTAAGACCTTCAGCTACTCCAATATAACATAAGCTTAACATAATTTCAAACTCACAGACTTGACAATTGGGTTCAGATGCCATGGAAAGGTCAATTATCCTCTTTAAATAAGTTACTGGATCTTGCATTCTTTCCTTAGCCTAGCCTTCTTCATGTGTGATTCAAATGTCAGTTGTCCAATTTAATCAAATGAAACCTCCATATGTGATTCAAATGCCATAAAAATTGAGAAATGTTATTTGAAAAACAACAATACTGAAAATCAGGTCTGAAAATGTCACTTCCTGTTTACACGGAAATCTTCTAACGCTTTATCCAAAATGTAGTTAAGGACATTCAGTAGCACTTGTAAAAAATACAGCATCACAGAGTGCTGCTGTAACCCAAGATCTTCATCCAAAGGATCTCCCTCCCCTTCGCCAGCCAGAATTTATCCAGAAGAAAAAACAGACTGAACCTCCTCTTGCCACCATAGCATTTCCTCATCTTTGTCATGTATTATTTATCCCAAAGCACTTAAAACTTCCTTTTTAACCTGTAATACAGTCTTAATGAATTCACTGTGCAAATGGATTTGCAAACAGTTCACTTAATAACTTAATCTCTTCTCCTGCCACTCCAGCTTGCAGCAGCCTCTCCATGAAGAAGTACAGAACTTCAGCTCTTTGCAGAGGTTTTCCACCTCTGGTTCCCTGTACTTGTGTAACACTACCAGGCTATTGCTAATTCCTGTAACATGAGGTTTGTATATATCCCAAAGAGCTGTAACACATATTCCTTGACAGACAGGATCCATAACCATTCCAACAAAACTGTATCAGCAAAGCAGATTAGAAAAAGCAGGTGCTATTTCCTCCATTTTAAAGAAAAGCTACAGTGCAGAGCCTAAAGGAGAAATTAGGGTAAGAGCAAAGGCTGGCTGGCAGACTTTGTGTCTTCACAGGGAGTGAGGACTGAAGAAGAAAGGATGCTAAAACTAAACCAAGACAACAGGCAAGCAGTTAAGGTAAAATGAACAAAGCAAACCACAAAGAGAGGGAACTGAGCTGTATTTCACTGCATGAATAAAGAGGGCTTTGAGCTACTCAGCTCTCAATTACCAACTCACAAAAGCAAAAAGTGTTACCTTCATCTATGCAGGACCACAAACCCCCAGCACACATCCCAGGGCAGCAGCCCATGCCAAGGATCACCCTGGTGCCCCCAGGCTCAGGGCACACAAGGTGAGCAGTGAGCAGGGAGTGCTGTCACCTGTTTCACAGTGTATTACCCAGAAAACCAAATCAAGCCTGAACTCCAAAACAAGCCCTGGCATCTGATTTGTTTCTCAGTATAATTCAGGTTGTTTGCTCCAACCCCAATCTCCGGTGCAGGACGTTCCACTCTACAGCTTGTTTCCTCCTTCTCTGGTTAACACACTGAGGCTCAGCTGAAATGTTAAGGATATTGTAAAGCCCTTGCATTTACCATGGCTTTTCTGAGACAAAAAGCTTATTTTGTAGGATGTTGGCTAAGAAGAGTTATTCTGGGAGCAAGGGGAATGCTAATGTAATGAACAGATGAAGAGGATGAATTTTACATTTTCAAGCATAAATTCTTAATGAAGTTAGAGCATGGGATAAGAATAGACTTTACAAAATAAGCATGGTACAAAAGAGACATGAGAAATCAAAACCATGCTTGGGAAACATGAGGGGTGCTAGCAGACACACACACATACGAATAAAGGAGAAAAAGTTTATCTAGTTTTAAAGGCAGAATTACATCCTTATTTGGACATGCATTTTTAAGATAAATTGGCCCCTATTTTAGCCATTCCTCTGGAATACTATGAATCTTCACAGCAAGAGCTTAGCTTTTAATCTTAAAGTCAGGGAAAACTGTGATAAGATTATCATCAACTGTCAGACAAACAAACTACTCCAGGTTGTGAGCCTCAGAAAAATATATAACACACAAACAGATCCAACATAAGAAGAAGCCTGGACCACAGATTTCTAAATAACTACAACTCTAAATAGCCATACAGTTCTAAATAACTATACAACTGTATCAACTGTTCTACTCTAATTCTGAGAAACCCACAAAGGCGGTTCATTACAAAACTGAGGTTTCCTAAAATACACATATTATTTAGAAGGTCTCGAATGAAGACATTTATTTTATATATTACTTTTAAGATGCATGTCTACCTATATATAAGTGGAGACATAAGTGTTAGAACCCAGAAGCAGATTTAATAAATTAAGATAAATTGACTCAAACTGAATTCTCAGCTTTGAAATAAAGTACAGAATGGACAGATATGGAACTCGTAATGATTTCTCCAGTCTCCAGAGAAACATTCATGTTGAAATACTAAAACCAAAATTTATCCATTTGCAATGCTGTATCTTACTATACTTTACTGTAACATTAAAAATGGCACAAATAAATCTAAATAATACAGCTAGAAACAAAAATATGTAACAAAATTGCTTGGTTTTAAAATAAATTACTTTCATAATCCACCTTACCAATGACCTTTTAAGCCATCTCAGATATAAAGAAAAAGAGGAGGTGTTAATAAATGGGAATATCCATCATGTATTCACTTTCTTTTCTCTTCTTTCAAAATTTTATTAGGAGTTGTAGTTTATAGATTAGGGAAAGATAAGAAAATTAAAATTTAAGCACAAATGTACACAATAATAAAATTAATTTCTAACAAAAACATTTTCTGCGCTACCTATTAAAGTGTAGCGAGTAAGAAAAGAAAATCCTATTTCCAGCTGGCCAAAGTGTTTGGTACACCACGCAGGCTCCTAAACAAACACACCAGCGGGCAGAGCACAGATGCAGACCGACACCAGCTGCGTGTCCCAGAGCTCCGTCCCAGCAGGGCACGCACAGCTCAGAGCCACGGGCCGCTCCCCACGCCGGCCAGCACTTACAGGAGCACGATGTAGAGCAGCGAGCGCGGCGTCCTGCGGCCCAGCCTGCAGCTGCCCTTGCTCGGGACAGCCGGGGGGAGCTTGCAGAAGCGACAGGTCCCGGTTCCGAGATCCATCTCGGCACCGGCGGAGGCTGCGCGCGCTCGGCCGTGGGGCGCAGGCCGGGACACGTCCCCACGGCCTCTCCTCCACGCCAAAGACAAACGCAGCTCTAATCCACTGCATTTTGCTCACGCTAATTACGAGTTCCCTGCCAGGGCAATGAAGACACTCGTGATTTTAAAGGAACACTTCTGGTCAATATTTGTGCGTTGATTCGCTTGGAAAATCGGGCGTGTAATGATTCTGGAATCTTCCAGTCTCTCCAAAGCAGAATGGGCAAACAGTTGCATTAAAATGAAGGGTGGGAGAAAGCTAGTATGGACTTCTTGTCTTTCAGTGGAAAATTTTGCCCTAAAAATTTGCTGAGAATTATAACTTGACCTGTTCTGCTATTTAAAATTTCTCATCTGCTGACAAATACAAGTGAGACTCCCAGGAACAAAACAAAAATTTAATGAAGAGTACAAAAAATAATATTCACCTTCTCAGACAAGCTATAACCCAAACATGCATTATCACTTCTATTTGCGCAGCATGTCTTTGATGAGAATCAAAAGAATTACTTCCAAAACCAGCTTTTTTAGTGTTTATGTAATAAATGCCCATCTCAACTCAGAGATGTGACAATGCAATTCTAAGTGCACAGCCAAGTCTTTCCCAGATGGCTGGATCAATAACATCCCTGCTCTAAAGACCTAAAGGTCTGAAGAAAGGAAAGGCCAGGGAGAACAGGAAGGAAACAAAAGCACACAGAGCTCTTTCACCACAGCAAAGACTACGGTTTGAAGATTTTATTTTAGAACATTAATAATTCATAATGACAGTGTAATGTAAACTAGGTTAGAAGATTATGCTCTCAAGTACCACACAAGGGATTGAATGACAGAATAATAACAACTAGCCAAAGTAGCAAAATTTCAGGAGATAAATGACAGGAAGGGAGAACTTGGAGCACTAAAAGAAGCATATTTGAGATGAATGAACAAAAACAGGACTAGAGAGATACTGGAAAAAAGGGGAGCACAGATGCAGCCTGTAGAAAAGAGAGCATAAGTGGGTCCATTTACAGCAGAAGCAGCTCTGCAGGCTCTCTGGCATGGTAGTTATGAATACTCAAACAAGAGCATAAATTTCAGATAAAAGTTCACCATAGCTCAGGATAGCGAGACATAGCTGAAATGGGATGCCATATCAAAAACTGATGAAAACTTGCCCTGAGATCCTCTTTCCTTCTTTACATCATAAACCTTCCTTAAGCTTTCAGGTTAATATTGATCCACTAAATGGTTTAACTAACAAAATTAAATGTGTAATTCATGTCTTCAAAAAGCAATTTTTTAAGGAAACACATTGGAAATGAACCTGCTGCTCGTGGGCAGAATCAGTCCTGGGCTGACACACACAGCTATGTAAAACAACCTCTGCATCCCCTCAGCTCCAGGCCATGAAGGTGACACCAGCTACTCACTGTTAGGACATCTCTACTATTAGTGCTTCAGCACAAGACATTAACAGGCCTCTTTGCACACTCACTGATTTTCCAAATTAAAACTAAAAATAGCCCCTGGTTGCCTCATAGTCCAATTAAAAACAAATCTTGGAAAATGCATGGCACTGTCTATCAACAATATTAAACACATGACTGTCTGGTTAAGAATTTTATTTATTTCTCAGAACTATTCCCTTGCCAGGAATCTTTCACTGCTCTGGTTGTTTCTGTATCCAAGATCAAAATGGCTTAGAAGGAGAGACTACTTGGAAGGAGCACACCACTGTCGTTAGAGGAACTGTCTGTTATTTGAGCATTAGGACAGAAGAAGAAAGGCTTCAATATTTACTGCAGTCTCTTAAGAACCTTCTGAACTCTTCATTCCTCCCTAGAAGTTGCTGATACATCCCAAGCATCCCAAACTCTGAACAGTGCAGGGTAGTAAAGGAGTCAGCTCAAACAAGGGTGCACCAGCAGATCACAGTCTTCAAACACAATTATATAGAAAAACCAGTTATGAACCATAACCTTACATGGTTTATAGGTAAAATGGCCAACAAACAGTAAAGCTCTCCAACTTCTAAAGTCACAAGCACAAGCTCCCCTCTGGGAGCCTCCAATTTCCCAGGTCAAACCACCAGGTTATGATTTACAATTGGTCCCATGGAGGGCAGCCAAATGGTGAGCCTGGAAGGAGACAAGAATTCACACCTCAGGCTACAAACCCCAGGGTTTAACTCTTCTGCTACTGCAGCTCAAGGCAGGATGCAGGGATTTTTGCATTTACATAATGCCTTCACATCAAAAAATTATATAAGGCAGGCCATCATGCCTCAGTATTGCCAACCATATTAAACAAACAGTTTACCATCAGCCCAAGACACACAAAAAGTTATCTGAGCCTGTCACATTTCAAGTATCACCAGTGTGTCCCTCCCATGTAGTTTTCTGGATGGGAAAAATTATTCCCAAGAATAATAAACAGTACAAAGGAAAAGGAATAAGGAGAAAAAAATCCATTAAAAAATAAATCAGTTCTGGGAAAATCATTCATTCAATGTGATATGTAGATTAGAATTCAGTTGCCAAAAGCTTACCTACTCAAAATTCATAATTTCACATTATGCATAATGATATATCCACAAGGTTGTTCTGTTTCTCATTATTCTTGAATTGCTGATCTACACTGGTTCCAAAAGTGACATTATGCCATCTTGCAGTCAACTCTGACCAATTATTTAGTACATTCAAGAAAGCAGAACCTGTACCAAATCAAGCACTAAACCAGGAGGATAACACTTACTGCAAAACCAGAACAATTTCCAAATGTCATTCAAACTGAATATAGGCCTCTTCATTAATCCTCCAGCATTTGTCGAATAGGAAAATCTAATTTAAAAAAAAATTAAAACCTGTATGATATCAGGTGACTTTATACTAAGCAAAATTTAGACAAAGATAGGAAACCATCAACAACTTTTGATAAGCCTTGAGATATTTCAAAATAAGAACAAAGAAACTTATCAAGTCTGAATTCTGAAATGTTTTTGATCTTCCTTAAAAATAAGGAAATTCTGTGTACAGCTACGGCCCTGGTGTTGTAAAATATATGCAGTCTTCAAAACCCAAACCTCAGGTGATCTGGGGACGTGTGTGCCAAGAATACATCCTTGTGCTGAGGAAGGGATTTCTGCACCTGACTGAAGCAGCAGGGCTGGAGTTACAAGACTCTCATCAAGGCACACGAGCAATCCTCAGGCACAAGATAAAGAGCCATGGGCTAACAGGAGACCCATTCCAAGAAGGTGGATGTCCCCATCCCCACCCTCTGGTGAGGGCTTGCTGACCAGCACCCTGCAAATCTGGAAAGCCCGCTGGATTCCTTGCAATGGAGCAGACCTGCCCAGGACACTGCCCACCCAACCTCACTCATACACCCAAACAAGCCATAGCTCTAAATATACGTCTCCCCTCATCCACTGCAACAGCTTGTACAAAAAAGGCTTTAAATAAAGGCAGGCAGCCCTCCAGGAGATTTTCTGTATGCCTATGTATAATGTATTCTTGTTACTTACCACAGTTATTGATGAAAGGCTTGTTTCCTAGAATAGGCTTTTTATGTAAATAAATTAATATATTCTTAAATTATATCACAGATGTCCATAAAATCCTAATTATATAAAACTCATAACATTGTAATTACACACTGATCAAGTAATTATGTACTGTGCTTAAAGACTATTTTGGAGCAACGTTAGGTTTCCCATTTTGTTTTACTTAAATAAGACAGCAAGGGTCTGGTCACCATCACATCTACAAATGGTGACCAGATTTTGTAGAGGCTAGCAGAATTTCTATTAAACTATTCTGAAAAGCTATAAAAAAATTAATAGCTATTTCCAATAGACTTCATTAAAGCTAAAATTTCCAAGGGAAAACATTCCTATAAAAATAACCTCTACCATACATCCCTATAAGAACATGTTCCACAACTGGCATGAATTCATGAAATTGAAATAGCACGAGAAAATGCCCCTTGAATGATCCAGCTGAAGCCAACTCTTCCCTTGGTTTGTTAGGAAATTGAAGCAAATTTCCACTGAGACTTCACCTCAGCTGCAGCACTCAGAGATGCCAGAAAAACAGCACCTGGACACTTTCATCCTTTTTACCACAAACAAATTAAACTGTTTCTAGAATTACTGAAAATGTCTTATCTCTTACTGAGGGTGTTACTCAGAATGTAACATTTTCTGGAATGGGGGTAATTGCACTCTCCTTTAATCTCACGGTTCATCACTTCCAAGTTAGAACAATCAATTCATGACATCTCTTAAGCAACTTGAGAGCAAAAAATGCTGTAAAATCATATTTTTGATTAAATTAGAGGACAAATATGGGTGCACAAAGATTTGCCAGCTCATAAAGAGGACCAGCTGTGAAACATGGCCTCATTTTCTTCTTCAGTAATTTGACTTGCCTGTTACCCCCAGAAGAGTGCAAACCAGATCCCAAGACAAAAATCAGAACTTGTTTAATTCTGGACATAATTCTCTTTTCTTCCTAAAGATGCATGACCTTAATTCCAACCCACATTTCCATCAACTATAGCAGTCCTATTCCACCTGCTATCAATTTGGTTTTATTGTAATCAGACACATTTCCTTTTACTCTTTTGCAAGGTTTACATTATTTTCATTTGTTCAAGGTTATGTCTAAAATATTTTCCATCTCAATTATATTAATTCTTTCAGAAGCCATGAACTTCCATGCCATCTGTCTTGACATCAGATGCACCAACAGTTGTTCATCTGTCGACATAAAATTATCAATGGCACCACGAAATATAGGGAAGAAGGGAAAATCTCTGCAATTTCTTGTAAATGCAATATACCAAAGGTTAAAAGTGAGGAAGATTTAATGTGAAGGCACAAGTTTTTCTTGTTACATTTTCCAGCAGTTCCCTGCATAGCCATGGAAATGAATCACTGCCTGGCTAACCTGAGGTGCTAAGCTGAGCAGATCAATGACAGTGGTAACTTGCCAAGATGAACCTTTGCTCTAAGCAAGCAGGAATGGCTATCACTGGCACCGTAACCAAGTAAACAAAACTGCAACAAAGAAAGACAGGATAAAACAGGATCAAGAGCTGCACAGGTGAAAGCAACAACGACAAAAATAAAAACTTATTATAGTCGACCTAAGCTCTCATACAGAACCATGTATCTGTGAATCATCAACCATTCAGTATTTAAAGAGCAGATGGCTGGAAGGTCCTCATATGTGAAAAATATTATTATCAAGGAGTCCATAGTAACAGTGGAATAAAGCTTGCTATTAAGACTTTTATATGAACTGTTCTTAAAGAGTAAATTATTCACTGACCCATGTCAGAACACTGAAAATTGAAGGTTTCTCAGAGAAAGAAAAAGCAGTAAGTACCAAAAACGCTCTTGAAAATAATCAATAAGCATCAGATCTCATCTCCAAAAAGAACAGTTCTCAACTGACTTTAACAATAATCTAATCTTTACATTTAATTGCCACTTACCAGTCTGTTAATTAGCCCCAAGGCTAAACAGCATTTAATTGAGTTTAACCACCCTTGTTTAAAGGAACATTACCCAATACCAGCCTTTAAATAATAAAAATTCATTTAAAATTAGATTGATGGCCATGACATTGAAATGTTAGGAGACTGCTCTGTAGTCACTGCCCTTCACTTCCCCCAAGTGCTGCAAAGTGAGCACCTTATTAAGAATTGTCACCAAGTACTGCCCATCGTGCAGGAAAGCAGCAGATGCTGGGCAAGCCTCTCCCCATGGCCATGCACAGTGAGGACAGACACATGCAACATCCCTTTCCTCTGCTGACAACCTGATTTCCACTCAACAGATGTCATATACATTACTCTACATTAGGGGGGCAGAAGCCTAAAATAGTTCAACTTCACATTTTCAGGTTAGTCCTACCAGAACTGGCCAGCAAGACCAACCTCCCTCTGAAATAACATCTAGATTCAGGGGCTATAGCATTACCACCTGATGAGTAACTGAAATTTGACCAGCCACATCCACCCTGCAGCATGTGAACTTCAAAACCAGCCCTCTGGTGCTATGTTGGCTCAAGTTTTAAGTAGGTACCACTGAGCTCCAGTTTCATAACCACACATGCAAAGATCTCCAGCATGTGTGAGCCTTCGCCTGGGACTGTCCCCCTGAGAGCTGGTGACATTTCCCCTGCGTGAAGAAGCTGAAGGTTTCCCCTGGGGTGCTTGATGGCTGTGCCTGTCCCACAGGAGCCCAGTGAGGAACAAGAGCTAATCCTGAAGGGTAAATATATCAGTTGAGCTGTTAAGTGCTTTAATATAAACTGAGCTGGTTTGGACTATTTCTGCTTTAGAAACTTGCATCCTTCATTCAAGCCTGCTAACAACAGGCTTGATTCTACTCCTTATCCTTTGTATACCCTGTGTTTGGAGACTTCAGCCTGCCAGCCTCTGTAAGAAAGCAGAGTGGATTTCCAGAGAACAGAAGAGGGTATAGTATTTAGCACAGACCCACTACTTAGGCAGGAGTTTTTAAGGACCCCCCCTTTAGGCTGCTTTACTTTTAAAGTTGTTTTCCTGACACCAGATATGCCTGTGAGGGCTTCTCTGCTGCATGGTACAAGCTGCACATGTGCCAACACAAGGTACCACCAGGAACAGGTATGCACACACCAGCAGACAGGTTTCCATTCCTAAATCAAATTTATCTTTTTCCCTACATAGGGCCTACACAAACTAGAAAAAGTTCATCCCAATACGCAACATCCACTTGAACACTAAATGGCTGGAAGTAAGTTGTGAGTAGGAAGCTGTTTCCTTCTGTTAGATGTTAATCTCTTGAACTCTAAAGCTGTTAAGTTCATAGATGGTTATGCCAACACTAAACTGTTAAAAATCCCTAGTTGATACCTCTCCTTACCTCCACTGAAAAGGATGGCTGTAGCACGGACTAGATGGATTGCTCTGGGCTTGTGAGTTCAGGTAAAATACTAGAGGAGAAGTGACAAGTGCACAGTCAGCACTAAATGGGAATTTAAGATGCTGCAGGCCTGGAGCAGATGTAGGAGAGAACATGTGCTGATGAACCTCATTTCCTCGGCAGTGGGAGAACAAAGAAGAGGAGATTCTGACAAGGTACCATGGCAGAAAAAAAAAATCATGGTCAATATCACATCTTCTGTTTCAATAAAGAAAAAAAAAATTCAAAATACAAGTTATATCTTCTAAACAAATGCAATAAACTAAGTGGTAAAAAGTCATTCCTTTCCATTGTCATTCAAACCAAAATGTATTTTTCAGTCAATTTAATATACATTCAAAGTTATTTTTCCACTACAAAACCCCTCCAATCTGGAATTATCCAAATCCTTTCTTGCAGTGATTTCCAGGCTTTCTGGAATACACACTATTGTCAATCTCTAATTCAAATGTTTATTTGAGAAAAATGAATAAATTAATAATGGCACCAGCAGCACACATAGACCATTTCTATCACTGCCTTCACAATTTGGGAGCCATGGTTCTATGCCACAGCTGTGGCAATAACCAAAAGACACAACTGTGAAAATATGAATGACACAAACTATTAACTAGAAAACAACATTTAGCAGTGGCAGTTGTTTTAGAGCAACAACTAATTAAGCCTGAAAGCAGCACTGCAAAATGGCTTTATTCTAATTTTAGCAGAGGGGAAACTGAGGCATGAAGAGGTTTAGTGACATGTCCACAGCACACCCATGGTAGCATCAGGATTGTAGCTGAGGGTGCTGATGCCCAGCCCTGTGCTCAGTTTTGTGAATTATCCTGCTTTTGCAGGGTCAGCAGCCAAGGCACGTTTTTATTCACACAGGGAACAGAAGAGGTCTCAAAGTAGCTGCTTTTCAAAAAGCTGCAAACAGACTTGTACATAAGCACAGAGCAGAGGTTCTAACACCTACTTTAGTGAACTATACACGATGAGATGTCCTTCACTAGAAATAAAGTAAAAGTTAACTTACAATTATTGGTATTACACTGTATGCTTATGTATTAGAATACAAATTAGTGCCACTGTATTCTTACACTGATAACTTTGATTTTTGACTGAGGGCTGAAAAATATTTTCTATTTACAATATTTAAACACAAAAGTGAGCAAAATGGAAATTTAGGCATGCTTCAGTTTTGGTTAGAATTCAGATATTTTACACTTAGCGTCCTGAAGTCAAGCATGTTTGTCCATGTTCCTAGCTTTTAATTTCCTAGTGAATCCAAATACTTATCAGTAAAGCAACCTTTATATACTGGAAATCCTCCCCACCAGCAATCTCTGCTTAAACAGCTGATGAGCTTTACAGTCTGCAGACAGAAAAGGTTAAGCCTGCCTCTTACCCTGCTCCTCCCTCCACTGACTACACGATAGATTCTTTTCACCCCCTCTACTTATGAACACAGTACTAAACATGCAATTTCCTTAATTTTACCTAATAGAAACAATAAATATAATTATGATCATAAATAGCAGTTTCCATTAGTAGATTTCAAAGCACTTATAAAGGAAAAGCATTTAAAAAGGAAATGCTTGTTAAAATTCCATTTGTAGAAATACACGTGACAATGCGGCAATGTAAGCTAAGACTTCTTGCTTCAAATCTAGAAGTTTTCAAAAGCATTCTTAATGCTAGAAGACAGCACAGGTAGCAAAGGTTTCTAAAGATTTTAGCACTGTGACAGCCTTCTGACAGATTATTAAAAGTGCTTTTTAAATCTGAAGAATGATCAAACTAGAAAGACAGAGTTACAAACATTTAGTTTGACTACACTAATGACTGGGACAAAATTTAACCACAATGTATCCCAGTTAAAAACCTTGAAACATTGCTCTTTTTTTTTGGCTACCCTTCATGGTTAATACTCCACAAAAGTAAAATGCTAAAGCTTCCAAAACAAAATTTAATGTACAGCCAAACAAGCATGACAAATAAGAAAGTTCTAACAAATCAAAGCAAAGTCTATTGGCCACAGAAAATTCTGGCTGGTTTTTCTTCTTCATAGCTTCAATCTGAAATTATTAGGTGCAATTTATTTTTCACAACAGTCCTTACTGGATCCGCAGAGATGGGGCTCCAAGCTTCTGTTTCCTCCGCTTCATCATTGTGCTGATACACTGATGTGCCTCCTCCCAGCCTAAGAGGCTTAGGGCTGGGAAGGAGAGGCCGCTGTTATCGCTCCAACGCAGAGCACAGAACAATCAGTGCAATTCCGAGCTCTTCGCACACCCCCAGTGCCACAGAGACCTCGGCAGCTCAGTGATGGTCCAGATTAACCACACAGCTCATGTCAAAAACCTAATTATTTATATTTTAAAAAATCAGATTAAAAAAATCTCAGAGCATCCGGCGAAAGGACGCGGAGCCGAGCAGAAGGGGAGGAAGGTGCCGGGACACAGCGGCCGCCTGACCCGTCACAGCGCCAGCCCCGCGCTGCCGCCGGGGCGCGGCGCATCGCATCAGCCGCCCCTGTCCCAGCTCCCGCGGGCAGAGCAGCCTTCCCCGGCGGCGAGACACGGCGCCGGGGCACAGCGAAAGGCTCTGGCAGGGTCTCGGGTCCCGGCAGCGGCCCGAAAGCCGCCGGCGCTGGGGCAGGGCAGCGCCCGCTCCCAGGGCCCGGCAGAGCCCTCAGCGGGCGCGGCAGCAGCTGCGCCCGGCCGGCGGGACCGGGAGCCAGCCCCCGTCAGAAATCAACCCCCGCCACTTGCAGCTTCAAACACCTTCCCGAAACTGCTCCCACAGAGACTGCACGGGCTGCAGCGCCGGGAGCAGGGCACAGCGCTGGCAGCAGCCCGGGGAGCCGCATGCCGCAGGGGAGGAAGGGGCAACACCTTCACTAGGAGGAAATGTTCCCTTCACACTTCTGCCTGCAAACGGGGACTTCAGTCAGCTCAAAATCTATTCTGTGCTATTAACAAAACTGCCCAAATCGATGTCCAGCATTTTTAAAATGTGTATTTGTAAGAATGTTACTTTCCTCAAAAGAAGTTTCCACATATATGTTTGATAGGCTTTAGAGTGCTAAAGGCTGCTATTCACAAGTACTCATCAACCAAGTCAAATCCCAGGTGACAACTCTGATCGTCAGACCTTCCCAAGATTCTGATCGCAGTGCCACACTACGAAATCCCAATCTCTCAGCAATTAGGAAAACAGAGTGCAAGGCTGAGGATGAAGGGCCGGGATGGTTGTTCCTTACACAAGCAAAGCCCCTGCCCCCACTCTGTGCCTCTGGAGACAGACAGCACAGCAAGCAACACAAAGTACAAATTTGGTATGCTGCGAATAATTCTATTGTACTTATTAAATGAGAGCCTGGATTAAGTAGTGGAAACTTGACAATAAAAACTGCACAAAATACTTTTTCCACTTTTAAATCCTTGATTAAAACCTCCATAAATTCTTTGTCTCTAAGATTACAATCTATTCATAACACTAGAATACTCCTGATTCACCAAATCACTTCTTTTAAAGAAACAAGACTTTCAAATAATTTTTAAAGTCTAATACAGGAATAGCAGCACTGCTGTGGAGCCCCACAAGAATAATTTGCACGTTCCACCTCCAGAACCAGCCCCATGGATCAGCTTAAGAGCAGGAGGTTATTTTTGACCTACTGCTTGTGAGCTGCTTCTACATGCCAGAGAAGGATGGGGTGGTCAGAAGAGTGCACCTCTTTCTCTTCCCATCTATATAAAGCACCACAAGCAGCATGCATTGACTGGAGGCATTATTTCTTACTTTATTTCCACATCCAAATCAGAACAGAGTGCAAAAGCAGCAAAATTCCCTACTCCTTTCCAGACCCATTTTTCATCCACTTCCTGCACTTTGGCTTTCCCACTCTTGGGACAATGGCACTTGCTCCTGGCAGGGAAACGGCATCGATCCATCACCAGCAGAAACACTCACCCGCCAAGACGAGCAGAAACTGAATTATATACTCCATTTCTCTGCAGATACAGAGGAAATTCCCACAGCACCTGAGCATGGCAGCACGAAGACGTAAACCACTAAAGGCCAGAAATTTTCTTTCCTGCCATCAAAATTCTTATTGTTTCAAAGGTCTAAACATTAAAAAGAATACAAGTAGTTCAGCACATCACCCCAAAGAAATTCCTTGCTGTGTTTGTGTGTTATTTTACTGTCAAGAAGTTGGGGGCAAGTTTAACAAATTATGATGAAGACTTGTTTAATGAAAACCCCTCAGAAATGTCTAGGGCAGCAGATACTAAGAATCTTCAGAGGTTTAAAGTAGAATGGTAGTACAGAGAAGAAGGGAGAGAATGAGAGAAAACAAGTCCCACAGGGGACATAAGCTGCCTTAAAAAGTGATTAGAAGGAATAAAGACCACCATAAAAGGCTTGCACACATCTTCAGCAAACACTTTTATGTTCCTTGCCATATTTCAGAGTTAGACATAAAAGCTTCAGGTAAATACTACTCTTCACCACCACCAGTCACCATCAAAACAACAACGTGTAATATTTGGTTCATATAAATGTGTATTTTTACTATATTCTGAATTAAAACTATTTATTCATGTTTCTTATGCCTCCTTTTCTTTTGCCATTTGTATACAGCCTTTTAAAGTATATTTGATACAGATGGTTGATAGCAGGAAATAATTAACAAAAAAAACTTACAGCTGAAGTTAGAAACTGGTTTAGCAATTTTAGTTTGCTGAGGAAATTACTCTTTTCAAATTTGGATATAATATGGGAAAGCTGTGTTTTCTTTTTACAAAATTTTATATTTAGAAAGCACAAAAGTTACAGCAACCCACACTATGAACCCTGCCTTAGAAACCATGAGGATTTAAAATATAAACCCGCATTTTTCATTAAAAAGTCCGAACAGGTCAGTAAGGTTTATGGTATACAGAGCCGAATATATAATTAATTTATTCTTATTATTGGGATACTGAACAAGAAAACAGATGGCTCAAGGGCAACCCCAACTGGATTTAGTGACTACTGCTCAGCCAAGGAGGCAAGCAGAAGCAATAGTGAGGCCCTGGCTGGTGCTGGGCATCCTGCAGCCACAATGAAATGCAGTTTGCAGCCTGATCTGGGTGCTGAACTGCTCTCAGACACCTGAACACACAGAGATGCTTCACCACAGGACACTCCTGCTGCAAGGTCCCCACTTTCGTTCTTTCAAGTCTGGAACATCTCTACTGCACGTGCAGGTGCACATCAAAACCATGTGAAACTGCAGCCAACAATACAGAAAACAATCTCTGTACAGAGAATAGAACAGGAAAATGGCTGAAAATAATTAAACCACTTCAACTAATAGGCTGGAGATCAAAGTTTGAGTTTATCATGCCACATTCACTATTTGAAACTAAAGAAAATATTCATGAATGGTAATTATTTCTTTTGTGAACAAAGCATGGGGAAAAACATAACCAATACATTTATATGCATAATTCATTAAAGGAAAACTTTGAACTCTGATTATTGAACCACACCAGAGACAAAATATAACTACCTATTCCTGTTCTCTAACTATTCAGTCTCTCAGCAGCCTACAACTCAGCTGAATATCATCTCCTTTAGTGCATTAAACATAACCCCCCCATAGAAACACAAACACTTTAAGCATATTAACAACAAAATGGTATCTAAATTATCAGGCATTTCTCTTAATGTCACCCTGCATACAATTCCCCCATCTATTTTACATGTCTGCTCACTCTGTGTTGACAATTTCAAAATTAGGATTGCAAGATTACCCAAGTGCAAAGCCATCCTTTACAGTGTGTTTCCTTCTGCTAATATGGAAACAGTCATCAACACTCATCAACAGATTTCACAGGCTCCATCCCACCATTCATTCTTTTCAGCTCCCACCCAAGAGCTTCTTTAGGTGTCAAAATTTCTCAGGCTCTCCTGACAAAAGCAGTGAGACATGTAACTCCACTCCTTTTCCTTTGCACAAATAAGCACAGCAACTCTTGTTGTCCCTGTTTATAATTAGTTCCTGCAATATAATAATGATTACTCATACCAACCCAGGAAATAAGAAGCATTGGGAGTCATACAAAGAAAAAGTTAGAAGCATTGTCAGAAATAGCTCATCCTTTTTCATTCAGCAATGACAAATACTCGAGCTGATCAGCAGGCTAAAACCTTTCTAACTCAACAATCCAGCAAAGCAATCACCAAACCAGTCAGCAGTAGAGCAGTAGTAGATTTTTTACAGAATTAAGTGCACCCCAACCTCCAGACTAGCACACAAAAACAAGCTGAGTGGCTGATTTCTGTATATACTTCAGCTGCTACTGAACTGCTACAAAAGCTGGAGTTTGTGCAGAAAATGGATGCACCTCTTGAGGGTTTTTGTCTCCAAGCCAGGTACTTCATCCTCCTGTCCATCCCTGCTTCTGCTTCTGTCAGTGAACAAAAGTCAGTGACTGACAGTCAATGAATAAGGACATGGCTACAACTACAACTATCCCTGCTCATCAGCCATAGCACAGCAGCAGCTTTTCAGAATAAATTTTATTTTCAGAATTTATTTTTACTTATGAGGTTCACAGTTAAGTTGATTCCAGAGAAGAAAAGCCTCCAGAAGAACTGAAAACTGCCCACAGTTAAAATGCCACTATTTTTGAATGGTTGAACAAATTTATACATAGTATATGTATATTTTACCTTATATTACACACATATATTATAGTTATTCCCTTGATATAAATTACTCTAATTTCTACTTAAAAAACAAAGAGGATTTTTTTAAATCAAGTAACTCTGATACTGGGATATGCAAAATCATGCAGATCAATTCCACAAGAGCCTTTTCAGTGAGCCTGTACATTTCATAGTACAGCATCAATACAGGTCTACATCAGCCACAATGCATACTGACTTCATGAACAGTTAAAACTTCTCAAACAACAAGACCTCATTTGGTTCTGCTACACTTGGTACTTGACTATAGAATCTGTAATTCCAGAAACTACAATCAAATAATCAACTAGATAACACAGGTAACTAAGACATTTCAATTCTTCATAGATTTTTAGTCTCACTAATAGCTGCAACCTTGTGCTTAAAATTTATGGCCTGGATCTTCTGGCACAGGTTGCTAAATTACTTCACATAGTGACAGCTTAAAAGGCACTCACTCGTGGAAGAAAACTAAAATGAAGTAATAGTAATAAAAATTGCAGAAGTAATACAGAAATAAAATATTCAGTCATTTGGTTTAGTTACCAGTAACTAAAACATTTCACATCTGAAGCACTTCATTTGTATTACAGATAGTTCAAATTAAAATATGTAAGTAGTCTTGTGTCATACCCACCTCCATGCTGGAATGAGCTGGAATATCTCTGGCATCCTCAATTCCAAAAGTTTTGTGCAACAAAAAACTTACTGGTAACTCACTGCTCCACTATTTGATCAAAGAACATTCATAATCTTCAAATGATGAACACCACCTGTCTTAGAAATCTCTCAAATCTCGTTAAGCCAGCCTTTGAGGCATACTGGTTAAAAAAAAACCCCAAAACCAGTCAGTGCTTCATGTTCTTTAAATAACTCCCTGACTGGTTTATCATTGTCATATGAACTAAACAAAAAGGTCTGGTCATGCCCCACTTTTAAAAAGAGACCTTTTGATCCTCTGTATTGTTCAGCCCTGAATCACTAGCTCTACACAGCATTTTCCAAACACTGTTTCTTATACAAAGGGGATAGCTTAGACTGAAAGACTGAAAATCATTTCTCATTAGAACCAGAAACCTGAGGAAGAAAGGTTATAAGCTTTTGTGTGCTTCATGTCTCTAGTCCACAAGCTTTGGGAAACAATTTTAAATCATAATGCAATAGCAGGCAGTACAAAAGCTTTCTCTTCTATATAATGCAATCAATAATGCAATTTCTTCCATCATAAATCTGTAAGCATAGCAGAAGCTGAGCTCTTATAATACCATTGAAACACCAAGTTAGTTTGCTAAAATTCTTTAAGCATCATAATGCATTAAAAAAAAATTGCTGTTCGTTTAAACAACAGTTTTAAAAGCCTACTTTTCCTGACATATCTTTATTGAGATACTTCTATCAGGCTGCCTCCTCCACAAACACCTGACCTGTGTGGCCCGGGAGCTTTGTGCTTAGACTTCTGTCAACAGACTGTTTGAAGAGCAGTGATCAGAGCTGTCCATATTGCATAAATAATCAGTGACTCCTCTGGAGGCACTGCAGCCACGTCGGAGTGGCAGCACTCAACACTGCAGCTACTTCGGTATCAGGATCAGCTCAAGCTGGTAATTAGAAGTAAGCTTACACTACCACTGCTTTTCCTGCTACACTTAAGGAAATGAATAGAGGCTTCAGTCTCACAGAAATCCAAGCTAGCTGTTTCCAAGCCCATGACAGATTCTTGAAAATGTTTAACAGAAGAAACAGAGCATCTGCCCATTTAAATTACTTCCACAACTGAACAGCTATATATGTTCAAAACAAACCAAGGGATGAATAAAGAATAATTATACTTACAAGCTTCCTCTTCTGGGGAGACTGAGCTCTTTCTGTGAAAAAAAAAAAAAAAGAATAAAAACCTTGAGTTAATTTTACTTTTTATTATATATTACTGATTTATTTATCAATAAATTACTGAGGTGGAATGAATAAAGAGCTGGCCATTTCCCAGCGCATGCTCAGTGTGAAACTGCACAGCTCTGCTGCTGCACATTCACAAAGCACAGTCTGGGGTATGAGAGTTGCTCATTTTGCCTAAACAATCATTGCCTTTGGAGTTAAAAATCATAAGTACTCAACAGAGCAAACATAACTTTGAAATTCAAGCCTGAGCAAAGATAAGGCAGTAATTAATTCTGTCCTACATACCTCATCAGCATCAGACAAAACCACTTCCAGAAGCATGGAACGTGGTATGCCTGCAGCTGCTGAAGTATGGTCTCACACTCTCACCAAAAGGAAGAATTAATGCCACAGACTGGATTTGGGGGGTGATTTGGGGTTTTTTCAGAAACACACATTAGTTGTATTACGTATTACCAAAAAAAATTTGAGACCAAATACAATTTCCTCTTCTCAGCAGCATTTTGCATTTCAGCAGCACAAGCAAAGGCAGAGGGGAGATTTTGCGGGTTTTATTGCAGCCGAGAGCCCGGGGGGCATCCCCAGGCACCAGCACTGACGGACATGGCACATCCCCCGGCACTGCCCAAGCCGGCACTGTCCCCATCCCCGGCACTGTCCCCCAGCATTGTCCCCATGCCCGGCGCTGTCCCCATCCCGGCACTGTCCCCATCCCGGCACTGTCCCCACCCCGTCCCCGTCCCGGCACTGTCCCCATCCCGGCACTGTCCCCATCCCGGCACTGTCCCCATCCCTGGCACTGTTCCCATCCCAGCACTGTTCACCGGCACTGTCCCCATCCCCGGCACTGTCCCCATCCCGGCGCTGTTCCCATCCCGGCGCTGTTCCCATCCCGGCACTGTTCCCATCCCGGCACTGTCCCCATGCCCGTCCCCATCCCGGCACTGTCCCCATCCCGGCACTGTCCCCACCCCGTCCCCGTCCCGGCACTGTCCCCATCCCGGCACTGTTCCCATCCCGGCGCTGTCCCCACTCCGCCCCCGTCCCCATCCCGGCACTGTCCCCATCCCGGCACTGTCCCCATCCCGGCACTGTCCCCATCCCGGCACTGTCCCCACCCCGTCCCCATCCCGGCACTGTCCCCATGCCCGTCCCCATCCCGGCACTGTTCCCATCCCGGCACTGTTCCCATCCCGGCACTGTCCCCATCCCGGCACTGTCCCCATGCCCGTCCCCGCAATCCCCGGCCCCGCCCGGCTGCGGGGCTGCGCTCCCGCCGGACACCGCCAGGTGGCAGCCGCGGCCGCCGCCCCGGTTCCCGATTCTGGGGTTTTCTCCTCAAAACAAGGGCTCGGGCTGGGCTCGGGCTGGGCTCGTCCCGGCCGAGCCGGCAAGCAGCAGCACGGCCGGGGCCAACTGGGTGTCAGCGTACTGATCTACGGGATGTGCTTCTCATCCCCTCTAAGAAAAAAAAATAAAATCACTGTTTCCCCTCAATACTGAAAAAAATTAATAGGAAAACAAAAATCAAATCCTTAAGTTGGTACGGTAATATTTTTTCCATCTTTAGCTACAGTGTTTGTGTTGACTGACATGACTGACAATGCTATTGACAGGCAGTGACTGGTCTGATCAGTCATACGTGGGATTTGGCTTCAAGTTTTTCAAAGATACCACCAAAAAGTTACAGCCACTAATAACAAACAAACAAACAATTAAATAAATAAACTCTTACATGCCATTATTCTTTTTAAGTATTACTTCTCCATAATTTGAAATTTCATTACAGTTTAACAGTACCAAGCAAATTCCATGTGTGAATTATCTCAAGGCTGACAGCTTACAGCATCAAGAAATAAATTCCTGTCATCAGACAAACTTGTCAAGATCTAATCAAAACACTTCAAGTGCGTAAGATAATAAATCATTAGCATCTATAATAGGTTGTGTGGTTTATAGTCTAAAAAAGGTACTTCTTCCACTATCATTTGTAAGAAAGAATTAGTTTCCAACTGTGAAACCTGTGTAAGCAAGGACAGCTTTTTGCTACTGCAAATTAATAAAAAAAACAGGTAATGTATAATAGATATTATATGTTATTCTGCTTCTGTGGATAGTGTGTTACTTAGACATTCATATACATCTCTTTCGTCATATGAGCAGCTGTATTTAATTTATGCTTTTTAAAGAAGATGGCACCTCTTGGCAGAAGGCACTTTTCCTATTCAAATGACATATTTCTGTTGATTCCAACACAGTAAGCCCCAGAAATTTTTAGAATGTATGTATAAAGCTCTGGAATTTCATAGTACTGGATGAAAAAGCAAAAGAGTGACCTTTAAATCTCTCTAGATACCTTCTCGTTTTTTAACTTCTAGGGTTCATTTTTACAAGCTTTGCTCTAGTCATTAGAGCTGAAAAGTCATTTAAAGAGAGAACACTCCCTTGCAGCAGCACAGCTCTGGTAATTGTGACTTGTAATTACCAGACATACATCACAAGAAACATGGTCCAGGAACAGGAATGGACAAATCCTTTCCTTTACAGAATGCTTGCTCTACTCAAACAATATGACATTTAATACTTCCTACAATGTAGGTAATTCAGGTTAAAATGCATGCTAGTTTAGGAGGAGGACTGCCTAGGGGTTTGTTCCTGAAAGCATCCCTTGGAAACTGAGTTTCCAAACAAGGAAGGAACAAAGTCCTAGCAGATGACATCTCAATGCAAATGACATCTCAATGCAATTGAAATGTTATCCTATCCATGTAGGAATTGTCTTCATTCTGCACCGCCACCTTGACAAACACAGTGCAGCTGTGGAATCAATAGGCAGTAGTTCACATTTAATACCACTGTGGTCTCGACAACAAAGAGCACAATCAAAACAATCAATTTTTATACCTGTTGTTCCACTATGCCTCAGTTCATGTTAGTCTTAAAATCCCTCTCACAAACCCTAACAGCCACACAGCCCAACACGACCCGGCCTCTGCAGTACTTTCCATGTCCTCTGGAGAAATGACAATGCCCTCTCCCAGCTCTCTGCCCTTTTCTGCCTCTCCAAAGCTGGTAACAGCCCCTATAATCCCCCAAACAAGCCATGAATGGTGGGGCCAAAGCAAAAGCACCAGAGCTGGACATTACACAGCCACGAGCAGTGTAATTACAATTTGCTTTTCCCAAATCACCGGGGAGTTTGTGTGTGAAGAAGTTACATCCCAGAGAGAAAATAAGTGGAGATGGAAAGAAGGAGGGAGCAGACTGCAGACAACTGCTGAACTGTGGCAGGCACATTCTTCTCTCTCTCAGGACTTGTTCACAGAGGAGCACAGAGAGAAGAAAGAGAAAACAATTTCTATTCCTGCTCCTTGTTTTCCCATGTGGGATGTGTTTGGAGAATTGTTTACCTGGGGTGATTGCTTGATTGGATTCTGGTGAGGATTGTTTGAGCCTGATGGCCAATCCAACCCACCTGTGTCTGAACTCTCCAGAGAGGGCCAGGAGTTGTGAGTTAGATATGGTACTTAGAAAAAGTAGGTGTGTAGTTTTAGTATCTCCTTTAAATAGTATATTAATGTATTATAGTATAGTTACAAAAAAGAAATCATTCAGCCTTCTGAACTCAAGTCACACATCCTCATTTCTTCCCACCGGGTTCACCCGCATTTACAATACTGAACTATTTCCTGTTTGAGGATGCCCACTGCCAGAGAGCACTGCAGATCTCCAGGGGATCGAGGGGACAATGAAAACGCCTCCCAGAGATGGGGATACACTCATGGGGTTGCGACTCAGTTCAACACTTCAATGTGTGCAATGGGACCAACTGAGAGTTTGGATCTTGTAAGGATAGGGTGATTTCAAACATATGAAGTAGCACTACAAAAACAGTGATTCAATAATTATGAAAAATGTAAGAGAAAAGTCCAACAGCATTCCACAAGCATCTTATAAAGGCTAAAGTCTACTCAGAATCATATATAGTATCATTTATAGTAGAGATTAAATGGTTTAGTTAGTAAATTATGAGGTAGGTGGTATGATTTAACTGGTTTCCACTCACACCACAAAGGAGTTTGGCATTACATGTCCATGACTCTGAAAAAATAAATCACATTTTAAGAGGTGAGATAACTAATAAAAGAGTGCTGAGCTGCGACTACTTAGTCTGAAACACTATTTAAAGGGTGTAGCTGTAATCCTTTCATTATGCTAGTTTATCCTGAAGGACATTTTTCATTAAAGATCACCCTTCTGATGAGAACACAGGAACCTGCAAAATTCCAAACTGCCCCTTCCAACAGCACATCTGCCCCCCTGAGCACTTGTGCTGCCAGTAGCTATATTTATATTGCCATTATTACTCCAGACAGCCTCCATGCCACCTGCTCTCTAGGTCAACAATATAACCCTCAAAACAGAGGCTTACATCTATATTTGATTTATACGAAGTGCTAAATAGCATAAGAACGTTATAAAATATTGGTGCACATTATTCACAAAGAACTTTCAGAAGTGGAAATAAAGAACTACTTTCACAGATCCTAAAAAATAAAGAGTGTATTAAATCTTGCAGTACCCAAATGACAAGAACAGACTGTTCTGAAAGTTAATTTTTTGTACCAGTTCCACATTTCAAGGCATAATTATTAAACATGCAACTTGATCTCCACAAGACAAAAGAAGCAGCAGATTTCCAGACAAGCAGTTAAAAAGGAACCTTGGGAAAGAAATTCAGCATCACAGAATTTATAAAAAGCTGATTCAAATATCTGCCTTCAAAAGAGTTCCTTATATTTCCTTTTATCTTAAGTTCATCACCTCAATCATGAGGCTATAAAATCAGTTGGATATCATATCATGCTACAGAGAAGAGGTTTCACAGTAAGACCAGATCCTCATTTTACAGGCAGCAAAGAGGCTAAAAGAGAAAAGTTACCGTTCATTTGAAAGATCATTTTTCTGTCTGCAAAATACATTGTTTAGTACATAGATACTGAAAAATTTATTCAGTTGTGTTTTTTTAAATACAGAAACTGCATCTGAAAACAGGAATGTTTCAGGCAGCAGAGAGTGCTGGATTTTTGCATAGGTGTGTGCACACAATATGGAGAGGAAATAAAGTCTGGAAATCTATTTGTTCACTGACTTACAATACAACCCACACCGTTCCAGCAGATATGTTATAAAAGTGTGAAAAAACAGGAATCCATCACTCAAATTTGCCACTTTCTCTCAGTCTTGTAATTTGTCCTTGAATATGTATCTGCACATATGGCACAGACCCACAGGCAAAGTTGGATGCTGGAGCCTGTACTGATGGCAGCTTAAATGGAGTCCTTGCAAATTAAAATGAGAACCATCGCCACACAGGATGTTCCATATTTTTGCCAGAGCAGACAGCACGATTCCTGAGATTGCTTTTGACCTTGGCTCCTTGCAAGGTACTCACTATCATACCAGTTGGGACAATAGACAAATATTTTTACAGCTATAAGAGTAAATATATTTCAGTTAATAAGTTAATATTTCACAGATGATGAAATTCCACTGACAGTCAGTGACCTGGTACCATGCACTCTTGTTTTAATTTTTTTTCCTTTGCTGAATATGTTTGCTTTAGGGTATACTACCAACCAGCAGGGGATTAATTAAATCTTCTTCTATACATAACCATTTGCATTACAGAAATGATATAATGAGGGTTGGAATCTCCAATTCTGATGGAAAGTACAACCTGGCCATGCAAGGACAAACTGTAATCCATCCATCAGATTAACAGAAAGGAATTTTTCATGGTGATTAAAAAAAAAAAAAAATGCCCCATGCTAAGCTTTTCTTTCTCCTATCAGAATCTGTCAGGAAAAATAATTTCCTTCTTTTCACCATATCACTGTATATGGTTATTAAAAACAGCACTTCTCAATTTCTCTGTCTAGAAATGATTATATCTGAACTTGTTTCCCAAACTCATCAGTAAAGAATTTTAAACAGCAACACTGAAAGCGTATCTGTACTGAAGGTCAGATGAACCTATGGAGTATGCTGCAGATATTTTCTATAATTTACTGACTTTTTAGAAACTAAATTCAGGATCATACTGTTAGATCATCTGCTTAGCTACAGAGATACTTAAAATACAGAAAACGAATACCCAGCCTCTTGCCAATACCATTCAAAATATTCAGAGGACATGGATTTAATTCCCAGACCTTTCTCCACACTCTACTGAATTTATGTCTGCCATCACACAAATTCTAAAATGCCATGGATAGCTTAGTCCCAGGCCATCCCCCCATATTCCTAGTGCCACCCAAACTGCCTGGAACCACTCTTTCCTAAGAAATCTCACCTTCATGGTGGCAAAGTGCCTCAGCCTCCAAAAATTGTGTGTGACACCAGAATAGTCAATAGTGTGTCTTTTCATCCAGTGCTACCCTAAACATACTACAGGTTCATAGCAAAATAAAGTTGTTTTGATTCATTTTCTACCTCAGCAGAAGGTGCGTGACAGTAAAAATACCATTTGCAACTATTCTAACATATAAAACTAAATGGAGAAAAAACCCTCAGACGTTTAACTAACAGGCAGCCTATTTCTCTAAATATTCAGCGTATATCAATCTTTTGACCCACAGGTTACAAATCAGCCAATGATGCATTTCATGCTTTTGGATCTTCCAGTCTTTCTTTTCTCTTCAGCTTAGAAATCCCTTACTAGTCAGCAAAATAAAAAGCCTTTGGATTTATTTCAAATTAGAGTTACTGCAGAAGGAAATAAAGCTAAAAGCCCTCTAAACTTCAAGCAAAATTCTCAAACACAGCAAATTATTTTCCCTCCCCCACTACCTTTTCTGAATGGGCAACAGGAACTTATTCTTTGGTAAGCAAAGCTAAGGATCCAGGTCACATCTGTGCATTAACCTGTCAAGAATATATGTGACCAGAAGCTTCTCACTAACCCTTCATATCACTTAACCTCAGGGCTTTCCATAAGATTATGGATTTCGGCTACTTGACCTAAAATAATTCCAGAATACATCTCACAACAGGCAAGAATTCACACTTTCCTCAGGATATTTGCAGTGCCCACTCCCATGTGTGTATATATATATATATGTATGTATTTTAGTAAGCTGGAGTGTCAGCTCCATATTTTGTACATTACATCATGTTTTCCAGCCCAAAATACAACATTACACAGTGCACACCATAAGCTCATGGCAACAAACGGGACTGAAACCACACGTCATGGCTTGGACTGGCAAATGACAATGAAAACAAGGGATGCAAAGCACATTCCCAAGGGATGAAGGAAGGGACCAGCCCCGGGAAAAGCCACAGCTTTTCCACAGCTGCCACAGCTCAGCGGGCACCCACAGCCAGGGCACACTGGCACCCACACATCCCTCACCAGCGTGGGTGAGTGGTGCCATGAGTGACTCGCAGTCCTCCAGCTCCCATTTCCTCCACAGCATCCATTCCCCAGGAGCACAGGGTCACTCTGATTTCATGCTCTCAGTTGAGCAGAAGTCTCTTTCTTCCCAAAATAAAGACAGTTCCTAGTTTTATATTCGATCCCAAGCTTTTCTGCTGTGGTTAAACAAAGAATGGCTTCTAAAAATTAAGACAACCTCTAAGAACCCTGGTCACAACAACAGGGGTACAGTAACTCAGCTGTTCAATCCTTAGACATCAGCAAACTAACTTACTATTAACTTGACTGTTTTCTTCAGGTCTAAAACAATAAAACCAACCACAGAAGCAGCCCTCCTCAAGTACACTTGCCAAGCTTACTCTTAAATGTTACAAAGCACATAACAGACAATGTTTTTAAGGCGCAATTTCACTAGCAAGAAAAAGTAAATTTAAATACTACAGCTTGAATTTTGCAACCCAGAATCCTAGACGTAGTGCAGAAGCATAGAAAAAAAAAACAGCAGAGCAAAAGAAAAACTATGAATTTACACTCCTAACAGACAATCCTTAAATGACAACAGCAGAAGCTCCAGAAGACCATTATGATAACTTATTCCCCCAAATTAAACAATGGCAGCAAACCAAAATGTGTCTGTGTAGCAACAAAATAAAAAGCGAGGCACGTGCTAGTCCTCTGTAAATAAAAGGTTATATTTTCAAACCTGAGAAATAATGCCAATAATAAATGCTCCAAATCTTCCTTATGTGTTTTTGCACAAATTAGCCTAAAGGCAAAGGAATACAGAGAGTAATAAAGCACACAGCTTAGACAGCTCATTAATCTTTCTCATTACTTAATTCTAGTTTTACAAGCCCATGAAGCAAATTCCTGATGTGTGAAAGAGCCTGCCCAGCACTGAACACTCATCCCAAATAATGGGAGCAACTGTTAAAATTCTCTTTCATTTTTGCCAGACGGCGCCAGTTTCAGAAATTTAAGTCAAAAGGTCACGTTCTGCAAAATTTTAGAAAATGCAGGGAAGAGTCTCATCTCAGAGCCATTTGGGACTGCAGCTGTAATGCTATTGTTAGAAACCACTCTTAAAATTACTCTGTCTTGACTTGCACCAAAAATTCCTTCAAGACTGGGCATGCAATGGTCACAAGAAAACAGTAACAGCTGCTAAAAATGCCAAGAGCATTACAAATAAACAAATCCAGTTTTATTCTCTGGCTTGTAGTTTCATACAATATTAATCTACTATTAAATCAGTTGATATTTCTACTATACACACATCTAGTCCTTAAAAGGTTGTTTCAAGCAAAATAACTGTCATCAAAGCTACCTGGAAACCAATTCTATTCTTAAAACTCTTTAAATATCCCTTAAAACTGAATAACCAAGCCCAACGAAAGGATTCCACAAGAACCTTTCTGGTTTGTCCTACAAAAATCTATATACAACAATGAGAATCTCATGAAAACTCCAGGCCTGGCTCAACAGCTGATATCCATTCAGTGCACTGTTCACACAGACCAGAAATTAAATTTGGTGGTAAATTTTGAGAGGCACTCCACATGTCTCCAATGGCTTAGTCAATGTTGGGCCAACACTTGCGACGTCAACAGAATTTCATCTTTACAGTTGTCTATTTCTCAATTAATTTAGACAAAAAGAAAAATGTGTCAGGCCAGTGTTGCCAGACAGCTGGACAGCTTGGCCAGCCCTAAAATAACACCAAGTTTTCTAACAGTAAAGCTCTGGGAGAAAGTCCCAGGGAAGAGAAACCTTTTAGTTCCTCAGAAAGCCTCAACAATAAAGGTGTCTCCCATCCCTTCTTAAAGCTGCATCAAATCCATTCCACACAGATATGGGAAAACACTCTCAGAAATTGAAAGCATAAGCAATCAATTTTAAAGATATTTAGTAATTAGTCCTAAAAGGATTTCCAAGCAAATAAAGCTCCCTCGCCTTCATCTAGTTTATGACTGATAGCATCTGTAACCTCACGTGGCATCCATTAAGTTCAGTAGTTAATTACATCTGCTCTGACTGGACATTATTTACAGAACAAGCAGATGTAATTTTCCATTGCTTAGCTAAGCTACACGAGGCACTTCAGCCGACCCCTCTCAAATCACTGCTGCTCACAAAACCACGGAAGGAGGGACAGACACGGTGCTCTGATCATGTTCTGCCAAGGAACAGCTACAAGCCATCATCCACTTAATGAAGAAATCCACATGCTGAGCACCATGTGAAAATCTGGAATAATCAGAGCCAGACAGCATTTACACCTCTGTAAGCAAACAAGAGAATTTCAACTTCTCTTTCTACCCTCAAAATTGAATAGTCTCTGATACTGCTTAGCCCTGCTGGGCTCCACACTGGAACATAAACCCTTGACAGAAGTGATGAAAGAAAGGGTTCCATTGCTTCATTCCCCAAAAATAAATATTTTTTACACCAAAAGCCAAAGCCACAGATATTTGACATTTACACATATTATCTGTATAGGAAGAGATATTCACCCCCTGGATATATAAGGTGGTTACATGCCTAGCATGACTCATTTCAGTTATAATACAAAGCCTTTATACCACAATTTTTTTTATTATTAGTTCTGAAAAACAATATTTTCAGTGAAATAACTAACATTAAATAGGAACATTCTTTCTTATCATCTTTCATGCACACTTTCAAATTTGTTGGTGGGGTTTTTTTTCTGCTTAGGTATTTTTAAATTAATCATAAAGACAAAAAATATATTAGAAAAAAGTAATTAAATGGTCCTCTCAATTTCAGTGAGACAGAACTGTAATAATCACCAACTGAACTCTAATTTTAAAATTCCAATCTTATATTAACTTCAAGGGTTCAACAGTGTGACAATGCTTTAAGATGGAATATCAAATAGGAAACTGCAAAGTGATACTAGGCCAAACCCAGCATTAATTTACAGAGCAAACCCAATGTGGGGAAAGTTTCCTACTCGTGTAGGTAAGAAAAACTTCAGGTTTGGAAGAAACAGAACATATCTCACAAAAGCAGCATTTATTGCTTTCAAAATGAAAAACAGGTGAGCTGGGAACCATTGAAACTGGCCAGCCTCATCCCTGGGCAAATTTTTAAATAACCACACCCAGCCCTGTCCTTCAGTTTTATCATAAATTCTGCAAATGTCAAGAGAGCTGAAGTTTCTGGATCACTCAGATTTCTCCTATGAAAAAACATGGGATACATCTAAGCATCTTTTACAGACTTATTTATGAACAACCCTACATTTAATATAATGTATAATGGATAATTCAGGTTTACTCGGTGCCAAGAGATCTGTTTCAGAGTAAAGGAAAATTCCTCCCCAATTAAAGTAGTGGTAAAATACAGGCACTCACTCCCAAAGCACAGATTTGAGAAAGTGCAGGCTGTGCTTAATGACTTTTATTTCTGATGGGCGATTAGTGCACTCTGTAATGGACTGACAGAAACAGCTGATTCTATTACAAGGACATGTTCTGGCTAGGATTCTCTTTCTGTTGCATTTAAATTATAAATATGGACTCTCTTGAAAACATATCAAGACAAAAGATATTAATCAATATCTAAAACTTCTGCCTTCTGTCCTTTACTGTACTTCAAATTAGAACAAACACTGACTTCATCACCAGGAAAAGCCTTGCAGGTGCTCAGGACTGCCTGCACTGTAATTTCTCTGCTGTACATTCCTCTTCATCCTCTACTCCTTTTAGAAGAAACTGCAAGGTTTTTTTTTAATTCAGCTGTTGGCTTTAAAGAGAGGTTTTAAGGTATATTCCTGTTTGCATTTATGGGTACAGAAAAAATTTCCAAAGACTTCGCAAGACCTGAAAATTCATCACCAATTGTGACTGAACAGTCTCTTTCTTCAAAGAGGATTTGGGAAGGGGCTTTTCCTCAACTTGACAGGTCTCAAAACCACAAGTCTAATCAATGGCCTTGTTCACACTTTCAGGTTGAATTCAAGGCATGATTAAAGCATTCAGCTCAGAATAGCTTCTGGGGAGCCAAAAAGTCTTTAATACAATGTTTTTAACTCGATGTCTGTAATGTACTATAGGAGAGCTTGAATACCAGAACCAAAGTCCCTGCTCCTCTGATACATATTTCATAAAAGCTACAAAAAAAGCTACTCCTACTGGAAAGAAAAAGCAGCATGGAAACTGCAAACTATCTAACAGGCTAAAAAAGCCTCAGTACATCGAAGCATTTAAGTACAAATGGTGCTCACACTACCTAAAAACAGGTCTATACCTGTGCACAAGCTTTCCCACTGATGTTTTTGAAGTTTTCCTGTGATTTTCTTTTTTGTCTATCCCACCTCACTAACAATCAGCCCAAACTCAACAGCTTTTTTTAGAGTAGAAGTTACAATTTGGATGTGCTGCTATGTGCATTAGAGGACTTCTTATACAAAGAACATTTGCTATGGACAATAAACAATTCTTATGTTGATAATTAATGGGAAAAAAAACCTGGAGAGATTTTTCACTGAACTTGTTACATTTTTGTTTGAAAGGGACCAAACTGCAAAGAAATAACGATGGAAGTTTAGTGACCATCTGTGAAGAACTAACCTAAACAGATTTCAAAGAATGACTCAAGGTTTCATTTCCTGATAGCAATCATGTATCCATGCTCCTTGGTATGATATTTTATCTTACCATTATCTTCTTCATCAAGAAAATTCTTGGTTTATTTCCCTTAGATGTTTAACTCCTTGACCCCTATTTCCACAGTGTTTTCTTTCAGGTAGTGCTGCCACAAACTGTACTGGTGCTCCCAAATTCTCACAACAAAAGTGCAACTTCAGTAGTCAGAACAAAGAATTAGTAAAAGCCTTAAAGTGATCCTGCAAAACCATTCAGTGGATACACAAAAATTGAATTAATTTCATTAATTCTCCTCCAAATTTAAATTCTGTGATAACTGATTATTTTCATTTGAATATAACAGTTTAGAAACTGATAAAATAGTTCCAATGTGGTCTGACTGCAACAGGTTCAAAGCCCTTTTAATATATTGCACTTTTTCATTTCTCACAAAGTAAAAAGCACAGCAAAGAAAAGTCAAGATGGTGATTCTCATTTAAATCCTATTCTTGGAGATGAAACATTGCTCCAAATTCACCACTGTACTTTAAGCATTTCAGTTTACTCAGGAAGAAAGAAACTTTGGAGATTTAAAGATTTATTTTTAATGCAGACTTCGTACCTATTGAATTCAGAATTTTAACACCAGAAAGCAAACTCACCATCTAGTCAAGGAATTACAGATGACGGGCTGTAGGGGGATTTCTCTAACACACACACACCCAAAACAAACCCAGTGCAGCTCCTGGATTTATATATGTGCTAAGTGACAATTTAGACTTAACATCTCAAATTACCTTTCCTCACTTACATGATTAAAAAAAAAGGTGTGTCACAGGTACCACTTTATTTTCGCTGGCTTTAATTCCATAGTAGCTTCTTAAATAATGAATAATTATTTCCTGCCCATCACTTACTTTTATAGAAGTATTTATCTTTGAAACAAATTTAAAAGTCAGGTTAGTATTTAAGAAAAATCCTAGGATGGTTCTCCTGGACACAAGAACATCAGAGATTGGGCAACAAAAATATTTAAAAGCAGTTTTTCAGATGTAGTGAGCCTGGTGTCTTACTAGGTGAGCCCCTGGGAAAGTCTATGGCTTTGTTAACATGGTGTTGGGTTATTTTTCAGATGAAGATAAAGCAACTCAAGTCATATTCCCTCCCCCACCTGAAAGAAGCTGCCCAGCATTTATGTCCAGAGTGCTTAAATTGCTATGTACATGCTTTATTAAAAAAATAAAATCAATAGACATTATGCCTACTCAAAAATCAATAGACATTACAGATTAATAAAATATTCTTTTCATTTTCCCATTTTCATTTTATTCTAATTGAATATTTATAGCCTCTCTACCCAAGTTTAACATTAAATGCAAATGGACAGAGAGCATTTAAATGTGTACTGGTTCTAGGAAGCAGAATCTGTGCTGTTATATAAACTTGAAATAATTATTTGTAAAATTACCATACTGAGAAGAACAAAACCTTATTTTCAATCTTAATACTTCAAATTTTCCTAATTTCAGCTTCAGGTATTCCTATGAAAGTAATTAAGTCTCTGGGGCCTGGGAAAGGCAGAGAGCAGAAAAAAACGGCTCAAAAAGACAAGAGGCAAATAAATAAACAATATAATAGCAAGATATAGGAGATGGAAATTAATCTGGCTGCAATTCCAGGGAGCCACCATGTGCAATACTAGGCATAAGGCAAAGCAGAACTTACAAGTGCTTCTACGTTCATTCTAGAAGGCTGAAAAATAAAACAAAAGTATATTGGCACCAAGCAGCCACCCTCTGTAACAGGCATCCCCCACACCTGCCCACAGGAGGATAATCTGGGATGGTGTTGCCAGTATTTACTTATCAGGATTGATGGATTAAGCTGTGGGAGCAGAGACGATGCTCTGCAAATGAAATCTACCAGGATAAAAAGTATTATAAAAGAAATGCATCACAGAATCTCTTTGGGCAGGAAACCCTGCCTGTAATATCCAAAAATACAGTTCCAGGGTTGTGGTACCAATTCTCAGTTCAAGGCAATGGCAACGATCAGGAAACATTGAATAAGATCGGGGAAGCTGCAAAGATAGAACAAGTCACAACAGTGGAAGTTTTCACCAAGATAACAACAGACCAGTCTGAACTAAAAAAAAATAGCCTGTTTTAGGTTTGTCTTTAGCCTTCTACATTCCTTTTCAGTGCCTTCAGCATGATTCTCTCTTAACTAGGGTGCAGTTCCTCCTGGGCAGAAACCTTCAGTCCCATCACATCTAATTCCTCCTTTTTACTCCTTTATGCTGTCCACACATGTGGGCTGCTAATCTCTTGTCTACAGATTCTCACACACAGAACTGGCAGGTATTACAGAGAATGTTACCACAGAAATCTTGTATTTCAATGGCCCACTTGGCAACCTCGAGTTACCCTGGAAGCATCCCTCCTTGAACCTCCCACACAGAAACTGAGTTAACTCATTTATTCACAGAAACACCCACTATCACAGCTTCTCTTTGTCCTTGGGGGTATCACCTCTGCTGCAGGAGCCTCCTCAGCACAGAAGGATGCAATGACCCTGTCTGGAACGTGGATCTTGTCCAAAAGGTCAGGTCCATCCAGTGCAGAGGATGTGGTGTCCCTGCAGGTCTCACTTCTGAGCTTCTCTACTGAGTTTGTCCAGTTCAGGCACTTTAAGAGCAAACCTGTGCTCTTAGTGCTGAGAGCTCCCTGAACCACACACACGAACACACTGAAGCCCTGCACCACCATGTGATCTGTATTCTCTGCAAAAACTGGAGAACCCTTCACTGAGACACCAGATTTTTACCTGTACCCTATGTTTAACACTGTGTTAGGTACTGGAACCTAATGCTAATTAAGCTTCTCCTTTAAGTAGTAACTAAACTTACCCTCCCAGTCTATTATGAAGTAAATTAGAAATAGGTGAGATTATCCAAAAGCAAGTTCAGTTTTTTGAGTTTATGGGCTTCTTAAACACTGACTTGACATGTTCTCTCTTCACTGATGAGAGCCCAACCTTTTCCTTGTCCCCTGTTCTACATATGAGTTAGGAATTTCTTTTACTTTCACTCCTGCATCTCTGAACAGGTTAGGCATTCTCAATATCCCAGATGATCAGGCAGAAAGCTGGCTAATGTTGGAGGTGCATCAAAAATCTTACATACAGAACTAAAAAAAAACCCCAAACAACTAATGCAGAAGTTCAAAAGTGTGTTGCTATTCCATTACTGCAAAATGTTAGAAATTTCAGATTTGAGTTTTGCATTTAGATTAAGTTTTCCTAACTTAATTCCAGGATACACTGCAATAGCAGATACTGCACAGAACCAAGTGTGGATTTCCTGTAAATCCTGGCAGTGTGAGGAATTTATCAGGCAAGTGGCCAACACAAGGGCAGCATCAGGATATACACAACTATCTCCTCACACACCCACATACAGCCAAACTAGAACTAATTTGAAAAAGGACAGAGGACAAACTGTGAAGACAATGGACAGCTGTAATTGGGGAATAAAAGGCAAACAGGGTGTTAGGCAGCATCAGGAACGGGATGGAACATAATACGGAAATTATCATAATGGCATTAGCTCAATCAGAACCACATCAGCAGCTGTGATGCCATGTCTGGTTCTGGGCATGTCATTCACAAAGAAAAATCCCAGACTCCTGGCCAAGACAGCTTGCTACTATTCTTGAAATTCATTTTCCTGTGGAATACATACTTGAGCCTAAAACTAGAAAAAACCCTCCAACAACCACCAAACAGGTTTTCATCAGAAAGGAGATAACTTGTCTTTCTAGCCAAAGGAGAAGTATCTTCAAACTCCTGCAGTGTGACAGCACTGCCTTCCACAGCTCAGCAAGGAGTGCCTCCAGTTCATCTAAAATGAATATTCAAATGCTGGCAGACATCATTCCAGCAAAAGAAGTCTTTGGCTGCAGTGAGGACAGTCTCATGGATTAATTGAGGGAAGAATTTCCACAGAAGGAAAGCTACTCAGAGCAAAGGACAATGCTGGCACAAGAAATGATGCATACAAATAGGTGTGTTTCCATTTCCATACAAATGGAACTAAAAGTTTCTGATTTTCAAAATGCTTGTAAAACAGCAGCAGTGAAGTACTTAAATTCTTTGTGGTTCTAAAGAGATACAACTGGACAGTATATATATATTCTATCATACATACACACAATTTCTATGAATACACAGACACAAAGAAATTGTATTTTCCTGGGATAAATGGAAAGCTCACACATTTTCTTTTGTATATATACAAACTTCAAAGACACTACAAGAGTAAATTTTGTTCTGATGCACCATAGATTACGGTCTTATTTCCAACATCTTCTTTTACAACTGACTTCTTTCTTTGGAAAACAAAAGGCTTGAAAGCCACAGGTTTCTGGAATGCATTTTCTACATGTGCAGTTTGTGGTGGCATTCAAAAACAGCCTACAATATATATAGCAGGCAAACTGTGAAAGCTTAGGGTGAGAGGAATTTTCCTAATCTGCTTAAGCACAGGATTCTTTTAGTAGCAACATGGCTGCTGCTCTTTGCCTGTGTCTTCCTGTCCTAAGCCTGTTTGCTTTTTGTTTTCTGTTTAGTTTGATTCTTTGGGGGGGCTTAATTGTTTTTTGCTTTTTTGTCTTCATGGTAGGATTCCTTTATTATCTGATTTTACGGCTGCCATTGCCATTTTCTGTGGGAGCACTTTTTTGTTTGTTTTATGGCCCACCTTCAGTGAATCCTCTTTAGTACAATCAACCTTTTTGGCTTTTTACTCCGCTCCATTATTCTACTGCGCTACAGTTTACTTCTGAGGGATTTACTGCAAGACTCTCAGCCCCAATTTCCAGCAAATGAGGACTACAGAAGGATCCATCTGCTGCTGATACACAGAAGTCTCAGCTGAAATGCTTCTTATGCCACAAATGTGTCATTTGGGATGGATGGAGCTAAATCACCACATCTTTTTACAGGAGGATGTACTCCAGGAGTAGGAATACAACTGCTGAAGACACTGTGGATGAGGACTTTTTCCAGGAGAAGAGAAAGCTACCAAGAATCCAAAGGCTTTGTCATTTGACTGTCATTCCACCAGCAACAATTATGAGCTGTTACTTCAGGTTTATGCATCTCTAATCACTGATGTTTTCACCATGGAAACAGGAATTAGCACCCTTATGTTAACCAGTGAAAATATTTACTTAAATTTTTGACTTATTGGTTATTAAATTTGATACTGTACATACTTAAGATATGGACTTTGGAAATACAGCAGCTGATTAATCTCCATCATCAATGCTGCAACAGGAGGAGAGTGACGGGTCTCTCCTGAACAGCTTCTGGAGATGAAGATGCAATCTTTCTTAACTGAGAAAGGATTATTTAAAATCTAACTCTAATTGCAGGCAGTGTTCTTAATGCATCAGCATCTTGTATTATGTGCAAAAATTAAAATTATAATTCTATGTACTTTGGAGAAAGTTCTACTTTGTTCACCATCAGAGGACAACAGGAGCTATCCTGCTTTTCTTGTAGCATTAGCTTGTTTTTATGTCTTGTGCATCAGAACGCAACCTCCCATGTCCAAAAATCAATTTCTTGTAAAATTATGTCTTTTCTCTGTTGAAAGTTCAAACTGGTTTTAGCAAGTGATTATATTTAATATTTTGCTGTTAGTGAAGTTTTAATTTCTTCCCTGCAACCTGGAGTTATTATTGCAACCTCAGTGCATATTGGCTGCCCTTAAATATTGCAATTGAGTTTTTTCCCCATTGTTTCAAGACTGTCCTTGAGGAACAGCATAAACGATCTTATTTCTCAGTTAATTCACAAACTGTCTGCACACCTGGCCGTGGTCAAATGCTTGGAGGTGCCCAGGTAAGAACAAGACACAAAGACACAAAGCTGCCCCATCTCAGTCAGATGCAGTAGGTGGCCACATGCACAGCCGCAAGTCCATTAAAAGCCTTACTCAAATTATCTTAATTAATGTTCTTAACACTTGCCTGCCCTGGTGAATTCATCTGAAGTTAAAAGCTGACTTGTCTTTCTGTTTGGACTCCAAATTTGGAATTATGTTATGTTTCAATTTGAAACTCCATGAAATTGACAGCTTTGTCTTTGAACGCTCAAGATCAAAATAGTAGAGATTAATTTTTACCTGTATCAAAAAACAGGAGACCTTATTCACATTAGTAATATTAGCATTTTCTTGTGTTGTAAGTACTTATGTTGTATTTTTCTCATTGAGCTAATACTGCATATTGCCCCCTTATCATAGTTCTACTTTGTATGTTGTCAGTCCTGTGGCATTAGGTATTTTGTAGGGTAAGTGTTCTATTTCTTATTTGATATTCATATTTTTAAAATTTTCATTATCTGATCTCTATGTTATGATTTTTTATTTCTGCAAGACGATTCATACAGCTCTTACATGAGTTCTTTAAGGAATTATGATTCACTTGCTGGTATCTCTTACACTATTTAACATGTGTCAAAATAAATAGTAGAAAAATCCTTTTTAATGCAAAAGAATATCTGCATGGATATTGCACAAATCTTTATCAACTGAAATACTATTTGAAGATTTCCATTCCAAAGCAATTACCACTCCTGCAGAAGAAAGCAGCTGATGAAACAGGGGGCAGAAAAGATCAGTACTTAATCCATTATCACATCCCAGTAATGCTAATCTAGGTGTAAGATTAATTTGGACTTCAAACATATTAAAGCAGCAAAATAAGATTTGCTTCCAGGAATGTTCAAAAGACAGTATGTCCATATGATCAGATTCGACATTTACTGCAACCTTTCATCCATAATATGAATTTGAAACCAACTCAGATGTTTAGTAAAAGATAATACAAATAGATGATGTATGGAATCACTCACAGGACCCAAACATGGATTTTAATATGGGAAACAAAACTTAATGAGATAGTCTTCCCTGACAGTGCAATTAAAACACAAGAAGCATATTTCCAGAGCAATCCCTTCAGCATTTCTCTCATGGAAGCGTATTCAATTATCTGGATGTAGCGCTTTGGTTGGTTTCCACCTATGAGATTTCTATTCTTTTTAATTCTGTCTTTTTCCCTAAGAACTTGACAGTTACTTGATAAATCAATTTTAAAAACATTTGGTTTAGCCTGCCTGACCTTAGAAGTTGGTGTATTATTTCTAAAGTAATTTTTTCCAAACACAAAAATTCAATAACCTACCAGTTTATTTCACAGCAGCAATGGTGAATAACCTCTAAGCATTTTACTACTGTTAAATCTAAAGTTTCTACTTTTTCATTTTTGTTTCCGTGGCTTTGATTTCTCTTTAATTTACAAAGGCAAACAATTCTTAGCAGGTTGACAGGTATCTATTTTTACTTAGGATTTCAACCACTCAGTTTACCTGCCACTGACTCAAGAACTCATTTCAGTGTAACAAGAATTAACACTGTGCATAAATATTCACATGGGAAGGCTTTGAAAGGCTCTGGACCTTCTGGGTTCTTACAGTTCCTACAGCCTGGCCTTTGGATTTCATCTTCCTATCTCCCTAATTTTCTGTTAACCTCAAAAAGTTCTCACCCAGCCACTACCAAAATGCAGGCTCAAATATGTATTTGTCTTTTATTAACAGCTCTGTGTCCCTCCTGTGCTGGGGACTCCAGAGCTGGGCACAGAGCTCCAGGTGGGTCTCACCAGAGCAGAGGGGAAGAATTCCCTCCCTCCCCTGCTGCCCACAGTGTTGGGATGCAGCCCAGGACACGTGTGGCATTCTGGGCTGGGAGTGCCATGGCTGGGGTGTGCCCAGCCTCTCACCCACAGCATCCCCAAGTCCTTCTGCCCAGGGCAGCTCTCCACCTGCTATGTCCCAGCCCAGATCTGTGGTTGGGACTGCCCCAACACACGTGCAGGACCTTGCACTTGGCCTCGCTGGCCTTCATGATGTTCTCACAGGCCATTTCTGACACACATCCAGCTCCCTCCGGATGGCATCGCGTCCCTGCAGCGTGTCACCCACTCCACTCTCTGTGGTGTCACCAGCAGATTTGCTGAGGGTGCCCCAGTCCAACATCACCAACAAAGCTGTTAAAGTGTCAGTCCCAACTGAGGAAACCCCTGGTCACCACCTGGACATCAAGCATTGATCACAACTCTGAGTGCAACATCTGTTTCAACTTCCATTTTTCTCAGGTTACCTCATTTTAATTAAGAAAGATTTCCTCTGAATTTTATCTAAAATTTTAACCTTTAAAAACTAAAATCATGCTCAATTCTATGAATTATCTACATTATTTCTCTCCCTCTTACTGCATTTTATGATCTTTACAGTTACTTTGATTCCTTTGGCTACATTTTTAAGCACAAATTTTCAAAATGGCCTTAGTCTGAAGAAGTCTTTACTCCACTCAAGAAATCAAGTACAGTTTTTTTACTATGACTTCAAATATATTTACAAATTTTTGTCTTCATAATCAGTTTTTGTTTTCTGTCTCATTATGGTTTTCTTACTGCTATGAAGCAGTTTAGAGCTACAAAATAACAAATGGAAGATTCAGAGGGGGAAAAAAAAAGAGGGCTGATTATTGAACAGTAAAGTGAATGTTATTTCCAGCACATAAAAAACAGATACCTTGTCCAAATATATCTCTTTGAATGCTTGAAAGACTGAGAGCAGAAACAAGATTTTAAGAGGCATGTTAAGTAAAAGCCTATAATATTGTTCAAGCTGTTCCAAAATACAGTGCTTAAAACCAATTTCTAGCCATAACAACTATCAATCATGATCTGTTACACTAATAATAGGATTGCATTCTATTTTTGCTTTTTTAAAATTGGCACACATCCAAGAAGAAAAGTTGCAGAGGTTTTTCTCCCCTGCCTTCGTGTAGCATAACATACTCCCTATACCTGATCACTACAAAAATATTAAAGAGGAATTCCCTTTGTTTTGTGTTCTATCAGAACTAATTCAGCATCCCAAACTGAGTGCTTGCAGCTTTCACATATATTTGGTTCACTCATCCTTCCCCCTCCCAACCTGTTCCACACAAAACCAGTGTAAATTATGCCTGTCATTGGTTCCTGAAAACAAACAGCTTTTGTTCATTTCTTTTTTTATAAAGTTAACAAAAGCCAAATCAACTATTCCCATAAGAACCTTCAGCAAAGACCCAAAAACCCAGCCCAGGTACAAAGGTGGCCTCTTTTTATTTCTACAGCTGAGTATCTTGCTGGTTTAATTTTTTGGGGTTTTATTTTGGTTCTTTTCCAAGAGAGCAGGGGGCTCTTGACTTACCAACAGGAATCACTTTAATGCTTTCTGAAATCTGCCTTCTAGGAGTTTAGAAGCACTAATTCCCCACCAAGAGTATTTGGGGAGAAACCAAGGTTGCCAGCTGGGGAAAAAAAAAGGCAACCATTCCATTTAAAACATCCCTTCTGCTCCAAAGTGGCCAGGTTTCATTTGCACAGTGCACCCTGCTGACGTTAATTTAGAAGCCCTCTAATCAAGCTCACTTCCTGAAAGAAAAGCAGGGAATATTGAAATGATGGCTGTTGAACTCCAAAGTTTTCAGAAAACAGAAGGAACTTAACTATAAAATCTCCTTTTGAGTCCCATTATAGAATATGTGCAGTTCTGTCTGACTTCACCTGTGGAACAACTGGGATCTGGCATAAGGATCTGCACTGTGGCATAAGGATAAATGAGCAATAACGAGGGGAGGCAAAGCCCTCCTGTGACAAGGCTTTAATTTGCCTACAATAGAGAATTTTTTTAAGTCCAACACCAAAAATGAACAGTTGTTTCTTGAAACACTCACTTTCACCTGATATCAGTCATGAGCACATAAAGAGACCCAAGACACCAATACAGGAGTATTTTGTTTCAAATATCAGGGTCTATGTCAAGGGTATTTAAAGCCATCTTACCTCAGGATAAACTAGGTCACCTGAGGATTAAGGGGTAAATGAATGAAAGCCATACACCAATCTCTCAAACAGTAAGATAATACAGCTCTTTCTGGTTGAAAGGTGAATTTAGTAAAACCCTTTGGTAGCATTATATTGTCGGCCAAAAAACATAAACAGTAATCACTTTGTACAGTAATTCTCCTATTAAAGACCAAGAAAACTACTGCCTCCCAGAAAGAACTTACATGCCACAGTGACCAGACTGACCTTCTTTGAAGTCACTGCAACTTTCTCTCAAATACTATTTTGCTTGGTATTTTTTTAAACAGAGAAAAAAAAAATCTTTATCTTGTGGTACACAAATGCCACACAAAAAGATGAAGTAATCTGTGTGAGCAATGCAAGGCAAGATCTACCCCAAACCCTTCTCATTCCACTGCCTTCAATTCTATGCAAGTTATGCAAGGGATTGCTTTCAAGAAACTGTTCTTTTCAATAAGTGTGAGTTAAGTACATGGAAAATTGTCAATTCCCAGCAGCAGCACGTAAGGACCTCTCACCCCCCATTTAGATATGTAACTGGATTTTTCACCTGGCTATAATCACCTCCCCACCACTATCAAAAAGAAGAGATTCTGTTACAGCACCATTTTAAGGTAACAGGTTTCCCCAAGATTGCTGCAATCCATACATCCAGGCAAGGCACAGGCTATTTCTCTTGATTCATGGTAAATCAATATTATGTTCCCAGCACCACACAACTAAATTACACCTATTGCATCTGCTGCTGAAAGCTGTATGTAAGGGCATGGTTTTTCTTTAGTATTTCATTTTTATCAGTCCCAATGGTACTACACTGGATTCTATGTTGTATTATGCCTTAACAAAAATGATTTTACTACATCACTCCATCATCTGTCTAAAGTTAATCAAGCACAACATTGCTTTCTGAAGGTCTCCAGCAGTCTCACGTCCCTGAGGGCCTTTCTTCATGGTAGCCACTTTGAAAGAAAAATATCAGCTTGGCACTGTCAAACTCTGAAAATTTACAAGCAAGTAGTCACCACACAGCAAAACTATCCCAGATTATAAAATTGTTTTTAAAAACTTCAATGTTTGCCCATTTCAGTACAAGAAGTTTTGGGTGCTATTTCATAAATAAAGGTTTTGAGACAAAGTGCAACAGAACTGCCAGGTTTAAATTTGGTCCACAGAGTTTTAAGTAGGCCCTACCAAAACAGTCAACAGGCTCAGAACAAGAAGCTGCCTGACATTCACATTTGAAAGAGGAAAAGATAAAAGCTAGATAAACAAATAGTAAATTACTGGGGACCATTAGAGAGAATAAACTGTCAGCCCACAGCCTTTAGAATCTGAAATCAATCTCAAATGTAAAATCACTCATGTCCCTGTTTAAGTCACTTCCAATTCTTTTCTTGCCTGTAGCTCTCCACAATCTGTTCCTCTTTCAGCCTTTAAATTTATTCCCATTGTTTAGGTTTTTTAAGACCCTAATTGCCTCCCAACAGGCACCTCACAATTAGCACCCCCCAAGGGGATCTCTCTACCAGTCAGTACACATTCTTCCACCTCAGCCAGATTGCTCACTATCATTATAAAAAATATGGCAAACAACATTTTTAACATTTTTAAAAGGAGATCACTACATACACCTAAGGGAAAAAAAAAAAAACAAAACAGTGTAATACTGGAAGCACTTAGAAACACTCTCAGGGCCACAGATTTGCTGGGAAGTGATGGCATGGGCTTGGCTTGCTCCATTTCAGACCACTGGAGTCATCCCCAGCAGGAACAAGCCACAGCTCATGGACCAGTGGAAGCAGAAAGAGCCTTTTTCACAAAATACACCAACCTACCCCTGTGACATCTTATATAATTTCTTTTTTTTGGCTGGCCGTAAAAGTGACATTTATTAGCCTATGCTGATGCAAAACAAGTGATAAATGTCAGAGGCAATTAATATTTTCATCTTTTGAGGAAAGTAATTTAAAAGTAATTATATCGGGTTACAGTTGTTTAAGCTGTGCCATACAATAGGTAATATTTATATTCATCCCCATTTCAAACATGATTTTACCACACTAATATCCAAGAGTATTTTGAAAAGAGAAACCTTTGGCTATGAAAGCATCTGTTGTGCTTCAACAATTTGATTTAAAGGGAGCATTGCTATTAGCAAAATGAGTCATTTATAGACTTGACCAAGTAAAAACAAAGCTGAATCACTTTTCATCCAGAGAATGTATTCATAGAAGATGTGCTGATAACTTCAAAGCCCAGATTGCAAAGATCTATATTCATATATATATATATATATATATATATATATATATATATATATATATATATATACATCATCTCTAAAAAGAAACAATACAAAACCATAAATGCAATTATCTATTTAAGAAATTCATGCTAAAGACAGCAATGACATCTATCAGGAAGCATTCTGCAAAGAAAGTGGAAGAATTAAACCTTTAATTCACTATATTATGACATGTTTGCAGTACAGCACTTCACCCAAAGCCCAACAGCAGACAACATGTCGGGATGCATGGAAAAATGGGCCTTATTACCTCCAGACATATCAATAAAATTGATATTGGAGAACAGTTATGGACAGTAAGGCTGAATGTTAGAATAAAGACTATCAAAATCTGAAACAACTTAATACTTTTTACTGGATCTCATTCTAGATCCTTGAAACAAGAAAATAGAAACTTCAAGGTTTAATCATACAGAAGCATTTATGTAAAATGCCATGTATTATATATTTCTACTGTAGTGTACAATAATTTAATTCAAGCTGAAATTAGCTTTCTAATATGGAATAGACATTCACACTCTAAATCACAAAACTACAAAGTGTGATTCATAGCAAATCTTTAAATAGAGATGATGATTTCAAAGCTCATAAGCCAAGTTTAAGGCACTCTGCTGCATTATTTACAGTACAAACCCAATGTTTTCACAAGATATGAGTAAAGTGAAAATTCATATTTCTAAAGCATACCTGCTTACATTAAACCTAGTCTCACAAATCATTTTCATACCACTTGAATTTACTGTACTTGTAGGTGGCCTTTATTTTGTTTAGCAATTCCATTGAATGTCACACATAGCCAGGCCAGAAGTCACACAACTAAGAAAAAGTTCTAACAACTAGAAATAGGAACCTTCAGTGAGCAAAACTTTATAACTATTAAGTCCACCTCCACCAAATCCAATCTCATGTCTTCAATTACCAAAAGACTATGTAAACTTTAAACATTTTGTGAAAGAGAGAAAGAGAGAGAGAAAGAGAGCTAAACAATAGTCACATTTTGCAAAATTCAGAATACATCCACACAATTGAAAATAAATTACAGGGAATACCTGACCTACCTTGGATGCTAAGAGATAAACAGCTGCATTTGCACACTGCTCTGGTGGGCAAAAAGACTGCTATTCACACAGCTGCTGAATAAAGTAATTTTTTTTTCCTTGCCTCTCACTGTTGTGCTAAGAATGCACATCAAAAAGGCAAAGGTATTTAATTCTTTAAAAAAAAAAATCTTAAGATTTTTTTTATCAGCTCCTTCAGAGAATAACACTAAAACACCTTGGAGTCCACAAATTACTTCAATTTTTAATAGTAGCTCCTAGAAATTCAAGAATCACCAACCCTGAAAAGCCTATCCTGAGCTCAGAAATTATAAAATGCCATACTTTCTACAGGTCAGATAAATACTAATGGCTTGGGTAAAGCAATTTAATACAAAATAAAAGAGGACCAACTGATAAATCACATGGGAAATACTGCCACGTATTAATAACTGACTTTAAATATCTCTTGACATTTTAGAGATCCTTTCCTAGATGTTATTAAATACTGCTACTCCTAAAATATTTTCTGTAATTTATGTGGCTACTATCCACAATTTACAAATATTTAGAATGCAAAGATAATTCATATTTATTCGCTGAAAACACAAGAGGACTGCCTACTCCCAATCAATAGCAATAGTTTTTCAAAATTAGACTTTTTCACCTGGCATGTTTTAATTAGGTTTCCTTTAACAACAATAACAATAACCAAAAAACCCTACACCATCTTTCAATGTATTTGAGAAACTGAAGAAGCAACCATAACTAGCAGAACTGACAGCAGGAAAATAAAAAAGTGCTCTAACCAATTTCAACTTCCAGGCTGATGACATAAGCCTAGAAGCAAAATACACACTGCCTCACTGCAGGACATTTCTTCTCATTAAAGAGGAAAGTGGGACTGTGTAAGCAGTGAAGACTATTAAAGATAAGCAGATTAAACACCAGTCTTGCAGCATGGCAGCGTTGTGTTATGTTGCTAGGCTGGAGAACTGGTTTCCCTTTAAGATTTGGATTTCCAGCATTAAGCAAGTACAAAATGCAGCGATGTTAACACCAGTGAAACACGCCGAGTGGCTGATTGTGAGGAGGGGAAACACTCCCACTCCCTACACAGCAACCCCTGCCACCAACAGCAAACACCATTCATGGCAACCAGCGAGTCCAGCCGCTGAAATGTGACTTTGGGAAGAATTCCTCTATCTAGCATTTCCTTAGGCTCAGGTTCATACACACAGATCCATTCTTTCATGGAGTCACCTGCTAACAAAACCTTTCTTCCTGAAGTAGTAGAATATTAATGACTGGTATTTTTATCTTTTCTCAGCCTGAAAATAAATAGTTTAGTGCAGCTGTATAAGCATTCACAAAGTCCTTACTGACAAACTGAAAGCACTTATTTAAGCATTAACTACAGCAAATTATCAAACCAATTTAACAATACCCTGAAGACAGCAGCTAAATGCCATCTTTTCTGCCTGAGCAAACCATTTAACCTTTTCTCCTTGTCCATGTTTCAAGGGCTTTTTATTCTCTCAAGGTTTCACATTTTTCCCTTGGTACATTTTCTAGTGTCCTCAAAGTGAATGCAGAAGCTCATACCCCCCCCAAATCTGATTCCCTTCCCTCCTCCATTCCCAAGTGGACCACAAGCACCAAACCTGAAAAATCAAACCAGTGGGAAAGCTCACATGCCCAGAAGACATCCCCCAAAAACCCACAAGGCTTCATACCTGTCTGAGCATGAGCCTCAGTCCTACAATGAGATGCAGCAGTGATTTCACAACAATCCATTTTCCCACGTTGTGACATACAGCATCCCAGCACCAGATTACAACACACCAATATAATAAAACTTCACACCTTTTTTCCCACTGACTTTAGTCAAAACAAGTTGCTTATGGCTGATGTAGTTAATGAATTCTAGCAACCATTCATCTGTAGTCAGAGTTCCCCAATTCTTCTCCTCAGCAGAAGACAGAGCCCATTGCCCACACAGCCTGGACACCCACAGCCAAGCTCTGTACAACAGCAAGGTCATTTCCCTTCTCCACACAGGTAACACCAATGCAGATTCCACTCCTCCTGTCAGCTGCCAATTTCCACAGAAGTTAAAGAACTTAGATTGTCCTTTTAATAATTTTAGGTGTTGGAAATTTACTGTGGGAACAGGAACCAAGCCTGAACATAAATCTTGCCTCTTCTGGATGCCAACCTGAAAAAATTATTTTTTCTTTAATGTTTTTAAAAAGAAAACTGGCATGCACTGTCTTGTATTCTAAGATGAGTTTCAAATTTTGGTATCTGAATAAATAATTTTTATTTATCTTCTCATGTTATCACCCCTTCCTCAGATGTCAGTGTAAGTGGTGACTGCCTACATCATCCCTGTTGGAAGCTCTTCAGCAGATATCTGACCTGTGAGTTCAGTTATGTTCCTGGTAAATCTGTGAGCAGTATTAAATAAGTCTTGTTAATGTATTTCCCATGGCAGGCTCCCCTGCAGCACACAGGCCTAAAAACTCAAATCCAAGAGACTGGTAACATCTGAAGATCTTTACATATGTATGTATGCATCCATCTTCATGCTAAAATTACAAAGGTAATCTTCAGTTTAAAATGTAGATACTAATTAGTTAATGTATATTTCAGAAGTTTTTTTAAAGCAGAACAGAAAAATCAAATTTTGAGTCCCATTTAGTGTCCCACTGTGAACAACTCATAGGTAATTTGTACTTTAACTTTTTATAAAAATACTGCAAAAGGTAACATTCTTACTAGCATCATTTTTATCAGATCTTGTAATAAGCTTTGTAGCCAGCAAAAAATGTCTTTAATGATTTCAAAAGACATTCTTTAGGAGACAAAATTGAAGAGCTTGTCAAGTTTCAGGGTCTCTAAATTATGGCCAAAGGTGTGCCAGAGAAGACTTAAACCTTACAGTGCAGTCAGCCTTCTCTTGTTAAATATACTGAAGCTTAGAGATTCCACTGATTTTCTGATTCCCTTTCCCTATAAAACAAAACAAAAAAGTGCTCAGCCCTTAGAGTAAAATAAATCTGCTCAAGAACAAGTCCACCAAATACTCTGAGATTATACCCTCCATGCCCTATTTCCCCCCTACCCCCAGGAGGAAAATGTTAAGATTTATCTTTAAAATGAATGAATCATTCTTCTGGTGGGGTGGGAGGCGTGGTTTTTTATATAAATTATATTTTAGCCAAACATCTGTGCAGTAGAAACAGTAGCCAAGATAAGCACATTCAATCCCTGTGATGCAGTTTATCTTTCAGATCACCACTGAAACCTGCACAAATGTGGTCCCACTAAGTAAATTACCTAGCTGAAGTTAGCCCAGATTTCAGCAGAAAATGACAAGGAGATACCACACTGTAAGGAAAGATGGATGCAGGGGACTGTGGTGATAATGTGCAGCCACATCTGAATACTGCTCACATAGCACAAATGCAGAATATAAGCTGCATGCAAGTGTCTGAAATTTGGAATATCACACTCTCCATTACTTTTTTTTACTTGCATTCACTCATCAGGATTTTGGGGATAGAAACTCCCAATTTCTTGCATGTGAGAACCGAGTAAAAGCACACGTGCACTCCTGCAATGCAAAAGAAACAAAAACCTCACCATTTTCTAGTACAAATTGATGTTCAAAATACCAATTCATCTTCACAGAGACTCACTGGGTGCTACTGCTGTGATCTGCACTAAAATCAGCAACAACAAATGTACAGGGAACAAAAACAAACTTAGGTAGCCTCCTAAAATTTGTGGCTACATCACAATGCATTTTATGCAACACCAAATAACTCAGAAATCCAAATACACATGTACAGAATACAGTGCAGCAGCAACAACTCCACCATTTACAGCTCCACCACTTAGCACCTGTCCCTCGGCAGTAATTTATGTCAAAAGTCCAAGTTCATTACCTAAAATGAAAGCCTAGAAATTAAAGGAATATTCCATTATTAGAAGTGTTTTCTCAGCCTTTTCTCAATACTATTGCACAGCTACATCACACTGTGAGCATGCTATGTATGTGTGTGTATATTATAAATATATAAATATATACAGTCACATGTACACAGAAAATCCAATTTGCCTCTCCTGGGCCTTAAATTTCCACACATTTCACCACTGAAAATTTGTAGATCAAATTTGTGGCACCAAACAGGATGCAACAAAAGTAGAACTCAACAAATTAAGAAGGTGATACAGAAGGGCCACATGCCAATATATTGACTTTGCATGTAGGAACATTCCTGCTCTTCCAGGTTATCTTCTCCCTCTAGTCCACAGCTATTTACTGCAGGGATCAGGGCTGAGAGACTCCCCCAAGAAGACAAAGTTATCACAGTGTTGGTATCACAAGCATTTTAGGTGATGGAGGTAAAAAGAAGCACGAGGAAAACATATGTGTACATTTAGAAAGTGCTCTGTAGTGGCACATAAAGGAAACAAGATTTTCACTGTGCACATGATTAAGTACCAGAACAGGTGCCAAACAAGGCTGCAAAATCTCCATCCATCGATATATTCAAAACCAGCCTGGACAAGTCCTTCAGCAGCCTGATTTAACTTTGGAATTAGCATTGCTTTGAGTGGAGAGGTTGGATTAGAGAACCTAATTTGGGCTGTGATGTTCATTTTAAAAGCCATCAACATCCAGCTTGAACTAAGAAACTAATTTTTTTAATCAGTGGCCTTTCAAACTAGTCTCACCCAGCTCTCCAAGGGAAGTAAATAAATACATTGCCTTGGCAATGTCCCAAAAGCTCTTTAATTTTTCCTGATTTCTGAAGTTGAAATTGATTGCAAAATGGTCTCTTTTCCAAGCCACAGTTTCTTCCAAAAATTCTACTCCAAAATACAGAGGGGGAAAAAAAAATATCTAGCATTAACTTCCTTTTGGACATCTGCCTTACTTCCTGATGTCCTTTTAGCCTATTTTCTAAGTTCCTGAAGCATTTTTTACTTACATATCACACCTACATATATATATATATATATATATATATATATATATATATATATATATATATATATATATATATGCATTTACACATACCTACCCAACCGTGGACAGACACAAAACCACATCTAGACATCAAAATTATGTCTATTCAAGACCACCAAAATGATGGAATTTCACCATGCTACAGAGTTAAACAAGGAAAATGCATTCTCATCCCCAGCAGTGTCTTCTGCTGACACTGGTGAACATTTGGGCTCCTCCAACCTCCCTTTCTTTTCCAATATCCCCCTGAAGAATTACCATGAAAACCACTCCCTGGCATGTCAAATAGATAAAACAACCCTGAGAAATACTGGGTTGAGAATAGCAATAAATGGCTTGGAAAGAAATTTGATTATCTGTGGAGAGAAACAATCTTCTTGGTTATGAAACTCTAATTAGATACATTGAAAATAAATATCAATTTATTCAAAAATTCACCCCCAAATAATCTTACTTATTCCTATATACTCAGTTCTACAGAAAGTAAATACAGCTAATTTTATGATGAGGAAATGCACTATCCTAATTCACGGTCATCATGGTATATGCAGCACACTATGTCAAGCTATTTCAGTAATATTAATAAGCAATAAATAAATAAAAAATATGAGATGTAGAACATATTCACATAAGGCAACAATTACTTTGTAATTGCCTTAAAGCATCAGCAAGGCATGAATAGCAATATGTTAAAACAGCTCATTTATTTTCTTCAAAGGAAGTTAAACTATGGGACAGACATGGTTAATTTAATAGGCAGTGTTCATGGTCTATAAACAATTACTTATGCTAGCAAGTATGTAATAGGCTATATACCATCCTATTACAATGAAAACGGGAGGTGGAGGGGAAGAATATGTTGGTCTCAAGCACAAATCTATTCCCTGTCCATCTCACACAAGATTTTGGAGCTCACTCACTTCCAGCAGTTTTGTTCCATAAGCATCAGTTCAGTTATCACACCCCACTGACACAGATTTCTGTTTGTCAGACCAGTGCTACCTAGTCCAACTTCCACAGCACCAGTACAAAATAAAACTTCACTAGTATGTTTGAATTCAAAACAAATTAGAGTATTTATTTTAACCATGATAGTTGTTGAAAGTAAAATATAAATACTATTTGCATTGTTGAATTACATTCTGGTTTTGGATTACTGTGGCTACGAAGCAAGAAGAAGCATATGTCAAAAATAAATGAGAATATTCAATCTGCTCTGACATTTAATTTTTAATTAATGCTCAAGTAAAATGGCTACTCTAAGGCAAGTCTGACAAGTCACAGATTTGTGTATGTATCTGTAAAAGTGAAGTTCCAAAAATAAGGTAAGCCTCATAGTTTATACTTCACTTCTTACCACAGGAATAGTCACAAAACTATTGGATATAATCCAAGACATTAAAATATTATTTTATTACTGCATACAAAATCCTGCCTTTATTTTATAAAATATACACTAGATGAAAACAGGAAAACTCAAATTCTAGTATCACTGTTATGTTCTCAGTCCATCTGATTTACACCAAACAAGTGTCAGCATTTTTATGAGACTGTCAACATTACAAGCAGAAGAATAAATAAAGGCTGAAGTTACGCTTACCTGCAGCCCTCTTCTTCGAAGAATACTTGAATCATCCATATTTCCACTGCTGATCACTAAAGCTCACTTGCTTCTCACTAGCTTTGCTCTCTAACTGCTAAAGAAGTCCATTATTTTCCAACTTTTCTCCCCCTCCCACTTGCCCTCCGTCCACTTGCTAAAAATAGGACATGGTCTTTCACTTGCCTGTCAGGAAGAACTGCAGCCACGCTCTCTGACTATCTGTACGTAATTTTGCCTGCCTCTTTGTGGCAAATTTAGCAGGTCATATTAGAAAAAAATCTGTTCGACTTTCCTAAATCTTTTCAAGGTTGGATGTCTTACTCCCCTCATACACACAACTGTCTACATATATATAACAATAATAATCCACAACTCCACGTAAGGCCAAAGAGTGGAATTTAATTCAGATCCCATACACAGGCATTTTTGCTTTATTTCAATTGACTTGAGCTGTTATAAGGGATCAGAAAGCTAAAACAGCTGCCTTCATTTACTGTGTTGTAATAAGCTCACAAAATCCAGGTCACATTTCCCTTAAAAAACACACAGTCATGCTAACTAAAAAAGCAATGCTGTGGGCACACAGAATGATACACCGGCACCTAAAATACAGAAAAATCTCGCTAGGAAAACCATGGAAATTTTATTTTTCCCAATTTTGAAAAATTCCTTTACTCTTCTGCAAGACAAAGCAACTGTCAGATTCTTCAGATAGTGTCACACATTCTTTTGTTTCTGCTATCTCTGAGGCATGCTGGGCTCCTCCATGCAGCAGGCACGGCACATTCTTCAGCTCAGCGCTGAGATCTTGCGACTCTCATGTGCTGAAGGGTCTGGAACACATGTTGCAAGTTCTGAACATTTACGAATTCATTCATCTATTCATCACTGACAGAGCTGTCTGAAGTAGCCCTTCCCTCATCGTCATCCATAGCAAAAAGGCAGAGGGGGGAAAAAAAAGGAAAAAAGCAGACTTCAACTGAGGCTTTTTCAGTCTGTCCTGTTCTGCTTGCCAGCTACCTTCACACAGACAGCTCCAGCAAGGTCAGAAAGGGCTTTGCCCCTTTAGGTCCATTATGCCAATGCCATTTTAAAACATGAGCATACAGCATGTGTTGAAAAACAGAACAACAAAGCTTCTAGCTGTACCAAACACCATTTCAGTAAAACCAAAAATCTAGGTATGCCCATCCCAGTATCATTTAGATTACTGAGCATGTCAAGAAGCCTTTGTCCTACACATGCCCTTTCTAGATAAAAAAAGGAAAAAATAAAGTATTGCAAATATAATGAACAACCTATTGCCGCAACGACCTTCAATTTTTTTAGCAGAAAGCTAAAGCAACAGATTTCATCTCCTGATAAAAGCTTAGGAAGAGAGTCTATTTATAACTTCTGAACGTAACCACTGCATTTAAAAAGAACCTAACTTCCGACTCGGAAGGATTTCATGAGACACACGAATCACGCTCGGTCGAGAGCTGTGTTTATGAGGGGTTCAGCCCGGCATCCTCGGGCGCGGAACGGAGCAGCGAGCGGAGCCCGGCGCGGCGCTCCGGCCCCGCCGCCGGAGGAGCCTGGGGCCGGCACGGGGCCCGTGCGGCGGAGATTTACAGGAAATCTTCAGCTGATCTTCGTGCTAAGTGACCGAGTCACATCAGCTGAACACATCACTGTAAAGTCAGCTGAAAGCAGATACAACTCAGTCCCGGTCAGCAGGTTGTTTTCTGATCCTCTGCGGAGCGAGTGTGGTCTTTTATTGAGAGCAGCTAATAAATAAATCCTGCGGCTGCCGTGCCTCCCTCCCTCCATCCATCCATCTGCCGATTTACACACGCGAATGCCGAGCGAGGCTGCAGCGCCTTTGTGCCTCCGGAGAGGGCAGAGCTCATTTGCATGGAGCCTACTGTACCATATAAAAACCTGCGCTAGTGAAAACAACTCCATGAGCCACTTCATTTTAAAGGAACAGCATCTTCTTTTGCAAATGTGGCTGGGGAACGGCGAGCCAGCCACGAAACTCTGCGGGACAACTCAGGGATGTGTCAGCGGGGCGGAGAGCGACATAAAAATACTGATCACGCTCTGTTCAAAAGCACACAGGAGCGTAAAATGATCACAGGACTTTACTGTGATAATGTTCATGATGGATTTCAATATAATTTCTTGTATTCTGACATCAAATAAGTTTCCTCAGAAAAAAATACAAAATGCTAACTTCAGTTATCAGACATTAGTACCATACACATTCCATTTTTACCTAAGAAAATCTCATAGAAACAAACCATTTTGGTATGCATGCTTACATACATTACATGCACTTTGAAATTTATTTGAGTCTACAATACATTTTAGAAATATTTATATTAGACCATGCACTAACCAAGATCATTGATCTTACCTCTTCTAAGGCCACCAGCATTAAACAGCACATTCTGTGAGAGGAATCAAGGCATCTTAATAATCATGCAATACCATTCCCATTGTATTCTCCTCCTAAATCAACCACTAAATGAAAATGTTTCAGCCAGATAACAGTAGTACATAACCATAACTTATTTCCATAACATAACTGGAAGCGTTCTTATTGGCACACGATCCTTCCTGGATTATTTACCATAATATTCAGACATTGCCAATTCTCAATATGTCTTCACAAGTGACTTGTAATTGATTGAACCTGGCATGAGTCTTCAAATACCATGAGAATCATCTGTTCTCTTCCAAATTTCAAGCTTTCTTAGGGAGGATGCTTTCAAATTGGCTGCCTGCCACACTTACCCAGTTTCTGGGGTAGAGAAGCCAACTGGGGCTGCTGGGGAAAAAAACAGGCATGGCTTTTTCTCCAGCTTCCCTGTCCCTTCCCCTCTATTTAATGTTAAGACTCATCCACTCTGCTTTTTTTTCCTTCAGTACAATCTACCACAGAAAATCACTGATGAAAGAGGATTGGAGAAAATACTTAGACACAAACTGAAACAAGCAAAGCACAAATGAAATTCAAAAGCAACTCTCTGACATGGAAAATTTTTTCCTAAATACTACCTTTAGAAACTTAAATTTACCTGTCATTTCACCAAAAGATTACACCACCCTTAGACAGTGATTTTAACATCCTAAAAGGTCTGCAGGTAAGTCTCTAATTAGAGATGAGAAAGTATTTCTGTAAGATGTTACACTAAAGGATGTATTACTGAAAGATATTAAAGAAACCAAAGGACACAAAATGTAATTTTATGAATTACATAAACAGTTAATTCTAGAAAATAGTTCCCAGACAGTTTCCAGATGCAGGCAGTGCCAAGAAAGAGTCTAACAAAAAACCTGTTTATTGGGGGGGGGGGGGGGGGGGAGGTGTAGAATACCTATCTTAACATTCAACTTCACTAAAAATAATAGGAAAGGGGATTAAAAGAGGGAATTCGAAGTTGGTTCACCAGCAACTTTAGTAAGCTCATAACTCAGTTCTTCTTCCCTCCAGCAAATTTATAAATCTGAAGAAAATTTGCTTTGCTCTGCAGCAACAAGGAAAGAGAAAGGGTAGTGTAGCATTGGGATCTCCTGGACATAATCCAACCAATTAATTCCTGTTTAGGTGCAGCACTCTGAAAAAGCGCTGAGAAAGTTCTTCATTGAATCTTGATTTGAAGACATCTAGAAATGGAAAGAGCCATGAACTTCCAGTATCCTCCTGCAAGGATTAGCCTGGTAAATAGGGAAGGGCAGTTTATCAGCTTGCCAATACTGGGGTGAATTAAACGAGGATAAGAGCAATTTCCAAAGAAGCAAAAGGAGCTACTGTTTTACACAACAGTCACATTGGGTTATTTCTTGCTGTAAAAGGCTGGAGGGGAAAAGAATCACCATTATGGGCACAAGTGTTTGGACAAATGCATTGAAGAATCTGCCAAGAACTCTTAAAAGAGGGAAACACACTGAAGTTGACCCAGAGTCACAAACAGTTGCAAGTGTTCTGGGAAGAGACTCTGCCTTAGACACCTGCTGTCAGAGATAAGGCACTGGGCTCAGCCAGTGTTGCCATTCTTAGCTTTATTTAGGTAGAAAGTCCAAAGGTAGTGCTTGCTGAAGACAACAGTGTCTTGCATCCTAAAAGGCATCCAAACTCCAAAAAGGAACAAGGTGTAACAGTGAATTTGTAAGCTGAAAAGTAATTCTAAAAATAGTGTGTAGCTATGACAGTTCAAGGAAGCTCTGAACAGACCAAGAGAACTTATGCATCATAAATTAGTGGTATTCTCTCGATATATACCATTGATGACATCACCATGGAAAATCATGTCTGTGGCCTGTATTTTGAAATGAATATTGATAAAATGAAAGATCCGAAATAAATGTTTCCAGGGTAGAAAAACATCAGGGTTAAAAGACTTGAAGAACTTCATCTCCTTTAATTATCACAGGAAAGGCCACATGTATCATAAAATATCAAAGAATATTAAGAGGTCCTGGAATTTTACTTTTTACACACTAGACAGAAACCAACCCTACCTCTCAGAGGTCTCTAGGAAGGGTCTATGCTTGGATTCTGGTCAGCATTTTCTGTCCTTTGATAAGAAGAAATCTCTTCTCATTCATGCTGATTCAGACCCCATTCCACTGCCTGCTACCAAAATTTATCACTTCTCTGTCTTGTAGAAGAAAATAATCTGAGAGGTTAGAACATTTCCAAGGTGAAAATGACAGGAGTTTTCCATCTATTAACTTCAGCATCATCAAAACAACAATTCTTTCAGCTCTTCTGCAGCCCACAGGTTTTCAAATAGCACCAGTGTAAGATGACCAAGGACAGACCAATTTCACAGTCAGAAAAGCAATGACCACAGGAAGTCACTTAGAAGTTGTGCAATTCCTCTGTACAATACATTTTACTGAAACATAACTGGGAATTCCTGAATAAGCTATTATCCTATTACTCACATTTTCTGCTCACCAAAGCAACTGCAAAGGGGGATAAATAAGAAAGGAGTCTGTATCTACTATATCAGAGAGTGCATTTACATATGCACAAAGACATATCTGTGTAGAATCACGTGGTTCATCTCTGAGCTGTGCTCAGCTTGCATATTGTACTTTCTATGCTGAATATAAACTACCTATCTTAAATTTTAATTGGTATTTGCAGTGAATTTCAAGTATTACTCAACATCCTTGAAAAACCTAAAAATTAACTAAAATAGGGCAAATAATTTTGCTATGACTTCCTAGTCATTTCAGGTTCTTGGCATTGCATCCTGACATCTTTTGTGGTTTATACCGTTGCATCAGAACTGAAACCTACCATTAAGCAAAACCAATAAAGGTAATCTTGGCAATCAAATCATTACCTTGTGCATCAAAAATGTGTGTGCTGTCTAGAACAGCTTAAGTGAATCCAATAGCTGCACTCCTTAAATTCATAACTCCGGAGGTCTAAGTCCACTTTATATTGACTACTTAGGAACTTTTGATATTTCATAATTACTACAAAAACACCAGAAAGTCTCTCACACAACCAGGGCCCCATCACTGGAGACTGGATGTGAAGGATGTCAGCACTACACAAAAGGATGATCTTGTGATGAACACCAATTCACATTTTGCCACAAAAAGAGCGCTCCCATCCAAAAATCAGGCTAAAAAGGCCAACAGATTTTCAATTTTCTGCAGCAAGATGCAATGTTTTTAATTACATATTGTATTACCAAGGAATTTTTTTGAACCAATGCCCTGGATCTAAAGTACTGAGATTCAAAATTTACGTTTTTCATAACGTAAATTATGAATTTCATAATTCCTAATTCATTATAGTTTTTACTCTATTTAACCAAAACTAAAAGCAACAAGACATCAAGCTGTGGGAAACTTTAAAGCTATAACATTTCCTTACATAACATATTGTCTGGTGGGGAAAAAAAGATCATTTTCCAAAATTTTATAAGCTGACAACTTTTGTGACATCTTTTTTTAAGTCTTTGGTAGCATCTATCTGTGCAAAAAAAAATGAGCCAAATGTTTCGCTGTCAAACTGAAACTTAAGTGCTTGGGGCTTTTTTATTTATTTTGATCAACTGTGTTTATCTGGAGATTTAAAAATGTGTCTCTTCAAGATACACTGACAGGCTACTGAAACCAGGAAGGTTGATGAGGTAACTTGTTTAAAAAAAAAAAAAAAGAAAAAACCACAACTTGGCAGCCAACCTAAGGAAACTCGCCTGACAGCTTGTCTGAATTTCTTCTGGATGTCTTGCCTATTTACAAGATTCAGTTTGATAAAGTAAGACCTTTGGAGCAAAGCTGTGCATTAGCAATGAACTACAGCAGGAACTCATCCCGAGCAACCGCTTATGAGGCTTGGTCCCAGAAAAAGAAACACTGAAATAATGTCTAAAATCCTCCAGGTTTACAGAATACTCAGGCTTTCACAGCACATTTTCTGTTCCCAGTTTGTTAGGTTACTATTCCTGGGCCAGACTGCCCCATCCCCCACATCCAATGCCTTATGAAAGGCGGCACTCCCACTCATCTTCCATACAAATGTAAATTTGCTGCCAACAAGGCTGGAGCAGAGTTCATTCATCTACAGAACAACTGCTTCCATCCTGTAACAGAGAAGGGACATGCAGAAGAGACACCAGCTTCCAGGCAGAACCTTGGCTCAAGCTAACATCTTTGGAAAGGAATCTCCAATTAAATTTAATATTTATAGAAAATGTTGGATTCACTATGCAAATTCATATTCTGGAGCTGAACTGCCATTAGAACGGAATGGAAACCAGCCTCTCTCATGCTACCTTTCAAATACCATGCCATTTTTAAAAGAAACATGTTTTTGATAGGCAGAAAAACCTTTTTCAATATAGGCTGCAAACTTAAACCTGAAGAAAATATTATTTCTGTTTACTAAACGTTTACCATTACTTGATTTACCAAAATCAAGTTCCTCTTACTTTATTACAAGACAACTCTCATGCTTCAGATGTTAGGATATAAACTTCTGTAATTAATAACTCCAATCAGAATGGCAACAAACCCAAAGATCAAGGACTCAATACCAACTTGTGTGTTTCCCAAATGAAGCTATTGACATTTACTGAAATGTTTATGGAAACAAAGCCTGTAGTTTCAAGAATCCCACAGGAATGACATTATGAATCCAGTTCACCTAGAAGCTGTTCTGCCCTAGAAACTGGCTCTATAAAGCTACAAACTACAGATGCACCTCATATCTCATGCAAACACACGCTGATAAGTGCTCCCAAAATTTTACTGCACACAAAAGATTTCCTCCTGTATCCACACTCCTGACCAGCACTGTCCTTCCTGCAGCCTCACCACAGCAGCAGTGGTTTGCATATACACACTTCCCTTTTCTGTAAATTCCTCCCAAACTTCTGCTTCCAATTCTTACTTCATCAATAAAACCACATTTAACTTTGAAGTACAAGATAGACAACTTTTGTAGAATGATGGCACATTTCAATTAAAGAGTTTTAAGGACAACAAATTGCAGAGGTATGAGACCAAACCAAACTGTATGTAGGGTATTTGTCATTTTGGACACTCAATTCTTCAAAACAAACACTTGATGTCTCATGAGACAAGGAACCTCTTCTATTATACTGGTAAAATAGTTACAGATAATGATTCACACTGTCATTAGGAAAATGCCATAAAACTCAAAAACTGCTTTTTTCTTCAATTATTCAGCTCAGAACAGAGTCTACAGAACTGAATATATGTTTCCAACTTAATCCACATACAATTCATTTCAATATACCATGAACTCTACCTTGGTTTCCAGCTGACATTAAAGTGCTTAAACAAGACTCCAAAGGTTGTACCATTTTGCTGGCTTAAGACCAACATGATATACATTCAAACACTGCCTTTGAAATAAATACTTGAAGATAAGCCAAAACATTTGGAATTAGAGGGCTTTATTCTCTCCTACTCTCCTTGTTGATACCTGACAAAGCTTACATCGATATCTAGGGAGACATCTCACAGCAGTTTTTCACTGATAGATTCTGACAGGTTTTTATTCTTCCGTTTCTGGTCTCAGACAAAACTTTGCTATTGATTTCTCACAATTTTGTCATCTCCTTAAAGTGCTGGACAAGTTAAAAGCTTTTTTATAGATATCCTTTTTTTCTGACATTTATCCACTAAACTTGAACAAAAAAATTGAAAGAAAGGTAAAAATAATTAATTCAGGATTTCAAAGATTTACGGTACAATGGTAATTTTTTTTTTCAAATCTCCCTTTTCTCCAGGATCTGCATCAGACCTATCATTTTTATGAATTCTTCTTGTTATTTTTTTTTTTCATTTGAAAGCTATTTTTCATTTTAAAAAGTGTAGAGACATAATAGTAATTTGGCAATCTCTTGAACTTTTTTTGGTGTTTTTAATAGAACCATTTACATTCAGTTAGGAGAGAAGAAACAAAAGACAGTAAAACTGTAGACTTAAAAGACTCAAAGGATATTTCTCAGAGGAAAAGTGTGACAATAATTATTTTAAAAGGCATATGAAAACATGTCTCCTTCCATAAAAGTAGCAGGTAAAAAATGATTGGATTTCAAATTAATGGTCAAATATATATGTTTTGCATTTCTTGATACGGTTACACTTTACTCCAAATTAAATTCAAACACAAAATTCTTATGTGTGACACAACAACATGTCCAGAAGCAAATGTTTCAGAAAAACAAATGTACTCCACTGCAGCAGCAGTATCTTTACAATATATGTTCTTTAGAGCATTCAGACATACTACTGAGTTACTAATGAAACATTGACCAAAACAGTTGAAATCTTTTGTTCTTTGTTAAAAAAAAAACAAATCTGAGCTCACCAGTAAAAACTGAAATGTTATTTTCATGCATCATTTGAATTGTCACCTGGGCTTTTTGTCTCTAGAACTGACAGAGAATATCAATGTGTTAATTGAAACAAGCAGTACATAATCCACAGGACATCTTTAGCATATGTTTCCTTCCAAGGCTGACAAGAGCTTTCTTGGATTTTTCAGCACCAGAGTCTGACGTTTCCATATTCAAGCTAAAAATACGAACAAAAATCTTACACATTTACATAAATATGTATTTTCCCAGCAGTATCTTTCCACAGGAATCAGACACGCTGTATCAGTTTTGAGACCTTGAAAAGTAAAATGTAAGTGTGGTAACATTGGCATGAAAGTGTTGAAAACCCCATCCTTAAAGCTATATTTCTCTTCAAAATTCAAAAGGCCCAGAAAAATAAATCCAATCAGAAACCCAGCTCCATGATAGAACATTCTTACTGATGAAGGAGAATGAGATAGTAGATGTAACAAGGCAAAGCTCAATACTCAAAGCTATCATAATTTAAAATTAGACATAATTATCCTTAACAAAACCATGCACTGTGGAAAGGGGCTTTGGAACAGCTGCTCCTCTTCAATTTAAATGCTCATTTGTTTTACATTGACCTAGAAATCAGTATCCTCCTAACCAAAAGCCAATTAGATAATAGTCTGTCTTTCAAGCTTGTAGAATACTAATTTTTGTAATGTTGTTAGTAGTGAAAAGCTAAGAAATAAACTGCAGATGATGCCACAAGTATGCTCAGCTCCAATATGCACAACCAAAACGTGAGGGTTCCCTTCCCTCCTTTCTGGAAGGGCAGATTTACAGTCAAGGGAAGACATCCATCACTTCCTTGTGCTGACCCTGCAGTGCAGTCCCAGCTTGGGACCACCACAGGACACTGCAAAGGCAACCCCATGGAAAGATCTTCAGTTTGCTGGAGTAGCATCCCACCACTCCTCCCACAGCAAAAGCAACATGCCAAACTGACAACAGGGAAGCATTTCAAAAGCTGCCCTTCCAACCTTGCCCAGAGTTAGGTCGTGAATATCGATGTTTTTGGAAAAAGAAGGATGCCAGATTCTTTCATTACTGCAATATAAACAAGCTGCTCCTTGAGCAACAAGGGCTAAAGATGCCCAATTTTCTTACAGACTTGAGTTTGGCTTTTTGTCTCTTGCTCCCTCCCTCCCATCGCCCTGACAGAGGTAACTCTGACACTCCTAGTTTACTTCCACCCAACTGGAGACAGCACCTCCCCCAGTTAATCCAGCACTGTCATATTTGAGTGTCAACCAGTGCTGCCAAACCAGAATAAACAACAAACTGACTGTCACTGAGAGAATGTGAGGGGGTGTCTCCTACTTGCTTCCAATTCTTATAGTATTGCAATTATAGTTATTTTTGACATTTCTTATTCTTTTCAAGCCTGGATGAAATTGGCCAGTGGCTTGGAAGTTACCAGAAAGAAGGGACAATTGGATAAACTTTGACTCCCTACTACTGCTCAGTGTTTTTGGCAGTCAGGATCATTTATACCATTACTTTCAATTTTGGTTAAAGCCAATGCCAAAAATATATATTCATCTACAGAGCTATTCCTGCTCTAAAGAGACAAAATGATCATGAATGCCAGTTTGATTACACTTAAATACAGAATCATATAATTTCTTGGTCTTCTGAGACTTGGCAGCATCCCTAGAGAAAATTCTTTCCATGAAAGAAGGAGAGCCTTTTCTAAATGCATCCACAAAATAAGCTTCTCAGAAGGCTGGTATCACAGTGAGGCTAACAAAATCCAGCAAGAAACCAATTAACACAGGAAACTACATTAGAAAATAGAGAATTCAATTCTACCAAACCATTAGGTCTTCCTAGAAGAAAGAAGCACTGACAATCATCAGTTGCGATTCACAGTTCCATGCTGTTGTTAGTGCAAAAGATGGATGTTTCAATATCGAAAGGAGCCTTCCAAAACTGCTGAAGTTGTAAAGTAAACAAGCCTATATTGACAGAATGATTTCATAGCAGAACACAAATCTCTACAGCCAAGGTGGAATTCAATGCAAGGAGAAGCTTTTTCCAGAATAGTTAATGAAGCTGAAGAAACCCTGTCTCCTTAGGTTTCCTTCCAAAGTCACTGAAGTAGAAAGCAACTAAATGCAAGTGTGAGCTGCAATGGACAACAAAAGACAAACATGAAAACAGCAGCAGCAATCTAAATATACCTCAGAGTTATCAGACATCAGTATTATCAGTTGATTGTAGTTGATTTGCTCTGTCCTGTGCTCCTGAATTTCCCACGCTAGCAGCTCCCTTTCCTTCTCAGAACTGCCTTCAAAGCTGCTTTTGCAACAGGAAGCAGAGGAAAAGCCAAAGTCCATTCCTACCCAGCCAAACAAGTAAGCAGATTATCGAGGAGGTTTCAGAGCAGCTAGGACAATGTCCAAGGCAAAATAATTATTTCAGTCCTGTATCAGCTTTTCCAAAGAACAAGTAGAAGCATCATAGCATTAGTTATTGAGATTTTCATCAGAAAAAAAAAAAAAGGTTGCAAATAAATCACTGTGGCTTCTGAGAAGAGTTTTAGGTGCTTTCAGATGGGAGAGGTAAAGGTTGGGCTGTTTAAATTACTGTCTCTGCTGATCAAGTAAACATGCAAACATCAGTCTCTGAATTGTTCAGAGCTTACAGCTTGACTGAAAACTGCATTTCTAAAGGAAATGCATCTCTATGAAACAGCAAAACTTTCTGGGTTAAGAACCTGCCAATCAATTGAAATTTTACAAGTAGCTGTCAGAAGAATTGTTAGGGAATATGACCTTTCTATGTCAAAAGAACAGCCATGCATGTAGCATTAGATATGAGGAGGAAATTATTCACTATGAGGGTGGGGAGGTGCTGGCACAGGTTGCTCTGAGAAGCTGTGGATGCCACATCTCTGGAAGTGTTCAAGCCAAGGCTGGATGAAGCCTTGAGCAACCTGGTCTAGTGGAAGGTGTTCCTGACCATGGCAGGGGGTTGGAACAAAATGTTCTTTAAGGTTCCTTCCAACACAAACCATTCTATGATTCTATTATTTGAATGGCTGGCCTAAAAATAAAGCCACTGATGACAAATGTATTCTAACAGAGTATGAACAGTGAGGTCAGCACTGTCAGGGTGATCTCAATGACTTGCTCTGTGCACGTACTGTGTTAATGCAACCAAATGGTAAATTACACTCATAGGAATTAGAATTTGGGCACCTAAAGCATGAAGGGAACATGTGTAATTCTAACTCCATTAATCTCTCATGGATCCATTTTTTCAAATACTGGTACTCAATTTGCCATTTTCCAGTCCTCAGACTATTTTAAGCAGTTTGCTATACAGCACAAAGTAGTTCACACATTTCATCTTTGAATCATTTTAAAGCTGTGTCATTATCTCCTTTTACTCACTGAATTAACAACCTGCTTTGGCCTGTTCCTTACCATCACACTTTCCTTTTAACCATTCTTAATTCTTATTCATAGGTAGGATAGGGGAACACTGCATTCCTCTGCCTTGAAGGAATGATCCTTAATTCAGTTCTGTGAAGACCATAAAGATGAAGGTCTCTTCACTGATATTTCTTGTTCTTCACGCTTCTCTTTCTAAATCAGTTCAGCCTTTTGAAACTCAAAGAAGGTTGTTTTTTTTACTGGTTTTAGCTTTGCATACCTCTATTTCTATTTCAGCTTTTAGGGTGGTTTTTTTGACTTACCTTTTGAACCAGAACTGAGCAGTGCTAAGGACACAAACAGCTCCTCCTCCTATGGGATCCTTGCTGGAGCTTGATCTGCCTTAGGAAACCATCACTGAACATGTAAAGTCTGCTCTCATCATGTCCCAGCATAACATGTGCCCAGTCTACACAGATGAAGTGAATTCTCCCATTAACATTTTGTTCCAGGGTGTCCAATCCTCCTCAGTACACTGCAGTCAACAGTGGGTATTACCCCTGCCATGCAGTGGGTAATACAGGCCCCACAATTAATACATCTTAATTAGACCCAAGCTTTCAGGCTTGTGCTTTGCCTGTTTCAAAAGGGAACAGCAAGTAGGGTCTTTAAACATGCAGCACCACCCAGCCACAATCCCAGCCACCATAACCTTTCCCATGCAGTTTGAGGACAGGATATTGGACACAGAACTGCATGTAAATGAAACAGGCAGTCCTCAGCACAGTCATGACAGAATTTGAGTATTTTATGGGATTAATTATCTGTAAAACATACAGTACTGTAGTAATTACACTTATTGGCAGTGAACATTATTATATGCTTTCCACGACTCTGAACTGGGGATTCAACACAGAACAGAAACTTATAACACAAAGCATAAGCTCAATAATGTAGCTTAGGTGAAATGGAGTTAAATCAACTTTATCCTTTTTACATAACACAAAATGGAGTTCAAAAAACCTTTCATGGCTTGCTACAGAATGTGAAATAGTGATTAGCCACTTCTGACATCCAAACTAGTGGGGAAGTTTCCTGATGTGCAAGGAAAAATGGAGCTGACCATTACGAACAGTTGTCCATGACTATTCTCAGATGGAGGTTGCACTCAATGGAGGCAAAGCTTGATGATAAAATTCTTGTTGATAATAGGACAAAAAGAAAGCCAACAGCAGATGGAAGGGCATGCATCATTAATGTACTCCACTGAAGAAGCTAAGCACCATCATACCTTTCCCCTGGAATTATTGCAATTTACAGTAAGCCGGGGGAAGAGCAGTTCATAGTTTGATTATGGAAAAATAGAGAAATTCAGCAATTAGAACTGTAAGGGACATCTATCACTTCATTGTAGACCCAAGTTTAATGGCCAAGCACCCTTAAATGGTTTTTAATCCATTCTTGACACTTTTCTGGGGAAGTTGATACCACAGATTTGTCTGACAATAAACCACACAGAACAGGGTCTCCCAAGGGTTTCAACAACTCTCATTTATACAAACATTTGCAGTCATTTTCTTTTCAAATCTCATATACAGATACGTATGTGTGTGTGTGTGTGTGTATATATATGTATATATATAAACCAATTTCTAAATCACCTTTTTTATAAAAAAATAAGAAGATAAGCAAGCCATTCCATTTATTAAAGTGCTTTCCTAGAATTAAGTCGGTACATAAATCAACTGGTTTGTTTGTAGGTATTACCTGATATTCATACATGTTCGTATAAGCTGTAAGAAGGTCTGATTTTCTTTTTACTCTGCCTTGTATAATTAAACTATTTCTCAGTCAGCAACATTTTTAAACACAATATGTAAATTATATTGAAAAAGTAAACATGTCAGCAGGCCAGTAATCATATAGAAAACAAACTATGTCACTGTCTAAAGTACCACGTTAAACAGCTGCCTCTTTAATCAGGATTGATGCTGATACCTGATCAATATAATCTGGCAATGCTGACATAGCTCTTTTCCTCTCGATTCAGAGAGTTCTGCATGTTTGCCATATTACATGTTCTTCCTCTTTCCTTTCAAATACCTAATCACTTCTCTTGCCAAACTTCCCTTTCATTACCCTATTTCATTCTAATAAGATTCAAGAATTAACTTTGATAAGAAATTTATGCATTTGAAATTGTAACACTCTACATTTTAATTTATTTTAAAAGAAAATATTTGATAAATTAATTTTAAGGCAAAACATCAGAACCTTACCTAAACCCAAATAGTTACTGATAGATTTAATAACACCCACAAACTTGACTTTTTCATTGCATATTGTCATTTGAACCGACTCAAAGAGCTTGAGGATCAAAAGCCCATGACTCAGAACACTGTTCATTTAGCAAGGAGATACTAAAGATATAAAGGTAGTATATAAAGGTAGTACCAGAACTAGTAACTGTATAGTAGAAAAGGGCAGTGCAAATTTTGAGCAGCTGTAAAGTGGCAATACAACTCTACAGTGTTCACACTTCCCAGACCAGGAGCCCACAGCCCAAAGAAGTGACAGTGGAGAGGGACTAAGGAGGTCACAGCAGAAGTATATGTGTGCATAAAGCAGCCCAAATTCACAATTAGCCAGAATTTTCTGGCTATCATCAAGAAATAACAACTGAATTTTACTGTGAGGAGGTTTTTTCTGGGGGTAGGGAGAGCCATGGAAAAAAATAAACATTTCTGGGAGAAAACAGGAAGGAAAGAAGATCTAAGGAACATTGAAGAGCTAGGAGAGGTCTTAAAAGGATCTAGCTCAGAGTGGAGGCAGCCCAGTGTGCAAACTGCTCTAACCCAGCTCAGCAGCACTGATGAAATGCAAGCAGGAATGAACACTCTGACCTTTGTCTCCAAGCCCTGGGTTCCTGACACTGTGATAAGTACTGCATGTATTTTCCTTGACAACAGCTCATCCATTAAATTATTTCAATTACTTCAATATTTAGAAAATTTGAGATGCAGATTTGCCAGAAGTACCTCTGCAGGCTTAACTACCTGAAACAAAAACATCTTTGTGTGAGAGAGTCAGTGCATGCACTGTAACTTTGTGCAAACAATTCACAGCAGAATACTCTGCGGTAAAGGTATGCAAATGCTTGTTGCTAATTTGAGCAAAGACAAATACAGAAACCATGTTAGATCTGAAGTTTCATGTTTTATTTAAACTCCAAGGCAAAGAATTTTAATTTGAAGTTTCACATAATAATTTGTTTTCGTGGACAAATTATGAACTCTGCCATAGGAGTTCATCATATAACTACTTTAAGTGTCACTATACTGTATGGCCACATTAAAATAATGAGGTTTGAACATTCCAGTCTTCAATTAGAGCTTTGTGGCTTCAAGCACTTAAAGAACAAATGCCACCATTAACCTAGACCTTACCCCTCAAATATGCACCAAACATATTAACAGTGTTACTGAATCATGAGGTCATTGTGAAAATATAAATCTCGGTGGATTCCATCACAAAGCAAAATCTTGATCATTTTAATAGGATATTATTTAAGGTATAAAATTAAAATCTCTCATTAAGTTATCTCAACAGCTCATTTAATTTATCAGGCTCAAAAAATATTTTAAAGGTTATTTTAGGTTAATTACATTTCATATCCTTTTATGACAGATCTGAAGCCCTGCACATCTTTCAATCCTCTTCTATAAACATTCCTCTTTGCCAAATAGCTGAGAGTTCACACTGACATATTTTTGCATACTCACACTACAGTCTCAACTTGACAGTGTTTTATATTCATGATGAGCACAGAATCTTGTTTTTTTTTAATGGAAACTTGGTCACTGCAATAAACAACAAAAGCAGAAGCCCCTCAGTCAGTAAGGCACCCTCTCAGCAAATTTTACAATATTTGTACTTAGCTGGCCACCATTGCTTTCAGTGAAAATAATTCTCATCCATTCAAAATTCCACAATACAGGAATTCTTCTCATCTATTCCTGTAATAAACAACTTCCTGTCCATTATTTTGTCCTAGTTTCTGTTCACAAAGGGAAGAACTAGAGATATTGACTCTAAATCAAGCTTGGTAATATATTGGTTATTCAGACTTCATACCTCATGTTCTTACAGCACAAGGACTCTGCAGTTCCCACTAGGGAAGAGTCTGAAACTCACAATTAATGTGGAAATGCTCAGGTTAGCAATAATAACCCAGCAAGGGCAGGCAAGAGATCATGGCATGCCTTGGCTCTTAAACAACTGACTTGAAAATCTATATATGAACACAATCAGAAATAAGAAAATTATACTGGCACAATATATACAGTGAGTGCAGCAATAAATTATTCCACAGCACCGTCCATTTGAGCTGCAAACATCTGCTAAACATTAATAAAATGAGGTTTACAGAAAGTCTGCGAGACGTGCTTTACTTTCAGCTCTTCAGGTGACCAAGGGACTGAACCTCTCTGTACCTGAGCTTATCAAAGTTCAGATATCAGGATTGTTGCATAAGTCCCACGCTTGTGTTTCACTTACAAGGCTACCCTTATCTCTGCCAAGAGATTTCACCTCTCCCACCTTGGTAATCTCGAGGCAATAAGGATTTTAGATTAAATAGGAAATATTCTGAGCTGCAGCTCTTCAGAGGTGGTACACACAAACCTCTGTATTCCCACTGTCCTGAAAGTGGTAAAATAAACAATCACTGTGACTCTAGGGCTGAAAAAGGATTGCTGGAAAGACACATTGCATGGCTTGGATAAACCGAAGTGACACAGTGCAGGAAAACAGACCAAACAAAAAGTGGCAGCCAAACATGGAGGATTATGCTACTAATTACAGAGCATGTCCAAAGCTTTTGCTTAGTCAGAATGCTACAGGGGATTCTTATAAATGTCCTAAGGCTCAAAAAAGTTTGCATTTCTGAAAGAAAGCAGCTTGAAACTTAACTAAACAAACTATTTCATGGTTTAAGACCAATCCTCTATTATCACATCCTAAGAAACTATTTCAAGAAATATTACCAGACACAGAAGGCAGCCATATTAAAATACTAAATGCAGACATCTCACAGTGCCTTTCTATGGAAATACCTGCCAAAAATAAAACAGCAAATTTTCAACTACTTTAAATTAAAACCCAGAACTTTTATTGTCTACATGAGTATGTGTTTATAGAGAAGTCATTGAGAACCACAGAACAACACTCAAGGAACAAAAGCCTCACTCCTCAAGAGTGTGTTCAAGACAGTCTGAATAACTGTATTTTAAGTTCCCCATAGCTCCCCAAGCAAAAAAGCTAATTTTCCATGCACACTCCAGCAGTTTCTCACTTTACACCTACAATAGTGCTGCTGTCAGGAAGAGAAGTGACTGCATGTGCCAAAAATCAATTCAACATATTCACAGACAAAAAAAATAACATGCAGCATCTGAAGATAATGAGAACTGCAATCATTCAAACTGACAGTCTAGTGCCTAACAATTATCACAAGGCAAGTTTTATGAATTCATATTTCCTACAATGACAAGCCTCAGGTTACACAGAAGGGTGTTCACATTTTCTTTCAAATATGAAAACCTCCTTTAAGCCAATGAGTCCACTCCAAAATGGAATTCACTTAACTGAAGTGAGCAAAAACATGCTGACTGTGTTTTAAGTAATATGCTGAAGTTTCTTCAGGGCAAGGTGCTGACTGTGCTTCAGTAATATGCACTACATAGTAAATATAACTTTAGTACAGACTTTATCACAAAATTTTTCTGTTCTTTACATTAATTATTCAGAATAAACTTTCCTAGTGAAAAACCAACCAGGACTATCAGTTTTGGAAACCAGTGTGAAGCAAGTGTCCTGAATCTATCATGAAAACACACATCCATTTCTGATTTTTGGTTTCCTACCAGAGACACCTTAAAAGTTGTGATAAAGTATGGAGCGCTCCATACTCCTTTCTCAGGCCTGTCCAAATTCCAAAATTGATCATGTACCCAAAGGTTCACCAACAGACTCTGCAGCATATGTCCATGCAAATATCTAATTAGTATGCATAAACTTAGACTTCACATGTGGTCTTAATTTGGAAATCCACTTACTTCCTAACTCAGGTTATTACAGCTGCCAATTTAAAACGCAATTTCCATGCCTTCATACAGTAATAAAATCCCTTCATTCATGCAGCCATAGTTCCTGCTGTCTTTTCCATTTCTACCAACATAAAAATATGAAATCCTACTTGTACGGTCAAGTATTGAATGTCCTCTAATCCCTGAAATAATTTATGGCCTTCATCACCTACGACTTTCAGGATTATTCTTAAGCAAAACTATTTGTATCTGTATAGAGCAACATTTAAATAGTCAACATGTTACCACCTAAAATGCAAACTAAAAGTAACATTATCTCTGACAAAACATTTCGGGAAAAGAGCAGGTGTGTTTTAGAAGACACAAATGTAAATGAAGTTTTCCAGTCAGATTCAAATACCTGCTATTGTAATAAGTATCCAGGCAATCCACAGGATGCAACACTATGCACAACTGGCATTAATGATTTGTCCCTGAACTAGTGCTGCATTTTTCAATTAAGAGAGATTCTATCTAATTCTTTTGTGAGGAGGTGGAATTCCAAGCTGTATGCACTCTCTTCACTGCCAGCACACATAGAGAGCAGAGAGGTGTGCTGGGAGAGCAGATGCTGCACCTGGGAGAGCAGATGCTGCACCTGGGAGAGCAGATGTTGTACCTGGAGAGCAGATGTTGTACCTGGGAGAGAAGATGCTGCACCTGGGAGAGCAGATGTTGCACCTGGGAGAGCAGATGCTGCACCTGGGAGAGAAGATGTTGCACCTGGGAGAGCAGATGTTGTACCTGGAGAGCAGATGCTGCACCTGGGAGAGCAGATGTTGCACCTGGGAGAGCAGATGTTGTACCTGGGAGAGGAGATGCTGTACCTGGTGTCCACCAGCCACTGCCAACCCTATTCCTTCCAAGACCTCACCCCTGCGAGCTTAACAGCCACCACCCAGGTGCCTGCATGAAGAATTATTTAGAGATCCTAAATAATAAACAGCAAATGCATGAAAGCGCTGGGGACTAAGCAGGAGGTGTGGAGATGGAATTTCCCTTTCTAACTAGGAGGGAGTTTGAAGCTGGAACTCCCAGTTCCACCGCACTTCACCAGACCTCTGGAATTATTAATTCCCGCTGTGACCTGACAAACAGCACAGAATGAAGGTGTTCTTTTCTGCGGGAAACATCCCCGCCCCAGCCCGGCCCGGAGCCAGGGCGGCATTCCCGGCAAAGCGCTGCCCGTGAGGCGCCCGGGCCTGCAGCGCCACCGCCAGGCCGCCGGCCGAAGCGCAACTCACGCAGCTGCCACCCAAAAAACTTTATTCATGGAAATCGGCTACAAATAATATTTTTAATTTTTTAATCTTTTTTTTTTTTCCTTCGTAAATGTCCCAACCATCATCTCTCCGTTACCAGAAAAAGGATGCTGTAAACCACAGCACGGCATTACGAAGTGAATTCATACTCCAGCTAAAAGAAAAAGGCTATTTATTAACAAGTGATTGCAGTGGGACACGATCCCAGAAAGAACGTACCCCTGCTGTAAAATCACTAACGATTATAGGGGTTCTAAGACCGTTTGACAAAAACTCATTTGGATGGTGGAGTTCATGATTCCTGTCCCCAGCGCCTGGCACACCAGCAGATGGCAACCCAGCTCCACAGACCCCCGCACAGGCTTGAAGAAAGCACAGCCTTTGAATTCCACTTCCACCGGAATTCAAAGGGAATTCAAAGGGAGATTATTACCTTGTAATAATTATTACCTTGTAATAATCTCACTCACTAACTCAAATCTGTAGCCAATTAGCCACTCTTCCTCATAGGCAGGAACAATACAAATTTTAATTTTCCTTTTAATATACAGCATCCTGAACAGGGGAAATATGCTATTAGGGACACTTTATATATTAGGTACAACTGACTCTATTCCTAATATACGTAATATGAAAATCTAAAATAAAAAAGAAAAGGAGCAAAAATTTAGAAAATAAAAAGTCAATATTATCTCCTCCATCTAAAAAGCACACCCCAAGTTGGAGACCAAAGGCACCATGCCACAGTGTAAGTTCTGTCTTTAGCAGGCTCCCAGCACACACCGAGCCCCACAGGGATGACCCATTCTCCCCATTCCACTCAGCATTGCCTAATCCCCACTGAACGTTTGCAATAAATCACACTGAGTGCTGCTCCACAGAGGAAGTTCTTCAGTTGAGAGTTGTTTCAAATCTTTGCTTTTAAGCTTTTCTACCCTCCAGGTCATTATTCAAAATCTAAGAGGCTTGGGTTTTTAACCATTTCTTCTAGAACAAGATGAGGGAAAGATTAACTCTCTGGCACTGTGTACAATCACAATTAATATGCAATTATTTCCCTTTGTTTCAATTTTCACTCTGTTTGAAAGTAAATGTAAAACCCTAAGTCATTTGAAATTGTCCTGTGAAGATGAGACTGACCCTACAAGAAAATCTTACAAGTCTGGCATCAGGGGATTAACAGAGCACCAACTGCTTAGTCAGCAGCCCTCATCTCTGAGGATGAAGAAATGGCTCTGACACATCCCATAATATATCCCAGAATATAAGGAAGAAAGTTTACACTAAATAGAACTGCAACCACCTGGCTGAAACCCTCAACTTCATTTTCAAAAATTATGTCCAGTTTTTCAGTTAAAGGAGTACCACAAGTTTTAGTTCAGTACTGGAAGCACCCCAGTAAATTAGAGCTTATAAGTATTTAAAAAAAGGATTTCAAAATCTCTTTCACAAACATATCTAAGTTTCCACTGACAGGCTTCTTCAAACATTTTCCTATCACCACAGTTGGCAGAAGGAATATGCATGTCTTCTTATTCCTGGAACATCTCAAACTTTTCCAGGCATTAGATGATGAGCAATACATAAGAGACGTAGTCCTAATTAATGGTTTGCACATTATCAGATGGTTCTTTCACAAAACCCTGGAGATTGGTGCTTGAGATGCCAGGACATGGGACACACACACACAGAGAATCTCTCTCCACAAATAAAAAAGCATATTCAGCATTAGTTAAGCATCCTGTCCTTAATAAAAATGAGTGGAAAGTCACGCCTCACCCACCAATAAATGCTCAGCTGTGGAATATTAGCACCTTATGGCACTGCTCCTGGCAATCAGTTTCACTCACATTGTGTTTTGTCAAAATTAACAGTAGCAAGAAAGACAAGAAAGGCAAGAGAGATTCCCAATCTACCTCTACAACAATCACAGCCATCTCTTCACAAGGTTTCTTCCTTTCTAAAATTTAGAAACCCTGATGCTCTTTATGCCTTTTTTCATAACAGAATGCACCCACAGAACTTATCTTTTGCGTCACCAGTGATAGGACTCAAGGAAACAGGATGAAGCTGAGTCAGGAGAGGCTTAGGTTGCATGTCAGGAAGTTTTTCACCCAGAGGGTGAAACACTGGAACAGGCTCTGCAGGGAAACTGTTGCAGCACCAAGGCTGTCTGAATTCAGTAAGTGTTCGGACAACACTCTCAGGCACATGGGGTGACTCTAGGGGTGTCCTGCACAGGGGCCAGGAGTTGGACTCAGTGATCCTTGTGGGTCCCTTCCAACTCAGCATATTCTAGGATTCTGTGACCTCTCAAAAAAACACAGTTCAAAGTCTAACTCTCTTTATGACAGGTAAGATCTCAGCTAAACCCCCAAAACTAAGTCATAAGAAATTTTCCATAAAATTACTCTTCTGTTTCTTAAATGTGTACTCTACACATATTCCCTGCACCAAATTTTTTTTGTGTATTTGGCTCTTGACAGCAAGAAATACCACTGAGATGCCCTCGGTGATGCTTTATGTGTTTTCCTCTGATTACTTCCTCAGCTATCTTAGGGATTTAAGTCTTAAATAGGATACTCCCCAGCAGAATTCAATCTCATAGGATCAGAGCCACTCGTCTTAAGGTAGATGATGAGCTGAAGGTCATCCTCTAAAATCCTCACATATATTTAGAAGACACACAGCTCAGATCAACACCTTGCATTCCACAACGACAGCACTCAGCATTCACTCTGCCCTGGCTTCCTTCTCAAGTCAAGGACCTAGTGACAACTGCTGTGCAGGCACATTAATCCAGATTATCACACATGTACCAGCCAAAAGATCTTGCCCAACAATAAATTGTGTTCATATAGTTGAGCAAGTTAGAATTTGATGTATTCCCAGTTCTGAAGTCATTGCTGATAAGTAGCCTAGCTATCAGGCTTGTTCCAGTAGCTGAAAACTAATTTCTGTAGATTTCCTATAGTTAACAAATATTTTTAAAGAGGAAAATAATGCAATTTAAACACAGAAAAGAATTTGTAGGATTAGAAGTGGTTAGAAAGAAAAAAAAAAATTAAAAAAAAAAAAAACCCACATTACTGAAGGACACAAAGCAATTTAGGAAAGGAAAATCTACTGATACCTGCAGAGCCAGAAAGAGGGAGCAGAAGAAACCATGAACATAGCTCCCCTGGCTTTCCTAAATCACATTCCACTTCTCTCTAGCTATCCAACTGCTGTATTATAACAAATAATAGAAGAATTAAATGCTCTAGCAGTCAAGGCTGGCATATTAAAATGACACTCTGTATTACTGAACTTACTCATCTCTTAATAGAGCTATTCTTCAAAGGAGATTAATTATACCGGCAAGAGATCTTTTGCTATTCTAATTTGTGAAATGTATTTCAATACCACAAGCATATTAAAACAGCTGCAAACATGTAAGTGGCTTCAAAATCTCAGGACTCAGTGCATTTAATTAGGTGTTCATCTTGTGATGTTCTTTAGTCACTGCTTTTGAAACCCACTTCACATAAAAATTTGTAATGTCTAGGCTTAATTAACTGCAACTGTAACGAAACACACAGCCCATCATAGAATATACAGAGATAGCAAAGTGACCATATTGTTGAACACCTAAACACCACCACAGAGGAACAAAAATTAAATTTAGAAATTAATTTCTCTGCCTTACTTAGGAAACAGAGAATTTTTAATTATTTTAAAATAACTCCTTGGCATCGTGTTTCATATCAGAACATTTGATAGACACCACAAACACTGCCATGACAAACTGAAAACACAGAGTATAATATGAATAATATGCAGAATTGTAACATGCAAACATCTGCAGCTCACTGAGCTGCACACAGCTGTTAAGCAGCAACCTAATACTCCAAATTAAGTATCTGAGAATTAGTGCTTTGTTTTAAAGCACAGTTATTTTCATTAACCTAAGATATAAAGCTTCAAGGCATTTATCTGCCTCTAGAGAACAGGCCTGTGTTTTGATGTATTACTTTTTCTAATCCCCCTCAGATAAATACTTCTAGCCAAGTTCATGTGAGCATTTTCCCTTTCTGTTACCACTGAATTTAGAATCACTGGTGAGAGCATAAATTTAAGGCAAACACTGAACAGGCACCAAATTAGACACAACACAATTAAATCAAATCAGAAGAATTTCAATATAGTAACATGTCTGAAAATGTCAAGACTACAATTACTTCATTGTGAAATCAAAATTAGTTGTAACACAATGATATGTCCTTTTGAACCTTAAAGATTTAAGTTTCCCTTCATAAGCTGGTGGTGCCAAACTGTGTAGGAACCCCCAAAAAATTCTCAGGGCTTTATCCAAGGTACACCCTTTTCTTAAGGGGCCATTGCTTCTAAACAGTCTTACAGTGTAACATAAATTTACCCAGTTACTTGCAGCACTATAAGCAGCACACACCAAAACTCCTCATTTGGGTAAAACTTGTTATACAAATAACTCTGTAGATGTTCAGCAAAAGAAAACATTTCAACTTTGGCTTTAATCTACTACTTACCAAAAATTTATGTTGCATATATGCCTGTTCATAAATAACTGCCTTTTCCTACCCTTGGAGTTTTCTTCTTCTCACATGTCACAGATTTTAGATTTTTATAGATAACAAGCAAAATTTACAAACAAAACATGTGTTCCTTTTCATGTGCAGTTCAGATTTTACTGTAGCCACCTGAGTGTGTGTCTCCATACAGAACACTCTTTTCTTAGAAAAAGTTAATTTAGCAGATGCAACATTCCTCAAAAATATTTTACCAAAGGTTTTTTACCAAAACTTTTTGATAGAAACCACGAAGAAGAGCATATGTCAATTCCAGGTCTCCAATTCCTTGGACATAAGAGTTATCCCTTTCAGATTTATCCCCCTAGCTATTCCCTAGCAAAACAGGCAGAGGCAGATATTCAGAAAGCTGCTTCCCAATTAAAATTGTTTAAAATAGTTGGGTTCCCATGCTTACATCTCCTAGACTTTAATGATATTTCTTTCAGGCATCAGGCAACTGAAGTAGCGTTGAGAAGGAATGTCCCCAAAAAGAAATTATTCTTCAACACACATCTTTTCCTGATTTCTGTCTAAAACAAGATGAACATACTCTCTTCCTAGTTCACCTTGTAGCCTAAAAAGTCCCACAGGAACAAAATGCTGCTTTCACTGAGCAGGAACAGGGGAAACAAGGTAAAAACAAAAGCACAGGATCACATCACTTTTTTATAGCACAAAAGCACCAGGAGTATTCCCAGAGCCACTCACCAAACCAGCAGTAAGTGAAGGAGCAGACTGTCCCAGAGACTGATTTCTCATGCGGACCAGGTTGGAGGTATCTCCAGGAGGCTGCCACAGCGTCTGGCCCACTCCACTGTGGACACTATTTGATAAGGGAAGTAGCTGTTTTCCTTTAAAAATAAAATCAAAATAAAATCAGCTTGTTTCTAAACAAGTCTGCAAGTTGAAGTACAAAACTGAGAACAAATACTGCATGTGCAGAAAAAGCATTTAATAAAAAGAGCTATTTCAAGATTTTGGTAGGTTAAAACTTGTAAGAGCACCTTACCAGTAAATTCATTATGTTTGATAACTAACAGTTTCCAAAAAAATCTACTTTACATTATGAGATAATGGTGAAATCCAAATACCTTGTAAAAACAGACTGCTTATCACTTTATAAATTTCCATATTCCACTCACCTTAAAAAGGAAACAATATTTCCTGCCCTAAAAGAAGGCAAGATCTCTTTAGTATAATTTTAAAAATTATTATTTTGTAAATGCATTCCTAACTGTAAAATATTGTCTCCTCTAAATAGCTTGGTCATCTGGACATCCCCACTTTCTCCTACCACTGGAACACTGAGGACTGCATTTCACACAGCTGTAACATAATATAATATAGTGTATGTTTAAATATTGTCTTGATTTGAACAAGATGGATGGATATTTTTTGCTCAATACATATTTTCTAGTCAATGCAACACTTGTTTTTGAAAAATATCAAGCAGTAAATTTCCGCAATGAGAAAGAACCAAAGTCAAAGTAGGTCATATTTTGACTCCACAGAGCTTGACAGCTTCCTTTTATGTACAATGTCATCCACAAAGAAAAAAGAGAAGATATTTCTGTGGTTAAAAACACATAAGTGAAGAAGTCTGTGAACCTGGGTTCAATTATTAGCTTCCAGATGATTTACCCTGTAAGTTTGGTCAGTCAAGCCCTGTACTTCAATTTCCCCATTGCAAAATTGTAGTGGATAATACATCATTTCCTTAAAATTAGGACTATGGGACTAAGTAACACACCCCCTTCCAAGCATAGTAAAGACTCTTGCATTCAGTGGATTACTCCATGCTCAGGAATCACAGAAGACTGAGACATTTAGTGCAGTAAGTAGCAGGAAGGCTACACCTTTAATCACAAATATGCCACAGAAATAGACTTGTTCTCTCAGAGGCAGAAAGGTGTTTACAAATTCAACTGTACCTTAGAACTAGACGTGAATTATTACATTCATTCCACAACAGTGGCTGCAATATTTGAAAGACTGTCATATAATATGACCAGCTGTGATGCTGGGGGGAAAGTGTGGAGTGGAAGTGGTGTGGGTTTTTTTCTTTTTTTAACATGTTAACAATAATTTTCTGTGATAGTTAGAGGCAATGGGCCAAGTATACACCAATAGAATGAGTCAAAGTGTATGAGAGATGAGCAGGCTCAGCTTTGTCAAGTAAACAGAGACAACATATTAGTACCCTCTTCCTAGTCCCACTCAAGCTGCTTACAGCTGTGGACATGATTTTCATGGCTTGATCATTTTCAAGATAATGTATAAATACAACAACTCATCTGCAGAGACCTAAAACTAGAAATGTACGTTGCTGTATTTATCTCTAATACAACACTAACAAAGATATGCTGGAATAGCAAGCCAAATAATATAATTATCTAACAGTGTAAAATACCCATGCTTGAGGACAACAATAACTTTATTTAAGTCCCTGTAAGATATAGTTATCAATATTTCCTTTCAGTTCCATAAAACCTGAATCCAGGAGGGCAGAATTCCTTCAAGAGCCAACTCTCAGCCAATCAGTTGGCATGCAGTCATCTGCACTCACCAAAATTATTTGATTCTGTGGCAAAAATTAGCAGGAATCATTTTGAGCATGGAAAGCCTTTCCCTGTCATGCCTCAAGTTCTACACACATTCCAAACACCCACACTGAAAATATACATCTAAAGCTGTACATTTTCTCTATCCAGTTGGGTCAGACTGATCTTTCTGGGGCTCTTTACTCCTTCCCAAGTCAGGTATAGAAGATAGGAAAGTAATTAAGATGAATCAACAGGTTCTGGAGAATACAGAATTTCTTGCTCTGATATTACAATCTCCAAACAGAAAAATTGTTTTGAAAAGAGAACAGACCTTCCAGTGTTCCTGCTTCCTCCTATTTACTTTGCTTTCTTCTACTAAAGGAAAAAAAAAAAAGCTACAGTACTGACTTAGGCCATTGAAGTCAGTCAACAGCTGTGTGGTTCATAAAGTTCTGTTCTCCTCTAGTGATTAACCTTCTTTGGAAAACAAACTTACACATGTACAAAACATTATGCATGCTTCCATTTTTCAAAAACTATCCACTTACTACAAACAAAACACTAAGGAAAGGCCAAGCCAAAATAAAATATACATACTTTACTGCTTATTTATTTCTATTACACCTAACACCTCAGAAATGAAAATATTTATCTTCCTCTGATAAAAGAAGAGGGACTAGGACTGGATGTATTTTCACAATCATATAAATCAAAAAAGGTGGTTTCACCTGCTTCCTCTTTCCCTCTCACTGAGAATTTTCAACTCTTCCAGTTCTTGCAATAACATGCAAATAGGCAAGCAGCCTAATTAGGGAGGAAATGGGCTGCAACTTAACCCTACAGAATAACAGTGGCATTCAGGCATATCAGCTCTTTCATTCTAGACTGATCATGCAGCTCTCTGTGCTCTATTCCAGCACCACAGACTCTGATATCAGTTTTAAACAGTTGTGAAACCATACCCTAGCCCACTAACAAAGTCTCTGAAAAAAAAAGAAAACTACTGAACTTGGTCCATTTTTGGGTAGTTACTTGTCTATGCTTGCTCCAATGATTCTACAGCTGACAAACTAAATTCAATTACAAGGCTGAATATCATGCTCACAAGAAAAAACAAATTTTACACAAACTAAAAAAGATCAAGTTAGTAAGCAAGATTTTTACTTTGAATCACAATTGACTACAGTGCTTTTGAAGCAAAAAAAACCTAAACAGTAATTCAAACATGATATAAAAAGTCAGTTTTCCAGTAAGAAACAAAAGGCCAAAGTGAGCAAGCTTACAGTCAGTGCTGATGTTAGAAGGGGTAAGAATACACCAATGTGTCACCTAAAGTTTGACAACTCCAGTTTTTAGCTCTGCATATTAAATCTTAGCTTCTAACTTTTCACTCTGGGCAATATACTAAATTTCACTCTAGTTTCTACTGATGTTTCTTTTTGCATCTTTCTCTTACATAAAAGTTTGTATGCCCTGCCAACAAAGGTCACCTTACCAGTGGCTTACCGGTATCTTTTATTATGACTGTTATGCCAACAATGCTGCATCTTTAATACTAACCAAGTGTCATACTCTACAAAATGGCATACCTGACAAAGAACTTGCCAAGCTACCTCTTCGTAGCTTGCAGTCATCTTGACTTAGCTGCCGGTGGAGCTTGGTTTTCCCAGCAGATGAAAAGATGTCAGGATTGCTGAGTTTCCTGCAACGCAGTGGAGTGGACTCGGTTATCATCTCCTGGAGGAAGAAAAACATGCAAAGCTTTATTAATGCCAGCCAAGTACCCCCTGTCTGCAACATGCAATCTCCAAAGTATAAAGGAGACTGTTGAAAAAAATACAAAGAAACATACCCCACCAAAAAAAAAAAAAAAAAAAAAAAAGAACCAAAACAACAACTTTTAACATTGTAAATCCTCCTCTTTGGTGCCCCATAGCTGCACAGAAAGCACATCACAAGGTCCCTGTCAACTCTGGTCCTTGAACACCACTGCTGCAAGAAATACCATTAATAATAGTCAGAAAAACATAATTATGCTACAGCAGTTCTTTTCTCTTACAGTATTTAGGAGAAAATAGTACTGAAAAAACAAGCTCTGCTTTGATTAAAGCTATTTCCTGCTAAAGCAAAAGTACTTTCTCCAATCTTCTTCAATCTTTCTTCCATTCAGCCTATGAGTAATATACCTATAAAGAAACTGTTGCAATGTCTATTGCAACCCAAAACTCCTATTATAAGTTACAGCTCTACCAAGACCATATGCATAACTAAATAATAACTAGGATAACGATCAGCCTTTGTGTCATGTCTTTGTTATTACTACAAACAAAATTAGACATGTATTTGTCAGAAACACTCCCACACGTGAATTCCTTTCACAGCATACAGCAAAATTTCAGCCAAAATAACATAGGCAGAGCAGTGTCAAGCAAAGCCACTTGTTAGTGCTTTCCTCATGCTTTTCATTGCTCTGGAGGTGTCAAACTCTCATTCCACACCCAAAGAAGAACAACAAGCTTTGCTATCAGACATGGATTTGAAGATGTGACACTTTTCATTATAGCCCATATAGATGAACTTTTCAAGTTCTCCCTTCTCTGCAGTGTGAAACACTCCACTTGTTTTAATGGACTCTTCCATTTTATTTCAAATGCATCTCATTAGCTATACAGCACTTCAAGCCATGCTTATCCTCATAAAAATCTCATCTGAGGCAGAATAAAACTTTCCCTGTGTGATACATGACCACATGACTGAACATAGTTTTAAATTATGTTTAAATCAAAAACTAGTTTACCAGTTATGGTTTTTAATTAAAATCTGCAGATTCAAATCAAAATCTATTTCTAAAGTCATTAATTCAAATATATTCAGTCTACAGTGTTATGCCTCAAACTGTCAAATCCAAACCAGGAGTACACACTTTAAAAATCTCAAGAGGAACGGAGGAGATGGGAAAAAGATTAATAAAATAGATTTATATATTAAAAAAATTATTTGGGATTTGAAATAGAATTCTCATTTAGCTCTGAGTCATTCATTCACAACCTTTCTTAGAGCCCATGTCCTTCTAATCATGAAATCTTTTGGCACCTCATAATACTGAATAACTTTATTACTGTTTGAGGGACAGCAACGCCGTGCTCCAACATCAGCCTCAGTGGTGCACCTTTCCCAGGCTGCTCTGGATACAATTTCTTCCCTGGTTCTGGTCAGACTTTCAGTCACCACAGTGCCTAAACCAGATCACCAGAGACAGCTGGGTACCAGAGCAGGTCAGCCCACTTGCCCAGCTCACACAGCTGCAAACAGTTGTGTTGGTGCAAGAGTGGGGAGGAATAGAGAAAACTACTCAGCTGAAAAACTATTTAGATCTTATATTCCTTGTGCACATCTTGGCACAAAGAGCATCACATTTTCATTTGTCTCTGAGCTTCCCCACAAAGTCCTAAAGTCCTTCGTTTGCAGCAGCCTGTACACTTCTCCTTTTCTGTCACTTAGAGAGCTGAAACAACATCTACCTGTCTCTCTGTACTTGGGAGTAAGCTGATTAACATGAAATTGCAGCATTAGCAGTCCCCAGCACAGGGGACTCTGAAAGCTGCAGAGGCCAAGGGCAGGGAGTCTGCTGTTTCCATCCAGGATGGCAGAACATGGTTGTATTTGTGTAAGTCAATGTACAGAAACATGCACAGACACTTTCAATAAGGCCTGTCCTATGCCTACAATGTCTGAAATCTGGCACGTTTACCATCTGTGACAGTCTGAAATTATCGCAATTCAAAACAAACTAAAAAAAAAAACAAACCCCTATGAATACAGGCATTCCAGCTTACAAACTACTTAAGAACTTCATCCAGCCTACCCTCTCACCTCCCTTATGCTTCAATTCCAAATATTCCCAGTATCCTTCAGGATGCAGCTACTTCCCTGAAACTAGTCATGTGTTGATGTGTTGAAAGGCCCCGTGCATTTCAGCAGCAGTTAAAATGTCAAAGACTAACTTAAAGTGAATTGTTCTAACTGGGACTTCTTTGTTCAAAGTTTTGGGGGTGTTTGTTGGTGTTTTGGAGGTTTCACTTGGTTTGTTGTTTTGTTTTTTCCCCTGCAGGTGCATACTCCCCTCCCCTTCAACACACACACGCACCTCTCGCCAATCGTTCTCAGTGAACTGCAGCTAAATAAGAACATTCTCTCACTTGGGACACCAGGCAAGAAAAGGCACCGAAGTCAGAAACAAAACTACTCTAAGTTTATGCTACAAGCAACTTCTGTGTTTTACATCTCTCTTTCTCCACAAGATACAGACAATGCTTACCAGGCAAAGCACGTGCACACTTTCCTACCCTTCCCCTTATCCCTCTATGTACAGCCTCTTTTTATTGGCAAAAATAATTACAAATTCTTAATGCGTCTTCTTGAGTTACAGTACACAAGTCTTGTAGATCTGATAATATCTAAATCAAAGCTCCCAGCTGAAGGGCACACCTACTCCTACCACAGTATCTGATCAGCTACAGCACCCTGCCTACACGCACCTTTGAGGTCAGCCCAGTGGCATAAGCCACTTTTCAAAAAGCCATTCCCTGTGACAGCTGTCCCCTGGTTCAGCTTTCCACCAGAACGTCTACTAGAGATAAGAAAGGAATAGCAGAAAGGTAAAAACAGCTTTCCACACTCACCGAAGAATCCAGGTTGTTTTCTAGAAATGAAGGACTTGGTACATACTACATATGGAAACCTCTTCATGAATCCTTTTCTTGTTAAAGCACATTAAACACTGGGCAATATTCAGAAGACTACATAAGTGTTAAATGTCTGGAGGAAAAGGCCTCCAATCACATTCTGCTGGTTTATATAGTGTTAAGTCACTTTTCAAATAGATATTTTACAAGCTCTTTTTAAAAGTGCACTGTTCTGAGACGTCCTATTATGTTTTAAAAAATGCTAAGTGCAACACAGCCAATTTAAAATTTCATTTTCTAAGAGCTGTGCCCATATTGTGTCAGCAAAACAATGAAGAGGGAAAGTTTTAGCTTGATAACAATAGAGCTGTCTTCCATAAGACTGCAATTTATTTCATTCATCCATCAAAACCCTGCTTTGATATTGCAGATCACAGATGAGCTGCATGAAAATAGCAGTAGATCACATTACCACTCTCAAACAAGGAAGGAAAAAACTAAAGGAAGAGATCTTTCCCTGTCCTTGCCCCAAAGCAATGCATACAAAGAACACAAAAATCTTACACAACATTCCAAATTGATGAATAAAGAAACTCTTTGCAGTGATAGAACAGAATTTTGCTTACATGCTTTCAAACTACTAAATTAATCTATCAGAGCAAGTGGTTGAAGAATAGATTACATCGAACAAACTGCCGTAATTTTAAGGACTCCACTTTCACTTTTCTAAAGAAAGAAATGTTACAGTCCTAAAGATGAAAGCATTAGTAAGCATGTAACACGTTGCTCACACCGTGTGAAAAGGAGTGGAAGCCTCTCTCCATTCATTTCTTTTCAAAGGTGATAAAGAACTTCATTTACTTTCAGCCTGTGGCTTTGACCACAAGCTAAAAATCAGATTCAAACAGCCAGCTGATTCCTGCAAAGCTTAGGGCTGAAGATAAAAGCATCACCTAATCTTGATTTGCTAGGCAAAGATTATTGCTATCACTCTGTATGTACAAAGGTACACGAAAGTTTGCTCAAATAACTTGAAATAGCAGGATATTAAGAAGAATGGCCAAAGCCTTTCTTGACTATCAAAAGGCTCTAAATTTCTCAGCTCAGTCACTTACCACACTTGCACAGAAAAAGCACTAAAAGAGTTCTGATACTGGAATAACACCTAAGTCTGTTCCTCTTGCCTGAAATCTCACAGTGGGGTTGTCACACTCAGCTGGATGGGAGAATCAGATTGTCACAGGGGATGCAGACAAAATGACAAGAAGCCAAACGTGCTTCTCTATTTGCCTGATCACTATATCCCCTGTTAAAATCCTGATCTGGTCATTTCAGAACACAGCTACAAGGATCCTTCTCAGCCCTCATTGCACAGGAAGAGTTCCAAGCAACTAAAGCAGGAAATAAAACAAGCACGTAAACCACTGCAAGGATTGTCAGAAGCTCTTTTGTTTAACCACTGTTCATTTAATGGTGCTGCAAGAGAGCAGCACAGGGCTTTATTCTCCAAAAGGCAGGTGAATAATGCAAGTGTGCATTTGTGTTTAATTCAACTGCCAGGTGAAGCATCACACAATCAGCGAGATTCATACATCAGCATCAAACTAATGCTGGGATAAAACTTCTCAAGCCCTGTTTTTATAGCCTATATTTAAGAAGTAACAGATCATGCAAAGGACACTTCCTTGCATGTAACTGTGTTATAATTAAATCAAACACAAACTGCTTCACAATCTCTACAAGCAAAAGCACTCAATTGTAACTGACAAATATTCAAGGCTGCAGGTCAAAATATGTGAAACTGTTAGCCAGGGGGTGGAGAATCTACACAAAAGTTTTCTATGAACAGGAAATCCATTAGTAAGAAAAATGAGAAACCTTTTTTATGAAGCCTAATGAGCCTAACAACCTTAGGTCGTGAATCTTAGCAAACTGTTGGAAGGAAGAATGAAAATTTAGCTACAATAAACTGGCCAAGAATTCACTGTTATTAGCCCATCTTTTAAGGAATATAAATGATGAGCAAAGTAAATTGAGGGTAACTTGATACTTTCTGAATTTTTTGAAAGGACCAAAAATAGTCAACATTGAAAGATGCATTTGCTATTTTTTAACACAGTACTGTTTGTCCTTTAAAAGATAAAAGCTTATTGTGTCAGGGCTGTGTGCATATCTGAGCAGCATTCTTTTTCTTCTCTGCCTTTCCTCATCATTTTATATAATCTGTGTGCATACCCTTAATGAAAGATAAATCTGATCCTGTCATTAGGCCTGCTCTAATATACTCTAAATACACTGAAAATTAAAGGCCTAGATAACAGATCACAGACCAACTATCTATCTATATAAGTAGCAATTAGTGCAATGAATAATAGTATTTATGCTCTAGTATTTAGCACTGAAATTTGCCTTAACTTTCTAGTCTGGACATTACACAGTGAGAGGAGAGGGCCAGCAGTTTACCAGGAAGCTGGGGTGAGCCCACATGTGACCAAAATTGTAGGTTAAATAAGAATTTGCAACTAAGTCTCTTTTTAACTGTATCTGCTTAACTCATGTACTCAGGGTGCCAACAGCACCCTGAAAAATGTCAGAGACAGCAGAATCAAGGAAAATTACAGTAAATCAACATAGCTTCTTAGGGGCTATAATATATAGGTTTACAACATCAACAACAGAGAAAAGCTTTACAGAATGTATTGCATTATATAAAAGTGTCAGTATTTAAAGACAGAAGAGAGTCCTACACTATTTTTCTCTGTAGTAGATTTATTTGAAGAACTTTGCAATAAATTCTAACATTCCTACAACAGTAATTATATAGACTGAACTTAGTGTCAATATTAAGTTTTCAAAAAGACTGCAAAGCCAAGTGTTATTTGCCACAGTGATGTTTTTAACACATCATGCACACATTTGCCATTCTGAATACCTACCGCTTCCTCTGCACACTCATCTGCAGTTATACCACAGATGACAGAAATTACAAACTCAAAACTTCATGTTAAAAAAAATCCCAGTGTTAAAACCAAATAAACAAGGAAAAAAAAAAAGGAACACTCCCTAAAAGACCCAGTATCAAAAGCCCATACTATCAGATACACCCTCCTTAACTTCTTCAATGAGATTTCTTTTCCTGTTAACTCTTCAGGAGTTACATGTTTGACTAGAACGAATTAAACAAAGATTTAATGTTTCATCAGAGAAGTTAGTGCTGTTAACTTTGTTGTGAAGAGTCCCAGCTGCAGGATCACATGAAAAAGCTTGTTAAAAAGAAAAGGTAAATATTTATAACTGTGTACATTATTGGCCCCTTTCTGAGGCCCACTGAGATGCAGAATTGTTTTATCCCTAATGGAACCACAGTCTAGAAGACAAGGTAATTGATGATTAAATTATATCAGCTCGAATGTTTTGGTCCTTACACAAAAACACAAACGGCTTAAACAAAGTATTCAACCCTACTTCAAGATCTCCCTAACATCCAAAAGGGAAGAGTAATTCTTGAATTCAGCTTGTAAATGCCTGAAGCCAAATGAATTTCATCATGGGAATAAAAAGAAACAGAGCCTCTAAAGTCTGTATCAGACTTCACAGGGGCTCAAAGAAACCACTATCAATCTATCAAGACTCCAAACCCCACACCACGCTCAGTAGCTGCACTTACAACAAAACCAGTCTGAACAAAGACTGAGCATTAAAGGCCACATCATTCCTTTATCATTGCTCTTCTACCATGAGTATTGCAAACATTAAAAGGTTGTGTAGAGGAGGGAAATTAACTCCTGGCCAGATAAAACAAAACAACTCTATCATTCATCATCCTTATTCATACGCTGTAAGGATTAAAAGAAATATGACCCCACCAAAAAAGGGATTTGTAATAAAATTTGATTTTATAAGACATCAAAACACCTTCTCTCTGAAGACTTTCTTTCAATAGACTCAAAAGATGTGTCAAGCATCTGATGAGTTCCAACATCACTGACTGGGATTACTGCAAGTTCTCTTGAGCATCCTGTGTGTTATCAAATTTATCTCATTTGTCTTCTCTATTCTTATCTATTAGGTTTTACATGGTTAAATAGACATGCATGTTTAGATTTGCTGAAGACCCTAATCCACAGTATTAGCAAACCAAACTTTTCTTGTTTGTCAGTTCCCCTCAGATTTATTCTGATATTTATTACACAGAAAACACTGAACTTAACCCCTCTTAGCACAGCTAGGCTGTGAGTCAGACTAGAATGGGAACTGCTCATGGGACCAGGCCAGCAGCAGGAAGAGCTGCACTTTCATCAATGCAGGCAAAGCAACCTATGATTTCTTACTGGCTATAAAAAGGAGACTTACCAGAGGATTCTGCAGGGCACCTTCATTCCCTGCAACACTGATGCTCACTTTGGAGATTTAAGATCTCTAACTACATTGATTTATGTGCACATGACATTGTCTCATTGTCTCGTTCACAGGGAAAGAACAAACCAACATAAAAAACCTACCTATAACTGTGTAAACTCTGTTTAAAGCCCATTAAAATGTTACAATCTAATTAATTTTTATTTGAAATGTAAACTCCCTGGTTTTTTAGGAACAGAGATTAACAAAACCTAGCGGTAAATATTACGTTCATTCAATTTACACAAACAAACAATTGCTTCATAGCAATAGAACCAGGAAGAATGTGTCATCTGATTTTATAAATTTCAGACTGGAACCTCCAGGTTGACCTGGAAAACCTAACAGATGTTATCTGTATTAATATTTGATTCTTGACAAAAAACGACATAGACTTTTCTATGTCTAAGGCACAAATATCTTAAATTAAAATACTAGCTGAAAATACAAAGTTTGACAAGTGAACAATAACAATGTATTAAAATGTGTCTGCTGTATAAAAATTAATTATTTACTAATAATACAGAGTTTGAATCTTGTTTTGCAAAAGGCAATTTCCCAAGCAAAATGTTAAAGTTCATTAAGTTTGAAGTACAAGCTCTTATAAAAGTATTTATTGGTCCAGTATGAGATATTGCCCTTTAAAAACTGTCCCAAGACTAAGGAGGCCAGAGGAAAGAAGCCCATGCCCAACTGCTATTCCAAAGCTTATTTGAAATGAAGCTGCTTACAAAGAAAATATAAAAACAACTCATAAACTGAACTTTGGTGGAGAATCACTCAGGTGAGCTCAAGGGGGTTTTCTAATCAGACATTGAATGGCTACTTACAATGGGTAATACAATTTTAAGACTTGATCATAACTCTCAAAGCTCACTTGAATAACAAATATTGCACAAAGCAAAGTATGAAACCAGAAAACACAACAGGAATCCACTTTAGCTACACTAATTTTTTTGCCCAGGATTCTTTTATAGATCACAGATATGACCTGAATAGTAGCAGTGCAAAACAAAATACAACAAAAACCAATAGACTGCTAACAGTTTAAACACTACTTGTTCATATATGTGACAAAGAAAGACCAACATACAATTTAATTTGGTGTTATCATCACTGAGGAGGATCTCTATTTGGAGCATGAAAAAAATTTTTTTTTTGTGAAGTTCCAATTCTTTGGCATCAGTATTTTTGTTTCCATTAAACATCTGCAACCTTCTCACTTCCTACCACAAATGAGATAAGCAGATCGATTCAGAGCCAAAAATAAGAAGCACTTGTGTGAGGTTTTTCCTGAGAACAAATTTTCCCTGAAGTTTACCAGCAGATCTACATGCACAGAACAGGAAAAAAATTATCAATTTATAATGAACTAAATAAAATTACCAGTGGCTTTAGACCTAAACAAAACTAAGTCAACCCTTGAACACACAGTAAGTGCTTAGTTCTCAGCTTCTCTTAACAGAAATCTCATTAAATGGCAAAGATAAGCTAATTCACAATTCTTATCAATGTCTGCACAAAGAAATGGAGACTCTATAATCTGCACAAAAGCTTCTCCTCACCAAGCAGGGTAATACAGTTCCATCACAAAGGAACAAAAGCCAAATTTTTTTTCAAGGACAAGACTTAGTTCTTCCCTTCTGCCTGAGAACAGAAACAATGCCCAGTGTTAGGTTTATGAACAGCACCATGCCTTGAGCTCAAACAAAGACTGGAGTCAGCAGACACTTCTAAAGTGTGCTAAACTGGCAAAACAACCCTGGAAACAGTTTCTCTTCTGTCCTAAAAACAGAGATTAATGTAAATGTCAAAGAATATACAAATAATTAAAGTAATGAATAATTTAGCTTTCAGGGTCATATTTTTGCCACCTTCATACTGCACAGGTGCAATTTAAGTCAATTAATAAAGACATAGTTGCTACTAATATGTCACTGCATTCATCTATGCCTGGATATTTAAATATCTAAATGTCTTCAGTCACTGCAGTAAGGAGAACTCATTTATAAGCTTTCCTCTAAAAGAGTGATTATAATTTATTCATTTGTTCTCTGATCTTCTCGTGCTGTCCAGAACACTTGACATCAGTTCTGACTTGATTCTCTCATTTTCTTCTAAAGGTCTTTACTAAGGCTCCATTTTAAAACGTTATTTTTATGATAATAAAATGCTTGTAAATACACCTAATATTGAATGTTGTGATTTTAGCAACTAATAAACCTGTTTCAATTACTAGGCATTCAATTTGTAAGATGGTATTTCCTTGCTCTGGGGCATTATAAAAGCTCCTTTACAATTAAACTGGATCATGATACAGTCATGAGAGCTGCTGCTAGTCCTCAGTGAACAGAGGACACAGCTACCAGATAAACAGAATGAACATCAAAGAAACATTGCTAGACATGAAATCATTTCACTGTCAGTGCATTTTTTCCAAGTAGCACCCCACACTGACATTATACACTCTTGTCCAGTTTTTTCTTTCCTAGAGTTTAACACTTTGCTTGCATTAGTGAAGTTGCATTCTCTGAAAGCTGCATAGAAGACAAATGTAGTTTTGTCATTTGTGTACTCATTTCATAATGACAAATGGTGTTTTAAGAATGCAGAGAACACAATTTGATGATTCTGAGCTGTGTGCCCTTCAATGCAGAGAGAAGCAAATCTCCAGCTTAGCATCTGGGATATCTGGAAATCATAGAATCATGTACTGTTTTTGGTTAGAAGAGATCTTTAAAGATCATCTTGTTCCAACACCACTGCCATGGGCAAGGATACCTATCACTACACCAGGCTGTTTAAAGTCCCCTCCAACCTGCTCTTGAACCCCTGCAGACATGGGGCACCCACCACCTCTCTCAGCAACCTACTCCAGGGTATCACCACAGTCTTTGTAAAAAATTCTTCTTATATCTAATCTAAATCAACCCTCCTTCAGTTTAAAACCATCACCCCTTGTTCTGTCCCAAGAGGCTCCACCAAAAGAACTCTGCACAGGCAGACAGCCTTCCTGGAAATATGGAACTAGGCTTAAACCATTTGCAGAGTCTAACTCAGGTGTTTGTGCAGTCTTTCTGCATGTATGACCCTGAGTGGGATGAAATCAACCTACAGAGGCAGCAGCACTAACTTCCCATCACACATAGTAACAGAAAGGCATATAAGAAAACTAATATATGCAAAAATTAGGGGCTTTTAAATCATTATTGAGCTCAAAGCATGACAGCTGTATTTCCAAAGGATAAAAGGAAGACAGGCTTGAGCATCAATTAATCAATCTGACAAGTACTGCATTTCATAGAAGTCTTCAAGCTTCCTGAAATGTTTTCTCAAGTTTTCATCCCACAGACTGAATCCCCCTCACTCCTTGGTGGATGTACCTTTTCCACTTAGTTTCTGTTTGTCCGGATTAACAAAGCACAACAAAGTGTCTCGAGTTTGGGTCTAAATGCACACATAATTTAGTCTTCAGCAAAACTGCCTGCTGAATGCTGCAGGTCAGCATTTATTTACCACTGTAACCTTTCTGTATGTCTCTTCCTTCCTGAAAGACGATCTGCCCTGTGAACTCTTCCATCAAATCCCACAGGGGAAATTCAACAGGGATGGCAGGACCTACACAATCTATTACTGGGTTTTAATCCTCTTGTGCTAGCAGCTAACATACCCAAGTGATAAACACACACAGTGTATATCCAGCAATTTCCACAAGCCAGCTCACAGCCACTGCAAGAAGTTAGGACCAGCTGAATGAGTCCCTTAGAAGCAAAAACTTCACTGGAAATCTGTCCTGAATGGATTGCTGGGTGTTTGGACAATGAGCAGATAATGGAAGGTGCATTCTAGAAGTGCACTGAAAATCAGCTTCTTATTGTAACTCTTGTTAAGTATTTTTAGCATTAGCTGAATTAGCTGATTTGTCAAACACCTACAAGAGTTTCAGAACACAGCATGACTCAGTAAATTCAAGACAAAAATTTGCCAAGTATCAATCAATTAACTCATCACCTTATTTTGGCTACAAACAGCTGAGAATGTTTATGGTGGATTACTTCTCACACCTTAAAACAAAAATCATCAGAGAAAGTCTTTCTATATAGACAGCTCATGAAGACGTGTCTGGACTGAAACAAAATCAGAAATTACACTTCAAAAATTCTTACACTCCCCAGAGTCCACCCTCAACAATGCCATCTGCTTCTGGAAATTTAAACATGCACATAGAATGTTTTGAATTTCTGTCTTACTTTTACATTCATAAAAATCCAGACCAACTAAAAGGTTTTAAAACATGTTTTATTGGTAGAAATGTTTACTATATGTATAACAAAAAGTGAAAATATATATGATTCAACTCCAATAGCAAAGACAGTATTTTTTTTTCTGGAAAGAAACACAGCATCATCCTGTTTTCCACATACATAATAGATTCCATTAACACTAGAGCAATTTCAAATAGCAAAAAAATTAGAAGCTACGCTTCCAAATTATTGCAAGACTAGGCCATCAGTCTTGAACCTCTTCCCTCACTGCACTGTAACATGTATTTCTAACAGAACATTTGAAAATAACTTCTGACAGATTACTAGATTTAGGATTTGTGGGACATAACTGTAAATTAAATAAAAAACTCAAAAGACACAGCTTAGAGGAAGAGCAAATTAAAAAGTTCTAAATCTGGTTTCAAAGGTAGTTTTTTCAATGTCCATGTTTCTTCCTTCAAAGAGCAGCATTTTCACCAGGCTTCAAACAGTACTATTTCACTACAGAAATACACTAACCACAGCACATCATTATTTGATGTGGAAATAAAATCACTGAGATTCTATATGACTTGCCCATTTATCTATTGTGGTTCCTGAGGAACAAAGTCTTGCTGAGGGATAAAGCATTTCGGTTCAGTCTCAAATAGTTCACCAGCTTGGTGGTCTTCACTGCTTCATGCTACTCAGCTTCCATGAATAGGAATGAAATAAAATTAAGTAAATGTCTATCATCATATCTACAAAAATCCACTGCCTTTCTTATAGCACAAAAGCTATGTTGGCTTATGACAAGCAGCATGGGCAACAAAAAATATCAGAGAAAAATAAAGAATTGCCCCTTCTAAAGACTCTTAAGAACTACCTTGACAGGCAGGACAACATTTACACTGTGCTGCAAGAAGGCAGGTGAGCTTGCTCAAGAAGTCAACTGCTAGGTGTAAAGTCACACATACCCATTCCTCCAACACTATAACACTTGGATATGTTACTTGGTTTCCCAAAGCCTCCAGTCAGGAATATATCCAAAATCTTTGAATGCTTTGCAACTGCCTAATCCTAGCCTTGGACAGCACCCCACTGTTATTCTCAAGTGCTCTGTAACAAACAGTAAGTAGCACCAGCCTTCCCCTTAAGGCTAATAATTTTTCTAAAGAAAAGCTGTGCCACCCCAAACCCAGGCACTTCTGACAGAAGAATTCTCTTGGCTTCTTCACTTCTATTCTGCTTTTGCAAAGAAATGCAGTGTACTGCATCTTCCCACTGCCTGCTTAGCTATTCTATATTCAATATATGAAATTAATGTGGCTAATACAATATTTGCTCTTACTCTTCACTTGTGACAGGAAATCAAAGTCTCACATGGGCAAGCTGAATCATCTAAGCTGCTGATGCAATGTCTACCTAGTTATTGATTTACATAACAGAAATTTGTCCATTAATACTCATCTTTGAGAGAAGTGATGATTCCATTTTCTCAGGCCAGAGAAGTGCCATCAGCCCTCTGGTGCCACGCTGCTCTTACCCACTGCAGAACTGGTCACTTAATTCCACATCCCTTTGTCTGCATCTGGATTTATCTTTGGGCTCAATTCTGTTATTATCCAATAAGCACATTACAGAATTGATCCGTTGATTCTATTCCCCTTTGCCTGCTTTTAGATGATTCTTTCCCTCAGTCACTTTTTCAGCACCCCACATTTTTAAACATTAGTATGAACACACAAGTGAACTCAGATGAAGAGCTTGCCAGGAGCTGCCATCTCTGTTTGATGAGGACACAGAAAGGCAAAACTACAGCTAATGAAGAAGTCAGGCAGAAGCAGCTCTGGCATCAACAAGAATCAGCTTATGGCAGGCAGTGAGACACACCTATGGGGCACTGCCAGGTTTGTTCTTTCTGGTTTCTTCTCCTGCTTCCTCAGAAAAAGGACAGAGAAGAAAACAAAGACAGAACCACGAGTGTCACAAGAGAACAACTGATTCCTCCGCAGCTACACCCTGGCTGCTTCACTGACTTCATTTCTCCATTGAAAAGGGAATAAACTTCAGAAAATAAAGTCTGAGGATAAGTAAGAATGCCTGCCAGCTAACCATGCACTCTGGACTTCTAACCATATTAGAAGCTCCACAGGCTAGAATTGTGCTTTTTATTGGAAACAGCACTTTTTTTTTTTGCTTTCTTCCTACCATAAAAAAGAGACAGCAACAAAGGAAGATGGGGAAAGGAAGTTTGAAGTCTGCAAACACTAACTGAATTTTTAGTGGCAAGCTCCAATCACAACTTGCAACTCAGGAGTCTTTACCTATGTCCTCTTTAGGAACTTCCTTTAGCTCCCTTGACCAAAGAGACACAAGTCAGAACTACCCTAAAATCAATCCTAAACAACAATGTCACAGAACAGGTAGCAGTAACCATTTATATAAACAGATGGTTCCTGATCTTCTAGAAGGCAGTAGCACTCCATCCCTCCTTTAATAAAAAGGGGCAATGATGTTTTACAGAACATATTTGGCTATGATTAAGCTATGCTTGCTTTTATAGAATATGTAATGTGAATAGTAAAAACTACACTTGATTGCAAATGCAATCTGCATTGCTAGCACTAAGTCCATTTGATTCAGTTTATGTGCTTGAATTTTCAAAATAAACCTTCATTTTCTTCAGATTAAGTTTCATCCCAGCCTGTAGGTTTTGACATGAAGCTATAAAGAACAGCTTTGAGTGCTATGAGCTGTTACCCACAGGGTCCATGACTGGGGGAGCTGCAACAGAGCTGTGATCAACAACCTGAGAGTCAGAGCTGTAGAGAAAACTGAGAAGCAAAGTGCCAAATGAACTCCAAAAACTTTATTCTTCACTTGTCAATCAAAAGGGAAGAGTCATGGTAGAGATAACCAAAGAACACCAAACTGTTCTGCAGTCTACATACAGAGCTCATCACAACAGGGGTACTGCCTTTACTAGCACTGATGTCACCTAGAGGGAAAAGAAAAGAAAACACTTAGTATATTTGAAGTACAAAAGTTCTAATTAGGAAAAAAGAAAGATCTCTTCAGTTTCCAGGCTTGCCACGCAGCAAGGAAAGCATGGTAACAGCTCCTCTGCAGTTGTGGAGACAAAATAAATCTGAGTAGCACTCTGGGGTTTGGCCAGTTTCTCCCTGCTGGTCACTGACTGCTTTCCAAAAAAGAACAGGGTGAGAAGTCAGTGGAAAAGATCCTTTGCTATTCCTTCCAAGAAAAAAAAAAAAAGAATCCAAATATAAAGTCAACATGAAAGGACTAATAAGCCTTCTAACCTATCGTTTATAAGTAGTCTTGGACCAATTTGCATGATTTTACTCATAGATGGAGGAGAAATATCCACACATGCATAATGTTACAAAACCCTCTCTCATATGACACACCCAACTGTGGTAATGCAATCCCCAAAATTGCAAAAAGACAAGTACCCAAAAGTAGTGAAGGGGGAAGCCTGTCTGCGATCACACTATCTCGGGCTGCTGCCAGAATATTACCTGGGTTTGGCAAACACTTCAAGAACAATCAAGAGGGAAAAGCACAGAGTTCTAGAAGCAAAAGAACTCAGTGTCTTCTGTTCCAACCAGAGCTCAATTTTACATTTCAAATACTTCTACATGGAAAAGAGATCAGATAGTAGAGAATTTTTACTGCCTGTGCTAGCACAGGCATATTCCACAGCTGAAAGTTGGCCATTAGACAAAACAAGCGTTGAAGTAAGATGTCGTTTAGTTTTCTAACTGCAGGAATAATTAAACATTGGCAGAGCTTTCAGAAGAGGTGACAAACACACCATGATCTAATGCTAAGATAAGATCAGTTTCTAAGAGAGTTGTTTTAATTCATCTTTCAGGAAAGCTTCACAGACTGCACATGTGGGGAAATCACACTGGATAACCTCAGTGTTCCATTTTGGCTTTGGGACAGAAAGATCTACAAAGTTTCAAAGACAGGTGGGAAAAAAAGGATTATTTTTGTCACTCTCAGAAAGTTTGTAGCACTACAATTCCAAGAGACAGTCATTGTTAAATGAATTGATTGTAAGTCAGTTAGCTTGTTCAAAGCTCAGGACATACTTTGTGTCCAAGCAGAAATTACTAAACCTACTGTCTGAAGAACACACAGGATCTCCCTTCTGCAGGCAGGTCAAAATTTACAGCTGGAGGCAGCCCACTGCACTGACTGCCCTACAGAAAGAGCTCTCCAACACAAAACTAAGCTGGACTAAGGAGGTGTTTGGCCTTTCCCTGTACTATGTTTGCACTTTTCCTGCTGGCATCCTCCAAACATTTTCTATACAACAAACAGACACAGCAGGGAACCGTTCAGGTTTAGCAACATTTCAGTCCAGGTCTTCATGAGCAGCAACTGAGTTAAACTTTATACACAACAAATGGACCATCTACCCCAAAATCCTACCTCATCAACTGGCAGTTCCTCACCAGAGCCCTAGACTGCTTGTTGAGATTCTGCTACTATTTCCCCATTCATCTCTTATTAACTAACAAGGCACAAAGTCATGGAATCTACTCAAATCCTTCCCTGGTTACCCACAGCAAGAGTGGGAAGCTTGTCAGAAGTGAAGGGGTATGTTTCTGCTCCCTCACATCTCCAAGCAAGCATCCCTGGGTAGCACTCCCTAGCTCCCTGCATGCCTTTAGAGCAGAAAATGTCATTCAGTCATGCTCAGTGCTCAGTATTCTCTGTTTTTTCTCTCTGACTCTCAAAACCTCCATCCCACTAGACCTGCCACAATACTTCAGTTTTCTTCACATCTGTTTTATCACCCCTCTGCTTTTAGAAGAAGAACACATTTAGATTTGTTAGGGACACATTAGCTCCCACTCCTCGTGGAAAAAAAAAAATAACAAAGACATGCCATACAGACAAGTAAAAGCAAGCATCATGCATTTGCCCCATTCCAGTGTTCTCCTAGACTTTAGCTGATTTCAGGTGTTTTCCTCAGGTGAATCCAGCCTACCTATTAAATAATGTTCAGTCTTAATCGCCTCCTTTGCATCTATTACATCCCTTGGGGAAAAAAAAATAAAAAGTACACATATTACCTTGAGCATGAAGATCCACCTCTTGCAAAGCCTGAGTCATCACTTGATACCAGAGGATACAGTGAGTTGCTATTTGCTACCTAACCCCTGCAGACCAACCACAGTCTTGTATAATTCCATCACAAACCTCTTCTAGAAACAGAAGAATCCTTTCTATGAGGACTTTGTCTTCTACCTGAAGGGAAAAAATGCTAATAAAAGCAAATTTGACAAATATTGGCTATGATCCATGTCAAATCTTTCACTATAAATATCACTAAAACTAATTATGTCAGCATGATATGGAAACAGCCTAGTGCTTGAAATGTGCCTCTGCATGAGGGGGACTGTCATTCATAAACAACCATCACTTTCACCTCAACTTCCCATTTTTCTCCTTCAATGCAGTGAGCAATCATACAAAGATTAAACTGACCCTTTACAGAAATCCAAGTGGGCTGTGTTCGACAAAGATGCCCTCACTCAATGAAACTAAAATGTCACAGAGTAAGAAGGACAATTCAGTCATGAATTTATGACTGATAAACAGGAAGTTGGAGCAATTGGTCTTTTTCCCAAAAAAGAAGGATCACCAGTGGAGTCTCACAAGGATCTCTTCTGGGATCAACACCTTCCATATTTTAAAGCAAAATCTAGCAAAGAAGTTTGACACTTACGAGACAGAGTTTGCTGACAATGCTTAAAGTTATTGAAGATTGCAAAAGCAATGTCCAAAGATCTGAAGAAGACTTTAATCATACAGTTTAAGTGGGCTGTAAAATAGCAGGTAAATGTAAAATGATGCATAGTATTAAAAAAATATGTACACAATGACAAATTCTGAACATGTTATTATCACTTAAAAGAGTGACTGAAGTTATCACAGTTCCACAGAAGAGCCAACTCAATGCTTGAAGGTTGTCTAGAAAAAGCATGCAGAAGATTAGAGAATGAAACTTAATATGCCATGTAAGTTTACTGGGTGGCATATGCTGAAATACTGTAGCTGGTCCTGGTTATTGTAACTTGGATTCCTGCATCACTGTCTCCAATCAAGAACACACCTGCAAAAGGTGCAAAGAAGACCGCAAGGACAATGAAAGGGGCAGAGTAACTTCTTTCTGAAATGCCTCTGGAAAAGTCACAAGCAAGGAATGGTAAATAAAAGAAAAAGTCATCAACCCGTAAGACACACAGAATAACATGGATTCTCCTTTTCACCTTCTTCCAATACAAGAAGGAACAAGCAAGGCATGAAACCAAGCAGGCAGAAAGTTTAAAAGCAAACAAAAATAAGTGTTTTTTCCACACAAAATGTGTTTAAGCCCTACAACTCAGCCACAGGATGTTGTGGATGCTACAAGCATACATGGCTCCAAACACTAATTGGACAAATTCATAGAAGAAAAAACCCACTGGGGGCTCTAAAAACAAATATCACCTCTGGTTCAGGAAACCTATGAGCCACAAATTACTGGAGGCTGGGAGAGGCATTTCCTCAATATACACTGTACTCTTCTCCAAGCATCTGTTCTTGGCAGCTGGGAGAGGCAGGATACTGGGCGAGAGGGATCTTTAATGTGCCCAAGTACAGTCATTCTTAATTCTTGCATAATGCACAAGAAAGCACAAACATTAATCGTGTGCACGTCGGAACTACAAGTAGAGCAAAGGATTTCAGATTTTCAAAGGCCTTAAGGTCAGTACAGTGATTAACTGCTGCAGTCACAGTTTGATAAGGACTTTTTTCAACACTGGAGTAGTTCAGCCTCTCCCAGCCACAAACTTGTGCAAATGTATGGCAAACAAAGAGATGTGAATTTAATCCAGAATGGTTCGCTGCAGCTGTGCACACTGTTGCACTGGCACTGCTGAGAGCACGTTACAGACTTGGGAACAACTGGGCTACTTAAATCAGAAGGGCCCCAAAGGAAATGTTTGTCAAACTACAATCTGGATCAGTGAAAATGGAGTATTTCACTGTCTTTTGCATCTCAGAAGGCCTTCTTTACCACATGCGCACTACCAAGACATTTAAATAAATGCTGAATTATTGGTATTTAAAGACAGAACTGCTGTTTGTCACATTTGTCCAACACACCCATTTGCAGCTGTTTACCACACTTAAAAAACCTTAAATGAAAGACAAAAGGGGAGAGGGGATGAGAGCTTCTCCTTAGAAGTTCGGGGAGTATCTCACACAAAGTTGAGTAGAAGCTTTCTTAACTTTAGCTGAAAAACTCCTCCTCCATCACACCAAATACCTGCCAGCACACAAAAATCTGTTCTTACAAGTCACTTCAGGTCCTAGTCAGAGTGCCCAAGTTAAACACAAACTGGCACTATTTCCCATTAAAAAGCCTTGTGCATCTCAAAAACCGACACTTGTGAATTTGCAGTCTTCCCTGGTTTGCAGCATTGGGGTTGTTTCTGTGAAACTGCCCGAGTGTTCAATACATTATTCAAGACATAGCATATTCTATGTACAGGATTTGTAAGTTTCATTCACACTACCAAGAATGGAAATAATTTCCTTCAATTTCCATGTCCATATAGAAAACAATATGTCAAAACTATACAACAAACACGTTGCTGCTGCATTTGGTTGCTCTACAAATTTGCCCATTTCATGGACAGCTGGGTGACCTCTTCCGATTTTAGATACTTTTTCCCTGAATAAAATTGTAACATTCCTTAGCTTTTTCAGGAAAGAATAAGCATCAAAAGCAGCAGCCCCTCTCAACCATCTGGCCTAATAGCACTAGAGAATAAAATAATAGAGATCTCCTCTTCCAGGGCCCAGTCTGACAAATCTGTATTCAAGAGATATCCTCTAGTCAAAGCCAAAATCCAAGGCTCCTATAATTGAAGGCAATGTAATGCAGCTTTTCTAGGGAAAAAAACCTAAGAAATTATTTTTAAAATAGCATTAACCCGTGCATCTGCAACAACGACATAAACTTAAAACACTTTTTTGACAAAGAACCTAGGCTTTCTCTTTGCTCCAAAAAATGGCAAAACAGGGCAATGAATTACTGCATCCCAGGAATCTTCATACTTGTGATACCTCTTCCTTCTCTTGAAACAAACAAAAAAATAGCATTAGTTGTCACCTACATTTTTCCACTGCAAAGTGTCACCTCCCATTTTTACGTCTTGTAAAATTAGGACTACAAAACCAAAGTGTTGATGATCCTAAACTTTGGTTTAGCATGTCTCTGTTCTCTCGTCCTTGTAATCCAAAGCACCAATCAGTAGATCCTATTTTTGTGAATATGAAAGACGTAAAAGTGGACACACTGAACTTACATACTCTCACATGTAACAAGCCTGCGCATTTTCAAATCTCTGCAAAGGTACAGTGTGTTCCCTAAACAAACCACTTCTGGAATTAAGACCTAAAATGCTGGAAGATGCATCATAATTATCATGGCGATTAGGAGTGACCTACAGAGGGTTACTAGAAAGATGTACTCTGCGATTAGTAACACCAGCCAGCACACGGCACACACCCGATTTCACTGCATCCTCCCCCGCCTTCCGCGGCACGCGGGCAGGCTCCCGGTACCGCGGCTCCCGCAGCGCTCACTCACTCACTCACTCACTCACGCCGCCAGCACCGACACGGACACGCCACGCTCCCACCCCCGCTCTTCTGGGGGCATCTACCTGCGGGAGCGCACGGAGCGTGCGAGGATGCTCGCAGGCTGCCGCCGCACCGGGCGGCTCCCGCCCCGCGCCCCGGCCGCTCTGCCCGGCCGGAGCGCCGCGGTCCCGGCCCGGGCAGAGCGGACCGGCCCCGCCACGCGGGGCGCGTCTCCATAACAACGGCGACCCGCACCCGCGCCCCGGCTTTACCCGCTCCGGCGCCCCCGCGGCCCGGGCGTCCTCCGGCTCCTTCCTGCCGCCGCCCCCCAGCAGGGCGGCTCTGCGCTCCGCCGCGCTGCCGGACACCGCCCGCCCGGGCTCCCTCCGCGCCGGCGGCGGCGGCGCCGCTTTGTCCCCCCGAGAGCGGCCCTTCCTCATCGCGGCGGCTTCTCCTCCTCCTCCTCCTCAGCGGCGGCGGCGGCACGGCCGGGGCCCCATGGCGGGCGGCGGTCAGGGAGCGCCGGGGCGGCGGGGCGGCCGCGGGCACCTGCGCGCGGGGCGCGCGGGCGCGGACATGCCGCGCGCTCCCGCTCCCGCCGCCTGTCAGCGAGCGCGGCCGCCGCGGCACCGCCCCCCGCCCGCTCTCGCGAGAGCGGCGCGAGAGCGGCCGGAGGAGGAGCGAGCCGCGGGGGCGCCGGGGCCGCGGGGGGGCTGCGAGGTGTGAGATCGGGGTGCCTCTTGCGGGAGTGAGGGCAGCGTGTGTGTCCCACAGAGTCGGTCTCCCTCCCTGGCGGCGTTCCTGAGCCTGTGCTCTGGAGCAGGGAGGTGGGAGCAGATGAGCCGCTGTGGTCCTGTGCAGCCTGAACCGTGCTGTGACTCTGCGATTCTGCAATTCTACCAATGAGTCGGACTGGACAGGACCACAGTCTGCTCCAGCCTCCCTGCTCAAGCAGAGGCACACGATGGCATCCAGAGAGCTCTGGAACATCGCCCGGGGGGAGACTCCACAATCTCCATGGGCAATCTGTACAAGTGTGTGGTCATCCACAAAGTTCTTCCTCATAGTCAGGTAGAACTTTCTGTGCGTCATTCTGGCCCTGTGTGATCCGAGATCAGCTCAGATGTCCAGCACAATCCAGCTTCCCTGGCAATAAATTCTTAATTGTCCGTGAAAATCTCAGGTGGGTGCAGGACCTTCCCGGTGGTTTTATACGTAGACAGTCCCATTGGAAAAACGCCACAGAGTTCCTCCAGCAGGACACGGTGGGGTTCCAAGCCCCACAGTGCCCAGGCGAGTGGAGAACCTCTGGGCTTTCCACATCCCTCGACAGGAACTCTGAGCTGCAGGAGAATGTTCACCAGCTGTGCCCCTCCACTTCTTAGGGTGTGGATTAAGATATAATTCACCATCTTAGCAGAAAAGACAAACCTTCAGAGATTCATTACCTCAAGGAGTAGTGAGAGAATATCATCATCTTGTGTTTCATCTCAATAGTTCACACCCTCTCGGCATTTTTGTCTTTGCAAATTATTTCTTGAGGGTTTAAGTTATCTGTTTCTGCATTCATTTTTCACAAAAGCAGCTTAGAGGTTTTGGGGTTTTTTCTTCGCTATTACATAGTCAGGAATCTTGTTGCTCCTACAGAAAAAATAACTCATTTTTCTATTTTACCAAGCTAAAAGGCTCATACATCTTCAACCAGGAAATCTACTTGTATAAAATTTTTATTCATTTTGTACAAAGACAACAAAAATACAATTCCCAACAATTTATTGAGGTAGAAGTATGGGAGCATTTTTAAGTAATTACTAATGTTTAAATGCTTGCTGAAAACTATTACAGGATGCTGGATTAGTCAAAGAGGTCTTTTTCCACCATAATTGTATATGATGAGGATGGACAACCATGTGGAACTTCCCAGCTGGGAATCCTGCTCTAACTAAATGTAAATAATGTAAATTTATGGAATCTTGGCGTCCTTGTTAATGTGAGTCTATTAGGATGGCACAGTGCCTCATCATAATTTGGCTGGATCTTTGCCCTCTTGCAGCACAGATGCCAATTAGTTATCTGTTGGTTATGGCCTGTGGGACACCTTGCTCTAGCTCACACCTGTTTGCTTCATGTGCCAGAAAGGAATGCATGCACACAGGAAGAAAAGTCACAATGAGGATGTGTATAACATTACCTGTCTAACATATTAAACAAATAAATATGTTAGAAACAAATCTTCACTAGTTCGTTTTAGACAGAATTGCAAATAATCGCCTTCTGGTTCTGTATTTTAAATTAAAAATTAAAAATATCTTTCATTTCTCCGAATCAAAAAGCTATTTGAGAGTTAATAGGACATTTTATTTGTGAAGAGATTGTGTTTGGTTTGCTTCTGGCTCATTTCCTTCCCCATTTAGTACTTTGGACTCAAAATGTCTTTCCAATATTTTTGAAACAAAAGAACAGTGAGGTTTCATATTAACAGAATAGGAAAAATACTCCTCATTTTACTGATTCTTCCATATTTTTTTCCATTTAAACATGTCACTGAATATGACCTGAATCTTCAGACCAGTCTGAGTGACCTGATTTTTCTTTTCCATATGAGCTAGTTTTCTGCATTTTTTTTTTCCAGTTTTAAATAAAAGTGAACGAATCATGAGAGGCTTGGCAGGGAAAAGGAGTACAGATTAATGAGGCAGAGCATGGTGTGGTGCTACATCTATGCTCATGATGTTTGTTTCCAGAAATCTTCTGTCATATTAAAGACAGAAAAGGAATTAATAAAGGCTTATAAAGGGCATGATTCTTAGGTTATCTACAGTGACTAACACAGAGCAGGGCACCAGCATCTGTGTAGCTTGTGTGTTGACACTCAGCTAATGCAGTTTCTCTTTGCATTTCCAGATATTTCCTTTCCCTGGCTTCCACCCTGTTTTTTTTCCCAGATAAAAAAGGTCTCAGCATTCTCTTCTGATGCAGAAGGTAGCTGGAATGATACTGTCAGGAAAAGTTCCCTTCCATTCTTCTCTAGCTGGTTTAAAGGGACTTTGGTAAGGCAGAACACAGTCTACTCAAACTCACTCCATATTTTCTGGAATGATAAATTCCTCTGCAACATTTTTATGACTGCTTAGCACACAGCTATGGCAGTAATTCCTGGAGCTGGAAGAGAGATATGCAGACTGAAGCTGTGAGGTTAAAACCTCTTTATTCCAAACAGAATAGAAAATGCTAAATAGTAGAAGTCATTCTGCTGAGCGAGAGAAGTTCCTCTTCAAAATGAAATACTTAATCATTTGAATCCCTATTAAATTTGGCCATTTGGCAAAATCAGTGCCACACATAGCCCAGCTGATCACCTGCTTCCACTGCATCACTAATGCCATCAAACAAGTCTGTCACTGCATCCTGTCATTTGTCATTCCACTCACACTGTACACACAGCCTTCCCTCTCAGTATTTGTGCTCTGTACGAGACAGAGGAAATGGCTTTGGTTGTTCTGCATGTGAATCTGTCACGCACCTTCTGTTAGTGACCCAGTTCTAATGGTATTCACAGACAAGTTCTGGGCTTACACTGGAATACTAATGTTTGGCAATTGGCAATGTGCAGTCAGCAGGAGGAAGGCACAGGACTGTGGCATGTCGTGCTGTACCTGCACAGAATCTCAGTAATGACAAGTAATTAACAGGCTGCACATCATCACCCTGACTCCTGCCTGTTTCCTCAACTCCATGCATGTGACAGCATTCTTTCTTCAAGATTCACCAAAAAAAAAAAAAAAAAAAAAAAGGGCATGATACAACTAGAGAATACCAGTTACAAGCAAAATAAAATATACAGGTAACAAAGTCCCATGGAGCTAGCTTTGACTGAGACTAACCCATTACTCTTTATAGAATGAAGAATTCTTTTGTTCAGCAAATTCAAAATCCCTGTCCCAGATCTGCCAGGCTGGTAATGCATGCTGCCTGCATAGCACAGGAGTGCAGCCACAGAGTACATCTCCCCATCAGCACCCCCAAGCTCCCAGGGAAATGGTGAGAAACAAAGGATTTTCCAAAAGAGCACAGGAGAATTAGTAAGTCTGGGACCTTGACACAATTTAGAGAAAATTTCTTGTCATCTGGATCTAGTGAGGTCTGGTGTTTGAGAATCACAGAATATTTTGGGTTGGAAGAGACCCACAAGATCATCAAATCCAGCTCTTAAGTGAATGGCCCACATGGGGATTTAACCCACAACCTTGGTGTTATCAGCACCATGCTCTGACCAGCTGAACAGGGCCAAAAAGGTCCATTGTAGACATTTGTGTAATTAATAAAAATACTCATAGTCACATGAGGACTTTTTACAGGAAGGCTTGAAACAGTCATGCTTCAAGGCACAAACTAAACATTGACTTAAGGAGGATTAGGAAGAACTTTCTTACTAGAGGGTTTTTTCCATTCAAATATACTATACCATATATTTTTCCAGTGCATCTTCACTGGAAACTACTACTATAAGTCTGTTTTAGGGACAAACTAATGAAGTAAACCAACAGACATATGAATGGCTATTACTAGATCTAGATATAACAAAATTCCAGTCATAACTGGATATGATTTGCTTTCCAATAGTTATTTTCCTTCTTTGTATACCATGAAGGACATGTATCCTTGTTTGTAGTGATGCAGTATGTCAAAATGACAGCTTTGCACTGCTCTAATCTTGTTCTAGGTGTCATATTTACATCTGATAAGGAAGTGGAAGATAAAAATATGAAAGTATGTAGTAGAAATTAGAAATTACAGTTGTGAAGTATCAGGAGAGCTTAGTGCAATAGCTGAGTTAACAGCACTTCTTAGCTACAAAAGCTCATCAAACACATTGTAGCTTTAAATTGAGGAAGAGACCAGTGAATGTGTTACTGCTCTCTGTCAGTTTGGGCTTGGCTGTACAGCAATTGCTACAATAGGGCTGCTACCCCTGTGTGTGAACAGAAGACAAATCACACAGCACAAAAACACGTATATTAGTGTATATTTCTGAAAGGTCCAAAAAGAGAAGCACATTAGGAACAGGGAGAGATTGGCCAGCAGGAGTAGATTCAGATCCTAACTGTTGTCACCCTCTCTTTGGCACCCAAAGAAAGATGAGATTTGAGAAGGGCCAAGGGGAGGATTACACATGGTTCTGCTGTCACCTACCGAAACGCCTCCCAAACAGAAGATGACAAATACAAAACAGCAGCTGTGGAAATCCAACAGATGTGCTGGGAAGGGTGGCACTGGGATACTTTGAGAGACTTAAGGCGTCTGTGTTGAAAGAGAACAGTCAAAGAGGGCCTAGATAACTGAGGAAGGATTTGGAAGCAAAAACAAGTCTTGGTTTATACAACAGAGAGCAGAGCCATTTGAAGGGTGCAGAGAGAGAGATGACAATGTAAACAAAGGTACTGGGCAAAAAAACACCTGTTCATGAGTGTTGTGGTCAATTTTCTAACCACAGAATTATCACAGGACAATGAGTCAAGCTATCTAGGACTAACACGGCATGTATGGGAGGCATTCATCAGAGACAACGTGTCCTCCTTAACATTCATCCCTGCGGTGATGCCAACAGGAAAAGCTCAGCAGTGACTCATCTGGTGGTTTCCAGTCACTGCCTTCAAATATGTTGACCAGTATGATCTCACTGCTACCTTGTGCTTGCATTATTTGTTTTCTCTATAGACCTGTCAGCTCTTCATTTTTATTATAAGGTGCTCAACACAACAATTAAAAAAAAAACCAGGACAATGTCAGCACAGTGGGGCACAGTGGGTGGCAGTTCTGAGTGCTGCGGGTCCTACCCTCACGTGTGTCTTTCTCAGTGTGATACCACCCTTTCCAGCAACAAAATTCTTCTTCAGCTGTGCTATAAACTGAAACTGATTCACACAGAAATACTGGAGGCAAGGGGAGCACTAGATTTCTTTTTGCTGTATCACTTTCCCCATGTGGTTGGGTGCACAATCCCATGTGAGTTGTGCCAGGACAATGGAGGGGAAGGGGCAGTACAGGATCAAGGCACAGAGGGGACTGTGGGACGTGGCCATCCAGAATCCAGTCATGGCACCAAGTACTTTAAAACACTACATCACAACTTTAAGCAGGACATCCAGGTATTATCTCTATTCAAATAATTATCCATAATACAAGTGTAAATTTTTTTCAAAATGTATTGCTATTCCCCCAAGAGGAAATTCATCACTCATAAGTGATTTCTACATAAGTGATGTAGAAAATTAATGGTTTAAATTCAAAGCATGATTGCAGCTGGTTATTTCTGGAGTATAGGTCAAATTGGACACAGATTTTCTTTGTCACTTGTGAAAGTCCCCTTCACACCAGTCAGGAGGTAGCCAAACCCTTCTTTGCAGAAAAACTAACAGTAGTTGTTAGTGGTTCAAGGAACCCTACAGTAACAGACTAGCAGAATGTGAAAGGCAAATGAAAGACTAGGGCAAAGGAAGAGCATTCTGTTATGCTTTCAAGAGGTGCTTTCAACTCAGTAATAAGCTGAAATAAGTAGGGTTTTTTTCCCCTTTAATTTTGAAAAGCCTAATGTGGGGTTAAAATGACATTTTTACAATTCTAATTTTGTTGCTTTGGGTTATGATTCCTTTTTAAACCTACCATTCATTATAATATCTGCTTTTTTACCCATAGCTGACTCACTGTCTCCATTATATAAAGTTACTGGTGCTTTTCTCATTCCTGTGCCCTGTTGGAGACCTAGCTCAGCAACATTTATGTTCTCAAATAAAACAAATAAGCCTTACTTTGTTCTGTGATGTATTCCTTACACCGAGGGAAAAAAAAATAGGAGAAATCCTATCAGTGAACTGAAACCAATCACACCTCAGATTCAGTAGCATTAAGATTTGACCTCAGATGTTTTTCTCCAGAGTCAGAAGTGCGAGACTGAGTCCATCTGGAGTGTCTCCCCTGGCATTCAGCTTGACTTGTGACATGATACATTCAACCAGGACCTGCGAAGAAAAGTTCTTAGCTCTAAAATCTAACGTAATGAAAGCCCAGGTTATGTACTTCACTGATCATCAAATTATATGCTATTGTTGCAATTTTAAATGAACATTTGCATTTAAAGGAGCTTCACTCAATTAGTTACAGTTAATAAGTAAAACACTTCTAACCTCTGAGCATGGAGACTCACACTGAGACATGAGGAACAAACAGATCAATTTCATTAGCAGACATTGCAATGTCTAATAAAGATGTAACAGGCCAAATACTCTAATTTACACTCCTAAAACACAGACTCCCTCCAGTCACACTGTTGTTACACTTTCAGGGTGCCAAGAAATGAAATGGATATGGCAATTGTCACTGGTTGGAAGCGCAAACAATTTTTCCCTTAACCACATTGGCTTTGCAGAGTTACCAAGAATATAAAAGCACGAAACTTGCTGCAGTCATTAAAGAGATCTGACTCACAAAGCAGGAATCACTCTATTGAGTCACAAGATGTTCAGTTCACATAGTTACTAAACTGATTGCCAGAAGCTGGGAAATTAGAAATTCTATTTTTTAAACTTTTTTTTCCCTAATTTTCTGCCAATGGCTCTTGCCAGAAGGAAGTTGCTCAGGTAGATGACTCTTGAGACCTAGTGTAGCAGTGTTTGTGGGTTTGGAATAGATGCATAGGTTTGGTAACACCATTGACCACTATCAATTATATCATCACATGATAATAATTTACTGTTGTGGTGGCTGAATTGTTGTCTGTGGCAATACCTCAACATCGTCCATGCTTTCACTCTAGTTTCTGAAGAGATAAATAGAGTTACAGGGTACTGATATTAAAGTTAAAATCAAATGGCAGTACTAGTCTTTAAAGTACAAGAATATCACCAAGTGCTTGAAAATAAGTTAAATTTTAACAAATGAAGATAAATGACCCCTTCAAATATGGGAAGAGGTAAGAAAATCCTTTTACAAATTTCCCAGTATAAGACATCACACAAAGCAATTGGCAGAGAATACTTTTAGAAAAGAAGAATTGAGATTCACTTCTCAGGAGATGATGTATAGCCAACATCAGTAAAAGCTCCTTAGCCTGAGCCTGCTTACATGTATTGCTAACCAAAGCCAAGTCTGGGAAATCACAAACATATGACAATTTTCCTTCCTGCTGCTAGAAACTCTGCCTAATCTCCCAGCAAGCGGTCCCATTTGGCTCATACTCAAAGGCTGAAAGCAATCCCAGTTTCCTATAGCTTAATATAATTTGTATGCCAATTCAGTGAGCAGAGGCACTACAAGAACCTCCTGGCATGCTGACACCTCAACAGTGTCCATGTATTTCTAACAAACCAAGCAAGAAGGAGCAGAGCATGGACTATTTCTGTGCTTTTTACCAGGCTGGCCAGCCCATCCACTCCTCACAGGGCTGAAAGTCAATGTTCATATTATACTTTGTTCTTTATTTCATAAGACTACACAGATCTGAGTGCTGAGCAGCACACACCAATCCTTTACTTTGCAAAGTAGCAAGGAGCCCCATGAATTTCAGCCAACACTAGATCAAGCCACATGAGGTGAAAGCATGGGTAATAAGCCATTAAATTTACTTCATTTTCTCCTATAGTTACTTTATGCCTTTTTAAACTTGCCTTAATTAAATTCATTCTCTAAACTTGCCTTAATTAAAGTCATTCTGGAACATGAAAATTGCTCACTTTCCACTGATCTGGAAAAGGCTTTTTTTAGGCCAGCTTTCACCTTGAGGCATTTACTAGAGCTGGAATAGGAATCAGTGCTTACAGCTTGTAGAGATTGTTTTATTATCATGCTTGTGCTTTTGCACACTGAGACTCATAGCACACTTCTACTGTGCCAACTTACATTTTTACATTTACATTTACACTTTTACTTACTTACATTTTTTTAAAAAAAAGGTTAGTAGATAATGGCCTCAGAGTATTATCTGACAAATCAGTGTTCTATTTAAAACACAAAACCAACAGATTCTGCTTTCCTTATGCATATAAATAATTGCAAGGTACTGAGAGGTGCTGCTCCTTACAGTACAGCAAGACAACCTGTGAAAATGAGTGTAACCATTAATCATCACTACATGTACCTTAACCAGTGGTTTATGTTTAGATGCAAATGCTCTTTGCAGAAAGCAGGTTTCCCAATGAAATCCCATCAGGGGCCACTAACAGTGGTACAATCAACAGTTTCTTGTAGTGCTTGTGAAACTGGTTGTAAAATACATACAAGACAGGCAGAGCAGCCAGGGTGAACAGCAGCAGATTTTGAAGGGATCTTGTGAAAAGAGAGCAAAGAACTGGAAATGAGGAGACATGGACTATCTTCCAGGGAAGGTAGTGTGTAAAAATACTGTGTAACAAGACAAGCCATTAGTTAGAATTAAGTCAGTCCGGCTGAAATAAGAAACATTTAATGTCTTGAATTTACTGAAGCCTGAATTGGTGTTGAGAGCTGCATGAAAGTGTTGTAGAAATTAATTTAATAATTAATAATACAAGGAATCATGGAAAAATCAGGCAGGAGGAGTTAATGGCATTTGAAATATAGGAGAGCTATTGATTTCTAATTCTAACCCACGTTTGTACTTTTCTCTTTATCAGTCAATGTTTGCAAGCAATAAAAGGGCATTATGTGCTGGTCATTGCATCTGCTTTTGAGATAAATTTGTGTTAGCATTCCAAAGGGTCAAGGAACTCTTCCAGGGCAAACAAATTCTAGAGCACTGATGCCAGATGGTGTGTATATAAAGTGGGAAAATGGGAAAAGCAATTTACTGTGTTCCTGTTCCAGGGAGAAGTATCACCCAGAAGGAAAGAAAAAGAGGTGAGAAATTACTAAGAAATTAAAGAGATAGTTTTCTTCTTCTGTATAAATTTTTCTTTATATCTGAAAAGTCTAGAACTGCAGTGCTTATTTAGGCAAAATTATTCCAAAAAGTTAACAGGAATATTTAACTAAAGAATGAAGGGTTAAATTAATGGCATAAAGAATAATGCATTGATTTATGTAACAAGTTCTACATTTACCTTTACAGGTGATTAATGTATAGCCTGTGTTTAGAGAAATTTTAGTCATGAAGACAAAACATTTTTATCTTGCATTTTTGACCAAACTCTACAAAAGAGGCAAAAAATAACAGATCAGATTCTTAAATATAAATTAGCTTCAACAAAGGCGAATATTCAATGTAATTTATGCAGCTGAGGTGGTGAACACTACTATCTCACTTGCAGCTATATTTAATGTGTAATTTCCAAGTGTGCAAATAAACTCTTCAGGTTTTAGAACTAATCAGTATTTTCTCCAAATCTAGTGAAACATGCAAATGTTTGTTGGAAGGTTTAAAAAATAGTTCAGCTCAGTGGAAGAAATTAATTTTCTTAAATATTGAAAATTATAACATGTTTTCATACATAGCCTGAATTATTGATGACTTTTATCGCTAGCCACCAAACCTCAGAAATATGTAACAGAAGGCTAAGTTTTCAGTTATAAACAAATAGGAAGGGAGAATGTGTCTTAGTATTTCTGTGTGCATCTTTGCTGAGCATATTTTATTTGATTATATATGTAGTGTTTTAAATGCAGTCCTTCCTTTTAATATTATGGGTTCTCCTGGAAATAAAGGATGTTAACAAAGACTTCTCTCCATACAGGAAAAAGAGCTGAAGAACAATGCTGAGGTTTGCTATCACCCTCCTTGCTGTCATAACATCATCCACCTGCCAAAATTATGGATGTCTGGAGGGGGATACCCAAAAACTGAAGCCAGGTCCTGAGCCAAATATGCAAGAGTGCACTCTCTACTCTAAATGTAAGAGTGGTTTAATTTTTTCCAAATATGGTCAAGAAGTACAGCATTGTACACACTAATTGTTTTGGCAGTTCCCCTAATTTCTAAAAAATATATATATAAGATGCAGTTTATATTGCATTTGAAAAACCTCCTTCATTGGCATTTTGCTGCATGCAAACCAAGAGTAAGATTCTGGGTCTTAACAAAGTCAGCTGTAAAATTCTTATTGACGTCATTTATTTTCTTTTCAAAATTCTGTTGCAGTTTGCCTTTCTTGTAGTTCCATCTGCTTAAAAATGCTTACAGCAAATATTATTTTGGTTTATTTTAATTAAGTATAAGAATCAATTATAGCAGACACCAAATGGGAAAATTTGAAATCAAAATTCTATTGTAAGCAAAGTACAGTACTTATTAAAATTCTTCAACTCTTTTCTTTTAATGTTTGGTAGTTTTCAAAGTTAATATCCCTCAGGATGTGGCATCTGGCAGAACATTGGTAAAATTCTTGGGACTTTCTGGGCACAACTTGACAAAGCAATTTTTATGCCAGTCTGCCTCACCTAGCATTTACACTGCCACTTTCACATCCAAAATTGTTATTTCTATAACTTGCCATGTTAATATCTTCTAGTTTCTATAACTTGCCATGATAATATCTTCTAGTTACTACTAAGCAACTTTATCACATTATGGCTCAAACCAGATTCATCTTACATTTTGTGTCTTCCAAGTACAGTGTTAAAAAGGAACACTTATTGCAAGATCTTTGTTTTATTCCCCACAGCTTCCTGTTGCTATGCAGACTTCACAGAGCAATTGGCTCATTCCCCGGTAATTAAAGTAAGCGACAGCTACTGGAACAGATGTGGGCAGCTCAGTAAATCGTAAGTGAGCTTTGATGTTTTCTGTGTCCTGCTTCCACAGATCGGGGCTGGAGCAGCCACCAGCTGCTGATGGACATCAGATTACCCTAGAGATGATGCCAACCAGCCTAGTTCCCCATCACCTCTTCTCTATACTTGACCAACCTCAGACTCTTCTTCTCTCGCACAAACCTACAAATCCTAAGTCTACACTATTTCTGCCATTTTTTCCAGACAGGGTTATGTTTTTTCAAATTTGCTTTCAGTACAGAACTACAGATCTAGCAATGCAAACCAGTCATAAAGCCAGTAGGTGACAACCACCCTACGCCTCTGTAGCTCTCCAACCATCACCCACCAATGAGAGTGATCTGTAACAAACAGAGACCAGGCTTCTTCCTTTGTTTTGAAAGCACATCAACTAGATTACTAAATCTCACCAAAAAAAGAGCATAGGAGTCCGGAAATGAAATGGCTGAAAATTTAGAATAAAAATTCTTGTAGTCCTGTGGGTTTTGCAACCATGAAAAATGTCTCCTTAATTATGATTTTTTAGTACCCCGTTAGATGTTAAAGCTGTGAAACATGGCAAGTTATAGAAATAAAGGGATGAAAGTACAAAACAATTAAGCAAAAACAGATGTGAAAAAGTAACAGCTTTTGCCTGCCGCTCCCAGGAGAGCAGCACAGGATGCGATTTTAAGTAAATTCAGCTGGGCTGTGGGAAAAATCAAAAGATTAGTGAAATCATGAGGCTACAGTACAGACAAAGTTTTATACTATAGTTTTAAACTACATTTTATTATTGCCTGGAATCATTGTTGCCAGGAAAAGTCAAGGCCTCAAAAGTTTACAGAAAGCTTACACAAATAGGGCTGAAATATGCATGGAAACATTTGTGCTGTAGCTGGCTGTGGTAATTGCACTGTCAGAGCCTGTACACAATGCCAGAGGAATGAGTTTCAAACTTAGGCATTAACAGGGCCAAAGGATGCTTTTCTGTGTTTTTCTCCTAATCCATAGTATTGCATCCACATCAAAGCAGGCCTAGAAAACTGGGGCTGTAGCCTTGATGCTCAGAAACAGGCTTATTTGTGGCTTTTCTCATCCACCACAGCTGTGAAGATTTCACAAAGAAAATCGAGTGCTTTTACCGGTGTTCTCCAGATGCTGCTCGCTGGATCCATCCCAATGACACTGCTGCTATCCGGGCTGTTCCATTGTGTCAAAGCTTTTGTGATGACTGGTAGGTTCAGCTTTTCAATCAAAGTATTTTTATTTAGTTTTAATATGCCCTGATTCAGTAGTGTTGCTTCTTCTGAATTTCTTGTTTGACATCTCTGCTTTTCCTTCTGTTAAGCTACTGGCCCCAAAATAATAATGACACAGGCTGTGAATGCAGGATGGGGACATTAAGATGAGTTTAGTGACTCGGGGACAGTACTGTCCTGCTCTGGGGGAGGATGCAGTACAGTGGCTTCATGGCAGAGGAGCTCCTGGCACACTGACAGGCACTGGCAGCAGCAAAGGCCTGCCCACCCTTTAAAAAGTCCATGTCTGTGAAGTATCATTTATGCAATTAGCATTTGCAATCTGAATACTTGATCATGATATGATATATTTGGTTTGTATATATAGAATGCACTATAAAATCAGGAAAGGCATTAACTTGTGGGATTTCAACTAATTATTGTTACAAATTAGCTTCATTCCATCATTTTTCACCCTTCATCTTATCCCTTCTATGATCACACTCTCTAAAATCTCTTCTAAAAGCCTGAATATCAGAGACAATTGCAGCCAACTAATGCTAAAATTATTAATAGCAATGAGCATCATAAGAGCATTGAATTTTGTTTCCCAAAACACAGCATCAGGGAATCACATTATTTTTTGAGTGCAAGGCACGTGGAGGGACAACCCAGCACCCATCTGTCCTTAGACTTGGGCAGGAGAATTATATCCATGTAGGGTACTGAGATTTTTCCACTGGTATTTATCCAGCATATATCTTTGCCTCCCTCTCTCTCTCCTTTCCCTCCCTGTTTTGAGATTTTGGATCTTAAAAACATCACCATGGGACATATAAAGTCAGTCAGCACCTTATGAATGTTGTGCCCAGTCACTGGTTACTGGAGGAATTTATCTGGATGTGTGTGTGAAGCACAAACACCCCAGGCTCTGTTCACACTATAGGATTTTAAGTGCTAGCTTTCATGAAAGCAATAGACTGTGAATGTCTGGATCCCTTAGGCCACTCTGAAAATCGTGGATAACCATTACTGTACTTCTCAAAATGCCATACAAGAGTTTTTCTTAAAAGTACAGAAAATACAGAACACGGTAGGGTTCTCTTGGGCTGCTCTCTGCCCTGCTTCCCTAGAGCTTACACAACTTGAATATTATTGACACATGGATCCATTTCCATTACCTCCAAGGGCAAAATCAGGTATGCAGTGCAGAATTTTGGTAGGGTTTGTCTTCAAATATGTCTCCATTTCTTTGTGCCAGTGAAGGCTTGGATTTTTAATGGAAGTGAGTGAGAAAGGCAAATGTATTTCTTAGCTTTCCTAGGGGTTTCTCTAGCAATGAATTTTATTTCTGTGTCAGGAAACTACATGTGCCTCAAGAACAGATTTGTCACGTGCAGTCTTCCTTGCTAAATTTTTTGTAATCTTCTAAAATTAATCCAGATTATTGACCTCCTTGAAGATAAAGACTGAGACCTTGAATTTCCCTCAGTGCTTTGAATCTTAAAGCTCAGAACTAATTACCAAATATTTAATTTGGGTGTTAAAGCACTAGAGTTGCCAGTGAGCTCTAGAAGAGATCTAATGGGCAAAATGATAGAATACCATTATCTTAAATAAATTTGTCTCAAAACAAGTAGAATGAAAAGTCTTTAAAAGTCTTTAAATTGTTATATCAAGAGAAAGTATAAAGATAAAAGCAAATGTGTGATGTAAGTTTAGTTTGCATCTAAAGCCAGCTTTAGTGTATATGAGATTTATACCAAAGTGTAGATCACTGTAGGTCATTGGTAGATCATGTAGGTCAATATTACATTGTAAAATCCTCAGTTCCCTGGGCACTTCCAGAACCTGCAGGTAAAAAGTACTTTTAACTTTTGTTGCTGGAAAGTAGAATGGGGTGATTGAGAGCTGCTGCCCAGGAAAACTGACCCTTTTCCAGTGTAGAGTCTCCTGGCAGAAAGAGGATCTGCTCTAAATGAGAACTGAGCAATGATCTATTGCTCCTGTTGGTGTCAGAGACGCCTGGCCTGAATCAAAAATGTACTGATGGCCCATTACTCTGCATGCTGGTCTGTGTGCCTGCCTAATGCCAGTGTCAAACCCATTCCTTCACCCTGCTTAAGGCCTCAGGCTAGAAAAGAGCCTGGACAGAATTCCCACTCTTTCTGGTGATTTAAAGTAACATTTTTTCATGTTCTATTCACTGGAGGCCCTTTAGCATGCTGTAGCACTGCTGGTGATGTGACCTACTTTCTCTTCATACTGTGAGTGTGCCTGCTGCATACTGTATGTCTTTGTGGCCAGAAATGTGCAGAGTATTCTGAATGAGCAGTGACTTAATTTAAAATAAATTCATCTGAGTAGCTTGGGGCCTTCCTTTTCTTCCTATTGTTTTAGGATTCCTTGCTCTCACTAGTTCTTAAACTATTCCTTTTGAAAGAGTTCAATGTACAACTCATTTTCTCATTCACCTGTGAAAGGACCCTATGTCCTATAAAAGAGAAAAAGCTAATTATAAAAAAGATAACAGGGGAAAAAGGCTTTAAAATAAAAATATCCTGCTCATTATACATAGGGAACTAATAAATTCAGGGAGGATCTTTTGAGTATTTATGTTTCTCACATTTAGTTAATGTTTGAAGAAACAACTTACAGGTTTCTGGACTGCAGAAATTAGACTTTTCACAAATCCTGACTTTTCATAAACTTGACTTAATAATTACTTCCACTGGGATAAACCTCTAACAATGGAATTTTATACCTTGTCACCTGCTTCTAGACCAAACCACAATCAGGTAATAATTGTGATTAGGAAACATTTAATCTTGACAAGTCAATAAATAATGGTGAATAAAAATATAAACACTTTAATTAATATATTTTATTCATATTCCTGAGGCAAACAGATGCATACCATTAATGTTAATTTCTCAAATTTTAGCCTCTATTTCCAGCAGAGCCCCTACCTCTGACAGCAGATTCAGGGATGAACCCATTAAGAGTACCTGTCTCCTGACCCTGAGCTGTTTACTTCAGGCCCTGGTTACTTTCCATGTGTTATTGCTTTTTCTCGCTCCAAAAACCCCAGAAAACTGGTGTGAAGATACTGCAGATATGCATCTTCTGACCTTTCTGCATTTGCAAATCTACTGCAATGTCCAGTTCTCATGACCACATGACAACCCACATATTTCATTTAAAAATGTAAGGATGCAGCCCTCGTGATATCAAAATAGTTTTGAAACATGACCCTGAAGATTAAAAATGACAAACAGAAAATCTATCCAAAGGCACTAATTACAAATACCATGCTAAACATTAACTTTCTGGCAGCTGTGCCTCATTATTTTGGCACTCTCAGTTACTGGTATGAACAGTCCTACAAGCCAATAAGACTAAATTTAAGAAGATGTTAACTGATTTGCAGAAAGTAGTCCTTAAGAAAGGTAAGAGCCAAAAAGTACAGCATAAAAGAGAAGTGGAAGGGAGGAAATTATGTAGGATAATAGTAAGTCATGAGATCTCTCATCACATCGACCAGCAAGAACTCTACTCATTCCAGGCCATTTATTTTTTCTACATTACCACTTACAAATTAAAAATAACTTAAAATTCAAGATTGTAGACCTATACCCTAGAGGATCCTTATCTTTCCTTCTCTTTTCAACTTCTTTGAAGATGTTATTCTGAGGCTGACAGCCTATTAGTTTATATTATTTTGGTTTTTGTGGAATTTCCTTATTTCAGTGCACATTCCTCATGCCTGGCAAACATCTCCTTGTCCCATATTAATTCATATATACAAACTTACCCCACATCTCCTTCAAGTGACAGTTCACCCTTAGCACACCTATGCTCTGTTATGATACTGAACAGCAGCATTCATTAAACTCCTTCTCTCCCTCCTAGCATTTCCTCCACTCAGAAACATCAGATAACCAAGCAGAAAACACCCACAACACAAGCCCTTTGCTAAGTCTGTCAGTATAAAAGGCAGTGAGTGAACCGTTTAGTTTTCACAAGAATTTAGGTTTTCCTGGGCAGCTCAGAGTTTATGAACATGTCAAGCTAAGATACTGTGCACATTGCTTGAAGATTGCTAAGCTGCACTGTAATAATGCCACCTAACTAACAAAGCCCCTGGACACCTCTTTGAGTTGAATCTGAGCCCAATGAAAAATGTGAGAGAAGTAACTTTATTTTCCACACTTATTTCCATGAAGGTATGAAGCCTGCAAAGATGATTCCATATGTGTTCGTAACTGGCTGACAGACTGGGAGTGGGATGAAAGTGGAGAAAACCACTGTAACAATAAATGTATTCCATACCGTGAGGTAAGAAAACCTGATAAACTGAAGCAGAAAACATGGCATTAGGGGTTCTGGGGTTTTTTCCCTGAGTATACAGGAGTAGAATGCCATTGGTGAATTATTTTTCTTCAGCAGTTTCAAGCCATTCCTACATTAGACTTTTTAAGTATACAAATTTTCAAACATTCATTTTTATGTACAGCACTCACTGTAGGTAGGGATACATTTACTTAATCACTATTCATTCCAATTGTGAAACAAAAGTCCAAGAAACACTGATATTTTAACCCAGTGGGATTTAGAAAGTAAAAGAAAACTTTGTTCATACACACACTAAGATGCATTTCATAAGGTTCCTTACATAATATGAGGCTCTACACACCTCCATCTTTTTAAATTGGAATATGAATTTCCAAACTACTGAGAAATTTTTAAGGTTTTCTTGCCTGTTGGGTATCTTTGCCCTTTTCTGTATTTTATCTTGTCCTTCTCCATCCCATCTTTCTGAGAATGTTTAATGGTTGGGATAACTAATTTTATGAGCAAAAGTGTATAAAATGAGAACTGACAAGACTTGCAGGAGCAAGGTTGCCTGGAACCTGGTCTACAGACTTTTCCAGAGTCAGGCAGGATTTTTCTAGTGACTCAAGTAAGTTTAGCATCAGAGCAATATAATGCAGTTCAAAAGTGTATTTGAATGTTTTTAGCAGTTGAACTTCACTGAGTCCATTAAAAACTGCCCAAATTGAAGAAGTAAACAAAATTTAGGTGAAGTGCTTAGGGATTGGTAGTAAGGCTTGCAGATTCATTCTTTTGAATTCAATTCAAGTGAATGTACTTCCAGAAGTCAGTTTAGCAAGTGATATAAGTGGAAAACACAGTCCAGTTCGTGCTGGATTGCTGTCTGCCTTGCAAAAGTGACACTAATCAGCAGACTCAGGAAGGTGGCCAAAAACAAATAGGCTGTGGAAACTTACAGCTTTGTTTCCCAGATGTGCTAAATCATCAGTAGATCCAGATGAAGTGAAAAACAAAATTATAATCTCCATAAATAATCTCCAGTCTCTGTTCAAGCTGTCCATGCTTCAGAGATAGGAGTTTTTAACCTTGAGTTCCCTTGCACTTAGTTCTTAATATACCATCTGCAGGGAAAAACATGCAGTAAATTCTGAGGTCTTATCACTTGAAGCCAGGCACAGCTATTCCTTAACTAAATGGAACCACACCCTAAACTACCCATGTTTTTCACCACAAATAGGCTTGCATGGTAAGTAATCATAAAGATGAAATTTCTGCAGAGAAATTAAAAAAAAAAAAACAAACCACATTTCCCATATGAAGATTACATGATATATAAACACTAGACTTCCTTGGTTTGGACTCAACTCATGGAAGAGTTCTCACACATCAGAGCACTGTAGACAGTTCCTTTTTCCACACAGAGGAGCAATCAGCAGCCCTGCATGTGATGTATGCAAGTGGTTCTAAGGCCCATTTGGGACAACTGCTGAAGAAGAAATGCTGAATATTAAGGATGCACAACTGACCATGGCCAGCTTTAGCACTATCATTATTCTCCCAGCTTGCTCCCCAAGCAATGCTAGTGCACAGACTAGGACATTTTCCAAGAAACTAAAGAGTCAGAATCCTTTGCCGCAATTTAGGAACATGTTGGGGAAACAGGCTCCATGTGTTTGCTGCAGCACTCTGATTATCCTGTGATCTTTAAACAGAATTAGGGCGAAGGTAAAAATAAAATTGTCAATTTGGCAAGTAGAAAAGCACAAACACACTACAGAACCTGTGGGACACAAGTATAGGGTGTATCTATGTCTTGCATAAAGACCTAAACAAAGCTATATGGCAGGCTTTAATACTTTCTGAAATGATTAGCTAAAAGCAGGTAGAAATTCAGAACTGCACAGGATCTGGAAGAAAATATCTAATGCTACTTAAAATCACAGGAATAGTGGGAAAGAAAGAGCTAAGATCTGGCTGCCCTGAAAACACAAGGAAAGAACTAGATGGAGGAGCCTTCCTTTTCTGACCCTGCTCCCAGTGCATCATCCAACCTCCATAGTCCTTCCCCAGCACATGCAGCATCCATGGTGCAAGCCCTGGCTAGAGACTATATGAGCTGAAAAGGTGTTTTACAGACAACAGAGTCTTTGGGGCTATTTGAAATGGACTTTGTATTATTCATAAAGGATAATTTTTTGAGGCAAAAGACAACATAATTTTTGCACATGGGGAAACAGAGAAGAACTTGTTGTCAAAAATACCTGGAACAGAAGACTACATATACCAAAATTCACTTCTGTATAATGGACTTAAATCTGGTTTGGTTTTGTTTTTTTTTTTTTTTCACACAGACCAGCTTCCACGCAGAACTATCCCAACACAAAGACAGGGCACTGCTCTGAGATTCACAGTGTCAGATCTTTGTATAAGCTGGTAATGCTGGTAAACCAGCAAAGCATCCAGGAATTGCAGCAGTAAGATAAACACTGTAGGAATCAGCATCATGGGCAAGGACTACTTGTACTATTACAGATGAAGCAAAGCTTTCATCAGAGAGATGCTGGTGATGTGGTCAAGATTAATCAGTCAGCAACAGAGGCCAGTCGTGCTGCTGCCTGGCCCACAGATTCAGTTCCTAACACTCCTACTCCTTAATTCCCAAGGTTTCTACTCTTGCCACCACTCCTATCTCCAATCTCATTCTTAGCTTTGTTTCTGGGAGTACCTGAAATTTCTTTTCCAGGAACAGAAAAGATTGAACTTCAACCACAAACACGTGGAAGAAATACAGGCAAGATAAGTGTACATACTGCCTGCTTTGTGTCTGGACATGATAACTCTTAAGCTAATATTCTTCAGACAAACTCAAGTTGGGCAGGCAGAACACTGTCACAATGTGAGCTCAGCAAACAAGCAGCATCTTTGTTGTGTGGTTGACACAGGACTTATACTATAGTAGCAAGAACAGAACAGCTTCACTTGATAAGGGTACAAGAAGCTGCAGTTTGCAGTTTCTGGAGCCAGAAAGGCCATTGCCCCACTGGAAAAAGCACTTTGGAAGCTTGACAAAACCTTACTTTCTTCAGGCAGTTGCTAAATTATGTCTCTTCTCTTTGCCTGTGAGGTCCTGCCCGGCCATGAAGTGTATTGCAGCAGGCACAATGAGATCCCTCGGAGCTGTGACTCCACTGGGCTGTCTCTGGCCTGTAAATAAAAAGATTCCTGTATTCAAAGCACTATCTGGCACTTTCAGCACTACTCAGATTTCAAGGCATGTCAGAGTGTCCTGACATGCTACAAGTTGTAAAGGCGCTCACACACAGCTTTAACTGTCAGCCCCAGAGAGCTGCTGGGCTGTCAGCCCCAGGGTAGAAACAAAGGGCAGCTGTTGATCCCTGAATTTTGTGTAACCACTTGCTCTCAAAACAGGCAAATTACTTTTGCCAGTTGTGGAACTGGGTAACATTTTCAGACACCTCAGAAAAGATGAAGCATAGCAAACAAGACAGTAAATTACTCCAGACAATGTTTTTAATGTTTTTAATTTGATAATTTTTTTAAAGTGATAAATGTTTATCAATTTGATTCAAACTGATGCTAATTCTGTTTAAATGTAATTGAGGCATTTCTTATTTGACACACAGATGTATGCAAATGGAACTGACATGTGCCAGAGTATGTGGGGGGAGTCATTTAAGGTGAGCGAATCCTCCTGCCTCTGCTTGCAAATGAACAAGAAGGACTCGATTGCAATCAAGTATCTCCTCTCCAAAAGCTCAGAGGAAAGCTCCAGCAGCAGCAGCAGCAGCAGCAGTGAGGAGCGTGCCTGCCAAAATAAACTCCTGAAGTTTGAAAAACAAAAGCAAAAGAAAGGTGAACAGACAAGATAAATGCTAGTGGATGTATGTCAGCACAAGAGAAATTGTTGTGGAGGCTGGGCTTGGGGCATCATGCCAGCCTGCTTTATCCCTTCCTTTCTAGAACATAATAAATCAATGGCTGATTCTATTAATCTTTCTCTGACGTTTTTGCATCTGCATCCCAAAGCTCCAGACAGGCTAGCACAGGTGTAATCTTGTGACTTGAACAGCTACAAGCCTGAAGGAAACATCCAGGGCTTGACTTTCAAAGAGAAGAGCCACAGGGAGCCCCTGCTGACTTAAGGTGGAACAGCGAGAACTAGAGACCTCTGGAAGGTCATGCCTGCCAGTAATGCACCAAATCTTCAATCCAAACACTTCATTAGCACAGGCACACAGCACCCCTGTCACAAGTTACTCCGTGCCTGGGTGTGCTCAGGCAGAAATAGGTCAGGGAGCCTGGCTATGGACCACTGAAAATGTCTTTATTTTGAATCTTAAAAACAGGGCTTTATAGTGGACTACATAAATCCCTGGATCCAAATATTGGTAGTACAAAGCATGCACAGTCTGTTGCACAGGACTTTTACTTTAAGCAAAAGCAGTAGAAAAGTAACCTACAGTATCAGTTTAAAGCATAATTTTGAGTGAAATGATTCCCACTGAATTATTCCAAACATAATGATCTCTGAGAAACCAAAGTGTCAGGGACAGCTCCCATCAGGTCTCTCCCATCAGTACTTCTGTTTCCAACATCACTGTTACAGTCAAACTAAAAATCTGCACCAGTCCCAGAGGGATTTTTCAGGCAAAGATGAATTAAATCCTGCTTTCAGTTATGCATCCATACTTCCTCTGACATCCCTGCAGAGTGGGCAGGTCTGTGCCATTCTGTACAGCTTTTTGCAATGCCATTACCACAGAAACCATGAGAACGGTTGTATTTGAGGGTCACATTATCAAATTGTGAAAATCAGCATCATCTTGGTGCTTCCAAAGGATCTGGTTGCCTTACAGCATTTAAGGATCTGTTCCACAGTTAAAACAATGACTTGGCACATCCTCTTTAACTGGGAGAATCTTAAAAATCTAACACACTTTCTTCACTGAGCTGTTTATTTATTGGAATGGTTTCACACAGCTGCAAAAGTAATGCTAAACCCATTAGGTCATGCTCTGCTTACAACCAGCTTTTCAGTACACTTAACAATGGACTAATTCCTACCAGCATTGAATTGTTCTCAGAACAACATTTTGCCACATCTGTATTTTGTGCTAACTCAATTTGTCAGTTACACTCTTAGAAAAGAAAGAAAAGGAATTTAGTCTTCTGTAAGGCTCTGATAGTCCTTTTCTTCTCCTATTTCACGAACTCTGTTCTTTCCTGCCCTTTATTGCACCTGAATCAGAGCAGAAATTTTCCTGCATTTTATTTTGCTATGCTCAAAATTCCAGAATTAATTATCCCCTCTCACTGCATTAACACCAACTTTTTCTGTATCACCAGGGACAAACATTTTCTTCTTGTTTTTTGTTAAGTTTAGCATAATTGTTTCTGTCTGTGTCTCTGCTCTTTTTCTTCCCATTCCACTTTTTTCTCTTTGTTCTCATTAAATGACTCTTGAAACCACTTTCAACAAACAACTCCTCCATGCTTAGTTTCAGGATGACCCATAAGACTGGTTATTGCATGCTTTTGAAGAACACTGGGTCCTACAGCAAGATAAAAGACCAAGAAAGATCATTTTGCTCCTATTCATAACTTTCCCACTGACTCATGATGCACCCTAAGCAAACCATTTAACTCTTTTGTGACACAAATAATTTTGCAGAGCTACTATATTTGCTCTAGGTCATCTCTCTTCTAGGACGAAAATTCAAGAACTTCTCAGTTGTCCTTATGCGACAGCTTTCCACTCTATAGCTCCTTGGTCCCACAGGTGTGAGCAGTGATCTTAGCTCTCAGGTTCATTGCTTTGCACTCATTTGTGTTACAAAAACTTCACATGAATATGTCAATCTTCTTGAGCCACTGTTTGCCTGTCTAGTTGTTTTATATAAACAGTAATTTACACCCTAAACAACATTTGTGGTACTCAAAATGCTATCAGTGGATATTTTATGTTTACAGAAAGACTAGGATAACTCAGGTAAAGCAAAATGGATAACACAAATTGCTAGAAGACAGATCACAGCAATACACTGTGAAGGTAACCAGAGAAAAGAAAGATCCGAGTTACTGGTGGCTGCAGACATCCCCAGTTAATGCTGCCTGATTAGATAGATGCCTCTATGCATCACAGCCCAAAAGCACATGTCCTGCCTCTGGGGCCACAGTGGCCCAAACCACTGAAATGCCTGCATAGTTAGGGACACTAGACTAGACACTAGACTTTACCAAGATCTTTATTAAAATGTCAAAATGGTAGTCAAATACTTTGGGAAATAGGTTGGGAAACAATTCCTACACCAATCTGAGGGAACAGGTCTAAAACTTTTATCAATAAATTAAACTGGACTTACCAATAAGACAGTGTTGATAAAAATTAAAATTATTGCCAACTATTGACTTATTTACAACCTGGCTAAGAATCAACTTTTGTACTGTGTTACTTGGGCCTGGTGTCACGTTAACCAGCTAAGCTGGGTCATCCTGATTGCTCTGTTTATTTAATTTTCTTTCCTTAAATATTGGTAGAATACTGTGACGCTTCCGAAATGTCACTGAATTGCCAGGATTTCTTACAAATGACACCTTCTCATGAAATATCTGTTAGAGTTCTTTAGTATGTTATCTGAGCCTACTGCTTTAAAATTATGAAAATTACTTATGATGATGATGAACCTCATCCTTAATTACTTGCAGACTGAGAAGGATTCCATCATACTTTAGTAATACAAATGCTTCATCCAGCACATATTTCGTATTCAGTATTATTAACAAAACTTGCCCCCTGTTCTTTGTACCACTGCAAGGCTTTCTCCTCAGGCCACAATTTCCTGTAATACTTTTAGAGTCCTCATTCTATTTTTATATTTCATAAATCTCCATGGATATTGATTGCCATAGAGCCTTCCTTTTTAAAAAACAATAAACATCAGTAATTATGACATTTTCAACTTCTGTTGCATTTTTTATGTGCAGGTTTCACTCAAAACATTTGATAAATATTAATTAATATTCAAAATATACCTGAGAGGAAAATAAGTAGTGAGAAGCAAATTGTATCAGTGGGAGAGAGTAAAAAAAGAGACTTATCTGATCACTGCAAGTATTGCAGAACTAGGACTAACACAGACAAGTTCTTTTGCAGAGTATTTTTCCACACTGCAAATGGAGCTGGACTTTGTAAGATAAACCTCAGAAAAAGTTATTATGTTAAATTATCATGCAAAAATTATTATGCAAAATTATAAAATCACAGAATTGTTCAGGTTTGAAAAGACCTTTAAGATCATTGAGTCTGATGCTCCAGGTGTGTATGAAATTAAATAGTGCAAAAAGCCTGAGCATCCAAAACCAAAACAAATTATTAAACCATGCATTTCCATGGACCTTGAAGGATAATGAAATTATACAAAAAATAATTATTGCACTATATAAGACAAATTATGTCAAACAGGCTAATTTGCCTTGCTGAGAGACAACCAGCACAAAGAGAAAGATATAGATTAGATCTAGCTTTTTAGGATTTTGATAACATTTGATATAATATTCTGATAAGCAACTGGAGAAAACCAAATTGCAAACGAAATCACCATAATACTTGCTTAAAAATACATTCAAAGATTATGACTATGTTATCATTAAACTCAGATTTTCTGTTAGTAATCCCTAAGGATCTGTTCTGATCCAGTCAACCCTTACGTTTTCCTGAACAATGAAGTAAAGATTTTGCAAGCACTTTGAAGGACAATATTAGAATAAAAATGATCTTCCTATCCAAAGAACTAGACCAAGCCTCCAATGAAATTCTAAAAAGGGAGATGAAAAATGCTTGTGCTGAGGAAAGGTAAATCATTAGAAAAAATTATCCAGAAAAATACATGGCAGAACAACAGCAGAGCAGCCAAAGAGTTGGGATGCATAGCAGCAACGTATGCCATTCACAGCTGAAATGCTACAGTGTGGAAGAAGGTTTAATCTTTTAAAGCTTCAGTGTATGCAGAGCCCTGGAAGTCCTGACTCACCAAGCAAGCAGATGCAGAACCTACAGGCATCCTACTAACAGTTACTCAGAGTTGGTGACGTATCTCACATTCCACTGAGGCGCTGCTTCTGGAATGACCCCACTGCATCTCACAGGCTGTGGAATGTGGTGGGTATCAGGCAGAGTTTAACTCTATCCATCTTCCCCATAAAATCAGCTCACGAGCTCGGTCAACACCAGTGCAATATGTTCTAGGAGAAAAACATACTCTTGGTATATATCTAATGACTATATAATTTAAAAGGAATGAAATTAGCTGAATTCATGCACATTTTTGTGTTATTTTTCTTCCTTTTGTTCTGTTCCAAAGGTTTGCATAACTTGGAATTATTTTTAAAAATGCCACATGCTAAAGACAGCTCATGTCTATTGTATGTTTGCTCTACTTTATTATCCAAGGAAATACTGAGATTTAGACAAGAAGAGTTAAGTAAAGAGTCCAAAAAGCATTAGGGTTTGGATTACAATTTGAAACATTGCCAAACTTTACTAACAGCAAGACTGAATTCCCCCATGCCTGAAGACTGATAATTCTCAAGCACAACTCATTTTTCCTTTTGGCAAAAAAAAAAAAAAAAAAAAAAAACAAAACACCAACCCTGCACCTTTGATACAGTCACCTAAGAGCAGATCTAATTCAGTGTGAAGCTGCAGGTCATCTCCAGACTACAGTGGAAAAAGACCCAAGCTATGAAATCAATCATCTGCTTCAAGTAAGTGTGAGGACACGGTTAGGATCAGACCTCAACAATCTGGCAGCTTTCAACATCTCCAAGATAAAGTTGCAGTGATTGCCTGAGATTTATCTTCACAGAGAAATGAGGGAGGAAAGTCTCCCTCCTAAAAGCATATCTCTGCTGCCTCTGTTTTGACACCAACTGCTCTCTGAGTTCCAGTATTCTTTTGGCCTCCTTCCTTGGAAATGCAGTGAGGTCCCTATGGAGCTCGCCTTGGTTCCCCTCTCAGACAGCTGTGACTAATTCAATGTTCAAGCTCTTGAGTTAATTCTCTCATTAGCTCACTTTCCTTCTTCATGGAATAATTATTCCCACAGGAGAAATGAGAAAGAATAAAAAAATATTGTGCTTGTATCTGACACACTGCATCCAGGATGTTTATTTTAAATCAAATTGCCTGGAATTGATCCAGATCTATGGCTTAAACACAATAATTTTTAAAGTGGTGGGGAACTGTAGCTGTGCATGTTACACAACATTCCCCATTTCACTGGAAATTCTCCAAACTTCCTGCTAGGTAAGTGTACCTAGAACACAAAACTCTCCACAGAAGTAGGTCAGGTGACACAATCCTGGGGCATACTTGAGGACCGAAAAAGGTTTTTTTCCTTGTTTTATTACTTTTTTACCACACACCATCCTTTTTCCACCCAATGCTATTGTGAAGGTGAAGTCTGGAGCACACAGTAGTGAAATACCGCCAGTGCTCCTGAAATCACAAGGCAATATCTGTGCCTTACTCACTGGGAATGTCACATTCCCTCTGAAGCCTCCTGTGGCTCAGATGTGCTTCCCAGTTTTGCTGCCTGGCTCCCCAGGACATGGCTGGTCACTGGAGGGGGCAACACTTCCCTCAACTGGATGCCAGCACAGCCTGTGCTGCAGCACCTTTGGTGGGATCTGAATACTTGGGAAAGTTTCTCAATCCCCACATCAAGAGTGCTAAACCTCTCTGCACTGACAACTGATACCAGACTGTTACCTTAATGCCACCTTTACCTCAAGTCACATTACAGTGAAACTAGTAAATAATTACTTACAAATTTCAAAACAGAAAAAAGTTCACAAAGGCTTCCAAAGATGGGAGATGGGAGGAGAGGGGCCGGGAGGGGCGGGGCGAGCTGTACAGTTTCCCAAGCTTTAACACTTCGACTGAAAAACGGACGGAGCCATCATCACCTTGGTGGTAGTGTGAAAACCTAAAAGTTTTCGCACAAGCCCTGTATTGTGGGGCTGCCTGTGCAGAAAGACTGTCTTTAGGGATCCCTCTTGCTCTCTGTGTTTGGGCCAATTTCAGTTCAGACCTCTACCCTACACACACACACACACACATATTCATCAAGATTCATTAACCCTCACAGGAATGAAGGTAATAGCTCTTGGGCCTGGCCCAACCCTGTCGAGAGAGAGTGTTCTTATGCCTGGCTTGAGTCTGGAAAATGTGTTATCTCCCTGTGAAGCACAACCCGCTGAGGTAGGAAACATTCAGACCCTGAATGGAAGCTTCTTTATCCACTGAAGCTTAGGTATCACATGAAAGCATAAGCTGACAACATGTTTATGCAGGTATCTAATTAGAATATAGTGTCTGTAGCTCATTAGAGGCTTTTGGCTGAGTGGACAAACACAATAAGCAGTCATAATTATCACCATTGGGGTGATAATGGGGTAAACCAATGCTATTTTTGAGAAATACAAGTAGCCAGGGAGCCTTTCTCTCCTCCAGGCTGAAGAGTGTGAAGCTCAAGCAGCCTGCCTTGTCTTACCCCTTCAAAGGATGCACAACAGCATCCACCAACTGTGCATCCACAGACTGCTGATCTGCATTGCTTTGGGCATGCAATGGCATCCAAAGTAAATGGGACATCTGGGAAAAACCTAGACCTTAACAGAGAAAAGGTGTCTTGGAAGTGTAAGAGATGTAGCTTAGATGCTTCTACTGCAGATGCTTGTATGCCTCATGAGCTCTTGGTAGCTCTGCACTCTTGCAATTTTGGCTTTCCTGGGAGAAGTTTGAGTTCAAATCCTCATGGAATTTAGTGAAGTGGAGCAAAAATTGTTGTATCCTATTACCTGCGCATCAAACCACAAAGCTCCTTTCCATTTTGGTGAGGCTGTAAAACACTTCTCTGATAGATCCAGTGCATTACATCACAAGTAGCAACTACAGTGGATAATTAGGAACAAAAATGGCAACTGCCTGTACCATTGAGAGGTTACAGCAGATGTCTTAGTACAGAGGGCAAAGTGCAGAGATGCAGTTTGTGACGGGAAGTGAAGCTTTCATACCCACTAAACTGGGGGAGGAATTAGACCTGGCACATTCTGGTTGCAATGGGAAGCGGCTCCCTATCACAAAAGATCCCATGGGATTTGATGTACCTACAAATAGTCAAGGCCTGAATTTCATGTCTCCTCTGCACTAGGGAATTTTAGCAGCCAAGTATGGTAAGGGGTTTTAAGTCAAAATGGTCCCCAAAACTGCAGGTGCAATGGATGGGTTGTGATAAGAAGCAGTCAGGCAAAACTGCACATTCAAATCAACTATTACTCTGTTTAGGTTTTGGGGTGGGTGTTCAGGGTTTTTTTGTTTGTTTGTTTTTTCAGATTAAGAGCTCTCCATCTTTATTGAATTCAGGGGGAAAACAAAACAAAACAAAACAAACCCAAAAAAAAAAAAAAAACCAGAACAAGAAACATACAAAAAACTCCACAGCAACCAAAAAAAAAAAAAAAAAAAAAAACAAAACCACCAAAAAAACCAAACAAACACAACAACGACAAACTTAAATCATAGTGTAAGAGAGGAGGGATTCAGCATCCGCACAGGCAACACCTTTCACACGATTTTGTTAATGTTCCAATACGTCACCCTGCAGTCCCGGTTTTATTAATGTTCCAATACATCTCCCTGCGGTAACAGCGGCACCTGCAGGATTCGGGAAAAGCAGCGCAGACACTTCCCATGGCTCGGCAGAATATCATCCAGGCATCTGGAAAGGTTTTCCTGAGAACCCTTCATCCAGGGAAATCTGAGCAGCCATAGGCCTCTATGGGACAGGGGTTTTTCACGAAAAAACCCGGATAGTTTTTTGTGAGAATTTTCTCACTGTTTTGGCAGGGTGGCAGCAGCACTTCTGAGCAGGTGTGGGCAGTGGGACATGTTGAGGAGAATGTCACAGGGCATGCCTTTTTTGTCATCTGTCCTACATCACAGTAAGCATTCAGCTGGCTTATTGGAAAATATATTTTTTAAAGTCTATTATATTAAAATTGAAGACATTTTTAATTCTTTCACTACAGTAACTGCCATTTTTGGTGTTGGTTAATCAAAAGGCCTCCTCATTACACGGTGTAATTTCACACTGTCAAAGGTACTTTCAGACTTATTCCTGAAAATCTACAGTATGTTTGGGGAGATTCACAATAGTATATGGGATCATTAGCTCCTTCCTGTACAGCTCCTGTGTGGCCACAGAAGACACCTGCTGAAGAAGTGCTCTTTGCTGGGGGCAGAACCATGAACACAGCACAGCACAGGCCTTTGGGGTAAAATGAACTCTCTCACCAATGCTATTTTGTGTCTGTAAATTTGGTACTATAGTGTGAAACCCTAGTGCTGGCCAAGAGTCTAACAGCTGACATCAGCCAGCCAGCGAGCCACTGGAATTTAGGAGAATACTAAGCCTTTTACTCACAGGCCACTTCCAATGAATAAAATGTCAGCGCGAGAGGGGTCTGGTTTTTTTACTGATGTGTCAAAGAAAGAAAAACTTCAATGCATTTATTAGCCAAGCTTTAAATGTATAGATTTATATCAGCATGCATCCAACTGTGTACTTGCAGGAACCTTCTCTCTAGATCTATGTTTTCTATGGGTATTTTTTGAAGACCAACTTGAAATGTAGTTAGAATGTAATGCTGATGAAGAGAGAAACCAACAGCCCCCAGAGGGTATCATGATTCAAATTCTTTCCAGAAGTACATTTAAAAGTTATTATAATGAAATGCAGACTCAAGAGAAAAGCCTGAGGGACCATGACCATTGTAACTGTGAGCAGACATGTTTTTCTTTCCGAGTCAGTCTCACAGTAAATAGATATGGAAGCCTTCCAAGAGTCTCTCTTATTGCTTTTTGCTCTGGCTGGATATTATCCTCCTGGAACAGTTGTGGAAAACTCTGGACATATTTTTCTCTCAGAATTAGCGCCAGCTCTGCTGGACCCAGTGACTGCATGCATTTAACTCAGTATGTGATGTTCATCCCGCATCAGTGCTCAGGCATGCCATGACTCAGGGAATTACACAGACTAAGATGGAAGCACACTCTGCCTCAGGATCAGTGCTGACCCCAGTGACCCACATGGTACTGCTACAGGACACAGATGAAACATCCGTGCTGGAACGAAGAGGAAGGCCCACACATGGCAGGACACTATGGACAAAGGGGATGCTGGGCTGCGCCTGCCTGTCACGCTCCTGGAACAGTTGTGGAAAACTCAGGAGGGATGCTTTTCTCTCAGAATCAGCATCAGCTCTAATAGACCTGGTGATCATGTGGGTTTACCTCAGTATGTGACGCTTATCCCCTGTCAATACTGCTCTGCTGCCACAGTCCCAGGCAGCGTCCCTGCCTCCCATCTCTGCAGTTCCCTGGGCTGGTGGCAGCTGCAATTTCTCCCCAACATAGCCATATTTCTCACAAGCACAGATCGAGGTGGACAGGGACCCAGTTTGCAAGAGCATGACTAGGACTGAGGGACAGAGGTTGTGAAGGCAGTGACTAAGTGAATAACCTGTTGCGGGACCAGTTTTAACCACAAACAAGCTCTTTGCAGAGCAGGGACCAGATGTGTCTGTAGGAGTGCACAGGGTCTCCTCACTTTGAAATGGACATTGAGGTGCTGGAGCATGCCCAGGGAAAGCAACAAAGCTAGAAAACATGTCTTATGAGGAGGGGCTGAGGCAGCAGGGGTTGTTCAGTCTCAAGGAGGCTCAGGGGGGACCTCGCTGCTCTCTACAACTCCCTGGAAGGAGGTTATAGTGAGGAGGGGGTCAGTCTCTTTTACTGCAGTGAGAAGACCAGAGGAAATGGCCTTAAGCTAAAACAGGTGAGACTCAGATTAGATGTTAGAAAAAATTTTCACTGTTTGGGTGGTCAGGTGGTGGAATAGGTTGTCCAGGAAAGAAGTGGAGTCACCAGCCCTGGAGGTGTTTGAGGCGTCTGGATCTGGCACTGGGTAATGTGGTTTAGCAGTTTAGGGGCTACAGGGGCAGTGCTGAGTGGACCATTGGAATGAAAAATCTTAAAAGGTCTCTTCCAACCTTGAAAATTCCGTGATTCCTGTGGGGCTTCACGGGGCCAGGTGCCCAGGCAGGCACATCGACAAAGGAGTGAACAAAGGTACCTGAACCGGTGGCGCAGTGTGCTCGGCACACAGAACCCCCGGCACACAGGGAGCCCTCACAAAGCACAGAGAGAGCGCACAGAGAGAGCGCACAGAGAGAGCGCACAGAGCGCCCTCAGCACCGCCCGCTCCAGGCAGAGCCGCCTCAGCGGGGAGCGCGCCCCCCGCGCACGCGCGCGGGGCGGGGCGGGGCGCGTGCGCGGCGCGGGGCCGGCGCCGGGGGGTGCCGGTGCCACGGCAGCGATGGCGGCGAGTGCCGGGATGGGCAAGGGCGCCTCTGGCTCCAGCTCCATTTCCAGTTCCGAGCGGCACGCCCGCCTCCTCCTGGCCCAGATCAACCGGCTGCGCGCCGGGCACAGCTTCTGCGATGTGCGGCTGGAGGTGGGCCCGGAGGCGTTCTCCGTGCACCGCCTGGTGCTGGCGGCCAGCAGCCCGTACTTCGCGGCGCTGTTCGCGGGAGGCATGAAGGAGTCCGGGCGGGACGTGGTGCGGATCGCGGGCGTGGAGGCGGACACCTTCCACACGCTGCTCGACTTCATCTACACAGGTGAGGGCTGGCGGCGGGGCGAGGGGCGGGTGCCCGGCGGCCGCAGGCTGGAGCGGGACCCCGCTGTGGTTTGGTGCCCGCAGGGGTGGTGAGCATCGCGGAGCACAACGTGCAGGAGCTCATCGTCGCCGCGGACATGCTGCAGCTCACCGAGGTGGTGGAGCTCTGCTGCGAGTTCCTCAAGGGCCAGATCGACCCGCTGAACTGCATCGGCCTCTTCCAGTTCTCCGAGCAGATCGCCTGTCACGACTTGATGGAGTTCACCGAGAGCTACATCCACGCGCACTTCCTGGAGGTGCAGAGCGGGGAGGAGTTCCTGGCGCTCACCAAGGAGCAGCTCGTGAAGATCCTGCGGAGCGAGGACCTGAGCATCGAGGACGAGTACCAGGTTTTCACAGCGGCGATGCAATGGATTCTGAAGGATGTGGGGAAAAGAAAGAAATATGTCGTAGAAGTACTGGAGCCTGTTCGATTCCCTCTGCTACCAGCACAAAGGCTGTTAAAATACATAGAAAGTAAGTGAAAGAAGGAATATCAGATACATGTATGTGAGCAAACCATGTGTTGTTCAGAGTTACTGGGCTTTGATGGACTATTCTTTACATTAATAACATCATGAGTGAAAATATTTATAGCAAACAAGCTCTATTTTTTAAAAAATAAGTACAGCTAACAAAAAAATAAGCACATGTTGTTGAAAATGCCTTATAAAAGTAACCCACATTGATTTGTCTGCTGTTGTAGGTGACGTTAGTAGTTTATCTACAGCTGAATTGCTTACAGTTTGTTACTTTTCACTGTGCCTTTTTTTAAATTCATCTCATTTTGTTCTTGTTCTGCTTATGTTACTCTTGAAGGTATTCCAGATTTCAGTCTTCGGGTGGCCCTGCAAACTCTGTTGAAAGAATATTGTGAAGTCTCTAAGTCTCCCAAAGAGAACAAGGTCAGCAGTTTTCTGCAGGCTTCTAAAGGTCGTCCCCGGAGGAAAGCCAGGAAGTACCTTTATGCAGTAGGTTAGAATGTGGCTGTTTGAACCTTATAAAACAAATGAAGTAGTATCTCAGAATGCAGTACTGAAGGAGATACTCAAGGATTTTTTTAAAAATCAAAATATAAAAAGATATCAAAATGTTTCATCATGGCCGAGTTATCATGTTAGCAGCTTTGATTACAATTGCACAGGAGTCCAGCATTCACATTTCTTGTCATTGTGACATGGCATTCAAAACCCAGGTTAGCTGTTCAAAAATAATTTGCCTTGGGTGGAAATCTGCAAATCAGCAGAGGATTTAGCCAGGGGTCACTGCTGGAGTGGTGTATGCATATTCACTGCACATTTTGTTCAGTGCCTGAAGTTTTCTCTGTGCAGGACACTTTGGGTCTTATGATGAGATACTTGAAATTCCAAGTTTTCAGCAAAGCTGCAGGTTTATATTGGAAGAGAACATGTTTGTTTCACCCTATGGGCAGTAGCACAAGCTTATTGAGCAAAGGCTGTTGGCTGATCCTTGTCTTCTACTGAAAACATAATTTCTAATATTTGTAGTGTTGTGGCATTAGCTCAGCCATTTCCGTGACCCTTAAGGCAACTGTTCTTCCTTGTATGCTGGATAAACAAAGTTACTTAGAAAAATCCAATTCCTTCTGGAAGTGGCTAATGGCTGTTAATGTAATAATTTTACTGGTTTAGAGATAGGAGCATGAGGATGAACAGGAGGCTCTTACTCGGCCTTTTCACTTGCTTTCCAGGTGGGTACACCCGGCTGCAGGGAGGACGCTGGAGTGACAGCAGAGCCCTCAGCTGTGTGGAGCGGTTTGACACCTTCAGCCACTACTGGACCACAGTGTCCTCTCTCCACCAGGCCCGGAGCGGGCTGGGGGTGGCTGTGGTGGGAGGAATGGTCTATGCCATTGGAGGTAACAGCAGAAATAAGCCTTCTTTCTTACATGAATGCTAGAGGACTCATGTATGGAGACTTTCAAAATTAATCTAATTTTAAGTGGTTTTGAGGATAATACAATTTTTAGGTGTAATAACAAAGGAATTGGGTTCCTTGATTCTCTCCTGTCACTGCTCTGTGAATGCCTGTTAGGGATCCTGTACTGGCCAGTTTTTACTAAGCTGCTCGCCCCTCATGGTGTAGCTACTGACAGGTTACCATATAGATGTGTGCAGATATACTCAGAGATGTTGGCTATTCTGGGGGCTTTGTGTACCACAACTAAATGGAATTTCTTTTCTTACTTAGTCTAGGAGAAACCCATAGCATAAAAGGCAGTGGCACAGGACAGACCACTTGTGCACTGCCTGCCTGGAAAGGCTCATTATGTCTGTTTGCACAAGGATGTGATGAGTAACTCTACCAAGTGCATCACAAAAGAATGCCTATGTACTGTTTTTGTCACTGCACAGCTCATTCTTTGGTCTTGAAAACCCAGTCAGTTGTGCTGAGGAGTAAAACGTGCAGCACTGTGGTTGTTTACCTCTCTGATGTTTTCAGTAACATTTCAGGGAACTATTGATGAAAGTGGTTCCCAGTGATGATTCATGTATAATCATCTCTTTTTGTACATGGAGCTTTTGCTACATTGGGTGTTTCACCAAAAGATAAATCTTGTATTCAAATGTTGCCTGTCCTGGAAGAAGTTGAAGAATGTGTCCATATCTGCAGTCCAAAAGATTGCATTTCCCCTGACTCTTCCCTTTTCTTATGCAGGTGAGGACAACTCAATGATTTTTGACTGTACTGAATGCTATGATCCTGTCACTAAGCAATGGACAACCGTGGCTTCCATGAACCATCCCCGTTGTGCATTGGGTGTGTGCACATGCTATGGTGCCATCTATGCTTTGGGTAAGTTGTGGGGTTTTTCTAGGTGTAACTTCACCTAGATGTTAATTCATAGAGTTTGTGCATGGATTTGATCTTAAATATTACATCTTGGTGATACAAATTCGCAAACTTAAGTTTCGAAAAACAGCTGTATCCCTGTATCCATAAATATTAACATATATGCTAAATCTCTGTGGATTAGTTATTGTTTATTTATAATTTATTTCCATTGTAGACTGACTGCATGCTGATTTCAGAATTTGTCCTCGAACAGTCCACTGCATGTCTAAAAATGCAGCTAATACACAATTTCATGCCATTAAATTCCTTCCTGTGTTTGCTTTTATTTGCAGGAGGCTGGGTTGGAGCAGAGATTGGCAACACAATTGAAAGATTTGATCCTGAAGAGAATAGTTGGGATGTGGTGGGAAGCATGGCTAAGCCCCGTTACTGCTTTGGGTGTTGTGAAATGCAAGGTGAATATTGTTAAGTTTATATCCCTAAATAGTTTCAACAGCCATTAGATTCTGAAGCTTTATGTCTCAGTCATGAATTCTTACCTTTGGCTTGTACTGAGCTCTCAGTCACACATGCTTGTGCCTCACTTGCTTGTTGTTCTAATAGTCTATTTTTAATTCTGCAGAATTCAAAGACTATAATGTTCTCTCATCTCCTGCCTTTTATCTCACAAAAAGTTTTTACATGGCTGCCAGTATGATTATGCAGCTAGTCTTTTAGCAGTTGATTGTTCTTTCTGATACTGCTTCTATTTATCTTCCATATTTGGGTTTGCATGTTTCTCTTTGTGACAATCTGAAGACTTGCCACAAGTTATTTTAAGACAGACATGTCTAAATACTTGATCAATAAATGTGCTTACTAAGTATTTGATCCTGGCCAGGTCAACAGTTACAACCTTCTGAATTCCTTCCCCTTCACTTAATTAATTTTTGCTTTCCTCAGAGCTTCTAGTGCTCAGGCTTCAAGCTGCTCATGCAAAAACTTTATGTATTCTACTACTTAGCAAAAGGAGGATTTTCTGACATTCTTTAATTATTTTAATGTCAGGCTGAAACTTGTGTTGTGACAGTAATTTTCTGTCTGTATTATGAAGCCTAAAAGAGGAGAAACTGTTTCTGCAGGTTTGATTTATGTCATTGGTGGTATCAGCAGTGAAGGAGTAGAGCTGCGTTCTGTTGAAGTCTACGACCCCATCTCTAAACGCTGGTCTGAGCTGGCTCCAATGGGCACCCGAAGAGCCTATCTTGGTGTAGCTGCTCTCAACGATTGTATCTATGCTGTGGGAGGCTGGAATGAATCCCAGGATGCACTTGCTAGTGTAGAAAGATACTCATTCGAAGAGGTATGGCAGAGTCCCTTCTTTTCATAAATGTAGATTGCATCAGCTTTGTGTAAGATGCTATAGAGCTTCCTTTCTTTAAAAAGAAAAAGCTGGAAATTCCATTTCCTTTTCACTACTGGCTGGGAATCTTGACTGAAAAAAAGCTTTGGTGATCTCAGGGTCTGTCCTAAGTAGTTGTCATGGTTTAATTATGCACAGATATACTGTAGTTTGGCAAATATTTCTTAGGGTTAAGATGAGAGGATAGATTTCCCCTCTGGAATAGAAAGCTCAATAATCTGAATAGAGAGAAAAAACCCATTGTAAAGGTAAGAGTTACCTTTTATTGCAAAATTTGAGGATCTTCTGCATCAAAATGTAGTGGTGTTTCAGCATGACTAGAAGAAGATAACATTTTTCCAGACTGTTATTGCTCATATTCTTATGATATTCTTTGGAAGAGTAACTACTCTTAAAAGCAGAACATAATCCCATGTGACATCTGTTTTGCTTTTCAAATTGAATCTAATTTTCCTGTTTCCCCCACCTCAAACTATACCATGCTCTACTTTAGAGACTGACTGCATCTTGCAGTGACTGAAGAAAGGGAGGGGTGTTGTGTGCAGACATTATGGCATCTGCTCTTTAGAGATTACCACAGTTTGGACCCCTTGTCAAAGTGTTGTCATTCCTGTCTTGGTAATCCTCTGGATACTGTAAACATACAGCAGTTAAGCCTGTGAAGTATATACACAGTGTTCTTTGTATATGTTTCAGTCTTTTAAGCTTTAAAAGTTATTTTAGCGGAATCAGAGCTTGCCCTAAAGCTATTTATTCATGTTTCACCTTTTTGTTAGGAAAAGTGGGCTGAAGTTGCATCGATGAAGATCCCAAGAGCTGGTGTTTGTGTTGTGGCTGTGAATGGACTTCTCTATGCCTCAGGAGGCCGAGCTCCCAGTCCTGATTTTGCTGCTCCAGTAACCTCTGACTCTGTTGAAGTTTATAACCCTCACATGGACAGCTGGACTGAAATTGCCAACATGATCACCAGCCGCTGCGAAGGAGGCGTAGCTGTGCTGTAAAACACAAAGAAGAAAACTCATTCAAGGAATGAGTCAATTATGTCTCCACAGATTTCCTGTTTCATTGGTCAGAAACCTTTTTTAACACAGGAGCTTCAGTGGAGAATTAGATCAGAGGGATTTTCCTGAGCAAAAGGAAAAGCCCTTCAAAGTAAATTGGCTTATCCAGTGTCTGTCTCAGGAAGTATTCTGTTAAAGAGTAGGAATGCCTCTTAGAACTGGATTAAACTCACTGAAATAAATGGTGAATTTGCCCTGTAAAAATCTGAAGAAATAATTCCAACACATTAGAGACATTAATCGGGTTGTTACTGAGCTGGCACTTTGGCCAGACTTGCAATCTGGAAGTGGGTTACTGTCAACAGCTAGGAGTTACCTGTTGGTAAGATCAGATGGGTTATTTGGATGGCATTAGTTCTTTTTCTGGCAGAAAACAAGGAAGAGAAGATAACACACAGGAAAGACTTTATGCATCTACTTAGGACCTTAATTCATTTAAGCCTCTTTTCTGTGGCTGGACATAGTGGGCATTAAATATGAATTGGATCTTTACTTTCTGGCCACTCCACAAATTGGAATGGTGAGTGGATGAGAATTTCCTATTCTGGAAGGTTATCTTCACAGTTCTATTAATGCCATTCCCCTACAGCACTGGCTTTTCTTCTCAGTGGTGTCAGTGATGCCAGTAGAGCTCTGTTTTGTGTAAGCCCTGGTGAATTTTAAATGCAGATGCTATTCATTAGATTGGCTATTCTGTTTAGGACTGCTCTTAGTATAAAAACACAGGGAAAGGCTCTTGCCCCCATATTTTTCCCCCATAGTCAAATGTGTTTTTACTCTGTGTGACACATGCTGAGACTTGGTATTGAATACTTGCAGTTCTACAAGACCACTATATCTTGTATCCTGCCTCATCCAAATTTGAGCCAGTGGAGCTTTCTGTGATATAATTAGCTGCATTTAGCATTAAACTGATGATATCAGTGTGCTCTTAAGGACTTTGTCTGTAGCTCAGACACACTTAGTAAAACAATACTACAAGGAATTTGGAGTTATTTCTAGATTCAACTTGTTTCTTGCACACTTTGGCTGCATTTTCAGCACAGCTGTGGATGATTTGGATGAAGACTGAAGTGAGGCTGCTTGCATTTTGATAGACAGTGTTATTCTGGAACAACAAACCACAACTGGATTGTCACAAAACAGGAAGCCTGGCACTGTGTAGACAAAGGAGCATTCATGCTGTTTAGTTCAATATCCCCTGTGTAAAATTAACAAGTTGTTACATGATAAATCCTCCAAGGTGACTGTTGCAGGTACCTTAATAATCAAGGTCCTAAAATCTAACATAAAGTTGGGCTAAAACATGCTAGATGACGCAGAGTTTCACTAATTGTTCCATAATCTTGTGTGTGCTTTTACTTCAAAGAATTTATTATGTGTCTGAATTAGTGGTTTGATTTTTTTCAAGTATAAGCTTGTTTAAATTGTTTTTCATAATAAAATGTATTTTCAGAACTGACTGGAATGCTCTTGAAGAGGTTGCTTCCATAACTTAGTAAACTATATTACTACCACTTTCATATAATAGGTAATTTTTTCTTTTTATTGGAAAACATATTTCCCAGTAAAACACTAGGGAAAGGTTGGTTATAAATTTTGATTATTTGAGTGGTGGAATTAACAAGCTTCTATAGTAAAATACTCATGTATTTTTCTTCTCAGTGTAAAATAACTCAGACTTCTTGGGAGTATGTCTTGCCAGCTCTATTCAGCCCTCTGTGGGATGAAATTACAGATAATATTTCATAGTCTTTCTTCTTTGTATTTCAGGATCCCTCTTGGAACCGTTTGAGAAACACTACCTTAGCCGTATTTTATTAGTTTGGGAACTACAGGTTTACTTCTGATCCCTGTTAACTTTCTGGTTTAATGGAGCTTGAGGGAATCTGCAGTTTTCTGAAATAACTGATTCTGTTATGTTTGAATGAAACTTCAAAGCTGGTTGATTATGGTCTCTGATCATCAGCACCTCTTTTACCTAATCAAGATAAAGACAGGACTCTTCTTTGGACCCATGTTAAAAGATGCCATGTCTAAATAAGAAGGAATAGAAAAACCATTTTTATTCACAAACTCAATTTTATTTCCTTTATGTTCACAAAGCTCTGAAATATATTGTTTAATAGGGTACTTTCATAGTTCAGTGTAGAGCAACTGATACCCACAAGTGCTTAGTAAGTTGTTTAACATACAAACGTTAACAGATTGCAAAAGGGAGAGGCTGATGTACAGAGCTGCTCTTTCAGCAACATCATACAAGATGGTTCCAGGACAGGCAGGTTTCTTAAACATCTGTTCTTTGCAGAACAAAAAACGTTAAGGGACAACATGTGCTTTACTTGATGTAGAACAATGAAGAATAGAGCTTTAACAGAACTATGAGGATTATCTGGTCCTAAGACCACGTGTGGATGTAATTTTCAGCTTTCTTCCTGCATCTTACACTGCTCTTAACTACTACTGATAAAAAGCTTACAAGAAATATGCCCACATCCCATTTCATAGGTTTCTTGAGGTAGTTGACACAAAAAAGAAATTTATGTGACTTAGATTTTATCTTCTACTAAATGATGTACTAGGGGGAGTCAAGTACAGAGAGCATATGCTTCTGCAGTGGTTTCAGTAATAGCCCCATCACGGAGGGTTTGCAGGCCACATACAAGCCCGTTGGTACCTGTCCAAATGTATGGATTCTTAGGAGGGAGATGACAAGCTCAGTCCCATTTCAGTCCCATTATCTGATCCCTCAGTGCCAGCACTTGAGTCCTTGTGTCATAGCACTCGTTAACAGTCCTTTCATTTAGGAGTATGGCAGATCTTTATGGCTGTGTTGCATGCAGCTTCCTTTGCCAGGCAGCCCTAAATCCAAAAATCTACAAACAGGTGGCTCCAACAGCCTTTTTAATTTCAGTAAGCCTGAGCAGGAATTTCACCTTCCATCCCCTGTAGCACCTTGTCAGCCATACAAAGCTTCCTCTTCAGCTTTTCCCCATTCCACCACAGCAGCTGAATGACACATTTCAGGTGAGTGCTGACCTTGGCTTGCCACTACAAACAAATCTCACCTGTCCTTTCTTATCTGCCAGCGCACTGAGCGCTTCCTCACACAGCATCCCTGGAAGGGTCCAGGCTGGATGGGGCTTTGAGCAGCCTGATCTGGTGGAAGGTGTCCCTGTGTACAGCAGGGGACTGGAATGAGAAGATCTTTCAGGCCCCTTCTGACCCAAACCATTCTGGGATTCTGTGACTTTCAGCACCTCCTTTGAAAATAGGAGTGAAGTAAGAGTCTTGTTCCACAACACAACAACTGAGTAGAATGTGTTTCTGCATAATGCTCTGCTACTTCTTTAAACACCAAACTAGAACTGCTTTCACCTTGTTACTGTTGTTTTCCACACCTCAGAACATGATTACACATTACAGTCAAACTTTCATAGTTTGAAATGTTAGTCACAGTCATGAATAGTCATTAAATGCTTTCATAGTTCAGCACAGAGTAATTTATACCCATTTCATTTTGAATCTCCATTCTAAATTCCTAGAGCAGCAACACCTCATTCAGATTCTTTGTTCTACAGATAAGGGCAGACTCATGCTTGCCTTGGAAGTAATTGCTATTTACAATACTTCCCTCCTGAACTAGCTTCAAAATCAGTTGGAAAATAATTTTGCTTCAAGAGTAAGCATCTTCATCCCTGCCATCATACAACTTCTAAGCACAAATCAGTCTTTATTTCTCCTGGAACTCCATACAAATACCTTATTCATTTATGTTCTGCTGTGTTTTTCTATCATCACTTTGCTCCCCTTCTAAGAAAGCTTTCAGTGCTACAGTGGCCAACAGGGATAATATCATCACCATTGTTCCCACTACCCTCAGTACTTTAAACCACCTGGGGTAAGGAGGAAGAAGGGAAGTGTCATAATGCAGCGCTATCCCTAAGGCCACCGTGAGCATCACTGCTCCCTGAGTGACATCTTTGAAAAGCAGGGCTTGGCAGGCAAGCAGAGCAGGAACTGTGCCATTAGCCAGGTTCAGCCAGTCTGGCTTGGCTGGGCTGTTTGCTGGGAGAGCAAAGCCCCACCTCATTCCCCCGAGGAAGGAGGCTGTGGCAGCACCGTAGGCGACCTGAGCAAAGGCCAGCTCTGGGCTGTAGGTGCCCTGCGTGGCCATGGCCAGCGGCACAGCCACAAACGGGATTAGCCCCCACAGGCTTAAGTAAAGGGCTGGCTTGGGACAATCCTTCAGAGATCCCAGGTCTTCTTGTGGCTCTGCCTCAGATTCTGCAGGGGTTTTCTCCTTGGAGATGGGGAGAGAGGTGTGGAAAGCCCGGAGCTGGGCTGTGTAAACTGATGCTGGTTTGAGGCTCAGGGGTGTGGAGAGAGGACGTGCATGTCCCTGCAGCTGGAGGACCAAGGAAGAGCAGGCTGTCTTATTCTTCCCCTGGAGCAGCAGACTGGGGCCAGGTAACTTCTGCAGCTGCAAGCACAAAACTTGTTCTGAACACTGCACAGTGCAGGCTTACAGACCCGCAGGCACTTAAACAAGCTCCTGAATATTGTACCAAGTGGTTTTCCAGTCAGGTCACAGCACAGCTGTGTTTGCTTCTGAATTTCAAGTGGTTTTAACTGAACTAATGAAGGCACCCAGTGCAGCTGATGAAGAGCAACTGGGCTCTGCAGAGTGCACAAGCAAAGCTTACTCAGTGCCCACTATCCCTCCCCACACATTTTCTTTGAAGATGTATCAATCCTCCTCCGAGTAAAATATAAAACAGTTTCATATAGAAACAGAATGAGGTCACTCCAGAAACCAGCTACTGTCCCCTCACTACTCCATAAAGAAATGATAGGAAAAAAAGACTTTGAGACAATAAAACTTGATAAAAGAAATAGCTTTGCCTAAAAGTGTTGTAGAAATGATGAACTATTCCAGAAAAGATGAGTGATACACTCCAACTTGGAAGCCACCTTTTTTTTTTCAAAGCTGCAGTCCTATCTTTTGCTATTTTACTTTTAAATAAATCAGAAAAAAAAAATCCTTCAGTAACTTACTTTGAAAGGTGTGTTGAAGCAGCATCGTTGTATGAGAGGAAACATATTTGTTTTGTCAATGCCCTAAAACAGAAAAATTCAGAAAAAGGTCTGAAACCAATGAATCACTGAGCTGGTCTGATGCCCAAAGTTCAGTCACAGTCTGCATTTACCAAATACAAGAGTCATATATTTAAAGAGATATGTGTATATATATATATAACATATGTATTCAATCAGTACTTGCCCACTACAGAATACTTAGTTTCAAGCAGCAAGCAGCTCTGTGAGCTGAAATTCTAAAGTTGTATTGACTGTTGCAAGAACAATTTCTAGTTAAAAAACTGAGTATCAGGGAACAGGTGATGGCTTCCCGTTCGTGGATCATCTCCTCTTCAAGGGATAAATGGCTTCACAAAGCTTATAAAGGAACAATTCCTCACACGTGGGAAAAGCGATCACTAGTAAAAAAAGGAGCAGAAAAGGCATCCCATGCAAGCTGCAGGTAAGCTCCCTGCCGGGGTACGACACCCACCAGGGGAAGGTGGGACTCCGCAGTTCCCGGTCCTGCTACGCTGGGAGAGAAAGCCAGACTGCCCTGCCGGAGGGCGAAGGGAGCGGAGGATATACGTTCAGTCCAGAGGGAGAAGGAGCCGCTCTGCCGAGCGGGCAGGACTCGCCGGGCGCTGCCGCCACCCCGGACCCGCCAGCTGTGGCGGCTTCCGGTGCCCTCATAAGCGCTCCGACGGCGCCCGGTGCTAACGCGCTACCGGTCCGGCCGGGAACCGGCACGGCCCACCGTGTTCTGCCAGGCCGCGGAAGGCCCCACCGAGCCGATACCGGGGGCAGCAGCGCCGGTCACTCTTAGCCCAAAGGCCGCAGCCGGCCTGGCGGAGGAGCGACACCCTGCCCGTGGGACAGAACCTGTCCTGGGGAGCTGTGCAGCCGTTCCTGCTTTCTGGCTTCCGGCATCACCGCATCGGGCAAGCCTTTCACAAGAGGACTACAAATCCCAAGCGCCCTGCGGCGCGCCGCCCGCCTATCCGCACGGCGGAGATGGCGAGTAGTCTCCTGGGACGCGTAGTCTGAGGCCGCTTCCGACGGGCGGTGCCGGGGGCCGCGCGAGCCGCCGCTCCTGATTGGTGGGGCGGGAGGCGCGGGGGCCGGGGCGGGGGCAGGGAGGGGGAGCCGGGGGGCGTGTCCCTTCCGCGTGCTCGGCCCCGCCCCGCGCGCGCGCGGGCCCCGCCCCCTCCGGCCCCCGGCCGGGCAGGGCTGGGCGGCCATTTTGGGCAGAGCTTTGTTATGGTTGTGGGGCCGCCGGAGCCGCGCCAGGGCCCGCCCGGTGAGTGCGGCCCCCGCGCCGCCCCCTCCGCGCCCCCCGCGCCCCCTCCGTCTCCACTTGGCCCCCGCCGCCCCCAGGCCCGCCCCGCCGCCCCCCGCGGCATCGCGGGCTCGGTGCGGCCCGGGAGCGGCCTCCCGCCAGGCCGGGCCCCCCACCCCCTCCCGCCCGCGCTCGGTCCCGCGGCCGCGGCGGCTCCGGGGCGGCAGCGCGAGGGCCCCGCGGGCAGGGCCGGGCCGGGGCGGGCGGCGGGGCCGGGGCTCTGCGGGTTATTGTTTCCTGTGCAGCCGGGAAGTTCGTAGCGCTGACACTGCCGGAGCTCAGCTCCTGTCATGGGGCCGTCCGTGAGCGGGGCGGGGGGGGGGGCGCGGCGGGTGAGTCCCGGGGACCGGACAGGGGCGACCCCGCTGTAGGCCGGGAACGAAACCGGGCGGCCCGGCCGTTCCCCTTGGGCTCCTCCCGGGCCGCGGTTCCCGGCCGCCCCCGGCGGGAAGGGGCGGTCGGCGCCCGGCGGTGACACGTGGGCTGCGGGCAGCCGGGGCTCGGCTCGCCCTGCCCGCTGCCAGCGGGGCTGGGGAACTTGTCAGGTGCCGCTCGGTGCCTGCTCGGAGGGAAACGGCGCCCGGCCCGAGCGTGAGGCGGCTCTTTCGGGCGTCCGAGTTATTTCCGTGTGTCCGGTGTGTTTGATGCCCCCTTGGCCTAAGGGCTTGTGTGGTTTGACTTAAAGGGCTGGGGCTGGACGTGATCAGAACGCGCCTAGCGTTTCTAATATCCATTTAAGACTTTGAATTCAGTTCAGTTTAGTAGCGAGCTGTTTTGGAACGATTTTAGAGCAGTCAGTAGGTGTCTGCAAAAGTTACGAGTTTTTAAACAGCTTTAGAAGATCAGTAGCTATTTAAATTCTTACAAGTAATGGTGGAATGGTTTAAGAGTGTTGCTTAAATATCTTTTTATATTAACATGACCAGGTAGGTCAGCCTGCCTTTCCCCGCCCCCGAGCTGTGAGTGACACAAGTGTTAGTAATGTTGATAATACTCTGAAACGTTGCAAGTGCCTGAGCAAAGTGTGGAAATAGCAAAGAGGGGGAATGGAGATAACAGCTGAGATAATTGGAGCGCCATCAGAGCTGAGTTTACTGTAGAGTTGACATTGCTTCTATAAAAATGTTAGGTGGTTATGAAAAAAGCTTATGCAAATGTTACTTCATGAATGAAGATGACTGGTATTGCAGTTAAAGGTTCCCCGTAATGCTTATCCATTTGGAGACTGGTATCTCAAACTTCCAGTTCCTGACTCGGGAAGGATACAGGTGCAGAGCAGTGGTAGGAGCAAAAAAATTCCCAGATTTGAGAGGAGCAGCTTTTCCTCACGCTCTTTCACATAATCTCTGGAGGAAAGTCCCTTTAAGAAGAACTTATTAAAAATTTTGTATTTAGAATAGAAAGGCTTCAGGTGATACTTCCTTATGGTGTTAGGGGTTTTTTTACAGCTGTTTGTAGGGAAGTGCAGTAGCCCTCTGCATTTTTTACTCATCTGGTTTATAGCCTTAATCCTATGTGACACAGAAGTTTCCATTGCAGATATCATACGAGGACCTAAAGTGAAAATATGCAGGGAACAGATGGCATTTAAAAAAAACCACAAATCCTGTTTTTTCTGCAGTGTCTCAGAAATATGAGGAGCAGAATGCAGATGTGAAATACAACAAATCAGATGGAAGTGCATACTTTCTGAATGTTAGAAAAAATCTTCACTTTGACAATATTTATAGGGTATGGTCACCTTGTTTCACATATGTGACTGGTGCATGGTGTTACTGAATCTTGACGTTCCTGTTTTAAATTAGGAAATTAAGTCACTACAGGAAAAATAATATTCACTAGTATTTTCATTAAATGGAAACAGTGTTTCAGGAGTTATGGGATCCTTAATTTAATACAGAAAAATGCTGTGGTTAGATCTGTGAATTTCTTCAGGAGTGTGGGATGTCAGATAATGTAGTTCTTGCCTTTAAAAAATGAAGAAAAACTATTGGCTCAGGAGTTAAAGTTACCTTTTTCCCCCCTCAGTGTTACGAGTTGTTTGAAGTTAGTTGTGTAACTGCTGAATTGACTTAGCTGTGAAGTGTGTGCTCCAGGGTGTGCTTTGTTTGTTTGTCTGTACGAAGAGATTTGGAAAAGGGCTGACTCTGTTCAGTAGAGCTGAGGCTTTAAAGCACCTCTCCTGCCGAGTGCTGGCTGTGCTTGCATGGACACAGCTTTTCCTTACAGCTCCATAGAAACCAGGGGGTGACTGTTGCTCTAGCTTACCCAGTGACAGTCATACTTACTAGATTTTGCACTTGATGAGGTAGTGTGTGTACCAGGAAGTTTGTCTGGGATTTTTAAGTTTTATGTTAAGTAGAGGCAGGAGTTGTTTAGTTTTGGTTCTGCAAATTCAGCAATGTAAGTAGACATTTTACTCTCACTTACCTAGTGACCAGGATGCCAACTCAATCATGTGTGCCTTTTGTTTCAGCAAGAGGAATTGAAGTTCATGTTCTCTTTGCTCATCAGATTTGATAAAAAGCAGTGAAGTTGGCAGAAACATGGTCCTGCTCAGAATATTTCATGAAAGCCAGGATGTTGTTTAATTTGTGTACTGTAACTTTATATGTTCCTGTGAAAATGTGCCAAACTTTAATGAGTTACTGTATGGTCAGAAGATATATCTATGGTTTTAGGAGTGGATTTAGGTAGAGATTCATAGTGGCTAAGTGTCCACTGCCCTGTGTATGTACAAACACTGGGCAAACCTGGAAGTTCTAGATTAGGCCTGTGAGTGTATAGTAAGCAGGGAGGGAAGCATTTTGGCTTAATTGATCATACACGTTAGTGATCAGGCTGTATCACTCCAAACTGGAAATTCCTGATTGAAGTGTGCAACTCCTTCTATAGCTGGTCTTTGAAAGTCAGAATTTTCACACTTGATACTACTTAGACCTTTCTATTATTAAACAGCAAACAGTTTTGCAAAGTGTTGGTCTATGCAGCTCTATAATGTGACTAATCTGAAATAGTTGCACTTCCAAGGTCTGGCTTAACAAAAGTGCTTTGAACCAGTGCAGCCAAACATAACTGAGGTTTTCTGCAGTAAATGATGCTCAGAAAGAAATATTTTACAGCATGTGACCTTGTGCCTCAGGGACTGTTGTACATTAGGGAGTTCGCCTGGGGCAACTGAAGTTCTAGGACTTGCAGACATTCTAGCAAAAATGCCAGTGTTGATTTGTTTTCTCCTTGAATCTTGTGATCATTTCCAGTTTGCTGTTTTGCATAGTTTTATTCTCCACACTGGAAGGAGGATCTCAGCTCTGTGGTGTGATGTTAGTGGCACTTGATAAGAAAGTATGTGTATAATGTTGTCTAAATGTCTCTGGTTTTAAGAATCGCCTTTTTTCAATACAGGAAGAAATTAGAAATTTAAGTTTTATTTTTGGCGTCTCTTCTAGGTTCTGGATATCTGTGATCCCCTCCCCATAGCATATTTGCAACATACAGAGTATGTGGCAATGAGTGGCCCTCTCTTGGAATTTTGTCATCTTTAGTTTGTAATGAGCAATTAACTTGTAAATAAAGGACTGTGTCTGCCAGGGAGGTACATGGTATTATTCTGGGCACAGAAATTATTGGTATTCACAAAGTTGCTGGTGAAGGTGTATGGTTAAGATTACAACAGGTCTCCAGCCTTTCAGCAGAGAGGAGTGTTTTGCCATTGTGTTACAATGCGTCATCCATCATCAAGGGATTAATCAGGACTCACGTGAGATGATCTGAAAAGACCTTTGATGTTAATCTTAAAAAACTCAGCAAGGATTTCTCATCCTGAAAATATTGAATGTGTTATGATCTTGACTGTTAATTTGGGGAAAGTGTCTTTCCTCTACTTTGAACTCCAGTTAAAAGTAGAGAAATGGGTTAATGATAACTTCAATGTCTTCAGGTTGACTGGGCCTTCTGGAATGTATCCTCTAGTATTTAGGAAGCTGATAGCCCATGGGGGTGGGAAAAGTTCCAGAATGCTGAAGAGTTGAGGAGCATTTTCCCTTGCAACATCTAGAAAAAAGGCAAGACTTGGGTATGTCCAAGGGAAGAGCATTCACATCAGGGAGTCTGTGTCATGTACTTTTTGGTGGTTTCACTTCCCTATATTGCAATAATGTTCTTACTGAACACACAGATAATGTGATCCTAACAAATTCAATAAATTATCTGAAAACAATAGCTTTGGATTCAGCCATTTTGGTGTAGATGGGTTCAAATTACTGTGTTTTGGTATATTGCCTACACAGACAAGTAGCAGCTGGTAGGGAAGCAGTTCTGTGGGGGAGTATCCTGGGGGTTGTAATGGTTCCTAAATTATCATGACTCAGCAGCATCACTGTCATGAAAATTCATTTGTCATACTGGAACATACAGAAGCATTTTAAATAAGGCAATGAAGCAGTTTCTCCATTCTGCTGAGGAGTGGTAGGTCTTCAGCAGGGATTATCTTGTTCAGTTTGGGATAATGTGATATTTGAGAAATTTATGGCTGTGCAACAAGATCTGTAAAGAAAATAATGAAGTCTGAAATAGTGAAACTATAATTAAGGATTGGGGAAAAAATTGATTGGTTAGCTCTACAATGGTTTTATACATCATGTTTCATCAGACATAAGCAGGTGATATATAAAGCAGCTTAAAAAAGTTAACCTGCAGGTACAACTGGGAGGCAGCTCTGACATTCTGTCAACTGCCTGTGAGCTGTCACACTTGGTAGGTGGGTCACGTCAGTTTTTTCATCATTGATGCTTTGAACTTGAAAGCTTGATCTTTGCCACTAAATTTGACTGGTTGAGGATGGGTTGTTTGTTTGGGTTTTTTTGTTGTTGTTTTTTTTAAAGCATGGGTTTATTTGATCACAGAATATGATAGTAGATGATTTTTCTGCTGCCAAGCAGTGATGGGGTACAAGGTGGTCTGTGGGACTTCTGCCCCAAAAAAAACCCAACACCTGTTAAAGTTGTCTTTCAGTCAGGGAACACTGAAGTTTTGGTCTGAAGAAAGTATTTCTTAAAAGGTATCTTCAAGGAGAGTTTAGTCAAGTTTCCACATCCATCATGAATAAAACAAGCAGTTATGAGTTGAAATTGCAGCACTACATGTTCAGGTGAGATGTTAGATACAAGGACAGGCTTTCAAGCCATGGAATAACCAAAACAGATTGTAGGGATACACTGGAGAATGCTGTGTGCTAATCTGGTTTCATTTACAGCTTCCAAAAAAACATTCCAGTGGGGGTACATATTAACTGCATAATGAATTCCAGTCTGCTAATAACAAACTCGTTTCTCTGATACTTCATGAGACATTTTAGGATTAATTTTTGGAACTCTGCAGGCTGAAGATCACTGTACATATTGGTGAAGGGGGGAGCATTTCTTAGTTGACTTTCAAAGACATCTGATGGAAGAGAGTAGAGCTAAATTCTTTTAAATCCCTGAAAAAGGTCTTTAACCATACAATGTATGAAGATTTTTTTCCCCCGACACGCATATGTTTTGCTTGTATTTCCTAATTTATGGTAGGACACCAGGATAGAAGAATGACAGTGTTGTAGTCTTGGCCTGCATAGATTACCTGGAGAAGAACAGCACAATAATTCTCTTCAAGATCTAAAGACAAAGCCCAAACCAGCTGGACAACATTTTGTCCATAACTCCTCGCTTGATTTTAACTCGGTTTCATGGACTAGATCATAGAGAGAACTCCAGGAAAACACTGTGAACATGCAAAGAGGATATATGTCCCAGCTGCAGCAAGTCATTAGATCACAGGACTAGAGATCACTTTTCCCCCTTTTTTTTAAAGCCAAGACCAAACTAGTGGAATATCTATTACTTTTGCAATTTTTTTTTAATTTATAAGAGTTGTTTTAAACTTTGTGTTTAGTGGTTTTTCTGTAATGATGTTTGTTAATACTTTCTCAATCCAAGAAAGTGCTGAAAATGGTAAACCAGTGAAATGAAAACCATTTCCGACAATGTAAACTTTACAAACTGTAATGCAGGTGTTGTACACATGCTGAAAAGTGCTGAGTGAACGTGTCTTTGTCATGTCCTAGTTATAGACAAATAAATGTGGAGTTTGATCATACTGTCGTGGTCTTGATGTGCAAGGGTTTGGAAATAATCCAGGTGTAGGGAGGGACAGAGGTATGAGCTGTCCCTCAGTCTTGGCAGGTTGTGTTCAGGGGAAGTACCTATAACTGGAATGCACCTCCATTCCCAGTTTATAGTACTGGTCTTGTAGGACCCAGGCAATGGTATTGAGGGGAAGAATTAGTCCAGTACTGGTTAGGAGAATGGTCTCTTATTTCTGAATGTCCTCTGTTCTGTTGACTTTCAATTCTCCTTCCTCTTTGCAAATGACATGCCTTCTACTTGCTTATCCTTCATCTGGAATGCAGATCTGTACTTCCCTCTACTTGATTTGTAGTCTCTCTTGCCTTGACCCAAATATTTGATAAGTAGTCTGGTTGCATTTGAGGCTCTTTTTCAAAGGAAATGTGTTTTTCTCCACTCCAAACAGAATATATTTAAATGTAAATGTGCTATAGTAGCAATAATAACCCTGGTAAAATACTGGCTTATAAAATACCCTTAGTGGGAAATACCCAGCCCATTTTTTTAAGGTACTGGAGAACTACTTACTTAACTCCTGCTTACGATCTATCCACATTTCTGGAAGACAGGTAGGCAGGGTGTATGTAGCATCCAGTGGGGATAAGCCAGTAATTACATATTTGCAATTCTTTCCTGATGATGGAGAACATTATCCTGGTGTGTGCTGCTGTGCAGTAGAAGTGACTTTGTTCCTTGAGGCTTTGGGCAGACTGCACAGATGGGTTCTTCATTGCCCTTTCACTCATTCTGTCATGAGGGTCTGGGGACAAGAGTGGTACCTTAAAGGCATCCATGGCACAGTGCTGTGCAGTGCAAGCTTCTAGGCAGAACAGAGCCTTATCTTGACTCACTTGATTGTAGATCAAAGTGCAGTACAAAATAGATGTTTGATTTTATTCCTTAAAGAGCTAAAAAGACCTTTGGATTTTATTAAAATAGTAGAATATCTTCTGCAGATTTGAAATACCTTGTTCCATAAAATGCTAAAGCTGTTTGAAAGTTCAGAGCATTGGTCACATTTAAAACCTAATGCTATTTAAAATCTATTTCTTTGATTTTTATCAGTAGTGTCAATAGATGCACTTGTTTCAGAGAGGTGTATAGTCCCTGAAATGGTACTCCCTGTAGCAGAATAGGGCAGTAAACAGGTTTTAATATTTCAGGTAAATACCACAGTTCTCTAACATAAACAGTACTAAAGACAGTTAAAGGGGCACTGGAGGGAAGTGGAATCTTCACAGGCATAGGAGAGAGGTGTAAGGGATGACAGCATTGCCAGTGGCTGCCCAGTATGAAACACCCAGGGATAACTGGTGGTAGGCATAATATCTAGAAAGTCTGTGCTTTCCTATTCGATGCTTATGAGCACTATTTGAATCTTTTAGATTTTACATGTTTTAAGTGGCTTTATCTTTGTATTCTTGCTGCTTTGGGGAGTGAACTCATGAAAACCCCTTGGAAGGGTTCATTTTTGATGTATCACACTTGCTGGCTGAGGGCCAGAGACTTATCGTCTTACACAGGCCTCTGTACAGGTTCCCCAGATGCTGCCTTTTCCAAAATATGCTTTGGGCTTTTGAGTTAAGTACAACTTGCTTCCAAAGACAAGTTTGCTGGCTTTGTATGGTAACCTTGCTTGCAGAAACTTGGATCAACAGAATCTTGAAGGGCAGGTGTCATTCAATCAATAGCATTTCTAAAGGTGATATTTTTGTCAGTGGTGTTTTCTTGTTCAATGAAGAATCTTTTTTGCAGTCCTAGAAGTCAGTTTTCTCTGATACTTGGTTGTTACTCTGGTATGCCTTTCTATCTTTAATTGCTGTCACAAAGGAAAAAAAAATCATCTGCTTACCCCCTGCACTCTAGATCTCAGTATGTGTTCACAAGACTAGACTAAGGCTTTGTTCACTGTGTGGTTTTGTGGGAGTCTGTGTTTGTCCAGAAGTTTTGAAGGAGTTAAGACTGGGTCAGCATGACCTTGGAGAAGTGGAAAATAAGTATGTGAAGGAACAGGTTGTTTGTGAAGCAGAGCTGTGTGAAATATCAGTTGAAGGACTGTCAGAGAAAAGGGGATTAGGATATGGATGTGTCTGTGTGGACCTTTCTTTATTTTCAGTTCATTTAGGTTTGTCATCTGGTTTGTATAAATGGTCAGGTATGTAACCATTGGTATGATTTTCCCCCACTCTAGCCTGTTACTCTGGAAGAACTTTTGTGTCACCAAGCTTTGGGCATGTTTTCATCTTGGAATACAGATTTATGTAGCAGTGTTCTGTCTAGAATGCAAAACAGTTTTGATGACTCTGCAAGATAGATTAATTTGCTTTGAACTTGAAAAATAAGGTGTTAATCTCTCAGTAATAGCTGCTTCACTAAAACATTTAATATCTGTATCTGGGAAGATTTTAGTTTAGTAAATGATTAACATTTTAATCCATCATTTAGTGTTCTAAAATGGGATCATATTTCTGTAATTTTAGAAAACCTGTTATGAGTGATGCTCTGTATTTTTATATACTAGATTTTTTTCAGCAGCCTGATACCATTTAAACAATGTTTTTCGCAGTATTTTTAATTAATAGGGCTGTCCTTTATATTTGTGCAGTCATTTTGGAGGGCTAACTATGGGATATAATGGAAAAAAACAAGTGGTGATGGGGTATCTGGGATATAGTTCTTCTGGTTCCTAATACCTCAGGTGTGTGAGCTGTACCAGTTGTATGTGCCATTCCAGAACATCTGTGTTTGTCCTCTCCATAGGGAGCTGCTTTTCAGTTGTGGAGACACAGTGAAGGTGTGTCCAGACAATTGTATTCATGGAAGTGAAAGCAAAAGGAAAGTAAGGGATTTTTGTAGATACTTTGTGTAGGTAAACTGGAAATGAATGATCTCACTTTTGAAGATGTGGCTCACAAGTTGTTGGAACAACTGAATGAGTTACACTGCACTTGTGTCTTTTACAGTGAGGCCTAATAATGCATGCAAAGTTGAAGCAGAATTTATAATTATGTTATAAAAGGTATTTGCTGGCACAGATTGCCCAGAGAAGTTGTGAATGCCCCATCACTGGAAGTGAGCTACCTGGTCAAGTGGAAGGTGTCTCTGCCTGTGGCAGGGGGGCTGTAACTAGATGCTTTTTAAGTCTGTGTGCCCAGATATGATTGTCTTAATGAGGTGTTTATGTAAGACCAAGCCATAATCTGTTTGGGTTTTTTTCAGGATAGTGAAATTTCATGTGAGGCTTTTTGATATTTTTAAGGAAATCAGAAGCATACTTTTGACTCAGAGTTGGACCCCCCAGGCTGTGGCTCCCTAATTCCATTAATGTATTGGGAATTGGAGGTTATTAGAAATAGAGATTTTAGTGAATACATATTATAGTAATTCCTTATCATAAAGTAACATACACCTATTCAGTGACACTACTCTGAAAAGTAGTTAAGTGGAAAGTGGTCTGTTTTGAATGTTTGGTCATATCTGCTTGATTAAATAACTTTAAAAGATTTTATTCCACAGAAAGAAAACTGATGAGGGAAGTAAATTCTGTTCTGCCTTCTGCATCCATTAAATTGCTCACTAATGCTTCTGAATGCTTTTGGAACCCAGCTGACATCTGATCTTTAGGAATATTACTGAAATCCCTATTGACTTGGCTGGTTAGAAAAACAAATCTTTACTTCTTTGAAGTAAACGTATTTTATTTAGAGTAATAGATAGAAATGCAGTGAACTGAAACTGTGGCAGGGATAGACAGGTGTTGTCCTTATGACCTTTTACAGCTGCTCTTAACTGGATTGATAAATGTGTAATGAAGGGTAAAAATTTACTTTTATGCTGGTTTTCTGATAAAGGTTCTACGTCTTCATGATTTGCTGTTGCAGGAAAGGAGAAACGGAATTAGAGGCTGCAATCAATAGGACTCTTGTTAGACAGCAATGCTGAAGGGAGCTGGGGATGTTTGCAGGATACTGTGAAGCAGAAAAAACACCTTGTAAGATGTGTCCATTTCAGATATGTGCACTGCAGTACAAAATGTGGACAAAGGTTGGAAGCCCTAGTTCCAGATATTGCCAGAGAGGGGCTGGAACAGTCATGGCACAGCAAGCAGCCTGGAACTCAGGGGAGACTGCTTCCCCTTGTGTTTTTCCAGCCTTGTAGGCCAAGGCAGGAGATGGAAGAGGAAGTAAAAATGCACCAGGGCTAAGGCTTATCTGTTCTGGTTTTTAGGACTTCTGAAATATCTTGATCTGTTTCCAGTGAAAAGTTTCCTAGCTCAGTGGCTCTGATGATACGTAGTTCATCTCTCTAGGCGCATGTTCTGGTCAATGTAGGTCTTTCCATATTGAACCTCCTTGGTTCTCACTGCCAGGCACTGGGAAATGCTCAGCTTGAGATTCAAAGCTATAGAATCTCTGGTTTAGAGATTAAGTCTGATCAAGTCTGTGTTAGGAGCAGAAATGAAAGCAAGCAGAAGGCTGAAAACAAGCAGGCAACTCCATTCAACCGAGGTACCACAAGAACTTTATGGAAGGCATATTGGAAAATGGGGGTTTGTCTCTGACTGCAGATGTTTCTAACTGTGGTCTGTATCTCTTTAAATTGAACATGCTTGTATGTTCCTTCTATTTTCATGCCAGTTTTTAATATTTGTTTAGACAAATACACTATAAAATCTGGTATATAAAAGAACACCTGACGATTTTGTTTGACTCAGTGATAAATACCACTTTTACTTGGATGTAAAATTACACAGTGATATTTAGTTGTGAAACTTAGGCACTTAACAAGGGAAAAATACTTTTGGAACAACAAAAACTTAAGAAAATAGGTTCCTATGAAGTAATAGTTAAGATATTTTTAATGTTAAATGTAAAAAGTGATAATATAAATTGTTAACAGTTCTAATAACTTTTAAAAATAAGTGGAACCCGGTTGCTAATACAGAGTTTTAATTCTTTCTTGTACTTAGATTACTTACCAAAGACTTATCCATTTTGATGGGTGAAATAATACTTTGGGATTGTTGACAGGTAACTATTTTTTCTACACCAAAGCTCATTAATGCAGATTTCATTGTTCTGAAAGGTGGCATGCCTTTAGAGAACATTTCATTTAGTGATACTACTGTTATTTTCTCTTTTTCTGATTTGCATTACCAGAAATAATTCACATTTTAATTAATTTAAAAGGAAAGTGAGAATTAATTACATTTGCATTGGCAAACACTTTTGTTTGCCTTTTTTCTGGAATTGGGAGTGTCTACTGATGATCTTTGTCCTTGTGTTTTCTATAGTGAAGCAGAGATCAGTGCAATTGAACTGTAAATGCAATAATAGAAGAACTGAGTAGTTGTCAAAGGTCATTTCAGTTCTGTGTAGTAATAGGGAAAAAAATAACTACATTAGATATTAGGAATGCACAGTTTTGCCACTGTATAAATGGGCTATGCTTCCAGATCTTGAACATTTGTTGTTGTTTTGGTGACGATGTACCTAAAGAATAGGGTAATGGCTAATAAGGATGATTAGAGGTATTCAAGAGGCTTCTGTGGATACTCTTAGTTTGGAAGAGGCATGACTTGATGAGTCTGTATCTTGGGTAAAATTCTGAGTATCATTAAAAACCTAATAGAATGTGGTTGGACACTTTGGTAGCACGAGAAAATATCCAGTTGAATTCAGCCTGGTATTTTTTTAAAACTCCAAGTTGACTTCTACATAAAGAACAAATAAACTGTGCCCCACTGTCATTTGGGAGGCAAAAATATATAAATGTGTCTGAAAACAAAGCAACTGAATAGATTTGCATAGAACTCTGACTGGTATTAAATGATAATACAGACTCTGCCCTAAAAGTCTGAGAAAGTATCCTGAGGGTCCTGATGCTGTTTGTTCTTGGTCTTGCACCTTTTTCCTCAAGAATTTATTACAGGTTGCTGTCAGAGAAGGTAATGGAGAGACTTTGGGTCTTTCCTGTTAGGACTTTGTGATGAGAGTGGTAGGTTATGGAAGTGGTCTCAGATTGTAGATGTGCTGTTGGACAGGATTCAGAGTGTGTGGGAGAAGGGGGCGTGTAGGCTGATCCTGGAGACTGAAGGGTTTCAGTGCTATTATAGTTTACAGCACTTCATCTAACAAGGTTTTTGCTTTAGCAAAAAGTATTGCATGTAAATGTGGCATCTGTTCTCTTTGTGCTGGGATGTGCCCAGGAAGGCAGAGACTGAAGAGTTGTGTATGTCCCTTCTGAATTTTGGAGTCAGGTCTAGGTGTTGTCCTAGGCTGTCTACTTGCATGTTAGGCACTGCTAAAGGAACTGCCCTGGTCACTCATCCTAACAGTGATATCAGAATAGCAGCTTAGGAAACCCAAATCTCTGCAAGATCACCTATAAGTTGGTGGTTGGAGTTTTACAGAATGTTTCACCTTTGCTTTGGTTGTGGTGAAATATAAAGGGAAGGCTCACAGCAACACAAACTGTTGATACGTTTTTCCCGTGCCTTTTCCAAAGGTACTGAGAACCTTTTTGGTAAATGGAACCTCGGTATTGTACTTCTTTGATGGTTTGTTTTGGTTTTTTTTTTTTTTTTTTTGTGCTCAGGCCTTGTTCTTACTTCAAAACTGCAGTTCTGTGTTGTTCATTTATTTAGATACCTTAAAGCCAGAGAACAGTTCTCTGTGGGCTTTCTTTAGGTCCATTTTTCACATTGCTGTGTACCATTCTCAAGGTTCATTAAATCAATTTCTTAAATTTTTTAACTTCTATCAATAGCTTGACACAGCTTAATTGCTATACAGTTTGTTCTGAAAAGCATATTTATTCAGAAGGTAATGTATCTTGTTTAAGTGTAGTCAACTGCATTGACTTTGTCCTGTTTTATCTTCTACTTACTGTTCAAATGTTTGGTAGTAGACTTAGGTCACATCACTCCTCAGTTCTTTACCTGTACAGAGTTCAGCAGGATGGGAAGTCTGTTCTGTCTGCAGCAGATGTTCCATTATGTTCATTATGCACACTGTAATATAAAACCACACTTCTATAGATTAGAACTTTAGTTGTTTGCAATGTGTGATGCTCAATAGATTGTAGCACAGGGTGGGGTGCTCAGAAAGTTCTCAGGTCAAAACTGTGTGTGGTCATGAGCACACAGGTTTTTCCTCATCTTGGCTGGTAGATTATATGTGTTGCTTGTTCTTATACAACAGTAATATCTAGTTCCAGAAAGAAACAAAAAAAACATAAAAATGAAGAGGTTTATTAAAGGGGTGACCCAAAAGATATAGGGTAATGATTATTTTGCTGTTCCCCATGGTGTGTTTATTTTGAGCCTTGATCAAAATCACCTTTAAAACTTTTTGTAAAAGTAAAGAATGACATAACATACACAGGGAAAAACAAAACTGATCAAAGAATGGAACCGTATCAAACAAAGAAAACAAACTCGGATAAGTTAAATATAAAAGCATATTAAGGCACACCTAAAGGCATCCTATGAAACAGCTGATGGCATCAAAACAGTAATCAAACTTCTCAGTTACTGTTTCAGGATCACTAAACTACCCATTTGCTTGAGATGATAGCAGAATAACTCAGGTTTTGGTCTTGATGGTATTTTCCATGGAGTAGTTATTGGAAAATCATTTGTATTACTATCATCATCCTCTTGAGAGGGGACTCTGGCTGTACTGGAGCAGGTTATGAATGACGTGGGCATGTAGAGATGTGGCATTTGGAATGGCCAGGCCTACCTGCAGCCCAGAGTCTCATTTTAGCAGCAGGTTTTAAAATTGCTATGAAGTGTGGAATTGCTTTCATCAGCTGCATGCGATTTCTCCAGTCTTCCCTTTATTCTAATTGGTTTTGTTGACCTTTTGTGGACTAAATCTGGGAAGTGATCATTTAAAAGTAAAAATGCCCTTTTCAGGGACTCTTTTAAAATTAGATTATTTCAGGTTTTGTTTTGATCAGAGGTCAAATAGCTTTTGGCACTTGCACTATAGTTGCTCAATTTCTCTTTCTGTTCTTCTCTATAGTCATACTTTGTCATGTTTATGCCACTTGTATTGATGGGGTTGTGTTTGGTTTTTTACAGTGACGACAGTTCCTGTCTCACCTCTTTGATGGAAGAGGACTATGACCCAGAAGTGAACTCTTCACTGTAGAACAAGAGGCTCTTGTGGAATAATTGTGTCCCTTTAAAAGCAGCACCCAGTCTACAAAAAATAGAGTAGAAGAGATTATTTTTGGACCTGGCTTTTTTTGTTCATGTGACCTATGTTTCAGCATGTAAATGGTGAAAAACAGGGAGAACATTTGTGCCTGCTTCTGAGCTTTATATCAAATAGTGCTTAACTCTGTGGAGCATTAGCCAAGTTACGTGAAGATTAGAGTATATCCTAACATTCATTTTTTAAAATATTTTACCTTTTTTTAGCAGATGTATGTGATAAAAATGAAATTTATATTTTAAGAGCACTTGGGCAGATGCATCTTGTTTAGATCTCAGCATTTAGGGCAAACATTTTTATGTGACATCTTTTTTCCAGTGTGTTTGGGTTGATCTGCTGCAGATCATGAACTGTCCAGCAGCCTTGAGTGTATCTGTTCAGTATTAACCATGATGTTGCTCTGAATGTTGTCATGCAGACTTGACAAAACTTTTTGTAATGTAAAGGCTGATTTCTGTACTACCACGACCAGAGGAAATTTAATGAGGTGAACGTGGGCGTGGCTTTTTAAAATATAAATTACCTTCTTAGGTATCTTTTTTTTGTAGTGAGAGTGCAAAGAGAGGGTAAAATGAGCAGCTGAGGGGGTGAAGGGCACAGTTGGCACGAAGTGCGGCCTCTCATGCTCTGCTTCGAGACGCACTATTGCCTCAAGGCTGGCCTTCCAGAATTCTGGAGAAGGAAGGAACCCAGAGGTCACTGAAGCACACAAACTGAGGACATTGGACTGCAGAGGCCAAACTCAGGGTAAGTGATCATATGTATTTACTACTTTGCTTATACTGTATTTTCTTGTTTCTAGATAAATTAAAGTTGAAAGATAAAGCAAAATGGTAAATTGGACAACCCACAAAAAAAAGGTGGAATTCAGTTATACGGAGCAATATTGAAATGTTCATCATTTTGAGCAGTAAAAATTGCTATGATCTGTTGGAAAGAACATAGGGGTGAAGGAGCTGACCTATTGTTGTCTTCCAGGTCTCTGATCTGCTTTGAATGTCTCTTAACATAACTAGTTGGTCATATTTGATTTACAGCCTCTGGAATAAAACATGCAGTCATCAACCCTTTGTAGACTGGGAGACAATGAACAATGAGGGATTGTACCCCAAATTCTGTCATGTCTTGATTTTTACATCTGCTTTGTATGGCTTTTCTATGCCATTGGTTCAGTTTTCTTCCCCCTCCACACCCATTCTGTCATGAACCTCATGGGTGTGTTAATTGTAAACAGGAAGTAACTGGGACTGTTGAAGTTCTTACCTGTTTCAGTCAGAGGAATAAAGTCAGCAGGAGAAGAAAAATGCTCAAGTATAATACAGAAAACTTCAGCACTTTCCCCCTCCTATTTATATGGGCCAAACTTTGAGAGATAAATTGTATTATTATTTCAGTTTGGATAAGATGACAGGGAATGTTCTCTTCATTTACAGAGCCTGGCCATGAGGTTTGATGCCTCATTTTATTGAAGGGAGACACTGGACCTAAATGGCGCAGCATGACTTTGTTCCTGCCTGGCTTAACTTCTCAACACCACAGTCAACCAAGGTAATGGTAATACAGATCAGCTCCTTTCACACCTCTGACCATGGGTAAGATCAGTGTGCTGGTTTCTCTGGGATTCTGTGTGAGACAGGTGGATTTGTGAGCCCTTCTGGTTAGATCCAGGCTCGTTGATGTTGCTGGCTAATCAATGCAGTTATGGATGCTCTATTGAAAACAGGAATGTGGGTGTTGGTGGTTTTTTCAGTTAGCAAAATGTCATTGCTGGGCTGACAGGCTTCTGGAGGGTCCAAACAATTTCTCCATTGCATGGCTTTACTTTCTGCAGTCCCCTGCAGCCACCTTTGAGAAACATGGAGAGCATCTTCCACGGGGAGAGGGCCGCTTTGGCGTGAGCCGCAGGAGACACAACTCTTCTGATGGATTTTTCAATAATGGGCCCCTCCGAACTGCGGGAGGTGAGTAAGAAGGATCAGGAATGCAGCCTAAGAGCAAACAGTTTGAAATATGCTACAGAATGAGGAATTCAGCAGAATATAAATATTTTCCCAAACTGTTTCTTTTCAAAGCATCCTATGAGGAAGTTGTACTACTCTCTTCTCCTTTCCAATGTGCTCAGGCCTTAAGAAGTTTTCATAGTAACTGTATGTGCATTGTGTAGCTTGATTTGTTTTCTGATACAATCACACGGTGCTTAATAAGTTCAGCTCAGCAATTCGTTAGTGACCACTAGCTGAACAACAAGAAAAACAACCTAATATTTCCACTATTCTGCATACTGTGCTGATTTTTTAATTTGCATCCTTATCTCCTTTTGTTTAGACTGCTGGCATCAGCCATCCCTTCTCCGCCATGATTCTGTAGATTCTGGTGTTTCTAAAGGAGCTCATGTTGGGCTTTCTGGCAGTCAGCCTGGCTGGCATGGTCCCTCACGGGGCCATGATGGTGTGAGCCAGCGTGGAGGAGGAGGAACTGGAGTTCATCGCCACTGGAATGGCAACTTCCATTCCCGGAAAAGTTCCGCCTTTCAAGAAAAGCTGCCTGTTGAATCCAGGGAAGAGAAGAAGGACGATAAAGAGCATTTGCAGTTTGAGGAGGAAGACTTTGTAAGTGTGTAGCTTCTCACTAGAAGTGGAAGGTGTGAGAAATGGCTTTTCACATCTTGTTTGTATTAACATTGATAGGTGGTGAGGATCTAGAATTGCATTCCATTCCATGTTTGAGACACAATAAATTTAACAAAATTATTTTGGCACTGATAGGATGCTGATTGGTACCCAGAGCCCTCAGTACTTGAAGACCTATTGGATTATGGGGTTTGGCTCGTATGTTTTGCCAAATGGTTATTGTGAACTAAAGGCTTTGTGACATTCAAGCTAGCTCTTTAGCATAACCTGTAAGGTGACAGAGGAAGAGTAGCTGTATTCATGGCATTGCTTACAAAGCCTTTTTTTTTGCTCCGAGAAATACATCTGTTCAGTTTATCTTCAGCCTGCCTGCTTCAGTCTTCCTGTCTCCTTCACTCTGATATGTGTTGGTGTTTGTGATAACCTTCCCAAGCTTGTTCGTGACATGCTCAGTCTCTGGCCACCATCTGCCTTGAATCTTCTGAAACAGTGTTATCAGAGATGTTTTCCTCTCTCTCTCTGTTAATCTGTGGATCAGGATTTCTTGAGCCATTTCTTCCATCAACATCTCCAGTTTACCAGCTTGCTTCTTATTCAGCATTTTGATTCATGTGGTATTATCAGTATGATAGTCTCTTACATCCTGGCTCTATTTTTAGTGGAAGATCCTTAGTTTTTCAAACTTTATCAAACAGTACTTGGACTTACAGTTTTCATCCTTACCATGTGCCTTTCTTAATGCTAATGCTTGGAGAGATGTCCACCTTTTCTGTTTTCTCTTTTCAATGTAATTCTATTTCTCCTGACCCCTGAAGAGTGTTATATTATCAGACAATGTGTTTTTCTTTCTGCATCTATTTCTTGTTGTCTCTTGGCTCTTCTTGACCAGTGTAATGAGGAGAATATCCTGTCAGGTTCTGGTAACTCTGTCCCTTCCTCTAATGCAGTTCCTCTGTCTTCATCTTCAATGAAGGCAGCCTTTGCTGCCTTCTGTAGTGAGAGGTTCTGGTGATGTGACACTTGTGTGCATCATTGTAATGAGGTTTTTGCTGTCTTACTCAGCATTTGTATTTGGAAGCCTGTTCACAGCTGAAATTGTGGCAGTTTGATGGCTTCTGCTCAGGAATTTACGAGTCAGAGTGAAATACATGAATACACACAGCTGTTTCAGCCAAAATCCAGAGCCTACACTTAAATTGCCACAGGAGGTAGTTTGATTTAAGCTGCTGGGTTTTTTCAGTGAAGGGCCTGGGAAGTGATTGCATGCTCTTGTTCAGCTGCTGCTGCTTGGAGTAAGAGCCTGCATCACAGGATGGTTAATAGCTGGAGAGTGGGGATAAAGCTTGTGTGTGGATTTCTACTAGCTGATTTTTCAAGAATACTGTAATTCAGGCTTTCTATAAGCCTAGGTTTTTTTTGACTGTCAGAAGTCTGTCAAAATCTAGAAATATTGTAATGATTGCAACTGTGCAGTCTCTTGTTGTCTGTCTTGGTCCAAATCTTTCTTCCATGTCCTTCATTCTCTTTTTCAATGCCTTGATGAGCGCCTTCCCCAACTACATAGCTATTTTTCTTCTCTAATTACTTCCCTCATTTTTAAGATTATAATACCACACGCTGGCTAGCAGCAAGCTTTGTTTAGTAACTCCTGTACTGTCTCTGCCATAATGGTGAAACTGATGTATGCTGTGGCTAAGTGTGTAGCTGTTAGGCCTGTGTGGCTGACAGCACTTTCCTTGAAAGGTCTGCAAAGCAGGCTGTTAGAGTCTAAGTGTGAGCCCCCCTGCTATAAAACTGAACTGTAGTTAAAAATTGAAGCACTTAAACAGAGGACTTTCTGGAGACTGAGGCAGGAATTTATACAATGGTGTGACATTTTTTCTTACTCTTATAGAACAGAAATACCTACTATTTCAGATGCTCACTTTTAGAGAGTTATGCTGTCACCATAGTAACTGTCATATGAGGAATTCATTAAAAGGAGGAAAAAGATGGCTGTATTTTGAACTGAGGTTATTTGGGACAGGGGAAGAGGAATAGCTAATCGAGACCACTTGTCATTGAGTGCTTAGATTTTCTTCACTCTGCTTTGAGCTTGGACATGTCTGTAGTAGTTCCACCAAGTTGAATTCTGAAACTGAATTCCGTGTAAGTCTGCAGAGAGCAGTGAGTCTGCATGCAGTCTTGTCCTAAAAAGTAGACTCTGAGGTTTGACATAACTTTAAATGTAGCTTTTTTTTTGTTAATAAATACATTCCTTTACATTATGAATCTAGTATTGCTTTGGGGTGTTTTTTTAATCAGCTCGTGCATAATTATTATATTAAAATATTTATTAAATGAAAATAGATTCTTCATATACTAATGATGTGGATTCTATTTTATTTTTTGAGCTGCTGATCAAATACCTTATATTTTTATATATGTACTGATTGGTAGAATCTACTTAATTATAGTAGAAGACTAGAGGAGTTATCCTGGACCCTCTGGTAGTTCCATTGGAAATACAGCAGAAACCAAGGAGAAGGCAAACTCGATTTTTGGATGTCTCATGGCAAAGCACTTTCTTCCAATTCAGCTGCTGTTCAGAGAAATCTGTCCATACTCTGAGTTCCTGGAAACAAAATGTTAACATTGATTATATTTTTGTTATATGTGACATAACATTATATTCATTTACATTGTCTTTTTACAGCCATCTTTGAATCCAGAAGCTGGAAGACAGAACAACCAGAACAAACCTTTAGGGACACCTTCTGGAGTATGGGGTAGGTAAAGGTCACTGTACACAATGCTGATGATGGAGCATAAAATTGTGACTGGTGTTTAAATGCTGGGTTTTTCACTCAAAAATATTTTCAAGATTTAAGTGAAGCAGTTTGTTTGCTTTCTGTCTTTGTTGTTTTCCTCCCACAATCTTCCCTAATCTCTTGGCCTTTTTGTTTATGTGAAACTGTGCTTGTCTTGTCACAAAAAAACAGCCAGTGGCAGTAATGTCACTGTTCTGTGTTCACTTCCTGTCGTGCTGCAGTTACAGTTTCACACAGACATCACTTGAAGGGCAGAGCAGGTTGGAATGAACTAGGCATTAGTTCCTGACTTGGGATCTTCTTAGTGGAAATACAGCAAAGCTGTCATAGTTCTGTGGTTTGAGCTTAGTTGATTTTTTAAACTCAGAACAGCCTTACTTCCAATCCTTATGTACTATGTGAATCTATGCCTTTAAAAGAAAGTGAAACAAGGTACCAATTCTAGCAGTTAAACACAGATTTGTTAATAACTAGTTTGATTAGTTGGGTTAGATACTGTAAATAGTACAAATGCAAAAGAAACTTAAAAACACTTCTTGCAATACTGTTGGGTTTTATTCTTTTTGCATGTTTGTCAGGTAGCTGTTGTTCTGCTCAAAACCTAATGACAACATTTATAGAGCTTTTATGTGTTTATACTATTAGTATTTTTTAAATTATGCTCCTGGAAATGTGTTTATTTGGCCTCAGAAACATTAACTGTGCTTGTTTGTAAAAGTGGTATGTCTTTTAAGGTATAAGTTATGTAAATATTTTTGCTGTGTTAGTGAACTAACAAAGCTGATCCATGGTTGTTCAAAAAAATGCTCATACCTGTTCTTTCTCTAGAATGGTGCAAGGCTGTTAACTGACGTCAGTGTAGGTTTTTCCTTTCAGCATCAAGGGAGCTCTTGTGTTTAAATTAGAAAAGATTATGTTTAGAAATCCACATCCAGTACCTTCTCAGAGCTGAAACTAAATAGCAGCTGATGGTCTCAGAATCAGATGTGCAGTGTCTGAGATGGGGAAGGAGGAACTGGAGCAGTGTAGTGAAGCTGTTCTGAAACTGAGTATCTGTATTTCAGAATCTCTTGTTTTGTTTTTACAGAAAACCCCCCTAGTGCCAAGCAACCTACCAAGATGCTGGTCATCAAAAAGGTTTCAAAAGAGGATCCTTCTGCCGCCTTCTCAGCTGCATTTACATCACCTGTTTCTCACCTGGCAAATGGCAACAAAGCCACCACCATTGTCCCAAGTGTCTACAAAAATCTAGTTCCTAAACCTGCAGCTCCTCCTTCCAAGGTACAGGGCGTTCCCATCAAATTAGTGAACTGCAGATCAAAGGAATCAACCTCCCAATAAGTAGGAGGAGTTGGAATCCAATAGTTTATGGGCAGTGGCTTTTACAGTAGAGGTCTATTTACTACTGAAGTTGTTGTTCTCTGTTAAAATGCCTTTGGGTTTGTCCATAGGGAGAACTAACCTCTAAGTACACTGCAGTCTATTTGAATGGGAGTGTCCTCATGCATGAGACAAATCCTTATCTTAATAAGACAAAATGAGCACTGCTGGAGAGGTGGAATGTGTACTGCTATGTGCTTGAACTGTTCACATGACTACCTTGAAAAATCTTTATTGAGTTACAATACTTTGATGTGTCCAGAACAATAGAGGCTAAGATCAGATTAGATTGTAACATCCTGCAATTCAGGTGTAATTTAGTTGAGGCTTAAAAACAATCTGGAAAAGCCATAGGGTTTGTGCTATAGTTCTTTTACTGAAGGAAATACAGTCATGCTAAAAAAAAAACAAGTAATTTTTTTCCTTAGTTCCAGGCTTAGTCTTGCCCATTTTTCCAGATAACCGACATGTATAGATGCCTTAGAAATTTTGAAGAAATAATAGTGGAAGTATTTAAAAAGCTAAAAAAAAAAAAGGTAGCTAGGTTATTCTTTAAAAATATGTTCAAATACTTTGAGTACTAAAATGTATTAATTACTAATGCTAGCTGTGGCATTTCAACAAAATCTTCCCAATGATTACAGTTGATAATTCTTACATACTTCAGAGATAAAAGCAGAATAAGAGACTCGCAGCTTCTTTTTGTAAAAGAGCAAGTTTAGAGCTTCTTTCCCTTTGTAAATTTTTGTTAATTCAGGTTACATTCTGCCAGCTACAGAAAAAAATGTAGTGGTTAAAATGATTATCAAACCTTGTCTAAACACTTTATTTGACAGGTGATTTACTTTTTGGTGAGATGGGATAAGTTGACCCATTAGAAAGGGTATTTATAAGGGGTTTTTCATTCCTCACACAATTTTCAGTCCACATATGTTCTTGTTTAGAGTAGATGAACAAAAAGCAGCTTCTAATGAGTAGGGAGCCTCCTGTGGCTTTTATTTTTGCTTTTACAGCTTGATGGATACATGTGTAGATGTAGTCTGACCTGGGTTAGTCTGGAACTTTTGTGTGTTCTTTGAAACAAAAAGCCAGAGACACAGTTTCTGACCAGACTGTTAGATTGTCTCTGGCTTCAAAGTAAACAGAATTTTAGTGAACCACAATGCATACAGCTTGACTGTGTTACTGGGTCTTTATGCAAAGATCATTTCTGAGGTCTGAAAGTTAATGCTATACCAATGTAGAGACTGAGAGATGAAAATGCACTTCTGAAAGTTACGGGAATATGTGTTGTTACTGCTGGTTGTGATATACTGTTGCATTACAATGTAGAATTTGGGCATAAAAATCTGCTTAGCTAATGTAGCATCTTTAGGAGCATCTACAACAAGTGCAACAGTAATTGCACAGCAAGTTGCTCCTTGCAGCTCGCTGTGCAATTACTGTTGCATTTGTTGTAGCTGCTTCTGAAGCCCATGGACAGAGGTTTTTCATTCATTCAATCAAGGAGAGCTGGTCTCGAAGCTTTTGCTAACCATATTCTGAAATTAGACTATGTAGATTTTGATTCTTCAGGTAAAAAGAATACATTATTCAGTGCTCACAGTTGGAATAAAACTGACTATGATCTAAAGGTTCAGCATCCATCAAAATATAGTGATAGGGCTTTTTTTTTTAGCTTGCTTTGCATGTTACATAGTTCATTTGCATTCTAGATTATTTATCTGTATTTAAATCAGAGATTATGGCAATATGTAGAGGTACCTGCCTAAGTTCCTTTTAATTAAGTTTTTACTTCACTGAATCCAGTAGGCCTGGATTACAACTGGACTTAGACCTGAAATATTGCAATATTGATAACAAAGGAAATGTTCTTTGGCCAGTGGAAAAGGTATTAATTTTTAATATGTAGCCCAAGAGATCAGTCACATTAATCAGGCTGTAAATATGTACGTAGTGATTTACCTGCTAATTTCTAAGTGTTTACATACTGAGTGGTACTGCGATTACTGGGGCAGTGTGATATTCCTCGGTGGTAGGGATTGCAGTGGGGAAGAATTGTCAGCTGATGTCATCAATAGTGCTTTTGTTAATGAATGGATGACCATTAGCAAAACCCAGAGGTGGGGTATCAGCATATCCTTAGCAGAAAAGCTGTGTGCATTGATGCCTTTTTAAAGTCACAACCTTAAAGCAACTGTGGTAGGAAGACTTCTAGAAAGTTATCCAGGAATTGCAGCACATAAAGGAGTAGAGGAGTCAAAACATTCCTTTCCACAAAGTCAGCAGTATTGGAAAGCTGTCACAGGAGAACTGAATGAAAAATGGTTTTGTTAAGTTGTACCAAGTAGTTCAGAAAGGAAGAGAACTTTGTGGTAGTGAAACAAGTGTGTTCTTTCTGGCTAATTGAGATGGCCAATAGCTCACAGTCAAGCAGTCCATGAAGGTCACACTCAGCCACGCAGGGAAAGCAAGAGGGGTCTGTCTTTGGATCTGTCTGAGCTGCGAGCTGCCGCTTTGTAAAAGCCTGGAGAGCAGCACTGAGCAGCTGAGAGCTGGGAATGGAAGAGTGCAGCCCTGGAGCTGTGGAGAGAAACTTTTGTCAGAGTCATACTGCCACCCTAATTTTAGTACAGGCAATAGATACTGTGCAGATCAGGATATTTCTGAGGTTTTAAAGGGATGTTTTTAATGTCTGCTCTGAGTGCCATAGAACCTATTTGATAGTGTGAAATGCTCATTTTTAAGTTAAAGAGTAAAGCTGGTGACCTCCCCATGCAATGTATATTTTTAAAAAAATCGTAGAATGTGGTAGACAGTGACAACATACTGAAATAGTGCCACTGTTCTCATTGCTAGCAGATTATAAGATCTGTTGCATCTCATATTTAACTGAACCCTGTTTATGCATGAATTATTTCACTAGTGACTTGAAGCTGGCTTCAGAAGTCCAGTGGGTCAAAGGAAGAAGCCTTTATGTTTTAATGTTCTGACAGTGACTTTCTAGTGCTACTTGGTACAAGTTTCTTCTTAGGATTGTTTTTGTAAAGACTCTCACTTCACAGTGTTTGTCCCTGACTGATAAGACAGCTTCAAGAACAACATTTCGAGTAGCAAAAACTTATCTTGAAGTCTTTGTTGTTCAGCCAAATGGCCAGTACACTCAAAGGGGTACTGCAGAGAGTATCTAGGGCAAAACAACCAGTGATCCTGCACTGTAATAAATTGGCTGCTTTTGCTTCTTGTTGTTATTGTTGCTAAATTGGTGCAATGATGGACACTTTCAGGGCCCTAGAAAATAAATAATTTTCATCCTCACTCTAAACAAAACTATTGCATGGTGATGATCTTCTTCACACAGGGAAACTTGTTGTCAAGTGATTGGAAGCCTTTCTTAATGGCATGCAGTGTTCCCCTAAGAAATGTCATTTTAATTGGGATTTTTATTTCCCATTTATGGGCAGCTGTAAGATGAATTGCATTATGCAGTGGCAATTCCAATTAATGAAGGGCAATGCTGGATTTTCTCTGTGATCTCTTTTACTAAAGGGTGGTGCCCATGAACCAGAACTGTGTGTGATTTGGGGAAAACAGAAGATGCCAGGTGAAAAATGATGGGAGTTGAAATAAACCTGTTGAGACTGTTGTTGGAGAGGGAAGAAGAAAAGAAAATCTATACAACAGCCAACATAATGTTGCTTGTTTATTTCAATACTTGTAAACAACCCCTTCTCATGCCTTAGCATTTACTGCCCTGTATTTTGTGTTCTCCTCAATACAGCCAAGCCCATGGAAAGCCAACAGAAGTGAACATAAACCAGGCTCGCTGTCCTCCACCCGTGACTCTGCCTTTACCAGTCCAGTGTCTGTAACCAAACCAGCGGTACTGGCAAGTGGCTCAGTCCTCACCTCTCCCAAAGAGGTAAGGGTTGGGCTTGGGGATAGGCTGGGAGTTTTTGTCACTATCACCAATTAGAATATAAACATGATAAGGCCCTCTCTGTTTGTGGTACCTACCTTTGCACCCTTGAGGGATGACTCACTTGCACATTCTGCCACATCAGTGATACACTAGAAGAAATAAAAATGGGGTTTATCTGGCTGTAAAACCATTGGTGTTTGTTCAACTGTATTTTTTTTCCTTCCAGTAAAAAAAACAAAAAGTACTAATGCTTTAAATGGTGTTGTGTAACAAGACATGAATCAGCTTGGTGTTATGGGTGTGCAGATACCAAGAAATGATGTGAATAGGTAGGCAAATTGATTCCCATGATGTTTTTCAGTATAGGAAAGGAAGGGGAAGGAAGGTGATCTGCCTAATTTCCTTTCTCTGGAACAACAGCACAAGCACTCAGATCTGAGGGGCTGAAGGAGTTTAACATGTGTACATATGACTTTTCGGCTACAATATCTCTTTTTAATTTTGACAATGGGAGGAGGTAATCTGCTGAGATGGAAACTGACTTGCCTCTAGTTTTGGTCTGAAGTATAGAGAGAACCTTGAAATACAAATCTCTTAATATTTCAGCAATAACTGTGACAGAGCATAAGGAAAAAAAAGAACAAAAATAGAACAGACGGTGATAAATTCCTGGCCAGTGCAGCTGCTCTTTACAGTTTTGACTTTATGATCTAGGAAGTCTTTTTCAACCTTAATGATTTTGTGATTCTGTAAATGATGATTCACAACATCTGAAATCAGCTTGTTTTAACTGTAGAATTGGGGGATTTTTCCAGTTGTGCACTTGTCTTGTTCTGTTGTAGGCATTACTTCTAAAATAAGGCCTTGTTATCTTTATGATTCTCTGCTTTGTGGACTTTACTTTGTAGCAGCCTGCACTTTTCTGTCTTAGCCACAGCTGAGTGTACAACCAGTCATTAAAGACAATAGTTAATACACAGTCACCTGTCATTTTGACAGACAGAGCTTACACTGTTCCTTTCTCTTACCTTGCTTTTCTCTCTTTAGACCAAGTTCTTTGTGCTGCTCACAACTTTCCTTCTGTGTAATGCACAGCACACTGTGTATGGACAGTGTAAATATGTAAACTTCAACAGGCTTTCACCTCAGCAGACAGGAGAGAGGCATTACTTTATATCATACAGGAGTAATGAAAGTGTTTCCTTCACCTGCGCCCAGGAAGGTCTTCTGTGAAACTCCAGTCAGTGAAGATGTTGGGTACCAACCTGAGAGCTAAACATGAAGGGCTTAAGAATTCCTTCCAGCTAAACTGGACACTTGTAATACATTTCTCTTTGAATCTGTTGGAGATTTACCATATGAAAACAGGTCTGTGGCCAGCAGATAGTACTGCAATCCTAGTTCTCCAGGACTATACACATAGTCTCTGTCTTTTTGTTTCTGAAAGGAGGCTAATGCACTTCCTGCAGAAGTGGTGTAAATAGCACCTCTATTCATAGGAGACCACAGTGTGTTGAACACTAAAAGGGTGCCAAGTAGTACTGGCCCTGTCCCCACAAGCCAGTCTAAGACATCCAGGCTTACAATACAGCCTGAGTTCTTAAAATGAATTCGGGTTTATTTTTCTGTAAGAGTAACCATCTGTGTTACATGACAGACATCAGAGCAAATCTGAGGTGATGCATAGTGCTCTCCTTCATAAAAACCCAAACATCCAAAAAAGCAACACCAAAAGACTGAGATGCCTTGATGTTTCAGTCAAAGGGATAAGCTTACTTTAGAAGAGATGCCAGTTTAGTATTTTAGTGCTAAAGAATATTTTGTAAAACATAACTCTTCTACAGAAAATTATGCATAAAAGCAGAATTGAGGTGAAATTAATTCCCTTTTAGAAATCTGTTGTTTCTAAACTTTAGCTGTAACGGTCTTGCCCTGATGTGTAGAAATTACATTTCAATACCTCAGTAGTTTATTAGAGATTAAAACAGTCACTAGCAAAGAGTTCAAGTTGAGTATTTCAACTTACCAGAAGACATCTAATTTTAGTCTCCTTTGTTCATTGTTACCTTCTGTCACTGCAGTCAAACTAATAGTTAGATTGAGAGCTTAATTTCACTCTTGTGTTGGCTTTTTATCCTGATACTTGCAGTCACTCATTAGGTCTGTTACAACTGCTGATTTGTTTCTTACTGTGTTGAATTAGACAAAATCTGGAAGGTCTGCCTGAGAAATTACTTCCAGGCTGCACTTACTTCCTTGCAGGCATTATTTCACACCAGTGTTTCACATGCAACAGCCATTAGAAATACAAGCAGCAATTGCTGCCTTGTTTTTAGTTCCCTTGATCTTTGCTCAGAGCACTGTGATAAAAATTTTTGGCACAGGAGATTAATTTTGAAGAGCCTGAATTTGCAACCTTCCCTCGCAGCTTATAAAAGTGTGTGGGGAGAAAAACACTACAAACTTCAGGAAATTTTACTGGTTTAATCTTGATTTTTAAAAAATCAAAGCATGTGCATGAAGAAAAGGTAGTTTTGCATGCAAGATTCTGGTGTCAGTTTTCCATAATAATGATTAAATTCCTCATTGTTTTAGAGTAACCAGACATGAACTCCAGCAGGAGGTTAAGATACTGGGAACTTTCCCATAATATGTTTTGTGTGCCCAGTCAAAACATGGAACAGATAAAATTGAAAGCTCACCTTGGTTAGCAGTGCTCCTATTGCAGGATCATGGCCAGATACTGCCAGTGGGCCTGGTTCACAGACTCCAGATTAAGAAAATTTAAACACTGTGGAAGAGCACAGGAGGTTTCCTTGTGTTCCTGCATTGAGCTGAGTAGATTTCCCACAGGCTCCAGGGTTGACCGTGTCTGGCTCCACACTGAACCCCCTGAGCTGAGTGTACAGAGCAGCACTTGGCAGTATTCTCCTCGGGGAGTATTCCAAGGCTGTGGCTGCCTGTTCCGCACCCGGTTGTGGTTACTTAAGGATGTGACCACTCCCTGAAAGGAGATTACCTCCCCGCAGCTTAATGTCAGGGTAGAGTCTGTCAGGATGACTTAAAACACAAATTTGAAGTGAGCCTGATCTGCTTAATTTGCTAATTTTTGTAGGGCAGGAATCCTGCATGGATTTTTTTGCCCTCATACTCTGTTGTAGGCACCAGCTTGCTTGAGAGAGTTACATTACAAAGGAACAAAATAAACATATTCATGGCCATATGAATTGACTCCTGGGGAAGAAAAGAAATTGAGGTAATAATAGATGGGAGAAGTGAATGTGCAACACCCATTAGTATTTTGATAGGAATTGGACATTAGGTTGGGGTTTTTTGAGATGTTGAGAGCCACCCAAGGAACTGATGAGTGCTTGAAAGGTGTAAGCACAGCCACTGAAGAGGCCTTAGGTTTGCAGCAGTGCAGTTTGATTTCTGTGTTCTCCCTCCCTATGCAGAGTCCTTCCAGCACCACCCCTCCCATTGAGATCTGCTCCTCACGCCTGACGAAGCTGATGCGCCGGACCACTGATAAAAAGAGCGAATTCCTGAAGGCACTGAAGGATGATAGAAATGGGGAGATTACAGAAAACAGGGAATGTGACAAGCTGGATGATGTAAGATCACTGTCCTTGCTGTGTGTACAGTCATTACTGTTGAAGGAGTTGGGGCTGAAAAAGCCCTGAGCAGTGTATGTAATTCAGGCTCTGGAGGAGGAAGGGAATGACTCCCACTGGTCTGGCACACATGCCAGTGGAAATAGTGCACAGCAGTGATGGAGGGAGATGTATAGCACAGTGAAATTCAAGTGGATAAGTAATAAATGAGGTGGAAGGGAAGGTCACAGATGTTGAAGGTAATCTAGATTTTTTGCAAGGATTCTCTAAGGAGAGAAACAGTATCACATCTCAACATCTTAGGTTGTTTTCCAACTTCCCTGTCAAACTGCATTCACAGAAAAGTCGAATTTTGTGCTTGTGAAAGGTGCAGGAATGTGGCTCAAGCCTCAGAGGCTCAAACCAGATGCCCCAAATACATAGATTTGTGCCTTAATGTGTATGTAAAGTGTATCTTTAGGAGCATTTAATTCTCATCGTTTTCTTACTGTCACTCTGAGCTGCTGGTGATGGCTTTGCAATGCCAGCACTCACTGCCTTGGCACAGCAGCACAGGCCACCAAACGTCCTTTGTCCTGTGTTGTCCTGTCACAGCCAGGTACATGTTCCTGCAGCTTCTGTAAAAAACACTGGCTCAAGGTGAAAAGCTTGGCTGGACTTCCAAAGGCAGAAGCCTGAACTTGGAACTGTGCTGTTGGCACGGTCTGTGCAAGCACATTTTGATGGTTTTATTTTTCTTTAGATGGAGAGCAACAGCACACCAGAACCAAAGGAAAACTGGGAAGAGAACTGCCATCAGAATGGCCTTTCTCTCCCTTTGCCGGAGGAGGGGGAAAACCTCTCCCATTCATTGGAAGCCGAACACAGGTGAGTAAATGGCAGAATTAAGTGTCTGGAGTAATGAAGAGTGAGTCCTTGGGCTGTGTGAGGAGAAGGAAACAATTTTAAAGAAAAGTATTTTTGGGAAGCAGCAGTAGCTGTGTGTGTGCAAGGAAGGAGGTATTTGTTCTTTATGACTAGTGCTGGACTGGGTGGGGTCTTACTGAAAGTAAAACAAGACACCAATGACAGGTGAGCCAAGGCTTTACCAAGGTCTATAATTAAATTCCAGTGCTTCTTTAATGCCACATCCCTGTGTGTTATGTTAATGCTGCCTAGAGATATTTATCTGCCCACGGTGGGAGTCAGCATGAACCAAGGGTGATTCTGGTTAATTTGCAAGCTGGTGTCCTAAATGTAATGATTTGAAGACATACACCACACTTTATTTGCACTTAGAATACTTCTGTGCTGCTTTACATGCTGTATAAAAGTGGAGGAGAGTTAAGAAAATGTTTACCTGGTATCTCAGGTTGTATCTCACATGAGTAAGCAGTGTGAGTATCTGGTGCAAGCAGGCAGTAAGGTTCAGGAGATTCTGAGCTGTGATACTGGTTTGGTTGCCTCATGTCCTCCTTCAGTGTCCTTGAGTTAGAATTTCAAATCCCTTCCTTCCACCAGGCTGGTTATGTACCCATTGTACAGGGCTGCTGATGGTTAAATATTTGTAAAAGACATTGAAAAATGGTGGGTAAACACAAAGGATTGTTGAAGTGGTCTGTGATAGAGAAGATTTCCCTGGTGAATTTGGAGTGATTTACTATGAAACCTTGTTTTTCATGGATAAAGTGTTCCTTCCTTTGCCATTGTTCCCTTGCTTTAGTTCCCATGCCCCTTTTATTTTCTCCACAATCAGGTTATTGAAAGAAATGGGATGGCAGGAATATCCTGAAAATGATGAAAACTACCTTCCCCTCACCGAGGATGAGCTCAAAGAGTTCCAAATTAAATCAGAGCAGGTATGTTTACAGCTCTTGCTACTTGTGACTGCTCTTCTTCCTCTCGTTTCTCAAGGGCTTATTCTTAAGGGTGTTCAAAAGGACCAAGCATTTAAGGGAGAGTTGTAGAATGGATGGTTCTGCATTGTCCATGTGTGTATACACAGTTAAATGTGGCGTTTGTGTCCACCACAGAGGGTTGGTGAAAGTTACTCTCCACACTTCTGCTCGTTTTAAAACTTACTTTCATTCCTACAGCGAAGAAGAAATGGATTTGGGAAGAATGGATTTCTTCAAGGCCGCTGCTCCAGCCTGTTGTTCCACTGGGGAAGCACTTTTAAGACAAAGATTGAGGACTCAGACACAGAAACAAGTAGCAGCGAAACGTCAGATGACGATGCCTGAAACCGGGCACAATAAAATTAAAATAAATAAAACCAACCCAATAAACTCAGTTCATAGTTCAACACGTGTTTGGGGTTGTATAAACTAAACAGAGTTTATTCTGTCTCCAGTCTGTTCAGTTTTTTCTTTTGTTGTTGATACTTCATGCACAAGGGAAATAATTGTATCCCAAAGAAGAGAGAAATTGGCTTCTTTAGCTTTTTCTTTTGGTTTTGCCCTAATGCTTACTAGAAGTTTGTGCAGCTAGCAAATTTTGACAAAAATCCCTTGTGGGGCAGTGCACAAGTTCAGTCGTGTGAGCAGGACACAAGTGGCTGACTGATCTCTGCAACAACAAGCTTCTAACAGTGCCGCCGCATTGCCCAGCGCGCGGTAACGGTGTGCTAAAACAATCAATGTCGATGACAAAATGGCTTTTGAAGTTCTAATTATGTTAAATTAATGCTAATAACATGAATATTTTATTTTATTTTATTTTTTTTGGCGGCTCGGGGAGCTTCATCACTTAACCAGGCGTTTGTGGTTTTCTTTTTTTTTTTTTTGGGTACAGCTGTAAAATATTTGGATATAGGAATTGTTTGTGTTCTTCTTCTTGCAGCCTTGATATTCAGGGTGGATTGTAAAATATAAATTTTTTGTGAGATTTCAAAGATTAAGATTATTTTGATAACATTATTTACAGATTTTAAAAAGTGACTATCACATTGAGTCTGTATGAGGGGGAAAAACTACTGCATCAAAAATAACTAACTTGGAATAAATATTTTGCATCAGTTTGCCAATTCTAATTGTCTTTCTTATGTAAGAGGAGCTTTCCTCTAAGGGACCTGCAACTTTGGGGGTTCAGTAGCACTGGGGATAAACAGTTTCTTCTCCCGTTCTATTTTTCCACTTGGCAAACATTGCTGTAGTGCTCAGACTGCAGGAGCTGAACTCTTCCTTTAAGAAGGGAGAGGGAGAGCAATGCTGAGGTGACAGTCCATGTTTGGGGATTTTTTTAAAAGAAAATAATTCAAAATTATCTTCTACTAAAGCAGTTTGCTTTTTTTTCCGCTTCATACAAAATGGTGAAGCTCGGCCGGTCGGTGTCACTTGTTCCTGGTGCAATGCTGCTGTTTATGTTCACAACGTGGCAAGGGAATGTCTGAATCCAAAGCTGTTTTCATTGAAATCTTTTTTAAAAATTCATGAAAACATTTCTATTAGATTAAAAAGAATTTTACAAACAACTCAGTTGTGGCCTAAGCTATTTTAGTGTCTGGTGTAAGTTCAGCTTGTGCACAAAGGTTGTGGATTGGAAGGTGCTCTGGGGTTGTGCAGTGTTTGCAGTGGGGTTGGACGGAGTCTCACAAAACCTGGTCTTGCTGACCTGAGGGGGTTTGTCCCAAGGTTGTGCCTGTGTGTTCTTAATCCACTCCTGGCCAGGCAGAGAGGACAGAGGTGTAAGAAAATGGTAACATTTAGTCCTGAATCTTTGCATCTGGATTCAAGGGTGCATGCTCAGCACTGTCAGGTGTAGCTCTGCCACCTGTGCCTCCAGCTCGGGCTGGCTCTGCGATGAACCCCAGAGCAGAGGGGCAGTGGGGCATTTCTTCATCCCTGTGCTCTGGAAACCAGGGTCAAGGGGTTGAGGCTGCCTGGGAGTGCTTGGGGAAGTGCTGGGGCTTCTGTATGACTTTGCAGAAACCATCTTGTTCCTTCTCAATATTCAAACAATGCTTTTGTGTGGAAGAGCCTATCTTTTTTTTTTTTTTCATATATCCATTTCAACCAAGATATGGGGCTCTGTGTGCACTGATCTCAAGAAATGGGGTAAATTTAAAAACGCCTCCACCTCAGATCCATGCTGACAGCCATTTGGAATGGGGGATTTGGATTGCTGATCACTCTGGAGTGGGACCAGACTGCCCTGGGACAGCATGGCCTGGCCTGTGTGTGCCAGGAGCTCCTTTGTGCTTCATGCTAGATGTTGTGCCCCACCCTTCTGTGGGCTGTGAAGGGTTTAAACATCAATAAAACCTTAGAAGTGGCAGTGGCAGCCCCTGGGTGAGCCTGGCAGGGCAACTCCCCATCCATCAAATGGTAGCTTTTTTCCTGAGCAAATAATGAGTCCATGGCAGGTACCACTGGCAATGAGGTGAGGGGAAAAGCTTGTAGGGACTTGCCAAGCAGAGCTGAGGTGGGTGCAAGGACGGAATGCAGGGAGCTTTTTTGGGAAGAAGGGCAGGGCCTGGACACCTGTGGCAAGAAAGGGCAGAAGGAGCTATTTCACCTCTGTGTGGAGGTTCCCCTTAGCTTAAAGTCTGCTAAGGAGCAGCTAAGTGGCAGCTGCTGCAAGGTGGGCAAGGAGCGCTCCTGGACAACCCCAGGGCAAGCAAGTCTGTCATCGAGCACTTTGCAACCACGGAGGGACACAGGGCAGCCGGGCCTGCCTCCCTCATCTTGTTTTCTGTGGATTGCTCTGGTGGCTCAGCGACATTTTTTCCCTATTCCGGGCCCGTGGTAAGCAGTGGGAATGTCCAAGGGTGGGGGTGTGGCCCTCCCTGCCCAGCCCAGCATCCAGCATAGCAACAGTGGCTTCAAACACTGCAGCCACCGCCACCAGCAGTTCTGTACAAACTTCCAGCCTGTCCCGGGGTGCCAGCCCCGCGGGGGGACCCCTTCTGCCTGTCAGGGCGGCCCCCCCGAGTGATTCTGCCTGCTCTGCTTTCCAGGGTGTTGGACATGGGAACCTTCCTCTGCCCCCGCTGCCGCTTGTCGTTCAGATCCCGACCACTGCTGCAGGTGCACCTGGAGAAGCTGTGCCTCGGGCCCACGGCCCCCAGCAGCTCCTGCCTCCATGGGGGGAACCCTCTGCCTGTGGAGGGAGCACAGGGCACGGCAAGGAAACCGCAGGACATCTCGGTAGTGTGGCGCTGGGTCTGGCACAGAATGGGGACAGGGACAGGTGCTGGGCTGGGAAACTGGGTATCACATCCTGGATCCCGCTTGGTCTGAGCTGCTTCTGCCAAAACCAGAAAAGTGTATTATTGGGTGGGGGGGCGGGATTGGGGGAGGGTGGGAGTGTCACCCTTCCCTTTGTGTCTGTGAGGTCGGGGTGTCCCAAACTACGAATGACGCTGAGCACTGTGTGCCTCGTGGGGTCGCAGCAGCCGTGCGGGGACAGCGAGGAGCAGGGCGGGTGCGGGGAGCCCCCCTGGGGGACGTGCTGACCCCCCGCGAGAGGACCCTGCTCCGCACGGCCGGCCCCGCTGCCGGCAGGCTGCCGGTGGAGGTACGGCGAGTCCCGAACGCCGGGGTGGCGGCAGCAGCCCTACGGCTCCCCAGGACCGGGGCTGCCCCTGCTCCCCGTGACCCCGTGTGCCGCAGGGAGAGCCCCCCCGGCAGCCGCTGCCTCGGCAGGGGCTCTGGGAGCCGCCGCGGGAGCTGCGGGAAGCCCACCAACGCCAGGTGGCCGAGATCCGGGCCAGGACCCGGCAGCTGGAGCGGCAGAGAGAGGGTAGGCACTGGCAGTGGTTTTGGGGCGGTGGGAAGGCGCGTGTGGGATGCAGTAACCCCCCGAGGGGGGCTGTGCTGAGCCCCAGCCCCTCACGGCCCCTCAGGGCTGTGCCAGCGGCTGGCAGCGCTGCAGACCGGGGCACCTGCGGGACCCCAGCCCGAGCAGGGGGACCCCGAGCCCAGCCAAGGCCCGCGGGACCAGCCCGGACAGGTCCCAGCAGCACAGCACAGGTGAGCCCCGGCCCTGTGAGGCGCTCTCCATCAAGGCTCCCTCATCCCCCATTTGCCATCTCCTCCCCAGGGCCACCCTCCAGCTGGACAGCCTCCTGCCGCCCGCAGGGCCGCTCGCGGCCGAGGCCAGGTGAGGGTCTGTGGCCACGGCCCCCGAGCGAGTGCCCGGCCGAGCTCCGGCAATGGCTGAGCCGGGGCTCCGGCAGGGCGCTGCGACTGTCCTACCTGCGCTGCGGGGGACACGACCCGGCCATCCTGGAGCAGCTTCTCCACCTCCAGCTGGAGGCCACGGTGCTGGAGGAACGAACTGCGGGGCTGCGCAGGGCCAGGCAGATGGGTAAGCGCCAACACCGGGCACAGACCTGTCCCCCTGAGGGACCGTGGCCCCCGGGCAGCACCTGAGGCACCCCCAGCTCTGCCAGCAGAGCCCCCCGGCACGGGCACACACGGTCTGGATGCGGCGCTGCTGGCCGTGGAGATGGAGAACCGGCGTCTGGAAGATGAACTGTTGGCTCTGAAGGTCAGAAGGGAGAGGAGAGCAGATGCTGGTAGGTGATGGTCCTCCATCTGCACCCCACAGCCCCTGGCTGCCTCTGTGGTTGCAGCATCAGAGCTCTGGGCTGGAGCTGGCTCCTGGAAATACTAGCAGGTGGAGGGGGGCTGCAGCTCGGGGTTTGACTCTGCAGTGAGCAGGGAGAGTCCCAGTCCCCTCAACACAGGCCAGGTGAGGTGCCAGGAAGATGGTTGCTGTAAATCCCAGGGTGACCAAATCCTGTTGCCCAGGCTCACGGGCAGCCCAGCAGCGCACGGAGGAACTGGCCCGGCTCCAGGCAGAGGTGGGAATGCTGCGATGCCACGCAGAGCAGACAAGGCCATGGCTGCACCCTCCTGTCTTGCCACACCTTGTAACGCCACCACTGCCACCAGCCCTTGCTGTGCCAGAACTTTTCATGGTAAGAGCCTCAGTCCAGGGCAATTTCCAGCTCTCCAAGGTGGGGAGAGGGGAGTTGGGATTGGGCTGCCAGCTGGGACAAGATGATGGGTGTGAAGGTACAAGCTTGGGGACATTTGGGAACAGCTCACTTTGCTGCGCCTGGGGATAGAGCCACTGGGACAGGAGAGTCCCCACCAGTGCTGGACCAGGGATGTCATTTGCTCTGCACACCCAGTGCCAGACGTGAGGGGATGGCCAGGCCCCTCCTCCCCCTGACATGACTCTTTTCCTTTCCCAGGAGCCCCTTGGGGCAGCACTGGGGCCTGGCAGACCCACAGCCCATGTGCCCTCTGGACTCCCCTTCACCCCCTTTGTGGCCCTGGAGGACCCTCCTCCTGCTCAGGAGCCTCCAGCTCAAGACAGGGCTCCCCAAAGGTGAGGCAGGAATAGGCCATGGCCCCACTGGACTGCCCTGCCACCCCCTCCATGGCAAATATGGGTTTCAGGAACTGTTGGGGTGATGAAGGCAAAACCTGTGTTCAAGCTGCAAAGATGGGTTCAGGGACCAGTTGTGCAGCTGATACCAGGATCCCACAGTGCTGGGGTGGGTGGAAGTGTTATGGGATCACTGCTGGGACCAAGAGACTCTGGGCATTTCATCAGGAAAAGGACAGGCAAACCCCCAAGCCAGCAGCAAACTGAGTGACACAGCTCAGGCTCCACCTCAGGACAGAGCCCACAGCCAGAAGAGGTTCAACCACTCCTACTCATCACAATGGTGGTTTGGGGACAGGCAGAGGGCACAGAGGGGCACAAAAAATTCCCTGCCCTCAGGCTCATGCCCACATCCCACTGTAGGGACAGCCTAAACCAGGGCATGCACAGCTCAACCCTGGGAACTAGCAAAAACCACAGCCAGCTTTCCAAAGTGTCAGAGGCCCTGTGCTACATGTTTAATAAAAGCCTTCAGCTCACGCCTCTTCACTTCTTGGCTTTTTTTAATACACACACAACCCAGGGCAGGGTCCCAGCCCCACCTGGGCACTCAAGCTGGCCCAGGGAGCAGCCCTGCCCCTGCTTCTAACCATCAGCACCTGCTCCTGCATCCCCTTCTGGGTGCAAAGTAGAGGTTGAGCTGAGATAAAAATACACAGCAACAAAGCCCAGGATGTTACAAAGCTCCTCCTTTATCAGCATTCCTCACCATCTTTAGGCTGCTCAAAGCTGAGGGAGGCACTATCAGAACCCACTTCAGGCTCAGCCTTGAATGAACAAAACACAGCCCCAGCTGTGACAAGGCCCCAGCAGAAGAAAAAAATGGTCAGGTCCCTGGACAAGTGACATTCAGGCAATGCTCTCCTTCCCTGCAGCAACCAGCCCTGCCTGGCCCATCCAACCCTCTGCTCCTAAGGAGGCAGATGTGGGTGGAAATGCTGAAGTTAAAGGGAGCACGAGCCCAGTGGTGGGCAAGGGCTGAGACCTGCAGCCCAGGGGGACAGCCAGGAGCAGAGGCTGGAACCTGTCACAGGAGGGAGGTCAAAATAGGGACTATTTGCTTACAGTCTTTATTGAAGTCATACAAAAGTTGCCAAAAAGTGAAAAAATACACTATATACAAAACCATTTTCCTTGTAAGGAGAGGAGTGTCCAAGGTTAAAGAATCATTATCATACTGTGCTTTCAACTGCAGCCCCTGATTCTGCTTGTGGCCTTTTCTCTATCTAAAAGAGAAGATAAGGGTTTGTTTTTAAAAGGCAAGACATGGTCTTACAGCACCAACTCATGCAGCAGCCCAAGGGTTCTGTAATTTGAAGACTGAACTATGTGAACTTTGCCAGTCTCCAGAGCCCAACACTACCATAAAGCATTGATAGTAACAAGTGCAGCCCAGGGGTAAGTAATAAAACCCAGGAACATTAAAAATTGGGGGAAGACCCTGTGCTGGAGTTGAGCCCAGCAAAAAAGCACCCAGAACCTGTCTCTGTCCCACCCCACAGGTGACAAGGCTCCACAGCTGGGTCTGTCCAGCCCACACAGGGTCAGCACCACAGCACAACATGCATCCTGCCCACTAGAAATAGTCTTCATCTCATGTGGGAAACCTTGTGAAGGACAGCAGGCAATAAAACCAGGACATCTACCAGGCACAGAACCATCCCTGAACAGAGAGGGGGGAAGTAAAATAAAAAGCACAGCCCAGACTCCTGGCTCAGCTGCCCACCTCCTCTTCCATTTTTTCTGCAACCTCATTTCCACGGGGGACAGGGTCCCCACCACCACCATTGACAGCTGGTTCTGGTTTAGATTTCTTGGCTTCATTGTCTCCCTGATGAGTCTCCTCCTCTGGTTTCCTCTGAAGACAAAATTGTTTATAAACTCCACTAAGTACAAACCAAAGTTTAAATCTTTTTGAGAAATTTAGCATTAGATGTCACTGCACATCATCTACCCAACTTCTGTTTGCCAGGCTCAGGACAGACTCCTCAGTGTTGGGATTTAAACCAGAGTTTTGAGGCTCTGACACCAAGGTCTTGACCACAGTGACACTTTAGGTGCCAGGATCTCCAGAGATGAGTTATCTGTAGTTACAGTCTGGTAAAAAAAGGGTGCAACCACTGAGCCTCTAACAGTTCTAGGGTAGACTCAGGGCATCCACAACATTTGAAATCACCTACAGAAGCTCCAAATCACTCCAGGCATATCTGAACTGGTAAGACCAATGGAATAGAAGCAACATAAAACTGAGAGCATCTCCTACAAGATCTTAGTTTTTAGCAGCAAACACTTTCAGAGAACACACAATGCTTAAAGGAACCAAGTTCTCAATATGTGATCTCTTGAAGAAGCAGTTTATAATTATCACCAGTGTGGCTTTACTATTTATTAGAAGTCCAAGTCCCAGTTTCCTCTTGGAAACAAGGGAACCCAGCCCAGCCTGGTTGCCTGCCTTTTCCTTGGGATCTGCAGGTGACCCTGCTGCTCCTTGGGGGTCCTCAGCAGAGGAAACTGTTGTTCAGGGAACAACTGCAGAAGCCACACAGCTGGATCAGATTTACATCAGTGTGGGTCAGGCAGGGTGCTGAACCACCAAGAATGGTCTTCTGGAGGCCAGATGCTCCCCAGACTGATTGGTTCCCAGTGGAAGAGAGTTTCATACACTACTGGTTTTACTTTTGGAGTGTTTTCCCAATATACAACTAAGTTAAGAAAAAATACTTTTAAGACAAATCCTATTATTACACAGAGCAAGCCAGTGATACTTCAAAAAACTGCTTGTTTGACAAGTAATTTCTGGACTCACCTTTTTCCTGACTAGATGAGAGATGTCTGTTACACACTGAGATGCACCATCAGCTCCTTTCCTTACTGGAATCTGTTACAAGACAGACACTGACACATGAGCAAACACAACCAGTAATCCTTAGAGCAGAAAGGAATTAACAACATTCATTTTAGATTAACTTACTGTGGACACAGAACCACTGTCTTCACTTTGTGCAAAGCCGGATGTAGTTCCAACCTTAACAAAAGCAGAAAAAACGGATTATGGCAGATAATACACGTGAACTTAGTGAGATACAGAAAGCCCAAGTCCTTCACATCCCAACACTGGATTCTGCACTTCAGTACAGGACAGATGTGTACACCACATTTGCCTGACCCATCATTTCCAGTCCTGATACATTAAATGCCACAGAAGCCTATCAAATTCCTATTTAGTTTGGAACAATCAGTATCAGGGCTCTTAGTAAATATCCTCTTTAAATGTCACCTGCCTCCGTTTCCTTCTCACAACCACAGCCTGGTAATACCTGTGAGCAACCACCAGTCCCCGATTAAGTCTGAGCTCCTCCCATTACTGATTTATTCTAAGTTCCAATGGAAGAAGGGTTGGATCAAAAGGAAACCACAGGACACACTCACCAGAGTTGCTTTCAGTCCTAGCTCAGCTACTTTTGCACTCTTCTGTGACTCCTTTGAATCTTCTATCTTCTCTTTAATTTCAGGAAGCAGTCCCTTAAGTTCTTCTATCTCCTTCTCATCCTCAGGGGACCCAGTGTCTGTCTTCTTTATTCGCTCAGTCAGTATTGCTGGAATGAAACAGTTATCAGGGCAAAACACCTCGAGACAAAGTAACTGTCCAGTCACCAACATCCAAAGGCAACTATCTGCTAACAAACCAACTCTGCCTCGGTGTAATCTCACCATTTTCAGATAAAACAGGACACAGCAGAAAATGAGCATACCTCACTACTTTGCCTTGTGAAAACTCACTAGGCAGCTTAAGAATTCCACGTACCCAGTCTCTTGTCTATGACTTCCATGGACTTCCCAAACTGCAGCACAGCCTCGTCGAAGTCGCTGTTGTAGTGGTAGGCCAGGGCGAGCTGGTAGTGGCTCTCGGCCAGCAGCCGGTCGTGAGCCTCCAGGTACTTCTGCTGCAGCGCCAGGCAGGCCTGGAACTCCTCTATTGCCTGCGTGTAGTTTTCTACAGGAGAAAGCCCCAAGGTCTTTACAAACCTCAGTAATTTCACAGCAGAACCATCTAAACCCTGGTTTGGTTACTCTGTGTTTTGTTCCACATCATACAGTCTGCAAACAGAAACACCACTCAACACAGCAGTGCTGGGCTGCTTTCAGACCATCAGGGGACAACACTGCCTCCCCTGAGAGACTGACTAGGCCTCTGGAGGACCAGCTCTTCTGGTTCCCTCACAAGTGCTTTGTCTAATTTCAGCACAGAAAACTGAGCAGCCAAGTCAAAGCAGGCACCAAATCCTCCTGCTTTACAGTCTACTAAGAACTGAACAATTGTAATTGGTCCCAACTGCAGCACAGATCTGGAGCTAAGGACAGTGCCGCCTTCCTGCCAAGCCCTCCCCAAACGTGCTCTAGTGACAAAAGACACAACCCTTGTTCTGCAGCCCTGGCCCAGAAACCTGTTGGGTTATTTCCAATGCCTGCCCCAGAGAAAGTGTACATTTGGATTTAACAAAATTAGAATACATTTTTAAAAGAAAGACAAGTGAGTCATTACAAAGCATAAACCTGAGGTTTGCCTCCCACTCCCTTTTTTCTGCTGTATAACACAAGAACCTTTCCTGACTATAGCCTAGGATTTGGGAAGGTCTTAAGGGAGTCAACTATTTTTCATGACAATTTCAGCAAGTCTCTCAAGTTCATAAGCAAGGTTTGGTCACTTCAGAAAGCAGAAGATGAGGCTGGCAACACATTGCTTCGTATTAACGTTTTTTTTTTCCCACTGCTCTGCAAAAGCACAGACTATCCTATTTTTGAGACAGCAGCCATTGCTTCTGAAGCTTCTCACATGGCTGCAACTATCATGATCTAATTTGTTCTTATCCTAACAGCTTTAACTCACATCTGCTCATTTTAAAGTACAAAACCCAGTGACAGAAAGTAGAACCAAACATTTTGCACATAAAAATTAACATTACTTACCAGATTCAATGCTAACTTCTCCTAACTTCAGATGAGCTTGAGCTGCATGGAGCTGAGCTTCTTTTGTTTCTTGTCTACAACAAGACAAAAATAGTTTTCAAATCCTGATCAGAGCATGCCACGTTCTCCAATTGGCTATACCACCAACTAATTTACAGTGAGTTTCTGTGGCATATAGCCAAATTAGAACTTTAGCCTTTACCTCTTGTAAATGACTTTTGCTAACTCCAGCATGTCCCAGGCTAGCTCAAGATTGCCAATTTCATCCTCCTCACTTTCCTGTGAAGACCAGAAGTGCATGACAGATTAAGTGACTTGGTCATAGACCACATCAAACACCACCACTAAATTCCCAAACAGTGTAATCAAGGAATCCATTTCTGCAAGAGGTCAACATTCCACCACTAGAAGAAATAAAATAAAGAAAAAATATGCAGAAGAGGTTATTGCATCAACCAAGACTTTGCCTGGAGTAAAGATTGTTAAATGGAACATGAACTCGCATTGTTTTGTGACATACTTTTATTTTTTTTTCAGAAATAACAGGGCACCAAGCACCACTATTATCCCAAGAGCAAGATGCTGTTTAAGGTTCTCTTTAGATTAACCAAATAAAGTTGATGGTCCAGCTTTTTTTAATGAGCCTTTGAGCTCTGTTAGCATAATCTGAAAAAGGGACAGACAGTTACCTTGAATGTTTAGTGCCACTCTACGAGGCTGCAGATTTTTCCAGGTGTTTTGACTACTACATCAATGAACATCTCAGGTTTGAGGAGCACTACACTTCTCAAACAATTCCCATCCTAATCACAGATTACTGAACAACCAGACAAGCAATTAACTGTTCCAAGTAACTACAGTGACAGGCTGGAACAGCACTCCCTGCCTGTCCCACCAGGCCACATTAGCTCAGCACACCAAAAGCATTTCTGTCAGAACAGCTGAACAAACCCAAGTCTACAGACACCGCTGAGCAAGATGCTACAATGCAGACAAGGCCTAACACAAGGCCTAACACTGGCCAATACTGGCTTTCAGAAGTATTTTCCTACACAGAACTAAACAAAACACAAGTGAGCTTTTAGAAGGACATCAACATCATATTTTAGGTCCAATACTGCATCCTTCCATGAGCACTGGTGTCAGACCTCAGCAACCTCACCTTGTCTTCCACTGTCAATTCATTTTCCTTATCATCGTCGGCTTTATCATTTTCTTTATCTTCGTCTTCAGATTCTTCTGTTTCTAGAAGACAAGTAGATGCATGAGGACACTTCTGGTTACTGTGCTTGCTCGACACGGAGCCAGGCAGAGTATGTTATAGCCAACCCTTATCCTCTCAGTGACAGGTTAGAGGTGTGATATAAGATGAGCAGATACATTAAAGTCTCAGCATGAGCAGCCATCTTGCTGAAACTGTTCAGACTGTAGACTAAAGCAGTCCTTAAGTTCAACTTCTTACTATCTACAACAGAAACTTACACAGAATTCAGGTCTCACAAATCTGTTGTCACCCCCCACTGAAGCCACAGGATCCTGAGCTGCCCTAGAGGCACTGGCCAGCTGCTAAACTTCATGCTACAGAAAGTGTTTTCAGCAAGATAGCTGCCAAACTGCACACAAATTAGTCTGTTTCTCAGTTCATGATCCTCATGTCAGGCATTTAAGTGCCAATGTTAATGAACCTCCTCTTGTGTAATACTAATTTGACTTTTGCCACTGTGCAGAAGCATCACGTCATCTGCTCTACCAGCAAAAGATATTTTGGGGAAACGTGCAGTAAAGGAGTATGGCTAATAGCTTCAGAGCACTGCCTGGTCTGCAGGCTGCAGTCACATAATTCCTGTATCACAATCTCTGGCTATTCCAGCAGAGAATCTTGATTGGCAGGGACTAGAGAGCCTATGAACTCGCTAGTCTAACTCCCAGCACACACCCACCACTGAGAGGGCCAAACCTGTGAACATGAAGACACTTGTATAAAGGTAAACAGAAGAGATGTCAGGACTCTAAGATTTAAGTAATGGGAGGAGCTTGGAACAACACCAGGCCAGAATGTTCCAGAGGGTCCTCACACCCCCAGACTTGGGGCAAAAAGCTGCAGTATGTGTGCATCAGCAGCCCTTCAGCACTGAGGGTGAGGAGCAGGTAACTACTCTCAGTTTATTTTCAGTCATCCTCTCTCCACAGACACCTTGTTAGGCCACTGCTCCACCACTGAGTGTTCACTATACTTAGCAGAACAAATCCTTCCATGGTCCAGAACTGTTCAGTCTGAACATTTTCCACTCCTGAAGTAAGGCACTGTCTGTGAAGATGAGTTACTGACAAGCGAAGCTGCAATTACTGTTCATCAATTAATTTGTGCAATAGAAGGCACAGGCCCACTAAGGCCACAAAGTACTGCTGCAGCAAAGGGTGCAAGTCTTACTTCAACAGAGCCCTGGAAACAGCTATAATAAAGCAGGGAAGCAGAAGGGCAGAAGCTGGACAGCCAGAAAAGACTGTACTAGAGCAGCAATAAGCCTTCAGCAAATCAAGTTCAGATTTTCCAACTAAATTTTTGCTAGCAATGACCATCAGAAAGACTCAACTGAAGAGTTCCTTTCCTCTACCAGAAGTAAATTTACTACTTTGTGTTCAGCTGTTCTTGTTTTTTTCACCACCATTTTAAAATAAAACACAGCTATTACCAGAGGCAATTTGTGTTTCAAGGTATGTGAAGGTTAGTGCAATACACCCAGACGCATGCAAGTGAACATCCATTCAGTATTCTCCACCAGCCTAGCCATTACTTACACATTTCACAGGGCTGTCAGTTTGCTTTCAAGTAAGACTTGCTTTGCAGTTAGTTAAGCGTTAGTCTAGAGAAACTGAGACTATTCACTATTCCTTGAAACTTTACTTGTATGTAAAGTCCTTCAAGAGCCCCTTTACTGTGCCTTTTCCTTATTCTAAGGCAAACAGAAAATTCTGAATGGAACACTTTTTACCCATTGTTAGCCAAATTCAAGTCATCCACCCACAAGTACTTTTCTCCTCTCAGTGTTACCTTCTCCCTCTTCCATCACGTCATCTTTCTCTTCTTTTTCTACCTTAGCACCTTCACCCTCTTCCATCAGGTCTTCCTTCTTTTCCTCTTTCTCTACCTTAGCAGCAACTTCAGCATTTTCTTTCATGTCATTAGGTGGCTCTTTGCCCTCTGTGGGCAGAGGTTCCTTTGAGGACTCTGTCTCTTTAGATTCACCTGGTTTCTCTTCTGTAACTGTCTCTACTGGCTCTTCTTTCTCTTCTGCCTTCTGTTCAGCCACCTCTGCATCCCCTTCTGCCGCTTCTTTCTGTTCCGCAGCAGCTGCTGCCTGTGCTTCTGCCTCCTCTTCCACAGCTGTCTCTGCTTGCCCTTCTACAGCCTCTCCCTTCTCCACAGCTGGTTCTTTTTCTGTTGCTTCTGCTGCTTGTTCTCCCATCTCTCCCTTCTCTTCCACAACCCCTTCTCCTGCTTCAGCCTCTTCTCCAGCTGCCTTTCCCTCCTTGTCTGACACTTCTGCTGATCTCTCCTTCTCCTCAGTTGCCTTCTCTACCTTGTCCTCAGGCACCATCTTCTGCTCTTTTTCTACCTCCTTCTCTTCCACAGCTGACTCCTCTTTTACAGGCACCTGCTTCTTCTCTTCTGAAGTTTCTTCTTTTCCCACAGAAATCTCAGTCTTCTCTTCAGCCTCTTTGGGCTTCACATCCTTGTCAGCAGCTGCTTCTTTGGGTTCTTTTTCTCTAATCTCTTTAATTTCGACATCCTCTTCTTTGATTTCCTTCTCAGAGAGTACTGTAGACTCTTCCGTGGACTTTTTGGCCTCTTCCTTTTCCCCCATGGCGTTATAAACCTGTTCTCTCAACTCCTCCCTTGCTTCTTCTACATGATTGAGGAAGCATAAACATTTCTTCGAGTTTAGTGATAAAGACATTAACGGGCACTGACAACACCACCCTCAAGACCCTCCAGTGTGTTGGTTTGTTACCAAGTTGGATGACACTCCTAAAAGCTTCATTTTCCAAGTACAAGGAATTAGGAGACAACCAACATACCTGCTTGATCTAAGCAAGTCCCTTCCCCTTCCCCAGACTGCAGCATTGCAAGCGGCCGCTCAAGCAGTGTGTGGTTGTGCAGCGATTTTAGTCACAGCTAAGCAAGAGGTGACAGTGCTTTAACAGTCTGGATGGACAGGAATTCCTGTATCCCCTCCAGCTGCAGGCAGCATAAAATAGCCACTGTTCTTGGGACTTTGTACAGAGACTCTGACCTCTGGAACTACACACACTGTACTGCTACAAGGTTACAAAGCAGTTGGAGTCAGTGGTGAAGCCTAAGAAAGCGAGTTTGAATGCAGTGTTCAGGACACAGACACCTGGTGACCCTTTACACATGCTTTCAGTGACCAGCTCCTTGCAGATGTTTTATAGATTTTGTTCATCTTTAAGCAAGACTACAAAAAAACGTAACAGAAACAGAGTCCATTCAGACTGCCAAGAGTTTCAATAGTATGATTCAGCCTACCCAAGATACCAATGGACTAAATTTGGATCATTCCAAGAAAACAAAGCCTGGAGCCTCCATGGCAGGGCAGGCAGCTTTACATACCATCAGCAGCTGGCAACGCAGAGTCATCTTCTGCTTTTTCTCCTTCCTCTTCCACCTGCACCCCTTCTAAGGCATTTCCCAGCACACCATTTTCCATTCTAAAGGGAATAGGAGTTTGTTATCCCTTGGATTTTTTAATATCATACTTTGAACTGCACAAGCTGCAATGCCACAGCCCATCCCACCCAGGGCAATCCTGTCCATAAAGGAGTGAAATCCTGTTACACCAGAGACACTCTTCACCAAATGACAAACTGTCACCGTACCTTGCCAACTCCAGGAGAGATTTTCCATAATAAAAAAAAGCTTCTGCACACTCATCCGCTGTCTCACCATACTTTTTACCCCTACAAAAACAATAAGGAATTATTTGCCTGTGCCTACTTTAGATTTGGATATACAAACTTTAATGTTAAATACTCTTTGACAAAAGGATCCCTTTCTTGGCTCATTTCCAATTGCTTTAAGCAAATATTGAATACTTCTCGCAGATATGGCTCTCAAACACCCAACTGAGGAAATTAATCTGTAACCCAAAAAGTACCATTCACAGAGACTGATCAAGACTAGTGAACAAATTACTAGAGAAAACACCTGCATAATAAACTATCAAATCCCTTTCCCTCCTTAGGGAACTCTGCTGGCAATGCCTATCACAAAATCCACCTAAACTGCACACCAACTATAGCACTGTCCAACTCTTCAGTGACTTTAAATACTTTGCCCCCTCCACAGCTTCATTATAAATTATAAACATGTTAGGTAAAAATCCCAATCTTTCTTGCATAATCCAAATCAGAACAGCCAAGCTGAAGCCCAAGCCCAGCAAAAACACACAGAACATTCTACTACTCACAGTAAGCTCGCAGCTTCCTGGAATGCATTCACAGCAGCTGGAATATTTCCCATTACCAAGTGCTTCTGTCCCAAACCTAATAGTTTCTTTGATTCTCCATCCACATCCATACTGGAGGAAGGGGAAATAAATTAAATAAAGGATTCTGTTAGTTTTCACAATCATTTTAGCTTTCAAAGCCTAGTCTGCTTTATGGAATAGTGAGTTGCATACATTACAGTGGTTGGAACTACCAGAGCAGGTGGGATTTGTTTGGTTTTGTTTGTGTAAATCTGAAATAACTGATAGTTTCAATAACCAAGGGAAGCCAGGTAAATGTATCCAATCACTGCAACAAGTATCAGAAGCTGCTGTGACAAAGACTGCTAAAAAATATACTTTAGGAGTTGCACACCAACACACCACAGAGCACCAGTGCTCCAGACCCCAATGCTAAATCAAGAAGAATAAAGTCAAGTTAAAATTTTCATAGCACAGCACGATGCATCTGAGAAGAATGACAGATACCAGTGTCAGTTTAACTCAGTGCCTCTTGTAGAGCTTCATTTCCAGAACGTCCAGCCCAGCATCTCAGACTGGGACAAGAGGAGCTGCCCACAAAGGAATACCATCTATCACATGCCAGCTGCATACTTGTGCCTCTCCAGCACTAATTAAAAACCCAAAAACTTCAATAACAGGTGATATGTTTATATGTATCAGTCCCTGAAAAGGCCTTGATGCACTAGTTTTGTGCAAACCACTGGTGAGCACAGGTTTTCAGCACCTGCATCACACTTGGGAGTTAAACTCCAAGTCTTGGAAGCTATTTGAAGGGTGACCTTTGCGTTTCACACAGTAACTCCGGGTTTTTGTGTGATTTGATACTGACAATCCCACCTCCCATCTCACCTGTCTGTCTTGTCTGTGGATGTGGAAGGAGCTGCCAGTTCCTCTTCCATCCTGCAAACAGAAAACCGAACGTTCTTTTTATTCACGTTTAGAACCGCCCACCCATTTCAGGGCACCGAGAGAGCTCCCGGGGGTGCGGAACCGGCGCCAGGAGCGTGGAACAGCGGTGGCCATGCACCCCGAGCGGGCTGGGGCCCCGCAGCGCGGTGTTGGTGGCCGCGGGGGCCGCGCCGGCCGTGCCCGCCGGTCCCGCGCAGACAATGGGGCCTTTCCCGCCTTCCGCCGGCCCCGCCCCCCGCCCTTGGCGCCAAACCCCGGCGGCGGCGCCTCACGGGCCGCCGGTCACGTGACACCGCCCCCCCACCCCCAGCCCGCCCCGCGGCGTCGCCTGCCCCCAACAAAGATGGCGGCGGCCGCGCAGCGGTCACGTGGCGGCTCCGCGCGAGCCGCGCGGGCCCAGCTGGCGCCGGAGGAGCGGGGCGGCGGCACGTACCACCGCCGGCGGGGGGGACGGCGGAGGCAGGTACCACAAAGCGGCGAGGGGGGGACGGGGGACGCAGGTACCACCGCCGGCGAGGAGGAAAGGGGGGGAGGAGGGGGTGAAGCTTCGCCAGCCCGACCAGCACCCCCAGCCCTCCCCCTAAGGAAATCCGGCCCAGCGCCCCCCTGCCCCCCATCCCCTCCGGTACCCTGCGGCCCGAAGGCGCCCCCCCTCTCCCCTGATGCCCCCCGTCTCCTACACGCACACACCGCAACCGGGGCCAGCCCACGCGGCCCTACCTAGTCTGAGAGGCCGGCGCGGGCTCGACGCAGGGGGGAGCGGCGATGGCTGAGGATTGCATAGAAGCTGCCGGAGAGAGGGGCGGCGGCGGCGGAGTGCAGCCCCCTGCCCCTCCGGCTGCCTATATACCCCCGAGGACACGCCCCGGCCCGCCTGGCGGCGCGCGCGCGCCGCAGGGGGACTACCGCTCCCGGCACGCCGCGCGCCGGCCCCGCCGCGGGACGCCGGGGGCGCCGCCGCGCGGGGCGCGCTGGGAAGTGTAGTGCCGGATAGGGAGGCGGGGTCCCGCGGGGCATGTCGGGAGGTGCAGTCCCACTCCCTCAGGGCGGCTGTGGGAGCCCCTCAGCCCCAGCTGGGAGCCCGGGGGGCTCCGGCAGCCCGGCCCCGGCTCTACACCCGCTCGCGGCCCCTTCAGGCGAACAGGCCCCGGGTTTCTGCCCAGCTAACGCAGATGCTCGGCTCTCCCGTGGCACATGAACACAAGAGCAGGCAGGGCTGATAGGGCCGCTGCTCTGTCACAGCACAGCCCAGCACCGAGACCTTCAGGCTCTGCTATTTCAAGGTAAAAGTTTTCTAGCTTCAACCCCGCCCTGTCTCTCCCTGCAGGAACAGAGCTGGGAAGTGTGGGGCTCACAGGGCTACAGCTTTAATGTGCTTTTCTTGGGAATTCTCCCAGCCCACTTAGGCACTCATACTCTGAGAAATAACTAAAGTTAATTGGGGCCTTGAGATAAGAGGCAGGGGAAAAAAGTCTCAAAGTCATACAGTGCGTACAGAATTTATTTAAACAAGCAAAAATGCAAGTGAAACAAGCAAGAAAAGCCACTGTCCTTGGCAGGATGGCTGCAGTCTCCAGAGTGTCTTCAAAGTGCAATTGCTTGCCTAATGACTGCAACAAGAACCGTATTCAAAGGCAACGTGTCTCAGTAGAACAATTAAAGAAACCAACAGGAATTTAATTTTCCTTAGGAGAAAATGTCCAGTCTAGTAAAGAATCCTAAATGAGGTGCAATGGCTTCCACCACTGAGGCAAATTCATCAGGAATTAGGAAACATTTTACAAAGGAAGTTCCTGAAATTTTGCCTGCGGTTTACAAGGAATGATAAATGGGTGTCACTTTTTTCCCAGTTCAGTTGCACACTGTGAGGCAGGAATTACCTGAGAAGGCTCAAAATGAATACACAAATCTGCTATAGGCCTATGGCAAATGAGGTTATCCAAATTAAAGTGTCTAATTCTTTCACTTTTGAACTATTTGATATACAACACTATTTTTCTAATTGCTTGCTACTACTATGGGGAAAAAAATAATCCTATTTAACAGGTAGAGAGGACCAAAATAAAGTGTTGATGTTTCTAAGGCCACAGAAAGTGTCACCACCAGAGCACAGGTAGGTACTAACACCTTATGCCCTTTGTGCTCAGATGACCAACCAGTTCATTAGGAGACTGAAACAAAAGAAAACTGTGCTTAGAGGTGGAGTTCCAGTCCGTGGGTGCATCAGCACTCAGCAAATGAGTCCCTGCCAGGGGAACACAGAGACATGGCAAGTAAGAAAACAGGCACAAAAGGCAGGTCAGTGGTACAGCAGGACACAGGAGCAGCTCTAAGTATCAACCAAAGACTTTTTTTGGCAGCAGCCAAAAATGCAACATTAAAACACTGGGAGCTCTGACAAGTCTTTGGTCTTACTGTACAATTAGGAACTAATTTTGTGATCTTCCAGAACTCAAAATGGACATTTTTGGCTAAGAAACACTGGACAGTTTCACAGGAAAAGCAGGATTTTTTTCTGCAAGACTTGCTGAAAATTTCTTGTGCCTTTTGTGATAGGATCAGAGCTGCTTTCAGAGCTGAAATCCAGCACTGTGACAAGCAAGAGAGAGGATTACCCTGAAGGCCTGCTCCAGGGTCTGCTTTTATTCTCCTCAAATCTACAGGCAAATTAAAAGAAAGAGAAAATTGACAAGTCTAGGTCCCAAAAGTACTATGAAGTGGATAAAAGCACTGGGCATGGCTGATTACTTGGGTTTTAATGAATGGTTTATAGACATAGTGCAACTGTAGCACATTCCCTGTGTAAAAAATTATTAATAAAGATATCAAAGTTGATGGCTGAGCAATTCTTTAGCCTTAAAAAAACTTTCACGCCTTCACCCTTCTTTTTTTTTTTCCTCATCATGGTAGTAACTGAAGTTTTCAAAACCATTTCACAGTAGTAACCAAAGTAATTACTCCAAGTAATGCCCTTGTCTGATGACAATGTGTTTGGAACTTAGAATCCATTACTCTCTATCTAATCTCCAAAATATCTGATGCCTCCGGGAGCCAGCTTGTAGTCATTGTAATAAATCCACAAACTTTAGAACAGAAGCTACAGGATCTCCAGGCAGGAGTACACTGTAGGAAAACCTGCTTGGGAAGGAAGGTTTACATTTGGACGGTGCTTTTGATAAATCGTGGCAACAATTACTTTGTGGAAGGGCAATTACAGGAGGATTACTTTAACACCTGATTTTCCAGTAGTTAATAGGGGTCATTAAACGGGTAGTGAGGGTGTCCAGCATCTCTGGCTACTAGCTTTCCATCCACCTGTGAAAAAAACAAGACAGACTCAAGTCAGAAAAATAAAATCCATTCTTACTCACAGTTTCAAGTTCTCCATGATTTAGATCTCTAAAACTTTGTATCACAAAAATCTGGGAGTACATTTTTGAGCTTAAACAAGAGCTCCTCCCTCTACTCCCAGGTTCTCTAAGCCTTTCTCAAAAGAAAAGACAGACTTCTGTAGCCTAGAGCAAGAGTCTCTCAAGCTGCAGAGACTTGAAGAATTAGACTAAGGATAGTTAAAAGCCTCATGCCTTGTAGCTGTTACTGAGTAAGTGCTGGAACATGCATGCTTCAAAACACTTTATTGGAATTGGAGCCTTTGTCCATGTTTCCATTATAGAGAATTGCTTGGCTGCAAATTTTAGAGATGGATAAGATGAAACACATTGAGAGGCTTGTTCAGGGTCATATATTGTGGCATTAATAGTGTCACTGAACTCCTTTTAGGAACACTTCCACAGAAGACCAACTTGTCCAGCTGTAAAATGGGAGCACTGAAACCAATACTCACAGATAACCAGAGGCTCGGGCTGGCCCAAAACCAGACATGGCCATGCAGAAGTCTCAGTTCCTACATCCCACCTCAAAGCATTCAGATGGACAACTTGCATTTATATTGCACCAAGTCCATTGCAACACCCCCATCTTCCATGTAACTGGGGTAAAACCTCATCTGTAACTTTTGGGGAAGTCTGGGTGCAGCACTGGCCCACAGCACACACCTCCCCACATGTCAGGCAAGCACCATCCACCCAAAACTTAAGTTAGACGACTAATGCCTCAATAAAAGTTATATTAGAGAAATCTTTGATTTTTATACATATAAACGTGATGGTAGTGATCACTCAAAATGTTATGGGCATAGAGGAACTCACGGAGACTTCCAAACCAAGTAGCCACTAGCAAGAGTCCCATGAGCTTTGAATACAAAACCTGCATTTCAAAGCGTCTGGAATTCCTGCAATGAGCTGTTTAAAGGAAAGGAGTCACCTGGGGGCACTGCAGAGCACAGAACGAAGATGTTACTGTGTAACATTGGACTAATGCTCCGATTAAAATAGACCTGCAAGGAAGCTGTCAGCTGAAGGCAAGCCTTAAAACAGGACAGAAGTGTCACAGTAGCTTCAGGTTTCCTCAAGTTCTCTTGAAAGCCAACGGTTTCCTCATGTTCCTAGAATTCATATTCTTCACTCTTCCCCCCCAGTTCTGTCCCCTTGCATATTTCTCTACACAGAACAAGCAAGCATTCTTGTTCACAGCAGGCCAAGACAGCAGCTGCCAGAAGCAATGTTTCACATCACCGATTCCAGTCTATTCTAGGAATGTGAGAGAAGGGGGGCATAAAAATCAGCAACGAACACACCTGCAGGTGTGTTACTGCTAACTTTTACAAAGAGATCATGATGTGCTCACTACATTCCTCCTCTCCTGGTCTTACAGTCATTTAAGTTTCACTTAAGTATATTCCTTGGCCAATTGTATGTTTCCAAATGTTTGCATTTCAGATTGGTGCAAGGGAACTTCCAAACTCTATCCGGATAATGAACAGTTAGAAGTATAAAGCAATTTTAATTGTCTACGTGCAATGTAATAGCCTCCCCATAGGCTTTAAACATACACAACAAGGAAGAGTGGCACAATTTTAAGAACTTGTGGCTATAGATCAATGAAGTAAAGCCTAGAAGAATGCTCTCATCAGTTATGATAGCAGCCTTCTTGTCACTCTTACCACACTTTGAAATCCAGACACTAAGTCAGATTCACAGTGGAGACAGGCGTGAAGGTTAGATGGGAATTTTAATTCATAGTTGATAAAAATTCTTTCCAATAAGCCCAGAAGGGATGGGCAGGAGACAAAAGGTTCCATTAGAGATCTTAGAGCTACAGAGCTGTGATTTAACTCTACTTATCTTGCTTCTTCCTGTCTCATTATCTGACAATATGGCAATATCTTTGAAGCTCAGCTGCATCACATTCACCCTTTCTCAAGCTGGCTGGGCTGCCACTTTGAACTGTATTTCATCTCTCCTTTGTAAATCCCTGTGATCTGATCAGGTCTCCCAGTTAACAAAAGCACATGAATTATCCCTGGCTCATTCAAGCCAGGCTACATTTAAATGTATTTTGCAGTTTCATTAACAAAACAACTTTGTTTGCAGCATGAGGAGCAAAACACTTGAAAGAAACATATTGTCAGCAGCAGGTGTGCTTCTCACTACCCCATTAACACAGATCAGCAGCTAGGCTGCTTGTTTGGTATACAGACTCCTGATCCATAACCACAGAGAATTTTGGCTGCAGGAATGTGAGGGTTTATATTTATGCACACATACAGTTAAAAGGATGGCCTTGAGGCTCATGTAAGCATGGCAAACAGTGAAAGCTGTAACACATCTACCCTTGATATGAGACAATCATTTCCCACACATTCACAGCTTCTTTTCTAACTTGGACTGGTCACTGATATACTCTCAAGTATTCAAAAAACTCACAATGATAAATCCTGGAGAAAATTTCCCAAAGAAACTACTACAGCCAGAAACCACTACTGAAGGATAATTTACAGGCAAAGCACTGAAGAGGCCAGGCTGTCTTTGACAGCTCCCAGATTTTCTGAGATTTCCTGTTTCTGTACAGTGTACTGTATGGCAGAGAAGGGATAGATCACTTCAGATTCATTATAGGCACAACTACAGCAACTTGTTACAGTTACCACATCCCGGCCAGTGATACACCAGGGAATGGCAATGGCTTTCTGTTGTAAAGTCAGAAGCAGGACAAGAAGAAGTGAGAAACACTATAAAGACAGGAGATAACAAGGCATTACTCTCTTTTTGCAACTAGGGAAAAGGAACAAGTTTAGGTCCTTTACTATAATAAAGGAAAGACCAAGAGGACTTCAATGCTTACAAGGCAGCAGCTTCTCTAAAAACAAACTGGCATCTGCTAGCACATGAGGTAAGGGTTCATGTGACACAGTAAATCACTGATGCTAAAAGATGCAGCTAATGGATTTGGGAAGAAAAATAGATCAGCCTAATCCAAACTCCTTACATTGGAGATAGGTCATTACAACAGATTCTGAAAAGGGGGACATGCAGCGGAGGGGAGGGGACGAATTCCCTGATGTGACTTCCACCATGGATGTGGAGAAGCAGCAGCACCCTGAGTCTTCACTGATGTTAGAGGTTTATGGTACAAAGCAGAAAGTGACAGCTGGTACAAGGAGTACTTCTGGAGGAATGCCATGGAGCTTAGCCTGCTTGGACTTCAGAAGAACAAATCAGCAGGACCTTGGTGAGCTTTGAAAATGGGACTCTGACTTAAAGACCCGTGGGAGTCAGTAATGAGAACTCAAGAGGGAGCCACCCATGTCCAAAACAGAGGACAAAAGTTTTCAACAAGCTGCCTTTTCTGTACCCAGCTTTTGAAAAATTCTTTCATCTTGGATACCCTAAGAAGATGCAGTATTCTTTTGAGTAAGTAGTTCTGATGCGAACACTAAAGAAACAAAACTGTAAAAATCCCAAGTGTTCGCCATATGCACATATTGAAAACTATTGGAAACACAAGAAATTTACCGTGATCATTGGCACAATGTAACGCCAGTTTTTATTCAGGCTTCCAATGTGGCTCATCTCCTCTTCTGTAAGGCTGAAGTCAAACACCTGAGAACAAAAAACAGAGGCTTTACTCAATAACCATAGGTTGCCATCAGTTTGTTTTCTGCTAATAAATATGAAATTGCAATGAAACGCCTAACAAACACCAAAGCAAAGGCTTAAAGTCCAAGCTGTTCACACACCTGCCAGCTCTAAGCTTACACTGGTACTGCATAGTGCTCTGCCACTAAGGTAGAAAGCAGTGGGACTGCTTCTCACAATGAGTGCTGCCTATTTGATAAATATTCTGTTTCCATGTAGAACTAAACCTCAAGCGACTGCAGAATTCATGGGAATTTGTTGAGATTTCTAGCAGCACACTACATGCCAGAATTTGGATTAATGAGAGTAACAGTTGTATAAATAACTCCTTACTTAAAAACAAGTATGTAAACAGCCAATCTTTATGAAAAAAAGATCCAAGGAAGTGATTCAGAAACATCCCTCAAGATTACTTAAAATCAGGGTTTTCAAATAATTTCTGAAGCCTCTACTTCAGAGCAGAAGTGAACCACGCTTACTCCTTCAGCATCACTAGAATGGCAGTTTGCTGGAGAAGTAGTCACCAGCCCTCACTTGCAGAATAGAGCAACTATTACTCATAAATTAGAGTCATTGAGCATAATTAGAAGACTCTATATCAATAAATTTGTGTCTCAAAAAAAAATTAAATACAGATTTTTCATTTAGACCTCTACAAAGTACATTCTTTACCTTCTGATAACAAGACTGTGCACGTACACATTGCACACACACACCAAGTTGTTTAAAACACATCCTTTGTTTTCAAAAAACATCTTCACCTCCCTCCCCAGCATGTGCATACATTGATGAACAAGTATGAACCAAGTGCCTGAGCTTGCTGATCTGCAATGTGTAGGACTGTATAGCAATTACTCACATGAAAAGGGCATTTTTGAAACTCCTCCATTTCAGCTTACCTGCAGATTCTGCTGAATGCGAGCAGGAGTGACACTCTTAGGAATGACAACCACTTTACGCTGCACTTGCCATCTGCAAGAGGAGGTGAGAGACTTGTCTGTGTGTGTGGTCCAAGGACAATAAGTATTTATTTTGGTTGAGTAATAATCTCTGGCAGCAGACATGCCACTTCTGTGAAATTAAAATCTCCACAGGAGTGACACAGTCCTCCTAATACAGTATTGTATTAGGACCTGTTATGTCCAAGCTCAAGCAAGACAGTAACAACTGAATTAATTAGGGGAGGATGCCTTGTTCATGCCTTGGAACAAGCACCCAAAAACTGTTTTAAGCTAAAACCCGAAGAAACAGTAAAAAAAACATACTTAGGCATTTCAAGCAAGTTCTAACCTGACAACCCAGATCCCTGAAATGCCTGTCTAGAGGCTTAAGCAAAAGATCTTGAAGACATTCAGCTCTCTGGGTAACCTGCTACTGCCCAGGACTGTGTAGTGACACTGATGGATACAAAGCCAGTCAAGAAAAATTAGGAAAAAATCCAATCTTAGTTTACAAGGTGCTGATCACATTCTGGGTATCACTCAGTCACCTTGTTTCTTAATATCCAGTACCTGGCTATATAAAAACAGCAAATAGTTCTTCAGTGCAAAGGAGGCAAGTCTTTTCCTCAGCCCTCCTTCCTGGGAGCCCACCTGAGTACAACAACAAGCACCAGAGGCTTCAAGGAACCAGCCAGATGCAAATTCAGTGGGCAGCACTCACATGTGGTACACTGCTGCCTTAATTGTCCTACTCCTGTTTCCCAGCAGAAAAGGTACTGTTCCAGACATGTGAACTATCTCAGACATGGATCCAGGCCCTGAATGGGCTCTTCTGATGTAGCCTACCTGCCCTAAGACAGGACCAACTCTACTAGCTTTGTAAAACAAGCACCAAGTGGGGTTTGCCTTTGGGACTCCCTGTGATTTTAAGCCCTCCCTGACACAGTTTAAGTGGATTCCTTCTAGTTTGTATGTTTTGCTTGACTGAAGACTGGGTCCCAAACACCACGCCTCTCACAATTATTCTGTACCTGAGGATGATCTGTGCAGGTGACTTGCTGTATTTTTCTGCAATTTTTTGGACCCCAGGCTCCTCTAGCAGCACAGGCTCATCTGGGTGTTTCCACATGCGATCTGGAGAGCCAAGGGGACTGTAGGCAGTGACCACCAGTCCTCGCTTCTGGCAGTGAGCAATCAGCTCATTCTGGGCTAGGTAAGGATGGCATTCCACCTATTAAAATGACCCACAATGAGTGGCTACAGAACAGATAGCAACATATAATGAAACAAACAAGAAGTCAAGCATAAAAGAACAAAATATATCACAGGAGTTCATTCCAGATTCCAGAAAACCTTATGAGGATAAGGTTTAAGTTAATCTTAGTAACTCAAGTCACTACCAGGAGAAAGAAGTGTCTGGTAGGCTAAGCTTATAGGAAACAAAAAACAGATCATCTGAGCTTGGTGCTGGACTTTCCCTTCAAACAGATCATCCAACAAGCAAGGAACTTCTATGCAGTAGGGATCCAATTTACTCCCTCACAATCTTTCCTTTTTACAGACTAAATTGTTCCTCACATGGAAGATGAGCTCTTCCAAAGACCTGTTCATCTAAGCAGGCATAAATGTCCATGGAACATGGATGTAAGCTTCCTTTTCAATATGCCTGGAAAAACAGCCTCTGTGTGCCTGCTCCTGCAAAGCTGGCTATAGTCTTCCCTGCAAATAAGAAGCTGCACCTCTTGTGCTACACACATGACATTGGTTTGCAAATTCTTCACTCTTATGGACAAACAGGAAAGGTATTTGTCTCCTTTGTCCATCTTACCTGGAGCACAGCTGGCTTCACAGTAGCCACACTTAATACATCATCGATCTGACGACTGTTGAAGTTTGACAGCCCAATGGCCTTCACAAGACCTTTTTCCACCAGTTTCTCCATTGCCTTCCAGGTATCCTTATAATCAATGTAGTCATAACGCATCGTGTTATCAGGATTCTTTGGGAAGAGATTGTCCCCTCGTCTACAGAATCAAAGGTGAAGTGTAAGTACATGCACCGAATTATTTTAGTTCTTCAAAGAAACCTTCTTCACAGTAGTCTTGGAAGTTTCTACATAGTCTGAAGCAGAGAGTACAAACTGAATGAATCTGTCTGTTCAATTCTATTTCATGACTTAACCTATAAGCAGTTATTACACAAGACAGTATTTCCCACTTAAAGTTGTTACACAGCACTTTGAAATACTCACCTATACAGCAGTGACTACACAGAACTGATAAAGCACTGTACACACAGAAGCAGCTCTTTGCACACTTTGATCCCCATAAAACAGCTGATTCAGGGAGCAGTAACTCAGAGGGCGGCTTGGAGTTGCTACCAAAGGGATCTGGGTTTAAGAGCTATCTAGAAGAAACTGTATTCAAAGGACACTGGCCTTCCCACTCCCTCTGGATTCTGTAGCTGTGTCACTACTCAATACAAGCACAGCTTCTCCCACAAGTCCTAATATTTACATATTGTTTATAGGTTAGGTGTGTTTCCTTCCAGTTAGTCATACCAACACATAAAAAAACAACAAAACAAAACAACTAAAAAGCCCATCTAAACAGACACAAAGTACCCACCTGTGCCAAGTGACACCCCACAGCCAAAGGGGTGAGACCTATGACTGGTCTCACCTATGAGCAGTCCATACTGGGAAGGGTACCAGCAATCCCCCTGGGAAAGCCCTGCTCCATCATCACCACAGGACTCTGCTAGTTCAGCCATGAGACTCTTACACAGCTCTAACTAAGCAGTGAATGGTGTGAGAAATGGCAGTACTTAGGGACAAGGGGAGGTGGTTCTTCATGTCACTGTTAAATCTAGAATCAGAAATAACTCTGAAAGCCTTACGAGCTTCCAAGTCAGAACAGCTTCATATGTCAAGAGTACTGTATTAAGTGAGAGTAATTTTCAAGACCTAAAGGCACTGTGATTTTCATCTGTTAATTTTCTGTAAATAACATTCCTTAGCTTAGCCTCCCAATGCAGCAGACATTATAAATAAGCATGCATTAAAACAGTTACGTACAAATAATGGAAAACTGCAGAGTATACTGTTTCCAATGAGAAAAGAAATTAAACTGCTTTATTAGACTGTCAGTTTTGTCAACAGTGCCACAATATAATCTAAATTTAAACATTAGTGCTATCTAAACGTACATTATTATTTGCTTTATGTGTCATTATCAAAGCAATGTTTGATGGGGTGTTTTTTTTTCAAGCAAATGAAAAGCAAACCTGTTGCACAACAGGGGGAATTTTTCCCAGCTCTTCCTCCATACCAGTTCTAGTTAAAAACACTTCCTCATTCTGTTATGCTGAGGAATATATTTATACTTTGAGCATCTTTAATCTTATCATTAGTATACGATATGTATAAAATTCAGTTCATGTGACTAGAAGGGGAAAAACATTCTCAGATTTGCAGAACAGAGGCCCCTTACACTGAAAGACAGATCCCAGATATGGCAACAGTCTATGTGAACTATCTCAGACATGGATCCAGGCCCTGAATGGACCCCTCTGATCTACTCTACCTGCCCTAAGGCAGGACCAACTCTACCAGCAAACCTTTGTCAAGGAGATTTATTCCTCCTGCCTTTTTGCTGATTGTAGTTGTGTGGAGAAAAACTACTTCCACATCTACATGGAAATAGAGTATGAAACTGTGCTTCTCATAAGATTGTAGGATAAAGGCATTTAACACTTAACTGGAAAACTTTCTTATCTCTTATTTCCTCAAATCATAGAATTACTGTAATTTTTGTCATAAGAAGTCAATTCACTTCCACCTCATACAGGTACCACCATGATACTGCATGTGCTTGTCCACTCCAGTATAGTTAATAACTACAAGTGAAAAGTGTTGTCTTTATGAAGCACTTAATTCCCATTTTCCAGACCAGTACAACTAAGGCACAAAGAGGTTCTGGTATTTCCTCAAGGTTACCAGGTAGGCCAATGGCAGAACCAAGAACAGCTGCTACACTTCTCCAGTGCCTAGATGAAGACAGTAAACTGTTTTAAACTTTAAACACCAAAAAACACCTTGCAGGCAGCATAAGCAGGAAGAAATTGACAACTCAGAAAGAACATCCTCAGGATATAACATGAGCTAGTTATGTAAAACTGGTGTTTCTGCATTCTGCATCTAGAACTTACTCAAAGGCATGAGGCCAGTGCATGAGGTACAGGTCCAGGTAATCCAGTTTCATATCTCCAAGTGTTTTCCTCAGCGCTGGCTCTACATCTTCTGGGTGGTGCTTGGTGTTCCAGAGCTTTGATGTTACAAACAGGTCCTCCCTTTTAATAACCTTCAAGCAAGGAAAGAGAGCATAATATACTGGAGCAATTTCAGAAAGAGGATTGCAACAATTCCCCAATTAGTTTTAAACAAAGAGAACAACTGAAGTTTTGTGGTTTGTTTTTTTTTAAAAAAAGGTAACACATGAAACCTACAAATTAAACCTCTCAAAAATATACTGGATGGAGAAGGGCCAGAGAAATACACACAGTGGCAAGTCTTAGAGTACATCAAATACTTCATCAATTACAAGTTTTGAAAAACAAAAATATTTCTTTCCGCATACTCACTCTTCCAAACCTTCCAGTTCAAGGGTTAAAGGCATTACTAAGTGTGACAGTGGCCAAAAGGAAGATTACTCAGCTTATTCATATGTAAATTTTCAAATTTCCATTTAGCAATTCACATATTCCAGCCTCAACCAGCTAATTTACTTTACTATCACATGATATAAAACAAGATTGCTTTTTGTGGAAGGAGTGTGGGAAAATAATCAGAAGATTCCCCAAACCTCTGCATTGGAGTTTCTAGGCTGTGGAAGGAACTTACTAAGAACTGAGGCCTTGTACCCTGTATTGGAAGGGTAAGAACCAGAAATAAAACAATGGGGAACTGGTTATCTAGAAAGTATAAAATAGAAAAAAGAGATCACATTGGGCAAAACAAAGCACAGAATTCCATCATAAAGGACACTTCTCATTGTCTCATATCTGACAAAACTTCACTCAAGTCTATTTTGAAGAATTTTGAATAATTAATTCCTTAGTTTCTCTCTCCCAACCATTCAATTATTTCTGTGTTTCACAAAAGGATGTTGTGTTTAAATGGAAGATATTTAAAAATTCTTTTTCAAATAATTTTGATTCAAATTCTAGTTCTAAGTTAGCTAGCTAATATGAACTGAACAAAATGCTTGTCATTGTTACCACATCAAATAGGGAGGAATCCCTGGGGCAAGCTGAAAACAGCCTCTCTCAAGCACATAACAAAGAGATTGCCCTAAAGCCAAGGCAAAAGCAGCAGGAGAGCAAGAACATGAAAACTTCCTTTCCATGGGCTGTGAGGCTGTACAGGTTATCCTTTTGGCCCCTTTAGGGAATAAATTTAAGATTCCACCTCAGCTCATACATAGGAATGCCTGTCACATTGCATTATACTTAGACCTCAAACTCTCAGGTGCAGACTCTGGAGTCACATTTATGAAACTTTCACATATAATCACTGTTTAAAAAAAGTAAAGTTCACCACATTTACTCATTCATATTTTATCTATACCAAAAAACCTACAGTTGATATTTTATTAATAACAAAAAACCTAAATTTGCTGTGGCTATCCTCCATTGCTAGACTGGAAAGTCAGGGTTAATTTTTCATATAAATCATGACAAATATTTTACATTTTAACTGCTGATTCTGGGAACCCAAAGTAGCCAAACTGGGATACTTTGTAAGGGGAAAAGGAAAAAAACCACCACCACCACAGGCATTTTCTGTACGTACCATCCAAATATCCTGACAATTTTTCTTCTCCATTATAGCCAGGAGGGCTCTCAGAGGAGAGAAAGCCCTCTTTCATGCCTTCTCTTGATAAATAGCAAACAGCTGGGGTAAAACAGCAGGAAAAGCCACAACTGTTACCTTCCCAAGGGACAGCTGTAAGTTTTGGCACAACACACAGCCAGCAGGGCAGTTCCTGTGCTTTTACCTTGTTGGGCCCAACACACTCCTGGAAGGCGTCCCCGATCTCAGCTTCGTTGCTGTAGGCGGCTGCGCAGTCGATGTGGCGATAGCCCACGCTGAGGGCATGTTTCACTGCCTCCTTCACCTGCAACCACAAACACACTGCCCATGCAGCCACGGAAAAGGGATGTGGCACTGGGGAAAAGTTTAAAAACACTACGAGACTTAGTGAGGAACACCCCCCAAAAAACCACAGACCTGTATAAGGTCATGCGATTCAAACACGAGGATCTGGAGTCTCGGTGGCACAATCCTTAGGGGGGAAGAGCAAACTGCTGGCAGGCATTCCAAGAGGAACAAGAAAATGGATCATGCACACAGAAATAGCATGCAAGAATGCACCAGGTAAACCAAATCCCTACTCTTCACTACAGTTTTCTTAAATAGAAAATGTGCTAGGAGAAGCAGTTTTCATATAAGTCATGGCTTAGGAAGACAGCTTTTCTGACCTAAGTGACAAATCAACATCAGTTAATAATATATTGGAACGTTGAAATACATTGTATAATATGTTGGAATATATTTCCTCTTGCCCAGTAAAGAAAGAACCTGGCTTCTAACTCCAGAATCACCACAGTTTGTGTTTGGTTCAGCCACTCACACTTAATCACCAAGACAATGCTCTTTTATGGAACATTTTTCTTTCTTGTCTCATAATTGCACAATAGCAAAAGTCATGCTGCTGGGATACGCCTGATGATGTTCACAACTTTACATTTTGCTTTCAACATTGCTGACAGTGAAGGTGTTGCCAACAGCAACACAACTCTTGCTCCGTATTGTCACATAAAAGCCAGAATGGTTTTTGGAAACCAAGGCACTTCAAATCTGTATCTACTTTTGAAAGTTCTAATGAAGCACAAGTACCAAATGTCTTCATACATGGGCCTCAGATATGGAGCAAGTCTAGAAACAAGAAGGAAACACAGAATGGCATCTTTGTGAGTACTCCTAAGGAGCTTTTGAAAAAAAATTTTCTATAAATGATTGTGCAAGAATGAAGAATTACTACAGTTGCCAGTGGAATCATCATTTCCCATTAGGCTGATGACCATTTAGTAAAATCTGTTTCATTTAACTTCCAGTGGACAGTTAGCACACATTCTCTCTTATACTTGTCCTTCTGAAGTACTACAGAAAGAATAATACACCCTATCTGCACAGGATTTCTATACACTGCACCTCACTAACTTGTCTTTCAAGACTCTGGGACACTGTAAATTACTTAAATTACTCTGTGTATAAGGCTTGATGCAATAGGGCCACAAATTTTAAGTGAGATCACACCTCTTGTCATGAGATTAAAAAATATGTCCACAAAGGCTAAGGGCTACTTTGATTAACAACTTCATCAAAGTAGCTGTAAATTTGAAAATGTTGGTACTTTGATGAAGTTGTTAATCCAAGTACCAGCATTTTCAAATTTAAAGCTGACAAAATTAGTAATACCAAGCAAAGAGTCAGTCCTGCTTTCAGATGCTACAAAAAGGCAATGGAGAATCAAATGTGAGAACTCTCTCCTACTGGTGGATTTGATTTGTTTTTCTTGTCAAGAAGTGCAGTAAAAGCAGACACAGGATATTCTGACTACATTCTTTGGCATTTTGAGAGGAAAACTGGAGTGTAGCTCAATTTCCCTTAGCCAGGATGACAAAGCACTTCTATTACAGCAGCGAAGTCTTCCTTTCTCTAGCAGGACAGTACTTACAGTCCGTGTTTCACCTGACAAAGATATTTCTCAGGTCACTACAAAATCAAGGGCTGTGTCTGGAGCCCCCTATTTCCTGTAACAGATTAATACTCTTTTTAATCAAATAGGCACAAAGTTTACCATAAATGAAAGTAGGCACCACTCACAGAAAAACAGAAATAAAGCACTGCAAACATGTCTCTGCAAAGCAATCAACAAGAGGCTGTATTCTTTATCAGCATGTTTTGAGAAATTTCTAGCACTGAAGAACTGAGACTGATAATTTACATAATGTTTGGAGCTGACGAAAATAATCTGTATTTGGGTAAGCTATTCCCAGCCCATTAAGACATTTCAATGTGAACTGAGAGCTCCTGTTCCACACAAAAGGCAAATAATTGAGAGGAAACATGAAAAAAAAAGGCATTTTTGGAGGGAAAAAATAATAACATAAGTAAGTTTTAAAAAAGTTTTTTTTTTTAAAACAAGAAGTTCTGTATTTTTGAGATTAACTTCAGAGAGGTACATGCATTTCATGGTAGGGGATAGAGAACAAAACACAACAGAAGCAGTTAAAGATTCATATGCCTGTGGGTATTTGTTGTTGTGAAGTACAAATAGCCAAAGGATCCTTCAAACTTTCCATATATTCTTTAGTTTAGCCTGTTAATACTGCTAGGAAAGGAGCAATTAGTGAGTTTACTTTGCATTAGGCGAGTCACACAGCTCAAGTGTGACTCGCCAATCCATTCCTGCAGAACTAAAAAGTTAGGTCTTATTAAAAGTACATCTGAATGGATCTTGAGGCATTTTCCAGTCTATCCTCAAGGCCCACAGCTGGGCAGAGTAAATCCAAACCACTCCTGCACACATTTGTAACAGCCCTTCTTGTGACATGCAGTCTTTCCCAATGCTTTGCTTTGAAATCTTTATGCTGAAAGTATTTTACATGACTCACAAAGATGGCCCTGATAGCACATCCCATTCCTCCCAGACACGAAATTCACAGCTTGCCCTTTGTGACAGCTTTTCCCACATCTGCAAAGTTCACAGCTCCTCTCACACCTCTCTTGACCACATAACTGCAGGTGTTTCCCCCTTTGATCACAACTCACCTTTCCCAAACCTTGCATCACTGCTGCTGCTGTCTCATCAGCTGTTTCATGTCTTTCTTCAAATGGTTTTCCCCAAAACAGACACTGGTATGGCAGTGGGAGCCTCACTCTCCTTCACTTTATAACAAAGTCCAAGGAACTACACTCCCATTAAAACATCCCAGGGGACTTGGTCTTTCCACCCACCCTTTTTTGAAGATGGATGAACACAGTATCAGTGGCAGATTCAGAAACAATTTGTAAGTCTCCATTAATTAGAATATTCATTACTAGATTTCCAATTCTTCAATTTGCCTCTCACAAGTTTAAAAAACTAACAAGCCATCTTTATACTTCCAGGCAACACACAATTCAAGTGACCCGGGAGCCTCTTGTGCACAGCCCCAAGCCATTATGAAGAGATTTCCACTCTTAACAGTTCGATACTACTGGGAAAGAAAAGGCTCTGACCAGCCACCCCTGCTTCCTGCAAAGTTGACACATTTTAGCAGTCCTTTTGCTGAGAGGAAGTAGGAAAAAAACAAATAATCAGTGCACGTGATGTTCAGATGCACTATGACCAGAACCCAAGTGTTGCTATATTACAGTTTCTAAATATTACACTAAAATTAGCTGAAAAGGAACTCACACCATGAGATAAATAATGCCAATTTATAAGGTGGTGTTCCCTAAAATAAAAGGGTTTGCCTCTTATCCTTCAAATGTTGAATTTAAGTCCCTTCCTTAACACCAGTGAATTTTTTTGTGCCTGTAACCAGGATTCTCTATATTGTCTAACAAACTTCAAGAACTAAACATTCTCCCCCGAAGCTGCAATCCTGTCACAAGACACCCTGTCTGACTGGTTTTCTGAGGTGCACTTCTCTTCAGCTTTTCCAAGGTTTCACACAGAAATACAAACCCTGTGCCTCCCTATCCCACAGAACCAACCTCTGCCACTACAGGTTAGGCTACTCATCAGGTGGGGAACAATCCTCCATGTTGAAAGCATGGCTCACTCGAGAGAAGAGAACAAAGCATTAAAGGATAACAGCTAATCCAGCTGCAATATCAAAAACCCATGATATTGATATTCCTGATACTCCTGTCTGAATAGATTTCTCTTTCAACTCATTCATGCTGCCAGTTCATAAACTTCAGTACTGTGCTCCCTTCCATTCAACAGCTCTCCATCATATTCCTATGGAAACATGCAAAACAAATTTCCAGCATTTGATCATGTAAAATACAAAACATCCTATTATTTTATACAGTGTCAATCCTATAATTATTTTCCCCCTATTAATATCTAGGAAACTGGGGCTGCAATAACACCTTTGTAGTGGACTGCTAAGATCTTCTACAAGGTCAAGGCTTGTTTACAGTCAGGAACAGTAACAGCAGTAATAAAGAAATTACTCAAGCTTGGCAAGGGAAAGAATTACAATCTGCAAAATATTTACCCAAAATAATTTAAAAGCCATCCATTTCCACACTTGCTTCTAATGCAGCCCTTGAACCAAAGGGTTGATAGATAGCCTCTACTTGGGAAACAGCTAAACCAAATTTAATCAGTGCTAATTCTTTTGCTTCTCTGGGTTTTTGGCCCCTAGTCTTTAATTCATAGTAATACTTATTATTCCTGAACTACATCATGTCTTTTTAAGGGTAAATCATCTGGACACTGCCAAATTGCTGCTATACCTCTGAATTTTCAAGTGTTAAGTAGAAATTAATTTATTCCATAGGAATAGCAGCAACTTCTGTAACTCTGGCCTTTTTCGCTGCACTTCCTAGATTTTGCCTTCAATACATTCTACAAGGAAGTCTTTAAAAACAGCAGATATTCCAAAGAAGTGACTCCCAATGACTTCCAAGGAAACCCAGAGAAGATGGCTGGATCCTGTGTGGGTTTCAGCTGCCAGCAGCACTGCTGATTATGGCAAAATCCAACTGAATTAGGTTTAAATTATGCACAAACAGGATCTGTCCTGGTTCCTTTCTAAGGTCACACATTTCTCAGAACAATTAGTTCACAGAATAAACAACACATTCATATTTTGTTTGTTTAGTTTCAGACAATTACTTTAGACAAAGCATATTTCACTGTTTTGAGTGCACAGAAATTCATCCATTAAGTTTGTGCATGTTAACAAACTTAATTCAGCTGTAATTTGATGTTTTAAGTGGCAAAGCTGCACATTCACCCTTTTCCTCATTTAAGAGACTGACTGAGCTCTCACACTAACTCAGCTTCCACATTAGTACAACTATTCCCAACAGATCCACTGTCCTGACAGCTGTTTGGACAGGAAAACCCACAGTAAAATGGCTCTGAATAGATTTAATTTTTATAGCCTCTTTCCCACCTTTTCCTCTAGCTGGCACAAGAGAATTGAATGTCTTGAGAAGAATTTTAACTTTCCCTCCCAGTTGTCAGCACAATGTCATCTAACATACTCCAAAAAAATCATAAAGCTCACACAAGAGTGAGACATAAAGCTCTCACAAGCAGTGAGACATCCATTTACTGCACAGACATGCAGCAGAGTGCATAATCGAGAGGCTGTGGATGCCCCATCTCGGGCAATGTTCAAGGCCAGGGTGGATTGACCTCTGAGCAATCTGGTCTAGTGGAAGGGTCTCCCTTCCCACAGCAGGGAATTAGAATTAGATGGTCTTTAAGGTCTCATCCAACCCAAATCATTCTGCGATTGCACAACTCTTTGAACACCAGCTAGGAATTCCACCAGGCAGTGGACATTACCTTTCACAGTAAGTACATACAATTTCTTCAGCAGAAAATGTATCTTTTAACTAAATGAAAGAGATACGAAAAGACAGACAAAGGGGAGGAGCATTACAATAGCATGCACACCATGGAGCACACAAACATTCCCACGGAATGTTTGTAATAACACACAGAATTGTTTCCAAGTGTGGTGTCTGCCAATTCACTGCATTCAGAAGCAGAGTGAATGTCTAATGATACATGAGTCTTCTTATTTTGAAAGCAGGCTGACCCAAGCAAGTTCTTTGTTTTCCTGACAACCATTGGCTTGCTGCTGGAACAGGACTTATTACAAGAACAACTTGAGTTTCTGCCTCCCAAAATAATGCTTTCTGCTGAATCATCAGCCTAAGTCAAAGTGGTGTCTGGTCAAACTAGCAGCCTGAGGACTTGCCAGTGGAAGAGTCAAACACCATATTATAGAAACACCATTCACTGACTTCTGGGTTTATGTCCCAGAGCACCACTGCCCAGGGCCAGGGCTAACAAGTCTGAAGGGATCTTCCTTTCTGGAAGGATCTGCTGTCTTTGTGCCTTAGGGCCTTAGGCAAATACACACATACCTACATTCAACTTCAGTGGACTCAAGACTAGAACAGCCTCAAGCAAAGGATCCAGACCTCAGATCTGGAACTTTCAAAAAAGTGCACAAACACACATACTAGTTGAGAGCACAATATCCATTTGTTCCCTGCTTACTTGGCCACGGTCACTTTTCCACGTTCCCAGTCCCACGAGAGGCATCTTCTGCCCAGTGTGGAGTGTAATAAAGTCGCATGTTGGAGGCATTTTTGCCTAAAGAATAAAAAGAACAAACAGTTTTGCAGCAATTCTTTAAGTTGCAGCAATTTACCTTTTCTGCTCACAATGGCAAAGCTTTTTCATCAACAAAGGAAGGGCTTACAGCGTGTCCCAACATCCTCACAACCTATGCTTCTGCTCAAACAGTTAAAAAGAAACTGCAGGATGAGCTCCAAAGCTGGCTAGCTGGTTTTAATTGCTTCCCAAGCTCTGCTGCATCCAAAATAATGAATGTTGTTTAAAAACAAAAAGCAACAAAAATAACCAAGAGTGGAAGAATACAATGTTAGTTACATCTGACTATGTAGGAGGAATGGATGATTTCAGAGTTCAGCATCTATATAGCATACTATCCCAAAATAGGTCTGCCTTCTTAGTGTTGTCATTTTCCTCACATAATTATGTCCTAGCTGATGGATGTGTTCACACAGTTTATGCTTTCAATTTCTTGCTTAGCTTCTCAAGCCAAACTTTTGTAGATTTAACAGCAGACACCAAATAGCACACTTATTTTTCAGAGAGACACAGAAGAGCTGTTGGAGTGACCCTGACCTGAAGGCCATTTTTACACCAAGGAGCTGGGGATGCCCGTAACAGTGATCCTGAGTAGGTCCAGGCTTGTCTTACGCTGCACATCATGCCAAGCCTTGTGCTGTGGGATGCACAAGCTGCAGGATAACCTCAGCAGCAACCTGGAACAGGAGCCTGCAGGTAGCTCACACTTTGTACCTGCAATTATGCTACCTATGCATCCTTGCCTTTATCTAAAGAAGCAGGAAGTTCTCCTGCAAGCATCCTTCTGTCTGATAGCAAAAGTGATGAATAGAAGTGTTTTCTTGTAAAAGAATCCCCAGCAGTTCAATGGTGTGCACAGGACAGGGTGTGCACACTGTGCTGGGTGAGATCTGCCCAATGCTACACAAGCTGGGGCTCCCAGCACCTGAAGAGATGCACAAGTACCAATACTTTCCTCTTTCTTCAAAGGGTTGGCTCTAAAAAGCATCATTTGATATAATACCTTAGAGTCTGAGTGCCTTTCTTATCAGGGTTGTAATGGGCCAGCATCTCCTGGTGCAAGACAATCATTACACTGAACTAACAGCCCTATATTTGCACTGAGCTAAGACCAGCTATTGGTGCTGAAGACTGGTGAACCAAACTGCAGGGGTACATCTGTTTTATTGGGGTAGGAGGTCAGAGAAGACAGGGTGATGGTGCCAACACTGTTCTCTTCTACTCTGAGTTTGCACTGCCATTTTGTAGCCAACTACATGCAAGTCGGTGCTGCTTACCTGAATTTAGTTGCCTAAATAAAGACATCTTCTTGCATCAAGCAACATAACTAAAAATGTAAGGCTTTTTGAGTCACTTTGTCCTATAATACAAATAAGATACCAACTGTATGCTTTACACAACCATGTTATGCAATCATCTTAAAGGTAAGAGTTCAGCCAGAAGACAAGGTACACATTTAATCAATAACTAGCATCAGCACATTGTTAAGAATCCTCTTGCTTCATGTAGCATTGCATATTAACAGTGCAGAGATTTGAACTATAGCCTCTGGAAGAATGGAACACATCAGAATGGCAGACACTGGAAAAATATGTTAATTAATACTTTCCACTCAGATTCTTCCCTAAAATAGAGGATTTAGGAGAATGACATTTATGATGCTAGCCATAATTATTCAGTTCATTAAAAAGCTGAAAACCTCTTCTTTGAAGGGCAGAGATAAGGAAAAACATAAAAGGAAACTAAATCTGGAGAAGTAAGATATGGTGATGCCTTAACATCACCAACCTACTGCCACATTCACATAAAAGGATTAAAGCTCAGAGTAATTCAAGGACATTGTGGCTAGGAGGTGTATCAATAACCACAATAATGCAAACCACCCCGGTCCATTAACCCACAGCTACAGCTCTGTTTTAACTTAAAGCAACGAGACTTTCAGCAGCTATGCATGCTATTAATACGTATAGCTATGCAAACAGGTACATATTGGCGATACTTAAACCGCTGTAACTGAGCAGCTCCCGCCGCATAAATCGGGGATAACCCCTCTCCATTCCGGCTCCCCTGCAGAGGCCGAGTGCGCCCACCTGCTCCTTATCGGGGCGGCGCAGGGCGGGCCCGCGCGGCGCGGGGCGCTGCAGGGGCGATAAGGGGCGCCGCCGCTCCCGCCGCTCCCGCACTCACCGCCGGTACCGAGCGCCGCTCCCGCCGCTCCTGAGGCTGCTGCCCCCGCTGCTGCCCGGCCCTTCCGCTTCCGCCGCCAGCGGGCCGCGGGCTGGGGCGGCGCGGGTGCCCCTGGCGGGTTCAAATGTGGAAGTCCATTAAAGTCTGCCAGTGGGGGTTTAGCGGGGCTGAGCTGCCCTCACGGCCCTGCCCCCGGCCGGGCTCCCCGGCACCGACCCGCTCCTGTTACTGCTCGGGTTTGCCCCGCTGGTGTCCTGGGCCTCCCGGCCCGGGTCCCGGGGAGCTCAGGCAGCCCAGCCTCGCCGCTCCCGCCCAGCGGTGAAGTGATGCATGCGATGAGCTGCATCGCACGGGGGGAACAGACAAAAGATGACCCCGGCCCATAAATTTGACAAGAAGCGTTTGCATTTCCCTGGCTGCTGTTTGTCGCGGCCTCTTGAAGCTATTTCTACTTGTAGGAAGACCGAATATATCCAGTTTTATTTGCAGACCTAAATAACAGGAATCAAGGGAAAGTGAAAGGCCGGTTGCACTCGTTTTGCTTCACCTTTTGCACTCTAAGGTGTATAGAGAAGTCGCACTTTCCGAGAAAGCCGGGGTTTCTCTCCTTGCAGATGGCCAGGAATTCATTTCCTTGTTTGCTCGGGACCGCAGTGAGATTAAGCAGGCTCGTTCAGCTGAGCGCTTTCACTGCTGGGCAGGGACAGCCCTGCTGCTGCCAAATCAAAGCCTTCTGCTGGAGCAGACTTTGGCCTCTAATCGAGAATCAACTGTGCACCCAATCTTAAACACAACTAAAAACAGATAATCACTTCTGACTATTACTCCAAAAAAGGATCCCATCTTTACAAGCAATTTATAAACGTTCAGAACTTAGAGTAAAATTAGATCAGAAATAAGGCAATTGATACCTCTGGTGAGCCTCTTGAAGAACCTCTTACTTATTTCCAGAAAGAAGAATCTGCAGCAGATTTAGTCTTTTCTGTTCTGACTTGAACTGCTCAGGAGACTTAAAGGCACAAAGGTCAGTTAATCTCTTGGGCATGCATGTGACCAGATTTTCATGCTGCACAGCCTGTTTTGACAAAATAAGGGAAAGTGGAAGAAAAGTGCAAGGACAAGACAATTATAAGTAACAGGAGTCAGGAAATGAAAGAATAAAGGGGGAGGAATCACTGCTGATTTTGATTTATTTTTATGAAGACCCTGGCAAACACATCCATTTGAAAGTCCACAATCTTCAAGCAAAAGAAGATGCTTGAATTATGTAAATCTCACATATGAAAACTTTAACAAACCTTAGCCTCCAGCAATGTAATAGGGGAGTAAAAGAGAAAAGGTAAGGAAGACTGAAAAATTTTGTAATCAAAAGGCAGTGGTTATCCAAACATACAGTAATAGCCTGCTAATTGAAAAAAAATCAGAGAAGAGGTAATTTTGACCTAGAAATAGGTCAAAAACTTGATTCAAACAAGGAAAGCTATGTGTATTGTATATTTAATGGCATGCAGTTGTTTTCATTAAAATGATTGTGCACCAGCTGCTTGTGCATAAATGCCCCATGGAACTTGTTAGTTGCTGACTTGTTAGCTGACTTTCTGCACACGTTAAATTAAATTGTCCCCACATGGCCAGGACTTGACTCTGACTGTGCCTCTGTAGTACCATGTGTATGTAGGAGGTTTGGTATATTCAGGACTCAGTGGGCTTTTGGCACATGCAGTGATGAACTCCACAGGGAATGTGTGAGGGTGTCCCAGTGTGCTGGCTTTTGAGGGCATGCAGGGACTACCTCTGCTGTGTGCCCCAGGGGCATGCCTAGTGTTGCCAAATCCATTACTATTCCAGCCAAATTTATCTTATTCTGGAAATCTTTGATACTCTTACACAAAACTATTCTCAAATGCATGGAAACCCAAACGTGTGGTAGCGTTTTGAAACAGGTCCAGTTTCTTTGCCTTTCTTTTTACACACAGCAGGGCATTTGTTTTTTCACATCAGGGGCCCATTCCCAACCAAGATACATGAGAGATACTGTAATCAAAATGATGGATGTGAAAGCTAGTTTGGCTCCCAGTTTGGGTAGTTTCAGTGCTCTGGCACTGCAGGCCCTGCCAGCTCCTCTTTGTTGATAGATGAAGTACTTACTGTGTCCCTGTCGGAGTGGCTGGGTGCAGAGAGGCCTGCACTGGGCTCTGATGCTCCATGCTAATCAGGTACAAGCTGATCCTGTCTGGCAGCTATTTTATCAGTACAGGACAGCACAGTTACACTGCTGTGTGGAGAGAACTCCATCCTTCCAGCACCTGCGGGGGTAGACTTGCCCTTTCTTTCCTGGAAAACATGATTGTTTTAATCTAAGTAGCATCCTACATCTAAAGGTTGAGAAAGGCTACAGAAACCCAGGTGCTCACTGAACAAGAAGTGGCCCTGACAATTTATTATTCCAAAACCTCCAAAAACTGACATCTGGAAAGACAAGCTCAGAAATTAATCAAAAGTAATGAGGCCATAGACATCTGAATGGAAAGGCAATGCTTACAGCACAAACCTGGAACAACCTGCAGACCATACTGGGTATATTGTGCATCTGAAATTATGAAAAATCAGCATAACAAGCATTGAAGGAGTCAGAAACCATGAGAAAGTCATGATTACTTTGTCCATTTGTAAACATGCCAGCGTTGCAGTGGCACTACATTGTTCTGGAGGCTTTAATTAGAACTGCCTGACCTTTCAGGAGTTAATCTGTTCACAGGCTCATTGGCCTGAGGCGATGGAGAAGTACATACATATCTCAATATATAGACCTCAATTCTCAGTGCTGATGTTAAGAAAGTAAACTTCTTCCTGTAAAAGATTAAGCATGCTATAGCAATAGAAGTAGATAAATTAGTTGCATGGAAGTGAGTGCAGATTTTTTCCTGAGTACATATATGCATGTTATTTGCTTTCAGTATTCATTAAGGATTAAGTTCATCTGGTCCCAAAATGAGTCATCTCTGGGTGAACCACCACAATGGTATAGTTACCCAGCAACACTGCACAGTGATCTCGACTATAAACCTTTAAAGTTTGTTAATCCTTTGTGGTTTTCTCCTCATCAATATTTATAATCAAGTTTTAAAAAATATAAGAAACACAACTGTAAACTGCAAAACAGATGAGTAAAAATCAGTTGGTGAGCACATTTATCACTTTTGACAGAAGCAAGCATTTTTGTCTTTGATATGGCTTAATGGCTTTAGATATTTATTATTTAATAAAATAAATTCACATTTAAAATCAAAATTTGGCCCTTAAAAAGTACCACACTCCTTGTTCACTTTTAGATTCAAAGACAGCACTTATGTGAAATCACTGATGTTAAACATCACTCAGAGCAGCTTCACTACAGAATGATGCAAAACTCCCAAGAGTTTCCATCTTACCACTGAAGCTCAACGATTAGACTTTAAACTTAGTTTTCATCTTTCTTTTGCTGACTTGCATGACTGGGATCGGTGTTCCCATTGATGGAGAAGAATCAATGAAAGCCTTGGGACGAGTATTAGGGAGAGGGGGCAGTGGGTAATGCAGAGCGAGAGGATGGAGATTTGGCACCGCACCTGTGTAACACTGCGAACACACATTGTTCTGCTCGTGAGAGGTTTCGTTTTACTTCTGTCAATGACCAACACTTAATTCACATGAATGACATGCCAGTCATCCCTTTCCCTCTCTCAAAGTCCTGCGTGCCCTCTGAGGACTTCAAATAATCATAGCTAGGTCAATTAGGGCACTAAAAACGCCATCGCTTCTTGCACCAAGCCCATCAATCGTTTATAACCGCGGCATTGGCGATTTGCGCGGCACTTCCCGGGACTCTCTCCGGGGAAGGATCTGCCAAGTCATGCTGCCCTGGCAGGCGCGGCCGCGCTGCCCTCCCCGCGCGTCCGCTCGCGAGATCGCGCCGCTATAAAGGGGGCGGCGCGGCGGGGCTGCGGCAGAGCGGGCCGGGCGGAGCGGCTGCTGTGAGCGGGTCGGCGCTGCGAGTGAGTGAGTGTGCGGGGCCCTGGGGGCTGCTGCGGGCTCTGCACAGTGTTTTGGGCTTTTTTAAAATTTAATTTTATTTTTGTGTGGTTTTTGTTACTGCTTTGGGTGGGTTTTTTGTTCGCTTTCCCCTCCCCCTCTGCTCAGATGCGCGCTTGAACGAGGCGCGTGGGGCGAGCCCTTTCTCCCCGCGTCCCGCTCCCGAAGGATCGCTGCCGCCTGAACCGCCGTGTTCAGTTTCCCCTGGTTTTGGTTTGGGCTTTTTTTGGCGGGGAGAGCGAGCAGAGAAGTCGTTCCAACGCTCCGGCCTTTATCAGCGCTGCGCGGGGCGGAGCCGCGGGCGGGGAGCGCGCAGGGCGCCCGCAGGGAGCCGAGCGGCCCCTTCCCCGACAAGGAGGCGGCATCTCGCTCCTAAGCCTTAAGAAACCCCAAAGCCGAGCGCTGGCTGCGGCTCGGGGACGTGCAGGGGGCGGGTTCCCCGGTCGCAGAGCGGGGGCAGGCTCGGGGGCCGCCCCGGGGCCCCACGCGTGCCGCGGTCCGTGCGCGATGCCCGCGGTTCGGTGTCGCACCCCGAGCGCGGCCGCGGCTCGACCGCGTTGTGTGACAGTCTGGAGGTGGCAGAGGGGGAGGCTGATGGCGCCTTTTGAAACGGCCTTTCGCTTTTGTTCGAGGCACCCTAAAGGTATGAAATCGCTCGCTCAAGAGAGCAGGCCTGGCTCATTATAATTGCTGTTTGAAGATAATTGAGGCCGTCTGCGGCTATGAGCAACAAAGATACTCTGGCCGGATTCGAGTGTATTTGGTTTAAGGTGCTCATTCTACTTTCCTGCAGAATGAACGGAAGTAACAATGATTCTGTGGTCTGCTCCTCTGCGGGTTAGGAAATGCTGTGGCTAAAAATCCGAGCAGAACACGCGCGGACCCCACAGGGAATAGCAGAAGGGTTGGCAGATCACAGCGGGTGCTCTGAGGAAAGCACATGGCTCTCTTGAAGTGTGAGGCAACCAAAGTCTCCTGCAAATATTAAAATATTTTAATGGTACCAGAGAAAGGGGCAATAACTTGTAGTTTAGAAAGGGGAAGTATAAAAGAGCGGTCTGACCTTGAATATCTAGTGAAATACTCCAGAGAATTGCTGATGGAATAAATATAGAAGGACTGGCATAGTACTGAGCAAAAGGATGACCTTGAGCTGGGATAACAGAAAATAATGTAATTCAGTGATAAAAATGTGGGGTCATGCACTCCAGGCTGAGCAGCTCTTGCTTATAAGATAAAACTTGCTAGTTGGAGGCATCTCAAATAAATACTGTGCTGTTCCCCTGTCCCTCTTGCAGAACTGCACTTTGAGAGCCACAGCTCCATTTGTGTGTACAGGATTCTTGATGTCCTCCTGCCAGGCTACTTCACTGCATCCTACAAATGATCTCTAGTCCTGGCCACCATATTCGCTCCCAGTCTGCTGCAGTTAAAGACTAAAAACCCTTGGATGAACATGGGGATAAGGAGCTTTGTTTTACAGTTAGAAATGCTGAGTGTGTGGGCACTTCTCAAAATGAAAATAAAGAGGTGGATTATTACTGTCAGGGTGTGTAAAAGAAACTTGCAAAAGGAAACCATTTCTAAAAAGGCTAGGTGTGGGTTCAAAGCTAAATGTTTGACTTGTGGGCTAGTTCTCCAGGAAAAAAAGTGTCTGGCAAGGGGGAAGGAGCCAAGAAATGAGGTGCTCTCAACTTTTTTTAGAACGGACTTGGTGCCTTGCAGGCACAACTTGGAACAATCCTTGGCTCTTGGCTTTCCTTAGCAACATGAGAGTCATGCTAACCTTTGAGGTGTTTTTCATCTCCAAGGCAGCCAGTGCTGCAGTGTGTAGAATGAAGTGAAATAGCTTCTAAGAATATTATGTGATCTGCAGAAATTACGTTTGTAGAGTTACCTATTTGAAAGATTATGCTCTGGAATTCTAAAGAGTTGTACTACACTCCCAGACTGAGCAAAAATACTGCACGGGATGTATTGCAGATGACAAGCTTTTGGGGGAGACAGCCAGAAGTAGCATTCTCTTATCCTTGTGTACCCTTTTTTTCTTTTTCAACAGAAATAAAGGGGAAACAACCTGGCTGTACTGATTTAGACTCGTTGAAATTGTAATTAACATAGAATGTGATTTCCATGTGTGCCACAAGTTTTTCTGGTTGCAAATAAAAAAGGATTGAATTGTTCAAAAGGTTTAAGTATAGCTATGCAGAGCAATGCTCCCCGGAGATTAACAGATTCTTTCAGAATCAACAGGAAGCTCAAGTTTGAGGTCTTAAATTCCCTTGTAAAATTGAACAAGGTTCTTCTCCTTGAAAATTCTGGAAAACATACTTCCTACTCTTCCACCATGTGGAATGGTATGGTTTTCTGAGTACTAGTAAAGCTCTAGGCTAGGAGTTTGCCAGACGCTGAGCTATTAGTGGTTAGATAACCACTACTGTATCTTTAGGAGGCCATGTGCCATAGATTTTGAAGTGCTGGCAGTCTCTATAGTGGTTCAACTACCCAGGTGACAAAACTCATTTAACCCCTAAGCCTTGTTTAAAGAGCAAGTGCTGATAAACTGTCTTTGGTGTTTAATCTAGATTGATAAGATGCTTTGAATAAATCCTTACTTCCAGCTGCAAATGTACTGCCATCTAAACTGTATTGGTGTTGACTCCTGTCTAGGTTAAATCAAGATGTCTTCAGGAAAGGCTTTCATTGGAAAACCAGCTCCTGACTTTACTGCCACGGCTGTAATGCCAGATGGACAGTTCAAAGACATCAAGCTCTCTGACTACAAAGGTAATTTCATGTGCTTCTCTAATTACACAGATGGTCTGGCCATAGGAAGGACTGGAGGGTATCTGAAGGTGCACCTTGGTTTGGCTTTGAATTGCTAGTGACCATTTGGCAGTGGGCTGGAGATCAGAACTTGTGCAGTGGTGGCTGCAGTATGCTTAGAAGGCTGTCAGCAGCCTGACTGAATGTCCCCACTGTGATAACTGATAACAGTGAGCATAAAACTCTCTGAATTGTTACCTTGCATCAGGCTTATTGCCCTGTATCATACTGAAACTGGTGTAACACTTCCAGACTGTGGAACAGCAACATCTTCTGTCTCATCTTTGTCAATGGAAAGTAAATTCTTTCATCTAACAAAGTCCCTTTCTCTAGAGTGCTGGTAATATGCCTGCTTTGCCAAAAAAAGCTTTACTAAAAGCAAAGGGAGAGCCTGAAGTATCAAATACTCATGTTGATGGCTTTAGAAGTACATTTCTAATGATGCTGCAGGCTACATGAGGGTGATGAGTCGGTACAGACTACTCAGTTAAAATGTCTCCTTGTCTGGTAGCCTTTCAGATCTGTGGCATTTCTCTCTTAAGGGTCAGCCATGGGGTCTTCTGGTGTAGCATACCCAGAGCTGTACTTGGGGCAGGCCTGTGGGAGTAGACCTAAGAGACAAGGATTCCCTGTTAAATTTGGCAGTCTGGTTTTGGGGAATTCAGTCAGGTGGGGTTTTAAGGTGGTTGTTTAGGTTTTTTCCATGTTTTGGTGGGGTTGGTTTGTTTGCTTTTTCTTAAAAAACAAACAGATTAACTGCTTGTACTGCTTTTCTAGGAAAATATGTTGTGTTCTTCTTCTACCCTCTGGACTTCACTTTTGTCTGTCCAACTGAAATCATTGCCTACAGTGACAGAGCTGATGAATTCAAGAAAATCAACTGTGAAGTAATTGGAGCTTCTGTTGACTCTCACTTCTGTCACCTTGCCTGGTAAGAATCAGCCTTTTAACCCAACAGACTGTTCTGCCTGGCCTCAGTTCTTGCAGGAACTGAGTCCTGAGCATATTCAAAGGCACTTGGTAAATATTGGTAGTGCCAGGTGCTGCTGAACAGAGCTGAGCATACTTGCCATCAGTTCTTCTGTTGCTACATGGCAGATTGAGTATGATATTGCAGAAAGGATCAGCTTCTGTTGTATTTTGAGCCCTCATTCTGATCTGCCCATGTTTTTAATGTGTAAACTTCTTTTAGGATCAACACTCCTAAGAAACAGGGAGGTTTGGGCACTATGAAAATCCCCCTGATTTCTGACACAAAACGTGCCATTGCCAAAGACTACGGAGTGCTGAAGGAGGATGAAGGTATTGCATACAGGTAATGTGCCAGAGGTGAAGGAGCTGATAAAATAACATTGCAATGCATGGACATGAGAGATGAACACAGCTTGTGTTCACTTGAACACCTGCAGGCAGCTAAAGCTGTTGGCTGTTCTAGGTGTGAGCTCCTGCAGGCTGTCAGACACTCCTACAAGGGGAGATGGTCCCTGGTTCTCTGTGGTGCTTAGGCTTCCATTACCTTTAAGATAAATTCTGCTTCCCTTTGCCTGCTGCTCAGTGCAGGAGTCTCATGCATGTGAGCTGCAAACAGTGGTAATGAAAGACATATGTAGTCTTGAACATGATTGCAAGTAATTAGTCCAGTGATCAAAGTGCAGATTAATTAAACCCCAAGTCTTTAGTCTGCTGTTCATAAAAGTTGCCAAGGGAGCTGAACTTCAGCTAACTCTTAACCTGGTGTTGGAGGACTGATGAGCTGTTGCCTGTCTTTTTGAGAACAGTGTGTAGTGAGGTTTTTTTAATGTGAGAATGTTTCTCCTTGAATTTGTTTTTTCCTTGGATTTTTCTTCCTTTTTTTTTCCTACTAGTATCTTCCTTAAGGAGTATCTTCCTGTGTCAGTGCTTTGACTTGCACTGTCCCTCCTAGTACCTGTTGGGATTCCAGCTGCTGCTGTTCCATTGCTGTGCATGCACCAAGGTGTTAGTTTATAGGAAAAGGTCACAGTAAATGGCACAAATGGTGCCATAACTAAACAGTGAACCTGAGGTTTTGAAACTCAAGTCAGTCTAATCAGCCTTTCAAAAGCTATACTTAACTTCAAGGCTAGTTTTTGTTTGTTTTTAGGGGTCTGTTCATAATTGATGAGAAGGGGATCTTGAGGCAGATTACAATCAATGATCTTCCTGTTGGCCGTTCTGTTGATGAAACCCTCAGACTTGTCCAGGCCTTCCAGTTTACAGATAAACATGGAGAAGGTAAGAGAGCTTTTCAATCTAATGTTTTCTCTGAAGAGCAGTATTAACTAGGCAGGTTAAATCAAGGGTTACTGAAAGGTACTAAGTACATGTATCAATCTATGCACAGCAGGTAATTGTGACTGTTGAAATGCAGCTGGTTCTGTAAATCTGCTTGTTGAAGGACACCATAATGCTTTATCCTATTCTAATTATATATCCCTTGAGTACTTGCTCGTGTTGAGATTTCATTTAAATCAATTTGGTGATGGATGTCTTCTCCAGCACATAGACACAGAAAATACTTGAGACAGAAATTAAGAACATGTAGTAACTTAGCCTGTAAGAGTAAGCTTGATTTAGATTCTGCTCTCAGATCTGGTAGGTTGAGACCATCAGTACTAATGTAGTGTTTTATGTAGTCTGTTAGACTAACTACTAAAATTCCTGTAAGTCTGCTGATCTTTCTGTCAGTATATAGTGAGGGTAAAATGGATGAGAGTCTTTGTCCCCATAGTTCAGAAGGAATAAGGTATTTGATACTGCCAGTTTTTCTGCTAGTGTGAAAAAAAAAAAAAAAAAAAGGCACTGTAGATAAAAACTTAGAACCAAGTTACAGAAACTCAAAATTGTTATGCAAGTGTGAGTAGTCTTCAGTTGTCATTAACTAATGACATGTGTTGCTGCTGGTCATACTTACTGTGCCCCAGAAATGGTAAATCAGTGGCAGGTTTTATTAAAATAAACTGCTTTTGTGACTGTGTCATATAAACATATGTCATGTGAGGAGACATCCCAAACATTTGATGATGGAGAGGTCACATGTCATACAAATGAAGCCTTTAGGTGTTTACTGCACCTTTGAGTAATCAAAACCTGGCAAAAGGTTTTCCTTGAGAACTTTAGGACTGCAGTAACATCTAAATCAGGACAGACCAGACTAAGATGTGTAGCAACACTCAGAAGCTGAGCATTCTGTGGCTAAAATTGCCAGTCCTGAATGGAGCTAGCATCCAGCATTCCATGGCAGTAAAGAAGGAACACTGTTCAAAAAATGCTGCTCAAGGACCTGCTGGAAGTTTGAGACCTCTGCATCATAGTGGCTTTTTGATAGCCATGTAGGGGAACCAGTGACAGTTGAACACTTTTTCCCTTGCCCCATTCAGCTGGAGGGCTGGACTAGGGTGGATTAAAGATAAGGGGAATACAGACTAGTCTGCATCCAAGGAGATAAGTGTAGTGTGGTGTTAGAGCCTTTCTGACCTGGGTGCTGGAGTTGGTGTTACCTTTGCTATCAAACTTCCCAGAAGCTTTTAAGTGGGGCTAGGAGAAGTGCTTGTGTAAAGGACCCACTGTTGCCTGGGCAGACACCTGGTCTGGGTGTTGCTGCCCAGTGAACAAATAGAAACAACCAAAACAGAGCATCATGTGACACTGAGTGCATGGTCTGTATGTTGCAAAGATCTGTACATGTTCTGAGTTGCTACTTTGCTTTAATGTTGTGTAAAACATGTTCTGCAGGAGCAGCTGGTAAGACTTAAACGTTCTTATCGTTTCAGTGTGCCCAGCTGGCTGGAAGCCTGGGAGTGACACAATCAAGCCTGATGTTCAGAAAAGTAAAGAGTATTTCGCCAAGCAGAAATAAACATTCAGCCTGAGTGGAAACTAGTAATGCCTTACATAAAGAGCAAGTATCAGTTACTGAACTTTAAGTCATTGCATCTGAGTCAAGGGATCATGTTATAGTTATTAACAGTAACTTTTTTACTCGAAGGAAAGTTTGTCCTGTTGACAGTACCTTCATAGCAAATCCTAACGATCAGTATCTGTTCATCAAGCCCTATTGACCTTAGTGACAATGCAGTGTCTGTGGTTAGCCATGTGTTACATAGAGCAGTGGTATCCTTTTGTAACTCTATTAAACTTGTGAAAATAGCACACTGTCTACTGTTCTTATATGTAGTTATCAGGAGACCTGGGAGCAGTGCAGGCTGCACTTCTGAAAGCTTTCTGTAGACATCTTGAGTCCTAAAGGCATTTTACTACAGCTCCTTTAGATTGGAGAGAAAAAGACTTGGTTTGCATGTTGAAGTCATAACATACTTCTCACACTCTTCATGATTTGGCTGCTAGATGGAGGGTCAGGCTGTCAGGCTTAAACTCTGGGCACTGTGGTATTGTGTGGAGCATGTGACTGACAAAGACAGGCATCTCCTCATGCACCATGTCAGCATAGTCATTCTGGCATCTACTTTAGCCAAAACTGACTGTTCATGTCATTCCTGGGAATCCAACATTGAGTTTGATTGCTGTCTCTGTGGGAGTGGAATACTGGGCTTTCTGGAAAGGAAACTTCCTTGAATATACAACATTCATCCACAGTTTTTCCCACTACATGTCATGGGGGTAATAATGTGCCAGTTATCCATTAGCTTGTCATATGATTCAGATCAAAAGGGTGGCATTATAAAATCTGGTACTCAGGTGTGCTCAGCCTTGTCTTTAATCTTTGTATTTCAAGTGGTTATATAAAACTCAGAGCACATGACTGGTTTAAGTTACACCAAAGCTGTGACTGCTGGGTAGCTTCACAGTTCAGTGTGGCTTGGGATAGGGCTAAACTTCAAAGCTGAGGACTTGGGTGTGAGCTCTTGCCTAACAAAGTAAGGGAGTTAGAGCCCTGTGATCTTCATGTACCTGTAAAGATTAAATTCTTACTGGACCTTGTAACCATCTTCAGCTCAAGTCGTAAACAAGTTCTGTCCTGCTTAAAGTCAGCAACACCAAAGATAAGGCCCAGGGCTACTTGTGTCACTCAGAAGTGAAAGTTGTATGCCTTGAGTAGTAAACTTGTTTTGTACAGCTCCAAAAAGGATGTGGCAGAAGCCTTGGTACCAAATACTTCAATATCTGATAAAGTAGCTAATCCCCATGAACATAGGTGAAAGTAATGTTTAGCTGGATAACTTCTGCTTAATTTTTAAAAAATCCAAAGTCTCAAGATAACAAATGAGGCCAGCTTCCCAGGAAGACACTGATAAGTTACAGGGGCATTTATATGGTCTAGTAAAATGAATATAAATGATCTTGGCTGAATAAGAAGTTACCCAACTTTATTTTCTAGCAAGTGACAATGAGTAAAGTTTGGGCTAAACTAATGCAAAACTTACCTTGTTACATTAGGCTTGAAAGTAAAACCAATGACAGCAGTTACTTGAAGGGCACTGTCTCCAAGTGTGACATACACATAGTTTTTTTAATTCTTCCTGGTAATAATTATACCACTTTCCTGGGCAGCTTGTTTCAATGCCTAACCACCCTTCCAGTGAAGAAACTTTTGCTAGTATCTAATCCAAACCTATCCTGGTGCAAATTGAGACCATTTCCTCTTGTTTCATTGCCCATTAGCTGGGAGAAGAGACTGAACCCACCTCACTACAACCCCCTTTTAGGTAGTTGTACAGAGTGATTTTGTAGCTACTTAGTCTCCTACCCCTGGACCTAGAGGATAAAGGATTTTTCTCATGTTCTGTTCCTGAACTCTCTCCCAGAAGGGATCTTTATGTGCCCATCCCAGGGCCTGGGAGGAAGGGGTGAGGGTCTGAGGGTGGTTCCAACCCCACCAGCTGCTGTGTCCAGCTGTGGCTGCTGTCAGGAGGAGGGGTCAGAGCTGCCCTGCAGCACATCTGGGCATAGCAGTGTCCTGTAGAAACCCTTTGTGCTCATTTCTTCATCCCACTCTGCTGTGAGGAGTTCCCTTCACATGCTGTACTTACTTTCCTGTGTGTCCTGCCCACCTTGAGCTCCCCCACACTGGGAGGTTACAAACTGTACCTGCTTAAGCATCACAGTCACAGGTGAGTGCTGATACTGTGGAAACTGCAAACAGCCAATAAACAAAATCCCTGTGGATTAGGAACTGTACTACATGTGTGCATCAAAGGATCGAGAGTGGGAATCAATGCAATTAAACATTTTTTTTTATTCTTCAGCCACACTAGTCATTCCCAGGAAGGTTTGCTATGCTGTCATTTTAATGTTTACATTATTTACATTTCCAAGAAAATAACACACAAAAAAATGGGTAACAGAACTTCTTCAAACCAAGAAGAGTTTAACTTTATTTGTTTCAAGTTTGTATTGATTCAGATGTAGCTTGAAATCTCCTCCAGTAAGTGTTCTGGGGCTTACACCCCACTCCTTGCATCATGACATCTTAGACTGGTGTAACTTTTATGATAATCAAATAACTATAATTTAGTAACTGAATTTTCCATGTATCAAGATACAGATTGTATTTTCATTACAATTACAAACTGCTTTTGCTTTCACAATCAACAGGTGCCATATTTCCCAGTGAGGTAAAAGCCTCACTCAAGCAGTTCTTGAATGTGACAGGATGGGTAGTTATCTAGTGGGATTTTCCCTGAAGATGTAAATCAGAAAGGATAGATGTGATATTTGCTACTTTTTAATGTGTGAGTGACTGCACATCTGTTTTCCTAGTTTGAGTGCTTATGAATATAACCTTTATTCATTTATTTCTCTAGAATAGTCAGGTGAAGGGAAACTGAAATATATTTTACTGTGTCTCTGTCCTAGATCTCTTAATTTGTTACTGATTGCTGTGATTCCTGGGGATTTATGTAGCCATTCCTCAGCTGGACAGGGGAGAGAAAATAGAGTGGAAGGTTCATGGGTCAAGGTAAGGACAGGGAGAGATCACTCACCAGTTACTGTGTCAGGAAAAACACGCTTGGGAAATTGGCTTAATTTTATTACCAATCAAATCAGAGTAGGATAATGAGAAATAATGAGGCTGCAGGGGAATCTGCTCTGGAGCACCTCCTCCCCCTCCATCACTGACCTTGTGTGTGCACAGCTGTTTCTCTCACATTCTCACTCCTCTGCAGTTGCAGGTTGTTACACAATCATTCCCCCATTCTTAGCTCTGTTATCCCACAGATGGCTGGTGGTGGCTTCCTTGGAAGCTTCAAGGAGCTTCTCACAGAAGCCACCCCTGTCACCCCCCCATTACCAAATTCTGCCACACAAACCCAATACACACAAATCGTGCTCTCTCATATCCAGAATTTTTAAAAAATTATTCCTTCATGCTTGTGACAGATATTTGTAATTAAATTTTCAGAAAATAGTGTTTGTGTAGGAGCAACTTGATTTTTTTTTTTAAATGTATAATACAAAGCTGTGCATCAGACATAAATTCTATATATCTTGGCATATATAGGATGTGATGTTCAATACTCAAAATACAGAACCTAACCTTTACTTGATTTTGTACAACTTCTGAGTTAGTAATTTCAAAATTAACAACTGTGTATTTATATTTAGATGCTTGGAAGAAAGAAATTGCCTCTTAATATTTAAAGAATTATCACTTTGTTACAAAGCGAGCTTCTTAGTAGTTTTGAAAAATAGTATAAAAAGTTACTATGGTTTAAAAGTACTATTTTCTTTTTCAAACGAATGTTTTCTCTAAAGAATTTTCTTAACGAGTATTCCATCCTTTTAATCAGGCCTTTGTTGAATATGTTATTGGATTGTTCAGCAAATCAATAAAGTTCAAAGAACAAAAGCAAGAATTTTTTATCTCACAGGTATTGCAAAATGATGCCCTTTGGTTAGGAAAGTCTGTTTGCAAAAGCTTCATGAAAGCAGCTTTTAGTAATGGTACACATCAAAATAAGAGTTATGTAAAAATGATATTAAAATACTCAGGTTTATTGCATTAATTGTCTGAAATTTTCAGTGGGTCTGGTGTTCAGTACTGTATTACCTGACAGTCTGCAAATGTGTATTCTGAGGTATACTGCTAGACAGATAGGGGACTTAAACCAGAAATGTCTTGGTTCTATTTTGCAAAGGGTGAAATGAGGTAAGTGCAGAGTGGTGGAATGCAGCATGTTTGGACAATTAATTAGAAAGTGTTAGAGCTGTTACTGTCTCCTTTTTTTTAAATACAGTTTAATGGTACATACAAAAAGAACACTGAACAAGGAAATCAAAAGAAATTGGTTTTGCTCATGAATATAGTACCTCTATTTTTAATCCTTGGAAATAAAAACCAGGAGTTTGCCTTGAATGTAGAGTCAAAGAACTGCATTACCAACGGCCCTGTGCTGCACAGCCCTGGGTGGCTGCAGGAGAACAGGCTGTGAGTTGTTTGCAGTGTTCCTGAACAAGAGCTGAGCCTGTGGGAAGCAGTTCTCACCACACCTAGTGATGAAAGGTTTGGACTTCAATGTGAAATTTGGCTCTTTCACCTGAAACTTGAATCACTGTACATACTATGGGGACGTGTGTCTGAATTTAGAATGTTTCTGTGCAAGAAACCTTTTGAGCATAGATATGTGACTAAATATATGTGAAGTCATTAAGGTTGCACTGTCCTCTGACACCAAGTTCAGTAGGTTTATGTTCCATATTCCACAGCAACAGATTTTTGAAGTATCAGCACTGATGAATTAAACCATATCTTTTGTCTAGGAAGGAAAAAAGTCTTCAATCTACACTTGATAAAACATCATAGCCTGAAATTGATTATTTCATCAAATTCATCTTTCACAACAATAAGGCAGTTCTTTATGTTTTGGAAGACTAAAGCAACAGTGAATGATTCAAGACTAGTCTGAACAATACTGGGAAAAAGGTTATGACATGAAATTAAAACCTAAGACTAATTCCTTTAAAAGGAAGAAGGTTTATACATTCACAGAAAAAGCAATGATTCTGCATAAATTTAGGAAACAAAAATCCCTCCACTCCTGTAATCCACTTAAAGGAATTTTCCTGCCCCATGGTTTGTTCTACATGAGGAAAAAAATCCCCAAGCACCTTAGTATATGTGTGTCTGATCTTCAGAACTCTTCAAGGTGTTTGGGGGAAAAGAAAACATGCAGCTGTTAAAAGCTTTCTCACCGAGTTATGTACATACATCAACAAAGATAACATGAGAATTACAGATGTAATATTAGTGAATGATAGTAGTCATTTCAAATATTTGTATGCATATATAATCACATTTTGCAGATCTTAGTATATTACTGAACATATTTTAATCATTCCACTAAATTTTCTTCCTACTCATTATGACAAAATAATAAATTCTTTCAACTTTCCCACCATATTTCATAAGGAATGTGAACATCTTTTTCAATCACAGAGGGAAAATAAAAGCTCATTTGTGCTCCTTGGTGCTCTGTTTCTTCCTTGAAAACCTAGAAGGGAAGTGCTCTGTTCTGTTTTCTGAAGGAAACGTGATGGATGATCTGTCACAGGATACATGACAGCACAGGAAGCCAATGAAACAGCACAAACCCTCTCATGAATACATTTGTCTATTTTGGTGAATCTGTGAAAGTTCAGCTTGCAGAGGTGCAGCTGTTTCTCTACTGCAGTGAGCAGCAAAACCACTACCCTCAGAGGAAGTTCTGAACTGCTGCTGCTGAAGTTAGTATTCAAAGCTAATTTATTAAATACACTTTTTGCATAAGGCTTAACTAAGAGTGCTGATAACTACACTGGCACTGACCAGTAGCTGTCACTATCTTTTCTGTCTTTCTATGTTTTCAGTCTTAACTCAGGGGTTTTTTGATTCAATTTAAATTCAAGTCAGCGTGCATTCTCAGAAATATAACCCATGTCAAACAGTAGCTACACCAACAATAATTTTCATCACAAATGAATAAGACAACATCCATATTATACTGAATGAGTAAAATTATGATACTGATCCAGAGGAGGGCAATCTAGCCCTAAAAAAAAAAACCAAAACAAAAACATAGCACAAAACTCAACACAAACCAGACTTTAAAACCCTAATCAAAACAACAAACCAGAAGAGTTCCCTACTCTCCTAAGGATGGCTATTTTTGTCTGGCACACCAGCACTGATTTATACAGCAAAACATCTTTCATTTTCCATAGTTCAGAGGAAAACAGCCTTGTTACAAGTCACTCTTTTTATAGGAGAAAGAAACAAGTCAGTATCAGGAATAAGGTTGCCACACTCTTCTTCATACCACAAAGAAACTTTAGTGCTTATTATTGTTATCACAGAAATGAAACTGATTCAAACTGATACCAAAAACCATCAACAGTATTTTCGAGGGGTTTTTCTGAGCAACAACTCCGATGGCTGCTGGTCACAAGGTTAGACTGTGCTTTGTATTTAACTGGCATTGTCTGTCAAATCTTTAATTGTTATAAAAGTCTCATTTATTTTTAGGTTAATGAAGTAAAAATAGGGAAAACATAAAGATAAATCGTAAATGCATAAAACTATTACAAACTTGTTAATTCTCCATAAACTATTTTATTAGCTTGAAATGTACGAATATCTTGTTGCTGAAACTGAATTTAAATTCAAGTTGCTTTTAATTACTTTTATTTTTCCTGTTCAGCTCTTGAATACCCACTCTACTGGTTATACTGAGGAAAAGAGTCTTTAATGTTTTAAAATTAGGATTTAGAGAAAAGCTTGTCTAAAAATGTAAAATGTGATACTTGAACTAGTAAATCTATCCAAGTATTTGCAATTACTTGTTTGACATTTGCAAAGGCTGAAACTAAGAATGCCTTCACAATGCCTCAGGATCCAAGGCTGATCCATTCCTCACCATGTCTGGTCTTGTCCCAAGAGATGAGGTAAGTCAAACAGGTTCTCTCAAAACTTCAATTTTATAAGACAAAGGCCATTATACTCCAACCAGAAATCTAATCACTGTGTATCTCAGTGTGCAGCTGTGGATCTCAGTGAGCTGGCTGAGAGAAAGAAAGTAATGCCCAGTCCAAGTCACTCCAAAATCACTGTAGTAGGAATGGATATTGCTAAATATTTGCACTCTGTTCTGATACACACAACTGTATTCCCAGAAGCACAAGGAACACAGACCTGTGACTCTGTTCACTATTAGGTTTTAACCAGTAAAAATTCCAGTACTTACAGGTCTTACTTTAATGCTGCTGAGAGAAAGTCCCTCGGTTATGTCTCACTAGACATTCGGAACTTTTGTTACTGTTAAGAACAGAGGAAGAAATGAGAAGTGCACTGTCATGGTGCTTGCTGTTAATGCTCTTGCTGAAATGACTTGGAAAAGATAAACCTTTATTGAATCTACTCATAATATGATGTAGGTTTTATTTGTTATATCCCAGTGGCCTGTGATAATAGTTTACCAACTTCTGCTAAGATAACAATTTTTTTCCTTAGTTTTCAGTTACTGGACTCTGTGTGTCTTAGGTACCTCAATCTTTTCAGGATATTAAAACACCTTTATTGATTCTTGCTTGAACATCTTGAGTTCTCCACAAGCTAAGAATTGCATTGTTTAAATAAAAATACTCAGTACTGAGATTTACTTACAGCTTTGTATATTTAGTAACCAAAATACCATTTGAAGATAAATAAATTACAGAAATTGAAATGCAGTGACCATGGTTATCTGTTTAATAAATTAAGACAAAATATTAAATATTTGTAAGAAATCAATACCAAAAAATCAAAATAATTTACTTTAAATTGTAATATAAAAAGATAGATTTGATTTAAATCTATATTTATCCTTCTAAGAGAATCAGTATTTTCTCTTTGTTACTAGTATGAGCCATTACCTCAAGCCCCTGTTAAATTACAGTTCAGTTTAAAAGTGCTGAAATATCAAACTAATTTGAACCAGAAATATTTCTGTAACTAACTAATTTTAAACAAATTTCATTCTTTCATTAAATTAAACATCACAATACCTCTACCACATTTTAAGTCAGGTGTCTGCCTTAGTCAGAGATGAACAAAGCATGGAAAGCAACAAAGACTTTTTTGTAACAGTAAATGCAGTGAACAAACCCAGTGATCACATGCTCACTACTCTCTTTACAGGGAAGCAAACTCGTTATCCTGAATTTGGATTATGAAGAGTTAGTGTACAGGCTATGAACAACTGTATCAAGCAGTGAACAATGGTGAGGGCAACCTTTGTGGTGGGGTCTCCAAAAACTTCGAAGAATCCCAGGATAAAAAGAAAGGGCTCAGTTCTGCAAAGTGAGTATTTCTTCATCATTATGTTGATACCATCAAAAGTAAAGTAGTGCCTGTCCATGTGCAGCATTGCACTGCAGTCTAGTAAAACAACTCCTACAAAATATTATTTTAATGTATTATATTACTTTAACGAGATCTGAGCCTCAAATTGCTCAAAGATAAAATAATTCCTGATTTCCAGGTGCATTGCAACCTCTGAACAAATGTAACAGGACAAAGTCATGCAAAAAGTGTTTCTGTCTGAACATGTTTTATGCAGCAATATAAGTAACATGAATGTCATTAATATTTCCCTTTCTTCTGTGCTAGTTTGCCTGTGCATATGACAAGGCCTTGTGCCATGGCTTTTACATGTGTGCAGGTTTACAATCCTTGCCACACAAAAAGCACACCAGGAAACTGTGGCAGTACCTTGTGGGGGCGTGCTGTGTGCTGGCACTGAAAAATACTTTTAACACAAATGTGGTCTAGCTGAAAAAAAAAAGGCCACTGCCTTTTTCAGTCAGTTATCTTAATGTGAGTAAAACCTCCAATCATATGGACATTACTCAGCATCTTTCCAAATATTCCAGTCAGCTTTATGAATGGATAAATGCTTAAATGTGACCTAGGCAAGACTGTAAAGACTGGACATCTGTTTCCTAGGGAGAGTCATGATACAGGATAATAAAATGCTTGCTACATCTAAAAAAGTACCTGCCCCAAGTTTAGTCAAAATCCAGCTAAGTAGTACAATGACTGAATTTTTTTCTACACCTACAAAGAATAAAAACAGAATATTCGGAAAGAAAATTATTGAGAACAAAAGCGATTTCTCTAATGCCCAGCACCGATTTTGAAGTTGCCAGGATTTCTGAACTACTCCCAACCAAAGGCTAATGGCACCTTACTGGACACCCAAAGGACACCCCAGATCAGCAGCAGCACAGAGCAGACGGCTCCCACCTCCCCCAGACCGCAGAGCAGTGCCCCTGTCTCTGGGAAGCTTTGATTGCAGTGTTTGCATTGAGGCTGCTTGGATTTGCCACGTCTGTACCAGCATAATCATCCTCGTCCTCCTCCTCCTTCTCCTCCTCCGCCGGTGCTCATGAGTTACCCTTTGCTGCCCTCTGCCCTCCACCGCGCCGGTTTCTCAGTGAAATGTGATTCTCTGGGTTTCCTGTGAGAGCCCCAGCAGCCGGAATCTCTCGGCTGGAGGAGTGGCAAAATAGGCTTTCTGCTCCTCCGAGTACCTTTCCTTCACTTCAATGATGTCCCTGTAGCGCCAGTCCTGCCAGTGGAAATTGAACTGCTCCAGCAGCTCGATCCTTTTCTTCTCCGTGCTCACACAGTCAACAGGGGCAGGCTGTTCCAGGAACGGCACCTGAATGTCTGGGAAGAGCAGGAGACCCCGGATAGCAAACCAGCCACCATACTTGGGATGGATACAAACTCCAAAGATCTTCTGGAAGAAAAAAAAACATCCAGGCTGCCTCACTTTGTGTCTAATCAACTAGAGTTCAAAGCATCAGATGCTGCTCACTCTCCCAACCTTCTCTTGGAGAGCTGTACAGAGCTGAACATATATGGCATTTCTCTCCCATTTTCAGGTGCCCACACTCACCTCTTTGGAATGTGGGGAGAGGTTCCTTTCTGAAAATCTATTACAGAAATTAACCACAGAGCATTTTTCCCCCACTCTATAATGCTCTAAGCAACAGGTTTTCCTTTACACTGCCATTTATTCTTCTGTCTAAGTAGGTTTACCAGATTAAGATATTTCTCTTCATGCACATCTCCCTGCTACCTTGAAGAATCTTGGAAGCTTCCAATTCCCACATAAAACCCTTTTATGAACCTGTATGTCCTCTGGACTTTGTAGTTTCCTGCAAGAGGAACTAGTGACTAGTGAGCAAACAATCATTGTACAGTTCAATGGCTGCAGTTCAGTGGTTCTTCCCAGACTGTGCTTCTGCCTCACCTTTTTCCCCCAAGGATCGAGTTTCACATCCTTCCTTTGGTAGTAATATGCAGCTCCAGCAACGTGGGCAGCTGTCTGTGCCAGGAACTTGGGCTTTCGGCTCGGCAGCATCTCGTAGTCAAACATGACATCCACCCTCTGGTCAGGGAATTTCTGGGAAAATTTGGAAACATCAGCCCAGGCTCATGGAAAAAGCTTTGCCATTCCAGAACTGCTGGATGGCAGCAAATCAGGCACATGTGAAGCCTGCAGACTCCCACATCCTGCTGCTGAATTCTGTCTATTGGCAGGTTTGAGGCTGTGGGCATTCAGCCTGTGCCTGCAGAACTCCCTCACAGCTGCATGGTGTCATCCAGAGGCAGAACATGCAAGTAAAGCAGCCAAACCCTGCTGATGCTCCCTCCTTCATGAATAATGCTTCACCCTTCCAGAGAGCAGAGCAGGAGCCTGCAGGGCTTTGTCTGCCACTCAACCCACCTGGTGATGTGACACAGCACTACATGGAATCGGTGTTTCGGCTTCTTACCTCCTTCACACGTAGTAAATGATGGGAAACACACTGATCCACAGGATCCCTGATTATTTTTAATCGTTCTTTTTTCACAAAAGGCTTAAGGGCCTTGTCGAACATGGATGGCGTGCTGAGGACCACGAAGGCCAGGGTGTCATCTGGGTAGGGGAGGTGGAAGCCTGGCTGCAGAACAGCATTGTACCACCCAACCTTGGCAAAGAAACACAAATTTCCATTAGAACACAGACACCACTCTAGTGCACATGCAGGAATGTAAAAATGTGGAAATAACTGTAGCCCCCTTCATCTGCAACCCAGATGGGCAACCTGCCCAGGGCCTTCCTTTCAAACCAAGCTGTTTTGCACTCCAGGATTCAGTTTGGGAAAGCTGTGCTGTGAGCTGTGAGATAAGAATCACACACAGCCTTCAGCTCCAGTCTGCCCTTTATCCAGCTCTGCTCAGAAACCTAGAGGGAAGTATGAGCAATCAGTCTTGCCAATGCAAATCAGATTGTTCGGTTCAGATAAAGCTTTTACAGGTTTGGATTGTTTTTTTTTTTCTCTTATCTTGGGCCAGAAAGAAACTGGTGCTTCTGTTTTGTGTGACAAGTTGCATGTTTTACTTCTGCAGAAAACACTTGTGTGGAATGAAGGATGTGAAGCTCTTGGCAGTGCTAAGCCCCCCCTAAAAACATTTGTTACCAGTAGCACGTGGATTATGACACAACCAAATTTGGATATTTGATTCCAGGGCTGGACATGTTATAACAGAGTTCAGAAACGAGAGATCAAGGCAGGGCAGCAGGAAGCATGACCAGGAGGACATGGAGGGCTCAGACCTGCAACTGCCAAGTGCAGGAGGACATGCCCCAAACCCCCTGCACCCCACTCCTCATGCCCTGCACAGTTACATCAGTCTTTTTATAGGTTATGACAACTCCCTCTCTCCCAGGGTGCAACAAAGCCAGGCCTAACAGTCAGACAGATGCTGAATAATGGAGCAGCAAGTTTGAAAATTAAACGTACTGGATTATTCTAAATAATCAGTGAAATAATTTTGATAGCGACTCTGCAGCTGGCAGTGGCAGCCAGATTGCCCATGAGGAAACACAGAACAAAAACCAGATTCACTATAAAGTTTACATTCTTATACGAACCGCTAAGTTAAATCAGTTTTGTGGCTCTGAAGGTGCTGAACTGAGATGTTGAGGAATTAGAGAGATAGGAATCTAAGCTTTGCTGGTTTCTCAGTGAACATCAGTCAGTGAACATAGTCAGTACACCACAATGAAATCTGGAGAGTGCTAGAAGCCTAAAAGCTTTCCCCTCTGATAGCTGCATTCTTTTCACCTGGCTTCTGCACCGGATTTGTTTTAGGCATTGAATTTTCCAAATTATAAGGCTTCTTCTCTCATTGCCTTGTACTTTTAATGCAAACAACACCTTGACCCGTGCTCCCGGGCGGTTTGGGCATCGACCCTCGCCCGCCGCGGCGGCTCCGCGGGGATGTGCCCGGCCCCGCTCGTTCGAGCGGGGCCGGGCACATCCCCGCGGAGCCGCCGCGGCGGGCGAGGGTCCATAAGCAGCCCCGGTACCCGCTCCCCCCCACCTCCCCGGGCAGTGACGCCATTCCAGTGACATAACCGTGATGTCATTACCTTGAAGGCGTGCGCCTCAAGGCCGAGCGGGCTCAGCGCGCTGCGGAGCTGCTCCGCCACACGCCGCTCCATGGCGGCGGCGGCGGCGCGCGGGGCACTATGGGAATTGTAGTTCCGGCCTGGCGGGACCCCCCCTCAAATCCTCGCGTCTCCTAGGAGACGGCGCTGCGCGCAAAGAACCGCGGGAGTTGTAGTGCGCGGTTCCCTTCCGCTCCGCGCGGGATCTCCCCGAGGGGACTCCATGTCCCAGCATGCTCAGGGAGCGCAGAACAGCCGGGGTCTCCTCGGTGTTGGCGGCCTTGTGCCCGTCCGTGTGGCACCGCCGGCAGTTTATAAAACACTTTGGTTTTGCCATGGTGCCCTAACTCATAATTAATGTGGGCACCACAGCTGTGATAATAGTGGTCATGTGCTACACAGTGGCATTTTTTAATGCGGCATAATCTTTTCTTCCTTCATTAGAGTAGCATTTCCAGATAGATACAGTTCTGGCTTTCGGTAAGGTAGAAACACACAGGGGAGCTCAGTTACCCAAAAGATCCCCAAAATCAGTGCAAAATAATAACAATTTGGAAGCAAAAAGGGATTGTAAACTATATTCAAAATGAATGCTGGGGATGAGGTGTGTTTTCCTGAGCTCACACTCTGTGGGAAAGCCCCACCTGTGCCTGTGGGAAGGTGCTGCTGCTCACTGAAACAGCGGCGCCTCTGTGCTGGCAATCGTTTCTCCTTCCCCTCTTGAAATGTTATAAATGAGAATTGATTCAGCCAGATTAAAAATAAGGAAAAAAAAATTTTATTAGCGGTCAAATTCTATCTAGCCAGCCACAGAAAAAGACAGTGCCGAGCCCGGGAATTGACCCTGGGTGTGCAACAAGGAGTCAGCCTCAGGAGGTTTCCCTCTATGCCCACACCTCCATCCTGGCCCAAGCGGTTTTTATAGGGAAAATTCCACCTGAGGCCAAGATTTCAGCAATCAGTCTTTTCTTCTATTCAGAGTCCATAGGTTCATAAGATTTTTTTTTTTTTTTTTTTTTTTTTTTTTTTTTTTGTGATGAGGAGGAATAATTCAGTGTCCGGAGTAGGTGAATCCCTGATGAGATTTACGGGAAGGCTGCATTCACATGGATCTGTCTGAGGATTTCCATGATATCCATCTTGGGTCGTTTACCCAAGATGATCACCCGATGATCAACACCTGGAGTCCTGATGGTCAGCACCTGGAGTCCCGACATGGCCCATCTCCTGGCCGAGCCACATCCTTTTACTTGTAAATCAGTTTCCAATATACACCCAGTCTCTCCTGCAAAGGGGGGAGGAACTAATACAAACGGGCATAATCTAACAAGTATCCAATATTACATATTTCATACAAGGAATGACGTGAATTATGTTTACTACACATAACAATCTTTGCAGATTCCTTATTCCCTACCAATGCATTTGCCATACTGGAGACTGAGCCTCAAATTTGGATCTCCTTACCCTAATCTTTACAGATGCTTATCACAATCTTTGTAGTACTTGTGCAATGCTCTCCAGCCTGTAGTCCTGGGGTTCATGAAGTTCAGGGCACCAAATGTGCAAGTTCTTGGGGACAGAACTACCTCAGAAGTGCAAACTTACTGCTTTGTGGAGTTTCCTTATATCTTCTAGTACCCCAAGATTTCCTCCTTATTATATCCATGCCTTCTCTATTGGGAGGGCATGGATCCAGCTGGATCCTGCCAGTTATGTTTAGAATTATGGTTTGTTCTTTCCAGATCTCCCTGTATTTCCAGTTTGTGAAGCTGCACCAGAGCACTATGTTCTTTTGTGGACTAAATTGTAAGTAATCCTCATACAAAACGCTGTTTCTGCCCATCCTCTCATTGAATATCTCAGTCTGTGGATTGACTAAAACAGGAGAAAGAGCTCCAGCAGGAGCAGATCCATAAGCTATGAAGTAATGAAAGTAAAGGCAATGGAACCAAAGCACTGATAGTTACAGGAGCCTCTTACACAGATCAGTGCTTGTCTAGGTTTCTGAAGTCCTGCTGAAGAAACAACAGGCTGAGTGTAGCCTGGCACAAGGTTGCTCCATCTCCCTGCTCAACAAGTGTGCAGAAAGAATTGGATACAAGCAGAAAGGGTTTTGCATCTTTGATGCTGGAAATAAGAGGGTTTTGCCTATGTTGGAATGTTATATGTCCAGCTCCCTTCTTGTTGTCAGTTGTTCCAAGATTTGTCTGAAGGGCTTAGTGCTGTGCTGGATCAGAGGCTGCCTCTGGAAAACACGTGGCAATGCTTGTCCCTTGTCTTTCAGGCGAGCAGCCACAAAGCTCAGTCTAACAGAGCACAGTCTTACAATTTGTACAAACTCAGGATGGAAGTGTGGAGCACTCGCCAGAGGCTGGGCCACATCAGGTGGAGGGGACACCCCTTCAGGGAATTTGGGGATGCCCAGGCAAGTGCAGCTCTGGGGTTTCAGGCAGAGCAGCTGCAGGACTGTGTCACAGGAGGGTGCTGCTGGCTGGTGGCTGCTCAGAGCTCTGCAGGACAGCTCCTGCTGTGCAAATTGCTTCCACAGGTGCTGGGCTGGCAAGCTCAGAGATGCTGGGGACTGATCTCTCATCCTGCTGTTCTCCTTTGCTGGCTGTCCTTTGTACCTGCCTGTGGAGCACAGCTCATTTCCAGGTGTGGCTCTGGCTTTACTGGTGCAGAAGGTGACACATTTGCCAGCTTTGTGAGATGGGCTCTTCCATTTCAATCCTGAACTGGCAAGGCTCGAGGCAGGTTTGACTTCTGTGCCTGCCCTCTCCTGGAGTTGATCTTTGGCTAAGTGCAGGACAGGTGCTCAGTCCTTCTGAGAAAGCTCATGAAAGGGGTGACCCCCAGGGAAGGGCTGACAGCACTGGGACTGCCGGAGTTCATTTGGACAATGCTCCCAGATGCACAGGTGATTTTAGGGGATGTCCTGTGCAGAGCCAGGAATTGGACTCAACAATCCTTGTGGGTCCCTGTTGCAGCATATTCACAGCACATGCCACAGCCAAGACAGCCACAATACACAGAGCACCACCAAACAATACCAGAAAGCTTTAAGCATCCCCATACAGCCTAAAACCAGACCCCATCAGACAGCTTCCACCATTTATTGCTCTTTAGTGCAACATTTTATTCCCCTCACCTTACACCGGTGTGCCCCCTGTTCCCTTTGGTAATTGCTCAGTAACCTCAGCCCTCCATGTGCCATTGTCTTCACTGCTGAGCCCCCTGGGGATGAGGCTCCATCGCAGCCCCACTCCCAGTTACCACAAACTGTGAACCTGCAGCTCCCTCCCAACACAGGATATCCTGTGATTCTAAATGGCAGCCTCTGGTACTGAGACGTTTGTATCCTGAGGGTTGGCATCATCTGCTCATTCCATGTGGGCGTGGAGGATGGGTACCTGCTGTTCCTTCACAGCTGTCCTTGGAGCTGTTCCCTGAGCCACCTCATCTGCCTTGTTTAATTAACCAGGAGTATTCCTGTCTCCTACACAGCCCTCTGTCAGGGCGGTCTCCTTGCTGCTGTTTGGACAATACTTTACTTGCATTTTACTGCAATGACTGAAATAATTGGTGAGTTTAAGAAGAGGTGCTCATTTGAAATGCCTGAGCTCTAATTCCTTCCCAGTTTCCCCATATTTCACATTCCTTTCTCCCCGAGCTCAGCTGCTGGGAACTGGCTTTGTTTGTGCCTCAAACTTCTGCTAGCTTGGCCCTTGCTTTCCCCCAGCCCTACCAAGGGCTCTGCCCTGCTCCCTGGAGAGAAATGAGTGACATCTCAGATTCCTTGTTGAAGATCTTTAGATCTTTTTGGCTCTGTTTCATTGTGCCCTCTGTCCAACCCCAGCTGCCCTTGGACAGCTGCCAGATGTCTGAACTGTCACAGGTCTGGCTGAGCGTTCATGTCACTGTTTCCAGCATTCTCTCCCCCTGACAGCTTTGTGCTACAGCAAAACAGCATCCAGAGAATATGGTTCACTTCCCTGGGGCGAGGCAGCAATATGTCTGTGAGATGTCTGTGTCCCAGGTATGGCTTTGTGGTTTTTTCTATTATTAGGAAAACCACAATGCTCTCATTCATCTCCCTCAGGCTAATGCTGCTATCACGTGGGGTACTGTGTGATTTGGTGTTATCATGAAGCATTTACACAAAAAGGATCATTAGTTCTCATTGTTCTCCACAACAGTAAATGACAAAGACACAATGTTGTACTGATTGTAACGGAAGGGATTTTCCTTCTGCTTTCCATCTGCAGCTCTTGAAACCTTTTTCTGACCCTGGCAAAAAGCAATTGCTCTGCATTAGGTAGGAACCTAATGTGAGAGAGAGAGAGACTCACACAAATTGTTTGTACAATTGTACAATTTGGCAACTGAAATGGAGTTAAAGGACATCTTAATTCTGTGTCTGTTTTCTGATCTTTCTAGCTCTTGACCACAAGCATATCAATGTCTATTTTTATTAGTGGGGAAGTATTGGTGAACACTGAGTCTGGAGGTTAATGTAGATTCATTATTAGGTTTTCTTTAATAAAAAATATTGTATCAGCTTGGTGAGATAGTTTCAATAATGCAACTTCATTGCAGTTCTCTTGTAATTAAATATTGATTCCTTATTTCTTTCTACAAAAGCCTAATGCCTTCCCTTGTTATGTCACCCTCCCACCTGTTAAGCATCTGATTTCATGAGACGTTGTCTGTGCTGTCAACATCAGCTTAAAATGTTCCAATCTCTCTGCATTTTCCTGCCCTGGCCTCACAGCACATTGCCTCCCAAATTTCTGCCACTGCAGTTGTTGGTGTGCTGTAAATCTGATCAGGGAGCTGAGCTGGTTCTAACAAGTGCGTCATTGTTTGGGCTTTTTTGTTGGATTTTTTTTTTCCCCCCTGAAGTGGTGTGGTTCACAGTGCTGCTGCAGGAAAAAAATTGTGCTGGCACATTTGAGAGAACAATGTGATCAGGGCTAGGTGGGGAGGCAGAGGTTCTGCTGCCAGCCCATTCATCTCTGAAAACACAACTGAATTGCTCAGCAGAGCTGCCTTCTGCTGCTTGAGGCACGACTGTTGGAAACCCCATCAAAGTGGTGCCACCCCATCCTCACACCCAGTAACTGTTCCAGCAGGCATTGCTAAGTGTCAGGGACTGTCAGTGTTACGCCTCCATCAGCTCCACAGTCTCTGAGCTGAAAGATCAAGTGTAAAGTCTCTTCTGGAAAGAAGTAGCATCCATGGCACCTGCAGGGAAAGAGGAGATCACAGGAATGATTTCACACTTACTCCAGTGCTACTCACAGAGTCTGGGATATTGTTTTCCAGCATCTGCTTTAGAGATCTCGTGGTAAGGTCAGGTGTCCTGTTGTCCCTTTCCAACACAAACTGACCCCTGTATGGGAAGGGTCTGGCATTGTGGCCATGTCTCAGAGCAGAAATGGGGTGGCTGATTCCTCCTGGTTTAAACCTGAATAATGTGGAGCTGTTGGTGCCACAGCCAGGCGAAGTCCAATGCCTGAACATTTTTGCCAATATGTTTTCCTGCTTCTCATGGAACCTGTTTTCCACTGCCTTGTGCCACTACTTGTAGCTATGTAAGAATAAATATTAAATTGGAATAACAGCAGTTTCTCCATGTGTAACAGGTGTCACACAATGTAGGCAGAGGATGCTTAGACTCAGCAAGTCTATCCTTGAACTTTTGGCCAAATCTTCTGTTTTTTTCCATTTCTTTTAGAGAGAAGCAAGAACTTGCTGAGATAGGCAGAGTGGTTTTCTCCATCTTTGGCTGAGGTTCCCACCCCAGACACTTCAGCTCCAACAAGCTTTCCAGTGCCATGGAGATCGAGGTGCCTGCAGGAAAGTGTGGCTGGATCCTGCACCCTCAGGATCTTAAGAGCCTGGAAGGGTTTTCTGCTGTGATGTGGATGACAGAGCTCTACTGTTCAGGGCATTCCAGAGGTCATACAGATGAGAGGCTCAGTTTTACTGGTAGGGCTGAGTATTAGGTGCCTAAAGGCAGGAAGACAGTACAGTTTGGAGTAGTGGCCTAGCACTTGGACCAGATTTCAAACTTAGTTCTGAGAGCAGTACTGCTATGCCAGGACAGAGGTAACATGTGTGTGCCTGTCTGTTCTTTCATCCTCCCTCCTCCTGTAGTGTCAGGGTAATGAAAAGCTGCATGTGAGGGCCAATTATGATACTTATCACTTCCTCTGACAGTGCCAAGATACCATTTTTTAATGTGGCTCCATTTTTGTTTTGGTGCTGACACACAGCCAGTGAGAAGGTGAAAATAGCTCACTTCAAGAAGGTTTACCTCTCAGCCTCTTCATCCTTTTGGATTTATGCCTTGCTTTTAGGATATAAAACCCCCTTGTGCTTGCATTAACACTTAGCATTAAAAGAAATCAGGAACAAAGGGCTAACACTCCTTTAAAATTAAAAAAAAATCATGCCCTACTTTAGTAAGATGCTTAAAATTCTTGTGAATGGAGGCTGTAAGGCATATTAAACTGCCCTGTGTGCTGTTTTTTCAATTTACTAATCCTGCTGATTCAGATTTTACTAGCAAACCTGCTACAATTAACTGCTTTGTAGATGCAGTTGTAACATGTCAGGTTGCTGTTAGGGCAATTCCTGAAGAGCCTGCACATCCCATCAAAGGGTTAAGCTTTTCTCTAACATTTATTCTGAGGCACATGCCAGGTGGGGACTCTTATACAGAGCTTTACTGATCCAATGTTCCAGCAAACCCCCTCATTTCATAGTAAGCAGCTAGTTACCTGTTGCTATAGCTATTGTAGCAAATATTTGTATATAATAGTCTGAGAAACCCTGCAGGAGTTATTATGGCAGGGGCACCCCAGAGCTGTGTTGGCAGTTTGCTAGCTTAGGACACCTGGAACCACGGGCACCTGTTTCTATTTGAGCTTACATGGCTTGTGAGGATGCTGGTTGGTATTTCTGCTTGGTATTTCATTGGTTTCAGTGGGAGATAGGTGAGGATGTTTTTAATAGGGTTTGAGATGATTGCAGAGCACAGTGAACCAGCAGTGCTGGAGGGGATAGACACAGACTGCTGCTGTTCTCCCGTCTGGCACATGGGGAAGGATAATTCTTTGGTATTTTGGTGTAGATTGTACATATATCTCCAGGCTGTGTTTTGAGCTGGAGGAAAGCAGTGCTGGAGAAGTGGCTAGAATTAGCTGGAGTGATAATCTCAGCAATGACCTGCCTGGGCTGGAGCTGCATGACCTTTAATGTTAACTAAAAGATGCCGTCTTTACTGTCGGGAACTACTAAAAGATGGAAAGGATATTGGCTTACCTGGGTGGGCAAACTCTTCTTCACTTGTTTGTGCCCTGGATTTTCCACAAGTGGAAGCTGTGAGGTGTGGGGCTGATCCAAGGGGGGCAGGAAGGGAAACCATTTTGAGAAATCATTCACAGACTGCCCAGCCCCACACTCGGCCAAAGACCTGAGCTGTCGTTTACCATCTCGTGCCCCCATTTTCAGACCTGCCCCTTCTACCCTTTCTGTGTTCTGCTCTTTCTCTGCAGGGACAGACACTGGTGCAGGGCCTTTATTTGTGATTTGTCAATCAGCTTTGGCAGCTGCCAGCTGGCTTGAAGAGAGATGCTGTGGTGCTTGGCTATAGTGAGGGTGTCCCTTCAACGTCAGAGAATTCCTAGCTACAGTCCTCTGCTTCAGCTCTCTCCCATGTGATGGGATGTATGATCCTGTCCTCTGAGCTCTCACTTGGTGGACCAGAACAAATTAAGAGAATTTAGTGTGTTTTATCTACTAATACCCTCAAATGTTTAGTTTTTTTCTCCCAGTTATACAGTAAGTTTTGTGTTATGTTGGACTGTGCTTACACTGTTGGCTATCTAAACCTCTGGGATGTAGAGCTAAGCTTGGATTGTTCATTTTAGGGAGACTGTGCACAGCAAGAACAGAACAGATATAGAATAACCATAGATTTACCCTGTCATGACCCAGTATGGAGCAGCTGACTTGACAAGTGCTGGTAAAATGCTTCCTCTTGTGTGCCACAAAACAGGTGGAGGAAATCTTGTTATTTGAACAGAAAATTCCATGATGCTCCTAAAGGGGAGGTTGCTGGTTTGCTTTATGAGAATAGAGTACCAAAGTGGCACAAAAGGGCTCTGTGAAATTTCCTTATGTGGTTTGAATTTTTTTATTCCATTTCCTTCTGAGATAAATTAATTTAATAATTGCTGTCTGTTGAAGGAGAAGGGAAGAGGTGAATGAATGACACCAGCTTAGACTCTGTAAAATAAAGGGAGCTCTTTTCTTAGTGCTTCTCTAAGCTCTTTGTGAAAACAGGTTTCCTTTCTGCTAGACAGACACAAATAGTTTTGTCCACAGTTGCCTTCCACATAAAAACATTGAGATCCTTTTGAAAAAGTGGGCAAAATTTCTCATCCTGCCCTTAAGATTATTATTATTCAGAAGGGAAATTTAAGCAATTAGCAATTAGCTGTGTTTATTTGTCTGTGTGATCAGAAGGCATAGCCAGGACTAGTGCAAAGGAATACTTTGCTAATTTACAGTTGTCCCTAGTAAAGCTCTTCTCAGTCAGAATCAAATGAGTGTCTAAATCTGGCTGAAAGTCATGTTCAAGAACCCATGAATCTTGTCTTGTTCCAAGCAGAACGTGTAATTCAGCATCGAAAGCTTCAGGAGTCTAACATAACAGCAAGTTTTTAAGAAAATACTGAACAGAGCTGACTGATCATCCCTCTTCCTACTGGTCCCAAGAAAGACCAGTGAAAGGAAACACTCTAATGCTGTGGCAGCTGATGTGTACTGAAAGAGAGAGGGGATTAAAACAGGGGATAAGTTACCCTGCAGGAGATTGTCAACAGATGCTCCACTGTAGTTCAAAGAGAGCTGGCAAAAGGATTCTGCTGCAGGGATATATTAATTCTGGGCAGTTCTTCACAGGGAGAACAGTTTTATGACTGGGAGGATACCTTTGGTAACTAACTTAGCTCTTTATTTGATCTGAGGGTGGGGAATCTGGTCTACCTGTAAACAGAGAAGGAGCTGAACAGTAGGAACAAACATGTACTTGTTTTTTTGCAGCTGTGACCACTGTCAGTCTGATCAAGATCAAGCTGGTTTTGTGGTTCAGGGGGTTATTTAGCTGATGGGACATTGAATAGGAAAAATATTACAGAGGAACTGAGGCTAACCATTGTTAAGCTGCTGGGGCATGTGAAGCAGACCTGTGTTGAGTATGTCTTTCAAGTACACTTATTGGACAGGAAGTGGGAACAAGCACAAGGAAGACTGTGCAGGCTGTCAGGCAGATGAATAAATCGATCCCTTTGTATTTAAAATGCACAAGATTATCAACCTAGCTATGCTTCCTTCATGTAGTAGTTACTGTTTCCTTATAAAACCTTAACAGTGTTACAGTATTAACAAGCTCTCTATCACAATTAGAAGGTCCACTTCTGGGAGCTTCTCAGTGCTTTATCTTCTGACATTGTTTTGAAGTTGTGTTCTGGATGAAGGTTGATTTTTTTCAGTTCTGTGAGGAAACATGACCCCAGTAGTATTAAAGCAAGGAAGAGCCTTCATTCAAATGTGTTTGGGTGGGGAACTTTGAAGCCTGTTGTTATGTTACAAAGTTCTGAGAGATTAAAACAAACCAAACCACAATCAATTTTGGGAAACTGCTGGGAGACTTTTGTATTTGCAGCCATAGTCTCCCAGCTTTGCTTATCACTTTGGTATGTGTCAGTAGGACTGAAAAGTTGTCTGTTTTACAGACAGTAAGTGCATGGTTTCTGTTTTCTTTGTGGGGGATGGAAAGGAATATTGGAAATAAGATTCCTGTCTCACTTCTGCTATGTAGTGAAGCAGAGGTAGCAAGTACATGAACATCATGGACAGAAGCTCAGGAGGAACACCTAGAAAAACTGTCCCCCTTCCCCCATGACAAATCCACATTTATACTGATTTGATGTAGTTATAGAAAATTAAATATAATGTGGAAGTGTGCAGCCTGCTGTTTCCTTCACAGGTATCTGGGAAATGACAATAGGCATTTCTGTTCTCCCCTGGGTGTAAGAAGAACACTGGCTAGTAAAATCTTCCAGGTTCTGCATCATTTCATAGTCTTCATTACTGAAAATTTACTGCTCTGCCTCTGGTTTGCTTCTGTACTCTTGCTCCCTGGATCAGTGGAATGTCTTTCTCATTCTGCTTTAAGTGGTAGCAAGCACAGGAGACTGACTGTTATCCATGTGAAATCCTTATGGGATGATCACTCCTACAAGAACCACACACTGCCTCGTTCACTCCAGTGCTCCCCGGGACAGTTTCTCTGTCCCTGAACACTCTCTGTAGCCTTATTTACAGACTTGCAGTGTGATATGATGGTTAATACTGTGTCTAAAGCTAAAATGCAGACACTGAGACATGAAGGACAACTGAGTGGGCACAGAAATGGCATGAAGCACAGGTAGCCCTGCCCATGGCACAGCAGCTCTAGGACTGTTACCTTTCAGCTTCTCAGATCCCCTTCCCTTCAAAACATAACGTCTGGAAAGAGGAGGGGGGAGGGTCAGAGGAGGCAGATGGGTCTCAAACTCTGGTTTTCTTTTACCTGTGTTTCTTTCCTTTCTATTTAACTTTAAACCCAAGTGATTCAGTTGATTCTTGGTCCCTTGCTAATTAGTAATACAATCGTGCCTTAGCCTAAGAGGCATTAAAACTAAACCCCATCAGAGGCAACAGCTGTGTTCAAGGAGAAATGCATAGGCTGGCACCAGTCGGTTTCTGGTTCTGTCAGTTCTCTTTGCTGCACAGGAAAGGTGAAGCCCACACAAGTGGCCCATGGTCCATCTCCAGATCTGGCCACCTCAGAGGTTGCATCATCTGGTTGGAAGGTCAGAACTCAGCTGGGCAAAGGCACAAAGCACAAAGCTTGGTGTGTCCCAGGGGTGGCTGCCTGCACAAGCCTGTCCTGCTGCTGCCTCTCCAGCTAACACAGCCCTGCTCTGAGCTGCCTCTCCAACGAGGCAGCCAAGCAGTTTGTTCTGCAGAGAATGAATCAGCTCTGAGTGGGTTTGGCGGTAAAAAGGCAGAAGAGAGAACACTCCAATATAAACCACCAGAATAATGCTGACTTTAGACCTGAGAAGACTGGCTTAGTTGTGGCATGTTTGTTTTGTTTTGTATGGTTGTGTGTTGGGACAGGACTGAAATCTCTGCAGGGTTTAGAGTTCACCCTCATGTCTTCAGATTACTCAGCAAGCACTTTACTAGGCTACAAAGTCTTTGTTTGCTCTCCCCTTGCTCTAGATCTTCCAAGGATTTGCTTTTCTAGATTAGTTGTGGGAACTCTTCAGAAATTACCAAAAAGTTTCACTCACATTTTGCTTTTGCAATATTAAATCTTTACTACAAGGAATCTATGACATGAGCTGACTGATTTTGCCAAAGTATTTTAACAGCTAGGAGAGACTCTTGGCTCAGGAAAGACTTACCAGGTCTGTAGCAGAAGCTGGGCTTTTGAGCACTTACCCCTCTGTAGGTCTGAGCTCTGAAGGGAAAAGTTCAGAACAGCTATAAAGCTAAACAAAAAGAAATATGTATCTTTCAGTTTGCTTTGTCTGCTGTACTATAGAAAGAAGCATGACAGATGCTACTTAGGTTTGAATTAGGCTGACTTTCAGGATATAAATAAGATTTGGGGTTACAGTCGACAACATGAGAATATCTTCAATGAGAGGCAAAGGGAGTCTAAAGATGTAGATTAGAATATTTGGTCTAGTGTGGTTCTCTAAAACAGATTTAATCTGATTTAACTGTATGCATATTAATCTCACTCGACTCAGACCAGGAATGACCCTGACAAGAAAGGAGCACAGGCAGGGGGTGGTGTCCTTCTGAACTATCAGAGCTATGGTTCATGGCTGTCTGGCATTTTCTAGTTATCAGCTCTGTAAGTCTTTGTGCCCCAAACTGCTGCTGTTTATCTATCACAGGATTCATTGTGATCTATAAAAGCTTTTCAGTTAATGTTTACAATGAAAATATAAGGACTGAGACACTTTTGGCATTTATAACTTTATTGCAGAAAAAAAAAATCCACTATCAACATATTTTACAAACAAAGTAGCACTTTGGTGTTGGGTGAGTTTTTCCTCATCCCTTTCCCCTGCACAGCCATGCATGGGAAACCAGAACAACCAGCCTCTGCCCTTTTGATTGTGTGCAGACACATTCCCAGATATGCCAGCCTGTACCAGTTCCATGGAGTTCTATTTTCCACCACTAACTTGCCAACTTTGTGCCGAAAACCAGCAGCACCCTGCCCTCCGGCAGGGGAAACAAGTCTGTAGCTAGGGAGATTGCTCTGTGCAGACAATGCTTGATACAAAAGCTTTGGAGTTGTGACAATTGCTCTTTAGTTCTCATGCAATCATAGGAGAGAACCAACCGTCTTCTCTATTTTACTGGGCATCAGTACACAGATGGAAGGCCAAGCTGAAGCTCAACTGCACTGCAGCCATTTGTCAGCCACTCTGGAAGCAGCAGCACAGGGAGGAGGAACTGCTGCCTTACCCAGTTCATCTAATTGACTCAGACTGGTTCTGTTTCACCTTTGGGCTTTCCAGGTAACTTGAGCTCAGCTGATAGGGAATTTGCCCTTTCCCTGCTACAACTGGGGAAAAAAAGGTACTTTTGCAAGTGAGGCCTGGTATCTGTCCTTTGTGGGGTTCAGTGATATTGTTACTGAAAGAAGAGGAGAAACTGAGGTTTGTAGAGCAATGTGGCAGATAAACTCTAGCCCTTGCTGTATCCTGAAGGAGCAACTGGCGTAGTCAAAAATCGAACACTCTAGAGAAGGCATGTGTTTCCATTTACCTGCAGTCAAATGTGAGCTAGAAAACGAGAGCAGGTGTAGTTACATGAAGATTGTCATGTCACAAACACTCTGGTCTTTCTGAGGCAAGGGCACCAGAAGCTCCTCTGATTTACACTCAGAGGCTCTGGTCTATGGGTTTCCTTGAAAGGCCTCAAGAGCTTTGGATGCAGTCTACAGCAGTGATATTTTGAGGCAAAAGTGCAGAATCTAATCAGCATAACACTAAGAAAGAGAAGGGGAGGAAGGCACCTACATCCAGGATCTGTCCTCATGACAAGACACCAAATGGCTCAAAAATCCAACATCAAAAAGTAGAGGAGCTCTGACCTTGCATAGCACAGGAGGGAGAGCGAAGCACCAGCTTTGTACAACAACTTCCAGCAACCAGATGCTAGAAGCAAAATGGGAGGTACCTGAGGAAAGGCTTGTGTTAGCCGAGGCAGGGAAATGGACTAAAGCATTTACTGAGCCTGGGAAAGGAGTTTAGACATATGCCAAAAGCATCAAGTGTAGGAGACACGGCTTCCTAATTTCGGTGAGACCAAATTAGTGTGTCTAATTTGCAATAGACTGAGTCCTATCAAGCTCGGTTAAGCTAACATTATGTTCAATTTCCTCCCAGCAACTTCAAAGCAACATCAAGTAGCAGGGGCACTTCTCCAGTGGCCACAAAACTGTTTTCCCTGGTTAAAGAGAAAAGGTATGCATCTAGGAAGAAAACGCAGTAGTCTTTTATCCTCCTGTAAGTGTTTCAGGATGGGTAATGCCAATCCTGGGACCAAAGCTGAAACAGGAACAAAAAAAGTGCAAGAAAACCATCAAAACAAACAACTTTAAAAATACAGAACAAGAGGGAGCCCAAGAGAACTGATTTCCACATTCTTGGCTTCCTCAGAAAACAGCAGTCTCCTTTGCTGGCACTGTGCTGACACCACCAGTGTTAAGAGCCCTAGTCTGACACACTTGCCCACCTCCTTTGAAGGCAGCAGCCACCAGGATCAACAGAAGAGATCCGTGCAGAACACCATGGCAAAGATTGTTTTGGCTAATTGGTTGCCACACTTAAAAGGAGGAGACACCTCTTCAAGGCATTGTTTTGAGGACAGCCTGGAGAAGAGGGTCAGACTTGGGCTCTGATTCGCAGCATAGAAACTTCAACACTGAACTATTTAAAACGTCTAAAACCAAAAACCATCTGAAAAGGATCTTTCAGTTGTGTGCAAATCACAGCCCCATATTCCTCAGCAGATCGTCTGGGACCAAGTCCTCAAGGCCTTTTCCTCTGGGCAGTAGACAGCCTGGTTGCCTAGTAGCTGTAGAGGGAGAGAGGGGTGTCCTCCATCATGTCATCCTAGAAGCAGAGAAGAGGGTGCTTTAATGAGATGTCTGCACGGTGGCATAATGGTCCCAGCTGGGTGACTGCTGTGCAGGCAGCACAGCCACACCATCACAGTGTGGCCATCTGCCCAGCCATCCACCTAAACGCTGTCACTGTGCAGTTCCTGGATCTTGGGACTGTTCAGTCTCCCTCCTGCTGCAGCATTTGGAGAGAAGAGGTGTGTGCAGGAACTGCCTGCCTGTTGCAGGGATGTGGAAAACTGGGTGTTGAAAACTCCACTCAGCTTGAAACAGCATCAGCTTGCTTGTTTAGCTGCAGTACTCCTCTGTTCCAGAAAGTTCAGGGAGTTATTTGCAGCTTCCCCAGAGTTAGTCCAGCCTCTGGAACCCTCACATATTTTTATATTCCCAAAGGGCCAAACACAGACAGACAGACAGACAGACAACCTCCCTGGAACAGAGCATAAAATCTGCTTTGTCATTGTTACAAAGCAAATATATGAGAAAACAGGAGGAGAGGTTAGGCAGGTGTCATTTCAGGACAAGCCTGGATGGAGCTCTCCTTCCTCTCTCTAACCTCTCAGCATTCCCCTGCAGGGTGAGGGGAAGGCAGAGAGCTTCTTTAGTGCCCAGCCTTGAGACTTGCTGTCTTGACTCAAACCTTGGATGGAAGGAGAGGGACCTAAGGAGGAACAGGAGTGTGTGATCAGCATTGGTGTTGCTGCAAATACCCAAAGCATTGCTAATGAAGGAGAACTGCAAAGCGGGCAGTGGCAAGGCAGCCCACACGGGCTGGGCTGAGGGCACAACTCACCATGGGCAGGTCCTGCAGGCGCCGGAACTCCATGCGGTTGTTGTGCTGGCGATAGCGCAAGAAGCCCACCAGGCCCAGGATGCCCACCATGACAATGAAGACGGAGATCACAGTGATTACCAAGGGATCAGCCCTCGTTTTACCAGCCACGTTGGGTAGCTCTGCAAGGAGACCAAGGGAATGAGGCCAAAGGAGAGCCTTCAAGGGCAAAGCTTTTTCTTTTCTGGTTCTGTTCAGTACAACCAAGAGGCAATTTGAGGTAGCTCCAGCCCTTGGCCATGTTTTGTGAGAACAGGTACAAAACAATTACACAATCTATTAGGCTGGAAAAAGACCTCTGTGATTATCAGTCCAACCTGTGACCTAACACCACCTTGTCAACCAGACTATGGTATTGAGTGCCACATCCAGTTTTTCTTTAAACACCTCCAGGGACAGTGACTCCACCACCTCCCTGGGCAGCCCCTTAAAAGCAGAGCATTTACCTGAATTGTTATCATCACCAACATCCAACACAGAAGTCTTCTCATGCCTGGGCTCCAATGACTGGGCCAGTGTAGGCGTGCTGGTGGGGATGGCAGCTGTGCTGGCAGATGTGGAGCTGGTCACGAGGGGTGTCACTGTCACAGTACTGGAGGCAGTAGCAAAGGCTGTGCTTCGTACAATGGAGATGGGAGCAGAGGAAGTTCTGGGCTCCACAGTGCTCTCCTCTGTGGCACCCCCAGGGGTTTTTGTTGCTGGCTTTGTTTCAGACCTTGCTGCTGTGGGCCTCAGGGTCTGCCCATCCAAAAGCCCTGACTGAGAGCTGTTAGTTGTTGCTGCAAAATAGGAACAAGCAGTTATTTCAAAGGATCCAGTGCAAGCATTCAGTGTTCTGTGGGACTGGACAAGCTGGAAGCAAGACTATAGGAAAGACTACTGGGACTATAAGACTAGCATCTTATGGTCAAACCTTTGGAAAACAAACAGAATCTTTAGCACAGCCACAGCTGAGCCACACTATAACCCACAGTGCTTAGAAAGTCCTCTCAGTTTTCATATGTGCCAATCTGCAATGTCAGCCAACCTCAGCTGGGCCCATGAGGCCTGTCCTTAGGGACAAAGAACAAGCAGACAAGCTTAAACAACTCTACACACAGCTGGGGATCACCCCAGAGCAAGACACTGGGCAAGGCCTCTCATTCCTCCTAACAGGGAGCACAAAGGAGGCTGCCCAGGGACTGGGTAGTAGCATCCCCTGAGGCTGTGTCAGTGTGTCACAGAACAGCACGACCATGTGACACAAGCCAGGGAAAACAATGCAGCTGTGCATGAACACCATGTCAATCAGTGATCAATCAGTATCTGCCTCCCATTAGGGATATGTGACAGCCTGCAAGGCCCCAAGATGGACAAAACTGGAATTGCAGACCCTGTAGTCAGGCCCTGTGCTGCCCAGAGGGATCTGAAGGTAGGGTAGGGTTTCCTGAAGTTGCCCAGGGATGGATGAGCTGTCACTAGTGCTTGCCCATCTCCATGTTTTGTGTTAAGGGAGGGTGTGTTTCTCCAGGGAGGCTCCCATTGAGCCCCCAGCCCTGATGCCAGAAAGGCCCAGCTGGGCAGTGCTGCTAAGGCATGTTGTTTCAGATTAGATGTGTGAAGGATGTCCCTGCACACAATCAATTAGAAAGCAGCCAGCACAATTAATACCAAAATTAATGACGTTTGCAAAGAGGATGTTGAACTAACATCTTTGCAAATAAGTTGCACTGAACTGGCTCTGCTTAGTGTCTCATTCCCTTCTTCTCCCTCTCTCCAGTTAGCACGAGAGTGCTCAGACATTTCCAGGTTGTGAATCCTTGAGGCAGAACTTTGTGCACAGGCAGTAAAGGCAAAACCTCACCGGGCACAGTGTTCAGAGGAGGCGTGGGGGTTGCACTGCTGGCATCATCCGTTTCATCAGTTGTGCTGAAAGGCTCTGTGGCATCATGGCTGGGCTGGTTTTCTTCCAGAGTGCTGGCAGTCAAGGCAGGGGAGGGGATTTCAGTGCTGCTGTTGACTGACAAGCTCATGTTGTCATGCTCAGGATGTGTAACTGTGATGTCCCCAGGACTGGCAGTGGTAGAAGCCTGCAGTCTCTCTGCCTTGGAGCTTGCCATGGGGGTGGTAGGGATGAAGGCATCATCCACCTGTATAGCATGAGCCCCAGTGGCACTGAGTGTTGCAGCAGTCAGGTTTTTCTCCAGGCTTGTCTGAGGAATGGCAGTAGTGACCAGACTGAAGTCAGAGGCTTCCCTTGGCTGATGCGAGGTGAGCGCTGTGCTAGGAAGAGGTGATGGTGACACCAAGGCCTCTGCTGTCTTCTGACCCTCTGCTGTGGAACAGAGAAGTTTGTCAGAGATCCCACAGTGAGAGGGGAAACAGAGGGGAAGGACAGAAATGGAACCTCTTTATTCCCCTAATCCCAATTCCAGCACAGGTTCACACTTGAGAAAGGGATTCAAACAGCTCCTCTGTCCTCCTGGTTTTTGAGGCAGGGACCTGTTCTAGAGGACTTTTTCTTTACCCTTCTCTCTCTCCAGTCCTGTGTTGTTGCTCTCTAGGGTCAGCACCACCAATCCCTCTATCCTCGAGCAACTTTTAAACTTTCTTAAAGGATCTGGATTTGTTCAAAGTATCACCTGAGACCTGATTCTGTATAAGTCTTCTTTGCTTAATTGAGAAAAATTCAAAAGTGGTGTTGAAAAATACAAATGAGGAAAATGTGGAAGAAGACTCTCTATCTGCCTTGGCCCAATGAAGTGGAGAGAAGTGATATTTGCAAAGACTGCAGGTGGCAAAGGCAAAGCACATATTGTGAGTCACCTTAGTAGTAGTGTGGGATTCTGCTGGAGGGAAAGGTGAAATGGGGAGCGAGTACTACAGCTAACAGGGCTGGGGTGTGCTTTGGGAGCTGCCTTCATGAGCTATTTATGAACACATCACCAGCATGAAATACAACTGTTGGCATAGAAATTGGGAGCTACTCAGCCTCCCACTACAGCAAAAAGGGGCAGTTTTCCTGAAGGGAAGCTGCAGCAAGCAAGGATCCCCCCAGATCCACAGCTGCTAGACAGTGTGACAACATACGGGAGGAGGAAAACCACAAGGCTCTTACACTGCCTGTTCATAAACACAGATCCTGTGAGGGTTTTTCAGGGTATAAACAGGAAGAAAACAGAGAAATGTACCCACATCAGGATGGACTCTCCAAGTTAAAAACGTCTCATAGTCAATATTTTGACAATTTCTGTTAAAGTTTCTATCCAAGCCGCAGAAGACAGATGAGGTAATTACAGAAAAAAAATTAAAGGTACTGAAGCAAATCCATCATCATGCCCCTTCTCCCCACAGCATCCAAAGCAGATGCTATCAGCAAGAAACATTCATCCACCAACAAAGCAGCCCATTCTTATACCGTTTTAGGGATATTTCAGCAGTTTTTAACAGCTCTTCAGAACAGATAGAGTTATCAGAGCTCTTCTCCAGCTACAGCACTTAACAGGCCCTAGAAAAAGACACAATACATTGCTCTCTCAAGACCTTTGCAGTACCCTGACCAGCTGGAGAATTCAAAGCCCTGGAGCAGTCTGATGGAGCTGTGCTTCGCCGGCCGGGGCCCCAGTCCCAGGAGGGTTCCTGCAGGGATGTACAACCCTGCTTGAACGAGTCTCACAGGGAACCCCAGCTGGAGCAACTTAAAACATGAAGACCAAAGGCCTAAGTGATGCTCCCTTTGGCCTTGCCTGGATCCAGATGTGCACGGCCAGGAGATGCCTCCAAATAAAGCGAGCTGCTCTGCCATGAAGCTCAGGCATAGGATACATCAGTAAGACCTGCAAGGAAAAGAGCTGAGTGCTGCGTTTCCTGGGACCAGGCACCAAAAGGCACAGGTCTTCATGTAACAAGTTCCAGCCCTAAACACAGCACTGCTGTTGAGCATGGGGTGGGATCCCACCAGCTCCGGATGCTGGCTGGGCACTGGCGGATGCTTGCTCAGTAAACACCCCTACCTAATCCTACACAGCCAGAGGCACAGAGCCATGCTGTCCCCGTGGGTAAACAGGAAAGGTGGTGGCCAGGTGCCTGGCCAGTGGCAAGCCTGGCTATGTGCTGCTCTGAATAGCTGGCCTCTGTCCGGGACAGTCTCTCATGGGGTGGCAAGTCATGACTTGAGTCATGCAGAAGAAAGATTAGTGGAGAGCTGTCTTGGACAAAGGCCTGAGCAACTCTGCAGCCATCATGCCAGTTTATGACTAGAAAAGTGATAGGCAAGAGGGTGCTAATGTCTTTACAAGCAGCTCGATGGGTGAGGATCTTTAGGAGAAATGGGTTTTAATGTCTCTACCCACCTCAAGCTGCAAAGTTCGTTGCCAAACCCAGTTTGAATTTCTGGTGGATCCACAGAACACAGGTAGCCTGAACTTTGAGGGAAAATGGGTTATTTTGTGCACAAAAGGAACGGCATTGGGAAGGCAGATGAGTTCGGGCCCTACACTCCGGGACACCTCCCCGCATGCCAGGAACTGTCATCCCTGCCTCGAGGTGCTGTGGGACAGGAGGGCTGTGGGGACAAGCAGCTCCCCCACCCCACTGCACACACAGCTTCCTGCTGTCTGCAGGAGGCAGCGCCAGTGGGACTGGCATCTCCCTAAGCTCTTCTCTCTGAGAAGCCACTTGGCTTCTTCCCACAAAATCATCTGGTGTAACAGCAGTGTGGTGTGTAAAACCTGGTTTGTAGAGAATTGCAGAAGAGATTTTAAATTAGCAGGCAAGGAACAAGGGACTGGTTTTGAGTATGGCAAGTGTTGATGGCACCTCAATTAGTAAGTCATCCAGCCCAGCACATCACAGCACACCCAGCTCAGGAAACAAAGGAGAGCCTAATCCAGACTAACGCAAGAATTCGAGACATTAGGAGATGATGCTGGGAAGACAGAGAATGCAAGAGCCTTTGAATGGCCAAGGAAACAAAGGACTGAGTAAATCCTGATCACCCGGGGACAGGCAGACAAAAGATTCCCATCACCCATCTGTCAGCTCCTAAGGGGTAAGGGCACATCGAAAGCCGGCACACAGTCACCAAGCAAAGCACCTGGGAAATCCCCCAGAGGTGCAACTTGCTCATTGTGAGCTGTAGGTGTTAAAAGGTACAAGCACTGAGTTTTACTTCAGTTTCAGTTTAAAATAAAACCACTCCTCCAAAGGGCCTTGCTGCAATGACATAGCTTTGTTTGTCAGTTTTATCATCCATCCAAAAGGGCAACCTACTGCCACGCAGACGAAATCCTGGGCAAAGCCTGCGGTACAGAGGGGAGAGCAGAGCTCTGCTGCAGCTGCCTGTGCTGGGGGAGACCCAGGGCTGGGAGCCTCAGGGGTCCAGCTCCTGGTCTGCTCTGGAGTTTGGTACCCAACAGCTCAGAAAATCCCCATCTCCAGCGCTGTTGTTGCTGCCCCAGTCACTGGGTGCTGATGGTTTTAGTGTTTATCAGTTACCTATAGAGATGCAGGTCAGAGCTCGTTCCTCTGGAGTTTTCCTGGAGAAGCTCTGCTTCCTGCAGCACATGCCAGGAAAGCCACGGCTGTACTGCCTAAGGCATCGCCCTCACCAACTTCAGGAGACAAGAGGGAATCACGTCCTTGTTTCAGATGCAAACGGAAAGAGTTAGTGTGAATGCTTCACCTTTTCTGTAATTCTCCAAGACCTGATAGTTGCAGCATCCCAGGACAGCTGGGAAAGGTGCACTCACCCTTGAATCCATAACAGAGCAGCTACGACTGTCCCAGGATCTGTGAGCAAGACCTCTGACCATAGGAATAGCTCTTTCGCTAATAGGGGACCAAGGGTGAGCTTTCTTTGGTTACACTTCAGCCTGCCGAAGCAAAGCTGGTCCCCAGGCTACAGCCCCACCCCTGCCCTGTGTCTGTGCTAACCCTCCAGGCTCAGCCTGTGCGTGGTGAGAATCAGAGATCCCAGACCACATTAGGGCAGGGCTGGTGGATTTGGAGCAGCAGCTCCCATCAGACCGTGCTGACTGCAGTGACCTCTGTCTGGGAAACAAGAGGGGCAAAGGAAGAGAGTGGTCCCAGGGGAGGAGGGAAGCAGCCAACCAAGAAGCAGCCCCTGCATTGGACAAGGGTGGGAAACACTCCCAGCTCTTTGAGGGAAGGGAGGGCTCTGAACATCAGCCCACAGCTTCAACCCCCCTCTGGCATTGTCTGACAACACTGAGGGACCTCCATGTATCAACCCAAGCCAGCCCCAGAACAGACATGTTAAATTATGCCAAAACAGAGAGGAGTGAAGGAAGCCAGCTCTGCAGGAAATGGGGCCATTCCTGCCTTGTGCTCCCTGCCCAAGATTCAGGGCTGGGGCCAAGCGAGGGGCTGAGGAAGGTTTGCACAAGCAGCACAGAATCACTGCTGTGCCAGGGTCGTCACACAGAGTGGAGATCGTGGTCTCCATCCTCTGCCACAGCAGCCACCCCACCATCTATTTGCTTCTCAGAATAAAACAATGACAGAGCAGGGCCTCAGCTGGACAAGACCCTCAACAGGCTTCTGCCACAACCCTCCTGCCACTCAGCAGCATCCTCTGCACCCTCCTTGTCTGACAGAAACAGCAGCCTGAGCTCCCCAAAGGTCAACACCAACCTAGCTCCAATCATAGACTTGAACACTTTTTAAAATCCCTTTTTAAGGGGATTTGAGGTGAGGAAGCCCATGGCAGGCTGCTCCTGGGGACTGAGGGAGAGAGCAGGGCAGCAGGATGCAGGCTGCAGCCACCACTGGAAAAAGTGCAGAGTCCCAGGTGAGAGCTAAGCACAAGGATGAGAAGGATTCACCCAGGATTTCAGAGAAAGTGCCCATGGGAGCAGGACTCCTGGTGTTGATGTATCCTTCTGCACAGGCTGTCACTGTCTGAGGATAGCACCTCTCTTAAATCAGCTTTCTACAGAATGCATGTCAAATCACTGCTCTGATTCATTGAAAAGGCACCCAAACCCTTCTACAATGCTATTTTGGTGCACTAAATGAATTAGATTTCCATTTAAGTGTAACAGCTTCACTTGCAAACAACCTAGTAAAATGGAAAAATACAATGTTTAAAAAGAAAGAGCATAAACTATAACATGTATGCATCAAAGCAGTTATATCTTATTGCTAAGCAAAGTACTTCATTAAGTGTAGAAATTATCTTTGGGTGCCAGTTATTGCATTTTATGGCAACCAACCAACAGTAATTAGACAATCTTTTCAAGGAAAAAAAGCTTGAGTATAAATGCAAATAAAACCATATAGAGGGATTGAAAACCAAGGCTCTTCATTTCATTTAAAAGAAGAATTGGAATAGCTCCTGATTAGATACTAGCTGAGCCTGATCTCTTTTCCTGGAATAATAACTTAAAAACCAAACAAGCAGCAGAAGAGATTTCTGGAGCCCTTCAGGAAGGTGCCAGATGCACCCAGAGATGCTGTAGAGCATCACCCTCATGGTAATGAAGCAAGCTCAGAGACAGGATTCGGTACAAGGGGCAGCTACTTTGTAAGCTCAGCTCATTGGATACCTTGCAGGACTCCGATGGAGGCAGGATGCCAGAGGGGTTGCATTTGCCACAGGCTTCAGTGCTCTCCTGCCAAGGCTGATGCCCAGACTGTCCCCATCCCCATCCTGGCTGAGAGAGGCTGAACAGACTCCCTCTGCTTGAGGAATCCAGGCAGGAGGTGGACCTTGCAGCCTGCTTGGGGACCTCGTGAAGCTCTTCATAGCAGCAGTTTAATTCATTGCACCCCTCGTGGCCCCTGCGAGCTGCTCTGCAGGCACCAAAACCGCAGGGGCTGAACTGGGGTGCTGAGCACCCAGGTCAGCCCTGGAGAGCTGCCAGGCCAGGCATGCTGCAAAGCAAGGGCTGAGGTAAGGGACAGGAATAGAAACCAGGTCTCCTGACTGGGAAGGCAGGTGGCCACGAGCAGAGCATGAGACAGGGGCAGATTAGATATGGGGTGCTGAGCGAGTGTGGCACTGGGGAGGGACAGCCCAGCACCCAACCTGCCCAGGCAGGCAGGAAGATGATTCCTCCTCAGGGCATCTGTGGATACCGGCCAAAGGCTTGAACCACAGTGAAACAAAAAAGGGAGGCTTCCACCTCAACAGATGGCACTGCACTGGGAACCAGGACAACCAGCCAGCGGTGGCATGGCAGAGCAGGGCAGAGCAAGAGCTACGGGAACAGGATGAGCAGCCTTGTAAACAGCACTATAAATGCCAAGCACAGGTACTTCAGTACTGGGAAAACCTATAAAGCAGCACAGCAACAGCACAGCCCAGAGCACACAGTAGTGGGGCAGCACCAGCCTGATCACTTCCTGCAGGAGCAGCACCCCAGGGTGTCACGCTTTGCCTGGCCCTGCCACATGAGACCCTCCTCACCCAGCCAGGGGAGAGAAATGAAAAAATCTTCTTTCCTACAGGTTTGCAGGAAGGTCTATCACTGATGCCCCATTTAGATGTGACGGGGCTTATCCTAAATTTCTATGGCAGGGAAAAGGGAGAGCAGACTGCCTTCCTCAGCTGCCATTGTCAGAGCAGCCAGTTATTTTCCACGGGTCACATACAGCTATGGAGCACCTTGCTAGGCAGGAAGGTGCCTGGGAGACTCCCCTGCTGTCTGGTTTTGTTCTTCAGTAGGGGACTGAGCAGTGATGAAGACTCCTTTGCCCAGAAGCTGCTGGGCACACCCATGGCATGCACGGCCTGGGAAGCTTGCCCTTCTCTGGGGTTGTGTAACTCCAGTAATATGGCAACAGCGGGGAGCTCTGGCATCAGACAGCCTGGCCTTGCTTACCTCAGGAGTCACAGCTGCAGTGGAGGAAGCATTCACATCGTTAAGAGAAATTAATAAGCCAGTTGCCTTAATAGCAGCCCCGTCTCAGGAGGGAGCCTACTCTCCAGTGCACTGTGGCATGAACTGGGGGGAGTTTGGATATGAGGAAGCCTGCCCAGCCCTGTTCAGCCCCCAGGTCCTTCCAGCAGTGTAACTGCTGGTTCCACGGGCTCTGAGGCTTGGGGGATGCATCCTGACCTGCCCTGGGCAGTCCTACAGGGGGCTCAGGATGTGACCCCAAACCTCAGTGGTGCTGAGTCCTATGAAAGCTGCCCCAGAGAGCACTGTGGGGATGATAACAGACCTAGGTAAAACCCTGCAGCAAGAACAGTGTCGGTCCACCCAGATGGTCTAGGTGGAAAGGAAGGAGGGACAGAGGCTTCTGTGCTTTATATCGTCCTTGCTCCCCTTTTCCTGGAGGGATGGGGCCAAGGGAGCTGAAGGAGGTGAGTGCTTTGCCCCTGTCTAACAGGTCAAGCCTTTTTGGAAGGACAGCAGGGTGACAAGGCCCACGCTGTCCCTGGGGGTGAGGGAAAATCATGTGTAGAAGTGGCATCAAAGACTGATGGCATGATATGAAAAGCTGGGCTGGGAATGCAGGGTCACACAGCTGGAGGAAACACCCAGAGCAGAGGACCAAGCTGTGGCTCAGTTCTGGGTGCAGCAGAGCTGGAGCTGTCCTGTCAGGGTGGGGCCAAGTCCATCCACTTGTCCTTGCCCTGGGCAAACAAAGGGAAAAAATCACAGAAAATCGTCAGCAGGACCTTGAAGCAGACACACTGCCTTGCCTGTGTGCACAGCCCCGGTGGTGCCCACAGAGGAGCTTTATGTGCTCCTGCTGCTCCCAGCCCTGCTCTGCTCTCACTGCTTGCAAGGCAGCTCAGCACGGGAGGGAGAGGCACAAAAATGCCCAGACCAAAATCACTCGGGTTTTTATTTGTAAGGCTGATGGTGCTGGAGGAAGTGGATTTCCGCAGGCAGTGAAGAAAGGCTGCATTGAGAGGCCGGGGTGGGCAGAGCACAGGAGAGCCTGAGCTCCTCTGTGGCCCTGCTGCAAACCCTGACGGGGAGTGGGAGCAGGCACTGCCCCACAGCAGGGGCTACGGGAATCTGTGCTGGGAGCAGTGCAGAGAGCAGCTCATGGAGCTAGGACAAACCCAGTTTTGGAAAAATTTGTCTGGGTCTGCTGACTTTGGGGCCAATCTCTGGGTGAACTGTTCCTTTCCCCAACCACTGTCTTGCTGAGATTTTCTGGTGTCTCATTATGGGCTGTGCTTGCTAGGAAGCATTTTATTATTGGCAGCATCTCTTCCATCTATTTTCTATTTTCACAAAACATCTAATCTTTCAACCATAGCTGGGATTAGGTAGCAAATTCAAAAGCTATGAAGGCAAGGGCCAGGTGAGCTGCATAAGTACCATTTCCTGAGACTGTGAAGGATCTTGGATTGGGACACTAAGCAACAAAGATCCCAGGAAAAACTCAGAAAACTCAGTCTTAATTGAAGAAAAAAAATCTTAATTTCTGGTACATTCTGGCAGTTTTAATCTTTGACTTTGCAGCAAGAAGTTTCCTATGAGCCAGCTGGGGCAAGGGGCTCCCTGGGATTTCCCAGTGTGCCCAGAGTGTGAGACACGGGGCCAGAACACATCCCCGGGCAGCTCAGAGTTCCTCCTCCTTCCAGCGGTGGAAATCCTGAATCCTTCCTTTGCCAGTGGCTGGTCACCTCCCCACATCCCATCGCAGCACAGCCACTCTCGAGTGGGGAGTGCAGCTTCGCCCACATAAAGGGCGCTGGTTTGGGACCGCAGCCAGTGCTCAGCCTCAAACCCAGCCGCATCCGGCACCCAAAACCTCATCCTCGCTGCTGGGGCTTAGCCCCACAGGCATCTATTCTAGGGTTTTCCCAGCCCTAATTAGTTATTAGAAACTGAGTTTCTGTGTGTCACCGCCTGGTCTCTATTGCTGCCGTCACGGTGCTGGGACTCTGACCAGGGTCTGGCCAAGGGTTTTTCTCAACGACAAAGAAGAAGAAACACGTTTTGCTTTCTGTGCTCCAGGCAAGTCCCTAAATTGCACAGAGCCTTTGTCACTTCCAGGGTCACGGGGAAGGTGACAGCCCCCCGACTTGGGGCACACTCCAGCCACGCGGCAGAGCTCGGTGGTGTCGGTGGACAGGGCTGTCAGCGCCACGCTGCAGACTGCGTCTGCCCACGTGGGGACGTGTTGATCGTAGAGCAGAGCCGAAATACCGCCCGGGAGTCTGCCCGGGGCCGGGGTCTGGCTCCCGTTCCGTCCCGAATTGCTCCATCCGTCCAGCCCCTCTCCCCGCAGGCACCGGGCCCTCGTCCCGTCGTGCTGGGGGAGGCGGCAGAGCTCGGGCTTTGTCCGGGCTTCCCTCGGGGGGAAGCTCGGCAGCGGCTCGTAGGCACCGGCGAGCTGCCGGGCGGGAGGCAGGAGGCTCGCAGGGCTGGATCCCGGAGGGCGAGCGCCTCCAGGACCGTCGCCCCCCTCCCCGCACATCCCCTCGGGATCCCGCCTGGCGGGAGGTGAGCCCGGGTGGCTCCGCCGGCGGGAGCAGCGCTGCCGGCAGCTGCCTTGTATGGGCAAGGCCGGGACCGGCGGCCGCACCGCTGCCCGGAGCGCGGGGCCCACCCGGGACCCCCCGAGCATCCTTGGGCCGCCTCACCTGCGCGTCCCCCGGGGCGACGGCGCCCGGGTCCGTGGGCATTTCGCCCGAGTCCGGGGGCAGGCCCGGGGCGCCGCTCCCCGGAGGGACAGCCCTGGGTGGGGGCTCTCCAGACCCTTCTCCCGCAGCCCCACCAGCGGGCGGAGGAGCCCGGGTCCCGGCGCTGCCCCGACGGCTGTCCCGGCGCTGCGCTCCCCGCCGCGGCGAGACCGGCGGGATGCCTCGGTCAGCCCCCCCGCCCCGGCACCCCTCGGCGGCCGCCCCGGTACCTGGCAGGGCGCAGAGCAGGCAGCAGGCGGCGGCGAGGCGGAGCAGGGCTCGCCGCGTCCCCTCCATGCTGGGCCGATCCGCGCTGGCTCCGCCGGCGGCACTGGGGCGGCGCCGGGGCGGGCCGGCGGCCGGGGCGGGGCGGGCGCCGCGTGGTCCAGCCCCGGCCCCGGAGGAGCGGGGAGGGGGCAGCTGCCGGCCTGGTATCCCGCATCTCCGTGTCGGACAGCGCACTCTCGGTCCGGTCCCGATTCGGTCCCCGGTACCCTCGGTTGGGTTCGCACCGCCCCTGGCACTCTGTGTTCGTGCAGGACACCCTTGGCACAGTCCGACACGGCCTCGGCATCCTCAGAGCGGTCACTCCTGCTTCGGGCAGGATACCTCCAGTCCCGTCTTTGTTCTGGGAATCCTTAGCCCAGGTTTGCACCACCTCATCCCCCCACAGACAGTGGTTCAAGTGACCCCAGATGAGGATCTCACCACCTCCTAATCTACTCTTGGCATCTCCAGTTGTGCCTGACATCCCCACTTCTGCCCCATGCATGGATGGGAACACTAGATAAGCCCAACGTGGAGCATCATCTTGGGGCCTCCGGGTAGTTTTAGGGTACCTGGGTCCGGGCACAGCTGGGTGCAGAGGTGCTCCAAGCACCCCTGGATAACTGCCCTGGCCAGGGCTCAGCTGGGTGCTCAATGTACCACGGCTGGTTTCTCAGGGCATCCTGCAGCCCCTGGACATCCTCTGGCTTCACATCCCTTCCAGCCTCTGGGGGGCTGGCCAGCCTCACTCAGGCACTGTGCTGGCTGAGCCATCCTTCAGGAGGTCTGACTGCTCTCTTCTGGCCAGTATCTCTGAAGAAGAGGGCCCCATGTCATGGTGTGGGCTGTGCTGATCCTCTCTCAGGCTGCTTTGGAGGAGGTGGGGGTGTGGGTCCCCTCCTCCAGATCCTCGTGCCTGCAGCACCAGGGGACAGAAGAGGAAAGTAGAAATGGATAAAAAACCCAAGAGGTTTTGCCACCCTTTTTCAGTATGGAGCTGCTTGGTAGCTCCTGTTCTCAGTTCTGAGGTAGAAGAGAGTTGATCTGATACAGAACTGATCATGCCTTTTACCAGCTTTATAAGAAAAAGTAAAATTCAATCTTAGCCCCTCATGGGAAATGTGCTTCTAGCTGCTCACTACCTACTGCCAAGAAAACTAGATGTACCATTTTCTGGCAGAGGTAATTATGCTTATACAAATGTCCCAGTTCTAAGGGGAATTCTTTTTAAGCATATTTACAACTATGGAGTTGTTATAGGAGTCTTCTGTTACCCACAGAGCTTGCAGGGCTACCCAACAGACCTAAGCCTCCTTGGCTCCAGACAGGCTTGGTCCCTTGTTCATCACCTGGGCCAGGAGCCACGTCTCACCAGCGAGGGACCAGGGCATGTCCCCAGGCACCACCCCTGAGTGAGGAGGGTGTGAGCTCCAGGGGACATGGGCACTGCTGGCTGCGCCCCTGGCTCCTGAGCATGTCCAACACCTGTGTGCTTGACTCACTTCTCTGCTCTGGCCTCTCCCTGGAGAGGCCAAAACCATAATATCCACCTCAGCTGGCTTACAGAGGGTGGCTCGCAGTCGTCAAGGTTACCGGTCCCTCTGCTTTAATTAAGCACATTGACACTTCACAGGGGTATTTTCAACAGCTGGGGGAGAAGGAGGAAGGGGTCTGGCAATCCTCAGAGGGGTTGGTGAGCAGCACCATAAATCTGGGCAGATGAGACCCCCTGCAGGTCACCACTATTATTTAGCTGATCTCTGCACTCAGCAGGATTTTTATTAACACACTAATGAAGTACCTTTGGCTCCCCATAGCAAGGAAGGAGAAATTGGGAGCAAGAAAAGGGACTGCATCTGTGTGATAATGTCTTTAAGATGATACTGCTCATGTCCCACCCTGGAGAAGGGAGCAAAAACCAGGGGAACTTTAACATCCCACTGGTACACAGCCACTTTCTTATGGAATAAGCAAACCCATTCCTCTTAGACAGTGGGCAGCAGCCCCCCATGTCTGTGTAGGCTCCTGGTTGTTCTTGAGTAAGACTGAAAACACCCTTGCAAGCCCCAGCAGTGTCTAGATCAGACAGGTCTGGGTAGCACTGAGAGTTGAGAACTTAGAATAACTTCTGAAAGAAGGTTTTGTGCTCAAAAACCACATCAACTTCTGCCACTGTCACACCTCCCTCTTGCAGTGGCTCTATTCAGCTCCCATGCTTTTTTTTCTCGGCTGCCAGCCAAGTCATGGAGCACACCAGAGATGATAATGTTGCTTATAGTAATTTAATAGGAAGAAGCAGATAATAGAAAAATAAGTGAATAGAAAATAGTGCCAGCAAAAGAGCTGAGGGGAAGTAGGGGCACAGGCAGGGGGATAGAGATGCTGGCCCTGGGAAAGATAAGTAAACTCAGTCCTTGGGCTGTGCCCCCCAGCCCAGGGTATGGCACAGGCTGAGTGTCCCCCGAGTGAGCAGAGCTTTGGCCTCGCTGCCACCATCACCTTCAGCCCCACACAATCTGAAGAATGATCACTTGTTTCACCAGTCCAGGGGTGAGTGATTGCAGCAGGGGGAATCCTGAGCAGAGGGATGGCTCTGGACATGTGAGTGGTTCACCTGGGCTCATGTAAATCATCCCGTTTCTTGTGCTTTGGCCTCTCTCCCCTCTGCCCTTCCCAGGGCACTGGGAGCACGGCTGGTGCACATCTCAGCCTGGCCTTGCAGAGCACAGCAGATCCCAGCCTGTCCCTGTCCCCTTGAGGGGATGGGGCATGATTAGGATAGTCTTGGTATCATGGATGGACAGGCCCAGGTATCATCCCTAAACAGCTACTTTCATCCTCCAGAAGCTCTTCAGTGCAGAATGAGGAGAAGACCTGCTCTCAAAGGAAGACAGCTTGGCACTTGTAGGGATTTTCAATTCTCAAAGAAGCTGGAAGTCAACTGACTGGAGCAGAAGAGCTAATCATTGAGTGAGTCATTCCCCCTCCCAAAGTTGAAACATTAAGCCAGTTTTTTTTATGAAAGGCAAATTAAATCCCACAAGTCAGAGCCAAGAAAAGAGAATTTATCAAAGAGCAGGAGATGCCACTGGGGGACTTGCAGGCAGACAGAGGGAGCATTTGCTCAGCAGCCCAGGATATTACATCTCCTGTATCTCTCCTCCAATGCAAAGAGCGCTGCCATTCATCTATTTTTAATAACAATGACGCAGGCAGTGAACCTGACTTGAAGGCTGGAATATCATCTTCTTCCCTCTGCATATCTGTCCTGACTCATCTTCTGTTCCAAGAGCTCTCCACAGCTTGGTAGCCCAGCAAAGGAAGAAAGGAAGAAAAAAACTGAAAAAAACCCCTAAAAAAACCCGTGGATCAGATAGCAAAGCATAAGAGTTAGAGAATCATTCTGGTCAAGGAACAATTAACACTGTGACTTCATTGGCTCAGGGAGCCAGGGAACATTGAGGGTCTGGGAAACTTAAATGCATCTGGGGGCAGGCTGATCAGAGAGTGGGATCTCTCAGAGAGCTGAGCAGGGATCCAGTAGCATCTGAATATTTGTAAGTCTTGCAGCTCTGCAAAAAGGGCTGGAGAAAGCAGGGGCAGAGCTAAAGGTGCCCCAGCCTGGGGTGACTGGTGGGGGGAACAAGCTGAAGTGCTCTGTGGTGGCAGAGTTCTCCAATTTCAGTGCCACAAAAGGGAAAAGTCTCTTCACTGTTGTATCTGAAGAGATAAGGAATGAGTGCAAGTGTGAGGAGCATAACCAGAGGAGGAGAGGCTGCTGTGCAGCCTGAGGACACAAAAAGCTGTGCTTTCATCCCAGAGATAACCTAGTTTAGCTGGGGAGTGAGGACAGCACACCAGGCACTGCAGAAACCCTTTTGTGCCTCAACATGAGGCAGAAGAGGTGGGGCTGATGGCCACTGGGCTGTTGGCCTTGATCTTCACAGGACTGCATGGCCTCTTTCAGCATCCACCATGGTCTAAGTGCAAATCTGTATTTCTGCACTTTGATGGGTGAATACAAAGCGAACACAACTTCATCAGATGTTTAAGATTTTCCCCTACAAAATTGGTATTCAGAAATCTCAAAAGTTCAGGTGCTGCTGAGAGAAGCCATGACCCCAGGCCTGCCCTGAGTACTGGGGTCTCACCCTTTGCTCTTCAGATCCCAAGGGCTGGAACATGGTGTGTTGGGCTCTGCCTGGGGCTGAAGCAAGGCACAGTGACACAGGGTCAGTCCTGGCTCATTGCCCCAGTGTTTGCACAGCCTCATGGCTGGGAGCACCTCAGAGCAGGCAGGGGCCAGCTGGTCGGCTTGGTGCCACTCCATAACCAGGGTAGCACTGGGAGCTTGGTGACAGCCATGCCACAGCACTGTGCCAGGGTGGGCAGGCTCCAAAGTGCAGCCAAGGCAGCAGATGGCCATGACGAGCAGGCAGGGGAGCACAAGACTGTGGCAGCAGCCCCGGTACAGGAGCTGTCAATTTGGGCATATCCATCTGCCCTGGAACAATCCCTTTCCAGCTCCCAAGGCAGGGTGTCTGGTGCTGTGCCAGCCTCCTGCCTGGGCTCTGCCCAGCCTCCTGGAAGAGGAACATGGAAGATGCTCTGACATTCCCATGGTTTCCATGTCTCATGCAGAGACATGTGGTGGTGGGTTTGGGCTGACACGGCAGCACGGCTTTGAGACAAGGACACACGGGCCACCTTGTCTGCAGAGGTGACAGAATTGTTAACCCAGCTGGGCAGCAGGCATGTTCATCCTTCTGCAGAGGACAGCGTGCAGGCTGCCCCCACGGAGCCCTCCTTGCTGCCAGGAGCATGGGAATGACAAGACAAGGGGCAGGGGGTCAGAGCACAGCCCCAGCTGTGCCTTCCCCCTTCCCCTGCTCAGAGTAGCTGGAAATGCCCTCTCACCTGCAAGCCAACTTGTCCCTGTTCTGCAAAAACTACCTGCAAGGCTGGCTGAGGGAGGCATGTGTGGGAGAATGTTCCTCCCAGGGAAACCATTAAGATGGTTTTCAATATCTAGGGGTTTGGTTTGAAACCCGAAAGGCATCATTTTTTCATGGCTGTTCTGTTAAAAATCCATCTAGGACAGGAGCTAGAAAAGGGCTTATGTTGACATTAATCAAGAGCAAATTCCTGGCATTCTCATGGGGACCCTCTCTTCCAGCTCCTGTGACATTATTTCAGATCTCAGGATCTGAAATCTAAAATCTCACAGGAGTAAATCAGAGCAGAATTTGACCAATCCTACCCAAAGATGGTTTTTCTTGACAGGTTTCCTTACATAAGGTATTTAATGGGTTAAATCACTAAAATGTCCATTCTCATCACAATACTGTGAGGTCAAACCACTGGCTTGGTCCTTTGGGAGGGAAGAGAGACAGTCCCTGTCATGTCACACTTGTTTAGTTTTGGAGCCCACAGAAGCTGGGAAAGACACCTGCCCTGCTGCAGTGGGGGCAAATTTACATGGATTCATTGCACCAGCTTTCTTCTTGGGAAAGAGAAATCTCCCAAATTTCCAGATCCGGGAGGAAGGGGGTTTCCCCTTCTGCCTGCTCTCATCCACCTTCTGACGTCTGTTTTTATGTCCAACCGTGAGCGAACCCTCCTCTGTTCCTTTGCCAAACCAGTTATATTTAAAAAGCCAAAGGGATCCGACTTGAGGAGAGAATTGGTCTGAGAGCAGAGAAGTGCAAACCACAAAGGCACAGAGCTGCTTTTTGGAGTGGCCGATCTTCGAATGGAGCAGCCTGGGGGCATCCGGAGGAGAGGGGAATGAATCCCCGACCTGAGCACAGGCATTTACAGGCTGGGGAGCCCTTCTGGGATGGAGAGGAGATGGGCAGGAACGAGAGCGCTGCGACATCTGCAAGGTTTTGCCTTTGATGAGTCTTTTAATGCGGCGTTCATTTTCCTCTCTCCGGGAAACAGAGGGAGGCTACAAAAGTCACTCGTCTTCTGCAGATTCCAAAGCTGCAGGTTTGCCCCGGTGTTTCTGCCAGCTGCGAGCGGGGGACGGGGACTTAGAGCGACAAAGTTCTGCTGCCAGCTCCGGTTTTTTTCCTGCTTTCAAAAATAGGAATTGCCGTTGAGATGAAGTCATAGGAGGGCTCATGAGATGTCTTTATTTCCTTCTCGAAACAGGGCTCAGTAGCGTCACGAGTCACAGGAGCTCGTGTGATGTTACATGAAACACAGTGTGAGTGTTTCCAACCGAGGTTCAGCTTTACTGGATCACGCTGGTGCCTTTTAATGATGTTTCTTTGCACCAGACTGTGGGATTACTGCTTATTCCTGGATATTACCAGTAAGACATTCGCAGCCAAAAAGCAGGCATTGAGAAACAAAAAGGAGGTAAAATTTTTGAAGGGAAACAGGGGAATGATAATTCATTTGTGTAGTTCTGGGATCAGTTCCTAAAAAGAGCGGTAATCAAAACCTACCACCAGATGTCACCTTAAAGCCAACTAATAGCTCCCAAAACAGCAGGGACGAGGAAATCGGGAAATGGGGAGATACTGTTTTGTTTTATTTTTGTTTTTTTTTTAAACGGGGTAAAAAGTCGCAGGGATCACTGGACCCTGACATGGTGAAGGACCCCGGGATGTCCCAGAGTTAGCTTTACAAAATCTTGCTGAGATAAATCCCAGCAAAATATAAAGCACTGAAATTTAACTTAAAAAAAAAAAAATTTCTAAAGAAAAAATCTTGCTAAAAACGCCTATTATGAGACTCAATCCTGCTTAAATATAAAGAGACTGATGGATCTGGGTAGTTCCATCTGCTATGTCACTCTTTAAAATATGATTGATACAATAATATTTTTTTAATGGCTTATTTACCAAAGCTTTGCTGCACTCTGTGTTTGAGATGTCATTAGAACAGATGTTTGCAGGTGGTTGATATTTAACAATTGTGAGTGTGGGAAAATTTCCTGTGAAGGAAATCCAGGAGGAAATTGAGAAAACAACATATTTTTTGCCCACACAGAAAGTACTTTTAATCTGTTACCTGTGCAAAGATAATTATACCTTTTGTAGTTAAACAAACGGAGAAAATTTCACTGTAGACTCTTGATTGAAATTCTGAGACTAAATTTAATCAAGACATTGCAGAATAGAGAAATTTTAATCCAGCTGTAAGAATAAGTCTCTGTTCAGTATTTAGAGCTGGTGCTAATGTGTCCGACATCAAACTCCTTCTAGCACATTTTTGATCACACTGAAAAGACTAGATGTAAAATTAATGATGAACAATAATGAGAAAACATATTTCTAATATGGTATGAAAAAGCTGACTGACACATTCTTGCCTGAGACTCTTTTTAGTTACAACTCCTCCAGTTTTTAACTGTTTGGGCTTTGGTTATTCTATCCATAACTGCATAGCAAATGAACCTTGTTTGTGGAAGAGTTTCAGTAAAAATAGTTCATCCTCTGCCAAAGATGAGGTCAGGGAAAAGAATCAGCCTCTCGCCAATGTAAACGAAAACCAAATCCCCCTCACAAATGTTTAATGAGATGTTTTAGTCCTGCCGTGCTTTGGAATGGATACTTGGAATCTGGCAGCGCATCGCAGCAGGAAGAAAGGTATCTTCTTCCATACCTGTTCCAGGCTGCCTACATGAGCGTAAGTGATAATTTGAAAAATAGCCGATTGTATGTGAGAAATCCCAGGCTTATTTCACCTTGGCAGCCGAACGCCCAGAATATCTGAGCTGGGTTAAGCAGGTTCCAGGCGGGGAGCGGGGGTGGCCGAGCCGTGTGACGGACAGCAGGAGCGGGGGGCAGGCAGATGGACAGAACGGGAAGAGTGAACGCTGAAGGTGCAAGGAGGAGCCCAGAGAAAGGGATGAGTCCTGCGGGAATCCTAGCACGGACGGGGAATAAGAGGCAATAGCAGCAGGGCTGACACCACGGAGCCCAGCTGTGCTCGTTGGCAAGGTGATCAAGGATGGGGCGGGGGCGGGGACCGGGACCGGGACCGGGACCAGGACCGGGACCGGCCGTAGGTTCGGGACACTCGAGCGCCCGCCCCATTGACAGCTTCATCCACCGCCGCTAAAGCCACACGGTGATTGGCTGTTCCGCCCGCCCATCACTGCCCGGCCCGCTCTCCTACTGGCTGATTCTCTTATTTATAACCCGCCCTCAGGAGTTGCCCAATGAGAACGAGGCGCCCATAGCAACGCCCCCTCTTCTTCCTGCCGCTGCCTCCCGCGCGTCTCTCGGGAGTTGTTGTCTCTCCTATGATTGGTCAGATGGCGTGTCGCTCAAGCGCTCATGACCAATTGGAAAAGGGCACTCACGCAGGCTACCTGCGAATCCCTTCGCCCGGTTTCCTTTTCCCATTGGTCGAGAGGCACTGTCCCTCACAGTTCGCCTGGCGCCGATTGGCCGGTGGGCAGGGGCGGCTCTGTGGGCGGTGGCGCTGGTGGGAGAGGCGGAGGCGGAGGCGGAGCCGGCGGTCGCGGCCCCGGGTCCCGCAGCCGGGCTCCCGCCTCACATGGGGCCCCCGCGCCGGCCGCAGCGGCGGGGCGGACCCGCGCCGGGCTGCTGAGGGGCCGCGGCTGCGGGATGCGGCCATGAAAGCCCGCGCCGCCCGCGGGCCCTGCAGGCGCCGCCGCTCAGGTAACGGCCGGCGCGGGGGCGGCGCGGGGCCGGCGCGGGAGGGTCGGCGGCGGGGAGCGGGGCCGCTCCGGCGGAGGGGCTGGCTCCCTTCCGGCGGGGTCTCGCTGCGGCGGCGGAGCGGGGCGCTCCGGGCAGCAGGTGCGCGGCGGGGCCGCGCCAGCCCCGGCGGCGGCAGGTGAGGGGCGGCGGGAAAGCCGCGCTCCGAGCCGGGGTAAAGGTCTGCAGCGCCCGGCGCGGAGCTTTGCCCGGCCAGGATTGTCTTGGAAATGTTCGCTTTGCCAAGAGGTGTAAGGGCTTGGCTCGGGTTTTACTGTTTCAGTGTACCCAGTAAGAATACGTGAATCACGCGTTAATGACAGGCTCGAGTGTTCAAGTGTGTGTGTGCGTGTATGTTTGCTTTGTGGCCTTCAGGTGAGACGTGCTGTGTAAATGTAGGTGGTCACTCTTAATGTTTTATCCCTTGGAGGGTCGAAAGGGTTTTTGCTTCAAGTACGGGGGACTTTCCACTTGTGTGTTCCTGTAAGTGATGCTGTAATAGTTAAAAGCTGCAATTTCGAGAGTAATGAATTGAATTGGAAGAGTACTGCGTTGAATTTTATTTAAACCTTTCTGTTTGCCCCTCTAAAAAAAGCAGCAGCTAACATTTAGGTTGTTTATGAGAAGCCTTTGTGCTTTGACTGATTTTTTTTTTTTTTTTTTAGTAGAGATCAGAGTTCTAGCATATTTTATTGTCTGCAAAATCAACAGACTTACAGTTCCATGGACTTAATTAGGCAGTGGAATTTGCAACCTAAGATAAGATTTTTTAATGAGAAACTCTGACATGCCCTGTGGACTAGTCATAAACCTTTCCATTTAGTCATCATGCTTGGAAATAATTGTTGCATGCCAATAAAAATGTCATTTTCTGATTCTTGCAGTGTTCAGCTGTAGACATGGCTGAGTAATTCCATTGTCCATTTTGGTTTGTGTAAAACCTTCATGCAGAACGAGTAGTTTAAACAGAAGGCAAAGGTGTGTTCCCTATACCTGGTGGCAAGTGTATGCTCTCCTGTGTTTTTTGCTTTGATTTGTTTTGTGGTTTTTCATTAGGATGAACAGCTGGCAGCTGGGACCAAGCGCAAATTAGGGCCTACAGAGTAATCCTTGCTTCAGTTCTTTGTATTTTTGTGGATGGACCGAGTTAGTTCACAAGAGCTGCTCTGGTGGCACAGGCCTCCTGTAACTTAGTTATACCCTCTAATTCCAGATATTTGCTTTTGCCATTGTACTCCTTTATGCAAATGGTTTCACAGACTCATGAAAAAAAAAAAGCAGGGTTGAAGGAGGGTTCTGTTGCTTCTGTGTCTGCTGCAGAAAAGAATGAAGCTTGTGGTTCACTTGCATCATAGGTTCCCTTTCTGTATTTTTCCTGTAGCAGACAACCGTGCATTTGCACAATGGCAGAGCTCTTTACTGTGTCCTTGCAGTGTGGGATCCTGCAAACTGGCACAAAAATAAGAGCTCTTCTAGGTAAGATCAAAAACATTTTGCTCATAATTTTTTCTTAAAGCCTTTTTCCTGCTTATTAGTTCCCTAACATATTAATTTGGAGCTGTGTGTTCATCACTAAGTCCATCTAATAATCAGCAACTGTATCACACCGACTCCATCTGTTGTCTGTTGCCAAGACTTCTTTCTGACTTAGACTGTAAGCTTCTTTTCATATGATCCTGTCACTTTTTGTTAAGTTGAGCACACTGCTGGTAGTGGCTAAACCACTTTCTGGCATGATTGTCCTGTTGGTTGCACTGGAGAAATGTAACAGCTTTTGCAGCTCGGAGTGGAGTTGGTTGAGGTAACTTTGCTTTTGAAGGCTGACCTTGTGTGCTCCAGGTCCACGGATCTCACGCTATGAATTACAAGTTTTCCATTGTGCAGGGAGCTTCAGACTGGTTTGTAAACACCAGTAAACATCAGTTTCTGCAGTACCTTAAGAACAACGGGTTTGGGAAGCCCTGTTCTCACTTCCAAAAGTCATAAATTAGTGAAGACAATGTTACTGTTCCATTTGTGCAGCTGCTACTGCAGTAAACAAGGTACTTGGTGTTTCACTGTAAGGTGCAACCAGTAACACAGCCTTGTGCTTAGGGTAGGCTACAGAAGGTCTTAAATATTTCTGGATATTATACTTCTAGCTGGAAAATACAAATATTGACTGCCTTGTGTGGGAATGCATAAATATAATTTTGTCCAAGAGATGGTAGTCAGGTATGAAATTCAGCCTGTTTACTTTGTCTTCGTCCCTCTTTCAGGCATTCGTGTTCTCTTTCCTTTGCTGTTCTGGATTGTCTCACTGGCTACATTGAAACAGCAAAAGTTGCTTCCAGTTTCATGTGAAACCCTTTGTGCTAAAAGACCTGTCAGCCCTCATTGCAAACCCAGCAGAGAGGCTGGGGGAGAAATTCCTAGATTGAGATGTTACAATACCTGTTGGTATTAGAAGGCTTTGATTCCCTTTCTTTTTGTTAGGCGCTCAGCAAATGTCAGCCTGCTGACACCTGGAAGGCATGAGCAGCTTCTCAGTGTCTCTACTGGGCTCGTTTTGTTAAGCAAACATAATATATAAAAATGATCCATTTGAGGCAGCAGCTGTGTCTTGTACATGATCTACGTGAGTGGTTATTTAACGATGCTCTGTAACCAGGCTGGAGCCTGTCTGCTCTGTGATTCGGGTGACTGAAACCAGGCTAGGAGAGGAATGGATTGTTGCAAGGACCTTAGTAGAGCTTCAGTTTTGTATTGTAATTGCACCCTAGAAAATGCTGGTGATTACACTGTGGGCATAAGGATCAATTAGTTTTCTGTTTGTTTGTGAGTTTTTATTATTCTCCCTCAGTTATATTTACCTTCTAAATATGTGCTAGAAATTATGCCTATGCCTGATGAAAATATTTTTAAACCTACAACCTTGGCCCTGAATCCTGAGCTCTGCAGTAATAGCTGGTCTTTCTTACTCACTTCAAACTTGGCTACAGTCACAAAATAAATGAACTGTTTGTTTCAGCAGAGCCTCTCGTGGAGGTTTGTTTGCATTATAAAACCATGATGCAGTTCAGAAGTCTTCCAGTTTCTGGAACGGTGTAGTAGGGCTAATGCAGGTCTCTTCTGAGGAATGTCAGTCCTAGTTTGCAGGAAGCTTATGCTGTGACAGTACTGGCTAGAGCTGGGAATTATCCTGTACAGGGGAGATGAAATTAAAGCAAAATATCATGTAAGTGAAAATAGAAAATACTGTGATTTTCATGTTCTAATGCAGTGTCGTAATGAAGACTATAAAATGGACCTAAAGACTTGTCCCATAAAGTAGTCTAAAAGATTTCAGGTTCAGGATGTGCTGGGCCAAACATAACCCAAGATCTGGTATTTGTAGCTACCTCATCTGGAAATATTTGCTGTTGTCTTCCTCTCAAGGACAAGAAGCTAAGTTATGGACAAACTGAGGAACTTTCCTCTGTTAGGGGGAGCAGGTGACAGCAGCTGAGAGCAAAATTGTTGAGTGCCTGGTTCTCTTTACTGGTTTGGTTTAAATTCTTGGGTTTCATTTTAAAATATTTTTCCTTGTTTTTATTTGTTTTTCCTCAGGCTAAGGACCTCAGTCAATTCAGTCTTTAGAAAAGTTTATTCTTTACATTTTTTTGAAGCCTTTCTGAAGTTTGCACTGTAGTACAGTGAAGTCTTCTTCCCCATCGAGTTACTATTTTGTAGAGTGACACTTGCCAGCATAATTCCTCTAATTCCTTTATGTTTTTGTAGTGCTGGCTGTTGAAGCTTCATCAGACTACAACTTTAAATAGTTAACTCTTGGCAAATGACTTTTATCAAAGCTTTGGCATCTTGTTCTTCAGAAAACCTTTTCAAATTAATAACATGCTTCTGCCAGATTTATTGCTTTCCAGGCTGAATGTGTAGTGACAGTCTCTGTGTCTAAAAATGGTTGTTGTTATTAGGGCCATCTTTTAGGAAATTGTGAGTTTGACATTTGAGTGCAAGTATGCACATATTTATAAAGATACTGGGGACAGGAAACCTCTTAGTAATGAGTAGAATTTTTTTGGGGAGGATCTTGTTTTATGCTCTGAGGCATAAAAGGGTTGCTGCTGGAGTTCAGGAGCCTTACCCATTTTAAATCTATGAAGTATAAAATGTTAATTACTGGCTAGTATATCCCTGTTTAACACTGATGTTTAGGGTATAACTTGATATGCTGTTGTGGGATTTCCATCTTTAAATAATTGCAGACTCCGGCACTGGTTTTGAAAGGTAACTCTCTAATTAACCCAATTAATGCTAATAATAGTTGTATTTATAGCAATTTCTATGATTAAATAATCAATGCATTCATTCAGTGAAGAAAGTGATCTTAATATAATATTAATATGGATTTTTTTTCCTTCAAGGTGTATTTTGGTAAGCAAAGAAATTTAAATGTAGTAGGGCATGAAATGTTCTGAAATTGTACTTTTTAGAAATTTGAGAAATGGCTGAATAGGACAGATAGGCATTTTGAGAGGTGAATTTCAGAATTACTTTGGTCTTGGCAGAGTGAGGTGCATTTTTCTTGAGTATGGGTGTCAGAAAAATTGTTCTAGAAGCTTTATTAGGAAATTTGTTTTCTAGTGTGTAGAGTCTTTTAACTATCTGTTGAGCACAGTTTAAGAGTTTTAAGCTGAACCTTAATATGAAAAAAACCACCCAACAACCTTTTAGTTGGTTACAGGATTTACAGGATAGTCTTAGATTCTGCTCAGTGCACTTTAATTAACCATACAAGGTAGTAAATTAAAGTACCTCAGACTGGCTTGACAGTCAATTAAACCTTGGTTGATTTCATTGAGAATGTGATCATTAGTGTAATTGGCCAAAATGACAGGAGGCCCACTTGGAATTGTGCCCACTTTAAATTTTCCTCTAATTCTGTGTATGCAATCCTGGGCAAGATAATGGAGCTGTATCCTAATATTTTCCAAGGATTTTGTGTAGCTGTCTGGAAAGGTAAACTCTAGCAGGCAAAAATGAAGAAATGGGTTATTTGGAAATCCAGATGGCAAAACCTTTTGGGGCTTTTTTTTTCTGTGTGTGTGAAGTACAGTGAATTGCTTCTCTCAGTGTGGAATTTGTGTAGAGTTTTGCAAAGCTCACCATGTGATTTCAATCAAAAGGATGTGTATATGTGTGAGGGAGATTTTTTGTTTTGTTAAATAGATGTAGAAACTGTGTTGAGGCCATCTTTTGTTAATGGTATCTGGATACTTAAGAGATTTAGGCTTTTTCTCCTGTTTAATACTGCTCATCTAACTTGGTCTATCTCCTCTAGTTAAAACAACAGCAGTCTTTCCTATTTTAATTTTTTTATCTTGCTTTGTCTGGAACTTCTAATCTTTAGTTTGCTGAGTTGCAGTGTAGATGTTTTCTCACTGGGTTTATTCTGGGCTTCTGCACTTTCAGTGGAGTGGTGATCCTGTAGTACCCTGTGGTACTGGGTTGTCAGGTTGTGCATTTCTGGGGGCAGATGCTTGCCTCCTTCCGTGGCAAGTGACTGATGCATGTGGGTGCTACTCTGATAGAAATAAGTTCTAAAAAATTGTTCCTTCAATTACAGTAGGTTTTCTGGTCAGTCTTCAAAGATAGTATCTTCATATAAAAAAATGAATTGTTAATACCATGGTTTCTTCTGTCTGTTCTCCTTCCATAGGCAGTTCTTTCTTTATCTCCGTAAAAAGTAACCAAAATATAGCTTGCCCTTTTCAGATCAAAAGGAATTATTTAAGCAGGCCTTGGAAATTCCCAGGCATCTTTTCTGTAGCTGAGGAGGTTCTCAGCTACTTTTCTAGGCTATTTTTCAGCTATGTTTCTGGGCTATTTTTCTCCATGGAGGACATGTAACAGCCTTTATCTTCTTGTGGTGCTTCTGTGCCTTTGCCAGACCCTCAAGGCTCCTGAGTCAAGAATACAAGATCACAAACTGGATCCCGATCTCCTGTGTGCCAGTTGGCCACTATAATCTGAAAAGTGCACTAAGATTAGGCATGTGGGAGTCTGCATACAAAAATCTGTAGGAAAACCATGATGTGGGTTTTGATAGAGATTAAATTTTCATAATCATGCCTTGGTAAGAGTCCCTTATACCCACTGACATCCATTTAGAGAGGTGTTAAGATGTTTGAAATAAACACCCTTCTTTTTTGGAGTGGACAACCTCAAATTAATTCCAGACAGTTCAGCAGAGCTTATTTCTGAAAGCAGGGAAGGACTTGACTGTGTGTTTGCCTGATGTGTTGGCACAGAGCATCTCTAAAAGATAGACTGCATGCAAAACATAGCCTGTAATAGCAGCACTGCTATGTTTTCAGAGGGCAGCTGGTGTGCCTCTGAAATGCTTTTCAAATGTACTGTATTGTTCAGGTTCTGTACATCTTTGTACATAGAAGTGTAATTGCCTGCTCTGTGGTTATTTTGCCCACCTTTTAAAAAATCATTTTATTGTTTCCTTCCCTTCCTTCTACTTTTTCATTCACCCTTGGGGAAAAAAAAAAGTATCCTCTTTGTGACTGTTCACTTTGTTCAGGCTTTGTAGGTGCTCACCAAATTGCTGTAAATGACTAGTGAAGTTTGGAATGGATGAATAACCTCCTAAGTCTAAGGTTTAAAGAAAAAAATATAAAATACCTGCATTTTATAATTAAAAATTTAAAATACCTGTCAAGTTTGCCATTCCAAGCTGAATTTGATGGGCTCCAGAGTCATCCTGATTACTTCATCATCCTCTTAAAAAGAGGAAAAAATTATTAGTCCCCCTCCTTTTTTCCTTTTCCTTTTCTCCTACTTGGCAAATGTAACTTTGTTTCCTGTGTTTTCAGTTCAACTGAAATTAATATAGGTTTAAATAATATCTTTGTGGGGAAAATTTGTATGGCAGATTGTTATAAGAATACTTTGTAGCAGGATTGGTCTTTTTAGAAATTTGGGGGCTAGGTGTTCAGTGGGTATAACCTTGTGTTCCTGCCGGTTAGGGAATTGATCTTGGCATGCTCATAAATGGAAGCTTTAAAAACAAGGTTTTGATGCTTCAAGTGAATAATTTTTCTTATGCCAGTTGAAAGTGTTTTAATTTTTTTTTATAGTTGGAGATGCTTTGTTCATGCCTGAAAGTGAAATAGTTTTGCTGTAGCAGTAGGTTGGTCACTGACTACAACTGAAGTGGAATTACATTTTGTGGGTTTCCCCCTGCTCCCTTGCTTGCTGTAAAAAAAGAAAAGGTTGGGGGAAGGGAATGAAAGTTGTTTGTTACCAGCTAAATTTTGAGTTCCGAGCCTGTTTGTCTCAGAGTAGCCAAAGCATAGGATATTTCCATGGATCTAAAGGAAAAGTTCATTAGGTTGCTGTCTTTACTGTTGATGTTGTGTGGTGGTTTGTTTTATTTCTTTGGCTTTTTTGCCCCTGATTGAATAGCTTCATTCTTTTCTTACTCTCTTAAATGGATGTAAGCTTTGTTGGGTTCTATCAAATTTATTAGATATCTTCACAATAATGGTAATCTCAATTTTTTGTATTTTAGGATCCAAGCAGAGTACAGAAGACAGCAAATTACCTAAGATGTGAGAAGTCCTCCTGTAGTGAAATAAAATCTTGTTTTCAAAATGGACCGAAGTAAGCGGAATTCAATAGCAGGATTTCCACCACGCTTGGAGCGCGCTGAAGACTTTGATGGTAGCACTGGAGAAGGGACTGGTTCCCAGCTAGGAAGAGTTTGTACCTCTTCATACAGAGCCCTGATAAGTGCCTTTTCCAGACTTACTCGTCTTGATGATTTCACATGTGAGAAAATTGGCTCTGGTTTCTTCTCTGAGGTGTTCAAGGTGTGTGTTTAGTTTTTTTTACTCTTAATGTTGGTTGCTTCATGTTTGAGAATGTACAAGACTGTCAGGAGAAGTACTTTCCACTGAAGTCAAATAATAGTCCTTGTATTTGCTTCACTCCAAATGAGTGAGTGATGAAGAACTTTCAGGCTTCAAATACTTCTTCAATCACTCTTCTAGCTGGTTTTCTTTTTTTTTTTGTCACTTATAATTTATTTGAGGAGTTGCAGAGCTTTTTGGGAGGAAGAGAAAAAGCTAAAAATTATTGGTTTATTTTTGACCTCTGCCATGTATTTCTGCATTCATGTAGTGTTAAACACTGATGGCTTATTGATTCTCCTATATGTAAGTGTAAATGTCTTTAATTTAGCTGGTTTATTGGTTTTGTGGGATGGTACACATTCCTTTGGTAGTCTTCGCCTCACAAGACTTAGATGCATGTGTTAAGGAGTTCCATACATGGTTGCTGAATTTGGGACCACAGATTTTATTGCACTGAAATTGCAATACAATTAACTACTCTTCTGTTTCCTTTGCTGCTTATGCCACACTCCAATAATGAAAGATTGGTTTGAAGTAAATAATATGAATAAGAAAATCTGATACTTTCAGTGGCTTGCAGCTCTGTATGTGGGATGTAGAAAAGACCTTTTTAAAGCAATTTGTAAATACAGTTTTATAGTGCTGATAATGTTTCTGCTACTCTGACTGTTCTTCTTCTAAGGTTTATTGCAGAGGAACAGGACATTGAGTTGTCTTTCCGGCATTGAAAAAATAGATTCTTTCCTTGTTCTAGTTCCTGACTTCTCATGGAGTTACCCTCCACATAGTTTTCTGGCATTTCACTGAAATGGAAACAATCTTGCAGTATATTATGTCCATTCCATAACAATTCATCTGTTTTTTTTTTTTTTTTAAGTTAAACCAAAAAACTTTTTTATCCAGTTTTATTGCTGTAAAGAGATACCTGCATTAGAAAATTGTTTTTTTTTAATATTGCTTTAATACTTAAAGACATTGAGATTTCCATGTATATATTTCCTCTTGTGTAAAGGTGAGTCACTCCACAGAAGTTTTTCTGTTTAGCTAGATATATGAAATTTTAGTTTTCACTATCACAAGTTTTTAATTCTTTAAAAGGCTAGACATGAAGAACTTTATTCGGGGTGTGTAGGAGACTTGGTGCAGGACATTTCTTTATAAAGCCAGCTTTTGTAACAGTTGAAAACAATGGTTGGTTTGGTGGCTCTTGTTTGGTTGGTTTTTGTCTTATTTTCCTGTTTGGAAAACTTTCTGTAATGCATTTTGTAGCAACTGGTTTTGTGTGGAGACATTTTCTAATGTTAAATGTTTGAAAGTTCTGTATATTATTGAATTCATCATTACAGCTTCTGTGGTGAAGCTGCTGTGCTATATATAAAGGTACCAATAGACTTGGGTCATGTCTAAATAACACACCTCAGTTTACTTGTGCCAATTTCAGAATTCAGGTAGAGGTAAAAAGGTAGCTAAAAGTAAAGATGAATTTCCAGCATTCATAGTAATGGATTAATTTGAGAATTTGTTGCTTGAGAGAAATCCCCGATACCCAGTTTATTTTTATATGCATAAACAAGTCCTCTTAATTCTTTAAAAACCTTTCCCTGCTCTTCTCCTTTGCAGTGAGCTAAAGCAGGAATCCCAAGGTGTTGGATCGAGTTGGTGGCATTCCTGTGAGAGCGATGGTGGTAGTCTGAGTAGCTGGTGTCTGTTTTCACAGAAACAACCACAGTCCTCCTGCAGGCAGAGACTGAGTGATAAACTCTTTTCTTTTGCATCAGTTTCGACCAGAGCTCTGCAGTTCTGGCACGAAGGGGTGAGAATGCATTACAACTTTATCATAGATGCAGTTCCAAACTCATTTAAGCAGGTTTCTGTTCAGCTGCTTTATCAGCCTGACCACCTCTGTCATTAATCCTGCTGTGCTGATGATCAGATTTCATGTGAGAACCTTGATGTGCTTCCAGTAAAGAGAGCCTCGTGGCTTGACACAGTTAAATTTCAGTCTGATCTGCAGGCTCACAGCTAAATGACTGAAGTTGAGAAAAAGCCAGGATAGTTCTAAACTTACTGTATAGGTAATTTTACAAGAGCAATGAAGCCTTCCCTTTAAATGTTCAGAGGTGTCTCAAAACCCACCATGTCTCCAGAGCTTTTTCAATAATGTATTTGTCTATTGTTTTGTATCATACATTGGATTCACTCAAGTGATTTAGCAAAGAATGCTTGGACTATTTTAAGGGCTTGAGATTTTTGTTTTGCTATGTAGCTGACAATTTTTTTCAGTGATTTCTTCCCCTCTATCCTTTTCTGTGGAAGCTTCTTTTAAAATAGTCTATTGTGGTGGATAGAAGTTGCCTTCTCTTAACTTTTAAATAAGAGTATGTTACAGGTCAGATGTGTATGTTCATGGTCATATATGCTATGAATGATCTTTTAACATTTCTAGTATGCCTTTATTCACAAAGATATTAAAATCTGTGGCTTATTCAGACTACTAAACTAGTGTTTTGATTTTGTTAGCCATCACTATAACACTTCAAATTCATGTTCACCTGAAATATGTAATGGAAACTAGTTTAGAAAAACTGAACTTTGTCAAAACATCAGCAGTCTAGTTTGAAGCAGCTGACTGACTAGTGCCTGTTCCAAATTTCAATGGCAAGTGCAGCACCCTGACGTTTGCTTTTAAGATTAAGCTGGGCAGACACTGTTTGTATAAATGAACAGCCATGATCCCAAACCCATAAACTGTTGGGAAAACCATTATACTGAAATGAAGTATTACATTAGGAAATAGTTACTATTAATTATAAAATGTGTGTTTTGGAACAGCAGTCAAACTAAAATCCAGGATGATCTATTCACATTTACCTTCAAGTTCAGTACTAAGAATTCAAATTGCTGTGAATTTCCTTCAGGTGTTCTTTTTGTCTGTGCATTCTGTAGCTGAACTTTTGAGAGAGACTGGAAATACTTGGACATTCCAGTGTTAAAAATGGACTTTTTGCAGTTTATTATTTGTGTGCACATGAAAAAAGGAGTCATTGATCTAATACAGAATTATACAAAGCCAAGTATAAATACAAAGAGAGGGCATCATACTTTTGGATGTCTTAACAAGATGGGTGGTGGTTGCAAAAGGATCAGTATCCCCAAGGTGTTTGTGCTGTATGTGCTTATACTGTGAGGCCTCCTATTTGAATACCCTGGAGTGATGGTCCCAAATTCATTAATTAGTTGTCAGTCTTTATTTCAGTGGTCAAATTAACTTTCCTTGACTTTCTGAAGTGCTGACTGATCAAGAAAGGTGTGCCTGTCCAAATACGTACCTTGTACCTGAGGCTAGGATCCTGTTTCTAGTATTTATTTAATGCCTTCAGGGTGTTTAGAGATAAGCAGCATCCAACTGTCTAATGTGAAAGGAGAAACGAGCCTGGAGTTGTGCTCACAGGTATTGTGAAGAACACATATATAATCCTTTTTATCAAGTACTTGTCATGCACTTAGGATAAAACTGGTAGTTCTGTCACCTCTTAACATACAAATAATAAGTGATACTACATAGTGTCATTTGTGATATTGTGTGTCATGGCCACATTGTCATGGTGGTGGGCTTGATCTCTGGAACATCTTGTTGTAGGCTGTGGGAGGTTTAAGAGATATTACTGACATGGCTTTCCCAAAGTGACTCAATGGGAAGTTTTCTTTTTTTTTGTACTTTATGACTTCATTACCATTCAGTATAACATTTTTCTCTGTTTGTAATTTTGCAGGTTTTGAGGAGTCAAGTGCAGAAATGTTTAATGTCACTTTCTTCTGTTGCCTCTGACAGGGCTTAACTAGAATAACAGTGCAGAGTAGGAACAGAACAGCAGAGTAAGTGAGGGATTAAGTAATGAGATTTCAGACTGTAAGAGGTCTCTTGACTAAAAAAAAGAGTATCTGTCTTGGTGGCATGAATATCTCTATCATGTTATACTTTGCCTGTAACGTCTCATAGTTTAACTCTGTGCCTAAAAATAAAGGCATTATGAAGTTCTCAAACAGTTAAGCCTTGGAAGAGTTACTGGGTCATCTACACACACTGCCACATTACCTAAGTTCTTTGAATTTTACCAGCAACTGGAACTGGTATATAGAGCATATATTGACACTACATATACAGCATATAGCAAAGGTATACCTCCCTTGCTGATTTTTAAAATTCAGTTCTGAAGATCTCAAAGACAAAACCATGTCCTGGTTTTCTCAACAATAGTATATAAAAACCATCCTTCAGCTTTGTGTCACACTCTTATAATGCGTGTCACTTTTTGCTGTCATGGCACATTAATACCTTATATTTAATGGTACTAATTAATTAGTACCTCCTGTTCTCTAGCCTTCAATCCTTGTTTGCAATGAAGGTTTTATTTGGGTATGTTGATTTTTGCTCAGATTTAAGATATGAGGCAGCTTTCACTAGTTAGTGAAATAACATGAACAGGGTGATGGTCCAAACTGAAAAGTTTCAGATTGGCTGAGTGGCAGCTTCTGTCAGAAGGAAGGCAAAGCAGAGACCTCGCTTGGCTCCTCGGGAAGCTGCCTGGGAGACTCCCCTGTCTTACCCTGCTTTGTAGTGTCCAAGTGTATCTTCAGCTGTGCCTGGCAAGTCTGTAATCTGGTTGTTGTCAGTTGTGGCGTGGAGTCAGATGCCTTACAGAAGTCTCTGTATATCACGATTGCAAAATAGGTATACATTTTGCTTAATCAATCTTAATACCTAAATTGAAAATTAATGTAAATCTAGGCAGTGATGTTATGAGAATTAGTACAGTATCCTTAGCTAAGTCAGGCATAAATATTTCTGCTCTGTTCTTGGCAGCTACTTTTGGCTTGTCCTTTAAACTTCCATCATAAAAGAGTCTACAACCTCCTTTGGTGTATCCAGGCTATAATTTATTATTTTTAAATGATCCTTTTATAGATAGAACCTCCCAGTTTGAGTTGTTTCTACAGCTGGTCCTTCCTATTTGCTTATTGACTCTACTAGCAACTCATTACTGACAGAGGTTTCCATTTTCCTGTGGCATTTAGTCAGAAGAGTAACATGTCTGTGAGTGTGTGGAAGGAGGGAAGCAGATATTTGAGTAGTTATAAAAATGAGCATGCAAGGAAGGGAATGCTAGTTCATATTAAAAGGAGAATATGACTACAAAAAGGACGTGGAAAAAGTATGGAAAAAAAGGCAAGGGACCTGCTGCTTGGTTTTCAGCCCAAGCTCAGCAAAATCCCACTGCAGAAGGTGTTGGAAACAGTGTCAGAATTTGCAGACAACTTTTTCCTGGACTGGAATCTTTATTAACTTGGGTTTTATCAGATGAACAGTCACTGCAATATTTGAACTGTCAAAGTGTTTTAAATCTAAATGTGAGTCTGTGCATTATTGCTGATCTGTGCAGGATGGCCCTTCACCTAGTTGGGCTGGAAGGGGAGAAGCTCCTGGAAAAGGGATGGTGCAAGTTTATTGAGGAATTGGGAAAACATCTGGAAGAATTGCTTTCCGTCATCGATAAATGTTTTCCTCATGCCTTTATCTACAGTCATTGTCGCTTTGTGTTAAGGAACAAAATAGTAACGCTGTCAATTTAGAAATTTGAAACACGACAAACATCTTTCTGCATAACATGTAGATTTTCTGGTATTCAGGTTAAAAGTACTCAGAGCAGCACTGATAATGTAACATTTCTCTAGAAATACTGAATCTGTCTCATACTTTTTCTTTGCCCTTATGGCTTCAGTTTGAAAGTTCTCTCACTTTGTCATGTGTTGTTTTGAGCATTTGGTGAAAGGTTTGTACTGGGAAAGGATCTTAGGCCTCTGGAATTAGCAGCCTGATCAGAGGCCTAAGTGTGTCTGAACACCTAAGTGTTTTTCAAAAACTTTGTAAACATGAGATCACACAGTATCCATGATATTTGTGATACTATTTGATAGGCTTAAAATATACTTAATTTTAATTCATCTATTAAGCATTCATTTTCAAGTTTTAGGCTTTAAATACTTTTTCAACATTGGATATTTGACTTCAGAAAGTTGGAGAATACAAGTTGTTAATTTGGTGTTAACACTTGAGGACAAAGAAACAATAAAACTTGGTTTAATAACTGGAGACGTGATTCAATGGATGACTTCAGTCTTAATGTGTTTGCTGTATAAAAGTTGTCATTACAGTGCATAAACAGACTTAAAATAAGGAAATAGTTATTTGAAGGTGCTCTTCAGTGTGATGAAAAAGGCATGATAAAGCCCAATGGCTAAAAGCTGTAATAGGAATTGAACTTATTTTAAAAAACACCTTACCAACCAAAATTTATTTTTGGTTGCTTTATGAATGATATTTGTGGCTTTTTTTTTTTTTAAGAATGTTCTTGATTAAGTTTGGTAAGGTGTTGAGGAAGTTACAGCTTTCAACAGTATAATACCACCAATTTTGGAAAGTCATGGTCTAGACAATAGGATTTTTTTTAAACTGGTATGTGTTTTTTTCCTCTTGATACTTCTGTAGCTACATTGGGTGAAATTAAATACTTCAAGGTCTGCTTATGATAAGTGGTGGCAGAAGCCATCTTTTTAGGGTGGAAAAGGAGTAGGGAATGAATATGTGGTTTATCCTATGTTTTGGTTTTGCAGACATAATATTTAATCTTTTAGGCATGGGGAATATGCTGTGACTGAAAAGTGACACCCATTTGACCAAGGCTTATCTTCCCTCACTCAGGTGTAGAGCCATTGTTCTTGTCCCTGCCCTCCCTGTGTGATATGATGCCAGTTAGAAAAACAGACAGCATCTCTTCTTGTCCATGTATACCTTTTGGCCTAGTTTTTTTATAGGATTGAATTTTAAGCTGGAAATCTTTTTCATTTTGACTAGAGAAGGAAACTCACCTTGCTCAAGGTGACAGAAGTAAGGTATTGGAGGCTAAAGGTCTCTCCTGTGAAGTTAGGATGTTAAAACAAGCTACTAATTGGTTGAGAATACAGTCACTGTATTATGTAATCTAGCCAAGGAGATTAGTATAACTCTGAAACTTGACTTCATACTCTGTGGTTTTATTAGAGAGGTGATTTAAATCTGTTTCTTTCTATTGTGGTTCTTGTCTGGAGTAGGAAGAAGTGCCATTGTGGAACTGAGGCATAAATGCAGAATCCAACTGCTAAGATGATTTGTATGGTAACCACTTAACCAGACAGTTGTCTTCCTCTTGCTAATTTTTTTTTTTTTTTTTTTTTTTTTTTTTTTTTCCTTTGCTATGGAGGTGCCAAGCTACTGTCATCCTAGTCCTTGTCACTTAATTAGCAAATGCTTTTATAGGGCATAGGCCACAGGGAGAAGTAGTAATAAATAGGCTGCACTCCAACAGATCATTAATATAGGAATTAAAAATCTCATCTGTCTTTATGGATTGCACCATTGGGGCAAAATACTCACTTCCTCCCCACTTAGCAATTCTGAATTTTAATGACATTTGCATGTATCTAAAGTGTAGAGCACTCTTACTTTTAGCAGAATTGAAAATGCTTTGAAATACAAGGTAGAATGGAGGGTTAACTCATATTTGCTATCTGAAACAAGTTCTGGTTCTTATTAATTTATTTTCTGGGTAGAAGTCTTAAGATGTGCATGTTATAATCATCTTAAAACATCAGCTGAGGAAACACTGGGATTGAAGGAGAACCAGGAAGCAGATTTAATGAAAGCCTTGTCTTTTGTAGTGGTGTTGAAATATTTTAAGAAAATTTCCAAAAGTATACTTCCATAATGCTTCTTCCTACAGTCCTGTTTGGCATCACTACCATCAAGTCTAGAACTCTACTGAGTAATAAGAATTAAAACAGGGTGAAACAGTTCTTACACTGTGTTTCACTTTCTCAGGTTGGGTCAGATAGCTTCTCTGTTGAAGAAAGAAATATTTAGAAAATATGATAGAACTATCCTGAAATGAACAATTTGTTTGAAGACTAAAAAGCCAGAATAAAAATCACTGAAACAAACTTGATGTTAAACAATACCCAGTAAAAAACAAACAAACGAAAAAGCATAGTTTAATGTAAAGTTGTCCATTTTGTAATGTATTTTTCATCTGTTTGAAAACCTGGCCTCTCCTCAGCCTTGCTGAAGAGCTGATACATGGAATGTCCGAGGTAAGTCTTTGTTGTCCTCACAAATAGAAAGAACGCTCACAAATTCTGTCAATGGTAAGAAAGACACTGATACTATAACAAGTACCTTGCAATAGGAGATAACCCCCATTTGGATTTTGTGTTTAGTACAGTGACTGCTGTAGTTCAGAGTCCTTTGGGCCTTTGATTTTCTTCTGTTGGAAAAGTGCCAATCTGAGTATCATTGTGCAGTTTTCCCAGGGCAAAACAGGTGGCAAGATGCCCTTGGCCCTGAAATGTTTGTGTGCTTTTTTGTCTTGTTTTCCATAATAATTTCTCAAGCATGGTTAAATGAGATCTGTTTAGTTTTCTCTTCTGGATGGAGATGTGCTGGGTTGGCAGCTCTGGGATTTTCTGTTTTGCCAGCTGGCAAACATGCACATTTGTGTAAGCTCATTCATAGCTGATACTGAGAGACAGGTGCTGATTTACTGTTCTTCAAATAACTGTGCTGGCATATGTCCAGTATTAACATGACTGCACCTAGAGAACAAGAGTGCATCACTTAAAAGCTTTGTGAGACATCTCTGAGGCACCTCTCTGGACTCTTATTTACTGGGATTAGCAGCAGGGAACAGTTAAATATATTTCAGTGACGGATTTCACTGCCTTTGCCTGTGGAGTATCTGTGTTGTTAATGCATACAAATGCTTATGTGTTATTGCCTAATATGAAATGTAAAAATGAGAACTGCAAATTGCTACTGGTGGCACTAACAAAATAGACATGCTTAATAGCCTCAGATTCATAGGGAATACTTCTCCATAGCTCCTTAGCAGCCATTGGAAGTGGTTAGAGAAAGGAGTTCCTAAGCCTGTATGACAGGACTTCTTTTTATCTTTCCTTCTGCAGTTGTTGGTATTCTGTATGCAATCCAAAACTTGTTCCCAATAGGTACTGAGGCCGTATCCAAACTATAGGAACAACTTCTCCTGTTTATGCTCTGGGGTGGCTGCAGGGCCCTTTGCACTGGTGTCAGCTCTGCAAGGTGGGGGCCCTCTGTTTGATGGCCTGGTGGCATTAGGGGCTCTGAAACATCCCTGGAGTGATCAATGCCGAGACAGCGTTGCTTTGTTAACTAATCCGGAGCTGACAGTGTGTCTCACACTGACTCACTGCTGCTGCTTTGTTCACATGAGCTGCCTGCAGTTAAGTCCTGCAAATCCAATTCCTGTGCTTCCTAGCTTTTACAGGCCGTGAGGAGACATAAGAAATTGCATGGCATATTTAATTAGCTACTTGTATAAGAACCTTGCTCTAAACAAGAGCAGTTCATGAAGACTTAAATAAAAAGAAATTACCTCAAAAATTTTTTTTATTTTGGCTGTAACCTGAATGTTATTAACTGTATCAATTTATAAAAGCTGAGGTATCTTCAAGTAAGCAAAATGTGGCTTCTTCATGCTCCCTGCTCTCTTTTTGTGGTTGTGATCAAGTTCTAAGTGCTGTGATTATAATAGCAATAGTTGTATGTCCGTGGGCTCTGTTCTGAAAAGTGAGAAAGACTTCCTGGACTCATGCATGGCAATGCTTATTTGAAAGATTTATAAAGGAAATCTAAGGAAAATATTTCTGCCCCAAACAGAACTTTCTGTCAAGGCTCCCATATAGTCTTGAAAAGAAACCCCACAAATGTGTTTGAATACCAATGATAAGATTATTGGTGTAGTGGGGGGGCTGTGTCCTCACTGCCAAACTGTTCATATACTGTAGAAGTTAGAAGATACAATTTCTGTGTCAGGAAAACTCAGTCCAAAGTATTGATTTCTTCAGAAACATCTGCAGATTATGTAAGTGTCATTATCTTTTATACAGGCTAAAGTCATAGTAACATGGAAAATATTTAACCATAAGTATTAAAAAGTAAATGAGAAAATAGGAACACAGATACAGTATCTGATTATGTATTATCCTTGGATGTTACAGTAGTCATTTGCAGATGTCAATCTTCCAGTCTTCTGGCAGGTAGATAATATCACCTCAGTTTTATAGACCAGTTAGGTAACAAAAGAAAGGGAGTAGCATGCTCAGGGCTGCCTAGTGAGCTGAGGATAGATAACACTGAAAATTAGGAATAAGCTCTCATTTATGAACTTCAAACTCATTATTTCTTTTTCTTTCCTGACTATAATATTACTCGGGTATCAAGTACATGGCTGAGCTGTTTACTGAGGTTGAGGTAAAACAGTGCTTACCCAGCGTCCTTGTTCCATGTCCTGGATTGCAGAGGAAAGTTTATATGGTTACATTCTGCTGAACTGGCTACAAAATCAGTCAACTTCCCCACCCTGGGCTGTGCCTGTTTATTTCTCATCTCAATAGTCCTCTGATGAATTTGTGCTTTCTCTCTAAATAAGACTGTAGTCTCTTTCTGCCTTTATGGCTTGATCGAGATCAAGTTAATGGCAGAAGCAGAGATATGTGCACAGATTCATATCAATAAATGGTTTGTTTAAAATAAAAGGGTGCTCTATTTTGGGCCCTGGTTCTAGATTACAGTGGGCAATGAAGAAAAACAAAATACAAAAGAAATATTTAGGTTTTTTTGGAAGACAAGTGGATTTATAAAGTATCAGTGGTACTGCTGTATTACTGATTAGAAATCCACTTTAGTTTGGAAAAAAAATTGGATCATTCGACTGTATGTGTGGAATATTCTCTAGTAATTGAACATATTTCTTTGCTGAATTGGTGGTGCTAGAAGTTACTAAAGTTATCAAATTAGGACATTTGTTTGACTAACACTGAGCTTTTGTACTAAAGGCAAAATGGTGAAGTCTCCAGCTTTTTTCCGTGTATTTCTCTCAATTCTTTTTAGTATTAGAAATTAGTAGAGTCACAATTACTACCAGACTTTTGAAAGGTTTTGGGGTTTATTTTGTGCCTAGTTTCTGTAGATCTTCTGAACCTGTGCTACAGCTCTTGTAACACATGCTGACTAGTTTTGTTTGGCAGAGTTTTGTTACATTTGGCATGTCTCTCTTCTTGCTGCAAGAAGTTGTAGTATAGTGACATTCTGTATTACTACTTGAAAACAGCCACAACCCTTCTGACTCTCTGGAATCAACATAGCAGCTTAGTATTATCTGGACTGGTGTATTTCTTTCAGCTTCTATTTGTCATTATAAATTTTCCTAATGGTAAGAAATTTTTTATTTGATATAGGCATCACTGCTATGAGTATGTGTATCTGACAGTAGGTACATTTTAATGTTACGAAAAACATTTCAGATTACAGGCTTATAAGTGCTGTGATCTGAGCTGAAGAACAGGTTTATCTTTGCTGAAGGGAACTTTTTTCAATCAACCATAGAGTTAAGGCATCCTTCTTACACATTCATCCTCAAGGCATGAATATGTCCTTGTAAGTGTGATGGCTTGATGGTGAGACTTGGATAAAATACAGCTGACCCTATGTTTTTTAAATTTTTCTTCTGCTGTCACAGCAAGGAAGTAGTCTGTGTTTGAGAGAAGTTTTGTATCAGATCCAAATTGCTGGTCTGCTTCCCTGTGAAAGACTTTTTTCCTATCATTTGGTAGATACTCTTATGATGAAGCATTTTCACTCTAGCAGTGATTTCTTCTATCATCTCACGTACCTCACAAGCTTTATTGTTAACTCAGTCAATCAAAATTAAACTGTGTAAAACATTTAGTGCAAATGGCCTAGAATGGTAGCTAAGGGAATGTCTTCATCTCTTGTCATCAAAGAGAAAATTCTTGTAAATCAAATGAAGACAAACTCAAGGAAGGTCAAATATTTGGACCAGAGTGGACTGCTTTTATGATGGTGCTTTGGATGGCAGCAAAGGTGAAGGTGAAATGGCCAGATGAAGACTCAAGGTGTGTAAAAGAATGAACAAAAATTGGTGTGTGTGCTAGAGCAGCAACATGATTTTATGGAGTAGGCTGTATAAGTAAAGATCTGTAAATGTATTTAAGCAGTGTGGCTGGATGCCAGAAGGAGGGGAGGGTAAGGAAAAACTGGAAAGCAGTTAAGTTTTTGAAGAGAACTGTGACAAAATACTTCCAGCTATATAATGATGATTTGGAAAATAATGAAAATGCAATGAAAAACTAGGAGCACAGCTGAAAGCTGTGTTGGCAGATTTACAATATCAGCATCAGGAAATGTTCTTCAGATGTTTATTCCAGGGCCACCTGGAAAGGTACAGTGAATATAGATCAAAAAGGCCTTGTGAAAGATGAAATCAGGCTAGATTTCAGCTATTGCTTAAAATATATCTGCCCTTTAGTCCAGCAGAAAGTGGAAGTAATATAAATGTTTGGATTTTCAGAGAACCCTGATAGACGTATATGATGTAATAGATAAACAATAATCTAAATTATATTTAATTTTTTTAACAATAAAGAACTTTACAACTAAGCAGCAGGCTGAACATTAAACCCAACAATTTTTGCATGATAATTCTCATGAACTTTATATAGTGACTACTTCTCTGGAATGTGAGCCGTGCTGAATCACAATTATGAGATTTCCTTTAAATACATCACTATTTCTTTACCTGTATCTATGACTTCCTCTACTTCCCACTTTCTCTTGAAGAAAGGGTTAAGGATCAGAACATGATCTGATGTGTGTAGAACCACCCAGGTAACCAGGGCCAGGTCAAAGTCCTAAGTACTTTGATCTTAGAAGAATCAGAGTGCAAAAGGACAGTTTAACTGCCTGTCAGCAATAAAACAGGGAGGCAATATCTGGTTACTGTGACCTTGGAGATGGAGTCACACACATAGGTAAGCAGACTGAGAAGCTGGAAGTGTGTGCAAAGCAGCTGTAGGATTGTCAGAATGTTTCTAAGCAGAGACACCATGATCCCGACATTGCTGAAAGAGTATTTGGTCTGATATGCAAGGGGCCATAATTAATAATAATGTCATTAAAAACTTCACAGCAGTCTGCAAGTTGCACCAGGGAGAGGTTTGAATTGCATGAGTGAATCCCTGTTTATGTTGAGTATACAGGCATATGCCTGAGGCAAACTGCTGTGTAAACAAATGTTAAATTGGATCAGCAGTATTGCCAAAATATTTGCTCATTTTCTTTCTGTAGTCAGGTGGTTGAAACATCTCTTCCATGTTTTTGTGGCATAGAGGTGGCCTGAGAGGAGAAGAAGGATTAAAATGAAATAGTTTTGCAGGGCTTTGGCAAGGCATGCCAGGATAGACACAAATTTTGTCTAGGGTATGACTGATGGGTAAGTAGGGACAGAGGACAGAGCTGACAGCTCCTTCCATGTTGATGATTCCGAGTTTGATGAGACCTTAAAGACAGAACCTGTCGGTTCCTTGTTGTCAATTCGTTCTTGCCATAGAAATGCTATTTGCCAGTTGTGCTTCAGAGAAGAGAACATGGTTAGTCTTTGGTGTATTCCAAGTGATTAGCATTGTGTTCCATAATTTATAAACTGATAGTTGGTTTTATTAATAATGTTGAGTATTGTCCTCTTGAGAAAGATGCCCTCTTACCTCCCATTCTGCTTCTTCCTCCTTGCTTAAAAGATAACTAGCAAGAGAGGAAGAGTCCTTTTTTCCCCCCTCTTCTTTGGTTTGATTAGGAATTTTGCTGTTCTGTCAGATCTTGGAGGAATACATCCTCCAAAATCAGAAGAATATATGGAACTTCAAATAATATTGCTGGTGTTACCTTACAGTGTCCCTTTAAGTGAAACAGAGCATAGTGCAATATTGGGTACTATTTAGAGGCCAGGTAATTGGACAGATTGTTCTGCTCTATGTGTAAGAAACTTGAGAAATTTCTAAGCATGGGAAAAGTGATTTTATAAAACAAACGAAAGGAAAGTCTACTGACCTTCCACCAAATCTTGTTCAATCTGTTAAGACTCGAAAGACTGCAGGATAGCCTAAAACAGAGGATGAAAAGTTTTGTCTTTGCAAAAGCAGCTCACTTTTCTCTGGATGTGCAGTTTGTGCTGTGGACAGTCAGACCTTTGAGAAGCAGTTGTTGGTCACTTCTTGTTGCATATCTGACCTGAATATCCAAGAAGCATGCAGGACACAGTGACCCAAAAAGTTGCCCACCTTCTTTTCTGAGGTTTCCTTAGCTTAAGAAAAGCAGTCTGAACAAGGAAAAAGGTTCTATGATAAATTCTACTTTTACCTCAGAGTTGAGGTGAAAGAGCAGGAAATTTTGGCATGAAACTGTGTGAATTATAGAAATAGGCAAGAAATTAAGAGGTAGCTGGCAGAGTTAATGAGAAGGCAAATACTGTTTAAGACCACATTCCATCTGAGTTCCTGATCACCTGCTACCTGTATTCATTCCCTTTTGGCACACCTTGAAGCTTCTGTGCTAGTGGAAAGCTCATTTCTGAGGAGATTCTGTTGAGAGCATCTCTGACTGTGGAAATTAAGTTATTTCAAATCCTTTTCTGTTCCCTGAAATCCCCAAATTACTCCATCACAACACCCAAGATTCCTAACCTTGGTCTCGGAGGAATTTAGCTGCTGCTGTGTATAGGTTCAAAGCATAGTCCTTTTAGATTTTTTTTTTAAATTTACATTGTTGAAGTTTTCTAAGTCTATGAAAACACTTTTAACTTTTCCCTCTCACTCAAGGTATTACTTCTAGTAAAACTAAGATATAACTAAAATATATTTTAAAAGTCTCTGCTCTGTGTAGACATTGATCTGTCCAAGTTAGCTTGTTCATTCAAATTGGCGGGGTAAAATTAAAAATTAATGAAAGTACACAACTGACATAAGAAACCTGACAAGTAACAATAAACCTCATCAACTTAACATGCAATCATCCTGCTTAAAACCAATAAGCATGCCAAACAGGCAAGACAGGTTGTGTTGAGAATGACTCTAGATTATCTTGTTGTAATGCACTAAAGTTGTAGTTTGACCAGTTTTATTTTAAAACCAATATTACCACAGAGAGGAGGAGTCCCATGCTTGTGAACTTGCTGTTGGTTTCTGCTCAGTGCTGGTTTCTATATCCTTCTCCACCCCCTTTCCCTGATCCTTCTTGTGCTGGGATTACTGGGTGACTGTAGGTGAGGCATTTGAGGAGCTCATGTACATAAGCGGGGAGAAGCAGGAGGAAAAGCATCTGAGGACTATTTTTCTACTCAGTGCCTCGATGTTGTTTACCATACTCACCTGGGATGTTTCCAGTGCTATCCTATACTTGAAACTAGGACGGGAAGAGGCAACTTAGAAGTGTTAAACCACACACCTGAAACATGACACCCTCTCCTCCCCCATACATCCCTGCCCTGAATCCGTGGGCTTTGTGTCTAGGTGAGAATGTTTAGCTGAAACATGCCCCTTCTTCTTGCAGATAGTGGTGTGCAAATGAAAGTTGAAAATAGGTATCACTTGCTGCCTCAGAACTGCCAGGAAGGGAGCCTTACCTTCAAAACCCATACCCCATTTTCTTCTTGCATTGTCTTATCATGGATTCAGTTTTTCTTTCTGTAATTAACATATCACAGCTAAAGAAGCCTCTTACTGGAGAAGATGAACAGTCTTCTGAAATAAAAGCAGACAGGCTGCTGTTGTTTAAAATGTAGGTAGTTTGTATGTACCTAAGTCATAATGTTGATTTCAGTTTTAAATTAGAAAGCTGATGAGTCTTAAATTCCTGGAATACAGACCTTCCGAAGCTAATCTCCATAAACATGAATGAATTTGCCATGGGGTTAATTCAGGGTTTTGAGAAATGCATGTTTTCTATTTACGAGCTGCAGGTACTGATGTATGAAGAAAATGGGAACGTAATTTCCATGAATGCTACCAGTATTTGTGTGGGAATGTCCAACTGCAAGGAAATTCAAAGGCTTGGCAAGCCTTTCACTATTGTGACAGCTCCTTTCTAATAGTAGCACACATCTACATAACATTTGACAGACGGGCTAGTTTGAGTACCAAGTTAGAAATGGCCACAGCCCTGCATTCCTGGCTGGGCAAAGTCATGCTGAACGAGGTGCTGGTTGCCAGAGAAATCTTTTTTCCTCCTGACACTGTACAGCCACTACTGACACCGTGGGTGAGGTGTTCTCCTGTGCAGGAACCTCTCTGCTTTGCAGCAGGGGTTGGTAGGAATGCTTTCAGTCTCCTGGATGTGGAAGCTGGATCATAGTCTATTTTCAGAAGTAAACAATGAGCATCTCCAAAATCTGCCCTGTAGCTGTAAGCAACAGGTCTTGTATAACACGTTCTGTGAACAATGACAGCAACCACTGCAGGGGGAAAAAAGGATATGGGTGGAATCAAAATAAGTTTCATAGGTCTTCAGTGAGAAGCTTTTTCTTTGTGTACAAAACAGATGGCTTCTTCACTTGTATTAAGAAGCTGATAGTTGGGTTTTTTTCAACTTCTCAAGCTTTCTGTCATGAGTTGCAAGAGAAGAGCAAAATGCCATTTCACATTTGCATAGTATGCTTATAGAAAGTCATGTCTATGATAAAGATGCAGAAATTGGTGTATGGATCACTTTTGTCATGAAGGATTTCTACATTGCACTAAAACAATACTGTTTCTTCAGTCTCGTTTCATATTCTTACCATTTTTTGCTTCTATCCAATAGGTAAGGCACAGAACTTCAGACCAAGTAATGGCTTTGAAGATGAACACACTGAACAGCAACAGAGCAAACATGCTGAAAGAGGTTCAGCTTATGAATAGACTCTCACATCCAAACATCTTAAGGTACACTGGCTTTTTTCTGAGTCATATAGAGATAGGTTGTCTTTAGTAGGGCTCTCTTCTTTCCAAGTTTAATTTAGCTTTTTTTGTTGTTGTTGTAGGTTTATCTGTTCTGAATGTGTTAGGATGAATAGCTAATTTAATAGATGAATGGGAAGATGAAAAGAATTAAGAGAAAAGAACCCAGATATGGACAAAATTTTGGTATCTGGAGTTGCCAGTAATGAGTAACTTAGGTCAGCAAAAAGAAATGCTCCCGTTTTAAATTTCTGATGAATCAATAAAGTGATATGAAGAGTGAAGTTTGGCTTCTTTTTGTGAATTTAAGTTATTGCAAGTTTAACACCATTCAACTAACTCATGGTTACTAATTTTAAAATTAAACAATGCAAAATGCCATAGCTGTTTCTTATTCTTAGGTCTGCTTCTTAGTTTTTAGGGTTTTCTTATTGCAGTATTGCAAGGCGGGATAAGAAGGACTGAAGAAAAGAAGCTAGAGTTGAACTAATCTAATTTATATGCTCCTGGAAGGAAAAGGGTATTTTTGCTTTGCATTAGATTACTGCGTGCAAATCCAGAATGTTCCAATGCGTATCTTGTTATTTCTTGAACCACTTTAGTCTTGGTTTCCCTTCTATGGTGATGTGACAAGCAATTAACATAATTGGTTGAAGCCATAACATTATGAAATTTAAAGATGTGATGACAGTGCACCAAATGACCAGTTCTCCTAAGCTGCTGTTGCACACCTGGGATTGATTTCTGATCTCAGCCTCTTTTTGAAAAGTTTTGGAGACACAGTGAACTCTGTTACTTAATTTCCTTTTCTTCACCATTCTGTTACATAGTTCAGACCTAATACTGACTCCTAAAATCCTTTATAACCGATTTTTCTGATCCTTGAAATCCTATCTCAGTTGTCAGCAACTGATTTGTATCAATATTACCCTGTGTTTTTCTCAGTATTTATGAGGACACGTGTCGGAAGCATTTGAAATATTTGTAAGGAGCATTACTTCATGTCTGTTTTCCATTATTCTTTTTCTTAAAACCTCAAAAACATGCGAATTTAAAGAATTCTTACTCATAGTAAACTGTGTTTGTTTTGTCATAATACACTTACTCAAGTTGTTTAGTAATCTTTCCCTAAATGCAATTCCTCGTCTGTTTTTGTTCTGCTCCAGGGTGAGGTGCACTCCAAGAAACTCTTCCTTCTGTTTACTTGTTGTTATTTTTTAAAAATTAAATTGGATCATGTGTCTGGTTATTTGGATTTCAGGATCATTAACTGTGTCTTATATTTATTCCCCACATTTTTCCTTCATTTCCTGTTTTCTGAATCCTTTGATAAGCAGCGTATGACCCTGGGACTGATAAAGCTGCTTTTTAAATAAAGTTTGTGAAAGAGTAACTTTCCAAAGTAATATTGGCATTGTCAGAATCATCAACTCAGTACACTTCATCAGTTTACCAACTTTGGTTGGTAAATCTTATTAAAAAAAAAATGTAGCTCTACAGCTCTGTTCAAAATCAAGAATTTAATTTGGGTTGGGATGAGGGAAAGTAGGAAGGGAATATATTGAAAGGCCAAAAGCATTCAGTTTTACCTAAATATAACCCTGCCCCCTCTTGAATGGAATTACAGAGGTGTTGCTGAGAACAAAAATTGTGCTCAGTCCTAATTAATTGCTGAAATTTAGGTGTCTTGTGAAGTAAAAGAGATCATGTTTGTGATGTACTGGTCTCCTCTGGCCTTAGAGCCTATGAATAATTTGAAGTCAGCAGTGTTACACAGATGGTCCTGAAGGAAGAACAATAAAGTATTGATTTATTATGAAGCAGAAAAGGAATTTCATTTGTTCTTCGTTATTACCCAAGATTGGCAGAGAAATATTTCTCTTTTTGTGCTCAAGAAAGCAGGTATGAGTGAATATATCAGAAAGAAATTACTTAAATAGAAATGGTCTATCTTTGCACAGGTTGTTTAGAAGAATAAACTGCATTTGATTTGTGAATTGCTTGATTTGAGGCCTCTTCAAAAAGAGCAGGCTCTCTGGTAAAATACTGCCTTTTTCTTATCTGTTAGGTAAGTCCCCTTGCAACAGGGAGCAGAGTTATTCCTACAGGAAATGCAAACAAGAAAACAATATTTAGTTTTGGTTGTTTCTTTTACTGAATACACAGTAAAAACTACTACTTTTCTGTGTAGGAGATAACTTTGTTTTTGTGTGTTACTGATGTAATTTAAGTTTCTGTTTAAATTTTATTACAGTGTTCTCAATTTCTTTGTCTGGGAGAAGATTTTTCCCTCTTAAATATTACCTGCCTAGGTGTCTGTATATACCTGTTTATAAACACACACATGCAAGCTTCTCTATTAGAGATTTATGAAGTCTATTTAGATTTCATAAATGTGCAAATCATTGGTGCTTCTACTAGTCTTGTGAAACAGCTGTTTCCTACTTTAGAAATACATAAAAATAATTAATATTAATTTGCACTTAAAGTGGTGAGAGGTTGTACTGCTTGTCTGACAACATTGTGCAGTCAGATAAGAGCAGCTGTATTTAAAGAGAATATCCTCTTCCAAGAAGTTCTAATATATAACTTTTCCAGTGGCTAGGAGTTATCTCAGTTTGCTGTTAAATATTTCTTCACCTAATTTTTCCTTTGAAGTTGTTCAATGTTACTGAATAAGGTGTTTTGTCACTAGCATTAAGTTCACTTCTCTATTGATTAGCCACTGGATCTCCTCCACATGCCTTGGTGTCCTCTGTTTTTTACATAATACATCTCTGAGCTTCCTCATCTCCTCTGAGCTCTGGGACTACCTCCTGTTAACTTCCACTCTAAACAAGTTTCTTTCCTTCGTGTTGCTAGCCAGTATGGATAGTAATGGGTTCTTAGGCTGAAATGTTGAGATCATATTGTGTAGTGGTTAATTAAACCAGGTGAGAGCTGCAAGGTGCTCTATCAAATGGCTTGTAAAATTATGAAACTGAATAAATAGTGGCTTTACAGCCTCCAAAATCTCCTCGCAAACCATCTCAACATGTGTAGGATAGCAAGTTAATGTTTTAGAAAGCAAATGTCAGATTCAGCAATGAGGCATTTATTTTAGTACACTAAAACCTTCCTTAGGCTGGAAGTGGGGTTGTGTTTTTGAACATCCTGATAAGTAATACCTCAAATTTGTTATTGAATCAGTGTTTTTGTCCGAGAGCTCTTCTGTAGTTTATATAGTTAATTGTTATGGAAAGAAGAGTTTCTTCTTCCTTGTAGTGCATTTGGTAGCCCAGGATCATCATTATCCTTTGGGTAATGAAAAAAACCATCCCTTTGCCTGTGCTCTAAAATATATACCAGCTTTTTACAAGCTCTAAATTCCAATGTGTCCACAGTTAACTTCAAGATGTTATTGTGAAGATTTTGGTATTTTTGCTGTTGATTGCACTGGTGTCACTAGTAATATTGCTGACTCTTTGAAAGTGCTTTTGCTTCTGTGCTGTCCATATCAACTCCTTTTTAGAGTTACAGATGCCTTTTGAGGTTTTTATCCAGACTCTGGTCACTCTTCTGGATTGTGAGTTTGTCAGCAGTTGCTGACTTCCTTTTATTCCTTCGCGCAGTAGAGATTACCTAAAGGTGCGTCTGTGTTTTTACCTTAATGATACTTTTGCACATCTTGAGGAGATGGAATTGGGTCAAGGTGTTTTTGTTTCTCTTGGTGAGTTTCAGGTTTATTTGGAGAAGCGCTGATCTGGGTATTTAGGCTTTAAAAGCAACAGGCTTTATTTGCCATGTAGTAAAAGGCTAGCGTTAAATCTCCACACTCATTCAGTATTTCTGCACTCAAATTCTGCTCTTGGCCAGCTATATAGATCCATCTTGATTAGAAAAGAGAAGTAAGTGAAGAGCTTAGTTTTCACTTACCAAGTCCCCAGTAAGTCTACCATCCCCATGGTAGGATCATAAAGATTCCAGTGGTCAAATATATGTGTATATGTAAGCTTCTAATGTATTTTCCATGAAGAAAATGAGAGGCTGCCCTCTATTAGAGGATTTATTTTGGCAAAAAAAATGAACAACTTCAGTCTGTTAAGGATATTTTAGAGTAGAAGACTCCAGCTCTTGCAGCTACAGGCATGATGGTAATAAATAGGGGATTTGGGAGGTTTGTTTTTCTCCCTTCCTCTTGTTTCCTATTTCAGCTAGCAGATGTGATTCTAGAGGCAGAGTAGGTGCTAACTACAATGTAGTAACTTTTAATTCAGTCACTGTCTGGTGTTTATAACAAACTATGTATGAGACCTGTTTATCTTTTTCGTTTGCTGGTAGTTCTCCAGGGTCCAGGTTGGGGACATTTTAGGAGTGTACAGGGCAGCAGACAAATGGGGTTCAAAGAGTGATTTCTTCTGTTTCTACCATCAACCTCATCTCCTGTCTCGATCTCACTCTGGCATACAAGATGAACATGGAGAATTAAAATGCTTTTCTTCCTCTGATCTCCATTTCTTCCTGCCTTGGCTGTGGGATGTGCTGGTTTTATCACATCTTCCCTCAGACAGATGGTGAGAGGAGGTGTGGAAAAGTGAGCTGAGGTTGGGGTTTGTACCATGTGATGTTTACTATAACCACTTTAATACAGGTTAGCTGATACATGGGAAAACTGTAATTGCTAGTGTTAGGGAAAACAGGGATTTGGAGCATTTCTCCACTTTATTAGCTTGTGTCCTGCTTAAAGTGCAGTGCTGTTCAAAGGTTGGGTTAGATCAAGTACCATGGTTTTGAAAGGTCTAGTGTAAGCTTGTAGATGTGCTCTACCATTTTGTTACTTTCCTGAATGCTGATGTGCTGCTGTAGTCATGAGTTTTTACTCAAAGTAAGAAAATTGGTCTGGAAAGGACTCAGGAAATCTCCATCCTTGTGTCCTGAACTTGGGGGCCTTCAGTCAACTGCCTGAGAGACCTGATAGCTTTTTTTTTTTTTTTTTTTTTTTTTTTTTTTTTTGTTTTGGTAATATCTTACAGATGTGTTTTTCCTCATACAAATGAAGTGGTGTGCTACCAATGATTCTCCATCTCTTGTGCTGTCTCTTAAATTTGTGTATCTTCAATTTTGAGGTAGAATTTCAGTCTTTAATATCACTATTGTTTGCATGAAAAAGTATTTCTTTATTTGATCTGTACCTTGGGGACTTAATTTAAAACATTCTGTACACAGAAAGTCTTACCTCATATCTTAAGTGTTCTCGTGGGAGTGCTTGGAGGTATTGCTGCATGTTTGGCTGTGAGCATGCAGGCAGATTGACTCATTGATTAAATCCACCTTCTTGTGTGTGCAGCACACAAATAAGCACACTGTGTGCATATTCCATGAACTCCTTTCAAGGAGAATTTTATTTCATCCCCTTTGAGACAAATCTATCGCCCTGGGAACACAATACCAAGGAATTTTTTTGTGTGTAGTTTTATCCTTTCAAACCTTCCTTTTCGTAAAATTGCTTGTGATGGACTTTGTTACAATAGCCAGAAGGATGGATTTTGTCTTTTAACATCCTTTATCCTGTACTGAACAGGAAAGAAAATAGCTTTTTCTTCTCTTTGTGTGTCATGGTTATCAAAAAGGAGTATTTTAGAAATACAGTGTACACGCAGTAGAAGAGAGGCTGTATATGTTACAGAAATTCTAGATTAAATGCCTTACCTCTTCTAGAATCAAGATGCAAGTGTAGAAAACTTAAAATACATTTTTAATCTAGCATGGTGCCTAAACCATTAAGGAGGGCCTTTGTTGCCTTAATGAAGACTTAATATTTTTATTTGCCCTCTTCCTTCTCCAAGTCAGTGCAATGAAAAAAGAATGCGTATTCTGAACTTTTGTCTTGGTTAATGAGCTTGTACTAGAGGCTTTTGCATTGGTGTGTTTGGTTTGTTTCTTTTGTTTAATGTTATTAAAGTGCTGAATTTTCTCATACAAGCCATAAATTTTTGAGGGCATCAATTTCTTTTGTTGAACTGTAGCTGCCCCATGTTTATCCACAGAGCAGGAATGTGTCCCAGTGAAGTTCTTTTAACTGGAAGCATGTGTTCAGTGTCTGGATATCCAGAGGCTGTATGATCTGGATATTAGTTTTGCTTGATAAATTAAGGCAAAGATTTCAGACTGAAGCTACAGTATTTAGTCTGCCCTTTTCTGTCCAGGATTTTCCCCCTTGCCATCTGACTGAACTGAAAGTACTTTGTGTAACCACTGTGAAGGACTAAGCAATATCCAGACTTCTCTTGGTTTTGTTAAGGAGGACAGGTTTTCCAGATTGCTTGTTTATAAAATGAGATTTCCAACATGTGTATAGCTTGCTGACATTTGTCAGAAAGCATTTGGTAGTGGAAATGTGCTTCATTCTGTTTAGTTGGGTGGACTTAAATATCATCCTTTCTATTTGCAGCTTCTAGGAAAACTTTTCCAACCAGATTTTGGAAGTGTTTCAGCCTGCTGATAAGGCCAGATACACTGTCTTGAAAATAAACTTCCTTAAATCTGCAGATGATCTCCTGTTTTGTGGATGATTGGTCTATTGGAGCTCCTTCCAGCTAGAAATGCTTATAGGAAGTGTAACCTTTGGCTGACAAGTCTTTCTGCTGAAGTTCACCTACAAGCACATTTTGGCTCGGGGGACAGTGTGTCTAGCCAACAGGAATAATCTCAGCTGTGCTGGACCAGCATGTCAGCTTCCTATCCACAGAGCTCGGAATCTCATCTGGGGCAATCTCAGAAATTGAAACCATGTTAAATCTTGCTTGCTAATTGCATTTCCCAGTAGCAGCTGGGTGTATTATCTTTTAGTGAAAATCCTTTCCAACAATGTCTTGTAGCAGTTCTTGGCTTAACCAAGTGGTTTATTATTGCTTGATAAAACAGCTAAGCAGAAGTTTTCCAGGAATTTGGATTGCTTGAGGTCTGTTTTATCAATCTATTTTCCAGAGCCTGAAAACTGAGATTCATTCACACAAAGTTTAAATGGCTTCAGTATGTTGCTTGTAAACTCATTAATTCTGTCTTTATCAGTGTATTTGGTTTCTCTTTTCCTGGGTAATAGTTTCTAAATATGTGGGGTTCATAAATGTGTCTTTATGTCCAGCTTCTTTTCCATGAGATCATGATATGGAGCTTTGTTTTTTGATTCTTAGAAGAAATACTAAGCATGTCAGAATTTTTAAACTCTTACTCTTGGTAACTTGATTCAATGTGTCTTTGCTGCCTTAAGCATAGATTCACAAAGGTAATGAATATGTGTCCATTGAGACTTCCCTTGACCAAAACAGATGAAAACTTAATTATTTTTAATTGTTTGATCTCCCTTTTTGTTGAATGAAAATATTGCCATAGCAGGTTAATTTTGTGTAATTGATAGACTAGATATTAATTTGGAAAGTTGTCTTATAGAAAAATTAATATATTGGAATTGTGTACTTTCCATTTTTGCTTGTGAATAAATTCATTAACACCAGGCCTGATAGCTCTGAAGACTTTCAGAATGCACTAAGAAATAAATTTCTGTTCTAGAAATCTAGAGCAGAAGATTGGGTTTTTAGCAGAATCTAGAGTAGAAGTCTGGGTTTCTTCACCTCAGGAAGTTTAATTTGTCGATTTCTTTACAAAATTGTTCATATGTTCATTGCAGTATGAAGTGAAACCCAGAATGAGAAATGCTTTGCCTACCTGCTATATCAAAAAGAAGCCTCTTCCCTTTCCCCTGAGGACCTGATCATGCCCCATGATTCTACATTAAACAAGAGGAATTGGAGTTTCAATGCCTCTCAAATTAAAATTCCTATATTCAGGGAATATTGTTTGAGTGTTTGAGGTGAGAGCAGGCAGTAGAAGTTCTAATTCAAGTCTTGCTGCTACTTTGGTTTTAAAAACAGATTTCCATAGCTCAGATTATCCAAAGGACCTTATCTATATTATTTTTCTTTGGCTGCTTGTAATTTACCAGTCAGCTGTTAGACAAGAGAACAGTGAGGATCATTCATTTCTTCAAAAGCAGCTTAGCTGAACTAGCACTACATGTCTTGCATCATTTTGTGTTTAAATTCAGAAGTGTTTCAGGATAGAAAAGATCCTTTTCCTTTGAGTTGTTGTCCACAAGATTCCTATCACATTTAATGAGATCATACATGTCTACCTCTTACTTGCAAAATGGAAATTTCTGAATGTTATGGAAATTATAGACAATTTGTTTTTTGCTTGCTGAGACCAAACTCTAAATGTTAAAACTGAGAATTAGTTAATCAATAAAGAACAAACACTTGAACTGTGCAGGGACGACTCTAGTGTTTAAAATTTCAGCTTTACTGAACTTTCTCATGGGAGGTGTTTACTAGTAGCATTAATTTGCATTTTGTCACTTTGAAGTTCAGCTTGTATGGTAGTAAAAATGAGCTTTCGGTTGTTTATGGCACATTCTGTTGCTCTCCAGACAAACTGAGGGTGGCAATCATTACTATTAACAGCAGGAGTCTGAAAATTGTGCAGTATAGATAGCACTTGAGGAATGTGTGTATGCTGGATATTATATCCAAGTGTTGGAAAGAGGAGTTTGGGGAGGGGAAGTATACGCTGCGTATGTGCCCTCATATTCCTGAGTGGTTAAGAATGGGATATGAAGAAACATCTTTATGCTTAAACAGCAAAATGCAAAGGGAAGTAATTTTGTGTTTGTGCAGACCAACAGTGGATTACTTGGCTTAAACATCCTTAAAATAGGACTCTGAGACTGTTCCTTTCTGCATAAATCATTATATGTTGGCCTCTGCTTATAGTTAAATTAGTAACTTTCCATTTTGAGGTTGAGCTGTCTCCTGTGCTCTCTTGGAACTGCTAATTCAGATTATATTGTAGTGTAGATGATTTTTTGTGCTGAGATGTTTAAATAATCAATGGTGAGGTATGCAGTGTCTGTGAGGCTGATTTTTTTTCGTCTTTTTTGGTGTATCCTATATTAGTTTTTTTTAAAGAACAAAAAAGAGGGGGGGAAAAAAGCCCAAACCACTTTTCTTTTCTTGTTTCTTGTAGGTTTATGGGTGTCTGTGTGCATAAAGGACAGCTGCACGCTCTTACAGAGGTAAGACTATTTCATAATATACATACTGAATATGAAATATTCAATTCTCAGGACAGATTCTGCAGTTGCCAATCACCTTCAGTGAAGTTTCTTCTATGGTGACTGGTGAGTTAATCACTCACTGTTTGCTATGTTAAGGGAAGACTGCAGAATCAGTCCTTAGAACTCCACTCACAGCCTTGTATGTCTTTTCTCCTCAGAAGCACTTATTGGGGTGAAAAAAAATCATAGTAAGAACATAAAACTTCACTAATAATGTTCTAAATGAGAGATGTGCATTACCATTGAGCTACTCATAAATATTGTTTCAGTGACATTGCATTGTATTTAAGTCTTATTTATACTACAGTTGTACTTTTCACAAGTGAATCAATAACGTTTCAGCTGGATCATTTCATTGTATTCACTCCCTATTACTTTCACATTACAGCTTAATCTGGGTCCCATAAAAAGGAATTATTCCGTTGCCCATGTACCTTGGTCAAGATCTGGGTATCAAATATGAAGCTGAAGTTCCATTCATAGGAGTTCCCACCCAGCTTTATTGGTTGTTTAATCCCCCTGTACTGCTCAGGAAAAACAAGAAGAGAGTATTCTCTTGTTAGGAATAGTGCTGCCTGTTTTGAGTCAAAATCAATAAAATGCTTTGCCTGTTGTATTAGTCTGAGTACAGGCTGAAAGGAAACTCTTGGTTTGTAAAGTTAATGTTTCTTATTTACTTCTGTTTTGTAGGAACTGCTCAATTAAAAGATTACCCCTTTCCCACCCTTCCAAAGACAAGTCTGTTATTAATTAGCAATTTAAGCAGGTTCCTGGTATTGGTGTGCTTGCCAAGAACTGCTGTAAAATGAGGAGACTGAGGAGCTGGATGCCAATTAGCAGGATATGTGTCACCATCACTTTCTGTAACTTACAGATGCCACTCTGAGGCAAAGATGCACATATGTGGGCAATGAATTTCTTCACCTTCTGGGGTGACAATTTTGCAGTTCTCATTCTAGCTGCTATTGGAGTGATGCACTCTGGTTCAATGTCTGTATTTCGAGAGGGGCAAAGGTAAAGATTGTTCCAGAAATTTCAAGACACAGCATGAGTGTGAGCAATTTGCCATGAGAGGGACAGTTTATTTGATTTATTCTTTCTGGGTTTTTTCCTCCTCCCTGTGCTCAGTAGAGGAAACATTCCTAAGACGGCTGATCAAATTATTCAGGCAGGCTTTGCTAATATTATTGTTGATTTCTTTTGGATATCTGGTAAATTAAAACAGGGAGGTTTTGGGCCATTCCACTCACTAAATATTATCGTAGATGAGGTGGAGCGTCATATTGTTTCATTGTACTAAAACTTGGAAGATTTTGCTCAGTGTGGGTTTTTTTGCTTGGTTATTTTTTTCCCTTCCTTCACAGCAGTTGTTTACCATTTAAATAACCCTCCCCACCCAAAAAGCCAAGAAAATGAAAACAGCACATATGCTTCCTCATAGTGAGCTAACTTTGTAGCTGCTGCTTTGTTCAGCTATTTTTGAGTTCTTGGCAAGCAAATAAATCTAAGAAAGACTTCAAAGAATAACTTTTTATAGTCATAATTCAGAATAACAGAAGAGATTCCTAAAGCATCTTGAGACCAAAAAAGAAATAGACTGAAGAAGTTTACTGCAACCTTTTGAGAAACAGAATAGCTTTAGTGACATTATAAAAGCATAATTAGTGATTACTGTTTTTCTTCTATGGACAAAGGTGAGCATTTAATGCCTTCAATAGGAAAATCCATGACAGAAATGGATGTTGTAGGGAATCCACACACAATTTTGCCCAGTAAAATAGCTATTCTTTGATTTTAGAGAGCTTTTAAAAGTTAAAAACTGTATATGTTCCAAGTGGTGCAATTGCATTTTCTGGCAACAGTAGTAGCATTTTTCCTCAAGTGTGTGTAGAATAATAGTTGAATTCTGAAGACTTCTGGAGGTTGGAGAAGGGGGCTGAAATGACGAGTTGAAGGAGTTATTAGTAAGACAGGGTGAATCACTAGATCAAATATAGCCCAGGAGGATAAACAAATTGGCCACTGCCTCATGGCTTTTTTCAGCTTGTGGTCCACAAAGGTGGTCTCCTTGCTCCTAGTGCTCAGCATAATTGACACCAGCCTGGTACTACAAGTGCTCAGAACTTCTGCCAGGGTTTCAGTTCTTTGGAGATGAAACTGTTGATTCAGAGGCCCATTGGTCAATAGGTGTCTGAGTCACTGCTGGGAGAATCCTCTTGTGCTTGCCGTGCTGGACCTGTTCTGTAATGAGTTTAATTATCCCTTCTTGTGTTTTGAGAGTACAGTTGATGATATGTCTATGTATGAGGGATACAGCATCACTTAGAGCTTATGTCTGAGGGCAGCATGATGGGAAATCATGTTTATTTTATATATATGTATATGTTTCCATAACAGAAGAAGATGAGAACTTGTGCCAAATGTTTGGTGACTGGTTTTAGACAACTTGTGCCATTAACAGGCAGGGCAACCTCAAATGGTGTTAGAAGAGCACTGAGGATTTTGTAAGCCTGTTAAGGGGCTACATTAGGAATATACAGCACTTTGTTATCAGAAGGCAGAGTTTGAAGCATTACAGATTTATTGCATGTTTACAGACACAGGAGGCTTAAATACAGGAGTGGATCATGCAGAGCAGGTTTTTTGCCTGAGGAAGGTGTTGATCCTATTTATGCCTTGGGATTTTCCCTTTTGGCAGCATTTTGTGTTGATTTAGTTTTCCTCTCTCAAGTGACTTTTGTTTTTAAAACTCTTGAGCAAGAGTCAGTTTCTGTTTGTTTTGTTTTTTTTTTTTTTCAAAATAAGAATGGAATTGTTTAATTATAGACCGCACTAGGATTTTGGCCTTGTTCTGAATCCACAGTCTTATCAGTTTTGATAATCCAATTTTTTTTAAGTTCTCAGGCCAGAATCTATGGTATATGCCTCTTCTAAAGTAATTAAATATCCTTAGATTGACAGAACAGCTTAGGCTGCCAAGGACCTCTATCCCTGCAAGCACCCAGTTAAGAAACATTTCAAGAAAGCAAAGTAAATTCTTTAATGGGTGTATCACCCAAATGAGCTGGCAGGCATTAGACTGCTTCACTAATGTTCAGCTCATGAGCACAGATTCACCACACTTGTTTTTTTCTACAACCAGAAAGTGGGTATTCCTTTCTCAGCATTCAGCTTTAATCTGAAGCTGCTGGTTTGTTTCTTTAGCTACAGGAATCTGCAGTGCTTCCTGCTGTACGCACATGCCTCTCCAAACTCAATTCAGCCTTTCCCTCAAGCCTCTCTGTGTTTTCCAGCCACTTTCCTAATCTGACAACTCTCTTCACTTCCATTTCCTGGCACACAGCAGTATCATAAGTTTGGAGAAACTTGCAGAGTAGCAGAGTCTCTGGTGTCAGCATGGGCTGCTGCAGAGCGTTCAGAGGCCAGCTCAGCGCTGCTGCCAGGCAAGCAGACAGACAGGGTGTGCTCAGGGGACATGGAGCCTGAGCCAGGGGGAACAGCCATGGCTCAATAGCAACTGGGTATGATTTTATCCCATACACATCTACCATGGGATGGCTGCATGAGCAAACATCCATTTTAGATGGAAGATAAACAAATTTGTGTGTTGTAGGTTTTATAGGCCTGTGCTAATATACTGAAGCAGATAACGTAGCAGCATAAAGTTTAGCATATAAAAGCCACTTAATACCTTCTTTCAGATCTTGAATTGTTTGTTGAACTCAGTTAAACAGGTTTATCTTATTTTCTAAGAGACAGGTCAGGCTAAAATCTTGTTATAATTAGATGTATATTTATATATGCACAGAATGAGTCATACAGCTTGATAATTCCTTCTTGAAGGAAATGAAAGCCTTGGCACTTGTGTGTATAGAAGATGAGGAATGGAAAGTTATTGTGTGTTGATTGGGATATTTTGAAATTGCAGTGCTTCAGGGACAATAGTTAATTGTTGCAACAGAAGTTTTATGACTATTATTAATTCATACTGGATGATAGTAAAAATGTGTGCAGATATGCTGCTGCCACAATCTGATTGCTCATTGTGGGATCTAACATGCACTGGAACTTTCTCAGGCAGAGAGCAGGGCTGATGCAGTGGGATAGGAGCATGTGGTGGGTGATGGAGGGGTAGGACAGTATTATTTCAGCAGGAGCTGAAAGCTTCCCGAGATGCTCTCCTGAAGTCTTTCAGATTTGGTCCTTGCTGGTGAACTGTGCAGACTCATGGAACATGTGACACCACAGCAGAGAGCTGGAGTGGAATCTGAAGCACTCAGTGTAGTTGGGCAGCTATGGTTTTTTCAGGTGCTGTTACATATGGCAGTGGGAAAAGTGCTAAAGCTCATCGTAAGGAAAATGCCAATGTCCTTTGAAGAGAGAGGGTTTTTTTCATTAAGTTCTTTGGTGATAACTGAAAAGTTCCCTTCTCTGCTTTCCCTCTCAACAGCAATAATTTAAGTAAACAAATGCAATTAGTGGAGTTTCAGGTTTTTGGAGAACTTCCTTTTTAACATATTTTCTTTTTTTACTTTTGGTGATAGCATTAATTAGAAAAATACTGAAAGCTTAAAAATCTCTGAATTGTTTCAATTGTGCTGAGTTGCCCTTTTACAAGGAATAGAAGGTAAGTTCTTAAAGTGAGAAGGTTTTTCTGATATACAGCTTTCACAGCAGAAAAATATCATTAAAAGTGTTTCAGTTTTTCCTCCCCTTAGTTCTTGGTTATCTTTCCGTAGAGGCCCTTTGACCCTAGAATGGAGAAAACTAAACAGACATCACTTAGGTCTCCTCTTCTGAAGCTCTATTCTACAGCTAAAATTGTAGTAGTAGTAAATGTATATAGTCATACCTTGCCTTCCAGATGGCAATTGCATACTTGTGAGAGTTGTAAAAGGGCCTGAAATACCATTCCTTCCCTGCTCCCTCCTTTCCTCATCTCCTGTAAGACTCTCTAATCCTTACTTTTGTTCCACCTGTATGATTCATATTGTTTGAGTAACTTTAGTTTTACTCTTGTAGCACTGCAAATATTTACCTCAGCTTTGGTGCTGGCAGTAGGCTGTCAGCTCTGGAGAACTTGGTGTCTTTGGAACTGTAGTTCCTATTAGCAGCCATTCTGCAAATATTTCATGCAGGAAAGGAATTGTTCCTGCTTTAGGTATTACCTGTTTACAGGCTGATATTTAGTTTCTGGATAAGTTGGTTTTGGTGGTATTTCTCAAAAAAAAAACCAAAAAACAAAAACAAACAAACAAAAAAAACCCCAAAAAAACCAGAATAGCTGTGGTGTGAAGTTGGTAAGCCTGAGCTTGGAGACAACTGAAAAGAAAATTACAGTTGTGCTTAACATAGCACCAAGTGGAACATCAAAATAAATTAAAGGACTCTCATTTTCATCCTGTTAGTAAATATTACTTACTTCCTGGATACTGCTGTCCAATTTCTAGAAAAAAAAACCCCAACAATTCAAAGATTTATTAGGGAAGTCCTTGAATTCATGTTAGGTATTACTTAATGTGTTCAATAAAGCCATACTGAGTACAGGCTCCCAGATCAGTTTGTATTCCTTAATATCTTGTACTTACCTAATGCTTGTGCATTACCTCCCCTTGCTTGTTGAAATATTTCTTAAGACATTTTGTGTAGTCCTTCTGACTGAAGTACTGAAAAAAGAAAACTCAAAACAAGGAGGAGAAAAGCAGAGGGGTGGGAGAACTCCAAAGGTAATTTTAAAGGTTCTTTCTCTCCTCAGATTTGGACCCAATTCTGCTCCAATTTGGTTGCATTTGCATACATAAAGCATCTTCCTTGAATGTATTAAGGTCTTGGACAGTATGTAAAGTTATTTGTTTTATGGTTTTGTGGCACTGATCACTACTTTGACTTTCTGGACGAACAACATGAGCGATGGTGCAAGCTTTCTCATGGATGTTTCTGTTTACAGCTCAGAAGATACAGAATATACTTGTTAATTCTAAATATCTTTTTTTTAGGTGAATTGATCTTGATACAGAACAGTGTAAAGAGGGCATTTACTTTGGAGTAACTTAAAAAAAATACCATGCAATGATGACAAATGATCTTTCAGATGACTTCCAACAACTGACAGCCAGAATTTTTAAATGCCTCCTGGCTGGAGGATGCAGCAGAAGGGCTGTGGTTTAAACTTTATAAGAACTCAAAGTATGCATAAAATTCTGCAGATTAAAGTTATCCTTGTGATCTCTCAGCCAATGAAAAACATGACCTGTGGATTAATGCTGTAATAAACCTCTGCTTGCAGGCTCTATCCTCTTTGTCCATGGTTCAGATGCTTTTTGTAGCATTAATTGGAGGTGTAGCTTTACTTTACGAATGAAGAGTGCTTTCAGTGGTGCTGTGCTAGTGCTGGAAAGCAACATGCAGAGGCAATCTGGGCCTCCACAGGTATAAAACTCAAGCACCAGAAGAGTAAGTTTAGTCCTATTGAAAATATGTTGGAGATATTGAGTCCTCTGCTAAGCTGTGGTTACTTTGCATGTTTCCTGGAATGGACTTGAGTTTTAGACCTGGATAAATTTGTTTCCAGGAATATATGCTTTGAGGACAAGAATGGTTATGTGGCATAAAATTAGAAGTATCTGTTGCTATTATTTGCCTTTTTTGCTGCTTTTGTCATAAGACTAGAAGTCCAGCCAGCACATATCCATGTTATTTCCTCTGTTAATTTGGTTGTTTGGGTTGTTTAGCTTTTCCCTTACAGGAATCACTAAGAGTGAGACCTTGCATGTACTTGCCTCAGGGTCAGCAGAAAACCATTCACTCAGAGCCCAGGGATTTGACCTCTAGAGAAGAGTAATGGTAACCTTGTCTGATGCAGCAGTAGCTGCACTCCCCATTAATGACTGTGTGAGGGTTCACTGTAGGACCCGAGAAGAGTGTGGTCATGGCACCAGAAGTAGAGTTTAAAACAGAGTGGGGAAATGGCTCAGGTATTAGCAATATTAGGCAGTCTGTAATGTAAAAGGTGAGAAATCATACCATTTAATTGGCACTATTTTTTCCAGCACTAATTTAGAATGAATGGATCATGAGATGTCTCTTAGGGCTGTTTGCTGTCTGTATAGTGCTTTTTTCACAGAATCACAGAATGGTTGAGGCTGGAAGGAGGGACCTCTGGAGGTCACCTGGTCTAACCTCCCTGCTCAAGCAGGGCCACCTAGGGCTGGCTAAGGCTGGTTGCCAAGAGCTGGTCATAGAATCACAGAATGGTTTGGGTTGAAAGGCATCTTGAAAGATCATCTTGTTCAGATTCCCCTGTCGTGGACACAGACAGCTTCCAATAAACCAGGTTGCTCAAAGCCCCATCCAGACTGGCCTTAAACACTTCCAAGGATGGGGCATCCACAACTTTTCTGGGCGACCTGTGCCAGTGTCTCACCACCCTCATGGCAAAGAATTTCTTCCTAAGATGTGAATCTAAACCTACTCTCAGTTTAAAAACATTCCTGCTTGGCCTTTTAAAAGGTCTCTCTCCATCTTTCTTGTAGGTTCCCTTCGGGTACTGGAAGGCTCCAGTTAGGTTACCCTGAAGCCTTCTCTTCTCCAGTCTGAAAAATCCTAATTCTCTCAGCTTCATAGGAGAGGTGCTCCATCCTTCTGATCATCTTGATGGCCCTTTATATTTCTGCTTTTGAGAAAAATCACTTATCTCACCACAGAAAAATTGTTGTGAGTTAGTAGGGGCTTTTAAATATCTTGTAATTCTATAATCCTTTATTAAAATAGAGATAAGGTAAATCTAAAAGATGCAAAAGGCTGTAACTGTGTGCCTGCCTACTGGCACTTCTGAATGTTGACTTAATATTTTGGGGTTAAAAAAACCAACCATCTAAACTTGTACAGAAAGATAAGCCTATTGCCTGTGCTTTCTACTTTCACATGAGCACCAGAACTTGGTTAGGAAGAGCTCAAAGCTTTACCACCTTTGTTGTTGTATGCAGCAGCTACCTGCTGAAAGGAGAAAGGCATAGGCAATAGGGACTGTTCTTACAACTGAAAGATTAGGAAGCTTCTGTTTATATTCCAATATGAATGTGTTTATAAGATGACAAACCATCTAGCAATAGATGATAGCAAAATCTCTAGCAATATCTTTTTGAAGCTATAAGAACCCTGATTCTTTAAAGTGAAAAGCTTTGGGATGTGCTTTGGATTTCTTTTATCAAAGTATAATTTTTAGCTTTTGCTTAAATTATTGTGACAAAAAAAATCTATAAATGTGAATAATAAGTCCATGGATGTGTGTATATATTTGTTTAGTACTACATGTAGACCTTGGGCTTACTTGTTTCTGTGTCACTTGCAAAATGATTTCTACTACATCTTTGATCATTTTGAAATGCAGTTTATAATTCTTTTTATAAATTTGGTTTGGTGCTAACACTTCCCTTCATTTTTTGATTGTTCATAATAGAATTTTAAAAATACTTGTCAACGCTTAAGCCGTATTTGGTCTTATTTTTGCACTCTTCACAGCATATGGACTGTCAGTTTCAGTTTTGCTGGAACAGTTCACTTAGGTTCTCAGTTTAATTTATAAAAAGTGGCTGAATGTGCTCTCAGCAAATGTAGTTTGTGCCTTGACAGCCAGCTGTACCTTATCCTTTCTTTGTGCTGTGCAAAGCATTGTACTGTTTCATCTTCAACACGGTGTCCTTTTTCCTCTGGTTTTATTCTCTTCAGAGCAGTACAGCATGTCTCTCTTCAACCTGAGACATCCCCATATGAAAGACACATACCAGTTTGCAGAACTGAAGAGACCCATTCCTGGTCCTTGATCCTGTCAAGAAGCACAGGTGCCTCTAGATGCAGCCATGCCCTGATTAACTGGGGAGTGCTAGACCAAACCAGCTGTACTGGCTTAGTCTGGGGAATGTCTGCCCTGACTGTATTTTTTGAAAGAGTGCAAGAGAAAGCAACAAAAGTTAAAATTCTGTTTTCAGAACAGTGGCAGTTCAATATAGGTTATCAACTCTGAGAAAGCTGAGTGAAGGTCAAAAGAATGTGAGCATCCTCATCCATTTTATCAGCTAAAGATGTCTTGTTTGTTTTTTTTTTAAATGATTCTGTAGACACTTGCACTGAGCTTGTTCAACCAGCTGGAGTTGCATACTGGTACCTATGTGTACCTTATGTGTGAGAGCTGAGTCAAGCTGATTAATGATAGGTGTTAACCTGGCATCTCTATGCACCAGTGGATGCAAAATCAACTCTAAACATGGTACATGTAATAAGTAAATTAGACTGTTCAAAGTAAGTAGAGTTTTAAAAGCTTGCAGAACAGGGAAGGGGATGGTTGTGGTTTTTAGAAAGTGTCACACCATTTAAACCTTACATTGTAACTTTAAGGCTTCATGTATTTTGTAACAAAAAAAAAAAAAAAAAAGCAATGTGTTTAACACAGTGAAGCAATTTCACAGAAATTTAGACAAACTACATATTCTTTACTTTTATTTGACTTTCCTCGGGAACCCAATATTTTTGTGAATGTTTTAAAAAGAAGACTTCAGTCCCAAACACAGCTTGATGTGCTGCATGTACCAAAAAAGTAAATTTAAAATCACACAGGGGGTCCTGGCTTTCAATGACAGGAGGCAGGAAATTTAGTGTTCTGACTGAAGTTCCTCCAGTTCATACTCTTGCAGCTTCATGTTGTGGCATATGTGGTGTGCTTGACCCTTTGCTTCTTTCTCCAGCAAAAATGATACAGGTCTCTACAGGAGTTTCAGCTAATTCACTCTGATTTGTAGATTTGCAGTTCTGAGTGCTTAAATAGCAAAAGTCAGGTTTTTGGAAAGCATGTAAAGGACCTTATTTAAGTTATATGATATTTCAAATATTTTCCCCCTACATCTTATGCTTACTTTTTTTTTTTTTTAATGAGTGAAAGCTAACCATTTTGTCTGATTGCTTGATCAAAGAACTGTGTTTCCAGAAAAACACTTAACAGAGAATTTTTTACATTTTGGTTGGGTATGTTGTACCTGGCCATGCAGGAGCCTTCCTTTTGGAAGGAAATTCATGTTGCTCTACCTGTCTTCACACTTTCTGGAGACAGAAAGGTGGAATTAATTCTCAAAAAGTTGCAGTAGAAAGCTCAGTTACAGGAAAGAAAAAGCTGACAAAAACGTTGGCTTCTGGAGGACACAAGCTGGCATTGCAGGCACTCTCTTATAGGAGGGGAGCTGGCAGGTCAGTTAAAGGAAAGACCTGCTGTGGGCTGGTGGTGACCAGGTAGATTAAACACATGGGGACAACTCTCCAGACAAAGTCTGTGCTTTTACCAAGAGCAAATAAAGCTGTGTGAGCCCTGCATTGTGCTGCAGGCAGTGGGAAGCTGCTTAGATGAATCTGCACTGTGTGGTCAGGCGAGAAGGGTGGGTTCTCACAAGAGCAAAGTTCAGATATAAAAAGAGCTATAATCAGAGACACTAAAGAAGTCCTCATGTAAAGGCAGCAGCCAAGATTTTATAACTAAAAGTCTAACTTGAGGTCCACAGTCTATATTATGCATGCAGGTGCTAGATGTGATGAACAACCAGTTATTTCAGTGAGAACTTGTGAGCTTTTCTCCCTTTCTCTCCTCTATTTTTAAAAATTAAATCTTGGCTATGCCTTGGCTTTAATTATTTCCCTCTCCTCTCACACAAGAGGATGATTGACTTGGTTTATCACTTCAGAGCCTGTAATAGTACACAAGCAACTTTTATTCATTATTTTATCTGAGATAGGTGCATCTAAATATGTTGTGTTCTGAGGAAAGCTTGCTAAATATCTTGCTGGTGCTAACCTCTTCTTCCTTTTTAGAATGTCTCAAGGATAGAAGAAAGATAAGAGGCAGATAATGTTCAACTGCAAACAGCAAGTTCCATTGTCTCATTCCGTGTCTCCCTTTTGCCCATGTGTGAGGCACACACATGTGGGTGGGTGCTCTGTGTGTGGGTTGTGTGGGTTTTTTTGGGGGAGGGGTTTTCAATATCTGTTTTGACACTCACTGTAAGCCAACTGGACCATTTGTCATTGCTTCAAGCAAAAAAAATTTTTTTTGAATTTCAACCTCCGAATTCTTTTATTGGTGGCTAGATTAACAAGAATGAGGAGATGTAAACTTCTCAGCTGTCACAGTATGGGGGGGAGAGAGAGGATGAGAACTGAACACTGTCTTGAGCTCTAGATATTCCTGTTACTTCTGCATATGAAGAGAGGCAGTCCAGTTAGGTACTATGATGCTGGCCACTTAACTTTTTGCCTTGGAATTTTTTTCTCACGTATTTTTAGTAAATTTAGTTTGTATGTAGTGCTTTCTCTTATTTCCCCACATTTCAGTCTGGATCCCAGGAAACATACTCTTCAATTAACAAGTGTTCTGTAGTTTCACTTCCTCATTTTGCTTTACTTATCAGCCATCCAAAACATTCAGAAATTGAGTTGTACAAGAAAATTCCTTTAATATTTGCTTTTGCACACCACTATTAATAAAGAATCTTGGTGCCTTCTATAATTGCCAATAAAATGTTTGAGTACCCTCAAATGTAAGTGGATGTGTTGAGTGGACGTGGGAGTGTTGAGGCTTGGAAAAGTACTCTGAAACAGCTCAAAGAGAGTATTCCTTGTGCAGAATTTCAAGTTTGTACTATGAGAGGTGTTCATGTGCTGCAAGTTTGCTCTCAGTAGATCCTTGTAGCTGTTTCACAGATTTAAAGTGAAGCAAAGGGTTATTTTTTTGCCATCTTGCAGACATATAATCTGTGGGCTGCTGGTATTTATGTGGGGAAGGTGAGAAAGACCTTATTTAAATGAGAAGCTCCTTGTTAGGAATTGCAGCTTCTCAGCAGAACTGAGTCGAGTATGTTTGAAATGCTGTCAGTGTGGATAGAGCCTTCTGCTCTTAACACAAGTGTTATTGTAGAGATGCTGTTTCTCTTGCCTGTGTCAGCAACAAGGTACTTTCTTTTCTATGCCTGTGTGCTAATTTATGCCATATTCCAGATTCTTATCTGTACTTAGACTGGGCTTCACTTAGAATCCAAATGACTATGACTTCAGATTATAAATGCAGGCTTTTTTGTTAGGCCTTCTTTGCTTTCTGTTTTCTTTTCTACTAATATAATTACAGGAAAAAATGTTATCAAGGTCAGTTTGTATAGATATACTGGGAGTGTTTTCCGGTTCCAACAAAATAAGCTTATTTCCTGCAGTATTTCAGACCTCAGTATAAGTGAATGTCCATAAAACTGCTTTCATCCCTATGGGTTGCAGCAGTGCATTGTTGCTATGTGCCTCAGCTGAAGCCTTACCAACAAGAATCTGTTTGTAGCAGCAAGCAGCCAAGTGAACATTACATTTTGATTGAATAGAATGACAGAAAAGGGCAAAATTCAGCATACTGACCATAAAAACTGTTGGAATTAGGGAATTAAAGGAAGACAAATCTTGCTGAATTATTTTCCATGCCAACACTTGAATGTTTGGAATGCAACAAATGGTTTTCATTACAGCTCCTTCCTGAGTTAGTGCATGTTAATTCTTGTTTGCCCTTATAAAAGAAGCCATGCCTGTACATGCCTTTTCAGAAGGAGGAGCCAATGAATTAATCAATGCCACAACTGACACAGAAGAAGAAACAGAGGTAGATCTGTTGCATTTCTTAGCTTTTGGTTCTGAGTTCTGAAGACTGACCAGGCTATGGCAGTTGACAAAGCTGACCCTTTCCTCTGTGAATAGCTGGCACTTAAATTTATTTTAAGGCTGTAATGGTTAACACCTTTAAAGAACATAAATATTTTTTTTTATTAAAGAGCAGGATTGTTTGTATTGGTAGAAAAGCAGATGAGAAATTGATTTTTGGTTACAGATTCTTTTCCTTCGGTTTTCAGGAACTGAGGAGCAGGAAAGTAAAGGAGCCTTTAGAGGAAGACTTCTGGCTTTGCTTTTGTTCTTTGAATCAAGCTGTTTTTCCAAGCCACTTGTGCCCTTGTCATCCCCCATTAAAAAGTTTGATCTTTGTTCTGAAATGTGTTTGCTTCACCTGTGTTCTCTTTCAGTATTTGTGTGTTTCTCTGTGGTAACATTAGTTGACCTGCTGAGCAAAAGTGTACTCACACAGCCCAAATTAAAAATCCAACTTGTTCTGTTTCAACTATTAATTTATTGTTTGATACAGTGAATGGAAATGGAAGGTTACTTGGGTCAGAGGTACGTGGGTCAGGTAGTTTTGTAGACTTTTAAATTGTGGGATTTTTAACAACTGGAGGTCTAGGAACCAACTTCAAATTTCAAAACATGTTAATCGCATTGTCAGTCTCGGTGTATCAACTAGTAGTATCTTATATTGTAGTTTTGAATATTGTGATTCTGTCTTTTCCAATTCTGCACAGCTGAAGCTAATGAAAACAGTTTGGGGAAAGGATGAAACTTCCAGTCCTTCCACTGTAGTGAGTTATGCCATTTGTGACAGAAGGATACATTGGTTTGTGCAGAAGCCTTCAGAGTAGTCACTTAGAGACTGCAGAGTATGACAGATGAGAACTGAAGATGAGGTTGTGTCTTCCTTGAGACAGGTGGTTTAAAACTGCTTTTAAACTTCTGCAGAAAGCTTAGTGAAAAGTTCTCAACTTCTTTTTATTAGGCATGAGAGTTACCTTCTTACGTCCAGCATCAGAAATTATACAAATGTGCAAGCTCTGTCTGTTTTGACACTCATGCATTTGTCAATAATGACTGCAATACTTTATTTTGCTTTCCAGGTCTCCCTTCAGAGTATAATTACTTATTCTGGGTTTTGCTCCGATGTCTCTTGCTACTCCATGCGGAAGCTGCTACTTCCATGATTCTAGTATCTCTTTTCTCCTGCATCTCTACCTGTTTCTTCAATGTGTTTTTACAGTATATTCATTTTTTGCTATCTCAGTGTTTGTCTTGTAGTGTTCTGGGTCCTTGGATCTCTTACTCTTCATTTGCCTCATTTGGTTTGTCACCTTAAACACACTCTCCACACATACTTTTCTTAGCCACTTAATGCCTTGTCTTTGGCAACATTTGGCCAGCAGTACAGGGGTGTCTTGTGGTTATTTGTTGCTTTTCAAATGACAGGCAGTGACATTTAAAATCATCTAAATAGCAGGCCAACTTTTTTTTTGGCCTTCCTGTGTTGTATCTGTTGGCTTATTTATATCAGACCTACACACTGAAACAGCATTGGTTTTCAAAATAGCATTGAAAATTCTTTCTGATTCCCATCAGTCTTCTCACTCAGACTTGGCAATATTTGGAATCTTTGTTTTTGGGAAATAACTGTTAGAATTATGTGAATCTGATGTGCCTTTTCTTTAAGAGTTTCTAGTTCTCATATTAGTGTTTAAACTTCTGTTTTGATTTTTGAAGCTAAAATCTGACAACTAAAGTTGGGCATTATCTGACTGGCTGAAGTTCATTATTAAGTCTCTTGAAATGAAGCATGTAATGCTGTGTTTAAGTACCATTATATGCTGAATTTCTTCATTTAATATGCTTGAGTCTGATAACGTGACTGCAGTTGTGTTACAAGGCAGCAGTCCATTTATGCTGACTTTAGGTTAAAGTAGCATGACTGTTGTACAGGGATAAGTTACACACTGCTGCTTCTGCATTTCATAGCAGTAAACAATAACATCAGAAACCTCTTCAAGATCCAGATCTCTTTAATCCAGAAATCTGTGCTTGGCTGAGATTCTGAATAACTTGTCTTTCAAAGAAACTACTGCTCTCTTTCTTCATAATATTTGGGAGAGGTACCAGAAATGTAGTTTAGTGGAACTTTTGTTTTCACAACAGAGGTATGAGCCCTTATTTTGGATTATTTTAAGAAAGAATATTTTTGTGGATGAATATGCCAAGGTATTTTTAACCAGTGTTCAACTTGCTGTGTTAAGTTGTAGTAAATGCAAAAATAAACAACCTATAGCTGTTGCTTTCAGACTGGCAACCAGATAAGCTGGCTGTTGGTGTCCAGTTACATGACAGAAAAGTAGCATGAGGAATAATGGGTAGCTATTTCACTGCAACCTGATGATACAGGGTTTGAAAAGGTCTGAACACTGCTCCATTCAGCTGTGATGTCCCTGAGAAATGTAGTGCCCTTTGCTTTCATTGTCATTGCCCAGTCAGATCTCTGTTCCAATTGCTTGTAGACTTATGTGATGCCTGTTGTTGTAGTAGAATAATGTTTTGAGACAATGTGTGAGCTGTAGCCTTACTGTTCCGGTACTGTGTCAGGGACAGAATAAAATCCAGTGTTCTCTTTAGGAGAGGTACACTTTCTCTCCTTCAGGATATTCTTACCACACAGAGCTGATTTGTGCCAGTAAGAGGTTGAGAATGAGTATTTTTCTCTTACAGTTGCAGTGGCAATTAGGAAGTAATGTACATAGTTTTGTGTCTGTCCTGAAAAGGCATTGCTGAAGCCCTCTGAAAAAAATAGGCCATCAGGCTGGCTGTTTGCATTATCAGCCTGAATGACTAGAAGAATTGGATTACTTACATGACAGTGAGGGGGCACTGTGCAGTGCTTGCCTTAGGAACAATTCAGATCTCAGCATGCAAATATTACCTGCTGGCCAGCTAAAACCTGAGATCAACTAAAGCCTTAAAGATGTCTAGGAAAATCTTAGTTCGGTTGTTCACTTGCTGGTTAGCCTCATGTGCTTCATAAGCATAGAAGTTACAGCCAAAGCAAAACTCACATCTCTGATAAATGATGGCTGTGCACTTGCAGGGTGGCAAGGAGGCCTGGTAGGATTTTGTAGATACACTGGAAGCAGGGTTGACTGTTACTTTTGTAGCTCCTGCATGCTGTGTGCAGTGTGTGTGTCAGCCCATGCTAGAATCTAGTCCTTGCAGTTAAGATGGCTGAATGACCCTGCATGCCTGTTTGACTGGAAGAGTGCTGCAGGAATGTATACATTGGATGCACTTAACTAACATGGCAACAATGGATCAAATCAGTAGGCTGCTGTATTGAAAAGGAAAGCAAGAGCATGCTTGATATAGGAGCCAGTTATTGTCCCATTTCATTGTGTGTGTCAATACTCTTAGGGGCTGCTTGTTTGTTAGCATTTCTGGAGCAATTTGTGTCATGCAATGGCACAGTTCAGAGAACAGAAAATGGATGCTAGGTCAGGGATTCCCTCCCCCCTTGCATTGTCTTTCCGATAAATTCAAGTAAGGTGGTGCTTTATGGATGGTCTGTTACTGGCCTGTCAGAAAGATGAAATGGTTTGGCATAATTGCTAAGTGTCATTTTATAATTGAGTTATTCAGCCAGGTTTGTTGGAGCTTTCTGTTCCAGGTTGCTCAGTATTGCTCTGATTTGGACATGGCTGGATGAGAAGTGCTGTTGCTCTGTTTCAAGGAGGCTGGGAATATATAACAGGTTACTGTAGAAATCTTAGCTGCTGTTTTTCCCTTAAGCATGATAGCGACTTATGTTTAAAAAAAAAAATAAATTTATTGAGCATGGTTTTGGGGGTTTTTTTGCTTTTTTTTTTTTTTTTTTTCTTATGTGTTCTATAAGGTCATCTGGTTCCCTTAGGGGTACAGATAGAAGAAACGAGAAAGATCAAAGCTGGAAAAGCTCAAAGCAGCATTGTTTATAACATTGAACCAGGTTGGCTACAGCTCTAGTTGGGCTTGAAAATCTCCAAGGATGGAGATTGCATAGCCTCAGAGTGACCTGTTGCAGAGCTGCTCTGATCTCCTGGCACATGAGCTCCAACACAAGGAGCAGATTGTTCTGGAGAGAAGGGGGTCATGCCCTGGGCTGCCAGTGAAATGCACTGCTGTGCATGGGCTGGGATGAGCCCCGCTCCTGAGGGATGCACACTGCAGCCCCGGCTGCTTTGTGGCACCCTCCTGATGGGCTCCGTGCCAGGTAACATCACTCTGTGCCTCCTCAAACAGTTACCTGTGGAACCTGTGTATCTGCTGGAAGGGTTTTCAGAATTTGCTGGTGAGATCAGCAGTGGGTGGACCCAAGCTGTAAAGAAGAAGCTGTTTCTTGCAGACTGTTGAGGAGGTGACCTGTGACCCCCAGACTTACCAGTAGAATCCAACTTGTGTGTGTTCTTTCCTTGCTGGAGCACAGCCTCGGGAGATCAGCTACATCCATCCACACTGCAGGGTCTACGGCTCACGTTTGCCTGGTGTCCCAAGCTCCAAGACACAAGGAAGAGCAACAAAATACAAGCAGGTCCCAAGTTTCTGAAACAGCAAGAGCAGCAATGAAGGTTTTTTTTTTAACATGAGAATGCTGCCATATGTTTTGTCCGAATGAATGACATGGGAAAATCATTTGAGAAAGAGTTGGAGACCTGCGTGGCACAAAGAAGTTAAGTTGGTGCAGTCTGGCACAGGGATACATGCGTGGACCAGGCTTGGGAGCAAATTGTTCTGACTGCTTCACTTGTGTTTCCTTGCCAGAAGTCACTGCATTGCTGCCAGGTTTTCCTTCTGGAGCGAGCTACTCTTTGCCTGGTCCCTGGTGGGGGACTGAGGCTGGGAGTGTAACAAGAAGCTGCTTAAACACTACGTAGCTGCTGGTGTGGTATAAAGGGTCTATACATAAAGCATAAGCCTTGTCTTAACCTGGGCTATATTACTTAGTATCATTTAGGTGATGCTTTGTTTCACTGTCTCTTGTAGCATTTATCTTTTACTTATTGTGCTTTCCTTTTTGTGAGGGCAACCATTTGATGGGGTTGATGTAGTACTGAACACAGTGGGAATCATATTGCTAATTAGAACTCGTAGATACACCAGTGAAAAAAATAGAACTTACAGCAGCACATTGTAATATTTTTTCTTTGATGCTGTCTCAGTTTAAGGAAACTGGGAACTTGATCAGGCTCCATGACCTACACTTGGATACTTAGCTCTGCCTTTGTTGATTAATTCTATATGAAAGTCAACTCTGCATTGTTTTTGCCCTAATTTTCCTCCAACTGTAATAAGAAGGTGATCTGATATTGTAGGTGTTTCTGAAGGGTCTGTTTAAATACTGTAGAGTTAATACACTGGTGGCTGTTGCATCTTTAACATAAGGGCATTGGTACAGGTGGTGAAGGGAGACATTTTCAGCTTCTCTTAATTTGCAAACTTTGTGCCTGCCAAGCCCATGTGGAAAAAAGGTTTTAATGTGTAATTGAGCTGAAGTCACTTGTTGTAGTGATGAATTTTACCTTCCTGACAAAATATTAAGTTAAATAATTAATTACAAATGTTGCTTTATCTTTTCAGTACATCAATTGTGGTAACCTGGAACAGCTACTAGATGGCAACCAGCATCTACCCTGGACAGTGAGGGTGAAACTGGCATATGACATTGCTATGGGAATAAGTTATCTTCACTATAAAGGCATTTTCCACCGAGACCTTACATCCAAGGTACTGTTTATAAAATTAAGGGAACTTCCTAATGTAGGTGCTGCAACTGATTGTTGGGTTTTCTCCCTTTTTCCATTCCATGCAGAGAATTGCTATTGTATGAGGTGTGATCTAAGACATTTTGAGAAACAAATTGAAATGCTGTCTATAGAATGAAAACTTTCCTCAAAATATGTTTGTAGTTCATATGGAAACTAGAGAAATTGTTATCATGAAGGAAGATCATCCCTTAAATGAGTTCAGATTAGTATTTCTCATAAAGCAGCTGCAGAGTTTTTCTAGTTCTGAATTCCGGTTCAGTAAAGTATTTAAATCCCTGGATAATTAAGCACAATAATCTAACATTTGGAACAGGTTAATCATATAAAGAACCCAAACTGAGGGGATTATTACAAATGCACTTCAAAATCTCCTTGTGGTTTTTGTTTCCCTGTGTATTTCACAAATCTGTAGGAAGAGTGACCTTTCATTACTAATTCTGCCTTAAGTGCAGTGTAAATTCTGGTTTATCTTTCTTTCATTTTTAAAGTCAGTAAGATCAATATAGTTTGCCTAAAATTTCCAAATTTTGATTTTTTTTTTCCCCAGAATAATATCAGTGGCAGAGTATTCAGTGGACATAGATTTATTCTTTCTAGTTGCTTTGGTGACAAGTTGCATGACTTGAGTTGGCTGAAGTAGCTGGATAATTCAAGCTCAGCTAGAAGTATTGACATAGGAGCACTAAGCTGTGTGAGCAGATTGTCCCAGTGTTCACATTGGCTCTTGCCACCCATTGCAGCCTGTGCTGAGGGCTTTGCTGTCCTGTCTGTCCTGTTGTCTGGTGCTAATGAGCTGGTTTAAACTCACTGGGGGCCTGCAACATGAAAGTCTTTCAAAACTCTTCTTGAGAAGGCCTCATCACATTACTTCAGTCAGAAGCATCCAGAAGAATGTAAATTTAGTCTAAAAGGTTTTTAGGATTAGAAACAGCTTTTAAAAATAAAACCACAACAGAGTGTGTTTGCCAATGAGACTACTACTCCTTCATTCAGTTTTAGGGGTCTTTTTAAAGCTTCCTTAGTGCAGTGTTAAACAGATGTAGAATCTGCATTTAGTCAAGGTGGGAAAAAAAAAATCAGCTGGTAGATGAAAGAAGTATTTTGGTGTAGTCAGAAAATACTTTCTTTCAAGTGAAAGGCACTGAATTCTGTAAGGATGAATATTAAATTTGTGAGAAATGCCCAGACTGGGAGTCATGTCACTTTGACATGATACACTCAGAAAGCTCAATTTCAGTCACCTTGGAGTGTGCAGGTAAGAGATCCATAAAAATATCTGAAAAGACAGCTTGGTGTTCCCCTTTCTTTTTTCAGGATGTACTTTAGTGCATTTAAGAGTAGAGTTACTGCAAGGAACCAAAGTAACTAAGGAGAGCTGAGTGCCTGCAGCATTTGTTATTACAAATGTAACTGTGATGGTCAGTCATATGAAAATCCAGTTCCTGGGCTCCCTGTGAATGCCTTTGTTCCAAGCTTTACATAACTGTATGTCATTCTCTGGAGCTGCCCTGCCAATGCCTCAGTGTTATCTATTGTTGAATGCCAATTGTTTGAAAAGCTGCACCCACTGGGAGGGATGCAGGATGTCCCAGGAAGAGCAAACTCATCAGAGGCCACGGGAAGTAGTTAAGGTTATTCAAAAACAAATGAACAACAAATCAAACCCTAAGAATTCACTAGCAGTTATGCTATATCTGGATGGTTCTTAGCACTAAAGTTATAGTATCTGTGTGGGTCACATCAGAAGCTGTCAGCTTTAAGAATAATACAGAATTTAATTGATGACAGCTATAGTCTGTGTTTTTAAATTTCTTCAGGATTTTGGGGTTGGTTTTGTGTTGTGTTTTTTTTTTTTTTTTAATGTGATGTATGCACTTTCCTTGTTCTGTTTGGAAAGGAAATAGATTAAATACCTGACCTTAAACACTCACCTTAAACAACTAATGAATTTTATTAGCGTATTAAGGTATTGATGAAATAAACCTTAAATCTGTTGGGCGAACTACTCCCCTTTTAGGCAAATGTTTGCATTGCTGGCTGGCTAAGTTTTTAAAAAGTAACTTTGTTCCAAAGCAAAACAATGAAAATGATCATGGGAAAAACCTGTCACCAAAATTTTCAGTTCTCAGACTACAGCTTTTGGCTACTACTTGAGAATATGCCTTGGCCTTTACCAGGTTTGTACTGGTGATAGGATGAGTTATCTTTATTCTTACTAGTAAATAGTCAGTGTGGAGCAAGCTGAAGGAAAGTGTGATGGACCCTTGCCTTGGGCGAGAACTTGGATTGAGCAAGGATAAATTCAATACCATTCTGTATTGTCCTTCTTTCTTCAGTAAACTTCACTAATTGATGGGATGGCTTTATTATTCAAAATGAAGGCAAAGACAAGAGTTTAGACATCTGCAAAAGTCAGAACAGACTGAGTTTGCAAGGTGGGAGAATGGAGTATTTTTCTATGAAACTTGCTGGCCTTGACTGAAGTGTGAACAGAATGAAACGGAGACTTTCTGTGCGGGAATATCTCCATGCTTTACATGTTTCACTTGGGACAATACCCCACTAGAAACTGTCTCTTTAATATGAATTTTACTAATTTTAATTAATTTAGACCCTTACTTCTGCCTTTCTGTTTCTGGTAAACCTCTAATTCCTGTAGCTTCCTGGAGTGGATAGTGTGTTACATAAATTTTACAGTGTCAGTTATGGCAACAGAGTTGTCTTGCTCTTAGCATTATATGTGTCAATGTATTTGATGCCTAACAATTTAAAGAAGGGAAAGTTCCTGTCCCCTGCCAATCTAAGATTGGAAAATAAGTGTCTTGGGCCATTATTATATAGCAGGGTGATCTCACTCCCTAATTGCACGATGTGGAGAGGAACAGAACAGCATTGATACTGCAGGAGGCCAGAGGGAAGAGCAGTAGAGAAGAGTAGATGTAGGTCATTATAGTCGATGTGACAGCCCAGGGGCATGTCAGCCCTCATATCCCACTGGTGCCCTTCCCAATGGCCTTCTGTCAAAAAGAGAGGCAGTGCTGCTTAGAAGGGATGTGCTGCCCTGACAGACGCTGCTTCCCCATGTCATGAGCAGCCCAGTGCCTGGGCTCTGGGCTTGGGCTGCTGGAGCTGATGAGGCTGAGCTGCCCTAGTTGATAGCAACAGCCTGACTTGAATTTGTCAGAAGGTACAAGTGGTCAGACTGGCCATTTGCAGCCTGCACAGAGTAGGTGTGTGGGCAGAGTGACTTGGACTTTGTATAGGCCAAGAAATGTGGTGTCTGCACTTTTGACTTGTCATGAAAAGATTTACATGGAAGAGAAGCCATGGATGGGTTCTGACAACCAGCCTTGTTGGCTTATTCCCTGGTCTTGGTCCCTGCCAGTCCCTGGCTTGGGTTTATGCTCTGTCTTGTCACCTTAGTCATGCTCTCAAATTCCTCACACAGCATATACTGTTCTACTCTATCCCAGTCTACTCTTTGCAGAGATGGCAACAGAAGCATCTTATAAAGAGGTCTCACCATGTTTCAAGTTGAGAACATGCCAAATTCGGTATGATACCATAGGCTGATATTTTGACAGTTTACACCCCCTCCCTAAAAATCCACTACCAAAACTCTTAATTAAAAACAAACAGGCAAACTTCCAAATGCCTTTTAGTTTTGCAGAATTATGTGTAAGTGAAAACAAGGTTTTATAATCAATAGTAGGTTGTGAGCAATTTTGGGGAACATTGTAAGCTCCATTGATGATAAAATCTATGGAGAAATTGCAATCTCCAGACACATGTATATATAAACATGTGTATGTGTGTGCATTCCTGCCAACATCTGCTTTCACTTCACAGTGTGTAATGGCTCAGCCTTCTGTCATTGAGAGGAGCAGTCTCAGTTACTATGGGACAGAGTCATGCGTGTAAGCAATTACTGTGGATTATCTGATGTAACATAAATTCACTGCCTTTGGGCTTGAAAGTGACATGCTCTGCCTTCCTACCTTGTATGCTGTTTGCTTTTTTAAAACAAAATAAACCCCATGCCGAGAAGAGGCATTTGTCTGATGAGTCTCATAGTTGATGCTACAGTTGGAAGGTCCCCTTTGTGCTGGAATAAGCTCTTGTCTGGATATTTTGCACTGAAAAAATTAGCGGTTGCAGATGGCTAGTTCTAATGATAGTCTCAATAGTAAACTTGTACTGATACTTCAGGAACCAAATGGAACTTCTCCCTTAAGTATAATAGTTTCAGAAGTGTGTCTAGTACTGTAAACTTCCTGTTATGCATTTATTTCTCAGTGGGGCTTCTCCTAGGGGATAGCACTTTTTGAACAGCTGACACATCTCGATTGGCCTTTAAGTATTTTAATTTGGTAACAGTCATCAGAAGGTTGCAAATGACACTGCAGTGGCATTTCTGTTTTCTGGAGTGCAGTAAAATCTCTGAGGGTTTAACTTGTATGTAATATCATAAAATAAAACTATGATGTTTCTTCATCTAAGTAACTTATTTTTAACTCTGAAACTCTTGAGTCTATTTTCATTTTTGTTTATGTAAAAGGGGGAGTAGAATATTGCATTCGCCTTAGTAGGATCATGCTGTGCAAAGCAGATGTTAAGCTCCTGTAACACACAAAGGGGGCTTTATGTTCTTTCACATCTGTCTGCATAAACAGCTCTGTTAACTCTTTCGTACTCATGTACAGAGTTCCTTGCTTCTGTTAAGAGACTGCCTCAGGAAGGACTGATGAGGTCCCTATTTTGGGAGGAAAAAACCCCCTCCGAAACTCAGCTGAAGTTAGATACTGCCCTCTTTGACTGTGTGAGCTGCCAAAGGAAAGAACATCCCTGTCTGTAGAGGTCCAGAAAGAAAGCCTGAAAAGGTCACCAAGTTTTATTGCCTTACAGCTTATACAAATAGTGCAATAGTAAGTCAAAAGTGCTTTCTCAAAGCTTGTGTTGTGAAGCTGCTTGGCATTTCATTTCATAGGCAGTTGTTGAGTGGCTCTTTGCACTAGTGAGGGGTTTGAACCCTTGCATCTTTGAGCTAAAATCCATTAATGGAACTCCTACATACCTGATACACTATTTCTTTACAGAAACTGAGAAGTATCACTTTGTTAGAAGAAATGGTGCAGTTTGTACTACTGCACTTTTCCTACTAAGATGCCACCTCTAGATTAAATTCAAAGCTATTTTCAACCTTTTAGTCTCTACCAAAACTTTGTCCCTTTCTGATCTTGATTTATCTTGTTGTTAAAATGTGAATTCTTTGTCTTTCATTGAGTGCACATGAACCACAGTGGGCTGTGTTATGTCACCTATTTATGAATTGCATCTTAAATTTGATAACTCCATTATCTGTGCTGTGGGTTTGGCAAAATGTTGTGTAATGGCATTACTAGGGTGGGAAGTGTGGAGAAAAGGAATATAGTGGAGCTGAGGGTTCTCCTTGACTGCTTGGAGAATTTCAGCACAGAATGTAGCTTTGCCATCTGCACAGTCTTGCTCTGAATGAACAGTACAGGCTGGAGAAGTGACATCTGACCATGCTGGTATATGTAGAAAGGGTTGACTACTGATTTTGCTAGCAATGGGTTTTCATTCTTTCTGGGTTCCAGGAAGTCAGTGCTTAGCTATGTAAAAATTTGCCCCAGATGAATTAAATCAGTTTAATTTCACTACAGTGAGCATTTGTAGTGACACTGGAATTTTATTGTATCGTACATGTCACCTGCCTGTGGCTGATTTAAATGAATAAAAAAGTGTGAATTAAAAAGTCACTCTTGTATTGGAATATGTATCCCAATGAATTTAAATTCACACTCAGCACTGCTTCATGTGCAAACAAAAGACAAGTGTCCACTAATGAGAGAGAATAGTTTGTGCAGCCCACCACAGCAGAGCAGCTCATCAGTACCCTACAGCATGAATGTTGCCAAGACTTTCCCCTGGTGCTTTCTCCTGGGGAAGTGGCCTCTCCTGCAGGACCTGTGGATCCCCCAGCAGTGGGGTGCCTGTGCTGTTGGCTCTCTCCAAATGCTTGCACTGAAAGGGAGCCTGGCTCTGCTGCAGGCAAATCCTGCTCATTGGGAAGAGGCTCAGAGCTGTCAGGCAGCATTGATTTAATGTATGATTTATCTAGGAATAACCTACTTGTATAATAGTTCAGTGCTGCACCTGAAAGCTGAGACTGCCTGGGGCTTGGTGGGGGTAGGATTGTTCAGCTTCAGTTGATATATCACTGTCTAAAGGGATGAGATTAGATGCTGGTAAGAAGCTGAAGGAATATTTGCTGTCAGGATGATGTTTCATTTAAGCTTCCTTTTGGTAACCAAGCAGGCTTGTAAATTATTGTGGATCTTAAGATCAGTAGACAGATTTTTAGTTACCTTGAAAATAGTTCTTAGTCGGGTTGTAAATGTTTCCTCAAAATTTTGGAGAACTGGGGTTATTGGAGAATAACAATGATCCATAAAACTGAGAAGGTAAAATGAAGTACTGCAGTCTTGCTTCTCAAAATTAATAAAATTTAAATAATTATAGGTATAATGCAAGAAAGAAACCTACATTTCAAAACTAGTGATTAGGAATTACAGAGGTTTTTTAAAGAAATGTTGAATTAAGAATCATTTAGTCACTGAGAAATCTATGGCAGAAAAGTAACCTGATTTTTTTTCTGCATAAAATAGTATCAGCCTTCTTGAACACTGCAAAATCTTTGGTGTCCTCATGGACTTGTTTCTGTGTGATACACAATGAAATTCCACTTGTCTGAATCGTTTGAGTAAGATTTTTCAGTAGTTTTATCCTTCTCAGTTTTAAGTCCACTTACTGTGACCAAATGTTTAAAGAGAGGCAAGCTGAATGAATGCACTCTTTGATAAAAGATAACAAAGCCTGCAACTGAGAAGCTTTGCTGCTCTTTGGGCAAGCACAGTTGGTTTAAAGTGGTACATGTTTATGAATCCCCAAACTAACTGTAGTTATTATACTTGAGTCATGCTAAACAAATAAACCTTTGCATCTCAGGAGCCTGGTATGTGTTTCAAGAGGCTGGCATGCATTTTCTTTACACGACTGCAGGAGTGGCTCGCTTAACCTTTTAATTGGCAGGAAGAAAACTCACTTCATGGCCTAAGCCACAATCGTCTCTCAATAATGTAAACAGTGATGACCTGAACTTGATCTTTTAGACAAGGGATTCACTTTTCTTAGTAGTTGCATTATACAGACAAGCTAATGCTCTGAGGTCAGCGAGGGGCTTTTGTATATCTAGGCACAATAAAGGCAGAAAGTGTTTCCTGCTGTTTAGCTAATTAATGCAGGGTACCACTCGGTAGGAGTCCAGTGGGTTTGCTGCCTGTCACTGCTATTGTACTGCCCGCAGGAGGATGCAGAACAACATGTGGGAAAGGAATGAATTCTCTCCCTTGTTCCATCTATTGCCGGACAGAACAAAATGCAGGGAATCAGCTATCGATTCATTTGGTGAAATGGGAAAAGATGTGGTACTGGAATGCTCAGAGCATATTTCTCGGAGTTGTAAATAAATAACAAAAAGGAATCGATAATACCCTGTGTGTGATGTGATGCTGTTAGAGCACAATTATCTGTGTGTGTCCTTAAGTTGCCCTCCATCCCGACACTGGAGGGCACATCTGAAAGGAAAAGACTGACAGCACTTCTCTATTACTTTTCTCTTAAATAATGTCTTACGATGTAATGTAAAATAAAGAATTTTGAGACTGTAAAAGCACATATAACTTGGTCACATCTTATATTTTCTGATGGAAGTTTACTGCAAAGCAGCAAGTTCCTTTTCTGTAGTTAATGCAACCAAACATATAGAGACATTTGGAGTCTGCTCTGATCTTGTATTCTGGTCAGGTACCGGCAAATTGTAAAGAGAAAATGTAAGGTGTCATAGTGAACAGCATGTAATGCATATTTGAGCATAAGGGAGCTAAATAATCTTAATTCTTGTTAAAACCTTGTGGGGTATGTGCTGCCTGTGGCTGCCTGCCTTCTCAGCAAGTTTTAAAGTGGATTATTAGCTAAGTGGAAGGCTGTTTGTAGCATCTTAAATTTGACAGACATGTGATTGTGCAGGGGGAGGGTGGGGAAAAAGGGTTGTTGCTCTCAGACAAAAGCTTCTCATAGATTAATATCTTCCAAACTATATTTGTAGTTCTTGTTTTATTTTTAATCTGGAATGTTACAGAGGTTTCATGCCCAGATAATAACTCCTCTGTTTGCTTTTTGTTTTGTTTTTTTTTTTTCCAGAACTGCTTAATCAAACATGATGAGAATGGATACTCAGCAATAGTTGGAGACTTTGGTTTAGCAGAGAAAATTCCTGATCACAGGTATGTGAGCTAATGTAAATGGAGTGAGAGTTGTAACACAAGGTCAGAAGCTCTAGTGAGCCAGATTCCTGAGACTGTTATTGCACTCTGGTACAGAATTTTCAAAAAGTACCCTCAATCTTCAGTCTGGAACTGCAGGTTGGATAGCCAAAATGTTCCTGCCTTAATTTCTGTCCATTTTGATATTTAGTGGTGACATTTATTCTTCAAAAATGTTCCAAGCACTAAAGCTTGATTTGCTCAAGCTTTTTGGTAGATCTTTTAAGGTGGTACTGGGAATTTTGGGTTTAAAAAAACCCAAAACACAAAGCAAACACAATAATAAAAAACATACTGTCCAGCATTCTTGATTGGGATGATTTTGTAATAAATGTCATTTGTTGATTTCAAGCAACTTTAGCTTCATAAAAAATATACATTGTCATTACAGGATTATTCTTATTTAACCTCTGTGTTAGTTTTTAACGTTTATAACAGAGTAAAATCAAATTAATTATTAAATTACTGTCTAACTGTAGCTTACAATTTTCTTCTCCCTAGGATGAAATGATAATCTTAATTCATTTGAGGAATGCACAGGGGACTGTCACAAGCTAGCGTTACAATTGAAAATAGTCCTTTTGTCATCCCTCCATTAGAGAGATCAAGGACAAGGATTTAATTGTTCTCTGTATATTGACTTGTGTATTGCAGAGTATTCTGACTGTGAAATGCTGTCAGATTTTCTCCAGTGTGTGCTTCTGCGTGAAATAAATAAAAGCCTTCCAGCACTACTGACTGCAGAGGAAACAATAAAAGTTGATCTCAGCTCTGCACAGTTTTTAAATGCACATATCCTAAAACCATACATTGAGAGATCTGAAGGTCTGCATTAATATTGGTGAAATATTGGATCTAAAAGCTTAACAAAATGAACATCTTAATTTACAAACTACTGATAAGTACAGCCAGTGTCTGTCTTGTAGCTTCTGTGGAGCACTCAGGTGCTAAAAGCTTCAGCTGTATTCAGATGAACCCATGACAAAATCAGGAAGACACTACAGGTGCCTTAAGTTGTCCTTAATACTCAGATTTGAGATGCCCTTAAAACTGAGATTATAGTTAAGATAGCTTGAGACTAAAGCCAGCAACATAATAGATTTGTTATATTAGCTCTATTAGCCACTATTTTGTTTTTATCTAGTTCTACCTCCATTTTCAAAAGCAGCTTTGTTCTTTCCAGTTTGCTGGTAACAAGCCATGCTACTTTGAGGCCTTCAGAGGCCTTTTCTTTTTTAAATGGGTATTCCCTCAAGATCAGCTGGGTGACAGGCTAGAGCCTTTATTAAGGCCCCAGTATTTAGCTTTATGGAAACTGCAAGTTTTTCAAATTGAGTCTATTCTGAGTACTTTTAATTTTTCCGTAGTAAGGATTTGTAAATTGTGATTTTTAGTTTTTTTAAATACAGTTCTAAAATCTTTATAATTATAATAATAAATAAGTTTGACTTAATTCAGAGCTGCATATACATCTATGGCTGGATACCTGCATGTCTTTCTGGATGAATGGAGAACTTGGCATCTAGCCCAAAACCAATGTCTACAAACCTTTATGGTTTCTTTTTTTAATTTTATGTGTAGATGAAGGAACCAACCCTGTCAAGGGTTAGGCAATAAAAACTATTGAACTGCTGTGACCTTAAAATAAAACATTCTTTTAAAGTGGCTGTGCACTTTAAACTGAAAATATGAGTAATTGATTGGGAAAGTTAGTAGTAATGCTTGAGCATTTAATTAATGGTTCTTCCTTTTCTCCCACCACCTCCCATCCCTATCTATCCCACATCTGTATAGTGAGAAGTTACCAGTTGTGGGTTCACCCTTCTGGATGGCACCAGAAGTTCTTAGAGATGAGCCCTACAATGAAAAGGTAGGTACATGATACAAATGCAGTTAGTTGTCAAATATTTTTCTTCTGTAGCAGTATGCAAGATTTAGAATTCCCATAATATTAAAACTATTGTTATTTTCACATGTGATGCTCCCATACTCAGTAGATCATTCAGATTAAGGGAGAGTGGGAATTAAATAGCTAATATTTGTATTTCATAGTGTTTAATCTTATAAGCAAATAGAATTGGCTTTATGATTGTTCTGTTATGCTATTTCCATTCTGAAACACCCCATATACTGATATATAGTAATGTTTTATTGACCTAACACAATTTAATTTAACCAAGTCTGAGAAGTGTAGCAAAGTTGCTTCCCTAACTGTACACTAGTGAAATCTGGGTAGAAGTAAAAGGTCTGTATGTAAACTTGCACAATGCTGTGTGTGTATATATATAGATCTACATCTGTGTATGTATGTGTGTATAAATTTAAAAAAGAAACCAGCATGTCTTAAGGTGAGATACCTTGATAAGACAAAATGTTCTCCAAAGGTTTTTCGAAGTTTTCCTGTTTGTCATTGGGAAGTGTCTCTTTCAGAGGAGGATCAGGTCACACTGGGTTTTAGAAGTGGTGTTTTCAATCAGTCTCTGCTTTACACAGGATTTTGTCTTCATTACTTCAGCTCTGCCAGTGCAGCTTTTATGAGATAAAGCCCACATCCTGTACCTCTCCATATCTAGTAGTCAATACTCTGTTTAATTGGTGGTACTTTTAACTTGCAGAAAACCAGTAACTGTCTCAGTAGTGAATGTAATAATTACCATTTCAAAGCTTTTAAAAGAGCTTAATTGACCTAAATTAATAATAAAGTACCCAAATATTTGATGCCACATTCTTCATTGACCCTACCATGAGAAGGGTTAAAGAGGAAGCAGATGTCATAACTCATCAGCATGAAGCATGACATGAAACAAGCCTGATAAGGTATGAAGGATTCATGCTTCTGCCCTGTAGACTTGTGTTCTGTGTTTTCTTAAATTTTATTACCTGAAAAATTCAGGTGGGTGGAAATCTGAGGAACTGTGCAGCTCCAGGGGTAGTCAGATAAGTGATTACTAAACGTCATGGAAATTAAACTTGATACAGTGCTGCTAGGTATCTCAAGCTTTGGGAAGACAGTTTTCTCCAGAGGTACTGAACTGAGAAGAGGAAAACATAATTTTTCTTAAAAATAGCATTAATGTTCTGGCTAGGCTGTGAATCATCTATTCCTAACCTGTTTTTCTAACCACAGTGATATATTGGCACATCATGTTTTGGCTATGTTTTTAATTATTCCCATGTGTAGGACATCAAGTGGAGCTTCACTATTCTTCGTGCAAGGAAGGATCTAATTTTTTTTTTTAATTTTTGCATTGCTGAATTAAGAGTGGTTTGGTGGGGTTTTTTTTCTTGAAAGAATTTTAAATTGATCATTGCTATTTGTACAACAAGAATGCTTCCTGTGAGCATCGGTTTCTTCATGTGGAAAAGGTTAGCTTTAATGCAGTTGCTCAGTGTTTGAGGTTATGGTGTTGTTCAGTTGTTTCATGATAGCCGTTTGGTGTAAGGAGAAACTCAGTAGCAGATAAAGACACTGAGCATTCATAGCTGAACCATGTGTCTATTAATTTTTTTCTCTCTCAGGCAGATGTGTTCTCCTATGGCATAATTCTGTGTGAGATTATAGCAAGAATACAGGCAGACCCAGACTATCTCCCTCGCACAGAGGTGAGTGGTTGTGTTTATAACATTGGTGGGAGGTGGGAGTCTGCCGTGATAACAGCTCAGCCTTTAGAACTTCTGCCACTGCTGTCAAAGATAGGATGGATAGGTGTGACATTAAAAATAGCCTTTAAAAGGCTTTTGCTCTTTATGCTGCTATTGTGGGAAGCTCCATTGAAGACACTTTCTCAGACACTTTGTGCTGCTGTAATCCTCATGGGAATCCTTTCTGCCCCTAACTGGCAGGACACTGAGAGCATTGCAATGCAAACTCTTCCTTTTGTGGAGTGATATCTCATGTAGACTTCTTGCCAGGTTCACAACGAGACATTTTGGCATTCTGTATGCAATAAGCAGCCCTCCCCTTGTAAAAGGGGTAGGAGCTGTGTTAACAGCAGCTAAAATAAGTTAACCCTTATTTTTTGTGAACTCTGCTAAGCACAGTGGATCTGAGCTATAATTGACTAACTAAAGATACTTTTTTCTTTATTCGTCCCATCTACAGGGCAGCTTTTGATCCTTTGTGGGGTTATTCCAAATTGTCTATCCCTCTCCATTTCTGAAAATGGAAAATTGCTTAAGTCTCAGACTGCAATAAATAAAAGATTCTTTTTTAGTCTGCCCTTCAGATTTTGTAGACATGCACTTAAGGAACTGGATAGTTTGTATTACCAGTCTACCATCCACTGAAAAATTAGCCATTTTAACTCATACATTTCCGTCATAGGAAAGCCTCTGGTTTTGGAGTAGGCTGTTAATTTGCACTATGAAAATCACCACAGTGAAACATCCTGGTATTATGGTATTGTTTCCAAATCCACAGAGGCAACATTTCAAGTGCAATGGATTGCATTTGAATCCAGGAAGGAGGATGGGCTTTGATGTCAGCCCATTCTCTTATAGCTATCCTGTATCAGTAATCTCCACTGGGAATGCTGCAGTTTGGAGTGTGCAGGAAGTTTTCTCAAACTCCTCTGTTATGTCGTTGCTGAGAAAGTTGTTCATGGTTATTCCTGATAACTTCACATAGGGACCCCCTAAAAGAGGGTGCTTTGAGCTAGATAGAAGACCTCATTTATTTCTCTATGCTTTGTTGTCATTACAGAATTTTGGATTAGATTATGATTCCTTTCAGCACATGGTGGGAGACTGTCCTCCTGACTTCCTCCAGCTGGCCTTCAACTGCTGTAATGTGAGTATCTTATTTGAAGGGGAGAGGCCTGAACTGGAGTTCTCTAAATCCCTATGATTTTTGAAGATAAAGCTTAAAGCATTTTCAGAAGAGACTCAAAGAGCCTACCTCTGGAAGCAGTGTACCTGCTAACAACCCAGGAAGTCCCTTTCAGTTTATATAATCCTTCCCTTCCCTTTGCTCAGAGGTCTGTCTTGTGTTTCTGCAATTCTGTGTTCTGTCATGCCAAACAAACAGGTCTGGCACACTGAACGGGTTCTTGCAGGCTGCTCAGGCTGACCATAACCAGTTGGATGCCATTGACACTGGCTAACCCTCAGGCTGACAAAATCCAGCTGTTGTTGTGTGCAGACCTACTGAGCTATGAAAGAAGGACTGAGTTGTTCTTATAAACAGAGGGGACAACCAAAATAAGAGCAGTCATTAAACTATTCTGAAGTGACTGTATGATGCCTTTTGGAAAAAGGGTTTGACATCCAAATGCTTAGCCTGTGTCATAAAATCCAAACTATGACTGAAATGATTTAATATCTGTAAGCCTATAGGCCATGTGCTATATGGAGAATTTTTTCTGGCAATTATTCAAGTAAAATTGTGATAGTAGATACCTTCCTGGCTCCTTATTGTGAAAACTCCAAGGCAGTAGATCTCTTCTGCTGGTTATCCTGTAACAGAGTTACTAGTACCAATGTATAGTAAACCAGTTTATATAAAGTAAGAGAACTTGAGCTTCCACCACATTCAGCTGAAGTTGGGAATGTCCAGTTTGCTCAACTTAAGTAGAGGCAAGTTTAAAAAATTTTACTGCGCAAAACTTGGCCCTGGATTCACAACCAGGCTGTGCTTGAGCTGATGCCAGCATCGTGTCCGAGTGCTTTTAAGAAATCTCATCTCTTTGTGCTTTTGGTGGTTATGATGTCTCTCTCTTTGTATTAGTACAAAAGCCCATGCTCAAGGGGAGAGTGGTGAGAATGGAGGGGCAGTGACTGCTGCTCTTAGCACCACACAGCATAATTTAATTCTAAAAGTGTTTGTGTAAGTTACTATGGATGAGGTACTTAACTCCTCTTATTTCACCTTAGTACAGCAGAGCTTGCTTCACCTGAAGGGGTACATCTCACTCGTGTTTATGAAGCCCTTTGATTACATGAGTACTAAAGGGTTTGGTTAGAGGTAGGATTTGACTCAGCTCCCACCTGCAGACTCCAGAAATGGTATTGCATCCAAACACACGGTGCATGATTCAAAGCAATTTTTCAGCTCAGAAATTCAGAGTAAAGCTTCTCATGAAGGAAGGGGCAGTGACCTTATATTCTCATGTAAAATTTGGTGTGCTCAGAGAAAAAGGGTTTTCTCCTACTCATTATTGTCAAATGCAGCTTCCTGTGTAATTAATGTCCCTTTGCTGAATTGAAATGGAAATTACTGTCTTGTGATCCAGCCATTAATATGCTGATTTCAGTGTAGGGCATGCTGGAATTCACATACCACTCACCTAGGAGAAGGGAAACAGAGTAAAAAGATAAGGCTTTCTTATATCTTCCTAAGCATGCTGTGTCTCAGTAAGAGGTGATCAGTGTGGTAATATTTTCTGAGACATGGATATTTATGTACCTTTTTATTATTTAATAGGTCAACAAGGTGTGAACTGTATAGCCCAGCTGAACTAATGTGCAAAGCCCTGGGATTCTCTACAGCCAGGAAATTTGTTCTAAGGCACCCTAAGAAAACCAGTGAAAAACTGACATGTATGAGTAGTGGATTCAAATTTAACTGTTATAAAGTGTGGGGGTTTGTAAATAAACACCTGCAAGAACTCAACAATTATAAGCCTACTTGTGGAATATTTAATAAATATAATCATAAATGATCATGCAAAAAGCTTACCAGGATGAGCTAAGTTGTTGGCAACTGCTGCTTTGAGAAGGAACCTTCTCTTCCATTTGAGCAGAATCTGGACTGCTCAGGGATGGAAGAGGCAAATACTGCTCTGAGTAACTTTTCCATTGCTGCTCTTGTCTTGGATCCTACCATGCACAAATTAAAATAGCCAGAGAGCTCTTTTGCTTCCTCTAAGCTCCTGTAGCTTGCAGCAGCTCCGTAAGATTCCCAAATTAGCAAGTTTGTCAGAGTACAGTGTGTGCTTCAGTGTTGCCCCTGCCCTACTCTTTCAGTGAAATAGGGAATGCAGAAATATGTTTTCCAATGCCAGCAAATTCCAGCTGCTGTTTTAGAACTATTTTCTTGCTGCTCTTGACTTCAAGTGTGGTTTCTTTGTTTGCTTTTTGTTACTGTTCATAGGAATTTTTAGTACCTTCCCCCTTGTTGCTAGAAGGCATCCTGGCATTGCTGATCGTACCAATTGTCCTCAGAAGGGTCCGTCTTAACCTGCAGGGCAGTGTCAGGGGAGGTCTTTGGGGTTTGTTGTGTACAAAGCACTACTGTTCCCATTGTAGAGATGGGATCTGTCTGGGCTTGTCCACTCTGAGAAAGCCTTTAGCAGGCTGGAAACAGCAATCAGGTTAAGCAGAATTGTTTTTATTACTGGAATGAAGTTAACTTTCAGCTGTTGAATTAGGTGTTGCTACTACAGTAGTGAAGCCTGTGCCATATATACACAGTCAATGCTCAAAATGATGAAATGCTTTCAAAGTTACTGGTCATAGGAAGCTGCTTGCCCTGTGGTACAATTTTAGTGTTGGACTTTGTTTAGACATTTATATCTGCTAAAGTGAATAAATAAATACTGAGAATAAATAAGTACTGAGAAATACAGACTGATGAGCAGGGGAAATATTTTACCTGGTAAAGATGGATTTTTGGTTTTCCTAACTTTTAACTTTGTCAAATTATGTAATCACCCTGGCTTCCTACAAGACAGACCAGTACACTGAGTTGTATGGCTAATTAACAGATGGAAGAATACAACATTTTCAGCTTTAAGATCAGCAATGCCATTTTAGGTGTTTTTTAAAGCCACAAGAACATGATGGGATAATTACAATATTTTAAAGACTTATATAGCCATGTTGTTATGTGTAATCCTTTTGAAATAACATTGATACATAATCTCTGTTTGATAACCAGAGTCCAGACAGAAATCCTGAACTATCCAAGCTGTTTCAAGCAAACCAACCAACTCCCCTCACAAGCCATGTGTCTGACAGTTTCCCACGTTTTCAATTTAAAACTTTTCCTTTTCATAGAATATTTACAAATTGAGGATTAAACACGAGAGGTGTAATAGACTTCTGCTTTCCCCCTTTTTTCTGTACTTTTTATTGCGATGACAATACACTTTAAATCATTTTGAATTTCCTCAGTTTCCTTAGATTGTCCCTCTTTCTGTCCGCTGTGTAAGCAGAATAGCATGGACAAATCCACATGGACTTACTTGATTTGTGTGCATTCACAGATGGATCCAAAGTTGCGTCCTTCATTTGCTGATATTGTCAAAACACTGGAGGAAATGTTAAACCGCCTGAGAAATGAAGACTCAGAGAGAGACAGAAAGTTCTTGAACCTTGACAACAATGAAAGAAAATCAAAAGGTAAATGTCTGTGTTGTAGAAACATTGCTGGGTGCTCACAGCAAGAGGAGAAAAAGCTTCATATTTTGAAGACTGTTATTTTGGCTATATATGGGTTTATTTACTATTCATGAATGATTTTACACAAACCCTGAAAACTATTCTAGAGCAATACTGTATGCTTTGCATTGCAGAATGTACTTTGGTGAAAAAAAAGAAGCTGTTTCTTAAAATGCCCGATAATATTCCGTGCCCAAGACCTTGAGAGGAAATTTAGAGTTCATTTGGGAATGGCTTTGTAAATTGCTAATAGTATATGAAAATCCATCAGCTTTTGATTTCTCACTGCCATACTTCGTAAATATACGTAATTTCTTTGGTGTATATTACTTGTAATATTTAGAGGCTTCTTAAATTCCTTCAGGAGGAAGAGCACAGAAGATGCAAGAGTATTATAAAGTACCTAGAAATACTCTGAAAGACGAGAAAAGATGAGTCCCAGGTCTGCTTGGGAATGTTGGCCTTGAAAGGTTTTCTCTAAAGCTGTCTGGTGCCACCTGGTGTGGGGAGCAAACTCTTGTAGCCTGGGCTGTATTCTGACTTGGGTGTTTTATGTTAGTACACTTCTGGCATTAGAAACTTAAGAGTACATTAAAAATAGTTTCTTATATATACAAATATGCAACATATGGACATAACTATTGATTTGTAATGTAGTTGTAGATTGAAATAATTTTTCTCTACATCAAACCACGTAGAGTTAATGCATGTGATAGTTCTCCCACACCTGGAAGGCATCTAAAAAGAGGTGTGAGTTAAAAGGTTTAGGGTTTTTTGTTTGGGTTGGGTTTTTTCTTTCGGTGTTTGGTGTTTTTTTCCTGGCATTCTCCCTTTGAGTACATGTACAAAACAAGCACTTCTCAAAGAAGTGTTACATGCTGTTCTTTGACTTGCATAGTCTTTCCTACATGGAATGGCTGTAGTCTAAACTGTGACAGTATTTAAATGGAAAAGTGAAAATCCATATGTGCTTATTTTGGAAATGGTAATCAAAAGGAGATATCACTTCTTTATACCCATTTGTTACAGCTCTAACATGGCTCTTCAGAGGCAGCTTGAGAGCCCATGACAGATGCACATTCTAAACACTTGGGGAATTAACATCTACCAGTTTCTCATCCTAATCTAGTGATACAGCTTGTATTATAAATGTGTGTGTGTTCAATGGGTGCAAATACACAGACATATGTACAACTTTTCAGCTCCTATTTATTAGGGTCAGACTCTGATAGCTCTTCAGTTTTGTATTGGATAATGTACTGAAAGAAGGCTGGGATAGAATGATTTAAAATCTACATGATACAAGGAGAGACCTTTTTTGTTTGTTTTGGACATTTCCCATCAGGGTGAAAAAGTGCCAATTTCTCTGGCAACAATGTTTTGTACTGTTTCTCTTTTGTGGCCATTAGCACCAGCAGACATAACCTCTGCTGGAAGCCAGGACAATAAATCTAGAAACATGCAAATCCTTCTTCTCCAACGCTACCGTGTCATCTCTGCTGTGGCAGTGTACTGGCAGCAGAGAGGCTTGCAGGGGCTCTAAAATACACTGAGGAGAAGAGAAGGGTGTACTTGTGTTTGTGCAGGAACTTAAAAGGAAGGAGCAGACATGTGCTTATGGAACATAGTTTGGAATATCAGAAACACAGCTTTTTTTCTTTACAGTGGTCATGAAGGCTTTGTGAGTGAGCAGGGGGAGCACAGCTATATGGAGCTTCTTTAAGCTAAGAGTATTTCTCTTTTTTTACTCAGGATCAATTGACAAAGGACCAGGAGTAAAACGTTTGAGTTCCTTGGATGATAAGATCCCACCCAAGTCACCCCGTCCACGGCGGAATATCTGGTTGTCACGCAGCCAGTCGGATATCTTCTCTCGCAAACCTTCCAGGAAGATAAATGTGCAGGACCCCTACTACACTCCAAGCAAAGGGTTAGGCCGCAAAGTCAATCCCTTCAGTGCCCGGGAGGACCTCAAGGGAGGAAAGATCAAATTCTTTGACATGCCAAGCAAGTCTGTGATTTCCCTCGTGTTTGACTTGCATTCTCCAGAGGCAGGTGGAGGCCTGAAAGCCAGCCAGTCCCAGTTCCGGCAGGCATATAGCACAGACTGGCAAGACCTTTCCCTTCTTCCTGGGAGGAGATGCAGATCACTTCCACTCTCTCCTGAATTACCACACAAGGAATATGGCCTGTTTGGGGGACTGTCTTCAACTGTTGGTAGGTGTGACCCAGCCCAGTTAGGTGCAGAGGTTCGGCAAAAACTCTTGAGTAGCACTAAATATGGTGTGTCAGAGATTCCCCCCTTTCACGCCAAGCCTCAGAGACCAGAGTTTCTTCTTGCACCAGGACAAGAAGAGGATATGGACTGTTCAGATGGCCCAGTGGCCCAGGAGGAAAATGGGTTCTGCCCTGTTGAGAACACATGTGGAGATCCAGCATGTGATCAACCATTAGTGCTGGCCCAGTCTGGGCCGCTGTCTTACAAAAAGCTCCCAGTTGAGAATTCAGTGAACTCTGAGGGACGTGGCTCCCCACAAGTGTTTGCAGCTTATCTCCCTTCTGAAGAGATGGAGGTAGAAGATGATCTGCTGAACATTACTCTGTTAGAGTCTACAAAGCCTCTGTTCAGTGTTAGTTCTCCCACTGAGTTGAAGAGAGAGGCATGGCCCTTCAGGGAGCAGGATGGGGACAGTCCTGCCCTGTTATCTCAGACCTCCTCCAACATCTCAGCAAGTGGCAGCACAAAGTCAGCTTGTGACATATGAAGAGAGAGCTCAAACTGAATGTGTCCTTGAGTTGTTCACAGTTGCTTAAACTAAGCTTTTCTGGAGTGCTGGGCTTCAGATTTGAAAGAAACTCAACAGATGGTGGAAACTGGCTGTAGGACAGATAGCTACATACAGTGTCTGAAGAGACTGATTGTTTTATAAAACTTTATTTCAAATTGTGCTTATTCCCTTTCCTGATTTGCATTAGGAGGGGGAACTACTCCAGCCAGAATGGCCATGTATGTCCCACAGTCCTTTCAGGAGGCAGTAGTCAGAGCAGGCACCATGTAAACAGGTTGGCCTGGATTTCCAGTGTAGGGCATTTTAAGGTCTTAAGCTCCATGAAGAATAGAAAGAATGACCCTTAGATTTTTCCCTCTTCGTCTAACTGAACATCTGCTCTAAGCCACTGTAGATTTTTCATTAACATTCTGTAAGTGCACCTGAGTCTGAGCCTCTGTTTCAGAAACAGGCACAGAAGTCTTTCTGAGCTATGTTGAGCAGATAGGAACGCTCTCTAGTCCCAGAGCTGCTTTGCATGCTGTTGTAGCATTAAACAAGCTCTTCTGTCAAAAGCAGCAAAAACAAAACCCCTCATGCTGGTCACAATCTGCAGGCTGAGTCACATGACAAGTACATTGTGATTAACAAGAAGAATCTGTTCCCTGCTGTTTCATTTTCCCTTGGGATTTAGTAATGATGTTTAATACATTTGTGCAGGGAAGCTCACTTCCTTGTACATCTCTTTATGTACCTCAGTCCAGATGTAGAGGAAGATTTGCCTAGGGCACAGAGAAGCATATTCCAGCATTGCCATTTCTGGGCTTCTGAGAAACTGCTCCTGAAAGTACCAGCTGTACTGGGCTTTTGCAGAGGTTGGGTCCTTATCTCTGAAGAGCTGAGTGAACAATAGTTAAATACAGTAGCTACATCACAATTGACTATTATAACTAAGCTAGAAGGGTCATATTCACCTCCCCCTCTGGTACAACATCCCATCTCACTGATTTCACTGCAGTAATGATGGCTCCTCACTAGCTTGCTTGACAGAGGACAGGAATCTCCTGCTCAGAGGAAGTTGCCATCAGTGTTGTAGCCCCGCAAGTGCTCTTGGAGAGCACAACTCACAGGAGGGCTTTGAATTGCCAAACTGAAGAAAATTAGCTTGTCTTAAATTGACTTTTTGTTTCATCTACAGAAAGAAGCTGCTCTCTTTATTGGTTTCTCCTGTCACTGAATAGGATAATATTTTTATTAATGTTTTTATTTCCCTCCACCAGCAGGTACCTGTGAAAAACCCAACATGAGCTTTAATGCTTCTTGCTGGAACCATCATCAGCAATCCCTGCTCTGGGATGCAATCTGTGGGAAAGCTTGTTCTGTGACATTTGTGCAACATCCTGCCTTTTTCCACTATCATCCCAAAGACCATGGGATTTTTATTTTATGGGGTTTTTTAAATCTATATCCTCATTCCTAAATGAGGGAAACATTGCACACCTGCTGAGCAGATGGTGATGCAGCAGAGTCCAGATTTTTAGTCGGTAGCCTGTTACACTCTTCCTGCTCTCTTGTAAGGTTGGATACTGTAGGCTTGTTTCTGATGGAAGCCAGACTATTTCTACTCTTCTCCCATCTCAAAGAAAGGATGGAGAAAACCTTTCTTGGCTGGGATGTGTATCTTTCCTGAGGTGTAGGTAGCTGTTCTTTGAGGTACAGCTATGGCTTCCTCTAGTGAAGTGTGTGTTAACCTGAGCAGTTCTCCCTTTGCAGGAAAAGCCCAGTGTTGCTGAGTTATTTAATAGTCCATACCGGATTAGGCAACTGTTGGCAGCTTGAAAGAGAAAATGCCTGTGGCTCACTAAGATCACCCCTTTTGGCCCACACCTCTCTGCCTCTTGAAGGTACTGATCTGCAGAGTAGTTTGTCTTCTCTATTGTCTGCAGAGTGCAGAGCAGCTTGTATGGCTGCCATTGCGTGTGTCTAACTTCGAGGACAGAGAAACACTATTGAACTCAGTTGCCTGCCTGGTGCCTGCTTGCCTTTTTTTTTTTTTTTTTTTTTTTTTTTTTTTTTTTTTTAATTTTTTATCTTTGCTACAATTGTATCTTCTGGGAGGGAAACCATCAGCACCAGCTTCTGTTGTCACAAGATGCATTTAGATGTGTGACTTCAGACAAGTAAGCAATAATGAGTAGTTCACTTTTGGATCACCAGGCTGAGGGAAGCTGTCCAGCAGCCTGACCAGAGAGCACACGCACACCTCTGGCTGCCCTGGGGCTCCCGTGAGCGAGCCCTGGCTGTCAGTGCTGACACCTCATCATGAAGCCTGTTGCCCTCCCTGACACTGACTGCAAAGCTTGAGCAGTCAGGCTTGGGGTACCCCCAGGGCACCCACTGCAGTGACCTCACAGTTCTCTTAACTGCTGTCTTTACACCATCTCCCTACCCTGAACAGCTCTTACAAAGTGGCAGAGCTAAAATTTTATTTTCTTAAATGTCCGCTCTAAGCACAACCAATTGACATGCATTGGGCACAACTATCAACATTTCTGGCTCTTGGAACTGAGGTAGAGATGTAAGAAACAGAAATGCCAAGGAGTATCAGCTCAGGCCTTTCCTGGAGAGTGGTCTGCATGGGAAGAGGTACATGTATGAAACCAGAGTAAAAGGTCATTCTAAAATTGCAAAGTGGTTGCTGAAACCCAGTGTTTCCAAGGATGCAGTTGGAAGTCATGACATCTCATCCCTTTGGCTGCATAAAGCTGAATCTAGGCTGCACTTAGTAATTCCTAGGTTTTGTGCCTACTGAGGTTGCTTTTCTACAGAGGGCCATTTTCTGACAGCTACTGATAAACATGAATTTGAACATGTGGTCAGCAAACTCCTTGTTTTATAGTGATGTGACAAAGTTTTATCATGATTGACTTTTACCGTGATTTTCACTTTACAGGAGCAGTTCTTGCTCTTTTAAAGTACTTTCTACACATTGCTACACATCTCCCTGAAGAGATCAAAGATGTTTTTAATTCACTTTAAATCTATGTTGAGTTCAATTAAATGTCTGTTATAAGCTATTTTTGTTGTGGTTGCAGGTTGATAAAATGCAGCCAATAGAATGCATGTGAATTGCTGCCCCTCGAAAGCAGCACAGCCAAGGGGCTGTAGCAGACTTGTACTTGGAGAGGCATCAATGTATTATGTGTAACAGAACGTTGGTATTTTTTGCCAGTACAACTAAAGACACTTGAATAATTCCTGTTTGCACTTAATGCTATTGTTTATATTGCATGTCACTACATTTCTATGCAAAACAAATAACCTTTTTTTTGGGGGAGGAGGGGCAGCCAGATATTTGATTAAGTATAAAGATCTTTGCGAGATGATCTATTTTCATATTTATGAAGGAGTTTTACGTCTTAATATTTTGCAGTCTGTAAATAGCTGAACTTGTAATTAAAGGCTTAGGAAGAAGTTTGTAGCCTGTGTATAATAGTAAGTTAACACTGCCAGAAAAAAGATCTTTGCAAAACAACTTTTCTAATATTGCGGATATTTATGAATATGTAAAGAAAGCACGTCTTGTTTTTATGTTGATTGACCTTCTGACTTTTTTGAACTATAGAAATGGTGTATGTTTTATTGGAACTGCAATAAGAAGTAACCAAAGATGAATCCACTTAAATATTTTCGTAATTTTTTTCTTGGTCAGGTTTTGTAAACTTTCCCAACTTGCTTTCAAAATAAAAATGAAATCAAGGTCTGAGTCTTGTGATTAAGAGGACAATTTCTTTAAGTTAAAAAAGCTAGCTTGACTACTTACTTAAAATACAAATGCCATTAATACCTGGCTTGAGATTGTATTTACTATTACGCAGTGCGGAGTTATACCCAAGGAAAACTCATCTTCAGTAAATGTTATTTCTCTCTTGCATCTCATTGAAGAGTTCCACTACTGAATCCATGAGACTCAAGGATTTTTTTTCTGCTCTGTGTTACAGTGCTCTGAAGGGTAGGCTGTATCTTGTGAGCTACCAGATAAGATGGCTTTTGATAGCAGCCCTGCAGGGTGCTTGCCATGGTGGCTGCTCTGTTCTAGCCCTAAATAGCTTCAGCAGCACAGGAAGCTGTGCAGTTTCTCAGTATCACATATCTGGCTTTCAGCCCCACTGCCTTTCCCCCTGGAACAAGTCTGAAGACCTGCTATGGCTTGGTTCTGCATGCAGTTATCCAGCTCTAGAATCAGGCCATGTGTGAGGAATTTTCTCCTTCCCTTCTCTCCTGTAGGGGCAAAGGTCTCATCTGTGCATGATCTAATCAAAGGTGATTTTCCCCCCGTTCAGCCTCATCCCTGCCTTCACATCCCAGCATGCCACTAAGGAAAACGGCCAACTCCAAGTGAGAGCAATTTAATTGGTCAGATGTTAAAACACAAACAAGAATATGAAACCTGTTCACTTTTTGGTGAGTTCTCGATGGAAGAAAGAGCTCCAAAACTTGCAGGAGACAAAAAAAGCACAGTTTCATGAGTAGTTCTGTAGCTCTATGCACTGCCCCACACCAACTTTATCTTCTCACTGTGAGCTTTGGAAGATTTAGAAAACAAGCTCTTCACTATTTGCAGTGGCACTGATTTCCCACTGAGGTACAGTTTATTATGGCAGTCTGGCAACCAGGGCCCTGCATCGGTGTCTGTATTTTTCCCTTGCTTGAGCATCCAGACATAAGCCATGATATAGCCAGTCATGAATGCATCAAAGCCAGCTCGATGTGTGCCCCCCTGTGAGGGAGGGCTGTGGGTTTCCTTTTCCTTTTCTGCAGCATTGTCTGCTTCAGTCTCATGGGTGGCTGGGTGACTGACTGAGCCCAACCCAGTGGGAACCTTTGACTTCTTCTCCACTTGGTCATTGTCAGAGGCATTTCCCTTGGCAGAAGGGCTCTGGGCAGCTGCTCCCTGGTCAGTTCTTTCAGTGCTCCCCAGATTCTCTTCCCACTGTGTGCCGGTGTCTGAGCTGACCTCTGTTTCCATGTCTGTGCAGTTCTCCTCCAGTGGCCTGCCCTCCCCGTTGGGTGTGATCTCTGCCAGCTCTGTAGCAGCTGCAGGCTCATAGCAGCTCTGCTTCCGTGGTGGTCCCTCCTCCCCGTTCTGAGCTTGCTCTGTGCTGTCCCCTGAGCTTTCCTGTTGGAATGCCGCTGTGAGCACTTTCAAGTTCTTCCGATGCTTCCATCTCTGCTTCCGTTTCTTTCGCTTCTCCCAAAGCTTGTCATCCTCGTCAATGATGAGGTCAATATTATGAGACTCTGGACACTTCACCCCTTTTGGACACCACCCATAGGCCTAGGGAGAAAGAGAGAGGGGTCTGTAACCTCCATCTTACTGGTTAGAGCAACAATCACCATAACATGGAGTGGATCTCATTATTCCCTTCCACTGCAGGCTTGTGAGGCTGGAGCAGGGACAGTGTCCAGTTACAGATCCCCAGCACACAGGGAAGATGCTGACACACTGCACTGAGTGCAGCACACAGCATATGAGCAGAGGCTAAGGAAGGTGGGTTTGTTCTACCTGAAAAAGACAAGGCTAAGGGGAAGGGGATATCTAGTTGGTGTCTGCAGGTACCTCCAGCAGAGGTTATACGCAAGATGAAGTTAAACTCTTGTGAGAGCACATGGAGAAGGGACCTGGTAAGAGGGGAAATTATGACTAGAGATGCAGGAAAACATTTTTCGTGTAGTGGTCAAGCACTTGAACAGGGCTCTGGAATAGTTTTTTAATCTCTGTCCTTACACAATTTCAAAATTTACCAAACAAGGCTCTGAGCAACATTGAGGGGGTGGTTAGATGAGAAACTTCCAGAGATTTCCTCAACTTATGTTCTGTGACAGAATATACAATGTGTGGAACAGCTCCTTTTCTCCATGAATCACCTGAAGCCAGTTATGATCTGACCAGATGGGCTCTTTGCTGCTGTAGCTGCACTAGGACGAGCTCTTGTGGATCACCCTGTGCTACAGTGCCAGAAGCTACTGACAGGTAATAATTTTTTATATCTAATGAAGATAAAGGGAAGGGTAGAGGTAGCACTTCTTTCTTGTAGGACAAGCCAAACTAACACAGAACTTGCAGCTCCCCCCCAAGAGAGCAAGGGGTACTTTAACTCGTACTGTCCCACTGTTTAGGGCCATAGACTGTTGGAATCTTCCTAATGAAGCCTGTAGGATTCCCAGCCTCAAAGCAGAGGCACACTATTGCCTTGTCTGTCACAAAGCCACCTGAAGCTTGAAAATGTTCCTTGTACCATATATGAAGAAGTTGCTAGATGCTTTCCCACAACTTCTGCCTCAGGCCACGTGTGGCCCTTTCCATGGAGTCAGGAAGGGAGCAGGGATTAGTGTTACTTACTGAAAATTTCTCACAGACAGGCACCTTATTGCCCCTGGCAGTGCTGTGGCCGTCTCCTTCCAGAGAGCAGCAGCGGTAGTCGATGTAGCGGGACATGTTGGCAGGGTAATTGCAGAACTCCACCGTGAGGTGCTGCCCGCTGGAGTCCCTCAGCTTGCAGTTCTCTCGCTTGCTGGAACAAGAGGAGCACAGTTACTGTGGGATGGGACCAGGGCACGGAGCCAACACTGCTCTCCACCAGCTCTCCATGACTCTCCTGCTCTTGAGCTCCAGCCCCGGGTGCGGGAAAGGAATTCGATCCCAAGAGAGCAGCTGTAGTAAGTAGTTGTTTTCATGCTGATTCAAAGGTTTGTTTTTCTTATACTGACATAGAAAAAGGGAAAGTGGCAGCTCTGTTGAAGTCACAGGGGAAGGGTATGCACAGTTTGGTTTTTTATCTACAAAGGGCACTAAGATATGTCTTTGTCTTCATAGTGCTAATGGACAAGGACAAGATGCCCCAAAACAAGGTACTGTGCAGACCATCCAGTAGTCACCACCCAGGCAGGTTGAACCTGGGCAATAGAGACAACAAGGAAAGAGTTTTCATTTCATGAAAAAAAAATCTGATCTCTATGTGGTCCAAGAGCTGGTTAAAAGGCCGAAACCTTTGGAAGGCTCTACCTAATGGGAACTTGGGTTAAAACATTTAAGACGTCAGCTTAGAAAGTTATTTTTATCTAGTCAAAACAAAGCACTCATGTTTTGAGAACGGCCATCTTGAATGTTTTCAGACCTGTCAAAATGGCATTTCCTGAGATAAAACAGTCATAAAAAATACCATCTCTCCTCAAAACAGAGCATGACTTAAGCTTTATGGAGATCGCAGGGGCTTTATCACTGCAAGGAGCTTGTTTAGGTTGTGTGAGGCCTGCAGAATGTGGGGCCAGACTGCAAAGCACAGACATGTGTCCTGAGCAAGAGCACAACCCTTGCTTGGAAGAAAGTGATGGGAGTCAGAGTGGGCCATGGGCATCTCGTGTGCAGAGATGTCTCATGTGACAGAGCTGGTCAGTGCCAAGGAGTGCAGTGAGCACCCACCCTTTAACTACAGTATCCCTCACAAGACAGAATTATAATTAGCAGACCTGCAGGACAGCCCTGGTTTCTTTTCTGTGTGAGTTTTTGCCATGACCCTGTGGCACTACTGGACCAGAGCCAGGCAACGACCCAATTAGATTTCAGATCAGGCCACTGTGATCAGTCTTCTCCAGGCACCAGATCTGAAGTTCTCTTTCAGCTGCTGCCCACAGAACAGGTAAAGCCTATTAAAAAACAAACCCATTCTAGAAACAGAAAAAGCCCAGGGCAGAGTCACCTGAAAAGAACCTTCAGTCAGTGGGACAGTGAAAGGACACAGCCCCCTTGCCTGGAAAAACAACACACACTGACTTTCCCTTTGCCTTTCCTCCTGTAAGCTCTGAGGACCAGTGTGCTGCTCACCACTTCTTGTAGGCGTACTCCAGGTAGGAGGCTACAAAGCGAGTCTCAAACTCCGAGGCGTACTTGGTGTCGTATATTCCCGCCGGGAACATCTCGGAGAGGTCGGCGGTGAAGGTGCTGAGGCTGTCCGGGAGGTGAGCATAGAAACACTGGTACAGGAAGACCAGGTCGATGAGGCCATTGTGGAGAATGAGCGGCTTCCTCGCCCGCATCAGCTCCAGGAACAGCGTCCGAACGCTCAGGCTCTGGCTCTCGTTGCCCTGCGTGAGGAGGACCGGTCAGTGAGCCCCAGCAGCCTGAGTGGCTGCCAGCCTGCAGAGCCCTCAGAGCCTGCAGCAGCAGCAAGCTGCCCACAGCTGTGACTCTGAACAGAGACACAAACGTTTGGAAAAGCAACTGCAATGAGTGGGTTTAAAGCAGCAGGGATAATGCTGCACACAGGACCCCAGTGCGCGCCCGCCTTCACACAGGAGCAGGGGAAGCCAGCACACTGCCAGAAACTTGGAGCAGAGCAGGCTGAGGGGTGTGAAAGGGAGGGGGTTTGTACCTTGTCGTTGCCCTTGTGGTAAGGGATCCCCTGGGAATACTGCTTGTTGAAGTCGAAGCCGTGCTGCACTAGGAACTGCACTGACTGGGGCTCGACCACATAATCCTCGGTGCAGAGCAGCGTGAGGTTGTAGATCTGGCACAGGTACGTGTTCTCTGACTGCACAAGGAGAGCGTGCAGAGAACCCAGGGACACCCGTCAGAGCTGCCGAAACAGCCGGGGCAATTCCACGCGGGAATTCCATCTCCCAGCGCGTCCCCGTCTCCCGGGACCGACCAAGAGACAACGGCCGCGCCACGGTTCGCGCACGCACCTTCTCCGGGAGTTGCCTGAAGCAGGCGACGCCGAGGGACAGGACGGAGCGTGTCCTGGCGGCGCTGCAGACGGCCTTGTAGCGCTCCTCGATGCACCTGGCGGCGGAGAACGGCCCGTGACGGCTCCGGCCTGCCCGCGCCCGGGGACAGGACCCCGCGCAGCCGGTACCGGTACGCAAACCCCCCCGCCCGCCCCACCGGGCACTCACGGGCTCAGCAGCGACTTCCTGGCGCCGAGGCCGCTCAGCTCCTGCGGGGACACGGACACCGTCAGCGGCTCCCCGGCACCCGCCGCGCCCCGCCCCGCCGCCGCCCCGGCTCACCGTGTCCACGGCCACGAAGGTGGCGGAGCGCAGCGCCAGCAGCATGGACGGCCACAGGTCCGCCAGGTTGTCGTTCTGCACATCCACCACCGGCACCCGCGCCGGGCCCGCCATGGCCGCGCCCGCACGGGGCCTCCGCGGCCGTGCCTGCCCGCCGCCTGCCTGCCGCGGGCCCCGCACGCCGTGCCCGCTCCGCGCCCAGCGCCGCCCGCCCTCGCGGCCGGCCCGGCTTCTGCCGGTCCCGGTGGGGTTTTCTATCGTTCTCAAAATCCGTTTTCAACCGAAGCTGGAATTAAGTCAACAGGCGTTTAGTTGGCACAGCTCCTTTGGGTCCTTCCCGAGCGGCCGCTCGGCCCGGCGGGAGCAGGGGCGGGTCCTTCCGCTCCCGGCTTGCTGATTGGCTCCAGCGCGCCGGGAGGCTCCGCCCCTCACCCTGCGTTCCGGGGCAGGGCGGGTACGAGCCCGCTCCGCGCGCCTCCCTTCGATTGGCCGGCGGGCGGGATCCCCGCTCTGATTGGCCCTCGCGCGGGGGCGGGGCGGAACGCGTTTTCCCGGGAAAGCGCGCGCGGCGGCGGCTGCGCCATGAGCCCCGCGCGGGCCCGCGCGCTCCGGCGGATCGGCGGGAGCGCGGTCCCGGCCCGGGGGCGGAGCGGGGAGCGCGGGGCGCCCCCTCCGGGACACGGACAGCCGGAGCGCCGTGAGCCCCGCGGAGCTGCCGGTACCGGGAGGGCTGGGCAGCGCGGGGCGCCCCCTCCGGGACACGGACAGCCGGAGCGCCGTGAGCCCCGCGGAGCTGCCGGTACCGGGAGGGCTGGGCAGCGCGGGGCGCCCCCTCCGGGACACGGACAGCCGGAGCGCCGTGAGCCCCGCGGAGCTGCCGGTACCGGGAGGGCTGGGCAGCGCGGGGCGCCCCCTCCGGGACACGGACAGCCGGAGCGCCGTGAGCCCCGCGGAGCTGCCGGTACCGGGAGGGCTGGGCAGCGCGGGGCGCTCCCTCCGGGGCACGGACGGCCAGCCCGGGCAGTGCTGGCTGGCTCCTCGTAAAGCCCGGTACTCGGTGCGCGCCGCACGGCAGCGGCTCGGTCGGGCCCCCCGTGCGCTGAGCTCCCGCCGCTCTCCCGGCAGGGGTCCCGGCTGCAGCGCCCGCTCCGCCGCCCGCCCGGCATCTCTTCAGCGACCCGGCCGAGGTCCAGGCCCTGCGCCGGAATCTGCTCGCCTGGTATGACCGATGCAAGCGGGACCTTCCCTGGAGGACACTGGTAACGGGAGACATCGGGAAGCGGGGATGGGGAACTGCTCTGCCTTAAGGGAGCCTGGCTGATGTGCCCATGGTGTTTTTCCCTATGTCATGCATCCCTACCTGCGTGGAAGTGCTCCCAGCTAGTCGTGGCTGTGTTGTGGTGGGTGGTCTGAAGCCAATCTCTAGGTATGAAGAGTAAAAGCAGGGCACACTTCTCAAATATAACCATCAAGAGGAGTACTTATCTCTGACAAGACTAGTCTAGCTGTGTTTTAATCCTGTTTTGTTCCTGCCTCTATGCTGCCCTGAAGCAGCAAGTGCTGCATGGAGAAGGTTTCCCATGTATTTGTTTTAAGCCTGCTGGACGTGTTTTTAGAGCTCCTGCCTGGTCTGTGCTCTGCCTGGCAGCAGTGGCTCAAGAGTCATTGTGGTGCTGAGGGTGGGCATCAGCTTTTCAGCAATGTCTGAATGGTGGGAACTGCACAGCCCCTCTATGGGATTTACATCTGCCTCCAGTTGCTTCCTAGGCAGGCAGGCTCAGGTATGGGATAGCTCTCTGTGGGATTTTGAACCTCATAAGTAGCTGTCTTTGGGGCATTTCATCAGCAAGAAGCTGCTTTGGCTGTCACTTGATTAACCCAAACTCAGAACTTCTGAGTGCCTGGGGGAAATATTTTGTTTTAATTTCAGATTCTATCGCAGTGTTCAAAACACACCATGGACTGTTTTATTTTGCACACTGGTCCCCTCTGCAGTGGAGTTCTGTGTCACCTTGTTTCTCACACTTCATCTTCTTCCCCTTCCAGGCAGCGACAGAGCCGGATGCCGACAGACGGGGATATGCAGGTGAGGAGCAGGGACTGCACTGTGAGGTGTGGCTTTGTGTGCCATCCTTGGAACAAGCTGCCTGAAGTGGCCACGAGAGCCAGATTCCCATTGCAAGGTGCTGGGGGGTTGGAGAACCCACCTTGGGCCTGGGGGAGCTCCTGTGGGGCAGCATGTGGGGCAGGTGAGGGGTGGGAGGGTGTCCCCTGTGCTGGGTGCTGTGCAGGGTTTGTAGCCAGTGCTAACGTGGCCACAGCACGAGGTGTGGGTGGCGTTGGTGCCTGTGCTCTGACCCCTGCCCTGCTCCCTGCAGTGTGGGTGTCCGAGATCATGCTCCAGCAGACACAGGTGGCTACGGTGATCCACTACTACAACCGCTGGATGCAGGTGACTGCTCCTTACACAGTCCTGTGCCCACAGGCTGCTCCTTTCAGAGGGGGCAGCTGCCCCCTGCCTGTGGCAGATCCCCAGAACTCTGCTTGTCCCTGACTTGTCCCTGACTTGTCCCTTTCTCTCTGTCCTGCAGAAGTGGCCAACGCTGCAGGCTCTGGCACAGGCGTCCCTGGAGGTGAGCATCACTGGGGCTGGGTGCTCTCCCTGCCCTGTGGCTCGCCATTAACGCTGTGCTGCGTCTCGGAGCAGGAGGTGAACGAGCTGTGGGCTGGACTTGGCTACTACTCCAGAGGGAAGCGTCTGCAGGAAGCAGCAAGGAAGGTGCTGGAGTGGGGGGTGGAGGGCATTTCAAAAGCCTTCTGTGGCCGCTGGGCTGGTGCTGGCTCATGTCTGCCCTGCCTCGCTGGGGCTGTGCCGCTGGCACAAGGCTGCAGAGGCTGGCATTGCATCTTCCCATGGGCAAAGTGGGTTCCTTGCACACATCCACCCCTGCTGCTTCCCTGAGCTTGGCCCTTCCCTGCCAGGTAGTGTCCGAGCTTGCTGGCCGGATGCCCAGGACGGCTGAGGAGCTGCAGAAGCTGTTGCCGGGCGTGGGCCGGTACACGGCGGGAGCCATCGCGTCCATCTCGTACGGACAGGTGAGAGCTGGTGACAGTGGACACGTCTGCCCCTCCGCTGCCCAGCCCCACTCCTGACAGGTCCTGCTGCTGCGTCTCACAAGCCAAGGGCTCTCCAGGGTTGTCCTTGGCTCTCCCCCCACTTTGAGACGCATCACAGCCCCCACCCAGCTTGACCTATGGGTTGGCCTCAATTGTGTCACCCTCCATCCTGGGAGCATCCCAGCTCCCTTCTTTGTACCACCATGGTAATCCCAGCTCCTGGTGGCAGGCCACGGGAGCTGTGGATGGGAATGTGATCCGGGTCCTGTGCCGCCTGCGATGCATTGGTGCCGACTCCAGCAGCCCGGCTGTCATCGACCGGCTCTGGTAAGGGGAATGCTCTGTCTCTGGAGCTGTGCTGATTGTGGCTAAAGGCAGGATCACCCAGGAGCTGAGCCTGGAAGGGAGGCAGGTGTGGAGTATGGGATGTTAGTGCTGCTGGGAGTACTGGTGAAAGGAGCCTGTGCTTACCTAGGAGCTTTCCCCTGACAGGCAGGAGGCAGGCAAAGGTCCTGGCATGCTCTCCCCAGAGATCCCCGTGCCTCTCACTGCTGTTTCTCCAGGGACATGGCCAATGTCCTGGTGGACAGGAGTCGCCCAGGGGATTTTAACCAAGCCTTGATGGAGCTGGGGGCAACTGTGTGTGTGCCCAAATCCCCACTGTGCAGGGAGTGCCCGGTGAAACAGCACTGCAAGGCATGGCACAGAGTAAGTGTGGCCCCGAGGGTTTGCCATGGCTGGGGACAAGGTGGGCTGGTGGATGAGCCTGTCCTCACTTCTGTCTGCCTGTGTAGGTGGAGAAAGAGCTGGCCTTCACCTCTCAGAAGCTGTTTGGAAAAGCCCCCCCAGTGCCTGATGTTGAGGACTGTGGTAAGCATGTGGGGAGATCCCTGTTGTAGCTCCAGGTCTGAGCCCTGCGGCAGCTGTTACACTGGTGTTTGCAGGTGTTGGGGACTGTCCCCTGTGCCCCCCAGCCACGGAGCCGTGGGACAGCAGCCTGGGGGTGGCCAACTTTCCCCGGAAAGCAGCGAAGAAGCCGCCGCGGGTGATGCGGACAGCCACGTGTGTGCTGGAGCGGAGGGGCTGCCATGGGGCCCCAGAATACCTCATTGTGCAGAGACCCAGCTCGGGTAATGGGGCTGGGAAGGAGGGGATGAAGGCACCACACAGGCCCTTCCACCTCATGAGGAATAGAGGGAGTGGCTTTGGTTGCTGGGGTTGGGAAAGGAGCTCTTCGGAGCTCTGATAAGGCTCAGTGTCCCTGCCTGTGCCCCTTGCTGTCTCACATTTCTGTCATGCCTCCTTCCCAGGTCTCCTGGCTGGACTCTGGGAGTTCCCAAGTCTCCCGTTGGCTCAAGATCTGAAGGAGGAGAAGGAGAGGGAGGAGCTGGCTGATCACCTCCAGGCCTGGATGGGGCAGCCTGTGGCAGCAAAAGGCCTGCAGTTTATTGGAGAGGTGAGCCTGGAGCTGGAGGGATGCAGTGAGTCCCCTGTGCTCAGCCATGGGATGTAGCACACAGAAGAAAGGTGTCTCTTCCCACTGCTCAGGATCCCGGCAGGCTCAGTGCACTTTGCATCCCCCACTGCCTGCCAGCTGCCCATCTCGTGTGTCTTTCCATCCCCTCACAGGTCATCCACATCTTCTCCCACATCCACCAAACGTATGTGGTCTACTCCCTGCACCTAGATGGGAATGTGACCCTGGACCCTGCCTTGTCCCCATCCCGCTGGGTGACAGAGGATGAGTTCCATGCTTCGGCCGTTTCCACGGCCATGAAGAAGGTATGGGGGGCACTTGGGCCTTTCCTCCCTTCCCTCAGTTATCTTGGGGAAAACCCCTGGCATCCCCTCAACTTCTCTGGGCTGTCCCAGCTCCAGGACCCAGCTGCTGTTCAACTCTGGGCTCTCTTGTTCTTCCTTCAGGTGCTGAAAGCTCACGAGAAGCAGCGCAGGAAGGAGAGCAGCCCAGTCAAGGTGAGCAGTGCTCCAGGGTGCCTGGAGCCCCAGTATGTGGGACAGCCACTGGTGTGCTGTGGTGAAGGTGCTCCAGGGTTTGGGATCAGGCCAAGGAGCATCCCCAGCCCGTGGCAGGGGCATTTGCCTGACTGGCATTGCCCCTGGGTGTCCCCAGTACCCAGGGGGGATCCCTGGAGACCGTGGGGGCCCCTGGCTGAGCCCTGCTGTGTCTCCTGCAGGGCTCCAAGCGGAAGCGGGGGGCAAAGGCACAGGGAGCAGGCAGGCCCTGCCCTGGGACACAGCTCTCCCTCCACGCCTTTCTCCGGGCACCGACTGGCCCGTGAGGCCCCCGACCTTCCTCGAGTGAGGCACCAGAGCCCCTCGCTGGGGTGAGCCCTGCCCGGGGCCTGGCAGTGCTGTCCCTGTGCTGTAGCAAGCCCAGGACATGGCACTACAATGGTCTCTCACTCTTCCTTTCCCCTGCCTCCCCTGTGGGCATTGTGTCTGGATGTGGCCACCGGTCCTGGATTAATCCTGGAGCCAGACTTGCCCTCCCTCCTTGGCTGGAGCCCTTCTGGGGCTACTCAGCCCTGAACTGCCACCACTTTGGCACTGTGGACTCAGGGCAGCAGGGGTTTCTCTCCAGCAGTGGGAAGACTGTGGGCACATGGCTCCTGCAGCCCTGTCCCTGTCTCCTGCCTGCATCTCATGCCCCAGCCAGTGACTGGGGATGTTGCTGTACCCTTCCTTGTTTTTACTGGACCTGAAAATAAACCTCAAGTGTGTTTTTTAAGTGACTGTCTGTTGCACTGTGCTAAGCTGGGCGTGTTGGGCAGCCTGTGGTGGAATGTGAAGATAGCCTACAGGATCCTTAGATCTGGGCTGGGGGGAGAGCAGGGATTCTTCATCAGTGCACCTAAGAGCCCCTTGGCTGGGCATTAACTGCTGGTGACCCCAAATAAAGCACCCAGAGCACCCCTCCTGCAAGGGCAGATATCAGCCCCCAAGAGCTGTGCTGCTCCTGCCTGTGGGCTGCTCCTCCCTGGGCCTGAACAACTGCCCCCCGGGCTTTTTACAGGGTTTCATCCTCCTTTTATAATTTTTCTCTTGGGCTGCTCAGCACTGTTCCTGCTGAGTGTGCAAATGCACAATGCTGGGGGCTGGCAGGGACAGTCCTGGCAGGGTGCTAGGGGCAGTGATCTCAATTTTAGTGATACACCCACTTTAAGTGATGGAAATGGCCATTTCATCCTGACCTGGCACTCGGCACATCTTAAATAAAAAACCCAAAAGGATTAAAAATCCAAAGCAGTGCCTGTAAGTTAATTCTTTAATTGAGAGGAGGAAGAGGCCACCACTCACCCCCAGGGCTGGTCATGCTGTGCCAGTAAGTGGCCTCTGGATTATCCACTCCTCTTGGGCAGCCCCTCATCTCTCTGCATCTGGGGGTGCTTCTGTGCCAGCACACTCTTGGCCATGCTCCAGGCTCAAGTCTCAATAAATTAAGCTGAAAACAAGGCAGAAAGTTCTTTACATGTGGTCGATAAATCACTGGGAGCCCAGCAGGTGCCATGCTCACACCCCTGCTGGACTTGGCCCTGAGCATCTTGCTCCCACGCTGAGTTGGCTCTGGATTGATGTGGATCCTTGGTCCCCGCCCGCCTGGGCCATGCCAGGGATGGGATCTTTATGGTCCTTGCCCCAGGGTTGGAGTGGAGCAGATGGGGAGCTGAGGGAGGAGGACTGCAGCACTGCACTACTGCTGCTGGTCCATGTAGACCTGCACAGCTTTCCAGAGCGCCCGGATATTGCCTTCCCCAAAGCCGGGCGCTCCCCGACGGTCAATGAGCTCCAGGAAGAAGGTCTCCTCAGAGAAGATGGGATGGGTGAAGATCTGCATCAAATATTCCTGAGAGGGGCTCTCTGTGGCATCAGTGCCCAGCCGACCCTTGTCCCCAGGCACTGTGGTGTCCAGGAGGATGCCAAGCTCCGCCAGCATGTGGGGGTCCTGCCCAGCTCCTCGGATCTCTTCTGCTTTGCCCCCCTGGCTGTAATAGGTGGTAGGGGGTGTGAAGAACCGTGCCCCCCGCTGCTGCAGAGCCCTGGTCGTGCTGACAATGTCAGTGGTGCAGAGACCGACGTGCTGGATCCCAGCCCCGCCGTGCTGCTCCAGGAACGTGTCGACCTGGTTGGTGCCATTCTGGGAGAGAGACTCGGCAAAGACCAGCTTGCAGCCGTGTGCTGGGGTGCCCTGGGCGCTCTGCAGTGCGAGGAGCAGCATGCCCACCCCCTGCCCCCCCAGCACATACCCCTCAGCCGGCTTTTCCCGGGGGTTCAGCAGGAAGCGGTGGAAGCCGAAGCAGCGCTGGTACCAGTCCAGAGCCGCCCGGGCCCCGCCCCGGGGGCAGACATATGTGATGTGGTCAAAGTGAGAGATCTTGATCCCATCTCCTGTGGCTGAGGGGGCTCCTTGGATGGGCTGGAAGCCAGGCAGGAAGAGCCCCCGGTAACAGGATCGGTCCAAAAGGGTGTGGCTGATGTTGCCCACGACAGAGCTCACCACCCCATAGGTGACAGAACCAGCGTCATCCCTCAGCTCAGTGGGGGGCACCAGCAAGGAGCATCCCTGGCTCTGCAGCCACTTGCAGAGCCCCGGCACATCATCCACCTCGAAGCAGATGTTGGAGGCCGTGCCCAAAGTGGGCTGGGGATCTATGTCATAGAGAAAATCACGGGATGAGGTGCTGGCAGGTGCCAGGCGCTCGTTGACGAGGAAGATGGCAGATTCTCGTTGCAAGGCCACCTGTCGGACACGCGGCGTCTCCCGCACGGCCACCGGCTGGAAGCGAAAGGTGCTGGCCAGGTGCTGGCCCCAGCCCTGCCTGTAGGGCAGGTGGAGGGAGATGAAGCAGGGGCGGCTCAGCGAGGCTGCCATGGCTGGGCAGGCTGCAGGGAGGACACAGGGGATCAGGGGGGCTGCTGGCCCTGGGGAAAAGCCGTTCCCCCACCTTGCACACAGCACACCTGTGTTTGCAAGCACAGATGCATATGTGTGTAAACTCGCACCTTTTAAATGTGTGTATTTTAAATAACTGGGTCTCAGGAGCCAATTTGCACTGTGAAAGGGCAGCCACCTTCGGGACCAGCTACACAGAGCTGTCCAAGGATGCCAAGCGTTCCTGCAGGCCTTTCACTCTGCTACCCTGCCCCATGCTGGAGGTCCCAGAGCAAGAAAGCCCTGAGCCCTGGATGCAGCCCTGCGGGTCCCCTTTGGAGCCACGTGTAATTTGGGAGTGCTGAAGGGAGGTCAACGGGGATTCCCAGTGGAGGAGGTGTGCTGCACGTGTAAGCAAGATTATGGGGACAAGGGTTATGGTGGGAATGTCCTGTACCAGAACATGGACTGGTAAACATGGAGCAACACACTGGTTACAGCTAAAACGCTCCTGTGCTGCCCTAGCGCCTGTCAGGTGTGTCCCACCAGTGGAGGGGAGCAGTGGGGTCATGATAGGCTCATGTGCCCTTCCCCTCCCCAACAAGGACAGCGTGGAGTCACCATGCTCTCTGCAACAGTCTGGGAATAATGACCTTGCCCTAGGGGCACAGAGGAGGGACACTTCGGGAAAGTGATCTTCCTCCCCACCAATCCAAATATCTGTGATGCTCAAGAGGGAAAAAAGATGTGCCCAAAACCCCAATCGGAATCACCTCTCCAGAGCACCCACTGAGGCTTCCTGATCCCACGGCATGCACGAGCCGCTCTGGCCAGTCCTCACAGGTGTGCAGTGGGCTGGGGACAACACACCTGCTGAAATATTCCCTTCCACCTGCCCGCTTGCAGGGGCTGCGTGCACCGAGCTCTCCCTGCCCCTTCCCACCGGCCCAGGGCGGCGGGACCGCGTGGAGCCCGGCGAGCACATGGGCAGCGGCCGGCGCTCCTTCCCCGGCCCCGCTGCCCGCGGCGCTCCCGCGCCCGCCCCGCCCCGCCGCCCCCGCGCCCCGCTCGCCCCCGGGCCGCGGCTCACCGGGTCAAGGCTGCGGCGAACGGACGCGGCAGCGCCGGCGCGGGGCGGGGCAGCTCGCTGCGCCCCGGCGTGCACCGGGCACGGCGGGCCGGGCACGGCGCCCGCGGGACGCTCCCGGCGCGGGATCGCGGCCATCGCCCCGAGCACGGACGGGGCCGGCACACCGGGACCGCGCTGCCCGCTGCGGGTGCCGCGGTTTGCGCACCAAAAGCCGCCCAAGCTGAAAGCCGCAGGCACGGGATGAGCCGAGGGGAAGCGCCTGCCCGGCGGTGGCTGGGGCTCCTGGGGCGCAGCTCGTGTCTGTGCAGGGTCGTTCCCTGCCAGCCCGAGTCCCAGCACATGAACTGGGGAAACGTGTCCCTGCTCAGTGCTGGGCGCTTCACAGCGTCCAGGGTACCCGGGGGGCACTTGGGGGGAACAACGTGCAGGTGGGGGGTGACAGCTCTGAGGAAAGTCCGGTGTCAGTCATGAGGGACTGCTCACCATCCTTGCAGACATCTCTGGGCCCCTCAAGCCTCTCAGCAGTGATCCCCTCTCCCGCTGCTGTTTTCAGACGAATCCCCGCATTATGTGTGTCTGGGATCATATTCTGCCCCCGCTGTGACTGTGGCTGCTTGCCCTTCCCTGCCTTATCATGTTTTTGTACAGATCCCAGGTACAATAAACTGCTCAAATATTTGCAGAGATGTCCTTGTGCTGCCAGAGCGGTGAGCTCCTCTTGTTTGGCTGGGGGGTGGAATCAGTGTCGCTGTGATTTCCCAAGGAAACACCGACACTAGCACAGACCCATCAACGTGGGGCCGGACAGGAGGCATGGAACTGGACACTGGGGAGTTGCTGTGGGACCAAGCTTGGCCTGAGAACGGCCATGGGCACAACAGAACAGCCGGGCTTTTGAGGTGACACCCCACAGGGCAGGGAGCTCCAGCACCCTGCCTTGTATGGGAGACACCATCTTCTTGGCTGCAGGGAAGCAGAGACGGCACTGGTGGCTCCTGTGGCGCCCCGTGCAGGGATGGCGCTGCTGGAGGTCACCCCGCAGTCCTGCAACCCTTTGGTGTAGCAGTGTCCTTGGCAGTACCCCCAGCCCTCCTGTGCCTGCGAGGTTTGCAGCGGCTGTGTCCATCTCTCCCGTGTCAGCCTCTGGCGTCAGCCCGGCACCAGGCACCGCTTTGCCCCAGCACGGCTTGGGCTGGGCTGTGGCACCAGCGCCCCGAGGCCACATGGCACCGACGGGGACAGTGCCTGCCTTGTCGCTGTCCCCTCGAGGCAGGCGGTGGTGGCCGGGGCACAGTCCCCGCTCCAGCCAGGCTCTTCTCCTCCCTCCTGGGCGGGGAGAGTGGTCAGGAGATAAAAGGGAGACCAGGGCCAGCTGGAAGTTGCTGAAAGCTGCCGGGGCCCGGAGCGAGGGAGGACGGCAGCGAGGAGAAGTGCGGTATCGAGGGCTCGTTCTCGCGGGGAGGGGGGTGGGGAGTGGGGGCACATCCACCCTGTCCAGATCCTGCATCTCCCTGCTCCCTCCCCAGACCATTCCCTCCAGACCCATATCCTCCCTCTTGCCCATTGAATGTGCTGGATATTAGAGGGATGGGCAATATCCTGGGTTAGAGAGCTGTTGGAGGATAGGGCTTCAGGCAAATTTTGGGAGACTCAAGGGTTTTAAAAGCTTTGTGTACTCCCAAAGCACTTTGTGGGGTACCAAGGACTCTCAAGGTGACCTGAAGGTGAAACCATCTCTGTCTCAGTGACTGCTCACTGGCAGCTGAGATGATGAGGGCTGTATCCCTGCTCCCTTCTGGAGCAAAGTCAGACCTCTCTCTGGGGCTGGGTTTGTTTTGTGGGATCAAAGAAATGGAGAAGGCCCATGGCCAGAGGAGTACCTTCCTCTCTTGAGCTGTGGAGTGAGTCTTCATTGCCAGGGGAGAACAGGATGCTGTAGCAGTGGGTGCCCACAAAAGACAGCAGCAAGGAGCCAAATTCCCCACCTCGTACCCATTTCCTTGCCCCCTGGGATGGGGGTCCTGGCTTCCAGTGCCAGGATCAGGCCAATACTGCCCACACCCTTGTCTGCCCTGGAGCAGGCTGCAGGGAGGTGTTTTGGGGTTGCAGTGGATCTGGGAGGAGAGTAACACCCCATGTCCCCCTGCCAGGGCCAGGGTCCAGGATGGGGCTGCTGGTGCTGGCCCTGGCCACCTGGCTGGGGCTGGGGCTGGCCTCGGCCTCTGAGGAGACGGCCAACAGCAGCCGGATCTGCCAGGAGGCGCCGGCATGGACCATCAATGGCTCGAGCCCCATGGAGGGGGCGGCAGGGCAGGTGACGGTGGTGGCCCTGCTGAAGGCCAGCTGACAGTTCTGCCTGAGGCAGGCCCACAGGTGAGCCCCACTCCCGCTCCCCACAGCAGTCCCCGCCAGCTCGGGGGTGTCTGGCAGCCCCCTGCCCCGGCAGCCCTCCCAGCGCCTCCTTCCCGCAGCCTCGGGGGCCTGCGGGAGCGGCTGGCCCGGCAGGGCATGGCCGATGTCCGCTACATGATCGTCAACGAGAAGGCGCCGCTGTCCCGCGCCATGCTGCCCGAGCTGCAGCGCCATGCCCCGCCCGGCGTCCCCGTCTTCCAGCCCGAGCGGGAGGACCCTGACGTCTGGCAGGTCCTGGGGGGTGACAAGGACGACTTCCTTGTTTATGACCGGTGAGTGTCCCCCGACTCGCCTGAGGCTTTAATGGGTGTTACAGAGCGTTTGATGGGCTTCCAAAATCTCCTCTCATGCCTGGGCTGGGGGGGATTCCAGACCCCTGTCTTGAGTCAGGCCATGACTTCTCCCCTCAGGTGTGGCCGCCTGGCTTTCCACATCCAGTTGCCCTTCAGCTTCCTCCACTTCCCCTATGTGGAGGCAGCCATCCACTCCAGCCACATCAAGGACTTCTGTGGCAACTGCTCCCTGTACCCCAACACTACCCAGGAGGTAAGACGTGGAATGCTTGCTGGAGCTTGGGATCCCTTCTGTCCTTGGCACTGCACATCAGCAAGAGCAATCATATCTCCGTGTTGGGGATGGGCTCTGGGTTGGCAGCTGCCCTCAGATGTATTTGAGAGGAAAGGTGATGGAAGGTCTGGAATAAGGGCACTTAAATAGGTCAGAGCTTTCCGGTTGAAAAGGAATTGACCAAAGGGGTCATATCCCATGTCTAGGAATGCTAACTAGGACTGTTCCCATAAAAGAAAGGGCTGGCAGTGGATGCAGAGGTGGCAAGCTCAGAGCAAAGAAAAGGGTGTAGCTCTGAGCTTGGCAGGCGATTAGTCACTTCCCAGGAGAGAAGTACATCCAGAAATACTAAATGCTAATTTCTGTTTCTGGACCACAGACAGCTTGAGCCAAGGAATGCAAGTCTAGAGGCTTGTGCCCTGTGTGCTCCAGCCTCTCCTGTCCTCCCTGTGCCCTGGGTCAGGGCTGGAGAGCATTTGCTCTGACCCACAGTTTTCTGTATGATGAATGCTGGTCTGCCTTCCCAGTTCACAGCTGTGCCCCCAGGCTTCCTGCAGGGTTGTATGGGCATTCACATACCACAACAGTCCTTGTGTTACTTTCCTCAGGCTAACAGCACCATGGAGGGCTTTGCAACCCCGAGCTCCCTTCCTGAACACGAGGGGATGGAGTCAGAGACCCCTGTCCACCAGCACAAGCCCCTCCATCCTCATCGCCACCACGAGGTCAACAGCGAGAGGGACACAAACCCAAGTGAGGACCACAAACCTGCTACCCATGCTCACCACCACCATGGAGACCATGGCCAGCTCTATCACAAAGGGAGGAAGCAGAAGGAGGGGGATGAGCATTAAACCAGGCTGGGCAGCCTTGCAGAACCCAGTAGTGTGCAGATGACCCCAGCTCACTTCACAGAGGCATGGAAGGACTTGCTTTGGGCTGCTGGTCACCAGCAGCACTGGTTTAACAACTTCCTCCAGCATACCTCATGTGGGCTGTCCTCCTACGCTGTGATAGGGATGGAAATTCCCCTTGGACCCTTCTCAGTGCTGCGTTTTCAGCCCCAGGGCTCAGTTCTGAGCCTTCATCTGCCACTGCCTGCCTTTCTGTGCTCAATGAAGCCCGCTGTGCAAACCAGGAGGACCCTGGTCACTGCTGGCTGACACCGCACAGAGAAGCGGGGCGGGGCTGGAGGGGCCAGAGCTGGGATGGGAGCAGCGCTGCCGGCATCCTCTGCCAGAGCTGGGATGGGAGCAGCGCTGCCGGCACCCTCTGCCAGAGCTGGGATGGGAGCAGCGCTGCCGGCATCCTCTGCCCATCCAGACACCCCTGGGTGTGCTGGAAGCCCCGAGTTTCCTGGCCAGGGAGCGAGGGGAGGGACAGCGTGTGCCCGGCAGGACGCGGTCCGGGGGACTGAGGGCACGAAGAGCGGTGGGATGTGGCAGCTCGCCATGGTCCAAGCTGTAGCCCCGTGTCTGACCGTGCGCTCGGGTGTGTGCAGCGGTGCTGGTGGCCGCAAGATGGTGGCCTTGTCCCCTCCTGGAGACCCAGGGCCGAAGCAATGGCACCGCTCGGGGAGGGCAGGGTGACCGCGCTGAGGGGTGAGCGGGGCGGGAGGGCAGCGCGGACATCCGGAGTGCGAATAAAACCTCTGTGAAGTGACCACTGCTCGGTTTGGCCTCTGGTGGGCCCGGGGGGATCTTGCTCAGTGCACAGGGAGGGACACAGGGCTGGATGTAGACCCCAAGGTGCAGCAGCCAAGGATGGTTTACATCCCCTGAACAGGAGTTGGAAGTAAAGGAGTTTAAGATTGAAGATAATTCTTCTTCAAGAGAAGACCCCATCTCTTCCTATCTTCCGGCTGCCTCCCAGGATGGGAGTCCAGGACATTAACACTGCACTGCTTGGAGGATATTTGGCTTGGCACTTCCATACCTGGCTTGTAGGTGTAATGTTGGGGTGATTGCCCCAAGCTGCTGCTGGTTCCCACATGCAGTCCAAAGTCATCACGGGCATCTTGTCCCATCCAGTGCCCAGACCAGTCCCCATTGCAGGCACATTGTGGGGCTCCCCAGCCCTCAGGCAGGTGGGTGCTGTGCCCCTGGCAGGTAGTCACGCCTGCCTTCATCTTATGGTGCCCCAGGCCTGTCTCTGCCCTTTACTCCAGCTCCATCCATCATCCTACACAGCCCTATTCAGTGCCTCTTACAGCCCTGCATCCTGAGTGGGGAGCAGAGAGATGATTTTCTGCTCAGTGATTTCATGGTGCTGTGTCCCAGTGCTGGGTTTCTGCATCCTGTCTCTGCTGGAGGATGTTCTGCACAGTGACTAGGACAAGAACCAGGATGAAAAGGAGCTGTTCCTCACAGGGATGACAGCAATGGGATCAGATGTGTCTTTCTTACCAGCCAGGCTCTCCCATGGGGTGCTAGCTGAGACCCTGCTCCCCCTCCTCCATTTCTCCTCCCCCTTCCTCCTCTACCTGCTCCCAGTAGCCTGCAAGGGCACCTCTGTCTGCTGCTCCTGCCATCAATATTGAGGTTATCTTTTTCTTCTGGCAGCTGCTGTAATTGAAACAAAGCAGGCCGGGCCTCACGGGCTCGGCTCCTCTTGCTCATTTTGCTGGTGCTGCTGAGACAACTAATTCATCTTATCGATGCATGGTTGGCCTCTTTTCCACCAGGCAGAGCAGTCTCCCTGCCACAGCTGGTAGGAGCAGACTGTGTTCCTGTGGCATGCTGCTGGGTGCTGCTCTTGTCCAGCCTCTGGTCCCTGGCTTGCCTCAGCTGGGTGCTGGCCACCAGCAGAAGATGCCAGAGGAGCCAATCAGGGAAAAAGGTGCAGATTGGAAGGATGCTGATTACTTTAATCTCTTTCTTTTGCCTTCTGATGCATTATCAGCACTTGTATTAAATTCCACATCCTTTCCTTGTGCAACTCCTAAGGTGTCCCTGCCGAGGAGGTGACAGGTAATGAGTGGGCATACATGGATTTGCATTCCCTCACTGATGACCAGTGCTGCAAATAGCCATGGCAGAGAGACGGATCCCATCTGGTGCTGGGTGTGTAGTCCACTGCAACAGCTACCATTTGGTTACCTCCCAGCAGACAAATTTCTGGCCCTGAAAGCTTGGGTAGGCATTTTACTTTGGGTAGAGACACTGAGGTGTGGGAAAGATGTGTCACATTGTTTGGATGAAGTCCTACATGACTGAGTAGGGGCAAGGCTTTAGAGTGAAACTGATCCTGCTCCATATAATACTGTCCAAAGACCTGAAGGGTTTGGGGTGCCATGCCTGGGTCCCCTATGACAGGATTCACCCTTGAAAGATGCCAGTAACCTGTAGCTCTGCAAATGCTGTGTCAGTGTCTGTACTATTGCGATGCTGAGGGAGAGCTTTGCTCTGGCTGGGGTGGAGAGGTGTTTTGGGGGAGGAAACAGGCTCTCTGCATCTCCAATATCTTGGTCTCTCCAAGAGAGAGTGGTGGTGTAAGTAGAGTCAGAGAGCTCCAAGGAATCCTCACTTGTTGTGGGGCTGGCTCAGCTGGGGGGTCAAGGGCCAGAAACAAGAGCTGGCTTTAGGTTCTAGCAGTGCTGTTCCTTGGTACCCTGTTACGTGTGGCTGTGCCACCACCCTGGAGGAGGGTGCAGCAGGGTACCCTGGTACCCATGGCTGTGCCACCACCCTGGAGGAGGACAGATGTCAGTTTCATGTCGCATGAATCCTTGGCCCTGTGTGCTGCTCCTGCCGAGGGCCGGGCAGATCCTCTCGGGAAAGGAGGAACAGCCAGTCCTAATGTCAACAGAGGCCTCTTGTGCAGCGATGCTGTGTCAAGAAGAGGAATGGGTCCCTCCTCCTCCACCCATTCATCTGGCAGTCGGGGCTGGCGTGCTGCCAAGCCAGGCTGCTTTGGAAACATTTCATTGAGGAGGCAGCTGAGCCTAGGAAAACAGAATGAAAATATACAGAGGGATCACTGTTGTTAGGCAAAATAAATGCAAGCGGCTGCATTTTTGTCCCCCAAGTCCAGCCCCGCCAGGCCCCTCTGGCTTCTCTGGGGTCAGGGTGGCTGCTGCTGCCTGGGGGTGGCAGCCATCCATCTCCATTGTGGGTTAGGAGCTGGGGAATGAGACCTGGAGAGGTCATCTGTGGCTTTGGCCAGCTTGCTGGTGACCCTGGTGAAGAGGCCCAGATTAACTTTGGGGTAGCGTTGCCCAAGGAGATGGGACAGAGCAGAGAAACAGCAGCAGGGATGAGCCAGCAGCAGGGACTTGTGGTCCCTGCGTGGCCACCAGTGCAGGGGGGTTGATGGAAGTGATGCAGGGGCTGCAGAACTGAGTCAGATTTTGGCCATGTTCATTCCCACCTCCCTCTTCAGCATCAACCGTGGGACCAGGCTGGGCAGGAGGCCCCCAGCAGGACAGAGTCCAATCCCTGAGTTTTCAAAGCCCAGTTGCTTGGCATGCCCCATCTTCTGTCTGCTGGCAGAGGGAGAGCAGAGTCATCTCAAAGCAGTACCCAGGGACAGAGGGTGGAGGTGCCTCTGACTTCTGAGCAAAGCTGCATACGACAGATTTGCCTCTCCCGTTGTTTCCTCCTATAACCTCTCTCCTTCCTCCAAAGGCCTTCAAGCCACTCCATGGCCATTTGATGACCTACAAGAGATGCATCCCAGTATCTCCCTCCCTCCCTCCTGATGGGTCCAGAGTAATTTGGGGGAGGCAGAGCTGGAGCCCCAGCCCCATGAAATACCAAGGCTCTCACCCCTGCATAGCTTTCTATGGTTTTACCTCCTCTCTTTGTCCACCCAGCATAGTCTGGTTTTGTTACTTACAGCTTATATCAGGGGGTTGAAAGAGCCCAGTGTGAGCAGAAAAAGCCCAGCCCACACTCTGGGAGAGACACGTCTCACCAGGCCAGCTCATGCGTGGAATTGCAGGCAGGTCCCCAGGGCTGAGACTGGATCTTGCCCTGGTCCTTGTGTTTGTAGGAGCTTTGCTAAGATTCAGGCTCCCTCCTGCCTTCCTGCCAGGAAAGCAGACAGCAAGATAATCCTTTTCTGCCATGTGAGTGGTGATTTGCCATGTGTGTCTCCACACATCTCTCCTGGAAACAGGTTAGCTGTGATGCTGGGTCCCCAAATCCTGCTGCTGAGGGCGGCCTGGGATGATGGCAGATGTGACAGTGATGGCCCTCACTGCAGCTGAGGAACCACAGCTTGGTAGAGCTGCCAAAAATGCCTGACTCCAGCTTCCCATCCAGCTGGACCCTGTGATCCACTCATGTTCCAAAGCCAGGGCAGACCCCATACTAAAGGCTAACAGAAGCATTGTTTACCCCTTGCTTTGCCATCATTTATTCATACGCCTGTAGCCTGAAAAAATGATCCCCCATTTATTTTAGTATCCCTAATTAAAGGGAAGGAACTTCAGTGGCTGAAAGGGGGAGGTGGTGGCCCAAGAGGGTTGTTTTCTGCTGAGCTCAGCCCTGAGACAGCCAGCCTGGCTGGGATGGACATCTCTCCAGTGGGACTGAGTAACTTTCTGGAGCATTCTGTGCTCTTAGACTCATGCTGGAGAGGTGGCTGTTCCTTCTGGAAGCCAAGGGTCTTCACCCAGCAGCTGCTCTGTGCTGAATTGCTCTTTGCACAGCAAATGCATTTGCTGGAAGGGTGCTGAAATCTCCATGGCAAGACAGAGGCTCAGCACATTGCTAATCTTACAGGGGCTGGGGGAAGGCAGGCCTGGCAAAGCCAGAGGTGTAGTGTCATGTGTGGGGGAAAGGGAGAACAACAGGTTCTGACAGACAGAAATCTCTGCCTGGGTACAAGAGTGTGTCTGGGTCTGCATCATCCCAGCCTGAGCAACCACAGGGACACACAGGCAGGTAGAGCAGTTCCTGGAGCAACATGAGGGTGAGAACAGCCATCCCACACCTGATCTTGGAATTCAGCCTGTGCTTGGAGAAGGGAGAGGTACTTTCAGTCCTTGCATTTCTCTTTTGAGTATGCAGACAATTGCAGTCACACCTGAAGGAGGCCTTTGAGCTTGTCAGATCTGGAAAGTTTCATAAAATAACTGGCTGGCTAGCAAAAAGCCACTTTATTAGAGTCCCTGCTGGAAGAGGAGCACAGCAATAACTCAGCACTAATGAATCAGTGGAGAATCCACAGGGGATTTGAACAGTTTGACAGCAAAAAGCTCCAACTCCGGTCTATGCTTTGTTGGAGACCTTACTAGGCACTGGAAAATCTAAAAATGGTGCTAAACTCCATGGGCAACCAAATCAAGGTGTCTCTCCTCTTGCTTGCAAGGCCAAATATTTAATGAGATAATTCTCTCTGCCTCTTCCTGGACATTGGATCTAAGGGGGTGCTAAGGAATAACTGTCCTGACCAACAGATTCCTCTGCTCCCAAATGCATTAAGGCAGGGGAGCTGCAGTTACTCCCTGTGTCCTTTCCCTTCTGTCTCTGTCCTGAGCAGCATCAGCAACATAGGAAAGGCAGAAACAGCCACACTTCCACTGAGTACTGTGCAATGGAGGCTGTTGCAGGGAGCTTGGATGCTGCTAAGCCTGTCTTTGGCTGCTTTGGAGCAACAAATCCTCTGGATGGCTGGAGCAGGAGCTTGGTGTCTGCCTGCACTCTACTATCCTGTTCCTTTCCCATTGTTATTTGGCTGTAAAGCTTCTTCTGCCCTTGTGTACCTTCATCTGTCGCCATAGGACTTCCCTGGTACTCCCTGGGCCTTGCAAAACTCTGCTGTCATCTCTAAAGGCTCAGGCCTCATGTTAGTGAGGGCACAACACTGACTGTTGGGAGTCAAAGCAATGTCAAAGCAGCATGGGAGTATCCAAGAGAGGGGAGGATGCCCAGAGAAAAGCAGTTTTTCTGCTGAGGATGGAGTTTGGGCATGGTGGGGAGAGAGGAGAGCAGCTACATGAAGGTGTGCAGGTGGGAGCAGCCAAGGAGGTGACATCCCCTTGGGCTGAGATGTGACACCAGCCATCACTTACCTTGACTGCCATAAAACAAAGTACAGCTGCCAGGAAGCCCACAGAGGCATCTCATCAGCACCCTTGTCCTTTCTCCTTTTTATAGTCCTTGAATTTATTTTCTAGGAAGATGAAAGTGGTTTTCTTATTCCACAGCATCTGCAGCTTAAAGCTGGATTTCTGATTGAGCTGGCACCCAAAGAATTTCCGAGGATATTGCATTGCATTGCTGCCTGACTGTGCTCTAGAGCCCCTAGGGCTCCAGCCCCTTTTGTCAGTCAATTTTCTAGCCAGGGACTCAAAATAAAATACTTCCTGGAACCAGCAGGAGAAATCAGCACTTGTTGGATAACACCAGTGATGAGGCCAGGAGGGCTGGAGTTTTTGGGTTGCAGCACAGGCAGGCCCTGACCAAACAGTCCTGAAAACAGGAGGGGAACCAGGGCTGCCAGTGGCTCAGCAAATGGCTGGCTCAGGAAAGCGTGCAGTGAATTATTGATGTACCTGGTTCCAGGCTCTGAATGAGCAGCATCAGGGGCTGGGCTGGAGGCTGACATTTTGCATCCTTCCCCAGGGAGAAGAGGTCTGCCCACGTTCCCTGGGAGGAGGAGAGCTCTCCCCATTGCAAAATCAAGGCAGTGATGAAAGGCACAGGGAAATATGGGGAGGAATGGGGAGCAACAAATGTTCAGAATGAAGAGAGAGGAAAAATAGATTGGTTTTTCTTTGAAATAACATGCTAACCCCCCAGAGACAGGCTGGCCAGCCACTGCACCAACCTTGCTTTGATTTGAGTCGGGATTATATGTTTTATGCAATGAAAAGTCAGCTTATTGGTAATGAATAACATCCCTGCTTTGTCTGAAGTCTAAACTCCTCTTTATTGGCACTGTCTGGGGACGACGTAAGTAAGGACACTCAAGGTTGTCACTAGGTGAGCTCTGCGGCGACTGGTGACAGAGGGACCAGACAAGCTGGGTGCTGTGTCCCAGCTCTCATGAAGTCTCACCCTCTTCCTGAGCAGCCCTGGCAGCTGCAGAGACACACAGGTGCCAGCAGAAATTCTGTGACACCAGAGCTCACAGATTTCATCACTGGGAAAGCTTGAGATTGCTGGACTGTTCTCTGCCAGGAAGGTGTGCTGTACCCTGGGTCAGGAGGGTGCTTTGGGATGGCCCTGTGAGGTCCCTCTCTGCAGCCAGGGAGGGACAGAGGTGGACAAAGCCCTTCTTTGTCACCCCAGGACCTGTCACCAGAACAGTGAGCAGAGGTGATGGACAAAATGCCATGCTCCTGTGGCAAGTGCTTCCTGTTGCAACAAACTCTTAAAGACAGCAAAATGGCCTTCAGGGTTAAAGAAATGGGGATGTGATTCCTGGGGAAAAATCTGTGTGTAAACAAATCTGTGTGCAGCTGCTGCCCCAGGCCAGTCCCTGCCACTGCCAGCACTCATTACTTTGAACAAGACCAGCAGCAGCAAGGAACACCTCAGCCTTCAAGGAAAACCTCTTCCTGACCTTCATCGATTAGCTTGTGGCTTACTCTCTAAAATGGAGATCTCTCATTGCAGTAGCTCTGCCTGCTCTCACCACCTGCCTGAGACCCAATTCCTTCCCTCCGTGTCCTGTGGAGGAGACCTTGGGCTTGGAGGTATCTCGTGGCGGAGCAAAGGCACATAATTATTTCCTGTTCCCTAATTGCATCGCCCTGTTATTCCAGGAAATGTACTCTTGCTCTGTCAGTAAGAATAAATAGGAGATCTCTGCAACAAGGGAGTAACCGGTAATGGTTTAGATGTGACTGAACTGCAGATAGGAAGGAATTGGTCTTGTATTCTCAAAGCACTGAGAATAATAGCAAGAAAACTGAACTCAGAGACCTGTGAGCTCTGCCCTTCCTCAGAGGTTTGTCGCATAAATTTAGACAGGACGCAAAACCAGGAATGTATTTCTGGAGATATACTTGGAACTGTGTCCTGCTGGACACAGCAGCAAAGCGGTGGCAGGGTGTAGGGGCCCAGAGAAGTGGACTTCAGTTGCTGCAGCCCTCCCCCCATCAGCCCCACGCTGTGCTGGTCCCAGGGGTGCTGCCATCACCCTCGGTTTAAAGCAGAGGCTAGTGAGGAGTCAGCTCCCTGGATTTTGGGATGCCAACTCAGGCAGTATGTACTGAATATATTAATATGTTCCTTTAATGCAGCCCTGCCTGAGAGCGCAAGAGAGCTCCTGGAAGCCAGCAGTACCTGTTTTTTATGTCCTCCCCCAAAGGCCGTGTGTACTAAAGGACCTGGCGATTCCTGTGCCCGAGGACCCTGCTATGATGTGTGAGACGAGCCCTTCACTAAGGGCTTTAAAAAAAAAATCAAACCCTGATGCCCATGAAAGGCAGGGCACTGCTGTCTGCTCTGTACTCGATGTAAAGCCGTGGGTGAATTACGGGTGAGGCTGGGTGCTGATCTGTGGGTCAGAGTGGGCGCCTGAACCGGGCACGGCCGGGCACGCAGCAGGAGCAGGGCCGATGCCGCCGACACCGCCGGGGAGCGCTGCCGCCCCCAGCGCCGCCGTGCCCCTTTGTCCCGCTGGCTCAGCGCAGGCTCCTGCCGCTCGGATGGCTCCGCCAGCCCCTCACCCACCAGCGCCGTGGGGACCCGCAGCCTCGGCTCCTTCCTCTCCGAGCACGGGGCACACAGCGTCCACTGCGTGTCCTCTTCCCGCTGGGGACGCGGCCAGGAGCACAGCGGGCGGTGCCCGGGGCCGTGCCCTCACCGGGGCAGCAGCCGGGCAGGTGCCACAGGCGGCGGTGCCCCGACGGGCGGGCGGGGGGCGGGCGGGGGGCTGCGGAGCGTCCCGCCCCGGCGGGGCCGGCTCCCGGCCGGCGGGACCACCCCCCGGTCCCCGCCCTCTCCTCCTCCTCCTCGGCGTCTCTCCTCCCCTCGCCCGGCTCAGTCGGTCGCAGCCATGGCGGAGGGAGGAGAGGGAGAGGAGCTGCTCCGCCCGCCGCTGCCCGCCGGCGCCCCGGGCCCCAAGCGCCTGTGCTCCCGGGCCTGCCCGGCGGGGGGCACCGGGGCCGTGCACCCCCGTCCCGGAGCCGCGGGGGCCGGCTCGGCGGGGCCGGGCGCGGGGGCCAGCGGGGCCCCTCCGGCGCTGCCCGGCTGCTGCCCCGCGGCGGCGGCGGGGCCGGCGGGGGCGGCGGGGCCGGCGGCGGCGGCGGCGGGGCCAGGGGGCGGCGGCGGGGGCGGCGGGACCGGCAGCCTGCTGCAGCCCGAGTCGCTGCTGGACGCGGCGGCCAAGCGGGTGGCGGGGAGCTGGGCCTTCGAGCGGGTGGAGGGCCGCTTCCAGCGCATCCCCGAGCCCGTCCAACGCCGCATCGTCTACTGGAGCTTCCCCCGCAGCGAGCGGCAGATCTGCATGTACTCCAGCTTCCAGCCCGGCCGCGCCGCTGCCGCCGCCTCCCCCGCCAGCGCCGCCGCGGGGGGACCCGCGGCCGCCGCCGCCCCCGCCCCGGCCGGCGAGGAGAGCCCCGCCGCCGGCCCCCCGCCGCCCGCCGCCCCCGCCGCGCCGCAGGGCGAGGGGCTGCCCTTCCGCCGCGGCATCCGCCTGCTGGAGACCGGCGCGGTGGACAACGTGCTGCAAGTCGGTGAGTGCCGGGACGGGGCCCCCGGGGGCTCGTCTGTGTCCGTCCCCGTCCCCTCCTCCCCATCCCCTCCTGCACTTAAGCCTTTTGTCTGGCGCGGTTGTGGTTTGACAGGAAAATCCTGCCCCGGGGGCAGGGACTGCCGTGCGCTCCTTCGGGAAGACGCCGGCTTGGGGTTTGAGGGGTGGGAGGGCGAGGGTGACCTCCTCCTGCCTCGGGGGGTGCGTCTGCCCCGGGGTCACCGGCAGCTGCCTGCAGTTTGGACACCGTCCGTCCAGTCCGAGGGGGAAAATAAAGACCACCCCTCGTTTCCTCCCCCACTCCCCCCCCAAGTGCCCGTCGGGGGGTTGTCTGGAGGGCACGCAGCCCTGCCGCCCTCCCCGACCCCTCAGCCGCTGTCCCTCTCACGCCTGAGCACCCCCACCCGCGCTCCCACGGGGGTCCTGTCCTTTCCACCGGGAGATGGGCTTATAAACATAATGCATCTCTCCAGCAGCTCCGAGCGTTCCTCTTTGTCCTCTCCATCGGGGGCTTTCCCTGCTTGGAGCATCTCTAGGGGTGGCATCAGCCCCCGCTTTCCTCTTCGCAGCCCCTGCACGGGCACGTCCAGCGGGGCCGGCTCGGGGGGAACGGAGGGAGCGGTGGGGGTGACAAGTTGGGTGGACCCGCGGGTACCACCGGTGACCTGGCGCGATGCGCGTGTCCCGGACGGATGCGCACGGCCTTCTCACGCTCGTTCGGTGTCGAAGGGGCCGTGGGAATGACGATGGGAATAATGGCATCGTGTTTTCTCTCCATGGGCAGGTGGCTTTTGTGTGCGCTGGCGGAGGGGGATTGCCGGAGAGGAAATGTTCCTCTTCCCCCATCCTTCTAGCCCTTGTCCCCAGCTGAAATCCGCATATATTTAAAGAGAAACAAATTGGGGTGTTTTACATAGAATAAGCCGCTCCTCGTTGTTACTGGAAGGGATTGAAATGCGCGTTCCCATTAAATTGACATTAGGCGAGAATTTGTTTTGCAAATGCGAAATGTAAATTCATTTTGTGCCAGGGTATGGCGTGAATGAGTGAAGGGAGGGTGGTTTTTGTTGTAAGGAACGGTTAGTTCGCTCTGTTTATTTAAAGAGCCGTTCTTCCTTTTGGGGGAAAAAAAAGCTGCTTAAAAAAATAATAAAAATCCCATTTGGTACAGTTTACATTCAGAAGAGCATTATCAAAACATTTTCCATTTGAGATGTGAGAATAGGAGGCAGCAGAAGAATTCTCCTCCCACCTCTGAGGACATGCAGTGAAAATTCCTGAAGCACAAAAGGTTTTTCTCTGAGGATATGATTATAGCCTTTTTTTTTTGGTGTGAATTAATATTTTGTAAGGGCTGCGTTAAGATGATTAATTATTCTGTTTAAAATACTGTGAAATTCAAAACCAAATTATTTTTTTAGAAGGAGAGGAGTAGCTCTTCAGGAACTTTAAAATTAGAGGGGAGGGAAGATAATAGCTTGCTGAGGGTGATGTTTTAATGACATGCCCACCAAGGTGTGGATGCAGTGAGCTGGTGTGGGAGTGGGAGACAGAGGTGAAGGTTGCCTAAACCCAGGACTGGTTCAGTACAAAGGAATTTTCTTTTAAAATCAGTTTTGAATTTATTTGTCTTTGGAACATAGCTTTGATGAGCCTTTATCCAGCTCTGTGAAGGATGTGGGTGAGCGCTGGGGTCAGGTGCATGCAGGACACAAAGCAGAGCAGTCCCATCCCAAAGTGACGTCCAGTGCTGGTATCCAGCCTCCCATCTGCCCCATCCCTGCATTTTCTGCTGCTGCTGTTGGCGAGCCAGAGAACAGAGAGGATGGTCCTGGCTCCGGTGTTTCATGTCTCCTCTGACAAGTCTAAACCGTCTCCCCAGCTTTGAAACCAGAGCTCGCACTCATTGTCCTCCGAGCCGTCAGCTTTTTAGATGAAGCAGCACGTTCTGGAAGCGCTTGCTACAGAGTTGGTGGGTGATTTATCGCCTGTTTTCGCAGCCCGAAAGGGGCGTGCGGGATGCTCGCCATGGGAATTTGCCTTTGGAGCTGGCAGGGGAAGGTTTGGGTCTTGGCTGCAGCGTGGCTCCTCTTCGCATGGCAGTGGGTGGGTGACACGTGGGGTCAGACACCTCTGTTTTTGTCTCAGGAGCAGCCACGTCACAGCAGTGCCTTGCAGCCCTGAGCTGGAGGAGGAAAATTTACATCAAACAAAAGGCTATGAAGGGCTGTGTTTATAGATGGGAGGCAAGGCTGAGATGTCCTCCGCCAACTTTCCACATCCATCCTGTGGATGCCTCTGGAAGGTGAGGTGGAAGAGCTCCAGCCACCAGAGACACAAACACTTTGTGGCTGTGTATGTTTGCAATTAAGATAGGAACTTGGGAACCATTATGTCTTGGGAAAAAAATAAAACTTCAACCCTGGCTTCCTTGATGCTCTCCAGCACTAAATCAAAACTACTGTTCCCCTCTAAGGATCCCTTTAACGGACACCAATGGCTCCTGGTGCCATGACCTGAGGTTTGCACAGTTGAGATTTGTTGTTAATAAAGATCAGATGTTTATACAGTTGTGTTTCTGACTCAGACCTGTGGAAAAAAAATAGGGACAGTACAGATGTGAAATTCCTTTTCTGTGTGGTTGGAAAAATCCTTTTGAAAAATTGACAGACAAAATCCAGGAGGAATGACCTTCTGGCAATGGAGGATGGTGTGGAGGGGTGAGGGTTGTGCTTATGGGCACAAAGTGCTTCAAGCTCTGGCCCCTTCATGCTTATAAAGCTGGTAGGTCTGAAAAAAAACATATATGACACATTATCAACCAATAATTCCTTCATGCTTAGTAAAACTTAAACGAGGCTTAAACCCTGATCTCACTGGAGTCATTAAATTGATTTTTTTTTTTCCCCTGCTCAAAGAAAGATCTTGGATGTTGAACACAGGCATCTTTGTCTCCTTAAAAACTGCTTTATTATTATGTGTACAGATCCCGTCTTTGTGTGTGTGTGGTGTGTGGGTTTTTTTTCTTTTAATTTTTAGACAAATGACAAAAGCATGCAGGAAAGGAATGCAGAAATGCCAGGCTTAATATAAAGCATGCAACTGCACTGCATGCCGGGAATCCTAAAGGATACAAAACCTTTAACGACAGCAGTTAATTTTTAACAAGTTCACTTGCATAAATATTTATGAACAAAAGTTTTTACACTATTATCTCTTGGGTTTTTGGAGAGAGAAAAGACCTTTGGTGGGTTTTGACAGTGATCTGTGATCTGGCAGAACAAATTCCTGTTTCTTGCCTGTACTCCCCAGTATGGTATAATATGGTTTGCCCTCGAGTGGTCTGGGATGCTGATGGGTGGGCAAGTGTCCTGGGTAGTTTTAGGGAGGAATTCTGCTTTTTCATTGGTTTTACAATGACTTAGGAGAGGAAGCATCGAGCTTTGTGTTGTTCTTTGGATTGTAACCAGCCGCTTAGGAACCTACACGGTATGTGCTCCTTACCCACAGATAAGCCTTTGTGCCCCGATGGGAAGGTATGCGGTCCAGCCATAAGTACATAGGCAGAATTTACTTTTGCTGTTAGAATAACAATGAAGCAGGGCTTTAAAATGCTCTGGCTTTGTAAACACTTGGAGGGAGCCTGTTTCTTTCAAACCTGCAATTAATTCTGGATATTTTATCTGATGCTTTGCAGGTCAGTCATGAGTACCTTCCCATGTTTCCTAGTCTGGTATCTATGCTGGACATGTAGGTGCTGGGCATTTTTTAACCTTGCTTCAACAGCCTGATGACTGGGCAGAGGTTAAGCAAGACCTGATACCTGTAAATGATACCTGTAAATGCATTTTAATTGGAGGAGTTCAGATTTGGAAGCTTTTCATTGCACTTCAGTTTTCAGCTTGCGTTGGTCTATGTTTGTAATCATGCCTATTGAAATGTAGCTTCAGAGGTAAAAATACCAATGAGTTCCAATGTGGTTGAAACCACTTCTAGCTTTCTTTTTCCAGACTATTTTAAGGTTTTAAGTTTCTTTTTTTCTTCTCCTTAAAAATGCTCACTTTTAGGCAAGCGTTTGGTTTCCTCCCCCTGTGACGTGGTATGGAGCAGAGTATAAATTTATATCCAGTGGTGTGTTGCTTTATAGAGCTGTTTATTTAGGGGAAAACACTTTGATGGGGCTCTCTAGGGCGAATTGTGGTTGCTTTTGTTTTGTGTAAAGATTGGTCTCCTCCTGGGTCCAGGTTTAAAGCTGTATCCAGCAGGAGCAGGTTTGGAAGGAATGCTATGGGATGTGAAAGGTTTTTTCAGGTTAAATCCTGGTGTCCTGCGTCTGAGTGCTGCTAAGGGAGTTTAATTTTTCTGTATCCTTTTAGTTTTTGTGTGGGATGCTTGTTGTGCAACATGTATCCAATTTGCTAATTAATTTTTACTTTGTTTTTCTTTATGGGTAGATTACTCTTCCTACCCTATGTATTAAAATACTTTAAACCACATAAAAGGAGCTGGCAGAGGTTCATTAGCCCTATCATGATGGAAACTCTTGTACATTTTAAATATACATTAAACTCTTTAGGTTTCTAATTATCTTTTTCTTAACATATATAATTAAAACAAAGTATTATTAAGCATTAGACCTTACGATCTGTTTTTTTATGCTCCCTCATAGGTGAGATATTTCTTGAGCTTGTTCTGGACTCTATAATAGAAACTGAAAAAGAAGATGATGAAAACCACCAGAATTTCTTGCTGGTAGTGCAGGGAGTGCTGGGATGACAGCTGGAATTTTAACCTTTTATTTTAAGCAGATTTATTTGTTGGCTTTTGCGTCTTTTTCAAAGAGTATAAATAGATCATCTGAGGCTGGGATGTCTTTTGAACTAGGTGGTTAATTAAATGATACAAACTTAGAGGCCAGAGACCTGAAAAATAAAGCACAAGAAATAAAATATTTAGTGTTGGCTTTAAGAATAAATAGGTTTGCAGCATATTTCAGAGTAGGAGTCCTAGTTTCTGGCTTCAGCTGGCAATAGGAGTTTGTTCTCAGCTCACCTGTGCTTTATAAAGCTTAGTCTTCAGCTTCCAAGTTGCGTGTCATTCACAGCAGATTTTAATTTTGCTCACATCTAGGGAGAATATTTTAGGAAATATTTAACTGTGCTAAAACTGCAATAACATAAACCACATGTGCCTGCTTGCTTTGTTTTTGAAGCTTTGTGTGAGGGAATGTGCTTTGCTGTTATTTGACGCTTGCTTTGATGTTAGATGTTTTATGATTAGTCCCTCAAACCTCAGATAGGACTTTTGGAAAACTTAAATGAGCTTGTCTATCTGATAGCTCTGTAAAGTCACATTCAGCTGTGAATTGTCTGGTGGTGTGTCAGCTTTTAATTTTCTTTGAAAAGACAAAGTTAAAAAAAAAATAATCTTGGTAGTATTAGGATGGAAGAGTTTGTGGGTTTATGTATTTCCTTGGCATATACTGGAACCTTGCCCTGGAGGAGGACCTGATCCCTGAGGGAGATGGAGTCCTTGGTGGTTCTGGGGTTATGTCCTTCTCCCCTCTGGGGTTAGCTCAGATGAATATCATGGCAAACCTTGTGCTTGCATTTGTTTTTCAGGGGTTTTGCATTTAGGTGACATGGACAACTTAGTGTTTTGTAGTGATATTGGTTTTCCCCTGCTGCTCTTGAGGCTGGAGTAACTCGTGGGTGAGGAGGTGGGCATGTTTTTTGGGGGGAGCAGCATCATCTCTTCATCCTCTCAAGGTGGCTAGGCTTGGGGATTTTCAGTGTGACGCCAAGGCTTGTTGCTGCATGGTGCTACTTTGTGTGTGAAGTGAGTGAATTTTCTTCTGGAGCTGGGGGGGAAGGATCATTTGCTTTTCAGGGTTTGTTTCTGGTGGTGGGGCAGTGGAAGATACTTGGATAGTGGGTACTGGGATGCCTCCTGGCTTTGCTCAGCAGGAGTCAGGTGATGGTTGAACCTGCTTCTCTATCAAGCTCTCCATCTGTGCATGGTGCCAGTGACTTTATTTTGCAAGTAGGTGGAGGTGTGGAATATCTTGAGGGTGTTAAAAACGAACTTGTGGTGTGCTCTACTGTATGTTTGATGCTGTCTTGAACAGGCTGTGTCATGGCATTGTCACAGTCCTGGTCTTCTGGGGATGAGAGGAGCGGGGAGGAAAGTGACTTCTCTGGGTAACTGGTTCCTGCCTCTGCTGAGCCTTCGCTTTCTCTGGCATCCGCATCAATAGAAATTGATCTGTTTTCCGATGAAAACAAAAACTCAAAGACACCAAACCTTGGCTGTGCTAATAAGTGCAATAGGACAAATCTAGCATCTGGAGCCAGGATGTGGGATGGTGGTGGGGAGTTTTCCCTGTCTGCCCACAGAGCTGCCAAGGCCCTGGAGATGCTGTCCTCCATGCTCAGGAGAGAAAAAAATGAGCCCATTTCATTTTTCACCTGTATTCACAAGGTTTTGATATATGGGCTTGATCCCCAAGTTCTTTTGTGCTATTGCAACAGGAGTTGGGAAGGGTCCTGATAACATCTCACAGAGAGACACAGGTCCTTCAAAACCCCTTCTTGGGGAATGTGGGTAGGGAAGCATCTTCCTGGTTTTAAAATAAAATGTCCCAGAAATAAAATGCAATTTTTCAAAGGCTTTTTTCTTTTAATCCTGATGTTTAAATATGAATAGATTCCACTTGGTTGGCATGGTGGGTGTGTTTTATTAAATGCTGAGGATTCACCTGTGCACAACCACCACCACATTTCTCTCAAAATGGATTTTTTTAGTGCTGCATTTTAGGAGCATTTGCTTTTTTGTCTCAAGCTTATGGCTTAGGATTTCGTGCAGGATTGGGGTTAGTCCTTGTAAAATGGTGCATTTAAAGTAATGCACAAATTAATAAAACCCTGGGCTTTTATGTGTTGCATTGTAGGTGCGTGTTGCCAGGGGTTTTTCTTTTTTTTTTTTTTTTTTTTCTCATTAAAAACAAAGACATGAATGTGCTTAGAAAGCAGATCTGCTGGGATTCCAGCTTGGAAGGGTTGCATGTGGATATATTGGTCCAGCATGTTGTCTGCAAATGTCCTGCGGCTGTCGCCCTGGGTTAAAATGGGGCAGGGGGGTCTGTGTCCCCCTTGCCATGCCCTGCTTGTCGCTGATGCCCATAATGAGCTGCCTGCACCTTCGCCACCCAGCTTGTTTGACCGAGGCGGCTAATCATTATTAAGCTTTGCTCAGCAGGATGCAGGTATCTGCCTGGGTGCTGTCCTTGCACCTGGAGACGGTGCCCGTGTCCCCGCAGCTGCTGGAGTGGGGGGGATTCCCCGTGGGAACGCCAGATTCTTGGTGTCTGGGACCTTGGCAAGGTCTAGGCAGGCTGTTCCCCCATTCTGGATGCTGACCAGTAGCCCTGGCCTCCGTCCTTTGACTGATACCAGCATGTGGCTGACTGCTTTGGGACACCAGTCATAGGCATTCCTTGTTACTGGTGCTGTGTGGTGTTTAAAGGCTGGGGTGGCAGAACATGTTTCGTGCTGTGCCTTGTGTGGTTGCCTTGATGAAGATGAGTGCCCTGTCAAAGGAGTGGCAAAGCAGCAAATGGTTCCTGAGATAAATAAAATTTCTATTAATGAACTACAGTGGTTTTGGATGCCAAATTAAAAGAAGTGTGTCTGGGGGATGAAAAATAAATGCATTTTCTGTCTCACTCACTAATTCTCATCTCTTTTGATTTTCTTTATTATCATCAGAAAGACATTTTTAATTTTTTTTAAAGCCAGTTGTGTTTATTTTGGAAACAGTTCATTGGCTGCTCTGTGTACAGAAGCTTTCTCTTGAAAGTACTGAAACTATATTAAAAGTGCTTTTGGCTGTCATCTTTTATTTTGCTTCTCCTTCGTTCTTTTCCCAAAGCTGGATCGTTGCTATATCAAATGCTCTGAAACTGTCTGGTAGTGTTTTCCCCGCGGTGCTCGGTATAAACTGGAAATAAAAAGGGAAGAAATTGTAGGATTTGGATTTCTGCAGCTTTTTCACCCTGTGTGTGTGTGTCCCATTGAAGTCTGAACAGCTGTCTCCATCCGCACAGCCCGCTGATGGCATGCACAGATCTGTTTCTTGTGATCAAAAGGAGAAATAATACCCCAGTGTTCAGAGAGGGGCTGGGGGGTGAGTGAGCACCCAGGGAGCAGCAGGTCTTTCCTCCTGCTTGCCCCTGCCTGCTTAGCCCAGTGGCCAAGGGAGCTGGAGCCCCTGTGCTTGTCCCTGCAGCCTTGTGGCTTTGTATCCCAGCGAAGAAAGCATCCCGTGCCATTGGTGGTGGGTTCTCCTGCTGCAGCATCTCCACCCCAGGGTGGGCTCCTGCGTCCTGCACCGGCGGCCTGCAGAGGTTTTTATTCTGTTCTGAGGGTGTAGAAACATTTCTGCGGCAGTGCTGCAGCCGCTCACTACTGGCGCGCTTTGAAAAATGCCCAGCAAGTGTCAAGCATCTGTCCGTGAAGGGGGAGGAAATCCCCCCCCGTTATTATTTTCTCCCGATTGTCCTCGCTTGGTGTGGCTTTGGCTATTATTGGTTTGTAAAATAGAACTATATATGACCTTTTATCTTACAAGAAATAGGTTAAGCCATTTTTAAAGAAAGTGGTGGAGTCAGCAGTGCTGCTAAGGAGGCGCTTTCGCATGGTTGATAGGCTGTGAAGCCGCTCAATGGACTTTGGTTTCAGAGACAATATCTGTTTAAATTAATCTTTGTCAGATACATGCCACTGCAGACAATTCAAATTCCATTTGCTTTCTGATCTCATAACAAAAAAGCACCTTACACTGGTTCTTTTATCGGAAAATTAACTTTTGTCTGTGTGTCCTGGAAACAGGGGTGGCATAAAATCTAGTTAAAAGGCTCTGTTATAGGAGGATTCTGTTTCTTTGTACAAGGCAGACTTTTTTTCCCCCCTTCTTTCCCCTGTGTGCATTTAAAAAGAAGACGAGTGTTTGAGATAGATTAAGGAGAATGCCAGCAGATGGACCGATTCTGTTGTTGCTGCTGGCAACCATCTAAGCAGCCATTTTGAACAATGCTGATACCGGGGTACTGATAACACAAAGATGAGGATGGGATAAATATCCAGCTAGTCCCTTTCTCCCCGCCTGCTCCTCCTCCCTCCCTTTCACACTGCTGCTGCAGCCCTGTTATTAGAGAACCCGATTGTTTCCAGAGAAATGCTTCATCCTCTTAGCTTGGATGTCTAGTGTTGCTTATCTCCTTGATTTTCCTCATGGTTGGTGGAGATGCTGGCAGATCAGCTTCTCCCAGGAGTGCCCACAGCATTGGTCATAAGCGGAATGGGTTGTACTTTTGAGTGTTTTTCAGTAGCAATGCTCTTTTCCCTGCCCCAGTAAAACATGGGGTGGTTAGTCCTTCCCTTATAAGTGGAGACAGTTTACTTCCATCCTTGTGCATATTTTATGTGCTTAATTACAAAGTGGGAGGCATGAGATTGAGATCTCCTTTATGCCAAAGCAATTAGCAAGGGGCAATGATTGCAAATTGAGAGGATCCCCATTGCCTGGTCTCCCTATCCCTTTCTCCCACTTATGGCATTGTCTTGCTCTTGGGTATCTGGGTCATGTTAATCTCCTGGACCTGCTGGTCTTGGAGTTTCTTAAGGTCAGTACAAGTTGGATACTTTGGCCTATTGGATTTTTGACACTGGAATTGGTGGCCTTCTATCTCTCGATCTGGTTTCCCAGCTCCAAGGAAATAACCCTTTGACTGATGAAGAAAACCCAACCAAGCTTCATCTTTTCCTAGCAAACAACAAAAAGGCTGGTTTGTGGTTTGCAGTTGGGCCAGATGAGCACGGGGCTGTTCTGGGGAGCCTACTGGGCTTTGCCCCGAGTTCAGTGTGGTGTAGCATGACCCTGAATGTGGAATCTGGAGAGTAATCAGGGGGTGGATGGTGTGTAGCCTCTAGATGTTCCTGGAGCTTAAGGTGGGCAGCAATAAGCTGGTGTGTTCCTCTTGCCTTGCACAAGTCTGCAGACCATGGGTTGAAACTTTCATCCATTGACATTGCAGCACCTCTTAGAACTTTGAGTGAGGCAATGCTCTAACTGCAGCTTTTGGTCCAATTAAAACGTCTTTGGGGTTAAAAAATGTATATAAATCTCAAATCTGTATAGAACAGAATTATGGAACATATATCTAATTATACACAGTAGATGGAACTTTACTGTAAAGAAGCAGATGTAAGGATTAAAAAAAGGAGCTGGGAAAGCATTTTATGGTTTCCCTTTTTAATTTGTCCCTTGTGTCTGGTATGTTTGAGGCAAAAGTTACTTTTTTCTTTTTTTTTCTTGTTGGGAAGTATCTTTTCTGTATTGAGTCTCCTCTTTTTCAAGCCTGCCTTATTTGATCTGTAAGATGGGGACTTGCCATATTTGAGGTACTTGCTAAAACAAGAAGTATCTGGCCTGAAAGTAGAAAAATCAGGTTGTAAATTCTACTTGGGAATCTTGTCATGGTGTGTTGGGAAGTTGTTGAGGTCAGCTGAGCTCTCTAGAGACTTGGACTAAGAAACTGAGGGTCTCACTGAGGGTCTTTGAGGTTAGCTGGCATCACTGACAGATGCTTTTAGTGCATTCAGAAGGCTCCAGTCCCTGTGTTGTCCCCAGTCACCTCCTTTTGTGGCTTCTGCCATGTTGCTTCACTTTGATTGGCCTCCTGTTGACTTCTGGAGACTGGAAAATGGGCGAGGGAAGAAGTGCCTGTTTAAAGCAATATGTTCTAGGAGAGGTGATGAGTGGGACAATGAAGTGTGCTCTTCTCTCCCCTTGGTTCATGATGAGGTCACTTCTCAAAAGCTCTGGCAAGTTTTGGTGGAGAAGAACTGCAACCAGTGTGTGACAAAGTTCATGATGATGAACTTGGGTGGCTTCTAGTGTGCTGGTTTTGCTCACTTGCCGCCTCTGTGGAAAATATTACTCACCAACAACAGGCACAAAGCAAGTGCTTGTGAGGATGACCAAGAACGAGCAGTGGAGTTTTTAGAGTACTTTTAAGCTATGCCCTCTGAAATGGGGCAGAGTTAACCCTTAACCCTGTTCTTTCCCTGAGCCCCTGGATGACATGGAAAGCTACATTGCTTTACTGTTGTAGAGCTCTCTTCATCTCCTACTTCACTTGAGTTTGACTTAATCTGCTTAGCTTCAAGGGACTCATCCCCCTACATGACATTCAGGTTCTTTGACTAGCCCTCCTCAGGAGTGCTTGTTAGCAGGCAGCTTTTTTGAGATTGACGAGTATGTTCAGTGGTTTATGAGGCTGCTGATTTCATCCTGACCATGTTGTTGGGGGCATTTGGAAAGAGAGAGTATCTTATCTGCATCACTGTCCACTTTGAGTCACAGTTCTCATGCAACTCAAGCATCCATTACCTCTAAAATTCATTGCAGTGACATGGTTTGAAAGGTTCCCATGTGCAGTGCTTTGCTTAAGCTGAAAGTTACTTGCCAGTGGCTCACAGTGGGCTGCCTTCCCTGTGGGGTATCTCAGAGGCAGAGGGAACTGGAGGTGTTTTACAACTAGTGCTGTACTTGCTGGGAAAGGGTGCAGAATTATGGAATTTTGCTCTGTGACCTTTCTGTCTGTGTTATGATAAAAATTTGCTGTGACTTAGGGTCTGAAAAATCAGAAAAACTTAGTAAAACTAGACAAGATAAAGATGAATGCTTAGCTGTTTCTGGTCATGGCTCAGCTTCTCAACTTTCCCTATAGAAAAGAGGGATGTAGAAGGATGACTTAATGGGGACTGATGAACAATGCATTCCCTGTATTTGAAGGAGGCACAGGGCACTGTGATGTTTTCCCTTGCCTGCCTGGTTTTTGGCTTGTTTCTGGTGGTTCCCAGCTGAGCCCAGAGCCTGTGGTGCAAACACTGTAGGAAGGCTGATGCCCAAGAGGGTTTTTTCCCCCACCCATTCCCACACCCACACAGAGGTAAGCCACACCAAGGTTTCCTGGACTGAGGTTTGATGAACCATTAACCTAAAAATGCCCTGAGTAGGAAGAAAATGTTTCCAAGGCCTAAAAATCTTGCAACGCTTCTGAAGTGGGAATGGGAGCTGTGGTTTGCCTAAGCAACTTTTTGTGCTTCTGGCTCTGCTGTGAGCTGGCTGTGCTTTGTGGGTGCAAGGGTATGTTTGGGATCTTGCTGAGATGGGAAGGCAGCCCTCCAGGGCTGGGTCAGCCAGAGGGGCTGCCTTCCAAGCAGATGTCGTTTTGGCGTGAGGCTCAGCAGGTTTAAGACAGGATGTCCCTTTACTCCAGAGAGCTGAAAGTATTGAAATAAGTAACAGGCTGGGAATGTCTGAATCCAGTTTTGAATTCCTGGGGAAGAGGATTTGGCAATGGCAGGATGTCTTGTGGGCAGGCTTTGCATTGTGGGGTGAAGAACGCACCTCACTGTCCCATGGGCTCTGCTGGGAGCCAAGTGCTGGCAGGGCAGCTTGGCTGCACGAGCCCCTTCCTCTTCAGGACAGTGCCAGGGCCTGTTCCAGTGCTGAAGGAGACCACTGTCCTCCTTGTCCATTGTTGCTTCTGTTGTTCAGTGAGGGCAGAAGCACCTCACTGCTAAGGTGGGGGCTGTGGTGTCAGCCAGACATGGCTGTGTGGGGCTGCGGCTGTTCAGCCGTGGCTGTGGTGTGGTGGCACAGTGAAATAGGGGTGTGGTGGCTCTGGGGGTGGCCCAGAGGATGACTTGGTGGCTGCAGTGTGTGTGAAACTGGAAGATGAGGCTGCCCAGGGACACACGGGTGGGGGCAGACTGATTTTACTCCAGAGCTGTGCTAGTGGCTGGGACTTGGAGCCTGTCTGTCATTGAGTCCCAGTGGTCACATTCCTGAGGGTTTTCCTAGAGCTGCCTCAACAGCACGGGTGACGCTGCAGCTCAGGAAGGAGCTGTGACAGCAGGATCCTGACCCTATTTTCATAAATAGTAACAGTATCTCTAAAGGCTTCGAGGGCTTGGTTGGGAAGAGAACGGCTGGGTTCCCCTGTGTCTGGCAGTGGACAGCAGCAGATGCTTGGGGAGGAGATTAAGAAGCAAGGCTGGAGCAGAGGGATGCTTCCCTGGCATGAGCAGTCTCTCCAGCCAAAGGGCTGCCCTGGCCCTTGGCTGCAATGTGGATGCAGAAGGAGATGGTTTGTGACAGCAGCACTGGCCCCACATCTGAAGCACTGGGATTATCCCCGAGTCTCCTCAGGACATAGCATCCTTGCTGTGGGGGTCAGGATGGCCCTCCCTGGCAGGGACTGCTGGCACTGCTCTGAAAAGCAGCAGTGATGCAGCACTGGTGGGGCTAAAGAGGCATTTGGAGAGACCAGCACTTCTTTACCCCACTTTGATGCCATCCTGCATGCTGAGATTTGTAGAGGAAGAAAAGGTACTAAGAGCTGTGGATTTAACAGGTATTAGGAATATGTAGTAAGAAACCATGCAGTAGCACCAGTCTCTATTTTCCCTTTCTTATTACAATCTTCTAGATGGTTTGACTTTGCTAAATATTTTAGCACTTCTCTAATTGTAGGACAAGCTAAATTCCCTGTGCTGGTGTTTCAGTAGGGCTAGTGGTCTGGAGGCAGCTGCAGCTCTCTGAAGGGTTGCCTCATCTCGGGCTGTCTGCTCTGTGTGTGTGGCCCTCTCTGAGATGCCCAAGGTTGTCCATTGAGGAATAGCCCCTAGTGTAGGGATATTTGCTGGAAAGAAGCAGAGCTCTTCAGCCTGCTGGTTGCAGCTTTTTAACGTGTGGCTTGTTTGCTGTGAATTGCAGTGGAATTTGTAGCCTGCTATGGAAGATGCATCCAGAGGATGTCCTGTGGACCACTTCGGATGGAGGAGCTGCTCAGTAGCTCTTGACACCAAGTCTGTGAGATCTCTTTGCCTTGTGGGTTTTGGGCAGCATTACTGTATTTGGAACATGCAGCTGCTGTCAGGAGGTTGGGTGAAAGATTTTCCTCGGAGCTCAGGAGAAAGCGTTTATTCTTTAAAAGGGTAACTTGGGGTGAGAGAGAAAGAGAAGCAGCCTAATATTGCAATTTAAATATATTTAAAGATTCCTTCTGTTTAAGTTTGCTTCCTAGCCTTGATCAGAAGGAAGTGCTGTTAGCTACAGAGCGGAATAAATCGAGGGCACCCTTATCTGTGCAAGATAAATTACTATTGTTTAGGAAAGACACTCCAGGGATTGAAGAATTTAATTAAATACACAGGGATTATGAATATGCATGTAAATTAGACAATCTAGATATGACATGGCTACAACTGCAGGGAATTGTTCAAACTTAAAAGTGTAATCATTCTTTTTATCGGGGTGTGGGGATGGGTAACAAATGAGAAGATTCCCTTTCCCATTTACCTCTGCCTCGGCCGGTCTCAGGTCATTAAGCAGTGGGAATTACCCGTCTCGGATCAGCCCTCCACAAGCCCGCAGAGATGATGCGCTGGAGCCTTTCTCCACCCTAATGAGCCGCTGCAGGAGCTGAGGGGGAAATGGGGGCTGTGGTGAGGGGCTGCCACTGCCGTGACCCAGATAAGGGGTTTGGGAGGGTGGGGGATGCGATTTGCCTTCTGCTGAGGCAGGGGAGGAGAGTGCTGTGGGCAGGGTGCGCGCTGCAGGCTTGCTGCTGGCTCTCCTGGTACCTCCCCCGGAGAGAAGGATGCTCTCCAAAGGCATGGAAACGTACATATGGTGGTTTCAGAGTGCCTTCCTAAAAATCAAGGGGCTAGGGAGTGCAAATATTGGTCAGCTTTTCTGCCTTTTTCTGGTGGTTTTATAGGGGTGCCCCCTTGCAGTGTGATCACTGCTGTTTAGAAAGCAGTATGGAAATCACAAAATTGTTTTTTAGAGACTAAGATCAGTGTGAACAAGAGAGGCAAGATTGAAATATTTCTTAAAAGTCAAGACACCTGAGGAATTTACAATGAAATGTGGGAATGTTCTCATGCTGCCCTCCCTGCCAGGTCTGAGCTCTTTGTAGCATCCTGCTGATTTGCTGAGCCAAGGCAGGCTCTTCAAAGGACATTAACTGCAGTATATGGTGCTGCCTTGAATGTGTTTAATTTGCAACTCTTAGAGGTGACATCTAATAACAATGCAAGGAAATATTTTTCTTTTTTTTCCCCTGTCTCTCCTTTGTTTGACTTCACCTCCATCCGCTTGGTTTCATTGTTCTGCTAAAATCAGATTTCTCTCTAGTTTGAGTCCAGGACCTGCAGGTGAAGAAATAAATTGCTACAAGCCCCCCATCCTGTGAATTATTTTTAATTTTTAAAATAGACAGTGAAACGTGACCATGATCTGACTTTGAACTTGACTTGTTTTTAAAAAGAAATAGTAGAGAGGCTGGATCTTGACTAGCTGCTTTCCTTCACCTTTCAGTTTTTTGCTTTTCAGTTGGCCAGAGCTGGATGAGATGGATCTGTTCTGATGGCAGGTGCCCATCGGGGGCAGGAGCAGAGCTGAGCCCATGGATGACTTCCCTGGGGACCTGGGGGTGATCTGTAGGGCCAGACCCAGGTCTGCTCTGGGTCACCCCTCCACGGGTGAAGCACCAGCTTCTCTCACCTCCTCCACTCTCATCGAATTGAGGGCTTATGGTAATCAGGAGCTCAGTCCTGTCCCATTTGAGCCACGTGGGAACAATTCCTATTTATCACTTTGAAAAGTGGTTGATTTTCCAACCCTTGGCTCATGGGTTCTGATTAAAAAACAACAAAGAAAGAAACCCCCCACATCTGACAATGTGAAATATTTAAAGCCTCCACACTGCACATTTTTTCAAAAACCCTCGAAGACCTGCTTTTTTATTTTTGTCAAGGAAAAATATAACAGGAGAATATTTGTATGGGTGAACAAGTGCATAGAGAGATTTGAACCTTTGTAGTAAAGTATTTCTAATAAAAATTTAATGTCCTCAAGACAGTGTTATGGCAGCTCATTACTACTAAAGGTCATTTGAAGAGTATTGATCCTAAATGTTACAGCCGAATGTAAACTTTGACTGTTACAGTTATTAATGTGTATTTATGATCTATGGGATATGTGTAAAGGGAAAATGAGAATCTAAATGGTATGGTGAGCTCATTTGCTTCAGGATTGCCAAAGGCTGAGTTCATGCAATTCACCTCGGTTTTAAGCATGTCTGTCATCTTTGTGTTACATGGATTGAACTTTTTTTTTTTTTTTTTTTTTTTTTTTTTTAAGCTGGAAAAATCCTTTAGTCCTGCCCTGAAAAAGGAATGCATTCTTGAATTTTTGATCGTGCCCATGACACAGCCTGAGCTTTCTATCTGTGCCTAAATGTATATTGGGGAGCAGTGTTTTGCATTCAGCTTCCATGCAGATACAGAAGTACCAAAAGCTGAACTTTGTGTATGACTGAGTTGCAAGCATAAGTAGGAGCTCTGAGGAGCATGAATCTACTCTGAGTGTAATTAGAAGGTTATGCCACTGAAAAGCAATAATGGTTTTTAAAAATTGAATTAATTAAAAATGTTAACATTGTATACTGACAGAACAGGTCGCACTATATTTATATTTTTGCTATACAGTAATGCACCTATGTTTGCACGTTGGAGACAGAAAGGCTGCATTCACAGAGAATTTTAAGGCTCTTTGTATTAAAAAAAAAGAGAGAAAAATAGACAAGAAACCTGTGGTGGTAGGAGGAAGATAAACGGTGCTTGTGATATTTCAAAGTCACATTAATCTTTTTTTCTTCCCTTTTTTTTCTCCTTTTTTCTTTTAATGTATGACTTTCTCCAGGGAAATTGTCTCCTCATGACTGCAGCGGATTAATGTGCACAGATCAGCTCCTGCATTATTTTTCTGTTTTGACAGAGTAGTGATTTTTATATGCACGTCCCTTTCTGCCGAGATTACAGCTCATGTTCTTGGAGTTTGGAAGAGTTCCCTGCCAAGGAGTGGCAAGGAACAGGAAGCAGCCATTCTGATGCACAGTGTTAGCAAGAAGCTCTCCGTGGCTGTGGAGGCTGTGGGTTTGGTGGTGAGCATTGGAGGTTGGTGAGGGTGAGTGCCCACAGCCAAATCCTGCTGTACGTGCTGACACTCGTGGCACAGGGTGTCTGCCTGGTGTCCTGAGGATGGTGATGTGGTTTGGTGAGAATTTGGTGCTGGTAGCAAGGTATGGGCATCCAGTGGTACAGAGGAGCCAGTTTTAGATGGGTTTGTGACTGCCCTGGGAGTCCTTCAAAAGATCCTGCTGCTCTTCAGGCTTGTTGATGTTAGCTTATTTATTTTAAAGTGTGGTTAAATATATGTTTTTCTGATGATCTCTGGTAAAGTTTTGCTTGAATGAAAAAGTGACAGTTGAGCCAACTATGGTAAACCTATGGGAATGGGACAGGTTTGGCCTTTCTTCTCTCTCTGTGGCTCCCACAGTATCTCTGGGCACAAACTTGACATTGCATTTCTGGTGATCATTGCATCCTGTTTTTAATGGTTTGTCTAGACAGTGCTGACATAACTATGAAAATACTTTGGTGACCTAGTCTAGAATTAGTGCACATGAAGAAATCAGCCCTCACTTCTGATGTTTGCAATAATTTTGAATTACTATACTGTAGCACAACTTAAGAGGGAGGAAGATTTGAAGTTGTTCCAGAGAGCAAGTCATGAGCAAAACACATCCAAACAAACCCATGTGGTAAATATGCATTGTATAGAGAAAACGCCAAAATGCAGGTTAGCCACAGCTTGCCTCGGAGCTGTGTGACAAGTTTATGGAGTCTGGTGTAAGGCTGGAGTTCCCCCTTGGTTGGCCCAAAGTTTTTCTGGGAAGTACATAACCCAAACTCTGAACTTGGTCTCTGTGATGTTGTGCCTTGTATTTGGAGAAACTTCGTCAGCATAAAAACAATGTGTTCCTTCCAAACATCAGCTGTGTTGTTGACAATGCCTTGGATTAGGAGTTTGTAAACTTTGGGACCAGCAGTGTGTGCAGTCAGTTAGCTCAGAAATACCTGGCACATCAGTGATGGTGACTCTCAGCAGTTTAATGGCACTGGACTTCACTGGGCCTGGTTTTGAGGCCAGTTTGTGTAGCACTACCTCCTCCAGAGTGTGTGACCTGCCTTTAGATTACTAATCCTAGATATTTTAAGATAACATAAGCCTCCTGAGCTGTAGGGACTGTGTGGATATTTCTACAGACTCTCTCCAAAGAAACCCATGTCTGGTCATTTGCTGAGGTGGTGAGGACTTGGACACCCTGGAATAAGGGTGAAACTGGAGAAGGGTCCTTGGTTGTAACATAGCAACAAAGCTGTGGGAAAGATTTGGTTTTGGTGGGGGTATGTAGTACCATCTTCAGTGGGATTGGTAGCTTTTGAGAGCTGGATTGCTGCCCTCAGAGGAGACAACAGCATATTCCCTATCCCTTTAGTGTAAACAGGGAAAAGGGGGGCAAAATATGAAATGCTGAGTTCATTTACAGGCAAAGAAATGACATGAGAAAGGGAGTCTTGACAGAGCAGTACAATGGTTCTGTGCTTCATGCATAGCTAGGTAGCACATGGAGGCACTTTCCAGATGTGGGACAACTGTCTGCTGCCCCCAAGAACAAGAACTCCCTCTCTGTATAGGAATGGGAAGAGGTTTCCAGGCAGCATAAACAGAGAAGGAAGAAGAGGACAGACAGGGTGTGTACAGGGGTTTAGCCTTTCTTTAGAGTTGAAGGAGAGGGATGGCAGTGCAGGTAAAGCCAGGAGCAGCACCTTGTGCCTAGGCTCTTTGGGGCCTTGTGGGTTTGTAGGAATTTAGGATGGAGAAGTCCTTTTGGGTGGCAATAGAGTCCGTCCTGTCAGCATGATGTGTTGCTTTGTTTGCCCAGTGGCTGTTTTTATTCTTGGATTGCCATGTGGAAAACATTGGAGCTGTGTCTTGGTGGAGAGGGGCAAGCGTAGGAGCCCATGAGCTGGGCAGTGGGCATAGGGTGAGGGCTGGTATGCAGTGGAAGGTGTCCCCTCTGGTATACTGTAGGATTTGTTGGTGCAAATGCCTAAAAATTCTCCTCTTACTCTTCTGCCTGGAGAAGCCCTAGGGCAAGCAAGAATGAAGAAAGATGGCCAGTGAAACCTGTGGATGTGACCTCAGTCTGGCACTGAGGAGGCTGGAAAGGTCTGTCAGGTTGATATCTGCAGGAAAAAGATGTGTGGATTTATTGAGGAGAGCAATTAGGGATTTGAACAGCTTTCTGAGAGACCCCTCCTGCTGCGGGTGGTTGGGGGTTGTGTGCGTGGGGCAGCACCGACCCTGCATTGTGCAGGGGAATGTGGTGGATCCAGGTCCATTTTCCTGCTGCCCTCCCTGTCTACACTGGCATCTCCCCGTGTGGGGACAGCAGCAGGGTGGAGGAGATGTGCAGATGTGTGCAAGACCCGGCGTGCAAAGGCTTGATGCCTGATGATGGTGCAGTGACTTTCTGTGCCCTTGAGCCTTTGCAGAAGCACCATCCAATAACCAAAGGCAACCGGTCATGACATTTCAAGGCCAGTGGGGAGCCTGGCCCGCCTGCCTGCTGCTGTTGGAGGAGGTGTTTCATGACTACCATTAGTTACGTGCTCGAAGAGGGAGGAAACAAACCTTTACTGAATTGGAAACCTTGTGAAAAGGTCACACTTCTGAAAAGCTGCGCATTTTAAGACTGCTCAGCTCTGCAAAGCCGCCTTTGAACTGGAAGAGTGGGAGTTTAACACCCTTGCGATAGCTCTGGGCGTATTAAACCCACAAAGCAGGAGCTGGAACCAGCCTTGGAGTTTAACTCTTACCAGGTGCATGGCCTCAGAAGGGGAGAGAACCCTGGCCCTTGTAGGTCTCCAAGGAGAAGCAGCATCAATGTGAACCCAGATCTTCTACCATACTGTGGATACTCCATAGTATCCATACAGAATATCCACCTGGGAGGGAAATGGTGCAATTGGGGAAAACTTCTGTTGTTACTCAAAATTAGTGGACATGTGAGGATATAGCTTCCCAGGAGTTGTGCTTCTCTGGTGCCAGTGGAAATACTCAGTTTTTTAAATTAAAAGATAGGGTAAATGTTTGCTTGCTACATTGTGTTCAGTCCCTTTTGTCTTGGAGACTCCCATGTAATTAATTTACTTCTGTGTAAGAAAAATGTCTTTTTCCTGACTCCTTTTCTTGGTCTTTTTGGGTACCTGTTTCTTCTTTGTTCCTCTAAATAGCCAACTTCCCGGAGTGCCAGCGCCATCTCTTCCTCTATCTTCTCTCCTTTGCTGCGGCAAGAAGGTTTGCTCACCCCAGCGAGCAATGCTACAGAAATCAGTGTTTATCATTGACCCAGCTATTAGCATAGGTAAAATGTTCATTACTGGCTATTAGTTTGAGACTGTAGGTGCTAATGGCCCCATTCCAGAGAGCAGCAGGCGCTTGCAAAACCGCTGGTGAGCAGAAATTGATTGCTATTGATCGATCAGTCTGGGAGCACCAGCCGGATGTTTTGAAGAGGATTTAATAGTGCTTACAGGGCAGCTGGTCCCTCCTTATCTTTTTGACTCTTTTGAAGCTTACAGATAAGGAACCCAGGCTGCTGTCCTGACAAGTCAAGACCCAGTCAAGTGTGCGGGGCATGGGTTCCCTCGCCCTCTCAGCTGGAAGTTGCTCTCCGTGCCTGCGTTGTGTACCACAAAAAGTACCTTAGCCCACGGTCAGGGTCTCCTCACACAGGTGTGTGAATGTGTCAGCAGATGCATCCTGTGTCCTAGTGAAGTGAGTGGGACAGTCCTTAGCCACTGAGTTCCTGAGTTGTCATTCTTTGCATCTGTAGTGCAAAGTGAACTGGAGAACTGCAGGGAGAACATTTGTTGCCATGGGTCTGGGCCATGGTGTTTCTGGAGAACTTGGTCTTTCGTGGTCATGCTCTAGCTGAAACTGGTCACCTGCTCTTCATTGCTCTGCGTAGATGCTTTGGGAATGTGATGTGTGTGCTCCTTACAGATGTTTTTGTGCAACCACAAGTCCATAACTGAGCTAAGGCAGCAGTGAGCTTACAGATGGTACAGGTTTTTGTAACAGTGTCTGTAGGCAGCAGGAGAACCTGCAAATGCTGAACTGGCCATCTGAAGAAACAGTTTTCTGTTGTCTGTGGTCTGCTCAGAGGCTGAGTGATCTTGCAAATCCAGCATCCCACCTTCACTGTGTAGGTTTTTTTTTTTTTTCCCCTATGGCTGGTCCAAGGGAGACTTTGGTGACATTCCCAATGGGTGTGCCCTCTCCGTTCCTTCTCAGCTGAGACATGCCTCATGGTCCTGAAAGAGTGGGACAGGATTGAAAGGAGCAGGAGATGCTGCAACAGAAAATGATGCTCATGATGTAGCCTGATGGCTTATGGTTTTGGTGAGAGCTCGGGGCATTGAGAAGAGTACAAGGAGGGATGTCTGAAGTGAAGACTTGCTTAAAACCAAGAGAAAAGAAAAGCAAGGAGTATAAATGGATGGAGTCCAAGCAAGTTTGACTTCTGCTTGTCTCTGCTCAATATCTGAACCACTGGGCACCATGTCCAGTGGGACCTCTGCCTCCTGTGTGTGAGCTGACGTCATTTTAATTAAATTGTGCCTACCTGGCTTGGATCCTGCTGGCATAAGGGATTACTTCGAAGAGTCATCTGTGCTGCATAGGCTCTGGGCTCACTGCTTCTTGTATCCAGCACAGGTTTTCCCCACAGTACATTTTTACTTCCCCCCACCATTGGCAGTTGCCCTATCTTTTTCTGCATCCCAGTGAATAAGGTGGGAAGCAGATCTGAGAAAAGGCAGGGTGAAATGCCCAGCTTAAATATTGCTTGTGTCTGTGTGAGGCTGGGACTGTTGCTTGAGGGTCAAGCCGTGGCAGATGAACACTTCTTGTGAGTTAATAAATCAATGGTGTGCCTTTCCAGGCTGCGGGTTGCAGGCCAGGGAAGAATTCTTCACGGCAGTGAGTCACCTGTTTGTGGCCCTCTGGCAGAGGGACCGCTGTGCTGCCTCCAGTCTGCAGCCCTCCCTGTTCAGACACCATCGGCTGGAGAAAGTGCTGATGCAGCCTGCAGTGTCTGAAACACGCCGTTGCCATCTGCCTCCCTGATGGAGTTGGAGCGGCTTCTTTTTTTAACCTGAGTTTGCTGAGTCTTGACTAATTAGCTGCCTTTGGAATTTGTAACAGAAAAATGCCTGCTAAGTTTGGGATGGAGTGGGGGTGCTAGGGCACTGTACAGTCAGAGGTTTTGTTGGTTTTTTTTTTTAAAGGAAATAAGTCTAATTAGAGCAAAACCAGATATGCAGTAGTCCAATTGGCTTGATTCCTAAATTTGATCTCCAGTGGCTTTGCTGTTTCCAAACTCGGTGAAAGTGGTCATTTCTCTAAACTGTGGCCTTACCTGGTCCAGCAGTTCAGTGTGTTTCCTTAGGGGATGGAGGTCATGTCCTCTTGTTGGTTTGTGAGCTGTTTGAGGAGTCCCCTTGTGCCAGTTTGGAGCAGGCTGTCAGCGTGATGGGAATGGGTGCGAGGTCCATGGGAATGGCCGTGGTAGGCTCATGCTGTGTTCCAGGTGAGGCCTGGTTGGAGACTGTCTGTGTTCCCTTTGCTGAGGATGAAGATGGACACTTTAGGGATGATCTAACTGGAGAGGGAGGGTCCACGAGCAGTTAGGATAGAGGGTTTTGTTGCTTTAGTCCAGAGTAGGACAAGATCAGTCCTGACTGAGGTGGCTCACAGTTGTTGATCTTTCAAGACTTCTTCTGTCTGTGTGATCCACAAGAGTTCAAGACTATCTCTGCTCAATCTTGTGATCCCTCAGCAGGAGTGATTTGGAGTGTTGTAGGGATGTTTCCAGGTAGGGGAGGAAGTCCACTTGCATTCACCCTGGTGTTGGCCCCAGACTCACATAAACAGTATGCTGAAGCAGCCTTTATTGCTTTGAAAGGAGATCAGCATGTGAGGTCCATCTGGCACTTGAAACAAGTATGTTTATTTCAAAGTGAGCAGGCTTTTTGATATTTGGGGTTGAATTGCCTGTTTGAACCTGTAACAATCCTCTCTGCTCTATCCACTTTCTCTAGATCTGCTGTTGTCAGTGGGCAGAGGGGCACTTCAGACCAGGAGGGTGATGGAATTAGTTTTCCTTTATTCTGGGCCCAAATATTCATCCAGTCTTACCTTAATGCAGATCTTAATCTCGTAAACTGGCATGACAATTAGATGACACCTGGGCAGCAAACCTAATGAGAGGCTGATGTTTCACCCTTGCCAGCAGCATAGCAGACTAGCTAGCTGAAGCATCCCTTCTCTAAACAGCTTTGGCATGCAGAGATTTCACAGCAGCTAAAACAGATGAACTCTTCTTCATTTTGACCATTGTGAGATGTCTTTGCTGTGCTGGGGGAAGCATCCTGGAGCTTGCTTCCCTGACTGTGAGCTACTTTTGGGGGCTGATGCACATCCCAGCTCCTTTTCTTTCTGCTCTAGCCTGTGGGCAGAGTGAAGGTGCTCTGCCCTTCTCTGCCTTTCCTAAGGCTTCTCTTTCTCAACTTTTAGATTTCCTCCTGGATTTCTATGAGAAACTCATTATTTTTGGGAATGGACTCTTGATATTTTTCCTTGTTTCACTCTGCCTGTAGGTACTGGGGGTTCCCAGCAGAGCTTCCCTCTTGCAAGCATGATCCCATGTTGCAGGAGGATCTGTTTTGATGGCCCTGCTTGCCTGGCATCTCAGGAGACTTGAGAACTGGGAGATCCTGGCCAATTGCTTAGCACTTGTCTGTTGGCTGTGAATGTCCTGCAAGCATCATGATGAAGGACAGATCAATGAGGCTCTGCACACTGCTGTTCTGTGAGGGTACCCCACTTAAAGTCATGGGGGACACTGTGGCTCGGGATGCTGTAGAAACTGTGTTTCTTCCTGATTTAATGCTCACTTGATGTTCCGATGTGTATTACTAATTTCAGGCACCCAAGAGTTGAGGGGGGTGGGCTTTGCCCTTCAAGGTTGGGATGTTTGTGCTGGTGGGACTAGTTTGTGTCCCAGCTGCTTTCTTCCCCATCAGGTGACTGAAGAGGTTGGAGGAGACAGTCTATTCCCCACAATCTTTAGCTGGTGAATTTTGCTCTGGACTTCCATTCTGTGCCATTGGACAAAGAAAGGGAGCCTTTGCATTGTACAAATGCAAAGTGAAAACCTTGTCTCCTGCTATTTTTGAGAACTTGCCTGGAATTATGCATCCCTGCTGTGGCATGTTAGCTTAGACAAAACCTACACCTGGCAGGAATATTAGAGGACAAGAAGTTGCAAATGCCTCCAGCATCAACTTCCTGCAGTACGTTTTAGCTTGGCCTGTCAGCTGTTGATTGGCAGGAGCTATCAGAGGAACACAAGCATGTTTTGCTGATGATCTTGTGGCGGGGCTTTAGCATCCTTCCTTCCTTTGCTTTTTATTTGCTTATTTTTGTAGTTTGGTTTCTTTTTCCAAATACGTATTTCTTGCTTCCCACCTCTTCCTTTTCCACCTTTGCCATCTTTATGTTGTCTGTCCTGTCCCAGTGGCTGTGGTCTAGATTAGAGGATACCCTAAAGAATCTGCAGAAATAGTCAGGTTAAGGAATGCCTTAACCTGTTTTCAGGTGGCTGATGTTCATGCTGTGGGAGTGCATCTCTGCAGGAAAAACATACAGAGCTCTGCAAACATAAAAGGGTTGAAGATGTTGTACTCCTGTCTCTTTTGCTTCCCATGGTGACCAGTCCAGCTGGACAGTGCAGGGAATATCTCTGTTGAAAGTGGGAAGGACATGGGCTGCCTAAAGTGGTGCCAAGGTGGAAAAGTACCCAGCACATCAGAAATGTAGCAAGGATTTTCTTTTTTCCCCTGAAATCTCTGTGCTTTAACCAAGTACTGGACCATTATGTTCTTTAAGATGCAGCAGCTCAGAAGATGACAAATACTCCAGGACAGTGTGTGGTGAGCCTCTGTGGGTCAGATTGAGGCTCATGATGGCTACTTTGACAAAACTGGTGGCAAACCCCATAATGGGAACAAAGTGGAAGATAACATCTCCTCCTTTCCAAGCATACCAGTACCAGGTGGTTCACTTCTCCTCAGGAGCTTGGCTTTCTGCTTGTGATGGTTAATGCTGCTGTAAAATCACATTATTGGTCACTTGGGAATTGTGATGCAGTCGTGTCTCCAAAATAATAAAGGACTTTGAAACTCAGAATGAACAAGTATTATAGATTTCACTTCTCCCCCACTTTATTTTTTTTTGTCCAAACCAAGTTCATATTGCAGAACTTAAAAATATACAGTCTAATCTCCCTGAAACCTAAAACCATTGATCTTTCTTGTAGGGCTTCATGAATGTGTTTTATTTTTATAGTGTAACTGTCATCTTGAAGATCAGTGATTACAGTAAGGTTTTTTTCTCTAAAACCCCATTTTTATCTGCTGGTGAAGCTGTGGTAAAGCATTGAATGGGTGCAAGATTCATAGCAACCCTTGAATCAGGAAGCAGAAATTAGTTTGTTTGCTACCACATACCTACCTCACCATCATTGCCCTTGGTAATGTTTATGTTACATGACTGTAATGTTCTGGGAGTGGGGGGAAAGAAAGACACTTTGGGTTGAAAAAAGGCTTGGTTGCATAGAAATATTTTTCTGTTTGAAGCCCATCCAAACAAAACCAAATTTTAAGCTATTTCGGACTGTGAGAAAGTATGCTCTTCTCCTGCAGATGTAGATTGAGTGTTAAAATACTCAGTTGATGTCCTCACAAGGACCAAATCTCTGGGAAAGAAGACAAACCAATTAAATGCTGGAATGGAAAACCCTTGGCGGAGAACCTTTGCCTGTGTGTGATGTGAAACTGCTATAAAATACATAGAAGTACATTGGCAAAGAGGGAAAAATGCCAGTTGAGGGTTGAAGAGTGGATCCATGCCATTTTGCACTGTTAGGATGTCATCACACATGCAAAAATCTGCTCATGTCATAAATTGGCCAGTTTGATCCTTTTCCTTTCCAGAAAACTAAACAGAAGCGTGTATCCCAGCTGGGAGCGGAGGAAGTTGGTTTTGGGAGATTTCTTGTTCCAAGCAGGAGAAGAGCTTATGTACAATGGACTACATCTAAAGTTTGCACATTTGACATTTAGCATCTGTACAGCATACAAGATGGTTGTGTAAGGTGTCCTGCTTAATAACCAGGGGAAAATACACAGTGCTAAGACTCATCCTTCCTGTGTCTTGGGGTGGACACGGGATACTTATCCCAACAACAGGCAAGCTTATGTTTGGTGGCTTCAGGGGCTTTCTTCTTGTTGGAGCCTTTGCTTTGAAGAGGAATTTTACTTGATTGTTCCTTAAATAGATGCCTGAATTCTCTGGGTCTGTGAGGATTTTCAGCACAGAGACTAGGGACATGCAAGACAGGTAGGACAGTGGTTAAATTGATTGTAGTGATCTGTAAATACCACCTTGCCTTCCAGGTATTTACATAAATAGAAATCAGAGTAAATATTTGTGTTAGGATAGACCCTACCATTATGCCAGCTGGTCTACAGACTCAGGAAGAGACACGTTGCCTGCCAGTGTCATCTTGGCAACGTTAAGTGGGTGCAAATGTTCCTGTTTACCCTCAAGGTCTTGGGGTAGATTTCTTTTTTTAAACACTGTTGAATCAGTTGAATGTGGGGTGGCTTTATTTTCCCCCCCTTTCAACTTTGAGATCAGAGTTATTTGCCCTCCAGATTAAAACTCAGCTTTGGAAATTAGAGTGAATTTATGGAGTGTGGTGCATTTTAATTAGAACATTTAATTAGGAGAGAATTCATGAGAGTGGGTCTTGTTTTAAAACGATCAAAGATGTTAAATGAAAACAAAAGGGAAAAAAATTATAGAGAAGCATAAAAGATTTATTTTGGGTATCTTCTCTATTCATCAAAGGAGATCACCTTCTGTCCTGTGCTTTTTGTTCCAAAAATAGCTGAGGTGCTGCCTGATTTCTGCAGGTCGATGTTGATCTCTCTTTGTAATTAACTCTGAAAACAAATTGCGCAGTTGGGAGGGGAGGGAAGTGAGTGTCAGCAGGCTGCTGGAAATCGCTCAGGTGTGTGAAATGGCTCCACTGTCTCACGCCAACTGCCCAGGAAACAGCGCTGTGGATTTCTCGCTTGTGTTTAATGTCTGTGTCATCTCCTCAGCTTCATGCTGACAGTTACTTTCCATGTGTGGCAGATTAATCTCCTGAGACTTCGGCCCATCTCCTCTCTGAGCTGCATTAGCATCTCCTTGCTTTTGGTGTCAAACCATGAGCAGCCGGTGTGGGCATCACGTTTTTCTGATGGAAAATGAAGGAAGCAAGGAGATGGTTTTCCTGACAAACAACTTTGGGCTTGCTGTCTCCAAGCAGCAAATCATGCTGGGTACCAATTCCTGCTCAGGTATGTGCCTTCGCAGAGATTTCCAAGGAATCTTAAAAATCAGCATCCCTTAGCAAACCTAAAATACAAATCTCTATTTTTAGCATAGAGCAAGATCTGGTGTCCTCAGGAAATGAAGTCACTGACTTCACTGCATCACCCGTTTCTGCCATGGAAACAGTTGGTGAATTAATGCAAGTTTTGCACAGATTTAACAGCCATCCTCCTCTTCAGAGAGAGGGGTGGGAGGAACATTTTCTATTAAACTCAGAATTGTTGTCTTAAGTTATTAATTCCTTGCATCCTAATGTATTTATCTCTGGCTGCAGTGAAGAGTGGAGGGCTTTGAAATCTTCTTAGCTCAAAGGATGCTTTCTGCACTAGGGAACAAAGAGGCAGCATCACTTCAGTAGGACAGTACATGGATGTAAAGACTACTTTACGTATAGTGTGTGACTGTGAACACATGTAGACACTCCATACAGACAGCATGGCCAGAACCTTGCTGAGGTTTTGAAAGTGTGCAGGTCCCTGTGTCCCTCAGGACTATCTTGTGTGTGATGTGGGTTCTGTTAAATAGGGCATGCAGCATTTGAGTGTCATCCAGGTGAGGTCAGGACCACCACTGGCTCTCACCAAGCTGTTCTGGCTGCTTGGGACCAAGACAGAAGGATGAGGAGCTAAGATGGTGTTAGTGGAGGCTGTAGACCCTCCACACCAACATGCACTCCTCATCTCTCTTTCCCAGGTGTAACAGCAGCAAGAACATTTTGTTCTAAAAATCCAGACTTCAGGACCCACTTTTACAAGGAATAGGATTAGATTTAGAATATTTTTGACTCCTAAGTGGTTTTTGCATTTGGTTTGATTCTGTGCCAGCTTTGCTGTGTGTCTCCCTTGATACCCCATGGCTGATAGGAGCACATTGCAGGGTGCAGTGTCTCAGTGCAAAGCTCTCACCTGCCCGTGGGGCACGTGGGTGTGACCTGCAGTGGTGGGTGTTAGTTCAGCCACGTGGCTATGAGCAAGGTCCTCTTTGGGAGTGTTTCAGTCTGTGTTATGTGGTTGGCCACATTTTCTGAAGTTGTTTCCATCTCCAGTTGCTTGGGTTCACTCTTGGCCAAGAAAACATCAAGTTGCTGAAATTATACGCCAGGATCGTACTATTTATGTTGGAGGAACAGCACAGTTTACATAGACGGGCTCTTTGCAAAATCAGCTTACACTGGCTTTTAGCAGTTGAAGTGAACAGCTGTGTCAAGTTAGAGATGCTGAAAGGGAGTCCAGCTCAAGAGCAGTGTCCTTGTCCAGCATGACAGCTGGCTCTTGGGGTGGGGTGGTTGTTTTTAACTGGGTTATGCTGGGGTTCAAAGCAGGGGTGGTTTGGGATGGGGGTCTGAGTGCCATGTTCCCCAGCCAGGATCCTGGATGCCTGCTGGTTTTTACCCCCATTCCAATGGTGAATAACAGGCAGGGCCCCCCTGTCTCCATCCAGATTGTGTTGAGCAATGCTGTGGTGCTGGCTTGACGTTTCTGGTCTTGCTGGAGAGCAAATGTCCTTGGTGTGGGTTTCTGTGCTCTGCTTTTCTACTCTCCTTCATTGTGTGTGAGCATTGGGCTGCCAGCCCAGCCTTGCCCTGCACTCTGAACCCCCTGAACTGGGAGCAAAGATGAGTTAAAGCTTGAAAATCCCTGGGAGTGAGTGGGTACTGGAAGGCCATTTTAGACATGGTGGGAGAGCTGGAGGAAATCAGGCTCCCCTCCGATCTTGACTCTGATGTGAACAAGTTTTGATGTGAGCTAGTTTTATGGCAGGGTCTGGAGGGTGTTTGGGACATCTCAGTCTATGTGCAGCATATGGCAATGTGTGGGAAGTTGATGGATATTTTGGACCATGGGCCAGCTGGTAAAAAGGCAACTGTTGGGCAGATGAGTCCTTTTTGAAGTGGTTTGAACAGTCTATTGTCCCTTAAACAGGGAAACTCTGTCTAAGTGCAGCTGCCTCTGGATGTGAATGGTCCCCAAATCTCATCTAGTTCCTGCAGTGTGAGCTCAGGTCTCCAGGACTAGGTCTCCAAAGGAGCACTAGCATTGCCAGAGAAGCAGCTCCCTCCCACAGATGCTTCCCATGGGCCAAGGGCTGGAGAAGGCTCTTGCATTCCTTTCCTTTCCAGCCTTGGAGCTACTTTGGACAGGACTGACCCTTCATGTCCTCCTGGTTTCCTGCTGGCATCTTTGCCCAGCATCAGTGGATATGTTGAGTAAGGGAATACTTTCTCACACCTGGTAGCATGTTTTTGCCACCAAAGCTGTTTCTCTGATGGACACCACACTTGTGTTTGTAGGGAGCAGGCTGGCCAGGGTCTGGAAATAAGCATTTTTAAGGCAATGAGGGAAGGAAGCTATTACAAATATGATTAATGGCAGTGGGTGTGCATCTTAAAACTTCTTTTAGTTGTTATTTGATCTTTCTCCTGCAAACTCAGCAGCTGACTTCTGCAGAAGATAAACACATGGGAGGAGAATGAAGAGGGGCTCTTTAGTCTTCAAAAGCAATTAAGTGTTGAATATCTGACTAGAGACATCTTGAAGGGGCCCAGTTTTCAGCAGGAGGGTGTTCATCCTTTTCTGTAAAGCAGATCTCATTTAAGGGCTCTCAGATGGACAACAGCAGTTGCAGGTCACTTGGGCAAAGTGTGATTCCTTATGGTGGGGGGTGCCTAGAGCTCTGCTGGTCAAAGGCAGCTCACACCCGGGCTACATTCTGTCATATAAGCTATATTTAGGTTGTGTTTTACATTCACCGTCGTTGCTTCAAAGTAGTTTAAAATACAGCTGATGTTGATAGAAGCTGATGAGTGTGATTGGAAGTTTGGGTCCCGGTGACCCTGAGCAGGTGTTCATGGTGCCACAAGGTCCCTGAGAAGGTGGAGGCAGTGAGATGAGTCAATGGGTCATGTAATTCTGACATGCAGGAAAGCAGATGAGTCTGGACACCAGCGTTTCTGTAGCACTGAATTGGCAACTGTGAGCTCCCAAAGGGCAGAGGATGCTGCTAGTCAGCTGGAAGTGTTCCTGGAGATGCCCCTGGGTGAAATTTAGCATTCCTTTGAAACATGAAGTGGCCACCACATGCTGAAGTAGCTGACCGGAGGTGAGGGCAGAGCCCAGGTCACTAGATCTCTCTTCTTGACCGCATCCAGTTTTCAGTTTTTGGTTGGAGATGTCAGCTTGTATGGCCTGTTTGTCCTTTCTGAATCACAGAATCATAGAATGGTTTGTGTTGGAGGTACCTTCAAGATCCTCTTGTTCCAACCTCCCTGCCACGGGCAGGGACACCTTCCACTAAACCAGTCTGCTCAAAATCCCATCCAGCATGGCCTTCGACACTGCCAGGGTTGGGGGAGCCTCCCATGACCCCATGGGTGGGATTCTCCCATGTCCCATATTGCCAAGCTTTGTGGTGGACCCCTATTGTTTAGCCTGATTTGAAAAAAGGACCTGGAAAGACTTACTAAAGCACTGATTGAGTCCTTCAGCTGCATCTCGCTGCGGTGAACAGGTTGAAAATCATGTCAAGGGACATGGAAATAGTTCTTGGAAATAGTCTTCTTCTAGACTGCTTCCCTGGGCAAGGAAGATGAATGGGGGCCGTGTTTCTGTATCACCAGAGACTTTCTGCCCAGCTGTTCATGCAGCAGAAAAAGTCCTGAATTCAGTCAAAGCTGAGGAACTGGGCAGTTTTGGAAGACGTCTGGTGCAAACTCTTGCTCCTAATCCAAGGAATATGGTATCTGCTTCTAAAACAGCCAGGGGCAAGTTGTCTAGGATCCAAGTCGGCAGCAGAGCAGCAGGGCCTCTCACTGGTGCCAGTGAACTTTTGATGGGCTTCCTGGCTGAATCCCACATTTGGAAGGCAAATCCAGGGGGGAAATTGCATCTATTATCCGAGCACGTGGTATTTGAGAGGGACTCCTGCCTGCTGTCTAAAAGTTGTGTGTCTTTTTCAGTATAGTCTTCCAAGATCTCTAATAGTCACTGGAGACACTGGTGCTGCCTGAAGATGATGCTATCCCAGACCTTTGGGGTATGTAGATGATTTTCTTGCAGTTGGTGTTAGAGGAGCCTTGTCTGCTGGCTTAGTCCCTCAGTGATGGCGTAGGAATTCCACCATAACCTGTACAAGTAGGATACCAACTGCTCCATGTTTTAGTGGATTTAGCTCAGTTGGCACAACATTCTCATAGATACAAGTTGTTCCTGAGACCAGAGGAGGTGTAAGAATGTGCAGGCCAGTTGAATCCATGGGTCCTGGCTGAATGCTGCTCATTCACTCTGTAACACATGTGAGGATTAGTGTGAAATCTTGTGAGCGTACAGTCTTCCGTATGATGTGCTGGGAGATCTGGAGGAAGAAATGAGTGATTTGTTCTTTAGGAACATTTTTCATCTCTTCACATCTGTTACTCTTTCTCCTGTCTTTTCTCCCCCCCAACCCCCAAATTTGCACTTTGTCATTAAAACCAGGAAAGAAAAATCCCAATATGCATATGACATTTTACAAAAGTGCTCTCTTTGCTCTTAAAATCCAACAGTTCTGCTGTACAGAATTCATCTGTAATCAATTAGAAGGTTTTTTGATCAACAGAAGCTGAAGGTTCAGTTCCCTGGAGCTTAGCACTCTGCACGAGGAGGTGGGATTGCCTTGGCACTTTGTCTCCTTTCACCTGAAGAAGGAAATTAGAGCTGCAATGAATGAAACTCAGTGAGGCAGAATGAAATGTGAAAACTCCAAAGGTGCTTGTTAACCCAATTCCAGCCCCATTTCAGTGGTATTCAACCAGGTGGTCTAGATGCAGCTTCCAGCTCAGGAATTTCTTAAGTTCCTTCTTGCTAGAAGCAAGGGAGAAGCTCTCTCTGGGGTTGCCATTCCCTGTCAGAGACAAGATAGAGGTGAAAGTTGTGATCCAGTACACATTGGCTTGTCATTTTGAGGTCTTCTGTGATGTGCTGCCAGTGATAGGACTAAGACCTCAGGTACCTAATTTCCCACTCCCCCTGACCCATGACCTGCTCACCTCTCGCTCTGGAAACCAGCCCAGTGTTGTACTGATGCCTGGTTATAGCCCTACAAAAGCAAAACTTTCTGGGGACAAACCTTTGCTTTCACACTGCTTGGAGCCTGCTCTGGTTCCTTGCCTTGTAGAGACTTCATTTCCAGTTGTCCTATGGAAAACGGGGAGTTTGGAGGAGTCAGTGGCTGGATGAGGCGGAGGCAGGAAAAGAAAACTTAAGATTTAAGTTCTAGCAGGAAACTGAATATCCCCTATGATAAACAACCTGAGTATTTGATTTCTTAAAAAGAGGAATCGAAACCTGAGATGTCAAAAATTAGGTTGGGCCAAAAGTGAAATATAATCAAGGAGAGATTTGTTCTGGATGTTCTTGGCCACCAAAACAGGTCTCTTCCCTCCATGCTCTTAAGAGAGCTGACTCTGTAGGAAGCCTGTCCAAGACTGGTTTCTCTGGCTTCACAGCAATTGAGAGCAGCAGCAGAAGCATCATCCTGTCTGATAGAGCATCAGGATGTTTCTCCCTGTGGATGCGGCAGGGGCATAAAAATTACAAATAAAAGGCAGAAGGGCTTTTGAGAGGGTAATAGAGTGCAAGATGGGGAGTATTAAGCCCATCTCCAGCCATAATTAAACCTGCAGTTGGAGGGTCTGTCACATTGCTTCAGACCCTTGGAAAAAAAAAAAATCAGTTGCTAGCTTCATTAGTAATTAAATGTCCAATTACTGTATGTAATGTTTCTGCTTTGCTGAACTCCACAACTGCATTCATAAACAGCCCTAAGGAAGGCCTCTAATCTGTGCCATTGTTCTTCAAGTGGTTTGCACATGCAGAAAAAGAAAAGAAAAATCAGGCAGACATACATAATATGGAAAGGAAAGGGGGAAGGGGTGGGAAGAGGAGGAAATCAAATCAGCATCTTCCACCTCCCTCCCCCTCCCCGAGGTAGGATCTCTGCCAAGCCCACAGAGAAGCCCTCAGGCCCCTCGAGCATGCAAATGTAATTTTCTATCCAGACAACACAGTATTTTTTTTTTTTTATGAAATGAAGTCCACCCCCACTCCCCCTGAAAACCTCCTCAAATCCCTGAATGCACAACAGAAGCAAGAAGAAAATTACAATGAAAGGAGAGAGAGAGATGGGAGGGGGAAAAAAAAATAAAAGCAGCAGCAACCCACAAACAGAAGGAGAGATGGAGGGAGAATTGAGATGAATATGCAGTGTCCAGAGTTTAAATAGACATAAAAGATAATGAAGGTGGGGAGGGGGGGAGGAGGGAGGAGAGATTGTAATCAAACAAAATGATTTTGGTCCTCTTCAATCATCCCTGGTTTGCAGGCTGTCATTTTATACAAATTAGAGCTAGGGTAATTGTATGAATATTCACTGGGATTGAAATCACGTTTATTAAAGGGAAGGCACTCTTCTTAGGGCCCACTGCGCCGCTCGGCTTTTGTTCGCCTGGAACAACAGGAAAGTCACTTGTGCAATGAATGAGCACGGGATCCATGCCCCTCCCCTCTTAGGGGCTGGGCTGGGGTCCTGGGGGAATGCTGGGGGTGGCGGGGCGCTCTTAGGGATGGGTGGCCCTTCCCTCTGGACTGAGAAACAGAGGGCTGTGTGGAAGTGCCCATCTCGGGAATAACAGCCATAGCCTGGGAATTGGCTCTTCACCCTGCCTGCAGAGGGGGGGAATGACAATTGGACCAGGAATATCTTGAAACCATTAGGGATTAAATAATTGCAACATTTTTCAATAATAAGTTCAAATTCATATTAATAATGGAATATAATTTTGTTATTATTATTATTATTAATTACTACTGTTACTATTATTACTACTATTACTATTATTATTTCCCCCCGCTTTAAGCGTTGCTGCTGAACAGAATTCTTCTTCCTGCTCAGGAGTCCGTCCCAGGTCTGTGTTGCACATGTCTGGCACCACGCTGGGGACGGCTCCTCTCATACATAACCAATCAAAGATGTATTCAGGGCCGTTGTGAGGAAGCTGGGGATGATTATAAGTCGAGCTATCCAAGCCTTTTGCTGACTGCTCACCCTCGCATATTATGAAATTTCTCTTAGAAGGGCAGACAAAGCCTTTTGAGCCCGTGTATGGTGATGGCCTCGCTTGGATGTCTGGCTTTAACCGCTTCACAATGTCAGCCTCTCATTTCTGAAAAAAGGCAAACGTATCCCATTGTCGCATGTCAAGTACCCAGCGCTGCCATTCAGCAGCCCAGCCATGGCTGTAACCCATCCTCAGGTTGTCACGGCAATGCAAGGAGATCGCTCTCCACTCGGTAGCCGGCAGGAGGAGGAAGGTGAAGCTGACCTGAAGCAGAAACGTTCATTTAAATATTTGATTGTGCCTTAGCCCAGTGATGGGATGGGTTGTCCCTTCTCCAGGACAGCTGGGCTGCAAGCGATCTCGAGGTGACTGGGTGTTGTGTTTTGTTATGGTTGGCGAAGCCATCTGTAATAACTTGCAGTGCTCTGTGGGGATTGCCCAGGGAAGGAGATGTGCTGGACTGTGTGGCCCTGTTGTTCTGCTGCTGGTGTGAGCAGGTTCTCCCATCAGCCCAGGTGCTATGCATCTGTGTGCCAAACCCAGGTGAGAGTAAGAAATCATGTGACGGGAGACCAAAAGCATTTCTTTCTTTTTTAGAACTCATCTTTTTTTTCCTTTCCTTTCTTTGGATCTAGGAAAGATGAACTTAGATCTGAGACAGCCAGCCCTGCTAGTGCTGTGGGTACATGAATAATCAGTCTAGCTTGAACCTTAAAAGCTGTAAAAACAGCTAACTTAACCTAATTAAAAAGAGTGTTTGGGTTCTTTTTTGCTCTATGTGGGTATGTTGCTGGGGCAGACTGCAGAAAAATGGGTACACTTGTAGCATCAGAAGATTTCTTCTGCAATTGCAGTGACTGTACCATCTGCCTGCACTGTGGAAGGTCCTGCCTTCTCCAGATGATAAACTGAGCCAAAGGGATGACAGATATTCCCAACATTTTCCCAGGGCTCAGCTGTGGCCCCAGGGGTTTGATCTGATAGCACCAACTCTGTAAGACCAGCCATGGTAGAGCAAGGCATTGGGTTCTGCTCCCAGCAGGTTGTGTGTTGGACAGGGCATCGTCTGCAGTCCCAGCATGCTGCTGGGCCAAGTCAAACTTGGCTTTCCCCTCTTCTTTCTGTGCTGCCCAAACCTTCCCATGGAAAGTACTGACCCACCAGTGCCGTGGCTGTTGCTCAGCCTGATCCTGCTCTTGGCTGAGCTGGTCAAGTCATCTCCACCATGAGGGGAGGCTGTGTGTGTGCTTCTCCTTGGAGCCACAGCAGTGTCTCTGGCTGCCCTGATTCAACATGGCCTTGTGTACAAATAACCCTTCAAGGCTTCAACGTGGGTGGCACTGTGTGCTCTTTGGGGTCACCAGGCCGTGTGGTTTCTGGCTTAGCATCCCTGCCGGGGAACTGTGTCCGTTGGGTGCTTGAAGTCATCCTTGGCTTCCTGCAGACCCGATGTAGAGCTGCAGAGCTGCCCGTTCGGTTTTTACCCAGGGTTTTCCTGTTCTGGCAATGTTTTGTCTTTGAAACCCAGTCCAGACCCCCACAGAGAGCCCCTGTATTGAACTGCAAGGCACTGGGGGCTGTGCTCAGGGAGTTGGTTGGGATCAGAGACTCCCTGTGGTGTTGCGGGCAAAGAGGAGGAGTGGGCTGGTGGTTTGAAGACATGGGATGAAATGTTTCCCTGTCTGTTGATGGTGTCCTTGTTGCTTGGGTTAGTGTACGTGTGCTTGCCAGACCCTGCAGACCCCCAAGCCCAGATAAACTGAGCCAGTGCTGTCTCCTGTGAAATGGGGGTCCCACTCACTGTGGGTGAGTGTGAAGCTGAGGTTTGTTTAAGGGGGAAGGATGTAAAGGTCAACCCCATGGGCTGCCAGGCGGCAGCAGCATCTCTGTGTTTAGGTCTTGTTCTCTCTGTTCTGTGTTGCCTGGCTTCTTTTTGGCTTTTCCAGGACAAACAACTTTGCCAGAGTGGACTGATCTTCTTATTTGCATACAGGCATCTAAAATTTCTGAAGTGTATTTGAACTTGTAGAGACCATGATAAACCTTTTCTGACTGCTGGGATGTATCACTGAGGGAACTTTAGGGTACACCTATAGGACCTATTTGCTTTAGGGTCATCTAAGTTGCTAGGACTTCTTGAATTGGCATAGAGAATGGGTTGTTCTTCAAGTCTGTGCTGGGAAGGCTTTTTTGTCTCCACATACGGAAACTATCTTTTTTTCTTTTTTTTTCTTCTGAGTTCAGTTGTTATTGTCCTAGTTTTTGAGCAAAACTTAAGAAGAAAAGCCCTCAGATGGTTCACTATTTTGTTATGATACCAGGAACAAGGAGTCTTTCCAACAGAAGAGATAATCCCTTGTCTCATTAAATTTATAACTTCAAAAAAAAACTCCTGCTGGCCGTTTTCTGTGGAGACTGTTTTCTGAGGCAGCTTCTTCGGTTTTGAATGGTTTCATTCCTCAGCGCTTCTTTTGAGTGGAAAGTTTAAAGATGCGTCATCTTGCATGAGCAGGGCGATAAACTGTGAAGCAAATGTGAAGAGCCTTAGAAAAGGGCTGTACAAAATGCAGATGTAGGGGATTAGAAAACAGAACTGCACTACATCCAGAGATAAGCAGGGTCGGACTCAGCAATTTCTGAGCAGTTGCATCAGGGAGGGGCAGGGAATGATGAATTATTTGCTTTTTGGCTCCCAGCAAGCGAATCAGAGGTGGGGAAACCTCTGGGGTAGGTTTGTGCCTTGGGTGCTACAGTGGTGCTGGCCAGCAGTGTTCTCTGGACAGGGCTGGGGGTGGCAGGGAGGTGAATTACACTGCAGTGTCTGTTAGGGGCTATGGTCTCGACACCTGTCAGCCAGACAGGGCACAGGGATGACAACATCCCATTGGATTTCATGTTTATCAAGTGTTGCACACTCCAGAACGGTTGGTATTTCCATGGAGGAAACACAGCTGCTGGCAACTATGTCTTGCTGCTGTTTGGGAGATACAAAGTGAGAGGAGGGACTTTCAAGCAATGAAGATGCTTTCAGGTAAGGAAAACCCAAAGTGTTGCTATCAGGAGCATACCCAGGGTGTAAATTTTGGAGGCTGGAGTGCCCCAGACCAACACTCAGAAGTATGGCTTTGGTGACTGAAAGAAAATCAACTCTTGCCTGAAGCAGAGAGGGAAGCCCTGGACCCTGGCTCTCATCTATTAATAGTCTTATTCATTTTATCACATCTCTATTTGCCTGAAAGTTTTTGCAGTTTCCCCAGGGCTCAAATTGCTCTCTCATGGCTGGGGGCACCGCACACCTTGAGTTCCTGGAGAGCCTGCCTTGGTTTTGCAGTGCTAATCATCACCTGTCTGAGCAGCTTTGCCAGGGGTTTTGGTTTTGCTCAGGAAGTAATCATGCAAAAGCTCCAACTGAGTGTTGAGGCTCCACCTTGAGCTCAGGGTTTCCTACACAGCCCTCTCCCTATGAGATTACTTTTGTGCCTTCTCCTTTGGCTTGCTCCTCTTACTGGAGGAGCAAAACTGCTGTCAGCCCCTTGGTGCTCTGGGGTAAGATCTGTTGATGTGTCCTGAGGCCAGAGTCTCTTTCTGTTCACAAGAAATTTTCAGGGTACAGACTGTAAGTGGTATGATTAAAAATTTTAGTTGGATATCTTTATTTTTTTCTCCTCTGATCAGGTCTTTCATCACTTGTCTCTTGCTAACCAGGGAAGCTCTGAGACTTGGTCAGATTTTAGAATTTCCATCTACCCCAAAATCTGCAGATTTAGTTACCACTGTCCCAGCTTCACCTTTGACTCAGTGAGTAGCTGTGCAGGCTCACTTTCTTGCTGGAGCTTTTTGATAGACCAGACCCACCTTTTCCTTGTGCTGAGCCTGTATATACACTGTCTTCACGGGCCTCTGAACCTATCCCTGCCAGGTGCACTCTACCAAGATGGGAACTCGTGGATGTAGATCTCTTTTCTGTTTAAAGCTTGTGGAAAGGCATGGGGGATCTTATAAGTCTTTTCTGCTGGATCTCTTTTTGCCATTTCTTTCTCCTGTTTCCATTTCTTTCCCTTCTGAAGACTATCCAAAGACATGAATATTATGCAATGGACTGTGAAGGACTTGAGAGAGAAAGCTGTAAAATGCACATCAGCCACTTCATAAATGTCAGGGATGCTGTTCAGAAGCATGGCTACTCGAGTTTAGCCAGTTCTGTATCTCAAGTGATCCCTGCAGATTTATTAGATGTTTCAAAATAGATTTGAAATAACTGGATTTAGTGTTTCTGGCGATTCCTTGAACCATCTTGTTTTTCAGCCAACTTGCATAAATGTGCCAGTCATGGGCTGCAGTGTATCAGCCAACTTAGCAAATGGTTTTATTTATAGCTGAAAGAGTGAAGCCAAGGAGTATAAATCCTGAAAAAAAGTATAAACTGTATTGTGGAATTAATAAACTTCAGATTCATGGAATTTCTAATGTTCCACTGATGGCTAAAAAATCTGTTTAATGGCCGCTGAGTGATACTTGGCTGCAAAGCAGAAACCCCAAAGTTGTCTTAACTCAACAGTGATATTTTTTAGTGTTTGTGTGCTGGCGCTGAATGTCTTTGCTGAATGATGGAAAGCTGACCTTCTCCGCTGCGTTTCTGCAGCGACCAGATAAGATTTCAGATCACAGCTTCGCTTCTTCTGTTGATGGTCTGTGGCTGTAGCCCAAGAAGCGCTGTTGGATGTCGGGCTGTTTATCTGGAGGATCAGTTGCGTGTCTGGCTAACTTTGGGGGTGTGAACGATGTTCAGTGCTGAAAGCAAGTGCAGGGGAAGGAGCTGAGGAGTAGCGAGTGGATCCTGTGCTTTGAGAGCGTGGCTGGCCAGCCGGGGGAGGTCCAGCCACATCTTCAGAAACACCAGTATGTGTTGGACCTTTAGAGGTAAGTAGATCTGGGCTGTTGAGGAGGCGTCTTCCTCCTTCATCTTTCATCTCCATTGAAACTGCTTGTGATTTTGGTATATTTTTAAGCTAGTGACTGTAACATTCTTTTTCACAGTGATTCATTAAAGTTTCAGGACCTTGTTGCACATCCTTTCCTCGTAGGTCAGTGTCAGGGCAAGTGTGTTGCAGAGATCTCCTTGCTACATGGATTATTTATGTGGGAATGCATAGGACCTGTGTGGGCATTTAACAGCTGCTGGTTGGCAAATCTGCATGTAGGAGTGTTGTCCTGGGTGGTACTGGTCAGGGAGCATTGGCAGCAGCCTGAGCTTGGGTCCTCTTCCTGGGTGGGGGCTATGGAAGAAATGGTGACAGCAGAAACCACCGAGCCTTCATGGTCCCCAAGGCAGGGGGTTACAGCATGATGTCTTGAGCACGTAGGTGCTCTTTTGTGACTGCAGCGAGCTTGGGGTGCTCGTGGCCATTCCTATAGCCTGGCTGAGTGGCACAGATGTGCTCCATGGCAGCCACAGTGTGTCTGTGCCCGCTGTGTCTGCAGGTGATGGCCAGGTGTCCTCCCTGATTGTTGTGTTCCTCATGGTTGGGTGTCCCTGACCTCAGAGAAGAGCAGTGTCTCCAGGGTCATTACTCTCAGTCTCTCATCTGTTACTGTGCTTTGTCAACTTGGACCAGCCTGACTTTTCATGCATGTAGCTGCTGCTTCCCATTCAAGAGATGGGCTCTAAAAGCATAGTTATATTTTATTTATTTAATTTATTTTAGAGCTAAGTTCAGCTAAGCAAGTTTGCACTTTTCTAGGTTCTAGTGATTGACACTGTGTTTGAGCACCACGTTCAAAGCTAATATTTCTTGCAGATGCTGAGATAAGTATCTGTAAATCTTTGCATTTACCATTATCCCCAATTTTCCTCTGCAGTGCCTGCTGTCACTGCATAAGGGTATTTATCCTGCACATAATCTGATTGGAAAATAACGCTTTGAAACAGAAAGGAAAATACACATTTCAGGTGGTGTTAAAAATGTCAGTTGTGGATGCTTTAACAGTCCTGATTGTCTGCAGGCTTTGGGGTATTTGGGCTTTCAGCTCCCTATTGTTACATCTAAAGCTGCTTATTGGAGTCCGAATAGGTTAGAAATAAAAAAATAAAATAGGTTCCTGAGACCCTCAGAAGTCTGCCTTTCCCCCACCATGGAGGATGGCTTCTCACAGCCCAGCCAGTCAAGCCTTAACCCTTGGCTGAGACAGCGTGGGGCCGAACAAAGACCTGCAGCTTTCAGATGGAGCAGAATAAAAAGCTATTATTTCATAATAATACTCTACTCTTTCCGTCCAAGGATTTCCTAAAGACTTTACAAATATTAAGGCCTGGGCAGTCACCCCCATGACTGAGAGCTGGAGAAGTGGCTGTGTGTGGGCATCTTAAGAGCTGAACATGAGTCATAATCTGTGCTCTGGGGTGATTCAAGACTCAAGTTCCCTGTGCAGTTAATGCCTGTAAGAGACCAGTGTGTGGGACCATGAGGATGTTTAGGGCCAGGAGAGCCTCCTGATTTGCTTTGTTCTGTACCAATTTCTTAGCCTTGTTCCAGCTCCTTGACTCTTGCCAGTCCTTGTTGGGTCTTACATGAGGCTGGTGACTGCGATCAAGGATTCTCTCTGCACAGTCCAGATGGACTTCTTCATGCCATCCCTCAAGCAGGGAAGATGAAAAGATTTCAGTGCTCATTTAGATGCCACTGTGGGGGTGGTGGAAATCCAGCTGTTTCCTGGACTGGTTGTACCCAACCCTCTGCCTCTGCCACCATCACAGCATTAAGTGGGATTGAGGTATCTTTGCGCAGAGGGATGTGCATGCAGCCCCTTGTCCCTGTGGTGGGAGGAGAGATGGGGTACAGGGTGTCTTCCCTGTAATATCTAGTCCTGTCATTGAGCAGATCAGACCCCTCCTCAAATTAAAGGTGGGAGCTTCTCTTACCAGTGAGGCTGAGAATCTTTGCTCTTTCATCCATCTTCTCCTGCCTTTGTAGTCCTCTGAGGCACCAACAGGAGCTGTTTTAGGTTGTGAGTTTTTCTTCTCCCACCCATTCTTCAATTGCACCTTAAAATTGGCACCTCTAGGAATGTTGTGGACTCTCAGCTTGGCATCTGGCACTCCTGCCCAGCCTGGGGCCAGCTGTGTCTGGCTGTGAGCAGCAGTGGGTGAGCAGTGCTGAGAACCTCCTGTTCCCATGGATCTGGGTACTTCTGTGGAGGGAGCACATGGCACTGCCCTCTTTGTCCTCGCATCATCCCTCAAAGACCTCCCTCTGGCCGGCATTACAGACGGGTGGATAGATCAGCTGCCATTTTCTCTTTCAAACAGTGACAATAAGTCTCTTTCCTTTGTGGGGACAATTAGTTTCTTTCCTATGCGAGGTGTTTTGGTTGGAATGGGCTGACCCCTCTTCATGGAAGGAGGGCCTTTGTCCCTTGTGTCCCTGGGAGAAGCCACAGCATGGACCGTTTATGGTTTTTCCTTTTAACACAGTGACGGCGGCTTTGTTTTCTACGTTTAGTTTGCATCTAAGACCAGGACATGGCTCATGCTGTGTCCCTGATCCAGTGTTTAAAGCTTTGCTGTGATATAAGTTTGGCCTGGGCCCTGCAGGGTTTAGCTTAATTTTTAAAGCTCTCAATGTGAATAATTCCTTGCTGAATGCAGATCGCAAGAGGGGATATTGATTTAAAGCTTTAAAGCTGGTGGTTATGGATTAAAAAAAAAAGAGAGAGGAAAGAAGGAGATTTACTGTAGTCAGAGCTGGTTGCCTAAATGTTAGTCCCTTACAGACAGGCTTTTGCTGAGCTAGGTGCGGGAATGGCAAGGAAGCCTGGTGAATTTTAGCTTTAAATTGTTGGCTGCAGAGAACCAGCCCTGGGGTACACTCGATAGCTGTTTGCTGTGCCAGGGGAGCATTTGCTGCTGCCTGGGCACTGTCTCAGTACAGACATGCTGTGGGGCTGCAGCAGCTAACCTGGACCCTTCCCTAGGGTAGGGGATCAGGGGGAGGATGGGTTGGGTTGGGCTGATGCTGCTGTGCAGCCACACACAGGCTGTAACTGGAGTGGCAGGTGGGGAACACTCAGCAGAGCAGGGATGTAGCAGCTCGGAAAGAACATTGTGGGGAAGGAAGCTTTGGTAGGGAAGATGCAGTGGAAAATAAAGAGAATTAAAAGCAGGCTGTATGTCCAGTTAGCAGACAGGGCTCTGAGGTCACTAATGCTGGTTATTTGGATTTCAAAGAGGATCCTATTAGCTTCTGTGGCGGAGAACCATTAATCAGTGGGGCGGGAGCTCGGGCTGGCTGGAGAAATCAGTTTTCAGTGTCCTTGATGTCCTGCCGGGCTGGCGCTGCAGAGCATCCTGTACAATGGTGGGTTTGTCTGGGATGAGGCACTACTAGCCAGAGGCACTGTGTGGGATGGGGAATGCTAGGCCCCTCTGCCTGGGATCAGTGCAGGGATATATGGATGTTGTGTCCATGCAGACCCCATTGCAAATTCCCATCCTCATGCTGCCGTCCCAGGGAATATTGCTGAATTGCTCTAAATGAGTACAAAAACTGAGTTACATACCTTTGGCAAGCGTCCAGTTAAATTTGCTAAATGGGATTAGGGGAGAAAAAACAGTGTTTCCAGGTGTGACTGTTTGTGATCCTTTGGAAATATAATCTCTGGCCTGCCTTTTTGTTCCAATTGAGAGCATGTGCCCAGGAGCCATTTCCAAAGGAGCTTTAAGCACAGGACTCAAAGTAACATTGGAAGTTTGAGTTGGACTGCAGCCTTGCTTTCCAAGCCTGGTGCTTTAAAAACCTCTGAGAGAAGCCTCTTAGTATTTGGAAGAGTCATTTGCTGTAGAAAGATGCCATAAGTAATGCAGAAAGGTTGGGCTCAGAGAAGGGTTGCTTAGAAAAAATCAAGATCTGGACCTGGTGGTAGAATCTGAAACAAAACTTTTTTGTCAGTTTTTTTCCTACTTTTTGGGTCGTTTTTTCTCCCAAAAAAGTGTTTGAAACCTCCTTGCTTGAAATATTTAAAATTTTGTCAAAACATTTTATCTGGGATTTGGTCTAACACTTCATTGTTATTTAAATCCTCCAGATGTCATCAGAGGAAGATATTTATCAACAATTACTATCTCTAACATCCATAAACCCCAATAATTTCTTCTTCTACATGTAGATTTAAACCCCCAGTCTGATCTGTTAAGACTTTGTAGGGACTGGTAAGCAGAGCTTTAAAAAAACAAAAAGGACAATAAAAATGGTTTTGTGTAGAAATTATGGGCATTGCTTTGAGAAACTTGATTAAGATCAGCAAGTTTCTGGCTGCACTGAGTATACTTAAAATCCCTAATTGTCTGGCTTTTTGTCTGCAGAATGAATTTATAAGAAAAAGGAGAACCCAGGCCTACTATTTTAACATGCCTGGAGTTCATGAGTAGAGCAGAGTTTCAGAGACTCCTGCCTTGTTTTGGCTACGTCCTTAAAATGGAGATCTGGAGATTAGTGTGGTGGGCCTGGGGTCATCTCTTTGCAGAATGTGTAGTCTCAGACACACAAGATCTTTTTCTTCAAATGTCCCTTCTGGTTGTGGTGTTTGAGCCTTTGCTTTGCTCCCTGGCTAAGAGTAGCGTTAATCATAGGACTGGAATTTGTGACTTAACCAAAGAAGCGTTTTAATGCTTTTCCTGTCATTGATCAATGGCTGGAAGCCACTGTCTCGGTAGCATGTCCACATTGACCTCTCTGTTGGTGCTTGATGGGTTCTGGTCCTTGTGGGTGCCTCCCAGCCCAGGAATGCCTTCCAGTATGCCTGCCTTTCTCCTTTGGAAAGGGATGCTCTGAACTTGGACCCCTTAGAGACAGAAAAGAGGCTTTTTGTGCACGCTGCAAAGGGCTCTTGTGTCTGCAGCAGGGCACGACAGAGACCTTCCTTCTGAATCTGTACTTGGAGAACAAAAAAAAAAAGCCCTTGCATCAGAACTTGCTATTTATATTTCTAGCTCTGAGACTCCTCAGCTGCATTATTAATGAAGCGTTTACCAATTAAGATAGATGAGTCTGCTCTTGAGGGTGTTTGTTAAGGTAAGGAACCTTATTAGCATATCTGATAGATACAGTGCCAGGTGCTGATTAAAACCTTGTTGACTCCCCAGGGGCAGAAGTCTTGAGGAAATAAGGTGGAGAAAGTTGTCCTCTTTCCTGGCTTTGGCCGTGCAGGGAGCAGGAAGAGAAATTCAGCATTCGTCCCCAAAGGCAGAGCCCTGAGCCTGTGAGCAGCTTGAAATGGGCATGGGGAGGAAATTAATCATCCTGGATCAGAAATTCCAATTGTTGGAGCGATGCAAGTGTGATTAATGCCTCCTGAATGTGAGAGGTGGCAAGATGCTAGTTTTGCTGCTCATGCAAGGCTAGCAGCCTGTCAGGCGAGGAATTAGTTTCCAGTGTTGACCCTATGGGTTTCAGAGGTCTGGAATCGATGCTTGCCTATGTAACAGTGTTTCAGCAGCTCACTAAATTAGGTTTGCAGGCAAAATGATGCTGTGAGGTACAGTCAACCCACATATGAAACCAATTTCCCTTTGAAGCAGCACTAAAGAGGGCAACCAGAAGAGAAACGAGATCATCTTTAGGTCTCTCGTGACCTACAAGAGTTGAGAAGTGTGTATTCACTTTCCATATTTATTATAATATGGCAAAGGAACTGCATTGTAGGCTTTAATGATCCGCATGTGAAGAGCATCTTAAAATAGACTTCAGATCTCCTTGGAACATACATATGTGTTTATAATTTTACAGCTATAAAAATATATATTTACTGAATACATGTACTTTGTTTCTCCATCTGCTAAATATAGTCACGTATGAAAGTTATATAGAAAATGTAATTTTCCCCCCAATTATCCTGCTGTCAGTCTGCTTCAATTTCAGCGTCGGCAGAGGCGAGGCGGGAGTGGAGATGGGCACTGTTGTGCTGCCAAGCAGGTGTCTGGGAGCAGTTTGCCTCAGGATGGGGATTACTGGAGGTGGGGTTGGTGGTACCAGCTATTATGAAGATTTGTCCAATTGTTAATGAGATAAAATCCTGTGTTCCGATTTGCTTGTGATTCTGTTGGGATTTTAAACATCTATGCCTGGAATTTTCATGCTGGATGTTGACCTCAAATGGTTTGATTTTAAGGGAGGGGAAAAAAATTATTAAATGGTTCTGCCATTTTGGAGAGTAAGCATGGAGAGGAATGTTGTGTTCACCTTGTCGAAGAAGACCAGAGAGCATTTCTCAGAGCTTGCTGTGAGACTCAGTGCAAGGGGAATGGGGAGGGGGTGCCCATTTTGCGAGACGTCTTTGCTGTCCCTCTGCAGACGTGGTCAAATCCAAGAGAAGTTGGAATTTGCACGTTCTCAGCAGAGACTTTTTTGGTTCCGGCAGCTGGTAATTACCCAAGTGCCTTCACAATGGGCAAAGCTCCTTCCCACATGGCTCCCCAGGGAGGCAGGGCTGGCCATCCCCAGCCAGTGACTTCTGTCACTGGAGTGTCTTGTTCTCTAATAGCTGCTCTGGGGAGCCAGCACGGAGTGGGAAGTGTGTCCCTAACCACAGCAGGGCAGGCAGGTGGGGCTGGGCCTGGCAGGGGACACTGGAATATGGAGGTGTTCTAGGCAGAGGTAGAAAATGGCACAGTGTCTGGAGGAGGGAGACTTCCCAGGGTCAGGGAGAAGCATGGGATGGCATTGTGCAAGAAGGACACATCAGGTCAGTTTGTCTCTGATATTCCCAATTGTGCAGCTGGAGTCTCAGCCCTTCACTGGGTGCCGCATCTCCTGTGCACAGTCCTTGCAGAGGGCTGCAGAAATGCTTGCACCACGTTTGGGAGATCAGCAGATGGTTTCTCTAAAGAGAGCCTGAAATGTGACTGTTGCTAAAATCAGTTTTTACAAAAACCACAAGTTCTTTAAAAAAAGGATAATTTCTCTCACAAACTCCAGCTCAAATAGTCTGTAAAATAAATACACTTCTGTGGCGTCTGCAGTTGGGCCTGGCTGGAGAGCCTGGAGTCTGCCTTGTGAGAAGTGTCATGACTCTAGAGTTTGTTTTGGTTCATTTTTGGAATGTTCTGCTGTGAAGGAAGGAGCCAGGCAGTCATCAGAGCAGTTCCTGGGTAGGATCTGGAATGGGTGACTCCACCATTCCTGTTTCCAGTCCTCTGAGCTTGGAGCAGGAATTTGAAGAGCCCTGAGAAACCAGTCACCAGCAATATGTCTCCAGACAAGAGACTGCTGAGGAAGATGCTATCTCTTTGTGATGTATTCCTGTCTGCTCTTCTGGGACCCCATCCTTGATAGGATGTGAGTGTTTCTGGTTGGTTTCTGCAGCAGAGCAAGAAGGTTAGCAGGGCTCTTGGACCTCCTGCTTCCTGACTTGCTGGTGTGCTATAATGGCAGCATGGCAAGTCATGCTGCTGTCTGCTGATGTGCTGAAGCTCCAAAAATGACCACAGGCCTCTGGCACACAAAGGGAGGTTTCAGCTTTGCACGCCTAAATGCCAGGGATTGACTTGCTTCTTGCATTTGAGCTGATGTGTGTCCAGCTGCCAAGGTGAAGGTTTGTAGCCCTCGGGAGTGCAAAGGTAAGCAATGTATTAATTCAAATGTTGTTACTGGGTTTTTCTTTCAGAAACACAGTTTGCTCTCAGAGGAGCATCCCAGTAAAGGGCAGCCTACCCATTCCTTTGGCCTGTCTTTCCCTGCCACGTGTGTGCTGCGGTGCAGTTGGATGCTTTTGGGAGTGGGTGGGTCCTGTGTCTGAGACAAGTTTCTTTCCTCAAGGATGTGATTTACTGAGAGACAACAGGAAGGATAGTTAGTGGGGTAAAGCCTGAATGAAACGGGACCACATTGTGGTCTTCCAAGCTCTGCCTGTGGGGAGCTGGGTGGGTGGCGTGTTTGCTGGTGTTTTCAGGGATTCCTTGTAAGCATTTGAAGAACATTTGTTCAAAACTCACAACCAGTTTCTTTCTTCTGTTGTATGAAAATGCTACAAATGAAAATAGACAAGCTCTCTGGGTCATTTCCAGATGCCCTTAGTAAGACAGAAGTGTTTATTTTTTATGGGCCAATTTTTGTAGTCTACCAGAACGTCTTGTACTGTTAATGCCGCATGGAGCAATAGCTCTGCAGTGTTTAATAAGAGCAATGTTCTCTCAGGGATATTCAAATTAGAGGTAGTTTCCTCACATGTACACACTCAATAGCATGTGCTATGAAACATCTGGGTCCAGAATTGCACTAAAGAAATCAAGTGGCCAAGTCAACCTGAAAGTTGTACCTAGGCTCAACCTGGAGAATCACCATGTGCAGCCCTCTTCTCTGCTGCAAGGCCCTTGAGCAGATGGCCTGGCTTTTTTTTATCCCTTTTCCTCCTCCTCCTCCTCAGGATTTGCAAGTCAGGAGTAAAACTCAGCTTTGAATTTTCTGTCAGCATAAGGAACTGTAAGTCCAAAAGGCTTTTCTGGCTACATTACACGGCTGTGTGGGAGGCAAAGAGCCCTTGGTTCTCCTGTCTCTGTGCCTGCCCTTCTCCTGCTGTGGTTCTTGGCTTTACCTCCAGGTCTGGACTGCCTGTTGCCGGTGGTGCTGGAGTAGTGGGTGGCTGGTGTAGGAGGATGTTGGCAGCAGCAGCTCCGCCACAGCATCCTGGCTGCCTCGGTGCCTCCAGCCTCTAGGTTCCTGCATCTCAGAGGGTGTGCAGTGTGATGCTGGTGACTCTGCCTTGTCGTGGGGCTTCGTGTGCCTTCCGCCTGCTCTGTGACCTGAGTGTCTCCAAGTGGAGTGATGGGAGGTGTCTGGGGAAGAGCATACATGCAAGAAAAGCTTACATAAACGCTGCCCCAGAGCCCTCGGTGTGAGCTCTCTGGCCATCAGACATAATCCTGGCAGGGCTTTTCCATCAGCTTCATGAGGAACGGAGTTGCTTTTCCTCAGAAGGGGCTTTGTTTGCATGTCCTGGGTTCTCTGTGCTTTTACTGTGGGAATGGAGAAGGATGGGACAGGCAGCGGCTGGAGGGCTGTGCAGCTCTGTTGGATGCTATGTCAGTCATGGCACCACAGGGTGGGACATGGTCATTTGGCTGAATTTCCTTCTTTGGTTTCACCTTAAAACCTATTTTTCCCTTTGGGATGAGTGTTTCAGGGAATGATCTTCAAGGTTTAACCTTTCTGATAGAAAATCTGCTCAGCTCTGTCTTTCATCATGGCTGCTGTCCTTCAGAAATGTCCCTGACGTTTCCATGTCCCTGTCAGGTGTGACTTGTTTAGAAGATTTTGCTGCAGAGAGGAGCAGGAGGAGGTCTGTATGTCTATCTTGCTGAAGGAGATGCCAGAAAACGCTGGAGTCAGGGAGCTGTGGTGCTTTTTCTGCCTTTGCTTCATGAAGGAAAGCAAGACCAAGAGCTTGGCTTTAAGGGTGTCTGAGGTTGCTATGTGCAGTCTGGGAGAATGTCTCCCCCTTGGCTTGGAAAGGCAGTGGGCTGTGTTTTACATGAAGCCTGTTCAGTGTGGCTGGCATTGCACCATGTACATCAGGGAAACCAGCTAGCTCTCATTTTAAATAAGGATGGGAGATGCAGTGGGAATCGGCCCTGGAGCAGACTGCCTGTTCTGGGCGTGGGCAGCTTGCCTGTGAAGTGTGTCAGCGTGGGTGAGGGAGCCAGCAGGGACTGAGATGCTCGTGTCCAATGCTCTCAGAGGGTCCTTTCTTTGGTGCTGCACCAGTGACATGAATGACATCTGAGTTACTTACTGAAACCTGCTTGTAGATGTTGTAAAGTCATGCTAAGCCCTTACCAATGTGGCTTCCTGAAAGGGACCAAGTTCCAGGGATCTTGGACCCTTCTCCCCTTCATATTCTCTCCCTACATTCTCAGATTCTGTGCATGTGGGTTGGGCTGTGTCTGCAAAGAGTTGGGCTTAAGCCTGAACTATTCCAGTCAGTGCTGGTAGGTTGGGGGCCCCTGAGGGGTGTCTTATGCTCTTGTACATGCTGTGTGTGCTTCTTGGGGGTGCTGAGAGGAGCAAACAGAAAATGATGGGCTGACCAGAAAATCCCCAAGAATGCAGCACCCGCTTTCCCCCACCTCCACAGCTGACATTCTAGAAACCAAGAGCCTTTCTTGTTCTCTCTGTTCTTGTAGATCCCAGCTGCACTCTCAGCTGTCAGCAGGAGGAGGAGATAAATCAGGGTCTTGCTGGGAGAAGCCCAGAACAGTAAAATTTTGGTTGAAATATTATGTAGGTGTCATGATGGACCATGCAGCTGATAGAGAGGAATCCTGCTGACCCCTTCAACAATGCAGATTTTGGTGTAATGGCTGTGCTTGGGAGATGTGATTTTTTTTTTTTTACAGCTCAGGTGGTGTGCTGAACCTAAATTAACAATGTGGAGAAAAATCACATGGGTTTTGGTGAGTCCATTACCTTACAGTGCAGGTAAAGGGCCTTCAGTCAAGGGCTGTCTTCGAGATCTGGATGGTTGAATAACACTTGAAGGAGAAAGTACTTGTGCTGAGATGGTGCTGGATCCCTTGTTCTGAACAAGCCTCACTGTTGTCTTTATCTTTTGTATGTCTGTCTGCAGAGCAAGAGTGATAATTAATGCACAGTGGCTCTCCTGGGTTCTGCCAAAGCCAATACTGGCTTTCCAAAGTCAGCTCAGAAGTACTGAAAGTGCAGTTTTAGGCAGGGCTGTGGGTCAGACAATTCTCCATTTGGCTCTTGATGATTTGATTGTCAAGCATCACTTGAAACTTTGCAGTCAGCATTAAAGTGAGAGCATCAGTCTAAACTGAGGCAGTCCTGGGCATCAGATGATTACATATTTCAAAAAATTACCTTAGCTTGACCTTGGATGAGGGGAATGGTCAGCATCACATACTTTTAATGCAGCTTTTAATTTTTAGCTTCTTTCAAACAGTCTTTTTTCCTTCATAGAGCTTTTCTTCCACAGCAGATGCACTGGTCATTTCCTGAGGATCTTCAGAACTTCAGCCTGCTCCTTGAAATACCCCTGTGAATCCCAGAAGGGGCTTTATCCCAGCTTTGCAGTTAGGGAAACCAAAGCCCTAAGAGAGTCAGAGTTCAATTTCAAAAACACCAGGTGGTTGTGATCCATGTTACAATCAATGGAGACCTGGGATATTTTCAGTGGGATTCAGTCTGTGGCTCCTCCAAGCCGGGTGGAAGACCACAGGCTTTTGGAGAGCTGGAGGTCCTGTCTGCTTCAAGTCCTGCTTGCTAGGAGTACACTCATCTTGAAAAAGCAACGTTGGGTTTTGGTGGAAGGATCTGTGTCTGGGACTGATGTGGGCTGGGTGGTTGGTGCCACATCACCTCCCCAGGTGGTGCAGAGCAAGGGTGAGAAGGATTCTCAGGGCTTGCTAGCCAGCAGGACCAGAGAGACTTAGGTGTTTTAGGAGTGGATGCAGGTTGTTTTAGAAGGCTGAGACCACACAGTGGCTGGTGGTTTCACGTGTGTCTCTGGAGCAGAGGGGAATGATGAGATACATCTCTTGCCTGCCTCTGCTCTGACTTGATGTGGTCTCCCCAAATGAATCAAAGCTTTTGCTTTGAAGGCAGAGGAGGGGGAAGGGACTGTCTTTGTTCTACTTTTTGGAGAGCGCTGGAAATCCTTCAGACCAGAAGACTACACCCTTCATTACCCTCTGGGTTATTTGCCCCATATTGGAAGTATGACTCTTAAGTATTTGATTATTTATACAGTTAATGTTTAACAGAGTTGGAGTATTAGAATTAAACAGGGGACGAGCTTCCAACTTTACATGGTTAAGGGCTAATAAAACTTCTCTGATCCAGTGTTTTTCTTTCACCAAAGGGGATTTTTTTCATTAGCTTTGGAGTGTTAAAAAGAGATCTCCTGTATTTGAGGCAGATTGATCTGTTGGCTCCAGACAAAGAGAATGTGCAAAGGTGTCAGTTTAACTATCCAGTTGACACAGATACAGGAAGCCAAAAATTTCAAAGTGAGTTTAATTGGTATCTTCAGTGGTGGTAGCTGGATCTGGCATCTGCCTTGGATACTGGGTGATATCTGTAGACCACCCTGGGTGTGGAGGAGTTGGGTGAACAGTGACAGGTGGAGAGTAGCAGGAGTCTGGACTGCCCTACACTGGCATTGTCACTTGTGCCAGTCCCCACCACGCTGTTTCATCTGTCTACTTGCTGCAGGACAGCTTGGAGATGTCAACTGGTGACTCTTCAGTAATCACATCTCCCAGGGGTGTTGAACTGGAATAGCATTTCCCAGGCATTTGACTCGAGGATTGCAAAGGTGTAACCAGAACAGTCCCATGACTGCTGTGGTCCAAGGGTCAGTAGGAGAAGAGAAGTACAGTTGGGATTGGCTGAACTTCACAGTCTGTAGTGATCATAGGGGATTTGGTTATCATTTTGTTTTAGTTTAGTTTACTCATACACTGGGTCTGGGGTGTCTCACCCCACCACATTTCATATCCATTGTCTCTTGGTGGCACAGAGCTCTCAAAAGCTGTGATTCTTAGAGTAGTGTGGTTGGAAATGATAAGGATGCTAATGTGAAGTTTCACATCTTCATTAAGTGGGAGGCTGAGGAATAAGGGCTCATGGCATCCTAGAGGTACCAAGACTACGACTGCCCCAGGGGCATCCTCAGCGCTGTTGCTCTGCATTGATCACTTAAAAATCAAGTTGGTTTTTAGCAAACCACCAGGACTGAAGGCAACCATGACTGCAGACCTTCCATTTGTAATTTAGATGTCCTGATTACCTGCTGTGAGTTTTCTTTCCCTTTTATCTCCCGTATACTTCTGTCTGCACAAATACTGGATATACTGTGGACATAATTTCCTTTGGACTGGTGTTGTGATGCAGTTGATAACTTGTACTGGTCTGGAAACAGCCATTTTTAATTCTTCCCTTGTGACTGGAGAAACAAGGGGGGATGTATGAAAGCAAGGCTGTTGGAGCGGCTGTTGCATGGGTGGAAAATCCACAGATGATGTTTTGCCTTTGAAAATGTACATTGTGAGCATGAAGGGAACTCTGCTCCTCATCATCCTTCCAACCATTCCTTCTCACCATAGATGACGTAGGAAACTATACTGATGAGTTTTGTTCTTCCAGTTCTACCCATGAGCATCACCTGCTTGTTGACTGAATGGAGTGAGACTGTTTTCAGCTCTCCTGGGAAGTGTTGGTCTCTTCATCCATGCTGAGTTCATCTCTAGGTTTAACAGAGCAGTTCCTCTAAACAAGGAGCTGAATTGATTGTCAAAGATTGCACCTCCTCTGCAAGAAGTCAAGGTCATGATCTGTGAGAGAAGCCTGTAGACAGATGCACTCATCACTCAGATGCATGTAGCTTTTATTTTAAAATGTCTATTTTTATTTGCATTTCACCTGCTAGACCCAAAATTTGGTGCTTCCTCCCCTCAAAAATGACTGAGCCTTCAACATAACATAGAAATCAGTGGGGTTTCTGTCCTGCACAGAGTGGAAACTGGTTCCTGGGGGAAATAGCAAGTGGAAAGTGTAATCTAGCATAGAAGTATTTATTTTTTAAAGACAAGTGGCAACCCCCTGCCCCTCTGCTGCCTTGTGTGCTCCTGGTCTGTTTCAGACTTTAATAAATTTCTTGTTTATCTTGAGGAATCAAATTAATAAGTAATGGTAGTTGCTCTTCAGAGAGGGAGGCTGCTGAGGGTTGGAATCATTTTAATTTGGCGTGTGTGTTGTTGAAGGAGTGTTTGCTGTTGAGGTGAGTGCATCAGTGTCAGAGCCTGTAAAGTTTGACCATTCCCTGTGCACACAAGTGGTGGGTGTAAAGTTTTGCAAGTAGGTCTCTGAGCAAGGACTCAGGGGGAATTAAATTGGTCTTGCTGGGAACTTTGAGGCTGTCTTCTCCTTTAGGTCTGGGTAAATCTGAAACCCAGCACAACTGGACAGACACATCTTCCCTGTGTATCACTGGGCAGTCCTAGTATTGCTCCTCCAGGTGAGCATCATCATTTGATGTGTGGTGCCAGTCAGGTTTCAGCCCCCTGTAGATGCCAGAAACCCACAGCTGCTTCTGTCTGAGGTGATGCTGTTTTTTGTTTGGAGGTGTCCTTGGCTCGAGTGTCATGCATACCCCTTCTGTGGATTGTGGAGATGATGGTGGAGTCTGGCTGTGCATCAGGCTGATGTTAACTTCTCTGAGCAACTCAAGTTACTCAGTAGCCATAAGCCATGACAAAAGCAGTTGTATTTGCTTAAAACATTACAAGCTTTGGAAAGCAAACTGAGTTTAATTTCTGTACCCTAGTTGTTTCAAGATCATGTTTGCATCTTCTCTAAATGCCTGTGATAACCAGGCTTCTCACGTGTCTCCACAGAGTGGGGCTTTTCCAATGCAGATGGTTTGATAGTGGCATTTCAGTGGTGTGTGCTGCAGGTTGGCATCCTGGCAGGAATTTTTAAGGGCCCAGCAGAGGTTGAGGTGGCACCTCCTGAAGGAGAAAATGGCCTGTGTGTTACCTCCTGTTTGTTCCTCACCTGCAAAACCTGAGTGTGAGGTACTTGTCGGTGCAGCAAACTATGGGAGTTGCTAAGCAGCTGTGGAAGTGGGGTTAGCAGCATCCAGCATCAGGGCAGCATGGAATCCACCTGCACAGATACATTTGCAGGTGTCATCTTAGTGAGAGCATCGTCATCCCTGACCACTGTCATTAGAGCAATTTATTTTGCACGGAAGCACCATATTTAGTCAGTGGCTGTGGTTCCTGGAAAGCCCAAACACAAGAGTTTACCCACAGCCTTGCAGTTATTACAGGTTGAGCCCTAGGAGGATGTCTGGGGATAAGGCAGGGCTGGAGGTTTCCTTCCTGGAGAGACAGCAGTGGAGCATGGGCTCCTTGCATACGTGTTCACTACTTCCCAGCCACTGTTCCTGGCCCTTGATTTGCTGCCAGACACTTCTGTCTTGGTTTCCCAGACAGGGGGCGGGGGACTCTGCTCCTAATCAGCATGGGGCAGGAAAAATAGCAGGGTGTAGCTGCTCAAGTGCACTCTGCCATCTGACCAGAAGAGAGACCACTCCAAGCCAGGACATGTTGACCACAGTGTGGGACTTTCTCCTCCTTTTCTGGGTGTGCCTATGGATCTGCTTTCAAGGGTCGGGAAGATTTCCCCACAATGTTTTCCCATCTCTTAAATGGAAGTACTGTGTAATACATGGGTTATGTGATTATTAGGGCGACTCCTAAAACTGTTTGCTGAGATTGTGGGTAAAACCACCTTCTCTCAAATTACTGGCTTCCCTTTTCAAAGGGAAGAGAGGAGTCGGTTCCTAGTTTCTCATCTGGTTTTGCTTTTTTACTTTATTTCTATCCCATTATGGTGAGCTTACTGCATTTTTGGTTGCTTCCAGTTTCAAATTTTGATGAATGTGCTGATAACCCTTTGGTACATACCGTGTCTGCTCCCAGGGAGCTGTGCCTGGCTTGTACCATGGGGGCTAACCAGGAGCTTCAGGAGGCTGCAGAGGGGAATTTCACCCACAGATAGTTATCTGAGATACTGCAACCCTTACCCTCTCCCTTTCCCTTTCGCTCTTTGTAAGAGCATTTAATTACTGAAATAGATCTATGTTTATAGGAGCTGGAGACCCTCTGTCCAATGCCAAAAGGGCCTCGTGTCACATAATGGAAAAAAACAACCACTAAATGTTTCACATCACACTTTTCCTTGTTCCCTTCGATCCTTTGTATTTAGTATTAACTTCACAATATAGGTTTCCTTTTGTTTTAATTGTATTGAATTCTAGGGAGAAGGAAAGGATTGTTCCTTTGTTTTTCTTTCTACTGTGGCCCCAGCCATCCTGATGACAGATCTTGTCATTACATGGTGTCATTTTAGATGTTTGCACTGCATCAAAAGCAAACGGAGGAGCCTGCAGTCTAGGCTGTGGGTTGAATAACAATGTTTTTCCAGGGGAAAAAAAAAAAAATCTGTGAAGTTTTTAATGAGAAACATGAGTTTCGCAGAGGCAGCCTGTACACTGCTCCCGACTCAGCAAGAGTGATGGCTCCTATTTCCCTGGGTATCAGCTTTTGTGGCCCTTTGTGTTTCTGAAGGCTGTGAAGCTGTGGAGTCATCTTGGACCTGAAAAGCAGGAGGGCTTGTGTTTTCCTGTGCATGGTGGATCTTCCGGGACAGCTTTCCAGGTGCATTCTCCTTGCTAAAGCAGAGGTTGGTGATGAGTGGCTTGGGAGATGCTGGGGACAGTGTGTGTCCAGAAGGAGAAAGGGTAGTACTGAGGGGATTAAAATCACTGCACAGGAATCTGCTTTTCCTGAAATGCCTGCATGCTAAAGGTGGTGAAAATTGCTGATGCAGGAGAGCAGAGCATCTTTGTCAGGCATCTGTCTCCCAACCACATTCCTTTCAATCGAGGAGGGCTGCTGGGGAAGTCTCTGCTCTGCAGACCTCCTGCTGCCTTCCTGACTTCTCAGAAAGGTCATGTGAAGACTAATGTGATCAAAAGGGTTTTTAATGTGTTATTTAAAGCGTGTTGACTCTTCTGCAGAGGGTTTTGGTCCTGCAGAATCAGGAAATTTGACTGCTTGTCATCCATGACCCAGAACTTCTCTGCGGGGTCTCACCAGAGAGGACATACTGGCAACTGAGGACTTTTATGTGGTTGCCTCACTTGGGTTGGTCTTATCCCTCTTTGATTTTCCTTACAGTGCATGAACACACTGCTTTGCTGTTGCCCTCTGCAGTGTGTTGAGGTTTGTGCGTGGTGGTGTTTGTACCAGGGAGCCGTTTGTGAGTGTTGTGGAAATGGTTGTGCCCAGGAAATGGCAATGAGTCTGGCTGCTCAGGCACAGCTTCTGGGCTCCACGGAGCTGACTCTGAGTACTGTTGGATGTGATAATTTGGTGGAAGTGGAGAATACCCAAAAATGCCCTGGTCCATGTGGAAGAGGCACAAAACATCCACCAGCAGGTTGAGTTGGGCTTGGAAACTGCCACAGCACTTGCAGATGCTCTGCCAGGGCTCTCCACTGTCCGAGTTGGTGTTTCTCAAATACCCTCAACACACTTCACTTGCATGATGGATAAAAGGTGTGCCATCCTCCTGATGTTACAACTTGTTATGCTAAGTCCTCCAGCCTCTTGCTGGATGGTTCCTCTTGCTTTGCAACTTTCAGACTGAAAGAAAGCTGGAAAAAAAAAATTATTTTCACACGAAATCAAGGTCTGTGCCTTTCCTTCACCTCAGTTTTTGCTGGATGTTGAAATACAGCAGTCAATCTTCCCAAACTTGACACCACCTCTCACCTCCTCTTCTGGGATAGCTCTTGTCAAGGCTTTCACCATGGGATGGTGACCAGCCCAGCCACTGGTGTGCCAGCAGGTATTTGGATTACTCCTTGTCCTGGAATTGAGGTCCCTTTCTTCAGGAATATGCTTACAGAGTTTCCAAAAATTATTCTGGAATAAAATGTCAACAGAGGAGGCTGATCTGGAATAGCAATTGCTGAATAATTTATTCTGCAATGAGCAGATAATTTCCCTATATGGAGCAGCCCAAATAAGCTCCAAAATTTAAGCTTTATTGGTTTGGGGGCCAGAGCAGGGAGGAAATGACTAAGTTTTTGTGAAGTTACTGAAGTGAGCTAAGCTGTTTAAGTATAATAATATTTCCACAATATAAAGTGTGTGTCTGTGGTCTCCTTAGTGAGATTATACACACACACACACACACACACACACATATATATATATATATATATATACACAAGCAAAAAAAAAAGGTGGGTTTATTCTAAATAAGGGCTGTAAAAGTCAGCAGGAGAGGGGAGTCATTCTGGTGCCTTCTCCTGGGGTCTGCTCAGCTCCTGAATGGGGAGTTGAGAGCAGAAATGGCAAAATGGTGTCACCTCAGAGTTTTTTCCACTTTGGGGAGGCAGTTTTAATGTAAAGCCATTTTCCGTGCTTATAGTGAGGTTCTCGGAAGGAAGTTAATTGACCTTTTCAACAAATTTGTTACTGAGACCATTACCAGAAATGCTGTTGAAATGCTTTGTAAATACAGAGCTCATTTAACAACACTGCGAGTGACTTAGAAAGTCAGACTTTATGCTCTCTTAAAAATGAAAGAGCTATTCTTAGTGGAAAAAGTGTCTTTTTGGGGAAGAATTTGGAGCAGACTTTGGTATTGAATCTAGGCTGCCTCATTCCCTCAGAAGGCGTCTGAGGGCCAGGAAAATCATAACTAATAACTTCCCTATAAATTGTAGAGCTGCTATTTTAAGGTCTGGTGTCTCAGGGAGGATCAGGGTGGTGTCCTGCTTCCCTCCATTCCTGTGTGATGCCCTGGTTTGATTCTGGTCCTTGTTAAGCTAGTCGTGCCCTATGCAAAACCAAAACGTGGGAAGAAAACAAGTCAGGAGCTTCTCAGGCTTGCTTTTACTTTTGTTTTTCGATATTGGTAAATTGAATTTGTGTTTTGAAGATGATCCACTCCTGAGGCAGCTTTAAATGGTAAAATATGCATTGAATGCAATTTATCTTTGCATATTTGGAGACAAAATCCAAAGCTGCTCCCCAGCCTCAGGCTAAGTCCTGGAAAATTGGCCAATTCAGGAGGGAGGTTATGTCTCAGAAAAGCAGGTCAGCAAGGTGTACAGATACCTCAAGAGAAGAGGATGTCCGTGGCTCTGGATCAACAAGCAGGAAGGAGCCCTTGAGCCAGGAGCAACAGGTTAAGGGCTCTGGCATAGGAGGCACTTTGCTTTAAGGGTTGGGATTATGTTTTTGTGGCGCTAAGAGCTCTGTGAATCACCACATAAAAAAGGCGATGAAGGGAAGAGCACTGCTCTGTTTGCTTTTGACTGTGATGAAGTTCAGTGATCCCATCATGGTGATGCTTGCATGAAGGGATAAGAGGCAGTTCCTAATTAGAACCCTTTTATGTGCTAGAAGCCAGCTTCTCAGCTGTTGGAAATCTGGGTGGCTCCATTGAAGTCAGGAGATGACCCCATCTGAGTCTGTTGTGTGAGTTTTGGCATCTCCCATCAGTTTCCTTGAGGCAGCTGAGGTGGTGACAGCACAGGGCTGGGTTTGCTTTGTGGCAGCTCCAACTGATGGCACGCATGAGCCCGGAAGCTGCTGCAAAAGTGGATTTCCTCCCTCTGGATATTTTCTTTCATGCTTGAAAACAACCCTGCATCTGTTGAGCAAACACCTGAGTTGCAACAAGGAACCATGTTGCTCCTTGTTCAGCCACAGCCAGTTGTAAACACAGGGAGAAGAGGAGAGGATGGTTTGGGGATGGTCACAGAAATGCATTGCTTTTTCTCCCTTGACCATAAGGATGCTGCGTTCACTGCTTCTGCTTAAAAATGTACTGCACATCTTCATCATTCTCACATTTCTGAATTTTTAAAGAAAAATCTTTATATTCAAGATGCCTATAAGTTACCCTGTAGCAGTAAAGAGCAGAGACTTGACAGCATTTTGCTATTAGTTATTGCATGGACAGCACACATTAACCAAGTCATCCTCTCTTCAAGCTGTTTCTGTTGCTTCAGAACCATAATTTAGGTTGGTTGGATGTGGAATCAGAGGAATTTGGCTTGTAAGGCTACATCTTAACAGAGGAAATCAGTCCAAGCTTTAAAACTGGTTGTATTTTTTCTTTTTTGCCCAAACTGTATGTCTTCAGAGAGAGGGTTGCACATCTGGGTAGATTAAAAACCCATTTGTGGGGCAGGTGTTGGAACATTGTGGAAGGTGATGCTGGAAAGGATGGTCTTGGCTTTGAGGCTGGCAACAAAGGCTCAAAAAACCTGATTCTTAATAACTCAATGGACAACAAAGAGCACTCCAGGCTGGGGAGAAAATGGAGAACATTTTGTAATACTTTTGGGTACAATCACAGATTAGGACTGGTTGTCTGGAGCATGGCCTTGGGCCAGCCAAGCCCCTGAGCTGTGTAGGGGGAGGGGAAAAACCTCCATTTCAGGCTCCTAGATAAACAAACACCAGAAATCTCGTAAGGGTAATAATGGAAATCACTGAGAAATTGAGTTAATACAAGGGCATCTGTGTAAGTGAATGCTCAGGACAGGGAAACGGCTTTGTCCTTTAACTCTAGTAATGCTGGAGCAGATGGGAAGCGCGGTGTGCTTCACGCATTAGCTGGCTCGGATAAAGAGCAAGGCAGAGGCCGGTCCTCTTGGCTGATTAGAGGTTAACAGGGATAGAAACCAGCGGATTGACTCTTCATTTGCAGGAGGTGTTGTGGGATCAGAGCAGATGGCAGAGAGAGCGTCCCTCCAGCTTACTCAGCTGCTCAGAGGAGCTTACAGCTCCCTCCAGCACAAACAGCCCTATTCCATCTCCTCTGTTTACAGCTGCAGCTCTTGCTTCTTCCCTGGCATACCTGGAGAGGTGATAGAAGAGTATTTCTCCCAAACCTGTAGTAGTTGGTGCCTGAGGCCATAGGTATGTTTGGGGACTCTTGCAGACATGGTGCATACTCTCCAACTCATCCATATCCCTTTGTTTCGGCTCCTCCTGCAGCAGCTCAGCTGTGGGCATGGCTCCTTCCTGGGGTGATACTAATGGTCTTTGTTAGCTCTGTGAAAGTGGAGGTGCTTTTCCAGGACGATAATGACTGCGCAAGGACAAGAGCATAGTGGGGACGGGGTGGAGGGCTGCAGGGGGAAAACCTTTAGAAGCAGAAGCATGGCTGTGTTCTGCTGGGGTAGCATCCTCCTGGCCAGCCATCGCCTGCCTCCTTCATCCCTGCCAAAGTCTGTCTCAACAGCAGCACCTTTGCCTGCGGTCACAAAACAGAATAGCTTTGAGAGGAGGGAGGATGGCAACTCATTGCAGCTCTGCTCATTGACTCGCTGGAAGCCTGGATTCCCTATTTTGCAAGGGAGAAATGGCAATTGATTCAGCCTTACCCTCTTTCTTTCTGTCTGCCAGTGCTCTGAAAAGGCACATTTTATCTGTGTGTGACAACACCTGCCTAGGGTGCCTCTCATTGAGCTGCTGAATCAAAAGAGCAACAAGAAAAGTGGGTTTAATTGCACACATCTTCAGCAGAGTCTTTCTTGCACTGGCAGCACAAAAGGCCAGCCCTGTGCTGGTTGAATGGAGCCCGGGAGGGCTGGGGCACGCCGTACTCTCGTTACTATCGGAGGCAGATGATTCACTTTGCTGGAGCATTGTCATGTGCAAATGAGTTCATGAGCCCATCTCCTTTCCAACTGCAAGGTCAGGGACTGAGCAATTGTCAGCATCAGCCGGCTGGAGGAATTGATCTAGAAGCTGGAAAGCTTCAGGAGATTTTACTAACCTCCGCTTCCCACCGCCGAGTACACCGACACCTTCCTCCCGTGGGTGTTGTCTACATTACAAATATTGACCAATTTTAAGTTCATGTTTAGAAAGCTGCTGTTTCGAGGCATGGAAATGTGACTGAGAATGACTTATAAATAACACTTGGGTGCGGCAATTATTATTCATTGCTAGTTATGGCTTTCACACACTGGAAAAACAAATGGTTTTTCCACTAGGAGCTGGAGCTGCAGTCCGTTTAATCACTAAAGCGCTTGGAATCACTTTAGTTTAAAATAACTTTCCGCTGTGGTTTGGAAATTTAAAAAAAAAAACATATTTGGGTCATGTTAACCTAGTGTATACAACTCGCACCGAGAATTTCAGTTTACCTCGTCTATATCTGCTGAGCCCCATAAATATCTATCTATTCCTTCCTGTTTAGTTTCACAGAGCTCCTGCCTGCCTGAAGATAGAGCTCCCCAAACACAGATTTGGAGTGGGGTTGGTCTGGCTAGAGAATCCTGGGAGCTGAGCACGGAGTACAGGAGCATTGAGCAGCCAAGCTGCTGTCTGCCACAGCCACCCCTCTCTGGCTATGATGCAAGGGGATGTGGCTGGTGCCTTCAGGAAGCTGCGTGGATGGACTTTCCATCACGTGGCTCCTAACAGAGGCTGCCCAAAATATCAGCCTCAGGTACTAGGAGGTTACTTGAGGTTTTGACAGCCAGGTGTGGTTGTGAGTTCTTTATGTACACTGTCCCACCAGCGGTCCATGCTCAGGGCATGGATGTGGGGCATGTTTCCCTCTACTGAGCCATTCCTTGCCCCACTTCAAGGTTTCCACCAGGACACAGAAAAGCCTGTGGAGGAGACAGAAGAACCACAGTGTCATGAAGAAATGTTCCCCACGTTACCTGTGAGTTACTGGCTGCCATCCTCTCACACAGCAGTGCCAGTGCAGCATCCTCAGGGTTAGGTCCTGCAGGTGGCTGCAGCTCTGTGGTGCTTTCCACCCCTGCAGGACTGTGCCAACGCTCCAGGAAAGGCAGGCGACTGCCACGCCTGGGAAGGAAGAGCTCATCTTTTCCGAATGGCACAACTTAGCAAATGACAACTGTGACTTTTGTCTGGGTTGTGGTGTGAAATCTGAGGGGTGGCTGTGAGCAGCAACTGCTGGAGGGAGCAGAGCTGAGCACTCGGGTTCCCAGCTAGCGTGGTAGGTGTGGAGGAGTCCTCCTCTCTCTTGCAGGTGTTGCTGCCACAGTTATGAGAAGGGAAGGGGCTGTGCCTGGGTTTTGCTTGCTTTTGGGGTTTAAATTTCCATCTGGGCATCTGCCTGTCTCCAGACTCCCGGTATTCCAATGTAACCAGCCTAAATGTTTGCTTTATCTTCAGTGATTTGCTGAAGGACACAAAGCAAGGGGTCTTTGCAGCTGGCCTCATGGGAGGTTGGAGCTGCAGGACAGGCTAGTGGTTTCTCCTGATGGTTGGCATGAGGATATCTGGGTTAAAGATGTCCCGTTGAAAAGATCTCTGCTCTTATGGAACTGGAAGAGTTTGCACAACTCCTTTTGGTCAAGTAGGTTTAGAAATCAAAGAATTCACCATCTTGGTTAAAGATGCTTCTGTTGAGGTGTTAATACTGTTGTCCTAATAGCAAAATCTCCTGCACTGGGATCCCTGCTAGAGGATCCTTGATCCTTTGTAGCTGTTTGAGAGCCCAGGATTTTTTATTTTCTTTTTTGTGGATCCATCCTCCTCCCAGCCTGCAGGGTTTATCAGCTCCAGAGAGGAGAGTGCTACCCAGCTGACAAGTTTGTAAGTCCCACTAGTATGGAATGCACCAACTGCTGGAAAACATTCTAGGATCTGTTTTAATTTAAATCAGAGGTGCAATGTCCTGTGGCAGTAAAACAAGGAAGGTTCTTGCTCCAGTGTTTTGTCCCCATTTGATAGGTTGGATGCTGGGATTAGAAAGAGATGAGCTCATCATGCCCTGTGTGCCCATGAACATTCATGGCACCTTTCTGTGCTTTTTCTGGGGCGGTTATGAACACTCAGCTCCTTTTACAACCTCAATCAAAGAGACATCCACTGGGAAACTTCTGTGGTAAAAGTAGGAGAGGGTGTTCTGGGGCAGGGAAAAGGTGATGTTATTCTTGGGACAAAGCTAGACTTTGGGGGGGCGTAATGAGTCTGTAGTTACAAAGATGGTATTTAATTATTTATTTTCCATGGTTTCCAAGCCTTGGCACTGTCACTTTGCTGGCAGCAAATCAAGCACCAAGTTAGCTTATGTTAAGAACAGAAGATGAAGTCCTAGATAAGCACTGGGGTATAGGATTGTTTTAAATTGAATGTACAGGGAGGAAGGAGTTTGCTCTCAATGCTATCCAGACCCCATACCAGTGATCAGGGCTGTGTTGCTCTCTACTGAAGTGCTGGTATCACAGCTCATTGGATGCTTCTTTCTTCTAGGATGTAAGAGGAACAGAGAAGAGGATACAGTGATAGCTGTATGTTTCCAGGGCTACTTACAGCTTTTTGGTGATAGCATCAGTGTTCTGTGTGGAGCAGAAGTGTGTGCTTCGATGGACGATGAAGTAACCACACCAAAACCTCCCTTTGAGCTCCCACTCTTCTCTGGGACTCTGGTACCCATCACTACTGAGCTCATGTGCTCAGCAGCCATGGGTGCTGGGGTGCAGACTTGGCTGCAATGTGGTAGCTGCAGTCTGACCTCACATTAATGTAAATAGTCACAGATAATGCCTCTGTTCCTGCCAGCTCATCGCTCCTCCACCCCCCATGTTTAATTTCTGATTCAAGTTTTGATAAATGTTTTGTAGAGTTCCTTGTTTATCCTACGGACCTGCTGTCACCACAGCTAAAATCTAAACCAACACTTGACTTGGGGCTTAAGTGCCAGATGAATTTGGCAGCTGTTGACATAATGAATGGTCCTGTTCGATGTGCAGACCAGGTCTGAATTGTGAAGACCAGCTCTTGGAGCAGACAGGAGAGCACAGCTTTAGGGATGCCTGAGAATATCCTGAGAAATACCTGGACAAATATTCTGTCTTTAGAGGCTGGGTCTGACCACAGTTGATATATTTTCAGACTTATACCTGTCTGAAACAGATAATTTGGTTAAATGAGTTCCTCCCGCCTTACATCAGTTAGCCCCAAGTGGGGTCTGGCCCACAGTCCTGTTAAAGTAAGCATTTCAAGGCAGTGTTTATGGCCAGTAATTTGTCCTAGAGTGTTTTATATGTGTGTGTGCAGGCATACATATGAGGATATACGTACATACCTGCTCACGAACGCGGTTTCCAGTCCCTTTAACTTGTTCAAAAAGTAAACTAGGGAGAAACTGGCAGTGAGTTGGAGCCGCCTGCCAAGCATTGCAAACCAGAGAAGTGGTAAAACATAAACACTTTGGAGTTTATCCTCTGGATTTATATAGTTTGGCTGCCAGGGGACGGATTTGTGTGGAGGGGGAGGCTCGTCAGCCCCTGGCCGTGCTGCTCCCGCGGCGCCGAGCCCAGCACCTCCACAGCCACACTGCTCCTGCTCCCGGAGCCTGCGAGCAGGGAGGGCAGGGAAGTGCAGTGTCCATCCCTTCTCTCCTGCTCTGCTGCCCACATGGGGTGGCTTTTGGGTGATGGCAGCAGAACAGGTCTGCTTTTCCCCCACCCCGGCACTAAAGTAAAAGCAGACCTCCTTGATGCTTAATCAGATTTGAATGTGGTTTTTGGCGTGGCTTTAAAGAGACTGGCAGTGAATAGCCGGTTTTGATGCCATTTATTAAAAACCTCTGGTAGAATTTGTCTCCGAAAGCCTTTGTAAGAGCTGGCAAATGCACAAGGGTTTGATGCAGTTAATGTATTTTAATCTTCACCCCCCACCCCTTCTCCTTTTCTGTCACTAATTGTAGGGCTCTCAGCTGTCTGCTGCCTCCTCCAAGGGGATGGCAGGCTCTGCAGGGACCTGTACATACACAGGCTTAATAAGGTTGCAGTGGCACAGAGGAAAATGAGCATCCTCTTCAGGGAGGATGACTAGGATGGGCAGTGTGAGGTGCCAGGTCCCACACCGTGTTCTGGCATGGGGACACTGGATTGCCCTGGCCATGTTAATTAACCTCCTGGTGCAGCCTCACTCTCTTGGAGGAACACAGCAGATGAGTGTGAGAAACAAAGATACCCCTTTTCCAGGTGGCTAAGCAAGTGCATAGTGTTGGTGATGAACCCATTCAGCAGCTGGATTGTGAGGACTCCCTGAGGCTCCCGTTCAAAGTGAGGTTGATAGGCATCCATCAGTCAGTCTTATCTCACTGACTTAGCCCCTCACTTGCTTGGTACATCCACATTTATTTGGACTCATGGAACTTTCTGAGCCCATTTCATGTTCCTCACCTGTGTTTGGTACTTCTAGGGGCTTTTTTCACACTTCATTCCTGAAGGCACTGCACCCCCTTTCTGCATGGTGGGAACTGCCAGGAGTGCCATAACATTGGTGTGAATGATTTGTGGAACTCAGGGAACAGTTTTCCCCCAGCTGTGGTTTGGACTGTGCATAGCTCCTGTCCCTGCTCTTTGTTTCCACTGTGTGGAAGAGCTCAGAGTTGTGACCATGCCCTGCAGCACTCTACCTGGTTGAGAGACCAAAGTTGGAATTGTTTTGCATTTAGTTTGTGGGTTTTTTTGTCTGCCTCATCAAAGAAAAGCAAACGTGGTCTTTTTCTACCAGCCCTCGCTCATGTGAGTTGCAAATTCAGCGAGAAGGAGGCGTGGATGGAAATGACTCCCAGGAGAGAAACAGTCTGAGATACTTAAACAAATGGGAACCGAGCAGCTTCGCTCTTCCCCTGAGGGTTTGGCTGTTAAATAAACTCGCCGATGAGTCTGGCTCTGTGTGTGTGTTGGTGCAGAAGTGTGTTTGTATACACAGGCTGGGTGTTGCTGGGTGTAAGCCACGGGGATGGGCTGTACTGGATGCTGCACTCCTCGGTATATGAGAGACACACAAGCAAGCAGTCTTGGCTTTCCTTTCTCCCAGGGCTGGCATGGGTGGTTGTGGTCAGAGGGAAGCTAACCTGACCTTTCCCTCTTCTGCTTTCCCTCTCCAGGGTTCCACCTCAGTGGAACAGTAACGGAGCCAGCGACTGCGACAGAACCAGAGATGACCTACAAGGTGGCCATCAGCTTCGACCGCTGCAAAATCACCTCAGTGACGTGTGGCTGTGGGAACAAGGACATTTTTTACTGCGCTCACGTCGTGGCGCTTTCACTGTACAGGATCCGCAAGCCAGACCAGGTCAAACTCCGTCTTCCCATCTCAGAGACCCTTTTCCAGATGAACAGGGACCAGCTCCAGAAGTTTGTTCAGTATTTGATCACAGCACACCACACCGAGGTGCTGCCCACTGCCCAAAAGTTGGCTGATGAGATCCTGTCATCCAACTCTGAGATCAACCAAGTGCACGGTAATTCCTCCCTCCTCACTGTGTGACCCTGACTCTGTGTTTGAGGCTGGGGTGGTGGTTTTGGTGCCCATGGTGGTGTCCCTCATTTTACATTTGTCTTTTGCTGCACAGGAAGCTGGCAGTGTCACACTGATGTTAATGTATGTATTGGGACCACATGGCTGGGGTGTCCCCAGCTTGTCCTCTCCTTTATGTGTTTGTCTGTCAAACATGGGCTTCAACAGGCAGGAAGAGGCAGAGCTGACAGGCTGGTGGTGCACAAGGCACAGCTCAGAGTAGAATGGAGAAGCCAAGGGCATGGTGCTGGGACCCTGTAGAGTGGGAGTGCAGTGGGGATGTGGCTCCTCCAGCACATGGGGACACAGTGTTAGCCTGAGCCCTGCACTAAGTCAGATGTGGCTGAGCTGGTGGGAGATAAAGCTTTAATCTCCATGGGCATTAATTTTCCCATAATAAATGAGCGCTGCTGTTCTTACCTACAACACAAAGACAGTGGAGATGTGTCCTGGGGCTTTGTGTTTGGAAAATTCTTTTGACTTCCTCCCCTGGAAATCTGAGGGACAGTGCCCAGCCCAGCCCTGCTCCACTGGCCCAGGATGTGGCCCAGGCTCTTGAAGATCTCCCACGGTGTCTTTTCAAGGAGCCCAGGAGCTGAGGTTGCCCATGGTCTGCAGCAATGAGCTGCTCCCCACTGTGCCAGTCCCACCAGCTGTAGAGCAGAGATAATAAACACTTATCTGCCACGGAAGGGCGTTGCAGGGATTAACATGTGCCTGTTAAGTGTTCTGAAGATGAAAAGCCCCATATGCAGCCTAAAATACCATCTGAACTAGTTGAATCCACATGTAGAAAAGTAAGGCCAGAGGTTCACCATCACCATGAGGGTGATGGCAGCTCTGATCTTAGATGTGTTCATCTCACTCTTATCTGGGAGTTCCTGTTCCTACCTTGGGAGAAGCCTTTGTCTCCTCTGCTGGGTCACATCTGCCACATGGTTGTGGTCTAAGTAGCTGGCTTCAGTTTTTGGCATTGTAAAAGAATGAGAAGCTTGATGCTGCAAGGATCTGGTGAGAGCCATTCCCTCTCTGAACTGATCTATTGAAGCTGAGGCTGGGCAAGATCCCTTCTTGGCCGTTGTTTGAGGCTGCTTTCTCCTAAGCAGATTGAAGTAAAGCTTTTAAGGCTCTGAATATTTATTGTCCTCGAGTCAGCAAAAGGCTGGTGGTTGAGAGTCTTACAAAGATACAGATGTTGGCTCTGGTTCAATATCTGCTTCTTGTTTTTACAAGTGGTTTAAAAAAATAAAACAAAGCAAAAATTCTCACTCCCTTCAAACTTGGTGCAAATTTACACACTCCACTGTGCGATCTTAAACCAGCAGAGACATGGTCACCCCACAGAGGATGGCACCTATCTGACACCCCTGTGGCTGCCTGGCTGGTCACAAGTGAGTAAACACCTCTGGAAGCAGGAGAGCAGCCTTGTCTCACTGTGCGGGAGGATGCACATCAGCCTTCATATGATGACATGATCTTAAGGTGATCTGTAACTCATAAATGTTGCATCCTGTGAAAAGGAAGGCTCCAAACCCCTCACATTTGAGAGTGGTGCTGGCCAGGGCTTTGATTCTTGATCCTGGACAGTGTTGCAAGTTTTGCCCTCTTGGTTCTGCCAGGAGCACAGCCACAGTGCAACCAACTACACTGCAGATCTGCTTGACCCCAGGGTGAGGAAGGGCTGCAGCCATGGGGATCTGTTTGTGGGAGAGGAATTCTGGAGTCTCCAGGTGAAGTGGATCCAGATTTGTCCATCTTGCCCTTCCCAACTGTGGATCATGCATTTGTAGTGGATCACTGATCCTGGGATTTGTATTTCTTCAAGCTGTGCTCTCCATAGAGCTTTTTGTGCATTTCTTGACCATGTGCATTTCAGAATCTTGGGGTCACACTGCAGACTTGGGGTTGGGGCCAAGGTGTCTTTTGGCAGGCCAGCCTCTGCAACCTAAACAGTAGCCCACTTTGTGCATAGGACACCTGAAGTTATTACACCCTGAAGCAAGAATGTTCTTTCTGGAAATCTGTCTTTTTTCCCTGCCCCTCCTTCTTTTGAGGATAGGTCTGTTAAGCTTCGTATCAGCATCAGGTCTTCCTCACCTGCCTCTGGTCACCCAAAGGACTCCTCTTTCCCTTGTTGATATGGTGAGTTTGTAGGATTGAGAAACTGTTTTTGCACCAGGCTGGCTGCAGAATGCCCCTTGTGCAAGGGGGTTGTCTGGTTTTGTAAAATAAGGCTTTCATGGATGCTCCTTCTCCTCCTGCAGAGCCTGAATGGCAGAGAGAATTACTGGCCATTGTCTGGCACACTCAGCTCCGGGCACTGGAGCTTTGTTCCTTGCAGGAGTCTGTAGCCGCGGGCTGTGCACCGCGTGCCGATCTTCCCGGCTGTCTTCCTAGAAGGAAATGCAAACTATCCAGTAATGATGGAGTCTTGGAGCGCAGCCAAGGCGCTTGCGTGTTCCCGAAGGATTCAGTCCAAGCTGAGCCTAGGTGTGCCTGCCGCTCTGCTCCCCACTTGACCTCTGCCTGCTGAAGTGGGTCACGTTTCTGCTCCTGTGCCTTGGCTGCGAAGGGCAGCGTGTGCCAGCGAGAGCATCTCCGTGTCTGGCACCTCCGCGCTTGGCGTCTGGAGTGGCAGCTGGAGGGAGGAGACCAGGGTAGGTTTCAATGCTCCTCCCCAAGGGGACAAAGCCAGCAATGTGGCTGCCTGGCACAGAGCAAGGCTGCAAGGATGTCACTGTGCCAGCAAAAGTGACTCGTGGCTGCTTGGTCTCTCCTGGTGGGTAGAATGCTGGGGGCAGCCAGATGCCGCAGCTGAAAAGCTTGGATCCAGCAGCTGGGACTCCAAGGGAGTGAGGATCATCTGGTGGTGGTCACCTTGGTGCCCTGGTCTCTCCACTCTTCTGAGAGCTTGAAGATGGGACAGTGCCTATGGGCCCAGATTTGGGGCTTAGAGATACTCCTCATGCATTGCTGATGAATTCTCCCCCTCTCATGCATAAGGAGCAGGAGATTTTGGCAGACCCCATGTTTGCAGCTCTGTAACTCGCCCAGCTTGAGCAGCATGTGGATATGGCAGAGGATGCTGCTGCCCTCAGTCCAGGAGCTGTGACTGGAGTGGTGGCCCACGGAAATGCCAGTGGATGACACTGTAGCTGTGGTGCTCAGCTGGTGCCATCAAAGGGCTTGAGAAGGGCACTTCTCAACCAGAAGTGAGAAAAGCCACAAAACCTCTGCTGTCAGAAGGTGCAGGGGCAATTCTGTCTGGGGACAATGTGAACAGCAAGGGGTCTCCATGGTCCTGCAGGGTCTTGGGAGTTTCCTTGGGGGAGAGGACCTTTGGAAAACCCTGAAAGGGAATGGTCCCTTAGGTTTTGGCATGGGAAAAGCAGATCTCCTTATGCAAGAGCCATAAGATGCCTGCTACCTCATCCATTCCCTTTTGTCATACATGCATTCTTGACCACCTTGAGCTTTCCTTCAACTCCTGGGCTAATACTGTCCCATCTTGTTCCTTGTGCATGGTAAGTTGGCTGCCAGGTCAGTGTGCAGGAAGTCCCTGCCTGTCCTGTCACATCAAGCTAAGGCTGATGTTTGAGGAATCCTCGGGCACTCTTTGACTTTCAGGTCATCTCGAGACAGCGTCTGGAGGGCAGCACCAGTAAATCTATTTGAAATTCTGCCTTTCCACAGGGAGGAGGAGAAGGTCACATCTTCAGGGCATCCATGTTCCTGTTTGCTGAGCTGTGGTGGATTTAAGGGAAAAAACACACCTGAGTGCTGGAGAGAAAGGCAGCTCTTCTCCTTGTCTTGCAGAGCAACTGGGGTTGCCAAATGACTCCAGAGCATGAGTGGTTCTTGCTAAGCAGCTTCCAAAGTTGGCTGCACCAGGTACTGGTACCAGTTGGACCACATTGCTCCTGTCCACCCTGCTGGGAGCCAGTCCTGGGAGCTGGATTCCCTTGCTCCGTTGCTGTCAGGTGTATGTGAATCTTCAGGGTGCCCTGGCAGCTCCCTCTGGTTTGCCTCCACTTGAAAACAAACCAGGAGTCTTGGCAGAGCTGGATTCCTTGCTTTGCTGCTATTTTTAATCCCTTGTTAGAGTTCATTTCCTTTCTAGTGCCTGGTTATTTTCTCTTCAAGGTTTTCTGCCGTTTGCTTATTTGTCCATGTCCTCCCCACCCCCCTCCCTGAGCTGATCCTTCACATCTGTTTTCTCTCTCGACTCCGGAGAGGAGCCTGGAGGCATTCAGCAGCACCACCATGTGCAGTCATGAGATGGCCCTTGTGAATGGCTACCACGACCTCCAGGCACCACTGACCCCAGGGCTGGCACGGCCAGGCCCCAAAACAATGATGGGTGCTGGGCATAGTCGGGGGAAATGACCATAAGGGATATGCTGGAGCAGCCATCCTTATCACTGGGTGGCTTTCAGCTTCACTTTATCAGCTCCAGGTACTGGTTAAAAATTATAATCATGCCTTTTTCTTTGTATTGCTAATCCTGCTTCAAGTCAGATGTTCTGGGAGTGTTTTCTGCACTTCTCAGCTGATGTATCTCCCCTTCTTGGGTTCAGGAGCTTGGGTTTGGGATGTGCCAGTGCTTTGGCATGACCCACAGGGTCCTCCTGCCTCCTCAGCCCTGGAAACCTGCAGCTTCTCAGTCCAGGAGCCCCTTTTGTTTTCTTCATGTTGGGCAGCTAATTTCTGAGTGAGGAGTTGAATTTTCCATGCCTGACTTCACTCTGTTTTCTAATTTGTAGATTTTTTCCAGTCCTTTTCCTTCAGTGGTTGTATTTGCCAAGTCTCACTTGGCTTTCAAATAGTTAAACCCCCGAGCTCCCAGTGAGGGGGGAGCCCAGCTCTGGGTGTGATGGATTGCATTTTTATCTCGTTTCTACAGCCAGTGTAAACGGGCTGGTGAAACACTCTTTCCACTCAAGATGTGCAATGGTGTTTCCTTAAATCTGAATCCGGCAGGACCAAGATCCAGCACATCTGAAACAGGGCTCTTTGGAGCACGAATGCTGCTATATGAGAAATGTGTTATGCAGGCGCCGGGCTGTTTTACATGCCGTTCCCAGCTCCTTTGGAGCTGAGACATGGAATCACTCATCAGCTGCGTCACGGCATGCCGCTGCCGAAGCCCCCACGGTGTGAACGCTGGCAAGGGGAAGTGGACAAATCCTGCCATTAATATTTAAACCCAGCACAAATCCCGTTGTTTGCTCTTAAATGTTTATCCAGCTCCCCAGCGTAATTGGGCAGCCCATTATCTGCTGGGTTGTGCTGCACGTGTGGGAATTTGCTATTACAGCCTCTCTCTGAATCTTTTATAGGAGAGAAAAATACATTTACAAGCGAATTTGGGCTTTATTTGGAGGCGCGGGAGGCGCGTTGCTAATTTGGCTGCGGCCCGAACCCCAACGTGCGAAGCGCTCAATGTGTTGCGTGGGAGGAGGAGGTTTTATTTAGCTGCACGCTCCCTTCCTTGCTGCTCGGGCTTTCCGTTGCTAACGCTACGTGTGAGCAGCAGGCACCGAGGGGTAGCCCCGGGAACCCCCAAAGAACAAACCCACTTCTTTCATTTTGCGACCCCCTTAATCCGTCACAGCGGCCACGGCCGTGGATGAGCTGAGCTTTGTGGGATGGGTCACCCCAGGTGACTGTGCCCTCCTGGTCACTGTAGACCACACAGGTGACCCTGTAGAGGCAGTCGAGGCTGCTCGGGGTGGCTGTGCTGGGAGTGGCGGGCAGGATGGTGAGGAGGAGGATATTAAGAGTGCAAGCGTCTGGGATACCTAGGATGGGGCAGGATAAGCGCTCATGGCAGACAGATTAGTCATCGGTTCCTGATAGGGGATAATCACCAGCTTGTCTGCTCTTTATCTGCGAGATAAGGATGAGGCTGGGGGAGGGAAGGAAAAGGCACAGAAAAGCTCAGAGGGCCGGCATGGACTGTCCCCAGCCCTGCTCCCTGGCTGTGATTGTCCCTCGTGGCTTATGGCAGGGCTCTGAGCTGACTCTGATGGTACACTGAGCAGGACTGGCCCCTTGCTGGGGGCTCAGGGTTTAACTGCTTCTCCACAGCTATGGCAGGGGAGTTGGGATCGGGATCAGGGCATATGTGGTAAAAGTCCTCATGCTCATTCAGGAACTGTGATTTCCTTTCTGCTGCTTCAGTTCTCATCCCAATTATGTGGTTGTGTCGACTATAAATTATTCTGCAGAGGGAGCAGCAGCATCCTGTCCCTTCAGCATGCCGAGAGCTTGCTGGAACTTCTCTCAGGCAGTGACTGTTAGCAGAAATTAAAGCAATTTTGTAAAGGACATTAAATACAAATAACTGTATCTTAGTGGGTCAGGAGTGTTCTCAGCCTGCTAGAGGAGCAGAACCCCTGAGGCTGATGTTGCCTTGCTTACAAGCCAGGAAGAGACACTTGCCCTGCTGAGCAGGTATCCTGGAGCACAGTTTTCATGAACTGTATTTGAGCTCCTGGTTCAGCAACACACAAGGCTGGGGTGTGCACAGCATCCCAGGCTGTCTTTGTAGGAAGTGATGTCTGCTCCCCAACCAGATCCCAGTTTTGGAAAAGGCATAATGAAGATTTAATTGGGACTGTGTCAGCTACAGCATGCCATGGCTCCTCATGCAGCACCTTGATCTTCCTGTGGTGACCTTCTCTTCCTCTCTTGAGAGGGAGATACGAGAAGCAGCTCAAAGTGGAGTGGAGCATCCTCCAGCTGCAGCAGTCCCTCTTTGGTACTGGTTTTCCCTAAGGAGGTTCTGTAGAGCAGGACCCAAAAGCAGACGGCTGAAAATCCAAGCTTTTGTTCCATTTTGTGCTCTTGGCTGCTTACTGAAGTTGTGCTACTGCCTGTCCTGTGCGCCCTGGAACCTGTGGCTGAGACGTAGGGTAGTGCTTGGGTGGGAAAATGGGAACAAAAGGGACAAGGCAAGGGAAATTTGGTCCAACTTGTTTAAATCATCTGTCGGTTTTCTTTCTTTCTTTTGTCCTCTGGAAGATGATATGCAGCCTGTGAATGCATATGTGTGTCTGCTAAAGACCCTGCTCTGGTCACAGTTTGCTCTTTGAAGGATTATCGATCCTTCGTTCTTTCCCATGGAGGGTCTCTCTCAGGCAGGTACATTGATGCCCAGGGACTTGTCTTCTGTCCTGAAGCAAGTGAGGGGCAGGACCAGGTGTTCAAGCCAGGGCTCTGGAGCCCAAGTGCAGTAGTACCTTTGCTAGACTGTTCCAGATATGGGGAAGGGCTTGCAGGAATTGGAGCTTTACTGATGCTTTAACAAACCGGTGATGTGGAGCAGGAGCAGGAGCATGCTGGGCAATCCCTGGAGCCACAGAGTGCTTCGGGCTCTGCAGCTGTGCTGCTTGCACTCCTGGGGCTTTGGAGGAAGGCAGGGCCCTGGTCTTCCTCAGCCTCATTTCACATGGGGTACAGAGGGTGAGGGGCCATGCAAGCATTAGCCCTGTGGTCAGGGTATCCCTCCTGATGGCTGCTGCCACTACTGTGTTAGGTCAGCACAGTGCTGCCAGTTGGGCTCACTGCCGAGGAATCAAGTCGGTTTTCTGTCACCTGAGCTGATTAAGTAAAGGTGGGTTCCTAATAAAACAGAGGTAGGTCCACTCCTTGCTAGTGGGACTGCTGACCCTGCTGCCATAAACATGGTTGTCTCTCTTCTTCCCCCCATCCTCTCAGGTGCTCCTGACCCCACTGCTGGGGCCAGCATCGATGATGAGAACTGCTGGCACTTGGATGAGGAGCAGGTCCGAGAGCAGGTGAAGCTGTTCCTATCTCAGGGAGGGTACTACGGCTCGGGGAAGCAGCTCAACTCCATGTTTGCCAAGGTGAGGAGCCGGCTGCTCTCTCCCATCTCTGCTCAGAGTGTCACGTAGCTGGCACTCGCTGGCTGCCCTGGCAGGGTGCCCATCACAGCTGGGAATCTCTGCTCCAGTGCCTTCTCGCCCTGTTGCAGAGCAGGCGGTTGTAATCCAGGCTCTGGGTTAGGCCTGGATTGTCTCACCTGCTGTCCTGGCAGGTCCTGTCCTCTCATGGGTGCTGTAATCCCTGTGCAAGAAGGGCATTCCCCCATCTCCCCTTCAGCACATAGGGGAAAAAGCCAACCCTGCAGAGCCTATCAAGACCATGGGAAAGTGATGCCATAACCCACAAATTTTACCAACCTATGGGCTTTTCTCTTTCTTTGCAGAAGGGCTTTGCTTTCATGTTCTTAATCTCAACCTCCTTCACAGCATGGCTGTGACTGCTACTCAACTGGGCTCCAGTCAGCCTCATCACAGCCATTGCATGAGGGTTATGATGTGTGACTCTACATTATACACACACACACATACATCTATATATGTATGTATTTACAGTCTAGGCTGAGGAAGCTGTGGGTTGCCAGCCAGGTGAACGCATCTTAAACACCTCCGAGGGACCATGGTTTGTCTCACCCAAGATTTTCTCTTTGTCCTTTCCAGGTCCGGGAGATGCTGCGCATGAGGGACTCCAACGGGGCCAGGATGCTGACGTTGATAACAGAACAGTTCATGGCTGATCCTCGGCTCTCCCTCTGGAGGCAGCAGGGGACAGGCATAACAGAGAAGTGCCGGCAGCTCTGGGATGAGCTGGGTAAGGGTCACTGCCTTGCTGAGAGGAGCAGAGTTACCTGGGCTGCTGGACCAATGCACATCATTTCAGAGGCCTATGGGGCTCTTTTTTGGGAGCAGAGACCCTGAGGCATACCCTGCTGGGTAGTCACTGTGAGACAGCTGGATCAGGCCCAAAAAACACACAGTTCAAAACCTTAGACATGCCCCTTTCCTGCAAAGGGATCAAGGATGACAGGTGTGCAGTGTGTTGCTGGTTTCATGCTTCCAGCAGGCTGGTGTTTGGTGAGCTGCCCCAAAGCCTTTGCAAGGGAGGATGGATGTAGCCTAGATGTGGAAGTTCTTTTTCTGGGGGAACCATGATCCAGAGTGGGAAAGGCAGGTTCTCAAGTCTCATCACATCTAACAGATTCTGCCTGCTGTGGTGCATGTTTCCAGGATGAGGGGGCAGGATGGGCAGCACAGAGCCTGGTTATGAGGGAAATGCAGTTCTGGGTAATTCTAGCTAAGCACCTTAGACACCAGCTCAGCTGGCTGACACTATAATATCCTTAGAATAAAACATTTAGATGACGTGGGCTTGGGAAGTAGGGGTTATGTGGTGAAGTTAACCATGCAGTTCTGGGTTCTCCTGGACATATGGGATCTTGGGTGAGTAGTTTCACTTCAGCCATGGTTTGATGAATGAGTATGAGCTCCTCTGCAGCCTGCTAGTAGGAGATACTGTGCCAAGGGCAAGGGCTGATGGGCTGGCACTAAAGGGATATGGTAGAGCTGAAAGAAGGATTGGGATGGTCTGGGATCTGGAACATCTGAAACTGCAGTTGGAAATCACAAACCCACCTACCAAGTGCCCAACAAATGCAAACAGAAATGAGGCTGGGAACCCTGGCCAAACTATGCAGACAAGATCTGGGCAGGGGTGGGATGTCTTGTTTCTGTATGAAATTTCCTGGATGGAAATAACCACACCAGCTCTGGAGAGCTCATCTGTGTTTGCTTGCCAAGAAGATATTTCCAGGATTTTGGGATGCTGCAGCTAGACAATTGGATATGCAAGGATCCTGGAGAGGTGGCCAAGTCCACCAAGCCAGAATTTCCACATGGAAGAAAGCAAGCACATTGGTAATATATGAATGGATGGGTGTGTGGGCAGGCCTGGACGCAGGAAGCAATTTGCTTAAAATTACATATTATTTGGCCAGATTTCCAAGCTGCTATCCAAGGCGAGAGCCCTCCCTCCCTTCCTGCACAGGCGAGGGGAGGGTGGTTGGATTTCAGTCCTGGCTTAACTGTACAAGGACCAGGTTGGTGCACGCAGGTTTGGTCGGCAGAATGGGAGGAGGTGGCAGCATGTCCCCGTTGGCAGATGGCAAAGTGGCTGGGGAATGTCAGGGCCCTACCAGAGCTGGATCAACACGACAGCAGGGGAAGTCTGGTATCAGCCAACACACGTCAGAGCAGCTCGCCTGGCATAGGCATGTCACACGTGAGGGTCTGGGCATCTCCATGCTGAAGAGAAGCTCCTGTAGAGGACATGGTGATGTTCGAAGAAGCAACTCCAGAATGGGCATGGACTGTACTCAAGGTTATTTCTCGCAAGCAAGGGTTATTCCTTCATTTTACGGAAGCCTTTTGCATTTGGCCTTGTGCAGTGTTTACTGTAGGAGCAGAGCATATCTCTGTAGGAGGTGTGGAGGCACAGAGAGACCAGAGCTGCTCTGAGTTGGGGGTGTTCACCAGTAACAAACATCAGGAATGCAGAGCAGTGTCCTAAACCATCCCTGGGCAGGTAACAGTAGTCAGGGCACATGGGGCAGTGGAAGCACCACATCCCACTGCCTGTGGGCTGTGCATGCCAAAACTGCCAGTATTACCATTACTGCTGAAGGGAGGGATCAGGGGCCTGTTGCCAGCTGCCACGGGAAGCCCTGGCACAGACCACAATCCTCCACCACTTAGAAGCAAAAAATGGCCTTTTGGAAATTATTTTGGGCATGCATTTAATAGTTAATCATTGATTTTAGCAAAGACTGCATCACAGACTTGTATGGGATTGGAAGAAGATCAGCCTTAAAGAAGATTGTGGATTTATGCTGGGGAAAATGTAAAGGATTTTGCAGGATTTCAGAGTTATAAAAAAAAAGAAAATGAAAATAAAAACGGGATCGTTTGCTTGTGCATGTGCTGCCAACTGAACCTCTACTGCCCCGTCTGCTGGGGAGCCAGAGGAAGGACGTGCTGGATGGAGAGCTCAGCAGCGTGGGAGTATTTGCCCTGGCGCATTAGTACTTACGATTAAAGCCTAATTACAAAAAATAGACGAAAAACCAGCTGAAGTGCAGCCTGACCTTAATCTGCCTGGAGACGGGTTTATTTATCTCAGCCACTTGTTTACAGTGGGGAATTTCAGCAGATTAAGCTGGGGATCGACCCTGTGGGAAACGGGAGAATTTCTTTGATGGTTGGGAAACTTGGGCGCGGGATTGGAGTGCCTGTCTCCTCTGGGGCCTGCAGCCAGGACCACTGGGCTGGGAAGGCTCTGACAACCCCTGTCCCTGCACCCAGCCCCGTCATCAAAAAGCATTTTTGTTTAGAGGCTTAGCTTAATCGTGATCTGCCGCTTTGTTCCCCGTTTAACCTCCTGCTGTCAGAAAGTTCAAATGAAGGTTTCTGCAGCATGTGAAGAGACATGGAGTCTGACCTGGTGTGGCATTTCGGCTCAGGACAGGAGTCACTTGTGCTGTCAGCTGATGTCACTTGACCACAGGGCTCAGAAAACTCTATTATATCTCCCAGATAATTATCATGACTGAGACAGATGCAAATCTCACTTCCCTCCTGGTTCCCACCTCCCCACTACATTTTCTTTCTGCAGGAGAGCCCAGGGGCATAATGTTTTGGCATGCAAAGGATGCCTCAGAGGGCTCTCAAAAATAGGCAGCAAAGTCATGAGGCTTCTGAGGAACGCATATTAGCAGAGCTGTGGGAGCCAAAAATCCAGCGGGTGCATCCCATTTCTGGGGGCGGTGAAGCTGGAGCACCAAGCCTTGTTACTGCCTGTCAGCCAAGTTCTGTGCACCCTCAAAGGTGTGAGTTGAAACTGCCCAAGGCTGCTTTTGACACAAGCACCCCCAAAGTGGGCGAAGAAGAGCAATGACAACAGGCGGGAACACTGATGGGAAGGGAATGCCTGACACCCAGAGTCGAGTGCAGGTTTTATCTGATGGCCACCCGAGGAGGTGGGAAGTTCTATCCCCTTCCTTAAGGAAGACTCATTTTCTGGAGCTGAGACCTGATTTTTAAAAAGATGCCATGTCTGAGTATCCCCCATGGAGCCTGCAGGAGCTTGGGAGTAAGTGACACAGACCTACTCTGGTAAGGATGGGCCCCCAAGGAGGTACCTCTTTTACACATTAATAAATTGCTGATGTTGCAGCTCAAAAATCTTAATCCCCCCTGTTCATCAGAAAGAAGTGAGGTATTGGTGGGATTTCCTGGGGGCACAGATTGAGCTGAACTGGGCAAGGGCTGCTTTGGACATTTGCTGATTCTTGTGCCTGCAAATTGCTTTTCCCATGCCCATTCCTGGATGTGTTGCTGCCGCCACCATCTGCGTTGTGACGCGGTGACGTCTGTCCTGCCGAGCCAGGCAGCTCTAAGGAGCCAGACAGGCACAGCCTCCACGCCTTACTAATGATTTGAACCAGACATGTCCACGAGTTCCAACTGGCAAAGGATTGCTCAGGGGCCGTGCACCCCAAAAGCACCAACAAAGCTCAACTGTAACGCAGAGGAGCAGAGAGGCCCCGGAGTGGAGCCAGGGCCAGGACATCGCTGCTCAGCCTGGGTTTGCCTCATGTTGTCTGGCAGAGGGACCGGCTGCTCCGGCTCCTGTTGGATCTGCAGCCTCGCCTGGGGCTGTTTGGCTCCATGGCAGGGCTGGGGAGCTGCTGCTCGAAACGCAGCCAGTGAGGGAGGGAGGTGGCTGGGGCTTGTGGAGGAATCTCCCTGTTGCGCAGTGCAGGCGTGTTGGGTGATGTTGTCGTGCCACTGGCTGTCGCTTTGGGATGGGAACTTTGGCTTGGGACAGATGGAGAAGTGAGGGACAGCAGGGAGAGGAAAGGTGCTCCAGGGCTCTGCTGAGCCCATGGAGGAGAGGCAGAGAGGATGTTTTTGCAGGAAGCTGAATTGTCCCACGTGTGTGACAGGATTTGACATGGACAGAGAGAGGAGCAGCAGGAGCTGCTCAGCCTGAGGGGATCCCTGGGGATACCTCATATTGCATCTGTGTCAGCCCACAGCCATCCCACCCTGCAGGGAAGCACAAGGGAGGGGACATTCTACATCCTGGCAGCCATGCAGGGAAATTTGGGTAGGAATGGAATTAGCTAAAGAAAAATTCACAGGTTTACACTTACTCAGGTTGCTGTAGCACTTATCAGAGCAGTGAGTGACCCAGAATAGTCGGCAAGGCTCAGTTAGCAGCACCAGCATCAGCCCTGTTTTATGAAAGGATGAGCTGGATCGTAATGATGACAGATGTCCTTAGTTCTGGTTTTATCTCTCACACACCAGCATCATGGGAGGTCCCATGGTTGACCCAGAGAGTGTCAGCGTGGGTGTCCTGCTGGTGAGCAGCTTGACTTGTGAGATCCGAAGGACTCGCATCAGGGAGGGCTCTTGTCTGCAAGACATCAAGCCAAGCTCCAGGTTCCTCTGCTGGTTCCTCTGCAGGCTTGGGGCTACTAGGGATTGAAAAAGGAAGAAAAAAAAAAAAAAAAAAAGAAAGAAAATACACCAAATCTCCTTTTTAAATAGTTGAATGCAAATGGTCTGAAGAACAATAGCAGATGAAATAGCATTCAGAGCGGGTTTTAAAGCTCTTGGAACGTGGGTAGGATCAAAATCAGGTTAGTCTTTGGAGATGCAGACTCTGCAGCTTGCCAGGGTGTTTTGAAGCGTGCTTTGATGTGTAGTTCAAACACTAGATTTGTCCTGGCAGACAGAAGCACTCACAAATTCATACACAGCCACTCTCTCCTTCCCTCCTCCCCACTGTCCCCCATCTCATGAGATTATAATTTAGCTTCATTACGAAGGAGTTTTACTTTGTCCTGCTTTCAGCTGGGATAGAGTTAATTTCCTCCTTGTTTAAAAGCCGTGTAAATCCCCCTCCTGGGTCTCTGCATTATGCTGAAATGAGTTTACAAACCTCGATGGAACCTTGCAGGCTCTCGGGCGAGCGCAGCAGCCAGAGGGCTTTGCCCTGCACGCATGGCGGTGGCACCTCCGTGATTTCTTGGCTTTGTTTAGGGGCGCTGTGGGTGTGTGTGGTGTTGAACCCGCACTGCAAGCTGGAAGAGAAATCCTGCTGGCTCCGGCAGCTGCGCAAGTGGGGTGAGATGGACGTCTGTCCCCTGGAAGATGGCAATTATGGTAACGAGCTTCCCAACATCACTAACGCGCTTACACAGAGCTCCGGTCACAGCCAAGGTGAGTCTGGGCACGGCGTGGAAATCCAGCTGACAGCCACAGGGGTTGGGTCCAGGTCAAAACTCACCCCAAAGCGAGAGAACTTGCTTCAGCTGCTGGTTACGTTTCTGCAAGTCATAGGAACACAAAATATTTGTCTTCACAGCCTCTGGTTTTATATATGAATGTTTGCTTCTTTTCTACAGGGTAAAGTCGCCTGTGTTTTGACTTTAGAGACTGTTTTAAAACAATTTGACTTTGGGGGTGTTTAGACACCTACAGTCTGTGCGGGTTTGGGCATGGGGGTAATACAGGAAAACAATACTGCTTGCAACAGAGCAGAGCTGAGCTCAGGAGTCCTGGCAGTAATGTGAGAGTTAGGAGCTGGAGATGGTGCAGAGCCCTTTCCCTGCCCTTAAGCCTCACTTAAAGGCTGTGATTCAGGTGGTAGGGAAGTCATTAGCTAGGAATGTTAACGCAGTTCAAGTGCAGAGCACAGACAGAGCAGTGTAGTTAAGGGGTTGTTCCTTAGTGCTAAAATAGTTTCTCAACTGCTGACAAAGCATTTGATCCCTTTAACTTTAAGCACTCTTTCTCCTTCCTTTTGCCTGAAGTAGACATTAATTGAAAGTTACTGCTCTTCACATGCCTCTGCTGCACTGGAATTGCTTTTCAGTGTATTATGTGTGGCCAAAGTGGGTGGAGGAGAGGGGGACAGCAGCCATGTCAAAGGGGAAACTTCATTCTTCTGGGTGGGATTAGTCCTGCAGCAGCAGTTTGGGAGCATGGCTGTCCTGGTAACCACACCAGCCATGGCCAGGACCACATGCCTGGTCTCCCTATGTTCTTCCTCAGGGAGCAGCTTAATTTAAACCTGGCCTTCCTCCATGTCCTGCACCAGCCCCAGGACTACCCCCCCGGTGTTCCCAGCTCTCCCAAGGATTTACTCCGGCATTTGGGGAAGGTTGCTAGGGCTGAACAGGTCATTTTTTTTAGGCCTTCAGGGAGTTCCCAAAGCACATGCCAGGGATGTCCCCTTTTCTTCTCCCTGTGCTCCTGTCTCTCCAAAAAGGGAATTGAAAGCAGCCTGGATTTTGGAGGTGTCCTGGGGTTCATGTTTGTGCATATGCAAATACTGCTCCAGATTGTTGACAGCCTCTTTTATTACTGGAGAACAGCTGATTCTTGAAATCCTTCCTGGTAAAGTGAGCAGCCTTGGTTCTCAACATACAAACACCTGTTTAATTTCTCTCCACCTCAGGGTGCCTGCAGCATTCCGGCTAATTGCTTGTTGCCATCGTTTCCGGAGCATGTTTACCCAGCCTCCCTGGATCAGCTTTGAACAGTGCCTTTTGTTTTCCACCCTTGAATGTGTTTAACTCAGCCCCTCTTGTGGGTTGCAGGACCTAACATGGAGCGTTGCACCCCCTTTGGGGCTTCCTGTTTTGCAGCCTGCCGGCTGTGTTTGGCCTCCTTGATCCAGTGTGGCTGGAGTGATAGTGGGATTGTTCTGGACAGGTTTTTTCCTCATAACAAAGCACTTGTCTTGATCGGTCTGGATGGGGTGAAATGCTAATCCAGCATTTGGTAGTTTCAGAAATGCTCATGAAGTTACAGAGCAGCTGTGAAGAGGAGTGCAGATATCCGGTGCAGGGCAGGAGTGGGGTTTTAGGCAATGCTGTCTTCTCCCTTCCAGCCCTCTCACGTGGCCCACAGAGGTTGCTGGGGGGTGATGGGTCCCCTCAGTCACTGGGAGGCAGATGAGACACATTTGTGTGGTTCCTTTTGTGGCTTCACGTGCTGCTGATCTAAGAAGCTGCAGTTGAGTGAAACTGAGACTTAGTGTTGGAGCAAACGAGGAGAGCTCATGGTGCTTGCAGGGCAGTAATGCTGAGAAAGCCCAATCCTGACCCTGGGGCAGCTGCTTGCATGCTCAGTGTCACAGGGGAGGGAACACACTCCCAGGTTTCAAGGCATCAGCCTTGTGTGTGACAGTGGATTGTGGTCACACATCAAATGGGTGGGTGGTCCATGTCTCTTTCTCACCTCTCTGACCAAGTCAGCTATTCTAGCAAATTACTTAGCAATGCTGTCTGAGGGACATTAGTCTCCCTTGGCAATGGCAGCAGAGGTATCCAAAGCCAGAGCCCATGTCCATCTCGGAAATTACCGGGTGAGACCAGGTTTTGCTCTCATTGTAAAGGCAGAGCTCCGGGCAGGGAGGTCATGTCTGGGAGGAGGAGCGGGCTGCCCCTGCCCCACCAGGGCACTGATGGTTTTTCTCTCTGCAGACTCACTGGCCAGGCCCAGACGAACGGTGTTCACGCGGGCCATCGAGGGCTGTGACCTCCACTGGCAGGACAGCCACCTGCAGCGCATCATCAGCAGCGACTTCTACGTGTCCCCCTCCTACCAGCGGGAGGGCGAGAGCCTCCTCTTCAACTCCCAGGGACAGCCACTGTGGCTGGGTGAGCATCCAAACCAGCAGCCCTTCTCATGGCCTCTGTGGGTAGGGTTGCTAGTGGAGAGGAGTCACCTGAGGCCACCCTGGGTCCTTGCAAGTTTCTGCATCCTAGATTGAAATTGCTACCCTGACCCTTAGCCAGAGGAGTGGGAGGGGGGAGGCAGAAGAATTCAATGCCCACCCACACCTAGCCACAATCCTTAGAGCAATCTCCACATTTATTTACAATCTGGCATTCTCTTGGGCAGTTTGGACCAAGCTCATCATGCCCCTTTTCATCCTGCTAGTGTTTAGCTGTCCCCAGAACAGCCTCTCACTGTTACCACTACAGGGGGTCTGGACACTTAAAGTCTCTTGAAAATTGACTGCAAAGCACAACTAAATCCTCTGGATTTTCTCTTCCCTGCTCTCTCCTTCTTGTTAGTCTTTCCTTAAAGGCAATTAGCAGTCAGTACAATTAAGCCTCATGGGAGCTTAAGGTGAACTGGGCCAGGCAAGCCCAGAGGCTTCCTGTATTGTAGACTTTCAGCCCAAGTACCTCAAGCCTCACAAATTTTCTCCTGTAAAGTCATGACTCCAGGCAGATCTGTGGACCCTCGACAGTTCCTTGTCTGGGATGAGAACATGTGACATGGAGGGCTTGGGGGGGGACCCTGGTGTGGCTGTCAGCCCTAAGACAGACCCCAAAGTGGGAGACACAAGTCCCTACCCACCTCTGGGAAGGGGGACTATTTATCCCCTGCAGTCCAAGAGTTGAATGTATGAGCAAAGAACAGGTCAAAGCCCACCACTGCACTATTGTCCACTCCAGAAGCTGGGGTCTGCCACCAGGAAAGAGAATATTTAATGTTGTCTAGAGATTGTAGTTTCTGGAGTAGCAGGCACTAAGTTGCTGTTAATGCCAGGAGATAGGAAGGGCCCATATGTAGGCCATTGGTGCACCTTAGCTGGAGCAGGAGAGGTTATTTCTGCTCTGGGAAGAGTTCTGGGCAGATGCAGGCAGGAGATTTTCCCACACAGCCACAGGCAGCAGGGGTAGGTTAGTGCATCCATGGACTCCATCTAGAAGGGATGTGATGGTCACAGCTCCCCTCTCCTGAGTCTAATCTGGGTTCTGGTGAACTCTTTTCCCCAGCTGGTTGGTGCATGTTATTTTTCTGATGTATTTGCCATGATTTTTGGATTTTGCGCTTTTGCTTTCTTGGCACCTCTTCAGGGACTCAGTGCTGGGAGAGGAGGGTGATTTGTCAGCAGCTTCCAGTGATGAATTCAGTGAGAAGATGAATATTTCATCCATTTAGCAAATGAATAGAGGGAGCAACAAGAAGCTCTTTTACAGATGTGTTTGTTCTGAAATCTCTTCCTCTTGTATTCCTTGTGGGTGACCTTTGGGATGTGGATACCCCATTTGTGGAGGTGGTTGTCTGCATTTCCAGAGCTTTCTGAACTCTTCCAGGAATAGAAATTATCCCTCTATGATAACTTCAGATCATCTGTGTTTGCCTGAGTTTTTTTCTCCCCTTGGTAGGACATTTTGAAAGAAAATGGGATTTGTGCTGCTTGTTATGCAGCATGTCATGTCATCTGCTCCTGCTAATTTCTCACTCAGTCATAATCCTCTCCACAGTTGCTTGTGATTTCAGGTGAGCAATAAGCAGCAGAAGCAGATGAATTCCTAAGCAACTGTGAGTCTTGGGAGGGGGTTTTGTGCAACTGTTCCTAATAATAAAACACCAGGTAGGAGAACTGCAGAAGAGACAGGATGTCTGCAGTGCTCGCTCCATGGAGGTGTTAAGGAGTCAGTTCAAAGCATCACCCCAAGTCTGGCAGTGCCCCCAGCACAGTGCTGGATGCCCAGCCTCACTCTGTGTATCATCACCTGTGCCCTGAGGGCAGTGAGAGAAATCGAGATAAGCCATGCAGATTTTAGGAGAAAGGAGCGGCAGGGCTGTGTTGGAGCTGTTGTATTGCAGCAATGGCGTGTTGGAAGTGCTTCCATTAGATAAGCTTTGTAGAGGTGGGGATTTAGATACTGACGTGGCTGCCGTGGGCTGAATGTGGCAGGAGTTCCGTTAGTATTCCTGGCAGGCATCCTTTCCAGGAACAGGGAGAAAGGGATGAATTCAAGACAGGAAGCAGGAGTTCAGCTCAGGTGTGGGGAACACGAGCAGAAGATGCTCCAGGAGTCAATGGCTGTGCTCCTCTGGTTCAGCCATGCCCCCTGTTCCTTGCCTTGCAGAACACGTCCCGACAGCCTGTGCTCGGGTGGACGCGCTGCGCTCCCATGGTTATCCCAGAGAGGCTCTCCGACTCACTGTTGCCATAATCAACACCCTGCGACTGCAGCAGCAAAGGCAGCTGGAAATATATAAGCATCAGAAGAAAGGTATGAGTAGAGCTATGTAACAAGTTTCTTGTGACGTCTGGCCGGGGTGTCTCAGTGGGTTGGAAAAGTCTTTTCCACTTTGACGAGGCAAACATCCAGCCTCCAGCCTGGACTGGGCAACAATGTTTTGAAGGAACTTAGGAATAAAAAGAGGATGTATCATCTTCAGAAGGAGGGTCAGGTCTCTCAGGAAGTATTTAAGGGGGTTGCTAGGGCATGTAGAAAAAAAATTTGAGATGTCAAAGCTCACTTCGAATTTAATTTAGCAACTTTTGTAAAGGATAATAAGAAATGTTTTTACAAATATATTTATGGCAAAAGGAAGGGTAAAACCAACCTCCTGGATGTGGGAGGGAACTCAGTGACTGCAGATGAGGAGAAGGCGGAAATGCTTAATGCCTTCTTTGCCTCAGTCCTCCTGGGTTGGTAGATGGTGTCAGGGAGCAGAATGGTCCCCCTGTTATCCAGGAGGAGGCAGTCAGAGACCTGCTGAGCTGCTTGGATGTTCATAAATCTATGGGACCAGATGGGATCCATCCCAGGGTGATGAGGGAGCTGGCAGATAGCTTGTGAAGCCACTCTCCATTATTTACCAACAGTCTTGGCTCTCTGGTGAGGTTCCAGGTGACTGGAAGCTGGCCAATGTGATGCCCATTCATAAAAAGTGTGGAAAGGAGGATCCTGGTAATTATAGGCCAGTTAGCCTGACCTCAGTACCTGGTAAGGTAATAGAACAGCTTATGTTGAGTGTAATCACACAGCACCTCGAGTGCTGTGTGCAGTTCTGGGCCCTCAGCTTGGGAAGGACGTTGAGACCCTTGAGCACATCCAGAGGAGGCAACAAGGCTGGTGAGGAACTTGGAACACAAATCGTGTGAGGAATGGCTGAGGGAGCTGGGGGTGTTTAGCCTGGAGGAGACTCTGGAGTGACCTTATCCTTCTCTACAACTTCCTGAAGGGTGGTTGTAGTCAGGTGGGGGCTGGTCTCTTTCTCCAGGCAACAACTGACAGAACCAGAGGACGCAGTCTTAAGCTGTGCCAAGGGAAATACAGGTTGGATATTAGGAATAAGCTTTTTATGAAAGGGTGATAAAGTACTGGAATGGTCTGCCCAGGGAGGTGGTGGAGTCACAATCCCTGGATGTGTCTAGGAGAAGACTGCATGTGGCATTCAGTGCCATGTTTAGTTGAGGTGTTAGGGCATGGGTTAGACTCGATCTTGGAGGTCTCTTCCAGCCTAATGATTCTGTAAGAGTTGTGCTGCCCCATTCAGCGTGGCAGAGGTGGAGGGTGGGCAGCACTGCAGGGGACTGCTCATGTGCTAGGAAGACAAACTGAGTTGTTTGAGCAAAGCTGATACCCACATGCTGAGGACAGAGCTGCCCACAGTAGGGATGTTCTTGTTCCCACTGTTGCTGTGTCTGGTTGCCTGTAAGGACTGCCCAGGCAAGTGCTGCCCACATTAAAGAAGAGCTGCCTGACTGCAGAGCAGCAGTAACTGGCTGTGTGTGCTATTTCCACCTTGCATTTCCTGAGTCAATGTACCAGGAGACAAGCCCAGTGTTCCTCCTTTTGCAGTTGCAATTGGCAGAGAGCCAGGGTCAGTTACTGCAGTGCTGCTGAAGGTCAGTGATTCTTGGTCCTTGCCAGCTCAGCCAGCTTGAGATCACCAAAAGATGAAATTTTAAGAATCATTGGAAGTCTTTGTCATCTCAGGAGAGATTTCTGCTTGTGTTCCAAAACATTCAGGCTACCAATGCAAATCAATCCATAAGCTGCAGGTCTGGCATTATAGACCTTGTCTTTGGGACTCTACAGACCCTCATGTCCTCTTGGAACAGAGAATGAGTCACTGCATCTTATATGGCCTTAGGGACACCTTTTTCTTGTGTGTGTTCCTGCTCCCTCAGTTGTCTGTGCAGAGTGGCGTCTTCTTGCCCTTGTGAACTACCATGCCAGAGTTGGCCCTAGACGTCCCTGTGATGCAAGTTGTGGGATAAAAAAAGTCCTCTGCTCTTAGAAGCCTGTTCTGGGTGCAGAACTTGTCTTTAAATTCCTTACTTTTACCATCATCCTGTTCTATTTTACTCAGAGCTGCTGCAGCGAGGAGCAACAACCATCACCAACTTGGAGGGCTGGGTAGGCCACCCTCTGAACCCCATTGGCTGCCTCTTTCTCACCCTGACTGAAGCTTGTAGATTAGAAGAGGAAAATTGCCTTGAAATTTCAGGTACCAAGTGCTTCTCCTGAATCCCTTCCTGCTGTCTGTGGCTGAGGTGGGTGCAGATCTGGGGCGCTGGACACCTGGACTCTTGAGTCCCCCCTCTCTGCCTTGGCAGGAGCACTAGGGCAGAGCTGCAGTGCAGACAGGGAAGGTAGTGATTAGAGAGAAACAGAGTTTTATCAGCCTCAGGGTTTGCAACCAGAGCAGAGCAGGTCCATGGGAAGGCTGTGATGTCAGCTCTGCACCCTGTTGCACATGTCTTGGGTCTCCTGCATCTCCTAGTGAGAGCAGGAAGGGAGGGTGAAGCCCACATCTCCCTCAGAGAGCTTTCATCTGTCATTTCTGGGTAACTGAAAGCAGGCAGGAAGGGAAGAGTGGGTCTTGCTTCTGCTGTCTGGGAAGACTCTTCTAACCCCACTGCATCTCCTCTCCCTCCTTTCAGATGCTGGGGACTCCAAACCACCAGTGTATCAACATGTGCCCGTTGTGACAGGCAGCCAAGATGGTGATGAGTCCTACCTGTCCCTGGCCTTAGAAGTGGCCCTGATGGGGATGGGTCAGCAGAGAGTGATGCCTGAAGGTCTCTATGCCCAGGACAAGGTGTGTCGCAATGAGGAGCAGATCATTGCCCGGCTGCAGGACCTGGAGCTGGACCCAGTGCTGGTGCAGACCCTGCGGAAGCAGTGCATCTTGCTGCTAGAAGGTGGGGACTTGGCTCATCTAGATGACTTTTGTGTCTTAGCCGAGTGTTGGTAATCTTAAAAATTTATGCACATCCTGCTTCTTCCTCTCTGGATGTGGTGCAGAGCCTGTAGGACGGCTGCTCTGCCCCATCACCTGGCAAAGCAAGGGTTTGTTGGCATCCCTAGAAACAGAACAAGTCAGAGGCAATATGGAGAAGGATGTTGAGCACATGGCTTCAGTTTCTTATTTTCTTTTAGAAAAGGAAAGAGCATCCCTGGACCCAACTTGAGTAACACGCCAGGGAGCTGAACAGCAGATCCACAGAGCTTTGGGGTGGTCCAGACCCCAGCCACAGATTCTGCTGTGCTAATTATGGCTGATGGGCTCTGCTTCTGCCTAGGTGGTCCCTTCAGCGGCTTGGGAGAAGTCATCCACCGGGAGAGTGTCCCCATGCACACCTTTGCCAAATACCTGTTCTCTGCCCTGCTGCCCCACGATGCTGACCTGGCATACAAGCTGGCTTTGCGGGCCATGAGGTTGGTGCATGTTTAATTCTGTCTCTGCTTCCCTTTTTGCCTCTCTCCTATGCTTGTTGGGAAGCTGGGATGCTTTGCAACTTTAGAGCAGGGATGGGTGTGGAGCCAGGCTTGAAGCTTGCTGTCTGTGAGATCTTTGCAGTGTGTAGAGCCCAGGGCACAGCAGCAGTGCAAAGAGGTTCCTGCTCTCCATTTGGAAGATTCCTGGTTTATAAACCATTCATATGGATTTGTATGGGTCCAACAATGTCTGCTGGCCCAGCCCTCCACCCAGCCCCTTGCTCCAGGCTGGACCAGCACCTGCCTGTCCCTGTGACAGGCATCCTCTGCCAGAGCAGGTCCCGGGCACACACAGAACTGTCATCTGCCTTCTGTCTGCCAGGCCTTGGGTGCCCTGCAGCCCTCCCTGACTGCAGCAAGGGCTGTTATCCTGGCACAGATGGGCGGATGGTTTGCCCCAGGCTCCAGGGTGTCACAGAGCCAAGTAGAGAACACAGTTGAACTCTGTTCTCCATTAAAACTCGTCTCTGGAACTGGGGAAAAAGCTGATGCTGAGAGCTGCCCTATCTCCTTTCCCAATCCATGACACACTTCAGACATCAGCCCGTGTATTTCACTGTTTTGACAGGGACTGGATGGGTCTTGGAAAAGCTGGAATTTCCTAAATAAGTCACTGCTTGGAGGACTGTTAACTCCAGAGCATCCCAGTGCTCTCTCCCTCTACCACCATTAAAAGTCCTGGCCCAGAGCATCACCTTTTTTGCAGCATTCCCTCGATGAAACGGGTCATCTCTCCAGCACTGGGGGAAGTCTGAAATCCCCTTGTTCTGAGAAGAGCTGCTCAGGAAGACAACCAGCCCTAATAAGCAGCCAAGGGCCTCTGTGGTGTGCAGAAGCACCATGTTCTGCTAGACCTGATACCTCTGGCCTTTGAACAGGACTGAGGGTCCCAGGGATGCCGTCTGTTCATGCCCATCCACTGCTCACAGCTAGGACCCCCTGTCTTGAGGTATCTATGTCCAGGGCTGGAAAAGTTGGGCTTCTGCTGCCCTGTGGTTACCTCAAGCCTGCAAGTGAGGATAGCAGAGACATTTGGATGCTCTTCATGTCCAGAGTGCAGTTTCCCTCCTGCATAACTAGCTGTCAAGTTAGCAACACCAGCACCAACTCAAGAGTTTAGGACTTGTCATCATGGCTGGTGCCTTGAGAATCCCTCTCCCCTTCTTTTGGCTTGCTTCTCCCCCAGGTTTTCCAGGCTTTTGGATGTGCCTACAAAAACAGGCAACCGAACCTGGCTGCAGAGGCCCTGGGGAAATGTGCTGCTGCTTCTGATCATAACCAAGCATTTTAAGAAGAACCAGATGATACAGTCAGGAGTTCTGTCGGGTGCTTTGACATGAAAGGAGCAGGAGGGGAGGAGGGATTTTACTTTTTTTTCTTCCTCTGAGGTCTGTGCTTCTCCTTACAAGTTTGTAAATCACTCCATGGATCTTTCTCCCCCCTTTCAAGTCAGTCTCAGACTGATCCCTGTGCCCATGTGCTGAGCACGCAGCCTCGGGAGCCCCACACGTGCACAGCAGCAGGATGTGTTCAAAGGCATTGCTGCAGGCAGCCCCTGCCTCGCCTTGGCAGCGCCCCAGGGAGAGGAGGTGAAGCTGGGGCTGGGCTGGGCTCTGATGTTGCCTCCTCCTGCTTGCCCTTCAGGTTGCCTGTCCTGGAGACCACGGCACCATCCGGCGACGTGACTCACCCTCACCACCTGGTCTCGGTGGTCCCCAGCCGGTACCCGCGCTGGTTCACCCTGGGCCACCTGGAGTCACAGCAGTGCGAGCTCGCCTCCACCATGCTCACGGCAGCCAAAGGTTGGTGGCAGGGCAGTTGGTTTGATGGGATGATGGTGCACAAGAGGATGGAAGAGTTTTTACTGGAGAAAGGAGGGAGCTCTTGCTTCTACTGCCACTGGCAGAGACTGGTTGGGTGTCCCATTGGTCCCATTGGTGTCCCACTAGCAACCTGCTGTGGGCAGGGCATGATGAGCTGGCTTTGAGAATCTGGGGTTTCTGGGATTCTTGTCTCAAAGGGTTCGTGGCCCAGCAGGGCAGGATGGGAATTTCCAATGAGGTTCAGGCAGGCCTTGCAGCCACGGTGCTGCAGGTCCTGGGTAGTGCCCAGGTGATGCAGGACTATGCCTGCCCTGCAGCACGGACAGCTGCCAGGCCAGCAATCCCTGCCAGGCATGTCGTGAGGTCATGCCATGGTTTATTTTGAAGCTGTTTATCCTTTCACCTCTGTTTTTTCTCTTCCACCCTGTGGTAATGATCCTGCATGGGCTGTGCGAGGGAGAAGACCTCCCTGTGCACCAAACCAAAACTAGCTTTTGTTGGAATCAGCAATGCTGGGTAGGACATTTTGGTCCCAGCTGCAAGGGGCTCGTGAAACACCTCACTGGTCTCTTGGGCCTCTTCAGTTTCTGCCCAGGTACTATTATGAAGGTGAGCACAGGCTTTTCATTAAACATCCCCCTACCAGAAACAGACCCCATCAGGGTGGCAAGAGTCTCGTGTCCCATGAGGATCAGTGAGCCAAGCAGTACCACTGCCCTCTGATGTCCAGGTGCTGCCAGCCTGACAAGGAATGTTTTTCTTTCTCAGTGAGAGGGAAGGGAAATGAGCTGTCAGAAAGCTCCAGCCTTGCTGCCTTGGGAGCCTATTCTCTCCTTCCAGCCCCCTCCTCTAGGTTGCTTTACCAGGGCTGATGGTGTTCTGCCCAATTTGCAGTGCTCAGATGAAGAGCTGATACGAGGCTTATTCTTTGTGTTTTTCTCCCTTCCAGTGTCTAATGGAATGAGGTTTTTATGTTGGGATTGTAGGGCTGTTGGATTGCTTTTGTTTTTCCAACTGTCCCCTTCCTCAGGTGCTCCCCTGCTGTAGCATGTCCTAATGTTATCCTGCAGCCTCTCTTGCCCACACCCCTATGAGCCATTTTAGGGAGGCTTGGATTTTGGTGGCAGTGCAAGTGGCTGTGGTGGGTGGCAGGTGATATCTTTAGCTATGAGTCACCCGAGATGTGTCTGTGTGTCCAGGTGCAGCACTGGGTTTTTCACACTGCTCTGCATGATTTGGTTGTCTTTGCATGAGGTTCATCTGCTCAGTCTATGACTAGGAGTAGAAATAAAGCTGGAACCGAATGTGGCATGTTAGGACCTCTGGTCTGCGCACATCTGAAAGGTCCCACTCCCCACACTGTGTTCCACAGGCACTGATAGGAGGATTTCCGAAGCTAGGTGCAGGATCATGGTATTAATATGCCTTGATGCGTCCCTCTTCCAAGATCTTGCCCCATCTCCTGGTGCTATCATATATCCTAGCACCCACAGCCTCCTGTAGCAGGAGACCCACAGCACCGCTGGGTGTTGTGCCACAAACCCCCTTCTTTGGGGATAGCTCAGCCTGTCTCAATTGTGAGTGCTGTGTGCCTGACCTGGGACATTCAGAACCAATGTGCAGCAAGTCTGGGTAACCCCAGCCCAGCCTTGCAGAGGGAACTTGCTGGGCAAGACAGTGTGTGTGCATTAAACAGCTTTTCCTCTTCTTAATGTTCCTGGATGAAGACTGATGTTTCTGCAGCCATTCAGTACTAGGCACCTCCCCAGGCCCCTCCTTTTCTGGGAAGAAGCTGCTCTACAGCTGTCAAACTTGAGGCCAGGGTGGAACATCCAGGTGTCTGGAGATGTCTGCTAAAGACAGGACATGTCTGGAATCACTCAGGTTTGTTTGTCCTCTCTGTGAGAGGATGAACTTGAGTGAGGACACTTGCTGTAGGATGTATCACTTCCTGGGGAGGGTGCTCCATTTTAGACTGTTGGACTGCAGGGCCTGATCCAGCATCACTGTATCCCTCCGTGTTTGTGTCCAGAGGGGCTGGCCGTGGTGAAGGGACTGTTCAGCTCGTGGTGCTGGCAAGAGATGGGGCTCCAGGGCAAGTTAGAGGGGTGCCTGAGCCATCTGACCATTCTTGCTTGTTCCCAGGGGACATGCTGCGCCTACGCACGGTGCTGGAGGCCATCCAGAAAAACATCCACTCCTCCTCCTTGATCTTCAAGCTGGCTCAGGATGCATTCAAGATTGCTACGCCAGCCGACAGCAACTCTGACACGACACTGCTCAATGTGGCGCTGGAACTGGGGCTTCAGGTGATAATGCTGGGGATGCTGGTGGCCCTTCTGTCCCTCTTGCTGTGGTAGCCGTGCTGCTTATGGTCTTCCACCAAGCAAGGTGTCCCATGTGGATGGAGCTCGTTGATCCCTGCATGGTCCTGAGCAAGGGACCACAGCCCTAGGAAGCCCCTGTGCTCACTGTGGTTTGGGTGGAGGTGAGGTAGTGCCAGGTAGTTGGTAGCCAGTTGAACCAGAGGGATTTTTGGGGACCACTGCTCTTTTGGGTGGCCTCACTAGAGCCCTGCAAGGCAGCCAGTCACCCCAAGTTTGCCTCGCAGGTGATGCGCATGACCCTGTCCACGCTCAACTGGCGGCGGCGGGAGATGGTGAGGTGGCTGGTGACATGTGCTACCGAAGTGGGTGAGTTCATATGCGCTGGGGGATCTGGCCTGCATGCAGTGGGAGCAGGGTTGGGCATGGAGATCCTTGGGTCATGTCTACCCCTGAGCATCTGACTTCTCCTGAGTCTCCTATTTCTTCTTGGGTAACTGAATTTACCTCAGAGCACCAGTTGGCAGGGTTGGGACTGCAGCCGGTTTTGAGACTTGAATGGGTTCCCTGTACCTGGCCCAGGCCAGTGGTGGTCTCTGGCCTCTGCCTGTCCCCCTCTGCCTTGTCCCTCTTGGGGCAGAGGCAGCATCTCAGCGCTGCTGTGGGCTGGTTTTGCCCTGTCTCCAGGTTTCACAGGAGCTCCATGGATATGCTGTGACCACAATGTTTTCTTGCAGGAGTGAGGGCCCTGGTGAGCATCCTGCAGAGCTGGTACTCACTGTTCACTCCCACGGAAGCCACCAGCATTGTGGCGGCCACAGTGATGTCCCACAACACCATCCTGCGCCTGAGCCTGGACTACCCACAGCGGGAAGAGCTAGCCAGCTGTGCCCGCACCCTGGCCCTGCAGTGCGCCATGAAGGACCCTCAGAACTGCGCCCTGTCTGCCCTGACCCTCTGCGAGAAGGACCACATCGCCTTCGAGACCGCCTACCAGATCGTCATTGACGCCGCCTCCACTGGCATGACCTACACCCAGCTCTTCACCATCGCCCGCTACATGGAGCACCGGGGCTACCCACTCCGAGCCTTCAAACTGGCCTCACTGGCCATGACACATCTCAACCTGGCCTACAACCAGGACACGCACCCAGCCATCAATGATGTGCTCTGGGCCTGCGCCTTGAGCCACTCTCTGGGCAAAAATGAGCTGGCAGCCATCATCCCGCTGGTGGTGAAGAGCGTGCACTGTGCCACAGTGCTCTCGGACATCCTTCGCCGCTGCACCATGACGGCGCCAGGGCTGGCCGGCATCCCTGGGCGCAGGAACTCGGGGAAGCTGATGTCCACTGACAAAGCCCCCCTGCGGCAGCTGCTGGACGCGACGATAAGCGCCTACATCAACACCACCCACTCCCGGCTCACCCACATCAGCCCACGGCACTATGGGGAGTTCATCGAGTTCCTCAGCAAGGCCAGGGAGACCTTCCTCCTGGCACAGGACGGGCACATACAGTTCGCCCAATTCATTGACAATCTTAAACAAATCTACAAAGGCAAGAAAAAACTGATGCTGCTGGTGCGAGAACGGTTTGGGTGAGCCCCGGCTCCTGCCATGCTCACTGGCAGGGTCTGGCCGCAGCACGGGGACTCGGGAGAGAAGAAGGAAGGAAAGTGGAGATCAGCTTCCCCCCATCGGCAGAGGCTGCTCTGTTCTGGTCTTCTATTTCTTTTTTTTGTTTGTTTGTTTTCTTTTTTTTTCTTTTTTTTTTTTTTTTCTTTTAGTGTTACTCTTTCTTGGATTTAACCATTTCACACACTGAGAGGATCCAGAGATTCCTTGGGCACAAACCAAAAGGCAACCACGGGGAAAAAGGATGGTTTACTCAGCCCCCTGCCCTCCCTTGCCAATACCAAAAGCTAACCTGGAAATCTAATACCTCTTTCCTGAAGGATGTGGTCACTGGAGGGATACGAAGGTTGCAAAGTGAAAAATCTTTAAAATTATGTGGGGAATTTAATGAAACAAAACAAAAAAAAAAAAAAGGAAAAAAAAGCAAGCAAAGAAACCTGCGACACTAGAACCTCATGCGTCACCAAAAGCGATGGCTTTGCAGAGCGCTTCTCCCGCCCGCCCGAGACATGCAAACTCCTCTATTTGTGAAGATACTTCAATAAAAACAAGTAAAAGTAACTGTTCTCAGGGATTGCTTACTAAAAGTAACACAAAAAAAAAAGCATTTATGATACTGTAAATACTATAGTATATGTGTCAATTATTAAATTGTAAAGTTATAATTATTTATAATTCTGTCTTTTATTTGGGGGATACTTGAAATTGTTGTGGGCTGGGGCGATTATTTTTATTATTGCTATTATTATTATTGTTATTATTATTAAAACTATTATTTAAAAAACCCACATAAAACCACAGACAAAAAGAGGAGGAGGCACACGAACATTTCTCAGGTTCCCATGGCATCATCAGCAGCAAGAAGGGTGTGGGGGGGAGGCGAACATCTACTCGACTCACAGCCCTGGGACGGACGGATGGACAGACGGACGGAGGAGCAGCAGCCCAGCAAAGGAAGGAACTCGGGGCGATGCTCACTCGGACACACGCAGATGCTGGCGATGGAGGACTCAGCCCATCGCAGGGCAGGTGCAGGGTGTGAGTGCCTGGGCGGGCACCAGGGCTGCCGGCTCCGGGGGAGGGAGGGGCAGCCGCGTCACCTTCCTGCACCATTCCCAGCTCCGTGGTGCAGCCAGCGCTCGGCCCTTCCCAGTTCACCTGGTGCTGGGGGCACACTCCAGCTCCGGGCTAGTGGCTCTTCAGTTTTGGTTCATTTCTTTGCCAGCAGGTTGGGAGGGCTGGGGGGCCAAGGCCAGTCTGGATGATGACTTGTAGTTAGAGGATGTGCGCTAGTTATCTGCTGTCTGGTTTAATTTTTTGGCAAGTGACTTGTGTCCGCGCTCTGGCCAGGAACCCAATTGTACTCGGTCTGTGTCGCCACCGAAATAGCGGTCTTCAACCAGTCTCTTTTTTTCCTTCCCTTTTTTTTTTGCGTGCGTGCGTGTATGTGTGTGTGCGACCTCTTCATCTGATGTTTAATAATAAAAGGGATGAACATTCCTGCCTGTGTCTCTCCTGCCTTTCTCTGAAGTCAGCGGGTGTCACCACACTTGTGCAGAGCAGTCTCAGCCCCCTGTGGTAGCCAGCTCCTGTGCTCTGAAGAGGGGGACAGAGCAGGGACAAGGCACCCCAGTTGCTTCTGGGTGCAGCTCCCTGCCATCTACAATGTTAGCAGGTCCTTGCCCATACCAGAGACATGACCCTATTCATGCCAGCTAGACCAACGTTTCTCCGTGTCTTGATCCGTCCTGCCGCCAACCTGAACCACAGTGAGTGTGCTGCAGTGTGGAATGGGGTGGCAAGGACTTGCAACTCAGGGTTCCTGGGCTGCTTTTTGCAGGGTTTGCTGAGCCCCAGGCAAGCTTGGATCAGAGGAGATGGGGAGGTGTGCATGGGGGAACACTCTAGGACCAGGGGGTGAGCCTAAGGAGGCTTTGGGAGCTGGAGGAGGAGGGCCGTGGTGCCTTTGTTACCATCCCAGCCAGTGTGGCAGGGTGCTGGTGGTGCTGTGTCAGAGCTTCTCCTGCCATTTTGCCAGCTGTCTCCCAGGTGAGTTCTGCTGGCTCTCACAGCCCCTTCAGACTACCCTGGGTTGAGGACACATTGCCCATTTCAACCTGAGCAGGACTGTGGGACAGCTGATGCTGAGTCTCTGCCAGTGGTGGGCTGTGAGCCCCAAGCGACCAGGCTGTGACCCTGCCAGCCTCAGGCAGCCCACCTTCCCTAGCAGGGCTGAGCACATCCATCCTCAGGAGATGGCTGTTGTGTCCCGGGCTCACATCCTCTGTTGTAAGCATGGGCACTGGCAGCCTGGCAGGGAGAGGCATCCTCCACAATTTGCTGCCATTGCTGTTTCCCCATTTTGACCTGCTGGATGGAGCTCAGGGGCTCCCCCTCACCACACATGCTCCTCTAGCAGCCTGCCATGACTTCCCCTCTCCGGGGTGTACAGTTCCCCATCCCCCCAGCCAGAGCTACACGGCTGCTGCAGAGAAGAAGGTCCTGGTTTAATGCTGCAGCCCAGCCTCGAGTGAGCCCTGTGACAACACGGTCACTGTGCCCAAACCAGAGTCCTGTGCCCAGGGCCCCAGGCTCAGCTGTGCTTGTTTATATGACGGGAATGAGCATGCACAGCTTCCACAAAAGCACCCACATGTTCAGGGTTCATGTCAGGGTAGAGGCCATGGCCCAGGTTGGCAATATAGCGTTGGGTGCCAAAACTCTCCAGCATCTTCTTCACCAGCTCGCCAATCTTCTCCTGTAGGTATGGTAGGAAACCACGTGTCAGACAAATCCACTCAGGGTATTTCACCCTCACCAGTCCCCCTCAGCTAGCCTGAGGGGATGTTGGGACATGAGCCAGTGCTGTGGGTAGAAGGCCTTTAGCACAGGCTAGAACTAGCCCTAGTTGCTGGCAGTAGCCATAGCTCACCTTGGGTGCATAGAGAGCACACGGATCCAGGTTCCCTTGCAGGGTGACATCTTTTCCTATCTGTGCACTGCAGCAGGAAGGAAGCAGGTGAGTTGCTGCATGTGGTAGAGAGACTGAGAGCAGCCAGGTGCCTGCAGCCCCTGCCACAGGACTCCCAGGAGCCCTCAGCACAGCCTTTAGAAGCTGTGCCATGGTGGCCCAACTATCCCCACCTTTGGAGCAGCAATGTCCAGGCCTGGGATGCTTCAGGGCAGAAGAGGAGGTCAGAGTACCTGGTCTGGGATCCTGCCCAGACACCTGAGCCCTGAGTCAGACTCTTACCGAGCTTCTTGGGGCCGGATGGTCCAGTCAAGACCAACGACCTCGTAACCAGCGTGGGCCAGGTCACGCAGGGCATAGTGTGCATCCTTGGCAAAGATGATCTGGGGAGAGAGGAGATGGGCAGCAACTGCTGTGGCTCAGATCCCTCTCCACAGGCTGGACTGAGGGAAGCAGGTACCAGGGGATGCACCCCTCTCCAGCAGCACCCAGATGTCAGGGTCAATCCAGGCAGCCCTGACTCACCATGGGCACCAGGGGTAGTGCCTCCTCCTTCAGCTTGCTCTTGACAGCCTGGGCAATGCCCCGGATGTAAGGCAGGGCGAAGTCCTGAAACAGCTCTGGGCCCAGATGCCCTGCATGGGACTCAAACAGCTGGAGCGCCTGCCAGGGACACAGAATCCTTTAGGCTGGAAAAGACCTTTAAGATTATTGAGTCTAACAACCAAGCACTGCCAAATCCACCAGTAAAGCATGTCCCCAGGTGCCACATCTACTTGTCTATCAAATGCTTCTAGGGATGGTGATTCAACCACTTTCCCATGGGACTGGGAGAGCAGCAACTCAGTCCCTCCTCCTCCTTCCAGATGCTGGATCCTCTCTGCTCCCTATCCCCAGTTTCTGCCTTCCATCTTAGCCCTGTCCCCATTGCCCCAGGACACACCTGCGCTCCAGCAGCCACCTGCCCCACCAGGTAGTCAATGATAACGTCAGCCAGCAGGCGTAGCAGACGGTGGCTTGCCTCGGGGTGACGGTAGAGCCAGCTCTTGGCCTTGGCCATTGTAGTGGAGCCACCACCTTCAATCATGTAGGACATGAGCGTCCACTGTGGGAAGGAGTGAAAAGAGTAACGGAGATGAAAGAAGACACGAAGTCCCACTCACAGTGCTGAAGGTAGGACCTGTGAGCAACCCAGACCTGGGGCACAGCTGCTCCTGCACTGAATGCCTCCTGTTATGTGCCCATTTAGCACCCACAGCTGGGGGTGCCATAGCTGGTCTCACCCCAAGAGAGCAGAGGAGCCCATCAGGAAAACCCACACAGAAGAGCCATGCCACTTACCGGTGCCCCCGAGAAACCGATGAGGGGCACCTTGCCCTCAAGGCTGTGTCGTGTCAGTGTGATGGCCTGGAAGACATAACCTAACTCTGAGGTGACATCCACCTTCTGTCTCAGTTTCAGCAGATCCTCCACCTCCTTCAGGGGCTCTGTGAACGTAGGTCCTTTGCCAGGGACCATGACAACCTCCATGCCCAGCGCCTGGGGACGGGAGAATGGAGAAGCAGGAATGGATTCCGCCCTGTTACCAGCTGCTGTTCCCTGTGGCATTGGCCATGGTTCTTACCTGGGGCACCACCAAGATGTCAGAGAAGATGATGGCAGCATCCAGAGGGAATCGTCTCAGTGGCTGCACAGAGGAAGAGGCCACATTAGTGAGGGGTTGCAACTGCCTTCCCATGGAGGACCTGGTCAAGCACATGAGGCAGTGGAGTCCCCAAGGGCTGCACAATTTACTGAGGCCATCCAGGATGGTCAGAATCAAAGTTTCTCCCCATCCCCATCTGGGCAGACAGAGGGGGACACACGGACCCCTGAGTGATGCTCACCTGCAGAGTCAGCTCACAGCACAATTTGGGGCTCCGGCAAGTAGCAAAGAAATCCTGTGATGCCCGTGTCTCCCGAAACTCTACAAGGAACCACCACAAAGGTTACGGGGTGTTTGCTGAGGTCCCCTGGCTACCCCCCGCATGCCTCCACCACTCACCTGGCAGGTAGCGGCCGGCCTGCCGCATGCACCACACCGGGGTGTGCTCCGTCTCCTCCCCGCGCGCCGCTCGCAGGAACGTGTCGTTCTTCAGCCTGGGGAAGCCTTTGGGGCTGCGGAGCACAGAGCAGGTACAGGGTGTCACCCACGAGGGGTCTGGGTGCCCTGCCAGGCCCCCACGACTGGGGCATTGGGTGACAGAGTAGGCGGCTCGTCCCCACTCCCTGACCGCAGAGGAGGCTTGCGGCCGGCTGTGACAAATGTGATAAATTCTCCCCACCACAGCCCAGGACTTCTTCCCGCTGAGGGCCATCGGGAGAGAGGCGGTGCGCTGCCCAGGGCCCAGAGATTAAGTTATCGGGGCCAGCAGCTGCTCCCGCCCGGAGAGATGTGGGGCGAGCGGGGCAGGCGGTCCTGCACTGCCCCCGGTCTGTGCCACGCGTCCCCAGCCTCCGCTGTGGGGCTGCTGGGGTCCGGCCTGCACCGGCGAGGGGGACCCCGGAAACCGCGGGGCCTATGGAAACAAAATCCCGAAAACCTCCATGTGGGACCAAGGACTCAACCAGCACACCAGCGGCCCTGCTGATCCTTCCCAGTGCAGATCACCCCGCTGCCTGCCCGCCCGGAGCTCCTCCAGTGACCCACTCCTGGACTCCTGTGCCAGCACCACGATCCCAGGGCCACTCCAGTGTCCCCAGTACAGGATCTCAGCGCCAAAGCACTATCCCCACTGCTCCCAGTGCCAGACCGCCGTTCCCAGAGGCACACCAGCATCCCCCGTGCAGGCGCCGAAACACGGCCCCGTTACCACACCAGGAAGAAAGGCAGGCCTGCCCGGTCCCGTTACTCACAGGAGCCGCTCGCCACCCTCCATGCTCCTGAGCTGCTCCCCGACCCCTCCGTTGCCTCACGACGCGGCGCGGTTCGCCCCGTCCCGCCCCCGTCCCGCCCCCGTCCCGCCCCGTCGGCGCTGCCATCTCGACGTAGTCCCGCCTCTCTCCCGCCGCCATCTTTCCCCGCCCACCGCCCGGCTTCCCGTCCCTCCGTGCGCTGCCATCTTGCCCCGCTCCTTGCTCCTCTGTACGTTGCACGGGGGCCGCCATCTTGCTCTACGTCCGCCCCGCCGGGCGCCGCCATCTTGCCTGTCGGCAGGCGGGGTTCGCCGTAAACCGGAGCGGAGCCGGTGGCCGGAGCGCGATGAGGGCGGGCGGGGAAGCGCCGCACCAGGTGCTGGGCCGGCTGCGGTTCCTGCTGCAGTGCAGCGAGTGCTTCCGCCGCGCCCGGGCGCTGCCCGCCGCGCTCTGCTACGTGCCGCGGGAGGTGCAGTACAAGATCTGCAAGGACCCCGCGGCCGCCGCGGCCGCCGCCGCCCGCAGCCTGCTCAGCGTGTGGGACAGCCCGGGGCCGGCGCGGGGCGGCAAGCGGGCGGCGAGGGCCACCATCGAGGTGCGGAAGGGCGGCTGCCTGCGCGCCACCGGCGAGGAGTACTGCAACAGCGCCGGGCTCTGGGTCAAGCTCAGCAAGGTAACGCGGGTGCGGCGGCCCGCGAAGGGCCCGGCCCGGCCGCGCCTGACCGCCGGCTGTCCCCACAGGAGCAGCTGGAGGAGTACCGGAGCGGCTGCGATCTGGAGGAGGGATGGGTGCTGGTGTGCAAACATGCCGATGGCGGGGACCGGCTGGTGCCCGTGGAGTCCACGGAGCGGATCCAGCGGCAGCAGCAGCTGTTCGGGGTGGATTACAAGCCTGTCATCAGGTGCGGGGCCGCCGCGGTGTCCCGCTGGGTCCCCGGGAGCGCGGAGCTGCTCACCTCGGTGCGGCCTCGGGATGCCTCCCCACGGTCCCTCCTGACTTGGGCTAGGGAACCCCCGGCCTGCTTGGACAGGTTTCATGGAAGTGAGGCAAGAGGGATGCCGGATGTGGAGTGAATTGGGTTTGACTCGGGCACTGTGCTTGTCGCACGCCCGGCGGGGTGTGGAAGGAGTAGACATGGTTGGAAAGGAATGGGCAACAGATGATGCTGGAGGTGATGAAGCATGGAGCACGGTGGGCTTTAAACCCAAATCTTCCCCTTGCAACTACTCCTCAATCACCAACTTCTTGTTCCTCCTGGGGTGTTCTCACTCCACTTCTCTGTGTTTCAGATGGGAGCAGGTGGTGGATCTGACATATTCCCTGCGCCTCGGAGCAAAGCCCAGGGCCATGGAGCAGGATGAGGCTGCAGTCGAGAAGCTTCGGTATGAACTGTTTCCTGGCTTCTGCTGTGGTGGGGGACAAGCTCCAGTCTCTTGTGACTGCCCAGACAGCCGTCTCCTGCAGACCTGGGGGAGAGGGGGGAAGACAGGCAGCTCTGCACAGCACAGTCTTGTCCTAGATATGCCTGCAAAAAGCAGGAAACTGAGTAAGGCGAGCAGGATGTGAACCTTCCTTTTTTGACCCATTAGCCTGGCTGCCTCTGGCTCTCCAGACCCAGTAATCACTTTTCCCTGCTAGGTTTGTGCCCCCAACATGGACTTACGAATGTGATGAGGACTTGGTGCATTTCCTGTATGACCACATTGGGAAGGAGGATGAGAACTTGGGCAGTGTTAAGCAGTACGTGGACAGCATTGATGTCTCGTCCTACACGGTGGGTTAAAGGGACAAGGCTACATCTGACCCACTGTGCCATGGGGCTGGGGAGCATGGATAGTGCTTGCTGTTCTGCTCTGGCCTGGACTGCACTCTGCTTGAGGATGTGGGAGTAAAACCTGGGGAGTATCATGCAGCATGTTGTATGATGTGGCCCCTGGAGGGATGGTGGTTTGAGAAGCCAGTGCTAATATTACCTGCAAAGCTGATGTCTGTGGGGGGTTTGATGCTCTGTGTGTGACCTCAGAGCACCTTGGAGGGTCAACCCCAGTGTCCTGTGTGCTCTGCACTCCTGGTGTCTACCCACAGCAAAGGGAACAGGCCAATGTGATACCCTGTGACACTAAGATTCATGATGAAAGTAACCACTAAAGAGAAGTTAATCCTACACTCATCTGATTTTCCTTCCATTCATTTGCCCTCTTCCAGGAGGATTTCAATGTGTCATGCCTGACCGACAGCCATGCCGACACATACTGGGAGAGTGATGGGTCCCAGGGCCAGCACTGGGTGCGGCTCAACATGAAGAAAGGCACCATTGTCAAGTGAGTCATCTCTGTCTGCTCTACATGCTGGCTAGTGACTGGGACAAGCTTTGCCACTCCCTCTGCCTGAGTGTCATGGCCCAAATTTGCCCTTCGCTCCCCCTGCCCCTCAGTGCTCTGAGCTTGAAGTGGTTTTAGATTTGTCACAGGTACCTGGGAATCACAGCTTGGTAACAACATGACCAAGTGATGAGATGGATGTTCAGATGCAATTGCCTTCTCCTTAATGTCCTGCTTCCTTTTGCAGGAAGCTGCTGCTGACAGTGGATACCACTGATGAGAACTTCATGCCCAAGCGGGTTGCTGTGTATGGGGGTGAGGGGGACAATCTGAAGAAACTGAATGACGTCGGCATTGATGAGTGAGTGGGTGGAAGTGCACAGGGTGTCATGGCTCTTGCAGGGGCCCAAGCTGCTGAACAGTGGCCTTAAGAAGTCATGCAGTACAAGCCAGGCTCGCTGGGATTTGGGTTCACTCTGCCTACAATAGCATGGTACAGTCATCAGGGCTCTCCTCATCCGATTGTGGGACACATCAGAATCATGGTACCTGGACCTGAGTCACCGGCAGGTTCAGGCATTCAGCTGTAATTGTAAGCAAGAATTGAGTTCTTGCCATAGGCTCCCATTTCAAACTGTCTTCCCTTACAAGTGTCCTAGTGGATTTTGGCAGGATAAGTGAGGTAACATCCCTTTAATCCTCATCTGTTCTGTGTTTGCAGGAGTTATATTGGGGATGTGTGCATCCTTGAGGACATGACAACACACCTACCTGTCATAGAGATCCGGATTGTGGAGTGCAGAGGTAGGGCTGGCTGTTGTGGCCACATCCATAATGCATGTGTAAAATACTGTACATCAAGAATTTGTTCTGTGACTTGTACTTCTTCTCCCTGTGGGCTGTTTTAGATGAGATTCAAAAGAGCCATGGGAAACTCCTTGGAGATCTGAAGTTTTGCAAGTTCTCAGCTTTCAGCCTATCTTTCTCTGCCTCCAATTATTTAATTATTTTTCTCCTGTAAATGCCCTGCTTCTTCTTCACAGAGGTATTTGAAGCTCTCAGTGCCCAGCACCAGAGCTGGTGGAGCTGGTACTTTCCTACTGTTTTTGCTTATAGACCTCCTACACTTCATTTAAGGCTTGCTTTCTTGTGATCTTGGCATATGATCCATGGTCTTCCTTGGCAGATGATGGGATTGATGTTCGTATCCGAGGCATCAAAATCAAATCCTCTCGACAGAGGGACCTGGGGCTCAGTGCTGACATGTTCCAGTTGCCCAATTTGGTGCGTTACCCTCGCCTAGAAGGGACTGACCCTGACCTGCTGTACCGACGTGCTGTGCTCATTCAAAGGTACTGTGTGGAGGGGAGCAGACAGGTGCCACTGCCTGCAGGAATTGATGCCATCTCCAACATGTACATGGCTAGAAGCTGTAAAACTATGATACTCCTCTTGAGACAGATGTTCTGGACACTGGAGAAAATAGCACTCATGTGGGAACAAAGTGGGCTCTCTGGAATGGCTCCCTTATACTTTCTGAGGAGTCCTGTAGCTCAAGTTTAGTGTCTTGTGTGTCACGAGCACAACATATCTGTGCAGTGTCGTTGGCAGGTACATGCAGAGTCACTTGTAAGGAATGCAAAATCCATGCAGTGTCCAGGGAGTGGGAATTTATTACCAAAAGCTCCATTATGTAAAAAACTATGCTGGGTTTGGTTTGGATCAGTTATTTTTCTGCTTGTGTTCAGGAGTGTATGGTCTGGAACAGACTTGTATAAATCCCCATCACTTCTTGTTTCAATACCTTCTTCTTTGGGATTTAGGTTCATCAAGCTCCTGGACAGTGTCCTGCATCACTTGGTGCCAGCCTGGGACCACACTGTTGGCACGTTCAGCAAACTCAAGGTGAGCAGTTTGCTCTGGTTCTTGTTGGGTCCTTAGTCTGGTAGGGTGATGGTGCTCGTGCTGTGGCAAGGGAGGCAGCCAGGGCATGTTGCCTTTAAAGCAGCTGGAGAGAAATACTTTCCTGAGCTCAAGTCACTAACACTGTGAAAGGTGATATTGTTTATTTTCCTGCTAAACTGCTGATGTAGAAGCATGTAGCTGTGGGCTAACAAGTGGACTCAAACCAGAACATTTCACCCTCAAAGGGACTTGGATCATAGCTGCACTGGGCATGCAAGTTGGATCCACATCCCCTCCAAGATCTTAGCCCAGGACGCTCTGTTCCTGCGCTGCCTGCCAGCAGCTTTGAGCTGGCTTGTCCAAACATTAAGGCATTTACCAGTAACATTCTTCCTGGCTTTAATAAGCTTTTGCTTTTCATCCTTTACATAGTGCTGAGTTCATCCCTCCAGCTGTCTGTTTTCCTTATATCGTCTCCAAGAATATATACGCTGGACATTACCAGGATAGCCCTATTCTGTGTATTTCCAGGCCTAATGTCAGAAAGCACTGTAATTCCTGTGCCAGGTCAACACGGACCAAAAGCATTTGAAGATTTTTATTTGTTTAGAGAAGCTGGCTTTGATTATAACTAAAAAGGATAGTTAGACCAATGTTCTGGTGAGAATGAGGGTGAAGGAGACTCTAAGCAACAGTGGAGTGTTAGCATCAGATGACAACTGATGGATTGAGGACTGAGCTTATTACCTCCCTTAAGCCAGTATGCAGAATCTTTCAGAGGCAGAGGGGGAGCAAATACTGTCAATGAGAATGTGTCTGTGTAGGAAGGCCCTGGGAAAGGGAGAAACCTGGAGCTGTGATGGCTTCAATAGAAAGTAGGTGACACGTGCATCCCTGTTGGCAGCACATCAAGCAGTTCTTGCTGCTGTCCAAGAAGCGCACAGCTCTCATTACCCAGTGTCTGAAGGACTCAGAGACCAGCAAGCCCAACTTCATGCCAAGGCTCTACATTAACCGACGCCTGGCCATGGAGCACCGGGACAACCCTGCCTTGGACCCCAGCTGCAAGAACGCTGTCTTCACCCAGGTACTGTCCCTGCTGCTCTGGGGAGAGTGGGGAATCCCAAAATCAAAATGATCTGCATTAAGATGAGTGGAAAAGAGAGCTTGGAGCTGGAGACAGACTTCAAGGCTTCTTCACGTGCCTGACAGGCTCTATAATTACAATCTGCTGATGGTCCCATAAGGAATAACATCTAGGAGCGATTTAGGACCTCTGAGTTGAAATCTGTACTCTATCCTGGCTGCTCTCTGTGGCATGTTGTTAGTGGAGAGTGTAACAATCCTCTTGCACTAAAAATGTAGCAAAGAATTCTTGTGTGACAGTATTCAAGTAGCTGCATAGTGTTCTGTGTCATGGTTTTACAGCAATGCTGATCTTCCTGTGTGCATTCTCTCCCAACCTCCAACAGATCTGGGGCTCTGTGCATGCACAAACACCCCAAACTGCTGTGAGACTTGATGTGTTTGATGTACCTGCCTTCATGTGGCACCAGTTCCCCTGGGAAGGGGATACCAGCCTTGATTGTCTCTGCTTGTTGCAGGTATATGAAGGCCTGAAACCCTCAGACAAGTTTGAAAAGCCTCTAGATTATAGGTAAGCAGTGTCTTGGGAAGGGAAGGCACCATGCAGTGCTGGGAGCTGTGTCCTGTTACAGCGGGGTGTTTGGGAAGCCCATGTCCTGTACTCTGGAGAGGGTTTGTTGGGACCTGTTCCCCAAGGTGTCACCTCCGTACTGAGGATGCAGCTGTCTCTGGAGATAAAGATCTTGTCTTGTCCTAAACTCAGACTGCTCCACCCTAGTCTCTGATGTCTCTGCTGTGCCTGTCCCAGCACCTCCTTGGCTTTGAGCAGCACCTCAGGTGATGCCTGGTTCTCCACAGGTGGCCGTTGCGTTATGACCAGTGGTGGGAGTGCAAATTTATTGCAGAGGGCATCATCGACCAAGGTAGGGGCTGCAGGAGGTCGGAGCTCCTCTGGAGCAATTGGGAGCTGATGAGGTGACTGTTGCTGTAGGTGCTTTTGTTTGGTTCCAGTGTTAATTTCCGTGGAGGAGAGAGGGAAGGCAGGTTGCCTTGTCCTGCCACCTCTGGCTGTTTGCTGGGAGGGGGACCAAACTGGACCAAACTTCCATTAATCATTAACAGCAGCCTTATGAAACCAGTGATCCTTCTGGCTGTTCTCCACAGGCGAGGCAGGGATGTTATTTCTCTTGTCTTACTTTCTCTAGTGCCATAAGGTTCTAAGAGGAGCCTTCTGCTCAACTGAGGGCCAGGTTGGACCAGAAATCCTCACCTTTGCTCCGTAACTCTGAGGATCAGCACATGGGGAGTTCACATCACTAAGAATGCCCTTCTTTTGGGGTTGCAGGTGGTGGTTTTCGGGACAGCCTAGCAGACATGTCAGAGGAGCTGTGCCCCAGCTCAGCAGACACCCCTGTGCCTCTGCCCTTCTTCGTGCGCACATCCAACCAGGTGCTGTGCATCGGGATGTTTAGGGCAAGCCCTTCCATGCCTGGCAATGTAGCACTGTCCCTGTCCCCTTGCATGCCAGGGACATACCTACTTTAAGCTTTTCTTTATGAGGGGTTGGGTAGTTTGCTTTGTGGCATTTCATTTTAGAATATGCTGGCAAGTGCCTGGATACCAGTCTGTCACTGGGAATATTGCCAAAGGGGATGGGGGGTTTAGTCTGCTTCTGCTGTGAAAAGTGCCCAGAGGCCTGGCAGGAGTAGTTTGTGGTGTTTCATGCTGTGCTGAAATTATGATGTGGAGTTTTGCCTCTCAATCTTACAGGGTAATGGCACTGGAGAAGCTAGGGACATGTATGTCCCCAACCCCTCTTGTAAAGACTTCCCAAAGTACGAGTGGATTGGGCAGATCATGGGAGCAGCTCTGAGGGGCAAGGAGTTTCTGGTAAGTTTTCAACCCCATCCCTCTAAGAAGATTTTTTTTTTATAGCCCTCTCCTGCAGCCTAACAGGATCATGGAAAGGCTCTGTGGTCACATACTGGGAAAGAGGTTTTTGGGCCCAAGCAGTTTGGAGAACTCACAGCCTAAGATTTGGGGAATGATGCTGAGAGCTTGGGAGATAGTATTTGCTCTCTACTCAACTATGATGAGTTCTGCATGTAGAGGGGGAAGTAGGGAAGCCTCTTTCTGTCTGTATTGTTGAGTCCTATCTTTCTCTTTGGGGAGGTCTTATTTTGACACAGACTCAATAAAATCTCTTTTCTTCTTCAGGTCCTGGCTCTTCCTGGCTTTGTATGGAAACAATTAACAGGGGAGGAGGTCAGCTGGAGTAAAGACTTCCCTGCTGTGGATTCTGTGTTGGTGAGAGGGACTGGGAGGCTGTGCCTATCCTATTCCTTGTGACACTCAGCAAGGTGCTGATCTGTGTCCCTGTCCTCATGTACTTGCTTCCTCCTGTGATATGTCAAATAAACACAACAAAGGGTAGCTTTTAGCTGTAAGCACCAAATGCTCTTATAGAGATGCAGCCATGCTGACTGCTGTTTCAAGCATGCAATAGCCCAGCATCTGCTAAACAGCTTTAGGGCAGCATATCCCATGTTGTGTCACTGTCACTTGTCTGGAAAGCGAGAAGATGAGAACTTGGGCACATCACTGCTCCCTGGTCATCTCTCTAACATGCACTTACTTGGTGCCTGGACAGGTGAAGCTCCTGGAGGTGATGGAAGTCATGGATAAAGACACCTTTGAGTTCAAATTTGGGAATGAGCTGACCTACACAACGGTGCTGAGTGACCAGTGCATGGTGGAGCTGATCCCCAATGGCAGCAACACTGCTGTGCGCTACGAGGACCGCAAGGAGTTCATCCGCCTGGTGCAAAAGGCTCGGCTGGAGGAGAGCAAGGAGCAGGTGACACTGTCCCACCCTGTGGCTGGTCATTGCCTCGCAGAGACCTGCCCCCCAGCCTGTTTCTGGTAAAATGCACCGTGGTTAGTGTCCCTGTGCTCATTAGGGCAATGGTATCCAACCCTTTCAGTGGGGTCCTGGAGCCTATGGAGCTGCTGAGAAGCAAAATGGCTTCTAGTAGCACAAGTGATAGGGGATTTTATTCCCAGCTCAGACACAGGCTTTCTGAATGAACAGGGTTGCATTCCTTGTTCTGTCCTGTTCCTTGAAGCTACTTGGAGCACGTGCTGAGCAGTCACATGGCTTGAATCCAGTAGAGTCCGTAGGCTCAACCATGAGTCAGGGAAATGGGCAAGACATGCTGCTTACCTGTCTTGTCTCCATTTCAGATCATGGCCATGCAGGCTGGGCTGCTGAAGGTGGTGCCCCAAGCTGTTCTTGACCTCCTTACATGGCAGGAGCTGGAAAAAAAGGTCTGTGGAGACCCTGAAGTCACAGTGGATGCCCTGAAGAAGCTCAGTAAGTGAAGGGCTTTGCTGAAAACTCTTCCTGAAAGCAAGACTGTCTTCTGTCTGTGCTAGCACAAGAAGTGTGGGAGGCCAGTATTAGCCTTTCTTACATTGAGAATACAGTCCTGTGTCCTTCTTGCCTTTAGCTGGGTGCTCATGGTGACAGGAGTGTCCTTTGACTCCATCCTGGGCTTCATGGTAGAGGCTGGGGCATCCCTAGGCTGCCAGTACCTGAGCCCCTGTGAAGCTGAAATGTGGATCTGGCTGTGCTTCCTGGGGTTGCTCCTTGGGTCTATGTGGTCACACCCTGCAGGCAACCACTGCCAAAGAGGGAGGAGTTCAGATCTTTATTAAACTTTTTTTCTGTATCCTTTGTGACAGCCCGGTTTGAGGACTTTGAGCCACAGGATACCCGTGTTCAGTACTTCTGGGAAGCACTCAATAACTTCACTAATGGTGAGCAATTTGCTTTGTCCATGCATACCTCATGCCATGACAGCTCCTGCCTGCTGGCTGGGAGCTGGAGGGAAGCCACTCAAGGAAAGCAAGCAGCTAGGCTGAAGGGACTGCTTGCTAGTGCTGGGGGTACCTAGAAGCAGCTGTACTGCATCTCACATCCCTCTAGGGTTTCCTGATGTCTGGTTTTCCTTCACAGAGGATCGCAGCCGCTTCCTCAGATTTGTCACTGGCAGAAGTCGCCTTCCAGCACGGATCTACATCTATCCAGACAAGATGGGGTAAGTCCATTCTTCTGTAGGAAGGCTGACAGATCCCACACCAAAGGAGTGGGTTGTCTGGGCTGTCTGCCTCTCTGGCCTGCTGGTTCTAACCAGTTTGTCACCTTCTCCCCAGCTCAGAGACAACAGATGCTTTGCCAGAGTCATCCACCTGCTCCAGCACTCTCTTCTTGCCGAACTATGCCACGTAAGTTTTGGTGCTTCCCTGTGTCTGGAGGACTGTGTGTGGTCTCTCTTAACCTTGGTGCTGACCCATTGGGCTCATCACTTTGCCACACTCATATCCCCTGCCTGTCCCACGTGGCTGCTGAGTTTCTCTGTGTGAGCCCCTGCTGAAGCATATACTCCATTTCAGAAAACATCTTGTCCTCTCAACTGGTGAATGCAGCAATGGCAGCTTCTCCTTACCTTTTGTTTTTTTTCCTTCCTGCCATCCCTAGAGCCAAGGTGTGTGAAGAGAAGTTGCGCTATGCTGCCTATAACTGCGTGGCCATTGACACAGATATGAGTCCGTGGGAAGAGTGATGTTGCAGCCTGACCAAGCAGCATGGATGATTGTTCAAGGAAACCATGCAGTGGGAAGCATTCCCTTGTCCCCACGGGATGTGTATATATAATAAATATATGGGTGTGAATCCTGGCTCCCAGCAGTTGACATGAACGGTTGGGTCTTCAACAGGGTGGGAGCTAGCTTGGATTGTAAATGTGATTGCCATGATGGAACCCTGGCTGAGCCCTTATGCATCAGAAAGGTCTGGTAGGCTTTTGTAATGAGTTTCTTCTCCACATCCTCTTGTAGCTCCACAATGCACACTCCTTCCAGGCTGCACTTTACTCAAAAAAAAGTGAGGTAAGGAGACAAAGCTGCACAGCAGCTTACAGCACAGGACAGAGAGCTGTGAGCTGCTGCTGAGCCTATGGGATGGCCAAGACGCGCCGTGTGTGCTGACCATGCTCTGTTCCTGCTCTCACATGAGAGAATTCATCTAGGATTAGATCATTCATCTAGGATTAAGAAGAATGGGGCAGTCTGATGGCAAGTGCTGCAGGGGTGCCTTTGGCCACCAGGTGTCATAGCAGACCTGCACAGCAGGACTGTGGGTGATTCCAAAGGGACTCCCATGCTTTTACATCACACAAAATCTGAGTACCTGTTGTTCCTGGCACCTCTTGCACAGCAGCAACTGCTGGGGAAGCTGCTTCCTCACAGTGATTGGGAACTGTCTGCTTCCCTTTTGTTCTTTTATTTCTGCATCCAGCATGCTGGTGGCCTGGCAGCTGTTCTCCCAGGCTCTTTGAGCCTAGTTTACCCTGAATGGCAGTATTACAACTAATCTATTCTAGTTCTCATGGAGATCTGCCATCAGGGCCAAGTTCATCTTCCTGATTGCAGAGGTTAAAGCAGAAGCAGGCATAGCATGCTTCCCCCCGCTCCAGGGGAAAGGACATGGAGGTTTCAGGTAAATAGGAAAAGCATTTGCATTAAGGTAGTGTAGAAACCAGACACCAAGAGTTGGAGCTCCTTGAGCAGATGAACATTTGCTCTGTGAGTGAGGAGTGGGCAACTTCAAAACTATTTGGAAGTCTTTGTGGATCTTCCCAGTTCAGGGCAAGGCTGGTCACTGCCTAGCACTGGGAGCTGCTTGATATTAGTCTACATTTATACCTCCAGCTCGATCTTCAGCCTGTGTGGTCTGTTGGACCTCCACTGCTGTGAGTCAGAGTCATTGGGGTCGCACTGGAGTGGGGCTGATGCTGTGAGTTAAGATTTATTCTGTCTTAATGTTTCATTGCTTTTTATCCTCTGTTGAAGGACTCTGTTATCCAGAAATCACTTCAAATTGTAAACAAAGTCCTTCCCTTGAAACATGTATTCCTAGATCTGTTGAGGACGGTTGTTGCTAAAAGGGATGCAAACCAGAAAGGAGCATATGCTGCCATCTCCTGCATCATGGTGAGTGGAGAGAGCACAGGGTGAATTAGGGAAGCTGTTTATGGCAGCCCTTGCCTGCAGCAGGGCCTTCCATGCTCAGCTGGGTGGGTGTGAAGTCCTGTCTGCTGGAGGAGGTCTTCTGTAAATCCTAGAGCTGTCTCAGAATTGATCTCTGTGGCTTTGTGGCTGATTTCAACCACCAGTGGGATCAAGAGCGGAACCAGTGCAATAATTTTCCGTGCTGGTGGCTGAGTCACTTCCTAGGGTGTCTTAAATGGGCATGAGTAAGCTGGTGAAAGGACTTTGATCTGCTGGCTTGCCCTCAGGAGTGTTGAGGAAGGAGCCTGCAGCAGCGAGCTGGGATTTGAAGTAAGTCATCTGAAAAGGGACTGACATTGGGATGGAATTGATACTGCTTTTTCCAACCTTGTCCTCTTACCTCTACTGGACATCAGCAGGAGGACACATTTACTGAGTAGAATTAGAAGCAGCAATAAAATAGACTCATCTCTTTATTGCTGGGCAAGGGTTGGTTGTTAAGTAGTTCAGGGTGGATGGATAAGATGGCCCTAGTGTTTGGTGGAGGGTGAGCTGATGTCACCATTGGAATGGGCAGGTTAGGAGCCAGCTTGGGCTGATCAGTTGTGGGAGAGCAAGCACCTCTGTCTCCCCTGCCCTTGGAAGCAACTGTAGCTGAAGGAGGGTAACTGAGGTAAATACAGAGCTATACCCACAACACTTCAGGTTTCTCACTGAGATGTGTTTAGACAGCTCTATTCCCTCTCATTACCATGTACACAGCCCCAGCCTTCCATGATGAGGAGAGAGCTGCTGTGCAAGGCGATGCTGAGAGCAGAACCTGGCTGAAGTGGTGGGATCCTTCCCTAGAAGCATTGTGGCACCTCTGTCTTTGGAGATGCTCAAGACTTCTTGTACAGCCCTGGACAGTGTGATCAACCTTCCAGTCTCATTGTGCTGGGTTTAGATCTAGGCCCTCCCTAACCCGAAGCACTTGATGAACTATGGAGTTATTAACTAGTTTTTTCTCATGTTTCCTGTATTTCTCTACTGTCCCTTCCAGTAAGGTCTTTTAGCATCTGAGACCTCTTATTCCTTGCCACTGAGTGCTGCCCAAGGGCCTGCTGGAACTCTGGGGAAAGGATCTAGCTGACCGGGATTTCTGTTTAAAAGATACTTGAAGTAACAGGACCCTGGTCCTAGCAGAAAGGGAATCACCCAGGATGGTCTGGATTTAACTCCTACAAGCATACTGAGAAAAACATTTTTTTACCATATAAGCCATTGTTTTACTGTCTATTTTGTGTTATCACTGTATGCATGTTGGAGAATTGCAGCAGTTGCTGCTGTGGTGGTGTACTGAGGTGGAGAGACCTGTGAAAGCCCCTCTAGTAGGGGGAGGAGCCGATGGCAGCAGTGAGATTGTTTGGTGTGTGGTCAGAGGGTTTGGAAAAACATGGCTGCTGTGGAATGATGCCAAGATAACCCACTGATTGTACTCAGTGTGTTCAGTTTGTTGTGCAAAGGTAAACTGGGAGCTGGGAGTGGCCTGGATGTCCTCTGCGTGGTCCTCTCTGCAGCATTTTAAAGCCAATCACAAACTGAACACCTGCTGTGACAGCCCAGCGAATTGTGGAAAAGGTCAGCCTGGCTCAACTCTGGCCAATCTCAGGGGCCCAAAATAGGTGTTAGGTCAGTGCTGGGTCACATTTCTTCTCTGATCTCTAAAGCTGTGGGTAGGAACTGTCTCCTGCCATGTTTGACAAGGCACAAATCAAGTGCCCCTGCCCTGGAGTCCTGCTGCATGTGGCCTGGGGTAAGAGAGTCCCAAGTATCAGGAATCAGCGGCTTTGTGTCCTCGATCCAACAACCAGTCTCAAATCACTGGAGATCAATTTTCAAGCTAGTGTCATCCTAAGGAAGGTGCTGCTGTCTCTGTGCTGCTGAGGAGCATCTCCATGGGCCAGAGCTGCAGCTCTACAGGGTGGATAGGAGTGAGTGATGGGAAGGACTGATGTCATCATGGCTCCATGTAACCACTTGGTCTCTCCTGCCTTCAGCTTGCTGGATTGTCATAGAATAGTTTCAGGGATTAACAGCGCACATGTAGTCTAGCTGTTCTTGTTATGCTACGAATACTCTGGAGTATGACAAACTCCAATAGTTTGACAGGTTCTGTCTGTCCCTACCTCATGTAGTATCTAAAATAAAATAACTAACTGCTCCTGGCCTTCCTGATGATTTCTCAGGTCTGGCTGAGGCTCCTGTGTCCTTCTGTTGGGTTAAATAGTGGATGTGACACTTGGGGACATGGTTTAGTCATAAACATGGCAGTGCTGGGTTAACAGTTGGATTCTATAAACCTAGAGGTCTTTTCCAGCCCAAATGATTCCGTGATTCTAAGCAGCAATGAAGACTGGTGGTGTGAGAGTCAGCTGGAGGTGAAGCAGAAATTGGCCCTGCAATGTCTTGCACACAAAGTAGTGTCACAGAGGTAACTCAAGAGTATTAATTGGCTTAACCCTTTGCAGCAGCTCTGCAAACCAGTGGTTCAGGGTGACAGGCCCAGGTGGGCCCAGGACCTTCCTGGCTGTGGTTACTGCACATAAGAGCAAGGCCCTTGGCCATTGCTGCAGTGAGGTACAGTCACACCTGTTCAATAGATAACGCTGCAGGGATGATCAGCTATTGGATCTCTCTGCACTGTGCCTTTGCAGGCAAGGATGGAGCTGGACTCTGACCTGCCAGGAGAGCAGGCAGGCACCAGGGGTACCTTTGAACTCTGCCAGCCTGCTTGTTTCATGGTCCTTCAACTCAGCCCTTTGTGCCCAACCTGAAGAAATTAAGGTAGCATGGGGTGGAGCTGAGTTGCTCTCTGCCACCGCCTTGCTGTGGTATGCGACGAGCAGATGTGACATGAGGTGGCACACTGAGAGTGTTGTGTGGGGGAGGGGGTTGGGTGCTTCTGGGTGTAATGACCTCACTCCTGCTGCCAGGATGCCTCTGCTGCCTGGGATAAAGCTATTCTGAGCAGGGAAGCCTGTCCTCCCCAGCAAGTGCTTGGAGCACCTCCACCTGCTGCAGGCCTGCCCAGGGCAGGGATGTAACAGCCAGAAGCTGGCACTTCCATACCAGAATTCCCACTAAACTCTCTTCCTTATTCAAGCTGGAGATGTAACTCTGTGCCCAGATGCCACAGGACTCCTCTGCTTGTAGGAATGCAGGCAATGACAGAGATGTTGGAGGCCGGGAGAGAGCAGAGTCCTAAGCCAGGGCAAGGGGATGCCTGTGACCCGGGTCAGCTCCTGCCGGATACTGAAGTGGCGTAACAGTCACATCTTGGCAAAGGGAGCCCGGAACTGGAGACCGGAGCGCCTGCTGCCCGAAAGTGATGAAGAAGCGCTGGGGCGTGCCCGGCGTGGAGGCGGCAGCTGGGAAGTGAGAGCTGCCCGAGGCGGGGCGGCCCCGGAGGGAGGCGGGCACGGCCCTGCCGGAGGCGCCCCGGCCCGGCGGGCACTCCTGGGCGGGCTCGGTCGGGGCACGGTCGGGACCGCCCGGGGCGCAGCGCAGCGGCGCGGAGCCGGTGGCCGGAGCGCGATGAGGGCGGGCGGGGAAGCGCCGCACCAGGTGCTGGGCCGGCTGCGGTTCCTGCTGCAGTGCAGCGAGTGCTTCCGCCGCGCCCGGGCGCTGCCCGCCGCGCTCTGCTACGTGCCGCGGGAGGTGCAGTACAAGATCTGCAAGGACCCCGCGGCCGCCGCCGCCCGCAGCCTGCTCAGCGTGTGGGACAGCCCGGGGCCGGCGCGGGGCGGCAAGCGGGCGGCGAGGGCCACCATCGAGGTGGAGAAGGGCGGCTGCCTGCGCGCCACCGGCGAGGAGTACTGCAACAGCGCCGGGCTCTGGGTCAAGCTCAGCAAGGTAACGCGGGTGCGGCACCGGGAACCCCCCGGGCGTGCCGCGTCCCGACGGCCGTGACAGGACGGGATGTGCCTTCAGGAGCAGCTGGAGGAGCACACGAGCACCCGTGGCTTAGCGGAGGGCTGGGTCCTGGCGCAGAGGTTCGGAGAGGGAGGAGATAAATTGGTCCCGGTTGACTCCGTGCAGAGGATCCAGTGTCAGCACCAAACGCTGGGGGTTGATTACAGACCTTCTGTCAGGTATGGCCCGGGCGGGAACTGGGCACTGGAGACGCGTGTGACCCGCCCCCACACAACCATCCCAAATCCCTTGGGCACGCCCAGCACAGCCCTCTCACTCCCTCCAGCGCAGGTGGGACCCATCCCCGCCTAGCATCGGTGGGCAGATGCGTACTCCCTCGTAGATTAATCCTGTTTGCTTGTGGTAGCGCCTGCACAGAATAAAAATGATGCCAAGGGCATTCTGAGTCATTTGAATTTGGGCTGAGCGATGTCACAGAGGTAGTGCAGTGATCAGAGAGCTCAAATTTTATTTTCATTATGTAAGGTCATGTGCAGGGTGGGATTCCCCTGCTCTATTCCAGCCTGTACCCGGGTGCAGAGACACTCATCTTTTCCACAGCTATTCCTGGGTGTCACCCCCAATACCCCACTGCTGCTGACTACACTTCAGGTTAAGGCAGTAATGGACGCTCTGGGCACTGACACATCTTTTCCATTGTGTGACTCTTCTGCCCCTGTTGCTCCAGCTGGGAACAAGTGGTGGACCTGACGTACTCCATACGCCTTGGAGAGATGCCCAGGCTCATAGAGCAGGATGAGGCTGCTGTGCAGAAGTTTCGGTATGAGTGCATTTTCTAGAGCAGGACTGCAGCATCCTGAGGGGCTGCTGGCCAGAGCCATGCCTGCATGGCCAAGACTAGCTTCAGGGTCTGGAGGGGGGAGGATGAGTGCCATGAGATGCCTTTTACATTAGTACCTTAGCACTGCTCAAGTGAAGATGGCCTTTGTCCCACAGACCATTGGAGTGACTGTATACTGCTATTCCCACTGGGCTGGAGTGGCCATTAATACCTGGTGTGCTGGTGATGAGATACAGCCATGCCATCTGTCTGCTGCAGGGACAATGACACCGTGTCAGTTTGGTGACCATGAGACACTGCAGCCAGTCTCAGTGAGGGCTCCTGCACACTGCTGGTGCGCAGGTTTGGGGTGCAGCCTGGCCTCTTCATCTTGTTAATACAAAGACTCCCTGCAGGTTCGTGCCCCCAGGCTGGACCTATGAGCATGACATGGAGCTGGGGCGCTTCCTGTACGATCACAGCGAGAGGAGGCTGCAGTGCGTGGACCGCACCAAGGAACACATCAACAGCATCGAGGTCTCCTCACACATGGTGTGTAGTGGGGCTCTTCTGCAGCCTAAAAGCAGCATAAGACACATGAGCATCACCACAGATGTGGGGTGGAGTGGCCAGCTGTGGCTGTCCCCTCTGCGAGGGGCAGGGGATGGTGGGGGCTTTTGCTGCTCTAGCAAAGCTGTTGGGAGTTGGGTGTTGGGAGCAAAATTCCATTGTGTCTCTGGGGCACTAGGGGTCCACAGCTATGCCCAGTTTGCTATGTCAGGGAGCCACCATCCACCCACAGCCTAACATACCAAGGGGCTGGCCTGTTCCTGACCTCCTTTGGATCCACAAAACACACCTCAGAAGAGGCCATGGTGTGTCCAAGGATGCTCATCTCCATCCCTCTGCTCACTGCACTCTTGCAGGAGGATTGTGATGCAGCCCATCTGACAGACAACCTGAGCTACACCTTCTGGGAGAGCAACGGGCCCCCGGGGCAGCACTGGGTGCGGCTCAACATGAAGAAAGGCACCATTGTTAAGTGAGACCTCAGGGTGTCCCCTCCATACCAACAGCTGTGCCAGGGAAGGGTGGGGTGCGGGGCAAAGCACCATCTTCCTCTTCAACCCAGCTTTCCTCCAGCTGTAGCTGGGGCTGTGGGGTTGAGGTGGGGACAGCTGCTGTCAGAGGCACCTCAGGAAGACACAGCTTTGCCCCAGGCCTGGGACAGTTCTGGGGGGTATCTCTGGGCCCAGGCACGTCATGAGGGGTGGACAGTGCTGTTCCTTGCTCTTCTCACCCACAGGAAGCTGTGGCTGATGCTGGATGGGCAGTCCAATTGCCAGGTACCCAGGCGAGTGGCTGTGTATGGGGGAACACCAAGCAGGCTGCAGCACCTGAGAACAGTCCTAATTAACGAGTGAGTAATGAGTGAGGAGCAGCCTGTGCCCAGCTTGTGCCAAACTCCTGAGCTGTCTCTGAATCCTGAGCAGATGTTAAAGATGGGGCTGGGCCTGGTTCTGAGTGGCTTGCCAATGACTGTGGCTCTCCAAGGGTTGGAACTCCCTGGGTGTAGGCTACATCTGCTCCCACAAGTGTGGTGGTCCCTTGCTTCCATGTGGCAGTCAAGTGCTTTAATCTCCTCTCCTGCTCCTCACCCATGCTGCGGCAGCTGGCCTGCAGCATGCTTCCTTCTGCCTGGTGACTTTGGTGGTCTTTCTGCCTCTTCCTCCTCACTTCTGGGAACACATACCACTGCTGCCACCTTCCTGAGCATCTCTGCCAAGAAGTCCTGGGGTGCTTCATCTCTCCATCTTCACCCGGGCCCTGAGCACCCTTCTCAAGGCACCCAGGGGCTTACCCAGGAGTGCAAAGGTCTCCTTCGCCTTCCCCCAAAACGTGCCTGTTTGATGTTTCCTGGCTGAGCAGTGAAATCTGTCTCTGAAGAGGCACCCGTGAGAACTGCAGAGGTGTCTTTTGCAGTGGCAGGAGCCAGCGCCTCCCTGCGTCTGAATGCTTGCAGTGTTTTTTCCCCATGGGCTCACAGGACTTTGATGGGACCTTGACAAAGCGTTGAAAATACACTTAGTAAATTGCTCATTTACACAAATCTGTTTATTTCAAAAACACACCACCCTTGCATGACCAACTCTGCTTAAAAGATTGGTTCTGCCCTTGTGAGATGTGCTGGGACCCTCCAAGAACAGTGACGTGCTCTCAGCCATCTTGTCTTTCTGTACTGCTTTGAATTTGTGCTCTTTTCTGGCTTTTTGGATGCGGCTTCCACCTTCTCCAGAACGTCTCTGTGCCTCTGACAGCCTCTTCTCTGCTTGGGCACCTCCTGCCACAGCCCTGGTGAGGTGGGGGGGCTTTTGCATGGGTAGAAGCACATCCTTGGCTGGGGAACCAGAGTGGCCTGTGCCTTGCTGGCCACCTCACCATTGTCTGTGCCTCATGGCTCTGCCATCTCCCTCCGTGCTGTGTGCAGGAACAGCTACCGGAATATCTGCATCCTCCGCGACATGAAAACCCACATGCCCGTGCTGGAGATCCGCTTCCTGGAGTGCCGGGGTGAGCCTGTGCACCCAGACTTTGGCTGCCAGCCCAGCCTGGCCCTAAACCTGCACTAGTCCTGACCCTGCAGCTCTTCCTACCACACTTGCTGCTTTTTGGAATCCACTGGTGGGAAGGTTGAGGAATGACTTTCATATGAGACGCTGCATGAGCTGGCGGCACCTCGCCTCTTGTTGCAGCATCCAAGCCATGCTGGCTGCAGCACATGCAGCATCACTGTTCTTTCTTGGCAGACGAAGGGGACAATGTCCGGCTGCAGGGGATTAAGATCTTGTCCTTCTGCGAGTGGGACCTGGTCCTGAACACCGGCATGTTCCAGCCAGCCCGGCTGGTTCGCTACCCTCTCCTGGACGGCGTGGATGTCGACGTGCTATACCGGCGAGCTGTGCTCATTCAGAGGTTCGGCACAGAGATGCCCCAACTCCTACAGTGATCTCAGTCCCAAAAAGCATCATGCCTTGACCTGCAGGGCAGCCCCAGGCTGGGGTCAGCACTGGCCCCACAGAGACCCTCTGCAGTGATTCAGCTGCAGTGCAGTAGCATGTGCTGGGCTGCCCTTGTTTGTAGCATATTTTGGGGGAAATGAAATAAAGCGCTTGCACAGAGGGTGCTAGGTGGGTGCTCCCTTCGTGTCTGATGTCCCTAGATGGGCTGGAGGGGACCCATGTGCAGGGAGCACAGTGCCCAAGGATTGTGCTGAAACGGCACTCTCCTGCAGCTGCACACTGCTTCTCTCCTGTCTCAAGGTTTGTCCAGCTCTTGGAAAGTGTCCTGTGTTACCTGATCCCCCTCTCTGAGGACAGCATTGGCACCTTCAATGCACTTAGGGTGAGCATGTGCCAAACTTCCCTGGGATGGTGCCAGTATGGGCATCTCCTCACAAGTTCAGGTTTTCTGGGGGCTGTAGTGTTTCCTCCTTATCCAGTGGGTACAGACTAGGTTAAGACTGAGAGCTGCCATGTTTGGCATTGCCCGAGCGATGGAAGAGCATTCTCTGTGACACCAGGGCTGACTTGAGGAGAGGAGAAGACAGCAGGTGGTGGCAGGATCAGATCTCTAACCATCCCTGCTTGTCCCTTGCTAGAGCATGAAGCCATTCCTGCTGCTCACCAAGCAGAGTGAAGCCCTCATTGCCCACTGTCTGCAGTCCTCGGAGAGCTCTGCTCCTCACACCCTGCCAAAGCTCTACATCAACCGGCTCCTGGCCCGGGAGCACCGTGCCAACCCCACACTGGACCCCAGCTGTAGGAACGCCATCTTCACCCAGGTATGGCAACACCATGCCCTGTGCCAGGTACCTGTCACTTCAGCAGGTATCTTGCCCCCATCTCATCCCCTTTCTGCTCTGCTACTCTCCAGCTGTATGAAGGCCTCAGATCTTCCAAGAACAATCAGCCCCTGGACTACAGGTAGGTCTTCAGTGTCATCTTTGTGGGGTGTCACTTCCCCAGAGTAGAGTGCAAGGGGATTCCAGGTGCTGCTGGTATGCTCAAAGAGAGATGTGCATGAGGCTGTTCTTTCCCCACAGGTGGCCTCTGACCTACAGCCAGTGGTGGGAGTGCGATTTTGTCACTGAGGGCATCATTGACAATGGTGAGAGCTCTCCCCGGTGTCTCGTGTTGGGGTGCAGCTCAGTGGGTGTCCATGCTGTTCTAGCTGCTCTGGGAGAGGCAACCCTGCTCTGCAAACATGAGATCGTCCCTGTATCTCCCCTACCCCACCAGTGCTGCTGCTGCCCCAGGGAGGGGGGCATCTTAGCCAGATCCTGTGGTTCAGAGTCTGGCCCTGGTGTGTCAGGCACTAACCATTGTCTTCCTCCGCTGCAGGTGGTGGCTTTCGGGACAGCCTGTCAGATGTCTCAGAGGAACTGTGTCCCAGCTCCAGCGATGTCCCAGTGCCCCTGCCGTTCTTTGTGCGCACCTCCAATCAGGTTTGGCATCCCACTGTCTGCCTGTGCAGGCCAGGGGAGTCAGCCAGCAGAGCCTGGGGTGTTAGCCTTACCCTAATGCTTGCAGAGCTATTGGCTGGGAGAGCTGTACTTGTATCTGGGTTGTGGAGATCTCCTGGAGGGGTGTAAAGGGCTGGAGAGGCAGGTGGAGGGGTGAATGTGGGGGAGAGACCATGCTGGGCTTGTCACCTCTCTTAAGAGTCTCTCCCACAGGTTAACAGCAGCAGTGACACCAGGGACATGTATGTCCCCAACCCCTCATGCAAGGATTTCCCCAAGTATGAATGGATTGGGCAGCTGATGGGAGCAGCCCTGAGGAGCAAGGAGTTTCTGGTGAGCACAGCAGAGCCTTCCTGGCCAGTGAAGGGGCTTGGTAGGGGCCACCTTGTCTTGGGCAGAGGGGCTGCCTATGGGTGAAGGAGAGGCAGAAGGAGAATGCTTGTGTCCACTCCTTTTGGCAGATCCTGTCTTTGCCAGCACTAGTCTGGAAGCAGCTGGCAGGGGAGGAGGTCAGCTGGAGCAAGGACTTTGCCACTGTGGACTCAGATCTGGTGAGCAGGGCCGGGTGCTGGCAGAGCAGTGCCGTACTCTCTCATGGCTGCTCTGGCTCCACTGTGGTGGCTATTGCTCATTTGGATTGCAGGTGAAGCTGCTGGAGGTGCTGGAGAGGGTGGACAGGGAAGGCTTTGAGTTCATGTTTGGCAGAGAGCTGACCTACACGACAGTGCTGAGTGACCAGCGCATGGTGGAGCTGATCCCCAATGGCAGCAACACTGCTGTGCGCTACGAGGACCGCAAGGAGTTCATCTGCCTGGTGCAAAAGGCTCGGCTGGAGGAGAGCAAGGAGCAGGTGACACTGTCCCCCAGGGCTGACGGAGCTGCAAGGGAACCCTGCTCCTGTGGCAAGACATCTTGGTATTTATGGGACTAGTGGTTGCCAAAATGTGCCCCCAGCTTCAGCTGGGTGATTTCTTTATGCATTCCATGCCCAGGGTGTCCATGTGTCCTGGGGATCCCTTTTGGGGTCCTGCGGTTGCTGTCCCCAGAGCCCTAGGTGGCTGCCCACTAGGCAGACCCACCGTGGTGACATGGAGCCCGTCCTGTGTCCCCACAGATTGCAGCCATACGTGCTGGGCTGCTCCGTGTGGTGCCCCAGCCTGTGCTGGACCTGCTCACCTGGCAGCAGATTGAGAAGAGGATCTGCGGGGACCCGGAGATCACAGCTGCTGAACTACTGAAGTTCAGTAAGTCACAGGGCCAGCCCAGAGCTGCTCCTTGCCCTCCACAAGAGCAGGGGATCCCCTTAATAATGCTTGTCCTGCACATGCATCCTGGTCATGGGGTGCCTGAGAGCCTGGGGGAGGATTAGGTAGAGGGTACCTGGATGTTTCAGGTTTAGCAGCAAACCCCACTGGACCCCACTCTGGTCCATCTGGTCCTTAGCTGCTATGGGCAGAGGTGAGTGGCTGCTCTGCAAACTAGGACCTCTGTTTCTCCGCCCACCATGACACAAAGTGCTGGTCCTACTCAGGAGTGCCAGGGGCTCTCATGGGCTCACCGAGAAGCAGAGGGTCTCCTCCTCCTTTCCTTTGCTTTGCTGGGAGTTTCTAATTAGGCCATTGCACATTCTTTGTTGCAGTCAAGTTTGAGGACTTCTTCTCTGCTGATACCCGTATCCAGTATTTCTTGGAGGCACTCAACAACTTCACCAGTGGTGAGTGACCCCAAGCCTTTACCTGCTCTTCACATGCAGTAGGACAGGCTAGGGTATGGGGCACCACTGCCCTGTGCCCCAGGGGTGCTCACCAGGTGCTTCCCTGGGAAGTGACTGGGGTCATCCCACCTGGCCCTTCCTGGGATTCTGAGAGGATCCCTTAGCTTTGCCCCATGCTCATGGGGTGATTTGGCAAGGCAGATCTTGCTGTGATAGCAGTGAGTGAGACAGTCCTGTCCCTGAGACCTGTGCTCTGTCCTTCCCCTCAGAGGATCTCAGCCATTTCCTCAAGTTTGTAACGGGCCGGAGCCGCCTCCCCGTTCAGATCAACGTCTACCCGGAAAGGTCGAAGTGAGTCCATCCTGCCTGGGGTCCTTGTGCCATGCTGGGTTCCCCCATGATGTCAGGTCACTCTGACTCTCCTTTCTCCCAAGCATGGATGCGTTGGACCTGATGCCACAGGCCTGCACGTGCTCCTGCTCCTTCTTCTTGCCCAAGTATTCCTCGTGAGTTGACCTGGGGACAGGGATGGTCCCCAGTCCCTGAGGCTGGTGTTGGGGTTCCCATCAAGACTCCCCAGGCCTTCCCCTGGGGGATGTCCTGGCAGGTGTTGGGAGGGAAGCCTGAGGTTTTCTGTGGCCATCATGGCTGTGACCTGGTGTTCCCCCTGCCAGGGCCAAGGTCTGCGAGGAGCTGCTGCGCTACGCCGTGTACAACTGCCTGTCCATTGACACCGACAAGAACCCCTGGGATGAATGAGACCCCTGTGTGCCCCACGCCACGGGAGCCTCGGGGACACTGGATTCAATAAAACTGCAGGGCCAGGTCCTGCTGTCCTGTCCAGGTGCTGTTTGTGTCTGTGCTTCTCTAGCTCTGGCACTGGAGCATGTGGCCAGTGCTGCAGCTGGAAGGCCAGCACAGCCCTGGCCGCGGTGCTGCGCCCGCACAGGTTCCTGCGGGGCGGAGAGCAGCGCCGAGTCCTGTCTGCTCTGGAAATGGTGTGGGGAGCACAGCTGCAAACTGACCCCCAGTGCCCCCAGTACACCCCACACGGAGCCCCCAGTGTCCCCAGTACACCCCACACGGAGCCTCCAGTACACCCCATACCCCACACAGAGCCCCCAGTACACCCCACACAGCCCCAGTGTCCCCAGTACACCCCATACCCCACATAGAGTCCCCATTTCTCCCAGTACACCCCACACGGAGCCCCCATTGCCCCAGTACACCCCACACCCCACACAGAGCCCGGTGTGCCCCCATTTCCCCTGCAGTTCTCCCCGCGGCCGCCCGGGGCCGCTGTTCCGCCGAGCGCCCCCCGCCGCTGGGCAGGAATCCATGACTTGGCGCTCGGCAGCGCGGGGTCCCTGCGTTCGGTGTTCCTCTCGCCGTCCTGGCTGGGTGGTGGCCGCCCGCAGCCCACCGGGGAGGCGGATCGATTCTATCGGCGCTCGCCCGCGATCGACGCTCTCGGCGGTCCCGCGCAGGCGCAGCGCGGCCGCGCCGCCATTGCTGCGCTGTCAGTGCCGGGGGCGGCCGCGGGCCGAGCGCGGAACCGGGGCGCGGAACCGGCTTTGTCCCTCTGTCCCGCGGGGCCCTGCCTCTCTGCGGCACTCCTCCGCGCCATGGAGTTTCAGGCCGTGCTGATGGCGGCTGGAGGCGGCTCCCGCATGACGGACCTGACCTCCAGCATCCCGAAGCCGCTGCTCCCGGTGGGAAACCGGCCGCTGCTGTGGTACCCGCTGAACCTGCTGGAGCGCGCCGGCTTCGAAGGTGAGGCACGGCAGGAGCTGGGCGTGCTGGCCCTGCTGCCTGCGGGCTGTCCCCGCTCATCGCCGCCGCTGCCGTCCGTTCTGCTGCCGCGTCGCAGATGCCTTGTTGGACGGGGCAGGTGCTGCAGCGCATCTCTGCGCTGGAGCTGTGCTGTTGGCCCGTGTCACATCCCTTCCTGAGCTCTCTGTGCCTGCACCCTCTACCCCTCTTCTCACCGAGGGCCGGCAGTGTCTCAAAGGAGGTTGTAGAGAGGTGTGTGTCAGTCTTTTCTCTCAACAAGTGACAGGATGAGTCTCAAGTTGCACCAGGGGAGGTTTAGATTGGATATTCCAAAAATCTTTTTCACTAAAGGGGTTTTAAAGCATTGGAACAGATTGCCCAGAGAAGTGGTGGTGTCACCATCCCTGGAAGTGTTCAAAAGCCATGAGTGTATGAGACTTGAGGACGTGGTTTAGTGGTGAACATGGTGGTGATGCTGGTTGGTCGGACTTGATCTTCAAGATCTTTTCCAACACTTCAGCGATTCTCTGATTCGAGGCCTTTCCCACCACTGGTGTCGTTCCCTTGACTCTCCCGTGTTCCTTTCTCAGAGAAGTTAATGGCAGCAGCGTGGGAAGTGTCAGCTCTGCGGGGGTGCCTCGTGGTTTGTTGTTTCAGCCCGGCCCGAGTTCAGGGCTGCTGCTCTGTCTGAGGCTCAGTCCGTGGGGCAGCAGAGCCAAGTGCTGGCCTTTGGCCACAACAGGGCGGGGACAGTGGCAGACTCGTGTTGCTCACCTGTGGGTTTTGTTTCACACCGGGATTAGGGTGGTATTCAGTACCTGGTGAGCTTCTTCAGTATCTTTTGAGGTTAGGCTTTTGTTCACCTTTCAGTGCTGGACCAAATCTTTCTGTGGCATCCCCCCAGCTTCTTATAAAGCTTCTTCCTGACACCTTTAAAGCATCCGGATTTTTTTATGTTTCTGTTTGTTTTTTGTGTTTCTGCATCTCTGTGATTATTCTGTACTTCATCCTGAATCTGTGGCTTTTTTCCTGACTGCTTCTATTTTCTGTGAAGATGTAAAGATCAGCTCATGATTATCCGTGTTAGCCTCTTACTATTTCAGTGTGAAGGAACAAAACTAAGAGCAGACTTTGCCTTTATTCTGTTTCATAAGAAAATCCTAATGAACTTCTGTTCTTTGGATTTGTTTTTTGTTTGTTGTTCATTTAAATCTGCATTCTGAATGCCTGTCTTCTTTGCCTATTCTGCTGTCTCTTTTTTTTTGGCAATACTTTTATCCTGCAATGGAAATTTAGATAGCTAAAATCTTCTGTGTAATCAGTATCATGATTTGTCTGGTTCTTTATTCAGAAATAACCATTTTCACTTGATGCTCTTGACCACAAGTAGCTGCCCCTCTACTCAGTCTGGGTGAGGCACATCTGGAGTGCTGTGTCCAGTCCTGGGCTCCTCAGGACAAGAGGGACATGGAGCTCCTGGAGCAGGTCCAGTGGAGGGTACCAAAGATGAGGAAGGGACTGGAGCATCTCCATTATGAGGAAAGGCTGGGGGAGCTGGGCCTGTTCAGAGGTGAAAAGAGAAGGATGAGAAGGGACCTAATCAATATCTCTCAGTATCTGAAGGGAGGTGTCAGAGGATGGACCAGGTTCAGCACAGTGGTGCCAAGCAGTGGTACAAGAGGAAACAGGCAGATTCCCAGGAAGTTCGACCTGAACATGGGAAAAAAACCTCTTTAATGTGCAGATGACCGAGCACCGGGACAGGCTGTGCAGGGGGGTGTGGGACCTCCCCCACTGGGGACATTCCAGAGCCATCTGGACACAAACATGTGCAACCTGATTTGAGATGAGGCTGCTTGAGCAGGGAGGTTGGATCAGATGACCCAGGGTGGTCCCTTCCAGCCTGAACCGTGCTGTGACTGTGTGATAGTGCTGCAGTCAGATCTTTCTCCTTTCTCACATGTAATGCTTCAGCTTCTCTCTCTCCAGTGAAAATGTGGGCATGCAGGCTTATAGTCAATAAATGTATTCAGCTTTAGTAAGCAAACTGCCACCTTCCTGCTCCTTCCTTGCTTCACGCCCATGACCAAGCTGTACATTTTTTTTATTAAATGATCCAATGGCATGAATTCTCTCCCTGGATGATTAGTTCCTCATACTTGCTTATGTAAGTAAGTAGGTGTTTCATGGGCTGACTCACTGTGTCTCTTTTGCCCTAATTGCAAGTGCTTCATCTCTCCTAATATTTAGAAGACCTTTGCCCAGCTCACCAGGTTGATGCTGAACAGTGTGAGCTTAAAACCTGCACCTGACACCAGTTCCATCTTCAGCAGCTAATTCTTTGCCTAATTCAAGGTGTGCTTTCAGTCATTTTCTCTAGGTTCTTCAGTCTCTTTTGAATCCACATTGGCATCCAGTATGGGAGTGGAAAAGCAGCCATGTCTCTGGCACCAAAATGCCACACAATTCTCATGTTACAGTACCTTCCTCTTTTCTTTTAATAGATTCAGGATGAGTTTAGTTTTGATTGATACAGATTTATTCCTGATGTGTTTTCATCTTGCCTATACTATTATTATAATTATTATTTATTATTTCACATAATTCTCTGTTAAAATTTCATGTGCAATACAATGCTATAGTGTTTAGGTGTTTTGAGGGGATATTTTAACTGGAAAATTTGATTGTTGCTTTTCCTTCCCATTCTTAAGACTGGGGGAAAAGGTTTCTTGTCCTCTAGTTTCCTCAGTCTTTTCTTTGCAGAGCTTCTATTCTCACATTCTTCATTTTGGAAAACATGCTTTCATGCCAGTGTTGATTTCCTTCAAATATGCATTTATCCTTTTTCTTTTGTAGATGGAATGAATTTGTGCTCATATATTACTCCACTTTCTTGCCAAGCTGATGCTAAGAAATAGTTTAACCATTGTATTGTAATAGTGTGGTTGGTGTTGTCCACAGAGGATTACACAGGATCGAGGCAGCAAAAGACAAAGCTCTAAAGTATTGGTGACACGAACACGGGGTCTCATTGGTCTGTTTGAGGACATATGGTTTGAGGTTGCTGGTTAACGATAGAAGTGTCTGTTCTATCTTCCGAACTCATGCCAACATGCATGTGTCCCTTTCAGGAAGAACCTCCACCCAGCAAAGCAGGGGAGATTGTTTTCACATTCATTGGAGTTTAATTATTTTCTTGAAAAGTTACTGTTGCCAAAAGAGCTTGACTGGGTGGAGAACCCAGTTATGTTACTCAAGTCTTTTGACAGTTCCATCAGCCTTTCTAAATAAAAAAGTGGGTGTATCCTATTTGTGATAAATATTATTTCGATTTTTTTCTGCTTCATCTCATCTCACTCTCCTTTGTTCTAGAGGTCATTGTGATTACAAGGAAGGAAATCCAAAAGATGCTAAACCTGGACACAAAAATGAAGCTTGATTTTGTGTGCATCAGTGACAACATGGACATGGGTACAGCAGATTCACTGAGGCATATTCACCAGAAAATTAAGGTATTACTGTCTTTTATTGACCTTAACTAGGAGGGAGTTATTTGTTTAAATTTTTTTTTTCTTTTTTTTTTTTTTTTTTTTGCTACAATGTAAGGAATGTCCTGTGTAATGATACTGTGCATAACTGAATTTCCTGATCTTCAAAAGAGCTGAATTTTGTAAGGTCACCTCACAGGGGAACTCATGCAAAGATCCTGAATGACTGGAATTGAGAGCTGGGAATGGTGGAGTCTGTTCAGGCTGGGCTGCTTCTTGGCCAGTGTTAGATTTCTGGCAAGGTAATTGAAAGGTTGTATTTGTTTCTGTGATTTTTTGATGCAGTGTGTGATAGTTGTTGTCTGTCTACCTAGTGCTTGGGGAAGTAGCTCTGCACAAACGTTCTTTGCTGTCTAAGGCAATGCAGTGATGCTTCAGAAAGTTTGTGTTCACTGCTGGCCATGACACAGCCATGCCTGCACTGTTGGGTCAATGACTTGTGCTTGGCTTCACTTTTCTGCTTTTCCTGGGCTTTTGCTCCCTTGGTCCTACAGTAAGCTCTTCAGTAAACAGTACCCAGATGTGATAAAGGGCTGCTGTTCAAATAAAACTAGCAGTTTATAGAATTTTAATTTCCAGCTGCATAATTAAAACACTCCCATGTAAGGCAGAAATGCTGCTTGGAGCTCTTGCTGTGATCTGGGACGGACTTTTGTTTTTGTTGTTGTCATAGACTTAATCATAGGATTTGTTCCATGTCTGTTTAGGCCATCTTAGCCAAATTGCCTGTTTAAATAAATATTGCAACAGAACATCAATGAGTGCTTAAGTCCTGAGGCTTCTTTTTGAAGCTCTTTCTGAAGCTAATAAAGTACAGTATTACAAGCTATATACTCCCAAGAGAAAGACTCCATTTGAGACAAGGTGAAACTTCAAGGCAAATATGGATGTGTAGATGGCACAAGACACATCTGGCAAGGGATTAATGCATAGTAGTTAGAGGGTGCACTAGTGCTTAGAGGGTGCCCTAGTATTTAGAGGGTGAAGAGAATAAATAACAAAGAAAATAGATAACAAAGAATATCAACATTAACACAAAATCAGTTTAGCTGAACTGACTGTTTCAGTCATGTGGAGAATAATGTTTTGTCATAACTTTATGCAGTATTTTTTAAAATACCTGCGTGCAATAAGGAAGTATCTGCACTGCAAATTGGGACCCTGACCTTACAGTTTTATTGCCTGATCAGTGACAGGGTGTCTGTCTTTTTGGTAATCCAGACAGGTCTGCTATGGGGCTCTGGGAGGCAGCAAGTAGAGTGTCTGTAAGTTAGAAAATAGTGTGTCTTCACAGGCGGCAGTGTTGATCTTCTGTTTATTTTCCAGAAAAAAGGCTTAGAGAAGATGTGAGGTAGTCCTGAAAACCACACAAGTTTTCCTAAGTCAGATGCTATGTATGAGTGGCAGCAGCTGCTTCTGCCTTTTTTATTACATGTCTGCTTGCCTGCGCACAGAGGACAAAGTGGTCTCTTATTTGAAATAAGCCTATACTAAGTTCTTGAGCAGATTGCTGCACTGTGTATTTTGGAGTCATTCCTCTAGTAAATGCATACCACTGGTGCACCTCTTACAGGGTATGCCCTCTCCTGTGTGATAGAGGTGAGAGAACTCCACAGTAGAGGTAGCTGAAAAGCTGCTGTATGTTGGCTGTGTTTGCGGTGCAGCGGGAGAGTGATCTCGTTGAAGAATGAGTTTCCCTGGTGAAAACAACTGCTTCTTGTGGCCATAGTTTGCTGGCAGGCTTTTTGCAGCCCATGCCAAAAGTCTGATGAGGAGTTTAAACTGGTTGCTGAAACTTAGTTGTCACAAATTGAGTTAATTGCCCACAGACAGAAGAGCAAGTATGCTCAGTGAAAGCGAGGTAACATGGCACAGTATAGACAACTTGCTTGTGTGCGGTGCAAGTGACAGGGAGTAAAGCCAAGATTCTAAATGCACAGTAAGAAATATGTCTAAGGGTAGCAGAACTGCTGATCACAAATTCTGAGATGTGCATAAAGCACTCTAAAGCATAACATTTCATGACTTGCTGCCTTGTCTAGTTTTGACTGAAGGACTCTCACTGCTGCTTGCTGTGCCTGCAGTTTTGGGCCTTTTTGTTGTGTTCCTCCTTGGGTAATGAAGCTTGATATTTTAAAGATTAGATGTCAAGATTAGACTTACAGAATGGCATTCAGAAGTAGCAGGAGAGCACGTACATGCAAAACCTGTAAGGATTAAGGAAGTGTAGTTTCCATTGTTTTCTCTCTTTATGGTGCTGATGTTTTTGATGGCAGGTAAGACTGACTTTTCATTCACAGTAACAAACATCTGACTGCCAGTGTTACTTTCTGCATGTTCAGAAGTTCATGACAGCAAAGGAAACTCATTAAAGTTTTTGTTTGCTGTTTTCCCACTCTGTACACATAATAATGTTTTTGACAATTTCACTTCGAAAGTTGATATACTAAATGCAGCTTCTTTGCTCTATTGGAAGTCTTCATGTTATTTTTGGCTGTCTCAGCCTACACCTGATTGACAAGGTAGCAGCTTCATTAGGGTTTTCATCTTCATTACAAGTCTGAATGTATCCTTTTCTTGGATCCTTTATACAATAAAAATATTATGCTAAACTTGATTCCTAAAGGCACCTACTTGAAAAGTAGTGAACATAAGAAAACTTGGTCCTGTAAGTTTCACTTTATGTATTCCTAGGCCTGGGTGTCAGTTTGGCCTGTTCTTTACCAGTATTTCTCTAATTGACTTGTGTAGTGGGTTGTTTTGTTTGGTTTTATTAAACATTCCATTCTGGGGTCTGAATAGCAAACGCCATTAATCGGTTTGTGCTCACAGTTCTACAGCTGAGAACTGAGGCATAATGAGGTGAAGTGATTTACCTTGGATCATTGAAGAGATTTGTACCAGTACTGGAAAGTGGACTTACGTGTCAAATCTCTTACAGTTTCATGCATAAGATAACCTTATGATAGTACATATTCTGTGTAATATTACATGCTCTGTTTCCCCACATTCAGAAAGCCAGCAGGACAAGACATCAAATACAAGTTGAAGCTGTTTTAAGTGAAAACAGTTGAGGAAACTTCATTAGAGCTGTAGTTCAGTTTCTGAATCTCCAGTTGTGGTTTATTCAGTGTGTGCTAGACTATGATTTTTAAAAGGCCCTCAATCTGGAATGTGTCAGTCTGAATATAAGTAAAAAATGGTTTTGCATTTAATTATAAAAAAAATTTTGCACTTAAATAATATTTAAAATAATTAATATTAAGTAGAAACTAAGGATTTTTTTGCCAGCATTTATATTACCAAATTTTTAAAAAGACACTTATAATTGTTTTACACTAAGAGCAGCATTTAAAATTAAGTTGTCAAAAAGCAAAAATGTCAATATAGGACCTATTTATTTCTTAAATGTTTTGTTATATACAGGGATATGAAAACAGTTTGTTAAAGAACATTGTGACAACTGTTGATCAGATCCCTTAATTGCCCTCCTATGGACCATCCCAGCATTTCCCTGGAATGCAGTTTGTTTCAGTATCCTGCTACAGTCTGTGTGCCTTATGACAGCTTTCATGGGTATCCTTTTAATACCCAGTCATAGGGTTTTGATAGAATTTTAATATCAGAGGGTATAACAGTGCTGTCATTGAACTGCAGCTTTACCACCTTAGGGGTGTTCAGAGGTCTCTCTTAACTCACATTCTAGCCTTGACAGAGCAGTAAATCAGTCTTCATGCCTTTAGGTTTGGATTGACCTTCCTGGTCTTGAAGAGTGAAGAAAGCTCCCCTGCTTCAGATGGGGCTTTAGCAAGGGCATCATGTGTAGGGAAATTTATTCTGGAAGATGACAATCTGCTTCTGTAGCTGAGTAAAATCATTACAGGGACACTGTGTTTGTTTGTTTATTATGCCTTCTGACTTTAATTTTCTTTCAATTGTTCACATATGCAGTTATACCTGAGTAATTCTGAAGCGGTTTACTTAGTAAAAACTTCAGTACCTTTTGGGTTATTGCCTTCCCTGCAGCATGAAAGTGATGTGGGTCCAGCAAGACTTACAGGACACAAAAAGGGCACTGGCTTTGACTGTTTTACTTCATGACTATCAGTGTTAGAAAAACTGTGTTAAGTAGTGGTGTTTTAGTCTCCTGCTTTGAAGGAGCCAATCTGCTTTTGTTTTAATCTCTTGTTTGCACTAAAGAATATTCTTGACCTGTCAGGAAGCGTTAAAAAAAAAAAAATGGTAGCAGAGGTATAAAATTCTTTTTGTACAGAAAATAAATCAGACTTTCCTTTATGAAAGCTCATTTTCCACATCCACTTTTTTTTTTCTGTCACTTTCTGATTCTACTTGTTAAATATCTTTAATCAATCAGTTAGGCTATTACTATTTGCTGTTTCACCCACTACAGGCATGAGAGGCATGTTGCCTTTGCACACTTTTCTAGCAACCCGGATAATCTTTATGGGGGAAGAAAGAATTTGCTTTCTTCAGAACCAAGTCTTCTTAAAATGAAACTTTCATTAGGGACAAAAGAGCAAATAATTTGAATGTAAGGAAGGCTCAATCTAGCCCTGGGCATGAACAACTAAATACACCATCCATAGATGTTAAGAAAACATTAATCTTTATCTGCATTTGTACTCAAATTTCTTCATATATACTGCTTCAAGATTAAGGGGGTTTTAAATGTGATCAGTGTTTAGCATTTTTAGTAAAACAGGCTGATTTTGCAGGTGGAAACAGCCGGTGTTAAGGTGTAATTTAGTAACTTCCATTACCTTGTTTTTATTTATTTTTATTTATCATCCTAAACTTGCTAATTGCTTGAGCAGTGTGGAAGGGGTTCTGTGTAAGAGATACAGCTTTTCTCTAAAATCATATATACTTGCTTTCTCCTCAATAACTATTACTTGTCCTTGTTTCTGGTTTTCATTGGTAAGCAGCATTGGCTGGAGCATTCAGGTGAGTTGAATCAGGTAATAGGGAAATCAGTAAAAGTTGTGACCATTTCAGTGGTGATACGTGGTAACACTCTATCAAGAGGTTGGGTGCTGTCTGCTGCAGGCTGTGGTAGATGATGGAGTTTTGTTTTGTAGGCAGCTTGTCTTTCAGTGGTAATTTTTTTTCTTTATTATGGGAAGCACCCTTTTTAAAAGTGAACTTATTTTAATGTTCCATGTAATTTTATGTAATGAAATCCCCTGGCTCACTTAGGGAGGCTTTTCCTCTGTAGCTGGCATTAGTGGGCATGCTTTTTTAAGTCATGTTGTAAAGTCTTCTGGTACATCCAGTGTGGTTTTTTGCAGCCCAGATGTAGATCTTCATTTATTTGACTTCTGCTGCCATTCTTAAAGGCCTTCTCTTGCAGTTCAGTAGACCTCCTTTGGCAGATTCACAGGACATGAATCAGTATGCGAAATGTGTGCCTTGACCTTCCATGTTATAGCACATAGGGCTTGGCTGGTAACACAAAACTTGTGATCTTGGGGAATAGTAACAAGAAATTCATGGTAGGAGCTAGAAGCCCAAGAGTGAATTGCAATGCCTCAGAATGTATTAGTTGAAATTGTGTGATGATAAGCAGCCACTCTGATGGAGGAAGGAAAGGCTGGTACAAAACTAGAATGTATCAGGTAAAGTATTCTTTATGTTAGAGATGAGAAATTAATTGTATTGCTTAAGGCAATGAGAAGGGGTTGTTTGCCAAGAATACTTAGCAGGTGTGGAACTCAAATGTATCAAATGTGGGACAAACACTAGAAAAGGAGATAAGATATTCAGAGTGGAGTATAAATGGGTTTAAATTTGCTGTGAGAAAACATAGACTGAAAATTACAGAAAAGTTTTAATCAGAGCAGAATATGATTATGAGACACTTTTCCAGGAGTAAGCAAGATAAGAATCCCCCAATTTCCTCTTAGAATATGAATCTGTTTTCTTGTTGTATTTTGTTTGCTTTTAAATAAACTAGGTAAATCAATAGCTGGAATGACAGGAGGCAAAACTCTTGACTCAGGAAACCCCTCTGAGGACTGTGTTTCTGTGACCTTCTGCTTGTACCATTCATCAGGCTGATAAATCTCTTTTTGTGGATTGTAGATTACTGTTGATGAAAAAAATAAATGGCAAGGGGTGTCACTATAGTTTACAAATGAGCTCCTCTGAAATTTAAGCATCTGTAATATTTGACCATTTTGTTTCCTGTGCCAAATTTTACCAGACCCACACAGCTGCTGTCTAGTACCCCTCCTAGGCAGGGGCTCTCCAGGCAGCAGGTTGAAAAACCTGGTTAACTCATGAATCTGTGTTTTGGGTGGATTGGGTGTGCCCGGATCAAACATTTGTCTTCACTGAGTCTGTATTATTTTCATCTTATATTAAGCATTTCTCTCCCTTGTGTCACTCAACTATACTCCAGACAGTGATTAAAATGTGGCGTTCCAGCAGAGCAACAGCAATGGAACAATTTCATATTTTCCTCCCTTGATGAGCCCTTAGCTGTGTTAATGGAAGCCCTGAATAATATGGTGTGAATTAATCAGCTTGTCTTCTGCTGCTATCGCTGGTGAGTGCTTGTGAGAGAAGTGTTTCGTCTCAGGTGGTCCACCTGGTTTTCTCAGTTTCAAAAAGTAAGATTACAAAGTAATATAGCTCTTTAAAAACAAAGGAAAACAAACCCTAAAAAGCTACCAAAAAGAAGAAGAAAAACCAACTTTCTTTGAGCAAATAAACAAAGATTGAAACTCCAGATTCTCTTGGTATGTGCATCTTTGGGATCCGTGTTGTGGAAAGTGTGATGTCACGGTGGTGGTCTGTGTGCTGCTGAGGGTCACTGATCCGTGGAGTCTTGGCCAGCATGGCGAAGCGCTCCGCTTCCTCTGCTGAAAAATCTCCTTTCCAAACACATGATGTAAGTAAGCTTGCTGGAACGGCTGGAAGATGGAATCTGAATCCTTTTGGTACGACTGAGCAGAGTTTGTTGAGCATGGAAAGAAAAACTTAGGTCCCCATAATATAGAATTATGTATTTTTTGTACTGTCAGTGGAAATAAAAAACCCCAAATTAAATTCATTTGTAAGAGACAAGGTCTGTATAATAGCAAGACTGAACTAAATATTTTGTTAATCTGTTTTGAAGTAGTAAAAATAATTTAATCATTTTCTTCCAGCTCAGCTGACAGCAAACATTTTGTACTTAAGTGTTTAAAATGCAAATAAAAATGGTGTCTTGGTGGCTTTTCTGTTTCTGCCTTTCACGATGTTGTTAATAGGGAAAGCAGATGTATCAGATGGCAGCTCACAGGTTATGTAGCATCTTTTTTCTCTCTCTGCCTCTTACTGAAAGCTTTCACCACTGAAGGCACTAGCCAACATTTATTACACTTTGCATGCCCAAGTCCCATTCCCAAAGCACTGCTGATTGTCTTTGTAGAAAGCAGCTACATGGGCAGGTGCTCACGCTGTGTGGCTGGGAGGAACAATACACCACTGCCTGACTCTGTGCTTGAAGAATGTGTTCAGGACTTTCAGCTGATCATTATTTTTTCTGGCAGGGTAAGAGAGAATTCAGCAGTTGTTGGGGTTTTTTGTTTGTTGTTTTATTTTATTTTATTTAAAGTTTACTCAGCTTTAGAAGACTCTAGCTAATTAAATTATTTTGCTTCCCATGTTTACTATGGATAATGGCTTAAACACCAGAAGTTTGAATAAGGCAATTAGCTGTGAAGGTTGGATCAGGAATGGTTATTATGGCATTTGCTAGTCTGCCCATTGTCAGCTAAAGAGGATGCCTTCCATTATACAGACCAGCCTAACCTTAGGTGTTTTGCAAGAAGAGTCATTGACAGACCTGAGATGCCTGTCACCTTCAATTGTTGCATCTCCCACTGTATGTCCTTATCCTTTTCATGCTCCTGGGAACTCCAGGCCTGTGCTCATTATGTTAACCAATACCTCCTGTTCCCATGTAGAAGTTAATGGTCATTGCTTTTCCTGTATTACAGTGTGTGTTTTCTTTTAGGCCCTGTGTGGTTTCTGATGAATTACACAAATTCAGCCTATTCTACTTGCAGACACAGCAAGCTCTTTGCACAGGCATATAGCTGAAGTAATTTATTTAAAAGCATCCTAGTAAAAATATTTTCCTGGTTTTGTCAGCCACTACTAGTTTTCATTTTTGGGGAGTAAATAGTAGTGTTAATTTTGGTAAATCCTCTTTTATTTTCCCTATTTAAAATATATGCAGCTGCCCTATGTAAATAAAGGGCAGCTATGCTTAAAGATGACACTGTGACAGCTGTAATGCCCACAGCTGCCATGAAAAACCCAAACATTCTATGATGGAAGATCTGTTAAGATCTAAACATGGAGAAAATACTCAAGTAGAAATCCCACAGGATAGAAACAGAGTAAAAAAGGCTGCAGGCAGCAAGGAAGGAATGTTCTTCCACAAAAATGTCCAAAAAAGGTATAATTGCAGGTGATATTCTTCCCCTGAAAGAGAAAATGGAATTGTTCAGATCAGACACAACTGATCTGTGTGTTGGAGCCTAAGTACCTAGTTCCAGTTTTTGGGAATGTGGGAGGAAGGAGATGCCAAACGTCAGCGCATGGACTTAATTGTGCTGGAGAGGGTTTTCCCCTGTGTCTGGTTTTGCAGCTTGGTAGAGTTGTGTAACACTGATAATAGGAATGTGGTGCTGTGAACAGCACGGGCTAGCCCAGAGGCTGTCACTCTTCTCAGCACTGCTTTTCTGTCACTGTTTAATTTGGTGAAAGCCGTGGTGAAGATCAGTGGACTTTAGGATGCCTGGAATTTAATTTTGCATTTTTGTCATACTGTGTTAACTGGGAAATCCAAATAGCTTATCTCATTTTTCCTCGGTTCTGTGCTGAAAATGAAAAAGCAAATGTGCATTTAGATTTTTCATTAAGCAAATTTAGATATTCTTCTGTCAGTCAGCTTCTTTGGGAAGATGGTGAAAATTCTGGATGTAGACTAATAGTGCTGGACAAAGCAGTGGAGGTTTTGAAATTTTCGTAACGTTTTTCTTACAACAGCAGTTGCTGCAGACTAAACACCATTAGAAAAATTGGAAAGGTGCTAGAGGAGAAAATTATGCTGTGTGGAAGATAGTTTAGGAACCTGCAGTTTATAATAGTGATTTTATTTACCACAGCATAAAAAGTGTTTAGAGAAGAGCCCCAACATTTGATCAAGGCTGATGTTTCAGGCAGGTGGTTGCCACTCCTGTGCAGGTTGGTGCACAGTAGCAGTTTCACTGAGCTGTCTCATGGAGCCTCTGCTTGCAGGGTACATCAGAATTTGGATTTTCTTTTGAAGCAGTGTTGAAACTGTGTGTTGTGTAATGACTTGTTTTGACCTTGGAAAGAGTTGTTTAATTTAAGATCGTGCTGATACTAGCTGCAGGATGGCAGAATGATTCCTGAGGACACATATTTGTATGTTTTGGTTTTTATTTAGTGTCTAGTTTGAGACTGCAAGAACCATTGTGATCCTCTAGTCTGTATGGGAGTTTGCATCTACTAGTTTGGGCTGTTCCCCAAAACTTAGGGATGACTTAGCAAAAATGTTTCTGAAATATAGCAAGACTTTCTTCATCTACTAGAATGTGTGAATTGTCTATTACATACTTTGGTATTTTATTCCAGGTTATATTTATTCTCCCTCTTAAACCACTTTTCATTTTATTCCTATGCTAATCACTGGTTCCTAGCCCTTGAATCCAGTCATTCCTGCTTTTTGTTGTGCTGCTAAGAGATCTGCAGTTGAGTTGATTGCTGGCTGTGGGCAAAGGCCTTCTTTCCCTTCAATAAGTTGAGCCAGTTGAGCTCCATTATGACTACTTTTTATTATTATTGTGTGTATGACTGCAGCACCTGACTGCCTAAGGCTCTGCATACATTAAGTGTTAAGCCTGGGCTTGAGCTCTGGGCTTTGGCAGCAATTCCTGCTGCGCTGCTGCTGTTGAGGTTGGAGCCCGACTGCTGCGTTCTCCTTTCTGTTCATGGGAGGCAGAGTCCAAGATCAGCTGCACAGCAGGTCTAGTAGTGCTGCTGTCATCCAGGTAGTCCTGGAAACCTGCCTTCCAGGAATAGGAGTGATGGGGGGGAGTGCTGTTTGTTTCTGGAGTTCTGCCTGTGGAGAAGGGATCTGTCCATGCCGTGAGTGCATTGTGTCAGGAGAGAATTCACCTTGCCAGGCTTATCCTCTATGAACTGGCAAATGCAGGGGCTGGGTTCTGGGTGCTCCCCTGAGCCTTTGCAGTCACAGTGCACACTTCTGGATGCCTTTAGATGGGAAAAACAGTCTCCTCTGTGGCATAGTCAGGACTGGGACATAAACCCAGGAGATGACCCTGATCTCAGACAAATGAGAGAGCCTACCAAGATAGGATCAACTGTGTCAGTCCAGCGCCCCAGCATACTAATAGTATGACAATTGTCAGTGTTCCACAAGTGTAAGGGTAGCAGATTTATTTTACTAAAAAAAAAAACCCAAAAAACCAGCAGCGGCTAAAGCCACACCTTTTAGAAGACACAAATAGATACCAGGGCTATTGTCCTGTATTGAAGTGAGGTAGAAGTAGGTTTGCTAATTGTGTGGCAACTGGATGGGATAGGCTGTTAAAAGGACAGTAAATAGCTTTTGCTTTATGTGATAGAAAGCAGAACCAGTGAAGAATGGTGATGTGGGTAGAAGAATAAGCTGGGAAAATTACATTTGGAAGTACTGTGTAAGTAGGACAAGATTCATTTAGTTGAAACCAGAGGAAGAGGTGGATTGCAAAGTTTATGTTCCAGACCAAAAGTTTTACAGTTCAATAAGTGTCATAATATCAATGTCCTGCTTTGAAAATATCCTTAACAAGTTTCTGAACTTCTATTCATCTCTAAACTTCTGGATTTGGTTGCTGAGAACTGTAAATTACCCTTTTCCACGTCACGTCAGTTTGAGCATAGGTAACACAACTTCCTTCTGGGAGGAGACAGGATGCCTTCTAGGCCTGAATATCTTTCCTGTTCCTAGCTTATATGTATGTAAATTAAAAAATATTGATTTTGGATGGTAGCTTGAGAGATGAAAAGATAAACTAAAGTGGTGTTTTCATTGTATGATCCCATCTGATACAAAACATAGGATGAGCCATATGATGGGACTGGGGTTAAGTCTCCTCCCCAGCTTCTGGCATCTTTCTTACAGCTTTCTGTGAGAAGATAAACAGTGATGCTGACAGGTTACATATGTGAAGGCATTCACATTGCCTTAAGATATCCTCACCTGATGAATTTAGGGCCATCCAGGAAATTAGAAGAGACTCCCTTAGCTCCCACATCAGACTTTTCTGGTGTTTTGTTTTTGTTTTTGTTTTTTTTTGGTTTTGTTTTGTTTTGTTTTTTTAAAGGAAAAAATAAGCTTCTAAGACGCTCCTTTCACATTACACAGATCTTAAAAAAGAATTCTTCCATCCTTTAATAAGAAATGGTTGCTTCTGAATTTCAGATTGAGAGACATTCTGTGCCTCCACTGTCCTCTATCAGAATAGTTACGACGGTGCTGGTCTACAGCAAACTTCCTGCTGCGAGGTGACAGCAGAGTAGGTAAATGCTTCATGTCTGCTAGCAAAGTACTAAATCATGATTTCCCTCTGAATCTTGCCATCAAGGATATTACAAAAGGAGAGTGGGAATTCCCAGCCAAAGGCAGCCATTTCAGTTGGTAGCTAACAAGATCTTACAGACATCAAAAAATAAATGAGGTTCCCTGCTCCAGTTGCAGCAACAGTCACAGAGCTTCAAAGAGGTCACAGGTGTGGAAATTGTAGGTCTCTTAATGGAGACTGAGATAAAAAGGGATTATTTAAAGCCTTGGATGTAACTTTCTGATCTGAAGAGAGGTGAGTAATGCAATTGCTGGGAGGTATCTTTGACTTTGCCTGGAGAATGCTAACATGCAATCAAAATGCTTGCCCACAGCCAAACTGTTTTTTCCCTTTCCACTCTTTAGAATAATAAAAAGCATTACACACAAACCCCACTGTTAATGCAACATGTGGGTGAAGTTCCAGGCTATTGTGTATAAAACTTAGTCCTAATTCCAGCAGTAATTATAACTTGTTCCTCTCTCTCTCCCCTGTTGTTTGGTGACACCGCAGGAAGTGATGCAAAGTTCTCTGTTTGTGCATGTATTAACTTAAGTTGAGTATATCTAATCTCTTGATTGACTTTATTTTCCTGTCAAAGTCTCAGCTAATACTTTGCAATTGGAAACTTCTAACTTTAGCTTCAGTGTTTTGTCTGTTTTCAGCTCTGTTAGAAGCTGGTTCTACTGCTTGTGGATGTTTTGCTTCTTTTCTGTTTATAATGCAATCTGACATTTGTTTTCCTCTTTCTCTTGAGGCTGATTTTGTTCATATTACAGTTTCCTTGCAACACATGTTTTCTTATTTTCTAGTCTGCTGTTCTTGAGGCCATCAGCAGTTTAGGCTGTGAGGTCCTGCCCTTGTCTATACTTGATAGAAAAATCATAGTGAATACCACTAAAAATTCATAACTTGCTGCCAGCTATCTGTGGTAACCTTGACATCTCCTGTTTGATCATAAGAGCTCCAGCAATAATTACTGAATATAAAAGGATTTTTAGCATTGCCTTTGTATGTGGGGTGTGAGAAAGTCCAAGGCTTTTTATTTATGCTGGTATATTACACCATATAATTGCATCCATCTTTTGATCTGTGGTATGAATTAGTTCCATTGAAAACATGTTTTCTATTTTTAAATTGGCTGTCTTGATCCGAGTTCTTGAAACAATCTGCTTTTTAGTCTTGTTTTTGTGTATATTTTCCATATTGTGCTGGGTTTAATATAGTTGTTGACATACTGGTTTTCAGTGTTTTTTCCTTACTGTTTTCTCTATTTTGTATAAATCCCTTCATGTTTTATGTTACACTGTTTTATTTTGCTGGATCAAGTATTTAACTTATTTCATATCTGACCATTTCATAATTTATAACATTTGATGGTGAAGTGCTGTTAGCCAGTGTTAGAAAGGTAGAGTGGAGATGTGGGGACCTTAGTGCCATGTTTTCATACTTGACTTAACTGAATGCTCTTTATTCAGGGATGGTTGCACTGAAAGCCCAGAGCTTCAATAATTTATGAAGTCAGTAGGGGTGCAGAAGAATCTTCTTGAAACTTGAATCATAGGTGGGAATCCCACTTTTCTTCACTGGTCAGTAGCCTAGTCTCAGTTTTTCATTTGAGCGAGTGAATTGCAAATCTGACGTTAAAAGGGATTGCTAAGGCCCAGTTAACACTTCCAAGGAGCATTATATTCTCCTTGTCCTTTCTGTGGCTCTTGTAATGCTCACAAAAACATGAGCTGTGCTACCAGGAGGACAGGGCTTCTGTCCCTGAGAATGGCAATACAGTGTTTTCCTGTGTTCCTCAACCCAAAATCATTTGCCCTTTTCTTATGCTTGATGGCCTTTTCAGCTGCTCTGTGTAGCAGCTTCTGTGGTAGAGCCCTGGTCTGTAATGAGGGCAGGTCTTGGTCATAAAATAGTAGAGACAGAATGGCATGTGTCAAGTTTGGCAGAGCAGGAATATACCAGATATTCCAAGTATTTGTTTCATGCTCCATCCATTAGATGGTCTTCCTTGCTTTAAGACCCTTGCCTTGCTGTGCCTGTGGTTGTCATGCGTGTTGAGAGGCATTCATGTGTGCATTTTTTTCCTTTGCAGTTGTTCTCCTTGAGGTGTGTGCTTGCTGGGGTTTTTTTAATCAGTTCGTGTTGATTCTTATCATCTGTATAATAGTTTGGGGTTGAGGTAATCATTGTTACATGTATTTCATTAAGAGATGTGTGTGTACTTAGGCGTTTGCATAATTCATGAAGTCAAGTATGTTCACATACCCCTTGTTAGCACGTGAGTGCATGTAGTAAGTATGTACTTTTCTTTGTATCAGTGGCTCACTGGGAAAGGGTGCACTGCATTTACTCGGTGTGTATATATGTAAAACCCGCAAGTTCTGCCATTTATTTTCTTTCTTCTACACCCACCTCGAAAACGTAAAGAAAAACACACACTTCTGCTAAGGTTCTAGGATAGTTTATTTTTTCATTCAGCCATTAGTTTATTCGTTCAGGAGTTGTACACTGGAAAAAAAAGTGCATCCATTAGACAGTGAGGGCTTTATTTATGAGGGGGGTGGTGTTTCAAAGGGGAAGCTGTCAAGTCCCAAAAGAGCCTTTCATGGTGTATTCTCAGCGTGCTTCTGAGGCCACTGCTCTGCTCATCAGGAGGAGAGGCAGAAATGTGGGCTTTACAGAGCAACTGTGTGTTTCACTGGTCCCTGCGCTCACTGACGTTTATTTACATATTGGGAGAGTAAATGGGTAGAACAGATGGCAACCAGACATTTGGTGGTTCTGTTCCCGTATGCTCCTCAGGGGTCTTGCATTCAGTTTTTGCAAAAAGCTTGTCCTATAGGGAGGAGAAAAAACCCAGGAGCCTGGTCAGAACTATGAAACGCTTGTTGGGTTTTGCATTAGTGACAGATTAAAGCATTTGTTAAAATGTGAAATAATTACAAGGTTTGTTTTACAAGTCCAGATAGTTTTTCCTTAGTATAAGACTATTGGGGTGTCAGTCTCTCTCATTTGATTATTTCATATTTTCACCACTGGAGCGAATGCATCTAGATTTGAAGCTGGCAATCTATTCTTTCTTCTTTAAAGTGAGTTTGAAAAGTATAGGTCTATTTATATGGGTCTTGAATACCTTTTGGTCTTTCCTGTAAATATTGTTATTCATTCATGCTCTTGTAAAAACAGAATATCTGAAAATTTTGCAGGATTTTCCAGGATATTTAATACATGTTTCTTCACAGTTTACAGTTGTGAAGCGGGAGATTTGCTTCCACACCAAGCGGAATTTTTTTCTTATTTTCTTTGTGCACCCTGGAATGTTGGAGCAGGGCTGCTCCAGAGTGCTGGGCAACTTGCTTTAGTGGTTTGGGTTGTTGGGGTTTTTTCCAATGTGTGCATGTTGGATTTTTTTAGAGAAGTGCTAATTAAAACACTTTCCTTGGGCAAAACTGTAATATTAAATACACATTTTGAAAATATGTTAAAAGGGAGTGATGCAAGTCAGGTTTTGAAAGTGTAAAATTGTCAACCTGCAGATTGTTCCTTCCTATGCAGTGGCCAGGTGTTTCTCAGTAAAGTGGGGACAAATCAGATGAAAATGGAAGAGTTTGACCTTTTTCACAGCATGCCAAATCAGCAGCTCCAACAGTTTGTGACATGATGAATTCCAACACCTTATTGGTAAACACATGAAACTGCCTAGCAGTTATAGGAGAACCTGTCAAATAATGTAAATACCAGACCTCAGCTAATGTCAACTGCAGTGTGGAATCTCCTTGTGTTAGATAAAAAACCAAGCTTTTCTTTAATAAACCTTTCTGGAATGAGAGGTCAATCCTGAAATAGTTTCCTTTAAACCAAGATAGTTTTCAAAGAGTAAAATTACTGATCGATCCTTCATGGATTAACTCAGGTTTTTTCTAAGTATTGTCTAATGCCCTTCTCATTAAATATTGTCTTTTAGAAAGACAAAATTAGGCAGCCATGTCACACTGCAGGGAAGCTTAGCATGGAAAATGGCAACAGAGAAAGTGAAAATGGTAACTGTCAGAAAAGAAGCACTGTCTTCTGGAGAGGCCTTTAGAAGGTTGATCGTTAACAAAAAGTGGAAATTTGCTACTTTTGTGTCAGCCATGCTGCACAAATATTATGTTAGGATTAGTTTAAGTTAATTGCTGAACTCATAGGTTTTTGGCAGCATATCCCACAACCCACATGAAATACAGAAGATTTTTTCGAAGTAAGAGTTTTTAGGTGGATTATACTGATAATGTCCACCATTAATGAAGCTGCTGTGTCTTGCTCCATATGTAACAATGTTCCTGTGACTTGTGCAGCAGTTCCCTTAAAACCTGTATAAGGAATTTTGGAATCCTTTGAGATCAAAATTAAGTACAAGACTCCTATTAAATAGGACCTAACATCCTCTTTTTTTTTTTTTTCTTATAATGTGGAGTATTGCTGGTTTTAGGAAATGTATTTCTAAACTGAGCCCACCATCGCAGTGCAATTACTGAGTAAATCACATCCTAGATAGTCTTTGTTTTTTTTGTCCCCCGATAAAATAACATAGTTTAAATATCTTTTCCAGCACTTTGTAGCCAGATGCAAAGTCAGCTAAAAAGGAGTTCTTCAGAAAGATTTATTTTCTACCTCATTATATAATTAAAAGTAGCTGCTGAAATTACTGCAGAATTTCTTATTGGTCTTGAAAGCCATGGCTTCTTTGTCCTTAGGAGCAAAGGAAGATAATTTAGGTGATCACATATTCTTTATGGTTCAGAGCTGGAAAAGCATTAACCAAATAAGAGTAATGGCAGGACTCAAGAAAAGTGCACTGGTAAAAACCAGGAACTTTTATTTTTGGCAGTGGTAAATTAAAAAAAAGAAAAAAGAAAAAAGTTCAAGTGTGTATTTGGTTTTAGGTGCTCATATGCTAGTCCATATGTGGCAATTTGTATCTCTGAAAGGTTTGCTGGTTTTTTTCCTTCTTTGACAGACTGATGTCTTGGTGTTGAGCTGCGATCTGATCACAGATGTTGATTTATATAAAGTTGTGGACCTCTTTCGGACACATGACGCTTCTCTCTCCATGTTGATGAAGAAAACTCATGAACCAACAGAAGGGGTACCAGGACAGAAAGGGAAGAAAAAACCAGGTATGTAGAAAGGAATACATATTTATTAATAAACCACTGGTATGTATGATATGTTTAGTTATCAATCCCAGAGCAAAAGAAATAAAAAGGCACAGATACCCTATTTTTCCTCAGATTCCCTGGTGAGAGTGTGACTTGTTTTTTTCCAGCTCAGAATTAAGTATTAGACTCGTGTAATCTTGCAGGCTGTGATCCAAAGCTCACAAGAGTTAAGGGAAAAGCTCCAGGTGACTTCAGTGAGTTTTGGATGAAACCCTGAATTTTTGTTACATATGAACATTAAAACCGTTAGGTTTTTCAAGAGCACTAAGCATCAGCCAGATTATAGTTGGGAATTTTACACTGATTGTAGAGACCAGCACTAGGTGGGTAACAAGCACTTCTAGAAATTCTCCCCTCTCATGATATATAGTGAATTACTCTTCTGAAATCACATCCAGGAGCCTTTTGCTAGGCAAAACTCCCACTGATTTCAGGGAGTTGATTAGATGCTTATCTTGTCCATTTTACCATAATATCTTAGTGCCTTGTAATCTTTAATGTATCTGTTCTCACAACACTGCTGTAAGGCAGAGCAGGGCTATTACACCCATTTTACTTATATGCTAAATGTACTAAATACCACACAGTTGTTCCCACGCCATACTTTTCATTTTCTGTTAATGATATCTGTCAAAATGCTGAGCCTTGACTGTTGGCAGCTTAGTGGGACCTGGTCCTTGATTAAAGCTCAGAGACATTACTGGAATACAAGTAAGAAAACGTAGCTTCAAACTGTTTGAGAGAGGAGCACAATGCAAGCCAACAGTTGTCTGAAAGTGGAGGAAATACATTTTTAAAGAAAACTTCTCAGGCTCTGCATGAAAATTTTTCTGGAGCAATGTGTAAGGTTAGTAGGGCTGAAAGCATTTAGTATTTGGACTCTCAAACAGCTCTAACTCCCCTGTTTTTGAAAAGGCAATCTAAGTGCTAATGGCACATAAAACATTGTCAAGAGCACGCTACAGCAGAGAGCTGAGATTCAGGAGTTGTAAACTAATGGGTCTGTGGTTAAACATCATAGAGCTGCCCAGCATGTGAGCTCTGAGCACACAGGGTGGGGGTGAGGAGGTCTGTGAGGATAAACAAGATTATCTGAAAGCTCTTTGCAAATATAAACACATCAGATTGTACATGCATTCTTATTTTGCTTGTTTTTTATGGTGGTGTGCTTGACTTTGTAGCATAACTCTTCCTACATGACTTGTTGACATTTGTGTGTTTTTTCAAGTTTGGTCTTTTACAGATCTGAAAAGACTAAAATTCTATTATGTAGAAGTGTTTTGTCACCCCTGGTGTTTTTCTGTGGGGCTCAATGCTAAGATCTCCCATGCAAAGCACCATTTGAGCTGCCATGGACATGTTTCCTGTGGACTGCCTCTGATAACATGTGAACTCTACCAGGCCTGTTTTAGTCATTTGTTAAAAGCAGGGGAGGGCCAAGACAGGAATCTTAGATTCTTCTCCAGGTTCTGGAGGAGGGAGGTACATTTTAGGCAGCACCAGACCCTCCTGGCTTTCATTCCTACTTGACTAAATCTGCCCTATTGCTGTCAGCATTACCTTTGATCATCCATTTTCCTTGGCCTGTGCTGGCTTCTTGCTGCACCAGCCTCCATTCCTGCTCCCCTTCCTTAGCTTCCTTCCTCAAGGATCCTTGTCGAGAGCCTGGTTTTTCTTTATCATCTATTACTCTTTTCTTTCACTGAAAATGGATGGAACTGCCAGTTCCATCTTCTGTCCTGTTTCTGACTTCTTGTCTTCATCTGGTTCATTCATCTGCCTTTTCTGATTCCTGTCCCATCTAGTGTCCTTTAACAGAAGTCACAGTTTCCAGTAGTTTTCAGGGACTGCTTTCTGTCCCTTCCAGCCTGTCCTTGTTTTTATGTTTGTTTTTTTTTCTTTTCCCTCACCCCTGTGAGTTTATGACTTTTATTTCCTTGTAAAAAACAGATTGCAAAAAGACAACAGACTAAATTCTTTCCCCTGGAGTAGTCATTGCAGCATGGCTGTGGAGCCTTGTGGCTTGTGTGCTTTGCTTTTACCACTTGATGGTACAGAAAACCTTAGGTAGCACCTGCTATTTGATTAGTTCCAGGAGCTGAGGAATTGGAGCAATCTATCCTTAACAATAAAATATGCAGCAACATTTGCGGCAAAAATAGAAGGCTAGAGAAAAATACCGTACGTGAACCTGCAGTTTTTCAAAGATTGATTAGAGCTTTTCAAGGGAAGGGACACCAAACCATTTCCACTTAGGCTAAACACTGGGTTTTTTTTTCCTTAGCCTTAGAACCAGCTGAATGGATTTTGCTGAAGTTTTTCAAATGTTCCTCTTAAGCCAGCCACCTGGCATTGGAAATTTCATCCCAGACAGTTAAAACTTGGTGAAGCTTATAAGCACCCAAAGACGAGATATTAACATGGAGTATGTTAGGCAGTTTTTCATAGTAGGTGGCGCTATGAGCTCCTTCTCTAAATTGTGACACATACATTTTTTTATGTACATGGACTCTACTGTTCAAGTGTTTGTATTAGAAAATAGATCCCATTACAAGCCACTAGATTTATTTTTTCACTGTTCCTTCAAAGCAATTCATTTTTTGAGAAGGATCAACACGACATTATTTCGCATACGTCATGGAATCTGATACAGAATTATTGCTTTTGGGGTATTATTGAACATTCAAGAACTGTGATATAAAGAACAGTTCTTAAATTAGCATGAATTGCAGTGTGTTAAGTGCTATAAATTCATCCTGGTTTCCTGCAATGTTTGACTCAGCTGCAAATTACAGGGTCTAGTTCATTGAATTTTGTATTTAGGTATCGTATAGTGACAACAATAATCTCATTGGCTTTTTTAATTGAGCAGTAAGAGCAATGGCAATAAAAAAAAACACATGAAAATGTTAGTCAGTGGTAGGAACCCAAATAAACAGAGAGTGTCAGGAATTCAGATACCCAGAATGGAGCTGTGTGCTTAAAGATGACCTGCAAGGGATTGAGTGGAAAATAATGTCTGAACATTTTTTTTGTATAAAGAAAGACAGAAAAGATGGGGCTGGTGACTCTTTCCTGCTTATTTTTCTTGCCTAGAAAGCAGCAAGCATCTCATCACTGGTATTCTCTGTGTTTGCCAGAAGACCTCTTGGTGGTCTTGAAGGCTGCATCCTGTGAAATCCTCTCCATTTAATTGAAAGGATGGGGATACTGAGTCTTTAACAGAGGTATCTTTTTCCTCAAGTGTCAGTTAATTATGATTGACTGAAAAGCATTTTTAAAAATGTGACTGAAATTTATTTCTTTTTGTCACTAAAGTGCTTAACATTCTCTTGTGATGTCATAGTTTCTTTAGATCATTAAAGCCCTTAAAATTGATGGGAATCTAATTTGTAAGACAATTAATATATTGGAAGAGCAGTGTCAAGTCCTTATTTATCTATTGTGAGGAGGCAAAACACATCCTGCATTTCATTTTTATAATTGAAATTATTTTGTTAAGTTACCATCACTTTAACACTTTTCTCCTAGTTCTTGCAGGGGTTTTGTGAGCTAGTAATGTGTCTGCTCTTCCATTTTACTATATAAGTTTTGTCTTTTCTTAAATTACCGAAGTGATGTTGTTTATTGCCAGTGTACAAGGAGAAACCTGACCTGGCATCTGTTACGAAAAAATCCCACAGTGCACTCTCATGATTTCACTGTTTGTTTTTTATCTATCCACACAAGCAAGAGCAACCGGTTTCGTGTCAGTCATGTACCTGGTCCTACTCTCATAAAGTTGTTTTTTTTCCCTTTTTCCTGTTGCATAGAGTTTTGCTGTAGCAGTGCAATATAAGAACAGCCAGGATATGGGCAGGCAGGACCTGAACTTTTAGGGAAATGTTGGTGCCTCGATGGAGGAAAGTCAGTCACTGTTGTATTTCCAACCTGTCTGGAGACCCCAGTTAGGTGGCAGAGGTGAGGGCTCATTCACCCCTAATCTCAAACTTCACAGCTGTTCACAGAATGAAAATAGGCACTGCTTTCAAGACTTACTCTGAGTTTTTGCAGCAAGTAAGTTTTATCGTAATTGTACTTATTTTGTTATGGTGGAAGATGTCCAGACCTATTTTTGTATTTTGTATTTCTTTGCTGAGAAGAAATTTGGGATCTGAGAAGGGTTGGGGATTTTCTGAAGGAGGGTATGCTTGATCACTTGGATCAAAGATTGCACAGGAGAACTTTCAACAGCTGCATAGATTTGACTGTTTTAACAGTAGTTATTACTGTGGTAACTCTGAAAGAACAGGTATAAGTAAAACAAGGGATGGGCCTGAACTGGGAAAAAAAAAGTAAAAAATAGTTTGTCTGAAAAAGATTTTAGAGAATTAGCTACTTCTAGAGTATGTTGTTACTCCAGTGTGATTAAAGGCATAGAACTTAGGAGATCAAATATGTGCAAGTGTGTCCCAAAATAATAGTATTTATTGGAAGAAAAAAATATTTTTGTTAAAACTGTACTGTGGCTTTTTTGTACAGCCTGTGTCTATAAATATCAGTATATAGCTGCCACCAGAATGGTGGCTCAACTACAGAGTGAAAATTAGAATGAGCTGCCACCACTGTATTCAGATGTTATAGAAAACTGTCAAAAAATAAATGCTTTCCATTTCAATAGGCCAAAGTCCCTGTTGATGCAGTCACTGATTGCCACAATACTACATGTGAGTGTTAGGTATTCTCTTGGTAGACCATTTTATAAAAATATATTTAAACCAAGATAACCCACCAGAAACATCTGTGGTAGAAGTCTTAGAATCTATACTATTATGTGTGTTTGTGATTTATCTATTGATATTTGTCTAAAATAGATGAGTTGCAGAATACTTATGTCTTAACTGAAATCATAATCCTGACCAGATCCCCTAATTCTGATGTGGAGTGACATTTATGAGAATGTTGGATTTGAAGAACTTGCTTTTTGCCTTGAGGTTGTTGTTGTTTTAATTCAGATAGCAGGGGGTTTTACTAAAAAAAAAGAGAAGGAAAGCACAGCTCAAAATATGGTGTTGCATGTCAGGACCTGTAGTTGGCATCTTCATAAAAAGGATGCACAAACCTTTCAGGGCCAATGTTTTGAATCCCATGATACATATCAGCCACCCCAACTTACAAGAAGTTGAAAAAGTTATCAACAATATTTATTAAATTCGTGGATTTGCTGGGATAGTTGGAGTTGGAGTTTTGGGGGTGGTTGGTGGTCCCATTTGTCTTTCCAGCCTGCATTAAAATGGATAAAAATATATAATGATTGTGTTTGGTTTTCTACTTCAGTGGAGCAGCGCGACTTCATTGGAGTGGATGACACAGGAAAAAGATTGCTCTTCATGGCTAATGAAGCTGACTTGGATGAAGAACTTGTCATTAAAAGATCCATCCTTCAGAAGTAAGCTCATGAGTCCTTGTAATAGAAACTGAACTTGGGATAAGATAAAATATTTATGTAGTAAGAGAGATGGTTAAAGACAAAGTAGGATGAGAAGGGAAGAGGAAAAGCCACTTTTGCAATATTTAGGGAGCAATATTTTATTGTTGCATCATTGGAACCAACTGATAGGCTTGTCTTACACCTTTATTAGGGAAAAATCCAGGGAAAGAGAAGGAATGCATGAAAAGGTAACTCTTCTTGAAATGACACCTATATTGCAATAGGTCAGATACAGTTTAGATTCAGAGACTGTGAAGTGTTAGGACTATAAATGAATAGGTCCATTCCATAAATGAAATGCTAATCTCATTGGTTGAGTCCCAAATGGATTTGAGGAGTATCCATGAGAGGCTCTCAGGATTTCATGACCCTCTTAGGCATTTAAGGCACAAAATCTCAGCTGTCTTTCTAGGCCCCAAAATATTCATTACAGAAACCATGCTATATCCACCATAAAACTTCACTGGGGACTTGGATAAATTTATCAAATATGCCAGACAAGCTGAGCTTTCTGCATTGTGTAATTCATATCCCTTAGCAGAAGAAGGAAAGATGACTTATTCTTTATGCTCTCCAGTACAGTGATTTTAGTTTTCTCAGGCACACGTTGTCTGACGTGTTCTGTGCAAAGCTGTGTTGGCTCCTTGAGAGGCCAACCTTTGTAGTTTGTCCCAGGCTGACAGTCAGATTTTCACCTCTGTGAGATGAGACACCTGTGGAACAGCCATTTGAGATCTGGGAATTCATCCATGTGGACCTTTTAAGTCAAGGATGCAGACATCTGGGGTCTGCTCTCAGATAAATCTCTGCTGTGAAAATGCCTCTGGTGTGTACTGTAGGCCACAGCTCAGTGTAATCTTTCCTTGAACATCCCGCTACCAGATGTGAGTGAGATGCTCTGTGCCGATGGAAAGATGACACCTCCTCTGCCTGAGGTTAAGGATTATCCTAGAAGGAAGGTGATCAAGAGTGGGCCCTGTTAACTGTTGTAATGCTGTCCCAGCGTGTTTCCACTGGCTCTCTCCTAGGCTTGTCTTGGGCATGGAAAGGGCCAAGCTGCAGGCAAGCCTTCTGTACATACACAGCAGCTGATTTGTATAGAGTAGGAAGTTCATCACTGATGCATTCTGTGGGTTTGTGCACATGAAGACTAATAACTGTTTTGGGCTAGGGGAGGAATATTTTATCTAATGTTAGTTAGGAATATTTTATCTAATGTTTATGGCTGCCTCCTGGCACTAGAGGGTGGCTGTGGTATAATGACTTATAAATTGCTGTAACATATGTGATCTTAGTTGACCCCTGATTTTACAGGTTCATCTAACCAGAGGATTCTCATTCCTATAGCTAAATTTATCAGGATTTATCCTGCAGGCTAAACTTTGCCCTCAGTAGCACCTGTTCAGTTATATTGTCTTCAGCAGATCTTAAGCATTACTGTTTGGGATTTGGTGAATGGTGTGTTGATGATATACAGATGGCATAAAAATCTGTCTCCCTGTAGTTCTTGCATGCACAGCTATGAAAGCAAATGTAAAGTGTTAGCCACCCTCCAAGTAAAGCCCAAAGATGCTAGGATAGTGTAGAAGAGCAAAAAGAGACTTGCTAAGTGTTAAAAAGAATAAAAAATAAATTAAAATGATGCTTTGTAGCATCAAGCAGAAGTATTGGGCCAGTACCCACCTCTGACATCTGAAACTGCCAACTGTCGATGTTGGTGTGCTCTCTCTGTCCTACAGCTGCCACCTTTGAGAAGCTCTGAGGGAAGCAAAATATATATGGAAATCATCAAGTAATTTCATTTGAGGCAAATCCAGGGTAACAACAACTGTGGGAGCTCTAGGAAGACAAAGTGTTGGCAACTAATGGTGTTTTAACCACTGAGTTGTCTAGACCTGCTCAACCCCTGATTTTCTCATGTGAGAAACAAAAGCAATGCTTGAAACAGTCTTTGAAGTCTTTTTTAATACATCATACTAAAGAAAGAAAAAAAAGCAAAAAAAAAAAAAAAAAAAAGCAAGCCCTGTCTCATTTTCCTCATGGATCACTTTATGTGACTGACTTTCAGCTGCCATGTTGGCTGTTTCTTGATCTCTGGACTTTGTTTTGATGAAATAACAGACTTTGTGGCAAGATGGTGGGAGAATTTCCAGTACACTCATTTGTTCCTCTGTAAAATACAATAGACATCTTGAGGATGTTGCTTTTGTTTGTTTTGTTTTTAATGGTCCCTTTGAAGGGCTATAGTGGTCTTGTTACATGAACTCTAGAACTCCTCCAGTGCTTGTTTTGTTCTTCAGATCCTTTGTCTATTTTCTTTTTCCTCTTTTTAAGGAGGGGAATGGAAGGAGGGACAGGGAGGGAGTGGTGAAAGGAATGGGAAGAGGGAAGATGAGCTTTTCTTTAAAGCTAGGAATCTTGTTACTGGTAAAAATCTAGACCCCATACAGAAATGGTTCAAAGGCCCTTTGGCTTCCCCTCCTCACAGGAGGGAAGTTGTGTTGACAAAACACGCAAAACCGTAGAACGCTAATTTAAATCCTTGAAGAAAAACCTTTTTCCTGACCTTTGCCTTCTTCCTATCATTGGATTTCATGCTCTTCACTTTCCTGCCATAAAAGAGCAGCTGGTGAGGAGGGACAGGGGAAAACACACCTTCTCCTGAGTACCTTTTGAGTATTAAATATTTATTTGCTCTTGACTGGAGTGTTTTTTAGTGGAAGTGTTACAAAATTAAACATTTTAGTGGAATTTCTAAGCTCATGGTGTAACCTGTTATTCTCTTTCTCAGTTTGGTTAGTATTTCTTTTCCAGATTTGTTATTTTGATTTGTGTTGTGGTTTTGTAAGTCGTGGATAGCCATTTTGGGTTTGGGATTGCATCTCCTTGTTACACCACAGAAAGGAGTCTGGATTTTGCTCCTTTGCTTGCCAGAGCAAGTCTGGCAAAGCTTTCAACTTGGCGGGTAAAATTATCTTTTATTTTCCCTGTGCTGTTAATCACCCTGATGACAAGTCCCACAGGTAGCATCCTTCCTCAGTAAACAAGTGGAAAACAATATCAAATACATCTATTCAGGCACGTTTTGGAGTGCAACAGGCTGAGCCAAAAGACAAATTTATTGGTGGTGCCTAGAGAGACTAATGCTGCTGGGGAAAGCATTTTCAAGGAAATGGTTCCCTGTTTGGGTAATGAGAGCTTATAAAAAGCCATGAACAGCCTGTGCATGTCATTCACTTTGGCAAATAGCTGCAAGATGAGATACTAGAATGAAAGAAATACAGTTTGGGGATGTTTCAGAGCCAGCTTAGGGCCCTTTGAAGAGAAAAAAATAAAATTATGTGCTCATCCCTGGAGCCTGGTTTTGCTGGTGACATCTCTCTGACTTGGGTCTTGACAGGATGAAGGAGTGAGGAAATGATGAGAATTCCATTGCTGCTGGCTCTGCTTTGGGAGGGGGCAAAGGTATTTGTTTTCAAAGCACAATTACAATGGACAGGGAGCTTTTTGCTCCACCTCTGATATTTATGGTCATGCAAAGTGAAACAGTAAAAGACACCTGTTGGAGCAGGTCTAAATTTGGAGCATTTCCTTTTAAGATCTTGTGGGCTGTGTAGGGGTGAGTTCAGCCTTCGTGGGTGTTCTGTCTGCACAGATGCAGGTGCAGGGCTTCTCCTAGAGAATATGTTAATAAATCACCATGACAATTCCAGCTACTTATTACCTCATGTGCTTCAGACAGAAAGGAATACCTCATCTATAAATATATATAGTACTAACATTAGTAACCTTGAAGTAACAATGCAGATCTGTTTTTAAGGTAATTTTGTAAAAAGAGGGGGTAAGATTGGGGAGTTTTTTCTTCCTTTTCTCCTTGCAAACGGTGTAATACAATTTCAAAAGTCATCATTACCAAGTGGTAGGTAAAGGGAGCTCAGAAACAGCTTTGATACACTTGATTTCCTTTCTGTTGCCTTGGGATATAGTCCTTTTTCTCTTTTTTTCTTTTTTTTTACCTGCTGATTGTTTTAAATAAGTGGATCATATATAAACATGCTGCAACTTCCTTGATGTTTCTGCTCTCTAAAACGGTTGTTCTTGGGAAATTGTCATCTCTGAAATACTCTGCTGCTCCTATGGTGCTTCTTTTTCTCTTCTAAAATCTATTTGCTTTCAAAAAGCTGGAAATGACACGGGTATAGGTAGACGCTCTACAGTGTGAAGCATCCTAAACTAAATCATGGCAGATGTCCTGTACCAGATCCAGCTGTGCTGATGAAGAGGGCCACCACCCTGAGCATATGCCCAGTTAGACTTGAGTACTCCATAAGCCCACGTGTCAAAAACAGCTTCATGACTTCTGATAGATTAAACAGCAGGACTTTGATAACTTGGTTCTGTTTTCTTTCTGCATTTGGGAGATATCCCCACAAGCAGTTCCCCTGTCAGGGAAGGGGGAAATGCAGTAATGTAACTCAATAGGAAAATCTTGAGGAGCAGTTCAGGACAGACCAGGGAGCAAAAAATCTTAGCTGGTCTCAGCTGCGTACAGAATGAATACACATCCTAGCTTTGGTAGTGGTCTTCTCTTTGAAAACTCAGTTTTCACATTAGCAAAGTTTTCTGACTTAAGTTTATTTTGCATTCAAGTTGTATTTTGAGAAACAGCATAGAAAGTTGTTGGATATAACTTCTTTTCTCTAAATATGACTTTTATAGTGTGATGTCTTTTCTGTTGATTGAAATCTGCTCTTTCAATTAGTCCAGGTCTGCTCTTCTCACAAATAAAAATAAAATTTCCTGACTAGCATCCAGAAAATAAGGAACGTTCTTTCTGGCTCCTCTATCAAAAAATAGAAATTGTATGTGTTGATTTAGGTAATAATCCTTTTGCAGATGCATAAGCCAAAAAAGAATCTGGTTCCCCTTCCCAGAATTGAATTGGTTTCACAGTACTAATAGGAATTCAGAAAGCTGTAAAAAGTTATTTTAGCCAGTAAAGCAAGTGGATCTGACTGAATCAAAATCAGGGAATAAGTCTGTTGAATAAAAGGGTGTGACTTTTACATGCTAACTCCTCAAACTATAATCACACTTTAAAAATGTTGTTGTAGCTTCAGTCATATTTCCTTAGAAAAGAGGGTTTTGCTGAACATTTCAGAAAATGATACTGATCAAAGAGGACCTGTTGTTGTTCGAGACATGAGTTTGGAGTAGATGTTCTCAGGATGCCTTGAGTAGGATTTGCATGCCTGTTTAGTTTCTCAGCTCACTAAGAGTAGCTGCTGTAGCTAGGAGGCATTCATTTTCTCAGAAAGTTTGCCCTTTTTATTATGCATTTAAACTTTGCTCAACTTGTTCTGCTTTTTCTGTAAATTTGTTGGGGATGAGTGTAGCCTTTAACTTCAGAAATGGAGTATTTAAAAAATATTTACTATTTCTAAAATCAATGCAGCCAAGTATAATGAAAACTCTTTTAATTTGGTTCTTTTATCTGTTGCACTTCTACAATAAATGTGAACATAGTATAAAAGCAGTTAGTGAGACATTGACCTTATATTTTAAAGAACATAGTGCTATTACTGATTTTAATACTGTTCCTTCCATAGGATTTTATTATTTTGCTGCTGCCATGTTATTTTATTCATCCATTGGTGGGGAGTTGAAAGGAAGGTACAGCATATCCAGGTCCTATTTATAAAAGAAAGGTCATGCTGTGTCTTGACAGCTTGTACAGGTAAGAGGTCATGAATCTCAGAATCTGGAATATTAGCAGGAGCTTCTGTTGGATGTAGTTATAGAAGGGCTTATTGTCAATGGCTTTCATTTTACTGCAGGATTCTGGCCAGTATTCTAGTACACATAAGGCTAAAAGCAGAGAGCTTGAGGCTCAGCATTTGGTTTCTAATCGGCAGTAAATGTATGTTGCATGGATTGCCATTAGTCATTTGTCTGTCTGTCTGTCTGCTGCGGTCTCAGACCAGCACTTAGCCTGTGATTCGGTTTTACTTTTCAGAGGTTTTGAAGGAGGAAGGGATGACTGTATTGCTTGGACACCCTCAAGTCCATGTGACTTGGTAAATGCAGTACTCTGCATGAGTCATTCAGTCTGGACAATACTGAAGTTGAAGCTCATTGTTATTTAAGCCAGGCTCAGGTCCTAAAAAGATGAGAAATGATCTGTTCATTTTAGAAAGACATCTTAATGCTTTAATACAGTTGCCACTGTGTACTTTTTAGCAAGGTTTTGAGTTACCTTATTTCACAGAGTTGATGAGGAGGCATAACCACAGATCTTTTTTGTGACATACTTACTCCAGTTGATCCAGATGTAACCTGTATAGTCAGAAATTCCTCTGGATGGTTATGTAGGGCAGAAACAGAGAATGATCAATTGCTCACTTTCAACATACATTTTCAGCCATAACATATATTCAGTGTAGCTGCCTGTTGAAATGATAGGGTTTCAGCTTGTGTCCAGTGATCCCAGAGTGACCAGTAGGCGACGGAGGGGCACAGACTTCTCATTGTGCAGTTGGGATGGTACAGAGAGAAAAAAAAGCCAAAGGTCAGAGGAGTTATCCCTGCTTGTGTGAGCGCTGTCAGGCTCTCCCCTACCACATGTCCACCATGTGTTCCTCATCAGTGGGATGTGGAACTCCATGACGCAGAGCAGACTGGAATGCAGAGTTAGTTAACACCCGCCGTTGGGGAATTTATCAGCCAATGTGGAATATGGCGGGGGAGGAAACAGCCTAGTTTAAAGCAAAGTAAGGGTGAAATGAGGCATGTGAATGTTCCTCTTCAGTTAAAAGGTCTGATTCTGCTTGAGGATGAGGTTCTGGCTCATGAACCCAGCCAAAGTTTGTGGTTCCCTTACTGTTCTGTGTTACTGATGCATTTTCAGTCCTTTAAATTTTCATACTTAGCAGAAGGATTTTGCAGTGGCAGGAGGGAAATACCCCGGGGATTTTTGCAGGGAACCCTTCATCTAGTTTATTCTAAGAAATCCAGATTTCAGAGAGCCTTTCCTTTATCCTGTTCACCGAGACCCCAAATTGCTAACTTGCAAGGATGCATAAAAGTGATAGCCTCTCTATTAAAATTAGCTACACTTGGTATCAGCTGAACTGCAATTGCCTAATATTTTTAGTGCTGATTTATTACACTTAGTTCATGGCTCCTGTGAACTCTAACCCGGGTGATTTACTGTGATGTTTCACACTGTGAAGAATTGCAAAAGTCATAATGGAAAGAGTCACAATTTGCAATTAGCTGATTGAAGGTGTATGTGGGCTCACATCCTTACTGGGTTTGCATTCTACTTTAGTTGCAGCAAATATATATCTTTGAGAAAGTTTCCATTCATTCAGAATACAATGCTGAATTCCCTGCTGAATAGCTGTAGTGTGGTTCTCCCCAAACAGCATTGTGCTGGCAGTTTCTGGAATTACACAGGAAATGAAGAGCATAGCAAACTTTCCTTTCTCTTGCTAAGACATGCTCCCCAGGAGTTCTTCCAGTAGATCAAGTAAATAGGGGAGATCTATTCCTAAGGGCAGCATGTTTCTGCTTTGAGAAATCCTAATTTTCTCTGGCTTTAAATCCTTCCTTTCTTCATCAAATTTATTGCACCATTTCCCTAGAGAAAGCAAGAGAAGATGAGAGATTCCTTTTACAAGCAGTAAAACTGCTTATCCACTTTTCTTGGAGATTTCTTGTAGAACTCTCCCAGTCACCAAATACTCTGTTAAGAATGAAGAGAAGGTAGCTATTAGATCTTGACACGTGAACTGGAAATACAGAATGCTGTATCTTGCCCCATTACTCATTTTAGTATAAGTTGCATGTACCTGCATATCTGTATATTGGCCAGCATCAGCTATTGGCATTTCTTGGATTGATCATATTGAAATTCTTTAACTGTCTTAAAAGTGTGTGTGTCTGTGTGTTCATAATCAGGTTGGTGAAAGCTCAAAAGTTTAAAAAATCTGTGTCTGTTAGTACAGGAAGATTTAAAAAAGGAGTAACTGAATGTCCTTCAGAAAAATTTGGCTGATGGACTTTAATTAAACTCCTAGGGTTGGAAGCAAACGAGTAAGAAAGCAAGTTAAAGCTCAACTTCTAGTTTTTTTGCATATAAATCATCCAGCAGCTGGTGATATTTGCAAGAGCACCAGAGACTGTTTTCTAGTATTCCCTTTGATTTTATTTCCCCCGCCCTTTGCTTTATTATTCCCAAGGTGTAGCATTAAATATAATTTCAGAGGCCATGTGTGTCCTTAACTTCTCTGTCCTATCTCTATGCTGTATGTGTTCATATATGTGTGTATATATATGTGTAATATATAGCTTTATTCACTGATGCATTGGTACAGCATTTATAGAATTAAGTAATTTTTTTGGTTGGGTTTTTTTTTTTTTCCCCCAGATGAGCTACATCATTTCTGAAAATACCTCTGAAATTCCCACTTCTGTGACTTTGAGCCTTAGGCAGGTAGAATAGTAATAACAGAATCATGGCCAGTGGTGCCATAAATTTCAGCTAAAGTATTGGGCAAGAAGTCTGATTTCTGTTTGTACTGTTGTTAGAGATATTTATGCAGGGCTGGTCTTTCAGCAAGTGTGATTATTTTTAGAGAGGCCCTCACTCCATTCTTGTTTTAGAATGTGCTGAGGATGTGTGTGGGGAACAGCACCTGACAAACAGCAGCCAGACAGAAGGAATAATATCCCTTGGGAAATGAGACTTCTTTTTATGGCCATTTTTCACTTCTAAGGCCACTTGAAAAATATTGTTCTTCAGGTAGATCTTGTTCCTAGATCCCTGGGTTAGCATTTGGGTGCCTGCCATTTTCCCAGACCAAGGAGCTACTGAAGACTTAAGCTTTTCCAGTAGGAAAGTATGCAAGTACATACTTTGCAGCACCAGACACTATTGAAAGAATAATGGACCCTTCCCACATTCAACTCCATTCTTCTTGCACACACTCCCAGACCTCTGGAGCCGCTGTGCTAGCAAATGATTACATTCTGTTTTTCTTCCTAACTCTTCCTAAACAAAATGTTAATTGAGACATTGATTTATACAATTCAGATTCCTGTGTTAAGTCAGCATACTTAAAAGTAGCTTCTGGCTATTGAGGGGATAGATCAGTGAGACAAATTGGTGCTTGCTGGTATGTTTTTCTATCTCTTACCCTTTGACAAAATAGTATATATTTCATATTTAAGGAATATGTCCTTTGCATGCATTTGTTTTAGATGTACCCCCATTGTAGTGTAGCTTTAGAACACAGATTTCTGTGTGTTCTCTGATTTACGTTGCTATAGGAAGGAAGCATACTGGAAAAAAACAGATTTTAGCTTTTTTTTGTTTGTTTGTTCTTGATAGTTGTTTGAAAAAATGTTGCAATACTAGAGATATTGTGTAGAATTCAGGCCATATGTGGTAGGGGTGACCGTACGCCTGGGGGTAAAAAATTACTTTTACTGTCCTAGACAACTGTTGAATTAAAGTATTTGCAGAAAAGTTGTCTGACCTTACTTCCTCCTAATCTGTTCTTCTGTTTGAAAAAAATAGAAGTGTTAATCTTTTTGTTGTGGAGAACCATTAAAATAAGTGACCTTTGTGTTTACTGGGGAAGCGTTGTTTGGGAGATCTGGTGCTGGAAGGGATAAACTTCATACAAATTGGTGTGTTATCACCTGTTTGCATTAAGAATGCCTTTCACCTCTCTACTTGGCTTTGTGAGCTTGAGAAATCCACTTAATGTTAGTGCCTCACACTATCTTTTCTTTTTAAAATGAATGCAATATTTCTTTCCTGTCTCATAGGGGCATAACTCGTGAACATTTATGTCAGTAGTGTAAATGTAAAATGTTGCTCTGAGTACAGGGTATTAACTGTTGGCTTTCCCACACGGAGTTAGAATAGTACTTGTTAAAATGACCGGCAGGAAACAGCTGATCTAACACTGCATCCTGTAGCCTGAACTACAGGTCATGTTTGAACCCAGATTTTCAGTTTCAGCACTTGTATTTTTACATGTCAGATGTCTGTATTATTTATTATTGTGTCGTGTATCGTGTGTTACATTACTATGCACTGCTGTTCTTACCATTCCACTGTCTCTAGTTCCCTTTCAATGCACTAATTCTCCCTTTTTTCTTTTTAGTTCTACAAAGGCATTGGACATGCAGTGAAAAATTAAATCTATTTTATTTTGCGTTAACAAGCTGCTCTTCCTGGGTGTGCAGGGATTTGTATATAGGTGTGTGACTCCTGGCATGCATCCGAACTGGTTCTGCAAATGCTGACGTGAGTCTGGCAGGGCTGAGTGGTGCCCCTGAGCTGACACCCAAGGGCTGCCAGGGCCAGGCTGGCACAGCAGTGCTGGAGCTTGTGTGTCCTGAGGAAATAGCACCAGGACTTCTTGGGAGGAGCCAGTCGTGCTGCAGAAACCCTTGTGTCATCTGCGCTTTGTCAGGTCCATATTGTTCTGCATAAAGGAGAAAAAGTGATGTTTATGTTTCTTCAATTCTTGCATTTGTTTGCTGCTCTGCTCTTCCAGTTTGGCCACCTGATGGCAGCTTTTAAATTCTGTGGTGTGAACCGTGGTTTTGTTACCCACACGTATAGCTTTGGTCAGCGCTTTCAAGATCCAGTAGAATGCAATTATCAAACAGGAGTATAATCTTTTATAATTCCTCAAATCGTTTATTTTCACAATAGAAAAGTAATTCCCTTTAGAAGGTGATTGCTCCAAAGACTAACTACTTTCATTTCTCCTAAACATTTAAAAAACATGACAGATATTTTTGCAAGCAATCTATTGTAAAACATCTTCCAAGTTGATTTCAGCAGCTGAGTATGATCTAATTTTCACTTTTTTTAATATCAGTTTTTTCCATAAACAGAAAGTGAATGTTTTCTGAATGACAGGTAATAAAACAAAGTGATGCTCCCTACTGAATAGTGGCTTCATAAAGGTTGTGTGTATAAACAAAGTTATAATGAACCTGTAAATCAAGAATGCCACGAACAGCAAAAATGCCAGATGCCAGAGCTGAAATAACCTTGCAGTTCAGGAGCTTGCTGCAAACAAATCTGTCACTTTACCTGCTCCTTCATTTCTGTGTTTTAAGTTCTAGCTGATTGATTCACCATCTTGGAGGCAGTGGATGAAAGGATATGAGCTTGTCAGTATGAGAAAGGTGTCTGGTCCTGAGTATGAGTGAACGATCATTGCAAACTGCAGCACAATAATTTAAAAGTTCGTTTTACTTTGACTTCTTAATTTTCGTACATGAAAACTTGTGTTCACAGTGGAAGTGACTCACAAGTTCCAGTCAAGACTTCTGGATGTCTTCAGTCTGCTACCTGCCATATGTCTGCATATCTACTGCTGATTTCATTGCTCTTCCAATGGCAATAAAAAAATTGGCCATGAGTGTTAATTCATGTCTCAGTGGAAATATGTAGAGTCTTAGCTATCTTAGGATATGACTGTTTCCTAAGTTCTAGATACACTGACCTGTGAATGTTTTATCATTGGGCAGTGCCTGAAAAGTTTTTGTATGGTGAAGAGGTGAAAGTTGAACCAAATTGTTCAGCATCCAAAAGCTCAAAATGAGCAGGGGTTTTGGGAAGGTGATGTGAGGCCACCACCATCTGGGTGCTGTGCACACATGAGAGCTAAGGAGAACTGCAAGTGTCTTTGCAAAGGCTGATCTGACTTCTCTGTGTAAGTTAGTTTGTCAGAATTGTTGGCCCCTGCTTGCTGGGTGCTGCATGCATAGGGAAAATTAAATGAGGTTATAAAGAGCAGAAAAATTGATGAACTTCAGAAGTATTCATTCAAAGTAGACACTAACTTGAACTTTGATGTTGTCTCTAAAAGTGAATAATGTCTTACTTACACACACAGTTGAATGTTCATTCCCAAAATTCTGGGATGTTTTGGCTTTTAAATCTATTGTGAGACAGGACAAGCAACATCTGTACTCGTGGCAATCAAAATGGAACGGGGAAAAAAGTGTATGAGAGCCCATTCTTTGTAGTCCTGTTTGTTACTTTAAGCAAAATTGTCACCCTCCCTGCCACTGTTTGTGTCCTGAAGAGAATCCATTTTTCATGTCTCTGAGGAGCATGTGGTGTCATCCTGTTGAATAGCAGGACCCAAAATTGAGATTAAGAGTTACCAAAAAGCAAGAAGCCAGTGTTCTGCTGTTGCTTGATCATAGTGGGTTTATTTGCTAAGCTAAGATTTTGACCACTTAGGGGTTTTTAGGCTTCTAAGTACTATTTGTTAATGTAGTTATTTCATTGCTGAATGACAGCATATTTTTGTGCACTGCTGTCAGTTCTAGCATTGTTTGAAAATGAGAGGTGATTCTCGTTGCCAGAAGTAGAACTGTAGTATGGTTTGTACTTCCAGAAATTCCTTCATGGCTTCAGTTTGTGTTTGATTTTTGGCTGGTCTGCAAAAATATATGATCCAATTGATCCAGCCATGTTTTTAATTGAAAACATGCATAGTTTGTGTATATTAAAAAAGGATCATTTGCATGTAGGGGAGAGCCCATGAAAGTGTGTTGGAGAATTCCTACTTGCATCTGGCATAGAAAAATTTAGGCAATTATTTTGTGTGTGTCCACTGTATATTTTTTTCTTTTTTATCAATGTACGTCAGAGGTTTGAAAACAAATAAAGCATGCTATGCAGACTAATTAAATCAATGCCTCTGTGGAAGCAATTTAGTTTCTGGAATTGCTCTTCTAAATCAGAGATATAAACAAAAACCTAGTTATTTTTATATCATTTCCCTTTGCCTCATGTACGTGATTATGGAAGTTGAAGAGTTATATGTTTATGCCTCTTTTTACAGCAGAATATTTGTGTGGCTGAATTTTTATTGAAGCATAATTCCTGGTTTCCTTAAAGCTGAGCAAGACTACTGTACAGTGGGAACATACATTAATTTGAGTTGCTGTGAAAGGCTTTTCACGTTAAAGCTGTCAGGGCAGCAAATTGTCCACAAGTGTTTCTTTATTAAGAGTTGTTTGCTGCTTATGTAGAAACAGCTGCTTCAGGCACAGAAGGTAAATGGAGGAGCTTTTCCTGAAAGAAGGGTGTGGAAAGAACAGTGTTTAGGTGATGGGCTCTTACTGTCCCTCCTTCTTTACCTACCTAGGGATTATACAGCTACCATTGTATTTTGTTTTGTCCCCAGAGACTCCTTTTATTTTCTGAGATTAGTTTCAGTTTGTTGTTTCTTGGTTGTTGTAGTTTCCTCACAGACTATGAGCTCATTGTGCTGGTTCCTTTAAAATGTAGAACACAAAGATATTGCCCATCTTAAAAGTATAAAGGACTGTGCCCTTAAAGATATGGTCCATGCTCCCATTAAATATGCAATTCCAGCTATTCAGAATAAAGCTATTTTCTAGTGAAGTTCAATATAATATTAAATCTATTTGTGAAGAGTGCAGCTTCTGTGGTGTGAAGAATCAGACCCACCTCATCTGTTGCAGTGTTAAAGCTCCCTTTTATTTTTATTAGCAAATTATTTTGAGAACAGAGCCCAGAAGCATGGAATTTTTAGAAGTAAACTGGTCTTTAAGGCTTTCTGTTCATTTTTGTTACGCTTATTGCTTCTTACCTCTCTCTGTGTTTACTTTTTTTATAATTGTCTCTGCAAAAGCAGCCATTGTAGACTTGGGCCTTTTTTATATTACTAGCATAGTCTAGAGGGTTAGCACAGGTCTTTATGGTTACATATTGGTTCTAATACATTTTTCCTTTATAAACTAAGGGCAGGATTGTACATGAAATCTGTTATTGTATTTGTGCTTTGTACTCATGCACTTGCTGACTGTTTTACAAGCCAGTAACGTAGTAGCCACAGGCTAGGAAGCTTGCCCAGAAATCTGGCATATTTAATTAGTACTAGTAAACAAGCAGAGTTTCAAATTTAATTTTTCCTTCTTTAATTCCTATAAACCTCAAGCCATTTAAAACTTAATTTTGACACTAGTTTCATTTATGCAGTTGAATAATACTGAAACAGTCTACAACCACAGACAGAATGGTCCCAGTCTTTTCCAAGCGAGAAGGGAATAGAAGTAATTTTGTTTTAATGGTATCTAAGGTTGATGTAAAATTGTAAATTATAATCTTCAGGTCATCCACTACCCATTTTCTTTTTCTTTCTGTTAGGCTAAATGTTTCAAGATGAGGCAATTGTCCTACCATGAGTTTAGCCTTGCAAAGGCAGGGGCTGGATTTGTTGCTGCTCTGGTTTTTGTACAGAGAGCTCTTCTAAGAGCAAGTGATGGAACATCTGAGCTCTGGTACTTGCCATGGCCAGTTCATTGTTTCTAGACTGTGAGGTTTAAACTCTGCCCCAGGTGGTATAAACAACAGAGGATTCAGTTGCTGTCTCCTCACTTGCTTTTCAAGATCAACTTGTGATCTGTGCTGAAAATGGCTCTCTGCTGCTGCTTTCACAGTGAGGGACCACTGAAGTCTAGATTAATGACATTTCTTCAATCTATTGAATTGCTGAAGCCACTCTATCTCCAGACAAGTAATGTGCTGGGTGTCATAGCAATAAAATGTGTGGTAATTTTGGCCAAAAACTGGTCTTCATAAGTGCAGCTAAAAAGTTCAAAAAATAATATTGGAATTGTGAAAATACACTGATGATCAGTGTTTTATTAGCTGTCCTGACAATTTTTCCTTCAACAATGTGTTTTGGTGGGTTTTTTTTGTTGTTTGTTTGGGGTTTTTTGCCTGCTTATTTATAAAGGCTGCTCCCACCGTAGCATGTGCTGAAGTGAGAAACTTCACTCTAGTGTGTGTGAAGTTTCTCAGTCAGCAATAGCTGTTCCAGAGAAGGAAGGAAACCTGCTCAAAGTACCTTCTCATTGCATTGAATTCACCAGGATTTTCTTCTGCAGTATTCTAATTGCTGTGTGATCACTGTTCCAAAGGAGTAAAATTCTTCCAGCTCAACCTTAAGCTTTTATTCAGGTGCTACTAATGGGTAAAAGGTAAAAGAGATTCTTGGAAATCCAGCTCTGTCTTTAGTGCACTGTGTTTTGGTTCATCTGGGTTTAATGCTATAGATCTCCACTTTTAGCATCTTCCTGAAAGTGTTTTAGTTGTAGGTTCAGTTTCTTGTAGTAATAAGAAGCAGCAACTTTTGTTATAGCTATTAACGAGTCTGAAAAGTTTAAATCATGAGTAATCTGGTCTAACCAGAAACTAATCCACTGTAATTACTTGTTTAAAAAAATGCAAATTTGGACTTGGGGTGGATTTTAAGGTCATCTTGTGGTGATGATAATTTTTTGTGTCTAGTCTTTTTTCCTTTTTTTTTTTCCTCTGATACTTATATTCCTCATTCCATGGTATTAATAGAATATATTATATGGTGTTTTGTAAAATGCCAGTTAGCTATTAAAAGAAGTAATCATCAGGTTCTTTTGGGTTGAAAAGATGAGTGATGTCTGTCAGTGGCTTAGTCTGACTTCAGTTCTCCTTTGGTTTTCAATTCTGCAGCAAAAAGAATGTTAAACTTGCAAAAAGAATGTTAAACTTGCTAATTTTAAGACATGCTTTTAATGAAATTCTTGTTTGATACTGTCAAAATATTAGTTGATTAATTGCATAGGTTCTTTTAAACTAGAAAAGAGCGTACGTATATCTGTGTTTCTTGTGTGATGTTCCTATCACCTTGGGGTATTTTACAGCAGGACTGGGCTGTACTCTAAAGTGGTTGATGTCCCAAGCTCTGATGTCTCTCACTGTCCTGAAATCTCACAGCTCAAGGTCGATGCTGCCTTAAATCTGAGCTAGCATTTCTCTGAGGATGTATCTGAATACACAGGCTGAGTCATGACTTCAGTATAACCAAGTCAGGAAACCCTCCCTATTTTCCTGTAGGACAGCAGGATTCATGAAGTCTGAGTGCTGATTCCTTAGAAGAATTTCCTCAACATGTATTTTTCTTTGATGTACCTTTTCAGCATTGCCAAGGTGTGGAGCAGCCTGTGCCCTGGCAGTCGCAGCCAGGCTCCCTCCACAGTGGCTGCAGAGTTCTGTGCCCACTTTAATTTCTGCCTGAGATAAAGCTGTTCTCATTACCTAATTAAATATTTGACACTTGCAGTTATTAGGATCTTGTTAGTACGAAGAGTAGTTACCATGTCAAGTGCTAAAGTGTCGAGGTTCCAGTGGAATTGAGATGTGAGTAGATATGGTAGCAAAAGCTTATTGTGAACCAAAACTGAGGCAGAGGCAGTAGTTGCCAAAAATCAAAAAAACCATATGGGTCAAAGCATCAGCTCAGGAAGCTACAGACCATCAAGGAGTAGGAACAAAGTATAATTCACTTACAGTAAATGAAGGAAATTAACATTTCCAGGTTTAAGGCAGAAAGGCTGGATTTATGTGGGCTGGATTTGAGTCGATTTTGGTAATAAATACCATAACACTTAAGTTTTTCCCATCTTTGGACTCAAAGCTCATGTCTTCTTGCTTTCTGGACTGTGTGTTTTGGTGGGAGCCAGATGCTGCTTTGTCTAACATGTAGTCTTTCTTCTCCACTTTTCTTCTTTCTTACCCTAATGATCTGCTGTCAGGCTCTTGCAAGGTTGTTCTTCAGTCTGGTGAAATTTAACTTTCTTGAATGCAAATATGTTCTACAGAAAGACTCACAAAGGTGCACTTTCTGTCATGAAGAACCCGTTTCCTTGTCAGGCAAAGATCCTAGCAAAGGGAAGTGAGTGATCAGCCTGTGGCCTGAGCATAGCAACAGGTTTAAAGAGAGATTTTAAATTTTGATAAACTGGTGGTGCAGAAATAGGTGATTCTGATGAGATACCTGAAGAGCAACTCACAATGGGAAACCTGAGGATATGTGTGACAGCTTCAATTTGTTCTGCTCCTGGGCCCTGTGAAATGCAAGGAAAACATTTATGCTTATTTCAACTTTGGAGGGGTTTTTTGCTTATGCTTTTACTTGCAATTTAAAGTTAGGGGTGGAAGAATTTCTTTTTGCCTATGTATTTTAGTAGCCCAAAGGGATGCCCTTACCTTAAACTCCCAAATTTTGCAGACCGTGTATTTTAAGTGCTCTGCACCTGGAAGGTGCAGGTCTTCAGTGCCTTGTCATGCAAGGCTCACACTGCAAAGACAGTTGTATTTGCCTTTGAGTGCAGGCCAGTGGCATGAAGAAATTGTGTCAGCCTTGCTGTGTTTAAGGTACATATTGCTAGTGACCTGCAGCTTTGACCTAGTATTCAGTTTCCCATGCATTTACTGTAATTATTTGATTTAAAAAAATATATCATATGTCTGCTGCTTAGCCCTGAGGGAACTGATGTAGGAGGGATCAGCAGGAACTGCTGTTCTTCAGTAGCCTCTATACAATCCTCCAGCTTCAATTGTTTTCTTAAAACTTGTTCCTCTGAAGTGTTGTCATCCTTTCAGCCCTGGTGATTTAAGGGAACGCTTATTTGCTAAGGTGAATTTCCATGAAGCAGGAAGCAAAATGAGCTGAAAATTGGAAATGATTAGGGTTGCCAGGTGCAGACTTCTAGTTCTTTCTCCTTCTTCAGCAAAGAAACCATTTCCTAAAGCTTGATTAAATCTCTTAAATCACAGTTTAGCCCAGCATAAGAAAAATAAGCTCAAACACCAGATCTGAACTAAGTGACTAAGCCATGTCCCGTTGTGTTGGAATTGAATTGGTTATAGCACACAATAATCTACTTTATTGTCATCATGGCCTTAACTGTAGCATAAGATGATTACACTGAATGTGTATAATAATAAGGCTTACACTTTGTATATAGCCCTTTAAATATTTTGGCAGACCATAGAAAGAACCTTTACGTGCAAGGCTTGATTAATCCTTTTCCTCTGTGTATAGAACAAGTAGCTGCCAGAGCTCAAGGGTAAAACCTATTAATAATGTCTCTGGCAGTCCCCGCCCTCCTTCACAGTGTATTCTCTTCTGTTCACACCAAACTCCAGGCTTATTATCATTTTGGTCTCTCTCTTTTGCTTTCCCAGTTTATACATAGCAATCAGGGTATTCTAGAAGAATAGTATCTAGTATAAAAGTGTCTAGTATAAAATATTTGCATTAACTCTGCTTTTCCAGTGACAGGGAAAGAGAAGAGGGGTGGTAGTGTTGTGGGCAGCCTGGCCCCTGCGTTGTTTCCTACAGCTGTTCACACTCAGTGTGGTAGAGAAGACCCTTGGAACCAAGTTTAGGGAAATGCTTTCACAGGCAGCTGTGTCTGGTGTGCTCCCAGGGGGATGCACGTGCATCCAGCAACGTGGCCATGCAGCCCCCAGGGAGCACTCCTGACTTGGGGTGGCTGAGGAATTACTGCTGTTCTCCTTTTCATATGGGGAAGCTGACAGAGGATGAAGAAAAATATTTTTTATAGGTTCATGTGATGGGGTGGCTGTGCAACCATTGGCACCCTTGCTCTTCAGCATTGAAGTCTAAAGATATGTTAACTTTAAAACACAGCATTGTTGCCAAGAAAATTACTCTTTCTACAGAGAGGTCACACTGGCTTATTGTAAAACATTACTGACCTTGAGCAAATATTAATCCTGAGTTCTGACTGCTAACCTATACTCTTTATACTAGAGAAAATGATTTAATCTTTGGCTTTCCATGAAGGTTAGTTCCTTTACCAAAAAGTTTTCAGCATGTTTTTGTCAAAAGTAGGTTCAGAGTTTGTATTATAGTCTCATGGGTATATTAATAACATAATACAACAAAGAAAAATGGCATGTGGTGAAGGTTTTAAGTGAAAAATATTTATTATTCAGAAGGCTTTCAAGCAACTTAGGTCACTAGATCAATAAAACATTTTCATTTAGAAAGTACTTCCCATTTCTGGTGCAGTGTCTCTTTAGCAGCAGCAGCTGTGAGGATGGATGGTGAGTAGTTGTTACCAGAACTTCAGTGTCCTGTCCTCCCTTGCCAAATCCTCAGTGGACCAAAGCAAACCTTGCCCTCCTGTCTTTTTAAATAAGGTTGTTACAAAACTACAGGGAGGGAAACAGTGAGGGGATGCCCCTGAGCAGGGAAACGGAGCTCAGGGTCATCTGGGGCTCGTGGCACGTGTTGGGAGACACCTCATAGTAGCCTATGTCATCTTGAGCTCTCGGGGTCCCATTGCTGAGGTGATCCTCAGCCAGAACTGGAGCAGTCCCACCCAAGAAGCACATCCTCGGGCTCGCCTCTGCCACCCTCCTCTGCAGCGGCGGGAGGGCCCGGCCGGCCCCGCCACCGCAGCCCTGCAGCCCGGAGGTGGCAGCATTTCACCGGTGGGCAAAGGAGCCCCAGCACACAGTGGGGACATTCACGGGGCTAAGTGCTTTGGGATCTTTTTGGTCAAAAGCACTGGGTAAAAAAAAAAAAAAAAATTAAGGTCATAAGGTGTCTGGGATTTTTGAAGAGCCAGTGTAACAGTGGTCTTTTATTATTAGTGAGTTTGCAGCCAAGAGCTGTCCCGTAAATGAGCAATGCGATTTAGGGATTATTTTTTTTTCCTTTAAAAGCAGGAATGCTTGAGACATTAAAGGTGGTCTGGCAGATTTTGCTGTGAGACTTCTCTTCATGTTGATCTGTACACTGGCTTTGTATCAACACGAGAGCACCACATTCTTGCAGACAGGCAGGGGTCAGCACTGTGTTTGAACTGGACCGCACGCTGCTTCATGCAAGAGCACAGTTCATGGTGTGGGGATAGGAAGAATGTGACAGAGTATTGGCTATATGGACTATGTGAGCTACATGCCATTAGTTAGGAAAGATGCAAGTGTGGAATGCATAGTTTGCACATAGCTTGCTGCTATTTATTTATTTTAGAAGGACAGGGAGGAAGATTAACTAATACCCGTGAGCCCATCTGATGTAATTCAGGTATAGGTTTAGGAGCCAGGTTAATAGCAGGTATGATTAGGTTTTTATTGTGTCATTGCTTGGATTAGTGTTAGAGTACAGACAGCCTCAGATCCTTGAGCTTATTTAAAGACCTTCATATTTTCCATCAACAGCTGTATGAAGTTAGGGAAAGGGAGGTCATGGGATTTCTCTTTCTCAGCTAGTTTATTTGTGAGGTGGTGAGGTTAATGTGGCAATATCCCATGCTTAGTAGAGAGGCTTTTTGGCTTTAAGCATTGTGTGTGCTCCCTTCAGATTTATGATTTTGACCTCAGCCTGGCATTATCACACTGTCAGTGGGAGTATGGAGCTGGTTGGAACCTCCAGCTCTTGGTGGTAATCTCTCTTAATTAGTTTGCAGTTGAAACAATTGTCCGACTTCTTGCCTTTAAACAAGGGAAGGTTGCTCTATCAGTGGTTGATTTCCCTGAGGGAGGAAATCCTGAGGGGGGTTATCAGGGAAAGAAAAGCTCTGGGCTCCACTTTCAAAGCAACGCCATGTATGAAGCATGCATCAATCCTGTTAGTACTGCTTATTATTTCACAATGGCGTGTCAGGAATTACAGGCACAGACTTTTCTAAGGACTCTTGCAGACCTTTATGCATTCTCATCCTGAGTGAAGATTTTGTGGACTTATGTGCTAATAAAAGCTAATTTTACACATTGAAATAGCTCTTTTAATCTTTCCCTGACTTCTCCACAGATCTCTCCTAGCCTTCTAATTGTCAACTTTCTGCCAGGGAGCCCTCCATGCCTCATCATTAGGACTAAAATCTGCCATCAGTTAACACACAGAGCTTATAACTGGGAGCAGCCCCCTCCCTTGCATGGCAGCACAGACAGTAATAGACACTATAGTGGCAGCACCAAAGGGAGTTTTACTGTGTATTTTAATGACTTGTGCTTGATTACATTTGCTAGATTGAACTGAAGTTCATTTAGTAATTGGTTTGATTCTTACAGGGTACACATTTGACATTCCTCCCTCATTAAAGAGCTTCAACAATGGCTGTTGCAACTTTCATCTCAAGGGTGACCCTCTCAGATACATTTCCAGTCTTTTTCTTTTGATAAACCACCCAACCCGGCATTCATTAACACTTAACCATCTGCAGCCAGCCCCTCCTAGTACCTTCTCTTTGGCTTTGATGATATAATTAAAAGCCTTCTGTATTATCTTCGCTCCAAGCAATAAGTCTAGGTGTGTCAGCTCCTGCATTGTTTGTTATTCAATTCTCTCTGTATCAGCTGTTCTTTCGGGCTCATTTTTCATATGTTGTAAAGATTAGCTGATGGAGTGGGAGATCAGAGGCATGAGATGGGAGTGTGGCTCTCAATATTAGTAACCAGATGCTCATTTGAAATGGTGATGGGGCTTGCCGTTATCTGTTAGATTATTTGGCTCCTTTGCTTCTACCTGAAGATAAACTGGTTTAAGCACTAGTCAGTGAAAATGAGCATCATCTTTAGTGACTTGTTATGATAGAGTGCTCTTATCAGTCTGGTTTAGTGTGTCTATTCTCTTCTTGAGCCTGGTTTACAGAAATCACAGCTTTGTTTATGCATGTGCCCAAACTTGCCTGTTTGACCTTTGAAGCTGTGATTATAATATTAATCTGTGGGACTATTCTGTTGCAAATCTCTTAGGTGGTCTGTATTTTGGAGGATTTCATTGTGGGACCTCCCTCTTGTCCAGCATGATGTTCCATTATTGTTAGTATATTCTACATTGAAAGCTAACTCAGAGTGGTGTTTCAGTACATCTTGTCTGGCTGCTTTTTGTTGGGTTTTTTTGTGTGTGATGGAGGAGCTGGGATAGCACCATGCTACTATTTGTCCACTTCCACTGATTTTCTATTACTTTATAACAAAGTTGCCTAGCTACAGTAAAACTTGGTACAATGCTTGCATGCAGAGACAAACTTCAGTCCCCAAATCCTCAGTGTCCTGTGGTGTAGCTAAATAGCATTATTCCAGTTTGCAGGTGGGGAGACTGCATGTGTCAGAGCCACACAGACACTGGCGTCAGAACCAGTATTTACTGTGGAATTCCTGTTTTACACCATTGCTTGATGCCTAGCCCTTGCAGCATTCCCCTGCCTGGTGTTTAATGGGGAGTATATGAAGGATCTTGAATAGGAAGAGAAAAAAACTGGCATTCTGACACTAAAGAAATTTTGTCTTGTTTGTCATCTTCAGGTTAAGAATTGAATTTTGTTCTCCCATTTTTGCCTCTCCTTCCTATGTTCCATCTGTTTCTCTATTTTTGCATGTTTATGGCCCGTTCCATTGATTTGTTTGGTTTCCCAGTAAATGACTATATTTATTACATAAATACAAAGGAACCCTTCTCAGAGAAGATAGGAAATTTCTCCCTCTCATACATACACAAAATGTGGAAACCATTCTCAGGATGCAGAGGAGGAGGGAATCTGCTTACTTCCAACTGCAAGATCTCATTAAAATTAGTGGATTCCCTATCCTCTTTGCATAAGGAACATTGCTATTTGGGCTGCCTTCCACAGCAACATCTGGGCCACTGATAACATCAGTACTGGAGCATTGCTAGGTGAGCTCATGTTTTGTTAATGAAGTAATCCACTGAAAGTGCATATATCATTTTCTAGTACCACATACTTCACAGCAAAATGTTGTACTACTATTATTGGAGCTTTCCTTTTGGAAATGAGACTTAAAGAATTTTGTTATAGTCAAAAATATGCGTAGCTTGAATGGCATGCTTGAGAAATGCCACATAAGTTATGAAATGTGAACACTTAAATAGTTTGGTAGTTCAAGGCATTAATTGAGAAATGCACTAAAAAATGGCTTACTAGTATATGTGATGTTCTTGGTAGCTTTGGTGTTACTAAATATTTAGTGTGGTAGTATTGGTTTATTGTTTATATTTATATGCATGCCCAACTTGTGAGTGATCCTTCTGCTGAGCTAACTACATAATACAAGTGATCGTGATCACAAACATCTGACTTTAGCATTTTCTGGAATAAGCAAATCAATTTGGATAGAGTACACTGATAAAATATGTTCATTCAAACTTAATTGTTAAATCCACACAGCAAAGAAAGCAAAATAAAAACAGAGACAATTTCAGGTGTGGATTGAAATTTCTCTCCTTAATAGCCTCTGACTGTGAGTGCATTTATGGATGGCTTGAACAGCTCAGCGTAGTCTCTGAGTGTTGTTGTGTTTTGTCTTTTTTAATCTGCAGGCTAAATATTCTTGTGGCTTTTCTGTTCTGAAAACTAGTGGCAAATGTTCAGGCAGCCAGAATGCACTCAAATGGGGCCACAGATTTGTGGAAGGGAAAGTAATATTGGCCTAAAATATCTAACTGGTTTGAAACAGGTTCCAAAAAGGGTTTCCATTATTCAAGAACAGAGAAATCATAAAGAGGAGCAATAGGAGTAGTCAATTAGGCTTTGTGGTTTAAACTTTGTTCTTAAAATTTTGAAGCTACCAGAGATTCCTGAGGTTCTGAAATATTAACCTGAAAGCTTGACACCACTCTGAAAGCAAAGACTTCCCTGTTTGACTTAGGATGAGTGGGAGTTTTACTGATATTTCCCACCTTACTGGGCTGGATAGCCAGATGCTTTGTAATTGAGCTGTGACAATCATTAGTGTAGGAAAGGTGAGCAGACCCCATCTCCTTCCCCTCTTCCCCTCCAGGAAGTGTTGGAGAAAATACAGTAGTGTTGTTGTGTTTGCTAGCAGAACATGCCCAGCCTTGCATATATATTAAGGCAGGCACTTAGCCAGAAGCTTTGAATTATTGTACCCTGACATTACCCACTGTAACTTTTAGCACTCTGGGCCCATTACTTTGGCTTCCTGCCCAGTAATGTGCAATTTCCACTTACATGAGAAGATGTAGCAGGAGTAATGACTCCTTGGAGGAGGTGTTTTCTTTTGCAGCAAATCAGCCCAGGGCCAGCAGGTGTAAGTTTATAGACACAGCCCAATAATGGCAGCCTGAGCTCTTCTGTTCCAGCAGTCCAACTGTACCTGGAAAGGAGCAGACCTTTGCCCACTTGTCACTATCCCCTGACCTTACTGCAAAGTCAAGTTCTTGTAAACAGCCATGCAAAATCTCCATGATTTTCCCATTTTTGTTCTTTTCCAGGCACCCCAGAATGCACATCAGAACAGGGCTAATGGATGCCCATCTCTACTGTCTGAAGAAATACGTGGTAGACTTTCTGGTAGAAAACAGGTAAGAAACCAAGCAACACACAAGGTAGTAGCAGGCATTTGCATTGACATATGGTTTACACCAGAACTTTTAAAGGAATTTTTTTTTTCCATTAAATTAGCTAGCATAAAATAGAAATATAAAAGAGACCAGTTTTCAAAATATTTTAACCATACTAAAAGAAATGCCAAGCATTATGTCTGAGTGTCTTATTAGGATCTTTTGAAAAAAAACAAAACACAAACCCCAGTATAAGTGAACACTAACATTTTTGTCTCTTTTATGCATCCCTTCTTTTTATAATGTATCTATTCTTTTTGGCTGCTCATTTTACCAGGGTGTCCGTATTGTTAGGCTTGTGAATACATTTCTGACCTTTGATTTCCCCCACCACAGTCTGTTTTGGTCTTTGCAATCACCTTCCCTCTGCCCCTTCACATCCACCACCACTGCAGGTGGGCTATCTCTGTAGCATCCTATGTTTTAGCTTGTGATATTCCTCTGTCAAAACTCTGAGACCACCCACTGAGAGTAAGAAAAACATCCATTTATGGAAGTGGAGAAGGATCTTAGCTATAATATTTCATGAAACAGACAAAAAAAAACCCTGTTTGTCTTTTAAAAACAAACAAATGAACACTCCCCCTCACAGTAAGTAGTTCAGTTTTGGAATTATGTCCTGTTCCTAGACTTTTTATAGCCCTCTCATGCCCATTACATATACTGAGTGCTCACTGAGTTCTCAAGAGTTTTTCTACCCTTTTAAGTAAGATAAAAGATACAGAGGCTAAGTGTTGTGTTCATAGTACATTTTCTTAGCAGATAAACTGACATGTGAAAAAACATTGAGGGTGGGAGATTTATGTTAGTCTCGACCATATACAAATCTGGTGATACAGCTGGATACATACTTGAAGGAGCTCTTCCAGAAAAAGGGTCTGTGAGCAAATTAAAATTAAGTGGAAAATCTGTGTTAACCCTGAGGGCAGTTTCTTACCACACATAAGAATAAGGCTTATCCAACACTTTGGTCCACGGGGGCATTGTACAAGTTATTTTAGTTCCCACTTGTGTACAGAACCATGTGAAAGGTGAGAAAGTTTCAGGAGCAGCAGGAATAAACCTGGAATAAACCATTTATTTAGTGTATTTTAGAAAGTTGATGAGGGTTTGGAATTCTCACGCTCCCTGTGGTAGCATGAAGCAGTGTTTACACCTTTCTTTTGTCATAGTACAGCATGTAGGACTCATTTCTTGAAACCCTAGCACCTAGTTATGCTGAGATTAGACATTTCTGGAATATTAGACGTTTCACACATTCAGTTATTTTTCCCTAGTATTTCATTTGGTTTTGAATTTAGATCTGTGGAATAAGGATGATCTTTGTCAGATATGTCACTCAGAGAGGCCTCTAGGTGTAAGTAGCGGTAACTTCATATTTCAATCTTTTTTCTGCTATTTCAGTGGAAACTGGTGAGATCTTTGACTTTGGCAGTCAGGATTTTACCTTGTATTAACCAAAGCCAGTAGAGTAAAACTCTTCTAGTTGCCCCCAGATCCCCATAGAACAAGCCTACTGACTTTTTGCAAGTATGATAGACCAGGGATTTTTTGGTTGTTTTCTATAGCGAGGTTATTCTGTCTTCACTATTTTTTGAAGCTGTGCTGCTTTTCTGTGACACTTCCATAACAAATAGATAATTACAGCATCTAGACAGTGTTTCTTAAGACCTGATAGCAACATCTGGCTTACTGATGGTAGATGGCTGCTTCATTCTCTTTATTACACAAATGCTGCTTATTCAGTCAATTGAGAGAGTCAATTGCAAGTAATGTGCTTAACTGGCAAATCTGTGGAATGGGACTTTTGCCATGAGGAATAACTTCAGCTTTCAGACTTCTGGCACTGGTGGGCATTTGCAGCTTGTTTTTCTTCTCTGAGGAAGGGGAGGACAGTGCATACCCAAAGATCTTTCCATGTTTGGCAGCAATATGCCAAGACCTTTGAAAGACTCCGGGATTTCTTTTTTTTTTTTTGCCTCAAAAGTACTGACATCTACATAATTGTTTGGGTTTAAGGATTCTTTTTAATACTTTGGTTTTTAGTCTAGAAAGAACCTACAGTAAGATTTTGCCTCTCTGCAATTCTGCACCAGGACTGGAGAAGCTCAGATGCCTTGTTTAAGTTGTGTGTGTTTAAAACTAACAGCAGGGACTGAAGCGAACAGTGAAGCTCTTGTACAGTGCCAGGAAGTACTGACACAGTGTACTTCCTCAATATTACAATATTTACATTGTGTTAATATTTTAACAGCGGGGTTTGATGGCAGGCAGAACACCTTTTTTCATTGTTTGTAACTCAGTGAAGCATTTACATTTTTTCAAATGTTTTTTTTTACATACAAAAGTTGAAAAGATGTTGCCCAGCAGTAAAAAATTCAGTTGCTACAACTGGCTTTTGTAGGGGAAAATTATGATTACTTCCAGGTTGGAGCATTACATGAAAATTAATGTGGTTATCAGTATGGGATCTGTTTCTTCTTCAGTGAGTCCCAGCTTAGCTGCAAAGATATGGAAAGAACAAGCTCTGCCTGGGTGAATCTAACTTGTTTGTAGTTGTACCTGTAAAAAGTCATGAGCAACTAATATGAAAACAGGAGAAAAACTCACGAAATGACTAAACCTTGGTTGTGTCTAACTATATAAATCTTGCTTTAGGATTTGCAACAACTTTGTTGAGTGGCAGCTTTGGAAAAAGGCTGAATATTCAGCTCCAAGATGAAGTCTTGATAGCAAGGGCTTTTTCATTAGCTTTATCACTGTCTTGCTTTGTGGTACTAGTCAGATTCTTTGATTTTTCTATGTATTTGTTTCCTCTTCTAGGTGGGATTGTTTGGAAAATAATCAGTATTTGTTTGGCAGCAGTGAGATTCTATGATGAGGGATGTTAGGAGAGGTCAAAATACTGTTTGGTAGCCTGTAACTCAGTTTGTAGTCCTTTAATATATTTTTATGAACTATTTTAAAAGGCCTAAATTTATGATTATCCTGCCTGAAGTTTTATTGCACTATAGCAAATCAAATTCTTGAGTTTTAAAAGGCAGAACTTGCTAGTGCCTTTGAATAAAAATCAGAGGAAATATTCTGTTTATTAGAACACCCTCAAATATGTATGTCCAGACAAAAATAAAAATTACTATGCCCCTAATGTAATTTAAACCTGGGGAATTTATTTTTCAGGAATGAAACTGCTTTTTCTTTCCTCTCCTAGGAGGAAAAAATGCATTTTGGCAGTTAAATCTCCAATCTATCACTCATCCCCTAATTCAACACTAGATTCTAGTGAAATCAAGTGTGCTAGGGTCCTACCCTGTCCAAATCTACCAAGCTCAAATGCTCGTGGTTCCATGCTGGCTTGGGCAATAGCTGAAGAAATTCTTGCCTGTAGCAGTTTATTTCCTACAGCTGGAATTTGTTCCTTCTCTTCTTTCCATACTTCTGCTTCACCAGGGTAGGTTGATTAAAAAGTGCTCTTTAATCAGCTGCAGTGCTCTGGCAGCCTCTGCACAGGGGTGCCAGTATGGGATTGGGAGCTCTGCCCTTGGATAACGTCTCCATCCCTGCATCTGCAGTGGATACCCAAGCACTGGTGACTTTTGGGTCTGTCCTCGTGAGATTCACAAGAGGTCACAGACCATACCCTGCTGCCAGCTGGACTTATCCTGTCTGAACAGGAACTATGGCCTCAATGTGAAGCATTGTTTTCAGAGCTGAAAATTCAGTTCAGGGCTGAATTTTCTGCTGGTGGAACCTGGCCCTAGGGTTTATTTCAGCAAAGGCCTTTGATTCTTCACCAGGTTGCTTTCTTCATCAGTGAAATTAGAGTTGCTGAGGTTGGTCTTGGCGGAGAGTGTGGGGTTGTACCACACTTCCACATGGGAGGGAAGTCAGTTAAAAATGTGAGTTCTTTGTATTTAGGTGAGGGCTTTCCTTGCCTCAGCATTTCCTCTCTCAGAGCAAAGCCAGCCTGTGGATCTCGCAGCTGCCACACTTTGTGGCGTGGGAAGCCAGGCAAGCGGAGGCCGTGCATGCTGCTGGAGCTGCTCTGCCAGCACAGGGCAGGGACAGTTGAAGGTGAACACCTGCAGCACACGATGAACTGCACAATATTGCTTTTCTTAAAGCAATCATTCCACGCGCTGAGCCAGCAGCGAGACAGAAGCAGAGGCTGTAGCTGGCTGGGGGCACGGCTCCACCCCACAGCTGGCGGGCCTCACACCCCTGGGGCCCTGGAGTGGCAGCCAGCACAGTAGCCAGTCCCTTTTTTGGCACTCTCCTGAGTGCTAGGTTGGAATCCTGCCTCGCTGCTGCATTCGGAGCAGATGGAAGAAGAGAGTCCTTATTCTCCTTCCCCCATGAACTTCACGTGTAGCAGAGGGCAGGATGTGGGCCTGTGCCGTGTGAGCCCCGCGTGTTGCACAGGCATGTGCTGGTATTTCTTTGCTGCGTGCTGACAGTTGGCTTGCTAAAAGCTGCTACCAGGAGAAACGTGATCAAAGGGAAGTTGCATGGTAGCTTGTGTTCTGTTTTTCCTGAATATTTCTAAAGCTTTGGCCTGGTGAAGTAAGATACATAATTGAGAGGAGGGGAGATACTTTCCTTGTAAAATTTTAACATGGAAAATTGAAACTAGCTTTGGAAATTTAAGTCTTGAAGATATGTCTCTACATATCTTGTGAACATGCTTAAGAACATATGTAATATGCATTTATAATACAGGTGTACATGAATGGCACTGTGCCCAAAGTCACTTGTGCAGGTACAGATGGCAGTATTTGTTATATTTGTTAGAATTTTACCATACTCACAGCTGAAACCTGTAGGCATAAGGGGATTGCTGTTTTCATCCCTCATTGAGGTAGACCACAAAGTCCAAAGCCAGATCAAGGCTGCCTAAAGCAAAGCAATATGTGGTCTTAATCAATAAGGTCCCCAAAAAATTTTTTCCTAAATTTCATCAGTGCAGATCTTGTCAGGAACATACTAATCAAACCTTAGTTACAAGTTGAGCGTACAAAAAGCCACATTTAAAAATACTAACTTTGTAGCACTTGGCACTTGCCAATTATTAAGTGCCACAGCTGAGGCTCCCTTTGCAACTTTTTGCTTTTATTTTTCCCACATATTATGGAACAGCCTCAGTTATATTGTACCTCGTTTGGGTATTTTTTTCCCTGTCTGTGACCACAGCTTCATTTATTGCCTGAAATGTTTACTGAAGGAGACACTGTTCAGTGTTGTACATAACTTCTGTAGTTCAGGTGAAGGCCACCAGCCTTCATTCCTATTTAAACCATGTTCTGAAGATAAGTGAAATACTTTGTTTTGGAAAGGTAAAAGTAAATACGTTCCTCTTGGTGCTCATCACTGATTGGGTAATGCCCATTAACTCTGTTCAGTACATATATTAGTGAAGCATGGTTTTCCCCTTCTGAAAGTGTGAAACCAGATACACAAGAGTTGAGGTTTGAAGCAGCTTTGTCTTAAGTATGCCATTTTTCAATTATTAATGTTATACAGGGAGCTTGTAATGTTGAAAAAGTTTTCCATTGATGATAGCCGTTGCAGGGTGATAATCATTGGCAACCTGCAGAAATTAGATTTATGTTCTGCATTTGACACCATCCATAAAGTCCTCTGACAGGAGGGAATTACAAAAGAAAAAAGAGTAAAAATCAGTTCTTCAGGCATCATTCATTTGTCTTGCATCTTAGCAGTTCTTTTCTCCTCTTGCAGCCCTCTGCTTTGTACATTTAACACAGATGTTCTAACAAATGAGGCATTCTTCTGCCTCATTACACAAAGGTGATCCATCCCCAGGGCATAGTCCATCTTTGCACTTGGTGAAGAAGAGATTGAGATTGGCACGAGGGGAAAAGTAGGTGTGTTTTTAAGGGTTGTATCATAATGTGAACACACAAGGTCTTAATTGAGGTATAAGCAATATGCTTCTAGCTTTTCTTAATTTGAGTGCCCAAACTGTTACCATGATATTAAGTGTGTGTATATATATTTATTTATGTATGTATGTATTAATTCACTTCTAGAATTAATCAGTAAGTCTACTGTGACTCTTGCTAAGAGAGTAGCTGTTACCAGCATAGATTTATCACCTTTCAGGTCAGCCACCAGAAAGAGTTAGGATGCTCTAAACTTCAAAGACTATCCATGTCATCATTTATAACCTTGGCCCAGAGCATACTGTGTTTCTCTGTGGAACAGTGTACAAGTACTTCTATTGCCTTGCAGAAAAGAGAGAATGGAGCATGCCCAACATAGACATACTTCTACCTTTTAGAAGTAAAAAATCCAAACCAAATGGGTCTTTTCCAAGCATCTGCAAACAGTGTTTTTTCAGACTTAACCTGGTGTAGTATGGGCACTTTTCCTGTTTACAAATGTAATGCCCAGACGAAAAGACAACCCTGTGCTGTGCCAAATTCCAAGCATGGAAGTGCAAGAGCTTTTCAGCACAGCACATGAAATATTTTTAACATGATCAAAACAAAGGGGTTTTTCCATAATTTTGTTCTTGGAAATAGCTGAGACATTTTTGATGACGCTATCCAAAAAAAGAATCAGCTTGAGGGAAACACCTGGCATTGGTAATTTCAGCCAAAACAGTTACACTTTGGCAAAGTTTACAAACATATGAAAACAGAAACTTAAATTAGGAAATTCTGGGCAATTTTTTTTCAGGCACCCTAATTGCACCACCTCTGAATTTTGATAATTTCAGATTTGGTGGAGGCAGATGCCACTGTGTGTTTGTTCAGATGTTCTGGGTTCTCTGTTCTCCACCTGAGTGTCACATGCATTTTGTGACATAAGATCATCAGACTTCATTTCTAAAGACTGTGTAGACATATGTAAGACAAAATTGACAACACACATATTCCTCTTATATAGTAGGACATTTCACATACTTGTATGGTATCCTTCCCCCTTTTTCCTCACCTCTCTTCCTCTCTAAAACCACATAAAATTTTATTGTGTTTAGTAATGTGTTTTGCAAATCACCATTTTGTCCACAATCTAGTCCTTCTGAAGTTTTAGATGTAGAAAAAGCCACATTTTTCCCAGGTACAGTCACCTGGGAAGTGGGCAGCTCTTCCTGTGGCCAGAAGGATCAGTTGTGGTACTGGAGAGGCAAGAACTATAAACAGCAGCACTATGCTCACATCAAAAGGTCTGAGTTAGCAATTCACAGTGCCTTATCCTGGGAATGCTGAATGCTAACATCTTGCCTGCCACCAGGGAAATCTACTTTCCCTGGGGAGCCCTCCTCTCAGGGTGCACTCTTTAAGAGTCTGAGCTGTAGCTAAGAAAACAAATCAGCTTTCTGCAGTTCTTCCAGCGCTGGAGAGCTGCCTGCCAGAATTTGCCAGTAGAGAAACTCTTTTCTGAACTGAGCAAATTTGCAGTAAACTTTATAGCCAAAGTCAGTATGTTTTGTTTACAAAGTTAAACACTGGGGTTTGGGTTGGTATTTTTTTTTTACTGCTGAAATAAATAAGAGCAAATTGTGTGAGGTCATAGTGCTCTGCCTTTCCAAACTGCTTCAGCTGCAATCCCAGAGCACACTTCTCTGCTGAGTTCCCCTCTGCTGTGTCCAGAGAGTGTCTGCTGGGCCAGCACCAAGAGGGGAGAGGAGGGTTTGCTGTCTCAGTGCTGTGTTGGGAGATCTGTGGCCATGGAAAGAGCTGCAGCAGAACCACCCTTCTCCTCCCTTGATAAAGGGCAGGGCAGTGTGGGATCTTTGGAAACTTGAGGTACAAGGGACTGTCTCTGGAGCTCCTGCTTGGATGGCTGTGTGCTATGCTGTACACAAAGGCCCCTGCAGGTTTATATTAAGGTGCTGCCCAGACTAAACCAGTGCATTTTTTCTTTTTCCCCTCTAAATGCCTTTTTATCATTCAGGCTGTCACCTGTGTTTCCTGGCAAGGGCTGCTGGCTGGGGGAGGTCTGGCAGAACTGAACACCCAGCTTTGGTGGTCTTTGTGTGGCTGCCTGAAAGATGGCTTAAAACAGAACCTGCTCTGTGAATACCTGCAAGTTAACATGTGTCAGCCGTGTGGCTGGAAGGTTTCTCTTTGCTGTAAAAAGAGATTTTATAATGAATACTTTCCTTGTGATTAAAATGGATAAATAAACAAATAGCTCCTACAGGAAGTATACTGTGTGAAGTCAGAGCAAATAGATTGTAGCTTTTCAAACAAGGAAGAGAAAAAGGGGGAAAACCACCCCACAATCAATCCAACCTAGGCTCCTCCTTAGTGCATTTAATCTATTACAATGTGAAATGGCAATTCATCTTCCCCATTTCCTTTCCTTGTCAAACATATCCAGCTGTTGGAGCTTTCCCTGCTCCTTACTAGAAATGCCAGGATTTAAAAATTGTTGATGTCCTCATCCTCCAGGGTATCATTACTGCTATCGTCTTTCCATGGTTCCAATCAAGCTTACTCCTGAAACCTCAAGGGGAAAAGCCCTAATGATCCAAACTAGATTTAAACACATTGTGATTTTCAGCAAATGCCTTCTGTAAGAAATACAGTTCCTTTTCCTGTTGGCAGACTACCTGGGAGTAGACATATCTTTAGATATGCTGAATTGGAGCTAATGAACTTCACCAATAACTGCAAACCTTTTTGTGGGACCATGATACTCCATAGTGGCCGCGTGCCTGACATACCAAAGCATGCTTGGTCACAGCACAGTATTCTGTGCACCCAAGCTGCTCCTAACACAAATTTTCAAAGGTAAATGTTAAAATGTATTAATTTTGTTATCTTACTGTAACTTAGAGCATCATATTATGACCCTTTGGATTCTGTAAAAAAAGTGAATCTAGGAAGGGTATGAAAGATGTAATTCAAATATAGAATCATAGAAATACTTAGATTGGGGAGGAATGTCTAGCAGGATCTAGTCCAGCCTCCTGCTCAAGTCTAACTCTTGTGTTGCTCAGGGGTTTTTCTGCAGTTTAGTTTTGAAAATCTCTAAAGATGGAAACTGGGCCTTGTCCCAGGACTGTACCACTCACTGAAAAGTTATTTTTTTTTATGTCCCAACTGGAATTTCCCTTGTTGCAGCTTGCATCTGTTGCCTCTTGCTCTCTCACTGTACACTTCTTGGAAAACTCTCTCTGTCATCTGTATCACTTCTGTATGACTTGTGGTAGTGGAAAACCATAATCAGATTCCCCCACAGCCCTCTGTTCTCCAGGCTGAACAAACCCAGCTCCCCCACCTTCTTCTCCTGTGTCATGTGCTCTTGGTCCTCTTGGTGGCCTCAGCTGGGCTCGTTCTGATCTGATAATAAACATTAAAAATGGTTAACTATTTTTCCACTGTTTGATGCAGTTTCAGTTTCCTTGGGTAACCTTCAGTCAAGTTGACTTTTGTCTTCACACGAGATGTGATTTCGGAGTCGAGAAGTAATTAGTTTACCCATCTTTGTGTGCTTTTTTCCCATATATTTTTTTCTTCTTAAATCATTGCAACTTGAGCACTATCACCCTAAACATTCCTTTATCAATTCAGTACATTTCATGTACCCAGCAGTACTTGCATATAAGATTATACTTCAGGCAAAGTTATTATCTTGCTTTGCTGGGTATCTCCTTGTGAGGATAGCACAATCCTTATGCCATGATACCATATATATGTCTCTTGCAGTGAAAAACATAATTCCCTTGTATTCTTCATTCAGATGATCTGAATGTACTATTTTCAAGATAATGTTTTCTTTTCTGTCCCTCTCTGTTTTGCTTCTAAATCTCTCTTCTTCCATAACACCTCAGTCACTAATACATCCTTTTGAAATGCCGAGTCCCTTTTTACTGACAGGTTGAATTTTGGGTAAAGAGAGAAAACAATTATTGTCTTCCTAATATTTCACTTTTCTTATAGTTTTTTTTATTTTTCTGGGTGTTAGTTCAATGTTAAATTTCACTGTGCCTTAGCAAGGCAAGTGAAACATGAATAATCATAAATAAGTCTGTAACCCTGTCACTGACTTTATTATTACATTAAATTATTGTTGTGGGAGACTTCTAACTTCCTGCCTGTAGATGGGAAGTAACTGCTACCAGTGATAATAGAGCACACATACATGAATAGAGTAGCTAAGAAGTGTCTTCCTTAAGTTAGTGATGGTACTCTTGAGTTCCATTCTGAATGTGATAAGGAGCCTAGAGCATGAGGTAAGGATTGATCTTAGAACAGTCTTGAATCAAAGAGGAGCAACTGAATTTTTTTACTTAAAGTGAAAAAATTTAAAAAAAAAGGAGTATAACATTTTAAATAGTCTATGGGAAATGCTGAATGCTGTCTAGTTAAGCTACTGGTTTTGAAGAAGTCCAAGAGCTGAATGGAGAGGAGTGATATTTCCCCTAAATCAAAGATGCAGCGATCAACTGTAGCTCCCACAGCATTTTACACCAAACTTCAATGGATTAATACCACCTGGAAAGAACATTATGCATAAAAGCTGTCTCATGAAAAAGAGGAGATGGGATTCATTGGCCAAAAAGCTTTCAAAGTTCTTCAAGAAAGGATAAAGTGAAGACAAAAAAAAGTTTAGTTTTATCACAGACAGAAGATCATATTGCAAACACCATAGTAAAAAGAACAGAAGAGTTGTCCTACAGGGAGGGGTGGAACAAGGATTAGCAATCCATATGGAGGAGTTAAGGTAGAGTGCTGGGGAGAAGGGTATAGAAATGGTACTTGTATAGGTGGAAGCAGGATTGAATTACACATCAGAGCTTCCAGTTTATTTCCCAGACTGCTGAAAGAAATTAGTCAAACTGAGAATAGGTCAGTTTGATTGCAGACCACCAAACACAGTATCTTCATGGAGAAAGAGCAAAGTCATGTGGGCATCTCCAGTGCCTGTAATGCAATACCAGTGGAGTGGCATGGAAGCGGTTGCCCATGTAAAGCTACAGCTGTGTCTGCATTTTCTGACACTTAACATTTTATACAAGTCTGAAGTGTTTAAATCTATTTACCTAAATGCATAATTATGCACCTAAAGTTTACATAACTCAACGGTTTATGGATACACATCAGCCTTATCAAATGCATCATATACGTGTGTTTGTTTAGGCAAATTGTCAGAATGCCTGTTTCTTTTTCAGAAAAGGAGCCTAGTTTCAAAAGCACTTAGAAAAAAGTTGTAACTCGGACACAGATGGCTGCAAAGGCGGAGGTGGGAGAGAAACGGGAAAGATGAGTTCTGGCAAGGAATCACATTTGTTGCAGGTGCGCTTGTTTTAGAAGAATGGGATGCTGTCTGGGAATGAATGAGATCCATTCCTCAGCAGTGTGTACAACCTGCCAAACACCCTGGGTGGCCTCCGACAGCCTCAGAGACTTTTGGTCAGAGAGAAGTTCTAAAAATGTCTAAACTTGCTGGCATTCCTGTGCAAAAGCTGTGTTAGTTGGGAGCTGTGGGGTGTTGCTGGCTGTTTGGCAAGTGGGCAGAGTTAAGGTTACTTAGATGACCTGAGCTGAGTGTGCACACGCTTTCAAAGGATTTGAGTATGTAATTGAGGAGTTTTAATTTCTGTGGTCAATTTTTCAGAAAGCTGCCTTGTTTCCCAAAGGGCTTTTTGGCAGAAGTGGAAGTTAGATCCCTGCTCCTTTAACTGCATCCAGACTTGGTGGAACTTGAGAACAGCTTTTATGTGGTTTGCATCCATACCATCCCTTTCATACTTTGATCTGGTTCCTCTCCATGTTATGGTGTCTGTGACTGTCACTTGTTTGTCTTCTGCTTTCCCTCCATCATCCGGAATGTGGAGTTTTGGTGGTGATTCTGCAGTTTTGGGAAGTCATTCATAAACTTGAGCCTGCAAAGCTGTGCAGTTTTACTGGCTTGCTGTGTAATGGCTTTTGAATGAGTCATGCACGTTCTTGTGAGCTTTGGGAGTATGTTGCTGTCAGGCTTTAAGGTTTTAGTTAGAAAATAGTGTGGAAAGACAAATGAAGCACAAATGCAGTCATGTGGAATTACCTTTTAGTAGAACATTTCTCGAAGTTTCCTTGTCTTCTCCCTAGGCTTTTAGCTTCAAAAATAAGAGACACTGACAATTAATATGAAATTATGGCAGGGTGTGAGAAATGTATTTGCTCTTTTTGTGGTCCAAATTTTGAGAGTAGAACGGGGATATAGAACATAGCAAGATATAAGAGATGTTTAATGCTGTGATGAGTGCTGCAGGTTATTGAACTAGGCACAATTAATTGCTTGGTAGTTAATTGGCTTGCCTGGTTACTTTGGAGTTTTCCTTTATTATAATTGGTCTTGGTTACACCAAACAAAGGCAAAAGGATTATTGCAAGATGTAAGAGCAGAATTAGCCTTCTGCAGAGATGTGGCACACCCTAGAGATTTATCACTTGATTTTTTTTCCCTTTTGTATGTAGTCCTTCTCTGTTTTCTCTGCATTCTTAGCATGTCTCAGAAATTCCAGCATTTTTAGTAATGAATCAGTGAGAAGAAGGGGAAAAGTCCTGTAATTCCTTTTTCCACTGTACTTGTTAAAATGATGTTGTGGGAAATGGGCCCAAACACTGTCTTTTAAGTGGTGTTGAGTCTGAGGCAGGTGGTATTAACTCAGGACTGCATTAACTCTTTTCAAATCTCTTTCCTGTTTCCTTGAGGAAACATGCCTGGTGTATATATGTGGCATGGGCTGTTTGCCTGCCTCTTGCATTGACATTTTAATTTGGTCCATGATATAAATATCATTTCCCTAATCCCCCTTGCCCTGACCCTGTTTTGTCTGTTTTGTCTTTTCTTCAAAGTGAGTTGACTTTTTTTCCTTGAAGGAGGGGGGAGGAGATGGGAATGGTGGCTGGCTGCTCTAGTTTGGAGCATTAAATGCTCAGGGAAAAAAATCTCAGAGTAACTGTTGTTTCTTTCTTTGTATTCACATGGAAATTTTTAATCTCCATCAAAGGATCAGGAGAAAATAACGTTGAGATTCAACAAGAGAGCTCCCAGCTTACATGGAATTTTTAAATGTTATTTGGCTTTGTCCTTTAAATGATGAGAACCATGAACTATGTACCTACAGGGTTCAGAATTAACTTTTCTCTTTCTTCCAACACACTGTCATTTTTTTTTCTTCCCTCCCTTTTTGTTACATCTTTATTGTTCTGTATAAACATGCAACTCCTTTCTGGCCAAAACTGTAAGTTGCCTTAGGATTTGTTTAGTTGTATTTATGTATACATTTCTAACATTAATTATGAGCACCAGTCTGAAATACAGCCTCATGTTCTTTTGATGTGATCTGAAGAATCTCTGTTGAAGGCCGTGGAGCCAAGATCAGAGCCCAGCCCAGTGTACGCTTGAATAGCTGTACAAGAGCTAACATTTGCCTATTTAAAAAAAAAAAAAAAAGTATACAAATAGGTATAAAAGGGCTAATGATCTGCTTGTTTGTAGTAGGGAATCACAAACACTATCTGCACCTGTAGATGTAGCTGATTGTGCTGACAGTGATAGCAAGGGAAGCCCCCTGCAGCTACCCATGGAGGGTAACAGCAGATTTCACAGGTGGGTGCTGACAGCAACAGTAGATTTCATGCTTCATCACAGATTAATAAAACAGGGAGGATATTAGAATGCTAATACTCATTAATACTGTTTTATGGTGTTTAACATTAAACATGGAAAATGAATGACAGCCGGTAAATGGAACTGACAGTTGTGTTCAGGGAGTCTGAAGCTGGTGGGAATTAGCTGCAGGAAGCAGAAGCTGTGGATGGTCCTATTCCTGCTGTGGATCAAGCCAAACAGCACCTTCACTTACCTAGACTTGTGTAAGGTCACCTAAATTTAGATTCAAATAGGGTCTTGTATTATTGTAAAAGATTTTAGGAGATTCCTTTCCTTATCATCATTGGTCAGAACCATTATTTTCCATGTCCTATGACAGAGTGTCCAGCAATGCATATATCTAAGAGCAGAAATCACAGCCCATTAAAGCATAATTGTGAAATCCATTTTTTGTCTTTTTTGAAGGGGACAGTATTAGTTTTTCTCCCTCAAAACTCTTCTTGTGTTTCAGTTGGCTACATTGTTCTTCATTTCTTGCTGAAATTTCAATAAGCTTCATTCCAGAGGCAGTTGCATTTCAGCAACAAGTAAAAGTTGGCCCTCTGTGGGTCATAATGTAATGTAATATAATATAACATACATAGATACAAACCTAATTCTGCCATGTTGTAGACTGTGTTTAAGTTTATTTATGGTTAAATGTCTCTGAAACATTTTGCATAGCTGCATTTAAATATTAAGCTTATTAACCTAGGGTGTTTTCACCCAACAACAACAAGTAAAACTTTTGAATTTAGCATGAACCTTATTTGTGCCTTTAATGAAATGTAAAAATCCCAGAAACACTCGGAATACAGAGAGTACACAGGGACCAGGGATAAAGGAATTCTAAAGGTATAATTATGTCTTGCTGATAATAACAGTTCTTGGTAAAATAACAGTTGTCTGACCAAGTAGCCATTTTTGTCCCTTAATGTTTTAGGTTTAAATAAAATTAACCTTGACTATTCTAAGTTTATATTGTCTGAGTCTGCAATCCACATAGCTGACTGCAAGTAACTGATGTGTGCTCTAAGCTCTTAGGTACATTTAATATTGAATTTTCCAGGAGGTTCTTTTGATATCTAAATATTTAATCTTCACTTGAATTCCGACTTTTTTTCTTGCACTTGCACCATAAATTTCAACTGCCCAGTTGTCTTTGTTTCCCCCACTTATGCACCATCTCTTGCCAGCATCCCCTGTAGCTGTGACCTGCTGCATGAATGGCAGATTCCAAGCAAGAGATGATACTTCTTTTTGCATGCTTCAAATGTGATCAGGACCAACCTCTTTCAAAATTGCTGCCAACTCTTTTTCTCAGGGTACTGGAGCCACCTAAGGTGCTTCAGGGATTAGTGTGTCCCCCTCTCTTCATTTACAAGAAGACATCTAACAGCACTCTCCATCTTTGGTGGTTTCATTGAAAACCTGCTACTTTCTGTTGAGGTGAAAACAGACAGAACTTCAAAAATCAAAGTTTAGGGAATGAAAAGTCATGAAAAAGGGCCTGTCACTTGGGCTAGATTTTATGAAAACATATTTATTTTGGCAAATGTTTCTCAAAGGCAGGTTCATGTTTATGCTCTCTACCGTCTGGAGTTTGCTCTGAGGTGTCAAGAGCATGCTTACTCCACATTGGCTTGCAGTTGGATTTCTGCCAAAATTCTGTGTGCCCTCCTCTCCTTCCACTCACCCCTTTAGTTTCTTTCTCCTGGTTGTAGCAGATTTTTCCTTCTGTGGATATCAGTGCATATTTCATTTTCACTTCTTGGTGCTAACAAAAACAACGAGCTTTAGAAACCAGGGAGCTCCAAGTTTTAAAACCTGAAGAGAAAAAAAAAAAAGATGCTTTCTTCAGCTTATACAGTCTAACATTTATTTCTTCTGAATATAGGCATGTGAAGTTTGGGATTTGACTGTAAGAATTTTAAATACACTAGACCAGAAATCTTTTTAGTTTGTCTTCTTCTGTCACTAGGTTACAGGCCAGTTGGTTCTTCCAAACTCCTTCTAATTTTTGTCTTTTTTGATTAAGGGTCTTCAGTCCCTCTGCATTTCCTTTGATTTAAATTCCTTTCCTAGTTCCAGCTGGTTGTTTAGTTTCTCCTGCTTCTGATAGATAATAGTTCATGCTATCACTTTGTGTATCTTAATTTGCAAGATCTGTTGCAAAAAATTCCCTAATCTTTCTCACAGAGGGCCTTACTGTGTATTTTTACTACTTTCCAAAGGCAAATTCCTTTAAATGTTGCATGTAAATTGCTTCAACAGCAAGCAAAGGCAAACCTTCCAGGTTTTCCTTTTCCAGTTAGAAGGATGTGTTTCTGAGCCACATCTTATGGATGACCCAGAGATTTGCTCCACCTTTGGCAAAGGAATGTGGCTAGCGTTTCAGAAATTGCAGGAAAGCTTCAGGAGTTTGGCCAAGAAAGATTAAACCATCAAAAACCAGGCAGAACTGCAAAACTTTGTGTTTTCCCCTTTCCACTGCTTTCATTTCCTACCGTGTTGTGTTGTCCTCTGCATCAGACTATTTAACACTGCCAAATACTTGGGTATTTTATAGGTAATATATCTTATAAATGCCATAGCCAGCCTCTGAGGGAAACAGAGGATTGTCGGTTTTGGATGCAGTATAAAACCCAAGCAGGAAATCATTGCTGAATGGCACAGCTGCAGGCAAACATTGTGAGCTAGTAAACTGCCCATCTGCACAGCCCCACGTGTGTGGGAGCGCGGGGCCGGCGCGGCCGCGGCCGAGCGCGCCTGTAAGTGGTTAGCAGGCAGAAATTCAGTGATTAAGGAATGAAGTGTTTTCCTTCGTTGGTTCCTGAAATACAGCTATCTGAAGGTGATTATAATCTTATTTTTCAAGCAGGAGGAGAGACTAAAGACTAGAGCTTTTCCTTGTCTGTAATAAAACATAAAAGCAACATTTCAGAGGTGGGCTGCAGGACAGAGGATGTGACACAACCTGCACTGAGGACTGAAGAAAAAGTTTGTCAAGAAAAAGAAACACACTGTATTTGTTCATAGGGCTGAACTGGCAATCACTTCTGAATCTTCCCTTCAAAGCCAGAGACAGGAAAGACTGCTTTGGTCCTTAGCTCTGCTTCACTATCATTGACCTGAACAGGGGCCTGGGTGGATTTTGAGCTGGTCTAAAAGTTTGAACTGTGAAAGATCCCCCTTTGCTAGAGATCTTGCCAACCAAAATAATTTTCACTGTACTCATTCTAGTACTTGCCTTTCGTATTTCAATCTGTTAGTTAGTTCCTAGTTTTGCCATCTTCCGTTCTAAACAACTTCTCTTTTTTTGTGGATTGTTATTTGTTGAGTTCCTCTAGCCAAACTCACTGTGTTAGTTCTCAAATCCTTCCTCTGAAGTTTAGCACTTCCTCTTACATGTGCCAAGTTTGAGTTCATTTTCTGCATGATTTTCCCAAGTACTACTTTAAATAATCCACAATTCAGTAACTAAGTGGAGATTGTTAAAATAATGATACAACAACAATAAAGCTATTTTAAGACCGCACTCCAACTGTAAAAAGTGTTGATTTGGGGTTTTTCCCCAAATACCTAATTGAAGAATAAAATTTTCTTTTCATAGTCAAAATTAAATATGCAGGGTTATAATACCATTGTACAATAGACTTTCTACATTGATATTTGTCTTTTGGGAGAGTTTTTTGTTGATTCATTGTAATGTAGAAATCTATGCAAGAGTAGAAATAATCTAGTAATTGGGACCCTTGTTTAAGGCATAGGTGGTTTGGGAGAAAACCCCTTGTGATTTCCCGACCTCCTAGTATTGAGGTATCAGAATGGATACAATAGCAGTTTTAAATCTGTACAAGGAGAAGGTGGGTTTATTGCCAGCTGAAGCCTCTGGAAGCTTTCTGTTCACTTATACCTTTTGTACTGGAGCATCTAAAGAACATGAAAGCCTTGGGACCTAAACTGCAATGTCCTAATTTCTCTTGTTAAAGGACTGAGTTTTTAAAATGTTCTGAATGTGTCATTTGAGCAGGAATTCTGTTAATGCATACTTCATAAAAATTTTAATTTAACAATCTGATATTTCATATATTTTTGAGCATTTCCATATTTTTATCACAAAGAAAATGAGCTGTTTGGTTTTCCCTCTGTGGGTGCTCTATTCTCTCTTTTCCAGTCAAATGATGCCCTTTTTAAAGCCACATAAAGTGACTTTAGTTTTTGTCATTACAATGTTGGTATGTTACTTTCTGCATTCCATCTGCACACAAGTATGAATTGTAGGATAATGATATATTAAATTATAGTCACTGCTGTTAAAATAGAGGGGACATGGTTCTGAAAATGAAGCTTTTTCTTCATTTTGAATATTTCTTTGTATTTTATTGCATTAAGGAAGCAGGTGGTTCATGGACATTGTCTTAATATCTTGCCATTTTGATTAATCCTCATGAAGCATGCAAAATGTCTGATGATGTTACACAAAGGAAATGAAGACATAAGTTTTAACATTCACAGATTTCATGTGTCTCTTTCTCCAGGACAATCACATCTCTCCGGAGTGAACTGATTCCACATCTGGTTAGGAAACAGTTTTCTTCTCCGGCATCATTGCAGCAAAGACTCGACAACAAAGAAGAGGACCAAAAGAAAAAAGAGCAAGCATCCCTAGGTCAGTACAGTATCAAAGATTTGGGTTTATGGAGGTTTTAAAGCCCTTATGCTACAGCTGAGTTATGGAGTAGAGTACAGAACTACCCTGAAACACTATTTTAGAGATTGAGCTTTTTTTTCTTCAGCAGAGGAAGCTTTTCCTAGCAAATATTCTAGTAGAACTTCTTTTTCAAACAGAATTGTGTACTATATAAATTCTTTTTGTCCTCCCTTATTTTGGTGTAAACCATAAGCAAATCAGCTAGGGTCTCTGTATTTTTTTTTTTTTCTGAGAAAAATTTAGACTCATTTTTGAAAATGTAATTTTAGGAGGGAGTTCCTAAAATTGTGTAGGACAACAGACTAACTCTTAACCACACTGCACTGGGAACTGGACAGGATCTCAGATCCTCGAATTTATTTTTAGCATTTCTGCTGTCTCCTTGTATGACCTTGGGCAAAACATTGCATCTGTCCTGATTCCTTAATTCACACCTGCAGAATAAAAATAAGCACTTACTCACTACATGTGATAAAATCTGTTAATGATTGCTGAGTATCTAGCCATGGAGATGAGGTGAGGCGAAGATTTCCCTTCACCAACAGTATTTTAATAGTATTCCTCTTCAGAAGGTATTTCATTAAATCCTGTCTAACTTCATGCATGTGTGTGTTCTCCAGACATTTATAGTTTCATAAAGGAAGATAATAGCTTGCTGAAACCTGCTCCAGATAACTCTTGTTGGAATGATCACAGAGGAGATATGAATGAAACTCTCCACGAAGGAAAAGTGCGCTGCTACGTCCATATCATGAAGGAGGGGCTGTGCTACCGAGTGAATACTCTTGGGCTGTACATTGAAGCCAACAGGCAGGTGAGGAAAATACAGAGGTTCCACCTGGAAATACAGCAGTTGCTTACAGGGCATTTCACCCTGCAGCAGTGACTCTCTGTGATACAGCTGAGTAGTATGTGGGAATTGAACAAGTGCCACGTTGTCCAGGCACATCACCCTACTGCTTGCTGGACTGGGACATGAGGCCAGGAAATAGTTCTGTCACTGATTTACTCTAGATTTGATCTAGCTGAGAAAACCCTCACCCTACACACTTTCTGGGAGTTTTTTGGGAGCATCAGGACCTACAGCCAAAGAGCCACAAAGTGAGGAAAATAAGAATGGAAGTAGCTTTGATAGCTCATTTAATCAATGTCCATGTCCTAAAAGCATGATCAGTTCTGACTGGACTCTTCCTAGCAGATGTTTGTTTGTGGTAATAACAAAGATTATTAACAATTTAAAGAAAGATGAAAACTACCCTTTTATTTAAATTGCCTAATGATTTCTATTACAAAAGAATTCTTTCATGAACAGGTTTTCCTACTGTGGTACTCCAGGTACACACAGAGGTGAACTCTTGATCTGAAGCAGCATCTGTTGCAGCTTTCACACTACTGAGAATTCATAAAAGAAAAAAATCACAGATGAGAATTAGGGAAATCCTGTATGACCTAACAAGCTGATGATTAAAAGCTCATCATATCTTTGGGGGGTGGGGATTTGGGTTTTAGGGGTTTTTTGACTACACTGGCTGATGCAATGTACAAGTTCTCTGTACTTTGTTCTGCTAGTGATGAACTTCAATTCTATCAGGAATGGCCAGTTTCCTCTAGTTTTGAAAGGGCAGTAAGGAGTGCAGTAAGGAAAGACTCAAGATTTCTTAAGTGGAGCTGGAAAAGGTGATAAAGTTGTATTGGGAATTCTGGAAGTGGTCACTGCCTTGCCATTGCTCTCAGACTGAGTTGATTTCTTTTTGACAACGATGGATTAATTAATGCAAATCAGAATTGCAGAATGGCAGCATGAGTTTACACACTGGAGCTCTTTCTCCTTGATGTTTATAGAGGAACACAGAAAAAAAGTCATTTGCTTTGTGCTTAGGGAGATGAGGAAGAGAGGCAGCACTGCTGTCAGAAACAGAAAACTTCCCCCAAAATAGGAACAAGTGTGCCCAAAGGGTTAAGGGAGAATACCACTTTCTAAGGGAAGTGTTCGTGTACATTTGGCAGCAGGCACTTCAGTAAAAAGTTATTGAGTTAAGCCAGTCAGACTCCATGTGGGTTTTTTTGTGTTGGTTTTTTGTTTTTGGTTGAGTTTATTTTAACCTAAATATTCTACATTTTGGTTAGTTCAGGAAATATGTTTGCTCCTGGGTGGTACAAAGAATTAGTGTTTTGAAGTCACATTGGGGCCTTCAGCGTTGGAAAGGATTTTCTTTGAATTTTGAACTTTTTCAGGATGGTAAAATTTCTAGGGAAACTTGTGGAGGTAAAACATAAAATGGAGCTTAATGAGGAGATGTGAGAAAGTAGTTCCTTTTTTCAGTGCCACTGCATTTTGTTTCTCTTGCTAATCCTCATAAAAGATGTGCATTTAATTTGATGGGGGGCGGGGTTACCTGTTTTGTTGGTCTCTGAGGAAGATTTTGGTTGTTTAGTTTGCTCTTATCTTGGCCTTTACAGACCAGATCCTGATCCCCTTGCTGCAAAGTCAGGACCTATAACTTTGAGGTCCCAAAGGACAGACTCATATAGCAGTAGCAGTCCAGTCCAGTAGCTGTGGGAAGGAATGGCATCCTAACCCATTGCCCTTCTGGTGAGGAAACACTGCTCACATCATTTCACTTCCAGCTGGGTTTCTGGATGCCTGCAGCCTGTGTGTGGGCAGGTGGGTTCAGGAGGGAGTTATCTTCAATAGCAGGAAATAGTTTCTTTGTAAGATGAATTAAATCCAAACACATCTTAAACCTTCCCTTGACCCAGGCACTCCCTCTGACTCCTGCCCCCAGCCTAACCTTTCTTTTCAGAGCAAAATGCTTGAGCTTGTAGCCTTCGTGGGTTACCCCTCAGGCTGCACTAGCACTGACTGATTCTAATAAGGCCTTTGCTCTGACCGGTAAAATCCTTTATTTATTTCACCACACCGCCTTTCCACTGAGGAGGGCGAGAACCTTTCTTCATTATTTTCCCTTCCTGCAGATCAACACTGGATAGTAGGAATCTTTCCAACCTATGCTGTAGGTATGCTTTGGTGTGTGTTCCTCTCCTGGATCTTTGTGTCACGTGTTAAGTAACATGTTAGGGCATCTCTTCACCCAGCCAGTATCATCCAGATGGGTTTGCCTAGGTTGTGGTGTTCTGGTAACCTGGTGGTTTTCTGTAGGGCTTGCACCTTGGACTGAAGGATCTAATATACTCTTGCTTTTTTAAAAAATAAACAAAATCCAAATCTAGTGGGAAGGGCCAACTTCAAGATACAAAGAGCTACAGATGTGAAAATGTCTACTGGGGCCAACAGGCAAATTGAAGTGATAGCTCAGAAATGTGAGTTCCTCTGATCCCATCGTCTTCAGATATGTGGCACTTGCTTTTTGAGGTTCACTCTTTAGCCATCAGCTCTTGTTATCCCAGCTTTCTAAGGAAATAATTTTACACAACTGTACTGTGTAGCAGTTCCTTAATAGCAGCTTTGGAAATTGCTGGCATCATTCAGCCAAATTTAACAGAGCAATAGAGATCTAAGAGATATGCTTTTCTAGGAGTTTTGTAAAAACAGGTGCTTGGGTAGAGAAAAGGAAGACTTAATGAGTGCTGTTTCCACCCTTGAGGCAAACTCAGTTGCACCATCACTGTGCTGAGACTTCAGATGACCTCTCAGATGGGTCAGTGAGTGCCCAATTCTGGCTGGCCAAGCAGCATGTGCAGAGCTCCACACCAGCCCCAGCACATGCTGCCTCTCATTCAGCCATACAGTTTGCTGTGACACAGATCTCTTAGCCCTCATTCACCCCTGTGTTCCTTTGACTGCCATCTCTGTCCTACCAAGAGACATCATACATTGCATCATACATACATCCTGCCAGTAACTGCAGCCCTGTGTGCATTGCTGCAAGGCTCCCACCTCCCCTGACATCCCTGTCCTGCTGTCGTCACTTCTTCTGTGCTGTGTGACCTTGGCTTCAGCCTGATGCCAGGAGATGAAGAATGCCTCAGGCTGCTCTTTCACCCACAGGAGGAATGATGGAGTGATAACCTATCCTCCTACAATGCTACCTCCCCTTCCTTTCAGGAGCCAGTTCAGAATTGCTCTCCATGGATTTGTTCTTGGCTACCTCTCAGGCTGTGTCTCTATTACCATTGCTGTTCTGTCTGCTTATCTAACACCTGCCTTCTCCCTGTTGAGAGCCTTTTCTTGTGCACCTTTCTATCATCTGGAATAGCCACTTGATCAGCTTTAGTTTCTTTCTACTTAGACAATTTTGTTGCCCATGCCTCAGAATACTATCTTACAGAGTGGGCTGGACACAGTCATCTTTTTATGCCAGTTTATTCATTTATATTTGTTATTACTTGCTTCCCTCCCTTGCTTTACTGTACAGTGTAAAACACGCTGAGCTGCATTAGGAATGGCACACGCTGGACATTGTGGTAACATACAGGATATCAGTGTGCTCATCTGGAGCCAGCTGCTGCAGATCCACAAGTGGGAAGCTGAGTTGAAAGGAGACATGTAGTGCACTGTGGTAGCAGTGTACCTGTCTCCTTTACAAAAGGGGGAGATGATAAATCACACATAGCTGGTGGACATTTGAAATACCATGGCCTGCCTTTTCCCATAAGTTAAAATGTTTATGGCAAATACACCTGTGCAATAGAAACCAAAGCCATCTTTGGTACAGCATTATCATGTTAATTTGTGATGTGGGTTTTTTCATGTAGATTCCCAAATTATTGCTTAATCTGGGTCTGGAAGAGTCATTGGTTCATGGGTCTGCACAGATCACTGATAGAGGCATGGTAAGTGTTGTCTTTTCCCATCTCTGTTCTTTCAGTAGTCTGCAACCACTTTGTTTCAAGAACTGCATGCTAGTGAAGCCAAGTTCTGAAGTGTGGAATGGTGGAACATAGGTGATACATCCCAAAGTCTTCTGTAGGCTCACCCATGGGTTTCAGCCTTTCAGTCTCTCTCTTTCAAAATGTTTGGTAAAAAGTCTATCTTAGTCCCAAGTCAGACACTGCAGCCTCTTGTTCCCTAATGGCAGTTCCTGGTAGTTGAGCAGTTTGCCTCCCTAGGGACACCAAACTCAGAAAGGATCAGTATTTTAGCTTTGCTTCTTGCTAATGTGTTTTGGTTGAATGCCAGCTTCAAGCCTCCCTTTAACAGGTCTCACAGGGCAAACCTGAGTGAAACCAGTGAGTACCAGCAGGAATGTACCTACCATGCTTACCTTTCTGCATGAAGCCTACAGACCCAGATCCACTGATGGAGTTTTACCAAGCTAACAGACCTTGGGAAAACTCTCTGTCTGTGGGGTGGGGTCTAAATTTTCAGGTCTTTCCTCTGCCAAGGATCCCTCAGGGTAGAGAAGGGTAAACTTTATTGACGAGTGCTTGAGATGTACTTTGGGAGGGCTGTATGGAGAATATATATCAGAGAGCTCCATGTACTTTTGCTAATTTCTGTTCTTTTCTTCCCTAGATTGGATCAGACAGTATCATTGGGTCATCCACACAAATTGGAGAGAAGACGTCCATCAAACACTCCATCATCGGCAGCATGTGTACCATAAAAGACAAAGTTAAGATAATAAACTGTATCATCATGAATTCTGTTACAATTGAGGAAGGGTAGGTTACTTTTTTGTACCTTAGTTCCCTAAATATGCAGTTTAGTTTTGTAGGTAGATCCTGAGTCAGTAATTTCTGTCCTGTAAAGTGTCTTCAGCCAGAAGAGATGATACCAGGGGGTGTGTTTCCAAAGACCAAGTCATAAATAAGTCTCTATAAGTAGTCTAGAAGTGCACAAATGAAATGAACTAACAAGAGTCTTGGAACATAAATGTCTTCTTTTTACAATAGATCCTGTCATCTTCAGAATGTGTAAGTAAGTGAAGTGGATGTATGAGTCTGTATGACCTTGTGTGTCATTCTTACAAGTGTAATTTTAATGGCTGGATCAGTGAGTATCCCTAAAATATTTGAGGCACAAAGCATTATTTAAAGTGGTATGCTTGCCAGCTAGAAATATTCTTCTCACATTTAAACATTACAGCCTCACCTAAAATGTCATTTTCTTTGGCCCTTTTTCTTTGTCATCCTGCAGCCTTTACTATTGCCTATGCTGAGTAATAGAATAAATTAATAAACTTTTCAAAGAGAGCATCTGCCAGCTAGTAGAGGTTTCTCATGCACTAAAGACACTGACTAAATAGTTAGCCTTGAGCTATATACATTTCCAAATGTGGGAAAAGTGGCCTGTCTGCAGTTGTTGATGTCTGCATGCCCCCATCTTTCCATACATGCTGGCTTCCTGTGGATGTCAGTGGAAAGGAAACTGCTGATTGAGTCTGTGCAGACCTGTATAAATTCTCTGCTCCTTCATGGCTTGAGGTTTGCTTAGGGCCTCAGGAAAAAGGCCAAACTCTTAAAAAATGCCAAGTTGGCTCTGAAAGTTGCATATCTGAAAAACATAAAACCCCAAAGGATGTGGGGTCTATGGAGGATACTACTGTTACATAACTAAATTACAGGTAAGTATGGTACCTTACCACAAAGTGTTTGTCTTTAATAGAAATCCACAGTAATTTCAAGCACATCATAAATCAGAATTCCATTGAGTATAGAAAATAGCTGGTTTCCAGTTCAATCACAGATGGATCCAGTATGGCTGTATCACAAGCCCTACTGTCATAAAAAGTAGAGGAACCTCTCTCATTTGATCATGAGACCCTCTGTCATTTTGATTAATGAATTGATGCCACAATCATAATGGTATGGTTTTGCATATGAGGTCAGCAGCTCTACCATTAAATTGCAGAGGCAGCTAAGTGTATAAATAGCACTATTTTTATGAAGAGTCCCAAATCATCTTGTGTTTGTCTGCATTGGCATTTAGTAGTGTTCTAAATCCTAAATCGATCCCAGAGCTGTTATGTTAAGCATTTCACAAAATTCCACAAGCATCGTAAAGTTGGTGATATATTATTTTTAAGAGAGATAAACTGACTTTTGGGGTAACATTTTTGTGAATTTTAGAAAACAATGTAATCCCTAGTCACTCTTGCTGAAAACAATATAGCCACCAAAGAGTGAAAAACCTCACAGTCCCAAGGGTTTGACCCCCTTTAGCTGTTCTGCGGTTACTGCACACTGATGCACTGGAGTCAAATTTGTAATTATTCCTCTCCAGCTGGAATTAAGACCATAGACCCTGGATCTTTATTGCAAAGAATACTGTAATTAATATTTTGTAGATCTGCACAAATACTGAGCTGATAAATTATTTCTTATTGCATTATGGTAAGTCTTAAGATTAGAGGGGGATGAAGTCATGCATACACAGGTAGTAGGAAACAGAAATACTCTAGCTGCTGAGTTTTGTTGAAAGAAGCCTTGCTTGCAGTGAAGGATTTCTGTGTATTTTTTTTATGTATTTTGACCTTCTTTCATTACTTTGGTTAAATCTGATGGATTTTTGTTAAAATGCTAATCATTCTTACTTGTGTTGATGGATCCATTTGCAACAGGTGGATAAATTATATGTGCTTTTGCTTTAAACTGTCCACAGTGGACAACTCCTTATAAACACCTCTTCTCCCAAGTGTCTCTAAAACAGCTCAAGCTTTATCTAATCACAGATTCAGAAAATGTCTTAATCTTTAATTGGAAAGTCAGTATGTGTTAGCTGATATGGGTCAAAATGAACATAATAAAGTGCCCTGACAGATCTAATTAATTTTTTTTTGTCGCACAGCAGATGTCCTACAAGTAAGGCAGTTTTACCAACTAAGGTAGTGTATATTAGAATTCTGAAATTGCATTGAGAAATGGATAAAAACTGTGTTATTTAAAGAATATACATTTTTATGCTGACATGAACAGCTCAACCAGACTAATGGTCTACTATAATAATGCCCAAGTCAAATGTGAATGGTAACTGAAGGCCATTCTCAAGAGTGTTCATTGCAGTAACACCAACTTGCAGCAGTAGGCTGAGAAGATTGCAGTAAGGACACTTATTATGGAAAAGACAAAGGTGTATAGATAACTCAGAAGAAATAAAGATCAGCTAAATCTTTTATTTTAAAATTGGGATACTGGGAACAACCAAATGCAAAAATTGCTCTGCATTCTAAGTTCATTTATCAAGAGCTACATGGCACTGCCTTGGTATTTCCCTTGCCTCTTCCATGACTTCTAGCTTCTCTGGGTTGAATCTTCCTTTTTTTTCCCGTCTCAGCTGCAAAAGTGATCAGCAGCTTTAGTTTACTATGTCAATATACAAATAGCAAAACAAAATGAACAAACAAAACTCACCAAAAACAAAATTTAAAATGTTTGTCTCTTGGTAGTTCTCCTATAATGTGATCCTGTGCCATAATTCCTGCAGGGTCAAGATCCACAAAACATATCTCCAAAGCAGGAAAAAAAAATGTAATAGCCTCACAGCTGGTATTTAATACCAGCTTCTGAAATGGATAAATTCTTGCTGTGTAGGTGGGAGCACCACAAGGTGCTTAGAACAAAACCAGATATCTCTTACTAGGCGTGGTTGCCTCATTATTGGCAGAACAGAGGTCATGGCCTAGGTGATGATAACTTTCCCAACTGAATGGATCAAGTAACTGGGGTTAGTTTGGACAGTCCATTGCATACTGTTTGCAAATTATTATTATTCCAGCAGTGGCTGGTGCATTTGATACTCTGGAGTACCAGAAGCTGGTTTTGTTTGCTTTGGTGTGTAGGGCTTCTATTACATTATATATGTCTCCTGTGAAGTGATTTGAGTAGATATGAATCCCCCCTTAGAAGAGATTACAGGGGATTAAAGAAGTTAGTAACAGGGGAAAATAATTGGTAGTCCTTTCTTAATGCATTTCCCACTGTGCAGCTAATTCTTCCATCAATGAGACAATAAAATAGCAAAGATTACATATGTGCTGAATGATGGATGTACTTGACCAAGCTGGGAGGGATGTAATTTATACAACAGCTCAAGTGCTGAGAGATGCTGACTGCCCAGGTGACAGGCTGCAGTGGCAAAACACTTCTTTTTTTCCCTCTGGATGGCTCCCTAGAGCTCAGTGACAAATGACTGCACTGAGTTACATAGTTAGAGAAAATCTACTAATTGAGCTAAAATCATAATTTGCGTGAAAACTTTGTCTGTGTGGATGTTCCTGCAATAGCTGTGTGTGTCCGTCTCTGTAGTGGCTCAACTGCCTCTTCTCTTTGCTCTGTTTTTGTCAGGGGTAAAGCAGCACAAGAGACTCCCTGGATTGCTGCATCTTTGGTGCAGGAGTCCCCTCATTGTAGCTCTCTTGCAAAGGGACAGTGTGTAACACCCACGGACTGACTGAAGCTTCCCATTTGCAAATGAAAAGTAATACCTGGTAGATTTAAACCCCTTATAAGCATGGCTGGCAAGCTGATGACAGTAGATGAGGAGAAAGCTGAGGTACTCAACCACTTTTTTTGCCTCATTCTTTATTGTCAGTCTCTCTTCCCACACCTCTCAACTTTATGGACCATAATACATATGCTCAGATGTAATACTGATCAGAGGGCTGGAGCACTTCTCCTGTGAGGACTGAAAGAGTAGGGGTTGGTCAGAAGAGAAGGCTCCAGGGATACCTCATTGTGACCTCTCTGAACTTAAATGGGACTTAGAAGACTGATGGTTACAAACTTCAGCTCAGCCTCCTGCAATAGGACAAGGGCTAATGGCTTTAAACTAAAAGAAGATAGACTAGATATAAGGAAGAAATTGTTTACTGTAAGAGTTTTGAGGCATTGGCACAAGTTGCCCAGAGGAGCTGGGACTCTCCCATCCCTGGAAATGTTCAAGGCCAGGCTGAATGGGGCCCTGATCAACCTGGTCTAGCTCATTTAAGGAGGTGTGGACTACATAGCCTTTAAAGGTCCCTTCCAACCCAAATTACTCTATGGTTCTATAATGTTTTTTCATTTGGTAGACTTAGGCACACTTAGCTGTTTTGAAATGAGACCTAGATATGGATGGATTAATTTTGTTTCAGGTTCCTGTTCTGGCTTTTGTTTTATCAGTTGGTTTGTTGGTTTTTATCAAACACTGGCTTTATTTTTACCATTCTTGTTGTTTTACTTAGTTTGCTACCTTCTGGCAGCAGGAACATCTAATTGCTCTGGTAACACAGGACCTTGTGCTGAAGCACTCTGAGCATTACAAATAGTATTAACAGGAAAAACATGTTGAATCCTTTATTCCATCCCTGTAGGTAAATATTTTGAAATCTCTTGTTTGTTAGTAAAACTATCCCACTGTATACACTTACGGAAAGGAGCTTGGCCATTTTATGTGCACATTATATCCTTTTTCCTTGGTCATGGAAAATTAATGTTTCCCTGGTAAAGATTATAGGGAAGGGACTGTTTAGTAGGGAAAATAATCTGGTCTTTGGACTATTTAGAGGTTAGTTGAGAAGGCAAGTGTTAAAAGCTCAAATAAATACTGAGTCTGCTGTAAGCCATGCTTTGAAAAGGTCTTGTTGACATGGTGGGTAGTCAGTACCATAAGGACTCTGTGGTAGATATAGTCTGAAATGAAGTATTTTGCTGCTTTTATTTTTTCATGAAAATACAGGAAAGCATTCTGCTTCAAATGATGATTTTATGGAAATGATAAATAGGTTCCTCTGATTATCAGAGAGAGCAAATGGCCCAAGATTTGCTTCTAGATTTCACCTCCACAGCAAGAAAGTACCTTCAGATCTTCACAGAGCAACCAAGGAAGCTAAACTTGATTCACCTGTAATTTTACCAGAAAAATGGTATCCCAAACCAGAATTAGCAATGGGAAAAGGAGAGAGTTTCCTCCAGAAAGGAGTTTGCAGCAGATAGTTGGCAGATAGCCTTGATGCAGTGGACATTTGGTTCAGGAACTGTAAGAGTGGGGTTGCAGGTGTGACTGAGATTAAGTTTGTGCAGGGGCAAGAATTATTGAACAATAGCCTCGTATCTTTGCTTTTAAAGTTTACAGGATGTTGTTGTAAGCATACTACCCAAAAGGACTGAACTGCTGAAGTTCCCCATGTGAAGTGGCACACAGCTAAGGTTACCTTTTGGAAAGGGAAGGGGTTAAAAAGGCAGATATGATTTGGGTCAGGCTGCATTGTAAAGCCAGCAAATTGCAAAGTGTTGCAGCATCAGGAAACTTGGAAGGCAAGGGAGGTGACACCAAAGGCTTTGAGTTACAAACTGCAGGGAGGTGATGTGAGTGTTGAGGACAGAGGGAAAGTTAGAAGAGTCCCATGGGAGAGATGTGGTAAACCTTGGAGTTCTGACTCCCTGGGCAGAAGGAATAGGCTGAAGTAAAAATTAGTATGAGGGACTAAAGTACCCAGATATGTGAAGAAAGAACTGGCACCAAAAATGGTTTTTCACCCAAAACTAGCATCGTCCTTCTTCAGTCATGTGAAGACAGTAAGTTATGCACTTGATTTTGTTAAAGGTGTTCTGGCTACCTGTCTGAAAGTAGGTGGACAGATGCTGTAATTCTGCTCAGTGAGGGGACTGGAGAGAGACCACATGTGACTGGTTAAGGCTTCTCTAGTTTACCACATGTCTTCAATTTATTGCTATTTTGTATGAGAAAACGTGCAAAGGAAGAAAACAACAAGCAAGGCGAGCTGGATTGACTACTAACTGCAGATTGATTGTGAAGTTTATTGGTTGTTTCCTCAATAGTGCCAAATCAGCACCTGACGTAGAAACAGTCAGCAGTTTGAAGCAAGTTGTAATTAAAACCAGGATAGAATTGAGTCTTTATAGAGGTTCAGTGCATAAGTAATCACTTGGACAGTGGCAGTACAAAGGAATGATCCTATTGCCAAGATAACATATTTTACAGTACATAACCTCATGAAAAAAAATGAGGAGGTGAAGTTGTTCCCATCACCATAGCTTGCAAACCTGAAAATAAAGATCTCCTTGTGCTGAAATTCCAAAGTATTTTGTATCTTGAACCATTTTTTAAGATGGCTGTTGTCTCCTGACAAAGAAAGAAGAACAAGTTTAGAATAGATATCGCAGAAAACACATGAAAAGTGAGAGCTTCATTCAGAAAAAGCACATACTCATCTTAAATATATGGATAAAATATGTCATGGATATGGATAAAAATTAAATTCATTAAGAAAACTATATGTATTGTAGTCCCTGCCTGTAAAAAGGGGTCTTATTTCTCTTGATTATGTAGCAGTTTTGTCCTTTCTGTCACACCTCTTGATTTTAATCTGTGAACATTTTTGGTCAGGAATTATAATTTTCATTCTACTATTTAATTCACTGTATATGCTATGTAAGATACTGAATAGAAAGACAACCTCTGGCCAGCAGAGTTTGCTTTCAGGAAGATAGATTGAGGAAGAAAATGCAAAGTAGGAAACTAGTAAGTAGGAAGTGGTGGAGCTACTTGCGGAACTGGTTTTCAATTACTTTCAACTGAAGTAAAATTCTACTTTATCTAATGTATTGAGGAAATTTCTCATATAATACCTGTTATCTTGTGAGTGTCTGAAACATTATTACTAGCAGCTCCTCAAAAAAAAAATTTCTTCTGGCTAGCTTCCTGGTACATTAATCTCTCTTAAATAAATCACCTGTTCTTTAATCTCAGATGCAGATGTTTCCCTGATTGTGCAGGGAACTCATCCCAGTTTTCCAAACATCTTGTACATCAAATGTTGAACTTAAAGCACAGATGAGCCCTGAAAAGTGGCATTTTAAAATATTTCCTCTCATTCTGCTGATTTGCTTCTTCAGATGGACAGGATTATGTCTGACTTCAGAGCTATAAATAAGATTCTCTCTCCTGCTAACCACATGGATCTAATAGAAGAGTGTGAAGATTTTTCACAAACAGCTGATGGCTGTTGGATTTTGGTGGGAATCTGGGTGTGAATGTCTCTGATGCTCCTTAAAATCTTCTCCCACCTGGGTATGGCAGAGGAAGAAATTACCACATTGTGCCTCTTAAGTTCTTGAGGAGACGAGAGTTGAACAAGTTCAGCTTGGATCTAAGAAGGCAGGTTCATTTGTAAGGGTGGCATTTACAAAAACCTTTTCCATGTCAATCTAACTCACATGATATGGAAACTGACTTAACTAATAATGTTTTCTGAAATGCCACAGCTCTTCACCCAAAACTGTGCTTCAAAAACCCCAGAGAAGGTGTCCTTTTACTGTGCCTGTTACCTCGCTCAGTCTGTGGGAGCTGGTGGGAAAGTGAAGCAAACCGAGAGGTGGTAATGAACATAAAATGTTTCTGTGTTGTTTCCTTCACATAGACATGAGTAGCTTTTCCTGGCCTTCAGTGCAGTGTCTGTAAAATCATGTAGAATCTGGCCTACACCTCCCACTCTGCAAAAGAGAATCCACAGGGTGGTCAGTTTTCCTGTGTGTGGTGTTTCCCAGTGTAAACCTCTTGAAGTATACTTTTGCTGAAGTGTGCAATCCTGAGCTTGCAGCTACATAAAAGGCCACCAATTTGCTTGTTCCAAGATCAGCTGGATGTAACTGAAGTTTCGGAGGTGAAGCATGACCTTCCTGGTGACCTCCCCCCCCACACCCTAAGTTTCGCTTAATAAAACACATTAAGGTATGTTTGAGGCAATCCTTTAAGGTCAGTTGAACTTTCACTGGAAAATACGAGTGCTGGCAAGTATATGCAATATGTAATGCAAAATGTTTAGGGTGTGGGGAAGAAGTGTAAAGGAGCCATACCACAGTGATGAGCTTGGCTAGAAAAGAGACATGGAACAAGTTCCTTAGTGAAAACACCCTCAGAGACGGGCGAAGAATTTAGAGGGGTAGAATGATTTTGTTACCCCCAAGGGGAAAAACAGGAGATCAAAGGCCAAATTCACTTACGAATGCTTGCTTTGAAATACATCTATAAATTATAGCATGTACTGCTGGCATCTATTGTAGGCTTTGGTATTTACTTGAATGTATAACGTGAGATGCATAGTGCCTGGAGTTCTTGTGTTTGTGTGTAAAAGTGTGTTGTGTAAAAATGTACTGGTGTGGAAAGCATGTTGGCAAAGGCAACGTTTCGGGTTCCCAAGTTCCCTAGTAGTGTTTTTGCCTCTCCTCTGTTTTTCCATGGTCTTTGTGCCTCATGCCTGTGATCATGAGTCCCAGTCACCATCTCACTAGCTAGCAGGGGATTCCTTCAGGGGTTGCTGGTAGGTTTTAGAACTCTCCCTGATTCATTGGCACTTCTTAATGTTATTAAGGTGCCTGTGGTGCCTCTTATCTCCTTGGTTAGGGCAGAAGGGGATGTTGCTCCCAGGGGAATTCACATCTGTTACCCCTCAGTCAGCAAAGTAGCTGCTGAGGCATGTCACCCTTTGCTTTTAACTCCCGTGTCAGTCTCTCCGTTTCGCAGCTCATCGGGAGGCACACAAGACCCAATTGCTTGGCACGGCAGAGCGGTACCAAACAGGCTGTCCTAGGCTTTGTGCTCCAGGCTTTCTTTCTTGTGAGTCTACAGTTTTAAGCATTGCATTATAGACACCTCATTTGCTTTGCTGCCCAACAGAGATTATGTCGGGGTTTTGGCACAATTGGATTAAAGTACCAGGCCTGGATAACTTCCATTGGCATTTCAGGAGATTGGCTGTAAGGCAAACCTGTGACATTCATACCTTCCTAAGCTTGCACAACCAGGGCGAGAGCTGCAGTTGAGGTCTTGACCTCAGTTACTTAAGCCCCTTTCTCCCAGGAGCGTTCATCACTTTAATCACAGAGTCCTAAATAATCAGTGGGTAGCCTGTAATTAGGGGGTTGTGTCTTGGACTCCTGCTGCCTGCTCCCGGTGTGCTGAGCACTGCGTATTTTGATTTCCCATTCCCCCAAAGGATGTTTGATCTCAGATTTACACTTCAGAAAATTAAGAAAGGTACGGCACCTCAGTCCCCTGGCAATCTTCCTGATTTCAGTGGTAGGTGCCTTGCCTTCCCTGAGTATCACAGTGCTGCAGCGATTGACACACTTGATTTAAGGGTTTGATTTATAGACCGATACTCGGGCTGAAAGTCAGCAGTTCCAGGGCTACATAAATCAGCCTGTCTCTGGGATTAATACTTCCTTATTTATAATTTCGACAGGAGATGGAATTCTTTCCCAATTCTTTACATTTCTTTCAGATGTAATCGACCACCCTGTCCTTTGGTTTAAAGCTATGTGACTTTGCCACAAATAGAGGGAGGGGAAAGTAAGCTGAGTCCAGGAATTGCTGTGCTATAAAAGCTCCATATTGTGTGCTCTTGGACTTTGCTTTCTCCAGCTTCCTTCAAGCCCACACAAGAGATGGACTTGAGGTTTTTTTGGCTTTCTTCCCCTCCCCCCTCCCTCCATACATGCGCTGACCTTTTAGAAAAATAAATAAAAGATAAAGAAGGACCTGGAATGTTGCAGAATGTGTGTACATTTTGCTCTCTGTTGTTTTCTGCTGGGATTAGTTGTTTACAATGGGGGAGAGAGGGAGGGCAGAGGAAGGGAGGTCTGTGGCCTTAACTGAAATTAGTGGCATTTCAGAGTGATCTTGTTAGGTGGTCTGCAGTTTAAAGACCTAAATCCTTGTAATCCCCCCATGCCTCCTTGGCCACTACTCCTTTTGCTCTTGTTCTCTCACTTTCAAAAAAACCCACCCCAAAGTCGGGCTCTGTCTCTCAGATGCAGGCACGTAGCGGACACACAGACGTAGGCACACATGCTCTCATATGCTCCTATTTACACATTGTACCTGTAGAACAAATTAATGCTTTAGCTACATCTGTTGCCACTACAGGACTGGGCTTGTAAAATGCTCTCTCTAAAATGCAGATGTACACTGAATATTTTTATTTATTTTCTGAAAAACACCCAGCTGCCAGACTTTCAGTTTGTGATTACACTTAAAACAAATTCAAACTGAAATTTCAGCCGTAAATCAAATGCCCCAAATTAGTTCCTCTTGTGGGTTTGAACATGCTCTTTGGATTTTAAGGTCAGGAGATATCCGTTTTCACCGTGCTGAAAAGTTTAAAAATATACTACATTTTCAGGGGAAAAAATAAATATGGTTTGCATTATAAAGCAGTACATCAATGTGTGTGTATGCGCACACACACCAGAGTTGATGAAGCTGGATGCTGTCAGAGCACCTTTGAGGGCTAATAGCACCTAATTGTTATGGAAGGCAGGAACTGTGGTGGCAGTTTAGTTAAGGAGACTACAGCAGTGCCCTGAGATTTGATATTTACCCTGTAAGAGAATAAAAGTTTATTCCTTACTATTCAACTTGAAAAAAAATAGTAAAAATTAAATAAACACACAAAATACTTCTCTTGGCAGGCTTTATAACTTTTTTTTAAAAAGAAAAAAGGCATTTACAAGTGGTTTCAAAATGGCTGTGTTACATCTGTCAGCGGGTGAAGGGAACACCCACAAATTGTGTTTTTATCTCTTGAAGTTTTGTTCCACTTGAGCAATAAAAGCCGGATTTGCTGCTGGTTTGTGTGATTGGGGTAATCTGAGCATTGAGTATGGCTTTAAAACTTCTGCAGTTGGTTGGGTTTATAAGTTTTAAGAAACTCCTGGGGTGGTGGAGTTCTTGGGTTTTGTTTTACCCTGGCACCAGGGAAGGGTTGATTTGCAAGCACCTGGCACAGACAAGTTCATCTTGGTTCCCTGGCCTGTCCCTCCCGAAAAATGGTTTGGCAGGAACCCTCATTATCTTTGATGTTAATGTCATCAGCAGTTTCTTGGTTACAATGCTATTCTTTCTCAGGGAGTTGAAAGCCAATGCTCAAGTAGGCTCTGAACACACATGCAGTATTCTCCAGCCTGAGCCCCAGACCAACAGCTTAAATCCCCTCTCTTTTAGGGAATATCCTCCTTCATGAGGGTAATGCTGAGAGGTGTAGTGCACTCACAGCTGCTCTCATGCTCAGGAGGAGTGATAGATGGTGGGAACCTGACAGTTTGCAGGGGAAAGCTTTCATCTGACTGGCTCAAAGCAACGGAGGAGGAGGTATGGTGGAGCACACATTCTGGATAGGAGCCATTTCAGTGGGAAATGAGCAACTTCTCCCATTCCCTTCACTAGTCCTGTTGAAAGCTAAGTCAGAATGGCAGCAGCAGGCAGTCATGCTTCCAGTGATCCCTTCCCTAGCCTGGCATAAATGCCAAATTGCTCTTGCTCTCAGCAGCTGCTGTTGCACAGGACGATGGCCTGAGCTGCTGTGCGGGCACATGAGGCTATTGGAAAGGAAGCAGATTGTGACAGTGTGAGAGCAAAGACAGGCAGGGGTCTGCTGTGTATCTTTGCCGCTTTTTATCTTATTAACATGTTAGTAAAAACCATGCTAAAGCAACCTGAGCTGGTTGCTTGTAGAATAATTGCTCATATTGCCTCCTTATAGGTCAGCAGAGGGGGAGTTTAAGTGAGTTAAAAGAATAATTGTTCAGAGGGGACAGTCTGTTCACAGGGGGTTGTAACTGTGAACCAGTGCAACTGAGGTCCAGTTTTATTGCTTTTACTCCTGCAGAATTAATGGTGGTTTTGTGGGGCAGATGGTTTCTGCTCTGACTCACACAAGCAACAGAATTGTAATACGTTTAATGATAAATTCTTTGTTCTAGATAATAGTGTTGTGTGAGCAGGAAAGTACTATGAATTAATTTTGGGATCAGCGGTCTGGAGTGAGGATCGAAGTTTCACTCTTCTGAGTACCTCAGCTGACTAGTGCTCTATTCAATACAGAATTGAGGCTCAGGGCTTCGACCTGATACCAAAACTCCTTTGTTAATTCAGACTCCAGGCTAACAGTTCTGTCCACAAGCCAGCTTGATGATGAACTGCAGCCATGCTTAACTAGTGCAGAGAGTAGTGGTGGTGTCCGTAACCAAGGTGGGGAATAGCTGCAGGTCATTAATCTGTGCAACTCGCTGTGCATAGAAGGTCATTGAAGCCAAAAACTTCTGGTTTTGACAGAGATCAGTTGTTGGACTGATAATATTCACAGTTATTGTAATTAATATTGACAGAAATACTGGGAAGCAGATATGAGATGCTATGGTTCACAGTAGGATTAATACTGAGTTATCTAGGAGGAGCAGATTACCTGCATGTCTCCAGGGTTATAGATCTCACTTATACCCTCTTCCCAATCAGCTGATTTTGATGAGTGTTAGTATTTTTAGATATCTTAGCTATGCTTTCTGTCCTTCAATGACTCCTGTCTACCTTTGCACATGTGAAAATAAGGAAAGAAATAATTTGATTCACAGCTATTTTCTTCTCTGTAGGTTTGAAAAAAATTACATTTAATGCTGTTTAACACGACACATCATGCTGAGGGAATAGCATTTGAGGACACATCACAGATAGTAGTTAAGACTGACAAGATCCAGCTTTCTGGAAGAAGGGGTTCAGAGAAATGCAGTAACTCAGAATCTCTCAGCAGAGAAGTTACAAACCCAGCAGTTGGACTCTGAACTCCTTTCCTCTCTGGACAGTGGGATTGGCAGATTTGAAAGCTGGTTGTCACAGATTCAAATACATTTTGGAATAAGTATCTAACTTTTGCTGAAGTTATATACTGTGTAGTGTTTCAAAGGCAACATGAGCATGAAGATACTGAAGGCAGGTAGCGTAGGTCTAGTGTGGATTTCATTGGTTTAGTACTGCAGAATAATCATGTTTGGGTGCTTGAATGTAACATGAACAAAGCCAACCAGCTGAGCTATTGATCTGCCCCTTCTCTCCACCTTTTCTTAGTGCCTGGCAAGTTGGAATGCATAAAACTACTCAGTAAAATTTGCAAAGAAAGACTGTGCTGCTGCTCGTGTTTTTAACTGGGGAGCTGAGCAGAGAAGCCACCCCAGCAGTTACCCAGACTGTCTGTGGAAAATACAAGACTTGATCCAGGTCCCAGGTCTTTATTTATTCAGTTAAGCATTTATTCTGTTGAGGAAATACAGAGGAAAGCTGTTCTAACAGGAGGTAAAACTGCAAACTCTTCCAAACCCAATCTGACACCTGGAATTTTAGTTTTTCCAGCAACTGGGTGTAAGGATCAAGAGAAGAATGGAGTTTTTGAGAAAGGTGCTGAACTGAACCTACTTACAGGATCATGTCACAGAGTCATTAGATATTCCAGTGGATACCTTTATTTTATATCTGTCATTTAAATTATTTTCTTGATTTGGTTGTGTTTATGTTGTAGGTGCTGTCTTCAGGGCAGTGTTATTTGTCATAATGCTGTGATAGAGAAGGGTGCAGACATCAAGGACTGTTTGATTGGAAGTGATCAGAGGCTGGAAACCAAAGGTAAGTAAAAAAGTTGTATTTACTGTGCATGTGTCATAATTTTCAGAACTTTTTCCTTGAGACTTTCCTCCTGCTTCTTCATGAAGTGATAGTAAACTGTGGCAGTTCTACAGTGGGGTGTCCTATAATATTAGGGGTTTTTTTTCATGGAAAGTACAGCTTCTTGGCATAAGTTCAGTGGTTTGCTCCTCTGAAGTTGGCAGCAAAGCTCTGTTCTTATAAAGAACAAGATTGGGTGCTGAGACAGTCTTTTCCCAGAGACCACAATTAGATCAGCCTGAGGTTGTCCTCAGCAGGAGCCATTATTTTGATTAGTAATCTTTGTCAGTAACAGGGGAAAAGCAGGCAAATCTATTGGTCACACAAACATCCTTCTCTGTAGATGCTCCCAGCCCACAGTGCCAGTATGCTCCCAGCCCACAGTGCCAGTATGCTCCCATTCACTTTGCTCCAAGCAAAAGCTCAAGGTGGAACATCATATTAGGAGCTGCTGTGCTCAGTAGGAAGTACAAGTACAGCTACGTTCACATCTGCTTTACTGCCATGAAGTACTGTTTTGGGGCTTCAGAAAGGATACAGCTACGTGGCCCTCATTTATACAAAGTTCAGCCGTCCAGTGGGAGTGCTCGTGGTGAGGGCTCGGTGGTAACCGCATGAGTGGAACTGTTGATTTCCTGCCCTAAGAGATAATGGGCAGGAAATGGCTGTTTCAGTGACTGCATCCCAAGCAGAGGCTTTTTAATGAATATTTATGGTTGGGGTTTGGCAGATCCCTGCTCCAGTGTGTGGACCGAGGACAAAAGTGAGTTCCTTTGCGGGCTCCATGTGAAGTTATTTAGTCAGATCAGGATTTATTTGCTTGCTTTGTCTTTGTGAATGGATTCCCAATTCTATGTGTCTTGATACAGAGCAGGGTTTGAACTTAATGTAGTATAGCATAACCTGTTGTCAGCTTCACATATGACGAAATTTCCTTAAATTGAAACTGAAAGTACAAGGGACTCATGAAAGCAAAGTATTGATCTTGCAGTTTCAAGTCTCTGATAGTGCAGGTAACACAGTGAGTTCACTGTGGTCTTGGTCTCTGTGTGTCTGTGTCTGTTCATAGCTTTGTCCATCACACCAGTCTGAATCAGTGTCCGTTGTGGGGTTCATTGCCCCCTGTCATAGAATCACTTGGGTTGGAAAAGTCCTTTTCATATCATCAAGTCTAACCATAAATCTAATGCTGCCAAGTCTACCATTAAACCATGTCACTGAGTGCTGCATGTACACATCACACCAGGAGAGATGACTTGGGGCGTGTTTTGTTGTTAACTTGCAGTGTGAGGTAGATTATAAATACACCATTATACTGGGCAAATGTTGTAAAGCCTCAGTTCATTTTCCTGCCTCAGTTTCCTAACCATTCTAGAATTGCTTTGGTCTGGGGTCAGGTTTGCCGTGGTGGTCTGTGAAGTTCATGACTTATTTTCTGCACCATGGAGTCTTTCCAGCCCAGCATGTCTCTTCTAACCTTGACTGATCCCATAGTAGATTGGGTCTTCTCTTTTTCTCTGTGAAAGCATGTCATGACTTCCTTTCCCCTGCCCAAGACTTCCTGTATCTCGTGCCAAGTTTTTGGTGTGGCCCTGTAAGTATGTTTCCATATTGCACCTTTCATCAAGACTTTGGCTGTTTTTTTCTGTTGGGTAACTTTTCCTTCTTCAAACTTGAGCTTCCATGCCCGGGTTAAGAAAAAACTTAGTTCTCTTGGGTAGGAGCCACCTTTTCTTGCAAGCTGATCACCCTTCAGCAGACATAAGCAGTAGCTGCTGGCTGCTGACCCTAGTCTGGGAGTTATACATTCCACTTTCTGGGAGTAGAAACCTCCTCAGCAAAACTTCATACACCTTCCCAGAAACATTTTAAAAAATGAAAATATAGCAGTCTCTTATTCCAGAACATCAGCCAGGATTCATCAAAGGTAGAAATATCCCTGAATCATCCTACACAGCCCCAGGCAGATCCCACAGTTGACTTTGCTGCAGAACTGGCTGTATGCTCCCTGCTCTACCGTATGAGTCCTGGCCACACTGCCCAGGCAGCTTGGGGTAGAAGAGCTCTTTGAGCCAGAGGTGCACTGACCTCCTTTCATAAAATGAATTCCAGTCCCATGCAAGGAGGATGGCAAGAGAACAGCTACCACAAATGATAGGCAAACGTAACTTAAACCAGCTCTCACCCTTCTCCTTCTGCAGAATAATGTGGGTATATTTAGGGTGGTCCAAATGGTACAGCTGGGAGTAATGGGATTGAATTAAACACAATTTAGGTTGGCTATCTGGAGCATTTTCCTAATGATGTGGTCTGGTAGGCTGTGGGATAATCTCCCTGGGGACTTGGTGGGAGATCTCATCACTTAATAATTGGCTTGGCAAATCTCTTGACACCTAAATGGAAGGAATACTCCACTACTGGTTACAGGGGTAGATCAGAGGCAACCTGGTACTTTCAAACTAAAAACAAAATTGGAGACACAGGAATGCAGGTAACTGTCAGCAGTGTCGTCCCAGTCCTGCATTTACTTCCTCTCTGTCACAGAATTGGCCAGAGACAGTATTTTTAAATGTCTCTGTTGAAGGTATGGCATTTTATTTAAGTTCTGGATTGGCAAGCCATGCCTCCTGAGAGCCCTGCTATTCTCCTACTGCTTTTATTACCATGCCTTGGAAGCATCCACTTTCCTTCCTCTTTGATTCTTAAAGGAATTTGCTAACAGAGAATTAACAGATGGGCTTTGTGAAAGCTACCTCACCAGGTAGCAGTTTGAAAAACATGTTGGTACCTAAGAAAAAGGCAGTAATTCTTAGAGGAATAGGAAATGGCAGACAGCATTCTGAAAGAACTGAATCATTGTACAGAGCATTCAATCACTGCTTTGAAGACAGTTACTAAGATTACACTGCAATCTTTTTGATAAACCTGGTTTTAAAGAGGAGCTCAAAAGCAGCATGTGCTCAGTGAAGTAGCACTAGAGAGAGAGTGCTGGTGATGGGCCAGTTGAGGAGTCAGATGAGCCTGAAGTCACTAAGTACAGCTCCCAAAGGAGTCTCTCGGCCAGATTCAGCAGGGAGAGCGTTTGTACATCTGGTATTGGTTAGCCAGGAACCAGCATATGTGGTAAAGCAGCCTAACCCTTCTTCAAGGTAAAGTGGCCTAACCTTTCTTCAAAGCAACACCAGGAACAGAAACTACAGTAAACATTCACACAAAGTATAAAACTAGCAAAACTGGTATAAAATTTCACTGCCTTATCCCTTGCTTTCATCTCTGTTGTCATTGGGGCTGGGATGTTTTATTTGCATATTTATTTCCAGTATCAGACATGGGGCTCCAACTAGATCTGTGTCCTACCTGATTCTGACTCCTGCTTCACAGCCCTCCACTATGGTTCTGTCCCAGCACCAGGCTCACCCCAGTCCTAGCCTTTCTCCCATAGAGACTTTTGTTTTTCTCTCTTACTTGGTTATTCCCAGACACCTACCTGACACCTCCTCTGGTCTGACCATAGCTGCTATTTCCAGTCCCCTTGCCTAACAGTCCCATGCTCCTTTTTTCATATAGCATTCATTCCCTAACTGCTTTCAGTTGGATTGCATCTCTTTCTCTCATGCCTGGGCAGGCTCATACTGGGCACAGGAGTGGGGTGGTTCTGTGCCTAGTGTTCCACTGGCCCATACAGCTTGGAGGAAGCCCTGCCTTCCTCCTGCACTTCCATGGTCAAAAGTGCTCACTGCAGTCTCTGGAGCTTTTAGCTGTCCTCCTGAGAACATGTGCAAACTTCAGATTTTTTTCAAAGACTTATCACATAGCCAAAATTGTGTGGTTTCTCACAAGAAGAGAAAAAGGCACATATTCAGTAAGGACTGGCTCCTGTTTCCAATCATTTTCCAAGTTCTGTTCCAACCTTGGAGTCCCAGGACTTTTCAATGAAACAGAATAAGATTGTTTTATTTTAATGAGGGCCAAAGAGCACATTTTTCTCTAATGTCATCCTCTAAGGCAGGTACCTCCACATGTGAATGGTTCCCTGCTTGTGAGGAGGCTTCACATGAGCCAAGATTTAACAGGATAGGGACAGAAAGAAACTGAGAGACTTTCTGATGCTCTCACTGCGTTCAAGTAAGGGCGAGCATCTGCTCTTGCAAGATGCTGAGTACCTCCTGGTGCAGTCTTCAGGAACTGAAAACACTTAGCATGACACAGGGTTGGGATCAGAAGGCATGCTGCTGTGCAGATGGGAGTTAGGAAAGCTCATGAAGAACAGACACAGACTAAACAGTGCACACATGTATACAGTGCACAGGGGTGGAAAATGAGCTGGAGGTGATGTAGGAATGGTGTGAATTTATAGCAAAATTGAGAGATCGGTAAGATTTCTCCCTAAAGTAGTTTAACTACTGAATGCCCATGACAAAGATATTGTTGGCAGCTAAAACAGGCATCTCTTAAATACTTGACATTTTTGTTGGAGTGACTATGCAGTGACTATACTGCTAACTAATCCTAATAAGCCTCCTTTCCAAGTGTATAAAAATGGTTTATGAGTTCTGGCCTTACCAGTGGCGCAAAACTTCCTTAGAATATCCATCCAGCAATGCTTTGTCCTCCCTTCTGCTGCTGGGGACTGCCACACTTGTGCATGCTGTCATTCCCAGCCAGGGAAGTTCAGGCTTCCTGAGTGAGTGGGTTAAATGTGCTGCCACATTCGCAGCATGCTGATATTGAAGCCTACCCAGAAGGCAGCGGTTCATAACCTTGTGGAAATATTTTTACATGCTCCACGCAGAGAAAAAAACTACTTCTGCTGTGGTAGAGCTCAGGCACATGAAAGGGCCAGGAAGAACACCCCAATGGATGCTGAGAAAGGAAGAGGATTTGTGTCCAGTGCTGCAGGCAAATATGGCACCTCTGCCATCAAATCAGGAAGTTAAGATATGGACAATTAGACTGCTGTTTTGAGATTCCTGCTTGCAGTTGCTGTGAGGAGGTGATAGTCCATGGGAGCACTGATAGATGTAATCCAATCCCTTCTCACACACTTTGCTAGGACTCTGTCCGAGTATGAGGACTTCAAGCATGTCCCCCTCCCCAAGGAGCTTGCAATCTTAGGCACATCCCAAGCTCTTGATCACATTTTCCCTTTACTAACTTTTCTTCTAAGACCAATCACTTCCTCATACATCCTGTCCTCTTCCTCCACTCCCTCAATTTATCTGCTCCAAGCCACAGTAATCTCTCACTGGCCTCTGAATCACTGTTACCTTCACACTTTCAAGACACATCTAGTCCACAGAAGGGTTTGAGAGCAAAGCAATTAATTCTGGTGGAACTATGAAAGAATCCTCAGCTGAACCACGGGGCCACCAGCACTGAGAGCTGGTGGTTGTTGGATGTAAGGCAGAAGTAAGATCTCTACTGCCTGTCTGTTCTGTGGGCTGGAGGCCCCAGCTGTGGGCCAGAACTGATCTGCCTGAAGCTACCACCAGCTCCCTGGGGTGTGCTGCACATCCCTCATTCCCTGCATAAAGGAATCTTGGGAGCAGCTGGAACACTCAGCTAATGAGGATCATTGTTGCTGGCGACCCATGGGTTCAACTGATGCCTGCAGACGGGCTGACCTGGCACTTGGGAGAAATTGTGAGACATGCCTTGCCTTTGGGGCCACAGTGTGGTCACCCTGCTCTCCAGTGATCATGTAGGTAAAGCCTGGCTGAGGAGAGAACAGGCCTTAACTGGAAAGTCCCACTGCTCTGTAAACACAAACAAATCAGCCCCCATCACCTGCTTCCCTTCTTTATCTGTACATGTAATTTAAAACACCCTCCAGCCTCCCAAAGTCAAGCTTCAGCTGCTTCCCATCCCCGTAAGCCCCTTTGGTTCCTCTCCCGCCCCTAACCTGGCTGCTTTTCCAGAGCCAACCATCACTGCAGAGACAAGTTGCTCTTCTCTCCCACTCTCTGATCCTTTCTGTCCTGGGTGAATGTGGTGGGAACCACCCACAGCGTGTTTTCGTGCATGCGTTTCTGCAGCCACCCCTCCCCCCCACCTAGTTTTTTAAGTTAAACTATCTCTTGCTTTAAAGAGAGCAAATACACAGCAGTGGCTTTCATCACTGCTGTATAATAGAGCAGTAATTCTGTGCCAGGGACTGTTTTCTATTTTATTTTAAAGGGTTTATAAAACAGTGTATGTAATTGAGTGAGTAAACTGAACGTTTTCTGGAGCCCCTGAGGGCTGAAACTTCGTGGTGGTCCTGGGCCTAGGCCCTAACCCTTTTTTTTCCTGTCTTTTTTTTTTTTTCCTCCCTTTCCCCTCCTTCCCCTCCTCCTTTACAACCCAGCGTTGCCACCAGCAGCAGCAGCAGCAATCTGTCTGGGGCTAATTGAGCAAACAACAAGGAGATGCTTTCACATGGCTTTTAAAGGAATGCTCCGGCATCCCCTTTCTGTGAGTGGCTTGGCAGGAACCTGCCAGGAAGGCTGGGGAGCGCTGGGTCCCCGGCCCCCAGCCTGCTGGTGGGGTTTGTGCTGGGCTGCACAGTCATTTCCGCCCCTCTGTTTATTTGCATTACAATTTGTTTTTAGCCAAGCACCAAAAGCTGCTCTGCTCTCTAGTTTGCCTTGTGCGTATGTTTTTAAGGGGCTAGTGTACAGTATGTGTAAACAAATGTCTTCCCAAGCAGGAACGCATATATAACGAGTGACAGGTTTTTGATTTACACTCAGTAAAGTCTCCATGGACACTCGGTTCAAGCACCCAGGCAGACTTCAGGCTGGGCTGCGTCAGCAAGTTGAGGCAAAGTGCTAATCAGGAGGTTGAATGTGTTGATCAGCTCTGGATTTGCTTAGCACCAGATGCTCCCAATCTGAGAAGATCTAGTTGAACATGATTTAAGGTTGAAGAGTCCAACTCTTAAGGCTTTCTCAAAGTCCTTTCTCTAATCTGTCTTCTTTCTCTGTGGGCTGAATGCATCTGTAACCCTGCCAGTGTCAGATAAAAGGCAGCCTGGTAAGAAATCCGTAGTGGGGAGCTGGGGAAGGAGAAATGTAGCTGAACAGCAAAGCATGTGAGATACTTCTCCCTCCTCCCCCAGAGTTTCAGGCAGAGTTTCTGCAGGAACTGAGCTTGCTGGTACCAGCCAGAGCCACTGGCAACTGGCAGCCACGTCTGATAATGAAACACTATCCCCAACTCAGCTCTCTGGCACACAACACTGGAGTCTGAATTCCCTTCGCTCCTCAAGAAGGGCTTCGGGAATGGAAGAGGAAAGCAGGGTGAATCCTTATCTGCCTACCACATCCCCTTGGGGTGCGGAATGGGGCTTTGTTTCTAGCAAAGCCATTCCCTTTATCACTTAAAAACTTTCTTGCAGATTTTAGACAGGCAGATTAATGTGTTTTCTTTAAGTCTTTACAAGAAGAAATCAGTTTGGTGATTTCATATGAGTCTGAGGTAGCAATGACATACCATGTGTGCCCACTTTGGGGAATCTGGCCACGGCGATCAAGGAGATGAAACAGGCAGAGGGATGAGAGATGAGGGAATGCAGGCTCCAATTTCCCATGCGGCTTTGACTGCTTAAGCTCCCTAAACTCACTGCTGCCTCAGTTTCCCCATCTGTAAAACAGAAATGCTCTTACTCACCCTTTCTCAAAAAGCATTTTGAACTCATCAGGAGTAAAATACAAGACTGCCTCAAGCATGTCAGTGCAAAATACAAATAGTCTGTACCACCTCTGCAGCAAGGTATGTGACAGGACCCATCCCAGCTCTGCACATTTAGGACCGTGGAGGATGCTGTCTGAAATGAAGCAAGAAGTTCCTTATTAAAAAGTATTGCTACAGATAACCTATATATAGAACCATAAATTGACATGGCTCTCTATAAGCCTAGATGAAGGCATGTTTAATCTGCAGAGGCATAATATAATTACTCTCACTGGATGGTAGCCAGGGTCTTATTCACATCATAGAAATCAACATGATAGATAGTCTGCTTGGAGGAGGTTCAGGAATGGAGTCACAGGAGTTGCTACAGGGCCTGTTGAGATATACTGGGAAAGTTGTTGGGGATGAGGAATGTTATAGCAAGAAATGCTGCAGGTTGGATTTGAGGTACCTTGGCAAGGCTGTGTGGGGTCCAGGACGGGAGGAGAGAGGTGCTGAAGGCTGGACTTGGGGCTATTGGCAAGAGCTGTCCTGGAGAAGTTGTGTGGTGCTACCTACATCATGCTTGCACCTGGCACTTGTACAGTCAGCCCCTCATTTTCCTGAGCGTTGCATCCACCTCTGCTCATCCTGCCCAAAATGCTGGAGATTGAGCTCCAGGATGTTACTGTGAAGCTCCAGGAATAATTATCAATTTACAATAAATACCCTGAGCGAAGAACTAAATGTCTCAATCTGATGCTGCAGGTGAGAAGCAGCCCCTTGGTCTCCTTATTTTAGCCTTCCTGCAGGGTCTCTGAAAGGAAGTGGTGTGGCTCACCCATTCTGTCCCTCAGGCTGAGAAGATCGCATATGATCCACATTATTCTGGGGTTGAAGTTGTAGTGAGAAATTATCTTGCACAGTGCAGAACTCCTTGAAGTTTATAGAGCAGAATTTGATCAAACCTTTACTGGAGCAATGGTTTTCATGATACAAATGTTGCATCTTGAATTTTAAACCAAGAGAAGCACCATGTTGGCCCAGCCACTTTGGGGATTGCCAGGAATTTCTTCCTTTAGCCAAATGTGGCATATTTGTTGTTTTGCAGCAGTCTTGCAAGATCTACTCCCCTGAGGGGAGGAGTTTTAGGTAGGTAAATAAAACACAACTCATCATTTCCATCATCCCTGGCTATCTACCCCCACTTCTGTGTAAGGTGTGGGAGACACCAGAGCTTCCAGTGGTGTATCCCAGCTCCTCACAGGCCTTGACACTTTATCCCAGGCTCCAGAGGCAATTGTTATTCTGAATTGCAGAAGGTAAGATGAAGAGCCTAGGGGCATGGGACACATCACCTGAGCTCCACCTGAATAGGTGTCCAGCTCCTGGAGAGCAGTTTAGATTCACCACCTCCCCCACAGTACCCTGAGGACACCCACTTTGAGCACACCAGCTTTGTGTCTGAGGCCGCATGCTTGGGTTTTTTAGGCACTGGGCTTTCAGTTGCGTGTTTTTATTACTTTGGCTTTAGATCCTTTATTTGCAGTCCTTCCCTGACAGGCTGCTTTTGCATTTTAAAGGGAAGGTTCTTTCAGTACAGTGCATTAACAGTGCTGGGGCAGGGACTGGCACATTAATGTGTCCACTGGGGCTGTGCAAAGCTCCTGGGAACAGGCAAAGGAGTGACCTTGCAGAAATCACCCCTCCAACAAATTTGCTCCACAGGAGGATCAGGTTTAAAATGAAATAAAAAAAAAGAAAAAAAAAAAAACACCCTGTTTTTAAGTTGCTAGGGCTGAGTTGAGATTGCTGAGATCTCACACTGCCTCAGTGATGGCCCCCTGGTGCTGAGCAGCCCTTTTCCCCACCAAGCAGTTTGGGGTAGACAGTGCTATTTAGAACCAGGGTAGATTACTGATCTTTAATTTTATGTCTAATCTTCATGTTGGATGTTGATGGTTCCTTGCCTTGACCTAGGTGTACACCTGTCAGTAGCAGCTGTGACTTCCGTAGGGCCTCTTGTGTTTATTAGTGACACATACATGTGAAAACTCTCATTAGAGAAATCTCCTGATGTTTAGTCAGTTGTTTAGGCTTTCACCATGTGTGTGGGATACTGTCGGAGAGACACTGGAGTTCAGCAAATCTCTATTTGAGTTCCCCAGAATCTGCTTTTCTCATTTGTTTTAAAGTTGCAGATTTGAAAAATGCAAGGTCTGAAGCTCTGCCCCAAAACTCAATTGCTCTTCTTTTCCTCCCTCTTTCTTTTCAGCCAAACATGTTAATGAAGTCATTGTGGGCACCGAACAGCTGATGGAGATATAACCCGAGTAGCTTTTAAAGAAGATTTTATGGAAGCCAGCAGCAGAACCAGATGTTCAAGCACCGTAAGATCATCCGTACAGATCAGTACTGGCATGGTTTACCCTGCCATTGCTCCTTTCCTGTTCAGCTTTATATTTATGTCTTAATAAAGAAGTATTTGCAGAGCGGAGTGTCCGTCGGCCCCTCCCCCCTCATTGGGATGCGCGGGGTTTGTGCCGGGTTACATCGGTTCCTGCGCGCCCGGCCAGCGCACTGTACTTTTCCAGCAGAAGGGAGAGCGGGGACCACACAGACTGTGCCCACTCCAAAGAATGACTTAGCCGCCCTCCCTGCGGCGTAAATCACATCCCTGCAGTCCTGCACCACCCATCCCTGAGCCTGGGAGAAACTGCTCGGGATGCTGCTTGTGCATCTCATCAACACAGCAGGCAGACAGTGAGAACAGCGTCGGCTGCTCTTTGCAGCCCGGTAGCTTCACCAGCCTCCTCCTCCTCCTCCTCCTCCTCCTCACTGTCTCTCATGATGCTGCCCCACAGCACAGAAGTGTTTAATCTGTGCCTCTTCTCTGTAATGCAGTCAAAGAGTTTGGCACCCATTTCCATCAGGGCTGAGTTTGGTCTGATACTTTGAAATTCTGCCCAAGAGCAAGTATGCGAGAGCTGATGGAGCATGAAGGAGGTATGAGGTGTAAACAGTGGATACTCCCTGCCTTATTTTGATGGTTCTTCCTGTCAGTCCACTGTTTCTAATCCCAGACAAGAGGTCTCTCTCCACACTTGGATGATCTGTGGATGACTGTACCTATGTCTCTGAGATGAGTCGCTCATGTTAATGTGAAACGCACAGCCTTGTGGTCAGGGCCTGTGCCAGGATTGTAAAGCACCTGGATGGGATTGAAACGCAAGCTGTTCTTTAATGTTTATAAATTGGACACAAGTTCCTACCTAAAAGCTGTTTATTAGAATGTAGTAGGATTGAATGGGACATTTATCTGCCCCTGGCAGTTTGACATCCAGAGGTGCTTACAGCAACTGGTGGGGATGATATTTCAGTAACTGAAGTGATAAATGTGTGCTTCATGGGCATCTGTGACCCCAAGGACAGTTACCATTTCCTAGTTAATTTGACAGGAGAGAGATTATAATCCAGACATTCCTTGAGTTTCATAAACAAAATCCTTCTTCTAAAGGACCAGATTGGAATGGAAACTATGGGTAAGGATGAGCTTCAAGGCCTGTGACAAGCTGTGGAGAAGAAATGCACTGTAGTTCAGCTCTAGCTTTGTGCTGGAGGTTTTGTCTTGCGTATGTGCGCAAACATGTTCCTAAGGTACGAAGCCTTTTTCATCCAAAGATCGCAGAGGTTTTACAGAGGTTAATTAAAGAGTGTTCTTGTCTCTGTGTGCGGCAAGGGAAAGAGGCTCCATTTTGGGTGTGTAGAAACAGAAGCAGAGCGGAGTGTAATTACCTGGCTTTGCAATTTACCAGAAGGCTGGCAAAGCCTCGAGAGTTTTGCAGGGACTTTGACTCATAGTCCTTTTGCTGAAACACAAAGCCTCACCTTCTGTTTTTAGGATATATGTTAAATTCTAAAAAGTCTGCACTGCCTTGTTTAGCAGCTACAGCTTTACCTCCTTGTGCCTTAATTATATGTTAAAGTCTCAGTCCTTTTGTTTAGCTAATTTAAGAAGAGGGTGGGGGGCTCTTTACTGTGTCGGTTAGAATTTAGCATTAATTTAGTGTTTTCTGACACTTGAAAACCTGGCTGGGATTTGAGGCATTTTCTTTTCCTTTTCGCCTTTTACGACCTGCAGGTGTTTGGTGTGAGATAAAAGTAGATCCCAAAGTGAGATTTCACAGCACAAATTATCAAAGTGAAGATTCACTCTTGATGTAGTCTACGTGTGTGGCAGTAATTATGAAAAATAGTTCAGGATAATAGGGCCTTCAGGAATCCCAAGACAGGCACTGGGAGGTTAACCCTTCCTCATCTAACCTGGTCTCTATGCTGTTGTCATCATCAGGTGAGCATGTGATGGGTTGGGTCAGGCAACTTCACAAACCGAGTGATATTAGAGTCATTGAGAAAATTGGGGAGGCGACTGCAGACATGAATTTCTGTTCCCAGGTAGTTTTGGATGTGACTGTTTGGTCCCAGGTCACAGAGACATTCTGGAAGGTGTTACTGGTATCGGCTGCTCACCAACTTTGAGGAATGGGGCACCTCTCAGACAAACAAGCTGCTCTGTCCCAGGCAGCTGAGCATTACAGCTCGTGCCCATCATAGTGTTACTGGCATCAAAGTGGTGCCTATAGAGGCAACATTTCTCTGAAGGAGATGAAAGTTCTCCAGCTCTGTAGGTGTGGGCTCTTTCAGGGCAGAGTTGTCCTGAGCACTTCTTTGGCAGATGTAACGCCAGGGTTGCTGTGAAAAGGTTCTTGCAGTGGCTTGTCACATACTGGATCTGCATAGAGGTTTGCTATGATGGCCAGCAGGACTGGTGGCTTATGGTTTTCCCTGAGTGGTGTCTTGCCATCTGCTCCCAAAACGCTTTTCCTGTGACCAGGGCAGCAGGGTTGTTGTGTGTGCACACCTGGCCACACTTCTTCCTGTGGGTCCTGCCCCACTGGCACACCATGGCAGGGGTTCCTGAAGCTCTGCCCCCTCACTCTGGCTCCCATGCGAGCTGGGTTCAACCAACAGCAGCTCTGCAGCCAGGTGCTTGCCAGGATTTTTGTAGCCAAGCCCATTTGTAAGACACAGATTTGGGAAGAGATTTGTTGGGCAGTTGCAGACACCCAGAGCCGTGGCACCTCCCTCAGCAGTTCGTGTTTGCTTTTGTAGGTGGCTGTTGGGATCTCTCAAGAAGCAGCAGCTCATCTGATCCCTTCTGCAGTCAAACCAAAGCAGATGGCTCCCATCTTCCTGGCAGCCCTGGAAGAGAACCACATGAAGTGAAGACAAACAGGCAGCCATTCCCAGGGAGAGTGGGCTTCCTACCCCCATGGTGTTCAAATGGACACAAAAACTTTGCATCTAGCTCTAATCTTGCTTTTAGGATAATTTTTTGGCTTGTGGGCAGGAAGGGGAGAGCAGAGACTGAGCAGTCATATGGTCTAAGGTACAGAGGTCTGGCTCTCCTGGTCACCTATCCAGGTGACACTGTGTTGCAGCCCTAGCAGTAGGACTCTCCTGAACCTCTCAGGGTTGGAATCACAAGGACTTGACAATCTTTTACTGCCTTCAGTCTCCAACGTTGATTGTGCAGAACCATGATCCTGCTGGCTTCCTTGCTGGTTTCTGCACCCCACTGTCCTTGTTCTGACTGCCTGGGAAGAGCGCTTTTCATCATGCCCCTGGCCACCCTTTGGACTTTGCTGGTCCAGAGATGAAATTTTCCTAATAAACCCCCACAGGTCTGGGGTACACTACTGTTTTCCAGAGGTGCCTTACTGCCTTCACAGTGGCCCAAGTCCCCAGTGAGGGCCAGTAGTGGCTGCTCAAGGCAGAGCGAGATCAAGCCCCACGTGGGGCCCGCAGAGGAGCTGTGCCGGCAGCAGTGGTGTGACAGACGCACGTTGCACAGTGTGTGGTGTAATCCAGCCCCAGGACACCGCAGTGCCGCCCTCCCGTCACACACAGCCACTCCTGTGGCCTTTGGTTATCTGTTTTAAAGGACTGATTATTGCAGTGGGCAGTTGGGGCTGGGGCCTTTGGCATTGCAGGCTGCCCATTGTGCCCTGACCTGGCCCGTCCCAGAGCCATGGGGGAGCACAGAGCACAGGGCCCTTCGCACTGGCCACCTGCAGAGTTAATTTGGGGATATGGAGGTTCCCTCACCAGCACCCAGCACACCCCAGCCCCTGCCCCAGCACCTCTGCAGCAGCCTGCCCACTGAGGCTCACTCCCCCTCAGGCAGGAGGCCGATTTCTGGATCCTGTCGGTTTTCACTCCATCTCCCAGGAGCCAAGGTCCACAGCCGCGCCTGTGCCTCCCAGACGGGCCGGCAGACGGGAACTTCCTTCCAGGTCCTATAGACAGACATTTTATATACGTTAAAATACGTGTGTATATAAATATGGAAAGCAAGAGCTTGGGAGAGTTTGAGTCTAAATAAACTTGTATGTTTTAGGCTTTTAAAATGCTAATGTTGAATTGCAGGGGATGGGGGACGGCAAAGGGATTGTTGGACTGAGGACCAAGACAGCTGATGAGCTTGGATCAGTGCCTTTACAATTCAAGGAAAAATGGGATAGTTTGGGAAGGAAAAAAGGATTTTCTTGTTTTTGTTTTTAGTAGAAAATAAAAGAAGCTGCCTTCTTATTTGCCTCCCTCCCCCAGCGTCGGAGCAGCGAGCGACTGGTGTTGTATGCATAAGCTATTCCTTTGTGCAACATCTAAATGGTTAATTGTGTTTGAGGAAGATGTACGGGCGAATGGAGGGACCACCCAGCAAGAGACAGACAAGAAAGAGCGATCTCTGAAATGTTTAACCAGAGAGAGAGCAAAGTTGTTTAAAAATATTTAATTTACAACATTCCACACTGCTGATTATAAATCGGCCGTCCAAAAACACTGCTGCGTGCGGGGAGGGATCCAGGCAGCATGAAACAAATTCTTGTGATTGTTTTTCCTATCTTCCTCCCTCCTTTCCTTGGGGAGTTTAACCCTGTGGCAGGATGCGGGTTGCCCCAGGCAGGGAAGGCAGCACTGTTCCCCAGGACTGTGGTCTCCAGTGTGAGCACCTGCGCCTGGGGCCAGGGTGCAGCCGCCTGCTGGTGCTGGGAGAGTTGGAGGGGATGGTGAGGAGAAACCAACCGGCAGCACCGGCAAACCCAGCAGCGGTGACGGGTGTGATGGTCAGTGGGTAATGGCCTCACAGCCCCTTCCTTCTGATCTTCTGAACCCAGCAGCAGGGTTCCCCAAAGCATCCAGCTGTGTTCCCAGACAAGGAAAGCCATGAATCCCCTGGTGATGGGTTGAGAGACTTGAGGCAAACCTGGCCGGTGTGTTCCATCCATGAGACATTGCGCACCATGGTGATGATGGTGCCTGCTCTTTGGGTTGGCAACTCAGCCATGTCACTCAGCCATTTCCAGCAGTGCCAGGAAGGACCCAGGCCCTCACAGGGTCATTGAGCAACAGCAACATCTTCCCCTGCTTGGGCCTTTCTGCAAAGAGGGTGGTTGGTGCCGGATGCTGGGAAGAAGAGATTTGGCCGTGCTCTGCTTGCAGTCACTGCTGATCCACAGCTGGCTGTGACGCACCCCGCCACCCCAGCTATGCTCCCTCTGTGCTGGGACTGCTCTGTGAGGAGTCCAGCCTGCTCTGAATGGTGGCCAGACCATCCACCCCGTCACCTGGTGATCACTCTTCAGTGCTCTCACCATGATGTCCTTTCCCGTCTTCATAGCCCCTATTCTTCCTGTAGCAAGGGACTTCTGGGGGAGGAGGCTCCTGGAAATGGCCCTGGGAGACCAGGCAGTGAAGGATGCACATGTTGGGGGTCTGCCCCTTATTCCTCAGCCCTGTCATCATCCACCTTCATGGATGTCACCTGTAGGGTTGGAGAGCTACCATGCCAGCAGGGTGTAGGGGAAGGGAGGAGAGGCACAGCCCCTGGCTGGTGACTCCACTCCGCTGAAAGGATCTGAGTGGAGCTGAGGGACAGGAGGGATGCAAGAGGAACCAGGATCCAAAAGCAGTGGCTGCTCTCACTAGGGAATCCTCCTTGGCATCCTCTTGGAGAGGAAAAGCCAGGGTGCTTTCACACGCCTGTTGCCCCAGGATCCCCGGCCACGAAGCGCAGGGGCCTAGTCAGCGGGGAGGGCAGGGGTCTCGCCTGTTCCTGGCAAGAAGGAGGCACGGGGAGAACTGCAGGACACTTTGCCGCGGATTGCCACACGTTTCCTAACCCCTCATCAGCCAGGAAGCCTCGCTGGCCACCTGGACACTTCCTCGCGTGCAGCGAGGGCCTGTGACAGCCCGAGGAGCCGGGGTGGGTTTGGCTGCTTGCCCCGGTGGCGAGCTCGGCTCTCAGTGGCTGCACCGCTCCGGGCCCTGCCAGCCCCAGCCGGTGCCGGGAGCGAGAGCGGAGACAAAAGAGCTTGTGTCCGCCTGCCAGCAGCCGGCCCCGCCGAGCGGCCGCCCGCCCAATTAAACCGTGCCCGCTTCCCATGCGGCAGGGGCGCCCGGCGGGCTCGCTGGCCCCCTCCCACCACCCACCGGCCCCAGGGGACCACCACCCTGTGGGGCTCCCCTGCCTCTCTGCAGGCGCCAGCGCTTCCGCAGCCCTTGTCCAGTATGAGCACGTTCCCTTGGTCCCCCAGAGAGGGCACCTCCACCGGCTCGTGCTGGGCATGGCTCGCCCCAACCCCAAATATCTCCTGTTCTCCCAGCTTTTCTCGCACCTCGGGGCTCGGAGCACCCGCCAGCGCAAGCAGTGTAGTGCTGAGCATCCCTCCCTGCTCCTGCCCCCAGGGGTTGGATCAGGATGAGACCTGGCAGCAGCAAACTCTGCCGCGGCGGGAGCATCTCCACACCCCGTCCCGACCCACGGGGTCGGTGTCACATCCACTTAGTTGGCTCCGAAAATCCCTTGCCCTGACACCTTGTTAAATACCCACCAGGGGTCACAGTTCCTGGGATTCTTTTTCCTGCTTTTCCTTTACCCGCTGAGACGTTTCGGTTGGCAGGAGCTCTCCCCCCGCTATTAGGTATCTTTCGGGGAACAAGAAACCTAGATCACTTACAAATTAATTTGGAGTTAAACCTACAGAAAATGAGAAACATGCTGCTTTGCAGGAGAGAGTGCTTGGCCAGCGATCAAGAAAAATACATCCAAACCGCCCGATGCGGCGGCTCGGCCGCGGCCGGGGATGGGGGCTGCGCGCTCAAGGTAGCCGCCAGCTGTATTCGGGTGCACCTTAATGGAGCTGGGGCCTTTCCTCCCAGTTAAAAGGGAGAAAAAGGCAGTCCCAGCTTCCCAGCATGTGAGGGAACGTGGGGAAGGCTGGCATAGGGCGCAGCACTGCAGCACCGGGGGGTCTGCCTTCTCCACCACCTTTGCCAGCAGGATGAGACCAGCTACCCCATGGTATATGGAGACCTTTGCACCAGCGTTTCCCCATCACTGCATCCCTGGGGCCACAGCAGCTTGTGCCAGGGCTCGTTCCCGAGAAGGGGTAGGATGCCGTGTCCCCTCATCCCACGATGCCTTGTGTCAGCCCTCTGGCCAGCCAGGTGCCGCTGGACAAGGGAATGCGGAGTGATGCGAAGGATCCCGAGCCCTCTGGCAGGCGGGTGGGAGCAGCCCCTGTGCCAGGCACTCCCGCAGGGTCACGGGTGCGCGTTTGGCCGCCACCGCGCATTGTGTCTGCTGCGCGAGCGGCTGTGCCGGGAGGGGGCCGTGCGGGGGAGACCGGGGCGGCGGAAGAGCAGTGATAAGATAAAAGGTCTGCTTTCCCATGCCGAGGAGCCGGGGGGGGAACGCGGGGCGAGCGGCGAGGCCACCCAGGTTTCAAGCACTCGGCCTCGGCGCCTGACCCCGGCACATTCAGAGAGCACTTCCTAAATTTGTCTCCTGTGTTCCTGACTCACAAGCAATTTCCTCACCCATAAAACGGCGTCGGCATGAAAGGACTGGCCGGGACACCAATTACTTGTCACTGTTTTACCACCCCGCTGCTCACCAGTTTGCAGCCCCCGGCAGTGCCTGGCCAAGATCTCCCCCCTCCTCATGGAGCCCCTCTGCCCAGGGGGACATGGCAGCCGGGGTCTCCTGTGCCGGAAGGTAAGCGCAGCAGAGGGATCCCCAGTGCCCCAGGCAAAACCACGCAGTGTCTCCAGTGCTCCTGGGCATCCTGAAGGAATCACCCAGTCCAGCCCGCAACCAGAGGAACGTTAACCATCCCCGGGCCTCTCAGCCCTGTGCTGGTGTCGTCCCTGTGCTGGCATTGGTATTAAAGATGCTTCTGTGTGTCTACATAGGAGGAAGCAAGGCTCCATCATCACAACTCTGGTGGCACCATGAGCACAGCCAATGGCCATGACACAAAGCCCATGTATCCACGCTGGCACAGGTCATTGCCATTCAGGTGTCTCTGTGCCCTGCCTTATCCCTGCTCCCTGTGCCTCTGTGCCACCTCAGCTGTCTGCCCCTGGTCCCCAGTGCCGTGCCCGGTGCTGTCAAACCCCAGCTGCTCCTGCACTCAGGGGATGTGGAGGGGGACAGGCTGGTGCAGAAGGACATGGAGCTGTGGAGGGCTTGGAAGGGTCTGAGCACAGCCAGGACTCCTGGGGAGCCCTCATCTCCCTCCTGGGAGTGGGGAGATGTTGTGCAGCTGCGCCTGCAGCCTGACCTTCCCCGGCAGCAGTTGCCCACTGTCCCCGCGGAAAATCGCTCCAGCTCCATGCCGGCACAGGGCGAGGTTTGCCCAGGGCCTGGCGAGCGCCACCGCGGCTGCTAAACGGGTTTTATGGTGGGATTTAGAGACTTTTCTGCTGGGTAATTGATTTGCCCAGGCAGTAAAAGATCAAGGCAGGGGCTCAGACGGTGGCTCCCTGCATCTGCCCACCGAGCAGGCCAGGGCACGGGTGGCTCCGGGGCACGGCCAGGGCCGGCAATCCCCAATGCCACCATGCACAGCGTGGGGTGCCATGGCCCCACAGCGATGGCACGGGTGCTACGGTTCTGTCCAGGAGCTTCCTTGCAGCACACCCCCACTTCTGCATCCTTGCATCCCCCTCCCCAACCCCACCACAAAACAGCCCCCAAAGGAGACAAAAGGGGCTGTTTGGGGACCTGCCACCTGCTAGTCCCCATCCTACAATACCGCAGTAAAGAGGCACCAAACAAAGGCCTTAAAATCCTAAAGGGGCCCATTCATTAGGGTGACAAAGGGGGAAAGAACTACATTATCATAATTAATCCTGGTGCTGGCGGTGGGTGGCAGGGCTCTCTGTCTTCCAAGGTGGTGTGGGGACGGCCGGTGTCACCACGTCCACACACTATTGTGCGCCGTGGCCTTGCGGGGCTTAGGCGGGTTTTAAGCTCTGTAAACACCACAGGACCCCCGCCACGGCTACCAGGGATGCCGTCCTTCCCCCCAGCCCCTCCCCAGCCCCGGCTGTTTGTCTTCTTGCTGCAGACCCCCCTAAAATCACAGAGCTGGGATGGGTCCACTATGCCCCCTCGGTGCACCTGCTCCCAAAACCACTGGGGAGTGGGGCAGAGCTTGGAGTGCCAGGTCCTGCTCATGGTGCTGGGATGGAGACTTGCTGTCTGTATTCCATGTTGTATTTCCCATGGAGAGTTACTCCAGGTGTCATGTGCCGGGGAACTGCTCAGGCTTTCCCTGGCCTCGGAGATGGGGCTTTATCTCTTCCCTATCTTATCCTTATCTGAGGGGATGAGGTAGAGTCTGACCTGTGGACCAGCTGTTGGTTGTTCCCTGCTGTTTGGGAGGGAGGCACAGGGAAACTGAGGCACGGTGTGGCACATAGAAATGCATGGGCGTTTTGAGGGATGTTAACACCCTATCTCCAATCCCCTCTGGCGGATTCTGCCTCCCATCTCCATCCCTTGGGATACATCATGCCTTGGGATATACACGGTACTTGCTGAGGGAGCAACGGGGGCCGGGGATACACTGACACTCCCTGTCCATCTGTGGGGGCTTCCCTGCGCCCCCAGCTCTCCGTGCACCTCGATGGGGTCCCAGTACTGGGTGCTGTGCAGTCCCTGTGAGCCTGCGCCTGGCTGCGGGCCGTGGCCAGCGGGCTGTGCCGGTGGTTGGGAGAGCACCATCTGGTTTCCAGCTAACTAACGCCCGGCGCTGGCTCCCGGCAGAGGAGTTGCTGCTGCGGCGGCGGCTGTTTACAGCGTGCTGAGGCTCTGGCGTGTCCCTGCCAAGTCCCCTCTGCTTCTCCCCCCGGCCATGGGGCTCTGGGGCTGCATGGTGGCCATGCAAAGCTCAGTTCCACGCCCCAGCCTCTGCCCAGTCTCTGCTTGCCCGGAGGATGCTGCTGCCCGCCGCGGCTGTTGTCCCGGGCTGCCCTTCCTGAGGAGTGTTCGCTGTGGCGGGGCTCCTGCCACGGGGATTTTCACATCTCCTTTGCTCAGCGGGGTGGGACGCGCAGTGTGGGGACAGAGGACAGGGTGGACTCCCCGGACACTCCATCCTCTCTGTGGGTACTCTGTGGGTGCGGTGCCCTGCGCTTCCCAGCTCCCACCGCATCCTGCCAGCTCACCCCGGCATCTCCTGCGGCAGGGCCGAGGGGCGAGGGTGGGCAGAGCCCCGGGCAGCCCCTGTGCGGGGCTCCCGCCTCGCACCCGCGGCTCCCGCAGCCACCAGTGCCGCAGAGACACTGCGCAGGGTGGGGGCTGCGCGGAGCCATTTGCCTTTAATTGAATTTATTTGTTACAACCCCAAACAATGTAAAGCAGGCTTCTCCCAGGCTCCAGCTGCCTGCCTGCCCATTAAAATACCATCTAGAACAGCAAATCCCCCCTCCCGCCTTGATATAAAACAGCCGGTCAGCAAGAAGCGGCAGGAGAAGTTTCCCTGCATGCGAGCCAAGCCCCTGCTCCCCATCCTGCTCCCCCAAGGCCGGTGGCCTGCAGGGCTCCCCGTCCCCTTTTGGGTGGCTCCGGGAGAAGTACGTGCCCTGCAGGGAGACTCAAAGCTCATCTCTGTGGCGTCAGGACAGGGCAGGCTGAGCCCTGTCCTGCCCACAGACGTTTTCCACTTGGGTTTTCAATCCTCATTGGCGTGGCAGGATCTGGCCCTGTCACTCCTGCTGCAAATCTTGGGATTCCCAAACCAGCTGCCCGTCTGCCAAGCCCTATGACCTCTTGCTGGGGTGCAAGTCACCGTGCTGTGACAGTGCTGCTGGGGCACACAGGTCCTGGGGGACAGCTGGTCCCTGGGGACCACAGTGGCAGTGGGAGGGCAGTGGACAGGGGTGCATGGTGTGGAGCAGGCAGGGATGGCAGGGGTGATCCCGTCCTGCATGGTGCTCCTGAGGCACAGCAGCCTGGTGCCAGTGTGTGTGAGCCAGGATGGGGGTCATGGAAGCCAGTCCTGCAGCACTGGGTGCCCATGTCCTAGGAAAACCCTTGATACCCTGGGATGGTCAGAGCCAGGTCACCCCCAGGCCCTGGCAGACACTGAGCGGGTCTCCATGAGCCATTCCATGACTTTTCCAAGGACATTGATGACATTTCCCAGGGTGTAGGGCAAGGGTGGGAGAGCCCCAGGTGGAAACCAATGATGACAGATAGGGAGCTGATGGAGAACATGGGGAGGGGGAGCCATCCATGCTGGAAAGGAGGACGACAACTTACACTTTAAATATTAAGTTGATAAAAAGCTGCAGCTGCCCAGCAGTAGTGTGGGTCCACCGGGAAAGGGAATGGTGGAGCTGTTAATAGCAATCAGGCTGCAGAAGTGCTGAATAGCCGTTTCCCTTCTGTATTTGGGGACACGCCAGATGCTACAGGCCTATCGCTGGACGAGGGAGAAACCCTTTACGTGCCGCTAGGGCCCAGGAGAGCTTGGCAGCAGCAGACTGGGCTGGTGGGGGCTGTGACTGGGGGGCATGGAAAAACTGCCCCAGGCACTCAGTTTATTTATTGGGGTGTCCCCCGTTTTTGGCGAGGAAAACACCAGGTTGAGCATCTTCAGCATTGCTCCAAAGTAGTGATGGAGGGATTGCACATAGCTTGGGTGCTGATCCATGTTGGTTTACTAACCTTCCTGGATGCCCTCAGCAGCTCCTTAGGGCAGCTTTCCTGGTGGGAGCAAAGGCAGATCTATCCAATAAAGAGCTGAGAAGGGAGTGAAATGAGCAGAGAAACAATCCTAACCACCCCACAAATTATGGGTGCCATTTATCTCTGGCTCTTTTGCACTTCTTGTGCCCCATGGATGGGGTTTTTGTGCCTCTGGCCTCCACCTCTGGGGTATTGGGCTTGGCTCCCCATGGCAGGGGATGGGGCAGCACTTGTGGGTACACCTGAAGAATGGAGTGTATTCCTGCTGCCAGCTATGGCTTGGGGGAATATCTGGCCTTTCGGGAGAGTAGGTGGTACTGGAGGTGGGTGGACACCCTGCTTTTGTGGGGAGGTGAAGGGGGGATGAACTTTCTTGGGAAAAGGTATTAATTGGGATGCCTGGTCCTTTGGGGGAGAACACCTGGCCCTTGAAGAAGAGATGCCATCCCTTGGGATGGCTGTTAGAGAGATGCACAGACTCTGGGAGAGCACTGACTACCCTTGATATGACTATATGTGAACCATGCCATCCCTTGGGGCATCTCCAGGGGGCTGCGCACCCTTTGAGGGGTAGCTGTGGAAGAAGGATGTAGGGAACGCTTTGCTTTGTCGGGTGCCCATCCTCGGGGGTACAGCTACGGCGTGGGGGGTGGGAGGGCTGCGCACCCACCCCGGGGGACGCGCACAGGGGGGATGGATGCCCATCCCCGGGGCTGTCTGTGTGGGGCTGCCGGTGCCGGAGGCGCGGGGCAGCCCCGGGCGCGGGCCGCGCCGGTGCCCCGGTGCCGCCGCCGCCGCGCTCCCCCCCGCGGCGGGGCCGGTGCGGTGCGGCGCGGGGCGGCGCGGAGGGGAGCGCGGTGTGTGGCCGCCGGCGGCGGGCGCGCCGTTGCTTAGCAGCGGCGATGGGCGCTGCCGCGGCGGCGGCGGCCAATGGGAGCGGCGGCGGCGGCGCGGCCCCGGCGCCCCCCGCCCCCGCCTCCCCTTTAGAGGCGCGGCGGGCGGCCGGCGGCGCACACACAGCCCTCCATCCGCACCGGCACCGGCACCGGCACGGCCCCGCCGCGCGCATGGGGGCCGCCGCCGCGCTCGGCCCCACATAACGGGGGGTGCCCAGCCCCGCCAGCCGCCCCGCCATGCCGGCCGAGCCCCCCCGCGCCGCGCCGCCGCCGCTCCGCGCCGCCCGCCGCAAGCCGCTGCCCGAGGTGAGTGAGGGGCGAGCATCGCGGGGGCTGCGGGCCGGGCAGGGGAGTTCGGGGGGCGCGGGGGAGCCCGGGGCGGGCCGGGCGGGTGCGGAGACCCCCGTGTCCCCCGGCTCGGGGAACCTCCGGCGCTCGCGGTCCCGCTCCGAAGCCGAGTGCGGCGGCCGTGGGCATCCCGCCCCGGCTGCGGGTCCCCTTCCCCAGGCAGGGGCTCTCCCCTCTCCTCTCCCGGGCTGACCCAGTCCTCGCCCTCTCCGCAGGGCACGGCCGTGGGCCAGAGGACCCCGCTGTGGTTGCGGGCCCGCTTTCAGGCGCTGCTCTTCGCCCTGGGTTGCCGGATCCAGCGGCACTGCGGGAAGGTGCTCTTCGTGGGGCTGCTGGTGTTCGGGGCGCTGGCCGTGGGACTACGGGTGGCCTCCATCGAGACCGACATCGAGCACCTCTGGGTGGAAGGTAAGCGCGGCCCAGCGGGCTCGGCCGCCCGTGGGAACGGTCCCGGTCCCGCTCCCGGCCGCGGCTTTGTCTCCCACGCGCGGCGCGGAGTGCGGGGCCGGCCGGGAGGCAGGTGACAGCGCGGGAGCGGGGCGGGACGAGGAGGATGAGGATGCCGCCGCCGGGCGTCCCGTCAGCGGGGCCGCGGAGGACGGGGCCGTGGGTGCCCACGGGCCGGGGTCCCGTCAGCGGGGCCGCTCGGGCTGCGCCTTGCGCGGGTGCGTGGTGCTGGGTTGAAGAGGGACCCCCACGCGTGTCCCTACGGGGGTCCCTGCGCGAAGGTGCTGACACGTGCGACGGAGAGGGTGCTGGACACCCCCTTCCTGCTGGGAAGAGCCCCCGGGACCGGCCGCAGCCCCGCACCGGGCAGAGCCGGCGCCGCGGAGCCGCCAGTCCCGGCCCGGGACCCCGGCCCGGGGGGAACGGGAGCGCGGGCAGGGTCAGGCGGGAGCAAATCCCTGTTTCCGAGTGGAAGCGGCTGATCCCCCTCCTTTGTTATTAATAACTCCAGCGTGGATTTTCTCTCCCCGATCCCTGCAGCCGTGCTTCACGGGTCTGGGATTTGCTTTTCTTGCGCTTCGCTTCGACTTTGGGGGGCCCCCGGGGGGGCAGCCCCCCGAATCGCGCCCCCGTCCGTGCTGCCGGGCGCGGCGGGGGGATCCCCCGGGCGGGGGTCCCCGCGGGGTGCTGTGCAGGGGCAGATGTTGCTCAGCGGAGGGGTGTCAGCCATCTTTGTGCGGGAGCGCTGCCTCCTCCCCCACGCCCCGCTCCCTGTGTGGTCCTCAGCTACTCTTGGATTTGGTTCAACAATAGAAGCAACTTTGCTCTCCCACCCCCTTTTTTTTTTTTTTTTTTTTAATTTAAAAAAAAAAGAGCTCTGCGCTCCCTGGCTGCTTGCACACAGATGCACGCACGGACCCCTGCCCAGGAATGCCCGGCTCTCCCACCTGCTCCCCGCTCCCCAGGGATGTTTGTCCCCCCTCCCCAGATCTCGGCTCCATCACCCCCTTCCACTGCAACACGTAGCAGAGAAATCCAGTGATACCTCCCGGTCCGGCCAGCGCCTGAGCTGTGGCTGCTGAAGGAGGGACGTGCTCCCTCGGTGGTTCCCTCACTCTGGGTCGTGGCTCCGGCTCCATTGAATTTTTATTGTGCTTTTGGGGTAGCAAGGAGTCAGCGTTTTGTAGAACTGTGGCCAGGAAAGCGGCTGTGGTTGTTCCTGCTAAGGGGAATGGGACTTGCGGCACATCAGGGTGGAGAGCGGGATGGGGAAGGGGCCAAGCCTGGGGACGGCTGGAAGCGCCCAGAAACCCGGCTTTTCCTGTGCCCCACTGCGCTTCCCTGCTCGCACGGGCACAGCCAGGAGCAACTGCGGCTGCTCTTGGGGGATTTCCCCCACACTGCGGTCTGGCTGTAATGTGGGTGCCGGGGGCCTCTCTCAGGAACCTTCTCTTTCTCATGGTTTCCCATCTTCTTCAGTGTCAGAAGTTGGATTTAATTTTATGGTTTTTTACTCTGCGGTGAAACACCGCTGACATGGGGTGTCCTGCCCCTTCCTGGGCAAGGGGTGCACTGGGTTCTGCACCGCTCTGGATCTGTGGTGCCTGGTTGAGGACGGTGTGCCTTGCCAAGGGTGCTGCTTGGAGCCCCCCCTTGTCCTTCCTGGGAGGGCTCTTCCCCCGGGAGTGTGCACTTGGGACAGACCCCTCCGTGCCCTGCTCCTGGGTGGCACAGCCCCAGCGTCCTCAGGCGTTGGCACAACCTGCGACCACCAATGACGATGCGTCTGAGATGGCTTTAGTCCCATGGGGGCATGTGTGGGTCAGGATGTGGAAGGAAGGTTTGCGGTGACACTTTCAGTCTTGTGTATCAGCTGTGGGGCTGCCTCCCTTCCCCATAACCATCTCTAGGACCCTGCCTCACCACCAGCCTCAGCTTCTGCATTGTCTAGTGAGATCAAAGCATCCCCCACATATGGCCAGCCCCAATCACTGCACCCCATCCTGCTGGTGTGGGGATGGGCATTATCAGGGGACAGGAGGGCCTGGGGTGCCCCTGAAGACTGGAACACAATTGCCCAGACTCTGTGGTTGCATCCAGAGCACTTGAAGCTGCTTGGGGGTTTTTCTCAGCTGCTGCTTTCTCACATTCCCACATGTGTGGCAGGGTTGGAGTGTGTGTCCTCTGCAGTGAGCCTGGTACCACTGTGGCAGGCTGATGCAGCGCAGTTCTTGCTCCTTGGCTGGCAGAGGGGGTATCCCATCAGCTTGGTCCCAAGTGTTTGGGACCCCCAGGGTGCTGGGCACCTGAACTCCTGCCTCCTCTGGGTCTGTGAGGAGATGTTTGTGGGAGCCCTGCCTGAGGCAGTGCTGTAGGGTGTCTAAGGGGCAGGGTGTGTGTGCAGGGAATCCCAGGCCCGTTGTCCTAGCCCAGTGGGTCCCAGCTCGGGAGCAGGGTGGTTTAAGGTTCCAGGAAGCCTCTGCTGACTGTACCCGATCACCTGCCTCTGCCTAGCCAGGCTGAGGGATGTGGGTGGTGGTGCTCCAACCTGCCACCCCACCCAGGTGAGGTCCCAGTGCTGCAGGAGCAGAGTGTGACCCTGTGCCAGGCAGTCCCCACTGCAGGCTGAGCTCAGCTCTCTGGGAGCTGGGATCCTGGTGAGCAGGAGAGGGAAGGGACCCGCTTCCCATGGGAGCATGATGCTGCTATGCCATCCCCCTCCTTCCCAAACAGAGGAATAGGGTGGGCAGCCCTGTTTTGGCCCCATGACTGGGGTCAGCATTCAGGCCATGTTGATGGTATGTCCTCCTGAGCCTCAGCTGTGACCCTGGCCACTAGTGGGAAAACAGAAGGTCCCCTGTCCCAATTCTGGGAATGTCCTTAGACCAGCGGGCTGGCTGAGGGATTTTTACAGTGTTCTGGGGTTATGCCTGACCTGTATCCCTGTTTGGGAGATGGAAGGAGGCTGTGTCACCACATAAATTGGACTCGACTGTGGAAATGTTCAATTAGGCTCCTCCAAAGCAATTAGCCACTCGGAGGCTTTGCAATCCCGGCTAGCAGTGAGTGTTGAGTTACCTCTAGACACCTGGCAGCTGTTCCTGGCTCTCCCAGGGTGTCTTTAGGGCCAAGGGGCCGGGGAGGCGAGCTCTAGGCAGGCAGAGCCCTGGGTGGTGAATAGGTCTGCCTGATTTATAGCGCTGAGGGCTGGTTCAAAGGAAGGCCGGGTTAATTCCTAACCGGAACAGCCAAGCGCCCCGCACAGCCGTCGCGCTCTCAAAGAGCTGCTGAGTCTCCCTGGAGAAGACCCTGTCCCTTTCCTGGAGGGGTCATGGACACCCCGAACATGCTGGTGGGATGAAATAGGACATATCTTACGGGGGTTCGGGGAATTTGCTCTCTTGTTCTCATCTTGGGGCACAAAGCTGAGACACCCCCAACCCTCTTGGCAGTGGCTTCTGTCCTTCCTTGACCTCTGCAACAGTTCTTGGCACAGGGCATCAGTTCCTCGGCACCCAGGACAGGGCTGGGATGCAGCCTGGAGCTCCCCCACGGCAGGCCAGGAGGGAGGGGAGGTGCCAGCTGAGTCTGTTTGCAGGGAAAGGGGCACAGGCAATGGGAAAGCCCCAACAGGAAGCCAAGGACAGGACTGAACGCCCTCAGCACTGTCTGTGTGGCCTCTCTTCCCAGCCCCTGTCCCCACTGTGCAGGGTGGGTCCCGTGGAGGGGTGTGGGGCAGCAGCAGTGGGGGCGAGGGGGATGCCACAAGCGTTCCTGGGTGGGCACAGAGAGAGGTGGGTGGTCTCCTTGCCGGGTGGGTGGGTTTGTGGGGTGGGATGTTTGTGCAGGGGCTGAGAAAGGAGCGGGTGAATCTGGGGGGCTGTGTGTGGCTGGTGCTGACAGGTTGGGGGGCTCTAATAGCAGTTTGTCCCCATGTCTGGGGCAGCAAGATGCCTGCTGGGATCTGGCCAGAACTGGCTTCACTCCCATGGGGTGGCTCCTGGACTGCCGTGTCCCTGCTCTGTCTCCAGATGAGTGTCCTGGGGAAGAGGGTCCCCATTTCTCTTGGGGTGTGGTGGTGCAGGTATTGCTCTGCAGGAAGGAAGGGGACAGCCCAGGGTGCCTGGGGACTCTGGTGGGATCTTTCCTTCAGTACCCTGCTGTCCTCTTTGTTTGCAGGGTTTGGGTATCTGTGGGGACACTGTGCCCCCATCCTCGGGAGCTTGGAGGAATGAGGAGCAGCTGGGGTGTTGCTGCTATGAAGTGAGGAGGTCCCTGTTATCCCAAAAACCTGCCTGCCTGGCTCTCCCCTCCGCTCTAAAGTCTCCTCTGGCTCAGAAAGAAGCTTTCTTCTCAAGAGGGGAGGGGGGGAAGGAGGCTCACCCAGTAGCCCCCCACCTACCAGAAGATGGGGTCCAGGCAGTTCACCTTTATTTATTTATCTTTGGGAGCTGAGCGCAAAACCTCTTGCTCTTCCTTTTCCCTTCCTTGACAGCTTGGTCAGCTTTTTTGGGCTGGAAAATTTTGCTAATTAACCTAAAGAGACTGGAAGACTTTACAGATGGCTGTGGCTTATCTGCCCCTATCCATTTTGCTTTCCTTTTCAACTTATATATTTTTTTATTTCCTATACAGTTTTTTTTCTTATATATATGTTGTGGTTTTTTTAACTTGGACATATCTACGGACTTAGGGAACGGGCTCTTTTTTTGTGTGTTTTAAATGTTATTTGGCGGCTGGGAGGGGGCAGCGCCAGGGCCCAAGAAGAGGGTTTTATTATCTGCCTCTCCCTCGGGCCTGGAAAAGTGGTCTGAGTTCAAAAAATTCATTTCTTGCCTGAATGAAGCCAGCAATGTGGAAAAATTTCACCATTCAGAGGGGGATGAATGTATGTTTCAACCACACATTAAGTGACATTAGCAAGCAGTGGAGTGCCTAATGTGGCCATTTTTCACAGCAGCCAACAGAGGGGGTGATTAGCATAATTAGTACAGGCAGCCCTATACATATGGAAATGGCAAATGCCTAAATGCCAACACCAGTGGAAATTTATGTCAATGCTGACAGGAGTCTTAGCGGTGAATAGTTCCCAACTGAATCCCCTCTCTTCTCCCCCCCTCCCCTTTTTTTTCCCCCCTCTCTTTTTCGGGGGTCGCGCTGTCCCCTCGGCGCTGGCCGGGGCGGTGCGAGCTCCCGGCTGCCCCCCTCCCTGTGCTGGGAACCGCCGCCCCCCGATTTGAGGTAATAAAGACATTAATTTAGCTTCGCCGTTAAACAAAAGAGTTCGGCCGGGGCCGGCGGCTGGGGAGCTGGCCCCAAACGGGCCCTTTCAGCCCCTCCGCCGCTGGCTTTTTGAAGGCATCCCCGTCTTCTGCCGCCCCTCTTGGCTTAGCTGGGAGCCCCTTCAGTGGGGCTGGGCTTGGTTGGAGGTGCTGGGGCAGCGCCGAGCCCTCGTCCGTCCCTTCGTGCTGCTGGGGGCACCCATCTGCCAGGCAGCTGCCCCCCTTCCCGCACGGCCGCGGGGTGAATGGGGCCGGCAGGACGTGTTTTGACAGGATGGGGCCGCCGGGCTTTTGGCGAGGCTGGCGGTAGCGGCCGGGACAGGTAAAAATGGCTCTTTCAGTGTGCCCTGGGCGAGACTTCCTCCGGAGCAGCATGGGTCCTTTCACTGCCTCCCTAATCCAGCTAATCCGCCCCACAACACTTTGAAGGTGGCCTCCGGCTTGCACGCCGCTCAGCACGGGGAAGCTGCAGCCGAGGGATGCTTGGGGCGGTGCCTCGGGACCCCCTCCCACCGGGATGCGGGATAGCGCTGGAGCTGCAGGATGGTTCTGGCATCCCTCTGAAGCCCCTGGGGCTCCGATCACCCAGGTCACCCAGGCCAGGCAGCTCTGCCAGCGGGATGCGCCCGGTTCCCATTTGCCCCCGTGGGTGCCTCTTGCAGCAGGGGGGTGCTGCAAAGGGGGTTCCCCATGGGGATGGCTTTTCCCAGGGGATCTCAGCCTGACCTTGCCCCACTCCCAGCTGTGCCTTTGTGGTGGTTTCCAACCCTAGCGTTGGGACGTCGTGCTGTAGAAAGGGCGCTGCTCATCAAGTCCCTTGCTATGGGCCCAGCTGGAGCTGGGGTCAGGGCTGTAGCATCCCCTGTGCACCAGCTGAATCTGCAGCTCAACAGTGGTTGCCACATCCCGTAGCCCCATTACAACAAGCGAGACAGGGCCTGATTTTGGGGGCCAAGCGAGACTGTGTACCCAGGAGTGTTCCCTCCCTGTCATCCCCTGTCCCACCCAAGTCACTCAAGACTCAAGTGGTGACAACACTGGCAGTGCCTGGGTGCCGTCTGCACTGTGGTGGCAGTGCTGTTGACCATGACCTCAACCCAGCCTGATGGGACAGAGTGGTCTTTGCAGCAGTGTGTTTCCTGGGGAGGCACTGGTTCCTCTCTGTGGTCCCGAGCACCTCCCACATCCCTCCCTCACCTTCAGCCTTGCCAGGAAGGGAGGCCTCAGTGTGGGGCTGGCAGCCTGCCCAGACCCACTGCCCTCCCCTTGCCACCCAGACACGCTGCCCTGGCACACCCAGCCTGCTGCCCCCACCCTTGGGTGCTTGGAGACAGCGTTGGTGCTCGGGGTTTGTTCACCTCCTGCCCTGGGAAAGCATGGTGGGAGGTCTCCTTGCTGTCACAATTGGCGAGGTGGCTGCAAGGGGCCAGCCCCGGGCTGGCAGGGCTTTGCAACTGCACTGTGGGCAGCGGGACCTGGCATGGGTTCACCCAAACTCTCTGAGATGCGTCTGGGGGGTTCTGGCTACCCCTGGGGAGATGTGGAATGAGCAGGGATCAGACAGGGCAGGAGGACAGCACAGGGGCTGAGGCTCTGTCTTGGCTGGAGCAGCTGAGGGCACAAGTTGGTCCCACTATGAGGGTGAGCTGTGGCCATGGGTCCTGTGCCAGGAGGGTTTGGGGTGCAGCAGCAGGGAAATGGCTCAGGCAGGGTGGCCGGGAAGGGGGCAGGGAGGCTCCAGCCCTGCTCTGTAATTTTGTGGTGGATACTGTAATTACGGAGAGGGCTCCCCCGGCATGGCCCGTGGATGGGAGGCAGCTGCACACGCAGCCACCCTCACTGCCAGGGACCCTGTCCCATCCTTAGCATCCGCTCTCCCTGGTTTGGCACGGCAGGAGCCTGCTCTGCACCTCAGGTGTTTGGAGTGCAAGTGGGTGTAGGGTCCGAATCCAGCATCCAGCCAGAGCTGCTCTTAGCCTGCACCCACAGCCCCCCCAGCGTGAAACCCCCAGGCAGTGGTACCGAGGAGCAATGTGAGCCCCAGCGAAGATGCTCCTGCCTCGGGGGACTGCCCTGCCCCCAAGCCCTGCTGTTGGATTTTGGAGGGAGCTGGGGGTCCAGGGCAGTGAAGCCAAACCCTGCCGTGTTTGGAGCAGAGCAGGCTGTTAGTAAGCAGGACCGGACGCCTGATTGGAACCAGAGAGCCCTTTGCATGAAAAAGCCAAGGGCTCCCTTTGTTAATTGGAATAAAAAAAAAAGACAACAAAAAACTAACACAACAACAACAAGAAGGAAGAATTTACATACAGTTCCTCATTAACGTGCTCATTGTTGGTATCGGGGTGCCCCCGCAGCCTCCTCCCCGGCCGGGGGGCTGCGTGCGGCGCGGGGCGTCTCGCCCCGCTCCCGGGCCGGCCGGCCGCGGGCGCGCTCCCGTTTGAAGTGTCCTTGGCAGCCCTGTGTGCGCTGCCTTGTCTTTTCATGTTGCTCTTTGGTTAATTAGGGTGTTGGAATTTGAGGCTTCCTCACGGCCTTTGAAGCTTGCTGACGGCTCGCAGTGCCCTGTTCCAAATTAACACTAATTACAAGGGACGGCTTTTTATTTTCTTTTTTTTTTTTTATTCTTCTTTTTTTTTTTTTTTTCTTTCCTTTAATTTTTCGGGGGCTCGCCCCCACCCCATGCTTGCAGATGTGTGGCTCCTCCCGCGGCCGTGCTGGGCGGAGATGCCGGCAGGGCAGGGCGTAGCAGGATGCATCCCCCGGGAGCAGCAGCGCTGTCGGGCACCCCCTCATCGCCGTGTCCCACCTCCCGCCCGGGCTCGGCGTGGGTGGCATGGCTGAGATCAGAGCAGCTTGGCGCACCTCCTGCCCGACCTCCCAGCCTGCTGGGAACGGGATGGGCGTCCCACTTCCCCCCACCCCCGACACCCACCCTCCCTGTGTCCTCGTCCCCTCGCCCTGGGTGCTGCTATCCCCTCTGACACACACACAAAAGCCGCGGCCATGTCCCCCCCTCCCTGTCCCTGGCACAACCTCTATCCCAACTGGCATCTGATGGACACCAGCTGCTCCCTGGCCCAGCCAGGAACAATAAAGATGCTTTGCCCTCCCCGTTCCCAAAAAGCAGGGAAAAAAAAAAAAACCAAAACACCAACCCATATAATAAGTCATTAAAAGGGAAGATTCTGCTCCTTATTTGCGGTCTCGCTCTGGCCTCCTCGGTGCTGGCGGAGGGCCAGGCCCGCCGGGGCCCCCGCCTCTTGCTGAGGGAGCATCCTGGTGCAGATGAATCGTGACCTCCTCTCGCTTTCCCGGGGCTGGGCAGGAGCTGGCCTCGCCCCTGCCAGCAGCACTGCCTTGGGAGCCATCCCACGCTGGGCATCCTGGGGTACCCCAGTGGGTGGCACTGGGATGGGGGCTACACCCCAGATGTGCCAGGGCAGCATCCCTCCCTCCCTGGGCAGGGGGCTGGGAGCAGGGCAGCCGAGTGGTGCACTTGGGAGGGGTCTCAGGATCCACTTCCCACCCCCCCCGGGCTATGCCAGGAGGGATGGGAGCCCCACGTTCGAAGGGGATGGGAACAGCTGTCCCTGGGCTGGTGCTCAGCCATGCGAGAGACCGTGCAGGGTTTGGTCCCAGCCCCAGCCACGTTGGCTGGGAGGGGATTTGTCTTCCACGCCGAGGCAGCCGCAAATGAAGTTGGTGGCTTCAGTTGGAAACCTTGGCCCTGCTGTGCTCAGAGCTCTCCTGCTGCTGAAGGGGGAACAAATCCCAGAGCCTTGGCAGGGAAGAGTGATGTCCCCAGCACCACGTCCCTCCCCTGTCCTCAAACCCCTCCTGGGGCAGCCTACACCTGCAGGGACTTTGGGGTGCCTGCCTCTCCTACACTCCTTCCCTGCCTGCCGTGGGGTGCCATGGAGGGGCTGGGCTGGGCTGGGCTGGGCTGCCCCCAGTTTTGCTTCCTGTTTTGTGGGCTGGTTTTGGGCATCTGCAGCACCCACCACAGTGCACAGGTGGAAGTGGACAGGCTGGGTCCACTTTACTTCACCAACCATATGTTTGTGGGTTTTTTCTGGAGAAAGCAAAGCCAACAAGCTGCTTTGGGCCTGGGTACAGTGTTGGTGGGAAGGGAGATGCCTGGTCCAGTGCGTCCTGAGGTGGTCCCTGTTTGGATCCCTTGGGTGTGAGCACCCAGAGGATGCAGTAACTGGGAAACCCCACACCAAGAAGCCCCTGTGAGTGATCATGGCACTCTCTGATGCTGCACGGCCTTGATTCTGCCCATCCCATTCCCTGGGCATCCTGATGGGCAGGGCAAATTGGTGGGATGGGGGCTGTGCCTGCCCTGGCACTGACAGGGCACATCATGGTCCCCTCCACAGCGGGCAGCCGGGTGAGCCAGGAGCTGCGCTACACCAAGGAGAAGTTGGGCGAGGAGTCTGTCTACACCTCCCAGATGTTGATCCAGACCCCGAAGAAGGATGGTGACAACATCCTGACACAGGAGGCCCTGCAGCTCCACCTCGAGGCGGCCTTGGCCGCCAGCAAGGTTCAAGTCTCACTGTACGGAAAGTGAGTCGGCTCCGGATGAGGGACGGGGACCCCCGCCGTGCTCTGCACGTCCCTCTATCCCTTGCCATGTCCCCTGTGGCATATGCCCATTCTCAGCTCCTCCTTCTGCCCTTCCAGATCGTGGGATTTGAACAAGATCTGCTACAAGTCGGGTGTCCCCATCATTGAGAATGGCATGATTGAGAGGGTAAGTGCTGCTCATGGATGGCCCTCTGGAGTCCCCCCGGGCGTGGCTGTTGACCCACGGGACCAGTCCATCAAGAGTGGCAGTGGATGGGCTGTGGTGGGGACAGGGCTTGTCAGCCCCAGGTGCTGTGAAGGCACTGCTGGCTGGATATGGGAAGGCACGGGTTTGGGAAGCCCAGCAAGGCAGGGGGGCACTGGCATTGTCTGATCCATCCCTGCTGACCCCTCGTGTCTCCTCCTATAGATGATAGAGAAGCTGTTCCCCTGTGTGATCCTGACACCGCTGGACTGCTTCTGGGAAGGTTCCAAGCTGCAGGGAGGCTCAGCCTATCTCCCGTGAGTGTCTGTGAGGAACTGTCCTGAGCTGTGGGGGACCTTGGGTGGGAGCAGGAGCTGGGGATGCTGCTGAGGGGCTGTGCTTGACCTCCCTTTGTAGCTTGGCTCTGCCTATTCCAAGGTGCTTCAGTGCTGCTGCAGCTTGTCCTGCTCAGCCCTACGTTGGTCCCACAACCATTGCTGTCCTGCTGGGTCAACACCCTAGGGACAGGTCCCTGTCCTGCCCTGCCTGGCCTCAGTGGCACAGGTAGGGCTGCACTGCTGCAGGGGGGCTACTGCCCATCCCATCCCATCCCATCCCATCCCATCCCATCCCATCCCATCCCATCCCATCCCATCCCATCCCATCCCATCCCAGTCTCTGTCATGCTCTCCTACTGGCCAGGATGGGGACAAGGGGACAGTGGCTGTGCCACAGGCGGGTCCCTGAGGCTGCTACCCCGCCCCCGGCAGCGCTTTGTGGGTGCCACGATTGTGAGGGGGCACCCACTCCTGAGCTGCACGGAGGGCACAGAGTCCCTGGGCTGGGTGTGAGTGACTCCCAGCCAGCTCCTCACACCGTGCTGGTGGGGCTGGGGACCCCGGGTTGGGCCGGGGGAGCCTCCCCCACATTCCTGCTGTTTACGCGTGTGTTTGTCCGGGAGAGCTGGGGCGGCTTGTGCATTGTCAGCAAACGCAGCCCCGTGCTTTCTCATGCTAATGCTGCTCTGAAAGCTGCCCCTTGCCAAATAGATGAAATAGTGGCCTTATTCAGGCTGCTGCGGACGGGAGGAGGGGGAAGGGGCCGCAGCATCCTCAGCCAGGACTAGGGGGCTGGTTTTGCCCCCCCAGGACCTCAGGTTCTCCCCATCCCAGGCTGGGGAACTGCCGAGAGCAGGAGCAAGGGGGGCTGGGGTGGCTGTGCAGACGGGATGCTGCTGGCATTGCCTGCCGGGCTGGGCAGCGTTCTGGGCTGAGGTACGTGGCAGGCAGGGTGGCACTGGAGCAGCCATGGGACTCATTCTCCGGCAGCCGAGTGAACGGGTGCCCGGGCGGGCACCCCGGCTGAGTGCCGGCCGGCCCATGGGGACTCGTCCCCCTTTTTAACGCCAAAGGGTGAGCGGGGTGGGAGCTGGGAGAACAAAGAGCAGCAATCTATGGAAAGACAAAAGGATTTGCCCTGGCTCAGTGAAGCAAGCGAAAGCAGATAAAAGGGGCTCTCTTTGGAAGCAGCAGCAGCTCCGGTTGGTATGTGGGAATCTCGAGCGGCCGGCTCTGGCCCAGCCAGCCTTCATGAATTATTAGGCTGTGTTTCTCCCCAGAGCCCACACTTGCTCGGGGCTTTTTCTTCCCCTCTTTGGAGTGCTGGGCTGGGTTATTGGCTTTTTTGTGTGTCTTTTCTGTCTTAAAAAAGAAGTTGAGTGTGGCTGGAAGCTGGCCCCCAGCTCTCCAGGCTGGGGTGGAGGGAGCAGAGCATCTGCAGGCAATGGGAAAAACCCTTTTCCTGGGTACCCAAGTCCTGTGCGGTCCTGCTGGACCTCCAAGAACCTACTCCAGGCTCGGCTCCCAGTATTGTGCTGAGTCCCCAGGACCTCTGCTGAGCCCCAAACTCTCCAGCTTGGGGGAAAATGCAGGAAGGGCTGTAAGGGATGCCGGGAGCTATTGCCTGCCTGCTCCCCTCTATCAAGATGTTAGCCCACGGGCAGTAATCGGCCTGACTGCTCACACAAAGCGGGGCCAGGCAGCAGGGCCGGCTCCCCCCGCTTTGTCCCGGACTAACAGGATCAGGCACGCTACTTGACTCGGGGCATGGCCCGCTGTGGCGCACAGGGCACGGGGGATTCGGCAGGCGGCCCCGGGAAGGGGTAAGGGATGTGCTCCTCTGCATCCTCGCATCCTGCCTGTGGGGGCATCCACTGCACCCCTGGGATGGGTTGGCAGTGGTGGTGGTGGTACCGCGTGTGGATTTTGGCATCCCCACGACCCCCGTGCTGCTCTCTGCCCAGGGGCCGCCCAGATATCCAGTGGAGCAACCTGGACCCTCTGCAGCTGATGGAGGAGCTGGGGCAGTTCACATCCTTGGAAGGCTTCAAAGAGCTGCTAGACAAGGCAGAGGTGGGACAGGCTTACATGGAGCGGCCCTGCTTGGACCCCCGGGACCCCCAGTGTCCTTCCAGTGCTCCCAACAAACAGAGCCAGCAGGTGGGTCACAGTCCATGAGGACCAGGATTGGGTGTGGGGGCTTACTGCTCTCCTGCCTGCCCCAAAATCCTGACACCTCCCCTCCACCCACAGAGCCCTGACATCCCGGCCGAACTCTCGGGGGGCTGCCATGGCTTCTCCAGGAAGTTCATGCGCTGGCAGCAGGAGCTGATTTTAGGCGGCACGACCAAAGACTCCCAGGGCAAGCTGCTACGGTAAGAGCTACTGTGGTGTGGGCATCCCCAGGCACAGGGAGGATACCTGCCCTGGCTGCAGAAGGGGCTGTGGGGCAGTCTCAGAGGCTGGTGAGTGTGTGGGGCCAGTGAGCAAGGCAGAGGAAAGCAGAGCAAGGAGGCAGGATGCTTGGGTTCTCTCCTGGGTGTCCATGGTGTGGATGGGTGCCCTGGGGTGGGGGATGGACCCATTCCTGCATCCTGGGGCGTGGCAGCCAGTCCCAACAAGGTCCATGCCTGTCCCCCAGCGCCGAGGCCCTGCAGACCATGTTCCTCCTCATGAGCCCCCGGCAGCTCTATGAGCACTTCAAGGATGACTACGAGATCCATGATATCAGCTGGAGCGAGGAGAAGGCAGGAGCCATCCTGGAGGCCTGGCAGAGGAAATTCGTAGAGGTGAGCACCAGGAACAGCCCCGACATGGGGCTGGGTGGGGGTCAGCCTGTGCACGGGTATCCCTCTGTGCCCAGGTTTTCATGTGGCCGTGGGTTCTGGCACTATTCTCTTTTAGTCCAGTGCATCTCTAGGGACTGTCAGTGGTGGTGCTGACACCCTGAATGGCTCTGGGGTGGGTGTACTGTAGAGCAGGGGGCTCCTGACTCCTCTAATGGGATGCACCTCTGGCAGCTGGCACAGGACTCCATCCCTCCCAACGCCACACAGAGTGTCCATGCTTTCTCCACCACCACACTCAATGACATCATGAAGTCCTTCTCTGACGTCAGCGTCATCCGGGTGGCTGGGGGCTACCTCCTCATGGTATGTGTGCCCCTTCTCTCTGTCCTCTGCCATCCCTCCATCTGCCCCCTGGTCCCTGCTAACCACTGTGCTCTTCCAGCTGGCCTATGCCTGTGTCACCATGCTGCGGTGGGACTGCTCCAGGTCCCAAGGGGCTGTGGGCCTGGCTGGGGTCCTGCTTGTGGCTCTCTCCGTCGCCTCTGGCCTGGGGCTTTGCTCACTGCTGGGCATCTCCTTCAATGCAGCCACCACCCAGGTATGTGCTGGAGGAAGAGCTGGATACTGTGACATGGGTGGGACCCTGAGGGCTCAGGGGTGGCCCTCTCAAGTGGTGGCCACGTCCCTCTGCTCATGCCAGCTGCTCTGTGGCAGGTCCTGCCCTTCCTGGCCCTCGGCATTGGGGTGGATGACATGTTCCTCTTGGCTCACGCCTTCACCGAGATGAGCCAGCACATCCCCTTCAAGGTGAGCACTGAGCACTGCCCAGGGACTTCTCAGGCTCTTCCTGCCTCTGCATGGTCTCTCTCATCACCCCTTCTCTGTCCCTGCAGGAGCGGACAGGTGAGTGTCTGAAGCGCACGGGGACCAGTGTGGCTCTCACCTCTGTCAGCAACATGATCGCCTTCTTCATGGCAGCCCTGGTGCCCATCCCTGCCCTGCGTGCCTTCTCCCTCCAGGTAGGGCCATGGTCCCTTTCCAGGGGATGGGAAGGGATGGCCAGACCCTGTTCTGATGTGTGTTCCCCAATACCTGCAGGCTGCAGTGGTTGTTGTGTTCAACTTCGCCATGGTGCTCTTTGTTTTCCCTGCTATCCTGAGCCTGGACTTGCACCGCCGGGAGAAACGCCGGCTCGACATCCTCTGCTGCTTCTACAGGTACTGGCACTGTGCTGGCTGGGCTGGCTCTGACCCCACAGGTCCCTAAAGAAGATTGGGTGACCTAATATCTTATCCTTCTCTCTTGCTCTCTCCATGCAGCCCTTGCTCCTCAAGGGTCATCCAGATCCAGCCCCAAGAGCTTGCTGATGCCAACGACAACCATGCCTGCCACCCATCTCCTTATGGGCACCCTGGCATGGCCACCAGCACCCAGATCACCACCACTGTGCAAGCCTTCACCCGTTGTGACCCCTCGGGCCACCACATTGTCACCGTCCTGCCGCCCACCTCCCAGGTGTGCACCTCGCCTGCCATCCTCCTGCCCCACAGTGACCCCTTGGGCTCTCAGGTCTTCGCCCCATCCAGCTCCACGCGGGATCTGCTGTCCCAGCTGGATGAGGCCAAGGGCGGGCGGGAGTGTGTCCCCCTGCCCTTCTGCCGCTGGAGCCTCGCTGATTTCGCCCGGGAGAAGTACGCCCCGCTCCTTCTGCGCACCCGGACCAAGGTGAGGTGGGGGCAGCCCTGGAGGTGCCACTCAAGGTGGGTGGGTGACACAGGACTCTTCCTGACCCCTCCGTTGTCCCCACAGGTGGTGGTGGTGGTGCTGTTCCTGGCACTGCTAGGGCTGAGCCTCTATGGCACCACCATGGTACACGATGGCCTCTACCTGACGGACATTGTGCCACGGGACACCAAGGCACACGCCTTCATCTCGGCCCAGTTCAAGTACTTCTCCTTCTACAACATGTTCATTGTCACTAAGGGTGGCTTCCATTACCCGGGTGCCCAGGCTGCCCTGCTGAGCCTGCACCAGGCCTTCAGCACCGTCAAGTACGTGGTGCGGGAGGGCAACCGCGACCTGCCTAAAATGTGGCTCCATTACTTCCAGGACTGGCTGCGAGGTGAGGGACATGCCTCTTCTCTGTGACCTCCCCTGCCTGACAGTCCTCTCCTCAGCCTGCATGCTCCCCAGTGGCCTGGGAATGCCCTCCTTTGTGTGCTGGGGAGGATGGTCCCAAGGTGCCCAGCACTGGAAGCTGAGCCTTGGTGTTTCTGTGTGCCCATCCCTCTGGCACCACATTCCCTGGCTTACACAGGGTGGTGTGCAGGGTGGTGTGTCCCCAGGGATGCTTACCCCCCATTCTGCATCCCCAGGGCTCCAGGCCACCTTCGACAGGGACTGGCAGGCCGGGCGCATCACCCACGACAGCTACCGCAATGGCTCCGAGGATGGGGCACTGGCATACAAGCTCCTCATCCAGACTGGCAACAAGAAGGAGCCCTTCAACTTCAACCAGGTGAGTGGTGACAGGGCTGGGCTGATTGGGCTGGGGATGTCTCTGCCCCAGGTGCCCAGCTCATGCCCACTCCTGGTCTTTCCTGTAGCTGACCACGCGGCGACTGGTGGACGAGAATGGCATCATCCCCCCCGACACCTTCTACATCTGCCTGACAGTGTGGGCCAGCAACGACCCCCTGGGCTTTGCTGCCTCCCAGGCCAACTTCTACCCCCCACCCCCCGAGTGGATTCATGACAAGTACGACACCACGGGCGAGAACCTGCGAAGTGAGTGAGCATGGTGGGCTCCCCAGGGCCTCCTCTGCCTTTGCTGTCCTCCTCCTCCTCCCACTCCCCACACCTTTTTGCCCTGAAGGGAAACCCCTCACATCCCTCGCCCCATCTGGTAAACTGCCTTGCTTCTCCATGCTTGACCCTTGTCCTCTTGCATCCCACACCCTTGGTATCCCACTGTACATTCCCTATGCCCTTAGCAACACACGCTTGCTCCAGCCCATGAGCATCTCACTGCAAAGAGTAACCCACTAATGCACAAAAATCCTACAGGCAGAGAAATATCCTGCCCTCCTCCCTGACCCCAGTCTGTTCCCTACACACTCCCCAGTCCTGTGGTACCCAGCCAGGCATCAGGCTGCCCAGGCTGCACTCAGGCTGGTGTGACTGTGGTGCTCTCGTGCCGCCTGTACACCATCCTGCCCATACCCTCATACTGCCTGTGATCTCCTCACCAGTCCCAGCAGCCCAGCCGCTGGAGTTCGCTCAGTTCCCTTTCTACCTGAGTGGGCTGCGTCGCACGTCCGACTTCGTGGAGGCGATTGAGAGCGTGCGGGCCATCTGCCAGGAGGCCGCCCAGCGCCACGGCGTGCTGAGCTACCCCAGCGGCTACCCCTTCCTCTTCTGGGAGCAGTACATCGGCCTGCGGCACTGGTTCCTGCTGGCCATCAGCATCCTGCTGGCCTGCACCTTCCTCGTCTGCGCCTTGCTGCTGCTCAACCCCTGGACCGCCGGCATCATCGTGAGTACGCACCGTGATGCGTGGGGATGGTCCTGATGGGTGGGGTCAGGGGCATCCAGCCTTTCTCCCGCCATGCTGAGTGGTCCTGGGTACCTGCTTAATGGGAATTGGGTGATGGAGTGGTCAGGGGCACCCTGAGGGGAAGGGATGCCCATATGAGGGTGGCAGTGGGTGGGGGACTTCATCATTGATGAAGAGAACAGGGGGCCCTGGATACATCCATGCAGGAGTGTGTTGGGAACCCCCATATGGAGGTGGCAGTTGTTGGGGGAGCCATATGGAGGGATCGGGGAACCTGTTATGATGGGAATGTGTGTAGTGGGCAGGGATTCGATGACATCCATGCAGAGCAGGGTGAGGGCTACCCCCAGAAGATGGGATAGGTGGGACAGTCCCTATTCCCAAATAGAGGGAAAAGGGTCAGTGAGGTTACACTGCCCTATATAGAGTAGGATCGGACTTGCCAAGGAGAGGGGACAGCCAATGAAAGCCGTTTCTCATTGATCCCACCACCCTCCAGGTCTCCATCTTGGCCATGATTGCTGTGGAATTGTTTGGCATCATGGGGCTGATGGGCATCAAGCTGAGCGCCATCCCTGTGGTCATCCTCATTGCCTCGGTGGGCATCGGTGTGGAGTTTACTGTCCACGTGGCCCTGGTGAGCACAGGCTGATCCCAGTTCCTGCTCCCTGGCACCCTCACCCCCTTGGCCATGTGCTAATGGGTGGCCCATCAGGGTGGCACATGGGGACAGCTCTGCATGATATTTTCATCCCACTCAGGGCTTCCTGACAGCTGCGGGGAGCAGGAACGTGCGCTCAGCCGCAGCACTGGAACACACTTTTGCGCCTGTGATGGATGGTGCTGTCTCCACGCTCCTGGGTGTCCTCATGCTGGCTGGCTCTGAGTTTGACTTCATCATGAGGTGAGCCCTGAAGAAGGGTAAACCAGACACTTGCTGCCCTACAAGAGCTTTGGCAGTTGGGGGTGATGGGTGTGGCAGGCCCCCTGTCTGCCAGTGGAGATGTGGGGTTGCTCGTGAGGACATTTTGCTGGGGACTGCCATTCCTTCTTGCCTGGAGGCTGAGGAGACATGGCAGGGCCACGGGCTGTAGCATGGGAAGCCATGTTTGCAATGGGACAGGTTCATGATGGCTATGCCTGCTTACCTCATGTGTCTGTGGCCCCCTCAGGTATTTCTTTGCGGTGCTGACCATCCTGACGCTGCTGGGGCTGCTCAACGGGCTGGTGCTGCTGCCTGTGCTGCTCTCTGTCATCGGGCCACCCCCTGAGGTACAAGACCCCTCCATCCCCTCTCTCTTGTCCTCCCCAGCCCTGTACCCATGTCTCTCCATCTCCCATTGCCCCTCTCCCTGCCCACCTTTCCCAATTTATCCATCTTTGCCTTGTCCAGTCCCAACCTCATCTCGAACCCACCTCAGTCCATCCCTTGCCCTGTACCATCCCTCTTTTACCTCATCCTTTCTCTGACCCATATCTTACTTGAGCCATACCTACCTGACCTTGTTCCTGCTTCATTCCACACACAATTTCCTTCATCCCTCCCTGACCCATCCCTCCCTGATCCATGACCCCCCTGATCCCATCCCTGCTTCACCTGGCATCACCCACATCACCATCCTTGCATCAACCCATACTCCCTACTTCTCCATACTCTGTCCCTGACCCCTCTCACCTGTCTTATCTCCCCAGGCATCCTTGGTGGATAATGGCTCCTGCCTACCCCCACCAGAGCCGATACCCCCATGTCTGGGCCCTGGGGGACTGTATGTCCGGCGTGCTCCAGCCTGGCCTGCCACCTTCCCTGAGCCCTCCGACACGGAGCACTACACGGAGAGCATGGGGCCAGGCAGCCCACGAGGACCCTTTGTCGTGCCCCCTGCCCCAGCACACATCCTACTGGAGGCTGGAAAGGACCCCAGCTTCCCCCGCATCACTGTGAGTGTCTCTACCCATTGTGGCATTGCCGACTCCCCTGCATCCCAAGGGGATGGATAGACCTGGAGGATGGGGGCTGGTGGTGTTGCCAGAGGGATGCTCAATATGATTGGGGATCCTCATGCTTCCCCTCCAGGTGCTGAAGCCCTACAAGGACAGCCTGGAGGTTCAGGGGAAGAAAGAGGCCTCTGGCCCTCAGCCTGCAGCCCCCCTGCCCTTCGGGGAGCCCTGCACCACGCTGCCCCGAGATCCCCCGCAGCCCGGCCCACCGGGCACCCGGCCAGCGCCGCCCGCAGCCCTGCCCACCTACAGCACCCACCTGCAGGGTCCTGCCGGCAGCTACACCACCGTCACAGCCACCGCGTCAGTGACAGTGGCCCTGCACCCCACGCTGCCTGGCTCCTACCCCACCTTCAGCCCTGAGGGCTTCACCAGCAGCGAGCAGGACTGCCTGGACGAGCCCAGCACCAGTGGCACCGCAGTGCCCGACACCTTTGAGATGCAGAACATGGGACACCACAGGGCAGGTGCCTGGCGCTAGGTGAGCTTGGGGGCACCCTACCCAGGGCTGGTGCGTGGCAGCGTGGGGGTGCGAGGTGGGTGTGGAGGGACCCAACTGACCCCCAAATCTCTCTCCCTGCAGATTGCTGGTTCCTGGGCAGAGCATCTCCCCAGCACCCAGTGGGCACAGGAGGGTGCAGAGCGGGGTCACCCATGTCATGCTGCTAATTGCTGGAGTGGTCTTGGCCAAGGAGGACCGGCCCCCCTGCACCCTGCACTAGAGCTTGGTAGGGCAGGCTGGCACTTCTATGCAAGCTGTGTGCAGGCCATGCCGTGCCCACGTGTCCCTCGTCTGAGGCTGTACCGTTGGTGCCATGTCCCATCGCCCAGGGCTTGGGGTTATTCTGCCCTGGACTTGTTGCCCCCCAGAAATGGAAGCACTAACTCCCCCCTCTGTTTCTGGAGCTGCTGGCAAGGTGGACTCGGTGCCATGCCAGCTCCCCCTCAGTGGGGTCACTGCCTGCTCCTCATCACCTCCTCCTGGGACCACCCATCCCAGGCCATGAGCTGGGGTACCCCGACAGGGTGCCCTGATGCCCCCTGTTCTGATAAGGGGGCAGCCCCAGAGCCAGCTATGCCCTGGCATGCCATGGGCAAGGCCTAGGGTGGGCACTCCCACCTTTATTTATTGCAAAGGGAAACTATCTATAGAGAGATATATATTTTTAAGCTTATTTTAAAAGATTTATTTCTCAGTCTACAGCCTCACCCGGCTGCCCAGGGTGCAGGCAGGGAGCGGGCAGACCCTTTGCTCAGTGCAGGGCTGCCCACTGGAGGCAGCAGGAGCCCGGGGACACAGACCTGGTTCATGCCCCCACTCCATGGGCAGCTCACCCCTTCCAACATGCTACTCCATGCCTCAGTTTCCCCAGTGACAAGGATGGGAAGGCTGGAGATCATGGATGTGCCACAGTGGAGAAAGGGAGGTTATTGCTCCCCAGCACACAGGCAGGGCTTTGGAAGGGGGAGATCCTTGGAGTGGTCCTTGCTGTGCCAAGCTCCCGAGCTGTTCCACGATCACAGCCCTGTGTCACACTTGTGCTCTGTCCAGGGGATGGCACAGGCTTGAGCACGCACGGGACACTGCACGCTGACGTGGGCTCCCATGGTGCCACCAGGCACATCTTGCTGGGAAACGGTATTTCTTACCATGTCCCTGTGCAACGGGGCTGTCCCCGCAGCCAGCCCCTGTCCCTGTCCCCATCCCGGGCACCGTCCGCGCCGTTACCCAGCACTTTAACTCCAGCGGTGTTTGCTGTGCCTGCGGCCCCCCAGCCCCCCGACACTGCCCCTGAGCAGGGGTGGCCCTGGGGACCCTGTCCCCGTGCCAGGCGTGGGCACGGCGGGCAGCCCCCCCCCCCCCCCCCCACGCCATCTAAGTTATTTATATCAAAGAGAGCAAAGGTTTATTTTTGTAGTTTGTACAGGCGGTAGTGGGGACCGAAGGTTTATTTTTAAAGAGTAAATATATATATTATATATAAATTACCTGCTGTGTCCGGCCCTTTCTCCTGGGGAACACAGCTGGAAGGGGGATATGTGTGCCTGAGACAGACCCAGCTGTGTGCACACACTCAATGGGGGGTGCAAGGGGGGGCTGCACACTGTGTGTGTGGCACATGGGGGGGTTGGCAGCCTGTCCTGCGTGTGTGGCCTGCTGGTAGAGCTTGGTGGTGGCTGGGGGTGGGAGCCTGTCAGTGCAGCGGTGCCTGCAAAGATGCACGTGTCCCCTCCTACCTGCACCCCCTCCAAGCCCCAGGGTCCCCGTGCTACTGCCGTGGAGGGTTCCGTGCCCCTCCTGGAGGTGCTGGCGCTCTCTCCCACTGCAGCACGGCCCCGCTGCCGGGGGAGGGCAGCACGGCCCCAGGGAAAGGGGAGCTCATCTTGGGTCCCCATCCTGCAGGGATCTCTGCAACCCCACCACCCTTGGGTCACTACCTGGGCAGCCTGCAGTGTCCTTGCACCCATCGCATAGCCCAGCTCTACCCTACCCCCAGACCCTGCATCACTTTTGGGGGTGACCCAGGCATCCTGCCCTGGCCCTGACACTGTGACATGGGACAAAGCCCCTTATCAATGCTCTTGCCCACAGCAGCATCAGTGCCCAGCCCCACACCCTGCCCCACTGCAGAGTCCCCGGTTGGGCTGGACAAAACTCGCTGCCCAACCCCTACTTGGCGTGTGGCTCAAGGTGACGGTGATGGTCACGGGGCCGTGTGCCCCGGCGGGGACGGCAGAGGCGGGAGGGCAGCCCGCTGCCCTTCCTCAGTGCGTGGGCACGCCAGGCTGCCGCGATGTTCTCCACCTGTGGGGATGGGGAGACAGATGGGGACATCAGCACTGCCACAGTGTGGTTCTCCTCAGCCCATCCCGAAGCACCCTCCAGCCCTAGAGGTCAATCAGGAGACACTAAGAACAGGCAGCAGCTCACCGGGATGAGGAGGTCCTGCTGGTTGTAGCTCTCCAGTGTCACCAGTTCACTGGGTGCCAGCAAGGGCAGACGCAACTCCCTCACTGGCAGGGCAGCCACCTCTGCCACCGGACGCTCCAGGACAGCCTGTCAGAGATCAGGATGTGAGGGATGAGGCTGGTGGTGTCCTGGGCACCAGGGGAAGCAGGGGCCTGCATGCATCACAGATCCCTGGGCTCAGGGATAGGGTGCCTACATTCCCAGCCTGGGCCGGTGGGGGCCCAGGCACCCCTGGGTGGTCCTTGCTGCATGACACTCACCGAGCTGACGTGTGCCCACTCCCGCACAGCCTGCACCAGGTCCAGCTCATCTGCGGCCAGGCGGTCACTGCGCAGCACCCGCGCCAGCACCACGTCGGAGAGCTCACGGAAGCCCTGGGTCTGCACCACTGCCTGCCAGCACACCACAACACTGGGGTGCTGGAACCAGGACCCCACACAACCACCACCCTCATCCATCAGACACATCCTGGTGTCATTCCTGCCTGGCATTCCAGCATCCCCAACCCAAACTCCAATCCCATGTCACTCCAGTACCCCCCAAGCCTGCCTCTGCCAGTCGCCCAGTATCTTCTCTCCAAATGCCATTTGCTCGTCTCCCAGCCTCCAGGCATGCTGTCCTTATGGGTCCTGCTCCTTTGCCTCATGCAGTGTTCTCCATGCCCTGTGCCCCCACACCCTGGGGTACCCCAACCATGCTCCCCCATCACCTGCCACCGTACCGTGGTGCAGCCCTCGATGAAGGCCAGGCAGTGCTGCTGGAGGTCCACCTGCCCGTAGGTCACCGCAGCCTGTGAGACAACACGGACACTTGCAAGAGGGTCCAGGGCAGCAGGGACTCCCTGCCAAAGCCCTACAGAAACATGGGCCCTGTCAGGGGCACAGGTGAGGCAGACATCTCTCTGGGTTGGGTATCACGGTGGGGAGGAAGGGGCACCAAGGCTCCCTCCTTTTCTGGCCTGCCCAACAGCAAATGTTTTGGTGGCTCTAATGCCCAGGACACAATTTTTCACCTCTGCTCAGGCACCTCACCGAGCCCACAGTGTGGGAGAGGCCCTGGTGCTGTTCTCACAAGACAACACCACAGGCACATGAAACCACGAGTCCTCCGTGCTCCTTGTGTGGGCACAACCCCATCCCCCCACAGCAGCCCCTGTGTGTGGGGTACTCGGGACCAGCACAGGAAGGGTGAACATCACGTCCCACTCCACCACAGCATGGGACCAGTGCTGACGTAAGTGGGGAGGGCAGACAAGCTGTTTTCTTCAGGTTTGTTTTGTTCTGGGGTTTTGGGGTTTCTTGTTTTGTTTCCTCTGGGCCAGTTTTAGCTCCGTTTATGTCGCAGTGGTCTGGCATCACATCTGGCTGGGGCTCTGTGTTCTGGGGCAGGCACCTCACCCCAAGATTATTTCAGCTTGTGGGAGACAAAAAAAAAATCCCCCTTTTCTGGGGAGCAGTCTTGGTCTCACCAAGTAGCATGGCCAGGGACATTAGGACCTTTGCAAGGCTATTTTTAGGTGCCTCAGCTCTCAGCAGGGGTTTTGGGACTGGCTCCCCAAAACCCAGTGCCTCCCAGTTTCATGCAGATGATGACAAAGCCCTGGCACTGTGGAGTTCTGGCCAGCCCTGCTCAGGCTGACAGAGGAGACACTTCTCTGTCAGGTTCTGGTGGCCCCACTGTCCCTTGCAGCCCTGGTACAACCCCAATGATCTGGGAGTTGGCAGGGCAGCTGCTGGGCCAGGGCTGAGTGGGAAATCCTGCCCCACTATCCAAAACAGAAGGGTGAAGTCTGTTCCTGCCCCAAAATTGTACAGATTATTTTTAAGACTTTATGACCCTACTGGTGTCACTCTTACCTGCAGGGCCTCGCAGACCTGCTCCACACTCAGCGTGTCCTTGATGAACTTGACACAGAGCTGTAAGGCAGGCAGGGAGAGGGTGGGCAGAGTTGGGGACACAACCCTGCCATCCCCGCACACAACTCTCAGCATCCCCTGAGCCCCAGCACATGGAATGTGGGGCAGAGGCATTTCCAGTCCCCCAGGATTTCATAAGCAATGGCTTATGCTTATTTCATAAGCAATGGCCTGTAGGATGAAGTCTTGCAGTGTGGATATGGGCAGCCAGCTTGGCCACTGATGGAACCAGGGACCAAGATTGATGTGACCAAACCCAGCCAATTTGATAGGCCCAGGTGGGTCCCTTAATCCTGTCTACAGATGCCACCCATGTTCTGCCACAGGGCACAATCCTGGTGCCAGCTGCAGTGCACTGCTGACTTCAGCTGTGCCCCAGTCCTGCCTGCCAGCTGCGTTCTGGGACCAGCATCTCCAGCTACATCCTCTACATGGATGATGCAGGTGGAATGCAGCCAGACCAGCATGTTTATCAGTGAGTGGGACCTCTCTCTCTTGCTTATCTCAGCTGCCTACCAGAGTCCTTGGGAAACCCAAGGGGATGTGACACGCAGGGAGGAGCTGTCAGCTGGGGCAGAAGGGCCCTGAGTCATTGGCAGGAGGGATATGAGGTCACCCTGCAGCTGGGCACATTGACATGGTTTCACCAGCTGTCCTTGACCAGCCCCTTTCCCTCCCACCCCTCCTCTATGCAGGTCATTCCCCTCAGGAGGCATTTGCTGGGTAGTGAGATGTGACTCATGATAGGAACACCAGGTCCCCCTTTTCTGCTACACTCCTTATATCCCTTCCCTTCCCAGACAGCTGTTTGACAGCTCTGCCACATCTGGGCTTTGGCTGATCTTGTTTCCACAGGTCCCATTCCACCACTGGCAGACAGGAGCCCACGATTCCTCAGTTCCTGAGGTACTTTCCCAGTGCGATGGGGAGGGAGGGGAAGTCTGGGTGTGAGATGTCGGGTCACGCGTTCAGCCAGGCTGTAATTCAGGAATCAGGCTGATGACGTGGCTTGGCCACCCTCCCCAACACTGAGCTGCTTCAGCTCCCTGGCCCCTCCTTGTTCAGCTCCCATCCTTCCTCTTTGCTCCCTGCTGCCTTCCCAAAACCTTCCTACCCAAAGCAGCATTGCCTTGGCTGTCAGCTGAGGTGCTGACTGCTGCCAAGGACCGGGGCTCTCTTTAACTGCATCACCCTGTCAGATGACCAGGCAGCACGTGCTGGCAAAGTCACAGGGGCTTTCCTTCTGACCTTTGCTGTGCAGGGTATGTGAAACTCTATGTCCTTCCCTGTGATTTCTCGGGATTCCCCTGTGGGATTCCTGGCTGCTGCTGCACCCACTCAAGGGGAATCCCACTGAAGAGACCTCCTAGGATCGAGAAACAGAGCCAAGCCTGCATGATGCTCCACAGTGCTTTCCTCAGAGGCACCTCCAGCTACCAGCCATGCAGGGACCATCTTGGGGTGCTGTCAAGCCTGGGAACACTCAGGGACCACTGCCCTCAGCCCAAACAGCACTGTACCTTGCACAGGTCCTGCAAGCCATACTCCACCGATGAGGTCAGCACCTCCAGTGCCTGCAGGCAAGAGGCACCTTGTGATCATCAGCATGCAGGGCCATGGACAGGCACAGCAGGGTAAAGGGCCCACCAGGGTAAAGGGCAGGTGTGCTCCAGCTTCCATGGGAGCTCCACGTGGGAGCGGGGCGTGGGAGATAAGGCTGATGCATGGAGAAAAATTTAGGTTTCCTGCTGTGGTATCCCCATTCTCACTATCCAGGATATGCACAACCAGAGGTCCCAAGACTGGGACAAGGTGCTGTGGATACCCCACCATGCTGGGTTGAGACCCCACACATTCATTACCCTGTTAGCCAGCCAGAGAGCATCATACAGACCACCTCCTCCAACTTAGGCACACCAAGACTTGCAAAGCACCCCCTTCCCTGCATCCCCTTCTTGTCCCTCCCATGTCCAAGGTCCCCACCAGCCTCATCCCCACTCACTATGTGGCTGTTGAGGGTGACACTGTTGGTGTAGAGGAACTCAATGACGGCCAAGAAGACCTCAGGCTGCACGTTGCCCAGGATGAAAGGGCCTTGGGGTTGGATGCTGCTGGAGGAGTCCTGGCTGCCCACTGGTGCCTGGCTGAGCATCCCACGGAACACCTGGCAGCGGCATGCCAGCACACAGCGGTGTGCAAACACCTTCTGCTGCTCCTGGCCCACCACGAACATCACATCGCTGCGGGGGAGAGGGGACTGTGAGGGACATGGTGCCTGGAAAGCAAGGGCACAGCCTTCCCTGGGCTGGCACAGGGCACACAGAAAGGGCCCTGCTGAGTGCCTGGCACAGCAGGGCAGTACCCTTTACTTTTAACCCAGGGGTTTGTCCCAACAGGGGAACAGTGGGGACCTTGTTGGTGGCTCTTTCTAGCCATTTGAATGCTGCAGGCGAGGTGAGCATGACAGGTGCTCTGGAAAGCATGGAGAGCCCTGGGTGCTGGCACCGAGCAGGGCAGAGAAAGGCCAAGGACAGCTAGAGAAAGTGACTTTCTCTTTTGGCATAGCAGAGCCAAGGAAAGCATCACTGTCATCGGGATCAGCCTCCTTGACTCATGGGAACTGACTCATCATCTCAGGGATGTGAAGTCTCTGGCATAGCTGCCAGCAGGGCTGGCAGTGGTGCAACAGGACAGCTTGTGGCATACACTAGAGCACAGGGACCATCCTGTTGCCCTGATCCCCTATAACCCTCCCCTCCCAAGAATGTTTCCCCAGTTCCATGGCCCCAAGAAAGCAGGGCAAGATCAGGGAAAAAGAAGCAGGCAAAGGACATGGAGTCTCCAACCTGAGCACACCTGCAGCTACAGCCCATCTATCCCGTTTTTCCTTTCACCATCCCAGCAGGCCAGTGAACAGAAGACATGCCACCCAAATTCTCACTGCTATGAGGGCATGCACAAACCCATGGCCTGACCCTCAGAGTGTCCTACAGGGAAGTGTATGTGACCACCAGAAGGAAAGACACCTGGGTCATCCCAAATGTCTATCAGGAAATACACAGCTGGGGCAGGATGGCTGCTGTGAGCAGAGCCCAGCAGGTCCTCCATGACTGCTCCTGCAAAGGGGATCATGATAAACTCTTCTGTGATTGAGGTCCAGAGGCCAAGAGGAGCAAGGAGAATGCAGGATGCAGGCTGTGAGATGTGGAATGCCAGCTGCGATGATGGCATGCAAGGTCTGGGATGAAGGACACAGGCTGCAGGATGGGTGCAAACCGAAGATTGTAGGATGTGGGATGCAGAACAAAGGCTACAGAGTGCAGGCTGTGAGGTACAGGCTACAGGAGAAAGGATGCAGGATGTGGGATGAAATAGATGGATGCAGAGCACAGATTTCAGGTTGCAGGATGCAGATTGCAGGATGCTGGATAAGAGGTATGGGCTGAAAGATGTGAGCAGCAGGATGTAGGCTGAGAATAACCAGGCACTGTCAGCCACTCCTCTACTTCCTGGTGCTGTGGCTGGGGAGTTTTCACTGGGATTTCTCTTCTGGGTGGCCAAAAATTTCAGCAGGAATGGGGATTTCCTTAGATAGCTCTGGCATTCCTTAGATAGGCTGGCCAGGCCTCAGCAGGAAGTGGGTGAAGAGGCCCACAGGCAGGCAGGACATACCATGTGGGTGAGGGAAGCCAAAGCAGCATCTCCATCTCTGCTCTGGCAAGGGGTGGCAGGAATGCCACACCCTGTGAGTAGGGATGCCATGCTGTCGCATGCCCTCTGGGGATAAAACACCAGTAAAGCCAGGTGGGAGAGGAACTGAGCAAGGGAGAAAGCTACCCCTGGGGAGCTCAATGTACCCCCATTCCCAGCAAGGGCAAGTGCCTAAGCACAGGATTTATCCTGGGATTACTGCCTTGCCCTGTTGACACCGTGCCTGGGGGCAGAGGGGGTCTGGGCACTCCTGAGAACTTTCCCTCCTCCTGAGAGATGATGGCTGCGCAGGGTGGGCTACACCCGGGCAGCCCGGGACTCCTGCTGGCATGCGGGTGTGCGGGGAGCGCTGCACAAGCCACGGCGGCCCCAGCAGCGAGGGCTCGGGGCTGCGGGGAAAACAGCGCGGAGAGCTCGGGGCTGCGGGGAAAACAGCGCGGAGAGCTCGGGGCTGCGGGGAAAACAACGAGGAGGGCTCGGGGCTGCGGGGAAAACAGCGAGGAGGGCTCGGGGCTGCGGGGAACAGCGAGGAGGGCTCGGGGCTGCGGGGAAAACAGCGAGGAGGGCTCGGGGCTGCGGGGAACAGCGAGGAGGGCTCGGGGCTGCGGGAAAACAGCGAGGAGAACTCGGGGCTGCGGGGAACAGCACGGAGTGCTCGGGGCTGCGGGGAACAGCGCGGAGGGCTCGGGGCTGCGGGGAACAGCGAGGAGGGCTCGGGGCTGCGGGGAACAGCGAGGAGGGCTCGGGGCTGCGGGGAACAGCGAGGAGGGCTCGGGGCTGCGGGGAAAACAACACGGAGGGCTCGGGGCTGCGGGAAAACAGCGAGGAGGGCTCGGGGCTGCGGGGAACAGCGCGGAGCAGCTTCGGCGGGGCTGGGGGGGAGGCGCGCCCCGGGCCCTCACCTGAACTGGGGGTTGTTGACCAGGGTGCGCAGGGCGGCGCTGAAGGCGGCCGCGTCGCCCTGCAGCCGCGCCGAGCAGGGTCCGGCCATGGGCGGCCTGAGGGAGCGGCGGAAGGAGGCGCGGGCGGGCCGGGGGACGGCGGGAGGGAGCGCGGAACTGCCGGGAGGCCGGCGGGGAGCTGCGGCGGGCGGCACGGCCCATTGCTAGGGAAGCCTGGCCGGCAGCGCTGCCGGGCGAGCGGCGGATGCAGCGATGGGACACTGAGGCGAGAAGCACGGCCCTGCTGCCGAGGCGGCTCCGGCCGGCGCTCCCCGCGCGGGGAAGCGGGGCTGCGCCTCGCAGCGAGTGGAATTCCTTGCCGTGTTTCGCGGCTCCGGCACGCCTGGCACAGGGACTTTGCGGCCCAAGCTGGTGGCTTTGCTGCGGAGCAAAGAGATAAGGTGAAGAGACGCAGCCAGCTGAGATTTTGGAAAAGGCAGCACATGCACGGAAATCGCCCTCACCTCCACAGCCCCCATGGAAAGGCCTTGGGCATGGCCGAGTCCCCAGCAGCAGCACTGGAGCTCGGCAGGAAGATTTGTCCCCTGAAATGGGAGAAGCCTTCTCTCCTGCGATGTTCCAGGCCAGAGCCCTGCAGCTCTCATGTCTGCTTAGGGTACAGGTGCTTGCAGAGAGAAAAAAGCATCACCAGCCTCATAGAAAGGCTTGGGTGGGAAGGGACCATTTAGCTCCAACCCCCTTGCCATGGGCAGGGATGCCACCCATAGATCAGCCCACTAGAGCAACCTGCTCACCGAAGCCCAAACCAAGTCCTGTGACATTCTCCAAGCCTTGGCTGGCCCCAGGCAGTGCAAGCAGGGGACTGCCCATGGAGGGATCCACCCTTGCTTGTCAGTGGATGTCAGAAGGAGAGGCAGGAATGGGGCTCAGAGCTGAGGCAGCACCCAAGGGAATGGGGTCTAGCTGGCAGTGTGCTTGGCAGCGCTAGTAGAGGCAGGCTATAAATACCTCCAACCGGAGATAGAAGCACAAAAGCTGTCTCCACTTTCCTCAAATAGCTCAGCAGCCAGGCCAGACAAAGGCACATTGATGGAACAGCTGTGTCGTACCAGCTGGGCTGGGCTCCACTGGCAGAGAGAAACTCCAGCCAGGGTCAGGAGCCCCCAGGGACCTGCTCACCCTGCAGGCATTACAGCAGCAGAGTCCCTGGCATGTGCCAGGGCTGTGCTCCATACAGTCCCTGGAAGTGTTCAAGGCTGGGCTGGATAGGGCTCTGCGCAATCTGCTCTAGGGGTGGCATCCCTGCCCATTGCAGGTGATTTGGAACTAGATGATCTCTAAGGTCCTTTCCAACACAACCCACTATGTGATTATATGATTCAATGGTGCCCACCCATTCACACTCTCCCTTGGTGCAGTGGGGCATAAGTAGCCTAAGGATGCAAATGTCTGAGCAAAATCAAGCTGTTGGAGGACTCAGTCCCAGTGCAACCCATGGTCAGGGCACAAAGTAGGGATCACAGTTGATACTCTCCACCCCCTGTTCTTGTCTTTAACATCCAACACCAGCCTGCATTTTTCAGGGCTAGCAGGGAGCTGAGATTGGAGGGCACACGCCTGGAATAACCACATCCCTGTGCTGACACAGCTGAAAATGCAGAGAGGGCAGGAGTGAAGGGGAACAGGGCTATCCAGGGACCAGGAAACAAGGAGTTACAGAAGCCATGCCCCAGAACAGTCCTGGAGACCTACAGTGTCACATAGCAACACTTCACCTTCCAGGAACACAACAGGTTTGGCCCTGCTCACAGCAACTTGCAAGATAAAGTTTGGTCCAGGGCAGTGACATCCACCAGAGACAATTCCCCTGGGTTTACTCTGCAAGGACAGGAGTGGAACTTACGGTAAGTGTGAGATCAGATGCAGACCAGAACACTGGGGAAAGAGTCACTCACCTGTGCCAGGGGAAGGGATGGGAGAGCAGGGGGTTGTGTGGACCATGCATTGGATCAGCCCCAGCTGGCTGGGTCTGATGGGCATGGAGGCACCGGAGAAGGGAAGACAGTTGCCATGGATCTCCCAGCCCCTCTGCATGTCATCTCACAGAGATTCACATGCCAGAAGGCATGGGATTTGCAGAGGGCAGGGAGAAGTGAGGCAGAGAGGCAGGGGAATGGAGAGGCTACAAGACACCGGCCTCACCTAACACTCAGGTATATGTCCTTTGCAGGCCACCCCTATGGCTGAGCAGCCCATCCCAGAGGCAGCCCTGCTAGCCCAGGTGCTGGCTGCAGCCAACTCTGAAGCCCCTTCACTCCGCACTACATGCCGTGGGTCCCAGCCCGCAGCGCGGGGCACTGAGGACAGCAAACCACCCGCGCTGCTCTCCCGCCGCAACTCCATCCTCAGCCGCCGCAGCTCATTCGGGATGGTCCCGGGGAGCAGGCGTCCCTCCCTTGGCCCCTGGATGCTCCACAGACGTGTTAGCTTCTCTGGGCTCCCAATTTTCCAGCCCATCCTCAAGACCCGTCTGGAAAACACTTACAGAATGGGACCAGACAAAGGCTGCGAGTTTGATGCACAGCGGGTGCAGAGGGTGCTGGAGGGCACGCTGGCCCGTGCCTTGGGGAGCAGTGTATACAGTCCCCAGGGCAATGCCCCACTAGCCCAGAGCCTGACTGAGCTGCTGCAGAACCAGGCCAAGGAGGTGGTGCCACCCCGCTACAAGCTGGTCTGCCACGTGGTGCTGGGCCAGCAGGGCCAGCAGAGCCTCTTGGTGGCCAGCCGGGGACTATGGGACCCTGAGACTGACAGCTTTGCCTCTGCCACCTTCTCCAACGCCTCCCTCTTTGCTGTAGCCACAGTGTATGGGGTCTACTTCGAGTAGCACATGCCTCTCTGTCCACCCAGTCTTGTAGAGCTGTAGGGAAAGAGCAGCTGAAATAAAGAGGTTTCATCCAGCTGTGTGCCATACCTGGAGTCTTGGGCCAGGGTGTGTGCAAGGAGCAAGATATGGATGCTCACTCCAGCCTCAGCTCACACCCACACTGCAGTTCCCAGTACTATGGTTTGCAAAGAGACCAAGGCAGCAGCAAACACAACAAAAGGCTGGATTTCCCTGGAACAGGCAACTGCCCAAGGCTGTTGGAGCAGCCCAGGCTGCTTCCCACAGCCCAAGCTGCTCCCAGGCAGATTGATTACACAGATCACCTTCAAAGCAAGCTCACAGAGCTCTTTCCTGGCTTCATGCCCAGCTCATATCCCATCACACGAAATGTCAACGCAAGGGCTCAGGCAACCCCTCCACCACCTGGGTCATAGCTCCTGCCTTCTGCAGCTCAGCAGAATCAGGAGAGCAGCTGGGTTGGGTCCAAGTACAGAAAAGACTGGGAATGCGTTTGGCAGCAGCAAGGAGAACTTGAGGCAGCTCCAAGGCTCCACCAGCATAAGCAAGAGCTAACTGTGCCCTTTGTGCCAGTCCCATGAAAGGCAGTGGAGGTACCACAAGGGCTTTTCATGGCCATCCTGCCTCCCTGACCTTATTGCCCAGCAGCAATCAGTGGCAAGAAGGGTTATCCCCAACAGGCAGAAGCAGCTCTGGAGCAAGAATGATGCTGAAGCCCTTTTGTGACTCTAGCTTCAAAAAAGGCAGACATAGTTTGCCCTTACACAAATAAGTTTTTATTGAGGTGACTCAGGGAGAGGGGAACTGCACATGGACAGACCAACAGGAAAATAAATAAATTCCATATAAATAAGATACATAAATAGTCCCACATGGCACAGACTGCCTTGAAATAAGAAACAACCCTGGGTCCCAAAAAAATGAGGGCTTCTCCAGGCAAGTCCTCAGATCCCATCCCCCACCCTTTATCAAACCTCAGGTTGTACCAGACAATTCACAAATTGGGAAGAGACTGAGCCCAGCTGGGCCCAGCACAAGTCCCTCCTTAGTGTAACAGTTGTGGAGTGGCACACACCAGCCCAGAGAGCCCCTGGCAGGGCAGACAGCACCCTTCACCCCTGCCCATTCCTGGGAAGGGGTTTTCCTATCCCACAGCACCTGAAGTTTGAGATCAAAACTGTGCCAGCCATGTCCAGGCCATGCAAAGGGTCTGTGCAACTGATGCATCAGCTGGGGCAGGGGAGCCTGAGCCTCCACCACAGGTAGTTGTTGCCAGCCCTAAACAAGGCTCAGCCAGCCCCAAACCCAGCTGCAGAACACTCATCCACCACCACCTCCCTGTAACACCCAGTCCATTCCATCAGGACCAGCACCACCAGAGCAGGAGCTGCCAGTGGGAAGACAGCGATTGCCCAGAGCCAGGGAGCAGCAAGGATATCCAGACCTGCTGCTGTAACCACATCCACATGTCTTAGTCCAGAGTCCAGCTGAGCACCAGGATACACAGTGCCCAGGGGGATAGCCAGCACCACATCATCCCTCCCATCCCATGGGAGGGCAGGGGAAAACCTCCAAGTCCAGACAGGGTGCCCCCAAGGTCCCAGGCTAGGCCTCAGCCCATTCTTGGAGAAGCTTGAGGATGTATCTGAGGCGGTGCTGGAGCTCAGGAGAGCAGCCCAGCTCCTGGATGCTGCACAGCTTGTAAGTGTAAGAGTTGCGCTCCCGGTTGATGTAGGTGACAAGGCAGGAGTGGTCAGGCTTGCTAATGATCACCTTGGTGTGGTCGTTGTAGAAATTCACCTAGGAGACAGGTTGGGCTTGGTTTAAGCCATGCTTCCCACAGCACGTTAGGAGCCAGGATGAAGCCACATTTCCTGCCTCAACCCGTTCCTCCTCCCCAGCCTGCCCGGGAGCACCCTTGCCCATGCCCCACGGCAGGAATGAGCCAGCCCTAGCACAGGGGCAGACAGAAGCATCCAGCTGAAGTGCTATGTCTCTCCATGGGCTGGGGAAGCTGCAACCAGCAGCTCCAGGCACTGGAGCAACATCATGCACCCACAGCTGTTTTCACAGCTGTATTTTCCATTTGGGCTGTGGCAGATGAGCTCCAACACAGACTAGAAGACCCCTATCTGGCCTCCTCTTCACAAGGGTCTGGGCATCTCCACTGTGCCCCACACATACCTGGAGGGTGCCACTGCTGAAAAGCATGAGCAAGGCTTGGTCAGTCTTCACCCACTGCAGGAGGAGCAGGGCTGGCTGTCCAAGGTCATCTATGCTGGGCAGGTCACCTCCCTTTGAGAGAAGGGTCTGCATAAGACACTGGTCCCACACGTGGGAGCACTTCCAACAGTGCACACAACAAAGCTGGGTACCCCCTCAGTGGAGTCCCCACTCCCATGGCACAACCCTGTGTGTCCACCTGGCCACAGCTGCAAGCAGGGAGTCCAGCCAGCTAAATGGTGTGGTCAAGCCATAACCCAATGTCCAGCACTCACCTTCATGAGATGCTGCTCCATGTAGGACGCAAAGTAGCGCAAGACACTCATCTGTCCCTGCAGCTGCTCGGGGATGGCAGACACAGAGAACACCAGGTGTTTGCTGTTGGTTGGGTTGTAATGTACAGTCCTGGAGGGAGCAGAGCACAAGTTTTGGGGATGGTACAGACTCCCCTTCCCACCCAAGGGGCTCTCCTAGAGACAGATCAGCCCCATTCCCACCGCTCACCTGTGGTTGGGGGAAAGCGTCATGTGCGTGCCGTTGTTGAAGAGGACCCCAATGCTGCGGTTGGAGAGCTGGTAGCCAAAGCCATACTTGTTGGAATAATCCACCCACTTGCTCACCCAGACAAAGTGCTCATGGCGGGCCAGGGAAGCTGGGTTTTTCTCCGCTGTTGGAGAAGAGAGGAGGTGAGCAGTGCAGCCAGCCAGCCCCTGTCCATCTCACCTGCCCAGAGGGAACAGATCCCTACAGCAGGCTCTGGCACCATTTAGGGTGCTATCTGTACCCCAAGTAGCAGCCATGCCTTCATCCCACAGGGAAGGGGATGCACAGCCCCCTATCCCATCCCAGAGCAGTCCAACCAGTTTACCTGGAGGCATGGAGGAGAGGCAGGTCCGCAGAAGCCGGACAGCTGACTCAATGATGGCAGAGGCAGTGATGCAATCTTCAAAGGCTGTGGGGAGAAGATGAGAGGCTGAGTCAGCTGGCCCCGCTATCAGCCCAGGCATGACAGGAAGCTTGGGGTGGCTGGGACAGGTATTGCTCACCTTCACAGCTGCTGGCCATCGTTCCCCGGATGGAGGGAGACGCAGACTTGTGAGAAGTCTCCTCCACCACTGTCTCCACGGGGCTGGAGCTGGCACTGCGGCATGATACAGGAGTGGCCTGTGGAGACACCTGGCTTTATCATGGTCTGTCTGCTCTGCCAAACAAGGGCGTGCATGGCCTTGGAAAGGTTCTCACCTCATTCCCTTCCACAGTTTTATAGCTAATCTGACGACAGATTGAGGTCTTCATCAGCCCAGTAACCAGCTTGGAGAGGTCATCCCTGTCCTCTGAAGAGCCTTTCCTGGCTGAGGAGAGAGCAAGAGATGAGTACACTGCTGAGCATAGAGGCCGGCAATATCCAGGCCACCCCTCCCAGTAGCTCAGCTCTCCCTTATCTGTTCCCATGCCCATGGAGGCAAGGAGGGTGTCAGACAGCTGCCTCCCACTTTCACTTCCCAGTTCTCATGCAACAAAGGACTTCCAGGAGGAACTGTCCCGTGGGTTGTGGCACAGTATCCGCTCTCCAGGCACACACCCATGCCAGGCCACCAGCACAAGAAAGGCAGGGGCACACCCAGCCTGTGCTGTACCCAGGCATGGGGTCCAGAGAGATCCATCAGGAGGTCTCTCCAGAAAACAGGATCCACTTCTTCCTGAAGGAAGAGTCACCCAGAGGCTCCTTGGCAATGCACAAACTTACCCTTGGGCTTCTTCTTCCTGAAGAGTGTCTTGGTGACTTTAGCAAACAGAGTCTTTGCAGGATTTGGGGGACTCAACTCTGGAGCCATCACACAGCTGCTGGGAGGGAGTTTCTCAGGAGTGTAGCCCTGCAGAGGTCAAGGGAGAGGTTTGGTTTCCACAGGCCACATGCTCCAGGCAGAGCAGCTGCCCTGGGCTGACCACAGTCATTCACAGCCCTCCTGACAGCCAGCTTGTGTTTCCGTCAAGCCTCAAAACCATGACTGGCATCAGCACAGGAAACAACCCCTTGCTATAGCAACAAGGCAGCAGAAGCACAGCAGATCCCTCAGTTCCTCTGGCTGGCATTTGGGCAGGACAGCGGCTGCTTCCTTTGAAGGACTGACACTTTGTACAGGACAAGGACAACACCCTGCACAGCCCAAAAAAACCTCATCCCACCTGGTGAAGGGTCTCTTGACCCAGGTCCCCACCCACTCACCTTGAAGAACTCATGGTCCAAAATCTCCTCAAGGGTGAGGCGGTCCTTGGGGTTGGGTCTGAGGATGCCAGTGATGAGGTGCTTGGCAGGCAGGGAGAGGAAGACAGGGAGGGTGTATTCTACTTTCTTGATACACCTGTAGGTCTCCTTGAGGTCAGAGGTCTCAAAGGGAGGGTTCCCACACAGCAGGGTGTACCTGGGAGGGAACATGCATGCCACTGTCAGATCCCCACCAGGCTTGTGACTCAGCAGCACTTAAAGCAAGGAAGTTATTGGCATTTGGCTGGCCACACCTGGCTGAGAACAGCACTTCCAGCCCCAACTGCCATGCTCACATCCGGCCATGCTTCCTCCTAGCAACTGTTAGAGCAACAGGCAAGGAGCCTTGAGGAAGGACAAAGAGCTGGCAGGCAAAGGCCACCCGCTGCTCCCACCCGCGTGGCCACCAGGGTGGAAAATGGAGCAGGCAGCAGCCGGGTGAGGGGCTGGATGTGCCGAAACGGCGATCGCTCCCTGAGCAAACAGCGCGGCAGCCACAGATTTTCCGTTGTTTATCAGGTTCACAGTGCGGTCAAGCCTGCTTTGAACCGGAGCCGAGTGCGGCATGAGCACACCCACCCCATGCAGGTCCTGCTTGCACAGTCCCCACACAGCATCCCAGGATGGCTACAGGCAGCACCTGCTCCACAGTAAGGCTGAGCAGGATCCAGCCAGTTGCTTCCCCTCCCCCTGCCTCTCAGCAACCGCTGCAGAGCCACAAGGCACAGCACACGAAAACTTCCTCATTGTGTTGCCCACAGAGCAGCTGCCCCCAGCCCAGGCAGGGTGCCTGGACCCCTCCCCACCCAGCAGCACAGACTTACATGACACAGCCCAGAGACCACACGTCCGACTCTGGCCCATGGCCCTGTCTCAGCAGCACTTCTGGAGCCAGGTAGTTGGGGGTCCCACATATTGTCCTGTGGGGCAGAGCACCAGATCAGTGCATGCTCTTCATCCCCTCACAGACAGCCTCCCCCTAGCCCTGGGATTTAGCTTACAGCCTTGTCCTCCCCTCACTCCATTTTGCTCTTTGTGGCCCCCTCGCCATCTATAAGGAGGCCCATACAGACTCCCTCCTCTCCAGCTCACAGAGGTCAGCAGCAGCTGCTCTTGGGGAGCTGTTGGGAAGAGCCTGTCCCAGAGCTGAGGAGGAACAGAGCCTTTGTGTCCCAGCCTGTGCAGCCGGCACGGCAGCCAGGCAGGCACAATAGCAGTAGTCAACACATTGTTCTCCCCGACGGCTGCAAGCTCATTCCTGGAGGAGCCACAAAGCCCCCAGCCCCCTCGCTTTGCCTGCAGCTGGAGCAGGAATTGCTCCCTCAACCCAGGAAGGGGCCCTAAGGCTGCTTCTCCCAAGACCAGGAGGGACCCCTTGCCCCTCCACTCTCCTGGGAAGCCACAGGAAGAAGAGTGAAACCCTGGAGGATTCTGAAAAAGGAAAACCTCAAACGTACTTTTTCTTCTGGTCAGAGACATCCTGGCAAGCAGCCAGCCCAAAGTCCCCCACTTTCAGCTCCATGTTTTCATTGATGAAGAAGTTGCCTGCAAGTCAAGGGTGATGTGTCACCACAAGTCCCTTGGGGACAGCTTGCTCCCCACACAACACCATGTGCCAACCACAGCACTCACCAAGCTTGAGGTCTCTGTGCAGGATGCCCTTGAGGTGAAGGTATTTCAAGCCTGAGATGATCTGTTTGAGGTAATAGCGCACTTCGGGCTCCAGCAGAGTATGGCGGGCCTTCCAGATGTGGGCCAGGGACTGCAAAGGGAGAGAAGACAGCTTGTGATGCAGGAAGGGAGAACAGACAGCCCTGCTGACAAGGCACAGGGTAGGCAGGGTCAAAGCCAGTTCTTCCAGAAGTTGCACATTCACAAATAATCCTTCTTTCACAGCCATGACCTCAGCCAACTCCCCACATGAGGTTGAGGCTGCTCGTCAGAGCCATGGGAACCTCTGGACTTATGGTGGCCACACCATGAGCAGGCAGTCCAAGAAAGACAGAGCTGCTGGAGTGCCCAGTGCCGTGCAAAACCACTCTGCTTAGGGTGAGCTCAGAGGGTGTGACAGCTCAGGAGAAGGGGACTGCTAACAAACACCTCCGCAAGGCCTGCTCCAAGCAGCTATGGCTGTCTAGGAGATCCTTTGACAAGGAGGCCACAGCAGCACTGACCTTCCTACTGCAGTGCTCCAGGAAGATGTAGATGCTCTCCGAGTCCTCAAAGTAGTGGGAGAACTTGACAATGTGCTTATGGTGCAAGTCCCGATGTAGCTCGATCTCATTGGTGATCTGCGAGAGAGCAGCAGTGTCAGATGAGCCCAGGTGAGCTGCTGCTCCCCAGCACCCCACCAGCTGCATGGCACCCACCTTCTCCCGCTGGTGAGGTTTAGCCACCCTGCTGTGCGGGATGACCTTCACGGCATAGGTTTTGTTGCTGGAGAGGTCTGTCATTTCATAGCATCGTGCAAACCCACCCTGCAAGGGAAGAGGTGGTTACGGGTGGGTGGGAGACAGCTCCTTACCCCTGTCTGCTTACAAGCCTCCTCCTCCCTTCCCTGGCAGCGTCACACGCTCCCTCCTGCTGAGTCGCCCACTAAGATCTGAACTATGATGCTCTCAACCAGGCATTTTCTTCACCCATTTCTTGTAAAACCTCCAGGGCATTTTCCCTCCCACTACGGCCGGACTTTGCATCTTTCCACATGATAGATCAACCTGGAAAGTCCTGCGCAGGGCAGGAAGCCCGGGGACCGGAGGCCATCGAAAGGCAGCCCCATGGAGACAGGTTTTTCCTGCCGTGATGTCACCCTCCAATCTGCACACTCAGCCGCTGAGCCCACTCGGGCCGGGCTGGGAACCGGCATCCTCCTCCTACACACGCTGCTGTCAGCCGGAGGAAAAGTTGCGTGCGGCGGAGCGGTGCGAGCCGGCACCCCTGGGAACCGGGGCACCCACCGGCCCACGCACACCCCGCGGGGCGCCCCGAAACCGATGCGGCTCCGATAGCCGCCAAGGCACGCAGCCAGCCCGGGTGATTCACGGCTTCCAGCACTGCTGCGGGCCCGCCGGGCGAGGCGGGGACGGTGGGGGCGGCGGCCGGGGGGCTGCATCCAGCCCCGGGCGGCCCGGGGTGGGGGGGGTCGAGCAGGCGCGCAGCCCCCGCCCCTCCCCTCGTCCCCACCGGCTCACCCCGGCGCAGCCGCTGCCCCCCGCGACGGCCCAGCCCCCTTTCCCCATTCCCGGTACCTTTCCCAGCAGGCGGCCCTTGCAGTAGGAGCGGCCGGAGACCGGGTCGGTGATGATGCGGGTGGTCTCGGCCGCGCGGGGCGGGGGCGCCGGGGCGGGCGCGGGCCGCGCGGGGAGGGCGGCGGCGGGGAAGGGCGGGAAGAGGCCGGCGGAGTCCATGGCGGCGCGGGAGGACGGGAGGGTCCCGGGGCTCCGCCGCCCCGCGCACGTGGCCCCGCCGGCGCGCGCCGCCGCTGCCGCCCCGGGAATCCCGCCGCCTTTATCAGGGCCGCGGTGACGTCACCGGCGGAGCTCCGCCCCCGGGCGGCCCCGTGCTGCCCTTAAAGGGGCCGCAGCACCGGGGAAGGGTTTCGGAATTCCGGGAATGCGCGGGCATCCCGCTGCCAGCTGTGACACCCGGGATGCAGCCCCGTTAGCGGCTCGCTGCCTCCGCTGCACGGGGCCCACCCCTGCGCACACCCTGCATCCCCCTCCTAGGGACAGGGACAACCTCCCCTTGACTCGGGGTTCTGCTACGGTCACGCTGAGACCCCGCAAACGCGCAGAGCTCCGTCCCCTGTCTCCCAGGACATTCACAGCCGCCTCCCATGAACATCTGTAAATACACACACACAAAACACCTTCTCACAGGCTGTTTCCCCCCACAGGTGTTCCCAGCCTGCGCCACACGCCCAGCTGCGGTCCTCACACCTCCTCCCCATGGGAAGGTTTTGGCCCAGGGAGGGTTTTCAAAGCCCCTGTGTTTCCTGTGGGCCCGGACATGTCCCTCCCTGCCGTATGACAAACTTGGATGCAGGTGGCCACACCCCAAGATCCTTTCATTCTGCGCCAGGGCGCAGCAGAGGGGGGCGCACAGGGACCAGCGGAAGATGCAGAGCTGGTGGGATCCACGCTTGCCGCTCGGTGCCCGGGGGGCTGTGCTGCCGCGGGTGCCCGGCTGACAGGGCGAGCAGCGGCGGCCGCTGCTGCTCCCTGATGGCCGCGACGAGCGCACGCCGCGCTGCCGCCCGAACGGGCCCTGGGAGCCGGCGCTTGGCATCTCTCCCTCCCCACGGGCGTGGGAGCTGCCAGAGGTGGCTGCAAACCCACCCACCCCCCCCCCCGAGTCTGAAGCAGCAGTGTAGCAAGAGCTCCTCAATCTTCCCGCTGTCCTTCCCTTGCTCACACCACGCACAGGGTGACTCTGTGACCATCCCGTGCCTCAGTTTCTCCCCACTGCTGCTCAGGGCTCTGGCCGCACTGTGCTCCAGAATATGCTGATGGTTTTATATGAGCACTCCAGGAAACAGCCCCGTTCTTCCCAGCACATCTCCTTTCACCCTAGGGTACTGGGGATGAATTAATTCTGTATTTTTTTCTGCCGAAAAACTGAGAAAACCTGCCTGAAGACAAAGAGGAAACAGCACATATCTGACTGTTTTTCTCTTGTGTTTCCAGCTTTCGTAGGGGAAGCACACACAGACTCAGTGCCCATCAGCACACATGGCTCAGGAGCAGGCTGGGATGCTGCTGCCCCTGAGGGGAGCTGCCTGTTTCCATCGCGGCCCCGGGGCTCCCCGGGCACCGGTGGCATCACAGGTTTTCCGATGGAGGCCCCAGCTCCGGAGCTGAGTCAGCGTCTGAAGGCAGTGTGTGGGTGGAGGCACCCAGGAGGGCCCCGGGGACCTGTCTGGGGATGATGTGACAGACAGGGACTGTCCTGGGATTTCCCACAGAGGGACACGGGGACCTGCGAGGACCAAGAGCTACCATCCGTGCTCCTGCTCCCCACTGCCCCTGGCTGAGTCCTTGGGCCAGAGATGTGCCCCACAGCCCATGTCCTGCCAAGGCTGAGGCACCTCCTCTCCAGGAGGGACGGAGCCTGGGAGCAGACCCCGCCGCCTGCAGCCCCGGTCCCCTGTGATGCACAGCATCTCATCACCGGTTTTCCCGTCACTGATCTGGGGCAGTGGGAGGAGCTGTGGTTTAAGATCACCAGCCTGTTGGACCTGGGGAAGGGGAGGCTCTGGGGTGAACTCCTGACTGCCCGCAGCTAGTTAGGTGGAGTTATAGGAAAAGGGAGTCAGGCTCTTTGGGGCTGTGTACAGTAAAATCATGACAGGCACACAATGCAAGCTGCATCAAGGGAAATTCCATCTAGATATTAGGAAACCTTTTTCCCCTTGTGCATGTGGTAAAATATCACAGCAGGGGAGCTGAACCCAGCTGCCAGCTCACGCCTGCACCAGGGCTGCCCTCTCAGGGCAGCTGCAGGGCATTGCTGTGTGCCCTGCTGTGTGCCCTGCATTGCTGTGTGCCCTGCTGTGTGCCCTGCATGCAGTGCCTCGGCTGCAAGAGCAACACCAGCCAAGCATCGGGGTGCAGACAAGCTCCCCAAGACTGGGGTGACAGCCCTGACACCCTCAGGAGTGGGGTGTTCCCATCCCTCAGCACAGCTCTGCAAAGCATGGGGCTGCAGCCACCAAGGAGGAGGATGGAGAGAGTGGTTGGTCCCTTGGGTGAGCTGGTGAAGGAAGAACCAGCACCAACAGGAGCCAAGGCACCCCAGGAACTGGGGCACAAGGCACCACAGTACTGGACACGCTCAGCCCAGGTCCTGTCTTACCCATCTACATCGGCACCCAAGCAAAGAGCTGTTGGTACATGCCATGTGCATCAGTTTACCCAATTTACCCTGTAGTGAGTGCACATGCACTTTCAGGGTGTGAAAACAGAGCTCCCCTCTCCAGCACTGCTTTTCTGAGGGATGTAGTGCTCATGTCTGACTCTGCTCCTCCTTACTACTGGCCTGGGACTTGGGTGGGATGAAGGGAATTTATAAGGGGTCCCGTGATGGAGTGCGATGCTCCCCTTTTGGTCCCCATCCGGCAAGAATGTGCACTCTGCATCCTTTACCCAGTGGAGCTGGCAGCTGCACCCAGCCGGGCAGAACCCTCTCCCCATCCCAGGAGGAAGACAAATTCAGCAGAGCCCAGCCCAGCCCCTTTCCAGGTGTTTGGGGGGGCTGATGATGGAATAAAGACAGGACTGGAGGGACACATGGCTTCTGGCAGGGCAGAGCGGGAGAGGTTGGGAAGGGACATTCTTTCTGGGGAATGCAGAGGGGAAGGGTGATGAAGGAATGGGTTATGGAGCTATGGCTTATGGAGGAACTACGGTTTATGGAGGAGGGCAGAATAAGGGGGGACCCCGGGTTGATTGACTGCAGGGGAGCTGGGTCAAGAGTAATTTGGGGGTACCGCTGCACAGGCCCACGGCTGGCGGGACCCTTGCGAGGGCACGGGGGGGCTGAAGGGCGACCAGGGCCGGGCCGGACGGCGGCGGGGCCGGGGCGGGATGTGGCGGGGCCGCCCCGCGGCGAGGCGGAGCCGGCGGCCGCGCCCGCGGGAGCGCGGCGGGACGCGGAGCAGCCCCGGAGGATGGGGCGGGCGGCGGCAGGTGAGGCCGGGCAGGGCACGGGGGCACGGCCGTGGCTCCGGGGGTCGCTCGCTGCCCGCGGGCACCCGCCGGAGCAGCGGGACACGGCGGGAGAGGCAGCCCCGGGCTGGCGGGGGACGGTGGCACCGGAGGACGGCTCCGGGAGGACCTGCGGCGGGAGGGTCCTTTCGCGGTGGGGACGAGAAGTGGGGTTCACTTTCCCCCGCCGGGAAGGCTGGAGAAAGGGAGCGGGAGGGCAGGTGGCACAGGGAGTCACCGTCCCCTCTCTCTCCCCGCAGGCGCCGGGCTGGGCACCGCGTCCCTCTGGGGCAGCCTCCTGCTCGCTGCCGGCCTTGCCCTCGACCCAGCACCGCCAATCTGCAACTGCTCGGAGCCCATGGACTACCAGGCTTTCCAGGAGGCTCCGCTCCCCGAGAGCTGCTGCCTCAACTTCACCAGCTCCAACATCACCCACCTAGACTGGGGTGCACTGGTGGGGGTGCAGGGGCTGCGGGAGCTCTACCTCTCCCACTGCAGCATCACGGCCATCAGCAACGCACAGGGAGTCCCTCCTGCCTTGGAAATCTTACACTTAAGTCACAACCTGCTGGAAAGTCTCCCTGGAAGCTTTCTAGAAAATGCCCCTAATTTGAGGGTTCTTTATCTGGACAGCAATCAGCTTCAGGAGCTACCCAGGTCCTTCCTGAAAGCATCTTCCCAGGTCCAGGAGGTCTACCTGGGCTTCAATGCTCTCACCTTTCTTCCTGCCAGCCTCCTGAAGCCATCTCTGCTCCAGCTTCAGCTCTCCAACAACAGCTGGGACTGCAGCTGTGCTTTGCTAACCAACCTGGAGGGTTGGTCCAGCCAGGCTGCTGAGGTTATCTGCCACACACCAGAGCACTACCACGGTGTGGGGCTCCGGAGCATCCCCCGGGATGAGCTGTGCCGCTCACACGGCCTCACCGCCCTCTTCATCTGCCTGCCCCCTCTCCTCATCCTCACCAGCATCGCTTGGTGCTTCTGCCGGCAGAAGAAAAAGACCAACTACAGCCTTCAGGGCAGGTCCCAGAGCCACCGGGCCGTGGCAGAGAGGAGCGACGTGCCAGTGTCTGCAGAGCCCCACCACTACATCCCCTATGAGCTGCCTGCTGCTCCCTCCAAGACTGAGAAGAAAGTGCTGCTGGGGAAGCAGGTCGTGCTCCAGCCCTTCGTGGATCCACTGGAGAGTGGCAGAGACCTCTATGAGGAGGTGGAGATCCAGGTGGGATCCCCCAGCAGTTCCCAGGTGCCATCCCATGAAGGGCAGCTGGGCACCCCAGCACCAAGGGCAGAGGAGCTGGGCAGTGAGCCAGAGGTGGACACTGTCAGTGTGAGTGAAGTCCTGAAGGACTCTGCTGACCGGGAGAAGATCTACATGAGTCACACAACCAGCTATTACAACCTGGTACCCGGCATCGAGCTGGAGGACTCGGACAACCTGGAGTACGAGACCATCGACCTGCACTGATGCCAGGACCTGGGCTGTGTCTGGACACACCAGTAGGATGCCAGGGGCTGGGCAGGAGTGAAAGCCACCAGAGCAAGGGAGGCATGAGTTGTCCTGCCGTGGCTGACAGTGGCTGTTTGCAAAGCTGCACCCCCAAATACCCATCCCTTCCCCTGTGCTATCGTGTGAATCCCTCGCTTGCCATGTGCTGCAGCTGGGCAAGGCTGCAAGGGTGCTTCAGGCTCTGGAGACCCTACCACAGGCTGGTGGTGCCTGAGGAAGGACATGCAGGGAAGGTGGGGGCTGGTTTTGGGGATCAAGTGATGATGCTGTGAGTGCCAGACCCACTGACCAGAGCTTCTTCTCTTGTTGGAGCCAGACGGTGTCTGGCACAGACGTGCTGCTCTCCAGCCTGCACAGAACACGGTCTGGAGACATGAAACAGGGCTGGTCCTGCCTGTGTGGTGTGCAGGGGGTGTCACGTTTGGATGGGGTGCCCTGGGCTTGTCAGGGGAAGCCTGTGGTGGCTCTGCCTGCTGCCCACCCCACACTGGCACATGTGCTGCTTCATGGCACGTGTGTGTGCACACTTGTGGGAGTGGGTGTGTGAAGTGCACACACAAACAGAGCGGCATCAGGCCCCTTGCAGACAGCCCTGTAGGATCCAGCTCTCAGTAAGAAATATATAATTTTACTCCTGGCAGTGTGGTTTCATCCCTTTGTGCTTTGGGGATGTGGGGAGTGCAGGGATGGTGGACTTCACTCCTATCCCATCTACCCTCCCCTGCCCTGGATGGCCCAGTGAGGGTCTTGCCCAGCATCCCTGGAGCCTCTTTGTCGCTCTGGCAGAGCAGAGCTGGGCACTGGCTAAAATCCAGCAGAGCCTTTGCTTTGTACCAGGATTTACAACAGGGGTGGGGAAGGCGTCAGCCTGCTGCAAATGCCACAGATCCTGAACAAAGCAAGAATTTGTGGGGCTCCTGGGAGCAGAGCAAAGGCTGGGGATGCTGTAAATCAGTGCCCAATACAGGCACCCCCAAGTCTCCCCTATGGTGCTCCAGCCCTTCTCTGCAGATGCAGGGGGGGCACCCTTGAGTCCTGCTCCTCCTGCCCAGGGGAACATTCTCCAGGCTGGAAGCTGCATTGGCCACCCTGCCTGCTCTGGAGCCGTGCTGGGCCTGGTGCCCAGGCAGGAAGGGAGGGAGCTGGGCAGGGCGGGACGTGGTGCTCCGGCCGGCAAAGGAAGTGGTGTTTCCTGCAGAGTGCTTGGGGCTTCCAGCAGCCCGTGGTGGGACTGCTCAGTCCCAGCCCCACATGGTCTGGGGACAAGGATAGGATGATTCCCCTTCATGTCTCCTGCCACTCATGGATGTTTCCCTGTTTGATATCCAGCTGGACTTCTTTCCCTGCTCCCTCCTGGGCCCTGGGAAAGTATCCCAGCCTTTAATATCCCTTCACCACTCTGTGCCAAGTACTACAGCCAGCATATCTCAGTGTACCCTGGCTCATGCCACCCCCACATCCCCACAGGAACAGAGGGACCAGAAGCTGCCACAGGGCAAAGGCAGGACAGGCAGGGTTAGCAGCGGTCTCCAGGGGCTGCACCCCAGCCCATGGCTGCAGATTTTGACTAGGGCTAACAACAGTTGCATTTTTCACCTGTGCTCCAGAAATGCCCTTCCATGGTTGCCCCCTCCGCTCATGTACCCTGGGGTCCCATTCCCAGGGCTGTTGGGAATGATGTAACATCCTGTCCTTTCCCTCCTTCTCATGAAGCCTAAATTCAGATGCCACGGCTGATGCAAAGGGAGCGACCCAAATTACCCCAGTGGGTCTGTCCAGCCCTTGCTGCAGCCCCCACCCAAATCTCCATCTGTGACAGGTGCAGGGAGGTGTGACCAAACCCCGTGTCCCGTTCTTTGTCTGTGACAGCCCTGGCACACTCAGACACGTTTTCCCCAAGAATATTAGTTTAAAAGCTCCCTTTCCTTCAAGTCCCCCTTCTTTTAAGGCTGACAAAGTCCCTCAACAAGCCAGCCCTGCTTCTCCTCCACTGCCTTCCAGGTCACTGCTGGATCTATTGAAATGTAACCACAAGGTCATTTCCTGGGTTGGATCATGTCCTGTGAAAATACCCCAAAGTTAATACTGTGTGGAGCTGAGAGCCACTCAACAGCAAGGAGCAGGACACATAACAAGGGACTTCACCTGGCTTATGCGGCAGCTGATCATCCTATGCAAGTAACTATTTTTAAATTCAGACCCTCCACCTGTCAGAAGTGGGTAAAGTCCTCAGCCTAGGCTTTTGCACTTCTGAATTCTAGCCAGGCTAACGCTGTGCTTAACCCCAGCCCCAGCCCATCACTTCCTGGCTCAGTGCATAGCAGGTTTGCCCACTCCCAGGCAGGTAAATCCCTGTGCCATCTATAGGGCTGTGCATGCACCACTTCGGGAGTGAAGTGCCACACACCCCGGCCAGCTGCCACTGCTGTTCCCATGTCACACCTGCAGGTGCCACTTTTGTTCCTGTGGGCAGTTGCCCTTGGCAGCTGTGTTTCTCAGAGTAGTAACTTTCTAAACAGCACACACTGATGAGCCATAATCCTGTTCATCAGGGGACAGGTTTATAATCCTGCCCTGACATCAAGCCAGCATTTGCTCCATAAAGTCAGTTTCTCCAACTGTACAAAGTTCCCCAGAAACACCCTGAATGCTGTTTGCATTCTACAGAGGATGACGGAGAGAAGAAACACGCTCAGAGGAAGCAGCAATGACACATCCCTGCCAAGCGTGCTTATCGCCTCCACTCCACCTCTCTGGAAAGCAGGCGCTGCTGGAGAGCAGGGAAAGTTTACACCGGATCACTATGGAGAAGGAATGTGCTTGTGAAAACATCCCACCCAGCCCAGGGACTCCTGGACTGCAGTGGCACCCAGCTGGGCTCAGCTCTGCTGACAGTGCACAGAGCACAGACCCAGCCTGTGCCACGGTCATCAGAGCAGGTACCAGTCTGCAGTGCTCAGCTCTGGCACTGACTCATGCTCACCTCCCTGCCAGCAACACAGGATGAACCCACACTCCCCAGGGCACCTCCTGCTGTTATACCTGCCAAACACGGCACAGCACCACAGGAAAAAAACTTAAACCCCTCCCTGCAAAACTATTTAGAGGGACAGAGTTGCATTTTTGAAGCATGAGACTTCAGTCTCACTACAACTCTCCTTTGGGCAAGATGATCATGGGCCACCTCCCTTCAGTTCAGAGCTAAAGATTGTGATGCTGGGGCCTGCAGGAAGCCTGACTTGCACCAGTGATCCAATGGATAAATGAGGCTTTTGTAAAAACACACAAATGGGATGAAATGTGCAGTCTGTTCACCTGACAGGCACAAAGTGTGCGAGCCTGGCCCGCCCCACGGCACAGGACCAGCCCTCAGATGAGCTCCTGACTTCCCCCAATACCTGCACAAAGAGCAACTATTTGCAGAGATTTACCTTCTTTAAGGACAGGAACCTCTAGGAATGGTTATCACCAAAAACATCCAGAAAAGCTTTTGTTCACCACAGCTTTCCAATTCCATCACAAATGACAGGGCACAAAGCTGGAATTTGTATCCAGCTTTCGAAAAGGACAGACCATGATGTGAGCCTGGCCCTTCTGCTAGAAGGAATTGATCTCGCACTGGAATGAGACCAAGGAGGTCAGGGGAAGACCAGCTGGTCATTGAGCAGTGCCACCTAGTTTGGTTAAAAGATACTGGATCCTGCAGGGAATTGTACAAGCAGGCAGGAAATACCAAAAGGGGCTGCTGGCCTGAACCAGGGGATGGGAGCTCATGAAATGTGGAAGGCAGAGGCATGAGCTACCAGCTGCAGGGGCTGAAGGTGTAATAGCCAAGTTTTCAGCCAGACTTAGCCCATTTCCCCACTGACCTCTCCAACACCCCATGAGCACATGGGTTAGCACCTGCTAACCTAACACAGCACAGGAACAAGGGGGAACTGTGCACAGACCTCAGGAGCTCAGAACCCAGAAGTTTTAATGGAGGTGCACACTTGCACCTACCTCCTGCTCACAGGTTTCCAATATTGGACATTTCCCAGTTCTGTCAAATCTGACAACTCTTTTTCACACACACTTGGTCCTGCAAGTCACTTAGAACCCACTGAGATGTTTTAATTGAGCACGTGCAGGGTCAAGTTTTGCCTGAAGATATTAAAGGGCTCAGGGATTCCTAGAGTTCCATCTTCCTTCACATTTTACAGGGCAGGTGAAGCTACAGAAGCCCTCTCCATACTGCACACACAAACGAGCACACAACCTGTTACGGTGGCAGACTCTTGGTTTTATTCGTTCTCTTAGCACAACAGTTTTTATTCATTTGCCTTTTCTGGCCTTGATCTTCCTCAAGTAGAACTCTAATTCCTTGCCTTCCAACACATAGCCATCGGCTCGGCCACACTGTCCAGGTCTGGAGGCAATGCAGGCTGCAAGGAGAGAGAAGCCACCCAGTTAAAGTTTAGCAATTCCCCACCCCAGTGCACACACCAAAGAGCACACACTGCACGCAGCCTCTGCAGCAGCACGGACGAGTGGCTCATCAGTGACCGAGTCACCAGGTCCTGTGCCTGTGCCTGAGCAGCACCTCTGCCTGAGGCACCATGCTCTGGAAGCTGCAGTCCCTAATGAAGTCCTCCTCAGATCTCCAAACTGTCATCGCTCGGGTTCAGTAGCAGAACTGGACAAAGGTCTCATCACCAGAAGACTTCAGAACACTCAAATGTTTGCCAGAGCTTGAAACATCAAAGCTCTTAGATGCCTGTGGCACATTTTTCTGACACACATCTGCTCATTTTGCTAGTCTTGAGCCCCGTTTCCTTCTCAAAGCCCCAACAGGAATAATCAACGACAGAAGCCTGGCTAGCCAGACTTCCCCATCCTGCCAACAAGTGGGATATCTCTGGAGAAGATTAAAGAACAAGTTATATTAATGCTGCCAGGGACTCACCAAGTAGCTTTCCTTGCTGGAACTGCTCCTCAAGAATACTTGCTATCTTGGCGTTCTTCTTTCGCTCATCGTATTTTTTCTGGATCTTCTTTGAACGCTTCTTGTTCAGTATTTCCTCCTCTTCAGGAGTCTAAATCCAAAACCAAAAGCAAGAAAAATTGTTTTACACATGGCCACCTTCCATTAACACAGGTTGTTTTCCACTACCACAAAGGAAACCCTTGTATTCTCAGCACTGTACTGTGCTTAAAGTCATACCTGGCAGAGGTACAAATAATTTGATCTCACAAAACCAGGTGCTGCATTTCACTTTTGAGACCAAGAAACACAACACTGCTAACCAGAGTCACTGGTGACAACTGAGCACATTGCCCTAAGGAAGGCTGTTCTCAAATCAATGAAACTGCAACGGTTTCCCTGGTGAATCACTCCTCCTACAAAAAGCAGTGAATACTCTTTCCCTCTGCAGAAACAATGAAAGCACCCGGGTGTGGGTGCATAGTCCAAGGCAGATGAGCTTTCCCTCTGCTTCTGCATTATACAGCACCCAAACAAGGACTGCTTTGCTTTTAATACAAGGATTTATCTGAATGCTACATGTGGGGTTTTAAATACCTTCGGCAGTCCAGGGTTCAAGTCTCAGATTAATGGCTCAGTGTAGTTTCAAGACACTTAAAAACACACTGAAGTTCAGTGAGCAATCCCCAAGCTTCTCACTAAAGCAATCACTACCCAGCACAAGAACCCAACTTATGAAGTCTTCCTCAGCATCCTAAATTGTCATCGCTCTCCCTTCAGTAGCAGAACTGGACAAAGGTATCATCATTAGAAGACAAAGATCTCAAAAGGCAGGTCCTTGTGCACAAACGGGTGTAATGCTTCCGGGAGAGCTCCTGCTACTGAGCACTCCATTAAGAGAGCCAGACTTATCCCGGGAACCTATGGGAACACAACTGGGATAAGCAATGCTGGGTACCCAACCCTATTCTGGCAGCCACTGTCTGTTCAGGATGGGAGCTGCTGTGGCAGGGCAGAGTGCTGTGTCAGGAGCCAAAAGGACAACCCCAGGCGTACCAGTTTGGCGCCCTTCTTGCGTCCCAGGGGCAGGGCGTAGTGGGCCTCGTACCACTGCCGGTACGGGGTGCTGTCAATCAGCACGATGCAGTTCTTCACCAGGGTCTTGGTCCGCACCAGCTCGTTGTTGGAAGCGTTGTACACGACATCGATAATCCTGGTCTTGCGAGTGCAGCCTTTCAAGAGAAGAGCATGAGTTCAGATCTACAGGGATCAGACAGCTGAGTATTTGGCTCATAGCATCTCACAAATACCCTTTAAATAACTTTGCACTCAACATCCCATCCAGTATCTTCCAGCCTGCCTGGCACTGAATTAAATTTAACTAGAAGATCCATCTATTTTTCATCTGTCAAACTTTCTGTTAGGACAGAAATCTACACCTGGAAATGAAATCCCTCCTACACAAAAAAACAGGATCAGTGGCCTTGCTGGAACTCATCTCAAAAAGATCTAAGCAATCCTAAAATTTCCAGACTAGCAAGATCAGCAGATGCCAACCAACACTGCACACAGGGCTCAATGCTGTATGCACTTGCTAGAATTACTGAATTAAGCCACACTGAGTGGGGCTGTCCTGAAACACATTCCAGAACCCATTCCTACAGGATCAGGGTCTGTGAGTAAATTGAGAAGGGAAGCTGGTGTTTTCACCCTTCCAAGACCCACCTGAAGCATGCAGTTTTAGCTACTGGACTGTTTAGCAGTCACCTGTCCTGAAAACAGCCCTCAAGATACGCAAGGATTATGCACAAGGAGGGTTTTCTCCCTTCACTCACGTACCTTGTCCATGTTGCAAGGTATGCTCAACCTCTTCATACGTGCAATACTGACTGTAATGGTATTTTTCAGTGCACAGACAATGCTGTGAAATAACTGAAAACGTCCTGTTCCCTCACACCACTGCAGGTCACTAACTCATCACCTTCCTTGCTCCTGTTTTACCATCCTACCCAGCAACACTGAGTGGGCTCAGGCTCAAGTGATTCTATTGTCAGCTTGTAAAGCAAAGAAAACCCACCTTGCTCTGGGGAAATACAACAGAATCCCCCTCTTACTTCTGGGCTTCCTGCTTTTGCTTAGCAAAGCAGAAATATGGAATTACACATGCTAATGTTACACTGTCCTGGGGTCAGGCCTTCTCCCAAGCATCCTCAGCACCTTTCTCTGCTGCACAACATCACTTAACTTTTAGTAACAAAATTCACGGATAAACAACGCTTCTGTTTGTGAAAAACTACTCATATATAGTATTTCAGCCCCTTTTTAGTCCCCCTCCCCCATAAAAAGTTAAGGTAAGCATGTCACTCAGTGTAACTATGACACTCCTATCACTGTGAACTTAGTGGAAATCCAGGTCCCCTAAGGCCACGTAAGGTCAAAGTCATCATCATCACCATGCATGCTGCTTCAGCTGTCAGCTCCAGGATGTTCAATCCAAGCCCACAAATCCATGCTTGCGTCCTTCTACTCTGCAGCAGTACTGCAGACCAGCACAGGTTTCCCTTCCACGCAGTGGGCTCACCACGTACTTACATTCTGACCCCCAGGAGAAGTTGCCAACATCCAACCGAAGGGCTCGGTACTTCTTATTTCCCCCACGCACCCTCACGGTATGAATGCGGCGTGGGCCAATCTGCAGTCAGAAACAAACACCAGGCTGCGTTGGTGCTGGAATGCTGCATGGCCCTCACAGGAGCCCAGCACAGCCCTAACCTCCAAGGCAATGTGGTCAGTGTAACTATGACAAACCCCAGCATCGGCAGATACAGTAAATGACCAGAACGGTCTGTTGCATCTACCTAAGGTGAAAGCTTCATCACTCCAATTGCCTTATTGCAAAAACGTATTGCTGCTTTCCACCGGCAGAGGGACAAACCACCTTCTAGAGAAGCAGGGTCAGATATTCAACCCCACATGAAACAGCAGGAATTTAAACCTCTAATAGCACAAAAGCAGCAACTCTGGTTTGAGAATATGCTTCTGACCAACTCTGCCCAATCACTCACCTTAGTGTTGGCGGGAGGTCGCCCCAACTCATACTTTCTCTTCTTATGGTAGGGCTTCCTCTTGCCCCCAGTCTTGCGGCGCTTATGCCAGTTGTCCCTGGAGATACCTGAGAGGAGAGCAGTGCGATCAGAGGGTGCCACGAGCCTGGCCGGCTGCAGCAGCAGGGCGCGGTTCTGAGTCCTCAGCTCTCCAAGGTTGGTATCCGCACAGTGCACTCAGCCTTATGCAGCAGTTAGAGAAGCTTCATCATTGATACTCAGACCTGCCCCGAGCACATCCCTTCCAGCAGAGCTGTACAAAGCAGAGACCCCCTTCCTCCGTGTCCTCTTCGGGAAGCTGCCTCCCAACGTACCTCGCGTGCTGGGCACTCTCTGGGAAGCGCCCGACGCCGATCTGACAGGCGCACTACCGCAATCATCCTACGCTACTGGCAGAATGTGGTAGATCCGCTATAGGAAGGGACCCCCATCCCACCTGTCCGCTGAGCCCCTACGAGAAACACCCTGAATGAACTCAGCCCGATGGGGCCCATCTGCAGAACACGCCACCTCCCGCATGGCCCAAGCTGCCAACTCGCGAGCTCCGCAACGCCAGCCCGCATCCCTCCTGCTGAATGCCGCTCCACCTCACCCGCATCTGCTCATCTGCGGCAGACACCGGGAGCGCGCCCAGCGCTCGAGATCTGTAGGAAATCAGGGCACGGCGAGACGAGGCCGCCCGCCCCCATCATCCACCGGCCGCCATGTTGGGCCCGCTCACCCTCCCCCCGCCAGCGGCTCGGCACTACTGCAGGCGCCCCCGATGGCGGACGGTGCAGGCAGGCGGCAGCCCCCGCTTGCCAGCCGGTGGCGGATCGGGGCGGATGCGGCAGCACAGCGGACGGATGGCGGCGGATGTCGGCAGGCCCCGGCCCTTCACTCACCCATGGTGCAGCACCGGCGCAAAGAGGCGGGGCCAGGGCTCGCGGGGCGGCTTGGCGGGGCGAGCTCTCGCGATGCGGTGACGTCACGGCGCGTTCCCGGGCGGCGCCGAGCGGAGGCGGCGGAGAATGGCGGGGCGGCTGTGCCCGCGGGCCCGGCACGGAGCGGGCACTGTCAGGGCACTGTCAGGGCTGTGCCCGCGGGCCCGGCACGGAGCGGGCACTGTCAGGGCTGTGCCCGCGGGCCCGGCACGGAGCGGGCTCTGTCAGGGCTGTGCCCGCGGGCCCGGCACGGAGCGGGCACTGTCAGGGCTGTGCCCGCGGGCCCGGCACGGAGAGGGCACTGTCAGGGCACTGTCACGGCTGTGCCCGCGGGCCCGGTACGGAGCGGGCTCTGTCAGGGCTCTGTCACGGCTCTGCCCGCGGGCCCGGCACGGAGCGGGCACTGTCACGGCTCTGTCACGGCTCTGCCCGCGGGCCCGGCACGGAGCGGGCACTGTCACGACTCTGTCACGGCTCTGCCCGCGGGCCCGTCCCTCCTGTCCGGCGGGTCACCGTGCGACCGCCTCCAGCCACTACCCAGGCCCGGCGTCCCGCGGCGGGGCTAAGCGCACGCAAGGGCTACGGATCGGGACAGCCTCATTAGCATATGGCATTACTATTCTGAATAATTTGCATGCCCGGTGTGCAGCGCCGGGGTCATTAGCATGTGACGTATTCGTATTCAGATTTATTTCCCTACCCAGGGTGCGCTGCGCGCCGGCGGAGCGGCCCCGGTCGCGCTTTCCGCCGGTGCTCCCGGGGCGGCTGCGGCCGGGCGCGGGTGGATCCGTGCCGGTGCCACGGGGACAGACCGCGGCGGCGGGGGACGGGGAGACGGCACCGCGACTCGCCGTGTGCTAGAGAGGGACAGCCGGGGGACGGTGTGTGCGTGCGGACAGCTCGCAGCATACTCTGGTTTCTCTTCAGATCGTATAAATCTTTCGCCTTTTACTAAAGATTTCCGTGGAGAGGAACAGGCACGAGTGTCGAGGAATTTTTTGAGGCTCCATTTCGGTGGAGCTACCCCTACTCTGGTTAAAAAATAGACGGAGCGGAGTACTGCGTACTCAGAAGTAACTGAGTGAGATGTACTCGGATAAGTGGTAGTTGGATGGGCGCAGTTGTTAGCGTTCAGGAACACACGTAATCACGGGATATGATTTTATGCGGGTACTTTCATTATAGAGCTCTGGGAATCGGGTACAGACCCAAATCTGACTCTGACATGGCTTTTGAGCTGAACGTATTTTATATTCTATCATTATATAACTTACATTTTAATTAATAAACTTATATTGTTCTATTGTATACATTGACCTTTCTTGTGATCTTTCTCAAGCCCCTGACTACAGTGTCTCCTGACTATTCTTACGATTAAACAGTAATTATATTTAATTACTAAACAATCATCACATCTAACAATTATATTGTTTATCATATACTAGCTACACAGGTGCAGTTCTAGCAAATACAAGGCCTATACTTTCCCAGGGTATTTTCCCAGGGCCGCTAAGCTTAATTTTCCTTTTGACTCCCCAAATCCCCATGATTTTAAAACACTTTTACTATCACAATCAGGGTGCTGTGGACATTAACATTTTATCCAGGTGGAGACAGGTGACAAACACTGTCCCTCAGGGCTGTGTCTTGGGACTGGCTGGGGCTTTCAGTATCTTTTAAAATATCTTTATCAATGACACAGACAGTAGGAGTGAGTGCACCTACAGCCAGTTTCTAAGGTGAATGAACGGTGTGAGTGACACACCTGAAGGACACCCCTATTGCCATCTCGGGGGACCTGGACAAACTTGGGCCCACAAGAACCTCATGAAGTTCAAGTCCAAGCGCCCTGTGCTAGCTCTGGGTCTGGACAACACCAGACAAGAAGAACTAGAGAACACAGACTGGAAAGCTCACTGAGACTAGCCCTGATGAGAAAGAAGTGGGGGCTCTTATGGGTGAAAAGCTGGACATGAACCAAGAGTGAGCAGCTGGAGCCCAGAAAGCCAACTGCATCCTGAGCAGCAAGGCAGAGGTGCAATTCTGCCCTTCACTGCTGAATCCACCTCTCTGGTCCCTAGTACAGGAAAGACATGGATATGTTTGAGCAAATCCAGAGGAGGCTATGAAGATGATCAGAAGGCTGGAACCTCTCTCCTGTGAAGACAGGCTGAGACACTTGGGGTTGTGGAGCCTGGAAGAGAAAAGTCTTTGGAGAGATCTTATTGAGACCTTCCGATACTTAAAAGGGACCTATATATAAAAAAAAAAGAGAGAATTAATTTTTACAAAGGCATGTAGTGATAAGGCAGGAGAGATTGTTTTAAAATGAAAAGAGGAGACATTTACATTGAATATTAGAAAGGAATTCTTTACTGTGAGGGTAGCGAGGCACTGGAACAAGTTGCTCAGGTAGGCTGTGGCTGCCCTATCCCTGGAAGTGCTGAAGACCAGGTTGGAGAGGGCTTTGAGCCATCTGGTCTAGCAGGAGGTGTGCCTCCTCATGGCACAGGGATGGGAACTAGACGATCTTTAAGGTCCCATCCAACCTAGACCATTTGGTGATGCTGTTTTATTTTCCTCACAATTTTCAATTTAATACCACTTTGCTTTAATTATTAAACTCCTCAGCCTCACCCCACGCGTTTCTCCCTTGTACCCGCGGGGTGGGGGCGGTCAGCGAGGGCCCAGCTGCCATTAGACCCCAACGGGGAGGCGCCATCCCCGCTGCGCCGGGGCCGCCCCGCCCCGGTACCGGCCTGATTTGCATACCCAGGGTGCCCCGCGGCCCCGCCGGCGTCCGGCCCCGCCGGTGTCCGGTGCTGGGGCCGCTGCCGCGGGCTGCGGGGGCGGCCCGGTGTGTGCATCCCGCGGGGCTGGGCCGGGGATGTGGGGCTGGGCGCGGCGCGGGGGCAGCCGTGCCTCACCCTGTGTGCTGTGGGGTGGAGCAGACAGCGGCAGTGTCGGGGCGGAACCCGAAGGCATACTCTGGTTTCTCTTCAGATCGTATAAATCTTTCGCCTTTTACTAAAGATTTCCGTGGAGAGGAACAGGCACGAGTGTCGAGAAATTTTTTGAGGCTCCATTTCGGTGGAGCTACCCTTACTCTGGTAAAAAATAGAAAAGCGCTAATTTCCCTAACACAGATCACGTCTCAGTTGCGTGAAAACATTGAGTAGCCCTTCTACGCTGCCGCCAGTCATCACAACCACCCGGTCTCTGCGGGATGTGCAGCCGCACCGCGATGCTCCGCTGGCCCCAGGCTTGTCCCGCCGACCGCGGCTGGAGCATCCCGCGGCCTTTCCCGGGCGCGGCGCCTCGGCCCGCCCCAAGCCGCAGTCAGGCGGCGGAGCGGAGCAGACCGCCCAGCCTCCGTTCTGTAGGAGCGGCAGAGCTGACTGGGACCACACCGACCCGCCCCAAGCCGCAGTCAGGCGGCGGAGCGGAGCAGACCGCCCAGCCTCCGTTCTGTAGGAGCGGCAGAGCTGACTGGGACCACACCGGCCCGCCCCAAGCCGCAGTCAGGCGGCGGAGCGGAGCAGACCGCCCAGCCTCCGTTCTGTAGGAGCGGCAGAGCTGACTGGGACCACACCGGCCCGCCCCAAGCCGCAGTCAGGCGGCGGAGCGGAGCAGACCGCCCAGCCTCCGTTCTGTAGGAGCGGCAGCGCCGTCTAGAGCCACTCCGGCCCGCCCCGCCGCCTGGCCTGCCGGGAGATGTAGTCCCGCGGCCGCTCCCGGCAGCCCGCGCGCCGCGCGCGGGGTTTAAACCGGCGGCGGTTGCCGGGCGGGTGTCTCGCTGCTCGGCCGGACGCGGTTCCCGTGCCATGGAGTCCCGCGTCTACCGCAACGTTCAGCCCGGTGCCGTTATTAACATCCAGCGGAGCAGTGGTGAGGAGTGGGGAATGGGGTGTTTGCACGGTCCCGGCCCCCGCCGCCCGCATAAGTTCTGGCGGTGTGGGGCGGCCAACTTTGGGCTCAATGCTGGCTTTTTCCAGGCTTAATCCATAAGGCAACGGTGAAGGCGGTGAGCGTGGAGTACGCCTGTGTGAGCGTGGAGTGGTCTGAGAGCGGCGTCACTAAGGGCAAGGAGGTGAGTGATGGCTGCTCGCGGCTGCTCGCGGCTCGTCCTGCCCCGGGTGCCCCGGCGGGACCAGCCCCGGGCAGCCCGAGGCTCCCGGGAGCGGCCCGGCTCCTCCGCCCCGCTGCGCGGGCAGCGCCTCTCCCGCGCTGCTGCCGCTCGCTCCCTGCTCGCCTTGTTCTGTACGGAACGGGAGCAGCGCTCCAGCCGTGCCAAGGCAAAGTGTGAGAGCCGCAGTGGCGAACCTGCACCTTCTGCCTTTCAGAGGGATCGAGGAGGGTGGGTCTCTCACACTGTTGGCTGTCCCAATGCTCAATGTCCCAAGTGTCCAGTTTCCCAGCTCTGTGGGCTGTTTGTTGGCTTTCCGTGTCTTACACAATGGCCTTCAGGCTTTCCTTATAATCTCTTACTAATAAGGTGCCGTGTTAAGGGTTGGGTTTGACTTCCTGAATTTCTGCATCAATATGAAACCAATACAGTGTGAGATGAGATGGGAGAGAGGGGAGACTTGGGCATTTGAAGGTTATATGCCTGAAATCCTGACAATTAAAAAAGTCTGATACTCAGCAAATGTGCTTGTCCTTCTGATGTCTGGAAACGTGCAGACTCTGGATTTCAGTTAAAATCTTAAAAGTTGCCATTGGTTGTTAGAAACCACATCTTACTCTGCATGTGCCTGCTGCATTCAATACAATAAATATTCAGATATAACTATTGACTAAATTGCATTTATGTGTTAAGATGTTAAATCTTTAGGAAGATACTTCAAAATCCAACAATTTTTTTATGTGCTTATATGTATATGCTGTGCATGTGATGAGGTGAAGGCAGAATTATGATTTCACATGAGGGTCAGTCAGGAATAGCTGGTACCTGGTGAAATTGTTTGCAGTAGCAAGTGAAGATGCAGGTGAATTAAGTTGTGGATTAAATGCTGAATCCTTCATTTCCCAGAGTCTAAGCAGCTCTTTGACATTTATTTCAGTAAGCACATCACCCAGTAAACACTTAATGCTCTCCTAGCACAGAAGTTACAGAGCTGCTGAGATTTACTAAGATTAGCAGTGGGAGATTAAAGCAGGGGTTGCCAAATGGGCTTTGCCCTTCTCTTCAGAAGTCCTCTATGGGACCTGCAGAGCTGTGTGGTGTTTGGCAGATGAGGGTAAATGGCTTAACTAGCACATTTTGTCTGGTATATTTAGATGTACCAGATTGTTCAAATGGAATAGGAACTACTGTTTTGCTCTTCCAAGCAATTTTAGCATAATATTTGGCAGGCAGTAGGTCAAATTTGTTTGCCTTCACTGAAAGTCCAGATTAGAAAAAAAAACAAACCCTAAGTAGTAGCAGCAGTATTCTACCATGTAAAATCCTGCCTTTGCTCTTGCAGCTTGATATTAAAGACGTGATTGCAATAAATCCTGAATTATTAGAACTACCTCCTGCGGATGTGAAGGAGAATGTTCCTTTGCAAGACAATGTAACTTTACAGGTAAGTGTTTTAAAGTAATTTAGTTTTTTCTAAGATACTAATTCATAGGTCTTGTTCTATATAATACTCTCAGTCTTAAAGGTTGAGCTCTCTAACTTGTCTTTTCTGTCTCATAGGCTTTGATCAGAAATTCTTGTTGCATTGATGTTGCCCTGAAGGGCAGTGTTTGGTGTTTGCTACTTACTCCAACTGCTTACAGCATTCCTTGTTTTTCAGAAACAGAAGCGTAGAACAACCCTTTCAAAGATTCCTGCTCCACGGGAAGGTGAGAAAATGTTTTGCTTTTATTTTCTCTGCTATACCATTGTGGAACTGTGCTGGTCCTTCATTAGAGCCATAATATTGTACTTTAGTGCATCATAAGGTTGCTCCTTCAGGCAGTGCTAACCAAGAGGATACTGTCTCATACCAATGTATGAGGGCAGTAACTCTCCTAACAGGTTTGCTGTCCTCCTCCTGTGAGGTGGGGTTTGTTGATATGTTCTCCTCTTCTGCAGTATTGTTGTGGTTATCTCCTACTTTAAATGTCAGTAGGCAGTTGCTGTTGCGCTGAATTTTCAAGTTCTGTATGGAGCTTTGCAAATGCCACAACCAACAGAAGATAAGTTGCAACTATTGAGATTAAAAGTGTCAGAATGAGAGTGGAAAGGACAAGAAAGAAATAGTGGTGACAAATGTATGTCTCCTCATCAAGCAGTCTCCCTGGACAATAAGTAGAGCTTTATACTTGGAGACTTTTCAGACCAGGCAGCTAAAGTGCCAGCTGGTGTGCCCAGCTCCCTGATTGCACATCAGTACAATGTCTTGAGCAAAGGCAGAAGGGTAGATAGAGATGTCAGTGTGGGATTGCTAAGAAATTGTTCTTCCTGAGGTGTCAGGAGTTAGAAAATGCCTGTTTTCTGCATTCTCTTAGCTTTATTAGGGGACTTCTTAGGCTTTTTGAATTGCAAATGGCAGCATTATGAGTCTGTTTGTAACACACTGTATGATGCTGAGGTTGAATAATTGCTGATGTAATGATTCTTTTAAAGTGCATAGTTAGCCAAAACTTGTGCTTCGCCATTTAGCTGAGCTGTAAACAAAACATCTGGGCTGTTTGGTCTCTTCTGTTCCATGCAATGTGAGACAGGGAAGCCAGTCCCAGAAGACAACAGTATGAATTCCCTGGCATCAGAGAGGCAGGAGTTGTCCAAGAATCCTAATGTGTAAGAAGTTCTGTACTGGAGTATACTGATTTTTCTCAAATTCAGAGAACTCCATAAATTTTGTGAACTGACAAGCAAAATGATGTGATGAAGTCATGACTGTCTATATATGGGTCTGTTAATAGAACTGGATAGCCAGCTGGAAAACACAATGTGTGTTAATCCAGTCATTGGTTGATGGAAACATGTCATTGCACAGGTCACAGCTCTCCTGAAGTATAGAATCTAATTGCATAACTAAAATGCCTGTTGCCTGTCCAAAGTGGCACAGTTATTAATAAAATAATTTCTATTGTTAAAAATAGCTAAAGCCTAGGAGTGTCAGAGTATCTGTCCTGTTGCAAACTCTGCACTGCACCATTTAGAAAGCTAACATTGGCTTCACTCATGTTCTTAGACTAAACAAATTAAAGAAGATCAGCAGGTGTCTGTCTCCATCTTATTCAGGAAAGGAGGGAAGCAGAAGCAATGCTTTCAGAATTAGTTAAGAAATAGATTATTAAGGAATAGATATTGCCTCAGTCCCATGAATCAATAGGAATTTTTGAGGATGCTGAATATTCTCACATACAAGAATCACTTGAATCAAGCCTATTTAGATAGATTGAATCCTCCAGTTAATCTGCCTGTCCAGAAGCACCAGCATTTATAGAAACAGTGCTGTCGAGTGTGAGATGAGATCAGGTCTGGGCACATGGGACAAGAGAAAATGGAATAAAATGCCCTCTCTGAGTGTAATGAAACTGATGCTTTTTGTTTCTAAAACTGCAGCAGTCACATCTAATGTCTCTGCACCTGAGCAGACGATTCAAGGCAAAGCGTTAACAGGAACAATGAATTTTGCATATGGTTCTAAGGAATTTTATCCAGAGTTGAAAAGAACCCTTGGTTGCAAACATATCTGGTGTCCTTTGAAATAATAGTAATTAATTCTGGATAAATTCTAATAATTGCTGGTGAAGGGAGTTCTAGCTTGTGTATCACACTTTATTTTTCATATCAGATTTGCTTTTTTTTTTAAAACAAATCTATTGAGGCAAACATTCCAATCCTTCTCCTAGGAAGATTTGTAAAGGACTTGATCTCGGTGAAAGAAATACCTTGGCATGTGAAAATGAAGACTGCCTACAAAGGGACCTTTTTCAAACATTTGCTGTTGTGGTTATACAGGGTCTTTTAGCTGAATGTAGTGCCATGGAGCTCCCAGCCTCCTGTGCACCACACACAGCCTGTGTGTGGGTGCCCTCATGGTGGGTGGGCACAGTGCTGCCCATGGCCAGTTGCCAGGCTGCTGTACTCGTGTCACCATCAAAAAGTTAATTCATACAGCCCTGCAAGTGTGACGCTTCAGAAGATTTAGTGGTTCTCTGACTTGAAACTTCCTCCTTCCTAGGTATTGTTAGGATGCTGGAATTGCCATATTTTTATGTGAATCCTTAGTGGGATCTGAAAGAAATTCACTGGAATTGCAAATCTGGGATGAACTGTTTGCTTTTCTGTAGTGGTGGGTTTATTGACCACTTTTCAACCACATGCATTGCTTTGTCCTGCACTATGCTAATGGAAAAGATCCTTTTAACCACACCTTCTTCCCCACTGCTCTGTACCTTGTGAACAATTGATTCATTGCAAGTATCTGAGTGTCCCTGGATTCCTGTTTCCAAAGCTGTCCATGGCCGTTCCCGGATGTCTGCTATCGCAGAACCCCACTGCGGCTTCCAGGAAGATGAGATGGCAGTAGATCCCTCCGCTTCTTTGCAAACCAGAAAATATTTGACAGTTATTGGTAAGTGGAGAAGCATTCCTGTGAATTCTTAATGTGAAACCATTTTCACTTTGTGTGCATTTAATGATTCAAACTGAAAATACCAGTGGGAGAGCAACCTGAACATTTTCATAGATAAAATGAGAGGCCTAGAGGTCTGCCACTATGTAAATATCCAGGGCTCCTGCCTGAAATGTTTTCCAAAGGACTTTGGAAACAATGTTGTGCATAATGATGTACTTTTTTAGTGAGAGCGCTGTGGTTGGGCAGTTTGGGTGGATGTGATATCTGCTTAATGGCTTAAAATGGTATTCATGGTGCTACAGTGGGAAGAGAAGTGCCTTAACACTGCTGACAGTGCACCCTACTACCCAGTAACCATACTGGTAGTAGTTTTACCTATGCTGGTTGAGTAACACAAGAACTTGAGCCTCCTTGAATTACAAAATTGTAGTAATTTATTTTACTAGGCTATCTGAAGAATAGCTGAGGCCATGCCTTGCATGTTAAGTTCTACAAAAACACTGAAATAAGAGGCTTGATACTAAATTCTTGTCTAGTTGGTTTGGCCTTGATTTGCAGCATTGCATAAAAGTTTGTGATTGACAAAGGATTTAAGTTTACTTGCACATTTACCATAGATTTTAGATAATTCACTCTCCTACTGCAGGAGCTGAGAAATGTCTGTGGTGTATGAGGCTTTACAAATCACAAAGTTATTCCTGATCTTTGTAATCTAATTATTGATTTTGGTCTGGCTTCTTTCTGCAGCTGGCCGAACCAGGCCTAGTGAGCTGGATTGTATCCCAGAAGCTTCCCTGACAAGTGTTAATGGTAATACAGAGAATTATCTGCCTGCTGCTAGAACAAACTCTTCAGTGAGCCCAGGTACCAGGGAGCAGTGGATAAAGGCTGACTCATCAGTCAGCAGTGAATCACTGTGATTGCTGCTTTGTGTACTCAGAGACTAAAGCTTTGAAAGAGTGACTTTGGCAGCAAGACAGAATAGCTTCAATTTTATTATAGATATATAATTCTGTTATAGTGGTATTGCCTCAGAAATGCTGCCTTTGCTTTAGGGTGGTAGTGTGACTTCTGAGAAGGAAGTGCTGCAAAATTAATGGCCATCCTTCTAAAGATGATTGTTTCCTGTATGAGCTAGTCTGTCAGCAGCCTGGAAAAGTTGAAATTTTTGTCTTATGCTTAAAATCCAGCATGAAATTTTAACCCAAGGAACTGTTTTCATTTTATCTAGTTCGAAGAAGATCTAACATTGTGAAAAAGATGGAGAAAATGAAAAACAAGAGAGAAGAAAAGAGAGCTCAAATTAATGAAATCAGGATAAAACGAGCACAGGTGGAGTACTCTACAATACACCTGTAAGGGGAAATTCTGTAGGACCCTGTACTACAGTAGTTGAAACTAAAACATATTTTGTACAGGCTTTGTTCTTAGAAATCTGTACATAAGGATGGATTGATTCTGGTTTTAGAAAGTTGTGAATCGTGTAAAATGTTTTGAATTGTATACAGCTTCTTGTTGAATAGTCTTTGTGGCCTTTTTTTGCTGTAACAGATCAATTGCATTCACTACCATGGTTTTCCATGCAGGAGTTTGACAGCACCTGTCCAAACTGGGAGTTTGCACGTATGATCAAGGCATTCAGAGAAAATTTAAACTACCAGCCAATATCTATAAATGATCCAGTAAGTAAATACTGAGGCTACTAACTGCAGCCTGTAGACAAACTTCTCTATTTTGTACTGAAAATGTTGGCATTGAGCAGTTGGTGCATCACTGCACCTTGGTAATCCTCTGAGCGTATTGTGAGCTTGAGGAAGTTGGTGGTATCTGTAAGGTTGCTTTCCTTCCCTATTTAGGGCTAAGCTGTCTTATTATACTTTGACAGTAGTGAAGAGTCTGTGCTTCAACAATTGTCATGCAATGATGTGTGGCCATCAGTTGCCCTGAATGCACTTTGACTGACATCCCTGCATGAGTGGGTGGGTTCAGAAGCAACTCTGATCAGCATAAAGAAAAATGGATATGAGGGAGCATCAGATCTCTCTGTAATCAAGAAATATCGGGAAATAATTACTTACTTTATTTTCTTTTAGATAGAAGAGCACAGGATTTGTGTCTGTGTGAGAAAGCGCCCTCTCAATAAGCAAGGTGAGTGTACTGACCAAAAAGTTATGTCTTGAACAGTTTAACTTTGTTCAAACTGTTTTCGTTAAAACTGAGGGTCTTTTCTGTCAACAGAACTTCAAAAAAAGGAATGTGATGTGGTTACTGTTCCAAGCAAGTGTGTCCTGATGGTGCATGAGCCAAAGCAGAAAGTAGACCTAACAAAATACCTTGAAACCCAAACATTTAGATTTGACTTTTCATTTGATGAAACTGCTACGAATGAAATGGTATACAGGTAATGCTTGCTGCTTACTGGAAATGACTTTCAGATAAAAGCATGGAGCTGTGACCAGATGGCATCTAAGCTTAAGAAACTTACTTGAAATAAATATTAGAATCCTTTTTGGAAGAAGCTGAAGGACTGAAAAGTCTAAGGCTTATTTTTGGCATAGCCTTGCTGATTGCCTAAGGATTTGCTTTTTTTTTTTTAGTTTCTTTTCTTGTTAAAACTGATGATGATGAAGCAGTGTATGAAATATTTCTGTAACTATTTTTTATCTTTTGAATATTCAGATTCACTGCTAGACCTCTTGTAGAGACCATCTTTGAGGGTGGGAGGGCGACATGCTTTGCATACGGCCAGACAGGAAGTGGCAAGACACATGTAAGTTTTTCTCCAAGGTCTCAAGTTTTCTAGCTTTGATAAAGTGTTTCAAAGCTTTCTGATCTTGAGCATGAGTAGGATTGTGTAAGAATTTTGGATCTTGGTTTTATTGTCTTAAAGCTAATACTTTAAGATGTTAACTCTTTTTTTTCTAGCTTTCTGTATTAGTGGGTTTCCTTTGAAGTTGTGTGGAAAATGGTACTGGCTTTTCAAAAGATTTAGAAAAAAAGAATTAGAATTAAGAAATATAAAGACATTTTTTCTCTTTAGAAAAAAGAAAATCTGGCTTTTCAAATATTTAGGATATCCTGATATGTCAGTTTTAGTCATGGCTATTCCTTGCCTCAAATGCCTGTTGCTTTTTAAGTCCTGTCTGTATATAGTGGGGCTATTAGCCTGTGTCTGAGACAAAGGCTAGTCTATCCTGTGCTTTAAGCTTGGAGGCATTCCAAAGAATTCAGCAATTATATAAAAATAAGCCTCATGATGCACCTAAATGTTTAAGCAATCTGGTATTGTTTGTGAAGTGGGTGAGTTAGTGTGTTTGCTTTCTAACCACTCCTTCCAGTGTAACAGCTGCAGCTTTAAGAGTTGTGAAAATTCTTTTGTCTCAAAAGAGAAAGCTTACTCTATACTTAAAACAGCTGTGTCATCTTTAACTTTTTTTTTCTGAGAACTATGGGGAGGAATCCTCATAGCATGATAGTGGAGTCAAATGTGCTGTCCTGTTCTGCAAGAAGTGTTTACATCAACCACAGTCATCTGCACTGGACTGTGCTAATGCACTGCTTTGAGTAATCATTCATTGCTGTTGTTCAGTGTTAGAGGCAAGTTTTAGGCTAGGACTTACTATCTTTAGTGCTATGTAGTGAGCTGTAGATCTTTTCCAGTAATCCAAACAAAAAGTTGGGGCTTTATACAAGATTGAGCACAGGCTGCCTTCATTGCACTGGAAAGGGCAGAGAAGCCTGCTTACCTGAGCCTCATTACAGGAATACAGCTGTGATGCACTAAAATCATAGGTGAAGTTGCTTTCCCTTCCCAGTCCTAGGGCAGAACTAGTGCAGGGACAACAGCTGTACCTTGAGACTAGAGTGCTGCACATTAAACTCTGGTAGATTGAGAATGTGTCATTGGATTGAGGTGTGTTCTTAAATAACAGTGGTAGGAGCAAGTCACTAGGATAGCACTAACTGAAAACTTTTTTGTGATTAAAGATACTTTGGTCAAAGGTGTTGAAGGTATTGTCTGCTCTAAATTTGTATTTCGTGTTAACTTTTGCATGTAGTTGTAAAAATGTTATTCAACCTAGATCCTAACAAATGAAGCTTTGTCTCTTCTGACTAGAGGCTGTTTGGTTGCACTGTCAAAGCAGTTTCCTTGGAGGAGCAACTGCTTTGACTCTGCACCCCAGAGCCTTACAGGTGCACTGCTTTGTGTAAGCCAGATCTTCTTTTTGAACTGATAGGGAAGCTGCAAACTAATTTGATAATGGGGCATTTAGCATTGGGGCTTATCTGTGGTAACTTCCTAGTTTGGTTTTGGAACTAAGATCAGGTAGGCTGACTTGTCAGTGACATGCCTGACCTCTGGCCTTTTCTTTACACAGACTATGGGCGGTGATTTGTCTGGGAGAAACCAGAATGCCTCAAAGGGCATATATGCTTTTGCCTGTAAGTTGATTCTTCTATACATAGAAAAATCAGATTAATGTTTGTTTTTCTCAACTAGATAAGATCTGGTTTCTTATGGTTATTTTAAACACGTCCAGCAGAAGATACATGAAGTATTTGTGTTTTCAATAATAAGATCTGTGTTTGGAGGTTACACAGGAGGTATGATTATTTTTTCATTCACTTCACAAAATATTTTTCCTCTAGCCTGTAAATGTCTACATACTTGTAGAAGATACTTGTTTCTGATATATTTTCTAATTAGGTATTTGCTGGGCAGAACCATTTAATTTTAATGCTTCTGCTTTGCTTTTGCCTCAGACATATCAGAGTACAACACAACTACCCATTTGTGATATAAGACTTGTTAGGTAAAAGGATGTATGTATTGTGTTTCTTTCCAAAAGCCTTAAATGCAAAAAGACTAGCACGTCCAAAATTATTTCAGAAAACAAATGCTTAGAAGCTCTTCCTTGATAAAATGTCTGGAAAGTACCACAAAACCTGACCTTTACTTTAGAAAGACACAGTGTGAACTTAGTCAGCAGCAAGGCAGCTGAACCAGGAACAACTCTTGGCTGATCTCTGAAAAATAGCTATGACTGGCCCTGAAGGAGTATTTGCTATTCATCTTAGCTTCAAAATCTGGAGCCTTATTGTGAAAAGCTGCACCAGATCCAGCCACAGGGTCAACTAATCTGGTATATTTTCTCCAAACCTCAGCAATGCAGATGTTCAGGGATGCATGTTTCTAGACTTTCTGCAAGATGTACTTGAAACGCAAACACGTGAATTTTTCAGGCCTGTCCAAAACAATAGGGGATCCCAGTGTTCCCTCAGAGCAGTAAGGATTTTTGTCTGTATGTGGCATTAGCAGTTGAAACGCCTGAATTTCCCTGTTTTCACTCCCTGGGTAAGGATGCTGCTCGATCTGTTCTCCAGATGGTAGCACAGCACTGTTTGTTAGCATTTGTTTGGATGATTGTCACTCAGTGTTTAGACACTGCCTTATAGCTGTGCAGTGTTTGAAAGTAGATCAAGTAGCAACTAGAATATGTTTTAAACCAGTTAACTAAAATTCTGTCTTTCCTCACTAGCACAAGATGTCTTCCTCCTCCTAAACCAGCCCAGGTACAGGAGTCAGAATCTGGAAGTCTATGTGACTTTCTTTGAAATATACAATGGAAAAGTAAGACATCTTTTTATTTTTAAATCTTCACCTGATTTCTTTGGTTGAATATTTAATAAGTAGCTGAGTCAAATGTAATACTTCCTATAGTTCTATGTATTCTGTTTATATTGGTGTGTTTGGAATTGAATTTGAAGTCTATGTTAAAGATGCTGTTTCTATATAGCTTTATACCAAGTCAGGGAAAAATACTTACAAGGAATCCTTGTTCAGGTTTGCCTCAATCTTTTTGCCAAAATATAGGTGTTTGATCTCCTGAATAAGAAGGCCAAACTTCGAGTCCTGGAGGATGGCAAGCAACAGGTCCAGGTTGTTGGTCTCCAAGAAGAACCAGTTAGCTGTGCTGAGGATGTCATCAAAATGATCACGATTGGCAGTGCCTGCAGGTTTGGTGACTTAAAACCTATAAAAGAGGAGCTGTGTCCTGTTGCATCTCCATGTTTAGAAAAGCATATATGAGGCAGCCCTTTTTGGCTAGCAATTTAGTCATGAACTGTTTTTACATTTTAGGCTACTCCCTCCTTTTTCCCCAGTAGCAGAGATGAGGGTGGAACAGTGAACCTGCCAGCATTCTCAGGGAATAAATGATAAAGAAGGTCAGAGGGAGATTTAAATTTAAAGATGTCACTCTGTGCCTTGCAGTGATGGGGCAGGTGCAGCTGCACAGTAAAGGTGAAATGCCAGACCAGCTTTGCTGGAGAAAGGGATTTACCATGATTGTACTGTGCTAGCACAGCTAATGCTGTTCAGTAGGGAGCTTGTCTGAGCTTACTGTATAATGGCAGATGCATTAGGAAAATGACATGTGGTGTGCTGAAGGTGTGACTTCCAGCTCAAAGTGCACATGAAGCTTTAGCACTCAGAAAGGCATTCCAATGTAGGCTGGCTGAGTTGAGCCAGACAGCTTAAACAGCCTTCAATTTCTATAACCAGGGTGCAGGTTGGTATTTTTCACAAGTAGTTCTGTGCTCTTATATCAGAAGGAATTCTATAATTCACACAAAGTATTAATGTGGGAGAAACCCTAGGAGTTAAATTGAATGGCTACAGGTCTTATCTAGTGCTGTCAGGACCTCTTTTGTTACACATTTCTGAGGCTTGTTTGCATCTCTGCTGTAGGACATCTGGGCAGACTTTTGCAAATGCCAACTCTTCACGGTCACACGCCTGCTTCCAAATCATACTGCGCCGAAGAGGACAAATGATTGGCAAATTTTCCTTGGTGGATCTGGCAGGAAATGAAAGGGGTGCAGACACATCTAATGCTGATCGGCTGACGCGGATGGAAGGTGCTGAAATCAATAAGAGCTTGCTGGCTTTGAAGGTGAGCTACAGCTCCTGGAGCAGAGTGATAATCAACATGTGGATTCTGTTCAGCTCTGGGGTTATCTGTTCTGTTTCATTCCAATACATGGAAAAAAACAAAAAAGTACTAGTTTAGGATGTGAGCAAGCTAGAGCATACTTCCATTTAGAATGTTTCCAGGAAAGTAGTGCAGTCTTATCAGGCCAGACACTGGTATAGCTATTTCAAGTTTCATTCAAGTTGACCTTTTTTAAGGGGGTGGTTTATGACATGATGGCTATACCTACTGTCCTGTGATAGTCAGATACCTAGAGCACATTTTAAAGACTATGAAGAACTTGGAGCAAGCAATATATGTAACCATTCTTCAGCCTGTTGGGTTTACCAGCAATTGGTGGTTGATAGCTTGCTGAGCTTATTGAAGAGAGATGCCAATACTGCATTCACAAGACCTGTCTTTTTGTAGGAGTGCATTCGAGCTTTAGGGCAGAACAAGTCTCATACCCCCTTTCGGGAGAGCAAGCTGACACAGGTGCTAAGAGACTCTTTCATAGGAGCAAACTCCAGGACTTGCATGGTGAGTATGCACATGTCAAACACAATGCTTAGGTTCTATAATTCAACCAAATAGCTGCATGTTCCTCTACAGCAAGGGGATTTTTAAGTCAGAAAACTTTAAATTTTATTTAAAAAAACAATCAAACAAAACCCAAAAAACCAACTATTTTCCTCATGGAAACTTGCCCATGGTGAGCAAGATAAAAAATTCATGTGTTATGCCCAACTATCATAGAAGCAAGGCTGTGGAAGTCTTTTTAATCTGGTGAATCTGTAAGAGAGCTTGGTGTGGTCTCAAAGGGCTTTGCTTTCTGTGGATGGTGAAGCATAGCAGGTGCACACAAAGACAGTGGAAAGTTGGATACAGGGATGCTGGCATGTCCCACAAAATCCATAAAGAAAAATGGACTTGGCTGTCTCAACTCCAGCCCTTTGTCCTCAAATGTCCTAGCTGTGTGGTGAGATTTGTAGAAGCATTAATGAGCAAAAGTCAGATACGAGTCATTAAGGCTTCTTTTATATTTGCAGATAGCAATGATTTCTCCAGGCATGAATTCGTGTGAGTACACCTTAAACACACTGAGATATGCTGACAGGTAATGGCCTTTCTGACCTGGGGATTCTAATCTTATTGTAAAAGGTGTTTTAGCTGCTTTTACTCTGACCTTTGGAACCTTTGTATTGTTTGTATTGTCAACCTGGAGGATAGTTGTTAAGAGCAAAGTATTTTAGAATTGTCATATGAAACCAACCTGGGTGTTCTGTGTGATACATAACAGAGATGATGTAAAACCATAAGTAATGTCTCTTTTCATCAAAGGAATCTCCTCTCATGCTAGACTTCAGACTGCCCTGAAGTCCCTGGTTCTTTCAGGAGTTTACCCTGTCCTGAATGGTTATCTCCATGCCTTTTACTTTTTGCAGTACTTTGTGACCCCTCTGTAAGGGTGTTCTAAGAATGTGTGTCATGAATGAGTGTTTTAGTTCATTCAACAAATCAATGACAAAGATAGCAGCAAAAGTAGGTTCAAAATTTAATGAGAGACACAGTTTGTTGGCAAGGTTCACTCCACTACTTACTAGGTAGTTAAAGCACACAGAGAAGAAAATTGACTAAAATCAATCAATCTAAAATTAAAATCAACTTAAAACTACTTACCTGGAAGACCGGGGAATGGAAGAAGGAGTAAGGTTAGAAAAAGAAAGGATAAAGATGAAAAGGACTAAGGGAGAGCTTCCCCTTGAGTTACAAGGTTCGTGTGACCCCCTTGTCAGACATAGCCTGGACTTGACCAATGGTTTAGGCCTAAAGATTTTAACTGCACTTAATCCATAGCCTAATTTAAATAATTTAACATAGGATTCTACTGAATTTACTATAAGCAAACACTCGCAGGTCTAACTTACTTAAAAATACTTAACATACTTAAGAATCTAAGACTGCAACCTTCATAGTATATTTGCCATAGCATAGTCACACACAGACCTAAAGGACTAAGTACAAGGTATAGGTGTAATTCCTACCTGCTGTGAAGGGATTTTGGTCCCAGCTCAACTGATGGAAGTGTAACTGCCAGAGTGGCTCCTGGATACCCAGACAGGAAAGTTTCCTTAACACAAACATCTGATTTTCCTTCCCACAGTGTTCAGGGGTTTCTGCCCACATAAGCCTGTTCTGGGGATAGTAACCGTATAACTTTTAAAGTGCAACTGATGGTTTCTTGCTGAGCACTGATTGCTGTAGCTGCTTTGTGATGCTGTAGCCAAGAAACTGATAGAAGACGAATTTGAGTGACAAATCTTCTTGTTACAGAGTGAAAGAGCTCAGCCCTCATGATGGAGGTGGTGAAAATCAGTGTCAGATGGAGAATGAGGAGGCTGAGACCAGCCCTGAAAGCTCAGGTCTTCAATTCAATGTATGTGTGTGCAGTGGGCTAACCAGAACTCAAAGCTGGGAACAACTTGCTGTTCTCACCTGGGCTGTTTCTTGCAGTTTTCCAAAGAAGGGGAGGAAGAACTCTCTCCCTACATGTTCAGCTATCGAGAGGTTATGACTCAAATTAATGAACAGGAGGAGAAGGTTGTGGAACAGCTCAGACAACTGAGACAGGTATGGGGAAGCAGCAAACCCATCCCAGGCCACCTTCTACATGTTGATAGCAGCTTGCTTTGTCTGAGCCAAGGGCTGCTGGGGAGGCACCAATGCAAGATGCTGTACTAGTGGTGTTACTTTTTCCTCACTGCCAACTTTTTCTGGTATTTTCTGGCCCAGTTGGTTAAACTGGGGCATTCCAGTACTTTTTCCAGTTCCCTTTCCCTTCCAAATAGCAACCTCTACTTGTTGCTAATGATCACTGATAGCTCCTGGTCTGCAGAAGTTCAACTATGTTGATTAGACTGCCAGACTTGAAGAAACTAATTGAATTTCTAGAAAGTCCATTTATCATCACTGTTATCCTTGTAAATACAGAAAATAACTACTGAACTTGACTGCCTCTTGGAAATCACAGAGAAACCAGATTATGATCTTGAGACCTTTGTGAGAAGAGCTAAGTACTTCACAGAGGACAGCTCAAGAAATTTCCTTAGTGTCAAAGGTATGTTAGAGCCTGTGTCTGACTAGCACTGTCGCTAATGCTTTTCCAAAGACCTCAAAGTGGCACCAGCATACCTGTGGGGGTTTGAGCACCCAGTCCTGCACAGCTGAAGTCTGCTGGGACTGACAGCTGTGCTGGAGAGTTCAGCTTCCAGATCAATCACCCTGTTGCTCTTACCTTTCTTTGCAGAAACACTGGATGCCCTGGGGACTGCCATGCAACTGGAGGAGCAAGCCAGCAAACAGCTAAGCTTGCAGAGGCCTTAATCATTACAGCAAAACCCAGTTTCACAAACAATCTTTCATGTGCTTGTCTTGTCTTGCATGTTTGTCAGTGGTTTGTATCACTCCTGTTTTAAATGTGGTAGAGTGTCATGCCTAAGGGCAGTGAATTCATCAGCCTTTTTCTTCATGGTCTGTATCAGGGTACTCAGCAAAGTGCTAAAATGCACCCCCTGCAAGGCTTAGGTAGAAGGCCTGAGATATCTGGCCCTTTGCTGGTGACAATAGTCTCCCCTAAGAGACCTAACTACACATATATAGTACATTACCTTTTCCAGTTGTGCTTGAAACATTGCAAAACTGTTACAAGTTTTGCTTTTCTAGAAGGAAAGAAAATGGACTATGTGATTGCCAAAACTAGTATTTTAAGAAGTTGAATAAATAAATGTTCTTGGATCTCATTATCTTATCTGTCCTATAAAAAATATTTCTTGCTGATTATGATAAAGTTTAACAGCTCCTAAAGACTGGCTGTTGGTAGGGAGGCTGATTTCTTGGATGAAGTTTCTTTTCAAAGTCTTTATACTTGTAATGTTTACATAAAAATCACAAAATAAGTTTTGTCTCTTAATTTTTGAGATGCTGCTGGACTCCCCTATCCAGGGGGAAGCTGGCTTAAGTGTAGCTTATCTGCTGCCATGGCCCTTGTGTGCAGCCTGGGCCCAGATTGCCCTGCAGACCCTTCCTCTGGGAGAAGAGCAGGTTAGGGAAGGAACATCTGTAAGGCCTGTGCTAGTGCCTGCTCTTTTTTACTTATTCAGCTCAGTTCAGCATTTTTCTTCAAAAGCACAAAATACTTGTGTGAGCTCTAGGTTCAGCAACACAGGATGCAGCTGTGCAAACATCAGATCACAAAGGGACCCTTCTACCATGACTCCCTCTTTTCTTAGAGCTATCTTATCCCTGTGAAAATCAAGGGTGTAATTTAAGTGACAGGCACCTTCCAGCTGTAGACTGCATTCTCGCTGTGTGTCTGGAGATGCCAACTATATTGGAGGCCAGTTCTTCAGCCTGGACTGGAAAAACTATGTGCAATGTTTCAGGGCTGGCCTGGAAAAGAGAGCAAAAAAGTCAGGGAACTTTGAGGGATGTGAGCAAACATTAGTCACAAGCACTTAAAGAAGGGATACTTCAACCCAGTCATGATTCTCCTCCCCAACTTGGGCACTTTGTGCTTAACTGTTTAGGTTCTGGGAGCAGAGGGGTGCTGAGCACTCTGAGGGTTTCTGAACTGTGAAAGCTGACTTGGACCTGGGCTCTGCCTGCATCATACTAAGATGGCACAGCCAGAGTAGCAGGGCTGTTATGCCCTGCTAAGTCTGGACAAAGGCAAGACAATCCTGTTCCACTTCAGGTGTTAGTACTCTTGGATTACCCAGCCTTTCCCTGTGCAAGGAACAAATATTGCCTGCTACCTTCCCTCTGTGGCCCCAACATTACTTATTTTCCCTCTACCTTAGGAGTTAGAGACCTGATCTGCAGGCCATCAGATCCTACCCTGCATGGGGGAAGAACTACCCTATGGCCTGAGTCTGTGCCTCTTGTAATGGAAAATGCTCCTGTCCTGCCCTAGTAGCACCAATAGACACCAGAGCTGCAAAATAAGAAATGTTCAGCTGTGCATGGGCTAACAATCATTTAACACTGGGCTTGCTGAGAACCAACTGTTTAGTGATCAGTGGGAGCTTCCTGGTCTATATTTAAGTCTGGCTAGTTTCTTGTGTCACCGTAAAAACCCCAGGACTCAAACATCACCACCCTTCTGAGAGGATGTCACTGGAAAACTCATGTTTGCCTCCCTATCGACCAAGCAGTTTGCTTTTCCAGAAAAGGTGTTCTAACAGCACTATCTTGTGGTTACTGCAGGAAGTTCATACTGAATTTTAGTGCAAATAGCTGAATTTCATTGAGGATTTTGTTGCTGTTCGCGACCGGCTCTGGGCGAGCGCTGGTGGGACAGCGGGAGGGGGAGAGAGGCGGCGCCGCTTTTTCCCCTTATGCAGTCAGTCATAGGCACTAGGTTTTCCAGTGGGTGGCTGATCTTATAAAAGGGTGTTTCACTGCTGGCTGTGGCTACCAACTGTGTGGAGGATACAGTGGCCATGAGCAATGCAGCACCCTTCAGCTCTTTGCAGGACATAACACTGCTTCCATGCCCAGCCATCAAGGGTGACAATACACAAGGCCAGTGCAAATTTCACATCTCCCTATAAATAAAATTTCAAGCCAGCTCCAGTGGCAGGAGCTGGGAGGGTCCTATCTGCAGGCAGTGACTCTGCCTCATTCCCAAGCACACCCATCTCCAGCCAGCTTAGGACTGGAGACTTGATGAAGCTGGGATACTCAGCAGAGAGGAGTGCCAGAGGTGAATGGGTGAATATTTCCTGAGAGGAACATGTCGCAGTCCTTTCCTACTGAAAGGATGCCACTCCTCTAAGGTTCTTTTTATGGCACTGTAGATTCTGCTCCAGTGTCTCACCCAATGGCTTTTGTGGCAGCTACCTGTTTAATACACTCTCAGCCAGTGTGGCTGTGTGTGTATGTGGAACATTAGCAAGGAAAGAATGATGCTTTTGAAACACTTCTAAGAAGTTAGAGGTGGAGTTATGCTGCTAGCATAAAAGGAGGGTGGATATACTTTTTCAGGAAACGCTGTGGATATGTATAATGATCTATGCACATGCCACAGCTCAAGCAGTCTGGGCTACTGTGGCCTGCACTGCTAAGCCGGGACAGGAAACACCCCGCGCTGGAACTGTTCGCCATCCTCACGCAGCAGCCCTTGGCACATTTCTGGAGGCCTGCAGGGTAGCATCAGGCTGCAGGCAACCCCTGCCTGGACCCGGGCAGCCCTTGCTGCTGCACCCCTCGCCTCAGGGGACAGCCCCCTGCATCTCCCCTACCCATCAAGGGGAGGCTGAGCCCTGCAAGTGATGATGATACCCCCACTATTGGGAAAACCTCGACAGCCACGTTAGAATCGCGGCATTTTTATCTCTATTGTTAACCAAATAAAATGTAGCTCCACCGAAATGGAGCCTCAAAAAATTTCTCGACACTCGTGCCTGTTCCTCTCCACGGAAATCTTTAGTAAAAGGCGAAAGATTTATACGATCTGAAGAGAAACCAGAGTATGCCTTCGGGTTCCGCCCCGACACTGCCGCTGTCTGCTCCACCCTACAGAACACAGGGTGAGGCACGGCTGCCCCCGCGCCGCGCCCAGCCCCACATCCCCGGCCCAGCCCCGCGGGATGCACACACCGGGCAGCCCCCGCAGCCCGCGGCAGCGGCCCCAGCACCGGACACCGGCGGGGCCGGACGCCGGCGGGGCCGCGGGGCACCCTGGGTATGCAAATCAGCCCCGTGACGGCGGCCGTAATGAGCGGGAGGAGCCGGCGGCGCGCACGGGCGGGGCGAGTTGGTTTTGCTGACATCGGTGCCGCAGCACATCCGTTCTCCCCACGGTCCCAAGCACTGGGGATCGCTTATATTCCCCATTGCCGCAATTAATTACCATCAACCCACCCCAATGAGCGCTCAGCATTCGCTCTTTCTTTAACCGGAAATGGTTAGCTCTACCGTAATGCAGCCACGAAATTTTTATTAAGACTCGTACGCGTTTCTCTCCACGGATTTATACGATCTGAAAAGAAACCGGAGGACAGCCATGCTCCACCCCGCACATATGCCTACTGCCGCCCCGTATGACAAGGAGACTTTCACTTAGGTCCTTTCCATACTTCCCACTCCTTCCGGCGCCTCACCCGGCTCGGCAGCAGCTCCCGCCGGTACCACAGCCCGGCCGGCCCGAGCGCGGAGCCGCGCCGGTTTAGAGCGGCGGCGCTCGGCGGGACCGGCCCGGCGCTGCCCGCACGGCAGCCCGGGTATGCTGATCGCTCCAAGCGGAGGAGGCGGCTCGCCCCGGCCAAGCCCGGTGCTTCCTGCCGTCCTGCCGGGGCGGGGCGAGCGAAGCGGGTCCGCTCCGGACAAAGCGAGCTGGGAGCGGCGCTCGGGTCTGGTCACATCGTAGCCACGGCAAGGAGACACCGCGCAGAGGCAAAAAGTCGGCTCCGAGAAAGGCCGCCATACGCCGCCGGCACGGATCGGAGCTAGACAGCGAGGGGGGCTTGCGGTAGGGGTTCTACGCAAGGTGCCGAGCTCCGAGAGGGCGCCAACACTACCCCTATCCTCCTGGGAGGGCTGGAATGGCCCTGGCTGTCTCTCCTCCCGGAGTCCGAACCGCGGGCACGCAGCTGTGCATCGCCCGGGCCGGGCCGGGAGGACGGGTTGCCCGACCCCCACCCTGTCACGCTCATCTCCTGACCCGGCTGGGTATTGAGCCGGCCGCCCGGGCTGGGGTGTGCGGACGGGCCCGTAAGCGCAGGGTCAGTGCTGCCGGGAGCCCGGTGCGCCTTGTGCTTCCAACCCTAGAACACGGCATACACACCGCATTTCTAAGCTACCCAAAGAATTATTTATTCTTTTTTTTACCAGAGTAGGGGTAGCTCCACCGAAATGGAGCCTCAAAAAATTTCTCGACACTCGTGCCTGTTCCTCTCCACGGAAATCTTTAGTAAAAGGCGAAAGATTTATACGATCTGAAGAGAAACCAGAGTATGCTATGCTGTGGCCCTTGGCAGGTACTCATTCCTAGCTGTCCCTCCAATGCTACAGCGACGCCAGTTGTAGCCAGAATCGACCTTCATCTGCCTCACCCCATTGTCCCGGCTGCGGTCAGAGCTCGGCCTTGCACCGGACCAGCGGTTCCGGGGAGCGGCGGTCCGAACTTTGCAGTGTGCGCGGCACCGGCGCGCGGTGCACTCTGGGTATGCAAATGACGCTGAATACTAATAAGCGCCCGTCCCCGCCCAGGCGGCAGGACCGGGGCGCCGGGGCCGCTCGACACGGAGCTCCTGAGCCTGCCCTTCGCCCCCGGCACACTCACCGGGCCAGCCCCACACCGTCCTGGGGCGGCAGACAGAGCTTACCTTTGTGCTGCACCTCCAGGTGTACTGAGCACAGCACACCCAGCATGGGCTCCGTGAGCAGACAGGGCACATCTCCCATCGTATCCTGGGGGAAGGGCAGAGTGACAGGGACGGGCTTCACACAGTTCTCCAGACTCTTCAGGCAGTAGGGCTAGCCAGTGCAGCCAGAATGCCAAGCAACTTTGTGGGCAACTATCCCATTCCAGCAAGAAAACCATGATGGCTAATGGCTTCCTGCTCTTTGACACATGTTATGATCTCTTCTGCCTAGAGAAAAATGAGAAAGAAATTAAAAAAGGTCTGTGAAGAAAAACTGTACAAATGAAATATCATTAGAATCACATTTAAAATCTCTGGCAAATAATATGAAAGCACTTAGTAATAATTTGATCTAATTTTCTCTTACACTCATGTCACAGGAAAACTAGCAAAAAGAGAGTTCCTGTTATATCTGAAGCTGCACAATGAATCTGTGACAAACCTGAGATTATTTTCCTGGGCAGGTGGTTTTACCACAGGAGCTCTTTGCTCTGCTAATAAAGTCATTTTGATGTTACCCATTACCCCAGCCCTGTTTCTCACTAGCCTCATGATATGAACAGGGCGTCTCATATCTAACCTGCCAGGGAATAAATGAGAGCAGAAATAGGTATGGATTTATGGGGAGTGACAGGGTCAAGGGGGCTATAAATGCCTGTTAGCACAGCAGCACAGCCCTCACGTGCTGGAACGACAGCCATTTGGACACCCACCCCAGGAACACGTGCCTGGCCTTGGCAGTGGGAAAGTGCTTTGGCACCCTTTAGCATGACAGACATTTGCTCTCTTTTTTCCCTCTCTAATTTTCTTGGCATGTTTTTAGACAATCTAAGAAAATCTAAAATGATAAGAGCTATAAGCAAGAAGACAGAAGTTCCAGAAACATCCCTTGTCTGCAATTCCTTTTATTTCTTCACACAGATGTTAAATAAAGAAATCTACATTTTCCCAAGTGTCTTTTGGCTCAGTATGATATCCCCTAGTGCAGCTTGATAAATGTGAAGGTGCACTTAGTAGGGGAGATGGAATGTCAGGGACTAAGCTTTCCAATTGTGTGGCAGTCCCACAGCCGTGCACGCTTTTTGCTGGAGGACACTGACCATTCTCAAGGAGCCTCGCAGTTAAACACCAGGATCTGTGCCCACACACAGAAGGAGAAAGAGGGATAAGGTCACAAACAGTGGCATTAACACAGCTGCCTTTCCTCCACCAAGCTGTATCAACATGCCTAAGGATAAGAAAGGAATTCACACCTTGTCTAATGCATTTCTTGGACTTCCTATTTAACAAAAGCACCATTTTAGGTTTTAAGTGTGGTTTATTGAGAGAAAGAGTTAAAATGACATAAAGTATTTGTGTTTCAGAATAAGAAGTGCTTTCCAGTGTAATACAAATCATCAAGATTACCAATTTCCTATTTACAAAGTTCTTAAGTATTTTCTCCTAATATCTGGATAAAAATTTCAAATCCGTTCCAAAGTATCCCCAAGATACCCGCTCAAAAGTAACTTTCTACTCCTGTTATCTGAACCAGACTGAAAACAATGACTAAGATATGAAGCTGTATCTCAGTGCCTAAAAACAAACAAGTAAAGTCTTCAAAAAGCTGGCTAAGAAACAGTGCTTGAGAATTAAGATGAGATGAAATTTCATTTGGGAATTAACGGTCTGTGTTCTGTAAGGCATCTGTGTCCTTGGCAGGGCGTTTTCAGGATCTCCTCTGCAGGGAAGCAGGTTTAAAATAAATCCATTTTCCCAAAATAGTTGTGATTGAAAATGTTATTAGCCATAACAAATGTTAGTGCTGACAGGAGAATGGCCTATTAGGGGCCTCTGCTGAAACAGTCAAGTGAAAGTCATATTTCACATTATTGCAAGCATTTTCCTGTGATTTACAGAATATTTGTGAAACATTACTTGCAAGGCATATGATTGATATTGAGAGAACAGCTCGTGTGTAGGGGGAATCTGTATTTCACAGAGACTGTTTGCATGAAATTTACAGTCCCATAAAGTGCTCCTCTGTCCTCAACAGAGATCTAGTTAAAAGAACTTTACAGTCTGAAACATCCCAAAATTGATTGTAAATTAACGTTTCCATATTTATGTTTAAGATGCTGGTGGTGTAATGCTGCAGTAACCCACCCCCCCTGCCCACTACTCAGAAATACTAGCACCAGCCTCTGGATGTGAGGATTTTAGTGATACAAAGGGCTTGCCTATGAATCAACAGGAAAAAAAAAAAAAAAGAATTTTGAAATGATGACATGGCTTCAGAGGATACAGTGGTGTCTGTCTTTGGCTGCATTTGCTGACATGGGCATCTTTAAGCCAACATTGCAAAGTACTCTGAAAATATACATTTATGTTTTTATTATGACCATTTTACATATGGGATCATACAGATACAGGGAAGTTAAATGACTTGCCTGAATAATTTGTCAGTGCTAGCATCAACATGTAACTCCTGGTTGTTGGCTTCAAAGTCTGCTGTCAAGAGTGCTGGGCTGCCACCCAGTCCACTGGACCTAATAATCAAAACAAGGCTGGGTCAGGGCAGGGCTTTATTCCTGCCAAGAGAAAAACGAGTGATTTAGGAACTGTCTCTGGCAATTCAGCAGTTCTTTACATCCAGAGTTCTGCTTAATCATCAGACTGAGATCAAAAGGCAGACTGGTGTTGCTTCAGCCTCAGACCGAGTTGAGGTGCCAGGGAACGATAGCCTTGGACTCATGGGAGGACAGAGTGGCAGTGATTTGTTACCTTTGCATATTGCAACATCAAGGTTCTGCCCAGCCTCAGGCAGAACTTGGGGCTTGTTTTCCTGGCAGGTTTTCTCCTTTCCTGGCACACCTCACAGTGCACCTTCCTCAGTGTACACCCCCAGCCCCTCAACCCACGGTCCTGCCAGCCCCTCTGACCCGCGTGTCCAAACCCCACTGCTAAGGCAGCCACAGCCCAAACCTCCCTGCACTGCCCCATCCCAGCCAGGCCCTGCCAGCCACAGCCCAAACACCCCCTGCACTGCCCCAGCCCAGCCAGGCCCTACACTGCCCCTGCATCCATCCCAGCCCCCGCCCCGTCTGACCCACTGCAGCCTCAGCATTCCCTGCCCCAGCCCCTCCTGACCCAAACAGCCACAGCGCTCTCCGCCCTCACGCCGCGATCCCCCTCCAGGCCCTGCCATTCCCCTCAGGCCGAGGGGCGGGACCCCGCACGGTGATTGACACGCGGCCGAGCCAATCGCTGCCAGACTTTCTGCCCCTGCCCAATGGGTGGGCAGCGGGCGGGGCGCCGGGCCGGCGCTAAGGGCGCGTTGCTAAGGAAGTGGGAGGCGGGGAGGGGGCGGGGCGAACGAGGAGGCGGAGTGGGCGCTTTCCCTTCCCATTGGCTGCGGGGAGGGAGGTGGGCGTGGCTTCCGGGGCGCGGAAGCGGCGGCGGCGGCCGGGGCGCGGAGCGCGGAGCGCGGCCATGGCCGCCCGCGGGCCGAAGGGAGCCGCGCTGGGGCCGGAGCCGGGACACGCCCGCGGGCCGAAGGGAGCCGCGGTGGAGCCGGGACACGCCCGCGGTGCGCAGGCCGGCGGGACCGGGGACACCAGTGACAGCAGGGACTGGGGGGCCTCTGCGGGCGGAGCGCGCTGGGTACGGGAGGAGCAGCCCTGGGGTATTGGTGGCCCAGCTGGGGTCTGGCAGTCCCTGGAGGACAGGGCAGGGCGCTTCCCTTTTCCCCCTGGAAGTGGCAGCAGCCGCTGCCGCCTCGCCGGGGGCGGGAGGAGGGATCTCGCCCCCCGTAGGGATCAGTTCGATGCTGGAGAGTGGTGGGAGCTGCGGGGGCCGAAGCTGTGCTGTGCAATACCCCCACTAATGAAATGGCGTGAGGCAATACGTGTAACTGACCGAGAAGTCAAGCTTATACTTGTTTTGCTGTTGCTTATACTTGTTTTGCTATTGCTTATACTCGTTTCGCTATTGCCTTTAAACTCTAGTAACCAGACAAGCTGCTGTAGGTTGTGACTCGGGCAGAATGCAGGGCAGTTGCTTAACACTTGTGCTTTGTTCCAGAAGGCAGTGCAGACACAGGGCCTGCCCAGGGCCAGCCTGTGGTGATCCTCCTGGGCTGGGCCGGCTGCCAGGACAAATACCTGGCCAAGTACAGTGCAATCTACAGCCAGAAGGTGAGTGGCCTGTCTCTATTTTCGTGACACTGTCATACTGTGAAACTGCCTTCTTTTTGCATGTTGGTAGAGTCTCTCTGAAGCCTCTCTTGGTCTCACTCATGGGGCGTGAGTGAGAGTTCCCCTGTCACTGACAGCTCCTTGTCTCTCACAGCCCTGGCAGTGTTATCTAACAGCTGCTGATGTCACCATTGTGAGTGCAGCTAAGACAGAAATACTTCCTTGGAGAAACTTTCAGCTGCCGTGTGACTCACTGAAGTATCTTAAGGCTTTTAAAGTTGTGGGATTTTTCAGGGATGACGTGAACTGTGTTAGTTTTCCAAACAGGTAAACATGCAGGGAAAGATTCTGTGTTTACTGCTTGCTGTTAGGTCACAGCACAGATGTGGTGAGGCTGGGGTGGGAACTGACAGAACACATTGGCATGTGTCGTGCCTTTGGCTCTTCCTTCCTATGAAAATGATTCATCTAAATGTTGTAAGACAAATTAATTTTATCCTGTCTGTGAAACAGGCATCCTGTGATAGTCATAGCTGCTCACTAGGAATTCCTCGTGTTTGAACTAGAGAGATCTGTCCTACTGCCAGTTCCCTAAGTTATGATATTTTCCTTTCTAGTACTGTATTTTACTGGAATGACCCCAGCTTGTAGGATGGGGACCCAGTGAGACATTAAATTTTTTTTCTTGGTCAGCATACAGGGAATCTTGGATTTATCCAAATCTGTTCCAGCTATAGGTGGTAAAGTTTGTACATTAACAAGTCTATTGTTAATGTGTAATCCAGGGCAGGGGTCATTAATTGGCTTGATCTAGTGAAGAATTAGTTGTTAAGTGGCTTTAAGAGGCTGCTGAGGAGATGAGGAGCACGTTACAAGGCAGCATGACAACTTCTTGGAAAATACTTTTCTCTCAGAAAGATCACAGAAATGGGAAAGGAGAGGATGGGTTCTCTTAGCTCACTAAGAGGAAGTGGCTGTAACCACGGGAAGATGGAAGAGAAGGCTTTGATTTGAGAACTTGGTATCCTCTTCTAACTCGTTCACTGTTTAGGGAGCTCTGGGGGGTTGTGTTGGTGATTTTGCTTTGTGTTTGTCAGTGTGTAATGTCAGCGAGCTCAGGTGATAGAAAAGGTCTAAAGCATTTATAAATGTAGTTCCGTCTGCTCTATTTTGAAACTCCTCCAAGATCCTGTTTCCAAATCTATACCTAAATGTAAGGACTTAAGCGTGAAGACAGTTGCTCAGGAGTTCTGAGTCCTTAAGCCAGAGCTCTTTGCACAGCTAGAGTGTTTCAGGAAGGTCTACAAAAATCGTGTTGGTGGTGAGTCTTAAGAGACAGCTGCAAACAAATGCACCCAAGGAGAGGAGGAATTCCAATTTCTTCTTATATTTGCTTCAGTGTGATGAGCTGGATGTGTGCCAGAGCAGCCTCGTCTTACCAAAATGGCTGATGCTGAAGGTCTGAATCAGGGAGATGGTTTTCTTCTCCTGGTGAGGATTAACAGCCATAAAAATAGGTAGCAGTCTCCCCAGGGGTTCAGCCAGTTAGCACAAGATTTGAAAGGATCTCAAGCATGACCAAAGCCAGGCCTCTGCCACTGCTGAGGCTTTTTCATAATACTGTGTGCTGCCCTGTGGTCTCTGTTGGAAACGTGTCCCAAATTTTAATTTATTTGTACTGCTGCTTGCCTACTCTGTGTAATTTGCAGCACAGCTTAAATGTGTGTGGGGTCTCTTTCTGTTCTTAGGGGTGCACGGTCATCCGTTACACAGCTCCATGGAGGATGATATTCTTCTCTGAGACCTTTGGCATCAGATCCCTGCAGACACCAGCCAGGCGACTCCTGGAGCTACTCTTTGACTACAGTGTTGAGAACAGACCGGTTCTTTTCCACGTTTTCAGCAATGGTGGTGTCATGCTGTACCGTTACATCGTCGAGGCGCTCCACACCCACGAGCCGTTCCAGAACCTCAGAGTAGCTGGCACCATTTTCGATAGCGCCCCCGGCAGGAGAAACTTGCGAGGAGCCCTTCGTGCCCTGGCAACTGTGCTGGTCTCCATGAACGTGCTGCTCAAGTATTTCCTGCTGTTCACGTTTGCCAGCGCGGCCGTGGTGCTGCGGATCCTGCTGTACCCCCTGACCCGCTTCATGCACGAGAGCCACTACGACGCCCTGCTGAAAGCGCCCTCGCGCTGGCCCGAGCTCTACCTCTACTCCCAGGCCGATCTCATCATCAAGGCCAGCGAGGTTCAGCTCATGGCCAGTGCCCGGCAGCAGCTCGGTGTTCCTGTCAAAGCTGTGGACTTCTCGGATTCGGCTCACGTCAGCCACATGCGGGTGTACCCCACCTACTACCGCAGCCTCTGCACGACCTTCCTGTCTGACTGTGTCGGGGCCTCACCTCCTTAGTGCTGTAATCACCTGCAGTGTTTGCCTCTGCTTGCTCAGCTCCTATGGGAAATGTCACCCCCTTTGCTTTTGTGTCTTTGAAGCGAGGAAGGTAGAGGCTTCTTGTTTGGTTTGTTTTTTTCTTTCCTGTAACATCTACAAGCCTGAAAGCCTCCAGCCTGGCCTTTGGACCAGCCACGTTAGAGCAGAAAGTAGATATGGATTAATTTAAAGTTCTGAAGGTGAAATCCTGTCATGGTTCATGTTGATGTGCTTTGCCAAGGTGTCATAGACCAGAATCTCACACCGAGTGTTGTTTCTTTCTTCCTGTCTCTTCTTATTCTCTGCTTTCCATGTTGTCACCTTGTCCCTGATGTCCAACATGCATGTTCTGTTGCTTGTATTAATTTTACAATACAGCTCTTCCATGTCTTTGTTGTTTTGTTATTTTTTTTTTTCCTAACAGTTCTTTTATCTTGCAATGAGCGAACAGAGCCAAATCTGCAGGACTCTTTGCTTTCCTCAGTGCATCTCAGTTCTTGTTGTACTCTCCTAACTGGAGATCAGGCCCTGAAACCAAGTGTAAGACCAGGAAAAGGTGTGTGTAGGGCAGTATGACCAGACTGTAATCTGGTTCCATTAAATAGCTGAGATATAACAGTCAAAGCTATCTGATCCTTGGTGGGAGCTCAAATGTTTTTTATAACTTTTGTGTTCTTCATCCCAGAGGTTTAAGCTAGCATTTTTGAATGTGTCTAGTGTTTTGTTTCTCTTCCTTCCAGTCTTTTGTGTTTTCTACTGAGTAGTTTTGCTTTCTTTGAGAGCTACTTATTTGTTAATTGTATGTCTTGAAGCAGCCTATATTTTGCATCTCGATATTCAGGGAAATTTTTGGATTACAGCTGTGCCAGATCCCAGAAACAGAAAGGTGGAATTGCAGAAAACAGAACTGTCTCTTGGAGCTATGCTTCATACTGGGTATTTCTTAAATCACCTCTTGCCTACAAATGACCATGAAATATGTTTTTGTCCATCATGTTCTCTTCAGATGATCAGTCTTTGCAGTCCATACAACATGTACAAGAAATTAATTCCTTCCACCTAATGAAAAAGTAGCTAATTGCACTGTACTTCATGTTTGGGTTTAGGTTTTATTGTTTATTTGAGGAAGAAGTGGGGATAAAGACAGAGGAGAGCCTGCTGATATGTTTATGCTATGTCACAGTATAGCAAGATAATTAATTACATGGTGAACAGGTCTAGCCAACTGTACATTGCCTGGAAGAAGCTCTGGAGGGCTGTGACATGGGCCTGCTTGAACAAGGAACTGCCCTAGAGAAGTAGGCATTTAGAAAGCAGGAGGAGTTTTGAAAAAAGTTCTACTAGTGGGTGGCTGTGCTGCTTTTGCCTACTCTTGGGGTGTTGTCATCCACAATTACAAAACTCTTGCTGTTCTGGATTGAAATGCAGAAGGGGAAGTCCTTGGGAAGCACTAAAAATAATTTGGAAATTTAACACAAGAACTGTAACACCTCACAGAAGTGAAAGCACAGGGCGAGTAGCAGTGGTGACCACACAGCTGGTTTGTAGCAGACTTGTGACAATGCTCACTTAGAGCAGAATAACCCCCTGATGGCCATGGTTTTAGAGGGAGAGTTGGGCTGTATATGGGATAAATGTGAATTAACTGAAAATGGTCTGATGACCTGGTTTGTCTTTTATTTTTTAAAAGTGAAAACTGTCTCCAGGCACGGGAGCTTGTTCTCGGGTCCCAGTCTTTTGTAGGTGTGATCCCAGTTCCAGCTCCCACTGTGACAATGGGGTGTGAGGTCTACTCTGTGGTAAGAGCCTTCAGCCTTCCCCTTTTCATGGAGAAATTCTTGTTTCTAGGGTTTGGACCTGGAAAATCCAGGCATGGTCCCCTATCTCCAGAAAGCCCATCAGAGAACTCTCAGCTTTTTAAAGCAGGACCCTGGTTTGTGCTGTTAGTGCTGTAACTCCTGAGCTGTGATGTGTTATCTGCCTTTTCAGACATCTGGGTTGGGGCTTCTCAGCATCCAGCCTGTTTGTGGCCCTGTCAACACTCTTAGAGAACAGAGGTGATAAAAGTTATTTACCCAGCACTTGCCCTCATGCTGGTTTCTACAGGTTCAGTATTTACAGATCAGTTAAACACTCCATAATACACGCCTCTGAATTAATACAATTGTTCCTGGGAATCTGCTGTTCCTGTTTATTGCTGTGGGTGTTGAACTTCTCCTATTTAAGGACTTGGTCTGTTACAGAGCATGGCTGGCAGGAGCTGGAGCTAAACCCTCTGCCCTTGCCTGACAGAATGGTGAGGCTTCCCCTGGGAAAGAACTTCACATCAGCTGCACCTTCCTCACTTTCACCTCCCCACCACGGTGTTGCTGCTTCCCCACTCCCCAGGGCAGCAGGCAGGGAGTGGGTGCTGCCTGCTGGAGCTTTGCAGTCAGAGGTGTCCTGAGCTTTGCCGACAGGAACGTGGTCACAGGCGTTTCCACTGCTGCAAAAGTGACTTGAAATTCAAAGGTGATCTGTGTACACAGCTGTCTACCAGTAGAATGATCTTGGGCAAGCCAGCGATTTACAGCACCAGTCTTGTGAGTGGGTGTTGTTTTCTGAGTCCCAGCAAGTTTTAATTCTGATTGTGAGCACTGTGTGATATGCTGGCCTCTGCTTTCCTGTACTGTGTGCCCCCACCTTCCTGCCCTCCGTATTCCTGAGGCTTATTTGAAACAGAAGGTTAATAACTTGGAGCCTGAAGGCACATGGCTGAGAACTGATCCAAGCACTACTGGATTTACAAAAACCCAGCCTCAGACCCTTAATCCTTGCTAAACTGTCACGGTTTGGCGCAGCCGGTGTTCCTAAAGAGCTTCAGCCTGAACACTGAAAGCCCAAAGGTTGTGATATCTTGGCAAATCCAAGTAAATCTCTGAGATGAGCTATGGGGAGGAGGGGCACTGCAGATCTGTTCATTGGGAGGAAAAAATGCAGCATCCTTGGACTTGCCTCGAGGGTAGGGAGTGGGATGTGGCCTAGAGCTTGCTTTTCTGCAGTCCAGCCCTCATGTGCAGACTGTGAAATAGTGTGGGTGGAACACCAACAGTGGTGGGAGAGGAGGATGCTCACAGCCAGCTACCACAGTTATGGTAAAGGAGAATTAACTTTCCCTCGTAACAAAATCTGTGTTTCCTGTGAGGGAACAGGCTCCTGGCCTGCTCCCCTGTGCCACCTTCTCTTCCCATACAGTGGTGATGTTACAGGTGGTTTTGAAAAACAAACAAAGCCACTTAGTGGTCAGGGTGGCCCGTGTGGCTGTGCTGGAGGGTGCTCAGCTGCTCCTGACAGGGCTGGGAGGGTTCTGTGCAGCCAGAGCTCTGGGGGAGGCTATGGTGGGGAATTGGGCAAGCCAGAGGCAGGATCCAGCCAGCCAGGGTTCAGGTTTTGGAGCTGGGGGAACATCTCGCAGAGTGAGTAATTCAAATTAAGATCCTGGGTGGAGACTGACCTGTGCCCACACCTCATAAAGGTGTTTTAAAGGTGTGTGGGCTGAGGTCCCATTTTCATACATGTTGGGATGCTGCAGGCATATGCGTGGAGCTCTGCCATTTATGGAAAAGTGGGAATGGACGGGATGGAACCAAGCAATCCAACCCCGTGCTGCATCCCAAAAAGTGAAGGAGGGAGCCTGGTCTCCACTGTCCGTGGAGGAGCTGGCAGAGGGCGGCCGTGCAGAGCCCGCGGAGCCCGTGCCGGGTGGGAGCAGCTCCACGAGATGGCAGCAGGACCCCTCTTTCCCGCATGGAGAGATTCCCAGTCAGGAGACATCTGAGCACATCCCGGCGGAGACCCCAGCAGCACAGCTCAGCCCAGCGCTTCTGAGTGCCTGAGAGCATCTCCAGCAGAAGGTCTCCTCTCGGGGCAAGGAAAAAGACCAGCAAGAACTAACTCCGATGACAAGAACTAGAGATTGTGAGTTAATGCAGAATAGCATCTCTCCCTAGGGCTGCCTGCCTCTGGAATTTGTACTAGATCCCATTCCTCAGGTTTAACTGATTGTTAAAAGCAAAAGTCTAGCAGCAGGAACAGCTTTCCTGCCCTTCTCAGCTCAGCAGACCAGGTCACAGCACTTTCCTCTCCATCACCCAGGGAAGGCTATCTGTTTTTTAAATCAATCTGTGTAATTCTGTGATTGTGCAGACCATGGCCCAGCTTCTGGAGCTCCATGCATCAGGACTCCGGAGCTCCCTTGGTCTCCCTGTAGTCCCCAAGCCCTGGGAAAGGAGCTGAGTTTAGTGCTGCTCTTCTGAAAAGGCTGGCAGGACCTCCCCGCACACAGGGCCGGGGATTGAGGATGCAATTAGGAAACAGGACAGCACAAATGGGGGCCCACAGTCACCAGCTGATCTGTCTCCTAATGCCCCCTTGTCCAGCACACCCACAGAGCTCCTTCACCCAGCCTAGGGCATGAATATCCCTCCATCCCCTTCCCTTTGAATTTGACCCTCCCCCCCCCCACCAATTTCTGCATCCTAATATGGCTGCAAGTGCACCCCAGTACCATCAGACAGGCTATGTGGGCACGGCTGGATGAGCAGAGGTGGCCATGGCATCCTTTGGTCATCCTCCAAACCCATGGGGGCTGGGGCAGGGAGAGCTTGGGCAGCCCTGCCCCCGTGGAGTGATGGATGAGCTGACAATAGGGTATTGATAAGGAATTAACCTTGAGCCCTTCTTGCTTCAGTGTCAATAGAGCAGGAGCCAAGTACACACGTTTGATTGGAAATCTGTGTTTGGCCTCTGCTGCCTCTGAGCCCATCGAAGGAGAGAGATGAGAGGGGGATGTGAGCTGCCCTGCTGCCCCCTCCCCGGTTTGGATCCCCCCAGGTGGATTCCTCTCAACTTCCCCAGCCCTCTGCTGCTGGAGTTGACTGTGGGCACCCAGCTCCAGTGGCTGCAGCCTGGCATGTGGAGGGCTGGGTACCAGGGCCCCCCTTGTTCCCTAAAGGGCCTGTGCCCATCTTGCACTGGCCTACACTCCGAGCAGTTTGTTTAATTAAGTGTTTTGCCTAATGGGATTGCCTCATTTCCATAACAAACTGGCGGGCTGTCATTAGGTGGGCTCCCTCATTCATTACTGTTAATTAGATATGGATCCCCCAGAAGGCGGCGCGGGGTGATGAACGAGGCCCCTGACACACGCTATTACACATTAGCATTTTCTCAATATATCCGATACATCATGGTCCTCCGCTTCCTAAAGATATTTTAAATAAAATATTAGCAGCCTGCTGCGGGGTAGGTGGAGAGGGAGGGAGGGTTTCTGCCCTTCGCCCTGGCCTCAGGCCACCTTTGGGCTGGAAGTGGATGAGAGAGGGGCTGAGAAAGTGGCCAAATCCCACCCTTTCCTTTCCCTGTCCTTGCCACAGCAGATGGAAAGGTCCCTGACATCCTTGCTGCCTCCTCCCACCGGCCTGGGGACCCCCAGCACCCCATCCCTGGGGGACACAGCCATGGGGAGGGGTTTGAAAACAGCCCACTGACCCCTCTGCAAAATGTTTGTAAACCAAAAGCGTCGGCGCCAGCCGCGTGCCGGGGGGAACCCGACCTCTGCCCCCCCGCCCCAGCAGCCTCCCAGTCCCCGAGTCGGGGTAACCCTACACTGCACTGGAGGCCCCTAATGCAGGATGTATAGATCTGTTGGGGCTGGGCGTCTCCTGCCCCAGCCTAACGCAGCTGATGAGACTTCATTACAGGGGTGTCCCCTGAGGGGTGCCCTTCGCCCTGCCCTCCTGGCTCTATGGGGGGAACCAGTTGGGGGAACCCGTCCATGTCCCAGCATCCTCCTGCATCTGTCCCTGCATCCCAAACAGGACCAGGACTCCCCTCTGGGACACTACTCACATCCAGGGGCTGCGGCGTGTGGGGGGTGTCTCTGCTGCCTCTCGCCTGCAAAGGGAAACACAGAGAAGCAGAAAGCACCCGAGAAGATTTATACTTGTTTAATTAATGTCAAATGTAGTTTACAAACGGGAGTGACAAGTACCTCTTTGTATAGTATACACTGACACACAATCATTGACACACCGGAATATCGCTTTGTGCAACTGGGATTCTTTGGGCAAAGATAGGTAACTCTGATTTTTTTTTTTTTTAATCATTTAAACTCATTACAGAAGAGGGGAAGTGGCGGATACCTGTTACAAACTGGGATGTCTCTCTCCCTAGCCTTCCCCCTGCAGCTTCCCCCTTGAAAACAGGGGATGGCTTTAGAATTTAAACAAAAAAAAACCCAAAAAACAAAAATAAACCCCAAAGCAAAGAACCAATGAGTAGTTGCATCTGGTTTTACACATACGTACATAAAGCACACGGCTGGTCCACAGCACCTGCCAGAAAGGTCCTGGGAGGGAGCTAGGCTATTTCCAAGGAAGGGCTGGGTAAAGGCCTCCTACCCTCTTGCCCTTCCTGGCTGTCTCTGAAACCCACCTGCCTGCACCCTCTCCATCTCAGACCGTAGCACCAGCACACTCCCAGCTGAGCCATGTGCCCTGCAAGTTCTTCTTCCTTTACAAATCCAGCCTGAGCTGTGCATGCCTGCCCTTCCCCTGCCTTGTGCTGCCAGCTGCAGGGTTACCCTGCAGTGACAGCCCCTGCCCGCAGTCTCCCTGTGAAGGCAGGACCCTCTGGGGTGCCCCAGCTTCCTCTGGCTCCTGGGAGTTCTGCTGGCACAGAGCAGAGGAGGCTGCAGCTCTCTGGTGCAGAGGCCTTGGACACAAGGGTAACTCCCAATTAGGAATTGTCACCTTTTGATGAGATGTTCATGAAATAACAGCTCCTTCAATTTCATTTGGGGTTTTTTTGGGTGCAGCGGGATCCTTCAGAAATCAGTCAGGAGATGCCAAGGCTGTTCTCTGCAAAAGAGCTCAGGGTAGGGAAGCAGTGGGACTGTCCCACTCCTCACACATCCTGCTTACCCAGCCCTTCCCTCTCCGGAAACACCCCTCAGCACTGGGGTCCCAACTCCCAAACCCTCATCCAGAGTTGTTTCCACTGTCTTAAAATGCCCCAGCTGTGTTGTGCTGCCAGGTGGGATATGCTTGGAAAAGAGTGGGGCACATGAATTTCACATCTCCCTGTCTTCCGGCTATGGGGAGCTGGCACCCCAAAAATGCCCAGGAAACTGTAGCAGGGATGTAAAGTGTGGGGCTGGGAGAAGTCCCAAGGCCTTGGGAAATGGGGTCAGTATCTGTTTCTTGGATCCTGACAATAAAAGAAAGAACAACAAAAAGCCAGGCCAGATGGCAGCTTTGGTTAAGGCTGAGGATACAGGAGACAGGGACAAGCATGAGGGACTGCGTGGAAGAGGCTGGGGCTGTGGGGGACCTCTGCGTCCAGCTGAGAGTGTCTATGCTGGACCCTGGGAGTGACCAAACAAGGCTGGCTTGGCTCTCTGCCCTAGTGCCAAAACCTCTTAGGAAAAAGGCAGGCTGCAGGAGAATGGGAGCTGGGGAAGTGAGAGCAGGGCAGAGCTGGCTCTGCAGGGCTTGCATGGCTCTGCCAGGCAGCCCCACAAGGGAACTGGCTGAGTGTCTCTGGGCAAAGCCACCAGCAGGACCATCCCATCCCCTCCATCCCCAGCATCCTGCCTCAGCACCATCCTGAGCAGCCCAGGCATCCTCAGCCAGGAAATGCTGAGCCAGGAAAGCAGAGCCAGGCAGGGCAGGGGAAGGGGCTATGGTCTGGAGGAGCACAGGCCTTAGCCGGGCCCTCGAGCCAGAGGAGAGGGCAGTGCTCTGACAGACTCCCTCTTTCCAGCTCCTCACCATTTGCTCCTTCCCCAGCTGGGAAAGATAAAGGGGATTGAGCCACATTCCCCCTGTCCTGCCTGGCCCCCCGGTGAGGAGTTAAAAGCTGTGTCTTTCCGGGGATAACGATTCTATTATAAATAGCCCCATTAGCTACAACTAATGACAAAAATCCACCTCCTCTACTCCCCATAAGTTCTGTAAGTTATGGGCAATGCTACAGCCATTACTAAAAGCTGTTAACTTCATATCTGAATGAGGAAATATACACCACAGAACATTAAACCATTTATATTATATATATGTATATATATACTTTTTTTAAACTAATGACTTTAATGCCAAAACTTTGCTGAACCAAGAAAAATATGGGTTTAATGTTCTCTGCTCATTTTTTTTTCTTCTTTAAAAAAAATACAACCCAAAGAAAAGAAAGGGAAACTTATTAGTATGTAATGTTTGAGTCTATCCCATTTATACACAACATTGTAAACATATATAATCTATATTACATGTGCTTCATTTCTGCCTGGGTGTGTTTTTTTTTTTTTCTTTAAACCTTTTAGTTATCACTAGAACACCACAAAAAACCAAAACAGAACAAAAAAAAAAGCAAACCAAAACAAATAAAAACAAAACAAAAACTGATCAAGAACACAAGTTACAGGTTATTTAACATCTTTCTGTGAAGGGTCTCTTCCCCAGTTTCCTCGGGGCAGAGTGGTCAACAACACAGTCCAAAGGAGGGCTCACAAGCCATCCACAATGCAAAGCCAGCTCCAGGGAATGGGTGATGGGGAACACTGGTTTTAAAAAAGGGGGCTTCACAACAAAGGATTTGGTTTTGCCTGCTGCAGATGCTGAAGGAGGTCTCAAACTGCAGGACCTGGCAGCCGAGGCTCCCACTGCTCCTGTATCCTCGAGTCCATGTCTGGAGTCTATGGTTTGTTTTTTTCTTTAAGTTTTAAAACGTCTTTTTTTTGTTGTGGTCGTTCTTCTCCCCCTGGGTGTGATGAGCTGAGCCGAGTAGCTGGGTCCTGCCCTCCTGCTGGGTCCTTCATAAGTAGATGCGCCGAAGGTCTCCAGGAGATGTGATGGTGTTACACTGAGGACAGAGCTTCTTGGCACCCTGCAACCAGCAGATGAGATGCACAGTGTGAGAGTGTGGAGGACATCCCTGCCCTTGGCCTGGAATTGCTGGAGCAAGTAAGGCCCTCCAGGCAGGGCCATAGCCTCCAACAATGAGCACAAGATGTGTGAACGGGGAGTCCCAATGCCTTCCTTGCCTGTCCTGCAAGCCCCTTGTCCTTCTCCACTCCCTGGCATGAAGCAGCTGGACGAGCAGGAGCTCTGCAGAAGCCTGAAACCCAGAGCCAAGCTGCATCACCCAGCTCAACACCATTGTCACCACTGTCTTCCAGGGAGATCTGCTCCTTTTTTTTCCCCTTGCTCACCTGCAGCCCTCAATGAACGAGTTCAATCACTGAACAGGCAGAAAATCAACCCAGCTGGAACAAGTGAAGTTTTCAGCAGGGATGACTGAGGTGGTTCACAGGGGGCTTGGACCATCCCTTTCAGGGCAGCACAATGGGGTACTGCCTTGTCCATGCAGAAAAAAGCCTAAGAGCTGCTGGCATGAAGGAACCCTCTGTCCCGTCCTCCCCAGCTCACACAGAGACTGCAGAGATGAGTCTCTTGTGCCAAAGTGAGCTGGAAACAGCAAACTGATGTGAGCTGGGGTGGGGTAATGGGTGGCTGACAGGAACACTACATGAAATAAAACAAGGGCTGATGTGCCATCTATCACTGAGCCTGACAGCAAGAGGGTGTTAATAAGCCTCAGAATCGGGGTCAACCTAAGCCGGTCATCATTAGATTGGCAGATGTGAAAGACAATTGATGGGAAAAATGACAGAAAGATGGCTCTACTGTGAGGCAGCCTCCCAACTACAGCACCAGCAGCGTGGGAAACTGGGATGGCCCTCCCTGCTCCCACTGCACATTATTCCTTGCAGTCATGGAATTGGCACACCTGCTATTCCCTGAGCTTTGCACTCCTGGAAATTCCCATTTGACAGCCCTTGCTGCCAGCAGCTCAGCTGTTGACAGAACACACATGGGGACCACGGGCACCTGCACCTGATCTAAACCAGTCATACACAAAGTCCCGTTGAGCTAGAGTTGAATGAAGCATATGTAAAAGACAGCCAAAACACCCTGGGCATCACTTCAGGGTGAGTGACACTCTTGGGGTCAGTGACAGGCTGGCAGTCTGAAGAAGGACTAGTGGTCTGGATGGCAAGCCTAATGCTGGTGCTGATGCCTGTAGGCACATCCTTCCAGTTATCTGGGACAACTACCGAGTCTGTTTAGATTTTCAGCCTCCCAGGGCAGGGACCATCCTCCTGTGCCTGTGCAGTGCATCATGCAGCCCTATGCACTGGTCTTCACAGAGTGAAGACCAGTGGATTCTGGGAGGAGCAAGTGCAACTTTGAGTGCAACTCACAGGAAAGGCTTAAAACAGTGATTAAATGGAAACTTGGGTGCGCTGGTCTTTAGCAGAGCCTGTTTATTTAACATGCTTCTTTGCTTATGCTCAATGCCTCAGCTTTGGATCTCCAGAATTAAATGGCAAGCCCTACTCTGCACGTCCCAGTTAAAACTTGCTGCAGTGGTGGAAACATGAGAGAAAAATCTGAACATCTGCCCTTTCTGCCACTGTGGTGATGTAGCAGCACTCCCAAGGGGCTCACTAATCTGGAGGCAAATGCCACGAAATATCCTGTTTCAACTGAGTCTCTGCTCAGTTTCATGTATTTTCCTTCTCCTTGGAGGCACCTGTTGCATCTAGTTGCCCTCTTGGAATCAACTTTGTAGCTGGAGGAGTCCCAAAGGAAGTGGCAGGGAGGTGCTGAGGAATTAATTCACAGCACGCTGTCTGAGGGACAGCAGCTGGCAGCTGCCTGTTCAAGCTTTCCTATGTGCCCTGAAAAGCAGAAGTGTGCATGGGGACTTTAAGCTTTCCAGACGTGACTAGTACCCAGAGCTGTGTCCATGCTCTCCTTCCTAAGACAGGCTTACTGGCAGGAGCCAGAAAGGCACTGAACCAAAGGCTGCAGGTGCTCACTCTAAGCACCAGCCCTCCGCACTCACCCACAGGGATGGCAGAACAAGCCCCATGAAATCAAGTGCATCTTTGCTGCTCTCTTCCATAGCCAAGCAAGGTCAGGTATGCAGTTCCCTCACACTACAGGGAAAGGGAAGATGGTTGGATTGATCTTGCCAGACTTTGGGATCTCTGTCCCAGACATCTGGTTTTTGCACCACATGCTGATGGCTTTAGGGGGATTCACTCTCCCACTTAAGGCTGAGAGCTACACATGCATAGCCAGGGACAAGTTTTCAACCATGTCACAAAGCAGAACCCAACTACATGGAGCTTGACCTATTTTCTGCAAAAGCTACATGACTGCAGATTGATTTAGGGCAGTGGTGGATACTGCTTCACCTGCACGTGGGAGGCACGGCTCATCCCTGAGCTCTCAAGTGTGGGTATGTTGAAGGGAACAACGGCGTCCTGGAAACCTTCAGCAGCCTGGCCTGAATGTGGTGCAGGCTGCAAGTGGCACGCTGGGCCCAGTGCTCTGGGACACTTGGGGATGCATTTTTCTTTTATATTATATAAAACTGTCCTCTTCTGCACACATAAGCATGTGTGGTAAATTCAGAACTAAGTCCTGATTTTTTACTTTTTAGATTGAAGTTGCTCAGAGCCTTGTTCTTTACATGTGACTTTTCAGTGTAGGTATACAACATTTATCTGCACCAGTGATTAAGCTCTCCTCTCTTGTGGTGAGGCATATAAGCTTGTACACACACACATGCTGGCACAGGCACAATGAAAAAGCGTTTTGCTCCCCCACTGCTCACCTGCCAGCTGGGGTTACTAAACTTTTCCCTTGAAATAAAAATGCCGTGGAATAATAAGTCCCACCTGTTGGCCATTTCTTTTTCTTTTTTTCCAGGTCCTTCTGCTCCTTTCATCATAGCTACATGGAAAAGCCTTGATGTGTTATAGCTCTGTGTGCTGGAGTAAAGGCCACCTCAGCTTTTCCATTATAAACCCCAGTTTTGAGGGGTTTATAAAACTCTGCTGCAAGAAGTTTGCTCCAGGGCTGTTACAAAGCAAAGAAATGGGGCTGGAACCAGGATGGAGTTTATTTTTTCTCCTCCTTTCTTAATTAAAATTTGGCAAGTGATTGATCCACAATACAGGCTAATCACTTGAGGTAGTAGTTTGAAAAATGCATTAACGAGAGCTGAGATGTTGAAAAGTCGTTAGGGCTTAGATGGTGCCAGGAAGGATTGGACTAGTTTGTCTTAAAGTTGACTCTTAAAAAAAATGGTACGATGTCTGCTATAAATTGGCTAAAGCTAGGAAACTCACAAGGAAGGATTTAGGCACTTCCTGCTGTCCCATGGGTCTAAAAATGAGCAATTTCCAAGCAGAATATGCTATCAGGAACAGAGAATAAAGAGACAAAGAAATAGTGGGCAAAGAAAGTAAAATCGAAGGAGAGATGACAGGAGGGACCCAAACCAAGAGCCAGCTTCTTGCCAGGAAAGGACCTGAATGCCAAGATCCAATTCTCAACCAAGGCATCAGCCTCCTCTCCCACCCACGCCTCCACACAAGTGTGGAACTTCTTTTCTGCAGATGCTAATTCCCAGAGAAACAGCTGTCCTCCGCTGCCATTGTGGGGTACCCTCCAGCTGTCAGGCAATGGGGTTAAACCACCAGGAGAACAACTTCTTTCACCAAGCCTCCTCAAAGGGTGGAGCTCACTCCCACAGGCTGCTGGAGGCCAGAACTGAAGAATGCTAATTAATAACCACAGAGATGAGAACATCATGAAGGTTCAAATGCAGCATCCACACAGCTGCTGACTCGGGAGGTCATATGTTGCTGAAGCACTGAGGAATCACCCAGAAGGGCTGCTCTGTATCTGTGCTGGTTTGTACAAAACCACTCTGGCCCACATGGCATACATGGTACTAGAGCCTAGAAAGAGTGGCAAGGCTAAGAACACAGTAATTACCAAAGATATAAATGTGTCAACTGCAGAGCACACGTATATATCGATGGATCCCCTGGAAGCATTTTGTGATGAAGAAGACTTTTTAGAAGTGATTTTTTCCTGCTCTTGTAGTTGTCATTTTCAAATAAGCCCAAGACAGGCAGGCACAAGCCTGAAGTTAGCAAATACATGTGGGAAATGCTGGATCTGGCTTGTACAGGTGATGGGGGGAACTCAGTAAACTACATTTGCTCAAATAAACCTGTCCTCTCTTTCAGCCCTTGCACCGACCAACAGCTCCATCACTGGCAAACAACAGCCTGACTTAGCTTCCAGTTCCATTTACTTTGTTAAGAAGGATACCAGGGATTGGGAAATCACACAACTACAGCTCAGAGAGACATCAAAAACTTGCCAACCCATTCTCTGGGCAAGATCACCTCAACCTGAATTACTGCTGACTGACACACATCAACCCTGTTCTCACAAACTTCAAGGATGGAGGCTCCAAACCTCCCCAGCAGATCACTACAGCAGGTGGCCAATCTCTTCTGCTAGAGAACTCTCCTCAGGAGAAGGAAAATACAAATCTATTATACACTGTTAGCTATAGAGTCTCAGTTAATGGGGAAGGATGGAGACTGGGCAGACTCTTACAGAGGGAGGTTCATCCCCTACCATCCTGTGACTCAGGCAGTCCAACAACCAGCTGAGGCTGGACACCCACCATGAGGACTGTCAACATTCAGGGAAAGGAACTCCACCTGCTGCTGCCCAGGCTAACTCCTGCAACACCATTTCCTCTCCTGTCTTTGAAGAACCTGCACATGTTTTCCAGGTTTCCAAAAGGGAACACAGGTAAATCATTCCATGATTTTGGTTCTCTTAAGGCATCTCCAGGGTCCCTTTCTGTAAACCCCAGCCTTTGCTTCAGAGATGGAGTCTCCTCTGGTCCCCAGAACTTGCAACCTGTTGATGCACTGAGCTCCAGTATAGTTATACCTAAGCTAGAGAATGCAGTAATCATTTGTAGAGTTAGTGATTAGAAGTCTCTTCCTGGCCCTTACCAACAGAACAGTTATAATTTGGAATTAAACATCAAGAGCCAAAAGTCCAAAAATTTTATTGTCATGAAGTCTAAGCATTTTAAGATCCACTCCTCATCAGTGCCCTAAACTATCAAGTCAGATACTCGGATACTATTGTATCCTAGAAAATGTTTAAACCGTAGGTCCATAGATACATATGAGCATCAACTTTCACCTTGTCTTCAATACCCTGCAGAGGTTTAGAAGTGCTCCCAGGCACTCTGAGCCTTCAGTTCCAGGGCTTTGCTTAGTACATGATCCTTGCTCTCTCAGGCACACTCACACTCAATATTAGACCTTGGCTGGGCATGTAGGCACAGACACAGAGGAGAAAGGGGACTTTTCACCAGCATGGATGACAGATCTCCAGATTGTTCAAAAGGGGCCGGAAGCCTGACACAACCCGCCTGCTCCAACTCCTGTTAACTTCAACAAATTGTTTATTGCACAACAGAAGAAAAATGCTGCCCCTCTCCCCCAGCCAAGTCTTTCCATGTGTGCTGCACACGCAGGCTCCCTCCTCCCAGCCCACTGGGGAGCCAGCTTTATACCCAGGGAAAGGTAACAGCAGCGATTATTACACACACTATCCCACAGCTCCTCGCTTGTTAAAAAAAACAAGAGTCTCTTTTGTGCCCGAAATAAAAGGAGATACCTTAATTAGAACAATGCAGGTTGGTAAGCATTAAACACTGAGCCCAGCTGCTGTATGCCATTAAATTCATAAAAAAGGAGGGGGGAAGGAGGGCAGTCTTAACGAGATTACACACATTGACTTTGATCAAGACACAAAAGCACCAAGGCGTTCCAGGGTTTTTATTGCTGTCTTCAGGCTACATTTTAATGGTTACATTAGAAACATGCGAACACAGGCTGGGAGATTTTTTTGAGATGGGAAAGGGAGTGCAAGCATGCCTTGTGAAAAGGCCTGGTTTAATAAATTGGGGGCTGCAGGGAGAGGCTAGGACTGGGGAACACATGAGTAGTCACTTATTAATTGCTTCCCCTATGCAAGTGCCAAGTCCTAACATGATGTCTTGCTGGACTACTCCCATCCCGCCTGCCTGGTCAGCAGAACAGCCATGTGCAGATCACACACAGCCAGCTTCATCACCATCTTTCTCACAGAGCTCTGGGGGGAGATGGCTTCCCCTCTGCAAGGGAAATGTTAATCCCCCAGCACCTGGAGCGACCTTCCTTGTTCCCATGAGAGGCTGTGACTGCTGAACATGACAAAAAGGGACCTGACTGAAGTTGAACTAAGTAGCTGATGAGCCTAGGAACAGCCTGAAATTGGTGGCACAGATTTAGAAGTGACTTGAGGCTGGTGGGAAGAGGAGAGGACAAAGACTTCAGAGTAAAGAAAATGAAGAGGAAATTAGTATTTTATCCTGTGCTTGTAGCACCACTGAAAGACAAGATTACTCCTCACTTAGCAAAGGTGGCAGAGCACATATTCATCCAGACACCTCACAGCAACATACCCACATATGTGTCTTTTATAAGATGCTGCTAAAATGTTTACAAAAGCTTGTATAACGTAAATAGTGACAGGGTGTAGCTGAAGAGCTATAAAATACAGCCCAAGGGATAGCCAAGTTATTGAGTTGCTATTAGTACTCAAGCCCACAGGCACTTCACCATCCTGGTAACTTTTCTTGGACAAGACTTTTAAAAGGCAGGATTTAAAGGAGCATGATCAGCTTAATAGTAATTCCAAGCACACAATGTGTTTTATAAAGTAGAGTAATGCCTTCCAGGAACAAGTTTTTAGGAGTGGCATTCCCTTACATTTTTTGCAACCCAACACTGTATCATCTTGCTAACAGGAGAACTAGAAAGCAAAACTGACTATTTTCCACTCCCTAGCCTGAACAAAATGAAAGCCTGAAAATCAGCTGCAGAGGGGATGTTAAATGCTGATTATAAAGCCCACAGTTTTAACACAGGAAAAGAAAACACTTTATTTAATAACACCTTAATTTTTACTTGCTGTCCTTTAACAAATGTATAAATTACTACTCTACTGGGTCACCTATTCAATGCTCAAGGTAGTTTCCAATCTTGTAAACAGAATGGCATATGTTTGAAAACCACACAGTGCTATTCAAAATAACCTAAAAACTATAGATTCGTATTATAAAAGCTCCCTTCCATATCCTCTCTTCTGAAGATGATTCCCTTTGCTTCAGGGGAATATTGTGTTTCTCAGAAGCTACCCATTCCATGAAATCTCAGTGGATTTGGCCTCCATTCTCACAGCTTTACCTCTCTGCATGGATGCCCCACAGGAAATTACTGAAAGGCAAGGTAGTCCCTAGTACAGAGCTCTTCCCACAGCAGCAGAGGAAAAAGCAAGGGGCAGGACAGAACTTGGGTCACAACAATTCAAATAAAACTCACTCATATCAAAGCTAGAATGGGGTGTTAAAACAGCCAGGCTTGGGAAATCGGCAAGCACAGCATTCAGACTAAAGCACCCTCCCCTGTGGCAGTCTAGAATACAGTATCTGAGAAGAGTGAAAAAAGGCTGTAAGTTAACAAGAAAGCAGACAAGAGCCTCACCAGAGTCCGCAGCCAGCATTCTTCACAGTGCACATGCCAGCACTGAATAGAAGTCAGGGGCATTGTGTAAGAGTCCTGAGGAAAAGAAGCAAACATATTATTTTCATAGCAGTGATCTAGTGATTCTTCACTCCCAACTCTATCACAATGCCTTTCTTTGTGGGTAACACCGTCTTGTATTTTGTTAAAAAAGTTGGTTGAAAGAACCAACTTGTGTAATAAATAAGTTGTATTTTTGTAATGTTTGTATAGAATTGGCAGAAAGTCTCATTCAATCCCTTCTCTTGGCTTCCCAGAACTCCTGTTGGAAGCCCATAATCCACTCAAGTGATGACCTGGCTCACCACAGTTATCGTAAAAGTATCTGAAGTTGCTCTGGCCACCTGCCATTATTCTCATCAGAAAGGTCACCAGACCACATGAAAACCAGTGACAGGGTAAGATCAACCCTTATCACACCTCAGCTCTGCAGGAACAGCATAACTACATCCCAGAATGCTGCTGCTATTTCAGCAGACATGCCTTCTCAAGTATCTATCTTCTATCATTGCTAACAAAGCTCTGGAAATCAGCAGCTAGCTGCTGTCCTTCCTATGGGATGAGTGACAAGGACTGTACTCCCACACCTCCAAGATGCGGGCTGGCTGCGAGAGAGAAGCCTGTGCATCAAGCTGAAGTTGCAGAGGGAGCTCTCCACCAAGCAGAATGTTCTGTCCTCATCAGAACACAAACCCAATAGGAGATACAGAGCCCTGCAGGCTTGGACCATCAGAGGGAGCTGCTGCCCTTCCTGAGGAAGGCCACAGCATCACCAGGGAGCACGCAGGACACTGGCAACTTTTAAATGCTCAGGCAACAGCCCTGATCCCAGATCAGAGAAGGTGAGCCTCTGATCACAGATTCTGCTCTCTCCTATGTACCCAAATTTGCACATCCAGGAAAAAGATTCTGGTACTTGGGAGTTTTCAACAGGAAGGCAGAAAGTCTTCTGAAGCTGGGCCTTTCTTGAGCCTGATATAGAGTGACAGCTACAAATACCAGTGAAACAACAATTCATACAGAAATCTGAGTTGTTAAGACCTTAATTTGGAAGGCTAATTGGTGATGAGTTCCCCCAGTCCGCCTGAAAAAGAAGAAAAGCTTCTCCTCTCCTCGGCAAAGATACCAAGACATTTCTGATTCATTACCACGAGTGGAGTGCTACTCACCATGCAAATGAGACATTTATAGCGGTCCCCACGGGAAAGCTGCCTTTCTAACTCACGGACACGAGCCTTTAACGCTTCAAATGTTGTCACTGCGGAGTCTTCTGTAATTCTGCAAAAGATGATGAAGAGTGCACACCACTGAGCACACAAGACTGTTAAGAGTTTGGGGGAAAAAGGATCCCACAACAGGTACTGCACAGGGAACACCATTGTATTTCAAACTAATACATCCAACCTGGGTTAAAAAAAGAACTCCCAAAAAGCCTAGCGTGAAGTCTTTAAAGTGTCTTTCTAAACACTTCCAAACACATCACTAAAGAACACAACCAGTACTAGGGTTGCCAGCTTCATACAGAGCAAGACACAGACATTTAAAGAACAGGGTTTTTTTTGTTTGTTTTCTGCCTTTTTTCTTGTCTCCCTTAAGAGACTACTTAAGACCACATGCGTGAGACAAAGTTCTGTATATTGCTTTAAAGGCACTGATATAACTTTTTGTGGGCAATAGGAGCTGTTCTTCCCCTTAGAGAATGGAGGCCTTTGCTGGCCATCAGCCTCGTGAAATGCAAAATCAGCTCATTACACAGGATCAACACAATGGCTTATATTAATGAAAGCCCCAGCTTTTTGATTCTAATACTGAGAGAACGGAGAAACCAAAAGCACTGGACACGGTGCCAACAGGGTGGCTATAAAGGCAGCTTTACAATCTCAGCTTTCCCATTTCCTAGGGTCATTTTTGATGGGCAGCATTATCTCTTTTGTCACAGAGGCACAGTGCTGAGGCCAGGCAAGTTTATTTTCATGGTTCTGCAAGGCTGGTGAAAAGAGCAACTTGCCAACCTAAAAGCAAGGGCAGACAGCAAATGAAATGCAGGGAGCATTATAGACAAGGATGTGTCACTCCAGCATGCTGCAAAATCTGATTTCTACACAGTGCAGGCATAGGGAGGGGCCCTCAAGTATTCCCCAGAAAAGATTTAGAGATTTGACATAAAGGCTCTCACTTTCTTGAATGAAAACAAAACAAACAATTTTCACATGTGTCAGTGCATTTCTGGCATCTCCAAGCAGACTCCAGCTCAGAAGAATATGAAGAGCATCTTGACACCAGAAGCTGCATCATCAATCACAAGATAACCCACAGTGTCACCTATGTGTTCTACCTTCTTAGAAGATGATTCATCAACAGGTGGCTAAAGCACAGTCTAGTGGAATTACTACAACCAGTAAAGTGAGCTGCAATCTCAGCACTCTTGCTGCAGGCAGGCACTCACTCCTTTGTTCATTAGTCATTTGTCGCTAACACGCAGGGAGGGACTTGGGGTATCTACCACAAGCTGATTCTGATGGCTTTTCCCAAGGCTTTGGTAACAGAACTAGTCAAAGAGATTTTGGGTGATTTTCCTAATTATGACACTTCAGAAGAAAGTGAAGCTGCTGGAATGTATATGGTTAACTACCAGTGTTACAAAGCTCCTTCAACTTCACTCCTGCCTTTGTATTGACGAGACATGCTCTGCATGAGCTAACTGAGATCTTCATCAGAAGGAGATTCATTGCAAGTGACAGCTGCCAGCAAATGGTAACAATTTTAAAACTGAAAAAAAGGTAAAGAAATACAAATGTCCCATGATAGCCTAGTGGGTGAGGACTGTCGGGGGACAGGGCCACTGTGGATTCAAGTCTTGGAATCCATAAATATTCTTTGGAGCAAGATGAAAGAGTTTCAGTAGGACACTGTCCTCCCTGCTGTGAAAACACCCACTTGTTCCTGCTTGTTGGTATAAATTATGACCATATCCCAGCTTGAGTTCTCACCCTCAAGAAAGAGTTGCTAGCATTTTCAAAGAAAGTCTAGAAAGGTGTTAGTTTTGTCCAAGGAAGAAACAGATTTATTTATTTATAGCTTAAAGATTATTATTGGCTGAGAAAATTGTTTCTCTTCCAGTCTGGCCCACCATTGAACTGATACTGGCTGAACACTGCAGTTGAATTTGATTTCATGGAGTCCATTTCTCCTTCCTGCATGCACAAGGGAACTGGAGGTGTAAAAGGCAGTGAGTGTGACTCCTGCCCAAAGCAGGTGGAAAGTAGAACCTCAACTCTTGCTAAATTCTCCTTTTACCATCTGTGGTAAGCTACCTGTCCTTCTCAGAGGAGTGGGCAACTCAGAAAGGCAAGGGAAAAGTTGGTTCCTTGGACAGATACAAATAAATGCCCATTCATCCCCAGTCCCAGCCCAGTAACAGTCAACACTTGAAAAGAAAAAAATTTGCCACTGCAACAACTAGAGAAGATAGAAAATGGTTTGTTTATAGAAATCTAAACAGCTGACCCCCATTGGCCAATTTCGGAAAGTCTCTGAGATAATTGCACCTGTCCAGTAATAAACGAATGAATCAGAAAAGGAGGCTGAATAGAGGTATAAGCAATAATGCTCAGAGGCTGCCTGATACAATGGCCAATCAATAGGAGGGCTGTAGATCAGGGTGCTAGTTAGCTGGAAAATTACCACACCGCTGCGTGCGTCACGCTGTAGGGATCCTGGACAATCAATGTGGGAGGTATTGATTTAGTTATTATCACTTCATACGCTCCAGACATTGTTAAATATACATTTATTAACAAGACTGGGGTGCATTGGTAAGAGAGGGAGCTTTAGCCACTGCGGTATCTCCCAGCACTGATCAAAGCTGAGCTATGACAGAATTTAAACTCCATGTTCTTCCTGCCAAGCAAGTTCACAGGACAAATCCTGACGCACAGCACAACGCTGAAGACAAAGATCCTACTTCACATGAGATATAGGAGTTTTGCACTTGAGATTTCAGGAAAACCTCTCGGAGCAGCAGCAACAAGGGATGTGGCAGCCAAGGGTCAACCCAAAGTGAGCGATAATTGCATGGTTGCTTCGGAAAGCTGGAGGAAATGAGGTCAAGGGAAATAGGGAGAACATTAGTAAATAAAGGAAACTGAAACTACCTCCAGGGATGGAATAAAGACGAGAGTCACTTCCCATGTGTCTGGCTCCCGTGGTGGCCAGCGCACTTGGGACACATGCCATTCCATTTAGTGTCATTTTACCGTCAACCTGCCTCTTGTATCCTAAAGATAAGCATCGCTTAGGAGCAACTCTTCCTGCAGCAGCAATCTTGGGAACTCCCTCAGGATTCCCTCCTGTGTGTGCACCTTGTGTGCGCTTGCCTGGACACAGCTGGGAGCAGCCTTGGGCACAATTTTTACAGGGTAACGCCAGGGTGGAGCGAGGGTCAGAAAGCCAAGTGCCATGGACAGGGGAAGGCTGTGTACAAGTTACCCTGCCAAGTGAGGCAGAGGGAATTACGGAGAAGGAATTGGCTCTCTGCTTTGCCTTGACCTCATGTTGGATGCAGGAGGACTCTTAACAATTTTGCGCCTCAGCGCTCTGATTTGACGTGTTTGGATAACGTCATTTATCAGCCTCCAGGGAGACCTGCTGAGCACAGCTGCTGCCAAGAGCTATACCTTGAGCCCCTGCGCTCATGCTTCTCCAGCAGGTGTGAGAAGACTCCCCAGTACCTGAACTGTCCTCCCTGGATGAGGACACACCAAGAGGGACCTCTATCCTGGAGCAGACTCGCTGTGACAATACCACACACCGGGGAGCCTGAGTGAGAATGTTTATACAAGAGCTAAAACAGGAAGGGAGTGCTCCTAGAGGAATAAGCTGGGTCCTGTACTTCTCCCTGGACTTTGTGGTTAAGTTTTCCACACCTTGGCAGTCACAGCTGAGGACGCTGGGTATCAGAAGCAAGTCTGCGAGACTGGGCAAACAGCATATGATAATTTCCAGTCTTTGTGCCCAATGCCTATTTTTCCACTACTCAGCATTTTCTCCTGAGCACTGAAAATAAGAACACTTTCTTTCTCTGAGAAAATCCTTGTTTTGTTTGGGTAAAAGGCCAGAAGAAGTGCACAGAAACACAACGGAAGAGGAAAAAGCACCTATCTGTAGCTCTGAGCAGCAATCACCTCCTGAGCAATCTCCTCTGGGAAATGGCCACCCCCCTCTTTTCTAAAAAACTTTAACCCAAACACACTGGTTATTTGTTAAACATTAGCATGCATGTGATCTTTGTTTCTCCAAATTAAATCGAGCAATTCGTACCCGCTGTCCCAGTGGGCAATCACAAGCAATTCCGTTAATTAAATTATCTCTGATTCTGCAGCTCTGGAATCTCTCAATTGACTAAGTCTGTGCTTTATCATCAACAAAATACTGGACCAAAAAGGAAACAAAAAAATGCTGATGTCAGTGTGATTGGCTTTGGTTAACCCTTCCCAGCTGGGTATTAAGGGCTGCTCAAGAAATTGCTGTGCAGGAGCAAGCCCAAGAACAGGAGCCTTGCACCACGGATACCAGTAGCAGCTGTTCACTTGTGTTTCCTTTCCACTGTACAGGAAAACACAAACACCACACTGTCCCTTGCATCCAGCATCCTGCCTATTTGAGAGCCAGAGAAAGATGCAAACTGTTACCTGCTGAAGATGCAAGAAAACACCTCAGAGAAGCCCCTGCAAATACCCTATCCACATCTTATCCAGATCTCATTTGATGCCTCCTGCTGCTGAGGAGTCTCCATAAAACATTCCCCTTTGGTTTATTTCAACTGGATATAAATTTTCCTTTCTTCATAAATGGCTACACTGTACACAGCATTCCATAAATTTTTACAATTCCACTGTTTGTATGTACCTTGTAAAAAACACTTAGCACTGATTAAATGCACCACCAATAAAATTTCATGGGCTACTTTTGACACTTGATATTTTGACCTTCTCTCTTCCTCATACATTTATTTTTGCTTTCCCATGCCTGTAAACACACTGTCAGAGAGGAAAATGTACAGTACCACTGACATACCTGAAAGTGATGTATTTATTTTTAAACAAAGCCTTTATCCTCCCTTGTCCAAGTGGAGAACCCAGCAAAACATACATGCCACCTCCCTGCTCCAAGGGCAGAGGTCATGTCACTAGCAGCTTACATATCATAAATATTAGAAACAGACTGGTCGATGCTTTGAAGGCAAAGTCAAGCTGAAGTAAGATTCCAGGAGCAGAGAAATTGCCCCAGGCCATTTCCAACCTCAGCTGTAGATGACAATTATCATAACCACTACTACACTGCAGGAGAGAAAGCCTGGTGCAGTCCTTGCTTTGTCGGGCACAAATCTTCAAGACTTGATAAAACGACCCCAACATCAGTGCACAATCATGCAATTGAAAGCCTTCTCTCATAGCCAATTTACATCTGGGTGAGAGGGCAACTCTTTCAGAGAAGAGACCCTGTTTTAATAGCCTGTAACATGCTGTGCACAGCTCTGTGACACCCAGGAGCAGAACGGCAGAGCACAGTGATGCTGTCTCAGCTCTCACTCATACATTGTCTTCAACGCAACTCCCTCACTACCTGAGTTTCAAACACTAACTATAAACACCCCTATGTTTTTTGGGATAAGAATTGCTTTCATTTTCAACCTGATGAAATAATCTGCTCCCACTTTCAATTTAGCAAGCATCACCTGCAGCAAGTATGAGAGGTAAAGATACAGGGAGTTTATTTGGCAGATGTGGGTGAGCAGCACTCAAGTCAGTGGAGATCCACAGACTGAAAGGACTTTTACACTTACTGGAGTGCAAGAACATAACATAAAGATGAAAAAGCCACTTTGCTACTAATAAACAAAACAAACTGGCACCTAAGTTTTTTAAAAAGAAAAGTGACAGGTGGCTTTAAAAGAAAACAGATACAGCTCAGGCATTTTCAGTATCTTAAGTCTCTGGAAGAAGCCCAGCATCAGGCACTGGTGGCAGATTGACTGTGAATCAACCCACAACATGTGGGCTACCAGACTGGCACAACGTATTGAGATTTTATTTCACTAGATGAGCTGGTTACAGCAGAAGGGGTTTGCATGCCTTGATGTAGAAAACTGCCCAGCAAAGCTGTTTACAGAAAAGCCATGTCAAATCACACCAAGGGAAGTTTAGACCCTCTAAAGGTCTCCAAGACTGCCAATGCTAAAAGCAAATCTCCTGGCAAGACATCAAGGTTTTAGGAGTTGGCTTCCCTTTTATTTAGCTAAAAATCTCATTTATTGGGTTTATTTGTTTTTAGACTAACCTCCTTTAAAAAGGCTGACTTATAATCCTGTAAAACATTGTCACATGTATTGAGGAAATTGGCAAGGATGCTAATTTATTGTCCTCTAGGAAAAAAAAGCCCTCTTTCCTTGATTAATGTATGTTTTTGTATTGTAAGATATTAAAGAATGTTGCTTCACCTGTGATTATAGAGAATAGTTTACTCTGGCAAAGTGCCCTGGCTTCTGGTTGCCAAGTTATGAATAATGCAATGTTCCCCATTCTAATTTCCGTGTTCTAAGTTGTGAATTTGGAGCAGGGTGCATGCAAGGGCACACACACACACGACTCCGAGGTGCTCTCAGTCACGGGTGCCTCTATTTTATACTTGCTTGCACAACTTGTTAATACTGGCATTTGCTTGCCAAATTCAGAGTTTGCTTCTGACTAATTTCATCTTGATGCAAACCAAAAATGTTGTCTCTTTTTTTCCCTATAGAGGAATTATTTCTCTTACACTTGCATGCACTGTCGCAATACCACTGAGGGGAGCTTACCACTGCAAGAAGGCATTTTAAGCTGCATTTAGTAGGGACTTGGGTACAGATTCCCCATAGAATTTAATGACAGAAGAATTAATTTTGCTTTCACATCTCCCCCGCCTCCATAACACAGAACCCAACAATGTCTTTACAGAAGCGGGAAGTAAATTCAGGCGCTGGCTCTTTCTCTTCCTTTTTTTTGGCCCATGTTTTGCTGGGACACATGTGCCCAGCCCCAATCAAAACACAGACAGATGGCACCGCTGATCATTCAGAATAGAAGGAGCCTCGGAGTCAGCATGTTTAGATGCATTTGTAGGGCTATGCAGTATACACTGGCCACTGGGACTGATTTAAAAAGGCAGCGAGTGAAAGTCTGAGCTTGCGCCAAAATTTTAAATGTGCCATTTGAGCAATTATGGTTCGACATGAAAGCTGGGAGAAAGAATGCATAGGTCATTCTGATTAGATTTAGAGACTGTGTTCCCTGTTCCAAAGAGAAAATAAATGCAATCCCATTGCTTTACTGGAGCGGCTTTGGTGATAAAGAAAAAGGCCGTGCTGTGGAAAAGTGGTTTGCTACAGCAAGGTTTTGTAGAGGCAGCACAGGCTGAATCAGAAAATGATTCTCTAAACGATGTTCCTAAACAGAAATAATTACTCATCTAATGTGTTAATATATCAATTTACTTTTCAAACATATCCTTCATCCTGGAGACCCCAAATGTATTTCTAACAGATCTGTGAAGGTGCATTGTGGTCTGTATCTTAACACAAACCAGGGCCACAAAAGACAGGAGGTGGAAATGGAAAATGCAGCTCCTCTCCTTGCTGAGGCACACAGGCTGAAGGTTCCAGCCTACGGACACTTGCCTCCATCCACAAGTAAACATGTTTGGATTATGACCAAGCTCCATGCATAGCTAGGCAGCTTTATTTTTCTACTGGAAGACTTATGGCAGCTGTAACTTGTCACCTTACTGTGGCCTGGAGCTGGTCTGGGATTATTGGTAGCTTTGGTTGGACGATCAGGGCACAAAATTATAAAATATCCACGAAATGAAAGAGCACTCGCAAATTCCTAGGGCTGAATGTTGCTCAGAAGGTTGGACGTGCAGCTGAGTCTTGCAGCCAGCCTCTGTGAGCAATTAAATAAATGTCTTCTACTCCCATGGCCCCCATCCAAATGCCTGAAATAAACAGGAAATATCTATGCTACTACAGCAGCACTTAGATTCATCTACAGCCTTTTAAGGGCTTTACTGTGCAGGTGATATGCTTTCCAGAACCTCCATTCATGACTGCTGATTGGAGGCACACAAGGGCAGTGCGATAACACATCCTCCAGACAGCTTCCTACAACTGCTGCCGCTGCCCGAGAACTTTTACACTGTTGCTGTTTCCTTTACAGGGAAAGAAAGGATCAGAATTAGCATCATTTAAGGTAATCGTGGCTTCAAAAAGAAACACAAGGCTATTAAAGGAGGCCAGGGCACATTAGTATCATATAACCAATTGTGGTCCTAGAGCTAGAAAAGGAAACCAGCAGCACAGTGGAAGGACAGGTCATGAGCTGGCTATCTGAGGGAAAAGCAGGAATACTTATGCAACTGTGTGGGAAACAACTGCTTTTTGAAGACAAAATCAGCATAAATGAAGAAACAATATAATGGAGAAATAGGATGAAGTGCCTGTAGCAGTGGGGTGTAAGGTTAGGAAAAGCATTGACACTGAAGTGAGGACAAAAAATCAACATGGATATTAAACTACTTTAATTATACTACTTGTTATTACTTTGCTTCTGTTAAGGCAGTGTCAAGTTCTGTGTTATAGAGGTGAAGGAGATAGGGAAACACAATGAATTCTTCTGTCATTAAATTCCTTAGGAAATCTTTACCAAGCTCCAACTAAATGTGACTTAACACTCCTGCTTGCAGCAGTAAGCACCCTTCAGTGGTCCTGCAACTGCATTTAAGTTTAAGAGAAATAATTACCCACTCTACAGTTGTCCCAGACATGGTTTAATGAGAGCTAACAAAACTGGTCCTTTTTAAAGTACTATTTTGTATTTATTTATACTTACTAACTGTAGCCTAAGAAATGCATAAACTACCAAGAGCTGTAATTACAACCATCCTGTTGTCATACAGCAGCTGGCACAGCACAAACACTTACTGGATCCTGCCACAACAGTTAGTGAGTGCCAAGGAAAGCAGGAGCCCTGTTACCATCAGCAAACAGTCAGCTTCTGCAGCCAGGGTTGCCCTTCAGCAGATGCAGGAGAAAGACAGCAAACTAACAGAGGATGGGGCACAACATGATCCCTTTTCTGCTCTTCAAAGGAACATTTTCATCCAAACAGGGAGTGCAGCCTACATAAAGGTAATTGTTACTTTTCTCTTGAGAGCATCTGGGCACCTCACAAACATTTCCTAAAAAAATAGTATCACTCCCTCCCTCTTAATTCTTGCAGCATAGCTAAGGGATGTGAATAAACAATCACATCCTCAAAGTATTTTCAAAAGGAACATGGCAAGATCCACAATGCTCCATCAGAGACAATGTTAAACACAACAGGCTAATTTTAGGGACGAGTCCTCTCTCTGACAAGCTGTTCACACATCTAAGGGCAGAATTCATCTGCTAGAAGGCAGCTGTTTGTGTTTTATAAGCTAAAGTTTCTCTTACCTATGGAATAACTCCAATATTTCACAGGGAATCATCATCCATCTAACTGAAGTACCCTCTAACAGACCATCAGCCTCATATCCCCTTTGAAATAGCACAGCTGAGCACTTGCTGGGCCACGATTTATTTTTTACCTTCTAAGACATCTTGGTAACTCTATAGCTCAATAGTGACAGTCGAATTTCACACTGCGATAGCCCCCCATCGATTTTTCATTCCCAGGAAGCAACTCTACAAATTAAAGTTAACAGCATTTCTGAAACTACAAAAAGAAAAAAAGAAAAGGGGCAGGCAAAGAGACATAAATTGCAAGATGCCTAAACCACACCCCCAATGTAGAAATAAAATTCCATCCTGGGTTTTTCACCAGTTATGGGATAGGGATGCAGAACCTACTGCCCCTGAAGCCAGCAGATCCCTTGGGTTTGCAGATCCTTCAGCTTTAAAACATCACAAGTTCAACAGAAATAAGAGTCCCTTCCTATATGAAGATGTCAAAATCTATAGAAAATTGCCTCGAGGCACGAAATTAGACCAAACCTCTGGACAACACTGCACTAAACAGAGACATCACCTACCCCCAGTTCTGGGCTTCTACAGTCACAGCCTGCCTCACTGAGCTTTGTTAATCACTGGCCAGTGAAAAACAGGACACTGATACAATTTCAGTTTGCACAGTGGTTATAATGTTTAAGACCATTACTGGCACATGCAACTTCTCTCCAACAGTTCAAAGAGGGAGCAGGATAATGTAATACAGCCAAGCACTCTGCTTTATGAAGTGAGGCTTTGGCATTACTTCTTCCTCTGGGATGTGACAGTGGAGAGCAATGAAGCATCTTTCTCCATACCCTTTCAACACTGGACACCAGTATACAGTACAAACACAGTATTACATACTACTCAATTACTGAAAAGGAGTAAAAACTAATAAAGATAAAAATCTGGACACAAGCAGCACAGCCCAGCAGTTCTTTCTCAGCCTTTGACAATCCCACATTTCAGTTCAGTGTCCTGAATCCTCTCCTAAATTCACATGTGCTGTTCTAGTACTGAACCCACCAGCAGCATCATGCTCTTGGCTCAGCAGAGCACAAAGTGTTAGTTCATTTATGACTCAAGTTAATTTTTAAATTCTGTCTTTACTATGTGATGTTCTCATTTCCCATCAAAGCCTATTAATGGTGTGACACTGTGGAGAAGGGCTGGGTAGTGCTTATCCTATGGTGTGAATTCTCAACAGCTTCTGTTTTCCTCCAACATACCAGCTTCAGCTGGTATGAAAGGGCTCCTTCCCTTTCAGGCCTCTGCTAATCCTCTGGCTTCACACTCTGCTTCTGCCTGGACAGGTCTGCCTGGGAGCAGAGCCTCCCCAACAGACACCGCTACTGACTGCTCTCACACGCCTGTCTCTTTGCACAGGGACCCCCAGTCCAAACTCTGTTTAATTTTAACCAATGCTCCTCCTTGTGCTGCTGCGTTAGAGCCCCTCCAGAGCCAAAATTTCAAAACAGCTGGACTGGTAAGTGGCGAAGTGGGGGGGAAGGGGAAGAAAGAAGAGACAGGAAAAATAAAACAAATACAATTGTTTTTTGTCTCTAAAACCCTCTTTTTAACCCAACAAGCACCTCATCCAATGAAGCATGATAAGCATGAAGTGTTATATAAAGAAGATAATTATAAAGGGATTTAATGCTTGGCAGGCTTGTATTACAAGGTTCAGAGCAGAGGTAGCATACTCACTTAAACAGCCTTGTGTCCGGGTTTGCTATTATGCGGGCAGTGTGGCTGGGGCCAAGTGGAATCAGAAACAAGATTTGTTTTAAAAAAAAAAAAAAAAAAAAAAAAAAAAAAAAAAAAAAAAAAAAGCACACAGCCCCCTTCCCAGCGAGGATGGCAGTTTCAGTCCCACCTCCTTCCACTTCTGTCCCATCCCTGATTAATGATGTTGTCTGCCTGATTTATGACCCACCCCAACAGATTAGAGTTTCCCTCTTCAACCTCCCCCCCTTTCACCCCTCCCAGAAGGCACAGCCACACTCCGTTGGAAATATTAGAGAATTATTAAATAAACATTCATACGTCATGTCTCTTCCCATACTGAGCTCATCGTAGTCAATGCTCAGCGGCCGGGCCCTGTTTGCTTTGGGGCTGACACCAAACAGCTGGAGTGATTCATGGAGAGGCTGGCTACAATGCTCTGTGCCATACATCATGCTCGCAGCGCTCCCTGCCCCGGCGGAGATAAACTGATCAACCACAACGGGCTGGAATGAATTTATGACAACACAAAATTGAGGAAAACAAATGGGAGGTGACCCAGTGGGCCACTAACCCAGACTCTCTCGCTGGCCTGCAATCTAGTCTTGTAGCAGAAAGCAAAATTGAACATTGGCACTCTGAATGAAGATGCTGGCTTTTAACCCCGGGGAACCTCGGTTTCAAAATGGCACCAGACCCTCACAAGGCAGGGAGAAAGACTTTTTGTGGGAAAGGTGCTTTTTGCAGCTCTCCGTGAACAGCACTTCTGCTGAGAGTCCAACATCAGCAGAGACCATCAGGGAGGGTGCCTGTGCAGTGAGGGACCAGCTGCTCTCTGAGCAAAGCTGCATCTCAAGCTGAAGTAAAGGAGCATTGCACCACCTGAGCTTTGCCTTGGCAATGGCTGGGGTGCTCAGCAGACAGGCAGGGCTCAGACAGTGTGATGCTCCTTCATGGCTCCCCAAGAGCCTTCAGCACCCCAGTGTCTCATCCAGACACCTCACATTACAAGATTAAAAAAGCTAAGCACTAAGACATCTCACAGGATTAGGAAGGAGGCCTGGGACCAGCACCATGTCTCCCACTACCCCTGGCTGCCACCTCAAGTTCAACACTATGCAAAATGAGTTGTCCAAGCTTGTCCAAGCTACTGATGATCTGGCACAGCACAAGGAGCAGAGCAAAAAACATAGACTTACCCCAAACCCCATCTAGCTGTTCTACATGCAAGAGACTCCCACAAAACCACGTTTTTACATTAATTTAAACCTGCTCAAGTGAAGAAATTCAGCTGCGTGCCAAAAGGAGAACTGCTCAGTGTACTGTATGAATGGATTAAAAACCAAACAACACTATACTACTCTCTTTGACTGGACTTATTTTTGGAAGAGGGGAGGAAGGAGTATTATTCTTCTGAGAGAAGGATCAATAGGCAGATCACTGCTAACTCTATTAGGCCCTGCTCTAAACAGAGAGCACAGCTGACACAGGTGCTAAGCCATGTGCTTCTGGACAATTTAAAAAATGCTAATCAGATGCTACACAAGGTTTAACATGCCAATCAATTATGTTCAGATTTAAAGGCAAAAACTGAAGTTACAAACAATGAAGTAAAGTGATGCTGCCAAAAACTTCCTGTAAGCACCACCCAAAACAAGAAAAATGAAACCAATTTAGCTCCAGATTAAGAAACAGGAACTAGAGATGAATCAATTTAGCCTGTTGGGCTAGGTCACCATATATCATGGCTCAGCAGTGGAGTGGGAAGCAGCCAGACAGTGAGAAACCCTTCCCCCTCCTTTTCTGTAGGCTTCTAGCTCTGATCCCTGTTATCAATTAATTTAACAGAACCCCTCTACACAGACAAGCACACAGAGCATTCAGACTCCTTAAATGGCAGGACAGAAACTATTTATCACACATGAATCTCAAAGGAAAGCAGAGAGAGAGAGAAAAAAAAAGGCAGCTAGGAATTCTCCACCTGAAACACTGTCTTGTTTTCTGAACCTCGGTGAAATAAACTACCTTAAACAAAAAGGTCCCTCTGCTACTTTCAAAAATTAAAATAATTGAAAGACTGAAGAAGACATTTAAAGAATTTCCTGTAATTTCTTTTGGGTTTTACTGACTTTTAGCAGAACTGAAGCTTTAGTAGGCAAGGTTACTGCAGAGCAAGGTGTGTGTGCATAGACACACACATGCTTGCTCTCTGCACGTCACAGCAGCGTTAGAGTGAGAGTTGTTTGGAAAGGATTCTGGGACCCTTCAAAAGGTGCTAGCTAAAGCCTCTTTGATCAGATTATTAAAGCTATGTCAATTTTATCACTTGAGCTCAAGTGTTCTGGAAAATGTCAAATCCTTTCAGCTCCTACAGTTTAAAGATTTTCAATAGGAGTGGATCTGGGAGGATGGAGGGCTGCTGCACTGACAGGCAGGAGGCCCAAAGGGAAGGCAAGCAGCAGCTGAGACAGTGGCTGACAGATTAGGGCAGAAGAGATGAGTCCTTGCCACCAAGACAGCATGCTATGGTTGGCTCACTCTAAGGACAAGGCTGGTTCTGCATTGACCTGCAGACTCCCAGACTCAGTGGTCCTTGGTCAAAGTCTGCTGACTGAGAAGCACTGAATGACAGACAGCCAACATTTGGGACACACTGACAAAAAGGGCTTGTAGAAAGGAAAGTGCCAACACAGCAAAGCAGTGTTAAAATTCCCTCTACAGCAGGGAGTTTCCCCAGTTAACTCTTGATTGTGAACATATACTCTGCCAGGCTGCCTGAACTGTCAGAGACCCAAAAATGTGCCAGGGATGCAATCTCTCATGTCAGGACCAGGGGCAGAAGGAGAATGAACTACATTAGAAAAATGAAAACTTTCTGTAAAGTCAGCTTAATGCTACACCACTACATTTTGCCCCATGCCAAACTATCCATTGATGTCACCACAAAATATTTAAAACCCACATTACATCATTGCTTCCATCTCATTCAAGTTGTTTGGTCTCTCACTTGATCTTGGAGCAATGTTTTCTATTAAGCAATAATCAACTCCAAACACTGTCCCATCCCAGCTAATGCAGTCCATGGCAGCAGAGTTTTAGGCTTGGACCATCAAATCTGCCCAAGCAGTAAGTTACTCCAGCAGCATGTAGAATAAGGTTCAGAACAGAGGTTGTTACTCAAATGAACAGTGCAGATAAACCCATTTATTTCTATTTCAGACTAGACAGCAGCACATTCAGTGAGCAGAAAGGGACAAGAAAGGAGATGCCCACCAGTCCCTCCACTACTGTATATTCAAACACCGGGACTGAAACTTCTGAACCACTGAAAGGGCTACAGGTAAAAAACTCAGAAACTGAGACATTATTTCTGTTAGGAACCATGCAAAGGCTCAATATAGATCTTAAGGAAAAAGAAATCCCCTCTATGAAACTTCTTCCAAGTACCAAGTAACAGTGCTGCTAGGGAGAGATTCTCTTTTGTAGAGAGATGAAAGATGGAAGATAGAAAAAGCCAGCATGGATATATCTATTTACATAATTTAAAATACGGCAATTTGCAGTGGAGAAGCCCTTCAGAAGCTGTGCCCAATTCCATGTCACTGGGTACCTGCCCTCATAGATACCTGGTAGAGATACCTCCCCATAAGCCCTCTGTTAACACAGCAATAGTGAGTGCTCCAAGTTCAGGTTTTGTATTGCATCATAGCATCCCTTCTCAGTGGTAACAGCTTCAAATATGCCTACCTTCAGACTACCACTGCTGCTGGGAGCACAAGATGGGACACTATGGTTCTCTAAAACAAGAAAAAGGGAAGCTACCCACTTCACACTCACTTTTCAATGTCACTGTTCTTACAGGTCTTCTGCATGGTCTCCTGTTTACTGCTTTCACCATTACTCGTTGAAGGCATTTCTGTGGAGGGAAGAACAGAAAAATTAGTAATAAAACATTAAATCATTGCAGTGAAATAATTTGACATTTTCAGAGGACCCCAATGAGTCACTTTCATGCCAACTCTTGGTAAGAGATAGAGAAGTGACTGATGCTAAGTGTCCCTGTCTGGCGGGGGGCAGGGGGTGTGGGATCTCTGGACAATGTATTTCTATGATTCAGGGCTCAAAATACAACCCTTGCTCTGTCCCCACTTCGTAGTGATTTGACCCCCACTGATATACCTATTGTTTAAGCCAGGATTTAATTCAGAAGGGTTGATGCAGATGCCACATGAAAGTGCTCTTCTAGAAAGGTGGATTCAAAGCAAATCCACCCAGCCCAGACCCTGCTCTTAGCCTCTCCCATTTGCTGAGACCTCACAGACATAAGCAGAAAAATATATGCCAGGAAACTAGAATGACAGAACAGTCTGCTCATCATGGCTGTTCCCAGCACAGGAGAGAGCATGAAACACCAGGTGGAGATGAGAAGATGAACCAGCCCCAGGGCTGTAGGTTTATCTCTGTGGATTCAGGTAAAAGGTATGAAGAAAACAGCTCATAGCAAATATCATCAGGGCTGCCTCCTCATCACCTCCATGGCTGTAGCTACTGAAGCTGATAATACCTATAAGCAAGCACTCCTACATCTCAGAAAGTAAATGTGATTGCCTATCCCACAAAAGGAAATGCCTGCGATAGATATCCTATGTTCTCCATTTAACCATCATGCCCTTGGCAAAACTGGTTCTGCTCCCTTCCCCCACTCCCACTGGCAAGTAGTTATATCTTGTAGGTGCTTTCAAGGCTGGGAATCAAATGCCCAAAGCATGACAGGAACAGAACAGGGAACAAAATCATTGGGACATGTCTCTTCAGGTCGCTGAGCTTCAGTTTCCTTCCTAAGGGAGCTGGAGCAGCACTGCCCAGCTCTGGAAATGGATTTGGCATCTACATCTGGAAAGCGCCAGGTTTTATTATTCTCATATTTCCACTAGGTTGCTGCTTACATTTACAGTGCTGCTGGCAGTGAATAAAAACCCTCAGCAGTCGAATGGGTTTAACACTTCCCCCTTCCTTCTCAATCTGATGAGCTTTCCAGTATGCAAAGGTATTCACATTAACTCATTTGCTCTGTAGTCTCAACTACAGGTCATGAAATAGGACAGATCCTAGAGCTTCCACTCCAAAGGTGAAGGCTTCAGAGCAATAGGCTTTTCTTGCCATATAAAGGCCAACAAAGACAAGATCTACCAAAATATACAAGTCTTTAGCACAGCCTCTCAAAGAAGGAAAGATAAAGTAGTTGGAAAAAACCCAATAATAAATGCACCTGTGTAGTTTAAACACCCATCAGGTGAACACCACCATCACATTGTCAGGCTCTGCTGGCTCCCTCTGTAATACAGCAGTTTGCCTTTCAGTGACATGATATCAAGTCAATCCAAACCCTATCTCTCATCGCCATACCACTTAAAGTGGCATTTTTGGGGAACTTCCCTAGCTGCCATTATTGACAATTAATTGTGCGGTAAAGTTCCAAAAAGATAGTGTGGTTTTATGTATCTGATGACATTCTGCAAGAGTATTATAACTACCTCTCCTAAGTACTAGCAAGCAGAAGACATGCATTATCTATCTGCCCTCCTGCATTATATAAATTAACCATTTACAATTTCAACACTCACCGTCACTGGCCCATTTAGAAAACTCCGGTGTTATTCGAGTACTTGGTGTGCCACCACTAAAAGAGAAAAGGACAATATGCTAAAGGTTGAATACAAAAAATTTTTCTGCTTAGGAAAAACTATCCCTTTCACCAACCACTCCTCTCTTAATACTTCTATCCATCAGTACAAGTTTCAAAATATGAGCAGATGGCCAGCCAAAAAACATGCTCATGTTTCATGGCATCAATGACACTACTACATTTCTACAGAAACTCAACAGAATTTCAAAGTGCTTTTAAAAGCAAAATCACCTCTTGTGTTGTAGAGATGGGCAAACAAGTCCAGGAAATGTCCATGGAAGGACCTTGTCCAAACAGCAAAACAATGGGTTAAGTGCAAACCTCACAAAGGGACTGGATCTCTTGGCCTCAGGCCCTCAATTCTCTCACCAAGCAGTAGGTGTCTGTAGCCACTGATAACCAAGTATCCTCCTGGTACAATACCAGAGTCCTAGCTGTGAAAGAGCTTCAGCATCTTTGAAGCCCTGCTTTTGGACTAGCATGGTTAGCAAAGTATTGACTGGACCAATGGTTTGGATCCAGTGTGGCAAATGCCACTTTTCTATGGAGTGAAACCTAATTTTGAACTAGTGTTTGCGACAGGCTAAGCAGTAAGAAAATTTCATTTCACTGCTCTATCAATCACTTCAACCTTGACCCCAAAGGATCACTCACTGAAAGAGATAGAGGGGTAATTTAAGTCCTGTTTTATGCAGGGCAGGGGGCTTAGAAAGCAATCCTAGCTCCCTGTCATTTTATCTGCCTGCAATGCTTCCCTGAGTGCCCTGAATGCTGGCTACCTACACTCTCCACATACATATGTGGGCAGAGCACACATCCTGCCCCAACCCAGAGCTGAATACAGAAGAATCAGTATCCATGCCCCCACAACATGTAATTGGATGCAATGAAGTCACACATGGGATGCCAGACTCCTACTGTGCCAACCAAGATTCCAACGGCATCACACTGTACTGCTAAGAGGCCACATTTTATCACGAAGCAAGATGATTCATAAGGCCTTAGACCAGCACAGTTTCCTCATTTCCAGAATTTATCCTCTGTCCAGCACTGCTCAGGGCAAAGGTGGCACTGGCAGGGCAGTGGGGTGGCTCAGAGAGGGTGAGTAGAGTACAGTAAAGCCTGTAGGGAGGCTTTACTGAGGCTACACAGGTACAAACACAGACCCACCTGTGGGACTATGCTTCTTTCTAAGTTTCTTGTTATAACCCTTGTACTCAAGTGAACAGGGTATTTTCCACAAATGGAGACTCCCCAAAAGTAATGGACACAATAATTTAGAAAGGCATGATACTTACTTTAGAACAGCACCTCGGAGCGCTTCCCTTTCTTTGGCTTCACCTGGCTCTTCTCCAGTGCAAGGGATAATGTCTGCCTCTGTGTACCTAAGCACAAAGGGTTAAGGAACATACAGCCCTGCTGCAGACAGTGGAAAGGCTTTTGAGATGGTTGGGATACTGTCTGGGATACAAACCAAATTCTGGTAACACCTTCAAAAAATAGAGGGGGTGGTATCCATGAAGGGGCCTGCTTTTAAATTCTGGATTAAAGTTTTGTTTTAGATGGAGAGAAACAGAAATCTTTTGATAGTAACAGGATTCCACAGCTTCCTGGAAAGGGAAAACCAGTTTCTGAACCCGTGTAAACCTAACCTGCACAATTTCACAAATTCTGTTTGAAGTACAGAGTTCTTTTACCAGTGGAGGGTTAAAGCTTCAATTCTAAAGGCTGGTACAGATTTCAAAAAAACCTAATTCTATAACTGTACATTGCCCCTCATCACAGCTAAGGCAATGTCTGTCTAATGCCATTGCAGGAATTCTTCCTTGATGCCTATTACAACTGCTGTGCAGCAGAAGTCTGCTCACAGCTCTCCCAGGGCTGTGCCCAAAGAGCCTGCTCCCAGATGGAGAAGTTCCCAAAAATTGCCTTTAATGATAGTTCTGCCCATGAATTATCTAATGAAAGGGGAAAAAAAAAATCAAACCCCACAGAAGGAAGGTGAATAGTGCTTACTGCACAAACCCCTTGAAAACAAAAGGGTGTCTTGTGGAAAATAAAACTCAATTCCTCCCTGTGAAGCAGGAAAAGCTATCCATATAGAACAAACTGGACAGAGGCAACAGATTGTTTACGAAACAGAATAGAGAAACTGTGACTGATCCCTTGCAATGTCTCCTATAGACTTCAACCAGGTCCGAAGTAGTGCTGTATCAACAGTAGGATCTCCAAGGGAATAATGGGGAACCTCCTAGCTCAAATAACATGGTAATTGGAGAAGTTTGTGTCACTTCCAGCTGGACAAAGATTATGCACCATTTCCTAGGGCAGATGCACCTCTGGGTCCCCTCTCAGTAAGAGCCTTTCAAAAACGATACTGTGGTTTCCCGTATTCGAGTGTGTCGTCTCCATCCACATCCAGGTCAGCGTCGCTGTCGGGATTCTCCTTCCCACTGCACATGATAAACCCAGAGCCTGAAAGAAAATAAACATATGGATGAGCATTTGAATTGGAAAAGAAGATCTCCGAAGAAAGTTGCTACAGCACCAGTTTGCAGGCTGTCCTTTACTTTAAACAACCTCATAAAAGGTGCCCTCTCCAAAGACAGTACAAGAACACTCACAGAAATGCTCTAACTTCTTAGATTTTATGCTCTAAGTGCCCCCAACATTGAAAATGGAATATTCTCGACTTCTAGCTCTCCACATGAATTATTTTAGAATTGAAGTCAATGTAAGGGTCTCTCTCAAAGGCAGAAAAAGCAATGAAGCTGAATAGGGGGGACTTATTTTTCACAGAAGTAGTTAATGCAAAATTCACACTACTAGCAGGTAAGAGAAGATCACAAGGATGTTCTGAATTACTTCTTAATTCAGATGCAGACGGCAGGCAGAGGCTAAAATACAATTAGAAACAGCTTTTCAACTTTAAAATACATTTAGTCATGGCTTAGATTTTTAAAATTTAAAACAATGAAGAACAGTAAACCTGCTTCTACAAAAGCGGGGAAAAATCAGACTTCTGTCATGAACAGCTCCTTATAAGCACTTACAAGATCAAATTGCAATGCAACTCATCAAGAATTCTGCTCTTCTAGCACAGGGAGGTCAGGCATGCATCCAGCCCCAATTCCAGCAGGAAGTCACCACTTAAGAGTTCCACCTGAGGCTGACAGTGCAACAATTCCCACTTTGTAACAATTTCTACATTTACTTTGGTCCCAAGTGTTTTGTAAACTGTAACCAGGCTTCTTTTAGCTGAATCTGCACAAACACCTACAAAGATGAATCTTCACATGGTATTTTCTGTCTAGGGTTTATTAATAGAAGGGAAACTACAGAAGGCGTATTTACCCTTTATGAGAGCGAACACTGAATACACTCCATCCTGTAAGACTGGATATTGAGCAAAAACCTCCTGAACTCTAGGGTGTTGGCTGCAAGGTCCCCATTTGTGTCCAATTTTGCAGCAGATCTAAGCTGTTTGGGTACATCAACTGTGCAGATAGAAACGTACTCACTGCAGCTGCCTCCAGTATGTTCCTTCACTTAACACCCCTGTCCAGACAGCAGAGCTGGACACCTGGCTCAGAGCTGGAGCCTGAAGGACCTGGCACATCCAGAGGGCTGGTGACCTAAGTGTGGTAGACCAGGAAACACATCCCAACTGCAAAGATTTAAAGAGTAAGGTAGATATTGCCTTGGCCTTGCACCAATGCCCCAAAAAGGCTACGTTCCTGTACTGCCATTATGGCTCTATAATAATTTTAGCCTGTATTGTGCATTTAGAAGCACTGAATATTATATGCATGTCTGAAGAATGAGGATATTCCAAAGCTTTAGGAGAGCCTTTTCAGGCCTTCAGATGTCTGAGTCTGTTCATCCCACTGCGTTCTCATCAGCACACTTAACATGAGCCCAGAAGAGTGACCCATCTTTCTAACGGTCTGCATCTGTGCAGACAGCAAGGCAAAGCAAAGGTCTTATTTCCAAGGATACCATGCAGACATAGTTCTTTACTGTTGCCCTCTAGGAACGGATGCTCTCACTGATTCATTAAACCCCCAATAAAATTTGTTTATATGGATTTGATATTTCTCTTCCCTGAATATCAAGAAGGTCCTTAACGAGTGACACCTGTAGCATGACAATGATTTTAAGACTAACCTTTCCCTAGAAGCATAAACTACCTTTTACTTCAAAGTAATTCCCAGCCTTAATTTTTAGCAGAGGTAACACAATTAGCACCAACAATGCAGCACCCATGTCTGTGCCAAGTACTGTGGGAGCCCCATGGTGTCACTGGGGCAGCCCTTTTCCAGCAGACCCCTTTCAGAGTGTTTCACATACTGGCTGTACACTACCAGCCAACACGTGTCACAAGCTGCCTCCTCTTGCTGCAAATGGCTCATCTAGTAAATCTTGACTCACTCAGCTCATCACAATGTTTGGGAGAAGATTTAGAGGGGTAAGAGAGACCTGTCAAAGAAGCTGGATAGTCTTTCAAAGCTGCTTTAAAAGTCAAGAGTGGGCGATGGGGTGGTAATTTATAGGCATGGCATTTAACCTGCAGTAACACCATCCCCTGCACCTGGCATTACTTTAGCCCATCACTTCTCAAAGGCCATAAACTTTGGACACACAGGTCTTCATTTTTCTTGTAGCTGTGGGAGACACAAATCATGCAAAGCTGGAGCTGTGACTTGGCCAGTCCCAGGGGGTGATCTGAACATTAGCCAGACAATGAATACTCAGAGCAAGTGCCTTGGTTGGGGGGAAGGTGGCCAAATGAGTGAATGTAACTAGGACCATCCTCCTTGTACTGTCTCTGCAAGGATGCCAAGCACACCGCAGACATGCACCTTTCCATCAATTTTGTTTCCAAGTGACTCAAGCCAAATGGTGGTTTATGGCTAGAGCTTAAGATGAGAAAATCTGCTTACTACAATACAGTTTACAAATATTAAGGCACCTTGTCTTCAGAATCCTTGTGTCCTTGCTCTCAAGACCTTTGTATTTAAGAAAATCCCTTTTAAGTCTGGAAGGAAAATATTCCAGAGCTTTGCCTGAATCTAGCTCTATTGCCTAGGTGCACAGCAAGCAGACTATTATACTTCCTAAACAGGGAGTGTACAAGGGGAGAGTTTGGATAGTATGTGTTTTGATGGCAAATATACACTGGGATGATCTAAGAGAGCCTTTCAGTCAGAGAGTGCACTGCAGAGAAGTTCGTAGGTTAAAATGAGGGACAGGGGAAAGGTAAATTTTCTGATCAAACAAGAACTCCCAGACTGACACCTAAAGGAAGGTGCAATCATGTGATCCAACTCTTAGTTCTTCACTTAATATGGATTTTTTTTTTATGCTACCAAGTGCAGCCCATTGCAACATGATAAAACCCAATGATTTATAAACTGTATGCTAAACAAAGTCACCTCCATGAATCAAAAAAAAATTCTGAATATAAGCTGTGCTATCAGTTTTAGGACTTCAGAAGCTGTTTTAAATGAAAAGTTATGAAACATGTTTCTGATGCAAATCAAAAGATCCATAAATCCCAGTACTGCTCCTGCACACAACAAAATACTAAAAAATGGGATGTAAACCTTGGCCCAGCATCACCTGGGGAACAAATGGCTTGCAACCAGCATCCTATAATACCTTTTCGTTCTGCAGCAGGGATGGATTTTGAGGCCTGCTCCAGTGGGATCAGGTTTGGTGCCACAATTTCAACCTGACCCTCCTTGTCTAACTTCCTGGGGTTGCATCCATGCACAAAGCCAGTGAAAACACCCACGCAGCTGTTCAAATATTTGACGTCTGAACTGCTTGACATTATTCATTCATCTCAGGCTCATTCAAACCAGATTTCTGGACAAGCGCTGTTATAAATGGATTAAGAAGACCACTAAATGCAAGGAAGGCCCAAAAGGATCACACCTGCTTCTCACTAACTCAGCCCAAATGTAAAGAGGGCTCACAACTTCCACCTCCTGTTGGTAGTGTACACTGCCATCCAGGAGAAAGGAAAATGTGAAATGGAGTGCAGAGGACAAGAGCCTCCAGAACACCCCTACCAACTCCACTTGGGTGATTTGCAATTCAGCAGTGTGCACTGAGAACAAGGAAGGGCTCCTCCAGCAAGGCTCTGCTTCTGAAGGTCACACAATAATTCACAGCCATCAGCAACACTGCCTGGAGTAGAGACCTCTAAATCCAGAGGTCAATGCTAGGACCAGAACTTTATTCCCACGTGTTAACAAAGTGAAATCCCACAACTGAATGTTAACTTGCGAGTTTGACCTACAAATTCATAAGAGACGTGATCTGTTATTCACAGAAGCAGCTCTGACTCTTAGGAGTCACCCACGGCCTGAGGAATGTAATTCCACATGTGAATTTGAAAATACTGCTTTTAGATAAAAAAAAGAACAAACCCAGTGCAGACTCTCCTATATCTTTCTTGTCCCTTGTTGAGAATTTTTTTCTCTTGCTGTGCATTTGGTGGAGGCAACCCCTTGTCATATGCTGCCAGCCCCAATACAATTAGCCTCCTGACGCTAAAGCAGCACAGTTCTCTGACAGTCTTAATCCCAGCTGCCTCCTTAAGGACCAGACAAACAGGAGTGAACAGGCAGGTCAGACGCTGGGGCCATTAAGCAGAGAAAAAACAAAGTTACAGCTCTGTCTCCAATCCCCATTGCTCTTGTAGCCAGGTGCTCTGACAAGCAATTCCAGCACTGGTATTGAGTGGCACCTCTATAAACCCTGTGACAGTTTGGGAGACAAACTCGCCCATCAATCAGAATGTACCTATCAACATCACTTACCTAGCACTGTGTACACAGCTTTCTTTGCTTGGGCTGGTCTCAGAGCAGTCTGCCTGAGCCCCAATTCTTGTTACTTTCTGAAAAATTTAGGTACTCTACACAAGCAACTGTGTTTCTGAAATACTGACTTAGAGGTCAGAAAAATGGGAAAAATTTGCATGCCTTGTAACTGCTGCCAGCTTCAAGCAATGGCAAGCTACAGGAATCAGCTGAACTTGAAGGTAAAATCACTTTCCATTCTTTCCATGTACCTATTAATAATGTCTGTAGATAAATCTCACCAGAAATCCTTTCCTTCCCCTTCTTAGGGGAAGCAAATAAAATAAAAGCACTTTTATTTCTGTTAAGTCGTCCCCTATGTCTAAGCATCCTCTCTGACCTCTGCACTGCTTCTCAAATCTCACTTCCTTTATGCAGTCCTCCTGATGAGTGGTCACCTGATCAACTCTCCAGTGAATGGTGGCCCAGGTTAAGATCAAGAGTTATTAACATGATATATAAGCAGATTCACAGAACAGATAAAAGGACTTCACATTCAAGTACCTCCTTTTCTCCATCACACACAGTAGCAGATGGTCCAAGTGACAACATATGCTGCTTCAGGTGCTGACAGCACTGCTCCTGCACAGTCATGAGCTCACATGGAGACTGGCAGTCTTAGGGGCAGAATGGTAACACAACCAAAACCACTGCAGACCCAAACAACTCCAGCCTAATTTCACGAGCACAAGTAGGAAAACACAGACCTACTGTGCTCCACCTCTGCTCCTCAACTCCTGTCTAAGCAGATCAGTTTTGGTGACCAACTGTTCTGTATACATTTAATCATATGTTTATATTTCATTATCACTCCAAAGAAAGCCAAGGAAGAAAACTAAAATGTCAGTATTATTATTTGCACCACTGTAGTAAATGCAGCTACTAGATACTGCTCATGCATAGGATCAAACTCATCTGGATGACTAACATTTCTCCAGTTTGGCCCTCAAGGAATGGGAGTGTGGGTGTGTGTGCGTGTGTGAAAAATCTATACTGGAAATATTCTAGAAATCCCAAATTTTGTATAAATTCCACAAATGGGTCTAAATTCAAATCCATCTGAGAAGCATAGAGTTCTACTGGGGCCCATTTTGGCTGGGAAGAGGCATTCACTGTGTTTGCAGGTAGCATCCATGTGCTCAGGAAAGAAGAAAGGCCTTCCATAAATCTCAAGAACTGCAGCTTTTGCTAATTACACTCCTTGCAGTGACCCCCTTCTGTACAACCTCCCTTTCCAGCACGTTCACTCTGTTTTCTTACTGAAATGGCACTCATTGGCTTCTTGGAGAGTAAAAACAATGAAGACAATAAAAGTAGTTTATGCAGACTCACGGCCAGGCCTCACATACTTCCGACAATGGCTCTAAACTGGGTTTATTTCATCATCTGCTGAAGTATCCCAAACTAATATTAAGAGGACAAGGTGGAATGGATGCCATTTTGTTGTAAGAGACATCTGGGAAGACAGAGAAAACCACTAAAAATTCTTGAAAATGAGAGGAAAGCAAAGATAAGGCCATGTTGAACACAGGTCTCTCTATGGATCCATAATGCCTTCCTAGCCTTATTGTTCCCCACGTTTTCCTAGCACCAACAGGGATAGAATAGTTCTGGTGATGTTCCCAGCCTGCTGCAGAAGAAAAATTACATTTAGAAGCCAGGAAAAGCTGCTTACAAAACAAGAGTTTTATTTCTTTGGAGCCAGATCCATTTAAAGCTAAATGGTGATTTACCTGGAAAACTGACACCCAACTGTGTTGTTACAGCACACACCTGAAACAGCAGATGCATCCATCTGATGCTGTCTATTAGCTCCCACAGGGGCACAAATGGGCTGTCAGACACCTGACTGCTTACCAGTGTGGATGCTTACAGGGATTTTTGCTAACAGATCACAGAAACAGCTGCCTTTAAGTAAAGGGGCCATATAATTTTACGACCATTACCATAATTTTGCAGCAGCATGCTGAACAAAGGGCAGGCAAGCACTGCTGTACAGGGTAAGAGCCAGCTGCTACAAGGCTCAGGAAGAGGCTTCCCCACCCCTTGCAGCATTGTGAAGGTGTCTTTTATGCCTCCTGTAACCCATCAGGTACAGACTATGGCTGCAGAGGGGAATACAGACTCAGACCAGAGCAAAGGTCTGATCTGGTTTAACGATTTATGGCTGCCTCCTAGAGCCTCGTGCTGATGTACCACAGGAAGGTGAGAACAGCCCCATGTCTATCTCAAAGGCTGTTCTTCAAAACCTGGAGCTGAAGTACCAAAGCACCAGCAATAGCCATGGTCTTTGCAGCTACAGCTCGTTTTCCACAGTTAGGGAAAGGTGGATCTGAAAGGTTTTGTTCCCCCGGGGAGAGGGTGGAAACAAACAAAAAAGGAAGAGGGAGAATTAAAGTAATCTTGAATCACTAAGCAGATTCACATCACTGGATCAATAAGCACCACTGACAGGGATCACAGGAATGTCGCAACTTTGCCAATAATAAAGCAGCACAGCAGAGCTCGGAGGATGACTTTTCTAAGGCAGCCGAGCATGAAGCTGCAAGGCTGGTGAACAGCTGAATGTGACACCCTGGCTTACAGCAGCCTGCTGCCAGTGGCGGGGCTCAATGCAGTTTGCTTTAAATAATGATGAGCATAGAGATTGTATTCATGGGGGAAAGGCAACCAAGGACTGGAAAAACCAAGGGCTAAATTTCATAGGCCAAACACATGTGCTTTTCCTCCCAAACAAATTCTTTTCTAGGCTGGAAAGAAGAAAGAAAAATCAGTGCTAATTTAATCAATTGATCAGTCTATTGATTGCAAAACTGGAGCTGCTAGTTAACCATGTGCTGTAATGCCCTCAACTCTGAAACCACAAAACATACCATTGATTTCTTCACTTCCAGCTCCAAAACAAGAAATAAAACCGGGCTTTCATGGAAAAACAACTTCCTCGTCCAGGGAGAAGATGCAAGCAAAGAAGAGAGGCCAGGAAACAGGGACAGCCGCATCTTGTGAGGTTCAAACTGAAATTAGTTACAGATGCAGTCACAGTGTCTTGTGTAAACTCTATCGATTGGGTGGCTGACAGTCTTGGGAGCCTCCATAGTAGGACAATCAATCCGGCTGCAGTGTCACCTGCCACTTTGCTGAACAGTTGACAATGCAATTATCCAGTGTGGAGGCAGGGAGTTGGCGTGTGTCAAACGCAGTTAGCCACTTTCCGGGCACTACTCGATAATGCGTTTCACCGCCGCGTGTAGGAGACGACACGCGGAGACAGGAGCTGTTTAGAGCCATCGAGACCTGTGCTCCTTTTGCTCCCTTCTTCCTTTAGGAACATCTCACTGCCCCTGACTTAACAACTGTATCCTAAAATGCTATTAAAATCACATCAATCAACCATTGTGTGCTTAAAGCTCAAGTTTGACCCGAGTGTCCAAGAAGCAGGTTGCAGTTCTAGAAGAACTGCAGACCCTTGAGGGAAAAAATTAAAAATTCATCAGATTACCATGTTAAAGCCTGGGATTTTCAAGACCACATCTAACAGACCAGCAGAAAACTGGATTGCAGAGCAACTAATGTCTGAGATCTACAAAACCTGAAGTTTAAAGGAACTGTCGACTGAAACCCAGTCTACTTCAAAAAATGAGTAGTTTCAGGTACTCTACCTGCTCCTTTACTCCCCCTGCTAATTTTCATGGTGTTACAACTGCATTTTCTGTTTTCTTTTTCTCCCTTTCCTTCCTCTAGGAAGGGGTTGAGAGATGTCCCTTTTCATCCCCCAACTAGGATACGTAATACTGTAAAAGGGAAAGAATTCCACTTCTTCCTGCAGAAAAATATTTTCCTGGTTAAAGTGGCTGTCAGTGTTACATAAAGCAACCACCAAGGTTTACTTGACTGTGCTCCTTTCAGCTAATGCAATCTAGCAGACTGAGGACAAAAATTAGATTCTTGCATTTTTGTATGCATTCAAGTTAACACAAATGTACAATCAGCAGTGAGAAATTTTAATGGCTATCCTCACTAATTTCTTTTTTTCCAATAAAATGATTTTTACTTTTCTAAGTCCAATTGATTACTTTGTGTTCAAAAATGAACAAAATGGTGTTCCTTGAAGAATTATATGAACTTCAAACACACATGACCTTGGACATCAGTTACATGGCAGGTCATGCTGGCTTTTGTACATAAGGTAAGAAGTTTTTTTCTTAAATCACATACTATTCTAATCTGTTTTTCTGGCTCACTAGAGGCAACTTGTCATATTAATGTACAGGACAATACTTAAGAGATATTTATTATCTAGAGGATCCTTCAAATTCTATATGAAGACACAAACTACAGAGAAAGTCCATGTGATTACTGTATCTATCACTATGTAAACAGACTTTGTTAGCATTTTTAGGTTGACTATTATGGGCAAGTACTTGCTCTCAAAGGAGAGAGGTACAAACATTAAAAAGTGGTTGGGCTACTCCATCAGATCAGTCCAAATTATTGTGCTTCTGCAATGGAGGGATTACCAGGATTATCACTTTTACACAAGGGCTGAGGTAAGGGACACAAGTGCTCTGGGGCTCAGCAGCCCTCTGTAAGGAGCAAAAGGCACAGACTAAGCACTTGTGAAACATGGAATTTATACATCTTGCCCACTTGGAAGCTTACAGCAGGTAGAAGTGACCAGCAAAGGTAGCAACCCAAATATAGGAAGACTAAAATTCAAGGGCTGAGAGGCTGGGAAGGATGCTTAGATGTACAGACACATTCACCTTAGAGAGAGATGCTGACACTAGAAACGTGTCAGAGAAATTAACTGAACTGAGCTCTTGCTAATTGGGAGGAAGATTAAGAATTTCATTTCAGCAAAGATTCCTTTTACTCTTAACACAGACTGCTCTTGCATCCAAGCTGAAATTTGCTTTAGCTTGCCAGGGTAAAAGGAATGAATTCTGGCTCATCTACACAGCAGCAGCAATGATGATTCTAGTTACTACACCAGTCTTCCAAAAGGCCTAAATATGCCAGTGACATCTTCCATTTCCCATACAGTCTCTTAAGAGATGTCACACACTTACTGTCTGGTTCAAAAGCTTTTGCTGCATTTGAATAGATCTGTTTATACCCTCTTACCAGTATAACCTTAAATGCAACCTGAATCTCCTGACATGAAAAAAAAAGGAAGTCTCCTTGCCTCTTGAAGTTTTCCTGTACATCTCATTATATTTTATCTGAAAAAGAGGCCATAGCTGGCTACAGGTGAGATTCTAGAGCAAGACTTTAAAGGTTTGTCACCAGTTCTGCTACGATCTTTTTAACATTAGAGAAGATGCTTCTCTGTGCTTCAGTTTCCACATGCATGTCGAACACAGATTTTAAGTTTTGTTGTAGAGTTCTATTTTCATGAAATTGTACAGAGAAGCACAACTGAGTTTTCCCCTCTCTATTTGGAGCTTTCTGCCAGGCAGTTACCAGACCCAAGAAGTAACAAAAACCTGTCAAGTAATCACAAAAACCTGTTGTTGAGGTAGGAGAACTAAAAAGTATTTAGATTCTGAGGCCAGGACCTCACACATGAAAGAATGATTCTTATAATGCATGGATTTAGAAGGAGAACAAACTTGAGGAGCATACAGCTACTGGCCCAATGCTCTTTCTGGGACAACTAACCCACACTAGATGAAGGCTGGACAGCAACACTTGCTGCTTAAACTGAAGCATATCTTGATGCTGTGTCAATAGAAACCTGGCAGTGGGAGGACTTCAGCCATTTGCTAGAAACTTTAAAGCATTTTAATACAGTCCTACTTTCCAGGCAGCTGCCCTAATTGTTCATGACATAAGATCCAATGCAAATGGACACCCAAGGATAACTGTAGTTTGTTACAGCTTATAAAGGCTTTACCAAGTCCCTCTATTCATACACTTAGTTGTGCTGTTCTTTTCCCTTGGTAAGACATTAGCAAATAGAGCCAAGCCCTTTGCTAGCTTGGGAGAAGGGCAGCATGGAGAAATAAAAAGAAATACCAGAAAAATAAAGAGAAATTTCAGAGTTAAGTAATCCCTGAGTGTTTCTCCTTCTTCAAGAGCATCACAGTCTATCAGGCAGATCCTTGTCATTTTGATCTTAGAAAGTATCCTTCCCTGAAAATGCCCTGCTTGCCATTTTAACATTTTTCAAGTCTTTCTCTCTTCTGCGTTATTTTTGATGCAACTGATCTGCTGAAGCAAAAGAAACTGAGAAGAGCAGTGGTGACTAGCTTGCTACTACACCTAGAGGAAGGGAAGGCTTTTTGGTGGGGGAGCTGGAGGGGAGAAGAGGAGGACAGGGCAGGTGAAGAGAACTTAGCTACAATTCTTCATTTCTTTCATATCTAAAGAGGACAGCAATCTCTGTTCTATCAGACCGCATGGTTCGTGCTTTAAATGGTACTTGCTGCCAGCTTGCTTTCCCTGTCTCTCTCCCTTTGAAGCAGACTGGACAGCTTCCTCAAGCTGGCGTTATCACTCCCTCTAACCACTCTTGGCAGGCAATCTAATTCCCCCTGAAAAGGTCACCGCCATTTTAACTGCCTTTCAATCACATTAAGCACGCTGCCGCTCGTGCTCAGAGCACTGCGCCCGCAGCTCTCCTGACTGAGGTGCGATCGATAAACTGACATCCCGCCCAACACCCAGCTCCCCAGCCGCCCAGCCCTGCTCTCCTCCATCCCCTCTCCTGGGCAAGCTGCCTCCCCGAACGGACGGAAAGAGACCAAGTGACAAAATCCTCTCCTCAAATCTGAGGCAGCAGAAGGGAACGGCAAACCTGGCATTTACTAATCTTTGTCCCATCTGTTAAGAAACAGAAGGGTGCAAGCATCCCCCACCCCCCACCAGACCTACAGAGGCAGCAACTTCACAGGACAGTTTGCTTAGGCACCAGTCCAGACACCTTTGAAGCTGTGTTACAAAGAACAAGCCTCCCTCAAGCTTCCCTCAATGCAATCATTACCGTTATCTCTCCCCCCGAGCTGCTTTTTTTTTTGCAGTTAGGAGTTATGTGTTCCACCCATCGATCCCTGTGTAAGACACTGTTTTAAGTCCTCTTGCCTTTTGACTGTGCTAAGCCGTTTAAGAGATGACAGCAGCTTCTATCAGTGTGAAGCTGATGTGATTCTTTTCAGATAAAGCACTTTTTTTCCCCGCTTCCCCCCCTCCCTTCCCTTCTTTCAAGTAAGAAACATACACACAAAAAGAGACACTGAATCTTTCAAAGAAAAAAAAACCTTTTGAACTTCCCTCAGGAATTCTTTAAAGGGATAACCTTACAGTGTAAACACTAAGGGTAATGTGCATCCATTCTGGACTGGAATAGAAGAATCGCTACAAATATGTTGAGCATAAAAAAAACCCAACAAACCCCACATCAGAGACGAAGCCACTTGACGCTTTCACTTGCGAAGCCTTGTTGGCATCCTAAACACAGAAACTCATTAAAGGTGGCATGAAATAATCTCCTGCAACAAAGAGCTTCAGAGAGAAATGATTCAGAGACATAGGGAGAGATACTTACTGAATGTTCAGGTATTTCAAGAGAAATTTTAGTCTTGTGACACTGTAGTGAGGCAGGGGGATATCTGATTATTTTATCTGTACAGTCTTATGCTTTGAAGTACAAGCTTGATTTAAACGGAGTTTGGTATTTCATGCTGGTATTATTCTGCACCTACCCTCAAACCACAAACTCCCCTACAAACCCCTGCTTCAAGGACTTCTGCTGAAACGAACTGGTTCCAAGCCCTATATAATTGTCAATAATCTTATTTACACCTTACATCTTTCCAGTTTTGGAAAGCAAATTGAAGGATAGCAAATGAATCTAGGAGGACCGCTAGAAGTACTAAATACTTCCTGACTGAAATCCTTCACCTAACCCAAGAGCTTCAGAGACAACACATTGATCCCTGCACTTCTCAGGTCATATTCCTACTTGCTGCCACAGCCTGTTCTTTCCACCTGCTGCCTCAGGTATGCCAAGCTGTGGCAGCCAAGTAGGTGTGCTTTGGCTCTGCCGCACTAGACCTGACTGGGGGGGCTTGCAGCTGTAACACCAACAGAAAAGACAAATAATTTCCAGCTTCTAAGACAGTTCCTCAGGTCATAAGAGCAAGTTTTCCCTGCAAGTGCTCTGGAAGCAGGAAAGTATCATCCTAGGAACTTTACAAGTGAGAGTTTCAGCCTGTGGTTTCTTCTATGTTTTAGACAGTCTTCCAGAAAATCCAAACAGGGCTGTTTCTGCTTTTAGGAAGAAAAACCCTAAGGTCTCTCAACCTTACTCCAACTGAGACTCTGTCAGGATTTTCTATATAATTGGCAAAGAATTTTCCTCATGTGGAGAGTGATATGAACCTTGTCCCCTAACAAAAAATGTTAAAAAAAAGCACCAGGATCTATGTTAAGTTCAAGACACTGCTGTAATGCTGCCCAATGGACTTATGTACAACACATACTGGCCACAGTGTCCTGCTCTCCCTTCACCCAGCTGTGACATCTCCTCAAAGCAACACACCATTAAAACCAAAATTAATGAGACACATGGCCATCTATTTTCCCCTCTGGTTTTATGTATTTCCCCATGTCATCTCTTTAGACATTGGTGACATCCCTGTAGCCTGGTAAAGGCTGTCTGGCATTATAAAAGACATTTGATTTCCACATCACTGCTACTTCTCAGCAAAGGCAACAGAGCCAAATGCAAAGCCTCAGGTGACAGGGGTTAACGAGGGCCTTGCCAACTCCAGACAAAGCAGTTTTAAGCATTAGAAAGCATCTACAAAACGCTGTGCTGTGCTTTAGGGCTATAAATTAAGAATTCTGTCTGGCAAGAGCCAACACTGGCAGCAAAAGAAGAAAGACAGTCACCTTAAGGTTACCTGAGAGTGCACATAGCAGTCCTGAATGATGGAGACCCATGAATGCAGCAGTCAGAGACAATAGGAGAGCCACAAAAGAGAGCATGAAAAAGTGTAACCTAATTAAAAATAAATGCAATCAGACAGCTGTAGGAGATCACTCCAGCTTTGCTCTGGCTTTCCAAAATTTACAACTTTTTGCACTGAGTAGGTAGGTACCCTGTACATATTGTCTGATTATCCCAAGATACTAGGTAGAAAGTTGTTAGGAAAAAAATTCCCCTGCTTAGGGAAGAGGACACTTTTGTAGAGAAGCATGGCAGCTGTTGAATCTAGCTGCCAGCAGAGGTGTGCTCCAGGGAGGAAGGGCAGGTGGTAGAGACCTGCCAGTTGCTCAGGTATCAGGAGTCCCTTCTTCAGCTGTAGTTTTGCCACAAAATGCTGCACAGGGAGGATGTTTCTCACTACAAATAATACAGGGAGTTTCCTGTGCTTGTGAGCTGACCTAAAGATATCTTTCATCCAGCACCACCAAGGGAAGAAGTCTAACCCAAAAGCCTTGTCAGCAGGCTGATTATGGAGGGTTTTAGAACTGCATGTATTCAGCTTTCCTCCTGGACTTCCAATCTTTTCTTGGATGTCCATGTAATTCCTGAAGGTATAATGAAGGTCTCCAAAAGGAAAGAAGAGACAGATCCCATACTTCCTGATGGAAGCAACGCCCTCTCTAAGTATGAACAAGTATCTGTTCATATGCGTGTACCCACCTGGCACAGGTTACAGCACTAACTGATGCTAAAACCTAACTTCAGGTGGGGGAAAGCAGATGATTGACATAGTAACAAGTAACACATTTGAGAATTGCTTAAAATAATGAAGAAAATGCAACAAAAAAGCAAATACTTCATATTTACCCAGCCTAACTACATCAATTACACACAGACATCCCATGCTTCCCCAGTACAGATTGTAGTATCTCTGCTACATGAACACAGCCTAAGATCCCGCATGGTCTCATCAGGCCTCTATGTGGAATCATGCACAGACACAACTCCCCATGCAGTCACAAAAAACGTTAGGCTACTGACATAGCATGTAATAGCATGAGCTTCACTGGGGGTCCTTTGAAGCCCAAAGAAGCTGCTCCTTATCTGCTCTGTTAAAACCCAGCTACAATTTAATTTCAGAGGAAAGCAAGAGCAGACCACGAGTGCCTGTTTTTAGCTGAGCACATGGCTAGCTTTTAAGTCCAACTCCCTTATGCAGTAGCCTTTCCCCTTGAGATATTTTAAATTAAAATCCAAGCTGATATAGGAAGAGATCACATCCCATCCTCTTTATTGAACGAAGGGAGCCAGCATTCCTCCTCTCATTAAGCATGCGCTACGTGGATTGCTTGTGAGAAACTCTTGTGAGTGCCTGAGGTTCATGCCAATGAACAGTTTAGTAAATCCTCCTCTTTGAGGCCAAAGGGCTGAATGTAAGAAAGGGACCAGGTTTCTAGCTAAAATTACATTCACCAATAAAGCTCACAAGAGGTCAAATTTTGCCATAACTCACTCTCTCCTTGGTAACTGATTTCCCCGTCACTGGGGAAGGAGCAAAAGAAGGAGGAAAAATAAAATGTGTTTGTCTGAGAGCCCTAAGGGCTTGCAGTGCTGGAGGTGCAGAGCAGGTTCCTGGATTCTCATTTATCAACCTTAAAAGGGATGGAGTGATAAATGCACAACTGGCCCTTTAATATTTTATGCAGGTGCTAAAGCGACTTAGCTGTCACCTCCAATACATCACCAGAGGCTGATACACCAGCTTTCGTCACTCCAGGCTGGGAATTTTTGCAATTTCATTTCTATTTCCCTCTCTTCACATATTTCCATGTATTTCTTACTACGTGTGAGATATAAAATGTTATTTTCCCCATATGATCTACCCATTCCCTCTTCAGCCACATTCCTTGAGAAAAAAATAACCCCATGCTTTGTTCAAGATTTGCACAAATTTTGACTCTCAACATTCAAGAGGGACAAAAAAACTGAAATCACTTTACATTCTGGCAAAGGCTGATGATTCTGCCTTCTGTGGAAGTAAAACCCCCCTGTCCCTCCCTTTAAAGATAGGTAATGATCAACTTCCACAACAGAATGATTTACAAGTGCCCCCGAAACACTGGCGCACCTCGAAATCCTCCCTCCAGGAGAGTAGTGGCCCGTATCCTCTTCTGCCCGCACCACTCGTACTCTTCAAAGCGGTTGCCGTTCTCGTTCTCAATGTCCACAGAGTCATCCTCAGTCATGCAGGAACCTTCTCTCTGCATGGGGCAAAGCAGGGGCAGAGCGTTGGGATGCACAAAATGGCTCTTTGGGGTTCATAACTCATGGCGGGATGGGGAAGAAAAGCTAGACTGCTCCCAGGACAGCTAAGTATAGAACATACAGCAGCCTCTATTCCCATTCCTGTTCCTACTAACCGAAACTAGAGAAGTAAAAAGGTACTGGAAGAACTTGACAACCTAAGATTAAAACAAGTTGCAAGTTTCATAATTTTTACTAGAGAAAATATAAGGTCTGGTCCTTAAAACAATGCTGGTGTTCATTTCAACATGCATTCCCCTGCCTTGCATGCAAAATTCCTCTACCATCCAGGAACATGACACCACAGATTCCTTTGACCCCTAGCAGAAGTGCTCTCCTGTAACATAGTTTTGGGGCACACTGATCTAATATAGCTCTCTTTACACTATACACCTCTTGAGGCAACAAGTCCTCTATTGAAGGTTTTTCCTAAGAAACACAAACAAAAAGCCCAATGACAAAACTCTCTCCCTCCCCCGGGGCTTGTGTCTCCTTCCTTGCAGTCTTTGGGATGAACCGCATGAGAACAGTTCTACTTAAATGCATTTCCCTGGAGTAAGATGATCATGCAATCCCAGTCTGCTACAAAAGAACCCGACAAACAAAAATTCTAATATCGTCAAAGGCACAGATCAGAACGAACTGCTGTTCCTGAGCTACATAGGATGTCTAAAATCCTACCCAAGGTTCATAAACTTCAATAGCTCCACCTTTAAAATCTACAAATTAGACCTTGGTAACAGCAGAACAGTGCACGAAGTAAAAAGTTACTAATGCAACAGAAGAGAAAAATCCAGAAGAATCCATCTTCCCAGACAAAGAAGCAACTACAGATCTTAGGGAAACAGTTAGCATTGCCTGCAAGCTCAGCAATGTTAGTTCTTGCCCCACATTAGATCAACTACAGACAGAGCTGGGAGTAGGGAGAAGGGAATGGCAGCTGGTGATCCTGTTACGCCTCTACCTTTGCAAGGCATTGTTCCACATGCCTACTCATCTCCTCCTCGGATCCTGACAGAGGGCGGCTGCAGAGGGGACATACCTGCCCTTCGTCTTGCTTCCTCCGTTTCATTTTTCCAATCCGAGCTGCATGGAGAAACCAGGGAAAGAAAACAAAAAAGGAAGACATGTCAAGTTTGTAGATCCAGTCTTAATAAACCCATGGCAAAAACAGTAAGATTTCACTCCAGAAAATCCCATTGTAACTCCCAATTTTGACCTCTAGAAACAGTACAGAGACTGTTACTTGGCACTTTTCAGAAGAAATCTGTAACCTGTAGCTGAGCACTCTGATTCCACAGAGGCAGCTATTCACAATTTAACAACTAGGAGAAGAATATCTGCTACACATCCCATGGTAAATTATTAGAATGGTTAAAATCTTTCCCTTGGAAACCTGAAATTGTTTTCAAAGTTGAGTGTTCAAACCACTGAACCCTGTTTTGGAGTTTGCCTTCTAAGTCTGAGACCCTTCCACTAATGCATCTATTCCCTCTACAAGAACTTGCTTAGAATGTGGAAGGATGATGCAACACCTGATAGCCTTAGACAACATATTTAACACTCACTTCCAGGACCACAAAGCGGCCTGTACACTCTGAAAAATTCCTTCTCAGACCACCACAAACAAGAGCACCATCTTGGTAGCAGGTAATATTTATGGAAAGGAAAGAGATTTGCTAAAAAAAACAAAGGATCCATACTAGATGTCTCTCTACTGTTTTTATTTCATTAAAACTAGGGGCTACACTGCCTTCTTGAGAGCACGCTCTGGGAAACAAACATGTTAGGAATCATGATAATGAGAAAAAGCAGCAAAGGTAGCCTGTTGCTTAATCCAATAGCTGGTTAATTTGAGACATCGTTTAATGTGATCAAAACATCTGGAACCAAATAATTTGCATTAGAAAGAACTTCTGTCTTTATTATGATGGCTTTAGGCAGGTATTACTGAATAACTCAATCACTGGCTGCAGGAAAGTCACTGTTTAATTAATAAGGAAGGTCAAAATTCTGAATGAGAGACAAGAAAAAGCCCAAGGAAAGCCCATGTGATAATGAGAGATGACACCACCAAAAAGCTGCATTAGGCAGAAATCATTACTGACATTGTGAGCACTGCAGCATGCTCTGAAAACCTTCATGCCTGAACACTGGCGGATCGACAGCTCCCTGCAGCCAACGAGTCACAGAAAGCTTCTGGAATGTTAGGATGAGAAGAACCAGTGTACATTCTGTTGATTGTATTATCAAGTGCATCAGTTTAGAGCATAAACATCAAGCAAATTATAAAGTTTCAGCTGAACACATCAGCACAGACCAGAAAGGCTTCCTTCAAGACTTTCTTTTTGGCTTCCCTGAATTCAGGACTCTCTGTGTTAGGATATACTTTCCCACAATCTGGAACTAGGAGTATTCATCATTCCCTATACTCTCTCATGCTCCAGCACTAAGAAAGCTTCAAATTATTCTGTGGGCAATGGTTTTCCTCATTGAAATACATATGTGTTAAAATTCCCTGAAAAATACATCTCCACTCCTCACATGCTGGAAAGGATTCTATAAATGTAACATTCCTAGAGCAAGAGACAGCAACTTGAGACCAAAACAAGAATGTTTTTGATATTTGGCACTTGGAGCAACACAGACTCTCAACACACACTGCTTTCACTGTCTAAATTTTATTTGCTGAAGCTCCACAACTATCTCTTGTCTTGGGTACACCACACTCACAGTTCCACAACCCTCCCATTTAGGCAGTTAAGCCACACTCTTTCTGGTTGCACTTCAGTGCCCAAGAGATTTCTGAAGTTCTGGTTTAGTGCATACCTATATCCTTCAGCATGGCTCTTTCATTTCATGTAAGTTTAGGATGCTCTTTCCTTGCCTCACTAGCTCTGTAGAGCCAGCAAGAAATATGGAAGGAGGCTGGAATAAGATATGACTTGAGCATTCCTCAGCAAACACCCATCTGGAGAGAAACACAGAAACAAAGCCTTCTTTATCCTGATCGCAGACACAAATTTCTCTCACCTCATCATGTTTTTAACAGGGAAATGCAGGGAAAGAGCAGTTTAATTATTCTGGTAGGACTCCCCATGGCCAAACAATTCAGTTGAAGTGGTCTGCCTGGTGAATTTATTAGTATTTTTAGGGTTTTTTTACTGCCATCCTCCAATCCATGCACTGTCGCAGTGACAAAAGGAAGACAACTTATTTTGGGTCTTCTACAGATAAATTCTTGGAACCATTTTGCCAGAACAAGCACCTGATCTGCAGCTGAAGTGTCAGTGCAGAGCTGGGAAGAGAACCTCACTCTGCTCCACCTCTACACCAGACCCAGCAGCCATAAATGAGCCGTATCTTGGCTCATTTAGCTCCACAGAGAAGCAGCCCTTTGAGTTGCAGCGCCACAAGTGAAAAAGCTGCTGGAGGAAAGAGGTGTTGAAAACAAATCCCCCTGCCATTTTCATTCTCTGGACATTAGCAGTGGCAGCGTGGTGCCCAGGGAGGCCAAGGGTGCCCCTGGTGACAGGAGGAATGGAGGGGAGCAGCCTGGAAAGCACATCCGAGCGGCGCTGTCCCTGCCCGACACACGCAGCCCGGCCATCACTTCCAATCAGCGCGGCAGGGACCGAGCGGCCCCAAAGGCAGGGGCTGATTGTGGCGCTGTCCCGAAGGGGAGCAGCTCAAAAGAACACGCAAGTGAGACCACAGGATTGCTAATTAGTGTTGATAGATGCGATCATTTCTAATTAGCTCACTAATCCCTCTTTCCCTCGCTCCTGTCGCAAGAGCATGGAGAGGGGAGAAAAAAAGAAAAAGTCATTCCTTCCTTCCCGTAATTCAGGAAGATAAAAATGCAGCCAGTTGAGGACTGGATGTACAAAGAGGACAGAACTCAGGGAAGGAGGTTTTTGCACAAGCCTGACCCATTCTTACCTCTGACTGAACAAAGACTCCATAGTTATTATTCCAACCTTCTGCCAGAAGGTGAGAAGCTCACTAGTTTTTATTAGCATTAATAATTATTATTAGGCTATCAGAGGGCTTCCAGCACCTCTGAGGCCTCACTTTTAAAGATGTACATTACCCTATACACGGCTCCTGCTGCAAGTGCATGTTCTCCTTCAGATTACACAAAACCATCAGGCACCTAGGGAGTTTAAGTCACCACAGCAGATGAGAAAGTAGCACACAGGTGAGCAAGAACTGGGATCCTCTGCAAGGGCAGGGGGTCTCAGTTATGGTCTCTGACTTAACTAGGAGCTGTGCTGGCTATGGAATTGCTCTTCCCTTCACTGATATGTAGTTCTCTAGCATGGGGCTATGCAAGGTGAGAGGCTGCTTGCACTAGAGAAGGAGCCAAACTGCACTCGAGAAAGCCTCTGTTGCTAAGGGCACACAGGTCCCTGCCCTCCCACAGGTGCAGAGACAAGGAGCCAACCCACCACTGCTGCCTTACTGGCAGAAGAGACCAAGGATTTTTTCTAACAATGGGCTCTCCTCATCTAGGCTGAATCTTATTAATGCCTAAAGATCATGTTACTATCTAGTCCAGCCAAACTTCCTGTGAGAAAAGCTAATGGATTTTAGTGTTCACTGGTACTCCCCTCCCCAAGCAAAAATTCACCTTCAGGACAGGGCACTAATTACCTCAGAAGTGCTCTTACACAGCATCTAGCAGTGGACATTGCACCAACCTCTCCTGCAGCATCAAAGGTCATGATTAAGTTACTAGCAATATCTCTTATGGTTCCCTCCACCAGTTTGAGTGGTCCCCTGAGTCCTATGCAGACATCATTAGCAGCTCCTGCAATGGCAGGCCAATCAAATTAAGTGGAAGCATTTTTGTCTCCTTTCCAGTGAAAATAATCCAGCTTTATTCCTCCCCCACCCATCAGCTACAAAAGCACAGGACATGGTGCTGGTGGTTCAACAAACTGCACGGTGTGTTTGGAGAGACAGGCTTAGGGTAACCACCAAAATTGGACTCACCTTCTGAGGGAGGTGCAAATGGAGCTTTTTAAGGACCTACTTCAGAACTCACCTGAGAATGCAAACTTTGTTAATAACCCTACACTTAAGTCAATAATATTTAAGCACAAGACCTAGCACCTGCTCTCTGAAAATCTACTCCAGAAATCCTGAGGAGTGGTTACGCCTACTTTTGTTAGATCTGTCACAAAGCTTTTGTGAATGATCAAACTCATCCACAGCATCTGATGCAAGGGAACAACTGCAGTAGTGGCAGAGCTCAAAAAAGCCACCTCAAGAAGCAAAAGCAAGAAAACAGATGGTCAAGAAGGAATCTGTTTCAGACCTGAAGTACAATTTGCTGCTCATCTGCCCAAAAAAGAACATTAAGGACTAGATTCACAAAAGGGTTTCAGTGCAGCTTTCAGATTTGCATGGCCAAAGTTCCACACAGATGATTTTCAGCAACCTTCAATCTGACACTAGTCTCTGAGGTTGGCACCTACTTAACCTGCTGAATCCATGTTCTGATACACTAAGCCAAACTTTGTGCCTCTAATTTTGAACTACTATCTAACCTGCTCTGCACTGCAAAACTCCACAAGCATCAATTTACAGGGTAGCTTAAAGCTTCCAGTTTGGCAATACTGGAAATAAGGCAAATGAAAGAAATGCTTCCTTTGTCACACAGGTTCATCAGGAATCAGCACCTCATATGCCTGGGTTCACAAGGGCACAACCTCTGGAAAGTGAGTTTAGCACAGGTGAGAGGTGCAGGATTAACTCACTGAGGCTGACAGGGAAGTTGTGATACAAACACTCAACCAAGAGCCTAACAGAGAGAACATTAATCTCCTGCTCCTGAGCTTGAAAATGCATTTTCCTTACCCACAGCTCAATTTAAGTCACAGGTTTGACTTACAGAATTAAAATTCTGGCCAGTCAGGTACGTGTGAACCATGTTATCATGAGGACCTAATCATGTTGTGGCCAGGCCAACAAAAGCTTCCAGAACACATTTCCTTTTCTACCTTCTCTTCCCTTAGATCCTTTTGCACATTCCCAAATGAACACAACAGGATGGAAAACATCAAGGTCCAAACAAGACTGAGTCACAAACAGCCTGGGCAGACAAGATTAGCATCAAGGACAATGTGGAAGAAGAGCAAACACTGTGAGCCCTTTTTATAGGAGGAGCTTCCAGAAGTGCTTCTAGAACTCAGCGCATACATGCTTGACAGAAATACCAAGATAAACTGGTTACAACAATATTGAAAACTACACATAAAACATAATAAAAACAAATGAAATATATTTTTATTTGACAGACTGCATTTGCCATATCTTAAGTTTCTGCAGTGTGTCAATGAGAACACAAAACAAAGAGGCAGTTGTCCTTGGACAAGTCCTACACAACTTCTGTTCATGTAAAATAATCAGGATTAGGAAACTAAAGTTGCATGATTGATTAGAAGTTCATTAAAATACAAGATATATATAAATAAGAGTTTTTTTTCCCCTAAAGCATTACTGCTCAAATTACTGAACAATAAGGTAGCATAGCTTACAAATACTGGAGTTACTTCAGTAGAGACGAATGTGGAGGAAGAAACTAGAAAGCAGCCAGTGTTCAGAAAAACAAATGTAAAGACACATGCAGAGAAAGAAGCAGTAGAACCCACCCAACCGTTTGTCTGGGTGCAGACTGGACCAGACATCACTACAGGAATGTTCTGGGAACAGCAGTAATCAGTCACAAAAAGCTAAGGTCAGAAGGAACCAGTTCTGACGTAATCTGACCTTCTTTGGGACCCAAAGCTCTTCACCTGAATTTCTGCATCCAGCTCCCTGACATCTGGACCCTCTTCATCTCAGGGAGAAGAAGAGAACAGACAGGAAACCCCAGCATTATTAGGGCAGCACATACATTCTTTCATTTAGAATACTGCTGTACCACAAAACGTACATACAAAAAGAGTAAAACATCCAGCAAAAAAAAATGCAAATGCTATACAAAAATGCCTGCCTCGCTTTAGATGAGCACAGGTTCACAAAAACATCCAACAACACAGGCCAAGAAGAGCTCCCAAAAGGAGATCAGTCTCCAGATTGTGCTGCAGCCCTGCTTCGGGACAAAGCACGAAGCAATACTGAGCCAGTTCAGCAGAGCATGCTCACACCAAGAGCTTCATCTCACGCTGAAGGACTCCACAACAGCAAGAATTTCACAAGTCTGGCTCAAACTTTAGAAAAATATTTAAAATAAGGTGACTGCACCTTAATTGTTGGCCTGAAAAAAGGTAGAAAGAGAGAGCCCTAGCTATCTGACTATGATAAAAGAACAGTTGACTCCGGAGACCTCGGTCACACAAGACAAGTCACCGCAGAGCAGCACCTCGTGTATCTGAGCCATCTGAAGTCTGTGTCTGCCTGCCAGCACTGGCAGCTCTCTGCACTCATCTCAGAGTGCAGAGCGAGCACCTGCCAGCAGTTACCTGTCACTGGTGCAAGGCAACTCATTTCTTTGTTCTGTGACTTAAAAGACATCCTGGAGTTTGCAGTTTTTTGGCCCTCTGGGTTGATATTAAAAAATCCTAAGGCCAGCTCTGAATTCACCTAACTTATCAGACCTGTAGGTTCTATTTGCTTATAACTACACTAAACATGGAGGCTTCAAATTCAAGCAAAGCGTTTTCTACCAGAACACTCTAAATAACTTTGCTAATTTGTTCAAGCAGATCTTCTAAATAAACTCCAAATGCACATCAGAGGTGTTATAGTGAACTATCACATCAGGAAGCTCAAGATTAATGGCCTCCTATTAACGTGAATAACCAGATTCTGACTAAATATTACATACTAAAGTAGTTACAAGCAGTAAAAAAACAGATGATAGAACATTGTCACTGTGTACCTGGTAAGTTCTGACCTCTGAACTTTAGGAAAAGTTTCGATTTCTTCAGCTCTAATTAAAAAAAGTTTCCTTTCAGCTTTTCTTTCCAATTTCAAAACAGAGAGAGAGATGGGCTTCCTCTCTCTGAAATCAAGTGATGACTGGTCTGATTTTTTTTTTTTTTAATACCAGACCACTATCCATTAGAAATAGTTGTTTACTTGTTACAAGCACCCACAGATATAAGAATAAAAGTACCGCACCAGCATTTGTGGGTTTGAGAGAAAAAAAAAAAAAAAACCAAACAAAACAAACCATGACGTCAGATGACGCTCAGGCTTCTTAAAAGTTTCCTGCAAGATTCAGCCACGTGAGCTGTGAAAGCTCAGCAGCCGGGCCCCAGGCAGAAGAAGCGGGTTTGGTTTTATAGCGCCCGGGGGATCCCCGCGGAGGGAGCCGCCTCCCTGGGGAGCCGGGAGGGAGCGCGGAGGGGTTCACCGAATGCCCCTTGCGCCCTCCCGGCAGGCGGAGGCCCCAGCGAGGCTGGCGGCGGCTCCCGGCCTGCGGTGCGGGGGACACGGGGGTGTCACACAACTCGGCCCAACTCTGGAAACTTCTCCGCAGGGGCAGGCGCGATGGGGGCCGCACTCACCGTTCAGCCGGGTCTGCCGGTTCGCTCGCACCCGCAGGAAGGTCTGCAGAGAGGAGGCAAGAGCGTCAGGACGCGGATGCGAACAACGCGCCCCTCGCCCGTACACAAGGCCCGGCCCGGGCCCCCCCTCCCCGCGCATCCCCGGGACAACGCACCGTCCGCGGGCCTCCCCCCCAGCGCGGCACCCACCTCTTCCCGGCCCCCGCCGCCGGGCCCCCTCTTGCCGCTCTGCATAGCCGCGGGCGCCGCGGGCGGGCGGCGGGCGGCGGGCCCGGGATGCGGGGGGATGCGGGCGGATGCGGCGCGGCCCAGCGGGCGCCGCCGATCAGCCCCCGGCGGCCGCCGCCATGTTGGCCCCGGTCATGTGACCCGCGGCGCGCGGGTGAGAGTTCAGCAGGCAGTTCCCATGACAACCGACAGGGGGCGGCAGCGCCCGGCGAGCCCGGCCAATCAGAGCCCCGGGGCGGCCGGACTCCGGAGGAGCTGGCCAATCAAAATTCGGGGGTTATGGGGGACCCTGTGTACCTGACCAATCAGAAATCGGAGATTAGTGGGGCCCTGGGGTGCCTGGCCAATCAGAAATCAGGGGTTACTGAGCCCTGAAGTGCCTGGTCAGGACCCACGGGAACCCAAGGGGCCGTGATTAATCAGACCCCAAATGCAGGTTGTTGCCCCGAGGCAGCTGACCAATCAGAGCCTGGGACCAGCTGGGAAGCAGCTTTCTTAATTTCCTCGTCCGACAAGATTCCCTTCCCCAACAGTGATTGAGCACCCTTTAGGCCCAACGTCACTAGCCAATCAGAGCCTTAGCCCTAAAAACAACCCAAAGGCACTGCCCAATCAGGCACCAGAGTGTCCCTCTCCAACTTCCTCTGCCCAATCAGAGACTGGGGCCCAAGGGCTGTTGTCCAATCAGAATCTGGGGGTAATAACACCCAAAGGCAGGAGGCCAATGGCGCTTCCATGGCTCCTGCCCCGCTCTGGCCCTGCCGTGGAGCCCCCGGAGCCGAGCCTCGGAGCAGAGCCCCGGGGCACGCAGCCCGTCCTTGCCGCCTGCGGGCACCACCTGCCGGGCCAGGCGGAGCGCCCGGGGCTCTGACACCGCCTGCGCCGCCAGAAACGGCCCCTGCCACGGGGACAGAGCCGGCGCTTGCCAGGCACGCCTCCCTCTTTTCCTCTTCATGTTTCAGCAAACCTGGGCGCTCAGAACTGTCGCCTGGGTTTCCCTCCCATCACTGCTGCACATTTGTAGTGTAGCAGACCGGCCTGAGGCTGGGACAGAGCTGAGGGCTGCAAATTGGGCAGCAGAGGCTCCTATACACACAAATCTCATCTGTTCCCCTCTCTGCAGTTTCCTCAGACTTTGTTTCCTGGAATCAAACGTACATTTTGGGTCTCCTCTCTGGCGCCTGACAGTCTGTCACTTCTTTTTCAGATGGAAAACAAAAACCGCCCCGATGCGTTTCGCTGCCCCAGATGATGATGGGCAGCAGGGCAGTTCAGGTGCTGGTGGGTGAGCTTTGCACGGTGTCCAACATCCCAGCTCTGCCTGCCTGCTGAACATGCAGCTGGATTTTCATACATGGCTTACTTACAGAATCAAAGCTGCTGATTGTTGGCTTTACCCTTTTAATGAATTGAGCTGTCTTTCGGGAGGAACGCTTACCTGAGCTCGAGGAGAGGGAGGTGAGCCTTCCCTGGACAAGGATTTTAGGCTTTTGCTTACACACTACACTGCTGTTCAGTCACAAATATTCCGTGGGCTCCCTCCAAGCCTGAAACGCCGTCTTTGCAGTATGATGTATCACTTGTAATTTGCTGTTGATTTCTCCACTGGGTATTCAGGGTTTTATCTAAATGTAACTAAAATGGCTTTGTTTTTACTCAAAGCTCCATCTGACAGAACATACTGTAAGAGGAGCAGCCCCTACTGACCAAATCCACTGCCACTACCTCGGTCTGATCAGTCACCATGTACCAAACTCAGGCAACCAGGCTTGGCACAGGGGAGGCAGGAGGATGCCTCCTCCCCACATCCAGGAGCCACCCCACTGCCTCACCGCAGCCCCCTCTCAGCATGGGGAGCAATGCAAGTAGCCCAAGTGCTGTGCAAGCCCCTATTTCTGTAGCACTCCTATTCATTAATCTCCTGCCCTAAATATTCCCATTGGTATATAAGCACAAAAACTGAGAAAACTGAGCCACAGGAATTCTGAAAACCCAAACGCCAATAACTCACGTTCTAGCATGTTACTAATAAGTGTATAATCATGATTAGATCACAACACAAGGGACAGTCATAATTCCAGCACACCTCTGCATATGGAAAACTAAATTTTGCAGCCCTTAAAATCACCACCGTGAGAGTCTTCTGCTCTGCTTCCTGGGCTTTTTCCCTTGGTAAGCCAGGCAGACTGAATTCTTGTTCATATTGTGGCTTTATTAAGAATACACTGAGGCTTTACACACCCTTGGCACCCACTCTGAGGTCCCTTTACACTGCCAGTGCAGCGTAACTCAGCCAGCACAGGCATAAATGAAAATCAGGCCCTAGAGGTGTTTTCTCCCTGCAGTGCAGACGTACAACTCCCATTACACATTTGCATTAAGAGCTGCAACCTTCCATAAAATATGCTCACAAACTTAAAGCACATTAGAGAGTAGCTGGACTCAGCACATAGAGGGGCTTCTGCTAAGAATATTTGTCTTTGAATATGACATAATAAAAATGTACAGGAACAGAGGGCTGCAAGGGGCCACCAGCCTCACAGAGACTGATATCTGGCAGAGTGGGAAGGGAGGGAAGCTTTCCAACAAAGGAGCCATAGCAAAAATTTCTTCCATGCTCTTTTGAAATGAACATAATTTATTTATTAGCCTTAATAAACAGGCAGGAAAGAGAGTAGGATTACCTGAAACAGGCATTTCTGTATCTTCTGCAAGGTTTTGCTTCTCTTACTTTGCTCCAGCTTTTATTGCTCATGGGAGGGTAAAGCAGCTGTGATGTGATACCAAGTTATACCCCAAAGCCACATGAGAATATGATCCACAACTGATAATATAACCAATAAATCGGACAGAGGATGGAATAATGGGCAACAAATGTACGAATCTGCTACTAACAGGACCCATCTTCAGGAACACAGGTTATAACTGGGTCTGTTCAATAAGAGCCTCAGCACTGGTCATCAGCCTCTCTCTGCAGGTTCAAACACAGACTTGGCATGTGCAAAGTGGCTGATGCAGGAAGATATGAGTGCCTGCCTGGCCCTGGGCACAGGGTATGGCTGCAGACCACCACAGAATAGAGGGTGATGGGCATTTGCCATGCTGGTACAGCCTCAGCCCACCCAACCTTCCAACACAGCAGGTGGACACATGCTTGGGTCTGTGCTGATGACCAGCATCAATTTATCTGCTGTTTTTCAGAGCCTACTTGAAGCCAGTGGCTGAGTACAGACTTGCAGCCAAAAAGTTGGATGTGTGTTAAGTTGGAGTCAAGTGTGCAGCCAGCCCCAAAAATACAGATGGACTTACAACCAGCCAAGCTGTACTTGTGCTGCTGCCCTTTTAATTTCTTGCTCCATCTCCCTCAAGTTTTACTCATTGCATCACCGACGTCAAGACCTGCTGCTCCTCTGGGAAGAGAGTGTTTTATAAAACAGGCTGGCATGGCTGTGGATTGTCCACACTCATTCCTGTCTTGGATGGGAGTCATGAGTAAAAAACATCACTTCTCTGAATGCTTCTCAATGGGACAGGGTGGGTAATGACAAACATAGCCATGGAAATGAGACCAAAATGGTGAATATAATGCAACAGAAACCGCTACAAAGATTTAAAAACATTTTTAAATATCACTGTGGTTCTAGTAGGAGCTGGGAGGATTTGCAGACAAAAGCCCACCTTCTCAGTCCTGCGAGGGGCCAAGTGTTCATGTCCCCGTGATGTTGGCAGGAGAACCAGGGCAGTGATTGCATAGCCAAGAGCAAGGCTGTCACACAGAGCTGTGGGCACTGGGTTGTGCTGGCTCCCTGCCTAAGGCTGAGACCAGCAACAGCAGCTACCTGCTTACCTGGTATCTGTCTGAGTGATGGATGTCATCTGAGGAGTGGGGTGATGCTGTTGGAGAATCTCCTTCCCGCTTGATTGAGGCCGACAACAAAATTGACTGCAAGAGAAAGGAGAAATTCATGTTGTGAGCACTGTCGAGTTCTCTGACTGTCTCTGAGCTGTCCTCAAAGCCATGGAGAGCATCTGCTGAGCTGTGGGACTGTGCTGGGATGGAATACTGTGCTGTGGGTCTGGCTCTGCTCTTTGCAAGGGCCCCATGAGGGGACCAGGCTGCTGGGTCTAGGAAAGTACAAATGAATGGAACAATCATTTTTACCCCAGATCTGGCGGCTGGGGCAGAATCAGGCCTTGCTGGAAATGGTATGTGAGGACCACACCAGAAATTCTCATGACAAGGCACAGGAGTGCTGAGGTGGAGCAGTTCTTCCATGTCCTCATCTGCCCTTTTAAAGTGCCACTAAATCTCTCAATAGCTTTGTAAACTGCACTAAAGCTCTCACCACCTTTGCAGTGCAACTACCTCTTCCTTCAGTAATTATGCTATTTATTTTAATAAGTAGCACAGAAAAAAAAGGGCCTTTTAGAAGGTTAAAAAGCTCTGTGATATTTGAGACCTAAGAGATCACTGATAAACTTCAAGTCCATAGTAGGTAAGTCTAAATTCTACATACAGTGAACTCTAGCAGGAAAATTATTATGGGAGTTTGACAGCATCTGAAGAAATGTACACTGAGTTACAATTGAATTTTATGATAGAGTACTTTGAGGAAAAAATGCAATTTAAAATTCTAATTTAAATTATAAATTAGCTAAACTAGGCTAAATATAGCCCACTATATTGTGAAAAAATGTACACTGGAAGTGTAGCTGTGCAGATGTTTGTTTCTGAGAATCAGCTGGCAAGATTTGACAATAAATGACTGCTTGGAGATGTGTGTGTTTGTGAAGGGAAGTGTAGATATCATCTGAATTGGACAGGTCAAGTGTGGTGACAACATTATTAAAAAGCATAATACCTTGGAGAAAGGCAAGTATTCCAGAAATATTTGCCTCTGGGCTGAAATGAAACATGAAAAAATGTGCATTTTTTTGGAAAGATATGAGAAAGTGGAAAAATGACTCAGCATACAAATTGGTTCAGTCAGCAGCAAGCAATCCCCCAGGCTTGGACAGCTCTCCACGAGAGCAGCACAGCAGTGCAGCAGCACAGGCACGGAGGGAAGGCAGGCTTGGGGAGGTGGTGGAGGAGGACAGTTTGAGATGCCAAATTCAGCCCCATGGGTGTGAGCTGCCAGCCCTGCCATGAGGGCAAGAGGCATGTCCCAGTGTGCAGTGGACACCTCTGCCATAAAACCCAGCTCTACCAGCTGCAGGGAGATGTGATGTCCTGAAAGGGGTCACAGAGGAGTTGCCTGCTGGGGTGCTCAGTATTTCCTTGGACAAACCACTTCTGACAACTGAGGGCTGTGCTGACCACATCCTGGGGCTGGCTTGCTGCTCAGCTCAGCCCAACAGGGATGCCAGGCCCTGGGAGCCCATGGGGCTGAGGGCACCCATCAAAGGCTTCCTCAAGAGCCCAGCCTCCACTTTCCAGGGGACAGATGGGCAGAGCAGGGAGGCTCTCTGGCTTCATGTGTTGGCTAAACCCAACTGCTAATGGCCTTTGGTGAACAGACAATTTATTTCTGGAAAAGCAGAACTTCTGCAGAGGGCAGACCCCAAGCTCCGCTATTGTTTAGTTTCTTTATTTTCTAAATAGAGAATGAGGACCATTTTTGAATAAGCAGGATTGCACATGTCCTAAAAAATCATGGGGATGAGGCTCAAAGCCTTCAGTTGTGACTCAGAATAACAGTCCTGACTGCAGCAGTGTTAATGCCCTAATAAGCCAAGAGCCCTGGAGCTGGGAGGGTTAAATCTGTTTTGTCTTCCAATGTATTCTAGAAAAGGGGAAAAAACACCCATCTCCCCATTCCTCGAGGATGGACAGACAAACCCTGCCCGCCTTCCGCTCCCCCCCTCAGCTTCTGGTAGCTCTAATCCAATATTATTATGTGAAAAATGGTTGGGCTAGCTATGGAGACAGTAAATTAAACGTTATGTATTAGTTTTTAGCGTGTGGTCCCAGGAAGAATGCTGGCCCCATTTATTCCACAAACCTCCTGAGCACCATGGCAATGACCTCTGGAAAAACGCAGGGCTAAACTAATCCCAAAGATGTCAATCTCGAGGCCTCTTCTACATACACTTGCAGTTTAGATTAATAAACTGTCTATTTTTAAATTGTGTGCAAGCACTTCAATTTTAAATACCTTGCCGGCATGTTAAACACAGCGTTAGAGATGCCAAGTCACACTTCCCCTTCACTCTTAGAAAACTTGACTTCATTTGTTTTTCTCATTTTCCTGTGCTGTGCCACACTTTGCCTCTCAGGCAGCCATGGGGGCAGGCAGGGATGCAGGCTCAGAGGCTAAGGGACTAGAAAAGGCACTCACCATCATGGTGACTTTCAATCCCGCATTAGACCAGCCTCTGCCATCCCAATTCTGGCTTCTTTTACCCCAGATTGTCATGTTGAGGCTGTTTTCCAATGGCTAAGCAGTGAGAATGCCTGACCACAGCATACCAAGACAAGGATTCGGTTGTCCCTGCACCACTCTGCTCATTCCCACACTAGTCCTAGCGAGCAGAGAGCGATACAATTCCCATTCCTCTGTCAGCTGTGTTCTGGGAATGTGGCTGTGGAGGGAAAAGCTGCTCTCCCAGCCCTCATGCATGCCCATGTTGCATGGCAGACCCAAATTCTGTCATCCCAGCCCAAAACCATGGTGCTAAGTGCTCTGTGTGCAGACAGGTGTGATGTGGAGATGCTCCCTAGCATGGGACCAGGTTCTTCAGCATGGTGGGAACAAACCTTGATGCTGAAATGTCCCCTTTCCCTTAGGTTAAGGCCACAAACCAGCTTATCCATGTCTTACTGCCAGTACATCCCAGCTGCCCTTCAGAGTGTGTCTGAGTGAGGATACTGGGGGGACAGGAACCTCCTCCCTCCCTGGTCTCCCCTCCACAACTCCCACCATCGAAGCTGGACCAAGGGCTGTATGTGAGTGGTGGTGCAGCTTCATATTTCTCCCTCCCCTTTAAATCATCTCTCCATTGGGTAGAGGCACTCTCCGTGGAGGTTATAAACCCTGAGAGGATCAGACTGAGCATTACACCTGGGGCAAGCTAAATAAAAAAAGGTCACCGGCGCTTTTTAAACATGGACAAAAAAGCAGTAAAATGTGTTTGAAAAAAAAAATCTGGCATTAAATCATGACTTTTTGCCTGCCTTGCCTCATTAAAAGTGGCCTTTTGGAAGGTAAAATTATCATTGTAAGTGATAAGATCTTTAAGAAAATAATTCACGGCTTCTTCACCCTTTAATATGATAGCCGCCACCGGCTAATTTTTTTCTTAATGGCAACGAGGCCATCAATCTTGTCCAAGCCCTGTACTCCCTCCTTCCTCCTGCCCCTCCTGCCACGCTGGGCAGCCACGGCCCTGCTCAGTGATTCCTTCCTGCCCCTTGGAGCCCAGCTGTGCCGTGCTAAGAGATGCGTCTGGATGTCCACGGATCCCGAGGGCACACCAGCCTTGCTCCCGCTGCAAGGCTCACCTTGGCGCCTCCCGACACGCTCCGTGGACCTGCAATCCTGCAGAGATCAGCTGCGAACGTTTCAGCGGCTCCCCGACGCTAGGAGCAACCCCTAGTTTACGTATATACATACAGGGGCAGTGTGGTACGGATCAAACGCGCGTCCTGCAGCCTGTCTGCCGGCTGCAGCGATCCCAGCCGTCCGTGCCCAGAGCCGCTCCCGGGCGGAGGCGATGCCGGCACGGACGGCGCTGCCAGCGCGGCACCGGCCCGCCGGGCGGCCCGGGGGCAGGGCACGGCTGTCGGGGGCAGCTTCCAGCGCCGGGAAATGGATGGAAATTGCCGCCCCCAGCCCGAAGCGCGGCCTCTCGCCGGCAGCCGGGGCAGGTGTCAGCGTGGGGACAGCCCAGCCGCTGGCTCTGACATTCTGCTGCCTCTCAAGGCCAGTCATTTGAGAGTATTAAAGTGCTGGACTCCTCTTTCTGAGAGCCCTGGAAAAACATAAGGAGTCTATTTTTCTTAAACAATCCATCACAGCTGCTGTCAGCAGAACAAATACCCTAACCCTGCTTTTTATGTATCTATATGGCCTTTTAAATTTTTCTTTCTTTCTTTCTATTTTTTTTTTTTTTTGGCACAAAGTGTTCCCTGCTTGATGCATTCAGCCTTAACTCTGCCGTCTAAATAGGTACTTATCACTTAACATGGAGGTGATGGCTTGACATGTTTTCTGTCTCCTGCCCTCCCCTCCACGGTAGGGAAGACGTCAAAGTGTTGCTAATAGCTGTTATCACTTGGGAACTGTAACCCGAAAGCAATAAGTGATACCAGGCCTTGCTGTGATTTTCTCCCTTAACTCTGCTAGCCGTTTTTTATGTTATTGCTGGAGGATCCCCGACACAAAGATGTTACTATTAGAGCTGAGTTTCCTAGAAGCTTTTGGAGGGTCCACATTTGCTCCCGGGAAAAGTTAGAGGTAAAATTATTTAGTGGCTTTTAGCTGGCAGAGATAAAGGTGGGATGGAGCTGGGGATGAAAGGCTTAAATGTGAGAAGGGTGTGAATGGCGAATAGAAATAATGGCATCATCAGCTTCTGGCCTTCACTGAAAAATTCCAGTGGTTCACAAGCAGAATAAGCTTACAGAAATGTGAGCTACTAATTAATTTCTGTGCAAGTTACAGTGACATGTGGGATTGAATGGAGCTGTGTGTCCTCTTGGAAGAGACACCAGCTACATGGAGGCAAAAGGGGCTCCTTCCAGCAGAACTGCCCATCAGCACTCTGGAGATGGAGGGGGAAAGAGGTCTGGCCCAGGTCTGTCCCTCTCTGCTCCTTCTGCCAATTGCAGTGGTTTCCCCTGTTCTAACAGGAGGTACAGCTGTTTGGCCCAAGGGGACTGAGGGACTTTGTTTGGCCATGGGGCAATTTGTTTTATGGAATAAAACCTGGCAGATACATGGTTTTGGAGTGACTCTGGTATTCATCACCCCAAACTGCAGGAAGCACAGCCAGTTAACACTCATCCTACGTAATTTCCTCTCCTTCACATATCTGTTGGCCATTCTCATGTCCCCAGCTTGGCAATAGCTTTGCCACAATACCCAGATTTAGCTTTTAAATCTTTCCTTGTAAATCAGTTGCAGAGGGAGGGAGCACAGATACGGTGAATGACTTTGCCAACCTCCCAGTCTGTCAGTGACACAAGAGAAGGAGTTAAAACCCCAGGGCACTGACACCCGTACCCTGTTCCTACCACCAGACATTATATGAAGAAGTTAAATGATTGTGCTAGAAATTTCATCTCAAGTGAGGCAGCTGGGAAGAGCTAAATACAGACATTCTGTCAAGGTTTAAGGCTCCAAATCTTTCTTCCTTCGAAGCTCTTTTTCCTTGGAGGGCTTTAGTGGTCAAATTTCCCACCCGATGTTGTAACTCTCTCTCAAACTGCTCGGTGAAGCCGTAAAATCACGGAGGTGGGTGGGGGAAGCAAAGAGCTCTGGCACTGTGGCTTGGTTCCCAGCTCTGCCGGAGGTCTGGGAGCAGAGTGCTGGCTGCTTGCCTGCAGGCACCCTCTGTGGAGCTGGGTGCACACCTAAACAAACTAGCTGCAGGCATCTGCTGGGTGCGTGGGATGGATTTTGCTCGTGGCCACTCACATCAGTGTTTGCAGCAAGAGCAAGAGCACAGCCAGGGCTGGAAGTGGGAAAGGCAATTTGCAGCCATGTGTTAGGAAGCAGCAGTGGAAAATGGATGCTGAACCCATCACAAGAGCTGGGATGCTTAATGAACCCAGTCTCTTCCCCTTCAGTGATCAGTATCAGCTCTTCCACAGGTGATATAAGTTTACCTGTTAGACCACAGGTAACAGTCTGCAGCTAATACCCTGAAATACAGGCAGTAGTGAAGTGCTCTTAGGTGGCAAGGAGGACTTGGAGATGCTGACTCTCTAGTTATAATCAGCTACTCAAGGAAGAGTGGGAACTGTTGGATTTACACCTCACCAACATGGATTCAACCCAATGTGTGCTCCTCTCCTGCCTTGCAAGTGGCAGCCAAGGCAAGGGGAGAAAGGCAAAGGGAGAGCATGAAGTCTAGGAATGATACCCAAGGGAACCTCTCACTGCTGACAGCTGTTTACAGACTCCTGGGCAGCCACCAGTCCAAGCAGTGTCTGTGGTGTTCTCCATATGCCTCTGTGAGACATTCCTGCTGCCTGCTCTGCCCGAGACCCAGGCTCAGGCCATGCTGGGGAGTGCTGCAGGGAGGCTCTGGCCTCACAGAGGTCTGGGGCATGGCTGGCTTGGACAGACCTTCAGAAAGGAACCTTCTGAGTGACAATCTGCTTGTCCAAGTGCCTTGTCCACACTGGTGTATCACCATCTATTAGGCTTGGTCTCTAAGGGCAGATGAGGATCCTGAACGCTGCAGATCTGTGGCACTCAGAGCTGCCCTTTGAGCTGCCTTTGCAGAGAGGGAGCCCAGGCACCAAGCACTGGTGCTGGCTGGAGCCCCAGCTTGCAGCCCTTGCTTGGCTGTCACTGCCTCAGTCAGCTCGCATAATAGAAGAATCTGATACAATAATCCTGCATTCATCACATCCCATGTTGAGTGATTGGATTTTCTTTGACATATTGCCATGAAAATTGACCCAGTGCAGTGAGTGACAGCTCTTCAGGGGCAGGGGGGCAGTGAGAGAGGAATGTGCATTTACATCTGGGCTTTTATTGTCCAGAGAGATGTTTGCTGGGGCAACTGTGGAGAAGGAGTGGGAGCAGAGCTAGGCCACAGAGCATGAGAAGATGAAATCTCCAGTTCCAGTTGCCCCCCAGGAAGAGCCTCAGGCCAGCACAGAAGTGGCAATGGTAGTGATGCTATGGGCAAAGTCCTAAATGAGCCCTAAAGGAGAGTTAGAGCCACTGGTGACCACAGAAGTAACTACCAGCCTGCAGTCATTCCAGTTTCCATGTCCCTGAGTGAAACCAGCTTGCCCTTGTTTGTTTTTCCATTGGAAGCTCCTGAGGGATGGGGAGGTGCAGCCCCTGCTCCCACTGCTGAGCTGCTGGCCTTTTTGTTGGCACCAGGAAAAGGACTGGTCAAGAAACATTGCAGCAGTCCCCTTCCACCAGTTCCAGAGTGGTAGAGATCTTCCCTGGAGGTGCCTGCCAAACCCCCAGTGATGCCTGGGTGCCTGGCCATGGACTGCAAGCCCACTCTGGGGGTCTGTACCCCATCCCTCTGCCTGGGACTGTATCAGAGGGACTTCACCACCTGATGGCTATTCATACCCCATGCTGCAAACATGCAGTGGGCACAAAGGAAAAGAGCAGCCTTCATCACCCCACCACCCTCTTCCTCAATCCCACCTGGTTACAAAGGCGCCTTTAATACCAATCTCAGGTGAAGGTGACAGCACTTTGCCTTCCCATGCCACACAGGACTTGTCTCCCAGCAAAAGCCACATAGAAATAATGAATCCTCCTGGGCTGAGAAGCTTTCAAGCTCTCTGAGAAGGGAATGAAAGATTTCCTGATTTCACCCTCTCCCTCCCTGCTCTCCCGGCTTCTTGAAGTTAATGTTCTTAGTCCCAGACGTGATGGGCAAAGGGAAAAGATCCATGTGGTGACAGGGGACGATTGATCTCTTTTACATAGAACGACGCTCCAGTCCCAGTTTAATCCCCTCGCTCAAGGCAAATGGGATTCTTTGTCAATGGAAACTTCAAAAGCCTGGCCCTGCCGTGAGATGGACCTTCTTCTTTATCTGGTCTCTGTCAGTCACTCACTGTGTTTGCCTCCAAACAGCTAATCTGTCTTCCTAGCTGTCCTTCTCCCTCACAGGCGATGTGTTTGGGACTGCTGAGTTATCTACACGGAGTCCTGATGAGGAGGGAAAGGGAAGATTGCAGTCCAGATGCTTTCATTTTGCTGGTGCCCTTTCCAGCTCCTTCAAGACATCCCAAGGCAGCCTCACACTGTGGATTACCAGAACTGCTGGGTTTGGGGGTTCCTCTCTGCTCTGCTTGTTTTCATGGGAGAAATAGTCAGGTCTCCACTCTCCTGTATGACTATACTTTGCTCCAGGGCACAGGAACAAAGTATAGTCATACAGGAGACAAAGGTATGGACCACTATGAAGTACCATTGCAAATTCTTTTTTCCCTAGAAGGATTTGGGAAATTGCTGGGGTTATTTGGGAATCATCCCTACCTGCCAGGAGCTCAAGTCAGCACAGTGGCTCCCAGACCTCTCCCTTGGTGAGGCAGACAAGGTGTTGATGTACTTGGCAAGACACCCAGCCCCAAGGAGAAAATCTAGAGTTGAAATGTCAGTCTTTGTTTCTGACATCACATGCCAAAAAAATCACCATAGGCTTCCAGAAAAACCAATGGGGAATGAAACTGGAAGTTAATTCTAATAAAACAAGCATGAAGACATCTCCTGTGAGAGATGCCCTGCACTTGTCTGGAAGCCAGGAGCCTCCCTCACTTGGACTGTGTCATCAGCAGCGTAGGAGAACCTGGAGCACTTGCCTTTGCCCACCTTGGAGAGGACTGCATGGTTTTTAGAGGCTGTGCAATGCCCTGCAGTCTCCCTGCCACCTGCTCACCTGCCCAAGCTCTGGTCTTTCCCATCCCTGTGCCATAGGAAGTCCAGCTGACAGCAAATCAGTAAATTATACTCTTTGCAGCGATACCATGATGCTCTGTGAGTTTTGTATTTCTGCACTGTGAGCCAAGGGGATGGGAGGTGGGTCCTGAGGAGGGGGTTGAGGCTGAGATGGTGTCTTTGATTTGGGCTCTTCCTTAGGTGTGCTTCACTCCCTTGAGGCAGGCCCACTCTCCCCTTCCAAAGCTGGCATATGGCTCTGGCTCCAGGAACTCCCACACGTGATTTCCCAGGCTGAGCTCAGGCTGTGTGTGATCAGCTTTCATTAGCTGTCATTAGACACAATCTGGAGTCCCAGAGCCCAGCAGGTCCTTCAGCTCCACCGTTCCTCGGCTGCACAAGGAGTGCAGAGCCCTGTGCAGGGACTTGGCTGCTCCAGCCCAGCGGCTGAGTGGGACAGCAGCTTTCCCCAAAAGTGTGGCCACCTGGGAGACATCAAGCAGCAGGAAAGGGAGCGGGCTGGGAAGGTGAAGTGGTGTAAAGAGCACCCCTTGGGGGACAGGGAAAATATGCTGAGGTTTGCTGACTTACCTTGGGGGTGCCTGCTGCCATGGCATCCTTCAGGATGGAGCTCTTGCTGCCAAGAGAGAAGAGAACGAGGTCAGTCACAAAACTGGCAGGCAATGAGGGGAGTGCTTCGAGAGATCTCATGAGGTCAAATAGCAAAGCACATTGTTCCTCTTCCCTGGACCAACAAGAGCCTCCTCACCCTGCCTGGAGGGACATAGGAAGGAGGGCAGTGCCAACTATTTCTCCAGCTGTAACAGAATGGTCATACAAGTGGAAGTCCCCAGACCAGCCACATGAGTCAAACACTGACTCTCCCCCTGCCTGGGGCTTGCAAAGCTCCTCTCCCAGCATTGGGAAAAAGCAGAGAGCAAGTCTGCAGGGGCATAGGGAAGAAAGCCAGGGAGAGGGCAGCAGAGGTGGTGAGCCCTGTGAAGGGTCAGGCACAGCGAAAAAAAGGAGAATAGGAAAGAGAAGGAGATTAAATCGGTATAAGAGCAAAGAAAAAAAAGATTTCCTCAACTCCAGGCACACCAGGGAAGCAGCAGCTCTGCTGGAGGCCGGAGTGATTTGTTAATTCAGCTTGTTCTCCATTTAGCAGGAAAGGAGGTCTCTACCCGGTGCTCCTCCTCGCCTGCCCTCGCTAGCGGGAGATGCTATAGATTTAATAACACCTTCCCCCCTCCAGACAGGTTAAACTTGAAACAATTACATATCAAAGCCGACATGGCGGGGAGGCCTGCACTGTAATTTTTTGGTTATTAAAGTAATCTCTCTCATGTAAATTCTCCTGCTAACATGCTGCAAACAGCATTAGGAAATAAATTATTTCCCCATGATTCGATTTGTCAATGCAAAGCACCTGCAGCAGGGAAAAGGCTCTTGAAATATGTTGCCAAGCCCAGTGCCTGTGCTTGTAAGCACACGCTGGTGGGGTGGCTGGCTCCCAGCTCCCCATAGCCCCGGGGAGATGATGGATGGGTGGGTGGGTGGGTGGAGGGGGGAGGGTAGTGGGGGGAGGTGGGGGCTGGGGAAAGGGGGGAAATGGAATTGTGTTTAATAACAAAATTTGTATGCAAGCCTGCATCCCAGGCTAAGGATGAGTGATCGGCAGCCAGAAAGTATTAAAAAGCCTCGCTAAACAGATGCTGACAATAGAACAAGACATATCAAATCAGATCTACTTCAGAAACATTAATATACACACGCACACACGCTCGCCCGCGCGCGCGCACCCGGCTCCGCACGCCCGCGCTCCTTTCTTCTCAATCACAGCAATATGGGAGACATCAATAAATTTTTATGAGACTTTTAGAAGATCAACACAGTACTAGATGTGACAAAAAAGCAATGTGCCTGTCATGTTCGCTTTGTCGGGGACACTTTAGCCCCAGATGCTGAGCTGCAGTGCCAGCAGGGAAAAATTGAATTTGGCTGGCTTTAATCTGCCTTGATTTGGCAGATGGCTGGGTGTTATGAAATGAGCGGGGATGGAGGAAGGTGTTTTCTCCTGGGGCTATGGCCCCCCTCCTCTTCCAGTGCCACTGCCTTTTGCCCCCTGCCCTGAAATGGTGGAAACACACAGTTATCCACTGTCATCAGGTCACTCCAAATGCCACAGCTCTGCTCCCAGCTACAGTTCCTGGGAATCACGGATGGATGGGCTGGGGCATCACCTCTCATACAGCCCCACTTCCCTGAGGGAATGTGCTGCAGGATGCTCACCAAGGGCACAGGATGCCCCCTGTGTCCCCCAGCTCTGCTCTCTACCCTCAGGAGGTGTCACAGAGTAGAATTAGTTCCTGCTGCCCACTGAGACACAGTCCTGGCACCACCTCAAGCCTGTGCGAGAACAAGCACGATGGGAAAGATTTCAATCCCTTCTCAACCTCCAGCACTACCCTGAATTTCTCAATCACATGAAGTGTGAAACAACTTTTTCTTTTCCTTTTATAATCCACATGCCTTGTTAAAAAAACAAACCCGTTTCCTCTCTTTTCTTGTTAAAGGTGTTTAAAATTATTAGTTTTCAAGGGAAAGAGGAAGAATATAATTAATTCCTCCTAGAAATGGTGTTAGGGCCAGGAAACTGAAGTTTTCAGAATCAGAGTCTCTCTGGTCAGCCAAAAGATCCAGTCTCTGCTGTTGGGACCGATAAGGAAGGGGTTTAGATAACTTGGCAGACTTTATTTTATTCTTCATCTGGGGGATTATTAATACTCACCCCCTTTCTTGCCATGTAGCTCTACTCTATCACTAATAAGAGTTTGCAATTCAGGTTTTTTTTTTTTATATCCAGAGATGGGTTAGCAATAGGAATAAGCCCAGGTCATCCAAGCACCCAGACCATGTGATTTAAGTGTGCTTTTCCTGATCCCACTAAACAGCCCCCTGAATTAGAAGGGCTGCAGCCCCCTGCACCTCTTAAGAATGCTGGCAGCTGGCTCAGGATCGAAAGGCTGTCAGCAAAGGGGAAGCTTCCCCTCCATAAACACTGCAGACAAATTAAAAATGGTAAAAGGGAAATCAAGACCTTTAAAGTTCAAACACTTTTCGGTGCCTTTTAAAGTTTTTTTGCTCTAGGCCCTTGCAGACAGCACAATCTTTGGAGACCTTGGGATTCTCTTTAATCACCCAGCCAGGCTGCAGTGGTCTGAAATGATTACACATTTACATAGTAATAACCCCAACACTCCCCACATTATTTCATGGCTAGCATATTTCCACTCAGTGAGTGATCCATGTGTTTTAAATTATAACCTGTACATAGGAAATTAGTTACTAAGTATGATATTCATGGGCTCATCTGACACTTCTAATTAAGGTGATTTACACAGAATTATCTTATGAAATAAAAAAATGGTGTTTTGCTAGCTAATAAAATATAATTACTACCCGCTTTTCTAAGTTACAGTTAGTTTTAATCTATTTGGGGAATTGTTTATCTAGTTCATTACAGCAAAACAACTTCTTTACCTTTTAGGCAACCCCCCAAAGTACCAAAGAAGAGCAAGGAACACCCTGGGAAGACCCAGTGATTTTGGCAGCCTCCTTCTCTCTCTCCTGAAGACTGCACTTCCAAGTGATACAAGGCCGCTTCCTCACTGGCTCCCTTTCTTGGGGCTGAGACACCAGTTCTGTCAGTGCATTCATGCACCTCATGTGTTTGGATGTCCTCATGGGGACAAAATAAGGCCCCTGCCCTACTGCCAGAGGGCTCTGCCCAGTGCTGCAACTGCATCACCCGTTAACGGGAGCAGCACAGCCAGGTCCCCATGTGCTCCAGGACACACTGCTCCTTTAGATTAGGGACCATCAGCTTTAAGAGGAGCCTTTCCTCTCAGCAAGGCTCTTCACAATGAAAGCAGAACTCAGGCTACACCAGAGACATGCAGATGTCCTTTAATGCTAGGCACACATTTGGTTAGGAGCATCCCCAAGTGCAACTGGGAAGCCCCTGGCATGTCCCTGAGTGAGCTCCAAGGGGCTGTTCAACCCAGTGCTCCTGTCCCACAATTTCCCAAAGGGCAGCTCAGCAAGCCAAGTATGTGCCCTCCTTATCCACAGTCTTGGGGTTTCCTCTGCCATGGTTGCTATTACACACAGTGACCTTCAAGCCTATTTACTTTGTTATGGTCCTGCATTTTGGGGTGTTCTTGCCATAGGAAATAAAAAGGCAACACGCAAGGAGTGGTCCCTTATCACCCCTATGAATGGAAGCTGCTGTTTCTTCCCACAGGGAAAAATCAGGTCATTATCTGAAGGCTAAGTTCCCTGAACTGGGGCAACTGCAGTTGTTTCTGATTATCCCTGAAGGACACTGAACCAGTACAGAGCAGGTAAGAGGGCTGCTGCCATGCAGCTGGAGTCTTCCAGCTCTGCCACTTTTCCACAGAACCCCTTCTCAGCAGGCCCCTGTTTGACAGGCATCAGCCTGTGCAGCTCCTGCATGAGATCCTGCAAAACCAAAAGATTTCTACAGGCTGCACCCAATGGATGTATTTAACACCCCCCACCCAAAAAAACCCAAAAAAACCCAAAAAAACCAACCAACCCCAAAAAACCCCAAAACCAATTGGAAGCATTTTATTTTTAACTGTAGGACTCATGGCTTGAACGTGCAGCCTTGGGATGGGAGCCCCAGCAGCAGAGAAAGCCTCTGGCAGAGCTGTGGATAGAAACTCCAGCTGTAATGGAGCAGTTGCTGAGTAGAGAGGGAATTGGATTTTTGTGAATGCCAGTTTAAATAAGTGGAAGTGTCACTTGATGCTTAAATAAGGAAATGGGAGTTTGATTTTATACCTAGCTGCAGGTGACAGCCCTCAGCATGGCCAGGTGAGATCTGTGCTATCACAGGAGGCACACTGGGATTTTTACCCTGCTCTGGATCCCCCAGTGGCACATGCATCCCATGATAGGAAAAGGGGCTGAGTGATGATAAAAAATTGCCAAAGAGGCTGCAGTCAGGGCTAGAAATGTTCTACTCCTACAGTGCCAGACGTGCTTCCCACATGCTCCCCCTGTCAGTATTTGTGAGACCTCAGTGACCAACAGAGTCAGTTGTGACAAATCTGACCCACAGGGCAGTCACCCACCTCCCCTGAAGAGATGAAATGCAGCAGAATCATAAAACACTGTGGCATGACCTGATCATGCTGAAATCCCCTATTTGCTATGTTCTGTTCGCATCCCCAACTCTTTCTGCCCTGCTGGATTTTCCTTTATCAACCTCTGGTACCCCATGTCCCCACTCAAAGTGGATAACAGATTTCTGGGTGAGGATGTGATGGTCCATATGTGCAGGGCCAAACAGGAGACAGTGGCTGGGGGGAGTTTCATTTCTCTCCCACTGTTTGAAAAAGAGGTGGCTGGAAAAATAAAAAGGAAAATTGGAGGGAAAGGTCATGCATTAGATTGATTTGGGGGGCTCTTTGCTACCATGGCTATAATGACTGTTTAATTATTCCCAGCTCATGTGGCAGTTCAGAAGAGGCTCTGCAGAAGACATGCATTGCTCCAGGGCAAATAACTGACCGGAGATTTATTTCTCACCCGTGGGTTTCCACACACCCCTTCCCAGGCCTCCTGCTGCCCTGAGTGTCAGCAGCAGAGGAAGGCTTTGCCCTCCAGAGTTCCAAACCTCAGCCTCCAAATCCCTATCCTGGAGTCAGGGAATGGGCTGCAGGTACCAAAGGTCTGACGGCAATTTAAGGAGTGTTCATAGCTCTTTTAGGGCACTGCATGAGCAAGGGAAAACATGACCCACACTTTTTTCTCACTTGCTCTGCTACCCTGGAAGTTCTGACCCATGAGAAGTGCTTCTCACCTACAATGGACAGCAGCCTCTGCCTTCCCTGGGGTCTGCCATGGAGGAGAGGAATGGGGCATCTCTAAGCAGGGCAGGCAGCTGCCTGGCTTGTACTGAAGGTCCAGGCTGCTGTCATTGCCACCCTCTAAATGCACAGGAGGAAGCTGGAGGGTCTCCCTTTCCTTTCTGTCCATGATTAATCTGCCACAGTGAGGGGCAGGGACACAAATCAGAGGAGGAATGAAAGAGGATAAATCCATGGTATCAGCAGCACCACATTGGCTAGATAATAAACAGACTCCTCTCCTCATAAATTTCTCTCCATTCCCACACATTTTCCCACCATCAACACTGGCAGACCTGGAGCAGGACTGCTCCTGACCTTTCTGATGTCCTGGCTGGTGGGAAGAGCTGTGGCTTTGCCAGGGAACCTGGGACCCTCCACCTTGGCTGGCATCCTTCACTCCTGCCCAGACTGGGGTGCAGCAGGAGCACCAGGATGGCACAATGGAGCCCCACCCAAGCTCACTGGGGTTTAGAGAATGCATGGGACACCTGAGGTGACTGTGGCAAGGTGATCCATACCAGCATGTGGAGTGGGTGGGAGAAGCACTAGAGACAAAAAGCATGCTTCAATTTACTTGGTAATTTTACTCTCTCAGTGCCCCAGGGCAGCTTGTTCTCACTGCCTCAACCCCACACTGTGTCCTTACTCCTCATTTTAGTAGCAGTGAGCTCACCCACTTCTCCACACCCCACACAGGGATGTGACCCTGTTAGCTGCCTTGTGGTGGCAGGTGGTCCTGGCCTTGCTCGGGGATCACAAGAAGCTGACACTTCCAGGCAAGTTTAATTTAAATCGGACAGGAGTCAAACTGCTGGAGAAACTTCAGGTGACACCATGCAGCTGGAGATGCATCTGTACCTGAAACTGGACACCCCTGACTCCAGGGCTGAGGTTCTGTGCCATGGGTGACATGGGATGCTTTGCTGCTGCTGTGGGGCAGGACTCTCTCCCTGAGGGAATCAGGGCAGAACAGGATGTGAAAACCTGTTCTGTGTCCTTAGAGCAGGTCCCACACACCAGCCTGTCCCTGCAGCCTGGTTTTGCTGGTGAACACTGGCTGGAGGGCAATCATGGAGGACTCACACCCAGGAGGAGTGCTGAGGAGACATCACATGCAATTAACTGCTTGATTGAACACCCTGGGGGATACCAGAGCCCTTTGGGGAAGCCCCGGGAGCACTGGGAGGGCACAGCCAGGGAGAGGTGCTGCAGGAGAGGCACCCATTCCCACCTGCAAAGCACGCTCAGGCACTTAATAGTACCTGTCCCCAGCATCTCCCCGGCCTGGATTTATGCCTCGAGGGGTCACCTCTGGCGAGACTCTAATAACACGACTTTATTAGCTTTCTTGTTCCTTCTTTAAGATACAGTAGCAAGGGGGGAGGAGGGCAGTAGCACCTCGGGAAAGAGCGGGGGTCGTATGGATAGGAGGCAGCTGCCCTCGCAGTTCCCCATCTCAGTGACAAGGGGGAGAGGGAGAAAAATGATGCTCCCTTGAAATTTATCATGCACCCAATTACAATGTTAATTGGCAAGTCCCAGAAATCAATTAATTCGCAAATTTTTTTCAATTAAAAATTAAGATAAATCATAAAACGTTATTAAGCAAAGGCCAAACTCCATGAACTTTTTTTTTTTTTTGTCAGCATCTGGGTTTTTTTAAAATTTAAATAAAAAAAAGAGCTGTGTTGCCAAAGCCCGATGCCCTTGAGTGCCTTTGCTGAAGCACAGGGGGCTGTCATCAGCAGGACTGGGCTGAAGACAGATAAAAAAATATCGACCAGTCGGACACACTGCTTCTGCTTTATTGATCAGGCGGGAATTTAACTTGCTGTGCATATCCACCGTGTCAGCAAGGGCCACGGGCGAAATTAAAAGTACTTGGCTTGGAGATGTCGCCTTGATACCGGGGGGTGGGGAGAGATGGAGGGAGGGGGAAGAAGAGGGGGAGAAAGGGAAGAAAAGAAAAGAAGGTGGAAAAAGAAGAGGGAAAAGAAAGAAAGACAGAGGGAAAAGTTGAGGAGCAGGAGGTTGCAATGCCTGCTTGCAATCTCACTTGTTGGTCAGGGCTCCTTCCTCTCTCTGGAGAACCCACAGGTGTCTACTGCCTGCAAGGAAGGGAACCATGTATTCCAACAGAGCCCTGGAAAAAACCCTGCTCACCCCAAACCATTTCTAACCTCTCTCATTGAGAGGCTGGGGGACCTGCAGCATTTGCTGCAGAAAAAGTCTGGGGAAGTACCTGGTCATCAAGTTAAAGTCCCCAGGCATAAATCAAGGAGAAGTGAGATGAGAGCCATGACCCTGATGTGACACATGACAACAGAGCTAATTCGGGTTTTACACACCCTATTTATCCTGCTGGGCCTGGCAGCACAGCCACTCGCCCTTCCCCAGCAGCTGCCCACGCTGGCCCTGGGAAGGTCCTCCAAAGGTCCTTTGGGAGAACACAGCGCTTGGCAGATCCCACAGAAATGAAGCCAACACTTTCCTGGGGCAGAGCAAGGAAAGGAGCAGCTGTATTTAAACAGGGGGTTCCCTGAGCAGGAGAGGGGTGTGAGCCACATCTCATAACCTGCTCTGCGCCCTTATTGTGACCAGGAGCAACAGACCAGCCCCTGTCATTTGGGCACAAGGGACCACAGGGATGATGTGCTTGCCAACTTGTCAATTAGCAGGAGTTTCCAGTGCAGACTCTGAGGGGCTAGCATGAGATGACTTTAACCAGAAAGACCATGAAACACTGGGAAAGCAACCTGTAAAAGATGTGAAAAGCAGGATGCATTTCTGTAGGTCTGGAGACATCTCTCAAGAACAGTCAGCTTGCCTTGTGACCAGTTAATCTCCCAAGGTCCCACAGCCTTTGTGTTTCAGCTATCTTGCCAGTTTCCTCCTTATTTCTTATCCCACTTGGCCCAGAGCTGCCTCTATCCCCTGAGAAGAGCTACTGTTGTGCCTCTCTACATAAAGAAACCTGGAGCTGAAGCTCCTCACAGCAGGGTGAGGATGCTCTGTGCAGTGCCAGGAACTGAGGGAGCACTTTCTGCTCTACTCTGACTGCAAAAGAAGAGACGATTAAGAACAGTCAGAGGAAAAGAGTATGTGTGCAAACAAGCAAGAGAAAGCTTCAGATGGAACCCAAAGGAAGATTTGAGCCTGGGCAGAGGTGCACTGAATACTGCTACAGGAGCTGGAGCACCATAGTCCTGGGGTTGGCTCTTATCCTCTGACATGAATCAAAGCTGGCTATAAAAGTCAAGCTAAATCCCCCATTTGGGCACTTCACCCACTTTGACACAGGCATTCCCACTGCATCTTACTCTGCCCTCCTTTGCCTGACACTATTTGGTTCTTTGTGACAGCATCTTTGAGGTCACAGAAAACAGCCTGCAGCACTTTCTATTTGCACCAAGGTGCGAGACCCCGGTGCCCTCTGTGCCCCAGGAAATGCTTCGTAATCACAGAAGCAGAAGAGAAATTATTCCTGGACACACAGAAAGGTTATTAGGGGAAATCAGTAGCTCCTGAGATGCTGGATGTGCAGGGATGTGTCCCAGCAGAATGGCAAGGAGCAATGAGAGCTGCTGGCCTGGGCTGGTAGCAGCCAACAGGTGGGCACGGGCTTTGAAATACAAACATGCTCAGAATAAGTACTGATTGCAAAGGAAAAAAGAAAGAAAAGTGAATGAGAGGAGAGTTTGCACAGCCATGGGGCAGTTTGAGAACACCTTCACTGCTCCACCCTCTGGACCACTCCCCAGCCATTTTGGGGAGGTGAAATCCTAGCTCTGAAGCATAGGCTTGCTGCTGCTAATGCAGGGGAGAATCTGGCAGCTTTCACACAGCAAAATAAAAACACCCCCCACCAAATATTTTTTTTAAAGGAGCATTGCATATTCAAGAACAGACTGTTATGCTATTAAAACCACTGCATCCAAAGGCACATTCCCAACCTTCAAACTGCTGAACTCAGCAACTGTAATATTTGTGATGTGACTTCCTACAATTTTTTAAATGGCCAATAAATGTCTCTTCCCCAAACTCTAGAAAGAATCATTGTGTAGCATCAGCTGAGGCTGTCTCTACAGCTCTTACTTCCTCCTTTACTTCTGTCCTCAAATTAATCTTTCTTTCCACCCCAAACCAGAGCCCGAAACCTGCCCTTCTCCACCCAGCCTCCCCTCCATCAGCAGTGCTCTGTGGTCACTGCCTGGGGAAAGCAGGCAGGGATTAAGGGTCCTGCTGCCCACTGCCCCCTCTGCTCACAGTATTTACCTGCAGGGTGACACGCAGCAATGTACACGGGGGGGTGTGTGTGTGGGACCTGAGGGACACCCCTGGGTGCTGCTCCAGAATGCTGTGCCCACCTGCACTGCCTAGGTAGTCCTAGACTGGGGAAATGCAGCTGCAGCCAGAGTACCAGCTGAAGCTTGGAGCTGAGGCCACTGACAGCTCCAGAGTCTCACATCTCAGTGTGCTTCATTGTGAGCCTTTAACATGGATGAGGTGTAAAACTCACTGTGAATATATATTGAGTGAGGATAGGAGACTCACATCTAGATCAGCTTCATGCACACAAACCAGGAATATTCATGTATTCTGTGTTGACCAGCCTGGCTGAGGCACAGGGCATAGACGCATACAAAGGGTCACTGTTATTATTTCTTATTTTTACCTTGGGTGTCACTTAGCTGCTCAGGTGGGCACCTTTTGCTCTCTGACTGTACAGGCAGAGCAAGGAGAGCATCCCTTCTGCCCTGCATCATGGGGCCACCCCTCACCCGCCTCCCACTCTCTGCTGCTTTGAGCCTGTGCTCTGCAAAGGTGAGCTCCAAGGCAATTTCTCTTTAGAGGAGGAATACCAACAGTCTTGCCTGGCAAGAGTTAAACCCCATAAAACCAAGGCTTGTAGTTTTGTTTTCTTTCAATTTATACCCTTCACTTAAAGGGGGGGGCAGGTGGGGAGGGAAAGAGGGGGAGAAAAAAGAAAGCCAGGTGACATATTCTAAGAGGGAGCACCGAAAACGTGTTAAGCACTTCAAAATCTCATATATTCAATCGGCCTCTGGCAAGACATCTGCCTAATGTTAGCGCTTAAATATCCTTTTCCATTTTACATGCATTCAAGTCTCATTTGAGCGAAATGAAACGGTATTATTAAAGGGAGATTTTGCACAAATGGCCTGAATTTGACATGTCAAGTTCAATGAGGCTGTTACATATGTAACACCAAAAAGGGCTCGGAGGCTGCCGGCTCTTGAAACAGCGCCAGTGGCTCAGAAATGAAATTTGCATTCAGAGAGCCCTGCTTCGCTGTGTGGAGCAGTGCACAAGGCTCGGTTGGACCCACACAGCATGGAGGAACTGTGGGGTGAGCACAAGCAGCTCTCTCCCTATGCTTTGGGAGACTGGACACACCAAGAAAGCAGCAGAGCTAGAAACTCAGATACCTCATTCCCACTCAAGATTGTTTTTCAAGGGAAAGCTGGACCATGCACCAGGGTTGGATCCCCCTGAGTGATGTTCATTACTGGTCTAACAGCTGGTTTTTGTCCCTGGTACATGCACAGGACTCCTGAGGCATGGGTGGGTGCTGCCCTGTTGCCTGCATAGCTCCTCCTGCCCCACTGCATGATGCTCGAGCTGGGTTGACCTTGAGATGTCCCTGTCCTGAGGCCAGGATGGTCACACCAGTACTGCCCATGGAGGTAAAAAGCACTGTCCCTGTCTCTAGGGGATAGCAAACCCCATACCCACCAGCCGAGAAAGGGGTTTTTTGGAGTGGGTGAGTTGCTTGTGGTGGTTTGGGACCATACGTAGCATCATCCAGGTGGTGCCTACAGCTTCCTTGTATCTCAGCCCCAAGAAGCTCCTGGAGAAATCCCTTTTCCAGAGTTGATCCAGTGCCCACCAAGCCTCCAGTGCTGTGGAGCTCAGTGGGCAGGAGGGGATCTGACTTCCTAACCCCAAGCACAGGAAATCTATGATTTTGTTGCAAATCATTAAGGTTTATTAAAACTTAACACCACAAGCCATGATTGGCTGCATCCTCTTTAAATTAGGAAAAAAAAAAGCCCTTGGAAAGCAGCCCCCTGGTTTGCTTCTCCCCATCAGACTGATAAGTAACAGCTGCTCGGCCATTTCGGTAACAAGTCAGTATTGGCAGGGAGCGGCCAGGGCTGCCAGTGCCCGTCGCGTTTATAGGCCCACATTTTATTTTTATGTTTATTGGGTTATTTGAGATCATTATTAGTTTCTCTCTTCTCTTGTTGATGTGTTCTTGCTCCTGGCTTCTCCAGGCAGGAAAGGTGGGGGAATGGGAAACGGAGCTACCCACTATAGTGAGCTGCCTGCTGGGGCTGAGCCGTGCAGGGGACTTCAACCCCCTCAGACCCCACTGCCTGCTAATCCTGCCCAGGATTCCTGCCCTTCCTGCCTGCTGCTGCTGCTGGTCCCTGCCTTGGTTTCCTCTGGGACTGGGAGAGCCCATCCCTATGTGGAGCTGCTGTGTTACAGATTAGCCTCCATCGCCTGAATCCATCGCCTAGATTGAACGTTATCTATCACACTACGGAGGGAGTCGTTATTTAATAATTAATAAAGACCTCTGATTCTTCCTCGCTGCCTGCGTGGCCGAGTGGAGCAGGCCAGGGAAGCGAGGGCAAGCCAGGGAGAGCTGTCTTCTCTCTAACTGCTGCTGTTATTTAAAGGAATAATGCCATTCTTTTTCATTTGTCAGCTGGCCCACAATGGCCCTTGTCATGCTTTATGATTTAGGGTTTCCTTTCCTTTCCCATTAAACGCCACCTTCCCATCACCACTTTGCGCCAGCCAGCCTCTGCTCCTGGCTTGCAGTTTCAGTTTCACTCTGATATTGGCCCAACTTCTTTGATGGGCTCCTCTGAGCACTAATTGCTTCTGTTCATTTAAACCTGTTCACTAATTTGCAGTGGCCCTTTATTAAGTTGGATGTGGCCCAAATTACACCATAAATTACTCTTGCAAGGGGACTGGGTGTTGCAGGGGATAAATGGGCTGCCTGTTCCCTGCTTTCCCCCTTCCCTGTCTTCCTGTGCAACACACGGGGAACGTGGGTCTCAGCCTGAGGGTGCAGGTGCCGAATTTGGGATATCTCAACCCAGATCCATTCTGGGAGGTCTCTGTTTCTCTAACTAAAGCTCTCTCCTGCTCCCTCCATCTGCAACGTCTATCGCTGAATCCAAGAAGATCCAAGCCAAGCAGGGATGGATTCTGCATCCTCCACACTGTGCACAGCCACGTGCACCCCTCACCCCTCACCCTGGTGTGCACACACAAATACACACTGACACACATGCTGTCCCTCCTCTCCTACCACCTGGTGATGTAACTTTGCTTCTAGTAGGCAGTTTGATTCCTTTCCTCACCTTTTAATGACCGGAGAATTCATTAATAATTGAAATTAATAATTGAAATAAACATGCTCTTTCCCAAGGCTGCTGACTTTTATTAAGGCAGGGGCAGGGATTTGCCAACCCTTGGCTGCAACCATTTCCTAAATAACTGCTAGCAGTTAAAAGGCAATTTTTTTTTTTTAATAGGTGACTTTTTTTGCACTGAGGGTAGCAGAAGGGAGCTGAAGAGAGCTGAGGAGCAGTGTGCACCAATGCTGCAGGTTTCTCCATAAGGGGATGTCAGCAACATGAGAACTGCTCACTGAACACACGTTCCCAGGGAAAGGGATGTCTGTGACCTCTGGGAGAAATTTCTGCCTGACTTTGCCATTGCAGTGAACTCCAGGGAAATGTTTCTGCCCCATTGGCTAGCACTAGATCCCCCACATCTTGTAGCTGTGGGTACCACCATCTTCTCTGCCCCATGCAGGTGCCCCAGCTGGGTGACCAGGGATACCGACAGATCCCAGGGAGCTGCTTACCTGATGTTCAGCTGCGTAAGCTTCTCCAGTTCCTGCTCCATGTGCTCCTGCAACTCCCCGGGGCGAAGAAGGACCTGACAGATGGGGCAGATCGGAGCCTGGCTGTCAAACAAAGTTGCCTTCTTTTTGCCTGTGAGAAGGAAAAGAAGGGAAAAAGCTTAAGCTCAGATCAGCTGCCATCAGCATCATCTGTGCTCTGCTTTGGTTCCTGTCCTAGGACAGGACTGAAATACAGAGAATTTCTCATGGCATAGCCGTAATTCTCTCCCCATCGTACAGTCCCTGGGGCAGGGACTGGCTCTCATCTGCAGTGGCACAGCAACTGACATGAGAGCATCCCAAGCCTGGCTGCGGGCCCTCCAGTCTTACAGCGAGAGCAGCAACAGCCGCATTCTGGAAGTGACCCTGTGCAAACCCAGCTTCCCATTTGAGGTCCAGGTGATGTGACCTGGAATAGATGGATGACTTAACACTGCTCACTGTTCCTATTAACTCACTATAAACAGCCATCTTCGTCCTCCTTGACAGTCCTGAAGTTGGGTGGGTCAAGATGATCCTCCCTATGAAGGGCAGAGTAAATCTCCGTGGGCACACAATGTTGCAAAGCAGAGGAAAGCCCATGGTGTGAGGCTGTGGATGTATAAGGGAGCAGGTCTGGATGCTCACCCAGGATTGCTCACCCTTTCCCAGGGCTGGGCTGGGGCCCCTTGTTCCCCTGCACCACCAGCAGCTCCAGACCCCACAGCTGCCAGAGTTCTGGGCCCCTGGGGCTGTATCACCCCAGGGTGAGATCTGGGACTGCCTGTGTACCCTAATCCCTATCTGGGTTGAGTCTCTGGGGCAGATCTGCAAGCGACACATTTCCTCACACTCTCCTTACTCTCAATCCTGTCTTCTACTTCCCTGCCCAGCCACATCTCCCTGGTTCACTCCCTGATCTGAAGCCAATTTCTTCCAGCTCAGAAACTTTATTGCCCCCTCTGTAAGGAATATACAGCGTCTATTTAACATAAAATAAAACTCTAAAGCAAACAATGAAGTTCCCATAAAAGAGGGAAGCCTGCGGGTCCCCAGGCCCCCTCTCCCAGCTGTACTAGCAGCTCTGCTCATGAGAGGGCGTGCGGAGCCTGGCTCAGATGGCTCTGGCAGGGAGAAACGTGCTTTATAGCTGCCTGTTGTCATCCAACATGAACCCTACTGCTAGATTATTTATTTATGTATTAGACATGGATCAAATTGGTTAAATCCGAGTGAGAGGCAGTAATGCACAATAAAGCAGCCGGTGCTGGATACGAAGGGGCTGCATGCAATGTGGCCTTCCAATCAGGAGCCAAAAGGTGCCATTTTATGGTTCCTAATGATGGTGGAGCCCAGTTAAATGAATCCCCATTAAAGGAATAGATCCTCTCCAAGGATAAAATGTTGGTGTGAGCAGCTTTGCTGGGTCCCTGCTTCTCCCTTTATAACTGCCTGGCACAAGCATTTAACAAGAGAAAGGGTCTGAAGTAAGTTTGAGAGTCACCTTGGCTTATCTTTGCCCTTCAGCAGGACAAAGTATATGTGCCTGTGGAAGCTGGGCTATCACTGGGATATTACTTGCCCTTTCCTTCAGTATCTCTATAGGAGATGGAAGAAACTGAGGCATAAAGGGCAAGTTGGGGCAGGCCAGTGCTAGAGTGCATTCCCTACCTTCCCAACTTCCCTTTCCACTGGGAACTCTCCCATTTGCAGAGCCAGGAGGAAAACCTGACTGGTCTCTCCTCTGGACTTGGGTCACTCCTAGAGGTTTCCAAGCAGATCCCAGGTGCCTCAGGCCCTCATTCCCACCACCCTTTTGCCAGGGAGGATACAGTTTTTTGTCAGCATGCAGCCCATGCAACTTGGAACATCTTCCTCTCTCCTCCTTCCCTCATGTTTAAATAATGCCCAGAATGCAGCCCAAACCCAAACACCCAGCTCCTGCTGACCTGTGCGGGAAAGGTCGGCATTTCAGTAATTTCATCTTCCTCTTGGAACTTTTCCACTTTTGTCTAGTGGGGGCCCAAAATAGCCCAGGAGCGTCCCCGACCACCTGCTATTTATAACCCTAACTTCACAGCAAAACAATGGAGCTGTCTGAGTCTCCCTCCCAAAATAAACAGGCAACCTTTGAGCGGACGGGAAATCCTGCTGGATCCCTGCTGTGGGGTGTACAGATGGATGGGTAAACAGGCTGCCCTCTGCCCTACTGTGCTGCACCCCCACTCCTGGCCCAGGCCACTGCTGTGGGGCCCCGAGCCCCCATCGCCATCCACAGCTTTGGCTGCTGGGGCTGGGATGCTCTCAGCAGAGCCAAAGGGTGGAACAGAGGTTGAGCATCCCCGTGTCTCTGCTCTACAGGGAGGCCAGAGATGTTCCTTTGCTGGAGGAGGTGATGGGCAGTCCCGGCCCACAGAACTGGGATTGGCAGCCTTAGGTCAGGATGCTGGGGACCAGCTGGTACACCAGGCTGGTGGGATGTTTAAGCTCCTGCACATCCAAGCCCTCGCACCCTGCTTCTTCTCTGGTACTCTTCCATGGGGTGCAAATTCCTAAGCAGAGTCGACTTTGGATTTCAATGACTGGGGCAACCAGGAGGGGTCTCAGGCTGTGGGAAGAAGCCTTGCTGTCTTCCATGGCTTCTCCCAACCCCAGCCCAGGCCAGCAGGAGGAATGAGCAGCAGTGGCCTTACCCACCAGCTACACCAATGATATGGTGATGAATTTGTGCCAAGGAAGGATGTGACAGCTGTCACTCCACATCCCTATGACAGCTGGGGAAGATCCCCTTGCTCCAGTGAGTGCGGGAGGATGATACAGGGGCTTCCAGAGGGGCAGGAGAACAGGAACCTGGACATACAGCCAAGCCCCTGATGTACAGATTGCAAAGCAGGAGACAGAAGCAGCCCCGGCTCCTGGCCCAGGGGACTGACAGCTGTGCTTTCACAGGAGCAGGGCTAAGTGCAACTGACAGGCAGAAAGGAGGGACCCTCTCCCGTGCCAGGACACCTACGCAAGCCTCCCCAGGTCTGTGGGACCCGCTGCATGCCTGCAGTGCAACAGAGGCTTCTCCTGGAATGCGTCTCCCCAAATCAGCAGCATCCACATCGGCAGCATGCCCAAAGCCTGGCAGACCCACGCTGTGGTGCCTTGCTCCAGGCACCTCCGTGGTGTGGGGTGCTGGGTTGTGAGGAGAGGGAGGGGATGGGCACAGCAAGTGCTCAGGCTTTGTTTGTGAATGCCAGGATGGAGAAAGATGCATGCATCCCACCTCTCCTCTCCAGAGCAGGGACATCCTGATATCCAGGAGCAAACAAAGGATGCTACATCATGTGTGTGGCTGGACCGTGCTGGGGTGTAAGTGCTTACCCTTCTGGATGGAGTAGAGGGCATTGATTTGCTCAGGGCAAAACAAAGGGCCCATATCCCTGAGCGGGAAGGACCTACGCCTGCTCCCTGTTTATCCTTCCCTGCCCTGTGCCAAACCCGCTCCTGGGAGACACTGAATGGCTCTTTTCAGGCTTTTGTTTTTTGGCAGCTGTGTTTTTGTTTTCTTTGCCCCTCTCTCTCCCCTTCACTCTCTGGTTACTCGGTAGGCTCGGCTCCAGTGTTTACCCTCCGTGGCTCTGCCGTGCTTCCCTTGCCGCCGACCCCCCGCTCGCCAGTGCCAGAGAGATGAAAAGGCAGAGCTTTGGTGCTCCCGCTGTTTGCACGGTCTCCTGGGCTCCACGGAAATGTTTAACTCCAAGTGTTGAAACTGAATATTTCCTGCCCTGAAAGCAGAGTGCTCAATATGCAGATGCACCCCTGTGTGGAGGAATTTCTCCACAGACTCTTTCAGAGGGCATCTGCAAATGGATCCCAGTCCGGGTAGGGACTGGACCAAACCCTCCCTATCCCACTGGGGATAGAGGGCTGGATCCTTCATTCAGTGACACTGATATGGATCCAAGATAATTCCTTTGGGAAAGCTCTGATTCACTGCAAAGCAGCCAGTAATGGGACCTGGGCTCCAGGCTGGGAGCTGGGCTCAGGTTCTGGGGACACAAGCATGATATGGAATAGGCATGGAGCCATGAAGTCACCCCTGCTCCTGGCCTGCACCTGTGCCCTGACAGCACTGCAGGGTGGGGGGAGTGTGTCACTTGGAAGGCAGAACTTTCCCTCACAAGCAGAATGTGAGCTACTGTTTTGGAGACCATTTAAGTAAGAAAACCAAGGAACCCAGCCCACCAACGGTGCTGACAGCACAGGGTGTATACAGCCCCTCAGCACTACACAGCACAGATTAAACAATGCTCCCATCACTCAATGAGCAAAGTCTACAAGGCATGAGGGCACCCTCTGCACAGGAGCTCAGTAAGTTGCCAAATGAATGAAATAAATTGTCTATAACTCCACTGCTCATCTGCACTGATGCACAGTCAGATGCCTACCTAGGAACTGCTGCTGTGGGTGGCACAGGCGGTGCCACCTGTGGCTCCCCGTGCTGTCCTTTCTTGTGACCAGCTGAACCTTGCTCCCATGAGGACCAGCTCTGCAGTCCCAACTCCTGATTTCTCCTACCTCAAACTCTTTTCCACTTCTCTGAGTACCAAACCCTCCCTCTTTGAGATGCCTCCCTCCCTCTCACCTTCCTCTTTCTGCTCTCTCCCTCTTACACACTGCATCATTTAAACCCAATCAAAGGCAGTTGATCTGAAACACTTCTGAATAGAAATGACCTCACACTGGGGCCCCACAGCCCCGTGCCCTGCTTTGGGGCCGTGCTGAAACCAGGTGGGTGGTAATGGAAGTGCTGACACAGGCTCCTTGACAGCATCGCCCCTGCCAGCGCCTGTAATAATCCCTCCCGGCTGCTCTGCAACTCGGTTTCCGCGGCGATTATTTTCCATTCGATGATGGGCTTGCTGTTATTTGTGTACTGATAGCAGGTATCTTGTGTGACAAGCCTCCTTTCCTTCCAGCTCAAAAAACAATAATTCAAAGAAAGCCCCATATTAGCTTGGAAATAGCAAAACACTCACTCTTCTCCTGGTGAGCCCATGCCACAACTGATGAGGCTCACAGAGCCCTGGTAGTAAGTGGCAGCCAAGGAGGGGAGATGACAACAGTGGCTCAAGGCAGAGGTGGTTCATGTGTTAGTGCAGAGCACTCCAGAATAACAGTAGAGGTAAAAAATGTATGGTAATAAAGTGAGGGAGCAGGAATAATGTTGATCATTGCTCTCCCATCTCCCTGTTATTTACTGGTGTGGTCCCTGTGCTGTCCCCATGAAGTGGCATCCTGCCTGCTGGGCACTGCCTTGGATGCTGCTGGTTGGTACCAAAAGGTATAGGCATCCAAAAACCTGCAGGTGAGGTCAGGGCACCTTCCATTTCTTCCATCAGGGCCTTCCCACCCCTCAGGCTCCTGCCTGGCTGGGGGACGCAGATTTGAATTTGCTGCCCAGGATGGGGTGCCCTGGATCTGGCCCCTGCTGCAGTTGCTCTGCACAGGCCAGTGGAGATCCAGGTGCCAGAGACAGTGACAGGCAGTGAGGTGACTCCATGTTTGAGTGCTGTGGCTGGGTTCAGTGTCTGGCCATGACTGCATCCACAGCATGACATAACTCTGCAAACAGAGCAGCAAGCACATCCAGACCACTGAGGAATCACCCAGCACTGAGCAGACCTCCCTTGGAGCACATGCCTTTTGGAGGTCTGTGCAAGCAGGAAGGTGGCAGAGGTCTGAACAAATGGCTATTTAGGTAAGAAAATATTTTTGAGGAATCACAGTGCAAAGATGCTTCAGAGCACCAGCATAAACTGGACATGGGTTGTGCTTGGCACGGCACAGAGACAGTCCCGCCTTGAATCCAGCAAAGAGAGGCACAGGGATGACTGACAGCTGGTTTTCTATGCCTAGGATGTATAAAGCACATAGAGACACAGACAGACAGGGGGAGGACCTCTGCAACCCCATGAACAAACTGGGTTTGTTCAAAACTGTACTCAGACTGCTGCATCCCCACCAAGAGCCTGATCCCTGACACTGCTCCCTGCTAAGGTGCCTAGGCTGCCAAGTGCCTCAGAAAATACACCTGCTTCTCCTGAGAGTAAAAACTAGAGAGGGATCTGAGGCAGAAAATCTTGCTAAAATATTGATTTCCCTCCAAAGAAAGAGTTGTTCTTGTAGCTGCCTGTGCAGACAAGCTGGATACTGGAGAGGACTGGTGTAAACTGGTGTGGCGCTGCTGCCATGCAGTTAACCCCAGCTGAGGTTGGTCCCATGAGTCACTCAGTAAAAATGCATGTTTGAACAGCACCCTGGGCTCTTCATAGGCTGTTGCATGTCCCGTTGGGTCCAGCATCATGTTTCTCATTGCGAGTGGCAGCCCGGCAGCAGGAGAGGTGAGGAACCCCTTGTGATCCGACCCTGGCTCTCCATCTATGGAGATCATGGCTGCCCGGTGTGGGGCAGGGGAAGATGGATTGAGCTGGGCAATAATTTAAGAAACAGAGTGAGTCTGTACATCCAATCACTTTACAAATCAGGGGAAAGGGAGAGAGGAGGGAAGGCAGGAGGGGGGGTAGAAGTGAAAAGGCCGCGCAGGGAAATGCATCACAATTACTGTCTCAGCTCTAATGAGGAGCCTGTCATGAGGCTGTCATCCTGCGGAAAGCCACCTACTCAGAAAGATTCAATAAAAAAGTAGCAGAGAGATAAAAAAGAGATATATTTCAGCCCTTGCTAATATTCTTTTCATTTGTCCCAGCACAAAATAAGATACTGCACTTAACCGGCTCGGTTAAAATGAAAAGGGGGGGGGCGGGAAGGGAGCAGCATTGATCAATACCACTAAAAGCCGGGAGACACGGTGATGGAGTGCAATTTTTTTGTCTGTGCTGAAGCATAGCAGAGGCCCGGGCGGGGTAATTTATGATTCGTACGCATGCTGGCTAACTAGAGGCTGACAAGACAATGAATCCCCGATGAGAGGGATGCAGGCTGCCGGGAGAGCTGGAAAGGGAGAGCATGACAGGGACCTGGAAGGGAGAGGGGAAGAGAGGACTGGGACAAGCTGATGGTGCTGCTCCATGTGGGGATGCCGAACTGAGCAGAAACACTTCCCTGGGTTTCACAAGAGGAAAACTGAGAGACACCGAGAGCAAGTGAAGGAAGGTGTTGCACTTTCTCCATCCCTGTCCTCCTCTCTTCAAGCTCAGAGCTGGGCAGTCTGCCCATACAGGCTTCTCACAAGGAAGCACTACAATGCCCAGCCACACCCCTCACTGGGCTGGAAATTAACCGAATGAGGTCAGCAGGGGCCAAAGACAGAGATGATCCCTTCTCTGCTCCAGATTCTCTGATGGGTGCCAATATGAGTCTGGAAAAGCTCACAACCATGGAGTTGGATCTTCTTGCTGCCATCTGTCTTCTACTCTTGGAATGAAACTGGAGTCTCCTTCAACGCACTGGTTCATCTCCCAAACATACAAATCCTGGGGAGCAGCTTGGTCTCCCCAGCATCAGTCAGGGGTCCCTGACTTCAGCGAACATGGCACAGCAGAAACACTGCTGAGGGAATCCTACAGTTCTGTCCTTCCATCCTGGGGGATCTCCTGGGGCATGATGCACCTTGTTCTCCCCATCCTTGGGTTGTCCTCCATCCCATGGGTCTTTTTATACCATGCACCCGAGACTGGCCAGGCTGTGGACAAACCACCCAGAGCCACTGGGACCCTGGGATTGTGCCTGCAGTTCTGCAGACTCCATGGCTCAAGGCCAGTCTTTCCTCAGTGGGACTTGCAAAATGAGGCACTGGGACACAGCACAATTCCCAGCACATAGGCAACGAGGCAGAAGAATCCAGGGCTCTCTCAGTCCTGTGCCATGGCTGGACAGAGTGTGGGGAATAATTCTACCTCTTTACCATTCCTCCTCCTCCTCCTCCTCCTCCGCCACCTGGAATGCCTGGGGCTGTGTACCCAGGATTGTCAGCTGGGCAACATTCACCAATGTCCCTGGCCTCCGGCCCTGTTTGCTGTTACAAGGGCCACTTCTTGTCGCTGGTTGGACAAGTTATCCAGCCTGGAGTTTCTGGTGGCTTGGTGGGAGAGGGTGGAGAGAAGGAGCTGTGTAGCTACATTGCCAAAGTGTGCCTTAACTATCCATGCTCTTCATCAGTTTTGGGGATGGAAAGACCTGGAGCAAAGCACCTTCTTTAAATGCCAAAAAACAATGGCAGTGGGAACTAGAAAAGGTGAGAGGTTCATGGAAACATTCTCGTATCTGGCTGGGAGACTGTCCAAGAGCTGGGGTCTGAGGTTAGGACACATTTGGGGCCTGTTTTGGGCCTTGTTTGCTTAATATGTAGAATAAACAGGGCTACAGTTGAGAGTGGGAGCAACAGCCCTGCAACTGCATGGGTTTCTCCCCACAGACTCATTCCACCATCACATCCAGCTCCCTCTAAAACATGCAGGATGATCCTGCACCAGCTGCTCAGCTGTCTCAGCATCACCTGCCTCCTCCTTTGAGTTCTCAGCAAAGGACCTGATTGCATCCTGAGAGAAAGGATCAGCCTGGAAATGAACCTTAGCCTTCACCACTGCCAGTAGGCTGGGGCATGCTGAGGGTCCCCCCACAGCCAGGGAGGTACACCAAGAGGGGCTCCAGCCCTTCTGGGCTCTGCAGAAGACACTTGCAAGCAGCAATGCTGCTCCAATGCCCTTGACTTGTAGGGCAGTCTGTTAAGTTGGTGATATACTGATACACCTATAATTCGAAGGGGTGATGTGGTAGAGTCTTTCCTTACCTCCCACCTACTCCCTCCCTGCCAGATTCCAGCTCCTCTCCTCTCCTCTCCTCCCTTGGGGATGTGTGGGGGACATATCGAAAACACAGATATTGAACTGTCAAAACTATTTCCTACAAGAAAATAGATTCATCAGCTTGCAGCACACAGGGTCATTGCCACATTTTCCCCTCGCGCCAGCACCTGCACATGCCGGCGCATACCCAATGCCTCTTCGCAGCACCGGCACTTTAGCTTGTAGCTCAGGGCCCTTAAGTGACTTTGAGAAATGGATAATCGATTATAATTCCACGGGCCTCTCTGCAGATTTATCCGGAGAATGTATAAAAGCCAGGGATTGGGAGAAGCGGGTCCTTCTGGCCAACACGTCAATTGCCTGTGCTTTTCGTGCCCGGCTCGGAAAATCACATCCCGAGCACGACTCTGTTTAATCCATCAGTACACAATCAATGCACTCTGTAATCAACTCTTGATCACTTAATTTTACACATGTTGGCTGAATCCCTTTGTTTAATCACTAGATCAGGCCGCCTTGTTGCACTGCCCCCTCCCTGCTTAACCCTCCCTGACCCTCATCCCCTGTTGTCGGCACTACCAAATGCAGCCCAGAGCCTTCATTTCACCTTGAGGAAGAGCTCCCATGAATTTAGAGAGTCATGAGATGGCAGAGAGGGAAACAGAAGGAGTGAAAAACAACACTGGAGAGAGAGAAAATGTTTTCCTTTCTGTGTCTTCACAGAGCTCGTGCTGGCCTTTTCAATCCATGTTACAGTGACCACTGCTGGGGCTTAAAGAGGGGCTGGATGTTGGGGTACATGCACTGAAGCCCTGTAACACCCCAGGGAGAATGAGCACATTGGGATGCCACTGGGAAGATGTACCAGCAAACGATGGGCACTCATCACCCAGTTGCATCTGTTCCCCTCAGCGTCCTCCCCACCCCCTGATTATTTTGACTGTTTTAGCAGCCAGTGCCATTATGAGCAACAGTGCTTGATCTTTCCCTCCCAGAGACATCCCTAGGAGCATCACTCCCATCTCACCAGGGTTCATCTCCCTTTTTATGGCAAGAGCATGACCCTTGGGTTGCGAATGCATGTAAACACAGCTATTTGGCATTTTTAGCATGATTTGTGTCACTAGCCTGATGCCATCTCACCCTTCGCATGTATTCTGCCGGCATGCCAGGGTCAGTGTCCGGGGGATGCTCATGGGTGGAAATGTCTGATGGCCTGACAGTGAAATGCACTGGGATTTTGCAAGAAGATTTTGTTGCACTTTAATTGTGTGATGAAAGCCTGGAGCTCAGAGACAGGGGGACCACATACTTGCTATCCAAATGTGGACCATTTTGACTGGACACATAGGTCACACAGCACGTTCCTCCTACCCGAGCAGCACAGCGGTCATTCCCAACCCAGTTAAATCTTCCTTTTTAAAGAGGCCTTGGTGCTGCCTCTGATTTGGCACATGGAGTGACTGCTGCTCATTCCTGCAAGAATAAATGATGGGATATGCTTGAACAAAAGGGATCTGGAAGCACAATTGCCAGGGGAACGTGCAAATGTTAGCATTGCACAGGAAACTCGCACAAAACTCTGTGTTGACACCAAGAGGCCAGTTATAGGACAAAGCAGGCACGGATGTGTAAAGAGAATTCCAGTTGCTATCCTATAGCAAATAGTCTTCAAAGAGCCCCTGGAGCTTTTGGCTTCTCAGCATGGAAAGAGGAGCTTGTGCAAGATGAAACACAAATAAATAGTTTACCATAGAAAAGATATCCAAGGCAAAGAGTGAGATGCAAGTTTTAGCTCTCACATTAGCCAGCTGGGGTTTTATTGGTCCCCAAGTAAAAGCTGTAAATAAAATACAAACCTAACCTGCATATTGTCAAGCTACATTTAAAAAAAGCCCACAGCTTAATTGCACTCAAGAGCACCAAGGGGCAAAGTCGAGCACGGTACATCACAAGGCAGCCCACAGAGCTGTTTAGTAAAGTGTAAATCCAAGAGCTGAACAAGTGGAACCTTTTACCTTGGGATCTGCCAACAGGCACAGATTACTTTGCCTTTGCTAGCACAGCTCATTCTGCTCCAGAAACTCTTGGTAATGGATTTGTAAGGAAAAGGAGCACAAAATGCCCTCTTCTCTGCTCACACAGATATTGGTGGCAAGGAGGAAGGATGGGTGGCGAGTCAGATGCTAAGGCTCCATCTCCTTGTTTCCAGCCTCCTATCTGGCCACAGGCAGCAGGGACAGGGACAGCAGCTCCAATTGGAGTATGCCAGAGGGAAATGGGTGAGCCACCAGAGCATCTGCCCCTCCTGTCCTGACTGCTGAGGGTTCCCAGGGACTCCTGTGCCAGCCTCTGCATTGCTCCTGGGGTGCTCCAGAGCAAGGTCTTCCCTCCATGTCAGGCACTCATCCCTCCTATGCAAAGCTTAGCTGCTCTTTTCATCCACCTTTTCTTTCCACTGCATTCATTCTTTAAACTGTAATACATGCTGATATGTTGATAACATCAAAATTAGCTCACTTGGATTACTCTCAGGAATTGCTTCTCCCAGCAGATCCCAGCTTGGGATCTGGTCTGGGCTTCATCTGACTACTGTCTGCAGGGCTTTTTTCCCAGGGTCTGCACTTGTTCAAGGCAGTCTGACTTCCAGGGAATTAGAGAAATCCAAACTAGGTCATTCTGTCCCCAGAGTCCCAGGTGGACCCTCTGAACCCCTGGCCATGGACTACTCTTCTTCCTTATCACTTGGCACAACACACACAGTCTGGGCTGGGATCCTGCTGCACTGGAGCAGGGCAGGATGAGGCCTCATGTACACATCACAAGCAATCAGGGATGCTGCTCTGTCTGGAGAGCTAAGTGCCCAATGAAGGATGGGAAGCCAGGCAGAGATGGGATATGCCCAGGTTCGAAGAAGGTACCATCCAAGCTGAGGATGCATTTGCAAATCCTGCTTCAGCAGCAGTGAACCCTCTAGAAAGAGCAGGAAAGACTTTGCTGCAAGCCAGCTTGGAAGAGAAGGAGCACAGGGATGGAGGAGAGCCTCCCCCACTCACCCACATACCGACACAAGTGATAACAGGGTCACATCCCTTCCACTGTTTTCAGGTGGAGAGAGGGAAATGAAGGAAAAAAAAAAAAACAAAACAGCCTGCCAAGGACTAATTAATATTTAATTTACTGCAAAATGTACTTATTATTCCCAAGTAATTGGCCGACTGCACAGCTGTGACCACTAATGAATAGAGGGGGGGCAAGATGCAGGGACAGGAGGTGGGTGGGGGGAGCACAGGGGTGGTGGAGTCTTTGATCAGACCCTGCTGCTTGCCTTTTAATGTGCATAATAAGAAAACTTAAACAGCTTTGATTTTTTTTCCCCAAGATCTAAAAATGGCTGTGATGCCACTAATGGATTGCGTTTAGCTTATTGCACTGTAATTGCCCTATTATCGCTGCAACTTTAACAAGGGGGGAAAAAAGGACTTTGGAAGATGGCATTTGCAAATAGGTTGTTGAATAGCACTGCTGCTAAACACAGAGAACACAGGCGAGTCCTCCTTATTGTGATTCCTAGCATAGATTCCCAATACCTGAGGCACTCAGCATCCCTGTCTCTATTGCTGCTTTTCGCTCTGTGATTGAACTATTGGCTCATTTAACTCTAAGGATGGGAAATATTTTTTTACCTGCTAATAGAAGCGTGGCTCGGTTGTGGCCCAGTGTAGATTTTTAGATCAGTTTTTCTTGATGGCTTATTCTGTGGAGAGAGTTAATTTCACCCCAGTGCAAAGTACTTAAGTGGGATTTAAGTGGCATGGGAGTCTTTTGCTGACCCCTCAGCACAAGGTGAAATCTGCCCTAAGAGCCTTTCCTCCCCAGAGAGAGATGCTCAGCACAAAGTGGGGACACATCTTGATGCTTCAGCCTCTTAATCTGCTGCTGGGATCTGGTGTTTCAAAAGCAGTCCTGACCTGCACAGGCACAGCTTTTGGGCACAGGGACAACCTCATCCCCATATCCCAGGCTGCTTGGCTGATGCACAAGAAAATGTCTTTGCTAGGTTGAGTGGATGTGGAGGAGCATGGGAAAGGTATTGAAAGTCCAGGTTTCTTGCTCTTTCTGAGTCCTGACCTGCTCAGACCCTCTCTGTTCCCTCCCAAGATGGGCAGTCCCTTATTCTCTTGGAGGCTACCAAGACCAGGGTTATCTTCCCTTTGCCCTGAGCCTCACCCCTCCTCTCCTCGCATCCCCTACCCCAGTTAAAGGCCTGGTGGTGTGTCTGAAGGCTCCCTCAGCTTTATGACAGCACTGAGACCCAGACCAAGTTCCCATCCTGCTTCCATGGGTGTAAATCCAAAGCAGCATCATGGACTTCAACAGTACAAAAGCCAGATCAGCACTTGGCACCTCTGCTCCTCTCGACATCCAAGTCTGTGGAGCAGTGGGCCGGCAGACATTCCATCACAGCTGCCTGTGCTCCTGCCCATGGCTGCCTTTTCCCCCAGCTAAAGCAAGCAGCTCCTCAGACACCATTCCTGCACTGCAGCAGGCAGCCATGGCACACAGTGTTGGGGACAGAAGAGAATCCTGAGGACAGAGAGGACATGGAGCACATACACCCTGCAAAGCCATCCAGCAGCTGGAGGGAATTCAGGGATGGGTGGTGGGAAGGATCAGGGGGTCGGCAGAGCTGCACCTGCAGCTTGATGCAGCAAGGAGCAATGGTCCTGACTTCCCATGGGCCCCACGTGTCTCTGTGCAGGGGCTTTGTGCCAAGGGACAGCCTGACACCTCCCTGTGCCTGGTCCTGGTAGCTTTCCTACCCAGCAGGGACAGAGGTAGAGCAGGCTGGTGCGTGAAGGTTTCGAGAGAGATGGACCTGTACTGTACTGACTAATGTGCCGATGCATGGGGAAAAGACAGATTTGAGCTTAGGAAATGCATCTCTGTGGGTCATTGTCGTTGTTTCAGCTAGGGTAGAGTTAATTTCTGCTCTTATAGATGTTACAGTGAGGTGTTTTGGATTTGGAATGAGAATAGTGTTGATGGCATACTGATGTTTTGGTTTTTTGCAGAGCTGGGTTTATCCTAAGTCAAGGACTATATTCCCTCTTGTCTATGCTCTGCCAGTGAAGGGGTACACAAAAGAAACTGGAAGGATGCATAACTGGGACAGGTGACCTGAACTGACCAAAGGGATAATCCACACCTAGAATGCCATGCCCAGTGTATAAACTGGGGGGAGTTACCTGGAAATGGGGCTGATCTGGATTTGGGAAGAGGAGTCTGTCATTGGTCAGAGCTATTGGTGGTGAGCTATTTCATTGTGTATCACTTGTTTTTTCCCCTTTTATTATCATCACTATTAGTTACCATTATTATTGCTGGACTGTTCTTATCTCAACATGCAAGTTTTACTTTGATTCTCCTCCCCATTACACCAGGGTGGCAGGGTGAGGGTGGTGTGTGGTGTTTTATCTCCAGCTGGGCTTAAAACTGTGACAGTCATGCAGCCCCTCTGATGGAAACATGTGGCATCTTGCTGCTCACACAAGCCTAAAAACAGGTTGAGCAGAGCAAAAGGAAATGCACTGGGAGCACATGCTCCCTACCTGCAGGATCCTGGTGTTAAACTCCTCAGGAAGCTGCAGACAGGGCTGGAAGGGTAACCATCACCCATGGGTGACCACCACAGGAATAATCAGCTGGAAACATGCAATGCAGTCCCAATTGATACCCCAAACTATTGTTTTTTGGCTTGAAACCACATTTGGCTTGAAAGCAACCCCTGCTCTACTTTCTGACTACACATAGTGCATTATCCCCACAGTAAAACTGAAATGGCAGCAGAGAACTATATGCTAACCCAATAAACAGTAACAGCCCCCCTTGGAGGCGTTAGAGAGGAGCATGTCAGCAGTGAGATGGCCACATCGGTACCAAGGGAGCCACACAGCCAGAGGATGCTATGGGCTACAAGGCAAGGAGTAGTCTGGGTGCAGTGGGATTGGCAGAGAAGTCCCCTTTTCTCCTTGCATGGCTCCTCTCAGAGGGCAAAATTCAGACCAAGAAGCCAGGTCTGAGTATCAGTGCTGTCCTAACCCCTGCTCCATGAGCCTTGTGCTTCTGTGGGTGCTGAGCTGCAGGCAGAGGTAATGCTCCTCTTCCCAAACTCTCCATCCCCATCTCTGCCCGAAGCCAAGCAGCTTTTTCTGTGTCTCTCTCTTGAGCTCCCCCACTCCTTCCCTCTCCCTTCTGTACTCTTATGCTAGCTGAAACAAGAAGCAGACACTGCTTGAAAATCCTTCCCAAAACCACATTTCTGCCTTGCTCCCAAATGGCAGATCTTGCAAAAGAAAATCTGCCACCAGATCTTCAAGGGGAAAAGCAATTTTGTTTGGGTTCTTGGCTGGCTGAGCTGATGTTGGCCTCGAACTGCTGGATTTTCTTTGCTGGATGCTGTCTCTCCAGCTTAAAGAAGGAGCTGGCTCTCAACCCATAGAGTTGTATTTTGGATTTCATTAGACCTGATCAGAGAGGTGCTTTCTTTGGGGGTGTACCTCAAGGCATCACTCAGACGCCCCTCAGCATCTGCCAAAATAATAATTAATATATATTTGATTAGTGCCTTTTGTGTGTGAGGAGGCTGACACTTTGTAACCACAAATGGCCACTGGGAAGTGGGTCAGCACTACCCCTCTTTCCCAAAAAACTGGTGCAAAGAGGGGAGTATGGCCTTGTGGCCATGACATGACAGAGGAACTCAGGATCAGTGATTGCCTGCTTGATTTAATTAATTTTCCTGTGCTTTAAGCCCTCATTCCTAGAAAGAAGATCAGAATTCCATGTATGTCCCTTGTTTTAGTTTCTTTCTCTGTTCAACCTTAAGCTCAATGGGACTGTGCACAGTAGTGCTCTGCTGCTAAAGCAGTCCCATCTAAGCCTCAAGAAAAACAAAAATAACATTATAAATAACAAACCCTCCAAACATATAATAAACAATACAAATTCTATAAATTAAAAAAAAAAAAGGAAAAAAAAGTCAGTCTCTGGCTCCCAGCTCTCTCATTGCCTGGGTCAGCTTCTGTCCTGCTTGCTCTTCTGAGCTGGACCAGACATCATGCTCAGGAGCAGATTCCAAGTCAACCTCCCCCATCAATATCCCCAATATGAGCACTGCAGCTTGGACACAGACACAAAAATCCAGCACAGGCAAAAGAAAATCAACACAATACCCCAGGGAATTTAAAAATCTGACCAGATAGGCACTATTGATAGAGAAATATAAATGCTGCTATTGCGGTGGCAGCTTCCTGAGCCCTAAACCTGAGCTGCAAAGTGGATTGTTGGATTCGATTTGTCAAACTGGGAGGCTGGCAAGTTTGGGCAGCTTCAAAGACTGTGTTTTATGGAACCTTTCAGGAACCCTCAATAAAAAATGTATTAGATTAGTAATTTGAGTCCCAAATGACCAATTTGAAACGATTGCTTTCTTATGATTTTTCTGAAAGTGCCTGTTTCGTGAGAAATTGCTTGAAAAATCAGACAGAGTTTTTAGAGACAATTGTAACAGCACACACGAGGGCTGGGCACGATGGGTTAGGAGAACATTCATTTAATTGAGAAAGGGAAAAAAATCCTTTGTAATGCTTCTTTCATCTTTCTTTGGCTCCTGCATTACCATAATAAGCTCTAATTCTCTAATAATTCCCCAGAAGGGAAAGTGCCTTGCTCAGCCCTGTATTCAGGTGGGGAGAAGGGTGGTGTGGAAGGAAGACACAACTTGCCAAGGTCATACGTCCTGGGCAGAGCTGGGAGAGGAGTTCCTGGCTGGGTCCCCTGCAGGTCCCAGTTATTGCTGCTTCCCAGCAAACTGGTTTTATCCCTCCCTGCTCAGCTCAGCCCTGCCAGTGTGGAATGTCTGTGGGAGCACTGGAGGGGCAATGGGCAGCCAGGCTCTCAGAGAAGGTTTATACTTTACCATATGGAGATGTATGGAATACACAGTTCACACAAAACTCTGAGCTATTTTAATACTAGAAATGCTAATGGAAAATGCCATTTAAGTATGAGATGCACCAGAAATTAAGTGTCCTTATGACCTCCTTAGGCCTCTTTCAACCTCAATTATCCTACAATTCCACCACCCTGCAGTTACCTTTGTTTTTGCCCTCTGGTTTCTATGCTTTAAGGACCAGGCTCAGAGCACATACTCAAACTTTCTGCCCTGACTGCAAGGCTCGAGGTATGCATTTTCCATTTATTTAAAGGAAAACTGAGAGTCTTATACCATCATTCATTGCAGAGGCTGAAACTTTAAGAAGCAAAATTAAAAAAAAAAAATCCTGAGAGTCTTATGATAAACTTGTGAAAGTTGGCAGTCCTGAGAATGAATCACCCTTGGATACTGCTACCTGAAAGGTATTAAGGAATTACAGTATATAGCCTAATTAGGCTTATTAGCAGAGCAGGGCTGATTAAGAAAGACACAGAATTTGGAGGAGAAACCAGAGAAGGACTAACCTTCCGTCCAACCTCTTCTCCTTATCCAGTCCAGTAAATCCTTCATACCCTCTACACTCTTTCTTCTGTTTCCCTCATGCCTATTTCCTTCAGGATACTGAAGGAAATGTATCTGTTTTGCTCAGTGGTTAAGCCCCAGGCAGCATTGGGATTGAGGAGATTTTAGAGTACCTCCAGGTGTGGAGTAATGGAACAAGCTCCCAGTTTTGTCTTGCTCAACTTATCAATTTTATCACTAACGAAAATACAAACAACTTGCCCAGATCATTGTAATATCTTTATGCTTTTTTCTCTTAATTGCTCCTATTGAAGCAATATTTTTAAACAGGCCATTTTTAAGACAGGAAAATATCAACCAGTAGGTTTTGCATAAATGGCAATTTGCAAAACTGCAAAGGTGACATTTTTGACATGAACATTTAACAAAAAATTAATATTTTGTGTCTTTAATAAATGGGTATTTGCAAGAGAGAATCCATTATAAAAAGAGAGCTAACGCAGGGTTCTTGGAGCCATTTCCATCAATTGCTATAAGATTTATATGTAAATATGTTAATGGTACTATTAATAATTTAATGGGGGCATGGCAAGCTGTGTTTACATAATAAATATGATTAAGTGTTTCCCTCGAATGAAGTTGCTGAACTGTCACACTACCCCAGGTTATTATCAACATGGTTTTAAAATGTTAATCAGGCAATCAGAAGGAAATAGTCCCCATCCCTGCTGGACCATCCAAGTTGTTTTAAACACAGACTGTCACTGTGTCAGATGGTCCCAAAACCTCCCACCATTGCTGCAGTGATACAGCAAAGGCATGGAGATTTGCTAACATGCATGGACAATGTTTTATCTGATTTTACTTTTTACAAGGGTGGACTAAGATCATCCACTTGAATGGAATCACTTCAGATTTACTTGAGTGTAATTGAGAAGAAAATCTCGTCTGAGATAATTAAGTTGCTGAATATGCTTATCGCTCCTTAAATCCACTGTGCACGGAGCAGGGAGAATTACACAGTCCTTGGGCGGTAGGAACAAAGCAATTTCTGGGATGAGAAACTGCTGCAAACTTCAGCAAATTCCTATCTTGCTGGGCTTTATCCACTTGGACTTGCAGGATCCTCCTCTATTCAACCATCACTTCTCTCTCAATTCTTGCTGGAGTGAGGTTTTTTGACAGCTCTGACAAAGCCACTCTGGAGCTGCTGGAACTGGACCACAGAGGGGTCATGGCTGCAGCCCAGGCTGAGCCCTCAAACAGCCACCCCATCTTGCCCACTGAGTTCAGCTTGCCAGCTTCCAGCAAAAGCCTTTAGTGTGAGCAGGCAAGGGATGGAAAGGGTTAATTTAACTGCAGTGCAAGGCCAATCACGCTGAGGTGTCAAACTATAATTTTATATTAGGGCCTGTAATAGTTACTAGAGTTTTACTACAATAACTACATGTCCAAGCAGAGTTTAATGAGAAAATCTATAGTTTTGCTATGGTATTTTCTCTTAGTTTGCATAATTCCCTGAATGCAACCCAGTAAAGCTTTTGACCTGAGATAATAAAAAGGTGATAAAAATGGGCTGTAAAACCCGGCATATACATATACACACACACACACACACACACACACACACACACACACACACACACACATATATATATATATTAAACAGCCACTACAAAGTTATGAGTAATTTCCACAAGATAAAATGAAACAAAACCCCTCTTCAGATGCAACTAAATCAGGGGAGAACAAAACGAAATGAAACTGATATATTTAAACTATAAATAACCCCAGAAATGTGGGTCATGGAGCTGGTCCTGCCTGAGCTCAGCCTGGCTGCTCCTAGGAGGGATGGTCCTGGGTGTATCAGGCACACAGGTATGGGCTGGTGCTGCACATCATAGAGGAGGGATGGGAATTTGCCTGAGGGTGGGAGTAGCCCCCAGTAGGAGTGTTAATTTTCAGAATTTAATTCATACTCCATGAATCAGAAATAGGAACAGACTGAAGCACTGTACTGATAGCTGGACTGACAGACAGACAAGATGGTAGGGAGGTAGGCTTTTCTCCTAAGGACCTGCAAACAGGAGGGTGATAATGGACAGTCTATTTGGATAATCAAATCATTCCACAGAGCTCCATGTTTCATTTCAGACAGACTACACCTGTTTCACCCAGTTTTGATTTACAAAGCACTGTCCAGGGGTCTGTGGGTGACAAATCTCTCTGTGTTAGCATCTTTTCCTCCCAGGTGGAAATTCTGGAGTGCAGCTAAAGGAAACCCCATGCAGAAAGGCAGTGGAAGAGCTGGAAGACCAGCTTTTAAACCTCACCCTAGGCATGTTTAGAAACATATATGTGGAAATTGATGTGATCCCAAATGACAGGTGCACCTGCAGGAAGGTCCCAGCCAAGGGCCACACATGGCTGGGGAGGAGTGAACCTGTCCAACACCACTGCTAGCTAACTAGGGAGAAAATGTGGAAGCATTTGCAGGTCATAGCAGGAAGGGTGCTGAGTATAGGAATGGCCCATGGTCTGCAAATTGCTTGGGGAGACTTGTCTGTCTAGGTGTTAAGAGCTGGTAAACTGCATCAGCTCATCCTGCACAACCCTCACACTGAGGGTTGCTCTCTCAATATTCCTGTATTCCTATCACCTTGGTTATTCCCTAAATATATCAGGTATATCAGATTTCCTTTGTGGCAGCAAGCTCTCATGAACCCCCATATTCACCTCCAAACATGGTAACATTCCTGAAAGCTAGTGGGAAATGCAGTACCTGCCCCAACGAGGTCAGGGTACCATTTATTTACACAAATATTTCACCAAGGAAGACACAAGTCTGGGACTTGAGTGTCCAGGCTTCTGGTCCCCCATTCTGACCTTGGTTAAGCCTCTCCTTGCACTCCCCTTGTCCATAGGGGTGTGATCACAGAGGCAGAGCCCTGCCAAGTATGGGCTGGTGAAGGAGGGAGAAGGCTCCTTGGCTGAAAGGCACGCGAGAAGGACACACTAAATCATCACATGCTCTCTCTGCATTTCCTCCTCCACACTGCAGCTGGCTACAAGGAGGTTTGGATTGTAAATACAGCAGTAACTTTCTCCATAAAAGCCTCTTCGCCAGAGCCATCAAGGGATGGCACAACCCAGTGCTTGGAATCTAATAATAACAGCATCTTTCATTGCTACGGCATCTCTTGCCCTGAAGGCTACTGAAGGGCTTCACAAGCATGCTCTGCACATTTGGATCTCATCCTGAAACACACCCACCTCCAGGGATAGGCAAAAAACATTATTTACAGGAAGAATTCATGGGGGGTAAGGCAGAGTGAGCTGCATGGGCACCTATTCAGGACATGGTAGCGAACACAAAATATGCCTTGGAGGTTTTTATTTGTGCAAAAGCAGTTTTGCTTGGCATTCTGCATCACCCTGAAGATGGGGATGTTTCACACCTTGAAGCACCTGCCATCTGCATAGAGAATGTCTGGAATCTTCCCACCCAGAGGCTTGCAGTGTGGGAGGAGATACCTGGAACGGGCTGCCACCTCACGAAGAGCACTGGAAGGTGGGTCAGGTGTGCCAAGTGCCACCTGCCCTGACCGGTGGCCCCTGAGGTTCATCTCCATTGGGTCCATCTTTCTGGCAAGCTCCTGGCTCTCTGTCACCCTGCCAGCTCTGGGCTGTCCCTGTCCCGTTCCCCCATCAATCACCCACAACGGGGATGATGTGTTAATGTTTTTCCTATAGACAGACACATTATGTTTCCACACTGCCTCTGCACACGCCGTGTTTACGCCCCTTCTCCCTCCAGGGAGTAAATCAAGCAAATTGATGCGAGCCATGATTAATTGTGTATCTCGGACCAATCTTTTACCGAGTCCCTCACACGGGCAGGTTGTTTTCCCCCCTCCCTCCCCGATGTACAGGGGAGAGGAGATGGCGCTCCGCTCGCTCCCTCTCGTGCAGTTTGACGGATAGAGCCTGCCCGGGACGCGGCGAGATAAATTTGAAAGGCCTGCGCCGGGCTGTCAGCGTTAAAGATGATGAATGTGGGAGGTGAGGCGGGAGGGACCCGCCGAGCTCGGCGTAATGGATAGGGCTCTTTGGGAATGGATGCTCGCCCGGCGATTCTGCGTTAATCTCCGGGCTCTGCCGAGGTGCCGCCAACTGATAACAAGGAAATAGGAATGACAACAATTTTTAGCCGAGAGATTCTTCACAAAAATGCCAACCTGCTGGAGGTCTGACAGGCCCTGATTGAATGGGAGCAGGGAGGGGGGGAGCCTGCGAGCACCTCTTGACTAACATGCAAAAGATGGATCATTTCATTCCCCCGCCTGACCATCTACATTTATTATCATTTCCCTTAATTCCGCCTCGCTTAGATACCTGTCAGCACCGTTTCTCTTCCAAGGGTCAGCTGATGGGATGTGAGGGGGGTGAAGACCTGGTCTCTCCTCCAGCTCAGGAAGCAGGAGCATCATGGATGTGGCTGCCCAGCCCTCAGCTTGCCTGGACACACGAATGGGCGGATCCCCAGGACAGGCTTTGCTCCCTGAGGTGGGCTCATGGCACTGTCCTGCTGCTGCAGCTCATACTACCAACCAGCATCTGTGTTTCTGAGCTTTTCCAGCTAGGGCCAGGAGCCCAAGGATGCCCGATCCCTGCTCCCTCCACCTCGGATGGCTTAGAGTGGTCTGTCTCTTCCAGCCAAAGATTTCCAAGCCACATCACCATGATCACAAGCCTGGTCTCAGACGCCAGGGGCCCTTTGCTGGGACTTGGCCTTTGCTCACACACCCAGACACCACAGGCTGTCCCCAACTGGAAAAGACCCATCTGCACCGTGTGATGTGTTTAAGCACATAGCTTTGCACAGGCTCAGCAAAGAGCCTCACTGCATCCCACTGTGCTCATGCAGCAGAAACAAGAGATGGAAATACAGTGAGGTCTCTCCTGGCCTGAGCACAGAGGGATGGGATATTGGTGCTGCTGCAGAAGCTTCAAGCCCTAGAAGGGCTCTTTGCTGCTGGCAGGAGACATTCCACCTCACTTTTTAAAGCTTTCCGCCAGAGCCTGTTAGCGCCACAGATGGTGTCTGACCCACCAGTCATCATCTTGGTCCCCAGCCACACTGGGGTCCCTTTCACAGGATGTTTGCTCAGATGAAACTCCTGCAAAGGGTCCTCTGGCCACTGGGAGATCCTGAGGTCCAAGAACCTGGAGGTGACAGTACAAGTGATGGCGCTGACCAAAGCACAGACAGCCTAAGGCACAGGCACAGGAAAAGGGACACTGACAGGCAGGGGCACAGCTAATATGTACCAGATCTGCCTTGCAGAGGGCTGTGGTGGAGGGGACCCTCCAAAGTCATGCAGCACCCTGAGGCCTTCCTCCCATGTGCCTGGGCTGATCCCACAGAGCACCTCAGGACATGCAGCAGGAGCCTGGCACTTCCAGGGTCCTTCATAGCTGCATCAGCTTGATTGGGTGGAGAAATGACCATATTTACCAGCAAACATCCAGGCACACTGGGCTGCACAAATTTCTTCCTTGGGATTAGGTGGGATGCAGACACTAGATTGTCCTCAAATCTCATCCTTTCTTGAGTGCTCCCAGATTGACCTGCACCATCTTCCTCTCCCTGCAGCCTCCTCTTCCACTTGTTCTGTCTCTCCCTCTGTAGACAGTGCTGGTTCTTTAATGACCCCAATCATACAACTATTTTCTGGCCACACATAAATGCTTTCATTCCCCCCCTCCTCACCCCGACTGCCATCACCGTATTAAAAAGCAACCCGCTGCTGGGAATACATTAGTGACTTGCAGCAGATCCTTCTTTGCAAGGATAATTACAAAAAATAGAGGGACAATAACTATTAATATTTTATTGCAGTATTTAATGAGCTAAAGCAAATCATCTTGCACTCCACTGGAACGACATGCTTTGTCATTCTTACGTTCCCTCCATCATTTTCTCTGGCTCCCCATCTGAGAAGCCCTCCTTGCTTTAAAGTCCTCCTCACTCAATTTATATTTCCTCTAAGCTGCTTTTCTCCAACTTGAAAAAGGACCTTGCTACTTTCTGGGGCTGGTGAGCTCTCCCTGCCAGCACATCCACTTGTACTGAATGAGTCCAGGGAAAGAGCAACCCCTTTATCTTAGCAGAGTAAAGCTGCCCTTTCATCTCAGGTGTTTATTGTCTCCATTTCACATGCAAGGAAACCGTTTACAGAGGTTAAAAAATGAGTTTTAAAGGCACTTTGGGACTCTGTGGGACTTGTGTCCTTTCTTTTGACAGCCCTGCATGGTGTTAGGTCACCCACGGCTCAGGAGGGAGTTGGTGGCTGAGCAGGGGCCAGAGACTCGCCCCGCTGCCAGCCCTGTGCCCCGGCCATGTCCGAGGGCAGCAGCCCCGCAGTGCACACTCAAAGACAGGGCTGGACAGGTCTCGCTTGCTCTGGGGACAGTGAGCAGGGCCACTGCTGTCCCTGGGCAGTGCTGGCTCATGCTCAATCGGCTGAGACCGCAAAGCTGTGGAGACATGGTGGAGGCCTGACCCCAGAGCATGAGACAGGCTTGTTCTCGCACAGCAAACCCACTGCCCCACTGCCAGACAATCGAGGAGGCTGGGGACGTGTTTTGGAAGGCACAGTGAGGCTAATGCCTCAGCATGGCTCCAATTTGGGCTACCCTCCCCAGGAGCAGAGGATTTGAGGAGTGCTCTGCAGGGTACCAAGGCTGCCAGAGCAGCCCTGGGCATCTGCACCTCTGCACACCACAGAAGTCCCAGCATTCCCCTCCCTTGGGCACAGGCCCATAGCAGATACTCACTGGGCTTCCCTGGGGAAAACACCAATATGTCAATGTCTGCTATTGTATTTCCCTAAATTTCGTTATTCCTGCTTTTTGATCCATTCTGGCAGGAGAGAAATACCATGCAAGTAGTTCTATAGGCTTCTATATGTAAATCCCAGTAATCTGCATCCAAGAAAACTATGCCCCAATCATTTAAACACTTCCTAATGCTCAAATATCTCTCCCTCTTTACTGCACGTTCGTTACTTTTGAAATCCACACCTCTCCTTTGAGCTGCCCTGGCCTTCCTGGTAATGTCCATTTGTGTCCCAGCCACCTCCTGGTCCTCCCTGTCTGCAGGTAACATGAGCATGCAGGGGCAGGGCCCAAAAATACACTGCACAGCACCTTCTGCAGGCTGGTAATAACCCTCAAAAGAGCATTGGCACAAAGCTCTGTCATTTTCTCAGTGTCATTCCATCCTGCTGTGCTGGCCAGGCACCAGCAGTGGGTTTAACCCACTGCAACAAAAAGATGCTTGAGGGAAAGGCACTATTCCCCTGGAGGAGCAGAAAGCCAAACCAGGACATGAATGTATTTGTGTCCCCTAATAGATAATGTTACCATGTGCTTAACGCCTTGTCACACACAAGCCAAAGTCAATCAGGCTTCACGAACACAAGCAGCCCTTAAAGGGTGTCCAACCCAAACAGATCTGAAACAAGACAGTTTCATTTTAAAAGGACTCAGTAAGGTAAAATTAAAGTAGGAGTTGTTATTGGCACAATGACCTTTACCCATGAAAGTGTGAGTAACAGAATAGCTTTCCCTGAAAAATACTAAAAATGTCTTATGGATACACATATGTATGTGTGTATAACCATAAATGTAATGCCTCCTCAAAACCACTCAGAATGTGCATCCCTGTCCAAGAGGAGCAAAATACAAGAAGCAGCAGCACTGCAGGTAAAGCTGGGGGGGAGTTTTTTGAGTGTTTCACTGGCTGAAAATCCAACACCAGGTGTTCAGCTGGGATCATTTTGACACTGATTTCTATCAGCTGAACCAAGGACTTCAAGAAGATGGGACCATAGTAACATGTGCTTCAGCTGGTCATTGCAGTCCACAGGTAATAAAATAGCAAGAGGGTTAAAAATTCTTTACCTGACCTTCAGTTGCAGATGGTTGGGCTAACGGGACACGGGACACAAGGAGCAGTTTTCCTGTCCTCCACAAATAAATAATTATCCCCCAGCCTCCGTGAGCAGAGCAGAGATTTAATGTGCTGACAGCCTGCATTTTTTACCTTTAGTCAATACAAGAAAGGCCCCAAGACTATGATTCCCAACATCTGGATTCCATCAATATGTGATCTGTCATGATGTATCGGCATCCCTCCCTCTCTCCAGATTGAGCAATGCGGCTGGTTTTATTAATACGTCAAATACATTATCCGTGTAATACACTTGTCTGCCTCTGCCCTCCCGCTGCTCCCACACAGCAGATTTGAATGTATGATGAATCAGTTTGCATTACACGTCTGTACGTCATAATTTGTCAGGATTAATAGAACTGTGTGCGTGGGGTGGGGGAGCGGGAGGGAGCGCGTCGTGTGTGTTTAGTGCAGAGATGTCTGTATCACTTATTTATCTCTGCTCAGGCCACTGGGTTCCCGGAAAACAGCGAGCACAGCACATCTGGGAATCGCTGAGCAACCCATGTGCTCTCGCAGGCGCAGTCCTGCCCACTGGTCCAGCTGCAGAGCCGTGGGAAAAGGGGTGATGGGGGTGTTTTGGGTGCCTCTGACATACTGGGGTTTCCACAGCCCATGCACAGGGTTGAGTCCTCATGTGATATGTCAGGCACCAACCACAGAGACACAAGGAAGGTGACACAAAGGCTCTCAGTCTTCCTCCTGGCTCTGTCAGACCATTGTTACATGACCTGAAGCACAACTCCTTGCCTCAGTTTCCCGGTGCATTGCATTTACCCCAGCCCTCAGTGATGATTCCCTGTGTGCCTTGCAGAAAGCAGTTTATTTTCACTTTGCAAGTGACTTTTGGTCTCAATTACTTATGGCAAAGAGTTGGGAGCCATGTGCAGCTGATGGGCAGCACCAGAGCCAGAGGCAGCTGGTTCAAGTGATGTTCTCCCTAAGACCCAGTGAAACATGGCTGGAAAACAGGTCAGGGCTCAGTAGGAGGTGCTGGTGCCATGGCCCCTTTGTATACAGTTCACTTCTTTGTAGCTTTGCAGCTGGACTTTAGTTTTCCCTGTAATTTCAGCCATAAGCTTTATTTACAGTATATTAGACAGGATTAAGTGGGATCCATAAGGACATGAGAGCACAACTCCCCATGCTGTTGCCTCCCAAGGGTGACCCAGCAAGACCAGTGAGAGTAGCCTGCAGTGGGCACATGCCTTCCCTGCCACATCGCCCAGCAGAAGGAGAACTACTGCCGATGGTCCTTGGGGCTCCAGGGAATGCTCATCACAGTGCCTGACACCCTGCCACAGCATCATGTTTGGTGTCTCAGTTTGCTCCTAATGAGCTCATGTGTCCACCCAGGACAGCCCAGCACTGCGTGGAGCTCCTGGCTCATGGCCAGACAGCCCTGTCAGTGCTTTGCTTGGTTCCGTCTCATTACCACTGCCTCAAACCAGGATTAATTATTCTGAACGTTAGTTGGTCTCTTCTGCCCAATGTGGCAAGGTCAAGAGGAGGTGTGAGGTCTGCTTGCTGTCCTTGTACTGGGTCTTCATCCCAGTGTTGATGGTAAAACTGCTGGGACCACAGCATCCAGTCCCCTATGGCTTCCCATGAAGCTGCCCATGCCAATGCACTCAAACCAGGGATATAGGGATATGGAGCAGGGACCACCTGCCTTGGCATCTGTAGAAGTCAAAATCAGGTCAGAGGGAGAGGGCAGTGAACAGATCTGTGTGCCAACACACCTTTCACTGCCCGCCCATGCTCCTCCAGCCTGTTTCAGTTCCACTGCATGAAATAAAGTGGTAAGTGATGATGTTAAAGACTGCACAGTGTAAATATAATGTCAAATACCAGCACTATGGATAATTACAAACTGTCTCAGGTGAAAAACAGTGATACTTTACAGTATTTTCATTGCTGCTATTTTGCTTGCAGCAAAGCTTAGCAGAAATGTGTGTTCAAAACACTCATGGTGGTGTTGATGGCAGCATCTCACCACAGTAAGACCTCCTGAAAGTGGCTCGTGACCTCCTTGCAGAGTGTGAACCCCACAGCAGAGCAACCCAAATCTTACTTCCACATTAGGGGAGTAAAGCTTGCCCCCTCTGCCTCTAACCAAGGTCCCACAGAGGCCTGGCTCCCCCAAAGTAGTGATGCTGTACCATACCTTGCAAGGGGTTCTGCAGGTGAAGCTCTTGGCCAGCCCCCCTTCCCTGCTGAAAGGCTTTAGGTTGGGCTAGAACTGGGCCTCTCAACCAAAGCACATTAGTACTTTCCTTTCAGTCAGGAAACTAAAAAAACACCTTTTGCTTCTCCAGAAGGGCCATGGGATGTTCTGGTTGAGTAAACTCTTCCATCTCTAAAACCCGCCTCCTCTGATGTTGCCTTCAGGACTTCTCAACCTGCTCTTCTGTGTGGAAACACAAGCCATGTCCCCAAGGGTCCCTAAGAATCTGCAGGGGTTTCTCTGCTGGGGCCACCATGCAGCCCATCCACACAAGGGCTAGTGCCACCCTCCCTCTGCTCTGCTCCAGGGGACACCATGGTTTCATCCCCTCCCTGTGGTCACCATGTGGCCGAAGCCTGTCCCCCTCCTCCCAGTGCTGCTTCCCAAGCACGGCTGGAGGATGTGACGTCAGGGTCCCCGAACAGGCAGCAGTCACCTCGCTCTAATAACAGCTCCCAGAAACAATTGTACATTTACAGCCCAGCGAGCGAGCTTGGCACGCTGAGCCCGCTCCCCTTCCAAGGCTTAATTTGATTTTGACATATTGGCTCAAGATTAAAGGGCTCTCATAAAAAAGAAAAAAAAAGAAGAAGAAAAAACAACACCAAAAAACCCAAACACACACATACACACACACACACACGCATCCAGCACCCCCACCACCCCCTTTTCAGGGCTCAAGCAAAAGTGCTAACATTGTAATATTTTAAGTAGAGAAAATCCAAGTGTGCTTTACCCCCCGCTGGCTCTTATGCTGGGCTTATAAAAATTAAGTGGAAACCTACACAGCTGTAGGCTATAAATCCTTTGTCGCTAACACAGCCAGGCCTGGTACCTGCCTCCAAAAAAAAAACCAAAAAAAACCCAAAACCCACCAAAAAAAAAGCCCCGAGAAAATAAATGCAAACTCCAAAATGTGAGCAGCCAAAAAAGATGTAGCTGGCTGAGCTGGGCAAGTGCAGGACCAGCTGTTGGGGCCCTGGGGACACCCCCATGGCCAGAGGGCTGCTGGGGGAAGTGGGGAAGAAAGGAAAGTATCAGAGCATCAGGAGGGAGAGCACAGCAAAGCAGTAAGAGCCCTCTCGGCTGAAGATCAATTAGCATCAATTACTGACTTCATTTAATTGTCGTAGAAGATGAATTTGTCATTTTTAGTCTGGAATTAATGGGAGACCTTCAACTTTCCCTTGGCAGCCCCATCGGGTCACTGAGTATTTTTTTCCTCCTTTTGCACAGAGGAGAAATGTGGCAGCAGGGAGAAGAAGTGAGAGCTGCCAGTGCCACCCAGACACCCGTCCCATCAATCCTTGCCCATCCCCATCCATCCCCTTGCATTCCCATCCACTGCCATCCCAAGCATGGAACAAGGCAGTAGCCAGCCACAGCAGCTGACTGGCACAAGCATCTCAGATGGTTCTGGTGCCCTTACCAGCTCTTGTGCCATGCCCGGCAGCACTTCTGCTACCACCTTTCTTCTTTTCTCTTTTTATTTGGGCACTTTCCACTTTTTTTTCTCTTTCCCGTTTTCCGCCAGAAATTAATTTTTCAGCTGAGGGCTGCAAAGTGTTTACATTTTCCCCAGCAAACAGGCGACAGTAAACAATGAATGCTCGCAGATGAAATTGAATTTATAACTGCATTATGGGGCCAGATAACACCCTAAAATAATACAACGATAAGGAAATTCGATTTGATTGCCACCACGAATCAGCTTGGGCCCATCTGCAGCCAGGGCCTTTCATAATAATTTTAAATTGGGTTTGTAAACCTTATTTGTCCTTAAATATTTCTGTCATTTTTCATTGCCAGAGACAAGTCCTTGGGCGCGAGGCGGCGGACTGGTCCCGCTGGAGCCACGCCAGGGTGCAGGCAGAGCCGAGCGGGTGCCCAGCGTGCCGAGCGGGCGCCGGGGCTGGCGGTGACAGCCACTCATCCTATCCATCACTGTGTCGACAGCCAGGGAGGAATCTCAGCCAGAAATTGAGTTTGCCTCACAGGGGACAACTGAACAAATTAATAGACCATTAGCCAAGCAGTGACCTGAGAAATGAGGGTGCTCAGGCTCCCCACGGGTTTAGTAGGGAGGAAGGGGAGAGGCAATGGCAGTCCTGTTTTTGTCCCAAGGGGACAGTCCCGGTGCCCTGGGATGGAATGGGAGATGTGGGTGGGCAGCCAGCACAGCTCATTTGCAGCCCAGCACTGGTTTACTCGAAAACGGCTGCACTGGTGTGCAGAGGCATTGCCAGAATGATGCAGGATTCTGATGGGTGGGAGATGGCAAGAGGGGCTGTAAGGATGATCCACCTTAATACATAGGGACAGTCAGGCAGCAGTAAAGTGAAAGGCAGGGAGAGAGTGAATAAAAGTCCCAATCCTCTCATCTCTGAGAATGTCCCACAGAAAGTCACTGTACAGAAGTGCTGCATGAAATGGTGCTGCAGCATGCACAAACAGCTCCCAGCCCCTCGGGGTTCAGGGGCACAAGACATCCCCACCCCCAGTGAGTGACAGGCCTGTGGTTCCTGCCAGGCAGGCCACTGGGGTCTGCATTCATCCCTGCCAGTCTCGGCCCCCCTCACACAACAAAAGATGCTGAGCTGGGAAAGCACTGGGCAACCCCTGTATCCCAGTCACTGGCTGGGGCTGTGGGACCCTGCAGAGGACTGATCTCAGGAGGACATCATCCTCCTGCCTCCAAACACCACCAGGTGCCCAGTGCAGCATCTCTCCTCTGTGCCTCCCTCTAGCTTGCCTTTATCATCACCATTCATTATCCAAATGACTATATTTATTAAGTCCCCTGCCAAGGCATTACTGAGTGGTCTGTAACAGAGATTAAAAGCAGAATAAAACACCAACATGATTTCTTCTCTAGTAAACAAAATGATAAACAGCCTTAGGACTGGCTATCAGAAATGCACCAGCCATGGGAGGGATGCCAAATTCATTGCTGCCACAGCAGGGACATACTAGTGCCTCTGCTCTCAGAGGTGGGGTCAGACCTGCACTGGAGCTTCTGCTTAGCCAGCTGCTCCCTGCACTGGAGACCCAGCTAGTGGGGTAAAATCTCCACCCACCCTGCACCACCCCACATCAGCTGGGATGCTGAGCCCCACAGAATGTCCTGCCCTTCCTCTGCCCCTACAACTTGTAGGACAGAGACAGCTCAGGAATGTTCCTCTGTCAGTACTGCATGCCTGAACCAGGCTGGGTCAGTGACTGTCCCCAGGCATGCCAGCCCAATGACCCCCATGATACTAAGGCAGGGCAGTCCAGGGCAGCAGGCGGAGGCTGGCCATAGTCCCAGTGGCATTTTCCAACAGCTGAGACAGTGGTGAGATCCAGCAAGGAGCCATAGCTCCTTGTTCCTGCCCACTCATGTCTGCAGAGCACAGCATCAGCCCCTGCAGCACGAGGCTGCTTGGTTCTTATTTTCAAAGGTATTATCTAAAGTCTGGGGAACAAGGTCCTTTATGAGGAGGCGCCAGGTTTCCTTTGTCTCTGCTGGAGATAATCAGGTGCAGATAGGATATATATTCTGTAAAAACATACACTCACTTCCACTCACCGGTTACCTTTTTCTGAGAGCTGTAAGGGTTTCAATTACCGGATTCTGGGATTTAGTGCCCAGGGCTTTTTGGTGTGCGTTAGATTTATTAGAAGGTTTAGTACCAGCACAGGATTCACGCATTCACTCCCAGGAGCCCAGCTTCCGTTCACAGACCCTAAATCATGAGCTGAGATGGGCTATTGTCACTTAGGACATTAGCATGGTTAACGTACGTGGGGATGATTAATAGCAATATACATGCAGCCTCCCTGTCCTCCCCAGACGCTGCTCTGCCACCTCTGCTGGAGCCAGGGGCTGCAAGGTGCATGGCCAGCTCACCTGCCTTCTCAGAGAGGGCCACACTGTAACCCCTCAAAGGAACCCCAGTGTTCAGCACCACCCCAGTACCATCAGCATCACTGCTTTATGCTGGGTTTTGTAGTTGTTGTTCAGGTTTTTTTTTTTTTTTTTTTTGTTGATTTCTTGTTTTGATGCGGTTTTTTGTTTGGTTTTTTGGGTTTTTTTTTGGGTTTTTTTTGGGTTTTTTTTGGGGTATTTTTGTTGTTGTTTTTTTGTTAAGATGAAGTGTTGAAGGCACTCAGGGCCAAAGGTGTTTCTGCCAAGGGAGAGCTATGGGAAGCCCCTTCCTGCCCAGGGCAAGGGGAAGGTGCACAGGGGCAAGAAGGGGGCTGGAAGAAGGGGCAAGATGCAGGTTAGCAAAACCTGTGCAGAAAAAAAATATTCTAAGAGTAAACCCAACCTTCCCTGCCAGGACCTATCCACCACTCCTCATTCCCCAAAGGGTACCTCAGGCCAAATCTGTCACTGAAGGAAAGAGAAGAGCAGAGAGCAGCCGAATAAGCCAGCCTCTCTTATCTAAGTAGATCTCTCCTGAAAAATCCCATGGGATTATCTCACTTGTCTGCCTCATCCTCACATCTGTAGGAGCACATTCACATGTTACAGGCCTCTCTATTGCCCCAGGTTACTGGCAACAAGGCTAAAACTCATCACACAAGTGGCGCCCCAGCACTTCAGAGCAGCTTCTGCACTGTAGGTACCTGAGGCCTGAGGTGAGTCCTCAGCCCTGCTGCACTCCAGAGGAGACACGACCACACTCCTAACGAGCAAGATCCTGATGGCTTTTGTCCTTTTTCCAATACTGTGTTACTTACATTCCTTCTTTTTTAATTAAAGCAGCCCCAGCTGATTTTACAAGCTTGCCACTGATTCTCTCCCAGTCTCTGTGTCTCTCATATGCTTGAGTGCTAGTATTAATTATTAGAGCCAATTTACTGTTTATACTCTGATGTTTTAACTAATTACCACTAATGGCAGACACCAGTGGGCAATCAACTTCATTTAGTTCCCAGTGCAAACCACTCATTACCATCTGAGAGGGAAAGAGAGTGCGCGGGAGGGATAAATAAAGACTAAGCTGCATGGGTGAGTGCCTGGTGATGAGCAGCAGCACTGGGGCAGTCCCTGCTGCCCAGGGCAGGCCTTTTGGCAGGGCTCTGGGGAAGGATTTAAATTTCCAGCATGTGTGGGTGGGCAGCAGGGGAATATTGCTGTGCAGAAGTGCCTTGCAGGAGTTGTGAAGATCCCTGGTTCTTCACTCCATGCGCTAAGCCCTGCCTTGGCACCAGGCAAAGGTTCTGAGCCTGAGAGCTACAGTTACCAGAGAGCAATGTGCCTTTTTCCTTGCATGGTAAATGGCTTCTTTTCCCTTCTAGGATTCATCCCCAGAGAAATGCAGCCCCTGCTTGTGTTCTTGGCCTGGTGTGATGCCAGATGGAGCCAGGCTTCCTGAGTCCCGGGTGCCTCTGGTGTTAATCCTGATGTCAGAGGAATGGTGGGTGATGTGAAGTTAAGATGAGATGGGGCTGGAAGGTCCCTGAGCTGAGCTTCCTCCTGTCTGGAGCTGGGCTAATGAAGGTCACTCATGGAGATAATTCAGCCATTTCTGCGTGTAGTGATATTGTCAACATTGATCTTTAACACAGCACATCCCTTAGCCTAGCTTGTGTCTCTCTCTACGTGTTTCCTCTGGAGGGCCAGGAAAGACCCTGAGGCACATTCTACTCCCCTGCACCTCATAACCACTGCCAAGAACCTGTGATGTTAAAAGCACTCCACCTTCAGGTGGTACAACTCTCCTGGCTATTTTGGCTCAAGAAACAAATACTTGGTGTAGAGAGGGGCCTGCAAGGAGGGATGATGGAGTAAGATAACTCCACCAGAGCTGGGCTGGCACTGAGGATTTAAGAAATAAACTTTTATGGGCACAACCCAGAACAGGACACAGGAGACAGAGCTCCTGTGTGTCTCCCATGTGGCTGAGAAACACCTCTAGAAAAAGTGAAGTCCAGATATATTTGTCTCTTACTCCAAGACCTGTTAACCCTGATTTGGGACAAACCTCCAGCCAAGTATACTTGTGCTTCTGGGGATCTGGACTCCTCCAGCCCTTGAACATGAACCTTTCCAGGGGACAGAGATTTCTAATGACCTGCCAGATGATCTCATTACCAGTAGTGGGAGTCCTGCCCTAACAAAAGGGACCATGGTGTTTTCAGAGCCCAGGTTTCATCAACTTTAGCATGCAGCAGTGCTGCAACAACTCAGCTGGGAAGCCCAAAACAGGGACACAAACCAGAGGGACAGGGCTGGGCATGACCTCTCCAACAGGGGTCTTCAATCTTTCTCTCTCCCTTTCACATTTTCTCTCATTCTTTCATTCCCTGATTCGCTCTGTTGAAGTCTTGATTTTGAAAGGGAGACGGGGGATGTTGGAGACCTGCTCCACAGTGGTGGGGACGTGGTTGCCTGTCTTGCAAGGAGAGGGGGTTATAACTATGCACACATCTGAAATGTAATTGCTGTCAGCTCTCTCCATTCTTGCAGCACGAGGCCTTTAATCTCTCCCACCAGACCCATCGGCCCTGATATTGCAGCTCCAGAAAGGCTGGTTTTATGTACTTTAACCCTGCGACCTTTACAAATCCCATCATTCCAATCAATACGTCTCATTAGCGTTAGGTAAATGTATGGGATGGATGGGGAGCTGTGCTGGCAGGAGCCTGCAAAGGGTGGGGTGGAAAGTGCTCCTGCCTGCCTGCTCTCAGGGGGCAGCACAGCCCCACCATGCTCCCCGAGATCCTGGGGGCATCCTTCTCCCCACAAGCATCCTTCCCCCAAGATATCCCTCCCCATAGATGCACACCTTGGCACAGCCAGAGATGGAGGCCAGCTAATGTGGAGCATGAAACAAAGTGCCTGCAAAGCCAACTGCAGAGTCAAGAGCCCAAGCTGTTAACTGGACCAAGCTGTTGGAGTCATTTTTTTCCCCTCTCCTTGGGAAGCAGACATATGTTTTACAGCTTTTCCCTATGTTGACTAAATGAAAACATGCAGGCCTCATGGCAGGTGATGGGAAAACAGCATGGGGTGTGTGCAGGGCTGCCTGCCATCTCTGCCTATCAGGCAGGGAAGCTGCCAAGGAAGGCAGCCACTGTGGATGTCAGGGTAAAGCCATGGAGTGGGATGAGGAAAGAAATCTTTGACACTTCCCATGAAAATGAAGGGCTTAATTAATCCATGGAGAAGTATGAGTTTACACCAGGTGAGTTTACACCTCACCAGCACAGGAATGCTCACTATGCCAGATGGAAGTAACCCACAGGTTCAAGGGGCATCAGTGCACCAAGGATACTTCAATAAAAGGATGGGGCCAATCCTGCCTTTGGGAAGGCTGGAGGCCAGATACTTGTTGAAATTTTTTTTTTCTTTTTTTTTTTTTTTGCTGAGAAGGGATCTCCCTTCCATGTGGATCAGCGCCTCAGCCAGCAGGGCTGTAAATACTATTACTGCCCATAAAGCTACCCAGCCCTCCTCCAAAACCTGCTCAAATGTTTGACTCAAGTGACCCACTGGCACCCACAGATTTCATAGGAGCAGATGGCTTGGGGGCTGCTATTGCTGCAGCATGCCTAGGGGGGGGACAGCCTGCCCTGCTATTTGTGCTTCCTTGCTCCTTGTGCTACCACCAAAGTGTGGGGTGGCTTCCCAGGAGCCCACAGAATGAGTGGCCTCCAGACCTTGGCACTGCCAGCTCCCCTGTGACATGTGCCTTGCAGATCTGCCCTGTATCAGATCTGTGTCTCAGAGCTCGAACTGAGCTATCCCATGCTCAAACTGATTTATACCCAGGAAATCCAGCTCCCCAAAAGGAAAGAAAATGACTGTAAGGTTTTCTCCTCCCAGCAGGGCAGCTGGGATGCCTGAAGAAGTGAAGGTGTCGTCCTTGTCCTCCCCAGGCAGGGCAAGCTTTTTCAGTATCATCTGGAGCTGAGTTTAGTTTCTGAGCTCTGCTATCCCCATCTGCAGAGCCAGCACGTTACTGCAACAGTGTTCAGCCCCACCAGCTCCGGGCTTGCCTCAGCAGGAAAAGCATCCTGGTGAATACAGCACACAAAATAGTGTGTACGTCTATTTTTGCAAGAGCCTACAAAAGCAAGGGCTTAAAAACTACAGGCCACCTCTGTTTTCCCACATTAGTGATGTTTAAAGAAGGTTTTTCCATGAGGTTTAAACTTAAGAGCTGGGCCAAATACAACTCTTGTTGTATTGTGGAGCAGCCAAATTTCCTAGTGGGGATACCTAGAACTGGATATGTGTTCCCATGTACGCAGGTGCTTTGGGGATCTGGCTCATGTGCTCCCCTCTTCCCAGCACTGGTGCCTGCTCTCCTTGTCTCCCTGCTGCTCTGTTTTGCTGAGGCTTTTCTGCAAGACCTCGGACTTGTTGACAAGCACTAAACTTCGCTGTGGCATGAAAACCATTTAAGCACTAAGCTCCCCTCGGCTTTAGCAAGATGACTCCGAGGATCTCGGCACAGCCCCTGTCAGGAGGCAGAGGGAAGGAGAAATTAATAAATCCTCTGGTGAGGCCAATTTCTCTTGACGTGACACTGTTCTTCCTGGAATTAAATGGGCAAGTCCTGAAGTGTCTCTTGAAAATGGTGGGCTATTTCTCTGACCACCAAACAGTCATGAAACCTGGATCTGGGCCATGATAGGAAAAACTAGTCCATTGCTCAGAGTCGTCCTCTCCAGCAGAAAAATTGTTGGGCCCAACAAAGCCCCGGCTTGCAAGTCCCCAGCTCTGCCATGCACTGGGGCACCTCACCCTGGCTAAGAGCTCCCAACAGCAGGGCACCCATGTGCAGGGGGCTCATGGGATCTTTCAAGAAGGGTTTTTTTTGACACCAGTACTGTGGGAACAGCAGAAAAACCTCCCAGGCAGCTGCAGACCCTTGGCAAACCTTTTGGAACAGTGTTTCCCTCCTCAGTACTGAGGTCCCTGCCTGGCCATCCCCGCCTGGCAGCAGGGCATCCCACACAGCCACTGCAAAGGGGAACAGGGTGACAGGTGGGAAGCTGACACATCCCCCAGCTGCATGGTTGTTGGAGGAGGACAGAGAAGTGGCCTTGCTGCTGTTTAACCTTCTGGGGCTTGTCTGCTGGAGAAAAGCTTAGCAGGAGGGGAGAGATTGTAGATAGACAAGGGGATTGGTGGGGCTGGAGATGCAGGGAACTGCAGCAGCCTTAGATTTTATCTGCACTTCTGCAAGGCTTGATGACCTTGGAATCCAAATCAACAGTTGCTAATAAATGCAGGGAAGAAGCGTGAGGGGCTAAAGGCAGAACACGCAGCAGGGCACCAGGGGAGCCTCTTACAGATGAGGGTACTCAGTGCTATCACTATGTAGTCTAATACCACCTGGAGCACACAAGCTTAGTAGCTCCCTTTCCCTTACCCATTGCTTTTGGACAGCAGTGGGAACAGAGGGAATTCCCAAAGGCCTGAAATCCCTGCCAGAACCCTGTCAACTCCATTGGCTCCTGGGTACCACTAGCTCCTGAGAACCTGGGTTCCTGTGCTGCACCCCTTAAAGGAATGGAGCTGAGCCCAGCTCAGGGGAAGGTGGGAAGGGGCTGGAGGAAGCTGCAAACATGAGAACATTAATTTCTCAGTTCTTGTTCTTCCTTTCACTCTGGGTCTCTCCTGGCAATATTCAGCCCCCAGGACTACTCTTCTGTGTGCCCCTTACCACCATGCATGGTCTGGATGTGTTGGACCCATTCCTTCACTGTGTTTCATCTGTGTCACCAGGAGATATTTTCCTTTGGAAGGAACTGGAGAAAGAAGCTGGGAGCAGGTCCAAGGCTGGGAAAACAAAGCTGGTTTAGAGTATCACTGGAGAGCAAGCAGGAACTCAGAGCCTTGCGACCTCATTCCAGAGCCACAGTTGCTTCCTGCTGTGCCCTGTCTCCTCCTCAACTCTGGTCTGCAAAAACCTGACTCTTACTCAGCCCAGCATTTCAGTCCCAGCCATTACAATGACAAGGGTGATAAGAGATTCTTATCACAGTGCTCAGAATCGATTTGAAGCTGAGCCCCTTTCCTGCACTCCTCCTCCTCTTCACATCTGCTGGAGCAGCAGTCAGTGCTGCACAGGGATTCAGCAGCTGGGTTTGCTGGAGAGCAAAGACGACAGTTCAGGGCTCAGATCCCTCCAGAGATACATCCCTCAGCCTAGCAGCTTCAGCTAGCACACATCCCTCAGTTGGAGACAGAGCATGGGATTGGAGCCAGGACGCTTGGGCTCCTTCCTGACACACATCTGGGGGAGACCTACTTGATATTCCCAGGCTGCAGGAGGGACAATGCAGCTCCACATCCCTGGAGGACATTGTAAGCCTCTGTCCAAGGGGGTCTGAGCAAAAAGTATGGCCTCCCAGCTGAGGCAGGAGCTTTTTCTCTTCCTTATGCTTGGGTGAAAGCAAGGTGAAGATCCTGCTGACCCCAGAAGAGAGATGGAGCACCCTGAGTCTCAAGCCTGGGGTCCACTGCATGCTGTTTTACTCCAGCCTTCCAAAGAGCTCTTCCTTTCTACAGCTTAGTGTGGCCTGCCTTTGGATCTCCTCCGGATCCTATCCATCTGAGGGGGACATATCTTGCCCTCCCATGAGTGGCTAATGGGGACAACACTTGGGGAGAAGACAGCTCCTGCTGGCAGAGCAAGGGGCTTCTAGGCTGGAGCGGGTGTCTGTAAGCCTCAGTCACAGCAAAATTGCCAGCATCCCCTTGGCATCCCTGCAAGCTGCTGTCCCATCCCCTACCCAGAGGCTCTCTATGTGTCTCTCAGAGCAAACAGAGACTGCACACAAGTTTCAGTGGTGTTTGGGCTGATTTTGCACAGCTGCCTTGTCTTTTGATCTCTGTCTGCAGCCACTGCCTCCACCATATAGAAAAATTTAATACCTCCCACCAGCGTCAAAAGGTGGCCAGATCCCTTCTTGGAGAGCCCTCCGATACACCAGCCCAGACTTCCACATTTCAGTTTCCCCCTTCTCATCTGCAAGATGGCCAGCACAGTCCTGTCTGCCCAGGAGGGAAGGCAGAGGACCTGGCAGCACAACTGCCCTGGGCAGTTGGCACTGCAGCTCCCCAATTTTTAGGAGTGACTTGTCTGAAATGCATGCAATCCACTCTTTGCTGCACACCTGCAAAGGTGAAGCAGGACCTCAGCCACTGGTGGGGAAACTGAGATAGGGTGGGTTCTGGGCTTGCACAGCCACATAGCACAGCTGCTGAGGGAACTGAGATGTCCTGGAATGGGGCTGCTGAGTGGACCAAGACAACCTGGTCTGGACTCACATAAGAAGTCTCAGTTCCTTTTGAAACCTTGTAGTCCCAGCAGTTCTGGTCATGCAGATGTTACAAATTCTCCATTTCCTCCCAGAACCATCTCTGGGAAGGGCAAAAGCAAAGGCAGCAGCAGGGGAAGCATCGGAACAATCAGGGCTTGTGTGGAGATGAAGAAAGGCCCTTCTTGTTGGTGGGTGCAGTTGGGGTGAAGCCGGGGGCATCGCAGGGTGGCACCCCAGGTACTCCAGCTGTGCCGACTCTCCAGCCCAACAGAGAGGGGCTGTTGTGGGCCCAGCCCCGGCACAGGGTGTCACCGCCTGCCTTGGTTAGCAGGGATGCTCTCTCTTTGTGCCTGCTGGTTTCTGCTCTGCTGACCCGCTTTGCTCCATCAGCTGGCACCATCCATCACCTCTGGCAGCTGCGTCAATTCCAGGGCTCCGCAATGCCATTCCCCAGGGGAAAAAGCACATTTTTTTAAGGGAAAGGAGGAGTATTTTCTCTCCTGGCACGCTGCAAGGCTCCCTTCCTCTCCTCCTCAGAGATTTCTAATGCTCAATCCAGCCCAGGGACAGGGGCACAGCATGTGACTGCATTCTTCATTCTGCCCAGCCCCAGCCTTCCCACTGGAAAGCTGGGCCAGAAGGGCTGCAGTACCTCCAATGATCCTGGGGCTGATGTGCACTGGCCCTATTAGAAGCCAGGAGAAATCAATCTGGAAGTGGCCCAGCCCTTCATACAGTGCCTTATCAGGACTGGCTTCAACAGCAGCAGCTCAGGGAAAGTGTTTTTTCCTATGTCTCATGGCAGATGGTGGTGGTTATGAGCTGGAGTGCCAGGATAGATGCAAGGTGGGTCAGCTGCAGGATCTGGTATGAGAATGGAACATGGTGTATTCACACCTCTGTCCCTGAAAGCCCTTCTCCAGGAGATGGTGAGTTTAGAGCATATGCTGGCAGCAATGCCTATGACTGAGTACTCAACAAAGGCCAAAGTGCTGGAGAGTACCTATAGATGAGTGGTAGGAAAAAATAAGACAACCTTCATCTCTTCCTCTCTGCTTCCCTGGGCCAGGGTCAGCCTGGCAGTGCTGGATGTTGCTCCAACTCTCTCCAGCCTCAATTCACTGTCCTGAGGCCTAGATGTGGGACAAGACCCAACCATTTTATCAGGGTTCTCTGCCTCTGTCTCAGCAGCAGAAACATATGCCTCTTCAATCAATACTCAGCTCTTAATAGTCCTGACAATTCACAAGAAAACAGGGGCATTAAATGTTAATTATATCTATTTGGATTCAAAAAAATTTATTACTGGAGTTAATTACAGCAGGAGTCATAAAAAGTTGCAGAGCAAGAGGTGCTGCTGTTCTATGAGGTGAGCGGGACTGAACAGCCCCGGACACCCCAAACTGTTGCTGGGCAAGGATGGAGGGATGTCCCTTGCCATGCCCACCAGATGGCTGGACACTGCTCCTCGGAAAGGGACTGCCACGGGAAGGGGCTGTTTGGGATCTCTGCTGGGAGGGGTGTGCAGAGCCAGCGGCGGAGTCTCAGGGCGCACGGCAGGTACTTGCTTGGCTGTTGTGCTGGTGGGACCTGGCCTGCCCCAGCCTGTGGGCTTCTAATTTACTGCTTTCCTTTTACCGTAAAACTGAAAGGGGAAGGTGCACCCTTTAATCACTGCCTTCGGGGCCCCGCCTGAAACCACACAGAGACCAAGCGAAGGCTAGGAGTTAATGCTCCTTCCGACACCTTTTTATGATTCACGGGCCTGACCTTGAGCCATAAACCGCTCAACCTCCCCGCCACACTGCCAGTATTTACGGCCTGCAGGGGCCATTGCACGCAGCCACCGCTGCAGACCCAGGGCCGCGCACGCTGGCACGGGTACCCAGCTGGGGATGCAACAGGGATGCAGCTGGAGAGGCGCAGGCTGGGATGGATACGTGTCTGGGGAGGGCCATGTGGATGGGCAGCCACGGTGGATCCTAACATGGCACTGGAGATGCACCTGGTGCACTCATCAATCCGTGCTTATGCACACCTGTGTGTGCACAGGTAAATGCACCAAGGTGCCCTCACTGGGCAGGCCCTGCAGACACACATCAGAGCACGTTTCATGTAGGGAGCTGAGCACCCACATACCCACTGCCTAGGCACTGGACACTGGATCATGGTGGGGGCTTTCTGCTTGTTGCAGCAAGGCAGGAGGACAAGCAGTGTGGGCATGGCACCACAGGAAAAGGCTGGGATGAGCTGGCACACCACAACCCCAACAGTGTGTCCCCCAGTCCCCTGCAGGAGGAACATCAAAAGCCCTCAGTGCTACTCCAGAGGTAGGTCCTGGCATCAAGATTTGTCCCACTGCATCCCACCAGCCCCAGGTCTTGCTCCAGAGGTGAGACCTACAAAAGCCTACACTGGTCCAAACTGGAGCAGAGTGAGGTCTACTGGTTAAAGCAAAGGGTGCCCCTCTGAGTGTGTTCAGGTCAGCACGCTCCTTGCTCTATGCCTCAGTTTCCCCATCATTGCAGCAGGAAAAGTAATTCTGACCTATCATGTTTGCATGGAGTTGGGAGGCCGAGCTTGTTAATGTTTGCAAAGTGGGTTTGGCTCCTGTGATAGAGCAAGCCAGAAATGTGAAGGTCATTATTATTAGTGGGATTAAAGCAGTTGAACCCAGAGCAAGGGGTACAGGGGAACACAGAACTTGTGTCGAAGCAGTAACAAGTCACACACATGCATAACCTCAAAACAGTGCTGAATGCTACAATTATGGCTCATTTTAGAAACATTGTGCAGAACCAGAGAGCTGCCAGAGCACCTTCTAATACTTCTGAAAATAAAAAAAAAAAATACTTCCATGAATGCAAACAGGACTGAGATAGGCTGTTCCTGGAGACACCCAGAGCCTGACAGTGCTCACTCAGTATATGCCCAATGAGGCCACGGACCCATAAGCATCACTTGCCAACACAGCTCATCTAGTCCTCACTAGGATCAGAACCTTCTCCTATGCCCCCACTGGGGCATCATGGCACTGGACAACTTATCCAATAAAAGTCTCCTTTTTTTTCTTTATTAAGTTTACAGGTTGTTTCATTTTTTTGCTTTCCTCCTCATAAAACAAAAGAGGGAAAAAACACCCTTATCTTGGAAAGCAGAGTTCAGGAAAAAGCTACTGGTCTTTTGGACTTGGTGAGTCCCCATTGGTAGCCTTGCTTGTCACAGAGAATTTATCAGCCAAACACAGTGCTGGTATAATGTGCTATATAACTTGTGCATAAACAAACTTCAGCATGATAAATGCCTTGCTTTGAAGCCATAAAGTTATTAGCTGGTGGCTGTTAGCTACTGCTTAGCACGGGACATGCTCCTTCCGTTAACCCCTGGATGCCCCGCCTGCTCTCAGAACCCCAGGGAGATCTCTGGGGGGCACCTCACACAGCAGGAAAACACAGAGGGCTCTGATGGGCAGGGATGCTTCTGCTGGCATCTGTGCACATTGTACTTGATGCAAAGGCTGAGGGAGGGAAATGCCTGCAAGGAATGGGGCTGTGAATGTTGGCAGCTCCTTATTGTCTTATTTGAGCACTTTTGGCAGCTCCTCTGCTTTCCTCTGCCCCTGAAGAGGCAAATGCAGAGGGGAGCAGGACTGGTGCAGTTAGGCAGGTACTCACAGCTCAGACCTTCTGGTGTGTACCCATTTCAGAAATGGGCTAAAATGGGGTGGGAGGAAGTCAGCACCCCTCAGTGCTTAGGTCACCCCCTTTAGGTGAACAGCTGCTGAGGACTCCAAAGCAAAAGCTCAAAATTTTTCTGGCAGCAGCCAGGCAGCACGCTCCAGTGAGGTGATGAGAGTTCCCTCTGCTGCCTGCAGTGCATGGCTGCTTGCAGCTCCTGGTGAGCACAGCCTTGTTGGAGGCTGGGAGAGGCTGGAGAAGCAGAGCCGTGTCCCAGGGCCAGCACTGCTGGACATGGGTGACCAGCACCACAGAACCAGCAGAGCCACGGCTCCTGCCAGCACCACACCTGTGGAGCATCCTCCACTGCACAGAGCCAGGATGTGACACCCATCAAGGACCTCTGGTCTCCCAGGCCACCTCCTGCTCTTGTCCCACTGGACCAAGACAGGGAACTGGGCATGCTAAGGATGGCAGCAGGTCTCCAACACTGAGCTCAAGGCATGGACAGAGTTATGCAGCAGTGTGGCAACTTTTTGGCACAGCTTGGAGCCCTGGAGCTGCAGTGGGAGATGCCCAGGGCCTAATGCTATCCCTTTCCCAGTAAAACAACTCCTGCAAGGCAGCAGGAGGTATTTCAGCAGGGCCAGCTGAGGAGCAGCAGGACTCAGGCTGCCTCGGAGCCTGTTCCTCATTTGAAGTCCAGTGTTGAAGAAACTTGTAATTAGAGTCCTGAGCATTAATTAATCTCCATGACCCTCCTCTCATTCTCCTTCCACCGCTCCCACAGCTCAGGAGGTCAGCCTGGATTATTAACACAGGCAAGCAGAGGATGGCAAGCTCACTGGGTGGGTTGGCAGACCTTGGGCCACGTTCTTGTGTTCAGAGCAGCCAAAGGCACCATGTCCCTGTCTAACAGCATGACTTCCCTTTCCTGTCTCTTCTCTCTTGGCGGAGTTTGATAGGGGTCATCTCACTCGCTTGGGCACAGTCAGCACTTTGGGGATAGCATTCAATGAGCTGAAACATTCCAGAATGAGCAGAGCTGCTTCTGTGCTAACTCTGTCTGCACAGTCCTTCGTAGAGTGGCTGAGAGCCTTGGATGAGCCTTTCTGGAGACAACTTACCCTTGGAGACCTCCCAGCATGATGGAGACCAGAGCAGCAATCACGACCTAAAACATCACTGAAAGGTATTCAAGAATCCCATCTAGGTCTTGCTTGGATCTTTAAGAGCCTCATCATTGTAAAAGCATTGCTGGAGCATGGACAGGACATGGACACCCTTTGTACAACGTGGCCCTCCCATTCCAGGGCTGTCCATGCTGCTTGGGATATGGACATGGCTCCTGGGATGGCCAGACTCCCTGGAATGACGCTGGCACAACCCAAGGGCTGATACACTACAAAGAGCTGCCACAGAGCAAGGAAACAAGATATGAGATAAATCCAAACTTTGCTGACTCCCTCGTAACCACCAACTGCTTCCCCCATCTGATTTTTTCCTCTTTTCTGCTGCAGCAATAAAAAGGGGAAAATCAACATCCAAATGATCTTGTTTATGGCGACTAAATAAGCTGCATGTGCTTAATCCGTTAGAGTTTAATGAATTTACGACTTGCTCTGGAATTTGACAAGGGCTGTAAAAGAGTAATTAACATTTATCAGTGTGTTTTTTACACACACCCCACCCTCCTCCCGCCTCCCTTCCCTCCTCCTGCCGCCTGTCGCAAAGCAGCACCGGGTATCGGGGGGAATATAAAAGTGATCAATTAATTCTTAATAATCTCAGGGAAAGATTGTAGAGTCGCAGTATGAACTCAGGGAGTGTCAATAAACATGCCAAAGGTTGGTTCCCCCCTTCCTGGCGTTGCTGCAGAGGAATGTGGGCAGCCAGGGAGGGGACGGGGCTGCAGGGGCAGTGCTTCTGTGGACCAGCCCTGCACCCCTCTCCTTCTCTGTCACACTCGGCTGCCCTCCCGATCAGCTTTCTGTCGCTGACACAGGGGCCTCTGCGACAGGATGAAAGTGAGCGGGGGGCCGGTGACAAGCAGGGTCCCATCCAACACAGCAGTGGTGGGGATTTGGAAACACAAGCCCAGCTGCTGACTGTGCTAGTCAATAGCTCTGTCCTAACAGACCTGAACCTGTTGGGAGGGACCCCAAACTCCCCACCCTGGTCACGGGGCAGCTGAACATCTGCTTAGATGAAGAGTTGCCCCACTGTCACCTTTTGTCACTCAGAACAGGTGGCTGCTGATGTTTCAGCTGTACTCGTTCCTGCTGGCCCCTGAGACAAGCAAGGGGGGTCAGACCTTGCTTGTGCCCAGCCCTCCCAGGGGCTTAGCTGCTGTGGAGCAGGGAGGCAAGCAGGCATGCAATTTGGGGGCTGCAAGGGGACAAGCCCAGGCTTCCCCCACCAGTCCCAGAGTGGGTTGATCTCAGTATCCCAGGAGATTCCTGTGCTGGAAGCCCAGTGTGCTCTGCCTTGGGTCACCTCCTTTGGCAACCCTGGAAAGTAAAGCCAGAAAAAGCCATGGCCATAACTTTCTGGCAGGTTAAGATGGACATGTCCCCTGATTCTGTGACTGCAGCATCCTGCCCCCAGCAGCAGCCTTTGCATGCATGTGTGTGACTGGGCTGTGGGGAAGCTGCATGACTGGACATCCACTGGGGAGGAGAAGGGTCAGTGCTCCTGGGGGCCACCAGGCTCCATGGAGGAGACAGAGAAACATCTGGGTTTGGCTGTGGGGCAGAGGGTCCTGGAGACCCACAAACAAAAGCTCAAGATGATAAATCCTCAGAGGTTTGAGACTGCCTGGGGATCTGCTCTGGACAGAAACAAATACTCCCTGTCGATCATGATAGCCCAGAAATGAGCAATGAGAGAGGGATGGAGAGGGCTGGATGCAGGCAGTCTGGGAAATCTCTGCCCAACCCCACACAGAGCACTGGTGGGGGTGGGAGGTGGAGGCAGCAATATCCTTCCAGCAGCATGAGCTCCCTGTGCCAGGTACACACCTGGCAGCTGGATGGGGTAAACTTGGGATTTCTTGTGAGGCAGGAGCTGTTCAAGCCATCCTGAAGCAGCTGAGTGCAGGAGAAGCAGGGAAGAGAAAGGGAAAGTAACAGGATGACCTTGCCTTGATGTCACCTTGACTGGCTTGAATCCAGCTGGCTGGCCTGGGCTGTGGGGCTGGGCAGGGAGCAGAGCTGGTGGGGAGTGGGGCTGAGCCCTCATGCAGGGCAAGGGAGTAAAGGAGGGGGGCTAGAGCAGAGTAACTCTGCATGGCCAAATCATCAGAGAGAACCAGATCCCAGCAGCCTCTGAGTGGGTCTCCAACCGTGGGCAGGCCTGTAGTGCCAGGGGCTGCACAGAAGTGGCACAAATGCACCTGGGAGGGAGAAATGGAGGCAAGGGAGGGGTTTCAGGTCACCAGGACTGGTCCCAGAAGACCAATATCTGCTTTGTTCCCTAGGCAGCAGGTCTAGGTCTCCATTGTATGAGTGTTGTAGACAACATCCACAGCTAAGACTGCCAAAATCACTCAGGAAACACTCAGGAATTATTCAGGAAACACCTCCAGTTGCTCTTGCACTGCTGTCCAGGCTGCACTACAGACCCCCTGCATGACCTCTGGATCTCTCCTCTGCTGGAGGAGAGGATGCTGTGTGGGGCAATGAGGGGGCAGAGGGGCTCTGCACTCCCCCTGCCTGGGCTGGCTCAGATGTTCCTGTGTCAGCCTGTCTAAACAGCACCTCCTCCTGCAGAGACCTTGCGCTGGGGGTCGGCAGCTCAGCATCTCTGGGATTTGTCATGGTGTTCCTGGAGTTACCAAACAGCAGCTTGGAACAGACATCCCAGAGGGTTGGGCCAACCAGACCCACCATCATCCAGCTGCTGGAAAAGCACCCCCTGGGGCTGAGGTGACTCGGGTGGCATTGGGCAAGTCCTCCCTGGCCACTGCCACACTGCCTCACACCAGGCACATGACTTCATCTCTGTGCAAGGCTGGAATCCCCCCACCTTACCCTGGTGTACAGGCAGTGAAACTTAAGAGAAGGAGCCAGGCTGTGATGGGTGATGCTTGGCCAACATTTGCTGCTTTGCAGAGGCACCTAATGAATCAGAGACAGCCTGGCCATGTCCCAGCCTTGTTCCACTCAAGTGCTGCTGACTGTTAAAATAAAGAGCATTTATCCACCTGCATTCCCAGTTTCTCCTGCTTTCCATTTCACTTTTCTGTCTCTCAGGTGTGACAATTTTAATACCATCAATAATAAGGCAGATGGTAACCATAACAGAATGTGCAACCCCCTGTTGACTTTTTTCCATCTGAATAGTCACACTTCAGGTGACAAAAAGAGTTGGAAGGAGTTAACAAGAGACCCCCCACCCCAGGTCCTCTAAATGCCCTGTTCAGGGTTTTAAGCACATAAGCATTGGTGCTAAAGATGATTTTAAGCCATGATTATAAGAAATCTATTGATCCTTTTGACTCTATAATGACAGAGTAACCATTTTAATAAAACACCTATTAATCATGCATTAACCCTTCTTAGCTATTTATGCACTGAATACCAAATCAACAAGGGTGTTCAAATTTCTAGGAGGCTTTTTGGAGGGAGAGAGAGAGGAGATTTCTTTAGATAACAACAACAAGAAGAAGAAAATAATGTAAACTTACAGAGGGGGAGTGTTAAAATCATACGATGAGTGGCAGTTGCAGACGCCTGGGGCCCTCTTTGGTTGTCGCTTCTATCTGGCAATCAATTGACAAGAAATTGAGATTATGAAACATTGTGCCTATGATCAAAGGAGGTGGGCATACTTCCCCCATCTGAGGCCAAATCTCCACTCCCCCACGGGAACTAACATCGGGGAACACCAATAATTTGGCCTTTGGCAGGTATGAGTCAATGCTGACACCAATTTTAGTGTGAATGTGTCCACCAGTCCCTGGGTCCTTATGACAAACTTGGAGCAAGGTTGCAACACCCTAAGGGTGGATCCTACAGGAGCATCTAAGATGCCAACGATTTTTTGTGAGAAACTTCATCTGGAGCAACAGAGTAAAAAAATCAAGAAATTAGGAAAGCAAGCACTCCACCAGCTCAGGCCAGTTGGGAATGGGCATAGGTTTTTCACCCCCTCTCCTTGCCCTTCCTTGAAACACACAGCCTCAGTGTGGAATGGTTCAGCTTGCAGACCTGGACTGGCACAGCCCTGGGGCCTCTTGTGGAAGTGATGGAGAGGGGGCAGACAGGGCTTCCTTCGGCCCCAACCGTTGCAGCCTCAGAAACCACAAAGTCCCCGGGTGCATTAGGAACTGCCTGGAGGCCAGAGCTTCCTGCAGGTGCCCCACACTCATGAATCACACCTTGTCAGGGCCTGGGGTGCCCAACGGCTGGGTGACCGCTGAGATGCCCAGGGAGTCCTGCCCTGGGATGCACCTGCCTCCCCACCATGCCATCCCAGCTAGGCAAGGGTTAAGCAGGCATTAATCACACTGTTTGAGGGACATTTCAAAGCCTCTTCCAAATATTATAAAAAATGTCTTTAATCATCTAATAGCATGAACTCCTCTGATGATGGATGGAAAGAAGTCACCTCTCTCCTCCTGATCCTAACAGATGAGGCTGAAGAGCTGCTGCTCTGGGTGTGTGTGTGTGGGAGGGGGAAGTTGGGGAGGGGGCTTGGGGAAGAGAAGGACATTTCTCAACCTCCCACCAGAGCAGTTATAAATATGAGGTCATACAGCAAGAGATGATAACACATTAAGGGCTCTTGAGATATTAGTCTGTCAGCCTCGTTAGACACAGCCTATTTGGGGCTGACTGTGTAATTAGAGGCTGGGGTACCCATAACTCATTGGTGTTTATATGGTAGGAAGGGCCTCCAGTCACCATCACCCTCAGCACTCTGAGAAGTCATCTTCATCAAGCATTAAATCCCACTCCCTGCTGCAAATACAATCCTTCTGCCACCAGTAAAAGCTGCTGCTGTTTCCCTCCTCCTGCCTCCCCACTAAGCCTGGAGCCCATTGCATGCTCAGTGCACCCACCCTCACGTCTCCCCTCCATTCTAGGGGGGGAACAGGGTTACAGCTTGGCCAGGGTGCCCCAGGGTGAAGTTAGTGAACAAGTGGAAAAGTCCTGGCTCACAGTTCCCTTCCCATGGAACAGCTCACGGGGAGCAGTCCATGCTCAGCTCTGCAAGGGACTGCATCCCCCAAGAACCTCTACACCACCTCTGCAGCAAATTTGACTTGCACCCTTCCACCCTCCAGGGAATAGCTCCAGGTTGGGCTGGAAACAGCTTGGACAAAAATGGTCCTGGGAAAGACTGAGCAGAAGTAAGTCCAAGGAAAGGCAAAACCATGCAGGAATGCCAGGAGAGCTTGTCACTCCTGCCCTGCTGTGAGCATCCCCATGCTTGGTGGGGAAGCTGGTGAGGAGCTGGGCTTTCCATGAGTTCTACAGTTTCTCTTCTCAGTTCTGTCTAGGTGGCAGTGAGCACTGACACAGACAGACACTTCCCAGCCAACCCAGCCAAGAATTTGGACAAGTGAAACAGGGAAGGGGAGAGTTTCCCTTATGAAACCGGGCAGAATACAGGCTTCACAAGTGTCAGCTCTGACTTGACAGGGACCAGACAGGGAGCAGTGAGCAGGGGGAGGCAAGCAAATGCCAAACCCAGTGTCATGCACCCCACAGAGCTTTCCCAGCAGCACATCCCTCTAAGTCCTCTTGGTGTGTGACAGGAGGAAAATTAAGGCACCAGGAAGTGCAGGACATCAAACTAGAAACAAGAGCCCTTGCTGCAGAAACTGCCTGACACTGCCAAGGTCCATGGCACAGCCACCCAATGCCTCATCCCCTCTCCCTGCTTGTCTACTGTACCCAGGGAGGGGGCAAGGGGTCTGCAGAGGAGGGGGCAACCCCATGGCTTCCCAGGATGAGGTAGGATAATGAATCCTTATGGGGGAAGTGACCTTTTCCAAATGCCACATGTCATTGGATTTTATATCACACCAGGACAATGTGCCATGGGTATTAAAATCGTTTTTCCAATAGAAGCATGCGTGTGCACGTGTGTGTCAGAGAAAGATGTGAGAAAAATAAAATTAAGATGTGAAAATTAGGCTGTGTCCAAACACAGCCTTTAGAAAAAGACTTGGATCCTCACAGAGCAGGACTGGAAGAAACGATTCATGCCTCTTGCTCCAGAGATCACAGATTATTTTGTCAAGGGAATATGACTTGTCCAAACCCTATGACAGAAAAAAAGATAAGGAACTTGAGTCCTGATCTCAATTTCTAAAGTTCTGCAAAGACTTTCAGCCCTACAGTGTCTCTCTGCTGTGTAGGGACACCTCCAGAGCTACTCTACCCATGGAGGCATGTATAGATGCATGTGGAGCACAGATCACCTTGCACATGTGCTGCTGGACACCCACAAGTGTTAGTCTGGTGCATAAGGGGTACAGCCAAGTCCTGCATGATAGACAATGCCAACTTGCTCAGCCTCACCTGGGATGCAAAGCAGCCCCTATCCCTTTGTGCCAGCCCAAAGACATGAGCAGAGCGTCCATAGAGTTACCCATACACACAGGTATGGACACATTCTCCCCATATATGCCAGGATACACTCTGATGTGAAAACACAATGTGAAAAGGGAGGCATTGGAAGCCAAAATCACTTGAACTCCAGCCTGTTCCCTCAATCTGCAGGGCAATTGTCCGGCTGAAACAACAATTGTCCGGCTGGGACAAAAAAAAAAAAAAAAAAAGAAGAAGGGACAAGCTGTGTTTGTTTATTCAGCTTCTTTCTCCCTCTCTCCTCTCGACAATACCCTGACACCATGTCCTGCTGCACCAGGGCTGCAACCCCAAAGGGCTAAATTTATCCCAGCTGGAGCCCTGTTTACAAGCCTTGTCCTGTTTACAGCATGGGCCATCCTGCCCAGGGCCAGGCAGTGGCCATCTCTGGGATGGACAGCTCAAGCCTCACCTTCCTTGGCCTCTGATGTTCCTAGGCTGCCCATGTGGTCCCTGGAACGATGCCAAACCCCTGCACTCCCCATGTACTAGCACACATGGCAGCTCTGTGGCCCCCTGCCCATCTGGGAAGCAACAAGGAGATGTGGGCTTGCATGGGCTGCTGCTTGTCCAGCATAGTTCTGTGGTAGTCCAGGTGGCTACAGCCTCTATCAGTGCTGGCTGGTGGCAAACCACCCCCAAGAAAACATTGTTTGCAAGCTCAGCAATGAGAGTGCAGCACATTCCATGTGAAGCCAGCTGGGAACAGCCATGCTCCACCATGAAAGCATTAGAGGAGCTGCATGGCTCATGCAGCCATGCATGCATGCTCTGCTCTCAACACCTTACATTGCAGTCACTTTTTTTCTTGCTGTCAGTCATCCATCCCCCTCTTCCTGATGGGCTCACATGGGCTGGGAGGGCAAGGCTGGCAGGAGCTTAGCTCCTCTTCTGGATGACAGAAGTGGGTGTCACTCCAGGAGTCTGAATGGCTGAGCCTGGACAGACATGATGGGTTGAAGGCTTTGAGAACAGACTAACCCTGGGGAGCTGGAGGAGGGGTACTTACTGCCAAACCCCCCCTGCACTCTTCCCACACTAATTCCCATCTCTGCTGCATGCACTGGCCTTGCTCTGCTGCAGAGTGATGGGACCTCACCTGCCTGCCCTCCAGTATGGGGGTCTCCTGCCATCCCAGGCTGCCTCACCTGCAGGACTCCTTGTGGCAGGACTCAGTTGGCAACATCCAGGCTCTTATTTGCTGTTTAATGAGTTCCAGCTAATGAATCCCAACACATGAAAGGTTTTCATTAAACCTTGTCTTGCTGTCAGCATTGGCCACAAGTTTGGAGAGGCTGGGAGTCACAACAGTGGTTTCAGGGGTGACTGAAAACTCTCACTTAGGAGCCTGTGTGCCACCTTCTGCCCTGTCACCCTTTCCATGTCCATGCCTGGTGTCAGTGGATGCAGAGGGGATGTGAGAGCCCCGTGGATGTGAAATGAAGCAGCTGATCTTGTGCTACCACAGCCTCCTTTATCAGGGCAGTGAACAGAGGCTCACCTCATCCCCAGTGGCAGGGCCACTGCTCTGCAGTGATGGATCCCTCTTTGTACCTGCTAGAGGCTACAGACACTTAGGCTTAATGAATGAGCAACCTCCAGCACTCTGATGATGCAGCCTTTTCTCACGTAGACCTGGTGGAAAACACTTCCTGATGTTGCCCTGGGAAGCCTCCTGCTTCAAGCCAGGAGTTCTGGATCACATGTCATAATAAGGGGCCCAATATGTGCATATGGAGGGGAAAGGAGGATCTCACACAGAGACCCTGACGTGGGTTCAGCTCCCAAACTGGATGAGGGGCTCAAATCTCAGTGCTCAATGCTGCATCTGTGCAAGGAAAGGTCCTGGATCAGCTGAGTCTGGAGCATGGCTGCAGTTGCTGCAGGCACAGAAGCAGAAGAGCGAGTTAACGAAACCTTCCTCTTGCTACATTTTCTGGAGACAGATTGTCCAGAGCAATGCCACGGTGGCACTGTCATGGTGTCCATCTTCCAAGTACCTCCTTATCTCTCACTGCTCACACCTACCTCACTTGCCTACAGCCCAGTTTTGGGTTTATTTGTAGCCTGGCTGGGGGGAAGCCTTTCTGCACTCTGTGTGCTGAATGGCATCACATGGTGAAGCAGAAGCTCCAGGAAGAGCAGAAGAGGGGTTGTACAACCCAGCCCATCTCCCTATCCAGAGTTTTGGAGATCACCTGTGCATGACTGTGCGTGGGGGTGAATTTGAGCATAAAGGCCTGTCTACATGAAGTGCTGCTCCTGAGAATCTCCCCATGCTGCTCATTTCCTATTCCTAAAATAATACTTTGTTTGCTCAAGTTCACCAGACTCCCTTTCACTCTGAAATACAAATGGAAGTTTTGGGCAATATTTCAAAAGTCAGAAAATCACCCCCACCCTTCGTTCAAGTTCACTTCCAAATACAGGCAAGGCATTAAGGGAAGGGCTAATGGAGTGGCACATCTGCACACAAACACATACGTCTGTGCCCCTCACACGTGCAGCTCCTCATCTCCGGAAGAAGATCTTCTTGTCAGGAAGTCATGGCCCTGATTACTTTGTCTTCTACGTTTAAGAACATCCCTAACTGCTCCTTGGATAGCTCAATTAGTAAAGTGAATATATTATATAAAGTCTAAAAGATTAAACTATCATAGGCAGCCCATAATTTCATGAAGAAGTCAGGGGAGCATATCCCTCTTATTAACTCTATAACAAATGTGATGAAAATGTTCAAATAGAATGTTAATGCAATGTTACGTGTAATTTTCCCAGGCGATTTTCTGCTGAAATATTTCTTTATTAATAGTAATTGAGGGTATAAATTATGAATGAGGCGATTTTCTCCTTTCACTGGGAAAGACGTACTAATGGCAATAATTCTTTATAATAATTTTTTGGGGGGGAGAACGGGGAGGGAGCTAGGGTGAGGGGTTTAAAGAAAAAAAAATCTTTAAAGGGATTGCAAAATATATAGACTAGCAGTACATGTTTTATGGCAGGGCACTGTATTTTATATCCGTGTGCTGGCCATCAGTCCTGTGTGGGTCTGTACTGCACGTGCACAAAGTTCGGGCCTTTGGCAAAGGCGACTTCCTCCTCTATTCTATGTGTGTAATGCCTGACATCAAGTACAGGGTGTATGAGAGCACCAGTGCTGTAAGTCTGCAAATTCAGGACTCCCTGTTTCACTGTTTAAGGGAAACGGTGGCAGGAAGCACATGATGAGCCACAGGGAATTGTGGTTACTAGGTGGGTACTCAGAGATGAGCAGGTTAGTGGTACAGGCTCTTGTGAATTTAATACAGACTCTGACAGTTTTCCATGTTCTCACCATAACCAAAAGCACTTCTTTGTGCTTTTGTTCAGGGATTTTTTGGGGTGTGTTTCACCGTCAATTCAGCCTGCTAATCCTGACCCCCAGGCAGTTCCATGTGTGGAGATGTGTGGCAGTGATGCTTAGTCCTATAGCGACTGAATCATGTGCAGCCTTGAAGCAGGGTGAGACTGGGGGAAATGCTGACTTCCAAATGCCACCCCCCTCCCCTCTGTGGGACAGAGCCTGGGGACACACACAAGGCAAGCCCAGGACCATGCGCTCAAACACCACGGACAGGCAGCACCAAGCAGCACAGCTGCTTACAGGAAAACAAAAAGTCCTTTTGGTGATGCCAGAATGAAAGAGGCATTTAACAAGGATTTCAGAGCTTGCTCTCCTTCAGATTTGTATGGTTTTTTTCAACATATCAAACAATTCCAAAATTTTTCCACTCAATTAAAATAAATGCTGGTTTGAATGATGGCAATTCTTAGCCCCTTCCTCCTGCATGTGTCTCTCTTTTCAAAGAAAGACAAAGGGTATAATCTCCCTTAAAGTTAAAGGATGGTATCCCTTAAATTTTCATTACACTTCAATTGGCTTTAAAAAACCTTCTGGAAGGTTTAAAACTTTCATAGCAAAGAATCCACTTTCCCCCACCATTTTATTTAAAATTTTTCCCATGAAGGAAACTTTTCAAACAAGTTCTAGTCTACAACAAGCACAGGAAGAAAAACTCCTCACTCCAGGGCTTTGCCATATGAACCAAAGAGCTTCAGCTAGCTAAAAAATGTCTCTGGTAAAGACTTCTACTGAGAGTGGCCAGCACATACTAGCACCCAGCAAGGGGTAGAGGTCCTGGACACCCATGCACAGGGGTACAGATGAGCCCCACACAAGTGCAGATGTGTTGAGGAGAGGGTGACTTTGCTCCACCCCAGGGCAGCTCTTATACAGTGGGGGATTCCCCCTGCTCAGGTGTCTCCCTGAGCTCTCCACTGGGCTGGAAGAAGAGGTAGAGGTCCTTCTGCAGCCAGCTGACTGTGCTGCCCTATCTGTCCCCTTCTCTGGAGCCACAGACCCTCAGGTCCTGCCCGTGGCTTACTCCACACCAGCAGACTGTGTGAGAGGCTGCAGAACAGCGGACAAAATCAGTGTGATCCGTCACCAGCCCTCCTCAAAATTAGGTTAATAATTTATGATGTTAAATGGGACAGTTAATAGCTGGGCCAGATGATTCCTCAGCTAATCTAGAGCATGGGCTGAGCTGCAACGAGTCCTCTGAGAGTTCATTACACTCCCCAACCCTCAGTGCTAGTGCTTTTGGCTCTACTGATACCTACAGGAGGCTGTGGCTGGTGCCGCTGGCAGCACGCCTAAGACTTGCCCCTCATCAATTAAGAGAAATAAGGAAATCGACAGGAAAATTAATTTCCAAAGAGACAATGCTTCTGAAACCTGCACTGCCCTCAGAAAGCCGGGGGGTTATCTGGGAATCCGTGCCTGCCTGGGAGGAGGTTGCATTTGCTGTCTCACTGAACGAGGTCAGGCTGCTTTCCTGAGGGCTGGGAGAGCAGGGAGGGGTGTAAGCAGCTGAACAAAAGGTGCTTTTGCTTCTGGATCAGTCCCAAGCAGGCTCCTTTTGAGGGAGGGTGCTCAGCGATGTTTGTGAGGAGATGCACAAGACACACCTGCTGCTTAAAGCCCCCCAGTGCATTGTGGCTCACCGGCAGCAAGGATTTACTCCCTGACAACGCACATTCCCTACAAAACCTCAAAGATTAAGGGTCGGGATGAGAAAGTTCAGCAGATCTTTTCCATCAAGGAAACAAAGCAGGCTTGGGACAATCATGGTGAGACAGTCAGAGTGCTCTCCAGGACCAGCCCTCATCCAGAGAACAGCCATGGGTGGATCTTCAGCTGCCTGCCTATCTCTCTGACCTCCCTCTCACTGGAGATCAGATCAAGCCCAGCCACAGAAAAGAGGCATTGGATAAAATAGCTTCCTTTCACCAAGACCCCTACCTCTTGTCTGTGCCCTAAGCCATTCCATGTCGCCCACGCTTTTTGCTTCCTCCTTGGTTCCAGCAACCTTCCTAGAGCACAGGACAAGCTTGACAGCCACAGGCAAAAAATGCAAGGAATTACCAAGAGTACATCTTGTCAGTTTGATGGAGGCTTTCCATCATTATCCAATGTAGACAGATCAGTGAGGTACAATGACAACAAAGACCCTCTGGTACTGACAACATTTGAATCCTACTTTGCCCATCCTTCTTTGCTTCTTCCTTCTCAAAAGCCAGATTCAGCAAGACAGAAATGCTTCAGAAAGCTTGCTGTCTCTTGAAATCATGCTCAAGAGAAACAAAATGTAAGCAGGGACCCTACCTTCTTTGATCTAAGCTGTACATGGAGGCAGGAAAGCCTTTGCTCCAGCACCTCACTGGGGGTGCTTTACAACACCCCAGTGCCAGCCCCAGTGCCAGCCTTAAGCAAACCTGGAAGAGGGTGGCACAGGCCCTCTTCTCTCCAGAAGAGCTAGAGATCGGTACCCTTGAGTATGGCACTTCAGACAGGCTAAATCAATTTTACAAATAGCAAAACTGTCACTAAGTGTGAGTAACCACTCATCATCAGCAGCAATAGCAGGTGAAGGGACTAATTCCTCCAACAATCTAAGGTTCCCAGTACCAGCATGTCCATATCCTGCCCTTAAGTGGGAGCTTGAGACAGGCCCAATGAGCTAAAAAGTGACCGGCTGGGCTACAAGCGCAAGCTGCTGCAGCCAGATGTGCACTGATGACTCGTGCAGATGTTGGCCCTGCAGCACGTTTGGGCAGTAATTCCCCTTCTCCCTTCCACATTCCTGCTCTTCCAAATTCAAACCATGCGCACTGCGGGGGGATTACCTGCAATTAGAGCTTTCACACGTCGGGGCTGGTTTCACTCAGCTGGGGGAGAGCAGCGAGAAGTAAGGGCATCCACATGGTGAGATTCTGCAGCCATTCGCCCTGCCTGTACTAGAGGCAGCCAGGGCTGTCTTGCCCCTGCAGCTCCCTCCCCTCCTCCAAAACCCCCTCCCAGGTGGGAAAACCAAGAAGGCAAGGGCCAGCAGCAGAGTCAGTTTTCCTTCCAGCTTCTGCCCGAGTGAGTACAGGAGAAATGACAATTAGGGGGACAACAAATGAGGCTGCCAGACCCTGGGGGGGGACTTGTGCAGTAACTTGAGGCTGAAGCGGAAATAGCTCCAGTCAACCCACTTAGAAAATCATCATTACTGTAAAATTTATGGCTGACATGAGCTTGTCTGAGAGATATGACTATTTAAAGGCAGCCAAAGCCTCCATTTATAATAATGTGAGGAAAGAGGGGATAGAGAGAGATGGGGCAGGTTGAAGATCAAAGGGGCATCTGGGAAAGCAAAGGAGACTCTGCCTTGACAGCAGGGGCAAAGGGAGAGGGGCTTCAGTGCAGAAAGGGTTGATGTGGTGAGGCAAGACACTGTGGGAAGGGAGAAACCCTCTGCCATGGCTCTGCTGTCCCAGTCCCTGAGACCACAGCATTCTCTGTGGCCTCTGCCTGTCACTCCTGCCTTTGAGGCTGACAAAGTGCCACCACCTGGATGCAAACTGTCCTGGACCCCAGGCACACAGATGAGCTCAGTACCATCCAGGCAATTCTGGACAGGGCCAACATCACCCACTCAGGGTGTGCTACAGGATTTGCCAGGAGTGTGCTAGGGCAGGGAGACAAAAAAAGCAGTGACAAGCTTGGAAGACAACAAGTAAATGACTACAAGGCTTGGTTTCTTTTTTTCCTTCTATTTGTTAAGGACAGAAAATTAGTCCTGCTGGGGGACTCCCGACAGGCCATTGCTGTACCTAGGCCCTTAGCTGTCCTCATTAGGTGCACTTGCCTCAGGGCTTTATAAAGAGGATCATTAAGGCTTGTTTGGGGAGCACCTCATCTCAACAGCAAAACCAGAAAGAAGGCCCACTTGCCAGTTCCTTGGGCCAGGCCATCTGGTCAACCCTCACCTCCTGTCAAACAGAAATGCTTCAGATTTGCTGGTGGATGAACCCCAGGGATGCCCATCTTGAATGGAGACACACTGCATGTCCCACCCAGCATGTTCCTGTGCCATGCTTCCTGTGGATGTGCAAGGGAATATGGCCCCTAGCCATGAGCAAGTTGGAAATGTGCACAGAGGTATGGATGAGCTCTCCACTGAGGCACTCCCAGAAGGTTGATGGATGCAGAGCAGCAGACTGCAGGACAGCACTCCATGCCATCCAGAGCAGGGAGCAATCCCTGCAGGGACCTCCCTGCCCAGGGACTGCATGGAGCCAGTCACTGGCATTCCCGTCTGGGCTCTCCTCCCCAGTCGGGCTGCTCCCTGTCCTTCGGGGATGGCAATGGCTCCTCACCTGATTGAATTTCCAGGCCATCACTTGCTCTCCCTGCAGCTGCGAGGCACGATCGCCCTCCCGGCAACCCCACGCTCACCCCGCGGAAGGAGGGGCTAATTCAGTTAGCCCAGTGGCATTAGCTGCCGTGAAGAATAACCCGCCAACAAGGGCCTGCGAGCCTGACACAATATTAAAGACCCCACTGCCCTCACTTGGGGCAGATTAAGCTGGGCTCATTGCTTTAATGCTGCACTCCTCAGCCGGGCTCCCTCCAAGGCTCTGCACCTTAACTGTATTACCCCAGCACCGATGTGCTTGACCTGACGATATTGCTCCCACTGATAATTCACCTCCCAAGAAACTTTGCCTTTTTGACCTCCTGCTGGAGTAGGTTCTAACCCCATGGAGCAGGGCTACCCCTGCATCCCACCATCCACAAGCTCGCTTTCCCTCAGCATCATCTCCTGTCTCCCTGATCTACTAGGGTCCTTGAGGTACCTTCTTCTGCCAAGCTCAGGCAACTTGCCCCTGAAAACAGGTCACTGTGGTGATCCCAGGATCCCAGTCTTTATCAATGACTGCGCTGATGTGCACAGTGAACATGTGGCACATGCGTGGGTGTGCAGAGGATGGAGAATGTAAATTTATAGCACCAAGGATGTGCGGGACATCTCGGCTCACTAACCTCATCTGAGGTACCAAGGCTCTCTCACTAGCAATGTGAAGTGATGCATAGAGGGAGCACTGGGTCCTTCCTGCTCCCAGGGATACAGATGTCTCATCTGACCCAAGGAAGCAATCAGGAAAAACACCCAAATACCAGCCTAGAGGCAGCCTGGACTCCAAGTGAAACTCAACAGAGCGCTGTGGGAGCAAGACATGGGGTCATCCTGCTGCTGCCAAGCACAGGCAGTGCCAACATCATCTTGGCTTGGCAGCAGCCACTGCCTCCTCTCACCCAAAAGCTGCCAGCAGCTGTCTTGTGCTCTTATCCATGCTTCACCCTGTGGCCTGCAAGCAACATGGGGAGAGTCCAGAAGATGCTGTCTGCTTGGGCTGCTTGCTCACACAGACTTGCTTTTCATAGGAAACAGCACCAGAGTAGAATCACTTTCCCACTTAGTCAAAACCAGAGGGCCACTTTATGCTATAAATCTCCAGAATGAAATTTTTGAACATGGAAAACTCACCTTTTCTGAGAAAAAAAAATAGTCTGATTTAGCTACCTATTGACTTCTGCCCTCCTCACCAGAAAATCATAATAATCTACACTGGCCTTTTCCTCTAATTATTGACCACAATATCACTGATATAATTTTACTGTTATGTAAAAAATAGGTTGGATTGCTGGATGCTCTGTCTCACCTCCTTGGAAAGAAGCAGGTTAGCATCAGCAAATTGTAGCTCCAGCTCTCAACCCAGAACAAGACATCTGCTCCCTCCTCTGCTGTCTTGCCTTTGCACAGGTGGTTTTTATACTTGCCTTGCGCAGTTAGTGCTTCAGTAGTGTATATCAGGTATCTTTATATAACTAATGTATATGTATAGACATTACTATTTACACTAAAAAATAAAAATGACCAGGCAATGCTTACAACAGGCAAGACCTTCTTTTGGAAACATTTTACTTCCTTATTTTCTGATTTCATTACTCAAAGGTGTGTTTCCTTTTTTTTGAAGAAACAAAACTAGAAAAAGGAACAAACCTAAACTTCTACTCGTAACTCAGACCACAAGTCTCAGTGTTTTTCTTAATATTAAACTTTTGGTGAAGCTATGTTTGAACTGGTGCTGCTGGCACAAGAAGTAGAGCACCCACTTGAAAAGAGTGTCGCAGAGAAGTTGTGGAGCCACATGGTTTGATGGCTATCAGGACAGAAGGGGTCTGCTCTGAGGTTTGCCATCACTCAAAGGGTTCTGTGACTCTGGGGAAGGCACAGCATCTCTCCCTGTTCTGGATCCCCTCTGCCCTCCTCTGGGTGCATGGAGATTTCAATAGGTGCAGAAATTTGCTGCTGCCTCCTACCTAGAGCAGAAGGAGCTTTCCAGCATGAAATACCAGCTGTGCCATCTCATATTCTGAATTTGCTGGCTGGATCACTGCTCAGAAACTCTGCTTGTCCCTGATGCTCTGCCCAGAGCCCGGCCAGTCCTGGGACCTGTCCTAACCTGATACAGCTGCCATCCTGAGCAACACCAGTGGCAGAAAGTTTTCAGGGACACAAGTTAAGTCAACAGAAATAGCAGAGCTGGTATGGTAACTACATAGGAAACACATAGGCTTATTCCCTCTACTGTTCTGGAAAGAATCCCTTCAGCTGCTCACACATACATTGCTGAGCAGGGACTGAATCCAATCCTGCTAACGCAGGCTGTGACGTGGCTGAGGATGGGGCAGATCCACACTGCTGGAAGCAGGAGCAAACCCTGCCCTTGGTGTGCAGCCAAATGGATCGGAAACAAGGAAGGGTGTATGGCTTTTACAAGCCTTTATTTAAAAAGGTGGGCAGTGTCAGAGTAGAGACAGGCCTCATATTTAGGCTTGGGCAAAGAGACAAGAACCATTCATTCCACATTTTGCAGTTAGCTCACTTGGGAGGTGAATGGAAAATGGTTGATCTGAACACTTTTTCCTACTGGTGTGTATTTTTTTAAGTGCAGTACATTAAAACTGAGGCTTCTGCCCTGCCACAGGGCCTGAGCTAACTACATGCCACCGTGCCCTTTCCCAGCTCCAGCAAAACCCCTGTGCTGTGCTCCTCTGCAGATGGGCAGTGTCTGTGGGCACAGCCTACAGCATCTCTGTGCTTTTCCACCCACTGGTGCAGAAAGAGATTGGTCAAGCCAAAACCATCTCCACAAAGGGCAGCCACCTGTGCCATCGTGGGAACAAGGAGTACCTTTAGCGCCACCAGGAAGGTGACACGGGACATTGGGCCCTCTGCTTCTCACCCTTCTGACATGACCCCTCCTGTTAGGGGGAGATTTAAGGTGCTCTTATATCTCCCTGCTGTAAATGGCCTCATAAAAGTGACAGAACGACGTTCATATGGATGCTTGTTAAAATTTTATTACTAATCACCACCAAAGTTAGCTGCTATATTTAACCCAGGCTGGGGGAAAGAGGGGAGGGGACACTGCCTGAGCAGGATGGAGATATCCAGTTCAGAAAGCAAAGGCAGGACAGGCTGATGAGTGGCTCTGACATAGCTCATGGACACAGACAAGGGTCTGCTTCAGCAATTGCAAATAAAACCCCCAGAGCCTTCACCCTCCGCTCATCACCAGCAGCCACAAACCTTTTACAAGCCCTAATCCAAGAACAGGATGGGCTTATGGTGAAGCACAAGGCTACAGATCAGAGACTCAGCTGAACTCCCACCTCTGTCACAGCCTCCCCATGTAGCTCTGGGCTCTTCCTTCTTTGGAAGCTCCTGTGCAAAGTGAATGGGGACAGAGATTTAACAAGAGAGCTGACTTATCAGTCTGGGGAAGTCTCTCATTGGTCTGCAAGTGCCTGGCAGTCCTAGGATTGGTGAGGCCTCTCCCTTGGGGCTGCAAAGACATGCAGTTAAACTTCTTTTCCTGTTTCAGTCAGATTTTGTCCTTGCAGGTAAAAGAAATGCTTGGAGAAGAGTGAAGAAAGCCCAAGGGTGCTAACTGTCCTGGCAGAGCAGAAAGTTCAATGGTTGCAAAGGTGTCACAGGGCACTTCCAGACGTGTCCTTGCTGAAGCACTCTGGGAAAGGACCAGTGAGGAGTTCTGCTTTCTGCAACATTACACATGAGGAAGGAGGAAGGTGGGTGAAAGCATAGAGCATACAGGTGGTATGGGCTCAGCTATGCCTGTGGGACCCACAGATTGTGGTCACCTCCTCAGACATAAACACAAGAAGAGTTTGGTCCAGATGGCCATAAAGACAGTCCCAGAAGAATCAAGATGGTCACCTGGTCTGCTGTGTTAGTGACATGCACATGGCTCTGCCCCACTGTATGTGGATGGGAACTGGGGCAGCTGGGGCAGGGATGGCTCTTCCACCTTGACATGAAGAGGTGGAAGAGCCATCAAGTTCTTCTCTCTGCACTGAGAAGAATGGGGCCAGCTCTAATCAGATGCTAACAGAACACCCTTCTGCAGGGGATCACGAAAAGGCCATGATGGGTTTGCTGCTCTGCTGTCTGTCCAATGCTGGGAATGGTAGCAAAATATTTTATTGATGCAGCAAGGAAGGAGGCAGAGGGAGAAAAGTCTCAAAATTAAAGTAAACAGCTTTGAGTGTCCCCTCAATTTGGCAATGGAATCCAGATGACTACAGATTACTGGAGAATGAAAGACAAAGTATTGCTTGTAAGACTTCAGCTACCGGTACACCTTCCTGCCTGCCTGTACAGCAGAGGGGAACAGGAGAGGGAGACATGCTCCTCTCTGAGGATGCTCTCAGAAACCTCCCTGGAATTCCCCATCTGCATCTCCTTACAGATTCATGGCACCCCCAGGTGTTTTTGGCAGGTCCAAACATCCTCATCTACCCTCATACTTGCTGTACTTAAGCATCGCTGAGACCACTGCCGTTTGGCTCCCCATCACTGCTTCCCAGTTACCTCGTTCCTGGCACTCTAAGGGAGCTGCTGTCTGTCAATCCTCACATTCATCTTTAGAGCCCTGTATAAATCTCCTAGATGCCTCTTTGCTCCCTATATATCTATCTAATTAATGTTAGTGTAAGTAAAGCACAGCCTTTTCCCCTTAATAAGCAGAGTGCTGACTTTATTACAGGTCTTTCCCCCCCCCCCCCCTTCTTGCTTCAGCGCTTTAAATCATGTTCAGGAAAGCGCTTACGAAGGGAAAGGCTGCGCGTCACATCTTGCCGTGCCTTCGCCCCGGCATGGCTGGGGAGGGCCATGGGGACTGGGGAGCAGAGGGCAGCAGGAGGAAATTGGACAGGATGTGTTCAGAGCAATGCCAAGAGCTCTGCACTGCCAGGTTCCTCGAGGTCAGGGGACAAGTCAAAGGCCATCGATGTGTTGTCTGGCTGAAGGCAGAGTCCAAGCAAAACAAGGTGTTAAATGTCTGCTAATTAGAAGTGTCAAAACAGGACTGAAAAGGCAGGCATGACTGGGGAGGGCCTGGAAATGTGATAAGTGGGGCTTGGTGGAGAGGGAGCTGAAATCCTGGGTCTCCAGACCACACTGTAGGTGAAAGTGGGAAGGCTCCCGCAGCTGCAATTGCTCTTCTCTGAGACTTTTTTGTTCAGAAATCCTAAATGTGAGATGTAAAGGATGTGGACTCAGAGACAACAAGCTCTATTGCATTTCCTATGTATTCTTAAGATTGTAAGAAGCAGAGAAGATTTTTTAAATGTGTTATTTGAGTCTTCAATGTTAGCTCTCTGTCTTTCTCTCTCTGAGATCACCCTCATCCACTTTTACTCTCTGTCCCATGGTAAGTGTTGTGCTTCCTTCCTTCCGTCCTTCCACTCTCTCAGCTCTCAGGATGCCTTGGACTGGGTGCACCAACTTCTGCCTGTCTGCAGAAGGGGTTGCTGAAGATGATGGATGATGCAGAAGGGAGACCCATAACTCCCACTTTCTTGAGGCTGCACAGCAAATTGCTGGAGAGAAGTAATGGAAGAAAATGTGGCCTGTGGGCTGGGCTTGGCTCAGCTCTGTGGTGACTCTTGAGCCCCTTGGCAACTCTTTCAACTTCTGCATCACATGGATGTGGTGTTTGATACTAATCCACAAGCACTCCACTTCAGAGAGAGTTGGGGACACTGCTGGATGGGACACAACTGAAGGGGACACCACGCAGGCTGCTCAAGCATCTGGTGCCCAACCACATCATGCATATGAGAGCATGTGCCATCAGACCCCTTGCAGCCAGAGAAAAACACCTGGCCTTCCAGCAAGCCGGGCATAGGGAAATGATGCCTTACTGTGTCCTGCTGCTACACCAAGCCACAACCTGGTCATTCTCCGATCAGCTCTGGAGCCAGAGGGCTGCCCTGAAAGTGTTAATGCTCCCCCTGGCCTGGGGTGAAAGGGTTACCCACGTTGTGCTCAGATTCTTTGGCTGTAATGTGATTTCTTGGCTCCTGTGTATATATTTATGCAGTTTTGTCCACGCTCCTGCCCACTCCCCCCACACAGTGGCTATCGATCAGGCTAATGGAAGGGATCCGATTGCACATGCTCCGACGTGCTCCAACAGCCTTGCCAATGCTGGCCTAGCCAATCAATGCTGAGGTGCCCCCGAAAATTTCCCATAATCTGATTTGAAGATGTGTTATCACTTAATAAAATCCACACTTGCCCTTCCTCTTCCCCCTCTTCTGAAATGCATTTGCACTTTGGCTCTGCCATGCCCCTGCATCCTGCCAGTCTCTGGGAGAAGGACCATGGAGTGGCCAGGGGCTAAAAATGCCCTGTCTAGGTAAGGGAGGGATGGAGTATGGGAAATCTGTTTTTTCCTGGGTAATCAGCATGGCCCAGCAGTGCCAGGGGACACACATGGTGACACAGGCTGGTGTGTGAGGGCTACCTGCTCCCTGCTTCCTTTCATGATGCAGTGGCTATAAGAATGGCAGTGAAAAAAAAGGATGAATAATGTTCCTGTTGAAAATATGGTGAAAAACACTGTCAGTCTTCTGTAACCTGTCAAGAAACATTCCCGTGGTCTTTGGAAAACAATTCGCTACAGTGTATGAAAACACTGAGGATATTTATGGTGCCAGGGGGTGTCTGCTTTCTAATCAGCCTGTATAGCAGTGACAAGAAGAAAGTCCTGGGCAGTTGGGGAAGGATACCAATGGGGTTTAAATGAGATACTTCCTGACACTGTGTCTTCTCCAGGGAGGTTTCTCCAAATGTTGCATATACGTAAAACCTTGTAAAATAAGGGCCTTGTTTCCCTTGTAAAATCATGGCTCAGGCCTGCTACTTAGGCTAAGTATAAGGGAACTATGGGAGAGTGACTCAGCTGGGATAGGGGTAGAGACGCATGAGAGACATGCTGCATGACTGCTGCATGTTCACACAGTGGTATAGGCTGGTTGGTTGACTTGGGCTTGTTGTGCCTTGAAACTGTGTAAGCTGATAACTGGCTAACTGCATAAAAGGGCCTGGTTTTTGCAATAAAGCATCTCTCCTTTGCATTGCCTGGGGACTCTGCATTGCTCTGCATTGTCACATCCAAGAAGAGCAAAGTCAGAGGTTCTCCTACTCTAACCAGACTAATCCCTTGTCCTTTCCTGGCCTTCTGCTCCAACAGAAATTTTGGTGCTACCTCGATGGCACACCTCTGTTTCACAGGAGGGGACACAAAGGGCTCAAGGTTCCTGAGCTGTCAGGCTGGTTACAAATGGGAAGGTGGCCACAAACAAGTCTGTCTTCTCCTACCCTTGTCTAGAGGGAGGATGATGGTGCAGGATGCACACCCCAGAGGTGCCATCTTTCAAGCCCTGTCCGTAAAAGATAGGAGTCTCCTCCCACAGCAGAGCAAGAAGACATGCATGCATGTCTGCCTTGGGATCCAGGGACAGGCACATGCCAGCCACAGGATGAACCTGAGCTCTACAGATCGATGGTGTGTGGGGCTGCTCCCTGGGGCCTGAAACCCGACACTGAGGTTCAATAATTCAGGGGGAGAGCTATCAATGGCTTCTCAGCTCTTCAGAGAGGAGAGCAAATTGAAAGGCTTGTCAGGAGTCAAAACAGAGCAGGGCAAAGCTGGGCTGAATGTCAGAGAGATTAAACAGGCAGAAAGCCACAGGGATGGGGATGAGGACAGGATGAGCGGGGAAGCCACTGCTTTTTACGGTTCACTTTGGCAACCATGGGATCAGTCCAACTGCAGCAGAGCAGAGCACTCTCACAGCTAGATGGGTGACCAGTGCTCCAGGAAAGCTCTTTGACCAAGAGGGTTTTCAGCAGCTCTGACTGCTAAGGCTAAGGAGCCTGATGGCATGAGGCTCTCCCAAGCTTAGGCACTATGTCACTGAACACCTCCACAGAGTGACCTTCTTGCTGCTGTGGTGGTGCAGTCGGGGGCCAGGGCAGAGGAGACTCATGCCAAGGTTGTGTGTCCCATTTCAAACAGTGTCTTGCATGGGGAAAAGGATGAGACCAGTCCTATGATAGCCTCCTGTGGTAGAAAATAACTCTTCCAGGCCCAAGTGGGACACTGCATCAACAGTGTATGATAAATAATGGTGATATTTCAATAGACACAGGTATGATAATGAAGAGCTATTCTTCTTTTGGAAAGATCACTTGTAGAATTAAATATTTATAAATGATATTTAGACTTCTAGTCCTGTAAAATGCCTTTTTTATACAGATAATATATGTTGACTTGTTGGAGAACCAAACCAGTTTGATATGATTAAATACAGAGCTGAGCGACATGATTCATGCCCTTTCTTCCCCACTTGCCAGCCTACAGCATATGCAAGACTTTCTCAATACATTTCTACAGACATTCACAAGAAAAAAAAAATTAAAAAAATTAATAATAAAGGCACAACCATCCCAGCTGCATAATACATTTAAATCTTCCCAACACCCCAAATGCCTCCATCAACTTTGCAGTGTCTGGCTTGTCAGACAAAGTATTTCACACCACACCAGGCAGCTTTTTTTATGGACAGAGTTTCATTTGTGCTTTTCATGTGACTTTTCCAGCTCTGGTGCCTGACCCTGCAGGCCTTCATGTGGGGACCAAGAACTGGCAGTGATGAAGATGATCAGGGATACAAACCTAAGCCCTCTATCCCTTCTCACAGCACTTTGGTACCACAGTCTAGCATGCTGCATTTAAACAGTCATTTGGTTTAAAAGCGATGTGACCACAGATGTGTGCCTTCCCCAGAGTCTGCACTGGTTTCACATCTTGAAATTACTCTCCACAGCTCCATGAAATAAAAAACAGAGGTAGAAAGAGGCAGAAGAAAGAGGAAGAGATTGCCAGGCTGGTGACATGTGCCCAGGGACACCTGTCCCACAAAGCTCACTTGGATTTCAGCCTGACCACAGTGCAGACCCTTCATTCTGCAGTTTCACATGCATGAGGAAGAGAAAACTGTTCATCTTAAAGAAACTCCTTTTTAGCCTCACCTTACATATAATCACTGACTGTTCACATCACACTATTCTCACACCAGTGTTTGCCCCTACCCAAAGAATAGTTGGGCTGGGCAAGGATCCTGGGAGCCATCTGCACCCTGAGAAGTGAGGCTGGTTTCTAGCCCTCAGTGCATGCAGTTGGACTTGTTAAACAGCACAGGCAGCACTATTGGAAGGAGAAGTTTCCATTAATTTGCAGGTGCTGGGGGGAAGGGGGGAAGGAGAAGCCAGGTGCTTTCTGGATGCTGCCCCCAGCAATCTCCCCCCGGTCCTTTCCCATTGTTCCAGAGCCGTCCCACGCGGCCCCGCCGAAGGGGATAACAGGCTCGGGAACAAGCTGAGTGACAGCAGACACCTTATAAAATGCCTGGCTGAGCGGGCCTGGCGCCTTGCTGCATGCAGCGCACATGCCCGCAGCCCAGCCAGGCCCGGCCCTGCACGCAGGTACCGAGGGGGGCTCACATCAAAGGCCCCGGTTTTGCAAGGCTCAGGACGCGGGAGGGCGTGAATTATAGACTTTGATGTCTGAGCAGCAGCAGAGGAATCGGCGTGAAGATCGTTTATAAATCGCTATTTATGGTCTCCACTAAGTACCAGGCAGCCCCTTAAAGCAGGGATCAGGTTTAACTGAGGGCCGCTGCAGAGAGCGGCTGCCAGCGGCTGGGCCGGGGCTCTGCGTGGGCAGGATGTATTTTAGATGCTCTCCATCTCAAACAGCTGAATTCAACTCTGAGATATTCCCAGCTAACTTCCCCAGGTCTTTGCCAGTTTGGGGAGCCCCAGTGGGGGAAGCTGGTGGTGCCTGCACAGCAGGAGAGGCATGGCTTCTGGAGAAGCGGACCTGTACCACAGGGTGGTGGCATTTAGCGCTCACATGGGGTTGATCCTGGCCCCTGCTAAGAGGAAAAGGGGCAAATTGGGAATCTCAGTATACTGTCTCTGCTTCTAAGCAGCCTTCTGGCTTTGCCTTGCTGCTGACTCTCTTCCCTGATGTAGTTTGTAACAATCCCCAAGCCTGGGCGGAGCTGCATGCCTTTCCTTGGCTGAGTCTATGCTCTGACTGACATGTTCCTCTCAAAGCAAGGCTGGGACATCAACCAGGCAGCTCCGCGGCAGAGGAAAGGACAGCATCCAACCATGCATCATGTCACTCCTGTCTATGGTTAGCAGCTGGCACCTGGCTCTCCCTGAGGGACAAATGCATGCTGCTACCTATGGCACATCTGGGTATGCTAATGTTAAGAGACATTTTAGAGATTAAAACCTTTGAATTCTGGGAACATAAACCATTTTGATCTCAATTCACTGATCTGGAATGGCCAGTATGCCCCAGTCAGGACCCAACTAAAGAAATAGCTGCTTTTGGGTTCTGTTTCGTCTCATCTGAGAATGAACAGCCTGGTTGGATTTCTCCCACGTGGTTTGATTCTGGTCCCTGTGGTCAGAGGTCAATGGACAACTGAGCCTCAGGGAGCTGCAGCATGGAGAATGCCTTGTCTGGGACTGGAACACTCCTGGTGAACCCCATAAGACCCATCACCCCCAAATGTTCCCAAATGTATCAATGAGTCCACAGAGGTGGCTCCTTGCCCCTTCTCCTCATCCCAGAAAGAAATACACATTACCTCACACAAGGAAGGACCATTACCTGGATACTGAGAAGCGCATCTGGGAATGCCATATGCTCTTCCTACACCTGAGCATCCCATCCTAGCATGCACTGTCCTCTCTACCCTGACACAATTTCTTTGCCCACAGTGGTGTTTGCAGTTCCCTCCATAAGTTACAAATTCCTCTGAATAGCCTTCATATTCTCTTCAGCATAATGATCTTAGACATTGTCTTAGGCTAGGTATAATACCAGCCACTGCCCATTTTTCCCTGAAGGAATGCCATCCAAACTATAATATTTGAGCTGATCTGATTCACAATCCAGCAGCCAGTTCTGAAGCCCCCAGTTGCATTGCTTGGGGATGCACAAGGATGCAGGCCCATGTACTTGTTCCTGTTCAAACAGCACAAAATGCCATTGTGAACAGAACTGGATTTTCCACCTGTCTTCAGTTCAAAGTTCATGTCCAGCATCTACACCAAACTTCAAATGCAGCCACTATATTTTGGAAGCTGAGACAGACCCTGCTGGATTTTTCAACAAGTTACAAGCCTGAAATCCAATTCTGGCCCCCCACACCAGTGGACATTTTTGCACGCTGAGTATTATATCAGGAACACACAGACAGACTTCCTCATTGTCCTCTCCTTGCTTTGCAGTCTCCAGCATAGCAGCACTCAGCAGGCCTGGTTCTGCCCTTGCACATGCACATGTAAACTGTAGATAAGCACATATTTTTCTTTGCTCCAGCCACTCTCCAGGACTTATCTCAAGCAGGACAGGGAACCCTCCACCACAGCTCAATGTGATCCCGCTTCAGACATGGTCATTTTTATGTCCAGAAATATTTATATACTTTGCACAACTGTTGTTTGCAGATTCTCTCTTGGTGGCTTCCACACTTTGCGGCAGCCCCTGTTTGAAGTTGGACCAGATGGAAGCCTGGACCAAACATAAATAAACCAATCAAATCTGAGAAAACAAGCCCCCATCCCTCCTACCTCCTCCTCAGACCAGTGTGAAGATCCAGCCCCGGAGAGGGGGGCAGGCTGTGCTCTGATGCTCAGACCGCTCCCTCTGTCCACCCTTGAAGTCTCTTACTCCGGGCAGAGTTTGGTATGTGCTGTTTGCAGGGGGTTTGTTTTTCTAACATGGTGAACACATGCTCTCTCCCGAGAATCATTTATTTTACATCAGAGATCCTGGGGCTCCTGACCCAGAGTTTTGCAAGATGGTTTTGTACTTTCCCTCATGAGGAAGGAAGACACATTCCTCCAGCTACCACTACAAGAATGGCAGGTCCCGGATGTGTCCTTCACAGATCAGGCTCTCCCTCATTTCCCTCCCAAGACAAAGGTTAAAAATGACACACTGAGGTCAGAGGATGCTTTGAGGGGCTCCACAAAGCTCTCTCAGTAAGAAAATCCTGTTTCTTTTCCTGATAAGAGCCTTCTTCTTGTTGGGCACCAGTGGATCAGATGAGCAAGGAAAGATACAATGAAGGGGCAGTGACCAAAGAGACATCTTAATAAATTATTCACTATTTTGAATGTTTCCCAACAATTCAGGCCTCAAAGGAAGACACAAAAAAGCCCCGAGGACATTTGTCTGCCATCAAGGTCTCTTTAGAGCCACCAATAGCCAGTACAGTTATTGTAACAGCCCAAAGTCAGACCCACCTGCAGTCCCACCAGTAGACCTGGCTGCTGCTGTGCCCCGCAGAGAGTTGCTCTGCCCTCAACACTGGCCAGGCTGCATTGCATATGGCTGGAGTTGCTGCCTTGCAGGATGAAATGCACCATCCAGCCCTGGAGCACAAGACAGACAGTTCTCCTCTCCTCGAGGACGAGTCCCCCTTAAATCCCTGCTGCACATGGACTCCAGCACCCACCTTCCTTCCCTGGCAGGGAAAGGATGCGAGGGAGAGCAATGGGGAGAGCAATACATCTCTGCGAAACCTGATCCCTTAACACGCAGCTCCTCTGATGTGGGCAGCTTGTGCTTTACAGCATTAGAGGAGCAACATTTCATGGAAAATTCAATAAATACCCCTGTACAGCCAGACATCTGTAAACAAAGGCTTCCAAATTCAATCAGGCTGTGGGCTCAGAGCAGCATTTATAGGCTACAGCATGGAATATTATATAGGAAAGCTAAATGTAGGGGGAGGGAGCAGATTCCTGGAAAATGAAAGATCCTTTAGCTCTCTATTACCCCAATGAAGAGTAACTACGTCTGTGTGTACCACTCTGCCCCTTCTTGACTGGCTGGGGCAGCCTTGTCTTTCCCAGTCTGCCAGCCGCCACGTCAATCTGTACTGGGCTCTCACCTAGCAAAGACATTGCAGTAGAAACCACAGCAAGACAAGCAGGGAAATGCTGATGACTCCAGCAACTGCCAGCCACACTGCCTGCTGGAGTGCATTCCTGCTGCCAGCCATACCAGGAGGGTGACCTTTGAGATGTCATTCTGAAGATGGCTCTGAAATACCAAGCCCTGATCCAGGAGTAAATGCTTCCAGAAGCTGGAAGTAATTACAGCCAGTGCTCAAATCACAGTGGGGTTTTGGAGGGGAGAACAGTGTGTTGCTTGTCCTTTGGGGCTTTCCTGGGTCATGCCATCCCCAGCAGGTTGACAGGGCTCTGTCTATCTTGTCTCCTGTTTTATCACAGCCTCAGTTTGCATTTGTATAAAACCAGATAAACTGGGCAAAGTGAACTGGGGATGTCCAGTCAAGGCTCTGCTGAGCTCCATGGTGATTCACCAGATGGAGCAGCAGTGCTGTGACCCTCAGCCATCCACACCAGGTGGCTACTGGCACTGATACAGAAGATTCACTTCCAGAGTTGAGCACTACCAGATCTGTAACACACAACTGAACATTGCTGGGCGTGTTTGTGTACGCTTGTGCACAGAAACACAAGCCCCACAAGCCACTACAGCATCCCTGTAGAATTCCCTCTTCCCTCTTTGGCCAAAATTTTTACAGACCGCTGGAAAGGTCTCCAGCACATACAAGTGATGCTTAACAGCATGGGACATGGGTCCCTGCTAATCTGCCACCCTAATGAGGTTTTTCCAAACCCAGGGCCAAAGATCTTCACAGTCAGGAGATCAAAACACTGTCCTTCCTATACTGACTTGGTTTCCCATGCATCACCTGAGGCAAACACCTGCAGGTGATTTTGGTCCAGGCTACATGTAACTATAATTTCAGAAACACCCAAAATGTTTCATTACCATCCAGTGGCTACATCACCTTGCAGGCTCTGGACTTAGCATCCCCAGAAGTGCTGGGGTCCCATCTGCTGGCTGCTCCAAGCTGCACCTGCACGGTCAGGGGTCTCGGTTTCTCCAAGGTGGACTTTGCAGATCCTTGCAAAGGGCAAGCCACCAGCTCAGAGTAAATTGTTCAAGTCCTGCTGTGCTTCTGCAGCCCTTTGGGCACCTCAGGGATGGTTACAATGGCAGGGACAGCTGTGGTGCTCTCTGGAAGACAGCTATCAAAGAACACCTTTGGGCAGTGAGAGCTGCATCTGGATGACCAACTTGAACCCTCTGGCAGCACCCACAGAGGTTATCAGCCCATATTTAGGGCAGGCCAAATCAGGCATTTGTCTCCTCCTTCCCCTTGAGTGCACTTTTCCTTACAGCTCAATCAGGCTTTACGAACACACTGCCACACACAGAGGGCAGTATATATAATAAATAGAGCCTAGCACTGAGGGCAGCAGCAGTACACTATTGCCCAGGGGACAGGAAGGTTAGTGGGATTGTGATCTAAAACCTGAGGCTGGCAGCTTTATGCTCCCCCGGGAGAGATTTCCACAGCTACTGTGAGGAAAACAATCACTGTTTTGGTTATTACACTTCATTTATTGGTTTGTTCAAAGATCACAGCCAGGTAGGCCTTAAATTCAGGGATGCTCGAAGCATGGGTCTCCAGCCTCACTCTGCGTGGGGCACCCCGGGGTGCTCCCCCAGCTTGTGCCCTTCCCTACCCCAGGACAGCTCCATCCTGACTGCCTCTGTAAGAACCCTACGTCATGACCAGGCAAAGCACAGGAGGGAAGCTGTCCCAAGGAACATGCTATGCATTGGGACAGATCTACAAGCAAAGCCTCTCATTTATGTCAACAGAAGAGGAAGCAAGACCTGCACTCTGACGGAACCATCCAGCACATACACTGTTGGGAGCATATTCGTTTTCCAGGAAGCATCTTTCATGTTGTTTGAGAAAACATGAGAAATCAGGGTCTGGAATGGACGCATCCACATCTGTACCTTGGAGGACAGAGAGCAGGATGTGAAAGTTGCTGCTCCTCAATTGAGCATGGGTGTTCAGGGAACTATTGTAGGGTATCAACAAATTGACTAATTTGGGTTATACAACAGACACTTTAAAGCTCTGGGAAGAGAAGTGTATCCATGCAATGAAGAGGTCTGCAGAACAAGCCATGGAGACCCCTTTGCATGACAGCAGCACAGGCAGGAAGGAGCAATGCAGTGACCACCTGAGCTGCTTTGGTCATGCAGACCCCTGAGCACATCCAATCAGCCAGTGTCCCTCCAAGATGCATTGAAGAGCACTGGGTGACGGCTGGGATTCAGGAAACATGGGGCACTTCCCCCACTACTCCTCAGCCAGCTGCCCTGGAAATGTTCCTATAAACTCCTATTAATTAGTTGACACTTGGACTGTGCAAACAGGCTGCCCCCTCCCTGTTCCCCCCCAGGAGGCAGTGCTGGAGCAGGCCAGTGTGGGGGCCAAGTCTTGGGCACATTCTTCCAGTTAATATTTCAGCCCACAGTTGCCAAGGGATCAGGGCTGGCGTTTCCCCCTTCCTCCCCCTTCCACCTCCCAAAGCGCCATTGGTGAGCGGATAGCCAGGTTATTGCCTCCCCCTCCCTTTGCAAGCAGATGTATAGGAGCCAAAAGAGGAGATTGATGGGGTTTATAGAGTCTCCCTCCTGACCACCCACCATGGCTCCAGCTCCCTTGGGCCTGTCCACATCACGGTCACAGCAGTGATTCTACTGGTGTCCACCACACAGAAAAAACCATCCTGACTACTTCTGCTGTGTAGCCTGGGTCACGTTTGCTGCCTTAGAGGACTTGGTTTGGGTTCCAGACACATCAGTGAGATGGGCGAGAGCTTGCAGTTCCTCTCCAGTCACAACCATGCAGTGAAGGGAACTCAGTGAAGCCTGAATATGACTGACATAAGTCCCTAACTGCTCCTGGCTCCCACAGGTGGCACAGAGCAGACTCCAGCTCTCCCAAAGCCTTCAGCAAGTCAATGCACTGCAAAGAGTGACCATACAGAAAGGGCTGCACAGCAACTCTGGACAGAGTAGTGTTTGGACATGGAGGCCCTCCAAAGAGCTGCAGCTATCTCTCCAGGAGGCACCAAGGTCCATGGCAGGTCCTGAGAGGCACAAGGGTGGGAATAAAAGTCATGGAGGCAGGCTAGGCCCAAGGTGCCCACATGCTGTAAAGCATAAGGAGGGGCCCATGGACCTCATCAATGGACATGCAGGGCAGCCACCTCCTCAAAGAGGAAGGAGACTGGGTTTGGTGGAAATGCCTGAGGAGAAGCCTCAAAAAAACTCACAGCTCATAAAAGTGCCAGGCATGGCATTTGACATGACAGGCATCATTGCTACCAGCAGCACACTCAGCCAGGGGCACCATCTCAACAGAGGCTTTCAGGAAGGACCATCTTGGGGACAAAGCCAGCTGCCACTGGATCCCACAATTTTCCAAATTAAACTAACCACTCCCTGCCACGTGTGAAAAGAAGAAACAAATCAAGTTAACTAAATGTGTTGGTAACATTTGGGCCATTTCCTGTATGTTTAACACATTTTCTATTAAGCCCACGACAAATGGCAAGGGCTCCAGGCACAGCCATAAAGGCTCCCTCCTGCCGCAAGCCGAAGGGGCTGCAGGCAGGGAGGGGAAGGTGAGCGGCTGAACAGACAGATGGGAGGTGAGCACGTAATTCACAGCAGATCCACGATTTGATTAATTTCCCTGCTTTTCCTGCTTAAGAATTCTGGGTTTTATTGGCCATTAAAAGGCACTGTGCTGCCTGATTTTGGTGCAGAGCTGTGCCAGAGAGGGGACACAACATGGCGGCTGGCTGCAGGGACCTGTCATGGTGTGAATCAGGTGCACAAGTTTAAGGAGGATGCTTCGGGGATGGGGATTCCCTTCTGGAGGACAGTTCCCCCATAACGTGTTTTCTAGAGACTTGTCCTGGGGCCCTGGCTTCATGGGGAGGGGGGTGGCTGTCTTGGGACAAAGCCTCTCCACAAAGCAGTGGGACCCTCAGCCAGCCAATTTCTCCCTCCCCTCCTTCAGCTGCTCTCTCTCATCCCTCCTCCTCACACCAAGCTGCTGGGATCAGCCCCTGCAGGAAAAAAAAATGCTCAATTTGTCATGTCATGTCCAGCTGTTAACCTCCCGTTGCCGAGCCATAGGAAAGACTTGCTTTCTTCTATTTATTTATTTGCCACCCGGACAATGGGCGGCCCCAGGCCTGCTGAGCTCTTCATAATAATGCCACCAACAATCCCCCCTTCCTGCACCTCCCTCAGCCAGCAGCACCAGCTGAGGAGCTGCAGGTGTCAGTGGGCATTAACCAATGCAGGGGTCCCAGCTCCCTTGAAAGCCCTCGACACCACAAAGAAGGCAACTGTCAAGGGTTGTGGCCAAGGCTGGGAGGACCCCTTGACTGGGAGGATGCCTGGACTGGGCTGATGTGAAAAGATCCACACAAAGAGGGAGAGAAGAGAAAGGCCAAATGGTAACCATCACTCCGGAAAGTTTATCCTGCCATTTTGGGGACGCTTGGACAGGGAAGAACAGATCTGTCCAGCCACCCGGACAGTTCCGGGGGGACTAAGGCCTGGCATAGTCACTGTGGCCCTGGAGACACTTATCAATTGAGTGGAGGGAATGGCAGCTTGGAGGCTGGCTTTGACCCCTGCCAGGGTTTTCCTACTGGGCACAGTTCAGGGCTGTAATCTGGCAGAGTTGAGGCCAGGAAAATCAATCTAGTGGCCAGGATGTGTCCCAGAGGGGAAAGACACCAACCCTCTTCACCCTCCAACTGAGGCCATGGTGAAGGAGCATTCTGTGTGAGGCTGGGAGCCAAGAGCTCTGATTGGGAAGTCATAGGGCTGCTCCCCCTAGTTAGGAGAGCTTAGGGTATGGAGACCCCCACCCAGGGACACCTGTAAAGCCTGGGGGAAGATCCAGATCTTCCCACTACCTCTGGTCACAGATATGATGCAAAGGGTCTACTATTCCCCACAGAAACCGTGGTGCCTCCCACCCACCACCTCTGGTCATGAATGGGAGGCAAGGACCGGGCACCTCTCACAGACCCAGTGCCACGTGCCGGGGCACTGCCCACTCCTGGCCTCAACATCGGCAGCTGCCAGGGCTGTGAACACACCGGTGGCAGCCAGTTGGGTGTGCATTTGTTGCTCTGACAATAAAACAGCTCTCGGGTTACTGGGAAGGTATCGGCGCCGGGCAGCCGAGGAGCGAGAGCACGCGGGCTGTAACTCCTTCCTGTCTGCCCGGCTGTCTGTCCAGCCTTCCTCCCCCTGTCAATGTCACTTTATTTGCTGCTGGGGTGGCGATAGAATCACTATTAAAAGCACAAGTAGTAGGCATTAAAATGCATTTCGGTTAGTCCGGGATAATAAAGGCGCGCGAGGGGAAGGGGGGAGGTGAAAAGGAGGAAGTTTTAACTCGCTAATAAAAATCAAATGCAGGCAGTTTGCAGGAGCGAGCGGCTCGGCGCTTTGCCTTGCTCTTGTTAAGGGCCCGCTGCCATAAATAACTTCTCTGAGCGAAAGCAAAGGAGAGCCAGGGAGTGAGGACGCAGCAACACAAAATTTTTCATTTTTCTCCATAAATCATTTCAGCGTGTGATAATATTTGTTTTTTCTAATGAGTCTCCTGTGATCCATTCCGGGAGCTAACATCAGGGCCTGTCAGGGTATGATGTGTGGGGCACTTCAGAGCTTTACAAAAACTGCCGCCTCTACAGATCCTCCCCTGCCCTTCGCTTATGCTCAGGACAAATGTGGCCAATTTTTTTTTGCTCTGGGATTTCAGGCTCTCTCTCCTTTTGCACAAAGTTCTTCAGCGTTAAGCCCTGAGAAGACACCTCCCAGAAAAGCAAACCATCCCTCTAGTTTTCTCTTTGTCCCCCAGAACAACAAACATCCAGGATGGTCAGCTCCCAGGATGAGGAAAAAACCCTGTAGAATGGGAACAAACCAAAGTGAATGCTGGAAGTGATCCCCAAAAAGGCAATTCCCCAAAGATGTCTTAACACCTGATGTCTGCTGCACTTGCTCTGCCCCATGGGCACAGAGTTTGGTACAGATCCAGGTGTCTGTGCCCCCACCCTAGGCCCAGAATCTGACTCCACCACACCTTCATGAAGTCCTAGGCACCTGCAGAAGCACTATGGTGACTGCAGAAGGTTCCATTACCACAGAGCACATATGCCTACTCATCTTCTTTTAGTCAAAACCAAGAGCTTCACTGCCAGGGATTCTTCAGGGAATTCTCTGACCAAAAACCTGCTTATTTCTGAAATGGAGCCTACACGTGTGTGGAGGTGACTGCAGGCCACAAGGGTCCAGTAAGTAGGGATGAGGTTTTACGGAGACTCCTTCAACTCCTTCACCCTTGCCAGCTCCTCAATACTCATTACTTCAAACCCCAAGTAAGTGAGATACCAGATCTTAGACTGAAGAGAGCAGTTTGTGTCAGGGTTGGGAAAGATACTGTGTGCATTTACACCCAGGTGACCAGACATCAGCCCTGGTTATGACAACCAGAAATGATAACTAGTAGCTCAACAGAGTGCTGAGCATCCAAGCTAGTACGTTCAGCTCCTATGGGCAGGAGTACAGCCCCATGGCACTATGTTCCATCTTTCAGCACAGCACCCATAGATTATGAAGACTGACTTCAGTCTGTGCCTCAGTGACATGAGTCATGCTGGTAGCAGAGACAGAGGATGCTGCTGGTGCCTTTCAGTCTAATTTAAATGGAGGGCACTTATATTCAGGGAGGTCTATCCATTACCAGATATATGGTTGGAGACCACCTCAGTGAGAAATAAAGGGGAAAAAGAGAAAGTGGTACACCAAGAATGGTGTATAGAAAACATAAGGGGAGAGGAGCCCAGGAGCATATTTCAGCTGAGATCTATTGCCTGGTAGCTTGAAAATCACCAAAGACTATAAAGATGCTCTGCTCTGAGCATCACACATCAAGAGCAGTTAACACAACATAATGCTGTGCTCAAGAAAGCAGAAATTCCCTGCAGACCTGGAAACTGAAGCCAACCCTTGCTCCTCCACAGCATGATCCAGGTGAAAAAGAACTCATTCTGGCTCACTCTGATCCTTCTTCTTGCTCCTGCAATCATCACCATGACTGCCAGAGCCAAGGCTGCTCTTAGCATCACCATCATCAGGGTTGTTATTATTATTATTAACATCATTGTTATGGTGTTTCCAGAGGAAGCTCTTAACTCTGGTCATCGGGATAAAGGCAAGCTGGTGGCATCTTCAGGGAGTCATAATGGTTTGGGGCCCGGCTCAGTGTGTGTTTACTCTCTGCCAATGTATGTGACAGAGAAAAAGAGAGAGAGGTAGTGAGATAAACACTGTCATGGGCCGCTTCCATCATCTACTCACAAGAGCATAATAAAGCCCTTGTAATATACTAGAACTTGTGTGGTCCCGGGGTCTAATTTGCATACTAATTACTCAGTGCAAATGGGAACGAGAGGTAGGGGGAGGGCGCGTGGGTGAGGGGGACTGGACTATTTGCTCTGCCGTTTCATATCATGCTAACAAGCTAATCCGGCGTGCAGTTAGCTCCTGATATATAACTGCTCATTAGTATTATAATAAAGTACATGAAACAACCATAAAACGTTATATACTGCACAAGTGTTGTTTTCTTGCCAATTATCTGCGGGCGGATTTATCACCGCAGTTGTTGCAAATTCCCCTTGGTGAGGTTTGGGTCGAATAAAGAAAGGTGTTGGTGTGAGGGGGGAGTGGGGGGGCTGCTTTCAAGGGGGAAAACATGTGTTTTCTTAAGTAGCACTTACCGATGCGCCATTTCATATGAGAGAGAGGGGGAATGCTGCATCCTTAGGAGGCTGAGACGGGGAGGGAGCCCAGGGCTCCACGTTCAAATCAAACAAACTTCTGTCTGTTAGGGAAATGGGACCAGAGCCCTAAGGATGGATATCAACCCAGCAGAAACCAACCGAGGAGAGGGCAATATCTTTTTCCTGCTACCTTCTTCTAAGGTAGAAGGACTAAGACTAGAGAAAAGTAGCTCCATTTGATGCAGAAAGGGCTTGCCTGGCACATTTGCCAGCAATAAGGCAAATTTCTCAGAGGAGCCATCCCAGAATCCCTGCCCAAATCCTGCTTCTCTTTCCCATTACAGCACCAGCAATCAGCAAGAATCGACAAACCACAGCTCCCAGCACCTCTCTGGACTGTGAACTGCTGCCTGCCCTGTGGCTGATGTTTCCGCCCTTCCAACCTATACCACTGCCCCAAAACTGCTTCATGGAACAGGGCTACTGACCAGCTCTATATGGCAATGAAAGTCACGTAAATCTTGTGGTTCACTGCTTTACCTGGTTGGTCAGAGGACAGCATCCCCTGCCCTCCCACAGGCACAAAACTTGACAGACTTAAGCAGAGTGCAGTGATTTGTAGCCCTTGGTCTGTGGCCCCTGGGGGTCCATGGATTACTTCTCAGCTACCCAGGAATGCTGAACAAGAAAAGCGGACTGAGGATCAAATAGTGCCCTGAATCTGGGCTCTGCACCTTTGCTGGAAACCACTGGGGCACCACAAAATGGGAAGAGGCTGAAAGCTGCTGGGAGGATGTTAATAGCAGAGCACTCGCAGCAGAAGTGGCATGCACAGAGCTGCCAGGAAAACTGGCTGCAATCACCAGAAGAGACAGGGCACCAAGTGTTAATCCCTGTTTCCATCCCAGGAGGGATGGGTGACATGGCTGCAGGAATCACAGGGCACATGAAGGAGCATGGACTTAGGGTCCTTCACTTATCCTCTCTTAGAATATCTCTGACAAGACCATGGACCCTTCTGGCCCAGACAAGACAGGCTCCTTGCCCTTGAAAGCTGCATGTTCTCCTATCTTAATGGGTGCTGGCAGAATTTGCTGAACATGATGAGCACTTCATCCATGCCTCCAAGCTCAGCTCTTTTCAGAGATGCTCTGTGCTCCCCGAACCTACTGCTCTGCATTGTCCCACAACACCAGCATTGCAGATAGCCCCACATGAGTGTGCAACAGGTACTTTTAAAGCTTCTACCAACCTCAGCATCCCACTATGTCCTCAAAGTGAAATACCTCTGCAATAGGAACCACCCTGACACGCCTCCTGCTGACATAGCCTCCCAAACAGTTGTGACCATGCTTGCGCACCCCTGTGCTGGCATGCTCTGACCCAGATGTGCAGTGCCTGGTGTACACAAGGTTATGTTTCCAAACGCTTACACAAGGCAATAGGAAGACAGACGCTCTCTTCTGTGGAGATCCAGTGGCATAAATCCCACTCATTTTCCCTCTTACAAACAGGGGTTACAAATGCAGCCCCCCATGGGTATTTCACACAGAGCTATTCTTCCTCTCTTACACACACACACACACACACACCCACACCCTTGCTGTGAAGCATTTGCTTATTTATGGCTTGTTTTTGTCAAGCGGAGGCAGGACTGACAGCTCTCAGTGGTGGGGCTCTGTCTGTCTAACTCCGTAATAAGACACATGATATCCATTCTGCTGCCAGCAGGGAGTGAATCACGCCAACCCTGTCACCCCTGCTTCGCCTTGGCGAACTCCACAGCTTGTTAGCATCACAATATTGGGAGCAAAATGTGACCCAGCGCTGCCATGCCCCCTCCTCCCTTGGTCTGAAAAGAGAGGGGGAACACACACGCTCACATCTCGACACCAAGAAAAGACACAAATCCCCCACAGAGCTTTAAAAGGACTTAAAACCATTTTAATAAACTGATCGTAGAGGAAACACCTCCCCTTGGGAGAGGGTCACTGAGCAAATGCCAACACTGTCCCTGTCCTGCTCTGCCCCCCTCAAAACTACTCTGGGACATCCAGGAAGGGGCTTCCCCCATCTTCTCTCCTGCGGCTGGCAAGCAGGTGTGGAACAAGCATGCCAGCTGATCAGGGTGAAGGAGGGCTTCTGGGACCCATTTCCAACCCCAGCAACCCAGGCTGGGCCAGGAGGAGTCACCACAGAAGCACTGAAGGACCCCAAACTGCCTCCCCAAACCCCTCCAGTCATGGGGAGGGAAACTCCTACTTACAGCTTGTTCCCAGGAGATAAATAGACCTCAGTAAAAAGATTGCTACATCCTTTCAATAAAGATTTTTTCCTCTTTCCCAGACAGCTTGTGAAATGTTTTAAAAGCTTCTCACATTTCCAGTGAAACCCACAGAGAAGAAGTTTGCTTGTTATCAGCCCTAGAAGACCCTGATAGACGGATGATATTTTTCCCCCCTCCTTTTCCTCTCTCACACTCTCTTTTTTTACAAGCTGAAAAGAGAGTCACAGTGTGTTTTATAACCGGCTCTCTGCATTTCAAAAGCTCAACGAGAGCTCTCTGCGAACCCTGATAAGCCCAGGGCTCTTAGTGTCTTAAATACCTTTGACAAGCTATACATTACAACGCTAATAATTTGCCAAATTTGCGCCCATAATATGATATCTGTAAAACGTCAAGGGTGGTAATGCGATTAGCGGCCTCAAATGAAATATCGAACATTCAGCGTTTAGGCCCTGAATAGGGGAGAAAGGAAAGGAAATCAATTTCAAAAGCAGGAGGGAAAGAAGCGATAAGCGTGTAATAAAAAGGGAGAGGGGAGCATGGACAGGCCGGGAGAAAGAGCATCTTGTTTTTCATTCTTCCTTTTTTAAGGCATTCAAGCCTTAAAACTAGAAAAAAAAAAAAAAAAAAAAAGGGGGAAAAAACCACAAACAAACATCTTTGAATTAAGCCGCTTACAACTCTGCAAAATAACATTTGGCCACCCTAACAACCCCAGGGTTTGGTGGATGGTGAAGGTGGGGGAAGGATTTGCTGTTTGCTCTCTGATCCCCCCTATCCAACTCCCCACCCCGAACAGTTCGGGTCCATAAAACACAGGATGTGAAATTACAAGTAGTCTGAGGGTGGGCTGCCCCCTCCTCTCTCCCCCACTGAAGGTGGTAGAATCATAATGTACTAATTATCTGAAACCACTCCGAGTAGAAAAGAAACTGTCACATACCAGGCTGTAGACTAAATAACAAACATCCCACACCTGCGGCTTTATGAGCGCTTGCTGCGCAAGGCAGCCAGAGGGAGGGAATTCCCTGCTCCCCACTGGCATAGCGGACAGGCTCCTGCCAGTATGGGATACCGGATGCTGCAACCTGGGGCTAAGCAGGGTCTTGAGCCCTGCAAGTGGCCTAAATGCACACGTGAAGCTCATTGATAGTTATTTCCTGGCTTTGCATTTGGTTTGGCATGAAAACAAACTTTCTGTCAGGGTCTGGGTGGGAAGGAGGAGAACCCACCAAAGGAAGGTGACCCACATGAGGGGCAGGAGGCATGGAAAAGGAAACAGCCAATAGTGTAGGTTGACTGCTCCAGAGACAGATCTGGACATTGTCAAGACAGCAAAGGTAGGAACAGACTGCAGCAGACTCTCAAACCAGTGCAACCAAGGAGAAAGTCCATGGAAGCACCACAGAAGGCACCAGGCAATGACCCTGCCTCTCTGTCCTTACAACAGCTGGAACCTGAAGAACAGTGTGTCTGCACACAAAATGACTTGTGGATACTCAGCCATGGTACTCTGCACTCAGGGGTTAAGAGAGAACGGAGCAGTGAGACAGCCTCAGCCCACTGCAGCCCCATACACCAGGCAAGGTCAGCAGCATCCTCAGAGGCTGCACGAGAGCTGGGATGCACGCTTTGTGTAGCGCCAGCTCCATTATCCTCGGCTTCTCTTGGGCTTCAGCTTCTGTGCCAAGGGTGACCAGAGGAAGCCAGAGTCCCGGCCCCATGTGCACATACCACTGGAAACTACACTGGGGCCCACCAAAACCCTCCCAAGGAGGAATAATGATGATACTTGGACAGTAGAAAAGCCACAGGAGCACAACTGGACAAGGCAGAAGCAGGCAACTTCTGGTCAAGGGAACTTTAACTTAGGTTTTGCCATTCAGCTAGAAGATTTCAGCTGAAGGCTATTAGTGAGGGGCACAAGGGCTGGAGGGGAATAGCCCCAGACTGTCAACTGCAGAGTACTTAGACTTGTGGAGTACTGAGCTCTGCTCACCATTGCAGGTAAGGTGCTGGATTAAACAGATTGCTAATCTGCTCCCCAGCAGGATAAATCCCACAGCAATTCTCCTTTCTGAAAAGAGCTGAAAATGGCCACAGGGGTAGGCCTGGCCCTCTGCTGGGCTGACAGGATCACCTGGATTTTTATAGGCTATGTGAAGGGTGCAAGGTCCAAACCAGGGACTTTTCTGAATGGAAATCTGTGGAAGTCTGGCAGCGACAAGGAGGACAAGTGCCATCACCACCTCTCAGCTGCACAGTAAGAAGAGCTATGTGATCACAGGGCCATGTTTGGGGGTGCTTGATCCCATAAAAGTTCCAGAAGACAAGCGTGGTGTTGATGTCTTGAGGCTTGGTCAGCCCTCCTATAGGCAATGACACATAGATAACATCTTCACTGAAAATTCAGCTCCCAGGTAGTGGAACAGCCAAGATTGTTGCTCCAGGTCAGGGTGCTGCCCTCCTCCCTACCAGTACTAGCAGTAGATCCAGGATCAGACTTAAGCTCCCAGGTCTGCATCCACATCCTAGCTTAGCCAGCACCTCTGAACTTTCTGCATGCAGGGAGAATTAACACCAGTCCAGCACTGGTGATGGGTACTGCAAAGGCAGAACAAATACCTGGATGACCACCAACAGCACACCTTACTGCAACCTGCAAATCCCCCAGACCCTTCCTGAAAGCACTAGGGTCTCCAGGTGGCCCTGCCTGGGGCTGTTGGAGAGAGGAAGGTGCCTGGTCCCCTGTGGGAAGGAGAAAACACACCAGTGTGGGGGCAGAGCACGTGCCCCTCGGCCAAGCATGGAATGGCCATTACAGGACCACTTCTTGCGGCATCACGAGTCATTAAAGCCAAGAGCGCTTGGGGAATCATCAGCACGAGCCAAATGACTTCCCCAGATGTGGCTCATTCTCAGGATGTGGGAGCCCCTATGGACACCCACCTCCGATCCCAGCTCCTCCAGACAAAACATTCCCAGCATTGGAGTCTCCACCCAGCACCCCACTTGCAGGAGCTTTCTAGGCCATTTAGCAAGAGGCACTGTTTTGTTTTGAACAGATGTTGCCTTCCCCCTGCCCCTCAAGGTCCCCAGCAGCTCTGCAGCCTTTGAACTGGGAAGGCAAACGAGTTTTGCACACTTGTTTAAGGTCAGTCAGGTGCATGCGCACAGGCACACACATTCTCACACACACGAGCTCGACCTTGGGTGAGAGAGAGGTACCCCAGACTAAAGCAAAGCAAGCACTGGGAACAGTTACAGCTATGCTCAGCCTTTAGTGTTAAAAGGAATTCTTTTCCCCACAACCAGCCAGCAGTACAGGTGCTGGGACTTTGCACTGCCATCTCTCAACTGGAGTTAAGCAAACTCTCTATCCTCTCTGGTAGATGTGGGGAGCTGAGACAGCTGCAGGAGTTGAACCAAGGTAAGACCTGCACACCACAGCAGTGGGTTATCTGTGTGGGCCTGATAGCTCAGCATAGAGCTTCTGTGTTGTCATTTGACTTCAATGAAGAATAGACAACTGCTCACAGCTTAGAGGATAGATGAATTTTGAATTAATTTCAAAATGTCACACCAGAGCGTGCTACCTGAGGCCTGCAAATTCACCAAGTGCCCAGTGAGCCCAGGTTACTCTCCAGGACCATAGCACAGCACTTCCAACCCAGCTACAAAGGAAATGGTGCTTGCTGAGATTAGTTTTTTCTCTGCTCAATCTGGTCCAAATTACTATTGATCCCTTAACATGGTGGTGTAACAACAGCTCAAAGGCATTTTTACTGAGAGATCCCATTTTAAGCTTCTTGTCTCTTTCAAACTGTGCTACTGCAAAACTACTGGTTTTATTTTGGTCAGAATGGGGGCAAGACATCTATACAAGCTCCCTTTGGCCATTCCCATGGGATAAATGTACCTGCTGTGCATCCAGGCTGCCCCCTTGGGGTCAGTCCTTGGAGAATATTGTCCAGCTTCTACTGGGTGATGGACATGGTAAGCCTTGAGATGATTTACTACATACACTTAGAGGTCCTAAAGACAGGAGAGTGAAAGAATCGGGACCTTTTCAACAAACAAACCAATATGCAGACCCTCATCCCAACTGAACATCTTTTGTTCATATGACCAGCAGCCCTTTGTGCTATATCCAGCTTAAAGACAGACGAATTTGTTACTCAATGCTCTCTAGAAACATCTCAGAATCTTCTAGAATACCTTTGTGATCCCAATTGCAGTAATGCACTTTGTCACTGAGTTGGCACAGCCACATGTGGTGTACTCACTTCTTGAAGGCATCTGCAGGGTCTTGTACAAGTCTGAGTCTCTGTCCCAAGCAGTGAATATGAAATTTCACAGAAACACACAAATGCTTTTCATGCCACAATTCCAAGCTTTTGTTTGCAGTCACAGTTCTGGTCCTGCAGCCTTTTCTGGCTAAGTATGCAATCCCCTGGTATAAAGTTTTCATCAGCACACACTATTCCTTTGCTATTCCAAGAGAAAAGCTGACTGAGATGTCTTGAACAAGAAAATGTGCATGGAAGTGGCAACAGCAGAGAAAACCTGGGTGATGTCTGGGGACATCAAGCTGGAGCATGGTAGAAGACATCAAGTTAGACTTCAGCTTGCATTGTGAATGGCAACAAACATGCAGTGTGATCCAAGCCTGAAAAGGGATCAGAGTTTGGACCAGCATTTTACTTTGGCTGGTGCTGGCATGGCCGTGACAGAGAAAGGACATTATCCCCAAGTACCACAGTGCTGGAGAGAGGAAGACATGTGGATAACATGACCTGGACTGAAGCAGCAAGAGATCCTGGGAGTTAATCAAGGAGTTGTCTAGGGCTGGGAAAACTGTGGCTACATTCAGGGAAGGAGGTCCAAAGGGTCTGAGGCTGGGTGAGATATTGTGGACCTCTGCTGTCTGCATACCAGAGGAAACACAGTGACTCGAGGGCCAAGAGTATAGCAGAGCAGCCTCTGAACACCAGGCTGCCCTTCCTTCCCTGGATGAACATTCCTTTCCACTGTATATCCTTTACACATCTATCCTTCTTTCTGGATGTATATCCTTTTCACCATCCTCTGCTTGTGCAGGCTTTTACAAGACAGTGAGGCTTTTAGGGGCTCTTCAAACCCCTACAAGTGGAGGGGCAGAAAGGTAGAAGGGATCTCACTCCATGGTGTGCAAAGCAACAAGAAAGACACCCCTGCCCATAGCTCCTCTTTTCTGCTCTGGCATCTGTGCCCCACCGTGCTCCCTGCTTTCTGTGCCACCAGCATGAGCATGGCCGAGCCTCAGAGAAATCTCAGTGGGGTCCCCATGTCCCACTTCTCCTGAAGGAGACTACGGTTGTGCCAGCTTTCAGCATCTGACCCAGAGCTTTAAAAACCTGGGCACTGCGCAGAGGGCTCTCTTGTTCAGGGACCTACATTCTGACTTTGATTAAGTGATGGACATGAAAACACACAGACACACAAACACAGTGCAAGGCAATGTCCCCAGAGGAATGGGAAAAAAGGAGAGATAAAAACCAAACAGCCGTTTTCACCCCCCAAACCGTATAATTTTGTGTAAATTTTTACTTTAAACATCTCTTTTTTTCCTGAGCTGTGATATAGGCCCTGTCAAAACCAGGGCCAATTACTGCCATTAGGTTCCCATTATGTCACTGCTTCTCCCCCCATTATGAAGGTCTTCGGCACACAGAGCTATAATCTTCACTCACTCTCGCTCCATCACTCCCAGAAGGAACAAAATTGTTTAAAAAAAAATAAAGCCTTTATTTTGCCCCTGTCAGCTCTGAAAAGGAAGGAAGGGAAAAAGAGAAAGAAACTGGTAAAGTTTTTAACTGTGAGGTTGCCAAAAGAATCAAGAGAAAGCATTCAGCACAGCCAAGGCGTATGAACTGGGGGCTGGCAGGAGTACTCTGCAGGATCACCCCACAAGTCACTCTCCTTAACCCTCACCGGGGAGATATTTTCTTCCCTTCACCTCTGCCAAAGCAGACCTGTGGTGAGCCTGACACTGCCCCTGGGAATGGAAAACACAGAGAATGACTGTTGGGAGCAGCACACAAGATGAAATTCATGTTCCACATCACACTCTCCATGCCATGGCTTACAGCAATTTTCTGCTAAAGCAGGCACCCCATCTGCTTCCAAATACCAACCAGCCTCTTCACCCAAAGTGCTGGCATTGAGCCTGGAAGTGATCTGAGAACATCCTCAGAGGTACGTGGATCTGACATCTGCTGCCATCAAGGCAGAGCCTGCAGGATCATGCTGAAGAAGGATGACTGGCCGAGGAGAGCTGAGGTGACAATGCTCTGACTCTCAGGGATGAGAGTACACAAGACCATGCACACATGTGAGAGGAGAGCTCAGCAAAGGTGTCAAGACAGCTCATGAAGGATGATGAGGGACAGGTGCTCCTGGTCCAGGAGCTCAGGAGTCTGTATCATCCCAAACACATTCACACTTGGTCACAACTGGACAAAACCACATGCCTGGACATCAAAGGACGGCTATTAGGCATGTTCTCAGAACTCTGCTGGTGCTTTTGAGTCCAGCTCCTCCCTGCGATGCTGAGAGAGAAAGAGCAGTGTCTGCAGCTTCTGCAATGGATGATTCTGGGTTGAGCAGTAAGAGGTTCTGCCCCAGTGTGCTCCTTGATGCTGTTCACTGTGTTTTCTTGAACCCACTATCCAGCATTTTGTGTGAGGTTCATGTGAAAACCAAGGAATGTATCTACTCTAATTTGCTATGAGAGCTGGATATGGTCAGCTCCAATAAAATGAACTAGAGAAACTGAAATGCAATACCCAATCCATCTCCCTCAGTGCCAGTTAATTCAGTCCTAGGGCTCCATTTTGGTCAAGGCTGGAGGTAGAAGCAACGTGGGAATCTGATTTGGTATCAAATAACAGCAGAAACTCAGACCAAAGTATCCAGAGAGAACCTGTACTCAAACTGGATGGAGCCCATAGCCCCAAGATGTGAGGGGAGCACATGTCCCCTCCAACCAGCTGCACTTCTCTGGCCCCTTGCTCACACGCAGTTACCCGACACTCACAACAAATCTCCCAAACCTTTCTCTGTTCCCCCTTGTATCCTTGCTACTGTATCCACTGAAAAGGCAACACCTCCCCTCCCAAACCAGAGTCCTTCCTCTCCTCCTGTGGCTCCTGCACCCCTCTCTGGGGACCCCCTGCAGATGACAGCATCTGGCAACTCTTGGAGCCACAGAGGAGAGGCACAATTTGCCTCTAAACAAAGAAACATCAACTCTGCTAAAGCGATTTCCACCCTCAGTGAGACCTCACAGAGCCATCCTCCTTCTGAATGCAAAGGTCTCGCCCACTCCTCTGCGGAGGGAGGGAGGGAAAGAAAGGGAGAAGCAAAAGAAAAGGCGTGGGGGGGCCGGAGAGGGACACAGTGACAGACACTTTGGCTTTCCTGAGCTAAAGGCTGAGCCAGTGCAATGAAAGCGCTCAACAGCGGCCCACTGAGCTGTCACTTATGCGAGTCTGTGTGTGTGAGACACAGAAGAAGGGCTGCGCCCGCCAATTGCCCCGCTTTCCACCAGCCCCCTTTTGTTTTTGTTTAAATCAAATCAAGGATCGCTTTAAGATGTGCAGCAAAGCAATTTGCTGAGTATTCTTCCCCCCTGTCATGCCAGCAGCAGCCCCTGGTAACCGGGAAGCTGCCCCCATGGAGGGGGAGACCCTCTGGCTGACACAGAGGGCGCAGGGTGAAGGGCGCAGGGCAAGCGGGCACTGGGACGCTGCTGCGGTGGCTGCATTCCCTGCTTGCTGCCAGCCTAGGAAGATCTAGCTGCAGTGGGGCACTGAAGGGGACCCACAGGCCTCAGTAACCTCCCCTTCTGGCTGCAGAAGTCATTGGATTGAGGACATTGGCTGGGGGAGGGCAAATTTGTTGCTTTGTCTGGGCCTACCCAACTGCAGGCCTGAGGCAGAGGTGCACAGGCTGCAGAGCTATGGCTCTGCTGTCACCCACAGTCCCCTTGCCCCAGCTCCCACAGCCTGAGTCCAGGAATCACCTGAATTTGTTCTGGTGCGAAGCAAAGGTCCTCCCTCCTTTCCCGTCCTTCAGCTGACAAAGCTGTAGATGGAATCCTGGAGTGTTCAATTGCCAAGGACAACGACTGGGCCCAGGTTCTGGACCCCACCCCTCTGCCACTTCCATGCCCCCAGTGTGAGCTCTGGGAGGGGAAGCAGGCATGGGGCATCCTCATGGGTCTTTCCCTAAGAACAGTGCTGGGGAAAAGCTGCTGCTGCTGTGCTGCAAGTGCAGGAGAAGAGAACTTGCTGAGGAGGAAGGCTGAGGAGGAGGAGGGTGTAGAGCTGGGAGGACTCTGGGAAGTTGCTGCATGCTTGAGCGGGGAGGCAAGAGATGAGCTGGAGGGGCAAGGTACTGGGAGACTCCCTCTATGTGTGCACAGCACACAGGTTAAAAGAATTCAAGTTCCCATGCCCAGAAGAGATGAATGTGAGGAAATGTGGGAGTGACAGGGCTGGATATCCTCCTCAGTTCCACTGAAAACAGGGAGAAGCCTGGATTTCCAACTTATAGACCAGACTCTGCCATGATGCTGGTTACCTGGTTGCTCTGGCAAGTCATTTGGCTGCCTTGTGCTTTATTTCTCCTTTAAAATAAAGTACTAATGAGGTTCATCTCTCTAGTGAAGTATTGACAGTCCTTTGGATTTAAAGGGAGCTTGTAAGAACAAAATAGTATGAGGATTATCACAGCTGCTATGTGAAAGGATTGGAGGGAAAAACAATGGTTATCTCTCTCAAAGAGGCCAAAAGACAGCCATGGGAATTACAAATGAGCAAAGCCCCATTTCAGTGTCCAGCAACTTGCTGGAAACAGTTCCCAAACTAAGGACTGTGTTCAGATGGATACACTTTAAGAAATACCTCACAGGAAGCCTCCTCCAAAGGCAAATACTTTCAACTCAATGACTGGCTGACGACTTTTTTGGGCTTTCTAAATGCACATAAGACAGCCAGAGTCATCATCAGGAAAAAAGCAGGATTCTCCCCAAAAAGCCGTGGTAACCACAAGCTGGGTGACTCACACATGCACCAGTAGCAGGGATGCCAACCCTGCTGCAAACAGAAATGTTCACATGAACCATAGCCACCATCCAAAGTTGGAAGTAATCTTTTTCCAGAAAGAATGAAATTATCTTTTCTGTAGAAGAGAAGTAGAAATGGTCACAAAGGGCATATGAAAGAGGGAGCAGGAGTAGTTTTAATAAAATAACACCTACTGTGCTTTTCCTCTGGTAAAGGAAGAAGGGAAAAAAATAAAAAAATATGAATGGCAAAAACCTCTTACAATTGATAAAAAGGCAATAGCTATAGACAATGCACAGTTAATCCCTGCAATTCCTTACTGCAAGGCTGAGGCTACAATTCAACAGAGGAAAAAACCCCACTTAGGATAATGGAAACATCCTGGGTTATAGCAACAAGAGTAAACAAAACCTGCCAGTGTCATTTTTTAAAGGAGTACACACGCTTTCAACCAAGTAAGAAAAAGTTCCCCTGTGGTCCATTTATTCCAAAATTAAATGCCCTGCTGAACCATTCTCTACTGCAGCCAGCGTGTCCTGCACCAGACAGGATGCTGGGTTTCATGGACACTGTCCTGATTTCAGGTGAGTGTTTTCACATGCACCCTGCCCACATTGATATCCTCTTCATACCAATAGCTTCCAAGGGGTTAAAATAAAACTTCTCACCAAGAAGAAGAAGAAGAAAAAAGAGCCAGAGAGACAAAGTTAATTGAAACTGCTGTTTAATTTTTCAGCTCCACTGGATTACACTGTGGCACAGATGGTTCATCAAGACAGTCTCTGTCTGTATCACTGTCCGTCCCAGCCTCTCCCCCCATCAGGCAGGAGGGAGGGGGAGGAAAAAAACACAGCAGGCAGTGGCAAAAAAAAAAAAAAAAAGCAACTTAACACAAAAGAGCATTCTGTGCAGCTCTTTTCAAGGCACTGGGACAATGCTCCCAACTTGATCCTTTCATAAAGAAAACGTTTCGGGGTCAGAAAACAGGACACATTAAGCCCAGAGAAGCACATTGGCCATTTTACCGCTGACTTTCGTGGCTAGCTAGAAGGCTGCACCAGAGTTGGGTTATTTTAGTTGTTTTTAAAGGCAGCAGCCCTGTAGGAACAATCACATTTGGGGTTTTGGGGTGGCCTCGGCTCCCACCCGCTTGCAGCACCCTGTGCTCCATCACAGCTCACCCACCCCTCTCTGCTGAGAAAAGTCTAACAGAGATGAAAGGCACTCTCTTTAACTGGATTACCCTTACAAGCAACCAAACCAAAGAGACTAAAAACCAGCTAATTAAAGCTGTTCAGATACAAAGAGCAAATCCTTCCTCCTGCTCTTCCTTCTCTCTCTCAGCCCAATTCATTCATATTTCCCCTTATGCCTTATTAATTCCTCTATCACTGCTCTAGAGGACAGAGGGTGGGGGAAAGAAGGCAGGTGGGGAGTGTGAGAAAGGGGACCAAACCTATCCATGGGTCAGATTTTCAGCATTGATTTGGCTTTTGCTACGGCTACAACCCATTGATTCTTAAGCTTAAGTTGATGATTAGCACTTTCTGAGAGAAATAATTCCTGGATCCTTTTGAAGAAAAAAAAAACTCAACTGCTTTCTTTTTTTTGTGCAATAATTTGCTCTGCTAATCATATTTTCCAGAGGCCCAGCAAAGGTAAAACTCCTTCAATTTAAATTTCAGGTAAGCATCCTATCTCTAGCTAAGGCATGAAGAGAGGGCAAATCAAGAAGTTGAATTTTTGCCCACATGAACTTCTCAGCATGTAGCTGTTGCCCTTGGGGTAACAGTCAAATCTTAAATCCAGAGCAAAATTCATACTGAAACTTTTTGGAAGATGACATCTGCCTGGGGGGTATATTTTGGTTTAAATTCTCCACACCAGGTATATAAGGCATAAAGGTCCAATCACAAATGAGAGAGATTCTGAAGTTCTCAGAAAACTCCTGATCGAGCATTCAGGAGAAGGCTGTGGACTTGTTTACAATTGAACCCCATTTCTCTGTTTCCTCCTAGGAAATCAAGTATTTCACTGTCCCCAACACTGCTGGGAAGGAGTGAAAAAAGGACTGTTCAGCTGCTCTGGGCCAGCTCCCATCACCCCATCCCATCCTGCCAGCACATTCTGCATAACCAAGAAACTGCTGACTTTCCAACCAGAGGAGGTTTCTCCATTCTGAAGGAGACTGAGGCACTCCAGAGGAGTCCACAAGGCCATGTCAATAAGCAATGATTTTTCTATAACCAGAGATTAGATGAGAAACTGCATTCTTCACTTTCACCTGCCTCTGACAGATCTCTGTCCCACTGGTACAGCACTTTCTGGACTATTATTAAACAGAGACTCAGAATCAGGCAAATTTGGGCCAGTAGTGGCATTTCACAGGAGGATAACTGGAAAACTAAGCAGTTTTGTCAAGGTCACAGGAGCAGCCCAGAGCCAACTTGCAGTGCCATACTGGAACAAGGCTGGCACTTGGTTTAGTCCTCCACCAGAAACAAATCTTAGGAGAAAGCAATTCTGATGGTTTTGAGCCAGGGAAGAGCATACAGGTGAGGAAAGACCTGCATCATCCTTGGGATCGCTGATGCACCAAACACGGCTGCCCTGCTCCAGAAAGCTCACATTGTCAGCAGTACAACCATATAGGCCTTTCGTGTTTAAGAGGAGGGAAAGTGGAGCTTCACCTTAGAAAAATCACAAATGAAACCATGACATCACGTGCAATCACTTCTCACAGGGTAATGATCCTGCACAGCAAGATGACACAAACATACTCCAGGTCCCAGTGCCATGGGAGCTGTGTTTTAAAAGCCAACCTGCTTCTGTGACCTGTTCCCTTCTGTCTCTTCCTTGGCACACCTGGTGCATGGGCAGCTGCCATGCAGGTGTGGGCACCCAGGAGTATCCTTAGCTGCCATGTGCATGGGTATTCTTAGCACTGTGGAAAAGTCATTTTTATTTTTGTGTTGGGACATGTTTCCAGGCTGAAGGACATGGCTGGCTTTGTAAAAGAAGGTACTTTCCACTGTTTTATTTTTTTCTTTGCTTTTGAAGAAGACTTGCCAGCTTCCTACCTCCCATCTCACCTTCCATAAACAGGGTGCCAAGAGGTGGAAGAGTCAGAGCATCAGAGAGGGAGATGAGGCTGGAGGGGGAGGGGGAGCAGAGATGACTGGAGGGAGGTCGAGAGAGGAACGAAGAAAGAGGAAAGAAAAGAAAAACCCAGCAGTGCACCATGTTGCATTGTTCACGCTCAGACCTTCAATTTGCTCTCTGCATTCTCCTGCAGCGGGGAGAATGTTACGCTGGCTTAAGAGACAAATCGGACACAAAATAAAGACCAAGCACTCAGCAGTAAAGCAATTATCGCAACATTTTATGCCGGGCCTGTTCCTTTTGAAGGCAGCCTGGTGCTGCCCGCATGTACCTTAACCCGTTCCTAATAACCATAAAGTCACCATTATTTACGGTACAAGACATTAAATAAATAATGAAAAAGCTGCCGGCGACGGAGCGAGGCAAGTGGGGGTTGCAGGGAAATCTCCTGAGACCAGAGCTGGCATTGGTTTAACCTGCTCTGCAGAAGGCAGAGGAAAACAACTTCCTGGGACCTGGGGAAGGGAGGATACATTTTTATTTTGGGGTGGCACCTTAGGCCCAGTGATCAAAGTAAAAATTAGATTGTGGGAATTTTTTCATAGAAGAGAGAAGTGAAATGGAGTTGCCTGGACTCATGGGGAAGCCACAAACCAAAAAGCTTTCTAAAAGAAGAAGGAGGGGTGGCAGGGTCGGATTCTGACTTTCACCTTGCATAAATCCATGTGTAATGCTGCTGGAACCAGGAACTCCTGAACACTCGCAGGACGTAGCTGAGACCAGACATGAGTCCTCTATGAGGAGACATCCAGTCCCATCTTGCTTAAATTGAGAGGTAAATAGATAAAAATAAAATACGGACATAAATACAGGTCATGGCAGGATTTCCCACGGCTTTGGATTAGGTTAATGTACAAAGGGCATTTACCCTGTCCACCTCTCACTGTGCATCTACACAACCCCACCAGGAAACAACATCTGCCCTTTAAACTCTGCTGACTAGTTTCAGAAACAAGCATTTCAAGACCTCTGTTTTCAAGGTCTAGCTGCTTTCTCCCAAACTGGTTTCTCTTTTGAACCTCTCCCTGTCTTGACAGTCTTCCAGCTCCGAGCAATGCTGAGTCACACTCTGGGGTGCTGTGCCACCCTGGTCAACCCCAGCAGCCTAGGCAGGTACAGGTCTTATGTCAGCACACCAGGGTATTTGCTCCAAAGCAGTGCAGCAGCTCCTTCCTCCACTCTGTGGTCCTACAGGAGGTGACAGACACACAGATGGGAAGCAGGACACTGCATGCTATCTTCCACAGAACCTCAGGTCACTGCTGGAGTTCCTGATGATGAGGGATATAAAGAACTTGCAGCTGCTGGCAATGTTTGCCCAGTGTAGGGGTCAACAGCAGGCACACCTTTGAGTTATGGTGATATTCCTGAAAGGGATGGTCAGTCTTCATTGTCCACCGACACCTTCTAACTGATTTCTAAAACAGACCCTTACAGCTCGATGTGGAGATGGTGAACAGGGATATGCCATACCAGCCACTGCTAAAGTTGCTGGCCTTACATCAGAGATAGAAAGCAGGAACAATTCAGGAATGTCCTTCAGTGCCAAGCATCGCAGTGATTCTGTGAAGCTGCTTTATAACTCTCAAGGCAATCAAAGTGAACTTTCATAGTGTTTTAAAGACAAAGGAAACTTCACACCAGGTAGAAAGGGCATACAACAAGACTGCTCTAAGAAATATGATTTATATTTCTACCTAGTAAGTACTGTTCAGGGGTAAAGCTAATGTATTCTTGAAAATGCACAAACACAATGTAGAGCAATGGAGGACACCTGATCCTCACACAGCCACTGCAATGCAGCTGGTGAGATCTCCCAGGCACTTCTCTGCTGGGGTTTCATTTGGCTGCCCATATGTGTTAATAGACTAAACTTTCAAAGAAAGATTCAGGGTTAAATGAGACTCATTCCAAACCATTCTTTGTATTGTGGAAATTCCTCCCAAATTATATTGAAATAAGGTCTAGGAAAAGGTATTGCCCCTGGGGCAGGATGGAAGTTCTGGATTTCTGACTTTTGAGGAATGGAAATGGTTTCCTTGTATTTGTAGAATAGGAGACCTCCTTTTGTAAGAGTTAACACATGCTCCTGGCAACCTTTCTCCACCTTGCTCTGCTGCTTCTGATGGATGAACAAGAGGAAAAAATTATTTCACTGCCAAGGGCATGCTGGTCTGGCAGCATGCACAGTTCTGAGACACAAAATGTTTCTGATCAAAATCCAAAGGTTGTTGAGTTTATTTCCTTTAAACCAGAAATGTCCCACTCTTTCTATGACCAGAGAATTGGAATCTATGTCCCAGGATTAAGGATTTTCCTCAAAAATGGAAAATCATCATGTGAAACCATACTCTGTTTCATGAGAGTTTCTGTACTTTTTACTCCAAGTTTGTCCTACAAAGAACTGCAGCAATTAGAAGAAGAGGACAGTGTTTGATTATTTAATATCAGAGATGTGTATCTGAATGGTCCCTTAGGAAAGCTCTGCTCTTGGAAGTGTGGGTTTGTGGTTTTCTTATATCTACCCAAAACAAAGGAAAACAAGCTCTTCTGCAGCTGCATGGGGGAGTCAAATGTGCCACACACAAAAGAGGAAGGGCCATCTGCACTATCTGATTCAAACAGGGAAGCTGGTACAGGTACCCCTCTCCCACTGGGCAGATGGGAGGCAAGAACAGCAGCAGCACATGCAAGGAACACATTCCTGGAGATGATGACAGGCTGGCATGAGTGACGTTGCTGTCCCCCAGGGCTGGCCATGCAGAGAGGGTAATCCCCTGCTGCTTCTGCACTGTGTAGGGGGTGAGCAGGGTGCAGAGGGAGATGAACCAGCTCATGGAGGTCACAGCGTGCTGCTCTCACCCCATCACGGTGCTGCGAGATTAGAATTTGCACGGTGCCCAACGGAGGGGTGCCTCAGCATCCAGCTGAACAAACCTTTCCAAAGCCTGTGCTGCGGTGACAGCTGTGGCACTGCACAGGAAAGAGGATCCGAGCCATCGTGTCACCCTGTGCCTCCCTTTCACCCCAAGGTTATAAAGCAGAGCACGGGGCAGGCAGGCACGGGAGCAGAGGCAGCTGCTGCCTGTAAGATCTGCTCCATTACACCTCTCAGAAACGGGGAGAAGGGGTGGGAAGCGAAGGAGGGAGGAGGCGGATTTCTAGGCATCGGTGGGTCCATTCTTCACCAGCTTACGCAAGTCAAAGCTACCACCGATGTGGGGGGGACGAGCCGGGCGGGGGTGGCCATCGCTCCGCGAGGACAGGCCATTCAGGCGGGCTTGTGTGTCACACCCAGCTCTTCGGGTGGACATGCCTGCCTCGGAGCTACTGAGAAAGCCACCGCAGCAGTGTCTCAGTCCCCGTGCGACACCCTCTCCCTGTGCCTGCCAGATCCGCAGGCTCTGGGATGACACTTTTTTTGGATGCCTAGCCCCGACATCCAAAGCCAAACTGATGTCATTTAAGAGGCTGCTCCCCTCTCCTCCACCTCCCCCTCGCCTCCCCAGCGCCCGGCCACCAGGCTCAGCTGAAATGTAAACCTCCCCTCCTCTCCCCGCAACAAAAGCGAAAGGCTTTCAAAGCCCAACCTGATTGAAATTCAAAAACTTTTTCAGCTCCTCTCCCTCCTCCCCACCTTGAAAAGAGAGTGTATAAAACTGGGAGACAAAAGCCTCCCCCAGCCCACCCTCGGCATTGTCTGGCCGGGGCGGGTTCGGGCCAGCGACAAGGGGCACCCAGCCCGGCGGGGGCCCCGCTCCCGCTGCCCGCGCCCCGCTCGTCCTCGGCCGGGGGGGTCCCGAGCGTCACAACACACCCGCACGCACCCAAAATAACCCGCTCCTGCCTTTGTGCGGCACACAAAGAAGAGACCGGCGCTGGAGGAGCCGGCGGGTGATTTACTCACCTGCCTCTCCGGCCCCCGGTGGGTTTCTATGGGGCGAGGGGGAGGGGAGGGCTGGTCTTTGGTTTTACACACACACACACACACACACACACACACACACACACACACACATGGCTTTTGTTGCTGTCCTCCCCTTCTCTTGAGCCGGCATCTTCTGGGTGATCCTTAACCTCGCAGTTCGCTCGTGTCCCTCCCATCCAGCACTGGATGTCCCATTCAGTGATCTTGGGCCAGGCATTGAGCTCTGCAGCTCCCTTACCTTTGGGATGGACATTTCAGGGTTCTCTTTTTGAGGTGAGCTCCCCTGTATGCAGCTTCATCTAAACAGCTGCTCTGTTGTTTCCTTCTTAAGCATCTTCCCGAGTTCCATATTCCCATTGCAGAGAAGACATGTCTTCTCTGTAAGCCCCACTCACACATGGTTATGCAGGAAGCCAACTCCACTAGCTCGTCCATCCCTTGCAGCCAAGCCAACATCTCTGAAAGGCTTTAGAAAGGCACCAGCACTCCTATGGCCTGTCGGGCTGAGCCACCTGGGCAGTCCTCATCCATTGTCCCTATGTTGCCAGAGGGACAACTCAGATGGCTAGGCTTTAGTGCTCCCCAGGGATGCTCAGGTGTATCTGATGCAGTTGGGTACCTGCACACAGCAGAAGAGCCAAACTGCACTGACTGAGCCATGGGTTTCAGACATTACTCACCTCTCACAGTGGTGCTTCCACCAATGCCATTTTACAGGATCAGAGAGTCTTGGCATTTCTACTCTCAAGACTCTCCAAAGCTCTCTCAGAGGGAGCAGGTTCCAGTGATAAAAATTGTCCCTTTCCATTACAGAATAAAAAAAAGAAACCAAGTAACTGTGAGTACAAAGATTTCTTCCCTGTTCAACAGCAGGGTCTGACAGGCATCTCCTGGGGCAGGGAGACAGTACAGCCTAACACACACTGATAGAAGCACATCGATTTGGTCTTTGCTCTTACAAGCTCCTCAGCATTTCTGCTTTTGCTCCATTAAGACACCTCAAGCCTTTCCATTTTTCCTTCAATACTGCTGCTGTTGCTGGTCTTCCCCTCCCTAGACTGTAAGATCTTTGGAAGCAGCTCTCCTCCCTGCTCCATGCTCTCCTGCACAGGAGCCCTAATCCATATCAGCAGGTTCTGTGAATACCCTCATCACAACCTGGCTGCACAGTCCCAAGCTGTCCTCTCTAAGTGACACTAAGTGGTCCTGTGCTCAAAGGTGACATATTCTGGCACAATGTGACCTTAAAATGCAAGCTGAATTCCTTGGTAGACATATCCAGTTCAGATGCTGCTACTGCGTGATAATCCATTTTAAACCATCTTGAGAATGGCTGATGGGATGCACAAACAGGGAAGAGGGAGTGCAGACATCAGGTTCTTTACTACTATTCACAGCACCAGCCTGGCCAGTTGATGCTTTTCTCTGGATCTCATTTTCCCCCTCAGTAGAAGGCAGGCAGTGATTCCAGCTCACTCCTTTAAGCTGCTCTAAGATCTTACCAGTGAGAAGAAATAGGTGTACAAAATGCCAAGTAATAGCTCCAACTCCAGAGGTGGATGACAGACCTGGCTCCTGACTCAGCTGCCTGCCTGCACAGCTCCGTGGCTCTCCAGGACAGACTACTAAATTATGCAAAACCTTTGAGTGAGCCTGGCTTAATTAAGTTTTAATTTTAGTAAATTACCAGTGTGGGAGTGGTCGAATCTGTGAACCATTACTCCTGCTTGCTGGGATTTTATTTGGAAATAAGACACTTCATTACATCTCTGTAAACAAGATCTACTCAGAAAGGAGAACTGGTGCAGAGGATCAATACAGAAGTGGGAAGAGGAGGTGAGGGGACAAGCAATCCAGTCTGGGAAAGTGTGGTTAACACAGGGATTTGGAAAAAACTGTCCAAGAGCTGTCTATGCTGCATTTGACTTCTCCCCAACATCAGCCTTCAGCCTCATCCTGAAACTTGCAGCACTACTGCTATCCATGGCAATGCTGTAGGCTCTTGTACAGGGGCCTGGGATGTTTTGCCTTGAGAGGCCTTTTCATCATAGTACCCCCTGTCCTTGGATCAAGGAAATGTGAACAGATTCATAAGTGCACAGCACTGACCTCCCTAAGCTAAAAAGGGCTTGTAAAGTCCAGCAGGTGCACAGTACCAGCACTGCAGTGACTGTCATGAGTTGTTACTGCCCCTAACTCACTGTTTCCACCAGAGTACTACCACCAGACAGAGACAAGACTTGGAAGTACTCGTGCCTCCTTTGGCGGGCATGGGAGAAGCCGTGAGCAGCAACTGGACATCAACACATCTTACACCCTGGAATCTTCTCTTCTTTGCCCAGGACACCAGCTCTAACATAAGTCCCTAATAGGTTTAACAGCATGATGATCACTCACGGTACTGCAATGCCTTCTGCTATCACTGTCACTCCTGAGACCACTGCTAACACCCACCACCTGTCACATGGCAGCACAGGACTGGGTACAGCACTGAGACCAATAACCCGGGCAAGCAATGACTTACCCTTCCAAAAACCCAGTGTTATAAATGCAAACCAGATATGCATTTCTACAAACAGGACTCATTCCCAAGGGAACAAACCTAAAATGGGACTAATTTGCTGTGTCTGGGACTTTAATTAAGTTACTTCTAAGATATTGCATCTAATTTTTAAATTGAATGCAGTTCAGTATCTTGTTAGCCAAATGTTATGGTATTTGTAACTTAAATATCCATCCAGAGAAATCATGATAGTTTTACAAATCTCCCTCAATAGCTTAAGTTAAAAATAAACCAGCCAATCTATCAATCAGCCTTATTCATTCATCTCAGCTATTGTGGAAGAAAAGAACAACATACGCAAGAGAGAAGCAAATGGTCTGAGAAGAGGCAGCTGAACGTATTGATCAGAGTTAAAAAAAAAAAGTTAGCAAAACCCAGACACACGTCATTTGGTTTAATGCAACCCATACAAACAGATCCAAAAGGCCACAGCTGCCCGCCTTGAGCTCTGCTCGAGTTGGTGGCTGCCTCTCTCCCAGCTGACAGCCCTCCAGAGCGGGCAAGACCTTTCACTACTCCTACTACTTTAAAACTACTCTATCTTCCCCAGAATAATAATTTTAAAAAATTGAGACAAAAGTCAACATTGTATCCTTAGGACACCAAAATAATAAATAAATAAGCAGGAATGCTTGCATCCCACCAAGTCTGACAGCTTAAAGTGTGCACAAAGAAAAAAGCACTGGTGAGAGAGTGAAAGCCATCCTTTGAACTCCCGTGTCCCAGTACTCTCAGAGGCGACGGATTTATGCTTCTGCTCCGGCATGCCAGCTCGGAGAGACCCTTTCTATCCATCTCACCCTGATGGGCTCTCAGAGTCACTTGTGGCCTTCTCCCACACTTTTGGCTTCTATTGTTTAAACATTCCCTGTTTTCCTGTAGAGGAAAAGGGAGAATCACCTTACATTCCTTGGGTTATTTTAAAAGAAAGGGAAAGAAAAGGAAAAAAATGTTTTCTCTCCTGAAAGGGAAATTTAAGTGTTTTTTTGATTACTTTTTTTTTTTTTTTTTTTTTTTAGAAACCTGCCTGGGAAGGCCCCGGCCCCTGGGCTGGAGAGGGAGCTCGCCATCCCTCTCAGCCTGTTGCATTCAGGCAAGGTGAAGAGGCACAACTCGTGTTAGGCCGATGGGAACAAATCTCCCCTTTTGTTCCCTGCCAAAGGCTTCGCTAATTGCCGTTGGCCCGACCCTGCCTTATCGGCGATCGCTCCCAGAAGGGGAGGGCACAGGCAGGTTCAAAGAAAGGAAGAAAGAAGAAAAGAAAGAAGAGAAAGCAAGAGAAAACATTCCTTTTCTTTCCTCCGGTAGCCAGTGAGAGGCAGAAAACCAGAGGGAAAGAAAGAAGAGGGAGCATGAAAGAGAACAAAAAATAAATAAATGACCCAAGCCTGCTCGGAAGACCCTTTTTCTCTCCTATCAGCTTTTACAGGGGGCAATACATTTTATTCATTGCCAGGTCTGACTTATCGCAGCCTTGTTTTTAATGAGGTATAATAAGGGGAACATTTTGTAACAACACGGTTCCTCTATTTTATCCGACAAACAGCTGTGTCATGGCCGTCGCTGGGAGAATGAATCATATCTCCCTGCCTGCATATGCTAACTCCCATGTAATTACCCTCGCATCTTAAATAAAGCAGGCCCTAAACCTGTCGCTCAGATTACAAGCAAACGGTGCAGACCTCGTAACTGGGGCCTCTATCATTACAATTAATTTATCACAGGAGCGGCTGAGATTAGAGACTAGAATTAAAACTCGAGCAAGGAGGGTGCCCAGGGCTGACAGGGAGAGGGAGAGGAGCTTTATTGCAAAAGCAAGGCAGGCTAATTCCTTAACTGGAGCAATCCTGGTTATTTTTTTCTTCCTTTAAGTTATTCGCTCAGTTACTTTCCTGAGGCTACAATAGGACATTTTTCTCTCTGAAATGTCAGGGAGCAGAAAGCAAAAGGAACTTTGCCCTGTATAAAGCCCACTCAATAAACACAAATGTATAAAGGCTTTGTTCTGGGTAAATGTACATGTGTCCAGATACATCCATGCCTGTGATTTTTTGGAAGACACATATGCTATGTTTATGTGCAGATATATATGCCAAGGTGTATATATATATATATATATATATATATATATATATATATATATAACATGCACAGATGTGCATGAGCATCTCTTTTTCACTGCTATACGGAACTGTTTGAAACATAAAGTTTTGCCTTCCCAAGACTTTTCTGCTTTAAATACAGCTTGTCCGTAGCACAGCCCATTCCTCTCTGAGGCTGCCCCCAGCACCAACGCTGCACTGGTTTGCGATGGCATGAGCACATCTCCCACTGCTGGGCTACCCTTGCTTCCTACATCCATACTTACAGGTATGGGCTCACACCCCATGCCAGGCTCCTTCTGCTTCCTTAGAAGAAGGCCAGGGCAGCCAAAGGTGCTGAAGAGAATTCAGATACAAACCCTGCCTACAGAGAGTATAAATACAAGTGCTTTCTTTGGGCGGGGGCACATATTTTACCAACACCATTATACAAGTACCCCTTAGGTACCACTGCTCTCCTGTGGATTCCCTGCACTTGAGTTTTCTCTCTCTCCAGGATGCTCCTTTCAATCACTTTCAATCACCTGAGGTACCTGAGCACAGGTACCCAAAAATATGATTTTACAGAGCTGCAGGGCTCTTCCAGCCAAGAGCTTTCCATACCCACAGCCTTCCTTGCAGCCCAGCAGCCCATGCCATCCCTGCTCAGGGCCTCTCTTCCCAGCAGGACAGCCTGACCTGGGGCCAAACCCTGAGCATTTAGTTATATTTACTAATATAAAGGGGGAAGGGAAGGAAAGGGGGAAAACCTTTAAAATCAGTTCCTTTAAGGACTTTTTGCATTAGAACAGCAATTTTTGCTTGCTGTCCTCCTGACAGCATCTGACCTTTGGTATGAATACCACTCCTCCCTAGCCATGTTCTACCTCTGGTTACTTACAATATCCAGCAAAATAAGAGAAAAAAGCTGATGAGCAATTTTATGTCCACGTTAGCACTGTGCACTTCTGCACAAAGCAGCTCTTAGTGTCCTGCTTTTTACCAGCACTGCTCCCCCCAGAAGATCCTGGACTCTGGAATATTAATTCTACCCACAGATGGGCATTTGCAAGTAGAAGAGGAGCATTTCATCACAAGATATCAACTCTGCAGCTGTATATACAGAGGAACAGACTCTACAGACAGCAAAACCTCTTCATATCAGAAGGAGTAAGATGATTTTCAATCAGCTCCATCCAAAATTGATCTAACTGTAGGACTGGGTTCTAATTCAATAAAATAATAAAGAAAGACACTTTGATTAAAATAATATGTATTTTTTGAAAAATATTTTTTTTTAGAAACTTCTGTGATCATTGCACTGGGAAGAATAATGAAAATCTATTTTATTTTCTACTACCGAGAATTTGGACTCTTTTATCAGGTTTGCATATTGAGAACAATTTTCCTGTCCTCACTTTTGCTTCCAGTTGCTCTGCAGTGCATTATCTTTTAGCATTTTGTGCATACTGCAAGGCCTGAGCTCCAAGATGAACAGATAAAAGAAAAAGAGGAAAGGTTAGCTTTTAAAGAATTTGTGTACATCTTTATTTCAAATAACTTTGTTTTGTTTTTTTTATTTCCTTTAGAGGTTTTGTAAACATTATTTATTGCCAAAAACTGAACCTGAGACCAAATGACATAGACACATTAGAGAAAAAGCTAAACCACTTAAATCAAAGAGTGCTGGTCTGTCAGCAGTGCACTCCAGCCAGCAGGAAGGTTATAGTTTTATGGGCATCAGAGATGTCATTTGTGGGTAGAAGAAGTGACCTGTGGTCCTTCCAGCCCAGTGTGGTGTCTTCAGCAAAGGCCAGACCAGATGCTTCTGTGAAAGATCAAACGAAGTATGACAAAAGGAAGACACCACTGTAAACAGTTACAGGGCAGCCTCAATTCAAAGGAAGTTTCTTCCCAGAAGCTGGCCACTGGCATATGCTCTGTGGTAATGGCAGAAGGCATTAACAGCATCTTATAGGATTAAGCCCTAAAACTCCACTCTCCAGTATCAATGGGACTGGAAAGCTGGCATCTTTTCTGTTATTGTTGTTGTTGTTATTATTATTATTATTATTATTATTATTATTATTATTATTATTATTAAGCAAATGTTTTTGCTTCTTTTTTCTGCCTACTGGTACTTGTTTTTATGATGTGTTTGCTAACCAGGTAGTGGAAATACAGAGCTTTGGGCCTGAAACTTTCTGATTCTTACCAAGTGAGTCAGCACTGCCAATTTAACACAGGTATCAAATTGGCATCTAAATAATATCTCAAAACTCATCCTACCCATCCTGGCAGTATTTTTTTTCCTGGACCTCCACCTTGGGATGGAGCTTGACAGCAGATGGGTGCATGGCACTGTACGCTTCCCTTCCCACAGTGCCAGCTCGGCTGCTCTGGGCAGGACTGGGAGGTGCAGCCTGGGAGGCAGGAGTGGACATGCTGCTTTATTTTCTGCTCACAATTGGCAGCTTCCTCCACCCACCCAAAACAGACCCTGCAATGTTTTTAAAATGCAGTCAGCAGCTGGAAACTAAGGCAACTTCTGTCTTCTATTGAAAGTCTCCCAGCAAAGCTGCAAGCCTTCCCTGGACCACCCTGGGTCATGTAAATTCAGCAGATTATCCATCCCTAACTCTCCTCATCTATCACCCGCCTCTGTTATCGATCTGCTCCTCTGAGTAAGTGGGGCCCGGGCTGTCCATTGCTGAGTCCTGCAAATCTGGCCAGACGCTCGTGTGACTGCCTGGGAGAGCGAGGAGGACAGGTTCAATAATGCTGGGTTACTGCCACCGCACAGCCTGAGCCCAGCTGATCTATGGGCTCGGCAAAGGCACGATTCAAAAGCAGGACAAGACTTGGCCATAATGCCACAGGACTCAATTTAATCCCATGACACTCAGCTTCAAAGGCAATACTGCCAGCCGCCAGCTGCCAGCCAAGGCTGGAAAGTCACTTCCACCGCCCAGTGAAAGAGATTAAATGCCTCCTTTCCATCCACAAGATACCAACAGCACCTCAGCTAACTGTCTGCTCCTCCATTTTAAAGACAAAGGCTGGGAAATACCTATCTCCATGTGCCCTATTTGAGCTCTTTGTCAGAATCTCATAAAATCCCAAGACTTGGGACTGTAAAACTTCCCCATTTCAAACCCAGCTGACTTACAGCTGAGCTTAATTCCCCTCTCAGTTTCACCCAGCGGTCCAGCTGCAAAGTTCAGCGGAACACAAGGTTAAAGCTCTAAATATTACACACACCACCTGCACCAAAAACCTCAATTTTCATGAAGAATAAGTCCCTGTGCTTTAATTTATAAATAAAATGAAAGATGAACCAAGTGTAGTCACACTAGTGATGTGTTCATTCCCCTGTAAACATCTCACTAAAACTGCATGGCAAGGGCTGCCGGAGTAAACTCACCCCCGTGGGGTGCTAAATCTGGGAGCTAGAGATAACCATTGAAATGGGAATACCTCCAACAATTTCACTGCTGATTTTTCAGCAAATATATATCTCTATGATGCTCATTCATAATCTCAAACTACTTTCCACATGTCCCAAAGAGGTGACAAAAATGTTACGTGTCTATCCAGCTGCTAAATCCTCCCACTTTCTCCCACTTCTACAATGCAGCTGAGTATTGTTAATATGAAAATCTTTGCCTTATTGATTACTAAAAATATGAGGGTGACAAAAATGCATTGAATTTAACATAAAAATAAACAACTCATGGCTGCTGTATTGACTGTATTATTCGTATTATGATTTAATTCATTTGCCTTTCATGCAGTTGCTGCAGATTTCCACCATCTGTGTCAGACCACTTCCAAAGTCCAGACCCTGGAGCCCTCACTTGCTGAAAGCAATTGGGTCTCCACTCCAGGGCTACTGAGCAAAGGCATTATAGGTGGAGAACATCATCCTGCATGTTGCAAAAGCTCGAAGCAAAGTGTGTTGGTGCCTCCTTTTTAATCCTAAGTAATGCTATGGCTCATGACTAAGTCTACCTTACTTTCAAAGTCTGAAAAAAGGAGGAAGCTAACCTGTCCTTTGGAAGAATGTTCCAGAGAAATTGTAGATCCCCCATCCCTGGAAGAGTTCAGGTCCAGGTTGGACATGGTACTAAGTAACCTGGTCTAGTGGAAGGTGTCCCTGCCCTTGGAGGGTTGGAACTAGATGATCTTTAAGGTGCCTTTCAACCCAAACCTTTTTGTGATTCTATGTCTCAAAAGCCTCACAGCCCTCAGGCTTCTAACCAAACCCTAACCTTACAAGGACAGTTCAGCTGGGAACATTCAGCATGCTCAAGATACTCATATCCCAGCCTGGATTTCCCCATGCTCCACACCACAACTATGCAACACACACCTGATGATGCAGATCATCTTTCGTCCTGCTAGTTTAGAGGCTCTGCACATATTAGGGGTCCCAAAACTCAAATGGATGGGGTGAACACAGAAATCTCTACACCATCTCCAGTCCTTCTCAAGGCACTGGAACAGCAGGGCCCTGGGGAAGAAAGGCCTAGCTTTAAATGGAAAGATGGGGTTGGGACCCCACCTCATGTCCCACTAAGCACCACTAAAACCAAAACAAACCAGGCAGCCCCATAAGTCGTAAGAATTAAAGGCACGATTCTGCCTTTCTAACGATGCTTTTACAGAAACCATTCCACTGTAAAACTTTATGATTTGAATCTTTATAGCTGCCAGCAGAGCACATGTTCGCTGCCTTAAATTATAACTTAATCTCAACAGAATTTGTGCTTTCCAGCACTCTGTGGGTAGAGTGAAAGATGAGAGGCAGAACTTCATGCTTCCTGCCCACCTGCCTCCTTGGACCATGACCTCCAGAGGTGCTCTGTGCTGGGGTACAGCCCCCAGACCAGCTCCCATATGGAGATACTCTACAGCACAGGTACTTAAACAGCACCTTTCAGCACAGGGATAGACATGCCCACAGGACATTGTTATGGTGTTGTTTATCACCATGATTGCTGAAGCACTAAAATGAAGGAATGTGGATATCAATAAACACAGTAAAGGGGACAGAGGAGATATGACAGCAGAATCCCAGACATGCTTTGTAGGGCCAATGGATCCTCCTTGGCACGATCACACACACCAACCCCAGTGGAAAGCACTCAGGGCACTGAGGAACCCCCCCACTTATTCAAAGGGTATAAAAGGACCAATCTGCAACAGATGCAGTGACAGAACTGGTTTACAGCAGTCCTCCAAAGGACACCTCCTGCCAGTGGATGAGCATGCATGGTCTGTCCACTAGCACAGCTCTGCTCTCTGAAACAGAGGTACTGCTGGCAAGACCCTGCTTAGGCTACAGTAAAGCAGAGCATCCCCCTGTGGTCTCTGACCTGCTTTCCCTGCACAAACACCTTGCTCAAGAAGAGCATGCTGGTTGATTTTGATGAACTTTTCAAAACCTTGCTGCACATATCCAGAAACAGAAGTTGCATTGGCAGCAATTCACAGCAGTGTGCAAATGTGAGTTGTAAGTATATAATGCAATCCTGGAAGAAGCCCATGCCTTGTGATCATGTTTACACATAGCAAGATGGCAGCAGAGGGAAAAAAATACATTTAAAAATGGCCAGCTATCCATAGCAAAGAGTGTTCCTGTTTGGTGGGGGAATTGGGAACATATTTTTTCAATTCATTCTCATATTCAGCAACAAGGAAAAGACCAGTCAACCAATATAACAGTAAAAGTTTTAACACAGTTAACCTTTAAACACTAAACAATGTCATACAAAACTAAAACAAACTGCATGAAATCCCAGCTAGGTGTCAAAATCACCCTGGGTCAGCCAGACTAAGAAAACAGAGATAACAGAGATAACAGGCTGAAACATTGTGCCATACTGAGCTCTGTAGTTTTTTCTACTGAGACATTGGTACCTATGAATGAGTGGTTCTCTTTGGGCAGCCACACATAGCATCTTAATGTTTGTGAGCTCTTTGGACAAGTGACCCAACTAGATGGTTGAGGTCACTGTACTCCTGCAGCTCCTAGATTTGAAATATATAAGGGCTATCTTTCTAGCTGTGCTCCCTGCTTCCAATCCTTGTACAATTTGTTCACACCTTTCCCCTTTGCATCTCCTTTCCTTTTCTTCTGGCAGGGGGAACTACTTTTTCTCTTCTTCTGGTTGACCATGTGCTGATAGACTTACATGGAACCATTTTCGCTGCCAGCTGCCAATCCTGCATTTTAACCTGCTGTGTCTCTTGTTCATCTCTCCAAGCCACCAGGCTGCCTCAGAACTGAGGTCACACAGAAACTGAAGTGCACTTCTGAGAGAACATGTGATGCTCCATACCTTGTGTCTGCCAAAGAGTGGGAACCTGGTACCTGGACAGTCACAAAATCATGCAGAAGTAGAAGGATAAACGTGAGGTTATCTCTTTCTTCCTGTCCAAAAGCAGAAACAGCTACATTTAACACATTCCTGAAATAATTCTGCTCCTGAAACTTATCAGTGCTCCCCACTGCCTAGGCAGTCTGCTGCACTGATCTGTCCCCTCCATGCTAGAACATAACAGCTGACAGAAGGGATTTGGTTTAAGCCCTGAATTTCAGGCCTTATCTGCAGTTGGCACATCTTCCTACTCCTCAACCTGCAATGCCCACTTATCACACAATCTTAAATGAGGGTGGATTTCTTTTCCATTCTCCCAAGGAGAAACCAGCCTGGCCACCTTTGTTTTAGGCAGGCTACAGCTGAAATGAGCATTAAGAAGAGGTAAGAACACGAACAGCCCTCCATTTTCTGCAAGACTACCAAGAATTTATGAATGAACCTTTTAATTTCTTTTTTCCCTTACTCTAATATTCTCTTTTTTTTTTTTTTTTTTCCTAGGAAAAGGGATGTGGATCTCCTGTAGGTAGGATAAGAGACTGCTCTTTGGGAGCTGAAGTTTGTCAGTTCAAACTGGACATGTAGTACCTGGCAGACCTCACCTTTCACAGAGCCACATGTGACTAAGAGCTTCCCTTTGATGCTTTCTCCTCTGGATCTTTTAGGCTGCAGTCCAATAACTTTCCTTCTTTAAAGGAAGGCTGAGGAGATTTTGTTTCCTGACTTTTGAAGAGCTTTTCCTCTTCTTTCTTTGATCTGTGTAGTGAATTTGATCTCCCAGAAGAGCAGGATGAGTGTGTCTCCTGGCAGCCCTGTTCCGGACAGTCAGGATTTGATTCATCGATTTGTTTGTTTTTATTTGGCTTTTGTGTTTGGCAAGCTGAATATAGGGCACTTATCCTTAGGTCCAAGAGAAGGAAGGTGCTTCCCTGAACCTGGCTGAGTCTGTACTTTCCAGGCTGTGGGCTGAATGCCAGCACATCTCTTGAGATACTTCCACTGTCTGCTCAAGAATGCAAGGAAAGAAGCTCATCTCTCCCTCCTACTCCATCATGAGACTAGACATCTAAACAGAGGATGCTGATAAGATATTAGAGTTCTTCCCTTCAGGGGGCATTTCAATTTCCATTTGTTTTGTGGCAGGCTCTGGGACAGGCTTCTGCTGACCTTTCATGATCCCAGCTGGCCTGGCAGCCAGAGGAGGGATGACAAGGAGACCTTGCCTTCCTGAGGACAGAAAGAAGGCTGTAACACCTCAAACCCATCCTACTGAAGTATGAGAGGAAGCTCTTTGAAGGTCTTTATCTCAGTGACAGCCCTTCTGGCACTCCAGCATCAGTCTGAATGCTTCTTCCAAACAGCCATGCATGGTAAATCCCACAGCAAATCTCTTCCACGCCTGCTGGCAGCTTTCTATCCCAAGAGGAGGAGACAGAGGTGCTGATGTGCCCTGACCAGATCCTGACTGGAAGTTTTGAAGACCTGTCCTAGCTGGACACCAAATATTTTGGGAAAAATAACCATTCAGAACAGATTCTCTGAGGTGAGGTGACCCAGAACAGACCTGGGGTGTCAGAGTCCACCTCTGAGGAGCCCACTGGGAGAGCATCCTCAGCTGTGTGGACAAGACACGGGTCCTGCCCATATCCTCAAGTGCTTGAGGCAGCTTGGGGCAATTCTTGCTCCCAGGCTGTCTGGAGTCCAGCTTGCAGCCTAGTTCACAGCTTGAACCTGTCATTGGGAATCATCTCATGGCTGCACTGGGATTAGGAACAAAATGAATGTTTTTGTGGGTATTATTGAAGTTTTCAAGCCTCCTCTCCTGACTGATTGGTGCCAGAGCTGGGATAAGTACAGGAGCCCCTCGCTCCCAGCCCCAAGATAGACAGAAATTCCGTATATTCAATAAATAACTAGGGTATTTATTCAAATGAATGACTCTGAGCCTGCTCCAAGGAGTTAATTTAGTGCTAACTGACTGGATGAAAATGAAAAGGTCTCATTTTACATTAAGAATGATCACCTGACAGTTTTACTGAATATATATATGACAGGATTTATATGGCTATATAATTTTAGGGTATATTTGGAAGATTATTATCCTGATTTAAATAAACATGATCTCAAGAAAATCAACACAAAGTCAGGAAGTTTTCACACAAGGAGAAAGACAAGAAACTGGCTTGGAAACCTCAAATATTTTCTCTTGTGCCTTCTACTAGATGCTGCTTTGTAAATAGTTCCCTGTTCATCCCACAGTTCATAGGAAGTGGCAAAAATCCACCAGAAGTTCTGCTAACTTAGACATAACTAACGAGTATGACACAAACTTCTCACTCCAAATGTCTTGTCTTTGCACCAGGAAAGGAGCAGCAAGGGAATCCAGCAGATTGTGTGGGCTGGAGGGAGGAGGTGGATGGAGGCAGGAAGGAGAGGCCTGGGTGTCAAATACCCCTTAAAAAAAGTGTGGCTTAAAGGGTCTTCTGCAAGGAAAAAGAAAATAAAAGGGAGGAATCAAAAGCAAATATATTGTTGACTTTGGGAAGGGCATTGCTTTCACATGTCTTATTTTCCAGGAGATGTTCCCATTCTCTGAACAGAAATGGGGCACAAAGGAGACTTACAGGGACTTTTGTCTCTTGTGCTCAGGGGCAGCTGGCAGGCTGCAGGCTTCTGGCTCACACAAGAGCAGCCCTGAAATGAGGCTAAAATATGCCCCATTGCACATAACCTATGGGATGGAGAAAACGCTGCAGCACATGCCTATGGCAGTCCCAGGTCTGCAGTACATCAGCACTGCAGCTGGCCTCAGTGCAGATCCGATGCAGGTATGAGCTGCTTTCCATGTGCTCATCTCCCTTCCAGCTTCCACAGCCTGTGGAGGAACTTGCATGAGGAACCTTAGTGCAAATAAGTGCCAAGGACACAACCAGCTGCCTCTTTCAGCCTCCCCAGGTCCTGAATCCATTCTCATCCTGTGTCTCTAAGTGTAATTGTATACAAGAAAAATCCTCTCCAGGCTTGTTCTGTTTTATAGACTGCCTGATGGGATTATCTTTCCTGTCATTTTGAAGCTTGTATAAGCATACGATTCACACCACTCAAGCTAAATCACACTCAAGACATTCTGTTTGTCTAAATTGTTTTCAGGATCAAGTAATTTATTTACAGATCATGTTATTTATTTAGGAAAAAAATGAATTTTAAACTAGAATTTTTAAAATAAATGTAAGACAGAGGCAAGGAGGACATTGCAGTCAAGTACCAATAGCCTGTGAAGCGGGTAAGTGCCAAATAGCAATGATCTTAAATACTGAAAACTGCACTCTCTGGTCTCAAACCACACAAAGAAAAGGCAACTTATTTGGTCAGGCACAGACTTCCTGGGAGGTAACACTCACTTAGACACTACAGTGATGATAGGCAGCCCAGACATATCCAAGACAGGTAGATCGATTATTCCTGTAGCAGTAACCTTGGGGAAATATTTGTCTGTCATAACCCCAAAGCAGATCAACTAACATTTAGGGACTAAGCTGATACCCAGTCCAGTCAGTGCAAATTTTTACATTTATTTACTTCCATGGCTGCTGGATCAGACCTATTGGGACTGCAAAATATCATACAAGCTCCTCTTTCCACTGGAAGAGCTATAAATGTGCAAAGAGCTGAAGTCAGGAACAACCAGGTGGAATTTGGCTGTGGGTTTATTAAGTAACAGAAACATCTCCTGAAGCTGAAGGGTGTCAACACCCAGACAAGGGTCAGGGGCACACACAGGCTCCTTCATGCACTTGCTCCATGCACAGTGAGTTCATAATTCCTATGGAAATGCATCTGGAAGCAAGTCAGTTATGGGGGCAGATCTCCAGCTGGGAAACTGGTGGCAGTCCCAGGGGTTACTTGGAGCATCACCACCCCACACCTAAGGGCAGGGATGCCTTTCAAAGAGCAACCAGATGAGGCCAAAGTCCACGTGCATTTTCTCCAGTATAGTCTGAAGCCCATACCTGACTTTCTAGGGTTTATTCTTGATTTTAAGTGGTTGTTAAAAAAAAAAAAAAAGAAAAGAAAAGAAAAAAAAAAGGCTCATCAAGAAGGGGACTGTGTGCTTTAAAGTGCTTCAGCAGGCTCTCAGAGTCCACTTATTTCTGAGTGAAGATGGATACCTCAAGAGGTTCTCCTCACCAGTAAATAATTCATAAAAGACAAACAAGCCCAGGTCTGTTTGAATTAGAACAAAATATTTCTTTAGAAAAGTGAAGTGATTAAGCACAGGAGGAGCTGGAGATGACAGCTGGTGTCTGCAGCTCCGGATGAGTCACCTTCACTCGCCAAGGCCTCTCTCTCCGGGAAGTGCTGCTGCTTTTTTTTTAACCCTTTGAGATTCCCAGGAATGATTTGTCACTGGGGTTATTAGCATTTCTCCCTTGATATCGACAGCTTGTCTTTCCTTCTTCTAACCGGTGAGTGATTTCTTCACACGCTCACCAAATATAGCCAAATCACCATGGTAAACTTATCGACAGAATCATATTAACAGCTGCTGAGCATTTACAGGGCTGTAAGTTATACAAAAAAAAGAAGGAAGAAAAACACACATAGAAATAAACCAACTCTGATCAGCAGTGACAAGCATTTATTTAGGAGCCACTAGATGGAAATATTTTTTATGTTTAATTGCTAATTATAGGCTACAACAGAAGGGTAGCTTTGGCCAAAATTATCCTTTAAACTGGAGCATTAAGCCAGAATGCTATCAGGATGTAAGCTTAGGGCATCAGGAGAAGAAGGATTTATTTTTAAAGTGCTGTCCTTGTTTAAGTCAAGCCTGAAATTTGCCAATTGAAGTTACATCTCTCCTGACTTACCAAGCAAGGACCTCTGAAGTGTAAAGTCTAGGTAAGAACTGAAAACACATCTATATAAAGGTAGGCCTTTTCAAAATAATTTGCTGAGGATGCTCTGATCCTCCTCTTGCATATTGGGCATCACAAAAGGACCCAAAGGGACCACCAGGTAGTGGGCAGAGCTAGTAGCATCCTTGCTTCTCCACTGTGCAGTGGAGCATCACCCTACTGCCTGCTCTAAGTCAGACTGGACCCAGAGGAAGAAAACGGATGTTCTTTACTCCCCTTTCTCTGCATGTTCAGGACACTCAGCATCCCCTCCCTACCTGCCCCCACATTTGGAGGTAAATTTTTATTAGGGACACATAGAACAGGTATGTGCATGATTCTTAGTACTTACTTGGAGGCATCCAAGTTCTAGGATTGTTTCTGACCAGGTGTTTTTAACCCTTTGGGATTCCCACAAATTTCTCAGGAGCCAAAGCATTTCATTCCAAACAGCTGGTGACTGGTGGGGACTACTGATGAGAAACCAGCACCCCTAAAGCTGTCTCTGCATCACCCTGCACAGGACACAGGACCTGCTCGACCCCCAGAAGAGCCACCCACCTGCCTGGTGCTTGTAAACATAAAACTGACTTTCTATACAAGGTGAAACACATAAGGAGAGCTGCTTGTATTAAGCAAAGTGCAGAGACCTACAGTGAACTCACTTTCAATACATTTAGATATAGAATAAAAAGACTGCTCTAGCCAGGCCCTCAAACAACCCAGCTGGGCCATGAACCTATGACCACAAGGGAGAAAGGAAGAGAAGATGAAGCATTTGTGCTATGTGGGGACGTCCATAGTTGGTACCTCAGGCATTTCACCATGCTTCTTGCAAGAGTTTGTGTCTAATAGCTGCTACTTCAGGATTTCTGAGGCTTGGGGTTAGCTTGTGGGAGCTGTAGGCAAGTGAGTAGCCTTTTCCTGTTGAAGGCAGAAATAGGATAGGGAGGAGCCTGGGCACTACCAACAGTGCAAATATATTTGCTGAGATCCCAAAGCTGACTGTGCTGGCTCACCTGGTTCACTCTTCTGCAGCATCCCCTAATCTTCCTAGAGGTCCAAGGGGGACAGCCTTGCAGGTAGCAGTTTCCCATAACCTCCTTGTGCTAACTCAGAGAAGGGCACATGGAGGCTCAGGTATGGTTTTCAATTTCTTCTCTTCAGCCACCTTCCCCATTCAGCTCCTTACCCTCACACACACCTTTTCCTTCCCCAAACTCCTTTGTTCAACAGAACAAAAAAAAAAAAAAAACCAAAAAAAAAAGAAAAAAAAAAAAGAAAAGCACCCACAGAAAAATGGTGCTATCTCACCCCATCTGTCCTTAATTTCCCTCCCAGATTCACTTCTTTTAAAGCAGTCCAGCCACCACCAGAGAGTAAGGCTGGGGAAAGATCACAAGCCAGGTATTGGAATGGTTGAACCCAGCCTCACTGGGACCTGGACTGCTTAGGAATGGGATGGCAGAATAGGACAGCATCACCACTTTCAATCCCTCCAGCTTGACCTTTGTACCATGAAGCTGCTCTTTTGGGCCCCCCATTCCCAGACAGCAGCTTTCTGGATCCAAGAGAGAATGGCACCATCCTGCTTTAATTCAGTCCTCTTTTTTTTAAGAGTTGTCAGGCACTGTGGGCTCTCTAAGACCTTTGCCCCAGAACTTCAGCAAGTTTCTCTTTCGCTCTGTTAAGTCAGTGGGTGGCCTGGAGCTGCAGAGCTACACCTGCTGCCTCTGGAGAGCCACGTCCCCTCTGTCCTGCTGCAGTGGGCACAGCAGGCTGGGAGCTCCCTGTCAGCTCAGTCATGCCCCTCACTGATGTTCTGCAGTGCCCAGAGACAGACTGTCGTGAAGCCTGGAGCTCCTGCACCCACTAGGGAGCAGGACTGGTGGGATTTCAAGGACTTGCAAGTAGTTAGAGCCAGATCTGCCTGTTCACTGGGGAAGCAACCTGGCATCATCCATCTGTGTCACCTCCAGCATCCCCCAGCCTCCAGGGAAGGAAATACTAGTTCATCTAAATCCAAACCTTCATGCATTTGTATTCAGGCAGATGAACCTACCCCAGGGAGGGTGAGGGGATGTGAAGCATTTAAAAGGAGAGACCCAAAGGGAAAAACAGAGCCACGCCAGGCTGTGACATCAGGATCTCTCATTGCTGGATTCAGGCTGCCAACAAAAGACTCTTCCTCACCAAGGAGCCCTTCCTCCCCCCACCAGAGCAGGGAAAGGGCACCTGGAACCCCAAGAGCCATGACTGATCTATGAGGTGTGATGGTGCTACTGGGAGAAGGAAAGTTAGAAGCAATTTCTATTGCCAGAAGAAATCTCTACCAACTTCCACAAGAAGCAAACTCTAAGAACGAGCGAGGCTCTGGCTCTGGCCTCTGCAGAGCCGGGACCACAAGAGTTACACACAGGACTTCTCCAACCCTCTGTACATCACTCAGGGAAATACAGTACCTGGCAGTGTGAGCTCAGAATACAGGAAGCAGAGGCTTGCTGAAAATACAGACGCTAAAAGCGGTTCAAGCAGGCAGTGCCAAGTCTCATTCTTCATGTAAGAGAGCTCCCTCTAGGTCAAACACTCGGGTATTTCAGAGCCATCGCTCGTTTGGGATCCCGTGCTCGGACCCGACACCTTTCTTTGGGGAAGTGCTCACCAGTCAGAAAGCCCACAGGCACGCCAGAAAATCTGTGGTTTGTTTTCCCCTCGCAACACGGCCTTCCTGCCGCGGGCCCTGGCCAGCCGTGCCCTGCGTGTGACAAACGCGTGTGTGACACGTCCCAAAGCCACCGGTCCTCGGGACTGCGCCCATCAGAGCGGCGCTGACCCCTGGGTGTATTTGAAGCCCATTGAGATGTGGCACTTGGGGACATGGTTTAGTGGTGGATGTGGCACTGCTGAGTAAACTGTCGGACTCGGTGATCTCACAGGGCTTTTCCAACCTTCTGTGACTCCATGATGCTGGTGTGTTCAGCTGCAGGCACACCAGGGAAGGAACCAGCCTGTGATTTCTCCAGCCCCAAACCCAATCTTTACCCTGCTTTGAAACACTGATGAATTATTCCACAAACTGATAAGCAGGGGGAGTTCAGAAGAGGCTTTCAAATTCACAGAGCTAGAAAAATCAGATGGAAAAGACTTAATGCTGGAAAATGCTGGACCGTTCCCTGCAGTGGGATCCCAGGAGCTTTGCACAAACTAGTTTTAAGCCCTGAAGTCTTTAATACAACTTCCTGTTTTATTTTTCTTTTACCTAGACTGGTATTTACTAATAAATATGCAGCTGGCTGTATACAGAACAGCAGGTAGCTCCCATTTACAGCTGTATATAACTGACTGCAGCATTCAACACCCTCACTCTGCTATGCAGTATAATACTCACAATAAAACACACACCGTATTTGCAACTGTGTTCATGCTACTATTCTGGTACGTGACACACATTAAGAAACATATTCAGAACATAGAAAAGAATTTACCATTTACATAAAAAAGATGCACTGGGATTTTCAATAAGTTCCAGCATAATACAGTATCATTTTTATATCTTGTCTGCTCCCTTGGTCTTGCTGATTTAATAAATTTTTTTCTTTATAACCAGAAACCTATAGGTTGTATATAGATTTTCTTAAGCATAATATATGGTGTCAGTGTGTATTTATAAAACTTTACCATAGAAATTTAACAATTGTCAGAATGACTTAATCCAAGGGCCATCCAGGCCAATATCCTGTCTGCAGCAGTTTTTGCCATTAATATGGATTAGGCAGACAATACCGCTTACTACAACCTAGTTTTAAAACCATGTTAGTGATAATACTACTGACTTGTGTATAAATGGTTACAGAGCACAGGGTGCAGAGAAATAGCATCACCCCTATGAGGCAGGGAGGGAAACTGAGGCAGGGGATATGGAGATTTTTTTCACACGTATAAAGAGAGATTATATTTCCATATACATAAAATGTGATGGAGATTATATATAACAAGGAGCTGTCTGAGCACCACCCACTCCAGCCCTTGCATCCCACCATGTGTCCCTGGCTGGCACCAAAAGAAGGGCCACAAGCCTGGGGGATGCTGCCCTGGGAAGAGTTAATGGTGGAGGTCTCAAATCCAAGCGCTGCAGGTGTCTGCTTTTGATTCTTTGCTGCTCTTCTCCCAAACAGCTCAAGGATTTCCACGCTCCCTCTTTCTCCTTTACAAATGAGTGTTTAACATAAGAAGAGAGGCAAGAGGAGCCAGGGCAGCCGGGAGATCTCCTACAGCCCTTTCTAGGCAACCTGAGCAGGCGGGAAAAGGCAGCTGGCTGGAGCCCAGTGAGAGAGCAGGGACCATGGGAAGAGACTTCTCACATCTGGTTAAGTACTGCTAAACCCTCCGACGAGCTGCCTAATTATTACAACACTTCTGCCGAAAAATTAATGTGCTTGGCCGTCTGCACTGGGGCAGAAAGGGTAGGAAAGCAGCTGTCAGGATGCAGGCAGCAATGGGAGCACCAAGGAGAGAGGTTTGCAGCACAAGAGAAAGGCAAGGAAGCTCTGCCTGCAGGGATCCTGCTGGGAAAACAGCCCTCTCCCTGCTTTTTTTTGCTGCACGGCCCCCAGGAGAGGACAGTGCCAATGAAGTTGTTAATCTAGTAACAACAGCCCTTGCAAAGAGCTCAAGAGTGATGCCCTGCCTACCAAAATCAACAGAACGACCTGCCAGCATCCCAAAATATAGATAATCATCCCAAGGACTCAATAGCAGGGCCAGGAACGAGACCCAGGACACTGAGGTCGCTTCTGCCTGGCCTCTGTCCACTTTTCCTTCTTACAGAGCCCTCATTTCAGTAACTTCCAGAAAATCCATGTGTGGCATTTTATTTCTGTAGGTGTCTGTAAGAGCTGTAGGTACCAAGGTAGCATCGTTCATATGCGTGTCCATATTCACCTGTGTCTGCCACAACCAGCTAAAAAAGGATGCAGAGAAGACAGCAGGGTCCTGCCCCTCCAGGCTCAGCTGTCTCTGTGTCAGGTTAGTGGGTAAGCCTCTTTCTGCTACAGCTGTGGTGGGATTAATCTCTCTTCCTAGACAAAAAGGTGGGCTTATTTCCCAAGAGGTGTCCAAGTACACCCAGAGAGCTCAGCGAAAGTGGCAGCCTGCTGGGTGCCTTTTACCCACAGACATTTGATGAAATTAATGACACACAAGTAAGTATAAAGGCTAAGACAAATAGAACTGGCAACAACTTGAACCTTTGGCCTGTCCTTTGAAAGTCTCTGGCAAGTCTCAAATCTTCTTGATCTGCTCACTAAAAGGATGACTGTCCCACAATTATTTTCCAAGCGTTTCTTGGCAAGTTGTAGGAGGAAAAAGGCATTTCACTGAAGCTGTTAGTACAAAAGCTCAACTCCAGCCAGGGGCTGGACTCCACTTCAAATTATAATATTTTAAGTACCTGAAAATAAATATTTTGTCAGCTGCTGAGAATTAAGAAGTAGCTTCGACCTTTCAGAGAGGGGAACCCTGCAGAGAGCGGCAAGGCTCAGAGAGTTAGTTGCAAAACAAGCTCTGCCTGAGCCATTCAACCTGTCTAGTGCACACACAGCCTCCCCTCCCATACTCCCAGCTCCCTGCAAGCTGCCCAGAGCCTCTGAGGCACAGCAGGCTATCCTGCACCCAGCAGCTCCTTCCCAGCCAGGAAATGTGCTGACAAAAGGGACTGGAGCAGCATTTTATTATAAACTGGGTGCCAGAAGTAAACTGAGCATCCTTGAGATGGCAACAGCAGAGTGACCACTCCACTCCCCTATTCCTCACTGGTGCTGTTTTGTCATATTGTGCCACTCACAGACGTAGGAATTTTGTCCACAAGGATTAAAAATACTCACTTTTGTTTTGTAAAATCGGATTATGACCAAGCACCTGGGTAGATGTACCCATCACCTCTCAGACCTCTGAGCCACAGTGAACACTGTTCGTACTCCAGCAACGGCAAAAGGAGCCCACACAAAGCAGGGGATCTCTGTTTTTCCAGCAGAGCTCAAGGAGTTAAATCCCTCTCCCTTCCCCCCCATCTTTCTGCCTTTGGCCTTTAGATCAGCCCTGGTTGCCAATGAGGACTCATCGAAACACCACCAGGCTGGGCCTGTCAGGAAGGAAACCAGCGCGTCCAGAGTTTTGTTGTTCTAAAGACTTTTTTTTAAATTTTATTTTACTGCTCAGGAAGGAAGCCAGAGCTTGCGCTTCACTCCAAGAATGTTGATTACTCATCCTTCCCTGCATTATTTCTTTTATCTCTCACTTTTATCTACCTTACTCCAAATTTTTACCCTAAATTCTTTCTCTACCATTCCTAGCCACTGATTTCAGCTGTTCATCCAAGTTTCATTAAAAAAAAAAAAATTGGCAACTGTTTCCTCAGGAAAAAAAATTCCATTTGTCATGTTTATTAAACAAGCCTCCATCCCTCCCCCTACACAGCCGTTTCAATCCAGGCACCACGGTTATGACCACTGCTCAAGGGTCTGGGCACTACATGACCACAACCACCCTCAGCTGGAGAATATCATAATCCCTGCTTTAGAGACAGACGATGAGAAATTACTCTGCTTGTCCAAGGTCAATAGAGTCCACAGCACAAGCACAACCTATGCTCAGGGCTTTGCCCAGGCAGCCCTTCCCTCTTCCTGCTCTGCATGGCTGCAAGGATTAGGCACGCTCAGCTCTGCCAGTAACTGTGTCCTTCATCTTCAATACCCCCCCACCAGTCAAGCTAGAAACGAGCAACACAAGTAAGAGAATTGGTATGTGACGAGTTGATGACACATTTCCTTAGATGCAGAAAAATGTGGGCCCTGGATCACCCAAACGTCAGTAAGCCACCTGAGTACATAGCAGAGAGACTATCAGCAAGTGGTGTCTAACTGCCTTCTCCTCCCAGGCTCTGTAAAATCCATCACACCACCCGGGGGTTTCCTTTTCTTCTTTGCCCAGGTGCAGCTAACAAGCCAGACACAACTGGCAACATCTGGGAGAACACACACAGATGTTTCTCATTGACATCATAACCTTCCCCGGCTTTTACCAGCACGTGCCCACGCCCCAGGGTGGGCGCCCAGGTGGGAGACACACATTGGGTCCTCACAGTGTTCCCAAAGAGACAACCAAAGGTGAAGCTTTTTTTTTTAGCTTAAGTTTCTTTCTTGCTTGAGATGTGCCACAAACCTGGGGGCTGATCCGGATCACACCATACACAGCTTCCCCAGGCTCCTACACCCACAACATCTCTGTTACACACAAGTAAAGCCAATGCAAGTTCTCTCTGCCCAGCTCTGTCTTGCTCTAATACAATCCTCGCCTGTTTCCACAGTTAACTCATTGTTTTCATTTTAAGAGGGGAAAATAACGAGATGGTGGGAACATTACTTCTGGCTAATGGAGACAGAGATCTGCAGACTTTCACAGCTTACTTTTTCCAGTATATCCTAGTCCTGATCCAAATATCATCATACTTATTTCAGTCCTGGACCAAATATGGGACTGGACACAACACATTGGCCAAATTAAGACAGAAATAACTTGTAGCATTTTTCTACTTCACACTCTCTCTAGCACCTCTTGCTGACACTAAATTTCTGGTCTGCAGATGCCCTGTTTCCCGCACTACTGAATGTCCCAGCGCCTTCAACACAGCTTCCCTGAGCACATTCATCCCAAATCTCGAGTGATGGCAGGCTGCCCATCACCTCCCCACTTCTAAAATCAAAACAGCTTTTTGAGAGCAACACTTTTGTGCACGAACCTAAATACGCAGACAGGAAGGAGCAGCACAAACAGCAGCAACCAGTCCCGAGGAGCAGAGCTGGCAGGAGCAATGCCAGCTGTCCTGCACAGGCTGCATGCTGAGCAAAGTGCAAATCTGAGGGCAAAGAAGCAGGGCTGTAAGAGTTTGACTGCGCATTCTCCCCTTCTCTTGTCCAAGAGGCACCTCCTGATGTATGAATCCACTCAGGCTGGCAACTTTTTGATTGTAACCATTAAGTTCCCCTGCTCCTTTTCAGCACAGGGTTGTTCAGGTCACTGATTGCTCCTTCATCTCCCCAGCAAAAAAAAAAAAAAAAAAAAAAAAGGCATCAGTGGTCCAGCTGACTCCTCAGGGATGCTGAAGACAAGTGCTCAGGAGGTAAAAGCTGTCACCCTGCCTAAGGACTTTGCTAGAGGCTTATCTCCCACCTCTAGTGCTAGAAATATGAAGTGAAGCTGGTTTGCAATCAGAAGAATAAACAAGGGAAGGAAGCAAACTTCTGCAGCTCCCTCGGTGGTGCTGCAGAGTTTGGATCCTTCTGACCTGCACTGATATCCAACTTCCAGGATTTCCACCCATCCACAGCCATCACAAGATGGCCCTTGCGAGATTGCCCACACTGCAAACACTGACAAGGAGACGAGGCTCCCTCTAGCCTGCATAGACCAAAGGTTGGGCTGGGTGCGGGGCAGCTCTGCTGTAGCACGGCCAGGCCACCCTGACAAGGCTTTCACTCCCCCAGCCAGAGGTGCAGCAGCCAGGGTGTCATTCAGCCTCCTCCTCTCTCACCCACAAACACCCTCGCATCACCTCCTGAGCAACATGGGAGCTCACGTGGGGCCTCCGGTAGGGAATTCTGTGGGGCATCCCCCCAGACAGAGCTGACTCCTAAAGAAATCTTCAATACTGAAAGCAGGGTTGGAGAACAAGGCAGAGCTGTGATCTGGTACCAGGTGTTTTCCCATCCCTGCACAACTGCCAAAGCAGCCTCTCTGCAATGAGGGATGACGATCCTATGCCTCCTGATAGCGAGGGATGCTACAGGACAGACAATTTCACATTCTAAATGGCTTTGCAAGCTGTTTCCTAAAGTGCAGGAAAACAATATAAAAATCAGATTAAAAGGTTGAGTCCTTTTTAATTAAAAATACTTTAATTTAAAACAAAGTCCTAAAAATCCCAGTAGAAAGAAATGGGTCCTTCAGGGCAGTGCCTTTCTACTTGTTGCTCTGTTTACAAAACCAATTCCTTTTGCAGAGGCTGTCACAAGGAGCCTTCACCCCAGCTGCTCTTCCCAGTGCTTTCTGATTTAGTTTCCATGCAAGTGCCAGGAAGCATCCACCTGCCTCCCAAAGAACAAGCCCATGCTTGGGGAGCCAGCCCTGCCAGCCAGCCCAGCAGCTGCAGCTGGATGTGTCCCTCCAGCCTCACCCTGTCCAGGTGTGATGTCTAGATGTGGCACTCCACAGGTAGAAAGCCCAGGTAAAGCTGAAGGATTGCACCTGAGAAAAGCTCATGCACAAAAGCTCTTGGATCCTTCTAAATTGAAAACTTAATGTGGTTACTCTGGCAAGATATAGTTACGATTCAGTGCTGCTGGAGGATACCAAGGACATAGTTTCCAGCTTTTCCTTTTAGGGGTATCCAGAGATATTTGGTACCTTCCTTTTTCCACTTCAGAACAGCCCAGGATTCACAAGAAAAAGCACAAAACACATTCTTCCTCTGCAATTCAGTGAGAAAACTGTTTTCAGCCTGAAGTTAGCAAAAAAAGGAAGGTTTTAAAGCAATACTGATTAGAAACTATGTCCCAAGTGAGGAAAAATACGATGGAAGTGTCCCACACCTGAACTCCACAAGCAGTTTTGCTTTCAGCAGGACTCCCTCCCAAGTTATCTGTGTTTAGGACAATAAATCTCTCCTTGCTTTGCTCCTCCCCAACATTGTTTTTCCCCCTCTTCTGTTGCTCAGGCCACTGCTGCAATTCAAGACACCAACAAATGGTCAAAGGAGAGAAGAAAGTGATGGCTAAGAAGAACTCTCAGATTATTATGACCACCCTCGTGTTTTTAAAATAAAGAACAAAGATGAAATGAACAGATACAGTTAGTACCAAACTCAGCATTATCCGACCAACAGCAGGAAAATAATTAAGTTGTAAAAAACATGAATTCATGGTGGTGAACTTGTCCGAAATGTCTGTCACCTGTGAGTTTCTATACTCAGACCAGCAAAGCCAAGCAGGCAAACAGTGATGTTGCATGAAAGGGGAGAAAGACACACATACAGCTTACATGTGTAGATTTATAAAGATGCATATGCCCTTTTTCAAAGGATGTTGCAAATTAATCCAATTCTATAGTAAATTTCCCAAATATAAATCCATTATTTCTGAAGAATTTAAATTGCTCTGCATAGCTGAAAAATGTCCTCCAAAGTCTCCAAATCTGCTATTCCACCCTGAAGAAGAGAAGTGAAACATTCACAGGCTATCAGGCACATTGACATGATAGAGGACCACCAGTGACATGAACCAGAGGATAAAAATCATCACAATTTGCTATCAATGGCTGCTTTTCTTGGAATATGGTATTAAAAGGAAACAACTTCATTCCGACTATGAATTTGCATTAGAAATCCATAATAAAAATAAAGCTTAATATTATACAAATGGGTACAGCTCTCTATAGTGCTCTTGATGCAGATTAAGGTTAGACAGATTTTAGATGACAGTTATTTACCTCAATCTAGCACCATGTATGCACAAAAATAATTTATTTTATAGCTGCAGATATTAGCCAGAAAAAAGAGAAGAGAGGAAATCTTACAGTCTCACGTAAAATATAATTATGTCTGTTTTCCACTCCTTGGAAGGCAAACAAAGAAAAAAAAATGAATCTGCTGCTAGCACTTAATGGGACTTGTCTAAATGATATCAAACAAATAACAACCAGCAGCAATTCACTAACACCTTCACTTCTATTTTTTTCATTGGGGAATTCCAGAAACGTTCAGACCTTGTTGCCTTGAACACTTTCAATCCTACAGAGCAGGATTAGGCCCATGCCTGAGTATGCCTCTTTCTTTCAAGACCTTCAAAATATCAAGGAAAGAAAAATAAATAACACAGGCACTAATGCTTATTCTCCCTCTCCTGAAATGTTCGCCTTCCCCCCTGCTTCTCCCAAATCCTAATGCAATCACCACCAATCAACCAGGAAACTGTTGCTAAGTCTCGAATTTTGCAAGTTAGCAAGTAAAATAATAAAACAATGTTTTAACTGTCAGAGATCCTGGCTCGCAAAGTGCACTTTGGTCATTTCCTTTAATAACTGTAGTTTAGTAGTAATGATTTATAATAGTTCATAATATTCTACTAACTGTACTATATTAATAATACTAATACTTTGCCCTTGCCTAGCGTCTTCTGTCAGGAGGTATCAAAGCGGCACGCTCCGCTGTGAGGGAGGCATCGCTGCTCCCGTGGCCGGGATCGGGAACCACGGCTCCCAGCCGTGCCCGAGGTCAGGATTCCCGATCCCCAGCGCGGCACGGCAAGGCCACCAAGTCTGCCTGCGCTTCTCCTGCCGCAGTCCTCTGACAGCAGTCGAGTCTGATCGATGGGGCCGAAGATTTGATGTGATTCATTCCTTCTCGAAAAGCAAGGTTTGGCCAGTGGTTTGGGGGGCCGTGGTTTTGATGGGAAATACTGAGCAGGGTGGGGGGGTTTCCCTGCAATTGTGCAGTAAGTACCCTCCTGCCAGCATCCAGGCACACAGGGCAAAAGAGGAGCGATAAATATTTGCTGCGTCCATGCCCATGTCTCCAGCAGGAGATGGGTAAATGTAACATTTCTGTGTTGCTCACTCCGAAGACGGTGGCTACACCAGCTCTCGGGGAGTCCAAAAAGAAAGAGAGGGGGCACGAAGCATCGCCGGCATGGCAGAGATGACATGAAGGCTGGCCGGATGGCAGCGGCTGCATGGGGAAACATTTTGGAGGAGAAAACAGCCCCAGCCCTCCCCCTCAAACGATCAATTAAAAGCCATCCTTCTGCCGAGAGCGGGCGAGGACAGCAAATGAGGGCTGCGAGGAGCAGCGCCCGGCCGGGGTCTGCATGACAATTGATGGGAAGGGGAGGCCGGGGGAGGCAGCCCTATCCCTCCTCTCACCATGGTGATTAGGTATTCCGAGTGCGCCAGATAGCCCCAAATAACAGAAAGAGAAATATAAACTGGAGACCGGCAGATCCAAGGGAGGCCAGATGGCCCCGCAGCCGGCAGGGGCTGCTCCCATCCAGCCCTTCCCCACTTTTAACTGTTCAAACATTTCTTTATCCCGACAAGACAATTAAGCCAAACAGCATGGAAAGGAGTCTCTGCAACAGTTTGCAGAGGGAGAGGGAAGGTTGTTGCCAGAAAAGCAGGGAAAGGAGATGATTGCTGCGTGCTCCAAGACCTCCATGCAGCACACTTTACTCCACAAGGATGGTATGTATTTGGTGGAGCAACAGGGATGGATGCGTGGCTGTCATCCCTGCTACTGCCCATCTGCCTGCCCAGCCCTTCCAAAATTCCAGTGTTGCTTCTTCACTCCTACATCACGCAGGACACTGCATGACTACATGACTTTATTTCATTATTTTACAAATGGAGTTAAACTTGCAATTTCCCATGATCGTGGCTGAATATGATTAGCAACAAAGCATCACTTCACATTAAACCTCAAATTTTACTAGCCTTGGAAGTGGTGCATCCCAGAGGGAAGAGTTGTGAGCAATGGATGTGTGGACATGTGCATTCCCCCTCCAATACATTGTTCCACCACAAAAAGAAAAAACCTTCTTGCCCCCAGAACATGTACATAGACACACACAGCTCTCTACATAGGTCATAACACAAATCCCAGCACGGATCTGAGTGGGTGGGTGACTGCACATACAGCCCTCGATCTGATTTCCAAAGCACCACATTATTTTAGGAATTCATGCTGTGGTCATCATAGCCCTGATGTCCATCACCTGAAGTGTAATTTACATTTGATCAATAACAAACCAGTTGTTTCAAAAGGAAAACTAACTCCATGCTAGAGATGTTCTTTAAAACCCCAAAGTCTAACAAAGAGGTCACAAATACACCACATAACTTCTCCTGCAGACAAGAAATCAGTTGCAGCATAAACTATGTCCAAGGTGAAATATGATTATAAAAAAAATTAATAATCAAAATAATGTTATTATAATCATTCCTACTACCCTCAGCAGACCCAAAGGATGAGCAAGGATTGCAGCCTGCCCACAACTCAAATGTTCATCTCCTGGGCACAGCAGAAGCTGGGCAAGGGCCACCAGCAGAAGCAGAGAAACTAAGATTTTGAGAGCCAGACTCGGGTCAGAGGATGGAAACTGAATCAGTGGCCAGGATGCAGAAGATCACCTTCACAGTCAAAGACAACACTTGATGGAGACCAAGCAGCAGACAGTAATGGGAAAGCATCTTCTGTGGTCCCAGGGAGGCTGGTGGCCTGGGCTGCCCCTCTGCTCTGACAAGGTCCAGCTCTTTGCCAGGAGGTCCTGGCTTTTGCATCGACCTCTGCCTGCCACTTTGTGGGAATGCAGTGCCACAGGAACTGGGTACTATGACTGAAGGACACTGAGACAGGTTTTATTAGAAGTGAAAAAACAGGAATCTTTTTTTTTCCCTCTGATTTTAAAATAGGGCTATAGATCTCTTTTGCAGAAAGGAACATGTCATTTATTTCCACTCCTTCTAGGAATCTCAATTATTGTACGCTTATTAAAGCAAACCCATAAAATATGTCTTCCAGTGCCTTTAACACATGCTTTACAAGAAGCTCCTAAACTCTAACAAATGACATTATTTTTCTCAGTAAGCATGTAAGGGAATGAGCCCATCCAGTACAAGGTATGTCTGCTTATGCCTGGAAAGGCTCCACTTTTCCACATGTTCCCTGTATACTCCATCACTCTGGATGTTCTGAATACTCACATTTTACAGCAAGAGACAACTTATCTAAATGCAGACATTTCTGCCCAATTTGCTGATTAACAAAGAGTGCAGTCCCACCCAAAAGCACCCCAAAGATGTTGTCCCTTTGTGGGATGCAGGGTATGGGTCCAAGCACTATCCTGCTTTAAAAGTAAGGAAAGGTTTATGCAAAGGGCTGAGCAACCTTTACTGCACTGACATATCTCTTATGGGGCCAGGTGCCAATCTGGAATACTCTGGAACATATCACAAATAATTTTACTGAATTCTGCAAATTTCTTCCACTAGTGAAAGCAGGCTGAGACTTTCCTCCCATGCTGCAGAGGATTAAATAAGCACCTTCCAAACACTCCTTGACGTGCAAGTGTCTCACTTTGATTCTTGTTTTCTTGCAAAATCTTCCAAGGAAAAACCTATTTTTCAGGGAAGTTAAAACTTGGTGATTATATTTTATTAAAAAAAAAAAAAAAGCAGGGAGGCAGTTTCTCTAGAAAATCACCATTTAAGCTATGAGGTGAAACAAATATTTTAATGATCTATTCAAGAAAGGATCCTGTACAGTGAAATAGAAGACTACACAGGGCAATCATAGTAATTCAGCTTCCACATAACACAAACACTTTCAGCAATCTGAAAAATACACTGAAACGATGAAGCTCTGCAAACCTTAGACATGGGAAGGTGTTGCTGATCTAAGAAAATTTTACAATTTTTCCTTGTGGTCATAGAAAAGCCTAATTACATTTTTACCTTGAAGCTACAGCCACCTACCTGCTCCATAAGTAGCACAAGTAGGCATCTCTTACAGAGGGTTATATATAACAATTACACAAGGAATCCACAAAACTCCTCAGAGACAACAAACCCCTAAAGTACACTTTTCTACAAAAACTTCAAAAATGTATCTGCAAATGCTAATGCAAAAGAGGATCACCTTTCTATCTGCAAACTGCAGTCTCTCAAATTCTTCACTTCAGAAGTTTCCCTTTTCTGATGGCCAGCATCAAAGAGCATTTGGATCCTCTAAAAGCTCCATAACTTGCTCTCAGCCTTCAGCAAACACACTCATACGTGTGTATGCACACACCAAATAAACTCGCTGTCTTAATGGAGCGAAGTTTCCATCGTGCAGTAGCTATATGTGATGGGAATATGATACAGAGCCAACAGATGTATTTAGTGCACATCATCCTAGTAGCTATAGAAAAAATTTAATGTTGATGAAGTATCAGTATTCTACATTTGCTCTGCTGTACTGTGCAGAAAAGCATCTTAAAGAAACAATACAACAAAACACCTTCCACTTCTGCCCAAGTTTTCCAAGCTGCCTGCAAAGTTTTTCTTCTGCTTTCTTTCCCTGGCAAGTCCCCTGGCACGGCACTGGCAGAGGCACTAGCACTCCCTGTGTCTCTGCAAAGCCCCGCTGCTCCCAGAGTGGACCCGCGTTCGGCACGCGCTCTTGGCAAAGGCAGGGCACGGCGATGGATGTGGATGCGTCTGTCTGTCCACAGCTGTTCTCCATGTGGTCTAATTCATTTAACAGATTTACTTCTTTAAATGGGGTATCTGACAGGATTTTGCCAGCAAGATCCATAGCAGCTGATGCGCTCTAAATTCATTTAGCCAGCGGACCCTCTCCTCGGCCGCTATCTCTCGCAGTACTCTTGTGAGCAAGCTTCATTTTCCCAGCCAGGTTACATTGATAACGAAAAGATCATCAACAAAAATGTCTCTAAGCCTTGCCGTCTCACCTGTCTCCCCCATGGATAATTACATTACCAGCTCCCACGCATCCACATGTGCTCCCACCTATAGCCACTTTTCCTACAGACCCAAAAGGAGAGAGGAGATTCTGAACAATGAAAGGAGCTTACAGCACAAAAAGTAGCATGGTCGGGGGTGGATCAGAAGGAGAAGGGGGAGAGACACGAGAGATCACACTGGTACTGCAAGAAATACACGGCTCCTGCCATCAGTGGGAATTGTCCTACCCTCGCAAATAAAAGACACACTTGCAGCATATTTCAAAACCAAAGAGCGATGGATTTAAAAGGCAGGTTGATTTTATGATGACTTTTATTGAAAAGGTACGCTGGGTTTAGGCAGATGTCTTTTAGCATCGGTAAGTTAGCACAGTGCCTAATTCAAGGAGACAGCCTGAGGAAGCAGCGCCGACAGGGGAGAGAGAGCCACAATGTCTCTATTACTCTCCTTGGTATCATAAAGGGGAGAAGAAAAATCGCATCTGAAAGGGAGAGGAAGCAAGAGTGCAGCAGGTTTTTGTTTAAAAGAAAAAAGTAATAATAAAAACAACAACAATAATAAAATAGATTTCTATTAATAAAATTCAACAGAACAAAGGAGCCCATGTGAAAAGCAAACCACTTGCTCCTTGATTACATATCTGGGTTTACAGGAAAACTCTAATCATAAGTTAGCGCTCTTCCTTGGGGTACCACACTCTGTCGCCCCCAGACCACTCCCCATTGTGGGTCACCTCCCAGCTCTGCAAACCTGGAAGTCTGCACTTCATGAAGACAGCTCTGCCCCTCTGTGTAGGCAACTCCACAAGGGACAAGGTGATGGGGGAACAGGGAGTTACAGTCATGAACAAGGGGAATGGGTTCCTTCAGTCCAATAACTGGCTTGCTTTCCCAGCTCTTTTGAGCATATCACCTTTCAGTGGGCACCAAAACGGGGGAAACACTCAGAGAAAGCACACGATGAAACAACTTATTGAGCTGTAAAAACAATTTGTATTTGCCTTAAAGAAGGAGATCAGTGGTGAACAATATTCTAAAATTAACCAGAGGAAAAGGTACTTTTGTCCTAAGCTGAGGCATGAATCGTGACAGTCAGTAATGCATTTGCTCTAAAAATGGTGCTCATGAAGAAAAGGTCAGAAAGAAACACCTGAAGAAGCAGGGGGCACGTGCTTGCTGCAAGATTTGGGAAAGTTCCTGGCTACACATTCCAGCTGCATCCCTGTTTACACATATACATGTATCAGCACCTACAGCTTCACACTGGTGCATGGACAGCTTTCTGCAAGGTCAACATCACCTCTCCAGCTATGTGCTGGAAGGCGAGTTTCCTTCAAGAGCACCTCACCTTAAAATCTGTCAATATCCTTTTGGAACAACAAGGCAATATTGTATGGCTGAGCTCAGCAGGCAGGAAAGGCTGCTTTGCCTTTGCCTCCTGCAAATCTCACAGCACTGCGGGGCAGTCACCCGTTGGGTATCTCAACAAGTCACAATTAAAGAACCACCAAGTCAACAGAGGTACTTACATCTGTCACTTCTGTCTTCAGGACTGGATGAGGTCTCACGGTCAGAGATGAGGCCAGAAACAGCAAATATCTTCTTCCCTGTATCATCAACTTTGAGGGAGCCGGGGGAGCTGGAGGGGAGCTGGGTGCCAAACTCATACTCCTTCCCATCAGTGTCCGAGAAGCGCAGATGGGGCGAGTCAGTGTCGTGGCAGTTTTTCAGGCGCTTGGCCGGTGTAAAGGCTGACTGGTAGCTCTCCCGGTCTTCAGTGGATGCAAAGGGGCGGAAAGCCCCGACACCGCTGTGGTTCAACATACTGATCGGGGTGCAGTCCAGGTTGGGGGGTGCAAACTGGGGGTGAAGGTGAAGCAAGGATGGAGGAAAGTCACGGTTTGCAAATGCTCCCGGCACCCCGCCTTGGCGGTGATACATGGAGGCAAAAGTATATGAGCCATTGGTAAAGGGGATGTGCACGTCCTTATCTGCTGACACAGGGACCCCAAAAGGCCTCGGCTGCTGGCAGGGAATAGAAGCATCGCGGCTGGCTTCGGCAGTGGAGGCGAGAACCATCAGTGCTGGGGAGGCCAGTGGGTTGGGGAGATAGGGTGAGTTCTCCATCTTGAATGCTGCCCGGTGTAAGTCCATCGGAGTCTCTTTCCTCAGCAGGATCACAAGCAGAACGATCTTCCCCGGAAGGAAAGCAAAGCGATGCCTAGGGATGGAGCGGGGAAAATTACTGGAGCATCATCACCCTTTGAACACTGCAAGGAAACAGAAAGGGAAAGAAAACACAACCAATTAGGTTTCTGCGCTCATTTCTCCGGGATGCTCCAGCAGCAGAGTGGCCACATGTGTTACAAGCCACCGACCGGAGATGCGCCACTGTTCTCATTCAAGAAAATCAATAGACAACTTCACACACTAGTGGAGTCAGCCCTGGCCCTCTAGGTTAAAGGGTATCATCCAGTGCAGATGAATAAAAGGCAAACCAAACATAATAACATGCAGATTTAATAATGCACTAATAAAAAATATTCAATCTAAAATTAACATAGTAACTCCAAATTGTAAGTGGAATTTTATATGGGAAGTGGCATGTATACATAACACAATAAACTTAAGAAAACCCCCATATACACAACCCTGCTATTTGCTTGGGGGCTGGGGGTGTAGAACCAACATAAAAGTATCCATTGTACACAGTTACCCAAATCAGACAGCACACAGGGTTAGAACTGTACATGATGTTTGAGACATATGTAACTGACAGGTATTTTCTCTGGCTCTCACAGTACATATGGGTAGATGTGTGCTTGCACACACAGTACTCGATGCCATCATATGTATGTATGCACACCATTGGAATGTAGGAATGTGGCTCTCCCGGTGCACTTGTGTAACACACAAACACCCACGCGTGCACACACGGTCCCTGTGAGCCAAAGGAGAAGAGACTTCCCCAGTAAAATGCCTGGCGTCTCTGACAATATTTTAAATCATAATGGGTGCTTCTGCCATCTGATCTCTGCAAGTGTCTGCCTTTCGGGTCGGGGACAAGAGAGGATGGATCAGTAATTTTAGTTCCTAATGCACTCACTCTTAAGTAGATTTGTAAACTGCCCTGGATGTGCCATTAACATTTAGAGGAAAATGTTAACAAAATTTCTGCCTCGCATCTTGCTGAGCCTCCCAGGTTGGCTGCAACCACCCACCCAGCCACAACCCCCTCCCAGGGTGAAAGAAGGGAAAATCCTTCTTTCTCTATCTCCCCCAGTTTGCAGTGCCTTTTTGTGTTGTTATTTTCTCCCCCAATCAATCTCATGCCTTTTCTTTTAAGCTTCCGCCGCCTGCCATTCAGGCCCCACAACCCAGCTTAAAATACAAGGACTGTAACTTTGAAACAATATACTAGCCGCTGGAGCTCAAAGGGCTAGAAAAATCATATAATAATAAAAAGCTGTTACAAATTGTGCCTCTTAAATCCAGAGGGTCAAACATCTCAAATAAAACTTAGTGAAAGAGTGTCTCCCTAATGGAGTGCCTTTTGTACTCCATGAATGAGGGAGCCTAGGTTAACAAAGTGTATGAAATCCAGTCTGGGGCTTTAATGCAGTTCAGTGATAGCATTTCCTCTCTCCCATCCTGTACCCAGCCGCTCCACTGACTGTTATGAATTGTGAAGATGAGTGGACATCATCTCTCTGCTTCCTCATTTGGCACTCATCCTTAGAGACATCATTGCTAAATTACCAGATTATGTATCTCGCATTAACAGATTTGCTCTCTTCCAAATTTTAAATAACTTTCTCGTTGAGTTCTTGCCACAGACAGTGAGGGGGAGAGGAAGAGTGAGGGATGCCAAGGGCAGCCTGCTCAGCACTGCAGTCCTGGGTACACTTGCTCTGCTGCTTCACATGAGACTGATCAAAATCTGGAGGTCAGGAAACTGCAGCCACTGGTGAAGTCAGAATTTTTGGGAGCTTATATTACCATGTAAATATAAATATAAACATATATATATATATATACATGCACACACACAATTATATATTCAAAGAGATGCATGCAAATAAGCCACTGTTCTCAGAAATAAGCAATCATTCACATGGAAGCAAAACTGAGCAATCACAGAAAAACACAGATTTCCAGGGAAGAAAAAAAAAAGGCAACCACCTCTGCGTGCTTTTCTATTTTTACTTGTGCTTTCACACCATTACGTTAAATGTATTTCATAAATTAGTAATCTGGCCGCAACACTTGACACTCCTGTAGGATACTGTGAATCACTGTGGCCGTTTATTCGTTTGCAAACTTCATTACACCAGGAATAAATCAACACATTACAATATCTCAGCCAGCCAAATTTAATTTTTTTTCAGCTCCCACTTCCTTTTTCGTTCTCTCCTGCTCCCTTCTCACCCAGCACCTCCCCACCCCCCAGCAACATGGACAGATTAGGCTGCGGCAGACCAGTCATTATGAAAATCTATCGTTAATACACTCCCAATGTCAAAATGTCATAGATTTAAATACAGAACCCAAAAATAAGAAAACTAACTGACCTCCTTAATTAAAAAAATATGGATTGCAGGATAATCAACTGGAGGGAACATTTGGGTGCTGGGAAGGCAGTGGACACAGGTGGAGTGAGGAGCTGCTACTTTTCTGCCTCTATGCTGATTTTTTTTAATTTAGCACCTCGTGCAAATCCAGATTAAAATAACTCCAGCTATTGATCTGAGCAGTGGAATTGACATTAATTTTAGTTCACTTCTCACTTTGCAAAGGGATCAATAGGAAGTAATAACAGCTGACATCCCCGCTGAAAGGAGGAGAAAAGACGGGCTAGAGACAGAAATCGAAAAGCAACCAAATAAATCAGCAGCTACTTTTCCACGGCATCAGACAAACTCCAAACAGATTGCAAAAAGTCTTTGTTGAATTAACTAAACAAGGAGTAGAGCGAGGGAGGGTGGAGATCAATCTAGGAAGCTATACAAACTGTCTACCAAGTATGAAGGTTAGATGGACATACTGAAAACTAACTCTGAGTTTTTCAGTATTTTTTATGGCTACCAATATGCATACTTATTGTTTCTTAGAGATACCGTGTTTGAGGTGTACACAAATCACCTGTGTAATCATGTATGTTCCTAATAACGAGGCTAAACATGCCACGACCAAGGCAAATTGTATCAAGAGCCTTTAGCTTTGAACCATAAAAAAATCTCTCACCAAGAAACAAGTAGTAATCAGTTCTCTCTGGCTTAGTTTTGAATCCTCTGCTTACAAAGGTTGTGACATGGTGCTGCATAAGTTAAAAGGAAAGTCTGATAAAAGTAGGAGAAGCCATGACAGAGCTGCATTTATCAGGCATCACAAACACCCACCAAGTGGAGAAAACAGCAGTGACCACTGGTTATAAGTGTAAAACCCACTTGCTAATCAGCCTGCAAAGAAACGCGCTCATATGCAAGCACATGCACACCCCGAACACAGCCACCAGATCTGCAAATCTTTTACTAAATGTTACTCAGAGTTCCTATTACTAAATCACCTCTCTGCTATCGATTAAAATAAATAAAACACACCACTCTGGTTTCTACAACAGGTTGCATTTTTGTGGTCTCTCAACCATTTCCAAATGCTAGAGATTAAAGTAATGGGGCAAATTAACGTCTTTCTCCCTCCAGGAAAAAAAAAATAAAAGTTTTCTTGGGGAAAAAAAATTAATTAACAAGCTATAGGGGAGGAAAAAAGATTAAAACATTAAGAAATCCAGGAAAATTGATGATGCATGTAAATTAGGAAATACCCAGGAAAAAAAATTCCAGTATCCATTTACATTAAAAAGTTTTTCCCCATAAATGTCAAGTAGGAATTTAGAAATATGCTCTGCGCAGAAAAGCCAAAGATTATAAAACAAAATAATGCCAGCTGTTTGGGGATTTAAGTGCTCAAATGGATTATATATTTGAACCAAACTGGATTTCCTTATAATAAATAAAACAAATGCAAGCTAGAAAGCCAACAAAGGAGAGCTCTCATCACTGGATTAAGATACAAAGGAAAAACAGTTAATTTTTTTTCCAGCGCGTGAAATATGCCAACTGCAGCCGCACACACGGACAGCTGCCGTGGAAACCGGTTTAAGGGGGAAAAGAAAAAAATTAGGAGCGCTGTGAGCGGAGGAGGCGGCGGCGGGGCCGGGCGGAGTGGCTCCGGTCCCGGTCCCGGTCCTGGTCCCGCTCCCGGCCCTGGACTGCGCCCCGCTTCTCTTTGGCTGTAGACTTCTTCTTCAAAAATTATAGGGAAAAAAATTAAAACCCTTTTCATTTTATTTATTTTAAATTTTTTTAGGAAAAAAAAAAAAAAAAACGCGGGGAAAAGCCCCGGGGCCTGGAGGGCGCTCCCGCGGCGGCGGCTGCCAGAGGGAGGAAGCGCCGGGGGTTTGGGAAGAGGAAAACAGAGAAAGGAGAAAAAAAATCCCAACCCACAGCCTACCCATGGGTTTGCTGCCGCTTCGCCCCCGGCCCGAATTCCCGGCCCCGCTCCCGACTTGGCGAAATCCGAATGAAAACCGCGGGCGGCGTCGCTCCGGGGGCAGCCCCGCTCCGCCGGGCAGCGCGGGCGGCGGGCGCGCCCCGGCCCGGCACCGGCCCCGCACGGCCCCGCACGGCTCCGCACGCCCCCCGCGGGTGGCAGCCCGCTTGGCCGCCCCCGCTTTTTCTCTCCCGCCCGAGGAGATTGTTCAATAAACCCAAATAAAATAAAATCCGTCGGGGGTGAGCCCCGGGCTGGAGCCTACCAACATCGCCGAGCCCCGCCGCTCCGCGCTCCCCGCCGGCGCATTAAACAGGTGTTTGCGGGGCCGGGGCTGAGGACCCGGCCCGACCCGGCCCGGTTCTGCTCGGCTCGGCTCGGCTCGCTCCCACCCGGCCCCGCGGGTCCCGCCGGGAAGCGGCGATCGGGACGTAGCCGGGGCCGCTCCTCTCCTGCCGCCTCGGGAATTGTTCACTCCCGGGGAGGGCAGCGGGAGGGGGCACCGCCAGCCCTGTCCGTGCAGCCCGCTAAGTCGCCTTTCCACCCCTCCACTTTTTCTTCCTTTTTAAAACCCGAGTTACAAAGATCATCAAACGCGAAGATGCCCAGAGTTGTTTGGATTTATTGCAACAATCACTTACCATACACATTTCCTGTGTGGAAGGATAAGCATTCAATACAACTCTTTAAGTAGACAGTTCCTAATGATTTCATTGTGGTCAACCAGATGGTTTTTATGTATTTAGATCTGAAGGTGAAGAATTATTTTCCATGCTTCCAACCTATTTACAGACTTCCCTGGTCTAGAGCTGGGGTTGTTGGTTAAAAGAAAGAAAATCCTGCAATTTCTCGATCGCATCGCTGGATGATCCAGAAAGTTTTCTAAAGAACCTAAAGCAAAAACAGGGATAATTCCTTTCACCTCTTCTGGCTTTCCAAGCTACGCCATTCATATGTGGAGTAATTTTAGCTCATTCGTTGAATAACGCTGCCAATTTAAACCGCCTCTCTACCTTTGTTTTATCTGCAATAATAAAACCAGAACAACACCGCATGTGAGATCCAGGCACTTGGTTCCTACCTGGAAGCAGCCAGGGGCAAGGGCGGCAATCTTTTAGAGATGAAGGACCCGAAGAGGGGCGAGGACAAACTTCAGCCGCATCTAAAATTAAGCTAAGTGCGACTTACCAAAGAGTGGTCAAAAAAAAATTATCGGTCTTTGAGCGGGGATCGCGCATTTTTGGGGACGGCTTAAAACTAAAGTTTACCCGGGGACTGCGCGATCGCAAAAATGAAAGCTTCGGAGTAAATAAAATTACTGTCTGGGCAGTGTTGCTTGAACGCACAGAAACCCTGGCGGGCGTTTTGGATTTTGGTTGGTTTTTATATTTTGTTATTTTTTTCCCCCGATACTTTTATTGTAAAATAAGAGACTAAGTTTGTATGTTTTAAAGGGAAAAAAAAAAAAACCACAAACAAAAAAAATCCCAAACCAACAAACCCCTGGGTGGGTGCGAGGATCTGTTTATTTCCTTTGAAAAAAGTTTTTGTTTTGCAGCTGCTGTGAAATGAAATTGTCACTGCCCAGAGCGACCGCGGAGAGAGCAAGAGCCGGGAGCAGCGGAGGGAAGCGAGGAAATAACTGCCTGGCTTGCCCCACCAAAAATACGGAAGAAAAAAGAAAAGGGGGGGAAAAAAAAGAGTTTAAAAAATGCTATATATTTGGGAGCGAGGGATCGGTGCCGCTCTCCGGGTCCGGCCGGGCTCCCCCTCTCCGTGCGCGGTCCCCAGCCGGGCTGCCGCGGCGGTCCCCGGCACCTGATCCCCCTGGTGGCTACCGGTCCCCCTCGGAAAGCCACCGTGGGGGGGAGGATCCGGGCAGCTCGGGGCTCGCCGAGGGTGCGGGGGGGCCCCCTTTTATCTGCCTTTCCCCTCGGCATTACCATGCCGATCCCCACCCACCCGGCCCTCCCCGCGGCCGGCGCGGCTCCCGGCCGCCGCCGAGCTGCCCGGCTTCCCCGGCGCTGGGGAGGGAGAAGGAGGAAGAGGGAAAGGGCGCGGGGGCTGGGATAGAGGTAGGAGGGGGGGGGGGTTGAAACTTGCCCTGCAAAGTTTGCGTGTGGCCGGGCGGGCGCGGTGGCCGGTACTCACGGTGCGGCGGGCGGCGGGCGCTGCGCGGAGCTGGCGGCGTGCGGGGAGCGGGGCAGTCCCGGGCGTGCTGGCCCCGCTGCCCGCCCGCCGCTCGCATGAAGCAGCGCGGGAGGCGGCGGGGGTGCGAGGGAAGGAGCAGTGCTGCCTCTCAGTGCCGGCTCTCATCAGTGAATGAGCCTCCACTCTCCGAGGGGCTCCCGCCGCACACACACACGCACACACGCGCGCACACACACACACACACGCACACATACACTCTCACACACACGGAGCCGGGCTGAGCACTGCATACATTAGGGCACTCGGGCAGTATGGGAAATGCAGTCCAGGACCGGCGCCCACCCGCCGGCTGCCCGCCAGCCGTGGTCCCCGGAGTTGCCCAAACGGGGCGTCGGGAGCTGCTCCTCTCCCAGGGGCGCCGCTTCTCCCAGCCCCGCCGTGCTGGCTTCGCCCACCCGCCTGGCACCGGTTACATTTTCCACCGCGCAGCTCCCTCCCAAATTGCAGCGGGACGCTGCTGGGCCCCCTGAGCGGCAGCTTCCCCGCTTCGGGGCAGCCCGTACCCTTCCGGCCCTGAGGCAGCCGACTCCCCTCGGGATGCCCATGGGGACAAAGCCTTCCCTCGCGTACCCTGCGGCATCTTCTGGCATGGGATGGGCATGATTTCCATGGGTGGGCATCATCCCCAAACTTGCCTTAGACAGCCACGGCAGAGCCAGAGAACAAATTAGGGACTTAACACTCCCAGTGTTTCCCAACTGCAGCACGCACGCACGGCACTCACACTGCTATTTCAATGTTTCCTGGATGCATGTCGCAGCTCCGCACAAACCCTTCTGCACACACGCTCCACCTCAGCCACAGGCAACTTCCCTGCCAATCCTAGGAGTGTCCCAAGCAAAAACTGCCTGTCATAGGAAATGGAAGAGCCAGTTTTAGATGGGGACTCAAAAGAAACACTTGTCTCGTTCTTTCTTGTGAAGTACAGCAAACATTGATCCAAGAGACTTATTTATTTAGCTCAAGAGCAAAATGTTTTGTGTTTTTTTCTTCAACTGCTAAATAATTTCAAGTTGTTCTTAAAAATACTGTGGGCAGCATTTTATGGCTCTTCTCTAACTCTGCACTGGTATTCTCAAAATACGATTGTGCTGTGTGACATACACTGAAAAAATAAGTCCTCTCTGTCAGCATCATGAACCACCTGGGCTGTATTCTGTGTATGACAGCAAGAGGGATCACATGCTTGTGTCATCCAACAACTTTTGTGTAAGCAGTGACTCACCACTGAAGTATATAGGCTGGCTTTGCCTGTTACTCCAGGATCACTGAATGTACCAGCCCCTGTAAAAACATCCACAGGCACAACATGAAGTGTGTCCTCAGGCCTTAAGTGGGTGCAGACCATGATGGTTTGCTCCTTGCTGCACTGAAACTCACCCATCCTTCCTGCAGCATTTCAGAGATAGGTTTTACACACAGTGCTTGCATGACTTTTGAATGATAAAATCTTTAAAAATGTTTAATAATAATAATAATAATAATAATAATAATAATAATAATAATAATAATAATAATAATAATAATAATAATAATAATAATAACAATAAAGAACTTCCTTATTTTCATGCTTAAATTTCAAAATAAAGCAATGTGCATTTCAAGTTTCTGAACTCAGGAAGAAAGCACCTGGGTGAAGGAGTTTCATGTACTTTCTTGACACAACCACAAGAATTCCAGTTCCCTGCTCTCACCTGCACCTGCAGTTCAGCCACTCAGAGGCTGATGATTCCCACCAAAAAGAGCCTGCTTCCCTTCAATGCATCTGTTCCACTGTTGCTTTCCTGCACACCATGTGCAAGAGCAAGGAGAATGGCAAAGCAGGCAGCAAGTGGTGCCTTCTCCCATGGATCAGCCATGGCACAATGGTAAACGTGAGCTCAGATTCCAGAACTCCTTCTCTGCTTTGTGTGAAAGCTGGCATTTGGATAATCCAGGTAAAAATCTCTCACAAATTGGAGCAAACATTATGGTACACGTATTTTGCTCATCAATAACAGCTTGTAGTTACCTTCTAATAGACCAAAGTTACAATTTTGTTGCACTGGTGATTTCAAACACCTCTCTGGATACAGCTACCCCACAGGCTGTGCACAGAGACATGTTTCAACACCTGAGTCCTGCCATTTTGTCCAGGGACCCTGAATTAGTTGGCACCACACACATTTCCAAGGCGCTCATCCTGCAGCATGCTTCTCAGCAAAAGCATCAACAGCTCAGGACTTCAGTAAATATTCCACAGGGTAGTGTAGATGAGCCACATTTTAAATGACATCAGAATTTGACACACTTCAGGAAGCCGCATTAAAAACCATCCCTTATCTCCCAGGGATTTTGGAGAAAACATTCAGTCACAGCCCAGCTTGTGCTGCAGTTTCACCATCAAAATTACAGAATTCCAGGGGAACGAAAGTGCTCTTATAAAGCTGTATTTTCAGTACTTTCAACATAATGAAAAATGATCCCTCAGATTTAAACTTCTTTCTTTTGTTCTTAGCCAAAAAGCAATTTTTTTTACTCTTTCAGTTCCTTAGTATGGAAAAAGGGATCTGAATCCTGCGCCAGTGTCCAATTTATGCTAGCTGAGAACCAAGCTCCGTGTTTTGAGGCTTGGAAAAAAGAGGCAGCTTTATTTAACTTTATGTTACTGCATCGTCTCACACACACACTTAATACAGCTTGGATTCAGGGAACAAATCTGGCATTTAGCTAGCTTCTGTGAGCAATGTCTTCAGAGGAAAATAAGAAGACACACTCAAGTTATTTATATTTGTAATTACCATTAATCTGTATTACTAATGAGGATTTTGATCCTGAAAATGGATCCATAAACATGGACTCCTGCACCACCATGGAGCTGTGATATGCACAGAGGCCCATAGGAAAATTTTCCACTGAAATATATATGCTACACTGATTACTTGGACCTTAAAATAACTTTGAACATCTGATTTAACTTTTACTGTAAGAGTAATCATCTCTAAGAGTAATAGGGTACACCTCCAGTTTGGGGTTTTTTTTTCACTTAATATTAAAACAAAATTTGAGGCTGTTACAGGCTATCACAGTGCTGTCCCTTGCCATTGAAAACACTGTTCTAAATACTGAAGTCTAAATTAATATATACAATCCTGAACCTACAGGGTTGATTGGATGCACTTAACTTTATGCATACAGATTTCAATAGGGTTACTAATAATACATAAAGTCAAGTACACATGTAAATTCTACCATGAACAGTGCCTTGACTGGAAGTCTGCTGTATTCTTACAGTACCAATGTGCATTCTTAAAACAAGAGACCCCCTCACCCATCATTATCTCCTCTAGCTGCTACTGTATAAAATAAGATTGAGAAATGTGAAAAACTGTAGCAGCAGCTGCAGAAAGCAAGGGGCAGACTGTTGTTGCATGTGTACCTGCAGCACATTGGGATCCTGTGACAGGGAGCTGCTTTTGTTGGGAGCTGCCCTGCTGTGTGCCCTATTCAGTCCCCCAAAAAGTGATGCCTCAAGAAAGTCTGAAATTCTCCAGTTACAGAACCACGTCCTGAAGTCACTGGCACCATCACCACCTACAGCTGGACCCAGACCTCTCCTTGCATCCCTTCATCTGCGGTATGGGTGGAAGGTGGAAAGATGTCAAACGCATTACTCAACTGCTTAAAACTCAAAACTTTTTCTCGCGATTAGTCTCGGAGGCGGCAGCCGCTCCCGGCGGGGTGTGGGTGCTGGCTGCCGTGTGTAATGTCCATGCCCTCTGCTGGCTACAGCCAGCGCGTCCCAGCTGCCACCGCCACCCTGCCCTCGCCGCCGCGACACGGCCGCGCTGCGACGGGGAGCTGGCCGGGCTACCGGTGCCAGAAGTCCCCGCTGTCCAAATGATTTTATCCCCTGGTTGTCTCTGAGCTGTGGCCCTGGTTTAAGCATCCCTAAGCTGGTGGCTACACTCCAGGAGGACAGGAGCTTGGAGGCTCTGCACTTTGCCATGTCTCACTCTGATGCTATTAGCAAGGACATCTGAGATGAAGATTGACCTATGAGTTTGGGAGCATTATTCTGGTCTTTGCAGCTGATCTGGGCTTTACTCTAGTGGTTGATTGTCCCAGAGCTCAGGAGAGCTAATATGGGATCTCTTCATCTTCTGAGCCATCTGTGGCTGCCCTCTGCCAGAGCTGTCTCTCTTCATAGGAAGAATCTGGCAGAGAAAGGGCTGCAATCATACTATCTGCCAGAAAATTGAAATGTAGAGCTGGCGCACTCTCAGTGACTAGTCTTCCCAGAATAAGAAAATAGTCCTTTAAATGACTTGTTGACTTATATGACTAGTAGAAAGAAAATTTTCTTCAGCCTACAAAAATGTTCTATGACTGAGAGATGAACTAATTTTCTTGTTCTTCTTAATCATCATCATCATCACCATTGTCATTATCAGCATCACTATCTTCACCATCACCTAGATCTCTTCCAAAGTCTGCTGACTAACACAGAAGAACCTCTTGTTTTTGCTTTTCGTAACACGCTGCAAGATCCCAGTATAATTTTAAACTTTGCTCATACTGAATCTCTACAGCGGAATGGAGACCAGCCTGGAATTTTACAAACAAATATGATGTATTCTTTACACATCATTGTCCTGCAATATCATTTCCTATACAACCTTCCCCTTGGAAAATTCCTTCTCCAAAAAAGAGGTTGTACACTGGATGACAGATGTCAGACTGGTAACTGTATCAACTGTTTGAGGAAGACTGCTCTTATGTGAACATCAACCACATTATCATTTCTACATCTGGAGTCTAACATAGCTAGAGCCCTAAAAGAGGCACTTCTGGGACATGGGCTCCTGAGGAAAGTTCTCTCCAAAACTCTGATAGCCACAGTGTGTGATTTGAGCACATGCATGCAAAAACACCCTTTTCTATCAACTGTTTCTAAAATTTGATTACAGCTCTGGACACTTGTTTTCTGTACAAGCATCCACTCTTTTTTTTCAGGGCTTTTTTTAATCCCTCTCTGAGGAATATCCTGCTAGGAGTTCCACAGGCTAATGGTGTGGAAAAATATTTCCCTGCGAGAAGAGCTACACCTGTCCAACCCCCCTTCTGTGCACCATCCATCACGCTGACAGCATAGGTAACTTGCCCGGGATCATGTCAAAGCGTGAAATAGCTATAAAGGCAACGCATATGTGTTTGTCATTTTTATCATTAGTGGGATCAAGCAAAACTAAGGCAGAGCTATTGAACTGTGCCACGGAAGCCAGGGGAAGCTGGAGCCATGTCCAAGAGCAGTTCAGAGTCGTGGCTCCTGCTTTGGCCCACGGAAAGTGCAGAGGGTGAGCAACACTTTGATCATCTTATTTATTTGTGTTTAATGTGACTGCACTTCAGGGAAAATGTTGGGTTTGTTTTTGGGGCCCAAACAAGCTGCATAGCCTGGGGCAGGGGAGCACTACCTCCACAGCCTGGACCTGAGGCTCCAGGCTCCTCCTCAGCCCTTCCCAGTTCAGCAGGGAAGCCCAGCTCAGCAGAGGATGGGAAAAAATACCCTCCTCCCCTTTTAGCCAGGCAAGCAAACCTGAGCAGGACAGATCTAGTGAGCTTTTAAGGCAGCTCTCTGGTGTGATTAGTTAGAGCTTAACATGAGATAAAATCAATTGGAAACTTGTGTGAGTTAGGGCTGCTCTCATCAGTCAGAGTTTGCAGCAGCCAAGTGCAGCATGATTGTTATTAATATCTACTACAGATGTATAAGCTGAAATGGGGCTTTACAGTAAAAAGGAAGACAAGTTGCTCTTTCCCAAGAACATACAGATTGTGCATGTAATTCAGGGCTGTGCTGAGCACCCTTCACATCTGTAGTGGTGGGAACTGCCTGTTCTTAGGAGAAAATACACTGGTATTTTATATGCATGTGCATTTTCTCATGATACTGCATAACACACAATGATGTTGTTTAAGAGTTTAAAGTCTTGAATATTACAATGTTTGTAGTCCATCCCAGCAGCTGCATTAGATGTGAGGCAGCCCACACATCATGGGTGACTTCAAACCTATGCTTTGTGCCTGCCTTCTTTCAAAGGAAAAATGCTTTCTGCCAATGCAGTAAGTAATTCTGTAAAAGGCTGGACCTCAGCATCAGCTGTAGTGCTCACTACTGTGACTGCTGTGATAATTCCCATGCTGTCACATGAATGGGATTGCACCATAAACTCACACACCTTAGCCGTGCTGATGGCCAAGCCTACATAATGGCCCAATGCATTGGTGCTAATGATCCAGTGTTTATGGTGGCCCACAGCACCGTTGTCATGCCAACGAGATGGTATTCCTCTCTAGAAAAAATAATAATAACCAAATAAATAAATACTTTCTTTCTCTAGACTGATCTCTCTGTTTAATAGGAGTTGGAGATTAAAGCTGAAGGGAGAAAAATCCCAGCTGAAATACAAACCAGTCTCAGTTTAGATGAGAGCAGAGCAAAACAGCTTTCTCCCTCTCCATCCCCTCTGTGCAGTGCAGAACATTCTGTGCAAAGCTTTCTCTCCAGCAAATCAAACCCCTCCTGTGGCAGGACAGGAGCAGGAATTTCTGCCTAACCAGTCCCTCTCTGGGATTTGGGTCAGGCTCAGCACTTCCATGCTGAGCTCCACTATCCTTGCCTCATAGCAGTGTGGCCCCAGCAGGGACATGGCACGAGGAAAGCCCATCCCTATGGCTGCCACAGTGCCCATGAGCACCCAACCTGCCTAACCTGCCTCCCACTCTGCCCCAGCACATGTGGTGCTCAGCTCTGAAGCAGAGTCAGAGTACTTGCAGTAGGAAGGGTGATGCTACAGACCCAGCCGAGCGTGGCTCCTCAGGATCATCCCTTCCCTCCCTGAGAGGCTGATGTGCTTCAGAGCTTCAACTCTTCCTTACCTCAGTCACCAAACTTGGCTCCAGTGCCTATTTTCACAATCTCTTCTTAAAATTTTGGATTTATTTTTTATTTCATACAGAAATAAACTCCTGCTGATGAATTCCAGGACTGCTGCCTGGCTCTCACTATTCCACTCCCAGGAAAGTATCCATCTTCCTCTGAGAAATGTTTTCTTTCTACCAGTCTTTCTCACAAGCCACTTCTCACATGCATTTCCCATTCTGTTTTCTTGCTCCTCTCTTGTCCTTTAATCCAGCTCACATTACTCTAGCAGTAAATTATTTAAAGCAGGCAAATACGTGCAACAAGCCAGCTTTCTGTCAGACACGAGCCTGTTCAGAAACTGATACACTCAAAATTCCTTTATCTTGGCCCAGCTGTATCTTGAGCTAGCCTTTTCTGCTATCCAGTTCAAACTCCTCATATCCCATTACACAATCCCTGTGCCCTACATATCATGGCCCTTCAGATTTCTGCCTTGATTGTTGGAGGAACATCTTTTTGCTTCTGCAGTTTTCCTGTAGACTCAAACCCTCCATGGGATCAATAAGGTAGAACTTATTAAGTCAGAAAATGATTCACATAACAAGAATAACTTGAATTTTAAGAGCAAATAACAACAACTGAACTTGGAAGAGGCATAAGCCCTTACAGTACAGGTGGGACCAGCAGCTGGCATGAAGAGGAAACTGGCACAGGGAATATCTTGTCCTGCCAGTGTAGTTTTCCCTTGCAAAGTTTCTTGCATGGCTGCTGTGCCCTGTGGCACCAGGGGTAAGACATGGATTAGGTGAGCTCTAGGTCTGGTCCATCTCCACAGTCCTGCATTTTTGACTCTAATCAAAATTCAAAAATGTGATGGCAACACCCCAAATTGGGCATCTCACAGCTAAGAGCCTTCACCTGCACTCACCATGTCAGCCACTTTCCTTTGTTAGCAGTGAGATTGTGAGATGGTTAAGGCAAATGCACAAATTCCTCCATGTCTGCAATGCATCATGTATATCCAGTCAGGCTGCATGTAGTAATTTCTCCCTGTTGTATGTGAAATAATGCGAAAGGTCACTTCTTCCAGTCCTGTGTTCTAGGCTGGTTTTCAGGGGACTCCTTTGCATCCACCCTTCTAGCAGTTCATCAAGCCACCCATGCACAGCACTGTTCTCCCTCCACAGGCTGTGACAGTGAGAGACAGTGGGAAGGTTTGACCAAGAGGTGTTAAATAGATCTGACAATTTGTGTGCTCTTGTAGGAAATCTTGAACTTCAGTAGTGTCTGGGTCTTTCTTCAGTTATGTTCTTGAAGCTGTCATGTTTGAATTGTCCTGAAGATGTTCAGTGTCTCTCTCTTATACCTTCAGAGCGTGTGGGTAGTTGACCCTGTTGAGTAATGTCATCCCATTAGACAGAAACACATGTTCATTGAGATAAGGATGAGCTGTCTCCCATAAGGTTTGGAATCAGATCTCAGTTGGTCTTTCTGTTACACATCCAACTGGCATGATTCCTCCCTCCACTGAAATCCTGCAGGGATATATTTCAGTGGGCTAATTATAAATTCATTCTGTCTTGCAATAGCTGGATACAGCATGCCTGGTGGCATGAACCTCCCCTCTTTCATTTGTGTTTTCCACCTCTCTTGCTGCAGGCAAAAGTAATTTCCCCAGCCTGGAAATGTGATTTAATTTGACCTTGTTCACACAGGTTCTGCATCTTTTACATTCCCACCCCCATGATAAAACAGGATCAGAGGAAATTGCAATGATTCACAGTGATGCTCTGCCTCAGCCTCCAATTCTTGTTCCTTCCGCTCGCTGCCATCTCTGCTCTGCCTACCCATTACAGCTACAGGGTACTTCTGACGTAGGTGGAGGATGTAAGAAGGATGTAAAGATGTGAAACCACACGCTTGTGTCATATCTCCCCTGTCAGGAGAGGTAAATTGCATGTCCTTATTTATGAGACACTTCAGAAGTGAAAGGAAAGGAAATTGAGAGCCAGGGAGAAGGGGGAATATTAGAAACAAGGGGAGTGCTCTAGCACTCTGTTTGTCAATATTTCTCTAGCAGATGCTTGCTTGCAGTCCCTGACTGCCTGGATCCACTCCTTCAGCCATCCTCTGCCTGTCTCAAGGCTGCTGTCCTAAACTGCACAGTTTTACTGTCCAGTGACTGCTGTCCCCACTCTCCTCACTTACTCTTCCTTGAGATGGTAAGAATAAATTGTCCAACTTAAATACCTCAACCCTGGACTCCTAGTGGTCCTGTTTAGAGGAACTTGTATGGAAATCCTTGTGCTGCTCCTGGTTCAGAAGGTTTTGTTTGTGGGATTCTCTCTCCCTTGTCTGGAATCTGATGCTCAGCAGTGAAATGTAATGGTAAGCTTCTCTAGAGGACATTCTGTCTAGCTGTGCCTGAGGAGTGTAAATAATACACTTGCTACTTTGTAGAGTCCCAAAGCATACAAGATGGTTGGAGAGGCACATTCTGGCTGTCCAGTGACTGCCTCCACCAGTAAACTTGGGGACAGCAGCCTTTTTACACCAGCTCACAGAAGCTGTAAACCATGACAAGAAATTGGCTATCCAAAGCAATAAGCTGCTGAGCACTAGACAAGCATGCTTACAGGATTTTTCCAGCAATAGGGATGGCATCAATTGTCAGCAAAGCAGACAATCTGGCTGCATGTGTCACTCAGACTCGTTAATGCTCTGTTTCTCACCTGCTGGCTTTCCCTTTTGTGCTGAACTGTTACCAAAGCCCTGGGAAACCTGCTGGGTCCAGTGCAAAATTGTATAGATCCTCTCCCTCCAAACACAGATTCTAGTCTCATTTTAGTTGTGTTGGACTGCTACTCTTACAGTAAGTTTCTGAAGGGGATGAGAAATGTCTGAGACCCCTTAAGAGATCAGGGGTATACTTAATATTACAATAGTTTTATCTAGAGAAGCTCATTCTTCCTCTTTCTGTTTATACTTCACTTCAGCAATTCACATCAAATGGAATATGGTCTAAGCAGGTAGTTTCTAACCCTAGGTTGTAGTGAGGAATCTTGAGTCAGACAGGAAGGACCACAAGTGGTCTCTAAACTGCTGGTAGCTGCAAGTGTTGAATACTGAGCTTTTGCACTAAGAAGGGAGTGGGAAGGGGCAGGGAGGAGAAGGAGACTATATCCTCTCATCAGCCCTCTGTGAAGCTGGGAAACAGCACTTGCATGTTTTGCACCCAATTGGTACAGACTGATAAGAGTAGGAGGATTTTGACCTGGAGTGAGTTTCTCCAGGGTGTAGACTTTAAGGCCCAAAGGCTCAATTCTGAGCATGTGGTGGGTTGTCTGCATGTTGATGGGCTTACCAGTGAAAAAGTCCAGAGGATGGAGCAATTTTATGGCTCTCCACTGTCCCTGTCGACCAAAGCAAGATGCCTTGTTCCCAGGAGGCACCAAAATGATGGCTTGCACCTCTCACATGAAGAAAAAGGTTCACACAGAGTAGCCTGGTCTAAAAACCCACAGCTTGACTTAAAGAAGTGGCAGTAGGTGCTCATTCCCAGTGAACTGGATGTTTGCAGGGCACAGTGCAAGATTCAGTGAGATCCAAGCGCTGCCACTGCCGAGTAATGTTGTTTTGAGCAAGAGACTCATATAAACCATCCATAGTTTCTATTCATTTTCTGCCACCCCCCTCCAGGCAGCTTGTGTGAGGCTGAGCAAGTTGCTTGCTCTTTTTGGCTGCAACTAAACTTATCTTCATTATTACACATTTTGGCTCACTTTTATCCTCTTCTGTCTTGAGGAGTTTGCCTCCAACCCTGATCTTCAAGCAGGGATGAGCATGCTGATGCTCCTTTCATCCTCTCAGTCTCGTGTCTATTTAAACTGTAATGTTTTAGGAGCAGGGACATTAAGCCTCATCTGGATTAGCATTGCTCTAATGTAAATAATATTAGTTACATTATAGATGTTTCTGTAATTAGAGTTCCTGTTTCTATAGGCATTTAAACACCCCGACTCCTCATTTGACCGTTATGTTATTTGATTTGGGTTCTCCTGATGTGGAGATCAGTACAGAAACCCTTTTATCTCCTCTGATGAGAGGGTTTAGACTATGATTGGATTTGATTTTTTTAGAACCGTGTGTAGGGAGGAGCCCACAAATACCAGGTATGATGTGTATAAGGTGAGATACAGCCATGGAATTTAAATGGAGGTTAAATAACATGGCAAGAAGCAGGGCTTTAATGAGTAGAGTTTTTTCAAGGAGCATGAGGTAAGGACAAACCTTTTCAAAAGGGGGGGGGGGGGGGCGGAGAAAGAGCTGGCCTAGCTGTCAAACCCTTGGGAAAATTGGCCTCCCTGTCTCCATTTGCCTTCATTTTAAGTGGGACACAACAGTATTTGCTGGTTCTCTGAGGGAAGCCCACTCATGAAAAGGTTTACCAGAGATGATTTTATCAGAGATGCTTGCCTCGGCAGGTGGCTGTATGCTTTAAATTTAAACAGAGAGGCATAAATAGTAGAAAAGAAAAGAGGGTAATAAGAAAAATATTAAACTGCCCAGTGCAAATCCTTGGGGAACTTCTATTGCAATAACTGACCTCCCATATAGCACCATTTATTTCATACGCTGGCAGCTTTATAGGTGCTTGTACAGCTACAGACGAACACCAATTTGCCAGTGCAGTTTGTTTTGATAACTGTTGTTTTCAATAAATCTATATTAAAATCAAAGGGAAAATTAAATAGACTGAAGTCGGTGGCACTAGAGATAAGGTAGCACATTACTACGCTGGCCTCTTCAGCTCAGGAAGAGCTTTCCCTGACATCCAGCGTGGGTCACAAGTGTGATAGATTTCAGTGGTCTCAGCTGTGCTTTCTGACGGCAGCCAACGTGAGTGAGAAATTTGGTGGGGGAACGGAATCTGGATATTTCCAAGGTTGGTTACTTTCAGGGCTATAACAAAGGAGGAGGCTGGGGGAGGATGCTCCACTCACTTTCACAGGCTCTTTCTCTTGGGTTTCAAAGGACAGTGGCGAGCACACAGGTCAAGGTCCCCAGCCTTTGAACTCTCTGCTGTGCCTCCCAGGACCCCTTAGGTGTTCCCCCTCCTGTGTGACAATCCACACAGCTGCTACCTGTGCAGTGGAAGCAGCAGCAGAAGCAGGATCTGTCAATGGTCCCCTGGCAAGTGGGATGTCTGTGTCTCAGATTTTTCTGGACATGGCATGTCCTTCTCCTCTCCACCCCATCAGACAAGGTGCCTCCTGCAGCATTAGGGGATGTCTTGATGGAAGAGAGGGAGGAGAGAAGAGAGAATAGAAACTCCAGGGAGAGTGCCGAGAAGGAAGGAAAGAAGAAAGAAAGGAAGGAAGGAGTGAGCTAGGGGAAATGATGGGAGGAAGACAGAGGCTGGAAAAGGAAAGAGGGTCTGCAAACACTGGAGACAAAAGACAAAGAGGCAGAAAATAGAATAAACAGAGGGGGAGACAGTGGGAAAATCAAAGCAGTGTAGGCAGAAGGCATGTGAGAGCAAGGGTCTGACTCCCAGACCAGGCAGCAAGCCTCTATTCCCCACCCTGGTGAATTCAGCTATCCATTGGAGGTGTGTGTTTCTGGAGATAAGGGTGAGATATAAGTGTGGTGAAAGGAGCTGCTTTGGTCAGGAGTTTAGGAACTACTTCAAAGACACAGCTCTGGACACTTGGAGCAGCAGGGGCTAAAGCTATCCAAGTAATTATTTAGTTTCAATGGGGCAGTTTAGAGGAATGTTGAATCCAGAAAGTTTTCCATAGTACAAAGTATCACAACTGAGTCCAAATAAATAATGAACCTAAGAGATTTCATGGTAGAGTATGTAATTTTTTTCCCTAGTTCCCAGTTACTCCAATCAGTGTTTTCTGGTAGAAAATTGGTCTTTTTCTACCAGAAAACACAGATTGGAGTAACTGGGAACATTTACTAGAGTATATCAGCATTATCCAAGTTTTTGCTGAGAAATTATTAAAAATATTAATATGTGCATGTTTCCCTTTTTTCCACCCCTCATCCCCTTCTGACAGTATTGTTTTATTCCTGTTCTACATTTATACCAAATTTGGTCCAAGCACTTGACCTAAAACATGGGATCTCCTGTGCTGGGGGGAAACCAGGTGCTCTCTGGGTAAAATATTTTTCCTTTGTGAAGTTTTGCTTCCCTGCCCACAGCAAAAAAACAAACCATGAGTGATAACAGGCTTGTGCCAGGCCCTTTGCCTGCCAGCCATCAGACCAAGAGCTAGTTCAGGTTTTTCAGGAAGAATCATGTTCCCTGGGGTTGTTCAGACTGTGCCAGGAACTTCTTCCCCTGCTCTAGTCTCTTATGTCCATCTTTTAAAGGCACATTTGAAAAACAATTGTTAAAACCCACTGTTACCCCAGCTTAGGGCAGGGATCTTTGTTGTTCCTGATATTGAGTTTCACAAAGACATTTAGCTGGTTTAATAGGAATCTTAAAAAAGGGTGGGGATTATGCCTGTCAATGTAATGTACAGTACGAGGAAAGGAAACATTGTGGTGTAATGGATGGTTTGGGCTTCTAGAATGATGTAAAAGTAAAACAAAAGAAATGTCAAAGTTGTAAACTGAAAATAAATACACTTTTTAATTTGGGAATAGGTCATTAAATAACAACAAAAAAAATCTGAGCACTAAACTGTTTGTCCCAACTTAGGTCAAAAACCCTATTTTTTGAAACCTCAGAATTTCCCAAGGGACACAAATTCCTCTGTTATTATTTTTGGCCAGCTGTCTTCCATATGACTGCCCATGAAAAATATTTTATCTCAAGTTAAAATCCCACACATAAAAATGTCTCTCTACCTTCCAGCAGGTGTGCTTGTCCTATGGGAAGATTTGCTTTATCAGCAATGTGTTCTTCCAGGAGAAATGCTTAATTTTAGATGTTTTTTCCATTTACACTTAGAGTTCAAGATACTTGAGGAGTGGCTCAGTATTGGGTGGCCTGAGCAGGCGTCAGAACCCTTCCTTTATACACTGCAAACCTATTAGCAAAAATACTGGCAAAGACATTTTGGTGAAGTGTTTTGTTTTTTTTTTTAACATCACATTAAAAATGTTTAAAATGTTTTAAAATTTCCCATTTCACTGCTCTTGATGCCCTCACTTTGAAACAGAGCTTTCCCATGACAACATAGCTGTAAAACGCATTCAACTTTTTTTTTTCCTTTTTTCTTTCTTTTTCTTTTTTTACTGGTTAGCAGTGGAGTTTTGCTATAGCTATTAAAATATAAAGAATAAACTGCACCCAATTGCACAATATTTTTTACCAGGGTTAAGCCTGAATTTCTTTGTGGATGGCATTGGAATACCAAGATTAAATATACAGGGTGAGCACAAGGCTTTTACGACATACAATAATGTAGAAAAGCTTGTATTTCTTTAGCAAATTGACATCACTGTTTGCCCTTCTTTCTTTGTACTCTTTGGGTCTGATTTTTAGGAGCAAGAATTGGAAAAGGCATGGTAGATGATTCAGTGCAGCTCCCTTGAACTGAAGTCACGCTGGCACCAATGGGACATTTTACAGTGCTGTAAGTGGCTGGTTTCATGGTTCCCACTGCTCCTCTCAGAAGGTGATCCCACAGTTTAATGCATCATAGCCTTAGGAAATGTCTCCTGATGCTCAGCCTGTGTTTTCCTTCGGTCAAATATCTTGGGGAAATTCTTTGCTGACGGGTCATTTTATTTTGTGCTTTGGTGCTGATGCCTTCCTGACATGTGTAGTTTTTCTGCTCATCCCACGTACCAAGTGGGAGTAAGGGGAAAAAACTGGATTCACTGGGACCCACAAAAAGGGCAAGAGCACTGATCTGCAGCCTGAGAAACACAGTTGTTTCTGTTTGCTTTGCATTTCACTGCATCCTCTTGCACTTGTGGTTAAAGTGGGATTTTTTGGAGACAGGACCAGCCTGTCTGACTAGCTTTGTGTGCTCAGTCAATATAAGGTCCAGCAGGGACCATTCTGACCATTCCAATACAGTACAAACTAGAGAAATAAAATGCTCACATGCATCAAACCCCAGAAGTTTGCTCAAATCCAAGAAGATCTCCTATGGAGACATCCCATCTTGATGTGTAATGTCCAAGACTCCCCTGTCCTCTGTTAACACAGCCCAGTCAATAGCCACTTTCTGATGTCCTGCAATGTTTTCTAATGCAGTTTATTTCCTAGCCTGCCAAAGGCTGTCCCTCTCACCTCTGTTTTAACTGGAAAAGGATTTCCACCCCATGGCCCTGATTCTGGCTGAATTAATGGTTTTCGAACTGAATCAGCACATTTGAAGTTAAAACAGATCCCCACTGAGTCTGTACATTTTTATTACTGCGCAAGGAGTGCTTAGGAAAATAAAAGGAACGAGAAAGCCCTGAGAGTGGACCACCCTGTTGAGGGGGAAATGTAGAAATCAAGCATGTTTATATGAGTGATATTTATAGGGTCAAGTGACATATATTGTACGAGGCCTTGGAGCCCAGCTCAGGAATACCACATACCAGTCTGGGTACTCATGCTCAAGAAAATTTAATTGAAACTGAAGCAGGTGCAGAGGAGGTCTACTAAGATGGAGTGGGAAATGGAAAGATAAGATACTAAGGAGGCATGAGAAAAAATGGCTTGTTTAGGCCACCAAAGCAAGGATGGCAAAAATGGCTGGGATCTGACAGCTGCCTATGAATACACCAGGAAAGGGGAAGAAACCAACAAGCTAAATCAAAGGATCATTTTTCCAGAATAAATTAGAGTAAACTAGCTATAATTACATTTTGTCTGGGAATTAGAGATTTTTCCATCTATCAGGTAGAGAAATGCTGAAGAAGCCTTCTACTTGGGTTAGCATGGGCAAGTAAAAAGACATATTTGAAGACGGAGGCTGACAAATTGGATGTTGGATAGGAAATTGTATTACAAGATGGAGGAGAATGGTTCAGTATCCCTGGGACTTCTTTCCTGACCAGTACTCCTAACTGTGGATTGTTTTTATCATCTGAAATACTCTTTTGCCTTTTCTTTGCTGAGGACATCAGCACCTTTAAAATATCCTGTCATTGTCATCCAAGAGCCCTGTGCTGCATCTGCAAAGCTCTTAGCCCCACAGAACTGCTGTTGCTCCCAAATTCATCAAGGGGGTCACTGTCAGACAATGAGACACACTTGCTCCCACGGGGTTTGAATGAGCTGCTTTCTTTCAAAACACCCTTTAATTGACAGCTAGAAATAGCTTTCCATGATGACAGGCTGTCATTAATATCATTCACCAGAATGATACCCCAGTGATAGTCTCTGTGTTTAGAGGAAAAGGGAGAGAGAAATCCTCTGCAAACAAATGTTTCAACAGAATACATGAACTGAGCTGTGGTTTCAAGAATGACAACATGAATATAAAAATGTACATTGTGAATATTAGTATTCCCTTAAATATGTACTCACGTTGGTTAATGAGTCCCACCGGTGGCGTTAGTAACTGAAGGATTTGGGTTGGCACGTTATTAACTTGTTAAGTAGAAAACAGTGATACAAAACTACTTGTCATGTGTATTATAAGACATTTAAAAGTTTCACTCAGCATAAGCAGCTGAACAGTATTAACAGAGTTGCCTTTAAAATGATCTGATGTCTCTTTGTGCCATAATAATGTAAAATCCTATTGCTTTAAAAGGAGCTGTGCTCCATGGACCTTAGGAGGCAGTGGGAGAAGAGCTGGGGAATGTCTCTCCTTCTCTGTGCTGACCCAGCATCAGGCAGAGACATGATAGTTGATCTTGGGTTAGGATAAGCTCAGCCCTGTCTTCACAGATGATCCCTTGCAGCTGTCACATGGGGCCAGTGAGGTTTATTCTGTATTTTCTGCCTTGCCCTGCCCCACTGGTTTGCTACTTTCTAATCAAGCTCTTTCCATCCATCAGCCCAGTGGTAGCTTAACATCTGTGCTGAATGAAATGATGCTTTGCTAAGAAACTATTGGGGCTTTAAAACAAATGAAACTTCAGGTAACTGTAGACCAGGTTGCTGCATCTGCTGGCAGCAGCAGAGGGATCCAGCCATAGGAGAGAAAGTCACAGCTGGAATCTGAGCTGATTTCCACCCAAGGTTTGAAGAGAGTCTTTCATGTAAATTCAGACAGAGGAGACACTGCCACAGCATGGACCCTATTTCCTGTGGGCTTCTTCTAGCCATCTCAAAATCTGTAAAGTAGGGCAAGCAATTAAGACACCAGAGTGACTCCTGAAACTCGCTCGCTTGCGCTTGGGTAGAGCCGGTCCTGAGGCAATGGGGTCACGGGACTGACATGGGCTGTGCTACCTGGAATAAATAAGGTGGCCCTAATGAGCAACTATCAGCCCTTTTGACCACTGTTCCCCACCTGCATGACCCAGTTTGTCAGCATTCCTTGCCTAGGGCCCCATGGCAATTGACTGTCTTTCCTGGCAGAGTCCCCTAGGGACGGGAGCTGTTCCCAATGAGGATGCTACAGGGGCCATGTGCATTGAAGGGCACGCCACAGGATATCTATTGATCACCCTCATTTATTTTTCCAGAAGCCTGGAGTGAGCCAGATTAATCTGTAGGTGACATTTTCAGTGGCCTACAGTGTTCATTTGAGGTGTAAGACAGGCTCAGACATGAACAATACAGAAACAGTGACAATATTTCATAAAACACTGCTCTCTTTGAACTGATTTGGGTGCTGATAGTTGTGCCAGAAAAAAAAAAGACCTCTGAAAGTGCAGTTGCTGAAGGGAATCTCATTGCTGTCCTGCAGTTTTTGGTGGACAACTTGTATGGATCTCACAAGGGTCATGAAGGCTGGCAGAAGCCAAGGTATGGCGCTGGGTGCTGCAGATAACTCAACTGGGAAAAGGGATTTTTCCCCAAAGAACTGGGCAGGAGGAAATCCACCTGCTGTACTGCCTGGGAAACCTGGGACACAGAACGAGGCTTGGCTGATGAAAAAAGGATACGCACACATCTCTGAGCCATTCATTGTTTGTCTAGACCAAGGAATTACTTTTTCCTGCAAGATGTACAGGTCAGCAGAGGAAAGGCCTCTTCTCTTTCATCCTTTTAGAAACACAGGCAGGCTGTGAGCCCTAAATTTCAAGCTTTGGGACTGCAGTGTAATTTCAGCCGATTTCCATCCCTGCTAAGGGAGGACCAGGGACAGATTGCTTAAGGAACACCACAGTGCAAAGGCCTTCAATTCAGTATCCTGGGCTCCTTGCAAATCATACGTCAGTCACCAACGACTTGACAAATCACAGCAACATAGCTAAGCTTAGAAGTAAAATTTCACATTATCCTTGCTTATGTGGGTGGGAAGCTGAGAGATGCCAAATCTAAGAGGGCTTAAAGGAACCCTTACTATTATTAAATGGTTTGCTGTTGGTATTTTTATAGTTCTGACATGATACTTTCATAGTTCAGGCCTCTCAAGTTCAAGGCCTCATACAAACAGAGGAAAGGATAAATCCTGCCTGAAGAGCCAGCAACTCAAAGGCAGGAGAACCAGGCAGATTCAGTCAGGCAGCCAGCCCTCTTTGCATGGAGCATCAGTCAGTGATCTCTGCACTCTGGTACTTATCTTTGTCCAGTATTTTAAGACATGGAGCCAGAGAAAGGTTTAAGGAATGATTTGAAGAGGAGAGCAAGATGACATGTAGGATTGCTCCTGCCTGCAGGCAAAGGGTGGGTAAGGTGGCCTCTAGAATCCTTCACAGTCCTATTTGCATGGCTCAGTGCTCTGAGTTTGTTCATCACACATATGAGGAGTATCAGGGGTGTGCAAAGGAGCTGCTGGCTTGAAGTATGGAGGTGTGAGTTAAGGTGAGAAGCAGGGAAGGAAGCAATGAATAGCAGGGAATGGCCCCAGCTAGAACACTTGTCATCGCAGCTGAGATTCCAAGAGTTATGGATGCATCAGTAGGCTAAAGATTAGGTATCATTGCAGGTAAGCTCAGAGAATCACAGAATTGTTGGGGTTGGAAGGGATCCCTGGAGATCATCTAGTCCAATTCCCTTGCCAAGGCAGGGTCACCAGGGGAGGTGACAGAGGAACGCTTCCAGGTGTGTCTTGCATGTCTCTGTTATGAACAATGGAGGGGGCTGGACGGGTGTGCTGGTTAGGGAAAAGGGAACCACATCCATAGTCAATGTTTGACCTGTCACCATAGCTTACAGAGGACTGGACTGGGCTGTGGGAAGCAGGAACAAAGAAGCAGCTCTTCCTGGTGTTACCAGGAGGGAAGGAGAGGGATAGCTGCTGCTGGACTTCAGGAACAGGCTCTGCACATCTCCTCACCCTTTGGCTACCAGTGAGCCAGGAGGAGAGAGGACTTCAGATACAGACTGGACACCTCTTCACCTCCTGCTACCAGTGTGCCACAAAGACTTCAGGGACAGACTCTGCAGCCTTCTCACCCTTTGGCTACCGGGAAAGCCACAACAGCGGGGGTGAGCTCCGTGTCGAGCTCCCTGCCCAGCTGATCTTTTTAATAAAGAGCTGAACATAAATAAAGGCATAAGCCCTGTTCATTTCATCTCCAGAGAGGGACAATGCATGACCTCCCGGCTGTTCCTGCACAGCTGGCAGGGATGGGGCTCAGAGCCCTTGCAGTGTGACAGCCAGCGAGATCTGATACATCCTGGCTCAGGGTGCCAGCCGTGTGAGTGGGGAGGAGGTGCCACAGCTCAGGGGTGTCAAGAAAAGACCGGGTACGGTTCAGACACAGGTTTCGGCTAAGAGGGACGAGTGAACACAGAAGCGCGGAGGCAGCAGGAGTTGGAGGAGGTGTCCTGGCGACACGGTGGGATGGCCTTTGAGGACACAAGGCGGGTAAATGGTGGCCCCGGGGCAGACGAGAAGTCGGTCTGCGGGGAGAGGAGATATTCCGGCGGGCACGGGGGTGGGCCTCAGCGCCCGGGGACCCGGCGCGGCGTCGAGGCGCGGCCACGCGGCGGGGCCGGCCGGAGAGAACTACGACCCCCAGCGTGCCCCGCGGGGCGGCGCGAGGCGCGCGGCTGCGCGAGGGGGCGCGGCGGGTCGGAAGCCCCGCCCCCGGCGGCGGCGGGCGGCGCTGCGGTTGGGCGGCGGCGCTGCCGCTCAGCGCGGGGTCGGGGGTCAGAGTGCGGGCGGTGAGTGGCGGTGCCGGGCACTCGTGGTGCGGAGTGCGGGGCGCGGGGCCCGGCCCGGCCGGCCCGGGGCGGCTCCACCGCGGGGGTGGTGCGGGAGGCGGGCGGCGCCTCGGCCCGGCCCTGCGGGGCCCGGCGGGCGCGGGGGCCCCGCAGGCCTGGCGGAGACGCGGGGCCGCCGTGGCCCGGGGCGGGGGGAAAGGCCCGGCGCGGAGCGGGGCCGCGGCCCGGCGGCGGGGCTCGAACCGGGGGCGTGGGGCCGCGGGCCGGGCCGGGCCGGGCCGGGCCGGGCGAGGCGGGGGTGCCGGTGAGGACCGGGGGCGGCCCCGGCCCGAGAGGAGGGCGCGGGGGGCCGCGCCTCGCCCGCTCGACGCCGGGGCTGCCGGGCCCTCCGCGCCCCGGGGCGGCCCCGAGGGGAGCTCTGGGGGCTGGCTGTGGCAGCAGCCCCCCAGGTCCCGGCTGCAGCCCGATCAGTCGCTTTCAGGGCTTGAGGAATGGAAAACAGCCCGTCTGCCCGGGGAGTGGGCACGGGCTGAGCTGGAGGCAGCAGCAGCAGCAAGGGGTTTTTTAATGTTTTGGGATTTGGAGGTTCATAGGTGGAGGGAATGAGGGAGTAGGAGGGGTTTTTTTGTTTTGTTTTAATATATTTTTTACACTGTGGGCTTGAACTGTTCACCTGTCTCAGATCTGGAGAGTGAAGTAAACTTGAGAAAGCTTAGGAGTACAGTCTGTTTGCTTGTTTCTTCAGTGGCAGTAGGAATTTCTTCTCCTTTTCTCTTCTTGCTGCTATGCTGTTACAGGTGTTTCTTACAAACTGAGATGTATGAAGAGGTGTTGTCATTTACTGCTTATGTTCTGTCTTTTGCAAGTCCTGTGTCTGGTGGATTTACGTAGTCATTGCTGGCCTGTTTGCTAATAAGTGTGACATTTGTTTTGCTACTTCTTTACTTATCTAGTTTCTTTATTGAGCTTTTGGTTCCAGAGATGGTGGATTGGCAGCTGCTATTTAGTCTAAACTCTTGATGATACTCTTTCAGCTGTGATGCAAGGGGACCAGCAACTTTTTTAATATGTTAATGCTTGCACTGTGTCTCAGGAAGGATGAGGTATACAGGGCTCCAGAAAGGTACATCTCCAAAGCACTTGTCCCATCAGATGCTGTTAACAGCTGTTTGAGGATTTTATCTGATTTCTTTCTAATGGTAACTTTGAATAGATTTTGTCCTGTAGTGTCTTTTTGCAACATTGTAGCGTCTCAGATAGCTTGATATTAAAGTTGGCATCTGAACTTTTGTCCAAGAATGAGTTATACTGAAATACAGTAGTATGTTTAAAGTCTAATTGGTTAGTCCCCACTGTGTAGGCTTGGGAAATTTGATTTCAGATGGTGTTTTTTATTTCAGATATTTTTGTTTCCATTTTGAAGCACTGAATTCTGCTCTTTGCAACTGGATTTTCACATTAATTTACAATGTGGGCTAAATGTTTGCTTTCTTTCAAAGAGTGGCCTTATGGCCCTTTTATACATTCTTGTTCGTCTCAAACTTTGGGTTGCGCTACATGAATAGTGTGTGTGGTTTGATTTTTTTTTTTTTTTTTTTTTTTTTTGGTAAAGTTAGTGTGTCTAAACAGATTTGAGTGGTACCAAAGTCCAAAAGAAGAAAGTTATTAAAGCCTTTTTAAAAATGCCTATATTCCGGATGCTAAATAAAGAAGACCTTGGATTGAATAAACACTGATAGGGCCTAAAGTTTCTGTTCTGCACTTAAGAGATGCTTCAGTTTGCTTTCTTTAGAGGGCCTGATTACAGCTGGTTTGGTGCTTATCTTGTTTTGATTCTGTTAACTTCGGTAGGCCTTGATTTTATTTTCTTTTTAACCTCCTTAAATTTTGGAAATAGAGTTCTGGAAGATGCTTAAATGTGTGAAGTATATGCATTTCACCGTGTCTCTGTGTCAGTCCTGTGGCCACCTGCAGTGGAGGGCCCCAAGGCTGTGGAGTGCAGGTATGGTGACATCCAGGTAAATGGTGCAGGACTGCCCACTGTGCCTGGGTTTATAGGAGAGCATGGAAGGCTGTAAGCAACTCTGCTTTTGTCACAAGTCTGTTTTGGATCTGAAGCAGGTATATTTGCTAGAAATGGTGCTGCTGGGACTCCTGGTGTTTCACTCTGGTAGCGATGAGCTAAAACACCAGTATGGTGCCATAGCAAGCAGGGGAATAAGGGAAGAACTGGTCAAGACATAACCTAGAGCAGAGGTGCTAGCTGTGCTAGGGGCCATTTGAACCATTTCCCTGCCCTAAGAGAAGTGATCTCAGCTCACCTGAGGCCAGCTGAAATGTTCTCCCTAGATGTGTTGTAAAGATACTTCTCTTCTAATGAAAAAAAAAATTCTTAAATTTCAGCTGTATTTGTTACAATTTTTTTTTTTTCCTGTGGTTGAATATTAGAGACAGCATCTTCCTTGGCAGCTTTTCTGGGTTGAGGCTGGGTTGTGTGGAAACCATGCCCCACTGTAGCTGCTACCCTGCTTGGAGCCATTGCCAGTGTACGAGGACAGAGCTTTGATGGGGCTTCCTTTTAACACTTTTAGAGCACATTTGTGAAGATCAAAATTACCAGTGTATTGAGCAATGCAAATCTTGTTTCCCCGAATCCAGGCTGAGATTGATTTGGCACTCTCAGGTGTTAATCTTCATTTTTCAGATAACGAAGGTGTGCAGCTGTATAAGTGGTTTGAACAACTGTGGCATTCATGTATATGAAAATAAAGTAATTATGTGTGCCAGATACCATTAAACAAAGGGTGGCCTACTATGTCTCCTTTCCACTAAATTAGGCCAATGTGCAATAGCAGCTTTTACTGACTAGATGTGTAGTAGCTACAAATCTCTAGCTCCTGGCACTGGGAGCTGTGCTGAGCATTGAGAGCACTGAAGTGCCATAAATTTCAAAACTTATCTCAAAGACCAGGGCTGGGAAAGTTTGAATGAAACTAAGACGTGTTATTTTTTGACAGCAAATGGATTGACCATTGAAATGAGCTGTCTGAAGGTAGAGGGGAACCTCCATTCTTCATGCTGCAATTCAAGGCCAGAAACTTTTCTGAAAGATGTTCAAGCCTTTGGGTTTGACTAAGGAATTGGAAACTTTAGGGCCAGCATTACATGAGGGTCCAGGCAGGATGGTCTGATGGGCTTTGTGAATTCAAGTTTAATGTGTCTGTGCTGCTAGAGCCAAGATAACTTCTCCATTCTCTGCAAAGTGCCATGTTATCCCAGGTGTCTCTGTCCTTGTCTGAGTACATGGTTTGGTGAGTGGCTGAGCTGACCAACAGCCCCAGTGGCTCATCTCATTCCTGCTTCTGCCAGTGTGGGCTCATCCTCTTCTTTGAGCTCTGGTATTCATCCAGCCTGTCTCTGAGCTAATTTGTCTCACTAAACCAGCCAGAAACTATCTGTTTTAATTGTGTTTTATTCTGGCTATGTTAGTCCTTCTATAGGTTGCTGTGGTTGAATCGGCTCACAGAAGGGCCAGACATGCTCTGGAACTGGTGTAACGTAATCAGCAGGAGAATAAGACTAAGAGGGAAGGACAGGCCTGCCTCCTTTTGGCCTCCCAGAACTGTTGGCTTGGTTAACCTCATTTTGTGTAGTTTCACACTGATGCATTTTCTTATGGCTCCCAGGCAGAGGCAGGAGACTGGACTAGAGGATTTTTGGTCTGATCCTGTGCAACTGTTCTTTTCCTTAATAGCAAATCTGTTCTTCCTCTTTGGCTTTTGCTGTATATGTCCCTGTTATTGCTTCTTTGTTTTAATTTTTGTTCTTTCCTTTCTCTACGTTTCTTCTAAGTGACCAGTCCTTTGCTGTGTGGAACTTCTTCAGACTCCAGCTTAGACCCGTTTGCTCATCTGCAGTTACTCTTGGAGAAGGTTTAAAAATACACAGCAAAGCCTGTCTTAGGAGACCAGTCAAGGAGCTGACGAAAGTGGGTTGCCTAGCAGAGGTGGCCTAATAAAATTGGAGTGGAATTGTACTGTGCATCTTTGGGATGGCTTCTGGGTGGTCTGTTCAGACAAATTCGTGTCCTGCTGGTGTGGAGTCTCATGTGGGTTTTGCTGTGTTGTCAAGTGAACTGAGATGTGTTTGTTTCCCAGCTTTGTAGGGTGCCATAGCTCCAGCAAGTGCTTCCCTAAGTAATCAGCGCCTTCGGCCTTGCACATTGTGATCTCACAAGCCATCGCGTCTGTGATGTCACAATGGAAGAGATTCTGGTGCTCTGACATGTGTGGTCGTGCCTTTGACAAATCAGCCAAGGAACCCAGCGGCAAGAATGAGCTCAAGAAATGGGAGAGACCTTCCTTAACCCAAGAGCCCTCCATCCTTTAGTCAGCCCTTTCCATGTTCACTTATCTCTTCCATAATGACCATACAGAGGGAAACCACTGCCTGTATAGGGTGAATTTTTTTTTTCAGTTGACCTACCCAGATGCATGTTTCTCCCAGATGAGCAGTTGCCCAACTCTCCTCCTGTACCCCTCATTCTTTTCTGTTGTTCCCCTCACTTGTATTGCTTCTAATTTTAGACTGTAAGTTCTTGAGAACAGGGACCTCCTCATCTGTAGTGGGAAGAGCCTGTGTGTGATTGTGGAGTACTGTAAAAAGAAAATGATGAATGCCAAGTTGTATCTGAGCAGAGTGATGATGGGGCAGCATATAGACGTGCCATGACATTACAAATTTTCCAAAACACAGGCGTGGTTGTCTAGCAGTGCCGGAGACAAAACCAGCCAAACATGAAGGGAGTGCAGCCATGAAGTGTACTGTTCTCATGTTCAAGTGATGATACTGTGAGGTTAACAAATTAAAGAAAGAAGCAAATCTACCTGTCTAAAATTGTGTTACTTTATTAAACAGTTCTAAAAGCTTTGTCTTTTGTTATTTGTTTTACTTTATGTTGGTTGGAATTTTTTTTTGCAAGTTTGAGTGGTGAGAGTGGATAAGCTGGTCTTGTTCATAGTCTCTTGTTTCCTGCCTCACAGACTAGCCAGGTGCTGCCATTTTTGTACTGTAGATCATCTAATGAAATACTTGGGTTTAGGTTAAGGTTGATTAAAAAACACCCTGAGTTATCTCTATTGTTCTTCAGTTATATTTTCACACAAGTGAAATATGGGCTCACATTTGACCTCTGAGTATGCATTTGAACAGCTACCAAAATTGAAGTCCTACATTTTTTTGTTATACTGTGTTCCAGGTGTTGCTAAATGTGTGCAATTTTGTTCTACAGAAAGCATCTCTATTGCCCTAACTTTTTTCCCCTCCGTAATTCAATAAAATAGACAAACCTGACTTACATTTTTGATTGGTTTTTGTTGCTCTAGCCTTGAGTTCAGTTGTCTGTTGGAGGCCAGGAGTCACAGCTGCCCCTACACAGGTTTTGCACAAGTAATAAACTGAAGCATTTTACTCCCAGAGCTTGCTTGCTTTTATTTTTTAATTTCAGTTTCTCTTATGCTTTAGGTTAGTGGGGGGTTTCTTGTTTGCGTGCTTTGTAGTATGGTGGAGGGCTGTCTTGTCATAACAAAGTAATTTAATATGTAAGTGAAGGCTCTCATAAAATTTAATTTCTTGGTCACCCCACCAATGTGAAGTTAGGTGTTGTCTTCCTGCCCCTTCCCTACTCAGTTTATCAAGCTGGAAAGTAAAAGGGAATATTTTGGGCTCAGAGGCAAACTAATTTTAATTAGATGTAGTTGTAAAAAGTTCATATTTATCTTATGTGCCAGGAATCAGTGAGCTCAAGTTCTTAGTAGGCTAATTTGTCCTGCCATTGACGAATTTGACTCCTCTGGAGCTTGTGTGGTGCACATCTCTCTGTGGCTTTGGGCTGCCCTGCTGGCTCTTGTCACCAGCATTCTTCACGTGGCAGGAGTTCCCTGTCTTGTTCCTTGCCGCTTTGGTTGTCCCTAAGCAACTTTCCCAGCAGGAAGCCTGGCGTGCAACAGCCGCCAGTGCAAATTCTCCGCTTCACACTCAGTGGGGCCCCTGGCAAAGCTGATGGCTACAGCTGACACTTGCTTTTCTCTTGGCTTTCCTTCCTTACTGGTGATCAAACTGTCGTGCTTTAGTGCCATGTGCTTGGACTGCTAAAGAAGCAAGAGCTGTGGTCAGCCTGAACTTGTCTTAGTACCTGCAGCTGATGTCCAGAGAACATTTTTTTCTTAATTTATTTTTAAAATATAGATGCTGATTTTAGCCAGTACTGTCATAAGGGACACACAGTGTTAGAAAGCACAGAACACAAACTATGTTCCATCTGAAACCCACCACATATGGCCATTTCCCATCTTACTGGGTGTAGCAAATGTAAAGTGCTGTCATATTTTCCTAGGTCTGTGTACAATCTGTCAAAATAATTCCTGAGGTCCAACCTCAGTTCATGGTCCCATTACATTTTATACATATCTGTGTGAGGAATTTGAGCTGTGTGATATGAAATATTAACCTAGTAGGGTTGACTGCCAGATGTGACAGCTTGCACTGTCTGAGATTATAATCTGATCCTGTGTGTATAAGAAATATATATATGGTGTTTTATGTAGGTTTGGAAATGGAATCACTGAACATGTGGATTTATATGGCTAGAGCTGGGTTTTTAATTTTTGAAGCTGCATTGCTTGCATCGTTTTCTCTTGGAAAAAAGTACAGGATAATTACTAGTGCTTTGCATTGTCATAGCCATTATAAATGCTTTACATGACATCTAATAAAGTGTGTTTGCTCACCAGCTATCTTGTGCTCTGAGGCACTCTGACCTTGCCAAAGAAGATGATGCGAGGTCTTCCCAGGGCACCCAGAGCAGTGGCTGTGTAAACATACCGTTAAAACTTCATTTGGCTGAAGGTGCAGAGTTTGCAGTGGGGTTACCCTTGTTTGTATGCTGCCTGTGTAGGGAAATCCACATGCAATACCCCACTCATGCACCTTTGTTCGGAGCACTGCTCCCTCTACTACACAGGAGAGTGAGGAGGAAGGCTGCTTTTGGGATGGGGAGCCTGATCCTGCTGCTAGATGTGGACCACTGCAGAAGCTGTTAGTGTAAACAGACACTAGATGGTGGCTGATGATTTCCTCCACGGATGTTGCATGGTACTTTTGTGACCCTGACCTGCCATGCCAGGGTCTGGCATGGTGCTGCTGTGCCTGCGTGGGGATGTGCCTGAATCCTGCCAAGGTGGCTGGTTTACCTTTGCCATGGATTCAGTGGCTTGGAAACCTCTGCACCACTGTGTGTGGTGCAAGCCAGCCTGAAGATTCATGGGGTCCATGTCAGATACCCAGGTCTTGCCAGTTAAGATACATTAGAGAAGAGATCTTGCTGTGGGTGGGTGCATAATACACATTTTATTGCTGTGTTTGATATAGGGGTTGAAGCCTGTCTGCCTCCCCCTCTCCAACTGTGTGTTTTATTTGATGCAGTAGGCTAAAGACCAGGTTTTCCTGCAACTAACTTACAAGCTGCTTTATTCTGCGAGATATTTGTTGTGATGGGCCTTTAGACTTAGAAGATTTAAAGCATATATACCTTAAAAATCTTTTATCTGGCACATGTTAAAGAAAATATAAGTGACTTCTTTTTGGCTGTAATGTGTTTATGAATGACAGCCAAAGCTAAAGATGAAAAAGCAATAGGTAGAACTGAAGCCCTTTAAGATAAATGCCATGTTGGGCTCTTCATTTTTGGTTTTGCAACTTGGGCTTTGAGTTTTTGAGGTACCTGCTGTCTAGCACACTGCTTTAACAAAGCAAACACCTTCAAAACATGAAAGCCTTGAGGCAGGGGCAATGCATATATGCTGTAGAATTGGCAGTGTGAGGACTGGTTTGGTCTTAAACATTTCAACTTTGATTTTTGCCTTTCACTCAAAAGCTTGGAAAGGGAAGGTTACCAAATGCATGTTTACTCGAAGCACACAACCTACTTAGCTGCAATTATCTCCTAATCTGGTCCTTCCGAGTTTCTCTGGTCTCGCAGGTAAATACAGATTTAACTGTTATTCAAGGCATATTATTTACCTCATTAAGTGTGTGTTTTGGCACGTGCATTATTTACCTGACGGACTAACGGATGGGAAAGAGCAAATGCTGTCTTTTGTGCAAACAGTGACTTTGTTCATGAGCAGCAAGTGCCCGTTCTGCTGTGGCCACTTTATCTCACGGTGGGTGCTTCCATCCCTTCATGGCAGAGCAAAAAGCCAGCACAGGTTGGGGGGAGCCATGCTCATAAAAGGAAGGTGGGTGGCATGTCAAGCGATGGAATTCTTCCACAAGCAGTGGGACTAGCCGTGAGGATAGATTTAAATATCTTACGTAGCATGATGTGTATGTATATATATGCATACACAATTAGAGGGGGTATTCCTACCCTTTTTCAAGAGGACTGAGTTGGTGCAATTTGCTTGTTTAGCTATCAGTCCCTGCACCCAACCATGTAACACCATGAACTGGTCTTGAATTCTCAGCCCTGTAGATCTATTAACAGCCCTGAGGCTGACCCATCCTGCATAGTGACAATCCTGGCAACTTTTTCCTGCAAAGTTTTAGAAGAGAAGTAGCAGGAGGCAAAATCCAGGTAGTCTCAACATGGATAATGTAATTTATTTAATAGTTTGTTAGATGAAAATTTCAGAAGGTGATGGCTAAGAAGATTTTTGTATTTCTTTGGGAGGAAGGCCATAGCCTATAGAGCTCTGCTTGCATTTTACACTTCCTGCAGTCCCTGCATTTGATTAGTTGAACTGATAGCCTCCTCTGAGAGAAATACCTGAAATTAGAAGTGGAGTGTAGCACTAAAATCACACCTCTGAGAAATCTTGTATACAAAGCAAACAAGAACTTTCTTGGGGAGGAGCTTTCCAGCCACCAGCCACCTGGATTTGTAATGGAAGTGCCATGTTTTGGTGCAACTGGCAGATGTTTCAGGGTGAAGCTGCTTGGATAAGTTGTAGTATTGGTATGTGCACTGCTCTGTTTGATTTTTACCATGTATCAGAAACTGCATTGTATATGAACAGATAAAAGGCCTCAGAAATTTCAGCAGGACTTGGATATTTTGTGTTTTAGTTGGTTTGTGTTGGTTTTTTCTTCTGCTATAATGAGGTTCAGCAGTGGGGTGTCATCTGGTGCCTGGAGCCATGACTGTTGTTTATCTCATAGTTCTTAATTTAGAATTGTTTGCAGAGGTTAATTTTCAGTTGCCTGTGATTCTGGACACCTTAAGCTCAATCCAAATGTCACCTGTTGTGCTTAGAGCAGGTTACTGTGTTATTTCATGTTTGTGATGCTGGAACCTCCACTGGGGAGCACAAAGGGAATCCCTGTCAGAGGAGGACAACAAACAGATAGCAGTAGAGATAAGATGTATGTGTGCATGAGTAACATGAGTCTCTCTTCAGTTTCAGATGCCTCTGGATGTTCAATGATAGCACTTCTCCATACTGGAGCAGCAAAGTTTCCCCCAAACTTACTTTCAAGGTCAAGACAAGCTGTGTCCCTCCTCTTCCCAGCTGGTGTTCTCGAAGGGTTCCACTCCATCGTAAGCAGGAAACTGGCGTCCCACGGCTTTGGAGCTTCCATGGCAGCAATGTCATCCTTCCCTCCACAGAGATATCACTACTTCTTAGTGCTGGATTTTGAGGCTACATGTGATAAACCGCAGATTCATCCTCAGGTAAATAGTTAATCCTGTTAATTACTGCCTTGCAAGTTGCTGCTGCTCCTCTGAGAGGTAAAAGGAAAAAACAGTTCTGGCTCATTAACTTTTTCTGGTTTGTCCCACTTCCTTTCTGTTGCTGGTTCTTCAGGGCTCTTGCCAGTCACCTGCTGTCTCAGGAGCAATGCCAGGACTGGTGGGAATGAATAAAGGAGTCTGATTTCCATCAAGGAAGTGACAATTCACGTGTTACTGAAAACAACTTTAAGTCATGTATACTTGTCATTTGTCTGAAATGGAAGGGTCTAAAAGTTTTTGGCTGGAAACTTGCATTAATAGATAGCAGCCATATTTGATTCTGCAAGGAAAAATTCTACTGTTGGTAGTGAACAGCTTTAGGAAAAGAATATTTTGAATGATGGGAATATGTGCAAGATAATGGTATTTCTACGTGGAGAAGAAAAGCAGTTTGTAGATAATTTCAGCAAGATCAGCTGTATTTCCTGGGTTTTAACTCTGGAGTGTAATGAGAAGAATTCAGCTTCAGAGAGATCTTCCAGTGCTCTACCACTTGAGACATACAGAGATCCAGATGAAGTACAGAACTTTTCTGCAAACAGTTCTCCCACAGTACTGTAGAGCAGATTAGTAAAGATATTCTCAGTTGTCATCAGGATGGGCCTTGGTTTTTAACTGGAAAACAGTACTAAAAAGGAAAAAAACCCTGATATTAGGTTAGTAGCAAACAAACAGAATTTCTGGGTCTAAAGTGGACTCAACCTCCTCTGCCAAGTAATTGGTCTGCATGTGTTAGTAAGACCTGCATCGGATCACAACAATTTCCTTTTGCTTTGTTTCAAGTATATGAAAGGCTTAAGCAGTTTTCAGCATGGTGTCTCATTACTGAAATGACTCAATGCAGTGGGTGCATTTCCCAGTGCCACTGTGGTTCCCTTTCACTTGTCCTAACAAAGGATTGCTGCAAGTTGGGATCAAACTTGACTCCTCTTTTCCCCAGTAGTGCCTTGGTAGGTGCTGCCTGTTCTTCGTATTTCTTGAAGAATGGATAGCAAATTCCCTGCTCTTTTGCTGGTTCTTTGTGAGAGGCTGTTGTGGCTCTGCATCCAGTTCTACTAGCAGGCTCTTAACCGCTCCCCAAGTGAGATATCAGTCTATTTCCCGCATGCTCCGCCTCGGGTGCACAGACCTGTCAAAGCTGTAAATTGGATCTACCTTGTCCCTTTGGATATGGGCTTGGTCTGTGCACATTTTGATGCAAAACCATGATGCATGTGGAGCTAGTTTACAGCTGGCAGTAAAAAGGAGCATGAGTGGAATATGATTACTAGTGTTTTAAGGAGCTTTGTCCCCAAGTCCTTGCCAGGGAAAGTAATGGTGTGGGCCAATGCAGATCTGCTATATATTTCATTGGTGAGATAGCACCTTTAAGGTGGAGATGCTCTTCAGTGTTGTTTTTTTCCAGTCTGTTGTGTTCAGTGCCTGTCGGCATCATATAATGTGTTGAAAGGGCTGTCAGTCCCTCACATCCTCACCAACAAATTAATTTCACAAATAAAGAAATTACTTTTTCTAAATGGATCTCAATGTAGCTGGAAAGGCTGAAGGTGCCTGCCAAAATCTGGAAAGTTTATAAAATGAGACTTAATTTGATGCCCTTACCTACCTCTTATGTCTTTGTTGACCAGCATGGCTTTTGTTCTCTTCACTGTTAGGCTGTATATCATGATGGGCAAACTGTGCCATGCATTTCAGTGATGTTTTCTGCAAAATTTTAGTGACAGGATCTTTCACTGCAGGATTGATAGACAGGTTTTGGAGGTTTGGGCTGAGGTCAGAGCTGGGAGCTAGAAATGGTCATGTGCTGATGTTCACTGTGATACTGATGATTTTTTTGCTTTTATTTTAATATCTGCCTAGGTACAATGAAATTCAAGTGCAGTGGGATTTGATGCAAGGGCTGTGTATACAGAGCTAAGCTAAGCTGTGATCCACGTTACTTTAAGTGGATAGGCACAGCTGTAAGTTTAGCCAGTTCAGCCTAAAAATCTTGCAAGAGTTCACTTACCACCATACAGCACATTTCATTCACTGTTTCTCATTCACTGTTCTTCAAAATATTCTGGCTTCTTACAAGAAACTACTGAAAGAGCTATCTTTTTATGTACACTAGATGTGCGACTGCCACATCTGCTCCCCCCTCCCGTTGTATTTACTTGTGCTCCTCTGTAACTGGCAGCTTTGCTGGCTTTATCCCTGGGGAAGTCCTTCATGCTTATTTGTGAGCCCGAAGACCCCTTCATTTCCATTCCCTTTCACATTGCCCGATCTCTCTCTGAGGTCTCGTGGTATGGCCTCTGTAATGGGGATCAAGGAGGGTCAAGGACAGTGGTTCCCCTGGGAAGCCATCTGCACTGTGGCTCCGGTGGCTGAGACTGCTGGCTGAGTGCCTTGTGGCTGCTGCCCTGTGCTTTACCACTCACCCTGTGTCAGGCATCATGGGTCATTCATGTTCCCTGCCCTAGACCCACAAAGGAATGGGAACATCCTTGCAGCCCTGACTTCTGACTGCTTTCAGAGGATATGCCCCTCCATCAGAGTGCTTGTTTATAAACACATAGAAACCGCTTAGCTTTATTGGTTTTCTGGATGTATGCATGAATAATGGGACCATCCCAGAGAGAAAAGAAGGTGTGGGGGGTTTTAACTGCACAGTCTGTGTCATGTAGTGTTTTAGCCAGCCAAAGGTCATTAGAGGCTGCCAGTAAGAGATGTTTATGGCTGGCCTCTCGCATCTCTTTAAAGCTTACCTTGTGCCTTTGGAATGTGATCCGAAGCCCAGTGGGGTCAGCTGGGAGCTGTCATTTTGTGGAGGTCGGTGGACCCTGAATGATGGTGGCGTATTTCATTTTTCAGCTCTCAGTTGTTCCTTTTACTGTCTGGTAAGAGTTTATAAGTACCTGCTTTAATACACTGTCAGCCTATAGAGCTGGATGCATATGGAGCTTTAGCTTCATGAGAAGATGCATTAATAAGTGCGAGTCTTGCTCTTTTGTCCCTTCGTCATTGCAGACACCTATGTTTATGATGGTCAGTGCTTTCAATGACTGTGTTATGCAGCTCCACAGACTCAGATCTGTGCCTGCCTTTATTAATGAAGTAAGAAGGTGTGCCTCTTTCAGTCACCAAGCCAAGTATCTTGCCTTCAATTTCAGACAAGTGCATGAAAATAAATGATTTGTTTTAAATATAAAAAGTCTGAAGGTAGAAATCAGATCTGTTCAAAGCTGAATTTGAAATTAGCCTTCTATATATGATGTTATCTCTAATCTATTAAAGCTGCTTAAATGAAAATCAAATAAATTCAAGCTCTGTATGTCGGATGCCTGGAAGTGTAGAAGAGCATCAGATCTCTGACCTGGTAGAAGGAACTGGATGTAGGACTAGCTGAGCTGCTAAATGAGCTTTTGGTAATGATAAAGTTGCGTTTTTTCATGTCAGTTTTTTCAGGTGTTCATTGTCTCAGATTCACTCAAATTGGTAATCATTTGGGAAGTAGTAATTTGCCTCTTTCAAACTCTCTGTAAAGGGAAATATTAAATGTTCATATCTTTTTGCTGAAGAAGTTTGTGACTAGAAGCAGAATAAATTGTTTACAGACAATGTTTTCTGTGTCCTCCTAAACAGTACTTTTAAAATGCAAAAATATTGTGATATTTTTGTTAGTGTATCTTAGATACTTCAACTCTGTTTAGTGTGCATCTAGATTGTTATTTTGGGAGAATTTTGAATTATAATTGCTGTCAAATTAAACTGGATATAGTAATAAATATAAAACATCACTCACCATTTCAACGTAAAACCATAAACATTGACACAGACTAAGCAGATGTTCAGTTACTAATTTATTTTTTAGGTGTTCAAACAAATCTAGATGATCATAGTATGTATTGTGATTGGCAAAAGTATATTAACAAATAAGAGCCAGTCTTTCTGTAAGATGATATTACGTACAAATGCAGGAGAAGGTTATATCAGATCATCCGTCTCACACCCAGCTCACAGTCCTGGGCAGGTACAGCTGGAGTGGCTGTGATGATCTGTACAGCTGCCTGTCCTGCTCTGTCCGTGATCTTGTTACCTCAGCAGGGACAGCTGAGTCGCGTGTCTCTGCTCCTGCGCTGCTGTGATTTATAGACTGACTTTGTAATGGGAATGGATGTTGATTTCCACCAAATTTAGGCCATATCAACAGATGCCAAGCTCTCTGCGTAGGGTGACTAGATAGAGGATAGGGAAGCTGCCTTGGGAGCCATAGCTGAAGCTACTTTGTAGGAGGAATATGTTCTTGAAATCTCAAACTTGCTGCAGGAGGAGGTGATGGAGGGATCGCTGGGGAGCAGGCTGCAAGGTGCCTTCTGTGTGCTTCCCACATGGTTTTCTGTGGAGACTGCATCAAGGCAATCCCAGCTGAAGGCCAGGATGGGAGTGCAGGTGTCTTACACAGTAACAGACATTGTTACAATCCAGAGGCAGTGCACCTGTGCCTGCCTGTTCTATCTAGACATCCCCACATTAGCAGCTTTCTTCTTGCACTGTTTTTGTATGGCTGTTAAGCTCAATGCACTAGAAATCACCTGCCAAAACCTTTGTTGAGGATGATCATGAGTTACTGAAAAATAAAGAAATTCAGGTTTGTTTCCCATGGCAACTTTAACTCAGCCTAAGTATTACAGTGAAATATTAATCTGCAATTACCTATGTTCATGCATCTTAGGCTTGAGTATAGTTTTAATTACCTACGTCTCAATTCAGCTTCTTAAAATGTTGTTTCTAGAGAAATGCTGTTAAAAATGCATGTAACATAGTGACTTTAATTTTTTTCCTTTTTACTACAAGTAAGTAAATATATATATATATTTATAACCCTTTTGCCAGTTATGGCTATTATGCCATTGTTCTTACATCAGAATGCTTTGAATTCCTAGAGTGGCAGGAAACAGTTCATATAAGAGTCCTTTTAAATGGATTTTCCTCTTTGCATTGAATTTTTGAACAAACTTCTTTAGGTCTTGTATCTTTAGAAGGTTACACTGCACCTGGTGTCTCAGGCCTGGCCTCACTTTGCCTTGGAGACCTCCCTCATTCTCCCAGTAAGTGGGGACAACCTTGCTGTGACCCATATCAATCTGACAGGGTGGGTTATGACTTCAGGCAACAGAATTAGCTGTATTTATTTTAAACCTGATGAGCTAGAGAACATGAACAGTTACTGAACCCAAATCTCCTGGAGAGCACAACCATGAGACCACCAGGCAAGACTTCTGATGTACGAAAAAAAAAATCATCAAAGCAATTTTTTATTTAAAGATATAAACCCAGCATTATTATAGCAACAAGTCTAAAATACCAAGCACTCGGGTGGCCAATGGCTGCAGTCCTAACCTGACCTAACCTGCTCAGCTTTTGGCTGGTTATTGACAGGCTGATGAGATGACTACTTTAAAGCAATCAGTCATGTTGCCCTTTCCCTCACAGTGTGCGGAGACCCCACATCAGTTATGCATCCCAGTGTGCAATTTCCCACCTGTGCTGTTTGAACACTGTATCCTTAGCTGTGCAAACATTACACATCGTTTAGGTGACAAGTTGCAAAGTTAAGTAGACTTGTTGTTACAGCAGAAAGTAGTTGAGTGGCAGTCACCCTGAAAAGAAAAGATCCAGGCTAGCTCAGGAATGTGCAAGTCTGCTGCATTGTTTGCCTCTCCATAAAGGCACTGATGAGGGCTACGTGTGCTCCTTGAAATACTGCCATCATGTGCATTTCTGAAGTGAAGGGAATGAGTGTCCCAGGTTTGTATTTGCTGTGCTTGTCCTGCCATGTGCATGGCCCTGTATGGTTGTTGATGATCAGTGTGTGCCTGCTGCTCTTTTGCAGCTTCTGAGGTACGGGATGTATTTTGCATTGCTCCCAGCATAATGTTTTAAAACTAGGCAGTATTCTTTCATGGCATGGTGCCCAGCTAGTGCTACTTAGGGATGGTGCTTTACAGGCTGCTATGGTTCCTGGGAAATAGTCTTTGCTGTGTTAAAGTGGTCTTGTCTTATCTTTGAATAAAACCTTCCTGATAAAGAAGCAATGCAACTCGGCTCTTTTAGTGAGAAGGACGTGGGACATGCCTAAACCTTGTGGGCTTTTCCCCCTTTCTGTCAAGCTTGCTCTGCAGTCATCCCTGTGTTGTCTTTGTTAGTCTGTGCACTTGTTAGCTGGCAAAATAACTCTTCATAACATTATTTAGTTCCTCTCTGTCAGACAGAAATGTGCTGTCATCAGCAGCTAGTTGTGATGTCTGTAAAACCCTGGGTATTCATTTACATGCACTAATGTGCCCTTTCTACCCATCCCAGATGTTTTAGTGTTGTTGCGAACATTGATCATTTGTCCTGCTCAATATCAGGTGAAGAGGTTGGGACTTGAAATGATCTGATAATTCTGCAACAGGGACTGCACAGGCTGTTTGTCTACCATAGAGAGGAGTGGATGTGGAAAAGGATATAGTGTAGTTGCCATCTTGGAGTGGAGAGGTAATTCTTGGAAATGTGTATGTGTGCTGTTTTTAACTTGGTCTGAGTGCTAAACTTCCCCCAAACTGTCAAGCTTAAATTGCTTCTGGCTGTGTCAGTAGAGATGTGCTGGGTAGTTAAATATATGTCAATAGTGCTTGAAGAAACACATTGAAGTGTTGATGTCTAATGGTCTATATTTCTCATCCCACGTGTGAAAAGAGGGAGATTCTGCCTTATTCTTGATGTCTGGGTCCTGCTGGAAGGATCAAAATAGCTTAGTGGGTTTTGGCAGGGAGAGATGATGCTGGTGGTGAGAGGTAGGAACCAGCCTGGGAGGAAATGATTACTGAAAGTTTTGTTAAGAATGGCAGGACAAGTGTTGTGAGCCTGCTGTCAAGATTTCAGGCGCAATGGCAGGCATGAAAACCTCCCAAGGACCACAGTGGTAAGTTTAGGAGAAAAGTGTCATTTGTGAGACATGGATTCCCCTTTTGTTGGCACTTGAGCTGATCAAGTACTTCACTTTGTATTCTATACTCTTTGGAAGAAGAAAAAGATACTATTTCAAGAGAGTGAATAAGAGAATCAGTAAGTGTGACCAGCTGTGAGTGCAGTCTGGATGGCATTGGGGTTGTGTTTAATGCAGTGATGAGAGGTGTATGTAAGATGAGGTCTTTGTTACAAAAATGAGAAAGGCAATGTTCTGTCTTGTGTCTGCTGTGGGTAGGAAGAGCAGTCAGGAATTTAAACAACAGGGAAATTCAGATTAGACATTAGGAAAAACTTTCCAATGATAAGACTAATGAAACAGGAGGATAGAGTGAGTGCCTGGGGAGTATGTGAGTCTCTCTTATTGGAGTCGGTAAAAACAGCCTAGACAAAGTCAGAAATTATTTAGGGGGTGATGATGCTGCCCTCAGGCAGGTGCATGGACTAGATGTCTCTTTTAAAGCTGAAGCTCCTGGAGGCATGTGATTAGATGGGGATTTCAGCTTCTGTTAAAGAAAGAGAAATGGTCCCTCACCCTCAGAGTTGTAAGGCAGCACTGGGAAATAAGAGCCACGTTTGATGCCAGTGCAGAACCCAAAATGCAGCTCAAAATTTATCTTTGAGGAAATGCAGGCTTTGACATGGGGCTTCAGTGCCTGAGTGTTGGGGGTAGGCAGTGTGATTCACCTGAGAGCAGGGGGAAGAAGAAACATTGGATAATCAATGGTCAGGCAGTAGAATTTTTCTTCACGTCATCTTATCCCAATGTTTCATTATCTTCCCATATTCCTTCCAGTCCTCTTGTGTTTTGTTTTTGATGTGTATTTCCTTTCATGCTTTTGTAGGATATAGTAATACTTTCAAATGTATCAAATTGTTAGGTGTGTGCTTATATGTATTTTAAGCTAAGTAGTGATGGAAAAAAACAAATTTGGAGGTCAGCTGATTCCTCAAAGACCTTTTGATAGGTTTAATCAGTACACAGAGTAACTTATCCAGGACTGAGGCACTGAGAGGCTCCATGGTGTGTGTGCAGGCAGACATCCTTTGGAAAGCCAGCATAGCCCTGATTCAGCAGAAGTCCTGCTGTTCCACACTGGAAAGGTGTTGCCTTTATGGTACTTCTTTTGGTTAGTTTAATAAAAATTTAGAAGTGGGAAAAAGACCTATGAGGTCATCTTGGTTACTGCCCCTGAGGGCCAGTGCAAGGCTGCTCACTTGGAAATGTCTTTAGTTAAAATAATAATTAAGGCAGAGGATGGAAACTGGAGAGGCAGATCTGTTAGGCTAGTGCTGTCCTTACTATGTCCCTTTTCGATTTTAATTGCCTTGGAAAAAAAAAGAAAATCACAAGGCTTTAAAAGCTCTGATTCTCTCTGCTCTTCAACGCCCCCACACCCTCTCCCCGATCTTGGAGGCATCAACTCTCATCTGTCAAAGTGTAAATCAGCAATTAAAACACAAACAGCGAAATGCCAAAGATGACCCGAAGCACAAAGCAACTGACAAACAAGTCCGGACAAATCGGCGGATAATTTATAAGCATTGCCCTAAAATCTAATTATTTGGCAATTCGAATTTGCAGCCGGCCAGGGCTGTGCAATAAATTTAACCCGCCATAAATTATTTAGGAGCAGCCCGTGGTGTAAATCAAAAACACGAGTGTTTGTTTAAGAAATAAGCTCCTTGTGCATAAAATGACTTTTTTTTCTTTAAAGAGGAGGGGGGAAAACCATCCCTGAAGAAAATGAGCTGGTGCTGAAGCTCTGTCCCTCCACAGACACTCCCTTGCCTCTTCTGCCCTTACCTTTTTTGAAGGTGTAAATGGTTCTTTTGGTGAGAAGTTTCATGCTTTTCCTTATCAGACAAAATTCGTTTCCCTCAACAGCCTCTGCTTGTTTTTATTGCATTTTGAACAGTCAGCTCTGATTTTTATGGGCATCTTTTATTCTTGTGTTTATTAAACTTCTTCACATGGGGGTTAGAGTGAGGGATAAATTATTCTTTGGTAGTTTTTGAACTGAAGAGGCCATACGGTCTTCCTCAAATATATAACTGTGTCCTGAAGCGTGCCTTGTCCACTTTGTACATAGGTGTCTGGATTAAAAGGTTTTGAGAGCTGGGAAGCTCTTGCTGGGCACTTTGTTCTTTCTCTATAATGGTAAGCAAAAAGGATAAGCAAAAAGATTCCTCTATGAGAATTAGAGTAATTTCAGGTGCTTTCTTCTTTGGCTGGAAATTGTTTAGGAAGTATAGTCTTGTGCTTGTTCATTTCTTTTATTAGCAAGAAGATCAAGACAGCTAAATTGATACATCCCTGCTCCGGTGTTAAAGGGAAGGGAGTTTCCTGTAACACAACTGGGTAAGGAAAGGCTGGGTTTATAGCAGTGCTTTCACATGCCACTAAGAATTTTTCAAATCCCTCTTAGAAGAAAGTCCCTAGCCATTCCACAGTTACCTTGCTGCTGCTCAACCCACTGGCTAGGGACAGCTAGGTTGCACAGGAGACTTCTGCATGGAACTTTTTTTTTAAACCTTTGGTTTTTCAGAAAGACAAAAGTTCTGAGGAAGCTGTCACATAGATTTTCTTGGGGTACCTTGATATAGTAAATGTAGGAATGTTGCAAAGAGAGTGGACTTGGTAATGGATCTGTATAAGCCTCTGGCTCTGTAGGTTCCTATTGTTACTGTGTTTGGGGGCACAGCTGAGGGGAGGGACAGGGTGCCGATGTTTTTTTCTTTAAGCGTGTTAATATTGATTTTAGAAGCTCTGTGTTCCAACAATATAAATGCAAATGCCTGTAATTGGGAGCCTTGTGCAGAATTTCTCAACAGAAAACATGTTCAACTTCTCTGACAATGAAAGGAAAATAAAAAGCCGCTTATTTATTGGTGGTGGTTTGAATCCTGGATTTCCTTTCAAGTTACTTTGCAGTGCTAAATAAAATACCTAATTGCAGTGCTCGCAAAATTCAAATGAGTACATTTGTTCTTCTGGTAGCTTGCGGCTATTTGCAGCCTCTGGACACCCTCAGCATTATTTTAGCACATCCATAACTCCTGGTTGTGCTATGAGGAAAAGCTGGCACTGCGGACAGAGGGAAGGCTTAGAAGCCCCAAATGCTGCTGGCACCAATCACTGCCAAAGTTGGAACATTAACTCAGTGTTGGAGTGGATGCACGTGAGGATCTCAAGGTAACACTTAGGGATGATCAGGCTCTGATGGAAGAAAGAAGTGTCAGTGAATCTCTGCCCTGAACTCCCTCCTGCTGCTTTCCTCCACCTTTCCTGCTTGGGAAAAAGCAGTGAAGGTCCTTGAATGGTGGAGATGGAGCTGAGCATGTTGAGCTCACTGGGCTGCTGTGAAACATGAGAGAGCATCCGGCTGCCTTCCTGCATCACAGTCTCTTGGGGGATTGTGTGTATGAGTGTCTAAGTGCTCACCGTTTCATAATAATTACTAATGAAATTCTAGATCTGTAATAACATTTCAAATATCTAAAACAAACCATATGCTTGTTAAAAAAAAAAAAAAAGAGAGAAAAAAAGTGGAAACAGATCTACTTTAAGCCATAAATTCTTGGTAATAGAGGCCTTTTTTCTCCCCCCTTTCTGTTTATGTTTGATAGATATTTTTGTTTCTGCAGGAATGTCAACTCTTAATTTCATGATGTATCATGGGCTTAAGAAAATTGAATTTAATAAAGGCAAAAGATGAATGGCACCTTTAAAGGTCCCAACACTTGTCTTTATTAGCAGGACAAACTGCAGGGTCTCCAAACACTGCTTCTCTCCAAATGAAAGTTTAAATGAAAAGTACAGCAGTGTCACAGGTTAAATTTCATTGCAGGACTGGCTAACGTCGTTAGTGAGGAGTGGGGCTGATTTCATGGGGCTGGTATCTGTTGCCTTAGATACCAGTGGAGCAAACACTGCCAGAGACTGGAAAAATCTCCGCTCTAGGAAGTGCGCAGATAAACAGCCTTTTGGGAAAGGTTCTTTACCACTTGCTTCAAAAACTGACCCAATAAGCCCAAGAGAGTAGCTGCACTTTCTCCTAAGATGCTCTGGTTGCCTCTGGGGCTCCACCCTGCTCCTGGCCATGTACTTCCCACAGACCTACAGTAATTCTGCATATTGTTAAATTTTCCACATTTTTAAAGTATGGCTTTTTATTTCCTCCAGCTGTCTTAATCTGACCCTCCTGGAAGTGCTTTTTGCCTTTGGTTCTGGAAGGCGAGCGACGCCTTTGTGTATCAGATCAGCAGTAGGCTGTCTTTCAGTCTGGCTTTGCATCCAGCCAGCTGATGGCCCCTGAGGATGTTTGTGGTCCCTTAGGGCACATCCTGGCATTGCAACACAGCCCTGCTATGAAATCCAGCTGGTGTGTGTTCTTCTCTGGAAAGGGAAATGTTTGTCTTACCTTGCCATGAGCTTGCCTGATTCCATGATCACCCTCTGGGTGGGATGCGGGCCTAAGGGTCAGTGAGATGCCCCAGACCAATCTGAAAGATGGAATGGTGTTATTCTGAGGTTAAGCTTGGCTCTGTTATGGCAGCCTGTCCATTGACTTCAAACTTTGCAGCCTGTTTTCCTTCTGAACAGGAGTTTGCTGCTTTAAGAGCCTGTCTGTGGTAGGCCTTTTGAAGAGAGGATCATCTGTATCCAGCATTTCTTACTCTCTTGGATTTCCATGGGTCCTTCTGGGTGGCTGAAGCTGGTGAATTTGGGCTGCATGACAACAGGGAATCTGGCTAATACTCAAGTGGCATGTGTCATCTCCTTCTCTTAGAGCCCCTGAATCAAGTTTGCTCACTTTCCCAGTGAGGTGGTGTGGCAGTAGGGAAGGATGTGCCCAGCCATCTGCTCTGCCTCATCCAGCACAGCATGCACAGGGAGTGCCACAGTGGACCACGAGGAAATGTTTAAGCCATATGTCCTGTGCAGCTTCACTGCTCAATGTCTACACCTGGGCACTTCCACACTGTTAACACTTTATTTGATTTTTACATTTTTTTCTAAATTTCAATCTCAGCAGCATGCTGCTGTGCTCCTACTGCACTGGGGAGCTGCTCTGCTCTGTCTCTGGGCTGTGCCCACCATGGAAATTGGGTGTTTCTCCTGGCTATTTAAATTATCTGTTGTTTCCATTTACCCACCCAGCTTCTTGCCCTCCTGCTGCCTAGTAGGGTGGTGATGTCATCAGCTCATATGTGTAACCTCTTGATAATTTCCGCCTGCGGGTCATGAGGGTTGCAACCACGGTCCAAAAAAGTGTGTTAGTTCCTCTGCAGCGGCTGCATTTTTCACATGCTAATTTTACTCACAGGAGTTGGATTTTTTTTTCATTTTTTATTATTTCTTATTTGTCTCTTCCAGATGTTTTCAGGCAGTTTTTTTGTTGTTAAACTAATTCCGTTCATGTTTTAAAAATTTATGAAAGCACTAATAAAAATGTCAAAGTGGTAAAAATGTTAGCTTTTGCTCTGCTTTGATTAAATTTTGCAAACTGTTTTTGAATATTAAAAAGCAATATTTTTTTTATTCTCTTTTCCTCTCTGTGTTTTTCTCCAGAAGTGATTTGAGAGGCTTGTTGCATGGATATCACTCAGCAGGCTCATTTGCACTCCAGAACCTTGGTGCCATGGATCTCTATTAAATAACATAGACAAATTATTCTTTAAAGACACCAAACAAATTGTCACTTCTCCTCTTACATTAAACTAGAAGGAAGAAAGGGAGTGGAGAAGGAGGGGGGTGAACACAAAGGATTTTATCGCTTTATTCAGTGGGCGGCTTTTTTAATTTCATGTATATTTTTTAATAATTGAGAAATCCATCGCAACTGGATTTGTTTAAACTTTTTATTAACAGGTTCATGTAAATTTTTGATTGCTGATTATTCAAATAATTGAACATTCTTCTGATGAAGGAACGTTTTTATTTCCCTATCAGCATAAATTGGCTACAAAGAGGAAAATGAAGCAGGGCTTGCTACTGTGCTGTATCCCATAGGGATGGATTTGGGGGGAGCTTTCAGCTCCTCTTCTCAGTCTGTTGGAGGAGAGCAATCCTCCCAGCCTCTCCAGAGAAGAAGGTGCTTCATGCAGTAGTTCCTGTTGTCTGTCTGATGGTGTCCTCTAAAAGGATGGTGGGCTGAAAAGGTTGAGACTGGTCTTGGAGAGGGCACATCCCCTGCGATGTCCTTGCTAAACAGCTGTGAGCCCATTGCAAGTACAGCTTCATATTCCCTGGGTAGCACATGAGAGTGGTGTGAGACCACCTTCTTTAGGTTCAGCTTCGGCAGCTGCAGTGCTGAGCACAGAGACCTCCTTGCAGCCTGTCCTGGCTGTGATCAGCATCAGCACCATCCTCATCTGTTCTGGTGGTGTTGGATGTGCTCTGTGCTGTGGCACCACCTTCCCACTTCTGCAGAGCTTTGTGTTGAGTTTATTTTTGTTTGGAACTATCATGCTACCTTGCTAGATGGGATAATTTCCAGCTTCATTTCTTGTTTGTTTTAAATGAACAGCTGCTTTTCTTTTTGTCCTATTCAGGAAATCATCGAATTCCCTATCCTGAAGCTGAATGGCAGGACGATGGAGATCGAATCCACCTTTCACATGTATGTTCAGCCTGTGGTGCATCCCCAGCTTACGCCCTTCTGTACAGAGGTAAAGTGCAAAGGTTCCCTGGTGCTCCAAGAGTCTCTCTGGGAAGCAGGTTTCCATTGCACCAGGGACTCAGGTTGCCTCTTCACGGTGCAGCTGCAAGGCAGCATGTCATGCCAGCCTTGAGTTAATGACAAAGAGAATAATTCTTTGTTATTGCAGTAGTGAGTAAAGACTTCAGTTTGGATTAATAAATAACTCTAGCTGTGACCTGCTAACTAAGATAATTGTATTTACAGCTAACAAATGTCTCCATTGGGTGACCACCAAATGAACACACTCATGTTAGCTGATGTTCAAAATCCTGTAACCTCTTTATGAGTTCTCACAATTTTGCTGTTCTCCTCTGTGGTGGGAAAGGTCGAAGAGAGTGTGGACTGAGGAAAGACAGTGCTGTGCAGATGTGTGGTTCAGAGGCACTAAATTACTCTCCTGTGGGCCTTCATGTTAGGATTTGGGGAGTCCTTCAGAGTGGTAGGATAATTCGTGTTTGTCTTTTTAAGACTTTCTTTTTGATGTTGTAATTCTGGGCCACTTGAAATGATTGCTGGAGTAGAGATGGTTGCCCTTTACTTGCTTACTCTCATTGCTGAGGACAGCTGCTCTTGAGCTGTGGCCACCTTTCCCCAGATACGGAATGAAAGTGGTAAAGCTATCCCTGAGTGTTCAGAGGAGCTAAGGAGCAGGGGTTTGGTTTTGTTGTTGATTTGGTTTTTTTTTTTTGTTGTTGTTTTTGTTTTTTTTTTTTTTTGTTGTTTTTTTTTTTTGTTTATTTTTGTTTTGTTGTTGGTTTTTTTTTTGTTTGTTTGTTTGTTTTTAATTCAACCCAAAAAGTTAACTGTTTTTCCAAGTGTTTTCCCTCCTTGCCATAATCATCCAAATTTTTACCAGCTCAATTTTTGCCAGCTCAATGACTAAAATACTGGCTGTGGGAATCAGTGTACTCAAGTTCTTCATTCTGTCCCTGTCTTGTCATCAACACCATGGTGTGTTTTCCCCTATCTCTGTGGCTACAGGCTTAAGCCCATGGAGGGCTTGTCCCACCTGTACTAGCCTGATGAAAAATGACTCCTCTGTGTTAGGTGGAGTCCCCTCCAGAACCAACCAGCCCCTTCCATATTTTCACATTGTAAAAACAAATACTTATTTTTATTCTCCTGTAACTCAAAACCATCTGAAGGCATTTTATTTAAACTTAAAAAAAAAAAAAAAGACTAAGCACAGAAAACATTATTCCCCAGAGAAGAGCTTTCAGAAAGTTATAAACGTGTGAGAACAGAGGGTTATAATGGAAATGGTTTTGCAACCTTAATGCTAGAAGGCTGGGCAACTACTTTGGCTGTCCTTATCCCCATGAGACTTGCTGGACATATGCTTGTACAAATGTGATAAATATCACAGCTTGCACCTGATCTTTGCTAAAGACAGCATCATCTTCTAGAGCTGAGCCCAAAATGTCGGCCTTGCAAGTCACCTAAATTCTGGAGAGAAGTTGTCTCATTAACTCACACCAAATCTCCTTTTTCTGGAAATCTCTCTATTGCATCCTTTCCCCTGTTTCTAAAGACTGCGGCTCTGTTCTTGCACAAGAGCCTGCATGACTTGCTTGGTGCATGCTTGTGGTTCAGCTTCGTGAGCTGAACAGAGCCTCCAGTCTGCTGCAATCTAGGGACATTCAGAGGTTCTCTAGATGATGACCCTGTGACCAGCATTCAGCCCATCTAATGCTCCTGTACTGCAGTGATGGTTTCTTCATGTTCTCTTGCTCCAGGGGGTCTGGAACAGATGTTTGTGCTTCCTGTGTGGAGCTTTGAAGCAAGTGAAGCTGAGTGTGTCTCTGTGTTTGTGATGGCTGTGCTTTTGCAGGATGGGCACATGTGCCCCAGATCAGCATTCTGCTGCAGACTCTGCTGTGGACCTGGGTCTGGCATCATGTCCAGAGTTGGGTGAAAATGGGCAGTACTGAGTCCAGCAGGCAAAATGATTGCAGAATACACCCCACCACCCCCCCCCAGGGGATTGCAGATCCCCTGACCTGTTGCAGAGGGCTGCCGAAGGTCCAAGAGTGGGATCATGGTTGGAGACTTGACTTGTTCCTGGGGCCCGAGTATGGGGCTGAGTTTGAAACCCTACCCTGAGAGCCACTGGTGAACGTTACGAAACAGTAGGGTGCTGCTAGGTAGGTGCAGAGATCATCCCTGTGCCACTGGTTTGCTTGAGACCCCAGGGACACAGCCAGGATGTGCTCTTGCAGAGCTGCTGCCTGAACTGCTCCAGCACTTGTTATCGACTTTCTGCTGGTTTATGTTTTCTGAAAAATACTAATTTTGCTAAATGCCAGTAAAGGGCTTTGTCTAGGTACCTCTGCTTACAAAGGTTGAGATTTATTGGCTTCTTTGTCTACAAAGAAAGACCAGGCCTGATTCTCAGATGGTACATCAGAGACAAGTGCTTAGGTAATCAGAAAACTGTCTTGGAGTAGAAATAGGATGATTTTCCAGATAAACTCTCCAGGAAAAGCACTGGTGTTGACATTACATGGGAGCCTATCTACTGTGCTGCCGATTCCCCCTCTCTCCTCTGCCTTTGCTAAGCAGTAGAACTGCTTGGTTTAGACTCTGTGTAGAAGGGTTACTGGGGTTGCTTGACATTACTCCTTGGGTTTGGATTACCTCTTCCATGCCTCTTCCTTGGAGACAAGCATGGGAGGGTTGCCTGGAAGGGTGGAGAGCTTGTTGCCTCCCTCAAGACATCACTTTGCTGACCTTTTGGTATGTCTGTGCTCTTCCCTGGCTATAGGATGTTTCTCCAACTCCCCACATCAATGGCCAGGAGCTGTGTTCCAGTGCTGGCTTACTCTGAGACCTCATCTCGTCCCCTTTCTCCTGACCTGCCTCTGTAAAACAACAGGTCATGAACCTTGGTTATTGTGAGGGGTGAGCTGAATACTTAGGCAGAGAACTAGTTAAAAACTGTTATTAGGTGTATAAAGCGCATCATGCCTTTTTGAAAGATGCAGATTATTTTTCTGGTGCCCAAGAAAGTTCTTGCCAGGAGCTTAAGGAGAAGTTTCCTCTACATGCAAGGTGCTTGTACAGATCTTTTCACAATACTTTGCTCTCCTTTTATGACTAATTTTTATTGCTTTTTTTTTCCTGAAGGAATAGACAATAAAAATACAAAAAGATAAAGGCACTATAGCTTGCTTATGTTCCCAAGTACCTCATGCTTCTTGGGATAACCAGAAATTTTACAATTGTGCAGTTTTATGTTTTTATACTTTTTCAAAGCTGCAAGACCAGATAATGCTGCAGAGATCCAATGCTAGGTTGGATGTGGCACATGGACATAACTGATAACAAAAAGTATCAGAAAGGGTGAGAGAGTAGAAATCTGGTCCAGTTTAAGCACTCTGACCTGTATTGAAATGTACCTATGGAGCAAATACATTCCTTTGTATTCATGTGTGTGATTTCTGCAGCGTGAATCTTGTGTGTGTGTGTGCTTGGTGATGTGTCCTTGTACAGACAGGCTGGTACATTGCTTGGCCTGGCAGGGAAGGACAGAAGGAGTTTTGGGCAAGAATAAGCAGTGACTCTTGGTAGCACCTCTGCATCCGCCTTCATATCCCTCCCTCCTCCTGATGGGAAATGTCTGGATGAGGCCATTACAGCCTCTCCTCCCATGGCATCAAGGGTGTAGTGCTCCACAGATACAATCCTGAGGGTGCCTGGAACAGCAGAAACCATTTGCATCAGTACTGGCTGAGATAGTGAAAGGTCGCCTGTCATACTTAGCACAGAAAAAACTTGGACCTCTTGGAGCAGGTTCAGAGGAGGGCAATGAACATGAGCAGAGGGATGAAACACCTCTCCTGTGAGGTAAGGCTGAGAGCTTTGGAGTTGTTCAGCTTGGAGAAGACTCCCAAGAGACCTTATTGTGACCTTTTAGTACTTAAGAGAGCCTATAAGAGAGACTTTTCAGTTGGCCCCATTGTGACAGGACAAGGAATAATGACTTTAAACTATCCAACTAAGTGTACAAAAAAAGATTTTTACATTGAGGGTGGTGAAACAGTGGCACAGGTTGCCAGAGAGGTAACATTCAAGGTCAGGTTGGATGGGGCTGTGAGCAACCTGATCTAGTTGAAGATGTCACTGCTCACTTGTGAGGGAGGTTGGACTGGATGGACTTTAAAAGTCCCTTCCAAAACAAACTATTATATGATTTTGTGTTCCTTTCCGAACACACCTTTCAGTCACATCCAAAGATTTGGGTTGAGCTGCTGCCCAAAAGGCAGAACCAACACTTTGCAAATAGGTGATCTGTCCACCTGTGCCAGAAGAATACATGGAGAGAAAGATGTCAAGAAAAGCAAAAACCATGCCAACGAGCTTTAAAAACTGCTCTGAAGAGCCATGCGTTAGTTCCTCAAATCTATTTGCTGCTCAGAGTATGGAAATCTGTAGGTAGCAGCTGTTAACCCAATTAAAATAGAGATTAATATAAAAACAGATTCTGAAATACAAGAGAGTATCTGTGTCCCTCCACTTTCCTAAAATTCCACTTCATAATGGCTTGATGAACTTGAAAAACACACCTAGAGGAGCTCTACATTATTAAAATTAAAATATTTTCCCTAAAAGGTATGTATTGCCATTTCTTGGGAGTCACTATGAGAAAATAATCTTTCCACTTACAGTTTATTCAATGAGTCAGGTATTTGGTATTCATTAAATGTAATTATAGTTTAATTGGAGTTTAATATAATTTCTTTTTCTATCCTCCAAGTTCAGTGCTGTAAGCCAAGCAGCCAAAGAAACTGAGAGATAGAAACCATTTAGCTTTGTTCAGTTGCCACATACTTAATAAAGCAGAGCCCTCTGGTCTGTGAGAGGACTTATGCTGTACGAGTGGGTTGAGCTGGTCTGTGTGGAAGAGTTACTCCTGGGTGATGGTGGGGCCATCAGTATCTCTCAACTGGATGCTATGGCTTCCAGAGGCGTGGATGCTTCTAGGTTGTGCTTGACCTTTATTTCATGAAAATGTGTGAGATGTGTAGCTTCAGGAAAGTGCCATATGAAGTGAAATCCCATAGTGTGCACTTGTTTTAATAATGATTTTTTTAATTACTTGGGTGCATTGATGGCAAGCTACTGAACTCCAATATGTTCAATATGTTAAAAGACAGTTTTGTCAGTTGGAAGGCAGGCAGAAAAATTATCTGTTTTCCATGTGCCTCAAGCTCTCTTGGGCAGACACAAGGAGAGGCCCATGAGACTGGATCTTTTAATGCATGTGTTTAGCTTTGAGCAGCTGAGCAGTCTAGGAGCAGTCAGTAGGAGTATCTGTTGGCAGGATCTCTTCTAAGGAGCCTACTAAGGAAAACAGACTAGACAGGCCTCTGGAAGAAAGTGCTTTTCTTCAGATTTCATTCCATTATTTTAAATACAATTTTGAACTGCCGAGGAGTGCAGTGATGGACTATGGGAACATGCACATGCTGTCTGCCTAGCTCAGGGGAGGATGACTGGGTCCACTTCAGATCTCTCTTACCAATACTTCTCTGTTTGGTTCATCTAACACTGAAATTTTGGTGTCACTGTGATAGCAGAGAAATGTTCAGAGACCTTGGTAGTTACCACTGCCTGTGTACATCAAGGCAACACCAAAACTGCTGAAAGGTATATTGAAAAAGGCATCATGCTAGTGCATTACACTGCTCCCCAAGTGGACCCTTCCCTGCTGAGAACTTGCAGTTTTGTGGTGTGGGTAGGAGCCCCACTACATTTCTGTGTTTGGGATGAAGCTGTGCCCTTGCCTGTGGCTGGGGAGCTACCAGGGTCACTTTGCTGTGGCTGGCTCCTCATCAACACCCATATGGGTCACAGGGCCATGTTATGGTTGCAGGAAGATGGACAGGAGAGTAGACCTCTCTAATGATCTTTTGAGTACTGCTCTGGTGACTGCTTTCCGTTTGTCTCTGTTTCAGCTGACTGGGATTATTCAAGGCATGGTGGATGGGCAGCCGAGCCTCCAGCAAGTGCTTGAGGTAAGCAGAGTAACCTTTAGTTCTCAGACTCTGACCTCTGGTCTTGTAGTCCCCTCTTCATCTCTTTCCCTGCACCCTCCCCTTGCTGAGAATCGAACCGCGTAATTTGACTATGATTACAGCTTCATTAGAATAACATTTGCTGTCACACTGGTGACACACTGCTGAGATTATTGAACCATTGATCTGTCATCTCCAGCTGTTCATGTCAAGGGTGCTGACAAGATATCCAAATTCCTGCCAGTGGATAGGAGAAGAGGCGATTCTTTCTTGAGCCAGTTTTAAAGCACCAAGACATTGCTCAAGACCACTGCTCTGGGAGATTCTGCTTTCATTTCTTTTTCCATCCCTCAGCACTTTATTAAATTATTTTTTCTACCTGTTTAAATGCTCAATAATACGTGTAGTATAGAAAAAAAATGCCTCTGAAATCTAATCTAAAGGATGTGTGAATGCAGATACAGCCCTAATAATACCTTCTTCTTAATGTGGAATTCCTAGAGCATTTAAGGTTTAATTAGCTTGGAAGTATTTCTCCATCAATAGCTTTTGTTGGTAGTCAGGTAGTGAAGGAAACCTCTTCAAGCAGAGCCCACTTGGGCTGCAGGTTGGTGTTTGATGCGTCGTCAGGATTTCCACTGCTGTGTTACCTAATTGTTCCTAATCAGAAAAATTGCAACAATTATTTATCTGAGGAAAGCAAATTAAAGGTGTTAAAATCCTCCATGGAGACAGCACTTGATGGGCACTCACATCAGGGAGTTTAGAAAGGTTACCACTGCTGTTCCCAACTCCAGGCAGGCTCATGTGGGACTGGCTGGGAGATCCTGTCAGCCAAAGGGAGTGTGGCTGAGAGGCTGGATGCTGCTTTTCTGGGGAGTTTTACTCAGAGGGAAGTTGTACAGTCAGTCACAGGAAGAAGCATCGACCCCTGGCAGGAAAGGCGGTGTCAGTGACATGAGACTGAAGATGTGCTCTGCAGACGTGATGTCTCACATCCATGCAAACCCCCAGCTATCCAGAGAGGATACAGCATCTTGCTTGTCCATAAACATATGGATGCATGTACCTGTTCCCTGCAGGAGGGAGAGCCCTCTTTTCCTGGGTGAATGTAGATCACTACTGGAGTATTCCAGAAAATGACTCATTCTGTTTCTGTGGAAGCTTCTTAGAGTGTGGAAACACTTATGTAGAATTTTTTTTATTTGGACAGAAAAGGTGTTCATACAGCAGCATGTTTCTAGGTTAAAATGAGATTCAGGACAGACAGCTTCTGAGGCATGCTGGTTTACTCAGGAGTGAAAGGTGTCAAGCAAGGGAAAAGAGGAGGGATTTCTGGGAAAATGCTGCTAGTGAGGTTGCTTAATAACAGTTGATTGCCTGCCACTGCAAGATTTTGAGCATGTTGTTTGCTAGTTTTAGCTGGAAGAAGTGTCTATGCAGGGCTTCTAGTCTAGGTTAGTTCCTTAATCCCTGAGGTGGATTGCATCCTCCAGGTTAACATGGCCCAGGACCCCGAACATCTGTGGGAAGTTGATCAGGAATAGTGGATCCACTTTAAATCCACACTACTCTGAACAAGCACTTCTTCAGAACTGTAAGAAGGAAGGAAGGATCCAGCCTGGAGAGGAAAGGGACACCTGGCTGTGCTTGTTATTGCCACACAGTGCCTGTGTGTGCCCAGCCCTTCCATTTTTTTCCCCTTCCCATATCCCCCTGGTGCTATATGAATTCATGTGTGTGAGAAATGCTGTAGGGGAAGGATGCCATTTCAATATACCTGTCTTTTCTTCTTGCTGGAGGGGACAAAAGTTATGTTTCCTATGAGCCTCTTTAGTACAGGGAGAGGAGAAATGCCAGGTAGCAGCACAGTTGTATAGTCCTGTTAACGCTGCACAACTTTCATCCCTCCACAAGTAGAGCTGCTGCGATGTCTGATAAGATCATCTCTCCTCTGGTTGCCTGATGTCTCCTATCAGAAATCTTCAAAGGTCCAAACGTGCTGTTGTTGAGATGGCAAGCAAAGAGAGAAGAGAGGGAGGGAGAGATTGGATAAGATCACAATTTTCTTCTCTCTTGATTGCAAGCAGCTTATCTGAGTTTAACTCTTGTGGCTCGGCCTGTCTCTGCAAAACTCATCCCCTTTTCTTGCCTTCCTTTCAGAGGGTTGACGAGTGGATGGCAAAGGAAGGCCTCTTAGATCCCAGCGTCAAGTCGATTTTTGTGACCTGTGGAGACTGGGATTTGAAAGTGATGTGAGTATGGGAGGGGAGGGAGATTTTCTTGGGCTTTATTGCTCCATGCTTGCCTGTAGTGCATATGTCTTTGTTCTTGCAAGCCTCCAACTGTCCCTAGTCATTGTTTCTTAGGGAAATTGTTGTTTGCCATGCATAACTGGGAGAGGAGAGTTGTTTCAGAAGACAGTTGGGTGCTGGGCACGGTGCAAGATCACTGCCTAGGATATTCCCTATAGTGAGTGAAGCCTTGCAGAACCCCAAGAAAAGTATAAACTGGAGCTTTGTGATGTTTTGCCTTTTACCCAATATACTTTCCAAAGGGATGGATATTTCTGAGTGCATATGTGGATGATCAAATGATGATCCTTACCTGACACTCTACATTTAAGGGTTTTTCTGTCATCTTGGCACAGTAATTCAATGTGAATCACAGAGTAGTCTTTGGAGTAGAATACAAGCACAATGCAATCCAGGTCTGGCATGTTCCAGTGGTGTTCTTATTGTTATCTTCATCAGCTGGGTGAATATCTGGCAAGTACCAGGTCGGGGCCTGCTCTGGGATCTGCAAATGTTAGTATGTATGTACATGTTTTGTTAGAAAAATAGCTAAGCCACAACCTAGAAATGTTATTGTAAGAATGGAGTTAAATGTCTAAAAATTAAATTAGTTCAATCTCCAAAGTGTTTGCAGATCAGTGCCCTATAGAGCTGAATTCTCTTCATATAATCTTGCTTCAGCTTTTCATTTTCCTGTGGTGCTGGATAAAGACTCCTGTTGTTATCACACCAGTAAAGCATGGGCTTGACACATCCCATCCTAAACTGACAGCCACAACTCGTTAGTAGTGTTACTTGGTTTTCACTGTGACATTGGTTTCCCCAAGCTGGAAGCCTAAATAAATACACATAGTCTAGGAGCAATCAGCACCAGTTCTTCCCTGACAAGGAGTCTTTCCAGAGTGGCAGCTCCTTGCCTTTTCTTTGTGTAATTAGTGAAACATGAAATATGGGGTCCAAAGCTCAGCACAAGCACTAGTGGTGATGAGAAATTGGCTCCAGACAGAGACAGAGGGGTGGTATTTGAATGTTTGAGTCAGAGTCTTGGTCTTTCCTCAGGCTGTGTCCAGAGCTCATATATATTGCAAGTTCCTGTGTTAGTTGCTTAAATTAGGAGTGAGTTATTTTTCATTATATATATAATTTTTAAGCTTCTGTTAGAGACCATCACAGTTGCTGTGTTAAACTTCTGTTTCTCATGTATTCTATTTTCTCTGTTCTTTACTCCTGTATTGCTGTGTGAGGGTCCAATTTACCACTTTGTCTATGGTTGTGAGAAACAGTTATCTTTGCTCCAAGCCTATCTTTCCTAGCTTTCACAGCTGTCTGACAAGATTCCTAGGTAATGACATCCTAACTTGGCGTTCATATGGAAAAAGCAACCTGGATGTTTTGTGTGGCGCTTTTTTTTTTTTTTTTTTTTTCTTTTCCTTCCCTTCAGAGCTCTACAGCGGGCAAATGAAGGTAAAGATGATCTCCATTTGTGGTGAGCCATAGGGGTTGTGAGGGGAGCTGGCTCAGAGGGACATGCTGTTCTGGAGTGGAGATACACTGTTCACCATTTGCAGTGGTCTCTCGCATGGATTGTCCCTCACTAGTCAGCTGGAAAAGAAGACTCCACTCCTGGCCATGAGGTTGTCGAGAGTGGTTCATTTATCCCTCTTCCTTTTAAATTTTTTTTTTAAACCATTAACTTCAGAATTCAATCCTGAAGCATCTTCAGGGCAAAGCAGAAAATACGTTCTGTGTTTCCAAGCACATGGACAGCCGGAGTCTGGCTGCAGCCTCCTGGTGAGTAGCGCATCACGCTGCTCCATTGCCGATTGGGTGCTGCAGTGTGTAGCGTCACATCTGATTAGCACCATGCCAGTGGATGAGGCTCGAGTGAGGACTCCCTGCCAGCTCTGACTTGTCTCATTTCCCATTACTTTTATCCGTCACCACAAATGCCGAGTCTCCCTCCTGAACTAATTAAGTTTGCGTGTGTTTAGACACATTGCCAAATAGGGTTTAGCAAAGCAGAACTGAGCATCTCTTTTTAAAGAGAGAAAGCAGAGCTGAAACAAGGCTGCTCAGACAGGGAGACAGAGCCTCAGAGATGTGGAACATCCATGAGGTATTCCAGGGAATCACTCCATGCTTCCCTACAAGACCTGTGGTGTAGCTGATGCCCTTTGCTACCACTTTGAGACCACACTATGGTCACAAAAGGGACTAGGAAGGGAGGTGGTGCTGTTTGTCCACATTTGGAAGAGTGTTGTTGGAACATTGCATGGTAAAAACCTGGCTGGGTTCCAGAGGAATTGAGGACACTGAGGTGAGTGCAATGCTTCCTGGCTTAAGGAGCCACCCCTTGTGACAAGTTTACTTGTAACTCTGCTCTTTCTTTTCTCAGCTTCCTTAGTAATGACAGCTGCTTGCATAGCTGCTGTCCTCTTGCCCAGATCTTGAGTAGTTTGGAGTTCTTGTCCTCTGTTGTCCTTAGCTTGGCTCGTAAACCATGCAGCTTTGTTCCTGACTTCTCCAGCAGTGACGTGGGCATTTAGTTTGGCTTCTGTCTGCATGTGCTGTTCTAAAGCTGAGACATGGTGTCTTTTGAACTGGCCTGTCTACTGTGAGGGCTTCTAGTAGGTACCACTGATAGGTGCCAGGGAGGCACAGTGGGATGAGCAAGCTGGATGTGGGGAAGTGGCTGTAGCAAGGAGGAGGAATCTTCAAGCCTGTCAGTGTTGGATATAGGGATAAGGTGGGGAAATAGCTCTGCCTAAGCCAGACATTGCAATGTGTGTAGCACTCCTAGCTCAAACAAAAACACCAGAGAAATAGTGATTGTCAGGGTACTGCTCTCTGCTGATAGTGTCTGGCGCTGCTGAGTCTGCAGGATTTAGGATATAAACTCAGCTGCTAAAGGATCAGTAAAGCTTCTGCTTGGCTCAGGGATCTTCAAGAAATGAGGCACTGTGTGGCTACAGACTTGATTGCTCTTGAACACTGAAGCTTTCTTGGAAGACCACAGAGCTGTTTTTCAGTCTTCCCTTAGACAACAGGGAGCACTAGTCACAAGGAGCTGGGTGCCCAGAACCCGAAGTTCTGCTACCAAAGGGTTTGTCATGGGTGTGGTGCACCATCAGAAGATGCACCTGTTGGAAGGATTTGGTTGCTGCTGGAGAGAGTCCATTGTGTGAGAGGGCTCCTAAATGGAGCGCTGATCCTCTACTGGCTGTGCTTGGATCAACCTGCTTTCAGTTCTTGGTGTGTGTGAATCAGGCTGGAATTGGGGAGACAGCAGCTCTCTTGCCAGCCCTCCCCTTCCCTCTTGTTAAGATGCAATTTCTTTAATGAGGAAAACCTCTTGAGTAGGAACATCACCTTTCTTGAAGGCTTGTCCTGACAAGGCAGTTCAAGCCGACAGAGTCGCGTATCAGCTTCAGCAAATATCAGTCACTCATTACAGAGACTCTTCTCCCCCCCACCCCCCAGCAACACCCCTCATTCCCAGACAAGGGAATGAATCACACTTCTGCTCTTGAATACATCATGACAAGTCATAGTTCTAATGAGAGAGGGCCATTCATTCTGGGTGGAAAGTTCCCTGTGTCGACTCAGAAATGTTATTAATTAAAGAGAGCTACCTGAAGCAAAAGATGAAAGGAGCACCAGACCTGCCAAGCTAAAATATGAGTGGGGATACAGCCTCGTTAGACACACGGTCCTCAGGCCTCTGCATGCTCAGTGGGAGGATTCCTTTAGCCTGTTGCAAGGAGCTATAGTCCAAGTTTAACAGCTCCAGGGATGGAATCAGATACCTGATGTCGTCTGCTTTAGTGCTTGGACCTCATTCTGCACCTAGGTTGGAACTGACACTAGTCATTAAGCAAATAGCATTGATGTGGCATTGGGTGGCGAGGGTAACGTGCCTCTGAAGGGGCTGAGGGAGCTGCTGACTGCAGGAGATGGGTTTAGTGGAAAAGAGGGTACTTAGTATCTGCCAGAGTTGAGCCCTTGTAATATAAGCTCTTTAGTGTAGTTTATCTCTCCTGAAATGTCAAATTGCTTTCCCCTGTGTGTGGAACCAGTTTGTGGGCTCTTAAACACAATGTGAATTAATCTTGGCGACAAAAGAGGCATTTTTATCATGTGTTCATAGATACAGATTTGAAATATGGTGAGGTTAAGTGAGATGCCTGTGGCTGTGCAGGCAGGCAGAAGCAGAGCTGAAGTCTTATGTCCCAAATCTCAGACCTGCACCATAATGTCAGAAACATCAGTTAATCCTTCTCCTTCCAAATTTGAATTATTCTGTAAATGCACTGAGCATAGCCAGAAGTACATGTAGGCTTTGGTCTATATAACTCTGACATGAAGGTGCTTTAACTGCACTTATTGTGGCTGACCAGAGCATGCTAATTTATGTCTTCACAGGAAACTACTACTCAGAAGTTTTTTATTTTCTTAAATAAGTGTTAAAAGGCAAGTACTCTCTAATATAGTGATAAAACATAGTGAAGTGTTTTGAAATGTTTATAGCCCTTGGTGCTCTTCCTAGGTTGGATATTAGTAAATTCTGAGCAGTAAATTATACCATTGCTTAATTTTGTCTTACTGTTTTAATTCTTTCTTGCAAGTTACACAGAGGATGCTTGTCTTCTCTAATCAGCTCCAAGTGTGTCAATGGGTTGCTCTTTCTAGGCTTCTGTCCTGGATGTTTTTGAGATTAGAATTAGGTCGTGAATGGAAAAGAATTATTGGTTAATGTCCTCTGTATATGCTGTTCTTTATTGCAGGACCAGGAGGGGGCTGGTAACCTCTGCCTCAGAGAGAAATTGCAGATGGCCACTGACTGGAGTGAGTGGGAATGCTTGGGTAGTCATGAGGAAAGGCAGGAGAAGGTGTGGGGTGGGCTGGCTGTGTGGCAGCAGGGCAAGAGGTATGTTCAGAGTTGAGAGTAATAAGAAAGATTTGGTAACTGAAAGATAATGTAGTCATCTGCATTTGAAGCTAATAAAACAATTATTTTCCAACTAAGATTTTAGATTAGCTTGGTGGTGATTTTTTAGTGGGGATCATTTTGCTGAACAAGCCTATGCTGTATCTCTTCACATTGGCTGAACAAAGAGTGTGGTGTGAACTACAGTGAAGGGATGGGACTGAATATCCAGGGTCAGGAACCTTTTGAGTCAGCTTTGCTGATGGAGTTGTTCATGTAATTACATCCTAAAGTGCTTTGCCAGAGCTAAGCAAGGGAGCCTTGTGAGCACTTACAGGGAATAGCACTGACCCCATTCACTTCTGCGACCCTGCAGTCCAGCTTTTTGTTTTTAAAGAAAATGATACCACTTATGCAAAAAAAAATTTGGATTTTAAGATTCCCCCTCTGTACACTCTTATTTAAAATTAATATACCAGACTTGACTTTTGTTATCTTTATGTGCCAGCTACCCTGGCTGATTCCTGTTCTTGTCTTTATTTGAAATAATTGGTTGCTTGGGGTTCTGCAAGTTACATTGTCCTAGATGTCTGGGAATGTCTTTGGGTTAAGCTTTGGACATTAAATCTTTGCATAGGGATCATCATGCAATGGACTATCACCTTCAGGTCTGTTCCTTATCTGGCACATCATAGCAAAGACATTTGTCATAGTCAGGGCTGTAGTGGCTACAGATTTACTGAGCTGTGGTGCCCAGTGCACTCTGGGGAGCAGGACTCTTCTACCTGGGAATTAAGACCAAAGAAGTTGGAAGCAGCATGAAAGATGCTGAAGAAACTTACACATAAATTTGCAGTGTAGGGGAGAATGAGTCAGGCATTGCATCACGTACTTTATTTCCAGCATGGAACCTTTGGGATGGAGTAATAATTGGGTAGATCTTCTACCCCTGGGTAACTTAAGCTGTTTGAAAGCAGTCACACTGAACTGGATGTAAATCAATGGTCTCAATGCCATCTACTCATAGAGTAGGGAACCATAATTCCCTCTTCACAGGAATCACAAGGGTGAATTCTGTGTCCAGGGTTTCAATGAATTCAGGCAAAATGGTTTCAAAATCAATGGATTTATAATGGGTATCTAGCCTCTGTCTGTATGAGAGCCCTCTAATAGCTATTCAGGATTATGGTGATTCTGTGTCTTGGGCAGTTGATAAGCTGGTTGGCTTGGGACTGCAGAAGACAATCACTGGAGCGCTGTTTGCCATCTGAATTTTGGTGGTGGTGGCATGTGTGAAAAACAGGATTAGCTCCACAAAGTGTTCATTTCCTCTTAAAATAGCTTAATTTTTCTAGTGTTAGACAGCCATAGTATTTCCTGCTGGGTTTGAAATGTCAGCTTCCTTTGGATCCCAGCTCTTCTTACTTTGCAGCTGAAGTAAAGCAGTTGTGTGTTGGGACCAGTGCTGCCCTCTCAGTGGCTTGGCTGGGAGGGATGTGCTTATGCCTTCTTTGCCTAGAGAGCTCTGCTTGAAGAATACTGCTAGCATGGGAGCAGCGTCCTTCCTCTTTCACTTGCTCTGCTGTGTGGGTCTATAGGTTTCTTGAAAATGTTTTATTTTGTTGGGATGTTTGTTTCCTGTTGGGAGCCATTTTCCTGGATGGGTTCAGTCCCTTTCCTCTTGAAGCTTCTGGCTGGCAAAGACCTACTGGGCCATCTTGAGGTCATCCCTGGTATTTTCCCTCCAGCATATTCTCATGTGCCTTGTCCAGTGACACTCTGTGTCCTCAGGAGTGGATGATGGGGTGTGTGCAGGACTTGGGAGGACAGCGGAGCTGCACACTAACTTTTTGAGCTGAATCCATTTCACGTGGGAATGACCTTTTTCCGTGTTTGGTCCAGGTGCTGCTGTCGGCAGCCTGGCAGCCCAAAGGCAGTGTCATGTGCTCAGACATTGATGTGGACCAGGTGTTAGTAATGATGTGAGTAATACGTAGGTGGTAGTAGAAGAAAGCAGAATAGAGAGGTCTGTGGGAAGAAGGTGAAGGAAGCAGGGCAATGTCCTGTCAGGGTTGTGTCCAGGAAGTCAGGAAGTTCATACTGCCCAGGACTTCATCCTGCCAAGGTTCTACCAAGCTTTGCCTCTCTTGGAGCAAGAATTTCTCCTCCTCTCTGCCCGGCACCTACACCCTGGGACACCCTTTGTTTTAACTCTGTAGGTGCCTCTTGGTCAGCTCTAATTTCCTTGCTTCTGTTTTTCCATGTGAATGTTGAACCAGGTCTCAGTGTTTGTTGACTGTCGACCAGCACGCCCGAGGTGCCTGGGCACCAGCTGAGTTCAGTTCCTCATCCCTGCAAAACGGGTGGATGGTGTAGGCTGGGGGGAGGTTGCCAAGACCTCTCCTCCAGCTCACAATGCTCCCAGCTCTGAAGAGAACTTTTACATTTTATGGACTATTTAGCTTCCCAATGGTGATTCTAATTCTTCACAGCATGTATATGCCATTTCTTGGTTATTAAAAGGACACCTGAAAAGGAGCTGCCCTCTGAGTCAAAGCTCTTCTATGCAGTTAATTGCAGGAAGGTTTTCCTTAGACTGTGAGGCTTAATATTTCCAAACTCTCCCTATGCGAAGAGGGTGAATTAGTACCCAGGTTTCCCCACGGCTGCAGAGACTGACCCTTGTGCACCATCAGTAAGTAGGCACAGGAAAAACACTTACGCTGGGAGTAGTTCAGACTTGAAATTGCTGTGCAGGAAGTTCACTTGATTTCTGCACAAAGCTCAAGAGTGCTTTAAAGGTTGTCTGGCCAGGCGTCTGTGTCTTTCATCTCTATATCCTTATTTGATGTGACACTTCAGGTGCCAAAGTAGCCTCCATTCCTTGGGAGCCCAAGCAAGCAACATGTTTACTGGGAAAGGAGTGATTACCTTGGACTGACTGACAGGTCAGCCAATGGATGGATGGATGGATGGATGGGCGGGCTGGAGGTGATTCAAGCAGGGAAGTTCTTTGTCAAGTCACTGTGCTGTGTATGAGAAAATAGAGGCATCAAGCCATTAGACTGTGTATTTCAGGTGTGAGGAAGCTGCTGAAATCCCCTGGCATTGTGAAATACCAAATGAAAGCACAGCAGTGTGTTGGAATTAATGAGTCTGGTGTAGGAAGAGCACATGTGAACAGACTGGAGGGTTAATGTGTGAGGATGATAGACTTAGGCAGGGGTTTGTCATCAGGATTTCTGTGTTTAGGAAGCACCTTCTAATGGCAAGACCACATAAAAAGAAATTGAGACTTGCAAGAAGAGCACTAAAAGTCATCAATTGCCAAAGTTGTTTTGCGTCTGCTGCAGGCCCGAAGCAAATTGCTGGCTTAAGGGGCTCTAAGCACCTGGGTCTTGCACTGGATTTACAGGTATGGTGAAATTGAGAAGGGGCTAAGTAATTAATTCCTCTTCCTGTGACCAGGATGGGAGATAGTTCTGACTTGCTACTTCTCAGAAGTTGCTTCAGAAGCTCGTAAGGACTCTGGTTGTGAAACCCAGGAAGCAAAGAGGATCCCTGGGTGCCTGACAATTGCTTTTCTCTGTTGGTTCTTTCTTGCAGGCAGCCTCGGGCTGCCTGTCTCTTTGTTAAGAGAGTGACAGCAATGTGACACCGTGAAAATAATTACTAACAAATCACGGTGGTGACTGCAAACAGCTCGCTGTCTTCAGAGGCATGTCAGGGAGCATTAGAGCAGGGCTGTGGGAGCAGCAGAGCGGCTAGGGGCTCTTTCTGTGCTCTGGGCTGAAGGAAGATCTTCGGAGACCTTTGGCGCCTGCCACCCCCACATCATTCCTTCCTCGCTGGCTCTTTCTTTCCTCCCTTCCCTGCCTTTGCCATCAGTAATTAAGCCCATTAATTGCACAGTGAGTTTAGAAAAGCTGCTAATGGTAAGACAGGGCTTCTGCTTTCCCTGGATTCAGCAACCAGACACAGAACAATGAAAAAAAATTCTGGAGAGGTATCATGGGCAGTAACACATCCAAGCTGTGTTTTCCATCTTGTAGCTCTCGTGTGTTGCCCTGGGCAGTAATGTTTATTAGCAGTGTGGCCCTAGGAATTCATGGGCTGCTGATACAGTTGGAGAATGGCCCATGTCCTTTTCCTCAGGAGCCTTCAGTCTCGATGAATCTGAGATAGGTATGTATTTGTGCAGAACATCACAGCAAATGTTATCTGGCATGTCCAGCAAAAAAGTGGGCAGAAGAATGAGGATATTCCAGGATACAGCAGAGATAGTGCCCTTCAGTGTGACTAAGTTGCAGGTGAAGACAGTCCTTCAGGGAATAAGGATAAGGAGTGAACAGGTCGTGTGTGAGGAAGGTAGCTGGTACCAAATAGAGCATCTGGGGGAGTTTCTGCAGGTATGAGCCCCTGTGGCTGTGCTGGAGTGGGGACCCTTCTGCAGGTCTGCACAGAATCTGAAGGAAGCTCCCTCTAAAGCCTCTCATTATACTGATATAAAGCTCCCTCCAAAGGGCGGGTCTAGCAGAGATACTGATAGGAAACTGGAAGGCAGCTGCTGACTGAAGTGTCCTTCAGCAGCATTGATAATCAAACCCCTGGGCCAGCTCTGGGAGGGAGCTCACAGCCTCCCCTCCCCTCCTTGTTCCTGGTGGTATGTCGTGCGCCAGTTTGAGAACAGGCCATGCCTGTAAGGGGAGGCAGAAGGTGCAGATGGGAGCCTGCTCCCAGGTGCCTGCTCTACTGTGCAGTCTTTATTCCCTTTCCCTTAGTTACTAAAGTGATTTTCCTGACTGTCACATCTGTAAATAATGTTGCTGGCGTATCTATCTGGATGCAGAGTGGCGATGGATGGGGGAGGGCTGGCGCTGAGGGTGGCCGTAACAGCCCCTCTTCCCAACTCATACAATATTTATGCAGGGCTGGGAGTCGGCGTCACTGACCTCTGGGTCGTGCTGTTAAACAGCTCCCGCAGCCCCTGCATCCTAATTGCTGCACTTGTCCTTTGCTCTGGAGGATTCGCTGCTCCTTCTCTCCGGTGAAGCAAATACTAATGGCAGCTTGTGCTTGGAGGTGGGAGCAGTCTCTTCCCCACAAGGAAGACACAAACTCGTTTTCCCCTGTCGATGTGTTATTTGCATAGAAACCTGTGCTCAGACCTTGTTACCCAGTGTGCCAGTCTCCTCAATGCTGATAGCATGAGAGCCCGTGAAGCTGCTGTGTGTGCAGTTTTGGGTTGTGTATCATCAGAGGGCAGAGGAAGGTGGTTTACCCCATCCCACTGGCTCCTATTAGGATTTCTCTCTTCCCTTTAGCAGGGAGCGGGAAGAAGAAGCAATCTCAGAAGTCAGTTGAGAGAGTAGAACTGGGTGATGTGCTACCAGAAGAAGACAGAGATGATGGCAGGAAAAAAGATTGAAACAGTCACAAAACAGAATAGCATCTTTTCTTGTAGATAAATGGTCTATTTCAGTGAGTGAAAAGAGAGGTGATGCAGAAGGCTGGAGGCTTCCTCTGTGAATGAGGGGCTCTTCCGCTTGCAAGTGGCTGAAAGTGGAGACAGACCTGGCAGACAGGTTTTCAGCTGATTCAAGTGATTAAAAAAAGCACAAAAGACAAAACTTTTGATTGCTAGATCTGCCATGGCTTTCCCCCATGCCTTCTGGCCAGACTCTGTCCTGCTTGGGGTTTCATGTCAGGTGTCTGCAAGCCCAGTGACCTGACTGACCACCCACGTCCCTTATCCTGCCTTCCTGCATTGGCAGGACCCTGCTGCGACTGGAAAAGTGCTGTTTAGACTGGAGACTAATGGCCTTTAAGTGACATGATTGTATTATGTTAAGCGTCTATAGGCTTTACCATTAGGCACTAAACAGTTTATGACTCATAGCAGAGAAGCCCTTGTCCTGAAGAGTTCATACGCTAAATGGTCTGGACAGACAGGGCTTGGAAGAAGCAAGGTTTCCTCCTGCCTGTTGGAGAGCAGATCTAAGGAAGGCCTGGCACAGGACATGTCTTCTTAGTTTAGAGGAGCACCTTGGCTCTAGGTCTTGCCTATTCAGGTTTCCTGGGGAGAAGTACTTCTGCAGTGGGATTTGTACAGGGAGAGGAGAATCATATTTAATTTTAGCTTAGTTTTTGTGCATGTTTTGACGTGATGTGTTGTGGGTACATCCGTTTGATCAGATATATTCCCTTACTCAGTGCATAATTACAGTATTCTGCAGCAGGAGTCTGAATGCTCCCTCTTAAAGCAGCTTGTATGCAGAGAACCAGATGATTACTACATTAGTGTCTGTATGAAAGGTTTATTAAGAGACTGTATAGTCAGAGATAGGACACATGCTATGTGTAATCAGGATCTGCTGGAGCATGATTCACAGAATAATTTAAATAGAGATTTCTAATCCAACCACCTGTTCAAAGTAGAGCTAACTTTAAACTCAGATTGGGTTGTTCTGGGTCTTCTCCATATGAGTTTGAATGTCTCCAGGGGAGGAGATTTTTCCACCAATCTGTTCCAGAGCTTTATTACCTGCATATTGAAGAGTTTTTCCTGATGACAAATTGGACATTTACCTGCTGCAGCCTGTGTTCGTGATGCATGACTTTCACTGAGAACACAGTATGCAATTTTGTATACTTCTCTTCATAAGATGCTGTATAATGTCATGTTTATTAAGCAGACAGACTCTCACACCAAGGTTATGTGTAAAAATGTGTTTGTAGGGGTTTTCATAGGGTCAGGTTCCCAAGGCTGGGGAGGCAACCTCAGCCTTGGAGACTTTGCATTTTCTCTTTTCTTGGGAGCAGTTTCATTCATGTCTGATGTCAAAGGGAAGTGCACCTAGTTGTTCTCCGTGTCTGGAAGGGATGATGAGAGCATTTGCTCTACCCCTCCACCAATCTGGAGTAGTACAAATCTTCCACCTGCTGCACTTCTAATCTCAGCTGAACCATGGAGCCAGCAAGCTCTGGTTTCCTGCATGGTAATTAAGTACATATTTAAAAATCGAGAAGCTCAGTTCTGATCCTACCATCCCTGGCTGTTTACATACTCCAGGTAGAGTTACTCTAGATTTACTCCCACATGCCTAGCAGCAGAATCAGGCCCAGTAAATAGAGCTATGAATCTTTTTAAGAGAAGCTGTTAAGAAGTAGCACATAGATTTATTGTAGCATCATGTGTGTGCAATTGTTGATGAACATCTTCTGTTGGAGGCTGAATACCTGCTGTGTTACAGCCTTGCTTTTAATGTTGAGATAGCATCTCTGCCAGCATCTCGCTGATGCACAGACAGATACCCATAAAAGGGCCAGATCTCGCTTGGTGTTAAATGCCTTCATGTTTCATTAAGGTTGATGGCAGTGGAAGGCACACAGTGCTTTGCAGGACGAGCGAGTCACAATGAGCCACTTGCCCTATGTTCTTTTTGTGGCAGAATTATGTCCCTAGTGTATACATGCTCTGGCTGTCTGGCTGCAAAAGGCTAACACCCTTTTCCATTCACCGGCTAGTGGTCTGGAAAGCAAGGTTCTTGAGGTTCTCTCAAATTTCTTAGTACCCAGCAAAAATTTAGAGAATAGGGATCACACTGTTAGCATATGATAGGTGTTCTGATATTTCAACTAATGCTGCTATGAGTCTCAATTGTTAAGGCTTGCAGTTTGCCTTTTAGGCTTCCTAGGCAGGAATTTGTCTGGTAGAGGGAAAATTCGAGTCTGTCCAGAATTGGCATCACAGAAAATGAAAAGATCTGGAAGTGCCAGGTATTAGTCTTGCTGCTTAGCCTGTGTTTTTGGCCTCATTACACTAATCCAATTAAAGGTTGATGGGAAAAGATAACGCACACTCCAGTGAAGGGGTTTGTGTGGCAATTGCTTTCCTTCCTGGGCATCTGGAGTGGCCTAAGTTATGTTGTGCATCACCACACCTCCTCAGGCCCTGCAGACCCACTGGTGCCTCCATGTGCTGTGGTGTGTGCTCTTCTCCTGCATTGTGTCTCTCTTATTACTAATGGAGCATGGATGCATTTTAGCTGCTGGTCAGCCCTCATTAATATCCAGAGATGACAGGTTGACATTTGTAAAGAAGACTTGCATTGACCTTCATGTTGTGCATCGGTGCGGTTGCCATACAGTGCCCTGTGCTGGATGCTTCTCCCTGTGCTGCCTCGGGACTGCATTTGTGTTAGCAAAGGGACTGACTGCTCTGTAACCCTTTGCTGCTGTCAGGAGTGCAGGCAGTGTGACTGGATGTCTCTGCACCCCTCTGCCCATTCCAGGACTGGTTGCTGTAGAGCCTCCATCCATCCCAGTGAACAGGACTGGAGGATGTTGGGGTTGCACTTGTGGCTCCTTGTGGAGGTTTGTTATTTGGGTACTGGGGCCTTAATGGAAGACAGCTTTATGCCAATGACCCGTCTTCTTCCTTTTCCTGGCTCTTGTCTGGGGAAGCAGTAGAAGAAAAGGCTTTGCTGCCCAGGCATCCTGAGTGCTGTCAGTTGCCTGTCTTCCCCCCAGCCCACGCCATCCTGGCTTGAGGACTGCTGCAGCCTGCTCAACAATGACATTTATTAACAGAGGGGGCTTTGAAAAAAGGCAGGCTGCTCCTGCAAAGGCTTCTCGCTGTAACTCTGTCTCCTCTCACCAGCCCGTCTGAGGCAATGGCTGCTGGTGTTGAAATTCATTAGTGTTACCTGACAGGCGATGGAGGCTTGCTCTGTCTGTTCCCACTTCCCTGCTCTCATGTCCCTGCTTCTTGCATGCTGATATTTAAAGCTGATGTGTGGCTCATAGGCTTGTTGCACTGTGACAAGTCTGGGGGTGGTTGAGAGAACTGAGAGGGTGGAAGGAAGGCAAAGAGGGAGGGAGATGGGACCTGTCTCAGGGTTTCTGTGAAAGCCCAGGGCTTTTCAGACCCTCTCCAGATGTACTGTCTTTCCACAGCTACTGTTTGTGAATTTTATGAACAGCCGTGCAGGTGTGGTTTGTCCGGCACTGATGGGGGCAGAGGGGGATGGCACTGTGTGTGCTTGGTGAGGGCTTGTCTGGTGGAAAGCAAGAGCAGGTGGGCTCCTCTGGCCTCTTGGCTGGTGGGGCTGAGAAGTTGTGAGTGGAGAGCCAGAGGTCTGGCATAGGGTTTGTACAGGGTTTTGGACAGAAGCATGTTTGCATTAGTGGCAAAGTGACTCTAGGACTGAGGAGGAGACACCTCCCTGCCAAAGCTTTTGGATATACAGGAAAGTTGCCCCAGTCTAACATGAATTACTGGGATGAGGGAGTTGGGGTTTGGGGATTTTTATGGAGGTGTATGTCAGCATGCTTCAATTTTTGTAGGCTGTGGTGTGGCTTGGGCTGTTCTTTTGTGCGTGGCCCACCTTACTGTGTGTGGGTGTTGTGACATCACCCTGACAGAGGCCTCCTTGTTTGGCACTCTGCATGGGAAGGGTATGGGTCTACCTAAACTGCTTTGAATTCCTAGCTTGGCCCATCTCATGTTAGTGCAGGTTAAGTGCAGACAGGTGCCACTTTGCCTGTTGCAGTGCCATTTCTGTGCTAAATCAGTTCAGGTGCCTTAGCGTATGATGTTATTCCCTTGCTAGCTTGTGCTGTTGGGAGAGGACACCTAAGCTTTCCTCTTGGCTGGGCAGACATGCAACAATAAAACAGAAGAGTACCTCTGAGCTGTGTGGTCCAGAGTGTTGACCAGCATGGCTTTGAACGAAGGGGCCCAGCTGAGGTGGTTTGACAGCTCCTCTCTTTCACCATGGTGCTGTTTTGCACTTCAGCATCCAAGCAGCTTCCTTCATCAGTGAAGGATTTCTATGGCAGGAGCCTGCCAGTGCTCTCCTTTGCAGCCCAATGCACAAGTGTTGGTCAGGACACAATTAAAATGTTCTGCATCTCTTACAATGCAAGGTCTCCAGGGAATGGATTTTTTTGGAAGGTTAAGATCAGGTCTATAAACCCCAAGATTTAATGTCCCTTTATCTTTCCATAGAGGAACTTTTAACTGCCTCGATATCAATGCCCTGTGTGTAGCAAGTGGCCCAATTTCTTTGTCTCCTGACATCCTGAACCCAGAAGCAGATGGACGTTAACCAGCTCTGATTAGTTGGGAGAATCAAGCATTAATTTTTTATACACTAGAACCACCTGAGTGACGGAAATCAATTATGGCTGCCCCTCCCCCTTCCATATTAATGTGTTGGCTCTGAGCAGAGATGGAGGGACCTGTTGAAACGAGAAACCCCTATTTCTTCATTTGACCCTCTAGATAATTAGGGTTAAATTGATATGCTATCGCACTGGTGACACATTTTATCTGCCTCTGTTTGTACAAGAGGATACAATAGTGGAGGAAGGACCAATTTGTGCCCTGCTTTAGCTAACCAGACTGAGATAAAAGGTGTCACTGGTATGATAACATTCTTGCCTCATGCTCCTTTATTGTTGCTCAATTTGCCTTTTTTTTTTTTTTTTTTAATCTTGTTCTTTTTCTTTCAGTACCCTTGGTCATATTTTAACTCCATGCCATCGCATAATGACGCCCTGCTAAATGTGTGTGGAGATAGGCAACTCTGGCTGACAGCCTTCCCTGATAACCGAATTCCAGCCCATCCATCACTAGGCTGCTCTCCTTAACTTAAGGAAAGTGATAACTAAAGCAAGGCCGTTTATCACCACCGAGCTGTGTGCTTCTTGCTGCCGTGGAGAGAGCTGGCTTCAGTAGCAGAAATGCAGCCATGTCACCTCACCTCCTATTTGCATCCTGTTCATCTCCAGGCTCCATTTACCCTGCAGGATGGTGAAGCAGGGCTGTGTGGAAGTCTGAGCCTGGGGTGGTGAAAGGCCTCTGAAAATGGTGCAGAGTTGCCACTGCTGACCCTGGCCTAAGGACTTAGATGTGCTTTGCTAGTGGAGGAGAGTGTGCTACCTGATGTCACTTGCTCTTCTGAGCAAAGGTGATCTGCATTTTGGGAACAGGCAGTAGTTATGCACTCCCATGTCTGCTTCTGAGAGGACAGAGCACCAGAGCTGCATTGGAAGCTGGAAAATCCCACAACCATTTTCAAGTTTCTCTATATTGAATGCAGTTAGACTGATGGGATGGTTTTTGAAAGCCAGCTTTCTTCCCAAGGGGTGAGAGCTTCAGTGTTTGGGAAGCCAGTTAGACCACATTCAAAAAATGGAAGGATCATGGGATGTTGAATGCAGCAAAATATGCCATCATTTCTCCCTTACCTGAGGGAGGGCCAAATCCTGAGCTCTCTGCTAAAGCAAAGCTGCCCTCAGTGAGCAAGTTTGGCTCTGGCAAGAGCAAGAAGCTGTACTGAGCATAAAAGCTTATTTTTCAAATAACTGAATGATCAAGTGAGTTGTGGCTCTGATAAAGAGACATACTTCCTTACAGCCCATGGTATTTCTGATCTCCAGGACAGCCACAGCTGTGCCTTATTCAGTCCAACCTGGAAAAGATGATGGAGAAACTCCTGCCTGGTCACCAGGCTGAAGAGTGGGGGGGAACACTGCAGGTGGCAGTCTTGGAGCTGGGGAAAGGATTTTGCAAGGATATTTTCCTTCCTGTAGCTATGGGGAAACCTTGTTCCTGTGCAGGGAAAGCCCCTGGTTCCCTGTGCCAGGAGTGCTGTATATTCTGACTAGACCGGACCCGTATAGCAATCTTTTGCTAATCCTTGCTCAGTGGCTGTGACCCCAGTGGCCTGGGGCCACCAGGACTGCATCTTTCAGCTTGGGGATAGACTTATGTTTTGGTCTGTACTGCTGACAGCTCACCCTGGTTATAACGTGAGTGTTGGTCTCCTGGTGCTTGAAAAACTTGAAGCCCCTCTGCTGTTGACAAGAAATGAGGGGAGCACAAGCTTGGAGGGGGAGGGGGAATGTCCTGAGGTCACACAGCTTTGCAGGCAGTTTCTGGTGTTGTTACTTGTTTGCAAAAATGTGTCATTTATTTAGTTGACATATTTATTTGGAGCATTTATTTTCTCCAATTAAAGACCCACTGTCCAGCGCCCAGGGCACACTGCCATCAGTCTCAGGGTGAAAATAGAACCAGACTGTCCAGTTTGCTGGGCCTTTTGGTCCCACAGGGATGGCAGTGCTTTAGATGTCATTCATTGCAGTGGGTGGTTTGCTGTCAATTCCTGTGGCTAACAAGAACAATGCTTCTCTCACTTCTGGGCCCTATCCAGAAGTTAGGTAAATGGATATATTTTCTTCTAACTGGAGCTAGGCTGAGACCTGCATTAATGCAAGCCTCTTGGGTTTGGAGGAGAAACTAATTTTTTGTAACATACCTTTTTCTAACTTCTGTTGGCATCTTCTCTAGCTAAATGGGAGCAGACTGAAAGAGGTTGATCTAATAAAGTGCCTATATGTGGATCAGTTGTTTGTTTTAGATGGTTCCCTTTTTTGTGATCTTTCTTGATTTGGGCACCAGCAAAAAGCAGCTTTCCTGGAGAAAGAGCTTTCTCAGCATGCTACTTGGGGCTGGTTGGGTCTCTTCAACTGAGGAATGTCATGGACATCTGTGTTATGGCTGTAAAGTGCATGAGCCAGGCTGCTGTTCGTGTGGCAGTGTGCAAGTGTGAAGAGTGACTCCAGATGCTTTATTTTAGGGCAGTGGTATCAGATGAGCTGTGCCCAGGGAGGGACTGTGCTGTCAACTTGCACTACTTGCCCTGCAAATCACCATGGCCCTGCTCCTTGCTAGCTCCTTCTTTTGACAGTCTTCCTGCTTTCAAGGAGATTCCTCTGGACATTCTTATTCAAATGTGTTTGTGTGACTTAAATAATTGTTCCTAAATCATCACATGTATATCTCAGGACCAGGCATTTGACTTTGGCATAGGAAATCTATTACTGTCTTAGCCTAAGCAGAGCAAAGATAGCACACAGGTGGGTGTGTGCGCTGGCTCTGTTGGCAGTGCATTCCCAGGAGATTCTTCTGGATATATTTCCCAGCTTCCTTCCTTTTCTTTGTGTAGAAATGGAGGAATCACCAAGACCAGACTGCTCTGGTACTGCACTATCCTGGGTCTCCCCTTATCTGCAAGTGCATTATCCATGTTGCTCCTTCATCTCCTTACTTGGGGAGATGTCCGGAGAGATGCTTCCCTGTTCACCAAAGGGTGTGGAGCTGGGCTGACCATTCAGGTACTGCCTGGGATACTGATGGTGCACCTTGGGGTGTTTACCTTGTATCCACTTCTCACCAGAGCTTGTTACTCCTGTATTTGAGTCTTGAGTCTGAAGGCTAGTCTGGATTATTCACTCCTTCCTCCTTGGAGAGCAGGAGAAGACTTTGCCCTGGACGTTACTTTCTCTAGATATTAATGAGGTGGTCTGTGTTCAGATGTTTGAGCAGCTGATGCTGGCACTTCTAGCTCCTCCTCCTCCCCACAATCTCCTCCTACAACCCCCATGTGCCTGAGGAAGTTGGGAGATTCCCCACCCTCTCTGTTTGCAAAAGCTGATTTCTGGGGTTGTGACTTTTAACATGCACAAACAGCACTAATTTAGTCATTTATTTAGTTGACATATTTATTTGGGATGTTCCTTTGCTTCACTTAAAGATCCTGTGACCAGTGCCCCAGGCATGCTCAGCAGTATGTGAATGAACAAGATCCATCAATTACTCTTGATCAGATCAAAGTGGCCAGGGAATACTCACATAACTCATGTCCCTGCACAGGCTTGGCTGGAGCCACACGGTTTGCGACTCAGCGTTCCCCAGCTGAGGGGCACGTCCTCGCTGCCCTGCAAACACGCTGAGATCGGCACAGTGTGGGAGAAGCAGCTTTCCTGAGGTGCTGCTGTCCCTTCAGGCAATCCACTTCTCTTACTGGTGCTGTTTTGTTTTGAGCCCTATTCCATCGGCTTGCTGTAGGAAGGGAGAGAATCAATATGTGTGCTTACAGCTCTGGCTGCTGTACTCACATCCCTAGTGAGACAGTGTGCACCACCTTGTATCTTAAGAGTTGTGTCTGCTCTCTTCTTCCAAGCACCTGCTTGGAAAACAGCCTCTGCTTTCTTAGCCCTGCAGCATTGCTGTCCAAAAAATTAATGCTTTGGTACCTCCTTCCCTCCTTCATATCTCTTTTGATGCTTTAACCAAAAAGACCAAATGGAGAAGCACCAGAGCATGACAGGTGAATTGTCAGTCCTTCTGTCTGCCCTGTAATCTGCTGGCAGAGCAGGATGGTTTTGCAGGGATTTGTGATGAGTTTACTTAGCCAAGGAGAGCCTGGGTACTCCAGTCGTTTGTGTGTTAGCCAGTGTGGAGAAGAGCTGTACACAACTGTTCAAAATGTTTAGTCTAAAAGGTTTCAGCAGCCTGGTTGTGCCTGGATGTACGTAAGTCTTAAGCCAAGCTGTATTCTCATGAGATTTTTTTGCGAAGAGCTATAGTGTTTCTGATGTGCAGTATGATGTTACAGCAGACTTGAGAGTCTTTTCCATCTCTGAACAAAATGCACTTAAGAAAACAGAGTTTGTGTTGTCAAGGCACTGATTGAATCAAACTTGCTCTTTCTGTCTTACAGGTTACCAGGACAATGCCAGTATTTAGGGCTGCCGGTTGCTGATTACTTCAAACAGTGGATTAATCTGAAAAAGGTACTTCTGTGCAAACTGCAATGGTCCCTATCTCCCTGTCTCCCTCCTCCCCTTGTCCTTCACTTTTCCTCTTTAAGGAGGTGTCAAATAACTACTGCTGTTTTGCATTGAAATGAGTTATTTTCTCAGAAGCTGGGCAGAGCGAGTCCTCCAGCTCCCTATTGTATCTCCTCTAATAGAGTCTTACTGTACTTGATGGGATGTGTTCTGCAGCTGGGGAGAATCCCATTGTGGCAGGCACAGCGCAATATCTGCATAATATTGGGACACTGTGAGACCCCTTTTCAGTGAAGGTTGTGTTGTTGCCAGTATTGCTGACTTTATTTTGTTTTGCAGCCATATAAGGCTCCTAGGAGCATGGTTCCAGTCAGATGAGATTCCAGTTAATAAATGTGGAAATACTCCAATATAAAAATCATCATTTCTCTTTGTGGTGTGGGGAAGGGGAAGCGGTCTCAGCAGCACATCCACCTAGGAGATCAGTGATCACTTTGTTAAGCAAAATGCCTTGGACTGAGCACTGTCTGGTGCCTTGTCTTTTGCTGCACACTTTCACTGGGTGGTTTAGGAGCAGCATGCTCTGCATCCACAAGGACTCCTGGCACAGCTGCTTCATCTGCACAGAAAAACATGGTGATGCCATAAGTCACAAACCAAAATGGGAAGAAAAGAACAAGTGTGATTACAAGCAGGAGCAGGGTGAGGGAGGAGGCTGTGGTCTGTGCACAAGAGAAATTGGGGTAGCCCTCCTGGTTAAACCTTTATATGAGTAAGATTCCCTTCCCCCATCCAATTTAGTGCTTTATTTGGGTTTCTATGCCTTTTCCTGGTAATTAAGGGTCTCAGTAAGAGGATTTTCTTATAAACAGCTCATTGTTCTTGCGGGCTTTTCTTTTGTTCTTTTATTTATTTATTGTTTTAAATGGAAGTGTGAGTGACAGGCTGAGCAGCCGCAGAAGGACAATTTGCATGATCTGTTCCATCAAATAGGGTAGAACATGAACTTAACAAGGGATGCTGGCAGCACATTCCTGGCTGAACTTGTCAAAGGGTCTTGTATTTCCCTGCTGTCAGAGCAAATCTTTTGGCTGATTGCTGGTCCTTGGTAAATGAAATCTGAAAGCACATTGGGGCATTCTGCAGTTCAGTGACCATTAATGATCGCCATTTGAAGTTCACTAAACTTCCGGTGAATGGATAGCAGCTATATAACCAGCAGGTTGATGGCTGCAGAATAATAATACTAAAAAAAAAAAAAAAAAAAAAAAAAAAAAAAAATCCCTGTGTACTGTGATGTTTGCTAAGAAGCAGGTTGATCCAGCCATGCTCCTCCTCTGGGCCTCAGGATGAAAGACTTATGGCACTTTCCCATAGTTCAAGGCTTCTGGATTTAGTGTGTTAAGAGCTGGGACTCGTTATTATGTAGATGTCCAGGCAAATGTCTGTTCTTCAAGATGAGCATTCATGTATTGCATGTCAGCAGATACTGTGATACTAAGCTGAGGGCTGCTAAGCATCCATGAAGCCCCAAGCACAGAGCTAAAGGCAGGGGCAGGAGGGAAGTTGTTACAGTAAAATGTTCCCCTATCCAGGTCCCTTAAAGGGTCACATGCTGAGCATGTAGGATGGGGGCACATGGGTTGGGTTGTCCTCCTCTGCAGATGTGTTACTTGGAAAGTAAAGCTTCAACCTCCTTCAGATTGTGCAGGAAGAGGAATGTGAGAGAGAAATGTTTATCTTCTTCCAGCCTGTCTAGTCCTTTAAAAACAATGAAGTTTTTCTGACACTGTAATACCTGACACCCTCTGAACACAGAATGGTTCCAGGGACCCGGGGTCCCTCTGGGAAGTGACTCATGTTGCAGAGAAGAGCCGGGGCCTCTCCTGTCTTGTGGCTAAGAGCTGCTTCTCCTAGGACTTGCTCTTACCCTGGGGTGGTGATCTTTCTATGCCATGCGCTGCTTTCAGGTGCTTGTGGAGTTAACTCTCTGTGTGTTTTCACAAGAGAGAATTTCCTGCCTAGATAACTAATTCTGTCAAAGCAGATGGACTCAGTAGAGACTCAGTCTCTATTGAATGAGCTCCAAGTGGACAGGTAACTAGCCCTCCATTGGTCCCTGCATAGCTCAGGTGGCCCTTTTCCCCCTCCCTCTGGCACATTTCTGACTTAGAAATACCTCCTAGGCTGAATCTGCCTCTGACCTGATCCATGAAGTAAGTGAAGGTGTTGGAGGGTGGGTGGGGCTTGCAGTGTGAAACCGATGATTTCTAGGTCATGGATAATGCAGAGATTTAAATGTTTCAGATCTCAAGAATACAGGCACATATGACAGGGATCAGTTTCCTGAAGGATGGCCCCACTTGCACCTGCTGTATCTTCTTTGAGTCTTTGCTTATGAGCAGTGATGACAAGGGGACCTGTTTGAACTACGGAGCTCCTGTTGCAACTACCAGGCAATGCTGAAGTAGGATTACACACAGACAAGTTTCTGTAGGTATGTGTACTGCAGTAGCAACAAAACTACGTTCCAGATTCCTCTGCCAAGGCACACAAAGCTTCAGGTCCTCTTTGTCTCTGTTTTGTATCATTTTAAAAAAACAGTCCTTGTCTGGACTCCCTCTGCCAGAGAGTGGGATGCTCCAGAGCTCAGCAGATCTTCCTGCAGTGGTGAGTCTTTCTCAGAGTTCATTTGCTAATAAACGTCCCTTTTCACTGCTGTGTTTCAGGAACAGTTGAAGTGAGAACTTCGTGCCTGCAGGCAGCTTTCACAATTTCCAAGACCTGCCTTTTGGGCAAGCTGGAGACAGGAATTGCCCCCAGTAATTGTCACTACTGCTTTGCCTCAGGCAAACCCTGTTGGATTGATCTGGCCATTCAGGTGGTGGTGAGCTCCACACCTGACTGCTGCAGTGGTGGCCACAATGTCTTGGGATCTGTTAAAAAGCCTTCTGTGGAGGAGATGGGGGGAGAAAATCTGCCTGTGCACTTGACCATATTTGCTGAAGTTTTACATTGCCCTGTGCCCCGCCAGCCTGCTAATGCATCCCTTCTGTCAAGCCTGGTTGGTGTTTGCTGACATTTTTAATGTCACTGAGCGATCTTGTATCTCTAGTGAACTGTCAGTGTAGAGCTGACTTGGGGCAGAGAGTTTATCATGTTCTTCACTTTGATTAGTTCAGCCTTGTGGGAGGGGAGCAGAAAGCAGAGGAGGCTTTATTTGAATGCTGCAACATTTCAGATATCCCCCTAAACCATCTCAATAAAGAGCCACCATCCCATCTGCCAGTTCTCCTTAGGGACCTGTCATGTTGATCTGCAGAGGCCCCATGGGTTAGGGGAGGTGCAGAACCTGAGCTACATCACTGTAGCTGGATGCTCAGGGTGGGAATAACAGAGAGGGCTTCATGTCAGGAGAGAGGGGCACCAGTGGAGTTATGTGTGCAGAAAGCAGGAGACCATGGGTCAAGATTTATGCAAAAAGGTAAGCTGCTGCAGCTAGCAAGCTACAACCAAGCTGCTGCCCCAAGAGTATCCTCAGGTACCCTGGTAAACCCATTACTGCTTATTCTAACACAAGGATCAGCTCTCACTTGTGCTTCCTCTGCTCTTTCAGGAACCTCTGTGGTTTGTTTTCCAGGTCCCACTAGAGTTAGCAGCATGGTTGATCCTGTGATGAATCCTCAGCCCTGGGGCTAGAACCAGTGCTATGTTAGGCTGAGGACACAGTGCCCACAATCACAAGGTGTCGAAGAACCTGGGAATGGGAAACCCAGCAGGCAGTAGGAGTTGTCAGCACCACTGGGCTGAGAGCATATCACTGAAGGGAGAACGGCTTAAAGGAGGGAGGAGGTAGAAGAAGAGGGGTGAAGATAGATTTTCTTACAATGAGCTTGTGCAAGAAGAATGTTAGAAAGATGATTAGGGTATCAAAATATGTAACCCAGACTAAATATGTAACCCAGATTATCTTTATGCCAGAGGCCAGTAGCTGATGCTTGCAGGCGTAACAGGGAAAAGCTTTGTCTGATTCCCAGCAATTGTCTCCTCAAGAACTGAGAGCTATTCCAGGACCACTCTATCTAGCACCCACTGTTTTTACCATGTCTATCTACCAGAAACTTGTGTTCCCTTTTGTGAGTCTGCTCATGCTTTCAGTTTCTACAGCATCCTATGGCAATGACTTTTGCTATTTAATTATGCATCAATTATACTCTGTTTACTCATACATTCTGTGAAGATGCAGGTCCCTTTGTTTCTTTTAAACCTATTGTCAGATTATTTTCTGTGACCTAGGCCTTGCATTGTGTGAAAGAACACGTTTCTAGTTCTTCATGGTGTTACTCTTGATTTGAGACCTCAGTCATATTCTTGCTCAATTGTCTTTTCTAGCACAGCAAAATTTGTTGGGGGGCTTGCACAAAGGCACTTGTGGGCTCTGTGAGTCTAGAGCTTGTGACTTGTGGAATTCTTAACATGTGTGCACTATCCTTCCTGGTCTTCCATTTATTCTCTGTATGTTTTGTACTTAAAAGATAAGAGGAGATTTTTATGTATCCACTAAGGGTTTGTTTTATTCCTTGTTTCTCAAATTATATTTAATTTATTTAGTTTTAAAGAAGACAATATCTTCATACCCATCACAGAGCTGTCCCTTTCTCTGCACAGCTATCCTGGCATCTTTGACCATCTTTGATTTCTGTTCAGAGGCTGCAGCATGTCTTTAGATACAGTAATAGTGGCTGCTTTAGGAGTGAGAGAAAACTGGTCTTTTGTTTGACATCCTCCTGAAATTCAGGGAAGTTTTTATGAAAGGCAAGAATTGAATGACGTGTGTGAAGGAATGCAACTTTCCCTCTCTGGACATGAAACAGGCTTGACAGAGCCTTGGGGAACACGACGTGACCATGCTGGGGTGCTGTGGCTGTGCACAGACCTGGCCTTTTCCAGGGTCAGCCTTTACTGATCTGTAGATATTCCTGTTTGGAAACAAACTGTTAATACACATCCACAAATGTTTTAAGGTCACCTACTTGCATTGTGAAATCTGTCAGAGGAAGCATGTAATAGGATGTTTTTGTTAATATTTGGCTACTAGAAATAAACACATCTTAAACAAACAAAGATTTGCTAACAGCTTTCTGTCTCTCCTCTGAATTAACAATTCTTTCTGCCTTTGGAGTGGGAAGCAGGGCTGTGAGTACTTCTCAGGCACTTAGTGCTGAAGTGTCTTGAGTGCTTTAGATGAAGATCGTTAAAATGGGTGAGAAATAGTTTATGTGTTAACCCATATATTTGGAAGTTGTTTTTGTGAGGTCTAACTTTTTGAGGACTTAGAGTGATTGTTATCAATTTCTTGTTTATTGAGTTACTGGCTGCAGGGAATATAAAATTCCTAGTAAGATTAGAAATGCCAGAGGAGGACTCCTCAGGCAAAGTGTTTCATGGCCAGAGCATAAAGCACATGAAAAAATGTTGTCTCCTAACTGTGCCAGGGCTTTGCTGGTTTGCAGCATGGGTGCCTGTTTTGAGATCCTGTCAAACCTTCCTTCAGTGGGACCAGGGCTTTCTTGGTTCCTCACCCCATGGGTGAAGCTCTTGGCTTTGGAAAGTCTCAGAGGGCAGAAATGTGAAAGGAAACACAAGGAGAAGTGTGACTCCAGGGCTAGGGAAATAAGAGTATCTCTTTCAAGGAGATGAGGAAAGGAAAGTGTCTGTGAAATGGCATTGGTTCATAGTTGGAAGGAAATGGAAGGAATGGCTTATAACAGCAAAATGACTGTGTTTAATAAATACTTTGCTCTGTATTTACAGAAAGGCAGAGGTTGCCATATTGCTGAGCAAGAGGTTTGCTGTTACAACACAATTTTCTGATAGAAGTCAAGTGGTGAATTGGCTGGCATTTTGCATAGCTGCTTTACAGGAGTTTTAAAGAGCTGGCTGAGATGCCCTGGACTATTAATAAGTCTTTGAACATGTGGGAAGTTCTAGAGGACTGGAAGAAAGCTAATGTTGTACCAGTAATTTAGAAGGGCAAATGGGATGACCGATGAAGTAATTATAGCCCTATCATCTTGACATTAATTCTGGGCAAAGTAATGAAAAGCCAGATATCATCGTTGATTAATAAAGAATGAAAAGAGGGTAATATAATGCCAATCAATGTGGATTTATGGAAACTAGATCTTTTTCAAACTAACTTGATATTTTTTTTATGAGAATACATGTTTGGTTGATAAAGGTAACCATGTCAATGTAATATACTTCTGGAAGGCATTTGACTTGGTACCTTATGACATTTTGATTAAGAAACAAGAGTGATACAAAATCAACATGGCACACATTACATTGATTAAGAAAGAGCAAACTGACAGCTCCTAGCATTTAATTGTAAATGGATAATCATCATGGAGTGCATGTCTTCCTAGTGGGGTCCCACAGGGATCTATTTCTCAGACCTCTTGTATTTAACACTTCTGTCAATGCCCTGAAAGAAAACATAAAAATCATTTTCAATAACATGTGCAGATACTGTATCTAGAAGGTGGCTGCTGTTGGATTTATAAACAGGCAATGGTGAGGAGGAGCAAAGGGGCTGGATCCTTTCTTTCTCTGGGTTTGGTTTGACCAATATGGGATGTTGGATCCCATCTGCATCAGAAAAAATTCTGGAAACTTGAAGACTGGATGAGAAGTGCAAGACCAGAGGAGCATTCACCATCCAGTAACAACCCTGGGAGCCGTTTAGGGTACCAGAGAAGGGTAAGGGCTGTAGTTGCCAAATATCTAAAGAGAGAGCCAAGATGTGACAAGAGGTTCCTTCATGGAAGCAGACAAAAGCATAAGCAGTTCCAGTTCCTGGAAGCCAAAGCAAGGTAATTCAGGTGCAGCTCTTTACAGTGTGGGGTAATTAACCATTGGAACAACTTACCGAGGGCTATGATGGATAATCCAGCTCAGAAGGGAAAGCTTTTTTCCTAAAAATGTCAGCTGTGGTTCAGACAGGAATTTGGGGCAGTGCTGTGGCATGTCCAGGTCAAGCCAGCTGATCATGGCTGTTTCTTCTACTGTGATGATCTTTGCCTGTCCCTCCTGCACAGCTCTGGCCGCTCTGTTCCCTTGCAGTGAGAGCACTCTCGAGGGTTCCTGGCTGGAGGAGCACAGACAGCACGAACAACACAAGGCTGGGAATGGAGGGGGAAGCATCCTGGGCAGCACGGCACCTCTGGCACGGTCAGATGGAGCACAGCAGCCATCCACGACTTCTCCTTTAAATCTGTCATGCAGCTGTCTGAACTCTGAAATTTCTTTCACTCTCTCCCTTGCCTTGTTAACATGTGTTGCCTTTGGGGTAATCAGGGAAAAAATATTATGTCCTTTTACAATTACCGGGTTTTGGAATATTAAAATGTCTCTCTGCATCGGCAGTGTTATTTTGATTGGTATTCTAACCTTTGACTAGCCCATAAAGCGAGCCGCTCTTCAAGCCAATATTGCGGGACTGAAATTTAATTCCGAAATGATTCCAGATAATAGGGAGACAGATAATATATGCATGAAGGATATTATGTTTGGACTAAATGCAGCAGGGCCAGGGCTTGGGAGTTGAATAATAGCCCAGAGTGAGTTATAATCTGTGGGACAGAAATACCTTACTGTCAGGGCCAGGAGAGGAACTCTTAAATCAAAGGGAGGGAGATGAGGAGGGAGTTGAGGATAGTCATCTCAATGGTAAAGGGCATCCAGGAGAGGCCTTAAAGGAGCAGCCCTTTCCATCCTTTTGCAGTGCAACTTCCTTTCTTACTTAATAAGGAGTGCTGAGTAAAAATGTACTTCCAAGGCAAACCAATAGGCAGGGCATTCTGGAAGTTCTTGGCAATCTTCTCCCTTTTGTCTTCCTGGATTCATTAGAAGAATATACAGCATGGGTTGATGTCTCAGTTTCCTTACAAGTTGTAACCAAATTGACCAAGGAGTTGTGCAATACATACTAAGGTAGAGTGCTCACATAGTACAGAGTAATCATCAGGATTGATTTTGACATCCTCTTTCACATAAAACAAAGTACAGACATGGCATGTGGGCTACATGGACAGTAGTTGTTGCTCAGGGCTCTGCCCCTGACGTTTTCAGCCTGGGACTCACTGCCAGGCAAGGCTGTCTCCCTTCCTCAGAGTTGCTGCCTAAGCTGGTGACGGGAAACACAGAGTAGAAGTATCTTCTGTGACAGCAGAGGTACAAATTCAATGACTTTTAAACACTGGAGGCTTTAAGAAACAAGACCTCCCTCTGGGCTCTCTTTACCAGAGAAGGGAACTCAAGGTTTTTGCTATTTACTCCTCTACAAGTGGCACTTTGTGCTTTGCCAGCAGCTTCCAAATGTGATGGAGTAGTCAGCAGGATACTCCCCAGTCTGCAGTAGCTCAGTCCTATAACTTAACCTGCTGGGCAAGGTGTTGGGAGCTTTCTGTAGCTAGACTCTGCAGAGCATTGCGGATGACCGTGCTGCCAGCTGTCCTGGGAGGAGGAGAACTGAGCATGCAGAGATGGAGAATGATGTCTGCTGCTGGGTGACACAAACCCATGTCGTTATAACAGGCTTTGGCTCAGTGGCACGAGCTTATAGTTTCAAAGTAATGATCCCAGCCTCACATTTCATTTCCATTCCTTGCAGTTTCAGGAGCTGGTCTTGCTACAGCTGAGAGGGGCTCTAGATGCAGCCTGGAGGCTTCACTAGTTTTGGATGATAACATATATGCCCATCTCAGGAGGGCAGAAATAGTGTCCATTATTGCCTAAATCAAATGATTTTGTATTTCCTCTCCTTTGGTTTTTGATTTTGGCTTTTTTTTTTTTTTTAATTATATTGTCAAAACACAGGAGCAATTTTCTGTGGAACTTGTGTCTGTACAAATTGTTCAGAGAGACAGGAAACGTGATCCCCTGAGGGTTCATGTAAGTTATATGGAAACTACTTAGATCTAGTCCAGGGTAAAGGGGACGCCTTAGTGTTTTGGTCCTATTAACAACAAGCTCTTCCTGGAACATCCTTCCATCCTTCTCATAGCTATGCTGCATGTATTCTCATGGCATCTCACACACACATTAACTTCTTTACCATTAAGGGTTCTCCTACATTGTCTTTTGATAATGCATACTAAAAATGTGCTAGGTGCATGTTAAAGTTCACCTCTTTTCCTAGGCAGGGTGTTTTGCAGCCTGATCTTAGCCTTTGGAACAAAAGAGTTTCACATTCTGCATTCGGGGAGGACCTACCACAGGTGGAAAAGCCCAGAGAGGAACAGAAGGGTCAGAGAACTGGAAGACATGACCTCCAGAGAAAGAGTGAGGATTTAGAGGACAAAGCCTCTGGCTGCACGTGGGGACATTTAGGAAGAATTTCTTCACAGAAACAGTGATCACATACTGGAATGGGCTGCCCCAGGAGGTGGTGGGGTCACCATCACTGGAGGTGTTTGAGAAGAGACTGGATGTGGCAGTCAGTGCCATGGTCTGGTTGACAAGGTGGTGTTAGGTCATAGGTTAGACTCCATGATCTCAGAGGTCTTTTCCAATCTAACTGCTTCTATGATCTGGGATATTCAGCCTAGAGAAGACTAAGCAGAAATAATTTTTGAGGAATGAAAGTGCTCAATTTCTGACTGGTTGTGGTGTATGGCTCTCGATCACATTCTTCCTGTTGCAGGAAGATAAGTAAGCAGTCTCCATGGATAAGAGGAGGGATATGGGACCTCTAGCTCTTGTGAGTTCAGAAGAAGGTGATGGGGATGGTTTGGGTAGAGTTGGTCCTGCCTTGAAGCAGACAGTCAGTCATCACTTTTCCCCTCCTGTTTGCCCTGTGTGCTATGATACAACTTCCTTTGCCCTTGCACTGGGACATGGGCTGTCTGCATTCCTTGGGACACATCACTGAAACTCAAGAGTACGTGAGCAGGGAAAGAAGGGGTATTTCCCTTGGGTGCCATGTACAGTCTCCACTCCCCTCATGATTCTGTCTGCCCAAATCCCAGATGTTTGAACTGGAAAGATCCCAAGGCAGACTTTATTATTTGGCAGTGCCTTTGGGCTTCAAGTAAGAACCAGGGCCTCCTGTAGCCACATGTGAAACAGAGAGCTCTCAGGTAATGTCAGAAGGTATTGATTCAAGAGAAACTGAGGAGCACTATTATGTTCCTTGGCCCCATATAGCCTGCAGCTACTGGACAAAGCAGAGAGGAAAAATTGTTGCCTTTCAGCTTTTTTTAACCAGGGCAAAAGATTTGCCTTTTAAGTGAAATTCTGAGCAGCGTTTTGCTGAGCACACTGCCACCGTCACTTTACCAAAAGCATCCTTGTCTGTGCACATTGGTTTAGCTGCAGGCAAAAGGCAGAAAGGCAGCTGCTCAGACCTTGTGTGCTGCTCTTCCTGCTGAGTGCTGTATTGCTCGGCTGCACCTCACGGTGCCTTCATTCCCCATGCTGGGGGATTTGAACATCTGTCCCCTATACCGAGGAGTTTCCTGGTTTTCATCTGGCTGTGTTTGTCTGCTGCTGCTGAGATTAAACATACTGCTCAGACATTTGTTCCATGGTTGCTGTTTGCAGGTTGAGGAAGGAGCTGGGAGTTGAAGGCACAAATGTGTGAAAAATGGCCTTTCCTAGAGTCCCATGGGAAAGGCAAGGGACAGAGCATCCCTGAATCCCAGACATTCATCTGGAGCTTTACTTGAGTATCAGCACAGCTGCCTAGTGCCTGGGAGTAGAACTGGTTTTCTCAGCATTTATTTGAAAGACAGGACCTCCATGTAGGAGCATGAAAATAGGCTTTTGCAGTTCTCCAGGAAGGTATGATGAGCTCTCAGATTTTCTAGCCTTGGGGATTAAAACATTACCTGTTTTGGTCCTCATTTTCCTCCCAAGCCAACATAGCTACAAAAGGGAGAGTGACTGTTTGCCATTGCCACCAGCAACAATAGGATAGTTTATGGTAGCCATTGGCTACCTGAAAGTGGGAAGAACAGAACTTTTTTTTTCTTTTTTTTTTTTTCTTTTTTTTTTTTTTTTTGGTGTGAGATGTTCCTGGTGCCCTTTGTTGTGTGTGATGCACTGTCCTACTGAAAGGATTGGGACTTTGCTACTGGTGTCTTGTCTGGGAAAGTGTGGGTGTGCAGCCTCTGCCCCATTGCACAGAAGCATACCAGGGCTTGGCTTTGGCTTCTCGTGGGATCAGTATAAAGCAGCCAGAGATAGTGAGCAGTGAGATGGGAGATACAGTAGTGGAATTTGTATATTAATAACTTGCAGTACTTCACACTCATTAAATTAATTAATTAAATCCCTAAGAACCCTAAGGCTACTAAGGAAGTTGATTTCAGAGTTAGGATTAAAAGTCTCCTGTCACCCTCCCCCCATGCTGGCATAGCACTTCTGGCTTCATCCTGGCTTTTGCTCTTTCACTTGCAGGTTTCCGTGCTTGAACTCTGCCTGCAGCTCAAGGATTGAATCTATCAAAGTGGCTTTTATAAGAACTGGCTGAAAAGTCTACAGATATGATCCACATTTGTTTAGAAAACAACCCATCTTTTGCCCTTGTTTGGGCATAAACTTCTCTTATTTTGTGGCCTGCTGGGGAGGGCAGCTCTCATCACTCCGAAGCATGAGCCCAACCAGGGTCTATCCCACAATGGCTGGTTTTCCCAGTTTCCTAGGCACTGTATCCTACAGACCAGGATCATTTGCTCCTTGGGTGCTCTGACATGAGTGCTGCTGCCATCTTTTTATAGGGTACCAAAGCTCCTGAGCAAATGGCCATTCCTAAGCTTGCTCAGTACCCATCAAGCTCTCAGCAGTCCCTTCTGGGTGTCAGTAGGTGTGGTAGGGCAAGATGCTTTTATTTACTGACAAACATACATCTTTCCTTCCTTGTGTTAAATATTGTGTTGCAAAAGCTCATAATCATGTTTTTTCATACTTTCCTGGACATCCTATCCACAGCTGAAATTGTAAGTCTCACTCATGAGATCAGCTGATGGATCAGCTCCATCCACCTCACCTTTCTTTGAGTCAGGACACTGTCATTTCAACACTGCACTCAAAATACCTTAAAGCAAATGACTTCCATTAAGCCATGCAGGATGGAATGTAGTTGAGCTGTGTCTCTCCTCCAAGCATTGGTTGACATCCCAAATGGTTTGAGTGGTGTGGAGATGAAATGTCAGTGTACTGTTCTGCCAGTGCTCCTCCTGCATGCATCCTGCAGATGTGTTTTTAAACAAACTGTAGATATATATTTTATGGTTTTGTGCCAATTTCAGGAAAGCCTGTTTTCTGTGCTCTGCCAGTGTGGTAACCTCTGTCAGCCTGGCTCTGAGTGATGCTGTTAATATTTGAGAGATTATTTGGGATCTCTGCCTTGGCTGCGCTCACTCAGGGAAGAGCTGTCCTGTGTGGATGCTGCAGCTGCCAGAGGAGTGCACTTCTTGCCTGACAGTGTATTTTGGAGGAGGCAGGTCTACTGGGACTAAGGGTAGCACAAAACTTTCAAATAGCTAATTGCTAGCCTCCAGCAGGTCCAGAGTGGACCTTTTTTTCTGTAGGTGACGATCTTTCAGCCTCCCTGGGACATGTCATTCTGTTCTTGCCTTTTGGCACCAACTGTATTTGGCCACTGCAGTGAAGGTGTGTCCCCACACCTCTGCTCAGCCCTTCCAGGTAGGAAGGAACTTGTCTTGGCAGATCTGCCAAATCAGAAACAGCTCTGAGTCTCTCCTGTGTTTTGGGTCTCCCTTTGCCATTGTACAACGTCTGTTTTGCCCGTGGAGCTGGTTCTGCTGCACCATTCCTTCCCCTTGGGGACAGTCTGTGCCAATCAGGAGGTGACTGATCCTCGGCTGGTAACTCTGCCTCACGCAGTTTCCAGCAACCTCCCAGGAGCTGTCCACAGACTGTCTGCTCTAAGCAGTGGAGCTGCATGGTCATTCCTCTTGGTGCAGGAGAATCCTAGTGACACGCTCCATGCTCAGCCTTCCCTATGGGGCCCAGCTAAATCCAGTTGTAAGAATGTGGCTGATGTGCTGTGGGGATAGGGGCTCTGACAGATCCAGGAGACAGGAAAGCTATGTGACTGAATACCAGACTGTGTTTGCTCTGCCTAATTATCAAAAGTATGAGTTTGTTCTGCTAGGTGCACATTATGCCTTTATTGTGCTGTAATTATGCCAGCTGCCTATGTTTAGTGTCATAAAAAGGAATAAAATGCCCATTACCCGCCTAAAGAATTCTTCTTGTGGTTTTTTTTTATTTTTATTGCTCTGGAGTACACAGTGGGGATATCTTTGGTCGGCAATTCTCCATGCAAAATAACTAGTGAAATACTGTGCCTTTCAGAGAGCTCCTCCAGCCAGCAGCCTGCAAAGGCAGCTGGCCCACAAGCCTCACCTGGCGCTGCCTCTGTTGCTTTCTGCCATCCTGATCTGGTAGTCAGAATGGTGAAGCCACCACAATGCCTTCCTATGCAGGAGCTCAGCTGCTTTCCAGCAGCATTTTCCTGCTGCCATTCAGGTCCCAAAGCTCCCTCCTGCTGACACAGCACATGAGAGGTGCAGGGTGCTTTCCAAGTCTGGGAAAAGATGGCTCAGGAAGACACAATGGTGCCTAGGCCTGGCTGAGGTATGTTTTGGGCAGAATACCCAAAGGAGTGCTAAGGAGTCCCATGCCATGGGGATGCACTTAAGGTTGTCGAGGGAGCAGCCCAGAGAGATGTGTGGGTGGGAGCCACGTGTTCCTTTGCCCTGCCTTGTCTGGAAACACAAACCAAGTGTCATGAACCTGCCAACAGCCTGGTGGTTCTCTTGCAAGAGAAGAGATACCAAGCATTCTACTCCAGCCAGCCCACAACCCCTGCAATTGGGTTTTGGCTGCTTTGAGGTTTCCTGTGGTGTCTAAATACCTGAGGCCATGTTTCTGTGGTGCTGAGAGATGCCTCAAAGGAGCCACATCCTCCAAGATCTGAGGTTCTGTGCAAACATCAATTACTGAAACACATACCCTGCCAAGGAACAGCAGCAGGGGGCTTGCTTTGTGTGCGTAAATCCTAGGGGCATTTTGGTGATATTAAGTAATTTCTGATGGAAAAAAAAAATAAAGAAAGCCCCATATCCAAATCCCACATCTTCAGAGGTTTTTAAAAGCTGCTTCTCTGCCTTTCCTTCTTCTAGTGTTTCAGTCTCTAATTGGAAACTGACTTTATTAGCCTCATTAAGAATGGTTAGTGCTGGCTATAGATAGCTCTTAAATACATGGTTTTGGTGGATGTTAAATCTCTTGGGTTAGTTGGCTTATTTTTCAACTCGATGTTATGTTCAGCAGGTCCCTGATCCCCCCAGCCCAGCTGTGTCACAGATACCTCGCACAACGTCCCTTTTAATTCCCTCCACTTATTTTTTACGTCAGGTGTTCCTTGAAGTGGCCTTCACAGTTCTCCACCCTTTCAGCTGATGACTACGTCAGGGGAAGATGGACTTGTGCCTCCCGCAGCTTCATTGCATATGCACACGCTGTCTGCCCCGGCGGCACGATTGCCTTGGTGAAGAATCCAAGGGGCTGCTGATAGCAATCATTGATTAAGGGGGTAATTGTCCTGAAAATTCAGATTGATCAAAAGGCAGAAATGATAACTTGTGTAACTGTGTTTAAAACCACGTCCTGTCAATAGGGGAGACTGAGACGTGGCGAGCAGAAAGCAGGGAGAATTGGATGTGCAAGCAGGTGAGTGTGCCTGTGGTTCAGGGAGGAGGGGGAGCCATTCTTCCTTGGGGTCCATAGCAGGATGTTTCTTGTCACTGACGCTGGGCTATTGGAGATTCAATCACTTTTATCTTCCCCTCTCTCTCAATCCAAATGCCTTTTCATATTAGAAAATTAGAATCAGCTCTGCTCATGCAAGATTTATTAGCTCTGCTGAGCAATACCACAGAAGAGTAAATGATGTCGCATTTCAGGGGCTTTTTACACATTATGACCAAACTTGCAACTTCTTAAGTATTTTTCCATTGAGCCACTGCAGGATGTTAAAGGGATGGGGAGACAAACTTCTCTCTGGAAATAGTTCTGCACCAGTTCAGATGTCTTTTCTTTATTATCAGAATGATTGGATTTGGATTCTAATACAGATCTTTCCTTTGGGCTCAGTTTCTGTGCTTATTACTCTGGAAATCAAACTCTGAGAACTGAGCCTGTTTATCACATTTTTTTCTTGGGTCCCTTTGTAGAAACTCTTTCTGGTGCTAAAATGGGTGTCTTTGGAGCTCTGCTGCTAGCTGGCACTCATTTACATCTGAAGAAGGCAAATCTTGTTTCCTGCTCACTTTTATTCCATTGTGTTTTGCACTGGGTGGCTTCTTTTTAAAATGCCTTCTGACCTTGTGCTGTACACAGCTCATGTTTTGTGTAGTGATGGTCCTTTGGTCTTCAGGTAGTAGATATTAAAATTCTTTAAAGACATGAATGAATTTAGGCTCAGGCCACTCAACAGATGTTATTGTGGGGATACTGAGGCATGGGGGATTGGATGATTTTCCTCTGAATCCATATCAGAGATTGAAATAGAAATTAGGTCTCGTCTCTCCTGCCTCTGGACTTCAGCCACAAGGCTTGTTTGTGAGGCTTTTCACTTTCAAATTGCTTTGCAGGCATTAAATCTCTGCAGCATCCTCATGATGCACAGGAGAGTCACTCAGCCGCAAGAGTCAGAATGACCAGTTGCTGGGAACCTCTGCCTGAGCTGCTGTTCAGTTTTTCTCCCCATCTCAAAAATTAACTCACTTGAGATACACAGTATTTCACTGAAGCTGCCTACACAAATCCCTAGTGCTGTGCAGCATTTCACCCCTCTCGGAATGAGCATTTTGTATGTATCCCCTACACAAAAATGGCTATTGCCAAGGTAAACACCATTTTTCTGGTTTGGAATACTCTCAAAGAGGGAGCAAATTTTTCTCCAGACATCATTATTTAGGAAAGTAGACAGTACCACACAGGGATACTGATGCCACTGCTCAAGTGTCTCACACCAAAACCAACATTAAACAACAGAAGCTGGAATCAAGCTGTGCAAGGGAATAGTTCATTCATAGCTTCATCTGCTGTCATTATGGTGTGGTGGAGCCCAGCACCTGCATCTAAACTTCTGCCAGTCTTCTGTCTATTTGGATCTGACTTTTTCTTGACAGGGCTGAGCTACTGGAAGGATTGCAGTGCAGACAGGGTGGAGGAGAGGTTTGGGCAGCCTCATGGTTAAGGCTCCAAATGCTCCGCAGTGTCTTCTGCTCGGCAGCTGTAAAGGGACTTTATTAACGGACAGTACTAATTACATTTAAACTAACACCATATTTGGACCTGTCCAAGTGCCAGCCAAACTTGGTGCAAAGTTTTACAATTCATCTTAACAAAAGCCATTTCTGAAGAGCTGCTTAGAACTGTGTGTGGCTGGCAGGGAGGTTTTTCATCAGGTGTTGGTGCTTGGGAGGCAGATACACTTGATAGGCAGAAGGACTTGACTTCTCCTTCCATGTACAAGCACTATGTATTATTCAGGGTCTTCTTAAGTCAATGCTGGGTTATTAATCGGTCGTTTCTCTGCATATGAAATTTGCCTACTAATTTTGAGGCTCTGGAAGAGGACTGTGGGTAGGAGATTGCACAGTATTTTCTTTCCCTCTGTTAGTCTCTGAACACCCATATGTGCAGTCTCTGGCTGCTGCACCCCCTTGCTTTGAGTTCAGATGACATAGTTCTGCCTGTGCAGCAGCTGCATGGGGAGGTGAGGTCCAGGTTATTGATGTAATGTTCCGTTTCCAGATAGTCATGGACGATGGGGGGAGCAGGGCCAGGTCTGGAGCAATAAAAGCCTCATTGAACCTTGAGGGACCAAGCAAGACCCCCACACACCACCTCCTAAGGACGAGGGGTGCTACAGTCTCAGGTGTCACTCTGGTGTGGTGTCCAGGTGTGGGGCAGGCATTGTACACAGGCCAGGAAGGGTTTGATCCATGATGTAGATGCTATCCACCTCCCTTGGCTCCTGCTGTGTTTGCAGACTGATGTAATGAGTTATTTGCAGCTGGTTTGGAGACAGCCTCTTGTCTTGGGACTGTCTCTCCCTGTACCCTAGCCAGGCTTTATGCTCTGGTCTCCTCTCCCTCCACAAGCTCTGGCGGTGCTGCCTGTGGTAGGCAAGGCACGTGGGCCAGGAGCGCCTGCACGTTCCAGGAATCACGTCAGCTGTCATTACTTACATTACCTTGATTGGGAACAGTCAGTTATGTCACCGTTCATCATCGCCTCTCTCCCAGGAGAGTCTGAGGAAGGAGGAGAGGAGCAGGAATTATAAAGCATTTCTGCAGTGCTCTGCCAATCCCACTGCTCCGTTGGCTGAACATCTGTCATCAGGCAGCTTAAAGAGAAGGTGCTTTGTCTGATGGATCTTCCCATTGTAGCCCCACAGGGAGGAGCCTTCTGCCACACCAGGACTGCCCCATGGGAAGAGCACGGAGGAGTTTAACATGAAGAGAATAATGCTGCTGCCTGGGAAGCTTGGTGGGGTACTGCAGTAGAGCATGCTGGGCAGCTGGGGCCACAGGATGGGCTCTTGTGGCTGAGAGCTGCTTTGAGCCAGGTAGTTACCAAAACTGTCTCCAGTCCAAATGAGTTAGAGACTGGACTTGGACATTGCCCCCAAGTGTGACTGTGGAGGATTTCTGCCCATGTCTCAGGTAGGATTTCATCCTCCCTTTGGCCAGGAGCTCCAAATTCCCTGGATGAGAATGAGATCTGGGTTTTGATGAAGGGAAGTTCTTCTTTCTAATGGAGAATTATCTGGAAAGTTTCCAGTCTTCTGCCCCAGCTGTTTTGGTAATTTGATTGCAGTTCCATCAATGAGTCTCTTTGACTCTGGTCCCCATGGTAGGCTGGGGGACAACATGTGGCAATAGCTGTGTCCATCTCTGGTGGCAGAGCCCATGATGCCATGTGTGGTGAGGAAGACAGTTTGTCTGTCCAGCAGTCTCCTGTGAATGAATTTGTGACTGAACTCAGGGAGGCTTTGAGAGGGTTAGAAGAAATAGTTCTGTGGTGCAGGAGGTGCTCCAGGGCTGTAAGGCCAAGTTCCCCAAGGCTTGTGTGACAAGGCTGTCAAGGCTGAAAGCAGGAAGGTTCAGGAAGCACATGTAGCCCAGCAGGACATACTGAGAGGTGGGGAAGGCAGTAGTGCCTGCCTCCTTGTGTTTCATGCTGTGTGTATTGGTCCTGGCACTATGACGTGGGAGAAATGCTATCTGTCAAGCACAGTGCTCACATTTTAACTTCTGTTAACTGGGCAGAGAGCAGGGGTGGCTTGACAGCAACTAGACCTCAGTGAGTCCCAGTATGTGGGTATTCAACCCAGCTTGAGACCTGGCAGTGCCCCTCCAGAGATGAAGCCAGTGAAGGGGAGGAAAGCCAGGACAGGAGACGTCTGTACCCAGGGTTCAAAGTGGGGAAGGAAAATAAGTTCTCTGGGTCTGTATGTTTGTCCTTGGAACAGCTCCATCACAGGCAAGAAGATTGTTCAAAGGGGAGTGTTAAAACAAAATGGAGGAACTGGCTGGCACCAGCAGTGGCACATGGGTGCTGCACGTGGGTGTGTGGGTAGGTCATGGGTGGCTGAAGCAGCTTGGTCTCAGCCTGTGCAAGGCATCTTGTGCAAGTACAGCCAGCAAGGTCTGACCTGTCATTTAAAGAACTTGCACTATACAGAAGTGATGCTTTCTGTGTACCAGGGGCACCACTGCAATTTCTCTTAGCTGAGTTTGAAGAGCTCTTGCTGTCCCCAGCTTTAGGTGTAGGTGGTGTTGTGCTGGATGGCCCAGGTGTATGGAGTTTGCTAGGCAAGGAAGAGATTGAAAAGGATACATGGAGCAGAGAATTGTTCTTGAGGAAAGGTGGGTTTCCATGGTGGGTGGATATCTATTGAAGTGAGTAAATACTTGCTATAAACATGTTCAGAGCATCTCTGTGTGAAGAACCCAGCACAGCTTTTCCAAGTGAATAGAAAGAGAGCCCGGGTTCAGTTCATATGTCTGTTTTCATTTCTTTTCTTCTTCTGGTCAACTGTGGCTGTAGATAAGAGTTTTCTATTTGAAGTTCAGAAGGGAAGGGAAACCCATTGTTAGAAGGGGAGACATTTTTTTTGCTTGATATCTATCTCCAGCGACACAGCGGAGAAGGAAAAGATTTGCTATGATAAAGGTAGGTTTAAGGAAAAAAAAAAGAAAAAAAGCACATTGAGTGTTGCTTTTCTCTGTACTTCAAAGCCTGGAGTAATATGGAACAGTATAAAAGAAGAGAGGTGAAAAAAAAACAACCTAGCCCAGCCTCTGCACAGGGGCTGAGAGTGCCATAATAGAGCACCATCCTGGCCAGAAATCCAGACCTGTGCCTGAGCTGCTCATCTGGACTTGGCATGGTGGTGTTCAGTATGCACAGCACCTGCCAGGAGTCCCCAGGGATGGGCTGGCTGCAAGAGGGGGTGGATGCTCCTTATGGGGAAAGCAGGGGAAATGTTTTGCAGGTGTGCATCCTGTGAAAGGACTGAACCAAGGGAAGTCACTCACTGGAAAGCAAATCAGGCAAATGTGGAAGCTGTATGGGAAAAATGTGCCAATAAACTTTTAATTATTAAAATAACTTGGAGAGTGTATGGAGTGTTCAATACAGCATGGCAGAGTGAAAAAGCTGAACAGCACAGCTGTGGTGAAAGCTGTGGGTGGGAAATAGCTAAATGTCTCTGTCCATGTGCCTCAGGGGCAGTGGGGCTGGCTTTCTGGGGTCCTGGGCTGTACGATCAGCATTTCCCAGGGCTCAGTTGATTCTGAACAAATAAGAGTAGAGGAATGCTGGGGATGGGGTACCTGTGAGTGCCATTCCCTTGCTTGGAGCAGGGGGACTGATGCTCCACAATCATCAGTGGTACTCCAGTGGCCTAAATGTGGACTTGGGATATGAAAGACAGGCAGGGTTAGGAGCTCCCTCCCAATGAACAAGGCAGGGGACAGAGAAGTGTAGCCTGGGGAGGTGGGGCTTGTGACACCCTGCTTCAGTTCTGCTCTGTTCATGCAGGCATCTTTCCTCTGGCCCTCCAGCCAGACTGATGGCATGATGCTCCATGTCATCATGGTTGTGGTCTTCATCCCCATCCCAAAATCCATGCATGATCCTGGCTTCTGGAACAGCCCTTATTGTGTCAGTCCACTGCTGCTCTGCCAACCTGTTTTGGGCTTGCTGAGCTGCTGGGACACTCCTGAACAGACACAATCCAAAGCCTCCTTTCCCCTCCAAGAAGTTGGTGCTTAAATAAAGGAGAGAGCAAGGCTGTGCTGGAGGCTTTGCCTCTGTGGGAGTCTGGGGAGGAGCAGAACAAGAAACCAACAAACTCATTTTCAGTGCTGACCTGAGCAGAGGTTGGAAGTAAAAAGATTTCCAGCAAACCTGGGCTGGTCAGGGTTGCTAACGAGCCTTTCCTTTGAGCAATGTTTTACATTCTTTAAGGATGGCAGGGTGCTCTTCTGGAGAATCTGCTAAAGTAAATGGCAGAGTCAAGTGTGCCAGCTCCTTTCTTTCCCTTTTCTTTTCCCTTTTTTCTCCTTTCCCCTTTCTTGGTTCTCTTTATTATGTGGAGTTGCTCTGGCTCTTTCTCTCACTTCTGTTTCTCCTTTTGTTCTCTCTTTGTCTATTTATCACACTGTGAAGGTTGAAAGAGATGTTATTAATCTGGGAGAATGAAGGCAGGATTAGTGGTATGAATCGGATTTTGAGAGCTGTAATGATGGAAAGACTCGCTCTGCTGGCGGGCTGCGTGAGTTTGATAAATGGGGAGCACTCCAAACTGACTCGCGCCTTCCTCCGCACTGCTCGCTTTGCCCGCTGGGGCGTGCCATGCTCTCAGATCTGCCAGCCATCCCACACCGCTCCTACCTGAACCAGAGCAAAAAGCCAAGGGTAAATCAGAGACAAATATCTCCCATTGCACTTAAAGAGATCATTTCTTTCAACATCTTTTTCAAACGGAGTCCTGTCAAGTTCTTGGACAGCCTCGTGTGGAGGTAGGATCCTTCCTTGGAGTGTGGCTTGGAGCCATGGCTGTGTGTTATTGTCTCCTGCCGTGGCTTTGCAGAGAGCAGTGATGACTTAGTGTGGCTGCAGCAGAGCTCCCATCGTGCAAGGCACAAAGAAGCAGGATCATCTTCATAGGGCTGTACCCTGCTGTGTTTGACTCCTGAGGACTGCACCACGTTTCAAAACCCTTGTGGAGCTAGAAGAAAGCAGGGGCTATTTCATCAGAAGTTGCTTTGGAGTCTTTGCCCTGACATCTCCTGAGTGAGGGGTTCTCCCCTTGCATAACATGAGCCAGGTTTCCTGTTATCAACCTTGGGGTGGGGCAAAGTAGGCACTGGGAACAGCCACAGAGAGTAACAGCCTGGAGCTATGGGCTAAAACAGGACTCTCTGGACAGCATCTTTAGTGAGTAGGGTTCTTTTCTGGGGTTACCCATCACTGCATACTCACCCACCTGAACCCTTCTTCCACCCCACCTTTGGGTATGTGGTGGCCCACACTGCACCCTGCAGAGCCAGAAAAGCTAGGGACAAACTCATAGGTGTAGGTTATGTTGCACTTTGAAGCAAGGACAGAACTTGCTGAAGTTATGCCACCAGGTATTCATATGTGGAGACTGTGCCCTTGTCCCAGGGTCCTTCATGGGAGTCCTTACTCCACCCCCTAGTATGGCCTCTGTGCACATTTTGGGCTTGCTGCTTGGTCACGGCTGGGCTTGGGTCTCATGGTCCCACCCGAGAGCATGCATTTGCTGAAGTGGGATGTGGTTGTGTGAAGACTGTGTGCAATGTGGTGGGAAGGTTTGGGTTCTTCAGTGCCCCTTGCCCCAGAGGCTGTGGGCATAGACTTGGCCCTACAAATCCCCGTCCAGGGGGATGTGTCTGGTGGTGGTTGTGGGACAACCCATCACTGCAAGGTTTGCACCTTGCCTGGGTTAAGCAGGGGGTTATTGCTCAGAAGAGGAGGGGGAACAGCAGTGTGCAGGAGCAATCCTGCTTCCAAGGTGGAGTCAGACCACCAGGCAGCCCAGAGTTGTCAATGTCCCTTTAACTACAAGGTAATGGACTCCCCCGTGCTCAGGCTGAGCTCTGCTCCTGCCTTGGCAGGAACAGTAATGATTCTCAAGGTAGAGCTAATGAGACGTGCACATCTTTAAAGGATCGTGGCTTCCAAGACAAAATTAAAAGGGAAAAAAAAAAAGAGAAATGAGGGAAGGAGAGAAAGTCCAACTGCACTGCGTTGGCCAGCAAGGTGTGCATCCATCTGTCTTGCGTGCCTGCCCTTGGCAGGATCACCCCTAAATGACTAGCACAGCCTCTTTTCTTGCTGCTGCAACTCCTGTTTGGCCCTGAGAGCCCCTTCACCTCCCTGTGACCTTCTCCTCCCCAGCCTCTCTGCAGCCTCTGGGCCCAGTGGGGAGAGAGCAGAGCATTGCTGGGTGTCATCTACCTGCTGTGTGTGGCATGGCTGTGGGGACAGTGGAGCTGAAAAGTGGGATAGTAGGAAGACATACAATGAGATTAAGAACAGGACTATCCTGTCCTGGGTCAGTTGAAGATGTGGGGATGGTGGTCAGTCCTGACTCAGTCCTGACTCATCCCTCTCTTCATCCTTTTCTGCCAGGTCTGGGACTGATGCAGTTGGCATTTCCAAGCATACATAAAGGTACAGTTGGGATACCAGGATTTTAAACATCTCCCAAATGCCTGTCCCATTGTGGGTAGGGAGGAAGAGATGTCTCTACTTTAGTGTTGGGAAATGCTCCATGGCCACTCCTGGCACTGAACAAGGCTGTGTCAATCAGCCTGAGCCAGGATGTGACCCTTTGGGAAGAGCTGGCAGGGGAGCTGGGACGCTGTGTGCAGTGTTTGGTGTGACTGCCTGCCCACAGTTTTCCTCCTGTTCTCACTATTTCAACTTCACAGGTTGAATTGGTTCAGAGCAGCCAAACTAAATGAGGAGAGAAACGATCAGTCAAATTTTTCTTAAATCCTGTCTTTAAGAGATAAGTGTTTGGCTGGAACTTTAAGGCAGGTAATGAGGCTCTCTTCAGATCAGCTTGTGATGTGGAAAGTGCTAGATTGACCAGGCTGCAGCTGGAAGAAAGCTCTGTCACAGCCGGGGACGGTGCGGCACGGGACTCCCCACACTCCGGCACTCTGCACCAGCTACCGCCCGCTGCTCCCCGCTGCCTTTGCCTTCATCCTGCAAGGAGCAAAATACAGCTAGGAACTGTGGGGAGCAGCTTGCTCACACAAAACTGAGTCACTCCCTTCCACACAGGGAATGTCATTCAGTGCCTTGGGCCCCAGCCCCAGTTTGCTCCAGCCTTTCAGGCAAGAGTTTGAGTGGAGGTGATGAGCCAGAGGATCGCTGTCCCTCCAAAGGACTCTCACCAGTTTTCAGTTTTAAGCTGACAGATTTGTTTTGCTAAATAAATCAGAGTCACTTCAAGCCTTGCAAGGCTTATGAGGTGGGGTTCTCTCAATCACATCTCAAGCTGGTGCAAGGGGAGAAGGAAAATTACATTCATTCTTCCAGCAGCCTGGTAAGAATGTGTTGGCAGGATCATCCTTCCTTTTCAAGACATTGTCCTTCCCTCTGCAGTGGGGCACCAGCAGTGCTTGTCTGCCTCAGGATGACACCTTCACAAGGCACTTACCAGAGAAGAGGAGCTCGTTTGTTGGAGGAAAAGTGGCAGTTCAGGAGCAGCAGAAGAGAAGGGAGCAATGTTGTGCAAGATGGGATGTACAAGTGTCTCTTCCTAGCTCCAAAATACTTGCTTCTCCTTCAGTCTGTGACTGGTAAAGAATCTGGCCTTACCTGCATGCTCTGCACAACAGTGCTGGTGCCAGACTCCTATGCCCTTGCTCCCTTGTGCCATACCCACCAGGCAGCACCTTGCTGTCTTGCTCTTCTCTAGGGCTCTCCTAGGCAGGAGCTGGGCACCCTCTGAGCTTTCTGGTTTGTATCCAGGATTTTTGGGCCTTCTGTTGTTAATTATTGAGATGTAATAATGTGATTAGTGCACTATTAAAAAAATCGCTGATATGATTACCATGGATTTAATATCACATGATATATCATTACATTGTTACATGGTGACAGATGTAATTGAAATACACTTATTGGAGCCTGGGGTTGTGTTTCATTCAATCACAGCAGCACCTCCGGGGGGCAGAGCAGAAATGGCTAAAAAAAATAAAAAGGCGTCAGGATTGGAATTTGTAATGAAAACAAAGAAACTTGCAGCCTGTTCAAGTGTGGGGCAACTGCTGCTTTGGCATTTTCTCTATAGGAATTTAGAAAGGTACAAGTTTGGAGGATCACCTGGAGATTGGTCAGTCGAGTTTGCTCAGGGGACTGGCAGGAGGAATCTGCTATGGTCCTGTACCCGGCAGGCTTCCAGCCATCTTGCAGCACATGAGCCTGGCACTGTGGGCACTATACCACTGACCTCTTGTCCCTCTTTGGCTGCTTTTTAAACAGCAAGTGGACCCAAAGATGGTATTCACTGTGCTGTGTGAAAGCCAGCCAGCCACTCCCTGCCTTCTGCCTATCACATTTTTGGAGTCAGGGATAACTCAGTTGCCTTGTGTGGCTCAGGCTGTGCCACAGAGGAAGGGTAGGCAGTGGTGAGCTCACCTGCACAGCTGTGACCTGGGTCATGTTTCCCTCCATGTCAGTGAGAAGAGGTGACATCTGTCTCTGCCACATTATCCTCGAGGGGATCTGCACATGGGCTTTGGGCAGCTGTGGTGAGGAGAGGAGCAGCTCTCAGGTACCTTCTGCAGGGGCAGCCAGCTAAAATGGAGCCTGGGCAGGGAAGGACTGGGCTTTCACTGCCCGTGGGGCAAGGCCTGTGCTGGAGAAATTTACCTGCAAGAGAAACACAAAGAACCTACCTGCTGCTGCCTCTAACCTGCTACTTCTTACAATGGTGGTGAATAAGAAACTGGTGGTGAACACAGAGGTCTCATTTTGCTTCATCTTCTCCCCTTCCCAGGGTCACCCACCCTCCCAGTCCCCCACAAGGCAAGTTTGGGGTGTTGCCTTTGACAGGATCAGAGCTGTGGCTGGACCTCTGAGATACAACACAGCATACTTAATGCCCTTTAATTGCTCTTATCATCACCATGTACTAAATCTCATCTCATAAAGGGGGCAGAGAGTGATTTTGTGTCAGGTACACCTGTTCCCACCTCCACTGCAGGTCCCAGGGCTATTTTATCTTTGCAACAGCCAGTGTTTAGGTGACTGTGAAACTGAAGGGTTTGTGTTTAATCTTGTCCTCATCCCAAACAAAGGAAAGAGGAAGAATTTGTGGATAGAGTCAAGGCGACTTTTCCACCAAAATGGAAATGGCAGTGTGGTGAGCTTGAGACATCTGGATGTTTGCATAATGATGTAGCAGCATCTGGCCCTGGTCACTAGCTCAGCATTCACATGTTCAGCACAGCATCACCCCCTACTCTAATGTGTCTGTCCCCAAAAAACAAACCTTGCTGATGCCTGAGGGATCACTTCTATTTTGGGCTTTCAATTCTGTGTCCTCCCCCCAAAAAGTGTTTCCCCCCCTCTTTTGTGGAGCCAGCATACCCATTCTAAGTCCTTGTTTTGCTGGGAGCTGTGGAAATTAATTTCCAACTGGCATGGGAGCTCTCTAGCTGGGAAGACTCTGGCAAGCATCTTTCTTTTGAGGTTAAAAACATAATTTCAGTCTGACCTCTGTGTTTCGGAGCTTTTGTTGGTTTTCTCCACCCCCAGATGGTTTTTGTGTGTGATTTTAAAATAGCCTTCTTCTCTTGGTTGAAGCTAGCTGATGCGTCCACTTCTCATTTGAGGATTGTTGTGTTTTATTAATGCTGTTATTATTCCATTACTGTCATTGTGCTCTTTTATAGCAAATAGCTTAATTTAGTTGAGATACACAGATGCTGAGAGTTTAAGTGAAATCTTCAGCACTTGGTATGCTGGGCACTGAGCAGATATTCCCTAAGTACTTTGGTATAAACCTTTCACTTAAAAACAAAGAGGCTGCTGGGGCAGTACTGGGTGGCAGGAGTTTGGGAGAGGGCAAGAAGGGGCAGGGACTACCTGTTTAGCACTATACAGAGGATCTCATAGTTAAATGTGACTACAGGTACTGAGGAATGAAGCTGCCACTGAGGATTTCACCCCCAAGATGGGCTGTGATGGGTCCCTCTTACCTACCAATGCTGCAGGACAGGGGGAATGATGCCACCAGCAGTGCTGGCTGCTTTGGGTTGAGATTTTTAGGGTGTGGGGGCAAAGTGTACTGTAATTTCTTCAGCTGAAGCTGCCTGGCTACTGGGAGAGGGAGGCGAGGACTGGACATGCTGCCACCCTGGGGTAGAAGGTACAGTGCCAGTGAAACCCAGTGAACGTTTGAAGAAAAACGTGGCTGTTGGAAAGCTGTACTGTGCTGCAAGTAGATCTTGGAGTTGAGGAGTTGAGAAATATCATTGGTGCCCAGATGACTTAGGGGCCAGGGCCCTACTGTTAGAAATTATTTGGGTGCTTAAGCCTCCTGGGAAACTGGTGCAATCCAGGCTTTGAAGTACCTTAGCTACTTCTGAAATTTTACCACTTACTGTTGACAGATGTTCATCTGAAATGGATGCTTCTTGCTCGGTGCCTCTGGGCATTCATTAATACTAGTGATAACAATTTCAGATTGTCTCCTACACCTCTTTCCCTGCCTCCATTCCTTGAAAATTACAAAGGTAAAGCTTGTTAGTGTCATGTTATTTGTGCACTTAACTCTTACTGTCTTGGCAAAACTTGCTGATTTTGGTGCTCCTGGTGCCAAAACTTCTTTATGTGGGGCAGGGAAAGCCAAGAAGAGAGTAAAGTAAAATGGAGCAGGCATGTTGCCACATGGGTTGAGGTGGTGCTGATGGCAGTGTTGGCTCGAGTTGTCCTCTACACCTGGCCATGGCATGGAGGGTGCCATGTCCCTGACAGGTGGTCCTCTGGGGAGCAGCAGCTCTGCCTTCCCTCTCCACCACCCTAGGACACCCCAGTCTTCCTGTTCCTTTCTCAAGGCCCCCAGGGGTAGCTTCTTTGGGGGTGCAGGTAGCAAAGACTTGCTTCCCCCCTTTATTCTGTGGCCAAGCGAGGGGAGCAGCTCTCTGTGGTGGGGCACAGTTTGGGGAGAAGAACTAACCCACACTGTCCGTCCCCAGTGTGCACTCATAATAGCTTGGGGGTCCATGGGCAGTTGCTGGGATCATTTTTATTCCCCGCTTTGTGGCAGCTTTGTGACTTTATCTGGCTTTTGAGGCATCTGGGCTAGCTAACAACATGCATGGAGCATCCTCTGTGGAGCAGGCCTGGTGCCCGGGTTTGCTAGAGGTCTGCTTTACCACTTATGAGAAACGAGTTAACCTCCCTTTGATCTCAGTTCACAGCTAACCCTTTAACAAAGTCCGGGATGTGCAAGGAAATCAATACTCAAGGCATTGAATTTAACACCAGCCATCAACTCAAGCGTAACACACACACTGACTGACTCCGATTACAAGGAGCAGTCTGGTTTGGAGCTTGTTTGCCAGCTCTCTGGGGTGGTGCAGGGCAGCAGTGGGGAGGGCAGGCAGGCTTACATGGCTTGCTGTCATTCAGGGAGGGAGTCAGAGGGACCTGGTGTACTCTGCCATGTCCTCCTGATCAGCTCTGCCTTCTGGTGCCCCATGTCTCCTTATACCTCTGATTTGCAGCCCCAGCAGCTGTTCCCTGACACTGGAGCAGAGAGCCTGGATGCTGTGTGTGATCACTGAATGCCTGTTTGTGTACACATGTAATTGTGCTTTGCCGGTGAGAAGCAATAGGACCCAAAGCAGGGCAGACTCTGCTGAGCCAGACAAAAATCAGTACTGCAGGTTAAAAATCTGGAAAATAAAATGCTGCAGGCAGGAGAGGTTGAGTGTCTGGTCAAGGAGGCAGCTGTGTCATTTTGCCAGCTCTAGTCCTCCCCACGGAGATCTAATTAGATTAGTGGTGAACTAATTGGTACACCTTGCTCCACACCAGCTTCTTACTCTTTGCTGGCACACTGGCAGTGGGCAGGATGCCTGCCATGGTTCCTCATTGGGAAAGCCAAGTGGTCCACAGCCAAGCACTTTCTGGACAGCCCATGGACTTACTCATCACATCTCAGCCCCCAACCCCCAGCTGCAGACCAGCTCTTCGCTGGGGACATTTGTTCCTACTTGCTTTTCATCTTCCCACCAGCCACAACCAGAGCTGAGACAGCACAAGTAGGTTAGGGATGGGTTCAGAGGGCAGCTGAAGGATGCTGAGGGGGTGGGATGAGCATTCCATGACCCCACACTCTGTTCTTCTGCCATGGCTGCATGGAGGCCATCCCTCTGCTACACATGCTCAGTAACACTGGACAGAGATCCTGGGACATGCTCCTGAGCTCTTGTATCACCAGCAGGCAGCAAGGCAAATCCTACCAGCATTTCCCAGGCTCACTGGCTGCGAAAAGCCAGCCCCACTACAGAATCTGGGCCTCAGCTGTGGCAAGCAGTGATGGCGCCTTCCATAGGGAGCAGGACCCAGGGGCATCCACATGCTGGGGGTGTCACAGCCCTTCCCATCCCCTTACAGGTGAATTGCAGACATGGTTAAAAGCCACAACCAACCAGAGAGTGTCCCAGCTTGCCCAGAAAGGAGACCCTGCTTGGCTGGCTGCAGGTGTCCTCCTAGGGGCCCAGCCTGGCTGGAGGTCAGTGAAGCCTGGTGGCACCACAGAGTTGTGGAGGTTCCTTAAGCTCTCTTGGAAGACATGAATTGAGCTCTTGAGGACCCAAAACCCTTCATTTCTGTGACATGATCTTATCTGTCATCTTCTCAGGACTATAACATGGTGCTGGTGCCCCATTTCCAGTCCAGTTAGCCAGTCCTGCTCCAAACTCCTGCCTGGCTGTAGCTTCTGTGATTCATCCCCCCATGCCTCCTTTAATAACCTCTTCTCAGGACCTTAGCATGTTCTTGCAGGTCCTTTTATTGTCTGCTTTCATAACCTCTCCAAATTGATTCTCTCATGAAGTGTTGCCCAGCCCCTCAGACCATCTCCTTCTGTTTATTCTTCCATTTGAATTGGGAAACCTCAATTTTGCCACTGGTTCCCCAGCAGGCTTTGCTAGCTGGGCTGTTTGCCTGGTGTTTGCATCCATCACAGCTCTTAGAGGCGCCTCTGCTTTAACCTCCTCAGTCTTAACCCTGACCTGAGTCAATAATCACGAGGAAGAGCTGATGCTTAGATGATCCAGTGTAAACTCTACCTTTGATTAGACAGGTATCATCCCTAGGCACTGGCGCAGCAGCACCTTGTTAGCTTTCCTTGGTGTTCCTTTGCTGCAGCCATGAGAGCCTCCAATGCGGGCAGGGGATGGGCTGCTGCCCTAGTAATCTTTATTGATCTTTTCCCTGATGTCTCATGCATTGTATTTCTTGCTTTTCTCTCATTTTTCCAGCTGTCTCTCCTTTGAGAAGCTTTGCATCTTGTGGGAGTGCAGAGAAACTCTGTTTTTTTTCAATTCTTGCGGAGCAGCAGCACTCAGAGACTCCAACAGCTGTTAGACTGTTGCTCTGCAATGAAAACTTGGGTTTTGCTTCTGCCTGTTTGCTGTCTGGGAAGAGGAGGTAAGAAGGAGCAGGGCAGGTATCTCCATGCCCCTCTGGTCTGTGTATGGATCAATTTCTCTGCATTGTGCCAGAGGTGTTTTAGAGACCCCATCTCTAAGTCAAGAAAACCCTTAATCCAACAAAGGTCTGTCCCAAGAAGACCTGACCTGGTGAACATGAAAAATGGAAGGGATTGTAGGATGTGAGATGAGGGAGAGGTGTGTGATAAGACATGCACAATAGAAGTGGTGAGAAGGTCGTGAAGGATCACTGATTTCTTTCCCATCCTCCAGGGCCTGGGTTTTCCAAACAGATTATGAAACTGAGATGTGAACATGCTGGTCACCCAGCATCCTTCCCTGCTGCCACCTTGCAAGCACCTAACCTTGGCAATGACAGGTAGTAGAAACCAGACAGTTGAACTGCCTTATCTGGCACCTGCACTGTGAATAGATGTGCAGTTGTGCATCATCTCCCCTGTGCTCTTCTCTTGGTAACTTGTCTGTGGGTCTCTGCCCTCCCTGGTCCCATCATCCCCATCTGGCATGTTTGTGCACAGCAGCTAAACCAACCAGAGGCATCCTTGCCAAAAATGTCCAGATCACCATATGCTGAAACATGCTGTGTGTGGTGCAAAGGGGCAGTGTGTCTGCTCTGGACAAATGGCTTTGTTTTGCACTGGGAAAACTGGAGTCAAAATGTCAAAGCAGTGTTTTGCACAGGAATAGATTGTTCCTTTCCAAAGGGCAGCAGTTCTGTCACTGGCTTTTACTTTGTGGTTCCCAAGCAGAACTGTTCCCACGCAGTGAAACAAGCCAATATTTTGGCTCTTCCATCCTGGTTTAGGATGAAAGGTAATGTCTTCAGTCTTTCAGTGGGGTGGACACAGTTTCCCAGCCCGTTCCAGCAAAAGCACACTCCCTGCCAAGGATGTGTTGCTTCTGCTTTCAGCACGTTTGATCCAGCGCGTCTCTTTCAAGGTGTGTGGAAATGAGCTACAATCTCATCATTCCAGCGGAGGCTTCTCGGAGGAGATAGCAGAAGGGTCACAGCGCCTCTGGAAATCTCCCTTCAGGTGATGTGCCGTCGCATTTCACAGCAGACAGACAGAATAACCTTTAGGGCATGGTAAGAGGCAGCGTTTTGAACTCTGAGCTGGGGAGCTCAAGAGCTCATTTCTCTGACACTGTATCTCTGTCCCTGCCGGTTCCTGCATCCCCCTGAAATACCTTTGTCCTAATCCATCACTTCCTTAGCTAGAATTAAAAAAAAAATAAGCTGGGCAGTTGGTCCCTTCTGTGCTGGCCACACAAAAGCAAGTTTCTCCTGCAGAAATGCACCCAGACCCTCTGCTGTGGCTGATTTTGCCTTAATCTGAGCTGGTCTCAATCTGTGTGGAAGTGGGGGGCTGCCCCACCCGGCCAGTTCCTGGCAGCTGAATGGCTCTCATGCACTCTCTCGCCTTTCCTGCACTGCACCCTCAGTACGTGGGTCCTGAGTTGGGTTTTTTCCCCCACAGATTTATCTTTAGTGGGGAGATGAGAGGGCTGGAGCAAGGTGAGCTGGGGTATGTGCAGGCTAGCACAGGCTGCCCCTACGAACCAGAAGCTGGGAACAGTGGGAGGAAATTGCTGGTTCTCCCTCCTCCCCGCTCTGGAGTAAATAATGGTACTTTTTATTTAGCTATTATTTCCCAGTGGCAGATATCTCCTTGGCTGTCTGTTTAACTATCTTTATCTCACCCTCCTTCTCTGTTTGATATAGTTATAGATAAACAGATAGCTACCTTATTAAATAACATGTTTTAAGAGACCAGTGGTATGGTTAACATAAAGCAGCAGCTGTTGATTTGTCTTTCACTGTTGGTTTGTTTTTTGGTTTTTTTTTCTTAAGGAAATGCTTTAAATAAGGGATACTTCATCTATTAAAAAAAATACACTTGTAGCAGCTGCTAAGCCCATCCATAAGCCTGCTTTACGTTGTATTTGTGATGGGACTGACAGTGCATGGAGGAGCCTGATTATACACAATTCCATTTTAGCAAGCCCTGCGATGTAATTTCACAGGGCGATCAGTGTTTGAATGTAATAGCAGCCTGTGCTAAGGTGTCAGAATATTAAAGGCGCTAATGGAAAAGCTCCCTGGTACACAAGGGGGACAGCATTACAGGAGACGTCGCAGATGGCTGGGCACTAAACTAATGGGGCAGGATCCAAAAAGGGAAAAAAAACCTAGAGAAGGGAGAGCTCACGGGAGCACGGGCACCTGCTTCCCTCTCACACGGAAATTAAACAGCAAGCGAGGGAGAGGCGAGCGTGTGTGTCTGTAAAGATAGAAATTGAGGGGGGAAGATACCCCCTCTTGAATGGATTGAAGGTTTTGACAGCAAGCCCGGTGCCAGCTTTGCTTGGGAAAGGCTTGTGGTTAGATTAAAGGGGTGTGTGGGGAGGTCTGAGCATCACAGCCATGGTCTGATCCTGGAAAGAGAAGAATAATGTATGGATACTGTATGGATACTGTTACCCACCCTGTTGTAATATGGCAAAACTGTAGCTCTCTTTGGTGGTTGTTCATCTCCAGTTAAATCCAAGAAGGGTGAAATGCATCCACTTTGTAGCTGCCCTGAGATCTCAGTTCTGCAGCAAGGTGCATCTGCTGGAGCCATCATGCTCATTTCTGTCTTAATGTATACAGGGGCTGATGCTGGATCTGATTACGGGGCAGTGTCAACATTTTCCTGTTTTCCAGCACAGATAGAGGCATCTTCTCCCTCCTCATGAACTCCCAGTTTCCCCAGGAGCAGCCAGAATTGGACTGATCCATTCCTGTCTGTATAGAGAGGCTTCTATGCCTGTGGTGAATCATCCATGAAGTGTGCTTGTGGGTTTTCCTTGCTATCATACCCAGCTTCCCGCTCTGCTGGCCACAAAGCTGCAGCAGGGAAAGGCTTAGTGCTGCTTTCCTGCTTGAATTGGCCCCACAGGGGCTGGGGTGGTCAGGGGATAGCACTGCATGATGTGAGCCTGTCCTTCCAGGGCTGGAAGGGTAAATCAGCCACATGTAGGTACTCCCTGGAAGCTGTCTGCCATGTCGTCATGTGTCTCTGCCTTTCAGGCACTAATCAGGAGCTGCTTGTGTATCTTAGTGCTGGGAGCCAATTGCATACATTAGAATAACCCAGCTTGGGTCTGTCACCCTGCAGTGCCACCAGGAACACAGGGACACCATGAGAAGTCAGCCCTGCCACTTCAGTGCCTGGGAAAGGCACTGGGCACGTGTCTCCCAGAACCTCTGGTCTTGCTAAGAGCCCCCATCCTTGGGCTGCTTTCTTGGTGGTTTATGGCTCTGCTTGTCCCCTCTCCTGGGTCAGCACTGGCTTGTGCACACCCCAGCTCTATTTCCCAGCCCTCCAGGAACCCAGATCTGTAGTTTTGTTTTGCTTGTGACCAAACCCAGGGCTTTGACCCAGATCTCCACGGCATTAACCTAGTGTGTCGCCAGCCGCAGAGCACACAGCAGTCAAGAACATTTTATCCGGGATAATCCGTAGCCTGGGAGCAAGGCAAAGACTGTTCTTGTTCAAACACAGGGAAATGGGAAGCCTAAACCGCTTGGCACTTTGACACCCTGGAGTCAGGCACACCAGCGTGTTTCTATTGCAGCCTAAGCCAGGGCACATGCTGAACCTGCACAACAGCAGGGACCCCTTCCTGCTGCCTGGTGGGACCACAGCATCCAAATGCACCCTGGAGAGGGGCTCTTGGTGGTTGCAGGGTCCCTTCTGCCCCTCCTGCAGTTCAGACAAGTTTTAGAAGTGAATTTGATGAGGCTGCTCAGATGTATCTGAATGGGAATAGGCAAGGCAAGACATCACAGCATGCCTCAGTTTCCATTTTGCAGAGCTCCTATATACGGAGCTCTGATGTCATGGGCTGCTTATTTGAGTAAGGAGAAAGCACATACAATTATGCTGCAGCCTCTGCATCTTCTCTGACGTCTTGGTGTCTTCCCTTAAGATTGACCTGTCCTCCTTCCATGGTCTGGAAGGAGGACAGGTCTGTCTGTAAAGCATTTCCCAATGATGGGCAGAGTCAAGCAGCTCCTGTGTACCCAGCACTCACCTTTCAAAAAACAGACCATTTGTATTTTTATTTGTTTAAATTACTCCTTGATGTCAGCCATAAAGTTGTTTCTGTTCTATCAAGCAGCTTTGCAAATGGACTGAAGTGGACACCAGCTGGGCTTGTCAAAGGCTCCCTGCATCCAAAACATGAGGGAAGCTGGCTGTGTGGCACTGATCTGTGAAAAGCCCTTGTGTGAGGAGGGCAGAGTACCAGGCAAAGCCTCAGCACCTTAGAGGATTTTGTCCAGATCTCATTCTCTCACTGACAGGAATTTCCAGTTTTCCCTTACTTCCACTCAAGTGGGGCCAGACCCCATACATGGTGTCCTCTTTTTCAGTGTGTCAGCTGCTCTCCTTCCCCCATAGCTCTCGGTGGGTTTGCACTCTGGAGAATGATGTTCCCTGGGAAAGGTCACTGCTGACTTCTTCCCCAGCATCCTCCCATGTCCAAACCCCAGCCAAACCATGTCCTGCAGAGGCACTGCAGATATATTTGGCAAAGGATATCATTCTTTTGTCACCCCCACCCAGTAATGATTGGGACAGATGTTTAATTCAATGCTTAGGTTCACAGGTGCTACGTTGGGGTCAAAAGTTGTTTTTGTGCACCCTGTACCACTCGTGAGTGTTCTCAGTGCACTAAGAGAAACTAATTAAACATGAGTGGTGTTGATGCTGTATCTGGTCAGTCTGGAGACCCCTCTCACCACTCTGTTTGTAAAAATTAAATGTCTCTTGTTAGTGGTGCAGCAGGGAACTCTAATATGCACGGACAGAAAGGCAGGGATGGATGGAGTTGGTGTCAGGGCATCAATTGCTTATCGTGCCTTATCTGGGAATATGAAACTGTATTGCATGACATCCAGAGGCAGGCTGAATAGATATGCCAATTCATCTCGAGCCCGGGCTTTGACAAGCTAGACTGCCCTTGTTGAAAGGCATCAGTCAAACAAGAGCTGCTGGCTGCTTTTCCCTTTTTTATACTTTCTCTCGCTCCCGCGCTCCCTCTCCGTCTCTCGCCGCCTCCCCTCCCTCCACCTCCTTTTTCTAAGCTTTTTCCACACAAAATTGAAAAGCTTTGGAAATAATAATAATAAAAGCCCCCCAAACTAATACCATTTTAAGTACACCCCCCTCCCTCCCCAAATGGGATTGATAAGGAACCCCAGTGTATGAAGGCATGTTTAGATAACATTGAGAATATTATAGCGAGTGAGAGAAAGTAGGGGGAAAAGCTTCCTGCCGCGTCTAAGCCGGGAAAGGCGACGGCACCCTGGCTAATACGAGTGTTTAATATTTGATGTGTTGGGATAAAGCAGGATCACCTTCGAATTGAATTGAGTGTCAGAATGAGAATCTATTACTGAAATTCTTGTGTGATTTGACAGCAAAGCAGACGATGTTATTCTTCACTAGTTACCGCAATCTTCTCCCCTACATCACTTAAATATTTTTTTCTTTGCTTGAGTAAACACACATTATCCTTTTTTTCCACCTCCCTTTCCTTTTTTGTCTCCCTCTTTTATACTTATTTTTTTATTTATTTTCTTCTTAAATCAAACCTGCCTTTCACAGGGCTGATGGAGTAGATTGTTATTTCTTTATTTGTCCTATTAAATGGAATTCCTGATCATTTAATCCTGCTTTTGTAAGTGATTTAAAAATACTTGAAAAGCTGTGAATGTGGCAACACTTCTGACTAAACTGCTTAAAAGGAACACGTTACACCTGGGCTTAGCTCCTGCCTCCTGACAGCCAGCAAGGGTAGCAGGCTCCAGTGCTGCCAGAGCCATCCCAGCCTCCGTGCCTCCATCCTGCCAGGCAAGCTTTCCTCTGTGCCTTCCCTATGGCAGAGGAGTTCTGTTGTTGTCAGCTGTGGCTTGGCAAGCTTATTCGTTACCTGACTCTTCTTTAATTGCATTCAGCCCTGTTCAGGAGCCTCCAACTAAATGATTTGGTGGTGGGGTCAGCTCCTCAGTGGTGCTACATTTGCCTCATATCGTGCTGGTAAATTTGCATGACAAGAAATCCCAGGAAGAAATGTCCACCTCCCACTCCTGGACTGGCATGCAATTAAAATGAGAACACTCTGGAACCTCCAGTGTCCTGGGTGCTATTCAGGGATGTCCTGCAAGACAGTCCCAGCCCCAAAACCTTACAGTTGCTAAAAACATTTCAAACTATGTTTAAAAGCCCACTTAGTCATAGACATGACCTCTTTTTTCTTCCCACCGTACGAGGTAATATAAAACCTTGACACCTCATTGTGGCAGCAGTGGAATAAGGGCAGTTAGATGGGAAATGCTTATTTTGGGTGGATGCAGTGCACAGTTGACATGACAGGAGGAGGAAGATGATTTTGCTGTTCCAAAGACATTTTCTCCATTGCAGAAATGTCAGGGGGTTCACCTTCAATTGTTATGCAGCTGTGCCCAGCCTGGTCCTGGGGGAGCACAGCTGGTACTTGCTGCTTGCCTAAGCTAAGACCAGCTGGGAGTTCTCGCACCTTCTTTCTGTGTATTTAAAACCATGTATATTTCATGTGTCATTTTGAAATTCTTAATGGAGATTTTCAGCAAAACCCACTACTTTTTGTATTCCTTAGTACCCACCCTTCAGCATCTTCTCAGACTGCTTAAGCCCCTTTGCTCCTGGGAGGATTTTTTTCCGAAAGGAAATATTTTCTCCCTTCCTGAAAGTGTCTGTATTAATATTAAAATTACAATTAGCAGATGAGACATAGCATTTAAAACCTCTTGGTAGGACATGTAAAATAAAATGACAGAGTTTCCCAGCTGGTCAGGGCAGGACACTCTGCCAGTCCCAGCAGTTCTTGCTGCTGTAGTTTGTGAACATGCTCATGACATTGCAAAGCAGAAAGGTCCTCTTCCCTCCTGCCCTTCAGCTAAAGCATCCAGTGATGCAATGCCAGCAGCTGTAGGGGAGGGCAGAGAGGCCAGGAGCTGGCCAGCAGGTCACAGCATGGACACGTGTCGAAAGAACAAGGCTGGCTCTGCCAACATCAGCGCTTTGCCCTAGCAGAGCTCAGGCAGCTCTGTGAGGACCAGCCCTGTTCCTCCCTCTGCATGTGGGGAGGATTTGTGGGGCTCTCTTATTCTGACTTCTGAACAGGTGGCTGTTTATATGCTGTGGGGTGTTTAATTTTGCCTTAATTTGACTGCCGAACACTGGTTTTTGTGAAGTGTGCTGGGCACTTCCCCATAAATAAATGATGGAGCATTATTCAGTCCACTTAGATCAATACATCAGCTTGACAAGTTCCAGTTCTGGGAATTTTCTGACCCCCTAGAACATCTTTTCTGCAGCTATGCTGTTTATAATCCATGGTGTGAAGCCTAGACAAACTCCAGAGAGCAGCACGTCAGGACCCAGCTGCGTTGGTGCTGTTGCCTTGCCGGCCCCAGCGTTGCTGAGGATGGGTGCTGATGTGCACTGGGATTGCAGCAAGGGCAGGTGAGCCACAGTCCATGCCAAACTGCACAAGAACCACCACCATGGGATTGCCCAGCCTCACTGGCACACCCTCTCTCCCAGCACAGGGGACCATCTTTGTACCCCAATGCTGTCAGAAATAGGAGACAGAGCTCTTGTTTCAGTCTCTTTGCTATCTGAGGCAGATGTGTCACAGCTACTGGGAAGGTTTGTGACCTGGTACAACAGGAGGTTGGTTTCAGACACTTTTTTTGCTCTGTTATAAAGCCAGCCTCAGGTACTGTGATTCTGCACATGCATCATCTCCATGCCCCATGTTTTATCCCCACTTCTGGTTTTTGGATTTTCTGCAGGATATGTGGGCTGCAGATTACCTAACGACCTGCCTCCCCACACCAGCACTTGTTTAACAAGGTGTGGATTATCCGTGGTGCTTGCTCTATGCATGGAAACACAGTATGTTCCTAATCTCCTGCTGCTATTAGCTCACATTTATCACAGGAATATCTGCTTACCTTTGATTCGAGATCCCTCCATCAGGGACCCAGGGCGGTATTTGTCTGTGAACTGCTGTGTATGCCTATGGGATTGCATAAGTAAATAAATATAATTAATAATCATCTGACTCTGGAGCAGCATTGGCAAGGAGGTAAATGTAGCCTTCATAGGATTACAAACAAAATCAGGAAAAAAGGAAAACCTTTCTAGGAGATGTTACAAATGAAAATAATAGTATTCAGGCTGATTGAAAATTATTCTGTAAACAGTGTTCAAGTGGTTTTTATCAGATCAGAAACACCAAGTTTCTCTCTAAATTGGAATTTTGGCCAGAACCATCTAAAACTAGATTTTTTAAATATACCTTAATTTTTATCAATTAAAATGCAGATAAAAATAAAAAACCACAGAGTCTTGACACTGCTTCAGTGTCTGACCTAAAAGGGAGCAACCCAGTCCCTGCAACACTAAGACTGAACCAGAGGGATGTATGAAGCAATGCAATTTCCTCACAGGAAGAGTTTCATGGCTTTTTTTAAAATCCTTTGGCTTACAAGGGAACCAGGGGAATCTCAGGCTTTCTCACAGTTTGCCACAGGGATAAGCACTGAAGGGACAGGGGTCTGCGCCACTGCTGGTGGCTGTGCGGTCACAGAGCTGGCAGGAAAGTGGTTGACACCAGTGTCCCAGCAGCTCCAGTGAGCCAGCAGCCACAGCCACCCCTGCAGGTCTTGGTGTTGGGGAGCCACCAGCGCTTTCTGCCTCGCTTTAACAGTCAGAGGAAGAACTTTCCTGTTTAAAGATTAAACGTTGTCTTTAAATATTAAACAGCAAAGCTTCTTGCTCTTGATTGTGTGGCTGCTGCCAGCAGGCGGCTCAGAATTGCCACTTTTAATTAAAAAACTTTATTTTCCAGCGCAGCCCAGCAGTGACTCCTCCTCTCGGCCAGCGGTGGCTGACCTCTCCCCTGCCTTCATCCCTTCATCATCGCTGTCTGCACTTCCCTCTGCCTGCAGCAGTGATGGTCCCTGCCAGCCCCGGAGTGTGAACAGCCTTGTCTGGGACTGATCAATGCCCCTGGCACTTCCTTCCAAAACCCCAGGAAAAACAATTAAAACCCGATCGATCCTGCAGGCAGCTTTGAATATGCATAAGTGCACACTTGACCTTCAGTGGTCAGGCCAACTTCCACCCCAGCTGCTTAGGTAGTTTGCTCAGGTATTGTGGCTGTACGGAATGACCTTGATCAGGAAAGAAGAACGCGATGCAGAGATGGGCCCGGTGCTGATCCGGGGGCTGGGGCACGTGCTGCCAGCTCCCTGCTGCTGCTGCTGCTGCTGCTGCAGAGCCAGGGGAGGCAGGCTGAGCCTGGCGGTAGCACCCAGCTGCCAGGAGCTTTCCAAAGCTGTCCCCGTGGCTTTCCTGGGTCCTGCCAGCATCCTGCTGTGCTCCCTCACTTGCTTCTGGCCAGAGTCCAAGGGATGTCTGGGCTGGGAAGGCAGCCTGCTCCTTGAGCAGGAACACCTCTGGTCCTTCCCCATCCGAGGATACCGCTTCTTCAGGGATGGCCCCCACTGCTACCAATCCACTGGAGCTGAGCATGGGATCCTTCCTCTGTTCTGCCTGGGTTTGCTCTGTGGGATGGAGCCCAGGAGAGGGAACAACACGTGGAACCACTTCTGCCACCCAGAAGTTGGGTGGCAGGGTCCCATCCTGCTCCCCAACCTCTGGCTCGCTCCACCCCGTGGCTGGCTGGCCTGCATCGTGATCATGGCAGGGAACACACCAGAGCATGTTTGTCAAAGGCAAAGGAAATCTCCCCGTTGTGTACACAAAGTGTAATTTCAGTGAATTATGCATAGACTTAATTAGGAGTTTTAATTGCTAATCATCTCCCAACAGGATTAGCAATGCTGTCTATTAATTATCTGTGAAGCCCTCTGTTTTGCTAAGGCAGGAGTAACAAAGCAGCATGAATGGCTACATGGGCCACTAATAAATTAACTCCCCCAAGCCCCGTGGCTCCCGGGGGGCTGCCAGCAGAAGGGGCTGCGCGGGGGCTGGACCTGGCCGCTCTAGACAGAGCAGCAGGTAGCAGGAAAGAGGGGCTGGCAGGAGGTCCCAGCAGCAGGCAGGTGGCTGGTGGGCTGGTGGGGGATACCTCTCAGCTCTGGTAACCCAGTTCATCCCCATTCCTCCTGCAGAGAGCATCTCTCTGACATTTGCAGCCTGCGGAGGGTGTCGGCAATGCCTGCCACACTGTGGCTGTGGTTAGCGATGATCCCCCGCTGCAGGAGGGAGATAGGGGCTGCTGGATTGACCTGATCTCATCTGGGGACAATGGCCCTCACGGCAGCAAAGATAGCAGCAGCATGAGCGACGCTAAGCCCACGCACCCTTCTTACTGCTCACAATGCGTTCTGAGCTTAATTCCTCAAGATGAAGAAGATACGTGGCTGTCAGGCTGTAATTACAGCCGTGCGTGTGATATGGAGGCCTGGCTGCTTTTATGTTTGCATTGTCCAGTGGGTTTCTGTGCTGCTGGCACTCCCTGGAAGCCCTGCTCCTGCCTTCCCCTGCCAGGGGATGCTGTGGGTATGAAGCAGGCTCCCTCCAGCCAGGCTGCAGGCTCTGTGCAGTGGGGTGAGCAGTGCTGGCTCCCAGTAGGATTTGTCCCAGTGATGGAGGGAACCGAGGCAACTGGGGCCTGGGGTGGAAAGGAGAGCGAATTGGGAGGGCTGTGCTTGCCAGAAGAGAAGGGGCCTGCTGGCCAGGCCAGCCTGGGAATGAGCACCCCTTTCCAAACTCCCTGACCCCTGTTGATGACCCTGTTAAGGCAGGAATGGGTGGATGTTTTTGGAGCAACTAAAGGACGTAGGGGATGAGCTTATAGCCCCTGGGTTGCCCCCCACAGCATGGCAAAGGTGGCCTTGAGTGATGCAAACCTCTCTGTCACAAGGGTTGTCATGTGTACAGGACACCACCAGAGGCTCTGAACACCTCTTAAGAAGAGTCAGGTGGGACAGGGCAGGGTGAGAGCGCTTTGTGTGGGCAATTCCAGAAAAGCTGTGGCGAGGGTGATGGGCGGGTCCACACTGAGCACGGTGAACACAGACACACACCAGCCCCTGAACACAGACCCACTCCAGCCCCAGGAGCAGTCAGACCTGGCAAGTACAGATCATGCCTGCACATGGGCTGTGTCTGACCCTCTGCTTCTCTCTTCCAGGCGTACAGCTTTGCCATGGGGAGTTGGCCAAAGAACGGGCTCTTAGACATGAACAAAGGACTGAACCTACAGCACATAGGGAGGCCTCACAGCGGGATAGGTGAGTGATGCCGCCCCTGCCATTTCCATCTCCACAGCTGCCACTCTGAGTGTGTGGGACGTGCCTCAGCTCTAAGACATTCTCCAGTCTGAGGTGCTGAGAACAAGCCAAAGGACTGAAGAATCCCCAGCTGGTGGAAGGGATGAAGATGTGTCAGGGCAGAATGGGCACATGGATGATTTCTCTGTCCCTTGCCAGACATATGCCAGACATACGTGCCTGTCCCTCTGGCTGGGGAGCTGCTTCCCTCATAGAATGCTCTAGCAGTGCTTGGGTTAGAGTTGGATGTGGTCAGCACTAGGTGCCTGGAGCACACCTCATGGGTCCCCAGGCTGGGTGGGATGCTCTCCCTGTTGGACCAATCCTCCAGTTGCTCTGGATGCTGCAGTCCTTGGAAAGGAGGCTGTGCTGCCTGGCTTGGGAAGTGGCTGGAAACACACTGCAGAGTGAAGATGTGTGATCCCAGCTGGAGAACTGAATCATCATCCTGTTTGTTAACACATATGATGAGTTTCATGGTCCGGCATCATGCTCCAAGAGAAAGTGATCAACAGTGCTCTGAGATAAGCAGTGGCAGAGTTCCATGTATCCCCCAGCTCCTCTGCACCAGGGATCAAATTGATATGAGGGAGATCTGGCCCAGGACACGGAGGCTGTATATCTGCTTGCTGCTTAACACTGGGGAGGCAGAGCTGGTACAGCAGCAGGCTATGGTACAGGCAGGAGCTCAGATTTACTGGGCTATAGACAGGGCTGTGACTCAGGGCTGCATCACTCTTGTCTGTCTTGTTTCTCTATGGAGCAGTAGATCACCTCTTGGAGACCAGTGGTCAGGTATTTTCTCTGCCTCCCAGCCCTTCATCCACAGTGACTTTTGAGCATTAAAGTTTGCAAGGTGGTAAGATTTACTTGGAAAAGTCACTGGCTACCTGGGCCTTGAAGAGGCTGTTTAATATTGTTTCAAGACTCTAACCATTAAACTCTCCAATCAATCCAAGTTAAGGAGATGAATTATTTAAAGCTCACCAGCTTTTAATTAGCAGGGTCCTTTTGAACTATGGATCTGGTTGCATTATTGACAGAGGTAGCATTAAAATTTGCTTCCCTGCCTGGGAGCAGACTTGCCTGGATTGTGTGCCATGTTGGGAGGATCATGGGGAGGGAGGCCAGAACTGCAGGAGTTTTGTGTGCATGTCCTGCTCTGGGGACTTGGGCTTTTTCTGGGGTTTCCTAGTAGATGCAGTGTTGGTTTCTGCCTCATCATTCTTCATTTTATTTGTGTGGTGAGCTGTCTTGTTGCTGTCATCCCTTACTCCAACAGTGTCCCCATTCTCTGGAGTATCGAAGTATCATCTGTCTGCTTTTGGTTTCTGCCACTTTATCTCAGTACTGTTGTCTTGCACAGGTGTGACTGCTCTGCCTGACAGAGTTCAGAGCTTTGCTGTTCATGTTCTTCACCATTCCAGTCCTATAGAAGAGTTTTGCCAAACTCCCTCTGTGGAGGAGCTCTCCAGTGCAGGGTGAGCCATGGGCTAATTGCCCACGGAAAGTGAGGCCCAGCAGCCAGGCTCCCTTCTTGCAGCACTCCACCCCAGTGGCAAACCTGCCTTTTCCACGCTGCTTGGAAGGAGTTTACATCCTCCTTGTGAAGGATGCCAGGCCAGCAATATGACAGTCTCCATCTCCTTGGTACTGCCAGTAGTGCACACGTGTCCTGTGTGTTACAGCCTGCTGGCTGCTCCATTTGGGCTGGCTCCAGAGCAGATCTGTCCTGGATGTCTACAATGCTCTGACTGTCTGCAGAGGTAGTAGCTGCTGGCACCAGTGTGCCTGGTGGCTTTACTGCAGGTTGAGTACCCCTCAAGAGTGAGCTGGAGTTGGAGAGAAGAACTCCTCCCAGCCAGCTTGGCACCACCAGGCATAGCTGCTGTCAAGCCTGCTGGCTTCATGTCTTGTTACCCCGTGTCCCTCTGGGAGAAGGCTTGGGGCAGTGCTCGTGTCTAGAGACATGCCTTGCCTGGCATTTTTCAAAGAACCAGCTTCCTGGTTTTCAGGCCACTTCATTTCCCACTGGCCTAGGCATGGATCAAGTGACAGCCCAGGAGATTCCCAAGCTGGGCTGGGGAGGGACTGCTCACCGCAGAGACAGCCTGGTTTGCTTGGGACCAGCATTGCTGCCTCATCTTGGAGACAGTGTCAGTCCTCCACAGCCAAATCCTTCCATATTGGCCACTGGGACTGGGCATAGTCATCCCAATTGCTGATGGTCACCCTGCAGCCTCAACAGTCCTTACCTCTCTCTCCATGCTTTTGACTGCCCATGCATCAGGGTTGGGAGGAGCCATTCATCCCTATCCCTGCTCAGGGTTGCCTTTCCTTTCCCTCTCTGACTGTAAGGAGCCTTGATCCCAACACAGCCCCACTTCCCAGCCAAATAAAGGACTGCAGCCTCTTGCTGCCCATAGTGAGACAAGGAGCTGGCTGTGGATCTGGGGATGGTCCCGTGCCATCTAGAGCCCCCCTTCTCTTTGTGCTCAGTCTTGGAGTGCAGCCATGTTGAGGAAATGTTAGGAAGCTGAGAGGAGGCTTCTGGGTCATCTAAGGGGGGGTGAGTCTCTGATTTTCATGGCTCTCATGGGTCACTGATGGTCAAAAATCTGCAAGCCAAAGAGGACTGAGAAGGGAGCAACAAGGAGATTTGACAGCCAGTCTCCACAGTTTCACAGGTAGCATGAAGTGCAAGAGTGTCTGTGCAGCTTCTTTCCTGGCAGTCTGGGGAGCCTCAGCACACTTATACAGGAATGCACAACACGGATGTTTCCCTTCAAATCTGACAGAAAAATTGCAGTGTATAGCCACTTGTTTTTGCAAACAATTTGCAAGGAATTTTTCCATCTTGCCTGATGGATTCTGTATTGCTTTGTTTTCAAATCACTCTCTGTTTCACTGTCTCAGTAGGTATCTGTTCCAAATCCCTGTACTTGATATGCTCTGGGTCCAGTCCTGCACTATGCTTCATCTTCTTTCCTTCATTGTGTTCAATATCTGCAGAGTTCAGGGTGCTTGACACCCTTCAGGGCCAAGGCCAGATTCTCCATGGGAACCACCTTTAGCATCCAGTGGACACAGGCAGGATGAGCTCCTGCTGGAGCACAGTGGAGTCTCCCTACATCCCCTGGAGCATACAGCAAGCTGCTGCACAGAGCTCATGTTCTAGCTTTTGTCTGGTTTCTATTCATGAGCAAGTGAGCTGCAAAGCTTATTGAGGGGTTAGAAGAGTGATTTGTGTTCCCAAATACACCAAAATGTATCTGCATACACTGCAAATCCAGCTGTCTTGGGGTGGGATGGGTGCAGGTTTGATGCCATTGTGTTCTTGAGAGGGAAAAGGCAAAGGAAAGGGGAAAATGTAAATATTTCAGGATAAGGAGATAGAAAAGTCCTGCTCCAGACGGTGAGGATGCAGGAATTCCTTGGGAGATGAGAAAAGAGCAAAAGATGTATGAAGCCTATTCTTTCATGCCCTTTCTCAAGTTGATGTTTCAGCTCTAAGGATTCCTTCTGGGCTGAATGTGTCCCTGGAGACTAGAGAGGATATTTTTATGCAATTTCCATCTCTTCTCTAACACAGGTCAGATATGTGTCAGCTCCAGTGTGGGCTGTAGAATCTTGGGGTGAGGAACTTCTTTTTGTCTGCGGTTTTCTTGGCCCTCAGCAAAATGAAGTTGAATCTTGCCAAGAAGTTACTCAGTCTTACATATATGGGGCCATTGCCGTTCTTAACACATGTGTTTGAGGCGGTGCTTGCCAAAAACAAGCTGCAGCTTTTAACAGGAGTCTTGGCACTCGCACGCAAAGACCATTCACAGCCTCCACACCAGCGGAGCTGGGTACCTGTGTTGGGGTCTCTCTGCTGAGAATCAGAGATTCATACCAATCAGAAGGATTAACATCTCAGGTTTTAGTTGTGATTTAAATCAGACAGCAGATCACCTACATTCAGAAATTGATATTATTCTAGTTTTGCTTTTTTAAAAATGTTTTTCTCTGAACAGCCCTGATCAAACCAAGTGCAGCTTTCCTTACTACTGCCCAGTTGTTAAATCTGGTTATTCTTTTACTCATCCAGTACTCTATTTTTGCTACATTTATTTTGATTGATTATGTAACATAATATGCCTTCAGTCTTAGTTTTTAAGCAGTTTTTACATTAGAAAAACGGTGAATTACTGTTTGTTCTTGAAGAGTTGGTGATTAAATTATTACTCATGATTGCTCTTTTGGATGAAAACTGTAATGCCATGCTATAGTACCTCAGCGGTACTTTGGATTGATTTTATTAGGAAAATCTTCTTTCCCTTGCAAATATTCACTATGGAAGGAATTGTAGATTACAGAATACTTTTTAGGTAAAAAAACCCTGGTACATGAAACCAAAGCAAGAATTGATCAGTGAGCTGGAGGAGTGTTTCTGGAAACCAGCCTTTCAAGGTATTAGAAGGAGTACATCTCATCCTCTCTCACCTTAGTTGGTTGGTTTGTTTGTCTTCATTGATTATGGAAAGATAAAAGACAAACTTTTTTTATTTTCAATCCTTTGTTATTTTTCAGCTCTGAACTAGACAATTCTTGAACTGAAAATACACCAAAACCAGCAAAAAAAAATCCAAAACTGCAAAAGTAGCAGCTCCTACTGGGAAAGTTTTATTCTCATTTGTCAGCTCTGCATCCCTCTCCAGTGCATTAATTGTCTTAAAACATGACATTACTCCTTGCTACTGATCTTTTTTGAATCTAATTGAATGTAATTGAATCTTCAAAGTTTAGATTTTAGCACATACATTATTGTGATGTTAGATTTAGATGTAAATGTCTGGTTTGGGGTGTGGTTTTTACTTTTCTTTTTAGGGGAAAGACAGTAAGTAGGTTGCTGTGTCTCTTGCTAGTGAACCCTCAGTACCCATCCCAGGTGATCAGGAGATCTGGTCCCATAGTAGCACCCACCTTGACACAGTGCTCTCACTGGGCTGTTTTACACCAGCTGTCATAACCCTGTGAGCTCTGAGCCTGTGCACAGATGGCTTCACCATCTTCCCTGTTCCACAGTTTCCTTGCCAGGGCAGTGCCATGCTCCCTCTGTGGGGGGATCTCTGCTCATGCCAAACAGAAAAGCCCCACCTGCCTGGGCAGGTCAGCAGCCCATGGTGAGCGACCCAGCAAGCCACCGTGCCTTCCTGGCTTCATGTCTCTCTTTTCATTTACTGATTGGAAATCTCGGAAGGTTAGGGTGTGATATTGTTCCTGATCCAGAGCATTAATTAGGCCTTGGAAAGAAGAAGAGGAATTGCGTGTTTTTAACAGTGAGGTTAATGGGATGCTCGCAGAGTAGACAGTTTTAATGAGCTTCAACTCGATGTGCAGTGAGTTTACTCTTTGTGTTAAAAGGGTCACACTGCAGTAGTTTGATGTGGATTGTCTCCTGGCCCCCAGTGTCATAGGTGAGCGTCTGTCAGAGTCCAGTCAGAGCGCATTTACTTAGTGACACGTTTCTAATTAACTACCTCGAGCTGCCACGCGGCGGGGAGCCGGGGCAGCGCCTGCCTGGGTGCCTGCTGCCCGGCGGAGCCATCGCTGCCTCCGCTCCTCTCGGCGGTGCTGGGCTGCTCCCGCGCCCACACCCGCGGAGAGGGCAGGGGGGCCGCGCTCCCCGAGTGCGGCGCCAGGCGACACCCGCCGAAATGGGGCCTTGGCTGTCAGCGCCTGCTCTCCCCCTGGAGCTTGGCGGGGGCGGATGAGGCTGTGCCTCACCCTGCAAGGTGCTGGAGGTGTGTGGTCCTGGCAGCTTGCTGGCCTTATTTCCACCTGCTCTACTCTTCCCTGTTTTTCTTTCCTGCCTCTTCCAGCATCTATGGGATCCTCAGTCATCCTCGGTGCCCACCTCCCTCTCCTGCATCATGGCAAGGGGAACAAGGAGGTGGACAGCGTTTTGTGGAACTTCATGTTTTTGATTATTTTTCATCCCACTCCCTGTGGTAGAGCCAGTCCCACTATCCTGGTCCATCCCAGGGTGTCAGACAAGCCCCAGAGAACCTTGTGCTCCCCCAGAGCAGGCATACCCCGTTCCTTCTGAGCTCTTTGCTTCTCAGCAGAGGTGACACTTGCACAGCACCATCCTTCTGCTGAGGGATCTTGAGAGAGAGAGCGGAGAACGGGGCTCACTCCTGTGGAATGGGGCACTGCCCTGCACACAGTGGCCCCTGCTCAAGGCAGAAGGGGAAGGACTCAGAATTAAATAATTAAAGGAGACTTAAGTAAAAATCAACAGAAATGTCACCAAATGAGCAGTGTCATTTTAAATTAGCGCTCATAAAGGTCAGGCAGATCCAGAACAGGTGGAGCGGCTGCGTGCCGGGTGTCGCGGCCAGGCTGCGTGTCCCGCACCCAGGCAGGATGCAGGGGCCGGCACAGCCACCCCTTGGCCGTGGGCACAGGGACAGCGCGGCTGGCGGTGCTGAGGGGTCCTGCTGCCAGCACCGGGCCCCAAGTCCCTGAGGAGCGGCGGGGAGGGAGGGCTGGCCGGGGCAGCCAGTTAGAGGACGAGCAACTGTCAGAGTCCAGTCAGAGCACATTAACGCGGTGACATGATTCTAATTAACTACCGTGAGAGGTGTCACAGCTGGAAAAGCAGTGAGCAGAGACAAGCTTTTAAAAAAAGAAAAAAGCAATGTGACAGTCTTTTTTTTTTTTTCTCTTTCTTTTTCTTTTCTTTCCCGTTTTTTTATATATATATATATATTTTTTTTTTTTTTTTTTACTCTTGTGTGCTCTCTCCCCTCCATGTGGGAGTGGATCTAAAGATAATTAGGATGTCTGGCTGCCTGGGAACCTGAGCCGGGGCTCTTTTGCTTTCAGTCATTTAAGTTTTCGACATCTCTCTGAAGGGACTTGGTGGCGCAGTGGATTACTGCGCGCCAGAGTGACAGAACACTCTTCTAATCGTAAACCCTTTTTAGAAAGGATTCTGCTCTCCCTTTTTCCCCTGGAGCAGCAGGGGGTATGTTCTGATCACTGCAGCTCTGTTCCCATACATGCTACAATGGGAAACTCAAGGTCTTTCAGCTGTTTCCTGCAGTTAACAAAGGAGGCACAGAAGAAAGAAAGGAAGGATGATTGAGTGTTTGTGTTGACTGCACTCACCCCTCCATCCTACCCTGCCAAAAGTTGGTCGTGTGCCCATCTGACCCCTGACTGCCTGACAGGGGTGTGATGGGTTTGCCACACCTTGTCCTTGGCTGAGGGCTCGAGGTCCCCAGAGAGCAGCCTTTGGAGGAAGCTGCAGGGACCTCAACTGCCTGAGAAAAGTCAGGGTGTTTCCATGTGCTTCTCCCAGCCCCCAGGCAGGCAGTGGCAGTGCCTGCTCCCTGGGGATGTGTGGAAGGTATGCTCGAGTCCCTCTCTTCTGTCTGGAAGCAGTTGTTACCAGCACCAGTGTTAGACTGAAGATTTAAGAGGGATTTCTGGATTGTTTGTTGTGCTGCAGTGCCTGGGAGGCCCAGCTGCAAACCGGGGCAAGTCTGTCTCAAACCTCAGATCTGGCTGATCCCCAGCATTGCCATCATGTCAGAACTGCCTTTTGATACAGCAGTGGCTCTACCCTCTTCCTCTGGTTTCTGGTTTTAGGAGTAGCGGTGGCGACTATCTCCCTTGGCAAGATTTGCTGTCCTTCTCTTCCTTCTGCCCATGCCAGTTGTGATCCTCAGCCCAACACCTGGCCCAATTTCTGTCCCCAGTGACAGATGAGAAATCTTTCAAATATATTTTTCATATCACTCTCAACAGTTGTAATGGGAGCACTGGGAGAGGCTGATGGTTTGTATTATATTTGTATTATATCTGCTCTGTTTTAGTGATCCGCCAGTCCCAAAAGCAGGAGTGTGCAAACCTGAATTGATCTGTGCTGTAGTGACCCTTGCACTGTCGTGTACCCATCTCACTCCTGGCTATTTGTCCAGTCTTTTTAGTTGTCTGTGGCTGAGCTTTGCAAAATATCCTCCTCTTGCACTACTGGAACAACCCTTGCACTGCCCAAGCCCTGTCCAATATTGTGCTGGGCAGGTAGAACATCTTTGTTGGCATTTGTTCTCCTGCCCCTGTTACAGACAGCACTTCCCAAGCACCATGATGCACCCTCTGACACAGTGAGATGTGTTAGGTGAGAAGCCTTGGAAGATCATTAACTTTCTACAGAGCTTTTTCTGTAGAAAGTAGCAACGTAAAACACCGAGTGACATTTTGATTTCCTGCAGATTCTTTTGGTGCCTTGGTGTCTCTGCAGTACGTCCCCGACGAGGCTAAATGGTAGCATGTCTTCCCTTACCTGTGAGGAGGGAAAGAGTTTCCTGTTAATTAACATAAACATCTCAGTTAAGGGCACTGATTGCCTGCCCTGCAAGGTGGACACCTGGAAGATGTCTTTTAATGTCCTACTGTCCTGCAACAGCAGTGTCCCCAAATCTGCCTTTACATGACTGCATCCAGGGGGATCACAGGCATGCTGTTGTCCCTTTCAGGTTAGCCCTTGTCTCCAGAGTTTGGGCATCTATGTTGTCCCCTCTCCAGAGTTTGGGCATCTATGTTGTCCCCTCTCTGTCCTCCCTAGAATGTACAGGACTGGTGAGCACTGTGGTCAGCCTTTGCGAGGAGGAGAGAGACTCCTGCCCAAGTTTTAGTAAGGATCTGCCTTTAAGGAGAGTGATGGCAGAGGTGCAGAGGGAAGGCTGTGTCAGCAAGGGATGCCAGGTTTAGAGCTGCCCCACTTCACCTAATGAGAACCGATTGCAAGGTGCAGGAGGGCAGGGGGTAGCAGTCAGCCAGAGAGACTCCACTGCAATTTAACAAGTTTTCATTCCCCTGAGTTCCCTGATAAGACCCCCCTCGAAGTCTGTACAGGAATTCATAAGAATAGGATAATTAGGATGTTTCAAAGCTGTGACCCTCAGAGGAGTCCTTGGATTAATCTGTTTTTTCGCTTAAAGACATCTGTAACTACAATCTTTGTTTCTCTCCTCTTCTTCACCCCCTCCTTCTTTTCCCTTCTTGTCTGTCTCTGTATCTCCTGTCAAACCGTGGCAGACGTAAATGACAAAGAAATCAGAAAGAGAGATCAATGCAGTCCAAATTAGCACTTGGAGATAGACTGTGCTGGAAATGTCAGAGCCTGACCCCAGTTGATCTGCCAGCCTCCACTGGTGATATTATGCAAATTGCATCCATCTGGCAGAGCCCACTAAAGGACTAATGGGGCAGGGAGGGGGCCAGGACCAGGCACCTTTGGGAAGGGGAGAGAGATGGGGGTCTTTGGAGGGGGGGGGTCCATGATCCACAGGGGAGATGAGGTACTGCATTGGTTTCCTTTGCACTCCTGGGTGGATTAAAAGCCAAACCCCAGATAAGAGATAACCAAACTTCATTTTGCTTTTTATTTTATTCCTTATTGCTCCCCCCACACAACCTAGTACCAAAAAGAAGGGGGGAAAAAAAGGTGGTTCTTGGTGCTCATTTCCTGCACGTCATTACCACTAATGGCAGTTTGAGGGGAGAGACAAAGTCAGGGAAAGAAAGCAAAAAAAAAAAAAAAAAAACCGTCTGCTTAAAAGACTGTTGTAATAGGAGCATGGATAATAGAAATCTCAAATTACGGTGATCGCCTTGTTAAGAAGTTTGAAAATACAGCCAGATTGTCTTTAATGAGAGAAATATGGCTGTTAGTTAGTGAAGGAGGAGGGAATGGACCTTGTTTCAAGATCTATAGCTTGCCCATCAAAGAGCCACTGTCTGTTTCATTTCAAAATCCTGCTCCTCTGCCTGATATTAAAAATAGTTGTTAAAGGCTTTGACTAGCAAGACGATTCTCTTTGACTTCCTACTCTCTTTCCACCTCCCCCAAAAGACTTCGCTAAGATAACTTCTGCTTTTAAAAAACAGCTAAGCAAGGAAAGAAAGAAAGAAAGAAAGACGAAAGTTTTGGGGGCTGCAGGATGATAATGCCCCTGCCACTCCAGGGAGCCTGGAGCCTTAAGCCTGAGCACTGCCAGCACCGTGGCCATGCCCACCATGGCAGAGGGGAGCCTCCTCCCTGCCATGTGCTGAGATGTGGTACCACCACTGCTTTCCTCTTGGAAGCCCTGACTCAGGCACAGGGCAGCAGTGGCTTTTTTGGCATCTGGACCCCCATTAACTGCCTTGATGCTTCTTTCCTTTGCTCTACCCCGAGCCTGGGAAGTGGCACCAGGCCAGGGTTGAGGATGCAGAGAAGGGCTCTGACAGAAGCCAGGTCTGGCAGCTGCCCGCCACCCCCACCTCTTGTGAAGAGCTAAGGGGCACCTCTGTGCTGTTAGGCTCTGACCCGTAACTCCTGCCTCGCTGTGGTGCTGACAGTCCCCTCTTCATTCTCCCCTGATATCAAAGGATCACATTAATTGGTTTCAGGATCGTGGCCCCATGTCCTGAGTGGCCTGTTTAAGTTAACGAACTCAAGAGTGTGTTAATAGCTGCTATAGCTCAGCAGAGGATCCAGGGACAAGGCCTGGATAAGGAACAGGCTGCTGGTTGGGGAAGATGGGCATTGACACATAAAAGTCTATCCAATACTGTTTTTTTCTCTGTCCTTTTGCAAATCAGTGTAATTCCCTCACTCCCAAGTTGCTAACATTTTGAAATCCCAGGGCAAAAGGCACTGGCCAGAGGGGAGAGCTGCACCAGCCAAACTGTTGTTGCCCTTTCCCAGCGTGGCCTTGCTCTTTCAATGGGTCTGCAGTGGGATCACAGGGGATCTGCTCATATCCTCCATAGCTTGAGGCTCTTCCCAAAGGCAAAGCTGCCGCTGCACAGGTTGATCCCAACTGTGCCATTAATCACGCAAGTTCTGGCTTGTTCCTGATTCTGCAGGAGAGACCTGCAGTGGGTTGCACTGTGATGACTGTTTCCATCTGTTCCTGAGAGTCATGAGCAATCCTGCTCCAGCTTGGAAGCTGCATTCTTCTAACACAGAAGAGCCCAAGCAGCTTCTCCCAGCCTGGGCCCTGAGCTGGGCTGCGAGTGTACAGGACCTGCAGGGGAGGCAGGAGGGGAGGGTCATGGTCACTGCTAAGGGGGGTGTACTAGTCCATGCTACTGGGACCAAGATTTCATGTTCAGTACTGTAGTCTGACATGTGTGCCCTGTGTGCCTGGAGGTCTCTGAAGAGATGGCATGAAGGAGGGGCTCAAGAGCACCTATGAGTTTTTGGCCAGTTGATGGCCCAGGGATGCAGCAGAATCAGCTGTCTGGGCTGTCATGCTGAGTGGGCTGCTGAGCTGTCCTTCTTCACCCCCCATGGCACAGAGCTGATTTTTAAGTGGAATACCCCTACCCAGAGATGTGATCCAAACCCCACAGTGATGGAGAGTGCCTGGTAGTCCTGGGTCACTTTTCCCACTATAATTAGTCTCACTGTTAATTACTTGCAGGCCTGTGATGTGCAGGGGTAGCATCCATGCAGCCAGAAGGGCTGCCTCTGCACAGACCCTCCTGCAGTGCACCAACCCTGCATTGCCCACCTCAGCAGCAGCAGGCACTGGTGCTGCTGGTTGCCTTGGCTCCCCAAGGCATGCATCTCCCTGCCTGCTGCCACCTCTCAGCCAGGCCCCAGAGGGAAGGGGACCTGTGCCCTGGTAATGCCACCTCAGGAGCCTTTCTCCCGTGTCTCTGTGGATGGGGCGAGCCTGCAGACAGCAGGACCTACAGCCCTTTCTCCTACGGAGGGCACAGCAGCACCACCTTACCATGAGTCCCACTCCAGCCCTTAGCTGCCAACTGCCCAGTGCTGGGGGTGTCTGGGCCGGGTCCCCTCTCCCATGCTGTGTGCTTTCAGCCAAGAACCACTGATGTGGCTCTATGTGCATGCCCAGGAGTCTTAGGGCTTGGCAGCTGGGTCATCTCCAGCACCCACAAAGCCCCCTGCTCATGCTCTCCCCCTCTGAAAGTACATACATAACAGCTGAGAGAGGCAGAGGGGGAGAGAAAAGGAGAGATGCCAGCTTTGCCTCTGCGTTCCCATCCAGAGCAATCTCCTAATGAGAAGAATATGGCTGCTAGTTAGCAGAGGGGTGTGTCCTGTAGGCTAAAATGAGATAGTTACACTGCACTGATTGAAGGTTGAGGTTAGAGGGCAGCACAATTATGTTCAGGAGATTCAAGGGCTCTGTTTGATGCAGCAGTTCTAAGCTCCCAGCCAGTGTCAGTAGTTTAGCTCAGGGTTTCTTTTTTTTTTTTTTTTTTTTTTTTTGTGGGCTAAAGACAGGAAGGATAAAAACTATGGGAATGAGTTTTTTCTATTATTATAAAGTGGTGTGAGTTTTCTTTTTTTTAAACCACCAGTTCACCCCCCTTTTGCTTAACTGTTTCCTGATCATTATATTTTAAGCTGCTCAGAGGGAAGAACTCATCCCTTTCCCCCTGGAGAGCGGCTCTGAATTTCCCCCAGACAGAGAATGTGATTTTCTGTGTCCACTTCTGCTCAGTTCACTGACTACGGATCAGGAAAGCAATTAGCAGTTCAAATTATTCCAGCACAAAATTCTTTGTCTCAAAATCATGGGTTAAGAGTTGTAAAAGAACCTTAATTGTCTGGTGCTGAACTAGATGTTTTTTCTGAAAGCATTTCCAGAGCTTAGGGCTGTTTGTGGGGGGAGCCTCTTGTGTTTCGAAAACTGTGGATCCTTTTCCCAGAGCCTGCAGCAGTGTTGAGGCACTGCAGCAGCATCTCTGGCCTCTCCAGCCTGTCTCCCATCAGCAGGCCAGCTGCCTTGCAGGCAGCCATGCGTCCATCTCAAGATGATCCTGGTCGCTGTCACCCATCTCCACTGTCCTCTCTGGTCGCTGCACACAGCCTCTGCCACCTGCATGCACTGCAGGGAGATGAGGACCAAAGGGACTGCTGGTCTGCAACAGCAGCACATGGCAGCCCCGTGCTGCCCATGGAAGGAGGTTGTTGCTCTCTTGGTGACAGCACCCAGCCCTGCTGGGCTGAACATGAGGTGCTGGTCTGCCCATCTCATCCACCCCATCCTTAAGGATGAATGAAGGGTTGCTTGCCCCTTTCTCTCCTTGCCTGCTCCCCAGGGCCTGTTTTGTCCCAAGCCCACACTTTGCATTGCCTTTTGATCTGAGTGACAGCCTGGTTTATTTACTCTAATGGTTCTCAGTTTTAAATGTTAATTCCTCCCTGAAGAAAATGTCTTTTCAGGATGAGTTGCCCATCAGCAGAGACATGGAGGGTGTGTTGGCATCCTCGGCCTCTGTGCAGTGCCAGGCCTTCACCCAACAGGCAAGAGCCTGGAAGGTGATGCCCAGGGAATACCTCAGTCCCTGTCACCACTGTGGCTGGGCTGTCCCAGGGATGCCTCATTGCTGGGCAGATCTAGGTGGGACAGATGCGTCCCTAGCATCGCAATTCGTCCCTGTGCAGCCCATCTGGCACAGTGCCACACACCACTGTCACAGCCCCCCATAATCCTAGCTGCAATTAGGGGTTGATGGATTGTCCCCGGGCCAGGGTCTCCATAGAGCCCCCTAAAAGGGACGAGGCACATGCAGAGACAGGCAGGGGCCTGCTGGGCTGCTGCCATCCAACAACAATTTCTAATCTTGATTGGAGAGGAGGATGGTGGGCTGGGGGGGGGAAGAATCAGAGATAAATGTTAGCTCATTTCTTAAGTAATTAGTTACCTCCTCATCCCCATGTTGTAATTGTGAACAAGCTGTAATGTTTAATTAGTGTGTAAATGAAACCCCAATTTCATAATGGCTGTGGTGACAGCGCTAAGTGAGACAGGCACAGAAGGGGCCGCATTGTTTCAGCAGGAGATGAAGCTGTCGCCCAGCAAGCCAAGCGTCTCTGGGAGAAAATGGAAATGATAAACGAAGTGAGGCTAATTAGCAAAATCCTACAGGCCCCACTGATGGTTCTCATCAAGGGGAGGTAATGAAGCGGGCGGGCCAAGCTGAAGGGGGATTAATTGGAGCTGATTGCTGCACATACAGGCACTGTAGAGCAGTGTATGTGGGGATGCAAACTTTCCTGCTTTTCTCCTCTTGCCTTTCCCCATGACCCAGCTGTGAGTAGAGCCTGTAGGGAGGACACAGGTGAGAGTCTGGTCCTGGAGCAGGCAGAACAGAGATGCAGATGAGTGTTCCCTACCTGCAGGTGTCTGGCAGAGGAATGTGGGCACCCATCTCACATGAAAAGAAGGATCTGAAGGATCTGAAACACTGGAGAGCTGCTACAGGGCTAGTTTATAGCACAAGGATTATAGCTCTTTGTCAGCTCCTTTCAAGTCCCTCCTCCTGTGCTGACTGTATTTTGATTGTAGACATTTGGAGAGTAAATAAAGCACCTCTGCATGATGGGTGCTAGGGAAGGGATGAATCCTTCGTGCTCCCCCTCTGGGTGAGAGTTTCTGCAGACCTGATACCTGTGGCAGCACAGTGTGGCAACTGAGCCAAAGCTCACTGTGGTGGGGGAACCTGGGGCATTGTGGAGCTGAACTTTATCCTTTCAAGCTGTGTAAGAAATGCCCTTTCTGCAGCTGTTGGCACACAACCCTGATCACATTGCATTACTTAGTGACATTTCTGGGAGCACATGGAGCCCTGCTGCCAGTGGGCTTGGTCCCAAATGTCCCATCCCTGCTGCGGATGGGATTCAGCTGCCTGCGGGCCAGGTTGCCCCACAACCTGCTCTTTACCTGCTGCCAGCTCAATATCAGAAGTGAGCAAAAGCCTTGCCAAGCAGAAGAGAGGACAGCAATACCTCTCTGAGCTTGCATGTGTTAGTCTGTCCAAGCAAGTTATTCATGGCTGCATGTGGAACCATAGGACCATGAGCAGATATTTTCAGTGTCTCAGCCTCCTTTTCTGACAGAAAATGAGAGAGTGAGTTGTCTGTTTGACAAGTGCCCATACCTGGCATGTCCAGTGCCTGCCCAGAGTCATTGCATCCCTTCCTCGTGGCATCTCCTGCTGCCTCTCTTGCTGAGTAATGAGAGATTTCCCTGGGCCTCCGAGGGCTCTAAAGAGGGGCTGAGCAATATTATTTATTCAGTTGTTTACAGAAGCATTTGATCGGGAATAGTTCTTCACTGCCAGCCTGTTGTGTATTATTCATTGCAATAATCTCTGCAGATTGTGATAAACTGTAACTGCGGCGGGGCAGCGCGTAGCTGGGCTGTACTGCCACCGCTGCCTGCTCCGGCCTCTAAAATATCGGCAGCCGCAATCATAAATCTCAATTTACAAGTGGGACTATTGCACGGGGAGTTATAGTTATACTAATGATTACTTCTCTGTCTTATTTTTCATGTTGCAACAGAGTAATAAATTTTTAAAAACAGCCTGGGCAAAGCATCAGCAAAGGCTGTGCGTCCTCGCACCACACTGTCACAGCAGAGGGGCATTCCTGTTCTCCAGCAGGCATCTCGCTGGTGAAGAGAGCTCAGTTCCCTGCATTGCTTTCCCTGCTGAGAATGGGGACTGAGCCCTTCATTTGTCACTGACCTAGGCTTTCTCAGTCAGACCTAGGAAATCCTGGGGTTGATGGGGCCAAGAGGTGGGGATCTGATGATTGAGAGTGCAGCTGGCATTTGAAAGGTGTATTTTATTCCTGTAGCTCACCACCGTCCCAGCACCGGGGCTTGCCCAGACACTGAGTTGGAAGCTGCCTTTTTGCAGACAATGTGCTCACAGTGTGGAAATGGGGTGGTGGCTTGGATGGTCCCACCTGAAGGAAAGTCCCCCTTCCTGGAGGACAGCAAGGGTCAGAAGAAAAGGCTTTGGGTTAGAGGAACTCAGACCTTGCTCCCATCCCCATCTGGGAGCCGTGACTCAGGAACACCCAGTGGCATCCCTCCGGGAGGAGTCACTATGGGGGCACCCCCCAAAGACCAAGTCTCTTGCCCAGAAGGCAGCAGTGGGACATGGGGTTCAGCGAGCATTTCCCAAGTGTTTATCACAGCTCCGAGGTCTGTGATGTGAGGCCTTTGATGGATGCCTCCATTCACAGACTTGACATAATGATGTACAGGGAGCCTAGAGATATATAGATTTTCAAAGTGGCCACTTTGAGCATAATTATAAATATCCAGCCTCTTTACATAGTGAATTGTTGCCAGGAAAAGAAGGACCCAGGAGCTCTGAAATTTGGCATCTAGAATTTCTTGAGAAAGGAGCCTTGACAGAGGTTTTCCACCCATTTTGGGGCCAGGAAGGCGTGGGTGTTAAGGGGTGATGCTTTTCCCATCTTGAACCCCCTTGGCAGGTCCTCCCCCATTCCTCATGGTGCTGGCAGTGTCTCTGCAAGGGACATCTCCAAGGCACTGTCTTGGACCCTCACCTCCCCTGCTTGTCTGCACCAGCACACTGTAATATGATTTTAACTGCTTCCGAGTGGCTGGCTCCCCTTCCAGATCACGGCACAGAGCACCAGGGGCATAACGGAGCTGGGAGCAGGTGCTCCTGGTCTCTGTGCCTGATCCATGGCCCCAGAGACACAGCAGAGGAGAGATATTCCCCTAGCTCATGGCTGGCCCATCTCCTTACGCTAGCCTTTGGAGCATCCCAGCCCACAGAGGGCTGGGGCTCAGCACAAAGGGATCAATTTTCAGGTAAGCAAAAGATCCCCCCAGCTGGATGGGTGCTGGATGCAAAACCAGCAGCTGAGACCTGGGCGCAGTCAGGAGCACTCCCACGTGCCCTCCTTGGATTCACAGACTCCTAGAAAAAAAGGCAGCTGTCTTAGGAAACCATCTGAAAGTCCCCTTATGCTTTTCTCTTGCCATTTGGATGATATCAGAGCATCACCACTTCCATTTCCATGCTGGAGCTGGGGTGAGTGTGCCCTGGAGAAAGTCTCTGCAGGCAGCTGTGTGCCCATCCCTGTGTGTGAGTGTCTAGGCTTAAAGAGGCACCAGTTATTGCCTTCCCCACCCTGGGACTGGGGCACGCTGGAATACTGCAGGGAAAAATGAAGAGAATGTTTGAGGACTTGTGTTCTGTTTGTGAGCAGGGTCTGGAGGAGAGAAGGTCAAAGAAGAAAACTGGAGCTGAATTTAAATCAATGGCAGGTAGAGATTAGAGCAGTGGCCCCATTAACTGCAGCAAAACAGGTGGAGGCTGGGGAAAGGCTCCAGCTCTCCAGGTTAGGACCCTTCATTGGACCCTGGCTCTGGTCTGTGGAGATGTGAATGCCCCAAACAAAACAGGGACTTGGGTTGGGGACTTTGTGCCAGGGACTTGCTAGTGGGCAAGGGCTGGAGTAGCTGGAGGCTCTGGATGGCAGCAGGAGACCTAGGTGGTTTGGTGTTGGATTGAATCCCGCTCTCTCCTTCCTTCTCTGCACATCTTGCCAAGCTCAATCTGCCTCTCCATCCCCATATCAGCTCTTTGTCCTTGTTTTCTTGTTCCAATCCCTTCCCCCATGTCCTGCTATCACCTTAGCTGCTCCCACCACCAGCCCCACTAGGTCCCCATCACTGTTTCCAGCTCTTGTTGGTGCGAGTGTTTCAATGAAACAGTTTCCTCCCTCGCACTTCCTGGGGAAGTCATGGAGCACCGGGAAGGCTGGGTCCCCACTTCCCACGCAGCTGTGTAGAGTGGGTGCCAGGGCAGTTGCAGCAGCTGGAGGCAGGGGCCAGCACTGGGACGGGTGTCAGTGCACGTGCAGCTGCCCAGGGCCACACACACAGCTGTCTTTGCCCAAAGTTGGCTTGATTCTGATGGGAAATCCAACACATTCTGTGTTCCCAAAATCACCTTCCCAACAGATGTCAAGGCTTTGTTCTGAAACATCATGGCAAATATACATAAACTTTGTACTGGCAAGTAACTGGAATTTAAGGGAAATAGTGAGATTCTTGTCATTCTTGTGCATGGCAATGTATTAATGGTTCAGGCTGGAATTTCCTGGGTAAAGAATTCAGCATGAGTTGAACATCCAGCATGGAATGTCTCTGCTGAATCACTAAATTTTGGGGAAAAATCACTGTAGGTCACATCAGAGCAAGTGGAAGCCACCAGCCCTTCCTTGTTCCCAAAACACATCCCCCTGTGTACCTGGGGTCGGGGCAGCCAGGAACACAGCTCTCATGTCTCTAGACCTTCAAGGGGTCAGGCTTCGCTCTCTCCAGCAACCCTGTGCACCTCAGCATGTTGCACATTACCCAAGGAACATTAATTAACATTGCTGGAAGATCTCAGGAAAGGTGCAATATGAATGATCTGGCACCACAGTCATTCGGATGCTGAGTTAATTCAATCCTTGCACACAGTACTCCTACAGATTGTTGGCTTTAAACAAACAGCAGTGACAGATTTGTTGCTGCGGAAATGTGGTCATTAAGTCAGGAGCGTGTGTTTGACCTGAAAGCGATTGAGTGATGGATGCAAGTCATTTTAAAGCTGCAGCAGCCAAAGGATGCTCCTTTTGGAGAGCAATCTTGCATCTAAGGAGTGTAAATAATTTAAACAAACAAGTAAAGTAAGGTGAAAGCACTGCTGTGTTGTGGCACTAAATGCAAAGCAGGGCAGGGCTGCCAGTCCTGTGGTGAAGGAGAGCTCCTTTGCACAGCACTGTCGTAGAGGTGCAAGGTGCCAGCTTAGGGGCTGTCTGTGGGGACAAATGGTACCAGCCAAGCTCCCATCACTTCATAGGCACCCGTGGGAGCTGCATATCCACTGCACTCCGAGTGTGAGCAGTGCAAGCACTGTGGGATCCCCAAGGAACAGTAATCAGAGTGGATTGGTGGAGATCACCTTCATGTCCTGGAAGAGCACGACTCACATGTCCTGCAGTGGGGCACTGTGCCACTCCAGCTGCTCCTTTTGTCAAGCTGAAGGAGGCTGATACTCTCTTGGCTTCCAGACAATATCTGGATTGTCTTGTCCAGCAAGGAAGGTTTGGTGAACCAGGAGCTCGGCATGCTGCTGCTCCGTGCCAGCCTTGCTCTGAGCCATCCTCTCATTGCTGTTGAAGATCCTCTTGCCCACAGAGTGTGATCAGGGAGGGAGCGTTTGATCCACACCAGTCACATCACACGGGTCTGCGCGTTCTGCCGCTGGATGTGACGTCCCCGTAATGAGGCTGGTAGTTACTGTGCATTAGAAGCACCCATCGCTTAAGCCTCCATATCTCGGCCATTTAATTTAATGGGTTTTTTTAAATACCAAAAGCAATTAAGTTCACATTTTAAGCTAATCGCCTACAAAATTTCATTTCAAAGATGCTCAGACTGTTTGTGAGAGAATTGCTGGAAAGCAGCCCAAATATGCCACTATGTCTGTCTGTGTGTCCTTCTTTGCCTTCCCTCTTTCCCGGCCAGAGTTAAACAGACTTCTCAAAAGGAAATAATCACATTCTCAGTTCCGTGCTTTTCTGATAGTTTTTCTCTGGTGTGAATTTTGCATGTCTAAGTTAAATGCCAGTGATTGGTAATGATTATAGTTCTCAGCTACAAGAGTGGAAAACAGGGGTTTGAGGTCTGGATGATGGGCAAGAGCAAGATAGCTGTTGGTGGGGAGTGAGTGGGCACACAGCTGTGTTCCCAGGCCAGGAGTATGTGGTGCGAGCTCTGATATTAGCTTGTGTCACCACTGCCTCCACCACACTCAAACCTTGCACAAGCCCTTCTGCTTTGGAAAAGTGTTCTGGGTGAGCTGTTTGCAGTATGTCTGCCATGTCCTGTGGTGGCTTGCCCCACATGCCTGCCTTCCTGATCTTCCTCCTGCCTTAGCAGCTGCAGCCCACAGCATTCATCCGTGGCAGTCCCTGCAGGGACCAGCTTGCCTCTAGGCTGCAAGGCTTTATCAGATCGGAGAAGAGCCAGAGGTCTTTGTCAGAGATTACTCATTCTCCTAAACAGACATGTTACAGAATATGGAATAATCCCCCCTCAACATCCAGCTGGGGGTTTTGTTTCCTTCACTGTGGGCTATCATGTTAACACTCTCTCCTTAAAGCACCTTTGCGAGCTGAGTCACCCATGTGATGCCCATCAGCTGACCAGCACGATGGGCAGATGCACGCTCCACCCCACTGTCCACCAAGCTGCCTGCCCCCAGGGTCTTTGGCTGAGCCATGCGTGGCTGCCATCCCGTTTTGGCTGTGGTGTTGCCTTCTCCATACTCCCACTGGCATCCCCCCCAGCTGGTTTCCCTGGCTGGCAGTGGGGAGGTGATTTATGGAGTCCCACATGCACCTGGTGAGTCCAGCTCTCCACATTTCAGGGAGATCCATCGCACAGGGAGGGGAGGTCACTGCGTTGCAGGTTTGCTAACCTTGCCCGCTTATTAAAAATGGTAAAAGCCTCCCTCAGGACTCGTGAAGTATAGATCCAAAGAGCTCCATATGCTGTTCCCCTTAATGAGATGTCTGCCTGAAGAGCAATAGCAAAACACACCATCCAGTGCAGGGTCCCTATAGCTAGATGGCCTGGCTGTAAACAGAGCCGTCCGTCTTAATGGGCTATCGTGTAAAAACTTCTCCCAGTCAATAAATCAAAGGGGCTCCATTTATATCATGTGCTGCCTTCGCTATTAGGCTGCCTCTGGATGGCATGTTCTGATACAGAGCTCCCCGGGCCTGCCAGACAAGGCCAGAGGCTCTAACAGGCATTTAATTTAGGCTTCCCCTTGCTGATACCCATGCAGAGTTCAGCATCTGGGACTCAGCAGGGGCTCCCTTGTGGTTTGGGGTCACCCTGCTGTGCAGGAAAAGGCACCCGTGGATCAGCACCTGGCAGGCATCACCTCCCCTGCCCTGCTGGGTAGGAGCCTCTGGTGTACAGGGAACCAGACCCTCTCTGTGAAGGGGTGTGTGGGTTCGACGAGCACCCCTACTCAGTGGGGAGCAGCAGCCACAGCCTGGCGCCGTTATTTATTTTTCATCCCCTCCCTTGTGCTGCTCAGATGCCACCGGAGGAAGTTCCGCTTCAGCCACCATCCCAGGCAGAGATATTAGTCCTCATTACTAATTAAAGGAAGCAGGAGTAATTGACGGATGGTGGATGGCAGGGGAGCCAGTGTGATGAACAGCCCCTGTCCCTGTGCCGGGGACGCATGCTGAGCGCTACCTGTTAGCTACAAATAAACAAACCTGATAAATAATAAATAGTTTGAGAAGAGTGGGAAAGCATTATTTAAATTAATAGGGATTAGAGGGAGAGGTCTGAAAGAGCATTCCTCCAGATGAGCTATCCCTGGACAGACAGGGACTCATTTGTTGCAGACTGGAGTAAACAAGGAGAAGGGGAGGATTCATCACAGCAGAGCCTCGCAGCGCTTCTAGGGCTGGTAGCAGCACGGCTGTACTTCTCCTGGCCACCCCTGCATCAGGGCTCCCTGCGTCCCTGCTGCCTCACCGGTGTCACCCCTCTGGTGCCAGGCTGGGGCACTGGGTGCTCTGAGGGAATCAGGGTGCTGCAGCAGAGCAGTGGGGAGCGGATGCTGGGCTCTGGCTGCTGGCAGGGTCCCACGCCACAACAGGGCACCTGCAAGTTTTCCCAGACTTGATGGCTGCCTGCACCCTGCCTCCGCCCGGGCACTCACAGCCAGCCACGGGCAGGACCCAGCCAGCGAATCCGGCCGCAGGGGCGTCTCTCCTCACGCCCTGGCATTTGGATACCACCCTGCCTGCTCAGGGCAGGGGGCTGGGGATGCTGGAGGGAGGAGGAATGCTGCGGGGGGCGGGGGGAAGAGGGGAGGACAGACGCTCTGCTCGCTATCACATCTACTCCATCTTATCGCCGCAGTAATTTGATGATAAAAAATAATCCGGGGCTGGAAAGGAAACACGTGTAGTGGAGTAAAGATTGAATGTAGGTGGATTGTGCCCTGGGGCGGCGGCTGGGAGATAGAAGGAAATGTCCTTCTGTTTGACATACTGCCGAGTCGCAGCCGTGCCCAGCTCGCCCTGCCCGCGGCACGGGGAGCCCGCTGGCCCGGGGCCGTGTGCCGGGCAGCACGGTGCGGCCCCCGACATCTCCTGCACCTCCTGTGACCCCCAGTTCCCTGTGGAGTGCTGCCCCCCACCCTTCCATCCCACAGCTCGCTCCCAGCACACTTCTGGTTATTTTTTTCCCCTTTGGTTATGCTTCACAACTCATTTTATCAGCTGTCAGTAACCAAATGTCTTTTTTAAGGAGTGGGTTATAGCCACTAATGTACTGAATGCTATTGCACTGGCTGCAGTTAGTGTTCCACGGCTAAATTACTATAATTAATGTTCCACTAGAACTGTTTGTAACAGGCGGCTGCGGGAGCCCCAGGTCTGGGCTTTCACAGCCACTGAATTATCTCTCCTCCCCGGAGAAAGCGCCTCTCACAAAGGGGAGGGGCGAGGTCAGCCCTGGGACAGGCAGGCGCTAGCCGAGCAAACTCCAGCAGATGAGTGGCCCGGGAGCTGTTCCCGGGGCACAGAGTCCCCGTGTCACCCCACCTCGGCTGCTGTGCCCCGTGGCAGAGCGGCAGGGTGTGCGCTGGAATTCCTGCTGGGATTGTCAGGGCACTGCCGCATCGCCTGTCGCCCTCCGCGATTGCGTTTTAAAGATGGAACACCGTGCCTAGAGGAACGCTTCCAAAACTCGCTAAGAGCAGTCAGCAAAGATGTTTCCCTGTGCCAGGCGTGGCACTTCAGCCCACACTCCACACCAAGTCTGCATCCAAAACCATCCCTGCTCTCGCCTCTCAGTGAGGCCGGAGGTGCAGGGGGGGAAAATTTGCTCGGCGGGCACACACACCCCTTGTTTCGCTAAATGCATTGTTCAATACCTGCAACAAACAGATTAGCCGAGGCTTTATCAGGGACAAGAGAAGGGAGAGCAGTGTGATAATGGTTTTCAGCAAATCCTCGGGCTGTCACAGATTAGAGCCGCGGCAGGAGCATTATCAGCCCTTTCCTCCTCTCCCCATCACCTCCCCCTTTGTCTCTTCTCACCATCGGATTTCTCTAGCCAATCTATCCCTGAGAGAGCCGGGCAGATACAAGAAGAAGTCGGTTTCCATCTGATCTGCAATTGGTTTTTCTCGGCAGCCGATCCGTGTCGCAGCATTGATCCGTGGGCCCCCCAGCGCTTGTCACCTTGCGTGTCTGGAGAGGAAGGTGGCCGAAGGAAGGAGGGCTGGAGTGGGGATGTTTTAAACTTGCTGCGTGCCATTGATCTGCAGGCGGGAGCATGGCCAGGCCAGCCCTGCCAGGCAGGAGGGCACGAGCCACCTGCCCTCATCAGAGGAGTTTAAATGGCTGTGACCTTCTTATTAAAGGAGAGGAATGTCTTTGGAAGGCCAGCGGAAGGAGGAGGCCAACCCCAGGCCCTGGGGCAGGTGGTTGGGAGCTGCCCAGCCCTCACCATCTCACCAAGGGACAGCTTGATGAGACTGGCACTGGGAGCCTGTGGGGTACCCTCTTCTCTCAGAGGGGTCGCCCACTGCCCCCACTGCACCCACATCCCCGTTTCTGCTCCTCATCTCCCTGTGCCACACTGCAGCATGGCCAGGCATGAGTGGGGACCCCTGTCTTGGCTCTGCAGCTTGCCCAAGCCTGTGGGAGAGAAGCTGTTGGGTTAACCCCAGTGGGTGGGCAGCTTTCTCAAGAGACCTGAAGCTGCAGAAAGTTGTTTTTTCCTTCTAAATGTGAGACACAAGGCTGTCTTTCATCCCAGGCTGTGCAGGCCAGGGTCTGCAGGCCCCATCAGGTAGGAGTTTGTTGAATATCTGGATGCTGAGGTGCCATGGTCCAGTGGGTGGGGGTCATGCTGTACGAGGCAGGACCCAGCATCTTTGGAGTCAAGCTGGGACATCCCATCTGTGCAAGCTGCCCTGCCCCTTACCCTTCTGCCAGGCTCCTGCTAGGGTAGAGCTGTGGCAGCTCTGCCTTGTCTCGCCTTTTCTGGCTGACCTGAGGGATGGTATGCAGGTGGGTGGGAGGGCAAGAGGGGATATAACAAGTAATGGCCCCAAGTGTGGATACAGTGTTAATAAAGTGTATTTCACTTTTAATTTTGGCATATAATGTAATGATCTTTTTTAAGGCCCTATCATATTATCTGCATGACTAGATTATTGAGTCTTCATCATCTCCAGATAAATTTATGACCAGGATGATGTTTGGAATTTATTATCAGTCAATAGAGCTCAATACTGTAACAAGGCGTGTAATAAGATATACATATTTAATGATCCGGAGTAAAACAGCCCTGCTAATGGGCAGGATGAGACGGAGGCTGGAGCGTTAATTTCCATCCCCTGCCCGTTTCCACGGGAGCCTGCACCATTCAGATGGGATGCAGCCCCAAGGTCCTGTGTGTTGCCTGAGGTTGGGAGCAGGGACTGGCTCAGGGGGGATACAGAGGAGCACAGCCCTCATGCTGCTGTGGCTGTCAGCACGTGGCTGCTGCATGTATGCACTCGTGGGAAGGCACATGCACTGCCCATCCCTGCAGAGATGTGCAGGTCTGTCTCACACAGCACACGACTCTCTTACATGGCTTTGCAGGTCTGGCTGTCACCCCGGCCTGTTCCAGGTAAGGACTGTCACACATCCACTTTGCAGGTGGCTCTCTCCAGCCCAGCAGTCTGGGCAAGTCTTGCACAAAGCTACTACTCCAGCAGCTGCTGAGATGACTGGAAAACTCACAGAGCACTTTCTATGTTCCAGGGGCAAGCCTGAAATCCTGCCTCTGGGACAGTGCAGGGCTCTCTGGCTCAACAAGGGGAGCAGAGATGCGTGCACTCTGTGCACATCACATGAGGATATCTCTGGCCCAGCAAAGCCCTTGGTGAGGACACAGTCCCATGCGGCCTCACAGAGTCCCCTGTGCTCCAGCTCACCTGGCTGTCCCCCTGACAGGAGATGAGACAGCACCAGAGTGGGCACAGCCCAGGGAGGTAGCAGTCTGTGTGCCCAAGCACCTTGGCCCTGTGTGCAGCTGCCCACAGACTGTCATGTTGAACAGGGGGCCACCTCCTTTGCCAGGTTATATTTTGAGCTGCCAGTGCTGATTTTTCCAGCCTTTTGGGATGTTATTAAATTACTTTCCAAGGACTTTTAATAAGCACTTTTGATACCTTTGAAGCGTGCAGCTTTGTGGGAAGATTACAGTCCCGCATCCATCTCGCTGGGAGAGAAACAATGGCAGCAGGGCTCGTGTTTGATCTCTCCTCCAGAAGGCGAGAGAGGGTTTGGGTTAGACAAAGAGGTGAGCTGCTGATTTAGAGCTAATGTTTAAAAATAGGTAGGTCTCCCTCCAAGATAGAGAGACCTGCCCTCCTCTGTGTGATTGCCTGCCTCTGCCTCGCTGGACTTGCAGAAACACAGCTCGCTTTATTTGAAGGCTTCGAGTGCAGCATCGCAGTTTGATTCTTGGTCCTTTTAAAGCTATAACTAGGCCATCTGACCAAGCTTTAAAGAGCAGGAGAACTTTCCATTAGGACTTGCGACACACTCTTGGCAGCACTGGAATTGCATTCTTGCCTTTTATTTCCTTTCTCTGACATCTCATGTCACTCAGGCAGGAGAAACTCAGCTTTATAAACTCACTCATCTCTACCTTGAAATTTCTCCCTAATTAGGGTCCCAATCCCAGTGAAGGGACTGGATGTCAGGAGCTGGATGTGGAACAGAGCCAACAGCAGTGGTGGAGGTCAAACCAAAATGCTCCCTGCAGCCAGGGACCACTTGGCCCCAGCAGCATCGGTCAGGGTCAGGGAGACAGCATCTCCCATGTCTGTGCCCACAGCTCCCACACCAGAGAAACAGAGCCACCATCCCTGCTGTGCCAAGCATCTGCACGTCTGGCCCCCGTGCTGCCTCAGGCAGGGACCATCAGATGAGTTACAGCACCACAAGCACCCAGCTCCGCCAGGCATGCCTTCACTGCAGGGAGAAAAGGTGTCAAGGGAGCCGAATTCCCTTTATCTGTGGATAACTACTTCTGCCTTTAACAGCCTGGAATAAACTAGCCATAAATATCATGATCATAAGTGCTCAGATATGGCAACTTTACAATGAACAGAGGTTTTAACCTTCCCTGCGGAGGATATCCAGCTCTACATCACTGACTGTTTCCATTCAGCTGCACGGCCAAACACAAGCTCTTTTTGAGCCGCTCAGAGCAGCTGCACCAGGTACCCCAGTTTTGGGGTAGGACCTCCCTCCTGCTTTCAGACCCAGACAAGAGTCCTGCTGCCCTCTCCCCCCTGCCAGCATTATTTCCTCTTCTAAGGAATCACCAGCATTGGATTCCTTTAGTGGGCTCCTCTGGGGCTCCATCTTCCATTCTCATTCCCACCCACAAGGAGGGTCTGAGCCACCAACTTCTGCAGCAACTTGTCACCATCACCTTGTCCCTGAGCCAGGCCAGGGGTCCCGTATCAGCAAGGCAGTTTACATGCTCCCTGCACCTTGCCAGTGCCCCGCCGTGACTTTATTTTGCATGGCGACTTTGAGGGGAGCTGTAAAACACTCAGACGAGTTAAATAATACACGACAGTGTACGGTATAAATTACAGGAAGCCAGCGGTGGAGCGACATTGTATGCTGAATAAATTAAAGGCTGCGTGACTTACAGGCAGGATTGATCTGCCGAGCATTTTGTTTAGTGACGTGCTTGTCATAAGGGAGAGCTAATTACAGGCGCGGAGGCGCGCGGCTGCGGCGCTGGGGAGCACAGAGCAAACTGGGCTCACCAATGTCAGCAGGGTCCCTGCACTTCCAGGATTTGCTCTTTCCGAGGCCAGCCACATGCCAGGCCCCCATTAGCTGGATGCCTGCTGTTTTCCCAGGGCCATCCAGCACTGTCACAGCCCAGGAAAAGGACTGTGCTGCCGCAGAGAGCTGCCACGATCTGCAAGTGCGTGTGCTGCTGTGGGGGACACAGGCAGCTGGTGGCTCTGGGGTCTGCCCTGAGCAAGGGCTGGTGTTGGGGCTGCCTCAGCAGCCTAAGGGAAATGGATATATTCTGTCCTGAGCCCATTCTTAATGGAACATAGCCATATAGGAGTGCATCCTTTGCTCCTGTGGCATTTTTGAGCCCAGAACTGCTCACAAGGTGACACAGGGATTTCATTGCTCTGGGGTACCCAGGGCTGGCTGAGTAGCAAAGCTGAGATTTGTAGGGGCTGATCTGGGGACTGAAGAGTGGAAAAAGGGACGTACAATTCCGAAATTAGGTAGGGATGCTGTAATAGCGGGATGCTGTAATAGCAGGATGCTGCCATGAGCCACCAAGGGAGGGGGCAGTCTTCTTCAGGTCACAGTTTGGACTGGATAATTTTGAGGAAGATGTGCTTTACCCACGGGGTTGTGGGAGACTGGTGAGAGGCTTGGATTCAGCTGGGTGACTTTAACCACCAAACTTGGGGCTGAGTTTGGAGGCGTGTCCTGCTGGGCTCCAGATCAGGGACAGCTCCTGTGCCAGGAGGTCTGTCCCTGTTGCCCGCACAGCTGAGCCGTGCCGTGCAGGCTGTGGGCAGCCCTCGAGGTCCCAGCAGAGGCTGTGCCATGGCGTGGTGGAACAGGGACCTCCCTGGCCTGCCAGAAGGGCGCCGGTGGCTGGAGACTGTGCCCGGAGCGGGCCGGCCATCGGGATGTGCTCCCTCCGGCTCGGCGGTTGTCTGTCACTCGGTGGGATTATGAGTAGTGAGTGTAATGCATCGGCGTATGAATAGGGTTGTCTGGCTGATGGTGATGTATCGTTTTTCATTACTGCCTCTCAAGCCCTCCCTGCTTCACGTGTGGAAATTCTATTTATTCCCTAATTTGTAAAAATTCCCTCCTTATCTGATACCAATCAGGGAGGGGTAATTGGCTCTCCAGGGCTAGCGGCTGGGGTCCTGATGAAGAGATATGTGTGTCTGCTCTGGCTGTCCAGGCACCCTGCCCTGCTGCACCAGCGACACGGGCCACAATTAATAATGATTTGCAAATGGCAGACAAGCAATAACGCAGAAAGATGTCCAGCCAGCCTCCTGCCCGCCCCTTAATTTCCTTCTGTAATATAAATGGCACAGGAACGAAAATCCAGCGCTATAAATTCTGAAATTAGTTATTCACCGTAATAAATGGTTCCCTTTTTGGTGCACTGTTCTCCCCATCCTTCTCCCCTGACCCCACCACTTCCTCCTCCCCTCCCGGCCCCCTTGCCCGCTACCTACTTCATTTGAGTCCTAATATGCAAATGCTGTAATTTAACGGGATGGTGAAGTTGATTTTCATGTTAACTTAATTACTTTGATTTATGAAGGGCTGGGATATAGACACAGCTCCATCCTTGCCCACCTCCCACCCTCACCCCTCTGCAGTCCTGCTGACCCGCTGCCTCTCTTCCCTTTTCTTCCCTTGGCTCAGTCCTCTTTTCCTCTTCTTCCCAAGTTTAGTGTTTTATTAGCTGCCTTTAAGTGGACATAAGTCCTCGCGACAATCGCATGATGTGGAGGACAAATTCCCCGTCCTGCCTTGTTTAATCGTGCCTGGATAATGGATGTATAATTGACTCATTTGAATGCTTTTGCCTACAGGAGTGCAGAGCATTAAATGTTTGATTGCCTTAATTTCCAAACAGATCATTATCCCCTTCTTACCCGCTCTTAATAAACACTTTATGAGGATTTTTTTTGTAAAGGAAAAAAATCTCCACTCCTCGTACTTCTCTGAAGTGATAAACTCTAATTAAGTCTAATATTTAAAAATATGGTAATGGTGACTTGTTTGAATAAGTGGCCTGCATTTCCATAATTTCATTATTACGTAAAACACGCTAATTATTTGAAGTGTGCTTATTACTAAAAGAGAAATCTCCTTCTAATAAAGATGAAATTGGCTTTTTTCCCTGTATTGCTGTGCACGCTGCTCCCCTTCTGTCCTGGACGGTGAGTGGCCACAGCCAGGAGCGGGGTGATGGCAGCATCGCTTTGTTTGCTCAGGGAAGGCTGCCAGCCAAGGGATGCTGGATATGCAGGAATAGGCACAGAGGCTGAAGGACAGGCTGAGGCCTCTGTACACCTGGGTCACCCTTGGTCCCAGCAACACTGGTGCCCTTTGGGCTCATCGGCTCCAGGAGTTGTTTGGAACATTGCAAGCTCAGCCCCTGCTGCCCATTCCCTCCAGCAGGGATGCCCCAGCTGTCATGGTTTGTCCACATGGCATCACCTGTGCCAGGCTATCCAGCAGCCTGTGGGGCTGGAAGGTGTCTCAGCAGCTGGGTGTCTTGCAGTGCAGAGGCCCCAGCCACCCAGCTCTGCCCTGGGAGGGGGCCAGCATGGTGGGTGCATGATTGGAAGAGTGGTTCCCAGTGCAGAGGAGGGGAGGAAGCATCCTGTCTTGCACAGGGTGACAGTGACCAGCCTGGGTGGCAGAAAGTGCCCAAGGCAGCAGGTTGATGGTCAAGACTGGTCCTCTTTTGCTGCTCTTACTGACCTGGGAACTGACAGAGATGGGCCCTCCCTGCTCCAGTGTCCCTGCTGGGGTAAACTGGATTTGGGGTCTTGCTGACCCCAGTGTGCAGGGAGCGGGACAGGCATCATGTCCCTCTGGGACAGATGCAGGTTGAGGGAGGAGGAGTATGAATTGTGTCCAACTCCTCTTCAGAGCCTGTGCAGGCGCTCTGTGGTGGGGCAGGCAGGGAGGCACTGGGATGAAGTCAATATAAAACTAATTTTCTTTTCTTCATGAAGAAATGAGGTGTGTGGCAGTAACGTAATTGCAGATAATGAGGTAAGTTATTCTTAATATTCTGCACGTCGCTGTCAGCTCCACCTAATATACCTGCCGGCTGTGCGGGACACACGCAGCCCCTTGCCCCATGCGCAGGATTATGAGGCCATTAATTTGGGAGCAGCTCGGCAGGACCATCCCTGGCATCCCTGTGGATCCCTGGGGGCTGGGAGCACTTGGTTCTGACACATCCTTGTCACCACTATGGCGGGTGTCCTGGTGTCCCCACCTTGCCCAGCATGTCATGGTGGGCATGGGTTCAGATCAGAAACAAACTCCCCCCTAGCTCCAGTGAGAACACGGCAAGTGACACAAGAGCCTGGCTGTGTGTGCTGGGAAAATGCTGTCACTCCCTGTCCTGACAGTGACATTCCTGCTCACAGGGAGCAGCACAGCACACTGTGGGGACACAGCACCCAGTGCTGCCATTCATGATTGCTGGGGACAGCAGGAGCAGCGCCAGACTTCCTGACATCTCCGAGTCCATACAGCCGCCGCAGCTCACAAGGCCACCTGCTGTCACCCAGGGGCGGCGGTGGGAGGCTCCGGGTGGCGGTGGCCGGGCGGGCCTGTTCCCGCTTTGCAGGGAGCTGTTATACAAAGGCAGCAGTGATATTATTCATTAACAGTAATCTGCCATTAGAACATTGACAAATGGCCCCTCGGCGCCTGAGCATCAGTTCTGGTACAGCCCATAAAGCATGGGGACAGTTTAAATATGGACCTGCTCAGCTCGGGCCGGGGGTGATCAGTCTTCCCGGCCATAGCACAGGTGCAGTGGGGTTGCCTCCAAATGAGCACGTTTGGGGGGGCCCTGGAGTCCCTGACCACCCAGAGCCCACCGGGGCAGCTGCTGGGATGGAAAAGCTCTCTCCTTGCTCTGGAAGCGTCTCGGCCCAGTGCACGGCGGTCGCAGCAGCGCTCAGTCCCCTGAGCCCCCATCGTGGAGGTGTCTGTGTGGTTTGATCCTGTGGGAGAAATGCTGGCAGGGCAGCACACACAGCCCTCACCCTTCTCCTCAGTGCCTGGGCTGGGTGTGGAGGCGATGCTCTCCTGGAGTGAGTATTGCTGCTCCTGGCAGCCCGATCCAGTAGCGCAAACTCCTGCTGATGGAATCCTTGAGCTCGTGCTGGGTTCACAGCAGTGCTGCTGTGCAGTGGCTGGTGGGAGGGCACACACCAGGCAGTCAGCCCAGTGCCATATCAGCATAGGAGTGCAATGGGAATGTCTGTGCCCCTCCAAGAACAAGGCAGCCAGTGATGCTGAACGACCACAAACTCCAGCCTAAACTTGGGAGAGCATGCTGCTGCCCCATGCGTGTGCATGTGTCGCTTGGCTGTCACTGCAGCAAGAGCTTGGCAGGACACGGAGAGGGCTGAAATGAGGGTGTCAGCCCAGTGTGGTGTCACAGTGGGTAATAGTGAAACACACAGGTCAGGAGGGTTAAAACCTGGTGGGCTAAGCCAGCCAGGGTGAGTGGAGGCTGGGGTGTCACAGCACCCCACACTGCACCGGCAGCTGGAGCAAAGGAGAGTCCCAGAGGTAACCAGCCCCAGAACCCACCACGTTAGGGCAAGCTCAACCCCAGCCATCCTGGGCCACTGCACGGGGACATGGGGCAATGCTTGGAAGCAGCACAGCAAGGTGAGGGGCAGGGAGGCAGGGCAGAGCCACTGCTCTGTTTGCATGATAACCCCAGGCTCACCCCTTTCACACACACCGCACAACACCCCTAAATCAATTGCATCTTATTATTACAATATCAATATACAATATTCCTACAATAACACCATTGATTTTCTACTCAGAGGCTGCACCTAAGTCTGTTTTAAAGAGGAGGGAGTTAATAGTGCCCTCATTAAAAATCTATAGATTACCCCCCACCCCAAAAAAAAGAAAAAGCAGTTTATATTCATTAGGGCTATTGAATATAAAGTAATATGTTTGTGTAGGACATTGGAGTAATGTGATAATCCGTCCGCATATCAGGGAGAAATCCACTTAGCAACCCTGTCAGCTTGACAAGAAAAATGTGCCCATAAAGTCGGGAATACATTGAGGGAGTGAGTGGGAGGAGAGCGGGGGCGCGTGTGCATGTGTGCGCCTGTGCAGAGCCATGCTGCCCATCAGCGTGGGACCACCTCCACCCCATCACCCTGCTCAGCCCTGGGACACAGGTGGGCACCCCTCAGGCCCCTGGAGGTGTCAGGGGCTGGGACACCCCAAGTGTGCCAGGATGGGGATCAAGCTGGGGGCTCCACAACCTGCCAGCCTCCCCGGCCCCAGGCGGGGTCACCAGATGGGACAGGTTGGTGGGTGCCAGCCTGGGCTGGGGCAGCACCGCCACAGCCATGTGCCCCCCAGGGAGAACTGAACTGGGTGGGGGCTACAGGGTGGGCAGGGCTGCCTGTGCCCTCCTGCCAGCCTCGGACTCTGCTTGTCCCCTGCCCCGTGGTCACCTTTGCGATGGATTAAGCACTGAAAAGCAGCAGAGCAATCCCGGTCGCGCTCTCTTAGGCTGTCAATTGCCATTTTTGTAATAGAAATTCCTTTCACAAGGTAATGACGGCCAGATTTAGAGGATTTCATATTGTTAATAATTCCCCAAACAGCCATCTGACTGTGTTGTTTTAAAAGCCGCTTAGTTTTTTGCTTTGGAGTTTATGAAAATCTCCCACTCTAATATCCCGAGAGCCAGCCTATAATTGTGTTATTAAATCAATCGGAGCGGATTACATTGTAAAATCAATAGATGGCTGTAATTGCATATTAGAAAGTTGTTCTGCTGTTGTTGATTTTTTTTACATGGATAATTATAATAAGCGTGTTTACCTTAGCGCTGATTTGGAATGAGTCTCACTAAATGATGTATGACGAGCTTGGCACGCTCGCTGCCAGGGGCCGTGGCATCGCTTGGGACAGCAAGGACAGCACTGGTGGCATGGGCATGTGGGTGGCATTGACCCAACAGGGTCCCACCAGTTTTGCAGGGGAGCAGCTCCGAGTTCAGGGTGTCTCCCAGCACGGGCACCTGGCAACAGAGCACACTGGGGTTTTGGGGAGGCAAATGATGGGGTGCAGGAAGCAGACAGGGGTCACAAGACAGTGTCCCCAGTGACCAGCTTGGGAGTCCCAGGAAGTGCCATGGGGTCTCGCTGCCTGTCTGGCAGCTGCTCAGATCTCTCTGCAGTTCCCCCTCACCAGTATGGAGTGACAGTCAAGTCCCAGTGCCACTCCAGCTCAGGGCAATGCTGCAGGCTGTTAGGTTGGCAGTGGGAGACCTGGGGCTGTGCTTTCACATCCAAATTACTCACTTGCCACCCACCTGCCACAGCTCCAGGATTTGCTTTGCTGTTACTTTTTGGAGGTACCAGGCCAGGGCTGGCTGGGTGGGGGTACTTTGGCCACAGACAGTTGCACTCCTCTTGCCTCCATTTCAAGCCACTGTTACCCTGTTAGATCCCACTGGCAGCTGGCTCCGAGGGCTGAGGGTTTTCCAAGGGGCTCAGTTGTCTGGGGTATGAGATGAAGCAGGTGATCCTAAGGTCAGTGGGGGGATTGCTTAAGTGGGAACAAGTGGCAGCAGCGGGAGCTGGCATTGTGGCTTGGCTGGGCAGGACACCTGTCACCTCCAGGGGCCTTATGCAGCCATCAGTGTCACCTTGGGCAGCAGAGGGGACAAAGACACAGAGACTTGGGCTCACCTGTGTCCCCCATGCCAGCCAGTGGCCTGGGGACCCCCCTCCTTTTTTGGCTGCCCTCATGCCCAGCTGTCTGGCACACGAGTGACAGGAAGGGGTGCCACGAGAGGGTGTTGGGGGACACTCCAGAGGCTCATGGCACTGATGGGGATGTTACCTCTTTCACTGCCAACCATCAGCTGGGAGGGTCCCTGGCAGCTCATGGCAGCCCCTTGGAGAGCTGTGCATGGGGAAAATCCTGAAATTCCAGCACACACTGGGGAACAGGCAATGGCTTTGCAGCGGGTCCCTGGGCACAGCGGGGCTGGGCAGTGCTGCTGGTCTGGCAGGGAGCATCCAAGAGGCCGGGCAGCCCCATCCCTGAGGCAGATGCCTGGCAGCAGGACAGCACTGCCCGGCTGCGGGGGGCCCTCGATCCGGCACGCGGCACTGTCAGCAGGCAGCCTGCTGTCTCCTAGACAGTGAAATATGGCCACAATTAGCCCGGATACAGTTCAATTATGATAAACAGCGTTTGCACCCTTTAAGCTGTGATTAAAAGGCCTCCTCCCGTTGATAGAGAGACCTAATTTCACATTATTATCGCTGTAGCTTGATTATAAAGCACTCCCTGGATTTACAGTTGGGAGATGGATGTGGAGGCTTCTTTATCATTTACACATCAGTAATGATGCAGCCTTCCCTCCACCACAACATCCATCCAGCAGCGGTGGGGAGAGGGGGGCCTTGCCTGCACCCCCCTCCCGGGGCACCCTCTCCCCGTGTCAGCCAGGCCCCGCTGCCACACGCAAGTGGGCAAAGTCACCCTTACGGTAACAGCTTGATAAATGGGCGGGCGGTAATGAAATGGAGACATCAAGGCGTGGGGCGAGGAAGAAAGAGTGGTAATCGGAACGAGTGGAGCTGTCCCGAAACGGAGGGGAGAGGGAAGAAGGATCGCCTCTGCGCCGTGTGCTGTCAAGGGAGAAATTACACATTTACTCTTGCTTTTTCTTAAGGAGACGGCCCTCATAGATCAAAACATGGATTTACAAGCCAATTTTCAACATGAAATATAGACACTAGGAATCAATTTAAGCCCAGCTTCTATTTTAGCAAACGGTGCCTGAGTTTAGTCCCAGGTAAATAACACCAGAGCCTTCCCCTTTCCCGTCTTGCTGCTCTGCCACGGCCCAGCACCAGGAGTGGCTGTGGCTTGCCATCCCAGCCACCTGCCGCTTGCCAAACTCTGGTCGGTGAGCATAGGGAGGCACCACAGGCTGCCTCTGGTGGGGACATAGATGACCCCTGACCTTTGGGGCATGGATCCATCTCAGCTCAGCACTGGGTCATACTGCGATGCAGGTGGCCAGTGCTGGCACTAGGAACTCTGCAGTCACACCACATCACTGCAAGGTCCTTGGGACAGAGTACCTGGCCTGGTGAGGACACAGGCCCAGCATGACATTCGGAAGTTGCTCCAGCACCTCTTGTTTGGATCATGCCTCTAACCCAGCATCTCTGTGCTTTCTCCTTAGATGACTGCAAGAACATTGCCAACATCATGAAGACACTGGCCCATAGAGGCTTCATCTTCAAGCAGACCTCCAAACCTTTTTGATCCCCGAGGCAAGCCAGGCAAGGGCTGCATGCGCCCGGTGCCGGCGAGGCGGGGAGGACGGGCTCCAGCATTAAAAAAAATCCCGGCAACCGAGGCCAGAGGAACCGACACAAAAAAAATCTCAATTTCAGCTGTTAACTCCAGTAGAGGTTGTATATATGGGAAGGCAAATCTGTGTAGACCTGATGTGACTCCCTCTCTGGGCTGCTCCGGACATTATGCCATGCTAGCGGACAGCCGCGTAGGGCGCTTGCACCACATTTTAGACTTGTAGTTCGTTTTTTTCTTTGGCTCCTGATTTCCGCCCCTCCCTCCATATCCCACCCTGTCCTCCCTCTCCCACCCTGTAGCCAGAGCATCCCCCATCTCCACCCTGGCATGGGCCATACCCACCTTCCCTTCTTCTTTCTCTTCTCTGGTTTTATGTTTTCAGGCCTCGACGGCTGCTGCAGCAATGCCGGTGTGTGCCTGCACTCGGGCAGCACTCACGGAGGCTCAGTGTCGAGACGGCCCCTCGCCCTCCCCGCCAGCTCCCCCCGCCTCTCCCCTGAGCGCCTTTCCCCTTTTTGAGTCAACACTAACCCCTCTCTGACTCCTGTATGTGACAAACGCGATCCGTCTCTTTATGTTCAAGGTGAAGTGCCTGTATTCTCCGCTGCAGAGCCCCTGGCAGCCCCACCGTGGGCTGCAGGGTCCCGGAGGGCTCCCTTCAGTGAGGCAGGGGCCCAGCGGACAGGCGGGCGGTAGGAGGGAGGTGACAGTGTCCGCATGGAGCCCCGTCCCGTCCCCGTTCCGTCTGCTCGTGCCTCTTGCGGGGCTGGGTGGGATGCCCAGCCCTGCCTCGTCCCTGTCGATCAATTCCAGCTCCATGGGGGACAGGCCCGCCACAGCACCGTGTCCGTGTCCGGTGGTGGACGTGCCAGCGCGCGCTGGCCCCGGCCCACAGGTACCTGAGCAGGGGAGCTGCAAATTGCCCCAGGCCCCGAGTGTGCTCCCCACCAACCTCCCTCGGTTCCGAGCTGAGGCTCAGCCCGCACGTGCTGTGCCCTCACAGGTTCCCGCAGACGCTCAGCAGCAGCTGGCTTGTTGCCTGAGAGAGTTGCCGAGCACATCCCCTCCGGCTGGGTGGGCTCCCGGCTGGCCAGGGCGCTTGGGGGGAGCCGTGGGGCGGGCTGAGGGCGCACGTCCTCTCAGTGTCACCCAGCCCCGGGGCCCTGCTGAATGGAGCCCTCGTCCGGGCACTGACCTGCAGGGAGGCTGCAGCCCCAGGCCCGTGCATGCATGGCCTGGAGCGAAGCCGGTGATGGCAGCCAGAAGGGCAATACAGGCACTGAACTTGGCGGTACATGACTGCATGGTGTGTGGTGTTCCAGTTAAACCAACCGATAATGCAACCCCAGCATTTTCATTGTCTAGTTATTCCAATCCTTGCTGTAAATGTGCCACATGAATAAAGTTTGGGGGTAAAGGAGCCCGGGCTGTGCCCATGCATGTGCAAGTTTGTTTGGGGGGCAGAGGGAGGGGAGTGCCACCTGGATATGTGGGAGGAGAGTGCTCCCTGGGGTGTGGCACATCCATGCTCCCCATAAAAGGGTTTTGGCTGTGGAAGGGCAGTCAAGGTTTCCTGCTGCTGGGAGCACTGCCCCACTCTCCAGCATGGGCACTGTGGGTGGGCACCAGCCCCACCACTACCTTGGGTTTGCCTGTGCCCCAAGGCAGCTCTGCCCTGAGGATCCCACCTCGGGCCCATCACAGCTGGGCCTTATCCATGGGTGCAGCTCCTGCAGTTTTCTGCCCAGGGCAGGGTGACAGCCACCACTACATCCCACTGGCACATGCCACCCCACCCTGTAGCCTGGCACACCGTACCCACACAGCTGCATTTGGAGCATTTTGGCTACAGAATGGAGCCAGTGTGGCTCTGCTGAGCCCTGGGGCACCTGCTCTGCCCCACGAGTGCAACGCTGTGGGGTGCAGGAGCCATGAGGAACCACCACTTCATCCAGGTGCCCAAGGAACCTCCCCTGTGCCAGAGTGCCACTGGGTGACAGGGATGCAAGTATCCAGCTAGCATTGAGTGGGCAGCTCCCAGAGGGCAGGGGCAGTCCAGCCCACTTGCTCCATGCAAAGGTCACAGGGGTTTTACCAGTTCCATCTGTGCAGCCCCTGATCGGGTTTATTGACCCTTTTTCGATGGGAGTCATCTAATTAGTTTTTTATGAAAACTAAGAACTTGGCCTTTGCCCTCTACTCCTGCAGGCGAGAATGTGACTCAGAGGACACTGTCACGGTGGATCAATGATGGAAGGCAGGTGTAGGGGACACAGGCTGGGCAGGTGGACATCAGCCCAGAGCAGGGCACATGCCAGGGCCACCAGTGCCCACAGTGGGCAGCACATAAACCCAGGCTCCCATTGCCATGCCTCAGCCCCTCCACCACAGACTGAAGCCTTGGGCAGGGCAGCAGGAGGATGAACTCTACTGACAGTCAGTGCTGGGGGCAACACGAGTGTTTCCAGCAGGGGCAGCCCCTTACTAAGGTAAGGCAGCACTTGCAGGTGTTGGGCACACAAGAGCTACTGGAAGAGAGCAGCTACACAAGGGCTGGGTATGTGGGATGCTGGAAGGAGCTCTCCAGGCTGGTGTGGGCAGCACAGGAGCAGACTGGCTCAGGACATGGTAGCCTTAAAGGCAGCAGGGGTTCCAGCAACTCCAGCTGTCACCTTGTGACTGAGGCAGATGGGCTCCCAACAGGGTCAGTGGCACCCAGCCTGCCTGGGATGGGGGTGAGACAGCTCCATGCACAAGGGCTGGTGGCCACAGGACAACCACGGGTGGCCTGGGGCAGAGCCTTGCTCATCCCTGGGGCAGCTCTCCAGCACCTGCTACAAATGCCTGGAGGTTGCACTGCTCCAGAGGTCAGGACTATGGCACTGGGCAGGGGATAGCTCCCACTTTTCTCTGGAGCACTGCAGTGTTTGCCCCAGCCAGGCCCCTGTCCTGTCCCACGGCTGCAAGCAGCCAGCTGTCCCTAGGGGCTCCAGGACAGCCAGCACTGCTCCTGCACCTCCTCATCCTCACCCTGCACGGAGTGCTAATGGCTTCTTCATCCTCGTGATGGAGAAGGAGCTGGAGGCCAACTCCCTTCAATTTCTCTGCTCCAAAAGGCAGACAGGAAAGAGAAAAAAAAAAAAACAAAACAGGAACAGCAGGTGGTAGCACTTGGTTGTGGCAAATACATCCACCTGTTTCAGAGCTATCCCAGCAGTGCCAAATGCACTACGCTGCCTGGTTGAAGGCAGAGCCAGGTCTTCACATGACAGGAGGGATAAAGCTAATCCAGCAGTGACAAGGGGGTGGGATGGCACCCTCACAGGGGATGTTACTTCCCTGACATGAACATGGCTTGAGAATGGTCAGGAGGAAGGGAGCTCTGCAAGAACTCGGTGGCTGTGGGAGCCCTGACCAAGCAAGCCAGCATGGACCAAGCCCTAAGGAGTAGGACACAGAGAGGGGCAGAACAGCTCTGTGCTATGGGCAGCTGTGCCAGGGAGGCTTGACATGGGACAGGGCAGAGCCTGGAAATGCTACTCTGCCATCCAGACCTGCTATGATGTGGCCCAGGAGCAGATCAGGAGGCTCCTCAAAAAACCTACCCTTTTTCTGGGCAGTGCACTCCACTACCCAAATGAGGCTGGCAAGCTCCAGGGGACTCCACTGAGAAGGTTCAGGGCCGTACCCAGCCTTAGGAAAGCCGGGGCCATTGCCACCAAGTGGGACACTCCCCAGCCCTGCGCTGCAGTGAGACTGTGCCAAGTGCCACGCGGAGCCTCTGCCCGCAGCCGTGGCAGGGTCAGCCCCCAGAGCTGGGCTCTGTGTGTGGGGTGCCCCAGACACGGCACAGCTGCCAGGCCCCCGTGTGCTGGCTGCTGCGGGGACACCAGGTGCCAGAGCCCCAGGCCCCACGGCACAAGGCACCGCAGGCAGTGGCACAGGCCAGCACTGCACTGGCACAGTGACCGCAGGCCGGTGCCTGCTGTGCCCAGCCCCACGGCCCTGTCCTGTGCGAGGGCACAGAGCCACTGCCCGGCCCGCAAGCGCCAGGCACGGAGAAGGCAGCAGGGACCTGGAAGGAGGCAGGCCTGCCCATCCCTGCTCCCGGCTGATCCCGGCGGCTGAGCACGTCGTGGGAGGCCCCGCTGCCTCCCCTGGCGGGAAGCGGCCCCCAGTTCCCGCCGGGCAGACGGCAAACAGAGCATGGAATTTGCACGGCTGAAAGTTAAATACAACACACACACGGATTTCGTCAGAGGCCCTGGCACCGCTGCCTTCGTGGGATCCGATTAACGGGGAAATAAAAGGGCCAGAGAACCCACACAGCAGAGTGAGCAGATGCCCTATAAAAATCAAATACAGGGTAATCAAGGGGACCGAAAGGTACATTTAAAAAAACAAAAACCCACCCTGGAAACAAAGGAGCTGGGCTTTGTGGCTTTCCTGGGAGGGCTGCAGAATTAATGGGGAAGAGCACATGTGTTTGATAATCTTTATATGGCAAAAGACCCATCTTTCAAATATGTCACAAATTCATATTAATCACCTTCCTATTGCCTTCCGTGGCACAGCTATTGCAGTTGCCTCGGGCAAAATTGGGAACTGTCTGGTTAAAAAAAATGTTTTACATTATAATTTACAAGAGCTTACAAGTCTAGTTTCTTTTAATGGAAAGAACGATTAAAAAAAAGAGAAGAATATATATACACCCTGGTATATATACACTATATATATTAAAATATATATATAAAAGACAGATATTGTAACTCCATCTGGAAAGAGAGAATGTTTGATCTTAACAATGTAACTTCTAGCTTTCAAACAGGCTCAGAAAACAAGAAGTCAGCAGGAGTTCAGATAAAGGAAGCTTAAAAGTCAAATAATTCTGACTCTGAACCCGAGACTTCTTAGACTCAAGGTCCTTTCCTTTACCCATTAATGGGCTGACTTGTGAGCTCAGGAACAAAGTGCTGCAATGTGAGGATTTCTGAGAGTCACTCATTACAGATCACTGAGTGGAGTCTGAGTTGCGGAAATCAAAGGATCCAATCTGGAGTAACTGGCTGAACTTCTGCTTGGAACTAATTTGTTCCGAGTTCGGCTCACCTTTCACCTCCCAAAGGCCCCGAGTAAAGTCCCTACCGGGGTCAGCCTCAAACAGCACTGGGGGGATCCCAGCTCAGCTTTAATGGTCAGCAATGGGCACTGCAGTCCCTGGGAGAGCGTGGACAGGTAGCCAGCATAGGAAAGTGATGGACACAGCAGGGCAGGACAGCACCAGGCTTCCCATGCCCCACGGGCTCCGAGACAGATGCCTTTCCCAGCCTGGCTAACACACCCTGCTGACATGTCCCCATCCCCACTGCTGGCCAAGACAGCCGACAGCTCCTGACAAAACCAGTATCTCGAAAGACCCCGGTGTGCCTTTGCCCATTCATTCCAATTCCTGGAAAGGAATCCAGACATGCCAGGCAGTGCTCGGGAGTCAGGACTCCTAGGCCTATTCCTGGCTTTGCCACTCACTCCCTCCAACATCTGGAGCAAGATATTTCTCTCCAGGGAAACAAAACTGGCTTCAGGGGAGCGTCTGGTTTGGAGACTGAACTAATCCATGCTTAATCCAACACGTAGAGTGCCATGGACAGGCAGTGCTAGACAGCACAAAGGGATTCTCCAACTCGGAGGAATTTGAAGGAGGGAGATTAAATGATTCCCCCAAAAGCCCTGGCAGTTCAGTGACAAAGCACACACTTGAACTCGGGAGTTCAAGGCTGGTGTGGCAGGGTTAAACCACTGCAGCAGGACAAGGGCAGGTGTCATGGCCAAGCACCCACGGCTGCAGGAGGTGAGGGAAGGAATGGCCATCAAAAAGCACTGCTGTGCTCTAGAGCTGCGTGTTCCCACCACCACCACACTGCTGCCTTGCTGCCAACGCTGTGGGGCAGGAGCAAAGCGCTGTGCTCCCACAGGCTGCTTCCCCAGCACCGTGTCCTGGCCCTGCTGTCCCCACCATGGCCTAGGACGCCTTGGGGCCATCACTGTGCAGGGTGGGGACACATGCATGCACCCACCAGCCATCCCCCTCCTCAGTGCTGACCGAGCTTAACAATTTTCCAGAGGCAAATTTCAGCCATGATGCTGGACAAGAGGCACCAGAGCTACATTTGCCAGCTCTGGGCAGGGCAGGGAGGATCACCAGGACATGACCTCTACTCAGCTCAGCCTGTCTTGGGAAAAGCTGGCTGTGGGCTGCAGGGTGTTGATCTTCCTCTTCTACCACCACATAGCCCAACAACCATAGAAAGGTTCAGGGCAAGCAAACTGCCAGGCCCTGACTGACTCTCCAAACATATCTGAACCAGGCAGAACATGGTACAGCAGCCCCATTCTCTTCCTCTCCAAAATACCCCTCCAGCTGGGATGTAATTTCCCCCCCGCCTCAAAAGGTAGCAAAAAATGGTCACAGTGTGAATGTGCTTGACCTTTTGTCTTGGACTAATCTAATTGTGTCGTCTTTGTGTAATCAGCCGGTAAAGGTCAGTGCTGTATTTAACATGGGGGCCCTTTAGGTACTGAATTTGCCTTGCAGTGAATTAACTTGATTATATTTCTTTCAAATATGTCAGAGACCAGGTCAGTTTAACCCTCTCTGTGCTGCCTGGGCCCTTGCCTTTGTTTCCAATTCCAGGAGGTGGCACCAAGGAACAATGTGGTCAGAAATACACACATGGGCTCCCTCCTCCTACAGGTATGGCCACCACCACCATCTCTCCCACCTTCCCAGCAAGCCAGTTCTCAAGGGAAACCAACTGTACTGTAAATCAGCCCGAAAAGTTTGCAAACCAGGACACTCCAGACCGCAGGGAGGGAGGGGTGAGATTCCAGATTGAATGCAGTAGGGAAAAAAAATAATAATTCAAAAGACTCCTTTACAAACATGAACCTGTCTCAGTGGAACTCTTCCTTACGACTCAACATTGTCACAATCAAATAGGACATTATTCAAGTCCAGGTTAACGTGTCGCCTCTGCCGTTGACAGATAAGGTGTTCTCAATATCCTGCAATACATTATACATTTGAGAAAGTAAAGGTCTGTGCCGCTACCAGGGGCAGTGCGTCGGAGGCGTCGGGGATGCCACGGTGTGGAGATGGGCAGCTTTCATCAGGCAGTTCAGCTCAGCTGTGCCAGGGGACTGCACAGAGGGGAAAGCAGCCTCAGCTGATCCCCAGGCCTACCCCAGGCCCTGAGGCAGTGGTGAGGGGCTGGGCAACCTGCCCTCCTGGAGGCAGGGAGGAGAGGCCGGTGATTCACATCCTGCAGAGGTACATGCACAGGACACTGCCACAGGGCTTGCACTGGAAGAAGCCCTAGGCCAGGCTTTTCTTTCTTGGCACTGGAAGCAGGGTGTAAAAACCCTCCTTTGCTCTTCAAACACCTCTGTCCTTCCCAAGCCTCCTGCTCCAGGCAGGGCTACTGCTTGACTCCAGGGTCTTGGGCAGGTCACATCTCATCACCTGAAGACTGCTTTCCCCACCTGCTTCCCTCTGCTGAGCAACCCTTACGAGGCTGTTGTTTAGAGGGAAAATGCCTCAGGTTTGCAGCTGTACTGTTGCTGCCTTAGAACAAGCTCTCATCACCCAAAGCCTCACCGCTTTGGTCCACAGTGGCACCCACACCAAGCCATCTGCCTGCATGCAGGATGTAGAAAGCCCTGCTGACCCCACCTGTAGCACCAAGAACACTGTCCAGCACAGGAGACAAGCCCAGAGAGCAGCACTGGGACTTGGGGGGGAACAGGCGTGTTCTGCTCCCTTGGACGCGCATGCCTGGAAGGAGAGCAGGGCAGCATCCCCAGCGCTTGTCAGGGCATCTGCGTCGGAGACCTGAGTGCGCCCTGTTCTGCCCCCCCGACCTTCCTTCTCACCGAGTTGGGGGTCAGTGGTGCTCCTACTACATCAATGATCTGGTCCTTGGTATCTCCCTTGCCCTCCTCGATGCCGAGCCCTGTCTGGCCATCTGGATGGGCACCTTCCACGCTGAGGGGGCCGATGCTCCCAGCTTTAGCCAGGGCCTCGTAGCGGTGCCGTAACATCTGCAGCTCGTACTCGCAGTTGGCAAAGGCTTGTTTCAGCTCGTACAGCAGCACCAGGTCGCTCCGCAGCTCGTTGAACATCTGTACAATCTCCTCTGTGGGCATAGGGTTAAGATCTAGGGAGAAAAACACCCCCTGTTAAACACCCAGACATACAACCCTCCAATGAAAACTCACTATAAAAGTCTCAACTGCTCTTTCATTCCCACAAAGATACGCCAGGAGCCTCGCTCCAATAATATGGATCAGTAGCAACTGGTATCCCTAAGGGCTGCACTCCTATTTTTCAGGTTGTCCTTTGGTCCTGACCAAGGACTAAGGGTGAACCTGCAAAGTCCAGGACTCAGCAAGTGAAGGATGATGGAAGACCACATGATTGAATCTTGCCACCCACCACGTCACATGAAGGGAGTTCTGTCTTGCAGAGAGATTGGATCCACACTGCTGCAAAGGGCAGAAGAGCTCCTGCTGCTCCCTACACCTTCACCAACAACAGGTGGACAGGCTGAGCTCCGTTGCCTCTCTACTGCTCCTCCCAGGGCAGGTCCAAGGCAGAAAACTGCCCTGCTGCTGTGTTACAGACCTGTTTGTAGCAGCAACTATCAGATCACCTCCCCATGCCTTGCATTCTGCTGCACACACACAGAGGCAGGAAGAGCTGCAAGTTCTGCAGAAGGAAAAGATGAAGCTCTGCATGTTTGCCCTGATACATAGCAGTGGCCCCTGTCTGCATGACTGCCCACATGACCCCCTTCCTGCTGGCACTGTGCTCACCCCCACAAAGCCCAGGTGTGGTTCTGCACTCTAAGGTACAGCAGGGCTGAAGCCACAAGAAACCCTTGAGATATGTGAGTTCTGTGAGGCAGGAGTGGGGAGTCAGGAACCCCTCCTTACCCTCATGGGAAGTGAGCTCCAAGAAGCACTCACACAACTTCCCTCAGGCTTCCCTAGCAAGCACAAACAGCAATTCCCTTAGTTCTACAGCAGAAAGGGGAAACCATCCTGGCTGAGCCACTTTCACCAGCCACAGGAGGCATTCAGAATGGCACAGTCTCCGATACAACATATCAAACCATAAAACTAACAAGATGGCCCAAAAAATGAACAAGACTTAACAGAAGTCAGTGCTGGGAACAGGCTCGGTAATCTCCTGTAGATCATTAATAAGGCTTCTATTTTTCTTTCTATTTTTCTCTTTTCCTATCTGTAAATGTCTCTCCAGCCACACTGGGGGGAAAAGGGATCATCAGGTGTCTAATCAAGAGACACTGCATGCTGGGACCCGTAATACCTGCAAACTGTCCCCACTGCATGGAGAGCGGCCGCTGGCCATAGGCTGCACTCCTCCCCCTCTAGCCACAAGCAGGTATTGTACATGTTAAGTGAACCCTTCTTTCAGCTGCTAAGACACTTGAGTTCAGGAGTGAGGGATGTGTGTTTATTCGCCTTTCAGCAGAGATGCTCCAGATTTTCACACAGCATGCAACCTATAAAGGGGGGATGAACAGTCCCAGATGCATTTTGGACTTGCCACCGTGAGCAGTAAATTAAGAGGAAATGAAGCTTAAAAGAAAGACAGGGCAGCCCTGAACAATGCATGTGCCGTGGTCACTAACACACTTAGAAGTACCTCTCCTGGCAAGGCTGAGATTTGCCTTCCTAATACTGTGCTGCCTCTCTTGATGGTTAAAAAGGCCCAAACAAGAGAGAAACAAAGGCTCTTTTAAAAGATTTTTCTACTGGGAGGAAAAAAAAAAAAAACCCTGTGCATCTTGTTCTGGCTTTTACCCTCTCTTTTTTTTTTAACACATAAAATATTTTAAAAACCATTCACATACTGTTATTCAAGAAACTGGCTGTATTACTAGGGGAAAAAATAGCCCATCTCGAGAACAAAGGCTAGCTCTGTGTGTCTCTTTCTCTCTCGCGTGCCCCCTTTACTCACCTACTCCGAGTTCCATCAGCATCTGCTCCAGGGCTTTAATCTTCTTCTGTCCCACCGAGCTTGGCAGTTTCATCTGGAACACAAAGGTAACAGAGCCACACAGCTCAGAGATAGCCCTCACTCACAGCCGTCTAGTTCAAAAGGCAAGAGAGCTTTTCTTTTTATAGTGCAGGGGGAACAAAAAAAAGAAAGGGAGAGAAAGGAAAATCAAGTGGTAAGAGAGGGAGACAGGGGCTGAAAGTTTTCAGACTAGGTCTGAGGGCAGGTATTGAAAAGCCCGGTCGTGAGGGCTTTTATTTTCTCTCTCGTGTGTGTGCAAGACACGCTGTTTTACAGTTTCCATGTGTCACTGAATTAACAACAAAAGTTCTTCTTGGCTTCAAACCCTCTCCCGCAGTGCCCAGCCCATCAAAGGACTCATTTACACAGCGGCTAATGTGCAATGCTGCCCTACTTTATTCGCTTTAGCCGGCCTGATTAGACTCATGCGCTAACAGACTCACTTCTCCTTTTACCTGCTGAGCCCCAGACCTGTGGGATTCATTTACAGAGCAGGCTTTGTAACAAAGGGGAGAGACAGAGAGAGCACAGTTACTTGACTGGCAGAAGTGTGCACACACATTTACATCGGAGCTAAGGGGCTAGGTGAGAGAGGAAGCATCAGATGTGAGCTATGAAAGGGAATTGGAGCTGGCCAGGAGAGGAAGAATGCACACACTTAGCAGGGTCCTTCCTCTGCATTCATTTGGGCTCTAGCAGGAGTGCTAGCTGCTCAGACCAAGCATTTATTAGATTCCCAGCAGCACAAACGCAGCTGGCACAATATGGCAGGGAGAACAGGTTCCCAAGCCCTGGGGACATATTCAGGAAAAAACTGAAAGCACTTGGCTATGCAGAAGACGCACCAGGAAAGAAATGGTTCTCAATACTGCATTGTCAAACACCCTTCTGCACAGGCACAGGCTGCCCTTCCATAGCCAGCCCTGGAAAGGTGACCTCACACCTCAAAATGGGGATCCCAATCACCAACCCAAGTTGCCTGGCAGGCCACTGAGAGCCAGAAGGCAAGAGCATCCTGCAGCCGTCCTGCACACACCACTCACTGACCAGGTGCCCAAACCTCAGCCACGAGTCCACCAAACACAAGTCTGCAACATGGCTGGCAATGTCCTGAAGGAAGAAACATTATTCACTCCACCTTAAAAGTGGCCTCTGAGGAGAGCTAGTGGGAGTGCCTCTGGTCATTTTACTTCCACAGGCTGAAGTTGCCCGAAGCAGGCAGCCCAACATCAGTCTCCCAGATTAGACCCATTGCTTCCAGTGTTTGCTGCCCCAACACAAAAATGCCAAGAGGCTCCACCTGGAACTTCCTAATTCTTCTGAATGCAGAAGCACTGCATGCACAGACACATCCCCAAATGCTGAGATATCTAACCTTAACTCAGCTATGGCTGTGTCCTATCAGCTGCTCCACAACACCAGTGTAGGACCTGTGTAGGACCAGAAGGATCCTGCCTTCTCCATAACATCACTCCAGCCAAGAAACCCGAGTATGGATGCCACAGAGCACCCCAGGGGAATGGGCCTTTCACAGTCTATGCTGAGAAGCACAGGTTCTTTTTGACAGATATTAGCACCACAAAAAAAGACTCCAGTAAAGGACCAAGGACTATTAGGGGAGGATTTCTAAGAAACCAGCCTGACCCAGAGAATCCAACAGGAGCACTAGAAATAAAACAAACACACATATTCATGCAAACAGTTAGCACAGGTAAGGACATAGGATGCCTCTGCCTTTTTTTTTTCCCCCAAAGGTGTTTAGCTTAGTATTGGGGTTTCTGCGCAGCAGTCAATTTCATACTTCTTTCCTACTTGTAAAGAAACCAATTCTTTTCAGCTCACCACAAAATGATTGTTTTAGCAGAAGAAATGCTGTCAAAGTTATCATGTATCTGGATTTCAGTCAAGTCTTCAGCCCAGAGTCTCAACTTGAGCAGAAACTCACTAAAAAAGGTCTTATGAGGAGCTCTGCTGCACAGACTACCTGCACAGGCTCTGCTGAAAAAGGAGAGCATAGAACCCTAAGATAAGGCAGCCCAGAGGAGTGGGATAGGAAATGTTTGTTTATTCCATGGATGCCATGCTGCAGCTAGCAACAGGATGCCATGGAAGGAAAGGTAACACTGCACAGCTTAGCAGAAGACTGAGTAGTCAGTCTAGAACATCAGGAAGTTATCCCTGAAAGCAAGAGGATTCAGCCCAAAGAATTGTTCTGCACCATGGGGAATCATACAGAACGTTTAAATGGGTGACATACCCAGCTCTGCGCCAGCTTGGGATGTATGGGCTGAACTAGTCAGAAGGTACTTTCCTTAATCTGGGGGACACAATGAGCCCAGCATCTCCCCACTGAAGAGCTTGTGGACACACAATAGTTGTGTGACTGCCACAGCCCTAAAAGTGTCTTCACTCCTGCCCCAATACCAGACATCAGAGCCTTTTTAGCCAAAGGCAGGATTCCCTTCTGTTAATTTCCCTTCTGGCAAAAGAATGTTGAGCACCAAGCCAGCTTCAGGAACAAAGGACAAGAAAAGCTCATCCTTGGCTAGGCTAGGTAGACAGACAGGAGATCTTGGTTTGTTGGTTAGAGGAAGAGCACAAGCTTTCCTCCTGGGAGGCCTTCACTAGCTCAAGCAACACAAACAACCTGGCAAAGCCTTCAACTGTGATGTTGTACACATCTGGATTACATCCCACAGGAGTCTGGTCACCCTTGAAGATTAGAGGATGGACCAGGGAGAGGTAGGACAAATTAACTTCAAAGAAAGGAACACCTAAGATGCTGAGGAAGAGTGGGACTGAGTTTAGTTTAAAACCACATCAATTAAGCTTCCTTTTAATTCAGGCAGGAGGATCTGGCCTGCAAACAGGAAGGCTTCATTGGTTTCTCAAAGCAAGAGTATATTTTAATTTTACCATCATTAAGAAAATGTTATGATTTATGTGGCTGCTGTTGGACTAATATCTTTAGAATTTAGCTGGCTAAGCCAATTCATCTCTAAGACTGATGAAGGCTGATTGCTCTCTATGCAAAATGTATTAAAACTAAATGAGCAGTCTATTACTCAAACGCTGCTGATAATCTGTTAGCCAAGGTCCGTTAGATGGGTTGCCTTGTTGCAAGAGAGAAGTCTTCGTGCTCTGTACAGCTCTGATAAGACCAAGCTAACTTCAGGAAGCCCTTCTTTGTTTTGGCCTTTCAAGCAGATACCCACAGAAGCAGCATAGTGCTGGAAGTGGTGCTCACTTGCCCCTCATTCCCAAAGAACGAAGCAATGTGCAGAGGCCACAGGTCCCAGCCAGCAGCCCAGAGAAGAGCTCTCTGGCTTATGACGTCTGCACTGGGATATGTGGTTTCTGTGGGCCATATCTCTGCATTAATGAAAACACCCCTTCAGGCAACCTTACTGCTGACACCACAGCTCCTGGGATGTTCTTGGTGTTGTCATGGATGGAGGCCTCCAGAGGGGCTGAGGAAAATTATGTTCCTCAGAGAACTCCAGTGAGCAACCACAGCTTCCGAGGTGAATGGCATTTGCCCTTTTCTTTTCTTCCTCATAGTAGACTATTATTGTTATTTATTATCTTTAAAGTCCCCATATAATAATAATACCTGGGAAACAGATTGCTCCCGTCAGAAAACTGATTAGCTGGGATTTTTGAGGTTACTATATTTTGGATGCTCTTCTCCTTTGACAGCCTCTCCCTACAGCCCTCTTTGCAGCACCAGCCTGTGCTTATAATTATACCAACATCACTTTTGATTTAAGGACTGTAATCCTTTGTCCTTGCTATAAACAACCTGCATTAAACACATGAACTGCATGTACCAAGAGAAAAATAAAGAGCTACAGAAAATTGTGAGTCAACACCACGAAGCCACAGTACCAGAGCCTGTCTGTGCAGAGAGAAGCCTGGGATACACAGCCTCTGCTGGAATGCACTTGGTCTGGGAGGCATGGAATACAGGGCACTGACCTGCCATGCTCTGCCCTGAAGGAGGAGGACATTGCTCCAGAGCTGGGTCATGCAGTTTAAAAAGATCAGAACAGAGCACCCACCACACCTTCACAGCAAGGGCTGGGACTGAGGTGGACTCTCTGCAGTTCAGTTTCTGTACAGGATCTCACCATGGAGTACCCTTGAGCTTTTGCATGATACAGGGTTCTTATTTAATGTTCGAGGCATTCCGCCAACAAAACCTTGCTAATTCACACTAATGACTAGGAGACCTACTGCAAATTAATTGCTAATTGGCAAAATTCATTAAATTAACAAACAGGATAAGAAATAACTGAAGATATAGCCTCCCCAAACAGTCTTGGTTCATTTATTTTTGTGTGCCATTCAGTTTTCATGATTTATGCTAATACTTTTAAGCATAGTTGAAAATGTATTTGAATCTATTTTAGTAGAGTAATGAAGTCTAAATAATATCAGAGCTTGCAACACAATCCTGTTACGTCTCACAGCATCACCACCTGGCAGGTAGAGGCTGTCATGGGGATCTGCAGGATCTACAGATTCAGTCAGGGCCCTTGAGTGATTGCATTTGTGTGGTCATCTTAAATGTCCTGCTCTCAATCCATCACTTTCTTCATAAATGCTCCTTTTCTCATGCTCCCAACTTACCACTACTACTCAGAAAATCTTCTTTTGTGCTGAAACCTTTTGTTTGCTCTACCATCAAAATACGAGGATTTTAAAATTAATTAGTGGTTACTTAAATATTGCACATGTACCCTCCCTGATGCTGCACTTCATCTTAATTCAAATTTAAGGTAAGCTTTTTCTTAAAATCAGCCTTCCCCCACTCTAAACAATATAATTGTCCTAAAAACACTAGCTGTAAAATCTCCACACATCTGACCTGTGCCTGTACAGCCTGTATGGCTGCACCTGTGGTTTTATGCACCAGCACCAGTATTGCTCAGCATTATAATACAGCTCACTGACATTGAAAACCACCTTCTCTATGGATTTCAGCAGCAAGAAAACTTTCTCATTAGGCACTTCTTCATGGATATCTTTAGATTACTGAATGGTATAGTGGATTTCCAGGAAGGAGTGCTAAAGTTTCAGATGAATAATGTTTTTTGTATTTTCTGCCTGAAGGTCAAACATTCCTGAGTTCCATGGATCTACTCTGCAGGAGCAGAGAGCCTCCACTCCTGTACAGTTTTAGGACTCAAGGAAGGAAAGAACCATATCAAGTACTTCAGTCTTAGAGCTCTGGAATTTGAAAATCTCAGCTAAAAAACTCAGTTTTAGATATGAACTTGCACATTTCCGAAATTCTGAAGTGCTTCACTGCATGGAACTGAATTGCTGCAGAAGAAAGAACTGCACAGGACATTTTTCGTGGGGGGTATTTTATGCTAAAAGCACATTACCAGAATGACACTACAGTAGTTTCCTTTAAGCAGATCTGCAGATTCCCAGATAGTCCTACCCCTGCCTCTCACTACAGGCATGAAGAACAAGCTAAGACCTGCAGAAAATTGAAATGGCTGCAGCCTCTAAGCCGCATCTGACAAAACAAATCAAGAGCACAGCAGCGTGTGCTGTGATTGCAGGGAGGACCCTAAGACTGGCCACAGGAGGGGGAATTCCAAGGACACTCTACCATAGTACAAGAACATAATGTAAACTTCCAGATCAGACACAGCAAAGTGTAGCAACACATGCATCTAGTCTTGATGTTGCTTTTCTCTTAAATAATTTAACTGAATCTCCACTTACACAAATACAAAAAACCACAGTGACTAATTACAGCCCAATCATTATATTGGTTACACTAATGAAAGAAAAAAGTGATATATATGGAGCTCTGCACGTGTTACACACAATAAAACTGGCTGATGAATGACAATCCAGACTGTGTCATTACGGGCACACAAAGGTACTAAAAGCTTCTCAAATCCAGGACTGCCAAAGGTCCCTGAGGCCTCATACTCCATGGACACTGTTTGGTACTGGATGATTCAACAGAAGCAGCAAAATGGAGTGTCCTTTCCAGAACTGCAATTTATTTTAAAGATTCCATTCCTGCACCCAGAGTGATCCCACTCCTGTACCCAAGAGTGCTCTCCTTATACCCAAGAACCTCCTGAGGCTTTGGTCCAGATGCTCTCCCACATCAATGACCTCCACAAAAAAAAGGTTATGGATGGATTTTCTTTCAGCAATTTAACATTAAGTGCCTTTTGGTTTAGCTAAAAACAAGAATGAAGGAAAAGATGCGTTGGATTCACCTTCTCTAGTTCATTCAAGATTTTGTATCCTTTGCAGTTCTCTTTAGAAATAAATACACCAATATTTTCATCTTATTTCATTCTCTACAGACAGGAGTTTGATTAGGAAATGCACCAGCACTCTCTTGGCCCTAATTAAAGGGCATATAGTACAACAAATAGATGGCAATGCCACAACATGAATTCGATCCAGCCAGCATCATTTCTTCATAAGTTTTATTCACAGAAATGAGAGAACTACTTCCCTTCTACACCTGTCAGACTCCCTGTGGAAATTACTCCCAGCCACTCTCTTGAAGAGCACAAAACATACAACTTCACTAATGAAAAATTGCTAGCAGAAGCAACAAGCACATCTCAGCTAACTAATCCATGGGATGTTCAGACCTGGAAACATAAACTTTCCCCACCTAATAAGGGTGTGCTGATCTCCAAGAGATTGATGTCAGAACGCCTTGGAATGCAATCAATACAAAGCAAATAAATAATTAATTGCTTCAAGTAATTAAATTTATCAAATCCAAATAAGAATAACTGGTATTTTATGGAACAGCTTCCAAAAGCTGAATCTCTAAAGGGACAGTATTGATCACAGGAGGACAGACAGATGTGTCACATGTTCACTGCCAATGAAGTCTGGGTTTGCATTAATGACAGAGAAGGAACAGAGCCAGTAGCCTCCAATGCAGGGTAAACAGCCAGCGTGCCTGGCCATGTAATTACTGGTCAGATCAAATATAGAGGATAAACATGTCTAAATACATACAAACAACCACATCTTCCTCAAGAAATATCATTCACCTTGGACTTGGGAGGAAGCACTTAGTTTGCACTCCAAGAAAAAAAAAAACGGAAGAACTCACACACATGCTTCCCCACACAACCATAGTAAATTCTTATTCATTAATCAGTGCTAAAAAAGTGCTTAGAAGGCTACTAAACATTTAAAAGCTGATGAGTGTGAATATTTGAATCAATGAGTACTAAAGTTCTACTTGTAATTTTCCTTCCTTTACTTTCTTCTTAATTTGCTCAATTGGCAAATAGTCTACAAGATCCCAGTTAAGCAGATGAAGTCAGGCTGCTGGCTGGAAGCCTTTTCTAAGAGGAGAAGGCCAATGAATGACTAAGCTGGAGCATCCCTCAGTCCTTTCTGCAGACTGAGAATTCTACAAACATCTTCTCATCACAAGATTTTGTTTTGTTTCCAGATAAGACACCACTCAAATCAATTCTCTTCCAGTTCCTTTGCTTCCAAGCCCATGACAAGCGAGCAAGGACACAGACACACACCTCAATATGTAGGAGTGGGTACAAACATCCACTCTTTTCCATGCATCATCTTTCTTAAAAGCACTGCTGAAACAATTCAACAGCATTGCCAAAATTGAAAGTTAAAATCCACAGACATGGCTGGGAGAGAACTTAAAACACACTGCAGAGATGTTAAGAATGCCGAAGTCAACAGCTCTGAACACAATAAACTCAAAGGTTAAATTTAAAAGAAAGCTGAACATACATGGTACAGAAACACTGTGGTGAAATCAGAACAAACTCAGTTCTGCCCTACTGAAGCAACATCATGCCCAGATCACAAATATGTGATTACTGCTTGTTTGTCTGGATCCTGGAAAAGATCCAAATCCAAGCTCCCATTTTCCTTTCCTTCAGGCAGATCCACAGCAAAGCATTCCTTCCTCAAAGTTCCCTGCTTTCCCTTTAGTCTTTTCTTCACCTTTCCCTGTTCAAATTCCCTACACATCTCTCTTTTCCTCAGGCTCTATGGCTGGCTGACCTCCCAGCTGAGCAGAGCTGGTATAACAGGAAGTTTTCCAGAAGCGATGCTTAGGATTAATAATACACTTCTGATGTTATTTTCCTAACACTGTTTTACTAATATCAAATGCAAAGGTCTAAAATTCTTTTCAAGTAACTCTTAGAAGGCTCACCCCTTTCCAAACATCTGCTACTGCCTTCTGTTCTCAGTGGCACCAAGGCAATACACTGCCTTGAATTAAGAGGAAGCTTTTCATAATGCCCAGCTTCCCACTGCCTCAGAGAAACTTGCAGTCAGTGCTGTCAGGAGGCAGAGGGAAATCCCATGCAGAGCAAGAGCACAGGGGCTGTGGCCTTCTTTGCCTGTGGCCACAGTCCCTTGGAGAACAATGGGAGACTGAGGCCAGTCTGAGAGAAGCCAGCTTGTGGGAGTCACTGCAGAAGATTACTCTTCAGCGTCTGCTGAAGGAGAAACTTTCGGTTATGAAGAATAATGGCTCTAAGTGACCATTAATCCTCACAGAGGGGAAAAAAAAAAATCAGTCTTCAAATTCAGCCTGTCCATAAGATTGTGTAAGCTGTAATGACGGGGGAATTTGAAGAGCCATGGCTATTGTCATAAAAACTACTGGGAACAAATTAAGTTGAATATGGATTCCTAACTTTTTCTTCAAGGACTCATTTCTATAAATTAATTTTAACTCAGATTTCAGACTAATTGTAAATCCTCAGGGGAAAAAAAATCTCTAATCAAAGAGTAAATGCTATTATCCTGGGGATGATATGGTACATTTTTCACACATGACAGAGGTTGAGCCCTGATCTCACTGCAAAATCCAGCTTCACCTAACCACAAAGGCATAAAGCACAGTAGCAAAGTATGGAATAAAGGAGGACAACAGAAGCCTTTAGGTGAGGGACTCTTTAGGTCTTCAGCCAAAAGAACTTAGTGCAGGACAGCACAGGCTTTTAGAAATCATTTTTCAATGTGCTAAGGGCAAAACATCTTATGCTGGATGTTGCCAGAGTATAAATTTACAGCATTTCATTCCAATTCCTCACTTAGTCCTAGTAAGCCTCCACCCTGATCAATTCCACGACACTAGAGATCAGATGGTTTGCCATATAAATCCCACAAGTAAAATAATTTGGATTAGCATGGACTGTCAACTCCATAACACTTGGTACTTCAGCATCTTTTCCCAGTTTAAAAGGCCTGGACTGACCTCATACAATTAATTCTCCCCATCATGCACCTGTGAAGCAAGTGGATCTAATAGCTCTTGTTTTAAAAACAGAGAAGGCCTGGATAAGGAAGCCAGCTGACTGGCTAAAAGCCACAAATGAATTTGTTTTTCTGGGTTAGAGGCAGGTTTCACATTTCCAAACAGCAAAGTGTAGTTTTTTCACCTAGATCAGTGATAAACCATCTTTTTAATTCACAAACCACTGGTAATTCTACGAACAGCATTTATCTCCATAAAAATTTCAAGAAGAACATAGAAAATTGCTCTAGGTCACTCCAGAAGCCTGGATACTGCAAGCTAAAAGTTGCTGAATCAGACTGCCATGCCTCAACTTAACACTGCATCTTGTGAGCATTAAAGGGAACAGATAAAAGCATGTAGCACCCATTTTCATGAAGGCTGGGATTTGAATTGCCTGTTTGGCGCACAAAAAGGCTGCTGGCTTTGCTAGGTGGTTCCATCACTGATACATTATTGCTCAACTTCTCTTCCAGAGAGGGTAAAAAAAATAGAAAAGATCAACCATTAGTTATTAGTTTTCAAAATCCAAATCAATCTCCATAAATTACTCTATTTATCTTAGTGCTGGAGAACACATCTGCCACATCTCAATAAATCTCAACACCTGCACTGCAATCTTGCTTGTCGCTGGACTGTGATTTCCTCAAGGCTGTAGCCCCTCACTCAAAACATGTATCCTGCAGATGGTGGCACTGGTACACTAAAGGGGCCCCTCAGCAGTGACCCTGTTGAAGCATCCCACCTTTGACACACGCATGCACCAGTACATCAAAGCAGCATTATCCCAAACACATTTCTATTAACAGCCAGCAAGATCTGAAGCCAGTTTGATATCAAAATAACATTCCCTAAAAAGTCTTTTAAATTTACCATGCCAAGCGAGGATGCCAGGCAAGGAATGTACTTATCCAACTTAGCTATAATAAAGCAATTTTAATTTTTTTTTTTTTTTTTTTTTTTTTTTTTGGCTTGGAAAAAAGCAGAAAGTACTTGTATGGGCACACAGGATTTTGCTATCAAAACTTCTCTGAAAACATTCAGTTGACCAAGCAGGTTTAAGTTACTTGATATCCCAAAACCTGTGGCTAAGAGGCAGGTGTCAAGTCCTGCTGATATAAGAAAGCAATACAAAAACAACAAGAAAGTTCTTTACTCAGGAGAATCTCTGCAACAGGCTGAACACAGGGGCTTTTCCAAAAACTATCTTCTAAGATAATGTAAATAGAAAGGCTAAAAATTCTATGTGTTTATGTATTTCTGGTTTTTTTCAAGACACACTCTGAACATCCAGTTCTTAATCACCTTACATTAGATGATTTTTAAGGTCCTTTCCAGCCCACACCACTCCAACAGAACCTCTCAGCTAGAAACACACATGCTCCAAGGGGCCCATTAGATGTGGCTTGGAGCTCCTTTTGGGCTCGACAGCTCCATTTGGTTATGTTACAGGTGTCTAACAGCAAAGCAGGCACACAAGTGACAAACAGCAGCAACTTCAGGTGCCTCTGCAAGGCAATGAGTTGGCTTCCACAGAGCCAGCATTCCACGTTTCTGAGTCTCCACATTCACGGAATTCCTTTCTTATTTTAGAGGCAAGAACTTGACTTTCTTTAGCTATAAAAGGATGAGGAAAGAGCCAGGCAAAGTGAAAGACATTAACAGAGGTCCCATAGGAACAGGACAAGAGCCTACCCTCTGGCTCCGCAGCGTGACACCTGCAGATTTGAAGTCAGGAAACTTGATGCCAGCAGTCTCAGGAACAGCCTGAAAGAGATTGAAACAGGATGTGTTGATGGAAGAAACACAACATTTCATATAGAGACTATCTGAAGGGGAAACGCCATTTCCTATGACAGAGAACCACCTGCCATGGCCACATGTCAGAGCTGAGGCAAGAGGAAAATCCCAGGCAACAGGATTCAGTGGGAAAATCCCAAGCAATTCATTGAGAAAAATACTCCAGTTCAAGGCATCTTTGGAAAGCTCAAACATTTTTGGTCAGTTGGTTTAAATGCACTGCTCTGCACAGTGCATCTTACATCCACCCACACAGAAACCCTGACCCTGCATGGCATTTATACATATTTTCACAGTATCATCCTTATCCAACTTTGACCCATTTCACTGATCAAAACAGCCCAGGACTTCCCTAAATCTTGCCTTTTGACTATAAACTCTCAAAGGAATGAGCTAGGAAACCTCTGATCTGTACAGACGTGAGGCCACTAATGAGGATGCAAGGACTGCCCCCTCCTAGGGAGGCCTGCTGCTCATACATGTTTTGTCATTTGTCCACTCATTAGACAGTTTTCTTTCTTACTTCTTATTTTAAGCACAGCATTAAAATGCAGCAAACTTCCATGTTTCTGCTGCTAACAGTAGAGCATATAGTTGCATTTCAATGAAATGGAAAAAAATAAATACAATCCCTTAAAAATCTATGCTGATGAGCACAGCAAAAGGTGAACAGACTTTTAAAGAAATAAACCAGACTATCTGTGCACTGAATGGGTCAGCAATACTTATGATTCAAGCTGAGAATCGCCACAACCTCTGCAAAACACATGCACAATTGCATTTTCCAAAACTAAGCCACCTCAAATCTCCCCAGTTCTTGGGAGACAGCATTTGCCTTGCTGCTCCCACATTTCTCTGTAGAGAGGCTCTTGCTCTTTCTTTGCCCCAGACAAGGCTGAGACAGCCAGGGTTGCTCCAAGATCATAAGAGATGCTGAAGGACAGTGACTCAATTTCTCAAGTTCCCTGCCAATAACTCCCACATCCCTATCAGCTATCTCTAGGTCTTGGTCTTGAGGTGGCACCCTACAAACCACTCTGCATGGCCAGGCATTAAGATTATTTCAGTTATCTGTTGTCTGTCCAATAAAAAGGATCCGGAAAAAGATTCCTAAACATGACTATGAAGGAAAAAGTATTCTCTAACTACCAACAGGGCTAATGAACTTGTAGAGATCACTTTGATCTTTGGTAAGATATACCCCCTCTACTTGCCTTATTAGGGACAAAGAAGGCTGCAATTAAAAACCAATCCTCTCTGCTTCTTTTGAATGAAGGCTGGTTTTCAAACTCCCTGAACTCTGTCCCTCAGCCTGTTGCTGAACACCCTGACACAAGCAGTGTGGGGAAATCAGCATCACTGCCTCAGCCAAGCCAACTCTGACTCGCATTCAGCAATAAGCAATTAAATGGGTTCTTTTGCCTCATGTGCCTGTACAGCCTGTACATGCTGTAAACGCTTCAACCTCAATTGACTCTTTGCTAAATGATTTTCCTTTGTTGAAATGATGCTGATGCAGCTCCCGATTCAAATTCTTAGTTAAAATGCAATTTTTTTCTTAACATTTCCTGGCTATAGTTGGTAATTGACTCCTAATGGACTCTGTCATGGTTGAAATGATGCTAGTGCAACAACAGAAAGTGCTTCTCTGCCCACCCTGGTGTGCCTATGCACTATTTGCCTGCAGACAGACTCCAGCCAACATTTAGGGGTGAACTCCCTTGCCTTAGCAGACTCAGCATCTTTCCAGCCCCATTCTCTAGCCCTTTTTTTTTCATTCCCACCAGTGACAAACTGCTTTCTTTATAGGGAGATATACCAGCCATGGTTGAGATTTCCCTTTAGGGAATTCCAATGCACAAGGTGCCCAGTGATACTATATTCATCACACAGCAGGGACACACATGGGACATGACATACCAAAAGAGTGTTTAGAGGAAGTGGTGACCATTAGGCACACTTCAAGCAATAGCTGTCTAGAATTCACTGCTTCTCCCCTCCTGGTAATCTTTTGGAGAAAAATTACTCAAGTGCTCTCTATTCACAAGGTGGAGGGACAGGAATTCCCAGGGACTCACTGGAAACATCTGACATTTTTTTTAACAGCCCTTTCCTACTGAAGGTGCTGAATTTAGATCAGACCATGCTGTCCTCCTCTTTCCAGAAAGGGAAACTGAGGTAGCACCAAATGTGAACTGAAAGCTGTAAGCTGTATTCTGGGCTCCTTAGACTGCAGCTCAGCTCATGGAGAAATAGCAATAGCTCCCAGAATATATGAGTCCCACAGCAGGGCTGTTCTGATCACCGCTGAGGATCAGGAGAGGGGCATGTACTGAGCTTGGGGAGATGCTGCTGAGATCCAGGAGCTGGGGAGGAAAGGAAAACCTGAACTAGAAAAATAAGGCAGGTGAAAGACAATGGGTTTGTGGGTCAACCCTACACAGCAGTAACAGAATAGACTTGGAAGAAGCAGGGAGAGAGATGCTTCTCCTTGCTATGATGCATTAACAGTTGGCATTATTTCATCCCTTTTCTCAGGCAGAGAAAGAGAAACAGGACTTCAACTAGCATTTTTCAAATGGGGGAGCAACCAAGAGCACACCAGGGGACTCTGACAATGGCTGCCTTACACCAATCTGCCTTCCAAAGATGTAACCAAAAAACATCTCCCAGAAAGCAGCCAGCAGTTACTCCCCCCACCCAAAAAGGGCCTGATCCCCATAGGACTGCAGCAGAAAACATGTTACCCAGCCAGAGCATAAATAGGATAAAGGGGAAAAAAAAGAAAGATAAATGTTTACAGGCTTCTCTGTCTCCTTCTTCTGTGGCAGCTTCTTCTTGGGAGCCTTGCGCTCAGCACGCCTCTGCTCAGTCGTGGTGTCAGCAGCTGTGATGAGCTTCTGTAGGTCTTGGGTTCTCTTTTCTCTCTCTTTCTTCCTGGTTTCAATTTTACGGAGCTCCTGGATGAGGTATTCTTCTTCTGCCACCTGCAGACCAGAGCACGTCAGGGCAGTCAAAGAGCAGAGGAGGCCTGGCAAGGCAAGGGGGCCATCTACCGATAGCAGCTCTGCCCTGGGCCAGCCCGGGAATGCTTTTATGCTCCTGCCTAACTTCTTGGATTTTTAGAGCATGTTACACTCTATAACCCTACCCTGCACCCATGGCAATGTCACTCTACAACCTGGCAGGTACTGTATCACAACATTTATGATGCACCCTTCAACAATCCAGAAATTACTAATCCCATCTTCCAGAGACCAAAAGCACAGACAGAAGTGTTGAAAAGCCCAAATATGCTGTAGTTGCAAATACAATGTTGTGAAAAGAAAAAAACTCCCCTCACATATAAACTTGTCCTTGGAGGGAACTAACTGAAAAGGATGCTCTCCCCCAGACTATGGAGAACACACTTTCTTAATGTCTAAACTGCAGGATCATTGTATGGCTTCAACATAGAGAAGAAATAAGCATGCAGATTTAGTCTTTGATGCTTTCTGGAAATATTTTTGCTCTCAAATAAATAATTCTGTCTCAATGAGACTCTGGTACTCATAACAACATTGCTTCCATCAGAGGACTCAGTGACAGTCAGTGTCACTGAGAAGATCCTGGCAGTTACCAGAGACCATTACTCTGCTCATGTAGGCCTTTCTCCTGGATAGTCAGATTGCTCAATTATTGTCCTTTTAAACTCCTTAAAGGGACATTAACCAAAAACACTGTACTCAAGTGTTGTTTTTTTTCTTGTCCAGCCCTTCTTTACCTTTCCCATGCTCTGGCCTGCATCATACAGCTCCTGATTCAACTTATCAATCTTCTGGAGAAGTGATGCTCTATTCCCCAAGTTACCTGCTCTGGTGTCCTATTGTAAAGCCTTTCCAGCTGTTCCTTCCTTCGTCTCTCATGGCCAGCATCAAACACTGGGATTTTTAGGTCTGTGCCCGGAGCTGCACGAATGTTTGCCAGCTTGGCACAAATGTGGTAATACCGTTCCTTCAGATCCTCCACTGACCTTTTCTGTGGAAGACATCACAGGATGACAGCATTGTGGAAGAACTAAACAAAACCTTGTGCAGTAGCCACCCAAGGACCACAAGGATGTCACATACAGTACGAGAGACAGTGCTGGAGGAAGGCCTAGCAGGGACCCTCGCAGGAGCCGGGGGAATGGCAGGGAAGGAGGAGTTTCTCAGTAAGCTTCATGAATTAACTGCCGTGGGTTCACAGCTACTGCTTTAAAAATAACCACCAAAAGATCCAACAGTGCTGAGGGTTTAGACACAATACAGCAGTGGAGCATCCCGAGCAGTGAAGATAAAAGGATGCAAAGAGAGTTGAGAGGAGAAAGCCTGCAAGCAGGAAACTGCAACAAATGTGCAGGTCTCCGAGTTGCTCCAGACAACAGTCACTCAAGTCACAACCAAGGTATCAGCTACATCAATTCACTGCCCATGACTTCATGAAGTCTGAGCTGTGGTCCATTAACCCAAGCACAAAAGATGTTTGGGCTGCTCAGCTGGGCATACTCTTGTTATTTTACTTTGGTCTTCATGTGAGCATTTCATAGGATAACAAGGAGCTGTTCTGTAGATGTCACATCATTCCCTATTTACCAGGAGGTATGGAACCAGTATAGTAGATCATCAATCATGACACCAGGGTTGCAATTTCAGACCACTGATGTTCCCTGTTTCACAGCAGAGATGATGGAAACCTGTACTATGACAAACCACAAGTCAGGAGCAGCACCAAGGAGAAGTCCCAGCCTCCAGGGTTCACTGGCAGATCCTTCTCCAAGGGCCTAGACTGAAATCCAGAACACCTAGCCTGCTCAAACAAACTCGCCAGCTGCCTTATCTTCAAGGAACAACAAGCTGTTTTCCTGGCAGGTGCAAACCTAACTTTCTAATAAAACACAACAGGGAATGAGAACAAGTCACAGTGGATTTAATTACAAACAAAGGAAACAGCAATGCCTTGTGCTGGAAATTCAATACCCCTTGCTGCCAATAATTCATTATTTTCCCCTAATTAAGCTGATATAAAGGGTAATTTGGTCTTTCAAGTGCAGAAAACCCTGAACATGCCACAGCAGCAGGTTGCTAGCAGCAGCTTGGCCGCCAGGACTCACCTTGAACTGCTGGTGATCGTAGCGGTCATGAATGACTACAAAGCGCAGATCAAAGCGCCGAGCCAGATCAAAGAGATGGTCTGTCTCAGCTTTGGTCCACGCATCGTCATGCAGATACATCTGGTACTCCTGCTCTGAGTAGACAGGAACCTGCACTGTCTGTGGAGAGAAGAGAAAACCATGGTAGCTCTCCTGCAGCTCTGCCCTCCTCACTGCCAAGATACCTGAGCCAAGAGCATGAGCACAGCACTGACAGGAGGGGGCTGCCAGGACCCTGAGCAATGAGTCCTGATAGGAAACACAATGAGCAAGGAGAGGACTTGATATGAAGCAATGTGTGATTCCAAGGGCGTAATGTGACATTCAGGGAAGCCTACCAGGAGCTACTGCCTAGGAGGCTGAAACCTGTTTCAGATGGTTTACACAGGCAGAGGTCAGCAACCCACATCCTGACTATGGGTTTCAAAACTTCAAGCAATCCTGACAGTGAAACCAAGATTCAGCCAGCCTCCCTGCATTCCTCCCATACAGCAAAACCAATACCTTGGCCCAAAGTGCTCTGACAGTTGACTCTTTACTTGGACTGGGACATGCTCACTTCTACAGGAAGAACAGGAAAGGCAAGGAGCAGTAATCCCCAGCCTTTAGCACACTTCTGCTTTGATACTCAGACTATTTCTTTCATGTATGGTGCAGACAGCATCATGAAGATCTGAAAGACTGTGTACTGTACAAATGAAGGCCATAAACTTGGCAAATAAGTTTGTCCCTCCCTTCCCTCTAGATTTTTTCCCCAGCAGAATGAGAGAGTCCAACTCTCACAGTGTCCCAGGTGGCTAAAGGACCAAGCCCACAGTACTGTCCCCAGCCTGGGACTGCTCTGCAAGGGCTCTATCCAGAACACAAGTGTCACATGAGTACTAAAGAAACAGCAAAAATACTTACTATATTGGGGGAAATCCTAACTACCATGTGGTAAAACAAGTGTGTAAACAAGCCTGTGCTTTCCTCCCTTATTCCCCCTCACTCCCTTCCTCCTGGAGCAAAACTTTGCTCCGCCTGAGGAGATCCTGCCTCCAGAAGAAAACAGTGTGCATGCAAGCAGATGTGCTTCAACACCTCTGTGGTTTTGTGTCCTGTCACCAAGAAAGTCATCCTCATGAACTCCATACAGCTTGGAGGAGCATTTCTGAGCCTTCAAAGAGAAGCTTCTTTAGGTCTACTGCCTTTCCTCTACCACTTAAGACACAGAAACTCAAAGGTGAAGCAGATCTCTTGGGAATGCACTGAACCTCAACCTTCAAGTACCACCTTCAACCAGGAGCAAAGCCATCTTACCAAACACTGTAAGAATGTTTCATGCACATCATGAAACAAAATTTCTAGAGGAGCACACACATGAGAAGAGCCAGCAGGGCCCTCTGCAGTGAATGGAAGGGAAGGTGACAGATGCCTCATCAGACAAGAGACTGTGACAAGAGCAAAGACACTTCCAAAACACTTCCTCAGCGCCATTCATGGCTGCTCAGGTGAGAACCCCTGAAAGAAATCAGAAGGTGGGAACGGATGGAAAACTTGAGCTAACCATGGGTTGACTATACATTCAATTGCAACATAACCATGAAAAGGCAAATATGATCCCCAGAGAGGGATTTCCAGCAGAAATTGGCAGTGTTTCAACTGCACAACAAGAATACTGGCAGGAATACCAACTACAACACTTCTGATCCCAGGTCAGGAAAGATGCACTGAAATGGAAACAAGTACAGAGAAGAGCATGAGTAATAGGGTGGTGAGCCTGTCTTCCTACAGCAGACTGGAAGAGAACACAGCCTAGCAAAGGAAGTCTGAAGAAGAATCTGACTGCAGGCTTCAAGTATGCTAGATTAAATGAAAGGAATACTCATGGGAAGAAAAGAACAACTGAAATAAGAACAAAGAAATTGACTTGCAAAGAAATGCCAATTTAACATGGAAAATTTAACCTGGAAATGAAATGAAGCAAAGACAGTCTAGAAGAGCTTCCCAAGGAAGCACAGGGGTAGGATACACCAACTGCTTTTCAAAAGGAACTTGATCAGTCTATGAAAGGGACTGGATTGTGGGAGGACCTGAAAGAGCCAAGAGGAGGGTTCAATGGCCCAGAAAACCTCTCTCACTCCAACACTTCACACCACAAACTCACAAAATTATGAGTATTAAATTAGCTGAAACTGCTCAGGATCCTAGAGCCACAAGACAGTTTTGTGAAAACATCAGCACAATGCCTAACAGAGGTAAAAATTCAACCTAAACAGTAAAAATTATGAGGGAAATAGAGAAAAACAGCCCACATAAATCCACCATGCTCTCATAAGTAGAACACTCATTCCTAGTCCACACATTTCAAAAGAAAGGATATTTGAGAACAAGAGAGTGCACAGGAGGGCATGTCACATTACAGAGAACACAGTACACAGCAAGGACAATTTACTACATCATCTAACACAAGATCTCATAAGGACTAAACCTCAAGGCAGCAGTTTGAAATGAGCAGAGGAAGGCACCTTTGCACACCACACAAAATTAACCTGAAGAACACATTAGCATGGGTTACTCATGAAGCACATTTCTGCCCTGAATGTACCTAGCAAGAATTATTAAACACAAATTTCAAATTAAGAAATCCTTAAGCCAAAGACAACCAGAAAGTAGGAAAACATCTATTTGCCCCATTCTCATACTCCTCTGCTAAGCCTTTACAAATGGTAGCAAAAAACAAACAGTATTGGCTGAGAGAGGGCTTTGCTCTAACACCAGCAAATCTGCTTTTGTACTCCTATTTCACACCCTGAAATAAGGCTCAGTGTACATGGTGAAACCCAAGTCCACAATTTGGATCTCACAACAAAGAGGAGGGAATTGTATTGGAGACAGGAAGCACAGAGAAAAGGGAAAGCAACTGAGCAGTGACAGCCCAGGAGCTTGGTTAAAGAGCTTGAGTGACCAACAGGACAGACTACAAAGGAAAACAGGCTCATGCCAAGAGGAGGGAAAGATTCAGGCAGAGGTATCAAGCACGTGAGAAGAAACCCAGGGAAGAGCCTGGAAAAGTAAATAAATTTCCTCTGATAAAGCAAATATCTGCAAAACTGTTCATCAGTGCCTTCAACTTTCTCAACTAAACCACCACAAGGATAACAACTTGCTCCTGATAGTATGTAATTTTGCATTTGCAGATGGCAGATGTCTGTACCACTAATCTAAAGGTTACAGCCTTGCTGAATGCGCTTCTGTCTGTCAGTTCACTGTACCTGATAAAGTTAAGGCAATGAGAATCATGTAATTAAAATACCCAGATGTGATGTGTGGCCCCCTCTGATAAACTCAGTTGAACTCAGCCAAAACCAGTTCCAGCAGTAGAGTCTTAGAGACAATTAGCCTCACAAAGTTTCACTCAGACATCTAGGTAGGTGCCTCGACTAAGTGAGTCATACTTCAGACTTCCACCCCAGACATCAGAGAAGAGATACCACAGGAGGCTCTTACCAATGTCCCAGCTACAGGAAAAGCATCAGTCAGAGCCTGAGCCTTCTAACATATAAGGTCAACCAACCACTTAACTCTGCAGGAAGCCAAGCTTTGTTAGAGCTGATGCTCTGTGGGTTACAAACTTAAAATATTGTATACGGTTACACACAAGCAGAGCTTTTGTGGAATCACGTTAGCACACGGTTTGCTCACTCTTTCATATTTGCATCATGAAGGGAGTTAAATTACATTATGGAAGCACCCTAACTCCGCTCCTTCCTAACTTTGGAGGTCCTGACTTTGAAGTATAAATCTTGATGTAGTTTTCTTTGTGCATACACATAAAAGGCACAGCCACTCAAAGCAGATACATCTGGGAAAAAAGACAGCAGGAGATTACAACAACACATTGTGACAATTTAATGTAAGATGCAAAGAACAGGGGACTGCACCACACTGATACCAGGAGAGCAATTTCAGAGGGAACGCAAAGTAATTCAGCATCTGTGCTGGAATCTGGCCAAGAGGTTGCTAGCCACCTTTTTGGCCAGGAAGCTGAAGCCATTTTTTTCATAATGAGCAAAATAGCAAGATTTCTGACTTTTATGTCACACTCAGAATAGAATACCTTTTACTACCCTGAGCTGTAATCAGGGAGAGGGTGTTGGTCAGGAACAGAGGTAGGTATCACAAGTTCTCCTCACCAAATCCATGACTGCACACCTGAAACACCGGGGTCTCTACCGAGCTCTGACCATATACAAAGCCTGCTTTGCCTGAATGATTTGGAGACATCAGTCCATGGTCACATGGCTGCAGGTCATGCTGCAATTCAAAATGCAATTACCAAATCTAACTCAGTTTTCACATGTTGAAAGAATCAACTTCCTGTCTGGACAGCCAAGAAACTGACTGAAGGGTATTTTCCAGCTGCTGTTTATATGCTTTTGTTTGAAAGTGCTCCCACTTACTTTATTAAATCTGGCAAAAGGGTAATCCTTCCCTTCCTCTGCTGCCCTCCTCCAGTGGTAGAACATTGCTCCATCTTTCCTCGCTGGGTTGGTGAAAGGCATCCACTTCCAAGGCCGGACTTTCTTGGAGCCCAGTTTTGCTTTGACTGTTCGATAACCCTGAGTTGTATCACTTGGCAGCAGCGGAGGTGCATCCCTGTGGTGGAGGAAAGTGCTGGTGATGAGACGCAAGGAGCAGTCCAAGACAAACCCAAAGAGATTTCAGGCTCAGAACTCTTTTTGCAGATACAAAAGCAGGTGCTATTCCCAGCTGAGATCAAGAAAGAATTAGATACAAAGGCTAAGAGCACTGTTTTGTCTGTGTTAGACAATTTTGCCTGTATCTAATTCATTTCCTGTATCAAGCAAGCCCCTCAAATTTAGAAGAGAGAAAACAGACACTGTCCATGACTAAGAAAAGGGCACAAGCATGGGCTGAGCACAAAGGAGAATCAATCTGGGACGCGAGACTGCCCCTGGTTTCAATAGGATGCTGACCTGCCACCAAAGGCCCAGGCCACCCCACAACCTGCCCAGATGACCATGTGCTCTTACTTTTTGTCAGAATAGAGAAGTGCATAAACTTCTCGGTGCATTCCTTCTGGCCTCTTAAACGTCAATGTTTCTGAAGATTTCTTGGATTTTTTCTGAAACAAAAAAATTGCACTTTAAATTCAGGGGTAGAAATTCCTGAGGGAACATTAAAATTGTATAACCTGATGCCCTGTGATGGTTTTTACTTTTATCTGGTTATAAACACCTTGAATTTCTCCAAGAAAGTGCCTATTCCTGGTGGAAGACACTGACAGACAAAATGTACCCACTTTCAGTGATAGGGCTCACCAGTACCCACATTTGCTCTTGCTGATAACACACTTGAATTCCAAGCTGAACATCTGGCTGTAGATTGCAGGGACTGGTGCACTAAGTTTTTTCTTACTAAGGAAGCACTGTCCTCCCTCAGAGATACTAATGCATTTAATAATGTGATTCTGTACCTTTTCAAGTAAGAAATGTCTTCCTAGATTTTCACAGTTTTTGTCACTTTGTTCTGCAGCAGCTTCAGTTTTTACCATCTGTGATTCCACCCTTGCAGTAGCCCCTTGGCAAAACCCCCCAGTGCCACCTACCAAAGTTCTCTGGTCCCAGCTGTGCTCTCCCATTTACACAGCAAACAATTTTTTGACAGTTTCTTCATAAGAGGAATTCAGTGTACACAACTCAACCTGGCCCCTAAACCCTTGACAGAACTGATGGTTTCTAAGACACAGTCCAACTCATATCCATATACAAGTTTATCGGTAATCAACTGTATCAGGTGATCAGCTTTGGATTCAGGTAGGTACAGTAACAGCCACACTAAGAACTTACACTTTATTTAATAGGGAAAAGTTTACTGAGCATTTGGTCTAACTGTACCATCTTTGTAACTACTACCCCAGACACTACTATTATGTACTTGCTTACTAGATCACTACCAAATTTTACATCAGAATATTTTTCAGTAGTAAAACTAACAGTGCATCATAAATTGTGCTAAATCCATACAGTCACCTTTATCAAGCAAATTCAAGATTCCACTGAAAAAATAAGTCCCTATCATCTTGGACTACAACTACTTTCCATAAAACTTTGTGACAGACACGCATTATATCAGCACCTCTTCATCCCCAATCAAGCAACTTTCTCCTAGTGTGTCCATCACTTTGCCCAGCAGCAATGTAAGGCCAAGCAAGGCACTGACCCGGTCACCACACACCCTGTATGAACACAGGCCTCTGGAATTCCCCCAAAGTTCCCAGATTTATTAAAAGTTAATATCAGCAGGCCAGAGATCAGCTCAGCCAGCTCTTTTAGGAGTCAAGAACAAATTACTTGGTCATGCTGATTTAAATGTTTTTATGCCTAGTATTTTTTATTTTAACATTCTCAGTCACTAATGGACTGGAAAGTACTTCATGGTTCTCTTGTGATTTCAAGACATCAATCTGTTTCTTTTCTAATTGAGAACAGATCTATTTCCTGAGTGGGAGCTGCACTGTTATTAGCAACGTTGCACTCTCCGTGTGATAACAGCTTACACCTTTGGTTTGGCTTCGTTTCTGTACTTTGTAGAAATTCAGAATGTTTCGTCCAAGTGGCCTCCTGCACACCTCCCAGAACCTTTCCCTGCACCTTCCCTTCCTCTCTCTTCCCATTACAGAAAACTTGAGGAGAAAATCATCTTGGTCCCTGCTCCAAAGAGACAGCCAGCAACCAGAGAGCCAGCACTCCTTAGCTCTCTGCTGCCTAGCACACAAACACATTTAAATCAAAGAACTCACAGCTCCAAACACTCACTGGCAACACTGCGGGCTGAATCCAGCCACCAGGCCCCTCACCAGACACTGTTCACCAACACAGTCCATAACCAGCAATTCCAACATTTCAGCCTTCAAATGACTGAAACTCACTGTTTTTCCATTACATCAATTATACTGTGTGCCCTAGCCCTAGCAAGGCAGTGAAACCACAGTGTTTCTCCTCACACACAAACACTGCAGTGGAGGCAAACAATGACAGCCAGAAGGCGCTTTTAGGGATGGGGTGGTTGTGTATGTGTAGTTTGGTTTTGATTTTTTCCCCAAATATACAGGCTTTACTTCAAATCAGACCATCTGTGTACCAGAGAGCTCCCTGGGCTCATTTCAAAGCACCTCTGCATCTCATAACTACTCCTAAATTGACCTTCCCAATACCTTGCAAAACATGGGACACCCATGATTTTGCCCAAATTTAAAACACAGAAGACAAAAAGATACTGTAGCACATTACCACACAGAATGCAGCACATCACGTCACACATCCTTAACAGAGCTTAACTTGCCACATTCCCACAGGCAATGCATCCCAGTTCTCCCAAACCTCAGCCACACACCTTCCCCACACAGGTGGGAAGACTTCTGTCATTCAGTCAAGTCAGACAATACTTTCTTTCTTCTAAAACAAGACTGTGTTATATTATTTCCACTTGCTTTGGGGCTAGATACTTCACAAAATGAGAGTTTTAGAGACAGCTGAGAATGTCCTGGGGCCTGTCCCAGCTCAGCAGGACATGGCTTACACAGCTCCAGCTTAAATCCCACACCAGATGCCATGGCACAGGTAACTAAGAAGGTACACGCTTAATTCCATCTTTTCTTCCAACATTCACCCCAAACACCACATGCAAGCTCGGTGAGTGCCCAGAAATCACGCCGCAGCCCCTCGGGGCACTGCAGTTCACCTTATCCGAGTTGATGATGTCCTTTTTGTTGATGGTGCCCGTGTTCTCTGACTCCACGCCTCCCAGCTCCAGGATGTCCCGTACATCTGCCCCCGTCGCCATGACTCCGCCTGCCCTCTGCCCTTCTCTGCGCCGTCCTGTCCGTCCCCTCCAGCTCTGGGAGGGTGGGAAACCGGGGGTCGGGGGTTAACTCCCGCGGGGGTGTCCCGGACTCATGCAGACACGCGTGGGTGCGCGTGTATACACGTACCGGCACGTATATCTGCGCACACACACGCGTACACACGCACACGCACACTCGCACACTTATATCCACATGGACACACACCCCCCTCGGCCGCCTCCCATCCCCCCGCCAGGCCCAACAACGGGGCCTTGCACCCGGCGGGTCCCGGGGGTTCCGCACGCCGCGCCCGCGGCCCGCGGCCCCGCGGGGGGGTCCCGGGAGGCCTGCGGGAGGGCGAGCGAGGCGCGGCGCTCCCCGCGCGGCCGCGGCCGCCGCGCTGCGAGCGGCCCCGCGCACCCACCGGCGCCGGCTCCGCGGCCACCGGGACGTGCGGCAAACACGGCGGCCCGGGCAGCGCCGCTTCCGCTCCCGCCAACGGGCGCCCGGAAGTGCCCGGAGCGCTTTGGGGGACGCACCACGCGGGGTTGAGGGTGGCGGGTTCGAGTCCCGCGCCTGGCGGCAGCCGAGGCCGCCCGGCCCGAGGCGGCCGGCGCCGCTCTCCCCGCCGCTCTCCCCGCGGCAGCGCCCGGCCGCAGCCGGGTCCCGGCACCCCTCGCCCCGCTCAGGGCGCACGGCCCGCTGCGGGCGCAGCTCGCTCCCGCGCCAGCAGGTGGCAGCACCGCCGCGCCCGGCGGCGGCTCCGAGCCCGGCCCGTGTGGCGGGAGGCGGCGCCGCCACCGCGGCTGCCCTCACCCCCTTCCCGCGGGGGCTCTGGGATGGATCCCGCTCTCCCTGGTCCCGGGGCTGAGCCTGGTTTCCTGCAGAGCTCAGCAGGAGTTTTGCCGTCTCCTTTCTCCCCACAGCCGAGCCGGGGCCAGCGCGGTGCCCCACACGCCTCATGGCACGCTCGGGCTGCTCGGCCTGGCTGCGTGTGCCACAGCCTCGTGTGCCACGGCCTCGTGAGCCACGGCCTCGTGTGCCGCAGCTTCGTGTGCTACGGCTTCGTGTGCCACAGCCTCGTGTGCCACGGCTTCGTGTGCCGCAGCCCCGTGTGCCACGGCCCCATGTGCCCCGCACTGCAGCGCTCCTATCAGGCAGCCCACAGTGGGAGTTTTATTATAAGAGTGTCCTGTTTCCTCTTCCCTGTGGAAGAGATGGAAGGACAAGGAAAGAGGAGAAAACAGTGGTGCGGTGCCAGGAGGGACTTGGAGAAACTACCTTCCTGTGAGATTGAGGCAGGGCAAGGCTGCCTGGCAGAGGTTTGCCTGAAGCAGATGGTTTCTGTACAGGGCACAGAGATAACACTGGGATCTGACAGCCACCTTGGATAGCCCAGGAGAGGGACTGCCTCTGAGGGGAATCTCTTCTCCTTGCAGCCCTGGATGAGCTGAACCCCACTTGCTCTTGCACAGAATCCCTCAATGCCAGCCAGGCTGTGCTGAAAGTTCCCACCATCCTGCTGGTGAGCCCTTCCCACAAGGATTGGCACATCACCTCTGTATCAGGGCCCAAACAATGCCAGTGTGCCACAATGGGAACTGGTGACACCTCCAGAGTACCATCTGCTGTCCCCAGAACTCATTTAATCCCTTTTCTACTCCTTTCCACACAAACAGTTTTTAGCACCCTTCCCACAAGGACAGAGCTGATCCTGAGGTTTTCCCTCTCCTATTTGTTCTCAGCTTTGCCTCATCTAACCAAGTCCTCCTCCGGCAGTGTGTTTGGACACTGCTACTAATTTCTAGCACATTTCCTTGCTCTCTTGCCACAGCTGGTCTGGAAGTGGGGTCTACACTCCCCCAAGGTGGGCTTGCATCAGGAGACAAGACTTTTCCCAACTTTTGCAGACTCTGCCTGCCTGGCAAGCCTAGCACTGCGGCTCCATAGGGAGCTTTGCAAGACCAAAAAAAGGACCTCTCTTTTTGCCACTCGTGAGGGATTGTTCGGTTTTTCGCAGTCCGTTCATCCTGTTAAACGGCACTTAAAGAAAACAAAAACCAGTTCCAAAAATAAAGCCTTGCGACAGATGGGACCATTCAGTGCATTTTTTTGATTACATCTCCCACTTGTTGGCCTGCCTCCCTCACACCTCGTTGAGCCTCGGGAGCTGTGTCCCACCTGGAGCTGTATGGACCTGCAGGTGAAACGCATTAACTGGGTGCTTCCGCTAATGGGCTCATCAGCAGAGCAATTAGCACTGCTTCAGAGGGGCCTGCAGTTACTGTTTCTGGCCTGGAGTTATTGTTAATGGCCACTGCATCCCAAAGCTGGCACAGAGCAAAGGGGAAATGCTGCAAAGATGAGTCACGTACCTGGTCCATCATTGGGAGTCCTGTACTGGGACTGCCCAGACCTGACCACCTGCGTCCTGCCTCGCCAGGGCACAGGGAGTATCAAGGGAATGGAGGGAATCAGGGAAAGCCAGCAGTGACAGGGAGCCCTTTGTTTCTGTGTCCTCTGACTCTGGCATCACTGTCCTGTCACTGCAACACCATCACGCACCTCCAGCTGTCCTGGAAACCAGGGATGTCCAGGGTACCAAGCCTGGGTGACCTGCCACCAAGCACCTGGGGGAGAGATGTGCCCCCACATTTAGCCCTGGCAAGAAGGCCCCCTCAAGGCCAGCTCCTCACCCACCTCAGGGTGCTGGAGAAGGATGCACCTCAGGCCCTTTACCATGCCCTGGCTGCCAGGCATGGCCAAAGGTGGCCCCAGGCCAGGGGTGTGCGTGCCTTCCGACCAGGGCTCAGGGTGTGTGTGTCTCCCAGCCTGGCACCAGCGGAGGAGGACAAGTGCAAACACTGTGGCCAGTGGGGCAGGAGAAGGTTATCTGGGGCCCGGCAGTGGAAAAACTCTCGGTGTGTGACTAAGGCACAACAGCGCCAGGTGTGGGTCCAGGCAGGGCAAGCGAGCCAGGAGTTATCGCTTCCCCGTGGGTTCAGGTGCCTGAAGCCAAATGTTTCCTAAGGGTGCGGTGACAGCCACAGCCCCGTTATCGTGGCACCTGGCCCACCCCAAGCAGCATGGACACAGGGACTGGTTGCTGGACCTTCTCCCCATGGCAGGGATGGGACACTTGCCACTGCTTCTCCAATGGGAGACTCGAGCCCTGGGAGCATACTTCAGCAGGGGCACCTTGGTCCTGGGAACCCAAGCTCCAACCTCATGGTGAGGAATGGTCTGTGTCAGCCTGTCCAAACTATCCTCCCGCCCTGGAGCACCCAGGCTGCATCCTACCCACAGCACTTTTGTCCCCTCCCCAGCTCCATGCTGTCCCCATGGACCACAGCATCCTGAAGGTTAAGCCCTGCCTAAGGAACCCTCAGATCTGCAACACTCCTCCCTATGGACCAACAATGCCAGACCAGCTGTGGGATCTGTTGACTGTAGCATGGGGGAATCCTCATGAGCTCGGTCATCCCCAGACAACAGAAACCCACTCAAGCTTCTCTTTCAGCTCCAGCTCTGGAGACCCCAGGGCCCTCCTCCAACTGGCAGATGCCAGGTCACACTGTGGCCATGACTCACACTTCTGCTGGGAGGTGTTTCTCCATACCTTACTCCTTCCTTTACTCCCTTGCCTCCTCATTAGACCAGGTCAGCTGTACCCCAAAACCACGGGGCTTAAGAGTTACAGAGGTTTCAGGGGCAGCTGCAGTTTCCAGGGTCCTTTTTGACAGGGAGTGAGCAAGGTGGAAAAGGAAGGGAGTGAGACATGGCCTAGCTTAGTATTCTGCAGGTGCACACACCACAGGGATCGCACCCCAGCCGTGCCTCCCTCAGTGCTGCCAAAGGTGTTTTCTTGCTGCCCTCATCAATTTGCAGGGCAGGTTTTGCTGGGGAGAGGACTGGCCTCCCTTCTCCAATGGAGAGTGTGTCCTGGCCCAGGCAATTGGAAGAGAGTGTTTTTTATTAACAACAAATTAACCGTAATTGTCTTTTCCACTACAGCCACTCCTCCCCAGCCATGCTGGTCCATTTGACTGCCATGTCCCATTATGTGCCTGAAGGGAGTGCCTTGCCCCAGGCACTGGGGAGCAAACCCAGAATAGCTCCGTTTGGAGGAGCCAAAGCACCTTCCCCTGCTCTTGCCTCCCTGTGGAAGCAGTGGCAGCAGAGCCGGACCTCACTCCTGCCCTGGCACAGCAGTGATGAAAGGCGAGAAAGAACTGGTTTGTGCTCTGATCTCAGAGCTGAACCTCAAAACAGCCGTGAACTGTCACTCCAGCTCCCAGGATGCTTAGGGAGGACAGGACAGCAAAGCCAGCCTTTCCAGTGGGACAGGATGGTTGGAGAAATTCATCGTTCCCCTGGAAATAAAAATAATAATCATAATAAAAACACAAAGCCAGAGATTACTTATACGCACACAAACAGGCAGGCACGCACTCTCCCCATCTGGCTTTGCCAGCTTGACTCATCGCTAATTCAAACAGCCCACACCTTTCCCTCTCCCTCCATGTGACATTTTGAACAAGTTTCCAAGGAAGAGGCAGAAGTTTTGCCCCAGCTATCCCCTGGCATTGTAGCCTTGTCCTCAGGTTCTGGTGGTCCCAGGAACAAGATATCCCCAGCATCTCATCACAGGCCACATGTGTCCCAGCACAGTCACCCCTGCACAAGCATCTCTCAGAAAGTGGGACAAGCAGAGGGTGGAGGCAGCACAGTGAAAAGGACAAGTGATTGAGCCTGATGGATCTGTGATACCTGTGGATGCAGCCCCACGGTCATGATCTCAGGCCTACAGGCAGAACATGATGTCCCAAACTGCTGCCACCCTACCTGGAATTACCCATGCTTTTGTACCTGCTCAAGGGCAGACCACAAGGGTGGGTGCTGGTCCCAGAACAAATAGCTCCACACCAAAATATTATCCACTCCTCAGGGGAACATCAGATGTGCTCTGCCATTCCCATCTAAGCAGGAAAGAGTGGGATCAGCCCATCTACATCCCACTTCCACTTACAGGGCAAGCAGCCCCAGGGCACCCTCCAGCCCTGACCAGCCACTGGGAATTGCAGAGATGAGCACAGGAGGAAGGAGCCACTGCCACCACCACCCTGTGCCAGGGCATCATAGAGCTTGTGTGCTCCCTGCACTGCCAGCATGGTGTCAGGTCTGGACAAGTTCCTGCCTTCAGAGGGATTCGTGCATCACAGGTAATCAGCTGTGGGAGGGAGGGAGGGATGGAGCCAGACCTGCTTGCTGAGCTCCAGGACCTGGCAGCATGCTTGTGCTGAGTCACCACCTATTAACGCAGGGAAACCTCAGCACCTGAACCCCGCCAAGCTGCCAGGCCATCCCCAGGAGGACAGCAGAGACAGCACCCGGGACCAGGCAGCTGACACCAATTTCCCTCCTGGTTGTGACCGCAAGGCCAGTACTGCAGAGCTTCCACTGTGAGGCACAGCGGGACAGGACTGCTCAGGAAGAATTCAGGACCAGCAAGGCTCTCAGTTGAGTTTCGGCTGCCATTCTCCTTGGAGATGACTCACAGCAGGACCAGTCACACCATCCCAGTGCCGCAATTACCCCATCTGCAGATTAGGGAAACTGAGGCACAGGGAAGTGGGGTGACTCAAGAGCTGTTGCACAGGAGATGCTACTCAGATGCCGAGGCTTGGGCGTTCCCCATCGATCCTCCGCAGCTAACTTAAGCAGAAATGAACATCGATGTAAATATTTACTGACAAACAAGCTCAGCCTCACCCTCTCCTCTTAGAAGAAACCTTTAAAGTAAACTCTCCTGGCTCTTTCATGTTTACATCTTGTTTATTTATTATACAGAAGATCACAATATTTCAACAGTTTGCATATAAAGAAAAGTAACATTTCAGAGTGCAAGAGACCTAACGTGCCCAAGCAGAGAAATGTTAATTAACAATATACACAGACGGGAACAGTGCACTTCCCAAAGCTGAGACTCATCTGTATTCCCAGCTGGAAGAAAATATATTAAAAAAAAACCAGAAACATTATATATTACTGCTTTGTTTAATTTACAACTTGCTTTGCAGAAGCTGCACATAAAAAGACTCATTTTCTTTTGAGCTTTCTTATTTGTCCCCCCTCTACAAAAATTTCAAGTATAGCAGAGACCTGGGCATTCATAGCTGGACTCACTGTCCTTTACATACTAAATTTTAAAAAGCAGCATGGGGAAGGGCAGCTGCAGCAGTACCTGGTGTCATCCTGAGGGGAAGAACAAGACAAAATAAAGCAGACAAGAGCCAGAAGAGGCATTTTGACTCTTGAGTGGAAAACTGGGAATGGCCAGGGCTGGACTGCCCAGTGGGGTCCCAGGCTGGTGACAGGAGCATCCCTGTCCTCTGTGCAAGGTGTCGCTGTGCTGCCAAACCTTTATAGCCACGAGCCAGTAAAATCCCACCCTCGCCCCATCCACTCCGGGCTTTGGGTCAGGAGGTTTGTTCTGATGATCACAACCGAGACAACCAGCAACCTATTTCCCAGCACCACAACCAACATACCCAACTGGCATGGCTCTCCAGCCAAAAAGCAGCCAGAGTCAGCCACCATAGCCCCTAGAGCCAGGGGTGTGCCAGAATCTGGGTGAGTAAGGTTAAGCTGATGCCAAATACAAGCCAGAAGTTCTGGGTACAGATCCCTTATGCACCAGCAGCTCCCCCACTCACTGGGTACCTGGCTGCGGGGAACCCACCAGACATGGGGAGCTGAGTGGTGATGTCTGGGCACATGTTTCTTGCAGTTTTGCTCCCCACATACATCCCCAAAGCAGCTCTTCCCCACCACTTGGCTGGGCCAGCTCTCACAGGAACAGGAGGAGAAAACTAGTTATCAACTACAAGCGGACAGGGCTGGGTGGCCAGGCTGCTCCCCACTGCCATCCCTGGCCCGACACTATTTACACCGTGAGCTGGCTTCGGGGACATCGAGTCCGGCCGCAGCCACTGCTCACATGTGCCGCTTCATGTGGAGAGCGAGGTGGTCGGAGCGAGAGAAAGCCCGCTCGCAGAGGTGGCACTGGAACGGCCGGTGCCCTGTGTGCTTGCGGTAGTGGCGGGTCAGCTCATCGGAGCGGGCAAATTTCCAGCCACATCCTTCCCAGGTGCAGTGGTAGGGCTTCTCGCCTGCAGAGGAGAGGGGGTGTCAGTGGGCTTGTAGGTTCACACCCTCCCTATGCCTTCAGTTCTGTGCTACCCTGTCCAGCACCTCCTTTTCAAGGATAGGAGGTGCATTGCGCATCTCTGCCTGCCCAACTTTCCCCTTCTATCCCCCATTTTTCTGCCCTTCCCCATATGCAAAGATCTGTTTTCTGGGCATCCCTGCCCCATATTACAGCATCCCTCCTATGTGCTCCTGCTTCACTTTAAACTGGGTGGTCCCCTGCTCATCCCTGCTGTGGGATGTGCCCTGTCCCAGCTCGGCCAGAGGCACTCACCATACAACCCCCAAGTCTGTCTCCCCATCCTATTTGTCCCTAGCCCAAGTGGAGGGTTTCTCCATGTCCCTAACTCCTACCACCTCAGGCTCCCCCGGGCCCCAAAACCAGTAACTGGAGGTGCCACAAGAGTGGTCTCGCTACATGCCTAGGTCCTTATGTGTCCCTGCCCAGCCCCACCACGGGGGTCCTTCTGAGCACTTCGGGGGCCATCCCCGTTGCCCTCTGCCCTACACGCAGAACGCCTCCACGCGGGCTATCTCTGGGTGCCCTCATACAGCCCCACCACGGCGACCCACCGTGCACTCCCCATACCGCAGGGGTCTTCCTCACGCGACACACGCCCCCTCGTCCCCACCCGTGTCACCTCTCGCGACGCCCCTTCACGCCCCCGAACCACGCTCGCGGGCCTCACCACGTACCGCGGCACCCCCACCCGGGACCCTGTGCGTGCCCCCGGCCCGGCGCGCCCTTACCCGTGTGGGTCCGCATGTGCGCCTTGAGGTGGGAGCTCTTGGTGTAGGTCTTGCCGCAGCCCGGGTATTCACAGTTGTGCGTGGCCGTTCGCTTGCGCGCCCACGAGCGGCGGCCGCGCTTGGGCTTGCAGTCCTCGGGGGGAGCCCCGGTCGGGAAGTACTCCAGCACCGGGGAGTTGGGCGGCGTGACCAGCAGCCCGGGCAGCCCCGCCGGGCCCGGGCCCGGCGCCTTCAGGGGCTCCCTGAAAACACTGAAATGTCCATGAAACTGCGGTGGCGGCTGGGGGGCGAAGTGGGGCGCATAGCGGTGCGGGGCCACGGCGTAGTGGGGCGGCAGGTCGGCCAAGAGGTGGGGATCGGCGCCAGGCAGCGACTCCTCAGGGGGCCCCAAGCGGCCGTGGGGGAAGCCCGGGTAGGGCAGCGGCGGCCCCTGCACCGGTCCCGGCCCGGGGCCCGGCGCCACGCGTGGCTTGTGCTCGCCGCCGCCCGGTCCCAGGTACTCGGCGGCAGACATCCCCAGCATGCAGGCGCGCTCCTCCGGCTGCTCCTTCTTGATGCGGGGCCCGAAGGACTGCGCGGGGTCCAGGGGCAGCGGGCGGGCTAGGGCCGGGTGGAGGGGCGGGTGGTGATGGGGGTGAGGGTGGTGGTGGGGGCCGCCGGGCACCCGCAGCTCCGTGTACTCCCTCCGCTGTAGGTCGTAGTGGCCGGGCAGGTCCGGGGTGAGCAGCTCAGCCACGTAGCTGTGGCCCTGGCCGTCGGGGTAAGGCGCCGGGAACTTGCCCGGCGTGGAGTACGAGCCGTCGCTGTCGTAGGTGGTGCCACAGCTCTCGGGGGTCTCGGGCAGGGGGTAATTGGGGCCGGTCGGCCCCTGCCCGCCACTGCTGGTGTGCGCCAGGATGAAATCCAAGTCCACGAACTTGCCCAAGTCGTCTTCTTCCCGCTTGACGGCAGCGGGGCCATCCTGCTGTAGCATCCTCTGCGGGAAAACGAAGCGTCAGGATCGGCGGGAAGACGCCGATCGGCAGCACCCACCGCCCCAGCACCGCGGCCCGCGCCTCCCGCTCGGGGCGGTGGCTCCCCCCAACCCGTCCGACGGGTCGGCACCACTCCGGCTGCGCTGCGCCGCCCTCGGGGCGCCCTCCGACGGCGAGAAGGCGGCCCGCCCCCCACTCCCCGGCCGGGCTGAGCCCCAGCCCGGAACGCTCCGTCCCGTACCCACCTTGCCACCCTCTCCCCGGTACCAGGTGCTTACGTGGAGCATGTCGGCGGGCCGCTCCTCTAGCGGCATCAAGTTGGCGAAAGTGGAGATAGAGGGCAGGGCGCTCTCGTCCACGGCCGCCGCCATGGCGAGCCGGGCCGAGGCAGCGGGGCCGGGGCGGGCAGGGGGAGCGCGGTGCGCGGAGCCCGGCACCGCTCCGCTCCCCGCGGCAGCAGCGCTGCTCTGCGCCGCCCCGCGCCCCTAAGCTGTTAACAGCATGGCTGCGCCCCCATTGGTCCGGCCCGCATTGATATTCACCGCCGCCGCTTGCCATTGGCTCTGTTGTATCCGGAGGCACGCCCCCTCCGGCGGGGCTGCCCCGGCGGGCGGGCGGGGGTCGGCGGTTGCCGCTGCCCCGAGCGCGCTCGGAGCCCGAGCGGGACCGGAGAGGACGGGACAGAGCGGTGGGGTCTCCGCGTCCCGTTTTGCTCTGCTCCGTGGAACTACGCCACGGGGCAGAACAGACAAGGGTGCTGTTGTGGATCGCGGAGGCCGGAATCCTGCCCGCGCCCTGAACGGGGCAGCGGCGCCCTTAAGGCTTGCCCACCACACGGACGAGCGGGGAGCGGGGCTGTAGGTGGCAGAGCCGGAGATCCCCCGCCACCCTGTCCCGAGTGGGGCAGGGGCAATGACTCTGTCACACGCACCCTGTGTGGACGCAGATACCGGAGAGATTTGGCTCAGGGGTACAGGTAAAAGCATTTCAGACACTGTGCACGGGGGCCACCGAGCACGTCAGCGAGCGAAGGTGCAGTCCCCAAAAGGGGTGCTTGTACCACCATAGGAGACGAGCCAGATAGCCGAGCCCTGGTGCCCCCACACCCCCACGCGATTCGTTTCATGTAAGCGCACCCGTGAAGCCGCGTCCTCCCGCGCCGCTGCTGCCGGTGAGGCAATCAGCGGCACAGAGCGTACCAGCTCGCATCTGGCTGCGTGCAGGGTGCGTGTGCGAGCCGAGATAACCGCTCGTCAACCCTGTAGGGGGCTGGCACCCTGCCGGCATCGCCTCATCTCGCCCCACAGCCCCCACGACGCGTTTGTCTGCCCTCCCCTAGGGACCACTGCTGTAGCTGTCTCCGACTGCTCTGACACAGGGGGGCATAGGCCGGCTGTCCCGCCATGCCCACCCTGAGCAGCCCCTGGGACAGAGCTGTCCTGAGGGCTTCCCATAGCAAGGGACACAAGGAGAGCAGGTTATCCCACTTTGCAGGAGACACTCAAGTCATCCACCCTATTCTGGATCGTTGGATGATGGCACAGAGACTCAGGACACTGGGCAGGCCTCCCCAGGGGCTCTCTGCCTCCCTGTCCGGCTCACAGCAAGACCTTCTCCATTTGGCCCCCATCCAACCAGTACCAGGAATGGCCCTGCTGCTGTTGTGCTCAAGAAGCAATGTCCCTTATCTCTTGGAGCCTGTCTCCCTGCTTTCTGGAGCTGTCCATCTCCAGATACCTTTCTAAGAACTGAGGCTGCTGCCTGCTCTATTCAGAAGCAAGAAGTCAATTTAAAAAAAAACAAATATAAACACCAAAGGTGAGGTGTGCACACACACCACACGCACATGCCGCTTCTGAATCCAAAGCTACTCTACCAGTTGCTTTCATCACCGCGCTTTAATTATAAGGGTGGAGCATTGCAATAAATTATTTCAGTAATCCAGTGGAACAACAACAATTCAGATCTTCCCCCTTTTACCAAGAATCCCTGCCCTGGTTTCCAGCGCACATGTTGAGCTGCTGCCTGGGCCCCATCTGCTTGTCTGCTGGTGAGGCAGCAGGTTTATTAATGGCACCTATTGGGTCAAAATACTTGGGCTCCAAAGTCCTTCCCCAGAAAAAGTCCCCTCCAAAGTGGCAAAGAAGCATGTGGGCATTACTTGAAATTACTTTTAGCTTTCCTGCTAGAGTAGTTCATTAAAGTAACCAGTTAATCCCATTACTTGTTTCTTGGCCAAATTATAATTAATAGCAAGGCAGCTCCTGCCCCAAACTTTTACACATAAGTGAGAGAAGATGCCATAGGAGACAAACACTAATTCCTCTTGGTTTTCCCCTTTTTCAGGCAGTTTTGGCATTTGCACCCATGCTGACTTATTTTGAGAGGCGTCACCAACAGATCAGCTTAATTTTTACAGCCAATATTTCTTGCAAATGTGGGATATTCCCCAGGAAACTCTTTTTACTGATGCTCTGGTGGGAGGGCTGGCGTGGCGGGGAGCGGCAGCATGCCAGGCACCGCAGAGACACAAGCAGTGCCAGCTCTGAGTGTGCAGGGAGCCAGGAGTGTGTCATGGGCAGGGTTTTCCTGCTGTGAGCCAGGGGGTGGGCACAGGGGGTCCCTGCCACAGCCTTGTCAGCTCCTTGACCACAGAAGCCCCCTCTGAGGTGGGTGGGAGGCAAGCAGGAGCAGATGGGGCATGCAGAGCCCACTGTTGACAGAAGCCCATTTAGGAAACGTGGGTTATCTCCCGTGCCACTACCGCAGACTGTAAAGTCACTGGCATCCCAAGAGATCAAACAGCAGCCAGGCAAGAGAGCAAACAGAAAGTGGGAAGGGCCACCCACCCAGGTGATGGATAAAGAGGAAAGGGTTAATGGTTATCCTTGCTTTTGGCACATCTGGCAGCAGAGGAATGAGGAGCATGGCTTGCCCAGCATGGTGTGCCAGAGGTGGCCCCATCAAAACAGCATTGTCAGCCCTGTCAACACTTCCACAGTGCCATGGCAGCCTCTCCAATGGCACACAGCATGGGTGGGATGGGCAGGGGGACAATGCCCTGTGGCACTGCCAGAGGTGGAATTGGTGCCCAGGTTGGTCAACAAGGCTCCCAGGAGACCCAGAGGGGTCCCCTTCCCCACAAAACATTGGGAACTGAAAAACATCTGTGCTGCATCCTTTTCTGTGCTGTCACCTGGAGCTGGGAGACTGGAGTAAACCCAAGGACTCTCCTTCAGAGCATCTCCAGTGCCCCCTCTCCAACACCACCTACAGCATCACAGCCCAGAGAGCTTCTGCTTCAGTGGAAGGCAAAACCCAAGTCCCAAAAGCTCCACAGGGGATCCCATGAGAGGTGCCAAGGAGATCCACACTGCAGACTCTAAACAACTGTGACACTCTAGGGCTATCTCCCTGAGAGCAGAAAATTAATCTTGCTGGGTTTTACTCTCTGTCTTCCCCTCTACGTGGTACTGGCCTGCCTAGAGAAGGGTCCAGGAGCCCCCAGACCTGCCTGTACCCCCAAAGCCCCCTTCCCCTCCTGAAAAGAAAAGAGGAACTGAAAATGAAATTAAAGCATAATTCAATCCGGAGCGGGTCCAGAGTAAAGTCATCTGCTCTTATCGTGTGCTGGCAGGCTCTTCCCGCTCCGCAACAAACACAATGTTATCAGGGCACAGAGGGCAGATTCGTTTGCACCGGCCCAGCAAGCTGCTGTGTCCGCCCTGCCTACCCGGGGGTCTGCGGAGCACCGGGATGCACGGCCAAGGACCGGGGCTGCCAGGGGCTCGGGGAGACCCAAGGCAGCACCCCGGCAGCACCGACGGGGAGCTCAGTCCCAGGACAGGGTGCTTCGGCTGGAGGCCATATCCAGCCTCCTTGTACAGCTCTCTGGCCAGAGGAGACGGGTCAGGCTGCTCCCAGTGAATGTCAGCACAGAATAAAGGCTAGAGGGAGAGGGTCTGCGAGAGATGTCTTTGCCTACGGGAATATACACAGCCTCATCTTCCATGGGTGCTGCCCAGCTGCTTGGCCAGGAGGCTGCCAAGCTGGCAGATCTTGGCATCCCACTCCCTGGCAAAGCAGCCCAGGGGCACCCCCAGACCCTGCACACAATCCCAGCCCCACTGCATCGCCTGGACCACATCCTGCTTTGATCTCTGCCTGCTGCCTGGCTGTGCCCTGGTGGCTGCGGGGCCAGTGCAGCCTTCTCTGTCCTTCTTTATATACCCCTGTTATTTTTAACTCTGCCTACGCAAATCCCGAATCCGGAATGAGCAGCGGCCGGGGGCCAAGGGGAAATGGACATGGTGCAAATTTCCTGCCCTTTTTACCTCTCTTCCTCTATAACATACAGCAACGTTTTTCCTCCACTTCTTAACTTTCACTGGTACAGGAAAGCTGAAAGATCCAGGCTCTGTATAGAGCCACAAGGTCCAGCACCACAGCAGACAGGGTATTCCACTCGGAAGGGACGTCGCACTGAGCATGGTGCCAGGTGATAGATGTCCCTGCCCACAGCACACACCACAGCTCCATCAGCAGTGCGAAGTGCTGGAGGCACCTGGACAGCCCTCGCAGCAGCAGCCTCACGTGCAAACACGTGTGCTCACGTGCCAGCCCAGGGACCCATCCTTCCTTCCCCCTGCCTCGGCAAGAGCTCCAGCCCCAGCCACAGCAGCTGGGACTGGACCACAGCCATGGGAGCTGTTCCCTTTTGCCACTCACAAAAATGCTGCTCAAAACCCGTGACATCCCAGCAGCTCCAGGAGTAACAGCAGGAATTGCTGTTTTCCTTGTCAGCAGCAAGGAGGAGGAACACAAGATATTCTTCCAACATCTCTGGTTTAATCTTTAAAAAAAAGCCACAATACAGAGTTCCACAGTGAGTTGCACAGGGAGTTTTGCAGAGGATATCATGGTACGGCTGCAGTGTCCACGGGACGTGCATGTTAAAACCCTTCTCTCACATGCTGGAGATTAATAGCTGTACATCATGTAAAAGCAAGTTATCTACAAAAGTTCAAAATGACCCAGGTATGCATCTCTGCCACTCTTCCAAGCAGTGTCCATCCCTCCTCCCAGCTATACCCTTAAGGTATTCAGTCTCCAATGAACCCAGATTCTCAGTGAGTGGGGAAAGCCTCCCTTGCCATGTAAATCAGGGAAAGTGTGGATGCTGAGGCCAGTACTGGTCAGACCTAATCCACTCAGATATACACCATTTCCCAGCCTGGAGAAAGCCTGGCTATCCCTGGAACCTGGGCACTGGTGTGGCTGCAGTATGCAAGCACTGCTGGGTCAGTGGGGGAACAATTTTCCAATGGGAGCTGTGGGATGGGGTTGAGTGAATGGTCTGCACCATGAGTCACTGGTACCCATGGGGACACAGCTCGGTGTGAGGCAGGGGGGGACAGCCAGGTGACAGCAGAACAAGCAGGGAGCTGGAGAACTCTGTGTGGAAACTGTTTTCCAGGTAACTTGGTTTTGTTATTCCTCCCATGCATCTATCTGCCTAGAGCCACCCCACCAGTGTAAATCACACAGTAGCACATTGCATGGAAAACTCATCCTGCCACCGTCCCATGCCCCTGGGACACTGCACCAAAGGCACCACTATAGCACAGGATGCTGGAATCAATCACAGTCAGCCACATGTGGCTGCTGCAGTGGTTTTACAGAAACAGACCACAAAACTGCATCCTCCCACCCGCGACACTCGTGGGGTGTCTGGCAGGATCAGTGGCCACCCTGTGTCAAGAGCAAACCCCTCTGCACTGGCATTACATAGGGTGCTTCATTCTGCTCCAGGAAGTGGCATTTAATTACCCAGCCTCCTGGTAGTAAATAAGTTTCCAACACATTACAAAAGGCTGTATTGCATTTTTTTTTATCCCCAGCCTTGCTCATGCTCTGCGCCGGTGAGCTCATCCCCTGGGAATACCGTTTCCAAAATAGATTCACTCCCTTGTTGGAAATAATCAAATGGGAATCCAAGCTGCTGAGCCCAAGCCCAATTCCTCCCTTTGTTCTGGGGCTCTGGCAGCGAAGGGGTTCAGAGCAGGGTGACAGGAACTCGCCTTCTTTTAATTGACCTCCGATGATGAAACAATAAACCAAACGATTTAGAAATGTGCATCCAGTGAGATCATCAGGAAAACTTCTCCGCAAAGGGGCCTGGGGAAAGGAAGGTGCAGTAATCCACCTGCCCCAGCCGCCTCGGCAGGCCTCACTGCGTGGCACAATGTGGCACAGCATGGCATGGTGTGTCACAGTCACTCAGTGCCTCTTGGGCTACCTTGCTGTGGCTTCATGCCAGAAGCTGCCTTGCTAGGTCCAGCATGGGGAAAGAGTACAGCTAGACCTGTCCCAGTGAGGACATCTGCTCCCATGGAACATCTATCCTCCTTGTTTCCAGCCCCAGCCCATCCTTAGTTACTGGGCACCCATTTATCCCAAGCCAGCACCAACTGGTAGTGCTGCCTGTCTCCACTTCCAGACTCACTGCAAGTACTGCCACCCAGATAGGCATTTCTTGGAGAAGATTCCATGATGTTGTGGGGGGAAAACCCTCCCAGCCCCACAAGCACTGCCTCCCTGGGAATTTCCATCTCTTGCACCCTTTTCCCAGCTTTTTGTAGCCTGGCGGGAGGGCAGCCACCCGGGAAGGGCTGGCATGGCTCCCTGGCCCCAGCTATGCCACTGGGGCTGCCCTGGTTTCCCCAGCCCAGGTCAGTGCACGCTCCAGCTTGGCATGTGGCAGGCACTAATTTTGGCCCAAAGGGTTTCCCTTCAGCAGACTCTGCCACCAGGGTGGTTTTGAAGACAATCTTAGCCAGAGTCTTCCTTCCTCGACTGCCAGCGATCCGGAGCCAGGCTGGTGTGTTTGTGTTGTGTGTACATGTGTGTGTGTATCTCCAAACCGCAACAAATATTTCATATTCGTTTTCTTTCTTTCTCTTTTTTTTTCCCCCCTCCAAGCCCTTGGCTGTGGTATTTAAATAGTAGGTGTGGTCCCGGTGTTGTGTGCCAAAACCAACACCAGTTCCAGAGCAGATAACCCTGCGAGCAAATGCAGCAGCGAAACCACACTGAAGTGCTGGGAGAGCTGTGCCGGGATGGGCAGTGCTGCTGGGTACGGCCACGGCATGGCCCTGTGGGCAGGCAGGCAGCAAGCGGGCACAGTGGCCACATGGCTCCCTGGCCCAACTCGAAAGCTCAGCCAAAGGGGCCAGGTAAGGGGAGGAGGTGGTGGAGTCAGCATGTCCAGCTGAAAAGCCATTCACTAACTGCTCACTGTGTGCAGCCAGAAGTTGTTTGGGATGGACCCAGATGGTCTTTTGGGTTTTTTTGTTGTTTTTTTTTTTTTTTAATAAATCAAAACAAAATGTATTACTTAATCATCTATTTTCCACGTTATAAACAATCAAAAAGATTTGTTTGTTAAAAAGGCTACATTTCTCCCCCAAAAATGTAGAGTGTGAGCAAGTGGGAGGAGAAGTCCCTCCAGTGTTTTAAAAGCAGTTCGCAAAGAAACTTTCTTACGCCCTGATGTTTTTCTCATCCAGGCTGAAAGCCCTGAAATATGGTGAACATCATGTATTTCAGCATGAGTCACCCAGAGAGAACCAGCTGCGTCACCTTCCCTGGCAGTGCTGGTTGTGCCTGTGTGTACTGGGGACAGTGGGGATGGAGGGGTCCTCTGGGTGCTCTTCAGCCAAGGATGGATAGACATAAGTCAGTTCAGGCAGGAGAGGAATGAAGAAGGATTGCTGCAGACCCAGAGCTGGAATACCACCCTCCCCTTCCTTGGGGCAACTGCCATTTTTCGGGATGGAGAGGGGTTGCCTTGGAGTAGTTTTGAAGTTTTGAAGATTCATGGTGTGAACACAATCCCTGGGAAGTCTGCAAACTCATCCACAGAGGAGTGTGCACACAGTGCCACAGGCAACTCCAGCAGAGCCTGTGCTGCTGGTGTCCCCCTAGAGCAGCATCCACATCTGAAAAGACAAAAGAAGATCCTTATTACAGCCTTCAATCCCCCAGCTTTCCACAGGGCTGGGAGGGCTGGGAGGTTCTCATAAGATTTTGCTCCAGATGGGACCTATTTGCCTTCTGCAGCCTGTGGGATAGTGGGACAATGTCCTGGGACAGAGACTAGGAGAAGTCTGAGCTTTTCCAGACGTGGCACTCGTATGGCACACCCTGTTTGCTCCTGCCCTAAGCCAGTGCCTTGTGGGAAGTAGGCAGAAGGGGCAGTGCCATCCCACAATTATGGTCCCAACCAGAGACCACTCAGGTGGATGATCCCTGGAACACTCATCTGCTGGGGACAAAATGCCAGGAGATGAGGATGCTCCTCTCCAGCTGAAGCCCAACATTCTGCACAGAGGATGACTGGGAATAAACGTCCCCTGGCTGGACAGTGCCTGGGGGTGGCCACAGGCTGCTTGTCCCTGCACTGAGCCGGTGCACAGCCACAGCCAGGCGTGTGGCAGGCACAGCCAGGACACCACTCCTGCCTCCCAGCCCTGCTGCAGCTGCAGCCGGGGAGGAGCCGGCCGGGCAGCACGAGGTGCACAGAGGGGCGAGGACCCACCCAGCCCATGGCAGAGTAGGAGGGTCCTTGGCAGACAAGGTTCTATTTGAAAATCCACAGCCAAGCCAGCTCCCTGCTCAACCTCAGTGCGTGTTCTGGCTATGGGCAATCAGCCTCGAGCACAAACCCAACCTCTAGTGGCTTCCATTTTCCCTGGCTCCATTTTCCCTGGCATGCTTCAGTCCCACTTTGCCACTGCCTCCCACGTGTCAGCTCAGTGTGGTGTCCCGTGCCTCCCCAAGGACCTGTCGGCCCCACTGGCACTTGTCCCAGCGTGGAAAGGAAAATAAAGTTCGGATGTCACCTCCCCAATCAAGGGTGGAAAAAATCTTTCCCAAAAAACAACCTTTTAATCCCTCACTGAGTGTAGGCAATGTTGGAGTCCCCAGCCCCACAGACTCGCAGCCAAACAGGGAATTTTCCACCTACATCAAAGCAGAACCACATGGTTTTACAGGAATGGACATGGAAGTTGTTCCTGTGCACCTGCCTGCCTGTCTTCTTGTTTTGGAAAATTGCAGTGACCACGAGGCACTGTGCAGGATACTGAGATTCCCTTCTCCACACTATGTTGTTTCAACCCCTCCTGCCTCCCCCAGCACCCTGTGGTACTGTAAGGTGTAGGGTGCCTGGGGGCTTTCCCAGTGATTATCCTAAATCCATCTCCCCTCCCAGACATGTAAAATGAATGAGGCCTGACTGAACACATGGCATGTGTGATGAGGAGGCTGCTCTGCCTACAGCATGTGAAGAATTGAAGGGGGTGGAAAGGGGATCTCAGGGGTTTAGAGCTGTAACTCTATCCTGGCCCCACTGCTGCCCCCCATGCATGACCCTGCATCCCTCCCTTTGCTCTGAAGGGGAAGATGCTGGGGGCAGGGGGAGTTTCTAAGGGGCTGAAGTGAGGTTCTGTTGCACTGCAGATCTCTCTCCATGGAGCTGCAGGACTCCACAGGACTGTTTGTTGGGCTGTTCCTGGGTCAGTGGGCAAGGGACCACATGGGGAGAGCCCAGTCCTGCATCCCAGGTTTTCCCCGATACCAAGCCCTTTGTGGAGCCTGCTCTCACAAACTTACAGCCCAGGGGTGGGGGATAGGATTCATAGGTTGGTGGGCAGCTCGCCCCCCACCCAAAGCTGCCACATCTCAGTGGCCCAATCTTGTTTTTAGTCCTTGAGTGGATTTAGGAAGCCAAGATGCCCTAAAATTACTTGAACTCGGCTTTGCCCCAGTAAGCCTGTCCCAATTCATTGGTGCACACGGGGCCACGATGGGCACAGGGACCTGGGGGCACCCGGCCATGCCTGGCTACCTCCCCCGCTCCATGTGTGCCCTGGGAAGGGGCATCGCCTCCTCCAGCCCTCCGCTGTGGGTCGGGTGGCTGCACCTTCCCGCTAGCTAGCCCAATCTGATGCACTTCAAAGCCGGGGCAGGAGCAGCGGCCGCCTGCCCCGGGGACATTAGTGTCAGGCAGGGGGACATGCAGGCAGCCCCGGCTGCCGGTGGGGATGGTAGCAGATTGCTCTGGGAATCTGCACTTCCCGTAAAGAGGCCGATTCCGGGAAGGAACCCCGGAACGGAGCCATCAGTGGGACCATTACGGGCCACTCCAGCCATCTGGAACTTTCAGTCTCCAGCCGGGTCTGCTTCCACGGACGGCGATGTGTGGGGGTTCTTCTGCCCTCCAAGTACACAATTGCAGGGTCATTTGCATCTAAAATGGGAGCTGGGCCCTTTAGCGGCTCCTCTGCTCCTGATACCGGCTGGGAGCCTGCTCGGGCACTAAACCCGTTAATGCAATCAGCGGGCCGGGGCTCTGCACATCAAAGATCCCCGGCTCCCTGAGAGCAGCCTCCCGGCCACAAACCTCCCCTCGGACACCTTTCATCACTGCCGGAGTGGCTTGTCACCCCTCTCCTGGGGAGCCGTGACAGAGGGAAGTCCAAGGAATAGGGATAATGAAGGGCCACCGGGCCCTTGAGTGTAAGATGGGGCCACTGCTGCATCCTTGCCTGCACCCCTCTCAAAAAATCATAAAATTATTTGGGTTGAAAGGGATCTTAAAGACCATCTAGTTCCAACCTGCCTGCCATAGGCAGGGACACCATCCACTAGACCAGGCTGCTTAAAGCCCCATCCAGCATGGTCACTCCCCCACTGCTGTAGTTTCCTTCCCTATAGGACTTCTTTTGTCCCTATTCATGTTGTGGAGGAACATGACCATGGAGAGACTGGGGAGGGGGCCACAGCCCCCACCACTGACCCGAGGGAACCGTGGGGCCAGCACAGGACAGGAGCACCCACAAACACTGACTCATTAACGCGGTTACAAATCACATCTGAAAGGAAACTGGCTGAGGCAGCCCTGCCCCACATTCTCTGCACCAGGGAGTGGCATCATCTTCATCCCACTGCAAGGTGTCCCTCGAGAAAGGACTGACAGCCCTGGTGCCACGTACCAACAGGGAGAGTGCTGCTTGGCATCCATGTAACAGGGTGCTGGATGCTGGAGGCTCAGCTGGGTGGTTCAGCCAGCACCTCAGGGTGTCCTGACTGGGGCTGCTACATCCCCCAAGGTGTGCTTGCAGACCAACCAGCATCTCCTCTTCTCGGGAAAGTGCTTTTCTCCTTGTTCATCCTCTGCACCCCCAGGGTCACCACAGAGAACCTTCCCTGGGAGTAGAGAGGACACTGCCCAAGGTGGTATCACACTGCACCTGCAGGCAGGACAGATCTGAGCCATCCCTGGCTCCAGAGGCATGCAGTGGGTACTCCCACACTATGGGCTGGTGGCCCTACTCCTCCTGTTCAGGCAGACCCTAGAGCCCCCTTGGTCACTGCATAATCCTTGCCACAGGCAGGTATTGGAGATCTCCCTGGATGGGCTTCTGGCTACAGCTCTCCTGGGCTCAATCTGCAGCAGGGTCTAGGTCTGCTGAAGGGACAGCACAGTGCTCCTGGAGGGACATGAGGACACCTGCCCAAAGGCACAGGGGTGCTGGCTGTGCTGGCCAGGGCGCTGGCCCATGGCTTCTGGCCAGCAGTCAGTGCTCATGGCAAACACAGCTGCTTCCCCATCCTTCTCCATGCCCGGCTCGTGGCGCCAGAGGCTGCTGCCATATGGTGCTGATGTGTACACAGAGCTTGGGTACACACAGCGTGCCAGGAGAGCTTGCACTGGGGTCTGCCTGGCCCCAGGGGGACACAGCACCCTCCAAATATCTGCACCTTTTGGCAAGGAGCGGGGTGGGGGCCCTCAAGTGCCTGTATAGGGGATGGGGATTCACCACTGGCCGAGCCATGTCTGATTTGGCTTACTGGAGATAGGGATGGGCTCCTGGCATGGTCAAGAGCTGCCCCCCTCCATGCTGGTGAGGAGCTCTTGGGGCACAGTGGTGATTTTTCATGGTTTTTTCATGCCTGCTGGTGGCTTGGTGCTCCCAGTACAACCAGTGGGATGCCAGGAGGCTGTGACAGTCCCACCCTGGCAGGGAAAGTTGGCAGTGACTCACTACCCTCACCAGCCCTGCCTGCTGGGTGACTCCTGCAGCCCATCCCACTGCTATTGCCAGCCCCTGCTCCCTCCATGGGCCCAGATCCTTAGACCAGGCTGGCTGCCAGCCATGGGGGATAACCCCTGAGCGTGGGGGACCCCACACCCCATGGCCAAGGCTGCACCATTGACACCCTCTTCCTGTGCCCTGGCTTGATAGTAACAGATTCAAGTCAGGGGGAAGTCATCCTCCACTCCTTTTCCCCTGTTTTTCCACCCTGTCAAGGGGAATCCCCAATCTCTTCCACAGGGTCCCTCCATCCTCGTGCTCCCAACCAGTTCATGGGACAAGGGAGAGGGGGAGCCCTGTTGGGACTGTTCTGGTTCCCAGAACAGTACCTGGGGCTGAGCCGAGTCCTACTCAGCCAACACCTCACCCAGCTGCCCCAGGGCTTGCAGGGATGTGTGCATCCTGGTGGAAGGATGCAGGCAACGTTTGAGTGCACCCAGGGAAACGGAAAGTCATGTTGGGATGTGCCCCATTTGTAAGTTGCCATTTTGGGAAAGGAGTTGTGGGTGTGGGAGGGGCAGATTGGTCTGGGCAGGGGAGAGGCAGTAGGCAGGAGCTGGGGAGGGGACTGGCTTTGGAACCCTCCCCAGGAGGTTCTGTAGAGTTTAGCTCCCCTGTGCAGCTGCTGTGGCAGCAAGTGGGTCCCTACAGAGCAACAGTCTCCTGCCCCATGTGATGTGTTCTGGTCTTACCACATCCAGGGTGGCAGCAAGCCAAAGAGGAGCCCCTGAGTGTGCATGAGGCTTGGTCCCCGCACACTGATTGCAGCAGGGAGGACATGGGATGATGCCCAGGGGCTGGCAGGAGCAGGCTGGGGGCTGAGGCCAAGCCCTGCCAGACCCAACTGTCCCGCACAAGTCCTGCAGGCACCCAGCTCCAACCAGGACCCCTGATGAAAGACAAGAAAGCAGAGGCACTGATGCTTTGCCTCTCCCTGCACTCCCATGGCTCAAGATGCATCGCATGAACCAGTGTACGGAGCCAAGGACCCCAAAACCAGCACTCCAGAGAAGTGTGGGGTGACAGCACAGGTGGTGGTTGGGAGCTGCAGGAGACATTGTGATTGGTGGGAAACCTGGTGGGGTAGGCAGTGAGAGGTAGGAAGCTGGGCATCAGCTTTGCTGGGTGGTGGTGATGGAGGGGGTTACAGGGTGGTTTGCATTTTTGGGGGTCTCCCTGCAGCTCCACTGGGAGGCTGGGCACAGAGAAGGGAGGAGCAGAGGGATCAAAGAGGTGGGGGAGTGGAGAAGCTCGTGAGTTGGGTCATTATCTGCTATTAACATCTGTAATCTCCCAAGAGCAAACTGAGATTTACAGCCTGTTATTAGGCTGTTACTCAACCTGTTGTGCAACAGCTCAATTTAAAAAAAAAAAAAAAAAAAAAAAAGCCAACCTGAACGTGATTAATAGCCTGCTAATAAAGGGGAAATCTCTCCTATTTAATTCAAACAGCCTCTGCCTAGGAACTCCAGGAAGGCATGGGCTCTCAGCCCAGGCTCCCAGTCTGGCTGCGGGCTCCTGCTGGGATTCCCCCGGAACTGACACTGGATAGAGGACCTGGGGGGTCGGTGGGTGCTGTTCCCCACTATAGATCTGGACTCTGGGTTCCCAAAGGTATTGGGGTGCAATAGCCACCTCCTCCCAACACTGCCTCCATGCAAAGGGGGTACCAAATAATCCCTGGCCATTTTCTGTGGTCACCCTCTGGAAGAGGTGGAAACTCTGAGTCAGCTGCGGTTCTTATCCAAGCATCTCACCTTTTCTTTGGCCATGACTTGCACCTGAGTCACTTTGACCCTGCTTCCTGCCCTCCTGCCTTTCACTGCCTGTGGTCCAGAGGGTGCTCTCTGTCCCCAGATGTTCCTAACTGCTACAGCTTCACCTCTTGACTCTCACCCCCTTCTCCAGTCATCCAGACCAGTCCTCCCTGTAAACACCTCCATGGCCTTGAGGCCATTCCACTGGGAGTGCTCCTTGGTTCCTGAACTCCTCTGCTCCTGTGTCTTTGTTTCCTCAAATCATCCCTCCTTAGGAGAGGAGAAGCAGTGTCACATGGCTGTTCCCCTGAAATCCATTCTCTGGACAGTAGGTGCACCCCACTGGGATCCCAAGGACTTGTCCCTTGTCCAAGATGGGGTCTTCAGCACAGCTTAAGTAGAAGAGAAGGTGCCAACAGACCCACTTACACTTTGCAGCCTGGATTCAGCCCATGCCACTAAGTCAATGGCCTCACTCAGCTGGCGTTTGACCCAGTGACTGAGCACCATGGTAAATTGGATTGCAGCTGGCCTCATTCCTAGCCCTGCTGCCAGCCCAAGTCCTGCCTGTGATCCTGGGATGCTTTGGGAAAGCCGCCATCCGGTAACCACCTCTCTGCAGCATTTTCCTTTCCCTGTGGCATTAAATCCCTTGGCCACTTCCCTTTGGACATACACTGGCCCTGCCCAGAGGGACTCACAAGCACTACCCTAGCCGAAGAATTTGGCCACGCAGGAGCTGCTGCTGTCACCATCCCTGGCTGAAGGCAACATCATCTGAAAATGCCAGTGCTTCTGGTCTTGCCAGCAGCAGCTGCTCTCCAGGGCCATTCTTTGCCTGTCCTGGGGTGGTTGGAGGCAGCTGAGATCAGAGAGCAGCCCATGCCACCTCCAAATGACACCCAGGGGGGAGGACTGAAGCATCCCTGGGCAGCTTCTTCCAGCATTCTAATGTCTGTTTGGGAGCAAATACACCTGGGGAGGGCTGAGCTGTGGTACCACAGGGCAGGGTGGACACAGACAGCACCCATGGGCACCAGTGCATCATCAATACACTGAGTGGGGACAAAAACATAGATCTCGGGTGCCTACTCTCGACCTGACCGCCCTGCAAGGCCAGGCAGCGTCTGTTCACCCAGCCCATGTGCTGGTGATCACCACTGGAGCTGCCACCCACCACCACCTCCACAGGGCTGCAGTGGGCCGGGGCTTTGTTGGTGGCCCCCGGCCTCCCAAAGCATCCTGTCTGGTGGCTGCTGTGGGATGTGTGGGCAGCCACACTATGCCAGCTTCCCGCAGGCTTGCTCAACGCTGCGGAGGAGGGCGAGCTGAGCCCGTCCTGGCGGCCCACGCGGGTAATGAGGGCCTGGCGGTGCCTCGTCAGCAGCGCCCTCGCTGCCCCGGCCGCGCAGCCATCACCCAGCGCGGCACGCGGCGCTGCCGCCCGGCCGCTGGCAGGCCCGGCCCTGCCTGCTTCTCACGTGGCATTGCGGCCAGGCTGCATTTTCCACATTCTGCCCCACTCTGAGTCATTGACACCTCCGCTGCCAAAACCTGTACCTGTGCCTGGCTGTGCCAGCAGTCTGTGCTGGCCCCAGTGGCTGTGCATGGCTCCATGCAAGGTGAGGGCACCTATCCATGTGTGTTTGCTCCAGGGCACTCTCCCCTGCCTCAGAGATGAGCTTCCCACCCTTGGCCTCAGGAGAATTGCAGGAATGCTCCTGCGTTACCCAGGGGAAGCTTTGGTGCTGAAAGTTCTGTGCCCCATGAACTTTCTTCGTCTTTGTACCCTTTGCCCCTTCCCAGGGAAGGAGTTTGCATCCTCTGCCACCATTCCCCAGCTCCCCAGCTCCAGGCACTGCATCACTAACCTCCTGCTGCCTCCTGTCCCAGCTCACCGTGGTGCTTGACTCTTTCAAGGAGTGCAGCAGTGCCACCAGTAACCTCACCCTGCTGGTGGCCAGCCTGCCCCGGCCCCAGCCCCTGCTGAGCTCCATGTGCACTGTCCCATGTCCCCATCCAGACATACCAGCAGTGAGTGCCACCCCCCAGCTCTGGGCCTGGACTGGCATTTGCAAAAATAGCCATGACCAGGGCTCAGGCACATGGGAAGCATTTGACTGAGGGCACTGTGTGCTGGCTGTGGCAGTGGGGTGCAGAGTGAGAGATGTGTGGGGTTCCCACTCACAAAGCCCTGGCAGCACCTTGTCATGGCTCACTGTCAGCAAGGACTGCCCATGCCTCTCCCATCACCTGTCTCTTCAGTCCGCTGTGGAGCCTGGCACAAGTATGCCGGGGATTGCCAAGACCCAGCACAAGAGCAATGTGTGACCCCCAGCACGGATGTGATTCCACCCCACCGTGGGGCCTTTGGCTCACACTGGTACCAGTGTGTGCCGTGACTTTGCCAAGCCATGGCTGAGCCCAGGGCAGCGTGGCTGCATGGCTGAAGGAGTCAGGGTGGTCAGCACACCATAGCACCCCAGCAGCCCCACAGTGAGACAACACCCGGGGGAGCAGCCAGGCAGGGAACCATGTACAGGAGTGTGGGGATGTGTGGCAGGAGCCCGTGTCGGCTGTGGGTGTCCCCGGTGGTGGGCCATGTGTCCATATCCCAGTGTGATGTGCAGACACACATGAGCCCAAACTGAGCCTGTGTGGCCGGGGGACAGGGAAGGAGTGAGGTGAAGGGAGCTGGTGAGTGGGCACATGGGGGTTTGTGTGTGAGGGACATGGGGAATGTGGGGTCTGGGCTCACCCAGGCATGCATGGATATGGTGAGTGTGTATGTCATGTATGCATGTATAGGCATGTGTAGGCATGTATCGACATGTGCAGGGTGTGCATGCATGTGAGGGGTGCACAAGCATTCCCATGGGGGCATTTGTGTGGTGCAGATGTGTTGGGGGGATATTAATGCATGCACAGCATGGCTGTAGGGGTGAGGGGAGCCCGTACAGGCCTGTGGGATCTGCGGCCAGGCATGTGCCTCGCTTCTGGGTGGTGTGCATGTACTGCAAGGTGCACATGATGTCAGGTGTGTGTCTGTCCACCTGTGCCACACATAAACATGTGCAAGTGTCCGCAGCAGCAGCTCCCAGCACTCAGCAGTGTTCCAGGGAGCACCGCTGGCTCATTTGACCAGCAGCCAGCCAGCTCCCGTGCAAGCAGGTGGCTGGGGAACAGCCCTGAGCCCTTCCTGGTGCCTCTCCCCACAGCAGTGGCTCCAAGCCGTGACACAGGGGCCAGGCTGTCTCTTTCCGGCTGTTTCCCAGCCTGTCAGGCCAGTCATGTTGGGTCTTGCTGCGATTTCCCGGATGGTTGCTTGGCACCTTCCTCTTCCCCATCCGGATGGACAAGTTCCTGGAGCACCAGGCTGGGGCAACGCATCTCCTTGGCTCCTGTGCTGCCTTTCCAGCTGCGTGCCCTGGTTCAGAATCCCTCCCCAGTGCTGGCCAGCTCCCCGCCCGGGTGATTTGAGGGGGTGTCGAGGCAGCGGGGCTGAGCGCTGGCTGCGGGCGGGCACTGAGTCAGGGCAGGGCGGGCGGCAGGGCACAAAGCTGCCGCCGGAGCCGGGCGGCTGGGGCGGCCGGACTGGCTGGGCCAGTCAGGCTCGGGCGGGCGCTGCTCGTTCGCCGCTGCGGCTGTAGGACGTGCCGGGAGGAGCAGCACTGCTGGCCGTGGGCACCTCCCGGTGCTGGAGCCTCGGGAGAGATGCCCGGGGCTTGGCAGGAGGGCAAGGCCTGCCCGGGGTTGGGAGCTGGAGATGCAGAGCTGGGCTGGGATGGCTCCAGTGAGCTTGGCTCTCCTTCCCACTGCGCTGGATGGTGCCAGCCATATGGGGATGCTCAGCCTTGGGGAGAAGCCAGATCTCACACAGCCCATGGAAAATCCCTTCTTTGCCCAGAGCCACTCTCAGCTCCGTGCCCGGGGTAAGGATGCAGTTTGGAGCAGAGGGTGTAGCTGTGGCCACAGGCAGGCTCATGGAAGCTGCTGTGCCTTGCTGTCCCTGCAGCCTGCACGAGGTAACTCTTGCCATGCCAGCACTCCTACCCTGGCAGCAGGACAGCTCACACGCCTGCTCGCCCACCCCTCCTTCTGCACATGGGAAAAGTGAAGCAGAGAGTGAGGCAGAAAAGACATGTTTGGTTAAGCCCCAGAGAAGCTGTGGGCACTGAGCCATCAGCCCTGCCCAACCCCGCATACTGCAAGAGCATCCTTTGAGGAGAGCTGGAATGTGCAGCTCAGGTACTGTGGTAATGCCAGATCCATTTCAGTGTCCCCAACAGGCCAAGGGACAGCCCTGGGCACATGCCCCTCAAGCCATGCTAAGCTGTGGTTCTGTGCCCTCCTGGCCACACGGGCTCTTGGCTGGGGCAGGGGAAGTGCAGGCCCTCAGGCATTCGGACCTGTTCCATTTATTCCCACAACCTGTCATTAGCATTGCTGCCAGGGTCTGTAATTACCCACAGCTCTTCATGGCAGGAGCATGATCCTGGTAGGACAATGCCCCTGCAGGGAGCCAGAGGGACCCCCAGGCTAGAAATCCCCTCTGATACCCTGCAAGACCCAGGGGCTGCATCCCCATTGGAGGGAAAAAGAACTTTCTCCATTCCTGGTGTTTCCAAGAGCCCCTTGGCTGTGGTGTCCCACCAGCCACTGCACATGTTACCAGGGGCAGAAGGCAAATTAAACAGGGATCACTGGCTCAGACCAAGGGATGGAGGAGTGGGGCTGAACAGCACTGCTGAGTGAGGGTCTCCTCCCTGGCAAGCAAGGCCAGATCTAAGAGGCCACTGAGCTCTGCTCTCCATCCCTAATGAAGTCCTTCCCACCCCTGCCATAGACATCTGGCTAATAAGCCCTGTAGTTCCTGCTGGGAAGGTGCTGGAACCTTGTCCTTCTGTGGCTGTAACCCTTCCCAGCCTGGGCTCCTACAGCCTGTCCTGTATCCTCTCCTGGCTGGCAACTGGAGGGAGAGGATGCACCAGCCATAGGGAACCCAGACTTCAGGGCTGTTGACAAGTTTGGGTGCCCTAGCAGAGCCTGGGTATGTCCAGCTTGTGTGGTCCCATCCAGCTCTACAAGTATCCTGGGGGATGGCGTGGGGAAGGTCATGTTGAAGAGACCCAAAGGACCTTGTGGACCCCACAAGGCAGCAGGGTGGAGGTGCAGGGATGGGGTTGTGGTAAGGGCCAGGCTGCACCTTTGGTGCATATCTGGGGTGCAGGTCTGCCACCACAGCCAGTGGCAGGGCCTGCTGTGGAGTAAGGAAGCCAAGTACATTGCCCCAGAAGGGACAGCAGCAATTCTCATCACTGGAGGAACCTATTCCTGAGGGTGTCAGAGCCTGGCACACCTGTGCACAGGGCTGTATTTGCCTGGCACACACATACAGAATTCCCCGAAGATTCCCTGAAGCAGCATGTGGGCAGCACCTGTGACCCCTCTCCTGGCTCTTGTGTCATCAGATCAGTGTCCAGAGCAAGGGTGCTGGAGACTAAGATGCAAACAAACTTACCATGTTCCTGTTGTCCCCCACATTGTCCCACCAGAGCCTTCACCCCATGAGTGATGCTTGCCTGGGGCCAGGACAGGTACAGCAGGATCCCTGCTCTGGCCTGTCATTTTGTTTCTAATTGGATACCCTGCTGTTCCCCTTCTTCAGGACTTAATGAGGGCTGGCTAATGAGGGGAATGTGATTAGCAGGGCAGGGGGCTGGCTCTGGGCACAGGAGGTTTCCCTGGGCCAGGTAATGACAGACTTTGTCCCCTCTGGTCCTGCTCCTGACAGAGGCAGGAGGATGAGGATGCCCTGGGCAAGGAGTGGGGTACCAAAGGGTTGAAGTCAGCAAGTCCTGGCTGTTCCCACTCCTCTGTAGTGTCCTGCTAAGGGGATGCCTCAGCTACTGGAGCCTGACTGGGGACCCGGGAGTCCTGGCTCCAGTTCAACTCTTCAGACCCAGTGTGTCAGCTGTGGGGACATCCCAGCACTGTTACCCCCAGGCCTGAGGATCCTGGTCCCAGCTGGAAAACTCATCTAGCTATCAGGTCCTGTCTTGGGACACCACATTTCTAGTGGCTAGGGTTTACCCAGGACAGGACAGATGCCTAAACAGTGGGCTCCAGTTCACTTCAGCCCTGGGCCACAGTGCCACAGGCTGCACATTGGGCCAGTTGCCCACTGCACTGCTCACCTGTGCAGGGCCCAGCATGGGGACACATCAGACAGCACTGTTTGGGAGACACATTAGAGCCTATGGATGCTGGGAGCCAGGAACAGGGTCTGGTTCTTGTGTGGGCTGAGCTGGGTGTTGTACTTGGAAGAGGCCAGGACAGAACCAGGAGAAGAGTAGGACTGGCTCCCACTCTTGTGCATGCTGAGGGTGTTCTCAGGCCTTGGGGGAGGGAGGTGTAGGTCCCCACTTTAACCAAGGTCACACAGCCAGTCCTTGGTCAGACTTCAGCCTTGCTGGGTCTTGCACCCTGTGAGGCTGCAAGGATGTGGGGAACCCAGGATGGACATGATGTGCAGAGGCAGGACCCTGCAGTGGGACCCTGGTGCAGCCAGCATATGGGAGAGGTGCTGTGCCTACAACCTGGCAAGCAGGAGACTGGAGAGGCAGACAGATTGCGTGCGACAGGCCGAGAATAATTCACTGCTCCTGAGGAGAGAAACCTTCCACCTGGAAAGGAATCTGCCCCCCTCCGCCCTCAACCCAGGAGGCTGCAGGGCCCAGAGGGGCAGGGAGGGGTGTGCAGGTGGGCTTCTGCACTGTGAGCCTGGACAGGCAGGGCAGGCAGCACCCTGCACTGGGCAGTGCTGCCATATGGGCATGGGTCCCCTGTGCCCCACAGACACGAGTCCTGGCTCTCTGATGGGATACTGGGAAGGAAGCTGGGGTTGGTGCCAGCTGCTCATCCATCCTGCAGCTGAATATTCACACCCACCACAGCCAGCACTGTCCCTGTGCTGGGTGCACATGCTGGAATGAGCAGAAGGGTGCTTCTTGATCCCACCAGCTACTGGCCCCCGACAGCCTGGAACCAGCAGTTCCCGTCCTGGCATACAGGTGGGGGCATGATCCTGATGGGGTGCTGAGAGGCCCCAGCAAGGTGCAGTACAGGCACTACTTTGGAAAAAGGCTGTGCCAGGCAGTGCTGAGAGGGCTGGGAGCCAGAGTGGCTGGAGGGCTCATGGGGAGGGTATGGCCTGCGTGCCCCAGCCCATCACTGCTGTTTTAGGGAAGCCGGCTGCATGGCAGGCCCTGGCATGAAGCAGCGTCTTTGCTGAACACCTCTCGTGTCTTAGCATCTCCCAGGAGAGGCAGCATGTTCCTCTAAGGATGTCTGGCCTTCAGGCTGCTGAGTACACACAGACGTGTGTGTGTGTTAGTGTGTGTGTGTGTGTGTGTGTGTGTGTGTGTATGTGTGTGTACATGTGTGTGTATGTGTGTGTGTGTGTACACATATGTCTGAGCATGAGCATTCTGGCTGTGCACATGACACATCTTCGGTCAGGGCTGATTAGGTAGTGAGCTGATCAGCAAATGACCCTGAAAGCATTGGCTTTCTGGGGACAGCAAAGGAGACAAATGAGGGTCAGTGAAGACACATGCTCCCCCATAGCATCCCTCTCAGCCACACCTGAGCCACAAGCAGCCTCACACCAGGGTCTCCCGGGGGAGGATTTTCCCCACCTTCATCCAGGTACATCCATCCCCGTTGTCCTTGTCTCCAGCTCTCTGCCTGTTGGGAAACAGGCTGAGATGATGAGGACAACATGCCAGCAAGGATGCTGGAGCAGGCTGTTAGCATGGGGAAGGTTGAGCACCCATGGAGGTGGCTTTGGTTCCCCGGGGTGGACAGACACACCAGGGGGGACTCAGGGACCCTGTGCTGAGCTGAGGGCACAGGTGGCTGTGCCAGGCACCCTGCCTGCAGTGGGCAGGACTGCAGCAGTGTGAGCAGTCCTTTACCCAGAACTGTCACACTCCCCTGCTGGTCCCCGTGTCGCCTCGCCGTCCTGTCCCGCACAAACATTCCCTCACTCCCGGCCATGGCAAATATTGTTACAGGGCAAACAGTGAATCAACCCTCTTTGTTCGAGTGCTGCTGGCAGCCCCATCTTGTTCGACTGCTGTTTAATGACCCTCCAGTTGTGTACCCTGGAGGTACTCATTAACCTCGGGCTGCAGATGGTGAGGAGGATGGATCTGAGCTAGCCAGGAATGGTTTGACAGTGCTGGGGACCAGCTCTGGGCAAATTCTGTTGACCTTTTACCAGGAGTGGATGTGCCAGAGGTTTCCCCTCACACCTCTGCAAGGTGCGGCCAAGCTGCTGACAGCTCAGCATACCCACAGGCTGACGTTCTTATCACAGCCCATGAGTTCTATTTTATTTTCTTTCCTGATTCTCCTCCCCATGCTGTTGGTGGAGGAATGGGAAGGGAAAGTGAGCAAGCAGTTGTGTGGTACTCAGTTGGCAGCTGCACTTAAACCATGACACCACCCCATGGTACAGCACAATGGGGTTTGACTTGAGCATCATCCCCTTTAGAGCATCCTTCTTCAGGTCAGCCCATGTTCCTGGCACAGCTGCATGCAGAGAAGATGCTGGGTCTTGCAGAGAAATGCTCCAGCCCCTGTGTGCTACAGGAGGGTTTCAGAGGCCTCACGATGGGAGCTGTGGGTAGGAAGGCTGTGCAGGACAGCTTGGGCAGGTTGGTGAGGAGCAGGAAAGTGAACTGCGGGACATCCTGAGACATGCAGGACACAGGACAGGGGCTGGAAATGGGTAGTCCAGGAACAATTAGGAGAAACATGGGTGCTGAGCCTTCTGCCACTGCTGAGAAGCTGCTCCTGCCACTCTGCCTGGTCCTCACCTCCCATTCATGTGTTCCTGGCTCTCCAACACCTTGAACTCCACCCCACATTGTAGCCTGGTTCCTTCCTCCATTGGGGTCCAGGCCTCACCCCTAATGGTGGCAGTGGCTCTTGACCCACAGTGGTCCCATGATGGTCAATCTCCAAGGGGCAGTGCCAGCCCAGCCCAGGCACACTCCATGCACGAGCTCTGGAGCTAGGCCCAGGATGCCTCAGGGTCCCCAGGGCTCCAGCACTGGTGGCACAGGTCCCTACAGTGGTGCCCACACCAGCAACAACAGGTGCCAGGATGCCAACCCCAGTGCCTCCACACAAACTTGTTCTCAGGGAGCCAGGAAAACAGGGCTGGTGCAGGTGACAGCACACAGTGTGGGGCTATCCCCACTCCCACCAGTGAACTGTAAGAGTCAGCATCCCCACAGGAGCAAGTGCCTGCTGGAACTTTACTACTGAGGGCCTGGTGGGATCAGAGCAGGGCCATGGTGTGGGGTAGGATCCTGTGACTGTGTCCCTGTAGGGCTGTGCAGGACCCAGCTGTGCTGCTGGCAGAGGGGACAGCCTGGGGAGGACCGCAGAGACTGTGTGGGGTGCCTGGCATGTTGGATCGGGGCTTCCAGGAAGGCCCCGATAAACATCTAGCCTCTGTTTATTTATGACTGAGGATATTTATACCGCAAAGGCCTTTAAATTTAGCTGGGGACACACCCAGGCACCATCCAGTGCTGACGGCCGTGGGGAGCTCCTGGTGCAGTCTGAGCTGGCATACCAACCCAGGCAGTGGGTACACATCAGCACCAGAAGTGCCCTGGAACTGTCACCTCCAGGACCGATATCTGCTGTGAGGGGTGAGGCACAGGAGCATGGCTGAGGGGACAGCAGCACTTCTCACCTCAAGACAGGATGAGGCTGCACCCCAGAGGGACAGGGTCTCTAAAGATCATGGCACAGGCTCCGTGCCCATCCCTGCCCTCTGTGCAGTGAGGACCCCAGGGCCACCAGGGCAGATCTGTATCTGCTCTGACACAAAGTGACACCTTCCTATCCCTGTGGTCAGCGCCATGTGAGGCTGGTTGTTGGGTCAGAAACAATCTTGGGGGTACATCCCGAAATTACAGCCCGGAGCTCAGCCGGGTGGGCTCGGGGCAGCCCAGGGCCGTGGGGCACGCTGTGCCACCCCGACTCAGCCGGCTGTGCCCCTGCGCTCCCGTCCCTCCGGCCGCCGGTGCGAGCATCCCCCGCCGCCGCCGCGGTGTCTGCCTCCCTCTGCCGGCGGCGGGGCACCGGCGTTCGCGGTCCCGCAGCGCCGAGGCGGCACGGTCCGCCAGCCCTCTTCCTCCCCTTCACCCAGCATTGGGTGAAATGCGGCATTTTGCTCCCACAGTTTCCAGCTGCTCCACGTGTGGCTCTGTCCTGGTTGCTACAGCGTGGTCTGGAGAGAAGAGGCTTGGCATTTCTCCTGCTCTGCAGTGAAGCACAGAGCAGCATCCAGGCACCCACAGACCTGGCTGCCCCTTGTCCCATGTGGACCCTCTGTGCGGTGCCATGGACACTGAGCCGAGCACCCTTTGGCACTTGCTGCTCTGTTCTGTGTGGACGTGCCACCGTGCTCATCTTACCAGACTCCTTGCTGGTCTACTCAGTGCCTCTAACAAGTTAATTCCTTGTCTTGAAAAGGGTCTCAATAGCTTTGGACAGGCGAGGTCGAGTTTACACGAGGCAAAGGCAACGTGCATTAGGATTCCTACCCACTCAGTCTTTATTAATTAGATCCCATCTCAAACTCTGCTGTTTCTCCAGGACAAATGCAATGCCCACCAGCCTGTGATTGTCCCTGACAGCTAAGACAGCCAGCCCCGTGTCTTTCCATAAATGTGCTGCTCTTCATTCTACTCTGACACCAAGCATTTTACCTCCAGCTTGTCCTAAAATCCCTGCCTCACAGATCAAAAGAAGTCCTAAACGACTCTGAGCAGTGGGAGCTTAGGGCTGGCCAGCCTGAACAGTGCCTGCATGCTCATCTCTCCAGCACCTCACCCGACCCCATGAGGACCAGGCGGGTCCCCAGGCCTGGGCCATCCTTCTCAGTCTTTTACAGCTGTCCCCTCCATCCCCTGCTTCCCTTACTGCTGCCAAGTCACATTAGGAGCTGTGAAGCTGCATGGTGCAGCTCGTTGGGGTGAGTGTCCCTAGGACAGGCAGCTCTGCATGGCAGAGCCTGGCCTTGCCTGGAGGCTGCTTATCCCTGTCCTCAGATATTCCAGAGCTTGTTTTCAGACGTGGGCACACTCTCAGCAGGGATATCTGGATTTTATCTGCTGTGATATCTGATTTTATCTGCTCTGTCTCCCTCCAGCTTTACACACGGAGCTCCCACAAGCTCTCCACAGGGAGAGCTGTTGTGGTTTCCGGGGTGATGGGCAGCAGCGGCACACACCAGCGTGGGACACAGCGCAGAGGGAGAGAGCCCTCGTACCTGCCAGCAGCGAGGGCCAAGGCACCCACGCCGGGCTGTCCCCACCGTCTGTGGGGACAGGATCCCTGCGGGAGCCGCAGGAGCCAGGCAGGACCGGGGTCCCGCTGCTCTGCCGGCGGCTGCAGTGAGCAGCAGCTGTCCGCAGAGGGAGCGCGGCTCCTTCCCGGCCCTCCTCCTCCTCCTCCTGCCGGCAGTTCCCCTTCAGGCCCCGGCATCTCTGCCCGTGTGTGTGAGTGCTCAGCATCCCCGGAGTGTCCTGCGGGACAGGAGGGCAGAGAGCCGATCCTCACTGCGCAGCTGGGTCCCAAAGCTCTGTCCGTGCGCCGTGGCTGCCTCCATCTCTCTGGATATGTGCTGAGGAGATCCTCCCCCCTGCCCCCAGCTGCTTAGGGGGTCCCCAGCATTCATGTCTGGACATGCCTGCTGGCAACAGCCATAGAACCCACTCATCTCTGCCAGCACCAGGAATTATATTTAAAATCACCTGTCCCGAAGTCCATGGGTTTTAACCATAGAGCTCTCCAGCCCCATCACACTCTGGAACTTCCACTCCTAATGCAGTTGGTGTCCTTTTTGCACCAGAATATGCTGGGTTGTTGTTATTCCAGTGAGAAAGGTGCTCAGATTCTCTAAGTGACATTTAAAATGCTATTTAATAAAGCTCACACTGTAAAGTGACTACTGTCAATAATCTTCTATCCCTTGACATGCAGAAACCCAGTGGCCCAGCATTGAAGAGACCTCCAGTCCACACACACAGAGCACACCATGCAGACCCTGTCAGTAGAAAGGGTTATGCCAGTTTAGTCATTTGAGCTATTATAGAATTTCCTTAGAAAAAAAGTATTCAGTATTTTACTGCCAAAAAAGAAAGATGCTGATGTGGGAACTTCTTGCTGCTGTTTCAGATGAAGGCACAGATATGCACATGGCACAGATATGCACATGCATACACCAGCTATGAGCTCCCAGCAGACTCCTCTGTTACAGGCTGGTTTCTAACCTGGATGAGCTTAGCCTGGAGCCAAGAGATGACCACAGCATAGGTCTGGGTCTGTGCAGGCTTGCTGTTCCATGGGTCACTGATTCCTCCTGCCCAGGGCCACAGCAGCACCCTGGCTGTAGTCTGTCAGAGCTGCAGGGGAATGGGCTGTTTCCTAGGGCTCCTGCCGACGATGTCATTGTGTCCCTCCTCCATGAGGCTGCTTGGCTGATTTCCCCAAAGGGAATTTCAGCAGAAGTCAGAGGATGGGTGAGGAGAAACGTCATGGACATTCCCCAAAGGGAACTGAAACCCCTGTGTCATGCAGGGTGGAGGACTACATGGTAAGCTGGGTGGACAGCACCTCATCCTCCTCACTGCCCTTGAGGATGCAACGGAGATAACCTTGGGGCCTCTCTCCAGGACTTGCACAGGCAAATGTCATATGGGGTAAGTACTGGCTGCTGCTTGGCCAGGCTGCTGCAGCCATTGTCCCTTGTCCCTCAGCCCATTCTCTGTGGGAGTGCCACTACCCCAGGGACACTGCCCAGCCCAGCCTCAGCAGCCAGGAGTGATTTATGCCTGGGACCCTGCCTGCCCACCACTCCCTAGGGACACAGCGCCAACCCCGGGCAGGGCAGCAATGCCACCCCCTTTTGCCAGGACCCAAGAGCCAGCTGGTCAGGCTGGGGAGAGGAAGGTGCTTGAGGCAAAAGGGGAAGGTGATGGGGAAGGGGATGGGGGTTGGGAGATGGAGGGTGTGCACCCTGCACCCTGCAGCAGGTGGCTGGCTGCCAAGCTGCAACAGGAGATGGGAGCATTTCTGCAAGCCCTGCTGAACTTCCAGGCACCAGCTCTCCCTGTCTGGGAGGCAAAGATGGGTTTGACAAAGCCGGGGGCTACAGCCACACACCCTCCCCAGGCAGAATGCCTGAGGCTGCACTGGGGTGTGGCAAGGAGACAGGCCCTGGGGTGATGTTTGTCCCAGCCCGGGGTGCTCTGCAGCCCGTGGGTGGCAGGCTAAGCATTACAGTGATCACTTCCAGCTGGCTCCAGGTCCATGGGGCGCTGTCATGGGATAGCTTCTAGTGACCAGGCCGTGGGGGACCAGGGACAGCTATTTTGGGCAGCCCGAGGCACCACAGCTGTCATGCTCTCTGCAGCACAGTGCACTAAGCAAGGACCTGGGCACTGCCCTCGGAGACGAGGACATGCTTCCCATGAGGGACCCAGCACCTTATTTCCCCCAAATTCCAGGCATGAGGCAGCCCAGTGCAGGGCTGACCTGGGTGATGCCAAGCCCATCCAAATGGCTCTGTGCCTCCCAGACAGGTGTCACAACAGCCTCAGGACCTGAAGCCAAAGTATGAGCTTGCAGCAGTGAAATCTTTGTCTGTATTCAGGACTGTCCCCACCAGCCACACGTCACCGTGGTGTTGAACACAAGCTCTGTGTTGTCAGCTGGGTGCTGTGTGTGCCACCAAAGCCACAGGGAGGGCACAATGGGGCAGTGTAGGAGTTCAGCTTCAACCCCTGTGGCTGCTGTCCCCTGGGCATCCACACCCATCCTGCTGCCCATCTAAGCCAGGGCTTCTCCCAGGCTGTCTGGATACTCCGTGAGGGAATTTTCCTAGGTCATTAGCAGGCACGCAGGCACGAGAGTGGAAAGTCCCCAAGAGCTGTGGCTGCCGGGGATGCAGCTCCCTGTGACCACGAGCAATGATGCCTGTGGCATTTCCTCCTGATGTCACTTGCCTGTCTTGGCACTCACCCAGGCTGTGGGCACTCAGTGGAAGCCTGGAGAGGCTGTGAGCTGCTGGTCAAACCTGGGGCAGAGCTGGGGGAAGGGCAGCCCTTGGCACAGCAGGGACAGGGGTGCCAGAGCAGGATCATGATACTGCCCTCACAGCATCATAAACACACTAGATCTATGCTGGGGAACAAGACAGCTCTCATGAGGTGGCTTCAAATTGCTGGCAAATCAGGGGAAATTTGGGAGGTTTTCCAAGAGCTTTGATACGATCATGGGTGCTTTGGGGCAGGAGATGACATGCTGCCATAGAACAGTTCAGTCCCTCACGTGTCAGGCAGGATGGAGATGACATGCTAGAGAGAAAAGAAAGATGGGAAAGCTGGGGGGACAAAACACAAGCTAGTGGCTCTTCTGTGGCATTTCTGCTGCTCCTCTTGCAGCATCTTTCCTGATAATACAGGGCCAGATGTGAAATAGCCAGAGTGGGCTCAGCCAGCCTGTGTAGGGGCTTCTATCCCAATTCATCCCATCCTGAAGGCAGAGGTTGTTCCCTGCCAGCTCTCTTCCTTTCCAGGCTCCAGTGCACAATTGGAAATTTGAGGACTGAGATGACAGCCACTCCAGAGTGTATGGTCTACCAGTCTCTGCAGCTCCTCAGGCAGCCTAATGCCTTTTGGGGCTGACCTGCAGCCTGGGGAGCTATAAGCTGCCTCCAAGAAGATTATTTAAAAGAAAATTGGTTGATTTTGGCAATGGACCATTGTGGCAGCAGTTCTCTGGCCACAGAGAGCAGGCACAGACTTTCCCAGGCATTTTCCCGGGGAAGGCTATGAGAAAATCAGAGGAAATAATAAGAAACAATTCTTATCTCCACTTGTTACACCTGCTGTTGTGCACATGTACAATGTGTAATGGAGATTTGTTTACCAAAGGGTGATTTCTTAATTGGGCACTAGATAGTGTTTAGATTGATTGACCAATTAGGTCAAAGATGTATCAGACTGTCTGCAAGAGTTACTGAGTTTCTTAATAAGTATAGTATAATATAGTATAAGATGATATAATAAAACAATCAATCAACCTTCTGCAATCATAGAGTCAATACTAAATTATTGACAATGACTAATTATTGAGAGCTGAAGACCTGCAGCGACAGACCATCATGCCAAAGCTGAACTTAAACTTTCCCCTGCCTCCTACCCCAGGATACACACAAGCACTGGAGCTGTCATTCCAGGAGGGCTGTGTAAGGAGCCCCCAGTTCTGCATACAGCATTCCACCATAGGGAGACCTCAAGGCCAGCTCCAGACCCAGCAGCCTGGGAAAGTGCTTGGGAAACAACTCCAGGGTCTGTCTGGGGAGGTGGAGAGCCAACCTCCATGTCAGGCATACAGCAGGGACAGCATTGTCCTGCTGCATTTGATGCACACCTGAACTCAAGGACAAGCCCTGGACCACGTCAGGGCTTCAGCCACTTAGGGATTATCACAAGCCTGTGCTGTAGGCCTGGTGCATGAGAAATCTTCAGAGATTGCTAGTGTTTCAACCAGCCCATCCCTCTCAAAGGTGCTGGGAGCTGGCATTTCCTCGCCACCCTTCAACCCTCTGGATCCCTGCCCGCATTTGCCCATGGTTTCCCAGGCAACAGCACCTGTGGAGATAGGAGGGGAGAGGCTGTGCTGCCTAGGCAGCGGTGCCACCTGCATGTTGACCCATGTCTCCCACAGAGATGGCACTGACGCCAGGAGGTCGCTGCACCTGCCCACAGAGGCGGAAGCTTCCAGGCTTGCAGATTTGAATGGCACCAGGATAGGGTTGCTGTGGCTCCACCACCATGCAAGGATTTATGGAACATTGGGACAACCTGTCAGCCTAGATGGGGGTATAGTGAGGAAGAAAAGAGACAAGTGCTCCAAGATGTGGAATGGGGGACATGATTGCTACTAGATGAAGAGAGAGGGCTGAAGAGGGCATGAGTACAGGCTGGAGAACCTCTCCTAAGCCCCTTTGGCACTGCAGCCTCCCACCCCACAGATCACATTTGGCCTCTGCTCCTGCTGTGTCTGGCACCAGGAGAGCCCCAGGAAACTTCTGACTGGCATAGTAGGACCATGACCATGGGTGCACAAAGCAGCTCGGCTCCTGGGAAGGAGGTGTTTGCACCCAGGTGTAGGTTGCTAAAAGATGCTGCAGCACCTCAGAGATTGCAGAGAAGAAGGAGCAGCCCCTTGCTGACCCAACTGGGGCTGCAGGGCCCCTCCTCCGCTTTCCCCATCTCCTGAGCTCCTGTTGAGTGCACAGAGGAGATGCACAGAAAGTGAGAGATCCTATGAAGGGTGTTTGAAAGCTTGAGTTTCATTCATGGAAATCCATCCCTTAAGGATCAAGTCTGCAACTCCACAGCTGGCAGCTCCTCTCCAAAGCTCAGATCCTGGGGCAGGGGTGTGGGTTGCAGCCACATTCTGGCTCTGACACAGGACGCTGGGAGTGGAATGCTGGGTTCAGGAAGCCGGGTGTGGGATGCTGGATTCAGGCTCTGGGTGCAGAACTTGGGCTGCAGGGTGGAGCATGAGGCCACACGCAGCCTGGAGCGAGGGTGCTAGTGAGCAGCCTGGCTCCTTGTGCAGAACAGCCATGCGTAGGTGCTGGGAGAGTGTGGGAGGACCTGAGCACCCGCCAGTTTCGCTGCTGCCTTCCCCTTCCTGGGTGGGAGCCCTCATTCTGACTTTACCACACTTAAAAAACGAAAGCACTGTCGGTGCATGACTGTGCTCCCCTCCTTGCAGCCCAGCACGCTGGTGAGACTGCTGCAGTGGGGCCTGGGCAGACACACCTGGGCGCTGTCCCATCCCTGTGGAGGATTTCCCTAACCAGGCAGCAACCCTCAGGGACAGAGCAGGGATCTGTGGAGAGACAGGTAAGGGATGCTTCCCAAGCTGGTTGGAACACTGTAAGGTCAGCCTTGGGAGGGTGTGCAGGGCTGTGGAGGCGGAAAGGATTCTCATTGGGATATGGGAAGGGCTGTGCTGTTGCTGCACTTGGGGCGCTGTGCTGCATCCCTGCCACGCTCCCCAAAACATCTCCTTCCTGAGGACACAGGGTGCAGTGCCAAGGCCCTAAGGTACAGGAACTGGAAGGGATTCAGGGAGCAGGGCAGGGTGCTGGAGAGCAGGCACACATCCCAGCACATGGGAAGCACATCGGGATGGAGAGGGGAGGGAAGAGAGGCCTGGCAAGAGGCCAAGCAAGGGGTGGCCCCTGGCACACTCGTCATGCTTTACTGGAAACATCTGGCCTGGGATATGGGGGCGTGCACTGGCTGCACACACATGTGTGCACAAGCACATAGGTATGGGGAGACATACACACACACATGTGTATCAGTACATGTACCCATGCCTGTGTACATGCATGCTCACATGTACCCATACATGTGTACATATGTGCCTATACATGTACAGATACACATACACAGGCATGAATGTTTGCACACACATGTAGACACCTCCAGACATGTGTGTGCATACGGCTGTAAACATGTACTACATGTGTACACACCCTGAGCCACATAGGGATAAGTGTATAGATTTGCATGTGTGTATGTGTGTGTACATGTGCCAGCAAGCATGCTCACCGCAGCATGCGCAGGCATGCACACAGCTGTGTGACACGCACGTGTGCAACAGACATCCACACAATGCACACGTGCACAACTGACAGAGTGACTTCACGCATCTTGGCTGGAGCCTGCGGCCGTCCCGCTGCCTGGGATTGCCATGGCACTGTGCCCTGGCAGTGTGTGCACGCTGCGTGTGGCGGCTCCGCTGTGTGTGAAAATGCGTGTGGCAGGGATGTGTGTCTGCAGGGATGCAGGTGTGCCCAGTGGGAGCCTCTGTGTGACCATACCTCCCATGTACATTCATTCTCATGCGCCACATGCCTGTGCAAGCCTGCATATGCCCCTCCACGTCCACATGCCTGTGGGATACCGGTGGCTACCGTGTGCCAAGTATGCCATGTGCATGCCCAAGTGCGCCAAGTGCAGAGTGTGCCCGTGCATGTCCATGCGTGCAGCGTGCCCGTGTGTGCCGCGTGTACCCGTGTGCCCACGCGTGTGTGTGTGTGCTATACGCAGCCCGTTTGCCCGCGGTACCGCGTGCGCTCCGGCCCTCCGCGGTGCCCGCGGTGCCCCCGGTGCGGCGAGGCGCGGTGCGGGTGCCGAGGCGGGGCGCTGGGGAGCGCGGCGAACCGGGGGGCGGAGCACGGCGGCGGGGGCGAGAGGCGGCGCCAGCCCCCACCGACCTCCAAACTTTCATTAACTCGGCAGCACCGGCTGCGGCGGCTCCGGGCCTGGTGGAGCACCGGCACTGACACCGACACCGGGCTGGGCGCGGCGGAGCGGCGCCCCCGCGGGCCCACCCGGCGCGGCGGGAGGGGCCGGGCGGCGGCATGGGCACGGTAAGGGGCGCGCACCTCCGCCGGCACCGGGTGTCCGGCCCGTTCAGCAGCCGTAGCAGCACTGGGGATGGGACGGGAGGAGGAGTGGGTGGGCTGCTGGAGAGGAATGAGGAGGGGACGAGGGCAGCAAGGGCCTCCGGAGTGGCGGGGTCGGGGACATCGGTAGCCGCACCGGGAGCGGCCACCCGTTAGGATGGTGTCGGGAGCGGAAGAGCGGGATAACGGGATGCGGGGCGGTCCCGCATCTGTTGCTCTCACGGCGCGGCGGCGCGGTGCCGGGGGAGCGCGGGGGCGCGGCGCGCAGAGCGGCACCACCGCCGCCGCTCCCGGGGAGGGCGCCGGACACCGGGGCGACCCGGCTCGGTGACGGGCCGGGGGGGTTGGCGGTAATTTTCCACGGGCATGTGCCGGGGCGGGGCGGCGGAGCAGCCACCACGTGGCGGCTGATGTAACCGGGCCCCCCCGCCGCCGTACTGCACCGGGCGGCGGCGGCGGGAGGGAGCCGGGCGGCGGGCGCTGCCCGCGGGGCCGCCGCCGGAGCCGCCGCCGCGGGGCGGCAGGAGAGCATGGCGGCGGCAAGCCGGCCCGCTTCCCCCCTTCCGCGGGCTCCGGGGAACCCCGGTTGCGGTGGGCCCGGCGGATGCTGGCGGAAGAAATGGCCTCGCAGGTGGCAGCGGCTGCACCGGTGCGTCGGGCCGCCCTCCCGCCGGGCGAGGAGGGACGGGGGCTCCATCCTTCGGTCGGACATCCGTGGCCTTCCGCTGGGTGCCGTGTGCTGCGTGCCCGCGCCGAGGTGTGACATGCTGTACGGGAGCCCTTGTGGGCACCTAGGTGTCCCCATTTCCAGCGTGCCTGTCACCCGTGCCGGCTCTAGGTACGAGCTGCGCTGCCCTCTGGTCTGTCATGGCATCTCGCAGCTGTGGGAGAGCAAACCCCTGGCACCAGTGCTTTGCATCCTTGTCCCTGCTGGGCTGTCCCATAGGACGCTGCAGCCTCGAGCATCCTTGCATCCGTCCCATTGCCACACCACCGCTGGCTGCGCACTCGGTCCTTGTCAAGCTGGGAGCCAATGCCAGCGGCACCTACGGTGCTCATGGAGGCTTATCAGCACCTGGCAGACCTCGAGGGGAGTGGCAGCTGTCCAGCCCTTGGGCACTCCCTCTTCCCAGGGCACAGGATTAGTTCCCGGTGTGCATTCAGAGCTGCATTGTGCGCAGTTTTCGGCTGGCTGGTAGTAGGTGTGTGTCAGGGAGGAGGCCTGCCCGCCGAGCCTGCACCTCCCACCTTTGAGAGGTCCCTGTGCCATGCAAGGAGCCACGCTTGTGGCAATGATGACATCTCAGCTCCCCTGGAAATGCAGGCACTGCTGAGGAGGGCATTGGCAGTGGGGTGCCGCATCTGTGGTATCTGCTGGCAGCAGCCTGTCTACGCTGGAGGGGCTGGGGGCTCACGCCACAGCCCCTGGATTCCTGCCCCTTATCTACACTGCCCATGCTCCTTCCTTATGTCTTAAGGTCTCTGCTGATTGCTTCAGAGTCATGGCAGCCTGGGGATAGGCCCGGGGGTGTTTGCTGCTGGTGGTGGTCAGAGACCCTCAGTGTGGGTCAGGGGTCCTTCTTCAGCCAGCAGGGGTACTGAGCACTGGTGTGGGATCTGCAAACACCAGTGCTTGCTGTGCAGACAATCAAACTGGTGTTTTGCAAGAGAGTCTGTCCCTTCCGATGAGGTCAGGCCTCGGTGTTCCCCAGGGGCCTCCAGCAGCCCCAGGCTGGGGCAGGGTGAGGGCCGGGGAAACAGATGCCTGTGCCCGTGCACTGTCCAGCAGCACCTGGCACCCGGCAGAGCCCAGCGGCTCGGCCCCCCTGCGCTGCACGTGCATGCGATGCACCGGGGCAGAAGGCAATCGTTTCCCATCTGTGTCCTGCGCGGCAGCTGAGCCCTGCACTGGCCCCGCTCTGCGCCCAGTCCCGGCGCTGCCGTGTGCCGCAGCCACTTCAGCTTCATCTCTTGCTGGGGGAGAGCTCAAGGGGCCCCGCTCCTGCCCACGGCCCCTGACGCCCACCTGCCGGGGGGCCAGCAGCCAGCTGTCCACAAGGTCGTCTGTCCACACCGGGTAAATCTTTAACTGCTTCTTGGGAAACACCTGGGAGCCGCCGTTCGTGTGGATGCCAGGGGGTTCAGAGACGCTGCAGGGGCTGGGAGCCAGCAGAAAGAGACCCCACCAACAACCTACCCTGCCCCAGGCCCTGCGTCCTCCACCAGGAGTCTTGCTACCCAGTGGGCAGGTAGAGGGGATCGACTTGCCTGGCACAGCCCCCCATTTCCTGGAGGGAGGGAGAGAGAGGCCTGGGGTGGGGATGTGCCCACCCCACCAATCACATCTCTCTTGGTGTCTTCTCCCCTCTGCCCAGCTTGCTCTGCCGGTGGATTGAAGGACGCTAGTGCTGGTGCCGCAGGCAGCGTGACAGAGAGCGGGCAGGCAAGGGACCCTGCGCTGGGCAGCTGGCACCGTGCTCCAGCCTCCAGGAATGGCCGATAAGTGCAGCGAGGGGCTGCTGGTAAGTGCAGGGGTGTGGGGAGCGGGCTGGTGTGCACCACTGCCTCGGGGACCCAGAGAGCCTGGCGCAGGGAGCAAGACACTGGGGCTCCCATAGGACTTGGTGTGCCCTTCCGGGAGCTCCAGTTGGGGTTGTGGAACTATGGTGCTCTCCCAGCATGATGATTTTTGGGCTTATGCTCTCTCTCCATGAGCCTGTTGCCTGTGGGGCTCTTCGGGTGTGGTGTCTTGTTGTGCCTGGAGATGCTATCACCTGTTTTCAGGCGCTCTGCCCAGCCTTATCACCCACCCCAGCTCTGCAGGCAGGCGATTGTACAGCCTGCTGTCAGAAAGGGTCCAGGTGTTCCTCCAAGCCAGGTGGCTCCAGCAGGGCACATTGTGGGTGCTTCTCCTTGCCTTCACCCAGTGAGCTCTCTGAGACTGGGCTGGTAGGATGGTGCAGTGGCAGAGGAAGGTTTCTCTGGGCACTGGTGTAGTGCCTGACCTTCCATCCTCATGAGCGGTGTGTTTCAGGGTGCTGTCAGCCGCCGTGCGCTTGCCTGCGCCAGGGTGGATTTGGTGTTCTGGGCAGATGTGGGATGTGCCCGCTGCATGTCTTTGTTGGAAGGCTGTGATGGCCCCATGCTTGTGGCAGCTCAGGTTCCTGTGAAAAGCTGCTGTGCTGCCTTGGGCAGGTGAGCCCTCAGGCTAGGTTTGGCTGTTTCCCTCTTCCCCAGAGGATAGGAGCTGAATGCTGAGATTGACACCGTCACCGGGCCCTCCCCTTCCCAGGGGGCTTCCTGAAATAGCTGCACACTCCAGCTGGAGGGCTGGGAGCCAGCATTTGCCTGGGAAGCCAAGAGCCAGGGGAGCAGCATGCTCCAGCAAGTGCTTCCAGCGCGCCCGCGTGCACGCAGTTCCTCTGCCTGTGTGTCCCAGCATGGCCCCGCCGGCCGTGCCTGCAGCAGGGAGCCCAGCACCCATCCTGCCCCAGCGGAGAAGGGGCTGGGGCAGCTGGTGGGATAGGAAGGTAGATTTCTTCTGGAGAAGCCCTGGGCCGGTAACAGGGAGATGCTGAGGATATATCTTGGCACAGTCAGGGGTCTGTCCTGGCACTTCTGCACGTGGCGCTTGCCATGACTCCGTGCTGTTGATGTTTTCTTGCTATGACCAGAGCAGTCAGCATCGCAGTGAGGCGAGGGCTGAGCCTGACACCTGTGTCAGGAGCCAGACATTGGAGTGCCCGCCCACTCCCCATAGATCTTTAACCCACTTCTCAGAAGTACCTGACCAGCCCACTCCAGGGTGAGGGTGTCACATGCAGCAGGGCCTGACACATGCTGTGTTGGCTGCCCTGGCTCTCAGACCTCTTCCTGAGCCTCCCCTGGTTGCAGGGTGCAAGGATACTGCTGCACAGGGCATTGCTGCTATGGGTTCTGTGGGGAGAAGGGTAGGTTCTTGTGAGAGCATCCCTGCTCCTGAAGCATCCCCATTCCTGCATCCTATGAGCACCAGGAGGAGCTGCAGTGGGCCAGGTTCTGACCACTGAGCTGCCCGAGTCCCTGGGAAAGGAACATAATCTCCTTGGCCTGTCTCCAGGGCCTCTCAGTAACCTCGTAAAGTTTGGTTCCTGCCTGTCCTCTCATCCCTGCCAGTGGGTGCAGTTCCTACCCCCACCACCCCCAGTCCAGCTGGGCTCTCACCATGCAACCCCTGCCTGGCATTGTGTGCCATGCCTGGGGCTGGACACGTTTTCAGTGCCTGCTGTGCCCCACCTGGGGAGGGACAGGGGTGATGGAGGCAGCAGGTGGGTGATGTCAGCTGTACCTCAGTTTCCTCACCTGGGGCCTGGAGAAAAAGGGTGATGTGTACTGCTTTTGCAGGACCTGTGTTTTTGAGTGCCCCTGTGAAGCTCTGAATGTTTACTCCAAAACAGGAGGCAGATGGGAGAGGCTGTGCCCACCCTACTTCTCCCAAGCCCCCCCAGCAATGCTCTGACTGTGGATAGCAAGAGGAGTGCGGGTTAGCTACAAGGGCTGGATCAGTCCCTGTGTAGCTGGGCAGAGGGGCTCCCTGTGAGCCACAGGGGAGGGTCTGACTGCCTCTCCCTCCCAGGCCTTTAAGGACATTTTGTTTTGTTGTCCTTGGGGTGCTTTGTTCAGACTCCAACATTGCCAGTGGCTCCTGACTCCCAGGGCTGCCTTGCTGGCATGCCAGGCTGCTTTTGGCTGCAGCTTGCCCAGCTCAGGTGGGTTCCTGCTGTCACCCAAGATCACCCTGACTACACCCTGGGGCACTGCTCCCACTGCACTGCAAGGGGGGTAAGGGCCGGGGGGTCCCTGCGTGTTCCAGACACCCCCAGCGGCGCCGTGCCACTGACCAGCGGCAGGAGCTGCGGAAGTGGCTTTTGGCTGCGGGAGCCCTTCCCGGAATACCAAGGGGCAGTGATGGGGGGGCTGGCGGGGGATTTTTCTGCCTGAATGCCCCGGGAGAATCATGTCTGCCCTGGTAGAACGGGGCCAGAGAAAGGCAGCCCTGTTGGGAAGCACTCAGCTAGGCGATAGTGGCACTGGGACAGGTCCCTGGGTATCATTCCTACCCCTGTCACCCTGCAGCCTTGTCAGGGGGCTGGAAGACCTGTGGACCACCCCCCATACACCCATCGCCCCTGTCTCTCTAGTTCACCCCCAGCACCACCAGCCAGTCAGGCTGGGGAACAGAATGCCAGGGTAGGTGAGGGTCCTTTGTTTCTAGCAGTGTGCCTCCATGCAGCTGGCTGTCTCCTCCATCTGCTGGCTGGGCTGCCAGGGATGCAGCACTCTGCTCCCACAGGGCAAGGCTGGCACAGGATCTGGAATCCCCAGGACAGGATGGTGGGTCCTGCTGTGCTCAGGCTGCTCTAAGGGGCAGGGAGACCTATGTGCCCAGGGCAAAACATGGTGGTGGCACACAGGTGGCCCAGGCAAAGTATTGCAGCTGAACTGGGTCATGGAGGGATGGCCACAAGGTGCCCACACACCTTGCAGGGTGTCTGGGCACAGAGCTGCCTGGCTCTGTGTAGGGCAGGGCTGGGGTCACTGGGGCTGGCACAGCATGGGGTGGCTCTTGGCTTGCATGTCGTGGGGGGCACAGTTGAGTGCTGCCATCCCATGGGTGGGACATGTCCCAAGCTACTGGGTGGCTGGTGCAGGAGGGGACAGGAAGAAGCACTGGGTGCTGGCATGTGGGAGGTGGAGTGCCCGCCCCGCACACGTGTGCTGTTCACGTGTGCGCCCTCGGCCGCTGCTGCCTGGACCCCAGATGGTCTCCCGAAAGCGCCGGCCCGTCCCCCCGCCCTCCGTGCACCATCATGTGTCACTGGCGCCTCGGCCACTCTCCCCAGCCAGGACATAGGGCTGAGAGCAGCTGGGGCACCCCGAGCCTGGCTGCAGGGCACCCTCTGCCTGGCCTCCTATGGGACACACCACCCCACCAGGATCCCACCTCGTGCTGGCAGAGGGGTGAGCAGGGAGGCTGTGGGGTGCCTGGGCAGCGAAGGGGTCGTGGCATAGCCCTCCTGCCAGCCAGATGGTCCCCCTGGGGCAGTGACCTTGTGAGGGTTGCCATGGAGGCCCCATGATGTCAGCAATAGTATGAGGTTGAGTGAAGTAGCATGGCACCAGGCTGAGGATGTGCCAGCAGAAAGGCTTGTCCCTGTGCCCCTACCGCCAAGCAGGGCCATGCCCTGTTCCTGCAGCCCTTGAATGCCCAGGGTTGGGATTGGGCATGCAGGGCCAAGCTGCCATGTGGATGATGGGCATGAGGGCAGGAACGCATGTGTAGGGCTTGGATGTTGAGGCATGGAAATAAGAGGCTCTGAGGGAATGTCATCTTCTGCTATGCTCCGAGAGCAGCTTCTGGCCCTGACCAGACGGGCAGCGGTGCCCGCAGGGAGGGCAGTGCTGCCCACTGGAGCGTGCAGGGCTGTGAGCAGCTGGACCCCGCTAATGAGGCCTCATTAAGTGGGACAGGGCTGAGCCCGCTGTGCAGCCTGCTCTGCCTTGCCTTGCCCTGCCTACACGGGCCAGGGAGGGCACCTGGCGGGTGGGGGTCCGGCTCGTGGGGGGTAGCAGAGGCACGGCAGTGCCCGCGGGGTGGGCCGGGCAGGCATGGTGCCAGGGCAGGTGGCATGGTGGGGTGCCGGCGCTACAGCGGGGCGGGCGACGGGGGGCCGAGCCTGGCTGGGAGGCAAGTGGGGAGCAGTGCCAAGCGCTGGAGGCAGTGGGCGGGGGAAGGCGGGAGGGCGGGTGGCTGCTGCTGCGCCGGAGCCCGAGGTGCCAATGAAGCTGGGGACTCACGGAGCCGTCCAGCCTGGGCCCCCGGATGGCAGCTGCGAGCAGCCAGGCCCCCTCGGACCCTCTCAGCAGGTCAGTGGGCAGGTGAGAGCAGGACCTGGGGGGCAGAGTTGGGGGCGGGCCAAGCGGAGTGGTGGCCATGCCAGCGCTGTCCCCCCACCACTCATGGGTCTCCAAAACCCTTTGTACTGTCTTTGGGGTGGTGGCTCTGCAGGGGGGAGCTGAAGCTGTAGGTTTGTGCCATGGCATGCTGGAGAGGTACCCACAAACCCTACAGCCTTTGATGTGGGGTGCTCCAGGGAGGGAGGGCAGAGTATGGCACCAAACCCCTCCATGGCCCCAGTTGTGTTGGGAGAAAGAAGAGCTTGTCTGACAGTTGTGTGTTTGTTATCCCTGGAATCTACCGATTTTGCAGGAGAGGTGTACAGCACCTGGGTTGCAACTCAGTGCTGCAGGAGCAGAGTGTAGCAGAGACCCTCCTTGTTCCCCCTCCCCTCTTCCCTTTCATGCGTATCAGTGAGCAATGTCAAAGTTTGCCTTGTTTCCCCCATGGCACCCCAGGGCAGTGCTGGTGGCTCGCAGAGCTTGCTCCGGGCTGTCACTGGGGCTGGGCAGCCTTCTGCAATGGGGGGTGGTGAAGGCAGTGTAACACTCCTGGGAGATCCTGTGGTTTGGGTGTGCCCCTCATCACTGCATTACCCCAGCCCTGGGACTGTCCCCATTACCATGCCAGATGCCTTTTCTCACACAGTATGTCTCTGCTACACTGGGACAGGGCCAAACATGGGGCTGAACACCAAAGAGAGAGGGTAGGGAAAGTTAGGATATGCTGGTGAGGCTGGCAGAGTCAGTCATGTGCTGTGCCTGCATCAGGGCACAGCAGCCTCGGATGCAGGGATGACACTTGTGGATTCATTACCCCGTGAACCAGGACAAGGAGTGCAGGGCCAGATTATAATGCCCCCAGAACCCAGGATCAGTTGACAGTCAGCAAGGGTACCCAGGACACCCCTTCTCTAAGTGATCACATCCCTTGGAACTCCCACCTCAGGCTGGGGTCATCTGCCTCCAGCATCCTGTACCCCACTTTCTTGCCCTGGAAGAGCCACTGTCATGGCAAATGATGTAATTAGCATATTTTTCTATCTCCCAGCAGCCCCTGCCTAAAAAAGCTGTGAGTTTGTTGCCATTGCCGTGGCAATGAGCGATGACATCAGGCTGATGACATCAGGGGTACACTCTGCTGGCATTGCAGGAGCAGCCCTAACGGCCCCTGAGTTGGAGGCTGCAGGGCATCCTCTGGAGAAATTGGGGGCCCCTCACTGGTTCATGGGGGCTAGATAAGGTTTGTGCCCTGCAGAGTGCTGGGCTGGCATACCCCCATGTGGACAGTTTGAATGGAGGAAAAAAGAGGAGGGAGTTTGTGCTGGAGATGCCTCTCATGAGGACATCCTTTTCCAGTATTGACCCTGCCACCATCACAAGCTGACCAGCCATAAATCAGGGCCCCTCGGGGAAGTGGGGCGCATCCGGGCACCCCAGCCAAGCTGTCATTGTGTGAGTCGATGCTGCTTAGCATGAGAAAGACCTTGGTGCCAGGCAGGGTGATGGATGATGCCTGCTTTGCTGGGCTGGGGAAGTTTTGGCTGTGATGTGTGGGGGGTTCCCTGGGGAAGGGGAGGAAGGATGCCCTGGGCACCCCGAATGTCCCCTTTTGGGATGTTTTGGACATTCCCTTTTGGAACTTCCCTTCTGAAGACATTTGGGGTGCCTGGTGCATCCTTCCTCCTCCCAGATGTTATCACTCAAGACAGGGATCCTTTGAGGCTGCACTGGGTTACATGCACAGAAAATCTGGGGCCTGGGAGTGGGACCTGGCCCTCCAGAGACTGCACCATTGCTGCGTGGCACCTCTCCCTCTCCCTTTCCCATAGCAGGGAAGGGGGGGGGAGTTTAATCTCCCAGATGTCTGGGTTCTCTCTATCTACCTCCTTTTTTACCATGTGGGGTTGGGAGGGTGGTTAATGAGTGTAAAGGACTGTATGACCTTCCTAGATTTGGGGAGGGGGGGTTGTAGTGAGCTGATGGGTGAGCATGCAAGTGTTTGCGCACGTGTGCTCGCTTGTGCATGCATGGACACACATGTGGCTGCCCCCTTATTGGGGACAAGTGCACCAAAGCCCAGTGCTGCAGGAAAGGAGGAGGGAGCAGCACAGGCCTGGCAGCTTCATTGCACTGGTGCCAGGCAACTCAAATTTGGGGTGCTCCATGAGGCTTGGGAGTGAAGCCAGGGGGGTCACCTGAGCAGAGTGATGGCTTGGAACAGGGATGAGGTCCCCCGTGAGTGCCAGGGCTCCTGGCTGGGCCATATAGTGTATCTGGTCCCCTCACCAGACCTTTTGTCAGGGAGGCTGGAGCATTGCCCCACTCCTGCTGGCTGTGCTGCTCATTAGGAGCCTCGTTAGTGCGAGCAGCTTAATCAGAAGCTTCCCGACCAGATCAGTCTGCTCGAGTGGGCAGTGTGCCCTGGCATGGGGCACTGCCAGTGTCCTGTCCCCTGCTTTGGGGACCTTTGAGTCCTGCTCTTGCACAGCACCCCACAATAAGAACCTCTGCTGGGAGGGAGGTCCCCCAGCACCTGGAGCTGCCGTGAGCTTGTTTCTGATGGCCCCTTTGCTCACAGAGTCAGCTGGGGGCACTCCGGTTCCCCGGCTGGGCACGGCAGCGTGCTGCCCCTACAGCCCTGCCCAAAGTGCCCTCCGTGCCCCCTCGCCCCTCTGCTGCAGCCCTGCTCCCCTGCAGCCCCCCCGCAGCCCGCGGCGCGTGCGGGCCCCGCTCGCAGCAGATGGCTTTGTTTGGCAGCGCGGTGCCGGAGTCGCTGGGCATCACGTCCCGGCTGTGCCGGCCTAATCAAATGACACGGTTAGGTGCACCGCGCCTGCTGCCCGCCCCGCCGCCCTGAGCAGATCCAAAGTGACGGCTCCCATTTGTGGCCCGCTCACTGCCGGCGTCAGCCATTGTGGGGGGCAGCGGGGGCAGAGGCACGAGGTGGGCATGGGGCACTGGGGTGTCTGTGGTGGTGAGACCAGCACCGTGGAGTTCCAGCAGGCTCCTAGGGCTGCCGGCACCCTGTGCTGCTCCTGTAGCAGCATGGGTGCTGTGGGGCTATGAACTGGCAACCAGCACCCTCGCCCCATGCACCCATCCATCACCTGGCTTCAGGTGGGGAGGGGAGGGCTCAGGGCACCCCTGCATTGCAAAATGCCATCTACCTTCAGCCTAACCTGCCAGAGCTCCACAGCATCCTTGCAGGACATTAGTATGACATTAGTGCTGGACAGAGCCATGGGGTGATGGGTGCCATCCCTGCTGGGGTGACAGGCACTCATCTCCTTTGTTGTTGTCCTCCTTGGTGTGAGCTCACATTATGTGGCAGTCTGCACAAAGCGCCCTTTTTGCCCCCTTCTGCCCCCCTGCCCCCCCACTCCCCTGCAGGGAAGACAGCTGGGCACTGGGGCTGTCCACTCAAGGGACCCAACTGCCTGGGACCCTCTGTGAGCTGCCCCAAGCACGGTGCCCTTGCTTAGTGCTGAGCTGGCAGCAGGACCCTGGCTGAAGCAGGGTGCTTTTTCCTGGGGGGGTACCCAGGCCCCTGCCAGCTCCAGTCACTGCACCTCACTTCCCATCAAGAGGGGCTTTTGCTTCAACCTGGGGGTCCTGCAGTTTCCCCCCCAGTCGTGGGCAGTGGCCACCCAGCAGGACCTCTCTCGCTGGGCACAGGGAGGGGGGGGCTTGAGAACAGAGGCCCCTTTGTGCTCTGGCGCCTGGACCTGCTTTGTATGAGTTGCAGGCTCTCCCTTTGCTGCAGCCGGGCTCTGGGTAGAGCCATTCACTGGGGGGGGCCGACACCGTTGCCCTCCCCCTCCTTGGCACTGGCTGTGCGTGGCGGGCAGCGGGGACAGGCAGGGGGGCGGGATGGGGAAGGATGCCGGGGACCTCCCAGCCCCGCTCGGCGGCTGTCACCCTTCCAATGGGGCCAGCAGGGGGGTCCCCAATTGACACATCCCATGGCATCTCTCCACAGAATGGCGCTGTGCCCGGGGAGCAGGGCAAGCAGGAGAAGAGCGTCAAGCGTGGCAACTGGGGCAACCAGATCGAGTTTGTGCTGACCAGCGTGGGCTATGCCGTGGGCCTAGGCAACGTCTGGCGCTTCCCATACCTCTGCTACCGCAATGGGGGAGGTGGGTGTCGGGGCCAGGGGAGTGGGGTTCCTCTGGGCACGTGTGGGGGTGTGCACCCCAGCCCCGTATGGTGTTTCTTGGGGTGGTGCAGGGCATGGGAAGCACAGCTGGGCTTGGGGTTACTGTTCACTCATCCTCTGGTTCCTGCTTATTAGGTGCCTTCATGTTCCCCTACTTCATCATGCTCGTGTTCTGCGGCATCCCCCTGTTCTTCATGGAGCTCTCCTTTGGGCAGTTTGCCAGCCAGGGTTGTCTTGGTGTCTGGAGGGTCAGCCCCATGTTCAAAGGTAAGGAGATGCCTGCCCGTACTGGCACAGGCCAGCATGAGACACCTGCTGTCACTGTGCTCGGCGGCTGGCGTGACCCTCACACACCATGGGGTGCATGCACACCTCTGGCACATCACATGGCCCAGTGCAGGCACCTGCAGCTTGTGCAGACCTACACACACATGCCCTGCGCATAGATCACAGTCTGCATTGCCCTGCTCCCCTGTGCACATGGCTGCCCTGGCTACGCTGCCCTGCACAGCCTGCCTGGCATCCCTTGCACACGTTACACGTGTCCCTGCATACGCGTCGCATCTCCTGCGCAAACCCCAGCCCTGCGCTGGCATCCACTGCAGGCATTACACACACATCCCTGCCTATGCCACACGTGTCCCCAGCGCATCACTCTTGCAGAGGCCACTCAGGTCCCCTGAACACACTGTGGCCTGTCCAGCTGTGGGCATGCTTCTACAGTCGCCTCCCTGGACCATAGGTAGCAGGTGCTGTGCCCACATGCTTGCCCTGCCATGGCTGGACCCTGCTCCAGGTGCATCTCCTGGCTTACTGGCATGCTCCTATTCTGCTGGCTCCCCTGGCTCACACCTGCAGGCTGCCTGCCAGGTGACATGCCCACAATGTCATGTCTGAGTGCAAGCAGCCCATGCACACACTCTTGTGTGTCCTGCACAGTGTTATGCTGAGCCTGGGGTGCACTTCCCTGTGCTCATGTGGCCTGTCACATGCCATGCCACCAGATAACTGCAGACGTAAAGTCACTTTAGCCAGGAGTGACCCCCATCCAGTTGTTCGTTTGGGCTGCGGGCCCCACGAGTTTGCCTGCAGTCTGTATGCATTGCCATGTGTCCAAGGGGACCCTCGGCACCACGAGGCTCGTTTGGAGGTAGAGGATCCCATGCACAGTGCTCCTCACACGTGTGACTAAGCCAGGCACTCAGCCACAGGATGGCTGCAAGGCTGCTGACAGCATTGCATGCAGCCCACTCCTCCCATGCCACAACCCCTGGTGCTGTGCGCCGTGCCCGTGCCGCTGCACCCTGCCGCTCACCCCTCCCCGGTGCTGTTCCCAGGCGTGGGCTACGGGATGATGGTGGTGTCCACATACATCGGGATCTACTACAACGTGGTGATCTGTATTGCCTTCTACTACTTCTTTGTGTCCATGACGCGCGTGCTGCCCTGGACATACTGCAGCAACCCCTGGAACACGCCCGACTGCGTGGGGGTGCTGGACGGGAACCTCTCCAGCCGTGCTGCCCTCAACATCACCCAGCTCCTCAACAGCACCCAGAAGCGCACCAGCCCCAGCGAGGAGTACTGGAGGTACCAGGGCCTGTGATCAGGGATGGGGGACGTGATGATGGTTGGGCCCCACTGACGCTGCTGCCCCCTCCCCACACAGGAGGTATGTGCTGAACCTGTCGGATGACATTGGGAACCTGGGCGAGGTTCGGCTGCCCCTCCTGGGCTGCCTTGGTGTCTCCTGGGTCGTTGTCTTCCTCTGCCTCATCAAGGGCGTGAAATCCTCGGGAAAGGTACCTGTGTGTTCCCTCTCCAGGTTCCTCCCTGGGGGTGTGGACATGCCTTCAGAATAGATGGCCGGGTCCCCTCTAGGCATAACCCCACCCCTACTGGGAATGAACCTCCCATTGTGGATATATTCCCAATCCCTTCTGGGTGCAGCTCCTCCTCTTTTAGCTTTGTTCCTGCTCTCTGTCTGCTCCTCCCACTCTGGGAAAGGTCACACCCCTGTGACCTGGCCACATCCCTTCTGGACATAGCTCCTCCCATGTGGCCATGGTCTCACCTCCTTCAGGATAGTCCCTTCTCTGGACCATATCTGCTCCTCCTGGTCTGTCACTCCAGACTCTGGACCATAACGCAGTCTACAGCCACACCTTAGCCGTTCCTGCCTGTGTCCCCACCCCTGTCCCCATCCCCACCTCACTGAGGTGCTGCCCCACAGGTGGTGTATTTCACGGCCACCTTCCCCTATGTGGTGCTCACCATCCTCTTCGTGCGCGGCATCACGCTGGAGGGGGCCGTCACTGGCATCATGTACTACCTGACACCCCAGTGGGACAAGATCCTCAATGCCAAGGTGAGCAGGGACAAAGGGTGGCGGGCAGCCAGGGCTGAGCGGGGCTGGGGGCACAGCATTGACCATCCCACTGCCACAGGTGTGGGGTGACGCGGCCTCACAGATCTTTTACTCGCTGGGCTGTGCCTGGGGCGGGCTCATCACCATGGCTTCCTACAACAAGTTCAACAACAACTGCTACCGGTAAGTGCCCGACCACAGTCCCCCAGCCCTGCCACTGTCCTCGTGTCTACTGCCAGCCCTGACTCCTCTTCCCATAGGGACAGCATCATCATCAGCATCACCAACTGTGCTACCAGTGTCTATGCTGGCTTCGTCATCTTCTCCATCCTGGGCTTCATGGCCAACCACTTGGGTGTGGATGTCTCCAAGGTGGCTGACCACGGGCCAGGCCTGGCCTTCGTTGCCTACCCTGAGGCCCTCACCTTGCTCCCAATCTCACCACTGTGGTCCATTCTCTTCTTCTTTATGCTCATCCTCCTGGGGCTGGGTACACAGGTAGGTCATGTTGGGGCCAGCATGTTCAGATGGGGTGGCATGGTGGGGCCAAGGTGGTGACATGCTGCCCTCTCTGCCCCCTATGTAGTTCTGCCTGCTGGAGACTCTGGTCACGGCCATTGTGGATGAGGTGGGCAATGAGTGGATCATCCGCAAAAAGACCTTTGTAACGCTGGGAGTGGCTGTGGCTGGCTTCCTGCTGGGTGTCCCACTCACCACACAGGTAGGTGACCATGGGACCCCATGTTGCTATGGGGTGCCATTGCCATGGCCGCTTTCATCAGCCACATCCACGTTGTTGCACTATGATGGTAGTGACAGCCAGGGCCTGGTCTTGCCATGCCAACACTGAGGACAGGACCCACAATTAAGTGTCTCCGTGCTGACTCTGGCATCAGGCATTGCCGTGCCAGCCGTGGCAGCGGTGTCTGAGCTGTGTGTTGCCGGCACAGTCAGCATGGCTGTGCTGGTGTCTGCCAGCAGCAGTGGTACCACAGGGGCAGCTGTGCCAATGCATCTGTTTTCCAGGCGGGCATCTACTGGCTCCTGCTAATGGACAACTACGCCGCCAGCTTCTCCCTGGTGGTCATCTCCTGCATCATGTGTGTGGCCATCATGTACATCTATGGTAGGTGCAGCTGCCTGCAGCCAATCAGATGGTAGGGCTGATCCGGCCACCCAATGGGGAAGGGCTTTCCCCAACAGCTGGCCAATCAGCAGTTTGCTCTGTGTTACATGGGGAGGCTGTTGCCCAATCAGGAGCTGTGGCTCTGGGGGGCTCATGGGTCCCGCCACGCTGGGGCTGGGGCTGGGTAAGCCGTGAGGGGGCTCAGGTCACCACCAGGGCTGATGGTCATTTTTCTCCCCAGGACACCGCAACTACTTCAAGGACATTGAGATGATGCTGGGCTTTCCTCCCCCACTTTTCTTCCAGATCTGCTGGCGCTTCATTTCACCTGCCATCATATTTGTGAGCATTGCAACCACGGGGCACTGGGATGTGGGAGGAGGGAGTGAGGAGCTCACCTGGACATGGCGCTCCCTGGAGAGGAGGGTGCTGAGCTCAGGAGACCAGCAATAGGACAGTGCAGGGAAGCTGTGGGGGCACAGAGCAAGCTGGCTGCTCCCCACTGGCTGATCCTGCCTATCCCTTCCCAGTTCATCCTGGTCTTCACAGTGATCCAGTACCGGCCCATCTCCTACAATGAGTATGTCTACCCTACTTGGGCCATCAGCATTGGCTTCCTCATGGCGCTCTCTTCCGTCATCTGCATCCCCATCTACGCCATCTACAAAGTGTGCCGTTCTGAGGGGGACACACTGCTTGAGGTGGGTGGCCAGGGGCTACACCCCTTTGTCTGAGTCCCACCTGGGGCTGCCATCAAGGCTGTCCCTGGAGCTGTCAGCAGTGGTTGTGTGCAGGCAGTGTGCATAGAGCAGCACGTCTGTGCATCCCTGGAAGCTGTTGGCATATTGGTGCAGACTGGGACAGGGGAGCATGGTGGGTGCTAATCTTGTCTCCATCCTTTCTCTTTCTAGCGCTTGAAAAATGCTACCAAGGCAAGCAAGGACTGGGGCCCAGCTCTGCCAGAGCACCGCAGCGGGCGCTACGCCCCGGTGTTCAGCCCTTCCACCGAGTCTCACCTGGAGGTGCAGCCCCTGCAGCCAGAGAAGGGCCAGAGTGAGGCGGCTGCATCCCCCGTGCAGGGCAGTAATGGCTCAGCCCACAGCCAGGACTCCAGACTGTGACTCCCCACAATCCCCGCACCCCCTCTCTAACCCTTCTTGCACCTTCCGCTGGCGGAGCCTGGCTCCGGGCCGCACTGGACCATGGGGGCTCTCAGCACCCATCCCCGAGACCCCCCGACCTCCTCGCCGGTTAACCCCTCCCGCCCCTGCCCCCGTGGCGTTCGTTAACCCTCGTGTTTACGGTAACCTTTGTGCTCGACGCTGGGACAAGAGAGGAGGGGGCACGGCCCCGGGAGGGCTGGGAGCCAGAGGCACTTTGCAGGAGCCTTGACCTGGAGGTATGCACAGGATGGGGGGGGTGGGATGCTCCCAGGCTCCCACCCCCCCTTCCTTAAGCCAGGCAGCCTGCCCTGCCATGGGGCACCCTCCTGACCTTCCCATGGGGAGGACATGGAGTGGGACCAGGGTTGGGCATGCCAGGATTGCTCACGGCCTGTGTGTGCACAAGGCCATCGTGGCAAGGGTTGGCACTGCAGGGATCCCCAGCCTGGGTCTCAGCCACTGTGGCTCAGAGCCTATTGGGTCTCACAGGTGGTCATACCCAGGGGTGCTGCCAGGCACGAGGCCAGCACAGGAAGATGGGGGCAAGCATGTTGCTTGCACCAGAACGGGGATCTGATGGCACAAGACACAAGCACTTAGAGCACACGTGTGTACACGTGTGTGTCCCTCACAGACACAGCATGGGCAAACATGTGGCGTACGTGGCCATGCACATATGCACGGTACACTGGGGCTGTGCAGGCAGTGGGCTGGGATGTTCCCCTCCATGCACCCCTCCACCCTGTGGCCCCACTGGGGTCTGTGGGTGCCCTTCTGGGTGGCCAGGTATTGCCTACAAAGCTGGGCACAGCCACAAGCAGCCCAGTGCTGCTGCCTGCCCCATGATGGGGCAGGAGGCTGGGGAGTACTTAAGCCTGGCTAGGGGGTAACCAGACAGGGATGAGGTTCAGCTCTCCCTGGCAGCTCCAGCACTGACAGGGGAGGACCCTCCATGGTGCTAAGGGGGACCAGGATGGACCGGCCTCCCCCAGCTGCTGCTTAGCAAGAGGTACCAGCGGAGACACGAAGGGCTACACCAGCCCACTCGCTCCGAGCCATCTGGGGATGCTCAGTCCCCAGTCAGTATTAGTGGAACAGGATGCACTGGCAAAGGCTGGGCGGTTTTAAATCTGTCTTCCAGCTCCAGCCAAAGGGCTTGGAGCTCTTGATTTGGGGTGGATGGGATGAGACCCTTCCTACCCCGACTGCTCCCCTCCCAGCCAACACCCTGTGCTCCCCATGTTGCAGCCCCGAGGCTGGCACAGGGACATGGCACAGCTTGGCACGGTGGCGGGAGGCAGTGGGCGGCGAGCCCCAGCAGGATGTTCCAGCTCCCCGTCCCGAGCCCCCCGTCGTGCCGCGGCGAGGGGGCACAGGTTCCGCATGGTGCCCGTGCCCTGCCCCTCGAGTCACGCCGCTACTCTTCACCTCTAATTGTTAGCAATAACGCGCGCGTCCCTGGGCAGCGCTGCCTGTGCCAGTGTCCCTGGGCAGCGCTGCCTGTGCCAGTGTCTCTCCTGGTGTAGAGTTCTAAAGTATCCTAGATTTTAATGAGATTTATATTCCTGAGGTTGTGTCCTGCTGTGCCCTTTTTTGGGAACCATGTGAGGGGAGGGGTTGAACAGTGGGGGACCACACTTAATGGGTGCAGCTCTTTTCCCCTCTGATGGAAAGTATTGGCAACCAACAGCCGGCTTGGTCCTGAGGCATTCTTCTTTGCCCGACCTGGATGTACAAAACCAGCTGGAGGTAAGGCAGAGGATGGAGGACAGGCTTACCCCTGCTGGGGGGGAAGTATTGTCCCCAGATGGACTGGAGGGCAGCAAATATCCATGACACAGTGAGGGCAGCTGGCTTTGCCCTGTACACTTTCCCTAGGTGGGTGCCTTGTTAGGCCCCTCTGCCTTGCTGAGTGAGTGGGGACTCCCCCAAGGGGTGGAGGGGCTGAGTCAGGGGCTCTGCCTTCCAGCCAGCAGCTGGAGGTGGCAGACAGGACTTCCCCTCTATACTCCACAATCCCACTTCCTCATCAGATGGTGTTTTATCCCACCCCCACAAAGCCTGCCAACTTTTCAAACTTTTATTAAATACAAAACCCCCGGTCTCTACGACCGAACGCTGCATTCAACGTACGCTGAAAAAAGGGTCAGACATTCAAATGTACAAAAGTCGCCGGTGCCCCCCAGCCCTGGCGAGCTGCCCTGCTCCAAACACCACTGCTCCCAGCCCCCCATGGAGCATCAGGGGGTGCTGGGGCTCCCAGTCCCATGGAGGGGCACAGGGCTCCAGCCCTGCATGGTCCCGGCTTCTCCGGCCTGCAGCCCCCTGCCCCTGCCTGGAAGCGGGAAGGCAGACAAGGGGAAACCTCAAGGAGAAGATTCCCTCCCTGCTAGAGGGTGCACCAGCCCCCACCAAGACGTGCTGGGGGGTTCAAATCAGCCCTATTTACCCCACCAAAGCAGGGAGGGCAGGTGAGGGCAGGCGCAGACAGGGGCTGCACACACACACAGCACCTGCCTTTGGGGAAGGGGGATGGGATACAGCTGCCATCCCCCCAGCCCTGGGGAAACTGAGGCACAGCGAGGGGCATTCACTAATCAGAGGTCTCTGTTTGGCAGAGCTGAGACAGGGCCCGGCTCTAAGCACCAGACTAAAGCAGAGGAAGACAGCAAGCCACGTCTGTGTGCCCAGCAGCATGAGCAGTGCCTGGCCAGGGCAGCAACCTCGCCCTGATCCTGCCTGCCTGGGGGCCCCAGGCTGCTCCCATCCCCAGCTGGGGCAGCAGTGGCTCCAGCGCTGGTAAAGGGGGAAGCCTGCACCCCACTTCTCACAGCGCTGGTGGGGACCCTCCAGCTCTCACAGAGCAGTGGGATTTCACCCTCCCCACCCAGGGTGCAGGCAGGAGCTGGCATGGACTGGGGGCTCCTTGCCAGGCCTGGGGTTGCCCCCTCCCTCTGTGCCAGGAGCTGCTTGCAGGGCAGCTGGGCTCATCCACCAACACACCACGTATGGGGCAGGGGTCCTGCAAACACACTCGTGGGGATGGGGGAGATGGAGAAATCCTAGGGACCAAAGGGCCGGCTGGGGGGCAGCCGTCTCCAGAAGGCAGCAGAGTAGGCAGAAAACATCCCTGTCCAGTTCTGGCTCTTGAGCTGGGGCAAAACCCACCATGCCCAGCCAAGCCCAGGCACAGGGGTTCCCAGTGACAGGAGCACTAGCCGCGGGCCAGGCGGGGCGGTGGCCTGCCGATCTCCACCGTAATGTTGGTGTACATGGGCTGGCGGGAGATCTCCACCAGCCGGTACTGCAGCGAGCTGATCCCATCCCGCTTCATCGTCATTTTGGTGTTCTGGATCTTGGTGAATCTGGTGGAAAGAAGAGCAGGATGAAGATGGAGGGATGTCTTGTTGTAGGGCCAGCAGTGCTGGACCTCTGTGGGGGTGAGCAGCCAAGTGATTGCCCAGCATCCCAACTGCCCCAGCCCTGTGGCTCACTCACCTCTGCGGGTTGGGCTCGTTGTGTTTGTCGCGTTCGTGCTTGATCATGCGGTACCTCCCGATGCGGATGTCGGGCCTCGACACCTTCATGCCGTTCAGGGATATGCTGGGGGCCAGGAGAAGGTTGGGATCAGTGTGCGAGCACCAGGGTAGTACATTCCCCAGCCCAGAGACCTCCAGGGTCAGACCCCAGGCAAAATAAACCTGTCCCTGGTTAAACAAAGCTGTGCCAAGCCAGGCCCCACCCAGGCCAGTATCATGACCTAGGGGTCCACATACCCCATGGCAGTGTGCCCAAAGTGCCACTCCCATCCAGGGACCGGCAGCTGCATTCAGCCTGTGCTGCACACAGGCAGCCATCCATGTGCAGCCATCCATCTCTCCCCCCTTTCCTCCCTCCCTCTGCGGCCCCTGCCCTTTACATTCCCTGCATGCCGCTGCCTAGCCCTTCCCTTGGAGCCCTCCCCTCAGATCAAGAGCTGCCTGAAGCTCTTCCAGACTTCCACACACTTCTTGTCTCCCACCCCGAGCCCACCTTGTGTGGAAATCACAACTGTGCCATGTGTTCAGGACTCCTACAAGGGTGTTTTGCTAGTCTGGCTATTATAGGCTGGTTACACCCCACTGGCTGCACACTGCTTCCCTGGGCAACACCATGGGGGAACCCATGGGAGGTGATGTGGCCATTGTCAAGCTCTGGCACACAACGCAGGGTGTGGGGGCATTGGGCTTCGCTCAGCTTGCAGCTGTACTGCTGCCTGCCGGCTGCTGGCAGGAATGACTCTGGCTGCTGCAGGGCCACCACTAAGATACTTCCAAGTCTTTAATCTCAGCCCTGGACACAACCAAGTCTAGCATCCCAGCCCCTGTATGGAGCAGAGCCCACAGGCCATACCCACAAGAGAAGCAGAGGGGTGTCCTGCAGCCCCCAGCATTCTGGGAAAGGCCAGTTTCATCCATAAGGGTCATCAGCCCCAAAGCTGAAGTGTAATTCAATCCCTCCCTGACATGTGGCACAGCCCATGTACATCCCCCACAAAACTGGGAACACCAGTTCTGTAAGCTAATTCAGTGCTCAGTGGGAAGTCCGGTACACCCCAAGCAGTCAGTGCTAGTGAGGGTTAGGCACCTACCGATTAAAGATGTCATCGTCCTCTCCTCCCCAGCCCCAGTACTCATTGGGAAAGCCATTGATCTTCAGGAACTGGGACTTGCTCAGCCCAGAGACACCACCAAAGTAGCCAGCATAGGGCAGCCTGCAGGTTGACAGCAAATGGGTCAGCCCCAGGAACAGGCAAAGATGGAGGTGAGCTTCATGGGGACCCCCGAGTACAAGTACCAATGCTTTTCTGTGTCACCCTCCTACCCAGGGCTCTGGGCTTTCTACCATCTCAGGTACACAATTTGAGCCATCAACCTCGTGCCTGCCCCAGCTGGCAATCAAGGGTGGTTGCCCTGATGCCATCCCAGAGAGATATTCCCACCCTGCCTGGGCAGAAACACCCCAGCTCCCCAGGGCACCCACCTGAACCCAAACTTGTCCATGCCAACAGCAAAGTGCCGTGGCTGCTCGTAGCAGCGATAGAGGTTGCGATCGTCCATGGGGATGAGATCCACGTCGCTGAAAATGAAGCAGTCATACTCCTCGTCGTCCTTGAGTGCCTCCATGAATCCCACGTTGAGCAGCTTGGCCCGGTTGAAGGTGTCTTCACCAAACTGCAGAGCAAAGCTCAGCAACGCCTGCTTGCCCACCCCAGCCCTGCCACCCCTTGCCCCTGCCCCCTCACCTGGTTGATGATGTAGATACCATAAGCCACCTTCTGCCGGCGCAGGATGGGGTGCAGGTAGTGCAGCCAGTACTTGAGGTGGTGCTCGCGGTGCCGGAAGGGGATGAGGATGGCCACCTTCTGCCGGGGTAGGCAGTCTGGTGGCGTGTACTTGCCACCCTGGCGCACATCAGGGTTCTCCCGCTGCACTCGCTCCATGCTCATGGGAGAGCTGAACTCGATGAGCAGGCGCCCAACTGTGAGAGGGAGGGCAGGGCAATGCCCACAGGACAGGACATGGTCAGGGTCACGGTAACCTGCCGCTCCTGCCCAGAGTGGTAAAGCAAACAGCAAGGGGGACCTGCAAGGGGGATTGGCACTGCTGAGGGCAGAGAGCCCTCAGAACCTTTCCTAAACCGGGGCAGAGAGACTGGGCTAACAAAACCTGAAACCAGCTGTCCTGATACAGTTCCAGGCTGTGGTTTCTCTACTATTTCATGGGGAAGCCATGCCCAGAGCCCAGGGGATAAGGATGTCAGCCATGAGCACCCACCTTAGCCCCATGTTCAGAGTCAGAGCCCAAATTCATCCCCAATGCTCACCCAGCATGTCTCACCTAAACCAGGAGGTGTCTCCTGGCAGGGCTGCAAGGGCTTCTCAGTGGCAGACTGGTTGGTGCTGGGCTTGGTGCTGGGGGATGGGGCCTCAGCACCGGCTGGCCCGTAGCTGGGAACGGTGCCGTTGGGCCGGGAAGAGTTGGAGAAGGGGTGGGTGCGCGAGGCATTCCTGGCGTTGAAACGGCTGAAGAAGTCCAGGTGCTGCGCGTAGACGTCAAAATAGAGGATCATGATGATGACGAAGTGAAGCAGGCAGAGCAGCAGCACGGCCTTGCAAATCCTTTCCAGGGTCACCCCCAAGAGCAGCCTGGTCATCTTCTGGGCACGGGCAGGCGGACATGTGCGCTTGGCGGGGCAGGGGGGCGGCTCCAGCCACGGTCCTGATCCTGCCAAGACACTTCATGCTCAGGACACCACAAACCTGAGCCCCCAACCCAGCCCAAATGACACTGGGACAGCAGGAGCAGTACAGGCCTGATGCAGACATGAAGGGCTTGCAGGCTGGTATGCCAGGGAGCACTCGAGGGGGAATGCTGCACCTGGATCTCTGCTCTGAAGGCACAACCATGAAGATATGAGAGGTCCTCAGCCCCATACAGCAAATCACCTCCTTGCTTTCCTAGGCCAAGACCAGAACAGGACAGATCCACTCCCCTTCCATTTTTCCCACCCAGAGAGAATATGCATACACCTCCAGACATGCCACGCAGAGCCCCCATGGAGGCTGAGCCCTTGATGAAGGCTACACTCTCCAAAAACATGGTCAGCCTGGGATGTCCCAAGAGCACCACAGGTGTCCCCACCAGCCACCCCTTTCTGAGGCATCCCATTTCCCTGTTCCCCATCCTGCTCCCTCCCCACAGAGCTACACCCCAGCAGCAGCACCAAAGCGGGGTGGCAGTGAGAGTCATGCTGGCAGGGGCCCTTCTCAAGGCACCCAGTGGGTGAGCAACTGCACGGCAGACACGGAGCCAAGCCAAGCAGGACATCCCAGCCCCTCAGAGTCAGGGTTCCCTGACACATCCAGGGGGGTCTGGCATATAGCCAGTGGTGCAGATCCTCTCCCCTCCTCCTGATGGTGAGGCCTCTTGGGACACTGGACTGCTGGAAGTCAGGGTCCCCTTATCTCCCACATGATGCCTGGAGCCAGGCCAGAGCCCTGCTGGGAAGCCAGCTGGGAGAGTCACTAGGGAGTCCCAGAGAAGTCAAACATTCAGCCCTTCCCAGGCCTGCCGCTGCCAGGGCTCAGGTCACAGCACAGCTATGCACCCCAGCTCCTGCCCTGAGCCCTGCCCTGCTGTTAGGGAAGCTGCTAGGACATGGCAAAGCAATCACAAGGGACAGGCACCAGGGTTCACAAAGCCCTGAGGACTTGGGACAGGCCAGAGCTGCTGGGTGATCCCTGGGGGGACCTTGGTGGCTAGGGGTCTGCAGCAGGACCCCCAGCAGGAGTGCAGGTAGCACCCAACAGGGCTGGCAATCCTGGCAGCCCTGTCCAGTGGGGCTCCCCAGGGAGCCACAGGTCACTGAGACAGCAGTGATGGCCACACTATGCTGATATGGGGATCAGAGCTGAGGTGTGAAATAGGATCCTGCACCCAACCCTGCTCTGGAGTGTGCTCTCCCAGTCACAGGACTGACCCTGGAAGGCAGACCCTGGAACCCACCACAGGCAGGGAGGTGCTGGAAAAGGCTCTGAGCCCAACACCACAACTATGTCAACCCTCCCTTTGCAGGATGCAGAGCATACCCCTGTGGATAACCCCGGGGTGTCCTGGCATGTGTCAGCAGCACAACCCCACATCCATTTTTTTCTAGAAAGCAGCTCTCTGAAGAAAAGCTAGCTTTGCTGTTATTGCTCAGACTTTTCCCCGATCACAGTGCCTTGTCACCCCGCACAGCCCATGACATGGGGACCTGCCTGCCCCCAGCACCTGCCAGAAACCCTCCCCAAAAGCCTGAGCAGTACATGGAGTGGTGGTGCCCCACCAGCCAGATGGGGATGCAATAGAGAAAAATCAGAGCGGGTTTTAGGGGCCCTTTGATAGAATGGTCCCTGAGGCAAGTAGAGGGTGACACTCAGCAAGAACAAAAGCAAAGCACTCCATCAAGCAGTAGCCACAGGACACCACGAACATGAGTGGGTTTAAACTGCTAAGGAGGGGGCTGTGAAATATGATGTCATCTCCCCCCACCGCAGCAACTGTGCAGGGTGTGAGAGGCCAAAAGCAACCTGGGGCTGTGGAGCTGGTCCCCAGGGCTTCAAGCCAGTGCAGTATGTGCCATGGGGCTGGTGATGCTCGTTTTGCAGGGGATGCTCAACCCCGAGCACTCCATCCTTCTTCCCACAAGACATTCCAGGGCTGGGAGAAGAGAGGCACGGTGGGAGCCGGTGGCCCCGATGCCTTAAAGGTGGCAACCTCTTGGCCAAAAGTGGGGCGAGGGGCCGCATTCAGCGCAACTAACACTCCCCCGCCCCCTAATTTTTCCAGTCCCCGACACATGCAAAAACTTATTTAAAAAATGAGAAACAACCTCAGAATTAGGCTTTTTCCCGAGCCGGCGTGGCGCCGCCCATGAGTGACCGGGATCGCATCCCCCGGGTCGCATCCCGGGCCTCGCCCGCCCGGCCAGGCCTGCCCGCGCCGCTCCACTCACCGCGGCCTCGGGGCTGCCGCGCCGCCCCGGCGCTGGTCAGCGGCCCCCGCCGCCGCCGCCTTCTCTTCCTCTCCCTCCTCTTCCTCCTCCAGCCCCGGCCGCCGGCCCGCGGGCTCCCATGCCCGGGGCTGCGGGGGGCCCAGCCGGCCGGGCCGCCGCACCGCCGAGAGCCGCAGGGAGACGGGGCCGCGCCCGCACGCCGGCTCCGCCCGCCGCCGCCGCACCGGGCGGGGCCGCCGCCGCCGCCCGCCCCGGAGCCGGGAGGGCAGTCCCGCGGGCACCGAGGCCCACGGACGCGGCTCCCGCGGCTGCGGACACTCCCGGCGGTGCGCGATGCCTCCGGCTCCACCACGAGATGCTCAGCCCTCGGCCCCAGGGCGGCAGCGGGACCCTCCGAGCACCTCCGGGACACGGGCGCAGCGTGCCCCGGCCTTTCTTCGTTCCCTCGCTCCGCGTCGCCGCAAGGCAGCGCTTCCACGGACCCACCTGTGGCGACTCCCATGCTCCCGGCCGTTGGTGCTGGCTCAGCGTCCCTTGCAACCTATTTGTGGCTCCTTCCCCCCCACCACCCCCTTTTCTGTGTTTCATTGCGAGGAAACACTGGGAATCTCACTCTCCTTACCACAATGGCATCAGTGAAAGATCGTGGTTTGGTCCCACCACAAGTTTGGTCCGCCACAAGTAGTTTTTGCTCTGTCTGCAGCCTTTCCCTTCTACCACCTGCTCAGCTCCCTTCCCCAGCACTTGTGCCTGTTTGGAGCAACCCTGTTCCCTGAGTACCCTCCTCCTCCCATGCCTGGCTACTCACCCAAGCGAGGACTTTCCAGCTCCCTTCAGAAACTCCCTTCAGCAGACAACCTTTCAGAAGAGAACCGAATGGCAATTACCCAGCCCAGCCCTGTTCCACCCCTGCAAACAAGCCCTCCTGAAAGCAGTCCAACTAATGCCTCCAGCTCTTGGTTTGTCTCCTCAGCAGGTGGCATTTTTCTCATCAGTACCTACACATGGTTACCAAAATATCTTTTAACTCTTGCTGCTGCTTCTAGGTGTAAGATCCTGGAGCCTTGTTTAAGCATTTTTTCTCTGCTTGAGCAGCAGGTGTTTAGCAGGTGTTTAGTCCAAGGTCTGGAACCCAAGTGTACACACCTAGAACTACAGGGCATGCTCACCTTTTCACTGCTGGCTATGGTAGGCAGGCTATAGGTCACCCTGAGAGTAGCCCTGATGGGTCTCAGATCCTTGTAAGGAGCCTGTGGGCCCATTCCCCTGCCAAAGCTGTGATATACAAAGGCAGGATTGGGAGATTGGAAAAGCATCTCACAGAGGCACATTTCTGACAGCAGATGCATTTCTATCTGGGCAGGGCAGGGCAAGGCCCATCCCTGAAAAACAAGTGGGCGAGTCTTTCAAGACAGCTGCTAACCAGGAAGATGATTAACCCATAAAGCAGCTTTTCTAACTCCAGCACAGTACAGTCTCTCCAGCCCCAGGCATCTCCTTCCTGAGCATGGTGTGGGTCTGATGAAATGGTTCTGCAGCTCCCACACAGAACAGGCAAAAGTCTGCCCACACCTGACACTTTCTTCAAACCCGGCAGAGCCCAGTTTGTGTTCTGCCACTATACAGATCTCACATTTCTCCTGTGAGAGCCTCCAGCCCCAGGGGACAGCCAGCACAGCTAGATGGCAGTGCCTTGGTTTTCCCCATGACTGTCATGCACCCAGGGCTGAAATATATACTGCAGCCCCAAAACTCAAAGGACAATATGGAGCAGAGGCAGGAGAGCAGCAGATCTCAGAGGGGTCATACAGAGGCAGCTGCCCTAGTTCAAGGGCAAGAATCAGCAGGCTCCAGCAGTCTCACTGCTGCCCCAGCCAGTGGCATCCACATGTGGAAAGAGAAGGGCAGCTCTAAGTGTGCATCTGCTCTGAGACAGCACTGGAAGATCAGTGCTCTATTAAGGTATACTGGTAGAACAGTACGAGGGCCTTGTGTTGGATACAGCAGATGCAGCAGCCTCCAGGCTCTCTGCAGAGCACATGCAGAAGGACCTTGTTCTTTCCTTCCCCCAAGCAGCAGATGAGCTGCAGGGCCAGCTGTCTAAGCCAGCTTCCCCACACTATTCAGCACAGCCAGGGACAGGGAACAGAGCCAGCACAAAGCATCCCCACCCCTGGGACTTCTGCGTGGACAGAGGGACACTGCAGACTGGAGCCCCAGCACACAGCAGTCACACCAGGGAGCTGCTGGCTGAAGTATGTCCCTTGAAGGGGCAACAATTTCACCTGTCTGCCCTTCTGGTGCCCTCCAGCTGCACAGCTCCCCAGCTGTGGAGCTATGGACTGCGTACACACCCCCTACACTGGACTATCTGGATGGGAGGTGAAAGGCCCAAAGCAGCTTGTGTTGGGCTCACGTTGGGCTCCTAGGAGCCTGGCAGAGGCAATTCAGAGCTGCCTGCTGCCTGTTCCAACAGCCTTGTACCTGCTCCAGGCAGCAAGGCACAGCTCTGTGTTCCCACAGCCCAAAGAGGGTGGCTCTTGCAGCCTGAGAAAGCAACAGAATTAACCCCACAGAGTCAGGACACCACCAGGCTCCTGGAACAGGCCAGGGATTTTGACAGAGGAACAGAGAGGAATCTCTCAGCAGTGGGGCAGCCCAAACCAGCACTTGCTCTCTGCAAACATCCCTAGCATTCACAGGGAAGAGAAAGAGCTGGACAAGAACCATATTTATTTCACTGACACAGGATTGCACTGATGGTCGATTCTACACACCAGGGATGGGCAGCAGCACGGTCCCACGAGCTGGGCCAGGCTGCTGGGGGCAGAATTCACACAGAGAAATTTGTTTCTTCCAAGGGGCCGACTGATCTGCAGGACGGGGCTCTATGTGGTCAGGCTCCTGCTGCTGATGCCAGGAATCTCCCACCCCAATCAAGTATAGAAACATTAAATAAGTATATACAGAACCTCTTGGGGTGGGCTGGAACAGGCTGAGTGCAAGAGGGCTCAGCCCATTTTTACTTTAGATGTCTAGAAAGAAAGAAGAGAGGTTAGGTTGTGGCACACAAACCCCAGCTCACACCCCAGTCCCACCCAAGCACCCCAAGATCATCCAGAAGCTGCAGAGAGCTTATCAGTCCCACTGGTACAACATGAGTGTCACATAAGGTGCACGCAAGGTGACACTCTTGGTGACAGAGGGGCCATCAGAAGGGTTCCCAATGTTGCAAATAGGCACAGTATACTCTGGGAAGAGCTGTGCCACCCCAAACCTTGTAAGCAGCCTCCCCATCCCAATGCAGAAGATTGTGCTGAAACCCAGGTGTGTCTCCCTGGGGCTGGAAAGCATCCAGGGTGACAGCACCTTGTGCTCATTTAGGCCTGGTGGCCTCAGGAAGCAGGTACCTGCAGGATAGCAACGATGACCCCAAACAGCCCTATGGCACTGCCGAAGATTTCCACAATCAGGATCTTGACGAAGAGGCTGGCATTCTGGGCATCAGCCAGGGCAGCCCCGCTGCCCACGATGCCCACGCAGACCCCACAGAAGAGATTGCATAAACCCACGGTCAGACCAGCTCCAAACATGGAGAAACCTGTGAGAGCAGGATGTAACCTCCTTCCACCTGCACCCAGGACATGATGCAGAAGCTCTGTCTCAAGGTGACAGAAGACCAGGAGCTGCCAAGCCCCAGCAACACCCTATTTGGGGAGCAGGACTGCTCTGAGGTGTGCCTCAGCTCCCACAGAGCCAGGCCACTGCTCCAGCCAGGGGAGGAACAGTGCTGCTGCTGGGCAGCACAGCCTGCTGGGTGCAGGAGGACCTTAAGAAGGTGGTTAAAAAGCTGCCTTTTGGCAGAAGAGTTACATGTCCTTCCGACAGCAGCAGCAGACCAGGAGTGGGTCAGAGGTGGAGGTCAGTGCTCACAGCAACTGTACCAGGAACCCAGAAGTCCTTACCTGCGTGGTAGTTCCTAGCTCCAATCTCTTCTGGGGTGACTCCATTGAAAGGCTGAGAGAAAGCACAGGACCTGGTTAGTGACAAGTCCATGGTCTCTGGAAAAAGTACCTGTCCCTAATACAGCCAGAGGCTGCCTCATTTCAGCCAGAGCCAGTCCCTGATTCCACATCATGGCTTCATGGAATCTGCCTTGTGTGTGCTCTCCCCACCCTCTCTTCATCACAGGCAAGGATCACTACACAGACCAGCAGTCCAGGGGCTCCCAAAGGCACAACAGTGTTCTAAGTCCCTACAGGGCTACTACCCCTCACAATACTGGCCCATCACCAGCTGCCCATCCCCACCGTGGCCCTGAGGCTGGCACAGGGGTGGCACGGCAGCCCAGGTGCTCCCATACCTCAGCCATGTTGCTGATGACTATTGCCATGATGATCCCGTAGATGGCCACAGCCTCGCAGAAAATGATGCTGTGGGAGAAAGGCAAAGCCTGAGCACAGCGCCTAAGGCAGGCTGACCAGTAACCCAGGGGAAAGACCCTGCCCAAGGAGCCCCGGCCACTTCATGCCCAGCCAGCCAGACCCCTCCATAGCCATATGGGAAGCTACCCACTGCTTTACTTTCAAGCCAGGGGGAGCTGCCAAACACAACTGCTGGATGCTGGTTCTGCTGTGGCACCTGAGTAGGCTGCAAGGATCCTGTTGGAAGCAGGCCTAGGAAGCCTTGTCCTTCACCAGCCTGTTTCTGCTCCTTGTGGAAGGGTTGTGCAAGGAGAACCCTTGCCTAGGCAGGATGTGTGATCTCAGGGTGTTTGTTTTGAACACACTGGGCTCATTCACAGCATGATATCACACAGTGACCCTTCAAAGCAGCACTCTGGCTCCTTTAGTGCTCTTTGTTTTGAAAGCAAACAGCATCAGCAGCTCAACAAGGAACAGTCTGCCAGCAGCACCCAGCTAGAGAGCAGACAGAAGTCTCTTCACTGGGTTGTGACCTGCCCCACTCAGGTGCAGCACAAGAAATAACCCCAGGTCTGTGCTTACCTCACCAGATTCTTTGTTTTGATCCGCGGGGCTTTGACTCCACCACCGATGATGCTGGAGCCTGTGATGTAAATCCCCCTGTAGCAGACAAGGGTGGTTGGTGGAAAGTCTGGCACTTGCAGAATTCTATACAGAAACCAGGATCTTTCAGCTGAGCAAAGAATTGGGCATGCAGCTGGGGGACACTGAGCACTCAGCCTAGTCACTCTTGGGGTATGAGTGGCCCCAGGCTGCACCACCTACACCAGCAGAACTGTTGGGACACAAGAGCCACCATGGACAGCCAGGCTCAGGGGCACAGCTTCCAGAGACTTCCCTGTCTTGCCACTGCTGTCTGTGGGCTGGTCCATTCAGACCCCCCAGCATTCAGCCCCACTGGTGTGGTGACCCACAATCCTACATGTATGCATTGTTCTACCCTGCTGTGCTGCAGGAAAACTGCAGTGTATACACAGCTACCAAGGTGGGACAGCAGGAGAATGCTGAAGAGCCAGTCCTACTCACCAGGCAGCTCCCACCACAGACAGGGAGATGGCCAAGCCAATGCCCAGGTTGGACCACATGTAGGGTGAGGTCTCCGTCAGAAACCTGGAGAGGGAGAAATGTCCTGAGTTAGCACAGAGGCTGAGCCCCCATAGTCACACCGCACAGCCTAACCCAAAACAAGTACCCCTCCACCAAATTATGAAGCCCAAGATGGGTTGGGCAGCCAGACAGTGAGACATGTCTGCCAGCCAGAAACACAAGACCCTCAACTGCATGGATCTAGATCTTCTTCCCAAACCCTCACTGTGAAGCAGAAGCCTGGGCTTGGAACGTGGAGGGCAGAGCAGCAACAGCTGCACCAGGACCTTGTATGGAGCCAGCCACAGGAACACAGGGGCTGCATCCATCCCACCTCCCAGGGAGCAGAGGCCCTGCTCACTGTAGCTCTTGTTCTCCTGCGAGGCAGTGACCGCTGCCCATCACTCAAAAGCAAGTGCTGCTCCTTGGAGGCACTGCCAGCACCACCTGCCTCCTCACTCAGCCCTGAGGATGCCCGAGTTTACAGAGAACTCACCACGCCACATCGAAGCGGAAGCCCAGGTCAAATATTGTGTAGCAGATCCCTGGAAAGCAAGAACAAGATGGAAACCTCCAGGGAGGCAGCAGCTGGATCCAGCACTGCCAGTTCCTCCCCAACCTGCTAAGCCTCGAGGCAAAGGCCCAGGAGCACAGCATAGCATGAAGGAGGGTTACTAGGAAGACTTGCTCAAGCATGCAGAGCTTGGGGCAGGGTGTCCCCTCCAAATCGTACCCTCATGATCCCAACACTTCCACATCAGCACAGGACAAACAGCCTGGGTCTGAGATACTGACAGCCCCCATCCCAGTCTTGCCGAGAAGATGATCATGGCTGTTGTCACACCCATTTTCTATTCCCTGACCCTGCTGAGCAGCCACAGACCATGCTGAGCTACAGGGTCTCAAGGGCAATCCACAGCCCTGTGCCCCAGCACGGCCTCCACTGTGTCTCTCCAATGGCTCAGCCCTGCTGGACAGCCCCAGGGGACCAGCTCTGAGCTCCTCCTGGGCACAGGAGGGACAAGAGGAGCAAGGCTGTACCCTGACCGACCATCACATGCTGCTACATCACCATCCCATCAGCATTTGTATCGGTTCCCTGGAGCCCATCAACATGAGAAGCTCCAGCTTTCCTCCAACACCCCCTCTCCAAGGCTGTGCATTCAAGACATGACTGTTGTTTTCAGCATCTCCCTTAGGGTAATCTCCAGATAAATTTATGCTCCAACACAAGTGGGAGACACCAAAGCATTGTCCTGAGAAACTCAGAAAAGCCCTTCCTTTCCAAGGAGGGCTTGCCCTGCTGTGGTTATCTCCCACCAAGAACCACAGCCAAAAGTCACATTCCTGCACAGCCCAGGCACATGCAGAGGTGCTTGCACCAACACCCTGCCTTACTCTGAGCTCCTGAGTGGGAAACATGGCTACAGACCAGAAGAGACACTTGCTCTTTGCTGGAAAATGGAGGGTGACCCAGCCCCAAGGAACTGATAAGCACAGGCATCATGGCACTGTGTGCTCCACGCCAGGCACAGAGGGTGAAAGGACAGCTCTACCAGATCAGGTTATATCACACCATAACCAGTCAGTGCCTGTGTGATGCTGATCCCGCATACAGTTGGGAAAAGAGGAAATGGGAGATGTATGAAATGCTCAAATGCAGCAAAGAGGTCACTCTTTAAGATGTATACCACTGCTCCCTTCCACCCCAGAGCAGCAGCCTGGAAGTAGGGGGTGATGGCAGTCTGCCCAGCAGGAATATGGGGGCAGGACCACGGCCTTCCCTGAGCACAGCCAAGACCTGTAGGACAATTTATCCCACTGGAAGGCCTCAGCACTGCAGATCCCTTGCAGCAGGGATGTCCCCATTATTCTTGTGTGCTCACTCCTCCACGTACAGCTCAGGTCTGAGCACCCCACTCAGCGTCCTCAGGGGAGCACACACGCCCTGTCAGGCAAGCCAGTGAGTCCCATAAATTTATGGGAGGTGGTAATGCTGATCACTCTTTCTGCCACAGATTTGGGGTGCCCCCTCCCCTGTAGTGACACACAAGAATGAAGAATGGTGCCACCACAGCCAGCGAATACAGAGGAAAGCCACGGCCCAGCGTGCATTTCTGGCAACCTTCAAGGATGATCTCTAGTGCAGGGTCCAGCCACTCTGTTACTTGTGTTTTGGCTTTGCTGCTTGGCTGTCAGAACAGGAACTGAACCCAGCCAGCCTCAGCTGCCTCCACTCCCCAGAAGTGGTAAAAGAGAGCTACAACCAGCTCAGGGCAGGTCCTCAGGGCACCCTTCATCTCTTCAAGTGCAGGTGTAACCTTAGATTCATATGCAAAAGAAACAGGGTAAAGGACACTCTCCTGTGAGTTCTGACTTGTAGCCCTGAAGCCAGGACAGAAGCTAGGGCAGCAGGATTGGATGATCAAATCAGGGCTTAGGACAAAGACAGAAAACACAAAGAGACACTGCTGCAACACTGCATGGAGCAAGACCACTTCCTGCTTGTGGTCTTCCTCAAAAAGGGACTGCAACAGGGCAGGGGAAGTTAAGAGTAACTGGGCTCAGCTCAGCAAGATTTTCCAACAGTCTCACCTCCAGAGGGTGAAGCTGCACTTAATTTCATGATTCAGAGAGCCCAGTGAGGCAGCCCTTGGCCCACAGTGGGTTCACCAGGCCCTGGAAACACGAGGGAGTGAGACACCCTTCACTCCCGACTCATTCTCTCCGCTCACCCAAACACTGAATCAATGGCCAAGGTTTCCCCAGCCCCTGCCTGGTTTGTGGTCACTTCATTCTGTGCTAAGAGAAAATAACCACCAGTCCCAGCACAAAATCTACCTGCTGGCCCTAGAGCATTAAATCCATCCTCCAAAAGCCCAACACCTTCAGCGGCAGTGCATGGGCTGCCACGAGCTGCAACACGGCCAAGCAGCAGCCCCACCATCACCCAAACTTGCAAGTTCTGTCATGCTGCCACAGCTTGGCAAAGCAAGGCCATCTCTCCAGCCGAGAGACATCAACCAGCAGAGTCTGAAGGACCAGGCTGCCCCCGCCGTACCAAACCCCTGCCGGGCACCAGCACCGTCCTGCTCTCGCACACACACACACAAGCAAATCAATTGCTCAAGCCACACAGGCTCAGAGCGCTGAAAGCTGCTCCCAACAGCGACCGGGAGTGACACGGCGCCGCGGGGCTCTGAGGGAGCCGCTGCCAGCCCCGCGGGGCGCTGCCCGCCCGGGGAGCCCCACAGCAGCGCACCCGGTCGTGCCGGGCACCACGGAGCACCCCGGGAGCACCGCGGCGACCGGGGGCCTGACAGCACCGCGTCTCTCAACGCTCAGCTCCCTTCTCCACACCGAAGCGACCCTCCCAGCGCTCTGCAGCACAGGAGCAGCCAGCACGGGCAGAAGCGGGAATCGCAGCGTTCCCCCGGGCCCGGTAACCTCTGCTGTCCCACGGCTCAGCCCCGCAACGCAGCGCCCGGAACCCCTTCTCCGCGGCCCCGCGCCCCGCCCCGCCCGGCGCTGACCGACGCCAAGCAGTGTGGTCCAGAAGGCGAGGCCGAGCCCCGAGTAGAGCAGGGCGAGCCCCGTCATGGCGGCGGCGGCACCGGCGGCGGGAGCGGATCGGGCCGGGCCACCTGACCCGCGCGGCACCTGACCGGAACTGCAGCGCCCGGGCGGAAGTACCGGAACGCCACCGCCGCCACCGCGCCCGCTGATTGGCTGCCTGGTTTGACAGCGGCGGGAAAACTACACACTCCATAATGCACCGCGACCAGCACGTATTTCCACTGGCTGCCGTTCCCGCTCCACCCCGTTGTGGGCGGAACCTCTGGGGGCGGGAAGGCAGAGCCGCGCCTCCATTGGCCAGCGCCGCGCCGCAGCCCGGAAGCGGGCGCCGCGCGCCGCGTGCCGCCATGGCCGCGGCCTTCAGCAGCGATGGGGAGGCCGCGCTGCGCCGGGAGCTGCATCCGGCCTCGGCAGCCGCACCGCGGAGCGACCTCGACGGCTTCTACGAGATGGGCCGGGCCGCCGCTTTCGTACGGGATGGAGGGTTCCGCAAGGTAAATGGGACCGAGGGTGGAGCCGGCGCACCGCCCCCTATCCCGGTGCCTCACAGGATTGTCAGCGCTGGGGGCTGATCTGGAGATCGTCCACTGCAGCCCCTTGCCAAGGCAGGGTCACCAGAGCAGCTGCACAGCAAAGCACCCAGATGCCTTTGCAATGTCTCCAGTGATGGAGACTCCACGACTTCCCTGGGCAGCTGTTCCAGCGCTCTGCCAGCCACAGTGTAAGGAACTCGTTCCTCGTGTTAACATGAAACTTCTTTTGTCTTGATTTATGGCCATTGCTCCTTCCTTTGTCCTGTTGCTGGAAAGAGTCTGGCACTGTCCTCTTGGCATCCACCTTTGAGATATTTATTTGCGTTAATGAGATCCTGTCCTCGTTCCAGGCAGGAGAGGGTTAATTTCTGCAATAGCCAGGAGGGGGCATGGCCACGACCCAGAGGTTACTCTGTACCACTTCCCATCACTTTCTGGGGACAGGGAAGGGGTCATTCCCGGGTCCCATTGTGTGGCAGAGTCAGGTATTGTCAGGGCCCTGCATGGAGCACTCATGTGTGAATCATTTTTCTCTTTACATGATTATTAATAGTGTTGCTGTTACTGTTGATTTGCTTATTTAAGTTGCTGTCCAGTAAACTGCTCTGATCTTGACCTGTGATCTTTACCCTTTGTGCCTCTGATTCTCCACTCCATCCCACAGCAGGAGGAAGGGGAGGGGAGAGCGAGTGGCAGCGTGGTTTGGAGAGGCTCAGATGGAGCACTGAATTGGGGAGTACCATTCCTAAACCACAGCAGATCTCCTCTCAGTCTTCTCTTGTCCAGACTAAAGGATCTCTCCTCACAAGAGAGATGCTCCAGACCCCCATGTGGCCCCTGCTGGACCTTCTGCAGTAGTTCCTTGTCTTTCTTATACTGAGGAGCCCAGAACTGGAGACAGTACTCCTGATGTGCCTCACCAGGGGCAATAGAAGGGCAGGATCACTCTCAACCTGCTGGCTACACTCTTGCCAATGTACTCTAGGATCCCATAGGCCCTCCTGGCTGTAAGGCCCCTGCCAGTTCACGGTCAACTTGTCACCCACCAAGATTCCAGGTCCCAGGTCCTTATCTGCAGAATTGCTTTCTAGTAGGTCAATCCCAGTCTGTGCTGGTATTTGGAATTATTCGTCTCCCAGTGCAGTACCCTACACCTGCCCTTGTTGACCCTCATTAGGTTTCTCTCTGCTTAATTCCGCAGCCTATCAAGGTCCTGCTGAATGGCACAGCCTTTCAGCCACTCCCCCCAGTTTGCTATCAGCAAACTTGCTGAGGTTATATTCTATCCATTCTATCCCCTTCATCTCACGCTCCCCAGCGCCTCATTCCCGTCTGCATCATCCCTTGTTCCCACCAGGTTGCCCTGCAGTTCCCTGACGAGCTCCTGGCAGACGCAGCGGGGGTGGCAGGCCGGCTGGAGGCAGCGACCGGGGCCGCCATGTACGTGTTAGGAGACACCACGTACGGCAGGTCGGTGTGGGGCTGTCCTGAGATCCCCTGCGGGCAGGAGCGGGCCGTGCCAGGGAGGAGGGAGAGCCTGTCTGACACCGCGTTCTCCTCGCAGCTGCTGCGTGGATGAAGTGGCTGCCGAGCACGTGGGTGCCGAGGCAGTGCTGCACTACGGCCCAGCCTGCCTCAGCCCCTGCAGGAAGCTCCCGGTGCTGCACATCTTCGGGCAGCAGCCCCTGGACGTCGGGCGCTGCACAGAGGCGTTCCGGGAGCTCTACCCCGAGCAGCAGAACTGTGTGGTGGTGCTCAGCGATGTGGTCTACGCCCATGCGATGGGTGAGTGCTCTGGGGCAGGGAGGGGAGCTCTGGTACTGCTCTGAGCTCTGCAGAGCTGCCAGGGTCAGACCAAGCAGGCATTCATTCCCCAGACATTGGCAGCTTTGATTTTTCTCTTGTCCCCTGATCTGTTGCACCTTCTCTGTGTCAGGACTATAGTCAAGTTTTGTTCTCACTTCTCTCTTTATTTAGGTGAGCTGGAGCAGCAATTACGTCCCGAATACCCCAATATCATCTTCTCCAGTCTGGTGTGTGGAGACCCTCCTGGCCCCGCAGTTCCTGGCGAGGAACGGAAGTTTGGTCGTCAGTTCTTGGTGAAAGCTGCAGGAGGGCTTCAGGACTATGCCATGTTCTATGTGGGAGCTGAGGGCCTTGCCCTCACCAGCTTCATGCTGACCTGGAACTGCTGCCCTTTCAGCTCCTTCAACCCCATCACTGGCTGCGGCCGCCACGAGACCCTCAATGTCAACCGGGCCCTGATGCGCCGCCTGTACCTGGTGGAGCGGGCCCGGGATGCCGGTGTGGTGGGCATCCTGGTGGGCACCCTTGGCGTGGCGGGCTATCTGACCGTGCTGCAGCACCTCCGGGAGCTGCTGCGCCGGGCCGGCAAGCGCAGCTACACACTGGCTGTGGGGAAGCCCAACCCCGCCAAGCTGGCCAACTTCCTGGAGGTGGACATCTTCGTCCTGGTGGCCTGTGCTCAGAACTCCCTCCTGGACTCCAGTGACTTCTACCGACCTGTTGTGACCCCCTATGAGCTGGAGCTGGCCTGCAACCCAGCCCGTGAGTGGACGGGGAACTACCTCACAGACTTCCGAGACCTGCTGCCAGGTAATAGCTGGAGACAGCTGCTCTCCCAGGCCATGTTCCACCCAGCTGCCCTGCCTGTAAGCTGTGCTTGCTCCAGGATAGATGGACCAGGCTAACATTACTGTTCCCTGGCAGGGGCCTGTGCGCATGTTGAGCTCCCACCAGCTGTTCCCACAGCGGAGGCTGTTCCCGATGTCTCGCTGATCTCGGGGAAGATGCGTGCTACCCACCTCTGTGGCCCCCCGACCTCTCGGCAGCGCCCCAGCACCGCCCTGGCCTGCAGGGACCAGACACGAGCACTCACAGAGATCAGCCCTGCAGGTTTGTGTTGGTTTCATGGCGGGCTGAGCCCTGGTGCAGGGGCAGTAGCACCTTCTTGCTCTGGGTAACAATTCCCTTTCTCCTCCCAGCCTCCTTCCTGGAGTCCCGCAGCTGGCGTGGCCTGGAGCAGCAGCTGGGACAGACTCCTGTCTCCAAGGCTGTGCAGGGCCGACGAGGGATTGCCATTGCCTATGAGGACGAAGGGTGTGAGCAACCCTGATTCAGCAGCGCTGGTACCCAGCCAGGAGCGGAGCTGTGTGGGGCATTGCCTCCCACTGGGTGTTGGACCTGCTGCCAGCTGGCACCTTGCTGGATGTGGCCTTGGGTCGGTAACACTGCAGTGAGAGCAGGAATTGTGTGTTCAGGAATGCCTGTGGCACCCTGAGGCTCATGGCCAGGGCAGCAGCAGGGCCAGGAGAGACAGGCACTTGGCCCAGACCCTGTCTCTGAGGGCTTCTCATCCAGGGCAGCTTTGTCCCTACCTGGAAAGGTCACAACTTTGCAAGAGCTAACAGTGCTGGGACTTGGGGCTTTTGTGGACTACTGCTGCTAACTAAAGCTGAAGAGGATTTGTGAAGGAACTGATTTCTTAGAATAAAACATGGGCTGAGGAGCACAGATGTCCCAAAGTGAAAAACGTATCATCGAGCCCACTGGAGAGCAAAGCCCTGTGTGTCAGCTATCACCACCTGGAGGGAACAGAAAACCAGAACTAGGATCTCTGACAGTAAAAGCACAGGTACTAGGGCAAGGGCAGGGGAACTCCAAGCATGAACAAGCCTCTCAGCCACTCTTATGAATGGAGTACACACACCCTGTGCTGCAGGAAGGACTCTGTGTTTGGCAGGGGTGGAGCCCAGCCCCTCTCATATGAGGCAGGGCTATTTATGCTCCGTGCTGGGCAAGCAGGACAGACTGTTTTTTGCCATCCCTCCCAAAGCTAAGGAGCCACTGGGGTGTCCCAGGCTTGATTTAACTCCCTCCACTCCGTTCTTCCCCAAAGGGAAGAGGCAGGCAAAGTCTGGGCACTGCAATAATGACAGCCACAACATAGAAATATTCTTAATATAATTAGGTGCAGGGCCTCCCCCCTCCCAACCACACGTACAAACGAGCAGGGGGCAAACCCCCCCCACCCAGCCAGCCACTGCTGCAGGCACAGGGTGGCCTCCCTGCTGTGGGGAAGGGCTGGGGAGGGGCTGGTAGCCCGGGGACGGGGCAGTCTGTGCTGGGGCAGTTCTGCCCAGGCTACCCCTGCCCCGCCACCACCTCCTGCAGCCAGCATTCCTGTTCCCTGCGAGGAGGGAGCATGCTGGGGGAAACAAAGATGCTGACACCGAGATGCGGCCACCAAATCTAGCTGAGGAGCGTCCCGAGTGGGTTAATTCTAGGTGGAGGGTTATTCTATGAGCCGTACTGCAGCAGGGCAGGGAGGATGGGGGGGGCTTTTCCTTGTGGGGAAGAGCTGGTCCAGGCAAATCATCCGCAGTCCTGGCCAGGTGCTCAGTAGTCTGCTGTGTATTCTGTACCATGCAGCCCTCGGCATAACAAAGTGAACTCCTTCACCATCTCCTTCACTCGCCGCTTGTTCACACGCTCTCTGCTGAGACAGAGGGAGGGGACAAACATGAAGTAGGATGGCTGCACTGGGCCATGCAGGGGAGTCATTCCCGTGGGAAGTGTGGGGCACAGCTGCCAGGGCAAGTGGCATGCAAACCTGAGGATCTGCTGGCTGAAGTTTTCCTTCTGCTCTGGAGTTACTCGGGCCGAGGGGAAGCCATCCTGCTGCATGGCCTCCTTGATCCAGACACTCAGGAGGCTGAAGCAGTGCTTGTTCAAGGCAAAGAGGATTTCTGCAAAGTGATCCATGAGGCTGCGGGAAGCCTGGCCACCGATGCCCTGCCACAGAGCAAACAACATGCTGAGCCCACACTGTCACTCTCCCTGCTCCCACCCACGCTGCTGGGCTCTCTGCCCCTGGCTCTGTAGGGATGCTGCCTGGGGAGCCCGTGGTCCAGCATCTCTCACCTCCAGCACTGCCTGCAGCAGCGCTTTGCCATTTTCATGCACGACCTGTCCCACCGGGGCGATCTCTCCACAGCGGGGCAGCAGCTCCGTCTGCAACACAGGGGCCAGGCTTGCTCAGTGCCAGCACAAGCTCCACACTGCAGCACCCTGCCCAACCTCAGCCCCACTCTCAGCTCTCAGAGGATTCCACAATGGCATCATACTCACAAAAAAGCCACAGGATGCTTTGACTGTTGGGGCCTCGGGAAACTTGAGTGAAAGGACACCTGCAGGCAAAAATTACTCAGGTTAGCAGCCAGAAAACCCCCTGGCCATCCCAAACCAGCCCTGTGGTCCCCAACCCTTGGCTGTTTTGCACCCAGCTCCAAAGGAGGAGCAGGCTGGGTTCTCCTCAGGGTGATCTGGAGCATGTGCCCATGCCCATGGTACTCACCACACTGAAACACTGCTTTGACATCCAGGTTGCTACACAGGAAGAGATCCGGCTTCCTTTTCAGAGCCTGCAAGGCACACAGACAGGCAGCATGAACCCAGTGCTACAGAGGCAGCCAGGAAGCCTCCAAGGAACCCGGTGCCTCAGACAGCCTCTGCCTGGACACACACTTACCTGAGCACACCCCCAGGAAAGGGCAGATTCACACAGTACAGCAGGAAACCATCACTTTACCCCTCCCCAAGAATATCTTTCAAACAGCCAGGCAGTTTGCTATGCCCAGGATCTGCTGACCCCAGGACCTGAGGACAGGTGCCACAGTGGTGTGCAAACACTCAGACACAGAGGGCTCCTGTCCCATCAGAGCAGATCAGGCAGCAGCACCGCTCCCAGGACAAGGACAGCCATGCAGGGCTCAGCAGAGACCAGCCACCCGTGTAGTTTGCTCCTCTCCTGAAGATGCTGGCATCCCTGGGGTCACAGCAACTGGTTCAAGCAGTAGCCCCAGACTGCACCAGATGATGAGATGCCAACATTTCTTAGCAGTTCCTGAGCAGCAGGTCTGAGATCAAGAAAGCTTGGGTTTTTTTAATGCCACACAATGATTCCACCAGCCTCTGTGCGGGTCAGGCACTGCTGCTGGAGACACCCTGAGCTGTGGTACCTTGTGCAATGACTTAGTCCCCTTGGTGCTGGCACCGAGCAGTTACTGGGTGGAAATGTTTCAGCCTGCACCCTTCACTCGGTGGGAAGGGTTTCCAACCTGCCTCAGTGAGCCCTGCTGTGTGAGGCAGCCACATCCATACCCTGACCACCATACCCACTGCTGCAGAAAAGCACTGGGAATGGCAGCCATGCCTCCTGCCCTGCTGTCACTGCAACACCAGGAACAGCAGCCGTAGCACTGGAGCAACCCTGCTGTGTGCCTGGAGCTCAGAGTGCAGCACACCAGGGCAGGCAGCCCTTGGGCTGGGCTCTGTGTGGGGCCACTGCTGTCCTCTGAGCCTTTTCCCAGGGATAAAAGCAGGGACAGCTCTCAGTCAACAGCACCCAGGACACACAACCTTCTGCCCCTGTGGTCTCTCCTTGATGCAAAAGAGACTTCTCCAGGGAAAGTCCAGAGCCATCTGCCCAGTGCAGATGCTGGAAAACAAGAAGCTGAGGAGTGGGTTTCAGAATTACTCCATCTCCTATTTGACCTTTTCTATCACACACTGCAAAAGAGGATTCAGTTTTGGGCACCAAAGCCATTGCTATACCAGGTGGAGAAGGCACAACTGCAGGTACCTCTGCCTGCTGGATACAAGCAGAGAGCTTCATGGGGCGACCAGGGGCCACGTTATACCTGTGTGTGTATATACAGGCTGTGCACCATTGCTCCTGAGGCACTGGCACCAACATCAGAAGGTGAACTGCTGGCTGAGCAATGGTTTAGGAACATATTCATTCATCGAGGCTGCTGGTGTTCAGCTGGCCCCATACAGGACAAATGCTTGCAAGAGATGTTACAGTTTTAGCCCTGGGACACTACCCCTGCTGGGGCCCTACTGTGATCTCCAGAGCAGGGACTATGAGCCTTTCCCCCCAGCAGCATGTTGCTCAAGGGCAGCTGGCTCCCATGGTAACCACTCAGCTGCAAGTTCCTCTACCCTGCCCGTCCATGGGTTTTAACCTGAGTCCTGCATGCTACAAGTGTTCCATTTGGCACAAGTCTTCCAATGTGCTCTGGTTCCTACCTACCTGCAGGGTGCTTCTCCCAGCCAAAGCAGACCTGCTGCAGCCCCCCCAAAAGTTCTCCTGCAGATTCAGTGCAGCATCTGCTCCTCACTCCATCAGTGCCATGGGGAAAAGCATGTCAGCATTGGGACAGCTCCTTCCCATACGACACTTAGCAGAGTGCAAGCTCAGTGCAGACCTGGGTACATATACATATGTCTAATGTAAAGAGAGATGCTTTTTACCCCACAAGATGGGGCCCTCTGGAGCTTCTCCTATAAGAAAGCAGCAGTAGGTAGGTCTGGCTACTCTTCCCCAACACCAGGTATGTCCAGTTACTCTTTCCTAGCACCAGGAACCCTGCTCAAGCTCTAGGACCTCTTCTTGCCAGCTCATCTTCCCCGTCTCCTGCCAGAGCACCTCTGCTCACATGGGGGCAGGTCTTCAAATGCTTTCAAATGCCCCCCCATATCCTCTGCATGAGCAGCCGCTGCAGAGATAGAACTCGCTCTCCACGAACTGTCCTGCAGGACAGCATAGAGAGAATACTGGATTCTTCTCCACAGCAGCTCAGAGACCACCAGAGAGGTCTTCAGAGCAGGCTCTTCTGTGCCCATTTCTTCATAAGCAGACAGGCATGGAAGGGACACCCACTCCTCCAGCAGACAGAGGACAGTGGGGACTGCACCGCCGGTTTCTGCAGCTCTCCAGAACACACAGCCTTGGTGCCCAGTATCCAGTCTCTTCCCAGACCCCACACCTGGCAGAGAAGAGCCTCTTGCTTTGAAAAGGGCACATAAAGCTGGCCAGGCAGCAGCAGCGAGACTTAATGTGGGGTGCTGAATCCATGTCCTCCATAGGGTTCTCTGAGTCTGGCTGGAGCAGGTGAGGTGGAGAACTCAATGACTGCTGCCTGATCAACATGCAGCCTGGATCAGACCATGAAGGGAGGAAGGTGAGGGATGAAGCTGGCTGTGCTTGGCCAGGCACTGTCTGTGCCATCACAGGAGGTCAATCCTGCATCTTCTGCCTGGTGAGGCACCGCACACCCAGACTGCCCCTAAGATCTATCAGGGAAGTCACCAAAAAGCTCCCAGGTCTGCAAGCGAGAAGCCCTGCTGGGGTGGGGTGGATGAGGTGGAAAGGCAGGCTGGAGAGTCCCAAAATCCTACCTGCAACCAGGAGCACACATGTGAGACCCACTGGTTCCCCAACTTCAGAACCTGCCTGGTTTTGCCAATGCAGACCTGGGTGCAAGCCCCAGCCACCATGGCCGTGTGGTCCTGGGCAGAGGTGCTCCAGCTGCCTGGGTGGAACTGAGCCCCACGCCCTCCAGGTGGGCTGCTCACCCTGGGCACTGCAGCAGAGATGCTCTGCACCGATCCCAGCATGCAGCAGAGGAAGGAGGGAGTAGCTGAGAACAGGATGTTGGCACTGCGCTGTGCAGCCTTCTGGCAGACTGGTTATTTTATCCTTGAGTAGTGTGATATTTTGTCTGTTATTTGGTTTAAGCCAGCAGCTCCCATGATCAGCCAGCCATCAAGCTCTTGAGTGGACTGTGAATTGCCATCATCAAGAGTGGTTTGCCAATTAATGTTATGGCAAAAGAATCACCTGCAACAACTGGGCAGTTCCATGAGCTGCAACCAAGCCCAAAGATAAAGTCAGCAGGAATCCTATGACAGAGGGAGATGGTTCCCTGTGTGCTGGTGCTGAGAGCTGATATGCAGGCCTCATGAGCTTCTCCTGAGTTATCAGAAGGTGGGACAGTACTTGCTGGCACAGAGGACAGAAAAAGTGCCTGCAAGGAGAAACCACACGAACTTGAAACAGGGAAGATGGTATTTCCACCAAGGCAATCAACCACAAAAACAGATAGTCAGGGAAGTGGGAAAGTTTCCACGTTAACACATTCTTATGTCCAATTTCACTGCTGCTCTGGAAGATGCATTGCTTTGCCAAGAGGTCTGCAGGCAGAGGAGGCTGGGTGAAAACTCTTGCCACACAAAAATCTGATTTGAAGAGATCTGCAGTTACCTCTGAATTTAATTCTCCAATGTTCAAATCCTCAGAAACATCACTGCAGAGTATGGTCCTCTGGAAGAGGACAAGCTGGACCCATCTCTGCCATCAGACAGCCCTCAAAGTCCTGAGAGCAACGAGTCAATCAGAGATGCTAAGGCCAATTCTGGATAGGTTTTAAAGCACCTCACTAGATCACCAGTCTATGAGAAGGGTCAGGCCAAGAAAGAGGAAACCTTGAGTTCTATGCATGAAGAGAAGACAAGATCCTTTGGTCTCCATGGGGTTACAGGAATACAAAGCCCAGGAAAACAACAGGTCTTGAGTGGGCGGTGTCAGGCTGGCAGCATGATGTCAGATGTCTCACAGTGATCCAAGATGGGGAAGACGTGGAGGTAGGAGCCTCTGAGCTGCAGGAATGCCTCTGAAGAATATCTGGAGATCCACACACAATGCCAGCACATTGCCCCAGCACTGCCTGCAGATCCTGCCCACAAGGACAGTGTGTAACAGATTTCCAGCACACTGGATGGGAAGTGTTTGGTTTCACAGCACACCCCACTGTGTGCAGCACAGAAGTGCAGCATGGTTGCACTTTTCTCTCCAAGAAAGCATATATATTTTGTGCCCAGACACAGAGGAGGAACTCAAGCCAGAAAGAAATGCAGTATTTTCGAAAGAAACAACAAGTAGCCTTGGGAGAGTCTTTCATAGTCACCTAATCCCTTACACCCCAGCAGGATCACTTCTACCTACCCTCCAAGAGCAATGAGCTTGTTGGGTCTTTTCAAGAACTCCACACAACAACAGCTCCCCACAGGATCTTCCAGTGCTTCCCTGCTCTTTTAGGAAGACTTTCTTCTGCCAGACCTGGATCCTTTACCATGATTTCCTCCCATTACTGATTGTCCCACTCAAGCAGAACATAAAAGGGTTTTTTACCTACAACTGGCACATTACCTTTTACTCATTCCAAGACTCACGCAGCTCTTCAGGCTCCCATCAGCTTTTCCTCCCCACCATGTGTACAAGGTGGACATCTTCCCAGTTGCTTTTCTCTGTAGTCTCTGATACCAATCTACAGAAATGTTGTGCCTTAAACTAGGCACAGTGTTCAAATGAAGGTCCTGCTAGCAGTGAGGACACCACCAAGAACCTCAGGCACAGACCCCATTTACCACCCTCCCATCATGTTCAAAACTGTTGTTAGAAGGGCACAGTTTCCAAAACTGAAAGCAGAGCAGTAGTCTGATAGTCTTGATTATGTTATGTCTAAGGTGAAAGGGAGGAAGAGGCTGCAATATGGCTTTGAAGTGCAATGGGTCTCAGCAGGCTCCGGGCATCAAGATGAGAACTGTGAGGGGAAGACTCTGCCTGGGGGAGGTCAGGTGCAGCCCTCTTGCCCACTCCAACCCTCAAAACCTATGGGAGGATCAGAGGGGTCTGACAGCTTAGCACCAGGACATGCCAGGCACCCTCCTAGGGCTGTCAGCAGGGGTAGGGTGGCCACAGCCCTGGGAGGAGCCTGGGTGAATGTTCCTGCACAGCCACTGGTCCAGCATGTGTGGTTAGAGGTCTCCCCATCACAGAAACAGAGCAGAAAGCAACTCTGCTAGGCCCCTCCTCACCACAGACCCACCCTGTGGGTAGTTGGGCAGGGAACACATCTCTGACAGGGACACTGAGTACATCAAAGACATCAGGGCTTTTCCCTTAAGGGCCATGAGGGGGCTGAGGAGCACACTGGGCAGGTGTATATACACACACAGCATAGCACTGGCCCTGCCTGCCCACCGCCACAGCAGTGACACAAGTGCCAGCCCACGTGCCAGCCCGTGGTCCTTGCCATGTCAACACAAACTGTCCCCACACGCTGCTGAGCCAGCGGCTCCCACACAGGAACTGCCACCACCCGGAGAGGCTGCTGGGGCAGGAGGCAATGTGGCATTTGCCAGATCCAGATGCCATCACAAGCACGTTGCTCAGAGCCAAACCCTGGCAGCTGCCTGCTCCTGAGGGCAGGGGCTTCCTCCCACTGGCCCATGGGCAGGGCAGCCAGCTCAGCCTGTTCCCACTCCAGAGGGCCGGTAAATGGGTTGGAAAACATCCACTTAATGCTCTAATTTGTCTGTTACCCAAGGGTGACTGCAGCAGCAGCACCAAGCACCCCATGCCAGCTTCAGCCCAGCAAGGGTGTGGAAGCTGGAGCTGCCTGCAGAGGAGGGCACTGCCCTGGGGATGGTGTGAACCCAGAACTAAAGGAGAATGTTTTGTTTTCAACTTCCACGGAAACAGATGGAGAAACTCGATATTCAACTAAAAGGAAAAAAAAACGTTGTCAACAGAAAGCTAAAAATAGGTTTAAATTGAATTAAAAAGAGAAAGAGAGAGAACAGAAAGTGAATGAATAAGAAACTAAAACACACCTGTGCCAGGAGTTGCATAAATGAATCAACAATATCAGGATGATCCCTGGGCCCTAAAATATAATAAAGATGTAACTTAAGAGAAAAATCATACAAACAGCAACTCAACATCATATAGTTATGTGATACAGAAAGAATTTACAAGTGAAAACAGGAGTGTAAGGGAGGAGGGGTGTGTGGGGAAGGGGATGGGCAACATGAGCAGTTTGAAGCAAGTTAAAGAAACAAAACATACAAAAAATCATGAAACTTGGAGAACCCAAGAACAGAAAGAAACTGCAAAGGAAAGGGTCTAAAGTCCCAGGGTCTCCAGCTAGCACCTGGGTGCTGCAGAGCCAAGGAGGAGATCTTCATTTCCTTGGGGAGGAAGAGAAGGAGGAGCAGGGGCTAGCTGAGCACCATCTCCACAAGGAGAATTATAGCTTTTGTACTGTGGGGACTGAGGAGGTGTCTTCAGAGCACTGTTTGGTCCTGGAAGGTAACTGCAAGTGAACGACAACACCTCAGCAAATGCTTGACAGGCCTGGCTGGCCTCAGGCGTGCACATGCTTGTCACCAGCGTCAGCTGCTCAGGAGACTCTGACACAGACACCCTCCCACCCCATTCCCAGATGCTCTCCAGGACAGTGGTGTGTCCAGGACTCTCCTGGAGGTCTCCTCCAGCATCCTCATGGGAAAGAGCAGCTCAGTGCCCAGAGATTTCTGTGCCAGCACCACTCACCCTACCTTGGCATCTGACTGTGCACACTCACTTCTTGGCCTTTGTAGGCTCAGGCATGCCCCCCTTCTCCTGCCACACGTGGGCTCAGCAGAAGGGGCTCGCCGTGCTCAGAGCTGGGCCCCCACCCAAGGGGACAGTCCTGGGCACACACCAAGCTGAACAGCCGCTTGCCTGAGCAAAGCTCACGTCCAAGTGTTGGCACAGCTCGGGCTCTGTCCCCTCCCTTTTGCTCCTGCAGACGTGCCTACTGCTGCCTGGAGGCATCACCAGCTCCCCAGCACCGAGGCAAAAGGGTTCCAGCACAGACACATCCACACGCCATGGCACGAGCGGGGACCTGATATCCGAGGGAGCCTGGCTTGCTTGTCACTGACCCCAGTGACACCTCAGCACAGTGGGATTTGCTTGGACCGTGGTGTGATGATGAAGCAGGGCTCCTCATGCCTCTCCCCCCACCTCTCTAGAGAGCTCTGAGCCTTGAGCTGGGGGACAGCATCACCCTACCTGGCACCCAGCTGTGAGCAAAGGATAAGACCCCTTGAGGGCCCCATGTGGTAATGCTGAAAGACCAGATCCAGCAGCTCCAATGTACATTTGTCTCTGTCACAGGGCAGGTCACTAAGATGCTGAGGGGAGCCATGGTGCAAAGGAGCCTGTTCTAACCCCATATGCTTTTTGTAGGGTAGGCAGTGAGCCAAAGAGGGGTCCCTGCCCTGCAGAACACCAGCATCCTCAGCATCACAGCAGGGACTCAGTGGCCACCAGTGACTGAAAAAGTAATTTCCCAGCTGTTCACACACACATTCTCCTGCTTATATGAAGGCTTGATTTCAGGCCACTACAAGCAGTAGCAGACCACAGAGAAGCCCTGAGATCTTCCTGTGGGCATAGCCTCCCTGCCAAGCTGGACTGCAGCTCCAGATTGACCCTTGCTGCACATGATATCCAGCCTGGGTTGCTGTAACAGTACAGAGGCCCAGAACACCCAGGGGTTTCCTGCTTCTGTTGCCTGCAGGGAAGGTACCCACCTTCCAGGGGTTGGGATGAATCCAAGAAACAGAGATGGCCCCAATTAGCTTAGCTAGGAGTGAAATCAGCCATTCCTGGTAAGAGGCCTCCAGACTCCACGCATGCAAAAGTCTGACAAGAGCCCCATCGCGGAGACGGGCTAATCCTACGTACCTTGCTGGAACAGGGTCAGTGTGACTGAGGTAACGAGCAAGAAGAGGGCCTTGATGGGAGGGAAGTGGGCAGGCTCATGGGCAAAGATGTGAACCAACTGCAAAAGAGAGAAAATAATTGAAGCTTCTGCTGGCCCTGCACATCCCCAGCCTCCCAAGCACAGTTCCATACCTGCCGTGTGAGTTCAATGGCAGAGACCTGGGGTATGGTGCTATACATCTGCCCCAGCATCTCACACAGCTGAGGCACCATGGGGGCAAAATCATCCAGGAGGGTCTTCACAGACTTCTCAAATATGGCACAGACAGACTGTGGGAAAAGAGGGACTGCATGAGCAGTGGGCATCAGGAGACCTCTCTCAGGGCTTAATGGATGGGTCCCACGAGAGCAAAGAGCTGGCACTGGGGACAGGGACCAGCCAGGCAAAGGGCTCAGACTTGCTCTGATACTGGTGGCCTGCCCTGCAGCACAGAATGCTCCCAGTGACCAGGAACCACCCTTCCCACCGCAGCAGGAAGGCTCCCAAAGGTTGGGGAGAAATGGCTACTGGGACATTGCACATGGGCATTACTGGACTGAACAAACTGGACAAGCACCAGATGATACAGGTCCAGTTCAGAACAGAGCTGTTCTCTTAGGGAATACAGGTTGGGTAGATCCCGCCTCCCTGCTCATGGCAGGACCTCAGTTTCTGGAGAGAAGCAGAGCTGATGGAGGAACAAGACAGACAAGGATGACTTGATGCTGCTGGTGACAGCAAGCAGCACTGGTCCAGATAACCCAGCAAGACATCCTTCTCACAGGCCATCACCCAGAGTTTGTCCTTTGCTGTCCCCCACTCAGGTCAGCAAGGATAGGCAGAGGTGCACGCAGTATAGAAGTGAAGCCTGGTTACCTCCACCACCTGGGCATCATTCAACCACTTGCTGAGAACCTTCTGTATGAGCTGGAAGACTTGCTGCAGAACCACCACCACCTGTAAGGAATGAGAGACACTGAAGAGAATTGGCCCCCATGGCACTGGGAAGGGGAGATTCAAGACTAAGCATGGTTTGGACTGAAAGTTTCAGGCACCACCCCTCTCCAAAGCTGGACAGCTTTTTTCTGAAGCCTGGCACTGCTCACAGTTGGCAGGTAGCACCCAGGCCATCCTCCAGAGCAGCACCTAACCAAGAGGCATCCAAGAGGCAAGGCACCTCTGCCCACCTCAGGAGTGGTGGGATGAGCTGAAGGAGCTATTTTAGCTGGAACAGACTAGCACTATCCTCTTGCTGGCACATGCTGCATTCTCCATTAACCCCCTCTCTTGCAGTGAGTTGTGAGGCTTTGTCAGTCTGTGCCAGAGAACTTGGAGTTATTGCTCTACTTACTGGGTTGGGTCCTTGCTGCACTGGCAGTTTTTTGACCTCGGTGCTTTCATGGTCGTCATCGTGGTGGCTGATGTCTAGGGTGGTGAAGAGGTTGGAAAGCAGGCCCAGGATGTGGATGATGGCCAGCCTGTTGGAGGGATTGGGCTGCCAGGGAAAATAAAGCCAAAGTATGACACAGACTGCACTGCTCAATCATAGTCATGTCTTTGGGATGCTGAGGAACTAGAACTGCAGAGGCAAAGTGCCAGAGAGGGGTTCCCTGCACTGCACTTTCCCGTGAGTCCATGTTTACGAGTGCTGCTTCAGCACAGCAGCTCCAGAGCTACAGCCAGCAGGAGAAACCACTTCTGATGGAGGCAGCACACAGGCACTCACCGTTTCATCAGCCAGCTTTTCCAGTTGCTGGATGTAGGGGGTGATCAGGGAGTGCAGGTTCTTCAGGATCTCCTCCACTTGCAGTGCAGAAAGCAGGAAACCAAGAGCCTGCATCAGCCACATGCACTGGCTTGTCTGGGACAGAGAAGACACAACAGGGCAGGTCACTGCCTAGCCCACAGACCTTGCTCTGACAGCTGCCAGGGTCCCAGCTGGGTGTGCTGCAGCTCCTGAGCTGCTCTATCTGGGTCCCTCTAGGTCCATCTCACTGTAGGAGGGGGAAACAGCTCCCTAACAGCTTCTGTTCCCAGGGAACAGGAGCTCTGGCTTCAGCACACCAGGCCTCTTCCTAGCACCTGCCAAGGAAAGACCTGTTGGTGTCCAGAGATCTCCATGCTGGCATCACTCACCCTGACTTGACACCCCATTCTTTGCACAGCCTGTCACAGCCACCCCATCCTAGTCACAGGCAAGGCTGGGGGTCAGTTCCAACGCTTATCTCCCTTTTATCTCTTGAAAACATGCCTGTCATCTGGTGTTCTTGGGTTTGGGGAGACTGGGAACTGCTAGAGTTGAGCCTCCTCCTCCTCCCTCTCTGGGGGACATACCCTCCCAGCACAAGCCCAGCCTCTGTGGGTGAAGTGAAGCCCAGCAGTGCAGAGGCAGCCAGCAGGTTCTCCTGATCCTGCACACCATGGATGCAGTGCTGGGCTCTCCTCTGGGGCCAGCTTTGGTTCTTCAGCTGAGCATGACTAAGGGGGCATGGGGGGCAAGGAGAACCAGCAGAGGTGTGAGTCAGCCTCTCTTACCTTGTGAATCTGCTTCATCAACACCTCCTGTCAAAGGGAAAGGAAGAGAAAAAGAGAAGGATGAGTGCTGCAGAAAGGCCCTTGTCTTCCAGGCAGCAGGACTGACAACAGGAGGTAGGATTGACACAGGTCAAGACAACTAACACCAGTGTGGGCACAGACAAACATTCTGTGCTCCCCACAACCTGCCACAGGCAAGAAATAAAATTCCTGTCCCCTGAGCCAGCCCACTCAGCCACTCAGCAAGGAAAGCTCCTGGCTTAGAAGGGCTCTGCAGCAGGATTGCTCAAGGAGTCAACTTCAGCCAGGGTTTCTTATTCCAGTGACAGTGTTCCCCAGGCTCCAAAAACAGAGATGCTTTCAAGAGCCTTTCACCTCTCTTCTCCCATGTATGTCCTGGCAGCTTGCCCAAGTCCAGCCCTTCTCCCTGTTCTCAGGACTCTGAGCCCCATCTGCCCCAAATCTTGAGAGTCAAGAAGGAGCATGGGACAAGCTGCCCCAGAACTGCAGAGATCAGCTCAGGCTCCAAGGAGAGGCCTGAACACCAGGGCACTGTCCTCCAAGATGCTCAGCAGAGGCACTAGCAGCATGGCAGGTATCCAGCTGTTCCAAACAAGGCAAACAAAACCTTGGGGGAAGAACAGACACACCACGTACAGACCCCTGGGCAGTTGTGTCTGTCACTGGCTGCTATTTCTACATTCATAGCAGGACACAGGGCCTGCCACTAGCCTATGAACAAAACAGGCAAGAAATCTGTGCCAAGCAAGATGCCCTCAGCTGCTCCTTGCTCCCCTTGTCCTGATCCTTACAAAGGAAAAGGTGTGCACAGAGCATATCCCAGGTTACCACCACCCGTCCCCCTGCATCCAGCTCCTACCTGTGACACAGCGACAATGTTGGCAGCATAAGGTGGCAGGTCGTACTTGCACTCTCGGCAGATCTTTTTCAGGGTGGAGACACTGGAGATGGAGAGCTCAGGGTTTCCCAAGGCTTGGAGCACCAGTGGTAACACGTTGTTAATCATGACAGGGTGATCAGCCAGCCACTCAGACAGGGATCCTGCATACATGGATGGGGTCAGACTGCAGGACTGCCCCACAGGTTCTTGCTCTCTGCATTCCACCATGCCCAGCTTTGCTTTTCACCACTGCTATTGCTGGGCAGATGTGGTCTCAGGGGGCTTTCCCTGCCCAGCCCAGCCCAGCCCACTCACCGATAGTGAACATGACGGTGTCAGCAAGCTGCACATTGCTGATGCTGATCCGAGGAATGAGGCCGATCAGGCCGGGCACCACATCAGAGTAGTTTACATCAATGGTCTCAGCAATGGACTGGAAGCCATAGAGCAAGGCCTCCGTGTGCTGCCAGGGTGGGAGAAGCACTGTCAGAGCCATGCATTGACCCCGATGCCCAACCCTGCCCCGGCTCCAGGCACCAGCTCAGCACCCCCACAGTAGCTGAAGAGGCTGATCCCTTGGCAGAACTAAGGACAGGGAGGCAGAAAACCTATTTCTGTCCACAGCAGACCTCAGAGAGACTGTCTGTGTGCTGGCAAGCTGCTCATGCTCCTCACCTCTGTCATGTCCCTTTGCTTTCAGTGCCCCATTGACAGTGAGGACAGGTGCCTGAGGGCTGGTAGCTGTCAGCCTGGCACCTGGGATCCTTGCTCACCTGCCACGTGGACGGCTGCTCCGTGTTGGTCAGGAGACGTCCCAGTTTGTCATAGAGGCTGCTCAGGAGCTCAGCACCCAGCATCTCATACACGTACATCAGCGTGTCAGAGATGTCCACCCTGCAGAGAACATGGGTGTCTCCAAACATTGTCCCCAACCCATGCAGAGAGCTCCACGTGTGGACACATCACTTTCTCTCCAGGGCACAGGCACTTCTCATACAAGCTCATTGTCCCAACCAACGGAGTGATCTTATGGCCTCTTGGGCAGAGTAACTGCTGCTGTACCAAAATTTTGCCAAATGAGCCAAACCAGCTCATTTTCACATTACCACCACAGCCAAAACAGCTCTTGATGGAAGGAATCTCCTCTGTGTCCCTCCTTGGCTCAGCATACAGCACTCAATCTCCAGGGAGGCAGAAGGCTGCCCCTGCATCCTCACCTGCCTAACAAGCAAATCCAAATCTCCAACTTGTACCTGTATATCCGAAACTGCTCCTTCTCATCCGAAGACCAGAAGCCATATTCTTCATCGGAGGGGAACTGGGCTTTGTGTAGCAGCACATCCACCAGCTGAAAGTAGACAGGCCTGTAGACCTGCTGGTACACTGCCTGTTTGTCTGGCTCAAAGGAGAGGATATCATCCTGGAGGCAGGAGGAGGAATAAACACATCAGGTGTTGCAGGGAAAGGAAAATAGAGCTAATATGTCTGCTGCATAGGGGACTCAGGCACATCTCCCAGGGCTGGTGGGACCTGGTACACCGTGGAAAGCTGCATTTCCAGCTCCCTAAGATTCACTTGATGCTGTGCCCTTCTGCAGCGGCAGCATTATCTGGAGGCAAGATGCCAGAAGCCCCAGAAGCTGGGCGGACTCTCAGACAGCACTGTTACAGGGAGTGGCAGCGTCCTGCCATGTCCCATCCTTGGGAGCACCCCCACACCAGGAGCACGTGTGCCTCAGACTGCTGTGAGAGAGCTGACTGAGCACGGCGCCCTCCTGCATGCATCTGTAATCTCAGACCCATCTGGAGAAGCAGCAAGAGGTCGTGGGAGCCTCAGCCTGGCCTCATGCAGCACAGGAGCTGCTGGCACGGCACTGACTTAGCTCCCCTCCCTGCCCACGCTCAGCCAAGCCACACTGGATTGCAGAGGAATGGAGCTGAGGGATGAAAGGGAGCTAAAAATAGAGCACAGTGTGACAGGGCTGCTCTGCTGATCCAGGGAACACTGACCCTGGAAGAGGGACCCCACACTGGGCAGCCAGTAGAGCTATGCTCTCGTTCCTGCCTGCTGCAGGCACACAGCAAGCAGCTAAACAACCAGGTCTGCCGCTGAGAAGAAAAAAATTAACATTAAATTTTAATTAGTTTTGTTAATGAGGCCCTTAAAGGATGGCTCACACTTCTAAGGAGGACTGGTGGCAGAAAGAGCCAGCCACGGGGCCAGCATTTCCTAGGTATGTGCCCTGCCCTAGCTGCAAGGGCAGGCCAAGGAGTGAGGACATCAGAAATCCCTAGGACCAATTAAATCCAGGCCAGCACCAGCCTCCATGCACTGATGCCTCTGGCCCTGCCTGGAGGCAGGCTGTCCACAACAGTCACTGACCTGCAGCGTGTACCAGAAGGTGAGGGTCAAGGAGCTGGTGGTTTCGTTGACGGGGTAGTGTCCAGGGATGCCAGTGCAGAACATGATCATGTTGACCAGGGCCAGAAAACTCTGCCAGTGCTCCACTTGGTCCAGGAGGGCTCTGGGAAGCAGAGAGCATGGTCAGAGTTTCCAGCTCCTCTGCCCTGACACATGTCACTGGGTGCAGGACAGGTCCTGGAAAAAGCAGGATGTGGGGAACAGCAGGCTGCTCCAAGCTCACTCCCCTCCTAGGGACCATCCCCAGCACTCACCGGGAATGGTTCTCCCCCAGGGCCACAGCAATGCGGCAGATTCCATGCGACGTCTCCATGTCCCCACTCTGCACCGCCTGCCGCAGCTGCTCTTGGAGCCCCAGCACGGGCGGGATGAGCTTGAGGAGGGTGTTCACATACCTGCAAGCACAGCCTGAATCAGTGCCAGGCATCCCTGGCATGGGCTGCCATGCCATCCATCCCTCCTGATGCTCTCCCAGGGCTCCTGCCCAGCTCTGCCTACGTGATGGCTGCTTTGTGCAATGGGATGCATGCAGGAGCCCTTACTGCTTACATGAACTCTCCTTGCAGCCTGTGGCATTAGGACAAAAGCTGCAGCCCTGAGCATTGCTGCAGAGGAGCCTCTGCAAGTGCAGTGCTGAGCCAGTGGCCATCAGCTCTGGGCAAACCCCCCTGCACCACGGTGTGGACTCCTGCCCCTGCTGACCCACGCCTGCCAGCAGGACTGCCAGCCCCTCCATCTTGCCGGTGCCAAACCAGCCTGAGTGAGCTGTGCCTGCACACGGCAGCATCCACGTGGAGCAGAACAGCAGTGAGGGCAGACCTGTGGGCTCTTCCCACCGTGCCCTCAGACATGCACAGAGGCAGTCCAAGCTGCCAGTGGGAAACCACGCGACTCTCCAGCTTGGGCACATCCAGGCTGTGTGCCATGTCTGGGATGAACTGGGCAGCCCCGCTGGGGAGCCCCACCCAGGGGCCGTGCTGGTCCCCTGGCACATCCTGGGTTGCCACAGCCAGTGCAGCACTGCTCTCCCACATCCCATCCCGCACGTCAGCCTCCCCTCCGCTGCCTGTGAGGGATGGTAACCAAGGCAACGAGAAGGAGGCAGCCAAGGTGAAAGGCAGCCCAGGGCCCCGGAGAGGCCGTGCTGGAGGCTGATGAGCAGCCTGCCTTTTCCCTGCCATTTCCCTGCCCACCCAGGCGTGTTATCTGCAGCCACAGCCTGTGCTCTCTGCCCACCCCCTACATGCAGGTGCAGGGCTAAGGATGCTTGGAGTGGGAGGCATACATGATTCCAGCTTTCTTGTGCCCACCCTGGGGAAGAGATGCGAGTGCCGACATCAGGACAGCCACACACCCACTCCAGAGCAGCAGGGTGGCTTTTGCTATGGATGATTTCGGGGAGAACAAAGCCATTGGTGCCACCAGTGCAGGGACAGAGTTGTGCTGGTGATGGCAGCTTTCTCTCTGGGTCAGCAAGAGAAGACAGAGGAAACAAGGTGTCTACAATCCCAGCTGTCATCCCAGCATTCCCTCTGTGCTGCTGGGGGTCACCCTCCTCTCGCCCTCTCCCCCAGAGAAAATCACACAGTAAAGGGTTTATTTTTGCATTAACCATTTCCAAACCTCTGATGCCTTGTGAGTTATGCATGTGGCAGCATGGGAACAATGTGATGATGGAGAATTTGGGAATTCAATAGCTCCTCTCCCTGGGAACCAATGCTACATCCAAGGTAGGCCCAAGAGAGCCAGGGCAGTGCCCAGACAAAAAGCCATAGGGAACCCTCCACTGCTGCAGTGTAAGGCAAAGCCAGGCTTCCTCCACAGCACTGGGTTCACATTACCCTAGGGAGTTTTTTACGGCTTTGTGACTTTTACAACTTTTTCTGACAAGGATCCTGCTTCTGCTGGTTACCCTGAAATATTCACAGTGCTGGACCTGACCAGATCCTCTGGAATCCCTGCACAGCCAACAGAGATAACCACCTAGATTTGCTTCCATGCTGAAATCCCATATTATTGAAGACTTCTAGGAAATGTTGGGTGAACCACATCTCCTGAGCATCACCTTGCTCTGCAAACTGCTCTGCAGACATAAGGGCATCATGGATGCAAGGGTCCCTAGCCAGGAGGGAAATGCTTGCTCTAGAAGAGTTATTTCAACCAGTCACCCAAGACCTGAGGTCAAGTCAGCCAGAGCTGAGCTGCTCTATTCCATATCCAGGAGCACTGAGCCCCAGGTCACTCCACCTGGTCAGTGCTGCCTTCCAGCCCAAGGGACCAGCTGATGCCACATCCCTGACCATGTGCAGAGCTTGCCCCAGGAGGTGCTGCTAGCCACCACTTCCCATCCCCATGCTGCTGTCAGACAGAAGACAACAAAACCATCCCAGCTCAGAAGAACCCCTGGATGCCCAGCTTGTTTCCAGCGGCCAAAAACTGTGAATGCCTGTGAAACAGAATATGAACAAGGCAATCACATGGTGACTCTTGCCCATGCAGTTCCCTGTAGTGATTTGTCTTAGCCTTCCTGAGCAAGATTTGCTATCCTGGTACTCAGGAACTGAGCAAATATTGCTTTCTTGAGTTTGTCCGGTCCCTTCTCAAAGCCCAGGGAATTGCAGCATTTGCAGCTCCCTATGTGAGACCAGCATCTACTCTTGCTCTTCCCACAACCCTCTGCAAACTGCACCAGTGTAGGGTACAACCTGTAGAGGGAAGATAAGAGCATATGGGACAACCTCATCCTTCCTGATCCAAAATCTGAACCACATCTTAATGAGATAATAACCCAATCTTATTAAAAACCTGTTTCTAATGAAGCTCTTGGAAAACTCAAGTGAAATTCCTCCTAAAAAATTCAGCACCAGGTGCCAAGACCAGAAAGAAATGGCAGGAAAGACACCCTGCTGCTTTCAGAGAGGAGGCTCAGTGTCCAACTTCCACACTTCGTAACTCCCACGTGGGCAAACCCCACAAGGAGGTCCCTACCCCACTCCAATGCTACCCACTGCCCTACAGGATGGCCAAGTGGCCAAAAGCCACATGTCAGCTCTCCCCTTGCAGCACATGCTGCCAAGCTCTCTGACCCATTTAGCTGAGGGGATAATCCTCAAACGAGATGGAAAATACAGCCCAAGCCTCTCCTTTGCAAATGAGATGCAACAGCATCTCCATTCTTCCCCTCCTGCAACTCAAGAGCTTCCCCCCACCTCCAAGAGCAGAGGTGTGCTCAGAGATGTTCCAGTTCTAGCTCCTGGCCCAGCCTCCAATGTTTCTTCTCAGGAATGCCATGTCCTAACAGAGGAGCAGCATCAAGACTCCAGCAATACGTGGCACATCCCCTTCTCTGGGTTCACAGGGCTTCCACCCACCTGGCAGGTGTAAAGATCAAACACTTTGCACCTACACATCTCTGGTGCATCATTTCTAGTAACACCTCAGAGGCAAGAAACCACTCACTGCTCCTTGCAAGCAGAAAAACGGGAGCTGCCAGCACAAGTGACTTCCCCAAGAGCGAGGCAGCACCACAGCCACGTGGACACAGGTGCTGCAGCAGGAGACCTGCCTTGCAAGGTGGTGCTCCCCTTGGAAGATGACTGACAGACTATCTAACCCTCAAAGTCAGAAGCTAAGCTCATGAGCCACTAGGACTTGTGCTGGTGGCAGAAGCACACCTGCATGATCACCTCTGCAGCAACGTCAGTGAAGACAGCTGGGAAGGAGCAAAGGGAGAAAGACACAGTGTAGAAAGCATTCAGGGAATGCATGGCAAAGTGGCGAGCCCCAGGACTAACCCTCTCATGGAGCAATGGCCTAAAAATCTCTGGAGAGGACCATGCCAGCAGCCCAGTGCCAAGAATGCTCCAAGCCTCCAGCCAAGGGCCTTGCAGAAACAAAGGCGAGAGACCACAGAGGAAGAGAGCAGCTGAAAAGCAGCAGGGATCTCCCAGACTATCAACATAAGAGACAGAAAGGTCAGGAGACTCCCTGGGGACTCTGGGAAAGAGCTGGATCCACTTTGGCTGAGTGACAAAGCCAGAGGGGTGGGACAGCTGGCACTAGGGGAAGCAGGAGGAAGAACACATTATAGTGGACACAAGAAACAAAGGGGAGGAGAGTGCCCACCAGGGCTGGGAAGCAGCCGACACCACACGCCGCCTGGCAGGGCATCCTGTGACAATGCCACCACTGTCCCCACATGCCAGGCCAGGAGCTGCACCAGGCTCACACACTGCATAGCCTTTCAGGCCAGCTGCCTGCCCTGTCTTGGCCACTCCTCGCATGACTACAGACAGGAGGGTGCTCTGCATGGCTGATGATGCCTCCAGGAAGAAGGATGGAGAACAAGTAGTGAAGATTCTGTAAGGGAGCTGCCAGCATGGGTCTGAATGAGGACAAAAACTGCATGACAGAGTTAGCACAGAAGCAGAGAGGAAACCCCACTGTCAGTCACACCTCTCCACAATTCACTTTGAAAACTCAACAGAAAACTCAGTATTTTAATGCAATCAAAGAGCAGCACTGCAGGGCCAAGCTTCTGCACAAAGGTATGGAATCACAGCCAAGGGACTTCTGAGACTCAAGGGAAATGGAAAGCAGGAAGACAGAGTACAACATTTCAGAACTGCAGGTGACCTTCTCACACATTCTTACTTTCTGCCCCAGACCTGCTACAAGGGTCTGAACTGGTCCATAGCCTTTGCCAGGCACAAGAAAAAAGAGCTTCTGGTCACCTTCTAAACACTAGCAAATGAGGCAACCCCTCACCCCATCCAGCAACACCTTAAAATCGTGATGGGTCCCTTTGTGCACCAGGATTTGCAGTCCACAGTTGCAAGCCTTGTCATTGAAAAGGATAGCCCCAGGCTGCCCTAGAGCTGGGGAATGTGCAGGTTGCCCCTGCCCTTAACCAAGAGGGGGACCAGGGATCACAGCTGCAGTGGCAGCATCATTCCCACCGCTGCAGAGGGTCGTAGCCTGCATGATGTGCAGCGATGCACAGCGATGCACAGGGCATGCACAGTGGCAGCAGCTCAACTCAGCCTTCAAGGAAACCCATCCTCTTCGCAGGAAGGTTGCTAAGCAGCCAGAAAGGGATGTGCCACGGGAACTGAAGATGTACTGTCCCTTCTGCAGGCATTGGTCCCAAGAGCTGACAGCAGCTCAGGCAATGCAGCCAAGCAGACAAGCTCAGAGCCCAAGCGCAGCCCCAGCAGAACCAGTTCAGCTGCTCCCAGGGCAGCTTTGGCTACAGACAAAGGATGAGTCCTTGGCTGGCACAAGCTGCTGGAGCCAAGACGAGGGAAAAAAATGACAGATCTGGTTTTATTATCTCTGCATTTAATCAGCTCCTTGGCTGGACCAGCAGCACAAGGCAGAGGAAGGTCTCTGAGCTCCTGCTGGCAGGAGTCAGGCGGTTGCTGTCTGGTTGGCTGCTGCAGGATCTGACACAAGGAGCCAGAAGCATGCATCCTTGTCTGCCTCAGAGGCCAGCATGGACGTGGGCTGCAGGTGCCCAAGACTTCACGGCTCCTACAAGTCAACCATAGTGCAAAGCCTTCCAGGACCACCAATGAGAAACCAACAGCCCCCAACTGCTTTTGATACTCTCCCACTTCCAAACCTTGTCATCATTACCTTCAGAGCCAACGACAGCTAGAAAAAAACCCTGAGATTTCTCCTTCCCACCCTGTTTCCCTGCTGATGTCCAGGAGCACCAGCCTGCAGCACACAGGAGAGGCTGCCCTTACCTCTGGGCATCGGGCTGGGAAATGGCATTGACCACAGCCTCCACTGCTGTGTCAAAGAGCTCTGGGTCCTGCAGAGAGGTGAAAGCTGCTTGGATGAGGTTCTCGCAGTCCATCAGCGGGATCTCCAGCTGAACCCAGCTGGAGAAGCACTTCAGCACCTTCTGCTTGATGAAACCCGGGGAGTCCTGCTGCTGCAGCAGCTGCTCCAGCAAAGGGAAGACAGAGCCGCACTCCTGCGCCAGGACGCTGCGCACCTGGCCCTTGCGGTACTGCGGAAGGCGGCTGGTCTGAAACTCCTCAGGCAGCACCGTCAGCAGCTCCAGCAGCGCCAGGCACCGCGCCCGCCCGTCCACGTTGGAGTCCTCCGCCTGGAACATGCGCACCATGTCTGCCACGGCGCAGGGCCAGGCCTCTGGCATCATGCTGAGCGCCAGGGAGGCCAGCGCCACGCACAGCCGGGTCAGCACGATCTTGGAGCCGCTGGCGAAGCGCGTGATGTGGGTGAAGAGCTGCGACTTGAGGCTCTCATACTGGTCAGCCGGGATGTCGTTCCAGTAACGGGAGATTTTAATGTGGAGGGCGCTGGCACCAAAGTACTGGATCTCAGGTACCTTGTCCATGTGGAGAAGCAGCCAGCTGAAGTGCCATGCTTGGGGGGACACCTGTGCCTGCATCAGCCATTTCTGAGCCAAGTTCTTGTTCTCGATGTTTGGGTCGTAATACAGCTGATGGAGAGCCTGAAAGAGAGAGGGAAGCACCCTAGAGCAGCTGAGGAGCACCACTGTGGTCTGTCCTGCCTGGGAAAGGTTTACCAGGAAGGCTCACTAGGATGGAGCCCACTATCCAGGCTGCCCTGCACAGCCCCCCTCCCCAGGGAAGCCTGTGTTAGCTGGCCTCCCTCTTCCCATTCTCAGTGAAGTGAGAGTGATCTGGCAGCAAGTGAGGACCTGCAAAGCATCCTTCCCCTCCTTTCATGCTTCATTCCAGAAATGTATTTTCTTTAATCATTTCCCATCTTCACTTTCACATGTGCTGAATCTGCCCGCTTCCCTGCTAATGTGCCATCACTGGGGTGGGCACAGGACCCTTCTCCCACATGAGGACTGTAAAGGACATGGCTGACCAGCACTCCTGCCTTCCACTCACACCTGCTCTCTGAAAGGTGCTGTGGTCCACAGCTTGCATCCATGAGTCCATGGAATGCAAGAGCCACTGCAGATCTTTGTCAGGTTATGCAGAGTCATGAAAACCCACAGTCACTAAGTTCAGGGATTAATCTCTCCATTAAGTGCCTTTGAAATATTCCCAAACCCACCCACTTACAGCTGAACTAAGAGAGCTGGCATCCAGCCCTGCCTCTGTCACTGCTTTCCATGACAGTCCAGTACTGCTTAGTCCGTATCTCCATATAGAGAAGGGAAACATCACTTACCTGCTCCTGCAGCTTTCTGAGATCTAGTTACTGCTTTGCATAGCTCAGATCCATATGAACAGCCTCACACAGGCTACGAGGCTTTATTTGCAGAGGAATTTTATACAGATATGAAACCCAACCTTAATTAGCTACTTATCCTGAGTGGGTACAGCCAGCAACCAGTGATGTCCTCACACAAGGAGAGGAAGAATAACTATCCCTTACCTGAACTCCATCTTCCAGCAGTGAGGATTTCTGCCTGGCACAGCACATTTCATTTCAAATTGCTGACTGCTCATGCCAGGAGCAAGGAAAATCCATGGCACCTGTCGGGCAATCAGGCACCCATAACACCCCACCAGCAAATCAGAGGATGATTGCAGCAGGTGCAGAGGATTTTTTTGTGTTCCCACCCTGGCTCCAGGTCTCAAATAGCCTACCCTCCTGCTAAAAAGCTCTGTGAAATTCTTGTGGTTCCTGTACCCAGGAGAGGATTTAAACCCTATTTTTAAGCATGTAGAACTGGCAGCTTGGGGCACAGGACTTCCCAAGCAAGCGCTTGTGCATCCTGCTGCTTCCCAGCGTGAGACTGAAAAGCAGGACAATATGACAGGAACTTTACAGAGCTGGCATTGCCTGGGCCATAATTTGAATCACCGCTGTCCAAGACTTTGTGACAGGGGAAAATGAGGATAACCTCTTTGTAAGAAAGATCTTTGTAAAAAAGAGGTTATGAAGTATGTAGGAGACAGAGTCAGCCAACATGGCTGCAGAGGGACAGCAGCCTGTCTGACCCACTAAAGCATCTATCCTGACACAAAAAAGGTTAACCCTACATAAGCAGGACATGGGAGAGAGAAATCTATCCCAACAGAGCAAGCCAAGGGGAGACCAGGAGCTCTCAGTAGTTAGCCAAACCTTTGCTCTGTTCCCAGTTATTTTGGACTTGGATGCAGGAAGCATCACTCAGCTGCTGGGGCAGAGGTAAGCACTGTCACCTCCAAGCAAAGCAACAATTTACTTTGCTACAGAGCAGCAGCTGCAGATGTGCTAAAAGCTCAGCCACTCCTGGGGGTAGGAACCTGGCTTCTACCCCTGCTGTTCTGCTAAAGACTGAGTCATCCTGCAGCAGGCCTGAAGCTGGAGCTCCCAACCATTACCAGCTCAGTCTCTTGCTCCCATCAGAGCTTGCTGCTTATTTTTCTTCCCAAATAAATCTCACTTGAGATTCCCAGAATGGTGACAGCCCACTCTTTCCCTTCATTGCTTGCTGGGCACTGTCATAAGGTGAAATGAGCAGTGACCTCTGCATGCTCTCTAGCCCAGCATCCTTTCCCCACCCTCTATTTTTACATGCACTTCCTAATGAATTTATTTCTTCTATTTTGAATGGTGCTACTGCTTACAAAATTGTGGGGAGAACAAAAATCCCTATGCATCATATATTACAAGGCAAAATGTGTACACAGGAGCCCTAACCTCTAAACCTGCACAAACTTTGTAAAACATGGACCTCACCATTTATGCAGGATGGACACATCCCCTGGCCTACAGCATTGAGTTCCTGACCCACAAGCTCCCCAGCTGCTCACCTGTGCTGGCCATGGAGCTGCTGCATGCCAGTCTCACATCAGGGAAACTGCCAGGCAAAACTTGGCACTGTGCACACTCCAGGCACACCACAGTGAGCCCCAGGAGCAATGTACATGCAGGGCAAGTCTTGCACAGCACCACAGGGGACTGGAACCATGGCAGGGCAGCAGAGCAGGGGTTGGCAAACACAGTCTGCCTGCTAGGAAGCAGCTGAGGGTTCATCCACTGCCTGGCTGGGGCTGCCTGGCTTGGCCTGATCCTACCAGCAATATCTGCTTGAAGCCAGCAGCCTCTGGTGCTGCCATGTGATCATCCAACTGAATAGAGAGGAGAGAACAATCAGGAAAAGCTCAACATGAAGCTGAGGTGCAAGCAGGTACCAGCCCTGCACACATCTCCTGCACACACCTCCAGCACACTCACATCCTGCATGCAGCCCCATCAGAGACTCCAGCAGTGGCTCTGCTAAAAAATCCCAGCTGCTGCATTGTAACAATAGCAAAGAGGGAGCACTATCATAGCTGCTCCCCTCAACATTTGTGCTGGGGAGATGTTACTACCCCTGCGTTAAGATGAACAGTGAGCAGTTGGGTTGCAAAGTTTCCTGGGTTTCCCAGGCAGGGCCAGCTTTCTAAATATGTGGACAGCTCTCCCATCACCACCATTCCAGCACCTTGCCTGCATCCCTCACATTCCACCTGTGTGCACTCCTCACCATCACCAGTGAGCTCTCTGGAGAGGCGTCCACGCCCAGCAACACCAGCTCAGAGCCCTGCTCCTCCTGCACAGAGTCTGGGGAGGTTTTCAGCAAAGGTCCCCAAAGAAATGCTGAACCTCCACCATGGGTGAGAAGGTGAGTGGCAAGACGAAAAAATCTACCAATTACACAAAGAAATTCAGAGGAGGGAAGAAAATTTAATGCTGAAAGCTCACACTACAAGCTGCTGGAAGTCAGATGAATATTCTGGAAAAAAGCATCTGCTCACTAGCTCAGCCCCTTTTGCAAGCACTCTGCCTGGAAGGCAATCAGTTGTGGTGGCTCCTGAAAAAAGCATGGCTGTTTCTGCCTGCATGCAGGACACCAGGTGGAAAGGCAGCACATGCCCAGTACACCCCATCCAGTACTCTACACAACATGGGAGACCCTTCCAGAGAACCTCCAAGGCATAAATACTGGGCCCATCCTAACTAAGCTCAAAGCAGCAGAAGAAACCCCTGGGAGCAGACTGGGCTCTGTCCCTGGCCTACCACACACATCAGCTGAGCTCATCCTCTGCTGAGAGTGTGGGGCAGGGGACTGCAAGACCCCATGCCCTGCAGAAGGGCATGTGAACACTCAGCACGCTCCTCCTCAGCGAGGAGGCACTGTCCTCCTGCCAGACCAGGCACCAGCATCGGCTGCTCTTGGACTTTAGTCTGACCACTCTGGCCAGCACCCTGGGGCCCATTAGGAAGCACTGGAGATGACAAGGGGGACTCATTAGCACCAAGAGGGAGAAGCAGAAGGCATGAAATCGGGTGACATCTAACAGGGAGGCTTTGTGCATTCCAGTTTGAACGGGTGGCTGACACCAGACCTGCCTTCTCCACAATTAGACCTGTAATGTGAGAGCTGGTAAACAGCCTGGTGTCAGCTATGCCCTTTGGCCAGGGAAGAGCCTCCTCCAACATCAGCTCTGCTTGGCTGAAAATAATTCTAGCTTATTACGATGGCTCTTCCCTGCTCTAAAAAGCTGTGATCAAAGCCTCAGTCAGGCTTTAGTCACTGGAAAAACATCAGCCCCTCAAGTAAATGGCTCTGGTGCAGGGCAGCCTGCTCAAAAGATGTGGGTCAGAGATCCCATGCTGGTTCCTTTGTCAGGTGGAATGGGAGCAGTCCAAGGAGAGTTACAGGCAAGCAAAGGCACCTGATCTTAGGCTGCACCCAGGCAGAGCAAGAGAGGAGGATCTGCTACAAGCCCAGAGCCCCCAACTCTCACCCTTCAGAGCTTCTGCAGGGAGCCCAGTGCCAGCAGGCTGTCTCCTTCACTGCACTGCATAAATACACTAACATGGGGTACCGGGCAGAGAGGTGTTGTGTCCATGCCATAATGGGGTGACAAGGCAAGCCTCAGACACGTGGCTCTGATGCCAGAGCAGAACTCCTGTTCTTGGGGACTCCACGGGGAGACAACCACCCTCCAAGGGCCAGTCTGCTTAAGCACAGAGCTGACAACAGGTACAGCCCTGAGTGAGGTCTGCCATCACAGCTGGGGAAACAGAAAGCTGCAAAATGCATTCCTGCTCTGCTCTTTGTAGCGTGCCCACAGCCACGGCATGGCGGGGGCAGCAGTGGCCACGGCCCCTTGGCACCCACCAGCCTCCTTCCAGCAGGACCCCCGGGATGTCTCCGCTGCAGTCTCTCGCTGTCCTTTCTACTTGAACGCACTCGCACCGTCAGTGCTCCAGGCCTGCAACAGCACAGCCATTACCCTGGCTCTGCCAAGTGAAGGGAACATCATCCCTGCCTCCCCTGCCTGCAGCAGCTGGCCCCCCCAGCCCCAGTGGGGCAGGCTGAGCAGCCAGCACCCTGGGAAGGCGGCAGCCTGCAGGGGATAGCAAATGGATGCAAAATAAAGCTTCGCGTGTGCTGTCAGGCATGCTGCTCCTGTTCAAGGACCCACATTTTGCCAGCAGTCCAAAAGAAAAGGGTTTTTCTCCCCTCTCCTAATAAAAGATGCTGCCACTCTGAAGCCCCTCTTTGAGCCCAGCTTGCCCACACCAAGTCCTCGGCTGTCCAGAATAGGCTGCAGCCCAGACACCACTCAGCAGCTTTGGTATCACTCCCACTGCTCCACTGCCATCAGCCCTCTGCAGAGCAGGGGGTGGTCCCCATCAGGGACAGGGGCTGTGGGACACACGTGTGCTCCCAGCGAGAGTGGGCAAGAGCCTGAAAATGCAAAGGGTGAGCAGAAGCAGAGAGAAACCCTGCAGATGCAAAGCCCAGGATGAGTTACAAGGGTGAGCCAAACATACCTGTCCACCATCCCTTGTTTCTACCCACCACTTCCATGATGGAGTACACAAGCACTTTGAGAGAGGAATTTCTGCTGGAGCCCAGGCACCAATCCCACCCATTCCTGCGCCATAATACATTACAGCTGAGATGAGGCTTCAGCAATGGCCCTTGTGGAGCTCAGACCAGCACTGCACAACAAGACGCTGCCCTCTCATTCCATCACCACCACACCACAGGAAGGAGCCAAGTGTCCAGCTAAGGTTGGCTCTGGCTGGAATCTGCTTCTGCAAGAGCATTTGCTTAAACATGTAACAAGGTGACTCCCTGCTTCCCTCAGTTCTGGAGGAATGTCTCCTCCTAAGGCCCCCAGTTTACCATCCGGGTGTGGCTGCCGCATCTCACACATGCGGGCTGCCTCTAAGGACTCAGTGCTAGATCCGCTACCAGACAGAGGATGCCATTCCCTCACCCTTTAGTATTCTCTTGATCAGGTTTCTGAAGACAGGCAACACCCTTCCAAAGAAACCAGATGCACTTGATTTCTCCTCCCCATCCTCCTGGGCAGAAGGCAGCCCCAGCAGCTGCCACATCCCGAGGCTCAGCATCTCAGAGGAGCAGTGATCAAAGCCATCCCTCTCCCATTGCGGTAGGCTCCGGATGTCAGCTCCATGACACCCCGCCTACCCATCCTGCCAGAGAGACTCTGTGCATTCATCAGGCATCTCCAGAGAGGCACACGGCAATCTGGAAGGCCCAGAGATGCCAGACCGCTAATGTGCTAGGGAAAAGACGTCAGCAAATATTACAAACACCCCAGAGGATCAGAGGCAGGACAAGGGAGGAAAGACCTGGAAGGAATTAGACAAAAAAAGAGGGCGAGAGCCTGCACTTGGGAAATTCACGGAGGAATGGCACTGTCTTTTTTCTTGTTTCAAAAAGGGCGATACTGCTGAAGCAGATTCAGCTGCACTAAGAACATGTGCAAAGGGTCTAGCATTCTTCCTCTCCTGTCCAATTCTGCAGTATTAAGTGCTGAGGGAAACCAAGATTGCAGGGAACAAGTCCTGCTTGTGCAGTGCTCCTCTGAGATGGACAGAGCAGTGTGGACTAAGCATCTGCAATCCATCTTCATCATCACCCCAGCACCAAGCTGTCAGTCACACCAGGGACAGCTCCTGGGCACACAGCAGCACATGCAGGTCACAAACCAGATTGTCCCATTTAGGCAATGAAAGCTTAAGCACTCTCACAGCCTGAAGCCCTTGGCTTTCCCAGCCTTCCCTTCCCTCCAACCCCTCCAAACACAGCAACAGAGCCCCACTCAGCAGCAGATGCAGGGGAAGCAGAGCCAGTCCGGAGCTGCTGGACTCCCAGCACAGTGTGGCCATGCCAGCCAGCTCTAGCTGTGCTGAAGCCAGAGCAGCATCTAGGTCAGGCTCAGAAGAAAACAAAAAGCAGACAATCAGCTCTCAGCTAGGACTGGGGGATGCTGACACAGTAACCCTATCAAAACAGCTCAGCTCCAGTGCAGCCCCCCTCCTTTCCTGTGCCACAAGAGAGCTTCCTATGGAAAAACAGAGCAAAAAAATACAAGGAGCAACTTTCAGATGGTGCCTGAAGTGCAGCACCTGAAGCTGGCACCTGTCCACAGGTTTTAGACCTGTCAGCTGGCCCTGCCTCCAGCACCTGCACCCTCTTTCGTCCCCGAAACCCCTGTTCACAGCTGGAGGTGTCTCCCTCTGGCACTGGTTATGCATAAATACAGCAATGATTCTTTTCAGCTACACAGGCTGCCAGAGCCCTGCAAAACCCCATTGCAAAATAAACAACAGTAGGGGTACAAAAGGATTTTCCAGGGACAGAATCTTCTCCATGAAAACCATCACAAGGTGTGACAGGCACAGTCTCGCCAGACTGCCCTAGCTACAAGTGCCACACATGATGACCTCCACTGCAGGGGACCTGGAAAGGCTTCAGCCCTCTGACTTATGAGATAACCAGCTCCTCAAGCTGTTCCTAACCCCAGCACTTATCACTGACTGACTCAGAGTGGAGTCAAACCCTGACTTAAATCAGTATTCAGTATTATTAATAGAGGCATGCACAAAACCTGGCAGGTGGAAGAACTCAGGCCAGTAGGAGCATCACTTATCTGTCAGCATCACCACTGACAAAGCGGCTCTACCCACCTGCCTCCCACCAGCCCTGCTCCCAGCAAAGCCCATCTTTCCTTCACTTTGTACCCCACAGACTTTCCTGGAAAGGACTGACACAGGAATGCTCTATGCTGCTGAACCTCTGTGTTTTTTTCTGAACCCACACCATGCTTATTCCCTGTTCAGGGACCGTGTTGCTGCCCCCCACCAACAGCTCAGAGCCCCACTGCAGTCCACAGCTGCACCTTCAGAGGACACTGCTCAGATGGCAAAGCCTGCAGAGATCAGGAAAGGCAGAGGCAGGCTGGGGGAGGGGAGATGAAGCATCCTAGAGGGCATCTCTGCTTCCCCCCAGGCACTGGAGACTAAATCCCAAGCAGCTTGGCAAGGATGAGCAGCCTCCCGGCACAGCCACACCTCACCCAGCCTGCGCCGGGTGCCCCCCACCCTGGCACTGCCCACCCTTCCCGGGCAAGTGTGCGCCTCATTGTTGGTGCAAACAAAGGAGCGGTTTGTGTCTGATGAAAAGAAAGGGAGTCAGAGGAAAAATCATCCAGCAGCCCTAGATGTATGCAGATTAAGCTGCAGAAGGTTGCATGAATGTAGCATTTTCCAGACATCAGCTAATCCCCTGGCTGTGCTCTGTCTCCATCTCCCTGGAAGAGGTGGGCTGTGTCTCACCTGCAGCCACAAAGGCAACCAGCACCCAGTGACAAACCTGACATCCCTGACCTAACGTCTCCTGTGAGGCCAGGCAACCTACTGGGGAGGGATGGGTGTGAAAAGTTTTCAGAAATGGTTTAGTGGTGTGCTTGGCAGGGCTGCACTAACTATTGGACATGATGATCTGAGAGGTCTTTTCCAACCTAAATGATTCCACGATTCAATGTGCCCACCAGCACGCCCATGAGTATTGCTTTGGCAAGGATCTCAGTCTATTCTTATACAGGAAAAATGAGGACACTCTGGGATTCCCACTAACTGTCTGAGGACCAAGCTATGGATGTCTGTTGGATGTCTGGCTACAGGGTAAGTGGAAGAGTGATGCACCTGCTGTTTGCCCTTCAGGGATGCATCCTCTGCTGCCCTGCCCCCATCACCTTCAAGGTGACTAAGGGAAGGTTTTTGCCCAGCTGCCTTCCTGGGTGTGCCCACTGAGGTGCCCTTTTTAGTCTCTGTGATGAACCCCAGGTCACACATCAGGTCACACATTCAGAGCTCATCCCAGCAGCAGTGTGATGCCAGCAGGCCTTCGTTTACCGTGGCCATTCCCTGGATCCCAAACTTCAGCAATCAGCCTCACTCCTGCTGCCCTGTAGATATTTTGAAAGACCTTGAACTTCAGCAGAAGCAAAGGGGTTGGATTCCTGGTTTAGAAAGGTTATCAGTGGGCCATCCACGCACTGAAGGCTTTTCCCAACCGTAATAGCCAATAATTTCCAGCACCTGGCAAAAGTTCCTTCCTTCCCTGCCTGATGGAGACACTGAAAATGGGCTTCACATTGATGCAGCTGGTTCAGTAGCCAGGACCAGACCCGTGGGCTCGCCCTGCCCAGCGCTGCAGCTGGCGACCGAGAGGACGCCAGTCAGAAACACACACAACCCCTCCCTTCTGCTCCCATTCCTGCCATATCATTTTCCCTGCCGGGCTGCCCCGGCGGCTCCCCCTCCAGCCCCACGTCCCGGAGCCCAGCAGCGGCAGGGCGGGCAGGCACCGGGGCCCGGCACCGCCGAGCAGGTGCCCCCCGCTCCCCGAGCCGCATCCGCCGCAGCACCGCGGCAGCATCAGCATCCCGCCGCCGAGCCCCCCGCCCCGCCCCGCCACGGCCACCGGCGGGCCGGCGGCGTTCGCTCACCTTCTCCACGTTCTCCACGGTGAAGTCGAGGCCCTGCGGCGGCGGCGCCTCCGCCCTCCGCTCCATGGCTGCGGCGGCGCTCAGGAGGCGGCGGCGGGCGGGCGACAGCGGCGGCGCACGGGCAGCCGCATCGCGGCGGGACCCGCCTCCCCGCCCCGCCGGGGGCGGCGGCACCGAGGCGGCGCGGCTCGGCGCGGCGGTCGGGCCGGGAGGCGCCCGCGGGACTCCCCGAGCAGCCCCAGCGCCCCGCTCCGCTTCTCCCCGGCCCCGCCTCGCCTCTCCCGCGGTCCCGCAGGCGCGGCCGGGCAGCCCAGGACCTGCCGCAGCGCCGCGCCGCACGCCGGGAGCGGTAGTCCCGGCCCGCGCGCGTCCCCTGCCGGGCACCGGCACCGGCACCGGCACCGCGCACCGGCACCGCGCACCGGCACCGGCACCGCGCACCGGCACCGGCACCGTGCACCGCGCACCGGCACCGGCACCGCGCACCGGCACCGCGCACCGGCACCGGCACCGCGCACCGGCACCGCGCACCGCGCACCGGCACCGCGCACCGCGCACCGGCACCGCGCACCGGCACCGCGCACCGCGCACCGGCACCGGCATCGCGCACCGGCACCGGCACCGCGCACCGCGCACCGGCACCGGCACCGCGCGCGGAGTGGGCAGTGCCGCGGGAGCCGCCCGCAGCGCCGCTCCGCACCCTCCCGCTGCCGCCTCAGGGGTACCCCCGTCCCCGTCCCCATCACGGGCACACGCAGGGGTTGGACGTGCAGCCCATCGCTTTATTGCTACAGGAAAAGGCGACTGTACAAAAATAGAGTTTATCCCTCAAATTTTACAAATAATAGAAAAAGGGTGCGGGGTGCACGGGGCGCTGCCCAGGGCTTCAGTGCAGCGCTGGGGTTAAATTACACCCGGCCTCTGGGGGCCCAAAGTCATAAATAGGAGCTGCCGCTCAAGAACAATAAATAAATAATTTAGAGTAATAAATAGTTTAGTGCCACAGCACCACGGAGCAGCGGGGGGACCCTGCCACTACCCTGGGAACCAGACAGGGGTGGGGGTCCCAATGGGTGTCTGTGACTGAACACCCTGCAGATACTAGGGGCTGCTGCTGGTCCGGGTGCAGACCCCCTCACTCCACTCTGATGCAAATTGGCCCCACTGCATCCCTGCCCTCAGGGACACCCCTTCCCTGCACCACTGACCCCACGGTGCCCGAGGGGACAGGGAGGTTTTGCCCCCTGTGAAGCTTGGGTGATGCTTGTCCCCTGGAGCACAGGTGCAGGAGTGCTGCTGATGAACACTGGGTTGGCAGACCTTTGGGAGTGGTGGGGATGGTCCATACTCTCTTCAGCTTGTCTGCCAGGACTGAGCCAGTGCACCTGGGCAGGACCCCATGTAGCCGCTGGCACCAGCTGCTTGGCACTGAGCAGGAGTGGGCTTGGCCACCCACACCCCAGTCATGACTCCATCTCACCTCGGCTCTTTGTCGCCACGTAATAACAGGGCCAGCAGCCTCTGCAAACCCTTGTTCTGAGCAACAGTGACACTGCACGTGGCAAGCTGGAGTCTGTCGGCATGTGTCGAGCTGGGGCCAAGCCAGCAGCCCCCTCCTCAGCCAATACAGCTGCACTCAGCTGCTGAGAGCTTCTCCACTGTCTGCCATGTGTTCTCCACATCCATGAAGGAGACAGCCTCATAGCGGGTGGGTCGGCAGCAGGGGTGGCTGAGGACCCGCTCCTGTGGCCCCGGGGCGATGAGCTGCTGCCGCAGCAGGCTGCCCAGCGTCAGGTCATAGTTGCTGCGTGCCCGGTGGCAGGACCCACTGCAGTACTTGAAGAGCACGATCTCGTCCGAGTTGAAGCCCAGGCCCAGGTCCCGCACCTTCACCATCAGGTTGCGGATGTGGCAGTTGCGCCCACGGGTGCGCCGTGGGGGTTTCCCCCCCGCCTTTTTGGCTTTGCTGGCACCTGGCGGTGAGCGCTCAGCACGCAGCAGCAGGTCCTCCGCCAGCTCTGTGGTGCCTGGGCTACCTGTTGTCGCGTTGTCCCCTGCACATGGAGGAGATGGTGCTGTCATGACCTATCCTGCACCCATCACCCTTCTTCTGAGCCTGCCGGTCCCCGCTGTGACCTACGGATCCCTCCTGATCACCCACCATGGCAATGGCTGGTGCCTGAGAGGATGCATGAGTGTGTGGGAAGATCCTTCCAGCCAAGAATCTTCTCATCTTCTAATTTCTAGGGCTCTGCCACATGCCCAGCATGAAGCTTAGGGCCCCAGGTATTGAGATCCCCTCAGCTCAGCCCCATAGTGCAGCCACAGCCCCACACAGGCTGGGGCTCCCCACAGTAGCTCCCAACCTGCCCATGCCCCACACACAGGATTACCATGCCCAGGTGGGCGGCCTGTCCCAAAACGCACCATACAGCTGGCTCCAGGCAGCGGCAAGTGGTGTCTCCACACCATCCTCCACAGACAGGCTGGCAGTGGCCATGCCCCGTGGCGTGGGGGCTGTGTCCAGCGTCTCGTTGCAGTGTGGTGTTCGCAGGGTGCCTGTGGCCAGCCCAGCCAGCAGTGACAGGATGGCAAAGAGTCCCCACAGTGTCCCCTCCTGCAACGAATCACAGCACAGCAGGGTCAGCCCTGACCAGGGTCGCCACACCAGGAATGAGGCTCCATGAGCTGGGGATGGGTGAGGATGGGGTCATGTAGTCCTGGCCATTGCAGCCAGACAGACCTGGGCTCACCTTGGGATGCAGGTGTGTGGCAGGTCCTGCAGGCCTTCGCTCTGGTGGCCCCTGTTGCTGGTCCATGCTAGCTGCAAATACAGAGGTTGGGGTCAGGGCCCACACAGGGTAGGTTTAGAGCTGGCTGGCTGGGAACTGGCATATGCCTCCCTGCACTGGCCAAGCATGCCACCCCCTCCCTCACCCTCCAGAACCTCACAACACTTCCTGCACCCCATTCATGGCCCACCCCTACCCCTCTCCTCTCCTGGCATAACCAGGCATTCTCACCACACTAAACAACCCTTCCAAGAGATTGGGCAGCTTAGGCAACCCAGCCTTTATACAGCACGTCTCCTCAGGGGCAATGCAGCCATGTCCTTGTGTGAACAGCCTGGGATGCCAGGCTGGGCTGTGAGGCAGCAGCTGGGGCTGAGAGTGCTGCACGCGGGGGCCTTTTCCCATGGCCCTTCCCTGGGAATGTTTTTCTTGCTCACAGTGGGAGCCTGACCTTGGAAACTCCAAAACCATTAGCACAGGGTCCTTGGGTGCAGCCACCCCTTGGCCCCGCGCTGGCTCCCCAGGCTGCTGCCTGCACCAAGCTGGGACGCACAACTCCCAAGCAGCCTGGATGAGTGGGACTGCAAGGGGCAGGATGCTCAGGCAGGTCCTGTGGGGACATAGCAGGGTATGGAGCACCGTGCTGGGCTCACTGAGTCATTCACCCCAACATCACAGCTTGGCGTCCACTGGTACACAGAAAGGCACAAAGGCACTGCATCCCTCCTGTGCATGATCCCAGCAGAGCAGCAAGCATGCTCTCTCAGGAGTGATGTTTCTCAGGAGGTACTGGCACCGCCGGAGGGGCCAGGCGAGGGTCCCTGCGCCCTGCTGGAAAGGGACGGACACCCCCGTCCCCGCTTCCGCGACCGGCCGCCCGCTACGGCCCCTCGGCTCCAGCATCGGGGGCAGGGGATAGGAAGGGGACTGGGGACGGGACGGGACGGGTCGGGACGGGTCGGGACGGGACGGGACGGGACGGGACGGGACGGGACGGGACGGGACGGGACGGGTCGGGACGGGTCGGGACGGGACGCATCAGCCGGTGCAATTCAGGCTTCTCCCGTCCGGCGGCAGCACGGCTCCGGACTCCGCAGCGGCAGCGCTGCCGGCGGGGCGCCGAACGAGGGCAGCCTCCCTTCGCCACCGGGAGCCCGGAGCCGAAGAGACGGACTAACACAACCAGCGCCTCCTCAGACTCGGGGCCCCGTCCACGGGGCAGCTCCTCGAGCGCGCTGGACCGCAGCCCACCCTGGCCCCGCAGCCCCGCTCCGCATCTGCTTTTGTCCAGCGAGGGCAGAGCTGAGCCGAGCACCTGGGCACCCCACGGGGGTGCCAGACCTGCACATGCCACTGCAGATCCCCATGTCCCGTACGGGGAAATCTGGCTGGATCTGCCGCAGACACGGCTGCCAGAGCCCTGCCGGGCGATTCATAGACACAGGAGGGTTTTTTCCCAGGGTCGGAACTGAGCCCATCCATGTGAGCACCTGTCTGGACCCCACCACATGAGTCCCCCGCCCGGGGCTAAACAGCAGCAATATTGATGCAATCCCTGAGCAAGCCACCTCACACTCACTCGTGCAGAGCCCGGCGAGAGCCCCGCTGCCTGCCCTGTGCAGGGGCCGCTGGGGGAGGATGTCCCGTGGCTGCGCCAGACCCCCGGGGGAGGCTGCAGACACTCGCGAAGTGCATCCACGCGGGCCTAGCGGGTACCCCACGCCCGCGGTGAGCGTCTCGGCTCTCGAAGTAACTGTGTCAGCCCTGCAGCCGCGGGTCCCATCTGGAAGCACGGAGGATGCCCAGAGACCCCTTCGGGCACCTGTGGGCATCGGCGGAGGCCCTGCATCCCTGTCAGCCCTGCATCCGTGGTAGAAGAAGTGACGGGGCTCAGGAATCAATCCCACGTATGAGAAGCGGGCACTCGTCCCGCAAAGCCTTAGAAGACTGGGCCCGGACACACGGGACACACGGCAGAGACCAAACTCGGCCCCAACTCAGGGACAGCAGAGCCGGGGGGCATAGAGTACCCCCGCCCCTTGCCTCTCGTCTGCCCACCGCCCGAGGAGCACACATGTCCGACGTGCCCAACGGGCCGGGCGGGAGCCCAGGGAAGAAGCGGGAGAGTCCGTCCCGGTGCCCCTCGGGCGCCCGCAGCGGGGTACCGCCTGTCCCCGCCCCGGCAGGGAGCCCCGGCCCCGCCGGGCCCCCAGCGCTTCCCGCCGCCGGGTCGGGCTCGGCACCCCGGTAGCCAAACGGGGGGGACATGCCCGGAGGCAGCCCGAGACCCCTCACCGACCCGCGAGTATTGCCGGGAGGTGGGTGGCGAAGCGGGTTCCTCTCGTCCCCCCGGTAGTCCCGGTATGAGCCTCCGCCGAGAGTCGGGGCCGCCAGCAGGCTGGGGCGGGCGCTGTCGCCCGCCACCCCGGCTCGCACTCACCGTGCCCGCGGTGGGGACCATCCCCCGGGCCGCCGCTGCCCCGCATCGCCTCCGCTCCCCGCCGCCCCCCGCCGCCCGCCGCCGCTGCGCCGGGGCGGGGCGCTGGCGGGGGCCGGCGCTGCCCCGCCGGCACCGACTCCCGCCGCTGCTCCCGGTGCCGCTCCCGCTGCGTCTCGGGGTGCGGTGGCGGCGGCGTCAGGAGGACGCGCAGTGCGGGGCACCGGCGGCTCCATCCCGCTCCCGTCGTCGCTACCGGTGTCAAATTCCAGCCACCGTCACCTGACCGGCGGGGCGGGCACCGGCACCGGGACCCCGACTCACACTGGCACCAGGATGCCAACCGGCACCCCGATCCGCACGTAGTGGCACCGGGACTCCGACCCGCACGGGCGCCTGGACCGCACCGGGATCAGGATGGCACCGGAATCCCGCCAGCAGCAGGAGCCGCAGCCCAACCCGCTTCAGCACCGGCTCTCGCCGTGATCCGCACCGCCTCCGAGCTCCCGCGGAAACTCGCACCCCGCCGGGAACACCACCAGGACCCCCGGAGGCAGCCGATCCCCGCTACCGCCACCTGCCCGTCGGCCGACCCCCGGGCAGGCGGACCCGCAGCCTGGACGGACGGACGCCCCGTGATCGGTTCTTCCTGCCCCGACAGCCCGATCACAACGCTACCGGGATGGACACACGGACACCTTCGGGAAAGGGTTCAGCCCTTCCCGGAGCGCTCCGGCAGCAGAACCCCACGGGCACCCTTCGCCCCGCGTCGGAGGGCAGAGCCCCGCGGGGGACCCCTTGCACACGTGGGAATCCGGCGGGGATGGGTTGCCGGGCAGGGTCAGGGCCATCCCGGCAGCTCCGGGCAGCGGCGGGGCCGGCCGGCGTCCCAAGCATCCCGAGCTGACTCGGGTCACCGGGGTGCCTGGCGCTCGCGTCCGGCCGCGCCGGAGGAGGAGTCCGGCCTCCCGCCCGCCCGCGCCCCGTGCCACGGTCCTCCTCGGCTGGGCCGCCCGCCACCGGGCTCCTTACCTCTGCCGCCGCCCTGCCTCCCTCCACCGGGGCCGCCGCTGGCCCCGGGGACATGGGGGCCGGCTGGCGAGTGGAGCCGAGCCCGTGCGAGTCCTTACGTCACCGCCCGGGGCCCTCCGCGTCCATCCCGGGGCTCTCGAGTGCTCCTTGCGAACGTGCCAAATCCCGGGGCCGCCTCCGCTCGGCCCCGCTTCACACGTGTTCCCCTGGCCGGAGCTGATCGCCGGGACGCGCCCCGGGCCAGGCGAGCCTCCCGGGACCGGCCCTCATGGCTGCGGGGTCCGAGGGCGCCCGGGCGGGCTGCGCGCCCCGCTATGCCGCCGGCCGTGTCACCTGCCCCGGCGGCGCTCCGCCGCCTCGGCGCTACTCCCCGGGCTTATGCAACTCCCTGGCTGGAGCAGGGCCAGCGGCTCGGTCGCCGGCTGTGCCACGGCTGCATGCCCAGGTCGCTCCGACCCCGGGCCACCCGCGTGGCTTTAGCCTCCGTCCCGCCGCCCGGCAGCCTGGGCTCCGCGGTCCTGCGGAAGGGTCGGGTGGCCGCTCCTGCAGCCACCTGCGGAGCCGCCGCCTCGCCTGCTCTCATCTCCTCGGATTATCCAGCGCGGGGGTGACAACTCCCGCGTCCTCCTGCGACATCACCTACCAGGGAGTGTGTGGGCACAGGCACTAAGCCGTCCCTGCCACCGCGAGCAGGGACAGTGGAGGTGGCACGCGGCCCCGAGCTGCTGTTTCACCTGCCCTGGAGCGCGGCAGCGTGTGGCCCCGGCTCCCCCCTTTCACCCCCACTCCTGTCCTGGCACAAGCACCTTGGCCTAGTCTGTGGCTATGGGTGGCTCCCTGACTGCTAGTGGGGCTGCGTGGGAGCACGGGCTCTGCGGTGGGACTGGTGCTCCACGGCCTGGGGCTGTTCCCATCTGAGATGTCCTCACGGGCATCAGAGGCAGTGCCCATGGATGCCTCGGCCCAGCAAAGTTTTGGAGGCCCTGGTGCATCCCTGCTGTAGAGAAACAGCTGGGAGCAAGTAATAGGGAACAGGATCCTCTGCTTTGCAGGACTACAGACTAATGCAGCTGCCTGCTTGGAAAAATTCAATGTGAGTGGCATGTCCTGTTCAGGTTGCCTGGCTGTCCCCATAGAGCTGGGTCTGGCCACAGCCTTGCCCATACTAGGGAAGCTGCCCAGGAAGAGAAGGCTGCAATGAAGGGAAGGGCTGCCTCTGCCTCCCCCACTGATAACCCTCAGGGCTTGGAGACAGCCTCAGGTGCTGGCTTAGCAGAGGGGTTACGCCATCCCCTTCCCTAGTCTTCATGTCCCCAGGACACAGTCAGGAAGTCCTGAGGATGTGATGCTGGTTGTATGCAGGGAGCTATGTGGGCCATGGCACAGGGTATCCAGGGCACCCATACAGGAGAGCCCACAGTGTCCCTGATCATGTGGAAGGGGTGGCTCTGCAAAGCCTGGCCTCAGTTCTCTTCCAGGTATGCCCCCTTCGAGGCTGCTATCCCAGACACCTGGAGGCACTGGCTCCCTCCTCTGTCCTTCTTGTCCTGGGAGATATAAGCCTGAGCCTGCTGTCAGCCTCACTGATGTCCTACCAGCAGCACCTCCTCCCTGTCCTCCCACAGCCATGGTGGCAGGGGATGGTATGTCCCAGCTGTGTGCCTCAATCCTAGCACTGCTTTCCCCTCCTGGGCATCCTATGAGTACTGGCTCTACCCTGGAGCATCTGGGCATCGCTCAGGCTGCACAGGCTACTGGGGTGCAGTGCAGGGTTCCAGCCCCCACAGACAGAGGGGTGGCCTGCTCCCTGACTGCTGCTGGCACTGCCTGGCTTGGTACCTCCCAGAGCACTGCCTGTGCCAGCCCGTGCTCCTGCACCCCTGGGGCTGGGGTGCCCCCAGGTGCCTTGTCTGGTCTGGAATAAGCCCTGCTGAGCTGAGCCAAAACCTGCTGTGACATCTGTCCCTAAAGGTGCCACCCTTGTGTGTGGCAGGATGGGGTGATGCAGACCAGCCAGATGGCAGGACTGAGCATGTTGTGACTGCTGTCCGGGGCCATGGCTGGGTGTGACAAAACATACGTGGGAGAGCTGTGACGCAGGCCGCGTCCCATCTCAGCAGTGACGTGGCTCTTTCAGGGATATCTCTGAACAAGTCTCTTTGTCTCAGCTGACCTGAATGTCCTTGTGTGCCCTGGTCCCAAGCTCTGTGCTCTTTTCTCCCTCCGCCCTCCCACGGCCAGGACAGGGCATGGGCCATCCCTGAGGCAGGCTCAGCTGGATGGCAGTGGTGGCTCTGCTCTTTAAATACCAGGAAAAGAGGAGGGATGGAAGGAAGATTTAAGCTGCTCCAGCATGTCCTTGAAACCTGCAGTGATGCATCAGGGAGGGCTGGGCAGTTGCTTTTCTGGTGCCCCATTGGTGCTAGCAAAACCCACCCCTTGTTTAGGGTGGGAGGTCTAGCAGACCAGTCACTCACCTGGAAGTAGCCTTCCTATGCCTCCAAGTGATGGAACTGTCTCCAACATATCCTGTGGCTCTGGGAGCCTGGTTGCATCACCAGGGCTTGCCTAAGGGGTTACACTCTTCCAGCTCGGATTTGGCAGGTATGAGAGCTGGACACAGCCTCGGTCCCCGGCTTCCTAAACCATTTCCTTTTCCAGGACACTGTGGTGAGAAGGTCACTTGGCTGGACACCTGCCTTTGTCAGGGCCGCACCCAGCCCAATTGCTACTGTGACCCTTGGCAGGAAGACATCCTGCTGGCAGGGAGTCCCCAGGAGAGCAGTCATAGTCACAGACAGCTTGTCACAGGCAGGACAAGGCCTGTGCCTTCCAACCTTAAATGGAAGGCACTAAATTAACCCAACCTGCAATCCCCTCTCCCAACCTTCAAAGTCACCTGCAAGGAGAAGCACAGCCTCTCCTGTTCCCAGCACCAGGCCAGTGGCACTGGCTAGCTGCAACTCTTGGTAGCTGGATTACTGTTCTAGAGGAGCCAGCAGTGAAACCAGGCAGGGGACAGCCCAACCAGGGAAATCCCTCTGCCTCCCATAAAAAAGGCCCGAGGCAGCAGAAGAAAGAGGCCAGCCAAGCTTGTTTGATAGCTTTATTGCTTCTGTGATATGACTGAATTGACGTGCCATAAGCCGGCTTGGAGGAGCCTGCAAGACTCTTACCCTCCCTGCCTAGAGGGAAAATTAAAAAAAAATGCAGAAACTAAAACTAATTTTAAAAACTCATTGAGTTCTTGCATCTTGGCTTGGTACAGTACCGGCGAATGCACTGGCCTTTTCGAGATCCTGTGCAGGCTGTGCAAGGAGCCAGAGCCCAAGGGGCTGGGCTGTGGCCCCAAAGGGGCTCCTGCACTGAAGGACACATCTCTAATACTGCGAGTGACCGAGAGCACACACCACACTGGTGCCCACGGAGCTCGGCGTGGTGGCTGCCTCCCTGCCAAACACTCTGGAAGCTCTTGCCCATGTCCAGTTCTGCCCACACCCAGCTCAACTGCATCCATTTGACACAGACAGCCCTGTCCTGACACCTTCCCCTGCTCCCAGCAGTGCTCACACTGAGGGGTAGTACAGCATGGCCAGGCAGGGCCTCTCCACTTCTCCCTCAAAGGAAGGAGACACTGGAAGCCCAGAGATGCTGGGATGAGGAATGTTGGGCTGAATCCCACTGCTGCATCGTGTACCTGGCCATGGTGCTTACCTTTGGCACGTGTGAGCTCAAGGCCACAGCACGGCCAGGCCTAACCGGGTGAGCTGGCGGTGGGAGCCCAGCGCCAGCATGGTGAGCACTGACACAAATGCACAAGCAGCTCATGGTGTGGTCAGCACAGCAGCAGAACTCTCCGGCACCTCCTGTCCTCCAGAGCAGCACATGCAGGTTGCCCTGCAGCTCCCCAGACCTGCTCTCTGCACTAGCTGGAGCAAAACCCACTGTGGTCACTGGCCCCTGATCTCCCTGTGTTTCTCTGGGCTGTCTCCAGGCAGGTTCCCTGCCACCTGAGTGGCCTTTCTGCACCAAAGCGCATCAGAGGCACCAGGCAACCCCGCTCTATATTTAGGCTGTAGAGAATTCCCCTGGGCTCTCCCTTCCGATCTGACAAGGTGAGTCACTGCGAGGGAGAGGCCAGGACTCACATCCGTCCCACTGACCCTGCTCTGACCCGCGAGCACCGCTCCGAGCTGCTGGGACTGCAGCGTTTCGAGGGCGGGAGGTGGCTGCAGGTGCACATGAGGAGGCAGCCAAAAGAATGACACCCAGGAGCAAAACCCAGTGCTGTGCCCTGCTCCTGGAGCTGGAGCCCCATCACCTTGTCATGGGCTGCTCTGTGGTGTCAGTGAGCTAGAGGAGAGTCTTGGTCCCCAAACACTCTTTCCTTCTACGTGCAGGTGGTCCTGACCCACCGCAGTCACGCTGGGACATGCACTCATCTATTCCACTTGGGCTCTTCTGCCTGGAGATGCCTGTCAAGGTGGAGGGAAGGGCTTGGAATCACCTCCCTGGTCTGTAGGGGAAACTTCCCATCAGGACCTGTTCATGGCTGTGGTGGAGAGCTGGGATGACAGGGAAGGTTGAGCAGTGGCCATGCTGTGTCCTTGGACCTGGAGCCAATGAGCTGGAAGATAAAAGTGTCTTGGAGCTTTGTAGTGTTCAATAAACCAATTGAACAATCCTCTGTGGGGGTCCCAGCAGAGACACCAAAGGCTCTTCCCTCCTCCTTCGGGATGCAGCTGCCCACTCTGCCATCTCAGCTCACTGCAGCCCATGGATACAGCCCTAGGCTCTCATGGCAGCTGGTTAAAGCACCAAGAGAGAAAGTGGATGTCAACCCTTCCCAGCCACAACCTCAGCCAGACCAGACCAAGCATTCCCACTGCCAGCATGGCTGGGACTCAGCAGAAGATGGTCCCAATTCCAGGCTGACACCCAGGAACTGCAAAGAAAGAGTTACCTGGTGAGAGCCATGGAAATTCAGTCCCATGGAGTCCTCAAGAAGGAAAAACAAAATGGGAGATACTTAAAAGGAGTATCTGCCACAGCATATGCTCAAAAACAGGCTGCAAACCTCTCAGAGCACTCTGAAAGGAGGCATGTCCCTGGGGAACAGGGACTGCCTGGCTGGGAGGCCAGAGCAGTGGGGATGAGACATGGGAAGGGTAAAGGGAAGGAGAGCCTCCTAGCATGCCTTCTGCAGCCCAAAAGCAGGATCTTTGAGCTGGTAGATGACAAGGGGAACAGCAGCCACTACAAGAAGCTGGGCAGGACTTGCCCCTGAGCAGCTCCTTGGCTCCCCTGCCTGCTCCTGAGGGAGGCATCCCACACCAGTCTGTAAGCAGCAGTCAGTGCCATGTCCTGGGAGCTGCCTCTGCCTGCAGCCTGGTCTCAAACCATTCTGTACAGTTTGCTCGTCTGCCCCAGGCCTGGGTCACTGCCTGCCCCTCCTGCACACCCCCTTGAAGGTCTCAGGTCCAAAGCCACAGTCCCTGCAAGGTGCAGAGCTGCTCTAGGGGGGCCATGCGAGCCCTGCTCTGAGCATTCCTTGCCCATTCCAGGCCATGCTCCCTTCAGCCCAGAGCAAGGCAGACTGCAATCCTTGGGCTGTGTCAGACACAGTGCCAGAACCCTGAGCCCAACCCACACCCCTCTGGGATCCCACTCTACTGACCCCAGCACCAGCTGGCTGTGTACCAGTGCCTTGACACCCAGGCACTGGGACAGTGCCTGTGGGTGCACTCCAGCCTGCTCCAGGCTAGGAGAGCACAGGAGCCACTTTTCACATGTAACTGCTCATTCCCTTGGCTACCTCCCTCCTGCCCATGCTCTTCAGGTGGATGAGACCACCCTGTTGCCCTTGCACTTGGCCACGTTGATCAGTTTATTCCAGCTCCTCTGAAATACGTATACAAATCAAATGTGCAAATAGTGCATCTTGGGACCAAGTGGGCAAAGGAAGGACGTGCTCCTGAGAGCAGGAGGAGCAGCAGTGCTAGAGCAGCATGGGAGGAGCTTGGAAATGGAGTGAGCAGGGTCCAAGCAGAGGGTGAGAGTTCCCATCAGGTTCCATCATCATTGAGGTCACACGTCGCTTAAATAGGGAACATGATTGAGTCTGGAACGTAAAACAAACATCTTCAGCAGTCTGCTCTCAAACTGTAAAGCTTGAGATCTCTGCTCAAGATCTGACCTCCTTGCAAAGAATAAATTACTCCCCTCCCACACAAAACCAAAGCGAGATGCTGTCCAGAAACAGTGACACAAGTCTGCACAGACTCTTCAGGGGCCCTGCACAGCAGGCACAAACCAAGAGGCCTGAAAGCCTTGAGCACAACGGGGCAGGCTCCCCTGCATCGTGACAGGCAGGAAGGTGGGGAGGGTCTGCTGTAGGTGGAGAAAGCCACTGGCTCCCCGCTTCACCTCGGGGTCAGGGCAGAGGCAGAGCAAATGGCTATGGAAAACACAGCCAAGTCAGTGGCTGCTGTTGCTGCCTCTGTGGAGGATGTGAGGAAAAATGTAGAAAAACAAACCCATGTTCATCTCCATCCAGAAGCTCCAAGTGGAGAATGAGAGGAAGCCATTATTCTCCCTTCAAATCATAGCAGCACCAATGACATTGAAGTTTTGGATGGATTTGTTTTCCTGGGGAAAGGTCAGAGGCTGGTGACAATGCAGATGGAGCATGAAGAGGCCAGGTTTTTCGCAGGGCTGTGCGCAAGCAGACTTTGCCTTGTACCTTGGTATTTCTAGTATGGTTCCAGCAGTCTTTTAAAAAATAATACTTTGTACATTCAGGCTTTGCTGCCTTGGGGCAGCATCACCTCCCATTTGGCACTAATCATTTTATTCACAAACTTTTCTTCTCTCTCCTGAGTCTTTCCTGTCTAATTCAGGATGCAGAAGATCTGTCTGCGATGCAGAGTTCAAGAACTGTCCACTCAGCCCCTTGCCCACCTCCTGCCAGCTCTAGGCCTGGAGGTGGGAGATGTAACCCTCGTGCAGACTGGCAATGCAAGAGGGTTTTCCCAGAGCACCTGAGCATCTCTGGGTGTCTTCAGTGAGGTGGGATTCTTGCAGGGGGCTGCCAGTGCCTGCTCCCAGAGCTGTAGTGTGTCTTTGTCTCTTCTCTTGGACGCAGTGGCTGCAGCCACTCAGATCCCACTGGTTAGGTCAGTGATGACTCGGGCTTTCACCAGCTTTCTCAGAAATTCCTTCTCCCGCTGGATGTTGTGCGTCCAGGACTGGAAGAAAATGAGAGAGACTGGTCAGCAACTACCCTGGCCAAGCATGTTCCTGTCCCTCATGCTTGGGAGACTGTCAGTGACACAGATCCTGCTGTAGATCACAACAGCCCTTGCAAACTAAGGACCTTCTTTTATGTAAAGCTGACACAACAGGGTCAGACCCGTGTACCTGAGGAACAAGGTTTCCCCGTGGGCTGGGGGAAGTTTTTTGGCATGGTGAGATCTGGGCAATCCAGATTCCTTGGGCAGATGTGCCCTTCCAAACTACTGCACACAGGAGTCCAACAGCACAGCACTGGTGATGGTCTATGCCAGGGAACAGAGCTGGCAGGGGACACAATGGCAGGACATCTACCCACCCCACACAGCACCCTTCCAGGCCATGGCAGGGCATGGGGGTACATGCAGCTGAAACACCACAAGACCATCCCCATCAAAGCTGACTCTTCCTTCTGCTAGCTCTATCGAGGGGAAATTGCATGTTAAAGGCTACACTAATACAATGTGAGGGTGAAAGGGCCACATCTCACAGCAGGCACTTCAGAGCAGCGATTGCTATAGCTGGTGTCAGCCCACCCAGATGTGTTCCGTGCAGCAGGCTTGAGCTGGGATCATAGCATCTGCCATCACTTGCTGTGCTGGGACTATTGAAGCACTTAATGAAAGCAGGAAGTGGTTTGCCACTCCCTGAAGCCTAAGGCAGAAAAGGGAAAAGCAACTTTCCCCAAAATCTCCCAACAGGACAAGAATCACAGTACATGATTTTGGCACAGTGCTCTGGTCAGCAGGTAATATGAACTCTAAACACAATGTGGACAATGACAAAATCACTCTACAGGAGCCTCCCTGAAATGACCTCAAACCACCAAGGCATTAGCCCCATGAGCACACTGAGGGCACTCTGTCACAGGTATTGAAATCCAGTTTACCCACTGCCAAACCAGGGGCACCTTGCCTGCAAGGCACTGGTTGTATACATCCTGCACAGTGTGCCTCTGGCTCTCCTGTCATCCTGCTTATCCTGGCTGGGACAAGCAGCTCTCAGCCATGACTGCCGTGTGGCACTGACAGCCCAGGAATGACATGCACACGGTGGGCTGTCAAGAGGTTCAAGGCACTCTCTAGATCTCCAGAACATTTTGGAAATACCTTTCTTGCTACTACTGTGCATTTACAAGCCACTTCCATCCTCTCAGTGCACAGGAATGACAACAGTTAAAACTGCTAAAGAAACTTCAGGCAGGTATTGCCTTGTAATCTGTGTTCCAAAGAAGTATTTAACTTCCTCTGCTCCAGTGACACTGTTACCTGAACACTGGAAAGGCTACACCACTACTGGGAACAGGACCACACATGGAAAACTGTGCTGGTGCTCTTTGGGACCTTGGAAATGCATAAGTCCCAATCTCTAAACTGAAAAGATGCTGCCCTGAAACAACTCAGTGCTTGGCTTCAGCTAACATAAAACCAGAAGCTGACAAGTGGCACTGGGAATAAGGGTTACAAAGGCTTGTGAAAGCAAAAAAGCATCAGTTCCAGAAGGAGCAGTGGGAACAATGGTGGCACAGAGAGGGCTGGGAGAGCAGGGCTGAGCATGCATTGGAGCCAGAGAGCCAGGATCCCCCAAAGTGCTGGAAACAGTTCCACATGTGGCATGTCAGCTGGGGGCCCCGAGCCTGGCCCATGCCATGCAGCAGTGTCACTTCTGCCAACACAGCCCCTTGCTAGGAAGGCTCAGCCCAGCAGAGGCAGCTGAGTGAGTGAGCACTGCCTGCGGGCACAGAGGCCACCCTGGGACACCAAGTCTCAGTGCATTCACCTGCATCTGGCTGGGTTTGTTGTTGAAACCTGCCTGGAGCACCAGGATACCTCATAGCACAATCTGAGCTGTCCTCCACGCCTTTCAGCCTCATCACTCTGTATGAGAAGCCAGCTGGTTTCGGCCAGGACAACCATTCGTGTTTGTGTTTTTTGTACAGATGAACTGGGAGTCTGCCACTTGTAGGCAAACTCAAACCACCTAAAATGCCACCTCAGGCCATGTGCAAGCGCCTTATCTGATGGCAGGAGAAAATCTACTCTGTGAAAAGTACAAGTGGAGCAGGAATTTAAGCTCAGGAGGTAGATAGCAAAACTTTGGGTGATACAATTGCAGTCTCTCACATTACAGCTAGGTCTGGCTCCAGCACTCACTGCAAAGCTGCTGGCAAGACCTACCAACCTGTGGTTGTTCAGCACCCAGGCTGTTTTATACCCCAGGCACTGCCACTAACTGCTTTTCACAAGCAGACAGTCACACGAAAGGCAATTCAGCCTCCCACCTGATCCATGGATCGTAGTGATGTCCACATCAGTACTCTCTAATGTTTTGTGGTTAATGTAAGCCCACAGAGGAAGAGTTTCCCTCGTGAGAACACGCTTTCATCCCTCCCAAAGAGCACATCAGGGCACTCAGTGCAGTGCTGCTCCCCCATCGCCCGACAGCAGCATGGGCAGGAGGGATGAGGCATGTCTTCAACACCAGCTCCGGTTACTGATTACAGGAGAGGGACTCACTCATCCCACTGACAGACCGAGCTGATCAGACCAAGGAAGCTGCATTCCAGCACTAGCAGCGGAAGTGGGGACAAGAGCCAGAGCAGTTTTCTCAAAACTGACAGGAAAGCAGGCACCTCAGTCCCATTGCTCTGACAGGAAAAGGCAACAAAATACACCCTAAACACCAGAAGGTTTCAGGGTGTATACACCTCAAATAGCACCATGGGTATGCACCTCAAATAGCACACAGTGCCAGCAGAAAACTCCAACTCCTTTCTTGTCAATCTGCACCTCAAAGACAGTGATGGAACAGTTTGGAGCATTTACTGTCACCTCCACCTTCCTGTCCCTGCATATCACCACCATTGCTGCAAGCTGGCAGACTGGCTCTGTCCTCTCTCTCCTCTGCTGCTCGCATCCAATGCAGCTTCCACTTGTGGAGTCAAACAGGCTGCTTGCCTGAGCCCATGGTTAGAGCAATGAACTTTGAAAGTTCCAACAGGAACATCCCAGGAGGTTCCAGATCCCTTCTTGTTCTCCAGGGATCAGGCTAGGATTTCCTGTGCTTTGGGGCTGTCTCTGGGTAGAGGACGTTTGCTTTTTCCAGTGGAGAGCAAAGCAGAGAGCACAGAATTACTCTGACAGCACTGTTATGGCTGTTTATCCCAGGGAGGTGGCAGTGGCTCTGAGTGCTTGGTCACAGTTATTAGAGGAGAATTTATCATCAGTTAAAGCCACCTTTCAGGGTTATGCAAATGCAGCAGCCCCAAACCACCTATCCTTTTTATCTTGACAATTCCACAAAGAAGCACAAAACATCATCTGTCGCTTCAAGAAAAGCCAAGTAGAATATTTTAAGCCTAAGCAAATGTTTCAGAGGCAAACCCAGGAGGAAGGTAAGCTCCCTGTCTGTAATCAATTACAGTCGGGGAATGCCTCAGCTTCAGACAACATTAGTCTTATCAAGCATGCTGCAATTTAAATACAGGAACACTAAATTAGGGAGAGTGAGTCAATGAGGAATGCATTCAAGAAAAACAGCAAGTTGTACAGAAGGAGTTTTCTCAGTTCTGTTACATCCTCTGTATTTCTGCATGTCAGCAGCACTTCTCCATGAAAACCTGCAGAGAAACCAGAGCGGAGCAAGAAGTGCTACTTCACTGGCAGCAGTGGGTTTCCAGTCCCCACCAGTGCTAATTTATCTTTGTCTTTAACCTTCACTGCCTTGTCTCTAGAACTGCATAATTTTCATCATCAGACTGCCCCACTCTGCTTGAAACCGCTTGGGATTTACGCATACTGAAACAAAAGGGATGGCTGGGCACCCTCATCTTCTTTTTTAGGGGATTTACTCACAGTTCCTTTATGCCCAGTCATTCTTACATCAACTTTAAATTTCAAACAGCTGTTTTTGCTCTTGCTTACTCTTAACACACACATGCACACAGAGAAACTGTATTTCTTTCCAGTCTTCATTTTACCAAGTTAAACAAGAAACATCTTTCTTCTACCAAAACAAACGGTTCTTGAACACCATGAAAACTGGATCACAGAATTATAGGAGCTCCCTCTGCCCCTATTTACTCCAGATTTACTTCTCATAAGCTAGGAAAAAAGGCTCACCAGTGTCTCAGAGGAAATTCCCTCACTTGACAAGAACTCCTTTCCTCTAGTCTTTCCAGAGTTCTATTTGTCTTTTTTTCCCCCAGTAACACTCTGGCAGCCTGAATTATTCTGTGAATAATTTGTACCTATCTATGCACTTTCCTCCTCTGCCATTGCCAAATAATGATATCCCAGATTAGAGTCAAAATGTCTGTTATTGCCCCAAATAGCATGACCTTCCATTCATACTCTTAGGTTTCATGTCATCCAATTCAATTCTGTTCTCAAGGTGCTCATGGCCTTCCTGGATGGTATTTTGATCCTCCCTTGTATTGACCACACCTGGTTTTGTCTCATCACAAATTCCGCTTGCACACCATTGCCTTCTGTGCCAAAAATAATTAAAGCAAACACTAAACATGACCTCCTGCAGAGGAACTCCCAGCTGTTCATTCAGTGCTGCTTTTTGTGTTCTCTCTTAGAGAGACTATTCATGTACAGGTGTTGCACCAAACCTTGGCTTCTGAAGCTTAACTAATAATAACATCTCACAAGGCACAGGATTGAACGCTTAACTGAATTTCTGACAGGCGGGATTGCTACACTTCCTCTGTCCCAAGAATGATTTTCTTTTTAATCAAATAAAGATATTAAATTAGTTTTTGTAGCCTGCCTTTGGTAAATCCATGTTGTGTTTGCTTTCAGGATTTATTTATTCTCTCATTTAAACTCTGCTCTGAAGTTCTGAATAGTACCTCTGAGGTTGGTTTAAGAGTTCTGAATTTGACAGGATTATTTTCCTTGACTTGCTCCCATACCCACTCCCACCACCAAAAAAAAAAAAAAAAAAAAAAAAGGAAAAATAGGTATTATATCCACTACAAGCTAATCCTGTGGAACTTGACAGATTTATTGTGGACCTTTTCCTCTGGACTTGCAGCTTAACTGGCTCAAAGTGGAAGAAAGATCTCTTGGGCTCTCACACCTACTGCATTAGCTTCAAGAGCTTTTGCCTTTCAGTGCTGACCCAGTAATTTTCATTTTCTGTAAACTTCTCACCATAAGTGACCCTTTACCTCACGTTCATCATATCATCCTGATAGCGGTAATATATATATTTTTTCATGTGGTTCCTACTTTAATCCTTCTGCTTCCTTCACCTCCCTGGATGTCAGCCCTGATAATTCTTTCCTTGCTTCCTTATTAATTGTTTGTCAGTGACACTGTTCAGTATTTGCTAATTTTCATTTGCAGCATCTAATTGAACTTGACTTTTGCCAGTTTCTACTTTATCTCTGTCCCTTGCAGCCATCAGGAGTGAAGTCTTTTGATGCTCTCCCTCACTCCTCTATTACTTCTCACACCATTTTGAAGCAATTGTTTATGAAGTTATACTTACAGCCTTTTTCCGCCAGTTTTCCCCTTGCTGCAAATAGGAATCACAGATAATTACTGTACTTTCACAAACAAGACTTCAAGCCTACAAAGAGTCCATGAACTCTTCAGCAAATCTGCTTTTATTAGCCCATTCTCCAAGGCTAGGCCTAAATTCAGAGGTCAGAGTCTGCATGCATGACCCAATTCCACTGAGCACCCTGCCACCACTGCTGAGTCTATATACAGCCCTGTTTATCAAGCTCCCTGCTTTTAGGAGCAAAATCTGAGTTATATCATCCCTCCTGTTGACTTTCCATTTAATTTAACCATGAAGGCACTTGATCAAAGCTATTTCCTAAAATGCCCCTCTGCAAGGTCTTCATACACGCTAAAAACAGCTGTGAAAGGCCCACAGCTCTTCTTGTGCCCTCCTAGCTGGTGAGAAGAGCTGTGCCAGCCACTGTGTCTGGGAATACCTGGCACAGGTATTCCTCTCCTTTTGACAATCCTGCCGTACATCCATCACTGTGCCATTTCTGGGGGCACCCAGCACCCACAGACATCTGTGTTCAATGCTGGGTCAGCAGCTGGGCTCTAACCCACCTCTGTAGATATTTTACTGCCTTCTCCTACAGAGATCTTGTCCAAACCCTAATTCTATTTTTGTCCACTCTACAGCCGTACCTTCCTTGCTGTTCTTAGTGCACAGTGATACCCTGAGTGTCACAGTACTTCTGTCCTGAACGATGCAATACCTGTGCTCTGGTCAGGGCTGCTATTCCAACTCTTGTCCAGATTTCTGTTATACAGACACACAGTCCTTATGCACAGGAACAGCATGTGAGGCCTTTGCACAGCCCCAACGCTGTCAAACAGGTGGCTTTTAAACAAAGACAAAAATGTATAAACTTCATCAGTCATCACTGCCGGCCCCAAGAAAAAGCACTGCCCTTTCAGAGCTGCCCCTGCCCCAGCCCCTAACCTCCCCCTCAAAAGCTGACCTCCATTTCAGTCTGCACCACTCCTTGTACTGCAATCACAATTCATCAGCCAGGCTCCAATAGCCATGTTTTCAGTCTATAAATCACCACGCCAGACATCTGCCCGGCTTTCAAAGGAGTTTTGTTCTTCTTGTTGGCTACCACAAACTTTAAGGTACTTGGAAGCCTGAAGCAGCCCTACCACCCCCTCCCAAGCAACTTGTGTTGATTTAAAATGCAAAAGGCGGCTTCACAGAGAGAGCCCAGATGATGATAAAGCACTATTGTTTGTGCCTTTATGGTTCAAGACTCCAAACTCGATGTTTGCGGATTATTCTGAGAGGTAGCTGCTGTCGGGGAGAGACAGAGACAAAGCTGTGTGTCACTGCATGCTGCAGGCCACCTCCCCTGGCCCTTGTGACAGCCCTTACACAGGCTGAATGAGAAGTGTTACAAGATGGTGTCCTCAGCATCCCACAAAGACCTGCTGGGGAAGGGGCCAGTGATCAGAAAGAAGCCATCAAAGGCTGCCACACCACCTCCCCCTCAGGTCAGGCAATGAGTCACTGAGGTGCTGGGCACAGCTGTATCAAAGGAGTTGACACCTCCAACAGCGGTGCTGGTGCTTGACCTGCTTCTCCAGTAAAAAGGAGACCCGCCAGCAGCTCCATTGGGACACAAATACTGCAGACAGGCTCTGGATGAGCAAGGATGGCTTTTAACCATGAATTGCCCTTTTTACCACTCATAAGTGTGTGAGGCAGTCTGCAGCCAGCTGCTGAGAAGACAGCCCAGGATGTTCCCTGTGTGGCTCCTGAGGTAACTCCTTGCTCACATTCTTGCCCCTGCAAGAAATGACTGGGGGATAGAAGCTCACCTCTGATCATGAGGCTTGGGAAGACTGTGTGCTGGGGCAGAGCACATGGAGGAGGGATGCTGGGAGCCTGTCCTGTGCTTCTTTCCCATGATTTAGCACAGCCCCCTGCTCTCTCTGTTTCATAAGCTCCTTATGGATCTGTTTTTACTATTCTAAACAGTCACTTTCCCATCCTTAAATAATTTCTATTTCACTCTATTTTAAAATTATTCTTTTTCCTTGCCACCATTTCCACATTTCCTTCGCTATGTTCCCAGTGGGTCTGACACTTCTACATTAATAGAAGACAGTGACCTGTGATAAAAATACATTTTTATGGAGCGCTTGGACAGGAAGCATTACAGGACCTGAGCAAGACATAAAAACACAATAAAGTATATGAAAATCCAGCTCCGATAGATTAATTGCCATGAAAACAGAAACAAGTGAGCAGACACCTTGGCAGACTCAATTTTTTGTACAGTATTCATGGAAGCAGGCAAGGGACAAATCTGTTGCAAAGTTATTTGGAATAGGGAAAATAGCAACTGAACAGAGTTGACACACTTGGACATTCTGCATTTTGTAAGCTAGAACAAAGAGATGGGATAGGAGCTAAAAACTCACTCATATAAGAGTTTATACAGCAGCAGTGGGTCTATTGGGCAGTGGAGTCCCAGTAACAGATCAGAAGACAAAGTTTGTCTTGACACCACCCAAAAATCTCCTGCTGAAGTGCAGGCCAGCAGTCTGCACACCAGCCATGATGGGGAGCAGTTGAGAGAGCAGGGGAGAAGGTGCTGGACAGAAGAACTGGCCTTGAGGTACAGCTTCAATTGCATTGATCTTCCAGCTCACACCTGAAATTGAAAGCACCACCCCAGTGTGCTTCCAGCTCTCCAGAGCACACTGAGGAACAGAAAAGGGTCTCTTCCACCAGCTCTGACTGAACATACCCTGGCCAGAGTACACTGAGCTACCCAGGAGAGAGGGTAAAGAAGCTATCCAGTACTAAACTGGAGAAATTAACTCTGACAAGCGTTCCCAAGTACAGGAAAATCCATACATGTTTGCAGCCATACTACTGAACAGTCCCAAGATCATACACTTCTTGACTGCTAACAATGATCAAGCTCCATGCATCTCCCTCCTTGCAGAGCCTTTTCTTCTGGGGCAGGAAATGCCTGCTCAGCCCTCAGGAGTTGGAGATCCTAGAAGACTCAGTGCAGGCAGCTGGCTTCTATGGTAGCAGTAGCAGCACAATCTTGGACCTTGAGAGCTTTTACTCCTGTGGGAAAAGCATAGGCTGAGATAAACTATTGACTGGGTATGCCTGTTTCTCCTTTTGGAAATTCAGCTGCCAGTGCCACAGAGCAACAGGAAAAATCAGATTCATTTCCACAGAGATTTTATCACCTCAGTCTTGGCATGGGAGAGGTATCTCCACCCAGCTGTGAGCAAGTGAGTGCATTTTGCTGGCTTTTTTTATATAATCAGAACAAATTCCTTGGAGATGACTCACAGGTTTTCAAGGGTGTCCAGAGAGATGTTAAGCAGCCTCAAGTGTAAATCAGTGACACACCTTGCTGAGAGGACTCCTGCTCACCAGCAGGCTCATTTCCCCTGCAGATACCAAGTAAGGGAAGGGGCTAGAAGGATATTACCCAACAGGCTCCCACAATCCACACACACATGTGTGGCATCTCCAGGCCCAGGACACTGCTGGTGTTTACATTTCCTCTGTAAAGACAGTGATGTTTTCAGGGTGGAGCTGGAGTGCTTCCCTGCAGCTGCTCTCTAAGCTTAAACACTGAAGATTTTCAGACATTCAGGCTGGAGGGACTTGGCAGTCATTGAAGAGATTTGAACTTCAGAAATAGAGGTTCTGCCCCACCAAAGCCTGGTCAAACCCCCTGGCAGGGGTTCCTACCTGGGATGTTCATTGTGGTGGAACAGTTGTATCCCATTGCAATTATTTCAGTACTGTGATGATGCTATATTAAGCAAATTAAGCTATGTAGATCTGTTCCATTCCCCTGCCCAGGAATGAACACTCCAGCCTCCGTGGGTCTGCAGGACCCATGCAGAGGACAAAGATGATACTTGCATAATTTCAAGGTATAGCCTGCTTTAGTGGCTCCTTTAGAGGCTGAAATGTAAAGGAGGGCCAGGAAGAACCAGGCCTGGACACAATCCCAGAGGTCCAAAGTAACACTGAGAAAAATCCTGTGGATGCTCTTGGACCTTTGAGTGTCAGTGCAGATGGAACAGACAAATCCTTGATGGAGCTTGGCTCTGGGTCAGTCTTCTTTCCCTAATACCAAGGGCAAGGTTTGACACAAGGTGCCAGTGCAGGCCAGCCTCCCAATTTGCAAGCTGCATGCAAGTCTTCCATCAAGCAGGTGCTTTCAGTCTAGAGTGAGGCAAATCTCTATTTCTGCATTCTTTGAAGGCAACTGCAGAAGACACATCACAGCTATTATGTCCTTCACCTTTCAACTTCACTCTCAGATGAGTAACAATTACCAGCTACTATTAATATTAAATAGGAGAGAAAGAAATGTGATCCTCTCTTTGCTCTTCACATTCCACAATATCACAAACAATTTGTTATATTGGGAGGGGCAGAGGCAGGAAGAGCATTAAATATTGATACTTGGGAACAGATGGCTTTTCTTGTACCAGGGCAGTGAAATGTAAGAGGAGCCCATGGATGAGGATGTGAGGATTAGATGGGCAGACATGTATCAGGTAACCAGCCTTCAAGTGGAACAGGAACCTTCTTCCTAGAACCAGCTCCACAGGGCTGCAGAGCTTTCAACACAGCCCCAGCTGCAGAAACAAATCCACTGACATCTGAATTACTGAGGCTTCACCAGAACTTTTCAACACTCCCTCACCTCTGTACAGAACATGCTGGACACGATGACTGATGGCTTCCAGAGAGCAGAGGCCTGGCAAATCAGGCACCAACTGCTCTCTCTAGGAGACTTCACTGGTTTCACACATTCATCCTCATCTAACTGTCCTGTGCCACACAATGTCTATTCCTGAGACCACATACAATGCTCAAGAGTGACCTCCCCCAGCCTTCCAGTGACCTTGGATCCCATTTAGGGTGCTGGCCTCCAAAATCAGAGATCCAAGTGATGTGGACCTGCAACTTCAACCAGAGACTCTGTTATCCAACTCTTTTTGCCAAATTTTCCTATTGATTTGTGTAAGGATGAAGAGCAAGAAGACTTCATTCTTGTCAGTTCCAATGGTGTCCTTGAGGACAGAGACACATACTGGGCTGTAAAACAAGCCTGCAAGGACACCTGCTGTGGGTGTCCCTATGTCTAAAAGCTGACTGTGGGACTGACATCCTTATGAGACAGGAGGAGCAACTGGGCAAGAGCGATTCTCCACCAAAGGCAGCTGATTCACTGAAAACTGTGACACCAAAAGCTTTTCCTGAAACTTCCTTGAAGAGTCTCTGTACTCACTGCTGGATTCAGGCATCTAGCTATTTTCACTCTGGCCTAGCCATCTCTTTGCTGAAAGAGTAAGGGACCAGCTGTACTGCCTCAGACCTGGGCCTGGGGAGCCCAGGGTGCTGTCTCTGGAAATGGTTATAAGCAGATGGTGATACTTCCTCTACTACTGCAAACATTATATTCCTTAGCTATTTTCCATTCAGGGATTTCATAAGCAGGACATCACCTCAATTCAATTCACTTCTTTGGACATACCCTTAAATCCTCAAATAGGCACTCATTTTCCCAGCAAGGACTAATTAAATACATGGTTACTCCACTGAGCAAAGCAGATTCTCTTGCCACCTCCACAGACCCAGAAGGTACCTCACGACCACAATGTCAAATCCCTTGGGTGTTGAGGACCTCCTTACAGCCTTTTTCTAAACTCTGTTCCCCTAGCCTCTGCTGAGAGCTTCATGCTTCAAAGTCTCATTACTCTGATAATTAGACACTCTTCTCATTTCTCAAGCTGACTAATCACCAATTTATAATTCCTCTCAGTCTGCCTAGGGTCATGCAGCCTGCAGCCTGTGAGAGTACTAAGACACGTACAGTCTTGTGATTTGGAAAAACACAACTTCCCAGCATCCCTCCTGGTCTGAATCAGTGGTAAAGTCCTTGAGGTGAACAAATGCCAGATGCCAGGAGAACAGCTACTGTCCATGAACAATACAACTTTTCACAGTGTCGAGTAGGATAGAGCAAGTTTCCCCACCCAGTGAAGAGGGAGAAGCAATCTTAGAAAGACCTGGGTCACATCTGTGCTGGGAAAAACGGAGCTCTCCCATAAAAGCAGCAAACCTTCCCACTATAGAAGCTTTGACCAGTGTCCAAGTTTACTCTAGTTTGGTGCAGGAAATGGACAGACCTGATGGTATCTATACTGCTGCATTATACCAATATGAGAGCTTTTGTTCCTCCAAAAATGCTGCTTGTCTCACTGTGATAGTAGCAGAAAATGTATTTAATGTGGATCTGTATTTAACGAGCAGTGTCCACAGAGCCCAGTGGTGTTTGCACCAGTGAGGTGCTGCTGAACAGTCAGCTGAGAGCTCAGGTACACAGGCTGATCTCACCTCCCCATGCTTCCCAGGGCCTGAGGAGGGGATCAGCTCACAAAAGAAGCCTATGGATTAGACAGCAATCCAGTGGATCAAAAAGCAGGAAAGGGCACATCTTTTCAACCCCAGAGCAGAACTGCTCCCTTTCACACTTCTTGAGTTAACATTTATGTGAATCCTTTCCCTGCCACTCAAAGAAGAAATTACATTATATACACATTCCAGAGAACCTTTCCCAGCAGTAATAACCATTTTTAACGTACATTGAGCCTGGGAGAATGTCTAGAATTTTACAAGCAAATGCATGAGTGGAGCTGTGTTTTGATCCACACGGGATAGCTGTCAGTTGACATCACAAACAGGCTCTGGAGTCGAGGTGGCCAGTGGGCTTGGGAGGAGGATGTGCTTGGCAGGAGCTCCCTACCTCTTTGATGGCAGACATCTTGATGTTCTCATAGTAGTGCAGGGGTGCATTGGGTGAACTCATGTCGTAGCCAAAGCCAGCTACTGCCACCTCATCACAGTTGTGCAGCGCCATGGTTATTGCTACGCTTCCCAAGGTGGGGATGTTCTGCGAGGAGAGAAAGCAGGAATGGAAGTCATTAGCAGGTTGCCATTTTTATAATCAAAAATTTCCTCTTATTGCCTCTGCTCATGGGGGCACTGCTGCTACTAAGCAGAAAATCAGGAATGTGGTATTTGGCTATATTCAACCTGCCAGCTTGCAGGGTTGATAGCCTCCCAACTTGTAAATAAATTAATGCAAATTGTCAGATTCCTCTTCCACAGCTTTGCTGTCCTGAGAACAGGGCAGCAGACAATCTGGAGGATGAATCACAGTGGATACATTAGCTTTCTGAAATTAAAACAGATGTAGACAGTGGATTCCAATGTTAATGCACATTACTGGCTTCCAGCTAGGCTAAGGTAAAATACTTATCCCAAACAGGTCACCATACAAGAGCAAAAGTAAGGAACAGCACAAACACCTTATTTCACTGACAGCAAATGCAGTTTAAGGTTGTTAAACACCTCTGGGAGATGGGGAGGAGACCAGGCAGTGTGTTCCAAGACCCCTTCCTTTCTCAGGGACACCTTGACAGTGGAGGGGCACTCTGGCCTGTGCCATTCCCTCAGAACCACACACTGGGAAAACAAGGAGCAGTGGGAAGCCAGTCAGAGATGGGTGGTACGATCCAGGGCACACCACAACTGTCCTTTCCCATCTCCTAACTTGCAATTTGCACTGATGTCCAGCCTTAGCCCTTCCCATTTCACTGGGCTCTGGCACTGTGACAGCTGTGCTGTACAGCTATAACTCCTCCTGTGTGTTCTGCTGGGACAGCAAAGTGTTCCCAGTGTAAAATCCTAGCTCACTGACTTTCCTAACTCCCCTTTAGACAGATAAATCCAGAGACAACATTGCCCCAGGGGCTAGGGAGAGGCTGAGAAATCCACCCACATCTTCATTTGTAGAGTATACAACACCAGCCATATAGGAAATATCACAAATTCAGAGGACATGCTCAGACAGTCACCAAGGGTGACAGCTCTTAACTGAGATGTAGAAAGCAGCTGCATTCTCATATTTTTCATTTACAATGGTTTACCCTGAATGCAAACTATTGTATGTTCAAAAAGGTTGGGAACAATGTTTTGAGGTTTTGCTTCTCATTCAAAGGAACTGGTTTTTGTCGGCACATGACCTTGCTCACTTCTGATTGCCTGACCAGTCTGAAGAAAAATGTTTTCCAAACAAAGATTCCTACCCATATCCCAGCTGAGATGTGCAGAGCTGGGACCACAACTCGTGTGCTATGTAGAACTCCCCTACAGTGCACTGGAATTATTCCAATCTGAAAACAAACAGGCAAAAACTACTTATGGCTAAATCAATGAGACATTAAGTTCAAACATGTGCAGCACAACAGTAACAGAGAACACCTGAAATGACAAGATCTTCCTACATCCTCCTGTTCCAGTTCTAGATGTTGGGAAAAGCAGCAGAGTAATTTTGTTCTCACCGTTTCATTACAATTGATACTCACAAAAATAATACTGTTTTTATTCTAGTTACTTTAGTTAACTGTTAATTCACTGGTAGCCAAAAAATATCAAGTAGGGGTTTCAAAAAAAAAATGGAAAAAGTTTATTAGGCAAGGATAAGAACATTGCCCCAAATTTCAAAATATCCAAGAACATCCTGTCTTTCCAGACATGACAGTATTAATTCTGATTTCTCAGCTTTATGTTTTGCATAGGAGATGACATTTGTATGTCACTGGAATTGCATCAGCTGGTAAGCAGACGTGCCACAAACCCCTTTCCCTCAGCAGAGCTGTAGTTACAGTGTCCAAAACACAGTGAGTAAATGGTTACATCCTTGAGACTGTGTCGTCATTGGGTGCATGATGGTGTTAACACCACCCACACTTGCACTGGGCCCATTCCCACGGTACTGCTCAAGGGATACGTGGGGTCTTTGCCTGGAGGGAATTTCACTGGCCAATTTAACATTTAAGAGCTAACTTTCTAATGTGAGTCTTGCAAACCACAGAGAATTAAACACATTACCCAACCTTATGGGAGGACTGCCAAACTTTCTTTCAGGCATACTCTTTTTGGAGAATAACAGTAGACAGAAATCGAAAGTGAACTTTTGTTTGGTCGCCAAATATCTGTCTGACTTTATTCTTTCTATAATATATCCAATTATATTTTTGGATAGATAGGAGGTAATTTTCTCATCTGCTTCTGTTCTTCAGTAGTTCCTGATATGCCAATATCTTAGTACCACCTGCTCTGCTCTCAAAAATTATTGAAATACTAGAGACTACCTACCTTCCTAACCTCTTGAACTGTAGTATATGTATCTGATTTGGCCTCTATAACTATCAGAAATTCACAGGATGTCCTTAGCAAAGTGTTTTGCATTACCTTAAAAATCACATCTGGAAACTGATGATCTGATGATAATTTCTTAATTATGCTTTATTGATGTTAGCACCCTCCAACACCTCAGTAGCTGTAGCTTAATATGTAGCTTCCCTTGAAGGCAGAATTGTGCATCCTGCAGTGGTGAGATGCAGCCCCAATCTCACGGCTGCAGTCAGAATCCTGTGGGCTAGAGAAGTGCCTCTTGAAAATACTGTCAAAATGATCACCCCTGCTATTCACTGAGGACAGTAACTATTAGGGCAGCACAGGGGTGCTTGCAGAACCCACCCATAATAAATGCTGCAGATGACAGCACCTGCCCAAGAGAAGAACAAAACGTGTGTGCACCCACATGTGCCCAGATCACATACACGTAACTGGGCACTTGCTCCAAAGTCCTTATATTCTTTAAAAAAGAAGTAACCATCAGAGGGATTAAACAGTAATGGAGGAATTAGACAGTCTTGAAGAAAATGGAGCCGCCTTGAACCAAACTATAAAAAAGGTATAATTGTTTATTAACTAAGTGTCATTAGTAAGTCAATACAGTACTTTAGTCTTCATTTGGTTTAAGCTACAGAAACTGAGTCCTCTTCTCCTATGGCAGCCTGCTGAGATTCTGCTACTCCTGCCACCAGTTGAAAATAAAGCACTGCCTCATGCCCAGCTTGTGGCATGGGAAAGACAATGCCTTGCAGGATCTAGGGACATATCCCAGGCTGTGCTGCAGAGAATGCAACAGAGCAGCACTCTAAGGTCCAAGGGAAAAGGCTTTCCCCTCCTTTCCTCTTAGCAAAGAAGTGGCAAATAAGAGGAGACACATTATTAGAGAGGAAGTGGCTATAACTACTCCCTGGCTGCATCTACAGAGCTTCCAAGCTCTCCTGATTGTGCATATAAATTCATTAGCTGCTAACCTCTAATCTGGACCTAATGGAACATATACAACCCATGGGGCAAACTGGGGGACAAGTGACTCCAAAAGAAGTTAGGTATCATGGACATGGCAGTGCCAAATCTGGCTTGCTATGCCCTGCACAATGTGTCAGTGCTATCTCTCCACACACACCCTTGTGCCATGCCCCAAAGACATACCAAATCAACCACCACACCTCCTGTGTTATGAAAATAAAACTCTCTCAAACAACTGAGCAGGCCTCTTGTTATTTGAGGCTTTTGCTAAGACAAAATCCCCCAAATTCTACCATCTTGCCTCAGGAATAATAATCTAGTGTTAGACCAGTCCAAAGCCTGTCTTCCTGCTCATGGCCCTCTGTGTGCTTGGGTGTTCCTGCATTACCAACCAGTGCTGCTTTCAGCCAAATGGTTGAAGAGCTACAGCCCCACAGCAGCCAGTGCCAAGGCAGGAGCCTCTTAGGATGCCTCCCAGCCACACAGAGACTGCCCAGTGCAGGTTAGACCTGGAAAGGTCCAACATGACCACGGCTGCAGATGTGGCCATGATGAGTCTCTGACCTGAACTGGTACCCAGCAAGAAGAGTGAGCTGGGAATGACAAAGCCCAGAAATCATTGGCAGCCCTCTCCCCTTGTCAGTTCTCTGCCACAATTGTTGAGCTTGGCCTTGCAAGCTGTATGTCAAAGGTTTCTGTGCAGGCTGGGGCCCATGGAGGTACCAGACTTAGCATCCCCTTCAGCACCCATAAACAACTACAAGAGCAACCTCACTGGATAATGTGTCCAGAACTGAAAGTCTACATTTTCAAACCTGGCCTGTTTGTCTAAGACCAAACATATGGAAAATGTAATATCCAACATAATGGTCCCCAGAGATCAGCCCTTTGCTTGGTCCCATTTGAGAGAACACAGCAGACTGACAGATGAGACAGGGATGAAGCTGAAAGGCCATGTGACAAACAGAAGCAGAAAACACAGCAGTGGTGAGTGACAGATCACCACAGCAGTGCTGGGCAAAGCCTGCCTGAGCCTCTGGAGCATGGCTTCTTCCAGGGGTACCTGTCCTCCATGGGTAAGGTGAGCACATGCATGGTGGATCCTGGTGAGAAAAGTGTAAAGGCAGGAGAGGCAAAGATTTCTGGTTTTGTGCTGAGTCAGGCACCACAGCAGTGCAGTGCAAACACAGCCAGTTTGCTCCACCAGGTCAGGGGACCAGAAATGCCTTTAGCAGTATAGACACAGGACAAGTTCTCCTAACTGCTCCTACACTGTTCTCTGCTGCTAGCAAGAAGACAAAAGACTTCACCTCAAGACATCTTCCATTCTGCCCCCTGAAGAGGCTTTTAAGACTGACTTCTACTCACATAAGGAAAGAAGTCAGTCAACAGAAATGAACACTGGAACTCCTCTGGACTCTGCTGAGGCTGACCATTACCTCGTGGGCTTGTGCTGAAGATCCAGTGCTGGTGACTGAACCAGGGCTGGAACTGCTCTTTGCTTGGTGCATGTGAAAAGCTCTTGCTGCTTTTCATTTCATGCCCGGGTCATTCCTGTGTCACTGCCTGCTGGACTGGAAGGAAATGACTGCTGTAAATCTGTTTTTAGAAATATTTGACTCCCTTAATATGTTAAATGAATTCCAGTTATTTATGGGATTTTACTTAGTTCAGGGCAAGACTTATTGGATTGTTCAGACTATTCAAATTGTTACCTTTTTCAATAAAAGGGTAAGTGTTACTGAAGAATAAACTCCCTACAAACAATAATGCACCTGGATATTCAAATTGGTTTGACTACTATATTAAATAATTTGAGAAAAAAATCAAAAAAATTGCTTACCTGGGAAAAATTCTTACCTTAGTTTTATCAGTCACAGACCTGATCACCTAATAGCAAAGAAGTTTTCAAAACAAAAGAAATCCAGAACAAAACTATAATAGTGAACAAACGTGAACTACCACTTTTGTTTCTTTATGTTTGCATTGGAACACACCCCAAACCTACCCTTTGTTTCCTTTAGCTAAAAAGGTGGAAATATGGCATAGAAAGCAATTTAGTATCATTCATTGTGAGTAGGCAAGTGCCTGGCATTCTGTGGAGCAGTCTCTGTCACAGGAGCACGCTGCTGCTCCTAGATCTACCTCCCATGCACAGAGACAGCTGCAATAGTGGCTTCAAAAGACACAGCAGAGCATCTCAGTGCCCTTCCTTCAGCTTCCCTGGCTATCCCTGGCTGTGAGTGGGACAGAGCCTGCAGGACTGGCTGTCTGCAACTGAGCAAAGGGAAGGACCAGCAGCTGGTGGCTGAAGACAGGACAGCCTAGCAGGCTCCCTTCTGCCACTTCCCTGCTGACTTCCTCAACACCTAGGCCCAGTCCAAGTATTTTTGACCACATCTAACCTGATGCACAAGCTCTGACTCACCATTTTCCATAGAACATATTCCTGTGCAGTGCAGGGAGTATTTCTAAAGGACATAAGGACTTAACAGAAGGCAAGCAAACGCATGACTTTAATATGCTCTACCTGCTCTGTGATAAGCACATACACATTTACCCCATGCTAAATGGGAGTTCATGGTCTGCTCTTCACTGAGAAGAAAACTCCCTTCAGTTCCTTGGCATCTCTCATGAGCAGGAGCAGGTGGCTGGGCTTGTACCAATAGGAGGCTGGTATGGAGCATTTACCTGCTCCCCAGCACCAGTTTGTTTGAGCATCCCTTCCCCAGCAACTCATGGACTGATTCACTGCAATGGCAATGGGTGGAACAGCCCAGCCCACAAAGCAGATGTGCTGCCTTGCAAACCCAAAGCTTTACAGTTTTTTTTTTTTACTTTTACAAACACTAAGTCTCTACATTTAACTGACTGCAGCTGCAGTGCCCCCTTACCTGTCCCTCTACCTGTCTTAGAAGATGCCATCAGGGTGCAAAAAAGGGAGAACCACATAACTGGAAAGGATTAAGTGGAACACTGTTCTGCTACTGCCATCCCCACCTCTCTTCTACTTCACAAACCCAACAGGTTCCAAGATACAGCCTTCACAAAGTCACAGTCCTGTAAGAACAGCCCAGGAGACGAAGTTTGCTGACACCTGGGCAGCTCATGAGAGAAAAGGTCATGATGATGAGACAAGGGAGCTGAAAATTGCCTAAGGAGCAAAGGATCCCCACTGGCACCTCCAGAAAGGCTGCCTGCCCACAGGAAAAAACATCTAAGAGCTACTAGAAGCTGTGGCCAGGACGTGCTAACGCTCCAGCTTCAGAGGTTAATCCCCGAGATGTCAACACTCTGCAGAGGTGCTAATCCATGGCTGGGTGCCTGAATCAGCCTGGTAACCTCCTGCACATGGCTCCTCCTTCACCAGCTTAGTGCTGAGGCTGGGTGAAGTCCAAAGAAGGACGCTTTATCTTTTTAGTTTACAGATTCAACCATTTCCAATACAGGAACAAACAAAAGGCTTAAAGCATTGGGTTAAATCATAAACAAATCCATGGATGCACAGCACCAGCACAGAGAGAGAAACAAACATTGCAGTCTGCACTGCAGTCCTCAGACTTCTGATAATTTCTGTCACCTGAAGTGTTCTCCTTTCTGCCTGACACCAGGCTCAGGGCTCCCAGAGGAGCCAGAAAGACACTGTTCCCATGGCTCTGAGGGCTACTGACTGGACAGGACAACTCACTACACAGCCAAAGGCAGCACAGCAGACACCTAGGGGTGTCTGTGCACCCAGCAGTGACACCTCTGAGATGATGCTCATGCTTGTCCCCCAGTAAACTGCCTGCAGTGTAAGGGGTGCTTATTGCAAGCTTGAACCACCAGCTGCAATACCAGTGATGTCTGGCTTCAAGCCAAAGATCTGTAAAAACAGAACTTCCACCTGAACAAAAATCACACTTGGCTAGTGAGAAAGCCAACCTTGCACCCACGCATCAACAATTATTTTCCACCAGAGATTGCTAGGAGCTTGAAGTTTGTTCTATATGATCAGCTTAACCCATGAAGCAGAAGTCCACATACAGTATGGAACAGCTCTCCTACTCTTAAGACTCCAGCAGGACTGAAGAAAACTTCTAAAAAGCTTTACCAGTCCCAGAAAGAAATCACTATTCATTGTGGGTGTGAGTTTTGCTCCTTGCTGAGGCTTTTGGCTACCACTGTCACGAGTGCAATCAAAATGCACATCTAAGTTGTACCCCATTATTATACTCCAGGATCATCTGGCCCAAATTATATTATCAAAGCAGAGGATGTTACTACATTCACCCTTTATTGAATCCTGGGAAAAACGCTTTGAGATCAGCCCCAAACTATTTCACTAGCTCTGCTCAACCTTGCTGGAAAAGCCCCAAATTACAAAGTTAATTGGCAGCACATTGTTACCATATGTGGTGTACAAGAGAAGCACTGAAGTTTATTTAGACATCAGAACCAAAGGAGAGTGGAATATTACTGCTCTTTATGAGGATTTTGTGTTGGCCTTGATTATGAAGGCATCCCCAGCCTTGATCCTCCAGTGTGCAGCCTGCCCAACACAGCACAGCACGCTGCAGCATGGGGGCACCCGTCTGCCTCCAGCCCCATTTCCCAGGAGAAACTCTGGATACACTGCTTGCTGTGCTTTTGCTTACTGGTCCTCAGCATTTTCCTTTTGCCTGTTCATATGCTTCTCTCTTGAGCAAAGTTTTCCAGGCTGTTTCTCATTGTGGAAGCACAACCCCAACCCAAGCAGCCGTGCAGCTGCTGGGTCACACCGATGTGGAACAATCCTCCTTGCTGCCCCACTCCTCTGGCTGGATCACTCACAAATCTTCAGTGAGAGCTGGATTCTTGGTCTACAGGCTCTGATTTCCACTCCTCCCATTTAAAATCTGAGCAAAAAATGTAGCAAAATTTTATCACCAGAGCCTTACTCAGACTCTTCCCTCTTTACCCTGACAGCAATAGCTCCTGTTGGAACCTTTGCATTTAACAAAGCTCTAAACTTTGCAGTGGTGCAGCAGAATTCACTGAAGTGTGAAGCCCCAGCAGTTCCATGACAGCAGTCCATAGCTGATGTTTGCAGTAAAATTGTAGCCACAGGCCAGAAACTCTCTCTCTGTTTTGAGATGCTGACAGAATCCCTGAATCAGTGTCCTTGCACAGACTGCCCAGGCTATAGTGACATCTCAGCCCCACACAGGCACCTGCAGAGCTCTTGTTGTCCCATCTGGTGGAATAAACTACAATTCACACAGTCTACTAGGGGTCAGAGGCAAACACTTCTTGACTTAAACAACCATAAACTATTTTTTTAAATGCTCAAATAGACTTTTGTGAAGTGAAACATCAGGTTTCAATTAAGATGCCTTCATTTCCCAATCTGATGTGTGTTAAACAACCTATCAAAACCTCATAAACTTCAGCTCATAGCATTTTCATTTCCGGATTCTCTCTTCTCCTTTCAGTTTAAGCAATAACTTGTGTATTAAAATAACGTGTTTAAAAATAAAAATAAATTGGGGAAAAAAAAAAGTATGATTATTTTTGTCCTTTATTGGGATAGCACTCCTGATTTTATGGAAGACACATCAAGACCACATTGTTCTAAGGGTAAGTTCTGGAGAATGCAGAGAGATGAAGTAAGTTAATTCCTAGCTGACTGGAATATTTGCAATAAGATCCCTTCAGTGCACAGAAGAAAAATCCAGAGTTCCCAGAATCCCATGACAGCTCCTGAACACAGCAGTGCATTTTTCAAAAGGCCCATTCCATGTGGCCGAATCTGTCTGCACATCTTGCATTTTGCATTTCGAGAAGGAAATGTCTAATCTTGAGGCACCCACCCATCTGACTTGCACAAAACAAAAGTTTCTAATATTCCAGAAGTCTTCATGACACAGTTAGAGCACGGAAAATGAGGCACTATTCTGTGTAGTCCAAATCCCTGCTGTGACATAGCAAATCTCCTGCACTGACAGCAGTGGAAGGACAATGCCAGGGGCAGACCAAGCAGACCTTGTCCAGCAAAAGTGCTTCTCTCTGGGTTTGTCAGCTGTGCTAATGTGCCCAAAAATGTCACGTGTGGTCTCTATCAACAACTATATCACATGTGTACACGAGCAACTTACCCACCCAAGTAATACTTACTCTAATGGTTGATATATTACGTAGAGCAAATATAAATAGGTTCTGAGGACAGTGTTGCAATGTGAGATAATCCAGAAAACCCAAGCCACCACCTACTCCAACACTAACATTCCAAAAAGCTGTACTGGGAGTGAGAGGTACAAGAATGAGCATTAAGGAATTTTGTTCATAAATATGAGCTAAAACTGTCATTTGCATTGTTTTCTTTTGTGAGTTTTTACGTACAAAACTTGTTGGGATAAGACCAGAATTTCTTACCAAGGGCCTCATAAAGCAAACCTTTACCCTCTTCTACTCTCAGTCTGGGGTGCAGCTGCACAGTGGCTTTCAAGGCACTGCTGTGTTGATGTTCCCCCCCAAAATCCTTGGATCAGGAAGGTTCTTGCCTGGGTCTGAAGAATTTTGAGAGCTGTCACTGTAACAGAGCCAAAGTCCTTCCCTTTCAATATCCAACAGTGGAGGCCCAAAGGAAAAATAACAGTGTAAGCATCCTCTGCTGCTTGGTCTCACATCCTTCTCTGAGGTTTTGCTCCCTTTGCTTCATACCTACCCCTCTGCCCATCAGGCCATTGTTGAAAGGCAGTCCAATGAAGCTGAAAGCTGCCTCCTGGATGAAGTAGGGATTCAGGATACGTATCTCATGAGGTTCCCTTGGGACACGGGTTGCCACTGACTTCCAAAAGCCATCAGACGCACTCTGGTAACAAAAACAGAAACAAAAATTTAGAAGAAAGATAAAACAACAAACAGAATTATATACAAAATATAGCAGATATATTTTATTTTAAAATTATATTATAATGCACTACTGCAGCAGTTCCCATTGTCTCTGCTCACTGCCACAGGGCAGTATTATGACACTGTAGGGGACCTGTGTCTCTTGGAGATGTGGCAGCAGCATGGACTGATGCAGTTGAGCCAGTCTGGATAGTAACTGGGAGGAAGACAGACAGGCTAGGCCTTCAGCATGAACTACCCCCTTCCTGGTGCCATCTTTTCACTCCTATTCACTTCAGCTGTTTTGACCCATGGATTAAGCATTCCAGCACATCCTGTGATCACTCTCACCTGCCTCCAAGGAGATACACCATTGGATAGCAAATGCTTTTAAGAACATTCAAAAAGAAAATAATTACTGTGCAGCCCTACTTGCAGTGTGAGCTACATGCTTCCCACTTTTTCCTAGATTTGTCCTCCCCTGTTAGGTTTTATGTGAATTAAGCTGTAAGCTCACACAGATATCATCTTGTCTTGTTAACAGTCATGAACATTCATAGTACAAGGGAAGAGACAACTAAGTATGTCTATTATTTTTATCAAATTCAAGTTTTCACTCTGCACACATGGAAGAACAGTGGCCTTGATGTGTGCTGCACTCCTTGCCTGGGGTGGGGCTGGTGCCACTCTGCCACATGGCTTCCCATCCTTGCTCACTGATGGCTTTGCATCATTGCTTCCCATCATTGACACCTTTCCAGGTGTCAGCAGGCACAGCACAGAGTGCCCCCAAAATAACCAGAGGCTCTGTGTTTGCAGGACTTAGGGAACAATTGCGTTCCAACGTTCCACTTCTGTTTGGGTTAATTCAGAGCAAGGCACAGGGAAGATGGAAGGAATTTTAATCTGCTGACCAGCCTCTTGGGCAGGATAACCTGATTGAACATCTCCTTCTTGAAGCATTGAGCCATCTTCCCTGAGATCTCCATGACAAGAAACAGACACTACACTACATAAAAAGGATATACTCTGGAATTGATTATATGCACCAGTTTTGGGTTGCTTGCAGCTTAGCAGTGACTTTACAGCTGCTCTCAAGGCACTGATGAAAATGTTGATTATCCACTGAAAATCCTCAGGAGCTTCCTCTGCCCAGTGGTGATCACCCCTGTAATTACGGACTGGAATTCTGCCTCAGCCAATGCCTGCTGCATTTCACACGCTCCTTGTCCTGTGCCCAGCTCCTGTGAACTCACACCACGTGTTGCTAAACACCTTACAGAGTGTTTTTCATGGAACAATCCCATGGATATCTTTAGCTGCTGAATTTCATACCCTGAAATTGAAACTTTGGCAGATGGCTCATACTACAAAAGGCATTAGCAGAGCAAACCTGAGGAGGGTGCACACTGTCATCCAAACCAACACTCTAAGAAAGCCAAATCCCATTGCTATCTGTGCCTCCTCAAAACTGCCCAAACATAATATACTTTTGACAACTGGGGCAAGCATCCCATGGCTTTAAGTTCACATTTCATCAATGGCCAAGTGCCCTTGGGGCCCTAAATGGAAAAAATTCTTAATTATCACTCATCATAGCTCTTTCATCATAGTAGAATTAGAAAGAATGCCTGGTGTCAAAGTAGTCTAACACTTTCTATTATAATAAGACATTTTCAGCCACTGAGTGATCCCAGCATTAAAAAAAAAACCAGAAAAAAGCCCTTTACAAATATTAATAAAGTACAGCATCCATTTGACCAAGGGATTTGAGGGATTTGGTATGCCAGCTGGGTTTTGCCTCCTTGTGAAAATTCATTAAAAATTGGATAAATATTAAACCTTTGGAATTTCCTAAGGGCATACGTAAAGTAGAGGCCTTTCAGTTCCAGGAAAGGAGGTGGGGAGAAAAAATGGTCACAGACTCCACTTGCATTAAGCATGCTCCAAGTCTCACAAAAATGAAGATGATAAACAAAAATCATGAACAGCTACTCATTCAGTGAAACCATCTTATCATGGGCTTAAGCAGGCACACCCTGGAAAAATAGTGTGTGACCTTGAAACTAAAATAAATTTGTAAGTTCACTTATGATTTCACATATGCCTCTAAATATGGCATTGCCCAAAGTTTGTGAACAATTCAAACCAAAGATCTGTAAGCTACTTGAAGTGGACAGAAGATGCCTTTTGTTTGGACTTACACTCCACAGGAGAGTCTATATAAATTCTGGGATCTAAGTAGGTTTTACACGGCTTTTACGTTACACATAAAACATTAAATAGAAAAGAAAAAGAAGAAAAGTTATAAACATTTGACAGTTTTGTTCCTTGCTGCTGCTGGAGCTGAAATAACCAGACATAGCACTGCTGTCCATTTTCCCAGCACTGTGTGAACCACAAAGACTGCACCAGGGCTGCTCTCAGCTAGTTCAATGCCAGTGCAAAATAAATGTGGGTGCCTATCCCTAGCTGGAAATACAACCAGTCTGCTTTACTCCCTTCTATTTACCTGTTTTTCCTGTTGTTCTCCATGGCTATTTCCCCAAGCATTTCCTTCAGCTATCACACTGCTCTGAAACTGCTCTGGCTCTCCCTTCTGTCTCATTTCTATTTGTTCTGTGTTTTTCCCTGTAACTCCACTAGACAGTTCCCCAGAGATTAGTTTTGAGGGACACCTGGGGTAGACTTTCATTTTGGTGCGTTTTCCCACTGTAGCTTCTAAAACAATTACAGGGTGGAACACGGAGTCTCAGCAAGCAGCTCTCGCTTCCACCTACCTATACGGCAGGCAAAGCCCCGTGCAGCGCTAAAGAACCAAAGCCTGCTTTCCTGGCTTATAATTACTGAAATCCCAGCTTTGTGGCTTGGCTCTCCAAGCCCCGTAGCCCGAGCTCGCTTCCCAGCGCTGTGCTTCTGTCACGGGCAGGGCAGAGCGCAGCTCCAGCGCCGCCGGCCCCGGGCTCCTCCCGCTCAGCCCCGGCCGCGGCTCCGCACCGGCGCTGGATGCTCCGCCCGGCTGGACCCAGATGTTCAGAGAGGTTTCCAAAGCAATTACTTCCCGTCGGGAAACGCTGTCCCTTTTTTTTTGGCTGGGAGGAGACCCGAGGAGCAGCAGGCATTAGAGGGGAGGCGCGCTTTTCCTGCCAGATTCGGGAGCTCAGACTCGCAGTTGGAGGCTGGGGGCATCCTCTGTTGTCTGCTGCAGTGGCTAAACCTGCAGTGCTTTAGGCTTGTCACAATGAAATAACTCCTGTCCTGATCAGCACAATGATAAAGAGAAAATGAGTCTGAAAACTGCTTAGGCAATGTTCCTGCAGTGTCTCATCACCTCCTGGTACCGAGGTGGAAACCACAAGATCCTTGTATTAAGCTTCCACTGTTATTACTTGGTATTACTGTGCACCCACAGACTGATATGTCCCAGGCACATATCAGTATTCACAGTGCCAAAGGCTGCCAAAAGAAGCTTATCCAATACAAGCATAAAGAAACAAGCATCACAAACAGGCAGACAGGAGAACATGACTGAAGAACAAGCCTGTGAGGGCCATGGCATTTTTAAACAATCTTGGACTGTTTTCAAAATCTTGTAATTGCAAAGGACATCACTAAAGGCTTTAGAGGAAAGTATTTTAGAAGTACAAAAGAACTTAGATAGGCCAGGGCTTTCAAGCCAGTCTCTTGTACAGTTCTCACCCAGCAAAAGAGACAGAAAGAGACACCACCTCTATAGACACCACTCCAGGAATAAACTGGTACAGACATAACAGACCAAAGATAGCAGATTAGGAAGAAGGGGTAAAAAATGGAAGGGCTCACCAAATAGCTCCAGGGACAAGACAATCCAGCTGCAATCCCTCATTCTGTCCATTTGCAGAATACTGAAGGCTAATAGGCGCAGCCAGTTATAAGCTATTTTTTGTCTCCATTCAGATTTTCATCTCCTGTTCTCAGATTTACCAAGGCAAATCACAACATTCTCTAAAATAAGATATGGAAACTCAGAGCCTTAGCCAAGAAGCACCTCAGTGGAAAATACAAAGCACTAGAAGCAGGCTAAGTCTCCCACAATAACAACATTTCTAATGTACTGAGCAAAAAGAGAGGTAATGCCATTGCATCCTGATGATACAGATGCTGCCTCTTTTGTGCCTCTGTGACACTACTGGATTTAGGTGTACAAGCAGCATAGCTCATTGAGACTTCTAGCTCTGATGGGAAGGAGGATTGCAGAGGTCACTTACATGCAACATGAAGTCTGGGTATGCAATACTTTGCTGCAGAGCAACCAAAGAAAGAGATTGGAAAAGGAGCCTGTGGTAAACAGAGATTACTGCTCTTTTGAACTCTGCTAACACCAGAAATGGAGAGGAAGAAGGACATGAGGCAAAAAAAAAAAAAAAAAAAAAAAGTCAAGGGATGATGCACCAGTCACAAGACCTCACTGTGCCTGTGAGCACATTGTTAATTGGAATCTCTGCTCCCACCGAGGCTGGAATGTGGTTTATTCTCTGCCCGTCATCCACAAGCTCTCACTGTCACACAAACAAGGTACAGCAAAACTACTGCAATCCATCTGCAGAGGCTTTTGAAAGGTTTCTGCTCAGGCATGACTGTATTAGACATGGAAGGTGTGTTTCCACTAGAAAATATCCATCTTATCAGGCAATGCTGCATTTCTCAGCGGTCAAGTAGACACACAGGCCTAGAAAATGCTCTTCTACAAGTGGTAATATAAATGAAGTTGCATCATTTGCACTGATTATCAAAGCAACAAGGAATTTTTAGCAACAAGAACAGAGGTGCTGAGAGCCTGCAGTCTGGGTTAATTGTCAATTGCCAGACCCACTAGCCCACACTTCAAGCATATTTACCCAACTTTCTCAAAGCTATGGAGAACTCCTCAGCATCCTCTGCACATGGCTGTGATGGCCAGCATTTGTTCTGAATGAACCTATCTTCAGTTTCTAGAGCCTAGAAATGTTCTAGAGATTAGTTCTACTCTTATCTGCCCCACTGAAAAGCTCTTACTCTGCCTGAAGTAGGAGCATTGCTCAAACCTTTCCCTCATCTTCTCTTTGTTCTGCTGTCAAAAGAGATGCAGCTCTTGGACTACCCAACAACACAATACTTCTAATTTTTTACCAGTTTTGTTTCTTCTCCCAAGGCACTCTCCCCTTGACCAAGTCTAAAATCAATTGGCTGTAATTTACCAGGCCATTCCTCTGTCAGTTTGCTCCATCTGCCAACTGCCTCACAGCACCTAAAAGAATTCCTGACAGGTTATAAAGCCCAGAAATTTCATTTTACTAGTGTTTCTTAGTGTGAAACACAAATACATTTTATACTTAGCAAAGGGCAGCAAAGCATGATGGAGACAAAAGCACCTCAAAATATGGCACTACTAGAGCTTTTTTCTTTTAAAAGCAACAGTATTTTCTTCTTGATAGAGTTGAGCTAATAGTTCACTACATTGGCTAGAAATAAGTTTCCTTAGGCTTGATAACCAAGTCAAAAACCACAAAAGAAAGGAAACTTATTCCAAGCAGCAGCTGGGAACTTTAAACACTGTGCCAGACATGTAACTTCCACAGCTCCCTGGCTACACATGGAGCTGGAAGCTGTCCCGTGCACAGACACTGGCTCAGAAAGCAGCAACTCCAGTGGTGACAAAATCCACCTGGGGCATGAGGGTGGCACTGGTGTGTCACGCACCCGTTTGCCGTAACTCAGCAATGTGCTCATTCCGATGGATGGCAGGAAGTTTCTGCCCTGTTTACCTGCAAACACATATTGTGAATAAGCAGATAAGCTTATTCAAATAGGCCTACTGAATTTCCAGCTTCATTTGACCCACATAACTGAGTGCCACAGCTAACTCAAATACAGACACGTGGGCCTCCTGTGTGGCTGGTCTAATACCAGCTGCTGTCTTCTGATTCACAGGATTAAACAGCACAAGGCCAAGACCAGCTCTTAGGAGTCAGGAGAACAAAGCTATTTTTATGACATGTTGTAAATGAGAAGGAATTCCTCTTAAAAAAAGTATTCTCATGGTTTTATCCATGTAACTGAGAGCAAAATGTGGTTCACAGTTGTAAGATAACAAAATGCCATCAAAAAAGAGATTGTCCTGTGAAGAAAATGGAACTTGGAACATGTCAGAGGAGCTGCAGAAAAACTGAAGATTTTTCTGATGAATGCTGTTTCAGAAGTTGAAGCATAAACAATGGCTCACATACGGTGTGTCAGTAGACGTGTCTTCTATGTACAAACAGGGTGATGGATAGACTGTCCTACAGACTCATTTGTTCAAAATGTAACCTGGATTTTGAGCCAAAATTTGAAGAGATATTCCTGTTCTGAAATGTCTTAGGAAACATGGAAATTTTTAGTGAAAGGAACTGATTTAGGCAATTTATGTTTGCTTTGTGCTTTTTTGTCTGTGAATAATTATCCTTCAATGAAAAAATATCTAAAGTAGCAGAGTTTCAGAAAAATCCTGAAGAAGAATAGGCTCTATATCATCATTATATACAGGGTGCTTTTTTCCCATAAGGGACCAGCTCCTTTACTTCGTTACTATTTTTATGACATAGTTTATTAAATGTCATGCTCATATAAAATCTATTAAAAGGATACCAGGGCTGAAAGGGTCAGGTCCACGTGTTAGTAATTGCTGAAGTAGGACTGCCTTGCAATTTCAGCTCAGGATTGCTGTTGAGAACACTGACTTTCCAACCTTCCCACAAGATTTTTCTTATATCACTATGTATCTAAGGGTTTTACAAACGATACTTTCACATTTAGAGCATCTCTGGAATACTTGGTGTGTTTAATATCTCCTCAAGAGAACCCTCAGTGTCTGTAACCAGGAGACCAGTCTTCCTCCTTGCATTTTCTCTCTGCTATCCACGTGTTCTGCAGCTCCTACAACTACTCATAGAAGGCCGAATGTCTTACATTACAGAAATTAGTCCAAATCTCAGTCTTCCCTCTCCACTAGATAGACAGCTGTGTTCTAAGCAAGCCAGGATATAATTAAGCAATTAAGGATAACATCTGCAAAGGAGAACTGAATTAACATTGAAAATGCAATGTTATTTTTTTCTTCTTTTAACTTTTGGCAGCTTGATTTCTATAATTATACAGCATTTCAAAAAGTCTTAAAGTGCCAGTGTTTTAGGAATTTCCTGCCAGTTATAAACCCTGCCTTTCTCTGCTGTCCCCACCACTCCTGCTCTTGCCATGTCCCAGACCAGGCTACGGTTCCTTCCCATTGCTTAGATGGATGGGAGGAGGAAAAGGGGTTCCTGAGGGTCCAGGAGATGTTTCCTGCTCCCAACTAACTGTGTGGGAGGACACCTGACAGGCAGGACAGGGGACCCACAGTAGGACTGACAGCATCTAACAGCCCCCATGGAGCATCAGACAGAGCCCTGGGATTTCACAGAACAGCAGGAGCCACACCAGGCTGAAGAACAGGTGGAGACTTTTTTAAAAAATTGTACATTTTCAGTAGCCTCATCTTGAGATAGATGAATAATTTCAGCTGAACTTTCTGGCTGTGCCAACCATGTGGCACAGAAAACATCAGCTCAAAGATGCAGTGTAAAAATGATAAAGCATTTTCCCTGTCACTTATAACATAAAATATGAGGTAACCCCAACTATGATCCCAACTACAAGCTCAACTACCTGCTCCACTTACAACCATATGCCTGCTCAGAAGAAGAAAAAAAAAAAATTAAAAAGCTGTCTTTGCAGGCTTGGGTGACAAAGCACAAGGGCATCCCAGGACATCCATCAGCAAAGTCTTTTTTGGGGAGATGAACTGGTTCATGAGTTTGAATACAAACAGCACTCATTAAACAACACATATTTAGACTAAATTCTTGGCACACTACAACAAAAAAAGCTAAAGGATCACCACAGGAAGAATTATAGCCTAAAAGCCCTCATTGCTTTCTGAAGATATCTCAAAGTGAGACTCCAGGGAAATTTTTACATTGTTTTTACAGCAAAAGTACACAGAAAATCTGTCTTCTCCTATTTTGGCATCTTTGCTGAAATGAGAAGCCAAATCATTTGTATATTCACGGAGTGTTCATATAGAATATATACAAATTATTCAGCGTACTCTAAGAGGAGAAGGCAGAAAGGTCAAAATAACAAGAAACTGGGAAGATGCCAGGAAGCTCCTGCCCTACTTTGTTTTCTAGACTTCCATTAATAATTAGTGTTTTACAGAAGAAGAGTTTTTAAGTAAGATTATTTAATATTCTTAAAATATTAGAATTTAAATAAACTGTAATCCAAACAGAACATTTACATTTAAAGAGTTATTTTTCCAAATAGCAGAAGTGCTGATTGCTTGGGCCAGGGTCTGTATTTTCTGTCCTTGTCAGTTGTGGGCAGAGTTCAAATAATCAAAAATGGTCAGAATACAAGAGATGGTCAAGATGAGAGAAACTTCCAAGTAGACCTACCAAACTCTAGTGCACCCAATGATTTGGCCATTTTCCTCCAATTTTATGCCTCTAAATAAATAAATAAAAATTAAGACACTATCAGTTTCACAAATCTGTCTTAATTAACAAGAGAAGAAACACCCTCAGACACATGGCATAAAATCACAACTGCAAGAATAGAAATACTACCAAAAAAAAGGTTTTTCCTGAATCCCTCTTGCTTACTGCCTTCATATGGCTTGGTCTATTTTCACCACAGTTGTCAGGACAAGTGTTTGTGCTAAATATCTGTGAGTGCTGAGGCAGGGGTGCTGCTCAGTCAGGAGGGGAAGGAGGTCAGGGATTCGCACACGGAGCATCCTTCTCTCCTGCAGAAAGGAGCTGCCATTCCTCTTGGGTAGAACCAGAAGCACCACACACAGCTGGAGCACAGGGGGAGAGATAAATTTAGGAAGATAAAAGCACACGGGGAGTTTAGTTACCTCAGTGTTTATTATAGCAGACTGAAGATAAAGGTCAACCCCCTGTCCTGGAGCCCTCAGTGCTTCGAGGCAGAGAAAATGTTACAAATTGCTCAGACAGCTCTAACTATGCAAGTAATCCATGGAGCCTGCCAAGGAACACATGTGTTTCAGGCATAAATCGTCCAATCTATTCCTTTCTGAATTAACATCTGTCATCGTGACACCATTCAAAATGACTGAAGACTGGATCATATTAACAACCACACATATTGGATAAATATTTACTGTTCAGACTTCCCCTCCCCCCCTCCCCAACTTTAAATAAAAAATGCAGATAGCAAAATTCCTGGAGGAGTGAAAGGGGAGTCTCTTTTCAGTCACTGATAGAAAGCATGTGATTTTATCTACAAAATCAAATCAGTGTTTTCCCCCTCCTCTGTGAGTCTTCATACCCCACACTGGTGAACTTACAGCATCCTGTGGTGTTGCAATGCTCTCCAAAGAGCTCTTCTGGAGAATTCTGTTATGCTGGAGTTTGCTCACCTCAGAGACTCCACAAAGCCATCTCCCTCTGGATGCAGAAACAAATCTGGCTAATTGTGCCCCAAGAAGAGAAAAAATTGCTGTGACCCTTGCAGACAACTGGATAAAGCAAATAATTTACTTCCATGACAAGCTGTCAGGTGTATTACTGGCTTGCTACCCTGCTCCCCCTAGTCAACAAATGGGTCATGGAGAGTGAGGACAGGGGGTCCCAGAGTCACAGAACAGGAGGGTGGGAAGGCAACACGAGAGTGCAGCCCTGTCCTTTATAATCCCAGCACACAGAATTTTCCCAGAAACTGGATTAAGTCTGCATTACAGAAAAAAGATGTCAGCAGTCAGTGCTCCCTTCTGTGAATATATCATCTGACAATTGTAAGGATAGATTTCTAGGAAATTATGTGTGTTAAGACTGATTTTATCTAGTTGAGCTTCTAGCCACCACATTCTGCTATTTCTTCTCAGTATGGCTTGAGAGGCTGAGGGAAATCCTGCTGAAATCTTTCTGGATATTCTGTATAGCAGGGGGCAGTGCTCCTTCATCAGCAACTTCTCCTTCCAGTCTTCTCACACTGTTTGAGTGGAACTTGACCAAGATACCCAGTCTTGATTTCAAGACATCAAGAGCGAATAAATCAAGCCTGTAGGGCAGATGTAGCAAATATACTGATATAAATGTGCTGCCTTTTTTGGTCGTTTGCCTAGCTTCAGATACACTTCTTCCTACAAAATTAAAAAGTCTTGTGAGAAAAAATGTTCCCTCTAGGTACAGAGAGAGACTACAAGTAAATCCCCCCAAAATCTCATGCATAAGCTAAATAAATTGAGCTCTGTAACTAAATAAATTGAACTCAAATCTCTCAGACTAAGGGAGGCTTTGCAGACTTCAAATGATTCCTGTAGTCCTTTACTGAAGTGTTAACACAGAACATCTTTATTCTACTAGCAGTTGCACGAATAGCCGACACCCTCTGGGTGACGTCTCAGTTTCACCGCTGGCGATGTCCTGGCACTTTTCCCATGTGCTGGGTTGGCTGTATGGAGGAACATCTGCTGCACATGTGGGCCATGCAACACCCTCAGCAGGCAAAGGCTGCACTGGTGGCAGAACTACCATGGCTGGGTGGGACAGACACACACCTTGCTGCTGGAGAGGCCGGGTGGAGGCGAGGCCATGCAAGCAGTGGGAAAGTTGGGGGATATCCGAGAGCAGAGTGGTGTGAAAGGGAGCACGACAATCACAGGCAATCAGGCCATTTCATTAGTCTGCTGTTTATGGAATTGTGTGTGTCTCATTAACATCACCATTAGATTTACTTTCCTTACATTGGCTCAGCTATTCCAACCAAGGCAGGCAACCTGAGTTTACAGGCACTGTGACCTTGAAATGCACCTATCGGGATTTGCATAATACTGGTGTCTGAATATTGCCAGAGCCTGCCAAGCAGAGCGAGTGCAACATGAGCACCCTCCTGGTGCTTTTTCAAGACAGCTGCACTAGGTCTTCAGCTGGCCCTCACACTGACTTTTTGAGATGTGGAAAAACTACAACTCTAAATTGCTCATCTTTTTTGACTTTGGTTGAGAAGGAAGGCGTGATCAAATATTTAGGTGAGAGCAGCAGCTGTCAGTTGTATGGCAGCAGGCATCAGAAGAGATTAGATGGTGACAATATTAGGAAGAAATGGTCTCAGGATAAAGCAGGATGCTTAGGCAATCCCAGAAAGGATGTCTGGGGCAATGATACAGTCTTTTCAGGGGTAAATCCTGTTTGGGTCTCTTCATTTAAGAATGATGGACAGGAATAGAAACTAAAGAAATAAAAATCTGACTGGAGCTCTCTGGTTTTCACGTTACAGCTGGGATTACTGAGCCAGAAATGAAGATGATGCTGTCTTGGCAGATATGGGATAAAGGTTCTTTAAGGACTGCTGATGCCTAGCATGGCTACTTATCCATTAATAAAAGTATAGGGCAAGGATGACTGGTGTTAGGTAACAGCAAGCAAAGCAAGGGACAAAAAAAAAAAAAGGAAAAAACTCATGCATAGTGTAGAAAAGACTAGAAGGGCAGACAGACCAAAAATTTCTATTTTAATTTTGAAGAGAAACTGTCTAAAAATTGAGCAATGAATGATATCATTCCTACAAGTATAGACACTTTGCAAACTTTTGACACCTGGATTGTTTTTCATCCAGGAAATTGTATGGTTATGACTATTATTTAATTTCTTCATCTGCCTCATGAACTTAGGTGAATGGTTACAAACTTGTAGATACTAATGGCTACCCAATCCAGGTGGACAAGTTTTATTGTCCAGGACAGGACACATCCAGCTGGCAACATTGAATGCTATGAAGGCACATTGCAAAGGCACCAGAGCAGCCTCTGCCACCAGCTGATGCTTGACAGTGCACTCACAGGCAGACACAGCGTGCATGCCTGGGTAGGAGCAGAGCTCAGCTGTGTAGTGACCTGCCTAATCTCATCACGCTCTTGCATGCAGGTATGTATGAAGGGCAAGCTCCAGCCTGCACTTTCCATTCCAACAACCTTCCTTTGGGAATCTGGCCAGGAAGTCTCCCCCAAGGCCCACGCTGCAAACTGGGTCATTTGCCTACTGAGGTTCCTGTATGGGCCTCACCAAAGTGCTGCCTGAAAGCTTGTTAAAAATCACAAAATACACAACTAAAATTTTTTCCCTGTCTTATTCAACAGGGATAACATTTTATATAGGATATCTACATATTTTCCAGCCTCTCTTCTAACCATGACTGGAAAAAACTGGCTTACCTTCTCTCATAGGGCACCAGTGCTCATACTTTTCCTTAAATCTTCTAGAAATTGCTCTGATCTCCTAGGCCAGTCACAGAGAAGGATTTTTATTCATATGCAAGTCTTCCATGGTTCCCTTGGGCCATTCCCACCTATGCACTGCAATGGTGAAACAGCTCCTGACCATGGCAGCATAACCCCCCAGGCAGTATGGACTAAGCTTCTACAGAGCCAGAGAGATCAAAACCTAAAACAACCCAAACAATGATGTCAAAACAATCATACCAGAAAGACGAGCTAACTTCCAGCTACTCTCTGGCAAAGGAATATGGAATATTCTCCACAGAATGCATCACAGACACTCTCCCACCTCATCTTCTCAGTCAAAGATTTGGTAGGAGCCAGAAAAGTCTACCCCATGTTTCATTTTCTTACAAAGCATTTTCTGTACTTCAGCATTTAGTCATGGTTCAGTCACCTTCACTGAGGCACCGAGCAATCTGGATGATGAGGTTGTGTATTCCCTGCTACAATTCCTCCTAGAATTCCCCCACACTCTGTGAGTAGAAATGGTTTTTAAACCATGTTCTAGGAACACAGAACAACCACCACTGAAAAGGCTCTCTTGCTTCTTCCTCACTGCAAGCCTCATCACGTCCCTAAAGCAGGCTGCCTGCCTTACCAGCCAAGCCTTCCTAAATTATACTTCTGAAGGGATATGTTATAAATAGCTATTTAGGTGAAAACTCAAATTTGTGAAGGAAATTAAACAACTCTTAAGCTGACTTCTCAATTCAAAAGCTTTTCTTGTTTATGATGGAGCAGCTTCTGTTCCCTTTCAGCTGAGTCCAAGGAGAGCAGGAGGACACAAGGCAATGCCCACCCAGGCACATCTCTAAGCAGATGGGCTGAAGCTGTGTTTCAGCACAGGATGAGGCACCACAAATCTGTAATTAAGCTTTGCATTCACAATGCATTAAGAAAACTGGTAGTGATTTACAGCTCCACCAAACCAGTATGCTGTCCCAAGAATCAATCCACATGTCTTTCTCACAGTCCATGAAAAACTGAAAAGACTCACTGTACACGAGACATTTAAAGCAACAAGCCCCCTTGGAGAAGAAAAGGGAAAGAAAATATTTGCAATTCAAAAGAAAACTGTAGTGAATCTGCCAGTACCAGTGGCCACTCCACTGGCATGGGACAGCATTGGAAAAAGCAGATTCTCCCTCCCTAGTGCAGACCCAGAGAAACCACCTGCACAAGTTCCAGACAAGCTGAAAATACACACATATGAATGAAGCTTTCCTTGGGATGGGACATCAACAACAGATTCACAGCCTCGCTACTCTCCTGAAGATTACAGGAGGAGCATGATGGCTCTTCAGATTTGTTTCAGGATGTAAACCAGCCCACAGGTAAGACTATTTCATAATCTGAGGAATCCAGAGTGAACTACAGGGCTGTGACATTCACAGGCTGCCCTAGCAAACATGCAGCACGACAAGGCCATTAACTAATGGAAGAAGAGGAGCTCTAAAGAAAAGCTCAGCAGACAGCACAAGTGCTGGCAGCAGTCTGGCTTTGGCTCCAGCACAGCAACACTCACTGATTGTGCCAGGATGGTATCATAAACACACGTTTTACCACAGCTAGGAGTATGCTAGTTGTTGGGTTACTACAATAGTGTAGTTCCCCAATAAAAAGTTCAATAAAACCTTCCCCAGTGCCCCATCCACAAGGTCTCTGCGAGAAGCGGTCACTTGCTGTTACACAGGAGCAGCGATTATTGTCATGCCCACAGCTGGAGGATGGTGGCTGTTGGGCACCACTGCTGTGTGCCAGTTGTCAGAGACATGTCCCTGCAAGGGACAGACAACCCAGCCTGGCCTCTCTCACGGGCAGGTGCTCACTTGCTCCTATGACTTTCACTATCAAAGAGAACTAGGTGCCGTAGGCACTTTCTGCACAAGTGACTCCTCCTGGCAAAGGCTGCAGAGATTCCCACTGGAATCATCCACAGACTCATTACCACATGAGCAGGAAGCTTGTGAGCTGCCAATTTCTAGTGGCACCTTTGCCCTCACTTGGCTGCTTTATCACCATGTGCCAGATGTCCAGGGATGTGAGCCCTAGCAAGCAAGAGAGCTCCCTCTAATTCACTAATGACAGCCAAGAAACTGCCCTGGAACTGGCCTCAGTACCAGGCTGAGATGGCTGCTTTGCATATCTGGAGCTTGTAAATTCCTGTTTGTTCAGGAAGCATCTTCTCTCCATGCAACAGAGAAACTTTCAGCTCTTGACCATTATTTTAAGAAGCAATATATGACCAAGCCTCTATCCCTCTGCAATTCCTCAGGTACTTTATGTATTCAGAAAGAGTTTCTGTCACTGAAAGACCCAGGCAGATAGAGGAGGGTACAAGCGCTGGGAAGCAGTGGGGTGGATCACAACATATATAGATTATGCCTCTTGGCAAAAATAACAGTCCAAGAGAAAGTTTAACTGTTCTGAGTGACTGTCCATGAGTAATCCCCCTCTGGGGATGCACTGGCAGCAGTTGTTTCATCAGCAAAGGGGTGCCTGGAAGTGTCACAGGTTCTTGCAGCAATGACTCCAAGTCAGCACTGCCAGACCAGTCACCACAGACGCACGAACAGCTCACATCTGTGACCCTTCTGCAACAGCCATGAGTTCATGGAACTGCAGGCTCTGGGACTCCAACCCATTTCCTTTCCACTTGTACACTGACTTATGAGGCCAGCATGGTGCAATACTCCTCTCTGCTCACCATGTCACCTTTCTCCATCCCATACTCCTTCTAGCTGCGACCAGTGCTATGATTTTCTCCTTTAGTTTATTCTAATGTTAGTCAAATCACTGAAATCAGGTTACCAGCATTTTAGTCACTCAGATTCACTCACCCTTCCACTTCTGAAAGGCAGGTCTACATTCTCTGGTGATACACTATGCCCTATCTTCCTACAAGGCTTCAATCTGGAGTGCCAGCTCAGCCAGAACTCTGTGATGAAGACTACCTTTGTTTTGCTGCTGACAGTGAACATTTAGCAAAACCTGTCCTTCTTCTAGGTTAATATTTTGTCTCAAGTTTTTACTTGCTTCCGGATATTTCTGGTTTAGTGTGAAATAAAAAGCAGTTGAGCTTTTACATTTCCTTAGGTCCATATTCCACTGCTCCTGCTTCTGGATACAGTGTCTCCCAGGGCACTAAGGCATCACACAGATATGAAGGAGGCTGTTGCATCAGACTGTATGTAACACATAAAATCCCCTACCCCACTGTTCTGCTAATGCTTCTGCATCACACTGGTTCTTTTTCCTTATAACGTCTCCTGAAAATCCTCCTCTCTACATAGCACTTATCCCTTTCTCAGTATGCAAGTGCTGCCAAAAGACTAACACACCACAGAGCAAATCCCTCTCAGCTGCAGGGAGAATAAGCTTATCTGACCAATGACCCAGCAATAAATAGCCACTCTCCTTTAATTTACTCTTTCTCCAATAAACTCCCTTTGATTTCACTTACTCAAGAGAGGACTAAGCAAGGACCCCAGTACCTGGCCTGGAATCTCTGGTCCAGCAGGTCCAAGCTGCTCCAGGTGCCTGAAGGAATTCAGAAGGTGTCATTACCCACCTGTGACTGTTCCATGGATACATGCAGCTGCCATCAACAGTCACAGACAAAGGAAACATCAGAGGGCAGAGATCAGCCCATTTTTTTGAGGAATGTGTCGACTTCCACAGCAGTTGTGTTCATTAGCAGAATGCTTCCATTTCATTTTCTCCTCTCTGAAGTCAGACTCCTGACTGTAGCCACTGGTTTGCAGTGTATCTGCACGAGGTCTTGAAGATGGACATGTCAGATAAGGAATAAGCAACAGCGGCATACAGAGCTCTCAGGTCATGCAAGTGACTCTACATAAATGCAGGAAAGGAAGAAACTCCCCTTTCTCTGGAAAATCAGCTGAGAGAGAAACAAACTCTTGACACACAGAGAGCACTGGGCAGGCATTTGTCATTTTGAACTTACCACACACTGATGAAAATACTAACACTCACTACCAGAACAAACAGACGCCTACATGCTATTCCCATAGCACTGCTAGTCCTCCATTGGGTCATTCCTAAGAGACATTTCTGCATTGGTTTCCTCTAGAAAAAGCAGCTGTGTGAGCCACCTGCTTGCAGCTAAAGCCAGTGACAGCAAGATCTCAGTCTCAAGTACAGAGAAATCAGATGAAAGCACAAGAGAGCACAAGACAGATGTTTTCCAGCCACCTGGGCTGCATCCTAAAGTACTCGATGAACTGACTCAACAGTCTCGAGCACTAGCATTGATTCCCTTTTGGGGTGTCAAAACCCCAGAAAAAGGTAGGGGGTCAAAGGACTGAAAAATGGACAGAAGTAGTGTCTAGACTTAACAAGGGAAAAAAGGGAAGAGAGTTGAATTATGATTTCAATTCCCAGAATAGCAGGAATAATTATTTGTAAGCACTTGAAAAAAAAATAACAGACTGAGTAGCAAGCCAGGTGGATTTGTCAAGAGTGAATTACTTTTAAAAAAAAATTTTATACAGACAAAAAATTATGATAGGGCAGAAGGAAGACATGAACTGGAATTCAGTAAAACTTCTGACAGATCACTTTCACAAACATGCCAAAAGCATTATTGGTGATACAACTGTGATACAAGTTCAGAAGTGGCCAAAAAACTATCCAGGAGGCTCAGTGGGCTCACTCTAGGAATGGATTGATGTTAATACTTTGGGGTCTGCCTAGGAACCAACATTGTTTAGTGTTTTCATTATCAACCTGGATGATGAAGTAAAAAGTATGTTTATTAAATTGCAGAGGACATGAATCTGGAAAGAATGGCACGTATGCTGGGAAGTCTGCCAAAGGAACTTGGCAAACTGGAGGAGTGTTCTGGAAGAAAGGATCGGTAGGGACAAGTGCACAGTGCAGCTCTTTGGCACGAGGAGCCAACGGCACAAGCACAGGGTGTGGAGTGGGGAAGTGGCTGCTCTCCAATTTTTCCTGAAACCTGGAGTCTCCAGGAACCCACCTTCAGTTCCATGCCATTGTGGACAAGGCCACTGAAACAGTGGATGTATAAAGAATGAGAATTGTGAGGTAAATGAATTATCTACTTGCTCCTCTTTTTTGCTGTAGTCTATACATTTTTGGGCACTGCACTTTAAGAAACAGATGAATTAACTACAAACATTCAAAAGAGCAACAGGAATTAAGAGATCTGGAAAACATCACCTAAAAGAACTGAAAAAACCTTGGTGTTTATTCTGAAGAACTGAAGGATAAGGAGCCAATCACAAGAACACTGAAGTAATGCACAAAGCTGAAGTTTTTTTCTGCTCTCTGCCAATCTGGGCACTGAAGCATGCAGTTAAGAGATCTGCAATCACTCTCCCCAGTCTAGCAGGTTTTAACAGACTATTTGCTGCATCTTTCCAAGAGCAGAGGATACCACACAAGAATCTACTAATTGACTTGACTGCAAGCATCAGGGAAAAATTAAATTTGTTTTGAAGTAAACCAACCCATCCTTTGAGCTTCAAGCTAAACTCTAGGAGTCCCTGCAACTGCATTTGGGTTGCAGGGCACTGACACTACCAGGGCTTTCCCTTTCCCTGAATGAGGAACAAGAGCCTGACATAAAGCAAAGAAAATTACTTTTGACTCAATTATTCATGTTACGAAAGCCCATTTGTGCTTGCCCAGAGGTTGACAGGTAACTTCATCTGTCTAGTAGCCAGAAAATAATTGCAAGTTGGTGCCAGTGTTAGACAAGAGCAAAGTATGCACCCTTAAGGCCCTCTGTGTAACAGCTGTATACAATGATATTCCCAGACTGTTTTGGTATGTATGTGGAGCTGCCAACCTCCTCTCTCTGTCTCTAAACACACAGTATAATATGCCATCCTCTGAATGTTAATCCATTTGTCGTCTTATTTGCTGAAAAGTCATTAAGCAACATTTGAAAACATAGATATAGATGATATAGATATAGATATAGATATAGATATAGATATAGATATAGATATAGATATAGATATAGATATAGATATAGATATAGATATAGATATAGATATGATTTGTAAAACAAGATTATTTATTTGGGATTTCCTGACAGACAAACCATTCACTGAACGACAACTCATTGATCACAACCTGATTCTGTTCTGGGTAGGTGAATTGAAGAGAGCAACCCTGACTATTAACAGGTCCATGGTGCCTCAGAAGGGCACTCATGCAAATGATGGGGTGAAGTTTTTACACGGGGAAGCCAGCATATCCACCATTTCAGTGTTTTAAAATAAGACTTGATACTGTTGTTCTGGATGATACTTTAACCAAACACAAATCATGAATCTTGGTAACTGAGCAAAATACAATGGCTTGTGCTATCCAGGAGGTCACAGTAACTCTGACTGTAGCCTCTTTAACAAGTTGTGCTGCTGCTGTCTCCTCCTCCCCTCCTGTGACATCACATCCTTGTCCCCAAACTCCTATTTCTTCCCTTTCCCATTTCTCTCTTCCTTCCTCTGCTCTTAAATCCTAGGAATCCATAAAATCCATGCAAAAGCTGATCCTTTTAAATATTCTTTAAGATAACGAAAAATTAATTAAATTGTTCGCAGTGCACACTAACAATCTTGAATAGCAAGCCTCATCTGTGGTGCAACACAGATTGCAGAGAGACATTTTTGTAAAACATATTTAATTAAAGCTGAAGTCTGTGTAGGTAAAGAAAGTCTTCACTTAAATGCAGCAGGACACAGAGTGGGACTCTCCTCAGACCAAAATGTGGCAGATATGATGGTGATACAATGCCTGCCCATCGTTACTAATTAAGTGACTTTCACAGTGTCATCTGACAGCCTTCTTACCACTTTCTCCTTGTAAACAATGTATTTCAGCCACTTGAAATCCTGCCATTTGAATCCTGCCAGAACAAACAGGGAATCCTTCTCATACTGCTCCATTTTCTGGATTGCACCTTCAGGATATGTGATCCGGAGTGTTGTCTTGCCACCCACATCTTTTTCAAAGCCCTTCACCGGAGCCGAGTTCAGCCTGCAGGGCAACCAGAGAAAAGACAGTGTCATGGATTCCCACTTCCACTCAGATTCCCACTTACACTCCTGTGTGTTGATGACACAGCAATCACTGCTGGGCAAGAGCTCCCTGTAGCAGCTGCTCCAGTAGCAAATCTTAATTCTTGCAGTTCTTCATCACAAACACTTACGGAGGGTTGTACCAAGTGACGACAGCTTAATTAGAAGTTACATAAATTCTATCACTGAATATAATGCAAACCATTGCTGCATGTCAACTCCGGGGATCTAAATAAGGTTGGAGGCTTTGGAAAAGGAAAGTGAAAAATATTGTCCTTGCAAATTTAGAGTAACAAACTAAGCATTAATATTTTAATGGCCCATTGCTCCTTTGATGTGTTAGTTGGGTTCTGCAAAGCTGTGCTGAAAGAGATGATGAAGCTCCTCATCAGTTTAAACAAACTGAAACAGGTCTCATTTTCCAGCCCCAGCACAGAGCTTACACCACTCACCTGCAGTGAGGCTGCACAGGGAAATAAGCCACTTATAATTCTCAAAAAAACCCCACAGGATCAATCTGCACCTCTTTAATTCTCCAAAGTGGCCCATTATGAGGGTGAGCTGCCTTGCAACGCCAGCACAAAGGAAGAGGTTGGGCTGAGACAAGGCTCAGCACCACTGCAGTCTCATGAGCTCCAAGGAGTTTCTGCTGTGGAAGTGCATCCCATTCTCTGAAAACACTCAAGCAGTCACACAGCTTTGCTCTTAGAGACGCTGATTTCTAAGGAGATGCTACATATTTAGCTGTGCTTTTGTTAAAACATTTCTCAGGAACAAAGTTTTTTGCCTTGAAAAAGCAAACTGCTTTGGCATGAACAGCCATGATGACTTTCATGACATTAAAGTTTTCAGAATTTCTATTCAAGACTAAAACTCAAAGCTGAGGAAATTGCATGTAACTTGGAATACAAATCTTGCAGACATCAAACAGCAACCTCTGATGGCACAGGATTGCCTGCTTGAATTATTGCAGCGTTCTTGACTTGGTGTTGCTCAATATACTGCAAAGTGCTTTTGGACTGCGATTTTTGCCATGTACAAATGTTGGATTTGTCTTTTATAGCCTGGGTAAGCATTTTATATTGAAAAACTGTTAGTAGAATAAAAATTTCTATATAATCTGAAATTATATTCAAAATCTAGAGAAATGTATTCTTAGGCATTTTTAGCAAAAATACTTATTTTATCATCAGGAATAAAATATTAAAGGCAAATCAAGAATCAGCACCACCACAATTAATACAGCAGATGAAGTATTTTCCCATGGTTTATAAACCTTTTGTAGCCTGACTTTGAGGAACTAGACCTGAGTACAATGCTCCCAGACAGCCTGATCCCTTGCTTTTTCCTCTGTTGCTGATGGCACATTCACACACCACTCCCTGCTTCTGTGGGCAGTATTAAAACTTGAAGGTGTTGTGTCTCTTGGGGCAAATGAACTTATACAAAGCAAAAGCATGCAGCTCTAAATGTAACAGAATACTACCAATACTATCAGTATTCTGCAAAGAAAGCAAGTTCTACATATTTTCATCTGTTTTCTTTAGGATGAGGAAGTGTCTGCAGTTGTTTCAAATGTCATTGTGCAGCTCTTTGGCAGGTTTTTCCCATCCTCAGCTGCTGGGTTCACTCTTTTGCTGCTTACTTTGTTAACACTCTCAAAACTTGGGAGTTCTGCTTTGTATCTAGACAGGAAATAAATCAAACCATTTCCCCAAGTGATATGAACTCAGGTCTCCAGCAAAGGGCCAGAGTGTGAGCTGCTGATGGAGCCACAGTGACAGAGCCAGCACCCCCAAGGCCCAGGGGCAGTGCCAGCAGTGGAAAGGGAAAGTTCAGGCAGCCACAGCACACAAAGGTGCTGACTCCACAGCCCAAACCCCTTCCCAGGCTCCCCAGCTTATAAACACAGCTGAATCTTGGAAAACCTCAGTTAGGATGCCAGGCCTCCTTGTACTGCCCATGGACAGGCACTTTTCTCCACAAGAAGTTCCAGAGTGTTTTTCTGTCTATGTTTGCTCATTACATGTGGAGACACTAACTCCTAACCTTGGCACCATGAAGAACCTTTCAGATACCACTCAAGTATCACCATCAGGCGAATCCCTATCTGGTTCTAATCAGGAATTTTTGATACACATTTATTTTTGCCCAGTCTGCAATCTATTCTAAGGAGGCATTTCAGAGCACTGACTGACTGCTGCAATAAGTCCTGCCAGGTAAATAGAGTGACAGCTGGGAATAACATCTGCACTGAAATCTGATAATGTCTAGTTAAAGAAAAACAGTAACTCATTTCAAGCTCTTTTAGAACTGATAAAGCTGAATTGGACTATCTTCACTGCAAAGAACAAAATTTCTTGCTGCAATTAGCAATCCTCACATAGTAACACATGAGGCATCAAAGAACTCCACATAGTGTTGGATCACTCCTTTGTCCACAAATGTACCACATTTTTAAATTTAAAATTCATTCCCTAGGTCCCAAATATCATCCTTCAAAGGAGTTCTGCAGTGTATGAAAAAGGATGTTATAATACATGGGACTTCCCCAGCTTCCACAGGAATAAAGCAAGCAGTTGGATACATATCCAAGCACCTGGCTTCATTTAACCTTTACAGTTGACTTCTCTCTCCTTTATCCATCCCACCAACAGCACAGGTGCTTAGCTGCCCTCTTATCCTCCCAGCTTGCAAACTGACATAGATTTACTGGTGTGGAGAAAAAAAGCTGAAATTTTCATTTAGAAATTAAATAGTGGCCTTCCTGATGTAAATCTTAGTGGGTGGCTTAGACCAGATGGATTGAAACTGTTCTTTTGCTACTTTTTGAATAACCTGAGCCCAAGGAAAGGTTATAAACTGCATATTACTTCAGCTGGAATAACTACAAGTCACCCGACTATGACGAGAAATAAGAGCTCTTTGTTATCAACTGATAGTGGGATGAACTAGGAGAAGGGCTGAAAAAATTTTGACCTGTTCTGAACAGCCATCCCTGTGTCCAGCATACTGATGGAGAAGCAGGGAACCATTCATAGGAACCAAAGACTGAAATGGATCTTCTTGGTCTTTTTGTCCAGAGTTGGAGGATAGTTATTTCTCTCTGTATGTCCTATTCTTTCCTTACACATGGGAGAGAATAGAGACCTTGCTAAATAATACCTGCCTTAAATTCTTTTATTAATCCCTTTCTTTCTTCTACCTTTAGCAAAGAATTCACTATCTGCCACAATGTCTTAAAGTTGATAAAAGTTGAGAAAGATTATATCAGATACATTTCTTTTAATACAAAATCAGTTATCTTACTAAGAAAAAAAAACAACTTAGATTATGTTAAACTAGTTTTATAAACTTACATTGCAGTTTATCTCACTATTATTATTTACCATAATAATATTTTGTTACTCAAAACCTGACGGAAAACTGCTTTTTTTTTTTTTCAGGCAGACTAATGGGTCTGTAGCTCCCTAGAGCACATTCTCCCTCACTCCTACATGCACTCTCTCAGTCTCCATTAGTACAGGTATTATGTTTGTTAATCTCCAATCACCCAGAACGCCTCCCTGACTTGACAGATTTATTACTAAGAGTTATGACTAGACCTGTGATTTCACATATCAGCACGTTTTTCAAGCATTCTGAGATGGCGATGATCCAGGTCCTCAGCAAAACAAGAAGTCCTAACTCTGACTGTGGTCCTTGGCACTCCCACCACTCTACTTCTGCTGCCTTATTCAACATTGTCATCTGCAGAGACACGAAGTACTGCCAGTTTCTAGGGCACACTTATAGGTGTTTAATCACTGCTGGGTCCTCCCTCATAGAGGCTTCCACCTTCCTAACACCCTACGCTGCACCAATCTTAGTCCTGCCTCTGAGGTGCAGCTCCTGGGGAATGCTACATGTGTATGACCAATAATACTGTCCTGAGCTACCACAGGAATACATCTGGGAGCAGATCCAACAGTGTGACTTACTGCTTGACCACCTAAGGGCGTCACAAAAGCAGCTTTTAGAAAGGAGCTATGAAGGGAAGGTTCAAGTGACATCATACAAGAGACCATATTCCCAAGGAGCTGTGGAAAACAGAAAGCTTGAGGAATGCCTTTACCCTTTGATGTGATCATCATTTATAACAAACCTTTTTAAGCACATGTCTATTTTTACCCTCCCTGTAAGTTAATGCTTCCATACAAAGGGATACTGTCACTAGTACAGGTTAAACTTTGCCTGCATAGCAAGTGAACTGATGCAGAAACTGAATATGGGACAGGAACTGTAATGCCAAAGACTCACCTGACAACAACATCATAGTCATCAATTTTTAACCCCAATGACTTATTTGCAAGTACTCCACCATTTCCCACAATAATACATCGCCGGCAGCTGAGACTGTGGAAGAAACAAAGGAGAGAAGTGATTTTTGTAATTGAACTTCAAACACACAGAGAGCACATATTCAGTTTGCATGTATCCAAGAACTACAGGAAACCTCTGTACATATGAAAAATTATGAGGGGGACAGAGATACACTTGATCCCCAGTTCACCTCATCATGCCCAGGCATTACATGTGATACATTGCTTTCAACACCTCACACCACGTGTGGCATAATGAGATGAGCTGTCAGGACAAGCAGCTCCTCTCCCCCCACACCCCTGGTATGATGGGCTTGAATCAAACCCATCTGTTTACTTGAACCATCTCATTATTCATTCAGCACTGAAATAACATTAAACCAAAGGCTTAGTGAGGAAGTCTTCTCTCCAAGCAATTTTATGAGTGCAGGCAGATCTTGCCAGGTATCTGGGGTGGACTCACCTTGCTGAGAACAAAATTGCTGCTTTTATCATAAGACTTCAAGAGACAGAAAAACATTAAATTGAGAGAAAAAAAGATGCCCCCACACATGCCTGTCCAGTAGGAAGCATATATGGAGACACAATAGGTGAGGAAACGGAAGGACAATAACGTTAATTAACAAAGAAACAGGAAAGAGAAGGAAGAGAACAGTTTCTCGTGGAACCCTGAGTCACGAGAACACTGCAGCAGATGTTAAAAAGCGATTTTGTTTTGAAGACAGAGAAAGGACTTCTTTCCAGCTATCTAATCCCAAATGCAGCTGGGTCTTCTGGCAATGTGCCTCCATCTCTGGTAGTTCACTGAAGGAATACGTGTCTGCAGAGCCTTTTTCGGAAAGGGTCCAAGGCAATCAGTTGTTTGGAGCAGATCCCTGAACTAGGCAGCCTTCCTAGCCCCAGGCACAGTCAACTGGTCGCTTTCAGGCTGTCCTCTCTGTGAAAAGTCTAAAGAGCCAGCATGAGGAAAGCTGTGCTTATGTGGGGTCCCTTTTTGCAGAGCAGGGCTAGAGGGCACTCAAAAGACTCAGCTAAACCACTAAAGGTCACTCTGCTGACAAAGATAGCTGGAGACACATGCAGAATTAACAGAACCAAGAAATGCTCAGGAACAGCTTTCCTGCCCAGGTAAAGGTCCATTGCAGATCCAAACCTTTCCAAAAGAGAAAACTCCTTCATGCAGATGGACATATTAGCCCAGTATCCCCAAAGGCTGAAGAAGCATGTGTTTATGATAATCAAACCACAATAGAGAAAGAATATTATAGATGATAGCATACCAAAAAATCCCCAAACCAACCAGTTCTGGCAACAAGGAGAAATCGGACACAAGATCTGGTTCAAGCAGTATTTTGTGACAAAGAGAGGGAGAGTCAATCCCAAGTACACCAAAATGAGTGACAAAGATGGTAACAGCTTTGTCAAAACCTTTAAGGAAAAGGTGCTGTAGGAGGGAGAAAGACACATAGTTCAGTTCTGGCCAAGTGATATTTCAGAAGGAAATACACTCTTTTGATGATTATGACAGGAAAGTTTGACCTCCTAAAAAACAGACTGCTGGGTGAAATACTGTACCTTCTCCACTCAGCTGTGTCTCAGCTATGACTCCTTTTGAATTTTCTGTTTTGAAGAAAAATACAGTGCTGAAATCCAAAGGCTGTGAGCTTCAGGCACTCCACTCTTTCCTCTTCCCACTTACTGTTAGGATGTTCTTACCAATTCTGAATACAGATCTGTTTGTTTCAACCTCAAACCACTTAATCGCTTTCTTCACTTTTCTGCTAAATTAAAGCACCATCTACTGTCAGCAGTCTCTTCCACATCTGCATGAGATCCACTTACTGAGAAAGCACTGTGTATAAACATCTGCCTCTCACAGGGCAGACTGGTGAGCATGAGCTGCTGTGAGACAGAAGAACCAGTTCCACCAGCCAAAGCTGCTCCAGCAGCTTCATGGCTCTGCTCCCACACAGGACTCAGAGACTAATCAAACCCCACTCCTAATCTTCTATTGACCATACAAACTGGAGTGAGCTCATGACATCTTGCACACCATGGCAGCTCTTCTAGGTCTTGACTCACACTTGCAGTACATCCCTGAACAATTCTCAGCTTCCCCTCAGATCCTCAAAATACTGATTCTGGAAGACCAGCATGCAGAGCTAATGCTGCTCAAGGCAGAGTGCCTTTTACACAGAGATTTTACTTACATCATTCCAATTTTCTTCTTACAGTCATTGGTTTGCAAAATATAATCCTCATCTTGTAAACATGACCTACATTGTTGCCTCAGTGATGCCTGATTTTTGATTTGGCTCCAGTGAAGGATGCAACGAAATAGTCAAGACTGACTTGGCCCTCCTGCTCATTACTTTCCCAGTCTTGGGTTCTGCAAATTTTCCTAGTGGAATTTCACATTTACTCCAGACTGGTTTTAGGCCCTGTGAACACCTGCCAGCAGGATTACACTGTAAGTGTCACTAAAGGATTAATTCTCCACACTGACAATAACTTTTTAAAGCCATGTAACATATCCTATTCCTAAAAAGGATACCTCTAAATGGTGTAGCATAGAAACAGAACATAAAGGACTGAGACAAATAACTAATGTGTGCCTCTAAAAGTTTACCTTTACCACTCAAGCTTCTAGTTCATCTAAAAATATATCCTCTACATGGCAAGATTTAATTTTCATAAACCCAAAGTAACATAACATCAGTTATGCTGCCAACCTGGCTCTGCCTTCTGCAGGATTTTTCCTGCAAGACCTGCAAACAAATCAACTTACAGCTACCTTTTTATTAGCTCCCATATTTCTCCAAGAATGGCTGGAGATACAAATACAACATTTGCTGTTCTCTCAAACGTTCCAAGAAGGGCTAAAAAGCAAACACTAATAACAACAAGAATTTTTTATTTAACTCTTCATTGTTTACTGATTTTAAAAGACATATAATTGTCATTTAATACCCTTGTAGTTACTAATAAAAGAATCACAAAGTATTTAATTGTTGCTGTAAAATGAGACATCTTTCTATCTTTACCCCAAAAAATGAAACAAATATTTAACTGAATGGTTCTGCCTTTACTCATTGTAATTGATATGTTAATCACTTTTGCCCAGCTTCATGTCTGAACCACTCTTCTACCCTCATGGTTCTGATATATTTAAATGCATTCTCCTTTTTCCTTAAGTCTGCAGATAAGATTTTTCATTAGTAACTTTCTGACCCTAAGGTCTCATCTTTGATCTTCTAGCAGCTTAAATTTCTTTCAAATGTACTCTGTCTACTGATTGTGCCTGAGCATGGGAAACCTGCACAGTCATTGCTGGCTCCAGGCAAGTTTCTGGGTGAAGAAATGCACAACGCAGGCAGCATCAGTTACAGCTCAATTGTTTCTCCACAAAGAAGGGTGCAAACACCTTTGTGCTTGTTTACACAGTATGTCAAGGCCCTGTTTCTTTTCCAGAAGATTTCAAGGATTGAGCACATCAGACACAGCCCATGTTTCAGTTTGCTACCAGGGTGGTATGAAGGACAGTCATGGACTTTCCACAACAGATACTCCCTAAAGCCCTAAACTGGGAGCTGCAGCCAGATGTACAGACTCTTGACACAGATACTCCAAGGTTCAGTTCATCTACATGAAAAGCAGGATTCATGCAGATTTTCTCGAACAATATAAAACTGTAAACACATATATGCTTTGTAGCAATTCCTATTTCCTCTTCTCTCTTATCAAAGTGCTTTAGGGATTTGTCAGGGGAGAAAAACCACAAAGCCTTTCTTTACACAACTTTGGATCTGAAGGCTTTGAGGAAAGATATAAATACTCTGTTATATCTTTAGGGTAGTTGGTGCATAAGGAAGCTTAACATATTCTGGCTTGATCTGGCTGCTGTTACTTAAATGAGTGCTATCAACCTGAACCAGAGCGGGACACACACCTCTCTTGTTCTATCAAATCCCTTCCTCACTTGTTCAGGTAATATGCTGCATTAGTAAAGACTATGATAGTTATAAGATCAGACTTTCAGTTTTCTTTCATTACTAGCTGGAGGCAATACAAAAAATGTCAGTCAGGTTTTTATATTTATGTCTTTTCACAGGAAATTTACATGTCATCACCCCAGAGATGTAACCTAAAAATCCACTGAAGTGCAGCCAGCAGATGGGCTGTGAATTATAAACCAAGCCCTGATCCATTTGCAGAATGAGGGACAGGCCACTGGAGGAGCCACTAATCAAGCAATGAAAATCTCAGCAATATTGGTGGGCCTGGAAAAACCAATGGAGGGCAAGAAGTTTCAAAGATGAGGCCCGCTGACATCTGTGTGAGAGAAAAAGATATGCCAGCTCAGAAGGAAGAGGTCAGCAGTTCTAGAGAAAGTCCCCTGGATCTCCAAACTTTTCCAGACAAGCTCAGGGGTGAGTTGTAACTCCCCTCCCAAACATCACTGGAGCTTCACCTACCCCTGCCCTGGAGCAGGAGCAGGTTACCATTCAACACAAGGTGCTGTAATGAGGAGTCATGAAGAAAGCAGGGCACCATGTATACTGGTACAGGTGTGAACCACAGCCTTTGTTCCCATGCCCTCCAGCTGCTGCTAGTTATAACACAATGCAGGGATTAGTGGAAGTGAATTGGCAAAGCTGCTGTGGGATGATGAAAAGTGCACGCATACCCAGAAGGATCACGTTTGCCTCATTTCAGCACCATGTCAGTACATTGTGTCAGGAAAGGTGCATCAGGATGCCCTTTAGCACAGGAATAATCAAGCAAACAAGGTCATTTCCAGGGCTTATGAGAAGCAAGTGAATGAAACTTCTCAAGGACCAGCTTTGTGAAGGAGGGCAGAAATTGAGAAGCTTGGGTAGGAACAAGACCAAAGGCTTGGTGTAGAGATCTTCCACCACACAGCTCTAATCCTCTCTTTCCTTTCTGTGTTCTCACGCACTGCTCTGACCTCACCTTTCCTGCCTCTCCCACCCTTCCCCTGGGAAAGCTGTATTCAGTGTATAGTTACATGAACACTTACTCCAACGGGCTGGGCAGTTCTCACCCTCCCCGCCCATCCCAGCCTCTGCCTCTCCTGCTGCCATTCAGCTCTGTGCCCACACAACTCTTCAGTGGGAGGGGAGCTCTGGAAATGAAGTCATTGGAATGACCTGGGTTGAGAGAAAAACTCATAAACTGGAATTATCTCACTGATCTACTTTGAAGTCCCCTTTCAAACAATAGCAACAGCATAAGGAGAGGGGCAGCAGCAGTAGCAAATATGGCTTCTTAGACCTGCCAACAGAGAAAATGTTGATGCAACTCCATTCTGAAAAGACGGTGAACCTGGAGCCTTTGTCCTGCTTCTAGAATCAGCCCACTAGACTTCTGAGAGCCTACATAGAACCAAGAATGGTTTGGGTTAGAAAGGACCTTTCAAGTCCCCTAACTCAGGCTTTCTCCAGTTGCTTCAAGGTGTTGAGCAAAGGGGAGAGGTCTGGACTTTCTCCTTGACCAGTGAGCAGGAAGGGAGTGGCTAAACCCAAGGCTCTACCCCCAGCACACTGGTGCTGCCATGGAGGGGAACTGTTAGGATCTGCTTGAAGCTTGAGAAAGATGAGAAAGGAGCTAGACTTTATCCACCAGTCTTCTCCACAAATTTTCTAGGAATCCAAAATGGCAGATACCTGCTGCTGCCAGCACTGGAATTCAGTGATGACCACAGCTGAAGAACATTTCTGGAATGATACCCAAGTCTTCATCTGTGCCCTACTCACCAAGCTGGTTTAGCAGACCAGCACTATGGCAGCCTTCACAACTCCCACAGTTCCCAAGCTCTTTCTCCTCATAACTCCTCTGTTGCAACTCCATCCACCTCCTTCTTTAGGCTCTCACTTTCCAGCTTGCTATCCCAAGCCTCCTTGAGTCCCTTTCTCTCATAAATACTTCTGTTTTAATCCTTCCTAAGACCTGCTCACTTGGAAGGGCTTTGGGAGGTATTTGATGGTGATGCATATGTACTACACAATCAACATTCACTGATACGGATTTATCACAATTCCCAAGGAAACAGTACTGCCCCAAGATATCTGTGTGTTCACACACCACCAAACCTTGTTGCTGCAATGCAACAGAAACAAATGTCTGGCTTGTTCCTGAGGTCTCATTTGCACTTGATATCTCATGTATTTTGCATATATTTCATGGGACTTAAGTGTTAGATCTTTCCTATCTCTGCAGCAAACCCATTATAAAGAACCCAAACCAAAGTGAGCAGCTCATGCCAGAGTCGTTATGTTTCAGAATCTCCTGCAAAATTACTTTTAAAAAGCCTGAAACATTCTACACCTCACAAAACAGGTGAGCAGCAAGGGTCACAATTACATTAACCTTCACTGCAAGAATCTTCCACCTGCCCTCTGTCATTAAGATTAATTTCATATGAGCAACCTTCTGAAGGAGTCTATATGTGGATTTTTCAACAGATTAAAATCTTAACTCTCCAACCAGAACTGAGATAAACCCCAGATGGATGAGACTCAGTTGTGTACAAAATCTCTAAGAAGGTCATTTGTAAAATGGTTTTACCTTCTGGACATAATTTCTCAAATTAATCCAAAGTCTGAAGGCTAACCCTATCTGGCACTGCTGTAAGGCAGCAAACTTCAAAGAAACCTAAATTAACACATAGACTGTGCAAGACTAAGAATAAGCTTTCACACAGAAAGTAACTCCCAACTACAGCAGGCAAGCTCTACAACCAGCATGAGAGATGCAGAGACCTATGGAAAGGCTGGTTAAGCTTATGAACTTTGTCGTGAAAAATGGGCAGAAGGGGAGCTGGGGTAGAAAATAAAACCCATGTGTTTAGAAAGCAGGAACTGTGTTCTCAGCCTGGGTCAAGTACCACTGGAAATAAGTATTACCAGGACTTTGAAAAGAGCTCAAGTCCCAGAGTAAAAACCTCTGACAGCTTCTGAAAAAAATAAAAAAAACAAAACAAACTTTCCCTAATCTGAGAGGTGGCACTAAACCAAACCTGTGGGAAAAATGGAAGAAATGACAGAAAGCAAGGACAGGACTGTCACTGGGAAGCTGATTGTAAACATGGCAGTGAGTTTCAGAAACAACCTCAGCAACAGAACTGAAGAATCAAAGGAGCTTCTTCTAAAGGCATCAATTCAAATATCACAGGACCCAGGAGACTGCTATCCTGTTCATCCTAGCACAGGCTTGGCCAACACAACCAAACATTCCTACTTTGAGAGTGAGGTATTAATGAAAAACATTGTTGAAATAAGCCAGTCCCTTCTTTTCTTCTAAAATTCCTTGTGGTTCTGTTGCTTTGTCAGAAAGGCTGGAAAAGAGCAAAGTGTTTATCGAAAGCTGCTATTTACCTATTTGAAAATGGGGCAAAAGGATGTCTTGTAACAACATATGAAAACAAATGATTAGGAAATAGTCAAAAGCTAAACACTTTTTTCTACTTATGTTTGACTTGACAGAAGTCTCCAGAGTCTACAGATTTACTATAAAGAGGACTCAGTTTTCAGCTCCTGACTTACTCATCCACATTCAAATGTATTGGCAATAATTTCTGGCAAAAAATGTCTAAAACGTCTAACAAAATTTATATAGGACATATGGTAAAGAATCACTTCTACTTCTTCTGCTCTGAAGGTTTCATCTTACCTGTCAAGAGCTGGAGTTAGACGATAATCTTTGGTTGCTGACAGGATGGCTTTGATCAGATTATCTGGGGAGAAAGGAAGAAGACATTAGGAACAAGTTCTGACTTCTAACGGAAATGAGAAACAATGTGGAGTAAAGCATCTGAAGCAGTTACTTGAAGGAACTGAAAGGTTCTCATTAGGAATGAACGCTAAATTGAATATTCCTATTTTCTCTGGACAATGACCTTCACACACAGCCTGCAAAGACATGTTATGTGCCAAATTCTGATGCAGTGTGTAATAGCCTTGCACGGAGATTGTCACAGGAACAAGCACCATACATTTTATAGCAGTGATTTCATATTCCCTGCCCTGAGATGACAGTTTCACAAACACTTCAGACACAAAAAGGCCAGCATCACTGTCACTGCTTGCCTTCAGAAAAGCTTTTATGTGGCTGAGTGGTGAACTGGATGCAGGAACAGAACCAGGCTAAAATGGATGCTTTCTATTCTGTGGGTTACTTTCAGTTTAGGTTCCTTAGTCCATCTTTCTTCAATTAAAGCACCATAACTGCATAAAGAAATGCCCATGGAACTGCAGCCTACACTGATACCCTGCAAATGCTGCAGCAACCAGATGATGTAAGTTATGCAAGCATAGGCACACAGACAACTTAAATGCATTAAGTTGCAGAAGCACAGTGATGACATACAAATAATTCTATCGGCTATGGAAACTTTGGAGTCTGCTTCCCTCTAGATTTTGTCCTTTGTCCCTAATTTTGCCATCTCTCTCCCCCAGAGAGATCCAAACTCCTTTACCATGGCCCAACTAGGGCCAAAAGCAGTAAGGCTCTGGCTAGTTTGTATTTACAACTGTACTAGTAACTTCAGAATGTCTGTACTGGGTTTGACAAAAAGTCCATCTGCCTCCAAATCCTGACTCTAACTGTGGTCTTAAGCAGATACCTAAGAGGAGAACAAAACCAAAGCAAACAGATGTATTTCCCTGAAATTCTCTTCTTCTATTCAACTGTTTCCAAATCAGGCATTTTGTATGTCAGATACAGCTTCTTTGTATCTGATAACTTGCAATGATTTCTAATCCATGAGCTCAGAATCTTCCTCAATCCATATGGACATTCAATCACTTCCCTTTGCAATTTTGAATATGGCTTCTCTGAGCTTCATTTATACTGGAAAAGATTGTGAACAATTAGTTCCCTTCCATCTTTGCTTGGGAGATTGTAAATAACTCTAATATCCTAAAATATTTCAGTCAACTAACTAGTTCAGAAGTTCCTAGGAAACACCAGTTAAAATGAACAAATAAGTCTCATTTCTTTACAAAAGACTAAAAATGGTACAGAAACATTACAAAAACTGACAACAAATGATTTTTCACCTCTAACTTAAACATCTTTCCTGACAGACACTAATTACAGCAATCAGCAAAGTTAGGAGAGACCTTTTAACATTAAGAATTCTGCTCTTCTCCACTGCATCCTTCCTCAGCAGCAACAGGACAAATGTGTGACATAAACACAGGAGCTCAAGGCAGCCCACATACCAAAGAGCTTTGAATCTGACAACAAGCTGGCCAGACACACAAAGATGATAAACAGAAAACTCTGACAATTACTTGAGATTCAGGGAAGTTTTTGATATAGCAGCACTGGCAGCACCTGCCAACCATTGCAAGCTGGGGAGTGTGATTACCTTCAGATCATAGTTTGGAGAGGAGTAAGGGACGAGGCAATTCATAAGGGTAAAAGCAACTTTGATAACAAAATAGTGGTGCTTAGTTTTCCTTCATCTCAAGAATTTCTTCTGATGCATAGGCAGCAGGCTTCCCTGCCAACAGGAACGCTACTCCCCTAAATCTGCTCTAACAGCAGTAGGTTGCTGTGACCTCTAATGGCATCATGCCACAGTCCTCTCCTTGGCCTCCTTCACACCTTGGCTTTTGCTGGACAGCATATTTTACTGACGTTGTTTTCCCACATTCTCAGAGAAGACATCAAAGGATTGCATGTCAAGGGTTGCAACTTCCCATCTACCAAGCTTTTGTTATGCCAGATTTGCTCTATCACCCACAAGTTACACCCTGCACTACTTGGAGACCATCCCATGGACTATTTTAGAAAAAAACATTAAAAGAATACAGTTGAGTGATGCATTCAAATTATTCTGGTTTACTCATGTTGCAAGATAATTAGTAATGCCTTCTTAGTGAATGCTCAAGAATGAAATAAAACTATAGGAGTGGATGTGGCAGCATTTGAATGGAGGTGCTTCCGAAACTAAAACAAACAAACGACAATATCGAGCATTCAGTACAGATTATGAACAGACAAATAGGAAATAGCTCTTCAGCAGACCCCACAGCCCAGCAATACATGGCATCCAAAAGTTTAGGAAGTTGCACAAATTGTTACTATTCAAAACTGCTGACCAAAGCTCAATAAAAGACAAAGTACTTCACTGTCAAGTGTTCACTCACAGCAGGAATGAAGATGGCACCAAGTTCATCTGCTCTAGCCCTCTTTTTGGAAGCCAGGAAAAACTAATGGCTGGGACAGGGGACAGGCACTAGATCTTTCTGGTTGAGCTGGAACTCTACTTCACTGTTGCACTTGCACCTTGATGCTGGCAGTAGGATGGAAAGACATGACCTCCTCCAGAAGGAGTTACTGTATTTTCTGTATTTTCCTGGGGAAAGGTTTTAAGGATCACCAGATGCTGCTGTGGCTGATCTGCAACTGTGCACAAGACCACAAAGCAGTAAGGAGCACTAAGGAACCACTGGCAGGATCTTTTAATACAGCTGGGGCAAGGTGGAGGATCACTTGCAGTCACCACTGCAAAGACTATGATCACAAACTTCTGATATCAGGGCTCACCTCCAGGCTGTGACTAAAGAAAATTGGGCACCAGGAAAGCAAGTACGTTATGTAAGGTCCATTGATGAGACATGCTCTCTCCAGGGTAAGAAACTGAAGGGGTAATGAGCAGTCTGCCTTAGACACCTATGTACCGAGTGAAAATAATGGGTGCAAGTACATGTAACAAATACTACAAAGAAAAATTCCTTCCTGCTTCAAGTAACAGGATTTGTGCACAGCCACTGCCTGGAAGTCAAGGACTGAAAGAAATTTTGCAAGGACAAAAGATAGGCCAAGTTGTCTACATGAACACATCAGCAGGGCAAGTAATCTACTGCAGTCTTCTGCAGCCATAGCCTGTTTATTATATTTTCTTTTTTTTGTCATGGAGAATTTAGATCACTGGGGAGAGTGGGAGATTATTTAACCCATTCATCTATCAACCACTATGCATGCACTCTTACTATGAAAACAAGGCAAGAAGACTCTGCACATTTTTCTCACATCTAGAGGAGGAGTTGACTACATTTATCTAAGAATCCTGAGTTATCTTGACATATTCTATCAACTTTGCCTTATAACATAAGAAGATTCAAAAGCCAGCTCAGTACTGGATGATTTGTCTGAACACAAGTACATATTGACTTCAGGTTCACCCTGAAATTTTCAGACATTTGGAAAAACTAAATAGTTAGAAATTAGGCAGACAGTGACCACACAGTGAGAATCAGCCTAAGTCTCAATTCTAGCCTTTTCCTCTGTTATTTATGTGAAGGAATGGAGGAGACCTTCACTGTAAATGTCAACAACACTTAAAATTGTTGTTTCTAATGCAGAAATGTCTTGCTTGTATCACCAAAAGAAGATAGGAGGCCTTTCCAGTCCACAGGGTTTACTGCAGGCATCTCACAGGGTCTACCTTCTGCCTGCCTTGAAAGCAGGCAAACTGGGATGTTTGTGCACTCTCAAATGGCCAAGAGAAGAGGCTGTATTTTTCAAGTTGTGTATACCAGCCACCCTCCTCAAAACCCAGCATGCCTACATGCCCCAGCTGGCAGCAGTGTGTGAACTCCCTGCCTCAGGGTCAGGGGACAGCCGCAGTGCTGCTGCAGTGCTCTGTGTTTGCCCTGGCAGCTGTGGCCAGTGCCCATCTCCACTGGTGGTCACCCAGCTGCCACCCTGCCAGTCAGCACTTCTGCAGGTCCAGGCCATCAGCTCCAGCTTCTGGGAACAGACTGACTCGAGTGAGGTTGACTGACATTCTGTGCAGTCTGCCAGGAGACTGCACATGGGTCCCTGTCCCATGACAACAGAATGCCACGTGTGTGTCAGCTTTGTGGGGAGTGTAAACTAAACACTATCAATGCTATGGATTAAACAAATCACAGTATTTACAAACAAGTTCTTAGCACAAGCCAGTGCATACACTTTTTTTCAATACACTACCCAAAAGTTCAGCTCTGTATAAAATTCTTCCTTCAGCATTTTTTTACCTTAAGGTCTTGCTCCATATGGGAGTTGAGGAATGACCTTTAACAGAGAAGTTTTTACATCTTTTGAAGAATGATCTTTACAGCAAATCAAGGGATGCAATTCTTCCACTCTACTTAACCCTAGTGAGGTGACATCTGGAGTGCTGTGTCCAGTTCTGGACTCCTCAGGACAGAAAATATGGAGCTCCTGGAGCAGGTCCAGTGGAGGGTAACAAAGATGAGGAAGGGACTGGAGCATCTCCCTTATGAGGAAAGGCTGGGGGAGCTGGGCCTGTTCAGAGGTGAAAAGAGAAGGATGAGAAGGGACCTAATCAATATCTCTCAGTATCTGAAGGGAGGTGTCAGAGGATGGACCAGGTTCAGCACAGTGGTGCCAAGCAGTGGTACAAGAGGAAACAGGCAGAAACTGATTCCCAGGAAGTTCCACCTGAATATAAGGAAGAACTTCTCTGTGCAGGTGACCAAGCACCGGGACAGGCTGTGCAGGGGGGTGTGGGACCTCCCTCACTGGGGACATCCCAGAGCCATCTGGACACAAACATGTGCAACCTGATTTGAGATGAGGTTGCTTGAGCAGGGGGGTTGGATCAGATGACCCAGGGTGGTCCCTTCCAGCCTGACTAATTCTGTGATTTTCCACTCTGGTGCCCAGCATGAGGCCATGGACCCACCACATGTTCCATTCTCTCTTCCAGAAACACCATGTCCAGCTGTAGACAGTCAATATTTTTCATACCTTTGTGAAGCTGGGAATCCAGGTTACAACAGGTATCACAATGTATCTGAAATTCCCTGCACCACTTCTTTTTATTATTGATCAGCAGACTTTAAGAGGTCAAGGAAGGAAAAAGCATCTATGAAGAATTCCAGAATTAAGCGGTGCATTGCAAACATGTGAACTGGCTCTCAAAAACAGCTAACTACAAACTGAGGAATCTGTCCCCAGATCAAAACTCGTGTGTAAATACAAGAGAGTGGTTTCTTGTGGTCACTAGCTGTACCAGATTTAGGTGGTTTGCTGGAGATACACTTTACTAACAACAGGACTTTAAACTGCTGCTCCTAGCAAGATTCCCATTGATGATTTTTAATGGCATTAAGACAAGAGGCATATACTGTTGCCTAGACACAAAGCAAAAGAAAAAGAAGACAGAATGTGCATGGTATCCTCCCTAGCAATTTTAGAAGAACCTGGCATGCATTAAATGTAAGCTCCATTAAAGCCCTTAAGGCCTATTTTTATAACAAGATATAAATAAAATACATAACATTTAGACTCTTCATTTACATTGTCGTTTTGGAGCCTTCAGGGATTTTTTTTTTCCAAGCTTTTCTTCACAACCAAGAGTTTATTTTTTTAGAATACAAGCTTAGTTCCTAACATAATCCTAGGGCTACAAAAGTTGGAACATTAATCTAAAAAACAATTATGAAAAAAAATGGGCAGCATTTTGCAATAACCATGCATTAACAATTTTGATCTAAACTCGAGTTCAATTCACAGGAAGCAATAAAGTCCATAGAAAGAGGCAAATTCACACCAAATAAAAACAGTCCTTGAAAGATTCACAGTGTGCTGGTTAAAGACAAGCAGGAAAATAAATACAGTTGTTATAGAGGGCTCTACATTTTGATGATCCTTCACAAGTGGCCAGGCAATATCTTCAAGGCCAAAAAAACTCAGTAACTACTACAGTGATTCCTAATTCTGCTGACACTTGCAGAAGCATTACTAAATGGCACTTCAAAACACAACAGCCAGAGAATATATGCTCTTCTCTTTAGAAGATAGAAAAGAGGAATAATATCATATCCATGTTTCCATTGCAATTCAAGACTTCGATGAGGAACTCCAATATGGAGTAATCCAATTAACTGAAAACTTAGGGTTTGCATCTCCCTTCTCAGTGAGTTGGGAGCAGGACTATTTTTTAGGCACACTCAACAGCAAAGCATCAGTTTTGATTGAAATAAGGAACTATTGTACTTTCATCAAGAGAATTCAAGAACGAGAATGGATTTAACTTCAAAATTCACAACATATCTCCCCTTTAGAAGTTTTATTCAGTAATGAAAAGGCAACCCTCTACCTCTTCTGAAATGTTCAACATTTTTTCCCCTTCAAACCACTCATTTCTTTTCTTTAGGATATAAAATCAGCTAAATTCCCTGGGGAAACATCAACATTTTTATATCTATATTCCCACGTGATAATGGCAACTATTACCAATTTTGGTCAAATGCAAAATTCTAGTTGAATCTAGTTCAGAAATGTGTCTCCAACTCAGGAAGAAACGACAATCTTGTTAATACCAACTCTGAACAGAACTAATGGCTATACATGGTTGTGCTTCTGCTTTTTGTTAGAGGAATAAGACATGAAGAACAAAAGAATACTTACAGTAGGAAAATCATCTGTACAACAAAGTACCACTAACAAAATGAGGATAAAATTGGAGAATTAAAGCATAAAATGCCTCATTCAGACCTAGTCAACTGCAGGCAAGGTGACTGCATGTGGTACTGCAGTCTCTACAAAGAGCGAGAAGATTAGGTTAGAAAAGACCTACTTTTCTAATGTGTTTTTTCTTGAATCAGAAATTGTCATGTCCAACTGCATATGTTTTCTCAGAGATTAAGTATTGCTCATGCCAAGAAAGCCAATGGAAAAAAAAAAAGCTATGCAAGAAAAGAGCATGCGTGAAAAGAGAGGAGATTTTCTCCTAATAACACTGTGATATGCCAACTTTTGCAGGCCTGAAAACTCAACATTTTCACTGGAGATGAATGGCCTCTGCCCCATGAGACTACTGAACAACTGCTGAGCAGCACTGAACCATGGCTTTTCCCAAGAGCACTGACACAAAAGAAAACATCCAAATAAAACCAAGTACAAGAACAGTTAATCATTGCACAATACATCCATTAGCATTGGTGGTCTGGACAAAGTCTTAATTCCTTTGTCACTGAATGTGTCACCAGTTCCAGACATCCCTCCAGTATCAAGTGAAAATACAAAGTCTCCTGGCCAGTACTTCATATTACATTTGATAAAACTGTAACATTTCAAACATGTTCTTATTCTCTTATCACCCTGGGGAAGGAATTGCTTCCTAGTGTCTTGATGGGAGGGAGATTCTGAGATGGTGACAACAGAATCACTCCCTAAAAAAATAACTATCACCTTCAAAGACAAACTGATTCAGGACCAAAAAGCAGCCTCTCTGCTCAAAACAACTGAGCAGGAACAAAGGTGGAAGTGATACCTACAATTACTGCTAAGCAGTGAGACAATTACTAACTAAATGCATAGAGGAGATCTTACACTGATCACATCTGTTTAGTTTTTTAGTGTATGCTGTGCCATATGTTTTCACTTAAGTTAAAAAACCAAAAAACTGCAGCAACTCTCCCGTCCTCATTACACAAAGAGGATGCCAGATATTAGCTACTCTTTCTTCAGAAAGCCTTTTATATTCTTGAAACCACATGTACTGAGAAATTCTATTAATAGTCAGGTATTTCTCCAGTCTTGTTTGTTGCCCTTCTCCAAATAACTCTTTCCTTTTGCTTTAGCTACAGAGGTAAATTTGGGGAGGAGGCCCCCTGGGATTAATAATCTTACTAACACTATAAACAAATTTTCCATTGCTTATTCATTGACAAATTTAACCCTGAGAGCAGTGCCCATGCTAGAGAATCTCTGCAACTACATGGACAGCATGGGCATATTCATATCTCCATAATAACTCTGATAGAAGCACTGCTAGAAAAAGGTGCAAATCCAAAGGAAGACATTTCAATTTAGATTTTAAAAAACTCCATGTGACTCATTTAAGAGCCCAAGAATCCTGCAGTCTCCCTGCTCTTCACTGAAAAAAGTTGCAACTACAGACTTGGTGGGTGCTGGGAAAGAATTCCTACAAGCAAATTATACCCTTGCAAATGGTGAAACATGGGAGGCACTCCAACATTCTAGTTAATGCCAAAACAATAGCCTGGGATGCAGGAGAGTGCTGGGAGGCTGGAGCTGTCCCCCACAGGAACCCTTGACATTTGGAGCTTTTAGAGTTCCAACATCTTGTTACAGTTTGATCTTCTCGACAACTGTGAGAGTTGACCAATTTCATCAAGTTCCTCACTTTGGCTACAAACACAGCAGCAAACAAATTGGCAGCAGGGCATGGGCCTGCACGGTCCTACTTGAGTCCATACTAATAAAGTGTCAGCACAGTCCCAGATGTGTTCACCAGGGCCAACAAACATCCTCCTCTACAATTCTCACGCATTCACAGGCTAATACAGGCCAGTGACCTTTCTTGATAGGAAGCCTGGACATAGCCACTCTATTTTTGTGGGGGGCAGGGAGTTAATCTGTTTGAACAATGAGCTCAACAGCATTCACGACCACAGGACAACCACTTTATTTATTAATAGAGACGGAGTCATCGTTTCCAAGCACTTAGAGTGGCCCATCCCGTTTCCAGACTCTGTCAAATCCCACAGTAGGGGACAACAAGTTCGATGTGGCAGACCATCTCAATTTCTAAAAGTGCAGTCAAACATGACACTGGCCTGTTTGTCAACACGGGCATTCCTCATTTAGAAAAGCTTGGTCCAGATTCTGAAATATAATCTCATAAGTACACAGCCAGCTGCAGAAGCCACTGGGTAAAACCTAGAGCCACTGTTACATGAATGGCCAAACTAGGTACTGGTAGTGACCATTTATGGTGTCAAAACATAATCACACCTCTTCATACCTACTATTTCCCCTATTCTCTGCACACAGAAGAAGCCAGAGTTTCCACAAGGGCTACAGACACCTATGATGAATGCAACATCATCTTCAACCTACTGGATCAGTTCCAACACTCCTGACAGCTCTCACCTCTGCTTTTGTCCCAGGTTGCTTGGCATTGTGATCAAGTAACTCGGACCAATCCTTGGTCCAGATCTTTGGTGAACAGGCAACAACTAGAACATATACTAAAACTCTACCCATTCAAGACAGGTTAAGAAAAAGGTACAACAGCTGCTCTTAAGTTCCTCTTGATCTATTTCTAATACCTAGTTGAGGACTCTCAGAACCAGCATTCAAAGAGAGTTCACACGAGACTTCATACCACATGCTTCATCTCAGAAAGCAGCAGGGTTGCCACCTGCTTATTCTGTGCCTCTTTCACAGAATGCGAGTAATCACTAAGGCTGTTAACTGACAATAGCAGCAGTTTCCCATCTGACACAGGATGTGCAGTATTTCTACTGCATTAATCCATTTCACAACCAGCAGCATTCAGGGAAAGTCTAAAAACTTTCATATGCAGGACCATATTCACCTTGAGGGCTTCTACACATGAATGCTCTTGCCAAGACTGGAGCACTCTGTCCATAAAACCTCCTTGCCTGGGCTGATGGCCAAATCAGAAAATAACCACTGTAGTGAAGGAGTGAGAAATCTTTTACAAAGAAGCACTGTTGAACTTTCTATGTTGTACTGAGTATCTTTAAGCATCTGGAGATAGGAGAGCTGTCTTTACAATCAGATTCTCATCAAAGAAAATGAAAATCTCTGATGGACTGTGTCAAAATGATCAGCATACTGCCTTCTCTTTGATATGATAACCTTTAAAGAGCAGTAGTCCTGCCCTGAAAATTTCTGAGCCATTTCTACTCTTTTACATGTAATTTACAGAGACGTGTTATTCCAAATTAGTGCAGCCCAGTAGACAATACTCCTCAAAAACTGCTTTCCCCTAAATATTGCAAGACTCATTCTTGCAATCTTGGAACTATCCTTTCTTGGATCAGTAAACACAAAGTGATGGATAAAAAAGCTATTTTTCAGAGACAAAGCAAAGTAAAACTTGGGTAAGAATAGAAACTTTAACAAAAGAAAGTAGAAATGGTGGATTAGCTTCCAAGCTACTGACAATCCTTCAGTTTCATAACTGTAGCATTTTCAAGCTACTACAGATTAGTTTCTAGAAGTTCCTTGGAACATGTAGCATCACTGAAAGTGAGCTCATCCTGTAGCTCTACTTCAAACACAAAAAAAACCAAATTCAAAAGACCCAAAAAGACCCAAACAAACAAAAAGCCATTTTGCACTTGGCACAGATCACAGTGACTTAAAAACAGCAGGTGATATTCACCACAGTTCTCAGCAAGGTCTTCCCATCACCATCTCAGCTCAGTCGGTGTCTATAAACACCATCCACCTTTCCCAGTGTGGTGCACGTCGGAAATCCCAGCTGACAGTGTCACGGAGCTGCCTAACACACAGAGCAGAGCTCCCGCCCCATCTGTTTCAACACAGCCACATCTCTCTACACTTTCTCAGCCACCCTGACTACTCCTTTTCCCATGCACATCCCAGCTCTGATAGTCTTCACCTTGCACCAGCACATGACTGAGCTCCACGCTGCCTGCCTGGATCATTTGTTTGGATATCATTAGATTGCCCTGACTGAAAGCCCTAATGAGGTGCTGATTCCATCATCCAATCAGTTGTCTGAGCCCAAATGCATCCCATGGGAGAGCCAGAAAAGACTGATGCAAGAATTCCAAGTGATGTGTAACATGAAAGGGCGCCATTCGCATCGCTAGGACTCACAGCCTGTCAGCGCAGCCATTAGAAATTCGGGGCTACACAGATTTATAATTCAACCCTCCCACACACACAGAACTTGCTCTAGACTGAAACTTGGCACAAAATTCGGTCCCAGGAGGGTGTTAAAAAAATAACCTATTCAACAGTTTCCGTCCCATGGCTTCAGCTCACAGCCATTTAAATAATGGCAATTTCTCATTTCTCTTTTTAACTGAGGAAATCCAATATAAAACAGCAGATTTACATAACATTGCAGTGGTGATACAAGCTGGCAACAAACCCAGAGAGAAGGCTGCCAGAGCCATTCTGTCATTCTCTTTTGGTGAATTTCTCCATTTGGATTCAGTTTAATTGAATGATTTTTATTAGGTCTAGCTGACATCACATGTAACCTGCAAATCCCACCTCCACACTGGCCAGGCATCTTGCCCTAGCTTTGTACACCTTGTGTGCTGGTTAGAAGGGGACAAGCCCTCCTGTGGTCACAGCAGCCTCCCACTTGTGCTGCCACTGTTAGTTCTTTGCTGCAAACTCCCCTGGCTGATTTAGAGGACAGTAATTAGCTTCCTATTGAGCTGCAGAAGACTGACTGGACAAGGAATGGACAAAACAAAGAAGGGAACTGATGTAAGCCAAAAGCAATTTGTCAGTATAGCCTTTGATTTGATCAGAGATTGTTCCACAGCTACCACACCTGCTTCCAGGGAGAGACACAGATCCAAGCTTTCTGTGGCTGCAGTTCTTTATCCACCAGGTATTTAAATTCCTACTGGAATATCTGTAATCTTGAGTTTGTCAGTGGAAAAAAAAAATTCCAAGTTGATGCAATGTCACAAAAACTTATTAAATATACAGGACCTCAGATAGTCTACAGCAAATCATGGCAGTGAGCACAAGCCTTCTGCTCTACCACCACTTGGACAGAGAGGCTGTGATTGCACACGTGGGACAAGTGGGAGCTTGTCACCCCAAAACAGATTATCTTCTGGGTGGCCTACTGGCTCCCATCTCATGTACCAACCACCACTCCTGCTTTCCCACAGCACGTCTGAGGCATAGCTCCTTCTGCCTCGCTCCAGCTGGAGGATAGGGCATATTAAAATTATCATCAAAGCATCTGAACTTACTTTTTTTATTTGTTATATAAGTAAATAAGTAGACCAACTATAAAATTCTATGATAAGACAATGAAGATTAATGGTCAAGCCCAAGGCATCTTTCCTGTTCTTTAGAGAATTACTGACTTAAAGGTACTTCAAACCAGTTTGAACCCTCTGCTGTTGACAGCAAAGCTGCTACAAGCTCTTCTGGGCAGGCAGTGTCAAAATGTTTCTTCTAGAATGTGGTCGTTGGTCTGAATTGCCATTGTTGCACTGATTCTCCACATGTACCAAACCATCTTCCCTAAGGCCAGCCTCTGAGGTCCACAGTCCAGCTGCAAAAACCCTTCTGCATTTCTGAGAACTACATATACAATAATTCTCTCAAACAGGGGAAACAAACTGTGCCCAAAGGACCACCTGAGTTTTCAAAATGGAAAAGAAAATGGGCCAGCATCTGCAGAGCACCTTCACCAACAGCTGCAGTTTTCTCATACCTTGTCCTTTAATTCCAAAAGGGGGTACAAAGTCCCTGATACGTGCCCATTTCCTGAAGGAATCGTCCAAGAACATTGGTGCCGGCTTCGAGAACCTAAGAAAACCAAATGAGAAAGAAATTAACTCCTGAACTAGAAAGGATAAACTTCTGCAGAATTGTTGAGAGAATCCATACCTAAATGCAGATTCTACATTGTCACTGGCAACAGAGTAATGTGGAAGATTTTACTTTTACCCAAAATGACTGCAATGAAACAAGTCTGCCAGAATTTGTGCCACAAGGACACTCAAATCACTCAAGTCATGAACCTAGCAATCACTTACACCCAATAATTTAACACTGCCCCAGTACTGTTTGGCTATTAATTTAGCTACAATAAACTGTAAATTGCAAGCAGGGTTTAGGCAGTTTGACTTCCAGGTTTGTGAGCCCAAGCCAGTTTATGTTCTGTCTGTGTGAGTGTGTAAGGAGTCTGCTTTGGCCTCACTTGTGCACATAAACAGCAGCTATCACCACACAGGCAAGAAAACAGTTCAGGAGATCGTGAAGCAGCTTGTAGTTTACAGAGAAAGGAAATGGAAATTCAGTGTCTTCTTCAGCATTCATTAACACATAAATGATTCAAGAGAGGTTCCTGCCAAACCAAACAGTTATGATCTATCCAAAATGCCTTACAAAAGAGAGACCTAGTCCTTCTTAACCATGTCATTATGGAAATACATTATCCTAATTATACCCTCAACACACAAACACAGCAGCTAGTAAAAATTTGTCTCTTCTAGAAACAATTACTACAGTGGCCAGAGAAAAGGAAACAATTAACAAACACAGAAATATTAACTTCCATATGGGACCATTTCTGAGTGTATCAAATATACCAGAAAGTATGCTAATGCTATTAGAAATCTGTTCATTCAATCATATCAAAACAGTAGCAGAGATGTTCTGGATCAAAATCAATCCCACCACAAAAAGGAATGTACTACATGTTCAGAGTCAGAGAAAAAACCTCCACTACAGAGCAAGGTACATGCTCTTGAAATAGATCCAGCTTCGCCAACCTACACATGGGAGCAGGACAGATGTAACCCATGGGTTTAGCTCTCCCTTCAGGCTGTTTCTGTACGCAGCATACAACTCTTACTGCAGTCAGATAACTTTCGAACTACCTGATTTAGGATAAACTCATCTACACTATGCCACAGCCAGGTACAGAGCAACAATTTCAGATAGCACACCGAGGAAAGGATGGAATGAAATCCAAACTACAAACTGATCCAAGTGAAGTCCTGTCATAGATACTCAGTAAATCACTGATGAAGAAATCTATGGAAAAGGGAAAGATACCAAGAGAATTTAAAAAAAACAAGAACACTCAGATTCACCCATGCATACTGCTTCACATCCACTTCTGCAATCTTTAATAAGATCATCATAACCATAAAAGAAAGATGCACAGATGGCATGGCTGATCTAGAAGGTAAGGAATGTTTTTTCCAGAGCTGAGAATTACAAAAGTGTATATATATAACTTTATCTGGGAAAAGGTGGGGGAGGTATATTAGATATATTAGAGCTTCTGAAGCTTTTAAGTAAAAACAACCCACAGGCCTATTTAAAAACAAATACAGAACAAAACAATATTAACTGTAACACATTGACTCTGAAAATATCCTAAAATCTTCAATAACCTGACAAATTAGTTCAATGTTTTCTCACACATCTTGGTACACCAACATATAATTACTATGTTTCCCGGGGGGGCCCAGGATTTACCTCCACTTCCTTTCAACATCAACAGGAGGAATCTTTGCAGGACTGTCATGCAAGAGCTTTTATAACCTGAAGGGCTGCAGCATAGATGCTCACAGCCCTTCCTCTACAGCCACCCCTTTAACTCAGCAGAAGCCAGTCCCACAGAGTGGTCCCTGTTCTCCCCGAGCAGCAGCTGCAGTGAGGGATGACAGCATTGCCTGGGGCTCACCAGCACCTTGGGGCTGCTTTGTGAGGTCACCAAGCTACTCTGGTTGCTGCTGTGATACACAGTCTCCAGGAAAAACATGGATGCTTCAGAAAATGCATATATGAGCAGGTTTTATTCTCTTCTCAAGAAACAAGAGGATTCCAGAGGTGCAGCATAAATAAAACCTTTGCCAGCTCAGTTCACCAGCTTCATGAGAAAGCAGGTACAGGCTATAAGGTTGTGCCTAACTCAGAAGCTGGTGTTATTTATACATACAAATAACTGGCCTGTTTGCAAGTGATACATCTGGGAAAGACAATTTACAGCAGTCTGATGTGGACTAAGGGAGTGCCCCTCCTTAATGCAGATTTCCATTTGTGAAACGTGGCTGGTAAAACCAGGAGGGAAGTCAGATCCTCCTAAGACTCCCTGGACCCCAGGGGACTCCCAGAAATCAGCTGACGCTCAAGGCATGACTGATCTAATGCTCTATGGCGTCACTTCTGCATGTGACAACCAGGGCACCAAGGTGATGCCAAAGAAAGTGAAATGATCATTGGCCTTTCAATTGTATTTGCTACAAGTAAATATAGGGATTTTTCTAGCAAAGAACACAATAGCCTCCGACTAGCTACTATTATTTGGTAATATTTAATACTCCTGTATACAGGGCCATAGAAACCGACTTTTAACTCATATTTTTGTATCATTTAAGAAGGAGGAAGAACAGTTTTGGGGAAATATTATATCCATATGGGAAAAAAGGGAGCAATTAGAAGATATTTTGCTCCCATAAATCTTGAAAGTAATTCAGTTTTGGAAATATTAAGGAATTATGAATGCTGTAAGCTCATGTGCTTTGCCACCTCAATAAATCAGAGCAAGCCAGAGCTGATGTCCAGCAGTGACAGGGAAGTGCTGTCTGCCAGACTCTCCAGGAGCATAGCTGTTCTGTCTCAGCTCTGAACTGCATCTGGCGTATTCCAGGACCCTCCAGGAAATATTGGGATTTGCCTCAAACAGGCCATGGGAATGCTCTCTGCAGAGCACGTAAAATACACTCAAAGGAATGCATGGGAGTTTGTCAACAGAACAAGCAAATGTTTCTGAATGATGTTAAAACTTTGCATGTACCAAGTAGCTCAGTACTGGATGCTGCATTTTGCCTGTCACAGCTGCCTAAAGGCAGGTTTGCTTCACTGGCAACCACAGCTCCAGACCCAAAATAGGTTTGTGCTCCTTAAGAAAATGGCACAGAAAGTGAAATAGTCAATTTTTTAGTTTTAAATTTTAAGCCCTTCCTCTCTACCCCAAATTCCATAATGCAATCTCATTGCATGTGACAGCCTGAAAAGTTGAGGAATTTGGCTGCTTGTGGCACACACTTATGACCAGTGTAATTTGAGAGAGAAATGCCAAGCATCAATTCAAACAAATCTCTTGTTTGAATGGCATACCCTGCTAAAAGACAAATGACATCTAAATGGACTAAATGCTTGACATGATAATTGTGAGGTACAAAACAAATCTCTCCCAGTTCTCAAGTTTGAATTCCTCATACAAAGACAGTAATAAAATCTCAAACAATTTGTCACCATGCACAGCGAAAGGAAGCAAACGTTCTGCCAGAAATTGTTCTTAAACAGAAATCTATAATCACACAAAAATGTGATATATATTTGTGCCTATGGGACTCTGGCTTATGTGACAAAACATTATATTTCCAGTTCTTTCCACCCTGACAAGAAGAGTTGTGACCCCAAAGCATTTCTGAAGGCTGAGTTAGCCTGCCAGAAGCTCCCCAGCCAAGATTTTCAGCCATTCCATTTTGTCCCTGATACTGAGGCCACTTCACAGTTACTCCTCTGTGATGAGCACTGAAGTACTCAGCATAAGCAGCACTAACTTCCCAAAGTATCTTGCAGCCACTGTGCAAGGTAGCTATGGGACAATTTTAGACATTGAATCTTGACTAGAATCTGCTCCCTACTCCTTATCTGCTGCTTTCCAGGCAATTAATACATAAACATGTAGAAGAGAAAAAGCTACATCTCAGAGAAGGTAAAATGAATAAACTAATTTATGTGTCTTTGGTTTCAGCAAGGAGGGATGAAGAAAAGGTCAAGTTCCTGAATGAGTAAAGGAGAGACAGGACCACATTTCTAAGGAGCCACAACACCAAGGAAAAGCAGACTGGTAGCCACTAAACTCCACTGTGAGCTTATATTTCAGATTTTCCCTTTTTTAAAAAGATTCTCCTTTAAGCTGATATGTGCTTTTGTTTATTCTTTAATTAAGGAGAATCAATAGTGCTGGAAAACTGAAAGCTGAAAGAAAAAAAAAGCCCAAACAGTGCTAGAACCTAATGATGTGCAGAACCTGTGCACATTGCATTTGTAAAGGGGCAGGAATGGCTTCTTTCTCTTTTTTTAAACCACACATAAATTATTTATTTGTTCTGGCATGACTTCTATCTTCTGTTTGCTGATGATCAAAAGCATCCATGGTTAGACAGAAGGCACAAAGTCTACCAATGTTATTAATTAAATACAAACTGAAGCCCTTGAGTGCTGATTCATTAGCCCTGACACAGACATTTATGGAGGGAGAAAATCTAAACTAACCTTTTCCTTTTTCCTTACTGAGACCTAGAGGTATGCTGTCTCCCTTGCCTCCCTTCTCTGGGGAGCAGCATGGTGTGACAGCATAGGAATGAGGAGGTTTGTGACATCCTGATTTTACATTTCTTATTGACATTAATCTTCTGCCAAAAATCCAAGCAGCTCAAAGATGCCTCAAGGAGCTGAAAAATTTAAGAAACCGCATTAATAAGGATTAAACCCATCTTACAACCAACATACTACTTTTCCTATACCAGCAAACAAGCCCAAAAAGAAAAAAAAAGATGGCTGCAAGAAGAATATCTTTAATAGCACAGATCAGCCCAAAAATTAAGTTGATCTTAAACTGCAGAAGTCTAAAATAAAATAATATGGTAGAGAGAACTTAGCACTGAGGAATGGCTGTTTAGAGCACCCTACCAGAGCCATTTGAGACCATTAACAAGAGAGTGTGATCTTGTAAAGAGATCACCACAGATCCCCACCCACCTTCTCCTCTTCTCTCTGTGCCTACAGACCCTTGAGTGTACCTGCAGCTGTCTCAGGCTGCAAAGTTCTCAGCTACTTGGCCACTCCCATTGCACAACAGAACAGTGCTCTGCAGTAAATATCACCACCACTCCAAAAAGATTACTTTGAACAGGCTTTATTCCATAAGCAAAGGAAAAGGCAGGTAAAATCAACTGAACCCAAACTCAACAGACCGTGTAGCAGTTATCCCTGCCTATGTCCCTGTGAATGATTGCTCTGCACCTTTGAGGCACTCTGGAACATCTTCAGCCTTCTTGCCCTCTGCTCTCCATCACCTAGTAGGTTGTTTAAACTCATCAGTGCAGCCCTTTTCTCATTTTCTCATTGCTCTATTTAGAGCTGGACCAGCTGCTCCGAGAGGTATCTTAAAAGGCTCCCAGCCTCTGCACTGTGGCTCATACAAAGAACATTATTACACTCCTGCAGGAAAGATAAACATCCTATCATGAATGAAAAATGAAACTATTACAGCTGTAAAACCTGTTAAATAGTCTACTTTATTCAAGATCAGAAAGCATCAACTCAAGGACCATGCCCAATTCTGGGCCTCATGTGAGAAATGTGAACTGAAAAAAGGCCATAGGAGACTGAAAAACATCTAAGGTCTAGAAAACATGATGTCTGAGGAAAGCAAGAAAAAACAAAAACAAATTTTGCTTAGTATAGAAAAAACTGGAACAATGCATGATCAATATTACAAGGCTGCTGCAAAAGAGCAACAGATAAAATCTTTATATCCCTAATAAAGAGAAGTAGTAACACTGGCCCTAAAATGCAGCAAAGAAAATACTTTAAAAAATGTTTCTTATGCTTGGGAACATTACACATTGAAATCTACTGTCGGGACATGGATTACAGAACTCATATCAACTACACTGTTTTCTGATTTGATTGTATTATTTTTAATAAGTTTATATCTATTAAACACAATTTAGCCATAGCTGTGCCTACTTTTTTGAGGGAAATTCAAATAGATGATATTTTGAAGTTCTGCACAGGTCTATTCCATCTAAAACCACTTTCATACTGGGCTAACATTGCTAGGAGGTGACCAACTAGCCAAGCTACAGTCTGCTGCAGCTAGGAATCAAGAGCTGCCCTTCAGACTCCTTGCACTTTTTAAGAATTCCTCTTCATATATGGTAATCAAATTTCAGTGCAATCACTGCAGATAAGCAGCACATGGATTTTCCAGCCTGCTGCCTGCCAAGAGTGCTTTCTGTTTGTACCCCGCACCTTTGTAATAAACAGGAAGACACGTAAAGTTTAACCTTTCTGCAGTCATTAATGTCTTGGGCTTATGGCACCACCAAGGCACAAAATCAAAGAATGATTTAATATTGGCCCAGTCCCTCCTGCTCACTTATTGTGTTCTGACATGCATAAAGTCCAACAAAGTATCCCAAGCAGCTTACCCATATAATGCAGTTAGTCATGGGGACTGGAAAAGTTTTCAGATAAACTAAATATTAAAGACAAAAAGAAATCAGTTTGCCTGCTCTGATGAAATCCTCACACTTTCCTCCTGATTCTCCAAACATTTCAGACAAAAGCCACACATACATGCACAAAAATAACAAGAAGCTTGGTTTAAAGGTTGGTTTCCTCTTGGGGGAAAAAAACCAAATCAAAAAACTATAAAATTCATACCAGGCAGAAACTTTGTCCTGACCTGCCTTATGCAGCAGCTTATAAGAAAACATGAAAAATTTGTCATTGTTCACAAAACTCTCTAATACCAAAACACAATTATGCAAGGGTGAACTTCTCAACAACACACGGTTCTGTTAGCTTAAAAAACAGTCTTCTAACATCATTTCAATGTCATAGCTTGTTTCTCGTGTTATTGTCAATGATGCAAGATTGAATTACAGCTCATTCTTCCTACAAAAAGCCAGGTGGGGGTTCAAGAACTCTGAGGGAGCACTGAGCCAAACAGATGAGATTATGTGGTATTTGGAAACATGATGAAGGTGAGCGAAAGCAGACTGCAATTACTGCCTGGGTTTCCAAAGCCTTCTGTGCAAACAAAAAATGAGATGAAGAGGGAAGGTGAAAGGTCCAATACTTCTCCCAAGAAGAAAGAGTTAGCTCCCATAGACAATGCCAGCTAGCAACTCTGCCAGCTGGCCAGACTTTAGCACAGCTATGTCCCTGTTAATATTCTGCTGGAACAGGAAGGGGACTGTGCTTTCTAATGAAGCCCAACTGGAGAGCAGTCATGTAGGGTCTGCTGCTGTGCAACACGGCACTCCCAAGAGGCAGGGTATCCAGGGGATCTCTTTGGTGAAGATCTAACACACTCCAAAAGACTGCAGAGGACGGGCACAGTTCCCAACACAGACCTGTTGTCTTTCATCACACTAATTAACCAGTCTGCTCAATGCAGTGATTGCACATTACTTTTATAAAGCCAACTTAATGTTCTCTTGATCCTTCCTGCAGAGAGAACTTAATCCCTGTCATTGCTACTCACTGCTCATTCTTGCCACCACTGGCCATATCTGACTGTCCTGAACTGCCAGCAGTCTTATGGTGGAGCACAACAAATTGCACTTCTCTGTTTCAAAAAGCCTCTGATCTCATTTTCTCCTACCACATTACTTAATGTATATGCCTATCTTGAGGTTATCCTATTGTCTCAGACCAATCTTCACATTTCAAATCACTGGAGGGAACAGTAAAATTTTGAGTGGCCTTCATTCATTACTTCACAAGTGATTATGTCATGGCAGAAGGAGCCTGGAACACTCAATGCTGTAAAGAACTGAAGTGACTGCTCTGTTGATGTACAGCACAGGGGATGTGGCACAGAAGGGAAAGAGCTGTTGAAGTTAATGAACAACTAAGCACAAAATGACTGTGATTTGATCCTGATACAACCAGTTAAAGACAAAAATAAGGTCATCAATGTTTAAAAAAAACCAAAACAGCTTTGTTATGGAAGCTAATGAAGACAGAAAAGCACAAAACAAATTACTTGATGTGAAGCTTGGTCATTTTATGAAAGGGGTTGCATGACTTGGTGTCTGCATAGACAGAAGACTGGACTTCATAATTAATTCCATTTCTGAATGTCTGATGTCCCTTCACCTCTGGCCCATTGCTCTTATCCAGGTCAAAAATCCACTTGGGGCAAAAGTTCCCTGCATAAGTCTTACAGGAGTGAGGATGGTGGTAGAAGAAATGTCAATGTTTCAAACAGATGGGTTGATCTGAGTGAAAAGAGTCTTTAATTTTTTCAAGGCTCATACACTTCTGGAATGACCAATGCCACTTTAGAAGCTAGACAAAAAAAATCCTATTAACACGATATGGAAAACATTAGTCTGTTGTGAAATACACATGGCATTAACAGAAGTCTTGTGAGCTCTTCAGATTTTCTTACATGTAGGACAATATGCTGAAAAGTTCTGCATGACACAGTTCCTCATATCACACTCCTGGGAGAATCTCAGCCTTCATATTAAGAAAACATCCCACAGCAAATAAAAAAAAATTTTTGTAGACTTATAGTTAGAAATGAGACCTCAATAATGAATAAATGCTCAGAAACCTAAAGAGGAAGAAAAAGAAACCATTGTTTTTCAACTGCGTGAGTTTTCTGTCCTGACTCATTATTACTGACTATTTGCAGGTTGCAATTCTCATCAGTGCAACTCCCTACAGTGACTTTAAGGTGATCCAAAGAAGGTTTCCTCAATGAAAATGCAGGCAAGGGACAAGCTTGCTTTCACACACCAACAGGAAATGAGAGGAAAACAGTAAATGTGAGGGGAAAAAAGTCTGCAGAAGCTATTGCTCTGACAGCTGCCTACAGCACACAAGACAGGCAGACAATTAAATGCAAAGAAACAAAGACAAGAAGTGAATCTTCTTTTCACACCACAAATTTATGCTCAAAGACAATTATACAGATGTTTCTTACAATTTTTTGTCAGTTGTTTTCAAAAGATTTTTTTAAAGTTATCACAATATGCATTTCATGTGAAAAACTGGCATAGCAATGACCATATCAAATCAGATCTGCAGTTCATTTGAGAAAACAGGAAGATAACAACTAGAAATGAGAACAAAGCTTGCAATGGAAACAAGAAAAGACCGAAAGCATAGGAGATATTGGGCAAGCATAGGAGATGCTGGGCAAGCACAATTCTCCCCAAACACCTGGAAATTGGACAATGCTTTTTGGCTGGAATCCATACCATGGCTTGCACCATTCAGCAGCTGGACATCCTAACTTAAAAAACAGTGGGAGTGGAAATGTTCTCTATTGCACAATTCCTAAGGCCTAAACAATTCAGCTTGTCATGCTCCTTCTTGTAGGAAGTTGTTCAAGGAGCAGTTATGTGATTTTCAAGCTTGCCAAGAAATCAAAGCAGCATCATTCATCCAACCAGAGAATAAGCTTTTTTCCTTCTATTAGGTGAAAGAGGATAATGGAGTGCCATCTCCTAGGTAGAGCCACCAGATGTGCATTTGTAGAATGTACACAAAAAAACCCCAAACATTACTATCAGAATAATTTCACTTGCAGAAAAACAATTACAGATAGATCACAAAGCTGTTACTAATGAGATCCATATCAATCTCAATGGGAAAAATTCCAGATGCATTTCTGTTTCTCTGCTGCACAATAGACTTCACATTGTAGTGCAGGACAAACTGGGGGCAGACAGTTGTTACTATTTTAGATTCAGACAGAGGCGTTTTTATTCCTTTAACCAGATGCAAAAACCTCCAAAGATTTCACTGAAAGCCTGAACAAAAAAAAACCCAAAAAAACAACAAAACCAAAAGCCCAAGTGGAAAGAGTGTTTTCAGAGGGACATATCCCCCTAGGTGCCAGAAGGTACTTCTGTAACTGGAGATAATGCTTGAAAGGGTTGACACAGACCTCATGTCCAGTTTAACCTAATTTTCTGGCTCCTCTGTCACCTTATTAATTCCAGCCCTTAGCCTAAGAGTGGTGATCTGTAAAGCAACATGCATTAAAACCTCCCAGATAATATCAGCACTATTTAATATACGCCTCTCCCCTTTGGTCCCATGGCTCTAAAAATAAACAAGTATTTTAACAAACCAAGGGTAAGACTCTGAGCCTGTAAAATCTCTTTCTAGGTACTGTTTCCAGAGATAAGGCACAGAGGCTGGACATGGAAGAGTTTCCATGCAAGAGGCCACCTGATAAAACCAAAAGGATTTACTGACTAACAGAGCAAGTGGGTGCTGTGGAGAAAGCTGCAAACAGTGCCAGTACAGACAGCTACATCCTTTCCTCATCAGCCCACACAGAAAGTGTCTGGCTTGAGTTGGAGATCAGGGAAAAGAGACTGGAGGTGAAAATTTACTCAGATGAAGTAAAGAACCACAAACCATGAGGATTTCTCCTGTCCTATCTGAAAAACAAGTGTGCAAAATAAGGCCTGTCCTTCCAGCCAGTGAACTCACTGGCCTCATCCAACCAGGGCCCTCTGCTCTGCTGTGTCCCCATGTCCAAATTCACCACACATCTGGCAAGAGACCATGCAGCAACAACAGTACCCATAGCAGTAACTTCAAAGGACTCAGCCAGGATGCTTGATGGATACCTGAAGCACAAGGTATACTCTTAAAAGCCTACCCTCTAAAATGCTATAAATCTCCTGGATATCCTCCCTGACTCACTAATCAAAGCAGAGACATCCTCCCAGTTCTTATTGCTCCACTTGAAGAATGGTACAACAGCCCTCCTCATTCCAGGAATGGAGTTTTTCAATGAGATAGTTCATTTCAACAATTTCCCACAAGAAAAAACTGCAGAAAAAAGGATACTGCTGGTTTATACATTTGAGATTAATGTAAGTCACTGAAACAAATACTTAGTATTATTAGCTACTAAAGGAAATGGTTATGGTGAAGATGAGGGGATAAAAACCTCACAAAAATATGCCTTTTCTTTCAGCATCCTTGATAGAGAAAGCACTTCTACAGCTGTGGGAAAGAAAACAAGACACAACGGCTGAAGTTAAAATTACACATCTTTGGCTCTTATCAAAGGGAGCTCTAGCACATGGACAAAGTGCAGTCTGCGTGATTCCAATTCCAAACCAAAGAAATGCTGCAGGCGTATTCATCATCAACATTTGTATTTGCTCCTGAATATTACAAAGAGCAGTGAACATTGCTGATCCACTACTTTTGTCCCAGAAGCGACGTTTAATTGCGTCAACCGCATTCAGCTTTTGTAGAAAGCACCAATAAATGCACTCCTACAATTGATACTCTTCCAGTGACCCCCTCAGGCAAACCAACATGAAGCAGCTCCAGCATGCTGCACTGCCAGCTGACACAGAAATCCTGCCACACCCAGGAGTTTTCCATACCCTTAGAGTGTGGGTGGAACAAAGTACCGAGAGTAACTCAGCATCTCCATTAATCCATCAGGGAGACACAAAAGAATCATAGAATCATTTAGGTTGGAAAAGACCTCTAAGATCGAGTCCAACCACTAACGCACCCCTCCCAAGGTTACCACTAAACCATGTCCTCAAGTGCCACATCTAAATGTCCTTTAGCTCCCTCCAGGGATGGTGACTCCACTACCTCCCTAGGCAGCCTGTTCCACTGCTTGATTTTGGTGGAGAAATTTTCCTAATATCCAATCTAAACTTCCCCAGGCACAATTTGAGGCCATTTCCTCTTATCCTGGAGAAGAGAAGGACACCCACTACACTAGAACATCCCTTCAGTTTCTTGTCCTGTAGAGAGTGATGAGGTTCCCTTTGAGTGTTTTTTCCTCTAGGCTAAATGCTTCCAGCTCCTCACAGAATTTGTGCTCTAGAGCCTCCACCAGCTAGTCTCTGTCTTGGCCTGGAATTCAGTCTATTCGCTGTATTTTCTTAACATCATCCAGTTCTGGGGTTTTTTTCTCATTCTTTTGTTTGCTCACTTATGTTTGTCTAACCACTTAGATGGCACTCTACAAACAACTACTCTCAATTTATATCTGTCATAGAGAAGGTGTTCTGTGTTTTCTTTCCACTGCTTAAAAGTATTAAACTTTTCACCACAGACATTTTGGAAGCAGACACTCTTGGTGTGACAGCGCAAGAAATCTCTCCATTAAAATGACAAATTGTAGCCATTTTGTTCTCATTTAATCTTAGTTTTAACAAAACAATCACCTTCTTAAGAAAAACTGAAAAAAGGCATGAAAACTCTCAGCCTGTAAAGTGAAAGCTTTGAAATGCACTGGCAAAGAAAAAGAAGACCATGATATAAATGATGAGTAATCTTAATCACCAGCTATTTCTAATATCTTTTTGTCTTAAGTTCCTCTACCCTCCAATAAACCAACAAATGCTTATCGCTTCTTTGAATTTAGGGATGTACAATACAACAAATAACAGGAAAGCTATGCTTCAACCCACTAAATAAATAATAATGGCAATCAATAATAACAAAAAGCTGTAAAAAAATCCTATAAAATGTTGTGACTGCCCTTCAAAATTTTTCTCAAACATTTATTTTTCTAAAAATAATTTCCCCATATAACTTAGAGTAGTTTAAAAAAAGTTAAAGCTCACAACCCCATCTACCTCAGGATATTCTTAAATTTCCTTGTCTAAACAAAAAAGTTGAAGGACTACATTAGCCAAGTATCTGCTGATCTCAATGACAAGAGAAATAGCAGATTTGCATCAGCCAGCAAAATAGCAATGCTGTTGGCCAAAAGGAGAACTTCCCATAAGTATTTATGGGTGCTCTTTGGGCAAGTGCTCAAACAGCCAGCTGTGGAGTGAGAAAACAGTACAGGATCATTCCACATTACTCTCCCTGTCTCTGTTATGCTCATGCTCAGGCCTCCTAAATTGTACCTTTCCACTGGACATTTTGCTTCCCTGAGCTGCAGACTAAGTGCACTTGGCTGTGACGTTCACAAGCAACACTGCTATAAAACCTGCAGGTTCTTACATCAGTGCTGTGTAAATGTCACCATCTAAAACAGAGGTTACAAGTGACTGAAGATTTTCAAAGACAATCAGCACTTCGCTAAATTCAAAAGCAACTGCGTAGTAACCAGTCTTCTCAACAAATCAGGTTACTCATATTACCATCCTTGTCTTGTAGCAATTATTTCTGAGTATTCCCAGCGCATGTTTTCCCACCATGACAACCTGATACATGCTCTGCAGCAATAGTTTTAATTTTAATATCTTGGTCAGTCAAGGAGTGAATCAAATTGACAGCCCCTCTGCTGATACCAAGCTTTAGAGACAGTAGAACAGGTCTGTCAATTTTTATCAACTGAACTTTGAAAAATGGTCCCCCTAGTTAGAGGGATTAGTATCTCCCTGAAAATAGATATTAGGAATAAAAATACAAGAGCAGCTCTAGCAGAAATCAGAACAGGCTGATGTGCAGGAGTATCAACAAATTGCTTCCAAACCTGCCTGGGGCCAGTACAGCTTTGGAAAATCTGCAATACTTCGAGAGAGCTTTTGTTCCATGGCTACTTGTGTCTTTGGATGCCAAAAGCATGCTAAATGTGTGCAAAGTACAAATCTGAACAAACTGCCTGCTCTACTCACAGTTACCAGCCACTGAAAGCCACTGTCGATGCTTCTTGAAATGCACGTGAAGAGCCTGCCAGCACCAGTCACCAACACCAACCCCAGGACAGGCACAGGGGTCAGAGCTGTGCTCTCCTGGTAATTACAATTACTGTACCAGAACTAGTTGTCTCTGAGGGAGGGGGAAAAAAATGTGTTGCTTGATTTTTAGCTTGGGATTATTTTTCTAAGAATTCATCAGCTTGATTGCCCAGCAGTAAGGAAAATCCCACTTAACGATGCGAGTGAGACTGTGCTGGGGCAGATCAGAGTTCAAAATCTCTTTCCCAAAAATGGCAATAAATGGATGTCCAAGGTAAAGCAAGAACAGGGTAAAGAGATAAAATATTTCCTCCCTAACATTCACACAGCTTTCAAACATTTTCAGCTGAGTGGATTTCCTGAGCTTGATATGGTTTGTCTAATCAGCAAGGCCCCTTTCCCTCCCAGCAATGGATCCCTCCTCCAAATGTTTGTTCAGACTCCTCTGGAATTTGTACAGACAATTTGCAGCTGTCACATGCTTTGGCAAGGAATTGCCCAGGTATATGACCTGATGCACAAAGAACTGAATCTTTTTTGTTCTGATGTATGTTAAATAGAAACACATTATGCAGAAACACTATATCAATGATTTTTCCCTTCTACTTTTTTTTTTTCTGTAGTAAAAGCCAAAGGTAAGTTTAGTGCAGCTCAAGCAGAAGACCCCCCCATGAAAGCTTCCAGCTTCCAGCTGCCTCAGCAGTCATATTGTCCCCTACCTCCCAACTCGTCTTTGCCCTCAAGGTCTTCACTTAGTCTGTCTTTGGGATCTGACATTACCAACCTTGAAGGTATTTTGTTTCATGCAGCTCTCATCTGGGAAGTACACTCCACCTCTGTACAACAGAAGTCTTTACAGCAATTTATTATGTTCCTTATGTGTATTCATACTGTATCTCCTAAAGCTTCCAACTGGCTCCCCTGATGTCTACCACAAGGCACTTGCTCCTACCCACCAGGTGAGCGCCTTCTCCTTTTTGGCCTGGCAGACCACTCAGCAACATTTAAACTGGGAAGAACTGCAGGCAGTATTGCCTCTCCCATCTCTTAAGGGGTCCTGCTGCCTCCTGTGTTCACAGAAGACAGCTTTCCAAGATGCTTCTGGCTGCTAAGATGGCTGGGGAGTTTCAGATTTATGGCCTATGACTGAAAAGCTCTTGCTGCTCATTGTAGTTCCTGACCATTACAAATTCCAGGGAAGGACAAGGTCGTGCTGGAGCAAGAGAAGGGCCACAAGGAAGAGAGAGGGCTGGAGTGTTCAAGGATAGGTTGAATGGGGCTTGGATCAGCCTGGTCTAGTGGAAGGTGTCCCTGCCAGTGGTAGGGGTGAGTGGACTAGATGATCTTTAAGGCTCCTTCCAACACAAACTCTTGTATGGTTCTGTGATCTGCATAGGACTGAGGGGCTATACACATACAGTAAAACCCAACTGCTTTCTGGAAACCAGGCACATGCACAGAAACCATGGCACACTCAGGAAATGGTCTGGGCACACTCAGGAAATGGTCTGGGCTTCCAGCTGGTGAAAAACATGAAGTCACTACATCCATAGACTGCACTGAATAAGAAACTGCAATTATGGCAGCTACCAACTGCTTCAAGAGATCCTCTCCTGCTCTTTTGAGAGGGACAATGTTCCTCAGCAGCTGCACACAAGGAGTCAAAAATCAGCTTTCAAAAAGACATATTTCATTCGGAGATGAGGTCTGTCCAGACACAAAGGACAAAGAGCCATATTCCTCCTCTTCAGCTTTAGCTAGCATGGGAATGAAGCTCAGACACAAGAAAACTTCTCTAGCAATGTCCTGCAGCTGTCAAAGAACTAGCATGTGAACAAGTCAGGCACAGGAAGAAGAGAAGTGCTACTACAACCCTGGCCAACTGAGCAACTTCAGAGTCTCAGTCTGACAGCACCAAAGTAGGAGACCATAGAGACACTCTTCTGCTTTCTGTACAGCTTTGACTCAGACGTTCACATGTTGTCCCCATGGACCTGCAGGAAGTACAGGAATACATATGCTTTGATCCAGCAATAATTACTTAAAACCCAGTCTTGTGTGGGAAGTGTTGACAAATTACCTCTGGTAGACACTGAAATCACTCAAACAATTAACTAAGATTAGATTAGCTGGTAGGTTTGGAAAAAGGTTATGAATAAGATGTGTACAGCTGCACATGTTTTTACTCAATTAGATGACAGTAGGACATGTATTACTTCAAACATCAAGGCTACACCCAATCAGATAAGCAATCCCACCTAAAACAAAAACCAGCAACATACTTCCCACAAATGTAAAATAACTTTGTGCTAAGCCATAGTGGAATAAACTGACCAGAGACACAGTTCCTTCCCAACCCCAATCAGCTTCAAAATCAATATCCTAAAGAGCAAGAATTTACATTCTTACTTTTTTAAAAATCTACTGTAATTATAGAAGTTTTATTACCTTCTATATTAGCATTAGTTTTCAGATCCTGTCTTAATAAAGTGTATAACATGAGACTAGTTTGAAACATGATCTATTTCCATTTAATTAAAAGCCAAGAAGATTTAATATTAATGCAATTTACCACTTTTCTAACATTCATTAAATTGTACACTCTAATGGTATTTCCTCTGTAAAACAAATGCATCACATTTTTGTCCATACAAAACCTGTCCTTCCTAGACATGGGAGTGGATCAGAAATCAAATCTGAAGCAGATTTGCAAACACACAAGTCTTCTCTACCACTGCCTCTTCTTAGTACGGGGTAAGAAGAAGAGCACAGGACCAGTGCCTGAGCACTTTGGGCCTCCTTCTAAAGGAGGCTTTACAGAACTGGTGTGAAAGAGCTTCTGAAGGACCTGTGAAGGAGTGCAGTGAAAAAACACATTTTGAGAAGACCCGGCTTGACAGTGGTAAAGGCTGTTGGCTGAAGTAACCTAAAAGACCACCAGTTTTTATTTGTCACACTTCTTCCATCCTCTCCTGTAAAGTCACTTCACATCAGCTCAGAAAACATCACCAGGAAGACATAACAAGAAAAGCCATAAACACAGGGCTCCACAGACAATGGGACAGGCTCTCTAGTGACTTGGAATAGAGAGTCTAATTTTTAAAACCATATTTCAGAGCCACACTTCTACAGTCTGCTTGGAACACATCTGACAGTAGTCCTTGAAGCTTAGCAATGAAGCAAGTAAAAAGAAGATGGGGAGAACAAAACAGGGGGGAAAGCAGATACAAGGCAATATAAGGAAAGCACAATGAATTGTTATAAGTGATGCAACAGGTCACAGCAAAGAAGAAAAGGGCACTGAATTGTGAGATTTGAGCCACTACATATATAGCAAAACTTCAAATAGGTTCACACTGCATCACATTGAATTACAGGAGTTGTGCTGATCTGACATACCATGGCCACCTAGATGGTTAGAGGTCTATTTTTAGCATTCATTTTAAAGAGTTTTCCTGGTAAAGCATATTTATTGTGTTGTGTTTTTTCAAGTCTATTGGCAAGTTTAGGTAATATATTTGTTCCTTTCATTCCTGCAGCTGAAAGTCTGATTTTAATGAGAGACTGCTCATTTTGGTTAGCAGCTCAATCTTTACATTCTTAAGCCTCTTTAAAATTCCTGGATATATACAGCCTAGGATGGGTGATTTAACACTGATTAGTTTAGTGGTGTGAGAAAGACTATAGACACTGCTTAGAGATATTTCACTGTTCTGAAGCTAGTTCCTCAGCATATGAGGCTTGAAAGCTGAAAAATAGGAGAGCAGCTTTACAAATTGCAACAGGGAGGAGAGCTAAAGCTTCAATCTATCCTCCACCTTCCTTCCTGTCTGTACAAATGAAAACAAAATGCCTCTAACTTACAAAAATTACTTGCTATTATGGGCAGAAGCATGACGAAGAATCCACCCTCCAAGCAGTTTTAGTGACAGCTTCCATGGTAGTCTACCTCATGATCAATGGGGCTCTTTTTAAATGATTAGCAAGGCTGTAATTAAGGAAACTGAAGGAAGAAAGATAACTCAAAAGATGAATGAAGCCTTTATTCAGGGTATCATTGATATGGGGCACTGGGTGTATGACAAGCAAAGGTGAGGGTCCTGGTGGGCAAGATGAACATGAGCCAGCAGCATGCCCTGGTCACAAAGGCAGCCAACAGCCCCAGGGTGGGGGCTCAGCACCACGGGGGCTCTGCTGCAGGGCTGGGGCACTGCTGGGCTCCCCTCTAGAGAGACACACTGGAACAAGTCCAGCAAGTTAAGATGATTAAAGGATTGGAGCATCTGCCACGAGGGGAGGCTGAGAGAGCTGAGATCGCTCAGCCTTGAGCACAGAAGGCTCAGGGGCTCTGATCAGTGAGCATAAACACCTGACAGGGGCAGTCAAGCAGGCAGAGAGACTCTTCTCAGGGGTGCACAACACACAGGGCAATGGGAAAAAACCTGAAATACAAGAAATTCCATTGGAAATGATAATAATACTGCTAGGGTGGTCAAACACGGAAACAGGCTGTGCAGAGAGGTTGTTCAAACACAACTGAGCATGATCCTGAGGAATCTGTTGCAGATGACCCCACTTTGAGCAGGGGTTGGGACTAGATCACCTCCAGAGGTCCCTGCCCAACCCATCTAGTCAGTGATGCTGTGATCCTTCTCCCCATGAAGAAAGGAACAATAAAGTTGCAAGAGCTCAATTCCTATCCAGGTCAAATCTCAGAAACAAGGGTCTGCTAAAACCCCATTTTATACGAGTGCTGTAATTCCTGCTGACCTCAATCAGCCTAATCAAGTGGTAAGATTACAAAATGGAAAAAAAAAATGTTTTTAATTTGATCATTACTAGTAGCTATTCTATTGACCTAATGCTTGGCCACAAAGAGCTCATGAAAACTGGATTAATGTGTAAAAATAGAAGATTTCATCCTCTGGAAATCATAGTTGAAATCTGACATTCAGCAAGGCTGGAAATCTGTAGGTTTCATGTCATCCCATTGCTAATGGTCATACTTACCTGGCATAAAACACACAAGGATAATTTGATCAATCAAGGTATTTGCAGCTTAGTCAAAACTCTCCTATGTATACAAACACCCAACACCATTCCACACCTTCACAATTTAAGTGAAGTGGTAGGACTGATAAATAAGTTAGCACCAGAGCTGTGTGACACCACTGCCTGTGTCTGGAGACTCAGGGCTATAGTACAGCCAGCAGTGCTGCTGCAGGCAAGGACAAAAGGACAGTCACAGAGCAGAGATTAAAAGAACAAGAAAGCCCAGCACGTCCAGTGAGCATGCACATTATGGCATTGCTTAAAATGTTAACTTGTGCTGTAAAGGAAACAGATTGTAAAAGTGACAACTATTTCTCCCTTATGTTTTTATTTTATTTTTTTCTAAACTACTGTTCAGCGCAGTCATCTGACAAACTACAGAACCATGCAACTAACAAACTTTTACAGCTAATAAGCACAAATAGGAAGAATGCTGCACTTTGTGATTGAGTCAAATTAATAATTCAACAATCCCTGTATTAGTCAAGGCTCCCCAACAGCCTCATGGCAGAGAGGTCAGAAATTTGAAAATTATGTGCCCAGACACGTGATTTGGTTTCATAACCAAATCATGAACCATCTTGGCCAGCACAAAACAGAATATTTCTGAATAAGAACACACCATGGTAGCAAAAGGGACTTCAGTTTATCTGATCTGAGGCTTCTTTTCTACATCATTTCAGCATCAATCCAGCTGATCTGACAAAAGGTATTAAGCAAGAGACTGGAGAACAGAAAGCACAGCCAGCACTTGAGTTATGCTGGCAGCTAGATGGCAGGTTTTATTCTCCACAAGCATTATCAAAACCTAAGTCCAAAAAGCACTTAAAGGCCAGAGCCTCCTAGGCATGAAATAATCTGTGAATATCCAAAGAGTGGGTAGTTCACTTAGGACTATTACAATCCCATACAGAATCCTTCTGATGAGGCCAAGGCTCCTGACGCCACAAACACAATTCAGTGATTTAGGAAAAGCTGGCAAACCCATGAATGATTCCTGCTTCTGTAATCCACAGGGAACAGAACTGCCCTTGCTCCAGAGATTTGTCTCTCCTGCTTCCCAGCAGCCATCCAAGAGGGGCCCTGATACCTCCTTCTGAAAGCACCTTAGACTCCTTAGCCCTCACTTCACTATGTTTCCCTATCCAAGAGAGGGAAGAAGAAAGCTGAACTTAATCCTTTGTCTGCCTGCAAAGTAGGAACCAAGTAAATTTACTTATAAACTATCTATATCTTGGACTATTTTCTCTTGAATAATTCTATGCTAAGAGTGACTCAGAAATTATTTTGAGATAAGTTTTATCAAACTGTTCATAACCATTACCCCATTACACCATTTGAAGGGATGGTCAGCATGAAGAATGCCTTTCCATAACTGCGGGAAATTTTTTGCTTTAGCAGCTTTCAGTCACAGAGGTCAACATTTTCAAAACAGGCTACCCAGACTGCCATTTTCTAAGGCAATTTAAGTAAAATAAGTCTATAAAATTTTGGCCTAGTTTTCTGAGGTATTGAATGCAATCGGCTCTCACAGCTCTGTAGCATATAGAGCTAAAAAAAAAGAGACTAGGTTCATAAAACATGGATATAGACTAAACTTTTGAAATGTTAGTTTAAAGTCAAGGATCTGAAACCCATCACAAAAGAAACCAGAGTCAGTTTGTGAAAATATTTTCTATGCATTTTTTCTTAGCACATTTATGCCACAGCAGTATAAAAGCATCATGCACACAGCAAAGATTTATTGAGTTATACCTTCATTGGGCACATTCTTCTCTCTCTTTTAAAATAAATTTTAAAAACCAACATTAATATTACACTGCAGTGGGGGATCCATGCCCACAAATACCTCCTTTTTGAAGCATAATCCATAATGGACATGCTTATAATAAGCACCTCAGACACTGCGGAAATGTCACCAAAAGCACTAATGGACTATTGAATGTCTGCTATGAAATACACTGACTGCTTCCACAGAGCTCTGCTGATGTTTAGTTTCCTACATAATTCCTAGTGCTTGCAGGGGTGAGACACACTCTATTGCTCTGGTACCTCAGCTGGCTTCCTTCCTCCTGTAAGTACACTTTACAGTACTAGCAGGAGATGTGTGCTCTAGGAAAAAATGAAATCTATACTTTTCCATGGCACAGGTCCCAGCAGGCAGAGCTCTTATGCTTGTAATTGAATTATTCTAGCTTCCCCTTCCCTCTTCCAGATACCAAAGCACAGACATAACTACCGGGCTTTTTTTTTTTTTTTTTTTTAATTACCTCCTCTCTGTAGGCAAACCAAGAGAGTAAATTCAGAGTTGCATCACTTAAACTCAGATGGTACAAGCACTGCAGAAAACATTGACATAATACATTAAATTAGCACCTTACAAGAATTCCCATTATTGGTATTTTCTTTTCTGCTTAGTTCAAGGAATAGAACACTACACTGAACCTACACAGGCAATAAGAAAATTTATTCTCTTTCCCTCTGGTCAAGAAGTTTTGCTAGTTGTCTGCAAATTAAATGCAAGAAAGGTAAGGGGTTCTCTTCTCTCCTGATCAATGTAATTCACAGCACCCAGAAATGAAAATTCTAAGAAGAAATAGTAAAGGTAGCAAAGGATCCAACACTTACAAATTTCCTATGAGGCTGAACTGTAACTTTTATAGTCTCTATTCTATTAATACCATGGTTGCTTTGCAAGTATTTCCATCACTGCTGTGCACTTCTATTACTCATTAATAAAACATGGCTTTACTCTTCTGCAATGCCCTGACTTTTCCTTCAAGATGCTCACAATATATTAGACTCCACCTCCCTCTGATCAGTGAGGAAAACTGAGAAATGCAACAAAACCCAGTGGATGCTCCAACCCACCTCACAGTCAGAGACCTCGCAGCACATCCACATTACGTAACACAGGGATGTGCTGCTGAGACAAGCTGGCACGCACAGCCACAGGAGCCTGGTCCCAACGGCAGGAGAGCCATGCCAGAGAGAATAAAGCCACCCATGAGCCTTATGAGCTCTGGCACAAGAGCCACAGATGAGCTTCTCCTCCTTTCAAAGGCAGGTGCATGCCTACCATTTCATGCTAAGTGTATGCATTACGTAGCATACTGCTCCAACTTACCACATTCAAACTCATAGGGTACTTTGTGGCAGACAAAGAATATGCAATTCAAATCTAGTTTCTTTTTCCTTCAGTCAGAGAGATGAGCTCTCTTCTGCCTTATCTTGTTTTTTTCCCTAGTCTCAAGTACCCACATACCAGGATTCAATAATTCTGAACATTTTACAGGAAAGTATCATCTAATAATTTATCTTCTAAATTTAATCCACTATAGGCTTTCAAACAACTTGTGGGAGCTGTCAGAATGTTTCCAGAGTTCCTTGGAAAGACAAAAAGGTTTTAACTCAGTTAACAGCTGAGTGGTTGGCAGTAACTGTCCACAGAGTCCTGCGGAGGCCAATAAGCCTGAATTTAATAGAGTGGAAAAGAGGGAGTTAGTGAAAGGAGGCAGATCTTGTCACTGAAAGTATGACAAATGAGAAGGATGAACTTAATAGCAGTTTTATGAGAGACTAAAGGAGTGATATAAGTGTAAACAAGAGGAGAAAGCAGCACATTACTGTAATAATACTAAAAAGAGAAAGTGCCAGCTCAGGGTTCAGCTATGTGAAAAGGAGGGAGCTTACTGGTTTTTTGTAGATCAGTTTCGGAGCAGAATCCCAAGGGTTATGTCTCTACATGGCTATACTATTTGGGTTACATTTAGCAATCTGATCTTGCTATTTAGCAGCACAGACTTGCTGATTCATATAAGCTAACTCAGAACACAAAGTGTTTGGATTCTCTTTTCCTGTTAAACTCTTTGTTATTTACTGCCTGCAAGATTGCACTGAAGTTCCAGCCAAAACTCATTTCTGCTGTTTCCAATGTACATTCCAAATACAAAAAACATGGCATCACATCAAATGTTAAAGTAAGATCATTATCATCCAGCTGCCAAATAGTTCCTACAGGTTCAGAGGCATACAATTACAGAACTCATGAACAGTGGCTCAGCAGAATGAGCTGACAAGTGTTTTCATACTTGTAGTATCACACTGCAGTATCGCAGCATACCAGGAGACATGGTGGTCTAGAGAATAAACAGATTTTACCATGAAAGTAAAAGGATAGATAAAGCAGTGGCTCATAACCCCAGAGCTACCCAAAGATCACAGTGTATAAAACTGCAAAAACAGGCAGAAATACTTTGCACAGAAAGGGCAGAATAATCTTTTGCCAGCAGAATAACCCAGTAGCCTCCAAGAATGTTACTCACAATGTTAATCACCACAGAGTCGAGGATGAAAGCTGAGGTCCTATTGTGCTGTGCAGCATAAAACCATGGACCAGCCCATGCAAAAACATCTGTCATTCATTTGGACAGATAAGGCAAAGGCAACACAAATCTCACAGAGAAAGGGAACTGCACAATGGTAGTAGTTATTTTAGCTCTATAGTTGAGAAACAGGTTTAGATCAGAATGAAATGACACAGTGTAAAGAAACTAAGGCAATACTACAAGGATAATTTTAATGAAACACTGTAATTGAAGAAAACCTGGAAAGTTCTAAGGCAGTTGTAGGAAATAAAGCCAAGAAGGCTTTAGAATACAGATGTAAATGAGTCATTTGGCAAATTTAAGGAAGTTCAGACTGAAAAGCTGAAAAGAATTCCACAATCCAACCACCTTCAGGATTTGTTTGAATTTCTTGTATCTAGCTGTTGCAGTTCTTTAAACTCTCCTAAACCCAAGGTGACCTTTAAAAAAAAAAAACCAGCACAACTCAAAAAATTTGCCAGCACATACAAACATATTCTAAAACATGCTGTCCAGAACAAAGAGTCTTCAGAACAGGGCACCAAATAGTCTCTATAATAAGCCATGAGCAATTAGTCTGCTGGGAAACAAATTAGCTCACTGCATTTCAGCAGAGTGAAGATGGCTGTCATGCTCCAGGGGTGATGTTAACTGTAGGGTCTTTTCCTGAGCAATGCCTACTGGAAACTCACCAGTTTATACCTGCTAGTGGGAACTGAGAGGATTTCCAGGGCCTGGGAGGCAAAGATTTACAGTGACTTGCTACAAACCACCAAAGTACTGCTTGTGCTCCCTTGAGATGCCCCAGAGAGCCTGAACCCTCTGGTCCACCAGCTCATGCTCTTTTATTCTTCTCTGCTGCCTCTGAGTCTTCCCATTCCATACAAAACTCCTTAAAAAAAAAAAAAAAAAACTGAGAAGAGAGATCTGTCACAGGATTTACTAACTGCTGTAAGAGCCTTAAAAATGTTGTGAACAACAAAGGTTACTATCTTATTTAAACAAAAAAGTAAACAGAGATGTAGCCCAAGAGAGATAAAGGAGGGACACAATATGTGTGACACAATCTCCATCCACACAAAAAGGCAGATGGAGCCAAAAGAAGAGCTCTGAGGGAAAAAATGGCAGAAGGAAGGAAATTATTGCCTTGCATGTGTGAGAAAACAGCCCAGGACTATGGCACAGAACAAACCCTGGGAGACAAGACAGAGAACAAGCATCTCCTTCCCTAGCACTGCAGTGAAAGGCAGCATTATGAAGTCAGAATACTGAAGAGTTGACACTTGGCTTCCACAGTCAAGACAAGTCTCCAAAATCTTCTAGCAGCAGATGAAATGAAGAGATTGATGCCAGGTATATTCAGAATTTTGCACTTGGTTAATTGTATGCTTTGTTTTGTAGCTATTTTCAAGCTCCTGATCAAGAATTTCAACTGTGATTTTCTGGAGAAATTAAGTTGGTTTTTAAAAATTGTTTAATGGTCTGGCATTAAGAGGGTGCACTGTAATCCACAAAAAACCCCAAACCAAACCCAAAATAAAATGCAACAGACAAACTCTCTCAACACTTGCAAACTGGAAGAAGCTTGGAAACCTCTGCTCCTAACTCTCTAGCTGACATGCCAGCTCTTGGGTATCAAAAGAAACACTGCAGTAGCAGCTGAAAGTTTGTGCTATGCTAAAATATAAGTTCAAGAAGCAAGAGATTCCCAAACTCTAGAAAAGTGTCAAGTGTTTAACACTGATTTTCCCACTTAATTTTTTACTTCTTAGCTGTAGTGGCCACTGTGACTAAGCTGTTGATGGCTCCTCCTCAGCTGGATGCCTGGGATACTTAGAGTCCCTCTCCCCACCAAGGAAGAGGGACTTGTCACTGATGGCTGCTCCAAGTTCTCTAGATTCAGACAACTTGAATTATTACTCAGTTTACCAACTTAAGCCAACAGTGCCTGTGCACTTCTAAACAGGCCAAGCAACTTGTTGAATGCTGTTAGATCTATCTGTAGGAACCTTTTCCTCGTCCCTCATGCACCTCTCTCTGAATCTCACTGGGTTTTCTGCATCTTCAGGGAGCATAATTTCTTTAGAATAGCTAAAGACAGGATTATCTTAGAATAAACTGCCCTCCTGGTATTGCTTTATTTGAATTACTGGATCTTCTGTTTAACATAAGACAACATTCAAGTATTTTGAGATCTTAACTGAATAAAGACAGTTCTGTCCGTGAAAATATTTACAGTAACCTCACTAATTGATACTGATTCTAGCTTCCTGAATCTCATTATGGTAAACTGGGCATTGCTGTGAAAGGGAAACAAAGAGGAGATGAATTAAAACAAACATGCAGAAACCCAAACAACTGCTTCAAGTGATGTTAATCATTACAAGAAACCTGTCAAAACCATCCCTCTGACTGGCATCTGTCAAAACATCTCAGTATTTCATCATCACACAGCCACTATTTAGATGGAGACAGAGGGTGCAACAGTCAGCACTAGACATCTCACACAGCTCTGAATTTCTACATGAATTATTCTGTATCTTAGAGCACTCCATACATGGCTTATTTCATAGGATTTCTCTCCTCTTTCTCCTGGATGGCCTGGAACCATCATCATTCCCATATCCTCAGAGAAGGTGTGGTGCCTGGCAGCTAATTACACAGAATAAAGTGCTGTTTCCCCTCCATGTCTTCTGTCCAACAACCCACAAGAGATGTCAAAACACTGGAAATTAAGTCCTGTTAATATAAAGAGAAAAAACCCACTCAAACTATTAGCCCCGGTTTTTTTTTGTTTGTTTGTTTGTTTTTTTTACTTTTTTTTTTTTTTTTTACATTTCCTGTCTGGACATGGTTTAGGAGTCCTCCAGCTATTCCAAATCCTAGAAATGCCGTACTGAAGAATGAAGAATCTGCTTCCCAGAGAAGAGACAGAGATCAGCATTTCAAACCCACACTCTCCATTAGCAGCAGATGCCAGAACTGGAAGAATGAAGCAGAAAAGTTTCCTTCTTTTCTTTTAGAAAATACATCATGACTAAAATACCTGCTAAAATACCTTCCTTACTGAGCACAGGTGGAATTTTTGGCTGAGCAGGACAGATCTCCCACCAGGCTACTATGGCAGAGTAAGATCAACTAGTTCTTTACAGATGTGTCTACTCAGACAAGTTTCTTCACTCTTGACAAATGAGGAAACCCCTATGTGAAATGAACAGTCACAGAGCAAAAGTAAACAAGCCTAGTGTTTATAAACTGTTTGGTATCCTGTTGTTCCATAAATAGTTATTATTACCCAGGAGATCAGATGTGCCTTAAGGAGAAGAAATGCCTGGTACATGTACTGACAAAAATCCCCAAAAAGGGAAACAAAACAGAGAAATGTTGTGGTTTCCTTATTTTAATTTTCTTTCCTTAAACTAGAATATGTAAGCATATTTTGCCTCCTTCAAATTCTGGACATCCTTTCTCAGATGTTCCAAGAACAGCAGGAATAAGTCAGCAACAGTAGACTGAGAGCTGGCCTGTTTAATCAGACCCTTGGGACCAGCATCTTCCTCTGCAGATGCCTGAGCTCCACAGACACTGTTTAAGAAACAAATCAAAAGCAAAGAAAGCTGGCCACCACTAGCTCTAAGAAGTTGCTTTTTTTTGCTACAGGTTTCACTAAGACTATCTGAAGCTGTATACTGTATCCATGCATGAGGTTACACATTTACAAACAAATTGTTAAAACATAAACACAACTCCCAGGACAGAGATATGCTGTGCTACTCATCCCTAATTCACTGCTTGGTGAAGCAGCTGGTGCGGCTTTGAACATCCTTGAGGCCATTCCAGAGCTGGTGTTTTCTTTCCAAACTGGAGGCAAGACTCTCCCACCACGACAGCTGCCATCCTATGGACTTGCTCATGCTGCAGGCCAGCCCAGGATAGCACATCATGGAGCCCAGGGATGGCTTCAGGGACAGGGAAACTCATCCTGTCACAAACAACTTTCCCTTGCTTTTCATTTTTAGGTGACTTAAAACTATTCCACTTTTCCTAAAGCATTCAGGGGAACTGCTTCCATGGGCTCAACCATGGGCCAGTTTTCACTCTTAGTGTAAATTGTCTGTAGGGGGAAAAAAAAAAAAAGAAAAAAAAAAAAAGTGGTGGCTTACAGAGCATCACCTTCCATTAAAGGCAGCAGAGACTGAGTCTTACTAACAGAGGCGAGTCCAAAGTAAATCAGATGCACAGATGTGCACTGGCATAGTTATATATTCTTCTGGTTTCAGGTGTTCCAAGATCTCACAGCATGTCACATATATTTTGATCTGTTTCATTCCAAGACAAATCAACTAACTTCTCAGCAATCTCTTTATCACACTGATATCACCAGTGTAAACATGAACCTAGGCTGGCACTGCTGATAAACGGATAAGAAACATGCTAAAACTGGTGTGACACAAATATCAGTTTAGAAAGGGGATACCATATAAACTTCAAATCTTCTTTTCTCTATTCCAAGAACTGTACAAGGTGTGTTACTTGAAACTTACATAATCCTGAAGATTACATCAGTTATTTAAGCTTGAAAGAAGAGCAACTTAACATGGCAAATGCAAGGATTTTCAGAAGAATCACAATCAAACATTTCTCAAGAAAGTTGGACACACTTCTTTTGGTTTTCAAGCTGAACACTGGATTAAGCTACAGCCCTAACTTGCACAAAGGAAGTTCCTGTGCAAGTAACTCAAAGTGGTTCAGGAGAAAAAGGACATGATCATTCTTAAATGTATTGCAGATTACACAAAAAGGAAACAACTTTTACTGAATGCATGAATCTCCAGCATTTAGCAAGAAAGAAGCAGAACAAGAACCCACAGTGAGTAATAAAAGTGAAATCTGCTATGCCATTGCACCGCAGTGTGTGGCAATGCCCTCGCCCTGGTTTCCAGCATTACATTTGTTTTGGGTTGGGCAAACCTGGGAAACAACAGGAATTTCACCAAGCTACTGTGATCCCTGGCACTACTGCAACAGTTACAGCAGTGCTTTGATAGTATTTAGCAATTCATTTATGGACGTTATTTTGCTTCATACTTAGCTCAGAATTATAGTAAAGGTACCAAGAAAATAGTTGCCAAAAGAGCTTCTGCTGTTCTCTCTGTGGTGGAGTCAGAGTTTCTACTACATTATCTGAACAATGTTCTCAAGTGACTTTTCAAATTGCTACAAAGAGAATTTATAATCTTTTCAGATTTTACCTTCGTTTGCCTAATGTAGAGTTAGAGGGTTCCCCAGACTGTTTCTAATTTGGTCTAATAATCTTGCATAAATTATCAGGCTGCCTTTTCATCCATATATTCTTAGCCAAAGTACACTGGCTCAGTGACAACATTTGCATGCACTGACACTCCTGAAATGTTTCAATAATAGAACAAAGTGAGCAGTAATAGAGGAGATGGAAAGATAGAAGAGGAAAATAATTTGACTTGAAATCTACCCAATTGTGATGAAATGTGATGAAAGCCACGAGTAGGGAGTTCAGAAGGAACAATTATCCACTCTTGAACATAATTCAGAAAACTTTGAGGAAAGCTGCACACTTTCCTATAGCACGAGGAAATCACCAGTGACATACGGAGTCTCAAACATTCCAAGGAACTTGTTGGGACTCTGGGGAGATGGTGGTCTGAACCAATAAATATGAACCTTCAGAAAGTCAAAGTCAGAGTTTAATCAAAAGAGATAAAAACAATTTCATATGGGAATGTGAAGAAGAGAAAGAAGGTAAGACTTGTATATCAAAACTACAGAGATATTGCAGCTTAACCTTCGAGCTCACTGATATTTTTCATTTCTTGCATTCCTTGCTCACTGATATCTCTCTTCATTCAGATGGATTTAGATCCTCAAGTAATCTTTCCTGCAAGATTTTCCTGGAAGTAAAACATTCTTACTGGTATAGCTTTAAGAGCAGATGGGCCACAGCAACAGAGCCCAAACACACATGCACAATAAAATATGCTCATTTGGTGGCATGAATTAAGTTTATTGCTTCTATTACAATCTTACATGCTCATGCAAATATGGTTATTTATTTATACAATTGCAAAGCTGTCCTTCCTTTTTTTTTTTTAACCATCCACAATTTAGAAATAACTTCAGTATTTCTCAAAACAAGAAGCAAAAAAACCCAAAAAAAAACCCAAAAAAAAACCAAAACGAAAAAAAAACTCAAACCAACCAAAGCTCTCTTGCTCCCACTCTAACATATGATGCAAGGTACTCATATTAAAGCAAGAACACATATGCTCTGCATCATTTTTGAAGCTAGATAGGCACATAGTCAGTAAAGTCCCTGTGTCCATGTTCCAGCTTTCATTTTATAGTCTCGCTCAGTTCCAAAGTCACGAAAAAGACTCTGAAGTCATACTTTTCAGTAACAAAGCCTGCACATCACATGGATTCACATACTTCATTCTAAACTCTTGAGAGAGGTCAAACATGATTTTAGAACAAAAAGTGGCTCTGATATAGAATCTATTGTCATGATCAGCACGTGGGAATTGCCTGTATTACTACACACATTTGCTTAAAGGTTAAAAAGTCAACAGGGAATAGAAAGAACAACCTACATGAACTGAAGGTGAAATCATACTTGTGCCTCCTGAGCATCAGCTCCCCACTTCCCTGTCCTGGTGCCCAGGCTGCTGAGTTTTTGCAGAGCCATCACCTTAGCTCTTCAATTCTCAAGCTGCACCCTTGAGCAGGGTTTGTATAATGATACGGTAATTTCATAAACTGAATCGGTGAATTGGTCTGGATTAAAAATAATCTTGCACAAAATTAGTAGATGGATGGGGGAGGGAAAACTCATGTTCAGCTATAAGGATTACTTCACTTACCCAGTTCATTGCACTATGCATAGGCAGTTCTGCTCACTCAGGTAATGGAGCAGCACAAAATCCTTATGCAAACAGTGGGGATGCAGAAACAAAAACAGAGCCTTTTCTTTTTCTCCTTCTCCTTCTTTTTTACACCTACTCTTACATTATGCCATGTCTACTTCAACCTGACTGCAGCAACATGCACATCACCAGAAGTGAGGCAATGAGCTCCTGCCATTGAATTTTGTTTTGAAGTACGAGCTCCAGCTAGTCAATCAGTGCATGAATTTCAGAGCTAGCAGTAAAGTTATGTGTCAGGTTTCATCTGCTCCTCTCTGGAATTACATTCCCAAGCACTGTTCTCTACAACAAAAAATGAATGCAGGGAATCTGCCACAGAGAAGTTAAGTTACATGACCACACTTTAAACAAAGCTTTAGCTACCACCACTTCAGTACCAGAGGTTTGCAACACTTTGGACACGAGTTAACAAATGCTGCTTCTTAATCTCAGTTTTCAGCTACAGACAAGGCAGGTGCGAGGGACTGAAGCAGTCAGGGTGTTGTGAAGGGCAATCCAATTGGCCCAGTTATAAATAGCAGCAAGAGCTCAGACAACAATCCTAGTTCGAACATTAAAAGCAAATGTCTCTTAAAAGACTGTGCTGTATATTCACTAGAGCCAGCCTCAGCAAAAATATTTTGTGAGATAACACACTTGTCACCTTTAAGTAGAAGTATGAGAGATTTAAATATCTCAAATGAGTCCATGACAATAAAACAAACATATAAATTTTACCTGTTGTATACTCTGACCCTAATTGTCACTCAAAATCAACACTAATACATATTTTTTTTAATCATCCTCTTAGTAACTGCTTTTGAATTATATCTAATACCTGACACACTAAGTGCAGAGGTGAAAAAGCTGAGAAATTTTTTCCAGAACAAACATATAAAAGAGAAAAAGGCACCACTTCATAAAACTCACAAGGAAAGAGAGGTAGGGAAGTGCAAAATATTCCCTTTGCCAGCAGTGACAGTGGAACAGCAGCTGACTGCATGGGAAGATGTGTTACTGGAAAAGCCACAGAGTTCTGTGTGGGGAAGTGCTACCCAGACACCAGAAGTGATTTGAGAGGGTGTGTGTTTTGGCTTGCATGTTTGTTTAGCCTGGGATTTACAAAACACAGAATAAGGAGGTGACAGGAGGTAAGGGTGAGCAGCAGCAGGCTTCAACCCCCTGGCATGGCACGGGCCAGGCATTTAACAGCCTGGAGCTGTTAAATGACAGTGATGAGTGATGAGTGACAAACAGGCTACAGTACTGAAAAATAAGAGAGGGAAAAATATGACTGTAAAGAAAATACCAATTGCTAATCAATAGAAGTTCACGCCAGAATAATCAAAGAAATGGAAAACTCTGACAGCTCAACTGACCAGGGTGTCAACAACTTCCCTTTTAGCCTTCCTTTCCCCTCCTGCAAGTTTTGAACTCTTATAGCTACAGTTAACCAAGAAAATGAAGGAAATTTATGATATTCAGTACTGCCTAGAAGAAAATACACCTGCATCAACTTGTCCCTTCAAATTCAAACCTCAATAATGATATTTTCCCCAAACACCCTTCTGGGCACCGGAACATATGAAGTTCCTTTCAGAGCTGTGATTACAGCAGTTACTGGGACTCCAAATGTAACTGTGAGCTCTGAAACCATCTCCATCACACACTATTCCTGACTGAATGCATGGGCACAGAACAAGAGATTTAAAGAAGGGACAGGGATTTGAGTGCTCCCCATTCCCAGAACAGCATCAATCCGGTTTTGAAGGAAAGCAGAAAACTCTCACAGTAGTGTTTGGGACACAGGGACCCTGACTTCAATGGAAGTCTTGAGATGTCCACTCTTCATTGAACACAAGCTGCTTTCACAGCCCACATTAACAAAACGAACTACCAGTGTGCTTCAAAATGAGATGTACATTATACTTAAAAGACAAAAACCTCCTACTATCAATAACTAATTCAGCATATATATATACACACACAATTTTATACATCCTAAAAAATTAAGAGATGCTGCTCACTGCACCTGAGAAGACCCCAAGCTATGCAGCAGATGCACCACACTACAGTCAGGCAACAGTTTTGAATCCCTGTAGCAACACTCAGTGGCACATTAATTATCCAGCCTATTTCTTCATGAGCTCTCAGGAGCCACATGAAGCTGCCATCCTTTGCTTTCCTCTGCTCTCCTTAAATAGTTAATCACAGAGGAAGCAGCCATCACCTGCACTGACAGCCCCCAAGTACTGAGCTCATGTCCTGCCACTTCAGTACAAGCCCATGCTGGGTATGGCAGTAATTCATGAGGCAGTTCAAGCAGAGGGTTAAAAAATTCTCTTTCTGGAATATTTTTTTCTGCATATCTAAACAACAAAGCAGAAATATGTGGGATGGACGGATGCTATTGTCTGCTTGTTATAAGAAGCACAGCTTCCTGAAAGGAGATATGGAAAGGAATGTGGAAATACTTAGGATCAGAAGACCACATTTTTAAATTATCCTGACTCCTACTAAAGCCCTTGCTGAAGCTCCAGTTGCACCCAAAGTCCCTATCCCCGACTTGCATATAAGAATGAGGTTTTTTCCTTTAAGCATAAAAACTGCAAAACCATATTTGTAAGAGAGAAATGGCAAACAAATTTTTACCAAGCTCTGATGTGAAGCAGACAGGAGTCTAAAGAAAGGCCTTCTGGTGCTGCCCCATCTATACTACCCTAGCCTGTGGAAGTGAAGAAAGGCACAGGAGTCTGTGACCTACAAAATCAAGGGGGAACTAAACATGATTAAAAAAAACACCCACAAAAGAATGACTTCAGAGAAAGCCACTGAAATTTCTTTGGCTGGCATAAATCCGTGTCATGTAGTCTCTGCTGATGTGAAAGCTTTAAAAATTTTGAACTTTATGTACAAAGAAGTAATTCAGCATGAAAATAAAAACCCAGAAGATTTTATAGGAGAGCTGTTTATCGTGTGAGTGATGAGCAGGCTACAGTATTGAAAAATAAGAGGGGGAAAAACATGACTGTAAAGAAACTACCAATTGCTAATCAGTAGAATTTCACACCAGAATAATCAAACAAACCAAACTGATGTTATTTCTCAATTGACTTTAAAAGGTTTGTGATTCATATAAGGCTATATATACACACTTGGTGCTATATTTCTTAGCACCAAGTGACTAGAAAATGCTTACAATAATATCCTTGGTGCAAAAATAGTCTTATGTATCAGAATCACAAATTATAAATATTCACTCTTTTGGTCACAACACCAACAGATTTGTTGTATATTGAATTCCCCCATTCTCCCTTAATCTGAAATACTTTCAGATGGTCTTTAAATAATTCTTTGCCATGTTCCCCTACCAAACACAGATACACAAGTCTGCAGGCTGCAGACATTCCCTCTCCATTTACCGCCTCCTCTAATTTTTAGTATCAGCTGCCAAATTACAAGAGCTTGTGGTTGGAAAATTGCAGCTGAGTATTGAGTAGCTGAACTGTCCCAGGCTGGCATGTCAGCCACAAACCGTGGGCAGAGGTCTCTTTTCTCATTTGATAAAGAATAGGGCATAGAAAGAGCTGTACACAGGCGGCATCGTTTCCACAGCAAGGCCAGACTCGCAGGAGACTGCAGTGTTACACAAATACAAGTTAGTGCCTTCTACAAAAAGGTCAAAGCAATAACTCCAGACTTGTAGGTGACCTCAGACCAACTAAAATAGTGTAATTCACTGAACATAGTAGTCTAATTCACCAACCTACTGATGCCATTTTACCAAACACACTTGCCATTTTCTTTATATCATTCTGAAACCAGTAACCTCACTTCAGGCACTTTGATCCTGCTGTTGGGAGATTTGCAAGAGGCAGAGCCCTATTGTCCTGGAAAGTGAGAAATTAGATAGCTCCTTCACTTACAGTGAGCAGCAGACATAGCCCAGCTGGCCAGACCTGACACAGATGCAGTACTGAGATCATGCACCCATTTCTCTTGGTGTGGAGCCACTGTCGTGACTCAGATTACAGGATGTTTTTCTGAAACTATGTCACTCTGCCTTTAAGGCATAATCACTAAAAAACCCAGAAAAGAAAGGCATGGATGCAAGGGATTAAACCAGACATCCATTTTGCCCAACACCTTTTGTCTGCGTCCATGAGACAACACTCCAGTAAAAAGCCTAAGAAAGAAGGACTACATCAAGCTATGTGCTGCCCTCAACATCTATTTAGGATGCAACTTAGAGAGCTCCATACCTGAATACTTAAGAGTATATTTTATTTTTTTTAATCTTTTGCCCACTATGGAGCCCATTCACAGAAAAATACAACTGGAAATAGCATGAAATAGCACTTACCTTTATTTATTTTAAACCTGGAGCAGAATATTTGCATTTAGTATCTCCAAATCTTGTCCAATTACATCATTCACTATGTTATACAGGCTTGTGAACACTCTCTGCTTGCTCTACTTCACAGAGTATAACTAAGGCACAACTAAGTCCACCATACACCCACAAACTGTCTGATCAGTCTTGTGCAATAAAACAAATTATGTTGTGTCCACAAACACTCTCTTATCTCTATCAGAACTGAAATTGGCCTGCCATTTTCTTGCCCCACCACTTACCACTGTGAGATCTCTCTGACATTTCTCACAGTCAACTTTTGGTCTTACCACCTTGAAAAATGTGGTAGTGCTTTGTTATTCATCCTACATTCCAGGTAGTTTATGAGCACTTGGAACAGCAGAGATCCCAACACACTTTCTTCCAGAAGACTCCAGGAGTAACATCCTTGTACTGTCCAATCTTATTTTTTCCATACAGTTTCCACTATTTACCTAGTCACTATCTAATAACTACAGAATGACATCAGTTTAACTTTCCAAAAAGATTTCAAACAGCAAGTTTGGTTGTTTTTGGTTTTTCAAGCAGGTGTTTGTTTGCTTGGGTTTTTTTGTTTTGTTTTGTTTTGTTTTTCTTGTTTTGTTTTGTATGTGTGCATTATAGTTTTGCATTGTGGACATATTGCATTAGTTAAAACATCTTTATCAAATGCTGATCCAGTCATTGAAACAACACAAGGAGATTTACAGGACAGAAGTTCCTGCTGCAGAAGACAACTTATCTCCTCTCTATCTGTGAACAAACACTAATTCTATTCTTTATTTTTAGGTTCTAAGAGGAGCCTGATACAGAAACCAGACTTGCTCTTAGCTTCCACTCTCCCAATGAATCCCCCAGACCCTTCTTGAAAAGCCCAGCACGTTTACTGCTTTTCATTCTTCCATTCTAAGGCCAATTTAAACAATGATTACACACAACCGTGTGTAACTCAGCAACTTCAACACCGAGTTCCTCACTAAGTGAGAACTTTTCCTAGCAATTCTTGTGTTGGAATTCACTCCAAAACGTCAAGTTTCTGTCACATTCCCCCAGCCTGTGCCCTAGAAATGAAGGGTCCACATGGGAACCGTTCTGCAGTGAATAGCAATGCAAATAACTTCTCTGCTGCAGCTTTACCTTCCCTTAGCTCACATGTAATATTATGAACCTCTATCAGCTCATCGAGATCTCTGACAGGCTTTCTGCCTTTGACAGTTAGACAAAAAGCTTTATTATTTTTTAATGTCTCTACAAAGTTGTTCCTCAACATTTTTTTTGCTCTACCTCATTATGGTTTATATTTAACTTGCCAAAGTTAAAGCTCTTTCCTAGTCTCCTCATTTGGATACAACTTCTGCTTCAGAATGATGACTTATTTCTAGGAGTCTTGTTTACTTTACTGTTTAAGCAAGTCATTGTTCATTTTTGTGGCTTTTCTTCCATCTTGTATTTCCCCTCTCTTCTCACACTTTACCATTGAAATTGGACACAGTAGTCTAGAAATCTTGGATTGTGATGTTTTGTATTGTAATTTTAAGTCAGTGTTTCATACAAAATGCTCAACTTCTTTTGTGCATATATGAAATAGCACTTAAGAAATTATAGTTTGTTAAGATGACATGAAGATTTCTCTGTTTCCAAGACAGAGGTTTTTTTTCTATCTTAAAAATAAAATCTGCATTTGTTCCTTCCAGATGTTTTATTTCATGTTGGATATATTAACATGTATTTTGTTGGACTGTGGCCATTTAAATCAGGCAATCCAGATTGTTCTCTAGAAAAAACTGACCCTTTATTTAGTACTCAACAACCTAAGATTTTTTCCAGATAGGTTTATTGATGAAGGGATCAAGCACTGCTAAAATGAGAACTGATCAACTGAGGACCTCATTAAAGCAAACAAACAAACAAACAAACATACATTTAGTCTTTCCTTATCATCTACCACATTTTGGTATTTCTCAGGCCATTGCCCTTTAATCCATCCAGCATTATCTTATGCTTGCTAAAGTCTAAATTCTCATTTTTACCAGTAAAAAAGCACTTACCAGAAAGAGCTACATCCTCTGAGAAATACTTATTTTATTTCAACTATTTCCACCATATTTTGCCTATTCACATTTTAAATTGCACTAAAAAGTCAGGAACCTTAAAATGGGAAAACATTTATTCATTTTATTCATGCTTGAAAACAGCCAAACCAACTTTATCCAAATATTAAAAACACCCAACAAAAACACATATATTACCACAAAGACCATGCCTAAAATATGTCAGTTGTAGAGATGATAGTTTCTTAATGAGACAATCAACTGAAAACAAAAGCTAGAATAAAACAAATCATGCAGCTTGACTCTTTAGATGAACAGGCATGATAATTTGTCTTTAAGAGTTCTAAATATATTGAATACCTGGCTTGGTATTATTAACTTTGCATAGTTCTCTGAGTACAAGTAAAGTTGCAAAAGAGAAGGAATTTTAAGTGCAGCATGATTATTTTTCAGATCTACTGGTCAGCCATCCTCACAGCAGTACTCAGTAAAATAATGAAATGTCCAACACTGAATTCAGTTGGCAAAGAAATCAAAGATATCACAGGAAAAAACATCAACATGAGTTAAGTTTTAGGGTCCATGTTAAACAAGAACCTGAACATAAATACCTGGTGAAATGCTGTCTTTAAAATTGTGAATACAATTTTTTAATGTATGAAAAAGACAACAATCTCTTGCTTTGACTAGAGACATGTCTGTACCTCTTTGCATGGATTAGTTCAAGGCAGTCATCTACTGGGAGAAGGTGACTGAACAGAGATCTGTAAGCAGCTACTGAGGGAGACAATAAATATCACTTCAGATTCTAGGCGGCTAAAAACTTCCTTCTCAAAGCCAAAATATTCTTAAAATTAAAATAAGATTAATAGTTTTGCAATATTGAGTTCATCCTACTCCCTACTATTTACATTTAGTATGTATACAAACACAGATTTAAAAGCACTCACTTTCAGTTCTAGTATTTATATTCTATCCAGAGCTCCAAAGTTCTCACAGAAGATAATACTGAAAAATTGTTTGGTTTACACCAGTGATGGAGAACCTCAGTGTTTTGTTTTGTTTTTAAGGCTTGTCTGTGGTATCTACTGGTTACAAGGCAATGTTTTGGGGTTTTTTTTTAAATTATTTTAAAAAGGCTTCTAGTCACCATCCTTGTCAACAAAAACAATGACAGAAGATACCACCAGTTTCAGGCTTGGCTTGAAGGCCATGATCACTCAACCTAACCTTTAGATGCATAGGTCATGGAAATTCCCTCTTTAAAAGAAATAAAGTACCTCTTTTGGAAAAGTGCCAGTTATGTTAAGAAGTCCACAATCTCGTTTGCCAAAGAGATCATTGCACTAGAGCATCTCTTCCACGTGTACAAGAAGCTTGTACAATGGTCAAACAACCATTTGGTCTAATTTTCCACTCAATGCTCCAAACTGAAATCCTTGAGCCTCAACAGATTAATGTTCCTGCCAATCTATCTCCTGAACTGTCTCCCAGCAATTCTATAAACTCCAGGCACCTGAGGGATGCTTTACCCTGTTCTCCCAAGAACAAAAAAACCAAAATACCTACAACAAAACACCACACTTTGCTATCTGCTTCAGATAATTTAATTATGACCAAAGCTTCCTAAGCATTGCATCATCTGGTACTAGCAGTGAGCCTGGCCACACATTTTTATTATGCACTGACAACATAATTTGTTTTATTACCCAACACCCAGAAGTCTCTACTCTTTGAGCAAAGTCCTAGTCAGGCTGAAGTCAACTGAGCCATTGCCACTGACCACTCAAATTGTTCAGAATTTCAACACTGGTCTCTCCGTGAACCAATCAAGTGACAAAGTAATGACACTTTTCAAGACAAACTCTGACTATCACCCACCTTGAATTATGAGAAGTCATCGGAGGAAGTGGGAAAAAAACTCCCACAGTGATTACTTACTTTGGGAAGATGACAGTCATGAGCGCTGATGCATAGCCTGGCTTGCACATTCCCTCAGAGAAATTGGCATACTTTGATGCCAGTTCTGGAGGCCTGTGAAAAAACAAGTACAGGATCAGGATTCTCCTGGCTATGAACTAGTTTTTGCAATCATCCAAGCAATTTTTCTCCTTATAGCTTTGCAGAAAACAGCCGCAGGGAATAATTGCAAACACAGACCATGCACTGTGGCATCACAGAAGAACAACAAGCAAAGGAGAGAGGTAAAGATATCTGAAATACCACTAAACCACTAGTTTTGCTGAAAGATTTTCATAGCTAGCAAGGTAAAGTTCATGGAAGAAAAATATCAATAATGATTTTAAACTTCAATCTTTCAAAAAGCAAAAAGACATAAACAGCACTTTGCTCTGGCTATTTTTCTAAGGTATGATCAAAGTTAAAATTATAGAAAAGTATTATTTAGAAGATTACTTAAAGATAGTTTCAGGAATTTGAAATAAAGCTTGAAGCAGTAGTGGCAGGGTATCATCAAGGGATGAGTGCTTTCAGTCTTTGGGAGAGATGACATTGATGCTACTTTGTTGAGGTGTCTTAATTCAGCTTGACTAGTGACTCTTGGGCCAAATTTAGAATATGTGGGTGTTTTTTCATTCAGTTTCTGTACAGAAACAAGAGTAGCAACTCAATTAAAGATATTTCAGTCCAGCACATGCATTTACCATGGTCTACTGAGTTACCTGAAAGAAACATTTAATTTTGTGTCCTTATTCACCACCTGCAGAATTTTTACATTCATCCATTTCATTGAAGTATTACAAGGGTAATTAATTCACTTGTGCTTTCAAAGTAACATTAGATATCTTAGTATCTATTAGGATATAATGTATGTAATCCTCTATAATATGAGGATTGTTAATATTCCTTCAAAGAACAACAAAAAAAAGCATTTACGGTTCCACGCTCGACAGTCAGTGGAAGCTGCAAAGACTCATCGATAACTCTGTTCTTGCTGCATCATTATCAGCAACAGGCAAGTAATGAAAGGTTTCTTCCTCCTGTTAAACAGCAGCACTCAAATGAAGATGACAGTGCAGCTCCACAGAGTCACAAAATCAGTTCTGAAGAGCCCATTATTATCCCAATCATGTTCTTTCCCAGGCATCACCATTATCCCTTAACCAGCAAACTACTTCTAGCTGCAATGAATGTGGATTCAGAGTTTCAAAATTACATATAGGAAGGACAGTAAGTCCATGCTGAACTGGAAGAAACTATTCTTCTTCTACTGGTCATGCATTACCTCTCAAGAGGTCAGTAGCCAGTTCCAGCTGGATGGACAATAGATAGACAATTTTACAACTAGCTGTATAGAGTACAAAACCACCTATAGCTCTTAAACTATAGGAAAATGGTCTCTCTGTATATAGAACCCATGCAATTCTGAATATATAGATACATACAGAACCTCTGTGGCTCTTAAAGAATAAAATCTATTTCTGCTGAATAAAAATCTAAACCTTCAACAGCTGGAGAGAAAAGAAACTAGAGAAGATAAATAGCCACTGTAAGTATTTAATTTTCTAAGGCCTTTCAAGCTAAAAAGCACCATAAAAAGCTTAAGAACACAGATTCTATTTAATTCTGCCACAGATATCCTGCATGGTTAAGGTCCAAATAGAAAGCATTTTATTACCAAAATTCCTCATCTGTAGGATGGAAGAACAATACATTTGGCCATTTACACTGTCAGTTATTTACAATAAAGTAGAGATATCTCTAAATATATGATATAGACAAGGAGAGAAAGACACAGGTGTAACATTTTCCAGCACAACCCAAATCCATGAGTTTGGTTTCCATAGGTGATGATGTGATATCATAATACATTTCTTTAAATGAGAGAGATGAGAAAACATCTGAGAAATGAGCATCCAAAATTATTTGCGTTCTTACACCAGTCAGGATCTCTTTATAAATGGGCACATGAAGGACTGAAGAAACAAAAGGTTTTAATGATGCTAAAGTATGTTATATCCCCTTCTTACACAGCCAAAAGGGACAGCAGGATGTACTGATCATAGCTTGTTGAAGCATTTCAGATATGAAGAAATGTGGGAAATTGCAAACCTAAGCTTGCTAGAATTTTAATCTTTAGGCAACATACAGAAATCCCTAATACCAAAACCTCCAAAAACAAGTAGAAAGCAACTGGAATTTATCTGCAGCCACCACTGTAGTGAGTCATTGCTGGCAAACTTGTATAACTATTTCAACAGCAGGCCTGTCTCAAATGACCTCAGTGGTCACACAAAATATCTTGTGCCACAAACACAGGCATTTTTCTCTTTTCTGGTTTAATGGTGCTTTCATTATCAAATTAAAACATCACTCAGATGCCCATCATGGTGTTTCTGCACAAGAATAGCAGGCTGAGACCCTCCTGCATGTGAGCCCCTCGCATGCCAATCACTGCATACTGATGGAGGGGAGCTGTCAGTACAAACCCACAAAGACACTCAGAACTGCTAAAGCCCCCAGGCCGAGCTGTTAACATTTCTCAGATGTGATGAAGTTCATGATCCAAAGTGCCAGAGGCAGAACAGTTCTCTAAGCCAACCATAGCTGCCATCTCATATCATTCAACATTTGCTCATCTCCTTTCTTTGTGCCGCATTTTGAGTCAGCAAGCTACAGAAAACTAGAAAGGGGCACTCTACATTTTAAATCCATCTAGGGACATGTTTTATTTGTTCAATCTGTTTGAAACAGGCATTGCATTCTGTCACTGCCAACATGCTCATAATGATAAGCCCCTAGTAGGTGTAACCCAGAGCAAATTTAGAGTAAGGCTGGGTACAGCTTTGCTGTTTACCATTCTGCTACCAGATGAAGCTATCCAAGTTAACATCATTTTAGATCCATACATTTGCTTTGTGGGTATTTTTTCCTGTAAGATCCACAAACCTTGCAGAGATCTGTGTTCCATAAATCAGGGTGCAAAACATACTGCACTAAACAACACATAGAGAACTACACATCTTTCAGACTAATCCAACTTTGAAAAAATCACACTATGTTTGTAGTTACATGGTCCCATAATAAAAGAAATGTACAGAACTAAAGTCTACAAATGAGCATCTCCTTTGCATTTGATGACAATGTATCTACTACACTGCTGGCTATATAGGTGCCTCTTTGACAATGCTTTTATTTCCAAATAGAAAAACCAAACTCTTTTACTTTCTTAGTTCTTTAGAAGCTAGTAAATAGCTTCATCTCACTAGCTCCATTACTGTGCCTGGACTCCAAGGCCATCCTGATAAGGCAGACAGCCAGAAGCATCATGACACTTATGACAGAAGGGTGCAACTCTCCTCTACATCTTCCAGCTCCAGATACATTATTCCTCTCAAGTCTCATGCTTATGCTGGGCTGAGGTAGTTAAAGAGTTAGTGGAGACAGCAGAAAGAATGTAATTAGATGACACTGTGGACCCTTTAAATTTTGCTCAGATTTTGCGCAGGAAAAACCCAGTAAAGTAAAAAATTTCTCCAGAATAAATGAGAAAAACAAGTCACTGTCAGTAACTGTAAACATCTGCTGTTTTTAAACAAGTGCCTGCATGAGGGTGAAGTTAAAGGGAAGTAATTGGCTTATTCCACTGAAGAGAAAATGCACTCTTGCTTTTTTTCCTGAATTTTCTCTTATGAGACCAGCACACATCCTGAATTCTTATGATATTCTGTGCTTCTCTACACTGTTATGTGGACATCAATCTCAACAAAATTTCACAACTTGGATAAGTTAAAAATCCAGCTGCTTTTAGAGGATTTAGAAAAAGTAACAAGATTTTTCCTTCTGCTTGCATTTGGCAGACGTGTGCCTTCTTTTAATCTCAAATATGAAAACGTCACCATGGTTAATTCCTTCATCATGTCCTGATCAGGGACAGCATGTCATCCTCATAGACTAGAATCTAAGTACTTTTAAAAAAATAAATTAGTAATACAATGTAGTGTTTAAATTACTCAAAAAATGGCCACAACTAAGCTCATGTAACTGAATATTACAAAAGCTACTTGAAGAAACAGATTTTGCTGCTTTGCCTTTCACATGGAATTTAAATTGCGGATTGTAAAAATCAAAAAACTTCATCTACTTGAGATCATCTTATTTGAGGACTGATGTTTCTTGCTGTTACTCTTGCACACAAAATATATGAACTGACACATTTCTGAAACAAGGAAAAGGAGTCCTTGGCAATGTGCTTGCTAGGCTGATCCTTCTCCTTGGGGTTTCTTTCTCTTCGGTTCACAATAACCTGCGTCTTCTGCCTACACAGCAGCTCTACAAAGCTTTTGTCATGATACATGTAGAATGAATAGGAGATGGAATGAGAACATGAAATGAAGGCATATGAAACATAGCGAGGTAATATGGAACAACAATGAAATACGAGCATATAATTTGGCAGATCACAATCAAAGCAGTTACTGCTGAGACCCCATAGCTATAACCCTGTAAGATTCAGAGCATTTTAATTTAGGTAGGACTCCCTGGATCAGACATATCCACCATATACAGTCATGGCTCAGTGTTGGCCAAAGGACAATTCTGTAGACTCCTGGAATAAAACTTTCAGTTCAGTTTTCCTCAAATAAGCTCAGGATTACATTTCAATCAGTATACAGTAAGAACTAGTTACAAGATTTGCTTCAAAATTGTAAGACTCCTAAAAAAAGTACACTACCGAAGACACAAGCAGAATGGTTAGGATGTGCCTTTGTATGTATTTCATTTAATATCAAAAGGTCACAAATAATTGAATGGTATTTGTTTTATGCCATTATAGTCTAATAAATAAACAGCTTCCAGTCCTCCATATTCTTTTTCATAATATCATATATACTTATAAAGCAACAAATTCCATTTCATGGGGAAATCCCCAGAAACAACTATAAACCAGCCCTCCCTTCCTGCCCAACTGGCAAGGAATTCTATTAGAGAGGCGAAAAAGTAAGTGCTCTGTCAACTCTTCCCTTCATTACAGACTACCAGGCTCAGAGCAAATACAACCAGCTTACTTAAAGGCAAGGGAGGACACCTTCAGCAGGTTTGGTGATGCAGCTCCTCAGTTACTGTTACTCAGCCTGAGGAAGAGAAATCATTTACATTCTCCTACAGGGCTGTCAATCCAGTACACCAGGGCACTGAAAAATGCATCTCCACCTCTCCACCTTCATAAGTAGAGTCGTGACCATCATGTCACTCTGGTAGAATCTCCTTGAGTGGAACACACCTCCACAAAACCCTCCCCTGGGTACATGGCTGGAGATCCACATTCACCAGTGTGAGTTGGGAAACACTGAACCAGAATTTTAAGAAACTCCAATTACAGTTCTTACACGTTTGCAAACTTGGGTTCAAAGCATTACGCAGCCTAATCATTTGATATTTGCTATTTTCCAGCTGAAGAAAAAGTAAACAAATGAAAGCAATGAATAGATAGAAAGAAGAAGAAAAGCAAAATGCTTACACGGAAAGAGATGGGAACTGCATCTATTGCCCTATAGCCAGCAAAATAAATGTAAATATTTTTAAATGTTACTCCAGTATGTAAGCAAATTCCCCAGGGAGGTTCTATGGCCAAATACAAGGAAAGATGATGCAAATCCTTGTTTCTAAAATGACATGATGAATGGTTAATTCTGCTTCTCTACCAAGAGCTGTGGCTTCTCATGAAATGATAATCAACACATAGTTCTATTTATTTATTTGGACTACTCAAGAACAGCAGCTGAAGAAGATTAGGTTACATTAAATTGGCCCAGAAAACAAAGTTTTGAAGACATTCCAACAAAACCCATGACCTACCTTCACAGCCCTGAAGGAAGAGGTGACACAGAGCCAGTTCTACCCTCGGGAAGTGCAGGGCAGGCAGAGGGCCAAGGACAGCTCAGAGCAGTGACACTGCAATGCCACTCACCCTCTGAAATGCCATCTTTGCACAAACACACTGAAAGGGCTTCCACACGCAAAAAAGTCATGAGGAACCTACTTCCTTGCTAAGTTCCATTCCTAGTCTTTGCAATAGAAATTAGACCACTAGGCAGAAGAAGTCATCTCAGATTAGTCTCAGCCATGCCAAATACATAAACATCTTAAGAAATACAGCTGTAAGTGATTTCTCTATCAGAAAGGAATATCTCATTGTACCATCCCTTATAGTTCCAAGGACCAAGACCCTGCCTGGAGCTTCTCAATTAATGACCTTTTATCAACACCTAAAAAAGTGTTGGTATTCTTGTGGAAAAAAAGAATAAAAAATTTCAAGATACACAGTTTTTATTTGTTTAAGTAAATAATGAAACAAATCCTGAATTTAACAAAAAACAGATTTAAAGGATGAAGATAAAAAATCCATCCAAAGTCCATGGCACATTTTGTATGTGACCTCATGCTGCATACTCTTCCAAGATTGAGTAATATCTCTGATCTTCCAGTCTCCTTTGGTTTCTGTAAACTTTCTCTTTAAAAAAAAAAATCTGTTTTGGTTACATCTTACCTTCAAGACTAGTAACCCAGAAAAAAAGCAGAATTGTGTTCAAATAGACACAGATAAGGAGCAAAGAAAACAGTCAATTTCAGGTTTGCTCGTGTTTTTAAAGAAACATGGAAAGGAAAAAACAAATGGCTAGAATACCAAATATTAGACAAAACAAAAGGCATGAAATCCAGAAATTTTATTTTCACAGAAGGCAGCTGTTTACCAAAGGAAGAAAAAAAAATGAAGTTGATTGCTTCCTGAATTTTCGATTATTTACTAATCTTTGGACAAAAAACATATAACTTAATGATGAAATAACTTGCTGACAATCAACACAATTCCTCAACATATATTTTATCTGGACTTTTATCTGTTCTAGTTTTCTTAAGTCCAAAATTACTGGGTTTCCATCCTCAGTGATAAGTATCAGCATTCTGGTTTTACAGATAGGAGACAAGGATAACCTAATGGAGGATAACCACACTCTCTGGAGATGGGATGTGTTAGGACTCAGTAGCCAATAAAAACTCAGCAGTCAGTTGGGATTCCTGACCGAGCTCCTTTTTCAAGAACCTTCTAAAGAATGTCAAAATGAACTCTTGCTTCTGCAAAGTCAGAAATTATACTGCTCCCTGATATTAGGCTATGTGATTCTCAAAATCTGCAGAAATTTAATGCTGTGATTAGCTATTTTAAATGCCTCTCAAAAACCACTCTTAGTGCAATGGCCATAAAGTAAAGCAACTACAAGTGCAATAGGAAATAAAATGGTCACCTATCACATCAATTTTTGTCAAGAAAAGGAACAAAGGAAGATAAATTGCAGTGTCATAATTTTGTTGCTGTAACCCATAATTCTTCACCAACCCTCATCTGTTATATCTCCAAACAGGCCATGCTTTCTTCGGACAGGGAACAGGGTTTTTCTACTTGTAGTATAATGAGCTCGGCAGTGTAGGTCCAGGAGAGACAAACAAGTGCTAAAGAGATGAGAATAAATAATTCAATCAAATTAGAATCCAGGAATCTTCTGCACAAACTAACAGGAATCAGTACATTTGAAAACAAAGATACTTCCCCAAAGCCTATAGCTGTGGGGAAAAAAAATTCAACTAAGAATTCCTGGAGCAGCATAGCCAAAATTACAGTTGTATGTCTGTGGATAATATACTTTAGCAGATTTGAGTGTCAAAATCCAGTGCTTAACAATTCTAAATGCCAGATGAGAACATTAGTCACACTAAGGTTTTAATCACCAAATCTTCCTTCAGAAAAATTTAGTTAATTGCATTGTAGAATGCACCAGACTATGGACTCAGCATTTTGCTAGGTGTAGAATGATAGGGAAAATGTCAGCTATGATTTATTATTCACTATTTCCCATACCATTGAAACATCAAGCAAAATTACCCTGAAGGTAGTAAAAGACAGAAGGAAGCACTTACATAACATGCAGTTAATAAGCAGATTTTCTCACATCAGTATGTTATAGACACCAGATATATAAATGGGATCAAAAGCTACTAAGAGGTTTAACAGCATCCCAAACTTGGGAACCCTAAAGCTTCCTCCTCTCAGAAGCTGGAGAGCAGACACTGGAGCATGGACAGTGCCACAGTTGTGTATTTTTCTCCTTCCCTAAACTAGGGGAGCATTTTGAGACAAGATATTGGAGCAGGTAAGTCTTTGGTCTAGCCATTTTTATTTTCCCACAAAATAAATCCAGCCCTTTCTGTTGATTGCACAGACAGCTGGAAGACACCAAACCTTAGGGGAATAAACTCCACTTGGAAAGATCTCTCTCGGCAACTGAAAGAGATGAAAATCTAACACAAACACTTGACAACACCCTCCCTTTTTAGTTTCTTCAGTAACTTTCCAGGGCTAAGGAGGATAAAAGCTGCCCTTTAAACTCTTCTTTAGAAGGTCTGGACAGCCTGGGAAAAAATAACATTAAAATTAACTCTTCTGAACAAAAGAAAAAGCCAACTTGATATGGCAAGGGTGCTTCCCCCATCTTCAGACTGGACTGAAATTCAGAGGAAAAAAAGACTGGTCAGTGAATGAAGTGCTCTAGATGGTATGCAGAGGTGACCTCACAATTGGGGAATGTGGTTTAACAGTAGTTTTACAAAATGCTGTATATAGTCATGAGGTTTTGAATATTCCTCACTCCTCTTTCTGAAGCAGTAGTCCAAAAAAGGCTGTCTCCACTGACCTCTATTAGAGACAGATGTCATAAATTCAAGCAGACATCAATTAATCTAGTACGTACCACACTGAAACCTTAAGAAGAAGAATGCTACGGGAGGAAAAATATTTCCTTCAGAAACTTTGCTGTAAATACAGAGCACAACCGTGTCCTGGAAGAACCCTTGCAGTTACTGTGGCTAAAAGTGCCCTCACAAAACTAAACAAAATCCAAACTGCTGTAGGGAAAATAGAGAATAGCTGCAACCTTTAACAGTAAGAACAGCTGCAGAATCACTAAGATCAAAAAAGTCCTGCTGTTTACTCCATACATTGTTCTAGTGAATGTTCCTCTGCTAAGATAAATACCTTTATTTTTCTTCCTTGGCTTCAAAGAGCAGCTGTTTGTCTGAAAAGGCTGCCCAACCAACTGTCCAAACTGCCATAGGTAAGAACCATGAGTCAGAGAACTCAATGAAGTTTGTCTCAAAGAACTGTGAATAGTCCAATTAATCAGGCTGTCCTTCATCTTGTATCATCATAACTTCACTGAACACCGGCCCTACATCAGGTGGTTATTCATGGCTCTGAGACAGAGAGAAATGTTTTTTCCAAATTGTTTGGTGAACAGGATAAAGGAGAGCTCCAAGGCTGAGCTTCCCTTTTTAACAGGACAAATTCTATCCTCTCCTTGTTAATTCACCAAAATAGCAACACTTGACAAAATCAACTGAGCCAAGTTCCATGATGTTAAAATACAGCTTTGAATCCTATACAGATCTAGAGTCCTGACTCAAACAGTCCAGTGATACAACCACCTTTGGAAATTTCTGCCTTCAATGATATAAAAAAGGGTCACTAAAAGAGGATGAAAGGGGACAGGAGGAAGGCACCTGACATTTCACAACTGTACAGGACACCGCTCACAGTTTTGAGGTCTTCAAGATTAATTCTTTTAAGGAGCCAGGGGGAAGATATTTCTAAGTAAGAATTTAGAAGTCTAAAATCAACCAGAATTACCCAAACACATTCAGTATGGAAATTTAAAACACTGTTGGCTTTTCAGTTTATTCTTTGATGAGTTAGAACAGATTGCACAGCAGACAAGGCAGGAACAGCACATACATGTTCTCAGTTTTCTGTCCCTCCCTTTGTGGTCCTGATTCTCATTTCTTAGAGCAGGAATGGGGCTGCAAGCTAGTGTTAGAACTAGCATTTCTGCCTATTTTAATTTCTGTTGTGAACTGACAAAGAATCACATAAGCTTCTCTGTAATGCTGGAATAAAAAGTATTTCATTAAAATTAATTTAATTGCCTGGTTTTCCCAAAGCAAATAGAGAAAAGCTCATCTCAGCCTCATAATTTAATTAAAACTCCCATAACCTCAAAAACATCTTACAGCAACAACTGTTCTATGACTCCTTCCCCGACACATCACCTCAGACACAGCTGCCATTAACCTTCCTGCTGCAAAGTAGCCTTCATCATGTTTTGTTTATTGCACACACCATCACCTCTTCCACCAGTCCTAGTCCAAGTGCAGTCCTTTGGAGCACTTCTCCAGTGCAGATGGTTCAAGGATGCTAGCAGCAACATCATGCTTCCTGAAGGAAAAAGCATATCCTATATGTATCAACCTAATCAAAACTTACCTTGTCCTTCAGTCCTAGAACAACTAAAATAAAGAGGTGTTTAGTCATCACAATTTACTATCAGGTTTCCAGCCTTAAGATTGGGAACAGAACAAGTTAAATAAAATATCCCTGAAGGAAGAGAGTTCCTTCAGTTTCCTTCATTCCTCTCTTCTGCTAGACAGTTCTCAAACACAACAGTAAGGCTTCTTCCCTTCTTGCAGCATAATAAGATATTGTTTTCTTACCTAACAGATGCTAATCACAGCTGTTAAAAGTAGGTCTTGGTTTTACTGTCCTTCCTCAGCATACAAGAAGTCTGTATGTGTTTGTTCCAGTAAACTCTTTCCTGCCTTGATGACCGACTACATACTCTAAAATTTATGTATGGCAATCTTAGCAGAATGAGACAGCAATGCTTTGATGTCTCTGCACACATGATAGCAATGCAGGAGACAAAATGAGAGGCAGACTGAGTACACTAAGTTGTCTCTTTCCATACACTCCATTTACAAAACCTCCTCAGAACCAGCTTATAAATTAAGGGCTGACAAAGAGCTGTGTCTGGATACCATAGCAAGTGTGCTCTTCAGAGTTAGTGACAAGGCTCAGAGGAAGGCTTGGTAAAACAGATAATGTTCACCTGCTGGAATACACTTGATTCTCACTCAATCATTTGATGAGGGTTCCCTACAACATTTCCAAGAGAACACAAAAGGGAAGTAGGTTTCCCTCTGGAGGTGGAACACTGCTGCCTTGCAGGCAGGCACAGAAGGGTTGATGCTTGGTGATCACACACACACCTTCAGGATTTTGAAGAGAGGAAGCTCTTGCATGAGTTTAAGGATAAGCTTACAACTGCTTTGATTCAATACAGGCAGCAACAAATCATCTGCTTGCACAATGTGTGCTGGTGCTTTGCTCTTTATGACCCAGATTAAGAATAAAATGATGAATGCTAGTGTTTTAACATAAATTCCTATCAAAACCAAAATCTCTTTAACTGAAGTTTTAGGAATAAGCAACGCTTAGATAGCCTGATTCATTCAATTTTTTTCAAGTTATTCAGGGAACAAGAAGGTCTTTCTAGGAAGATATTTTGTCTCTCAGTTTTAGAACAGATTTCTGAAGGAAGCATATGAAGTGTAGCTTTTAATGCGCTCTTCTCTCAAGAAAACAAGGAACATGACAACCCCCATGCCATTTATGAGCTATTAGATATTCCCTGAACAGAGTTTTGCTACTAAAGTAAATTTAGCCTTCTGTGAATGCAAAAAACTGCAAAACTTTTTGCACAAGTAACATCAGTAGAACAACAATAGTAGACAATTGTAACGAGTTGTAACCATATTCACTCCAGGAACACAAAGATTTAATTAGGTTAATGCTACTTGTGGTGAAGAGCTACAAGCAGAGTATGCATTCCACCTTACACATACAAAGTGGGGAAAAAAGAACTGAGATTTCCTAATTTTATGCAACTCATCTGGCTGGTTAGAAGAACACAAAATATACAAACTTAGTTTTAAGATGAACATATCAAGGAAGAAATCAATCTTACACATAGCAGGCACCTTCATGGATACTCACATGAAGAACAAGCCCATCTTAAAAAAGTGTTCATATTTTAGTAAGCACAATGACTGGAACTATAAGTATTACTTCTTTTTTCTCTGTGGAAACTCATATTGGCAAATATGCTATTGTTCTCAAAATGAAAAATGGATTGAAAAGCTTATGAGTTATTCCCTTTTGCTTTTAAAATATTTGTACTTCAATTTTCTGCCAAGGATATGGAGAACCCCTAGTGTTTGAAGATTTATTAATAATCTCTAGTGGTCCAAAAAGTCCTCTGCTACTTCAGAAATTCTTTCAAGAATCTTATGCAGCCATACCAATTCTAAAGCACATAAACTTAGGTATCTACTGCTTGAAATTTTATTGTTGATATTAAGGAGAGTATTTTTCCCCCATCCAAGCAGAACAAAACTGTGCTTTTATTGCACACTTATACCTTTTCTATAAATACATTATCACTGTCTCCCCTTATACTCTTAATAAAACTATTTTTCCATGAGCATTTCTTTCTTATGAAACTGAATTTTTGGGGCAAACTGTATAAAACTGCTCCAAACAATGCCCAGTCATTCATATTTCTTGCTTTACATGCTTTTCCCTTATGGTTTGATTCATAATTACTTCCAGCTTCAGGAAACTGGCCCTTTTAAAGGCACCAAACATAAGTTCTTGACTTTGTTTGCACTTAACAAATCAAGCAATGAATCAATTCTATCTAAGCTGCCAGCAATTCTGAATTCTACCATTTTTATCTTCTTCATCAACTGAGACTGTGACTAACACAAGAGTCCCAAAGTTACATAATAAAGACTCATGTAAGAAATCCTTATCAGAATGCCAGAGGATCAAAACTGAAATAAACTGAAATGAATGAGGAAGAGCAAAACAAAAACAGGGATGGCAGTTGCATCCCACTCAAATGTGGGAGAGGTTCAATGGATGAACAACAAACAGCCAGGTAACTGAATTGCTATAAATAGCTCAGGTTAATTTTCTTAACTATTTCAAATGCTCAAACAATTAGTACAGAGTGGAAGAGATTAGGAAGGAGGAGATAAAATAAAAATCTGAAATGACAGAGAAATAAATAACTAACTGCCAGAAAAATACCAGTGCCATAAAGCATGCTAAGCCTTTAAATAATCTTTCAGAAAAAGCATCAGGAGACTCTTCATGTGATGGTCAGAATCCCTTCATTTAGCCTCTGAGAGACACTCTCAGTCTTAGGCAGGACAGGATATCATTGGGACTACTCACTTCTTTTCTTTTGTGCCTCATTCAGGATTGCAGGAATACAAAAAGACAAACTGAAAGAAAAAACAGGGCAGAAAGAAATCCCACAGCACCAGGCATGGGGAAAGTCCAGCATTCCAACACGTTTACTGCTTATTTTTACAGTGTTTAATGGCAAAGTACCACACAAAGACACAAACAGTTTCAAAGCAGCCTCCCAGCCTAGAAAAAAAAATGAGGGAAAGGGGCTCTGTTTCAGTTCTTCATTATTAAAGCTCTGAAGTAAAGAAATTTCAACAAACATAAGTAACCCAATCTGTGTGTTTCCCTAGCCTAAACTCTCTCCATTTTTATGGTCTTTTCAAAGTCTAGATCAAGTTTCATCTGAGTTTGCAGGGTGAAGGTTGTTATTTCTGGCTTCCCCCCCCAGCAATGACACATTTTTTTTGTCTTTTTAACACGAAGTTGAAATCATCATGAATATTCAAAAAATCTTTGCTGCACCTTCCCAATCTATTCTATAATAATGAAAAAGTATGTAAATACATAACACCACAAAATGTCTTGCAAAACACAAAGCCTATTGGAAAAAATATTCTTTCTTTTAGTTAAGTTCTGCCTAAAGAGTTCCAAAGTACACAATATAAAATATATACCAATATAAAATATATATCATATTGCTAATTGAGTGTACTCATATGTTAAGATTATGTTATTGTGATTAACCATAGTGATCTTATTGCCAGTTTTCCAATTGAGAGGGGCAGCAACCTTTTTTTTCCTATTCCTATCTTGAAAGAAAATTACAAGACCCCCTGTTTTAAGTGCAAAATGTTTCCATGAAACTCATATGTATCTCCTAACATTTGTTAAAATTTATGAGGGACTGGTTCTACCCCAGTCAAAGGTAAACCTGGGAAGATTTTTCCCAGGTCACCATCTGAGATTTTGACATCCAAGGTTTTGACAAGGCAGAAGGTGAAAATATCTACCAAGTTCCTAAGGGGGACATTTCTCTGTTCAGAAGCATCAAACCCCCAGTGTACCTGCTGAAGTCTCTTTGAAAGTAGTTTCTGAAGGATGAGTTTGAAAGAGGGGCAGAAGCAGTCACCAAGCTTCCATCCCACTGAGGAAATGACACACCAGCAGAGCAGGAAGGAAAGGTGGCACAGAGGCACAACACGAGGGAGAAGCCCCCAAATCACTGGTCACAAAAAGGAACTTTTCATATGCTCAACACAAGTGAATCTACACTTGCAATCTGCCAAGGCAGACACAAAGCAGTCATTAAGGTGACTAAACCAAGCATTCAGAGAGTACTAAGTAACAAGAATGACAATACAACCTCTAGTTTGGCCCACTTAATAAGCATTAAATACAGTCTATAATTAACTCCACGTTCATGATCCTCCTTTGGAAATCTCATTTAATTCAATGCAAACATAGATTCTGCTTGGGGAATGATTCAGAATTTGTAGTGAATGAGACTCTTGTTTCTAAGACCTGGCCAGTGTCAAAGAACTACTACAATATAAATATTTAATAATAACAAAAGCATGCAACTCCTTGCCAAGCACAGATGTTAGAAGTAACTGCAAATCTTGGCATTTGGTGGCATCCAGTAATCCACTGGCTGAGTCACTAAAGTGATTGATAGCCTTAAGTTGTTCGGGAACTACTGACCCTCTGAGAATGAAAATCTGCGAGTTGTAGCATAGTTTTTGTGTGTTTTTCTCTACACAACCAGCAAATGTCAGATGTTATCCTTACAGGTTTTGAAAAGGTTTCTGCTGCTTGGGAAAACTCTTTAGCAGAGAGAAACAAATGCAAGTGGCCTGTTTCTATACTTAGTGCATATTTTGCTTTGATATTCTAATTCTGGTAATGATGCTATGGTCATTATAAACACAACTAAAACATAAACTCCTCTTGCAACAGATCTTTTTCACTAAACTGGTCCTAAGGAGACTTATGTCTTGTTTTGACTAAGGGAACAATTCATTCATAAACTGCATTGCCTATGGAAGTCCTCAGCTTTCTATTCACCCTGTGTGTCATTAACCATCTCCACCTGGATACCATCCTGCCCTTTAAAAACTGTTAGACTTTCTAAAGAAGATCTTTCCTAGGCACAGGCACCAGAAGGTAAGCATCTTACATGTTAAGATTCTTCTTTCCAACAAGACTGACCAGAGCCTGTCATTTCCATGAAGCCTCCATACAGTATCTTTAAAAGTGGCCATCCCCTTACAGGTGAGATCCCTGTCCATGCCAGCCTCCCTAATTACAGCAAGTCATTTATCAGCTCCCACTGAAAACACTACTCTAGTGCTTCTGACAGAATTCCTTCCAAAGTGAACAAATCTGGTTTCATTAGCATTTCCATGAATTCAGAGAGAACAAAACCATTACATTCCTGTAACCACAGCAGACTGTACTATAACTGAATAACAGACTCAGGATGTCTGCAGGGCAGAGGACATTAAAGTAGCAATGCACGAAAAAGCTAAAAATGCAAAGGCAAATGGACACATTACTACTTACTAATGACAAATGTTTTCCTTTATATGACATTCCAAATGCAAGTCAGAGTACTTAAGGTGTAATGCAGCTCTACCTTTATAGAAAATGTTCATCTTATGGGCCATTAATTTCAATGACATCAACTGGCACAACCAGCTACAGGTTTTGAGCAAACGAAAGATTAAGAAAAAAAATCCAAAGAAAACTAATTGTTGCCCTAAGTGCTTCAAGTCACACAAGATTCTCACATGCTGTCAATTAAGTGAACCCTATAAAGTTATGATTTATGGCAAGATTCCACCAGAACGATTATATCACAACAGACACAATTCAATTATTTCTGCCAATAAAGTCATCAGTGCAGAACATATTAGCCCTTTCAACTCTAAACATTTTTTTTAACCAGAAAGTGCTTCTATGATGGTACCATCTTGACTCAGTCACAGCAAGTATTTTAAATCATTAAATCCCACTGAATTTAGTCTGTACTTAGAAATTTGGTATCACAAAATTTCTGACTACAAAAGGCGAATTTGTAGAATGGTAGCAAAGTCCTCTAGACTATCTGCCATTTTTCTTCCAAAATTTATTTCCTATGTTTTATTATATTTTCAGCCATTTTCTGTCTTCCATGCTATTAAAAAGAAAAAACAAAAAACCCAGAATACTTCAGGCCCAAAGTGATGTCTGCAGGTCCTCAGCTCTAATCTCAAAGCAGAATCAGCTTTAATTCCACAGAAGAAACAAATAAACCACAACAAAAAGAAAAAAAAAACACCAAAACACCTAACAAACCTGCAGTTAAAAAATAAAAGTTATTTCACCTACATATAGTACTTGCTTTCTTTTTTCTTAAGTTAACTTGTAGTATTTATCTAATCATGCTGATTCTGTTACAAGTGTTTTCTAGAAGCTAAATTTAGGACTTTGAAAAATAAACATGCATATTTAGAGTACTATATAAACATATATTTTTAAGTAGTCAACAAAATCCTTTTTTAATCAAACTAATGGGTAGGTTTTAAGAAAATAGATCAGTGTTCTGGAAGCCTTCTAGCAGGTAAAAGCTTCACTTGGCCTCATGCTGAAGAATACGAAAAAGCAGACTGTGCCTCGGAGAGCTGTAATCAAACAGGTAAGTCAGCAAAGAAGGGGGAAAAGAATGGAACAGAGGCCTGAGGGGAAGAAAGACTCAAGGGGATTTGCTAAAAGCAAAATGAAAAGAACAGAGCAATCAGAAGGAGGAGAAAGAGGTCGACTGAAGTAGTGGTTTGGATGCAGCACAGACTGGGATGACAGCTGTGTGTGGACAGTCAGCGGGCATGTTCAATAAACTGGACATTACAAAATACACAAAGCCTGGGAAAAAACAGTCTAGTTAAAAACTTAAACATTTTCCCTCTCCAACATCCAGACATTCACTCAAAGGTTACTTTACCAACTTCACAATTTTGGATTAATCTCTTCGCTTTGACTTCTACATGTATAAATTGAAGGTAATGTAGCATGTGAATCTCATCCCACACTGTCATATGGATACACATACTATTGTCTCTAAATCACTGGGATGTCCCAACACAGAAAATTTAACAAAGAAAATGGGTAGCTGTGCCACCAGCATGGGTTCCAGACAGCATGCAACAAAAACTGCGTGGAACACTACACTGAATGAGACCAGAAAGAAACCTTGAGCTATTCACGCCGTCATCGCTATCCTTCCTGACCACTGAGCAAGACACAGAGCCTTTGAAGGAAAATAAATAAACAAATAATCAAAATTCTTTCTTTCTCATATGCATTCTGCAATCTTTTTGCCATATGTTACTATAAGTGAGTTTATGTACCCAGCTGCTTCTGCAAAAGAAGCTCCTACATAGAGACTCTCTCATCTCCTGCAAGCAGCAGTTAACACAATTAGGAGCTTTTATTCCATTATGGAAGCTCACAGGCTGCTCATCATCACTAAAGTGAATTTTTTCACCCTATAGGTACCATGATATTTTCAAAACATTAAGAACGGGGTTTATATTGATATGACATGTTGTGCAGGGGATGCATTCTCAAGTCATTCAAAGCCACGAGACTGGGACCTTTTAAGTAGAAGGTTTTTCTACTTTTAGTAGTGTTTTTCTCCCAACACCAAAAAAATTCCATCAGGTTGCTGACCCCAGAAACAGGGTCGCTACTGACCCCTAGTGTTCGGCAACCCAGGCTCAATTCGACTGATTTAAGGCAAAAAGCACGAGAAGCATCTTCATCCTTCAGCCCTGCAGCATCCTTCTGACATAGCAAGAGGTCCCTGCCTTGTGCTGAGGTTCTTTCTGCTCTATTTTATCAACAAAAATAGAAGTATCCATTTTTAAAGGAACAAGGAGAAAGGAAATATAAACTCCTAAGCATCCCAGCAAATTGTAGATTCACATTTCTACTACTTTCACATCTGTAATTAATTTTTCATTTGGAAGATTAAGAGGATATCAAGAACAGACTGACAGTCATGGCTTCAAATGGGTATTTATAGACTCTTGATCAGTTATTAAGGAATTAATGACAGTGAACCACAATCCAAGCTGGTCTGCGAAGCCTAGTGCAAGGAAAGGAGTTGCAATTGCCAGGTTGCTGCAGGACTTGGCAGTCCCAGGAAGAAGTGTGGAGTCTAGTGAGCCAGCTGCCCAGGTGATATAAAAGTTGCTTACAACAGAAAGCTGTAACTACAGAAGTGAAGAAGAATCCTACTGTTCTACTTACAATTTTGAGTCCAGGTTCAGGAGAAAGCCCAGTTTGTCATATTCTGGAAAAGAAAAGGACACAATATCATAAAAGCTGCAAGAGTCTCCTCTGCAAAAGGCAGCAAAACCAAACAGCAGTAAGTCCTTATAGCAGCTGTTAATACAGATTATTGTTACTCCAAGATATTCCTAAATTATCATTTCTCAATCCCCAGGAAATACCACAGCAAGAGAACACATGGGTAACCATTAATTTAGAAACCACTAAAATTAAGCAAACTATCCAGAGCGATAAAAAGTATTACTGAAACCACTTATGCAGTGATAAACAAAGCCTTCCTGCTTGCTGTACAAATAATTTTGACACTAAACTGTATGAAAAACATTCCTCCTAAGTTCTGATGTGCAGAGTTTTGAAATTTTTCTTCATTCCTTGTCTATTCCAACCCAAAATGCTTCAAATTCAGGTGTTATTCAGTAAGAAACTGCAAAGTCAGTTTATGTCATGAACAGGGGATAGGTACAGAAACAAAACTATCATTCAGAACATCTATCTCATGTACAAAACAAGCTTTTTATTCAGCATCTCTGAATATATTGTGATCTTGTAAAACTGGATACAAAAAAAATCCTATTAGAATTCACATGAGATACACATGGAAAAGGTGCAGTGTTCTTGAGCTGGGTTAAGCTCAGGGGCCTCCTCACACTGAGGACCCCTGGGTCTCACAGCTATACAATAAAAAAAAAATACAAACAGAGAAGTAAAAGATAACCCAAACAGAGATTAAAAGAAACAACAACAAGAAAAAAAATTCTTATTAGCTTTTAGAAAGACCTCATTAGAAATATAAGATTACTTTTCTCACGAGACACCTGTAGAATTTCTGGTGCAGTAGTTCACCTCTGAAGATCACAAGCTTTTCATTCTCATTTACTGGCAGAACAGCCAAGCCTAAACATGTACCTCAGACACAATGACTGCACCAGATAGGTCAATGTAAACTGTGCCATTGGTTTCAATCCCATTAAGACTTAGTTCCTGAGCCAAGGGAAGTATTCTATTTGACATCACTTAGGTAACAGAAGCTGCAGAACACGTGCATGCTTGATACTGGCACATCCTGTCTGTTCCCTGCCAGCACTCGAGTGCCACCCACCATCCTCACTCCACCTGTGCATCTCTCCTCCACTCTCCACACACTGACAGCTCTGTTACCCTATGTGCTGCTTTCCTCATAATTTCTTCCCACAAGAAATTATGTCCTGTACAACCTCACCTCCACCGCCAGTAGGATTGTGCATAGGAAGGTATCCATTCCATAAGAAGAAATATGCCTTCAATTTTTATTAACCCTTCTGACTCCTAAAACAAACATCTGTACTAAGCAAACAGCCAGAAAGATTTTTTTTTTTTTTAATAACTCTTTTTTCAAAACCACCCATAGCCACTGACCCATTTGTCTTTAGTCTTATCTCATTCAAACCAACATTCCCTTCTTCCCAACAGGAAATACAAAAAGAGGAAATGCAATAAGAGATATATCACCTCATAAATACAACAGCATCCTGGACTTTATATTAAATCAGCACTTCATCAGCTTTGCAACTAAAGCACCAGAACACAGACATGAGCTAAACACTAAGGACAGACTTCCACTGCAATGTTTCACAAGATTTCTCATTTGTTTGTCACAACTGTTTCACCTTCCCCAGGCTTTAAGTTTTGAAGTTCACTGATTATTACTGACAGAGATACAAAGTAATTTCTTAAAACTACATGTCAACTACCTTGCAACAGGCACTTTCCAAAAAAAAGTATTAGAAAACAAAAAAACCTTTCTGGTTTCAAGCCAGATGCAGGGTATGTTCTTGATTTTCAGTAGGGTGTAAGTACAGTTTCAGGCTGTAACATCAAACCAGAAGCATCCACGCCCCTTCCTCTTGTTGGTAGGTGAGATGTACAAGCTACTGCAGGCAGAGAAATGCTGCTCTCACCATGGACCATCTCACACTCATGGGCACTTTTGGAAGTCAGCATTACTATTAGCTTGGAAATGAATCTCTATCACATGCTGCTCCCCCAGGAAAGACACTAGGACTCTCCAAAATTACAGATTCAAAGTTATCCTCCTTTTTAGCAAAAATTGCAGTCTGGCTACAGACTTACAGTGTCATTTAGCTGTATCATTGCAAATACAGGGGCCAAAAGTCAGCCCACATGCTGGCTGGAAGTGCCCTGGACTCACAAAAGACAGATAAAGTCCAAATATTGGAAGAAAGCCAAACACACAGAGGCTAGGAAAAGGCAACCCTTGTCTGGAGTTATGTATCTAAATTAAAACAAGATGAAACACAGATCCACTAAATCAAAGTACAACTGAATCTAAAACACAGTTTGGTCAGGGTATGATAATTCCAGGAGAGGAACTGAACTGATCACACAGCTCATAGCTCAAGAAAGGGGCAGTCCCATTCCTACATTTTTCTCCATTGAAAATAGAGGTGGCAATAGCCTGTCTTGGCACTCATGCCACCTCTCTGTGCCCTTACACATTGCTTCCTCCTCTCATAACCTTAGTTAAAAGCCCTGCTCACCGAGTTAACCACTTGATATACAGAAATATTTCTCCTTATTTTCATGTAGTGAGATAAAGAAGTGCTGGAATATTAGAGAAAATAGCATAAAACAGAGAGAACAAGATAAAAAGACTCCAGCTTCTCCACCAAAAATCAGCTTGGACCAGCTGGCCATGTTAAGTGTGGTTTGATGTTGGCCTCCACCAACATCATCATGATGACCCTCCCCCAGCACCCCAATCATTAGGGGGTCTCTGCACTGAAGGACAATGCAGAGCCATTCACAAGTACAGTCTGGAGAACTCCCTTCACATTTAAGCATGTTGGTAGTTCTGATCCAGCCCAGGCTATGTCTGACCCACCAACTTCCAGACCACCTCTATGGCTCTGTGGCACAGGATCTGCTTTTAAAGCAAAAAATGCATAAAGGTAATAAAGAGCTTAGTTTGCATCCCCTGGAAGAACATCATGGCATAATCTGAACAAGACTTTAATATTTCAGCCCACAGAAGACTGAAAGGCCCATGAAAGATAAAAGTAACATTATTAGAAGAGCACAAGTCATTCTAAAGATCACAATAACCTATGCTAAGGACCTACAGATCTCAGCTGGCAATGTAGCACAGCAGTGCACAGAAGTGAATAAACATGGGAAATGAAGTTTCATCATGCACCATAAGAACAAGAAGTCATCTTAGGTCAAAACCAAAATGCATTTCTACATTTCCAGGAAGATCAGAACTGAATAAGAATCTACGAACTAACAACTATTTCATAATAAGGCATGTAATTGGGATTACATGAAAAGAAATAGAGCCAAGAATAGCAATTTCTATAAATTATGCAAATCCCGTGCCAAATTCAATGTTGGCATTAGCATGGAAATTCCTCCAAAGAATCCAACAGAAATCCAGGTAGCAGGCTACACATGAGAGATGCATTGTATCATGTCTGAAAAACTCCATGCAGCCCACCCAGGAAGCCATAAAGCCCAGTGTACAGTATCTAGCAAGTATTCAAATTGCCTTTTGCATCTGCAGCCAATATTGCTATATAGAAGCAAAATGGGCAAAATTTTCCCCTTATGCTACTAATTTGAAATCAACAGTCCAGGAATTAACTTGCCATAGTGGTTTTATCCTTTCAAACTACCTGTAACCAATTTCACTGATACTAACCCTTGAGTGCTAACCCTTTTAGCAGCCAGCTACTTAGATGCACAGTACAAAGAACATTGCCTAGAGAAACAGAAAATTAACCATTTTTTTTTAAAGACGGGCGATATGCAGCTCTAGCTCTATGTTTAACTGGTAATTGCAAGTACAGGAGGGAAGGCACAAGATTCAATTTCACTATTTTATTCAAAATGTTTGTGTTTGTCAAAGAAATCCATATAATTCTCAAGAGACAGAAGTCCTATCAAGGATGCTCAGACCACCCTGATACATTTCATCCTGTCCAGTGCAGTTTGGTCTCTGCAGAATTGAGGATCCAATTGAGCCAAGCCCTGGTCACTATTCACATGCAAGTTCTACATCTGCAGCAAAGGTCACAAGTAAGATAACTTATTCTGCAATAAAGAAGGCCAAACATATCACATTCACCTTGGACTAAGAAAACACATATGGACAGTTATAAAAGTTCAACAATGTAAATAGTTCTGCTAGAACTCAAGAGACAAGAAAGAATTAATGAAAAAAAGTCATGTTAAATGGATCAGCTGAAAAGGACAAAAGAAAGCTTTTATTCCAAAGTTAAAAAAATAGCAGTCAGGACTACTGAGCAATAATCAAAGTAATGGATAAACAAAGACTTAATGTTGCACCCTTTCCTTAGGATTTTCACCTTAACCTCTTCAGTGATGGAATTTACAGATGAAAACATTATCTTCTCTTTAAATAACCAGGGAATAAAAAAGACTGTGAAGGCAAGTTCAGGAGTGGTAAAGCTGAGGCCACCCAAGCTTCTCAGCACAGCCCTGCATGGACTGCATGCAGGTCTGCCTTTCAGTTTCCCCCTCACCCCCACTCACACTTTTGCATATGCGTTTACCAGCCTTTTTCTCCAGGTTGCCAAGTGACATCAAGGAAAACACCAAGAAAACTGGTAAGACAAAGCCCAGTCCCTGGTGCCTTTCCCTGCTCTGTAACAATCACAGAAGGAGCAGAAGTGACACCTGTAAAGCCAAGTGCTCAGCACTTGCAGCCCAGTACCAGAAGCTTACATCACCAATCTACACCTACACATCCTAATAAAACTACAGCAACCTCCAATGGTAGAAAAGCAATAACTGACTGCTTTAAGCAGAATTTAGGAAAGACTCCAATAAGAAGATGAAAAATTTCCTCCTTTGATCTGCATGTGCCCCTTCACTTTTTTCAGGAAGTCATCTGTTTAAAGCCTTTGCTAAACAGTTGTTCCATTACTGCCATGAGTCCACTTGGCAAATGGAGTTAATGCTGCCCTACTGAGTCTCCCAGCATACTCTTTATTCTATACATTTTATCATATTTCCTAATAAAAGTCAAGAACAATATTAACAAAGCAGTAATCTATACTGGCTTTTAATGACTTACAAGATGTGCTGATTTGATGCAGAGATGTCACATGAGAGAGAAAAATTCCATTGAAATACTTTTAATTTGAATCATTCATTAAGCTACTTCTTGACATTTGCACCTCAAATCATTCACAGCTGTATTTTCAACTGGAAGAATAGAGCATTAATAAGAAGACAGATTATGATACTGAACATGCTGGCAAAGTCACATAAGGACTATGAAACTGCTCCATGACAGTCGCTGGCAAAGACTCAAGCAGCTCCCACAGTCTACACTCAGAAAAATAAAGAATGAAGTAGAACTTCATTAATCAAAAATGAAAAGGAAAAAGCATTTCTCCAGAAAAAAGCCACTTAAACCAGAAGAGAAAATACATGTGTTTTCCCTTTGTTTCTTTCCACATTACAGGAATGAAGAAATATACAGCATAGTAAGTTCATATATCCTTTCACATCATTATCACATAGTGCTGAGACAGAAATGCAATTTGGTTGAAAAACCCCAACACACTAGAACCACATCAGCTCCAAACATTAAAGTTGCTTTCCTGAAACCAAAAACACCTAAAGTTAATTACAACTCACCTGAAAATCCAGGAAATATCAGAGTTTGCAACTGCAGACATTTGTATTATCAGAGTATCATTGAGAAATCAAATAAACAGCAAGGAAGCTTCTGCAAGTCAATGTTTCTGTCTTATGCTAGAAATCTATCACTACTCTACTCATTTGATACTTCATTCAGTTGCATTTCTATTCCTGGCCTCCATCCATACCACTCTCCATCCAAAACATAGTCACCAAATTCACTCTGGAGGACAGACACAGGGTTATTCTTATCCTTCAAAAAATGGTTATCTGAGCATCTCCAGCAGCTAAATGAAACAGAGCAAGTTTCCTTCATAGTTCTCACAGCTTTTCCCAAAATGGTTATGGGACTTTAACTTAAGGAATCACTAACAGCAAACTCCAAAATAAGCACAGATTTAAATTCTCAAATTATTACTCCACTGTAAGTGTGAACTCAGCATTTGGAAGCATGATTTTGCATGTGGGTTTTTGCAAGCACATGAGCTGCAGCAGATAGCTACTGTAAACCAAAGTCTGGAAACCCAGAAGAGTTAATACATGCAAACAATTTGAGCAAGACCTAGATTACACTTGGTTTCTTGTAATGATGGAACTAGAACCTTTTAAGCCTGCAAATGAGAATATCTGCTATGAATCAGCGGTCAGTGCTGCAATCAAATGTGTCTAACAAGAGCATAAGCCTACAGTCCAAAAGCATTCAGTATTTTCAGCAAGCACAGTAGCATCTGGGAAACTTGCACATCCAGTGCACTCCTATCCAAGGCTTAGAGAAGAAAAATTTAGCTTGCTGTCATACACAGGAGGTAGGAAAAAGTCTTGAACAAAAATAGCAGGGGTATAAATCTAACTTTCAAGGTCCAATGTTTGATTTGGTAGCAACAAAGTAAAACAAAGCAACTAGAGAGGAAAGACAAAACTAAAAGGAGCACTAGCTGCCTATGGCAAGTGAATGAAACCTAGGTCTCCTCAAACACCCTGCAACCTGATTGTTTCCCCAACTTCAGAGCATGACACCCCTTCTTTCTGAAATGCTTTCAGCTGAAACACTGGCCAAGACATAACATCAAACACTTATCTCAGCTGCTCAAGCTTTATCTTTTAAGGGAAGAGACAGCCATGAAGAGAATTACAAAAACATCTGGACTTGTGAAGGCTGGACCTCAGCATGAACCTCATGGTTCAGCCTCACTTAAAACACATTTGGCATGCCCTCTACCCAATAATCTCCTATGAAGCTCCATAGCTTTAAAGCACCATAGCCAGATGAGCTTCTGAACACTCAGTTCAGAAAGATTATCCAGAAAAACCTACACAGTGTCATTAATCTGAGTTGAATAAGGACAGATTTCCAGCATTTCTGAAAACAGACTTGCATGTGGGACAAAGTTAAGGGGAAAGCCAAGATAAGGACAAACACTCAATTCAAGTATGATACAGAAGCTGCAACAAGACATTGCCCTTCACATGGCACTAAAAACCACTTTTAAGCCATTTAGTATGCAAATATAAGTACCAATTTTAAGCACCATGAAATCTTAACAGGGAGACTATTATTCTCAGCTGGTTTTGACTAATAACGAGAAAGGTATATGTAATTTTCTGTTTCAAAGCATATAACTTGAGCTGAAACATCACCTACTGGGAATGGCTGGGCCTGGAGCTGCCATGGGTTCTGTGGGTTCTTTCTGGGCTCTGTCTTTTCCTGGGTCTGCAGCAAGGTGAGATGGGATGGACAGCGGAAGCACAATAGCCACAGTTTTTCTTTCTCTCCTTCCTGTTCAACAAGGAAAGCTATCCCTCAGTTGGACAGATATCACACATCTTGACATCTTATTACACATACCAGTTCAGAGCAAGGTGAAGTTTGCAGCACAGTAAGTGCAAAGTACTAAACACAAGAACAATAAATGTACAGCTTTCTTGGATATTTCTGAGCCTCCCTTCTCAAATATATGAGTTTTCTTTATGTTTCTTTAATGAAGTCAGTCTTTTTGCAGTGAAAGGGTTTACAAAAGATCAAGTCTTACTGTCTCAATTCCTAACCAATCCAAGCTTGAGTTGTAAAATGCAAGCAGAATAAAGACCAATTCTTTTAAAACAGACCAAGGCAGTCCAATGGCTCACATGAGCCTGTCTCCCACCCTCCATATTAACAGAACTCCAAAAGACACAGAGCAGTTGAACTGGTTTTCATCACTAAGTTTACTCTCCTATTGGTGGAAACATTTATGGTTAACTCCATAGACACAAAAGCTGTGGTTAAAATTCAAGCAAAGGTATCTCAAACCTATGTAACTTCCTCCCTACTTCTGCAGACTGAAGAGACAACCACCCAATACAGGAGACAGACAACAACACACTTCAGTTATGACACAATAATTAGTAAGAGAGAATTAATAGAGGGTTTCTTCCCCCCATACACACAAAAACATATCCATTTGGCACACTAGAGATACTCTCACATCAGATCATGCACTAAGAATAGATCTGTTTCCAGATATAAGTTTTAGAAGAGATACAGGGAGAGTATAAAATTTTTGAAGTGTTTTAAACAAAGTTACTACCACTAGTTCAGGGGTTAGTAAATCAGATGTGTGTTCAAGTGTCGATGTTAGTGTCAGGCAGCAGGCTCTCTTTCAAAGTGTGCAGGCAGAAGACAGGTGCTATGTTGGAAGGCAGCATGTTCCCCCTATAAACCTAAGAGGAAAGGCTGGCAAGCATGATAAAACAAACAAAAAAAAAATAATCCAAGCAAAGGTTTTGCATTTTGTGGAAAACAATAAATACCCCTATCCTTAAGTGTTAAGGTGTTTAAAGATATAAGAGCAATTCTTAACTTCCCCTCGTACTTCATATATCATTATATACATATTGTAAACTGAATTTCATTAAGTATCATGCTTACTATGGTTTGCCTTGGCTGTAGCTTGCACATTACACACAGCCAAATGGAGAGTTACTGATCCTGTGAAGTGCCCCCAGCACAAAAGAATTTTTTGATTTCTGGTCCAAATTAATTGTATGTCATGCTTAGGTTCCAAACACAATGAGATTGGGAAGGATTTGCCCTGGGTTCAATCTCCACCCAAAAAAAAAAGTTTCCAACCCTATTGGGTTTTAGGACACTTTCATTAGGACACTTTCATCTTCTCTTTCCTGGAAGCATTCCTAATGTCTTTCCTCAAATAACTCAACTGTTTGTTTAGCTGGGAAACTATCCTAGTAGCATGAAATAGTTTTTCTTCAGCTGGTAGGTGACATCATCTTAGTGCCTTTCACATGAGAAAAGGAGGACAAACTGCATCATCAACATGTGTCCACGTCGTTTCCTCGCTGGGTAAGGGAAGAGTCCCGAAGGTTAATCCTTGTGTTGTACTAAGGCTCTTAAAACTCCCTTTGCACTTGGGAAAGGAGCTATTTACCCTTTGGCTAGATGGCTGATTCCCACAGAAGTCTGACTCAGTGCCTCCCAACATGGCTACCATGTCCAATTAAGTAGAAGCCTTGTCATGAGGTGGGAGATAGAGAAGAAGGCAATGTTGTACCTGAGCCTATTGTATGTCCAACGGAGTCAAAGGAAAGAACCACTGAATCTGTAACACAAGAGTACAAGTTCATTTTCCCCTTTCTTTCAGCAGCATTTCTTGCTGTAACATTCTTTGTTATTTTGCTTAAGCAATTCCTTATGCTCCCTTCTGCCAGGAAGCAAAACAGCTTCTTCACCAACCAGACAAAACAACAGGCACCTACCAGAGGTAGAACAATGGAGTATGCAATAAATCACAGTGCTGTTAACCAATGAAGTAGCCACAAGTCATTGAAAAGAATTTCATTTTATGTCTAATAAGTTTGGTCAACTGAATTATAACATGCTTTGCTGGCCTAAAGAGTTTTTTTCTTATCAGATATATTCCTAATATTTTATCCCCACTTAGGAGATTCACCTGTTACAATCAGTTCTTCCCTGAAACAGTTTGTTAAGCCAAGCACTTTGTGTTCCTTGTACTCCATGCTCACCATGTTTCCCACATCTTTACTCACAGTAGTGGCTTCCAACTCAGTGCATTTCAATTCATCAATATCTTTTCACCTTTGCACTATATGCAGCACATGTGCCAAGCATCAAGAAAATATAACCTCTCTATTTGAAACCCTTTTATTTTTCTTTCTGGGAATCACAACAATTATTTTATCCATGACTGAAGTGGCAACTCTTGCTCACTAGTTAGTACCTAACACTTTTAGTCACTGTTTAATATGATGGGGCACCCTTTGCCTTAAATGTGGTTTAAAGGCCCTAGTTTTTATATATGCAACTTGACATTTGGCCACATAGAAACCTTTAGTGCCTGCTTGCACTCAGCTCACCACATGATCCAGACCCTTTATTAGTCATACACTTTCCTCATATAGGACTCTTCCAGCCTAGAATCTATTTGCAAAATTATTAGTAATAATTTGATATTCTGTTCCAAGTAGAGTTGCATTATGGGATCATGCTCAATAATGGAACTTTCTCCCAGCTTTATGCTTATTTGAGACAAACCAAGACTTATTTTGGTAGTAAGCCTCCTGGTTTGCCATCTATTTTCATGGAAGTCATAACTGAAGGAGAAAGACTACCAAATTCTATTCCCCTACCAGTGGAGCAAAATTGGGCTCAGGACTTAGAGATAAATTGCCAATGGGCAAAATGCAAAAAAGAACAAACCACCACAATAGGATTAATAATTTTATGGCCTGAGAAGCTTTAAATCGACACAGCAATAGCTGAACTGCCTTTCATCTTCATGTAAATAAATCCTTTGACATTTCTCTTTGTCACTCAGGTTTCAGATGTGATCAACTCATCACACATCCTTTGCAGCACCACAAAGGCTGCCAAGGTGCAATGGCTCAGTGCGAGGCAAAAAGCTCAAGCAGGAGAAGACTTAGCCTGCTGAAAAGAGTTTAACCTCCTGCTGCATCACTTGAAATTTAGGCAGGCTACAATCACAGGCAGTTACCATGTTAGAGCTGAAAATATCTTGACACTAGGACTGAGCCCTTGTCTTCTCTATATTTTACATTATTCTGATGCTTATTTTCCAACTCTTAAAAATGCAATAAGAAACTGTTAATTTTCAAAATAAGCACCGTTGTTTTAATAAAGGACTGTTAATTTGACTGGCTTTAAAAGAATTTAGAAAAAGAAGGTCTGTGCTGTCTTGGATCCAGCACTATGGTAGTAACATTTAAAAAAATCAAAAAGAAGACATAACTAGTTTCAAAACTTCCTCCAACAAAAATAAAAATCCATCTGGACTTAACAACTGTATTTCCTCTTTTGGGAATAAAATTCAGACATCATTATATTATTCTAAATAGCAAGGAGTTTAATTCATTTTAACTGCATTAACTTCGTTTGCCATCAATTTTAAAGTATCTCTGTGGGGTCCTACTTTTAAAAAACTGTTGATATTTTTATCAACATAATGTACTGCTTTGTAGTTAATGCCAAATTTAAAAGCTGTTAATTTTTCTGAAATATATTTTGCATTCAAACACTGCACATGAAATATTAGGACTTATCTAAGAATGGCTGAAAAGCACTGCAAGTACCAAATTAACATTATCGCAACCCACAAAAAGAGTTTAATGTTTCATTCCCTTAACTGAGAACATTATCTTCCTCATATAAAAAAAGCAATTTACAAGTAGATTAAGAGCTCCCTTTTCCAAACCAGTCCTTCATGCTACTATTAGTTTCAACTAATCAAATTGACTGTGAATAACCTGTATAATAGTCAACTCTTCCTCAACCTCCAGAAGTAATATCATAAACAAGGGTCTTTATTAAAACACTGTGTTTATTTCTGATATTAGCTCTCCAAAAGTGAAAAAACTACAAACCTGAAGAAAGCTGAGATGTCACCTTTCTTCTACCCCAAAAGCTACTCACATCCAAATTCAGAGCTACAGATTATTTCTGTCAGAAGTTGGAGATAAACATTTCTTTGAAGCAAGCCAGATTTACTTGCAAATACACTGAGTTCTGCTTCCACAAACATAAGGAGAAAAGTTTCTTTGCTTCTATTTTCAAATCTCTTTCAGTCATCGCTCAGTTCAAAATCCTCCTGGCTTTCTAGGGGATCTTTTTTGCTGAGACAAAGTGGCAGCTCTGTCTGCACCCAGTGCCTTTCCCCAAGTCCCAGAATGTGCTCTACCTTTCAAAGGCAATCTTCAAAGGCTTAATATTTCAAAACTCATTAAGACACAATGTAAAACATACCCACTTACATGCACCCTTGCTTAGGTGTCAGGAACTGTTTGTGCCTGAAGGAGCAGTCCCCAACTTTTAAGATACCTACTTCCATAAATAAGCTTAGATTTTTGTTCTCCTGCCTTAACTGAAGGGCAGTCTTTATGCCTAAATCATGAAATCTGACACACAGTAACTTGCCAATATATACAGCACACGCCACAGTGCCAGTCTTTTACATCTGTTTTTATGTTAACTACAATCTTTTTTTTCAGTGGCTCTAGCAGCTTAAAAAAGAAAAGGAAAAAAAAAAAACCAAAACAACAAGATATAGCAAAATCCAAATGTAATTCTGGATCTTATCCAACCCATCAGAAGAAGCAAAGACAGCACAAGCACTCACTCTATTTAGAAGGCATTCAGTGCCAGGAATAATGATGGCTGAGACCTCACCAGCCAGATTGCAAAGTTGCTTTGGGTCACTTTTTGTCAACTTTGGGTTCAAGTTGCACTGGCACCTATGCTCTGGGTCACTTTCCCCTCACTCCCACCATCCAGTTAGAGCATCACAAATTGGACCAAATATACAAATCTGCTTCCTCATCCCCCACAAAACAGTCCTGTGCAGGGCTACCTGAATGCACTCCATCACAGCCCCTTTGGAGTGTGAGGAGTGTTGTATGAAACCCTGTTCCACTGCTGTGAAACCAACACAAGGATCCCATTACATTCAGAAAAAAGGAGCTCGAAGATAGACTCTTCAAAGACCCTCAATGCTGCTCTGGGAACAAATTTAAACTCATTCCCAACAATGCTCCATACAGACCCAGAGCTAAATGTAGCTTCAAAGGAACATAACTGGATTTGCACAGATCTGTTTTGTAGTAAAAGCAAAAACAAAACCAAAAAAAAACCAAACCCCCAAAAACTCACCTGCAAGCAAATCTGTGATGACTACATTTATTGCAGCACTTACACCACACTCCAGCTAAGACATCCAGGTGTGTGGACTGATTGTATTTCAAGGCAAGGGATGCACTTCAAGCATTGCTAACCCCTTACGTTTCTCAGGGCCTGGGTAACTGCGCACCACACTCCCCTGTCTCCAAGATGGGTAAATTAAATCATCCTTCTTGCTGCATATATTGTGCACCTTAGCTCGGGGCATTTCTGGACAGCAGATTAGTATTCATCTGCTACTTGTAACACACTGCTGTATCTTTTCCAGTACTCTAGTTTCTGAACAGAAAAATAAATGAAGACTTGGGTCTTCACAAATGAGTGATGATCCTCACCAACAAACTGTAGAATTGTAAGAGACAAACAAAGCCATGCTGAAAAACATCTGAAGTTTCACACTCCCTGCACATCAATAGATAAATGCTTAATGTGGGTAGTGCACTGAAGAGATGTATGGAAACAGCTTTTAAAAGCCCAATAGTGTAAAGTTCTTAAAATCATGTAGGAGCAAATACATGGATTCATTTCCAATACAAATACTATCCTTACTTTGATTTCATTATTGAAGAAAATGCAATATGTGAACCAAAAAACAAGCAGTGGCAATACATAATGAGAACCGCAAATATAATCCACATTCAAACAAGAACTGCATATAAACTGTATGTTTACCTAAGTGCTGTTTCAAAATTCCAGTTAAGATTTTTATAGTAAGTCCCTCTACTAACTTTTTATTGCTTTTTTACAGATTCTCCCTGCAAGGATTTACAGATATTTGCCTCAACTTATTGGAAACCAAAGAAGCTGAACCAATAACTTATCTATTTTTTGGGAGAGGATTGTTTAGGCTTTAAAAATAAATAAATAAATAAAGGCAAGCAAAACCAGACTTCAGCAATAAAGTAACTTCCCCAAGAAAAACAACATGATTGCGTGCTGCTTTGGAAGTGGTCCTGAGAAACCACAAACTGTCAGTCCCACTGGAGTTATAAGAGTTTAATAATAAAGGCCTAATACAGCCTCAATATCACATACCATTACAGCAACACACTCTACAGGCCGAGCCAAACAGGGAATACAAGAACCCATCTAAACTTAAGGCTGTGATTTGGCACATTCTTATTCAGATGCTCAAGCTCTGAGGTCTGTATTGCTTTCTTATATGCATAATCAATGTCTTTCATTCCATACACCCCTGTTCTCCAGATACTCTGATGGATTCCTACAGAACTACAACCTGTATTTAATAACATCTAATGTAATTTCTACCTCCAGAGTTTGATCAGAGACTAGGTATCCTGCAGAGCTCCATCAGCTGGCCTGAGGATGGCAACTGCAGTAATATTACCCAACAAAATTTTTATTCAGAGTCAGAATGAAAACAAAAAAATTAGGTGCTTCATTTTTATCACAGAATTAGAAGAACACCCTTAAGGGTCTGTCATTCATCTGTCTCCCTTTTTCTGCTGAGTACTGAAAAGTATAGGATCAAACATCCCAATAGACATCAAATTTTTTCTGTTTGAGATCAATATTCTGGAATGAGACATACCAGAGAAAGAATATTTAATGCATTAAACTCTTCATAACTTGCTGACAAAGTTATCAATAACAACATAAGCTATTCTTATGTTTCACCCAGTCAGGAAATTAAGTGCGCAAAAGCACTCTCAAACACATTCTACTGTCAGGATTCACTTGGCAAGATCTTAGACCATCTCTTGCCCTAAAGAAAAAATATTTTGAATAAGACCCTCTCTTATAATGACTATGCAACATACTGAATAATTCCTATATCCAAAGAACCGAAAGGAACTGAATAATTTCAGTTCTGTGTTAGAGATCTCACTTAAATATCTAAAGTATGAATATTCTTCCTCAGATTCAGTAAAACATAACTGTCTGCACCTAAAAATTCCTTGACAGGGCAACCTTTACTTCCTAACACATTGTTTTGCGTGCTTAAGATAGATTTAGGGAAGGGCTAAGTAATTTACTCAGTTTAATGACAAGTGCTATCCTACTAACTTATTAAGTATCCTACTTTTGCATTAATGTTGGGCTCCCCGTTCCCCCAGCTTGGTCTATTTTGCTTTACTAAGCTCTTTCTTCCATAGTGCCAGGGATTTTCCTACTTAACACCTTCTTTTCTGAACACAGTGAAATGGCTCTGTGTTAAGGGCACTGGTCACTACAATAACATCTTCTGTACCACAGTTCAAGGATGTTCCAAATGACTCATATTCATAGTCTAAAACTCAAGGCACTAATTATAAGACATCACCTAAGCTCCACTTCACACAGCATCAGTGAAGGTCAAAGGAAACACATGTAATACCACTCTCACTGATAATCTCAGCTCCTATACACATACTCTGTCAAAAGCAATTAGTACTGCTCCTATGTTTAGACACCACAAGGAGTTAGATCTCAAGTGTATTGTTTGAGCAGCATAGTTCTAACATTTTCAATATCTAAGATGAGAAATTACATATAAAGACACATACAGAGTACAGGCACACTTCCTAAGCACAGATTAGAAAGCTAATAGCAGCAAATAGAGGGGCTGCAAGTTTTGGCAAGCAAAACACATGCAGAATTTCAGTCCAGTGCTGTCCACAGCTGATAGGTGACCCAGTTCAAAGTTCAAAACTTTATGGGAAGAGAAAAGTCACTCAGCAACAGGACACCTCTTCAGCAACAGGAAACATCTGATTGTAAAGAACATTTCCAATAAACTCTGGGTTTAATAAATTGTCTTAAAAAAAGGCTGCACTAAATTTGAATGCCTGTCCTGTGTGCCACCTGGCTATACTTATTTTGGTACAGCAATGTGGGATCATGACAATGCTTGTTTCATGTAACGTACCAATGAGGGAAGATTCATCCTCATTTGAGAACACACATCATTGAGCGACATCATAATAATGGAAATATTTAATTCTTAACAGTAATTCACTTATGCACTGTACAAATTAAAGTTTCTGCATTATTGCTCTAGCCACTATCTCTTTAAATATAATGCCCATTTACAAAGCACACAGTGCTGAGGAAGGTCAATAGGTTCTCTCTCTACTTTTGAGGCTGACCCAAAATACCTATTTTATTGACAGCTGACTTAGATCTGAACTCAAATTCCTTGGCCATCCACTCTGCACATGAGGTCCTTTTGTGCTACAGCCTGGACACTGGGAAACTTGACACAGAGCACTGAGGCTCAGCACAAGCTCTGCTGCAGGGAGGGCAGGCACAGCTGGCTCTGAGTCTCTGCAAACTAAGCCACAGCCAACTGGGGTAATTTTGCCATAACCCATGCAGCCCTGAACAAGTCCTTTGATTAAATTATTTCTCATCCATAAAAATAAACAATCTGATTTTTTCCAAAGACCCTTGGATAAAAGGCTTGAAAGCTAAGAATGGATATAGCAAAGTATTATCACTTGTCTGGAGAATTTAATGTGGCATCAAGGTCTAGTGGTTACACTGTAAACAGAAAAGTCATTCTCTATCACCTCTCAATTTCCTGTCACTTAATTGAAAATACAGCTCTCTTAGTGATACTGAACTTGAGGGACGTAGTAACATTTCTTTAGGCAATTTTTATGAATTTCATGGAACCTAACCAACCTTTTTACACTTGTTTTGTGCATTGCTCCTTTTTCATCCGGACATTTGTTATGAAGTGGTAAACTAACTGAACAAGAAAAAACAATCATGTTCTGAACAGATGTAGTTTTAAAATGGTTTGAGCATGGCAATCTTCTTTATTCTGCAATGAATGAATGGAATGAAAAGATGTGGTATCCTGCGCCAGCTGGCAAATGCTCCAGAAGGACATTACATTGCTATTGTCTCCAGCAGTGCCCAAATAACTGTTTGGTGGCAGGAAGGGCTGGTATGTTTTGCTCATAAGATCAGTATTTATTTGGATCTACTACATAACTTTGCAGAGCCATGATCAACACGGTGCTTCACTGAGCATCAGGGACAGGCAGCTCCTCCGTGTCCATCACAGCTCCCTGTCCCAGGGGAAGGCCAACAGCACCTGCTCCTTACCTTGCACTTTCCAGAAGGGAGGTGGGCAGTTCCAGAGAAAAAGGACAAGGTGAGATCAAAGTGCTGCAGGCATTCAATGAAGTTATACTTGGCTTTGAGGGGCACAACTCCAGAGAAGGTTCAGAACTACCATAAAGTCAAAAAAACACCCAGGCCAAACTCTACCAATAAGGCTGGTATCCAAGAAGTTATTTTCTTGACAATGAGAAATCCTTTATAGCTAATCCCAAACAGATTCTCAGTATTTTAAGGAGCTCATGACCTCCTAAGACAAACCTCATATTTTGGTTTCAATTACTATTGTAGAACAAAATCAGTCATACTCCCAAATTCCATAGAAGAACATGCAATAAATTACAAAACAGTACAATTTCTCTCTTTGAAGATAACAATCTATGTTGCAAGACAGAAAATAGGTACTGGCAGTTGGAGAATTACATAGCACAGAGAAAATTAATTCTGTATTTTCATATTGCAAAAAAACCCCATATATTGTTAGCCTAGATACTATAAAACACAAAGCATTTATAATCTGAAATAAATTGCTTTAGTCTTGCAGCATTTTTTCTAAACAAGGACATGGGCCTTTACCTTAATAAAATACAGTTTGTGTCTCAAATTTACATATACTCACACAACTGTCAGAGAACTCTGAAAGGCTGATGTACACTATTTTCTGGTTTACATAAAGATATTTACACACAATTAATGATAATCAGGACAACTATTATAATAGACTGGTCTTGGTTTTATGCCTACTGAGCCACTCAACTATTTTTTCCTCCCTTTCCCTCACATGCAAAAACCACCTTGTTTTCCAAACTAACTCTCAGGAACCCTTCCTTTCTCAAAAGCAGAAGTACAAATACTTCCATCAGGAAATTCACATTCTTGAGTTTGTTTGAAAATGATCTACAACTTATGATTTTTAGCCAGTGGTCAAAAGCTTCCCAAAACTTTAAAGCACACAATATCTGGCCCAACTACCACAATAACTGCCAACAAGGTCCTATGTAGACTTTTTACAGTGAGATTTGTCATCTCTCCTGTCTCTGCCTGGAGCACAAACAAATCACAGGAAGGAGTAAGGTATGAGGTATGAAACCTAAAATATCTCCTGAATACAAGTTTTTTAGAGGCATCTTGTCTAGAAAATGACCACACTAGAATTTATTTTGCATAGCAAGGACCTAGATCATTTATTAACATGAAAGGTGATGTTGAACAGAAAGTCTGCTGGATCCATTTTTCACTCATGTATTTTGTAGTTTGGGGCCATGGGAAAGTTTGTGGGAATTTGTTTAACTTTTAACAGCATTGCCACAACTGATTCCAAAATTTGAAGAGATTTCTGGCCCATCAAGTCCTAAAACTTACTAAGTTTCCAAAACATGCTGAGACTTACAAATGAAAATTTTGATTTGAGAGATCCTACACAGTATGTGATTTTATAGGTAGCAGACATACTCGGAGATATGGAGCATAAATTCTTCCCAAGCTGACTGGCTTGAGGAGCAATTTACTTACTGATACACTAACTGGTCTACAAAGGGCATGTCTACACAAAAACTTTCACATCCTAAACCAAACACTGACATGAGCAAATCTGAAATAAAGGTGTTCCCAGAATATCTGCTTGACTATGAAAGCACCCATACTCAGAGGAAAAAAAAAACTCCAAAACAAGAACCACAGTTACAGAACAGTACATATATTCTCATTTCCTATTATTTTCTTTTACACAAATGTTTGATTTTAATTTTTTAAAAAAGAGTTCATCAAAGCATAAGAAAAATAACCCAGGGATGCACTACACACTGTCAGTAGTGCCTCATTTCTATGTGCTGAAATTGCAGGACAATGAAAATCTTATTGAAATAGCAGCTGCAGGAGTGGAAGTTGATCACCACATACACCACTCAGCCCCTGGACAAATACAGCTGGAGACAATCTAAAGAAAAGTGTTCCTCCTATCACACCACATAGAAAAATACAATGAATCCCTTTAAATTAGCACTTGGCAGAGAAAGAAGCCAGTGAGAGGAAAAAAAAGGCAACCAACCAAATAAAGCATTAAAATAATTCCAAGGCACCCAGAAGGTTAAGTAAGAAGAAACATTGGTTGCAGTCTAGGATCAATGGAATTAAACTGCTGAGCACCTCCCTGAAGTGTTTCAGCCTGTCTAAAAAAAGAAAAAACTCATAGGGTAGTTTCCAAGGCAGCAGTGACTAAAAGTCAGCAGCCACTCTTCTAAGTGGTAAAAGGACATAAAAAAAAAATGCCAGTCTCACCTCCAGCTACAAGAATTTTTATTGATCATTGATAAATTCTATCAAAAAGATCCTCAGCAGAGTGAAGGTTACAGTGACACAAAGCTTGTGTGCAAAACTGGAATAGGCAGTAAAATACCAGAGAACTGCAGAGAACTACACTACATCCAAATGTATTTGGTGAGACTATTCAGGAAATCCACAGTCTCTTGCATCTTTACAATTAAAATGCCTCTAGAAAACAAAACATGAAAGCCCACCCCAAAACCAGAAAAAAAAAAAAAAATAAAAAAAAAAAAAAAAATCCACATCAATGGACTACTTTATTGAAAATATCAAGACAAGGGATAGACTTCCTTGAGAACAGTAATCCAGCATCCAGTATAGCAGCATCACTGAAGCATCATTTTTTTGTTGGTGTTGAAGATCCTGTGAAACTGCCAACTCTACTTCATTAAAAGTTGAAACTTCAGAAATTGAGAGATGCCAAGAACAACTCCCTTTCTAAGTCAATTTCCACAAAGAAAATCTACTGTAATCTCAGAAAGACAAAACTTCCACAGCGCTCCACAACAGACTCCATTTCTTATTAGCATTTCCAGCCACCTGCTGAAGTATGCTTCCAGCCAGGATTTCACAGGCTCACTGGGATTCACAAATTTTAGACTTTTACCAATTCTGGATTACTCCACTAGTGGAACTCCTTATAAAAGGCAACAGTCATTTTACTAACCTTATTCTAAAACAGCTGCCTCATCTAACACAAGTTTATTTGACTAGCAAAAAAACCCAACAGCTTGATGTTGGCAGGTGTGGGATCAACTCAGAAATAGAAAAAGGCCTTTTCTTGGTTTGTGACAAGTCATCAATGTTGGCAACTTTTTGGCCCTAAATTTGACTAGGAAATTGCCTGCACAACTGAGCAGATGATAGGGAAAGAGAGGAGAGGATTAAGGGAAGTGAGATAGCAATGAGTAGGGCATTCTACAAATAAAGAATATTGCAGAAGCCTGAGACAGCAGTTCACAAAACACAAAGGACTGCTGGTCACTCGGAAAAGGCAAGCTGTGTTGAATGGCTTAAGCTGTTGGGTTTTAAAGTCAGGGACTGGTTGTAGAGGAAGAGGTTCTTAGGTTTTATAAGGTTTTTAAACTGTAATAAAAGAGTGACTTTCTCAGGCTGGATAACCTTGACATTCCTTTTAAACCATACTAAAACAAACATGCCCACCAACTCTCCCAAACCGAATCAAGAAATGGCAACACTAACCACAGTAGGTGCTATTCAAGGCGATACACAAACCTCAGCATCGCAAGGCCAAGGACTCCATATGGAGAAATGCAAGCCAAAAGCAGGATTTAGGGCCAATTTCAAAATTGCACATATGTAAGAGTACTGCAACCACTTTAAGATCCTCACTGCATCCGAGCACTCGTTATCACCAGCCCCAGGCCCACAAGACTTCAGAGAAGGAAACAAAGTTATCAGTTGCAGCAGAGCACTTTCCCACAGCTGGTTTTAATTAAGCTAATTTGGCAGTAGTGAATGACAGCAAGCAGAGCCTTCCCAAATCACTTTGCAAGCACTTTTGCCAGCATTTCACCATCTGTCATAACCAGGGTACTTGATACTAACTAGGATCTGTCTGAGGTATAGCATTTTAGAACTGTGTATCCACTCTCCTTTAAAATCATCTGGTAGAGCCACTGCTTACAGGTAACTGGAGCCACGGTTTACAGATAATGGGGTGTTGGGAGAAGATGCAGAACTTGAGGAAAGGCATTGGATAAATTCCACTGAGAAAACCACTCCTGAAAAAGCAGATAGATCACTTGCCAGAATCCCATCATACCTTGGCCATACCCGTGGTACATTAAACTTATAAATGATCACATAGATATTGAGGAGATTTTGGAGCTGTAACAAACAGAACAGCCTATATAATTTCTAGGCTAGTTGTGTAGTTTTTTCTTTTACGGATATGTGTGGGATAGGGCAGGTTTAGCAGGAAGAAATTCTTTGAGTTATACCATGATGTCAGAACAATCCAGGGTACAGCAGACTGTGCAAATTTAAGCCCCATTAAGGGAATGAGAAAGGGTCTAGAAAATGAGTCATTTTAATGGCATCTAACTACATGGAATTTTTTTTCTAAGGTAAATCTGTGACCAGCAATTGGAATGGGAAACATTAATGGTATCAGTACCAGCACTGGCACATGAGACCAACACACATAAGGAACAGATGGATCAGTAAATATAAGTCAAGAACATTAAAAAAACCCAAAAACATACCAGCCTTCTACAGGAACGCTTAGCACATATCCACACCTGGTCTGTCTGATTCACTCAAAGTATGAATATCTGATACTGAAATACTAGTTCTGATTAAAACACTGACCTGGCCACCTCCAATAAATGCAGACTGCTGACACTAAAGCCAGGGAAGTTGCCAGGCACCTTAAACCTGAACCAAGGCAAAGAAAACAATAAATGTTGCAGGATCATAAGTCTGGGCTTCACAAGAGCAGAATTCAGGGACCAGCTTCAGAAAAACCCACAGGATTTGGGCCTTGGGAGAAGATTGGTGCAGGAGAGTTTGCTCACTTTGAAGAATGACCTCCACCATGTTCAAGAATCATAGAGCTAATGTGCAGAAAATCAAGCAATGGTATCAGGAGACCTACATGGATCAACAGGGAGCTTTTGACAATTCTCAGATATAAAAAGAATGCACACAAGAGGTGGGAGTGGGGTCAGGTGAGCAGGGACAAATGCAGAGACACTGCCCTAGTTCACAAAGACAGACTTGGGAATGTCAATCCTGCTGGAGCTGAAAACAGTCAGGAACAAGAAGTGCATCCACAAGCAACTGAGCAGTAAAAAGAAAACTAGAGAAAATGTGGGCCTCCTGCCAAGAAAAAAATATGGAAAAGGTCTGGAGAAATGGGCAGGCAGATCTCATGAAGTTCAGCAAAGAAAAATGCAAAGTCCTGCTCTTGGAGAGGAATAACTATGCCCTACAGGCTGAGTGCCAACCTACTGGAAAACAGCTTTGCAGAGAAGAACCTGGGAATCTGGATGGAGCAGCTGAACCAGCCAGCAGCATGCCCTGGTCACAAAGGCAGCCCACAGCCCCACGGTGGGGGACCCTTCGCCTGGCTCAGCACCACGGGGGCTCTGCTGCAGGGCTGGGGCACTGCTGGGCTCCCCTCTAGAGAGACACACTGGAACAAGTCCAGCAAGTTAAGATGATTAAAGGATTGGAGCATCTGCCATGAGGGGAGGCTGAGAGAGCTGAGATCGCTCAGCCTTGAGCACAGAAGGCTCAGGGTGATCTCAGTAACATAACCTGATGGGAAGGATTAACGAAGGCAGAGATGAGCTCAGAGGTGAGGCACCCAGTGAAAGGACAACAGGCAATGGGAACAAACTGAAAAGCAGGAAATTTTGTTTAAACCTAAGGAAAAAAACACATCTGTAGTATGGGGGTGCCTCCTAGTTACAACTATTTTATGATTCTGTGAAACACCCTTGTGTTCTAAATAAGTATTGCTCTTAGGATTTTAGTGCAAGTATTGCCCCTCAATTGAGACTGCTTCAGAAAAAATTAAATGCAGAGGAATCAACTGCAAAAAAAAAAGACAAACCTTCCTGTCTGCTGGTAAGATGATGCCAGGCAAAAAATTCTTAACAATGCCTTAAAAAAGTGAGAACTCAATTTATCCTGAATAGAGCACAGGGTAAATATAATAACTACAAGGTTAGGTCTCACTTACAAAGAATTTCATTCCCAGTATAATGAAATATAATGCTAATGGCTACTATTTGAGTCCAGGTGTGAAAATCCAACAATCCTGCTGAGATCATGATTATTACCCATAACAAACTGGGTTTTACTACTGGCTTTCACAAGAAGGGCAGCCAGTTAAATACAATGTGCAGACTATGGTGTTTTGGCCAGGAGTTTGAAGGATCTCTGCAGTTTCTCTAGAGTTGTTAAACATATTCAACATGACCGAAGTGTCCTGCACTGACAAATTCCCCCACCAAATTCCACCCTTCAGAAGATTTCAAGCAGGTGGATTATTAATGCCTTGCATTCTGCTAGTGAAAATTTATATATTTATGCCACAGAAGGCACAGCTTCCCTCCACAGCCCCAAACAGGCATTCCCCTAGGCCCCCTCCTTTGAGCCATCACAAGGACTGCCCTGGCTGAAAGGTCAAACTGGCAAGATGACTTTCCATTTTGGTTTTCTGCTCTTCTGCAGTAGGCTGGCATCGTTTGCTATGCCATCAGTCAAACAGAAAGAGCTGGCTCAAGCTGTAGAAACAAGGATGAGGGTTGAAGCACAAAGAATGCAAGTGGTTTCAAAACACAGTTACAGCCAGTGCTGGCAGTGTTTCCTGCAGCCAAAGCCCCAAGGCACATTAATACCTTTCTACCCACTCCTCCCTCCACTGTAGCTCCACCCCTACAAGGCATCTTGTTTTCTGCTCCCAACAGATCCCATCACTAAAAGCTACCTGCCATCCCAGAAACAAGCAGAAGAATGAAGGACCATGAGGACAAACCACGATGAGAGGTAGACTCAGCACATGAAGTGCTTCAGTGAGTTTGCTACTATACCTATTATGCCTTATACCTACAAGGGGTGTGTTCTGACACTGTGGCTAATATCACTTTGTAAGTGAGGTTTTCTGTTTTGCAAAGTAGTTATTTTTGCCAACTTAATATTAAATAAGCCCATGCCAGAATTTCATGGAACCATAGAATGTTTTGGTGTGGAAGGGATCTTAAAAACCATCTAGCTCCAAACCCCTGCCATGGGAAGAAACAACTTCCACTAGACCAGGTTGCTCAAACCCCTGTCCAACATAGCCCTCAAAACTTCCAGGAATGAGGCAGCCACAATTTCTCCGGGCACCCTCTTCTGGTGCCTCACCACCCCCACAATAAATAATTTCTTCCTAATATTCAGTCTGAACCTACACTCTCAGTTTGAAACCATTTCCATAAGTACTTTACACTACAGGCAGAATATAGCAGTGACCAAACTGAAAGGGTCTCACTTCCATCAGGATTACTAATTCCAACCCCAAATTAACACCAAGCTCAAGGCCACACAGGATACTTTCACAGCAAAGCAAAATTCAGGAGATTTTCACATCCTGTGTGGCCCAACACATCACTGCAACTGCCCCTAGCACAGCTGTGCCATCACAACTGCTCACAGGGCAAGGGGAGGTGGTAAATTGGATCATTGAAAAAGTATGGGATAGAAGTCACAAAAAATAGTCCTTAAAAATGTTACTATTAAGTAGTCAATTAGAGCAGATTTACCACAAAAATCAACACACTATGTAACTGTACTCTCAGAAACTTAGATTTGGAAAGCTCAGGTCCTTTCCACGGAACTGAAATGATCCCTGGCAAAATGGTAACATTCCTTAAAAGTGGGTCTTAAATAACAGCCCACCTGTTGACATTCAAATAAAACACAACTCTGGTGAACAGCAGCCAGAGACTGTGCAAGAATGTGGTAAATAAAACACAGGAGGAGAGAGCAGGGCTGTCCAACAAGAGATGGAATAATTGCAACTTTGTCCCCAAGCCTTTACTGGTTTTTTTTTTTTTTGTTTTGTTTTGTTTTTTTACAGTTTATCTGCAGAAGAAAAACTCTCTGGAAAGTTCCAATATAATCAACTCCTCAATCAAGAAGAAAGAAGAAACAGTCCTTCCTCAACACTGAAGGACAAAAAAACTGTATCAGAATACACATCTTTGAAGCACTTTTCAAAACTAATGAGAAAACATTAATATTAATTGGGGGATTAATTGGGGGATTCTCCACAAAACTACTTAGTAAATCCATAAATGAATGCTCTGAAAACGGGGCAGTGATCCAACAACAACTAATAACATGTCAACAGTTCCAATGACTAACATATTAGGAGAAAGAAAAATTCCAAACTCAGTGTGAAAAACCTCATTTTTTATCTTACACCAACAGTACCCTCTGCTGTTCCAAACCTGCACTGCATAAGGTGACATCCAGCCCTGACTATTGGAATACTCCATCTATCAAAAGCACCTACCTAGCTTTATTCATTAATTATCCCACTTCCTGTAGAGATGTTCCAGATATGTTGGTTACTTCCTACTACAAAGCCAGGTTTTGGGTTGGTATAATGCTAATATATTTATTGTCCCAAGACCTTCTTCTGTGATTAGAAAAATACAGTTTTAGCCTTAGAAATAATTTTTAAATTAATATTTTTAAATTAAAAAAAAGAAAATAATTTAAGGCTATTCTCTAAGAAAGACAAGACCCAGTCAACACCACAGTAATATTTTCCGTAAAGAAAAAAGGGGTTTTTGATATTAAAAATCAGTGTATTGTTCAACAGCCACACATCAGAGAAATCCAAATATTCTACCACAAGGTTTTTCAAAACACAACTTGAAGGCTACATCCCATCTGGCAAATGGTCCTAGGGGAAACAACCCAGGAAGATTGCTGTACTTTTGATATCCCCTGATAACCCAGCATGCCCATGATGGAAGAAGGAGCATCATGCTGCAGATGCAGCACAGCAAGAGCAGAAACAGGGAGGTGAGGCAGAGAATCCCATGGGCTTCCCCTGTGAGAAAGATTCCAGACCCATCCATGCAGGGTCGCCATGAAGCTTCAGCAGAAGCCCTGAACCTGAGGAGACACCACCCTGACAGTGTCCAGCTGATGATCTTCATCAGCAGAGAAATTCAGAAATCGAGTGTACTGCTGTTCTTGTCCCCTCATGTGGAAGGCAACATGAGGGAGGATAAGCACAAATTGTATGAGTGCTGCAGGGGAAAAAATGCCCCCAAGTGTGATTTGAAGCACAGGCATCTCACCACAGGCAGCCTGTGTGAACAAGCACAAGGAGCAAAAGACATACAAGAGTAAGGAACACTAACTAGGATTACATGGTTAACATGACCATGCCAAAATTGAACTGTGAATGAATGTACTAAAGTATAATCCAGAACTACAGAAAATACAAACAAACAAAACAGAAAATAGAACTCCTTGAGTACAGAGAAGAAACAAACTTGTACAACTTGCAGTAGAAAAGAAACCTGATCTCAAAACTTTTCAGGGCAGGGTGACACATGACATGTAGAAAATGTCTACAGAGCTTAAAACAAAAAAAAACCTGAACAAAACATGTTGTCCTTAACTGTATTGTCAACAAGACACTTCCACCCAGTTCAATGTCTTCTGAAGCAATGGGAGACAGCAGTCAGTTGCCTTTGACCAAAGGACACAACTTTGAAGCTTCAAGGATGGTTTCATGTATTTCCATCAAGAGCAGACTTCATATATTCCATAGGAACACGACTTCCAAATGTATGGCAAGTATACAAATATTTGATCTTGGCAAGGGAACAAAGTACTTCCAAGGGGACTCAATGGTGTTGTAATGAGTTATAGTGAACAGCAAGCTGATCTGAATTGGCAGCACAACACTGAATCCCCTATGTCTTTGCACTGAAAAGCATCAACTACAGCACAACTGCAAACCACATTTTTCTATTCCACTCATTTCAAAGAAATATATGCCGGAGCACCACACTCTAAGAAACATACACACAAGTTAGAGAGTATTTAGAAGTGACAATGTTTAATATTTTTTTTTAATTTCTCCACTAGAAAGATTATAAAGTTCAAACCTGAAGAAAATAAGACTCTAAGAATCTTATCAGTTAATTAAAAACTCACAAACACATGTTGAGGGGAGAAAAAAATCAAAGCAAGAGAGGCTGAAAGTCAGAAAAGCTTGCAACTGACTTCATTGTGGTCAAAGTGATTTAGAGTAGACATCAGGAAAAATCTGTCTAGAGGGAAGAACAATTAAGCACTGGGACAAATTGTACCAGTTTCCCTGATTAGGTTTTATAGAGTACTTATGACATATGTTGGAATAAAAATATGTTAAAAATATTGTTTCTAAAAGCCCAGAGAAAGGCCTGAGGTAGCTCTTTCCAGTGCTATTTGCTACAATTTCCTATGAAGGAAAAAATTTTTAATGGCCATTATTGAAATATACAACCTCTAAACCAAACAGTAACATTTAAGGTCAGATAATCAAGAAAACACACAGTACTAGAAATCAAGCTTATTAATCTACACTTTAAAAAAAGCATAGGACAATAATTTTTCAAATTAAATATTTACTAAAGTATCTTAGAAATTACCTAAATGTTATACAGAAGGAAAGGAAACTGCCTTGTTCTTCCAGCTTGCTCCCTGTTGTTTCTTAATCCCAGTGAGGTAGCTAGACTAAATGTCGGAGTGCCAGGAGTACAAAAATGCAAGGAAACAGCACTGAGGTACAAATGTAACATAAATATGAAAATACATTTAAAAAAATACTAATTATGTTTTCAAAACTTAAATAATTATTTTGGAATTTAACACCATCCCTTTCTTACCTACAGACTGACTGTTCAGAACTGATATTCTCACTTGCTGATATTATCTTGCTGCTGTCAGTGCTTAAAAAAAAAAAAAAATTATCTGCAACATTTTTTAGGATTAGGACAGCAATAAGGAAGGAGGCTTTGGCTTTATGGCCAAAGAAACATTATTCTTCAATACTATCCAGGTCCTAAGAAGGTTACAATCACAACAATGTAACTTCTTTCGCAGTACAATTGACCAACATCCCTCTAGAAATGTGAGACTAGTTCAAGTCTGTCCTTTAAAAGAAGCCAAAAACCATTTGCCTTGATGGAGAAACAACATGGAAGAAAAGACAAATTAAAAATTAGTAATGCAGATTTGCTTCTATCTTCAAGATGAAACTTGTAGAATGCAAGCACCTCCACATGTTTGTAATCCTGACAGAGCCCAACATTCAACAGACTATTGCAGGGGATTTATACCCCAGGTGATTCCATGTAACTGCATTCCCCAAACACTTTATTGGATCAGACAGACATTCCAGAAGATGAGGCTTCACACTGTACAGGATGCAGGAAGGGAACCACCCAGCAATCTATGCAAAATGAAGCCTTCTGGAAACATTCATCCCACCAGCTCCCACTGGACACAAACAAAGGAAATACCACAAATAATGCTTTTTAATTAAAATATGTTATAAAGGTACACAGGCACACATAGGAGGAAATTATAAAAGTATTATAAGATAAAATATCTTAGAAAAGGAGTACACTTACTTCTCAACTCCTACTAAAAGAAAAGAAATTATGGTACTTGTTATGGATTAGTAGTTTTGGAAATCTCACCTTCCAAGGACAATAAGTGGAGCTGCTATGAGGAAGAGATAACCACTACTGTTGGTGCAGTCACTGCAGGCAGAAAGACAATTTTGTGCAATGGCTAAAAGGACTCAAAAGGGAAATGAATTTGCAACATACAGCCCTATGGCTGCCACCAGCATATATCTTACTGTACAATTAATGAAATACCTCCAGTGTTCCTATACCACAGAATTTTGAATCAATGAAGCAATTCATGGGAGAGATTTAAAGAGCTTAATGTGGATGCCTGACTGAAAAAATAAACTACCTCAAAAATAGTTCGGAAAACAACATCTGTGCTACACCAAAAGGTGCAGAACTTGAAGAAAACTGGATTAAAGAAAGATGTGCAGAAAGCTGAAACATGATCAAATAAGCAATACAAATGCTCAAAAGGAATAGAAAAACCCAAGATAAGCACATAAGGGAGATTTTAAGGACACCACTCCTTTTGGATGCAATATGTTGCAGTCCCCAACTCCGTCTGAAACAGGTTACAACCCCAAATTTATAGTCACTTCAATAATGAACAAACTTATGTTCAACACTCCAGATATTTCTACATTTTTAGTCACAATGCAGTCATACCTATCATTAATAGTTGGCAGCAGCAGAAGTGGTTAAAACACAGCAGTGTTCACACCCAGTCCAGCCATTTTCAGCAGCTCTGCTCTCTCCAGAGGAAACCAGTTACAAGACGCACGGCCTCCCTTGTAGCCATCATCTTCTAACCAGCCCTCAGCTTCTGATTACACAGCAGCCAGTAAGAGCCATCCTCTTTCAAACAGTTCTTTGTTATTCTGAGCTTACTAAACAGCTGTGTATCAAGCACTTAGAACCTAAATTAGAAGTATTGCACAAAGAGCCACTGCCTTTCCTCACTGACCTTCTCATCTGTTGAGTTCTGAAATTTCAAGAGATAGCCCTGATTATTTTGGTAATTACTTTTCACATTGCCTTCTGGTCACTTTGTACCTACAATTATGAACCAAAAAAAAAGCATAGGCATATGGAACACATATTCCATTGTCAATCTATCCTGTAAGTCCTCCAGGGGAAGGAAGTGACAATGTCCACAAGTTACAGATTAGGATGTTCTGACTGACATTAGGAAAAATGTCTCTATCAGAGCACAACGGAACAGGTTGCCCAGAGAGGGTGCCTGGTACCTGAAGTATGTTTTTCTACTCATCACTCTGTTCTATACTCCCTTAAAAGTAACTGCTTTTGGACTGATCCCCTCGAGAAGCATAAGGCCTTTGTGGCAGCAACATCAATACCTACACTGTTATTGTATATTCAGTACATTCAGTATTGTACATTCCATGTTAAGTATCCCTTCATTGACCTGACATTTCTTCAACCAACTCCAATACAAGCACCTCCAGTGCAACAAACGCATGACAAAGAAGTGTTTAAATTGAAGGTGACATACCAAAAAGTATATAGAACTATTTAACTGATATAAAACAGCAAAAAAGTTTAGGACAAGAGGTACAGGAATAACCAAATACCAAAAAAAAAAAACCACTCCAAACAACAACGAACCCTCTGTTCTACTACATCATGCCTGGTTCCTAGGGAGGGCTACAGACAAACAAAGGATTGTGCAGGGATTGTGCAGATGATCAAACTCCATGGCACTGACACAAGGCCTGTGAGGAGAGACTGAGGCAATGAGCTTGTTCAGCCTGCAGAAGACAGCAGCTGGGGGAGGCCAAAGCCAGGACCTGCAGGAAACTCCCCAGAAAATGGAGCCTGGTTCCTCCAAAATGCTGCATGGGACAATGAGAGGCAGTGGGCATAAGCTGAAGTGAGAGGTTTGGACTGCTGGGTGTAAAGAGAAATCTGTTCACCACAAAGACAGTGATGCACTGGAAAAGACTCTACAGATAGGTTGTGCAGTCTCCATTCTTGGAAGTTTTCAAAACCTAACTGGATAAAACTTGGTCTCAGCTAATAATTAATGCTACTTTCACTAGGAGGTTGGACTAGAAATTTAGTTATATTCAATCCAACTAGTATTATCCCCCAATTTTTCAAGTCTTGCTCTATTCTTAAAAACACTTAAGATTTTTTTTAAAGGTATTTTAAACCTGAAAGAATTGAACATTAAAACTAATCCATGTAAACTTATTTTCCTCTAGCCTGCCATACCTGAACACATAATTTGATGTGACACATAATAAGATGGAAAGGGTTATTTTTCTCACTCTTTACACATTACACATGTAGGCACACAAATGCGAGTGCACTACAGTTACCTTTAGTAAAAGAGGTCTTTTACTACTAAGCCTGCAACAATAATGGCTAAACAGAATCAGAGAGAAATATACAAATAATTCAGGTGAGAGAGCAAAAACATTCTGCCTTAAACAACAGAACAGAGATGGAAATTCTGAACATATCTAATATGTTCTCTCCTCAGCTGGCAGAAGTCTTTTAAATAGAATGAGCTATTATGAAGTAACAAAGTCTGACTTCCTAAAAAATTTAGATTTGTCTAGATTTTCTTCTGCCTGCAATAATGCAAGCATGGTACTCAAAACCTTATATTCCTGTGTGATCTCTCCAGATTCTTTGGGCAAATACAAAATTTCAAGTAAATGCAAAAAAAAAAAAAAAAAAAAAATCCATTAGGAAAGACCTTCTGAACAGGAGATAAAACCAGAAATTTGTCACAGGATGTCATCTGGACGATCAGATTATGAAAATAGCTATAGGCAACAGTAATGGACTGTTAAATATAAGTGGATATAAATAGTGAGGTTTCTCCACATTAAGGTACAGTAAAACCAAATAACTCTACGGAAGGCTTTCTTAATTTTCACCCAGGGGGTGGCAGCTGCCATTCTGTAACTGCGATGAAAATAAGAATGCTCTGGGTTTTTCTTTGTGCAGTTTTCCGTGGATTTTTTAACATTTTTTAACATTTTTTGCCGCGGCCGTGACGCGGCGTGGCGGGGCCTCTGCTGCCCCCGCGCGGTGCCTGGGCGCCTCTGCAGGCCCGGCCGCCCTTCCTCCCTCACCTGCGGGGCTCCGCGGAGCCCCGGAAAAAACGGATGTTTCTGTCAAAATCCCGATGTTTCTGTAAAACCCCGATGTTTCTGTAAAACCCCGATGTTGCTGTAAAAACCCCGATGTTGCTGTAAAAACCCCGATGTTGCTGTAAAAACCCCGATGTTTGTTGCTGTAAAAACCCCGATGTTTGTTGCTGTAAAAACCCCGAGTTAAGCATGTTGGTCTGTCTGGGACAGATTTAAAATAACATTTCCTAAAGAACTGGAGGGGGAAGGAATAGAAAGTCCCTGTATTTTCATATAATATCAGTTCCCTGGACTAATTCACTGCACTAGTTTTTTAGATATCTGAACACAAGCCAGAGGAGCAGAAACTGCTTAGCCAGGAGCTCAGCAGAAACTTTCCAGTACAGAAATCCCATTTCACGTTACCTACTTTGTCATGTTATTTAGTCTTTAGAAAGACTGAAGTATTTAACTGAGAAAAAAATTAGTACAGAACCAGGCAAAAAACTTAATTCCTCACCAAAAAAAAAAAAAAGCATGCAACTTTCACTTCAAGCATGAGGCATGATGTGCCTTAAAAAACCATCAATACTTATAGAAACAGACAAGTATAAAATATGAAAAAATGCTCACATTGGAAGAAGTAAAAATTTATTATTTAGTCATCTTAGATATTTTTATAAACAGCTCCTTGAAGAAAGAAACCATCCCAAGATCAGTTTATACTGAATGGTGAGGTCCTTATGGGGTAATTCCCTTCCTGCAAAGATACAAACAAACACACAACTGCTGAACAAAGTATACTTACACTAGTGCAAAATTTTGTCAACACCAATAATTAATACACAACAGCCAAGATGGTTTAGGAGTTCTTTTTAAATCATTTGACCACATGATTGCACATTGAACAAAATCATAGTTCTAAATTCCTGAAATTACATTGAAGTCTCCAGTAAAAAATTATTTTCTTATCTCCTTTTAATGCTGTTTTCTAGAAATTACTGAACTTACAATACCAAGTTTTTTGCTCTTACCCTAATGATTCTTCTCACTTCTCAATTGCCATTTCCTGAGGTCAGAGTTAATCTTTAAGAAGGAATTCTGCATTTACTTCTAAACTGTATCAGAAGAGTGGCAAATCCACTACACAACAGCAGATTTCTCTATTCCTTCATCCATCCATCCTTTGACACAGGAAGTGTAATTTGCATAGGAGAGTACCACATAAAGAATAGTTAGCTTTAGTATACAAGCTATTTTTAATTCTTGGAAAAAAACAAGTTTTAGTAACTACATCAAGAAACAAGATGTTCAAAGGTCAAAAAACACCAGCCCAAAACCCCTTCAGATAACAACACAGTTTCTATTAATAGAAGGACAAACGGTTATATAATACAATGTGCTGTAATTATAAAAACAACTTTGTGGGAAATCAAATACACAGTGAGGAGAAGTAATATATTGTTATACAGTACTGAAGCTTTAATGTTTTTCTAATATGAACAAGGCCTTTATTTAAATCACAGAATGGTTTGGGTTAGAAAGAGCCTTACAAGATGATCTATCTCCACTTCCTCCACTGTGGGCAGGGGACACCTTACATTAGACCAGGTTGGTCAATGCCCCATCCAGCCCAGCCTCAAATACCTCCAGAGATGGGAGATCCACAACTTCTCTGGGCAACCTGTTCCAGTGTCTCCCCATCCTCACAGTGAAGAATTTCTTCCTCATACCTAATTAAAATCAATGTATAAACCTGTATTTCAAAAGTTTAGAAATAGTAAAACTATATTTGAAGTATTGTTAAATAAAAAGGCAACATTAGAAAATTCAAACAAAATTAACACATTTTTCTACTGTAATTCAATTTTCACTCTTTACATTGTATTAACTCAGGCTTTTGTTTCTAATGAAGTATCTGACCCAAACACAAAAGCTCTGGACTCAAATATATGGAAAATAATATTAAAATGAATCATAATGAAAAATAATAAAAGCCTTTCCATTGTTCACATAAGGTACTTTTAAACAGAGATTATAACAGCAGTGCTAACAGAAAAAAACATCATTACTAATTTCCTAGCAGTTTAGTGGAGAACCACCCATGCTCCACTTGGAACCTGATAGAATTGTGTGAGGCAAGTCTCAAAAGGCTGAAAAGTCTTTGCAAGTAAATTCACAGTAATTAGGTTTCTAATTATACCCAGAGCATTAGTGACTGCTATGGTTAAAACAGCCTGAACTGTTTCGTTATTCCTCTCTTTCTGAAAGCTCAGTCTTCCATTGTTTGAGCAGAAATTCTGGAAGTTTAATCTGACTGAACATGCATTTTTTTTAAAGTTTAAACAGAAGGGAGTTTAAACTGAGAGTCCTGGTCTTTTGTATGGAGAGCAAAATTAAACTTTTCCACTAAAAAAAATTTACTCCTTTGTATTGAAGCAGCTAGAAAGCATGAATTACAGGTCCTTCAATGAGGCAAATCTGAAGGCTGAAAAGCCCCAGCCCAGAATTCACAACATTTCAGGTTGTACACTTAGTTCTGTGCTCTTGCAGAGATGCATCTGAGGCAGCTTCTAGCAGCAACTCACAGTAGCCACATCATGCCCTAATTACAGCACCACCAGCACTGCCCCTGCAGACCATGCTTTGTTATCAGTACAGTGCTCTGAAATACTGCCTGTGTTTTTACAAGCACCACAGGTGACCTCTCCCACAAGAAAGCAACTTCAACATATTGCTGCCCTCCTGAACTACAGACATAGAATGTGTAATTATAGGACAGCAAGTCTCATTTGGCCAACTGGACTGAGATGAAAAAAAACCTTGGGATCTTTATTCTATTCATAGCTCTGCCCTTGAGCTGCTGCATGACGTAGAAAAATTTGACTTTCCTGTGCCTCAGCTTCCTCTGCCTTTCTGAGTCAAGTCTATTCATCACCCTTCATCCTAAGAAATGTCTCAGTACATTTTTTTTATTAGAGTATCTGGGCACAATTACAGCTGAGAAATAATATTTACATAGTATTTTATAGCTACTCTGAGATCAATTAACTTGTAACAAAGACAAATAGATGCAATTGCATTTATAAATTATTAACATTGCAACAGTAAGGGTAAGCCTTCAGAAGTAGGAAGTCATCAGCTACTTAACTGTTGGGAAAACTCAGGTTTTATCAATTTCTGTGCTATCTTTTTTTTTTTCACTACTTCATAGTTCACTGTTCATAGTGCTTTGAAAGAAGATCCTCCTTGGAACATGCACACTAATTGTAGCTATAAAAGAGATCAGTTAAACTTTTCTGTAGTTATTAACTCTTTTTGTTCTGTGAGTGATTAATGGGTACACTTCCTGCACTGCTGCAGCTCTGATGACTCGCATTTAATCAGCCTCCAAACACTGAAGCTCACAGGGTAACAACTGTGAAAAAGTGACATGCTGTAAGAGAACCAAGTTAAAGTAGAAGGGATCCCAGTGGGATACGAAAGAAGTTTTTAAAAAATGCATCTTTATAAGCACTTAAAAATGGAAATAGCTGACTTTAACATGTTCTGATTTTTTTTCATTTTTGGAACTGAGCAATGAATAATGCTAAATTCTGATCCTCAGAGATATACACTCCCTGGATTGTTGAGGCCTTTGGTTATGCAAAATACGAAGAACTGGTCAAGAAATATCCTGTAGTTTCTGTACCTGACTAGGATTTTGGCAATATCCTCACTCACTGTTACTCTCTCAGGAAAGCAATGAATACAAGAGCAATATAATCACCCAGTGCCATGAAGGAATAACCACTTGAAATCAGTTATCTCAGGTTCAGACATCTATTCAGGACATGCATGCACAATACAAATTACTTTTTGCTTGGATGCACAATTACATTCCTTCTGAAATTGAGAGGAGATACATAATTCATAGAGAGCTATACCTCATGACCTAGGTGTACTTGTCCTTGCAAGTCATACTCAGATTGTTTGGCTGCTTTATTGCCTCAGCCTGACACTGTGATGTAAACCCAGACTGCAATGACAAAAAATGAGATGTTATAGTGACAATGTTGACAGAAGATAACAAACTAGGAAAAATCTCCTCTAAAAAACATCCCTAAGTGTCACAGGCACAGTCAGAATCAGTACCAAGGCCACACTCAGATCACAGCAGCAGCAGCAGCTGTCCAATTTGACAAATCACAAATTACCTCCTTTGTCCCAATGTCAGCAGAACTGATTCTGTGAAACAGAATTGAAGTGAGCATGGAAGGTGCCCAAAGCCCAAAGTCTGTATCAAAGTCAACATGAAAAGTGCCATCTATTCTATCAAATGAGTGGTGGGGGGAGCTCCCATTGAGGTTGGCAATACCTTAATTACTAGAGCCAGTGCAGCAATGGTGCAGGTGAGAGGTGGGGGGATGCACGGTGAGGAGGAGGAGAGAACTACTCACTAACAGGGATGACACAGCTTTCACAAGGAGGTATTGTTTCCAGCTGAACGCATTGCTAAGGGGTTCACAGTCAGCTGAGATGAATAAATCCTTTCACCTCTGAAAGCACTCAGCTGCAGAGCAATTGCTACCAGAGGTAAAGTGCTTTCACTGCAATGTACCTTTTCAGAATATGGAAAACTGCTGACTTTGACCTCTGGAAATCCATATCAGAGGACACAGCTTCGGCTGCGTGTAAGACACTGAACACTGCTCCTTATCTACACTCCAAAGTGTACCCATCCAAAGTCACAGGAACATACCCTTCCCAAAAATTTGTGGGGAGACCAGGGAGAAAATGCACAAGTTGAGCAAGTGAAGCAAGTGAAACACTAAGGCTGAGGTCAACTGAGTGAAAGAAACAAAAATCACACTCTGTTTTAAACTGGGTAAGACCCTCAATTGTACCCAGCACTAATAATGCAAATGGAGAGAGGGAGAAATAAAAAGGGACTCAACATCAAGACAGTCACGGTTAAGAGAAGCAAGTGCAACTTACTTATTTCAAAATACAAAACTAAGGCCTAGCTGTGAGAAGGGAGATGGAGAAGTATTCTTGGACTTTACTTTTTAATCTTCCTAAAAAGTCAGCACTTATCCAGAACTAAAACAGTAACCCAAAAGGGCCAAAATGAAGATAGTACAATTACAGTGTTACAGCCACCCCTCAAGCCGCAACATGCTTAGGGTGCTATGCCCTTAATGACCTTCATCAAACCTGCTCCTTATATGCTCCTAAAGCCAGAAGAGTGTTCAGGGAGTTTCCTCCTCTGGAGAAATCCCAAGGACAAGGCATGTTATACTTGTTCCCTCTCTCAAGAGCCCTGTCATGCATCATTTCCCATTTTCCCTGAAGAGTTTTGTCCTGTACTGTTAATATTATAGCAGCACTCCAAATTCCTGGAGAGACAAGTGGGTCATAAAGTAATGCTGTGTATTTCACTAAATAAGCAGTAACTGATCAGAAAAAGATGAGGCATTTTCATTCTCCTATATTCCTTGTCTGTCCTGTGAAGTGCTGCCTTCTAAAAGACAGAGAGGCACTCATGGATTTCTGAATTATGCTTTGAAGTCTCGTAAGTTGTGATTCACATTCGCTGAGCACACCGTCTCTCCTGTCCTGGTGGCACAGGCAGCTGCCGCGGTGAGCCGGGCAGCAGCTCTGTGCGGTTACGTCCAACAGCCGCAGCAAGAGCAATCAGGAACACACACATCAGCTTCCAGCCAAGAGAGAAATTAGCTGGCACGAGCACAGCTGTGAAAAATACTACCACAACTGAGTGTCCTGGAGCTGCTGGAGTTTAAGTTCAGCCATGCTCCTTATTCTGGCAGGCTAAGAGGAAGCACAAAAGTAACTTGAGCAGTGACAATTTCTGGGCACCAAATCAATGTTTTCCTGTGTTCTGTGCAGATAATTATCCATCATAGTTAGTACATATAGCTTTAAGTTTCAAGTTGAACACAAGTGAAATACTTCAGCCCAATATGAGAAAAACTTAGAAAAGTTAAGCTACTTTACTACTTTAAAACTCTTGTTTTAACTTCTATTTTTACATCTTTGTTTCTAATATTCACTGCTGCCTCAATAACATTACTTGCTATTTTTAGCATTTCAGAAAAGCATCACTGTGATTCTCAAATCCCTAAAGCATCTGAAAACTAGTAGAGATCCATAAAACTTTAGCTGGATCCATGTTATAAGAACTTTCTAAACATTTGTTCTCAATTCTGGTGTAGAAAGTACAGCACTAATACACACTACAGCTGAGTGGACGAAACAAACCTTGAAGTTACTAATAACTCAAACATTAAAGAATTCACAATAATCCATCTCAGTGCTGTACCCTGTCTCTTCCTACAAAGAGAAAAACAAAAAAAAAGGCAACTGTTTCAGGAAGCTTAGGGTGCTGTACAATACTGCCAAAGCAGCCTTTTTTAAAAAAAGTAATGCCCACAAGGCTAGTCTCTCAGGCTTTCCAGCCTGAGAAGCAGAGGCAACAGCAATAAAGTCTACTTTAAAGAGTACACACACAGCCCTCTAAATCTAATGCCATAGATAGAGAGCAATTAAAATTGTTACCATCACCATTTGCTTGCTACCACTCACAACGTCACTCTAAGTGCCTTGTCAAAAAACATGCTTGCTCAACCACTTAACCATCAATTCAGCCATCCCAGCTCAAACAACTTTCATCAGATTTATGCTTCCAGTGCCAAGCTGAACTGGTCTGGAGTTGTTTTTTTCATAGGAGCACTCCTGCATTCACATCTTCTGGCAAAGGCAAGCAGGACAGTCACAGCAGAACACAAAACCATTACGTGACTCTCTCCACAAAGAGGACAAGTTTGTCTCCATGGCCTAGTTGCTCACACACCAACTGAATATCTTTTCATCGGTTCTTCACTAAACAAAGGACAGAAGGAAGTCAGATGTCAGTGTACGTAAGATCCACTCCCTTGACGCAGAACAAATGACACTCCCAGTAGCCCAAGACACACCAGCTGTACCCATCCACCCCGGATACCACCACACATCCATGAGCCACCTGAGAAAGAGTAAATGTTTTCCCAACCCTTGCAAGAAGATCTACTTCTTCAGTACATTGTTAGATCCTAATACAAGAATTAACAAAAGTACCATTTCACTTTTGAAAGAGATAAGCCAGTATTTATATTGATAATAAAGGTTTGATTGCTTTTGATTAATTCAGCTTTTTTTGCTGCATGACCAGTTGCCATGGAAATGCAAGCAGATTAAAAACCTGCAACCAGAAGTGAGTCAGTTTTGCCTGTTTATGTCTCCTCAGTTCCCTTGGAAACAGACATTAAAAAAAAAGGGAGTAAAAAGGATAGGGGTCCTGAAATACCTTTGGAAAAATCCCTTCCCAAAGCTTTATCTCTTTGGCTGCCTTGCCAGAATTAGAGTTGAAAATAACACAGAGCAACGGATGACAGTGACTTGATTTTTTCAATGACATCAAGAGAACATACCTGAAGATGTTTCAAAAACCACATTCAAACTGACAAGCTCAAATTGTATTAACATAGGTTTTGGCAAAAGTACTTCAAGCAGATATTTCTTTAAATTAGTTCAATGCTAATGTAGAAAGAAATACAATAGAGAACAAGAAAATAGCATCACACTGTCCTTGTCCCAAGTATACTTCAATACTTTTAGAGAGAGGGAAAAAGTAAAAGCTCACTTGGGGGAATGAGTCCAATATTTCTATTGCCAGGATGCTTTGTAATGGAATCATTCCTGCCTTACAACACATTCATTTGAAGTTGCAAAATCAGCTATACACATATCAGGTTAAGTAACTCCATCTCCCACCATACTTTTCAAAGAAAACAGTGCACCCTCCTACGGGCTGTATCTTCACACTGGTGCAGACAACACCTTCCTTCCTCCTCAGAGCCAAATGCATCAGGGAAGGAATAGCATGGGAAGTTACTAGGAAAGAGGCTGCATGTGTGTCTCAGACCTTCAAAGCCTGCTCCTATCACTACCATTGCTATGCAAGAATTCCTCAACAACCAAGTGGCCAGAAACACAAAGAACAGCAGTACAATTATTTGCTCCTCTAAGTTCCTTCTAAAATGTTCAGGACAGCTAAATCCAGTTACAAACTATTTATTTCCTTGTTTGTCTCCCATGTCACATTATCAGTTCTATGTGCTCAGCACACCTCCGTGCCACTCAACACTTCATCAGAGAGCTGTGGAATCCATTGTTACTGCCTGTCTGGGAAGAACGTGCAAGGACAGCACACATCTCTTACCACTACTGTCAGAGACTGAAGCTGCATTACAAACATCAGGAAAGAGAAAAAGGAAACCTGTCCTAAACCCTGCTCATGTACTACCAACCATCACCAGAACTCAAGAGGCCTCCTGCATCCCCCATTACACCCCTTATTTTTGCACTTTGCTGCTGCTGTGAGAAGTAACATTCTGACACCAGCAAGAAACAAGGCTTGGAGAAGAGTAGCCAGTCATGATACTCACTAAAAGGATGAAAGAGGGGTAGCAATCACTGGAGGTTTATCTTGAATAGAAGGAGCTGAACTTAATTCAATGTTAATTAGTTCACATTAGCCAAATTCAATCTATTCTTGTCACAGTAAAGATAAGCCTTTTAAAAAGGCTTTTAATTATTTAAAAATACCTTTTAATTATTTCCTATTCTCCTTTGTATTTTGGCAAGGTGCAGAGTCACACAAGAAGGAGAATAAGCTTGCAGTACTCACTGAGGCATCACTCAAAGAGGACAGATTTAACATTAAGTGGAGAACATTTAATGTTAAGAGAACATTAAGAGAAACATTGATATGTATCTTTCAGTCTATTTTGAAGTTTATCCTCCTTTCTTGTAAAGGTCAGGAGTACATACAAACAAAATAATTTAGCTATTCATTTACTTTAGCAGCTAAATACACAAACATCCAAGTGTCAAGTTTAGAAGACTAGTTTACACAGTAAACCACTTTACAGTTACCATTCAAATTATTCCATGACAATGATAAGCACAGGCATCTTCTAAAACATTAACTAAACAAACCACACAAGCAGCAAATAAGCAGATCAAGTGTTTTCCACCATGCTCTGCAACAAATTTGTTTATTTCCATTATTAAACATAGGTGTCAAGTTTACTAAAGCCAGTCTCTGAAGAGATTGAAAGGGTGTCAGGTGCTGGGATCAGCTTAGTTTCATACCTCCTCGAGCACAAAGAACAGAACAAAGACAAATGTCACTGCTGAAGCTAGGGAGTCACTATTAAAAGATGAAAGGCACCGCTCACAAGAAAAAAGAAAATAATTTAACAAAAAGATAACTCGCACAAAATCAATAATCCTTGATTACTAAGAACCCCAAAATTAACACATCTGACTGAGTTTTGCCTTTGGGGACATCAGCATTATCATATCAATCTTAAGGAAATTTACAAGGTCACACACTGCACAGTAATTCAGGAAACAAAACCGCAATAGTTACGCACCACCTATCTGGGGCACTTAAGTAAGCAAGGTTCCCCCTCAGCAAATACAAAGTATAATTGTCCCATTATACATTGTATCATATTACACAGTCTCAAGAAGGCCTATCATAGTTAAATAAGTAATTAAATCTGTCATTTGTTAACTTCCAAATGCTGATTTATAGAACATTATTTATTTAACATTAACTTCATACGACGTTTCGCAAAATGGGGTTTTAAATTTCTACTTTATATTTGCACAAGTTCCTCCTGTGTTAAATTACATGATAAATAAATGGGGTTTGATGCATAAAAAAGTCTGAAGACCAACTGAAAACAGGTACCATCATCTTTACTGTTTCAAAAGTAACATCTGCCCCTTTACATTAGACTGTTGCTTATACTAATATTTCAAGGAACTTCATCCAAAATTTAAAAGACAATCCACAAAAGCGTCTAGAAGGAATAACAGTACAGCTTAAGTCAATTGTGGCAACTGATAAAGAACAGTAAGCTAAATCCTCAAGTTAGCATCATCACTTTGTATATGTTGAACAAGCTTAATGCAAGGACTGCAACTTCCAAGAATATATGAATGGCATATTTTACACAAAAGATCAGAAAAAGGGAGACATCAAACCAAAGGTCTCTTATGTTACCTCACAGTGCTCCCTGTCAGAACATCCTGGGTACCCAAAAGCAGCCAATGCACTCAATAGAATCACTCTAACTAGGCTGAAACTTAGAGTCATCTTTCTAGGTAAAAGTGTTCCATTTATAGAAATCCACAGCATCTGCACACAGATTTACAACACTGCACTGCAACTCAAAGTTACTACAAAACTTCCCACAAACTGACATAATGTAAAATAACAAACAGCACACAAAGCTAAAGGCACAAAATCCAAAGAGGATTGCAGAAAATTAGAACCCTCCCCAGCACGCTGGTGCATAACACATAAACACATAGCTGCTTCTTCATTTGTAACAAAGATCACACACAAGTTGTGGCATGAAAGATTTTGTTTTTTTTTTTTTTGCAGGTCTTGGGAAGTCCAACATGATTTCCTGGTGGCATGAAGGAAGTAAAGGATGGTAGGTGGTATCATTTCATAACAGATCATGTAATAGCAGATATGGAAAAACCGTTCTTTTTAACACAGCTGTACTTATTTTCATACAGGAAGTATTTTCTACACCTTGTCAACAAAACTGCTACTTTGCAGAAACACATAATCAAGATTTTTAACTCCCTCTCTGAAGCACAAGCCTGAAGAAAAAATCCCTGCTCAGAAAAACACTATGCATCTCCTTTTACAAATTTAGTTTTACAATACTTGTTCTAGTCCAAGGCACCTCAGTAGTTCCCCTCTCAAAATCAGTGCATCAGCACATGTGTCATGTCCAAGTCATCATCTGTCATCATACAAAACTTCTTAAGAGCACATAACAGATTTGGAGCACACGGCAGTAGAAAAAAATGCCAAGTTTAAGAAGCATTGCAGCAGAAACCTCTATCAGCATGCACAAAAACACAATACAGCAAAGAAGAAATGTGACCAGTGGCTTCTTGTCAGTTCTGGATCAGTGTTTTTCAGCTGCTGATCCAGGGAGCAACAGTCAGCTCTGAGACATCTGAAACAGCCTGTGGAACAGCTGCATGGAAGGCTGGCTTGTGTTTTGGGCAGGAGGGGAGAGGAGGGAATTGGTTTTTTGTTTTTATATTTTCAATAAATAGATCTTGCATGCAGGCAAAATCAACACAAACAAAAATAAGAGCAGCAACTGAGCAATCAAGCTTTAGCCTAATTTCATTGCAACTGTAACCTTCTATGGCCTTACTGCACAGTACAATCCTCAGATTGTATTCAATGAGGTCAGATGTCTCTTTGGGCTTAAAAAGGTTGAAAGACATCCTTTAGATGACAGATAGTTGGCAGATAATAACATGGAAGATAAATGGAAGATGAGAATTTCTGAAGGACAAAGTAAGAGGATGAGATAACCAGCATATATGATTTCAGAAAGAAATCAAAATTCACCAGAGGGAAAAAACCAAACTTGTCTTAGATATCTTAAAATGCACAGAGGATTCGGGAAATAAAAATCTCAACATACAAGCTCTTTATTTTGACAATTAGGAATCATAAACTAACAGGATATTCCAAGAACCAAGGTCTCTAGTATTAGATTTATAAAGCATGAACCTGCTTTTGTACCCAGTAATAAAAGTAAAGCCATAAAGAGCATTAGGTAGTCACAAATTCGACCCCTTAAGCATACTAAAAGCTCTAGCATTTGAGTGGGCTTAGTCACATCCCTGTAATACTACTAAATCAGCACCATCTCACCACTTGCAACTATTTAACAGACGTTTTAGGCTGCCCAGAAACAGTTGCACCGTTCCTCTACTTACTTGAATCCTCCCATCTGAGAAGGTGCAACTTCCAAGCAGAATAGTACAGAAATCCCAGTACCAGAAAAAGGCAGAGGGCTAGCAGCAGGTTACGCATAAACACCAAGAGTCCCATCTTCACATTAAATCTGCTCTTCTACATGACCTGAGAAAGAAAAACAGGTTGAGGCTGGAGCCACCTTCTCCAACGGGCATCCTCTCCAAAACACGCAATCCTATCCCCACCATAACGCAGAGATCCCAAACCGTGTTCCTCCACAAGACAAAACACACGCGCTCCCCAAAGCATGTCAGCGAAACAAGAACCACCCCAGTCAGCCGTCCGTTCTGGCCGTCTCACGGTCAGCGCCACGCTGTGACAGAGCATCAGCCCCGCTCCTGCCCACTCCACACAGCCAGCCCAGCGCGGCCCTGCCCGCCGAGGCCTGGCGAGCACCGCGTCCCGCCGGCACGCCCGGAGCGAGCCCAGGCGCCGCGGTGCCCTGCGGCCGGGCCCGCGGGAGCGGCGGCGCAGCGCCGGTCCCGGCTGGAGCCCCGCGGAGCCCCGGGCACGCCGCGCTGCGGGGACGCGCTGCCCGAGAGGCGGTGCCGGAGCCCGGGGAGAAGGGCTCGCCGGGCCCGGGCAGGACGGCAGCTGTCCGTCAGCTGACAGCTGCCAGCGGCCGGCTGGAGCCCGGCTATGAACGGGCAGCGGCGTCGCCACCGCCGGGCTGCCCCCTCCTCGCCGCGCTCCGCTACGGGCTACGCCTCGCCGCGCCCCGCCGGACCCCGCTCGGCGCTCCAGACGCTGTGAGCGGCCCTGCCCGCCCCCGTCCCCCGGCCCTCCTCACCCGGCCGCCGCCGGCCCCGGGCGCTCGGCCGCCGGCTGCGCCCCCCGGGCGCGGGGCTGCGGGCGCCGCCATGCCGGGCGCGCCCAGCGGGACCCGCCGCCGCCGGGGGGCGCCGCGGCCGCCAATGGCGCGCCTGGGCGGGGCGGGGCCCGCCCGCATAGCGGCCGCCGCCGGCCAATGGGACGCCGCGGGGGCTCGCGCCTCGGCCAATCGCGGGAGGCGCCCGCAGCCAATGGCGCGCGGGCAGAGGGTCTCCGCCGGAGGAGCGCTGCGGCAGGGCGGCGGTGCGCGTGCGCAGAGCGCCCCCCAGGATCGGCGCGCGGCGGGGGCGCCGCGGGGAGCGGCGCGGCACCGCTCCCCCCTCACGGCCGCTGCCGGGCAGCGCTCCTCCTCCAGTCCCGGCGCCGCTCCCCAGGCACGCCGTGCCACCTCCACAGCGCTGCGGTGCCTCTGGGCATGGCCCCGCGTGGCCCCTGCCAGCACTGTACCTGCTGCGAGGCTCCGCATTGTCACCCCACAGCGCTACACCTCCCGCCAGCTGCGGCGCCTCAGCTCCTGCCCGGCCGCCGCTCCCCTGCAGCGACACGGCAGCGGCCGCCCTCCAGGCGCTGCACCGAGTGCGCTGCACCTCCCTTCAGGTGCTGCACTGGCCGACCGCCGAGCACAGCTCCCATGGCTTCTCAGCCCTGCCTCGCTCTGCACAGCCCGGCTGCAGCCAGACACAGCAACGCAGCCCTGGGTTTGCTTCCATCACTGCCTCACGCAGCACCTGTCCCTAATGCACCGTCCAGCCACTGCCTTCACACTATCGTCTAGCTTCTGCAAGCCCTTCCAGCACTGCACACCCAGCAAGGTCCTACACAGCCTCTGCATGGCTCTGCGCCACCTCCCTGGTGTGGCACAGTCTCCACTGGACCACACCAGGCCGGGCGGCATGGACCTCCCCAGCTGCCCTTCCACTGCGCAGCACAGCTCAGACAGTGCGGCTTCCATGCGCTTCCCGGTATGTTGCAGTCTCCACTTTCTCACTGTACATCTGCCCTGTGAGCACAGCAGCACTGGGACCATCCTGCAACGCAGTCTTCCCACAGCATTGCCCTCGTTCTTGCTGGCCCCACAGCCTTCTAATGCTCCTTAGGCAGAGGACAAGTGACAAACTCTAATATAACGCCTTTCAGGGATAGAATGACAAAGGGAAATGATTAGTCGTGAAAGGGAAAGTCATTTGAAAGGAAAGAAACGGTGAGGAATAAACCTGCATCCTTAGTGACCAACCCAGTGACCCTCCATTTGTCATTGATAACAGAAGGAAAACAAAAGGTCATTTTAAGGGAATCTCGGTAAGATCATGTCCAGCATGGTGGCAGCTCCCACCGAGGTGAGCCCAAGTGCCATTGTTGAATGGCAGACACTGCCTTCAACAGCACAGAGCTGGCTGAGCACTGTTGACAAAAGGCCAAGTTCCTGCTGGTCACAGGGAGAGCTGGTGGGGGCTCATACAGTCCCCTTTTCACAGCCAGAAACCCCACTTTGTGCTCTGCACAAATAAAGTCAGTGCAAGTTGGTTGCTAGTGTGGCCAGGCTTCCAGAGCTACCACACTCCTCTGCAGAGACATAAGGGAGACACATGTCACACTGATAGACCTTAGGTTTTTTGAATGCCAACAACATACAGCACAGGAGACCAACAGACTCATACAAGCACTTTGGTATCACTGCCACCAATATCCCCTTGAAGAGGTATGTGGAGAGGGGACACAACCACATTCATGCAGCCCTGTCTATCTGTAAATCTGCCCCCAAGCTACTGCTCCACCAACCCCCAGTTGGAAGGGCTGACCTGCTCAAGAAGCTCGTTGCTCTGAAGGCAGCTCCCTTCCCTCCAGCTTCACGGCGAGCTAGCAGCCAGGGCTGGTGCAGGCAGCTTTCTCCTATGGCCCCAGCTCTGCTGCTGGGCTCATTTCTTCCAGCAACTCCACCAACTCCTGTGCCACATCATGTCTGGCTGGAGCCCAGTTTTACTTCACAAATGCTTGCTTTGTGCCTGCTCCTCTCTTCCCCTCTTCATCCCTCAATCTGCGTAAGATGGGTCTCATCTTCCTGCCTCAACCGCCCTTGTCCCTGTGACACAGAGCTGCTGCACTGCCTGCTGTCACTGCACCACATCTGCTCCAGCTGTCCCCAAGCTTCACCTAAACCGCCCCCGTACCGCATTTGAAACCCGCGGTGTGTGGGCACAGCAGGTGATCTGATTTCAGCGATGAGATAAGCAGGGACCTACAGCACGAAGCCAAATAGCTACAAGTCTGGGGCTTGCTCCTGAGCCTGTGTTTGTCACTCAGGAAACTCTAACCCAGTTATCAGGTGTCAGTGTGCTGCTAAGAGCCCAGGATGAAGTCACCCTTCTTCCCAGCCTGGAAAAAACTCAGAAGGCAAGTGCCGTGCATCTTGGAAAATCAGGTACTAGTGCCTGGCAGCTGTTTGATGGCCATGAGATGAATTAAGGCAATGATTAGCGGCGTGATTTGGTTCAAGTAGCAGGACTTTAGTCTGAACATGTTCCTACTTAGCTTACACATTTCATTCGCAGGCAGATGTCAAGCTGGATGTTGCTAGGAGATAGACAGCAGGGGAATAATTAAGTCTGATTAAATCCTATCATATTGCTGTGCTGCTTTCCAGAATGCTCTGGAGCTTTTTAAAGCCAAACTGACCAAATGATCAGGCAAGTGATCTAGCCCATTCTGCTCCACAAAACCCACCTGCAGCAAACCAGCTGAGTTTGTAGCTACTCATGTGTCTGCAGAGAATTTCCTACAGCAGCACTGGCCATGATCTGGAGAAAAAAGGCTCTGGCAGAGGGCACAGGTGGTAGCTGCATTAGCAAGTAGCATAAAACAGTTAGGGCTGGTCACTGCTTGGAGCAGGCAGTGAGGGGTCCTACCGTTGTGTCCCTGCATCAATGCTGCAAAGACACTCATGTTGGACTAAGCATGACTTGGACACACCAGCATGACCATAAGCAAAGCTTCCTTCAGCCCTTCTTCTGAAAGGAGATGCCGTAATTCTCTGCAAATTCCCCTCATGTGCATGAGGAAATGCTGAGCAGCATCTTTTCCCACTAGAAAATTAACTTAGGCTGTAACTATCTGCATCAGATGTCAAATACACACATCGGTCTCCAGGCTTCCTTCATAGAGACTTCTAATCTCATTTTGTTTCTTTACCCTATAAAAATTACTGTTCTAATACACTGTAATCCTTCTCCCCAAATGAAACTTCATCAAATCAGACCAAATACTAATTAATGCAATACTTTATGATTAATAACATACCACTATATACCACAGCAAAGATTTCTTTCAGTAAGGGCTAGACAGAGATTGCCTCTGCTGATGCACAGGCTCAAGGAATGCAATCTGGGCTGTAAGACACTTGTAGTTTGTCTTATCTCTCAGACCAAACTTGTTTCATTTCCCACAGTCATTAAGTATTATTCTTAAATGCAGACTGTGAACGTGATCAGACTGTGGAGAACACTTTACATATGTGGTGCTCTGGCTACTCTAAGAACAGAAATATTAAACAGCATCAGCACCAAGCCCACACAAAACAGGTTAAAACAATCTGAACTTGGCTCAAAAATTCTGCCACCCTCCAGATGTTTTCAACAGCAAAGAATCACACTTACCACTTTGGGAGCAAGTAAGCACCTGGAGCCTGCCTGATTGCCTCCCCAAGTGCTCTGCCTGACTGGACCAGTTTTCCAAGGATCTTCCTCACATGAAGTGACCCAATGGGCCTGCCTGGCAGGTGGCTGTGCAAGTGCAAGCCCCTGGCCAGCACCCTGCTCAGCAGTTCATCTCCTTGCAGCAATTCCAATACTCTATGTCTGGTTCACTCATAGTTTCCAAGACAGGAGGTAGGCTTGAATTGAAGACTCCCACTTTTCTGGGTCTGTTTCAGGAGTCCCTCACCCTCACGTTCAGAAGAGCATCCCACCTCCCTGTGTCTGGCTTCAGCTTGCAGACATACAATTTTATTCTGCCTTCTGCTTGATTAAAGATCCTTTCAGAGCCTGGCATATTCTCTTTGTGACATTATACATATGCTGCAAGCAAACCCCTTCTCATCCGTCTTTCTGAAAAGCTAAATATACTGAGTCGCTTAATTCTCTTTCTGCCAGGCTTTTCCTCCCACCCTCAAGCCATTTTTTGCCTTTCTACTCTATAGAGCCTCTCTGATTTTCTTGAATCCTTTTCAAGATATAGAATCCCACAGTGAGCATCCCTAATGCTTTGACACAGGGATTTAATCTGCTTTTCCTATTTTCTGTCTTAAAGGGCTGCATTAGTCCTTTCTACCATAGCATCAGGATAAACATTCAGGCAGGATCCTCTCAAATCTTTTCCAGACCCCCTGCTGGCAGATTAGAACCACCTGTGTCTCAGTGGCACATCCAGGGATTGATGAATGGAGTTTGCTGGTTGGAGACACCTCCACTCCCACACACACCTCTCTCCCTTACTCCCTTGTCCTAGAATCACAAATATCATGATTACCACATTTGGGGGGGTTAGGGAGCTGAGCTTGGCAGGCCTTAGGAAGATTTGCTGAGCTGTCCAGGAGCAAATATCCTGGTCCCAGTAGGTTACTGCACCATGAAAGAGAGGAGAGTGCAGAACCAAGCAGTGCCTGCTGGCATGCAGGCTGGTTTGACTGTCTGGGAGATATTTTGCGATGCCTGTTAATATTTTACCCATTCTGTCCAGAGTGACAATGGTCACTGTAGATCTGTGCACTGACTAGTTACCAGGCTGCACACCACGAACACAGCCTCATAAAAATAATGAGCTAGTTGAAGATTCCATCTTTAATTCTACTCCTTAAGAAACCAGCTAAAATAACCTCCCCCCAGCAGCCTCCCCAGTGAAACCTACCTGAGATCTGGGAGTGAAATAGGGAGTCTTGCTCAGCCCAGGTGTCATCACTGGATATCACAGTGCATTTCTTCATGCCAGTGCTGCAGGAACCTTAAATGAGCCCAGTTCCAGCTGTGCCCATGCTGCGTCTCTGAAGCCAGGAGTGCTGTCCTTGAGTTTCTGAGATGATTGCTGAATAAATGTGAATTTCAGAAATGCTTAGAACTGTGATGGCCAAGAACCTCAATGGGTTACTCTTGAGTTCTCCAGACAGACATTACCCCATTCCTATTCATACCATAAAGACACCTGGAAGAGTCACGTGAGGCAGGCAGCCACTGCCACCTCTCAAACGGGAATGGGAGGAATGACTCCATCTCACATGCTGTCACAGAGAGGAAGGAATTTGGCAAAGCAGTGGCACAAGAAGAGGCTGCATCTCCCCAAACCAGCCACACTCATGCTACAGGCCCAAGTAATTTGCAGACAATTAGATGATTTAATCACAGACTCTCCCAAACACATGTGTTAATTTTTAATGAATAGTCAGCTGGTAGGAGGCCAGTATAATCTAAAGGGTCAAAGCAATGGGCAGAGAGATGGCAGAGAGCCCCAGACTACCACTGGGTAGGTGAAAGCACAGCTAAGGGCATCCTGAGGCTGTTATGCAGGGAAACTTCTTCCTAGGCAAAAGAAAGTTCTGGGTGCTGAGAGTAGGAGCATTTATAGAGAACACTTTGCCTTCTCCACTGCTTTCAATAATGCTGCAGGATTTTAATTAAAAGTATGTAATATAAAGAATTAATAAGACTCAAGTAGATTAACAACTACACATATTTACAACTACATTCTGAGATCTTGTTCAGTGAGCCAAGACTTAATGGGAAGACATCAACAACAGGAAGACTACCTAGATCCCCAATGACCCTGGTCCAGTGACATTTAATAGCTCTTAATATCAACAATCTGGATGACAAGATGAAGGCTTACATTTGGGTCTGATTAAACACTGAATGCTGCTCGCTGCTGCAGCATGAGCTGAATGGCCTGGGAAAATTATAACAGCCCCCAGCACAATGATGGGCTGCAAAGGAAGGTTCTTGGGAATGGAGAAGACAGGCTGTACTGCAGGGTGGAGAATCCCCCTGAAAGTGGGGGTGGAAAGTGAAATCAAGGAAAAAAGCTGCCAAAGAGTTGCCCCTACACATGACTGTTACCATGAACCTGCAACACAGTACCTTGGCTCTGAGAGCCATGAGTCAGAGGGGCATGGAGGGGATTTCCAAGGAGAGGTACAGCTCTGGCAAAGCCAACTTGATGTCCAATCCAGCTATCCAAACTTCAGGCACAGAAATCCCAAGGAGCAGCAATACCACCACAAGAAAGGAGCTAAGGGTTGGAAATGTGACAAATAAGGCTGATGTGAGGAGTACAAGCTATTTCACTGCCCCAAGAGAGGGTCTCCTCACGGCCAGAGGGTACAGAGTACTGGTATAGGCAGAAGGAAATGCAAAAGCCAAAGGTGAGAAGTTGAAGATGGGAAAATCTCAAGCCTGGAATTAAGTCAGCACAGTCACTGAAGGCTGCAGAGGCAGTCATCCTTACCATGAAGCAGCTTGCAAAATAAGTTTAGATCTCAACTAGATCTCAATAAGTTTCAGGTCTCAAATTTTTTTGACATCTGTGGCTCAGGCATGAAGAAGAGATGCTGCATGGACATGCTTGCTGTTTTGCCCTGACCTGTAAGCACCCCTCCTGATCTCCTGTACAAACAGCTCCAGCAGCACAAAGGAGGCCAGGACTGATTCCTGCAAGCCAGAGAAGGCAGTGGAGAAGGTGCAGAGAGGCTCTGCCTGAGGACAGTTTTGCTCACCTGCTCTTCCAGCTCAGGCACATGTCTTTCTAAAAACAGGCACGACAGCCTGAGCTGGCTCTGTGGCATTACACTACCTGCAGCAGTGCTCATTGCCAGCCCTTGACCCTGGGAATGTGTAATTTCCAGCCTGGAGCTTTAATTACTTGCACTGGAGCCATCCCTTGTGCACCTTAAGCTGGTCTGCTATGGTGATGGGGCCACTAGCCATGGGCTCCTCTTTTCATCCTGTTCAGCCTGAACCTCATCTTCATTGCTCCATGGTGAACTGGAGCCTCTGAACCCAAGTAATGCACCAGCAACCTTCATACAACACAGCAACTGTTACTCATACTTGTTTGAAGAAACATGCATGCGTAAGTGAGCTGATGCCAAAACCCACAGCATAAGCACAGCAGCACAAGTACCCGAGCCAGTGTCCACTCAGGTTTACAAACCTTCCCCATTTGTGTCACTCTGGTCTCTTCCCCACGTGCCCAAAGGAAATGGTCAGCAACACTGCCTTTGATAAGCAACTCCCAGGGCATGCCTTGTCTGCAGAGCCACAGGCTGCACCCCTGTGGGTGACTGCCCTTCTCAAAACCGCGTGATGCACCAAGGGACATGAACACCTCCCAGGGTGCAGGGCCGTGATCCCAGAGAGATGCTCTTGAAGCATCCCACCTCCCACACATCTGAGACCAGGGCAAGCATACTGCTTAGGAAAGAGATCAAAGAGATGGGAAGTAGCAAGGGCAAGGAGAAGCAGGAGGAAGAGAAAGCACCAGGCACCCCAAATTATGCCAGTCACTGGGAAGGTGGGAGGCTGGTGCTACTAGTGGAGGTGCTTCCTTGGTCATGAGAACAGCTGCCTGGCCTAGGGCACTGGGTTGGTAGGGCAGCTAACAGCTGAGGTAGCCCTGCCATGTCCCAGTGCCTTTCTTCCCCACTCCTGAGTGCTGAGGCTTATCTGCTCTGTCTTGGGAAAAGGAAGAAAGGAGAGGAACCACCCAGCATGGTACAGGCCATAGGAGCTGTGTGAGAGTGCACAGGGGCTGTGAGCTCAGTTTGCACTGCCCTGACCCCTGCGCTCCAGGACGTGGCCAAGAGTTTTGTGCTTGGCAGGACATAAACATGCTCGGTTTTGGAGATTCAGCATTTGTGACAACCTGTGCATTCCTGTGCAGCTGCTTTGCATAACAGGGAGAAAGGCCTCTGGGTGCTCTGTTTGCTGGCAGGATGTGGGCTAATAGCAGTTATGAAGAGGCAGCTACCAGCCACAGGCAGGGGACACAGACAGAAGGGTGATGCTAAAACACCTCAACACCCCCCTCAAGTACTTCACTCGAAGTCACACAAATCTATGTTGGTATGAGTGAGAACAGGACTAAGAGGACACTGTATCCTTGTGTAGTAATTGGGATCCTTAACAGTGAATGTACAGAGCTGCCAGCCAATGGAGGACTTTGCCTCTGTCCCAGCAGTCATGGGGGACCAGCCAGGCCAGCAGGTCCTTATTTTCGGTTGCAGCCCACCCCACCCAGCCACAAGAAGGTGGGGACAAAGCTCCACCTCTGCAAAGAAGCTTTTCCACCCTGCTCCATGGGAACCAATTTCCTATGCCACAGCCAAGGGAATGTGAACTTTCTGCAGCCACAGCTATGCTGGGGGATGCTGTCAGATCAACAGGGTCAGGCAGAAGCAGCTGCTCAGGGCTGGAGCTTTCCAGGTCTCAGTAGCCAGTTGAGGTAGGTTTGCACCTGCAGCTGAACTGGTCCTTCCAATGAAGGGATGGGGTAAGACAAACACAGTGAGGTGTTGTTACCAGTGACACCCTTCCCAACAGACTGGTTCCTGGTGGATGGGGTAGATTAGCACCACTGCTTTCTGCAGTCACCCAGACAAGTCCTGTGTTCAGAATCCAGCACCTACAATCCACCCAGGTTGGCATTTGAGCACTGGTGTGAAGCTGGGTAATGCAGCCTGCTCCAGCCCAGCCCAGCTTCCATCTAACCTAACCACAGACCTTGTGTAGGACAGCTCTCTCCTCTGCCAGCACCCACAACACAATCATAGCTTGGCAATGTCACCTCCCAGCAGCACTGTGTCATTGTGTGTGTGTCCAGGGCATTGGGGACCTGTTTCATGCAAGGCCTCCCCCCAGCAATGCTGAGGGACCAGCTTCAGACAAGCCTGGCCACAGGAGACAGCCTTGTGCCCCAGATCTCCTGCCCTCCATCAACTCATCCCAGCCACCTCCAAATCACTGCTGCTTCTGCTCCACTAATTGTGGCCCCACACAGGGCTCTGATGAAAAGGGGAAGCTTTGATATCTTCTTCCACAGAATTTTCCAATAAGCCTCAGGCCCTGCAGAAAAGCCAAACTCCTCAGCTGAAATGGCTCCCCAGTTCTGTGACAGCAAGTGACCATGTGCAAGTTTGTCACTGCCATGCTTCAGTCCCACAGTTTGATATTCGCCCCTCCTTTTCCTTCACAAGCCAGGAAATACCCTTAACATCAAGAGCCAGTGAGACCTGGGGAATTCATGAAGCTGCTCTCTCAGAAGCAGTGAAGCTGAACAAGTTCAGAGGGAGAAGGATGGGGGCATCCTGCACCAGTAGCTGCTCCCAGCAAGCCCAGAGCCACAGTACCTGGTCAAGTGTTGCCTTCCCTGGGGGAGGGGAAGCTTCTCCATTGCACCAGGTGGCTCCAGCTGGGAAAGGCATCAAATGGTCTGGATGTGGAGTGAGCCTGTCATCTCTCCCTCATCAGTACAGCCAGGCCTAAAAATATCCCAGAGTAGGTGGTTGTGCTACAGTCTCCATTATGCAGATGAAAATGGCTGGTCCATGCCAGAATGCCTGGGGAAGCACCAGCTCCTCTGCCCTGCACTGGCACAGGATCTTGGGATCCTGTGCTGTGCTGCAGAAATCTCCATAGGAGAGAGGTGCTAGGGACAGACCATGGCACAGAGCATCCCAGCCAGGCACAGCATCACTGCTAGGGATATCCTGGTCAGGGCAGACAGCTCCATAAGCTTTGTCCCTCCTGGGTGCATGGGACTGAGCATGGTGGGGAAAAGTGGAACAGAGTTTCACAGCTCTCTGCCATGAACTCCAAACAGTAATGAAATGGGGAGCTGCCCAGGCAGCACATGATGAGTCAGAAGTGCACCCAGGCAACTGAACTGACAGCACTGTGTGTGCAAGCATAAGGGTACATGGAGCCAGAGGACAAGTTAGCAAAGCAGCCAGAGCATGAGTGGGATGAACCCTAAGCCAGCCCACAGGAAAAGCCAGAGAAGCACAAGAGCAAGGGGCCAAATTTACAGCTTGGCAAGGAAGAGGGCTGGCTGGCTTTGTACCCTTCAACATACTGCCAAAAAGCAAAGCTGCCAGCTCCTCCCTTCCCATGCCTGCACATCCCAAATCCACAGGGTGTGACAGTGAGCACAGCTGCTGACGCTGAGCCTCGGGCACTCGCTCACCCAATAAACCTGACTGAGTGGGAAAAGCAGCAGAGACTGCTGGAGAAGTCAGGAAGGATGTAGCAGCTCCTGTAGGAATGGCTTACAGAATAATATCATGAATCCAGCACCAGAGATTCTGGCTCTGATATAGACTCTTGGCTGGGAGGCAGAGTCTGATTTAATTCCAGCCTCAGAGGTGTCCCCAGGATGTCACAATCACCCTTGACCACAAACCTGAAGTGCTGTTTACTCACCCTCACCACATGGTGTGCTTTCCTCAGATCCTGGGCCAGCAGGGCAAGCCCCCTGCACAACCAAACCTCTCCTGGAACAGTGACCCAGCATCAAGGCCGCACTGGCTGGGTGGCACTTCCCAGAGGCACATGCTCCAAGCACGGACCTGTCACACCTCTCCCTGCACAAGACTGTTGGCAGCTCCCACAGCCTGCACAGAGCTGTCGCCAGGGATCAGAGCCCTGAGCAATCTCACCTGCTCATAGGGCTGGGGGAGAGGTTGTGCTGGGAGAGCAGTGAACCCAAAACACCATATGGCCCAGTCATAGGCAGGCATCTGCTCACTGGGAGTGGAAAGTCTACTTCAGCAGGTACCAGGCACCTCTCCAAAAAGGCTGCACAAGGGCTCTTCTGTCCAGTGGCTTCTGGAGGAAGGATTCTCTAGGCAGGCTCCAGCCTGCCTGGAGAGGGGGCAAGGATCTGCTGTGAGAGGTAATGACAGTCTAGCCCCTAGGATCACCCCCATAGCCCTAACCCTGCACTCTCTGTGGGAATGATCTGTGCAGCCTCCACACAGCCAGTGCACTACTGGAGGCTGCTTCTTTGCAGTGTGCACAGAAGGCAAAAGGACTGATCCAGGTCCCCCAGGTCTGCCCCCACAAGATGACAGAGTGGAGGACACACACAGGCAGGAGGGATCCTGGGCAGCTGTCTCAGCCAGCATCGTCCAGGGTAGCAGTGAACAAACCAGGCTCCTGGGGAAAAGACCTCCCCAGCACACTGTGCCAGTGCAATGCCCCACACAGACAACTGTCCAGCCCAGAATAGGCAGGGCAGTAGGGCAGGAGAGACCTCACTACACTGGGCTGGAACCCCTTGAAAGGGCTCCTCTCGACAAGGTGAGGAGTGAGGAGCAAGAAGCCCTGCCTTGTGTACTGGCCCATCAGGTGCTGACGTGCCTGGCTCCCAGCCCACCAGCTCGGAGTCACGCAGCTCCCATGAACGCTGTCTTTCTTCTCCCTGCTGCAAAGCCCTTGGCAGCCCCTCACCCGCTTCAACTGGGGAGGGATACGAGCCAAGTGCTCTTTTTCTGTCCTTTCCCCTTGCCAGGCTCTGCATATGCTGAGGGCCCACGTCGGGGGTCTCCCTGCTGGTGACAGCACTGCAGACCTCTGCTCCCAGAGGAGTCACCCTCCAACCAGTGAGGAAAAGCAGGGTTGGCTCCAGTCCCACTGTGTGGACAACTGAGGGTCCAAACAGGATTCCCTGTGCTACCTCTGCAAATGAAAGAGAGAATGGCAGAATTTGAGCATTTACACTTCTGCCAGTCCCTGTGGAGACCAGCAGTTAAACAGTGTTTGGAAACATCTATCCAGCTGGAACTGGGAAGGCTAGAGAGGATTCAGGACAGATCCATCTCTGGCTGCCAACACAACTGCTCTCTTCATCCTGCACTGGCTCTGCTGGGCCTGGACAAGCAAAGCTGTGTTCCTGCTGCAGAGCCAAGTAGCCTGGGCAGACATCCACCACAGGCAACCACAGTTCCAAACCACATGGGCCGCTCAGTCCTTTGGTGTAGCCGCTTCCCATCACCAGTTTCCCTGCTCTTCTGTATCACATCACTCCTGGAAAACTTCAGTTTTCCATGGAACTGTCTGCAAGTTAACTGCTCCTCTGTACCTGCAGCCCATCAGAACCCACCACCCACACCAAAGGCATCCATGCACATTATCCTGCACCCAATACACTGCCATTTCTTCCTAATTGCTTGGGGCTGTCAGGAAAGAAGTTTGAGTTAACCCCTGCTGCGAGGATAGGCAAGAACATTAGCCCAAAATTGCAGAGACACTGTATTCAAAAGAAGCAGTATCACTTAAGGAAATGAGAGTCCAAGCATATGAACTAATATCAGCTCATTCACAATCATCTGATCCTCCTGTCTGAAATTCTCTGGAGGTCCATGGGTACAACACAGTGCCATGCCTCCTTACATTCAGCAAGACTGTGGGATTAAGTCACTATACTTGAAGTAGTTTGCTTTGGTCTATAGCACACTTGTTGGGCTGTAAAGACAGGTTTGCTCCTAACTCCATATGGAGGATTTCAGCCTGGATACGAGAACCAGCCACCCACCTTGCCTACAGCCTGTGAGGAGGCAGCTCTTGCTTCAGCTAGCAGTGTGGATAACAGTGAGAGCATCCCAGTTCCCGGGGTGTTGGGCAGCATGAGGGGCTCATGCTGCCAGGCAGTAACTCCCAGGAGGTAGAAGAGCCCAGGCAGCAGACCTATTTCATTTCTCTCCTTCATGAAGGTGTTCACAGCCACTAGAATAATTTATAACAGTGAGAACATTTCCTAAATGCAAAATTCCAGGTCAAAGACACCTCTTCTCGGGCTCTCCTATCTCACTCAGTTTTGTTTCAAAATTAACATGCATACTATACCATTTAAATCTTTTTCCAGTACCCTCCCACATACTTCCCTCATTTGCTAGGTGCTGTCAGAACTGTTTTGATGCTGGTGTTGTCATGTTACTCATGCTGCAGCAAGGAGGCTGTGGCAGTGCTTCTGCATGGATCTGCCACAGCTCCATGAAAAGATGGCAATCAGGTGAATGTTTCCCATTTCTCTGGAGACCATTCTGGTGAGGTCAAAGGTAACTGCAGATACACACCCTCAGCTATACTCATCACTGGAACCAAGCAACAAATTCCAGCTGGAGTGTTGTGCTCTTCATTCATCCAAGGGAGAAATCTAAAGCTGTTCAACAGCCCTAACAGCAATGTGGAAAAATGAAGACTGATTATGGGAAAAGAGAAAAAAGGCTTATATTGGCTTTTAGCAATACAACAATATTGTTGTTCATGTTCAGCTGAAAATACTACATGCTTTACACTAATCTAAAAGCCCACACTAAAAGGTTTTGTATAGTATCTACAAATTTGTCATGGAAAAGGAGCCATTATCATTTTCCCCAAACTACAAAAGCTGGCTATAGGAATACCTGGCACATTAGGTTTCAAAGATATGAACTCGACACCACAATAAGCAAACTCCTCAAGGTTACTGATACACCAAGTGTATCACCAAAAATCCCTGACTCCCTGAGCTAGAGTAGAAGAATCTCCTTTACCTGACTGCCAATTCAGCAGGTCTTAACCAGCAGTGTGAAATTCAAGAGTCAACACCAAGTCAAAGAACAGAGCTGTCTGAGACTGCGCCCAGGTAAGATTTTTCTGATGACTCCTCTCCTGGCACTCTCAGCTAAAAAAGGGAATCTAAGGCAATTCAGTTCTTGCTGTACATGTCTCAGCTCTGTGTTTCAATGAGTAGAGATGATTCTGTGGTTCCATCCCTGTTCTAGTTAAACAGCCTAGCCGGACTGGGTCTTTAAATAACAGAACACTTAGGTCTTTGAAAGACACTTGAGAACTCACTAGATAAGCATTAAGGAGATGAATATTAGAAAAGAATAATGCTAATAGAAAAATTAGAAGCATGATGAGATTTTCCAAGTCCCACTGCTTTAGTTCTTAAATTAGTTTGCAGATTGTATTTTTTGAAATTTGATTTATTTCTTGAGGAAACTGAAAACAACATACAGGCTATCAGTCTTGATTTCACCCCATGTTTCATTAAAAAACAAGCACGACTGCAGACTGTCAGACAACAGGAGCCCAGTTAAAGAATGGAAGAACAGAGATGCATTAGAAGCCTTAGGATAAGTGACTATGCTCCTCAAATAGTGCAGAATCAATTCAACCCAGCTAAAAACACCATAAAGAGAGAGAAGAAGCAAGGAGAATGAGTCCTACTACTGACAGTACTGTGTCTGGTCATCTGAGAAGCCTGCTGATAGAAAAGCGGTCTCCTAGAAGTCCAGCCACAGGCAGAAACATTACTGCAATCAGGTGCTTTACAAAGACTACAGCCGCCTTTTAAAATGTTACAAAAAGTTATCACTGACTTGTGAAGCTCATCCTGAATGAAGGGAAAGCCACTATTTGTTTATACAAACATTGCCCCTCGTGAGTCCAACCTGAACCAGTCAGATGGAAGCCTCATGAAAAATGAAGAGGTCTACTGACTTCAGCACCACATGCAATGGACCCAACAAAGGGCCCCCAGAGTGCACACTGAGCATGATTTTATACTGAACATACTCAAGAAACATCTGACAGCTGATAATCTGGCAGCTCCTCACCCTCACTGGAATGATGCTGTAAAAAGGATAAACACATTTCCAAAAAAGCCACAACCACTGAAGAAAATTATCAAACATGGTAAGAGTCTTGGCAATGGAAAGCTAATGTAGTTTTGAGACAGCTGCTCTGTACAGAGCTTTTACTGCTATCTGTTATACTTCAAGCCATAAACCAAATTGCTTTTGCAAAGTCAGATAATAAAGACCCTTCAAACGTCAGGGTCACTGATCTTAAGTTCAGAGAGAAGCTAAAACACAGTTTAGTCCCTGCAGCAGTTAACAGTGTGCTCACATTTGAATGATGCAGCACAGGAACTGACAGGAAAATTGGGAAGACCCTTTGTCACAAAGTGCAGGAAGGCAGCAGTTTCCAAAACAGTGCAGTCAACTGTACAAGTGTCAACAAGAGCAAATCTGGCACCTGCAGAAAACATGCCAGAAACAGGTAACAAAACTCATGTTCCAAAACAAACACTATGCATAGGAGCTCCTGAAAATTTCTGAATACTGTCAGAGGTGAGTGGCAAAACCTACTGCAGGTGAACAACTACACTGAGTTGGACAGGACACTCAAGAATCAGTAAAATCCAACTCTTGGCCCTGCACAGAGCAGCTCAAGAACCAACACCAAGAACACCACACCAAACAAATCCAGCCGTTTCCTACTAGGTCATCGTTTTAGGATGAAGCTGTTGAACCAGATGTTTGCAGCACAGGTATAGCATCTGACACCTAAAAGGTCCATTTAAGTTCTACCAGCAGTTTGGGAACAAAGCCTGAATGCAGGCACCTTTTCTCTGGAGGGAGAGAGACAAGGAGTATATTTTTCAGTAACATGCAGGTAGTGTTCATCCTATGAGAAGTTAATACCAAATTAACTCACAGAGGCAAGTTTGTTAAGGCCCTGCCAGCTCTTCTCCACATTTGCTCATAGCACATCACTTCAAAGACTTGCATACAAACTCAGGTGTCAAAGTACAGTTTCATTTCTTTTGCCTGGACCAGATTAACAGCAGCTACCAGATTCAGGTCTTAACAGATCCCGGTTTTATCAAGCCAACTATCCCATTCAGCAGAAAGCCATTTAATACCTGAGACCAGGAGTTTTGGACATAGTAAAAGGAAAAAAAAGAAACCAAAAACCACAAAAAACCCCATTATGTTCTTTCAGAATATGTTTAAGCCTTCCAATACTGATGAACAAGGTATTCCACCACAAAAATAGGACAGGTTACCTCTATGCAAAACAGTGTGCAAATCTTTGCTACTTATCCTTCTGGCCCTATAAAAATGCAGGGCTAAAGATTTTCTGTATAAAAGTTGCAGTTTATTTCTTTTCTGATCAAGAGTTGTATCACTACTCAGTACTACATTTTATTGCTAATCACAAATTGATGCACCGGGGTTTCAGAAGGGTTTGGTTTATAGCGTTCCTATGTAACAAAAGGAAAAAAGTTACAAATCCAGACTTTGCAGACGCATTGCCATGTCCCTATAGAAGCAGGGATGCATTAAGTCTGTTTCATTATAAAATTCTCCTCTTAAACAGTTTCTGGAGAACACAATCATGATTTTCTTCAGTAGGAAAATTCACCCCATCATTCCATGCAAAAAGAAGGTGGCCAATCTGCTCCACAGCCTAAAATCCCTTTCCTACAGAATGGGAAAGGAACATGTATTTACATTGCTCCTACTGTGATGTGTTAATGCTTACATTATTAGGAGCAAGTTGGCACATCTTCCAGGTACACCTACTACCCAGCTCACCTCAGCTTCCTGTGGCTGGGGTCGCAAATTCTCTCCACCACAACTGAGATGTGTCCTAACACTCTATAAAAATGCTACAGTAACCTTTGCCAGACAGCAACACGGCAGCACTCCTGCTTCAGAAGAGCACTGCACAGCCTTTCAGTTAGAACACACAGCTCAGTGCACACTTCATCTGTCTCAGACCCAGTATTAGCTGCTGTAAGCAAAAGTCTGCGGACACATGATACAGTGCTGCCCCAGAGCAGCACTGCTTCAGACAGCTCTGCCCTGTCATACCCAACACTGCGATGCTTGGATTTCAAGAAGGGAGAGTTAGGACTGTCCCTTTAGTCATATTGCCTTAGAGAAACTCAAAACAAACTCTTTGGGAGCTGAATGTCTATTGGGAGCTGAACACCTGTTTTTGTTAGAAGGCTGCACTTCACAAGGCTCCAGAGAGATTTCACTGGTTCTGAGGCACATACTATTAACAATTAAACTTATGATTAAGTAAGTCAAAAGCATATCAGAACAAAAATATTAAATGGAAGGTTAAATAATTTGTCCTACAGGATTCAATTTCACATTTCACCTGTTCACACAAGCACCTCCAGTCTGTTCAGATTTGAACAGCCTACAGCTCAACCTCAGAAAGGAGGTGCTGAGAAACAAGAGACTGAAGCTGCTTGCAACAGAAAAAAAATGGATATAAATATAAAAGAAGTTCCATTTCCAGCACCAGTAATACTGCCTGCTCAAGCCCAGGTGTGGTCACCAGGGAAACTCCTAAATTCAGGAACAATATTCAGTTAAAACAATAGACCATACTATTCTGCAGCTGCCAGGATTCCTGGCAACAACTCCCCAAAGAGTTTGCCATCTGTCAAAATTGTCTCTAAAGAAAAAGCAAGACTGCTCAACAAGATGAAAGCAACATCCCCAAGCTGGCTTATTTGGTAAGGACCCAACTTCAGACCAGCAGTCTGCAGGCATCAGCTTCAGCAAACGGGATCTCTTTCACTATACAACAGCTGCCTTACAGCTACTGCAGAGCATCAGCTTTTTAGCTTCCTTAAAATATAAAAGAACAAAACCCCAGAAGAAACCCTGGATTCAAAGCATCCAAATATGGCCTGTTGTACTGGAACATTTAAATCCTTGGGGAGGTGGGCATCTTCTTCCTCTGCCACAGGCAGTGTTTACTCCATGATGGCCCGGTACAAGGCAGGTTCAATATAATCTTCACGGTAGCGCGAATTGATCACTCTTTGTCTCTTCCTCTCTTGACTGACCTCCTTCTCTTCGAAGATCTCTGTGAAGCGCATATCTGAAGCAATTGACTAAGAGAAAAAGACAGAATTAGTCACTAGAGGACAGATGAAATCCCTGTCTCCACATCTTCCTATTGCATGTAAGAAAGAACCAAGCCAAGACACATGGGAACATTCAGCTTTCTTTAAAAACTGACTAAATGCAAAAAGAAAACTATTTAAGAAACTGGATTTACCAGTCTGGGGATATGTTTAAGTGAACTGCAATTAGAGATCTAAAGAATCTCAAGTTTCAAATGTAACACAGCACTTAAATTCACAATCACTTTCTCAGAGTTATAAACAGAGTCAGCTGTTCCAATTTGCAAGCTATTTAGTACAATTTCTGCTTTATGGAGCAGGCATGTTTAAACACCTGGTCACAGAATTCAGCTATAATACATTCTTTCTTAAGCCTCTAATAATCTGTGTGCCTGCCAACAGATCTGACCAGGGTGTGCATGTTTGTGCTATAAAGCAAGACACCCCAGTGTACTGTTTGTAACTACAACTTTTGTAGTGGAAAGTGCAAAGCAACGGGGTAGAACAGGGTGTGGGATCTCCACCCTTATTGATAACCAAAACCTAATTGGAGACACCCCTGAGCAACCCTTTCTGAAAATTACCCCTGTTTGGAACAGGTGTCTGGAGACTTGCAGAGGCCCTTTCCCACCTGAATTATTTTACAGTCTCAAGAAACAGCAAGCTCTTTTGATGCAACCCTACTAAGAGCTTTTGAGAACAAAGGCTAAGTGAAGGAACTTGGCCATTCTTTGCAATGGAAGTAGACAATGGAACTAACAAATACAAGCATGAAAAGGCATGCTCTCTCAATCTGTGACTGTGATACAAACTCACATCCCTGCAAAACGAGAAATTCTCTCCAGAGACAGAACTTTGTTTTTGTAGCCTGATCAACTACTGAGCTTTGCAATGATTAGGAGAGCACCAGATTGTATTTTGCTGCCACCACATGCTTAGGTTGCTGTTCAAGCATGAACTAAAACCAACTTCCTTAGTAGAATTTGCCCCCTGTTTACCTACCAGCCTTGACTTCACTCTCTTAGGAAGCTCCTCTTCAAGAGTATATACATCATCCCTTTTCACCATCAGCTGTGAACCATCTTCAAATTCCACCTAGAAGAGAACCAGAGGTTGTTCTGTCAGAAGTCTCAAGTTAGAACCCTGCCACAGCTCCCTAGAAGTTGCCTTCTCCCCACAGAGCTCTCTTGTGAAATAATCTTCTGCCACTTGAAATCTGTAAGATACATATGCAGCTATGCACACTGCAACAGACTTGAATCAAAACCTCAGTAATCTCCTGACAATAATAGCCCAGCAAGTTTTGGGATATTCTTTTAACACCTGACAAGACAGTCTGGCTGTTCACTTTAATACAGCCTGAATATTCATCCTTTTGAAAGCATGAGAGGCAAGGTGCACTCTCACTGCAGAAAAGCAAAATAAACTTATTTTAAGTAGTTTAAACTACAGAAAGAGTGTGATGAAGAATTGCAGACCAGCAGTTTTCACAAGTGGACACTTTCAGGTAGGTAGCCAGAGATGCATACAGCTGCAAGCAATCACATTTCCAGCAACTGTTGCCAGCATCTGTCATTGCTAATACAGTGAGAGTAACTCACCCTGGAGTGTTTAAGCATGATGCCCCTGTAGCAACCCTGTTAACATAATTGGCTTGTTCTGAATCATGAGTTTTTAGACAGCAATTTTGTACCTGGTACATCTGGATAGCGTGTGATGCGACAAACTTGGCTCCATAAACTTGTCCATCTGTCCATCTCACCTGCACAACTTCCCCTTCAGCAGGGGGACCTAACTGAAGACAATCTCGACTCTAGAATGAAGAGGGAAGATGAGAGAGACAAGGAAGGTAAGCAGCTTCTTTATGTGAAGATTCAGCAAACCACCAAGGGGTCACAGTGCACACCACCCCAACAATTCTCCATTTTAGGAGATGGAGAACTAGGCTGAAAGACATCCATTTATGTAATCTGCATTTAAATCCCAACACTGATAACTTCAAAGTATTTGATGTGGGGATGGCATGCGAGTATCAGCAAGTTTTCCTTCAGACCTACCATTGCTAAACAGCCAAAGATTAACTGTGCTTCCTGTTACACCTGTCTCTATATGGCCTCAGTTAAGTCACTCTCAGGTAACATCTCTAAGGCCATTCTGCTTTACAGCAGCAAGAACTGACTCATACCACGTATCCTATACACAACCTCACTTTACAACATACCACAATGTCCTCTGGGTACAGGTTATCGCTGAAGGAGCCATCATCAAAGTTGACCTCGTAGAAAGTCTCCTTTGCAAGGCTGACCACTTCACATTGATAGAAGCGACCATTCTTGTGCTTACTGATGACTATCTGTCCAGGGGACAGATCCTGGAGTGCAGCCTTAGCTCGCTGAGAAGAGAAAAATCACTTCTTATACAATGACTCAATAACAAATGTGTTGAAGACCGTAGCTGCAGTGCTGGCAGACAACAAAGCAAAAAATTTTAGTTCAGGTGAGCTACTCTACTTCAGCCATCATCAACGCATTAGAGAAGTTCTGCCTCCAGAATGTTAAATAACTAAAGTCTCATCTGTTATGGGCTACTGTCCTTAATTTACTAAGTAAATTAAGTTCTCATTCTTCAGAAAAGGCCCTTACATAAAACGTTCTCTAATAGACTGTTGGTGGTTTTGGTTAAAAAGGCTGCATGGGAACTTTAGAAATTAATCAATCACTTAAATGTGAAATTCTGTGACGACTCATGCAGACTGCTGGAGTACTGGCACTAACTCCTGCATATTAAGAATCACAGCGTAAATCTCACTACAACAGCCACAGGAGGGATGTGATGCTTCCAGTCCTTCTGGTCTGCAAACCTATGTACTATAAAGCACCTGACTAAAACCAGAAAAGCAGCAAGGTTCAGCTCAGAATCCAAGACCAACACTGTTAGATTACATTATGTACTGTGAGACAGCCAAGCCTTCAATGAAGTTTCAAAATAATCACACAATCAAAAATTTTTTCAGTGCCTCCAAGACACTGCAGTTCAAATCTTGGGAATAACACACCTACACACCTCAGCTTGAGATGGAGTCTTATGCCTGAAGCAGGTAATGAAGACAACAAATGGCCAGTCATCAGGCTGCATCATAACTCCGGCTGCTTGGGCACAGCTGACATGAAAGGATGTGGGACACCGGCCATGTGAACACTGTACACAGCAACCTGCAATTCTCTTTCTCCTTTTCTTGCAGAAGATGCATTTCTGTGGACAGAAAACTAGAGATTATTGGTTGGTACTAGGTTTTATCACACACCAAGGGCTAGCTAACAGTTTATCATATAATAGCTGTGCCACTTAGTCTCTTTGAAAACACTGCTGTTTTCTGACAAAACAGAAGCAGGCAACTAACAGTTTTAGTTTATGACAAGACAATAATTCGTAAAAGTGAAGTAATGCAATAAAGGAAAAATATAAATTAAATATCTACCAGCTCAACATGCACAAAGTGTGAACCCAAGGATGCCAGCAACAGATCTTAGATTAGATGAGCTTGCAATGCTCCAACTCAATAGGGCCTTTCAGCACTTGACTAAAAAGTTACATAAATACAACCAACAAGATTAGAATAATGGGAAATGACCAGAGTGGTAACAGTTAAAATCCTGGCACTACTCAATTTGGCCTTGGGCAGTTGTAGGAAAAGAATGTTATCTGTAATGCATATGCAAAGCAGAGTCATTTTTCCCTCAACACTGAGATGTTAAAAGAGTTAAGTACAGCTGCTTTACTGCTGAAGACTTTCACCCATTACAGGAATGTCTCACATATCCTGAAGCATCTCAGTGCTTGAAAGCAGTCAACTAAGCAAGTTGAATACTATGGAGGAGAAAAACAAGCATGTTACCTGCCACATACTGAAAACCCTTTTGCTGGCTCTTCATGCAAATAAACATATAGTATAACAATGAAAAATTTTAGAAAATGGCAATAGGAATAACTGCCATCTCTCATACAGAGTTGAGCAGATTATACAGTTCAGTCTGGAGACTCAACCAAGATTACTTGGGTGTGATGGGATAAGCAAAACCCCTCAGATTCTGAATGGACTAGAGACACCACTGATGCAGCACAGGTGATCCATACCAGCCTGAAACGTTGCAGGGGGATTTTGCCAACATCTACAGGACTCCGCTCTGCGATGTTCACAAATTTTGCCTCCAGTACAGCCACAGCACACATCACATGAACCCACCTGTCAGGACAGAAGAGAGGAAAAAGAAATTAATATGCACTGAACCAAAGCCAGAAGATGCTTTGGAGTTTAAGTAAATACAGTTTTGTTCAAGTTTGCCATATAAACTACAATAAATAACCTCTGAGAATGATCAATGTAATCTTCCTACTGATACTAACAGGCCACATGTAGGGCAAACCCAAGATTTCTTCATACCTAAAATCTACTACGAACAGGCTTAACAGGAAAGAAACTCAGTGACTCCTGCAGGATAAAAGACTGCCTGGGCAAGTTTCAGTTATTTCATGGTGCTACAAGTCTGCTCCACTGCTATGGTGCATCAAATAACTAGATGATTCACCAAAAGACACAGGACAGGCAGTTGTATGCACATTTTGCTGTAGAGGTACCTTGAATTCCAATGTTGTGCTACTTAAAACTATGGTTGCCCTTTGTCATTAATGTAACCACAAATAAGATGGAAATCAAAATCCTCCGTAGAGAAGGTAGTGAGAGATGTTAGTTCATTTGGAACCTTATTTTTATGTGGTAGGTTATTCCTTTGCATATTACAGCTCTGCACTATCAAATGCAGTGCAATTAACAGCTGCTATCAACAGAATGAGAACCAGGCATTACCTAAAGAGGTAAGAACTGCTGCATGAGAACACCATGAACACTCAGAGTGTGAAGGGTGCTGTTGGTCACACTGTTACACCAAATGCAGTTTACCAGCTTACCCTCAGATACCTAGGAACTGAGCCTCTCCTTAAAATCAAAAAAAATCTGGAACACTCACTTGTCATCATTGGCTCTCTGCAGTGCTCCTCCTCGTAATGAACACAAACAGCAGTCCTGGAGTAAAAAAGAAAGCATTAGCTAGTGCACAACATTTGCTGCAGAACTTCCACCTCAAAATGCACATCCAGAAGAAGAGAATGATTTTGCTGTCAGAAGAGACCTAACTATCTCCTATAGATCAGCTCCTCAGCTCTCAAAAGTTGCTGCCCTTAGGGCAACAAATAGAAGCTTCAAGTCTGTTGAAAGCAAGCAGAACCTACCACTGAAGGTTCAACAACTTGTTTGTATGGGTTCCTTTTACACCTGCAATACTCTATATCCTTTTGGGATGTACAATAGGATCTGGAAAAAACATGAGGAAATAATAATTGAAAGGCTGACCCATACCACTGACCTAGAGTCTACATAGCCTTTTAAGGGAATCCAATTATTCTTGCTTTCCTCATATGTGCATACCTGCCTAGTTATTACACAAATTATTTTCTGGCTTAGAAATAGTAGCTACCATAAACTCAGACAGACAATTGAGCTATTCCCACATTCATGCAGAACATCTTTCCTCTGAGGTCAGCAGCTTTGGATTAGTTAAAAGAATAACACTATAGTTTAAAAGTACCAAAACAAGAGACTGGCTCCTAAACACTCTCTAGATTGCATTCTTTTCACAGGATAATTAAAAAAAAACAACACTCACAACACCATGCGAACTAACTTTTCAGCCAATTTCTCAGATGTACCAGATTCCATCTGTGAAAACTTTACCTCCTCTAACGCGTTTTCTGTACACCGGGAGCACATCCAGTCTTCAGTGGCCTTGTCAGGGGATACACCATAACAACCTAGAACAGACACATCTCATTTAAGAGTTTATTTAAACTCAAACCCATTTCCCTTGGGCCCAGAAGTAAAGCAGGAATTAAAATCAACAAGCCCCAGGATGATGCTGTGTATTTGAAGCCACCCATTCAGCCAACTGTCCACCCCACAGGCAATGGGGTATACCCAAGTATACACTCCTCTGGTAAGGCTGAACTTGGTCTGTTTGTACATTAAATTAACTGGCAGAGGCCTGCTATGATGCACAGGCTCAGAATGGAGAACAGCAGAGCTTAGGGTACATCTAGATGCACTCACTTGCATGAACACAGACATGGCAGTTCTTGCAGGTGATGAGTACACTGGTTCCATCTTCCTCCAGGTAGGGAGTTGAAAGATTGAGGTCAGTGCTGCAGCCAGTTGCAGTAAAGCACATTTCAGGAATCAGGGGTTTTGTTCGGATCTTCCCATCTGCAGCAGCTGGAGTTACTCCAGAGTTTTGACTGCTGCCTTCACATTCTGCCTGTGAGGGATGGATAGGGAATTTAAATTTTACAAGTAAAAGGGTCTCACATTATCTTTACTCACGTATTATTTCATACATACATCCAGTTTAAAAAAAAATTAAGGTAATGAAAGATCAAAGTCAGTAGGTCAGGTGAAAATAAATTTATGTTTATAACCATTTATTACTATTTATAGTTATATTTATAAAATTCTCAGTTGCTGTGGTTTCAGAATAAAATTTCTACTCAAACAGTACACTGAAAGTCTGAATTGCATCCCTCTAATGATCAACAATATACACATCAAACTGCATCTCTTCTGACAGAAGAGGTGGAATCACCAAGCCCACCTCATGCTCTACAGGAAACACCTCTTCTGCATATTCCCCTGGTAATACAGAGGATCACAACACTGCTATCCTTCAGTGTACACTTATCTTACCTCAGTATGGAAGGATTATCAACACACACATAAGACACCTACTACAATCCCCATTACTATTTCCCAGTGTAGTTCTGAACAAGTCTAATGGCCTTTAAACTAATTTGTTCCTGGAAAAGAAACAGACTGAAAATGCAATTTCCCATATAAAGCTCAGGAGACTTTCAGGCTAATCCTTCATAATTTATTCTCCTAAATCAATGTCAAATCAAACAGCTAAGACATACAAAGTTCACAGATGTGTATTTCCATTAAAGCTACTCCTCTGAACAACTAAACAGAAATTAATTTTTCTCTTTGAAAAAATATTTAAATCACCTTTTGTACCTTGTAGGCTACCACAAAGGTATCTTGCCTAATATTTTAAAATTACTGTTAGCAGAAATTGCAGAAGCAGAGTGAATCTGCACTGTCCCTCCTACAGTGCCTCAAAAGCTAGGGAGAAAAAGTCCAGGTAACGTTCACAGTTGGAAGGAAATGGACATATTTTCTAAAAGTCTTCTTTAGTATAATTCTGTAAAACTTACTGATTTAAACTTACATTGCATGTCAAGCAAAATACAAAATGACTGAGGGAAATCTGTAACAAAGTTTAAGAAAACAATGACTTTTTTCCACCAAGCAGCAGATACTCTTCTTCTTCCCAAAGTGCATATTTGTCTGGCATTTTGCGCCAATTTTTTATTTGAATGGGTAACTGAAATGAGTTCCCAGACTTGCTATAAGCTTTCTGAAGCTGGAACGAAGACTCTAACCACAGCTCAAATCTTCGAAGAGTTTCTGCTCCACTGCCTGGTGTAGACAAACATTTGAAAACCTGCAGCTAAGAGTTTTCTGCTCAACAACAACTTACAAAAAAGATCTTCAGAGAACTTCAACTGTTCTCAAATTGTTAACTTTATACCTTTCAGCACTAGTCAAATCCTCATGTACCACACAGTTCCTAAGTGGAATTTCCATTCCTAAGAACTCACCCTCAAGACAGAAATAGCAAAACCAAAACTATGGTCTGTGGTTTTCATTAAAATTAGGAACTATATGAAATATAAATCTTCAACAAAAATGTGAAGTCTTTATTTCCAAAACATGTTTCTAGTGCCACCACAACTATACAGTTATCACAAACGAATCAAATACCCTTAGTGTATGGGAATGGTCAAACTACCTTAAAGTTGCAGGTCAAACATGCAGATAACTATTCAAGCTACCTTAAAATTATTTATCTTAGGTATATAAAAAAGTTCAGTGAGGGACTCCTGCCTGCACATTTATTCAACGTGACAAAGGGCTTCTGCACCCCTTCCCATGCTACTGTCATGGATACACTCCAAGACAAGACAGCTTTCAATCTATACCATCTACAAACACAACCCTAGATTCTTTTAAGGTTTTCTTCCTTGCCAGCTCAAAGACCATGTACTATGAGAGGACCTAAAGTGTTTTCTTAAAAACATTTTAGAAGTGAAGGAGTCAGTCTGGAAAGGAGACGTGTGATTTTACAGTCAGCTCCAGCAACATTTAAGCTCCATTCTGTGGTTTGAGCAAAAGCCACAAATCACAAAAGCTTCTGCTGAACAGCTGAGTGGAGCCCCTGGGAACCCACAGGGGCCCATCACAGGTCTGAGGATGTTCACCCACTTGTGCTCTCCTGGAACAGCTCCAGGGAAAGACTGCAACATTGATCCAGCTTTTGTTAATTGGCAATATGCAAACCCACATATTTCAAACTATGTACCACAGTAGCACCTACTCTGTTACCTCTGTGACAGCATGAAGAGTCTTGGTTTCATACCTGATAAGCCTGGAAGAGCATACAAACAGCACAGTATGGGGGCTGCTGGGCCATGGTGCGATTGTATTCTTTTTCAGCCTCAAAGTTTGGCGGCCGATTCTGCCACAGCTGGCTCAGTGGCTTGGCCCATGCTTCTGTCTCCTCAGCCTCTTCTTCAGGAGTTAGCTGCTCTGATGCCTCTGTGATAAGAGAGCATTCACTCAGTGACTATATGGCCTTTTATAGATGTTCTTCTTGTAAATCAAACTAAATAAGGCAAAAAGCTATGAATGGAGATGAGGAAAGACTGCCAGAAAGCAAACTGACAGAAGGGTGATGGAAGCCAGTAACTCAGTCTCCTTTCTAAGAGGCTTCTACTAATCAAGCAACAGGGCAGAACCAGCTCCAAATTACATCTACATCAAAATTAAAGCCATCCACCAAAGAATTTGGCATTAAGGATTTTTTTTTAAATAACAAATATTTACATCAGTGACTGAAATATTCTAAGGTAGATGCAGTTAGGCAACAGTCTCTGGCACTGGTTTAATTTTGCTTTCCAAAGAAAATACAGGAAAGAAAGATGATACCATTCGAGAGAAAAGTTTAATGATACAATGGGATATGCACCTTAACTAGGAGGCAGAGCTGTCACTTACTGACTCCTGTTTATCACCAGTTACTTACTAGAAAATCCCACACTGCCCAGAGAAGACGAGACCCTCTCTCCAATTTCCCAAAGAGCGTAAGGCTTTACTTACCATCATCACTGATGCAGTCTTTCACCAGGAGCGGGTGATGACGGGGGAGTTTGCTCAACGGCTGGCGACGACCCTTGGACTTCTTACTCTCCTTCACGGAGCTCACGTGCTCCTTTCCCACCTGGAACAGGAAAGCAATTCAGCTGTCAGTTAGCACGTGCCCTTTTGACACCATTTTGGAAGGAATTTACTTTGAACTTAGAGAAACTACTTCAAAATGCACACATGCCTCCAGAGTTTCATTTCCAACAAAGCAACTTCAGCTCTAAACTCTTTTTCAAAGAGTTCAGAGCACTTTTTCTATGAGAAACTGGACAGAGCTTTATTGGCTCTGTTGAGTCAATAGAACACTTTTCATGGGTCCCAGTGTAGCTTTTCATGCACATCTGTTTCTTTAAAGAATCATGTGAAAGACAGAAACAAAGAAAGACAAGTTGGATGGTTCAACTAAAAAGAGCCATGGAAAGAAGTCTCATGAATTCTGGAGAAGTCTCAGTTTGTGTGTCACTTGAACTATTCCAAATTTAAAAATAATAAAAAAAACCTTAGAAAACAAACTAGAAAAAATACAGAGCTCATAGACTGACAAACTAAAAGGGTTATTTAAAATTAAGGACACTTTCATCCTTTCTGCTTATTACTTGTCTTGATGTCTTACCAGACAGACTGGAAGAAGGAGATTGCAACAACAGCTATTTCCTCTTCCCTTAGCCCCATACAAAAACAAGTGACACACTGACAAAATTACTACTAACCTGACAAGCACGACAGTAAAGGTAATGATTTCAACAGTACAGGAAGTCTCCCTCTAGATAAGAGCCTACCCTTTTTTTAAAATCTGTTATTCTTTTAAAAGAAGTAAATCTAGGATTAAATGCATCCTACATATGTTTAAGTATCTTCTTTTCATAAACAAAGCTAGAAGAGAGCACAATAATCATGACCTGTGTTCTCTTACAGAGTTGGACACAGACTTCTAAGACATTTAAATTAGCATTCACAGTTACCACCTAATGGAAAGTTTGTTTCAAAGTACACCATACTGGGGAAAACAATCCACACCCATTCAAAATTTCTTCTTTTCCCTGTTCTGAGACATTTGATAGAGACATCAGTATCTGCAACAGAGTATCTTCAGTTTATATAGCCATGACAACTCTCAGTTTCAGCTTAATTATCAAGACTGGTCTATCTTTAGTGTAGTTCTTGATTTCTAAGAAGTCATTATTGGCTTCCCATTCTCTAAACACAGATTTAAACAGGAAAACAAAATATTGGAAAGACACTACTAGATAAGATTCTAACTCTTCTCTTAGGCTGTTTAATAAAACATTAATTGTCAATTTTTTAACACTCAAATTTACATTCTCCCAATCAATATTTTTGTTGTAGCCTTTCTCCTCTTTTAAAAGGACACAGATGTATCCATGTATGCAATTTTATATTAAAAACCCCTCATCACACGAATATGCTTGCAATAAAGGCTGGAACAAACCAGATTCATTTTAGGTACAAATAGGTGTCTCTTAGTACAAAAGGACCTTAATTATTCTGTAACACTACCATATCAAAAACATTAAGCTATCCTTTCCATTACAGCACTTAAATAGCTTTGAGAAATTCTCAAGATAGGTGATCTCCTTGCTTACTTGAAGGGCTAAGTATATAAGGCTTTCATCTGAATTCTTCTGTGTTTAGTAAAATCCAGAGGTGCAACCTGCTATGCAAACACCAGTGGGATGAAATTGTCATATGCACAGATTGGAAGTTTTGTCACAGCAAACTCCTGACCATGGAATTACAGCCCTCCAGCTTTCAGTTCTTGTGCCTCCCATACCTCTGTCAGTTCTTGCTCATTGACACTGGAGCTGGCTTTCTTCCCTGAAGTCTGCTCACTGTCGGATCCGCTGGCATCCCCCTTTGCATAGCTGTGCACTGTGAACACCCCGGCTGGCCCAGGGAGAGTTCGTTTTGCCAGCAGATCAGACGATTCCGAGTCTGAAGAATAGGAAGGTGAGCTGGACTGAATACTGGATGCAGCACTCTGCTTTGAAGCTGGCAACACTGAAGTGGAATTTGAAGCATGTGAAATGGAGAGATCCAGTGCCGCTGCTTCTTGTTCTTCTTCCACCTCAGGCTTTACCGGTTTCAATTCTTCAAATCTGGCTGCGTCCACACGAGCTGGAAGAAGGGATATACTGACTTTTTCTGAAGTCTGGGCAGAAAGAGAACATCTATGCAACTATTTGCACAAAGCCAAACAGAAAAACAAACTACTACACACGAGAAAACAACAGCACATCACGTAAAGAGGAGATGATTAATTCAAACAGTTATAAAGTCATACGTTGTTTAGTCAGAGAGAGAATAAAAACGTCTGCCCATTGCCTCTACTGTTACAAGAACCAGGGTACATAAAACCAACCAGCAGACAGTGAGTTCAAATAAACAGAGATGATCCTTTATACAGACATGTATGTAGTTAAAACAGCCCAAATCCTCGCCATATGTTGCTGTGTGTAAGAGATTAAAATCATGCATGGAAGACTTACTAGAAATAAAAAACCAAAGCCACAAACCAATAAAGATTATTAAATACAAGCTGCAAAGGGCTGGAAAACAAAATACAGGAGGGGGCATCACGTTTTCCCTGTTCTTGTGTTGTTCCACATGCCTCTTGCTCCTCCCACAAACAGCAATGATAACTCATCCATTACAACCTACATGAATTTTGTCTAGCCTACTTATTACAAAATTACAAGCAACACACCTATAAAGCATACCAGACCCACAGGAAGTGTGCATATGTTTTACTATGCAATTCCTATAGGAAGTGTGCATATGTTTTACTACGCAATTCCTATAAACAGCTCTCATTGCTCAAGAGAGATAAAAAGCAGCTTAGACTACTGAGGCATCCCATATATTTCTGCATGCAGGCAGGCAAAATAAAGAGTAAAAATCAAAAACTAGAAAATGGTTATATTTCAAGTCTTATAACAGTAAATTTCTGTGTCAGGTACCAGGTGCTACCACTGGCTCTGACAAACCAGTGCCTGCTTTTTGGACACAAAAGCATCCTATTAACTAGCATCATATTGAAGAGTGCCCCAGACAAGCTTGGCACACAGTTACCTGGAAGTTTGATCCTTTCTTCACCTTGCTGCCCAAATTCACTTGTAGGCCTCTCATGAGGCTCTGCCATGTCCGCTTCATACTGTGTGGAGCTCAGCTCCTCCTTAGGGAAGGCCTCACTCTCACTCACCTCCTGAGGCACTTCCAGGCAGACCCTGTGCCTTTTTGTTCCTATGCGGTGCTTGGGGATGCTGCAGAAGACAAATCCCTATGTCAGGTTAGCAAACATGTAACTGTTAAATTTGTGTGAATGCATAAAATACAGTCTGGTTTGGACCAGTGTTTTATGAGACAGCCTCTGAAAAGCCAAATAGTTTCCAAATTATTCTGAAGTGTTTTCTTGCCTTTAGAGAGAAAAAGTCAGTAATCCCTAGAGATGACTTCTCAGCATACTAATCATGTATTAAGGCAGCTGTGCTCTCTGTAGCCAGGCATTCTTTATCTTAAACAAAAAATCCCCTTCAAACAAAACCCCAAACAAATCAAACCAAACAACAAAAAAATTTACCACCAAAGACTTTAGGAACAGTAGCTGGCACTGACTGAAAAAGATTTAACTGCACAATGTAAGATGATTAACCTGTTGACCTTCAGCAACCAGAAACTGCACACCAATGCAACAACTTGCAGCACTGAATGTACCAGAATTTGCTAGCAAGTACCATACCAAGATCTTAATACAACCCTGTTTTTTTCTGGCCTGTCAGTGTAGGGTACACACTGCCAATTGAGGCTTTGGAGGTCTGTCCCAAGATGAAGAACTACCTTCCAAGCTGGTGTGCTTCCTGCTTACCACAAACTATCTATTAATGCAGACTTAAACAGTAAAAAAATATTAAGAGTAAGCCCTGTTCCCAGGAAAAAAGATTATTGCTAACTCTCACTATTCTATCAGAATGGCAAGCATTTAATTGCAACTGGGCTCAAATTCCAAGAATCCAGTAGAAAAGCAGAGAACTAGATAAAGCTGTACCTTTTTGTCTCATCCCCATCCACCTCCTCTTTACACATCTCTTCTGTTTCCATCTCCTCAGCACACTGTTTCCCACTCTTGACTTTTTGCATGAGATCCCCTTTAAGGAACTCTGCTGCCTCTGGGGTTGGAAGAGCATGGTCAATGACAGTCACGTCCTTCCCAGCTTTCCAGAGCTTGTAACGGTCTGGCTGGTACTTCCTCACAAACACATCCATGGAGATCTTCACCATGTCCTTCCGACATGAGCACTGAAGTCACAGAAAATAATAAAGTAAGGCCAAATACTTAACAATTCTACTCTGCATTTCTCTAGCATTTTGCTTTCAAGAGTTTAAGGAACAAAATCCCACACTCACATGTAATTGAGCCTCAGAACTCTCAAAACTCTTTCCCAGGAAATCAAAAGGGTACACATTAGGTTACTAAAAATGGCAGTAAAGCCAGCAAAAAACATGAAACAGAAAACCAGATGTTATCACAACATCTAGGACAGAAACTTCATCAGTCTTTTTTACACAGTTGCTGGTAGAAGCTGAGTGTTTTAAAATGAGCTCATATAGAAACAGGCCACAAAACCAGAGACTATGAAGAAATCAGAGCCACACAAACTCTGGGCCTAACCAGAGCAGTAGAGGCTCCCCTCCCCTAGGTATGGTTACAACTAGTGCTTCAAAGCATTCTTCCATGTAGCTTCTGAAAACATAAACCGTGTCTGCAAGGCGTCTCTACAGGGATATAACACTACTCAATTTAAAGGTTCAACCAAGATACTTCTTTTGATAAGTCATTTAAGCTACCAAAGTTGTATTCCAGGCTAAACAGTCAATAAACAATGGTTAAAATACTGGAGAAAAATACGGACAAGATCTGCCTACCAAGCATACTCTTTCACCTCTGTAAAGACAACCAGTTCCATGCTTTTCTTTGAAGCCTTGCATGAGCTGCACAAACTTACACAATAGTTACAAGTTACAAAACATGTTACATGCTATCCATGGTTGACACAAGGTACTAAGGAGGACTTTGCCTGGATATTGTTACTTTATGAGAAAGCAGACATCACATCTTAAAAGGCTTGAAACTACTCTCCTAAAACATACACTGGGGGCTTCACGATGGCAACAGACCACTCACCAGCACCGACTGCTTCCCGTACTCAATCCACCGAAGAGTAGCAAAGTTGGTAGATTCAGCACAGTTAAAGCCATGGTTAAAGCCAGCATGATAGCTGTAAGGAAAGGTTATCATGAACTCTCCAGCCTCCTGTGTCACCTAGAAGACAATTGAGACATCACAGTGTTATTCAGAGTTTAAGAAAGTACTTGGTGAATATGATTAAAAGGAGCTCCTATACCCCTCTCTGCAGCACACCCAAAAATCCAACTTGCAGATGGTGGCTGGAACTCCCTTGTGCAATGTATATATTTGCTACTGACCTTTGCTATTTTGCTGCTTATGTTACATATCTATTTACTTGAAAGCCATGCTTAACAATATTTTTACTAACACACAACACAACTGATCAATTTAGCATATACATAATACTCTGTCACCAGCTATATGAACTTAATAAAGATACTTATCTGTATCAGCTACAGGTTTGGCTGAACAGTATCTAAGGTTGAGTAAATTTCTATCCACACAGAACTTGAAAATTTATTGCTTTTTCTTTTGCTGCTCACATTAGAGTACAACTCTCAGTCAGCCCTCCACTATTTCCTCTTCAACATTTCCCCACTGTAAAAGCTTATGACAAGAAAACCCTTCAGCTGCCCAGGCAGATGATACAGTGTTTCTGAATAATAGCTCAAAGACTAGATCTTTAATATCTCTCTGTGGGAAGGGCAATTGCAGGTCTTTACCTCAGAAAGTAAGGAAGCCTATAAAGTTATTAATGTAATTAAAAAATTAACAGGGGACAAGCCTTATTTGCTATTGAGGAAGTAGATTGAAACAAACAAAATTAGCTGGGAAAAACTGGAAACAAAAAAAGAAAAATCTCACTTCACTGAATACACATCTAAACAGTGAAGTGAATCTAACAGAGAAGATAACATTTAGTTTTAAGTTTAAAAAAAAATCACAGAAAACCAAGCTTTTGTTTTTTAGGAGTCCTTGACAGATTTTTCCGTCTCAATCTCGTTCAGGCCCCAACTGCCAGATAATGGAAGTACAATAGGAAGGATTGCCTTATACCCTGCCTGTTTCTATTTTCTTCTCTAAGCATCTGCTACTGGCTGCTGTCAGAAACAAGACAAGGCTGCAGGAACCTCTTGATCAAGCTGGTATAATCACAATTACTTTTCTATACCTTATCAAATGGAATTCCGTATTTCTTCAGAATTGATGGAGAGATGAGAGTCATCTTGTGACGGAGAAATGCTTCACAGCTTTGGGCACTTCCTGGGAAAAACCCTGTTTAAAATAAAGAAAAAGGAGAGATATTACAATTGTGCTCAAACTACATTTATTTTTCAGCAGTTCTATGAAAAATTACTGTCTAGACACTTTTTCCCTACAAGTATGGGCCACCTTATTTGAAATGTGCTAGTTTGCCTGCTGAAGAAAAATGACAAATCCATAAGATATATCTTTTAACAGCTGCCAGTTTGAAAGAACATAAGAAAGGTCTCAGATAGAAGGATTCTCCATTGGCCACAACTTTCCAGTTTTAATAATCAATAGCTAAGGATTTTCTCATTTAAGGTTAGACAGACCACAAGTTCATTATTTGTAATGTGACAATTTCTCTTGTGTGCATCCTATAAGCAAACATTCAGAAGTAATGTAATCTATATTCTAAAAGGCAAATTATCAGTTCAGTCATGCCAACCTATGCTCTCTAAAACAGCAGAAACCCATTGCAGCTGTCCAGCCCATCTTTAGAGAAAGGAGGACATGAACTGCCTGATTACCTTTTGCAAGTCTCTCCAGCCGTTTCCCATGCTCTGGAGGGATGGAGTACCTGCAGTTGTAAGAACAAGTTTGTTTAAGTGACAACAACAAAATCTTGAAGTCTGACTGGAAATTATAATCAGTCATCAAAATGTGAATTACTTAAAAAAAAAAATCTCTATCTCTACACTTGTCTTTTTCAAAGTTTGATAGAAACCTAAAAATCTTCATTGAGGACTTTTACTGTTCTATCCCAAGAAAAATCAACATGTAAAAGCTGACCATTTCTTTCAACAACTTTCACTCAAGCAACCAAGGAAGCAAAAAGTCTGATGTACATAATTAGCAGATCTGTGCAGCAAAACATGAATTGCAGCAAGAAAGGGAAGAGCACTTCCTGAACTGTTTCAGTTCACAGCAGTGTAATCTCTGTATACTCAGTGCAAGGGGGAACACAGGGCAAGAAAGAAAATGGAATCATCTCTTTCAGCTGCTCAGACAAAGACGGGACTGAGTCAGGTGCCACATCCTTAACATGTGCACAACTCACAGAGTGCTCTTTAGAGCTACGTCTTTCCCTGTACACACCTTTTATGGGTGCCACAAAACTCCTGGCCAGTATGACTAAAATAAATAAATCAACCCACTTAGTTTGCTTTCACTCTGGAATACAGTGCTATATTCTGAATAGATTCCTTGCTAAATAAATCAAAGATACTAGCAAAGCTCACTTCTTCCAAGTACTACTGTAGAAGAAGCAATAGCCAAATAGTTCAACAGACTGAACTATTCTGTTTCATGTTCCTCTGCTACTGCATGGGGTTGTTCATGGCTTACATTGTGCTAGCTATTATTTGTTTCTTCAAATTTGTAATAAAAGGCAGCCAAAAATACTAGTTTCCAACAAAAGTGCTATGGAAACAATTGTTGAAGTTGCTTGAGAAATTAATTTGTGAACAGAAGGGCATGATTCACTCTTAAAATGCAGCCCATGGTACAGAGAAATTCAGAAGCCTCCCCTAAAAATAATCGAGAAAGCTTAGACACTGGACACAACCATTTAGTGACATCCACTAGCCTGATGTTTAGATATATGATAGGCAGCTACAGTTCAAAGTCTGTTAAAAACAGCCTGTTCCCCCAGCGCCTGTGTGACCACACCTCTGTATGGTCATTTCAGAGCCTCAGGAAATGATAAGCAAGTTTGCCAAGTTTTGGCCCTACTACAGCAGACAGCATCCATACTATACTGTAATTCAGAAGAACTCTCTACATCGGGACAGCAACCAGACCCTTCTAGAAGGTTACCAAACAAATTCTACTGAGGACAGGCACTGCTCTGAAGCTCCTTGTGTGTTCTTGTCATCAGATAGAACTGTAGTGCAAGACTGGAGAACTGATAATTATTTTAGTGAATTCTTAGCTTTGTGACTGACTCCAGTATTTTATGGTACTGCTTTTCTACATCTAGAGGATTCCTTAGAAAATCTTACCATGACTTGGGTTCCCCAAAATGCAAGTAATTAATGCTGTAGAGATCCATGTCCTCAGTGTGCCAAGCAAAGGAAGTTTTCCACATGCCAAAATATAGGTAAGGAGTATTCACTCCTTCAATGGTTATGCCACTTTCATTCTCCACAATATCTAGGATTGTGTTCAATCTGCCAATATTCCACGCATCTACATGCTGAAAAACACAAGCCTCATGTCAAACAAGGATTACAAAGTACAAAATCACACAGCTGAGATGACAGTTTGCAAAAGCTTAACAGACACTTGTGAAACAGCACACCACAGAATGACACAGCTGAAGCTACAAGATAGTTCACCTAAACCCAAAGTTCTCCATGGTAGCTTGCATAGTGATTGCTTACTGGCCTTTAAGGAAGGGGAAAAATTACCAAAGTAATGATTACAAAGGAGAAATAATCATGAAGCTACAGACTTAACAGAGCAGAGAACAATAGCTGATGCTGATTGAGTTTGAGCTCATGTCTGAACCCTCTTTAAAAAAAACCACTTTTCATTCCAAACACCTTTTAAAAGAATAAATCATGAGAATTTAGGAGACAAGCAGAATGCAAATTGTCTTTTGACAGTTATCATCCCACCACCTAATGGTTATAGAGCTTTCCCACAAAAATACATACACCAGTGGATACCAAAGCAGCATGTATCCACTGATCAACCCTTCCAACCCTCATATGCCTTTCAGGACAAAGCAATGCTTGGGCAATAGTGGTTTTTGCTTCCCTACACTGAAGTGCTAGCAAAGGTCCCTTAGAATGCTTCCTCTGTCAGCTGCCTAATCCAGAAGCTTGAACTATGCTAAGACTATCACTAACTCGTTCCTAAAGGTAGGAGTCAAATGCCACATTAGTATTTATGGAATACAATATACCAGGATAACTGTTACCTGAAAACCAGAACAGTTTCCTTACCTTGTCATAGAGCGTGCCGTTAACATCCGCCCCGTAGATGGGGGCATTGAACGTGAGGTTCTTCCAGTATTTTCGTTCAAGGTCTTCAAAGTCTGTGTACCGGGGTGTGCAGTACCTGAAAAAGCCAAGAAAGATACTAAAGGCGTTGCAGTTTGATATTCGGCAAGTCTGAACCAATGTTTTCCTTGACTGCAAGAATGGGAAGCTACAATCAAAATACCTAATGTGTGTTACTGGCCAGATGAGCAGTGAGAGCAGTCACGGCTCTGCTTCTGTGACGCTTTGGAACGGAAGTATCAGAAAGAAAATTACTTTCCCCATTTCTCAGTTTACTTTCACTTTTGCTTTGTGCACTTTTCTGGGGTCTGTTTCACCTTCTAGCTGTAGCTACTTAGAAGCAACAACGCAGTCAAAACCAGAAATGATACAAACAGAACAACTTCAAAAAAAACCCCAAACAAACCCAAAGTTTTCTGCCACTGTGAAACTAGCAAACCATCACAGACTCACCTTGGTCAAACACGCTCTGTTTACCAGGAAAATACCTGCTCTTTATGCCCATTCCCTGCTAACTATATACTGGACTATATGTAGCTCTAAGGGATCAAATTTAGTCTTAAGACCTATTTAATGTGTGTCTATATACATAGATTCCAGACAGTTACACATATAACATAAACCAGTAACTTCCATTAATTATTCTATTAAACACAACTCTAAAATACCTACTCTGTACTTTTTAGCTTTTGAAAGCTAAAACAAGCTTTGATGGAATGACTGTAGCTAGCAATTCCAATGCTATTTCTAGTTACTGAAAAGGCTATTTTGCTTCAACTTCTTTTCAAGTGATCTTTTCTTCATCTCCTTTTTTACATCATGAACATTCCTTTCTCCACTACTTAATAAGTAATTCAATGGTCTAGCTACTGGGGACAGACAGACAGGAGCCCACAGCACAAACAAAAAGTTCTGCTGCCATTACACATCATCTTGCTGCACAGGTGACAAAGGTCCCCATGCACAGAACCCGCTGTACAAGCAACCTCATCTGCCAGGGGCATGACATTCACACTGCAGACCCCAGATCATCCCAAGGACTTGGCCCCTGTGTGAAGCTGTGGATGCTCCACCCCTAGAAGCGCTCAAAGCCTGTTTGGATGGGGACCTCAGCAACCTGTTCGTAAGGAAAGAGTCCCTGCCCCTGACAAGGTGAGGAACCAGGTGGTATTTCATGCTCCTCCCAACCCAAACCATTCCACAGCTCTATGTGCCCGGGACCGGCCGTACTTGTCACTGTTGGCGATCCTACGGAACTCGCGGACCGTCATGGCCTTCTTCTGGATGTTGTACTGCGTGAAGAGCCCGGACTGCCCCGTCACCACCTGCTGGATGGGCGCGGGGATGACGAGCTCGTCGATGTCATCGTAGCACTGCCGCGGCTTCCACTCCTTAGGCGGCACGATCTGCGGGGACACGCGGGCCGGGAGCGGCGGCCGCGGCCGGGGACAGCGTCAAACTCGGGGAACTCGGGCCGAGCCCCGGCCGAGGCGCGCCCGCCCCACCGGCGCCGCGGCGTAAACAAAGGGCGGAGGCGGCCGGTGCGCGGCCCGGGGCCGGCGGCGCGGCCTCCGCCCGGGGGGAGAGGGAGTGTCGCACCTTGGCCAGGCCGGCGCGGTGGGCGCCCTGCGACTCCACGTAGGCGATGTAGCGGCTGAAGTCGCGGAACTCCTCCATGGTGGGGCGGAAGGTCATGATGCGCTGCCCCGGGTTGAGGCTCTCCAGCTCCGAAGCCATGATGCCGGGCCGGCCCTGCGCGGAGGAGGCGGGGGTGTCCTTGCGGGGGGCGGGACGGCGCGCCCGCCCCGCCCCGCCCGCCCGCCAGCCAATCGCCGCGGGGTCCGCACCAGCCCTGCCTCCTCATTGGCGGAGGACGCGTGCCCGTCAGGACCCCACGGCTCGCTCTCCCTCTCACGGCGGAGAACGCCACCGCCTGCCCCCCTCCTCCCACCCGGCCCGGCCCGGCCCGGCCGCCGCGGCGGAACCGAGTCCCCGCCCGCCGTGCTCACGTCGGCAGCGCCTCCCGCTCCTCCGCCGCCCCCGCCCGACCCTCGTACCGACGTCCGCCCGACGTATCCCTCCGCACCACGCGTCCAAAGAGTCCCGCAGGCCGCCGACGCCACCGCGGCCGTTCCGCTCCGCCCGAACCCCGCCCGGCCGCTCCGCCTCTTCCCTCCGCCGTCGTAGCCAATCGCTGCCCGCTGCCCTCTTCGCGGCCAATAGGAATTCGCCGGCCGGCAGGGGCTGGCCGGCGAATCAGGAGGCCGGGCGCGGGGCGGTTGCTAGGCAGGCGGGACCAGGCAGTTGCCAGGGAGCGTCGGAGCGGGGCCGCGCCGGGCCGCCCTCAGCCCGCGCAGGCACGGCGGGGGCAGCGTCCCGGTCCCGCCCGCATCCCGCCCGCATCCCGCCCGCATCCCACCGCTCCCCTCCTGCATCCCACCGCTCCCCTCCTGCATCCCGCCCGCATCCCGCCCGCATCCCACCGCTCCCCTCCTGCATCCCGTCCGCATCCCGCCCGCATCCCACCGCTCCCCTCCTGCATCCCACCCACTCCCCGCCACCGGGCCCGGGGGGTGCCGCCGGGTGAAACTGATCCCTGTCCAGCGGGCGCTCGGTGGAGCTAACCCCGGGTTCGTGGGCGCCGCAGTGAGCGGGTGAGTTTCGGGCGCGGAGCGGTGACACACAGCAAGCGTGTGCCAGCCGAGCACATGAACCCCGCTAATTACACTCCTACAGTTTCCGTGTGTAAACAAAGCCAGAGTAGAATTTGATACTTCGCAAACGCTTGGCAGCGCAGGCAGACTGAGGCTGGAGCAGCAGCAGGCCCGGCCCACGCCAGGGCGCTTGGCCAGCGCAGCCCGGGCATTAGAAACGCGGAGAAGCGGCGCTGCAGCCAGCGGATGTTGCCAATAATCCGCCACCGTTCGTGTCGGGGACTGGCACCTGACAGCACGGCTTTAGCTGCAAATGCCTTTGAGTGTGTACAGGGCCGAGTGCTTAACAAACCCCGCCTAGGGACACTGACCTCTCCTTGGCTGGGACTGGCTGCGATTTTCAGACTCTGCTGTGCTAAATGCATTCTAAATCTCTAAGTGCCAGGGAGCAACCTTGAAAGTAAGCACAACACACCTGAAAAAGCTCATAGCTATCCTCAGAGACCACACTTGGTCCCTCATGCCTAAATAAAACCTTAATTTCACCCTGTTTCTCCTAAATACGTGTTTCTTTTGCTGTCATGCTACAGGCAGGCAGCAGCCCAGAAAGGCCTGACAAAACACCACTCCAACACAGGTTTTCCCTGTCTGCTGTCTCCCTGACCTGCTCCGATCCTGAATTGCTGGGTATACACAGACCAAACCCCCAAAGTGAATTACAGCACCAGCAGGTACGACACACAGTCTCCTATAAAAAGTCAAACAACTGTCAGGTAACAGTTTTGAGACAAATTGCATTTCTAGCCTTTCTGGTGGCTTGGCAGCTGCACTTGTCATCCTTTAGTCAAGAAACACCAACTTTCTATTACCATAGACTCACAGAATGGTTTGAGTTGCAAAAGACCTTGAAGATTATCTTGTTCCATACTCCTGCACTGGACAGGGATACTTTCCACTAGACCAGGTTGCTCAAAGTCCCATCCAACCTTGCCTGGAACATTTCCAGGGATGAGGCATCCTTAAGTTCTCTGGGCAATCTGTTTCAGTGCCTAAACACCCTTGTAGGGAAGAGTTTCTTCCTTACATCTAATCTAATCCTTCCTTCTTCTGAGTTCAAAGCCATTCCCCCTTGTCCTATCACTACAGGCCCTTGTGAAAAATCCTGCTCCAATTCCATCCTTCGGCACAGGAAATTGTGTAAGATCTCCCCAGAGCCTTCACTTTTCCAGGCTGAGCAGCCCCAGCTCTCTCAGCCTGTGTTTGGGTTCCCAGAGCTGGACACAGTGCTCCAGGTGGGGTCTCAAAAGGGCAGAATCACCTCCCTTTCCCTGCTGCCCTCAGGAGACACAAGTCAGCCTTTTCAAGATGACAAGTGGCAGAATGTTCCTGTGAGCAGAAATGTGTAGGCACGGAAGCTCAATAACCTGTAATTGTTACTGGAGACTGAGATTGCTTATTATAAGTGGCAAAAGGACAACTATGAACTTTTAATTGGGAGGATCAGTATTGTTCCTGCCCTCAGAAATGAACAGGTCAAACAGGAAAAAAAGGAGAAAAGAGGGGAAAAAAAGTCACTCTAAACTAAGAAAAGTAACAAATGAAAATGGCAATTTTGCTGAGGACAAGAAATTCCAAGGACTGTGGGGGAAGAAGTTGCCAAGCTACTGTGCATTCTGCTCAGATTTTTTCAGTGTTACAGCTATTTCTTTTTCCTTATTTAACAATTATTTTGCCTTTGAAAAACATTTAAAGCAATGGTATCCCAAAGGAATAGCGCTTGGTCAGGATGTTATTTGGAGTAGCTGATCATTAAAGGTCTCCTCTAACTCAAACTACTCCATGATCCTGTGAGTTAATATCACTAGGAGGCAAGCCAAGCTTGGGCAGTGCCTGCACAGCTCCTGCTACAAGCATCAATGGTATGCATAAAAAATATGAAAATAGAAAGGGCAGAAGGGCACCTCAGTGCCCAGAAATTCACCTTTGATTGGCTGCCATTTAGCTGCTGTCCCACCTGCCAAACTGTGGCTTTTACAGAGGTGCTTATCTGAAGCTGCATCGGGGCTACCTGGTAAAACTAAGGAATGGAAAATTTTTACCAGGGAAAAAAAAAAAAACAGCAATAATAGCCCAGCTCCATTGCTCAGTGCAAATATGGTTGGTCCGTTTGAGACTCTAAATAGAAGAAGCTGAAGTGTCTTACAGCACAATCTCCAGACAATTCCCTTCAGATCTGGAGCACAGTGTGCTACTGAAACCAGAGGGTGGGAAAAGTCTCAAGCTGATACCAGAGAAAATGAGGCAAAAAAAATAAAGCCAGCTGTGGTAAATCCTTTCTAGCTGGGAAAAGCTGATCAGTGCAGCTCAGGAATGTCAGTACCAAGCCCTGGGAGGAAGCAGGGTGGCTCTGCCTGGAGTGTGGCACCAGCTGTAGTGCTGGCTCAGAGGGCAGATCAGGCTGGCATTGCTGTTTATCCACCATGCACCATGGTTTTTTATTCCCCTTTTATTTTAATAAACATGTTATTCTTTGTACATTCCATGCTGAAGTTCTTCACCCTTTCTTTTGCCTCCTTGTGCTTCCACTCAGTCCACAGACAAGCCCACAGGTGGGGAATGAAGTGCAAAGTGTTCCTGGACAAGGAGAAAGGAGGTCCATGCTCATGTGCATATATGTAAGTGTTATGGCAACTTCTGGTGAGAATGTCTGCATTCAAGGCTGTACATAGACTAAGGCTTTGTGCTGCTCATGTGGCAATGGCTGGTGGCAGAGCTCAGTGAGTGGCAGAAGCACTGTCACCATCTGTAGTTTGGCAGCACAGCCCGAGCACTGCTGCTGCAGCACAGGCAGGTGCTCAGTGCCCATCTCCCCGCTGGCTGGCTGCTGACAGTGAGCGTGGTGCCCTTCCTCCCCAGACACACCGTGTGTGAGCAGGTGTTCCCTTGGCTGTGCCACTCTGCCACCCTGGGCCCTGACAGTGATGACAAGCATCCCCTGCCAGCAACACTGGCATGTGCCCACACACACAGCAAAGCAGTGTAGTAAGAATGAGCCAGGCAAGGGGAAGACATTTCTGCATCTGGCACCTACGTAGGAACTGGGCTGGGCTGGCAGGGAACACTGTGTGTGACCGAGCTCCAGTGGTCTCTAAGCAATCACTATGGTGCCCATAGCCACACTCATCAGAACGCCATGCACTCCCACCCACCGTGGACATGCTGGCCAGGGTACATCTGGCTCCCTTGGGAAGGATGGAAATACCATGGGGCCCTGATCCATGTGGTTCTGCCCCTTGCAGTGGCTTTCCCCGCACACACCTGTGCTGTGTGCAGGTGCTGATGTCTCCAGGAGCAGACACTTTTTGCTTTGCGGTGCACACATGGGCAGGGCTGGCCTGGGCTGTCCACACAGAGCAGGCAGGGCTGCCAGCCTGGGCAGGGGTTTCACACCTGAACAAAGGAGTGCTGCTCTGCAGTCAGGGGCCATGTGACAGCTTTACTGCTGAGCACTGAGTACACGACTGTGCTCAGTGCTATAGAGCAGTGTTATTGCAATGTCCAGGAGGTTGGCAACGATTGGTATTGCCACCAAAACCATCACCACTGACCCCTCTCTTTCCTGCATGTCTAGCCAGCCAGTGTACTCTCATACAACTGTAGGTGGGAAGGAGGCGAGCACACACATGCACAAAGGGAATTGTCACAGAAAGTCTCCAAGCTCCCTGTGGGCACAGGGTCCCTGAAGAAAGTGCGACACACTCATGGCTGGGATATACCTGTGGGAAAAACCTGCCCCAGGCTGAGGAGTGTACCCACTGCCAAAGGATTCTATGGCCTCTGCTTATTGCAGAAGAAACAGACAGGAAAGCCAGCTTGTATGAAACCCAATTATTCAAATTTATTAACATCAAGAATTATGCAATGATGCTGTAGATTTTTTTTTATTAACAAATAGAAAACAGACTGTATACAACAGTGACCCCTACAGCACTATGCATCCACAAGGTAAAAATGAATGTGTCCTCCAACATCACCAACCCTGGATTGCTGATTTCAACGTAGCTTGGATTCTTAACATTCGGAATACATGTGATAATACAATTAGATACCCTTCCACCACCTTTATTCATAACTCAATGCACTCAAAAGTGGGCTGCTCACTCCCCATCTTTAGTGCAAGCATGATATAATAAGGAGTATTAATATATAGTACCATTAAATTAAGTCCAGTAGTCTTGCCACATTGGTTCATTAGAACATCCTGAAGTAGCGGAAAGTACAATATTCTAGTGACTCTTAACATTTGCAGGATAGCAGAAATCATAGATACACCCAACCTCTGAAGCCATGTGTACTCCCCTCCCCTTCCCTTCCCTGCAGTACCCTGCTTCCAAAGTGAGATGGTCCAGCTCTGCTGTGGATCAGCTGGGCTTGTGCTCCTTGCCTTTGTCAATGCTCTGACGTGCTCCACTGGTGAGAGGTGACGGGATGGTGCTTGCACGCACAGAACCGTGGGTTTAACACAAAGGGCCATGTCTTGCTCTTTCCATCCCCTCCCTGGGGAACTGTGGGACCCCCTCACTACTCCTTCCCCCTTTCCAGCAAGACACACAAAAAGAGGTTCCAATGCCTGGAGCCCGGGATTTCGGGTCTCTCACAAACAAGGTGACGACAACTCACGTCATATCAGAATCTGCCAATACACACAGTCACTGGATTGGTTGAACACGTATTGTAATATGACTGAACAGTTTCCAGCTGACAAAGGGACGCTTCTCTGGCGACCCCATATGCCCTCCCAAACCCAAACCTACTAAGGAAATAATGGGGGTGGGGAGAAGACTAAAAAAATAATTGGTAGCTTAGGTCCAGTTCCATGAAATTTCATATTCTACAGAAGATTAAAAAGCCTATGGGGAATGGAGATGGGCAGGAACCACAAGCCAGCTGCTGCAAATTACCAAGGAAGCTGCACTAAAATGGGCAGAACCAGCAGTGACTGGGCTGAAATAAACACAGGGCAGTAAAAAATGTAAAAGCAAAAGGAAATTAAAAAACAAAACCCAACTCCCAAAGGTTTGGCGGGTCCAGTTCTGCTTGGGCAAAACATTAAGACTTGCAAAAAATAAAAAATAAAGAGAGAGAAGATTATAAAAACCACTATTAACTATTTTACATGTTTAAAAAAAAGGATCCCATTCCACCCACCTAAAGCCTTGCTGTGAAATGCAGTCGGCATGAGAGAGGGTGAGAGATGCACATGAGCAGAAATTCAGCCAGAGACTGGAAATGCTTTTGGAGTCGGATTCCCTCATTTGGCGCTGGGGCTAAGTTCCTAAATGCCGTGGTCAAAACTGGTTGGCGTGGAGGTCTGCTGCCTGGGCAGTGCCTCCACCTGTACAGAAGGACTGAGGAATGGGCGGCTCTGGCTCAGAGAGACCCATCTCCACTCCTAGACATCCCCACCGCGACTGGAGGAAAGCACTGTTACGTTGCATAGTGGTCGAAGCTGCCAAGGTACTCCAGTGCGGCTCTGTAGCACAGCTGGTACTGGTCCTGCAAGGCAGCAACGAGGGAAACATGAGCAGTGGGGACACAAGGACAGTGGGCTGTAGGGTCCAACACCCACAGACTTCAGGCCCCTCCCTTCTCCCACAGATCTCCACTGCCATGAACAGGAGGGGAGCTCACCTCTGTCTGCACCATGGCTGGTCGCTGTGTCCGCAAGGTCTTCACCATCTGGAACATGTCCACCACGCCCTCGTAGCGCATCCTCTCCAGCACAATGCTGAGTGTGATGAACACGCCAGTGCGCCCAACCCCAGCACTGCACAGGGAGCAAGAGGGGCCACTGTAAGTCCTGCCAGCCCCAGAAAGGCTCTGCAGAGCTCCTAGGAGTGCTGCAAGCTGCTCCTGGAGCACAGGGACCTGTTCACTGGGGTGAGGCTGCAGTCCTTACCTGCAGTGCACTGTGATGGGCCCATCCTGCCCGAACTGCTCCTTGGTCTTGTGCACCTGCCCAATGAAGTCAATGAAACCCTCTCCTGTCTTTGGCACTCCCTGCTCAGGCCAGTCTGTGAACTGGAACTGGCGGATGGTCCGTGACTGGCCGTCCTGCAGGGAGAGGGGCGTTAGATGTGAACCATCAGTGAGGGCCTGATCTCACTCCCCTCAGTGCTGGTGCTCTGACCTGCTCTCAGACCCCCTGAACCAGGCCAGGTGAGAAGGTGCACAGGCCACAGATGAGCCCGGGCAGATAATTTGCTGCATGTTTGGGACCTGTCTCTGTTCTCCCATGTTCACCCCAGCGTAGCTCAGTGTAGCTGAGCTGGGCTTTGGACCCCTACAGGGTCCATGGGTCAGTGTTTGGGGCCCAGCTCCAGCCTAGAATCATTTTTACTGTAACACAAGGGCCCTGTGCCCAGTCAGATGCTGCACACATGCACTGTGTTAAATGCTTGCTCAAGTGAGCAGCACAGGCAAGGCAGGGTCTGGTGCTGACAGGGATCCCTGAGCTGTTCATGGGGCTGACACAGCTGGCAGGGCAGGACCTGTGAAGAGAGGAGCAGAACGTGGTGGGCAGCAGCCCTTTCTGCCTGCAGTGCAAGGCAGCATTTGCTTTCCCGTTTCTCCAGGAGCTGTTGCGTACCCCCTTGACTGGCCTGGGTAGGGCAGAGGCATGAGAGGCAGAGGAGCTGGGGAGCCAGCAGATGCACTCACCCTGGCATCCGTCACCTTGAACTCCCGGAGGATGTACTGTGGCATGTTGTACTCTGCCATGGGGTCCACCACAAAGTACTGGTACCGGGCAGAGCGCTCTGCAGGCCAGTACTGATGGCACTTCTCCTGTGGATGAGGAGAGCAGGTTAAGACATCAGCACTGACAAGCTGCTGCTCCTTCCTCCCGCTCCCTGGGCACCTATGTGGTTCTGGGGCCACAGGGTCAGCTACCACACAGTGGGGGGCTCACCCAGAGCGAGTGGTGCCAAACACAGCCTGGGGTGAGCCAAGAGCGTGTGCCCACAGACAGCAGCCCACAGCCCCCTTCTCCCCACAGCAGGACTCGTACCCGGCCCATCTCACGCAGCTTTGTCAACATCACCACAATGGTGGAGTCGTGCTCCCAGAGCATCCGCCAGAAATCCTCCGTGGTCTCGGCCAGTGGTCCCTGCGTGGCGATGTAGGCCTTCTGCTGCCTGTGACAAACATAGTGGTGCTCAGAGCAGCTCCTCAGAGATGGGCAGCAGCTGCTTCTGGGGGCTGCTGGGCTGGGTGAGCTGGAGGCAGGGCCCCATGGTACCAGGGAGCAAGTCTGACAACCCAGCTGTAGGAAGAACCATGGGCTCTGGGAGAGAGGTGAGCCGGTCCAGCACTTATCTTCTAAGCGCTCCCCCAGACACAGTGAGCATGACATGGAGGATCCAGAAAAGCTCTTAGTCCTTGCTAGGGTGACGGTATCCCCAGCCCAGCCTCTTGCTGCTTCTTGTCTCCAGTGCTGCTGTTGCACTGAGAGCCCTCTTGGCACCCAGGCCCCCACTAGCAGGCTGCCAGCACCCACCTGGGCTGGAAGGAAAGTGTGCTTGGGGATGATCCCAGCAGCAACCCTGTGTTCCTGCACTTTTACTCTCTGCAGTACCCACAGTCCTTCCCACTGCATGGAAAAACACAGAGCAGCTGATCCAGGTCACCTGGATTACACACTCCAGACAGTAACAAGGGCACTGTGGAAACCATGAATAGAGTTTTATCTGCTTTTCTAAAAGCTTCAGATTTGTTCTTGGTTGCACTGCCAACCAGAGCACCTCTCCTAATTTTCTGTGCAACCTGCCCCAGAGTAGCCCCCACCCTGAAGAAAGCCCCTTGGTGCTTTGGACTCGGCTCTGGCACGCCGGTACCGCGGCTCCCTGTGCTCCAGCCTGGCACAGCAGAGCCCGGGCTGGCTCCACCACTGCGCGGCGCTGGAGCCCGCGGGACCGGGGCCGGCTTCTTCCCTCCTGCTTTCCTCCCTCCGTTCTGCCTGCATCCCTCTGCTGGTGCTAAATTAATGAACGTGCTGCAGGGCAGCTGAAACGTGCGGGATGCAGACAGGGGCTGCTTCAAGGTGGATTTATAACACATCGTAAAAAACAGGGAATGGGGATGCAGAACGAAGTGAAAAAGCTAATAAAGATGCAGCATCAGTGATACTGCAGGACCTTGGGCCAACTGATTTCTTTAGGCAACTAGAAGAATGCTGGTTCAAAGGAAGGGATGGGAAGAGATAACAGAACTTGGGGATAGGGTAAGTAGCACATGAAACGGTACCACCTGCTGTGATGGCAGTCCTCTCTGTCCCTCTGTAGCATCACCAAGAGGCAAAGCCAGTGTTGTTCTCCATCAGCTCTGGAGCCAGGACAGTGGCTGCATCCATCTGTCAGACTCAGGCTGCAGCCAGGCAGCCGCCTTAATGACTGGTGGTGGATGGCTCTGTGCCACACAAGCAGGATGTAGTGGAGGTTCCCTCTGCTCCGTGACAGCTTTTCTCCAGCCCCTTCATTCCTCCCCATTACTCAGTCCCACCCTGAAGGAGCCTGGGTTATTTCAGTTTTCCTGTGTTGGGATGCTCTCACAGCTCCTTTTGCTCTTTGTCTACTCTTACCTCCATGCAGCCCTTCTCCCTGGGAACTCTTGCTGTGCTCAGCTGCTGGAGCAGCGACAAGGCACGGGCTGCTGGCCTTGCTGCACCTACATTTGTTCCCTTTGGCAGTGCCTTTTTCATCTGGGAGGTTACCAGCACAAAAGAGGCAGGTGGGCAAAGCCAAGCTGGAAGGGACCTGTGCCACATCTATCATTGCATCCCGCGCTCCAGCACTGATGATGGTGCATGTGAGGGATGACCTTACAAGAGACGGTGCACAGACAGATGACACGAACAGGCCTTTTATGTGAATCATTGTGATTTGGTTTGGATTATTGTCTAGGGGTTGGTTGGGAAAGGGATGTGGCCACTGGGCTGTTCTCTCCAGGTATTTTGCATCTGAGAATGAGACGTCAACAGACAGATACAGAAAACTTAAGCATTACTGCCCCACTAGATCTTAATTTGTGCTTTCTGAACTGTGTTCTGGAGAGAGTAGCCTGGTGATGGGCTTCCCAGTGTCCAGCACCAGCCCTGCCTGAGGATCCAGACTCTTCCCAAAATCAAGACATGAACAAACCTTGAGCTGCTCCCTGGATCAGCTGCTCAGTGGAAGCACACTCCTAACTCTAGTTGCTACAGCAGGGAGGCAGGTCTGAGTTAAGTACTGTAGATATAAAACACAAGCCAAGGGATGCCTACCAGAATATCCTATAAAAACCTCCCCAGGAGCCAACACAGCCTGCCACTCCAGCCATGTGGGCATCTGTCTACTGCAACACAAGCCAGCCTGGCAGCGCTCACTCACAGGCAGTCTTCACATATTGTAACTACACACTGCAGTGTCTGAGAAAATGGAAATAGATAAAACGCAGCAAAGTGGTCCCTGGCCCACCTCAGGCAGTCAGGACCAGTCCCTGGGAAAGAAAAGGCAGCTTTGCCTGGGTTTCCAATAAGGCAGGACAAGCTGGCAGAGCCACCCAAGGTAATTCTCACCTGTAGCCGTCTATGAAGCTGGCATTGATGTAATCAGAGCCCTCGACACCCCGGATGGGCTGCAGGCAGACTCTTGTCAGCTCATACGGCATGATGTTCACGAGGCGGTTCTTGAATTTGTTGCATGGGAGGTTGGCACTGATGAAACGTGAGGTATGTGCTTTAGAATTGGCCAGCATCTGAAAGAGGAGGAGACACATCAGATCCCTGCTGGGAATGCAGCAGTCTGGGGCAGAATCGGGATCCTGGCACTAGTCAGGTAGTGCAGTGGAGGCCCAAAGCAGCTCTCTGACACACAGAAGCTTTGTACCTCTCTGAGCCAGAGGTGTATGCTTGGTGGTGGCAGGGAAGCAAAGCTTTTCCTCTTCCAACAATGTCTTGCTATTTACTTCTCACCCCAGAAGAACCCAAGAAAATGTGAGAATTGTGACAGTTTTAGGTAAAGAAGATCTGTTTTGGGTTGCTGTGAGACATTTTATGGCTCTCTTTGAGTCTTGTAAACTGGAGTCACGGTAAATGTGTTACTTAGAATCAAACAGAAGTCACTCTTCCCCCCCCCAGCTTTTTTTTTTTTTTTTAAAATTTTCCTTCCCCAAAAGACTGCCTCCAGCGTCTCCAGAACCATCCTTCTCACTATGAGTGGCAACTTGACCTCAGCAGAGGATCTCTGCAGGGGGACAGGGTTGCTCTCTGGGGAGCAGTGCAGCCATGGGATGCCCTCCCATATCCTGCTCCCCAGGGTTTCCCATGCAGTGGACACTGCCAGGGCAAAGAGAGGGGCAATTTCATTACTGTTCTCAAGTGACCTTTGGAGAAATGGAAGGAAAGTAAAATTTTGTCTTTCTTACAACAGAATTGCTTGAGTTGAGCATAATTCTGTGGCTCTCCTGAGGAGTTTTTCAGTGTGACCACGAGACACTCAGGCAGCATGTTTTACTGTCCCAACCCCAGGATACCACAAGCTCTGATAACCACACAACAGAGCTTCTCAACTATTCCCAGTTTACATGGAAATTCAATATTTTTCCTCTCCTGCTCCTCTGTCACTTGGAGGTAATCTCCAGGGTGAAGGTGTACTGCTGCAGTTCATTTCACAGCCTGCATGGTCTGCTGCCTCCCTGCATGAGCTATATTCCTCTGCAAGAGTTCACTGGACTAATGCACCTCATCTGAGAATATGGGCACTTAACAGAGCTCACTTCAGCTCCAAGGTTGTAATAAATATCTGCAGCTGGCATATACAGATACAGGCAGAAAAATGTGGGCTTGGCTTCTTAAAAATGGTGCGCCTTAAAAACACTGCCTTCCCCAATTCTAGACAGTGAGGCTTGGTGTTGAGGTGGTTAAAAGATTACAGAGCTCAGCATTGAAGAAATGAGACCAGAAATGTCTCACATATTTAAATTGGAGCTGTTTCCAGACAAGTTGTTCACAGTAACATCAATTATCACTAACATGATATGCATCTGATTTCAGATGCAGCTCCTGCCGCACAGTGAACCTAGAGCAGAATGTGCTGCTGGGAACTGCACATCCATCTGCCTTTTATATCATCCCCAGAAGCTGACGATCCAGGGGGGACCATGGCCGACACAAGCTTTACAATTCAAATGTATTTTAAATCACTGCCTACCTGCTTTAGAAACACACAAAAGAATACCTGTCTGTAATGATCCATAGCCCACTTCTCCCAACCCCTGGACGAGCGGCCCATGGAGTTCTGTGGGCAGAGACAGGGCACGAGAGAAGTGGGGTGCTGGGGCTCTGCCACCAACCTTGAATTCCAGCTCCATTTCAGTAACGCTCTCGCCTGGTGGCACCTGGGTCAGCTTCTGGATGTGGGCGAAGAGGTTGCGCGCGGGCACCTCGGTATTGCCGCACGTGGCGGCCTCCAGCAAGGCCTCGTGGATGAAGATGTACTGGTCCTCTGTCTGCACCATGTAGTTGCGCTGGGAGCGCATGCACGTCACGTGGCCGTAGATGTCCACGGTCTTCTCGTGCTTCATCCGCTCCAGCATGGCGTCGATGACAATGAAGCAGCCGGTTCGGCCCACGCCAGCACTGCAGGAGCAGAGCACACGCTCTGAGATGACACGGTCTCCTACAGATGTCACACAAGCTCTAACAGTGCTTAAGAGTCACCCAGACTTAGGGCACACAAAAGGGGAGTAAAGGTTGCTCTCTATGAGCAAAGCTTCGGACAGGAAGTGACAGGAGGAGCGAGGGAGAAGCACTGGAGAATGTGAGAGGTTCCTCAGCCTTTCTGCTGCCCCCCTTTCACTGCTGGAGTGGAAACTACATGGTGTCACCCTGCTGATCCCTGAGGTGGCTGGCAGCCCCTCCACAAGTGAAGGAGAAATGTGCTTAACAGGCAGGAGAGTGACAGCACATGTGTGTATGAAGTCAGAAGACATGAAGAGCAGGCTGGGCCCTAACATCAGTGAAGTCTGTAATTTCCAGCCTGCTTGTCCCCTAACCTGGATCACTGTTTCCTCACCCATAAAACAAGCACGGCCAGCCTGAGAGGGGAAGCAAAAAGCTGAGGTTATGCACGACTGTGCTGAGCCTTCGCTCAAGCACCAAATGCCTTTCCACACCTGTTGGATGGGCAGTAGCAAACCTCAAGCTACTCAAGAGAGCACCCTGAAAACAACAGATACACTTTTGTGACACGTAAACACAGAAATAGAGAGCTAGACATTCCCTCATTTATGGTGCAAGTCATATCCTTAACAGGGCTTTAATATTGCTTGTTTGTGTGTTAATTATACCCCACTACCATCTGAAACAGCATGAAAGAAGAGCATTAAACACTGCTGGTAAGGCGTATGCTGAAACAGCAATGATGGAGTGGTTTGTTCAGTAACAGTCCCCTCTTGGCTGCTACAAATAAATCTTGGCTGTGTAAGATGCTGAGCCTTGGTAGACTAATATTTTGCCTTAAGAGTTGCTGTTCTACCCCATGAAAGAGTGTGGCTGTAAATACTGCATATGAATGTTTGTAGAGGTCACTGCATGCATTTCTGTCAGTGATGTGCATCTGAAGGTACCACCCACTTACGCTGGGCACAGATAATTTAATTTTTAAATGGCACTTGCAGTTTTACAGGAAAATATGTTTTCTGAGGCTCTCCATGTAGCAGTGCTGTTTAATCTTATACAGCAGTATAACAGAAATGCCACCACTGCATTACCACTGCTGGGCCTGTTCTGCTGCCAGCCAAGCATGCAGTGCAGGTTATGCTACCATGAAAGTTTTCCTACAAGAAGGGGAGACTCGACTTTCAGACAGGTTAAAGCTCCTGCAGCCAGAAGGCAAACACAGTCCTACCTGCAATGCACAACCATGGGCCCAGCATCTGTTGGGTTACAGGCCTTGACCCGTCGCAGGAAAGCGAGGATTGGGGTGGGGTATTCTGGGACCCCGTGATCAGGCCAAGCCATGAACTGGAACTGTCTCAGCTCTGTCTTCTCATTGGAGCCATTCTGTCAAAGACAAAGAGGAATTGTTTTGCATGAGAACATCCCATCCCAGTGCAGGAACCCACTGATAGGGCAACAACAGCCACAGGCTCGCAAAGCTCTGTGTGATGAAGCATCTACTGGGCTTTCACCAGTGAAAATCTGGAGGAAAAACACAGGTTTACTGCAAAGCTCCTATACATACAGATGCTCTGTATAAAGGCAGTTTTATAGACAACAGAGCATCTTTGTTGGAGCAGATGGCAGGGAAGGTGAAAGACTTTTCTGCAGAGCACAGGTTCATACTGTATACTCATTGCACGTTCAGGGAAAATGGGCACTGGGCATGGAAGGACTACAGCAGCCAGTTCCCTCCCTGCTCCTCTGCATTGTGATGTCCCTGGGCAGGGTGATCTGCAGGTCAGCAGACCATGCAGGCTGTGACTGCAAACTGCCCTGCTCTTCTCTGGGCTTGGCTGAGTGATCTATGCAGCAAGCAGTAGGACTGCCTGGGTGATGCTGGGGCCTTCCTGAGGCATGAGTGTGTCCCCCTTGAGCACTGGGCTCCTGGCCCAGACTCAGTCATGCACAGAAGCACTTGCTGCAAAGCCTGTCTGCATTGACATGCTGCTGCTGGCACTGCCCCCAGGGATTTCCAAACACTAATGAGGAATGCAGCAGGCAGGAGAAAAGGTTTTATGCTCATGTCAGAAACAGCCCCTCCATTTGCATTATTAGTGACAGGAGTGATAAAAATTCACTGCTTCCCATGTTGTTCCTCTAATGGGAGGACAGCTGCTACCTGTACACTCACCAGAGGCAAGAACAGCCCTGCTCTGGGGCTCATTGCAGAAAGTGCACAGAAGAGCATCAAGTATCCTGGCCAAAGTCCAGTGGTGGCCAGATGCACAAGCTGTAGCTGATCCCCTACTGCCATCCATCTGTGAAACATGGCTCATGTGTGGACTGGTCACATGCCTGGCCAAGCCAGGTACAGCCAGTGGCCACTGCCTGTGGGCCATGGAGCACCCTGCAGCACTGGGAAGCATCTCTGCAATACATGAAGCAGTGACAGCCCAGCCAGTCCCGTACCTTGTACAGCGCAAAGGTGCGGACGGTGTAGGTCGCCAGCTCGACTGTGTCCAGCAGGACCACCTGGATCATCCCATAGGTTTCTGTACCCCGGCTCGGCCAGTACTGGTCACACTTTACCTGCAGGGAGGTGAGAAAAATGGGTCAGTGATTGGCTGCTGGCTGGGGCATCTGGGATGAGAACAGGGCTCTGCCCTTCAAAGAGTAAAGACAGAAATGAGTCATTGGTGGGGGCGGGGAGGGTGTGCTTTAAAATCCAGATTTCTTTCCCCCAGTGTCCCAATCCCCAGCAAAAAGGCAGCACCTGCTGGATCCATTTCCATAAGACTCAGAATCACAAGAATATTCTGAGCTAAAGGGACCCCCAAGGATTATCAAGTCCAACTCTCAAGTGAATAGCCCATATGGGAATTGGAACCACTTTTGGTGTTATTAGCACCATGCCCCGACCAATTGAGCTGATCTCAGTGAGTGGCTACTTGGGTAAAGAGGGATTTTCCTTTTTCCCTGGAGCCATGGGTGGAAGTGGTGAAGGGGGCCAGGCTACCAGACAGAGCAGCAAGAGCAACACCAGATGCCAAGACAGTGAGCAGCAATTCCTAGCAGTGATTTGTGCCTGCTGTAGTTCTTCTCTGCCTCCTGTTTGGTGAGATTGGGAATCTTGGGAATCTTTTCCTGAACCACCCCCTGCCTGAGCTCTACCTAGATGAAGCAGAAGTGGGCAGCTGTGGGATGATGGGAGAAGAGCTAGTGCAGCAGGGAAGAGGAAATGGTGGTTTCTGTGGGCACCGCTCGACTCAAAGAGCAGCTGAGGTGAATGAGATGCAGTCTGTATCCTCACCAGCTCCCAGCTATGCCAGCCTGGCATCTTTGACCCACAGCTGTGGCAGGACAGAGCTGAGTCCAGCACAGTACCCAGCAACAGGCATTACCTTTCCCATAACATCTATAGTCTCCAGGGTGCCCCTGCCAGCATGGCCTTGGGCACAAACCACCCTTGAAGACAGGTGGGACACAGCCCATGCCAAGGCTCCAGCCTGGATGCTGTGTCCACCCTCTCTGCACTGCTGTAGGCTTGAGTGCATTGACCATCACTAAGCAACACCAACCTGCCCCTGTGGCAGGTGGCACATCCCTGAAAATCTACATTTCCCAGGTGTTTCAAAATGTCTCTGCAAGAACAGATGGCAGCTTAGACACACACACATCTTGTTCTCCCTCTGCAAGAAGACACAGATTGAGGCCAAACTGTCCCTTCAGCCCCCTCCTGCAGGCAGCACTGTCCCATCGTGAAAACACTGCTGCTCCCTAGAAACCTCCTGCCTTGCTTCATCCTTATCACCCCCTTCCAACTCTGCAGCCAGAGTGCTTTGAGCTACTGGTCACAGCTTTTGCTGCATCCCACTTGGCAGGCAGCCTAGCACATCCCCAGGGGCCCATCCCTCTGCCCCCTTCACCTCCCTGCACATCACTCCCTGCTCACACGCTGCTGCTCTCCTCCTCCTCTTCACAGTTCAATGTTTGCAAACTACTCCGCCTTTTTTTTTTCCCTGAAGCTCCCTATTTAATTGGCACCCTGAGCATCCCTGTTTCATCTGGTACCTGGCTCCCTCACCCTGCAGAGCCACAGTGCCTGGCTGACTTCATTCCCACCCATGTGTGCCACACCAAAAATGGTTTCCCACCCTAGGAGAGAGGAGTGAATGGAAGATCATCTGTGCTTGTCAAGGAATAGTAAACTTAATTATTAGCAGAATGTGTTTACAGGGGAATGTGTGGGAAGGGAAACAATAAGCTTAATTAGGAATCAATGAAGTCCTGCCTTTTAATTGAAACCACTTGCAGCAAGGTGGGGCTTGTGAGAGCTAAGAGCCCTCATCCTGCACTCTGGCTCTGGAGTGCAGCAATCTGGAGTCGGAGGGATGCATCTCTCCCTGCTTTTTGGGTTCTGCTCACTGTAAGGCCTGCCCTGGCAGAAGTGCCTGGAGTAAGGCTGCTTCATGGGGTACTGCAGGTGCCTGTGCAAGCAGAACGGCTCTGCTGCCTCCTGCCCAGGGTCTCCTGCTGCTTGGACTGCTGTGCTGCCTTGGATCTATGGCAACATGGCAGGCCCTGCACTAATCTCAGGATTCCTCTTCCTCACTTGGCACAGAGCATTTGATGCTGTCAGCACCAGCAACTTGGAGGTCACAAATATTATTTCACAGCTGAACTGATCCCATCCTCATGAGTGGATGGCAGCTGCAGGCTATCTCCATGAGGTCTGAGTTTGTCTTGCCTGGCTTGGGGATGATGTGACCCTCTCTAAGGGAAAGGAGAGCAGCATAGCATCCTGCAAATGCTGGGGACAGCTGCTTGCTGTGTTTTGCAGGGGATGTTTCAGGGGAACAGCACAGCCTGTCCCTGTGCCTGAGCCTACACCTCAGGGACAGCAGTCCCCTCCTGCCACCCACATGCTGCAGGGCTGTGTACTCAAGCACAAAGCAAACTTCAGAGGAGTTTCCTGTGTGGGATAATAGCAATGCCTGGGATGGTAATTGAAAATTATTTATTCATGACCAGATAAGAGTCAGTCACATTTTCTGCCAAATTTACCCATAATGTTTATGCCCCATTTTCAAGCTCTGTAAATTTTATGCTGAAGCCGATGCACTGTGGCACTAAAGCAGATAAGAGATGTTTTCTTCTGGCAGTGCTTGTTTCTCATTAACTTAAGGAGCACAGTAATGTCCTGAACAGCCATTTATTGCAGCTTTGTTGAGTGGCTCCTGTTCCTCCCCTTTGATGCCCTGAGCCCAAGAGCAGCCGGGCACCTCTCTTCAGCTTGAGAGCTGTGCTCTGCCCCTGGCCCAGCTCACAGACTCCAGATGGCACTGCTGTCAGCAAAAAGGCTGGAGTGTCATGTGGCTGCCAGGCTTCTCTTCCCCAGGGCCCTTGAGCACCAGCCTCTTAACATCCCCTCCTGGGGATATGAAATGCCAGGGGGGATCACACTCCGGAGATGGCTGCTTGGTGCTCTGGGTTGGAACAGAACAATCCAAGGCATTGCTGTAGGAGACTCAGCTCTGCCAGGCTCCAGGGGATAGCCCAGGGTAGGAGAAATCCTGCTTTAATACCTCTCTCCTGGCAACACAGCCCGGCAGGGACGCACCACGCTCACAGCTTCGGGAAAGCTAATCTACAATGTGTGTTTCTGAACTGCCACCAAATGATTCTGAAACTGATTGTAAAGCTTTGAAGGCAGCTAAATTGCACAATCCAGCCATTTCTATCCTTTATGTGCTTCTCACTTTGTGAAAACATGAAAAAGGGAGGATGATTTAGACCATCAAGCCAGCTAAAATTGCAGACCATAAAAGCTGATGCTCTTTAAAGATTTTTTTTCCCCTCTGCAGCTCAGGAATCCTTTAAAGCAGAGTCACCCCCACAGGGCTGCCAAGCTGCTGCTGGTCCCGGCTGGCTTATCACAGCAGTGCCGAGGGTGACCTGGGGAGCTCGCCTGGAAAGGCAGCAGAGCCTGCTCTGCACTGGGCAGCTCGCCATGAGGCCTTGCCCACCCCAGGCTCTGCAGCTGGACACTCCTGTGCCTGTGCCAAAGCGCCTGGGCAAGGGGACTGTCAAGCAAGGTCACCCTTGGGTAATGCTGTGATGCCATGTGACTGCCTGGAGCAGCGTTGTCCCACAGCAGTGTGAGCATCAGCAGGCAACAATGCTGCAGGAACCCAAGGGGTTACAGCAGATGAAGTTTGAAGTCTCTGGAGCAGAATGAACTGCAGAATAGTGACTCATGCTGAAAGTTTGGAGCAATGGGCAACGACTGGGATTAGGATCTTCACTGGTCCCAAAAAGGTGTGCTCCCAAGAGAGCTCTACCCCTCACCAAAAGGGCATGAGGAAAAGCAGAGCAGGAAGGTGGCTAAAATCAATCTTGCCTTGGAAGATCATGAAAAAGACAAAAAGAACTCAGAGAGAAAATAATCTCTTGGAAGTCCACATCTCAGCTCCCCACCAGGGCCCTGCTGTGAGGGAATGCCCTGAGACACCTTCAGGGTACAGCAAACACATGCAGGGAAGTCTTTGCTGTGTATCACTGGTTCAACTCAGGAGTGACCAGGTTTCTCCACTGCCTCTCCTGGCAACCTGCCTCTCCCATAGTGCCAGAGAAAACTGCCCACTTCTCATTAGTGCTGGGGATGTGCCAAAGAGGCAGCAGGACACAGGCAGGCAGTGCCAGGGAGCAAATGCAGGGGTCTGGGTCTGGTCAGGTCAGCCTGGAGCCCCTGGGCAGTCTGCCCAATCAGACAGGCTGCCTGAGATTCTCTGAGGGCTCTGGTCACCTCCTGTCCATAACAAGGATTCAATGTCACTAAAAGCCAGACCAAATGCACTGTGTTTTGGACAGGATGATTCGATGGGGTGTGCTGGGGGGAGATAATGTACAGCTCAGCAGCACAGACATTTCAGGCAAAGACAAGTCCCTCTGGGGTCAGAGGAAACCTGTTATCTTCAAGAAACATGCACCTTGGAGTGCCTTGCCATAACTAAGAAGCCTCTAAGTTAAGTGAGTCAAGATTCCAGGCAAGAATTTATTTGGCAACCCAGAAGGGCTTTTCCCCGTTCTTCAAATATATGCTCCATCATTGAAATGTGAAGGCACAAAAAAGTCCCCATATAACCCTTAGCTGCACAGTGCAGTTGAACAGAAGCTTCTGATCTTGCTTAGCCTGTGTGCCAAGCCCTGAGCCAGAGGGCAGGTCAGAATCATTTCCCTGCCTGTTTGGGCTGTGTGGGTGACAGTGGCCATTGGACAGAACAGGCAGGGCCCTGCAGCAGGAAGCACAGTGCAAAGCAGGGGCTGGATCTCTAGAGACAGCTCATCTTCAAGGAATGCTCTTTCTTCCCTGCAGGCTGTAGGGCATTTGAAGATGCCAGGAAACCCATCAACAATGCCTGTTTTTTGCACATTAGGGAAAGCAGATCTGTTTTGCCATTGGTGACTGGGGGTTCCAGACACTTCCTCCCAGTCAGGGTGGGCTGGGACACCCCTGTGAGCATTTTGGTGCTAAAGCTTTGAAAAGGAGGAAGAGCATGCAGGCAAAAGTTTTAACTAAACCGAAACTTGACCATTTCTTCTCAAGAATGAGCTTATTGGGCTAAAAATAATCAGTGCTTCACAGCTTGAGTGCACAAGCCCCTTCTGCTGTTGGCATGGCAACACTAAAATATTCTGCTAGTACAAATGCTCACCGCTACAATTTTACTTTTAGGGACAAACTGAATCATGAGAGGCAGAAGCTACCTCATCCTTGGGCAGGTTTTGCCCAAAGGGTGCACCTGGGCACAGGAGCACTTGGTCTCAGCTTACAAACTCCTGCTTCAGGGGCTGAGTAAGAACTTCTGTCACGAAAACTGTATCATCTGCAGTGAGGGCTCCCACTCCTTCTCCAGCTCATGCCTTCCCCATGGTCTGCAGGCAGCTTTGCGTTTATTACATCAGAATATCTAATCCTGGCAGTGTAAGCTGATAATTTATACATGTTGTCATTGGACAAGGCACAAATTAGTCTTGTTATTGCAATGAGACCCTTGTCAGCCATTTCCCTGCATCGCCAGAAATGCCACGGCTGCTGGATGCTGCTGGTCCCACCCAACTACTGCAGCTTCTCAGCTTCTGGGGTGGTCCACACTCTCCATCTCAGAGCTCTCCTTCCTCCCTTTGAGGTGAGTGATGTGGGCAGGAAAGGATGGGTATGCTGCATGCAGACATGCAGGCAAAACAGAGCTAAACAAGCAGACCAGCAATAGAAGGTTTTGCCACCCTTTTGCCCCACAGGGATATGCTAACAAGGTATTTGTTGCTGGGCTGCATGAAGCAGTGAGCCACATCACTGGAACTGCCCCTCCCTGGGTGCCCTTATGCCTTATGCTGTGAAGTGCTCCCATTCCTGTGAAATGCTCCCATTCCTCCTTTCTTCCCCCCCAACAGCTCCAGAAAAGGGAGAAAGCACACACTGTACCCTGGACTTCTCCTCCAGCCTGGTCATCATGACTATAGTTGCTGTTCTCTGTTCCCACACCATCCTCCAGAAGTCGCTGAGGGTTTCTGGCAGCGGTCCCTGCGTGGCGATGTAGGCGTTCTGCTTCCGATACCCATCGATGTAATTGGCATTGATGTAATCACTGCCTGGGACCCCTGTGGAGGAGAAAGAGGGCAAGAGTTACTGAGGTAAGCCCACAACCCTGTACCTACTGCTCTGCTGACCCACAGGCAGGAGAAGAGACTGGCATGTTCACAAGGTTCTTGACAAATCTCTTTTATGGGGTGATATCAGGATCTCTCCCAGGGATCCTGAAAAGGACAGGGATGGTGCCTGAAAAAGAACCCTTTGTAACTCCCACATTAATGCAACAAGCAGGCAACACCAAAGCAGAGAGACAGCTGCCACATGCACACAAAGGAAAATTCACAGGCAGGAATATTAAGGAGCTCATTCGGCCCCAAGCAACTGACTGAAGTAATTGTCTTAAATTCACCAGCAATTTGTTATTGTCCTACAGCACCTTTTAAAAATGAGGCTCCTTTATTAGCTTGTCTCTGTTAGCAAGGGATGTCAGGCAGGGATGTCCTCCCATCTTTCCTACAGGAACAACTATTCCCAAGGAGCCAGAGATCTTCCTCCATTGAAACCCTTCAGTGTGAGACCCCCTCTGATGCCTGCTGGCAGAGGCTGCTCCAGCCCTCACAAGGCCTCCACCACCTTAAGGAAAGGAATTTTTTGTAAAGGCATTTAAAATGCAAATACACAGTTACTAAAATAAATTCGGCAAAGCAGAGGCCTGAGGCTGCTTCCAAACCCTGCTCAGCATGGGCTGCCCAGGCTGCAGGGATAGAAGGCAGCAGGAATCTCATTGTCTCCCCAGGGGAGAGCATCTGCATTTCATTAGAGAAAGGAAATTCAGCTGGGGGTCACCCCTCGTCCTTTTGTCCTGGGGAAAATTCTACAGCTCTATTCTCCAGGTCTCAGCAGTCTCCAGCAGACACAAAGTGCTGGCAGCGCTGGGGGAGTGGCAGCAGCTGGAGTGCAGCGCTTGGCTCCCTTGGCATGGGCGGCACGGACCTGGCAGGGTGCTTCGGGAACAGTTCCCAGGAAGGCACAGACACTACTTACAGAAACTGAGTCAGGCTGGAAAACAGGGATTCCCCCATGTGCTCACCCCACAGCTGTCTGCAAGGGTTTGCCCATGAGCAGACATGCCAGGCCTTCTCATAGCTGCTGCTGCTTAGCAGGGCTTGCTGTGAGGGACTGTTTGGCCCCCTTTCCTGCTCTTGAAGAGGATGAGTAGTGCATTACCATTACAAAAGGCTTTTCCATCTCCCAGAAAAGGATGCCAGTGACTGTAGGGCCACCTGTGTTCGAAGCCAGGCCCCAGTTCCTTGCCCAAGCAGGATGCATTGAATTAGCTGTATCTTCCTCATCCTCCATCAGTGGGCTCAAATCTGGGTGAGCAGAGCTGGGTGCTGGTTTATAAAACAAGGGGAATGGGTGTGCTTGGGCTCCAGCTCTTCTGTGTGCAAAAGGACTAGAAACATGCATTAGCCCAAACTCCAGGGATGTGGGGCTGGTTCTTGGAGTCATGGAGGTCAGTGCTATGAATACCAGGGCCTGATGCTCCCATGGAGGACAGGGATGTATGGAGTCTGATGTCCTAGGTGAAGGAGCAACCCTCATCCTGTGCCGCTCTGGGCACAGAGTTGGGACCATATATTGACAAGTCTCAGAGAAAGATACTGGCCCTACAATTGTGTTGGGACAGAGGGTGACAATGGCACCAATAGTGCCATGTTGCACCACGTATCAAGGAAGGCAGCTGAAGTCACACAGAGAGGAGAGTGGGAGAGGAGGCTGCTAGGACAGACATGTTTGAAGCCAGCGGTACTAAGAAGCAGCCACACAGAACACACTGCCTTGAGGACACTGGGAAAGCTCTACAGTGCCCCTTCTCTTCTGGCCAGCCAGAACACACATTTGATCATGCTGATGCTTGGTGTTTGTCCATGCTTGATTTAGAACACAGAAATAGGTGGTCTCCTTGCTACAGTCAAGTTCAGCTGCTTGATGGGGTGCCCAGTCCAGTTACTCTTACCATCGATGGAAGTCAGGATGACACGTGAGTGGTCGTAGGCTATCACATTTGCATAGCGGTTTTTAGGTTTATTCACTTCCAGGTTGGAGTTCTCCCAGGTGAACTGCTGCCCAGGATCAATGGACTGTGGAGAGAAAGAGAAGGAAGGAATTGGTGGTAGTTCCAGCACACTGGAGTGCTGCAGCAGATGGGTTTCAGTCAGGAAATCTGCATTGCCCTGCACACCTCTCCCCAGGCCAGACACAGCTTCCAATGGTGTCCATGGCAGTAGCATCAAGGCAGACCACACTGAAAACCAGTTTCCAGTGGGACATGCATCCGACTATCAGCAGGTAAAGCAGTCCCTTACTGGGTCAGCCTACTGCAGAACAGCCTTCATCTCCTCTGCTGCATGCTCATCCTTTTCTCTGGAGCTACCCATCAGCAGAAATTTGGTCTTCTGCCAGGATTCCAGAGAGACCTGACTGTGCAGATCTTGACCTAGAGGTTTTATTAGCTGTTGAACTGCAGTCTCTTGAAATATAGCAAGCCCTGGGTGTCTTGTGCCCCAGGAGCTTTTGGTATTAGTGTCCTGCAAGACAGCCTGTAAGCTTTTGCCAGGGAATAGTCATGAAAATTAATAGGTTACTATCCACTGCTCCAGCTACTTATGCAATGTAAACATCTCTCGTTTGAGTTAATAGAGTGACAAGAAACTATAAACCTGGAAAAGAGACGTGGTTATAAATCTTGGCCTGCACACTACGCAACTGCCTAAAAAGCACACATCCCACTCCCACCTGGCCTCACACACCCAGTGCTTCTTCCACGAGCCACGTGCTGGTCCACTCAGTCCATGGCTGCTCCGTGGCCAGGCAGCCTTTTCCCAAAGACTTCTCTATTGTCTCAGTCCATGCACAAAGCAAGGTGAACAAGGACCATCCCCAAAGCACCCCTCTGAGATGGGATGGTTTTGTTGTCCAAGAGACACACAAGACACACAGGTAAGACACCTGCCTCATGCAGGGACTTGCTCTGCACATGCAGCCCTGGGCAAGCTGGGGGCAAGCAGCTACACCAGAAATCAGTCATCCCATGAACCTCCTTCCCCCTGAAATCAACAACACCATCAAAACCTTCTTAAAATCTTGCTGCAGCTCAGGGTCTCTGAAACTTTGCTGGTCCATGGACAAAACACTGGGGAGATAGGCCAAAGGAAGCACTGCATGCTGTGCTCCCTGCAGGCATCCACGTTCATTGCTTGGAAGAGCCGTGGCAGAAGGTTTCTCAGGCAGTGAAATGCCTGTCAGCTCTGGATCAGCTGTGAGCAAAAGGCTGAGGTGGGAAGCACAGCTCCCTGACTGCGCTGACATGAACAGCTCTCATGGTCCCCCTGCTCACTTCCACCAACCACCAGCTGTGCACAAAGTGACACCCATCGATGTCCCCTCTGCTCCTGTGCTGTGCAGCAGGCAGCAGTGGGTGCAGGCACTGGCTTGAGTATGGAGCACAGGTAGTGCCTGCATTGCTGCAGTAGCCCTGAGGGCTTTGCAGCAATGCAGGGCATGGCCAGTGCTGTGCCAGGTGGCAGCTGTCTCTCCCCACGTGTGGCCCAGGCTGCCTGCAGGTAGAGGGACCAGTGCTGACGAAAACACACAGGAGGATGTGACATCACAGCGATGCTAATAGGTAGTTTGGGAAATGTAGGATGTAAATAGACATTTCCTACGGAAAACCTGTAATTTTCTATTATCAATGTAATAAGCAGGCAGCTGCTGTGCTCAAGAGGTGCTGCAGCCAGGATGGTGGGAGTGGAGGCTGCAAGCACCACTTTTGGCTGCAAACTCACTAGCCTGGCTGCCACAGGCTTTGCACACTCCTCTGCCCAGGCACAGAGACATCTCAGCACAGCTCACAGCTCTCTGGGTCACTTCATTTAATTTAGGCACCTGTATTTTGCTTTCAGAATAGGCTGCTCAGGGGATCCAACCTTTAGATGCTCCTCACTCTAAGCCGTGTGGCAGGGAATATGCTGCCCACCAATGGTGGGCCTGAACTGCACAAGGGGAATGCAGAAACTATCAAAGACATGAAAAATAAAGAGGAATATAATATGAAAGGACTTTATGGTTTGGAGTAGGGATAAGTAAGAGGGGTTTTGACATCAGTCTGATCAATATGGAGCACACTGAAGGAGAAGCACAAATAGACAAACTAATGAGGAAAATGCCTATTAGAAACATAAATAACACCTATTTTTCTGAAAGGTGCAGAGAGCCCGTGAAGAGACTTGACTAGCTGGTGGTGGAGCTGAGAATGGCTCTGAAAATATGAGCCAGTAAGCATCTTCTTGCTGTGAAGAAGCAACCCAAGAAAGCACCAGCTGTAACTGCACTCTGTGAACACTCTCAGTGGGCACAGGTTGGTGCTGGAGTGAGCCCTACCCCTGCAGCAGAGCTCAGTGCAGTTGTTCATGCTGCAAATCTGCCAAAAGGCTGCGGGGCTGACCCAGCTGTGGGGGTGCAGAGTGCTTTGCACAGCAAGTCTGTGTCCTGCCACAGCAGAGGAAAGGGTTATTTCCTGGGGGAGGACAAGGCTGCCAAGAACCCCCAGAATGGAGGAGGAGCATCAATGGTGTTGCCATTAGGGTTAACAGCTTTGATGTGCAATGAGTATGTGCAGAAATGGTCTAATCATCATCAGCCTCTTAAGAGGGCAAACAGGTGAGAAAGTCAGAACTACTACAGCACCTGAGTGCAAAGAGGCTCTAATTAAATACTCCTGCAAATTAGTGACTCATTTAGAAGTAAAATGATTTAATTTAAACTCTGGTGATGAATTAATGTACACCTGTTCCCCCCTTTAAGGCAAACAAATGAGTAAATAAATGGGAGGATGATGGGCTGCTTGGAGAGAGTTGGAGCCCTTACATGGCATAGTGGTTGGCAAGTCTTGTCCCATCTCTGTACAATGCTCTGCAGCCTCTGTGTGCAGCAGCACAGCCTCATCTCCCCACCTTGCTCCACAACTGCCCTGTCAACAGGAGTCTGCTCCTGGTCCTTTCAGGGAAGCTGATGGGAATCACTGCTTCATTCCAAAACTTGATCAGAGTAACACTCCCAACAAATACACTCTTCCTAGAAAGCAGAAGGCTGGTAAATTGGAAGGAAATGAGCCAGGAGGAAACTTAAAAGCACCATGACTTTTGCTTTGCTTTAAAGTGACAGGGAGATGCTGTAAGACAGCAAGCACAAATTAAGAAAAAGCCCAATTAGTAAAACTCCTCCTTCCCAGCATGGAAGTGCAAGGAACAATTTCACCAAAGCAGTTCAGGGATCCCTGCTGCTACTGCCATAAAGACAGAGTCAGACCATTGGAAAGGAATTGGAAAAAGGCTCTTTCCTCAACAGACTCTAAAGCATTTTACAAATGCCTTGAAAACATCCCTGAGTGCCAGTTTGACTCTCAGATACAAGCCACTTTGGGCTTGCTGCTCCCCTTTCTTAGTGCAGTTCCAAAATTCCTCTGCATGCTGAGGCCCTGCTGCTGCCTCTGCTGCTGGCAGGCGTGGGGATCCCAAGCAGGCAGTGCCCTGGGGCAGCACAGCAGCTCAGGGAGCTGCACAAGGGCATGGGGACAGGAAGATGCTCAGGCAGTGAGTGCTTCCTGTCCTCCTGTGAAATCAACTGCATTAGCAAAAGCATTGACCACTGTCAATCTGCACCACGCCTCAGATGAGGACATAATGTGCCTCTGAATCAATTGCTGGCAGCGCTTCAGCCTTATTATTCTTATTACCGGAACGTGAACGCCATGTGCCTGCCAGGCGGCTTCCCAATGAGCCATTAAACCGGGCAAGCCCATGAAGCCAAGGCTCCCTGCTCCTGGGCCCAGCACTCCTGGGCTCACTGGCCCCAGGGACCCAAGCACCTCTCCTGCTGCCTAACCTGCCCTGCCAGGGCTGCAGGCACGGGAGGTGCAGTGTCCTGTGGCTTTTTGGGAAATGGAAGTGAACACAGGGTTTGGGCAAACCACCGGTGTTTTGCTCTACAGAAAACTGTGAGGAAAGGTCTGCAGCCTCCCTACCACATGGGAAGCAGGAGCACAGTGAAATCTCACACAACCTAAACACTACTAAGAACTAATGTGCCAGGCAGTGCCACACGGCCAGGCTCTCATCACCCGCTCTGCTCCTGGGGGCCATACACTAGATGGACATGCTGGATGGACAGGACATGAGCGGCAGTAGCGACAAGTTGCTGTTTGGAATAGAATAAGGAGAAAATCTCCTGGGAAAGTGATGCAGAATCTAGAGCACTACAAGAGAGCAGGAACCGGTGCTGGTTGGAGCCAGCCTGTCCTGTGTTTGCCAACAGCACAAAAGGGGACAGCAGTGCTCAGCACGCTGGATCCCACAGCACGAGGGTGAGATGTGGTGCGTGTGTGCAGAGCGGTTTGTGCAGGGCAGGAACTCTGCACCGTCCTGGGCAGCATCCTGCTCCGGGAGCACAGGCTGCAGCCTGGGAAGGTGCCCACAGGAGGAGCTCCAACACAGCGACAGCGCCTGCCACCATCTGCACATCCACAGTCAGGGGGCTCAGCCTTCCTTCTACTTATCTAATTCCACTAATCCCACACTGTAAATTCGCTGTAGCTCTCACTGTACACTAAAAATGAAATACTTTCCTGGTGCAGCCAGGCCAGAAGCAGCTGCCAGACCCTTGTGCCCTGCTCTCCGGCTTGCTGCCTGCCTGTACGGCGTGGTGGGGCTGCGCTCTGCCCCGTGCCAGAGCAGATGGCAGCACTGAACTGTGCCTGCAGACGGCTCAGCTCCCAGCAGCTGCACTTCAGCCTCTCCTGCCGCACCAGGGGCACCAGGAGCTACAGCTGGGATGGGTCCCAGGTGCCGGGGGCTAACCCACAGCTCATGAGCCTGCTCACTGCAGCCAGCACACAGCTTGCTCTGTGCTGGCTTTGTCACATGGGCTGCACGGCCATGCAGGCTGGCAAACTGGTGTGAGCAATATTATTTGTTCTCTCACCGGTGGGGATAGAGGTCAGACGGCTGTGAAAAATCTCTGTCACCCTTCCTGCCCCCTTCCCAGGCTTGTGGGGAGGTGCTGACAGGTCTTGTTTCATGTCACCTGTGTCTAGGTTACCCTGCTATTGCTTGCACAGCCGAGGCAAGTGCCAGACTGATGGCTCTAGGCCAGCTGGCCTCAATGGTTAAAAGTGCTTTTAAATATTTGCTCTCTGCCTGTGGTGCCACTGCTCCTGGAATGTGAGCCATCTATAAACAGCCCTGCACCCCACAGAGATGTTAGGCTGACAGGCTGCTTTACAAAAACACTTAAAATGCAACTATTTCAAAGCACAATCAAACAGCAGATGGGCCTTGGGAGCTCACCTGCCATGCCTTCCTCCCTTGTGTCTCCCTGCTCAGCTGTGCTATGCCCATTCTAGCAGCACCATTATCCCATGGGAAACAGGGTCAGGGCCTTCACTTCTCAAAGCACTGGGTCACCACTCAGTTCTACGTAAGATCTGGGGCTCACAGAGTCACAGGGTGAACACTGGGGCTGTACCAGTGCTTAGTGCAAATGCAAGCATATAATAAGGTGTAGTTCCTGTCTCTCAGGTCTCACAGGGGCCACTCAGCCTGCTCCCCTCCCAGCTCTGCTGTTTCCACATCCACTCTGCAGATTTCCTTAGTCAGCAGCACACACCATGCCTATCCTGCCCTGCAGCCCTCCTATCAAAGGGAGCTGCTGCCCTGCCAAACCCACAGGGATCAGGATGAGAGCAGACCCACGGCTGCAGCAGTCCTGCACAGGCAGCTGCTGTTCTCCTCAAACTCAGCCCAGGATTCTTCTCACTGGCATTTCAAATGGGAGATGACTACATTGATCCCCACATGCCAATAAGGTGCAACACCTTCTACTTTTGGGTCCATCCTAGTATCAAACACTGTACAAGCCTGTCATGTTCAGCAATTTTCTGATGATGAGGAGTCAAACACAGCAGAATCCAGGGGAAAAAAATTATGTGCAACAATCAGCTACTTAATAGCTGCTTCAACATGAGAAGTACAACTGATTGGTGCTCTCAACCAGCCATGATATTCTAAAGAAAGAGAAATGAGAAGAGAGAGGCTCATGAAAGCAGCTAAGAGAATTTATTTAATGCTCATTTTTTCAAAAACAGTTCCCACAGCTCAGTATTATGCTGTAGGCTCTATTGAGCATAGGCCTAGTGTGAGGATGGGAGTGCAGAGACACTGGATCTTGCTGAATTCCCACCCTGCAGCAGAGTCACAGCCTGCTATAGCAGAGTGGACAGCCCTGCTTAACATTTCAGTTGACTGGCAGCAAAAAGCCCAAGGCAGACAGATATGACTGCATACTTCAGCTCCACTGGCAGGACATACATGAGCACACAGGTAATTGCAAGGGAAGCATAGTATTTCTTTAACATTTCCCAAGTCACAACATAATGCTGTAGCTCATCTCTCTGGTTCAGACTGTAAATGCATAGGGATGCCAAGACCCTCCACCTGGCATCCCAAAGCAAAAAAAGAGCTCTGTGCCTTCCTCAGATACACACAGCATACCCTTTGAACTAACTGGAATTCGTCCCTTACCTTCTCAACATAGAGATCTGCTTTCCCTTTCCTGGCATATATAATCCTACCTTGTGGGCAAATGCTCTGATCTCATCTCATAAATCAGTGTAGGTACAGTGCAGGAAGGGGTGGCCACAGGCACAGGCAGATAACAATTCAAACAGAAGTGATAACACATGCAAAGAACACTTCCCAAATTTATTCCCTCTTTAATACTAGTGGGGTGTTTATTTACAATGCCCCTGCAGCTCAAGAGGGCTCTGCATATAAGCACTGCAAAACATCATCCTTCCATTCCTGCTCTCATGGCTGCAGAAGAACTTTACCCTATTTAAATAGTTGCAACCTGATCATGCAGCCTGGAAAGTGCCAAAAAAGGTAAGGCAGCCCTCAGGTAGGTCAGCCCCTTTCCCTCTAAATTCCCTCCCTTTGGCAAGCTGTTCTCAGAGAGGACAGAGATAGAGTTGGGCTGAGAGAGGTGCAGTAGAGGGGTTCACCAAACACCCAGCACATCCCTGTGTGTGTCAGCAAAGGCAGCACAGTGGATGCAGACAGTACCTACCATGGGGCTACACCAGAGACAACGGTGGGAGCATGATCCAGAAGTGCAGGCAAATTTGCAGCTCGTGACTGCAGGTCACAGGCAGAGAGCTCTATGCAGGGAGGGGAGCTTGGACTACTCCAGGGCAGTGGGACATTAGCAGGGTTTCTATGGGCACTGATGCTGAATAGCACAGTAATACGGCTAATGCCAGCACAATCCAGTGGGAGATTACAGGGAAAGCAGGAATGAAAACTCACAATGCATGTTTGCTGGCATCAGAGGATGGTGCAGAGAGCAAAGCTTTGAACACAGATGGAAGTGAATGAGCACAGGGTACTGTGGACTGAAATACATCAGCCAACATGGATGGAGTGCAGCCCTCACAGAGCAGAACAAAGTAATCAGTGACAGTCCAGGTAAGCAGACATGAGCTCCCATTCACTCCTAAGACCATAACCATGGTGGCAGCATGGCAGGCTGCTGTGCATTCTCCTGTGAGGTCTTCTCCCTGTACCAGCCATGCTTTAACTGCTCAAGGCGAGTTCCCAGCACTGTGGGGTTGGCAGGGAGAGCTGGCAGGCTCCCAGGGCCTGGCGTGGGGACTGACCACGCAGTATTGCTGCAGGGGAGGCACAGTTCAGCTTTCACCAGACCCTCTCTGCTGAGGTCCTGGCCAGCACCACTCTGCCCTGCTGCCCGTCCCGCTCTCAGGCTCACCTCGTACTCCTGGGAGAACTTCAGCCCATCGTTGGCCTTGAGCCGGTCGATGTTGTCAGCGAGGTCGGTCACGGGGATGGGGGGGTGGTCACGCATGCCTGCAAGCGAGACAAGGAGGGAGGAGGGAGAGGAGAATGGTTACGGCTCTGCACGGCCGAGGGAGGCTCAGCAAGAGCATGTGCACAGCAAACCCAGGAGGTGGGTGCAGGGCGGACACCATGTGTGACTATGGGAAGCGCTGGGCGGGATGGACATGGACGGAAGCTGAGGCATGCGGCACGCTCCCGGGCGGTGAACGGAACACAGAGGGGATGTGCAGAATGGCCATGACCGGGTGGGCATGCTCGGACAGCACAGCCACGGGCACACAGAGCAGCCCACGCAGTGGGCAGGGCTCGGCCAGCCCCTGGCAGGAGCAGGCCGAGGATACGCTGTCACTGCTGCCACTGCTGTCACTGCTGCCACTGCTCTCCCCGGGCCCCCGCTTGGGCTGAAGTTGAACACACTGGTGCTCTGGCTGCCAAGGGCTTAGGCTGATCTTCCTGCTTACTCCTAACAATGGCATTAGCCACAAAGAAATTCTGCCAGACCTGCAGTGAAACCTCTGCAGTGCATATGCACAGCTTTTTGGGTAGGCAGATGCTGTCACAGTCCTGGGGGCATTAGAGAAGGATGAGAAGGGGGACAGAAGGGCCCCATAGAAGAATGGCTGATCCCCTGGTAGGACATTGAACAACATTCTGAGAGCTGAGGAGCAGCTCCGTCCACAGCTACATAACTCTTCAGTGATGCTCCAGAAGCAGAGCCTGCTCCAGGGCCCAAAATCCAGCTCCTCTGGGCTGGTTCATGCAAGGCACCATGGGCAGCAATGTACCCTCCAGCAGCTTCTGGGAGGCTGCTGTGAGCTGGGATGCAGTTCAAGCCATGGCAGAAGTCTCGCCCGGGCTAAATAAAGGATGCAACATTACAGCTCATCCTGGGTACAGCTAAAGCTCTGCTCAGCAGAAAGGCCAGAGGAAGGGATCCCACAGATCCCACACAAGGGACAGGTACTGTGGGGGTGTGCATGTGGGATTGGGAGGAGCCCTCCTGAAGCCCTGGGACTCATAACCATCACAACCTCCTTCTCTGATGCTGAGATGTTGAACTGGCAGGAACGTGATTGTGAAACTCATCATCCAAATCCCAAGGCTCGTGACTCCATTGGCTGCTCTATGGGTTTCCCAGAAACCCCACATGGGTAATAATGATTATTAATAGACTGAAGCTGTTGACTCACACCCAGGGAGACAGGCTGGAGCACAGCCAGAAGCTTCTCAATTGCTTAGGAGGCTGAACACTGCCACAGATGGCAGTGATGGGCCACTGAGGTGATGGAGCAGTTTCCAGGCTGGGTACACACATTTTACACAGTGGTGACAAGTCACAAGGTGATAACATGGAAGAGTTACACCTCTGACCTCTGCATAAAACATCTGACATCACTGCACACAGGCAAGACCCAATCCAACACACACTCCTGCCATCGCTTGGCAGTGCACAGCTATCCACAGATGGCCTGAGAACACACGGACAGGTGGAGAAGGAAATACCCCTATTCTGCCTTGTGCTGAGGTCCTCCTGCAGATGGTCCTGTTTGCCACTTCACTCATCAGGATCCCCGAGGTGGCTGAGCAAGCCCTCAAAGGGACAGAGATGATGCTGGTTTTGGCACAATTTCCTCACTCATGTGAGAACTCTGAGGCTGTAGCTCAGGAGCAGCCTTTGCAGAGCTGTCACTCATGAGCAATTGAATGATGAGAACAGTGTGGGACCAAGACAGAAGTGTGGGGCAGGAAAGACAAAGAGACTGGAACACAGCAACAGTATGTGCTTCTTCCAACAAGGTTATGTTCAAAGTACAGCAGAGACACAGACCACAGCAGAGCTGCAGACCCTCATCTCTGCAGAGAAACACAAGGTGGTCTCTCCAAACTTGTGTTTTACCAGCCAGAGCAGTGTTGCAGCAACAAAAGAGCTGCAAGAGCAGGCAGGGAGAAAGAGGTGGTTGGAATCCCATTATGGCGAACCTAGAAAAACAGCCACTGACAGTGCAGGGCAAGATGGAGATTTGTACACACTGCCAGGACTTCCACAAGCTCTTCCAATTGCTCTTGCAAGAGGACAGTGAGCTCACCACGAGGCTAGAAGAGCTCAGAGGTCTCACAATGCCTGCAGAGACACACATGACAAAGCCCTTGGCTCTACTCCCAAGGGAAGTATTTATCCTACATACTTCTCCCATTCCTGTGTGCATACATAGATGCCTGTACATCCCAGAGCAGGGTGGCCATGTTTTTATGGTTGTTTGAGGATTAACTTGAAGCTCAGAAGACAAGTGATAAAGGGGCACTTTTATCTGCAGGCTGGTACTACTCCATCCCAGCTGCTAGGGCAGTAAGTGCCTCTTTGTGACTGAGATGCACTGCGAAGCAGACCAAATGCAGGCAGTCCAGAGACCATCATGTGTTCTGCCTAAGTCTGTGACAGAGATGACCCAGCCTAGGGAAACCAGTTTAGGAAGAGAGTGTGTTCAACCACTGAAGAGCCCCTTTCAATTTGCCCATCTGGGGTTTTTAGCTGGTCACTCCCTCCAGAATGGCCAAGGTTATTATCAGCCCCACGCAGGGCCAGCTGCAGGCCTGACACCATGGCAGAGCCTGGCCTACCACTCTGAGGGGGTAGGAGGCTGGAGAGCAGGGAAAGGGCTGCTGCAGAGGCTTCCTGGCAGCCATCACTCAGGACCTTCCCTTCTGCACTGTCCTGCAGTGAGCTGCTGTAGTGCCGTGCGAGCAGTACCGAGCCTGGCCCCACACATCATGTCAGAAAGTGAATCACTGCCATTTTACAGTCTGCTGTGAGTGAAGGTGATCTTCATGACATTGAAACAAAAAATACAGATATGAGAGAGAAAGGGAAAGAAAAAGCAAAAGGTGTCGTAAGATAAAAACAGGAGTTAAAACTAACTTGAGATATTCGGGCAACAGGGGACACTGGCACCTGCAAAGAAAAGAAATGGGGCAAGAACAGAAATCCCATTAGCCTTTAGTCATCATTGCAGAGGTTCAGAGATGGAAAGACAACGAGATGAAGATGAAAAGGAAAGCACCATATACCACAGCACCGGGAGCTTCCCTCCAGCACAGGACCGACTGCCTGGCCCTGGGGCTGCTCTGTCACCAGCTGTTACACACACAGCAGGCTGGTGGCTTGGGCTGTCCCCTGACACTGGCAAACACGTGAAGCTGGAGCTACTTGCAAGGGAGTCCACAGGCCTTCATTTGACACTGAGAGCTCCATATCTCACTGCACTCCATTAGCCCCAGCCCCATGCCCCAGGGAAGCCTGCAAAGGCCAGCAGAAGGCAGGTACAGGGGACATCTGTGCTACTCAGTGGCCAGGGGGACTGCCCCAGCCACTCAGCCCCAGCCACTTCTGCTCTGTGTCCTGAGCCTCCAGCTCGCTCACAGCTCATCAGCAGCACAACTCAGTCTCCTTTCATGGTGTATTGGGACACTGCCCAGTCCTGTATCCTCTCAGTGACTTGGCACGGCAGTACATTAGTACAGGGAGGCCAACAGTGGGGAATAACCCTTGTCTGAAGTGAAAACCACAAAAATGAAAAAGCTTAATATTTAATAACTGTAGACCAATTAATTATGCATTAAACAAGTTTTCCCTGCTCAGCAAGCTCCAGCAGGGAGACCAACTACCAGGGCTGGTGGCCAGCGCCTCTTGTCAATGCATTCTCACAGCACTGCCTCGACCTCCATCAGGTGACAGAGGCAACAGCTTGGGCCCACTGGGCTTGGTGGATTTCATGCGCCTCATTAATGAGGACAAGCTCATCAGGAGTGGAACAGTCACTTCAAGTTGCACAACACCCGCTTCCACCCCTCAGAGACTCACAAGGGAGAAGGGGAGGAGGACAGAGTGCTGCCTCTTGGTAGGGGAGCATTGTCTGGCAGTATTCCAGGGTCCTGCTGCTGTCTCAAGCGAACTGCACACTCTGGCTTGGTTTTATCTCTCCAGAGAGCTCTGCAAACTTACCAAAGGAGCAGCATCTTTGGCTTATCCTCACTCACAGACAGGAAAAGAAAATTTCCTGGCTCCCCGTCTCTCTGATGGCAGCTCTTGAACCTTGCTACAGGTCTGGCAAGGGACATCCTTGTTGCAAACACCCTGACCTCTCTGAAGACGGGAGCAGATGCAAGCCTGACTTGTCACAATTCTTTACACAATGCAAACCACAAGCAGACAGCAAAGATGGCTTTTGTGCCCACATGGAGACATGTCACAGAGGCCTGTCCCCACACACAGCTGTCCTGGAGCAGCCCTGTTTTAACACTGTGCTCCTCCTCAAGGAGCTGCAAGCTGTTGCTGACTGGGTGTGACCCCCTCCCTAGTGCTGCTCCTCATGATCTGCCTGTTGAGATGCTCTTCCTCTGGCACACGTGCCTTCCTTGCTCCCCACAGCATTTTCCTCCTGTGCTGTGACACCATCCTGTGCTGTGCTGTGACCAATTAATGTGCCAGTTCTGCTGGCAACTACCAGCCTGCTGCTGCCCACACGTGAGATCTGCCCTGGTTCTGCCTGGGAAATGCACTAACTACAGACCCCTGACAGCTGCCCTGGCACAGAAAAAGATGTGCTGGTGTAGCTCACCCCAGGTGTGAGCCAGACTGCTCTGAGTGGCAACAGGAAAGGCTGTTCTTGCCCCCCCTGCCAGACATAGCAGTTTTACATCAGGAAATGGCCCCTTCAAAACTCTCCTATTAGATGAAAGCTCCTAGATGAATGAGCAGCAGGAGGAAAAGGAAAGTAGGTTAGAGGAGCTGCAAGTTAGAAGAGAGCTGTATGTGCCTCATTTGCTGCTGAACTGCTCCCTCCATCACAAAAGCCCAAGTGCTCCCTCAGTTCATCTAGGACTTGGACTCTCTGAAAGGCTCTGAACGAGTCAGGGCGAGCCTGTCTCTGATCACTACAATGACAGGCACTGTGCTTTCAGTGCCATCAGAGATGTGCACACACAAAGCAGCAGCACAAGACCTTTCTGCAGTGTGAAGTACAGCTGCCTCCATGAGCTGGCAAAGCTACAGCCTGAGGCATCCCAGGCCAGTGAAAGCAGCATGCAGAGAATGGCTTTTACTGAACTATCATCCTCTGCTCTGAGACCACCATGATCAGCAGAGTCCTTCAGGGGGTCACAGCACTGGCTGCAGAGCACCGTAGTCTGCAGGTAACTCTTCTCTTGACACTTAGCTGAGCAGAGTAGGAGAGTCAGCACACCAAAGATCCCAGAATGAAGGTGCTGGGACACCTTTAGCAGTGTACAAGAGCTCTGTGTACCTTCTGACTGCCCCAGATGCAGCCCATGTGGCCAACACTGCACCAGTTGTGCTCAGCACTGAAGCTCAGCCAGGGTGAAGCCAGTTCAGCACCTGGGAACTTCCCAGATGTGGACACTCCCGACTGTATGGAGGCTCCTCCTAGCTCAGGACAACTGTAATGAGCTTCACACCGTATCTGACACACACCACACAACAGAGGCCAGCCCCATCCAGGTTCCCCAGCCTCAGAGGCCTGCAGTGACAGGGCCAGGGAGAAGGATTTGCAACCCGGAGTAGATACTTGGACATCCTTGGTCTAAAGCCCACTCTGTGTCACTGTGACTGAGAAAGTGTGGATCTCCTGGAGGGTGGGAAGGACTGCAACTCTGCCTCACTCTACTTCTGGCATGGGGACATGGATAAGGGGAACCAGAGGAAGCAGGATTCAAGAAGATGAGCTGCTCCTTACCTGGAGTCTGGTAGTTGAGTCGCCTCATCTCCACTGGGTCAGATGAGTGGGCCAAGAGTGAGTCCTTCAGGCCAATGGAGTGCTCATCCTTGGAAGAGGGGGAATGTGCCCTTTTCCTGTGGACAGAGAGGAGAGACAAGCAGGTAAGCTCTGGCAGAGACTGGCATGAATCACCCTAGGAGGGAGTCTGGGTCCCTGTGTCCCAGACAGCCAAGTGCATCCCAGGCTCCTGGGGCTCCGGGTAAGTTATATCATCTTCTGTGCCTCCAATTTCCCATCTATGACACAGGAAATATTATATATAAGCAATGTCAGATGTTTGATTAGTGAGGCAGTTTTGAAATGTGGTATTCTGCACAGTATTTATTAGAGAAAATGCAGATAGATGCAAGATGCTGTTTCCTCTAACTGTCTCTAGGAACTATTTCCTATAGTGGAAGGATATAATAAAATTTTTTCAAGTATTAGAAATATTTAAATATAGAATGCTGTAATATAATAGTATAAAGGCTCTTCAGGGTGTGTTTTATTGGGCCATTAATACATGTCTTGAATGGTTGAAGGCACCCAAGGCGTGTATTAATGGAACAATAAAATACAATGTTGTCTCTTCATGCTATATTTATGCCTAAAGCGATGCCACCACCTCAGGCTCTTGCTGGAATTCACAGGCAAAGCAGGAACAGATTCAATCAAAAAGTGGACAAATGAATATTAAAGAAAATATAATTCTGCAAGAGAAGTCTCTAGTGAATCTCTAGGTCCCACTTCTAGCTCTAGATTACAAATATGGTGGGTATACCCAAGGGCTGGAGAAGGGTGTTGGGCAGGAGCAGCACAGCAGTTCTCTCTTCTGAGCCTGTGCTGACCCTGGCACCTGGCCAACAGACTGAGCATGCAGGAGTACACAGAGACTTTGTCTTTTGGTTACAGTCCCCAAATGGATTTTGCCTGAACCAGTCTGTTGACCTGCTGGTTCCTGGAAGAGAGGGAGCTGCAGCACTGCTGCTGTACACAAACGCTAGCACATTTACCAGCCTGCAAATGGCAACAATCAGTCTCTGCTTTGGTCCTCCTTGTGAGAGGCCCCTGGAAGCACACTGAAGGGCTGCCAGGTTCTGCACAAAGGCAGCTGCATCCCTGGATAGTAATGACCCTGAACCATGCATGATCCCAAATGCTCTCACAGGTACAGGGCACTTTCACTTCCATCAGAGGCTGGGCATGCTGGGCTGCCACTAATGAGAGGCACTTAGAGAAAACATAGTGCATAAATCATGAGTGAAACCTGCGTGTGTTCCTTTTTTGTCCCAGCCTGTGTGCTCCATCTGCAGCCTGAGGCTGCAGCAAACACTGGAGCTGTTCAATGGACAGAACCAGCTTGTGAGTCTTACACTACTCTGAGGCATCTCAACATGTCAGAAGCCTTCCAGCTGCCTGGACCAAGACAAAAGAGCTGAAGGACTGACAGCATTGATAGAAAGAATGGAGAATACACAGCCAACAAATAAACCTCCTATCAGGAGCACAGCAGGATGTGCAATGTGCTGCTGTGTACCAGTCCCCAAGCAAACTGGGCCATCTTTTTTGGGGAATGGGCACAGCACATAATTAAACTTTATCTCTGTCTCATTAGCCCAGTCAGGGCAACTCCTAAACCATCCTCCAGACTCCAAACTGTCCACTGCAGCTCAGCTTCAATTCATTCCCATTACAGACTTGCCACTCTGAATATTACACACAGATACCTTTGGGAGAAAGTACCTCCACAGAGAGGCTGGACAAGACCACAGCATCACTCTGAGCACATGGGGGTGCTGGAAGAGGATAGACTGCTCCCCCGTGGGCGAGGATGCAGCAGGGACATGTATGCCAGATCTGGGCACTGCAAGCCAGGGCTTCCTGGTACTCCACCCACACAACTCCAGGACAGGGCAAAGCTAAGGCGAGGTGGGAATAGCTTCTATGGGGCCCTGGTACAGAAATCCCCTCTGGGGCCGTTTTTTCTCATTAAAGACCAGCAAACATGCTGTTTCTTACAGTTGCCTAGTATTCCCTCAAAGCTTCCTCATTAGAGACTGCAGGAATGTGCCTGCATTTTTGAGGGAACAGCTCTCAGTCTGAAGTGACTGAGAAAACAAAGCAACCCCTATAACTGCTGTTACTGTATTTTTTTTTAATTTTTTTTTTTTTTTAAATTTAATTGCAAAAGCAATCTGGGAAGCCTTTATGTTGGAAATTCTCCCTGAGAGCTGTGAGAGGCTAACAACTGCTAGGAGGCCGATACCTTTGAGGAAACAAAGTCTTTGTAAACTCCTAAGGCTGGCATGCTCCACATACCTAAAAACAAAGATTCCCCTTAATAGCTTCAGGCTTGACTTTTAAAAAGGGAAATAGACTTGAAATTTTAGGAAAACAAAAAGACAAAATGGATTCATACCTTTCTTGCTTACTAGATCCAGGGAAAAGCAGGAACAGAAGAAAGGAGATGATCACTGAGACAGAAAGGCACTGACTGCACATGCACAGCAGAACTCCATTTAATCAGACAACAAAGGCAGCTCCCTTCTCCAGCTAGAGAGACATATGTAAATAGAGAGCCCAGGAGGAGCAGAACCTCAGAGCTGAGCTGACAGAGAATGACCTACTGTAATTGAACAGGCTACAGGAACACATGCAAATGCAACCCATGGCTCCTCCAGAGGACTAACAATCATCACACGCTACAGTTACAACTGGAGCAGGACTGCTCTGAGAGGCAAAAGGAGGTGTCTGCTCATACGGGGAGCACAGTGTGAGGGTGGTTCTGATCCAGTAGTGAGGACTGAGAGGCCCTAAGAAGAGAGCTCCACTCTGATTTCAGCCTGGCACATCCATGCCCTGTTCTCTCCACCAAGGTCATGTTTTTCAGTCAAAATTCACGGGGGTGGGGGCAGCTCCCACAGATCATGCAGGCAATTTCTATAGAAAACCAGTACTAGAGAAGTTCCCAAGCTGCCAATCCAAGTTGTGACGAGAGGGCAGTCAGACTGGCTTTAGGGACAAAGCTGCTCTCTTCCGTCCCACTGTTCAAATGCTTCCAGAATCCACAGCAGCTGTGTTCAGGGGCTGATGTTAACTACCTTCTGCATACCCAGCCCTTCTGCTCTCTTACAAAGCAGCCTTCTGCTGTGCCAGGTAGAGACCTTCCTCCTCCCCATGACCACCAAGGACTGTCTGTCAGAGCACCCTGTACCTTCCTTACAAGGAAGGCCTGGAAGGTTCCAGCACCTCTAGGGCTCATGCCATAACTGCCATGTCCCAGACTGGATCTCACCTTTTGAAGAGAAGTATGGCAATGACAATGATGATGATTAATATCACAGCCAGGACAGGTCCCATCACCCACAGCATCTCTGGTTCATCCTGCTGCTTCGCTGATGCCACTTCCATCACGATCTCATCCGAGTAGGGGCTGGCTGCATATCTCTTCTGAACAGCACAGGCAGGAGAGGGAGAGAAAAGCAAGCGTCCATTATGCTAAAGCAACAGTTACATCCCTGAAATGTTGAGGTTTCCCCTTGCTTCTGGCTAGCAGAGAATGGTCACGCTTCTCAAACCCCAGCAACATACCATGAGATACTCCTTCCCTTGGCATCAGTGGAAGTCAAGCTGTGACAACAGTTTCTGTCTGGCCTGACACATTCTGAGTGCCAGCGACTCTGCTGGTGTGAAACAATTCCAGTGCCAGCACCTCCATGGCTGACAAACCTGACCTGGAGGTGCAAAATTCAAGAAGCCCAGCTAAGAGCCCCTTGCCAGCCCTGGACTCTCTTGGAGCCAAATCACAAGCCTTTGAATCCCAAACAATCGCACAATGAGGCTGGCTGATGATTCCTAAGTGGTTTACAATACCTGCTGTGCTGATATCAACACATCTCTTCAAGATAGAGTTATATTAGGAAAACCCCTGCTGGGTGAGGCGGGTTTTCTTAAAGGAATGAAATGACAGGAACATTTTCTACCTGATTTCTTTGATAAACAGACCTTAGAAAGAGGCTCATTCTTACAGGTTCCTTTCCTCTCTGCAACGTGGCAGCCCAGTGATTTATAACCTGAAAGGACACCTTTCTAGCCCCACTAGCTAGACAGAATCAGCAGAGACCCAAACCCTTCCTGCAGAAAAATGACACTGCACCTGGTGTTCTGCTGCTTCTAAGGCTTATGGAGCTGTGCTGTGCCTTCACAGCACAGTGCTGCTGGGTCAGAAGGGTTAAATGCTGCAGAAACAAATCCTTTCTACCTATTAGAGAGGGCTAGAGCTGTATCAGTTCCATCCTTGTGGCTTTTGAGCAGCACCTGCTGCCAGGCACTAAGGAGTTAGAAAGCTCTGCCCCTGCCATAGAAAGTTTCCGTCACAGGAGAGGTGCCTGTGGATCTATAAATCTCCTGCTTTAAGGTTGGAGTTTAAACGTGCACTTCATGTCTTCACATATATAGGGAGAAGAAAGGGAAAAATCAAGAGCCTGCTGGTGTCACACAAATGCACATCTTGATTTACTCTCACAGGTGCCCTTGATCCCAGCCAGGCTGGTTTCAAACATGGAGTACAGAAAATGCTCTTATCTGGGACATCCTTCTGGCAGCACGCACTAGTTCAGCATCCTAGCTGCTCTCCTCAGATTTATCAGCAGAGGTGCCACTGTCTAGGAAAGAAGCACGGGGGGTGGTTGCCACTTTTTGAAACCTTTCAGCCCTACAAGACTCTGTTTCAATAACTGAAATAGCTGCCAGCTCCTGGTTTAATGCTGTTCTTAGAGGATGTCTGCACAGGACCACTGCAACCCATCAGACTGTTCCTACACCCCTGGATCCAGTTTAAACAACAGGGCAGGGAGTCAGCTGCAGCTCTGAGCATGGCACAGACAAAAAAGCCTGCAACTCTCCTTTCTTGGGCAAGTAGCTACTCTGTGAGGGAGCAAAAAGGTTTTGCCTGCAACTCCTCAGGAAGGTCAAGGTGCATCAGTGGTGGGGGAGGGAAGCAGCACATGCTGATGTATGCAGCAAAGTGTGACCATCTCCAAAGCTTTGTGTAAGGGGCAAAGATTAGTATTTTTTCAAACACACTCTGGAGGCATTGCCTTCCAATGGAATCAGATACAGAAGAGATCAGAAGGACTGTTATCTCAGTGGCATTTCCAAAGGCAGACTGCAAAGTGCAGGTGCCCGTGCTCCCAGAGACAGTGTTTCAACCACATTCCCTCAGCCTTTGAAGAAAGGCAATGTTATCCTCTCCTGCTGACACTAGAGAGCAAACAATTTCAGAGGAGCTGGGTGGGGGAGATAGTGCACAGCCTTGGACAGAGTGCCTCATGATCCAAATGAAAGTGGATATGATGCAGCACGGGATGCAGAAAGGTGGTCTGTAGGAGCAGGTTATATAGGAGGTTTGTAGGAGTGCTACTGCTTGCTGGTGGCTTACTAGAGGTCTGTGCTAGTGAGAAGATGATGATTATAGTTGGGATCAACTAGTTATGGTCACCTCTTCTTGAAAGGGATTGTCAGGATAGTCATCTCAAGGCCTCTGCCTTACCTTGTTGTTAATCTATGACTCTTTTTCCCCTCATCGATGTGCACATCTTGCCACAAGAACACATGAGCTGGATGAGTAATGAAGAACCTGATCAGCCCTAATGAACCATTACAAGCAAATGAGGCTGAGGAAGGAAGCCACAGCTTGAAATCCAACCAAAGGATTTGGCACATCTCTATTATTTCCATTATTTACACACTGGCTACTGCTACTGCTGCCACCACCACTCCTGCCCTGTGTTTACAGCTGGGCATTGATATCCAGGTCTTGTAGGGCTGCTCCTTGCTTAGGGCATCAGCCTCTCCCGTACCCAGGTCCCGTGTGCTGCTGGCTTCCAGCAGGGAGACATGCAGGAACAGGAATCCCCACACAGCAGGGAAGTGCCCTGCTGATAATCCACTATGATGGGAGACAGGTTTGCTTCTCCAGATGTCATCTCAAAGTGAAAATCTGGGCAGAGAAGTGCCTGTGAGGGCAGGTTTGCAGGGAAAGCATCCTGTTCAGTGCAGTCTCAGCAGTTGCTGTGCAGGGTAGGATTTAGTGGACTGTTTTCTACAGACACTTACTTGAACCAAAGCAGAATGAGAACCCATCCCAACCATGTGCCAAGGTTCTGAGCACAGCCCTGCAAGCCAGAACCGAGCTTATGCAGAACGTGTGTTGACACTGTCCTCCACACTCATCTGTTATGTGGAACACACGGTGCCATTTCCCTCCACAAACACCATTTATCAAGTCAATTCCCACGGCTCCCTCCGCTCGCTCAGGCCAGCGATGCAGCCTCCTCCCTCCTCCTTCACAGACAACACTGTCATCCTGCCTTGCAGCAATTGCTCACCCTGCCTGCACTGAGCCCAGCTCAGCTCAGCTAGGACAGGCTGTGCCCCTCCAGAAAGTCCTTACCGTGTCCCCATCCTCCAGCGAGGCCAGCACGAAGCAGCGATAGCTCAGATCTTGAGACAGAGGCTTGTTGTAGAAACCTTTGTAGTTCTTCTCATCCCCCAGGGTGAAGGTCTCAGGCAGCACATCCACTTGAGCAGCAATGTAGGGCTTGAGTCTGTCTGCCTGGCGTCGCTGCCGCCTGCTCTGACTCCCCTGGCTTATGGCCTCCAGCAGCTGGGGACAAACAAAGTGCCATCACCACTGCTGACAGCGTGACACCACCTCCCACTGTCACCTTCCTGGCTGCAGCACTCAGCAGGGGTGAAGGGAAGGGAGGAGATGTTAACTGGGTTTGACTTGTATCTGGTGGTACTAAGGAGCCAGAAGCAAGTATTATCCATTTAGGCATTGCTGGAGCATCTGTCTGCAGAACCTCACTGCAAGAACCTCCACTAGGATCTCAACTTTGGAAGCATCCAGAGTCCTGGGAAGCTGACATGGTAAATGTTAGGTTTGAGACAGCCTGGCTGTGACTGTCCCCCTGAGTCATGTACCCCAATGGGCTGTGGGGGAACCAAGCCATGTTCTGTGGCCTAATTATTGGTCTGCACAGCAACTCACACTCTATACAGACACTGGATGTGAATTACAGCTGATGCTGATGTTTAGGGGAAAAGTGACATTTGCTGTGTCTTTTCCTTCTGTCAGTGTCCTTGTATCTTACCTGCTGCTCTGCTGCAGTCAGAGCATTGTTTAAAACACACAGAATGGTAACATATTACATGGAATGTTCAGAGAAAAATGGCAAATTTCATAGGCACAATTTAATGAGAAAGGATATAATGCACAAAAATCCAATTGTACTGCTAAAAATTACTCAAATTTTTAAAGATCTCTTTTTCCAATGAATAAAAATGAATATCAAGTTTTGAAGAGAAATTCTAATTCAAAATGAAGAAGGAGGGATGAAATACATTTCACACAGAAATTTATCAATGCAACATTGTCAGGGCAGACGTGGAACATCAGAGGGCTAGGGACAGTGATGTACACACAAAGTCACGCTGCTGAGCTGGGCTTGCTCCCCCTGAGGAGGAGAAGCTGGGTAAGAAACCCCTTAATCTGTCCCCTACACAGTCCATCCTTGTCCTCTTATCAGTACTCACATGGAAGCAATTTAGGAGAACTATACCTTGTCATTATAATATCACCAGAAAAAAAAAACCAAACAAAACAAAAAAACCCCAACAAAATAAAAAAAGAGGCCAAAGAAATCTTAGTTTTGCAAATGTCATTGTAATCCTGAGGGTAGAAAGCAGAAAGATGGTTTTCAGAGTGTGGAGTTTGCTTCCTACACCCTTCTCCTACATCTGGCTGAGATCACAGCTGAGATCTTTGGAGCAGAAAGTGCAGCTCAATGTGCATGTACACAAAACCACAGGGCTCTGGTTGTGGTTAAGGTTGCGGGAGGCTTCTGCCACTTATACGTGAAATGCACAGCAAAAGACTGCATCAGAAAACTGCTAGGCCTGCAAAGTTCAGATCCTGAAAAATTAGAAAATTAATACTGCCTGTGCAAAATTAATTCAGCTGTCTCATATACGTGCATTGTGCTGCACCCTTGACTGCAGAGTCACAGACTATCTTTTCTGTAAGTCCCCTGCTTTACTCAATACACAGGACAGACAGTGCTTAATCAAAGAGCAGAGAGTCCACATTTTGTCTTCTTCTTTGCATTATACAGCCTGAGGCCTTGTTTATTGCTTACTATTCAAATCCAGCTCTGAAGACAAAATTAATAATTTCCTCATGGGCTTTTCTATGGACACGTACTTCACAAACATTAATGATCTTATCTTCCAAACACCCATATGAGTCAAGATAAAAGTGATTATCCCAATTTTACAGATGAAGAACAGAAATGCTGCAACATTAATATAAAGAAAGTCTACTAAATTTGAATGTCAAATTGAAAAGACATCAGCTTGTTTTGTTTTTCAAGAAAACTTAGTATTTTCTTTATAGCACTGACTGTATCCAGCTCCTATTGACTTTCTCTGCAGCTGGGATGATTAGGCTTTGCAAATGAGAGCTCCAAGATCTCAAACTGAGCACTCAAAAACATCGCATATGCAAGACACTGGATGCTAATGAAAATTTTGGTTTAAATAATTTGCCTGATGCTGGGTGAGATAGAGACAGACACTAGTTCTTTCAATGGCTTTCAACCATCTAAAGCTGAAAACCAAAGCAACCTTCCACATGCTGGTCTTCTTTTTCTTGTGACATCTATGATGCTGGAGAATTTCTGCACTGAAAATATGCAGGAGACCTGAGAGTGATTCTCCATCACATAGCTGTGCTTCATTTTGCAGAATAGAACCACAAATACACGTTGTGGAGCTGGAACCCACAAGAGTGACTGTGATCATGTAAATAAAGCCAAGGGCTGACTTGCAGCTTCTGACTGTTTGTCATTTCTCAGTGCTTCAAGCTTGCAGCTTTGTTATCTTAATTAATCTTTCTGTGCATGATTTCTTGGAATTTTTCCTTTACACTTTGGGGGTGGTGGTGTGTGTGGGGAAGAAAGAGCCCACAAAGCCAGGAGAGTGTGGGACTCTCCTGACACCTGCTCATGCCTCTGGTGTCAGAGCACCCCTGGCACAGGACAAGTTGCATCTTGGGGTAATGGCTGGTGAATGCTCAAAGCCTATAACAAGCAGGTGCAAAGGGAGCTTTGTGTGTTTTGTTAGACACAAGAATGAACTCTTTATCTACACTGCAGGCTTAGGTCCTGTCCAGAGTAGGAAAGCTTCCTGACAAAAAAGGCTTAAAAACTGAAACCAATAGTTTTCTCTCCTAGCTTATTTTCAATATCAGATTGGTCATTTCATATGAAAAAGGCTGAAAGTGCTGTATGACCTGTGACAGGATCTGGCCAGAGCTCTGAGACACTCAAGTATGGTCTCCTAGGGGGGCACATTCTGGAAGGTTGCTCCTCCTTAGCCTGACTCCAGCCTCCTTCTTACATTGTGTCAATGAAGAAAGGCTGAGTGGGCACCCATCCCAGAGCCCCCATCTCTGATGTGCAGCCTGCACTGTGTTGTTGCATCATGCTGCTGCCAGGAGGCCTGGGAGAAGTGTGCTGGGCTGTTTGGGAACCACTTCCATCACAGCAGCTGCTACAGGCTCCTACCTGGTCCAGCTCCATCTCATCAGGTGTCCGCCACCGAGCAGTCAGGGTGCTGGTGCTCTGGTCTGCTGGCACAACCACGATGTAGTACCACCTGGGAAGGAAGGAAGGAAGTGTAAACACTGGACCCTGAGCCATCTCTCTGGCAGTTCATCAAATAATGTGTGCCATATGACTCAAGGATGACCTACTCCTCTCCCCACCTTTAAACAGCAAAAGAGCTCAGTAAGGACAAAGCTGGTTTCCAGCTGCACCAGAGATGAGAATACTGCCATTACCACTCATTAGAATAATGAAGATCTACAGCCTGGGTTCCAGAGGGTGGTGTAGGAGCTGTGAGAAGGACATTTATATAATCGGATTGTAGCAAGAACCCTGGGGAAATTGTGCTTCAGCTCAAGGATACCACAGTAACGAATAAGACTTCCACACACTCGCTTTTTTTAATCTCCTTGAGGCTTTAGGCATTATTTATTTAAAGGATATTATACAGTGTCAGTGAAAGTCCCTCCTGATCCTCAACTGTATTTTTGCCAGAAGCATCTGGAGTATACCCACCAGAGTGAGGGCAAACTGTCAGAGAATTGTCTTAATTTTATCACACATCAATATTTGCTCAGAAAGAGCCAAGACCATGATCCATATTATGGGTAAATGCCTGCCTCTGTAACACAGCCTGCTTGGAAATTCACTCCCAGGTTACAGAATCCACATGCTGGCAGAGGTCTGCCCTTTCTCTCCACACCCCTAGCCCCCCACCCTGCCTTCTCCACCCAGGAATAGCACCTACCGAACAGGCACAGTGGTCTGCACTTTGGGAAGAGTTAGTGTGAATTTTCCTTCCTGTATGTACTTGTTTGTGGCGATGGGTTTGCTTTGCAAGACATCAGGAGCAGTGCGGATTGAGACGAGGTGCTGGAGCCCCCCTGCGCTGCTCCCACGGTTCATTAGCACAAAAGAATAGTCCGTGTCTGGCTGGAGGTCACTTATGAGCTTCTTCATTGAGTGGCCATCCACCTCCACACTCTGGCTATTGTACAGAATCTGAAACAGGAAAAGGACATGTTCATGCAGCTGACAGCTGCTGCTGTAAACTCACACTCAAAATAGCAGCACTAGAGATGACAGTCTGGCTCTGGGCCCTCCCTCAGGTGGTTTGGCTACTGTATGCTTTGTAAACAGCCATAAATCTTTAGCTAAAGAAGAGCAACCCCCAGCAGAGGGTGAGCTCTGCTCTCTGTGCTTCACAGTGATGGAGCAGAGAGGGGTCATCTCAGCCTGGGTGGCCAGGGCCAGCAGTGAGGCTGGTGGTGCCACACGCACTGTTTTCAGTACCTACTTGGGGGAGGGATCCAGATGGCTGTGCTTTGCCCCCACGTGGAAATGAAAGGGTCTTTGTTTCTTGTCTCATGAGGCTACAACACGTAATAGGCTTGTGGTGTAAAATCCTGTCTGCTTTAAATTGGTGTCATTCCCATGTCTACCAGCTGATGCCCGGTTGGATGCTTAATGCAGATCATCCCTCTCTCAGCAAGGTGACCGGGGGGTTACACGCCTCACCAATGATCTGACAAATCCGGCACAGGGCTCACAAATTGGTACCCAGAATGGCGGCTCTGCAGGTGTGACACCCTGTCGTCATGGCAACAGATGCTGGCGCCACACAGCCGTGGGCAGGAGGTCGGAGCTGCTTTTCCCTGCCGTGCCTGCAGCGAGGGGCTGTGGGCAGGGCAGGGCAGAGCTGCTGGTGGCTGGGGGCAGTGGGCAGCCCCCCATGCACAGCTTCCCCCTGTGGACCCCTCAGCTAACAACATTTCTCAATGCCCTGCTGTAGATATACAGGACCCAACCTCCCTGCAGGCACAGCAGCCATGGAAACTGCTGGATTAGCTGCTCCCAGCAGCCCATCTGCCCTGGGAACCTCAATCCTGATCCTGCTGGAACAACTCTTTACCCCAAAACCCTGGGTGCTGCCTCTGCAAAGCAAGAACTCACACAGCCCTCAGAGACAAAAACCAATGGGGTGTGGACAGCTAGAGAGGCCATAGGTTGTGTCCCAGCCCATTTCTTTGCACCAGGTGACTGTCCAGCATGGCAGGTGAGCACTGGATTCCTGATAGTGGTGCAGAGACACAGCATGCCAAAAACTGGCAATGGTAGAGCTGGAGCATGTTAAACCATGCCAGTTAGTAGGTGTTACAGGCAGAGAGCCCATGGTAAAATATGCTTGTTTCAACAGTGGCCTTGAAAGAGAGAGAAGACAGCTCTGTGGAATACTAATTACTTGAAATAATTTTTCACCAGCTGAACCCACTGTTCAGGCTGATGTCAGCAGCAAGGAGGGGGACCAAACTTTCCTACAAGTCCCCTTTTCAGCAGGTGGCTGAACTCTACAGAAAGCTGCCAGATTTCTCGGACAAGGGCAGCTGATTAGCACTACTCTAATGTTCAGTGTTGGAGCTGGAAGGAAAAGAGGTCCTGGAAAGAGATCTGAAGGACAGTGGAGCACAAGGACCGAGCTAGGCCTAGAATTTGCAGCTCAGCTTTTGTGTTATCCAAACAGCGATACCCACAGCATGCTTCAATCCTCTCCATGTCACTTTGCATGGAGATCAGGACAGGAAAAGAGCTCCAGCTTTCTTGCTATTGAGAGAAGACTCCTACCAAGTAACACAGCAGCAGAGAGAAGCCAGCTATGGAGAAGAGAAGCAATTAATCTCATTTGTTGACATGCTTCAGTTTTCAGGAATGGACTGCAAAAGTAAGTAACTAAAGCAGCAGGTTTGCAGGGACAAAGGCCCTGCTGCTGCTTCACATGTGGAAAAAGCTGTCAAGGGTAGCATAGTAGAACAGCCAGAGAACTGTTTTCTGTTGTGACTCCTCTTAATGGTATTTCCTCCTAGGCTTTAATCCCCTTCTCCAAAGACATGTACATCAGCTAAGTGCTAAAATTAGTGAAAAATCAAAATGAAGAAATGCTTCTTGCAGCACTGGAATATCAGGTAAGTAGTTGCTCTGACACAGAAGTAGGCACACCAAAGACAGGACTACTAGACTTGAAATCATCTTAGCAGCTTTGCTGTCCGGACCAGCGCCACCTCTTCCAATGACATTGCAATAGTACAGGTCTAGATACACCAGATGCCAATAAGTCAGGGCATGTCCTGGGGGGAGCAGCAAGACCTCTCTTTCATGTGCTTCCACAGAGATTTGAACAAAATCAAACTTTCAGCATTAACAACTATGCTGAAAGGATGATAAGCCTACAGAGTTCTGCTGCCTCTTGGATAAGATTTCTCATTATGAATTCTTCCCTAATAAAGGCATCACCAACTGCTTCTCAGTGTGCTCTAGGGAAGACACCCACCAACTGCCTGTACATGAGCATGTGCTGGGGACAGAGCCATTTTCCTAGAGCAAAAGGAGGCAGAAGAGATGGTAGGAATTTCAGTTCAGAGTTTCCCTGCCTCTTCTGCACTATAACTGGCAAGGATACAGCCTCCGAATCAGTGCTAACACCAGATGATGATTTTTATTGACACGCACAGGAACTTGCATCCAAAGACAGTGAAATTGGCATTTGCAATGCTTTCCTGAAGCATTCTTTGCCATCCCTCCTTTTCACAGCTGCTGCAGCAGTTCCATGCCCCTTTACCTGCCACAACACATTGTCTTCTCAAATGTTATGCACCATTAGTTAAGGCCTCTACGTAAACCTTACACTAACGTAAGGGCTCAGAGACAGTCATTCCTGTGCTGCTGGAAGATGCCCAGAAGCTCAAGCAAGAATGCTATTTAGAGGTTGCATCATGGCCCACTGGTAACTACCAGAGTCAGCAGCAAATCTGGCCCAAGGGTTCTGAACTGCCAAACAGTGCTGACCAGCCCACAGATTGCTGTAAAATGTCATTTCTGCTGCTCCTACCCACAGGAAAAGATTTGCAAAGCTAGGTGGGTCTAAATGTCACTGCTGAATTTCTCATATTTGATTTCAAGGCAGTACAGAATGTATTGAACTAAAAGATGAAAAGACACATAGTGTGCAACACTGGGAAAGATAACAACTCACTGGAAAAGTAGACAAGGCTGGAGTATTTGCAGGCAGGAGTAATTACTACATTCTACAGGACACACTGTGAGAAAGCACTGCCCAGCATTCTCAGGGGTTATTTCCAAACCCGTATCATTATAATTTTCAAAAGGCGCTGTTCCTTCTGCCCATTTCTAAAATACCTTGTAATGCTGCCTTTAACCACTATATCCTCTGTCCCACGTTAAGCTGAAGAATGTATCTCAGGAAAATGCACTTTCCCCAAGGAGAAGGTTGTATCTATCTTGCACTTTCCATGAAAGCTCCAGAACAACCTTCCACAGGTGGAATAATAAAAGGAATAGTGCCTCTGCTTCACCACTACTGCTGGGCAACATTTTACAAGGAATTTATCTCCTGGAGCAGAAGAAGCTGTGAAAATTCCCCAAAGAGATCTCAAAACTTCATTATTGATTTGGCAGCAATGAAAAATCTTAAGGTCTCAGTTCATTCTCTAATAAAAAAAGCACTAGTCCTGCCTGTGCTTCAATATTCATTGTCGAAACAATATCTACTTTAATTAAATCTGTTAAAGTAGAATATGACACCCTTTGGGACATAGATTTAGCATGAGACTGTTTATCAAGTGTAGATAATGCTAATTGTTCCCATGGAGATTTATCTGCTATGCTAGTTACAGTATTAGGCTCTGGCCTCAGCATCCCATGTGCCTGAATTAGAGGAGAGAGGTGAATCTTGTTTATAAAAACACTAAATCCTGAAGGTTAAGGATTTCTTTCAACTGGCACAATCAATGAGTTACAGCTGACCCTCTTTGCTCCTGGCCTTGACTCACGTGTGTCTCTGCAAGTCTGGGAATATTCCTAAAAAGAAGGCACTATTAGAGAAATATCCTTCTAACACTCTGGTTTGCATGACTGCTCTTAAGTTAACAAGTGGCTAATGCCATCTCCCGTGTCAGCTGAGGGTGAACCCACAGCAGGGGCAGACCCAGAGTCACCTTGTGATAGCAATCACAGCTCTGCAGCTAGGAGAGGAGACAGACAGGGCATCAGCATTACATTGCTGGCTCCTGGCTACCTCCAACCACCCCTCATCCCTGTGGGGTAGTAATGCTCTCTTTCCAGCACTGCACTGTAGGCAGCAATGTGGGCTCTGGGCCACAAAACAAGGCAAAATGAAGCACACTGGCTCTGCAGCAGTGCCAAGTAACAGGGCTCTGTGAAGTTCTTGCAGCCAGATATCTGAACACTGATCCTAATGCTCCCTGCATCTGGGAGTGCTTTGAATACCACAAGGTCTTCACAAAAGCCTTGTCTGCTTCAGCTAAACTGTATGTTAACAAGTGCCTGCTATTGATCAAGGTAATTCAGCTTCAGGGTTTAAGCAAGGAGAGCTAGTAACAAGGAAGGGGAGGTACTCACACACTTTGATGTGGATGCAGTTCAAGATTTCCCCACACTCCCCTGGCCATGGATCCCCCACAGCTCATGCAGGCCTTGTATTTGCACTTTAGGCACAGCATGGAAGGAGGCACATGCAAGGAGAAAGAGAAGGCACACTGCCTCCACCCCGCCCCAGCACCTTTGCAGGGGCAGCACATTGGCGTTGAGGCTGGAAGATTATTTTTAATGATGTGACACGTTGGTCTTGTTTCTTAATGGAGAGAAACTGCACTGAGATCTACACACTCCAGTCGTTTACCCAAGTAAGTGACAAGCACTGGGGGTCAGAGAAGAGCAGGAAGGCAGGGTCATCAGTGTTTTCTGCAGCCTGCTGGGTGACACCACATCCAGAACTGTATTGGTGAAAACAGAGCAGCATTCCTGCAGAGTTCCCTCTGTACTGACACATTTTGTGCCACTCACACCTGTGAGACCTTCAGGAAGTTTGATTCCCTTCACTCCCTGAGATTATGCATCTGCCCTGATGCTCTGAAGTAACCCATGGAAGTGATATGGACGCTTGAAACAGGGCATGTTGTAAAAGGAGCTATTCTTAGTTTTATTCACTGGCTAGTTTTCAGACCACTTTGTCCTGCTAATTTCTTGTGATTAAATCAAATTTATGACTTTTCACACCTCAGCTCCATGTCAGGCTGGACAAGCTTGTGTCATCACCATCATGGAGCTACTGTGGTGACCCTGTCCTGCTCACTGCTACAGGTGGACCTTCCTGTTCTCCAAATCCCACTCTTACCTTAAAAGGCACTGCAGATTTATAGGAGTCAGGCACTTCCCAGCTCAGCAACACAGATGTTTTCATGACAGCATTGACACGGAAGTTCTTAGCAAACACTGGAATGAAAAACAAGATATTTGAGCACTCTAAAGCCAAGTCAGGAGGGAGCCAGGCGGCAGCTCGACTCCAAGTCTCTTTGTCTAACTCAGCAGCAGAGGTCAAAGAGTTCAGCTACAGCAGAGAAGTAAGAAATGAAGAGAAGAGAGCAGCAGCCTTTTACCAAGTCTACAGTCTCCAGAGGAGTTCTGCTTTTTGACTATACTTTTCAGCATCACAGAAAGGAAGTTGTAGGCTGAGCTGCAGCCTTTCTCTATCCCCACTTCACTCACACTCCCTTGGACCTTCGTCATGATCAAACAGCAGTGTTATTCAGGTACTGGATCTGCAGGTGATCCTACTCAGCCACCTGCTCCAGTTCAAGCAAGAGCCTTTCATGTACAGATAAAACATCCAAGTGTGCCTGTGGATGCAATTAAGGTACCACCAACACCCTTCTCCCCCCAGATGGCAACTTCAGAAAATCTTCTTTGAGCTTTCCCTCACTTAACTAGTTTTAGACTAGGGAGCCACACAGTACCTGATGACAACAGTCAGAGCAGAGGGGAGCGAAGCCTCATGAACCAAAGCAAAGGTCCCTGTCCTGGAGGCAGAGCTTCCTGTTAGGGTTTGTTAGAGGGGCACTTACCTTGCTCTACAGGCATGGTCCGGGACTGGATGCTGGGGCTGAGTGGCCCAGCCCCCTTATTGGTGCGAGCCCTCACTTTGATGTCGTAAGTGGTATCAGGTTTCAAATTTGTCAAAGTGATACTCGTGTCCTTGGTGATGTTAGCCAGATCCTGCTGGCTGTTTATGTCCCTGTATACCACTGTGTAGTTGACAATCTTGCCATTCCTTTCTGCCAAAACTGGGGGCTCCCAAGCAACTTCTGTGGTGGAAGTGGTGAGACCCACCACACGCAGGTTCTGTGGGAAGCCGCTTGGCACATCTTCGGCAGTTGTGATCTCCTTCTCAAACTCCTCTCCTGGGCCGGCTCTGTTCTTGGCAGACAACTTGAAGAGGTACGTGGCCCCCTTGTGCAGGTTGGTCACTGTGTAGTGATGGTCTCTCTTCCCGAAGTCTATCGTGTTCATTTTTTCCTCATCCAGACGTCTGTACTGCAGCCGGTAACCCAGCAGCTCCCCTACCATCTCCTTGGGTGGGTGCCACTGGATGAGGGCTGTGTTCATGGCTGTCGTGCTAATCATCATGGTGGGCTTCCCCGGGACTGCAACATAAACACACAATGACCATCTATAGCCTGGAAGGAGGGGAATGAAGGACCGCTTCCGTGCTGCTCAGTCCGTGAGGATTGAGAAAAGTGGGAAAGTTCAGACAACAGGGTGAAGAGGATGACAGACAATTCACAGGGATAGAGGCAGACTGACCCTAATCCAGTGGCGAGGGAAGCTGGAGCCAGCCAGCTCTCGGTTGCCATTTTCCCACGTGCTGCCATTTAAACTGGAAATAAATTCAGCCATATACAGCCCCAAAATTCATCCCCTTTTACAGGCAATGTTTAAGGTACCTCAAAGCATCATATTTATCTCAGAGAAGATCTGAATCCTGTCCTCCCAATCAGTGGTCTTCAGACACTCCAGCCAGTGCACAGCACCAGGCCATGCTGGCCCTGATGCACTGTACCACAACAGACACCCCGAAGCCTGATTCCAGTGCCCTGGTCTGTCTGGAGGCAGACAAATTTCATCCTGAAACCTTGCAGTTTTACCATCTGCAGAGGCAGCGAGCAGAGCTGGGTGGGCTGTTTGCCATCAGAATATATTTTGGTTTAGTTGACAAGTAGATTCGTGATGTCAGTGTCGATGTGAGAGGTGAACACAAGCGTTCCACAGGATTTCTGCTCATGCTGCACAAGTCAAGGGGTGTTGCCGTCACTGGTTAGGAACTGATGGCTTTAAATTGATGGTTTAATACCTTGATCTCCTTCAGTTAAAAAAAGGATGCGTCTTCACATCAGCTCAGATTTGTAAACAAATCAACTGATAGGGAAGATACTCAGAATCAAAGGCATGGGGCCATAGATATGAAAAAAAGGGAAAAAAAAAAAAAAAGAAAAGGGATTGCAGCCAAACTTAGCTAAATATCCTTGCAGTTTTTTTGAAATGCACGAGCCCACAGTCGAGCACAAGAGAAAACCGTATTTGCCAGAATGATGCCCGCTTTTTGCCATCAGAGGGCGACACCAACGCTCCCCTTTGAGGTCATGCCTGCAGCCGAGCCTGTACAAAGGCCCTGAGGGCGGTTTTGTAGGTATTTAAGACATACAATTACATTCCCATTGCCAGTGACATCCTCCTTGCACTTATAATACAATGCCTATCAGCAACTAGTATTAAGGGACACAGTATTTTCAAAGCTGATTCCAAATATTAACCTTAAAATGTGCATCATAACATGGGAAGATCCACTGTGGTTTACAGTACAACACTGGGATATTTAGGAAGCTCTTCCTGTTTATAGGACAGCTGTAGCAATTTGATGAACAGAAAATACATCATGGCAAGGCACCAGGGAGACAGCATTTGAGATTGTGACAGTGGAAACTACCTCTGGAGCTCCCCACATGCAGTGCGGAGGAGATAGCAAGCTGTTCCTTGTTTAAAAGCACCAGGAACAAACACTCTCAGTTTGCACAAGCTGCATTCCCATAATAACAAGTGGTAAATACTGTTCCTGTGGCTGGTGCGAGGAAGCAGCAGGATTATTGGTTGTAGGACAGCCTAGTGAGTGGACAAGACAATGTCAACTAGTTGGTACCACTGCCAAAGGCAAGCTTGACCACACCTGGAGGGAAGTGCCAGATGTCTCCTGGGTGCTCCTGCTCCAGGTGCAGGTACAATTTACTGAGACAGCAGAACCAAACCGCTCGGATCACCAGGACTAGAACTTGTGTCTGCAGCACTTCTATGGCAGATTTGTTGCATTCCAGGTTTTACCATGGCTCTAGGAGCAGCCAGGCTCAGCTATGTAAGCGGTGTCAATGGCAGAGGGGAGCTGAGAAGCCCCTCTTAGGAGCCCACTGTGACAGGGGCACTTCCAGGCAGCACTGCAGTCACCACAGGAAGCAAGAAATAGCACTTGCCTAAAAGAACAAGGTGAGGACAGGCCAGGACTCCAAAGCTGAGGGAGAACCTGGACTTTCAGGCTTCCTCTTCCCAGGTCTCTGGACTACGCAGATGAGCTCAGACCCATGAATTTCACTGCTCTCTCACCAGCCCTGGTAGCATATCTCCATCTATTTGCTGCACTTTGCTCAGGTGATCCAGTGGTAAAGTCTGTTAGGCATGGGCTAGAGATCACAAGAGTTTGTACCTCTTCAGTATCTCCACCCCTCTTGCTTCCTCCTGGCCTTGGCCATGCTCCCCACGCACCTCTTGGGAGGTTTTACCACCACCCCTGCGAGGCTGTGACACCTGCTCCCCACACTCACCTGCCCCTGTGGTGGTGATGACTTTGGGCTTGCTGCGGGCACCATCTCCTTTGGTGGTGTAGGCAGCAACTGTGACGGAGTAGGTGGTTTCTGGCAGCAGGCCTCCAATGACTGTCTCCTGGGAGCGCATTCACGAGGCAGGGAGGAGGCAAATGAGAAGAGTAAATACTTGTTACTGGAGTGAGCCAAACGAAGGCGCCAAGGTCAGTGTCTCCAACAGCAACACACTGACAACACTCCCTGGCTCACACTCATGCATCGTGCTCAAACACACATGTTGCACAGAGCCAGCAAACAACTGCTGCCATTCCAACACTCATCTTCCTCATTTCAACCCCTGCCTTTAACACTTGGCCTTTCCAGGGACCCACCAGCAACCCATGTCAGCAGCTGTGCTCTCCCACGGCTTCTGCCAAGAGGGAGATCTGATCCAGATATGGTCCTGTGTGAAAGCTAAGTAAGAGGACTATGGAGCTGTGAACCAGAGCAAAAGCCAGTTCACCTGGCTATGAGAATCTCTTGGGGGCTAATTCCAGGGTTTTTAAAGTTGTGTCTTGCAGCAGAGCCGTGGGGAGCACAGGGAGGCAGTGCAGGGGAGGGGGGCCCCGGGCAGAGAGCACCTGCAGCTCTAAGCATTGTGTTCACCCTCCTTGCCAGGCACTGGATTGCAGAGATGGGATAGGTCAGTGCAAGGCCCTGGCAAGACCTGGAGGGAAAACCTCCATCGTGGGAGGTCTGGGAGGGGGCAGATTCACGGGGTGCATCCTTGCATGCTCTGGCTTCCTCTGGCAGGAGGAGGGCACAGATCCACACTTTAATTTGAGATCAAAGAGAGGAGCACTGCTCCTCCCTCCTGGCCTCCAGCACCAATGTGACTGGTGCCAAGCCTGGCTGGCCAGGCCTGCAAACGAGTGAGCTCAGTGAGCTCAGCAGCTCCCAGCAGCTTGGGCAGGTACCCTTGAGCAGCATTCATTTGTGGTGCTGTGGAAGTGTCTGGGCCATGAATAACCCATTGGGTTAGGGAGCAAGAGATGAGCAGGCTGGAAAAGGGACTGGGGAAGCTTTTGGAAAGAAGGGAGAGGCTCCATGTCGGTTATTTACTCCTTCAGACAAGGTGAACAGCAGAGATGGAGCAGGTTAAGTTTGAGCTGCAGAGAACAGGCAGCATGGGCACTGTCAGAAGCTGCTCCAGGGGTCTGATCCCTGCCCGGGGGATCCTTGCCAGCTTGATGGGTACGAGGGGTGTCTGTGGTTGCTCTGAGTGCAGCCACTCTCCCATCACTCACTCGCACAAACACCCACACTATTAAACCTGCTGACTTCCAGTCAGTGCTGCTGGTTCAGGTTACCTGCCCAGGCTTACTCATCAAAATCACCACGTTACCATTGCAGAACCAGCCAGCCCAGAGAAGTATCAACAAGCACCAACAAGAACCCCGCCAAAATCACCGTGTGAACCAGAGTCCGATCCCAACTCCGCCCCTGCAGCAGATCGTGTGTGCGGGTGAGTGGACGCACAGTCCCATCGGTGCCAATGGACCCGCGGGGAAGCACTCTCACAAAACCTGCAGACTCTGAACACCCCAAGAGAATTCACTCCTCCCAAACCCATGCAAAGAGAAATTCTCACGCAAAAGCATGCCACCGGGAGCAAAGCAAGCAAGCTGGGAGGAGGGGAGAGAGACGAGGGATGGATGAAAGAAGGTCTGATTGCATAATGCAAACACAGTGCTGTCATGACAAAGCCACTCCGAGCAAGAATGCTCCTCTATAAAGCAGGAGGAGAAATGCATCGTGCTGGGAAAGCTCACAGTAGGGCACGTAATTGAATTGCTGACTCTAAAAAGGTCATTTTCTAGTTTGTTCCTCCAAATTTATATCTCAGAATTACATGGGGAAAAATTGAATTTAACTGTTTAAATGTGATTGTTTTCTTATTACTATCTGTGTTTCAACCAAAGGTCATGGTTGAGGGTGTAGGTTATTTCTCATGACTACGATCAATGTGGTTTAAAGATTATGTATCTAATTTTACCACATAACTTGGTAGGCCAACTACTGCAGGATGAGCCTCCTGAGTTGATCACTTGAACCTGCCTAAAACTGCACTGCAACAAACTGGAAATACAGATTATAGGAAATGTCAATTGCTTTTCTGCATTTAGGAGCAATCTAAATGCCAATTTTCTCTGGATTTGCTGCGTGTAGAAGGTTTCACAATGTAACTCTCCAGCCTCATTAAGGGAGTGAAAGGAATGTTTTGACAGTACTGTGTCTACAAAATTCACAAATCGATTTACCAAACCCCTCTCTTCCAACCTGGAATATACACAAGTGGTACTTACATGGTCGACGGAGTCCTCAGCTCTCCACTGACGAGGGAGAAAGGAAGGAGGAGAGAAAAATGGAGACACAGAATTTTAAGGGGCAACATGTAGGAAAGGGATGACAATGACGACAACAGCAGGGGTTAGCAGAACTGGGTTGGGGGAATTACAACACTTATACACAGAGGATCACTTGACACAGGCTGTGCCAAGGGAAGAAATGGCATAGAGCAGTTTTTGACATGCTGCTATAGCCTGTGCAATGAGTCTGAGATCATTCACACAACAGACAAAAACCTTCCTTCTCACTTGGGTGGAGAGTCACCCCTTACTTTTTGTACTTTGCAGTACTTTCCCCTTCTGGCTTTGTTTGCATTTTCCTGCCTTTTCCATGAGCAGAAGCAAGAAAGGATAGGTTGTACCAACTAGGCTCTGTGGGCGACTGCTGCCTCACAAGTCACTCACAACAGTTCTGTTGCCTAATCTCCAGTTTCTGTTCTAGTGATCCTCCAGTCACCATCTCTTGTTGAGAACCAAAGACTTCAATACACAAAACAGAGGCACTCTCTGTAGGGAAGCACCAATACAGCATTTCTAGAGCTTCTTTTTCCTGTATCATTTGCAAAATGCTCTGGGGACTTCAGAAAACTGAGAAGTGCCATCTGTCATCAACAGTGTAAGAGAAGCTGAGATCTCACACAGAGCTTCACACTAGGCTGCTTCTCTCCAACAGTGGTGCATGGCTTGGAGAGTTTCAAACTTGTGCACGTACTCAGGAAACAGCTTCTTACTCCCAATTACTCAACACCAAATGGCAAACACTCATATGGCAATAGCAGCCCTGCAGGGAAAGTTTCTACACAAACTAATTCCCACCAAAAGGTCACATGAATTCCTGGCCATGGCAGCTCAATACAGGCTCTGAACTCTTCTGGCTGGATTTGGGGTTGTAGGGCATCAAAGCTGCATTGGGGTGGTGAGACAGAAGAACCTGGCTGCTGCCACGCATGCCCACAGCAGTGTTCTTTGTGGTTGGTGCACCAAAGGAAGGCTTGCAGAGATCACACAGAACTCTCTCAGCCAAGGTGATGTGCTACAGCTGACATTACTAAATCTGCCTGGGGGAAACACGGTCCATGGGTTCAAGCACAGAGATGAAAGTGAAGATAGGCCCCGATTCACAGTGTGAGACCTAGCAAACCTTGCTTCTGAGCCTGACCTGCTAGCTGTGAAACTGCTCCGATACCAACTTCCTCAGGACTCTGGGAAGCTCAGCTAATGCTGCTGAAGTGTTTGGGAACCTGCAAGTGCAACAGAAGCACTAAACTGCATCAAAGATACAAGCTGCCTTTTGAACTCAGGCTATTTGAGGTGGCTTGCGAAGGCTGCAGCCTATCACAGTAGCATAATACGCACCTCAGCAGTAAAATACATGGCATACTTTTAAAATATTTGCTATTTTGTCCTCTAAATTCAGAGAGAAGAAGCTGTTGGAGAAATGTTTCTCTAAGATTTTATTATAGTTCACTTATTAGATGCCATGAGACTGCAGTACAATTATTCCCAAAACCATCTTAACAGTAAATTTCAGCAAAGAGGTCAAGTTTCCCCTACATACTTTTTATAAAGCCAAGACCCTCACTAAATATTATGGTCACTAAAGGCTCTCTTTCCACACACACCTCGGTGCCATTTCCACTTTGCACACATAGCTGAACCCAAGTCATTACTGTTATGTCCCACCCATGCCAGCCTGCCCACACCACGGTCAACAGCCACACACTCCCCCCTGCTGATCTAAAAGCTGGCAGAAGTCCTGCCATAGGAAGGATCCGAGGCCTGGTACTCACTTCTACAAAAGCATGTCCCTGGTGGGTGGAAGCCATATGGCTGGGAACACCCCAGCCTGCCTCCAAGTAGCAACAGGAGCAGAATGTGACACCTTACTGCAAGGAACAACAGAGCAGAGCTGGGCTCGGGAGGCCTCTCACACCATAGCAGGGAGTTTATCATGCCCTAGGATTTTAAACCGAGTGTTTAATGTTCCAACTCTGTTTGCTCTAATGTTTCAGTGGACTTTAATCTTGCATTAGATCAGAGTGCAAAGAAATGCCTTGAGACCTGTGCTGGAGTAACAACTGTGAAAAGCCAGGCCTGTATAAATACCTTGGTAGAAATTCAGTTTCATTACAAAAATTTAATCTACAGATCAAAACATTTCCTTCCTTAAACTAGCTCAATTGCTTCTTAACTGTTTAAGGTTGGTCAGTAAGACAAATTGATCTGAAAAGCCCAAGAGCAGTCATAAAAAGAACTGAGAGAGGGCTGTGTGCATGAGGCAGGATGCTCTGGGAAGTGCTAAAGCTAACAGTGTGTATTTATGGCAGCTGCAATGCTTTAATGTTTCGTTTTACACTTCAACACAGCACAGTCATGTCTCACCAGGGAATGGCTGTTTTCCCTGACCTAGGCTTTTGTAAAAGACAGATTCAAGCCCTCAGCAGTCCCAGCTATGGGAAGCCAATACTGGTTTTCCTGCAGATCTTTCTCCTCTCTTCTTCAGTAACTGTGGTGCAACAGTGGAACTCCAGACATAAACTCAGTTACTTGGTCAATGAGATGCAGAGGGGTCTGAAGGTACCAGAACTTCATCTTGGTCCTTCACTGAAGTGCCTCTTGGATGATGCCTTACAGTTTTGTTCCACTTAGGAAGCAGACAGCATCCCACCTCTATGCTAGACTCCCACCTAGGCAAGTACACATGTATGAGATCTTCCAAGTACATTCAGAGAAAGATCCTTGACTATCATGAAACGAAAGAGGGAGGCTGTAAATTCCTGTGTTGTGCCTGGGGTAGGTACTGCTCAGGGAGAATTGAAGTCTCTGCTTTCTCCTTTGATCTCAATCCAATAGCTTGAAGTGACTGCCATTTCTTCTTCCTGCTCTTCTGGAGCAAGCTGGTGGGATGTGCACTTAGTTTGCATGCTGTTTGGTGAAGTGCTGCCTGCAGAGACCACACCACCCTCCTGTGAGCCTGCAGCCCTTCTTGTGAGCAGCACATACCTTTCCTGTGCCATGACTCTGCACAGGAGGAGAAGGTGGCAGGAAACTCTTTACAAAGCCTGACCTCTGTGTAACCAGCTCCCCCCAGCCAGCCCTGCAAAGTTGTTTGGGCAGGCTGGATCTGCAGGGATGGCGGGGTTAAAGCCCATTGCCCCTCCTAACATGTAGCAGCTGCTCAGAGATTGGAGACCAAGGGAATGAGGTGGGCCCTTTGTCTGCCCCTGGCAAACCTGCTGCTTGTGTCCCCTGGCCCTGCTATCCCTTGCTCCCTTGAGCTGGTGAGAATTTGAAGAAGTGGTGGAGTGCAGCTCTTGCACTGGGCTCCTTTCAAAAGCCCTCTCTTGGTGCTTTATGCAAGATTCAGAGCACAGAGATGAATCTTCTGCCATTGCCCACCATGGGACCCGGCTGAGCCGTGACAGGCGTGGCCCGGGCAAGAGGTGCTGCAAGAACCTGATCCAGCCCTGCAGCTGCACAATCCTGGGAGCTCCTCCACAGGGTAGGGTCACATTTGCTTGTCCATCAGGCTGTCAGTAGGAGGTGAGAGCTCAGACTGGAAGGCACACAGAATTCTGACAGAGGTAATCAGTTACAGGCGCAGCCACAGAGGGGAGGGAATGGCCTCAGCTCCATCACAGGACCTTTTTAACAACTGATTACTCTGCTGAGGCAGGAGGCTGTAAAATAAAATGTGATCTCTCCGGGGCTCCCACGTCTCTGCTGATGTTTCAGTCCTTTCTGCTCAAACGGTTTTGAAAGCTCAGAATCCATATTATCTGCATAGCTAACATCTCCGTTCCCTTGCCTTTTTCCTTTCATCTTCGTTTACTCTCTTTCCATTTCTCATCTTCAATAAGGAAAAATCATGAGTCAGCTTTAGTATCAGTGTCTTCACACTATCTGCAGGAAGCAGATTATGTGGTACATACCTACTCAAATCAGCAGACAGCCTGGCTAGGCAGGAGGAGGGGCTCTGCCCACCTGTCCAGAGATTTTCTTCTCTGACCCCAAGATTTTCAATCCATTTAATTCTCTCCCTGTGCACTGGTATAAATGTTTGTGAGTGTTTATGAGTACTGTACTGTGGCCATCTTCATCCTATGACCTTCAGGGGCAGGTTTTCCAGTGTATCTTTTTGTTTTCTTTCACAGAAAATGACTCTTCCAGGACTACTCGTTAAAGTTTCATCTGGCTGCTTGCAAAGACACGCACTGCTGTACTGAAAGATGGCAGCTCTTACAGGGTTCTTCAGCATCTGGAGCAGATGTATTTCATCACAAGCACAGGTCATGCCTGGCTTCTCACTCTTTTGGGAAATAGAGATCTCTTCTGCCAAGTCAGTGAAACCTCTTCCCTGCAGGGTCGTCATTAGTTTATCCCAAGAGTGACATGACTTTCAGAGTAGTCGCTTCTCTGCAACTACCATTTTAACTTCCAAAAATTACAATGGATGAGTTCACCACCATACACAGCAGGAAAAAATATCACAGAAATCAAGAACTTTCCCATATAAATTCACCAAATATGGAAGACTGACTAATGGCCTGAGAGGCCAGGAAACTTCTAGGAACTTGCCTCCTTGATGCACACATTGAAACTAATGCAAAATCCAGCACTCCTTCAAAAGTTTCTGGCTCTGGCATCCTCATTCTGCACATCAGCATGGGATTTCTCTCTCTGAAATGTATGAGTAAGGAGTGAAACCAGAACTGGCTGGGCAAGCATAAAATATTTGAAAACACCAAGAAGAAAAACATTGCCAATTTCTCCCACCTACACTTGGGACCAGCCCATTAACTCCAAACTCCAGCTGAACAACACAGCCTCAATTGTTCTAACAACACAGAAAATGATAACCTCCTGGCATAAGTAAAGGCGAGTAAGCAGCTTTTCTAACTATTAAAACAAAGCAACATCTGAAACATAAACAGAGACATGCCCCAGACAACACTGCAAAGCACCCTCAAAGTCCCTTTAAAGTTTTCCCCTTCCACATTTATTATTGAGCTTTATCCTTTGGAACATGAGTGGGGAGTAAAGCCGCCTCTGTGCACTGCACTCCCCACTGACAAACGCATAAATGATTCACAGCTGCATTCAGGAGACAGATCAATTAATCGTTGCAGCTCTCCAGTATTTATACTGGGCATCATTCAAGCAAGCCAGCTCTGAATCGATTCCTTGTTGCTTCCAACAGCAGCAGATCCTGTTCTTCATTTATACGATTATCTTAGTTGAGAACAGCGTGGGTCATCCAGGATGAAGGACCCCTGCTCCAAAGAAGAGTTGTATTTCATTGCACACGGGGACCAAAAACTTCCCTGGACCTTGGGAAAGAGGCAGCTATGCATTCCTGGGCTGTGCAGAGTGCACAGCTGTGCCTGGAGCAGTGTGAGGGAAGGGGTCTGCAGCTCACAGCCAGTGAGGTATCCACGAGATGGGCCAAATATGAACGGATTGTTGTGTGGGGATTGCAGAAGGACAAAATAATTTACAGGGGATGTGGGCCTCTACCTCGTTTTCTTTCCTCCTCCCCAGCCTTTCCTAGACTAAGTTTGCTTCACTTACAGTTTTGTTTCAAGAAGCAATTCAACACCAAGTCTCTGCCCTGCAAAAGCAGGAGGGAGGGGAGGCTTTGCTGAGCCAGGAGATCTGTTCTGCCTGGCACGCTGTGCCCACGCAGGGGTGCAGAGCCACCCCTGTGCCCCACAAACAGGCGGCACCCGCCGGATGCTACTGAGAAAGACATTTTGCCCTGAACATAAGGAGCAACAAAAAAGAAACAGACTCAAGGCTTATTTAAAACTTTCTGACCATTTATAAATGGACTGGCAAAGCACAGTTTGCTCCAGCTGGAGTCTGCACAGGATGTGGCAGGCAGAGAGGTACATATCAGACCAGGGGTAAGAGAGGAACATCATCCAAAACATCATCTTTTCTACAGTAATCCTTCCCTGATGAAACTTTTTACCCATGTTTAAGCCACAGTTTAAGGATAAACTGCTTGCCTTGCTCAGGCAGGCCGAGTCCCACACTCTGGAGCTGCAACACGAGGCCAAGAAATACTTGGATCCAGCCAGCCTGCCCTCTGCAGAGAGGGAAGGTGCCATGCCCACCATCTGGTGGTCCCCACACTGTACCTGTGCTTCTGACAGCATGACGTCCTTGATCACTGGCTGCCCTCGGGGCTCGTTGTTTTCCAGCTTAACGTAGGTAACCTGATACCCGCGGATCTGCCCATGCTGCTTGTTGGAGATGGGCAGCTTCCAGCTCACCCGGATGGCAGTCGAATTCACAGACTCCACCTCCACCTTTCTCGGTGGGGCACTGGGCACTGCAACACACACGGGAGAACAGTCAGCAGGTACCACACAACCACTGTCCACTACCTCTCACTCCTTTGCTACCTTCCCCCCACCTCATTGCCAGGACAGCCCCACTGGTACAAGTTTCCTGTACCTGCCCAGGACATCACACTGCAGTCTTTCAGCGTGGCCACATCCCCGATCCCTTCCCTTTTGCTACTCTCAGTAGGAAAGAGCATAACTGTAACATGCAGGAGCACCCCTAATTAAAGTCATTGTGCTGAATCAGACCCAAGGTCCATCTATCCCTCACATCTCCAGCAGTAGGGGAGCAAGGAAGAATACAAGACTACAGCAGAATATAAAGAATACAGTGACCCTCTGCAGCTCAGGATGCCCTGGGGCACAGGCAGTGGTTTTAAAACCTTCTTTGCATCTTGCCTGACACAACACCTCCTCTCAGACCCATCTAAACGAAGCCCAACAGCCCCAGGTAGCATGACTGGGTGCTGAGCCTCTTTTGCAGGGAGCCCTGGTACCTGTCACCAGCCAGAGCACACACATGCTCTTCCCCTGTGAAAAAGAGAGGTTAATGAGGGGGAAAAGCACCATCCTAAAACAATAACCCAGAGCTCAGAGACAGCAGTCACTGAACTCAGTCAGATAAAGGGGCCTGTAGGGATTATGACAGCTCTGGGGACTGTATTTCATGCACGGCTAGCTGAATGCTTTTTGATAATAAAATGAAAAATTACACTGCCCAGAAAATATCAATTTTCTTGCAAGGTGAGGCCCGTTTAAAAATGTATTTATACCCTATTTACCATTTGGAAAAATTACCTCCTTATTATATTTCGCTCTTGCATTGACTGTGACAAAAATGTCAATTCTAAAAAATTAGCTTCTCAGTTGCTCCTGGAAAGCTCCTTCTGGCTGAAGCAACTGGGAGTAGAGGTGTGCACTCTCTGTGGAAGAAACTGATGCTACCCAAATGCCCAGTACCAAGTAAGGGACGTGGACTACATCCTATCACCTCATCTGCAGGACCCTTTTCACCTTCCACTGCCCTGGGAAGATCTGGAGGTTTGGAACCTCATACGCCCCAATTCTCAACACAGCAAGAAATCAGTATTAGATAATTAGGGATGGATACCTGACAAGCACATGTAATGACAACTGCTATTTCAACCAACTAAATGGGAAGAAACAGCTACCCAGCAGGTAGGCACAGTTTTTAAGCTGCAGGGCAATTAATTATTTTTCCCCAGATGTCCTTTGCAACTGTAGATAATTTAATAAAATACAGAAAGGAGGAACAGAGCATTTTAGCACCAAGAGGCCAACTCAAGGTGTGGGAATGGTGGGGGCTGTGCTTGAACAGTTACCCCCTTCTGCCTGGAGCAGCCTATGCTGTAATCCACAATTCACTTAGTGCAGTGACCTTGCACAAGCCACAGGGCTCTCCTGTCCTGGCAAGACACCTGCCCACACACACAGCTGGGAGTCCAAGTGGAAAACAAGATCCTCCCTGAAAACCAGACAGAAGCTGTGTGTCAAGCTCTGCTGGCACGAGAAGGCGGGAGGTCTCAGCAGGACATGATATGGGGATGCTGCAGGGACACAAAAAGACATGAATATGAGCAGACCACAGTGTTCTGAGCATCTCTGTCCTGTCCCACTATGGGAAGTATGTGCTACATCTGAGATCCAAACAGGGAAAAGTTCAATTTGTTTTCAGACCACAGTTTAGCATTTCTCACTGCTTCATCATGGGTATCTACTGAGCATCAGCATGTCAGAGGAATATGAATCACTCCTGACAGCTAAGCTGGAATGTCCAACCATGGTGCCCAAAAACTGAGGGAGCTTGTTGCGACATTTCTGGGGTAACAGCTTCCCCTGGGCTACAATTCTGCTGAATGAGAACTGAAGCAAACAATACAGGCAGCAGGACACACACAGATGTGTTTGTCAGCCCAGGAATACAGTCAGCAAGCATTCCCTGTTACCACTTTCAGAGCCATGGAGACATGGGGGACAGTGGCAGCCCATTTAGGGAAACTGTAACATGTCTGGTTTCAATTTCCTACACTGATTGGGTAATGCAGGGATCATGCTTTCTTTGCCTGGATGCTCCATCTCTTTCTTCTCCCATTAAATCTGCAGCTTTCTTGGGTCAGCATGAAGCCATGGGAGCTCCTACTGTCACCCTGAGCTCTGGCACTTTCAAAGGAAATGGCTTAAATCATGATGACATAACTGACAGTCCTGCTAATACAAAGCAATTTCTCTTTAAAGCTGTCGTATCCAGTAAAGTGCTCTGTATGTGTGGTGTTCTGACTCTTGAGTGGAAGAGAAGCTTTATATAAGCTGTGGCTTGCCTGGAAGCTGGAGCAGGAAGCAGCTTTCCTGCAGTATCTACAGCTTTCAAATGTATTGCTTTCCCCCTCTTTACTTTGCTGGATTTCAGGTCAACAAGTAAACTTTAAGTTTTCATCTCACAAGAGAAGCCTTTGGCTGGGAGAGCTCATTCTGCCTTCAATAAAACCAAATCCACTACCACCCACTATAAAACCACAATAGAAAGCAGAGCAATGCCTCCTGCATGCACAGGAAGCACTGCTGACACAAACAGGACCCTGAAGGACCACGACAAGATATCTGACACAACCTGGAGGAAAAACAAGGGCCAGCAAAGCAATTCCCCAAACCTACTCCAGGAACTGTTGAGATCTGCTCCCTGGAGCATTGCTCCTGACAGCTGCTGGTCCTGCTTGAAAGGTGCTCCCAGGTCAATGTCCCTGCTCCCTTTCCCCCCCTTTCCAGCAACTTTGTGAGAGTCCTGGTTAACCCACGGCAGTACTGAAGGAGCTGTTCAGTAGCACCTACCATCCTCGTCAGTGCGCACGTGCACGGGGATGCTCTCCGGTCCTGGCCCCACATCGGTGTGAGCCCTTACCCACACCTTGTATTCTGTCCATTTCTCCAGGTCCTTGATCTCCCAGCTGGAATGCTCCCGTCCAATGCCATCCACCACATGCTTGGTGTTGTCATCTCCTTCCACTGCCTGGTAGGCAATGGAGTACTGGGTGATGACCCCATTGCGGCTCTGGGCGGGCGGTGGCACCCAACTTACCCGGATGGTGGTGGAGCTGGTGCTTACACACTCGACTTCTTGGGGTGGGGCGGAGGGGGCTGGGGATAAATAAATGAAGTGGGGAGATGAAGGGAAATGAATGGAAGGACAAACCAAAATGCACAGGGAACTTTTACCCAGCCAACGGAGCACTGAACATACATGTGGACAACTGCCTGCCATCCTCATACATCATCAAAGATGGCACTAGGGGGGCAATTTGTATTTGAAGGCCAGATGAACAGCGTGGAGACGGAAGTGCTGTTCTGCATCAGAGAACACCTCTTCCCAAAGCAGTTCTGGACACTCACTTTACCAAACACAACAAATTGCAGTAAGGGAAGTGGGGCATGTGGAGGGTGTGAGAGAGAGACTGGTAGGGAGAAGAAAGATGTTTTCAATGAAGATCTGAAGCAGATGGAAACCAGAAGAAATAGGAAGCTGCAGAAGGCAAGAGTGGCAAAAGGGAAGCTCACACACCAGATTGAAAGAAGGCTTGTGAAAACTCACTCCTAGACAAGTGGAAGAAACAAAAGTGGAAAAGGAAAGCAGGTGACTCAGGTTGGAGGTAGCTTGTCTTGGTAGGGTTTAAAATCAAGACCATCAGCTGTATCCTGATGGGGAAGAGTGGTAAAACAAATCTGGGCGGTGGAAGGGAGATCGGAAAAGGAGAGATGATTTGGACAGAGCAAAGCATCTTTAGGACATCTGCCTGGTTCATTCCCTTCTCCAGCCTTGCAGAACTGCTGTCTGGTTGCACCAGGGCTCTGGCAGCATGGGAGAGCACCAGCTCTCATGGCAGCATCAGCCCCCTGTCATTTGGCTTCACTGCCCTGGGATGGTGCAGATAGCATGCTTGCACAGAAGGTAGGAGTGGAAGTCTGGAAAAGGAAAGGAGCCTACATACTCAGGGAAGGAACAAGGGAGATAGCCCCATCCATGGGTGCTCATCCAGAAGGAAACAGCCCTAACCAGAGGGGACAGGGCATCATCACAAAAAAAAAAAAAAAAAAAAAGCAAGCAGCAGGTGAAAGCCAGCTTCCATTTTTCACTGCATCCAGAAACACAGAAATGCCTGAAAAAAGACTGCTGCCCTTTGCCATGCTTCAGTCCTTGCAGCCACCAGTGCAGCAGAGCCAGCCTTGCAGGGGCACAGGAACAACCCTGTCTGCTCACAGAACACAACCTACATCACTCCACATGGCAGCAAGGACCTCAGGTAATTCAAGCACTTATCAATGGTGCCTTAGCTTTGCTGGGCACAGGTTGGCAGCGGCAGAAGATCTGGGAAAGCAAAGGACAGTAGGATCTCTCAATGCCACTGGTGATCTCTGCTTGCTGCGAATAAGGCCCACTTGCTTGCAGAAACAGTTGCAGGGTGCATGTAACTTTTAATGCCCACTCCTGTGCTCAAAGAGAAGTGAACATTCCTGATGCTTGGGCTCAGATGCCTGGAGATGAAAGATGAAGGAGAGTAAATAGTGATGGAGCTGCAAGAGACGATGCCTGAACAGTCAGGCTGCTGCTATGGGAGCTACACTGGAGGAAAGAGAAGTCAAAGCAATGCGTGGAAGCAAACAGTGCCTATGTGAGGGAGGCAGCACAGGATCAGCCCTGCCATCTGGTATAGTGAAAAGGGAGCAGGGGTAAAATGTGAATCCTCACACTCTTTTGGTTAATCAGCAGAGAAGTGGCAGGGAAGAGAGTAGGAAGATACAGCACCAAAGCAACACCTACAATGGAGGGCATAATGTAGACAAAGTGACTGGTGGCATCCTTCAGACAGGACAAGTGAGACACAAGGGGCTTGGCAAACCTTTCCTTTGCCACTCTCTGCCCTTCACAGAAGAGACAAGCTTGTCAGCTCCTCCACAGCTTCCCTTGGCATGCAGCAGTGAGCTCATTCTCCAAAGGTAGCTTTGGATGGCAGTGTGGGCAAGTCAAAAGTTGGCTGTTGACTGGGTAAGAGTCACACATATGATATGCAAGTCAAAAGCTCAGATTAACACTTAAAGAAAGCAAAATAAAACTTGGTAACATGAGCATGATCAACTTAAAATGCACAAGGAGTTGAAGTGTCCCTCCTGGGGCCAGCAAAGAGCAGACTGGGTGGCCAGCATGCACCCACACATGCAGATGTACCCACACACACACACTGTGCAAACCTCTGCTGCCTCCAGGCTACTCACGACAGCCTCCCCCGACGGCCCACAGCAGCTCTGTGCACCATCCAACCCACCTGCTCCTTAGGCTAGGGAAAAGGCAGACTTAAGACCCACCTTGGTATTTCAAGGGAGAACAGCATTTTAATGCCAAGGCCTAATGGGCACAGAGCTGCTGCTTCTCTCTTGCATCATTCCGTTTGCCTGAGGCACTGCAGGTTCCCGGAAAACTCCCCCGTGCTTTTCAGGCCCTCAAAGCAGCACTGTATTTTTGTATTTTTGCAGGGTGCCCAGCAACTAAGTGAGCAGCTTAGCAGTAAAGACAGCCTAGAAAGCAGCTGCCTGCTCAGGAGATAAGGTCTCAACTGTGCTGCTGAAGAGTTCAAAAGGGCATTGCCTCCCTCTGGTCTTTCCACACAAGCATGCCCACTACTCCTCAGCAGGAGTGCCACAAGAAAAGCAAGACCAGCATCCTTCTCCAGCTCATTAGTGAATCATCAGTGATCATGGGCCTCCCACCTCCCCCATGACTGGTTTGTCAGGGACAGGAATAGAGACTGAAGAGAGACTTTTTGGAAAGCAGGAATCTGACTGCTCCTGCAGTTTGTGTCCCACCTGAACATGCCAAGCCCCATCATCTAACAGCCTTTCTCAGGGTAACCTGAGATGGAAAAGTGCAGGAAGGAAACCAATTTGAAGCTAGAAGCTGTAGTGTTTCTAGATTAGAAAGTTCTCAGGCCAAAGGGGACCAATCCAACCATCTAATACAAGGTGTTGTTAAGTAAAGACCAAAGGATTTCTGCCTGTGTGCACTGTGCACACAACTTCTGCCAAGGTAAAGTACGCCTTTCTGAAAGACCTACTTGATTTTGAGTCCCCCAGTACTCAAGGCTCCACACTCCATTGGGACTGTTCAGACAGTGGTTTGTCACCCTCACTGAATAGCTCAGCAGTAACTGCCAGTGGCTTCTGTCATCATAAATCTTTTCAAGTAGGGGCCTGTAAACCAAGACCCAGGTCACTTCTTGGATCAATCTAAGGATTCTTAGGTCCTTCAGTGTGAGGAGGGCTTCATTGGTCAAACCAAGGTACTCCTGTGGCTAAATGCCAAATCTCTTCCAGCCTATGCACATTTCTCTACTGAACAGATGCCAGAACCAGTCAGCTACTGCACCACTGGCCAGTGAAGTGACAACCTAAAACCAGACTGGTGTGAGATGCCTTGTGAGCAGACAATAGGTAGAGTAGGTCATGATAAGATGTCTGCCTTGATGAATCCATGAAGCAAAGGTTTCTTTTACTTGGACTGTTGTGAGGCTCTGAAGGACTCATTTATGCATGGAGCTGTCTCTGATTAAGTGTGTTCAAGGATAAGAGCATCCCCTGATGGAATTAATTTACATGGCAGGAGAATTACTTCAACCTTTGCTATCAATACAAAAGCTATCTGAAACAGGTATACAAATCCCCATATTCAGAATTTGTCCTAAGTGTTCAAATATTTATAACTGCATGATCTGAACCTTTCTCCATTTTCATATACCTGCCTATTGTGCAGGTCTAAGACATCATTAGCTCAATTAACGAGGTGGAGGAATGTCTGGGACTGGTATGTTAATGAAGCTGAGTTTTCATCAAAGAGAAGGTCATTCTAAAAGTGGGTAGAGCTGCTCTTCCCTGCCAGAGCTCCCTTTCTAATGGCCATCTCACACTCCTGGTTGCTGTGCATGCTGCCGCCCTCCCTGCAGGGAAGGCTGGCTGCCTGTGCCAACTGCTCATTCCACATAGCGAGTAAATCCCAGACAGACGGTGCTAACAGAAATGTCTTTTTTCCCCCTTTTAATGCCCTTTGCATAATGGCAAGCCCAAAAATCGTTAGTGAAAACGAGCTTATCACAGGGCCCTTTGATAGCCCTAATCTGCTTATGCGCAGCACTTTGAGCTGCCAATCAGAGCAATGCAAACTCCCGCTCTGTGATCACACAGGGCAGAGCCAGGATGAAAGTGATATTGCCTGGGTCACCTCATTATTGAGCTTCTCTGTTAACTCAACTGCAGCTCTTTCTGGTTTCCCCTAGCACTGCAGTGCCAGAAGCAGCAGCCTCACTTGCTCACACAACCCTGGCAAACAGTCACTTCTCCAAAATTACTCTTCCAGCTGCCTGACAGTCACAGACACACCTGTTCTCACAGGATGCCTCACCTTGCAATCAACTGTATGGACCAGGGATGGACTTCTGTGTAAGCAAGGCAGCTGGAATGGGGAGTGAAGGGATGAAAATCCAATGGTTTGGAGACAGTCACATTTAGAACCAAATACCCATATGCTGTCTGTCCAGACAGCTTGTCTGCATGGGAGTAAATTCATAGGGATGCACAAACCCACTCAAATCAATCTCTCCAAAGCAATTTCCCAGCCTGTTATACTCCTCCATCAGTTTTTATGAATCTACCCTAGGGGAAAGACAGTATGATCAAAGGGACACCAAGAAACAACTTACCCCTTGGGTACACCCACTCTGCCAAAGAGCCCTGATCCAAATCCCAGTGACTTTCCCCATTACTCCCTTTAGCAAACTGCATGCCAGCATCCCTGCAAACCCACAGGGGCAGAGGCACTTGGCTTCTCTGTGCCCAGGAGATGGAAAATGGACTGCTTTTTCTTTGTCTCCAGCAGTGTTCAGTGTCAGGCACTTACTGGATTGGGCAGTTCTGGCTTCCACCGTGGGGGTGTAAACTCCTACCCCCAGCTCTGATCGGGCGCCCAGACGGAACTTATACAGTGTGTCTGGTTTGAGACCTTCCACGGCATATGAGGAGGTTGGGTCAAACTCCACCTTTTGCTGCCAAAAAAAAAAAAGGAAACAGATTATTTGGTGTAGTTGGAGGATGCAGAAAAGCTGGTGTGCAGCCATTCTGTGCCCACAGAAAGTCACAGTCACGCTGCCAAACCTGCCTGCAGTCCTGCAGGACTCCACAGCATGGAGCTTCTGGGGTGACACACCAGGATTCTGCAGGGAAGCAGACCTCTGCCACAGCCAAGCTACACTGTCTGGTGTCCAGACTGCACTCACTGGCCTGAGAGCTTTGTGGGAATGCTGGGCCCAGCCATACAAGTTCAGACAAGAGGCAGAGGACACACAAGTTTGTTTTCTCCCAACAGACAGCATACTGCCTGTGAAACAGAGTAAAGCACTTGTCCTATAGCAGTCAGGACCTCTAATGCACTGAAACAGTGCTGCAAAAGTGTTTGTTTTGTTGACACTTCACCTGAAAGGCACTTATTTTTGGCAGCTCTCATGACACTATAATAAGAGGAGAGGGAGAGGACTATGGGACACTCTGATGGTGTCATGGCACAATTCTTGCTATGCTGTCTTGAACCCAGCACTACCTTTGATATATCTTGAACTGGACTTCCTTTAGGGACCTGCAGTAAATGTGGAAGGGCTCTCTCTAGGCCACCTTCAATCTACTTTTTACATCTAACCAGTCCTCAGGCCAGAGACACATGTTGGAGGCCATTTCAGACATGCCCAGAAGTGTGACTGTTTACAGGCACCAGCAGTAAGCATGCCTCAGGGATGCTGTCACAGCATTCTGAACTTTTCCAGTCCCAAACCAGCCACTACCTACTTTGCTGGCATGAACAAGTACTGTTAAGGTCACTTATACAGAAACCAGAATGCCATGTTCCTATTGCATACCACTGAGGCAGAAGAATAAAAAAGAAACAGTTCTGTTACCACCTGGCTCAAGCCCACACCCTTCCCAAGCCAATAAACTGCCATGTCCAGCCCCAAGAGCTGCCAGGCAGGATTCTCACCTGAGTGCCATCCTCTCCTTCCCAGTACAGCAGCTCATATTTAGTAATGCGTTCCTGAGAGGCAGGCAGCCATGTCAACAGGATGCGGGTATCAGACTCTGCTTCTGCCTGGAAGTCAGCTGGCTGGGCAGGAACTGGGAAACAAACACATGGTTAGTGCCAGGAGAGGTGAGAAGAGTTGCATGACCTAGCAAAGTCAGCATTTCACTTTGTGAGGATCCTCTTTCGTTTCTGCCAGAACATTCCTTCTCCCCTGTACTGCGCTCTTAGAACATCTCAGGCCACAAGCAAGCACCTCTGTCACTCAGGTGTGTGACTGTGGAGATTATGCTCACTTCTAGACCCTGACTGCATCCCCAGATCCTTCATTCCATACATGTACTTAGACCCCAGAATGGTCCAGCACTTACACAGGTGTCGACATCCATGTCCAAGACTTTGTGTCACGTTTTTAGCCACTGTATCTCAGACAAAACTGTGGGCTGTTACGTGTACAGAGATTGACGGCAACTCCCCAGGACAATCTGACAGCATGAATGCAATGGCTGTGGGGTGGGAATGCTCCCCCACTCTCTCTGACATGCATTCATTTGAGCACCAATTGCAGTTGTGATGCCTGGTGCGGGTCAGACACAGCTGAGCCGCACAGCGCAGGGATGGCCATGCAGCCAGGCTGTCTCACTCCATACATACCCCCTTGCTGTGTTTTGACCTGGATGATGTCCGAGGGGGGCCCGTCGCCCACCGAGGTGAAGGCCAGGACGCGGATGCTGTAGGTGGTGCCTGTGATGAGGCTGCCCACGGTGGTGAGGTGGCTGTCGTCTGTGTTGTGTTTCTGCCACATGCTCAAAGGCAGGTGCGGGTCGGTGGTGTAGTACACGCGGTACCCTCGGATCTGTCCATTGGGCTCCTCCGGCTGCTCCCACTGGACCAGCATGGTGCTGGCACTCAGCATCCGTGCCTGGACTTTGAGGGGTGGACTTGAAGGAGCTTGCTCTCCTGTCCGGGCCTCCACCAGCTCACTGGGGGGACCCCTGCCAATGTTGTTGACTGCGATGACCCGGAACTCGTACTCTGAGAAGGGGCTGAGCCCACCTATGCTATAGCGGGTTGTTGCCACACCATCCACCTCCTGGAACTGGCCCTCCAGGGATTTGGGCTTGTACTGGATGACGTAATATGAAATGGGGTCAGAGTTGCCTGAATCCCAGGTGAGGGTCACGCTGGTAGCTGTTGTTTCAGTCACTAATGGCTCTGTTGGAGGTTTTGGCAGTGCTGCAATTGGAAGGTAGAGAGGTGTGATTTAAATAATTCAGTCAGCTCAAACCTTGCAATGTGCACAGGGATAAAAATGGAGCTGCCACCTCCCATTAACATTCTTCTTTAAAAGGCAGAAATCATTTCATACTCTATAACATGCATTTTTATATTACCATATATTGCTGGAAGTGGTTCTTAATGGAAGGATAAACAGAGCAATCATGTTATTAGATGTGCTTGACGCACTTACCAGCAGCAGGCTAAATAAAAGTAATTCAACGGGGATGCAGGAATGTTTCTGTCATGGGGGGTTCAGCCAGTAGTGGGAAGATGCTTGCTGGGCTGGGCTGACCCCAGAAGCCAGGTGCACAGCTGATTTACAAAGTAAAGCAATCAAAGCACCAAAGTAATCTGGAGTTATGCCCTTGCTTCCAGAGAGGCAGTATCTTAGACCAAAGGGAGTTCATGGACAATACTGTTACAAGGGTTAATGGGGCAAGGCTTTGTAAGTATTACAGGCAATGCAGGAGAGCTAAAGCCAGAGAAATTACCAACTTTCATATCCACTATTCCACCGAGTAGTGTGTCAAACTGCAACCAGACAGTAAATTGTTACACAAGAACTCTGACAATGATACCTCTGAAGGGTCAATGAGAACAAAACCACTGCGAGCACACATTTCCAGATTTACCACTTTACCACAAGAATAAAGAAAAAGAATGAGTGTGTGTGTGTGAGAAAGATTTGCAGAGTACACAAATACTTTAGTATAATGACTGAATTAAAGTCTACAGTAAGTTTAAATCTCCTACAAACCACTCTAAAGTAATTAGTGACTTGTAATGCAGCTGTGCTGGACAAGGAACTAGGGAAAATGCTCAACCCAAATTAAGATAATCAAGAATTTCATTCTTTGGCAAAGCCATCAGGTTTCTAGTTTCCACATGGTTCAGCTGAGGAAGGCAAGCTCCTTAGCATAGGACATGCCTGCTCTGACTACCAGAGAGAATGCCTTCTCCAGTGCTACTGCAACATGAATACTGAGAAGATCATCAGGAGCTGAACTGGCGTGGCAGGGGAGGGCACACAACCCCACCACTACCCATGGAGGATTCAGGGAGGGCAAACCCAACCTGCACAGTATTATAGCCTGAAGAAACATATTTCTTACAGCATCCTAGGAACTGGCAGCCTTCCTCAGGCTTTCAAGGACACATGAAACTCCTTTTCTTTTGAAGAACCACAAGTTTGACTCCTGACAGCTGTTGGGTGTGCAGTCTTCATGTTAGCAAGGGTAGGTCTGGTACTTTCAACACACTTAAGTGCAATCAGTTCTGTGTAATTTTGCTTCTCCTGTCTGTGCTGAAAATGGTCTGCTTGCCAGCAAGCACAGAAGCAACACTGGGTGAAGGAGTTTGGGACAGAGGCAGTAAGATATCCAGAGTAAAGGTGTAGATAAAGCAGGTAAGGACACAAGGAGGAAGGTGAAGGGCTAAAGGAGTTGAGCAAATTGCTCCCTGTCCTGTGGCATCACATCAGCCACTGAGGGAGAGAGGCAAAGGCATTCCAGCTGTGAAGAGGAAAATGCTGTGAACTGTCAGTGCGACAGTGCAGTTTCCACCTCTTCCCTCCAAGACCAGATCCCATAATGGCCCTTTTTTCTGTACTCTCTTGTGCATCTACTATAGCAAGGAAACCACTGTGTTCTGTATGAAAAGAGAGACTGGAAAAGGCACTGATGAGCAGGTGTTGTGAGTAAAGGGAGCTGGGTGCGGCTAAGGTTAAAAGCATCCTGTGACTAGCCAAGAGAATTTCCTGTTATCTCCAGGTCAGAGAGAGCTAACACTCAATTCTCTGATTTGTTCAAGCAGGAACTCTGTGCTAAAGGTGGTTTTAGTGCAGGAAGGGACCTGCAAGAACAGACAGTCTCAAAAGATGACATATCTGTGGTAATCCAAGCTACAAATCAACTGCAAGCAGAGAAGGAAACGGATACTGTGGCTCTGATAGATCCCAGAAGGGAAAGGCAGGACACCTTCAGCCTCCTGTTAGTGGGTGGGCTACCCTGTGGTCAGCAACTGGCAACAATATCCTCTTTGGAGCAGAGCTACTTGTGAAATGTCAGCAGAAAGTACAGCTGAAGGACAGCATCACAAGAAAAAGAAAGGGAAAGAGGCAGAGTAGAAAGGGAAGACATTTACAGATAAGCATGTAACAAATTTCAAATGAACATATATAGCTCCTCCCTGAAGGGTGTGAGGATGCTCATTCTGTTGAGGATCATGGACACTTCACATTGCTGGGCTTAACCTTCTTATCTCACCCTTACTGCAAGAGGACATCTGTGCAAACAGCTCTGCAGACATCCACAGACCCTGCCCCAAGACAGCCCATGGCCCACCACTGTGAAGAGCTGATCCTGCTGATGCACTGAACAAGCCAGACATTGCTGAGACAAACACACACTCAGTGAGGTTCTCTCATGGTGTAACAAGGACCTGGCCTGACATAAGCTTGTCTACTGTGACACTTGCAAGGAGAGAGAAAATGACCTTCAGAGCAAGTATCATCATACTATGAGCAGGAAAAAACAAAGTTGTGGGAACCTCCCTTGGAAACTGGAAAAGTCACAGAAGAGAGCAGTCAATTGGCTGCAGCCAAGGAACTTTGGCAAAGGGCTACACTGTTGAAACTCAAATAGGAGCACTGCAAGTAATAGTTCCTTACCTTTGACAGTGATCTGGGCTGTGGCTTCGATCATGCCAAGGGAAGAGATGGCCACGCAGGTGTAGTTGGCAGACTGCATGATGTTATTCAGCTCCAGGACATTCCTACCGACGGGCATCTCATCTTCTTTGGTCAGTTCCTCCACACCAGCCATCCACTTCACATAGGGCATTGGAGCACCTACTGCCACGCACGTGAGGTTCACGCTCCCCCCAGGCATCACCTCGTGGTTGCTCGGAGGGATCGAGAATCGAGGAGCAACACGCCGCACTGAAACAAGGAGGAGACAGCTAGTAGGGTCACAGAACCAGCAGAGAGTACTCAGCTGCACTGTTGGGGTACATGAGGAGCAGTCAACATTTCTGCCTGTCTATCCCTCAGGACAGATAAAATGAAGAGCAAAAGCTGTTCACTACTTTGCCAAATTGCACATACTTTGCTCTCCTTCCTTAGCCACTGGCATCTTATTAGCAGAACTCATTAAGAGATGGCTCCATCCCTTCCCTCCAAACACAGCCTTTTGAAATCATATTACTAACATGAAACGTTCCTCCATTTAAATTATATCCTTCTAATTAGAGAGCATGAACAAATACCAGTCACACACTTCTTGCAGGGCCCACTAAACTTCTGCAAAATGTAATCACCTGCTCAATTTATTAGCTCTGGAGCAAAGCAGCCCATTCCCTAAACCTCATAAGGTTTGGGCAGGGGCAGCACAAGGGTTTCTTTTTGAATTAGCCCATGTGTGCTGTTAAATAAAATATAATTACATTCAAAATGTAACTCAGGTTCTACCTTGGCTCAGAAAACAGTCACCCGAGCTGCATGACATTGTCAGGGCCTGAAGAGATCACCTTGCTGGGCAGGAGAGAACTAATACTGACAGATGTGAGATCATATCCATTTTGACAGAAGAGAGCTGGGCTGGCAGAACCTTTCCCACCTTCGTGGCAGCTCTTTGGGAGATGTATTCCTCCTTATTGCATTGCACAGCTTCTCTTCATATCAATCCCTTGCTGGGTATTTCTTTCAAGACTTATTTGTAAGCAACTCTCAGCTACAATAAAGCTCTAAAGCTGCCTGCCATATGCATTCCCGTCAGGAAAATGACACTGAGAAATGAGGTCCCTTCTTCAGGGTTAGTGTTATGGGCCTATTTAAGCAAGGGTAGAGAAACAACTGCGTTCAGTAAATCTTTGTCTCCTCTGGGCAAGCTCATTTCAGTCTGTAGTTAAAAAGGGAAACTGCATGGATGTGTCTTGCCCAGCAGCTCTGCTCTCCTCTAGCCTCCTCCACTGGAAGGGCGGCCGTGAGCAGCGGCCGGGGTCACGAGTGACCGGCTGCGAGGAGCTCTCCCTGCCAGTTGTGCTCCTCCATCAGTGCTCTGGTGGGGCAGCGACTGCTGCAGAGCTGGGGCAGGTGGGAACAGGGCAGGAGCCTGAGCAGGGCCAGATCACAACAGGCCACGGGTGCAGCCCGCCCCATGGGCCATGGGGCCTGGGGACTCACAGCTCTGCAGGCCTGGCTCCACCTTTACTGTCGCCGCAGACAGTAAAGCTGCTGACAGCCCCGTGAGCCGCAGAGGTGTCAGCACCGCTTGCCAAGCTTGCTCTACCCAAATCAATTTTCACTAGTGCTCTCTTTGATGATTCATCCCCAAACCATCAGGATTGCAGAAATAGACTGAACACAGAAGCCCCCACACTTGCATGTACAACAGAGCTAAGACTTTGTGATAAATTAAACAATACTGTCAACATCGTGTGTGTACTACACATAGTCTCGGTGACAAAACAGGGCTCATTAGCTCCTTACCAGCCAGGGTAAAGATAACTTAAGGATAACCTTCTTTGCAATTTTTTTTTTTTTTTAGTATATAAATCCAAAGTCTTGCTGGATGCTTCTTTTAATCAATTATTAAATCTCAAATCAATACCTACATGAGCAATCACCAGTGAAGTGTTACCTGACCAATGAGGCAGTGCTCCCCAAATGAGACAGAACTGAAAGTGTACTCAAATGCTATGCAGTCATGAGAATACGGACTTAACCTGATGGACATGGCAATGGTTTAACATGATGGCATGTATTTCCAACCAAAGCATCCCAGCACCATTCATTAAGACTCAGGTTTATTTTCCAATGAACACGCTGTTGAATTATTCCAGGTAGAAGCTGTTCAAATTCTGTCCCCGCCAAAGGACCAAACCCACCCACCCAAGCTGTATTAAAACAGAAAAAAACAGCGAACTTTGAGGATAATGCCATATATGTGCACAGAGCACTCACACACATGCACAAGGCAAACAGGCTAGCAGGCACTGGAGGCCACTACGAAGTCAGACAGACAGTGGTGGAAGGGCAGGACAGGGAGAGGGAAGGCACACAAATACTCACACACAGGGACCTGGGAAGACAATAAACTGGAGGACACAAGGCCATGCAGAAAGGTCAGAGCCCAGCATGCACAAACAGATTTTCACTTCCAGCCCTGTGAGACCAGAGGCAGCACAGCCTGCCACAGACTCCACTCCACCCCACACTGTGTCCCCAAGTCAAGCACCTGCTTTCAGGGTGCTCCTGGGTGTGTGTGAGTCCAACTGGTGCCGTGTCACCCTTGATGCCTGCAGAGGCATGACCTGTGGTGGCTGTGCTGCCTCTCCCGAGGGATGTTAGCAGCTGACATCACTTGCTCCCTGCAGAGAGGGGACAGGCACTTCACCGGGGCTCAGGGCCCTGCAGCAGCGCTCTGCAAGGTGATGGGAAGTCACTCTCCCCTGAGCCACGCACACAGGAGTAGCAGAGGTGGTTGGTGCATTCCTGTGCTTTGAAAAAGGATGAATGACAAGGAAAACTCTCCTGTGGATCAAACAGTGTGAGACCCCCTCACCAGCCTTGGGAGTGTGCACACCATAGCCTGCAGATGCCAGGAAGTTGTGCTGAGCCTCAGCTCTCCAGCCTGGCAACAGAGGAGTGGTTAAACAGGCTTCTGTGGTGCATTCCTACAACCCAGAATGGCTGAGCTGTCTTCCCCTCATTTGCACACCGGCAGAGCTGCTGAGATGGGCTTGCTGCTCTGCACCACAGAGCACCAGTGCCCAAGGCACCAGCTGCTAAAAATGGATGCCCCGTGTAGGGGTCAGCTCTCTACACGGGAGATGGGAGGAGGTCAGGGCAGTGCCTTCAGTAAGAGATCTGGCCCAGACAGTGCTCTGTCAGGAGTCTATGCAAAGGAAGGGATGGGCTCCATCAGCCTCCCATCCTCTTGGGGGATAATTGGCAGCTTCTTGTCCCAGTCAGTATGGAGGGAGAAGGGGAGATGCTGTCAGTTAGCATTAGCAAGAGCTGGCACAGCTCTCACAGCAGCTTGCAGAGCACCATCAACACATTCCTCGGGCTCAAGCCAGCAATTTAAGTTGCTTGCTTTTCTAGCCTAAGAGTCTGGTAATAATTTAAATCAGTGTAACTCCTCAAAAAGCAGCATCCTTAGAATTTCTGTCCAATTTACAAGTCAAATCACATGGGTTATTACAGTCCATGTTTCTACCTTAAGTGCTCCAGAAAAATTTTGTTTTCTTTGTTTTCTGCAGCAATGAAATTTCCCTTTTAATTACAATTTTCTTGACTAGAATTTGCAGTAATTTTTAAATCTTCTTTTTGGATAAGGATCAGAAGAAGGTGGTTCAGAGGTTTTGCAAGAACAGCAAAGGGAAAACTACTGTGAATATTAAAATTGTTTCAATGGACAATACTATAATTCAGGGATTTAACTAAACCTGCAGACTGTCAAAAATGAGATTCATTATAATTCATCCCAAGAACAGGCATCCTAAGGGCTCTGTGCTAGTCCACTATTCCACATATCTCCCCACTGAGAGCATTCCTTAGGAAGTGAAGTGAAACTCGGAGCAGTGAGTGCAGTGCAACCTGAGCCCTGGATCTCACAGGACTGGGAGAAATGAGTGTGGAGTCTGACTCCCCACTCACAGGGGGGACTGCTGGGGGAAAGGAGGGGAGCAAGCAACACTAGAGCCACAAAGGTTGAGAAATGTTAATAATTTAACATGCACTAACATGCACATTCCTTGCCTTGAAAGCAAAGAGCTTCAATTGATTGTCTGGCTCCTTTCAGCACGGGAGTGGCTGTTTCCACATGTCTCATGTTCCCTCTGAGAGTGAAGTTACCCCTTTGGAGAACCAGGGACATCCTCCTCCCTGCTGCTGTCTGCAAAAGCTGTAGGCTCTAAGCTCAGGGCTCTCAGGCTGGTGTCGTTAGTCCCTCTCATATGCTGAGACACTGCTGGCATCCAGTGAGGCTCTGCTAGAAACACAAAGTGCCAGAAGGACTGGCCAGGCTTCCAAAGTCGTGCAGAACTGCTAGGGAAGGGGGAAACCAAATTTCCAAATTTTCCCGATGGCTCCCTTGGCCACAGTACAGCGCTTGTCCTCTGCATGAGGGAACAGCAGCCTGAAGTCCCTTTTGCTCTGAAGGAGAACTAGGACTGCCTGGTCTGCTGCTCCTCCCCAGTCCCAGCACAGACAAGGCAAGGTCAGGGGGCTCTGCTCTAACCTCCCAAGCGGGATGAGCAGCAGAGTGCCATGCAGGGGCACATCTTTGAGAGTGTGAGATTGTCCAATTTAATTACTCAGGCCAGGCAACCTGAAGGATCCCTGGTGAACAGGGTGTGTTCTTGCCCTCACCAGACTGGTCATCTGCCAAAACTCTTGCCTTCCTCAGGAACCACCTCCTCCAAGTCGGGAAGGAGTGAATTTAGGAGCTATCCTCAAATATGATCATTGGTCTGCATGGTTTACTCATCTGTAGACACCTTTCATCTCTCCCCAGTGCTATCATTTTACGAAAAGACTTCAAACAGAAAGACAGTTGCTGAAGTCTCACAACCTATTGACAGAACCAAGAGAAGAAGAGGAAAAATTGGAACCAGAAAAAATGCATTTACAGTCTAATCTTGTGCTCAAACAATGCTGTACTATTTATGCTCCCAATGTATCCTTGAGTGCTGACATTTTATAGACAATTTCCAAAACAGGGCCTTGCCATTTTTGGATTATATTTCAGCTATAACTTTTAGGTCTAATTATTTGTGCTGACAACCACATATAAAAGAGGATATATCATTACAGTAGTGCAGCACTGGAGACACATCAGCATTCAGCATACTGACATACTAATAGCAAAGTAAGGGAGAGCAAGATTGTGGAGCTCTGCAATTTGCATTTGCTCTCAGAAATTTCTCTGATGAAAATAACACAATATTAAGGAGGGGAATAAGAGAAAAGATCCACTGTATCAAGATAAAATAACTTGTTAATAAATAACCTTGTAGCAGTCACAGAGCAATAATTAAATGCATGGGTTAGCAGTACACAGTTTTAAGTAAAGCTGGAAAAATGTACGATGTAATTATCAGTGCCAAACAAATTATAAGCATGGCAAACCCCAATGGAATATTTAGAAACTAATTTCTGGCTTCACATTAAATATTTGTGTATGTAGGTATTTTTGGTGGAGTGGGACGGAAGGGTTGACACAAAGAATGAGAAATTCTTCACTCCTGCCACCTTATACCCATTCTCATCTGCCTCCCTTCAGCTAAACCATGTGGCTAAAACATTTAAGTGCCCTATCAAAGGTTTAGTCTCCAGAGGTGTCTCACAGCAGTGCTTCAAATTCACTGAAATCTGGGAGGCTTTGGGCCTTGGCTTTGATTTCCTCTCTTTTCTTCCTTGTTCTCATTTTTCATCATTGTCTTGGGCTGAGGTAATTTTATCATCCACAAAATCTATTTTTAGAAGATAAACAACAAAGGTCCCATTCCTCAGTACAATCTAAATGAGACCATGTTCCAGGGAGAGAAGTGGGATCGAACTCAGTGTACTGAAACAGCCGCTATGACAATTTGTTAAAACTTGTTCCAGTGATGATCATAAGACAATTCATCCAGCTGCCTGATAGTTTGTGTGACAAGCCAGGGTCTCTTCCCCATGACACCTGGGGAGCTGTGTGAGCATCCCTTACCTTCAGTGGGTGTGGAAGGACAGACCCCCATAGAACCTGTTCAGTGAAGGAATCATCTCTGGAAACTAAATCCAGACTTCTGCCAGAAGCACCAGCCTTCCTCAGCATGAAATCATGAGTGCTTTGAGCTAGGTCTGAAGCTAGATTTAATTTAAAGGCTGGAGCTGCCTTTCACTCCTGTCCTTTATTCACCTGGCTCTCTGAGAGCAGCAGGACAAAGCAGAGCAAAGCACCAGTCCAGTTTTGCTGAGCGCCTGTGAGCTCCTGGCCATGTCACCACAGGCCTCCCTGAGCCATCTTTGGTATGGCTGGGGACACTGCCAGAGCTCCCTGCTCTCCTGCCAGCAGGAGGAAGACCCAGCCCCAGAGAAGGAAGGAGAGGCAGACCTGCTTGTGCCAAGGGCCCTTGTCTGAGCACGGAAAATGGACTACCCCAGTGCAGTGACTGCTGAGGAGCAGGGAAACAGGAGCAGGGAAGTTGCCTCAGCACAAGGAATCTGAATCTCAGCGAGCTGCCCCTGCTGCCTTGTGGCAAGGGAGGGCAGCACGCTGGGTTCTCCTCCAGCTGAGATCAAAGTAAGCCTTTTGCCTCTAGAGAAAGTTAAAACTTTTAAAGCTTCAGGAGGAATTAAGGAACCCACATTCTTTAGCAGCTTGTGAGGGGACTGATCATTCTGATCTCTGCTTCCAAAGACTGTTCTTGCTCTCCAGCCAGAAAGCAGCAGCACCTGGCATGAATGAAGGGTTAGAAAAGGATCCCACACAGAGCAGCATGCACTACTTTCTACCCTGCCTTTGACAAAACTGTCCTGGCTAGTATTTGCATGCAAAATATATTCTGTGCATTTTAAACCTCAAGCAGCAAAGGCATGCAAGCAAAGTATCAATGCCATCACCAGAGTCACAGCAAACAGTAAGCAGATTTCACCAGGCACACTGTGGCTGTGCCTGGAAAGGAGCCAGTCTGCAAGGCCCCCTTCCCTTTGGGGATGGTTCTCCTCTCCCTACTGGAAAAGTCCCATCTGACGTGGCGTACTCTAGATGGATAAGAAGTGAAAAGGACCAACCTTCTCGCTGATCTGAGAGATGAAAGTTTGTTTTGTTTGATGGCAGAGTGCGATGAAGATGAGGAGGGAATAAAAAAAGACAAGGAAAAACACAGAGAGTAAAAACAGGCCAAGCTTCATCTGTCCGCACACCACTGAAACGACAAGACAAGACTACAGAGGTCAGCCATGACTTCCCACCACGCACACACCACTCCACAGCAGGGACAAGAGGCTGCACTCGCACTGCTCTGGCCCAGAGCAGGGCTGGCCCCCTCTGCCTCCCTGACCCACTCACCACTCGTGGCAGCAGGGCAGAGGGGACTGCACATCCCATGCATCCCACACATCCCCACATGGAGGGTGCTTCAGGGATGGCCCCGCTCTGGGCCAGATGCTGGACACACAGACATGTTTGTATGTGCAGAACACTCACACACACACAGAGCAAAGGACTCCAGCCATCACACTTGTGCTCCCACACACCCACTCCAGCTACAGAGATGATGGCAAAGGCACTTTAAACCCATAGACCACACACTGGGAAGACCATATATGTAAATCCAAATTTTATAAAGTATGAAAGAAATGCTCCAAGTGGTGAATCGAAATATCTTCTACCATGAAGAGCTGTTCTCCCTCTCCAAACAGAGAGCTAAATGCAGCAGAGAGGTATTAGGCAAGTGACAGACATGCGCAGTCTCAGCTGGGCTCAGTTTTGAGAGCCTTATTGGTACATTGTGCTGCGAGTGAGAGATGGACAAGAAATCAGAAGGACAAAAACACCCAGAGAATTGAGCAGGTCCCAGTTTTTGTTCCTGCGGGAGAGACAGCAGAAGGTTAGTTGCATTTTCCTTATAGACAAAGGAGATCTTATTTCTCTAGCAGGAGTGACCTCACTGCAGCTACAGATCTGTGGCATACCAGCTGTAATCGAACCCTCGCTGAGAGAATACACAAATGGATTTGATAGTTAAAGACTGCTTATGAGTCACATTTTTGATGGGGGAAGGAGAAGGTGGGGGAAGGAATTTGCTTTCCAGCAGAAACACTGCAAATAAGAGAACAGCATGTGGCATTATACAGTGCAACAGTACAGTAAGCCATTTTCAGCAATCAGAGGACAGGAATTTTAACCAACACTGACACAGTACAGGCAAGGCAACGAGGTACCAATAACAGGTACCACAGTGGCCTGTGGAGTGTAATGGAGCTTGCTGGAGAACAGCAAAACACTTATTTACATTTTTTCAAGTGAATTGACACCAGGGAACTTGAACCAGCTAACTCAGAGCTTAACTGGCCTGTAAGTGAGGGCCATATCCAGCAAGGAGCCCCATCAAGACATCTTTTAAACAGTCCCAAGCTTAAAGTCCAGGTTTCCTCCATCCTGCTTTAGAAAAGGGGTTTACCTCTTGCTCTACAAAACCTTAGCATAAGGCTCATTTGATCCTGTGAGACCCTGTGATGGGAGGGAACCTCTTTATTGCTGCTCCCAAGCCAGCAATTTATTTCCTAATCTAATGGAGCGTATCACATCTGCATGGCTTCAGCAGGCAATGAGGGGCTCCTGCCTCCTGTTCAGCTCTTCCCAACAGGGAGGATTTGTTTCCTGCCCTTGCTCAGGAAGGACAGTGCTTCTGGCAAACTGCTTGTGGAAGGCTGCATTTCTGGAAAGCAGCACTAACATTGCAATAGGGCAACACAAACCCCAAGTGCTGCCAGTGTGGACCAACCTACTGCACCCACTGGGACTGAGAGACTGAAGGGCAAGAGGCTGGTGAAGGGTGTGAGACTGATAGATGATGCTGGAACAGCTACAGGAATACCTGTCCTTGCTGCTGAAGCCCCCAGAGCCAAGCCCTCCCCTTGGGAGGCACTGATAGACCCTGGCCAGACCAAGGGGACTCACTGTGGTGCTACTTGGCCTGGTTAGGGGCAAAGTGAGGGGTGCTGCTCCAGCTGGGGGACAACCAGCAGCTTTGTTTTGGGGAATCTGTCAGGGATCACACTGCATCAGTGGGCATGGACAGAAGTAAGCTTTCCACAGGTGTTGACACTTCAGATTAAAGCTGGAAAGCTGAGGAGACACATGTGAAACACACTTAATTCAAACAGACAGATTTCTGGTTTGTCAAATATAAACAAGTTTAGGACCTGCTATTTGTCATTAATTGCTGGATTATCTCTTAATCTCATTTTATATTTGTGGTTTATAAGCAATATAAAACAGTAGTAGGCTATTTTGGAACAGCTGTAAAGCAAGAGGGAACACCTGGGCAGAACGTCCTCTCTGCTCTTCCCTTAGTTAAGGTTTAAACAGCTCTGCTTTATCTGAGATAAACCTGATAAATGGTAAATTGAAAGTTTCATCTCCTTACAGGTTCCATTCACATGATCCCTTATCTCCAGTTCTCTATCCATGTCACTCCTAAGGTAAAAAGCATGTTTTATCAATGGTTTTTCTTCTTTTTTACAGAACAAATGACTGAGCAGTGATGGTAAATAACATCTGCCTCCCCACCACGCAGGGACAGAGGCAGAGGATTCAAGCCTAGGGTTACCCAGACTATCCCCTGTGCAGAACACCACGGCTCACTAGGCACGCTACTGCATCCTCACAAACCCGAGCTGCCTGGCAGCTAAGCTGAACATGCCAGTCTAAGTGCAAGTCAAGTCACAGCAGAGAAGCCATCAGAGGATAGCAAACTCTAAAACAGGGCTCCATTTGAGATCCAAGCTGAAACAGCAAAGAAGCAAAGAGCAAGGCCATATCAGACACGTCTGCCAAACTTGACTGTCAGACGTCTCTCATGATCAAGAGGTAGAAATTCCTATGGCGACTGAATTTGGCTTTTAGTCTGCCACAGATGTGCTTGTCTGTGCAGCAGCAGCAATACTGTAACCACAGCAGCTTGCTGCAGAAAGAATGAATTTGGATTTATAGGGGGCTCTTCTTTTGAATAGTCTTAGTCATTAGCTCCCTGAAACAAGGCAGGGAGATCTGGCAAGAATATGAATGCACAGGTCTAAGAGTTTAGATCACTAGCTCAAACAAAGGAACACATTTCCAAAGCTTTTCAAAGTAGGAAGCTAATACTTCCCTAAAAGCAAGAAAGTTCATTATCCCAACTGGTATTGCAATTCTACTGGGAACTGCCAGCATCTGTCATGAGTGAAAACCCTCTGGTGCTACACAAGGCATTAATATAAAGGCCAGCCCATACACTTTGGAATCCAAAAGACAGAGAGGTTAACAAAAACCCAGAGGGGGATGAACCTGTTCCTGCTTATCTCCAAAAGCACATCTTGTGTCTCAAGGATTCCACATAAATCAAATTTTATCCTTTACAGCTTTTAGTGGTATAGAGGAACAAAAGGACAGATTGTCTTTTTTACGCCAGATTACATGAGAAAAAGACAACCTTCCATTATATCCGATGAACAATGTTTTCATGCCACAGTGATGAGTATATTCCATCCTAGAGAGACAGACAGGATGCTCAGGGTGTGCAACCGTCCTTTCCCATTCATAGTGCACACACATGCATGCATGAATTCAATTATGAGCAGAAAATCTCAGAGCACCAGAGACATATTTCTTAGTCCTTTGTGCAAGTGGATATAGAAGGGGAGGAAATGGACATTTAGTTGGCACAGATATGCAGGCCTAATTGTTCCACAGATGTCTGTGCAGGTCATGTGGGAAGGGGAAAGAGGTTTTCAAGTACATTTCTGTGTTGCATTATCATACACTGAGCCACCAGTCACTCACCTATTTTCCATAAAGGTCATTTTTCAAATAATAAGACTTGAGCCTTGCAATGCACTTTGAACCATCGAAGGACTTTGCAAGGAACAAAACTGTTAAGCTTATTTAGTTGAGTTCTATAAAGCACATTGGAATCTTTAGATGGAATGTGCCAGCTGAAGGACAAAGGACTATTATTTATTAAACCATGATCGTTACAAGTATTACAGCATAGCAGAATGCTCATAGAAACACACTGGTAGTGAACACACTTCCTTGCCAGGAGAAAATACAACAAAATATTCATAGTAATATGTGGGGAGGAGAAAACTTGTCAGAAGCCTCCATGTGCTTCTGTGGCTCTGCAGGCGAGAGCAGCACGAGCCCCAGTGCCGGTGTCACGCGTGGCACAGCCCGGCAGACGCGTGGCACAGCCTGGCAGCGCTGGCCTGAGCCTGCTCACAACAGCCAAGGGCCCTGCCCATGCTACAGCTGCTCTGACAAGGGTCCCTGCAGCACGGCTACAGCCTCAGCACGGCTACAGCCTCAGCCCGGAGAAGCACAGGGGGCAGCGGAAATTAAATTCAAAGTACTGAAATGCCATGAACAGCAGTGCACTTCCTTCAGCAGTGTCCCTGGTCTCTGCTGCACTGCAGCGTTATCCCGAGGTCAGGATAGCAGGGACACAGGGACGTCGTGGCCCTTTGAGCCGCAGCCTCCTCGGCCATGTGGCAGCTGCTGAGGGCTCTGCTCTGCAGCCTGACTTTGCTTCTTCTGATGGTCCAGGGCACACATCTGGCCCGAGCAGCAGTCAGGGTCACCCAGACTGATTCAACTGCTGGTTCGTGTTTCCTGTCATCCAGGCATCTCCCTCACAAGTCTCTCCAGTCTCTGCTTGCCTGTGATCACTGCCAGGTCCTCAAGCACTGGCAGTGCCCCTCTCCGGTCAAGTATTGTCACCCTCATCAACCCTGAGGAGAGGCAGGTTTAGCAGAGCACATTGCCAGAAGTGTGCATACAGCTGGGCTGTAAACAAACGTATTCCCTTGTTATTTAGCCATTTTTCAGATATCTCCAGTTTTGGTTGCTGACTGTTCAACCACTGTCCTCAGCTTTTACTCTTCTCCCGGTAACAGCCTTGAGCTTTGACTGCCGTTGCTATTTTGGCTGCTTTAATATTACATAAGCAGAAAATGTTCTTTTTAAAGGCGTCAAGTCTTCTTGCTCCAGGCCCGTGTCAGTCATTCAGAATTATTATTATTTACACAAGGTCCCTGCTGCAGTAAGTATCATATAGCCACAAGTAGCCATTTCAGTGAGCTCTCTCCGTGTCTGAGCCTAAGCAACTGCCAAGTTCTCAAGGGTAAAACCCTGCAGAGGCCAGAGAATTGCTGCTAGGGACAGAGCAGCAATCCTAATTTCATTTTGGGTGATGGCTCCTTGGTGAAATTTGGCAAATAAAATTTCAGACTCCAAGCAGGGTTCCCTGCTGCCAAATGAAATACTAGCCTGGCCTTTCAAAACGCAGATCAAGAAAGCACAGATTTTTGCAGTAATACCATTTCTATTTACTGCAGTCTGATTTACTAGTTTGCAATTTGGGGACAAAGCAGGTAATTCAGTTTTAAATGGCCTTTTTTGTTTTTTGGTTTTTTTTTCAAGTTCCTGTGCAGCTCTTTCTCTACAGTATGTGTAGCATTTTGGACTAGACAACTCACTGCAGTTGCCCCACTGGGATGTGCCTTGAAGGTCTGAAAAGCAGCACTTAAGAGAAAACTGGGAGGCAGATTTCTCATTTGATGTCAAGTATGCAGTCAGGGCTCCTGTAAGTACTATTCTAATAGCACTGGCATTGCTTACTGCTGTAAGCAGCACTGGGAACACTTGTAGTGAACTCCACAGTGTATTCTTACATACAGTCTTCCTACTCATCTGCTTCGTGTGTAGAGATAGGGAAGGGTAGAAAACCCTTTCACAGAGGGGAAGAGGAAAATAGCAGTGCATCTGTTGTGGGGTGCACCACACAGGCCACCACCTTCACAGGCATTTCGTAGGACAAGATCTGAGGCTGAAAATTCTTCTCTTGATGCAGATGTCCCTGAAACTGTAGACAAATGAAAAGTGAAATGTGTTCCTAAAAACCCAATAGTATAGGTGAGTCAGTGCAATTGCACTATACTCCCAAGAGCATGACAAAATGACACTACCTTTTTCTTTTCCATACTAGGTCCAATCTACCTTCTACTCTAAAATCAGTTTCTTACATATCTTAAATCAAATCTTGGATCTTTTGCTGCTAAATTAGATGGCACTCTAAACTCTCTGGATTAGAGGAATCACATCTTCCATGTTTCTATTCCCTCCCCTTCTCCCTACAGCACCATCAAGTCGCAAATCTAATCATTGTTACAATATATGGTGGTAAATGTAACCATGGACCACAAAGGGATGATTGTTTCTTCATGGTGGTAATGGTAACATCCAGACCAGCACTGGCAAATGTGCTTGTGGCTAAAGGCCAGGGTAGGAATATGCCACTGTGCTCCCTTCAAAGTCCCTGCTATGGTCCAGATATCCACCTGCCCTGGCATGTTCCCTGCTCTTGCTTTCACTCTATTCTTGCTCCTCTGATGGTCTGGATGTTTTGGGCCACCCTCCAGCAGTGGGAGGGAGTCAGCTCCCAGTGCTGAGTCCAGCCCCATCCCAGATCAGCAGCAGCAGCCAGATAGACCCATCAGTCCAGAAGCACAAGGCTTATGAGGATTGCTTTCCAGCACACTTAGTAAGATGAAAATAATAGCTCCAAGGAAAATGCATCCATTTTCCTTTACAAATCCCTGGTGTGGAAATGTTTTAACTTTTAATGAAGTCCATCTGTGCAGAAGTGCTGTCTCTAAAGGATTTACAGAGACAAGACACTAGTGTAGCCTGCTACTTCCTCCTCCTGTTTTTCCATTGATATAGAAAGCCCTGAGCAGTGCCCAGATACTCCTTCTCAGCACCCAGTCTCTTCCTTTGTTAGCATGAAAAGTATAAAGATGCTAATGAGCCTGTGCTTTCTAACACAGCCCACTCACAAAGGATTACCTGGGAGGCTAGGAAAAGGGAGAATATGATCAAAAACATAAGTCCCAAGAGTCAAGAGACAAACAAACATTTGGACTATTAGAAATGAGAGCAGGCAAAAGCAGTCCCAAGAACTACACAGACTGGAAATTAGTGCTGCTGCTCAGCACTCAGTCATGCTTCCTGAGGAAGTGGCCAAATGCTTGGGTACTCACTACAATGAGGTCAATCATTATAAAACCATCAAGCAGTGGAGGTGCAGCCCACAGACTTAATTTCCACTGTAATTTAGCATTAATTAAAGTCCTCTCTACTAAACATGCAGGCACTTTCTAAAGATCCTACTACAAGTCACTGATGTGTCTAATGACAATATTGTAGGTCTATCACAAAAAGAAAAAAAATCAGGGATTTCTATCCTGCAACCCACACTTGAGAAAGTAAGATATTTCTGTTTTTTCCTTGCATTAAAGAAATAATATAGTGTTCCCAGTTTGAGTAACTTCTTGAAGTCTTTAACTAATGTGGTAACAATAAGACCTATTTTTTTAATAGAACATTTGCTATCAGAAACTGTAAACAAAAATACCATCTAGGACCTAGTATGCACAGGGAATATAATCTGATAACGTCATCATAATTTATGGTGTGTCATATGACACACCATAAATTATGAGAAGGATTTTATCAGGATCATCTAAGTTGAAGAGAAGGACATTATCAGGATCATGTAAGTTGGAGATCCACATTGTAAAAATTATGGGCAAGAAAAAGGCTTGCTCCAAATATTTATGTGTAAAAAAGTGACAGTTAACAGCAAAACATATGTCAAAGAACATGCTTTTATCGGTGAACATGAGGATCCTCTCACATGTGCAGGCCACCCACAGCCCATGCTTAGCCCCAACAAGACAGATGAACCTTGCTGAGCACAAGCCAAGTGTAAAATCCAGTACATTCCTCAGTCCTCCGGGATTCATTTGCTAAACAAAGAGCATTCATTAGTAAGAAGTCATAAAGTTGTTAAGAAGAGGCTTTTCTACCTCTTGAAGCTTTTGTGCCTTTTTCAGCCATATGTCTATGGAAAATAGAACATTACCAGTCTGAGCATATCAGAGGAAGCAAAAGCATCCCAAATACTGCAGCAATACAGCTGGATATCCACACAAACCTATGCAAGAACAGCTAACCTGGTAACTAGAATCCTTTCTCTCAGAGAGCAAAGGGTCAATCTGGGATGAGTTTTAGTACAGCTTGCCTGGAAAATCAAATTGCAAGAATACAGGGAATTTAAATACATTGTGAGAGTGAAATGAGTGATTCCACTGCATAGATATAGCTTCATCTTCTGAATATGCTTAATTGGATACTTCAGTCTTCTGAAGACTCTTATAATCCAAATTAGGCTGCAAAATAAAAAAGCAGCCCCCATAATAAGCAAAAAAAAAACAAACCAAAAAACACCCAATGCCAGAAGCCACCCCTAGAAGCAAACAGACAGCACGAGAAGACTTTATCATTCTCATGTCCTCCTTCCATACTAACCCATGCATATACAGCCTTAAGATTGTATTTTCTTTCTTTAAATTAGAGGAAGGAAGAAATGAATATGAGGTTTTATTATTAGTCTGTTGTTTTACTATATGGGAATAAAATCTGGTTCTAACTTCCTAATAAGCACCAGCACAAGAATGTTCTTTCTTTTCTTGGGAAAACCCATAACTGCATTTCCCAGGGGTTCCTGACCAATGACTCTAGTTGTACAGTTTCATATGGAGCAGCATTTTTTTTTTCTTGCTGAAATTAACAGAAAGTGTACAGGGAATTTAGCACTTGCTTATCTCCAAGCTAATTCAAACACCTTCAATGAGCAACAAAACTGCCATGAGACTATCCTAATATATAACCTAGTTATTTTGGTATGTTGAAAACAGTTTTAAATTGGCAACATAGCGTAACCATTAGAAAAATTGCCTTACATGAATTGTGGCTAATTTCCAGCAGGTTTCCAGTGTGAGCCATTAATACCCAGAGGCTCAATCATTGATGCAGATAAAATGGATTAGGACAACTCCAAAAAGCTGTTCAGTTTTTAAAGGTACGCATTCCAAAGTAGAGGCCTAAATATTGGCTCAGTACAGCTGAGCACCTCTGGCTGGTCAGAGCATGACCAGATTTACACTACTCCACCAAAGGTTAGTTTATACTGAAACAATTAAGCCACACCTTGATCCCAATCAAGATAACTATGACACACAAGTTATGGAGCTCAAGAGAGAAAGGAATTCCCATTCTGCTCATGTTTCAGTATTTTACATAACACCATATAAACAGCAAAACCAGATTTGTGAGTCAAACACAGTATAGATCAAAAATATCATTGGACTTGCTGGTTTTTGAACAAAAGGCCCCATTACACAATCCACAGTGTAATCAGGGCATGAAGGCAGGGAATGTTCTCCTTTCACTGAAAACCACGGAGATTTTGGGAAGGAGGAGTGACCTCCTTGGGTGGAAGGTGCTCTTACCTCGAACATAAAGGTTGGCTGGGGCAGAGTAGCGGGTTCCTGCGCTGTTGGTTGCAACACATTCGTATTTGCCTTGGTCTGACTCCTCACTGTTCTCTATTTGCAGAGCTCCTGTACACAAACAAAATGAAAGAGACAATTCAGGTTATGGCAAATCTGGTAATCAGACCAACAGCCTCTGAAAAGGAAGGCCATGCCCCACACTTTTAAGGTATCTTCCTGGATAAATATTTCCTGATGTTCCCTGGACCCATAAGATACTAGCATGCAGCCAAAGGTACCCAGTCTGCTATTAGAAACATGTGAAATTGATTATTGTTATTTTCCTAATGTGCAGGGAACAAATTACTGTTTTATTTCTAACCATCCCAACCACTTCTATTTTTTTGCTTCAATAAAGGAAGAAAACATACACATACACACATATTAATTACAGCTTCATATGGGACTCCTGCCTAATAAAAGGACCTTTAATAAGTCTTTAATCAAAACAGGCAAGCACAAAGCACACATAACTGTAGCTGTTTCTTATCTGATCCACACAAAGCCTAGCAAACACTCAACAAATTACAACCTTCCTGCAAAAATTGGCAGAGCCCCATCCCCCCCACCACTCTTCCTTGGTGATGTCTCATAAGGACAGCTCTTTCTGAGAAAATACTTCGCCTTTCATCAATTTTTTCTATGTTATTTTTTCAGATTTCATAATATACAATATAAAAACATTAGAAAGTTAGTCTAGACATGAAAAATACCCACCAATGCAATGATACACCCACACTGCTGCATGGTGCTTGTGTGAAGGCCACCCTCTCTTTGTCCCCGCAGTGCCTGCTCCCCCAGCTTTGGGTCAGGAATTGCTGCTTATCCCAGGCTGCACATCCCTTGGGATATGATCTGAACCCATCCCCAAAGCGCCAAATGCATGAGGGGCTCACGTAAATTATGGCAGTAATTGTCAGGGCACACAGAGTAGCAATTTACTAGGGAACCTGTACAGTACCAGTGATGTGGAAGTGAGCAATGATCTAAGCTGGTTTTCTCTCAATCTACTCAGCATATTCCACTGGTGTCCAGCAGCGCTCAGCCTGGCAGCCTGGCCTTTCATCCAAATTCTTGCCCAGCACAGATGACTGCACAACTGGTCACAACTAAACTCCCTTAACTGAGCTCCATATGCAGACTCAAAGATGGAGATGCAGAGAAAGAAAGAAGCAGGATGCATATGACAGCAACCTGGCACTGCAGGGGTGTGTGGCCTCTGGCCAGACACTGAAGTGGCTGCTTCTCAGCCTGCTTTCCCCAGGCATTGTGGGAATAATTTTTTAAGTACCTCCAAGTGCTCAGATTCTGCTGGTTAGTATTGCCTGCAAGAAGGGAACTCTGCTCACAAACCATATACCAAACTAAAAAATGTTAACCCCTTTGCTTGTAATGATCTGAACTCATTTCTGCCTGCCACGGTTGAAAATGACCACTGAGAACTGCACTGAGAATAGCTGGTGAAATTGCCTTCTCCCTTCTTGCTGGTTCAAGCTGCAGAGGTCAAACTCAGTTTTTCTTATCATCAGAACAGAAGAAAAACTAATGTGAATCAACCACTGCCACCTACATTATTTAGAAGGATAAATTGAGACTGTAGCATAAGCCTATATGTCATGGGGAAAAATGAACTTCCCTGGGTTCTGCCATATAATAAAAATGATGTACAGAGCCCTCCCTATTGTTGCATTAGTGCTGGAAATGAGGCTTCAGCTAGACAGAGAAAGCTCGTTTGCAAAAAGTCTTTCCACCTACTAACAAAAGGACCTGCCAGCTTGCCTGGCCACAGCACTCTCTGGACACCCGCAGGCTGAAGCCTACAGAGCTCTGCTTCTTGATTCAGGGAGAACAGTGAATTTCTGCATCCTGTCTGGGAAAAACATCTTCAAGCAGACAGCAGCATGACAGGCAATGGAGCAGGACAAAGTGTCCCAGCATTGACAAGATACAGAGAATCAGAGAATCTAGAAATGGAAAAGACCTATTAGGTTACCTTGTGCATCCCTGGAGGCCAGGGCAGGATTGTTCCCTGTTGTAAATGTACTTGTCTTGTGTCCAATTCCATTTTAAATGTGCCAAGTGATAGGTCTTTCACCACTTCCTCAAGGAATTGATGCCACTGCCTGCTTATGCTCTCTGTCAGGAAGATTTTCTCGGAACTCACCATGTATTAACCCCCTTTGTAATTTTTGCTCATCATTCCTTGGGCAAGCATGTGCTGCAGAGCTCATTCCAAGTGCTTCCATCAAGCTTGTCTGGAAAAAGCTGTCTGTTGCAAAATATACCCAAGTTTAATAAAAAACCCAACTGGCTGGGCTGGAAGCAGAGCCAGTTTCAAGTGATAGTAATGTCTGCCTAGAAAAAAATTAAGATCTCTAGATAATTCTGCCATAAACATATGACCCTTTTAGCCATTTAATACATATCACTGGTGTTTTTTTACCCTTTATACTCGTGATCACTGTGCCTCTTAAATGTCAATCAAACTGTTTTTCATCTTTAGGGATCTCAACAGCAGAAAGAAAAAAGAGAATGAAGAAAATGAGGGGAGTTTCAAAAGAAATGCTATTATTGCCTGTCAACATAGACCAATTTCTAGAGTCATATAACCATGCAACGTGTCAGCAACCGCCTACAAACTGCTCAGGGACATTGGGCAAGGGACTCCAGGTTTGTCTGGGCTGGCACAACTATTCAAATTATGATGTGTCAAAAGGAAGACAAGAACCCAGAGCAGAAGGAAGTTAACACAAACCTTTCATATGAAGCAGAAAGAAAATAGGTCCTGCAATAAATCATCGTTAGACAAACATACAGATCCTGCAGCACAACTGACAGCCAGCAGAAACTGGAAGGATTGTGGTAAACTGATTGCAGTCAGCAGGGCTGTAGTCGTTTTCTTGAAGGACAGCCTACAACTAAGTGATGGATCCACGAAAGTGTAGGGTGTCTCAGAGTACAAAGATTTATGAATTAAGTTAAAAAGCTCAGACACTTCTGGAATCAGAAAGCTGGAGACAGACATGCATCTGAGGCTTGGGAAAAAAGAATTCCTGTAAAATGCTCTCAGCCCTAGTTCAGTGATCCCAGAGAAAGAAAGACATTGTTTCTTGGAAGGTTCATGTCTAGGCTGGACAGGACACATGGACTACAGGAAAGTTAAGAGCTGGGTTCTGAGTAGCATCTTTCTCTGAAATTCATGGAAGCTGCATCCAAAGACGCTCAAAAGCACAGTGAATTCTTTGCCTTGACAAGTGCAAAGGATCTGATTTCTATTCCTAGTCCTGTCAACATCTCATAATCTTCTGCGCCTCTGCAAACCAGGGCTAGAAAGGCTGATTTACTTTTATTCATTACTTTGGGATTTATGTTGCATAAGTTGTTCAGTGAGGCCTCGTTCACACAGGATGTTACTGCAGACTTCCCACATGGACTCCCCCAGTGCTCCTGTGCCAATTGCTCCCATTTGTCTGGCCGAATCCTGATGTGCAGTCAGACAGCAGGGCTTCAGTGGATGCATGAGGACCATCAACCACCAGGACATGGACACAAAAACACAGAAGAGCAGTGAACTCTCCTTGTTTGGCTTGTTTGGGAGCCTGGGGGGGCTCTGCAGCAGCACGTGAACATCGGAGTGAAATCTGTCCCTGCTGAGCACCACTTGGCAGGGCTCCAGAGGAAGAGGGGAACAATTCCTCACCACACTGCCATGTCACGTCAGTCTTGCTTGTGCCTCAGACCTGCTCCTGATAAGACATCTCAGCTTATCAGAGAGCTGACAACTCCTGAGAAAAAACTCTGTCAGCTCTCCTGTGCCAGGGAGAAGGGTAACAAGGCAGAGTTTTCTAGGGCTGAGGGCAGGAGTCAGCCCTGCTGACTGACAAGCATTCCTTACTTTACATTCCTTATTCCTCTTTCCTCTGTACTGGTATCTCCTTGCCAGTCTCTCCCTTTCCTCTCCTAGCTTTTCTTTTGCTCTTTAACTTGGGCATAGACAACAGCCCTGTTAGCAGCTTTCCAAGATACTTATCTATTCAAATATACTTGTGCTCAGGCAGAATCATTAGTTGCAGTGACAGTGGTTAAAAGAAGCATTTATAAAGTCCCCTGCACAGGGAAAGCATGGGGAAGGCAGATCCTGATAAGAGAGGATTTTTGGCAGTGCTCCATACTGTTGTGCCATGGAGGTCTTGTCACTCTCTTCTCTAGGTGACAACCCAAATGTGAAAGGCTCTGAGCTGCCATACAAATTGATCTCTCTGAAATCCTGCTCCATAGCTCATTGGGAGCTTGTGCTCTCTTCTGCCAGAGAGCATTGGAAGGAGCCAAACACCACAGCTCCTGGGACTATGCTTTTCTGTGTCAATTCAGGTCGCAGCTCCATCCCCAGCAGTTGGAACAGCTCTTTTTCTCTACCAGGGCATTCACAGCCTCGGTCCTTTGGGCTCACAACCAGGGGACTGACTTTTTGCGGTGGTTATAAAATCAGACATGGAATTAAATGCTCCTCTAAGTACTCAAGAGTCAGAGAAACCAGGCTGCAGACACAGCACTCATCTAAGGAAAGGACTTGCATTGCAGATGCAATGAAGCCAGCTACCTGACCAAGGCCCTTCCTCTCAGCAAAGAGGCAAATTTAGCCCACCTAAACACTAGAGCACATGACTATCCCTAAAATCCTCCCTCCTTTTCTTTCCTCCTGCTTCCCATCAGCTTCTTTCACAAAAATACTACCTGACTTCTCCTCCAGCAGTATTCCTAGCACCCTCTTCAGCCAGTTCCCTCTTCAACAAGGGAAACTCAGGTGTGGGTCTCAATCCCTTTTGCTAAAAATTTCCTCCTAGAGAAGGAGAATTTCTCTAATAAAATCCAGAGAGCTATGCAGTAGGGTCAGAGACAATCCCGGACCAAATAAGGACTCATAAATGTGAATATGGTGGACAAAGAAACAATATGAAGCCCTGACAATGGGAGAGCTGGGCTCTGACATCCTGGCTGCTGCCCGAGATAGCTGTGGGAGCTATGAAAAAACACCAAACCATGTGAGAGTCGCTAAAAATGAAAATAAGTATTTCCCATATTCACTATTTTTGATAATTTATAACAGCAGCATCTCCCAGCTGTTCTAGAGAATTGTACCTAGCCTCCACAAGCTATTGGCACTGCCAAATATGCAAAACAAGGTAACTACAAATGTATTTTCATTGTTAGTGTTCATTATGGTTATTATGCCTGTGAGGACAAGGATTGGCATACAAGAGGCCTCTTCTGGATGGCAGCACTGCTGAGAAATCGCTCTTCTGAGCACCAGAGGCAGCTGCTGATAGTACCTGACTGCTGCCAGGAGCTGGACTCAGGCAGAGAGGGAGGAAAGGAGACCCAACATTCTCGGCAGCATGAGGCCTCCTCTTAGACAGCAGAGTTTCAGGATGCTCTGATCTCTCACTAGCAGGTACAGGGAATCTCGGGGGACTCTGCCTCAGAAGCAAAACTACAGCACTGTCAAAAGCACAGTAACACCTCTGTGTGCTTCTAAAGGGACATGAGTCAATCTGAATGTGACAGTAAGAAAACTGGCATTACAAGCATTTCCAGGCACTACCCCACCCAGCCTCCCCCTGACACTTCTCCCACAAGCAGATCTCGTTTTGAAATTGTTTTTCTTTTGCTTTTTTTTGGTGACTGGAAAAGCTCAAGAAACAGGAAGAAAATCCTATAATACACAAAGTACAACCAAATGTACAAACACATACTCAAAAAGAGACAGCAAAATTCTTTTAGTTTCCTCTAATCTCTTTGGATAGCTTTACACTCCAGCTCGCAGGATAGCGTTGAAATAATGGAGCTATATTTAAACCAGTTCACTTGGGACTGGAAAAGGTTTAGCTACAGCTATACAGAAGTCGGTGTGGGTGTTTACCTGGCTTCCCAGACAGCTTCTGACACCCAAGTGAGCTGATCTAAAGTTAATTCAGACAGACCTCTGCTATGCTGACGTCTGCAAGGAAGAAATACTCTTATGTACAGGAACCTCTGATATTTCCTGTGGTGACAGAAAGTAACAAATAAATCTGACTGGAAAGGGATAATGCCTGAGATGATGATATTTCTTTACCTCCTCATGTGTTTCCAATCTAGCGCCTGCTCAGCCCAGCACCCACTAGAAACATAACTGCATTCTACTCTCTCTTACAGGCCAGAGCAGGAAAATGCAGCCAGGTTTCACAAAGGGTGAGCGAGTTAAATTGCAGAGAAATACTGGAAATTAACATCTTACTTTCTACTTTCAAAATATAAATGGGGCAGAACTTGCTTAAACATGGATATGCTGATATTATCTGTGGGTCACCTTAAGAAGCCAGCTCTTGCCTAATCTGACAGGCATTTGCCAGCTCTGTGTCTTTCCGATGAACAGTGATTTCAAGATTAAATTACTAGCTGAGGCAGTCCCAGAGGGGTAAAGAGTGAAGCTACAAATGGAAATTCTGAATTATGGATGGGTAGTTCCTCCCATTTAAGGAAACCCAGAAATGTCTTGGACAGAAAGACCAAATATGTGTGGGTAAGGTCAAAAGAGTTTGTTTAGAGGTAAAAATCTCTTCCTGTTTGGAGGGGTGCATGGTAGAATATCTCAGGTCATCCTCTATATAACCATATGCTGTTCCCTCCAGGTGGGCTTGCCGCTGCTCTGACAGAAATGTCCCCAGGAACTCCAAGAACTCCAGACACACAACTCCTAGCGACACAGTCACAGCAGCAATGAAATCAAACAAAAACCACCCCTTCCCCCCAAACATTATTACCAAAAGGGTTCATTTAGTGTAATTAGTTCACCCTTCCTTTTGGACCAAATTAATGGATTCCAAAGCATCAAACTTACCTTAATGAGGAACAAGAGTGCAGCTGGGTATAGAACATGGCAGAACAGTCACTTCTACATGGACACAACCTCACCATCATAAAAGCACTTTCATCTAATCTGTCATTATCTTTAGAAATTCAATGACCTCCATTTTAAATAAAAGGCATCAGGTTGACAGAAATCCTCTAGGAGAAGCCAGAGAGCAGCACGTGGCTTCTGTTTGCTCTCACAGAAATGTCATATTTGACATTCAAACAGGACACATATATTTTAAATAATGTCAAGAACACTCTTAAAATACCTCATCAGGACTCAAACGGGGGTGGAAAGGGGGTGGGGGTGCGGGAAACTTATGTTTTATGAGATGGATGGTTCTTTTCACAGAGATGCCATCGGCTCCCAAGCAGGACGTATGGAGCATCCATGTGGTTCTGGTGCTGAGTCACTAATGTCATCAGCTGGGATGGGCATGCAGCAAAGCGAGCGGGGAGGCCCTGGGATGGCTGCACACTCAGCGTGCTCGGCCGGGAGCTCAGAGCGGATGGCGAGTTAGCATTCCATCTGTCACTTCATTTTAGCATTTGCAGTAGAAATAGGAGATGAAGAAATAGTTTTAAGGAGTTTGTAACATCACAGCTGTCAATCTCCAGTGTTCCAAAGGGAGGAATGACAGATACGTAAGCCCATTCATACAAAAATAAGGTTTGCAGTCTACTTCCCTGACCCAGATCTGCTACAAAGGCAACTTAATGCAAATACGTATCAAACACCAATTCACATTTACTCTAAAATCACTTAACAGTAGCTGAAAACATTAACCCCCAGCAACAGAACCAGTTCCAAGACTAAGATTATTAACTTCCAGCAGTGATACAGGGAAAAAGACGAGGAAAAGGGAAAAGGGGAAAAACGGAACAAACTATGGTGTGTTGATTTATAGGTAGTAGTCATTCTGTCAAGAAATCCAGAAGTCAATCAAGAGGGGTAACCAAAATCACAAGAGAATTCAAAAGGGTCTTAGCACATAACGCTGATTAACATGCTAAAGTTAATCTAAAGAGACAGCTTTGAGTGTTTAGGCTGGAAAAAACAACACCCCAATTGGAAAGTCATTACTGGTGCACACAAGCTGTGAAAACTACTACAGGGACTATGCACCAGACTTGGCTGGGCTGTCAAACCAGGGCTGGGTTTAATTAATGAGGGCTTAAACAGCCAGAAACACTTCTGATTTATCTACTTAAAACAAACTTTAATGATGCGAAACAACATCAGAATGTCCAGCTCAGAAATAGGGGGTTCTGGGTCAGTGGTTCTCCACTATGCCATCACATTAGAGGGTGAGTGCAATTGAAAGAGAAACATGAGGAACACAAAGGTGCCTCTTACCCCAGAGTCACATTTGCTCAGCCTTTCAAGAATTTTTCTCCTTCCATTTAGAGTTTCATGACCACCAGCAGCAGCACAGATGAATTTGACTATTCTCTTGTGAAAATGTTACCTCCATACACTTACACCAAAGCAATCCATCTAAAACTCCTGAGACACAAGACCTCAGAAGGTCACAACTGTGTGGGAAGTACAGAGATTTTCAGGAGCTGCAAGAGATGTCAACTCTCCTGGGGTGGAGGCCTGGGGGCATTTCCCAGACTTTTGCAAACTTTCCATTGAATAACCCCCTTTCAACAGTGCAAAATTGCAATGGATGAGTCTACAAGAAATCACGCTAAAACTCAACTGAAATAAACACACTAGTGGGAGAGTGCAGATGAGCGAGAGCACTGGCAGAGTTAGGGCTGAGAGTAAAAGCTGGAGATGAGAAACACCAGAGGAGAAGGGACAAGGCAGACAGGAGATGGAGTGACGTGACAACTGGAGGCACATTTCAGCATTCTTACCTCTGATCGGTGTACCACCTGGTGAGGTAATTTGAATGCAAATAAGATTAGAGAGAAGCATTAGTACAAAGAGGAAAGGAAGAAAATTATAACTAAAAAGCAGAAAGTTTTTTTAAAGCTAGAATTTGTATTAGCGCGACAGGAATAAACAAAAAGAAACTGATGTGCAATAAAAGTCAGAGTGACACTCTCAGGAGGTTAGTAAAGCTTATTTCTTTCAGGAGTGCAGCATCCAGCCCTGCATCTTGCCATTAAAACCCCACCCTCATGAAAAGGGGCCAAACTAAGCTGCCAAGGTGGCACTGCTGGCTGGCCTCACCACTTGCATTCACCCACACCACTGTTCAAGCAGTTGAGATGGAGGACACTTTGGGGAGATGGTGCAGTGCCCCTTCATTCCTCACAGGGAACAAAGAGGGTGTGTCCTGGGGCTGTGTGAACTGTGAGTGTGCTGGGCAGGAGGGGTGGAAAGCGCATGGTTGCGGGCACTTAGTGCAATTTGGCTTTGAGGTTAGAATGACCAGTGGGACAAAATCTGCTTGCTGAAAGACATTAAACTAAGAAGAAAGTGTAATAAATCAGTTTTGAGTCATTCTCCACATTTGTATAACCCTTGCATCAGGTTCCCTCTGGCAAAGAAATTGGTGTCATGCAGAATTAACTTTACATACAGAAATATTTTGAAATGAAGTGGTTTCTGGTAATGTAACAATGGCACGCTAGCCAGACCTCTGTTGTTCCTGTCTAATTTGGATGTTAGCAGAAGAAAGGAATCCCTACCCTCTTTATAAGGCACTGGAGATAATTTTACATGCTGTAATGAAGAGTATCTTATAAGGAGGGCTTCTCTGGGAACAAGGTTAAATAATCCTGTTGCAACAATCTTTAAAGGTTCATTTTATGAGGTCAAAGTATTTAGCAAGTGGAGGCTCCACTGGTCAGTGTCTTCATTTCAGTGTACAATCAATACTGAAGCATGATGGAGAAGCTCCAGCTGGGCAAATTGGCAGGGAACCCTTCTAATCCCCACTTTTGTCCCCTTGGTCTTAATTTGCACATATGAAGGCTGTTAGTATAAGGGAGAGATTCATGCAAATTTAATCTGTAGGCAGTACATGGTATGTGTTGGTTTTATGCAGATTTGTAGGATCTGAATACCAAGCACTTACCAAAGAAAACTGAGGAGTTTAAACAGACAGAAAAATAGGGTTAAACAGGACACAGTGTGTCAAATCATGTTCAGTGTATTGATTAATAAATACCAGAATGCATACAAGAGTGTCGTGTATCTCAGATTTACAGCTCATTCCATTATCCACAACAATGATCACCCAATGGGAAAGAAAGACAGAAAAGAATTTCTGTAACTACAAAGAAGGCATATTTTAAGCACATTTAACTTGCCTCTTAAAAAGTAATTACAATATTTATACTTTTTCTTTCCTAACTACCATTCCTTTAGGCAGAGTCCCTTTTTTGAAGGAGTGCAATTCAAACTACTCATTTTAGCATTTTCCTCTGCCAAGATGACATTATCCCATTTTAACTTTATGTCTTGTTATATTCTCTGATGCCTTCTATCCAGAGATGAGTGAAGCATCAGGAAAAATCTTGCAGAGACTGAAGTTGTGGGTAATCTCTCTCTTGGAATAATAATTTGCTACTTATGTATCTTAGTAACTATTGCTACCCTTAACAGAACAATTATACCCAGAGATATTTGCATGCAATAGCACAGCCATGGAAAACAGGGTTATTTCTTTCTGCCTGTTTGGAAAGTTTGCCAAGTGATAGTTTTGCCCTATTTGGTCTAGGGTGTTCCTGCTCTCGTGCATTGTGTGTTCCCCACCCCATCCCTTCCAATTTTCAGAGTTAAGAAAAGCATCAGCACCATGTGTCACTTCCTATGGGAATGGTGCAATGACTCTGAGTACAAGCCCAAGGGACTGAAAACATGACTTCCTTATCTCTCATCTGGCTGAAATAGGGTTTGTTGCTCTGTCCTAGAACTTAAAAGATTTGCAGAAAATCTTTTTATCTACTCTCTGCAGAGGCTCAACCCTTTCTCTATTATGCAATTGTCCATACAGAGCTCTAGAAGCAACTGCATACTTGAAGCAGATTCCTTAAAATGTTAAATGTGGCCAACTAATTTTTTTCATGAGTTAAATCCCAATCCTCCTGGCTTCTGAATGCAATCCAACCCTTGTGGGGGCACCACAGAGGCTTGCTGTATTTACTGCAGTGTTTGTTCCATGTCTCTGTCACCTTTGCAAAGTTAAGACATTCACTTTTCACTCAGAGGACATAATTTACAGAGTGTACACAAGGCTTTTCAGTTGGACCCCAAATTTCCTCATCCAGAAGGAACAAATGGAAGTTTCCCTTTTTTCTTTGCATCTTATGATTCATCATCTCTGGCTGTTGTCCCTTAAGGGTGTCCCTCAAAGGGACAAATCACAGCACACAGGCCACAGTGTTCCAACATAAGAGAGTCCATCAAGTGATGGAGGTGCCATCACTCAAATGGTTACTGAGGCCACCTTGTGCCCTGTGATTATCAGGCTGCTTTATGCAAAGGGCACCTCAAGATCAAACTTCAAACCCAATTCCTTCTGTTTGAAAGGTGTGAAACACTCATAAGGAGAGTTTACTTCCTCTTCATGATAGCAGACACTGAGTAACACTCCATACGTTCACCTCAGTCAGGAAGGAGTGCTGACCCTGAAATTCTCTGTGTACTGGAAGCATCCAGTCAGATACCCAAAGCAAGGAAAAACATAGGATGATACACTGGAAATCCCCTTGGGGTTTTTTGTGTCAGTATTTCCCGGTGAGGAGAAGTTCTGTTGAAGAAGAGACTTCACTCTGCTGACAAACTCACCACAGGCTTACTGACATACCACTTCCTTGTAGGAACCTAAACCACCAAAAAAAAACCACTCCAAAGCAACATCAGAAGAGAAGCCAAGGCTTGTGCTAGCTGCAACTGAACACTACTACAGTACTACACTACTGCAGAACTACACTACTACTCCAACTGAGCAGTGCAACACTGAATCCCAGAGAACTCTGACAGTGCTTTTGGCTACTTTCTAGCATAGGTTATGGGGAAACTCTTTTCAAAAGTAAAAGACTGTTCGCCACCAAATGCCACTGGGAGTCTGAAGGTATTCCACAACTGCTCTGTGCACCTCACACAGCAAGACCCAGGTGTGCAGTTAGGTTCTTCCAGGAGGCAGAATTTCAGATGTCAACTGGCTGTTGTTGGCCACTATATTGCTTCAACCCTTTTCCAGTCAGTCCTTTCTGAGAGAGCATCCATCCTTGTGTGGCTTCCCTGATCCTTTTGGATAAAATCACCCAATCTACATTCTTTTAGGTTGTCCTTACATCTTGTCCCAAGTCAATGCCTGTCTGGTGTCTGGACACAATGCTGCTCCTTGCTAAGAGCTGAACATCTGCTGGATACTGACTGCTGGGTATTACCAGTGAAGCAGGATATGGACATCATGGCCACTTCACTGGGACAAAGAGGCACCACCTCTTTCTCCATGTTAGCTCTGTGCATGTTGGGTACTCCTTTTGCTTCCAAGTAAGTAGTGTTTCTACTGATAGGATCAAGCCTAAATGAAAATGCTTACTGCTAACTCTGAGAGCCCAAATGCAGCAAGGTGATATGGTGAGCCAGCTCCCATTGCTTTTGTGTTAGAGACACCTTCATTTTTCCAGAGACTGACTGAAATCACCTGCAGAGTCCTCTCTAATACCTTACTTGCAGTTAATTGTCTAAAAGTCGCACTAGGATCTAGGGCATAGTTCTGTAACTGAGTTAATTGAATGTGATTAAAAGAGAATGGTACTTTTTGTAATACCAAGTTCTCTATTAGATTAAAGATAACGCTTTCTGAATTTCTGGTGTTTCCTTAGACAGCAAAAACTTATGTTAACTTGTGTTAACTCAGAATAGCTATTTATTCTAATTTGACATTTTGTTCATTGATTTTCTGAAGAGCAAGGTGGAAGAGCAATTCTTCAGCTATGAAAATCACTGGAGACATTCAAGAGCTTTGAAAGTATGAATTCCAACTGAGTTGCTTTGAAGTCCTCAGGAGCTTCTCATCCAAGAATCTGTACAAAAGAACTGTAAAGCATCAGCACAATCTGATCTATACTGAGAGAGCTTCCATCACATCATTAACTGATTTTAAAACATGGTTAGAGGTGCAGCATTGACTCTGCCTGCCAGAACTCATGTGTGTCATCACTTGCAATACTACAGTGCGTGGACAGTTTTAAAATCAGTTCAGCCAAAAATTTTTAAATGTGTTAGCATGTTGAGGAGGTTTCTCAGCCCAGAGCTGGCCTTAGATCCTGTGTCACTGACTGAGAGGCAGTGAGTGAAGCTACACACCCAGGGGGGAGAACAGGGAGTTGTCCTGAGTCACTGCACTTGCAGAACAGCAGCCTCCCCAAAAGAGGTGGGAAGTATGAACAAGGGAGAATTTGCTACAACCAGCATGGGTCAGACACCTTGCTTTTCCCTTGATCTAGGAAAACAGAGATGAAATCCTCTCTTTACTTGTGTTCTCATCTCTGTAGCTGTTAGCCTAACATTTACTTGCAAAACTCCTCAAGAACTAAGCTTTACCTGGGAAGAAAATTCTAAGCAATGGTAAGAAGTAGTTAAAAACCCCTCCAAATACAGAGTTATGCTGTTAGAAGGTGTAATAGGGAAAGTGCATATACACACAGATATAATTACTGATAGAGGGAGAGTAAGATACAAGGCAGATTTATAAACTGTCCATTTGCTCCTGACAAAGATACCAATTTGCTGGGGTTAAAAAAGCCTATGATCGTGGCTTGGAGGTTTTAAACCAGAAACTCTAGTACCATGACAGAAAATGAGCAGAACTCTAGAAATTGATGATCAGAGCCACCTGGGGCACATGATCTGACTGCATGAAAGTTCAAAGACCTGCCTGAAGTCCCCAGAGCACTGCCAGCCCACATAACTGTGAGTGTCAGAAGAGAGCACCTTTCCCAAACATGCTGCTTCTTTACCTCTAACTATTTATACCATACTAGGAGCCTGAAGAAAAAGAATCATCCCTCAACTCCCTCTCTGCATCAGACTCCAAAGCTGCTTTGACCTTTGTGACCTATATTTTGTACATCTGGATATTAATACATTATGCACTCATTGAAGGTTGGACACTATATACACAGTATTGGGCTCACAATGTGCTGCAGCTATTTTAACTATATTACATCTGTCTTGTTTTTATTGGGTTTTAATTAAACAAAATTAAATGAGCGTATATTAAGACTGAGATAGTATAAACTGACATTCATGCAGATATGCCAGCCTGACTATAAGATATGATCTTAATGGAGTAGAGACTTTGCAAACTATTAAACTCTACCATATAATGAGGTATCTATTTAAATACTCTTTTATTTGAAAAGCAACTCTGCCCAACTATGGTGTAGTGTTGGAGAGCTTAATTAACACCTTGCAGAATGAATGAGAAACTGCCCAAACCATCACATTGCTCATACAGGGTACTGCAGTCACCTAAGTGGGACTCAGGCACTTGAAAGTGCAGGCTCTATTTTACATCCATTACAAATACAGGAAAAAACAACAAATGCAAACAGGGGTTGAATCTCTGGCCCATGAGAAGCTGCAAACTTCATGCTCTCCACTCATGCCAGGGTCGAGCAGAGCCTCACTGAATCTTGGCATCATAGCATCAGATCCCTGAATACGAAACTTCAAACTCATATTTGGAGGTCTCTTGCACTGAACTGTAGAAACCTCCAATACATTAGAGAGCTAATCAATTTCTTTTGTGAGTCTGAGGTTGTGTGTTGCTCATTGATTTCTAAAAGGTTCCCTTGACACCTCCCTTGGTAATTACTGTGTCTTCCACAAACAGCCAGCTCTAGAGTTTGAATCCCAGGTGAAATATTCAATTGAGATGTTGCTGAAGAACAGCAAATAGGAATCAAAACTTAGACACTGTGACAGGCTTTACTAGTTTGTTTTTAAACTTTCTATCTCACCAAACTTGTGAAGCAGCTGGTAGAGAGGCAGCCAAGTGCCTGTGAAAAGGAGGCTGGAGAACATATAGCAAGTGCATCAGAGGCTGCCTTGCTGCTCATTTATGGTAATTTCTGATGCTGATTTAGTCAGCTACGAAGTGAAACACATCCATGCGCACTTTCCTATTGCTGCTTCCTAAAGCTTCTCAGAATAATTAACAAGTGTGATATTTTCTTCCAGCACAAACAGATCAAGATTAAACCATGCTGTGGGGGAGATAAGCTAAAGGTCACTAGGAAATTTCATAAACTATAAATGCATTAGTATAATTAGCGTTCACTGGTACATCAAGGTGGGATCAGGAGTGTCAGGCTGGGTTCTATTTTTGCTGAGAGTGATGTCTCACTTACCCACTCCTCCAAGTACAAACCTACTTATCATCCAAGCATCATCAAATGTATGCAGAAGGCTCCTGCTATAGGCAAATGCTTCAAGATGTTCACCTTGGTTAGAAGATGGTGATTCCCTGGCAGCAGCACTTGTAACAAATAACTTTTGAATGCCCAGAGATAATCGTGGCCAAGCAAGGCAGTTTGCTTCATATTTAAGCATGAGACCTCTCTAGATCAAAGTTGTTCCAGCTCTGGTCCCTTCTGTACTTTGTAGGGCACTGAGGGCTTTTTCCCCCAGATTAAAGCGGCTGTGTAGTTGTGCTGTGTCTTGTTAAACAGCCACTCTAATTCACACTGCGGAGCTCCACTTCATCAGTGAATAAAGCAATGTTTTATTTTCTTTAATTCTCTAATGGGCCTCACAGCCCTGGGAGACTGAAAAATGCAGTAGAAAAACAAGAACACCTTGCTAAAATGAGTGCATTCTTAGCCACCCCCAAGAAATAACCATCTGTATTTTCAAAAGCTAGTATTTGGCTTGTCAAACAAAAGAATCAAAAAGAAAAGGGGTATTTCAAAACTGTGTCCTTCCTCTTAAATCCACAGAATTGCTGCTTTTTGGATTTTTCTTTATGTTTGTGGTGTCACATAGTAAGGATGGCAACGAGTCTAACGGAAAGCAGAGCATTGTCTTGCAGAGTCTGTATAAGGAGTAAAGTTGCATATGACCACTGATTGTAAAATCTCAACCAGTATTTCATTATCCTGATTTGCACTGTGCTCCTATTAAAAATACCTGAGACCCACTGAGTTGGTAATGAAATGTCTGAGCACGTCTATCATGGATTTGGGGCAATATCAAGACAGTTTACCAAAGAAGATATCCAGGTGATGTTCCAAAAGGCACGTCCACTTTAACAGACATTTTAACAAGCCACAATATCCTGCCAGAGAGGATCAGCTCCAAAAACTGTTTTTAAATGTTTTTCTTGTAAAAGAAACAAGCTCAGAGCAAATTGACATTTGGGTTTAGAATTGCATTTCAGGGAAAATATAACAGCAGCACGTAAAGAGAAAAGGGAGGAAGAGTGAGGAGGCTGGGAAGGCTTACTTGCTTCACTACCTTACCCGAGCGGAGTTGCTTGATTCGCCCATTGCTGGTGGCAGTGTCCACGGGCAGGAAGTCCTTGAACCAGGAGATTTCGGGATCAGGGTTACCACTGGCAGCACAGAGCATCGTGGCTGTGCGGGCCTTTTCCACCACCTTCAGCTGCGGGCCCATGTCAATGGTTGGGAAGCCAGCTGGGAGATGGTCTTCTGCAAGAGGAAAAAACACACAAGGTTAAAGAGAAACGCTCCAGCCTGACAATGGGATACAGTTGCAGCGACAGCAGTGCCACCCGACAGCATCTGTGCCTCTGCTGGAAAACAGCAGCCTGACTTCCCTACTGAGAAGGTTATCAAGCCCTTAAAGCACATTAGGCTCTATAATGAGCATTCATTACACCAATAGAAGCTTCCACTAAATTTAACTCCACTTAAATCAATTGCCTTGGGAAACGTTCATAATTTTCATTGATACATAAGCTCCATCCATTGTTGTTAATAATTCAGTAAAAGCAGGTATTTGACTTTTTGTGGGAGGACTGAGTTGAAGATAACAGACAAACACAAAACCAAATAGTTTGAGGCATCTTGAAAAACAACAACTAAACAATAAAATGCCTTAGAAAGGTTCAGAGAGGCCTATTTTATTTTATTTTTTTTTTGGACTAGCATAATTCTGTCACATTGGTAGGATAGACTGTAAATTTTTTCCTCATGCCTCCAAATCTGATTCCAAAGGCTTTTAGAAACTAATGAATGTAAAGCTAATGAGCCACACTCTGCTCATGAACTGCCTGGCCAGACTGTGCTGTGGCAAGCTCCTGGTGCATTTTCTGGGCTGTAGAAAGCAGCAGACGTGTGCAAGAAATGGCCAGTGCATGCTCTGGCATGGCTTATTACAATACTGTGATAAAAAGCACCCCCTTAACTGCTGAAATCATTCATACAGTAGGTAGAAAAACAGTTAATTGGGTTTGTTGCTGCAGAGCACGGTCAGGTAGGCTTGGTGGAATACATTAGGCAGCCTTCACTGATAAGCCAAGGCATGCTCCAACATCATCATTCAATAGCAGCTGCAGAACTGAGCTCACTTATTCATTCTGTGGCAAGATGTACTATACTCTGCTAAGCCTGAACTGCAATCAAAAGAACATACTTTTGCAGAAAAAAAAGAACTTGAAGAACATTAAGAAGCTTTTAAAGCACCAGAAACTCAATTATTTTCAGTGTGCTTCTTTTTTCCCTGTTTTAAGGAACCTTAAGCAAACTTCTCTGGCAAATCTGATTCTGCAATGCTCTGAGCCCACTGCAGTGTTTAAACAAACAAGACCTTAGCATCTTCCCAAGTCCCAGAGGAGTCTGAACTTGCTGCAATCTGATTTTTCCTACTATCACTGCACATCTGTACTCCTCACAGGAAGATACTAGCAATAGGTCACCTCAGGCGCTTCCTTCTACCTCTGCTGCCATACCTGCAGCACCAACATGGCCTGTGGTAGCTAATCTTGCATATGTCTACCTATGATCTCAAGAGAATTCCCAAGACCCTTGACTTGTCTGCACATCAAGACTGTAGAACAAGGCAACATCTGCTAGAAACAAAAAAATTGCCTGGGAATATAATTTAGACAGGATTGACTATGAAGGTTTTCTACAGGAAAAAAGGTTCCTGATGTTTATTAAAAGCACAAACTGTATTTTGTCTCCCAGATCGACCTTCTGAGAACCTCTCTCATCATGAGCAAACATAAACAGAATTATTTTTTTTAAATGGAAGGTACTATGAAATTTAGTTCCTTTTAAATTTGCTCTCCATTGATTTTCAGCAACAAAAGGTACATAGAGCTTAACTGGAATGACACCAGCACCAGCATTCAATAGCAAGCAACAGAAGCACTCAATACTGAGCAACCACAATGTATACTCCTACATGGCTGAAAAGAAACAAAAGAAGGGTACACACAAAAATACAACATGGTACAGACTTAAAAGCAAAGGAAGATACATAGAAAAAGCAGTAAATAATGACAGTCCCTTGGATTAAGGCCAAGTTTGCCTATAGTGCAGCACCTTGCCATTTAGGGTATTGAAAACAGATGTTTACTCTGGGGAGGCTGAAACCCTAAAGTGATCTAATCTAATCACCACGATTACCACTGACAATCTTTTCTGGTTTGCACAAGATTTTACAAAGAATGCACTGAGCTCAGTATCACCCAGTTAACTTCGTCCGAAGTCTGTGTAGAGGCTTAGCACATAGCTAAAAGCAAACCTGAAACAAAACAACTTTTGTACATGAAGTCTCTTTCCTGTCTGCAATGATCCCTGACCACAGACAGGAGAGAAAGACCAGAGAGTCCTTCACAGTGTCTGATCCACAGGTACACGACCAGTCTGCTGCACTGGAGTGACTGTTCAATCAAAATTAGCAGTTTGTGATGAGCTACAGACCAGTAGAAATGACACTATCTACCCTTGACTTCACAGAGTACAACACGAAGACACTGATCACAAACACCCAGCAGCAAAGCTGCCTTTGCTGTACTAGAACTCTTGGTGCAAGCCTTTTCTACACTCTGAAGTTAAAGACAATGCTGCTCCCACGCCATCCACTCCCTGCAAGACCAAGTCACTACAGAGCCCAGGTGAGAACACTGGGCACTCATCAACTGAACAAAGGGCACAGGTTACCACCAGGTGATGATCCTCAGTACCCACACCCCACGCAGTGCTGGACGCAGATAAGCACAGCCAGCCATGCAAGGTTCATGCAGTGCACAGTCTTTTTTCCCTCTTAACTGCATACAAGCCCCAAAACTATTGTGGCAAATGACAGTAGTAGAGAAATGGTGCATCCTTCATAGTCAGAACCACAGCACACTTCCTGGGCTAGCACTGGTACAGCCCAGTTTCCGTGCATGCCTGGAAGAACTCCAGCAAGCAGTGCTGGCATGCCTGCATCTACCAAGCAAGGACTTGCCTCACCCCTCGTCAATCAAACACAGAGGCAGCACTGGTGTTTAAGAGCAGCAGTGTGATTCTAGGAGGCTGTAGTCCCAGGTCACATCTTTGTGTGATGAGATGCCTAGGAAAATCTGACAGCTGGTCTCTGATGATACCTCAGACACCCAGAGGCTGGAGTTCATCTGCTGTTAGTTCCATGGTAGCTTCAAGGGACACGTGCTGGGGACAAGTTCAGAACATCTGGGGATATAGCTCAAGAGGAAGACAAGCACCTTCTCCAGAGGTGGTCCAAGATGTAACTGTACCATCATGAAATGGGGAGCCTCAACCACTCCAGGTCTCCCCCTGCACTGTGTGGCTCTGGCAGCCCCCCAAAACCCTCCTGGAAAGGAGCAGCTTTGGAGAAAGCCTGAGCTGGTCACACCGCAGAGCACAGCCCAGAACAAGCCCACGCCTGCCCCGTCAGCGACGCTCCTGAAGAGATAACAGGGCTTGGTTCCAGCCGGGCTTGGCGCTGCTGACTTCACTGGGACAGCAAGGGATGTGTCTGTGTTCAAACACTACAGACCACAATAGGAGTTCAGAGCCGTTCTTGCCGTGCCTTGCCCTCAGGCAAAAGTCTAATCTAGGTATAATTATGAGGCTCAGTCATGCCTCGGCTCCTTTCAGCCCTTGCTCGCTGCACTAACTTGTCTGCACAGGGAGCCTGTCAGTAATAGCTAACCTCCTATCCCAGCCAATACGAGGACACTCTTATTTGAGAAAATGAGGTTGTCAGCACTTGGTTTTATTTGAGGATAGCCAGTGTGCCTTCACTGCACATTAGAACAGGCTATGAATCTGCTTTCAAATGCATACCATCGAAACCAGTTTTTATTTCTGGGTTTCAGGTACTTTCAGAAGGTAGACATTAGGTTATAGGAAGCAAAATCTATGCATAACAGGATTTTTGGGGGCACTGCAAGCTCTAACTGCCTCCATAGACTAGTGCAGCAGCAGCAGAAATAAAGCAGGAAGAGGAGAGAAGCAGAAGGAAAGGAGGGAAACAAAAAGAGAGAAAAGAACAAGTGTGTGGGTTTTGCAGTTACAAACTGAAACTTAGAAAATCCACAACCAAGCTAAGGTCTTCCTAGCAGTAGTCACCAAGGAGACAGGAATGTCCCTTTGGCATCTAGCATGACAGCATGGGCAGAGGATATCTCCTCTCACTTGACAGCTCCCTTTACTAATCTTCTTTCTGAGGTGACAGAAATCTAACCCCTGCTCTCATGCAGTTCTTTTGTGCCAAAGATTTCTCATCTTTACGGGAAAAGCTAAGGTAAGAAACGTTTCCCACAGCCCCAAACTGGAGCAGAGACCTCCTTTAGAGCAGCTACAATTACATGGCTTGTTCCCCAGCTCCCCAGAAAACTACCTTTCCTGAGGATGCTGCTGAGAGAGACATACCCCTTGGTGTGTCCTTATTTTCTGCATCACTCGAAATATCAAGTGATGATAAGGGACATAGAGGCAATTGCAATTTACTTCTTACAAGAAGCACGGATCAGCCCCAGCATGGAATGGTGTGTAGATAACAGCTGCTTGCAAAAATGGCCTGCAGAGGAGTCTGTGGTGAGCACAGCTGTTGACAGCTGAATCCTGCAGGATTACCCCCAGGATTTTGCTGAAAACTTGTAATCTCTCACAGGACAGAAAAGTTGGAGGAGCTGAATATCAAACTGCTACCAGCACAAACACTGTACAGAACTCCCTGCTCTTGCAGCCAAGCTGTTGTGTTTTGGGGGCTCATATCCTGACTTGGCACCTGTAAAACCTTCCCCCTACCACTGTTTATTTCCTCTGTGTCAACGTAGGAAATGGTATTTTAGAAATGATAGTGCAAACTGTAAACACGTTTATGGGAGTTATTTGTCACATTCTTCTTTCTGTAAAAGCCAGGCTTGCTTACTATCATGAGTCCAATTGTTCAGACTGCTGAGGGAGAGTTAAAAAATGATACCAAATATAATTTGAAAATAGGAAAAAGTAGCTTTTCTATACATTACAGCTACAGCTGTGAGGGTAAATCTCTTGCAATCTATCAAAACCACTGCCCCACTGGAAGGGGTGCTCTCAACTCCTTTAAAGTGACATATTGGGCCTTGTCCCCATACAGGGCTGGAAATGGCTTATCTGGGCCCCTGGCTGCCGCCAGCCTGCATCAGCTGAGGAACTTCCAGATCAACATCAATTTTAGGGTCTCGGTAGGGATGATTAAAACACAAAGCTGCTTTGTTTTCAGTTCTGCCAGCTATCTGAAACCACTCATGACTGTGTGGTGCTAGGGACAAGCCAGGAAATGGATTGAGGGCAGAGAGATCTCTGATAAATGTGTTTGACTGTGGTCAGCACTGCACAGGAGCAGAATATACAAACCAAAAGCTATTTCACATGTTCCTTATCCATTTGGTGAGGCAGGCTGGGATCACACCCAGTTCACGTCACCAGGGCTGAACTGATCCTGCCCAGATGTGGTGGTTTGATGCTTTGTTGCACAGGATGTGGCAGGGATAGCCCTTGTCTACCGACAGACTCTTTCCTGATGGATCAAAGGAATTACTTTGCAAATTTTGCAACCTTCCAAATCTCTCTTTGCGACACAGGAACGCATTTGCAGACGCAAAATTATCAGTGCAAGGACGATAGCCTGGATAGTTGGCAATATTTACTAATGAAAGACGCAAGCCAGTAACATTGTAAGCACACCACAAAGCAGGACATCTGTTTGCTGAATAAACAGCCCTGATTCCTTCAGCACAGGTTATGCAGCACAGCTATTCAATTACCTCAAGACAATCAAAAGCAGTCGAGCAATCCAGCGGCCCAGAAGAACGGCATCACTTTACATGATAAGAAAACCCTGACATTGCTCTGTTCAGGTTCAACTGAAGCTGCACAAAGAGCATTTTATCAGCCATTTGGAGGCAATGCTCTCTTTCTGCATCCTTCTTACACAAGTCCCTAAAGAGGTGCACCACAAAAATTATCCAAATTCATGGTCTCCAAAGGCTGCCCAGTGTTGGGCTACTGCCCATGTGGGGAGTGGTGGGCGGAGCGCATTTGTTTGAGCTGGCTGCAGGAGCCAAGTCTCATCCAGGCTAATGAATGCCCCCCTCAACACTGGCACTGCCTTGCAATTGCCTAAGGAAAAGGTGGGGCAATGAAACCAACCTGTTTCAAAGGCAGCACAGTCTTAATTACTGGGTTAGTTAAGTATAAAACAGTTTCAGGCAGGCAGAAAATACAAACAGTCATCTATTGATGACAAGGTTTTTAATGACAAATCTGCTGGCTTTGTATGACATCATGCCAACGTGACATGCTGAAGCCGTGCACTGAAAATGGGGAGAAGGGCACAGATGAATGGGTGGGTGTGGAAACATGCTCCAGAAGGACTTCTCTGTTTCATGGTATAACCACATGAATTACTGCACAAGAGCTTACAGTAAACAAAGTATTTGCTATCTCTTACAAAGATCACAGCACCAGCAAAACAGCTCACAAAAGAAAGAATCTGAGTCAGTTCAAAACAAAGAAAGTACTGTAAGGAAAATTCAAGAAAATACGAGACTAGACATGGCAGAAGAGAATAAACTGTCAAGCAGATTCCTGCTCCAGGGGCTCACAGCGTGGGAGCTCACAGGACCTGCTTGTTCCAGAGCTTATGAGTCCATAAAACGCCTGATGGAGACAGTGTTACCCTTCCAGTGCCAGAAGGGCACTGCTGACATTGTCCTTTCGTGTCTGGACAGCAATTATCTCCATTTACAAGCTACAATAGTTTCTCAGTAGTGGAGGTGGCCATCCCAAGCACCTGGTTATCTCAGAGGGAGCAGGATGGCTTTGCAGAGGCAGGTGCCCCCAAGAGTAAGACAAAGCATCACCTCCCAGCTTGCTCTGGTGAGGAATCAGGCTGTGCTCCTGACAAGTCCCTGCTGCTTCTCTCCATGCACAGTGCTCAGGTAACACACAGTCACTGCAGCAATCTGTCCCTCCCAGGGCTGAGCACCCCACATCTGCCATGTTCACCAGCACTTGTTCACCTTGTGCTTGGCAGAGGCAACACAAAGATTATTAACAGCTGCTGAAGCTGACTCAGAGCAGAGGTAAGTCACAAACCTGGCCAAATTAAAGGTAAGCACCCACAACCCACTGTTGCAGTTCTTAGTTTAGGGATCTTCCTAAGTAATAACAAGTTCTGCCCTGTATTGTGTCAGCTGCAGCGTCTGCTGCCAACTAGGAGACCTCAACCCATCCTGGAAGAAAACAATTATTTACAGCTTGATCAGATTAGATTGCAACAGTCAAAGGTGGCATTTGCAAAATCCCTACCACCACAACATCCTTCTGTGAACCCAGCTATCTCTTCTGGCTTTTCATTCTGGTTTCCTCATAATGAAAATCACACTTGCAGCCTTGGTCCTAAACTTGAATGTTTCCAAGACCGAGATACAAAACATATCCGAAAAAATTAAAAAGAAAGATGATAGCAGAAAAAAGATGATAGCAGAAGCTTCTCTGCTTAGGCCAAACAAACTCTGTGCCACAGGGCAGAGCTGCTCCAAGCTGATGACACAGCCTCACAGAGTACTGAGAAGTGTGATACAAAGCCTCAGGATGTGAAGAACAGCCTGGACCTCCTGCTCCAAGCCTGCTACTCTGCCACAAGTGTAAAGCAGTGCCCACAAACAACTCAAAGCTGAAGAAACATTGAAACAAGCATTTTCCTGAAAGACCAGCAAAATTAGCTGGCCATGTTAGTGAAGTACTAAAAGAGCTTAGACTGTACAGCTCTGAGAGTAATTTATGGGTTCAGGGTACAGCACAGCAAAAATTCCATCAAGAAATGTGGACAAGGAAGAGCTTGCACAGAAATAGAACATATCTGCAAGACTCCCTGGCTGAGCAAGCACCCCTTTTAAAATCCTTGTTTGGCAAGAAAAAAAAAAATTATTTCCTCCCTCAAAATTACAGCATGATTTCAAGTAGGTAAAAATAGAGTTTTCTGGGTCATATCCAACAGCTAATAAATAAGGCTAGGCTCTTTCAGTAACTACTACAAAAAAACCCTCATCAGCTGGAAGTAAGCACTGAAAAAACTCACAAAAGTTCTTCAAAAGCATGAATTCAGAAGGGTTTTGCAGCCAGCTATTAAGACTCCATAGTAAAGGAACAGTAAAAGTCGACCACACTGTGCTTTCAGGCAGGACTGTGCCATTTGTTGGTACCAGCTGTTGAATATTACTACCTGTAGAACTGTTTCCAAACCATTGTTGCATTCTAATATTTTATACCGAGAAATACAACATAATTATTGCTACTGCATGCTTCCTTGTGACAGAATATATAAACATAACCCCACTAAAACATACCCAAAACTTCAATCTTTACAAGGAAAAGCATGGCAGAAGCTCTTACTTGTAGTTGAAGTAATTTATTAATCCACTGTATTTTTCATACTACCTGCCCTGATGTGAGGTGTTATTAGCATAAAGATTTTCAGTTTTAAGATGTGCAATCAATAATGCATTACCATATGCCATTAAATCCAACGTGTGGTTAAATTAATAGAGCATTTGACTTTTGATCCATGTATGTTTGGTTGCAGCTCAGAGCAGGGAAAAGGGCATGAGAATGGAGTTAATCTGACAGCAGAGCTCTCCCACGCTTTCTAACATCAAGTTTCAGATTAAAGAGAAGCATTCCTGTTGCCACTCAGCTGGAATACTAAATCTGTTCATTTCCACTTCACAGGCCAGAATGCAAGATTTTCGGTCACTTAATTCCTACTGAAAGGGTTAGATCGTGCTAAAATCTGATTGACTTAGTTCCTGCAGCCTGTTGCATCATTGTCAATCCAGGGCTTTTCCTGCTCTGGGGAACACTGCAGCCTGCCAGAGCATCACTGGCCAGCAAGTCTTAAGCAAAAACCTTGCCTAAGGATGTGAACAAGTTGTGTGTTTTGACAAAATGTCCTGCTGAATGAAAAAGTCTTCTTTTCCAGCAATTGTTCCAACATGGGAAAGAAAAAGTACTGCTTTTCCTTCAATCTAAGCTACTGAAAAAGGAAGGTATTCAGACAACATGGATGAGCAATGACTGCCGACTTTTTAAGGAGAGAATGACTCCCTCTTGTCTTTCACCCTCCCCAGCATCCCCAAAGCCCCTTGAGGTACCAGATAACTGGAAGTTAGTAAATAGCACAAAGATTGAGGGCATCCTGTCAGTTTGCAGACCACACCAGGCTGGGTGGAAGTGTCCATCTGCTGGAGGGTAGGAGGGCTCTGCAGAGGGGTCTGGACGGGCTGGACTGACTGGCTGAGGCCAAAACTTATAATAAACTTATTATATTAATAAAATTAACTTATAATAATGAGGTTCAACAAGGCCTAGTGTTGGGTCCTGCACTTGGGTCAAGGCAATACCACACAAAGCTACAGGCTGGGGGCAGAGTGGCTGGAAAGCTGCCCAGCTTGGAAATGGAAACTTAAGGTTGTGCTCAGGAGGAGCTAGAGAGTTGTTAGAGAAAGCACAGAAATATTCTACTTATGACATTCACAACCAGCCAGAACTTTAAAGGAAAACAAGGATTCCCTCTGCTCCCAAAAAATGTCCTCCTGAAACACCTTTTTGTTCTCTGATACCAAGGACTAAAACTGAACTTTTTGGAATCAACCTCCAAAATTTCCAAGCTGTGGGATGGAGTTGCTCTGTGACGCTTGAAACTTTGAATCCCAAAGCCAGCAACCAAGGTGTGTGGGTGTGGGAAAGGAGGATGAACACAGTTCTTGCAAAAGCAAGGCTCTTCTGCAGCCAACAAGCTGAAAAGCATCAGCCCAGGTGCTCAACAGCCTGCTCTACTACCTCTCCATATTGCCTCTTCCTTTACACCCTTCCTCCAGCACCATCCCCTCCTGCCTTATCATTAGATTCTCATGCATGTGGTTCTGTCTGCCATTTCCTTACTTGTAGAAAACTCTAGAGCAAATGCTCATAAATCATATAAAATAGATAGCAAAAACAACACATAGAACCAGTACCAGTAAAGGCCAATACAGTAAAACACAAATTAAATTTATAGTCCAAAGCATTATTTCTTTGCAGTATTCAGAAAGAAAGTAACCTTTAAAAATCTCTAAGAAATATTCACATATTGACATAAGGTAAGTCTGTGACACTGAGAAGGTTTCTCTGGTATCTTTTTTTCAGAGAAATCCTACTTTCAAATGAAACAATAAATGTGAAGTTTCAGTGGACTTGTGTTGCAGCCAGCTCTGGCACAGAGGGTCTGCTAGCATGGAAGTCACTCAAGAACTGTAAGAAGAGCTTTAATTTAACCTCTACACCAAACAGATCAGTGACATGCCATCACTGCTTTCCATGCAAGTTTCAAAATACTCCATCACAGAAAATATCCTGGGTAAATAACTTTATTTACTTGGTGGGACACTGACTTTTTATAAAAGGGAAAACAGCAAGCCTTGACCAGCGCCAAAGACAGAAATATCCTCTTATTATGTTTTATGTCTAATGTTAAACCATTGTTCTCTAGAAAATCCATTAATTGCACTGTCTCCAACATTACTTTAGCTGGAGACTCTGGTTACCCTAACAGTCTTTCAGAGACAGAAGGATGTAGGCATGCCCACAGTAAACCAATGGCTACATGCAAACACTAGTAAGACACTGTTGCCAGACAGTGATGGTTTTTAATGCTGGGATGATGTAATTACTCAGAGTAACTCTAACACAGGATATACTCTCCTTTTTACAGATAGCAAGTGTTGCAGAGGCTCAATATCCTATTTACTGCTTTGCCACAACACCCATCTTTTCAGAAAGATGTGCAATAAAAGGAGTGGCTGACAATTTCAGCCAAGGTTTTAAACAAGTCTCCAGTGCAGGCCTTCATGAATTAAAGAGCACACAACAGATAAATGGAAAGCTGGCAGTGAAATCACATCAAGACCAAGTGGATTTCAAAAAAAAAAAAAAGCACCTCTTGGCTCCTGTGGTACTCATCTTAATATAACCAAATGCAGTAAATCAGCTGAAATTCCTTTCCTGTTCAGGGAAAATGCATTCCCTAACTTTAGACATATTTGCTGGTAGTCAAGGGTTCATTTTATCAAACAACTACTACAGAAATTGCGGGTTTCCCCTGCTTTTCCCTGGCAAGTGAGAAGGGAGGGCTGCACAGTTTGGTGGCATGGAATTCTGACTTGCCAGGTGGGAGGTTGTCTCTTCTTTAAATATGGTCCCTGCCTTTCCCCCCAAAATATTACATCTGCAAAATACAAACCAAGAAAGCTACACAGATACCTGGATTTGGGAAGCTTCAGCTTCACTGTGCTGGAAAATTAAATTAAGGGAAGCTTTAAAAAGGTTTTTCCACTCTGGAAAATGGAAGGATTGTTGGCCTTAAAATCTTAAAGACAACTTGCCATTTTGCAACTGCATTGTCATTCCAGCTTTCTTTAGGAAGATCCCTGCACTAGTTCCATACATTAGTGACTGGAAGAAGCACTTTCCACAGTAGCTATTGAGGTTTCCTTAATTCTTATTCTTTCTGATTTGGGAAATCACAGAAGGGGTTAAGGAGGACGTAGCCACTGTGGACTTCTCAGGATCTACTCATGCAATAAAGTCAAGGTTCAGGATAAACAAAATTGAGAACAGCTATAAGGGGATGCTGTGCTCTTGCCCTATTTGAGTATTGTTTCATTTTTGACTGATTGGCAGGCAGCATTTGACAGACATGGGCTAAAGCTCCATGGGGTTGCAGGTCTCAGAAAATGATTAGGGGGAATTGAGTGCATGAATTGGTTTGTCTCCCTTGCTCTGAACCATCTTTCCCTTCTGCCCCTCACATACACATTGGCTATAACTGCTCCTGCCAGCCCCTTTTCAGTGTTTTGATGGAAGCAGCCTGGCTTTCAAGACCTAAGGATTCTCCAGGCCCACATTTCCTTAAAACTCCCAGATGTTTACACAGAGCTTTACAGTAAGGGTGATATTACTGTGTTTTTTTTCCATTTCCTGGTGTGTATAAAGTAGCCAGCCCTGCTGGGGGACAGGATGTGGCACCTCTGCCCCACTCTGCAGGTAGCTGCAGGGGTGACTGGCCGCCCATGGCTGAGCAGCCCCTCACACTTTCCCACATTTCCAGCATGGAGGTGTTGCATTTGAAGCCATGCAGTCGCAGTAGGTGCTGCTGCTGCTGCTGCTGCCAACTCAGGAAAGTGTTGCAATCTTTCTTTAACCCAGCTCAGGTTAGACCAGATTTTCTGGTACAGATAACAATTGCGCTATTTACATTTCATACACCTAAAGGGCAGACACCCGGGTTTTGCTGGAGCAGATGTCTTAGGAGGAAGCCTGAAGTCTAAAAAAGCATGTAAAAGCCACAGCTGCCTCTCTGACCTGCTCCAGCATGGCCCAGGTGATTTTGTCTGCACAGCCTGCCCAAGCAGCTGACACGCACCGAGCTGCTCACTGCGAGGTGTCAGAAATGATAAAGCAAGGGCACAGTTTGATTCAGTGCCGGGCAAACGCCGGCTGGCAGTGACCACACACGCAGGGGTCAGGCAGTGCTGGCCTTTATTAGCGCATCAACCATCGCCGTGCTAACACACTCCTGGATTAGACTCCCGAAGCTGGATGTGTGAGCATGCTTGGGTATAACTAATTGGAAATAGGCCCTGAATTCCTAATAACCTAAGTTATGGTCCCTGGGATTTATGCCAAATTAAAGACAATTAATTCTCCTCTCTTGATTATTACACACCTTAATAGCTCTGTCCTTGAGTCAGTTCCATCCTTGATGTGCAGAGCCCTTTAGCTCAGTCTCTAAAATCTGATGTGCATGAAGAATAGGTAATAAGAAAATTTTGTATCAAATCTGAGTTACTGTATCAAAATCTCTCATGTTTTACAACAGCAAAAAACACAATTGGATTCAAAGCCTACTTCAGATCCTAGATTATAAAGGCATTTGCTGCATAGCCTCTGCACTATAGTCTTTAGAGGCCTTAAACAATTCCATGTTTCCCTTTAAGATCTTCTTTTAAAATACCACGCAGCAGTATATACAGATAATCAGGACTGTTTTCATTAAATGATTTCAGTGAAGTTCACTGGCTTTATTTGATATACAAAAGACTATTTAACCTTCTCCCAAGACACTCTACTGATGTAATTACAAGCAAGAGATGAGGCATGGCTTTCCCAACTGCAACCACTAACAGAAAAGAAAACCTTCTGTAAGCAGAGGCCGCTGTAAGTCTTTCCTACAGGATGTCAGAGGCAGGTATCTCCTTGCAGATAAAAATAATGTGAATCCTTTTTTTCCCAGCTCACCTATACAGTGCATAGGCTACAGGTGTCAGGACAATTCAGCTAAAGAAGTGCTGGCACTCCTGCCTTAGGCATCCTTCATGCACCAAGTAAACAAGCCCCTGTGTCCCTTTTGAGACTACCAACAGGAAATTCTGCAGGGCAAACTCTACTGCAGCCCTAGAGACATAATGGGATTTTCAGAGCTGATGGAGTGCTAACCTCAAGCTTGCCTGGGACAAGAGGACACCCTTTCCAAAGACGGAAGTAGAATAGGCTGACTCTCAGCTGTTAATTTTTACTGAGCCCACAACAATACAAAATGCCAGGGGGAGACATCCCACTCAAGGAGCCTCTGATGGTGGAGATGATCACGGGATACTCAGGCTCCTTGGGAAAATACCATCTTTCCTTTCAGACAGGGGTTTTTAGACCCATGACCTGCCTGAGGGAAAACAAAGCAGATCCTCATCCTATCAGTGAAAACCAGCAGTCCCAGTCTTCTCCAGACAACGCTCAGTTCCTCGTGACCAGACCCGTGGCTCAGCATCTGGAGAAGATCTCAGAGATTTCTCTAGGAGACAGAAATGGCAGGGAAACCACAAACCCATGCAATCTGACCTAAGTGCTCTTGAAGCTTCACAATACAGACAGGGCTCTCCAGCAGACAGACAGGCAGCTGTTGGGATTTTCACCACATCTCCTCAACAGCAGACCTGAGGCAGATCTCTACAGAACCCATGCATTCCCCGTGACAAAGCACGAAGGGAATGTCCCAGAAAAAGCCATGAATGTTGCCATGTGAGAGCTGAAAATCTCAAGTTTCATACTGTCTGTTGAGTTCTTGACACAAAGGTAATACGACTCTCCAAAACATTTCATTTCCTAAGCTTTTCTTTCTCTCATTTTTGCTGAACTCTGTTCAGCAACATAACTGATTCCATGCCTTGTGACAGAAACATGCATCCTAAAATAATGGAAAGAGCTAGGGAGAGAAAATCTCTAGAGGTAATAGGAGGCAGGGAGAGCAAGAAATCTCCCCCTCAACTTGTGGCTTATGAACAACCCTGGATTGCTACAGAATGGCAAATCAACAGTTTGCCTGCCCACACACTCAAGCAGCAAGCAAAACCAGAAAAATAAATGAAGCACGTGAAAATACAATTTTTATTTGGTACCATGAGGCAACATTACACTGGATAGTGTAATTTTTTTTTCCCCCAGAAAGGTCAGAGAGCCCTCTGATTAAAACACCTGAGAAACCCTGGGTTGGGAAATAGAGCCCTACCAGCCTGGGAAGCTGAGCTGCCACAGGCACAAGCTTTGGACCCAAACTGTGACACATCGAGCACAAAGGATTGATCCTCCCCTGCAAACCACCTGCAAACAGAATAACAGCATCATCTTACATTTACACTGAGAATAGAAATTAAATTAGCAAGTAGATTTTGATCATGAAGTGACCTTTAAAAATGACTGAGAGAGGAAAATATTAGCCACCATTATTTGTTCTGATACAGATCCCTCCTGAAGGCAGCTTTGTGGGCAAAATATTATTGCTAATTTTATTTCATGTTTTCAAACTTCTTTTAGGAATCTAAGATAAGTCTTATTTTCTCTTTTTTTTCATAGACAGCCTTTGCTATCTTCTTTTGTCATCTAAGCACAAACTGGGGAGTGTTGTAGCTGAACTTAAAGAAACTTGGTCCATTTTATGATATTTAATAATATTTGTAGCTAAAAAGGCTAAAAACACTAAGGCTAATGAGATCTCACACTCTGGTGCTTAACATATTCTCTTCTGCTTGTGGCACAAACCAAATGGTGGAAACAGTTCACATCAGTATGGGAAGGAGAAAACACACTCTCCTTGGAGACACAAGCAGGGGCTGGCCACGGCTGGAGGTCAGCCTGGGAGCCATGGCCAGCCAGACTCAGGCAAGCAGCTACACCCTGCAACCTCCTCTCACTCAGCCGTATTTATGACCACCATCAATACACTCACAATTGCAGCATTCGTTGCACAAATCTTTATGAGTTTTCCAAATGAAAGCAGGCTTTTCTTTCTTCCTGCCTTAAGCAGGTTTGTGGAAAGACTGCCAAAAATTGCACCTGGTTTATGGCTTCAACAACATTTCTTTTTGGTGCCCTCATTGTACTTCTTCCTCACTTACATAAAACTGCAAGGATTACGCAGAATTCAGGTTTGCTTTGTGACATGCTCTTTGAAAAGTCAATACCATTTAGAATTTGCTTTGACCTTGCATTTAGACAGAAATAGTATCATAGTTTCATATACAACTCCATCCTGCACACAAACTCCCTTATTTACATGTCAAGAAAGACAAGGATTTTGACTGTTAATGCCTTCTTGTCTTTGCATGTGAGGCCAGTTTTGCTTACATCTCAAATTCAGGCAGGCTTGCGCTAACAAAATTTGGTAACCTCTTAAGGTAGCTCCCAAAATTAACAGTGCAATCACTGTGCTGAAGACCAAGAACCATTTATGAGCATGATCTCAAGCCATTTTGTCCTTTGTCCTTTTGTCCAAAGGTTTCAGACATTCGATGTCCAGTGGCCACTTACTCTTTTGCCTTTCATATGTGATATTTTAAGTAATTAAGCCTGAACTATCAATCCTGTTTTCAGGGTTGAAGCCACACAGAACATGATGACAGTCAGGTTGTACCAGATGAAGCAACAACCCCTTATGAACCAACAAACATCTCAGTAGAGATCTGAAGTTCCAGCAGTTTTTCTACTTCCTATACACCCAGTTTCAATTCTCCGGGGTTGCATTTTTTTTCCCACTGCCTAGCTGCATCTATCCCAAGTCTCGTCACTCTACTGGCCCTATATCTATCCACGGTCGTTTTGTTGGCAATGTCAGTGTGGTCCACTTACTTTTGCTGGGCTGTCTCTCAGGAATACATTCCTACTTTTTAAACAATCCTGCTCTGAAAGACAGTATTTCTTCTGGATTTGCACTTTTCTGGATGAGCCTTTCTAGCTATTTATCCAGTTACTTAGCACCAGCTACATCAAATACCAGCAGCATGTAATGAAAAAAGGCATTAAAAATATTGTCCAGTCTGAACTATCTGCCTGTAGATCTCACTATTCCTACCATCATCTCATTGCTGTCTATATTTTAGTCAACAGACCAAGAGCTGAAATCTCATATATTGTCACTACCTCAACTAATAGGAAACACAAAGTTTCCACATCCGTGCACAAGAGGCAGGAAGCAGCTCACACGAATGTGGAGGTGTTTAACCGGCCCTATGGATGTGGGGATGGAGAGCTTCAATGCCCCCATCTGCCAAACTCAGGAGGGGCTGGAGCCCTTTGGTGGACTGCAGTACACACATTTCTAGAGCTCCTGGAATGAAGCAGAGGTGTAAAGAAAGGTACAAGCAGGTGGGGAAGATTAATTGCTTTGAAGGGTTTGGGGACATCCTGGGAGCAAAGAATGTGCTCCACAGCTCACAAGAGTTAGGCTGTTCCTAGGGCTGAGTGGAGAGGTGGCAAACACTACTCTGAGTGTTTGGAGCAGGTTGCAACAGGCTGTGGCTCTGGTGGGACAGGTTTGTCAGCAGTGCCTGAGCAGCCTTCCCTGACAGCCCCCGCAAGGTTGATCTTCTGAACACGGGGGTGTGGAGGTGGTGGGAAAGGAGCTGGTCCCCCACATGCCCCGGGGCTGAGGAGATCAGCAAAGGCAACCAGCTGCAGCATGCCACAGCCAGGTGGCTGCCGGCACTTTGTCTTGCCTTGCTTTGTATTAGCATTGGACTAAGTGAGCTGATCAGGTGAATGATGAGCACCATTTGTCAGCCAACCTGCAAAGCGTGCCGCACCCCCCCTTGGTATGGAGGTGCTGGAGGCTCTTCCCAGGAGCGTGCTGCAATCCCGCCTGCTGCTGCTTTGTGAAGAGCTCCTCGTAAACTTGCCCATTTGCAAGCTGCATGCAACACAAGGCATCGCTGCAAACTCATAATTAAATTCATTACTCCATACAATTTTAAGCCATTCTTCAAATAATTACAGTAATTTGATAAGCAGAAATCACATAAACCTGCTGCAGTTTTATCTCTCCCATTTGCTGTCTGAAGGAAAATGTGAGTAATTAGTCGGATGATAACAGTCCGGGTTATGCAAGCAAAACAAAATTAATATGATCCTTACTCAAAAAACTCTAAAATAAAATGAAACTGATGACTCCTTAGGCAGCGCGGGGCGGGAGCGAGGGGAATGGCAGCAGCCAAAGGGAGCGGGAGGATGGCACACTGCGCTGGCCACGCTCCCCAGGGCTGTGCAGGCAGGATGCTCTCCAGAGCCGCCCGCCGACCTGCAGCTAGCGCTCCTCTCCCGGGAAAGTCACGTCAGGTAACCTTGGTAACTCGAAGGCAGGGGAGGCAGGAGGCGAAAGCTTCCTGCAATATTCACGGGACCATGACAGAACATTCATTAGCACTCTAATGTCAGGAGGAATCAGCAGCCCGGGTGGCCGTGCCCGCCCCACTCTGCTTCTCACCTTGTTTATGAGGTTCCTGATCTTTCCTGCTACCAAGCAGCAAGTTGGCAAACTGCAGCTCATGGCACGCTGGGGCACAGGGAGGACAGAGCCATGAAAAATTCACCCCTGCCAGCATCTCTGATCTGCTTGAACTCTCAAATCAGGAGCCAGGGGATGTACAACATGCAGCATCTCTCAGAGGCCCTGGCTATCCTTTGGGCTCACCTACCTGCCAGGCTGCCAAGGCAAATCCACTGTAGTCATGAACATGCCAGGGACATGGCCACAAGGACAGTGCTTAGCACCCTGCTTTGCAGTAAGGGAGAAAGAGATAAGAAGAGGTGAAACTGGAAGCTATGAATATGTTGTGATTAGCACAGACCCCAACTCCCTGGTTTCCTTGTGTCCTGCTCTGTCCACATGACTGCAAATTCAGAGCTGGAGATGGCAGAAGTCCTCCCTTTACACCCAGACTCTCTGAACCCTACAAGGGAACGTTTGGTGACTGAAGAGTTAACAAATCCAAAAATGCTGGGGATGAATTTCACTACAGATAAGGAAACATGGAGTACATACTAGGCTGAAATAGCAATGTGGCCCGGCCGCAAGATCAATAAAGAGGAGAAGGCCAGAGCTGTGGTTACTTGGTGCTTGGATTAAGAGCTTCATCGGGTTTCTGCAATCAGATCTGATGATCCCACCAAAGGAACAAAGAGAAGGCTCCAGGCCCTCATTTGAGAGAAGCAAACGAAGAGTCATCAATTTTCTGAAAGTGACTTTATGCCTCGTTAAGACCCATCTAAATTATATACAAGATGACTTCCAAGTAATGGAAAAATGAATTTGCAGACAGTTCTTTTTTTTTCTTTTATTTCCTCAAGGATGTGTCTCCAGCCAGCCTGAAACCAAATACTTGTTTTGAGAAGAAAAATTCCCATCCCTACGGGAAGATATTTCAAAATGAGCATTTCAGTTTTAAATGCAGCTGCACCTTTCACACTCCTGTTCTTCCCCTAGAGCTCTTAGCACCCTGGCCAAGAAAAGCTATTTGAGACCTAAGTACCACACACAATAAGCAATTTACAAATTGAAGCAAGATTAGCTTTAAATACCACTCTTTCCAGAGGAATTGATCTCAGTGTGGCAGTCCCACAGATATTTTAATATCGTTATTAAAAAAGTCTTAAAATAAAAGGAATTTCACATCCTTAATTTGGAAATAAAAAAAATCCTGAGTAACCCAGTTCAATGCAACATCAAAAGGAGAGGAACAATATACTGGAGCAGAACCCCACATGTTCTTTTAGCCTATATTTTTACCAGCTGCTAAAATTAGAGTCAAATATGAGTGCATTACAGAAAAATGTAACACAGAGATTGCATCTCCTTCCACCACACAGCCATGGTCCGTGGCACTTAACAAGGTGCTGGGCCGACTCAGTGGCTGTCCAGGCACTGGTGTAGCTCTGCTGCTGCCCTCCACCCCCAGAACCACATGACACATGGCAGGCATCAAATCCTCCTCAGAAAGCTGAGTCAAAACTGAGTCAGCACCAGGAAGGATGGAAGGATGATAGATTCACTGCTGCTTGGGATTTTTCAGAGGAGATTTAAAAAAAATTATAAACAGTTCTTTCACTGCTGGAGAAGCTGCATCCCTAGTGCACATGTGTAGAAGTTTGGGCTCTTGGGACAGAATGAGCCACCTAGGCTGTGAAGCCAAGGCAGCATCTGCATCAGTGGGAGGGCTGGAGGCTTCTCATCAATTCCTGTAGCCCAGGGCTTCCAACAACTGCTTACTTTGCTCAGGGAGGAATTTTATTTGTAGCATGCCCAATATTTTGTTTCCTTCCCAGTTTTCCTTGAAGCAGCAGAGAGAGGCCATAGCTACATCATGGAGCTGGGAGCAGTGGTTGGGTTGGCATCAGGAATGATCCCATGAAATCCACAGAAAGCTGAGGAATCAGAAATAGTAACAGATCTCTGGGGAGAAAAAGCAGATGGAGCCTGTGGGAGAGGAAAGGCTGCTTCCCCACCAGAGCAGCCCAGTGCAGTTTGCAGGGATGGCATTAGCCCCTTGCAAATACCCCCTTTCCTTGCATTGGAGGAACCTTGGTATGAGCAGCTCCCCTGAGCATTCCATTCTGCTGGGATAGGTTCCTGCAGAAGAACAGGCCTGTGTGTATCACAGGACTATCTGGTGACTGTCTGAGATGTGAAGCCACTGGGAGAGATGACCTAATCTCCCTTCTGATCTCACATTACTAAAATCACAGGATTCTGCTGATGTAGCAAAACCAGCAGCAAACTCTGCTATTTCAGCTGTGGGTTTCCACTGGGGTCTGTAATCAATATGAATGAATTGGGCAGCAGGAAACAACTGCTACCATTTGGGCTGCTTTCACCACATCTAATCCTGTGTGCCTGCCAGAAAACAGTTAAAAGCCTCAGCTTGGGTGACAGCAGTGAGTCCTGGCAGCCCTGGGACAGGGCCACACTGCTGCTGGCCCTGTTGCTGCCGCCGGGCTGGCAGGGCAGCTGGCAGAGCACTGCAAGCCTGCGGCGCTCCTGACATTTGTCGCAATTATTAGGGATTTATGAGCACAGGGATCGTGCCAGTTGTCTGTAATTTCACTCTGAATTATACCCCTCTCCATAGGTGGCAGTCTTTGAATTAAGCCACCCTGCAGGGAGAAAGGGAGATGGGACACTGAATGCCTCTTTCATAGACATCTCATCTAAACAAGATCTTTTATGCAGCCCCAAATGGTGGCTGGGGACCTTGGAGTAACTCAGGATCCAGCCCTGCAGGAAGCCTCACAGCCCTGTCATGGGACGGCTGCTGGTGACCGAAGACTAAGCCCAGCCTATTGCAAGTGAGCACAAAGCCTCATCTTGACCATGCTGGGGATGTGCAGAAGTGCTAAAACCAAAGGAAGAGCACAGGGATCTGCCCTAGCTGGCTGTCTTTGCAAACAATTGGCATCTGCAACTACTGGTTGTATGGGAATAGCTGACAGCTGCCTGTACAAACCTCCAAGCCAGCAAAAGCAACACCCTCAAAAGCACAGCATAGAGCACTTTGAAGAGGGATCCCACGTGGCAACAGACACATTCAGTTGCAACACTTACCTGCAGCTGCCCCATGTACAGTCTGTTTGAATTTGCCTCATACCAGTTTGAACCACAGCAACACATCAAGTGCTTTGCCCCCTTTCCTAATTACTGAGACTTAGCTCTTGGAATGATACCTGATTGTAGGCAGTGATTTTTTGCAAATTTAACAGCTTCTCTTTTCCATACCTGAAACCCATCAAGAAGGAAGCACTCTGAGGGGAATACATAATGTAGTAGGAGGCATGGTATGCACCTCTTTCTATGAAACTGCAATCCTCAGCTTCACAGTTCACGCAGCTCCATTTATTGTACTACAGAGGGACTTATTGCACTAGCAAAAATCTGGTGTAATTCCTCTCATAATCATCAAAAACCTCTTGAAACTGGTGTTTTAAACAGTTGTACTAGGTTTTCTAACGTTTTTGTTATATGGCATCACAGTAATTCTTTCTGCAGGGCTACATACGAAGGAACAGAACAGTACTACTATTACTGCTCTTTGGATCATTTAACTCCTGCCTTTTAAAGCAATCAATTCTTGCTGATTCATGTTTAACTTTTCAGAGATGATTATATGAATTCTTATTACCCATTATTTCATGTGTGTTTTCAACAATCCTGAGTTTTAAGAGGACATCAGTATTACCATGACCTCCCATGGGATACTCATTTGAGGACATAAATCTTGAATGTTCTATAGTACCTACAGCAATCTCAAAATTCCCAGATTGTATTTCAGTGGTATGTATCTACCCATGGCAACTGGCCAGTGACTGCATATTTATGACTAATTACCTGCACTGTTTTCAAGTGGAAGAATCACTTAGTACAAGGTACTAAGAAGAAATTCTGAAGGGATTCTGAAGTCAAATAAATATGTATCTTGGAGTTAGAGAGAAGGCTGCAAACTCTCACAGCTTTCCTAGAAAACTATCTCAAAGCATTCTAGTTGAATTCTTTATTTAACAATCTGCATTTGAGTACTTCTAAGAGACTGGCTGTCTATATTTAAAAATATTCCTGACAACTCTTTTTTAAAGATGAAGGTGCTCCAAAGCATCCCTGGCAGTGGGAGCTTATAAACTGCAGTGAGGACACAGAGAAAGCTTGAAGAGTTCACAGGGCAGGAGAGGGAAAGCTGAAGCAGCATGTGCAGCTAATTAACCCCTGCACAGCCAAAGAGAGTGGGCAGGACTGCCAGTCCTGAGCAATGCAGCTCTGTATGAACAGGGGTTTAGGAAGTGCTTCTGCCTATCTCAGCTTCCACACATTGCTGCTGTGTGCCTACAGCAAAGCTGCTGCCTTCTCCCCATGGAACATATCCTCAAATGCCCAGGGAAAACTACTGCCCATTATGCATGCTCATAATGAAGCTGGGGCTGTGGTTACAATAGATATTTGTAAGCATGGCTCTCTAACATACATTAAAAAAAAGTCAGTTAAGTGTGTGCTGTCTTTAGTGACAGATTCTCTGTTTCGAATTTTGCTTGAGCTGCATATGGCTCTGTAAAAAGCCATTCCTTTCTAAGCATCCTGGCTTTGACAACCATAGCCCAGATTTTAACACTGCACACAATTCAGCCACCACAGAAATTTGTGCTAATGAGGAAATGTGCCACTGAACTGTATCATTTTACATGGCAGAAGGAGGGAGAGCAGGGAAGATGTAGGCAAGGCACCAATTGAAAGAAGAACTCATAAGGACATGCAGGCTGGGCCAGATGGCTCCCACAGGCCTAAAGTCCACAAGACTGTCAAAGATGCTCTTCAGCTCAGAAGGTGGAAATGGCCATAGTTGCCAGTTTGCTTCCCATGTTCTCCTCAGTGGGAACAGAGAGGATGGGAACACAATTGACTGGACTGGTTTGGTAAGTCTTTAAACATCTTTCTAGAGATAAAGAGTCTAACTAGGCACCAAGCTGAAGTAACTGAGCAGCTACACCATTCCAATGACTGTGCACAGATAAACCGATTGTGATGCCAGCAATGAAGGAGAAAGTCTCAACACGAATGCAGCCATTGCCATCCCCTCCAAAACTACATTTACCACATCTGATTGCCAGAAAGCATTAAGTCATTATGGAAATGCAGACAGAGGTAGAAAGTAACAGGGTCCTCACAACTTGTTTTTCTAATTTTGTTTTGGTTTTCACCTTGGGGGAAAAGGACAAAGACTTATGGTCAGGCAAGTTTACAATCACAGTATTCAGAAGAAAGGAATTTCATGTTTCATCTAAACCCCTCCGGGCAGAGCTGGCATCAGGTTCCAGTGAAGTATGCCACATGCCTCAATGGGAAAAAAGCAGATGGTGATAATAAGTGGTGGAATATTTCTGCTTCCCATCTCTGAGTGCTCCATTTACTCTTAACTAGCTGTTTCCTGCTCAGTGCAGCAGATATTGCTCCTGCCTGAGCACGGCCAACTGACCTGAAACGCTGTGGCAAGTTCATATCATGGGACCACTGGGGTCTGGGTCCTGGTTCCACCAAGCGTGAAAATGACCCTAACATCTTTCTTTGTTATTTTAGCTATAGATACAAGTAATAGGAGACATACAATAATTTGATGGAAATAGCCCAATAGTGAGTAATGACTGCAGGAGAAAGGGTGAGCTTTGTGTTCTTAACCTAAAAATGGAACAATGACATGGTAGTTATGAGCCATTACCAGAGGAAAAAGGGACATATCAAAATCCATACCTGACAGCTGAGGTTACTGACATGCCAAACAAGGCAGCTAGTGTCAAATAACCTGAGAACAACCCTGCTGCCACAGACTTAGCTTAGCCCACAGCAGTGCTCCTACAGACCACCTAACTCAGGTGAGCAGCGATGCTTTTGCTAGCTGAAGCATGACTTTGCCAATGAGCAAAGTTAAGTTGCTTGCACCATCTGTTACCTGTCAGGTTTTCCACAGAGTTTTTATTAGGGTAGTGTGTAAACAGCCAAGCTGGAGGATGAATCCTTTACTTAAACCTTTAGCTTATGCCAGATGTGCTGGCAACTCTGTGCTATGTTTTCTTTTCCTCCTAACTGACAGTTGAGGAAACTTGACAGCATTTTCTACCAGCTGCAGCATTGCAGCTACATCATTTCCCACTCTCAGGGCTGCCAATTTCTCTCCAGTAACCTTGAGAAAGATTCCTTTTCTAGGAAAATGATGACTTGTACGCCCTGCATACACGCATCCCATCTATCCCTGCTATCCTTCCCTGAACAAGCTGTTTTTAGTTATGTTCCACGTCACCAGGATGAGAATAGGAGTCTGTTGTTAGTGGTCAATCTCCGACAGAACACGGTCTCACAAGTCAGCCCTTCCCTTTACTCTGGCTTTACTGGGAAGTCCCAAACCAGCCCTGCACACTGTCTCTTTTACAGAGAGCTCCCAGGATCATGTGGAGCCAGTTCCATGGCTCACTCTCACCTGCCACAGACACATCCACTCTGGATACCCTGCTAAAACTCAAGGCACACTCATCCAGCAGTGTAAGGTTTTAGCACAGCTACCATCTTTCTGGGACCCCAGAGCAGGGACCTGCACTTCTACTGTTGAGGAATTTAAGTTGCCATCTGATGCAGAGATGAAATTGCAAGACGGAAGGACCTAGTTAACCTTGTGATTGAAGCAGTGTGCCTGCAAAGATGGAAAGGACGATTTGCTGCTAATTTGTACAACTGCTTTCTGGTTTCTCTCCATGCCACCCTGTCAGACATTTCTTACTGATAAGCAAAAATTTAATTTCGTTGACACTTCAAAACAACCCAAGTGAAAATCAGTTCTTTGCTGCTTCGAAGGAAAAGATCTAACAAGAAGCACAAAACTAAGTTAATCCAGAAATTACCTGCAATATTTTCAGGTAAAAATTACATGGCCAGAAAGAGTATTTGGTCACCTTGCCTGACCTGCCATGGCAAATTTCATGCGGCAGCCCTTCACACTCACCTTGTGCTCTATTTCCACGTATGCTGGGCTGAAAGATCTTGCAGAAATGTGTTCAGCATCAGGTAACATCAAGGGAGAGAGAAGCCAATACTTCCAGTGGCAAATCAGTCCCACTGCTGGAGATCTGAGCCTTATTTCTGCTTCACTTTCTCTGGTTTCAGCTTACAGTTATTGATTCTTGTTCTGGCACTGTCTGATGGATTAAACAGCCATTCCTTGCAGCTAGCACCTTTTCTCACTTTAGGCACTCATACTCCACAAATATTTCGCCTCTTGCTCCTCTTCCTGCTAAGTGCAGCACACAGAGCTTCAAGTCTTTTGTTGCATGGAATATTTTTTCATGTGCAGATTACTTTTTTTGTGGCCTTTTACATACCCCGTATTGTAGTCAAGGCCTGCACTCCTCATTGTCAGAAATAAATGTGGGCACGTGAAACATTTGTTATTGCACTTGTCCTTAGGGTAACTTTGGGCAGTGTAACAAAGGACAAGAACCATCTCCTAAATAAAATCTGTATTCCTAGGAAGAATGGCTGACCTCTCACTCTCATTCATGCTTCCTCCTTTCCCAGCAACAACTTAGCTCTTCTGTCATCATTTTCTACAGCTCCTATACATACTCAACATGCACTTCACATATAAATAAGGTTCATTCAAACACTGAGATGGAGAGCAGTCCACACAGGAAAAATCAATTATAAACCCAGGTCTAATTCTGACAGTTCAGTCTTTCAGAGAAAATATTTAATGAGGGATTTTTAATGAAATATAACAAATGTAATAATTCTTTCTACAGCAATTTTGGTTTTTACATTATCAGTCCTGGCAGGATTTCAGGAGTGGTTAGCCACTATCATGGTGCCAGTTCCTTGTCCTTGCAAGGTGAGGAATGGTTTGCTCTTGGTTGTCTTTACAAGAGCATAATAAGTAGTATGAGAGAAGCTCAGTGTTTATCATTAACACCCATCAGGCCTCTTCAATGGCTCAGGTGAGAGGAGAGTCTGACCCTGTTGCCCTCACTGGAAACCAACAAAGCACCCGTGCAAGGAGCCCTTGGGAGATGCCACTGCGAGGTGGCTCAGCCCAACTACTGCAGTGCTGGTTACAGGGGGCATGCGAGCATGCACATGTTTGAAACCCCCATGTCTGACCTGCAGTGTGTCACACTGTTGGAAACCAGCTCTGAAGATTTTCATTTTGTCCTGAAGTTTACATTCTGTGAAACATAATAAACCTCCAAATCTTACCCCACGTGACAGTAGCAGCATGCTTAGGAGAAGGAAGGATCATACCAAAGCAGTAGGCTTTGTACTTGTGCTTATAGGTTTCAGAGAGACAGAAGAACACCCCAGGTGTACAGCAGAGTGTAGGGATGTAACCTCTGTGCCCAGGACACCACAGTACCAGGCAAGATCTACACCAGTGAACAAAGCAAAAGGCTGATTGTACTGGCACAGCCAAAGAACTAAGTAAAAGAAACTGCTGGAGAGAAGTTGTGTGAGACCTTTGAGTGCAGGGCCCAGCAGAGCAAACTGCATGAGAAAGGTTAAAGAGAACCAGAGCAGGATCTGAAGAGGCACTGATGACCTCCTGACAGCAGGGGAACAAGCCTCTGCTCCACTGATATCTTGATTATAATGGCAACTTTGACCAAGACAGACTCTTAGTCTCACTTTCACACACATTTAGCGTCTGAAGGAAACACTGATTGCAGGAAGACTAAGAACTGTTCATCCCCTCTTCAACTTTTTCTGTTGAAATTACCCTCAGGTTCAACAGCGACAATAATGGAGACAACATACAAAAAGGAGGAAGCAACACTGAACAAAAATCTAGCAATCAGAATTATGGTGACAACTTCAGCCAGTAATCAGTAAAATGGAATGTTAATTATTGCTACTCCCCTCTTCCTTTCACCATGGCTCACACAGCTGTTCATAAATTGATAACCATAGAAATGAGCGTGAGCCAAGCCTCGGTAGTTGGTTGATATTCACACAGTATCAAAACACATTTGCATTCTTTGCCAGAAGAATCAATTTACCTTGATTGATGATTGAACTTCAATAAGTTCTTTAATATTTTGGTCATTAACTGTGATCCCGTAACAGTGTCACCACCAGAGTGCTGTTGTATTTCCCACCATGGCTCTTGTTAGCTGCACTCTGTAATATGCTTGAACTTCTAAATGAGCCCTTTTAAACATTGATAATCAACGTATCTCAAAGATGATCATTCAAAACAAGGCACAGGCTGCCCAGAATGCTTTATGAACACAGTGTCCTGTCACTGGACAGGCTGGACAGTGCAGGTAGATGCACAGGGTGCTGCTAAAAGCAGCAAAGGCCTCTTTCTCACTGTTGGTTTTGTCACTAGTTCACTCTTCCAGTAAAACTGAAACATTGCTTCTGACCACAAACCCTTCTCCTGCTTCAAAATTACCTGTAGTAATTTCATTTTCCCTCTTAGCAACATTTCAAAATGAGAACAGTAGTAATACTTCTCTTTATGCATTGGGCTAAATGTAGGCAGACCTAAAAAAACCTGCCTGATGATAGATATATGTCTAAAGTCAAAGTGATAGAAGCATTTAAAGGTGCTATAAAAGGAATAAACCAAAATAAAATACATTGTTGGTATTTTGCAGTTGAAAAATAAGTGAATAAAGAAATAGCAGTTAATACAAACAGCAAAAAGAATCTTCAGGGCACCAGGCAACTCCACTTGAGTTGTAACAGCAGCCTCAGGACTGGACTCCTGTCCTGTACTGGCTGAGCTGTGACACATGGGCTGTTTTCTGTCACAAGAAAGCATGGAACTGTTCCTGCTACAGATATGAATGCCAGTGATGCAAAATCTGTCCCTGCAGAACATCTCCTGTTTGTACTGGAGCAGCGCAGCCCAAGTCTATCAAAGTTGAACCCTGGCCTAAAGCCATGGCAGATGGCTCAAGTACACTGCTGCTGAACTGGGTAACTCCCAAGCAAGGCAAATCAGCCCATGCTTATCTCCACATGATCAAAGCAAGATCCCTTCTGAGAGCCAGCAGAGCCACATCACGTGGTGCAGGTGTATCCTCAGCTTTCCAAGGATACAGCCAGCTCACTTCCCACCGCACACGAGCATGGCAGGAATATGAAAGACCAAGAGAAAAGCTGCTAACATTGCAATGCTGCATTCAGAGGTGAGATGACTAATGAAACTGAGATAGCAGTGCATCTATTAAAGCCAGGGGACAGTGGGAACCTGCACTCTGCTCCTGCTGCAGGAGAAATGCCTGTTGGCTGGCTGTTAAGAATTAAAATTGTGCTGTCAACAGTCTAAGTCTCGCATGATTACACACCTTTAAAGCCAATCAGGAAGAAAATAAATTCAGATGTGTGTGGCAGGAGTTGAATAGGGAAGATACCACAACAAATTTCCATTACCTTTTAAGATCTGGTCAAATATTAATCACTATGAAATCTCTTGACAAAACCAGCGGTACAGTTCAGCCTTTCCAGATATGCAGAAATATAGAACATGTGTGAGGATCACAGGATCTTCCCATCTGTGCCAGGCAACGTAACAAAGCACACTTTGCTTCTCCACTGGCACTAACAGAGAGTTGACACACTGTCCAAAGCAGAAATACATCCCCTGAATGTGGATCAAGGATTTCCTGGCCTGAAGACCTGCTGCTGAGGTGACTCTCACAGGAGAGCCTCTGCATTAGAGCTGATCTCCCCAGTCCTGGCAGCCTGCTCAGAGTAGTCAATGCCTATAGCTATAAGCAAGAAAAAGAAAGTTGTCCTATTTTATCTAAATTTTCTTCTATCCCGATGGAATAGTTCTAATTCTTCCCTTACCCAGACCTGCAAGAAGTGATTATTTTTTTTTAAATGTCTTGTTTGTCTGTCGTATTCTCTGATGAAAAAGTAAAGATGCAAAGAAATTCTTACCTTTGCATCTTTTGTTTTTGCATCTCTGCATATTAACAGAATATTCAATGAACTCATTTAATACTTCTCAGTGATCTACAAATAATCCATTGTGGTTTTGAAATGTGGCTATAGGCAGAAAAAATGACTGTATAATTTTTTTTTAACATAACTGTTCCCTGTGTGTAATCAGTCATGTCTGCTAAGTATATTTACAAAAATGAAGTTAAACATCTTCCCATCCTATTGTTTTGCGAAATAAATGTAGCTCTAGGAGAGAAGGCTGGCATCTATTCTGGTTCATACATCATTAATAGAATTACATGCAAAATCCTGAATTGCTGTATCACTGAAGTAATATCCCAGTTCCACTCTGTTTTTCACTGAGCCTGCAGTGGTGGTAGCAAACTTTTCATTCTGAAGTCAAAACCTTTCTTCTTGCCTATCTGGAGTGAAAGATAGAAGTAACAAACATCCCCCGCCCGTCCAAATAAGATGAACTCTGTAGAAATATGACAGTAAAAAAGCAAGCTTTTCTGAAGAACTGGCACGTATGTTCAAGCAAAATGCCTTAAATAGAGCCAATGGGTTTAGGGAGATGCACTCTGAATCCAGACACATCTCCCAGCACACTGACATGACAGTTTCCCTGAAGCAGCTTCCTACCAAGGTGTTCTCACACTGAAGCAGTTGCTGGGGTTCAGCAAAATGGTTCTTGATTCAGCTTATTTTGGCTGAGCCTGTAGGTGACTTTGACCATATTTTCTCCCAGGTGCTGCTGCATTAACTGCATGAGGAATGCACCATGCACTGAAGCTGACAGAGGCTTACAGCTCTGATACAGAGACAGCTACAGCTGCCCATACCTGCTTCCTTTCTTATTAAGGAAGAAAAAAGTGCTGCTGTTTATCCTGTTAGGATCCCTACAGCAATTACTCAGTCAGCTTGAATGTGCAAATGCTGCCTCTGCTGTGTCCTGCCTGGCCCTCTGAGCTGCACCAAATCCAAGCAGCACGGGGAGTATGCCCTGTCACTCAGCTATGAGTTAATCTGGAGAGGTCACCACTGGGTCCCATCTCTTGTATTCCTGTGAAATCCTCTGGATTATGTCTGCATCTTGTGTCCAGTTCTCCTGCAGTTGGTCCTGGGAGAAAACGAGCCCTTCTGTGCTTGGGAGGGCTCAGCACACATGCAAAGCTGCCGGGAGGGACAAGCTCTGCAGGGCTGTGCTCTGACTGCAGAGGGGGCAGCCCAGCTCCAAGGGACCATCCCGGTGAGGCACATCACCTTTCACCAAGCCAGGCAAAGCCAAACGTGAGCAGCGAAGATGCAGAGTGAAGAACTGAGTTTTCAGATGTGCTAACAACAGCAGTGACTTGTTGCCAAACAGAACCTTGATTTATGCAGCAAATTTGCTTTCACACAGGCAAACTCAAGCATTTGTACAGACTTTGGCTGAGAAAATGCTGGGGGGGGGGCAGGACCCTTTGGTTCCAGCATGCATATGAGCAGACACATGTGCACACATGAGTGTGTGCCAGTGAGAATACAGTGAGAAAATTTTATCCTTGATTCCTTCAGTTGAAATCCACCACCATTTACTTTCTTTTTTGATTACATCAAACTTGGCATTTTAAAAGCTTGTTTTCTGGTTTGGTGTTTTTTTTTTCTTTCTTTCTTTTTCCTTTAAACTCAGTGCTATTTTGAATTTGTTTTAAGATGAATGTTGCTTTCATTCCCATCCCTGGCTCCTAGACTGCATTTCTGAGCCTCTGCTGCAATTTCACTATGTTTAGCACTTACTAGGCAATTATCACTGAGTCAGGTAGAATGACAGCATTTTTTCAGTTCAAGCACACAATTCCGTATTTCAGCGAGCTGATTTTTAAACTATTTACATGTTAATAGCATCTATATAATTGTACAGATTAGAATGTCACCAGGTAATCCTTGTGCCTTCCAGCTGACTTCTGTCAGCTGCCCTTTTGCTTTCGTTATCAATGCCAGGATATATTTTTGATCACAACTATTAAGGTGAAGTCAGAAACACTTTTATTTGTATTCCTAGGTGCTTGCATCTTTCTGCTCTTAAATCTCACCAGCCCATCATTTCTTACACTAGCAGAATCTCAAAGCACTACTAAGGCATCACAGGGTGGAATTAGTTTTTACTGCAATTCTCCATTTTCAAAACAACCAGTACATGATTGCTAGAGTTCTCAAGGGAAACCAGCTTTAATGTGTGTTCATATTCCCTCTGCATTTCAGCTCAAAACATTTTGGAACAGCCAACATATTGGAGTGTGAGACAACAGAAAAATGTCCATTTGGGATCACAGGAAATAAACCACCTTCCTCTGCCTCCTCACAGGTTTTCCTTTGTTATTTTTTAAAATGGAATTTAGACTTAAAAAAACAGTATGAAAATCTTCAGACTGTTTCAAGGCAAACGTAGTTCTGCTACACCACTTTTGCAGTACAAGAAATTGTTTCAGCAGAAGGGTATGAGCAAATCCTTATAAGCCAAAGTATCCTACTGTAACGGGAAATGATGAGGGAAAATGGTTTCAAGGAAAATCTATTACCATTCCCCTGTGACGGCCAAATAAAAAAATACATGTTATTGCCACTGAGTCACAAGAAAAGTGAAATTAGAGAGAGTTCTGGTAATGTGCAGATTTTGACATGCAGCTCCTCCAAAAGGAAGTGGCACAGAAATAGTAACTGTCATACAGTCCTTTATTAATAACTAAATTTGTTATACATATGCTCTGTGTAGACAGATTCTCCCACCAACTCAGTCAGCCTGGTCTGTGGGAACGGGGAGGGCAGCGTGGCTCCACCACAAAACAAGCAGTTAAAAAAAACCCCAAGCATGACAGAAACAACACAGGATCAAAACAAGAAAAAACAGCACAGACGAGTCAAGAAAGTGGAAAATCCAGAATGACTTAGTGTTGCTATGAAAGTTGTGGGAAATGAGAGATAGCTGAACTAAGTAACAGAAGAGTCGGTCTGGTAAAAAAGGGAGAACAGAGCTTCATTTAGGAGTCAAGTGCTTGAGCTGCTCAGCACTTTTTTTTAAAAAAAAGTATAGGAAAGAAAACAACACGTTATGGGAATTAGCTAACAAATTTACTATATTAATTGAAATGGTTTTAAAATATGCAAAGAGGTAAGTCATCTGAGAATCCAAAAAGCAAAAGAATCTACTGCAAGAAGGAAAAAGGGTGATCCAGGAAGCACTGCCCTGTAATGACAATACTGTAACAACAAATGTGAGTGACAAACCTGCCTATATTGAAGAGCTAGCAGGAATGCAGGACTCATTTGGGATAGAAAAACAGCAGGTGAGAAGGAATAAAGCAAGCTTTTCCTTCTGGTTGGATTACACAGCCAACAGAAGAAAAGTGTGCTACAGCACTTCTTTAAAAACATTCCAAAAATTGAAACTGACTGGGATTAAATCCTGGTGGAGATGGCTGAAAACTTACTAAATGTCCATAACTAAAGGGCAAAGATAAATGATAACACGCTATCCCTGACACTGGTGTTAGGGACAGATCTTATTTAACATTTTAATTAATCTAGGAATAGGGAAATCATTGCTAGTCACATGAGGAAAACCCAAGTGGCAGGTTATAATTAACCACTAACCCACCCAGGGTCTAATGGGAGGAGGAGGCATCAGAATCTTCTATGCTGATAATTTACACACCACTTATATTTTCCTTGGGATTATAAAATGTTTCAGACTGTATTGTATTTTCACCCTGCTTGTTCGGATCACAGCTCTGACTTCACTGTCAAAATACACTGCAGTGAGAAATGAGGCAGCACACATACCTCACTTCATGCCTTTAGCTGGCATGTAGCATTGATACAAGGTCTTAAAGAATTCACCAAATTGGTCAAACGTCAGCATACAGCGACATTTGTATCTTGGATTTGTGAAGATACGGGGGTTTCTTTTTTGATGAAAAGCACCTGTGAAGTGCAGGGTTATTGTGCTCCCTTTTGCCATTTCTTGGATAAATGTCATCATTTTTAATGCTACCAATCTTCTTCTATAGCCTGCAGGAAAGATTTTCTAAGGCAAAAAAATGACTTGTAGGTGCTTAATTCCCATTAAAATCTACTGGGGAAATAAGTACCAAACAGCTATTGGAGCCTTTGGGAAAGTCTTCCTCTAAACCATTGTTATCTACCCTTTCAACACTTGAAATAAGTCACTCATGTAAGATCTATTATTAAAACAGGAGATGTTTGAATCTGTGGTGAAATCACTCTGTGGCCTGAGAAGGAGTTCTTTGGCATCCCCGTGCAAGTATGAGACAAGATGCACTCAAATTCTGCTTCTAAGAATATCTCTATTTTAGGCAACGTAACCTGAGAATGAGGATGTGTCATCTATCTGACTCAGCACAATTGTCTCATTTGAAAACTCCACAGCAAGTCTTGACTGGTATTAATGAATAATTGTATTTGGTTTAGGGTGAAATACTGTGTACATTAAAAAAAAAGTATAGAGACCATGAAAGAACAAAAGAGCTCTAGACAAGAGATCTGTATTCTTGCTGGCTGCCTCTCTTGTGTTTCCAAGGGACCACCTTTTGCTCTGGATGCATGGGCTCTATTTCATTGATGATTAAATACTGATGACTTCAGGAGAAGTTGCTAGTCTCCCACTCCCCTCTATGAGGAATATGTACTTTGTCAGGGCATTTCACAAGTGGCTGGTGCTGGGGACCAGATATAAGAAAATGCTAGAAAGGCACGTCATGGAGTCTGACTGTGCACTGTCTCTGCACTCCAGGAATTCTGCCCCACTACCTTCATGTTTCTCCCACGGCACTACTCTTCAACAGAACTTGATGGTTTGTAAAAGAGAATGCACCACAGTCCCCTTGGACAGACCTGGAGCCCTGTGAAAGAAAGTATTTTTCTACAGTCACCTTAAAGATCTCTTGTGGAGCCACAGATACCCTTAATGTCTCTGGGGACCCAACCCCAGAAGAGACAAACAGGGTTTTGTGTCTCTTGCTGTCTGCTGAATCTGCTGGGGAAATGGCCATTGTGATTGCAACTCTTACACTTCACTAAAAGGCTGAACCTGCTGGAGCAATATGGAGGTAACAAGTTCATTTCAGACAGCACATACAGGGAGATTCACTGCTAACTTTTAATCAGCAGCAAGTTAAACAAATTGGAAGCCATGACCTACAAAGCAAGGCTCTGCAAATCCCTCTGCCAGCCTCCTGAGGATGGCAGCTCCCCCAGTACACAGCCACGATAAACGGATCCTTTTACAAGGTCTAACTCATTTAATCATCCCCTCTGCTTGCATTAACCACTTCTGCAAGTGTATCTTTCCTGTGTGGATTGCTTAAGTTAGGTCAAAAACCTGGTCTTGTTTTCAAATCCACATTCACGATGAAAGCCTCCAGTCTAAGACTTCTATTCTTCTGAGACCCTTAGAGTTATAAGCACTGTGAATAATTCTTTTGCTTTTTCTCCCAGTCTGCTATAGGTCTGTCTCTCTAAAGCACAAAACACTTTTCCTTGTTGAATTCTCTCCATGTGTCTCCTCTGTACTCAGTGAAATAGCCCTACATGATGGGCTGGGTTGAGGCATACAATGACCAGTCTCCCTTTGAGCAAGAAGCTTCTGTTCCAAGCAGAAGGGCTGAACCCTGGGTAATCTATTCACTCCCTGCGTGGCAAGGGAAGCAGCAGGAGAATAAGTCACTGCACTTCTAACTGAAAAACTGTCACAGAAGAACAAATCTCAGACCTGAGCCTTCAACAATGAACTTTAATTTGAAAATGGCACCAAGATTTGACCTGAAGTGAACAGCTTCCCTTGATGAGGTAGACAATTAGAGAGAAAGGAGCAACCTTCAAGCCTTCACAATGCAGCTGGCCTGAGCCACTCCTTGGCAGTGGCAAACACTAAGCTGAGGCTTCATCCCCCTGAGATATCAACTCCAGGGCAGAGCTGTGAACCACTGGAGCCCTGTGAGTATGACAGGTTTTGGGTGGCTGAAAAGGCACAGCCAGAACGATTGTAGAGCTCCCTGCAAGGCAAGAGCCTGCCTGACTTGCACAGGCTGGCACTGGTGAAGTGCTGCTGTGTGCCTACATGTGCTGTCTCCCCTCTGATTGCACGTACCCTTGATTTTGGCAGCATTTCATCTAACCCTAATGGCCCTTCCTAAATGGAATTTTCAAATGTTTATGTTTCCTTCTTTTCCTCACAGTAATTTTTGGTACTTTGAATGTTTCAGGGATTCAGCTACATACATAGATACCCTAATCTTGTAACAACACACTAGATTACATAATTGTGATTAGGATGGGTAATTACACGTGCCCATGTGAGGCAGACAGCTCCAACACTCCACATCACAACTGTGTCAAAATATTTTATTTACAGAATACTAGTAGTAACTCCACAGGCTACCGTAAAACATTATTTTTTTTTTATATTGTTATACAAAAATAATAATCAGGAAAGTCCTTCAAGTACTTTCATTGTGTTTCTATTTCTACTTTGTTAAGAAAAGCCACACTGTTGGGGTTCTCCCTACCACAGAACATTTCAGCAGCAAGCCAGTTTTCACAGGCCTACTAAGAACGCTCCTGTTCACTGTAGAAATGCTACACATTAGAGAGAGACTATTATAATATTTTCCTGAAGTAAATCTCATAGAAGAAATTTTTTAAAAATGACCCACGGTAGTTACGTTTGTCAATGTATTTAGTTCTCATTTTGATTTGTTTGATGACCTTTTACTTGAGTGAACCACAACTACATCCTCATGCCAGAGCTTATTCACTAGCTATGCAAACAACCTGAAATTGCATGCAAATTTTAGCTTTTCTTTTCCCTTATGACCTACAACTTATACTACTTAGTGCTTGCCTCAATGCTCCATCAAAGAAATGTCAAAAGTCACAAAGACCCTCTGTAAGACAGTGAAGCATGCAGAAAAAGCTCTCTATTGGCAGGAATTACATCAGGTGTTTTTTAAACAGCCAGCATTCCAAGGAATGAGATGAGATTAAGTAACACTCCAAACATGACTCAGGAAGCCTAAGGAAGGGTTTAGGCACTGCAGCTCAACACTGTAAATGTCACTATATACTGCTCCACAGAAAAAAATAAAGCATGTGCTTGGTGACTCCAACTGACCTGACATGGGCTTAATTATATGTTTATTTCACATACAGAATAGGTTAGATTAGTATTTTCCATACAGCTAACCTGGAACTTCGTTAAAAAATCATGAAGCTGCACGAATACTGAAATGACAATCCTTTAATCACTGTCATATCCAGTGCATCACATGAATTTTTGAATCGACCATGACAAACACACACTATGGGTTCTCAAAGTGAACTGCTATTATGTGAAAATACATTTTTCAGAGGTTTTATGAAGTTTAATTGCATGGGATGAAACATGACACCTAAGCATTTGATTTATTACTAAGCATGACTCTATATTAGCGAGACTGCAGAGCATACAGTGTTGTGGAATTATTTTTACTCTATCATGACAGATGGAGTCAGCGTTTGGTAAAGACTGCGTGCAAGTGTGCAGACATGCTGCAGGTGGGATCCTCTGCTGCCTCCTCCAAGTCAAGCTGTTATACTTGAAAACAGCACATTTCAGATGACGAAGAAATCATCATCTATGTTTTCAAAATGGCAACATAGATTTTAATCTTCTCTGTATGAAAAAAAAAGTCTGCCTTGCCTAGAAAGAATCACAGAAGAGAGATGCAAGAAAGATGCTAATGATTTGAAGGGATCTATGGAACAACAACAATCTTTGAGCATTGCTTATAATCCTACCCTATGATAGATACACGTTGCTCATACTGCAGTGGTGCACACAACTACCCCAGTGACAGACTGTGACTTCAGCTTCCAGCACACCCATGCTTTGCTTTCTGTCCCCTCACCCACACAGCAGGGGACCCCACTTTATGCTCTGCTCTCTACCACTGAGGACAGCACCCCATGATGCTTCCAATTCTAGAAGATGAACACATTACAAAACATGAGCTTCCCTGCCCAAGCTGGACAGCAGAGCTGTCCCATACCATGGCAGGACTATAAACTGATTTCCACTTTGTGCCTTTAAAGCTGGCACACTGACAGCAGGGCTGAAGTGCCAGAGCAGCACCCTGCGTGCAAAGGCACCAAGGAAGAGCCTGGATGTGTCTGTGGGGGCACAGCTCTACTGATGGGTCCTCTTACAGAAATAGATACCTCCCTGCCTTCTGCCCTCTCTACAGAGATGATATTTGGCAGTTGCGCTTCAACCAGCTTTTCTGTCTTTCCTACTTAGTTCACCATTGTGAAAGATCCTCCAGGACCTCCTCTGCCATGCCCCAGCATGTACTGGTCACATTGTCTCTACAATTGGGGCAAACCCCAAGTCACCATTTCATGTAAGTTTTCATTTAAGATTTCTTAAATGTAATCAGCAGGGCCTGTATAGGATAATTTTGAAATTGCTACTCCATGATTTATGAGAAATGTGCTTAATACTTGAAAAAATGCTTTTAAAACTGAATTCTGAAGTGACACTTTTAACATACTGTTGAAAGCCAGCAATACCCTCTCTCCACATTTCTTTTCTAAGCTGACACTAAACTTCTCTACAAAGCTAATTATATCACCAAGAAAGGCATCTGACAATGTCCAATAGGCTTATAAATGGTCTCAATCAAGGCCTTTGGCAGCAAGTTCACATTCTTCTGAGGAGAAACTTCGTATTATATCTCCTTGACATCAAGTGCTTTGGACTGGCCCCTTTCCAGTAGCTCAAGATATCACTGCCCAAACTTAAGGAGTGCTTTGTTCCAGCTCGAAGCAAGCTTATAGCTAGATCAAATGGAGGTGGGAGTAAATCTCTGTATTTCAAGAAAACAAGATGACATCCACTTTAACTCCTACTTTTAAGAGAGGCTAAAAAAGGGCATCAGTTCAACAGGATCAGAATCAAGCGTTCTATCAGAAAAACTATTGTTAGCTAGGATAGTTCAGCCTTGGATTCAGCAGTTTTACCAATTCAGTGTACTCCTGTGTGACTAGAAAAAGCTGTGCTCTCCCAGCAACTTGTTTCTGGGCTATCCTGGACAGAAGGGGGACTGGCTTTCTGCTGAAAGCAAAGGTGCAAACTACACTAACAGCCAGGAAAAACCACTGCAACAATTGCCCATGGTAATCTTTGAAGCTCAAGTAAGCTCTCAAGCTCTCAGGGCAATTCAGATACTTACTGTTCTTTAAGTGTTGAGTTCTTTATGGTTTGGCTTTGTGCATGTTTTATATGGATGCTGACAAATACTAAACCAGCATTGTAACATTTCAAGGCTGATTCACTGATAAAATGCTCATTCAGAGGACTCCAGGGGACTAGATGTCATGTTCCCTTTCAAAAATATGGCTGAAGTGAGTATTCTGTAAAAATTCAAAACAGATCTTGGATACAAAGAGCAATGGAAGATAAGCAGTGCATAAGGGGACACTGAACAGGTCATGGAATCTTCAATAAATATTACTGGAAGTACTGAGGTTCGATTCATAACATCTCTAAGGACATTTATCATTATTACTGGCAGATTACGTGCTTTGTTTTAGGGGAAGCTGACAGAGGACGCTGTTATAACTGTTCCTAATAGCTGATTACACATCATTACGGATACTTCAGCTTTGATTCTGGCCAACTTCTGTTGATTTATAAACACCATTGCCTACTTTAAAGCCTGCAATCAACCACATTATGCACTAGATAATGAACACACTCCCTAGCTTCAGGTAATAGGCAGAAACTCCATTAGACAATAGCTGAATGAAAGGAGTTCTATATATATCTCTGTCTTCCAAAGTGTTCTGGTGTGACATTCCTACTGTATTTCTAAGAATGGTGTTTCCTGCCAATCACTCTGAATATGAGCTTAAGTCCTTGTCCTCCCCTGAGATAGAGCCTTCTCTGTTCACAGCTGCACAAATCATGCTACACAGGTGGACAATTGGGAAGCTTTGGTGAACCGCTTCCAAATTCTCTGCACAAATACATTCTGGGGCAGAGCCATAGCTATACAAAACCAGGGATGAATTATAAAAAGCTGCAGAAATGCAGCGTAAAAACCTCCTCCTCCTTAGTTTGCCATAATTTAAAATACAAAACAGAATAAAACAGAATAAAAAGTAACTGGATGGATAAATGAAAAAAGTCAGGTCCTCAAATCTCACACAGAGTGGCCAAAAAAAGGGAGTCAACAGTAACAATCATACAAACTTAAGACCTCCACTTTTTTTTTTCTCCCTCCTCTGACGTTTCTCAGAACATCTCTAACCTATTAGTTCATCTTGCCAGCAGTCTTTCTCTTTTTCTGCTATGTACAAGGCCAAGCACATTACCAGTGCTTAACGAGCTATAATAATGATTGATGATTACATATGGACAGGCAAAGTTAAGATGAAGAACCACATTAAAACAGCATCAGAATTTCAGAGAACTTTATTTCATAAGTGCTTAGGAATAAGAAGAGCAAAGAAGAGTAGCTACAAACACCACTAAGGAAACCCTTCTGCATCTATCAGGGAGAAAGAGAGATACACACAAAGAGAATTAATAAAAAATGGATAAGAACAAGCACTACATATCCCCCATAATCTCTCCTGCTATCAGTTTAGCTGCAAATCTGTATAGGCATAACATACGCCAAAGCCTCAAACTATTCTTCCAAGCAAAACATTGTTCAGCCTTAAAATATTGTATCTAATTTTAAGTCACTACTTCTCAGAGGTTCTGCTCTTTTCTATTCAGACTTCTGCATTAAGAAGCAGTGAAATTACATAGCTCCCAGTGGTGTGCATGCTGCAGGCAACACATCTATGACTTGTCCAGCAGAATTACCTCAGAAGGGACAGAGAACCCATTTGAACTTAACTACCTGGGTATTTACACGATAGCTTTCTGGCTACTGGATAATATTAAAAGGTGACACTTTTTGGTAAAGGACTTTTTTTTTAAAGCTACAAAGCAGCCAGTCTTACTACACTTCACATAATTTCAGCTCTTCTTATGTTAACAATTACTTGATATGAACTGAATTCCTAAAGATGAAAATCTGTTTCCAAGATGTTTTCTGTCTCGATGAGCTTTAGGGAGGAGAGATAGAGCTCTAGGTCTTTGGTGTTTGTAAAACAAAGAGGTCTTGCAAAAGATCCAAGTTTCATTCTGTTGAGTCCTGTGTGCATGAAAGGACAACAGTCTCTGCAAAAAATGTAACACTCCATAACAGAACAATTTTCTCTTTTCTGTCCTGTCTTTTCACTCCTCTGTGTTTAACATGAGAGTTGTTTAAATCATAGCAGCATTGTCAGAAAGTCAGAGTTAAAGGTTTCATTTTACCATTTACAGATTGCCAGATGCTACAAGCGTGTTTTATCCAACTTTGATTAGCTGTAAAATGAATCTACAGACAAATCACTGCTGTTTGCCCAGATAACTTTTCCTTTTTTTGCGTTCAGGATTTGTATCTGTCATTTACCTAAGTAGCAGCCAAGATTACTGGCAGAGTATTCTCTTCATCCCTGGCCCTTTAGTTTCTGATAACTGTGGTGTAAACCTATTACAAGTGCAAGATCCCTACTGACTGACAGCCACCATTAGGAGCATTATATTGTGCCACATTTATTTAACTCAATTTCTGCAACCCCTTTCAGAAGATACAAATAACACAGCAGGTAATGCATAGAGTGTGCAGAAAATCTCCAACTTCTCCCTGCCCCACATGGCCAGACTCCCTTCAAAGCCTTTCTTTACACCATTCTGCCTTGCTGTCACTCAGCATCATCATGATGAAGGCTGAGCAACCCATCTTTCCCAGTTCTCCTTTTCCTCCTTTCAGCATCCTTGGCAATTAACAGTATTAGTGCTGTCCCCGTTGTCCTGCCTGAGGCTCCTCTTCCTGTGCCTTCCAGGCTGCTGTGCATTTCCCCTCCTATAATACATTAAAATCACTCCATTTTTCTCTCATCTTCTCCCTGTGAAGTTACTGCACTGATTATCTCCCAACGAGTACAGCAGCTCCTCTCTTGATCTCAAATCCACCCAAGAAACCAGCAAGTAATCCTCATCCTTACTGGTTGCTCAGGTGAAGCTTTGTGAGCTCTGCCCAAGCTCCTTCCCACAGGAAGCACTGCACCATCTTCTGCCTTTCTTACCCTCGCACATTTAAGATCTCCATATTTTCCTGCAAAGCTCTGCCTAAGGCTGTCACCTGCATATTTCTGCGTGCTGACCTTCCAGAACCTCCTTGAATTGGAAACAGTGCCAGATTCACTTGGGGTTTTTTCTCCCAATTTATTCAATATACCAGCCAAGGAATACAAAGAAGGGCTGTATACCCAGATACAAAAAGAGATTTTAAGGTCTTGAGGGAACACGAGATCATCAGTCTGATACCTTGTTTCATCACAGACTGTAAAGCAGCACAATCTTGCTATTCATACAGAAAATATATGCTTTAAAATATCTCCAAGAATATCATACAGGCATCACTAAAGTCACAAGATGATGGAGAATTTGTCATTTCCACTGCCAAATCGTTCCACCTTGGCCACCTTGTCTGCTAGAGACCTGTGCCTTGCTTCCATTTCAATTTGCTGTGATTTAAAGTTTCCAGTTATTAAGTCCTTGTAATGCATTTTTTCACTTGATTAAGAAACCCTTAAAAAGTCCTTTTTCTCCCCATGAAATGATTTATAAACCATAATCAAATCCCTCATCATCTTCATATTAATAAAGCAAGCAAATTGATCTCCTCCAGTCTACTATTACATCACATTTTCCTCAACCTTAGATTATGTTTGCACCTCTCTTACCTCCAGTTTAGTACTCCTCTTAAAACACAGAAAACTAAATGCTCTTTTGATCTTCCCTGTACCAAAGTGAGGATTTCTTTTTTTACTTTTCTGTCTAGGTCCAAGGACACACTGTAGTCCTTTTCACCAGGCTGAAATGCTGAGCAAGTCACAAGGAAAACCCAGCTGCAGGCACCACATCAAAAAGGGCTGCTTCTGTATGATGGAAAGCTGGATTACTCTGCCCAAAGACTGTGCAGCCTTGTGCATGGCTCTGGAAAAGCTTCTAGTTATAAAGCCATGCAAAAACTTTACCCTCTGCACCAATCATCTTCTTACATTTGTCATCCAGAAATACTAGATTTACTTCCAATCTCTCTTTCTTTGACAGAGGAGCTGCACTGGAATAAGTGCCAGTCCCTGCCAAGTCCCACTAGAAACATCCCTGTTTGATGACTGTCCAACAAGAATGGCTTCTTAGTTCTGGTCACTGATCAAAGGTGACACACTATCGTTCAGCACCACAAACTCCAATCAGATGCATTAAGTCAAATGCCTTACAAAAGTTATTATGTCACTACTGCACAGTTATCTTTATAAATTAAACCTGCAGTGTCAAAAGATGGAAACACTTTCTATAAATCTGCAGTAGCTAGAATTGGCATTTTTTTGCCTATGAAGACATCCTGGGTCTTTATAGACGAAATCTGTCACAAAATAAAAAAATACTTTGATCTAACATAAATATTAGGCTTAATTAATTGGGTCAACCACTTGTTTTTTTAATATTAGTCTATCAAGAACTTTGGTAGTATTTTAAGTTTTATTAAAAGGAGCCTCCAATATTTAGAAGCTTAAAAATGCACAGCCTTTGTACATGACTTCTAGTACCCTTCATTTTAAGCAAATAGCAGTGATCAACATTTGCACACAATACAAACTCAGGTCCACTTGTACCCGTATCAAGAGCATCTAAAACAGTGACTGAAGATGTTGCAGGCTTTTTCTCCATCACCACTTTGTACTGTAGTGGCCCTTGCCCATCAGGGCACTCAGAGTTTTCAAGTCTAGATAGTCCAGCCTTACCATTATGTGATAGGAAAAGTGAAGGTGTGTGTGAAAAAAGACAACAAAGGCAGCTTTAATGAGACAGGAGGAGGCCATGACAGATAGACAAAAGCACCAAGATGCAAGCATGAAAGCCTTGAAGAGAAGGATATGCAGTTCAAGCTTGCTAGGCAAAGACATCGATGCATGAAATTCAGGGACTGGCACACAGTGGCAACTGGCTCAGCATGCTGGAAAGAGATGTTATCAATATTCCGTGGGTGAACTCACACATACACATACTTTTCCCAATACACATGGACTTGGCAATTTCTCTCTTCTTCAGTTCTGCTCTTTCCAGAAGTTTGTCACACTGCCATGCCAACAAAGTGTGCTGAAAGCATCGCTTGGCAGTGCTTTCACAGTAAGCTCTCCTGGCTGGGGGCTATCCAGACTTCCTTGGCTCCACAAACTAAATGAATTATCACAGCAGTATCACTTTCTCTCAGTAGAAGTACATAACTTAGACGGTTTGATGATGCCATCAGCAAGCTTCTCTGCCACCATTTCACATTTACCTGACTGACATCTGCATCCCATCACACAAGCAGACAGGAAAATCCCCAATCACCAAATCACAAATTTAAGAACAAAGAGTTGCATAACATAACAAAAAGTTTGCTTCTCTGCTAACCTTGGGTTTCTGTCCTCATGTTCTTGTTGCTTGCCCAGAACCACCCTAAAGCCAACACAATTCAAGCCCAGAAATGCCATCACAGGCTCGTTTCATCCCAAGCAGGATACACTTCCCAACTCCTGCTGTCACTTCTCCAGCAACACTCTGGAGAGATAATTTTCCTTTAAGCATCCAAGATCCAATTATTAACTGTTTTAATACAGGTTATCCCTTGAACTGCGCACAGGGCTCCTTAGTGAACAGCACACAAGGGGAAAGCTGTTCTTCCTGGAGCTCGATGTGGTTGCAATTGCTTAGCTTTCCCCAGAAATCTTGTGCTTTCTTCCTAACCTCTGAGTGTGAGGGAGGATCTCTGTCATCTTTGTTTTCAGGAAGAAATTAGTGCTCTAATTCAGTGTTTTGGGGTCTGCCAGCTTTGAGAGCATGGGCTAATGACATGTAAATCTCTAAGGATATTTGAATGAAAATTATCATTCTTTAGCTTTTAAATAGGAACTGCTATCCCTTGAGAGCTGTTACCCCTCATTGGGTTAAGCATGTAGAGACAAGCTGCCTTGAAAATTTATTTTTGACAAGTGATGATAATGCTCCCTTCTAAAGCACTAGAATAAAACCTTCTTAAGGTATGTGGATTCCCAAATTGTCCAAGACGTAGGTGCACATAGACCACATGATGAATTCACAGAAGAGGATGACAGGACAGCCCCAGAGTCTTAGAACTCTCTGTAGGCAGAAGGACTGTGGCAGCACAGCCATGTTCAGCTCCCACTGAAGGGTAAGTGTTTTGAGGCACAAGCAAATGCCAGGAGATAGGACGGGAAAGACAGGAGAAATTAATCTTCTTTGCGTGTGTTTGGTGCTGGTTACTGAGCTAAGTGCAGGAGTGGTGTGGATGAGCTACAAACATGAGCAGGCACAGCCCTGCAGTAGAGGGACCGATGGCCTGATCTGACACGGCAGCTGAGAACAGAGAGTAATGAGAGCAGCACGATCCTACAGCCAACAGCCAAGGGAGAGGAGCAGATGCTACATCTCTTCTTGGGAAAGGCTGAGGAGCAGAAGCCTTTGTGAACATCATTCTCCCCCCACCCTGTGTGCTGTTCTTTAAAGGGTGAGTTTAGATGAAGTAGTATATTAGGATCAAGTTAAAACCATATAAAACTATATAATCCATAATGCACAGACCACACAGCTACTGACCAGCAGGATAAACCCCAAGCCTCTGGTGATGTCCTCCATGTATGAGTGCAGTTAACCATTGATGCAGAACATTTTATTAACTACAGAGTTGATATAATCAGGAAAAAGGACCACTTTACTTTGACCTGCTTCAGACAAATATGCAGACCCACAACAGGTGAAATTCACACCTTTGTCAAACAATTTGTCTTGCATGGAACCAGATGAGTTGCAGACAGGGATCACAGCCTGGCTTGGCCTGCCAGCACATCCAAGCACTACTGAAAAGCCCTTGTAAACACTTCTTACTGAGTGCAACAGGGAAATGGTATCGTGCAGTGCACTGGTTATTGACTTCTTAATGCCACACTCATAAACTTCCTTGAGCGTCCCTGCTAATTCCACATAAACCAATGTGGTAAAAAATGTCAAAGCATTAGGACCACCTCTCCTTGCAGAGAAAACTGATAGAGAGCAACACACTATTTGAACTCCAGTCTATCACTCCAAAAGTATCAGTGAAGCCAATTCTTCACTTGCAACCCTTTCTTTGCAAGCCAGGGAATCACCCACAGAATGAGCCAAAAGGCAGTTTACAGCGCTTTGTGTGCCTGCACTCTAACAGCAAGGTCTGGTTGCTGGAATAAAACCAAGGAGAGAGAATTTTCTGCCTTTAAGCCCGAGTTTGGACTGTGTCTCTTTGTGGACCTCAAGGATAGCAAAATTCCCAATTCATCAGTGCTAGAACATGACACCCACTTCACAGCAGGTACAACACATACACTCTCTGTACACCTGCTAGGAATCTGCAGGAGGAAGGAAGCACTCAAACTATCTGTGCAGTCAGTCTTTAATTCCATTCTCCTAGCTCATTGGGCAGTTGTGACATATCACAAAGAAGAATGTTACTATTCCAGCAGAAGTCCCAGCAAAAGCTTAGGGTCTACCTCTTCCCATGGGGTAAGCCAGAGACTTATAGCTTCTAGAAGATAGTGAACACTAGGGAAAAGAATTCCTTTACCTTCCCCTTTATTTATTTATTTATTTTTAATTCAAAATGTATGGCTACTTCAGAGAATTAGGGTTGAGGATCCCACCTCTCTTGGAGAAACAGCAAGTATGTTGTAGGATAGAAGAGTTATTCTACAGCCTGAGCTACTGTGTGCCACAATACAAATGCCAAATTCACAAAAACCCGTTTTCTGACAGTGCAACTGTGTCGGGTTATCTCATGATTTTGTGCACCAGAAAAGCTGCTGTTTCTTAGTGGGAATGCAACATGAAAGAGCAGACTGGAACAAAACATGCAACCCACAATCGCTCGATTCATATAATTAAAAATTAAACAGCAGACAGGAAAGCAGGCGCATCTCCATGTGTCTGTGTGGGTATTCAGTCTTCAACAGAAACATCTGGTGCCTGAATAAGATATTTCATTCAGCAAAATCTGTTGGGTATAAGTAGTTTCTAAAATATTTGGGTGCCTTGAAAAACTCTGAAGACCTATCAAGGAAAAGTATTGGAGACTGATGCATGGTGCCCACCAGCATGACACTCCAACCTCGCCACATCTCTCACCACAGCCTGGATTGATTGAATCCTCTACAGAAATACTGGCTGGGGAGAGTTGTTCTGGCACTTATGTGCTTGTAATGCCTTCTGGTTTGTATTTAAAGGATAAAACCCTGTATGGAAGGCACTTAAAGTATCCAAGAGCACAGGAGAATCACTGCTATTTACATTTTTTCCCTTTTATAAACAAAGCTAGGCTTCAGCTGATTGTTTTGTTTACAGTAGAAGTAACAGAGGAGAGTTTTGCTCCTTACAGCCCATTAAACCTGTTTTTCTCCTACTCCTGTTCTCCTCCCCCTCTTCAAGCCTTTAACAAGCCACAGGAATACAAATCAGAAAAAAACCCCAAAATCTCTCTGCTGATGAACTGCTTAGAAAAGGTTTCAACTCAGCTGGTATTAACAGTGCAAATTTCCGACCTATTTATATCATGGATAATTGGTGACTAGAAATATTTGCATTGCTAATTTCCCTCCATTAAGAACGAACCCAGGGTCCCAATAATATGGCTTAATAGCTACATAGTTCTACCCCTTCCCTGTCTTCCTTTTTTTTTTTTTTAATGGGGAGTTTTTCCCCCTCTCAACACTTGAGTTCCTAGACAAAGAGTTCATTCTTTCTTTGCTGCCATTACTACCAAGTTTGCTGTTATAACAACAAACTTGACTTTCCCCTACCTAAGTGGAAAACAAAAGAGACAGAGGATACTTAGGAAGAATGGCAATTAAAAATCTGTTACTCTGTGTGCTACCATTTCTTTACTATGAATTAAATAAGAATAGTAATAAATAAATCAGCACATTTTTTCCAACATGTACAAAGCTGAGTTCTTGTGTTAAGTACTTCAATTTTAAATTGGAGGCCCTAGAAATACACTAGGGATTTGAACAGAATGGTTAAACCAGGCTTTCGTTTCCATTAAGAAGGGCCAGCATCACCCTGTAACTGCAGCTCCCCGAAGGCTGCAGATGGCCACTGGTGGGTGATGGCCCTGCAGCCAGAGGGCTCTAGGAGCTGATTAGGAGGCTGATACGCAGAGTTTGAAGTCTTACAAAAAGGCAATCAGCCCAAGTGCCCCCAGGGAGAGGGAGAGCACAGAGCAGAGTGCCTCTGACTTCAACCAGCAGCTCTGTTTCACATAAAGGGACACTGTCAGGTCCCTTTAGAATCATGTTAAAATAGATGAGGCAGATTTGAGGGCTAAAAAGAAACTTTTCTTACGGTCCACTGAATCTGCATGCAAAGCTCATTGAAAACATTTGAGATGCATACCAAATTAACTGTACCGAGCAACCAGAATTAATTGTGTCCTTGACAGCGTGGCAGCCGATACCATTTGTTATCCTGTGAAGTCACTCAACCCACAAACAAATCCCTTCACTGCCATTTATGCCCACTGTGCTCCCATAAAGCATCCAGAACAGGTACCTACACCTATTAATAACGCTGTCACCGCTGCCACATTACAGAGGAATGTGAGCTATCGTGGTTCGGTGACATTTAGCTGATCCCTTGTCCTGCAAATTCAGCTGACCATTGCCACATTTCAGGAATGAGTTTTGCAGCGGTGAAAAGAGTTATATACTGAATCAGACAGCAGCCCAGCAAGCACTGGCTGTGCTGATTTACCGGGGCTGGGGATGCATGGTGCGGCATTGTAGCCGCGCCGCCATCCTGCTGGAAATAAAGGCTGCTGCCCCCCCGCACGCAGCACAGAGCAGCGGAGATGGAACACTTCTGAGCAGAGGTAATTCAATCCTTCCTGAAACACAGAGGCCTTTTCAAAGAAGGCATCTGGAGGCTGCACAGCGCACCTGAATTAACAGCTAATCATCGCAACTATAAAAGGGGAACAGACTCTTCCAACTCAGCCAGCCGGCAGCATAATCCAGAGCTCAGAGAGATAGGTGGCAAACATTTAACAGTCATGCCAAAATCCAGAAAGCTGGGAATTCTTTGAGAAAATCAAGAGGAATCCAAGCAGGTAATTCCAGCTGAGCTAAAGATTGTAGGATCACTGTCAGTCGAAAAACAAAACTTAGATGAAGTTACACAGCCTGCAAGAAGAAACCAGTATGAGAGGAAGAACACAGATTTTTGTGCGTGTGTCACTGCCAATACCACAATATTCCCTATCATATTTATGGAAATATTGTAATCTCCCAAGGGGATCAGTGTTTCTACAGATCTTCTAAGCCCAGAAATGACATTCTTTCTTAGCTACAGTCATAGCAGGTCCCATGAAGCATCTGCATTCTCAAGAGATGAACGTATTTTTCTGGCTTAGTACTGATAAAACCATAGCAGTGTATGAATATAAAGATATATTATAACTTGAATTCTAAGACCCCTGAACTCAGAAATTACCTTGCTAAAAAGTGACTCCTGTGACCTCTAAGTCCTGCACTGATGCCACATTTTCCTCAACAGGAAAAAAAAAAACTCAGAACTGGAAAGATGCTTTCCAAAAGTATCACACCAGAAAATACCATCTTTGTCTGCAAAGCACCCAAGCAGGAGTTAGTAGGGCAGTGACAGTGCAGCCACACTTCTGGTGCCACAGCTGCCAGGCAGAGAGATCCACTGAGGACAGGCACCTTTGTGGGGACGGGAAAACCATCAGGAGCAAGACACCAGGACAGCACAACACTACTGCTCGTGATAATCGAGTTGGCTCCACTCTCTCCCTGTCTGTCCCAGAAGAGCTGCTTATTTCAGTGAGGCCCCATGGGTAGCACTGGGGGAAGCAGAGACCATGAATACCAGCCTCTTAAAATGATTACAGATGGATTTGTTAGTTATACATAACATATAGCTGAGCCCTTCTAAGTGATATAGTGCCAAACACAGGGAAGATTTTGTCCTGATAAAGTCAGACATCTTGAGTACGTAATAAATATGATATTCCTCCTCTGTCTAATGTAGGTTATGTGAAGCTGCTAAGCCTGCAATTTTTAGGCTATCACTGTCCTTAAATTATTAAGCAATATAGCATTAGAAATCCAGACTGAAGACTGTGCATTGTAGTTTTGTTTCTTTTTTTTCCATGTGTGCCTGAATACTAAATGTGACTTTGGAGAAGGTATTGTGGTGCTAGCATGTACCAGGAGGATGCGTGGAGACTGACACTGTGTCAGGTGTCACTGTTGCTTACATTTATATTTTCCTTTCTTTTTAGTGTTTGCGTGGTGAAGAAAAGCACTTTGTAACCCACACTGTAAGAAAGCAAAAATTCTCTGTTTTGGCAATATGTTGTATTAACTATTTACACATTTTAGCTGGTTTGAAGCCAGCTTGGTAAACATGTCAGGATATTTTAAAGCCACCTAAAAATAGGTTTGTAGTTTGGTTCTAAGTTATTTAAAGCCTGAACCAGAGATCTCCATGATATCAGTATCTTTCCTAGGAGAATAAGGAAAACAGTATCTAAGAATGCCTCAGCACAGCCTATGGCACCTCCTTATTTGATTCAGCAGTCCCAGGAGGCAGAACGTGCAGCTCACGTACATTTCTGGCAAAGCACTTGTGGAAAACCAGAGGTTGCTAATGCTTGTGAGCAGCAGCGAAGTCTAGTCCTTGGTTTTTTTCCTCATGTCTCAGTCCCCTGAATGCAAAGGGCTCTGGAAGAAGTCTCATTTCATATCCCATTCCTAATCCCAAAGACAACTGGGTATGCCATTCCTCCTCCTACTCTGCAACTGAGCAATGCTCTCTTCCAGCAAAGAACATCTGTCCACAGAAGAACCAGTAAATTCAGGGTAACTTCACATCCCAGGAGATGTTGCTGTCTTTCCTGTACATGTAAACCTACCAAGCAGAGACTGTAAAATCCAGGTGCTTAATCCATACTGAGCCTCTTCATTTTTTCCTAATGAAAATGTAGTATCAGCTGCTTTTAATGGAGCAAATTATTCCTGTTGCTATCACTGTGTATTATTCAGCCTCCAAGACAGAGATATAGAGCAACCTAGTTAAGTCTGTTCACAAAGAGACAGCATTAATATGGGAATTACCTCTTTCTCCAAAGAAAGAGAAAATGAAATAAAACTGCAGCAAAAGAAAATGTGGGGATGCTGAGGATTTCTTCATACACCTATGGAGTAATGGGGTGTTTGTCTCAAAAACCTCTTGTGGGCATGCTATTTTATATGCATTTTGAGACAGTGAGATGCTGTAGAATAACCTGACACTACTGTGAAAAGATGGTAGCTTCATTTTCTTTTTATTGTTTTTTACCATGTTTTGAATTCTAAGCAATCTTTGTTACACACTATATTTTAAAGCCTAATTTAACCATTAAAAGCAGAACTGTGGTGGCCGTGTGTGGGGGTAGCCAGGCTTCTGTAGTAGCTGCCTTTTTCATTAAAGGAGCTATGAGCCACTTTTCTCTGGAGTCATTCTGAGACACCTGTAACTGAGGGAGACTGTACACACAGCTTTTCAAACTTTTAGCTTGTATAGACCCTACTTTCAATCATGCTTTAGGAGCTAGCTGAGAAATTTTACAGTTTCTCATGCTGGCTTGCTGCTTACAGGAAGCAGTAAACACACATTCATCTGATGCATGGTCAGAAATGAGCTAGAAATCCTCTGGGAAGAAATGAGGAGAAATCTAGAGACTTTGCAACATTTATTTTGGGAACAGCTGTCTGCAGAGATGCCCCTGCTGAAGTATATGGTACCCTTTGCCAAAGACTGGCAATAACAGGGCTACTTGTTTTCAAGGGGCTCCTCCATCAAAACATGATGAGCCCCATGAGTCCTCTTCCCACTACAGCCACATTGCCACAAAGACAAAATACACAGTGGTGCCCGTGTTTGTGAGCACACATTCACGTGTATATACCACCTATGTAAGCTGCTCCAGATAAAGAGAGAACTGGATTGAAAGCTAAACATCAAAACACACAAGGGGAGAAAGAAGAAAAGGGATCATTCCCACCCACAGCTCTCAAAACTCTGCTTCCCTGCAGGCCACAGAGGGAAGGAAGTGCGTATGCAGAGAGGCGAGTGGTGCGCAAAGCCCTCAAGGCACCCGTTTATCTGAGCTGCTTCTAAACCTTACTAAATAAGCCTATTAGTTTCCAAAACCTGGCAAGTGAGGGAACAGGGCCCAGAAGTATGAACTGAGATACACTGTACTGTTTCAAGCACATTTATATGCAGTACCAACTTCTCTGCTGACTGCCCAAAGGTCATCTGACAAACAGTGGTGAGTTTTTTACACCACGTTAATTTTTGATCCAACACCACTTGCATACCAGATGGTTTAAAAATATGTATTCGCTGCCACTGTTTCTGCTCTGTTCAGCAGTGCCTGCCAATGTCTTGAGTTTATGATGTCTGTAGCAAATGTTTTAGTGTTGACATCTTCTGTGATGTGAGTGAAGATAAATTGCATTAAACGCTAAAATATTACTTTCAGATGGAAAATAGACTGACTTCCCAGACATTTGCAAGCAGGGCCTCTCCGGTTACGCTGTGGCAGAGGCTGCACCAGAGACAACCCAGTTTAATAAGCAAAAATCAATTGGCATTAACCTGGGAAAAAAGCTACCTTTGCTTTCATTCCCAATTCAGGAAGTGCTGCTCTACCAACACAGGGTGCTGAAGAAAGACTGCTCTCTTTGTGTACACAAACAGAGCTGCACAGGAGCAGAGCTGTATTGTGTCAGAATATGCAGCTGTAACACACTGCATCCTGGCGATACTGGAAAGCCATCCCCTGCTCATCCCTCTCCTTTGTGAGAAAACATATTTAAGAAAATTACTGATAAATATTTTCTCCTGTCCCAGTTTTAAACCCAGCTATTTAGCGTGGAGCACAGAATGGGAACTCCACATCCTGTTACTTCCACTGCATTCCCTACTCCCCTTCCCCATTCCCTTCAGTACAGAGGTTCATGATACAAATGTAATTGCTCTAATTTTTTCCACATCCTTTTGGGAGAGAGAATATTTCTTCTTTTAAAGGGTATTAGTAACCCTCTGGCAATTCCATTTATCTCTTCAGCACAGTGGATCTGAAAGAATCAGCCAGGCTTGCTCTTCCTTTCACCCGCTGCCGTGGTGGAGCCCACAGAGCACCTCTGGAGAGGGTGGGAGCTTCCCCTGTGTGCTACACACGCACAGGCACTGCACAGATGAGGCCAACACACTACAACACATGACAGCTTCATAAATAATCAGGGACAGTTACTCCGCAATAATGAGGAATTAAAAACATACATACTTTATTTTTAGAACTGGCAGCAAGAGATGTGCTTGTTTATTTGACAAAGGTAAAAGATTTCTGATACTCATGGGGCAGCTGAGCAGGGAAGGAGTTAAAGCCAGGGTTTCAACGGTAAAACAAACAAGGCTAAGCCTCTCTGTTTCTCCAAGGTCTCCCTCCTTCCCTGCCCTCTGCAGAGGCTATAAATAGATTGCAGAAGAATGAAGTATGGGTGGGACCAAACTAGCCAGTCCCTTCTATTCTCCCTAGGGAAAGGGGAAAAAATAAAAATACCATTTGACTCAATTATTTCAGATTATGAAGAAATTACCACCCCATGAAAAATCTAGAAGTGCTACTCCTAATTACAATATGCAGCATTCTGATTTATCATCCTACTGAATATTCGTCTTTGAATTCTCCTTCCTTTCCTTTGCATCATTTTTGTGCACAGCACACATTTACTGAATCTTGCAGTCACATTTCTTATAGCCCACAGATTGCCTGTAAGGAGGAGAGGTGTGCACAGACAGGGACTGTAGGTGGACAGCATAATCTTTCCCATGCTCTGCTTTGTTAATTCTGATAAAAAACCTACCCCACTCTCCTACCCCTAAATAAATCTGAAGTTTAAGAAAAATGCATTTTGCCCATCACCCCAAAGTTGAAGTGTCATTTCTCCAGCAGTGTTGTGGAGTAACATATTTAAAGGCAAACGAGTCAATGGAAATACTTAGTGTACAACCTTGTATGCATCAAGGTAATCAGTCCTGACTTACCTTTCCAAGCTACTTCTTACAGCACCACCAATTAGCAGAAAAGTTCAAGAAATTGAGCACTGTTGGTTTGTAATTTTTGTTTGCACTTGAACTCAAAAGTGAACTAACTGTTGCCTACCCCCTGAAATCTCTTTGAGTACAAGCTGCTCTTAATAACTGGTGAAGACAGGGAAGAGTTATTAATACTAACTCTCTTGACTAAACTTCTGGGGTGGACTGATTCCATCTCTCTGAAGTCAGGATATGCCCACCTGCAGCTTCCTCAGAGTGGGAGGCATGAGAAAAAGATACCAGGAAACACTTTTTAATAGTTAAGGCTAAGGCTCCAGGTAGTGCATCTGGAGATATCACAATTAATAGGGAAATACTTCTAATTAGCACCAATTACAACCACAGTGATGGTCAGAGTTTCTGAGAGATTTTAACCTACTAAATTCAAAAAGTGGCTTGAAACAGAGGATGAGTGGAGGGCATCCTTTTTCTTATACTCTTAGACAAGGACCCTGCAGTTTGCTTTTTCTGAGCATTGTCAGGTGGTTCAAGCAATTCAGCTTCTCCAGAAGGTCTGTGGTTTGCAGGCATGCCTTCCTTGGGAGGGAAAACCAAAATGCTCCAGGTAGTCAGCACCTGCATAAGCACTCTTCACCTGCAGCCCTGTAAATGTAATGAGCTGCCTTACACCTCATGCATATTAAGAACTGCTAATTTACCCTAAATTTCTTTCTTTTGGGGAAAAAAAAAGTTCCATTTCTACACTCTCAGTCTTCTTTTCTTTAGTATTTGGCTTTTTAAAAGCCAGTCACCTGCTTGAATGTCTGCAGGGAAGCGCAGGCATAAGCACCTAGCTACAAAAAAGGCAGAAGATTCATTACACATGCAGAGGGGTATTTGCATCACCCCTTCCTGGCAGATGTCTGTGCCTTGGGAGGCTGCATGCACCACCCAGTTTGCAGCAGTTCTTGTCACAGAACAACTGAAGCTGGACCTGGTCTGAGCAGGGGGCTGGGCTTGGTCACCTCCAAAGCTCTCTTCTAACTTCTTTCCTTCTGTCCCCTAGTCCCAGACCTAAGATAATAAGCTACTAAAAAGGAAAGCAGACCTGACACCTTCCTCCCAGGAAAGGATCTGTATGGCAGCAAAACTCCTCTTAAGGGATTCAGATAAACTAAGCTGCCATCCACACACAGCCTGTCCTGCTAGAGCACAGAACCCTCATAGCACAGACAAAAACAACCTGGTTAACCTCCTAGTGGCAAAGCCTTATCTTGACTTTCCAAGCTGAGTTTGCATCAAATTTTCACTGTCTGGTCTCTGTGGGACTAAAGTGGAAGTTGAGCTATGCTGGGTTTATGTGCAGCATGAGTACTGCGCACATAATGCTTTTATAATGCTTCGATAATAACTTGTTAACTGCAGAGGAGGCTGTATAAAATGAAGGCTACAAAAGCACTTCTCCATGAAAGTTCGATTTTTATAAGCACTCCAATTAATAGGAGTTCATTTTTGTTCAGCCACATCACTCTCGACCTATGACATCTCTCAAAGATGAAGTTCAAACCAAGAGGCATAAACTTGAGTTTTCTGCCCACAGGGAACTGTGCACACATGCACCAACACGTGCAAGCTGCTGGGAAGTCTGGCCACTGCATACACATTTTGCATTTCAGTCTCTTGTCCACATGTTGAAGCAAACAGGAAAAGTGATGGGCACCCATGCAAACAGCCCAGAGACATTACTGCCACAGGCCTGTTTGAGATGTGCAGAGCCATATGCACAATTCATTTTGTTCAGAGGTGCTGTGAGGGAGTGAGCCAGCATCATAGATAAGCAGGGCAACATGAAAAAGAAGAGAAGGTATTACTTTAAAAGTAATATAAATCCCAGTTCTTTCCTCTAGTTCTTTTTTATCATGGTTGTCATGTTTTTCCCACAGGCCACTGTCATAAAGAATGCAACATATTCTCAGAATAAAAACCCTGAAGGGATGCAGAGAGCAGAAAGCACACCTGGTCCTATCTACCCAATGACACAAAAAATTAGGGAGGCCTAGAAACGGTGGGATTCCTGTTTCTCACATGTGACACTCCCAGTTTCACCCTCTTCCCAGAACATCTACTGACTCACCCCGGGGCTCTAAACTTCCAAACTGGCTCTTCAAGACAGCAGGGAGAAAGCTGCAGAAGCCAAAATCCCTATGTAACAGAATTCAGTACTGGTCTGCCCAGCAAATGACACAATGTACGAATATCCAGTGCTCAGTAGGAGATAGCAGCCTTTAATTCAGGAACTTCTCTGTCTGCTTGAGGCAGGCTTCTCCTCTGCTTTTGTTTCCAGCCCAGGAACAATTTCCTGTAAGTCTTGCATTCACTGCTCCCAGCCTTGTTTTAAGAAAGAGCAGGTGCTGGTCAAAACCACCTGCAGGATGGGAAGGATGAAACTGTGCATCACAACCACAGGACTGCCAGGCTTGGAGAGGATTGAGAGGACTGCAAGATCATCAGTATCTTACAGCATACAGCAGCATCTCCACCTCGCCTACAGAGCACAATGGGCCCTGAAAGAAAGGCTGAGTGACCAAACTTTGATTACAAAGTTCAGCAACACAAGTGCTGCTGTGTCTGTAGTCAAATGCAAAGACACTTTTCTGGGTCAGGGACAGAGGAAAGCAAGCGTACACAAGACTGTGAAGAGTCTCAGTTTTGGTCCTTCTACCCCCTCCCCTGCAGCTTCTGCTAATGAGAGACACATTAAGCAATTCTGATTTCTGGAAATCCTTTCTGCCTGTACATATTTAGGTAGTTTTGAGTATCTTCAGGATGCAGAACCATGCAATCACAAAGGAAGTGGAGCACAAAAAAGGAGGTTGGTGTTAGATGCTTGAGGGAGAACAGAAAGACTGTGAGACAAGTAGTAGTAAAGACACTAATTTCAAAGCATCACTCCATATAATATGAAAGTCATCCCAGGAGATACCAGCATAGGAATAACATAATATTCACTCTTAAAACATTTAGATTTTGAAAGAATAGAATTTTTTAAAAGAAGTTATCAAGATGTTAGACACCTTCACACAGATTTTTCTTGAATATACTTCAGAGAGATTGGCAGTTTGGGATCTTGTCCAGAAGGCACCTAACTGTGTCAGAAGTCCAAGTACAGCCTGTCCAGTTTCCAAGATCTCTATAGAGTGCTGTCTGTTTGCACAGGTAAATGCTCCCTGGATAGAGGGGGCTACTTCGTTGTGTGGCCACTGACCCCAGCTTAAAGCAGCAAAACAAACTTTGCTACAAGTCCATGAAGTATTTGCTCCAGAGTGTATTTGTCGTGTGTCAGTACCAGAGAGCTCTTTTTTTAATCAGGAAGCTCTATGAGGCCCATTTCACTGCAGAGCAAGTACAACAGCTGAGTATTTTTCTTTGCAATCTACAGCCTCCAACTTGCTGTTAGCCGGGAATAACCAGCCCTAACTTGTCTGTTCTTAAAAGTCTCTCTGGGAAACCAGAACATTTAGCAGGAATCTTCACTCTCAGTTACAGGTAGGAAGCCCAGGTACAAAGTGATTAAGGAACACAAAAGCAGGCAAAAGGAGGCAGAAGAGTAAAAGCACTGGAAGAAAAACCCTTCAGTCCCTTGCTATCCTAATCACTGAAGTTAATACCACACGCTTAAACACCTGCAGTTCCTTCAGATAACAAGTATTTCCTAGCACCAAGTCTCTGACCAAAAATAGACACACAAATAGAAGAAGTTGTAGACTTCTGTATAATGATGTTTTGAGCTCACTCGTCAGGTAAACACCCCCCAAAACAGTAGCCAATGTATTTCTCTCACTTAGAGCCCTTAATAACATCACTGTGAACACAATGAAAAAAAGCTAAAACTACTCATTTCATTACCTACTGCTCTCCAGATTAATCTCCATTCTATGCTGCACAATGACAAGGTCACCACAGGGTTTCCATGCCACTGGGGCTGTGTAAGGAAGTATGCAGCCTGTACAAACAAAAGCAGGGGAATTCTTTATTCTTGTTCTTCCTAACCTGTGGTTTAATTCCCTTTCTTTTGTAAAATGAAAACCAGTCTTTTCTCAGAACATAAATGATCAGTGCCAGCTTTCCCAAAGGAAAAGTATTACAACTGTGTACAGCTTCTGCCAAAGTTAAAAACCTTTCCTAGAAAGATCCTGGGTTTAAAAGTAAGCTCCAAGTTCTCTAAAATAGTCACACACAGTCTAAAAATGAGCAGGTGCCTCATGAAATGAAGATGAAGATTTGGAGTCAAAATCTGCTACCTTTCAGGTAAAAAGATTCCTAAGGCAGGAGCTTGTGAAGTGGCTTTTGTTAAGGTTTCATGTAAGTACCAGAAGATTGTCTAAGACTAAGGAATGCAACTGTACCTCAAACAATTATACCTCAAACAGCCCCCACTACTCACATCTATTCCATGAACCTACCATGCCTTAAAGCAAGCACTTATGAAGAAGCCAACACCACTTCACTGATGAGGGATTTATTCAGAAGCCTGAGTGGAGAAATCAGGCTGGCTCTGGGTACAGCACAGCTAAACCCAGCTCTTCTCTGCTGGGTCCTGTCCAGGCTGGCAGTTTGCCACGTTCCCCGTGCCAAAGGGATTCTATTGTACAGGCACGTGCCAGAGGCGTGTCTTCTCCTTGGCCTCTTCACACCTGAGTGGGGTGACATACAAACCCATGATGCCAACGTGCACACCTCCATCTCCTCCACACAAACCAGCTGAGCTCAGTGTGGTACTGCTCACCTCTCGCCCACACCAATGTGCTCCAGCTAAATGGGGAACCCTCATGGTCAAGCCATCCCCTGCTCTGGGGATCTGAGGATGAGAATAGTCCTCATCTCCCCTGGGATGCTCCCCACACTCCTATTCTTCAAGGAAAGGCAGATCTCCAAAGCCCTACAGCATGGGATGAGCCCTCCTCCTGCCTGCCACAGGAATGGAGGGGAGTAAACCCAATTTCCATTCCTGCTAAGGGAAGTGAAACACAGCTGTGCATCAGCCAGCCCTAGGCTGAGCCCAGGAAAGGCACATAGCACTGGGGCTCCTGGGTAACTCTTCCTACCTCCAGCCTTCCAAAAACTGAGCACTGGAAATGCTAATGGCTTAACAGCCCAAGGATGACAGTGAGCTGCCCAAAAGGCACTGAAACAGAACAGAGGGACCAGACATGCCATTTTTACCTCTGCTCATTGAAATTTATTGCAGCTAGAACTGAATAAAACAACTGAGATCCAGCAATACAGATAGCATCTGAGATTTCTTGCTGTCTCTGTCAACAACTTGCAGACATTTGAAAGCACAGCCATAATCCCCCTTTCACTGCAGCAGAAAATGAGAGTGAAACACACAGCAGCCATCATTTTCACTAAGAGATCAAATCTGTTCCATCCCAAACCCTCCCTAACCCACAGAGCAATGTCAGGCAAAACCTTGAAAGCTCACTGAGCCCATTAGTCCTGTGCTGAAAAACTGGTGATATTTCCTAGGACCATCCTTCTGCTTAAAACACCAGGCTGATCTGTGATAAAGCTGTGTTAATACACAGTTAATGTAGACTGGCTGGTGGAACTCAGTCCTTCCCAGAATACCTGGTTCAGAGCAACTCTAGTTTGCAAATGAACAAAGTTAATAAACACAGGAAATTTTACTTCTCATTAAGCGTCCTAGCAAACCCACAAAATTCCCACACGCTCTCAGTGTTAGCCTTCAGACTGACATACATATTAGGTACTGTCAGGTCCAGGTAGAACCTGGATCTGTAACCCCCATATCCCATTCACCTCCTGCCTTCCTGCAGAAACCCCCCAGCTGCACCATCCTGAGGCACAGACCATCCCATTCCCTTGAAAACACACAGGCAGCTTGAGCTGTGTGCCCCACCACACAACCCCACCCAACCAGCAGGGCAAGCCCTGTGCTGCTCCTCACAGCCTCCCCTTGCTCAGCCCAAGCACTGGGATCAGCCTTCCCATCATCTCCACAGCCAGGAGGGGACTCAGAGATGCACATAGGTCGTGTAGTTTAATGCTTTGTTTCTAGAGGAAACTTCACTTGCTATTGCCAGCTTCTTCTCCCCAGCAGTTTCTTTTCTGCACCACTGGGTGAGATTAAAGATATTAATTCATCATCCAACACCATGAGGTACCACACTTTCCCGTGAGACTGCAAACTGCTTAGGGATAAGTGTTCAGGAAATCAAAGACAGCAATCAAAGTAAGGTGATGGGCAGGCAGCATAAGCATGGTACAGAACAGCTTCCAGACAGAGACTACAGGCCTGCATGCATGTTCTCACATTCCTCCTCCAAAGGGAAGGGTTACGACAGCCCCGCTCACCACAGATAAACTGCCTTCAAGGGGAAACGAAAACACATCAACAGAGACCTGCTCAAGCACACACCTACTGTGAAAAGACTGTCCTGACCTGGCCCCTGGTAAAAATATTCCATCTGCTCAGGATCTCACCTATTACAGAAAGACGCATGGATGTTTTCACTTCAATATTTCTACACTTATCACCACTGAGAGAGAAAAGAAACTGAGGACTCAAAAACATTTCAAGTGTGAGGTAGCTGTGTTATGATTTTCCAGGGCAGTAGCTAGGTGTCTGGAAAGGCACATCTCCATAGGCAATCAGTGACCCAACAATCATCCTGCCTTCAGAATATGTTGTGGCATTTACAGCTCTGTAGAGGTTAAAATCAGAGGATGTCAGCTTCTATAGACTGTAACAAAATATGATAGAAAACACTTCCATAGGCTTCCTTTAGAAATAGAGTAACTCTCATTCTTAGGTCCCTCTTATTTATTTTCACTGTCAAAGCAAGAACATGCTGAGAGGTAAGAATTGCCCCAACCTCTTTCTACATAACCCAGGGGAATTTCCTCTTATCACCCACAAACTCTTCCACACGATCCTTGTTACTCATGCATTGAAAACAGCTAACAGGAAGCCTCATCTGAGAATTCTTGCCTTTTGCAGTCCTGCAGAAAAAGCTAGCATAAAGCAAACTAGTCCATCACCTTTTCCCTACAGCATATAAATATTCAACACCCACTGACAGCCCTGGATAATGTTAAAATCAGTCACATTCTCACAGTGCAAGCATCTGTTCTTTCCTAATGTAAATTTGATTTGAAAAAATGTGGTGCTCATGAAGGAGACCAGAAATGGAGGGCCTGGATCCTCTTTTCGTTGTGTCTGCTGGAATACCTCTGGCTTTTCCCTTGTGCTTTCTGTAATTAAGCAAGCAGTATCAAGATTTTTCAAGCATTTATTTTTCAGTATCGAAGTTGGACGTGAGTCTCCAGGGTGTGATGGAAGGGTGTCTGCAGCCCTTCATTTCAGTCCTTTATTCCAAAGGGAGTTTCTGTGAGGAATGGCTTTGAAATTCCTGTGTGAGGAGACATCTCTTTTGTAGGTATACAAAGTATTGAACAAAATCACAAACCAAAGTCATGGCCCAAGTACTGGCAATCCTATAAAAAGAACAGCCACCAGGGAACAGAGTTCACTGCATCATGATGGCCCCAAAAACAGCTAAGGAACTACCACCAGTATCCCAAGGCTACCTAAAGGCATAAATATTGGAACATGCCTTATTGTAAAATAATCAATCTCAGAATGCCACGCATCAATTATTACAAATATTTTACTTCTTTATTAATATATGCAAGCAATTAGATTAGAGCCACAGGAGGCAATGAAAAACCAGCTAAGAGATAAGGGCCTTTTTCTGTGTTGTGCTATGCATGTTTAGTTCCTATGTTTGAGTCTGCTTTTTTCCGTGCCAGGAGTGAATGTCAAATACAGAATTTTCAAGGCAGGGAGAACTGCAATCCAGCAAAAGAAATATCATGATCCCTTAAATAATGCGGATGCCTGACATGATGAGTCTCATTGCCAGGCTAAAGGTGGAGCCAGAAGAATCCTACAGCAAAAGGGTATCATGAAGACTGAAAACAAAGGTCAAAGTAATTGCCACCAGTTTTGGTATAACCAAGCAGCTGAAAAGATGCAAGGAAAGCCGAGTTTGCAGGGGTGGAGGAGGATATTATTTGATGAAGGGCTTCACATTCATTTTTTCCATCTCTGTTATCTAGTCTAATAAAAATGTTATCTCTTCCTACAGACGTTGTGTCTGTACAGCCTCTCTGTGAAAGGGAGCTACATGCTGAGCACAGCACATGATGCTGTAACCTGGTCTCTATGGAGAAAACCACAGGAGTTGGCTCTGGGCTGCACCCAGACACTGGCAACGAGCAGACACACTGCACTGCCTCCTCCACGTTTGGTACCCCTCCCAGAAAGATATTGCTAACACTAAGTCCAGGGCTGTGGGAATGGTGTAAGCATGGAGAAACACAGCACTTTATAGAGAGAAGTTCTAGGGTCTCAATCTGCTCACCTTATCAAAGAGAAGACTGAAAGGTAATCAGTTCAAAGTGACTAAATACCACCACAGAAAGAGAAATGTGATCAGAGTCCAGAGAAACTTAATAGATAAAAGACTGAAAGGCCAAACTTTTAACAGGTTTATTAACAACTGAAACAATATCCCATGAATTGCAGAGGACTGCACATTGCCGACAACTGTCAAATTATGATGGGATGCTTTTCTAGAATATCTTTTCAAGTTTGAACAGGAATTAATCCAGAGAAAGCCTCCATGAAACATCACAGCTTTCTGACTTCCATAATCTCCAAATGCAGCAGAGCAGCAATACTGGATTTCAGGACAGCACGGCCAAGTCAATTCAGAAAGGAGAACAGAATAATTCAATAATATCAACAGGAATATTTGCATGAGCAGGACTCCCCTCAGACTGAGGAGCATACAGCCAAGGGGCTTAAATGACAAACACAGAAAATTAGGAAGGAAGAAACTACTACCTAATAACATTAAGGTAAGTAGGATGTCTACTTAGGAAGAAAGCTGACATGTCTGAAGCAAGAGGTGGCCAATCGAGTTTTCATATAGACCAAGTGAAACAGGAGGGAATAAAGATGTTATAGTGTTATTAGTTTTGTTCTCAGGTAAAAAACCAAGCTCACTATTCTGACTGGCAGGTACCACCAGCTCCTGCTGCAGGCCATGACAGGAGGGACTGAAACCAGGTACAGCATGGAGCCATTGCTTTGTAGGCTGTGATACCTTGATGCACTTTTTAAACAGTCTTTATTTAGTACTGCAAATGTTTCGCAGTTTGATTTATGAATCAAAAAATCTGAAAAAGGTTAAGTACCCATAGGCGACCACAGAAAAAGTTTAGGCTGATCCTGAAAGAAGAACCCAGGCATTGAGCCCTGTTTGCTTTAAAACCTACCAGAAAATTTGCTTACCAAGCAACCCCTAGGGAACAGTCTGAACTCCAAAGACAAACATCCTCAGAGACCCATCAGTAAAGGTATTCCCCACTCTCCTCTCATGAGATTTACAGATCAGATGTTTGGCAGTGATATTTCCCTCTGTATCCTCTACCTGTTCCCAAAACAACAGTGGCTTTTTCAATTATCTGGGAGTTGATTTGTTGATTTAAAAGAAGCAGCTGCCCCATAAGTCTCTCTTTTTCACTATGCTGCAAACATATGCAAGATGTTTATGACAGCGAACAGCAGGAGTGTTGAGGAGTCTCACCAGCTCTAATTAAAACAGGCTCATCCTACAATTTTACCCATGTAGAACTGAGCTTGCTTATTTGTATAAGTGCAAGGCTTAGCTTGCAAATACCAAAATACAGGTGTCAATATATGACAACTGTAAGCTGCTGAGAAGGGAGTTTTCTGCTAATCCTTTCAAGCAGATGTGTTGCAGCAGATCAAAGAACACAAGCTCCTACAGGCTGGACTGGCACATGTCCTGGGGACACAGCAGGGAAACGCTCATCACTTCCCTTAGCAGGGACAACACCATTCGTATGAGCACGGTAACAGTGCTTCATCTCTATCACCACCAGTCCAAGTAGGTGACTTGGGGGACATTAGGATAGGGCTCAGAACAACACAGTCAGTGCCCCACAAGACTCTGCCCTTTTTCAAGGGAGCAGAAGCTAACAAAAGTGTTATGGAAGATGATTCTGTGGAATGCAGTGCAAAGGAAGGAGACAAATTCAGTCAGGCAATGGACAACCCCTCCCTTGCTATGTGGTGCCGGGAAGCGAGCAACAGCGTCTCTTCACGTAAGCCCCACAGGTGCATGGATGAGACAGCTCTGCGGGGAAATGGCAAGGATTATAAACACAATTTCACTTTGTTGCTACAGGTGAACAAATACCACTTTGGTAGGAGTCCAGTGGCACTGCTGCCTATAACTAAGCCCGCAGCACACAGGCTGCTTCAGCCAACAGCTGTGTTGTCAGCACAAATAATTACCAAAGAGGGACCACCAAGCAAACAAGCCTTTCAAATGAACCACTCACTTCCCATGTTTGTCAGAAAAAAGTATTTCAGCAGTGAGATCCCCAAGCAATGCCAAAGGCATCTTCAGGACAGGTACTCCATCTGAAACTCAACCACAAAGGGACCTCAGAATAATGACTATCTGTCCCATACAAAACAAGAAGCAACAGAGCTGAGTCCTAATACCAGCCTGTGCACTGTGCAGTGCCTCAAAGATTTGAGCCTTCTTTTACTATTAGAGATAGGGAAGGTGTTTATCCTTCTTCAGATTCTGCAACTACAGCAATGCACTTTTCCTTTTATTCCACATTAAAAATGAGGCCCAGATGAATGTGCTGGCCATGAGGAAACACAGAAAGGACAGTGTATATTCCAGTTCAGCTTTTCCAGGTTCATGTATAGTTCAATGACTTCTGTGCTGAAATACTCAATTTTCCAGGGATTTCTCCATCTACTGCAAAAATATTTAAGGGGTTTTTTCCTCTTCCACAGCCAATATGATCTTTGTTACGCAAGGCCTCTAAATCTTTCTTAAGCCCATATACTCTCACAATAGGTTACCAGCCTTCAACATTTCCCCAAAAATATTTAGACTCAACTTTTTTGTTTGTTTTTTATTAACTCTTGAAAGTTACCACAGAGTTTAAGAATGCAAGCAAATGAGATTTGAGTACGTGGTAGCCAAAATGACACCTGAATGACAGTTGGGAATATCTGACAGTGAGGTGATGTATGAAACATCCACATTCCTACTCACTGTGCTGAGACTGCACAAGGGGCTTGGTAGTGTAAGACAGACAGGTTGCCTTGGCTGTGCTAACCAGCCTTGGGAATGCACCATTTGCACAACAGGGTAGCAAAACTTCAAGAAAGGAGTTACACTCATCCTTGGAGAAAAGGTAAAGAGCACAAGCCTTGTTTTGCTCCAAGCAAGCATTCCTACACAGATGTGCTACTCCAGAGTGACAGCCTGTGCTGTTAGACCTCTTACCAACAGTTTGCATGGAGCTTTATGGAGTTAAACATGAAGCTTTCCTTCTCCCTCAGGGTGCTTGGAGCCCAAAGCACACAAATCACGTAGAGAAATTAAAACCAGGACTTGGGGAAATGAGAGGTACGAGATAATGTATCATTTTATATGGTCAGCTATGTATCAGCGTAAAGTAAAAAAAAAAAAAAGCATCAGTAAAGCCAGTGAAACCAATCTTTGTGGCAAAGACTCAATCTCCTGTTTTACAGAAGGATGGCAGGCACAGGCTATGAACATTGCAAATGGCTCCTCTAGTCTTGGGACAGTACATCCTGAAGGACCTCACTTCCTGCAAGAAATGGCAGTAAGATTTGCAAGCTGCTATTAGGGTTCTGTCAAATTAATGAGTCCTAAGGGTACAAAGTTCCTCTCATGAATACAATAAACTGCTGCTATAGTGATATAAGCTCTTTCCAGTTCAAATATTGATAGAGGAGTTGTGATCTACACTGGCATTACAATTTATGTCCAGTCTGGAGACATCCCTTGCTTTATAGACATAAGGCTAACAGGTTGGTTAGAGGTCAAAAATGAAGAAACAATTTTCATCATTCTTGATTATCTTTGAGAGATCCTGAAGCAGATGGAAGCTGCTCAGCCATTCAGCCAGTGTTACATATTTCACTCTGACAAGGCTCTGGCACCATGAGCAGAGGGAAACCTGAGCAAGACTATTTCCTCCCATTTAACCTTCTTTATTATTAAACCTTTCAGTCATCAGCAGAGCATTTCTTTGGTGAGTTGAGGGGTTTTTTTAAACAAAATACAGTTGAAGGTACCTCCTTTTTACATACTCAGATCAGAGTCTTGAGACATGTTCTGGTTTTAATTATTAAGGCTTCTGGATGCTGTGGATCACTGACTGTAAGACAAAACTAATTCCTCTTCATCCAAGCACTGCTAGTACATAACCCATATATCCCCAGATATTTGCTAGCAGAATGAAAGCTGGTTACAGTTATCTGGCTCAAAATTAACTGACAGCATCATTGCAGATGAAATTCATGACAAGCTCCATCTTTCAAGTCATTAACAACTTTACTAGATTGCCTGGTTTGCAAGGTAGCCCACCCTGAGCTACTGCCTCATGTCACAACCGACATTTAAATAATAAATGGCAGCTCTGTTTTATTCAGTAAGGCACAGTGGAAGCTTTGCTAAATTTAACCATCCAATTAGCCTAGCAACATTCAGGATTTGGGATTTTTCAGAGTTCACTACTTCCAAGGAGGAAAGCTCAGTTACACCAATTAACATTCTCTCTCTAAACTGTACAAGCAGCTACTTCCCCGTTCTTCCTGTGGTTTGAGAGGCAATGAGAACAACTGGGAGTCTAGCACCAACTTTTTAAGCTTCCCAGATGAAGAAGATATTCTAACAGGTAATGCCAACCCCCTGGCTTGCTCTGGGCTCACACAAAAATAGACTCTATTCTACTACTCTACTAGCATTGAGAAACTGTTGCTGGCAGAAAATAAAACAAAACCAGTTTCAAAGACAAATTAATTCTGTATAAAATTAATTATGCTGTCTTAGCCCAAACTTTTTCATTAGCTGCAGCACACAAAACAGTCACAATTTCTTTTTAACCTTACATTAATACAAAACACACGCATCTCCCACTGGCATGACTGCACACATTTCTTCTGCAAGCTCAGTGCAAGAGACAGTATGCCCAGAGATGGGCAATGGAAATTCTTCAGGTCACTTCAACCCAACATAAATACACGTCTACAGTATCTGAGCAGCAAGCACAGTGAATCCTGTTACATCCAGCTGGCTTTTCCTCTCTATTACACACAAAGCTGTCTTTATAGAAAAAGCTAGGTTGTAGCATCTCTCCTTCGATTTATGCAGATCACACTGAAGAGCACAGGAGTGCTCTGAATATTAAGCTACCACATGTAACTTAAAAAAAAAAAAAAAATACATGAGCTGAAGAGAAAAATCAGGGGAGACTTGGCAGATGCTACCTGGGTATTTTATTCCAAAACTCTGGTGTATCCTCACATGTCTTTGAAAGTAGGACAGGAACAAGGCACCTGCCCCTAAGCAGTGGGGTCTGAGCAGTCACTTCCCAGCCAACACAGCTGCAACAAATTCAGTGCTTTTGCCTTTCAATTACCTGCCCCCTAGAACTAAAATACAAAGGGTAGCAGACTCTTGAGACAGCACACAGAAAAAAATTTTCCCAAATCCTGCTCAAAAATTCTGGGAATTTGCAACGGCTTGTAAAACACACTCATCCCCAGATTTCACAAGGACAGATTCTTTCCTAGACCTCTTCAGTTTAATCTCCTTAAGCCTGGAAGTTAAATCTTCATCTAGAGTGAAAATATTTTACCACTGTAATCTAGTTACGAGTATTTACACAATTTGCCCCAAATTCTCTCATTACAGCTGCCATTCTCAATTATTCACAGGTAGTGGTACATGCAGTTTCCGTGGAAACCTGCAGATCACAACCACTGATGTGCAGCCACTTGCAGGCAATGGGCACTCGAGCACAACTGCTCGGCTGCGTAATTGTGCTTATATTTGACCATTTGAAACCTATGGGTAGCAAAGGACTAGTTTACATTTCAGTGTCTAAATTTCAAACATCTTAACTATTCCAGGGAGCAACCAAGACCTTGTATCTCCCAAAGCATAATAAACTTGATGAGGAAGCTGTAACTTTTATGACATCGCATTTTCAGCATTTCACTATCATTTTCTGTATTTACCATTGCAAGTAAATGTCAGATTACTCTACCGTAAAACTGGTCATAAGTGATTCACTCCATTACACTTCAGACCTTATTTTTAACTAGTGAAACTCTGCCAGTCATTTGCCTGAGACTGCTGCCTCTTTTTCCCTTCCATTACTAGTTGCTTTATTTTGTTAAAAATGTGAGTATTCACATGGTAAAATTTCTTATTCCTTTAAGATTTCTTTCAGCATTTAACATTCTGAATGTCACGGAGACTCAAAAGCAGTTATCTTAAAAAGGTTTCAGAGGCTCTTTGGAAATTCTCTTCGGATTACACTAATGCACAACAGAATAAAAGTATATCCTTGTCAGACAGAGCTGTGAAGCTACCCAATATTAAATAGCTGAGGCCTGACCATTCAGTGAGGGCTGTCCAGCTACTATCCTGAGCTCTCTAAGACAACAGACTCCACTATTTTTCTGTTTGAAAGATTCATGCTTCTCCCTGATATACAGCATTCCACTGAGGTGCTGACTCCCACCAGGCACCTGCAATGTTTCATCATCCACACTTCATATTTTCACACAAGCTTCTTCACGTTTTTTCCCCCTACTAAGACAGAGGCTCTTCCATAGCACATTCCCCAAGACACAGGACTACAATCCTTCTTTTCCAATTGGATCTCTCCAGGATTCGAGCAACAGTTATACTGTAACCAGTGATACTCCAGGCAATAATTTAGTCTCTGTGTTATCTCGTGTCCCATGCACAGGTTTGTGTGTACCCACCTCCTGTTCTGTCTCCTCCCTGGACTTTCAGACGGCTGAGCAGAGCTCACTGTAGCACGCTCTGCCTGCATGGCTGTGCTGGTTCAGGGGCTCTGCTATGAGGTTCCACAGTCTGAGCCTTCATTACTCTAATGACACAGACAACAATGGCACATGAGATTGCCGTGCTCCCTCTGTGAGCTGAGCCTTCTTCCTCCACTGCCATCCAGGAAAGCAACTCAAGTTGCAAAAGTAAGATGGTGCAAGGCTCACTTTTTTATCCAGAGCTTTTCTACCTAGCATAGTCTCAGAACTGGAGTAGCAAATTACGTTACTGGTGTAAATCAAGCACTGAGTTAACCCCAAATGAAGAAGAGTCACCTCAGACACAATTACTCAAGCAGCATCACCCAATTGCACCTAGATGCTAGAGTACGGAGCACATCTCTGATGGGTGGAAATGCTCAACAACAAGAAATTAAGCTCTAACTGAAGAAAACAGAATAAAAACTTTTTTGCAACTGCATTATTCAGAATTTAGGGTTTGCCAAATGTAATTTCTAACTTATCTGTTTTTGAAAATACTCAGAGCTCATAGAGGGAACCCTCTACACATTATTTAAAAAGGTAGACTGATAAGGTACTTGGAAAGTATCTTTATGAAAAAACAACAGATCTATTGAGAGAGCAGCAAGCAGAATGCCTACCCTGCACTGCTGCACAAAGCAGCTGACATGGTAACACACAAATATGTCCTGAAAAATGGCATTTAGTATACTTCTGCTTCCCCGAAAAGCATTAGCAGATCATATGCAGATTCTTTTATAAAAATATTATGGTAGAGGAATAAACAAAAGCTGCTTTTAATTCTATTGTTGAAGTGAAAGGTTATCATCTAAAGCAGCTGACTGGCATACTAAAGATAAGCACAGTCAACCTACAGAGATGCACCTCTATTCTAAACAAACTTTGGACTTCTGCGTACTCTCTTAAATGCTGCTTTCTGGAAATGCAGTAGAACTTAAATTAGAAACAATGTTCACTTTCTCTTCCTAACTGAGAATGAAAAATAGCCTGGAACACACATTGGTGATGGGAAAATTTCCTATGGTTTAGCCAAAACTCCATTCAAACTTGTATTTAACTATAGAGGTTCAGTTCTAAAGATCCCACTTTTCCATGAGTATCTGTCAGGAATGTCATGAAGATAGAATGGCCTTCTACAAGAAATGCCAAAGTAAGTTAAAAAAATGCTAAAAGGGTCACACTAACAGCACTAGAGAGTCATTGTCAACTGTGTAACTGGAATCTGGGTAATTTCTGCTGGTGAATCGTGTGTCTGCACCCCTGTATCTGACCCTCCATAGGAGCTGTAAATTAATGCCACAAGAAGAACAAGTTCAAACTCTGTTATTTGGCAGTGAGGTCCAGTTTCCATGAAATTCAGCATGTCATATCTCAAACTGAAAAGTGCATAAAGTAATGAATCACTCAGTTATATTCAGATTCTGCAGACTCATTTTTCAGCCACAGAAAACCAGCATTTGCCAGGCTTAGAATAGCAGCACTGATCTAAAGGCCAACAGTGCTGCAATTCTAAAAAAAAAAATGTATACCATAAAAGAACAGGTTAAGTGATAAGAGAAGGCATTTCAATTCTGTGCTTCAATGAGTGTTAGTGACACAGTCGTTAGGAAGGTGGAGAAGATGAGCTGTCAAGTTTTGTGACTTACGTTTCAGACAGTTTTGTTAAACATGCCATTTTTATTTTTTTCATGAACACTATCTATTTGCCACTGGTCAGATAAAGGCACTATTCAGCAGCACAGGACTAGATGGGACACAGGACACTCCTGAGTTCTCTTGCCTTCCTGCATATAAAAGAGGAAGAAAAGATTAAAAGAACCTATTCTGTCTGGCTCAGCTCTGTTCCTCAATTCAGTCCAGCTTTGCTTAGGACTTGTATATCTCACAAATCACAGCTCAGTTGTGTTAGGTTTAAATGTTCTAAGAAAAAAGGGGAAACTGAATTCAATCAAGTGTTGATGGGTGACTGTCATTTACCATCCCTCATTTGCATCAAGTAGCTCAAAATCTTGAGCTGTGGATCCTGAATACTGGGACACATCCACTGATCCAGGGCTGAATTTTAGTGAGGTAGGAAGTGGAAAATTGTCCTGGTGCTTGATGGCTTTTGAAATTTGCCTCTGCTGGGTAAAAGCCCTTGGTCAGGTATGGAGATGGGGAATGTCCATGCTTCTGCTGCCAAAATTGATGCAAGGAAGACCTGGATATGGCTTTCCACAGCTGCTAAGCTCTTGCCTTAGAGAGAAACACCCTCGCTACAGCCACTGAAGCAAGATGCAAAGCACATCCTGCCTCACAATCATGGAGCATCTCACATTATAAATAACAAAGACAGGCTACTGCTACAAACTGTGCAGGATTATTGAGGCAGCATCCAACTTATTACAGCTGAATAAAAGAAAGTACAAAGTCATCTGAACACAAGAAATTAAAAAAAAATACCCTGAGTCACTAAGGCAAGTTCCCTTCTACTGTTTATCACAAAACCCCTCCTGAACTTCCATCTTTTGCCTAGTCTGACCCTGTGCACTGAATCACCTGGACAAAAAGGGCTCCTGGAGTCTTCCAGATGTGTACTCAGTTGCCACAGCAATGAGCAAAACCATATGCTTAACCTGCAAGATGGAAGGAGTCCTGGAAGATGACACTTGAAAGGGCTTAAAATATTCAATACTGCACTAGATAAGGTAAAGCTCCACAGTGCTGCCAAACCCTGTTTCTACCACATGAGGACACATAATTTTGCTGTTGCAAACAACATAGGTTAAATCACAACTAAATATACCAGCACTTTTCAGCATGAAGACACAAGCATGGATGCAAAGAGAGCAATTAAATCCAGAGTCCCTTCTAAAAATAATAACAACTGTCCCTTCTAGTACAAAGACTGTAGGGCATAAATGATAACAGACATTAACAGGTATTTTTTTTACAGACCACACAGTGAAGCTGGGAAACATCTTGCTATATGCAATATTATATATACGCCAGAAGTTAAAGTTCAAAGCATAACTAGACTCTTCTTTCATTAGTCTGACTAAACCCACTGCCTTTGGTTCAAAAATGCCTGAGGTATGCATCAGTAGAGGCCAGAGAAGCATGTACTTGAAGGAATCGTCCCTCCAAGCATGGTCCTTACAGACTTCTCTGGCACTCATAATTGATTCCTGGTGAAAAAAAAAAAAAAAGAAAAAGAAGGTGGGATAGACTAACTTTCAGTTTCAATCACTGCAGCTGTTTCTTATAGCAGCAAAATACCGCACAAATTACAATCCATATACTTCTAGAAAAGCACAAAAACAGCACAGGGAATTTCAAGATGATCTAAAAACGAAGCCAGGTGCTAGAAAATAAGCCAAACAACAGGGGCTTAATGAGCTCAAATGTTCAGCCTGTTGAAGAGGGTTTACAGAAGCCTGTGTGGAAAAAGGGATCTCAGAGACACAGGGCAGAGAAGAGGGTTTAAAAACTCAGAAGAGACAAATGGCTTGGATTGGAGTTGAGATTACACAGTTTCAGCACTGGAATTATACATAAATGATTGGAGTAAATTGACCAGTTAGTGCTGGACTTACAGTTGCTTAGCACTTTTTTGGATGGTATCGTAAATTATTTCTTAAAGACATCCTTTAATCTGCCTTTAAGAAATGTCTGCGTGGCTGAACTGAAGAGGATGCGAGTAAGAGATACCAGACACGGACCCTCTTATCACAGAGCCTACAATAAACTGGAAGTGGACACAGAGCCACGTTCATTGGCTGGTACGTGCTTGAACAGATGCAGTCTGCTCTCCCTGGGTACTCCCTGAAAGGCCTGAAGCAAGAGGAGTCTTATGGGTTTGGTTGCACTGGAAAGTGGTATTAGAGACAGAATGTAACCGCAAGAAAATGCATTAACTACACAATCCAGCCATAACCTTACTATGATTTAATAGTGGGTATAGCTTGCCTCATCAATGCAAAGCCACACTCCATTAGACAGACAACTCCAGATTTCTGCTTTTATCAAACGCAAGTCTCTAATAAGGGCCAGTCAGAACACTGGTTTGAATTCAGAGTGGAGACTAGGGGTATGTCTTTAACAATTAAGACATTTTATGGTTGCCACACATTCTTGAATCGCTGGTGCCAGTCAGCCTTTAAGTCAACACACTGGAAGTTTTTGAGGTGTTCTCAAAAGCCAACACCACCTCATACAAACTTCAAAAATTAGAATTCAGAATCCTGGGAAGTCAGTAAACCAGAAAATCCTGCTTTTGAGTTTGACATATTCCCCATGATTTGGTGCACAAAGTAACTCCAAATGCTGCAAGTGAACACCAGGAGAAAGGAGGTGACAATGAAAAAAGTGTCAGCCTGCAAAGAGACAGACATCAACTCACATTCTGCAAGGCCAAGGCTGCTGGGAAAATCAAATTCAGCTATCTGAAATACGGAGAGAAATCACAAAAAAGTACAAGGAGAACCGAAAGACTTTCCATCCACAACAAATGGCTCAGTAATACAAAATGTCAGTTGGCACTTGAAGAACAGTGGATGGCCAGAGAGAAAGTGCATTTTTAAATCATTAACACATTGGGAACACACAGATGTGCAGTTCAGCTACATCTGTGCATTGTAATTTCTACAGTAGTCACAACTTAATGAATCATCAATTGTGACAAGATCAATGAACCGAACTGCACAACAAACTAAAGCTAGTAAATTTATGCCTGAGGCAAGAGCTAAAAGTTTATTTTATTATTTTTTTAGTACTTCTATAATTTTTAGTGTCTAATTAGTAAAAACAAAAATCCTCCAGAACCCTTTTATTTTTTCCTCCCTTTTGAAAGTCCTACTGAAAAGCATAAAGACTCATTCATGTCTGCAAAATTGAAGTCTGGATACTACTCATCTGATCAGCAATTTCTTCCTTAGGACCAGGAACACATGGCAGCAGAAGTTACAACGCTAGCATGTGCACTACATGCCTATCAGGTGGACTCTGATTGAGCCTACCACCTCTAGGCAAAACAACTGCTGTTTTTTTCCACAAGGCCAGATTACTCCTGCAGGCAAAGCATCAGCTGAGATTCTCTACAATGCTACCTTTTGAAGGGACAAATTCACATCTAAATCAAGCAACCAAATCATTTATTTGCAAAGAATACACACTGAGTTTCCCCCTGGACTCTACCCATTCAACAACTTCAATGCTGAGTTTGTCGATGACATGCATCATCCAGCTAGGTTTCACATCAAGTGATATTCTTACAGAAAATCTCTGTCCAAATTGACCAGGAGACAGAACCCAGCACCCCATCTTCTAACCATCTTCTAACAAAGAACATGCAAGCGACGGCTTTTCCTGCTGACCTCTTCACTCGTCCAGGTAAACCATTTTAAGCTCCACCATATGTAGGCTTTCAGTGTATTGACATCTGCCAGGGGTTCAGCTGGACTCTTGCCTCCCTTCCAGACAGGCTCCAGGGAACAAGCAGCTCTGCTTAGCCTGGCTTGTTTGTCACACATTCAAAGTGGAGCTCCATCTGGAAGGCACTTCCATGAATTGTACTGCTGCTGGCATGCACCACTCTCCCTCCTAGGACTCAAAGTGAAGGAGATGCAGGCTCTCTTTAGAAGGCTGATGCTGTTCCAGCTCCTGACCTTCTTTATACTGGATGTCTTGTCACCTTGGACTGTGCATCCCCCAATTCATTACCTTCCCCTACAGCAGCTTTTGTTAGTACCACCCTGCGTGCAGCTTATGCATTTTTCATCAATATATTTATTATTTCTGTTCCCTCTCCAAGGACTTTCTCCTCACTGGGACCAATTGTAGCAATGTCTAAACCAAAGAGATACAGAAAAATAAATTCCAATATTGTCTTACTTGTAAACAAAACACCATTTTGGAGCTGTAGTACCAAAAAGCAAGGCTCTGTGTTTTTATGGTTTCCAACAGGTTAATATTTCCAACACCTTTCCACTAGTATTAAAGCTAAAATATCATAATACCGGTTCTACTGCCTGTAGCACTTTGTGCAGCCAGTTTTACTTAAAGCATTCTGCATCCTGTGCTGACAGACACTCTTACCACAAGGAAATTTTCCCCAGTTGCCCTTGGAACAGCAACACAACAGTGAACATTCACCCACTACAGCTGGCAAAAGTTATAGCTCTGATTGCTATTAAGGCTTCTTCACTCAACTCTAACATCCAAGAACCTGGAAAGGTTTCATCCATGCTGGACCCTTGTGATAAATGGATTGAAGGAATAGAGCACAGGATTAGCACGATAGATGAATACATTGCAGTGTTTTCCCATTGCAACATCCAACCTACCTCATCAAGGCACTAGATAATCTTGAAAAGACAGCTCTTATTATACCTCACACCTGCTGGTTTCCTTAGGATAAAGGATTTGAAAGAGCTATTCCGGAGCTCTGGGCAGAAAGAATCTGAGCAGGTGGGAGTGCCAAAAAGAGTCACTTACTTTATTATCCAACTGAAATAACCACAAGAATAAACAGCTGTTAGAGAAGTCTATGGGGAAGATGGTATTTTACTACTACAACACTGGGCTTCTAAGACAGCATGTAGAATGCATATATTTTAGGTTATCTTGCTTGATACTAAACATATTTTAGTCACTAGTAGCTCAAGTTAAAATTAACAATAAATGTTTACAATAATTACTTCTTGCATCCAAAATTAGGGCAAATCATTCATTTTGCACATTTTCTGGGCACTGTATTTAAATAAGCATCACAACCATAGAGCCTTCCTGACATCATACTGTATATAATCAACACAAGACCAACAAGAGATCATAAGGACAACTATTTGTTGGCCTTATTCATAAGCATCATACACAGAAACCAGCTGTTTGAATGATCAATATTACAGGTCTTCAATGCAAAACCTGCTTTGTTTTGCATCTCAGACTAAGATCAAAAGGCAGCCCATCAGCAGCAGTTATGTAATTTTTCCTTTTCGCACAGGAGAGAAAGTTAAAATACTTGTTGAATGTTCTCTTCCACAGGTACAGTAAGAAACACAAGTGCTCCCTACATGGACATGCTCTCTTCTGAACAGCTGTTGTGGCTACAGATTTATTAGCATGGTCTTATATTCCACTTTCACACTTTTCTGTCTTACATTTTAAATTATTGATTTTTCCGTGAAAGACTTAACTGGGGCTGTTACTTTATTTTCTAAGTAAGAAGAAGAAGATAAGAACCTAAGATGGTTGGATGGACCCTTCCTTGCACACACAGTTTTTGCTTTTATACCAGTAAGCACTGCATTCCCCACAGTCATAGTTATCACATTGTGTACTCTCCAATCTCTGTTTTCATTCAAGGACTCACTCTCCAGTTTTATCAAGGGGATTTATTCTCCGACTTTCACACAAAAAGGTAGAGAAGACCACCGTCTTAAGTGCCAGTAAATGACAACAGGTCACTAAGCTGTGGGCAGTCTCTTGGTTATGAGCAGATACAAAAGATAACTTTGCAAAAATAGTTAATGCCTCAAAAAGACTTCCAGACACCTTGCTCTTGCCCTTCCATTTTTTCCTTGGAAGCAAAGCAGATAATCCACGTGGCATTATCAAGCAGCATTTCTGATTAATTTCCAGTAGTTAAGCAATGAGCTACTACTTCTTTCAGAAGGCCATTCCAGAAACTAAAAGACTTCAAAGACTACAAATACACACCAGCAACAAACTTTATTAGTCAGCAGGAGACAGCAGCAGGACTGACATACCAGCTACGGAGAGCACATCTGTCAATAACAGGTTGCCACAGATGCTTTCAGAACAAGGCATCTTGAAAGAGATCCAGCTGTAAGAAAGGTCTTTAGAAACATCTGATGGTAAAGACTTATCATTTTAGTTTCCAGTGGTCACCAGTAGATGTTAAATCTCACAAGAAATGTGTGTGCGTTATTCTGACAAGGTTTACAGTTACACAAATTATCTAAAAGAATTAAGCTCTCGTTTGCCTGTTCCAAATGAATTAAATAAATTTCCATTAAATGCCTTTTACAATGAGCAAATTATTAATTTATAATTGTGGGGTTTCATGTCTTTTTTTCTCCTTCTCTGAAAGACTTCTAGAATGCTGCACACACAGTTCATTAATAAAAGTATTTTCTTTTGGCTGCCAGTCCTCTAAAATAATTTTATCATCTGAGAGTCACCAGGTCCATCCTCAAACTAGTTATTACCAAATAAACATTTGGAGAGCCAAATCAGGGCTCACTGTCACCTAATCAACTCCACTCTCTTGTTAGCTATTTTTTTATTAGTTGTGCAATAATGGACCCTTATCAACAAGTTCCTCGAACATCAGTTTTGAAGTTATGAGATTCATTAGCAGCCTTTGCACAAAAGGTGGGGCTTAAATTGACAGTGCTGTGGAGATGCTGTAAATAAAGATGACATTCAAAAAATCAAGTCAGAAGAGCCAAATCATCTTAAGTGACAGGAATAGTATGAAAGATAATAAAGAATTAGAATTTTTGCTGTAAGCCTGGCACATATTGCTTGGAAATGGGGAGGGGAGGGAAGGGGAGGAGAGGGGAGGGGAGGGGAGATGAAATTATGCTAGCCAGTGACCAACTGAATCAAAAAAGCAGCTATGATCCTACAGTTCATTCAAACGTCCAAAATTCATCAATTCATCAGTGCTCTTGAAAAGGCCTTTGCAAGACTCCTTGTGTGCACATCCCTAGCAGAGCATGCTCAGAAAAGTCCCTGGAATCAAACAGGAGCAGGTGCAGAATAGGAGGAAGCACTGAGGCCAGGAGAATAAAACACAAGACTGTCCCTCATGAAACTCATGCAGGGCTTTTACAGCAAGGGAATGCTCCGTTGGCCACTTTCTGGTTAACTGGGACCTAAACACTTATTTTCTCAACAAAATAATCTGCTTCAAGATTTATACCTATGTTGTATTTGCCTTTTCTTCCTCCAAAGTATCTAGTACAAGAACTTTCCAGGACACATGTCCTCCTTGGCAGCCTTCACTTTGCCCCATTCTCCTGCCATTTTCAGACTGCCACTCATTTTAGCCTAGGCCTGTGCCATGTTTCCCCCTGGTTTTACTGCCTACTGACACCATCAAAATCCCAGTGCTGTCAAAGCTTTCCAGACGTGGTTGTGGCCATGGGGGGGTCAGGGCACGTGGGAATGCCAGCCTTTCTGCAGGGATGTGAAAGGCAGCGCTGGTGGTTGCTGCCTCCCAGCTGGGACCGATGATCTGTTCCAACAGAGAGTCAAAACAGATTAGTTTAAACCACAGACAATTTAATCTAACCTGCCTGATTTCAAACTGGAACAGAGAGGCAGAAGCAGTCATCTGGCCATCCCTGGCCTCAGCTGGGAGATGGCAACCCACAGGGACACCTCTTCAGCAAGACAGAAACCTGCCTGCATGAGCACATCCCTGCGAGAGAGTTAAACTAATCCGCTTGTACCTGATTTACCTATTGGAATAGGCTGAACATTTTAACAGCAGAGCAGCACTAGAACAGCCTCACACACTTTTCATGACAATCTCCCAGGAAGCTCTAAGGTAACAGAATGAGAAGCAACTTGTCTCAACACCCTCAGCCCAAGAAAAAAGAGAAAATAATGCCCAAGACTCAATTATTCATTTTCATAACAGAAGATACCAGTGGGTTGCCACAGGGCTCTGAATAAACATTCATGTTTCTGAATATCTTCATGAGGGACTTCAGAAATGGAGCAAATAAAATGGAGACAACTACTACTGGCAACACAACTTTTAGCTGAACATAATTTCCAGTACCAAAGCCAGAACTTACAAACTGTTAAATAAACTTGGAATAAATCAATTATGTGAGAAAAGAAGCTTTCAGAACTCTTTTACAAGACATAGCCACACAATTACAACTACAAGCTACTTGGCAATATAAACCCTGTGTATACACTACAGCTTTTGCAGAATTCTGTAAATATACTCCTATTCTTGCTTGATACTCAAAATTTCACTTGTTTTTATCTGGAAAGTTCTTCCCAAATCACAGGTGCTGCTTTTGGGTATTGCAATACCACTGAAACCTGCTGCTAAGAATGTGACAACACCCCATTCTGTTACAGATGTCATCTCATAGGACCTCATTTGAGAGATAATATGCAGAAACAGCCATTTGCTGCAAAAGAAAAACGTTCTCAAGATTAAGAGGTCAGTACCTATTCAGACACAAGGTTTTATGGGAGTGCACAGCTCCAAAGGGTTCAGCTTGGCATTAACAATGTGATATTTCATATAAAACTTTTCAAAGGTTGTATTTCTTGCTTCATAAACTTGTGGAATGAACCTGGATGTTAACCTTAGTGCATGGCAGTCTTCTAAGAGAACTTGCTATCACAGATACATTACACGGTTATGTGCCATTAGTTAATCATTTAAACAGAGATAAGAAATGGAAATTATGGCATTTGGGTCTGATACATTCTAAAGATCTGCTGACTCTCCTGTTTGAAGGAGAGACCAACAACAGTTAAAACTTTTCTTCATCTGAGAAAATTACTTCTTTGTCTTTCACTCGCAGCAAAGAAAGTATTTCTTGTTAAATATTATAAAAATAAACTATAAAAGCAGGACTAATGTTGTTACTGAATCCAATTTTTAAGAGCAAATAAATATGTATAGAACCAGGAGTTTCACACCTGGAATTAAAATGACAGGTACTCTATAGATACCAAAACTTAAGTAGCTGTTGGCAGCAAGGCATGCATTGGTGGTACAAGTAAAATTGCCTCTGAAAATTTTCTTGGCCTAACTGAAACTGGTCACAAATTCTCCTCAGTCTTCTGTACTCAGTGGGACTAAGAAACCACAACTTTCCCCTTGGAGCATCCTTTTAGCCACACTGGTCAGTACCAGCAAAATAACTGGAGGTTCTAGCACGATGAGAGGACTCCTGAATTGGCCCAACCAATACTGGGCAACCTGCTGTCAAGCAGCACAATGCACTCTTTCCTTGTGAACACTGTTTACACCACAATAGCACAAGTCCACATGAGCTCAGATGTAGATTCTTTTAGGTGACAACCTGAACTTTGCAATGAGGCCACCACGAGTAGTTGGCTTAATGTTTCTCTTTTTAACAAGCACAAGACATGCCAAGACCAAATGAAAAGCAGACAGACTCGGGACTCTTCATTCCTCTGTGCATCACTGCATGTTAGGACACTTCCCTAAGCAATGGAACACATGGAGTCTCACTGTGCAGGACCTCCTGGCAAAGCCACAGCTACAGAGGTCCACAAACTGCCTGCCTCCTACAGGAAGTGCTATTGGGATTGCCTGTGCAGAGAGCTAAGAACAGGAATAGGACTTCTGCAGTAGGATCACAGCAGTCTTTCTTCCCAGAGAGAGACCAAAGGATGTTGGAACATTAAATAATTTAATTAATAATTGAATTAATAATTTAAATATTAATAACAATAAATAAGTTAATTAACATTAAATGTAGAAGACCTGTCCTCTCTTGACCAGAGACATGAAGAGAATAGTACCAATCCCAGGAGCAGCAGAGCAGAGGGAGCTTTTATTCATTTACACAATCATGCAAACAGATTCAATTTCTACTCTGTAATTGTTTCAATTTTAAAACAAATTGCAAGAAATTCTTCCTGGCAAAAAGATGCAAAAGCAATGAAGCCAAAGTACAGTGATTCAACTGATCCTTTTGTAACTAACCAAACATAAACAAGGATTAAACATAGCTAACTTCTGTTTACTATTCCAATGACAAAAATCACTTTTAGATGGATGTTTACAAAAAGGGCATATTGGTTCAGGCCTTCCGAGATCTAGCTCTCTGCAGAAATCATTTGTAACAGTCAAATGTTTACCATTTACAGCATTTCAAACAGGGTAACCCCAGGAACTGGAATGCAGCTGGCAGATGGTGAAAGAAATTAAGCTCATGACATGGTTCAGTAAACAGCAAATTATGTTACGCTAGAAGTGCTTGCCACCCCAGGACAACTGCTGCAGTCAGAAACTTTCTAGGTGTGCTAGTTTTAGCTGGGATAGACTTCATTTTATTAAGAGTAGCTTGTATTGGGCTGTGTTTTGGATCTGTGCTAAGCACAACGGTGATACCATGAGGATGTTTCAGTTCACAGTAAAATGCAACATTGGGGCTGCAGTGAAATGCTCCTATACCTCCTCAATTTCTGTCAGCAAAACATAACTTCTCAGGTTACCTTGAAACTGAAACCCACTGTGTAAGCAACTCTTCCTTGGTTCTTCTGTCTGTCCTCTTTACCAGGAGCCTGCCACCACTCTCCAGGCTATATGCCACAAGATTAGGAGTCTGGGATAGAGGCATAGGGGATTTGCATAGATCTAGAATGGAATTTGAAGATGGTATTTTCATTTAACCTACTTAAAAACAAAGGGAAATGAAACTGAATATATTTAGTGTCACTTGGATATGACTGTATGCTCTGGATTAAAATAGAGTGGAAAAAAAAAGGAGAGCTTGTGAAGTATTAAAGGACCAGTTGCAATTAACTGGTTCTTCAGTTCTGGAAATCAAAACTGAATATCCCATTTGGAAAGCCCCAGGAGAAGGGACTGATAACATACTTGGTATTTGAGCTACCTTTTTCTCCCAAAGAGTCAATATACTTCTCCCTGCCCCTTGAAGACCCCTTTTTCCACTGCTTTTCCATATCTTCCCACTGGATGGAAACTGCTGGGAAACAGACTGAAGGCATCCTTTGGTGAACAGGCAACCAGAGACAAACACTGTTACCATCACCTTTCCCCAACACACCTGCAATGCAGAACATACAAGGAGTCTCATGGAAGGACATCATGGACTTCTGCACTCCTGCCATCAGCTTGTTTCTACATTCTTGCACACTGGCATTCTTCCTACTTATATTTCATATAACCTCCCTGTTTAAAATGTTCTGTAATTCTCAACATTACCACTGAATAATATATTTATTAATTTGTTAGTGCCACTAACTGTCCCTGAGGCTTTTCTTGAGAATGTGTGTCAGCTTATTGATTCTAGCCTTCCCCCTCCCTGCACTGCTTTCCTCCTCTGCCAAGCAGAAACATAGTTCTGTGCTGCTTCAGGTCATAATTGGAAAAAAGATAGAAATGTTCAATATGACTCATACATAATTCAGCTTATCAGCTACCCAGGAGAAATGAGAAGGGAAGGTATACGCATGTCTATTTCTCCTACTATCAACAGGAGAAATAATTTCTAGTTACACAGAGTATACATAGTTTGGTCACAACAGGATCTGCAGTTAGAAGGGAAAAATGAGAGATATGGAAGCAAAGAATAAAAGGGCAGTAGGGAACCAAATTGTTAAAGGAGATTCACTTATGTGAGAATTCCTGAATCCCCAGGAAGACTGGACTCATGCTTCTCTTTTGATAGTCTGAATGAAGTAAGTTGGCAATTAGAAAGGATAACCTGTTTCTGATCTGTAAAACATCTCAGAAATCTAAATGAAAAAGCTCCAGCTTAGCTAGCTACAGAGACATCTAGTAAGGAGCCTGCTAAACCCTAACTGTGACTTCTGGATTTTATGTTAAGGCCTATGTTCTAAAGGCAAATTGTGAGAAGGAGCATTGAAGCTTATTGTTATAAAGGAATTTTAATGTAAAAATCAATACATGCTGTGTATTTAGCAGCATGTAACCACAAGGACATCTATGATAAGCTTTGTCATGCACCAGGGACCACTGCATTAGTCAAATTCTTGAAAGAAAGTACAGAATGCCTGTATCATTCAAACTGCCATCTGAGACCAATTACAGAAATTATTTTAGCCCCAAAAGCAGAGGGAAAAATCCAGTCCTAGTTGACAGTCTTGAGAGTACCAAGAGTTCCACATGAAATGTGTCATTTTCAAATACCTCTACAAAATTAATGTTAGAAAAATGATGACATAGCAAAGAACTTGGGCACTTAACACAATTTTTTGGAAGCCGTTGAGAGTAAACAACCATAATCAAGGCAATATCTAGTTCACCAAAGTGTAAGCAAAAGAATATTAATAGTAATTTAAAAAAAATAGTATTCACAAGATGCAGAAACATTATAATCTCTATCAGACAATGCAGAAAAATAAGATAACATGACTGAAAAATTACAGAGCTGTCTGTAGAGAAGTCTCAGGAAAGGGAAACGTAAAACATTTTCTTAAATACAAATACATCATAACAGAACTCATCGTCTTTGTCAGTTAAGCCAACATAGAAGGCACATGTAGCTCTTCATCCTCGCAGTCAAGCTCACAACTCTATATGCACTAGTACATACAAATTGTTAGGCAGCAAATGTTTCTTAATTTTGCCCATTACAACAGTGCCCAGCAAGGGGTCGATACTCTTCAGTTTTAGTGGAAAACACAGCCCCCCCAGCACGCAGATCGTTTTTGACCTGATGGGATCACGTTCATCTATCATTACTCCCAATTAAACAGATTTTCTAAACAGAAAAGCAGGCTCAATGCTTGACTGCTACTGACTTTTGCTTCTGCAGCTGTTAAATTGTGTGCCTGCATGTCTTTTCCTGTCTGTGGTGTTTCCTAACATTCCCTATTTATGTGGTGGTCTGCAAGTTTTACCTCATCAGGAAATCAGCAGGAGCACCACGGAGCTAAGAAATACTGTTGTGCTCCTTGATGCAAGGCATGTCTCTGTGGGCCTTTGAACACTTAACACAGAGCAAATAAATTATTAGCGTGCGTGTGCATGTGCATACATATCCAAGATACATAAAAGCAACTACAACCAAAGGGAACAGGAATGTGTGTGGAAGAGTGGTATTCAAGCATCCAGTATCACAAAAATCCAGTTGCAGGAAACATTTAAATGCAGATCTGCACATTAACTGCTGAAAGAGCTCCACTGAGCTTTATGCACTCACATACACTACTGCAAAGGCAAGAAGTAACAAAAAGAATGTGATTTTTGTCCCCCAATAATTTTCAAGTCTATAGCACTTGTTACCCTATTCTTAATAATACTATTACTGGAGAGCAAGCTGATCTTTAAGATGCCCCACCTCCAGAAACAAGATACACAATCACATCAGGTATTGAATGATTTCTATGATTCCCATCACCACGGTGCCTGAGCACATTACAGTTGTTTAATGTATTCTTTGTCACAGAGCAGAAAGGAAAATATGATTACCTCTGTGCTGTAAATGGGGATGGGAGAACAAGGAACAATAGGCAACTTGTCATGTGTGGCTGGCACACTCACCATTGGGATAACCACTCTCCTCTGATTCAAAATCCTACAACAATAAACACTTTCCAGTCTGGTTTTTTTTTTCATTACTTAGAAGTTTCTGCATCAATCTGTAAACCACAAGCAATTTGCCTAAGCCTTCTCCTGCTTGTAAGGGGTAAAAATGCAAGGGGTAAAAATCCATTCAGCCAAATGCCCCAGATTTCTAACATTCCAGTACATTTTCAAATTCCTATATATAAGCAAATGATAGAACACGTTTATGTGCTGAAAAACCCCATCTTTCCTTAAAAGCAGAAAACAATTCTGACAATTTAATATTTTTAAAAATCAAGTGTTCACAAGGTTTATATCTAATAAACTGTTTTTTCCACAAACATTTAGTAGAAACAATACAGCAAGCAAATTAAAACCTGTTTGTAGAGCAGACAAGGAGGAAATCCTATTCCTTAACAGGAGAGACACAATTAAAAGTTGTGAGTACAGTGAGAAATAAACACAACTAAATTTCACATCACATTAAAAACCTGAAGAATAACCTGAAAATCTATGTGCTGATTTAATCCAGAAGGTGCAGCAATATAGATTAAGTTTCTGATTGTCAGATACAATACTTAGATACCCTGAAGATGGGTATTATATGAAAGCAAATAGATGAGAAAAGTATACAAATGTCTCTGTAGACAGTCCTTTCAAGTCAGAAATGACACCTCTCAATCAGACAACAAAAACACTCTAAAGACAGCTCAGAATCTGCAATCCTTCCATGATTGTCTCAAAAATATGATGTTCTATTATAGGAGAAATTATAGCAACTGCTGCAGGAAGAACACAGCTTTACCCAATCAAGCTAGAATATCACCACACCATTTAAATGAAGCACATCAACATGTAGCTGCCGAAGCTACATCTCCTGCCACTTAGGGAATGCAAAAACTTCCCCCTTACCTTCTAACACTGTTAACTTGGCACTGGTGTTTATCTCCCCCACACTGTTGGTGGCTGTGCACTCATAGATAGCCTCATCTCGATGGACACGCAGGGGCTGTATCCTCAGAACTGATCCTGATCCATCATCGAACTCGATAACCTTGGGAAAGGAACAGAAAGCACTTCATTACTGGTATCTTCTGCAACAAACACTGAAAGTCAAAACAATCTAAGGGTTGAAGAACAAAAACCAAAACAACCCTGTAAGCCCTAAAATACCATACAGTGAGTTAAGTGTTCCAAATGCAGTAGCACAAAAATCTCAGTGTCAAGAATGTATTTGTCCTCTGAGGAGGCCAGAACAAATGAAGATCCAATGAGGTTCTTTATGGATCAATTAAGGTTGACAAATTATCAGCCTGGTAATAAAAATGTGAATCTGATGATTTAAAACATCTGAGCCATATTTGCACTAATGATTTTACTAATCACTGATTACAATTTAGTGCCAACTTTCACCTTGATGGAAGAGGAGAATAATAGACTCTTGCAGGATTGCAGGGAAACAGTAACAAAACTTGAATAAAACCTTGAGCACCTACAGCACATGCCAACTCCAGAAGAGTGAGGGGTTTTCATGTTCTTCAGCACTGGGTACTTTGCAGCTCTGGCATAATCAACAATGATGTAATTACACTTCCTTCCCCAGCATAAATAAATTAAGTCTTTAATAAATCATTGTCTTTCCATCCATCCTGCTAAACTGCAAAATGCATTACTCTGATTTATACATGGAAAAAAAAGGTATTTATTAGTTTGTAGCTGGATCACTATATGATATTTCATAACAGCAAGGCTGTGAAGCCACTATTAATGCCAAACTCACCCTTCTCCTATTGCAGAGTACAGCAAAAGTTGGAAATAATACCTGATGTGCAGACAGTGACAGCATGAGGGAAAGGCAGATGCCACCCACTCCTGTCCCTTGGGAACTGAGGGGGAGATGAAGAGACTTAAAGGATCCTTCGTTCCAGACATGGATGTCAGCCTAGGGCTGCTAACCCCATGCAAAACTTTCGCCCTATTTTCAAGGGCCTATTTAGGAGCACTTCCCACAGCGTAAAGATCAAAAGAGAGAGAACAGGAAGGAGGAAAACAATGCACCACAAGACTCTGCAGTGACAGGAGAAATAGGAAGAAATCAAAAGATAACCAAGACCACTAAAAAATCTGTTATTCCTCACACTGGAAGGAATAGCACTTCTGTTTTGAGAAGCAACACCTAATACAGTCAGGTAAAGCAAAATATGAATATCACCATAATACACTTTAAAGAATTATTTTTTTAAAAATCTATACTTAAACACAAAACTGTGACAATATACTAAATCTTTAAAAAGGGCAGAGCTACTGCTAAATTTTAAAACAAGACAAAGTCAACTACAGAGATTAATTCACTTCAGTGATAAGGACTAAAAAGCTAAGAGATGAAACAGCAGAAATCTCTTTTGCCCTCACTATCCTTTGAACAAACACTGTGTGATAGGAACAGAGCTACAACTGCTAAGGGCCAGACAGATGCTGAGGCCAAAATGTTGTTAATTTGCTACCGATGGATACCTCTGCTATGTTACAACCTAGCATGTGTACATCAGACTTGGGTTTTTTCTCCATTTAAACTTAATTCCAAATTTTCCCTAATTAAGACTAATGAAGTAAAAGTAATAGTTACTGGGGGGAAAAAAAATCAATATCTCCTGACACAAGCTATGCATCAAAACTGATGTGAACAAAGGTATGAAATTGTTCATATAAATGCATATAATATGGCATAGCCCTCTGGTAAGCCACAACAAGCACCAAATTCACTATAAAGGTTGTATCTACTTACAAATTAGAATGTTTAAATAGTTACTATACAAGAAAACCTTTACCAGGGAAAAATAACCATGTAAAACAAGATTAAAATTGATTACTTTAATCAAGGTTTTCTGCTCACATATGAATTCATGATTAAAACTGGTGAGTTGAATTGATCCATTCTGGGCAGCAAAGTCATCTTGCGCTCCAGTCAGGAAAGCACAAACATCAAAGACAGAGGATTAGAGGAAAGGCAGCAGAATTGTAGAAGGGTCACATTTGCAAGGGCAGTTTTAGAGAGGGGAGCCCAACACCAAAAAGGAAAGCAGAGAAAAAGGTGGAGAAAGTCAGTGAAAATGTATTTGCTATGTAAAATATAGATCAAATTGGTTTATATGTTTTCAGTTTATATTGATTTATATCTTTTCAAAGACGTTTCTGATACCTGCTCTTCTCCCTTCCTTTCTCTCCTACTTTACTTCACAGGGACGTCAATTAACCCTTCACCATTCCCCTTCCAAGTACCTTTGTGGGAAGGATGGCAGTAGCCATCACTTAGAAAGATTTCCAGTAGTGTTTTGGCATCTCACTTTTGAATTCGACTGGGGATTGCAGGTCAAAGAGGTGCCTTATAAATTCTGACAATGAAAAAATAAAAGTACTGCTAGATCCAGCTCTTATCTGCCATTCAATTCTCTGTAAGCCACAGTCTCCCATGTGAAGGAGTATGTCCTGCTGGTGTGATTCCAGCATCATGCTCAAAGGACACCACCTGCTCTACAGATTGCATTGCTGCAGGGAAGGAAACTTGCTTTACACTAAAGCTTTACACTCTGTATTGTAGTGATGAAGAGATAGCCAGGTTGTAATGATGATTATTGTGCAATTAAGACCTGTGAGGATTAAACTGATCACAAAATTTTCTGGTTTGGTCTTTTTTTTTTTTTTTGGCTCTTTTTTTTTTCCCTTTTGGTAATTACCTCAAACCGCTGAGAACTGACTTTCTTCCCCTTCTTCATCCACGTGATACGAGGTTTGGGCTCTCCTGTTGCCTGACACACAAAAGAGGCCACTCCTCCAGAAATCCCAATCTGATCTTCAGGAGCCTTCATAAACGTTGGCTTGCCTGGAAAAACAACCAAATCACCCCCATGAGAACATAACATCAGATAAGCATGGAATGTGTCATGTTAATCTAAATTATAGGATAACTGGTGCTCTTACTACAAATCCAGGTTGAATGGCCTCAGCCACACAAATTCAGTGCAGATTGCAACATAACAAGGACAGTTTCTTCTTGAGTACCTTCTTCTCCTGAAATGAATAAAGTCCATCTGGCTTGCCTATAAATGAAGGCAATAGAAGGCTCCCCCCTGCCCCCTGGGCATTCATTCAGGTATATGACAGTTTGGAACAATTTTACAGTTTATTTTTTAATAAATGGATTTTTGCAGATTTATACCATGCTCATAGCACTAGAAATTACAGAATAGCTGACACACCAAATCTACGAAATGCACCATATCTTGACATTTGTTTAACTGAAAGCTGTTAACACATCCATAAAAATTAACAGATACAGTTTTAAGTATACAAATAACAACCTTCAGTTTCACTTTAAATGTGAACTGACATAAAAATACTGCAGTTTAAGTATCTGGAAACCTGCAGAGGCTAGCCTATGCTTGTTAAGAAACTAATCACTAGAAATGAAAGTCAGCAAAGAAACCAAAATGGCATTCAAGCATAAAAGACTTGGCAAAAATGAAAAAAAAAAAAAAGTATCATATAACACTTAAATAATCAATTAAAAGTCTCATGAAAATAGAGCTGTGCCTTCAAGATTTACATAACAGATTCAGATGGATAAAATTATGCATCCACACTGGATGGTTGTATTATTCTTCTGTACTTGCTGTATGGGAAAATCTTCCATTATGCGATCTGAGGATCATATTAAAACACTGCTTTGTCCTTGTGAGAAGCATTTGATGATCCCATATTCCTATAAAGTACTAAAAAATTTAACTCCACAGGGAGAGTTAACAGAGTCCACCCATGATGCCATTCCACGCACAGGTCGCACTATAGCCATTGTTTCAAATACAATTCTTACCAACCACCTCAAAGACGAACCTGACCTATACACAGGTCAGCTGCTGGCACATAGAAAGGAGTCTGAGTAAAAGAACAAACCTGTTCAACCCCAAGATAACAAAGCAATTACCCCAGCAGAGCTGCTGGTGGTTCCACACCTTCACATTCTAGACACATACATGAGTGTGTCCTTGAGGGAGAGGGGCATGACATCCGTCAGCCCAGGTGCTTTGACCTCTAGACAAACTGAGAGCTGAATTTCCCTGATCTAGGAGAGATACAAATTCAGAGATCCCAAAAGATGACAGCCTTTAAATGTATTTTTCTAACGTATGAGATCTAAATTCTATGGGTGCAGTTGCAGTTACAGCTGAACCAGGCAGGCAGTGGCAGCTACTGAAGAGGGCAGGGGCAAGTGCTCTGCTCCTCACCCCCCTCACCACCCCTCCCTGCCTTCAGAACTGGCACCTGAATCCTACAAGGGGTCCCAGCATCATCAAAGCCTCTGTGGAACAGATTTGGGCTCCTAACCTGGCACAAAGATGCTTTTTTCTTCTTTTCCAAGGAGGGCATGGAGAGCAGTGGCTCAGGGCAGGATGAAGCAGAGCCAGGAGAAAGCACCTTTCAGCAACTGTGGAGCACAATTTCACCCCTGAACTGCAGTCCTGGGAGACTTGGCTGAAACTGCGGCAGCTCCTCAACCCCAGTTCCACCTTCTGGTTTAGCCTACATTAACTGCTTAAGCTAAGCCCTGTCCTGGCAGTGTGGCATGGTGTGACAACACACACAGCCACTCAACCACGTGAACTACTTCAATCTTCCCTGCTCTTGAAAAAGTCCAGAGCCCTGGTTTTGCACTGCTCCAGTGCATGTGTCCCAGGCCAGGGAGACTGCCAAAGGCCCAGGATGCTTCTTCCTTCTCTCATATGGCACCACTGCCTGTGAGGAGTGTCGGGCTGTGCTGCAAGATGGTCTTTGTGAGGAGAGGTCAGGGCTGCCCTGTGCTGGACACAGCAGTCCCACCATGGCCCCACAGCATGGCACAGCCTGGCTTGTCATGATGGTGCCGCTGTGGTCACGGGTTAAGAAAGAGCAGAACACCTCACAGTTGTGAGGAATGAGGTCAAAAGTGAGAAACAGTCCTGTGAGAACCAAGCCAGAAGGGCCTGAGGAGCTCCAGGTGCCTGAGCAGGTATTCCCCTGCAGCCCATGGAGGCACCATGGTGAAGCAGGTATTTCCTGGCAGCCCACAGCCAGGCCTGCAGCTGCCTGAGGTCAACCCACTGGTTTCAGAGGGAGGGACGAGGCCAGAGCAGTCGTCACCACCTGAAGGGAGACCCAGCAGCTGAGGCCACCCCTAGCACAGGGGCAGCCACCGCGGAGGCAGCAGGACAGCAGAACCCTCCAAAACCTGCAACATGCAACACTCCACACAGGCTGCGCTGGGAGCCACCGAGCACCCGTGCAGGGACATGCCAGCCCCGGCTGACCCGGGGGGCACAGCTGAGACGCTCCAGTGCAGACCTGGACCTGCTGTGTGTGTGCAGCCTCACTCCCTAAAGGCTCTGGCAGACCCACCAAGGCCAGCACTGCCGGTGCAGAAGTGGATACACGTTCTGTCCTCAGCAAGCTTCTCTGAAGGAAAAGACCTGGCCTCACCACAGAAATTCCTCACAAAAGTGTACTGAATTGTGCTATTCCTGATGAAGAGAGCCCCAGGACTGTGCTCAAACCCCAGAAAATGCTTTTTAAGACATGATGGCTGCTGTCTAAAGGCTTTGGCACATTGTCCTGACATGAACAGCAAGCAATTATTAAGTCTGCTTACTTAACTGATGCTGATTCCACATATTTACTCATCTATAATCATGTCTATTTCTACTTAGTTTGTATTTACATATATCTCTGTTTATTCACCTCTCATCTATTCCAGAGAAGTGTTAATTTACCATTCAGGCTGCTAGTGATGGCATTGTGATTGACTGTTTTGCTATGCAGTGTGCTGAGCTGATGCCTTATATTGCACTTCAGCAGCTGATTTGGTTTTCTGATTCTCTGTTATTTACTCTGTGATCTTAGAAAAGTAGTGTAATTTTTTTTCAAATGGCAAATACAGCAGAATCCAAAAACTTTTGTCCTTGAAGAATACAATGCAATTATATTTCTGACTTTATACTTACTCCCCAGCACATACACTGAGGACTTACTTTACTTTTGTACATTTAAAAAAGATCAATACTATTAAAACCAGAACAAAAGGAAACTGAACATTCACCTGCAGTAAAAGCTAAAAAACCTGCTGTCTTGATTTTACATTGTTGCAATGAACCTTTTTTAACTGCACATTTGAGCTACACTGATATATGGAAACAATCTAAATCCTCCAAGACTGGTCACAGAAGTACACCTGTATATAAACCAAATTCTCAGTCTGAGAAAAGGTATTTCTACAATGGGAGTTTAAACATTTCTGTACCCTGAAATTTTGAAATTGAAGGAAAGTACTAATTAAGCAAACCTATAATCCCAAGTCCTGGCCCCAGGACAATAGTCGGGCATGAGTATATTTTTATACTGATTGGTAACTCTTGCAGCAAATCCCAAAACTCATCTCAGTGAGAACTAAAACAAGCACAACAGAGCATTCACTAAACTCTTGGTGTCTGTGAAAAATGCACATTAAGCAGACTAGACAACCTCCACATCTCCCCTCCAACCAACATCTCTATAACTCTACTGCCCAGAGGAAGCTGTCACTAGACTATCACTGGTTACCTCCAACAGGCAACACTGGGGATGAGGCCAGATCATGGCACAAGCTCTCTTTTTTAGCCAATTTTGAGCATTTGCACTCTTAGAAACACTAGAAACACAGTTAGAAAACATAAGGATATAATGAAAATACAAGGAACTGAAGTGTCTTTAACGGTCCTTTCCCTGATAACCTATGGACCAAAGCTGAAGATTTTCTGTTGAAAGCTAAAGGGGTGGGGGGAAAGGAAAAAAGCTATTGTAGTTCAAAGACAAATCTCTGAACTATCAGCCTGAGAGAACCTCCTGAGTGAGTCTTGGATGACAGCAGGGAGGGGTGCTGGCTGGCTGGGTGCCCATCACACCCACCTTCACTTACTCCATCACATGGAGTAACAACTGCAGGCTGGCATAGCTCCCCTAAGTCCAATCTACTCCAGTCTTTCTCTCCCTGGCCTCTCTGCTTGGTGACAGATCCCTGGAGCACATTCAGGCCTCACACTCTGAACTAATTCTTGCTCCTCACTTCAAAACCAAGTTCCTGTTACACCAAGAATAGAAGTCACTGCTCTCATTTCTATTCCCTCACAAGCTTCAGGCAGGAGGATGGGAAAACTTTCACCTTCTTGGCTGAAATTTTCCCTGTTTCGTCTTTGCTCAAAATGAAATTATTCTAGAAAGCTTATGGGAACAACACAGTTCTGAGGAGGAAGACTGTAAAAAATAGTTTTTCTTTCTCTTGTAAGAAACTGACTTCATCTTATTTGGCTGGGGGCGGAAAAATAACAACTTGCTCAGACATGCTCTCCATTGAGAAATTAAAACTAAAAAACAACATTTCAGAAGAAAAGGACTTTCACATTTGGTAGTGTTGAAAAAGCCACTTGCCTAGCAAGCAGAGATTTGTGGATGATCCTATAAAGTGAATCCCAAAGAGGGCCTCATGGCATGGACAAGATGCTTGCAGAGATTTAGGCACACACTGCTCTACTGACCTATCCTAGAAAAACAGCAGAAAACTCATGCAGCATCCTGAGCTGGGTGTGTGAAGGGTTCAAAATAAAAGCTCCTTTGAATTATATTCTAAAAGGTCAGCAAGAATGTTCAAAGAAAGCCAGACAGTCAGGTGTGCTCTAACCAATATGGCTGTTGTCTGCCCTTCCTGCAAACAGTGTGATGGGTTTGGGAGGGAACCTGAAGTCCCCTCAAGGACAGAACCTCAGGTTTCCTGGAGAGCCACTGACATTTCCTGCAGGGCACCTCAAAGCCAGACACAGCCATGAAGATGCCTCTCTCACCTGTATGTTATATATAAAATCACTGTTGCTCCCTGCTATTCTGGAAGATTTGTTGTGAAACAATTCTTAAGAATCAGAAAACCATCTCAGCACCTGTTTTAAAATCTGCCCTGCCAAATATCTGTAGCAGAAGAGTAAAATTTCAGTCCCCTTTTCCAGGTTTTCCTTTCTTTAGAAGGTAAGTTCAGAGTCATTTCACCAGATGTGCTGTGTTTAGGCTGTGCAGCTTCTTAGTGAACTCAAAGGACTTTCCCAGGGAGAAAAGTATCCCTTGTCAGATTTCCTTCAAGGCTGAGGACAGAGGTGTAGTGTAGCCTCCCTCTAACTTGGCAAGGTGTCTTTTATGTGAACCATGGTCTTTTGAGGAGTAACATACAATCTGCATTACCTGACTTGAATACTAGCCAGATCCTTGAAAAATAATGATTGGTCCTGAGCATTTAGCACAGATGCTTGTATTTTGATATGCATTAAGCACACAATTCTCACATAAAATATGTTTCCTTGTAATTCTGTAAAAGCCAAAAATTTCAAGTGATTGAAATATATTACTGACATAATACATGCCAGTATAAATATACATAATATACCCAAATGTTAACTTGCTTTATTTCAAAGATCCATCATTTTCTTAAAATAAACGAGGAAATTAAATGGAATCCGGAGGCATTTTCAATATTTAGCACCCACACCAAATATTCCTCATTCAAAAATTTTAATTCAGGGCCTGGCAACACAATGCTCCTTCTGTTCTTATGGATGCCGTTTTTTCCAAAGGGTCACACATAGGTTTGAGGAAAAATGTATTATTGAACATGTCTGCAATTAAGTATTCTATCAACACTCACCTGCTGTGAGAGATTTTAAAGAAAAAAAAATCTCTGTCCTCACGGTACAAGTTCTCACTACTCTAAATAGATGGGCAGCCAAAAATAAGACTTGTGTTGTAGGAGAGGGAAGCTTGTATTTTTATCTGAAAGCTTTTACGACTTGAGCTAAATTAAGATTGGATCCAGACTCCTCTGTGAACAGAAAAAAATACAGTTGCAATAGAAGATGAACTGGATGAGGACATACAACAGGCATAGGAAATCTTATTTAGGTGCCTAGTCTAAATGAATATTAAGAAATTACTGACACTGGAATGAGCAGATCACAATTAAAGCAATCCCTGAGCCTGGAAATTTTGAAATTCAGGTTTTAATCCCTGCCTTTAACCTTCCCTGTCACATACACAAAGGCACAACTGTGCCTCACCTTCCTCTGTAAAACTAACCTGCTGTTCTCACATGGCTGCTGTCAGGACAGATATGCAAAAAATGATGATGTGGCTCTGTTATAACACTGGGAAGAAATCAACAATGAACAGACTTTCTCATGTTCATGACTGACTTTGAAGTGGAAATGAAGTGGTCTAGAAGACAAAGGTGGCCCATGCTTTTATATACAACTAAACTATTTCTCTTTTTCTATTTCCTTTATGATCCTGGATGACTGATATCTGTGCATGGATGGATGGCTCCTGGAGATGCCTCTGGAGAAAGCTAATGGGTGATTCTTCTCCTAAGCATCCACTGCAGGGCAGGAGACAAGTCAGTGGGCTCTCCAGCTATCCTTATGTTTAGTATCATCATGCTTTCCTTGCAATATACCCACCACTGTTTAAATGCAGTTCCTGCCCCTCTGTGATTAGCAGGAATACTGTTTGGCAGAATACAATTTCTCAAACCTGCACTTTTTATTCTTGGATAATTTATACGTAGGAAGAGTCTGTTTGAGCCTTGTAATAACATTTCTTTAACAACAGCTTAGTAAAGCCTCTGTGGGTCTCAGTGAGCACAATCCTAATTCATTCCTTATTTCTCCTATTTTGGTTTTATTTCACTAAGATGACAGCACTTGGTAAATGAAACTTCTGTTCTTTATTGTTTGGTGCAAAGTACTTATTAAATAAATGCAAATGTATGTGGTGGTGTGGTGCATGCTCAGATACTTCCACAATTTTCTTTTTATCCAGGATATGGACCATAACCCTTTCTCCCATCCACTTTTAAAAAACCCTTAACAGCACCCCAATCACAGAAAATGGCACTCCGAATTCAACATATTCCTTCTGATCAATCTGAATTACAGGTTACCTCATGTTGCCTGCATATTTCCTCTTTTTTTTTATGATCTTATTTTGTTTTAATGCTTAAGAGATTCCCAATAGCTAGGACAAATGATTCTGCTATTTCAATCCAATTTTAGTGGTTGAGTTTTCCAGCTTCAAGTGTGAATGCCCATGATAATCAAATCTACAAACATTATCTCGGAACAAGCTGCATTTCTCCCTGCTGCCTTATGCTGACTTCCATGAAGTTACTCAGAGATAACTTCTGAGTTTGTACAAAATGAAATCAAATAAAGTGAATGATTAATATCCAAATTTCCAAGAAGTAGATCTTTTAACATGTTCAATGACCTCTGGAACTTTCAGTAAAAAAAAATCACATTACAAAAATAACAAAAGCAGTCATCCAGCAGAAGCCGTGCTTCTCCCTTAAACCAGCAAACATATTGAACTAAGATTCAGGGCACTCATTTCAGCAGGCAAGACCCACTATGCTTTGTTTATCTGGAGTAAGCTTAACTAAAGGAGAATGCAAGGACACATGTATGGTTAAACATACACTTTTTTCAGTATTTGTAATGACTTAAGCTCAGAAATTCTGACAATCTTCAACTCCCACTTCTTCATCATCTTGGCAAAGAGGCTCTTCCCTGAGCATAAACCCAATCTAAAGGCAAAGCCTTTGACAGAGCTGAGGTGTCTGCAGACATACAGCAGGAATTCCCACACCCAGAGAGGCATTTTTAAGCCCTCTTTTTCCTTTTGCCAACACAAGATTTATACTCACAAGTTTAAGTAAAAATCAAGTATTTTTAAATTTCTTCTTGAAGAAACATCTTAAAATCTCCTGTGCCCTGTGTACTTCTAGTTCATGTCTGGACAGTTACATATACATCAACCTTCACCAACAGAAACTCAGCCTTCCCTGTTAAATGCTGATGTTTGGATAAACCTGCTTATTCCACAGCAATATGGGTTAAAAGCCATTAGATCACTCAAGTATAAAGGCCATGATTACTGGATATTAATAAAATACAGCGGCAGCCTGTCATCATAGTATTGCACTTCAGTACATTTCTAATTCTGTCTCTATGAATCATGGAAATTGTTGACAAAGTTTAAATGCCTAAAATTAACTGACGATACTGAACCAGAATTGTCTCAGGCAGCCATCACACGAGGATGCTGTGCAAGGCACATTCTGGGTGCTGATTTATTTGTGACGTTTTATGCAGACAACTTAGACCTTAGCGCAGTGGGGAGGTGGTTCTTCTCCATATCACATCTGCAGGAGGCTTACAGATTTTGCACGCAGGGTGGCAAATTTTCTCCATTATTTTTCCAGGCTGTTGTAATTGCAATGTCTTTCTCAAAGTGCCTGGCTAGCTATCAGTGTGAGCTGCTTTACATCTTAGTAAGAAAATCCCTAACTCTGGCTAATCCCTGGGCTTTGACTGACTCTCATCCATGGGAAGGGGGTGTGGAGGAGAAATAAATAAATCCCTTTACTATGACATCATTCTTACTTGCTTCCAAAACCTGAAATAACACATAACCAAAAAAGAAAAATATTCCAAGAAGCATAAAGCACTCCTGCATACAATTGAAGAATACTGATTAAAAACAAAGCAGAAAGAAAAGAAACCCAGTAAAACATTCTTCTAGAACTTGAGGTTGCCTTCATTTCCCATCTTCTGCCTTTACGTTTCCCTAGAGCACTCACAGCTTGTGTGTGCAGCATTTTACATATTTTGGGGAAAAGCCAGAGCTATATATGGGATCAGCTTTAACTTCCCAGCATTTATCCTAAGCATTACACAGAGCAGAAAAACAGAGGAGAGCAGAGAAGCGCTGTTCTAACTGCAGACCTTCCAGCAGCCTCACAGAATGGTTTTCTGCTTTAATTTAAAACTGAAACCTGAAGTCAAATTTCCACCTGGTAATAGCTTAAAGGCACTTACAATTAACTTGGTAATACACACTTTCTGAGTTAATAAATTTTTCAGCCTCTGTGTTTAATACAATTAAGCATTTGGGCCTTTGGCCTTAGACCTTATTCAGCCTGAGAAAGGACTGCAGGGAGACAGTCTCCAATTATCACCATTTACACAACATTCACTTAAGGGCTTTCAAATGCATACATATAGAACATTCATTTAATCACATACAAAATTCAGTACCTGAACTCAGGCTACCTCTCTCTTGCACACAATATGTACAAGGGACAAAACCCCCATCTAAGGGGTGCTAAAATCAAGTCATCACAGCACTGCCTAATGCAGCATAGAACAGCTGTGCCTGCTCCTAGCAACTTACTTTTCCTTCCATATCTGCATTTTGTTATTTGCAAATTTCTTCAAAACTTCAAAGTTAATAAAGCATATTGCATAGTGTAAAGAACCCACTAAGATATGCAGAACCAGGAAAGAGACAAAACTGAAATCTTGTGCTTGAAAAAACATGAAAATTAATTTTGCCAGCATGCCTACCACATTAAACACTTTTTTTTTTACACAAAAGGATTAAAAGGTTTTAATCCCTTTTTTTCTAAGCAGCTAGTTCTTGATTCAGCAGTTCAAAAGCCTTTGCCAAGTTCAGGTTTTTCCTCTGCTTTTAAGAATTAAAAGCGAGTGCAAACCTTATTTTGTAAACAGATACCATAGTAGAATGATTCTAACAGAACTGGGAGCCACAGTAAGTGACCTCTTCAGAATATTTGTTACTAAAGCAAAGGCATTCTGGGCTCTGAGGAAGGGACCTGCATTTCATTTTAATGCCACTGTATGTTGCTGTGTCCTCCTATAGTAATGAACCAAATTCCTGCCTCATCTACTGGTAAAGATGGAGACTTTCTGCTTAATGATAGCAAGAGCATGCTGGCAATTCTGTAACACAGCATTTTTTTTTTTCTATTTGTGTCAACTTTTTCATCCTGCAGCAGCTGTAATACAGTCTGCAGAAAACCAAGAAATATAATTTCCACATTTAAATGTTTACCAGAGCATGGAGCTAGGTACCCAAGCAAAATACTCTCAAATGGGGGAAAGAAAAAAGAAGTAGATCACAGAGTGTTCTGAGCTGAAAGGGACCCATTGGGATCATCAAGTCCAACTCTGAAGGGAATGGCCTGCACAAGTATTAAACCCACAACCCTGGTGTTACCAGCACCACACTCTAACCAACAAGGCTTCTCTAAGGGTCTCAATCGTTTTGACAGAGTCTTTCCTGAAATTCCCCAAAAAACAGGTCTATATTCTCATTAAAAGGCTTCCTCCAAGTAAGCCTCCTTGAGAGCTTGGATAGGGGTTCAAAAATGATGGTTTGAACACTTCTGGGAGACATCATTGAGCATTTTTTACCTAGTAATGATGTACTTATGCAACGGCTAAATGAAGGCACAGAGCCCCACACAGCTGAAAAGCCCTTTGAGCAGAGTTTTGACATCAGGGCTACCACCTCCACCTGGCAGCCAGACTGTGCTGACAGGGGGCTGCTGAGCAATTGCAACCCACCACATCAGAAAGACAAGGACTACACAGAGTGTCACAGCCACGCTGCTCAGTGCCTGGGAGCTGCAGGGAGACAGAGATGGCGTACAGCCAGGAAAACTCCAGAAGCCACTGTGTCCTGCCCAGGAGCCACCTCTGAGCTCTCCCAAAATGACTCTATATGTACATGGAAAATCTCTGATCCCATATAACCAGATGGATGTCCAAACCCTACAGTAAAGAGAATCAGTGACAGATGCCAGAGATTTAGAATTTTACAGCTGCCACAGCCCAGCTCTGCCCTGTGCACTGAGCAGGGCAGGTACTTCATCCCAGGAGTGCCCTGCTCCCTCCACCACCTAGGGCTTTCTGGTTAAGAAATGGCTGAGTTCTAGAAAAACATGAAAATTAATCACCTTCATGTTTGCTGCATTCTTGATTAAATTCTTCTAGCATCCATTCCTTGCTGTGTTATGAATTTAACAGATAAAATGAAAACCTCTTTTCACTTTAATAACTTTTCTCTGCTTAGACAATCAGCTCAGCCTCTGCTTCTAAACTGAGTTTCTTAAATCTCCAGCTACCAGGCACGGTTCCAGATTTTAGTTCTCTGTGGCCTTTTGCTTGCACCAAGCTTTTACAGGATTTCACCTGATTATGCACAGAATTGCAAGAAATGCAGAAAGCCAAAGTCCACATGGAAAAGTTACCATTTGCTATGCTGTAGAAAGTTGCTGTGGCCACCAGGTTTATCCTGAAGCCAAGCAGATCATGTAATGGGACCACACAAGGTGCTGAATTTGAACTTCCAGAGCTGGCCAAGGATGTGTGTACAGGCTGGAGGGTGCATTGCAGAGGAAAGGCTGCACACAGGACCTGTGGGGCTGGAGAGTCACCCCAGTGGGTGGCACTGGATCTACTGGGGAACCCAATTATGCCACAGGCTCCACAGAGCACACAGCTCAGCAGGGCCTGATCTGTCTAAAGGAGAAAAATCTATTACGCCATGAATTATCTCTTTTTCAGCACCTCTGACAATACCTGTCTCTGGGAAAAAGGAAAACCAGTTAACACCACCACTGCAGCAGGTATCTTGGCACGGCAGTGCACATATTCCATCAAGGAGGGAGTATTTCAGTGCTCTCTAGTCTCACCAAGCCAGAACACTGCATGCTACCCAGAAACAAACTTTCCTAGTTAAAAACACTAAACGTATAATTCACATTTGTTGAGGAATACATGTTCCTTGCTCGTGGAGTCCTGCTGCAAGACACAAACCTCACTGGGACACCAATTCCCGCAGCACCAATTCCTAGGACATTAGCAGACCAAAATCCAACAAAGCAGTGGCAGGAATTTACAGCATATGACTAAACTCAGAGAAACTGGCACTCCTGACATGACCCTTCAGCAACTCCTTTCTCTGAGAGAACCTAACTGCTCTGCTTGCACTTGGAGGCACGAGCCATGTCAGCTGGCGAGTGCCTGAAGAGTAACATTTACCAAGCAGGAGCTCAGTACAAATTCTGGGAATGTCTGTGAACAATGGAGAGCATCCAGTAGATCCTGCCATTTTTTTGGTTTGTATTCTCTCATGCACTGTTAACTCATTTTTACTTTTTAGCCATAACCTTCTTGCAGATAGTATTCCATTTTCCCTCAGCCCAGATCTGCAGCATCTTCTTCCACATTTCTCCTCACGTCAGTGTAAGTCCCAGTTTTGTGCATGATTTACATGATCACAGAAGGCTGCCAGGCACTGTGAGGTTTTGACTCCTTGCCATGTATTAACCAGGGTAAATCCAATGGGGAGAGCCCAGAACAGGGAATACCAGCCCTCACACTGACTTCTGCAGCCCGGAAAGATGTTTGTACATCTCAGGTTTGGGGATGAACACATGGAAGGTTGCACATGCCACCAGAGTGAGAAGACAAGTATGCTGCTTACAGAGACTTGCCATATTTTTATTTGCCAGAAGTGTGTTTGCCTACACCACTTAATTTCATTCTCATTGCTGGACAGAACTATCACATGCTACAAACTCAAGGGACACACACATGGATATGGATGTCAAACCTGCAAGGTTCAGCTTGTTTTTAAGCTCTTTGTGAAGACTACAGAGGATAAATTTAGAAAATAAATTTGTCTCCTAGAGTGCTGTCTAAGTTTAAGTCTCCCTCACCCATTGCTGCTTTGTTGACTGAGTCCCAGTGTTCCTGGCTTCATACTCAATTTGCTGAACTAAAATCCAGACCAGCAAAGAGGATGACAAGCTACCTCAGAGCAAATTAACTGCACCTCTTAGGCTTTATATGCAAGAGAAAGAAGACACTGTTTCACCTTGGGGATATGACATCCCAGTATGTTTTCTGAAGGACATACACTGGGGTAAAACACAAATCTCTGTGTGAATCTGAGGCCTGAAAGAACGTCAGCCTTTCTTAACCTACTGCAAGTCAGCATATTGCTACACCATAATGCAGCCTAGAGAAAGAACAGGATGACACAAAAGAGCCTGTCCAATTATGCCTGCCTCAAGTGAATTTTATTAGTTGCTCAGGTCTATAAACAGTGAGGATAGCATACTTTTATATAGGCAAATGGATCTTGCGTAAGAATTACCCATGCAGGAATAATCTCCTGCCTATCACCAATCGTTGATTTTCGTGTTGTGTTTTGCAGTCTGACTTGAAGGTAGGCGCCTGCTAACTCTGCTTGTGTTCTTCAAGAATAAATGTTTATCAAAGGGGGGGACCCCCATTTGCTGACCTGGAATTAGTTACACCAACAGGGTATCAAATGGGTTGTTGCCTGTCACTGTTATCAAAGACGAATTTGAAACACAAACACTAAGCAGCAGCAACTGAGCACTGATGCTTGTCAGAGCAAGCATGACATGGGACAGCCAAAATGTACAGACACAGAGGGCTGGAAGAGGCTCTCAAGTACAGTCCTGTCCCACTGCCTCCTCAGGGCTGCAGTGCACAACCCCTTCTGTAAAGAGATCATGCACCAGCTTAAAGCAGGTTTGAGATTCAGCCACACTTCTCACTGGAAAATGGTTCCAAAATTATGGTCATGGAAACATTTTGGGGAAACAGACTGATTTTTAAAGTCATTTGTTGTCACTTGTATTCACTTGTTTGTGTACTAAACATAATCCTTTTGCTGAAAAAGGTTATGTTCCATCTCTGTGCCTTTTTGCTCCTTCCTCCAAAATGTACCTGAAATTCATTTTTATGCCCTTCTTGAAACAGTAAAATGTTTGTCTTACATAACCCCTGAGACTCCACAGACTAGAGATCTCATTTTAAAAAAAAAGAACCAAACAAAAACATGAGCGAAAAAGATACTGTGTGTTGATTCTTGCAGAATTCTTTGAATTTGCTTCACACTTTGTTCTGATAGAATCCATAATACTTCATCACAATCATTTTATTAAAAACATGCATTTGGGCTTGGGCATCTCGAGATCATCTTACCACCACTTTTTCTCAGTCCCTTTTTTTTTTTAATTAACTTATACAGCTGGATATGGCTTTTGTTAATTGTTCTATATAACTTAAACTGAACCAAGAACCCATTCAGTCTTATTTAATTTATAAGATCACATTTATAATGTCCTCATAAAATATCATTTCAAGTTTCAAGAGAACTTGCAGTTCTGCTGAGCATGTGGAAGAAGTGTTTGTTAACAAGACTACTTAGAAACCTACCCTTGCACTTCCATATTCAAGTATATGTCCAGATCTTCATTTTAGCCATAGTTATGGAACAAAAAAGTTTATTCATGACTTGATAGCAGCCTCAAAGGCATGGTTACTGTGCAAATTTGAAACTATGTGTCAAGTCATACAGAACATGTAATTCAGCGTTGTTAGAATATAATCTCAGATAATTAAACAGGAGATAAAGTTAGAAAAACAGATGAACAGTAATCTAGGAGAACAAGGCCACCAGCACAAGAGCACCTGCCCACATTCTGTGTGCTTAGACCATAAAACCAAGGCTGACAAGATTTGTGAAGTGCTGAAATCACCCAAAACCACCAGTCATAATCCAAGATGGACATTTCCTTCAGTCAAGCATTTTACCACTATTACTAGTGATAAAGCTGGTATATGAATTAAAGGTTTGAAAAAGGATGATGACAGTATGGAAATTAATGACATGTTAATTTAAAACTTCCGACTGTCTTGGTGTTGTGAAGCCATCACACTGCCACACCCCAGGAGAGTGACAGAACCGGTCCACTACCCTAAGAAAAGACAGCCTCCTGCTCCAGGCATCTTAAAATCTATTAAGTGTTTTCATTGAGTTGCACCAAATTGTATTTGGGGGCCAGTGTTTTAAATTCCAAGTATTACAAAGCCCCAGTGAAAGTACTAGATATTCAGCAGTGACACTGCAGCAGACAGGGATTTATCTTTCAGACTGCTGTGATCATCATTAATATTACACTTTTGTTTTGCTAATTTGGTGCTCCACCTATGAATACTGCACTTCATGAAATTATATAGAGCAATATTAGTGCTGTTCTTACTGTATTAACAGGCACCCATGTATGTAATTCATGCAGCGTGGTTTCTGACTATATCCACACTGCACATAATGCCATTAGGCACTGATGGGCTGGCTTGCAACCAAGCTCACCCTTCATGGAATCCCTTCTGGGTAGCTGAACAGCTGACTGGTTAGGAAACACAGGGCAGGAGGACAGCAGTTCTTTAACACAGATCTTGGAACTACAGAAAACTCAGAAGGTGCCCTTATGACTCTTATCTCCACCTTGGATACAGAGATTTTGTGTAGTTTTATCCTTCTTGGAATAATGGTTCTTGAATAGATCAGTCAGAACGCTGACTGCTAAAATTAAAACAGCTTAAATTGACTGCAGGACTGTCACACATTGTCAAGTGTGCTCCAGAAAGGAAGGAGGACAGAAACAGCTTCATTGCTGCCCAAGCGTGAGTTTGCAGTTGTACAGGAAGGAGAAACCTGAATTTAGGACTTGACAAGCATTAAGGAGAAAGACACATTATTTTTATACCCCTTCTCTCTCCCAATTCTTTGCTTATCATTTTACTGAGGAATCAGATTTTCACTGTTTGGGACATCTGCTCTGTAATTCCTCTTTCAAAATTCTAAAGTTTCCTTAAAGTTCTGGTTTTATGCCATTTTGGCATGTTTTAAAGAGACTGAATGTAGCTAAATGACTCAGAGTACTGCAAACCTTTTGTGTTTCATTGTGTTGTGGTTTTTTCTTTAACACTGAGAAGACCATCCCATTTATGAAAGAAACAAGGAAAACCCTGCATTAAAAGTTTTTAAAGGGCTGTTATCTGGAGGAAGCTATAGCAAAGTAGTAGTAGTGACACACACTTCCATTTTTCTATCTTCATTTGTGTTTTTCTCTTTCTACTAAGTTTCTATATAAATTCATAGAAAATTATATTATTAACATCTTAGCCAGCATATCCTAAGTAAATACTAAATGTTCATTGTCATTTTTTAGTATCAGGAATTAAAGAGAAGACAAGTGGTTTTGTTTCTATCATCTTTCATTAACTTTTGGTGACAAACAGCCAAGAAAGACCAGGCAGCTGAGGTAACTGTTCTCTGAAAGGGCAAGACATTCACTGCTCCAAGAGCAGTTCAGTTCTTCCCATCCACCAGCAAGAATCCAGAATGTGCTCTGCTTGTCAGAAGTGACACCCTGAACCCCAATGTCCAGTGCTATAGGCCAGGCTGAAAAACAGAGCAAATGTTGAAGCAAACTTGACTGTATTTCCTCTCACCTAAGCAAGTGACAGCTTCCTAAAATATTCTTGTCCTAGTCACTTGAGAAAACTGTGTGTCTTCAGATACCTTCTGACAGGTGCACCTGAAAAGGGTGGAAAAATACGCAGCACAAATAAAAGCTGGATTGGATATAACTGTCTTCATAGAGCCTGGAACACTTCTGCAACAATACAGGCGAGAAAGGGGAGAAAATGTGAACTATTTTCTTCTATTCTTTATGGAAGAGACTCCATTCAATCATAAAACCACAGCTGTGAAGGGACCTCAAGAGGTCTCCAGTATAAACTCCCACCTGAAGTGGAACCCTCACCAGCACTAGATCATTGGAGCGGTGGTGATGTGCAGCTGAACATCGGGGAGCTCTGAGGAATGAGAATAGACCACCTTGTTAAACAGCCTCCTCCAGTCTGCTCTGCCCTCCAAAAGGAAAAGCTTTTTTCAATTATTAATAGTGAACTTCAATACAATCTCCTCTGTCTCTCCACCTCATCTCTGCTAAACTTATCTATTATGACAGCTATTGAGCAACTGGATGACTAAGGATGGCAGACACTCTGACTGCATGCATCCATCAGAGCCCACGTTTAAATAAACAAACCCACTATTTTCAAACATGGCTAATCACCACATCAATAGAGCTATTAATTGGATTCCTTGACATGGTTGGATGCATGTTGCAGCAGCAGGGACTGGCTTCAACAAACACTAAGCTCTATTCCATCCATATGTCTCAAAGATAAAAGAAAAACTGGAGTGCAATCAAATGCAGTGGATTAAATAACAAAAGAAATTAAACAAAATGGACACTGAATCTGTTTCATTGTATACATTGTGTGCACACATACACATACCCTGCCAAAGTTTTGAGCATGTCAAGAGCTTATGATTCATGCAACAATTTAGTTTGGAAGGGACTTTTGGAGGTCATCCTTTCCAAACATCCACTTAAAGCAGTGCCAACTTCAACTCCGAAGCTGGATCAGATTTCCTGGGGCCTCCTTCAGTTAAGCTTGGAGTATTTTCAACAGTGGCCATTCCAAAACATCCCTGAGCCTCTGGTATGACGCTTGGTCATCTTCATGGCAAGGGAATTTTTTTTTTTCATTGTTATTATAGCTTATCACTGTTTCCCACATTGGAGCTTATGTCCCCATTGGCTTTCAACATATCACCACAAACCTGCCAGAAGAGCCTGACTACTCCTGCTCTATACCCTCTGCTCCACCCCCTCCTATTAGGCAGCTGAAGAGAGCAGTGAGGTCCCATCTCCATCCATCTCATCCTAAGGTCAAATAAACCCATCTCCTCCCACCTCACCTGGCACATCTGGTGCTCTAGAATCCCCTCATCCAGCTCAGTACCAGTGTATTGTGTGCCCAGACACATATCATCAGTCCATAAAGATGCACTCCTTTCCTCATCAGAAGATAGAATTTTTTGCTACCTGCCTTTAGCAGGAATGGCTACATTTAGGAGTCAGTCCAGCTCGCCAATGTTTCAGTGTGTTCAGAATCATCTACAAGCTCTGTGCTGTAAACATAAAGTATGACCATTACTAATGAAAGATGACTTCTTCCAATACCTCCAAGACCATAGGAACAGTGCAGGATACCAACCTGCAAATTTATCTCTCTTGCACAAAAATATTACTTGACTAGCAGCCACATCCCTTCCAAATAAACTTCACTTACAATTATTTCCAATGTTCTCACATCTTGCAACCCTAGCTCAGCCCCTGAAGAGTGTTATTCTCAGGCACCCTGGAACAGTGTTACTCCCTGGTGCTTGTCAGATTCCTCACACCCTTGGCTAGACAACACGTCTATTTATTTTTTAATCAGATTTCTACTATTTACTTTCTCTGCTCTACTGCTTGTGAGACAAACAATTCTTCTGCTGTATTTAGCAACACTCACACAGTGCATCACAAAATGTGGGGGTTGCAGTTGTTACAATTTCAGAATCCCTGGCACTCTAAAGGAAAAGTGGTTCAATAGGGCTCCCACTACACAGGACTGCTACACTAACATTAAAACACTTTGAAGGACACTTCCCACTTCTGTTTCAACACATCACATCTATTTACATTCAGTTATTATGTTAAGTCTATGCACCAAATGAATCCCAGTTGCAACTTCCACTAAGTAATCAAGTAACTGAGCATTTTAGAGCCACAAACAATAGATTTTGCCTTTTTTGGATACACTAAACCAGCCCTTTGTCACTGCAAAAAGAGAGGTTGACATCTGAGATATAAAATGCTCAAAAGAAGGCTGTACCAGTTAATCAAAAGTGAATGACAACTGCAACAAACTTTATCAATTCTGACATGAAAAAATGAGAGCAGAAGACCACTATCCCAGACTGGCAATTCCATTAACTCTTTGCATCAGTGTATTTTTACTTATTTTTGACTGTTCATACACTATCAAGAGCCATGTGGTAAGAGCAGCAGCATACAGAGGCCAGTGTTGCCAAGCCTAGATTTTCAGGAAACTGCTTTTAGCAACTCCCCAGCCCACTGAATGTGACCATGGTAGTAGGGAAAGGCCAAGTTCTGCTGCCAGCAGCAATCACAGCAGACAATCTTTTTCTCTAACACAAGAATTACTTTAATTTTGCCCATGAGAAACTAAACTATTTAGATTCTGGCACCATCACAAGAACTAAATGCAATAGGAAATATACTGCATGTTTTTCATATAAACAGATCTTTCTTCTTGATTTCTCAAGTGCTGTTTCATTTCCCATTGTATCCAGCACTTACAGATGTTCCTAGTTCCCACTCACATGCAGGTTCAAAAGCTAAGGGGTTCACCAGATCTCTTAGTATCAATCAACAAAGCAGGTGAGTAATGACAAGCAGTTACTGGTTTCTCACTCTTACACACAAGGCATGTGACATTCTTGCCAATTTGACAAGTAATGGTGTTGCTGGCCTACTAACCCCACTATGGGGGAGGTTCTAGAGAAACATTTGGAGGAGAATGTGAGATGGGGGTATTCAAACAGTACCAACAAAACAAAAGCACCATTCTCTGGAGACAGATCCATCTCTACACCATTCCATCTTTTGTTCTCCCTGCCTTTGAAGAAACTGCATTTAATGGTCAGAACTCTAAACTCCTCCCTGGAAAAGCTGAGCAATTACTACATTTCAACTTGATAAAGCCACCTTGTTTTGCATGGCAGAAGGGGAAAGTCTGGCAGTTTGTGTTACAGTATGGTACAATGGGATCTTTATGGAGGTTTGTGTGCAAGTCAGCAGGCAATGATCAGACTGACAAGGACTCAAGTCTGAGCACTGACAAGAGAAACTGTGAATGTGTAACCACCACCTGTTCTCAGAACTCTGACTTTTTCCTGGGATCTTCCAATGGTAACAAGACACAGAATTAGTCAAGTCTATCATTTGTGGAAGAGTCCTCCTTGATTAGCCATCCATCAGGGTGTACAGACAAGGGCATTTGCTGTCCTCTCATAATGGCTAGCTCCTTGCTCTTTGGAACATGGAAAGGGCTCTGAAAAGACAGCACAAGTGCCCATCTGCAATCTCCAGGTAATAACCTACATGCTGGAGGAGGATGTATGTGCCTTGCTTGTCTGGATCCTTAAGACAACCTGCTTTGTGTGGTGCAAGTGAAGAGGTTATTAAATCTTTCAGGTGGAGAGAAATGTTACTGAGACTAGCAGAACAGCTAAGGCTTAACGTCTCCAAAGCTCAGTCTGGGAGCTCAGACTGAGAACCAGCTGGCTGGAGAAGGAGCTGACAAATGTGTTCAGGCTGGGCAAATCCTTTTATTCTAGTACTTAAACACCCAGGACATGGCATAAAAAAGAGCCTTTCTCACCTGCTGCATCCTCCTGGAGAAGGAATGATCAACTGTCAAGAAATATGCCCTCTCAAAAGAAAAATATTAACTGTAGAAGCAGCCTAATAGCTTCACTGGAAAGTCTGGGAAATGAGGGAACCAAGAGCCACAGTGATTCAACCCCCTGCACTGAGGAAATATCCACCATGACAAGTGATTCCATCTAGTTGTAAGGTCAGCCACTAGAGAAAGGCTGTCCACAGGATGCAGCTAAATACAGCAACTAACATCCATTAGCTGAAGAGCACAGAGCAGCAAGGCAGCAGACTCTGCAGCTGGGAGGGATGAGGAGCAGCCAGGCTGGGCCTCCTGGAGATCTGTGGAGAAGGGAGCAGGTGCGTGGCAACAACTCCAGGCAGGTAACAGTCATGGGCTGTAACCTGTATGTACACAGGTTAAAAGTGCACTACTGGCATAATCCTCTGTATTATTTCCTATCAAGGCAGTTGTTATCTTCCTGGTTTTTCCCTGTTTCTAATGAAATTCAGTGTCTCCAACAGTATATTGCATCATACTGACTGCAAGCACACATAGTTTTCAAGAATACTACTAAGAACTGTCACAAACTCTGCATGTTGCTGGGAACCTTGGCTACTCTGAGGAAGCAAATGAGCAAAACAAAAACCACCCAACAACTCCAGCTAAGTGTGAGATAGCTCACGTGAACCTTGGGTAAAACAACCAGAGGGGAGACTATCATGGAGGGTTCTCAGCACTCAGGAAAGGCTGGATGAGAATGGAGGAAAATAAAGTGACAACAATTATGAAGTTTATCTTGCTTACAAAGGAAAGAAGAGTAGTGGCAGCAGGGAAGGTGAGAAGAGCCTTCAAGGATCTGGAAAAAAAACTGCAAGATGAAAAGAAACTTAAGAAACTTTTTTTTTTCCCCCACACACACTTTTTCGCATGTCATGCAAATGGTCAACAATTCATAGTTTCAGAGCTGCTGAAAGGGCATTTAAGGTTATGATGTTTGGTATTTATACCTTGGGAGTAAACCATACTCACAAGGTATAAATATACTGACAGTTAAACACTGGAACAGCTTGCTGGAGAAATGGTGGGCTCTTGTCTCACCAGACATTTTTAAGGACATGCTAGACAAACATCTGTTGTAAACAGCTTAGAGCAATCCTGTCTGAGCAGAAAAAGGCAGGATGAAATTCCCTTCCACCACTATTTGCTGCAAGCAGAAATCTTCTATTCCTTTTTGAAGTTCAAGAAAAATAGTTTTATTTCAAATTGCGCAGAGAAGCTCAGTCCTGGCCACAGCTGTAACCTCTGGGTTACAATATACATGCAGGAGGACAGCTAAAGACAAGCAGATTCAGGTTCCTGCAGCTACAAGGCTGCCAGGTACTCCCACGTCCCTTAGCTCCACTGGGATGAAAATATCTGGCACTGACAAATGGTAACCTCATCTAACCAAGTATTCCTTTACTGTAGACATATTTCACCTGCTCCAGAAGACAAGAGAGCCCCAGCCAGGACCAGGCAAGCCTGCAGAGCCACCCAAGCAGTGCCCCTTGCAGAGGGCAATACCACACTGAGCACATGGACATGGTCTGCAGGCAGCCCACCTCCTGCTCCTCATTTAACCAGACTGCAGCCTAAACAACCTCAGATTTATACCAGATTACAGGAACGGTTTATGAATTCAGAGCTCTACATCAGACCGCTAAATCTATAAACTATAGGGAAAACTCCTGAGCAACATAAGGGACTAGTGAGCTAGAGGGAAAAAAATTCTCATGCAAGGAATTCCAGTACATCCTCCATATATTTTAAAGAAATAAACATTTAAACAGCTATATTTTGGACTACTAATTTAATAATTACCTTAACTCTAAAGTTACTTATCATTTTAGCCTGAAACCAGCAATAATTGAAACCTTTCAGGTCCAGGAACTGAACTTTCTACAAGCTTGCCAACACTATTGTTTCTTAACACTCTTGCGTTCAACACAGGGGCTACTGAAAAGATTCTCCTTTTAAAATATTTAGAAACAAATCTTGGCACAAACTCTGTTTAGGTGTATGCTTTGTGTCTGAAGGACATCCATAGCACAACAGGTCTCAAAGTTTTGGGGTTTTTAATGTTTGGTTGATTTGTTAGTTTAGTAATATAGCTGTTCTTCAAAGCAATCATAGAAATCTTTGTGAAAGAAATAAATAATTGAATGTCAGTTTTCTTTACTAATCTGTTTTAGGCAAGACTGAAAAAAAAAAAAAAAAAAAAAAAATTAAAAAAAAATCCCAAACAGCTGCTCCTTGCAGCTCCTCCAGTTTGAACCCCAGCAGCATCAGTTCCTGTTGTGTGCTGTGTAACACAGCGCTGGGCTCTGACACTGCTGCTCTGCCTGGCCCCTGGGAAGCGCTGGAAGGCTCCTGCAGACTACAGGAAAACCATTTGAGGAAGCCTTGACCATAAGGGTTGGCCAACAACACTTGATGAACACCACCTACAGGAACTAACAATGCCCACGTTATTGCTTGTTTTCAAGGCTGCTAAGGCATAACCTCAGTCTCTGCACTGATTTGGGTTTGTCCCCAAACTTGGGCACTTTGACCTGGATGAACAATTGGCAGCTTCCCACGGCAGTGAGCAGCCAAGGTTTGTTGTCATCAGCACTGCCAGGACACAACTCTCTCCCACTCATGCCTAAGGGCTCCCTTCTGACACTCCTGAGTCCTCTGCAAAAGGCACAGCAACATCTGGTTTTTGTGATGATATAAGAGTAGTCATTTTCTTTGAGCAGGATTTCCATAAAGCTAACTCAGGGCCTGTTTGCTACTTGGTGAAATTCCCAATACAATTTGATGTATTTAATTTTTAGCACAGCAAAAATACCAGCATTGTAGAATCCCAAAGTTCTGACCTCAGACCATAGTTTATTACTCAATCAGGAAAAGGAGATGAGCACAAGCCAGTTCTCCAAGATGGAACTAAATCAGAATTATAACAAAGTAGGGTGGGTTTTATTTACCCATATAACAAACTGCATAAATGGCCAGCAAACGTAGAGGAAAGTCAGCATTGTGTAATTTAAAGTAACGTTTTGTAGGGAACAATTTAAACCAACCAGTCTTCTGGATTCCAAATTTACTGTAACCACTCAGAAAGGCACTGGACATAGGTGCCTAACCTAGATGCTTTCAGTGAGGTGCTCTGTGCAGTTGTGGTATGAAAGTAGAAACAGCATAGACATGGACTTGGAAGAAGACAGAACTACATTATTGCAAAAAGGCAAGAGAATTTTTTAAGGCAAAATAATACCTACATCAACTGTGACTTGCCCTTGGACAGCAGGGTTGACAAAACTCTAGAAAATTGTCCATGAGGAAAGAGTGAGATGTGTAATCCTATTGCATACTTGCAAGAGAAACAGTAATTCAGCTGAAAGTAAAAGTGATAAATTCGAAACAGTAAGTCTTTTGTTTTAATAGCTACACAACAGATAATTAACCTCTAGTCAGTGAGGTGCCCCAGAGCAGCAGCAGAAGCAGGAGGCTTGGAGAATTCCCTTACAGGACAACGGCTTAGGGCAGGAATGCCATTAATCAATGACCTCACTGTACTCTATACTATAATAGATGCATATTAATATTCATAGATTTTTAGGACTGAATGGTCCACTCTATCATCCAGCCTGACCTCCATTCTGACACAGGACGTGCTTCATCCAGCTCCTCCAGTCTCTGGTTCCTGTTAGGCTTTTCTCTGCTAGGTCAAAAGAGGCTGCTTGTAATACAGAGGCTCTAAGGAGGTTGTAATGCAAATTTTGGTTCAGCAAGATCTGGTGATAAAGTACCAAGCTGAGATCCAAGTGTCCGGAATTAAATAAACCCTACAGTTGTCAAATAATCCAAGAAGCAGGAAATGGGAAATGATACCTGAGCACGTGCAGCAGGTGAGAAAAGCACACTCCCAGTCCCTTTCCAGACCCATTTCAGGGTATGGCTGCACCTTTACAAGGCCACCCACAAATGCAGTATGGGGCTTTCCATGATGTATGTCAGCAATATTTTTATGTTACAGATGATTGGATCACACTACTTCCCATTAGCTAATGCTTTTGGAATGGCAGTATGTTCAGGCGAAATATACATTTTAAAGCAATTCTGAGCCAAAAGTACCCAGGAAAGCAAACATTTCTATTCTTTTTTTTTTTTTTTTTAAATTATCCTCACCTCTGTGACACTGAAAGAAAAAAAAGGAGGATTTGTAGTCCTAATTTTAGAAGGGTTCAGCTTTTGGGTGACCCCTTCTTGGAAAAGGTTAATTCTTATGAACTGCATAGCTTAAATATGTTTCAATACAAGCATTAAGATCCACCCAAAAGGGATCCTTTCAGAAAATAAGAACCTAAAACTTAGTGTTTTGTTTTTTTTTTTTTTTAATCTACATAGTTTCCAACAGTTTCTAACTCACTATGGGTTTTATGGAAATGAAGAGCAATAATCCCTACCTTGGTGCACCTTCATTCAGACTGATACCTCTGTGACAAACCGTTCGAAAATAAAAAAGGTTTGCTTACCTGTCTAAGAATCAAGCAGTAACTGAAGCCCCTGCAGTAAATCCAGGGAGGAGGGAAAGAGAGGAGGAGACTCATTGCTGTCTCACAACCCCATAGCTGCAGAGAATTTTTGCTTGCTCCACTGCCTCTGCTCCTGTGTCCAGCCATGGTGGAAACCATGCACAGGGACATCCATCACTTTTACACCTCTTGGTCAAGAACAAAAGCAGCCACATTGTCATTTGTCAAAGCTAAGTTCCTGCCACAGCAGCAGCAACCACACCCTCAGATATTGATGAGAGCTGACAAATACAGAAAAAAAGAATACTGCTTTAAAATGTTAGCTCCCCTCTGGCGCCTGATCCATAGGTCTGCCTGCCATTCCCTGAGCCAAAGCATGGAAAACCTCACTGGAATCTGACACAAGTCCAGTAAAAGCACTTTGGTGACTACAATGTACAACCAAGTCACTGCACTGCTCCACTTGTACCCCTATATAAGTCTCGTTGATGGAAAAACTAAGTTTCAACAAACTTAAAAAAATTGATTTAGAGGAGCCTGGAACAGATCAAGTCTGATCTTTGAAGCAGGAACTGAGTCCTGCTGATCAGGGCAGGACAAGTCCCTCCTCTTCACTCTGCTGCCTCTGAAATGCTGAACTTCCTCTCCAGCTCATTAAACAATTTCATAAGGAAGGACCTTGGCACTTACTGCCAGTTCAGAAATATATTACCAGTATTGGAAATCCTTTTAATCAACAACAATCATCTGTCCCCAAAATTACAGATGCTCAAAAATGCAGTTCAATTTACAGGGCAACCATTTAGGTCAGAGATCTGTGGTGTGGAGATCAGTCTTGGCAGAGTGGAGGGATAGAAGAGAAAACACCAGCAAGCCATAACAGCGGGGTTCCTACAGAAACTGCAGGCTGGAGTAGATGAAGTCTTTAAATAAATATGTATGGGGTATGTGCATCATGAAATGCCCCTTGCACCTTGTGTAGAGAGATCCTGAGTATGAAACTTGGTGTCCTCCTTCAGGAGATCTCACTAGGCTTGCTGATTGCTCCTTCTACTGTTACACAATGAAGGTGTTCATAAATATGGGTAAAAAAAGCTCCAGTACTGGAGGCAGCATGACTGGAAAACCTGACAGTATCAGGAAGTCCATAAACTCCCGTGCTTTTTCTACCCAGAGCTTTCCATCAGTTTTTTCTGTTGTGGCCTAATCTCCAAGTGTTCAATTCTCTGTTTAAGCCCCATAAAGACATTCCTAAGGCTACAAGGGAAAAAGAAGAAAAGGATACTTGCATCTGTGAGAGACACTGGAGTTTCTTCTAAGCTGGCAGGAGTCAGCAGAGACAGGCAAGATGCTGCTGCTGCTCTGAGAGAGCCAACATCAGTCTGTTCCAAGGACTCACAGAACTAGAGCCCGACACCAGCATAAGGAACCTCCTTCCTCTCTGAAAAGCACTGAGGCTTTAGGAAAGGGCTAGAGAGTCAGCTCTGGTCCTCTGGACAATCAAAAAAAACCAAACAAACTCCAAGATCCTGTAAAAACTGAAAACTACTTAAGTTACATCCACCAACAGCAAAGCTGGCATTGTTTCAAGGGAAGAAGACTGCAGGTAAAGGCTGTTTAATAGCAGTGCTCCTCAAGTCAGCAATACACACTGGGTTTACCTGAGCATTATCATGAATTATCAACACTGGTGAGCCTTCTCCCATTTCAGACAAGTCTGCAGCAAATGTGGGGGCTCTGTGTACTGGTTCCAAAGAGGGTAGAAGAAGGTAGTACAGGATACATTCGGCAAAACTTTCCAGTTAAAAACCACTCACCCCTACAAACAGGGCTTTTGCAACTTTAGACTCTGGTAGCCAAAACTTTTTTTAAAAAACACAGAGTTTCAATCTGTGTAGCGCTCTAAGGTATATTAATAGCACGACACACTTCTTCAAAAATGAAAAAATCAAAGCTATTTTATATAGAAGGAATAGCATTCTAAATACTCTCACTGCATGTGTTGGATGTGCTTTAAAAATACACAGTGCTGCCATACTGCTTCTTCTTACAGTCACTAAAATAATTTTTTTCAGGCCAAGAACTGCTGTGCTCTGTTTCAGTACATGGCCATGTTGCAGACGAGTCAAACATGCCAACACCTCCAATATCTGCAGATGTAGAGTGGATTTTGTATTTCTCTTTTCTCTCATCTCCACTTGTTACCTTCTTCCCATCAAACACACTTTAGAAGTGAGCTCCATCACAACCCACCAGGAGACTTGTCCGAGTCCTACTCTGTGACATCTTTATAGCCACGTCCAGTAATGCTGGCAGCCCACACCAAGGCTCTGCAGGCTGGAGAAGTCAGGGAGATGGGTCCATCTGCCATTTCCAAAGAGCCCAAGCCACCTGCAGTGTTCCTGGAAACCCAAGAGCCTCTGTCTCACAAGTGAGCTACAGGAAATTGTGTCAAATAACCTGCAGTAAAAAACTTAAAAACGTGGACCAAGGACAGATCCTCAGGCCTATCATCCAAGCTAATTCCTTTTAGCTGACTTTATCTTCACATACACACTGACTGCACAAAGCTGTAACAGAAATTGCCAGAACAAGCCCAAGCTGGACTCAGTGAGACGCAGCTGCTGCCTCCGAGTGACCTCCACCAGCCCCCCACAGAAACCACAAGGAGCAGCAAAGCTGACACCCAGGGGCTCAGAAGGGAATTGGATATTTAGCAAGATTATGCTATCTGCTAATCTGATTAGCCCCAGAGACTGCAGATAAACATAACAAAGAACAGCCGGACACCAGCTGTAAAACCCATCCAGTCAAGCAAATAACACAGCTGCCCAGAAAAGCTCAGCATCTGGGACCTGTCGCATGTAATGCTTTTAGGGAAATGACAGACTCGCTGCTCTCACGTTAGACATGGGAAAATGTGTTAATCTGTTTACCTTAAATGGATTTAACCTCAATCTGAAAAAGAGAGGACTGACTCAGATTCATACAGCCAAGACACTTGGGTAGCAAGGCAGAGTGAGCAGGAGGCAGCAATCCTCAACACCATTTACCTGGTTTGAAGGATCAGGCATGACACAGGTCAAACAAGAAACATTAGAAGATTAAACAAACACATTTGTAATTAGGTGTAATGTTGATTGTCTTCTGCCCCTGAAATGATAATCAGGTCCCACATCTAATCACTAAAGACACCTGAGCTTTAGGCTGATGGTGACCATCTCCGCAGCCAGTCCCTTCCCAACACAGAAAACACATGAAAGACTAGGGACTTGGGCTGGAGGTGGGGAGAGGGATTTAAAAACGAATACTTTTACTTTTATATAAATACAATAATAGCAGAGAATTAGCAAATAAGCTCTCATGCCTTCTTTATAGGAAATGGGCTGCTGAAAGACCAAAACCCACCCAAATCACTTGCCATACATTGACTGCTACTTTCACAACTGCAGAAGGAAAGGCAAGGGCATTATTTAACATGTCCACTTGATGTTTTTAAACACAGAAAAACCAAGAGCAACTTGCTCAAGGACTGCATTCATCACTGCCTGCCAATTAGAGAAACAAAACTGATCAGTCAGGAGGACACAAGTGGCACAAGACTCAGCTCAGCACTGTGGAAACACAAGCACTCTGAAGTGTTCTGTCACAACGGGCATTATGAAGCAGGTCTGAAGCTTTTCAGTCACTCTGTGGCAAAGCACTTCCCTCCCTTCCTAATTAGCAAACACACTCCAGGAACCTCAACCTTCCCAACAGCTCTCACTTCAACCGTTGGTTACCACCTCAAACCACCTTTTTCCTAAATTTGCTCCAAGATTCTCCAAGACTGAATTCTTACACACATTCATCTGTGATGACAGAATCAGATCAGCATGAAAGAGGGAAAGCTCTATTTCGGGGTGACTCAAATGAGAGCAGAAATACTGGGACCAGATGATTCCCCCACCACTGGAAGCAGTATCAGCTTCATGGTATTGCTGGCACCAGCAGCCAGGAGAAAGCACTGGATCACCAAATACAAGAATGCCCAAGAGGGCACCAGGAGACAGTATTTCAGATGGTTTTGGGATGTGGGACAAGAAACAACACTTTTGAGGCCAGCTCAGAGCCATGGGTATCCCAACAGTGCTGGAGATTAGTTCTGGAAAGCAGCTATCCCTTCAATGCAGACTGAGGAGTTGGGGTCTAGCTAAGTTCAGAATGACAGGGACACAAAAAGAGAAAACACTTCTAAAGAAATTGTCTAAAATATGCATTTTCTATTTTTATGGCAAACATGACTAGTTGCTAGTGTTCAAAAGCAATTATGCAAAGGCTGATCTATAAATAATGCAAAACCCAGAAAGGAGAGATCCAAACTCATTTACAGCACACCCCATGCTGCACTGAATAATGTTATGCCCCAGCTTTCACCATCCGCATAAAACAGAAATGCAGTCAAAAAGCTGAGAAAGAAGAGAAGCATTTCCCCTGCTCCCCAGCCAAAAAGGAAGACAACATCTGAACAAAGGTAAAATTTAAGGTCATTCTATTAAGTACTACTTTCATAGATATAAAGCTTTATTTTTGCATTTTCAACTCACCTGCTCTTTTCACACATGCATCCCCAGAAACTACAAACAAGGTACCATGGAAATTTATCACCCCTCACCCTGCTGCACTGTGCTCTGAGTAGATCTATACAGAAGATCACAGCATTAACAAATGTGTGTCCCAAATTTCTTAAATGAACTAAGTCTCTTGCACAAAGCAGTGAATAATTTAACTTGGAAGGGACATGTGCAGGTTAGCTAATCTAACCTCCTGCTCAGAGAAATACTAACTTTAAAGCAGTATCTCAGGATCTTGCCCTGCTAAACTCTCCACAATATCTCCACAAATGAAGACTCCCAAGCCTCTCTTGTTCCTTGTTCCAACTGAGAACCACTCTCACCATGAAAAAGTTTTCCCATGTATTTTTCATCTGGCTGCAAACTGTGATTTTTTTGACTCTTGTTTTTCAGTATTCACCTCTAAGATCAGAAGCATTTCAATTTTCCCCCTCAAAAAATTTTACTTCTTGATTGCAACTACTGAATTTCAAAAGAGTTCTTTAATTTTTTTTTAAATTTATTCATCTAATATCCTTACAGCAACAATACCTTCCCACACATTCTCTCTGCACAACCAAATTTATGCCATTTACATTGAAAACTAAGGATTTTTTTCCTCTACTTATAGCTCAGTTAGCTTTGTGATAATGCAGTTTATAAAATTACATTTAATGGAGAAGGGAGCAGGTAATTTGTTTATTTCTGAACTGTGATGGCTAATGGATGGGGTGGGAATAATGACAGAATATATATTTTGCTATGTTATGGTCGAACAATGCAAGGAGAGAATGCATGACCTGATAATTTTTACCCTTCATTAAATGGTCTATTGAGCTGCTTTTTCTCCATATCAGCTTTTAAAGCTGAAAAAAATACACTGCAAAAATAACATATTACTTCAAATCACAAGATTACTCTTAATTAAAGCAAAAATTACACATCTGTTTCTTAAATTCATTAGCAATATCTGAAAACATACCTAAAAACAAGGAAATCAGAATAAGGAGACTAACTGTAACTAGCCTTGTTAACTACCTTCCTCCATAAATGCCAAGGCACTTCAATTCCCATGACTGGAAGGACAAAGTCTGCATCATTCTGAACATCCTTGCCAAGTCCTTCCTCCTCCCAGCAAGCCAAAAGGAGAGAGGGAAGCAGAATCCAAAGCTGTCTGCACATCCAGATGGAGCAGTGTCACCTGAGCTACATCTGCTTTCAGAGGCTCTTTGTGGCTTTTCCGAGAAGAAAACGGGTCTGTACAAAGACAGGCCACTTGAACTGACAGACCTGCTTTTCATCTGCTTTCTTCAAGGAAGAAAACGGACGGGCTAGCAATGGTTTATCTGTGTTTGATACAAGGATCTGTATGCACCATGGGCATGTGCCTTGAGCCCTGCCTGGGAAAGGGCAATGAGGGAAGAAGTTCCCAAGGACACATGGAGGAGGGTACCCCACCATGCAAGGGGAATCCCAAAGAAAACAGAACTTCTGAGATTGATGGGTTCAACCAGTTTTTTTGAAAAATTACCAGTGTGTAAAAACTCTCAGGAAACAAACAGGTTTGCAGGTTATGTTAAAACCCAAGCTACATGTCATACAAGCAGTTTCCAGTGCAAAGTAACACATGATGGAAGTATGGAGATAAGGGAGCAATGTGAAGGAAATCCAAATAGGCTTCCAGCCTAACGATGGAACGTTTTCATTTCCTGTAGGGAAAATGGATGATATTGGTCAACATCACCTCATAAAGAGCAGGCTGTTATGGGTTTCAAGAGAACTTTGATCTACATCTCACATCCCATTAATAGAGACAATAAATTACTCTCCCTTTTCATGACACAATGTGCAGAAATAAAGCTCACATGTTCAAATGAGAGAGAGCTTCTTGATGAGTGAGAATGCTAAAACATCAGCAGTACATCAAAACCACTCAAGTTCACATGCTACAACTCCCAAAGATCAAAAATTACTACCACTGAAAGGACATGCATTCAGTTTTGCAGAAATCACCAAAACAGAGAATTTCTTCCCTAAGAAGCTCCCTTGTATTCAAGTTCCTTCTATCTCTGCCAAGTATGCTCATATGGCAACTGAGAAAACATTTGTGGCACTTGATTCTCAAAGTCCATATGTGTAAAGAAAAGTTTTTCCAGAAAGTATTTAGATAAAAGTCCTTTTCTGTGGTTTAAGCAGGAACACCACTGGTCAAAGTAAAAACATGGAGCTGGCTGATGTGCAAAGGACCAGCACTTTGAAGCACTGCAGAGGTCACATTGTGGCAGTGAAATCCTGCTTCATAAAGCTTTGATGTAGAGCAGCTCACAGGAATATCTGTTATTTCATTGAAGTTTGTTTCTAAAGCCTCTTCCTTACTCAGTATAAAATAAGCTGTTATTGTTCTTTAATATTAATAAAGAGCATTAGTTTCTCTTGTCAGCATTTCAGGCAAATGTGCAATAAAGAAGGTCCTAGGAGGGTCTAAACTGAGTTTGTATTCAGTAGTACTTCACTGACTTCCAAACAAATACCGCCAGTCAAAATCAGCTTAAGTTCAGCCCCAAGTCACACCTTCCACAGCAACAGCACCAGGCTGGGTTAAGAAACCCAGCACTCAGAGATCAGGCAGTGATGTGGAGGGACAGCAGCTCACCTTTCCACTTCACACCTTCTGCTCTGGACTAAAAAACTTCTCTTTGTAACATAAATAGTGCAATTTATATGTACAGAAACACACACTGGAGTGGTTTTTTACATGGTGTCTCTAGTGCATGTTAAACATTGGCACAAAAATCTTGTTTTGGTTATAAAACACTGTGGAGATCCCCATAAAACAGTTTCTGAAGAAAGACACTGCAGTGGTTTGAATATCCTGAATGCTCAGAGTCAAGAAGGAAGAACATCTGCACGCATTTTTGTGGTCCACTCAAATCTTAAGTGCTTCCAACCACACAAGAGCTACAGCAATACTTTCGATTTAAAAGACAGAGGCCTATAAACAGCCCACATCATGAACTCTTCAATTTATCTAAAAATTTCCTCCATTTATATTTACCTTATCCAGTTCCAATAACAAACCCTTCAGTTTCCCAGTCTTTTCCATGAGTCTCTTCCACTACTCTCTACCCTCCGTGAGAACAAGAGCAGTCAAAGAGCTAAAACCCTAGAAAAGCCTGGAATAATCATTTGAAACAAGTGATTTTGTCCTAATCCCAACTGGTTGCCAGTACAGAGCCCCCAAACACCACCTGCTCAAACCAGCCAGATTCCACCCTGCTCCCTTATTCTCTTCTGGCTCCTTCTTGATTTTGTTTCTTTTCACTGAATTTGTACAGCTGCAAATGCACTCCTATAATGTGACGGCTGAAATAGGATCAGGAGAGTTTTCCTGAAACATGAAGGAAGTTGGTGGGGGTGCAGGACCTGCACCAGCTGCCCATCAGTATTCAGTGCATGCAGCTGCTCCTTGGAATTCAGCTTGGCTGGGAAAAAAAAAAAACTGTCACTGCTATTTTTTATGAAATTTTACCTAACTGCTGTAACATGCCTGTGTAGTTCTGCCCAAATTCTTACATGTGTTTTAAACACTTCAGTGAAACAGTTAAAGCTCTATGTTTATATTGCAGGAGTGCCTTGTTTGTACCTTTCCCTTTGTTGCCATCTGTCAGACTTCCTCACTGAAGCTTCTCACAAGGAAAACACCAGTAATGATAAAACAGCAGGAATTTCAACAGCCAGCTACCTCCTCCTCCAGCCCCTAAAAGGTCTGAGAAATTTTAATAGGGGTCCCTTTTTGCTCCAACACAGCCACATAGACTGAGCACAGCATCAGCCACAACCAAATGGTGCCAGTACTTCAATACCCCACCTTGCACCTTTTTCCTCTAACCAGTCTAAAACCTCTTCCATTTTCCACTTCCTTCTAATCACCTACCCAGAACCCCCATGGCTGAAGCAAGCACATGCAACCCAGTGCTATCAGTCCAGCTGGTCAAGCAGAATGCCCTAAATCATATGGGATTTGTTCCACCCTGTTCCCACATATGTACAAACATTAGCAGACTCACAAACTCTCCTGACTGCACAGAAATGTGCTTAGGAGAAAATAAAGGATTTCAGAACATGTGTTACCCCAGCTTCTTCTCTGACTCAGTATCAGTGAATGGCCCCTGCCACCCTCTCCATGTTTTGGAGCCAGTCCTGCAGACCAGGCTCATACACCATTTCAGCACACTCCACCACAGCTCTCTTTTCTTTTTTTAAATGGAGAGACTTTGAGTAGGACTGCTTGTGTTACAACTTTTCTGAAGTGCTAAGCACTTCACTTGAGCTATGAGTCATCAACTCTGACAGCAGCAGAAACATCTTGTCATAAGCAATGAGGAAACTTCAAATTAAGTATCCCACCAAATAATTTATGAAGATTGCTTATCCACAGTCAAGAGGGTTTGCTTACAAAAATAATTTATAATTTGATAATTATTAGAGAGACAAAAATGTAACTACCCAAAGAACCTCAAAAATGTTCAATGACAAGAAGCAAAAAGGGGGGAGGGAAGTGAAGACAGGAGATGAGCATCTCTCAAGCACTTCTCAGGGCTCTAAAATGCAAATCTTTCTCGAATACCTGTAAGGTGATCCATCTGCAAACATGTTGAGAAAAGGTATTTAAGTTTCCCCTCCTACTCACCCTTTTTGCAGCTTTAGAACTTGATACTTAAACTCTCCATAATTTTAATCAAGTCTTAGGACAGAATGAAGCTCTTCACTGTTCTTCCAAGGGACTTGTAATACACACCTCAGTGCTAAGATTCTCACAGTGGCAAGCACTGGAGACAGTCTGGAACTCTTTGTAATCCAAAAACTGATGGCAGCTTTGTCCTGCTAGTAAATGTTCTCATGGTGTAGGAGGAATACCAGTATCTTCTGCATTTAGGCTACAATTCACTACTTTTTAAAAAAATTTACTGCTCTTTGACAAGTACAGGCAGGTCCATGCCTTCTGAAATTCAAACCTCTGAGACATCAAAAACTGCTTTAACTATGAGACTTCTCCCTCCCAGAGACCCAGCACACTCCTTCCAGCTTCTTCAGCAAAAAAACTGGCAATTCAGAGTACCTGTGTCCTTGCCTGGACACAGACCATTCTCTGCCAAAGCCCTCTGTCTCAAACACTGAATTAAATAGGTATTACACACAAAAAGAGCTGCTATCACATACTTACTGTTCTCAGATAGTTCAAAAAAATACAATTAAGCTTAGAATGTGTTGGCATCCTTGATTTCACTGCAGCCAGCTTACACACATACCCAGACAATGCATTCTACATAATTAAAAATAACTTTCTCTACTCATATCTTGCTGCCGCTAGCTATAATACAAAACCAGATGTTGATGTGCTGACTATTTCAGACTTAATAAAAGTACCTCTCTGGTTTCTGAGTCCTTTCACCTGCTTTCAAACCTCCACAAAGAATGGATGTCTTGCTACTGCTGGATTTGCTCTCATCACCTCCTGGGCAAGCAAAACAAAAAATCCCACCCGTGTATGGTCCTGGAATTTGAATCCTTGTAAAAAACATTGTGTCTTGAGAGAAATTTTGTTATTCACTATTCAAAAGATACAATTTCCTTTTCTAGTAACACCTCCATGTGCTGCAGGTGCTAAAAGGCAGAAGAATGAATTATTTTAGGCATGTGGGTGTGCATGCACACTGACCTTCTGGTACGCAGCCTAATGAAGATCAGAAACCATCAAGCGCATGGATACAAAAAACCTAAATTCTCCTATGTATGCTTAGTTAAGCATTCAAGTGACTTCAAAGACCTATGTCAATACAGAAAAGAACTGTATTAAAATTCTGAGCCTTCAAATCTATTAAGCATTTCCAAACACAGGAGGATGAGTACCAGGATTTGTTCAGCTGCCCTCACTGCGTTGTTCTCAGGGAAGGAGTGTGGGCTCAGTCAGTCAGCATGCAGTGACTCAGCTCCATTCCACCAGCTCAGCAATTTAACAGCCAGTAAATCTAACCTGTGTTTTCCATCTCGCTTGTAAAAACACTGCTTTAGCTTGGTGAAGGCCAGCAAGTTACATTTCTGAGGGGCACCAGCACTGAATGGATCCTTCCCCAAATGATACTTCCCCAAAATCCACCTCTGCACTTTGGTCCTGGACATGGAAGAGCCAGGAGAGCATCATGAAGCTCCTGGGATGTACCAGCAGTGGTAGGGATATCCTGGGCAAGCTCTGGCTTCTGCACTCGGGCCATGAACCAACCAAGGTGGTGAAAGCCCCATCCTCACCATGGTGGCCCATGGTCCCAGGCAGAGCTGCCAGCAACGCACGATGTGCTCCAGCAAGGGCTGTCCTGTGTGACAGAGCTCGGCAGAGGGGAGCAGTGAACACACAGCCAGGGTGTTCAAATGGGATTCATTAATCAGGCTCCAACTGCTCCACTTCACTAGATGGAAGCTCTTTATAGACACTGCCTCATTTATTTATTTTTTGAATGCCCAGATTAGTTTAGTGTGAAGCTGTGGAGAGATACAATTTGTCTGAACACATGATCTATAGATCACTGAATGAACACTAAACAGGCTCTTGCTGTCCACAGAAGAAACACACTGTGCGCTCTCCCATGGCTGCAGTAGAGGAAAGGTGAATCCTTTTTTCCTAAAATTTAGCCCTCAGCAGTCTGGAGGTCAAAGAGCTGACACTTGGTCCAACATGCTCAGCCCTGACTGAGGACAAGAGCTACAGCCTCTGCCTATGAAAAGCAGGGTCCTCAAATCAGAGGGGAATCAGCAAGTGATAACTAACCTGGCATTCTGCTGGAGACAGGCTTTTCTCACACAAACAGCCTTTTCTCCTCACATCTGTGAATATATGCATATTTAAAAAATAAATTATCTTTCATTCAGATTAGTTACTAGAATATCTCTTTCTCTGCTGAAGCAGATTTGTTCCTACGGTTGTATCTACTGCTATTCTGGGACTTGGTATTGTTTTCCCACTATTGCTGCAGAAAATGTTCAGCAGCTAATTGCACAGTCAAGTCCTTTCACATAATTTTCACTTTGACAAGAGTAATTAAAAAGCTAAACAGCTCGAGAACCAATTGATTAGGTCTGGAAGCAAAGCTCTGTTTAGGCGATCCTGAGATGCACGTGTAGAGAACAGCAAGTGTTCCCAAAACACAACTGGGAGCACGTTCCTCAGTGCTGATGATTTACTGTGATTCCTGCAAGACCTCTTTTTTGCCCAATTTGTATGAAGTGTTATATACACATATGTGCTGCACATAGATCATGCTTACAGGACAAGTTACTGAGTATTTTCCTTCCATCGTCTGTATCTGCAATTATCAAATAGCCAAAGTTTGCAAATGGACTAAAATACCTCCTATCACAGGAATGAACTACACAAGGCTATTTTATCACTAAATTTTATGTGCTCACCTTAAAATTGCTCTGAATTCTCTATAACAAGACTTCTAATATCATTGCATTTCAAACTACATAATTGAAATTAAAAAGTAAAGGGCTCCAAAATTACTAAATATGTACCAAAATGATGAGCTTATGAACAGTAATGAAATGGAAACCCTTGGAAGCCTGAGGTTACACAAAAACTTAAGAGATGCTCCCCATAACTTTTCTAATAAAGCTAATAATTCTGTTCTTGAAAGAGAAGTTTAAAGGGTTAGCTTTAACCCACTTCCTTCTCAGTGAAGTTTGGTCAGTTAGAGACTATATATTTGAAAAATTGTCATGAAATGTGCAAGGTTTAAAACTAATGGGAACTTGGAGCAGCAATAAAGAGAATCTTCCTCTATGCATACAGAGAGCAATCAAACACCTGGCTCCTCCTATGCCACCTGATGACCAAGAAAGTGCTGGTGCTCCTCAAAGCCAACACCTCTGGGCTCTGTGTGAGTGTGGGGCATTTGACACAGGTTAGAGAACAGCTTCAAGGCACAGGCCACCAACACACATGAATAAATCTTTGAATAAAGCTACAGCAGCATCTAAAAGAGAGCTGGGTGCACGTATGCCTGCCTGCAGAGGGGTTTCAAACAATGGAAATCCAGTGCCAGCAGATGGGCCTTGGGTCACGCTCCTTGCAGCACCACTGCACACCATTACTCCAGGCACAGCAATACCTCCAGGACACAAAACGCAAACCCAAAACCTCTTTCTTTGATACAGAAAGCAAAAGGTTGACCTTAATTTTCCTGCACAAGTAAAATGTCAAATCTTTTCAGGTAAGCCTAAGACATAAAGAGAATTGTGTCATTACGTAAGTAGATATGCTGAAAGAAGCCATAGAAGGTTCCACATATTCACAAATGTGATAATTTAGATGACAAATGTAGCAAATTAAACCAAACTTGTTAGCTAATAGAATATTTAATTATGTACTATGAACGATCACTTGCATATCTGGGAATTTAAACAATTATTTTTGGAAAGGGGGGAAATGTTTCTGAGAATGAGGGGTTTTTAGCATCTGAGAGCTTTTCTACTGCATTCCCTTCCACCTTACCTTGTTTATAGCTCTATTCAGTAATAGTTTTTACTTGTTTCCTCAATGTCTTAATTTCCTGCAATAATACATCTGCCATGAATAATTAAGCAATGCATTTGCTGCTCACTGAAAGCTGAACAAGTGCTATAAATCAGTTCTGGGACCCTCTGCCAGCACAGACACAATCAGAGATCTGCTAATGTTGGCATTTCTTTCTGCAGGTGAGAGGAATGGAGCACAGAAACACTCAAGGAGTGCCAGCAGTGCCAGGCTCCCTCGCCCTGGAACTGGCATTTTGGGAGTGCTTGTTTGCATCTTTTCCCAAGCAGCAGGACTTCAAAGACTCTTTTGATGAGGGACAGCAAACCTAAATGTTCTATGTTATTCACATTTACTCCTTTCTCATATTCCTAAGTTGCTGTCTCTTAACTCTCTCACTCCATAGGCAGGAGGAGAGCATTATTCCCTTCTCAGCACCAAAATGATGGACTGCTGTTCTTTGCTCTATTTCCACCTTATTTCTCCTGCTGCTTGTGGTTCAAACCAGGACACTACCAGATGGTAGTGAAGGGCCTAATGATCATCTGTAGTCAGGTCCATTACAGCCAGTGAAGGTTTATCTTGCCAAGTCACCCTCACTCTCAGACAGCTGGGCAGGCTGCATTTCTCACGCATTTTTTGTACATGGAGATGGAAGATAACAAGCTACAAAAGCAACAACAATAACACTTCCCTTCAACACTTCCACTCGCATCCACATCAGGGAAAGGAACAGTAAAACAACTTTCCACTACCAGAACAGGATTCACCTTTTAATTGGATGAGGTTTACAGTGCAATCACTTCAAGTGCAGTTGTGCAGCGTATGAGCCTCTCCAGCTTGGCAGAGCAGGTACACTAGAAAATTAATCAAGACCAGGTATCCAGCCAGGCCTAGGAAATGTCAGGGTGGCCATCAGAATTCTATGTCTTCATTTGAGAATCTCTGCAGTTTACTAGAAGGTGCAGAGACTAAAAAAAAATTTAAAGGTCAAAATGTGGAACAATTCATCACTAAATTTCCCTACAAAACAAACCATGTTATGTTCCTGGTTTTAATTCTGTTGACAACAGATTGCACATATTTTAAAAACGTAACGTTTAGCAGCTGTGCTGCCAGTCTGCAGAGTTTGCATATATAGCTGTGATATTACCATACTCTATTATTCATAACAGGCAACAGACTTCATTCTTCATCTTGTGAAAAATAATTGCAGCTTGAAGTCAAAGTCTGATGGCAAAGAAACACCCAACATAATGGCCAGAGTTTCCAATATTCAGGAACTCGTGTAATGGCCTGCATTTTGATTTAAATCAATTCATTAAAAAGACAAATCTCTTCTGATCTGTACTTCTTCAGCAAAAAGTACATGGCTCTTTTATGAAATCCAGGAAAGAAAAAGTCTAGGTGGGTAAATAGCTTTTTCTAATCCACAACAAACATGCAATAAATTAACCGTAATCTTTTAACATGAAGCATGAGATACTCCCATCTCATACAGCCCTGGGACCTCACTCAGACAGAAATTCATGAGCTGATGTATAGCTATTCATAGCAAGAATGACTACTGGAAGGAGAAGGTAAAAAACCTTACCCATCTTCCCTTCCACTACCATTAACTTAAAAGCATTCTATACAAATACAATTTTTAATACATTTTCCCTTTCATACACATAAATAAGCTTTTAAACATATTTGAATCAGAAGGTCTTGCAAGACCTACAGCATCTTTTGCAATTGTTTCTCAAAGCAATTTGTGCTACCAGAAACTGTTTCAATCCTCCCCCTCCCAAAAGAGCTGCTGGTCAGTGCTGCTCTGGACAGCAAAGCAGCATTGTTTGCCTAGAGTGGTCCACATGCAGACCCTCCAACCTACTCTGGGTGTATCTGACACTCAGTGCAGAACAGCACAGATGTTTGCTGCTGTCAGAGAGATGGGCTCTTGCACATCATAGCAGCAACCACCAGATACACACCAGAGCCTGCCTTGGCAAGCAAAGCTCCTGCAACAATCAAAGCTCAGACATCAGCCACTGAACAGATGTATAGCATGGTAAAGTCTCCAGGCAGAGAGCTACCTATAGATAAATACATAACATGTACTGAGAGAAAAAAACAAACCCAGAAATACCTGCTACAATTCACAGAGCAGAGTTAACTGTATGGCTTCTGAGGATGAACCACACACTGGAACAGGCAGCTGTGCTTTAGTCATGCACAGACATGGACAAGAAGATAGCAAATCTGTGACGCTTCATGAGAAAACTAGTGGATGTTTGCAAGTCTCATATTCTCCTGTTTTCACCCACCAGCACATTTAGAGCAGAGCTACAAAGTCAGAGAAGGGCACTGAAGAGGACTAAGGGCCTGGAGAACACTTTCACACAAAGCTACATAGAAAGAGGAAAGACAGTGATTGTCACTTGAGAGGAGGATAAAAAAGGACAGGATAAAGATATAAGAGTTATTAGGTAACCTAGAGAAGACAGGCTATGAGACTGCACCTTTCCTGGTTCATAAATGAAGACAAAGAAACATTCATTTAAAAAAGTCACACTGCCTATTTAGAACATATCTGAGAGAACACTTTCTGTTTGCATACGAAATTCCAGAAATACCTCCGGAAATTCAATTCCACGTCCAACAATCCTGCATGTCTGTGAGTATTGCTTAGTGCCTGACCTGAACTTTTCAGCTGTAATTCAAGCACATTATTTCTTCTCCTAGCAGTGGATAGAAGGACTGGCTTCCCCCCAGCTCATCCTTCCATTCTGGCAGTGGGATGCTCAAGATGAGATGTTTCACCGGAGGCCTTACCCATGTGAGCCGAGTAGAAAGACTATCAAATGTGTCCTCAGGATGGTACTCCTCATTTTTCACTATCACTGTGATGTCTGTTCCCCTCAAAGAAGCACTGCTTTCTCGACTCCTGCATGGCTTATGATCCATTAGCACTGCAAGACCTTTTCTGTATCCCAGCTGTCTAGGCAGTTGTCTCTCATTCTGTATTTATGTAGCTGATTACTCCTATTTTCAAACATCTATCCACATTTTTCCTTATTGACATGCATCCTCTCAGACAGTTTCGCCAATTTGTAAAGATCATTTTGAATTCTAATGGTGTCCTCCAACATGCTTGCCTCTCTTCCCAGCTTGTTGTTGCCTGCAAATTTAATAAGCATGTTCTCTATTCTATCAGAGAGATCATTACTGCAAATGCTGAATGCTACCAAACTGCCAAATACCCACCCTATGAGCAGATGTTTCACAGGAAAAAGTCTCATGAGGGAGCACTGAAAGCTTTACTAAAGATAAATGACATCTACTGCTTCTCCATTCACAAAGCCTGTTAGCCTGTCATTAAAGGAAATTAGATGGATGTGACCTTGACAAACATACACTGGATATTATTCCTTTGCCCATGTGGATAAAACAATATTTAGAGTTGTTGCAATTAATAAAGCTCTACAGAGGAGTAATACAAGTCCAGTTTCTGAGAACAGCTTCTAATTTTACATAGGAAATGGGAACTAATGTGGGTGGGGAGAAAAGGCAAGAGTATGAGATGATCTTTATTGTACCTTCTTAAAACATCTAGCATTTGTTAGCCATCATTGGAGGTTTATGCTGGGATAATTTTGGTATAAATGGACATAGAGTTTGACACCATCCAGCAATTATTGTAACACAAAATAATTCTGCAATTTAACATAAACTTGGATAACACCACATCGTAACATGGTATACTGTAACTCTTTATATGTTAAGTGGGGCTTCTTAAATTCCACAGGAAACTCTTCTCTCACAAACACTACAGATTACAGACAATACCAGAATTTTTGAGTTAAATTTGCCTCCAAAAAAATCCCTTATCTGCAACAGAAGGCTGAGTGTCTAATGAAAAAGACACTGAGCACTGCATAGATGCTGACCAAACAATATGGGGATTTTGTCTTAATGTGCAAAAACCCCCCAAATCATACTCTGCTCTTAAAATAGGGCACACAGCTCTACAGAAAATGCTGTTTTAGCATTTGAGGGGGGGAAAAACAAACAAACAAACAAAAACCAGAACTCTGGCAGTTAAATATGTTAAATGTTCCATGCATTTACTAAGACAGAATAAAGGTTTGACAGGCATTGCCAAGAAAGACAAGAACAAGCCCCTGTGGCCTGCAGTACAACCAGAGAGCAACAAAAACCACTCTATTTTCACAGCTGCCTCAAGAAGACAAATGTACTAGAAGAGGAACTTCATGGTGTCAGTCCAAATTAATTCTCTCTGCCCACGTTCCAGGCTGGGTGCTGGAGAACCTGCAGGACACTTCTCCTGTGCACCTCTGGCTCTTGGGAAGGCTGAGATCACAGCAGGTCTGGCTACACACACAGAATGAATACACAGGCAATTTAGTTACACAGGAGCTCACACAGCATCCTTTACACAGTGATCCAGCGTGAAATTCCCTTTATATTATTCAGCAGCCTATTTTTCTATGGGTCACTCCTTCCACAAATCAGGGTCGCTCTCTCTGGACATTACTACAGATGCACTTTGATGGCCAAATGTTTTCAAAGACATTTTAGACTAGAGATCTATAAATATCACCACAGTCAGCTTTAAGGGTACAAAAGTATTTTTCCACTCTCTTTGTTTTTAAGAGCATTCGAAGACAACTTTTGCAGAAAGAACCAAAAACAAATGTCCAACTTATAAAATACAGTCCCTCAATTTGAACTTTGCCTGAAGACCAAGCAGGGCACATTTCAGCCATGAAACAAACTCATAAAAAGATGAAAAGAACAGGCTATAACTAAGGAACTTCATGTTAACCCCTGACAAACTGTGTGCAATGGGGCATAAAAAAGGATATTAGAAGTTATATACAGCAAGTATAAATGACAAGTCAACAACCAGTTACACCAAACAAGAGTAAAGGGAGCCTTTCTAGCTCTTGGACTACCCTCATCCTTCTCCTGAGAGCCATACTAAACCCTGTACTCTGCATGCCAAAACTGAGAACACTGTGTCAGGACCAGGCATCCTAGTCCTTTAAATAGGAATATGAAAGTATTTCCTTATGAGAAGTTTGCTTCTCTAAGGGTTTTCCTGTGTCCTGGAAAAACCGAAAACTTCTGTTTGATCCTAAATAGGATTAAAACATATAGTCATCATAATCAAATCAGTATTTTAACCATTTTCAGCATGTAACAACAATCTCACTACTCATCATTCTGTTCTTTCAATGAATCTTCCCTCTCATAAATTAAACACTCTCTAAGCACAATACACTATAGCCGCCTCACTTCCAAAATGTCTTTTTTTCCCAAATTCAGGGATTGAAACCCTTTCTGAAATCAGTGCATAGTGACTCTTTAATTAACCTTAAAAGACAGAATTTCAGTTTCATGTCTGAAAATCCACGCAATGCCCTGTCTTAGGAACAACACCAAAGTGAGAGCTTTGCAACAAACTGTCTTCCACTCACACAAGCCCACAGCTTTTGACAAGGGGGTGGAAAGGCACAGCCCCAGCTGCCAGGCACAGCTGTGCTAATGCTGAGGCTCAAAATGGTTATTACAAGTGGAGCTGCTGAGTATTTCCTGGCCTCTTTAAAACCTCTTTTCAAAACAACCTTTAACAGAAGTAATACAACAGTTGAAGTGGATTTGGCTAAAAACAAACACAAAGAAAACACATAGGTGTTCTGCATCCTTAAAACAAAGAGCAGAGGCTCAGTAGTTACTGTCTTCTCCCTGTGTGACAATTAACTGCCAAAGGCTTATATCACTCACCTTTGAGGTGAGCCAACAAAGTTAGAATATGTAGACAGAGTTTGTAAAAACATTTAAAACAATTTGCAAGGAAAGCCGCAAAAGCAACTAAGAATTCTGAGTGTTTCCTTTTAAATCTGCAGTATTTACCAATGCTAACAGTGGACTGATGATGGTCCTTCCCATGACATCTCAGTTACTTTCAGAGAATCCACTATCAGCTCAATTAGAATAACCTCATGTAGCCAAGACAAACCAAATCCAAATCTCTTCCTGACATGATGACTTTATTCTAAGTACCAACATGGTGCAAGGAATGTCCGTTGGAAAATTGTGGCATTTACATTTATTTTGAGATTTGACCAGGTACTACCTATACATCTCAATCCAATCTTACAAAATACAAATTTCCTGGATAAGATTTCATGGAAATTCTCTTATTAATTACCGGGGGGGGGGGGGGGGGGGGCGGGGGGGAACAATGAGTAATATAAACAATGAAGGGCAATCTGAAAAGCATAGAAGGACTACAAAGTCATTCCAGCCTGTACTACATGAAATGAAATATATTCTATAATTATTTATTTTTAATAACATGTCAATGCCTCTTATTGAGAAGGCTTAATGTTATGATGGAAGAGAGAAAGACAAAACTAACACACATTCAAAGCTCTAGTATTGCAGGCTACAATTCATATACAAATGTAAAGCCATCACCCACTATAAAAAGTGCTTTGATTTAATTCAGTGATCATATGTCAGTAAAGTGTGCAAGGCAAAAGATGTTTCTATGAGTTAGAAGGTTCAGTAAGCACCCTACAGTGTTTTCACACCAACAAAATAAATTAGATTTGTCTCTGGCACAGACAAAGCACTGATTCTCACAAGGGACTAAACAGAGCATTCAATTAAGAGTGCACCACTGCTTCTCAGCTCCTGATACATAGACAACTTACCAGAGAAAAAGCACCCATGAACAGATGCTTTTTTTCCCCACTCCTTTTTAAACCATGTTCAACATCAAAAAAGGTTGACTAACATTTTGAGAAAACAAATTTCATACTCTTGGTTGTTCACAAAAATGAGCTTGATCATCTTATATTACAGTATCATTCTGAAGCACCAGTATAATGAAGAGATAATCAAAGAAACAAAAAAAGCATTCCTATTACCACATCATTGCTTTTTACAACTACTCAGCTAAAACACTGAAAGCTCCAGCAGATCTTATACTTTTTTCCTTTCTGACATCAGTAGTAGTAATAGCCAGGAGCATCACGACAAACCATATTACTTTATTGGTTTTCTGGCACTCCTTTCCATCTGCAAAGGATGTTACCATCACTACTACAGGGTATTTTAAATACCTCCTTAAAATACACATAGCAGCCTCTGCAAATAGCCACAACTGATTAACATCTGTGAATGAATGCAACTAACTTGCAATTAGATTTGGGAAGTAAAGGGTAAGCTTTACCAAAGTTGATAGTCAGCTACAAACAGAAAGGGGAAAATTACCTTTACAGAATTACTCAAATGATTAAATGAGCTGGGATCCGGTGAAACACATTTTAATGTACCTAGGGGCAGATATTCATGAACAAATAGCCAAGTCCCACTCATGAAATAGAAGTCTGCATCCTGGGAATCAGAGGTCCAGAAAGGAATTCAGAGGTCACAGTGGAGGACCACATTCCCAGCTGAATGCTTTGAGTAAAAAAGATAAAGTGCCATTGTACTACTGGAAAAAGCAGCCACTTGTCTTGGTCCTGGTCCCTTGACTTTAAAAAACATATTGAAAAGTCTGGAGGATTAGTGAAGAACAATAAAAATTTTGTCTGGTCAGAAAAAAACTAGTCCATTCTTCTACAACAAAAAGAACAAACTTTCATACTCTCTAACTCCTCCAATTCAAGTTGCTTCTCCAGGAGATTGCATTAAACAGCAGGAGTCTCCAGTCTCACTGACAGATGTTCTAATATCCAGTGTCTAAACCCTAAAAATGCATAAAGGTAGTTTGAAATAAATACACATTTGGAGAAGTAATGATTACTTGCCATTTTTACAGATCATATAGGAGCTGGGTAAATTCTCTATCATTTAGTTTTCAAATAATGATTTGACAGCCTCCCAGAAGCTACGTGCTAGCTCATCCACAGCTGTAAAAGCAGACGCAGAAATTACTACTGAAATTATACAGCCTGTGCTACACAGGTCAGAGTGAAAGACTACTCTGATCTGATTTCTGGCCTTACAATCTATGAATCTACACTGAAGATAAAACTGTAAGCAGGTAGTTCTATTGGTTTTCTGTATCACCAAGCCAATAATGACACACTCTCGCAAAGAACAAGTATTAAATATATCATCCCCTCAACATTTGTCACTGTGCTGGATAATTTACACGGATACTTAATCACAGGAAGTCCCTTGGGAAGGCAGGAGAGGAATTCTGGCTGTGCAGCTGAGTCCGAGTGGTGCAAATGGCAAGTGGGGATGCTCAGCCCTGCACAGCAGCAGTGAAACAAGGAGCCATGGAGTAGAAACAACAGTCAGAGCCTACACCTTGGCCTCCCAGAAAACCACTGTCCCCAGTGTCCCTGCAGACTGACCACATGCTCAGAGCTGCCTCAGAGCAAAACCCAGAGTAAGCTTGGCTGCAGTTACTACAGCACCTCTCTGGGCTCAGGAGCCACCTCTCACCGAGGGCTCTAAGGAGACAACGGGGAGAGATCACTATCTATTTATTCTGTTTTTCCATCCTCCATAAGTCTTCGTACTGACCACTACTGGATGAGGGATTTGGGGCTAAGGAGACCTTTGACCTGTCAGCTGACATTGACTGATGAATGCTGGTGGCTTTAACAATACATAAAAAAGACAAATCATGCTGTGATTTGTTGTGAGTAACAACTCAAACAAATTCATGTCCTCTGCAAGTGCTGGAGCTAAAAGGGCTATAAATGCAGAAAAAGATCTGTTGTCTACTCTGTACATGATGTTTGTCCTCACAGCATTCCTTCTACTTTGATGTCTGCACCATTTAGCTATGAGCAGGCAGCATTTAGGTATTTTACACAAAAGTGTAGAATCCATTCCTACCTAAATATATATATTTATATATATGATGAGTAAGGACACCAAAAATAAACACTGCACAACAACTGTGGTTAATATTTCAACCCATCCCTTAATGACACCACCTCAATGCCTCAGGTACAGGGGTTTTCCTAAACAGTATTTTCCATGTTCTTTCTGCTGATGGAATATGTCAAGCTAGTCAAGGTAGAATTGCAGAAAATTAGTATTTACCTGTGCTGCAATACCTGGATCCAATCGCATCAATTACACATAATCACAAGATAGAGCATTTGGGGACAGGAATGCAAACAGGAATCCTGGAAACAGAAACTGCTGCAAGGCAGCAGTGGAGAAGCCTCATGTCCAGCTTTTGGAATGGAATTGTGCTGCCCAGCTCTGCAAAGTGGACATTTTCCAGGCTTGCACAACAGCAAGTCTATCTCACAGCGTGGCCTCAAGCAGCTGTATTTGGGATTAACTGTTGTTGAGGCATCATTCAGGTTATGAAGGAAAAGCAGTAGAGCCAAATCAGGGAGTCAAAATGAGCCAAGCTGGTCTTGGGAGCACAGGACAGTAAGGGCAGACAGCAAAGTTAGAGGACAAGGACAAACTAGTGCCTTAACAAATGTTCCCTCCAGTGCTCTTCCACCCAAAACCTCCATATACACTTCAGGTACGATGCAAAATCCCTGGCAAAACAGAGCTCACCTGAAGCTAGAAAGGTCATCTTACTATTCTTAGACTCTTAGACTCTCCTACTATTCTAGACATCACCACATCTAGAGAAGCCATCCCAGTACTCGTTCTTTTCCCAACCTTCACAAGCATCAGCATCTTTGCTTTTTATTTTATTTTTTAATGTGTTTCCTCAATTCAATTAGCATCCAAGAAACACTGATTGGAAAAAAAAAAACCCAAAAACCCCCAAAAAAAACAACCACACAAAAAAAAACCCCATGTACAAGATGCACATCTTTCAGATATAAAGTAACTTTTCATTTCAGGGGCAGGGCAGCTTTGAGACACTTCAGACTCAGGGTCCCTTCTGGCCAGGGGTGGTGGGAGCCCAAGCTCTGGCTTGACAACACCAGCTCACTGAGGCACGTTCCATCTACCCCCTCAAATAAAAGCCAAGTTTGCTCTACCTCTAGAAATCAAAAGGTGCAAATTGTTTGTTTACCAGATATCAATTTACAGGTAGTTGGCCTAATTCTACCTTAGTTCTTTCCTTCTACAAGGTCACTTTTGAAGTGGTTTTATTCCTTAAGCCCTTTGAAATTCTGTGCAAGACAAACCAAAATATACCACAGTTAGAAAAGGCCTAGCATGGGTCACCTGGTCTCTTCCTTTGGCTAATGGAACCTGTTCCCAGGACTTCAAAAACAAGGTCTAATTTTTAAAAAACCAAGACAACAACAAAAGAGATTGCTGATGATTTCTCATGAGAGTATTGATTTTCCCCCATTTTCTCTGCATTTTGTTTTGAGAGGGGATTTTTTTGGTTTTTATTTTATTAGAATAAATGACACATTTTCAAAAACTAAAAAAAGCATCTTTTAGTTGACAATCACACTGAACATTAACTGAAATCTGCAAAGCCATTTTGCCCATGCACAATCAAAAGCTGACAGAAAGGGAAGCACAGAGTATAAAAAAGCCCACACAAGCAAGCTGAGAGAGAATGGGTAAAACAGCCATCCTGAATCAGCTCTGAGCTGCTCTAATGGAATTAGGGTCACCCTGACAGAAACACAGTCAGATCACAGAGAAAATTTAATAATTTCTTATTGCAGTCTGTAAAAGCTGGGGAGGATTTGAAATAGCTGTCTGCCAAATTAGCACTTCTGTATCCACCGTTGGCGCGCATGTGCCCCTTCCCACTCACCTTCTCCTCCCAGCACCCCACCAGAGCAGCCAGGAAAGCACCACTCCCCTCCTGCTGCCAGGGAGGCATCCAGAAATCCCCTCTTTTTCTGACACTCTGCCACTCAGTTTAACCTTTGGATGCCACTTCAAGTCCTCATCACTGACATTCTTCACAGCTCGGGTGACCTCGATTCCAGGGGAGGCACCAGCACAGCGCGGCGCTAATTCTGCCAGGCAGCGCACACTAAATCTGCTTTATCTCAGGCGTTAACATCCCGCTTTCTGCCAGCTGCCTTAATTGTCAGGAACTACAGCAGCAACACCGAGACACGTTACAATATCAGGTGGGGAAGGCAGGGAACACCCAGCCATGAGCCACGCTGCTGCCAGGGATGCAGCACAGCCCATCTCCAGCCAAACTGTTCCTGCTCCTATAAAAAGCAAGTTGGAGATCGACTCCAGATAATCCAGGGATAACCCTGCTCTCATTATCCTGTTGTTTTCAGTGGGGGAAATGCAAAAATGTTTCGTAGATACAGAGCCTGCTTATCTCTCTGCTGACTCCAAGCAGCACTGCAATGGGGAAAAAGAAGAATCACAGTGATTTCCTGGGAACAGCCACAACCAGTGCAATAAATAAATGCTGTTTTGCTGAAGTCAACAGGATGCTGTGGGGACTAAAACACAGAGGAGTGTTCACATGGGCTGCTCCTTTCACAGCATCCTCTCTAGCTTCTAGAAGCTTCAGTGTCCATATACTGTCATATCTTCCCCTTGCCCTTCATTACTGTCCTGAATCAGGACTCTCCAATGCCAGATTCGCTACTGCATCACTGATGGCAGGTCCCATAAAATGCAGGGTTTGGGGTTGACATTTTACCCCTGCAAAGGCACAGAGCAGACAGGTCCTTTCACATAGCTCCCAGCCTCTGAGGGTCAGTGGCAAGATTCAGTGGGTAAGATGATAGAAAAAACTCTAAGTTGCTAAAATACATGGAGTTTCTAAAAACCACTTTCCATCCTAGGAAACCCTTGATTAATCCATGGTCACTCTGCTGGTTAAAAGGTCGGTGCCCTCCAGAGCTGCCTTCCAGATTAGGAAAAAGCAATTCAGACTGAGTCTGCACGAGAGAAGAAGCCATACGTACAGATAAACTTGCTGCTCAACACAGAAATGTTCCACATCTGAGACATCACACAGAAACAGAGCCAATTTCGTTAAATCCAAGCATGTGGAATTATTCCACAAAATTAGCAAACCACGTCTACCACAATTGATCCTCAGGCCAAGAACTGTCCTGGGACATCTCAAGCTCCACCAGCTTCTGCACATTTGTGATATGAGTGTGATGCTTCTCTCCTTTGCAGGAGCCAGTATGAAGATAATAAATTTCAGGGAATTTTTATACACCTCAGAACACTTAACAAGTACTTCTCTACTTCTCTATGCCAGATTCCAAAATGGGCTACAATATGCAGACGTAAAGTGATCTGAATAAGCACCTTTAACAAAGCACCAGTAGACAGCAAAGTAAGCTGAGGAAGGAGACAGATGCTGCCCCCAGTTTGACTGGGCAGCTCAGACTCATACAGACCCATATTAATCTGCTGCCTGCACAAGTCATCCCTAATGACAACAAAAGAACTGATTTTTTCAGTTTCTTCACATCCCTTCTTCACTCTTCTCTCCAGCTTCCCTAAATTTAGGCCTTCCTCTCAGTCAAGGACATTTAGGGAACCCCCAGTCTGTTTCCTACATTCAGCCAGGCTCCTACCAACATTAATCAAGATCTCCTTCAACTTTCACAAAATCATACCTAATTATAAGCCTGGCGACTCTAAAGCTGCAGTGAGAAAGAGATGACTGCTGGCAGCTCAGGAGGTGCAACATGGTCACCTCATCTCCAATTCAAGCATCCCAAGAGCCCTGGGTACTTTCAGAGGCAAGAAATATTCACAACTGCCAGAGTCTGTGATGAATGTGCAGACATTTGGACACTGAAAACCTGGGTACAGGTTAAAAAAAAGAAAGGGGAGGGGGTCTGCACAAATATTTGGGGATTGCTTAACAAATACACAACCCGAGTTTTTGCAAAAAAATCATTGAGATTTCCTGTTCTCTGTATAACCCATTCCATAAAACATTCCTACTATAAGGTGTTTTTAGTAGGCTATCATTAGCCATATTTTTGTCCTCTTGTCTGTCCACATTAGCATTTTGTGCACATATTTCCCCTTGGCTGGATGGGGCTAATTAAAGCCAGTCACAACAATTCTATGGGACTACCAGGACAACAGCAAGGACACAACAGCTAAAACTATGACCACAAAGAAACACTGTACTCCAATTCTGCCAAAAAAACGGGTGTAGGAGAGCTATACCAGAAGGTAAGAAGTCACACCCTCTTCCCCAACAGCCTTCTCCAACAGCAACTGCCTGCTGACTCAGGAGAGATGTCTCAGTGCTACACAAATTACAAGAGCTGGCAAAAGAACAAGGAAAAGTAACAGGGATTACTGTGACCCCAATACTTCTTTCTTCCTCCGCCCCCAATTTTCTTTACTCATCTGTGCGTGTTAGAAATCAAACTGTCAGGTTTTGATCTTGCAGCTTCTACGGAAATTCTTTCTGCACTTGAATAAATTTTGTCAGTCTTTTTCTTTCTACTTGTGCCCCTTCACACACACCCTGTTTATCTGCAATGCGCACACTGGGAAATAGAAGACTTGGGGGGAAGTTCTCTTAACCCTCAGTTTCCAGTACAAACAAGGCTTAATATTTCTGGAAAGAAATTCTGCAAGACGTTCAGGCTTTCCAAAACCAAGTGTTACTTACTGTCCGCTCCTGCTAAAGGCAGCATCAAGCAGCAGAGGATGGCTGCTGGCACAGTGAGTACTTGGATGCAGAAGTTAGGCACCATATTCCAAAATAGAGCAAGTCCTCTTCAGTCTGAGGCAAGTGGTCAGTACATCCAGTGTTACAGACACAGACTTACCCCTGCAAACCAAAAAAAGAAGAAAAAGAAAATTATTATGACACACAGATTAACTGCCAGTATATCCAACTGCATTGCAAAGTCATCATTACAGATACTTTTAAAAAGAAATTTACCTATCTTCCCTGCATGAGCAGTAGAGCACCACACATGCCTCTGAATTCAATAAGCTGATTTCAAGGGTCAGTAGGCATAAAATGCACCTGTCTCCTAGTTTACCTTCATGTACAGTCTGGTTTATGGCCCATTAATGCATCCTGCAGTTGCTGTTGCTCACAACAAATAGTTCTGAAGCTGCACATTACATTCAAAAAACAATCTAAACCTCTTGTAACTCTCCTTCCATGTGCTCAAGACAGACGTGGTTGACTGCATGTGTAGAGAGGGTTTGCAATCAAATTGCATGTGAAGCAGAGCTTGGACCATCCAGCTGGGCTGGTGTACACCAGGCAAGTCCCAGCGGGTTCCAGTAGAAGAAACAGAAGCTGAATTGGGATCAGCTGTCAGCTCACAGGGTGAGAGTCACAGCAGAATGTTATTAAGTGTCTGTAAAGAGAAGCTTTACCCAAAGCAAATACCTCAGCTTCCAATTCACCAAAATGGAGGCAATGACTACCCTAAAAGGATTCATGATTGGGTATTCCCACTCCAAAACAAAACAAATCATCTTGCAAATTGCCTTAACTTGGGCACCTGTTTGAATACTGAAATACAGAAAATTTCTTGAAAACCAACCAAAAAAAGGTGAGTATTTAAAAAGAAAACAAATTATGTGTATCTGCCTTCTTTATCTTTTAATGAGAACATACTCACTGTACTTCCATCTCAAAGTCTAAGGTCTTCCTATTAAAACAGACTTTAAAGGAGCTAACAAGCACCATGCCCTCAGCAACCACACTCAGCAGTGACAGGGGCTCACACCTTCAGTGGCAGGCATCTCAATGCAAGCACAAGAGTTATTTAAAAGTAGATGTGATTCTCTGCTAAGCTGCAGAAGTTACCAAACTTACCAACACAGCATTACTAAGGAAAAAAAAATCTCATGCTGGCAGATGCCAGCCTGAGTGGACTCTGAGTATCCTTGAAGCAAAGCAGCTGCAACTGTGCACACTGTTCGTGGCCCAACATGCCACTCTTACTCGTGTTGGCAGACATTTCAAAAACATCTTCAGGACTGCTCTAACAAAGATATTTCTCAATTTTGCTACGTTTAGAAGCGTATTGTTTTTTGGAAACCGCTGAGCTTTTGATGGAAGTATCACAAGTTACAAACACGTCTACTTCTGACAAAAGCACGTTGCTCAAAGAATGCCAGCAATGATTGTGCCTAGGGAAATCCACAAGAAATCTCAAGAGAACCTACCTCAGCAAATGTTTACAGTGCATAGTACTAACAAACAGGAGATCATGATTCTTCTCCGTTCTGTTACTGTATTTGCACAGTAAATCTTTTCCTATGTTATAATACCGCACAACACAGAGAAATCTTTATTTATGCAACATCTTCTCTTGCCAAGACATCTGAAAATGCTTTACAAAATAACCTAGCTCTAACCTAGATGCAGAGAGAATACTGATCATCTCATCCTGTTTTTATTGTCTCAATGAGAAGGCATAAATCTAAGTTCAGCAGCAAAATTCTGAATACTGAGAAGAGGCTCTTCGCACCAGCCCCAGTTGTCTTTGCTGCCCTCCAACTTCCCCATGCTCACTCAACTCTCGCCAAAGGATTACTAAAAGCACCATTTACATGTCTTACATAGCCAAGACAGATACAGGTAGTTGTATCTTTATAGCTGCATAAGCTCTGTTCCAATGATGGAACAGTTCAGTCCCCAAGCAGTTGGCCCAGTGTCAGCCAGCTCCCCAGATATGGCCACACAGGAGTGGGAAGAAATGCCTGAATCTAGAGTGATGATTATGCTTCTAAATTCTGCATGTACAGGGGTAATTTGTGCTGCCTGAAGAAGGGAACCCACTGAAGCACTTTAAGCAGCATTACATCTGGCTCAACAGCAGCCAGAATCATAAGAGGCTACTTTTCCTGGGGAGGGGTGGGAGACACCAAGGCTTGAAATTACTGTGTCAAAACTAATCATGTGTGTCAAGCCCTGTAAGATTAGGACAGAGAATGAGTTCTACAGGTGGTGCTGAAACATCTTAGGTATTTGTCAGACCACAGTGGGGGTGAGCAGCTTTCAGAGAGCTTTTCCTCTTTCATTCACTTCCATTAGCAACAAAAGTGTCTCATCTAACGGTGTATCTTGAGCACAGATTGCTCAGAGTCTTGTCAATAGCACCTCCACAGCCCTCATTCAGAAGTAACTCTCAGGAACATAAAAACCTCAGTTAAAGAATAGGTCTGTCTCTTGATTTCTCTCTTCTTTCAGCAAATGTGATCAAGCTTCTCTCCAGTTTCAACAGATTTGTAACTTTCCTCTCTAGCCCATGAGATACATACAGCATGCACTATGCAGAACTGATGAATTGTCAGATACCCTACCAGATGCTTCATAGACTTGATCTTTTTCAACTGTTTAGTGCTCTAAATAATTTACCATCTGGTAGAAAAGCCAGATTTTCTCATGCCAGACTGCTGACTGTCCCTCCAAAGTTAATAGACCACCTTTGGCCTTTAAGAGGATCAAAATTTGCTACTTCCTCTTTCCATGGTTGCTCTGCTTATGGAAAAGTTGTCTGCATTCAATAATTAAAGAGCTTTAAATTGGAAGGTTTTAAAATTTCATAAATCTCAGTAACTGTCATTCTCTTTTGAAAGTGAAAGTATTAAAAAGCTTCTCCCAGTGGTTCAGCTTTCCCAACAAGACAACCCAATACTCAAAGCAAGGGTGTCAGCTGAAGTTCAGTTAACCCTTAGAAGGGCCAGAGTTACTCTCACAATGTTAAACAGCAGCCCTGAACCATTGCTAAAGGCTTCCTTTCCTGAGGCAGAAGGTAGCCTACGATGAAAAGCAGAAAAAACCAGATAATATTGGTAGATTTTTTGGCAACAAGCTAAACAAACACAAAGTACTCCTTTGGTAAAATCAAGTACATCAGCAACTGACCAAATAATGCTCCTACTCTTCTTCATGTGCCTCGTCCCCACCAAACTCATGCCTCTTCAGGCATGCCTCTCTTGTTTCTGACTGATCTCCTGTACACCAGATGATCTCAGTCCCTTCATTTGAAGGCTTCCTTTAATCTCACTGCTTTGGCCAGCATCTCAACTAATACTGCATTTGGGAGCCCAGACACTGAACAAGAAGGTTTTTCAAAAACACACGTACATTCTCATTTCTTCTTCTGCATCTGGTCCTGGCAATATTATAAACTCTAGACTACATAACCCAAAATTAGGCTGAGGCTAAGCACTCCAGATGGCTTTGTAAAAACAGCTTTGAGTTTAACAAGCTAAACTCCTGCCTCTGCTCCAAACTCAGTGTTAGAGCTACCGAGAGCTGGTTTGGCAGAAAACTAGAAAGCACAACAAAAAACTAGCAATCTTCATTTAAATATATCAGTTTTTTGCTGTGGGGCAGGTGGATGGAAAAGAGGCGGTCTTGAGGACATTTTTTGAAATCTACATGGTTTGATTCTTTCAGACAGCAGAAAAAGCTGGACTCATTTAAAACAGAGCCAAGAATACCAACAGCTCATATGGTACTAAGAAATTCTGGCAATGAGTATGTCTCACAGGAGACTGCAATGAGATTAGAAAAAGCAGTCAACTTTGAAGAGTCAAGAGGAATTTCAAACCAGCACTGAATAGCTTATGTCCTCTATGAACTCTTCGGTAAGATAAACTGAACTGAAACGAGTGGGTTACCAGCCAAAACTGGCACAGTGAAGAATAGCATCCCCAAAGCAAGCCTGCCCATTCTAAATCAGGGACAAAAACACTGCACTAAAATCACTTTTTAGGTTAAGCTATTTTGCAACCCAAAGAATCTAAGAAGTCAGCACAAAAAAGCTCCCTCCAGGAACCCCTGTACATTCACGGAATGCCAGGTTTCCTTGTGTGTTTGAGTACTGACACTGCCTTTGTTGTGAAACATCGTTAAGAGACTCTGGAGAAACTTTCAGGGTGGAAAGGTGAGCCCAGTCCATAAGCAATGTCCTTAGCTGACCTGGAGATGTCACAGTGTCTTTTCAAAAAGGAATCTGAAACAATTGTGTTTGTTTTTCAAGGTGGAAACTTCCTCAGTGTTCTCAAGATTAGCCCAAGTATGCAGGTCAGAAAATACCAACTGGGCACACCCAGACCATGGTAAAGACAGGGCTGAAATTACACCAGCTTCTCCCAGCGCTACTACACGTGCAACACGACTAAATTTTCCTTCTGGACCTCTACCCTCCATATTTTACACAAGTATCTGAAGGGGAATCAGTGCTCCAGAGGGACCCAATCAACACAATACCACCTGATCTGCTCTGGGTGTCACATCAGCAGCGGCGACCACGCATCACGCAGAGCAATAAGGCAGCTCTTTATTCTGTTAAAAGTGAGAACAATAGCTGGCTACAGCTCAGCTGCTTCACTCTGTACATAATGCCTCATCTGTGCTCAGAGGGAGGAACAGGAAAACCATGACACACCATATAACTCAAGACCATCATATTGCACACATTAAAAGTTGTGGAAGCAGTTACACACAAGCTAATGACTTTTCAATGTTTCACTTCACTACATTAGTATTCCTTTAGCATAGATTTCTTTGTGCCTTTCTGTGAGAAATATAATATAAAGAGACTTGGGGAGTACAGCAATATGGCCAAAAAAGACAAAATGAGTCTCATTTCACTCCAAACTCCCACATGCAGGGAATGTATTAGAGAGATTCAGTGGGGAGATATATGAAGATAGCAATGATGGCAACACTAGAATAGATTTAGGGAGGAACTTCCTTTGAGCTTGCAATACAATAAAAAGGCCAAAAGCTAAAGAAACTGCCACATGAGCAAAGGTACCACCTCTGGGACCCAAGCATGAGCAGGCCCAGAGCATCAGTCTGGTGCTCTCAGTTGCAAGGCCCTCCAACCATCTGGAGAGAAAGAATGAACAAAGCAATTCAAGAACCAGGAAGGATAAAAATCTCTGTCTAATCACAAGCAGTAGACAGACTGGCTGAGAATTTGATAGCTATCTATAAGTACAAGAAGGATACAAAACACCAAGAAAGGAGTATAATTAGCCATGGACATGTAACTGTGAGAATGAGACAAAGCAAACGTAAGTGCATGCAGAATATTCTCAGTAAACAGTTAAAAAAAAAAAAAAAGAAACAAAGAAAGAAAACACATCTCTCGCCCAGAAGTATTTTTCCCAGAAGGAAAATGTTATATTACCTGTTTGGAAAGAAAATAAAAATGGGGTAGGAAAAAACAAAAAGAAACCCCAAAATATCCCATAATCTGGGGAAAAAGTCAAACAACAAACTAATACAGGCTGACTTGGTATGGAGCAATATATGTAATAGCAAGAACAACTCAGAAATACTTTAAAAAGTTTCTCCTTATTTTGATAAAGCACAAAAAAAGTGAAAAGTGTTTAAGCACAAGCTGGCCCAGTTACAGGTCACTGTGATGCTGAACATGCAATCCCGATTTGACCCAAGGAGAGGAGCAGAGACACTTCTAAGCAGAATATAAGCACAACTTGAATATTCCTGTCAGCTTTATTGGCTACATTTGGTTCTGAAGACATTAATTTCCAAAGGTGTCATTGCCTGCAGACAATACTAGATAAGAAAGAGGAATTTTTCTACTGGAACAAGGATTATGAAGGACCCCGTTAAATAACTATGGAGATAAGTTAAAACATCCACTTAAAATATAGATCAGCCTTGAGCCTCACAAACCCAGCTATCACTCACAGTGAGCACTAAGCACAGATGGCTGTAGATCACCCTACCCAAGTGTAAAGGCTCCTAATGCCTGCTGTAAAGTCTCCTTAAAAGAAGCAAACTCTAACATTTACAGAATAGGCTCAGCACTGCATCCAGATGCATGAAATGCAGATCCACAGCAGTAGAAAGTTCCACAAAAAATAAAACTAAATCGCCTATTACTTAATTATCAGCAAACTCCACTAATGCGAAGAAATACGCTCATGAGTCAGACATTTCCACAAAGCAAGAATTTCTGTGCTTTTTCTATAAATTACTGTACACATGACAATATATTCCTAATAAAAATGACAATGCTGTAACAGGCTTGACTGAATTCAGCACAATAGAAAACAGTGCAAGGACTAAAATCACTAGGTTCCAAGTCCTGTCCTCTAAACCCAATTCCAGGGCACTAAATTCTGCACAGCCAGGGTGCTGACAGGTGGTTTTATACTAAAGAGAGGGATAGCTCAGAAACAGGGTCCTTCTGGGCTGGCTGCTTACAACACACCACAGCTGAGTGCCATTGCCTGTACAGCTGTGGTCCTGTTATTCCTGCATCTGGAACCAGCAGTGCCAAACACATTTGTTCTGCCTCTCTCGAACTGACAGAACATGCAAGGCAGAGCAGACCTTAGTTCCACTGAGCACCAGAACTAATTTTAATCAAAATGGCAAGAATGCAAACGATTGACCAGATGAGAGATAATCTGTCCTTCCATCCCTTCAAAGATTTGCATGATGTCTAATGGCTTGAAGCCAAACTAAATCCTAAATAAATTCTAATTCAAAATTAAATCAGTTTAGTCTTTGTAAGAATGTTTTTACTCTATCCACAGGTCTACTTGGCCTCCTTAGAGGCCTCAGTGTCAAAATTTTTGAGACCTCCCAAAATCTAAACAAGCCCTTTCTCTGGCTTGGAGATTTTGAGCAACTTCTAGAAATTTTCCTTTGCAGCATCCAAAGTTGGATTCTGTGAGCACATGATCTTCAAGTATTGTGTTATTTTTGCAGTAATTTCTGCTTCAACCAGAGTACAAGATACATAAAGAACTTTTTTCAGGGGGGAAGAAGAAGTTGTTCTTTTTAACAAAAAATACCTTTGCCAGAAGTTCAGTTATGTTTTATGTAACATAGCATACTACTGGGGTCTGCTCACTTAATGCCTTTCAGATTAACAGCTTATTCTAAATCTGCTTTTGCCAAGACCTCAATTTCTGAAATTTGCTTAGCTTTTATATTTAGAAATACTGGTCACAATACTAGTAGCAAGTCTTCTACAATATTTTCAGTGGTTAAAAACTGATGCAAAGTAATAATTTCCTTCTTTGGCAGCACACTCCTCTTCCTTAACTGCCTTCCTTAACCTTCCATCATCCAACAAGACAAATTTTCACACAAGACAATGGCACTGATTTGCCTGAATAATTTATCTTCTATGTCTAGTCAGCAGTTCTTCAAAGCCCACCTTGGATCTTTCAATTTTCCTTTTATACTCATTTTACTTCATACACTCTACTACTGACAAATGAGAGTTGGGTTTCCAAATTTTCATCTCAAACAGCTTCTCAAGCCTGCCACCTACCTAGAGCGAATTACTCCCAGCTAACTGCTTGCTAATTTAACTGCTTTTCCCAGTTTGCTCTCTTATGTTCCCCTATTGATTTCAAACCACATCAAGAAACTGATTCACTCCCCCCTTGCACCCTCCCTTTTTCTTTTCTATTCTTAATTTTTCCCATTATAATATTTGGGACACTTTGACTAACTTGTTCACTTACTTGTTTGTAGCCTTTCTAAAGTTTACCATCATTCTCAACATTTTCATCTTCTTCACCCCTCTGAGCTCAACTATGTATTCATGCTCTATATTCACCACAGTCATGGCCACTCATGAAGACATATGAGAGGAGTCCACAAACACCTTCAACCTTGCTGATGCTGCAGCCAGGAGTGATTAAATAATCCCGAGCAACTCCTTGTGCCTGCAGCTATTTTAAGCCAGGCTCTGGAAAGAACACACGCTGGTGACAAACCCTCCACCCACTGTCTCGCAGCCTCTGCCACACGTGGCTATCGAGTAAAAAAAGGACTTACTGCTTCGATCCTACTCACAGAGACAATAATCCATTTCTACAGGTCCACGAAGCACACACAAAGTGTCAAATTCTCAAATACATCTTGGCTGTCATCCTTTCTAGACATGGGCACCACCAGATGGGATTACCACCTATCCCAGCCACCCCATCAGCCAGCACCAACCTGTGCAGGAGAAGGCAGCAGCAGCCTGCCACAGGGATGGCTTCTTCCTAATGCCATCATTTAGCAGACAACTTATGCCCTACTGGAGGGTTTATGTATCCAATTAAACTTCCTATAATTCTCATCTTGTGAAACTATGAACATTTTCAATACTAGATTTTGGAATTATTCTCTCCCAAAGGGCTTTGAAGTTAATTATATCATAGTTGTTATTACTGTCTCAACCACGGATACTGCTTGAACCCCATTATTGTGTGTGTTACTGAGGGCTAAAATAAGAATAGCTGCTGTTTCGGTGTGCTCTGGAGCTAGTCTTTCCTGCAAACTGCTTCCATAACCTTTGCCCAAACATTATGTATGCTCAGTTTATATGCAGGTAGTTAACAGAGCCCAGTAGGGTAAATGGACTTATTACATTTATTAAACTGAATTCTCTCCATGCAGAACGCCCCCAGCATCCTGCAGTTCGCTGGCTCTGGAGGCATTTTGGCATTTGGAAGACAGCACCCAGAAATTCCCTCCACAACTAATAAGCAAGAACTAGGAAAGCACAAGTTTCATGCAATTGCCTTCTGTATGAAAAATGAAAACTGTTTCTGTAACCTCTAAAGAAACCTAGATGCAATCAAGCTTATTGTAATAAGATGCTAAATTTATGATTATTCCTTTTTATTTTTTCCTTCTAGTAAGGCCCCCTAGCTTTGCTTTGCTGAAAGAAAACAGCCTCTGAGGTGGCATATATGACACAGCACCTAAGGCATATTGAAGAGAGGTAAATTAAAAAAGCCCAAAGTGTAATATAATGCTTACTGAAGATGAAGAAACGAAAGGTCTGCAAATTGTCAAAATCCTGATTTAATGGCAGCAAGTCAATCTTAACTCTTACTACAAGAATTTCTATTCCTAAGTTTTTATTCCAAACTACTTCTCTCCTTCAGTAGCACCTCAGGCTAGAAATTAAATTCAGGTTTTTTGTATCGCATTCTGTACAGTAAGACACATAAACATATACACATCAGATTTTTTTCTCACTCAGATCTGAGGCTGTGCGTTCTAAACTGTTTGATGGAAGAAAATCAATTAATACATTTTACAAGTCTTCTTTGTTTGTCAAATCAAAGCAGTAGTTTCCTAGTTACTTCCTGTCCAGAGGGACTGAGATAACAGCTGCATCAAGGCTGCAGCAAATCCAACACTTTCTGGACACACCAGCCATCTTCCATTTTCATGCCACAAAGCAAAATGCCAGACTCTTCAAACAGGCCAAAATCTGCTTCCACACTCACATTCTGCAAATAAATTCTTATGTGGGGACCACACACAAGTGCTGAGCACTTACAGGCAGCAGATAGGAAGGCTCCACATGGCTGTGGATTCGTGCTGCCTGACACCTTATCAAGGATGCACAACCATCATCTGCTTCGGATTACAATGATAAGAAAAGGTGGGAAGGCTAACAATATTCTGCACATGTTAATGAACCTGTAATAATTGCCTCTGCCAACCTCAGAAAGAAATCCAAAACATAAAGCCAAGGGAAACATTACTATCTCGCAGGTAAGTTGGGCACATCACCCCTACACAGCACTTGCTGCTCCTTGCATCTTGCGTGAACCTGAACCTCCCACGGACCCTCCTCATCCACCATAAAATCCATGCTAAATTTATCACAGACTATGTGCAACCTTGCTTTTATATCCAGCAATTTTCTGACTACTAGAAAAGGCATGCTTTGCTAACCAAGGGTATTCAGTGCATGGTAGTTATGTAGCTACTTCCAATGGCTTTGTTATTTCTGCACTGGAGAGGCAGCAGGAGAGACCAGTTCTCATATTCACCACAGCACACACATGGTACAGATAGAGACATGGGACATTCTTCACCTCTTGGTGGTCTTCTATTCCATCCTATGGCTCTAAAAAAATTAAGGTTTGCAATTCAACCTTAAGTATTCAAAGAAAAAAAGGCAAACAAAATTTCACCCACCACATGTCTGCCTCCACAAGACAGTAGCTTGCTTTTGATTTTTACAATTCAGGCTTACAAAGTTCCTCTTCCTCAAACCTTGAGAGCATTTCCTGTGTAACTCAAATCTCATAACTTCTGTGCATTCTCTTTACCAGGAGAATGGTCCCATGCTAAGTCTGAATCAAGATAAACCTGAATTCTGAAAATCAACCTGAAAAATAAATAAATTATGTACCTCACACAAAACTGCCCTTTTCTAATGGAGACTTCTGCCAATAGCAGATGGAAAGACCTTTGAAAAATAAGACATCCCATATGCCATCTGCAGCAACTTTGAGCTTTACTATTGAAATTATTCACTCTCCTTCCAGACCTTCACCTTTACATGACCTTGAGCAGCACATAAAGAGGATAACACATTATGTACAGCTTCTTGGGATACTATTCAGTAAAACCTAAGGAAAGAAAATTACTGCTAGCTGTTTTTTCAATCCATTTGTGCATTAGTGTGCTGAAACACATACTTGGCGCCGCTGAAATCAGATTCAATGTACGTTTTGGCGTACTTAGGAGGAAAGCTATTTTAATTTGTTAGTTGCCAGAATGTAAAATCCTAAAGGGAAAAAAGCTTCCAGCAGAAAAACACAATATATCTTAAAGGGGAAAGGTATCACCTAGCTTCACGAAAAACCAAGGAAAGCTTAAGGTGAACCTTAAGTACAGCTCCAAGAAAAGGAACAGCCCCTTCTTCCTCCACATGGCTGATGCAGGTGTGGGGCTGACAGCACAAAATGCAGCACCTTGTTCATCAAAACCAAACATAGTAAATTAACAGCAGCACAGTAACTCCTAGCTGCCAAGAAACAATAGCTCTGAAGCTCTTAGCGACATATGGGGAACATGCTCCAAGTTTTAAGCGTTTACTTTTGGATATGCAATGCCACCAGATATCCAAGCTTTTTCTTACCTGCAGACTAATTCACCGAATTCCCTTTGAAAGCTTGTGTGCCCCAAGTCTGCAGCTCTGTGTCCATCACTTCTAGATGTGTGCCCAGTCCATTCAAGTGGACCTGAGCCAGGCCTGAGCAGAGGGGTGATTTTACCCAACCAGCAAGAGCACACAACACCACATTCACGCCAGTCCTATGTTTGATCAGCCTACAGAAAAGCAGGACAAAGTCATCCGATGCCAGAGCTCATATCCCTGGCTGCTTGACATCCAGGCAGTGCATGGATTCTGCATCACTCAAACCTGCTTTGGTTTTACCCTTGTGGGTTTTAGTAATTATGCACATACACAGAGAGCTTGCAATCAGTGTACTCTGAATTAAATTTTAACCAATAAATGAAGTATTAAAAGCCACAAAAAATTTTATAACATTTTAATTGTGTATTACAGAACTCATCTGGTAACACCTAATTATAATTCTAAATGAGCAGCAATTAACAAGCTATTTTACGGTGCCTAAGTCCAAAATAAACAAGGTCAGGACAGTCCTGCAGAAGGAGCTGCTAGTATGCACATTGCAGAAGGGAGGCCAGTCTATGCTTGGAATGTACTCATTCCCCAAATTCTGCATCAAAGCATTACATTTTAGAAAGTCTAGTGAATATCACCCATCAAGAACAGGACTTGCCATACCACTGGATCCTTGTCAAGAGATGGACAGCTCTGCTCCTCACATACCACCCACAATGCCAGTGTTAAGTTCATATGAAGTGACACACACCAAGACTGTGTCACTGATGGGGGAGATAGGGGTAGGTCTGGCATAATCAAGTGTTCTCACCTATCTCATGTAGCAAAGACCCCAAAACAGGATGGGTTGAGGACAGAGCAACGAAGAAGTCTCTCTTCTTCACACAGAAGCCATAACACTCCCTGTAGTAAAGGTAGCCCACCTATTGCTTGAAAAAATTAGTTAATCTTTCAGAATCATCCAACCCTTCCAAGCAGGAGAAAGATAGATACTGTAGACAGAGCCACAGATTTCCTGTTATAAATTCTAGGACATTTCCCACTGACCTGGATGCTTTCTCAGAGACTTCCTGGAAGAATCCTGCTTCTTTACTCCATGGCTAGTAAGTCAAGTCTTTTTACCTGGTAAGCATCCACTAAGTGTTTCAGAAATGGTTACAGCAAAGAAGTACCCTACTAGAAGTTTTAGGGGTTAACCAGCAAAGGTTCAAAGCCCAGAAGCTTTATTTCAGAATGCATTACCCTTTACTGACAGGTTAGGTTTAAATTTTATTTTCATATTTTATCCTTTAAAAAGAAACGTTCTTTGAGAGCTGAAATGTGAGGGAAAAACCTCAGCCTAAATTATATGCAATGTACAAGGTAATTTTCTCTTTTCAGAGGGTAGACAAGGTTTCTGAAAAGGGCTTTGAGACACACTCATGCATCTGTCTTTTGGTTTTTCCTTTACCACTTTTCCTGTGTCTTGTAAAGAAAGTGAATTGCAAACATCTTCCACAAAGAAGAGGGGCCACTCCTGACTCCAGGGGAGGAGGTAACAGAAGAAGAAGAACTTGCATGATGCAGCTAGTATCCTCTCTGTAGGAGCAATGCATTAGATATTCTTAATTAACATTACCAACATGTAAACATTTGGAAAAGTATAAATGATCAACTTTTTAAGCAAAAGAACAAAGTACCCCAGGCACTGACAGGGCTAGATCAGCAATCCAACTCTAGGAGATGCTGGCAACAGAAAATGCACTTTATATATGCAGGTGGTTTATGAAGAAATAATTTGTGTACAACCCTTTTAAAAAGAATACATGAAGGAATCTGAATAGCTATCTGTCATGAAGCAGTGCTTTTCAGAATAAAGCTTATTCTGCTCTCCAGGCTCACAGACAACTTAATTCCTGATGGATTAGCCTTCTGGGTCACACTGAGGACACCAGCAGTAGAAGGCTTTAGGTGCTGGAGATTCCCCACCACTCTGATGTGCTTCTGTCCTAGCCACAGAAGCACCTAAAGCCTCACAGGTGGTATAGATCTCTGTGAGAAAGTATTCTGGGTTCACTCTTGCACCAAGACTTACAGGCTTCAGACAGTCAAGTGAACCTGCATTTGTCCAAATGAGTGTGCCTGAGACCTGGCGTCTCTTAAGGAAGCCAGGCTGATCTGCTGTCTGGTAGGATTATTAAAAATACAAAATAAAAGTATGCCTCTCCCTTGACAGCGTTCATTGAAAACCAATTAAGATTCAGAGCTAGCTGAACCGAAGTGACCATCCCTGGTAAATAGGCCCCTTTCTGAGCAAAGGCAAGAGGAGAGCTCCCAAGGGCTGAAATAAGCAGGGCTTTACACATACAAGTATCCCTCAGTACCTTTCTTTCCCAGCAAACATGGAGAACCCTATTTTTTATTGCATGACAAAGCTTTTGGCTGGATATACTGTGGTGTCTATCACTTAAAAAGTCACTGACCGCCAGACATTTAACCACTGCCACATGCCTGTCCTGACAACCTTCTCCAGGAAGGGATCCACAGCAGGACTGTGCCCCAAGTCCTGCCTGGTGTTCAGCTGCAAGATCAACCCTCACTCTGTACCATGGCTGGGAGGAGGGCACCCTTTCAAGAGCCTGGCAAACTCCATCACACAATCTGCAAGCGCCCGTCCCGCAGCCTCCTCCAAAGCCTTCGCTGCCCAGCAGCACCAGTGCTACAAGTGGAGCCAGCAGGACTTCATTTTTTAGCTGTTCAAACAGGAAAGGGAAAGCTGATCAAACCACTGCCTGAAGGGAGGATGCACCAGGAAGGCCAAGTGAAACTACAGGCACAGCAGACTCGGAGGCAGCAGCCATCGCTAAGACCAAGACTAAATAACTACCGACAGTCCTTTGCATGAACCACACAAAGCTGATTATTTTTTCCAACAGACCAACTATCCTGGGAAAGACTACCATCCCCAAAACCTTTTCCATCAACTGTCCAAAGGAGTTGCTTGCAAATTACTGGAGGCACAAAAGCTGCAGACTCTTGGCTCTTTATCTTTGAAGGCATGCCACTTGAATTTATCACACTACATGCAAGTCAAACTTTATTTAGCTGAACGAGAATCCTATAAGCCCCCTTTTCCTCACCAGAGTGTGAGAACAAGCAGAACAGCTAGTGCCTTCTTGCTTTACTGAATTCATTATACTAAACCAAAAGCAATGTCATCTTAACTTGAAAGGACTTTTAAAAGAGCTTGAAGCAATTCTGCTGCTGTAGCATTTTTATATTTTGGATTAACTACAAGCCCTCTTAACCCCTCCAAGTTTGTAACAGTATGTACTCACATCCACCCAAGCTTTCAGAGCAGTCATCAACCTCTGAGCTGTTAGCAAGCTGGGAGTTAAAGCACATACCATGTACAACTCTTGTAACTTGACTCCTCTACGAGTTAAAGAAGTCCAAGTTTTAGGTATTTTTGTCCACAAGAAAGGACCTGCAGAATCTGGTAAATTATCTCAGACATTCCCCACGTCTCATGTGCAATTTCCTTGATTAATAACCCAGGCTCACAGGGGCAATGAGAAGGTAAAAATCCTACTCCAGGTGACAGTCCTAAAAATATTACTAAATGTTAGCTTTAAAACATTTCCTATTAGCATTAATACAGAAAGATTTCTATCAAGAGAAGTTCTGTAAATTCATTATTATTATCACTGACTTTTTAAACTGTTTTTCAAGCAGGATTTTTTGACTTTTTTTTTTTTTTTGCCAATAGAGTGTATCAGAAGCTATAGAAAACACCTTAGCAGCAACTTTCTTGAAATGAAATATTAAAAAAACCACCCCACTACCAATAACTGGTTCTGTTTGATGTAGTTTGTCATTTTTCTAGACAGCTGAAAGCCTTAGGCAAATGTGCAGGGAAAAACAGTGAACCATCTCATCCATCTTTTGTTTATTAAACCCTGAGTTTATTCAAGTGGCTTTGAATCCTGAACTACACAAAGTCTTCTGAACCATTCCACACTCAGCAATTGAATCTAGGGGGCAGAGAGAATGCAAAATGTCCTTTACGTTTATTAACTTCTGGAGAAAGCATCAGATGACAAACCCTTTCATCTCAGCTCACACAGCTGAAGAACAGTGAGGAACAATGGCCAGAACCAGACCAGCTCCAGCATGGTGCTACCAGAAAATCCTTGTCAGGTGCTTGATACACGCCCTGCCGAGAGCACCTCTGTCACTCCTGGGCTCTCGAACCCTGCCTGTGGGGGACACCATCTACAAAACCAATAAAGAACCATTCAGAAGCACTTGCAAGCCTTTCTCTGACCCTGCTGTGTTTTCAGAGCAATGACTGCATCTTGGGGAAAGCTGGACGTGTAAAGCTGGGCGTGTACTGGAGATGAAAGGTTGCCAAGCACTGCCACGTTATCTCAGACTAACAATATCTAGGGGAGATGGAGATGGATGGATTAAACTGCAAACACTCCCAGTTCAACCCTAGTTTGAAAAAGGCTGTCTTTACTCTGTCCATTCACAAAATCATGGGGAAGAGAAAAGCCATTTTTATATACAAAACTGTATTACAAGAGTGCCCTAGAGGCCCCTGTATCATTCATTTTCATACTAAATTCAATAAAAATACACGGCTCTTATTTAGATTACACAGGTGCAGCACCAAGGGGTCTTGCAGCAGCAGCATTTAAGACCTTGTTGAGAGCATGGCCTTCTTTAATTGAAGCAACCAGCCTAATCAGGAAGCCAACATGGGCAATTTGACAGCAGTAGGTCTAGCCCCAGAGGTCCCATACATCACTGCCTTTGTCTGCATTTCCCCTCCCTTTGCTATCTTTCCTCACGCATTTCCTAATGCTCAAGTGTATACCAAGACAGTTGAGAGGATGCAATTTGTAATCTCAATTAAGCACAACATGAGGTAGCCAAGTTGATTAAGAAAGAAGGGGCCTAAATTAGCTTACTGCCCCTTTACAAGAATTAATTTCTATTCCAGCAGTGCCTATGGTGGTGTGTCCAGTCCAAACACATAAGAAAGTAACAGATGAACTCAAGAGAAAGTGACATTTTTCACGGGGCATGGCAGGGGAGCTGTGTGCCTGTGAGGGTGCATGCACTTCAGCCTACCTGATCCATTAGGGCTTGGTCAATGACAAGGAAAGTACAGCCTTTCCTTCCCTTAAGTAAGACACTAATCTGTTACTACTCTACAAGCTAGGGCAATTAATCAAAAGTCTATCATACCATATAAAATGAAAATGGCTCAAAGATGTGCCTGTTCACATCAATTAATTATTAGAGGAGCATTAGCTTGAAGCTTTTCACCTGCCATTTAAAAGTTCAGGGTAATATGACACGACATGCATACAACCACTGCAGCACAGTATACACCTCCATTCACCCACCCAGCTATCCCAGTTGTGCCTGTACCTGCTCTGTTTCTGCAGACTGGTTCCAGAACACCTCAAGAGCAACCAGAGCCTGACTGCTAGGGATGCTCAGTATGTACAGCTGGGAGTCAGCAGGTAGCCCCTCCAAATGGCAATCACAACAAGCATTTGCACATGTTTGCCTGACATTTCCTTTTCTGTTTCAAAATAAAGTCCTTAGGTAACAAGGCAAGGGCTTGGTAAAGGTAGTGCAAGCATTCCTAGAAACCACCAACCGTGTTGTTTTCAGCTGTGTTCATGCTGCTGTAATCAATGGAAGCACTTAGCAGTGATGAGCACATACCAGCAAGAAAAAACACCCCATCCTTTATGCCATGGTTGTTATCTTCTTCCAGACCAACCAATGAATCAAGATCACTGACTGCACTAGGAGGTGAAGCACTGGGAGGGCTGGTGCTTAATTAAGCTGAAGTAAATACACCCTGGCTCAGGATCAGACTAGAATCACCTCTGCAGCACATAAACCATGAGCAGACAAGAGCATAGCAGCATCAGACCTGCTCATATTTCTACCACTTATGACCCAAGCTTTATTCTAATTGCACAAATTGAAGAATGATTAGCAGTTGTGTGGACATTAAATGCCCTGCTGATGTAACCTAAACAGATTTGCATTATTCAGAACAATTACATAAGGCCATAGCTGTGAAACTAGAATGAATCAAAACAAAAATATACATTATAAAACACAAAGCATCACCCCATAAATGAGGAGGATGGCAAAACAGCCTAAATAATAATTTAAAAGCTACACTCTAACATAATTCTTTCTAAAACTGGAGATGCAGGCATCTTTTTCACGAAACACCATAAATCTACTACAGTGGTCCTCTCACCCTTTACAATCTCTAGAATTAACTTTTATGGATATAAATATTAATAAAATTCACCCCACCTATGTTTTGCACCAGGTTGCTACATAAGACTTCATATCCAGTTTTATGATAAGTTTATATTTCTGCTGAGAACTGTTATGCACAACTCAAGATTAGCAGAAATACTGGGTCAAGTTAGACATCAGCTTCCATGAGCTGTGGGAAGTGAGTTGTAAGTGCAACTCTGACAGACCACAGCTGCCTGTGCTGAAACAACTTCACGGTACACTCCCTAATAAACTACCAAACAGGCACCAGCACTCCTAGTGTCGTTTGGAAATTAAACAGTAAGCTACAACTTTAAACATTTTTGCCTCACCTCCCGCTTCTCACAGATGCTCTTCTTCACAGCTTATCTCCAAGTGGAATGGTGAGAAAAGGGGGACCCCAGACTGGCTGCCAGACAGCCTTTTCAGGCTTCATTTTTAATGCCATTACCTATGAATACATTACATTTACTTGGCCTCCAGTCACCTCATTAACCCTGGCAGCAAAGCAAGTAACAAATACAACTAACAATATCTACTTGATAAGAAAGCCTCACACTTTTCCATAACACTTCATCTGAGGAGGTAAATCTCAGGAGGTAAGTTTGTAGCTGTTAACAAGCTATTTCCCTCTCCCCACAGAGGAAGAAATTGTGTTTTTCTCTGACAGCAATATATGATAGTACTGTCGTTACAGCTGTTTTAGAACAGCTTTAAACTACACTTGCGTTTCAGAACTACCTGCCAGAGCCCTTGTTCAAAACTTTCATCTCTCAATATATTGTTTCAAGGGAAGCTTTTAGTTTCAACTGTCCAAGTCATCAAGTATACAAAAGAATATACATACTTAAAAGTAAAGGATACAAACCCACTCACTGCATTCAAAACATAATTCACAAGCTCCTTCCCTGGGGCCTTCCTACACTGGATGACCAGACCTTGTCCACGCTCTGAGACAGCAGCACAGGGCTATAACACCTCAAAAAAGTTTCCCCAGAAACAGGGATGAGCCAGTGTATGAGATCTTGTTAGGCTTCCTCTGCACTGAGATTGCAGCCTCAGCTGCTGTGACTCTCCAGATTTTACTTAACCACTATATCTCATTTCTTCTACTTGACTCCAACAGAGATATGCTGCCAAGAGTTTCTTTCGAAAGGACTTCTAAACAAAATGTGCACACATATTCACACATCATTTGTGTGTATTTTACATCTATATATACATATTTCTATAAAAATGACACTATGCACATATTTTATGGTGAATGCATTGTAATTTTCCTTTGAAATTCTCCAACACCCCTATTGTGCTTTGCTTTTCCATCTGATACAGTGGAGCAGAGTGGCTGTTTTTGCAGAAGCCAGGCAGATCCAGAGCTCAAACCCTGCTTTTAAGTGCAAGGACTCTCACAGCCTTGTCAAGTGTATTCATCTTTGCACCTTACATTCCCCAACTATAAAGTGATAACACTCTGCCTCTCTGACACTATTTAGTGATAACAGATTTTAAAAAACAGAAAAATATCAAACAAAATCTACTACGAAACTCTAAAGAGCAAATACTGCTATCCTGAAAACAGAGATGGTTACTCCAGTTACCAGGCTTCTATAAAAACAAAATTACCCCACAAACATTTTCTGGACTAATTTTAATCTTAAAATTACACTAAACCTTAAGTTTTAAGTGCAAACAATTTTGCCACCACTTTGGAACGAAAGGCTGCAAACCATGTAAATTCTAGTTTTTCTACCTTAAGAAAAGCCTAAAAATATACAGTTTCTCTCCTATAATCCTGTAGCAACAAGAGGTTTTGCTCTAGCAGAACAATGAGCTACAAAATCAAAATAGTCATCTATCCACTGATAGTGCATAAACACTGTATTTTTTAGCACTTCCACATACTGATTTTAGACTAACCTCCATCTCACAACAGTAACAGCATAAATGACCATTTCAAGAACACTGTCATCCAAATGTCACAAAACAAAAGAGAACAAATGATACATCTACTTCCCTGTGTCTCCTCCGGCATTTAGAAGCGGCAGGCGAACAGAATAATCCAGCTCCTGTGCCTCATCTCACCCTTCATTTCCAAGGCTGGCTCCGGGGTGGAGTGAGCATGGGGGCTGCACCAGGAGGTCCTGCCAGTACACCCCATCTCTGCAGCAGTTCCTCCATTTTGCAGAAGAGGGTCCACTCAGCACTCATCTTCCTAATTACACATCAACAATTAGCTGGAATCTCGTTGGACCGTGCATGTCACCTGTTAACAGGGCCCCATGAAAAAGGGCTAAAACTGGATGTGGCAGATGGAGCTATATATCCTCTCCATCTCTGGAGAGCCGATTTGTAATGCAAAACACTGAATTCAAGATGAGACCCATGGATACAAGGAAGCAATCAGAACCAAACTGATTAAACAACACCCAGGTCTCAGCACAGCAGGCAGAATACTAAACAGAAACAAAGATGCCTCGGAGAGGGAAACAAACCATGAACAGAGTCACACACCAGCCAGATCTTTCCTGAACCATGTGGCTCTCTCTTCAGAAAAATCACACTATTCTCCTAAAAACTCACCAAGGCCAGAAACATCCACGCCCCAGTCACTCCATTTCAAATCCACACAGAGGAAAATCTCAGGTTCTTGAGTTGCCTGTTTTATAATGAGGAAGCCCAGGGCAGTGCTGCCATGATCCACATGGCCAAAGACAGCGGTGCTTGTTGCACAGCCCTCCGGTTCAGATTTGCAGGGCCCCAAGTCAGAGACTAGGTCTGGATTATTAGCCTAGCCTCTCACAACCTTGGGCACATGACATTTCACGCAACTACCACTATCCTGAACCCAAATCCTGTTTGACTTGAGCAAATCTGGACTCAGTATGGGAGGAATCCGGACTGATGCCCAGTACAGCTATCACAACATGGAAGGGACGCACTGCTCTCTACATGCCCTGTCACAAGACCCTGAGAGATGTGCTTGATTCCAGTCTGAGTACTGCTGGCCCCCACACCCAGTCACACTTCTTGCAGTATTAAAGAGAGTTTTTAAATCTTTGCATTGGGAACTGTGTTTTCCCTTATCAACACTGATCTGGCTTCACAGACCTCCCACTCGTTTTGCTTCATGGGCTAATGGAAGAGAAGAATTAAACAGACCTCTGAGCTCCTGCAGCCACTCTCTTAGAAATACTCCGCTGACACACACACACATTTCTCAGCAACACCCCTGCCCAAAAAAACATCAAGAAAAGTGTAATTTAGACTTTTAACACTTTCTCCTATGAAGCGCAAAAAAACCAACAGCCCTTAAAGCTGGTTTTGTTTTGCTTTCTCTCCAGCAAAATGCTTACCCCTTGGACAGCTGCAAACAACCTCATACACTATTCTGTTGTCTTATACCTCCCTGCTAAGTGGCTGATGTCACACAGCTTCACAAGAATAAAGATACTCTGACACGTAGAAAAAAATGAACCAACTAAGCTATAAGCAAAGACTGTTTATGTAATGCTTCGCAGACACCTTTACACTGCCTGGGCCTCATAGCCAGTTTTGTCTTGAGCTTGCTTTTAACCCAAAGTTCAGAGAGAAGAAAGAAAAACTTTCAAATGCCAGTACAATGCTTGCCCACTGACTTAGCAAAGCACGTACTGCCAAACTGCTGCACAGCTTGAATGCCTCAGTGACCAAGTACTTATGGAAAATTATTGTAATATGCACACATACACACACAAAAGAGCAATCTAATCATCAAAACATTCAGAGACACATTATTCAGAGACACTCATGTGGCCTCTAGAAGCACACTTCTTCATCTGCATGAACTGACTTCAGATATAAAAAGATGCTGTGGCTCCCCTTCTCCTCTCCTCCCCTGCACATCTCTTTAGGTTTCAGGGGTCTCATTTTTTATTTATTGCCTCTTTCTTAGCTTCACAGAAAGTTTTCTGTTATTCCACCAGATTTTATCCCTTTCTTCTTGGCAAATGTTGATTCTCACCCATCCTCCTACATGTCTCACACGAAACTGCTTCAGCCTCTTTTGTGCAAGCAAAAAAAAACCCAAAAAAAAACCCAACAAAAAAACCCAAAAAAAACCTCACAACCTGTGTACCTTTATCTTACTCCAAAATCTGATGGTTCAACAACATCAGCACTGCCTGGCCATTAGAGTTCAGTGTCTAAGTGAACCAAAGAAACTGCAGCCCAGCGTACCCCGCAAGCAGAGGTGCAGCTGACGGTGTGACAGAGCCCCGGGTCCAAGGGCAGGGAGCGACAGCCTCGTCCCCCTTGTGCCCCCTCAAAGCACAGCACTGCTCCCACACCATGTACAGAATTTGAATTTGATGCCCCTACAAGCTCTTGGCTGACGTGATTGTAGGGCATATAACAATGCAGCCTTAAAATATCTAACAGGGTCCCCCGCATCTAATGAAGGGGGAAATGAAGGAAAAGTACCAATAATTCTGCTCACGACCAGGAAACACTAATGCCTAATCTTCTTCTCAGGGGGATGGGGCAATAGCATGAAGAAAAGAAGATAGGCATTGGTGGTGATACCTTTACTCCACAGGTTTCTCCCAAGTAAAGCATCATGCCTTTGTGCCGGGCACTGCCTCAACACTACAACCCCAAAAAAGATTAAAAATTAGTTGTTGTTCCTTTAAGACATTCCTTAATACCGAATACTCTTCTCCACTTCCGCCTTCCAGAGCTCTGCTACCTGTAAACAAGAGGTAGGACCAGTACTTTGCAATGCCAAGTTCAGATCTTTGGATGGAAGGTAAAAAGCAAAGTAATATTACAGAGTGCAGCATGCTATCTCTCATATAAACAACTTAAAAATCACCATTTAATGATAAATCTCATCATCAGGAGCACAGCATGACTGTGCCAAGGGAGTGGGGAGCTGATAAAGGTAAGATATCTTCTCTTCCTTGAAATTTTTAATAAAAACGTAGCAATGACATTGAGTTTATTTTTGCTAGGAAATCTGCAGAATAAAATGACTGCTATTACTATATCCAGGTGCTTTACACGTGTATGAGTCTAGTCATTTGAAATTCAGCATAGATCTGCTCTCAAAGTTTAAAAAGCATGTCCCTACTTCTTCTTCAAGAGAGGGCACAATCAGCCAGCTTCCAGTTAATATGGACAAATATGCTTTCAGCATTATTCATCACTCCAATTTCAATAGAGAAATGAAAATTATTCCTTAAAATTAAAGTTTTAAAATCTAACTACCTCCCATTATTTTCCAGTTGTCTAGAATTTGATGCCCTCCAAGAGATTTAATGGACAACAAAAGACTCTTCACCGCCCATCTCGAACCACTAAGGCACTATTCCTGTAAGGACCAGTGGTCTCCTTGGATAACACTGACAGCAAGATGCAAAAGCAGCCACCAGTGCATGCACTTTCTGGAAAAAGATCCTGCAATATCTCTTCAAGTTGAAAACTCTATCAATCACAAGCCTTCACTACAGAGCCAGTATATCAATTTGTTTTGAGGTTACATCTTTATACTTCAAATATTTTGAACGAAAATCTAGAGTTCATCCAAAAAAAGCTTTAAGCAATAGTATTACTGGCAAATCACTGAAAGTCAACTGCCCAGTATCTGAGAGAGGGAAAAAGCTTTTTTTTTTTGAGACTTGACTTCATGGTGCCAAAACTCTTCAGAAAAATAGGTCAGTACTAGCACTGACACCTTTGAGAGTGCAACCATGTGCTTTCAGATAGTTTAACTTCTACTTCACTGCTTTCAAAACCCATAGCAGGTTCTTTTAAGAGAAGCAGAGGACTCTTGGACATCAACAGAGCTCACTGCTACCAGGGTACATAGTGCCCAAATTTTCACAACAGTATCTAGTGTAACAGCATAATAATCTCTTGTAATCGAGGCAACAATTTGCTAAGCACATCCTTCAGCAGCACTGAGGGCTTAAGCAGTGACAGTGCCCAAGTCCAGTCACCTCCCCAGATGCATCAATAGTTTTGTGCCATGTAATGCATCAAGAAACCAGTCCAAGTTAAAAATAAATAGGAGGCAGAAAAATAATACAATTCTCTTTGACCTGAAGCAGTCTCCTGATTTATTACCCTGCTGCTAGTGACAAAACAGGTTTAGAGTAAGCAGGAGGAGATGGGAAGAGACTGGTGAAGTTCAGATCATCTCTGCAAGAAAAGTTCTATCTACCACAGCAGTCCAATTATTGCATACTGTAAAACCTCTAAAAAAATATTTCAAGGCAGTGTTTTGATTGATTTTCCTTTGCAAAACAATCTCCCACCTAAGGTCTATAGCTACATTTTAATAACATCAGAAAAAAAAAAATATTAAAAACCCATGTCCCACTGCAGGAAACAACCTTTAAGGAAAACCCAGCACTCTACCACAGCCAGAACAATGCTCTTCCCTCATCATCAACACTGCCAGGAGGTTAAAGCCTTTGCCACCTTTCCAGAAGGAGAATCTTCTGGTAACTGTTGTGTTTCAGCAAATCACTTTCTCTTTCAGATCAGAGGCACTGTCACATGCTTCCTTACCTTTTAGGAGAAATTTAAAGAGGCCGCAGTTTTCAGAATTTACAGCTCACCTGGACCAAGTTCCTTCAAGCAGCACATGTGACAAAGATCTATTAATGAGAACAGCCCCTCTTTGAAAACATACTTTTGAGTTTGTCTCCTTTCTCAGCCAGACCAAAGGCTGTGTGTCTGTGCCCTGTCCTTTGATCTGGGAATCACAACTGATGGCAGTGCAGAGGCAAGACAGGACCTGTAGCTCCCCTAACAAATGGAGAAAACCACAGAGAACAAGCCATGGAATGCGGATTATATTCTCAAAAGTTCTTAAAACATTTTCCCATTTGTTCTGGGAAATGGTTCAGAGTAAACGGCTAATCAGAACTCTGACAAGAACAATCTAAGGTAGCACATGATTCACATCTGATCCTTACATGTTGCTTTCTAGACACCAAGTGTTCAAGGCAACAAGATTGTACCCTACCAAAATGCTCATTTTTATAAAGCTTTAATAGAATGTTAAGTCACAACAATCAGATCTCAGCCTACAAATTGCTGGTCAACATGCAAAAAAGGGTATTTTTTAAACTAAATAACCTAGAGAATTTTATTTCTCTCTTTTTTTACCACATAATTAAATAGAGAGATCAGAGGCTCAGATTTCAGCAACAGATGCTTTATTTTAAAGTCTTAATTCTTCCTGGCAAAACTCTGATATTTCACAAGATTGTCTTATTGATCAAAACAAAAATATGTATCCCAGGTAACTTTTGTTTTGAAATAATGAGATAGCAATCTGACTTGCAACATAGTTGTTACTCCTGTATCACCAATGAGCACAGTCTTTTATTATCAGCTTCTGAAATCCTTTGCACAATCTGGTTCTTCAGTGCTGTGGGGTTTGCACTCACAGTGGCACCAAAGCGTCTCTTAAAATGCCATTCCCAGTTCAAAACTTTTGCAATGTATTTAAAAACCATACAAGGAAAAGAAAACGAGCTGCACTGTACAGCTTTCTTGCACTCTGTAATTGACTTAATAATTTCCAAAAACCCCAGTGAGAAGTTACCAGTTTGTCAATCTGTACTCTTCCACACAGCAGATTTTGGGAAAACACTTTGAAAAGGCTGATTTACTAATTCTGCCCTAGCTACCACTTCTGCAGCAGATGTCATCTAGCCCAAGAGAATCATCTCATTTAGAAGAGCAAAATGCAGCTACGAAGCTAGTGTAAATTTAGATTCACCACCAAGGAAGGAACATTTATGAGGAAATGGGAAAGGTCTGTGTTACCAGTACAGATGCAGCCCAAATATCTCCTCTACACCAACATGAATTGCTATTAAGTGTAAAATAAAATACTGAATTATGGATATACACAGAGCCTACTATATCTTGGTATGATTGCTAGAAACTCCATTAAGGCCATAAATACAGAGAGAGCTGACAAGAAGCTCAACAGAAGGATAGCTGTTCTCCCAGTAGAAGAAAATGCTCTTAAAAACTACCTGTGGGATTATGAAAATAGGCTACTTAAGTATCTGCTGCTATTAGTGATACTGTTCCACCTGCCAGATCTGTGAGAGTTTTCATTTTGAACGCGTGCTTGAAATGCTGCTTCTTTTATCAAGGGAATATAAACAGCAGCCTTTGGGGAGGACTAACAGAGCATCTCCCCAGCACGGACAGCAGACCCACTCACAAGCCCAGGAAAAGCATTAGTAACTTGCAGTGTCAGCATGTTCCAGAGGACAGTCACCAGCTGTGACTGTGACAAAACACTACAATTGTCACTTGTACATGCAAGGGACATGGACAGGGATGTCTGAACACAAACACATCTCCAACCCGGGGACTTCACCAACCACACAAAGAAAAGTAGATTAAACATCTTGGGAAGCAATGAAAGAATCCTGCAAATACCACTGCTGAAAATGTTCAAAGAAAGAAAATTCTGCCTAACCATCACACACAATTATTTTCCTTAAAATTATACATTTTTCTTTTATTTGTACACTAATCTGACTTTTTTCCTCCTTTACTTGTGAAGGAGCTACTACAGTCAAGTGTTTATGGAACTTACCATTTTTCTCACTCTTTCACCCCTGCCATGTCACTGTCATAAAACTCCCTCTTGATTCCAAAAATACTTTATACAACCCTGTTGGGTTCATATGAAGACTTTAAGTACTATCAATAAGATAAAGGAGCACAAGATGCACCCACTAAACCAAAATTACAGACTGCATCTTAGGTTTCTAGAAAACAAAGGTTTGAGTGATTAATGTGTAATGATTCCTAAAATTAAGTAATTGCAGAGAAACAGTGCTGCTTAAAGAAACCGAGAATTCCATGCTAACAAAAATTAGAGGTAATTACAATGTGTATGCAAAGGGCACAGCATTCTGAGTGTTAAATCACCTTTAATTATGTTTTCTGGATTTGTAACACTGACATTTGAATTCCTAACACTGCACTGATACACCACGTTAAATCAAACATGCCAACAGCTCTATTCTGAATCACCTTGAAGGCTTGCAAAACAGAGCTGTGTTTGAACACATTTATCTTCTTCCTTACGCTCTTTCAGCTATTGAGTGAGACCACAATGTATACTTCTGGAGTCATAATTGGTCACCAAAGCAACAGCTTGGATGCCAAAAAGAGGATTTCAACTCAGCTGCACAGGGTGGTGGAAAGAGAAAGGTGATCACAATACCTCCATTGTAGCCTTGATCCTGTGACTCAGACCCTTGGTGAACTACAAGTCGTTCATGCACTGAATCCAAAATGAATTCACTGAGAAAGCAACTGAAAACAAGAGTTTGTTTTCTTTTAACTTCTGTTCCTTGTACTAATGGCCTTTAAAGGGCCTGGGCGTTAATCATGGATTGCAACAAGGGAGATGAGAAAGATCCCTGGCTAGATTTTCTTCCAAGTGGGCCAAAAAAGAAGTTTAAGAAAGTATTTCCTCTTTAATAAATTCTCTGGGAGTTGTCCATTTTCTATTTATTACCAACCCTTAGAAAAGGAGGTCTGCACCATGGTTAGTGCACAGTACAGACAGTAGATCTGGAGTTCCTTCACCACAAGGTAAAACCAGACATTTATACACCAGAGGCCTTTTCTCATGTTGTCAGCAAACTGTGGCTGCATGCATGGAGGAAAAATACCCACTTCTCAGAATGTTATTGCTTAACATCTTATAAAGAGCTTAGGTTTCTTTCCAGCTGATATTCTGCTGTAAGAGGAATGAGATGGGATATTTGGTTTCAAGTCTTTTCCCCCTTTCTTACTGATGCCCTTTTCCTACCATATGCTAAGGCAGCTGTTTATCAAGTTTCACAATCCATGTAAAAGAGGCTAAATTAAGGAATTTCCTTTGCTTGCCTCCTCTGTTTTGAAGGTGTGAAATTACTCCCTTTGCAGTTTGTGGTTCAAGAACTGCAGCTGTTAGAAAAAATAATATATTTATGCACATAAACACATTATTGAAAATATTTACATTAATTCAGTGTGACACACAACCCTGTCCAGCTAGACCCCCGGTCACTATGGCTCAGCTGTTGCAGAGCTGGCATGCCCAGGGCTGAAGATGGGGAATGTCTCACCAGCACTTTTCCTGTGTGCCCAACCTGCCAAACACCAGCACACTTGGACCACCCCAGTGCCTGAGCAGCAGTGAATACTCTTCTCCATCAAACCCATCCATATGCTCTGCTGCTGGGCAGTAAGGAGGGATGAAGGCAGATAGCACTGCAAGAGCAAAGCACCCCTCAGGCAGAGGTCAGCAGCAAATGGGGCATGCAGAAAGACAAGCCCAGCAGGGCTGGGCAGGGAGCTCCAGGAGCAGCGAGGCCCTGCCAACCCCAGTGCCCTGCTGGCTGTTTTCATCACTGCCCTAGGTGTACTGAAAGCATTGCCTTCCTATGGACCTCAGGCTGACAGCACAGCTTTGTGAAAGGCATCTAGCACATTAAATCTGCACTTCCAAAACCTCCAAGCAACTCCCAGATGCTCCCTTCAAACCTGCCATGTGTCATATATTTCCTCTGTTTCCCACATAAGAAGGGGGCTGCAGACACACAGCATCAAACGCTGGAGCAGCAAAAAGCTCCTGCTGTAACAACTCAAAACAACAGACTAAGAAAGACGGTTTCTCAACAAAGAGACCAGTGTTAACCCTGACTGCCACAGAAATTTCGGGCACTGAGGAATGATACAAAGAATTAAAAGTCAATCTTCAAGGATTTCAGAAGTGAACTGCCCACAGCTTTGCCTCTATGTGATGAAAGCACACAGCCTTAACTAGCAGAGCAAGACAAAGAAGCAAAGCCTACTAAATATCTCCATAACAAATCTGCAAGAGTCGTGGCACGCACTGTAGGCAAAAGGTAGGTTAGGCTGGGATTTCTCAGTTTTCACTTTGTGATGACCAAAAAAAGATGAGGGTTTTACCTATACAGATAAGACAACAGGCGATTACCTCACTCCTATGAGTAACACTTAATAAAGATTTGATTTAACCTCATTTTAGCTGCACTGGAGAAAGGCATCTCAACATCAGTAATAACAAAACAGTTAACACCAGCACTCACTGAAATGCTTCATATCTGCCAAGCCCAAATACCTTACAGTCAGCAAATGGCATGGTTTTATTGTTTTTAAATACACATAGACAAGTATTTCTTAATTATACTTTAAACCAAGAACAAAGGTCGCACATATGCTCTTACAAAGAGGCAGCTATCCAGTCACTATGTTCTGTAAACAACGCCCATCACTTCAACCATTACCAGTAGACCTTTAGACTTTGGCATCTCTTGGCCCCTTTCATATTGGAAAAACATCACTAAAACAGATTACAACTGCTATTCCAGTCAGACTGCTTATATAAAGCTTGAGGAAAATGTGTACCTGCAATGCTCTCTTTCAAAACAAACTGTTATTTCAGACTCCTCATCTTGGAAAAAATATTCTCTCTAATCAGAGACTACTAAATCTACTCTCTCTTCTATTAAAACTGTATATTTACATAATCACAGAATGGTTTCAAAGATGAATTTTTAGGATGGATACACACAGCCCTCATATGTGTTCATACATGCTGAATTAAATAACTTCAATAAGAGAAGAGTGTATATAAAGTACAATTTTACAATTAACATCTGCTTTATCTCTTTTTTGTAAGATGACATTCAAGCTATATGCATGTATCAGAGCCCTTTATCTCACAATGCCATCTTCCCCCCAGAGCATTCATGTCTCACTTCAATAAAATATCAGCACACAGGGGCTTGAAGTTGGCTTTACCTGTAACAGAGACAATTCCCAGACTATCAATTTATAAAAGCATTGGAAAAGTTGTAAGAACAATATTGACACATGGGCTCTCCCACACTTTCCCTGCAAAAGCCTCTGCTCTGGAGCCACCTTCCCCACAAATTAGTCTTTGGAGAGTTAATAGATAACCATCCATTTCAGTCTTTGAGACTTCAAAAAAGTGGGCATGGGGTATTTTGGAGTTTGGGGTGGGTTTTGTTGTTGTTGTTTCCTCCACCCTCCTTTTTCTAAAGTAAATTAAACTTTGAACCATGTTTTCAGGAAAAGGTAAACTTAGCCATCAGCACAATTCAATTCTTTCTCTGGAACTTCAGTAACATTCAGGGTTTTTACTCAATGTGTAAGACATCCAGAGCTATTTCCAGAACTCTGAAGATACAACCCATCAGCAGTGCTCATCCACAACCTGCACCTTGGGTGTACGCCAAGTCTGGGGACCACACCATCACCAAGCCTACACTTTTGGTTTAAATTACTGTCATCTCATTTTCATTGCCTATTCATATCTGAAGGAAAAGACATAGCCTTTAGGTCTTCTTGCAAAAAGGCCCTGCTGTGGCACTACAAAATTAGGGACAAAAGAATACCAACTCAGTTCAACAGGACAGTATCCGTCCTACTTACAGTTCTCAGGAGGAAGCCAGGGATGTACCTGGGGAATGGATCTGTCCACTCCCACCTTATCTGTGGTTTTAACCTTGAGCCTATATTTAAATTGAGGGCTCATATTAAGTGGCAATGGGCACTCCCAACCTCAGGACATCAGTGTCCTCGGCAGCAGAAGGTACAGCACGTCTGTGCTCATTACCAGGTGTGCTCTAATTACTGCTATTACCAGCAGCCAGGCAAGGGCTGCAAGGCAGCTACTCTTCAAAGGGAAAAGGCAGAGCAGGGCAGCAGAGATTACCCCAGCAACTGTAAATACTTTGCCATCTGCAGTCACTGGAATTAAGTAACAATTTTGAAAATACTCATTTATTCCCTGGCCACACCATGCACACAGGCACCTATGCTGACCATACTGCTATGGGTATCCTCAGCATCTCCACACCTGCCTGATCCATGGGCCAAAGTAAATACAAAGAAATGTACGTGGAGGCACACTCATGGGTGGAGCAAAAGCTCATCTATACATAAAAACAAACAATACTTCAACCAACTGTTATTTTTATCCGTATGTAAACAGAGTCACACAGAGAAAGTAAAGCTTCCGCCTTGCTCTTGCTGTAACACTACAGTAGGAGAATTATCTAATATGGCAAAGGAAAGTAAATTTCTTAAGAGCCAAGCTGAAAACCCAAGCCCTGCACAGAAGGTGGGCTGAAGCACACTGGAGTGCAAGACACCCAGCCATGGAAAGGGCTCCTGAAGAGACAATGATTTCCAATCAATTAGGCCACTATATAATGGATACAGCTGCCAGTGTCTGCTCTGATGCAAGGAAGCAGTAGAGGGTTTGGAATCAACACCAGATCTCTAGGCAGTGGTAGGGACTGTATTGAAAATGCACATGGCTTTGAAAAAAAACTGTATATATAGAATTCTGAAAAATTCTACAGTATGGTACCAGGATCAATAAATCCAGTGAGAAAAGGTCAGGGTGATTCAGCACTTTGGAAAAAATCCCACTTTAGTCTGTGTCCTGGCCACGGACCAAAAGTCAGCAATGCCAAGTGCTGTCTGCCAAGCCAGGAGATGTAAGAAGACTCTTCCCTACCCCATGCTTGGGGGCAGCAGGAACCTGCAGCCACCAGGAACTGGGGAAGAAGGTGCCATGGTCAGGGCAGCTCCAGGGGCATCCAGAGGGGTGAGAGCCCCTGGACCACTAAAGGAAGCCTTGCTTTTACTGCTAAAATTAGCACGTTAGGAAACTGAGATTCAGAAACTCCTGTCTCTCAGCAGGGATCAGGGGATTTTCTCTTCACTGGACACATGACTTGCTCTGATCTGACTCAGCTTTTGGAAGAAAGTGAAAGCCCTGACTTCCAAACATATAAGTTTAACAGATTTCTGCGCTTCAAAGCAGGTAAGTTAAACTACAAAGAATTATTCATTCTCCACAGTTACTGGCCACTGCCATTCCTTTAACAGTGGGATACCCTTCAAACACACACAGACATCAATATACATTAATTTAATGCACAGGTCCCTCTTCCCCTAGATAAAAGGCCAACTTTAACCCTATGCTACAGCTGGAAGGACAAGAAAAGCTCTGGAGGAGCAATGGAAAGAACTTGTTTCTCCACCTGAAAGCACCCATAATTAGGAAGTGATGGATGTCGCTAGTAAAAGTGAGTGATGTTTTTCAGAAGGTCTCTCATCTGTAACTGCACTGTTTTCAGATAAAATAACCCTTTCTGTCAGGCAGTGTCAGGAATGTCTACAGCCAATCAGTCACTGCTATCTGGAAAAAAATATGACATTTTTGTCATTCCATCTGTAGTGTACATTGTATCAGCCCTTCTTCATTGTGTGCCTCATCAGTCAGGGTCTCCACCCTGGCAACACTAATAACCGGTGGTCTTGAAATAGAGATAAAACTGAAATTTTCAAAAACCTCAATACCACTGCATGTGTTACAGAACTCCTTTTGAACAAAACACCTTTTACAAGAGCATAAAATCATATTTGCCATCTGGAGTTAATGACTATCAAATAAAACTCAGGAGAAAGACCTGCTCACCACTCCTGCATGCTGGCCTACAAAGCGGAACCACCACAAGAAATAGCTTGGAAGGAAGTCAACAAGATAAGCAGGATCATTTCCAACTCGGACACCATAAAATTTCACACTGTAACAACTTCATTTACAAGACTTTGACAAACATTAAACAAGGAGAACAAATATCTAACACAATTAACTGAGATTACACATATGGCCTGAAGTCTCCGTGCCACTGTGCGAGTGCCAGGAGAAACTGTCCCAACAGGGAAAATGGGGCAGCTCTGTAACTACGTGACCCTACAGACTTTCACAGTATCACAAAAAGCAACCGCTGGACCACCACAGCTCTGAACAAAGTGGCCTTGTCAGCTTGACAGCACTGCTTCAAAACCAAAACAAAACCAAAAACCCCATCAACATGATTAAGGAAATGGGACAGATGAGTTAGACAGACCCTGAGCCTTTGGGAATTCTTTATTTGATCCCTGCCAAGCAGCCTGGCTATGTTCTTAACTGATTAAATCAGACCTTGACAGAAACCTTAAGAGTCCATTTCTCAATATTCTAATAATTGTATGGAATTCTTGCTAAGGTTCATGCAACAGATGGCCACTCTGACAACAACACATTCCCTTTTCTACAGGTCACCTTAGAAAATACAGGTCAACTTACAAAAATGGAGCTTGATAGTTAACGTTTCATTACCTAAAAAACCATTCTTGATCTTTAAACACAGACAATGTATAATAATATTTAACCACTGCATGTTAGAGATTACATATCACTATTACAAGCTCACAGCTATTACTTTTGCAAAACACTAAGAAAAAATAGATGCTGATGTCACTGATCACGTTTTCTATTTATTGTGATGGGAAATAATCAGCTTCTCTGATTAGGTACATGTTTATTATATTACAAAGCAGCAATTTCCTTCAAGCACCCAATCCAATCCACGTGCTTGACACAAACGTTTCTTGAAGGCTAGGAATTTAAACACCTGTGTCCCAGAAAATACACTAGTGCTTCTAACAAAGAAAATGCCGAAGCACAGAAGAAATTTAAACATTTGATTACACTGTTTCCTCTTGACACATGACTGAGAAAACAAACAATTTTATGTTATTAAGACACACTGAGGGAGGCAATCCCTGTAGTATCTGGCCCTTCTGAAACACTGGTTACCTTGAGAAGCACTGGCACTCACCTGAGATAAATATCATTCAAATATTTCAACCTCTAAAGATAAGGAAGAAGGAAATAGTTTATTAAAACTCTGAATAAAGCAGGTGGGAAAGGAGCTCAGCATGTCCAAATCCATACTCAAAGCGGGAATAACGCTGAAGTCAGACCATGCTGTCCAGAGCCTTGCCCAGCTGATTTCTGAATACCTTCTGAAATGGAAGCATTACAAGCTCTCTGGACTCTTGCTCAATGCCCTTTCACGCTGAAGCTGAGCTATAGGAACTTTCCTTGCTGCACCCCGTGCACTCTCCCTCTTTTCCTTTCACTATGCTCCCCCTGGATACTGCCATCACCCCCATCCACCTGCCCAGGGGTGGGTGACAATGGCTCAGACTCTCCCTCCCCCATGCTTGGGAAGCACAGCTCCCCTGGACCCCACTCATACATCCCCTTCTCCAGCCCACAGCCACACAGTCTTCTGCCTAATTCATCTGGTTTTGGCACCTTGCTTGACTTGCTTTCCTCATCCTTGTGACCACTAGTGGGATTCAACTTTTCCCATCAACTAGGACCACCTCTTGTCCATCTCTTGGCTGAGATAGCAACTGACCACTTGGTCTCCTCACCCACAGGCTGGTCAGACCCAGAGCCAACAACACCCACTTGTCATCCCAGTCCTCAGCCAAAGCCAGCCCACGTTCCCTGATGCACCATCCTTGCAGCTGGACACAGCACCAGATCTGGGGCCTCAGCAGCACTGACAGCAGCACCATTACCTTTAACTACAGTCCTGGGCATCCACTCCATCCACAGCTTCTGTCCTTTCTGCAGCTGTCAGCTTGTGCACAAGTGATGATCCAGTGCCTGTCCCAAAGCAGTCTTCCTGTGCCGTGCAGCCCTGCCACGTCCTCACCACTTTGTATTTCCTCATTTCAACTCATTAAGTTGTAAGCTGCAGATTTCCACATGCCTTTTCAATCTACCATAGCCATTTAACTCTGAACTATGCTTTGCCGTGCTTGAGCACCTCTCAGTCTGGACTTACTTGCAGATTTAGTTAGTATTCCCTCATCCACACCAGTAAAGAGAACAGCAAATAAAGCTCAGCCCAAGACAAACATGGGTGTATTCACACGCCTCATGCCATATCCCTTCTTACCCTGATTTTCACAGTAAATTATGGCTAACTACACTTCAAACATGGTCCTTAAACAATTATTTGTTTATCATATTATTAAATACATATATTTCCTTATTCCAGAGAAATGTCATGAGGTTTTATCAGAAACTATTGAAGTGATGGTAACACCACAGGTACTGCTATCCCAGAGTCCTTATTTTCTTATCCTCCAGATTTCTAGAAACTGATTAAAATTTTTGTTCCAATTCTCCAAGCACTGCAGTTAGACTAACTAGTCTGTAATTCCCTGGACCTCCCTTTTTCAAACTGAGGTAATACCATTGCCCTTTTCAGTCCTTCAGGACCTCTCCTAGCCTTCCCAATTTCTAAAAGATAATTGTAAATGGTTCAAAGGTTGCTTGGCTAGTTGCTGATGTACCCTAGGGCAAATTTCATCAGGCTCTGCCTATTTGAATATACCTATCTTATCTTCTTTTTCTGATCTAGCCTTTTTCTAGTCTGCACTTTACTCCTATCACCTTGTTTAAATTAATTTAATGTGAAGACACACTCAAGCAATACAATAACTACATGGTATCAATTTAATATTTTATCTTTCAGCTATAACGTTAGCAAAAAAAAAAAAAACCAACTCCACACTATTCCTACACTATGACTATGGCCTTTTGGAGGTACAGAAGAACATTTAGGAAGATTGGTCTGAGCTAGACTGAGGACCACAAATGGTTTAGAGCAATCCTCAAGCTGAGGTGTCTGAAGGGAAAACACTACGAAATGTCAATAAACTCATTGTCTGTGCAGGAAGATTTAACAAGAAATTTTAACTGCATTTTAGAAGGGACTCTATCAATTACTAAATCAGCCTAGTTTTTTTTTTTTAAATCAAAAGAAAGAAAAACAATCCAACATTTCCGCAGTAGATGAAACATTTGATAATCAAATGCACAATTTCCTGTTGATTGCCTAAGTTAACCAACCCTGATCATTGCCAGGGGTAGTATACTGAATTAGACTGACCACTGGTCCAAACCAGCACAGCAAGTCCCACTCCTCCATGAACAGAGACAGGTATCTTGAAGCACATACAATTTTAATGCATCTATCCACCTGTTCTAGCCATAATTTACCTTTTATCAGCTGGAAATTACCATCCTCATGGCTGAGACGTGGCAAGACACTACAGGATCACTGCTAGTCTGCTTCTACGCAAAGCAAAACAGACAGCCTTAGATCATCCTCTGTGATTTCTATTTTGTTTCTCAGCAAAATGAACTAGACATGGTTGTGTGCTGTTACCACATTTCAGCTGAAGCACAGTAACTCCTTAAACAGCTTCACTTCCAACCTCAAACACACATCAAGGCTCTGTTCTGTGATCCCCTAGGCAGAAGATGCAATGTTCATGGAGATTCTGGCTGTCACTTTTAAAAGCAGTTAGTGATTTGAATGCCTCAATTTCTAGTGTACCCATCTTGAAATATTTTACAAGGTCCAATTGTCAAGAAATTACGAACACTCAAAAACTGCTGGGCAGAGGATCCCATTCCACTTGGTCTTTAAATCCAGAATCCATTTTACCTGGTACTTCTACAGAAAATCCTTTTGCAAAGCTAAAACCCTAGTACTAGTCAAAAGAAGGGAGAAAATCATTTTCTTTTGCTAGCTGTGATGAAAATGCAACATATCCATGCATTCTTCTAGTTACACAAAATACAGCAGCCTACCCTTGAATACGAATCTGTGAGTATTTTCTTCCAGAGTGATATACTGAAAACATTCTCTCACAAAATACTATAATCAGCTTTCAGTGAAACCTACTTTACTGGACATAATATAAAGCTTGATTTCCAATGCTGTCAGGAGAGAGAACCCACCCCATATTTCCAATCCATATATTGCTGGTACTTGTCCCTACTGCAAATGCCACCATCAGTAATCCCTGTCTTGCTGCCTGCCTCCCCTGAAAAACAGATCGTAATTAGGAAAATCCCTGGATCTCATCCTTGAGTTAATGATGTATAAAAACAAGGTATGAATAGAGAGAACAGTCAGAACAGCAAAATACTGGTAGTCTCAGCTGCTGTTCCTTATTCCACTAGTTGAAAAATTCAGACTCTGTTTTAGTCAGAGGAGTTTGGTGTCATGCAATTGTTGAATCACAGCTCAGCAAACCTCATTATTTCAGGCCTCTTTAGAAATCCCAAGTTTTGCCCCAGAGTAGGATGGGATGCATATCCGCTTGCTGTGCGCTGTGCCCCAGGAATGGCACAGCTGGTGCTCGTGCCCAGCACAGCCTCAGGAGCTGGCACAGGCACCGGGAGCCCCAGCACAGTCACAACTCCGTGCTTTTTAATCCATCACCCCGCTGGGCTCTACTTCAAACCCACAGTTTAACCAATACTGGCGGGTTTCAGCCAAGCCTCTGCTGATAGTAGACAGAACGAAACCAAGTTAATTAGAGTTAAATGTAGCCTCAAAGGAGATCTCAGCACCAAAACTCCTTATGCACATTAACTTATATAGCATGTATTTTTAATGAGTTCAGCACTTGTCTTGAGTTTAGGAAACACACACATAGGGTGGCAGCTATTCAAAGCCGTTGCGCCAGAGCATGAGCAAGTGCTGACTCTGCAAGACAAGGTTATGTTGCCAGTTATGGAGATTCTACCTTTATTGCACAACCCTCAGATACCTAAATTTAAATTAAACAGGTGAAGTGACAACACAAAAGCTACCTACCAATATACTCATCGTAAAATACAAAAAGGAAATTAAAAAGACCAGAGGGCTAAAGCTCATATTCAATTTTGCAAATATGGTTAAATCTTGTAACATCTCCAGCATCTCCAGAGCCTCTTTTTCATAAATAAACTTCTGAAAATATGTATCCCTGTAGACAGCTAAAGCAAACACCTTCAAAGCAGATGGGAATTTTACAAGTGCAAATTTGGAGCTTTAAACCCCACTCTTCTATCTCCACATGCATTCTCCAACACTCATCATGTGAAGCCAGGTAAATGGCCAATAGTTGTGCCCTTTGGGTTCCAATATATTAAAGCAATCTACTTATTTGTGAGATAAAGTGACTTGCAAAGACTGTTAAGTCAAAAAAAAAAATACAGTCACATATAAATAAGGCTGAACTATGCCAACAAATTCTTCCAATGACCTTTTGAGCCTGTCATTTAAGTACAGCCAGAAAACACTGTTCACTGGATTACAATGAAAAATAAGGGGTAACTCACTGTTTTGCATCAATTATAATATGTTCCAGCCAATATGGCATTAACACACAAATCACTTTGAATCACGTAAGTTTTGTGCCAACGTTTTGTAAAAATATGTAACCTCTATTGCAGAAAACAACCCTTCAATTAGAATATGGTATCACATTTTCATAACACATTTTCTAAAGTGTAAATAAACTAAAGAATAAAAATGTTCAAAGTACTATGAGAGGACAATGTAACCTAATGACAACATTTTTACACTTTAAAGTCAGAATGAAAAAAAATAATAATGTAGAAGTTTCAGTTTCAACTGCATTTCCAGTGGTAATGCTGCTTGCATAAAAATCCCCCAAACCATGATCACATAGATATACAGTACTTCACTAGCAATAGCCAGTTCAAATGAAAAATCTAAACTTTGTTTTTCTTTTAATATTTTCAAGCAGTATTCACTTTAATAAATTTCTTAACTTCATGACTGTAATATTCAAATTGATAGGTATTTTTGTATATCCCTGAAAATGCAATCATACAATAACTTTAGTTTAAATGAATGACAAAAGACTGCTTCAGGACAAAGTGCTGTCTCAAAACTCCTGAAAACTTAATCTGTATTCTGCTAATCTAGGTTACAGTTTATCTTCAGGGGTTCTCCTGTAACAACATTCCTTGTTGCTTTAGATTCAGCTTGATGTGATTGAAAAGGCTTCCTTTTCTTTTTTTCTCCCATTCATCCACTTTGTTCCTAGGCTCTCAGTCTCCTCCCCGCAAATCATTATTAAGGAAATTATTTTAAAAGAAAACCCTACAGATAAACCCTGACCTTGAACAGTGAGATGCTGCCCAATTTATGTTCCAGAAAGTTGATTTACTTTAAACGATATTACTGCACGCCACTCAAACTGTACTTCCAGCTACATTTTTTTATTGACTGAATCTGTCATCTTTTCTTTCCTAAAACCTGAGTTTACTTTAAGAATGACAGAAGACCTTCTCAGGGTCAGCTGAAAGCATTCATAACTGCACACACCAGGAAAGAAGTGCTATAAAACTGAGAAGCCCTCAAGGACAGCTGTTTTGCTGAGGAGCTGCATGACCAAGCTGCCGCCTCAGCTCCCACGTAATGTCACTTCTCCTGGTTCAGTTCTATCACCACATAGTGCCCTCCCTGGGGGGTGGCCATCTCCAAACTAAGCTCTAGGATGCTTCCAAGCACGATACAAAACAAAATGCAGATGATTAGTTAAGAAATGTGAACTTAAGTTACAGATGCTACCATAATTCAGATACTGTCCAGGTTTGCAGGTCACCAAGCCTGCCCATTGCTGGGAGATACTCGGCCCTGCTGCCCACTGCCAGCCTGGCATCATGCTGACAGCTCTATGGGGCAGGTGAGCCTGCAAGGAAGCTGGTGGGCAACAGGGGCTCTGACCTGTCTGCACCTCTGCATACTCAGTCCCTGTTCGTGTCCCTTCTCCTGAGCTAAGGGAGAAGGGGATCCAGTGTTCAAACTCTGTTCTTCAGAGGGCACAGCAGCCCAGAGCCTTCCTGCTCACCCTCCTGCCTGCACCCAAATGCAATCATGCCAGCCTGGGCTCACCTCTGAGGAAAACCAAGCATGCCATACACCACAGCAACACATCCTTCCCTGCCCTGCTGCTGTGAAACACAAGGTTTCAGAAAGCAGCCCTCCCTTTGCATTGTCTCTGCAGAACCTCTCAAGCAGCACATCCCAAACCCTGAGCACCATCTCCAGCTACACCTGCCCCTGCCCAGCCCAGCACCAGGTGCTGGCAGGATCTCCTCCACAAGGCTCGGAGCCCAAAGGCCCTGGAGCAGCTTTCTCCCTTGCCCCAGGACCACATCAGGAGTACTTTCAACACACATACACAGACATATCTACCATTTGTGCTTCTATCTCCATTTAAGCAGCAACACCAGTTCTGATGCTAACGAAATCTTGCCTGTTTCAAGCATCAGCATCTTAGCTAATGAATTTTTGCTACTCTTCCACACTCAACGAATACTGGGATGAGTGACATATAGCCTAATAGACTGTTAAGGTCACTGGCCAGCTCTTTAATTTTATTTAGTACACTTTGAATTCATGAGTCATTAGGGCCTTATTCTTGGGGACACAAGGACATGTAATACACACTAATAAAGAGCATAAATGTGATCTAGTATGTGTAATTTACAGATGGAAAAATTAGAAAGATGGTATTAAAAATTTCTTTGCAATGTTATATTTTTAATAATTTTGATGATTTTAACATAAATAAAAATATTTCTCATAGTCTGCCGGTGTATTTCTAACTTGTAGCATTGCTGTAACTCTAAGAAAATTCTTTAGTAGTAAAAGTCACATTTTAAATACCATCTTGAAGACAAAAAAGGGCTCAAGGGAGACCTAACTTTAAAATTCCTTACTTAAAAGGGGAAAAAGACATTTTTCAAGCTGTTATTCATGATATTTGATTTTATGATCTAAATTGTAATTCAGAGCACATATGTGTCAGGAAGTTTGCAATACTTTGGAAAGAGATCAGCATCACTAATCAGGCACTGAAATCCAATTTCTGGGAGAATCTGGGAGCTCAAAGCTGCACATTTCAGCCAGCTTGGAAAGATCTTTGAAAAATAAAGTTAAACAGTAATTATACTTAAGTGTGCTTGAGAAACTTTACACCTGTCTTGACATGAATCAGATCTTTGCATGGATGATGAAATTCTTGGCATTGCTTTAGGTGATTGGGATGGCATTAGCTTACGCAGGGTAAGAATTCGACAGCCACAAGCCTAGACAGGTAGGATAAAGGAGTTACTAACTGAAAAAGGCATGGCAGCTTATCTGTGGAAGTCTAAACATGCTAATCATTTAACATAAACAGATCTGCTGATATTTTTAGAAAGGAATCTCAACTCATAAGTAACAATGTTAAAAAAAGGACACCAGTATCCCTAATCATATTTTCCACAGGTCCTCCCAGCTCCTTGTAGATTACTAAAACTGAGACAAGGGAAGGGAAAAGAAAAAAATAAAAAACAAAGTAAAAAGAGAAAGAAAGAAAAAAAGCCAGAGATAGGTAGCTGGGTATGGGATTAGGACAATAATGAACTTGTTGGCAATCAGTGCTTGACTGCTGGCTATGCTACAAGACTCCTGCAACCTTTGTCTTCCTCTGCCTCAGTTCCTAGTCTGTAAAACCAAGTGATAATATTTCCTTACCTCACAGGAACGTTCTCAGAATAAATCCATAAATGCCTGGAAGACACTGAGACACCACTGTGACAGAGGCCATAAAAATACCTAGGGGAAAAATAAACAAAATAAGAATAAATTTCACAAGTGACCAAAGCAGCAGAGATATTCACAGACTAAAGGTACAGCAACGATTAAAACTTAGCTTAATGACATGAATTCTCCACCCTGGGGAAGAAGCAGTTCAGTGCAGCACATATTCCCATACAGCACTATTAAAACCATGACAGCAAGGGACTATTTCCCCTATTCTCCTTGCGCATGACACAATTATGATAATCCACCACCAGATGCAAGCAGGAAAGACGTTCAGAGATTAGCTTTGCCCTCCATGACAGGTATCATATCCAAGAATCCAAATCACAGCAACAGAGCCCGACATACTGACAGTGCTCTCCCTCAGCCTCCACATCCAATTCCAACTGTAGAGCTGAGCTCTTCCAGTAGTAAAAAAACTTTCAGCCTAACACTTATTCCTGAACAGCTTTTATCCATTTGTTTTCATGCCAACATTGATCCAGCAGCTTAAACAGCTTTTTCCTATCCCTGAAGTTTATTTCTCTGACAATAAAAAATGAATTACACCACCTCCCTGTCAGGGTTCATTTGCCCACCCAAATCAAGCAAGTTCTTATCACCCCACATCAGCATCTTCTGCCCAAACTCATCCTTGTGGCCCACTGTCACCTTGCAACTGCCTAAACATGTGTTTCTCCAGTATTTTCAGCTGGTAACCTTCTCCATCCCAATGAGTGCAGAGCAGAAGCTTCTCTCCTAATGCCTCCTAAGGTTAGGACCCAGCATGCCATCACCATGGAGGTATGTGCCACTCTGGGTCTCGAGCTCTTTCTGAAAGACACCCTGACCTTTCACAGCACTGACCGTGCTTCCTACCTGTTTCACCTCTGAGCCCTCAGGGCACTGCTCTGTGATGCCAGGGACATCACAGGGATCCTGCATGGTCTCCCTAAAACATACCTCCTTATCTTCAGTGTCAACTCAACCCACAGCTGATGGCTTGAGCTCAACTCCACTGCTAAGCGTACTTTAACATGAGCCGAATGACTACAGCCCTCAAAAGGATAAGTGATTCAAAATTATGCAAATGCACAGAATACATTATTTAGTCTTTATCATTTACAAAGTACGCATTTTGTAAACAGTTTCAGCCCTCTTATGGAGAGTGTGACAGAGCCCTGAATTGTGGGTGTCTGATGGTTGCTGCATCATGCACTCTTGGTGGGAGATGGTTTGCTCCAGTTCTGAAGTGGGACATGAGGCTTGAACAGCCTGCCTGCCCTGTATCCAGTGTGCTCAGAGATACCTCCACCTACCCCTCAGACACACAACACCTTGGAGATCCTCTCATCCCCTCAACAACTCAGCTGACCAGGACAACAAAAATCCCCCCAGTTTTTTTCCATTTCTGTGGGGAGAGGGCAGTTCCTTTCCTCCTGGCACTTTGTATGGAATCAGATCAGGAGATGCTGGGACAAGCACTGGAGCTGGTAGGAGGGGAACAGCAACCTTCCCCCTCTTGATGGCAGTTTGCCCATAGATCAGACTGGGATATATTGGAAACCTCAGCCCAGGGAACCAAAATACACTCACCTTACCAAGGACTCAGATCCATTTAAAACTGTGCTCTAATAACCTTCACAAATAAATATATTATGCAATTTATGTTATGCAGCATTGACTTCAATGACTCTGTAGCAGTGCTTACACTACTATATTTACTTCTGGCACACACTGGCAGCCTTCACTGTAATTATTCTGAGCGTGCTCCTATTCTAAACCCGGAGGTCTTACCCTGCCAATATCTATGCACAATACTCCTCAGTATGTTTTCTGTAACTTTGACCACACTGTCCTTCTTTCTTCTATCCCTTCAAGCTCTTTTATCCAGAACGCATCATGAGTTTTTCCTCCTTTCACACAGGGTCCCCATTTCATACCCCAGAATCTCTCCCTCAGTATCAGATCAACAGCTTCCACCTTCAGCTGTCTCACACTGTTGGTCTCCATCCCTCAGCAGAGAATTTCAGACAAGCACCCTGGCACCTCCTGCCAGGCTCCCTGAAATTTGAAGAAAGCCCTCTTTTAGGCATGCACACATCCACCTTGGTGCCCATGGCACAGATCAGCATACTAAATAAACAGAAGGGAGATTATACAGATTTGTTTTCTCCCTTCCCCCAAACTAATAGGACAACCATTTCAGTACTGGCTCTTTCCACTCTCTTTATCAGTCTTTGCTGCAGGAATGGCATCTGAGTGGAATCCATGCAGCAGTAAGTGGTTTGTTAATTCCCAGGACATGTTGCATACAGAGAAGGATACTTAAGCTACTTAAAAAGCAACCCTTTATTAAATGCCTAAAAATGCTTGAAAGTTCTGTAAGCCAACACTTTAAATTAATGACTTCATTTAAATACATCAGTCTCTGCTGCTAATTGTTATACTGCTTTTTATGCATTCTTTGAAATGTACTCCTTAGAAGCCCTATAGAATTTGCTATAGTTCTAATACACAGTTGCAGTCATTCATGGTAGACATTCATGTATTTCAGTAGAAACTTCTTTCTCCCAAAAGCTTAAGTAGCTTTTTGCATGTGTGTAACAGGGCCAGCTCACGTCAACTATTCTCAGCTACACCACAGTGACACTATTGCTAGAAAGGGAAGTGGAAACATGTCACTAAAAAAAACCAAAACAAACAAACAAAAAACCCCACACAAAAAAAAACCAAACAAAAATCCCCAAACCCAAACTATCTCTTCTACATTGAAAATATCAAGATGGAACACAGAATTTTAAGATGAGGTTAGAAAATATTCTGTCATATTAAGCACAGTTTAATAAGCAATTGAGGATTCCTGGAAGTCCCTGCCACATGAGGACCTGGGAATGCTGAAGTGATCACTTCTGCTGTGAATTTCTTTGCATCTGTTCGTCTGACAGATATATTTAAAATTTTACACTGATTCAGTTTTGGATGTCTTAACTGACTTTATAAAGGAGATGTTCTGCTTAGACACGGAAAGGGCATATAAACATTAGGTACTTGCTGCTGAGGATTAAACATGAACAAAAAAAATTAATCAGCAGTGACCAAAGTGGTGATGGCAGTTCACTGGAGAGAACCTCCTCCCTGCAGCACACTGCAGTCTCCATCTGCTAATTTGGGCTGCTGGAGGCCTTGAGTGACAAAAGAGAGACCACACCAACAGGATTTTAGCACACTGAAGTACACACAGCTTCCCCCCTCCCACAAGTTAAACTCAAGGCTGTCAGGAGCAGTCAGGAGGCTGCCAAGAGTAAGTGCCATGCTGCACGCCCCCGGCAGCACCCTGAACAAGAGCCCAGCACCTCCAGCTGCACCTGGACACCTCTGCTGCTGAAAACATGAGCACTACTTCCATGGGTTTTGCCAGTTTCCATGGGTCAAGCTAGGAATATTTTCATGAACTCTTCAAGGCAGAGTTTTCAATCTATGAGACAGTGTTTACTGAACAGACAGCATCAGCAACAATGAGCTTTCTATGCAGCATCGACAACAGCAAGGAATTCCTCATCTCTTGGTGAGCTCCCATGCTGCCTGATGCTGCAAGAGGCACCACAAGGGGCCAAGAAAAGCCACAACTTATCACAAGAAAATGGCAAATTGTGAAAAACCTGCATCACAAGGTTACCTGCCTAGGCACAGCTTCAACAGAGATCCATAAATACCTCAGTCTAACAGTGACAGAGGTTAAAAACCTATTATCTTTCCCAAATGACAGTCTGAACACATGTTCAATAGAACATCCCACCTCACCAAGCTACAAAGTAGATTCTGCTTTTTCAGTTCAACAAATACAAACCACAGGGAGCTTTTTAAATGAAAGCATTACGAAGATTATATTAGGCAAGTCTGATCTACTGTAAAGCACTCACACACAACATTAAGAAGTAGAACAACCTTTAACACCTGCTTTCTCTTCAAACACAGCACTACCTCTGTGCATGGTTTGGCTCTTAATGGGATGAATTCTCAAGGTAATTTGTATGGCTTACTCCACCAGCAAAGAATACTTCAAGTGTTTGGGATATAGTGTCCCACTACCACTGAACTGGTGAGAATACTCTTTTAAGAGTGTACTCCACAGCACTGCTCAGCCAGCTGCTGCCCTGTGGGATGGATCCACACAGCGGAGAGTATTTTCACTCTGGTGAGAAATGTTGTGACACAAGAGGAGGTGCAGCAGCTGGAAAAGCATTACATGATCCAAGCAGTGTTGAAAGTCACCATCATAAATATTCACAAGCAGACAGAATTGTTTTCTTACTAACGGCACATTGTTATTCACAAATACTAATTAATTTCTAAATACCACCTGTTACTCAGCCCTGCCTCTGCCATGTGACATGGGCTCCATGGCTGGCTTGCAGACTGTCCACACTGCTCAGAGATTTAATGATGTTTCACTTCCAGAGCTCTCTCAGCTACTGGGAGGAGAGGAAGGGAATAATTACTTACTTATGTCTTTCTCTGCTGACCTCTCCAGCAGATGAAACGAGCAGTTTTAATGGCCTCTGAAGGGAGGCTGGTCCAGTCCTCCTTAAGACAGGAAGGATGACAACTGCACTAGTAGGTCTTTGGCTGGAGAATGATTTTAAAGATCCAAACTTCAAAGATATCAGTGAGGGGAGAGCTCAATCTCAAAACTTCTCCCCAGTGGAGGGAAGAAAGCTGCTATTGCAATCACTCACGTTTCCAGCGATCACTCACACTTCAGACAGAGCTGAGGCACCAGGAATTGCCTGTCACATCCTACAGTATAAATAAACCGCAGACTGCCAGGAGAAAACTGTTACAAACCTTGGCAACTTTCTTTGGATTTCTTTACATCACTTCTTCAAAGGATCTTTCTGTACTAAGAGATACAGGTGCAGACAGACAGCCAATATAGGATTCCTCTTCCTCCTCACCAGCAACAACATGCTCCTAATTATGTGCATCACCAATAACATGAGACAGTTGGGCAGAGTGCTGATGGAACTGGGCAGAGCACGGATAAAGTGCACAAGTTAGTGGTGCACTTAAGGTTGAAGTGACACAGATGAATGATGAAGTACTGTCTTGTTTTCTACAAGCTCTGGATGGAAGATCCCTCAGACCTTTCAAAAACACTCCTCCTCAGTGTCCAGCAGAGACAGCCAGGGAAGATGAGCTTATCTTGGTGAATTCAAATTAATAAAAAAAAAAAAAAAAAGGAACTATTTTGAGCCTGGTACTCACACTCAGCCTCACTGGAAGAGATGAACCTGAAGCATTCTCCTCACAGATTCCAGCTGAAAGACTCAAGCTCTAAAATGCAGCATTTGGCATTTCCAGTACCTCACGAAGCAGTGCTGCCTTTTTAGTGCAAATGTAGCACGAAAGTTGTTACCCCACAGCTGCCAGACTCAATACCAAGGTGCAGACACAAGCTTGTACGTTTCCCAGCAAGGAGACACAATCTATTCAATATACCTTCCTGTAACATGGATTTTTCTTACCAGCATGATTTCACTGGTACATCCCAATCTGAATACTTCTTAAACATTTTTTTTAAGATCTTGTGCATCAGACTATCAGCTCTACAGAACAACTACAGTAGAAGAGCTAATAAAATTCAGATTTTCGATGAAAATTCAGATGAGTTTTTGCTGGAAAGCATAACTGCAGGACAAATTAACCTTCTCCTTGCTAAGTAGGGAATGGGGAATGCAGTCAGGGCTTGATATCCTCAAACTCCTAATAGAAAAAAAATTTCTGCCATAGTTCCTGCAGACAGCAATAACCCAGGACTATCAGGATTTTCTGAGAGTTTGCACAGCCTCACATTCAAGTCTCTAAGATTATAAAACTGGAAAGTTGGAGGGCAAGGAGCACACACACAGAGAGTAATTTTTCCAGTGACTGACAAACACAGTACTCAATTTCTTAGGGACTTGAGTGGCTGGAGCTGAAGTTAAGCTTCACTAAAGCTATATTTAGTTCTGCACAAATACAAATTAGGAAACACTTTCTTCCCAGTTACTAATGCAGTGTGACAGGAAACAATTATTTGTTCAGTGTCTAATGTTACCTTTGGTGACTATCTAGTTCACAGAAGCTGTATATTTTGTAATAAAGAACCAAGCTGATCTTCTGCATATCAGTGAGAAAATTTACTTAGGAAGATGAAAAAGCATTTGATTTGAACACATCTGAGCTATACTAGTCTTAGCTATGCAGACAGTATGCTGAGGCATCTTCTGCTTTGATAATAAACAGAGTCAGTTTGTTTTCCAAATTCTACATTAATTTATTCAAGAACTCTGTGGATACTCCAGGATTATCATGGTTCCCCTAAAGTGTAAAACAGAGCTAGGCACAAGGACAGAACAATTAAAATAAAAATAAAATCCATCTTTTATGATTTCAAGTGCCAGTTTCTCTCTATGAAAAATGCAATTCTGTGTCACAAGGGAGCTCTCAGCTAAGCAATTGCTTCAGTCTTCAATCTCTACAAAACACAAAAGACAACAAAATGCATGGTTCACATGAAGGGCTAGTTAGACCTTGGCAAACCAAGCCATGATTGTATAGAGGAGTCCCACATGCTTCAGAAGGGCTCAAAAGACTGCACTCAAGAAATCCCAGGCATGTGGCTGAGAAGAAACCCTGCTCCTGCCTACTACAGAAGAATGTCCACTAAGAGGCTGGGAGTTTCTAGGTCATCCAACACAGCAACCTTACACACTAAGGAAATTAGAAAGAATAAAACACTACTACACAAACATGTCCTTTCTTCTGGCACCACCAGGGAAATACTTGCAGGGCCCTTTGCTATAGTGAGTCACATGAGTATTTCCAGAGCTGAAGGAGATGACATTTCATGTTTAGCTTAACTAAGACCCAGGATAACCAGAAAGATACCCTGAGTATCAGCATTCTGATGACCTTTTCAGTTTCAGATTCTTTTGAGATGGAAGGCAGAGGAGCCCTTGGCACCATCCAAAAGAAAATCAATAGCCCAGGTTTTTTCAGCCAAAGCCGGACTACTGAAATACATGCATGTCTTTGCCTAATCATTCACAGCTTTTTTTCTGGGGGGGAAAAAAAAGGGGGTGGGGGGGGAACTGATAAGCATTTGGTTTCTTGGTATTGTCTTTTAAAACATTATCAGTTATTTTGATAGTAGGTTCTTGGAGCAGGTCAAACCTGGAAATACAAGAGTTCTGGGCACAAAGCAAACAAACCTCTCAACATAAGGCAAAACATTTCTTGAGAGATTCTGAACAATCTCTCTTGCCTACAAGTGCCAGGTATGACTAAGTTTGATGAATAAGTTACAAGGATTTCCAGGGAGAAATGATACCACTACTCCCACTTGTACAAAATCTAGGAACATTGCTTATGTGCTCTATCTTCTTTAAGAATCCTGTAGCAAGGGGGAAAATCCATGCCCCACCCTGGGCAACTCAAGGTTTGACCAGGAATTTTACTTTAGATGCCCATAAGGTCCATGCCTATGTTTTACTCGCTACATGTGTACTGTAACAAGGTAATCCCTACAGTGCTTCCTATATTGATCAGCAAAACCCATGTGGAGTCAAAGACTTACCTTGTCTACACTACTGGAGGGAGGGGGGGCCTAAATTTTTTCAGATAAACCCAACTGGCACACTAGTATTTTATCCAAGCACTACTGTACATCTCTCCCCCGCTTCCAATAGCGTCAAAGGAGCGGGAACAACCACAGATCCGCATCACTTGGGTAGAGGTGCACATCAATATTCAGCCCACAGATCTTGCTAGTACCAAAGGGCAGCAACTGCGTCATCATCTTCAGAGATGTACCACATTAAAGACTGTCCTCCACTGCAGCACTACTGACACTGCCAGGCTGCTAGACCAATACACGCATGAGCCTGATAGAACAACAAGTGGCTGGAGCTCTTCATGGAAGGTGTGTTTTCTCGCTACTCCTGTACGTGTTATTCCTGTACATGTAACACTACAGAGCAGCACTCTCCATGCCTAAATAGCAATAGTTGCTGTCAATGTTTACTGAAGCGACCAGCAAACATTGGACTTCAAGCATCAAGCACACCTAGGCCATGTTCCCCTTCCCGTTTCCTAGAATCTTTAAATTATTATATGACTGTATTGCTCCTCAACTGTTCTCTCAAAAGAGAGGATGCAAAGCAAAACAAGGCTCTAGCTTGGAACAAGATGAACAATTACTCTGGAAGAGACTCATTTTCCCTAGCAATCTAATCTCACACCTTTTCTCACTCCTCCAAATAGTCATCCACTTGCCCTCTTCATCACAGTGCTAAAATAATCAAGACGAAAAGTAGGAATCTCCTTTCTGATATAGTTTCCCATGTTGTACCTCCTCTCCCTTCCTCAGAGTATTGAGCTTATAGACAAATATACAATCTGCATGGAATCTTTAAGAATTTAACAGAGGTTTACAGAATGAGGAAACACAGCTGAGTAGCACACAAATTATTATTAGCTACTAAGTAATCAAAGAGATAAAGACACATGTTTCAAGAATTATGAGTAGTTAATTATTAGTAATTAGGATTAGAGTTACTCTTTTTAAGAAATTTACTACTATACATCAGCCTACTGTATCTTTTCTTGCATACAGAATAGCTGGTACTGGAGAGAATGGATCTCTTTTCATCCAAAGTATCCATTCCCTAAACAGTTATCTTAACCTTGGAATCTGCCAAGGATAAACCAAAAGGAGTATTTCACACCACACACAAGATCTCAAAATGTCACCTCTCTACATTGCATAAGCCACAGTGATACTGTTGTCCCAGAAAAACCTGTGCCGATTCCCAGCTAGCTTGGAAAAGAGAAAAAGAACAAATGTGGTTATTGCCACTTTATCCAGGATGGGCTAGAAAGGAGCACTCTCCAAGCACTGCTCATTGGTTCCCCACCTCCTCTTTTGCAAGGTTCTAATTTCACATCAAGCAGACTCTGGCATAGAAGTGACTTTAAGGGACTTCAGAGAACTTTGAAAGGTTTTAGAACAAGAGAAAAGCACAAAAGTATCTTGTCAACACCTGAAGAGCAGAATAGCTCTAGCACTGGGGTGCAGAAATTAAGAGATCTAAACAACTACATTAGAAACAAACTCCTAACAGTGACACCAACAGGATGGACAGCATGCAGTCAGGACTAGGATTGTTCTTTTGAGGATTAATGGCTCACAGCTCTCTTTGCTTGCCCAGCGACGTACTCCACAGGACAGTAAACGCTCACTATAATGAAAAAAACCTTGTGTTTTAAGAAATGTTAGAAAATTAATGCAATACAATGGAATGGCTTAATTGGTTTTAATCCATCACAAGTTGCTGAATCAGACCAAGTTCACATCAGCATTGCCAGAAGTGTGTCCTCCATTGCACCGAAGAGCTGATGTTTATCTGTCTCTCAACAAGGCTTGACACAAAGCCTGAGGTCCTAAAGAATGCATTTACATTGGAGAATCAGCAGCAATGTCCAAACCAGTAATCTGCTACCAGCAAACCCCAGTCTAATTATAATCAATCTTTAACACCTTAATGTAATACACTAGGCTTTTTTCTTTCACATCCTCTAAAGGGGTAACAAATCAGAAACAGCATCAGTCTGCACAAACCAAAAGGGTTTTGGTGTTCTCCAAAGGTGTTTTCCTTTCAGAGCAGCAATGCTGCCATCCCAGACAGCTGGAATTCCAACAGTCATTACAGGAACATCCAATCCCTACCAAAGGTTAGATGCAGCTTAGAATTGAAATACAGGGGTCTAAAGTGAAGACAGATTAACACATTTACTTTATCACACATTCATTACTACAGAGCATCTATTATAGATGCATATTAAATGTGGCTGAATATACTCATGAAGTCTAGACAAGCATATTTTCAATTAATAAACAGCTTTCCCCACTCCCAAACCAAAATTATCATAAATTATAATCCCCAATGAGTGATCTCCTATAACAGAAAGTATTATATAAAGAACACTTTAAAAATATATTTACAATACAAACACTCCAGTTTATGCTTAGTAAAATAAGCCAAAATCCTGTCTCAGAAAAGCCTGTATTTCAATTTTATATATGTGAATAAAGCACCAAAATTTGAATATACTGATAATCGTAAAATAAATGCATCACATATCTATTGTGCCCTACAATTTCATATCTATACCATCATGCACTGAAATGCAAACATATATTCCCACATTACTTATGATGGCTGCATTACTACATGTTCAGAGTTAACAGTACCAATACAGTAATAACGGCCACCTTTGGATAGTCAGAGTTCTTATTTCTTGTAACCACAAACACAAGAAATCCTAATGTCTTTTTATATTTATGCTTATCCACATCCTACATAAATGACACAGAATAAAAGAAACTCAGATACATGAGTTTCTCTTTTCAAACGGTTAAGGATTTTGTCTTCAGAAGCAAAAGAAATGTTTATTTTAAACATATACTTCAAAAATGTCCTAACATACTTAATAAAAAACAGGTTTATGTTTCTAAAGCATTACAACATATTTTTATATTTGTAAATAGACATAAAATTAAAATTAATTTATGTACTGAAAGTATTCAAGCTTAACATATGTTTTTTAAAAACCTACATTCGCTTGCCATGTCTTCAAGAAAGGCAAATCAGGAGGTTAAACAACGGAAAGTAACGCACTAAACCAACTCTAAATAATGATTGACCTTTTGACTGATACAGAAATAGCTTTTTTCCTAATTTCAGTTTATCCAGTTAATTCAAAGACTTGTTTTGCTCAAAAGAAGAAATCAATTTTTAAAACTTGAACACCTTTCCTTACCAATCCAAAAAGCAAAATGCCCTATTGCTTTTGATTTATATACCAAATAAATTAAAGAAAAATTAAGTTAACTATTCCATACTGTTTCATGCATTTTAACTGAATTCAAATTTTGACACCAATGCAACTATATATTCAGCACTCAATGTTAAACAACTATTTTACTACCAAAAATATGAAGTACCTGGATGCTTATTTGGCATAGCCAGACAATTATAAAATAGCTTAGAAGGCTGAGAAAAGGTGCTATCTTACTGTAAAAGCTGTACTTAGCAGTAAAAATCAAGGCAATCTAATAATTACAAAACTACTAATAATTAACCTCCCCTTTGAGAAATGTAACAAAGTAAGATCAAAGGAACCAATTTACTTCAAAGTTTCTGCTTGATTTACACCACTATTTAAATCATGTTTCAGAGAATAAGATATTTATTACAAAGTAGCAAAAAGGAAAAAAATGTGAAAAGATTTAATGAACTCTGGCAATGTTCTCTATTTTTAGCATAATACCAAAATCACCATATATTTGGCAGAAATACTCCTGAAGATCCTTGAGCGATCCTATTGGTTTTGTAGCTGATAGTCTTTTAATTTCGGAACACTCAGATGGGATAAAACTCAAGAGTGAGTTATTTTACAATTACTTGGGAGCTGGGAAGGCTGGAGTGATTGAATAGATTTCAGCATATCCCTATCCATGCTGGGATTGTGCTCCTGCTGGTGAATGGAAGCCTTCTAAGTACTCCTCATCCTGCTCCGACAAGGAACATCTGAATGATACTTCAGAGCCTGCAGTGGGATTAAGCAAAACATCCCAGAGCTCCAACACAATCTCCTACTGATTGAGGGAGAGAAAGGAGGGAGGACAACTTCTTATCACTGTCATGGTATTTTTCCTTTATTACAAGAATTAAAGAATTATGAGAAACATACAAAGTTAATACAGACAAATGATATTTTTTTATCTCACTAGTATTTTAATTAAAACCTTTTGTCATGTCTGCTGAGCAAGTTCAAAGTATTGCAATGCAGTAGCAATGGTAACGCAAAAGTCTTGTTAAGCTTGGAGAAAAGAAATGTTTTCAACTTTTACAAAATCAATGACTGTAATTACTAGAGGAATAAATCAAATTTATAGCAGGCAAACACAGGACATCATTTTTTTTGTGCAGCCATAAATGAGTTTGTTTTTGTTGCAATGCGATAAAGTTTAACATTTTCTGCATGTCAGACAGACTATTTTGATGACATTCTTTACATTTCCTCCTTATTAAAGAGATTAAAAATTTGTTATTAAGATATTCAAGTCATCACAATACATCCTGTTACTGGAGAAACTTCAAGAAAGCCTTAAAGTACTTTTTCCTAACCTCATTAACACAATATATGCATAGCCAGAGTTCTTACTTTAGTATTAGACAATATTTTGTCCTTGCAAAATATCAAGATGTAGAATTCAGCAAATTATGGCAAATCAGTTGCTGTAGTTTTAGGTTTTTTTCTTTTTTTTAATTCTGTTCAGAATGCTGCAACAGGGGACACAAAAGCAGTTTTGTTTCATTATATGCAAAGATCTTTTTTTCAATTTAACTGAACTCTAGACAAAAATATTGGCATTTTTTTTATCATTCCATACACTACGTCTGCTATTTAAAAGTATTTTTCCATCACCACTTTCACTACTAGCCTTTTGTGAAGAACAATTTCTGATTGCTAGGCTATTTTTAATTTGCCTACCTCTATTCACAAAAAGAAGGAAGCATGGAAAATGGCACATTTGATAGACTTTAAAAACATGAATAGCTTACATATGTAAACTGATTACAGTTTGAAAAACCCAAAAGTAATGTTATCAAAACATGGGCTTCAGCAAACAATAGCACTGCTAACCACGAAAAGGCTCCAGCACTTACTGGCATCAAACCACAGTAGCACACCATGAACACAAGTGATTTGTTCTTTGCTTGAATGTCAGTTTTGAAGAGTAAATATTGTACATTCACACACACACACACGTGTATGCATTTGAGCACATATACAAAGGTTGCCCATAATCAAATAAAACCTGTAGCTCCTCCTTGAAAAAAGCATTTTTGTGAGACTGCCTAGCTCAAGTAAGCAAAATGTTTTGCACCAAGTTATCCAAGAAGTCTTCATTTACAAATTTCTCCTTGATGTGGTCTGAAAAATTACAATGGAAAGATACAATACTAAATAGTGCAGGTAGACTGTCACCTTCAGTGAGAGACAGCTGAGTGATGCCACCACAACAAGGATGGCTCCAAAAACATTTCTGTGAGATCACTGTGGAAAGACCTTTATCAGCTAGTAACTATAAATTTATTTTCTGCATAGGAACCTTTGGGCATAATGTGCACAGAAAGGACATAAAAGGCAACCTGTCTATCAGTGAAACTTTGAAGTAAATGTGAAGGCAGGAGAGGCAGTGTATTTTGTTGAAATATGTAGATGTGCACCACCTCCTGACACCAAAGGGTGAAATGTTCTGATCTCTGCTGACAATATTTATACTAAGAAAGCCTCAAATATTTCATTCAAATTTCCTAAATGTCTATGATCTCATCTCCAGAAGCAAGGGAGTTGGGTGAGAGTCCTCTGCAGGTCTAGCAAACAGGCCATTGAGCCTGTGGACCATCTCACCAACATCACTTGTTTCCATCTTGGCAGCACTTGCAAATCTACTTCCAGAAGACACCTGAGGAACACAGAAACTAAATTCAATTTATCTACAGTAAAAAAAGAGATAAAATGCCTCAAGCAAGGACCACCGCAGCCTGCACCACTAGCTGGGCAGGAGGCCAGCATCACCTGCACTGATGGCCAAGGCACAGGAAGGCCACAACTCTGCTTCTGCCTGCAGACAGATTAAGCAATCAAATCATTCAGAAAGTTTTAGGTTTTCTCCTTTCTTCTCACTTTTGACAGATGATTCACGTAACTTGTAATTTTAAATAAAAGAACAGCAACTATGTCCTTTAGGAACAGGTTTTCTTTGAAAGTAACAAAATAACCATCATCCCCCAATCCAATAAAGTCCTTAAACAAAACTAGTAACATTCCATCACATGCAGAATCTAATCCAAGTTCATCAGATTCATACACAGAAAAAAATCTTAGTATCTGTGTAATACAACCCAATTTTTTACAAGGCAATGTAAAATATAATTATCAAAATATTTTAAAATATAACCAAAGATTAAGTAATATTGAAAGAGGGAACAGGACCTAAAGGGCAATGGATTTAAAGATACACTTTTAAATATTTAACCAGTTTTTCTCCCTGGGAGCACAAGATCCAAAGTCCAATGGATCTAAAGATACACTTTTAAATATTCAGGCCAGTTTTTCCCCTGAATTTTTAACATCCTATTAATATAAGTTTATACATTTTGTATAATACATTTCTGCATTATAGTGTTTTTTTCAATTGTTTAATCTTCCTATTTATATTTTTTTAAACATCTAGCAATTGCTCAAGCCTCTGGGTGTATTTATTTTCATTAAATACAACAAAATCAAGTGAAAAGCTTTTGCATTCTCTGAAAGAGGAGACCACAGAATTTTCCTCCATGTGTCGCAATAGAGATCTGTCAGATACATCCCCAGAGTAACCCTGCAAAGGCAATAGCTGTGCCAGCAGCAATTTGTCTGCATTGTGAAGGCAAATATTTAACAAACAAAATAAAACAAAGAGTAATTTAATATTTGTATTGTGTTTGCACAAAGAAGTGCTGATCAGAACAAATACTGAATGCCCGGGGTAGCACCTTCCTCCCTGCACCCGTAGGAGGGCACACTCCCAGACCCCAGATGGAACAGGGGATGGACAAGGTCTGGGACAGACTGACACTCCAGCTCTATATGGTTCAACTTTATTTCTCTTTAAGCAACCAAAAGTATCTGCTTTTATTCCATATAGAAGGATACTGACATATTTTGACAGAAGGCCTGTCAAATCCCAGGCAAAACTGCACACCAGGTCATCTCACCCACATGCTGCCCAGTCCTCACTGGGTTAGGAAAGCATCACTTCTTTCAGCAATAATTCCCACTGGCATACCTGTGGATGAGTCTTAACTCCACACTGCATTCACCAGCCTCCTGGGTTTTTACTTTTTGTAAAAAAAGTGGACTCAAATCTTTGGTGAAACCAAATTATATACAGTCTATGTTCACCTGATAGCAGGTAGTGTCAAGCTCTGCCTCCTCTTTACCCACCACTGTTTACTCCCACTATCAGAACAGTGAGTTCAAAACACTGAAGGTAAATAGAAAGGCTTAAAAGGCTTCCTTCCCAGTATCCAGCCAAAAAGTTATCTTCTCAATATTTATGCCTTTTCACTGCAACCAATTTCTACGATAACAAGAGGCTGCTTTTGAGGTAAACTCCTTGCATTGCGTTAGGTAGCAAACTCCACCAGCACTACAGATACTGCTAGAAAAGGTTTTTTTAAATCCTGCATAGATATGCTGGAACTGCATATATAAGGAAGAAAACGGGATCTCTGTCTCTTACCCCACCAGGATGACAGTGTACAAATTCAATATAGATAAAGTCAGAAAACACTCAAAACGTGCTACTGCTTTGGAATGGTACTTTGTAATATTAATAATTACAAAACAGCACAGTGGTACTTCACAAATATATATATGTATTTAATAAGCTTATACCAATGAGAAATCTCTCACCAAACTCACCATTTTATTTTAAAAAATGCAAATTAAAAATAAATTGCAAGGCAGCATTATAGGGAGGCTTATGTTCATATTTATGGATTTAGTTATTGAATACAAGCAAAGTTTAACAACAGGAGTAGGAAATGAACAATTTCACATCATAAAATTGCCCTGTACTTTTTGGAAATAACCCAGAAGTCTGCTGCACCAGACTCTACACTACTTAGAAATTACTTGTCTTCAAAGTCAGAACAAAACTGAGGGGCAAGCAATACTCCTGTTCTCAAACATAGCTGTCCAAGTGGTACTTCTAAAACTCACAAAGTATTCTCTTCCCCCACCTCCTTTACACAACTTTCAAGTTATATTTGCTTTAACTCCATTTCTTCTATGCTAACAGAAAGCCTTTCTGGATATTAGGTTTCAGCCTCAATTTCACATCTTTATATGTTTCACCTAATTCTCAGTCTTCTCCTCACCAATTTCAGAGATCTGGAGAAGTAATTTCCCAGAGTGAATTACTTATTAAAAAGCAAACATAGCACTGAAAGAGCCCAAACTAGGCTCTGTGCAAGGCCAAAGTAATAATTTCAGCCCTGTGATCTCTCCCAGATAGCCAACAAAGGGGCAATTACAGAGTAACACCAAGACACAGCTCACATTTTGGGAGGATTTCACCCAGAAACATCCTGCTAATATTCACATTTAAGATCTCCCAGGGACCTATTACTTCTTTCTTTTTCAATAACATACTGGATTTCTCTGGCATTCAAAACAAAATCAAGCCTTAACAATCCATGTTTTCCCAAAACTTGCTTCCTTTTAATTGTGATAATACAAAAATTCATGCTGAACTATTCAGCTAGCTACCTGGCCAATTTTATAGCTGTATTCACACCCTGGGTGAATCACATTTAGAAAATTATATATAAACATGGTGTGACATTCTGTCAAGTTATCTTTAATTATGTAATTCCATCCTTTAAAAAGACACAAAGATAGCTTATACAGTCATTTGGAAATTTAATCCTGGAATAGACGGCTGAAATGTGTCAGAGAAACAACATGATCATCTGAAAAGCTTCCAAGGGAGTTACAATTCCTCACTCTCTTAAACCTCAATCTATTACATGCTTATTACCTTTCTTTTATGGCTACCTCTTATTATCCAACCTGCTTTCATCCATTCCCAAACATTCAGATTTTTGTTATCTACGGTAAAAAAAATATTTTTTTTTTATTTAGAAGTATTTAAAAAAGAAAAACAAACAAATGAAGAATTACTGAAAACCCAGTAAAGTGGACAAAAATTGCAAAGTATTAACCCAACAAAGTACACCTGACACAACACACCAAGGCCAGAGGAGTGTCTTGCCTTCAGGTATCATGAACTTCCCCCCACCAAAGGCCCCTTCTTTCTCAGTTTCACATCAAACTAAAAACAAATAAAGAACCACCAGCAAACCCATAGCCCAGTTTTCTCCTCAGATAAATGGCCAGCAGGCAAAGGAGATCTCTGTCTCAAATCCTTGCCCCAAAACACCCCCATACCTGCCACTAGGTATGACTGAAGCTCCCCCAGAGCCAGGAAGCACCTGCATGACTCACTGCCTCACACCAGGTTTATTTGATAACAATCCTGCCTGATCCCCCAGTATTAAAACTCAGCAACTGATCTCTAAACCAATCAGGCTGGCCATAAGGACACACTTAGTGCTGCGAGAACAAATAGTGTTGTAGCAGCAGTGCCCATTTCACAGAACTTTAAATTAAATTTCACATAAAAACTGCTTCAGATGTCCCTTAATCGGTCTCCTGTTTATAACTTTACACAACCCTACACTACATACAAATCTGTTAAACACAGTAATTTCTTCAGTAACATTCAGTGCACCAAATGTTTCCCCATGCAAGTCATGTGCTGACCCAACTCTTCCCATAGGAAAGCCAACAGAATGCTTTTAATACCTTTTTTTTTTTAACAGTTCAGTTAACCTTAACCCTGTTTCTCTTCCATTTCCAGTTAGATGGCTTTCTCAGCTGAAAAATTTAATTCCCGATAAGACAACCTATCAACCAACAGAAAATGGACTTTTGAGTAAGGACAACCAGTTGCACCAGTGGAGGTTGTTCAATTCTATTTAGATTTTTTTTCACTGTCCTCATAATCAGCACAAGATCAGTGGACACAGAAATGAATTAAAGTGAAAAAATCTTAATGTGCCTTGATTCCACAGGTGCTGGCAGAGGCTCAGCGTGGCACCTGCTCTGCTCCCAGGGAAGAGGCACTGGCAGCTGCACGGAGAGGCTCCCACGCCAGGCAAATTCATTCTGAAGGTAACTTACCACCCTATTAATGTGCCTTATAGACAGCTGTAAATTTGTAACATTACAGCACTTTATGATGTTAAATAATGCATTGCATGTTGCACAGATATTTTATTGTACATTTTTCCACTTTTGAGGATCCCATACAAATTGCACACAGCTGTCTGATACTGGTAGTTGACAAGTTATTAAAAATTACATTATCTGATCATTGAGAAACAGAATGCAATAGTGCCGCTGTTTACTACGCCTTAACATGTGCATAAAACTGAATGTTGTGGTCCAATTTTTAAGTACCAACCCTTAAGAAGAAATTAGTTTTTTAAATAAAGCTCTACTGCTTTTACAGCATCTGAATGTGAACTACTACATATTCGGCACATAAAAAAAATCCCACTGTGAAGAGCTGTACTACAGTAAAGAAACTACCACTGGAAATATCGGAATTCTCTGGCTTTTCTGTAACTAAAATCCCCGAATAAATATTGTATTAGCATACCTGTTTGTGCTTCATTTGCAGATAACAGAGCTTGGTTAAGACTGGAAAAGCAGGTAAATTACAAAGCAAGAACTGTAAGTCAGGATAGTCAGTTTCCAACTTGTTTGAACTTGACTGTATATTGCTAAGCTCAAGCAGAATGTAAACTGCTGCCCTGCAACAGTTTAGATCACATGTTAAAAAGCTTTCAAGCATACTTATTTGTATTTAAATATTGCCTGAAGGTCCTAAACCAAGATCATACCCCCATGATCCTGGATTTTCCACCATACAGTTCCTGTCTTGAAGACATTATGATCTAATATAGACAAGATGCAACAAAGAAATACAATGAGCAATCAAGGCAAGAGTGGGAAGTCCTGAAGTTAAAGACACAGTTAGTTAGTTCTCTAACTACTGAAAAATCCCTCTAGGCAGGGAGCAAATAAAGATAAATAGTAGCTACTGCAGGAGCTCTCTCCTTTAAGGAGCAAATAGTTAAATAGTTCTAAGAAGCAGCTACCTGCTTTGAAATAGGAACCAGCATTATGTAATATGATCTATAATCTTCAACATTAACAATTTGTGGCAAAGGAATAATAAGCTATCTACCTTCTTACTATTTTCTAGACAATTGAAAAAGAATTGCTGCAAGCGATCAAGTAGCAAGAACTCATACAACCCCTTCAAGTCCTCTTGGTTTGTTCAGCCATTCCCATATTGCCAAAACACAAAGGTCCTTCATTAAAGGCAGACAGAATACAGCTAGTCTAGAAAAGGGGAATATGGCGTTTGTCACATATTACAGTGGAGGATGGAAGGAACCATAGCCTATAAATCCAAGCTGAAAGTTTGTCCAGGGCTGACACCGCCATGTAGAACCTCTCTCCAAGATGAGCAAGGTCACCACCAGAAGAAAAGCACCATCAGTGACAATAAAACTTGACACTGCAACATCACAGGCAGAGAGATAAAAAACCCCCCACTATTTACTAAATAACTGCCAAGCACCAGGACCTGCAGCTAAAAATACCACGCATACAATCTCTGTTCTGGAATCTTTTTATTACTGAATGCTCATCCTCCAAAAAATATCATCTGTAACACACTGAATCTGGGGTTCTGAGCAAAATATATATAATATGGCACCCAGCCAAATACTACTGATTACACCACTGACTCGAAAGTCTGCTAGCAAGATATGCCTTGTTTCAAAATAAATCCTGGAGCCTTCATTCTTTATGAAAATAAAATGTTATTTTTCGCTTATCTCAAGTTACCAAATATTTACTTCCTTGGACAAGGAGAAAGACTTTCTTTGGGTCCTTTATTCCCACTGCCTGGCCACGAACATGAATATGCATAGCAGTTCAAAAGAATATAAAAAGAGAAAGAAAGATAATAGGAAAAAAAACCTACTATCAATATTTGAATAATGAGGCAGCTTTATCTTCATCAGTATATCAATTTATTCACATGGGGTGACAAGAATATATTAAAGCTATTCTAAAGTCAGGCCATTAAATTGCTTAGACAACCTGTTAACCAGTGCTGCTGGCAATTAGGAGTGCATTCTCACTGGAGGCCTTCTGCAGAGCCATGCTTCAAAGGGTCAGTGTGCTGTACATTAACTTGCCAAGGAACACCCTGAGAACTGCTCCTCTGTCATGTCAGCTCAGTGCCGCCAACTAATTAAGCTTACAATTCATATTCTGAAGATGTCAATGTCCTCCTGCCAGTTTAGCATCTGCACAATCATGGGAAAGGTAAGTCAGATTAAAAAAGCAGCCAGGTTACACTAATGAATGGTGGGTTGGCTATAAACATTCTCTATCCCTAAGTAAGTTTTGCAGCACATTTGGACTAAAGTGTTTTTATTTCAGGCTCCTGAAATAAAGCAGCACTTGTGATTTTGTGCAGGTACTCATGTAGGCACCTGTACATGCTTGCAAGGCAAGTTTATTTGTTACTTCTCTATTAAGAGGAAACTTGGCATTTCTCTAGAACAAAGCTGTAAAAGTTCTCTGGAATGCTGATCCTAATCACCAGTGAAAAACTTGTTGAAAGAATGGTTCCACACCTTGCTGCAAATAGAGCTGTCCCACAAAGACTGGGGGAACAAGCACAAAACTGAAATGAAAATGAAGAAAGTAAATAATGGACAAAGAACAAGCAGCCCAAGAACAAAATGGCAACTGCCAAAGTTTCAGTTTCTTTTGCACTAAGGGGATGGACTAAAATTGGTTTGTTCTCAAGCCCTATGAACAAAGTGGAAAAAAACTGTGTTGCTCAATGCATGGATGAACTATCCAACACCACCTGGATGGCTTACATCAGCTTTCAGTGACTGCAACAGTGATGATAAAGGGGGAGATGAAAGCAGAATGCTGAAGGCACTCAGGGAATTACTGTAACCAGAGGGTAAGCCCACCTCTACAACTCTCAATGCACTGCACATCTGGGACCCAGAAAAAGCTTTTCAAGCACTCACATGGGGTGTGATTACTGCAAGTCTGATAGCAAATATATCAAGCTAGACTGGTACCAGAGGATTACAGAATAGCAAATGCAAATGCCTGTTTAAAAAAAATGAAAAACTAATTTTGTTATCTAAATGTTGGCTGATTTGATCTCAGGAGTAATGAAATGTTTTAAAACATTTCAAAAGACAGATAATTAGAGACCTACAGGACAAGAAAAAAAAAAAAAAAAAAAAAAAAAAAACAGAATAAGACATAGCTTGGGTTAACCAGCAATAATTCATGCCACATTTTCCCAGTATGTTTTGCAAATAAAACACAGTATTTTCTAAACAATGTGGCAAGTCTCAATTATCCAGTTATCAGAAAACAACACTGCAATGTTATGTAGGAAATAACCAATTTAGTGGAAGAAAATTTTAAAAAATACAAAAATTCTAAGACAAATAAACAAAGAGGCTAAAGTTAAAAGGTCAAACTCACAAGAAAACAGGGGTTGTAGTGGTTACTAACAGATTTTTCCCCAATGGTTTATCCTGAGACACATGTTAGAATTTATATATATGCACATATATATACAAAAATAAAAGCAACTTGAGGATGATAAGAAGACACTACTCAAGTTTGCTAAATGACAGTGTAGAGAATAACATTTGTCACACACCAAGAATATTGTACATTTAAGGACAAATAACAGACCCAAGTACTACACACAAAACTACGCACTTGAGAAGGAAACAAGAAGAAATTCTAGGACACTCATGTAGAAAATTCTTAAGAAAGTAAAAATTTGGTGTATTAGATGGAGAACAAGTAAGTTACACAGTTCAGAGAAAAGCTCCAGAGAAGCATTTTTGCTGCTTACATTATGCAAGGCTCAGTACAGCATTGGTCACTCACACAAAACCTTACTTCAAAACAAGACCTTACAGATGAAGGATCCTTGAAAACATTTAGGCTAAAAATTTGACGACTTTTTTTTTTTTTTTTTTTTTTTTTTTTTTTTGGTTTTTTTGTTTATTGTGAATACTTTACCCATTTTCAGAAAGCAACCGTGTACCTGGTACTGGACAAACAGCCCAGGACAAACAGCCAAAGAGAAATTTTTTAAAGTGGTACTTGATTTGATGATAAAGGAGTGCTCTGATGCAATTCCCTGCATAAGCAGTGGACCAGATGTGACATGTACTGGTAAAAGGGCATGAAATAGGGAAAATTCTGAAGTGGCATTGGCATTGCTATTCTCTTTAAAAGCTTCCTCAGCTTGTACCACGGTAAAAGAACAATGGTGCTTGGTAAATTGGGAAGGCCACCTAGTGAAGGAAACAGATCATATAGGAAGCAGGCAAGTGAACAGACAGCTCTCTGTATCCTCTTCTCTTCCTAAAATATCAATGTAACTGCTGTTCAGACACCAGTTCAATTTTAAAAGAAGGTTTGTGAAAAGACAGCAGAGTGATAGGAGTAGCACAAGATTTATTTTTCTCTGAAGGCCAAAAATAAAAAGACCTGTGGTGTCACCCAGTGCCTTCTGCAAACCTGAAAGGTCAGAAGTATTTCTTAATTCCCTAATAAGTTATCTCAGAATGTTTTTCTTCAGTTAAATTCTTGCTCCTGACATTGACCTCAACATCATTTTTCAACCTGAGCTTCACTGGAGGCACTTCAATAACATGAAAATGAGGGTACAAGGAATGGCACATTTTACTTCATGGCTATGTTATTTTGTTTTTAATTTAGAAACAAATTTTGAAATCCAATGGAGAGGCTTCCCTTAGATCAACCTAATGCCAGAGGCAAGTGCTCCAACAAATTTGAGGAGAAACCATTACAGTCGCATTGCTCACTCAGACTGCTGTAATAACTCCCAGATAATGCAACCAAATATCTCCCTCACACAAGAAAACTCACATGTCAACACCTGGCAACACCAGGGCAGCCTGGATGGTGTATTCAGCACACAGGGATTCCTGACAATTCACTGCCTTTTGCTTTTTTCCTGCTGAAAGTAAGATAATAAACCTAACAGCATCCCTCCAGTAAAAGAAGAGCTATTTAGTCCCTGAAAGCCTACATAACACCTATGAGGAATTAAAATGAATTTATAAAGGACTAAAATCTAGTTAGAACAGTCACCCTTAAGCAGGGGAGAGAAGATAGCCTCGTGCATGTGTACAAGCCCTGCTGGAGTGGCCAAAGCCCCAGCAGGCAGGCTGCCCCCAGGAAGGCACTTCAGTGCCCTTCACATAGCACCAAGGAAAAGGCATGTCAGTGAGCAGGAAATATCAGACTGGGTAAGTGAGAGCAACAGCTTCTGATCCCTCAAACAAGCAATCCTATATTCTACTGAAATAAAAGCTGGTTAGGATTTTTCTGTGCTGCAAATCTGTTACTGTTCGTAAACATATCGTTATATTTTGATCGGGCTGGCATCTCTTGTGGTAGGAGGGGAAAAAATTAAATCTTTCCTGAAGCAAATTCCAGAAATGATTACTATGTAAATATTCCCTTATTAATTCTACAGTATGTCAGTCAACACACTCTATACCAATATATGATGTGTACAAAAATTATTTCCACTTCTCTTTTCCTTATTTTAACTAGTGCATGTTCTCCTCCTATTCAGAAATAACCCTAATTGAAGTTCCACTGATGAAAAGGAAAAGCAAGCCCCTTAAAATGAGCTATTAAATCTTTTGTATCTCAACCTGAAAAAAGCAAAATATGCATATCATTATCTTCTGCACAAAAACGAAGCATTTCCAGTACAAAGATAGTGAAGCTTTTACACTGCATATAAACAAAAAAATGAATAATCTGTATTAATTGTCATTTATTGAACAACACATTTCCCTGAACGTTTTTTAAAATCCAGAAGCCATCCCAGGCCAAGCCAACTCAGTAAAGAGCATAAAAGTGGAGTCAGGATCCAGAAAATAAGGGGAGAAAGCACCAGCACAACCTGTGCTGATACATACCATCCAAGGTAAGGTTGCTTCCTATACACACTTGCACACATTCAGTCCCTGAAGCTTTTTATAAGCTTTAGACACCATGATGAAACACATTTCATTTTGTAAACGCAGTCTTGCTTTCCGGGAGTTTTTCTTGTAACAAAAGCAAATCTATGCTGCCAGAAATACTAAGTAAGAGTGGTCCTATAGGAGCTGGCAAATTCCATCACAAACCTCAAGTGAAATGTGCTGCTCAAGTGCTGCTGAATGGTTAATAAACAGTCCAGCATTTGCAGTCCCTCTTCTACACACCAGTATAGGAATAACAACACGTGTAACACCCCTCCTGTGCAATATGAACAACACATGCATTTGAAAGGAACTGCTCTATGCCTAATACAGTGATTATCAAAGCAACATTTCAACCATAATGAGAAACAAGGGAAAGAAGCCAGGGCATCTAATGTCTAAATTACAGCATTAAATAGACAGCTATTGCCAAAATATCCAAACAGGTTTTGGAGAGGCAGCTTAAACCCATTTTTGCTTCTTCACACCAAGAAAACAGGTAAGCTTGGGAATGTGAATTCCTAATCTTCAGCATGCCATCTTTGTTTCCTCTCCTCTCTGCAGCCTCTGAACATTTTACTTTAAACATCATAAATGTAGCAGAAAAAAGGAATAATTTCAACAATCTAGATGTTCATTATCTTGTCATAATGCTCAAGACTCTCATGTTCTAAAAGGCTTCTATTCTTTCCTTTAAATATTTTTATTCAAATAACCTCAAGTGCTGTAGAACCTGAAGTTAAGACTACAATACCCAGAGGGGAACCCATATGTTCTCTTTTCCAACCCTGAGAAGAAAACAGGTATTTATATATCTGCATGCCAGAGAAGCACAACCCACTGTGCTCTACTGTACTGCTGCTGTATTAACCAAGTTATTGCCAGGATAAGCCAGCCAGAATCATCTGGTGGCCACACCAGATCTGAAAGCACAGCTAAGCCCTCTGCTCTCAAAGTGGCCTACCACAAGTGAACTGTAAAAACCGTAGCAGTATCAAAAAAATCTCTCTGCATCAGTTTTAACAATTGTCAGTTATGGATTTTTTCATGTTACAGGATTTAACAGGCACTAACCACCCTCCTTTAGTTCTCTCTGCCTGAACATCTGACTACTCTGACTTCTAAAGTATTCCTGCCAGCACATTCAAACCCCTGTCTCAGAACCCCAGTGTCAGTACAGGAGTCAGAAACAAGCTTCCTTGTCAGAAAACTACTAGAAATCATAAATCATGTGGTTTTTTACCCTTTTTGTTCATATTTGTCTCAACTACACAGAGCTTATAGCTCACTGGTGACTGGTCAAGCAGAGGCTCCACCTGGAAGTTCTGCAATGTTAAGTAATTTTAGCAAGGGACCTTCTGGTAACCTCCCTGGAAAGCTACGCCTGCTGTGCCAGCTTGTTCACCTACACCCACATATTCACAGGCTCCTTCAAACAACTTTCCTCTTTGAGAGCTAATATTGACTCTTCCCCACGTTCTCATTAAGTCTATTCTTTATTACAGTTTCTATCAATATGCCCTGTACATTTACTGTCTGCATCTCCTTGCAGTACTCATCAAGCTCTGAAGGAAAAAGGAAAGGACAAAAAAGGGAAAAAAAATCCTGGCATCCCATTTGTAATCTTCTATTCTTTGCCATCGAGGCCAACTTAAGTAATAGGTTACACACCAGAGTCAGCAGCTCATCAAGTTCACATTCAAATGCTTTTAGAAATCTTGATTTAATACCATCTGGTCCTGATGATTTGTTACAGTTCCTTTCATGAATTAATTATAAATCCTATTCCACTGACACTTCAATTTGAGACAGTTCCTCAGAGAAGTCTTCTCTAAGAAAAAGGGTCTAAGGTATACAATCATTCTCACATACAGAGAAACAGTTTAGTTTCAACATTTTCCTTCCTATCTTTATTAAAGGCTCCTTTTACACCTGGAAGCCAATCTATTTGGAAAAGGTTTCAATGGTGATTTTCCTTACATCTGTTAATATGATGATCTTCAATCTCGGAAGCAGACTTTCCTATTTCATCCTCACATTCAACTTCCCAGAATTCATGTCCTTTCCAAGTTTCCTTGTCTAATGATGGCCTCCTCTTTCTGAAAGGTGCCTTTTTACTTTTAATAGGCATCTTTGATTTGGCAATATTGGATTTTCCCTTCAAAAACCACTTTTTTTATTGGTGGCAAGTATAAGCCTTTTTACACACTGCCGTTACAGTCACCATGCATCCTGCAGCCACTTGAACCTCTGCTAATGCTATTTCCTTTATAAAGGAAAAGAGTCAAAGAATTCTCATCTTCAAAATCTTCATGTCACTCTCATTACAGATGTTGCCTAAGACAGTGATGGGGGATTTATTGCTCTAAAATCAAGTACAAGACAGCCACTGTCGCAGTGGCTTTATTCTACTTCCACCACAAACCAACTGCACCAAGATGTGATTCTCTTCTCAGGGACTCTCCACCGAGCTGCTCTACAAAACCATCACTCACATTTCATGCATAATCCCCGCATAAAACTTGTCTTGACATGAAGGTAGCCCTCATAAGGGTATAACAGGCTGAGTTTTTGGTTCTTACAAGCTTTGCAATCTTCTCACTGTATATAGTAACTGCTCTTAATGTGCCAAAATAATTGTAGTAATTCAACTACAAATTATCACTATTAGATATATCCAGACATATTCCTAGCAAGTATGTAAAAAAATTCAGTTTCCATCTGAAATATGGATACCCCACAGTAACTATGCAAGTATCTTCTATTGATTAACCCCAAGTAGCACCTTTGGTTTCACCCATAACACTTTCACAGAGGAAGGCTAAACAATTGGCCCACAGTGACAAGATTAGTAGCACAGAAACATCACCAAAACCTCCAGCTGAGATTGGAGCCGACCATAAAAAGAAGATACTTCACAAACAGACAGGAATATTACCCACTCCATACATTTCAGCTTCAAAAAGCCTACAAATAATAGTGAGATTTGTAGCTGCATTGTCCCAAAGACAGGCTGCACAAGAATTACATGATCAGCACTCTATTCTTTCACTTATTTTTGCCTAAGAGCAAACCATAAAGCTTTAGTAATAAAAAATGAAAAATTACTGCTTCCAGAAACTTATGGGCTTTGGTGACTTTATTTGAATTTTTTTGTCTGAGCTAGAAGATTAAAAAATCCCAAAAGCTAAAAACAGAAGAAACCCATAACGTTATCCTGTCCCAGATTGCTCCCACCAGGTATTTCCTAATACAACCACTTACTCCCAGGTTACAAAACCCCATAAAAAAAGTCAGGCTAGAAATTAAACGAGCACAGTTTCTGTAAAATGCTTCCTCAACTCATTAGAAATCTTTGCAAGTTTTACCAAAACAGACAGGAAAAACCATACCAGTCAGTAATTTCAGTGGAGTAACACAAGGAAATTAATGAATTTATGATAAGGCAACCTCACCAGGGACAGTAGGAAGGTATGAGATAAAAGAAATTTCCACTGTGGAGTGGAATATGATTACAAAATGAGAAAGCAAAGCTGGATCAGTTTTGAAGCTTAATTCTTAGAAGGCTGCTACTGAAAAGCAGGATTCATCAATATGCCTTGCTGTAAAATTACAGCAAAGCAGGCAAATAGCAACCTAGCAAAATCACTAATGTGATTTGTATGGTCAGTAGAGATTGCTTTAAATATCACACTGTGTCAGTGGAAGCTGTTTTTCAATTCTGCATTTAAAGAACAACTTTTGAACATGGCTAATACTCACTGTCAAATTAGGATTCGGGTTTCCCCTCCAAATTACTCACACAAAGAAAAAGATCTCTATTTTACAAGTATTGCCAAAAGCTGAATAAGTAATGAACACAACTGTGCATGGATGTTAGGTAAGAGAACAGCAAGAGAAGAAGAAATCTTGTGAATCACACGAGATCCAGAAGTCGGAACCTCACTAAATTTGACGAGAGGTATCCATTGCCAAAACCAAGACATGGATCTTGGGAGAAAGCAGGACCTCTCCCCTGGGAAGGCTAAAAATAATGAGCACAAAGGTTTTTCTTCACTTCAGAAGAGAAAAAGCAGGAGAGGGAAGGAGGAAGAGACAAAGACCCCAGGAAAAGAAGCAGCAGGAGATCTGAATATCCATCTTGCCCAAGCAAACTGGACTTGTCACACCAGAGGCACAGGAACAGCAGCAAAGCAACACTTTGAACAGCCCTTGCCCATCTGAAAGGCAATCAAAGCTGGAGAGAGCTCAAGTTTACAGTAGCAACCCCCGCCCTGTTTCTGTTTAATCTATTTCTTGTTTGAAAGATTTTGAAAATACTAGAGGAAATTATTTACAGCACCATTGCTATGTTAGCCAGCTGCTTATGCACTTCCATTGATAGTCTTCCAGCAGACACATGCAAACTGTCCAGAGTCACTGCTACAAGTACAATACATGAAAATTAATCTGGCACCTGCGTAAAATTTGGCAGTCATACTCAATAAACCGTTTCAACCATGATGCAGCAGTGACTGACAACTCACATGGAGCGAGCGGGGTACAAAGCTCTTCTCCACGCCTCATTACAGTGCCTCGAAGTCAATACAAGCAGCGCTGTAACTATTGCTGGGAGGGCCATTACTCATTACAGTAGCCTACAAAGACACCAAATGCCCTTTGGAATCTCAAAGAGCGCAATTTCCCAGTAAATGCCATATTAAGAGAGAATCCCTAGAAGAAAACAGAAGCAGGGTGCTGACATCACCTGTGGGTTGCACCTTACCAACAACAGGCGACTGAACACAGACAAGAGCAACTCAATTTAAACTCGGAGAACAAGCACATCTGTAACCAAAGCGCCATCATGTAACCATGAAATATCACACAGACATTTCATCACCGTTTTACATTCCTGTTTCTCAGTGCAGAGCCTTGCCAGCAGTGTTTTTCAAAAACCTGAGTGCTAGTGGAGAACGAGTCCTGTACCTCATGCCTGTCCATGGGCATTCTGCAGTCACAAAAATGTGTCTTATCTGGGTAACTCATTGTTCTTCTTTTGTACTGTACAGCATTTAACACGGTTGTGCATAATCATTTGAAGGCATGCAAATCATTTTTATTTTGTGTATTACCTAGGAAATTAAGTGCTGCCTTCTTCTTTTATCTTGTTAGTACAAGTCATTACATCTTTTTCATGTGCCAAGATAAATTTAACACATATTCATTGGTTTCTAAGGAAAAAGAAACTGTAGGCATCAAATTACACCTAAAATGCATTTAATTTCCTCTGCTCTTTTAAATGCATGTAAAGAGCCTGACTCTAACCCTGGTACAAACTTCAGCTTCCCAAACCTTACTACTAAAATGTTATTTTCCTGTCAATACCACCTGCTTTCCCATTTTATTTTTTGAAAAAGCTAACTACCTTTAAAAGATGCCACCTTTTTATTGGCATACTATTTCCAAATTATAGCTCTATCTCTGTTAGTAAAACCTTATGCAACCACTGAATACAAAATGTGTATCCTGGCCCAAACCACCTTTTCCTTTCTGACACAGTGAGGTCTCCTGCTTTAATTTTAATGAAGCTCCTGCTCCAGTGTTCATACTTTGTGGGCACACATCCATCACTGCTCCCCAAGGGAGTAAAGCACTAATCCATGCCACTGAGCCAGCAGAGGGAGCACAGAACATATTTAGACCAAAACTCATAATTGAGTCTTAAAAGAAAAAAAAAAGGAAAAAAGAAATAAGTTAGTCAGAGCCACTAAAATTGCTTGTATTTAAGCAACATCTTCAGACTGCAGAAGAACAGGCTGTTAAATATGGGGTTAAAGCCCAGTAACAGCATCTCTTCTAGCACCACAAAGTACCAACGAAGGCTTACATAATAATGTATTTTTCAATTATTAAATCAGCAAAACACATTTTTGTTTTGGAGCCACATTGAACAGCCACAAGGGTATTCTCTTTAGGCACTCAGGAGAGCAATGAATTGATCAGCTGCAGAGGGCTGGCAGAAGGACAGAGGCTGCCCCTCTTCCAAGTGCTCCGCTGGCTGTCAAGGTCTCGACTCCTGCTAAGGGGCCAGCGGACATCCGTGCCAAAAATAGATCCTGGCAAACTCATCTAAAATAGGTTAGACAAGCCTCCACCAGAGTAGGAAACAAAGTCACATCTTACTTTGAGTTTTATTTAAGGAAAGCATGGCGTAAGAAGGACAGAAGGCCCCAGTTTTACTTTCCAATAAAAGCTTAAAAATCAGTAAAAAGAGAAAGCAATTTATTTCTCCACCATCCAAGGTCTAGGTACTCATTAGTGTACATAACTGATACATTTTGTGATGACCATTTTTGTATCAAGCTTACTTAATTTGCTTTGTCTTTCAATAACACAGTATGTCTTTCCACAAAAATGGACATGGTGAGAAGAAACACATAAAAAACATGCAAATTAAAAAATTCAGAGATGTAAGAGCATGCGGTGGGCTTGGTACAAAGAATAAAGCTTCAATTTACTTGTCTTAGTCTAAAACATTAGAATATTTTTCCTATTAACTCTACCATCAACACTTTCCTAAATGAGTGTGCCCACAGCATCAAGGGTAATCCAAGAGGAAAAGAAAGGAAACAGACTGTGGGAACTGCTGGATGACCAGGAACATTTTGCTGTACAAGAGTATGTAATAACACCCACATGATAGGAACAAAGGTTAAAACCCTCCCATCAGATGGATGCCACTGCCAAGAGTCACATAAGCCACAGAGGCTTCAGGGAGCATCAGAATTAATGCAGATAAATCAGTAATTAAGGTTCACAAGGTTACTTCCACTTCAAGCACCCTTCCCCTGCCTTCATGATTGCAACTCCGTACTCTGGAGTACTCTGGCACATCCCTGTCTCACACATTCCCAAGGCAGAAGTGGATGCTGGCCCAGCTTGCACCAGCCAGCATCCACACATGAGCTCCTCCACCCTGCAGTGCTCCTGGCATGTCCCATACTTGAGGTTGGTTTGGTTTTTTTTCTCCTTTTAATTGTAGAGACAGTGGTGGCCAAGAAAGGGAGGGCCTCTCAAAGTCACAGAACAGTATGCTCCATGCAATTTACCAAAAGAGGAAAAAAGGTAGTATTTTTGAGTGTGAGTGAAGCTATTCCAAAAACTATATAAAAAGCCATGAGTCTTTTGCAGGAGACACTAGGGCTGAATTCAAGTTTTGGATTTCTTTTTAAATTGTGTTTCGTATACACTTTTGAAGAGGCAGTTAAGTAACTGATGCAGGAGACTTCTCTTTTCCCAATCCAAGATCACAGAGGAAAACAAGTTTTCATCCTTGTTTTCACCTCCTTACAGATACAATGCTTTAAAAGCTTTTCTCTCTTTGTTGGCTAATGACTGGACAACTGCAATTTTCAGAAGAAAAAAGCCCTCATTCTTCTGGCCCCATATCTGGAGGGAAGAAGGCATCTCCATGGCTTGCCAGTGCTCCTCAGCACGTGCCAGGAAGGGGTACAACTGCAGCACTGCTACCCTTAAGTATTTCCAAGCAGCAAAACAAAGCTAGGATCCTCCACACAATTTGGGTTTTATTATTTCCTTTTTCCAGAACTAACAGCTGCCAGAACTAACAAGTATTGGTGGCTCCACAGTCCCATGCACGGCTCAGCTGCCTTCTCCAGTGACACTGGGGACAGCCTTTCTCAAAACAGAGCATCATCGTCAATGTCACTCTATTGAAAACCATCACTCTGTCACAGCTATCCCTAAGGCACTTCCCTTTTGTATTCACCTGAAATAACAAGCAGCAGCAACTTTCCTCCTTAAATAGCTCATTCTATTGGCACAGTGTTAAGACACCCCTTCTAACACTGGCTAAATGTCCATGTTTTCTGTATCCATCAATAGTTCTCCGGAGTACCAGCACAGCAAAGTGTTTTGTATAATCCATTCCCCACAGTTATGGCTTTTAGTGATGCATTTTACCTAATGGCTATTGCCAGAGGCTTTAAAACACCGGGAAGTGGTGGACAGCATTGCCTGGGGTCTCTAAACAGTGTGAAAGCTGTGTGAGTATGTAAATTACAGATTTCAGGTGTCACTGCTTTAAAAAGAATGATGACTCTAATCAAATTAGGGCTGATCCCAGACACCCCAGAGACCCAGAACAAGGAGCACTATTTCAACTCCACATCTATAGCCTTTGCAGCATCCGTCAACGCTGGAGTAAACAATGAAATAAATCTGTGATGTTCCACACCTAAGGAAAATGTACTTTTGCATTTCTGACTGTTGCAAACATAGTTTAGATGTGCCTGTCTCTCATAGTAGACTTAAATTTCAAAATTAATAAGCTGTACATTGTTTTCCACACAACACCACATCTATAACCTCTTAAAATATAGCAGAAACAAGCCAATTGTAAAACTGGGGATTTCTTCCCCTCTGCTTGCATGCACACTGTGTACATGTCACAGACACTTGCTGAAGGTGCCATTCCTTCATGCACTTAACAATTCCTGTGATCTACTTTGTTGTGAAAAATTCTAAACTATTCTCATCTCTCTCATACAACAGGAAACCGTAAAATAGTGTTTCCACCACAGGGCACTTGAGAGGTTTCCATATCTCTACAGAGCTCAGTTACACAGGGGAAAATGAAACATATGGACATATGGAAACTAAAGCATACCAAGACACAGACTTCTGCTGGAGCCTTCCATCTCTCTACATTACCTCCACCACATTTGACAGCCAGCCTGCAGATGCTGAAGCTCAGATTCTCCTAGCCACCCCAAAAAGCATGTCTGCATGCTCCAGTGCTTCTTACCAACACTCTAAGTTTGCAAAAAGTTCAAATGGAAGTAACTTTACATCAAAAATATGAACCATTTTTCCAGTAAATACTTCAGTATTTCTTCACTTCTCTGCATTCAGTTTAAATCAAAAGCCCCCAGAAATCTCACAAACACCCAGTAGGAGTAAATCATTGTGAACAGTGACAGAAACACAAATCTCCCAAAATGCAACTTCATGGACAGCCCAGCATACTATGAGACCACAGTGGTCAAAGGCAATGGAATTTTAAAAATACTCAAAATACTTTTTCTCCAGTGAAGACATCATAGACTTAAAATTTTATAACTGTGCTAGTAGACTCATCACAGTCAAAGGTATTTGGACTAATATAAGAACTGCATAATTAATGTGCTCTATCAATTTTGTTCTGCAATGATCTCACATCTAATTGATGTAAGCACTCTTTTTTGACTGATGGTCTATGAGCTGATGATGCATTGTCACCTGCTGTCCTACTATTGTGCTGCCACATAGCACATGTTTCCAATCTAGATAGAAAACAGACTCTCTTTAACAGCAAGAGATCTGAACTCAGAAACCAGCCACTGTAACCAAGATTATCTGTAAATAAATCCATACCATCCTTTAACTTCCAACCCCTCTGCGTACCACTCTTCATAGGAAGGCTCTGCTGTGAACATCTGCACATACAAAGTCATTCAAGAAAGCACATCTCTGTAACTCTGCTTTTATGGGGGAGGAGAGGGGGAAAGATTTTAGTCATGTCCAAACACTGCAGTCAATAGAACCCTTGCAGGGGGCAGCTCTCCCTTCCTGGCACTGGCAAGGTTTTCATTTCCTAGTACCTCTGTGTAGCTGAGCCCCTAGCAAATTTCCTTACTGAGCCTTGTGGAGCTCCAAGCTGTTCCCCAACAGCCTCAATCCTCCTCCTTACCCTGCCCAGATGCTCCCCACTGAAGCCAAATACACAGTATCAAGAGGGCTGGCTAAGATTTCCACCAAACTTGCCTTTAGGAGAAACACAACATTGCTCCCTGTAATTATGGAGAAAACAGAGAATGAGGTCATGATATTGGGCAGGGAATCAGTACCCAGCAAGGCTCATGGAGACAAAGGAAGAGTTGACTCTGCGGGAAGGAGATGCTTCATTGGCATCACATACTGTGTGTTATCTTCCCACTACGGAAAAGGGCAGAGCTCTCCTTCAGAGCTCACTTTTCCTCCTGCTGCCCTCTTCCCCAAAGAGAAAGGCTGTGTCAGAGCCACCTTCTCCTGAGGTGTCACACGAGCTGACCTGAACCCCAGGACAGAACTGGGCTACCCAGCTGCACTACTCTTGACAGCCCTAGGTGTATTGTACCAGCATAGAATATCCTTTGGGATAAGGAACTACAGATCTTTCCATTATCGATTTGACTTTTAGGGCTAATAGCAAATGCAGGTTTAGAGCTCCACATACTGAGTTTTATGAGGCTTAATGTTACAGCAAGCAGCGAATTAACCAGGGGGCTGGGTCAGCTTGAGGAGAACTGAAAAGAAATTACACTTCTACAAACTGAATTTCTTCAAAGCTAAGAGAAGTCAAAAGGTGTGTGAGGATGAGAAATCAGTATTTGAACTGTCAAGCTGGCAGCACAAAAGAGACTACAGCAGATCCCTCCCCACAAAGCACACAGAAATTTCAGCTCAAATCTAACCCAAGACAATGAAATCCAGCACACTCTATCATGCAAATTTCTTTCCCTCCCAACCATAAGTCTCAAAAACTATCCCCAGTGCCATCCTGTTTTATAGAACATACACCTGTTCTACAAGCAAATGGAGGATTATCTTTGCTACCTCAAGTCTGCGCTGAATTTTATTGAGCAATGTTTCTATAAGTTCCTGCTAGAGGGCTGATGTTCATTCAAACAGTGTAAACTGCATCTGACATGTTGGCGTTGGTGAGCAAAGCCACTCAAGCGAAAATCCACCACTGCCCTGAGCTGTATTATATGGAAGCTGGGGTCTCATACATCTTCATAATTATACAGGTGACAACAGGATAGCAGGATTTGCTGGGCACAGCAGAGGTAGGCTGGAGACACTATTGGCTGGGGATAATTCCCCCAGCTTCCTCATGCACAAAGCTCCAGTAAAGGAAAAAAAGGGGAAATGTATTATTTTTCATTGTGGAAACAGCAGCACATCTCATATCCTTTAGCAGCAACAGCACTACAACTTTGGCAGAAGCAGCTCAGCAGCTCTTTCTACCGTGAATAACCATTAATCCAAGATGGTAATTGAAAGTGTACCTATGTAAACTTATTATTCTACTCTGTGGCTGAGGTTCCTTCTTAAAAACATATTAAAATTTAATAAATAAGCTTTTTTGATTCAGCTGTTTACCCACTGTTTTCCTTACTATTAGACAACACCTACATGCAAAATACATGGGAATAAAGGTACAAGGAAGAGTGCAGACAAATATTTGATATGAACAGATTGGCCCTACTTTGCTCAGCTCACAGTATACCTAGCAAACATACAGAAGAAAATAATTATTCCCCAAGTATCATATTAACAAAAACACCACCTTCAGATGATCACATTTATTTTACCACCTGACAAGTTCACAACTAAATTTGTCTCTTTTTCACATCAAATTATTGTAGATACCACCAAGAACATTACCTATATAAACAAAGTACTACTTGGACAACCCCAGGAAGACTGATGCCATGAGCTGTATTTCCTTAGTTTCACTTGCAGAGAATAGTTTGGACATACAAAGTAATATAGGTAATATTACTTATCGAAGTAATATATACTTTTTAAAATACAAAGTAAAATCAGTAATATCAGTAATAACATCTGCATACTCCCTGGATAAAAAAAAACCTTTATTAAGTATGTGCTACAGCATTGAGGCTCATCCTCTCTGGTTCAGAAAGTTTAAAATGTTTTTGCTCTACCCTGTACTTCCCAGTGCCAGTGCTAAAGAGGAAAGTTTGGGTCAATCAACTCATGCATCAACCCCTGCCCTGTCATACCTCACCAGGGATGATGTATCTGCACAGTTTCACCATGGATAAAGAGTTGTCAAAGTCAGATGAGCTAAGGTATGCTGCAGGTTTAGCCAATATATGCAAGCAGTCAATATATGAAATTACAAGGGAAGGTTCCAATTACATTTCATACACTGCTAGCAAAGACTTTTGCCTCTTAATCAGCAAGCTCTAGTATTTGCAAGTGACCATAAGTTAGATCCAAATATCTGCTTTCCCCAAGCAGTTATCTGGAAAGTGCTGATGGACAAAATCCAAAATACCAAAGGGGGAGTTTCTTGCATAGCAGCTGCTGGAGTGAGCTACCAAGGAAATCCCAGCTCTTGACAATTTTCAGCAGCAGAAATATACCATCCTACTGGGACCAGTGAAGATCCTCTCAATAAACACTACAAACTCTCATCTTAATTTCAGTATAGAAAACAGAGTACCAGGGCACTATAGGTATAATTGGTCAGCAACCCAGTTGTTTCAACTAAAGAAAGAAATGAAATTAAGGCTGTGAGTGGAATTACATTAAGAAAACAAAACTAGCTTCATCACCACCTTTTACACAATGGTATTTTGAATTAAGAAATGTTCTTTAAATGTGCTAAACGGAAGTTTCTTCATATGGAAGCAGATGAACACATCCACATACTGTGACTTTTTCAAAATGTCACCACTACAAACCCCAGCAATGACTAACAACAAAGTGCAAATCAAAAAACAATAACTACTAAATTTGCATTTACACCTAAGTTCTGTGCAACTGAGACAGATAACAGCTATCAAAAGAAGGTGGCAACAGGGCTTTTTTACCCCTTTCTTCAAACTGTGGGAAGTAGTTGTGCAGTATAAATCACACCTTATCATTTGTACGTGTCAAGAAAGGACAGAGAAAGAAACACTCAGCTGAAAGTATAACAGTTATGATAGGAGAATAGGCATCTTAGCTCTCTCCCAAAATCTCCCAATATAAATCCTTTCTCAAAGTTAGTTTTTCATTTAGACAAAGGGCATGCTCTCCAGACACCATTGCTAGTCAGTTCTTCTGACTGCAAAAACAGCTCCCCTTCTGAATTAATTAGTATCAACTGCATTTTCTACAATCTGGTAATTTGTTCCACTACGACATTTTCAGGACCAACTTCTTCTAAACAGAAAAAAAAAAAAAGAAAAAAAAAAAAAGAAAAAAAAAATGGGGCCTTCTCAACAATCAAACTACAATAAACTGCTTGCTAGAAAACATACCCTCTTAAATTTATCTTACGCATCATTTAACATACTATTCTGAAGGAAAAAAGCTTCAAGTTAGAAACAGAGCATTTAACTTGATTAACTACAAGTTGACAAATTCTAGTAACTGCATATCATTACTTATATTCAGTATTAACACTGTGTCTTGACTGAAGGGCAGAACAAGGGAAGACATCTTCAGCAAACACTCCGATATTTTAACATTAATATCTAATCAGAAAGTTTATATCCATAAATAACCATATATATATACAGCACATTATCTAATACATGTGTTTTGAAATATATCAAGGCTAAACCATTGCTCAAGATAATGATGCAAAGCATTGACTTAAAGCGTGCATTATTTACAAGAACAAGCACCAGCTTCAGAATTTTGAGCTGAATTCACTAGATACAATCTAAATTGCATTAAAAGCATATATATTGTACTAACCAATAAAACAATTTTTCAGGAACGTTCTTTTTAACCTGCCTTTTTTATATATCTATAAAATACATTCATGTAAAAAAAGTATATTCTGCTGATGAGACAGTAAAAATAAGTAAATCCAGACTGCATTTGAATGAATTTTCAATATGAAGTATATAAAATTATGCTGCCTCTATAGCCTAGAGGAAGAAGGAAAAAAAATATAACACCAGAGAATTAGGCATTTCATAGACTTTATTTTTTTCTAAACAGAAGTAGATTTCACAATAAAACACAATTCTGCACTGCTGTCTGGCAACTCTAATCTGAAACGAAGTGTGCAAAAGCAGGCTAGTTTTTCTTTAAAAATGTTTTACAGGAAGGAATCCTGTTAAACCACCAGTCATCCTTCTAGCAGAGGATACATTATTAACCAAAAAGTACAAATAGCAGCATAATGTTCAAACCTCTAGATCGCATGAACTCATCATCTCTTCACCCGCTTTAAATCAAACTGTAATCCAAACTAATTAAAAACTAAACCCAGGGCTGAGAAGAGAGCTTTTGTTTTGAAGAGAGCTGAGAAGCTTCATTAACCTCTTCTCTTCTACCAGTTTCCACAACACAAAATTACTCCTGTGCAGTGAAAGTCCCTTGCACCCACAAGGAGTCAGGGACTGCAGCCTTAACAAGAAAGTGGTTTTTTGGCAGAAGGATGCAGGTACATATTACACTATTACCCTCATCTCTAGAAGTCATGGGCCAACAGGCCAACACACCCAAGTTGCGATCCTAAATCTAGCAACTTATATTTTCAAATGAAATGCAGAAATACAGAGACTGGACATTTTTGTCTCTTTCAGGAACTATTCCACATGCATCAGTCTCACAGGAAGGCTGGTTGTGCCCAGAGCATCAGTACACCCTGAGCTCCAGAAGAGGCATCACACCAGCAGGCTGGAGCACCTGGGAGCTCTGGGCTTCCCAGCAGTACCCATCTGTCTTGGGAGGAGCAATAAAACCATGCATCCACTTTTCATTCTGTCACCTCTCCCACCCCTTACCATGCGTCCGTCAACCTCCAGCTCACAGAAATCATAACAATTCAGAGACTGATTTACTAAAGTCAGCATAGTCCTCTTCCATAGGTACGCACAAAATTTCTTTACAAATGGCTAAAATTAATTTAAAACACTGCCATTACAATAATGCCACGGGTATCACAGAGTATGTGTGCGGCTTTACAAGAAATATCAGCAATAACAGCTAGGCCTTTAAGAAAACAATCCCAAACTCAAGGTACTTCTCCAATCAGAAGTTCATTTTCCTCTTCTAAAGAACAATTACACAGATACAATAAGCCACTTCAAAAACGGGGCAAGAGGCCTGTAGAGTAAATCTGTATTCTGGTCTCACACAGTGACTAAATTCAAACAGCCATGTTAGCAGAAGCATATGAAAATGAATGTTTTCTAGTATCTATTGTATTTTGCAATTTTAATGTCAATAAATTTGGATTCATTCAGAGCCAGCAGATCACCCAGACTACTTTGGAACAAGTCCTTCCTCTTGTGATAAATTAAGTAAATTTGGGAGTTTTCTCCTTCCTGGAAAAAAACTCAGAAACCTTTGTTTAGACTTTGAAGTATTAAATAATTCTCCATTACAGGAAGTTTCAAAAGATTTTGAGATGGGAATCAACTAGGCTACTGATCTCCTGCAATGCTCAGATTTCAGCTAAGAATTACCCATATTACCCATCTCTATTAGCCATTGCTATCATGGCTCAACAGCCAATCCCAAACTTCTACTGAACTGTTTTTTTGGAGAACCTAGACACTAATAGCATGGAATTTAGTGTGTATATATATATATATATAAATATATGGCCCACATGCAAGAAAATGAAAGCACTAAGTGCAGAGTCTGACTAGCTCAGCAAGCCCAGGGGGCACAGCTAGACCTATAGCAACAGCTCTCCCCTCTTTTCACCAACTTTTTATACTTCCTTACTCTGTAGGATCAGTTAGTTCCAGTACCCAGGGAAAGTATCTTAACCAGACCACCACAATTCCTTGACATTTAATCTAGTACAGCCACACCAGAGATTTTTCTGTGCTTAAAAAGTTTTCTTGAATTAGCTTGGAAAGTTCTTCATCCCAAAAGGACAATCTATCATCAAGTGACCAGCAGGATCCCCAAAGTTTATGGATTTAAGGTCATGAAATTCATAGTTTCTCTGAAAAACAGCTGATAAAACACAGACCAGGTCTGTAAGCAAAAAAATCCTCCAAACTCTCTCCTCTTCAGCAATGCTCAGCCTGAAAAAAAACAGTTAAGAATAAGATACCACAAGGGTATAATCCTGCATCTCCCATATCACATGTCTGTGAAGCAGTAGGAGTTGCCCACCCTCTCCCTAGATGACTAACTCTGCAAACATTTCACTGGGATATTTGGAAAGCTAAGTGCATAACAACAGTCTTAAATTTATCCATTTCACAGCATCTGCTGAAAACACAGAATTAATCCAGTGGCTGGGAAGCACAACCATCTGGATCACTCCTTCAACCAGTGACCTCCCTGCCTCTGGCTTTGGCAGGCTGCTCCAGGTCTCTGGGAATGCAGGTGCACCAACAACTGAGATAAACTCACCCAACACTGCCACTAAAAAGCACTGTACCCTTTCTCACTTCTCATTGCATTGGTCCCTCCTTTACCCCAGCACCCACAGCACTTGGGTTTAGCTTCTGCAAAGAGCTAAAAGCTTCTCTCATTTTTGCTGCTAATGAAGCACTGGAGTGATTCCCCACCACGACACCAAGCACATGCTGACACTGGGACTGACAAGAGGAGCAGGAAGTGGCAGTGAGAACAAGATCTCCCCCAGCACCCTTGGCTGTAACACTGAAAAACAGATAAAAGCAATGACGTGAGACAGTCAAAGTCTGAAGCACTACTAGAAGGACACTGGGGAAAGGGAGGGGAATGTTTTAATAAACTTTTCAACTTCAGGAAGTCCAAAGCATGCTGTGATAAAATTGGTAACTACAAATTCTTAGGTGAAAAGCTGCTAAAGCCACCGCATCTTTGATCTACTAAGTCCCTTAAAAATTGCATCAACTGCTAATTACCTCCTGTAAACATGTTTTCTATGTTCTCTCTGCAAATTGTCTTGCTTCAACTATCAATTTGGCTTTTCCTGTAGCTTTCTTCTTTCTTTTCTTCTAAATTGATCTCTTTCTCTTACTTAAGTATTTCTAAGCAACAGCAATGTCACCTTTTCAACTTCTCTTCAATGAACAGTTTGAGCTTTAAATCACTCACTAAAATACTTCCCAAACTTGAATCATTCTTTAAGATTTTACTGAAAACACGCAAAACTTTTAGAATGCTTTTAGAAACCTGGACATTAACATGGAACATGTCTATTCCTACAGCAAACACATCACTACCAAATGTTAAGACAGCTTCACTTTAGTATGTTGAGACAAAATTTTCCCCCTCTTTAAAACCAAAGAGCTTTTTAGGCCTTTTAACCACAAAATCAGTGACAAATGCCTTAAAAATAAAATAATCAGATACAGGTAGTGGTACCCTTTTAGAGCACCAGTAAATACAACTCAAAGGAGGGTAGAAGTAGCAGAAAAAGAAAAGTGGCATGTACAATATAGAAATCTATGGCTTCATATGTCTGAGGGTTAATTTGCAATTAAGCAAAGATCTTCACAAAAAATTTCCAACTCTCCACTTTTACTTCTGTCACCCTATCACTCTAATCAGCCTTTTGCTCGTCCTTATACTCAAAATAAACCAAAAGAAAGCTCAAAGTAATAACATCAGATAAAACATATGAGATTTTTTTTTGCTGCCTCCACTACAAGTAAACAAGAGAGATGCCATTTATGAAAGTATAAAGCAACCCAAGGATGGTAAAGGAAAAATATAAAATATGCATTTACACATAAATATTTTACATGGGTGAGATAAGACCTTTATAGTCAAACTGGGGGTGTTTTCAGGCATGATTTATTACATTTCATGCAACCTGCAGAAGGTTTTCTATTTCATATAAATCCCTGAAGTACCATCTTTATGGCTGCAAGCAAAACATACCCCTTCATGTCAATTTTATTTGCCTTAAATTCTGGGTTTGGACACTTTCAAGTCAAAATCAATGTTATACTTAATATACTCTGCAAAAAACAAACAGATCTTTCTTCATGATTGCTAATAGTAACTTTTATAAACTTTAGCATATTAAGTTGGGCTTAATGAAGTCCTAATGATGATTGTCATAACTGAAGTTGACACTGCTCAAGGATGATTCCACTTCAGAAGAGATTCTTGCCTGTCTGTTCAGCAGGACAGTCAGTACAAGCCTTCTCCATAAATTACACAAAATGGGAATTGCTGTGTTTCCTAAAAGCTCTTTCTCCGAGAGGACCACCACTGCAGCACCAGCCATTATCTCCCCCTCAACGGTGTTCTGGGAGATTTGTAAAAAGCTTCTCTTTAGATCATGGGTCTGCAGTCAATCAGTGACTAAGCAGAACTAAACCAACCACTCAGGCTTTTCCACCACCCTAAAACCTCTTTTCTCTCCCACTCTTCTTGCCTCAGCTTCTTTGCCGGAAGCTGAGCAGTTCAGCCTCCCACTGCCAAGCTCTGTGCACGCTGCCACTAACAATGCAACAAGGGTGACAGGCACCTGTCCTGTGCTGGTGGCAGCAAACATCCTTCCAGCAGCAAAGAAAAGCGTGCCCTGCATTGCAAATTTGTACTATGAACATTTACAAATCTGCCAGAGGAACGGGATACTGGGTCACAAAGCAGGTCACCTGAAAACTCAGCATTATGCAAAACATGAGCTGTATGCCTTCAAAAGTCATCCAAATTACTTTACTTCTACATAGGAACAATTCTCCTGGGGAGGAAAAAAAAAAATCACCTTGTTAAAATAATGCGGGCTGCTTAAAAATATTTTAATCTGTTTCAGGTCCACTGAAGTAAGCTACAGTATTCCTTCCAATACAGCATATCTGTGGGCCAGAAGCACTGCAGTGCAGGAAAATCTGTATTTCTAGCATCCAAAGGACAAATATCCAACTATAACACACTGAGCATCCCACCTGGAAATGTCAGTTGTCTCTGACACCTCCCGTATTTTAGATGCTTTGTTTTACAGCACAGGTTGAGCCAAGAAGGGCTCACCAAGCTGCAGCAGTGCTGGCAGGCATGTGCTTTGTATCTGCCTGCAGACACAAGGAGTATCTGCAGTTACTGGCCACGTAGGCAGGACTCAGATATTTATACATCTGCATCATGGAAGAGTTTGAGCTGAGACAGGCAAAGTGAAGACAAGAACGCTTGAGTTGTGTCAACACATCCATTCACAGCATGCCAAACACCACCCTGCAAAGTGGAGAGGGCTGCTGTGGCAAGGTGCCCACCACCACAATCAGCAGCAGCCATGCACTCCCTCCAGTGATTCCAGAATGGGCATCCTGGAACTGGCACCAGCACCACCTGACTGGATGGTGTGGGGTTGGTTTGTTTGTTTAAAAGAGAACAGGTTGCCTCTCTTTTGCTAAAGCCTCCATCATTCACTCCCATGCAGGGGAACGTTAATGATGATGCATAAGATCCTTTCCAAGCCGTGTGCCAGGCACAAGCAAGAAAACATCAGCACAGCAGGAAAACATGACTTAGCTATGTCAGCAGTGGGATCTTACCAAAAGCTCTTCCCCACATGCCAAGATCTGCAGCTGTGGGAGGGTTTTGGTAGAACTACACTGTTTTTCTGAGGACTGCAGGCAGAGAGCACAGAGGCATTCGGGACCTCCTCTGCTCCTCCCAATCCCGCTAGGGAGTGCAGGGTAGAACTGTGATGGGCGTGCTCCTTCCACAGCCCAGCTGGTCACTGAGCCCAACAGCAACAATGCAGAATCCTCAGGAGGACACACTGGAAAGCCACTTTGAATGACATCTGATAATGCTGACATACTTCCTTACATATTTTGAAATACATAAAGAATAAACACTTAATTCAGTCTTAATTCAAATATTCTTTAGTAGTGCAGTTCCACACCTGCTGAGAAAGCTTCTTGCACTGTATTAAAGGCATGTTGTATCTCCTATTATTTATACCACCTGATGTCCATTCAGTGTTTTTGCAATTCATTATATAAAGATAACTACTAATTTGTCAGCAGTACAAATATTTTAAGATATTGACAAGAAATGCTTCCTTTGCAAGCAAGGACAGTTTATTTTAGCAAGTATCAATACTGTTTCAAGCTCTGCTGTAAAAATCAAAACTGACCCAAAAATGTGCATGCTAACCCAGCTCACTAAATTCCATGGAACATGCCGAAATCCACAGCTGTTTATAGCTGCAGTATTATGCATTTGACAGTTTTATTTGTGTAAGAGTTTATGCTTTCATTATGTTCTGTCACTTGCTACATGGAATTTGTGTTTAAGAGGATTCCAGTGTATCATATCTAAGAGGTTTACAACAAAATCCAAATAGCTGAACTCATGGATACACCACGTCACTAGATTTAAGGATTCACAGTAACTCCTTCTTACATTAGCCATCATTTTTTGAGTAGATTCATCTACAAACAATACACAATGCTATAGAAAAGTTAACTTCAAGCTGATTAAATGAAAAATCAATACACAGTATTATTACACCTGCCTGCCCATCCTCCTGCCATATATAAAAACTGTAAGAAAACCAGTTTTCACATATTTATTCTCAGGTCTTAAAAAAGAACACAGAAGCACATTTCCTTCCAAGCCCACCAGTTAATTAAGTGTGCCAGGAGCTGAACAAGCAGCAGAACTACAGTTGCCAGTAAAACCATGTAAACAACTAGTGACTGAGGAGCCAAGAACTAGAGTAAACAAGACTCACAATACAGACAGGATCTCCTGCACACACCACCATGTGTGCTATTTAAATTTTATAAAAACAGAGTGGGGCAGAAAGTAGGCTAACTACATAACATGTCAAAAGAAGCAAGGCTCACAGGCTCTGGCAAACCAAAGTACGTGGTTGCATCTAGCAAATCTACTCCCGCTAGCTAGGGAGTCTTTTTTACCATTGTACATAGATCCTCCTCATGAGCCTTCTCCTTCCAATGCAGCAGCTGGGGAAAGCCACCATCTTCAGCAGTACAGAGAGTCATTATGTCCAGCCACCCTCACTCAGTCATCCCAAGTGCAAATATCTCTTCCTTGGGAAAGGGTATTTATGGCCCGTAACTTTTTTTTTTTCACTCCAACTGACCTTATCATTCATTCTGCTGCTAAATTAAACAATTGTCCACTAGAAATTCCCCACTCCTGCGGATACTTGCATGCTGGTGGTAACTTAGTTATTTTTGAACCTTCTTGGAAATAAGGCAACAGAAGCTCAGGCAAGACAGGCTCTATAGACCTCAATACCATACTGCCTTCTTTAAAATCCTTTCAGATTTTTAACACATTTTCCAAGAGTAAGTACAAGAACTCCACAGCATTAAAAGTACACACACTTACAACAGCCCCCTTTCAGGTAACACCACCACCGCTTTTCCCCTGCATCTGTCTCAGAGTTCTCACAGGAGGCAATCAGGGCTGTCAAGGCAGAGATGCAGGCTCAGCTGACAGCTGGCCATACCTCCCTCTCCAATGGAGTAAGAGCTGTGCCTTACACCACTCCCCAGGCTGTAATCGTGCTCCACTCTCTGCAAATCCACTTGACAGAAAGCTTCTCTTAGCTACCGATGATTTCAGTAGCGAGTTATTTCATTCATGTAACTGTGATCTGTGGTGGAAAAGTCAAGCCAAGCTTATGTCACAGCTTGTGTTAATTTCCGCTAATGAGAATCCCAACAGTTGCAACAAATGGATCCATCCATAAACTGAGAAATAAAATGTTGGAATTACTTCCATGAAAACAATCTTCAAAGCATTACAGAAAGAAAGCCTGCAATCCACAAAGGCTGTCCTCCAGCAGACACAAGTTTCATGCAAGAGCAGGAACATGCGTCAGTACCACAAGGGACATCAAAATATTAAAGCAGTGGAAATTGAAGTTTCAAAATATTCACTTTTGTGCACTGCAGAGATGCTTGGAGAGGTATGTAAAACTCGTCTAGGAAGGACCAGTCAATCTCTACCATGAGGGAGATCCTACCATAAAGGATAAAACAGATTCCAGCATCTGTTGTCCAGCATTATGTTCTGGGCTTGAGAAGCATGAAATCTCCAGGTATCTCTCTAAGGGAAGGAGAGGTAGCAACTTGTATCTCCAGCAGTAAGTCTTATTTGACCTTCACCTATGTAGCTCCTCACTGGCTTCAGCCAGGACATACATCTGACACACGTTTCCCAGCACATGGCTGCCACGGAGTTCCAAGTGAAAGTCAGAGCCCTGGATCACAGCAGGTTGCATGATTGCCACCCCTAAAGAATTACCCATTTATTTCACCTCTTCACCTTCTCCACTGCCTCACCACATAGAAGGACCAGCTGAACTGGAAGCCTACACCAAGAAGCTGCAGCAGGTTACAAAACATGACAGCACTCTCTGGTCCAGCTGAGAGGTGGAACACTGTGAGGAACAATGATGCTAATAAGAACCTGGACGAACCAAAGTTCACCCACGATTTGTTGCCTGCTCAAGTGTGACCATAAAATGAAACCCTCACACATCAAAAGACTGATCTCATTGTGCACTGTGTTGGACTAAATGAGGTATGAGGTTGAAGATAATGTACAGAAAATCTGTTCCTTGGAGGTGGGAAATGTAGGCTAAGTATAGACCAAGAAAGTGTTAGCTTCTTACTGCACCTCTGTGCAAGTAGTAAATAATCCCAGTATGCTAGCTAGCACTCTAGTGAACTTTTACCCACTTCAGCTGACGGGAGTTGCATTACTAAACAAAATACTCCTTGAAAAGGTGTGGATCTGTAAAAGTCAACCACTTCAGTGTTATTAAATATTCATAAGGCAAGATTCAGTGGATGAGACTGTTCACGTACTCCGAATGTGCAGTATGTATGGCAATTGGAATTTGGCACACTAAATGTAAGGTTCCAGCAAATTTTTGCACTTTTTCAAATTCCATCCTCAGAAGCTGTGTATAAAGTTTAAGATACAGAGAGAGCAATAAAGCTAGTAACTGAATTTGCAGAGCAGTATCTCTGACCTAACCCTCATGTCAAAAGTCCAGGCTTTCCAAAGCATATTCTCTTTAGTCTGAAGCTTTCCAGTATTACTTTTATGTCTTTAATTTGCTCTATTTTGTTAAATTTAAGCAAAGTCAAGATCTGATGATTTAGAAAAAAAAGCTCAGAGTGAAGCCTGAAAAATTTTTTAAGAATTTTGTCCTGGCTCTTTCCTCACATGTGGGTAGTGATCTTGATGACAAGCTTACCTGCATTACCAATGCTTGATTTAGCTGTCAGATGCCTGCTATTTCTTCCTCCTGCATTCTTCTTGTAGCATAATCATCTAAAAAGCCTTTTATATATCCACCTATTGATCTCCATTCGTTTATTTCATTAATGACATGCTTGTAAAAAATTTTCACTTTTACAAATAAAAAGGCATCTGCCATTTTAAAGCGCCAGTACCAAATTTCCTGTAGTATGCAGCCTAATTCAGGGGTTTTGTTGAGTCCTTTTACAGTGCTTTTTCACACTCAAGAATTACAGGTTCCTTGTATCAATCCCAAAACTGGGTCACCTAAAAGCACTTATGAAGCATTTAGCAAGCACTACCAAGCAGAATTACAACCAACCCATGCTGTTTCATGGGTAATTGAAACAGCTAGGTAGCTTAAACATATAACATTTCATCAGACTGTTGTTGAAAAGACATTAATACTCATTTTTCCCTCAGTGGTCATGTCATTTCTTCTCCTTTACTTCATCTTCATAAATCCTCTAGAGTCTAAATGCAGAAGAGTGGATTTAATAAGATAGCCAGCAATGCACAATTAACTTTTCTCTGTGTCACTTCATGATTTAGTGACATGATGCTGTGAGTGACAGAAGTGAAAAACAGAGAGAATGTGGAAGCAGGGGTGGGGGGGGGAGTTGTTTTGTTTTAAATAAAGACAAAAATTTTCTCACCTCAGCAATAAATACAGCAGCTGAGGCTCCTGTTTCTTAAACTGTTTTCACAACAATTCTGTAATACAAATCACTACCAAGGTGTTACCCAGACTTGTTTATGGCGTTTCTAAATGCTGATACAAATGAATATGAGAAATGATTCAATAACCCCTTCTGTCAAGGTTACATTGCAGAACAGATAATTTCTTCATGCTCCTCAATGAAACACTGGCATGAGACATCAGTCCAAGTAGAGAAGCTTCTCCAGTTAACACCAAGACTTCTCCAGCTTATCTTCCTCTTCCAAACACTTTAAATTGGTTTCAAAAAAGATTCTGTTCAAATTTCAGGTGGATTTATAGAGTCTCAGTCAAAAAACAAGTGTGTGCAGAGCATACACTTGAAAGATTTAGGAAAGGTGACATTTGCCTCTCACAAAATTCTGTTTCATACAACATGATGGCAACTACTGCCATCACTAGAAATCTGGGAGTTGTCATGCACCTTGACATTTCAGAATCACCTGGTGGCTGACAATAAAATGCTGATTTATGATCTATAGACTTATATTTATTGGAGGGCAAAACTCCCCTTAGGCAGACATTGAGACAGCATAGCATACTTGTAATCTTCTATAGTCTCCTGAGAATGCATATTCTAGAAGTTGCAAAGGCAAATCTATGTAGGTTTGGCACTCTCATATGCAATTTTCATTTAAACTAAGATTATGAAAGATAATAAAATGCCATTTTAAAAGCTTGGTGTTTTCCCTAACAAAATGGATGCCACTTTATTACAGAAACTACAGTTTTTCTGTGGTTTTAAGAAGAAAATGAAGCACAAATGCCTGCTGAGTCTCCCATCACTTCAGTGCCCTTAGAATAAAACTGAGTTATTGATAAAACTCATGTGCTGGTTTTGGCTTGTATAGACTTAATTTGCCTCACAGCAGCTAGAATAGGGTAGTGCTTTGGCTTTGCTCCATCTTGATAATTTGGGGGCGTTTCAGTTATTGCTGAGCAGGGCAATGGCCAGTGCCATAACCATTTCTGCTTCTGACATCACTCCACCAGTGAGGGGGCTGGGGATGCACAAGAGCTGGGAGGGGACACAGCCAGGATAGCTGACCCCACTGACCATGGGAACATTCCATGCCATGCTCAGCCTATAAAGCTGATGGAAGAAGGAAAGTAGGGTGTTTGGACTGATAATGTTTGTCTTCACAAGTCACAGTTATGCATGACAGAGCCCTGCTGAACACCAGCCTGCCCATAAGAAAGGGAGAAGGAATTCCCTGTTCTGCTCTGTTTGCATGTGCAGCTTCTGCATCACCTATTAAACCCTCTTTATCTCAACCCATGAATTTTCTTGCTTCAGCTCTTCAATTCTCCTCCCATCCCTCCACTAGGGAGTGAACAAGCAGTTCTGTGGGGCTGAGCTGCCAGCTGGAGTTAAACCACAACAGCAGCACTGATATCAGGATTTCCACCACTGGAAAATTTTACTGTGCTTCTGAGCAAAGAAATGTCTTCTCATTGTAATAAAAAGCTTTGAGGTGTGAATGTTTAAAAGGATGCTGTGAAACAAGTTGTATAATTGTTAGGTATTTTCAGGGAAAAAAAATCCACCTTAAAATATTAAATTCTGTCTCTGGAAACTGAATATACAATCTAAGTGAAATTCTCCATGGTAGTGATTTTGCAATTTCATAATAAGGATCATTTAAATCTATAGAAATATCCTTTTCTTCTGGAAGAAGAACAGTCTGCTACATGTAAAAATTATTGACTCAATGCAACCTACCTAAATTACACAATTAAAGTCAAATGTCTCTTAAACAGAGCTAAAATAATATGAGTGGCCTTTTTTCAACTTTAACCAACTTAAATGGCAAAGCTCAATTGAATTCTTCAGAACTGTAGTTCCTTAGGTCAGTGCTATGACCAAATTGAGTTCGGCTTTCCATGCCATGTCAGAGCTTGTTACTACACCCCACAAGCCCATTACTCCATATGCTGATACACCCACTGGACTGCACATCTCATCTAGATAACAAAATGAATTGCCCTGTGGTCTAGTAGATCCTTTCACCATTTCCTGTCCTACCTCTCAGAAACTCCAGTGAACACCAGGAATGAAGAACCTCTCTCCCTGTTACTTCTGTCACCCAGCTCTTCAACCTCAGGTGGACTCGGGAAGGAGTCCATAGGAGAAGGTGACCTGAGCTGAACACAGGCAGGAGGGCAGATGATGTGGACAAACAAAAGCAGAAGACGAGATAGGGATAAGAGCAAGAAAGAACTGAAAGATGTAATGAGAGCCACTAAAAACCAATTCAACATTGATGAATCTCATTACTCTTGAGCTGCTCAGCGAACAACTGGCAACAATGCTGACCCAAGTGGAACGTGATTTATTATCACCTGATATTATGAATGGAAAGTAAATATCACCAAATACTAGGAGAGAGCATGTTACATATATTACAAACTCATTAAAAAAACTGAAAATGCAGCTGTAGACTAGGAAGAGCAATGATTCTTCTTTATCAAAAAGTCAGCAAAGGTGACTTGGTTACAACATCCAAGCAGCAAGAGAATCAAGTCCACCACATACAGGAGAAAACTTCAAGTAGAAACCACAACTAGATGCTGAAGCTAGTTCAAATTAAAACAGAAAAACAAGTTTTGCCTTTCTAGTGCTCCCAGTGGTAGATTAACTAACTGAACAGGATTTTCCTCCTCTCTACAACTTCACCTTGAGCTACATATCCTTTAGGAAATTTTGTCTTAGCAAAAACTGAGTTAATACCCCAGAGCAGATGAACTAGACTGGTTTGCAATAGACAGAAAAATCAGTTAAGGCATCTAACAACAACATCCCACCTTAAAGCCCAGGGTTGAAGGATAGGGAGCTACTAATACTACTAGTTACTCTTTGTTCACCATGAACTGTGAATGGCTCTGATTCAACCCTGATGACAACCTGCATAGCATTTAGTGTATTTACTTGAAGAACTATAGTTTTTCCTCCAAACTTACTTTCTCTGTAAATCAAGAATTACAAAACATTACTCCTATTACTGCATGCAAAATATATTTAAAACAGAAAAAAAATCAAAGGCAAACAAGTAAAAAAGACACATTCTGGAATTAAAATAGCCTAGCTTTTTCCCAGCTATGTTTCCTGACCTAAATGCATTTCTAGGCACAATTTCTTTCACGAAATCATGCTACAGTCAGTTAATAAAACAGATGAAACTTGTGCTTAAGTTCTTAGTGCTTGGACTGAATACTTGAATTTTCAACCCTGATGTTCTGTTAGCATAGCTGGTTTACAAAATTTGCAGAATGGCATTATATCCTCTGGGGAAGAAGAAAGGTGGAGCACAAAGATACAGTTCTCTAAACTAACAAGGAGCCTGAAATCAATATAAATCTGTTACTTGACAAAGATGATTAAATGATGCTCTGCAAATTAGGAGTAGCATTCCTCTTCCAAATACAATCTGGTGATAGTAGCAAGATATGACAACACTGATGGATGTCAAATTCTCTTTGTTAAAAAAGCATGCATTTCACAGCTTAAGCTACACACGGGATAAGAATTAAATCTTAAACCTGATGGTGATCCATCCTTATGTGAGGAAGAGAAAAAAAAGTGTTTCCATTCTTTACCCTTCTGCTCTCTGTTAGGAGTTAGTCAAGTTTCACATGATCTCCCTTGCCTCCAGGTTCTCCTGCAGAAGATCTGGGAAGACAGCTGGTCATCCTTGCTGCATTTCTCTGAAATTTTCTTTCCCTCCATGGAGGACTAAAACGTAACCATCATTCAGAGCACAACACTCACTGCAGACTAAGACAAAAATGCAATTTTCTTTTCATCTCATAGTAATTAATAAAATAGTTTTCTTTTTTGATCACTGCTGACCACACTGTGCAAAGAAACTGAATCCTTATCACTTTCATCATAGAAAACTGAGTCTGGCAAAACAGAGAAGAATCCACTTGAGCAAGTATTTTAAAAGGAGTCTGTGATTAATATAGTTTTGCTGTCAATAGATACAATCTTGCTAAGATAATTACGTTTAAATTACACTTAAAAGGTAGCTTAAATTCTACTGGACAAGAGTTCTTGGCAGACTGAATAGAGAGCAATGCAAAAACATATTTGAAGGTAGTTGGTGCTACTAAACGCCAAACATAAAAGTGGAATCCTGTGAGGTAAATGCTTTGAGGCAATGTAATGAGCAGTCTACTCCTTGTTGGGCTTTGAGGATGAAGCAGTGCTAAATGCTGCCTAGGCAAGGGCTGTCTCCTTGATGAACAGAGGTAAATTTCTGCCCAAACTAGTAACACCAGATGCAGAACACAGGATGAAAAGAAAGCTCCATCCATATTTTGAAAATTTATTTTGAAAAAAGTTAGTGCTGACTCCTTGCCCCACACCTTCAAATTTCTACAGAGTGAAGTCTGAGTGTAGTTTTTTTTTTTTTTTTTCCACAGTAGAACTCTCAGTTTTCCTACACTTAGGAAAAAAAAATGAAGTCTTGCTTACAAATGTATTTCATCTTTTTCCACACGTGAATGGTTTTGGAAAGAAAAGTCCAAGGAGACTAAAGTATCCTCCAGCACAGAGCTCAGTGAAGCAGCTGTGACGCTATTACTCACTGTCCTGCCTGTGGTGAAAACAATGCCACAGCTATGCCTCAGTGGGCAACAAAGGAGTTCATTCTTCAGGGGTTATTCAATTCTTTGTCCCTTGGCTGAGTCTGCAAACTCAGAAAGCAGGAGACGAGTTAATGTTCACCAGGACAGCTGTGATGTAATATCGATAGGTGTCCTGTTTAAGAACTCAACCAAGTGGTCCTTAGATTTGTCTCTCAATCCACTGCATGATCATTTAAACAAAGAAAGCAGAAGAGTGGAGTAGGAGCTGAGCAAGGAGGGCTTCTCCAAGTGCCAGAAATTTCTGACTCACAGATCACTCCACAGGGATCTAAGGATTTTTCTTCCCTAGTCATCCTGTAGTCATAAACAGACCTTTCTTCATTAAAAAATATGCCAGGTTCAGACATTTTGCTGCTCCAGTTCAAAACCCTTACCCAAGTAACATTCTGAGCTCCTAATCTCCTCTCACCTCAGTAGTTTTCCTGTTACTGTCCACCCATCACTGCATTTCTCAGAAACTGTAGACTTCCTGTTTAATATCTCACTTAACATGACAATTGAAGAAATAATTTATTTCTATTCCCTATTTATAAGCTGCCCAGGAGCAAGGTCAAAGCAACTCCCCAGACATCCACTCACAGTGAATGCAGTAAAAACAGTCACTACACTGCCTGAGAAACCACAGAACTGGTCTTCTATAGTTCCCTTGCTGCCATCACTCCATACCCAGAAGGACAAAAGAGGTCTCAAAACAGACTTCCTTACTTACACAGCAATAACAATGTATATGGATTTCATATGATGTACTGCAAAACACACCCTGAAGTGTAGAAGGAAGATAGAAAAAAATCCAAGATAGCAAACATGAGATAGAGCTCTTTGATACTCCCTTCTCACTTGGAGAGGCAGAGAGAAGCTGCCGCTTCCCCATGGACTGCCAAGATCTACCAAACCACTTAAATCTGTGGCTCAGAAATCATCACTGAGGCATCCAGAGGATGAATGAAAATTAGTTATTGTCCCACCTAAAAACCACAACTGACGACCAAGCTCAATTCTTCCCTAAGCTATGAAGAGGCAATAGGGGATTAATTGTTTTTACATGACAGGATAAAAATGAGTCGGTACAGGGTCCATCCTGTGCTCCCCAAAGACGTAAGAGACATGCTGGAGCAGTTTTTTCATCCCCCTACATCCTATAGGTAACCCTACATAATCCCTCCTTGTCAGCTATGTTTTCTTTCAGAGACCAAAACACAACCCAGCACACAGTTCTTCTGATTTTTTGTCCTCTTCTCAAATTTTTGGGAGATCAAACGCTTGAGAAGAGGACAAGAAGATCCAGCGGCTCTAAGGGACATCCTGTGGCTCTAAGGGATATCCAGTGGAGGAGAGGCTGGATTGCTCAAATAGCTACATCTAAGAAGACATTTCCTATGATACCTGTGAGTTCCCATCCTGTCTGTAATCAGGATAGGATGGGAGAAGTAAGGGAGGTAGTTCTCAATTTTACCCTTCCAGATATTTGAAGGAGAGAAAAGTGCTACCCTCAGCTGAAAAGAAACTGTTATCTACCCATGACCAAAGGTGTTTGAGCTTTTAGTACCAGAGAAATGCCTTAACTGCATACCAAATGACACAGCAGCATGACCAGATTACTTTCAGGTTCTAGATACCAAATTCTATTATTTTTTCTCAGTCACACATGCAGGGTTATTGCTTCTCCCATGTGTCCCCTACTTTCAGTAAGCAAAGACTGAGGAAGAGCAAAAATACTATGTTGAAGATGATGATATAAAAAGGCTAAGCTCACTGCTAATCACCAGTTAAGAAAAACTGTGATATGAGTGCCTAGACTTGTCATTTCTCTTCGCTGTCTACTTAGTAGGTATGCTCTAATTTATCAGCAGTCTGTTTAGACTGTCTTGTGCACACCAGTCTTCATCTAATAAGTAGCCATCCAAGCCACATTCTGCCAACTTTCACAATTTGCTTATGTCGCCCACTCTTCTTGCATAGGCAGCTGCTAAATCCTCAGAGTCAATTCAGCTGAAAATTACAAACTCCTTCTGGATAGCACTGCAGGTCACTTAGAATTATTCTTTGACTGTAAGAGCAGTGTTATAAAGGAGGAATTGAAAATAATTCAATGTTTTGTCATTCAAGTTTATTCTCACATTTCTGTGGTAACCCTTCTTGAATTTACTTTAAATATATGGTAATTTTTAACTACAGGTTTGGACAACAGAAAAGCAGGATGAATCATTCTGGGTATTTAAAGCCTACAATCAGACAGCTTGAGTCTCCCTAGTATTTTGCCACAGTTCTCAAGCCAAAGTTTTATTTCCTACTTATCAGCAGGAAAACTTTCACAGGGAGCATTAAGTCATTTGAATGTGCAAAATACTTGAAGACTTGGGAATTCTTCATATACTACAAAGCTTTAAAGGTCCATGTTCTTCCCTCTACATTGATTTTTGCTTTCTTTGTAACTGCATACTCAGAATTAGAGGGCATTAGAGCTAAACTGGGAAGATAGCACATGTGTATAAATATATCATGCAAAAATAAAACTGGGCAGATGCATAGAAAACACCCCGCAGCATGTATTACCCTTGTTTTCCTCATCACTGCATGGGCAACACATGTCTACTGGTACAGTACTTCAGAGGCCAGGACCGCTCTGAGGGATAAACATAGGCCATAATGTTGGAGAGAAGATGCTGTGGGCAAGGGAGTCCTTTCACTGTAGCTGCTCTCCAGTAAGCCACTAGCAAACGCACACTGGAGCAATGCAGAAAGTAGCTTTTAATTTGTACTGCACATAACTCACAAGATGACACAGTTACAAAATACTCAGTTTGTATAAACAGCCTCAGATCAAGCAAAGCCTGCTGGAGAGTTGTCTCAGGTTGGATAAATCCATGATAGCAATCCATGTTTCCTGCTGTTTGTTTTCTTTTTTTTCAGCACAGCTTTGAAAAATACTACAGTAGCAGCAACTTACACAAACACACACACACGTAACACTCCAGATTTCTGTTAACACTCAAGTTGTTGCTTTATTATGCTCCACAAAATTAGCTTCTCAAAGAATTCAAGGCATTGCTTACTGTAGACACAGAAACAACAGCAACTAGGTAACAATTAGATAAGAGGATAAGAATTCCAGCCATGTCATCCAGTGCTCCGGTCTATAGCTATGTATATTGCAAAAGCCAAGTCCACAACTCCCACAGCCCATCAGAACAATTCATGTTGTTCTAACACACTGTCTTGTCAACTAGACAGCAACAATGAACAGTCTCCATTGATTCCAATGATGTAACATTGAACTGCACATCTCCACTTTGAGTTCTACATAAAAATCCATCTCATGTATGAAATTCTAAATGCAAACACTAATGGTACATCCCAAAAGGAATCCCGAAGTGCAGCTCCTGAATTTTACAACCTATTAGTGGATTTCCCTTTACTCCTCCCCTACTGAAGAGCTGCAACTTCACTTGTCTTCCTCTAATGCAGCCAGGGCAGAAGAGCTGGTGATAACCCCCTCTGAATGCAGTATTTAACACCCACCTGCCAGGTGACAGGTCTTACAATGCAAGGAGATTTGTACAGTTAGGTCCTTTTACAGGGAATCGAAGTCACCATCAGCCAAGGAGAGCATCAATAGCTATGCCCAAGCTTACCAAAGCCCTTATCACCCATGATGTGTACATCTGCACCCTTCACACATGCATAGAAGTTTATTGAGGGCTTCTGGGGGATATATCTATCTTCCTATAATGGCAATGGATGCATGTATGATCAAACAGGCTGTCATAGGATGATCCACTTCCTGAGCAGCCTGACATCCTCAGGTAAGGATGCTGAATTCTCAATGGTATCACATGAACTTCTTCAAGCCCTGCTGCTTTCACTCCAGCAAATACATGCCTGAAAAATATTTAAGAGTCTTTTGAGAGAACTAAGGGCATAGAAAAATCCAATATGGGATAACAAGTCATGAAGTAGGAAGTCAAAACCAAATTTATACAAAGCATCAACCAAACAGCACGTATCTGAATCTGCAAGGCTAAGATCAGCACAAATTAACACAGCACCTACAGATTGAAATATTGAAGCATTTTCCCTCAACTTCAATCCAACACTAAATAATTATTACTTGGAGTTACTTATCACCCTGACATAAACTGACTCTTGGCCCCAAGGAGTCTCCAGAGGTACTACAGAACAAAAAAGAATGTAAAGAGCAATGGAGAAGAATAGGATCAATTTTCTCTCTCTTCCACTTCAACTTCTTGAACATTAATAAAAATCAGCTAAGCCTGCTTGTTATTCAGTTCAGCAGTCATTATCTGATTCTCTGTTATCGGTCACTACACTACACCTACATTTCTTGCCACACTCAAGGTATCTTCTCAAATCTCATCTTCCAGCAACAGTAGCACATGTGATGTACCCTGCTGGCTGATCAAGGCTTTCCTCTGAAGGAGTCAAACACAGGATGAAAGACAAAGAGAGACTTCTTTCACTAAAACTTGGCAGATAAAGACAGCAAAAATCATCCTCTGAAGTTCAATATGGCTGTGACCTTACTGTTTTCTAAGACACTGCCAACAAAGTACCTGTAGAAACAAAGACAGTCATGTAAAGTGAAAAAAAAACCAAACAAACAAACCAGGAGTCATGACTTTAAGGTTTTCCATCCAGACTGCCCTTCTCTATCACTCTGTATAGTTTCTTCACTTCTGTATCACAAGACCCCTGAGTCCAGGATGTTTTATGCTTTGGTGATCATGCATTCCCCTGATTATCTCCTATTGGCCAAATTAAAACTGGAGAATCTGCACTGTGAAAACAGTGTCACCAGAACATCTGCAGGATCTCTACTCCCCAAAATTACTTCTTTACATTAGTCTCCTGTGTACCTGAGGCCTTCTGTGAATACAAAGTTACACCATGAGTTGCTCAACCATCAGGACTTCCAGCTTCTCCTGGTATCAAGCTGGCTTCTCCACACTGCTTAAAGTGTAATTTTTTCACCATGAAAAAATATTACACAGGACAAGCTATATTCCATTATGATGAAAACTTTTGCTTTCAATTGCACTACCACAGTAGTGCAATTAGTAACACATGCTCTAGATACTGTTAAGAGGTGTGGTAGTGAAAAGAAAATTCAATTTGAGAGAGTAGTTCACAGCAGTGAAGATTGCAGGAAAAACATTGTACCTCCACCTCAGCAACCTATAAGGTCACTGGCCAGGCTTTTGCCATAAGAAGTGTGGTGGAAAAACCTGGGCCTACTGCTCCAGTGGATACAGTACTCCACAGTGAAGAGTTGGTTTTACCAGCTCTGCTCTGCAAGCATGCAGATTATCCCACAGGAAGGACAGTTACCATGGGGATATACCAGAAAGCCCCATCAACACAGAAAAGTCTTAACCCTGCTTCAGCCTCAAAACTGGAATGGAAACCCAGGAACTTAACTTGCCTGAGGAGCAGAGGGAGCTTATTTCTTATAAAAAAAAGGTTTCCTGTAACCCATGTAAAATCCTCAGCTGTATCTGGGAATCACACAAAAAACAACGTTGAATGCTCTCAAAATGTAATTCTCATTCCACACCTGAGATACTAAACCTCCTAGATTTTCCAGAGACATCAGCATCACACCAAGTAGTGGCCAGGAGACAGCGTTCCTTCCAAGCAGAACATCCACAAAGCAAAAGCCATTTCCATTTGCACGTAAGCTGCCCCTGATCCTGGTGCAATCATTGGAAATATTTTTGCAGGATTTTGTAAGGACAAAACCCTATGTAGTATTCCCTAACTATAATATTCTACATTATACAAGGGGTCCTCAAACTGGCCTTTTCTCCTGTATTGTAAGAGTGCTGTCATGAGCTGCTTAAGTGCTCAAACAAGCACTAAAGGCTACAAGCAAACAGACCACATCATGAACAAGCAATGCCCACTTAAGAACACAGAAGCAAGGCACTCACTTATCCTTAATGAATTATGAATTGCTTTACACTTACAGAATGTTTCCTGAAAAATTTTACCATTAAAATGCAATATATCAGTTTTATTCTTCCCATTATATAGACAGGTAGAAACTGAAGTAAAACATTTCAGGCCAATCAGTTCCTGTGGCAATCGACACCACTAAAATTTAGGGCCACCATGACCAACCCATGGTAACTGACATGGAATACTGCTCTTCATGTTGCTCATGAGATGGGCAGAGGGGCTGCTTTTGCCTAGCACCATATGATCACACTGTAATCCTAAATGCCAAAGAAGCCAAACCTGCAGAGGTAAGAGGCAGCAAGCCAGGAGGGCCTGTGCTTGTTTCAATTGTGGCTTTGCTCTAGGAAACATCAGACACTTGACCAGAAGAATGGTGGGATCCTGTGGAATCACTTGTGACAGAATTACATCTCTCTGTCCAGAGAATGTGAATGTCACAATCTCACAATCACTCATCTTGCTTTTTTCCCAGTCCCTCAGTTCTACAAGTCTTAGGGCTATTTCAACAGAGATTTGACCTGTCACTCACAGGGTTCAGGAAACCAGGGAAGTAGTAATTTATAACATGCTAATCTCCAAGTGTTTTATCTGCCTATATTTGGACATCCAAATAGGCCATTGCTCTCCCTTTTTTATTCCTATTTTCTTTCTGCTGCTATAGGGATGGTCTCAGGTTGCACCCCAGCAACAGCTGTGTGTTACACCTCACTACTTCAGACCATCCCAGGACACCACCGTGAGAGCCTCTTTTAATTTATGTGTCAGTGGAGGTTCTTGTGAATCTCCCACATGACAGATTGACACCACATTCAAGTTAGCAGACCTGCCAAAACTTAACACAAGAAAATACTGAAAGGAGAGGAAGAAGTTTTGGGTTAGGCTATTTTTATTTGTGATCTGGCATTTTTTTGAACATATACATCTGTTAATACACCTCATCAACCAACCACACACAGAGGATGTTCTCCTGCTCCATGTAGTGGCTACAGACACATTAAGGAAAGGAACTTAATATGCTCATTCAAACCATCCAATTTTCTGCAAATCAACCATGGTCTCCCCCACTTTAAATCAGCTCTCTTCCAAATAAGATCAAAAAACCCTCTAAAATGGATGTATCTACACCAGCAAGTTGTATTACATCAATTTGTACAAGGTACCAGGCAGTGACTTAAAATACCTTGGTTTTATTCTCGGCTCAGCTGAAAACTCCATGTCAAGTTATTCAACCTTTTACAATCCTATTTCCACAGGAATTTAAGGATAAAAATCCATCAACAACTACACATCTCTTATAACAGCCTGTATTGCTGCTGTATCTAAGTACCTGCATAGACACCTGGACAGATAAAGATTTGTGCAACATCTTCATGGGAAAGCAACAACTGCACATCTTTTAATGCATCTGAAGGGGCTGTTTCAAGGCTGTAAAATTCCTCCCAGAAACAAGACATTGGGCTATGCTGAACAAGTGAGACAAGGAAAACAACTTCCTAACAAACAGCAACATTAACTCAAATTGCAGATTATCTCACTAGCCCAGGACAATACTGAGGGACAGAAAACAGCTGGGAAGTCTCTTTGGTTTTCAGGAAATGCATTATGTGTAGAGCTGCAGTAGGGTTTCACTACGGCAACTACAAAATGCAGGCTTTTCTCCCTTGCAACACTCAATGTCATCCCACACAAAATGGAGTCCCTTAGATTTTGTTAATGCCTAGCTCATACAAGAGCACTGGGGCACCACATGTCCCAGGCTTGGGACACACCACACCTGACCAATGCTGAGAATAACTGCAAAGCCTCCATTCCAGTGACTTGTGGCCATTGATCCCCTGAGACCATCTGACCACTCGTTGGACCAGCCAGTGCAGCAGAGAGGTCCAAGGACCGAGAGCAAGAAACCCCATGTTCTTTGCCCAGCTTCAGTAGCCAGGACCTTCCTGCTCACACAACAGCTCTTTATTAAAGCCACGGGTGGGCAGTTTTCTTTAATGAGTGCCATTTCAAAGAGGATATGCTAACCAGAAACAGGACACTCTTGTTTCAGAGAGAGAATTTCTGCACATTTAATTAATCAGAAATGACTACTGTGCTTACATCCTACCTTAATCTGCATTCACTTCAAGCATAAACAAGACCCAGCTTTCCAAATTAGCACAGGCAAGCATGGCAACCATCTCTGGACATCAATTTCTTGAAAATACTTGCCCAACTCACCACAAGGATATTATGAGTCTAAACTAGTCTGTAATATGCACCTAGATCTTTTGATAAAAGCTGCTTCAGAAGTTATATTAAAAATATTAACCAGCAACTTTAATAATCATCCAGACCAACTCAAATCTTCCTAAAGGATCTTCCTTTCCACTGTGAATTTTAACCATGTATATTTCTTGCTTATTCTTTTACTTAGTAATTTTCAAAGCAAAAGAAATTAAAGACTACCACGACATTCTTAGTTTTAACATACACAGCACCACACACAGCATGTACCATAGCACACTTAAATGCACTAACAACATCAAAATCTCTGACAACCACCCATAATAAATGACCAAGACTTAAGTTCCATAACAGCTAGAAGTACCAACAACATGAATTATAGCAATCATGGCTACAGGTTTTTTTGGTATGTATTTCAAATTACCCTGATTTATATACACATTTATCTTAATTTGATTTAAAAAAAAAAGAAAAAACAAGTCAAAGAAAATAATGTCATGTTTCTGCAAGACCTCTATTTTCTTGCCAGCACAATTTCCATTCTTATCAGTTGTCAAGTGGATTAACAGTTACTGTATACGCACTTTTCTTACCATTGCTCTCTGAGGGCCATGCCTGTTGTAAATAACCACCAGCCACAGCCCTTTTATTTTTATCTTTAATCATGCATATTACCATTTTTATAAAATATTACTTGCTTAAACACTGAAGTATTTCAAGTTTGTTCCCTTCTGTGAGAAGGCAAATTAAGTGAATGCTTGGTGGAGGAAAGGGACCTTTAATAAACATCTGATTTGCTGCTGGATGGTGTTTCAGATTATATTTAAAACACATCATGTTTTGTTGACACCTCCCTGCACACTTGCTGGTATAAAGCCCAGCAAGAATGTGACTATGGCAACCGCAATAGGATATTTATATATCTATGCATATGCGTGCATGTGTGTGCTCACATAAATACACACACACAGCCCCAAACTGATTTAATTGACCATCAACAAGATTTTTCTCAGCTCTCATTTTCACAGGAACAGGTAACCATGTCTAACCAAATGGGCTGAGGAGGCAGCATTAACTTTTATATGATAAAATTCTTCCAAGAGAAAAGCCTCTAAACCTACCAACATTTACAGAGTGTACACAAACACATGCTGACTTCAGAATGCTTTAGCAAAAAGAAACCAAAACGTCTAGAGGCACAAATTCAGTGACACCATCTAAATAAAAGGCATTCATTTTCAGGATCTGTTTTTACAGGGCTTCTCACCCTCAAAACTAGATCCTCACTGGAGCATGCATGCTATTTTACAAGAGATCCAGACCCTCCTCTTCTTCACCAACAGCCCCATTCCTCCTCCTCTTTGAATACAGAACATGCAGAAGTTCCTTTAGTCTGCAAATTAAATAGCTACACACTGAGCTCAAATTGTTATTTCTGGTATTAATTTCTGTCTCCTGACAGATCCTGATAGGTGATGCAGGAAATTCGAGGTAACAAAGGCTTCTGTTTGCAGCAATAAAGGACTCTCAGCTAGGGGGGAATAAAGGGATCAGAATAAAAGGCGAATATATGGAGCCTACATACACTACAGAATATCTGTGTTGAGTCCAGCAAGCAAAAAGTCTAGCAGATTCAAAGCAGCATTAAGAAGTGTTAATCCTTTTACCTCTGAGCTATTCATGAGCAATATGCAAAGCTGTTCTTATGGCGTCGCGTTTGCAATGCTCCAGTTATGCTTGCATCAGCATTTCCATTGTGAACCCTGCTTTCAGAGATCTTTTACTTTGCCAAGTTTTAGTCTGGAACAATTTTACTACAAGCCTGTGAGATTTTAGTCCAGGATTAGGATTTAAGTCTGGTGAAGAAACGTTTGGACAAAATCTGCTTGGCCATTTTATTTATTAGAGTGCAAAGTTAATCCTTCCAAGTCACTAGACTGGAAAAAAACCACAAAACTATAATTTTTTTTCAGCTTAGAAAAAGAAAAGATTTACTCTCCCCAAGAATTCCTTGTCCCCAAATCTCTACAATCACAGAACAGATGAAGGTTACAGACCACAAAACTAAGGTACAATTGAACCATGCCTTCCTTTGTCAGGTGTTTTCTTTCTTTTACTGATACAACATGGTGGCCAGGAATATGAGAAAGGAAGAAGCATCTCGCTGTGGGCTGCAGGTTCAAGAGGGACACAAACCACAAGCTGCACATTAACAAGTGTAAGAAAAACATACCTTTCAAACTCCACAACTTGTGCCACTTTCCTAAACAATATCAATCACAAGCTTTAAACACCACAACATAACTTGCCAGGTAGATGATGTTCATTCACAGTGTTAGTGGGCACATGGATATAGACAACTGGCTATGCTACAAAAATTCATGCAAAAATCAACATGGCATATATTTTAAGAGAGATGAGCCATCGAGACCAGACAATCAGTGTCTTTCAGTGTCCTTACTATTTTCCTAAAGCCCAACTCTCAAACCCTGGGACTTGCTGACGTGGCTCAGAGTCACGCATCTTTCCTGCGTCCTGTTCCGTACCAGGCGCGTCAGCCGCACGCCAGCGTGTGTGCAACCCTCAGCAACACACACCCAGCAGGTTTCTGCAGGCCCCCAGCAGCGTGCAGGGCCAGGGGCCACACTGCTCCCACACCGTGCTTCAGCATCTGCTCCACCAGCACAACCACACAGCCCAGCGAGCTGAAGCTCTGGTTTCTGCAAAAACACAGACTGATGACTGCAGGAAAGCCTTTCTCAATGCAGCTAACAACAGCTGTAGCCCAAGGGAAAGCCCTGGTCAATTAAAACCAAGGCATCATTTCCAAATACTGTCCTTTCATGATCTTCTCCAGATAGCACCCACCCCACAACCCCCCAGTAAACGTAACGAAATCAACACTTGGAGCTTCTGCCTGAAAAGCCTATGTGGTATGGTCCTGCATACATTATATGCATCTTCATTCAAGCATAAAGCTAAATGTTTGCAGGCAATGTAGCTGGCTTCCACATCAAAATCTCCCTTACAAACCAGGCTTCACAGCAAGACTTTCTGCCATGCCTAAACCACCTCTCCCACCTGGGCTGTATGACTATGTAAGTTGCCTATTGTAAACTGGATAAATCCTTTCAAGACAGAAATCCCTACCATGACTGCTGAAATGCACAGATAATCTAAAAGCTAAGGCTGGAAAACATATCTATGAACTATAAAACATAAAACAATCCTAATTTTAGGTATCTCACCTGATCTGTTCTTCACCTTTTGACCAGACTTTGTATCTCAAACACCTAGTTAAATTACCACTCAATATTTAATATCATTCACTTTAACTATATATGTTTGGGTTTTTGAAAGAGTAACAGAATTCATTTCCTTTCCACAATTTACAGAAGCACTTTGTATTTTTGTCTGCTTTTGTGTTTTCCAGCTATTTCCTAGAGAAATGCAGTTTCTTATTGATCACTTGATACCAGTGAACATTAATTTGCTTCTAAAACTATGCTCCAGACTTCAAAGAAGTAGTCATATCGTAAAGTATGCACATAAATTGTATTGCCTGAGTGTGTGTACATGTACGTGTGCATTCACACACACTTCAATTTTAGTTCTGCATCTGACACGAAGCATTATTTCCCTTTCTTACTTGCTGATCCTTTTTCTTTCTACTTTGTTCCAGTTGAATTAGGACAGAAACTGAGCTCAAAAGTATGCAACAGTGACCCTTAAAAGATTTAAGAGTTTCAAAGGGGTCACATGAAATGGACAACGTATATCTGTATGTATTTTTCTGTAGCCTAAACTTGATGGATTTAGCACAGATCTATCTACCACACATCAAAACTGTCTCATCATCTTTCAAGAATATGATATTCATATACATTAAAAAATGAACTTTCCATCTTGTACAAGAAAAATAAATCTTTCATTGCTTCATTGTGTATGAATGAGGCCACAAATGGAATTCACTAAGTAAACCAGGGCAATACTGTTTTGTCTATAGATGTAGAGTGAGCTACAGCTACTTTAACATCTCTACTAACTCCAAACCCAGGTGGTATACAAATACCTTCCTAAGTTCAGCAATTTGATTTTTTTTTTAAGTACTGGAACCAAAAATACAGTGATAGGAAAAAAGAAGTTATGTTTACAGACCTTAATGCAAGGCACAATTTTTACACAAAATTAGTCTGAGATGCATTGCATTTAACTGTAATTTTCCTTTTTTCTCTCTTATTGAACAAAAATTGGTAATTTTGATTTCTTCTTAAAAGAGGGAAGTTCAGTTTCCAAGCTGCCCCTGGGGACAGCAGGTCCGTGCCACTGCATTTTGTGCATCCTCAGTCAGCAGAAGGAACACAGCCTTCTCCTATTTATCACAACCTTTTCTTTTGCCACTTCTGTATTTTCATGACTGCATAGTGTTTTTTTCTTAAAAGGAAATCCAACCACAAAAAGAGGTTAACTATGAACAGCAGAACGCTTCCAGTAATTTTTTGTAGATAAGGTCAGCCAGAAAATGCCTGGGGGCTGCATGTTGGCCCAAAGAAACCAGAAGTTTTTAACTCTAGGCTACCAAGCTCTGCACTTCATGCACACATACACAAAAGCCCTACAAAGCAAGAAAATTTTGAACCTGTATGTTCACTGTCATGCACAAGTGTGTATCATCACATGAAGTACTCCTTAAAATAGGTAGGGACAAAGGGAGAGGATCTCCTCCCCAAAGCAGCTCCAGAGCAGCATGCCTGTAACTACCAAGCCCATGATGTGGTTTGAAGAATGGCTGAAGGACTAAAATAGTTAGCTATGCTACACGCCAACAAATATGTTCAGTACATTGCCACAGGGATTAGAATTTTGTCTGGCTGTATTAAGTATCTTATTTAATATAAAGATAGAAATAAACCTTGCAATTACATTTTCTGGGAGAGTCTACAAAATAGAAAGCTACCAACAGAGACTATGAGACTATATATTAAGGCATGAAAGAAAAAAAAATTCGTTTCAACCATGAAAACACAAAGAGAAAAAAAAATAAGTCAACACATGTATCCAATAAAAGGTAGTAACCCAGAAAACAGAAGTGAGAGTTGATACAAACGAGAATTGCAATAAAATATATTATAACTAAGCATGACTACAGCACTTATCTATCAAAAGAAATCTGAGCTGCAAAAGAAAGGTGAAGAAGTTCTACCCAACAACAAAGGAATAAAAACTGTAGACACAGAAGGTAGACACAGAAGGAAAGAATATGAGAGAGAAAGCAAGGAATGAACAGTAGGGAGAAGAAAAGAGCAAGAGTACCAATGTTCATAACCGGCTTCTGGCCTGGGTGATGGGAGATGACAAAACATTCCTGGCCCATGCAACAGAACACCCATAGCACAACCACTCACCCAGAAGGGCTTCTATTAGATTGGCTTCTTGTTGCTTAACACACAGACACATAAATCAGGCAGCAACAGTCCACAAAGCACAGCAAACAGACCTATGAGAGAGCTCCTAAGAAGGGAAACTGTCCTGAACCAGATCCCTGCCAACAACAGCAAGTTATTATGATGCAAGAAAATACAAGTTTTAGTGGTAAATAATTATACAGATTTGGCACACAGGTGAACTGGGAACTACCACTTAAGGTGTTCATCATACCTAGAGTTTAGAGTCCTAAAGTTTCATCTGAGGAACAAAAGCCATGTGGCATTAAAAGCAGAATAAGGTCTAGCTAAAGAAAGGATTAAGAGTGTGAAGGTGGAAGAAAAAATTTAGAAACCACATTCTAAATTCTAATACAATCTAACACATTCTAATACAACCTTGTGATATGTACAAAATAACCTGTAAGTACAGAAGTCCAGTTCTTCTCAACGGCAAGAATACAAGAACCAAGACATGATCAATGTGGGCTCCACCCCACAGGTAGAGAAACTACCAGATTTGTGCCTCAGTAAGAGAGGGGGAGGACATCCTAACAAGAATTAGAAAGCCAGTTACTGCCTGCAGGGAAAGATAAGCACAGCATAAAAGCCAAAACAAGCTAACGCTTTGTGGCCATTACAAGGACAGTCTGGGCCATTAATAAATGATGAAGGAGGAGGTATTAAAACCCAAGTAACTGGCCACACTGACCACCTTTTAAACTTTAAAAGGAAAAATAAAGGAAAGGCTGAACAATTAGAATGCAATTATGAACTTATAAAACATTTTTATATATATATACCCACACACAGATACTTAGCTTTAACAAATATAAGCAATACCACAAAAACTCAAAATTTTAGATACCTTCAGTGAGAAACATAGAAAAAAAACCCCAGAGAAATCAGAATTATGACAGACAGCTCTTCTCAGCAAGTACTCCTGGTAATACCCACTACTGCAATTCTCTGCTTTTATCTGTATTACCTCAGTAAAGTACCAATTGGTAGCCATTACAAATGGGCATTAATAATTACAAATCAACGCCTTAGGAAATGTAGACATACATATCAGAGCCACTCTCTGCAATAAGTGATACTATGGAGTTGGAAGACAAACTAGCAAAGAAGCTTAGTAGATATAAACACTAATTCCTTTATGGAATATCTATAGATGAAAAACATATTTAGACTTCAACTTCACAGAAGAAAAACACAAGGAAATTATCACACAAGGAAGCAAATTCAGCTTCTCAAAAAAATATTAGTTTTATTAAGATAGGAGAAACCAAGCCCCTGAGACTCCTCAAAGATTATAATCTTCTCTCAACCAAAATGAGAAATGGGGCTGATACAATATGTGCAAAATCTGACGCAGCCCATCACTTTTCTAGAGAATTGTAGTTCACAGCAACTACAGAGTGGAAAAAATATGTTTAGATGTCAGTAAACCACTTGACTGTATCATATTATACAGTTTCAAAATTATTTAAGAAACCAGTTTTGATGTGGACAGAACATTGTACAAAAAAACAAACTTCAAAAGAAAATGAAAATCATATACCGAAACTTTGAAAGCATCTCTCAAGGATGCAAGGAATTTTCTAACACATTCTCCTAAAAATCTTAGTTAATCATGCAGAACAGGAGTAAAAAGTGTGTTCTTGAAATCTGTGGATGATACTAAATTTAGGAGCTGCAAGCCCCAGCGAGGACAGAAAAAGTTGAGAAGCAGGCAATTAAAAATAAGGTTCTCCTTGGGAAAGTGCAGTGAAGACATCCAACAGGAAAATAATCTGAAAGAAATATTCAGTGGGAGTGACAAACTGAGGAGCCAAGAAATTCTTACAAGGTTTGCAGTGTGATCTGGTAGCAAGAAAGATTAATGAAACCTTGGCTGCTACATGGAAAAAAAAAAAAGCCACATCAAGCAAGAGGGATGCAGCAGCTAAATATGCCCACTTGGGTAGCAAGCAACATAATCAGACAAGTCTGCAGCAATAAAATGAATGCAAATACCACTGGGATAAGACAAGCCTTATTTAGACTAGTATGTGGTAGTACAAGGACATGTTTAAAAAGGAAAACAGGGGTTAGTGTCTGAAAGCTTTCTTCTAACAGCCTTTCTAAAGCCCCAATATTACAAGCAACTCACAAGAGAGACTTAAAACGACCACTTAGGAAAAGTTCACTCCCACAAATGAGATTAGTAGCAGAAAGCCGAAGATGCGCTTAAAGGTCTGCCACAGAAAATACCATGAGCTTGTTCTGCAAACACCTCTGCACAGACCTGGCAAGGTTAGAATATATAGGTAGTGCAAAGCAACTCAGTGCTGGGCCAGACAATGAGTCCAGGTAGCTCACAAGTTGGCTGAAGGTCATTAATTTCTCAGCATATGATTAGGTAAATATTTGCTTCCTTCTAAGCACAACTTTAATAACATAACAATATCTAGGAAGGAGAAGGTAAACCTCCTTTTGTTTGCAGAAGACATGAGCAGCAAACACATACTGCTCATGTCTTCAGTGAGCAGTGTTGTCTTCAGTGAACAGTACTGAAGGACTAAAATCTGACTTTTTTTCTTTTTATGCCAACTGCTGTATCTTAACACAGCATCTATTTCTAGCTTTCCTTAAAAATAAGCAAAGCAACAGGAGTGGAGTGGTACTCCAAGTTCCTCACCACTGGGACGGAGGCTGAAAAAAACACCAGGCACAAAACTCTATTCCTTCTACAGTGTCAAGGATCAGCCCTCTCCATGCAAAATCCACATATTTTCCTCATCAATAAACATGAATGCCAAACAACTGGTCAAAACAGACCACTGTTTCAATACCACTCTAGCATTTAGTACAGGCAGGTCACAAGACTTTGACTAGCTAGTAATAAACTTTGTAGGGCAAGAGCTCTGGTTTCCTTTCACTGCTGCAGCATACAAACTTCAGTCACGTGTTTTAAAGAAAAAATGCAACGTAACTAAAAGCTGAGTTGCAGCATCTGCTTTGTTTTCCCATTCCTTTTCACAGTGCTTCACTAGACCAGCCATGTACAGCCAGCCCATCTCCCCACAGTACAGATCACTTCAGGAGCATGCATTATTCAGAAAACACTGCAAGTGCATTTAACACTGAGATTTTAGAACTCCCAAACACTAGAACTTTTTAACTTTGCCAAGTGATGTTTACTGAACACTCCTGTTGCAACACAGAGGTTGTGCCATTGGTTTGGCACACAGTGCTGCAGTCCTGTGATCTTATAGCTGATGATTTTCTCAAATTCAAGATGGTTTTCAGGTTACTTCTGCAGAGAGATGAGGAATGAACATAAGGATGGCAACGTTGCCAGATATATTCCAATTTCCACTGAGAATTTTTTGGACGCTAATTCTAAATATATTATTTTGAACTGTGGATTAGACAAAGTATTTTAAAGAAATATGTATTCTCCCCAGCAATGTACCCATTTAAAGATCAATTTGCCGCTCTCTGCAATCACAAAAATCACAATCTTTTTCATCAAATTTTTCAATAGCTGTAGGTAAGTTAAGTCTGTACAACTCCATTTTGTCATTTGAGGACAAAAGACACTAATTATCTGACACACGTGCTTTCAATATGGACATAACAATGCATCAACCACCAGATTTCAAGTCTTGTATTTTCTCCTGTCCTTTCTATTCAATCACACTTGCTCCGACAGTTTCTGCCAGGGTAACTGTGACCTCAGTTCTGCCTGGCACACTGAGTTTTTGCTATCACATTTCCCAAGGTTAAATTTCAAGGTTTAGAAACAGTTTTTTCCTCTGAGATGACTTTCAGCAATTGCCCCAGTTCTGAGAAATGAATGAAGTGTTCCCAAAACAAAGTAAATTTTAGTAGTAACCTGTAGCTAAAAAGAACACATAGGTATTTGACCTGCTTCAGGACAGAGACTGCTAAAAATACTCCTGTCTGGGCAAGACTTTTGGGCAGACTTTTGGAACCATGGTAATTGTGCAATTCATTCTGGATTAACTATGCAAGATTTATGCTTACCATTGAACATATTTTGGTTCAATGGTATTAAACCATCCAGTAAGGTAACAGGATGTAGGATTGGTTTTAAGGGATCTGACCTATGTCCACAGAAGTCAGTGGTAATCTCTGCACCAACTCAGCAGAAATCACAGCAGATACCAATATTAATCTATTAAATAAATATTAAAATCCATTACAGTTATACCTACAGATAAAAAGCCAATCAAATAGTTGGCACAATCTGTCAGTTTCCCACGGGAAGGTTATGTCCTCCAACTCATTTTTACTTACATAGCAGTCTACAAAGTGCACTTTGCTGAGCTCACAGAGGTGCACAAGAGGTCCAGCCTCAAAGGATGCGACAAGCAAGGCAGGATCTACCTTGAAGCCCACCCAGCCATCACCAACTTGTTACTGAGGCACTACAGGGCTTGGGGGAAGATGCAGGAACCTCCAACAGAGGTTCAGTTCCGTTTAAGCTTCATCCTAGTGTTTTAACAGGGATTGCTCAAACAAAAGAAAGTCAAGTATAGCCTTCAAATGTTATCGCAAATCCCAGTACCTCTATAAATATCTAACCTTCTGAACTTCAAAAAAAATGACTTCTCATACAAGTGCCTGCTACGGTCTTCCTGAACACATCACAAGAAGGATTTTCATCTCACCCATCTTGAATTGACCCATCTCAAAGTGTTTCAGATTTCCTTTTTATCTGACAACTCAAGAACAGTCGGCTGACCTAGATTCCCTAAATAATTTATTACATTCCAGACTTTTTATGCCCTTTCTGATTTGTCTTTTTTTGATCCAAGAGTTCAACTTCTCTTTATGTGAAATCTTCCTGGGCACAGATGATCACTGTCCACCTTTCCAACAACTCTCTTAATTCCTGTTGCAAAGTTCCTACATAAATTTCAAATAGTGCTTTATTATTTACTTAGAGAATTTTAATGGAGTAACTTCTGTTTCATCTAAAGCATTTTGGCGAATTTGGAGGTATATCAAATAACATTTTTATTACTTTAAAAATTAGTAACATTGATTGAACTACACTGAGTCAGTCTTCTGTATTGCTAAGCTCAAAAACTTTTATTTGGAGCAATTTCATATACATTAAAATGCTTCATTCACATGGCTTAAAGACATTGCTTATATTGTTGTCTACAACACATTTACAAGCATTTCAAGCACTATAAATATTTTGCTACACATTATGAAAAACTCAGATGCCATTTTCCAAGCTAAAATTAAGAAATATACAACTGGGTAATGTTTCACTTTCCACAGCATTCTTTGCAGCAAATCACTGGCAGCTACAAACAGGACTGAGCAATACAGGTGGAAAGTGGCAGCCGTGAAATCCTGTGTCAAGCACTACAGCTGCAACTCCCTGGAGCAGGGAAAAGAGCAAACCTGGTGAAGAACCAGTGAGTGAGAATGGAACTGTCAACCCAAGGTACCAGAGCTCTGGGCACCAGGAGAGCCAGCCTTGAGGTTCACCCACAGGGTTTGGCTGCCTGGCCAAGCAAAGCCCTCCTGAGACCCCAGACAGCTTCTGCTCTGAAGCAAAAGGTGCACAAATGAAAACAGACTGGTTACTCAGCAAAAGTCAGGCCTGGATTCAAGGGAGGAGAGGCTTGGGACACTGATCTGTAAAAAGACTGCCTCTCCTTCAGGTGCAGACCTCCCCCAGGCTCACAGTGACAGAGCTTGCTGCTGGAGCCCAAAATCTGCATGGGGGGACCCAGAGCACGATGCTTCAGAGACACAGCACGAGGAAAGTCACACCCCACCAGCACGAACAGCAAAGTGCCTTGAACCAAATCCAGTGGGAACTGAGGACAATGGAGAGAGCACAGACCCATGTAGGATTCCTGGCAGGCTGATAGCCACCGCCAGGCAAACTGTCACCAAGCTCAAGGAAATGGCAGTTTCTTCCTTGCACCCAGGAAAAACGGGACTGAAGACTGTTAAATATGTTTGGACAACATCCAAAAAACACAATGATGCTAAAAGAACAAAGATCTCATCAGATCTCTGCTCAAATCTGCCCTCAATAAAATGCTGTTAAAGGCTTGGATTTAATTATTATTTCTGGCAGTGCACCAAGGAGTAAAATAAAGAGGTCTATCAGGCAATGTGGAAGAAGTTACTGTATTGCAAATCACTCAACACACACCAGTTCCCCAAATGATGAAACAATCCAGTAGAAATCTCAGGCCAAAATCAAGTTGGGACCCAAAACTGGTGACCAAGCACACGATGACTCCAGGCCATATCCCCAGCAAAAAAAGCGGTTGTGGTAGAAATTCAGGGAGCAATTTTCCCTCAAAAGAAATGGTTGTCTGAGTCACAGTTCAACCCACTCCCTTCACTAAACAGTGTAAATTTTGAAAGCTTTTGTGACTATGATCAAAATAATTCAAAAAATATGTGCATCAAGATGTTTTTATTTCCACCACTCTAAATGCCCTTCCATTTATGTAGCCTGTTTTACCTACCTTAATATCCACAATTCCACATACACTCCAAAAGCTAAACAAAATGGTCTACTTTTCTATAGATATTATCTACCACCACTCCTGACTATATTCATATTGATGCTTTCACAATCCATAATTTCTCCCATAATAGAGCATTTTCCTCCATGAACTACACACTAATGGAACTAAGCTTTAAAGAAGAAATTAGATTAAGATTTCAAGCAACACTTCAGCAAAGATTTTAAAAGCCAGGCCACCAGAAAGAAAAATTGAGGAAAATAAGTGAATTATTTAATAGCATCACCCCAGAAGGAGTTTTACTACAGAACTGTACTCAATTGAGAAGCCATTAATGATCTTCAGCTAGTTAGACACACTGAATTAGCACTGCTTTAAAAATTATTTGTAGAGCTTTCTAAAAAATACAAAATCTAAGTTTGTGAGAATCTAAAACACTACAGAAGTGTTGAAAAGTAGGCCACAGATATGCCTATTTACACAGCCTAGCAATAGCAGGGAAATTTTCTAGTCCTGTATGAAGTGCTGCTGACCTGCCTGCACCAAAATGATAATGGAAAAAAGTCTACATGACATTTTGCTGGCCTGTCCACGAAAGAAAAATTATTTTGACATGTACCACTAGATAGAAGCAGTAGAGCAAATCTCTTTTGGAATAAGTAATGTAGAACAATCTAACTAGAAAGATGAAGATATTTAAAGAATAGTGGGAAGTTATTAATATTGGAATATATTTTTTTAAAGTAAATACATTTTTTCCATCAGTCTCAACTGTTAGTTCACTCAGAAGAATTCAAACACAAATCTTTCTCCTACATCATTACTGCTCACAGGTGTCTGTGACATTCACAAGGTAACTCCCTTCAGCAGATCTCTTTCATTTTGGATAGCAGCCTTTTTTTGCTACTCATCCAATGAAATAAAAAGTTCTGAAGATCACAACCTTTTGGGGGGTGGTTCTGATGTCAAAAGGATGAGGCATAAGGCATGATCCATCTGTTTCTAAAACAACTGGGCACATTCACAAACACTGCTCTTTTGCACACACTAATAATGTGTTAAGACCTTGATCCACATTTTGTACACAAAAGCACTCCGAAAACAATCCACTTTCACAGAAGCAAAAAAATTAGCTTTTTACTATTCCCTGGCCAAGCAACATCTCCACGCTGTCACTTGCAGACACTAAGGAAAAAGCTCTGCTCCAGATCTAATTCCCACCACCTTCCCATTTTCAAGTAGCTTTTGGGAAACTTCCTCAGTGAAAAAAGAGTAGCTTCTGCCCACCTGCACACTTTGGTAGGCTCTCTTCTCTCCAGAGCACCCCAAGGTTCCAGGGACAGGAAATGACCCTTTTTACATGTTCTGGAGAGGAAAAAGCAATGCAGTCACCACCACACTGTGGGAGGCAGATCCACCCTTCCATCAGCAGCAGTCTGGTTCTGCAAGGGAGGTTACCACCTCTGCAGAAAGGACTGCTCATGCCTGTTTGGGCACTGCTGCCATCATCCATATTGGCATGGAGCCCTACTCAAGCACCATTTGTCATCTACTTAAGCTTGCTGAAAACTTGAAGGGCTGCAACAAAATTTGATAGTTTTGTGTTACTGGGCTGTAGCCTTCCACAAGTTAGCTTAAAAATCACCAAAGTCAGCATAATCATGGGAAGACTGCGCATTTGGGAGATGGGTGGGCTGTGCTACATCCAAATTATCTCATGGCTTACTAATGGTAAAAAGGAAAATATCTTGCTGCCTTCTCTGGGGCTGTACAGTGCCACCCCCTTCAGCATTTATTGCACCTCTGAACTGCTTTAATCCACTAACCAGCAGAAAGCTATTAAGCTCTTCCCCTTCCCCCGAAGTTAATTTTTTGCTGCTTCAGTGAAACGGCACCGACACCAAAATAGCATAAAGTAAGCCACAGCAACTGGGAGCACGAATGGGAAAGTAGCAACTCCCCCTTCTTGCGTTCAGCTTTTGCCAGCTGCAGCTTAACTATTTATTGCTATTGCGCGAGAAAATAAGTTCCATAATAAAGGCTTTACTGCAGAGGGCTTGCCCTGTGTTAAGCAAACTGAGGACACAAAGTTCATGGAGTTCATGGCAAAGCACAGGACACAAACATACAGATGTGCCTCACCACAAGCCCTGTTAGCCCAGTACCCTGTCTCCAACATACGCTCTAAGCACAGCACTGGAGAAGAGCAAGAACAGGATGAGCACATCTGCACTTCCCCCCAAGCACATCTGTGGCCTTCAATCCTTTCACTGGAACAGATTTTCTTAGACTTGCATTTACCTAACAGGTAGTCCCCAGAAGACCTTTCCAGGAGTTCTCCAGGCTTACTGCCTGAAGAATGTGCAGAATGTTCTAGGTGCATGAAGAATGACTTCTTCCTTCCATGATGAACTTAACTCCTTCAAAGTTTGAATGACTTTTTCTTGGCTCTTACACACTGAATGCAGCAGATAAAATAGCCAAACTCTCTTCAAGCCAGTCGCAATTTCATGGACGCCTGTGACATCATTCAGCAAGCATACCTTCCCAGTCACATGGAACATCTGTCACATGGAAATCATTCCAGGTCTCTAACAACTCATGTCCTTTTTCCCTGCAGTTCCTCTAGCTGCCCTATATCTTGATATTAAAGGGAGATGAAATATGATCTAATGCATGGACAAACCATAGGCTTAGACAAGGCATAATAATGTTCTCTATCTTATTCTTTATTTTTTTCATAGCATTTCACAGGACTTGATATGCTCTCTTTAGTCACTCCTAAGCACAGACCTGATGACTTGACACAAGTACCACGGATCTCAAGACCCTATGAGCAGTGAAGTTAACCTGGAGTCCGTAACTTTGTACAAGAAGTTCAGACAGTTTCCTGCTACCGGTGCAAATTATTTCACATTTATCTATATCAAATGCAGGTATCTTATACTTTACTTTTAAGTAATATCAGGAACCTAGAAAATAAACGTTGAATTCTTTGAGTTAAAATCTCCAAGTTATATGAATCGCTGAAAACAACACAGCAATAATAAGAAACCTACTTGGGACAATAAGCTGCTAAAGCACTCAGTTGCAGTAAGCATGCAGGACAGAGAAATCCTACAAATGGGACTGTGCATGTAACAAGAAGTTCCTTTAGGCTTTGATCTGCTAGTTATTTGAAACCACACAATGGCTGAATGAAAAAGGTACAAGATCCCAAAGGAATCAGATTCCCTGCTTCTCTGCAGCAAGCTTCTAAAGTTCCCTTTTTACAACCACCTTCACCAAAATAAATAAATCACTTCTGAGTTAAAAAAAAGTAAACCAAGGCATTTCCACATAATTCCTTTCATGTCTTTCCACTGCCTCATCTAGAGTCACATGCTCAGTCCTGACCTTTCCAGATTCTCCTCTGCCTCACCACACTTATTCAGACTATCAAATTCATTTAGTGAAACCATCCTATCCTTTCACACTTGACTCTTTTCACAGACAAGCAGTTCATTTTCATGCAGACCCACTTTTAACTTCAAAAGGTTGCTTTGTATCTCAGCTTCTGATGTCCCTTGTTTAAAACACTTTCAAATAAGGGACTGAAAAGCATTGTAGCTGGGAACTCTCAGCTGCGTCTCTCTGTCCCTCCACAAAAAAGAAAAAAAATCCACTATTAAACAAAGTGAGAGGCCATGCATCCACCCAGGATTCCTGTAACTTGTCAGTAGCTCTCACAGTTCACCCATGCACATTCAAGGTCACGGCCAGAACTCAGAAAACTGAGCCCTGTGGTGGGCCTGGATCAGTCTCCTGGAGTTACCTTCACAATGCTACTTGCTTTACCCTTGGGCCTCCTGTGAAGTCATTCATTTCCACTTATCCACAGCTGGTTAGAACGAGCCAATCCTTCTGAGCAGTGTCAGAAGGCAGTGACAACGTGACAGACACCTGGTGCCATCCCCTCTGACCAAGGCAAGAGCACAAACCAGACCATTAGCAGAGAAAGCCACTCTGCAAACACGTTTGTTACTCCTGGCAATGCACACCAAAAACTGCACTGCAAAACTGAGCTGTGTGTGTTATTTCCCACCACGCCAAACAATCCTGCTTTCCTTTCCGATGGCTCAGACAACTGCACCGCCCCAGGCGGGTGCTGCCCCCCTCTAAAAGCAGCACCCAACAGCTCCACACAGCTGCCAGCAAGCCATGAACACTGGTCCATAAAGAGCACTTCTTGCCCGTTCCGAGATGCTTCGGCAAACATGCAAAAACAATTTAATTAACAAGATTATATGCAAACTCATAAAGCAATTAGGTGAAAAGACGGGGCAGAAACTTTGCCAAACTTCCATCTTTTAAGCACACCTAGAAATTACATTTGTGCCACAGCAAACTACCACAAAAACTAATGCAGTGGCTCTATTAATCAAAGCATTTTTCACTTTGAGACCAAAAATACAGGAGAATACTTGTTCATAGCTCATTTCAGAACCATTTTCCATTTAAAATATTTATAACTCAGTAATTTCAGGTGAGAAAACCATACTGAAAAGAACAGTACATTACACTACATTTCTCATTAATTTCCCTGTGAAATATTTGAGTCTCCAAAAATCTGACTTTTAAGTTAATTATGCACAATTTGGACTCTCCAAAGTCAGGAATTCAGAGCTGAATCCCATCTAGTCACTCACAAAACCTTTATAATGAAAATCCACTATAATCATACTCTTTTCTTGCTAGAACAGACAAAAAGGCACTATCATAATTTTTAAAACCACATTTGAATCCCAACAGGGTTTGTTTGGGGTTTTTTTGTTCTAGGTTTTTCTCCCATAAAATTTACTAGACATATTTCTATCAGAACACCTTCAGCAATGCATCCAGAAATGCACCGAGTTAAAATGCAGCAGCTGTTTCCTACTTACTTTCCTCAGATTTAAGTACAGGAATTTTACCCAGCTCCAATACAGAGAATTACCACAGATCTTTAGAAAAAGAAGACGACTGAGTGCTTCAGTATAAATATCTGCTCCCATCCCCTTGAATCTAAATGGAAACACAATGATTAAAAGCGTCACTGATTTTAAATAAATTTTACTTTCTTACATTAGACACCGCATCAAAACCATAGCAGTTAAAAAGTCAAACAATTTTCCAGCTGGCTGCTACATACATTGAGAAACAAGACCAGTTCAAGATAATAACACGTCCTTTGTATTAAAATACCGGTCAAGCTGCTGACAAGGAGACAAATGAGTTTTTAAGCCATTAGTATACACTCACATAAAATTAAAAACAGTTCTATGGAAAGAAATTTGGATAACCGTGATATGCCTCTTCCAGCACAATACTCCCCTTTGACTTTTTGAGAAGTTATTAAAATTGGACTATCTCAGCTTGCCGGAAATTCATTTATCCATTATTACAATATACGGTTAATGCAGGAGATTAGATGAGGTTTTGACAAGTCTTTTACACTTCTCAGGGCAGCACTGCTATTTCTGCCTAGGTCGGTAACTTTTATCTACCAGCTAACCTTTATGGTGTTGACAATGGGCAATTAACAATTTTTTCCCTTGGCCCTGATTCCCTCCCCACTGCAGATGATGCTGTTGCAGTGACACACATCCCAGCTCCTCCTGGCAGCCTGGTCCAGCAGCAGCCCCAAAGCGCCCGCTGTGCCCCCACACTGGCTCCCTTTCAGGATCTCACCAGACTTGGCAACAGCAGCAAAACAGAGCAGCCTCGAAATGGAGGAGGCCGTCACCTAATGGAACATGACTAACAGGACTGCTGACTGTCCAAATATTTAACTGCTCTCCGGTGCTGTGGGTCAGATGGGTTAATCAAATAAACTTACATATCCAGAGGGATTGCCCATTATTTGTGTTTTCTTTAAGTCCTTACCTGACTTTAGATTCTGGGAAACTACCAAGCCGTGAGCTACTGTGAGTATCTGCACATAAAACCTTAACAAAGAGACACTAGAGCTCTCCATCATGAGCTGAAAACACGGAAAAGTTCTTAAAAAAAAAAAAAAAGGCAGTTTTGCTGAATAATATGACAACTCTCTTCAGCACACATGCTGATGGGAACTGACAACACCTACACTAGTTACCTGGAAATATAACCCATGTCATAGCACACAACTGCACTGCAAATGGGACTCTTGCACATCTCTCCCACACTTAACCATTAAAATTCATCAGAACAAAAAAAAAACACACCAAAATGGACGGACAAAGTAGATGCAAAGTATTTTCAGTGTATGACAATGGAAATGAAAATAAACCTAGGATTAAAATATAGCTTAGTGTCACTGATTTCTAATAGCATTTGTCTCCATTCAACAAGAATTTATGCACCATTTCAACCTGATAAGAATTTAATTTTCAGTAATAAAGCTTTACAAATTGAATTCAAAGGGGAAAAGAAAAAAACAGCATTTCCCAATTATTTCCAGAGCTCCACAACTGCAGACTTCAACTAAAGGAAGAGAGAAAGCTGTCACTATAAAAGCAGAGCTGACATGCGACCTCTGGATACAGTGGCACTAGCAAGCAGCTATAATAAAAATCAATATTAATTCCACACACTTCTGTTTTGAAAATAAAGCAATGAAATTCCCTCACACCCACCTGCCAAAGGGATACAACTCAGACCAACTTCGTCAAAGAGGATGTTTAAAGTCTTTCTACGGGCATGTAATGGATTCCAAGACTGAACGTGCACTGAATGTTCAGTGAACCAAATAATTTTTAATAGATTCCTCAAGGGAGTTTTTTTATATTTTTAAATCACTCTAAGACCTTGGAATGACAACCTGATTGAGAGGCAAAGAAAGGCTGTTCATGGGGTATTGTGTTTCTTCTGGGTTTTTCCTGAAAGAGCAACAGTCATGTCTGTTATGTGTACTTAATATGTATTTTAGAAATGCCTTCATTTCTACAAACCTTAAACTTTTAGACTTCTTTTGAAAGCATATCCTGAGGAATTTTTAAGTTCCTCCCTGCAGAAATACTACATAGCAAGTATAGAAAGTTGATCCAACAGAAAGGTGGGAGGAACTGAAAGCTGGAATGAGGCAGCTCACCTCCTTCAGCCACACTTGCAAAGAGGTAGTCATAGACAGCATTAACAAAACCATCAGGCCCATCTTTAAAAAACCCAAATGTAGCACAAATTAGATCAGTTTTCACATTTCAGATTAATGACCCTCCCCTCCCCAGGCCCCTCAAACTAATGCCCACCTTAACAGCAAGGCCCCTATGGCAGGATGGCAGATTGAGCACGAGAAGCAACCATCCCTTGAAAGAAGGAATTTTTCCAGCTGTATGATTAAGTACGCAGGAAAACAAGACAAGGAGCCTCAAGCGCTGCCGTTGTTAGTGTGATTTCAGCAGGATTAGGCAGAGCACGATGGAGGAAAAGCCTCAGACAATGAGTCCTTTCATACACCAGAAACAAAAACTACCGTTAATCACAGCCACAATTCAGTTTCTTCCACTAATTCCTAATCAGACATCAACAAATAAAGCAAAACACTTATTCTTGTTTGAATTCTATGAAATAAAAACAAATGAAAGGAAGTGATCAGCCCGTGCTGTAAAAATGTCATTGCCTCTCCACCTCCTGATGGACAAGGAGCTGAGACAGGCATGAATGGTTGGGAAAGGAGCTTTTCCATAAAGCCCGTCCATAGAGAAGTCCAGAGAAGAAGAATGCTGCATTAACAAGCAGGAGAAACTTCAAAAACCAAGGGACAAACTCAGTCAAAACCCTCCTCTGTATAAAAAAGATCCTGAACCAGAGTCATTAGAAAAAGACAGCTGGTGCACCACTTTGATTTTCTACATTAGTCATTGGACAGAAACAAAGCATCTTTTTTTTCCAAAAGCAGCAAATAATTGCAAATCCACTTCTACACATAACCTATCATTTATCACCTCATCAGCGACTGCTTGAGCCTGACAGAATTAAACACTCAAGTCAGGCGTTCTGTTAAAAGCAATAATTACATTGTTACTACAATATACAATAAAATATAAACAAATCTGCCTGGCAATATTTTTATACGCTCACTGAAATATCACTAGACTCTAAACAGACAACATCATAATAATAATTTTAAAAAAAACAAACAACAAAAAACACCGCCACCAAAAAAATCCACTTCCACCAAAGTATAGCTAATTCCAATTTAAAACTTTACCTACAGGCAAAAATACATAAATGATTAGCATTATAGTGTTCATTTTAATTACACTGTGCAACAAAAATCCAAAAGCCTGATAAATTCCTTCAGATACTGAGAAAGCTAATATTCCAGAGCTTATATTCCTCTTATAACCTACACAATTACGTCAGCACATCCTACCACTCAAATGCCAAAGCCAGAATGTCTGCATTTCTTGTTGCATCTAAAACCAACACAAAAATATCAGCTCAAAGGAAAACATAGGAGAAAACAAAAAAACAAAAAAAAAACAAAAAAAAAAAAAAAAAAAAAAAAAAAACAAAAAAAAAAAGGCAAAACAGGTCAGGAGATCCTTGTGAATGACAACATTCAAGAGCATCAAAAATTCACTGGTCTTCAAAGCTCAACTCTTCAAAGTTTAATAGGGGAAAAAATACATGTCTGTAATTCAAGCTTACATTTACAAATGCTTTCCAGCAATGTAACTGCTGTGTAATGTGCTCTTTAACACTGTGCAACTCACGGTGCCTGCTCTGAACATTCAATGATCTAAGCAAACAAAACACAGTTCATGGTTTCTAGTGTGCTGAAGATGTTTTTCGTCACTGCAGTCAAGTTGCTGATCCCAGCAACTCTGTGCAACTCATTTTAAAACAAACATCTGCCCATCTACCTTGATGGTTCTGGCCAATGAAGAAGCCTTTGATCACTCTTCAGCAAAATACTGCTGTGCTCTAAAGGACGCCCAGCTTCCTGACAGCAGGATGGGGGATCACTAGAAGAGCATGACAGCTGCCTGCCATGCAATACTTCAGAACTCTTCCTTTTTATAATTAATTATGCTCCTTATTTCTTCCACAGGCGTAAGAAACAGACTGGCACGCAGGTAAGTTGTAGCAGCACACTTTATTATTATCTCATCTACAAAGAAGCTGCTTCACGTAAGAGCCATGGCAGGAGCCAAGCACAGTGACCAGCAGCATCAGCCTGCTCCCAGAGAGCTGCTGGGGTTCTATCGTGGAGGTTCACACACTGCACCTTCTGTGGATTTCTCCTGGGCACAGGTGAGAGGTGCCCCTGGCCACCACAGCCCTGCCCAAACACCCGACCAGCCAGGGGAATCAGCAGCAAAAAAGGCAAAGCAAAGCGAGATGGAAACACCTCCGTGCTAAGGACAGCACCAGTGTGGGGGCAACGAGAGTCCACATCGCTTCGGTCTCATCCAAAATCCCGCTGCAAGTAACAGAGGCTTACACTTTGCACCTGCCCGAAAACAGCTGCTGAAATCATGGCCATGCTACAGGCTTCTGCAAGCTCTCCCTGTCTTGGCCTGACTGACTGAAGTAGGATCCAGCACTTACTATCTGTGTTAAAATCAGCCCTCTGCAATGGGACAGACCCCAGGAAATTAGGCTAATTGACAGCCAATTCTAAAATGCCCTTTTTTTTTTTTGAGTCAAAAGAGTACATTACTCAAATGAGTGCATTACTGTAACCAAAAGCATAAAGTCAAGTTTTACAGGATCCAAAGGCATAGTAGAAACCATAAAAAAAAAACAAACCAACAAGATTTGCTACCCAGATTCCCATCTCACAAGTATACTAAAGGAGAAAAAACTTTCCTGCAAAAGTTTATAATCCTACCTCTGTGTCAAGAGGCAGAATTGGAGCAGTAACACCATAAAATCTGCTGAAATACTTGTGTCCCCAAGTGTAACTCTTCAAATCTGCATTTTATTAATGGGAAGTTACTCACAAATAAGGCTATAGGAAGGAGACATTCTATATCTAAAAATCATGTTCAAAAATACATGCTTCATCCTGAGGTAAAGTACAAGTTTGTAAGTACTTTTTTTTACCACATAACACAGGCGTTAGCATACACAGACTGTAAAGAAATTCTGGTGGTGCCAAAGTAGTCTCAACAAAACCACTGAGAATATATATTACAAAATTATTTCCACGCCTTCTAGTTCATAGGTTTAAGAGGCTAATTTTCTTTGTTTATGGTAATTATGTTTCATATTTCACTGAACTTTGACATGATAAATGTATTATTGGATTTTGTGTGCCTCCTCTAGTCAATTTGTGTAATATTGCAAATTTTGTAGTACAAGTAGTTAAAATATAATGGACAGTACACTCATAAATTACAGATTTTTCCTTAAGGTAACAGAATTATTATTGATTCTGCAACAACTAAACCTTTGATCAAATTTGGTGAAACAAATGTTACTTAAGATATAAACAAACATAACTCCTTTGCATTTGAAGAAAACAGTAATTTGTAAAAAGGAAACAACTCCATCTAAAAACAAGGCCACTTTTTTTTCCTTTGCCCCCACCTCACATCTTTGAAGCATGTAACACCTCAACATGTTCTTAAGTTGCTGTGTCCAAAAGGCTCCTTTGCCACTTCTATTTATTCTTCAAGACAAAAGATCAGAAGCCTGGTATTTGCCAGGTAAAATGTATATCTTTTTAAATACACAGCCTAAAATCTAAACACTAGACTAGCCTTTTTCAAGCTTCTCAGATCTAATTTATCTTCCCCATTAACCATTCTATCAAAATACATCTAGGGAGAAGAAAATCTAACGCACTGATACAACAATTACTAAAACTCCTCCAGAAAAACAGATGCAGATCATCCCACTTCTTTACATACTCATAAAACTCTCTAGAAAAATTATGACTTTTAAAAACACCATAAGATCTAATTTTGTGAGGAAATCTAACAAAAGAATCAAGTACCATCCCATGAATAACTTCCTGCTCCTACAGAGAGAAAAGATATTGCAAAGCTCAAGTGCCTGGCTGCCTTCAGCAGCAAGGATGACACATGAGAGAAGAATCCACACACAGGAGGGATAAAAAAGCAACCCTGCTCTGTGGATCTCATAAAATAGAACAGATGTTATTCTTTGTATACACACATGCAATTCAGTGTTAAACACAGCACTTGCAGGAGGAAGGAAAAAAAAAAAAGGAAGAGAGGCCTATGAAACCAATAGTAGATAATTCCTCACCATGGTCAAGCACATGCATGCTTTGTTTGGTTTCGAATGATGACCAGATTTCCAGCACTGCTTTTGAAAGAACAATGCCACATTCCCAGCCTTTATGTTTTTCCTCCATTCAATTTCATGTGACAACTCCAAACTATAAACTTCTTGTGCCAACCTAAATAATTCCTCTTTCTCAGTAACGCTGGAGGAAAGCACTTACCCACTTGCCAGCTGCAGCTGAAATTTTGTGCCAAGAAATAAATGTGTTTTGGACAGGTTGTAAACTGGAAGCTTCAAAGGCTGCTAAAGGACAAGAATAAGAATGGGACCATCCTATTCGTTCTGAGATTAATGGTATTGCTCTATTTCAGCTACACAGTGGATTGCACTTGATTAAAGCATCCAAACAGAGCTTCCTCTGAGTATAGTGCCCAGATATTAGTAGATACTTTTGTCAATTTTCATCTCAACCAGGCTTTTTATAAACATTGCTTCCATCCTCTGCTCCAAAAACCCTAACTTATCTCTGTATTTCTGATCTTTAGAATCAAGTTCTCAGATAATAGAGTCCTTGAAGTAGCTAGACCTGTTTCACCCTTTTTTTCTGCTAAGGCACAGGTGTATAAACATTGTGTGCACACTGACATTAAACAGCAAGTGCTCCAGCTTCCCCTCCTTGGCCGCCTTCCACAGTCCAGGAGACTTCGACCTTCCTACAGACAACACTTGCAGGCACTGGTCACTAAGCTCTCATGATCAACATAAGGCAAAGACCAAGGCATCTTTCCCACTGCCCAGAAAGATGATGATTAACAGAGAGCAAAAGGGACAGGCTTTGTGGCAGAATGGCTAAATTAGAAATTAAAAGAAGAGATTGTGAATAGCTTGAAGTCTTCTACCTAGGGCTAAATCAGCACTGGGTTTTCTCTTCCTCCTAGTATTGAGTGGTTACTGGGTTTCTTAGTTTTGCAGGCTGGGATTCCTCCCACATTTCATCAGATGCCCCAGCAGCCACAGGTGATACACACCTGTACACGTGCAACACACACTGTAGCAGCATACCACCCTGATGCCCACACTTCACTCTTCCTTATCCTTCTCCTGGCTCACACAGGCTTCCCACGCACAGGATGTTACTGCCTGCTAACCCATTCTGGCTTTTTAGGGGGCTCTCCAAACCTCTGTGAAGCTTCTTATAATGACAGTGTCAAAAGCGTGAATAAAACCTGTGTTGTTGCAGTGGAAAAGTGACCTTTTCCTCTTTAACCTACAATCACGGGCCACTTCCCCATGCTGACCATTATAACACTTGCATTTTGGCAATGACCCGAATTTTATGCTTGCAAAAATGCTGCCAAACTGCCAGTTAAAAAATTCAACTAATATGATGAACATGAATACTGCTAAAAAGTCAAGTACTCTCTCCCATTGAAAACAAAAATAGAACCAACATTAGTAAATGCACGTAAACAAATGATGATGAGGTACATTAAAAGAAATATGTCTCAAAAAAAGCATCAGTACCACAAACTTCATTTTATTGTAAGATTAGTTACATCTATCACCTTCGCAAATACAGCCAAGCAGTGCTTGTTCCCCTTGCTCATTAAAGCTCTACAACTGGTACCTCCTGTATGCCCACATGCACCATTTCATTAAGCTCACTTGACATCAGATGAAGAAAGAGTACAAGAAAATTGCATATTCCCTGCCTAAAGTAAACTTGTCATTTAAACCTTGTGTATAGATAGAATTTGATATAGCACTGGCGCAGTGAGTCATTCGTCAGTTTTAGAGTTTGTACAACAGTATTCTTACATACGTTTTGCAATACTTTCCAGTTTGCTACCACTCCATGTAATTTCAAGTTTTTACTGGAAAGGAAGCATATATTTTGGGTTTGAACACTGCACTAAGAGCTGTAGAAACAACGCTTACTTTTATGATCAGATTTTGAGCAGAAGTAAATCCACAGAAGGAACTCTCACATACTGTATCAAATATGAAAGTCAAAGCATTGCTTTTAAAGGAGGGTAAGCAATGATGGAGAGCATCACAAATATTTCTCAATGAATTACTCCAAACATAAACATAAGCAAGTCTCCTGTCAGTTTCCTTCAAAAGCTGTTTCTTAGCTATGTAAGTTAAAACTGCATTCATTCAGAACACTATATAAAACAGCCAGTAGCGACTACAAGTGCTTTACTTGAAAATAATAGATGATTTCACATCCTTCTGTATCAGGGCAAGATTATCACATTAAAAATTTTCCCTGCTGTCTTACCTTCACCTTTTAAGCTGCAAAACAGACATGAGTAATTTAACTCTCAACCGTGGTTTCTAAGAAGCACTAAAAAACCACTGAAACAGAAAGATTTGTCCTGATTAATACCACTAACAAGATCAGCTCAGACTCAGATTATCATGTGGTGGCATCCAGCTCTTCACAGGAAAGTTTTCAATTCTTCAATAGGCGTAAGTCCCTGTTTTAATTTGCACACAGCCACGGGTTTACTGTCCAGGTAAACTTCTTCAGTTTCTTTAAACTGATTATTATTAGTATTCCTTTCCACTATCTAAAATCACATCAAATGGATCTACTGAATTGTACATCTCCTGCTATCTGATAAAAAGCTGGAGAGAAAAACACCCTTTGGCCAATTAGAGTCACCTGGTTAAGATTCAACAACAGGCAGCAACAACTCAGGGTTTTTTTCCTCCCAACTGCATATTCTATAACCTACAAGAAACATTTTCTGCTTAAAAGTAATGCTTAAATGGAGATCTATGGCTGAACATTATCACAAGGATTGCACTTACTTGACAGTCTGCTATTAGCCAACTCCATTATCGCTATTTGCAGTTTTTAAATGTACAGATTCAGAAGTAACTGTACAAAGCCTCCATTACAAGTGGATTTATGGAAAGCCACAGCAATAATCATCTTCATTAGGCATATCTTCCCACAGCCCTGCATTATGTGGACACAAAGAGGAAAACATTTCTTCTCCGTTACTCACAAGCTTAGATCTTTCTCTTTATAGTCACAAGCTTTGACTGTCTTCTCTGCTTTTGCCAATGACAATTATCTCACATATTCAAAAGCAGAACTTAGTTTAAAAAAACAAAATTAAAAATACCTGCATACCTCTCAACTCACAAACAATATACAACATAGGACAGCTTCTACTTTGATTTTCCAGAAACTGACACTTTCATGGGCAATATGAATGAGAATAAAAGGTTGTCTGTGGCTTCTACTGTTTTGCTAATGGCCCCAAACAGTATGCAGCCAAGATGTATTCATGGACACCCATGTGCAAAGAAAAGGGCTGATGGGAATATTTGTAACTAAACTGAATATAAACATCTCTTGATCTGAAGTTATGCGTTAATTTTTCGCCATAAGCTGCTTTAACCCCTTCACATACACGGTCGTGTTGCATCCTACTTCAAAAACTACTTAGGCTAAGAAACTTGCACATTAAGATGGTTGGTTAATGGCAGAAACCGAGAACTTAAATAATTCAACACTGTCACCCACGACACATTCAGATCACAAACTTGCTGCTTGCCACACAGATTTTACTCTTTGCTTTCGAAGTTCAGATTGCTGATCATGCGCTTCACAGTAGAGCTATCTATTACTCCTACGTCCTCAGTCTCACAGCAAACCACCACACAAGAAATAATAAAATCAGGATTAAAGTACACTTGTTCCTTCCATAAAACCAACCTTGTGAGCCACGCATTTCCGGCATTATCATAATGAATGCAATGGACTTTATTTAAAAATCTGTTTTCAAAGCCTAACTGGCAGTCTTGGAACAATCACCCAGCAACCAGACATGTTGATAAGTCATTTGCAGCACAGGACCTTAGCAATCTTAAATTAAATTTGTCTTTCCCTAGCATTTACCTTGAAAAATGAACAAAGGTGGTTACAGAAGCAGCATAAGGAAACTCTATTTGCTTACTGTCCCTGCATAAGTTGGCTGCCTTCAGGGATCTCTAAACCAACAAATATTCAACTGAAGGTTTGGTTATCCAGTTATCGTCAGCCCAAATCACTTTTTACAGTTCAGTTCTAAACTTGACAAGAGAATATTGTGTTTGATACTGACAATACGGCTTCATTTGGTTACATATGAAATAAACACGAAACTCCAAAACGCTTCAGAACAGCTGCCCCAGTCAGTCTCCTGGAAACAGACCACATCTTTCCCACACAAGAGGTTCGCGGGAACAGACCTTTAACAGCGCAGAAATACTTTCTTTCATTGAATTTCATTTACGCCAGCTATTTGAACTGCTTGAAGTTGGTTCTTAACAGTTTCTGGGCGCAGAAACCACCGCGAAGGCAAACGCACCCGCCCACTGCCTTCGCCTCCCGCTCGCCCCGGGCTGCCTGCGCCCACCCCGCGCCGCGCCACGCGAGCCGCCCGCCCCCCCGGGTGTCCCGCGGGGGAGCACTGCCCACCCCACCGGCACCCCGGCCAGGCAGCGGCACAACAGGTTGCGGAGGCGGCTGCGGGGCAGGAGCTGGCCCCGCGGAGGCTGCAGCCGCACTCCTCGGGGAGGGCGAACGAGGGGAGACCGGGATGAACACCCGCACCGCCACCCCGCTCTGGGGAGCTGGCACCCCGGGAGCGGCGGCCGTGCTCCTGCCCGCTCCCGCCGGGGGCCCTTTGTTCTCGCCACCCAAGACGCCGCCGCTCGGCAGCCCCGCGCTCTCCCAGGCGGCGGCTCACCCCACCGGGGGGGAAAGGCGCGGTCTGCCGCCCCCCGCTGCAGCGCCCTCCCTCGCCCCCTCCTCCCACCGCAGAAACGGCCGGCGCCAGCCGCGGGAAACGCTCCGGGCCACTGCCGAGCGCCCCGCGCCTCGCACACGGCACCGGCACCCCGCCCGGGACGCCCCGCCGCGGTCGGCGCTACGCCCCGCGGGGCGCGACCCCTCTCCCCCGAGCCCGCCGCCAGAAGTCCGCCCGCCGGGGCTGCCCCGAGCACCGCAGCCCGCCCGAGAAGGTCACGCCGCGGCGGCGATCCCCGCACCCCCGGCATCGCGGCGCCGGCAGGTGCCTGGCTGCCCCCCGCCGACCCGGGGAGGCTCCGCGGGGCGCAGCCGGTGGCCGCTGGAAAACCGCGTGGCGGCCCCAGCGGAGGGCAGGGGGGCTCCGGGACCGCACGGCGGCCCCCGCGGGGCAAGCGGGGCGGCGGCGGGGCCGAAGCGGGCGGCGGGGCCATCGCTCGGGGGCCGCGATCCGCGGGGCTCAACAGGCGGCGGAGTTTGGCGGCTCCCAGGGAGACGATCCCGCCGCGTCGGGAGCCGGACACGGGGCTGAGGAGGGAAAGGCGACGTAGCCGAACCACTTACCGGGGCTCCGGGGCTCCGCCGTCCGCATGCTGCCTCCGGGCGCCGCGCAAGAAGCCGCTCCGCGCCCCGCCGGCAGCTCCGCTCCGCTCGCTCCTTCAGCCGCCGCCGCACGGGACCGCGCTCCGCGCGCGCCCCCGCCAGCCCGCCCACGCCGGGGCCGCGCGCCGCGCCCGCCCCGCCGCCAGCCCAGCCCAGCCCAGCCCTGCCCGCCCCGCCGCCGCCACCTGCCGCCCGCGGGCTCACCTGAGCTGCGCTGCGCCGGGCCCCGCTGCCGCGCTGGGCCCCGCGGCGAGGCGAGGCGCTGCTGCCGGCCGAACCCTGCTCCGCTCTACCGCGGCCTGCGCTGCGCTGCCGCCCGCCTTGCCCGCCGAGTCGGCCCGCAGCCGGCGGGCAGGGCCCGCCCCGGCCAGGTGTGGGCGGGGAGGGCGGGGGGCGGCCCGGTGGGGCGGGCGAGGGCGCGGCCGCGGCCCGGGGCGGGCGCTCCGGAGGCGCCGCCGGAAGGAGCCGGGCTGGCAGCTGGGGGCCCTCGCCGCTCTCCTCGGCCGGCTGCCGGCAGAAGGGGCTACAGCCCCACCGTCCCTCGGAGCGGGCCCTTTGCCCACGCCCGGTCCCTCCGCTCTTCACCCTGGGTTGCAGAGCGGGTCAGACCCGAGATGGCGAGGGTGGCCTCGGAGGAGCGAGCAGCGAGGGACGGGTTGCAGAGCGGAGCCTCGTCGCTCCCCGCGGGTCTCCTCGGCGGCAGCGGGGCAGCGCCGCGCTGGGACCTGTTGCGGGCTGTGATGGTTTGGCCGCGGCGCGGCTGTTCGCGGTGTTTCAGCCCGTGCGCTCACCCGGCGTGCTGCTGCTCGGTTATTCCGTCCAGCGCTTCCTGCTCCGCCGTCCAGAGCCCTGAACTGAGAAATGAAGAAACTGAGACGTATTTTCTGCGAGCTTTTGAGGCGGCGGAAGGGTTAAGTCAGGCAGGCCCTTGCGCCGGGTGTGTTGCTGCTCTTTGGCTCCTTGCCCAACCCTTCCTAAAAGCCGGGGTTGCGTCAGCGAGGGCAACACCGCGCTGTTCGGCAGTTTCGCTCTGCTGCCAGTCTCTGCGCACCTTGCTGGGGTCACTGAGGCATTTCCCGCGACACGTTGATTTTTTATTCTTCCCCTCCATGGTGTCCAGGATTTCTTCTCTTGTGTGGTAATTGTGTTCCTTTGCAGATCTTTGGCCGTTATCATCTCATTTCCTCCAGTCAGGTTGCTGGTAGGAGCCAAATAATTTGTAGAGGTTCTTCCTCTGTGCTGGCATTGTTGCCTCAAGCACTCTTAGGAGCACTGGACTTCACGCTACTGAATGTGATTCCTGGCCCCTCTTTCGTCACTTGCCTTGGCCCTGAACTGAATACCTAAAGCCAGTTTTGCACCCCTGCCACAGAGCAGGAAGATCTGGCATCTAAAGCCTTTGGTTCTGGGGATATTTTCCTTCCTACACGGTATCCAAATATTGCTGCAAAACAGCCCTTCTGTGCATTACACAGTGAGGCCACGGCGCTCAGACTAAGTGGTGCTGGCTGAGTGCCACACAGCACTGCCAAAGTGCCCATGGGCTCCGCTCTCTGTGTTAAAATTTGGATCTGCTTCAGGATGCTCTGGAGCGCAAGACCATGGAGAAGGTGGGAGATCCCTACTCCAGAGGAGGGATTCACAGAGCTGCCAGAGCCCCATCTTACGTAGCAGCCATGTTGGCAAGTTTAAGTGGGGTCGTGTCTACTCATTTTATGTATAAGCAACAGGTTATTGAAGTTTGCTTGAAAAATGGTAGATGTGTGGCTTGTCCTTCCTTTACTAATGTTGTCAGATGTTTAAGAGTTTTTTGAGTGGAGACACTGAGATGTCTGGCCAATCTACAGGATAAAATTTTAAGATCTCCTTAGACACCTAAAGATGTAGGTTTCTAAACACCTTCACCAATGTGGGTTCATGTGACTGACACAGAGCTGCCTCATAAACTTTTGATGCCCTGAAGCTTCTAGCCAAGACTTGCAGGTAAATGATTGTCCCATGGGCGTAAGTCATTAATCATCTGAATCATGAAACAAAGGGTTTTCTTATACAGCTACCACCCTAAACTCTTTGTTACTCCCCCATGCACTCTATGCTTGCACGACATAAAACCTGGAAGCTATAAATAGTGTAAGCCCACTAGAAACTGGTTTGCACTCCACTTGATATGGGGTGGCTGGTTTGACACCTCTTTACCTCTCTGAGGACTTCACAGTTACGGGGCATTGCTCCTCAAAGCAAACACATCTTATTCAGAGGCTTGTATCTTACATGATACAGTGGCATGTTGTCACCAGAGCTGTATTCTGTAAGGAGCTGTACAAGAGTCCTAAAGCCCTGAGAATGCTCGACAAGTTCACACAAACCACCCAAGTATATCATCTCAGTAGCTCTCATGGCTCCCACATGTTCAGCCATTTCAGTGGTAAGCTTTTTGGAAAGCAAAGTCTCAGTGTGTATTTGCAGTATTCCATTTGGAGGTCAACTCTCCTGGTAGCTCTTCGTTCCCTTTGATCCAGCTCTTCAGGGTAAATGCACACACCCATACCCTTGTCCTGTGTGCCACTTGATAGCCAACTAGTGTGTAGATACAGTGGAGTTTGCCTTTAGCATAATAAATTGGTATAAAATCAAAAGACCAGGATGCTGATTTTTTTAAAGACTTGTCAGAACAACTTCCCTTCTTGTTTCAGATATTGCGAAACTTGCTAAATGTTCTGGATTGAATCTAAGCTTCAGAACTTGTCAGAAGCTTGTCCTCTCTCTAGCTGTTGGGTTTTTTTGGGGGAGTATTCTTGCTTCTGACTGTTTCTCACCTGATTTTATAGTAATTGTCAATTGTATTGTCATGTCTACTGGTCTGATTCACAAGTGCCTGGTGCAGTGCTCAACTCCGTGCTCATGTAAGATAATACATCTCCATCTGTAGATCTGCTTGACAGCACAGCTTGAGGACCATATGGCCATGACTCTGGCTGCCCACCATTTTTTCAATATTACCCCCAAGACTCTTTCATTTCCTTTGTAAAACAGGATTATTAGAATAGTGTTTTGCTCCAAATAATAAAAAAAAAACAATCTGTGTTGCCCATTTCTGTTAATCTCTTATGGAAGGAACTGAAGCCTTAGAGAGACAGCCCAGATGTTTCCTCATCCATAGCACTAAATTGTCTGGGTTGAAAAATCTTTAAGAGGCGGTTAACAACTTCCCCTTATTTTGCCTACCTATAACTTATACTTCTGAAGAAATGAAAGTCAGTGTTGTAATAACAGTACAATCACAGTGCTGAAGTGGTATTTGCTTCTGTTTCCTGGCCAAGGCCTGTAAGTTCCTCGTGTAACTTCCTAGAAAGTACGTTCAAGGGTCTTTCCCTTTCTGCATTGGTTGTCTCTGGTCAGCTGGCTGACCAGTTCTGGTCAGGATATGTGCTCTCTCTTACTGTAGCTTTGCATAGGGCTTAGCACGGTGGAACTCCCCACTTGACTCATGCCTTAGAGGTCCTACAAAGCACATAAATATGAGTAACAATCCTCATAGTTCATTTATTTCCTGCTTCTCACACCAAAGCAGAAAACTAAGATCACTGGAGGAAAAGGCAAACAAACCAAAATCAAGAACCACTAGAAAATTTGGTCCTGCTGTATAGATATAAATTTGGCATTATTAAATGGGTAAAGTTTTCTGCTCTTAACTGAATAAAATGTGCTAGAAGAAGACCCTGGGGATGCTGGTCACCAAGACTAAAATTGAAATGATCTCCTGCTAAGGGCTGAATTCCAGAGTACTAATGGCATTTGGCTCATGGAAGACTCTTCTAAAATGTAACCACTTACTCAGAAAAGCAGTGCTGCAGATGAGTATTTGCAGCATGGTCTGCATGTGTTCATACCCCAGGAATATCAGCTTGGTGTTCTTTTGTAATCCTAAATGAATAGCAATGGAAAGACTAAAATGCATAATGTTCATGTAAGTTATAGCAAATAATGCACAAAATACAGTGACTTTGCTGCTGGAATAGTCTCTGCTTCCCTCTGTGTTTACTGCCAAAGTTTGCTTCTCCTTCATTTTTTCCCATTCTTGTTGGTTCCCTGAGAAGCTGATTTTCTGGCTTTCATTGTGAAGATACCTGTGCTCAGCCAGTCCAAGAGTTGATCTGGTGGTCTTCAGCTCCAATCCTTCATGGTTTGGCAGACCACAGGCTTCCAGGCTACAAATACAGGCTGCCAAAGAGATGGAGAGGAGACTTATCACACTGGTATTTGAGCACTTCCTAAGCTAATGTATTTGTCTTCACAATATTTCTGTGAGATAGGAAATTACTACTGTCCCCCTTTTAGAGGTGAAAAACAGATGCCAGCAGAAGCTAATTGACTTAGCTAATGTTGCACAGGAGCTAGTGGCACAGCAGAGAGGTGAGATCAGCTGCCAGCCCCATTGCCATGTGCCAGAGGACAGGTTGACTCAGTTTTGAAAGCCCTGTCAGTGCCCACAGGCTTTTACAGCCCCGTGCAAAGGCAAAGCATGAGCTTTCAGAGCACAGCAGCCCACGGCAGAAAACAGTAAGCACAAGCTTTCAGATCAAGGCAACCTAGGAAGGAAGAGACAGATTTGTACTGAATTCCAAGTCAGGTGGCTGCAGAAATACCAGCCTGGCCCAGGTTTGCAGAGTGATTGGGCTTTTAGACTTGTTTTTTTGTTTTTCCCTAACTACTGTTGAGCAGTGATTCCTGGTAGTCGATCAAAGCTCTCTGTCTGATTTCAGCCTTGCCAGATAATCTGTCTGGGGGCTGAGAACGCCCTTCCTCACTTTCACACTAGTGAAAGCAGGAGCTTCTGGAAATGTAATTTCAACCCAATCCTTTAATTTTTTTCCCCTCCTATTAATTTTTAGTCCTGCTTACTTTTATATTCGGTTTTCAGACCATGTTGAAAGCATTTTAAAAGAAGCCATGAAGCAGTTAAGAAAATACTGGAGACTATGTTCAGAAACCTTAAAAAAATAATTATCTTTTGAAAGTTCATGTTGGGTTGAAAGTATGAGGCAAATAATGGCACTAATATAGCTCATGTGTACAAGAGTGGGGTTTGACTAAAGTATTGAGACAGGGAGTAGCATTGTCTTCTCCTTGCAGCAGACATACAGACCTTATTAGCAAGGTTAAACTTTTGTGCTGACTAAATTTTTCCACACTCTCTTTCTGCCATAAAAATCCACCTCAAATTTTTATCTCACAGCCAAGTTGCAGGTGAAGTCATGCCGAATGTTTCACATTAAAGCAAGTATCCCAAAATACTGTTCCCCTGTGCCAGAAATGATTCTGCCCAAATGGCTCCTGCTTCCTCAGAGAATTCCATCTCCTATCAATTTCTAGTATTTTATAGGAGTGCCCAGCTGGTGCTTTTCTTTGACCATATCAACTTCAGGTCTGACTGCAGGATGAATTCTGCCCTTGGTTCTGTGTTCAGCAGCATCCACTGACAGCAGCCACCTAAAATAAAAAGATAATTCAGAGAACAGATACAGCAAAAGTAATTGGGAGAAGGACCACCCTGACCACAACTCTACTGCAACAAATGACAGGCAAACAGGACAAATATATTGGATTGACATTTATATTCCAAAAGGAGCTGACACAATTGCTGTATACAGAGTTTTCTTTTTAACTTGAAAGATCAGACCTGAAATTTCCCTGATGCACTAAATGAGGAATCCCATATTCTTACCTCAGTGTTTGAGAACTGTAGTCCTGAAAAAGTGGTAAGAATAAAGTATTGCTCCCACATCGGATATCCTCGGCCTTTTGTGTGTGAATGGCAAGAGGCTGTAAGGAGCCCTTTGACACAGGATGGTTACCATAGCTCAGCTCCACAGCTGAGGTCTGTGAAAAAGTCAAGGAGAAGCATTTGGGTGCTCCATTCTCCTACAGTAAAGGCACAGAGGAGGGGTTTGGGTCCTGCCCAGCTGTGTCTGTGAAAGCTGGGATCTCCTAGCTGAAATATTACAGGCGCCAGATCTGGCCTGGAGTGCGACAGGCAGCCGTGAGCTTGGCAGAGTAGAATTTCACAGCTGACTTGGACTTATTCCTCCTACAGCCGGCAGTGAGCTCTCTCAGCACGAAGCTCCGCATGCGAGCCTGGGCAGTGACCGGGCTGCAGGGGTCGGTCGCTGGGAACAGCACGAGAATGTCACAGTGCCAGGGAAGGTGACAGTGCTGCAAGATGTGACTGTGCTGTGACAAACACCAGCAGTGGTAGGTACAAGAATCAGTCCTCCACTGGTCTGCAGGACTAATCCTCGCAGTGCTCACAGGGCAGGATTCACACCCAGGAAGAGGCTAGAATGAGAGATATATGATGTTTAATCTCATAAGCTTGAGCAGGACTTAAAACTTCTCAGAATTTTGCTAGCCTATTGCAGAACAGTCTTGTATTACAGAGGTAAACTGAAATTACTCTCTTCAATTATTTTCTTCTGCTACCCCAAAGGAAAAAAAAAAAAACCAAACAGCAGGGACCAGCTGTCTTGACAGGTCATTTAACACTGTTTTTATAAAAATAGATTTGTATTTTATAGCTTAATATTTTAGAGGCTGGTGACTGGTTAAACTTCTTTCAGCACCAGCACCTCTTGCTTTGGGCTTCAGCTTTCAAATAAGTCACTGGTTGTCATGATTTACTGTGTATACTATGGGACAAGTGCAAGATTTTGACAAGAAAAGATATTTGGGTGTTATTTGAGGAGACATGGGGAAAGTCACTTAACTCAGTGTTTATATAGAATGGCTTTCTTGTTCAGAGGTCACCTCTGTTGGAATAACAGGTGCAGGCTTCAGACATCAGCTGCAAGGGCTGTTTTGTACATCAGGGAGGTTATAGCTTTTCCTATTAAAGATGGTTGGAATTTCAGGGAATATATTTTGTTTGAATTTAACTAACCTTTCTATCATGATTGTAGGAGAAAAGTGCAGCCTGTTAGCATACAATTGCTTCAATGGTGATAATACCAGTGTCATTTCTCAACACTGTTCCCATTAAGATGTTCAGAGTAACGGATGTGGAAAATGTATCCCAGCTTTGAAAATGTCTCTCTGCAAGTTTAAATAAGAGCAATAAACTGGGTAAGGAACAGGCTATAAGCAGAGTAGAGACTTTTTTAAAATTTAGAAATAAAGGATTTGCAAAAATCTTTTAAAATGCTGTTCTGTGGAGCTATGCTGTCGAAGTGGGGAAGAGTTGACTCCTATAGTTACTCTGCAGATATTAGAATGGTGTTTGTGTTTGCTGTTAAAAGCAACTTGAGATGGCATTTCTCCAAAACTGAAGGGTTAGGTGAGTTCAGCAATTAGTGAGCTGGCTGGGCATTCCTGACCATCTCTTCCTCGTATCCTGGCCCCTGCAGAAAGCTGCAAGGGTTCCTCCTCATCCTGCCTCTAAACCAAACTTCACCTGCCTGTTCCCATCTGCTGATCTTCATTCTCTCTGGGCTTGTCTATGTCTTTCTTTTCTTTCCAGCTCTGTTCCCTCCTGCACACAAACACACAGATACACAAATACACACACACAACCCCCAAAGCACTCCCTGCTGAGCACTTGCAGAGCTGAGTGACTGCCCTGGGGCCTGGCCATCTCTTTTCGTCCAAGCTTTTCTTGCTCAGACTGCCTCCACTCAAACTCCAAAACAGAGGTGCTGAACTCACTCACACTTCTATTTCTCTACCCCACATTTTTCTGTCCCATGCCTTTTTAAGGGTTTTACCATGCCACTTGCCTTCATTTTTTAAATAGGTTCTTGGCCTGGGCTCATGGCTGTAGTATCTGAGCACCTTTCAGTCATGCATGAATTGATGTGACTCATGTCAGGCTTGGGTGATTTGTTCTCTCTCCCCATTCTCTCCCAGGAAGGAGGGCTGCACATGCTGTGCTGGAGTCTTTGTTTTGTTTAGGTAAAGTTTCTGTTTGTGAGATTTTCCTGTGAGCAAGAGGCAGAGGGTGTCACCCTCAATCTTCATTCTTTCATGACTTCAATGTATTCTGCTGGCATGTTAAAGATTTTCACAATTTTTACGTTATCTCTGCGCTACATTCCTCTGATACGAAGAATATTTGGCCTTGTATTTAATGGCTAAAACCATCCTGAAGTATTCTGTCTTCTGTTTTTGTGTAAGTCAGTCTTTTAACTATTAGAACATGATGACAACAAAGCAGTCCATGTATGTCCTGTCAGTTTTTACACCTTCCCCTGCATTAACCCCTGCTGTTCATAGCAGGGCATGGGGCTACATGGATATCTGGGCTGGACTGGTCTGAACAGTTCTGTGTCCTGTTTCCCAAAAATCTTCATTGATGTTCTTCAAGGTACACCCCCAAAATCCATAAACCCAGGAAAATTGTGGTCTTATATAATTTTTTCTACTTTTCATTCCATGGGATATTAGCAGGAAGATAACTTCTGGAAGGTGGGTTTAGTTAGTGGGTTTAGTCTTCTAAGTAAGAACTCCACTTTGGAAAAGATACTGAAAGAAAATTATGTGATCATCAGATTCATATTTGGTTTAGATGATGGACTCAGATTTTGCTCTCCCTATCCTCCAGTCATTTCTGAGTGAAAAAGAAAACAAACAACTGAGTTCAGGAGGAGAGGTATAATGAACCAGGTGATTTTTTAGAAGTAGGTAAGGAATCCTGAATTCTCAAACAATTCATCTTGGTGATCATTAAGTAAAACTGCCACTCAAAATCCCACTTACATAAGATACAAAATGATCTGTAAAAACCGTTGTACGAATAAGTTCCCTTGGGCATTCCTGTGGCTCACTGTAGCATGATATACTGTCTTAGGGATTGATTTAGAGCAATCGAAACTAATAAAAATGAAACTGCAAAGAAGAAGAGACAAGCCAGCTTCAGCTATTCTGGTTGGGTGTGGGCTTGCTCCAGGCAGCTGGGAGGAAGATGAGCCCATTCTCTTCCATGTCTTCTTGCCACCCACTGCTGCCATCCCTGGCATTAGGGACAGAGCAGAGCTGCCACTGAGATGAGCACTTCCCCATTTTCCTGATGAGGGGCATCTCCATGTGTGGCTAGGGACACTTAGTATTTTAAGAGCTGACCTTCATAGGCAGCTGAATCCAGAAAAAGCTGGTGCTGCCACCAAGATAAGTATCCATGTCATCTTATTCCCACTTGATACCACATGTTCAATTACATTAACAGAAGTGACTGCAGTATCAATCAAATCAATTCTGGATTAAAACTAATCTGGAAAAAAATTATGTGTTTTCCCATGCAGCCTTGCTTATGCTGGCAGCAGCACAAGGAAGGGCTGGGTTGAGGACTTGTGGCAAAGGGAAGGCAGGGATGCTTTCCACACCAGACTCCTTTATGCTTTTGTTGTTGGACAACTGACACTTCCTTCTGCACTGTAAATTATATATAAAACTATAGCTTAATGTAAAGGGTATTGTTTTGTGCCTACTTTAATTTTAAAAGGTTTCCTTGGGTTAAAATATCTATCAGTAGTTCCATCTGTAGGACCGAAGGCTCTGCGTGCTTTGGGTGCCGTGTTCTGTGCTGGCTGTGTAGAGCAGCTATAAATTCAGGATGCTGCTTTGCATTGCCACTGGGGCTCACACAGCCCACACAGGGGTAAATCAGGGACGTACTTCATCTTTACATGTTGCATCTGAGAGACAAAAGGAGAGAGAACCTCCGCGCCAGAGAGCGAATCACCTCCACCCTCTGGTTTTTCCAGCCCTGAGCAGGGAGGCAGCCCCTCACGGTAGCAACAGTTGCAATCCCCCCAGCCCAACCCTGGCAACAAACACCCTCTGCTCCTCCTGTTTCCTGTCTGTCTCTGCCTCAAATTCCCAGCAGGATGCTGAGCCTGAGGCTTCCCCTCCACAGCTGGAGGCTTTGACATGCTGGAGGAGAGCAGGTGGAAGAGGGAGCTGCTTGAAGATAAGCATGGAGGCTATAGGGGAAAAGGGGACAGCTACAGAATTTGGGAGAGGCTGAGTGGGATGTGAGTTGAAGATGGAGAAAGAAATAGGAGGTGGTCACAGGGATACAGAAGTTGGCAGCTCTGCCCCCAGAAACCTCCCTCCAGGTGGTTGCATTACACCTCCAGCCTGCTGCTCATAGTGTCCTCCACAATCCCACATCCCTCTCCAGCCTCCTGCTCCAGCACAGAGCTTCCCAAAGCCCAACTGCCCTCTCCAAGCCACCCTTCATCCCACCTGCAATTCCAACTGCTGGCACCTCTGCCGTGCCTTCGACGGGCTCCGGCTTCAGGCATCCTATTACAACCCTTTGGAAGCTGTTTTACTCTATTGTGGTTAAAAATGTGTATCTTAATTTCCACTTTGAATTTGTCCAGTTTCATCTTTATTAGCTTTTATTATCCTGCTCTCATCTGCTGTAGAGCCCTTTAATATTGAAAAGCTGCAGAGAGCCAGAATCCTCATAAGAGCTGGATTCTTGCTCCAGGAACCTCAACATATGCTCCTTATGGAAAAAACATTTTTCCAGTCTTCCTCTTATACAAAAATCCAAATGAAAGTTTATATTTGAGCATTTTTTTTTTTTTTCTTTTTGAGGGGCAGTTGTGCTGCTGAAACTTTGGTGCCTCACTGAATTTTCTCCAGGTGCAGGTATTTTAGCAGAGGTTTCCAAATTGTCAAAACTTGGCAAACAGGGGTTGGAGTTTGAACCTCAGCACTGAAGACAGGATCTAGATGTCCAGGCTGGGAGTAGAAACACTGTTTTTGGCTTTTGAGGAGTTCAGACAGCAGTGCAGAGCGTGTGGGCAGTGGTGTGTGCATGTCCCCATGCTATGCCTTCCCACAGGACCCTGGCAGGTAAGGAAGGCCTTGAGGAAAGGCACCTTGAGGAAGGTGATGTTCCTCAGGGTCTTCTCGGGGTGTTTCCTCATGTAACTCATCACTCACACCTTATTGATGCTTCCCTAGTGTATGACCAGACATACAGTGAGACTCCGCATGAAAATGCTATAAAGTAAAGAAGGGTTTTTATTGCATCAGCTTAAAGACTGCATCAGTCTTTCAAATGGCATTTAGTATTGCCACTTTGACTCCATAGATACAGCTCTGTCATGCTGCCATCATAAACTTCAACTTACAGCTTTGACCATGAGACTGCACTTGGCAGTGACACCCCAGCCAAGGAGGATGGAATCCTTTCCCAAGCTGAAGATGCATAATCCCTCGGAAGATAATTTGTCTGCGAAAAAAAACACACATTAGTGGGATTTGTTGTTTGTATAACCCAAGAATGGTTTTAATTAAACAATAAATCTAAGAAGCAATTAGGCAAAAAGGAGTTGAGGCAAAATTGGTATTTTGAGAGAAAGCTGAGATATTGCACTTTAAAAATCAGACGGGCTGCATGTTCAGCAAGTATCTGCTACAGCACCTGTGGAAGAGCCACAGTGTGGTGTTGCATAAATAGATGCCTATCAGGCGAGAAGCTCCATGGGTAGATATGTAATTATACAACTTTAAAAAAAAAAGGCATAATATTTATACTGCAGCCTGGATTGGCTTCAATCATGTGCATAATACATTTATTTGAAAACATCCTAATTATGTGTTTACCTGACAGAAGGAGCCATTACAATCACCCTGGCACATAAACCCATTTTATAAATCTGCCTGCTTTTTCCTTTACCCAAGAGACATACACCAACTGCACATTTATGATTATTTATTTTAATCTGTGAAATATATAAATAGTAGTATTCTTAAAGGATTTCATTAAAACATTCTGGATTTCTTTTTTTCTTCTTTCTATATTGCTGGGCTTTTTTCTTAGAGCTTTTCTGAGCAGGGATGCTGCATTTCATAGGCAGGGAAAAAATGCATTCCTAACACTCTAGAAATAATAACAAACCCCTTGAAAGATTTAAATTAGTTTGTTCCCTGAATTAAATGTCCCATCTGCTTCCCTTCCCTCCCCAAACCTCTTCTCGCCACCCCCTGGTGCGCGTGCACATGGGTTTGCGGTTTGTTTTTTTTCTGGCATTGCTTTTGAATTCCATCAAATGCACAGCTATTCCAGCCTGCTGGGGTTGTGCCTTGAAAACCAGGTTTGGAGGCTGTGCTGGGTGTTGAGTGCAGGCACTGAACCCCCAGCTCAGGAGCTGCACAGTCTGGGCTGGTAATAGGTGGGCTTGTGGCTGCTGCAGTGAGAGAAACACCGGGACTTGGGTTGTGTGTTTAGTTTAAACTAAGAGCATTGGAGCATTTTGTAGGGAGGAAAGTGAATATTAAGAATCCTAACAAATTTGTGAACAGGCATAAGGGGGAAGGGCAGTGAGACAGGAGCTCAGCAACCTTGACAATATCTTTCTGAATAATGCTGGTTGTCTAATGTACTCACAAGCTAAAGGAAATTCTAATTTCAGACTAACTCCATTCTAAACTCACAGGGCTCTCTCTCAGTCCCTGTTTCTCTCTTCCCTACCCTCTCTCTCTTATTTCCCTCTTTGTAGAGAGAATATTTCAGTCATATTACAGAATGGCCTGGCAGCCTTAACTGCACATCATCTCCCTCATTAGAGACGAAATTGAACATGTAAATATTTTCAAACATGATGTTTTGTTGAATTTTTTCTTGTAACGCATGCTGATCATTAGCTTGTATTTTAGGCATTTATAATGAAAATGAATTCATTTAAATTTATCCATGCTTTTGGGAAATATCTGTTTTTAAATTTAAGAAAAAGGGCACTAGACATGGTTCTTCTTGCTAGCTGCATGTCCTGCCAGTCTGATTACACAATCCGTTATAATTATGCTGAGCTCTGCAGACCTTTGGGGAGCCAAGTTATACAGTAGAATGACTGCTAGTTGCTAGGGGTAAAACCTTGAGCTCATTGAAGTCAATAGCAAAATTTCTACTAATTTCATAGAGAGTATTTCTAAGACCATCTTCCAAATGATAAACATCAATATTATTTAATGTACTAACTTAAATGAAAGGAAACCTAAATCTATCATTAATGTTATATGGAGGCAAATAAACTCAATTTCTTGAACACTTAAGTTACATGAAATTTAAATTTTTTTAGGTCCTCATTATTGATGAAAACAGACTTTCTTAATTTAAACTGACCAAGATCTTTCCTTCTAATACAATTTGTTATGCCTCTGCAAAATTTATGATGGAAAGCTCTATGTCTGTCTGGTTTTTATGCCCAGGCAAAATGCAAAATGGCAGGACGGATTTGCTGAAAGACTTAAAAATGGAATCTGAGGCAGGATTCATCATCCAACAGAATTTGGTTAAAGGCAATTACAAACTTTTGAAAGGGGTGAGTGAGGTGTAAAATGTATTTCAGTAACAGCAGCTGTCTTCCCTTTGCCATAGTGTGAGGGGTGACACTGTACTTTTGGGATACTTGGGACGCGTGGCTGGTGCCTAATTCCCACCTCCTCAGAGATCCACGAGGGGAACTTCCATCTCCAGCTCTTCCAGCATCTCCTGGCCATGCCCATCTGCCTCTATCCCACTGCTGAGCTCCTTTCTGCATGGCCTCCCTGTGACTAAATTCAGAGAGCTAATTTACAGAGCTAACTGATGAATTTAATAAACTTCATATACAGTTTCTAATCAGGTAGGGAGAATTTGGCAGAGGAATTGAAAATCAGAACCATGCTCAGAAGTGGGAGGAAGCTCTCACCAGTACTGACCCATTTGCATTATTTCTTCCAATTCATATGTATTTCAAATTATCATGTAAGTTTGCATTAAGCAGTATTTTTTTGTTGCTGGAACATAATATTAAGCCAAACAAATTTAAGAATCATCATAGAAGACTTCATGTTCATAGAAGAACATGAAATCCTGACTAATCTTCATAATTTTTTCAAAAGAGAATCAGTCAGGATGAAACTGTAAAGCTATGCCTAAGATAATTAATTTTTAAAGCCTTTTTTTTTGGGAAGTGTATTTGGAATGAAAACAGTCCTAATGGTAATATTGGTCTATTACTAGAAATGATGAAATTGTAAAAGCACAATTTTTTATAAAACATCATCTTCTGTCTTCAGAGGAAAAGATAGATCACATTGTCATGTTAAATGATGGTGGGACATAATTAACTGTCGTTGATCATGGAAGGCAATGCATAGCACCATTTTTAAACCAGTAGCTTAGATAATTTGCATCAAGGATCTTTTAGGAGCCAGTCAGGAAGGTGTCTGTATGATTACCCTTTGTTTTCAAGAGGTTTTAGAACTAAGGAAAATTCAGGATCTGTTAAAAAACAAATATTGTTTGAGTATTTAGGAAAACACACAGTTGTTCACCCTTCATCTTGACAACTAACCACAGCAAAAGAATTATATACAGCACTCTGGTGAAGAATTAAAACTGGCAAATATATCTCACCCCCACTGAATTTATGTAAAATACCAAGCTAATTTGATATACTTTTGAATAGCTGACAAATTCAATTTTAAAAAGCAATAGTCTATTAATACCATCTACAGCTAGACTTCTAATTGCCTAATACCAAACATTCTCCTTAATTAATTAGAAACATGCAAGCAAACATGCTAAAGATTAAATGAGTCTGAAGGTGGCTCCTCAACAGTTCTGGCACATGTTTGGCACTGTAATGGCAAATGAAGAATGCTCACAGGAGATGTGACTAAAGAGTCCAAAGCAATCAGTTCCTGCTCATGCACATTCTGAATATTATAGCAGTGAAGAAAACAGAAAATATAAATTGTTAATCATTAGTTTGTAGATGGCACAAAAATTGTGGAAGTGTTGAAATGCAGAAAGCCATGATAGAAGATGAAAGAAGACAGTCTGCACCAAAGGCTTATCTTGGCAACATGCCTTCTTCACAGTATGCCCTAAAATAGTATTTTCATTTTCCATCAAAGGCTATGAATATACCAGAAACCATAAGCTTATACTTAATACTTTTTATAATATGTATGCAGAACATTATGGAGTTTATAGAAACCTAAGAACATGTATTCAGCCACTCAGGTGAGGGAGGAATTATCTAGAGTTGGAACATATCCTCACTTTTCAGTTTCTAAAAGAAAACTTGCAAACACAGGACTGTGTTCCATAGCCACAAGTGTGCCTATCCTTCATGAATTTGTCTAATCCTATTCTAAGCCTGTTTATACGCTGCAGTATCTCATGACAATGAATTCCACAAATTTTAATACATATATATCTTGTGTGGAAAAATGCTTCCTTTTGTTAGTTTTAGACCTGTGATCCATTTCAGCTGGGAGCTTGCCAGTTCCTGCATAGTGAAAAAGAATGAGTAGTTAATTTTTGATCACTTTCTCTACATAATTTTTGATTTTACAGACTTCTATGGCATCTCCTCAGCTCTGTCTTTTACAGGATTCTAATTGTTCCTTGCATAGGCATTGTTCCATGACTTGCTGCCCTCAGAGGCCTCAAGAAAGTTATGGGGAGTCAAACTAAAAGTTTGTGGAGACCAAGCAGGGGACAACAGCAGTATGTACCTTCCTGGTCTATTCTCCTTCATTCCACCATTCACAGCTCAGGCTTTTCCTCATCCAGAAAAGATAAGCATTATTCTGCTCAGTTGTTTCTTGAATGCTGAGACCCTTCATCATGCTCAGCATCCTCTGGCAGCAAAGTTCCTCACCTCATTTGCTTCTCCTCTGAAGGGGTATCTCCTCTGCTTGGTTTTGAACCTCCATCTGGTCACTTGGCTCGTGCCCCAACCTCTGGTATTGAAAAAGTCATTGGAGGGTAAATTCCAATTCATCTTTTCTGGCCTGTAAAGGACCTTATAAACATTCAGCATGGTTTGTGTCAGTTCAGGTCAGGAGTCCTAACTGCTCAGCCATTCCTGTACCCCTGTGTCCTTGGGGTTCTGAACTACCCCTGGTACTCTACTGCCATCTTTTCCAGCTCTGGTCCCTGCTTTTCCCAATGTGGAACCAGAGCTGCACCTAGCATCCTCAGTGCTGCTGACCTGCTGCTGTTTAGTGATTTGGTCTGTATTCCTTTCTCAGTTATTCTATTGCTTTTCTGATCTCTGCTAACACTGCAATGACATTTCAAGGCATTTCTCTGTGATAACCTCAAAATCTTTTCTCTGTGTGGTAACAGTCAACTCACAGACCAACACATGTACTTGAAATTAGATTTGTATATTCTCATTACAGTACTTTGGAGATATCTGCATTGGTTTTAGTGACATTTTATTGTCCAGTCATTTTGAATTGTAAGATCCTTCTAATCTCTTCCTGGTAAATTCTCGTCCTTTAACCTTGAATAACTACTGTCAACAAATTTTTCATTGTTAAACCTTTCTTTTCCAAATGTCTGGTGAATCTGCTGATAGCACAGGCTTTTGTACCTCTCCCATGATCTTGAAGTAGAGAGGGGAAAAAGAAGAAATTAAAAGAAGGAATCAGTTATGGTTGCAGCATTCAAAATACGACTGTAAGGTGAATTTGTCTATAAGGTAGACTTAGAAAATGACAGTGATTTCCTAAATAATTAATAATCTCAGATTTACTTTTTAGACTGGTGCTAAGTGGTGAGGTATTGTTTTCATGGAGCCATCTGCAGTGACTCCACAGTCCCTTGCAAACAGCTCATTCAGGGCCCATGATATGTTAAGGTTGCTTTTTCCGTGTATAATTTTGCACCTACAAACACTGAATTTCAATTTTAAACTCACTCACTCAATATTATGAGATCACTCTCCACTCTTTGCAATCATCTTTGGGTATGTTTAGCTTCATTTCAGTAACCTGAATAATCTTGTATCATCTTCAGACTGTGCCACCTCACTACTCACCCTTGGCTTCCAGACTCCTTCGAAGATGCCTCGAGAAGCCCGTGTGCCCGTGACAAAGTGAGGGAACCCAGCAAATGCTGTTTGCCAGCCTGCCAGGGGTAAGTGGGTGGTGGAGGAGGAAAGCGAGTGCTCGTGCTGCCAGTTTCCTGCTTTGGGAAAGAAGGTCCCTCCAACTGGCACCAACTGCTGCGCTGCCTGCCAGGAGCGGCGGCTGCCACGCCACAGCTCCTCTTCCAGGCATCACAGGTGATGAACAGCAAAGAAACATTTACTGAGCCAGCCAGAATGCAGTGTGTAACGCAGGAGCAGGCGAACAATATCTGTTTCAGTATAAGCAATTATTTGTCTAAAAACAAAGAAGGATGCCTACGAGTAAGGAATGAGGACTTTGGAAGAGGTGACTCTGAGAAGGACTCATGGGTCTTGGCAGGGAATCACTTACAGATGAGCAGCCAGCATGGTTTGGGGCCAAAAGAGCAGGGGAAACTCAGGTATGTAGAAATAGAGCAAGCAAGTGCTGGCCAGGAGTTCCCATTGTCTCTGTGCTTGGCTGTAGTGTGGCCTCTTTATTGCTACATATAATAATATCTACCTTGCTTTATTATATAAAGCTTACATTATTAATACATATTACATAAAAATTTATTCTTTTCCTTGTTATCATTATTCCTTCTGGTCAAATTTCATAGCCCCTGGATGATGTGCTCAACTAAATCTCAGCTACTGTTACACCTCAAAAGTTAATTGAGACTGGTGGAATAGGGGAAGTGGGACCCCAGTGGGGTGAATGATGAGCAGCAGTAAACTATGGCCTGCAGATTACATGGAACTTCCAGCAGGTTGCCACAGGCTTAGTACTTAGGGAAAGTATTAATTAACTTCTATAGGAATGATCTGCAATGGAGTATTAATAGCACATGGTGTGCATGCAGATCATCCCAAAGCTGGGAGTGCTGTACACACCAGTGAAAAACATAAATAATACAAAAGGATCATGAACCTCTGCAGTTCAGACAGGAGCTACCACAACAATCTGCACCTAGGAAAGACGGGGGCGAGTTGTTCAGACCATGGGGAAAAGAGGTCCTGTGTTAGATCCATACCTGTTCAGGGTTTCAAAGCTGAATAGAATCTGCCTGTTTTAGACATCCTGTTTTAAAGGTAAATCTTTGCAGGGACACTTGCTGTTGGTGGGCTCTGAGCCTTTCAAGGAGGTGTGTGTTGAGCACCTGGATATCTTGGGAATTTTCCTTAGCTCCTTTCTGCATATTTGAGTACCAACATTTAAAAACTCACTTTATGAACCTACTGTGTTGGTACAGTATCACTATTCAGAGTCATTGCCAAAGCAGGACAAACTGTCTATGAGTCTGTGAAGTCTGTGGAGCCCAACATGGGAGGCTGTTTGGTTTGGATGATGTAAGGATATAAAAAGGAATTCTGGGCTGAAATCAAATGGAAAAACATTGATAATAACATGGTGATATAACTACAACAAAGGATACCCAATGCCAACGGTGGAAAGGAAGGTATGCCTTTGGGAGCACCTTGCAGGGAATCATGTCCACAGGGGAAGAATTGAGTTGGTCACCAAAGAGCTTTAAATTGGGCCTGTGCCTGCAAGCTCTTGTCACACCTGCCCAGACGTTCCCTGAGGTCAACCCAAAGCTGTCTCAGGCTCCAACCAAAATTCTTCCAAGGGGTGGTTTTGCAGAGGCCACTTTCTGAAATGCCTCTTCACCACTGTGTGGCAGCACTGGATACCGGATTCCTCCTCACCTACCTCCGAGCCAGAGTAAGCCCTGGCTTTATGGAAGAGGTCACAGCACTCAACTCTCCAAGCAGCTGCTGACCCAGTCATGGGGATGGACGGCGATGCTCGCGGGTCTTGCTGGGGCCTCTGGCCTGCCTTGTGCCCCAGCTGGAGTGGGAAGGGACCCTGTGTGGTCAGCAGCCCCCGGCAGCTCCTCGAGGAGAGGCTGCTCTGCAACGAGACACTGACCCAGCTCACATCCCTCTGGGACCCTGGAACCCTGTGCCATCACCACCTTGGCATGGGACAGGACAGAGATCCCTCTCCAGGGCCACCAGCAGAGCTTCTTGCTACAGCACACGCACAAACCCTCCAACTCACATTGTGTCTCTGCTCTGCAAGGTACTATTTTGTTGGTGAGCCAGAGCTTCAAACCTCTTTGGTAGTTTTTATCTGCCAGCCCACTAGGCACGTAGGCTGCTCCTTGCCATCATCCTGCTGCTGCATCACTCCAGCCTTGTGTGCCATGGGGAGCTGAGTGCCCTGCCTGGGAATGCTCATTGCTGAGAAAATCTTACATCCAGCCTCAGCTTCTCCTTTTTAACTTCAGACTCCTTGTCCTACCATCTTCTGAGACTATGAACTAATTCCCTTCCTTCATTTATATTGTTACCTTGAAGGTATTTATAGATCCAGACTGCTTCCCCTCTGACTCTTCACACTGCTAATTTATAAAACCTTGGTTCCTGCAGTCTTTCATAACCACATGCCCTAATCTGGGCATCATTCCTCTTACTTCTATTTCTCAAAGTGGAGGGACTTTTTTTATATTTTAAACTTGGAACAACCTGCATTCAGGTAAGTGGACATGCACTATGACAGTCTGGCCACCCCTTGGCCACTTGGGTTCTTCTCCCCATGAGGAGACAGGCAAGCAGAGCCCAGTGCAGGAGGTATCCATCCCCAGGTGTGGTGCACAGCTGGCAAGCACTCAAACATGGCTGGCATAAAGGACTGGGGTGAGGGACCACCACACTGGCAGCGGTGCCAAGCTGTGACACTGGAGCAGGCACTGGCATGGCAGGTACCTACAGCACTCTTCCCAACCCTCCATCCTGAATTGGCATCAGCTCTGTTCAGGGCTGCTAAACTGCAGGATTAGACAGTGTTAGCCAGGCTCTCACTCATTAGCCTTGATCTTACTGCTTTCCAGTACCTGAGCCCTTCCTTGTACTGGGTTTGCATGGCAAGGTTTGGGTAGTGGGGGGGCTGCAGGAGTGACTTCTGTGAGAAGCTCCTGGATGCTTCCTCCATGTGCACAACCAAGATGGACCTGCAACTGGCCAAGGCTGAGCTCATCAGGGACCGTGGTAGCACCTCTGGGATAACAAATTCAAGAAGGGGGAAAAAACCATGGCAGCTACAGCCAGAGAGAGGAATGAGAGTATGTGAGAGAAACTGCTGTGCAGACACCAAGGCCAGTGAAGAAGGAGGGGAGGAGGTGCTCCAGTGCCAGAACAGAGACTCCCCTGCAGCCTGTGGTGCCGCCCATGGTGAGGCAGCTGTGCCCCTGCAGCCTTTGGAGGTCCACAGTGAGCAGAGATCCACCTGCAACTCATGGGTGAGCCAGCACCAGGGCAGGGGGATGTCTGAAGGACATTCCCCATGGGAATCCTGAGCTGGAAAAGGTCCTCCTGGCAGGACCTGTGGACCTGTGAAGAGGGAGCCCACCCTGGAGCAGCTTTGCTGGCTGGACTTGTGACCATGGGGAATCCACACTTAGAGGAGGGAAGAGTGTGAGGATCTCCTCTCTGCAGAGGAAGGAGGAGCAAAGACAACATCATGAATTGACCACAGCCCCCATTCTTTGTCCCCCTGTGCCACTGCAGGGGAGGAGGAAGAGGAAATCAGGAGCAAAGTCAAGCCTGGGAGGCAAGAATGGGTGGAGGGAAAGTATTTTAAGATTTAGCTATATTTCTCATTATCCAATTCTGATTTAATTGTTAGCAAATTAAGCTAATTTCCCCAAGTCAAGCCTGTTTTGATGAGACGGTAACTGGTGAGTGATCTCTCCCTGTCATTACCTCAACCAATAAGGCTCTTGTTCTATTTTATCTCCCTTGTCCAGCTGAGGAGGGGAGTGATGGAGCAAGTTTTTTGGGCTCCTGGTGTCCAGTCAGGGTCACCCCATCACATTCCTCTCTCTATGAGGTTCCAGATTGCTGTGTATTACTGCTGGATCTTGTCTTGTTGCATCCAGCCTTTGGATGTAATGTTCCCAGACAGATTTGGATGCATCCCAGGCTGTACTGGGTGACCACTGGTGATGCTGATATAAATGGTGCTACCTCATTCTGTGTTTAATGAAACTTTAAAATGCAAGTGCCGGTCCTGTCTCCGGTGGTAACGTCACTAAAATTGTTCCCAATTTTGAAGTCTCATTTTTATGGTTATCTGAGTCTATGACTCATCAACCAATTTCTAGCCCACACCAAATTCTTTACTGAGTTTTCATTCAGTCTTTAAGAAAACTCAGTTGTAGCAACTCTGAGAGGACTGGCCACAGAGGGAATGGAGGAGCAGGTTGCTAATGAGGGCATTCAGTTCAGATGGAGGAGGAAATTAGTTATAAGACATAGGGATGGATGGGGCTGGAGGCAGTGCAGTCCCACCTCTGGATGTCCCCGTGGGTTGAAGGGAGCATGTGGCTGGGTCCTGGGCAGTAACTGATTGCAAAGCAGCTTCGGTTACTGCAGAACTCCCAAAACCACAAGCTGCTTGAAAGGCTCGAGGTGCATCCCACATCACCTTCCTCATTGCCACAGTTAAGTGCACTCGGCTGGAGAGCTTTGTGATTCATCCATAGTGTGAGCTGTGTGCCGGGAGGAGCTGGGTGAAGGGCAGGTTCCCCAGCCTCAAGAAACTTCATACCACTCTCTCATACCAGCTCTCTCACATCTTAGTCCTTTCCCAAAACGTGAAAGAGCTGGGGAGGAAAGCAAAACATCTGCTTCCTGGTGAGGGAGAGATGTGTGGCTGCTCAGCAGGTTATCTGAGAATAGAGGTTATTGAAATTCTTATTTTCCAGGGACTGCACTTAAAAAGGCTGTTGGTTATGTGAGCTGCTGGACTTTGAAAATAAGATATAGAGTTAGCTTTCCCTCCCCACTGACATTTGGTTCCCTTTGGATTTTGAAAAAAATGTCTCCATGTGCAAAAGCAAAGGCAGAGTGCAAACATTCCCCTCCTGCCACATGGGAAGGACTGAAACAAGGAAGGCTGTGTACACAGGCAAGAGGTGAGCCCTGCAGGCAGGCTGCCTCACCTCTAAGCTCCCAGCTGTGCTGTGGAGCCCTGGGCAGAGGCTGTAGGTTAGGTAAAGCAATAACAAGGAGAAGCAGGAAAGAAGATGGAGTGATGAAACCCAGTTTGAAACTCTTCTGCCAGAGAGCTGCAGGCAAGAGGGCAAGGGATTCTGCTCTGGTCTTCTCAACCTTTTTTTGTAATGGGATGCACATTGTTCTCTCCCAGGGCCCAGATAATCCCCCTGATAAAGGGAAGATTATTTTTCAAGATTGTCTTCAGAGATTTCTTTTAAAATTCTCAGGTGCACTGTATCTGAACCTGCAGATTTACAGTATGTAAGTTGAGTTTTGTCAGATATTCTTTTACCATCTCTGTGTTTATCCTTTGGTCTTGGCCTCTCCAGCTGCTCTATCATAAATTCTCTGCTTCCTGAAGTAGAATCCCCAATTTCTTCATTACCATTACTGAAGGTAGGTGAGTACGGTTTTCTCCACCCCAAACCACTCTGGAGTCAGCCCAGCTCAGCCTTCAGTTGCTGAAAGACTCAGATTTATTCCGTAATTCCTCTGTCCTTCTGTTCTTGTATTTGAATTGAAACCATTAATATACAAATACCACAGTGTGACTAGATTGAAGCTGTCCACATGGAGGATGCTTAAAATGCAGACTTCAAACATATGCTGCTACAGGTATGCATCATTTTGGCACTTGCTTACCTTCACATGGACCTGGGTGACACTGGTGTGTTCATTCATTTGATAGATTAAATGAGTAGGTCACAGCTCTGCCCACATATATGGGCTGTTTTCTTACTTCTTGTTTCCTAACCATCTTCTGTAATTTTGTTGCTGTTTTCTATGCTTTCCTAGCTATGCATTCCTTGTCTGACATTTTATACCTGTGGATTATCTTTGAATTGCTCCTCTCACCACCCTGCCACTCACACTGCATTTCTCCCTTGCAGAACTGCTCACTGCAATTTTCCCTGCTCCTGGCTGTCATTGCCCATGGGTGGCAGAACCATCCATCAGCTGCTTTCAGCTACAAGAGACAGGACAAAGGCCCTGGCACCAGCCCACTAGCTCTGTCTAGTGAGTGGACTGCTGAAAGTGCAGCAGGATCTCTAGGGGTGACCTGAGAACTGGGTAAGTCATTGTTGAGCACCCGTGCTGCCCCTCTGCCTTTGGGAGGTGTGGGGCTCACCATCTCGGTCTGCTCCCCTCATCAGCAAAGATGGGGAAAACCCTGGGTGGCTTCAGTCTGCTACAGACCAAAGGGTCTGCAGGACACGAGGAAAGGATATTCAACCTGGAGCTTCATGCTAGTAGCCATTTCCTTTTGGTCACCATGGACATGATTCTGCAAGATGCTGAGCATTGGAACGTGAATGCAGCAGGGCACCTGACACAGCCACACATCCAATTTATGTGTGTCAGGACTCCAGAGATGTTTAAGACACTTGCGTGTTGTGTTTTGCTCGGTGTTTGGCATCTCATGAGCCTGAGCATTTCAAGTGAACCCCCATGTGTGACATGCTTCCTTATGGTACTTGTTAGCCCAAATTTAGCTGCTAACAGCAGCAGTTGTATATTATTATGGTTATAGACACTGAAGGGAAAAGACCAGTCTGGGCATCCCACACTCCCACAGACCAGAGCAAGGCTCTTCCCCCAGGACCATTGGCTTCCCCTCTCAGATTTAAGCAACTGCAGCCTTTTCTAAGGAAGGAGTAGTCCACAGCCTATTTTAATCTTTTTTGCTATGCTGGAGCTGGCAGGACAAAGCTCCGCAAAGCCTCCTCCTTCTGTTCCAGACCTTGGGTGGGTTTGTGTTCAGCCATGCTCAAGTGTTCACATGCTGGGTAGCACAGGTTTTGGGGGGCCAGGAGCCTGCTGCAGAGCCTGCTGCCCTCCTTTTTTTGGAAATGCAGGGCATGCCCCAGCTGCCCGGCGGGCACCAGGGAGGGGCTCCGGCGATGACGCTGCCGTGCCCGGCGCCCCAAGGCAAGCCCAGAAGGGCTCCCCGGGACCCCAGGCACGGGAAAGGCTCTCCATCGCCACGGCTTTAGCCCTTCCAGCACTCACCTCCCTGCCTGCCCAATGCCAGGCAATTTCAGACTGCAGCACTTCTCTCCTGAGGAAATACTGGCCATAGATTTAGGAATAGATATTGCCAAATAGTATATTGTTTTCATAAATCTCTGTAGATCCGCTTTATATCCTAGAGGCTAGACATTCTAATTATTGCTTCTATTTTATCTAAATTGGCAACAAAGCCATCATAGCTCAGCTCAGAGACAGTGCAGGTAATTCTGCTAGACCAAATTTTGACCTTTTAAAGTTCATTCTGAAGTGCCTTCTCCTCTCTCTCCAGTTCTTGCCTGGCTCTTTGGTTCTGCTTTTTTAGAACCATCGCCCAATTTAAAATAGCAATCACCATAGCTTCAATACATTGTACCTTAAAGATGTAGGCAATTACTGTGTGAAATATCTCAGAAGCAGGACTAATATCAAAGGGCATTCTCATACCCTTACAACATCCAAATAGCATATTAAAGATCTTGTTGAAGTTAGATTTAAGCTTGTCTCTTCACAGTTTATTTGCTGAAGCAAATGCCCTTCATTTCACAGTGATTTTTTCCTCTTTTGCTGGGAACTTGCCTGTCACATAGTGGTTTCACAGAGCAGTGTTCATGTGTTGCAGCTGCATTTAAATAATGTAAACCAAAGCATCTCCTTCTGTAAGCTGCCTTGGCAGTGACAGATACAGAATTAGCTCCATCTGAAATATTTTCTTCTTCCAACAGCTCCCAGATTTTCTATAGGATGTTGCATTTTTGCTTTGCCCTTTAAGAGTGGGGAGTTTCTTGGTTTTTTTCTTTGGTTTGGAGAGATCATCAAAGTAACCAACCTTTGGAGTTCAGTGTGGTGTTCCCTTTCCAGACAGCCTCAGTCCAACCAGATACCTGAGAATCCTCCTGGGCTAAGCCTATTAGAGCAAATGTTTCTCCTTCTTTGCAGATGATTTTTTTTTAATTTAAATGACATTCTGTGCACCAGCTTTTAAACTTAAGTGGGACTCCACTGTCACAAAGAGTGTGGAGTGGCACAGGGTGAATATCTCCCTATGTGTCATCCTGTGGCATTTACAATAAAAATATTTCTAAGTTCATAATCAGGAGAGGTTCTCAAGTGGTGCCTCTGGATGGAATTGTTGGAAATTCATTATCTGGTGCTTGTTTAAAGATAAACAGTGTTGTGTGTTATTGTTCTTTTTTATATTCTAAATGCAAAGCAGTTTTTGTTATAGGCTCTTGATTAATTCCCATTGCTGCAGCACCCTGTGCTGCTTTCAGACAGTGATTTCCAAAGTAGCCTGTGCCTCTGCCCAGTCCCAAGGGAGGTGTCTGCTGCCTGCCCTTCAGGAAGCTCTCAGCCCATCTCCCCATGCCCATCACCCACTGCCCTCACCTGTGCCTCAGGGCAGGGCTGGCTCAGCACAGCATTGCCCAGGGCTCCAGTTTCAAGGATACTTCCAGAAATACATCTATTCCCTAGTTCTGGCCAATTTATTTTATCTTTTTTGGAAGGGAAATAAGTTTCTGTCCCACAAAGCTTCAGAGAATGGCATGAAAACCTGATGCAACTGCTTTCTCAGAAGCTGGAATACAAATAATGACAAATATGTGGTATTTTGGATGGATGAAAGCAAGGGTTTCTGTCCTTGGCAACATTGCCAACTTCTGGTGGCTGCACACTGTTTCTCCTTTCCACTGTAAGGTTTGAGCACTTATTTGAACATATTTGCCCCTATACAAGGGTTTGCTCTGCTGGCATTCACTGCATGTGCAATCTTGTCTCTACCCTCTATGCCAGAAAGCACCCTGGCACAGCTCTGCCACTACCACAGAGAATTATTTTCTGCATCATTTGTGACATATTTGACTAGATAAGATACGATTTTTGTCTTGTGTTTCCAACAAAACTCAGCAAACAGGGACTCTGCCTGTCAGAAAATGTCTCATTCCTCCTTTATTTTCTTCACTTTTAGCCTTTTGTTTTGGAAACGATACCGCATAAATAGCTGCTTATTCTGAGAGAGGGATTTAGAACCCTGCTGGTGCCTGCCAGCCTTTCCCCCCATCTCTAGGCAAGAACAGTGTACAGCCCAGCAGCTGACCTGCTGCCCATGCTGAATCTCACCCCAAAAGCCTCTGGCTGAGGTTCAGGTTATTGCAGTTTCTCACAGCCTTCTGTAACTCATTTACTTAATGATCCTCTCCATACAAATCTGTCTGTTATTAATGAGTCACTAAGTTTTCAACAATCCTATGTTTGAGCTTTAAGGTTTAAACCCATCACATGTGCATCCACTAATCTGCATTGCAATTAATTATGAATAAAAATGAGCTTTTCTTCTAAACAACTTCAGAGCCTCCCATGTGCCCTGTGATCAGCACCAAGGCTCCATGCTGGTGTAAAAGGGTTCCATGGCTGCACTGGTGGCAGCTGCCTTTGCTGCCTTCCCCAGGATTCTGCTAATTCCCCTCTCAGGCGTGCCTGCTCTGGGGTTGGCAGGCCAGTGCCACTCCCTGTGGTTGCTCTGCACAGTGTCCCACCGGTATTTCAGTCACATACCCTCCCCCCAGACCTCTGCAATGCCAGCCAAATCACAATTGACTTCATGCATGAGAACTTCTCATTCCTCCTGCCTATTCCCTTGGTTTCCAGCCTCAATGCAGAGACAGCTCTGACATATTTTGCTTATTCCCTCTCTAATTCTCCCTCTAAGTTTCCAAATCTCATCACAGCCACATTTTCTTGGCTGTGCAGACTCAGAAATCCACATGCAGTCATGGAAGGAGACACTTCCTTTAGGCCCCTCAAACTCTCTTCTAGCTTAGGGCTGCCTGGTGCAGGGGCTGCCCAGGAGATGTTCCTAGCAAAGGATATGAGCTCATTCCCTGAAGGGATGTGACTGTGCCCCTGACAGAGCTCTACTCTTGCCCAAAGAGAGAAAAATGGAAAAGCAACTTAATGAAAAATCTTATTTCTGTTTTGCTTGGTTCCAATGAAATATTTTCCTTAATTTGTTTCTGTTTTCAAAATCTGACACCTCTGTGCACCCTCCCTCATTTGTGTCACATTCTCTCCACCTGTGTGTTCATGGATTTCACTTTACCCACTCTCATTTTCTTCTGTAGGAAAAAACCCAACCCACCCCAAACCCGTTTTTTGTATTCTGCCATTTTGGATCACCAGAATTAGTGCTTCTTTTTTTTGTTTCTCTCCTGTCACTTTTCCAAAGTTGAAGAAGTTTGGCATTGTTCCAGCTAGAAAGGGAAAAGTCATAAGGCAGTCCCCACCCACTATCCTTCTGCTCCACTCCAGAGCAGGAACAACTAACAGGAAAGAGATGGGAGAAGAGGCAAGGGAAATAAAATAACGCACCAAACTTCCAAACTTTTTCTTTCAAAGAGATAGATATATTTTCATAATTTAAAAAAAAAATAATAAAGCAAAAAAACCCAAACAGAAATCCAACCTAAAATCACTAAGGAAGAGAAATTGCTTTATATCCACAGCATTTTCCCCCAAATGAGACACTTTCAGAAAGGAGCAGGATCCTTGCAGAGGTGCTTGGGTAGGGGCACTCACAAAGTGTGCTGCTATGGGCTCAAGGCTCAGCTTAGCACGGGGTGACGCCTCTGCAGGGTGTCCAACCCCTGTGTCCTGAGAGCTGCCCAGCCCTGCTGAGCTGGACTCAACATCCTGAGAAAGAAGGGAGAGAGGGAAACAAAACCAGGCCTGAGCCACCTCCTGCCCCTGTGCCATGCAGGCCATGAACATGCTGAGTACAGGCAGTTCTGGTGTCCCTGGGACAGCTGAAGCACCCCTGGGTACAGAAGGGCTTGTGTACAACAAGGCTATGGATCCTCCCCAGAATCTGGATTTACCTATCTCACATACAGGAATTGGTTGTAAAATTGGTAAAACTGCTGCCTTCTGGGTGGCTGATCCAACATCTTCTGCCTTCCTGGTAGCATCTTGTATTTCTTTTCCAGACTGAATTTTTCTAACTGCTGCTTCAGCCTTCAGATCTTGTTGCTCCTCTGTGAGATGGAGACTGCTGAACTGTCAGGAACATTTCTGGCTGAGATTGGACCATCCCTCAATCCTCTTACCAGCAAACTGAATAGTTTGTACCATTCTATTCTTGTACCAGAGCTTGTTTTCTGATGCCTGGATAGTATGTATGGCTTTCCTTTCCTGAACTTTGGTGACCTTTTCACTTCTAGACACCCAAGTTACCAATAACATCCATAGTAATAATTTCAACAGTAACATGAAGAGTCGAGATGCTCCCCTGCTTTTGTTTGATATTCTCCTGTTATATATTCAAGGAAGATGTTGGATGCTTTCAGCATGCTGTTGAAATGAGAGCTCATGTGGAGTCAGTTACCCAAAATCATTCCTGAGCTGCCTTCTGTCACAGCTTTCCAAGCCTTATCCTGGAGATAAAGACTGCAATCTTTGTTCCCAGCTGCCTTTGCTTGCATGCACCCATATTAAAATGCATTTAGTTGGATTATGGCCATTTTACCAGGCAATTTAGAAGATACTAAAGCAGCACCATGGCCTGCTCGTTATTAACATCCCTACCAGTCACTGCATCACCTGCAGACTTCACCATCACAGCTTTTTTATGGTCAGGTTGACCACTGGATAAAAACATACACATTGTTGCAACAAGAAAAGATTCCCCCAAGAGACCTCACTGAGGACACCTCCATCCTCTGAAGTGTCCCCAGCAGCTACCACATGGTGACATCTGAGACGGGTTTTAGTCCACTTAGTTCATGCTCCAATAATTCCTTCTGTAGCATGGGTTTCTGCATTCCAAATGTCATATAGTAATAGGCAAAATGCTTTGAGGAATTCCAGTCTGCTATAATGCTATAAACTTGTCTTTATCAATCAGACCTATAAGGTTGTTCAAAAAAAGACCCCACAAAAAGACATGAGCCAACCAGTTTATGAACAGGTCTCTGGGCTGTGCCTTTAAACTTTTCCAAACACTGGAATTACGCTGACATTTCTCTAATCTTTTGGAATTTGACCATTTTTCTAAGGTCTGTTAAGCTGTGGCAATGGCTTGAGCTAGCTCCTTCTAGACTCTTGAGCATCAGCTGTCTGGATGATCTGCAAATGCTGAATTCGAGGAGATCATGCCTCACATCCCCCATTGTTACAGATGGCAGGATTTATATTCCATCCACAGTATCATCTGGAGATGAATATATCCTCCTGCTTCATTCCAAATACAGAACAGAAATATCTACTAAACATTTCTGCCTTTCTGCACCAGCCACCATCTGGCACGAGCGGGGAAGAAGCAGCGCTCCGAGCCAAGCTCCAGCGGTCCCGCCAGGAGGCTCGTGCCATGAACAAGCCTCACACACCCCAGAGTGCTGGGGGGGCCCTGGGGCTCCCCGCAGCCCCACAGGGTTCTCCCTGTGCCTTCCCCTGCACTCACCAGCCTGGTTCCTTGCTGATCCTTGCTGCTGGCAGGGTGCTGAGGCAGACCCCTGGCCCTTGCCCTCTGCCTCAAGGCCAAGCCAGCAGTCTGTCTCCAGTCAAATTCCCCATCTGACCCTGGGATGAAGAGGCCATTACCATGTAAATCACTGTGCCTGGAAGGCAGAGAATGTGGAGCAGCCTTGATGGAGAGGGATGAGATAAGGGGCTTTTATTGAAATTTAGAAATCTTTTATTCTTTTCCCACCAGCCACTCAAACAGCAGCTGAAAGCCAAAATGGGGCTTGTATGAGACTTGTTAGAGGAAAACAAACATGCCAACAGTGCTTTGGATATGTGTATTAGAGTGGAAGTCACCTCTTGTGCCTCTCCAAGTCACCCCTCTCCTGTAGGTCCCATCTGGCCGGGAGTGGCATCCCCATGCTGTCCCACCAGCTGGGCTTGATGATGCTTTCCTGGCTCTCTCTGGTTCCTCCTGGCTGCAGCATCAAGGGTTTAGAGCAGGCAGTCCCTCAGCCCTGTAAACCACAGATTCAGGGAACACCAGAGTCTGGGACTGGTGTGAGTGAGATCACAGGGAAAGGATTTCCAGCCTTTCCCTGGATTTTTTTTTTTTTTTACATCAATGTTCTTTATTTACTCCTTATTGCATATGGCAAAGCCAGGAGGAGAGAAGAAGAGAAAAAAAGGCACAAGTCTGCAGGGGAGAAAAGAGGCGTTATTGTGAACGTGTGTTGTCCCTGGCTGGTGGCACAGCAATTCTGTGGGATGTGGGATTCCCTGCTCCAAGGGCTGCCTTGCTGCTATGTCACAGTCAGTGGGGGCTGCTGCAGGAGAGGCTGTGCTTGGGTTGGAGGATGACTTCTGGCAGCAGTCGCTGCACAGAGCGGTGCCGGGCTGGCCTGGCTGCGTCCCCTGAGCAGCAACACGCACTGGTTAATAATTAACCAGGTGCGGAGACAGGCGTCCGCTGTGTAATGGCATCGCAGACATCTGACACTCCTAATGGCCTCCTCGCTCTGCCTCCCGCGCCAGCGCTGCCAGCTGATCCTGCCACTGCTCCTGAAGGTCACCCCTGTGGTGCCATCCCCTCCCCAGGGCTGTGCCAGAGCCCCTGCTCCTGCAAGCCTCACCCACATCCTGCCCCAGGCGCAGTGCGGGGTCACAGCTTCACCCCCGGGATGGCTCTTGGGGAGCCTGCAGGAGGTCAGGCCAAACCAACTGGGATCCACCAACCAGCCCTACTGCTGGGCTTTCTGCCAAGGAGCCATCCTACCTTTCATCCAGATTTGTTTTCCCAGTTGGGAGAAGCCCTCCCTCTGGCACGGGCAGCGGATCCTGTGCTGGGGCTATGATGTGCCACATCAGCACCGATGCACGGACTGGCTCTGCAGACCCACACCTGGGGCTTGCACCCGTGGTTCCTTGAGTGCTCTCAAGCTGCCAGAACACGTCGGAGGCTGGTGTAACATTGGGCACAGCAGGCCATGGGGAGGCAGAAAACAAGTCCATGTGGAAGGAGAGCTTTTGGCAACAGCTCAAGCATTGCTGCAGATGCTGGGACTTGGGCACACAGCCCTGTCCCCCCATGCCAGAGAGAAACATCTGCAGTGGTGTTCACACCTGCTCTGGCCCTTACAAAAGGGACTGCTGGAGGCACCAGCCTTCAGGAGGTCCCTCTGAAGAGATCACCCTGCTGTGATAAGGCACCAAAGTCCCTGGAAAATGAAGGTAAAGGTTCAGGTAGGGGATTAGTAGGTAGGATTAAAGGCTCAGCAGCTCTTGAAATGGATCTGAATCACACTCTAAAGCAGCCCACTGCAGCTCTGCAGTAAGGAATTGCTCCTTCTCTGGCTTAATTACATCTCATAGCAATTCTCTGCTTGCTGTCTGTGCTCACCTTTTCCAGGGGTCACAGGGTGCCCTGTGCATTCCTGAAGGCAGCTTGGCCATCACTATGTGTGAGGCTGACACACTGTTAGGGTAAGGAGGCCAGTGGCAAAGCTGCCACCAAAAAAATCTCTTGGAAATGTGAAGAAATACCTTTCATCCATCAAATTTCAGTCACCAGCAAAGAGATTTCATTTTAAGCACCATGTGGTTTTAAAGAACCAGAATCCAGTCACCAGTGACTCCCACCTTTTCCAAAGGCAGACCTGAGAGCTGGTGGTGCCACCAGGCTGTCCCCCTGCACCAGAGCACCCAGACCCTTCCAGCATCAGTCTTGGCAGCTGAAAAATTGATGTCTGACATGCTCAGCAATGTTTGTCACCTTGTGAATGTTCCCAAATGCCAGTGGTGGGTGCTGTGGAGATACTTGTGCCTCCCCAGAACCCCCAAACATTGGCAGTGCAGGACAAGGGGGATTTTCACTGTGCAGTGACATTTCACAGTCAAGAAAACTCTCCATTTCCAAAGACAAGTGCAGGGATGGAAAGGGCTCTGCCCAACAGTGCCCATATCACATGGGCAGCCCTGGGAAAAGGACTGACCTGTAACTGTGTCCAGTGGTGGACATGTGGAAGAGTGTGGATGAGAAAGCAGCCAAATGGGGCTGGCTGAAGCCAGTAGGCACTGCCAGTGCTGTCACATACAGATAAAGGGTCAACACAGGGAAGGTGGGGACTGATCCCCTTCTGCCCCCACCAGACCCATGAGTCTGCAGTTTCAATCTGTCATGAGAAAGTATTTCCTTGATTTTAAAAATGCCAAGCCAATTTGTGTGTTCTCCTTGTTTGGAGAGACACAGTGAATATTGAGGACATCCAGGCTACTGAATTCCTTCTCAACCAAAACTCACAGCTTATCACCCCACCTGGATAGTGCTCAGTCCCTAACTGGGACTACCCTGACTGAGCCAGGGTAGCCAACAGCTGCACTGCTCATCCCACGGCTCTGCTGCACTAGCACCCCTTTTTGGAGTGGTTTCTGTTCTTTTTCCAGTATCCATCCATCACTCTCCTTGTAGTTTTTGTGAGGATCACTGGCTCTGCAGAGAGGAGCCCACAGGGACATTGGGGTCTCCTATCCAAAAGGCAACTGAAAGCCCTGCATTGTCTGAGAATGCAGGGATGATTTTGCCACTGTGCACAGCATTTTGCTTTATCTGACTGCATTTCACCCCCTCAAATATGAGTTGTGTGGCCCCCAGGGTACCATGCTGGCTGGGGACACTGCAGGGCTCTGGGCTGTGAGGTGCAGAGGGGCCCAGGAGGGGATGCAGAGGGGAGTGGGATGGGCACTCTCCCGTGCAGGGTTGCCATATCAACAGGTTCTCTGCGAGTCTCTCGCTGCAGATGCAGCATTCTGGGATGCTGTGATGTGAGCTTGAACACTCCTGGCTTCTGCAGCCCTGCATCCCTTCAAGTACCCTCTCTCTCTGCTTCCTGGGCCCTCTGCCACACGTCCCCGGGTGCATTTTGCTTCTCCCAGTGCTGCCAGTTTGCAGCCTGCTGCCAGCATCCCTGCCTGCATCCATGCCTGAGGAGCAAAGGCCCCTGGTCATGCTCACAAGGCAGCAGCTTGAGCAGCTGCAGCTGATGCTGAGAGGGACAGGAGGGACACCGAGCCCACAGACAGGTGAGAAAGGAAACAGTGAGCACCAGTGGCTCCTCCCAACACCCTGCAGCATCCCCCAGGGTTGTAGCAGGAGTGCCCCCTCAGCCCACAAAATGCAGGAAGAGAGCAAACAGCAGCTGTATTTACTAATTTCAGAGGGGGGAGGAAAGCTTTATTGTCTGATAACAGCCAAAGCACCAGGCAGCGATGCTCAGTGCCCCACAGTGAGGTGACCTGAAACATCCATGGCCTCTTCAAAGGCCTCTGTTTCCTCAGCATGGTTGTTCTCCAGCTGCCAAAATTGGTGAGAAATACTGAAATCAGTGAGAAATGCTCTTTGACTGCTGGCAGGGTCAGATGGCAGAGATATTTCATCTGGCAAAACCAGTCTGAGCAGGAGGCTGAGGCTGCCAGAGCAGGGGGGACCACCACCACCTTCCATCCTCCTGGAGGGATGGAGTAATGGTGTAGGGTAGTCCAGAGAGTTCCCAGGGAGCCAGGGAAGTGTCAGGTAGAGGTGAAGGGGGCAAACAGGTGTGTGGGGTGAATGAAAATGAGGGGCTGCAGGAGAGCAAGAGGTGGACATGTCTCTGCAGATCTTGAGGCCCCCACAGTTGATGCTGGAGGCAGAGTGGGAGGAATTTGCTCTGGAGGCATTTGCTGCTTCAGATATCTGGGATGCCAGAGCTGGGAGGGTGTTTACATTCCCTCCCTTATCTGCACATAGGCACTGTGGGGCCCCTTTCCTGCTGAACAGGTTCTCCTCCGCGGGGGAGAAGCAGGAGCTCCACGCCAGCGCTGACCCTGCACTGTCCTTGGTTGCCGGGTTTGCCCCCGAGGATGGGAGGTGGGATGGGGCAGCCATGTGCCAAAACCCTATTGCACTTCTGTGTGCATGGGGTGGGTGGGTGGGCACCCTCCAGAGCACACCCCACCTCTCCTCCTGTGTATGCACCTCTCATCTGGGGGTGTGTGTGACTCAGAGTCACCCATCATCATGTTCTTGCTTGTATGGCTTGGTTTTGCCTGTCAGGGTGTCAATGCCCCTTTGCTCCTTGCATCTGGGAGCCACATGTGCAAAGGGTCCTACAGAGCAGCTGGGGCTCATGGCCTCCCTAGGTGTGTCCCCCTACACAGACAGAGGTGTGCCCTGAGCCTGGGGGCTCTGCTCCATGGGCTGCAGCTCTGGGTGCCGAGCCTCTCCCCCCTGGACACTGCCAGGGCAAAGGGTGATTCCAGGGACAAAACAGCACTGCTGGCACATGGCACTGCCAGCCTGTCTGCTCGCTAAACTGACCCTCAGCCATCTCCCCAGGAAATCAGCAGCCCTGGGAGTGTGTCCTGTCAGCAGCCCAGGAGCTGGGAGAAGCTGGATGCTGCTGCTGCTGCTGAGCCCGGGCTGTGCCCCAGGCACCAGCGGTGAGTGCTGCAGCTCAGCCCAGCAGCACTGCCATGACCTGCCTGCCACACTGCACCTCCCACATGCAACAGCCTCAAAGCCTCCTAGAGCTCTATGGTGTCTCTCAAAGTGCTGCTTCTTCTCCCCGACGCCCCACAGATATGTTAAGTGACACAGGGCCACGGCAGAGCCTGCAAGCCCCTGCAGCTGCCCTGTGCTGGGATGACAGCTGCCCGTTTATTCCTCCTCTGTTTTCTCTCTCTTGGTGAGCCTTTGATCCATGGCAATACTTTGCCTCTCGCTCCACGACAATTTAATTTCTATAGTAACCTCCTGTGCTGGATCTTGTCAAAAGGCTTTTTGAAAATCTGAATAAACTATCGAGTGGTTTTTCCTCTGCTCACTCTTTACTGAAGTATTAGAAGAACTATAATACAAGAAATGATGCTGGATAGTCCTGGCTCAAGCCAAACACGTTGCAATCATCCAGCCATTCAGGGTTTGATAATTGTCTCTTCCAATTTGCCAAACACACAGGATTTTTCCTTGCAATGCTCCTATGGCACTAGCAAGGCCACCCCACCATGGTGGTCCCTGGGGACAACCCAGGGAAATGAGAGTCCCAAGCCTGCCCTAGGCCAGCCATGAGGGGGATTGCCACAAACCACTTCAGCTTGTTACAAAATTTTAATTAATCTATGAAAATTTCCTATCTGCAAATAATTCAGACCTTATGAAATTCCAATAAAACCATTTATCACAGCTGGCAATTTGATGCTGGCAGCGGAGCTCTTGGATGCTTGGGGAGTAATTGATAGCCTAATATAATTTTAAATTAGGGTTTGTGTTATTAATTTCAGCCTTCTGAAAACACCTCTTTGTTTGGACTAAACCCCACTTCTCCTGTGACACTGCAGGCAGCAGACACACACCCAGGGCTGTTTGTGGGCAGCAGCCCTGCCTGTTCCTGCTGCCCTGCTGGCAACAGGGCCAGGGACACGCAGCACCCACTGACCCCAGGAGCAGGGCTGGCTGCTGACATGGCTGTGCGTCCCCTGGGAGCAGGGGTGGCTCCCGAGGTGGAAGGTGGAGCAGAGAGCAGCATGTACCCACAGAGGGGGCTGAGCACGACCTCCGTGCCCCAGCTCACCACTTTTGCAGGTAAATACTCGGATGGAGTAACTTACACTTACGCATCCATCACCTTTCAGGGACGTGGGATCCTTCTCCCCTGCTGAGTAACATCCCTGCATGTTGCTAAACAGCTATTACACCCTGTTGCAGGGTGACTGAGTTTTGGAGGCGGGAGAAGGAAAATGATCCCTGTACTTACGTGGTCTCAATCCTGTAACACGCTCAAAAGCTTGAAAAAGATATTGAGTAATGAATATGTAATGTCAGCCTAAGTGTGACAGTGTCACCATCCCTCCACCACAGTGCCCACCATAATCCCAGTGACAATGGGAGCAGCAAGGGACAGGACAGGGGGATGTCTTGGGAAGCCTGTGGGCACCCCAGTGCTGCACTAGGGCTGTCTGTCCAGGCCAGGGCTGCCACCACAGAGCCTCAAGCTGGGAAGGGGTTGTTGGTGACATGCCAGGGGACCTGGGAAGGGTTGGGGACAGCAGGGACAGCAAGACCAGGAGAGATGCAAGGCGAGAGTGTTTGATGTGATCCATTAATTAACAGGCACACGGGGCCTTGAAAGTGCAAGCATTAAAGAGGTGCAAAGGATTTAATGTTTTAAATTATTTATCCATTTTTTTCTCTCTTTTTCTAACTAGACACTGTGAGGAGCAGCCTATGCGTGGCCAACTGGGAGCAGCATGGCCGTGCTCGGGGCTGGTGAGAGAGAAACTAATGCAGGACTGGGCTTCACCTGCTGCTGCCCAGCCCTGGGATTAGCACCAGGAGCCAGATCCATGGGGCAGGGGCCACTTGTGAGGCAGCATAGGCAGCATTCCCCAGCCAGGAATCACTGGGGACCCTGTGGAGTTACTGCCACCAAAGGGCAGCTCTGGGGACCTTTGGGCATCATGATGGGGCTCGCATAAACAACCCCTGTCCTCCCCATCTCTGCCTCCTGAGCGTGGCACAGTGCAGCTGCTTAACCCTTTCTTGGGGACCATCAGAACACTGAGCCAGAGGCATAATTGAGCAGGGGAGCTATTATCATGTTAAAAATCTGGACACAACCCCGTAACAAGGTTTGCAATTTGTACCAGGCGGGCAGGCAGGCTGCAGGGTACTTTCCCTATTAGGGGCCACATGCTGTTAGCAATCACATTAGTGGGGCTGGGATTTAGCATCAGGAAATCAAAGTGGTCCCTGAAGACCCCAGCCTATTGCCAAACGAGCCAGGCAGCCAAGGGCCAGGGAGGGGCTGCTCATCCCTGCAGCTGCCTGCTCACAGCTGGACCAAGCTATGCTGGGCTCCTGCCAGCACTGGGAGCCACAGGGTCTTCCCACTTGGTGACCTGGTGGCTGATCCCCCTTGGATGTCAGAACACAGTTTGCTCTTCTCCCAGCTGTGCTGAAGCCCCAGTGGAGTCCCAGCCCTTGCAGCCACGCTGCTCTCATTTACTATTTTATTCTTCAGATCTATTGGTTAAACAGATTTTAATCCACACAGTCTGGAGCTATTGATACCATGCCGTGCTAATTTGTTAGCTGGCTGTCAAGTAAATGAAGTGAAATGCCAAATATTAAATGAAATGTATTGTGTGAAACGGGCCAGTGCTGAACTCCTCATTTCCCATGTGGCATTCTGCTCCCACGCAGGACTCAGGAAGATTTATAGGTCTCATGGGCCTGGACTCTGGGTGATGGGTGCTCTTGGGGTGTACATTGGCATGTGGGATACCTGCAGGGCTCCCCTGGTCCCACAGCTTTGGAGGGTCCAGGAGCTATGCTGATCTGCACGAGAACTGGGACATGTAGCTGTCTACAGCCAGCCCTTGGTGCCTCACCCCTTCTGTCCTCAGTGGGGAGGATTGCACTGCTGCATCCCAGCTCCCACAACACCCCTCAGCTCACTGGGCACCCTCTCTGCCCCTCACTGTGTGTCCTGAGGGGTCCTGCCAGCCCCAAGGCATGGTGGAGGATGCTCTGTTCTGGGCCAGCTGCATGAGTGCAAGAGGGCACCTGGTCCCTGAGTGCCATGCCTGGGAGATTATTTATTTGGTGAGTTATGACTTTGTTTTCCCCTGTGTAAATATCTGGGAAGCACAGCTAATGTTCTGTGCACAGCAGAGGCAATTACAGCCCTCAGCACAGCTCCTGGCCCCCTCATGGAGATCAGCCCAGCCATGTCCCTGCCCCGTGCAAAGGGAGAAATTCCCATTAAAGCACCACAGTGAAACACGGCCAGCTCTGCCCACAGCCCTCAGCAAACCTTGGGACTGGATGTGCTCTTGGGGCAGCCCCACAAGGGCTAGCTGGGCTGAGATTACCCCAGCTGTACCCTGGATGGTCTTTACAGCTGTTTCAGGGGCTGAAGATGTGCAGAGGTGATTTTTCTGCTGTGCCTGGGGTGCTGCTCCAGCTATGCAGGGGTGGAAGGGAGCTCCAGCTGAGCAGGGCTGGTTTTTCCAGCTGTTGCAAGGAGATTTCAAGCTGCCCTCAAAAATGTTGAGGAAGAGCCCCAGAGCCCCACAGCCCCCCACACAGACCAGGTACAGCCCCAGAGGACTGTCCTGCAGACAAGAGTGGGGCTGATGCTCTGTCCCGAGGGCTGCTGGTGTCACTGGGGAGGGCGGGTGCCTGGGCCATGGAGCCTGGGCAGCAGCTGTGTCTCCCAGGTCCTGGCCCCTCGAGGACAGGCAGCCCCCGAATCAGCTTCATTAAGAACCATTGATCTGTTTCCTGCTTAATATATTTTTCATTTCCAAATGTTTTTTTCCAGGCTCCACAGCGTTTGCAGCTTGTACCAATTAAGGCAGCACAGAATGAGTGCTGCAGCCCATTAATTAAACTTACAGGGGGAGATTAAGTGCCCACTCCATTCTCCCTGGCAGGTCTCTCTGAGCAACAGGCGTGCTGGGGACAGGGGCAAGGCTGAGCACTCACGTGCTGGTCACCTGCCCTCTGTCCCTCCCTACCTGTCATGTTCCCAGTGGCCATGAAGCTGCTGCCAGGCTCAGCTCCAGCCCGTGGCCCCTGGAGGCTCACCCTGGGCACAGTGTGGGCTGCAGAATGGCAGGAGCAGAGCGAGTGGGAGCTGCCAGACCCCCAGGGACCAGGGCTTAGAGCTGGCCCCCGCTGGCTCTGCCCGGAGCAGGGGTGCTGTGCTCATGTCTGCATGTCATGCATGCCTGCATGTCTGTGCCTTCATTTGGGAAAGGGTGCAGGACACACGGGGATGCTGCCTTGTCCTGTGCCTGCCAGGAGCTCATGCTGGTGGCAGAGCTGTGGCACCCACTTTGTTGTCATGCTCCTGAGTGGCTTCTGCCCTCCCTGCAGAGCAAGAGGACCTGGGCAAGGGGATCCCTGGCTTCTACTGAGCCAGCTGGGGGCACAGCTCTGCCCACATTCACAGAGGTGGTCAGGGACCAGCTGTGGGTTTGCTCAGGTGGATCTCAGGCTCATGGCAGCCCTCTGCACCCCACCTTTGGCAGAAGGTGCCCATGCCATGCTGCTCCCTCCAGGAGAACACACCGAGGGGCCACCCAAGCTCCAGGCGCCGGCACCAACACCGGGGAGCAGCAAACGGTGCTGTCATCTACTGTTGCCATGGAAATGATCACACTGTCACATGCTGACATCCTCCCACCCAGGGCACCTGTGCAGCCCCTCTGGCACTCACTTTGGTGCTGATAATGCCGGTGGGCAGGTGACCCACAGCCCTGCAGCAGGAGGGGACTTGTCAAGAACTGCAGGTGCAGCAGGGGCAGAATTGTGGGTGCAGGCAGATCACCCCATTGCAGAAGGATCTTGCTGATGAGTCCTCCAGACATTAATTTATACAAAAGAGGGGAAAGCAGAGCCATGCCCAAAACCTGGAGGACGGCCCAAACCCCGTGTTGGAGGCAGAGCTGCTTTCCCCTGCATAAGAAAAGGGGATGGTGCAAAAAGCAAAGACCAAGTGGGGACATGTTGAACTCAGTGAAACGGTGGAGGTTCATCTGGGGTCATGTCAAAGAGCCAAGAGAGAACCCCCTACATGTCCCCCATCATCTCTGTACAACAGACCCACTGGCTCTTTGGGCAGGAGCAGAGCCTGGCAGGCACAGACAGCTCCACCAGCAAAGCACCATGGATTTCCCTTCAGCATTTCACTTATTGCCACATGACATTTTGATTAAAAACTTGTTTTATGAGGTGTTAAGAGGACACAGTAGATGGATTAAAAACCTGTCCATGGACAGATTCCCTACCTGGTCTTGTTAATGGGGAAGCATCAGAGAAAGGCTATGCCAAGGAGAGGCCCTGGGGACTAAAACTATTTACTGTTTGCAGCAACAGGTAATGTGAGATTTTGAAAACTTCCCCAGTGTGTGGAAGACTTGAGAAATGATAGTGAGGAAGAAGATGGTTTGCTGCAGCATCACAGCCTGATGTGCCAGGAAAAGCACAGCAGAGCAAGCTGCAACATGAGGTGATGTGCTTAGGTATAGGTTTAACAAGAAATGGGGTGCCTTCCTTCCTGAAATGCATTTCAACACAACTCTGTGGACAGGGCACATTAATCTCTGAATTTTCTATTTGTTTAGGTTTTTTGCCTTCCTTTGAGCAGTTGGTTCTGTGGAAAACCAGCCCCTATCTCTGCTTTGGGACACTCTGCCTGGTCATGGGCTCTCCACTCATCTGACACCACTGTGAACACAGGACAAGGGCAGAATGCACAGACCTGCTGGGGGCTAGTGGGGCTGAGGGAATCTGCAGCAGGTGATGGGCTTGGAGCAGGTGACAAGGAATAAATCCACCCTTGCTGGGGGCTGAGCTCCTCCTGCTTATGGGCTGCAGGGAACTGCATTGTGTGAAGCAGGGGGAGGGCAGGATGCTGCCTGCTGGCCCCTGTGGGTTCAGCCCTGTCCTGCTTGGGACACCCACCAACTCTGTTCCCAGCAACTAGGCTGGAAATGCCTCAGGAGGCTGTGGGGTGTGGTTGGGGTGTGCCAGAGCAGGACCAGCATTCCCTGCCTGCACTGACACCAGCACTGGCATGGTGGCACCCACAGCATCACTTGGTGTTTCCCTGCCTCATTGTTTTCGATTTAGCAGTTGCTACAGAAACTAAAAGTTACAGTTTGGGGAGCATCTGCATTTTAATTAGTGATTATCAACAGTGCTGCTGCAGCCCAGCTGTTGCCTGCAAGGTCCCTGCTGCCACGTGGGTCTGCCCAGCTGGGGTAGCTGGAGATGCCCTCAGCCTGCTTGGCCTGCCCTCCCCTCTGTGCCAGCAGGAGAGCAGAGGGTTTGGCACTGATGGAGCCCAGCCAGGGAGGAGGACTTGCTGAGCAGGGCTCTGTGCAAAGGCTGGGGGTCCCAGTGTCCCAGCTGCAGCCCTGCGGGAGGAGAGCATCACTGTGGCATCTGTGGCCACAGCTGTCTTGGTTTGTGCTGCAGCAGCTCCCTCTGCTAATGCCTGCACTTGTCCCTGTTCCTCCACCTGATTAATTCCTCATGTGGCTCCATAAATGCTGCCGTGATGCCCGGAGCAGGGAGATCTGCATATCCCTTCTGCCTGAGAAGAGCAGCTTGTCCAGGAGAGAGCCTGAGGGAGTGTCCCCAGGCACTGCAGTCCCCGGTCCTTGCTCCCCTCTGGGGTGATGCTGCCATCCCCATGCCAACCCTCCACCCCATGCCAGGTTCTCTCCTGCCATTCCTGACCCATGGCCCCAGGACCTGTGAGGTGGGTGCAGAGGCCAAGGGCAGGATCCCCCTGCAGATCTCTGCTCCTGGTTGCTTCCATCCCCTCCCCAGCTCACTAGGCCAGTGGTTCATTTTAACAAGGCTTTTAGGCTTAAGTGCTGCTTGACATGACTGGGAGAAATTGATATTTTGAGAATGAGCCTGTGAGGGGCCATGAATAATTCACGCTGGGGCGGTTCCATTCCCATAAACAGGCTGCTAAAAAAGCCAAACCCAGCTCTTAACAGGGAAACAAATTCCCATCCTCCAAAGCCCCAGACCCCAGGTCAGCCTCTGCTGAATCTTTCATCTCCAGAAAGGGGTTTCTACATGACAGTGGCAGAAGGGAAGATGGCCCCTGTGCCCTTTCTGGAGCATCCTGTGATGATAGCTGCTCCTCATGCCAGGATGAGCAGCACAGCCCTGGGGAATCCTGCTGGCACTGAGGCCATGTGAGCCAGCAGTCAGCAGCATGCCACCAACCCCATGGGCCTGGTTTAACCCCTTTATTTCATTAGGTCCCTTGTTAAAGGCTCCCTGTGGGGCTGAGGGCAGTGAGCCCCACTGCAATGAGCACAAGTGGTGAAGCCTGTCACACCAGGGGTAGCTCTGGGAACAGAGTACACACACCACGAACTGCCAGGGCAGGCAGCAGGGCACAACCTGGGGACACAGGGCAAGGGAACAGGACAAGGAGCTGTGGAGGAAAACTGGGCTCAGACTCTCTGCAAGCATCCAGCTGTCCACCTGAGGGTGTCCCCATGGAGACTTCCAGAACTTGGAGGGCACAGGCTCTTTCTCTGAGCACACATGAGGATGAGCACACAGGAGGGCACAGCACTGCCAGGCTGGAGCACAGGACTGGCATCGGAATGATGGGTTTGAACTGGCTGTGGAAGAATTTGAGCTGGAAATTAGAAGCAGCATCCCCACTGCCAGAGCAGCCAGCCCCAGAGTGACCCAAGTTGGACAGTGCAGGACATGAGCTCAAGCCTGGCTGGAAAAAGAGAGCCAAAGGAGGAAGAAAGGGAGGAAAAAAGGGAGGGAGGAATGGTAAATGAAAAGATGGATGGACGGACGGACGGACGGACGGACGGATGGATGGATGGATGGATGGATGGATGGATGGATGGATGGATGGATTTCATCAAGATTGCAGCAGCCAAGCATGGAGCCATTCCCAATTCCACATGCCCTTCCTTTGGGGTGTGCCCACCCCCTGCCACCAAGGCTCTGGCATCCAGCTGCCAAGAGCTTTGTCCTCTGCACCATGGATGGGGGACCTCTGTGCAGCCCAGGAGCATCCCCCAGCTGTCTCAGTGCTGCTTTTGGGAGGCTGGGACCCCCTTCCCCCCTCAGAGGGAACAGGACAGGACCACTTGTTGCTCCCAGCCCTTGCATGGGTCCATTGGGAAGTGCCTCCACGATCCCTCTGCCAGCACAGAGCTGGTAGCCCTGGTGTGCCAGAGGCACTGCATGGTGACAGCAGTGTCTGTTTGCTGCCACTGAGGATCCTCTCTTTCTGGTTGCTCATTACTGGACACCATCCAAGTGACAGGGCTGGATGACACTAATCTGTCTGGTTTCACAGCAAGACCCCATGTGGCTGTCCCACAGTATCTCCACCAGGGAACTGGAGGCTGCCCAGATTTTCACAGGGATCCTGGAGCAGCCTAGGGTGGAGGGATCCAGGGAGGTGAACATGGGACCAGAGTCAAGCTATCATGACAGTGGATCAGGAGCACTGAGGGCTACCTGGAATGAGCTCAGGAAGAGTTCCCCCCACCCCTCTCCCCCACTTCAGACTGCAGGAAACGTAGACACCATACAGACCAGCTGTCCTCCATCCCTGGGCTACACATCAACTGCACAGGATTCCTTGGCAGTGCTGCCATTCTCACAGATGCTGGTCCTGTCTCCTGCCCAGCTGAGGCCCTCGGTGACCAGGATGCATTCCCCGGCGCCAGAGAATGCTCAGCGAGAGGTGAAGGGGACAGCGTGGGCATCTGTCCCCTCCGCAGACACCCGTGCCTGTGGCTGCACCAGAGCTTTGCAGTCCCTCCACCATCCCATCCGGGCTGGCAGGAGCTTGGCAGGGGCTCAGCCGCCCTCAGGTGGGGAATATGTGGATGTGTGGTGAGGGGGCAGAGAAAACCTCCAGCTGTCCAACAATACCCCGCGCCCCGGGGACGAGGACGCCCAGAGGCACCGAGGGCCAGGCGGGGGCTGCCCCCGGGAGCGCGGGGAGAACCTGCCGCGGCGCCCCGGCACGGAGCCGGGCGCGATCAGCGGGGAAGAGCCCTGCAGCCCTGCCGCTGCGCGGGGAGAATTAGCAGTAATAAGTCATGATCATCCCCTGATGACGAGCACTTAATGTGTGCCGGTTCTGCTATCAAAGTGCCTCTTAAACCCCAATCGCCCTGTCGATAGCGATGGCAGCGGCTGATGGATCCCCAGTCGCCCGGCCGCCCGGCCAGGTCGCTCCCGGCATGCTACAGGCAGGAGCATCGATTTCCCACAACTGCAAAGAGGCAAATATTTGAAAAGTGATAAATAAGGGGAGCTGCCGTCTCTGCTGCGCACGTCAGTGCCCGGGATTAAGGCAACGAGGTGAGACTGCCCAATTAAATCCCAATGAAAATGGCTGCAAATCCAATTTTTCCCTTTGCCCATACCCATCCCAAGGGCCGGGGAGGGCGGGGAGCAGGGGGGTGGGGGCTGATAACACAGGGTTCATCGATTGGCACTGCTGGGAAGAAATTTCTCTGAATTCAATTAGTTGGGAAAACACAAGGGGCATCACAGGGAGCAGGGCTGTGACTGTGCCTTTGTTGTACCCCAGGGAACAGAACATCAAGCACCTGCTGCGAATCACTAGAGGACCACTGGACACAGTGGTGACAGCACCCATAGGTGGCCCACACTTGGTTTAAAACCTTTGAGGGTCACCCCAGGTTGGCACCCCACCAGCATCAGCAGGACATGGTGGCAGCTCTGTAGGGGAATGAAATATCGTGCTCCGTCCCTGGCCCTGCTGGCGACTGACAGAGAACAGCTTGTGTGAAGTAAACTGTGCCCCTGAGCAGTGCTCGCCTAATGCTGACCTGCACGGAGCAGAGCTGGCTCCGGCAGGGACAAGACTGTGGGTGCTCAGCACATCCCAACAGGGTGGGGAGCTGGAATGCCAGGGCTGCGGGCTGCAGCTGATCCTCAGCCCCTTCTTCCAGCTCCAGTGCAGAGGGATGACCCTGCCGGGATGAACAGCCATTATGTCTCATCGCCTTGGAAACCAAGAGGCAGCTCTGAGGAGCCTCTCAATCTCCTCATTCTCATTCTCTCCCTAGCTGAGCCCCATGGTAAGAAGGCAGAGGGATTTGGGGATGTGGGGCTGGGGACAAGCCCAGGCTGTGCCACTGGGTGCAGGCATAGGGGCTGCCTGTCCCTACCAGCCACGGGGCACCCTGCTGCCTGCTGCCTTGCTTGGTTTCTCCTCCCTGTGTGTGAGCACTCCTCCAGTAAGGCATATGGTGCTCAGACTAGCATGAGTAATGGGGGAGTCTCACTTCATCCCCAAATTGGAGGCACAGGGGGGAAAATGTGTATTCCAACCAGTCCCTGCCACTGTGGAAAAGAGACTTGGTGGTGGTGGGTGAAGAAAAGACTCCCCAGCCTCAGAGCCATCAGCCTCGCTGGGCTGTGGAGATGGGCTTGCTGGGGCTGTGGGGAGCAGGCACTAGGGTCCTTTCAGGGATGGCACTGTCCTTACAGCCCTATTCCTCTGCCACCTTGCCTGGGTGGCAGCCTGCACCAGCAGGGGCAGGAGACCAAAGGCTGCAGTTGGGGGCTGGGGGGACAGAATGAGAGCTATTGGGAGAGAAGGTCTCCCCAGCCAGCACACCCCTCTGGGGCACAACAAAGCCCCTGCACGGAGCACAGCCAGTGGCCAGCACCCTCCATCCGGGACGGGCAGGGACCGCTCCTGCTCTCCGCGAGTCCGAGGCCGTTGTGGCTGGGATGGGGCGCTTGGCCGGACCGGGACGGCAGGATCGGGCCGGGAGATACTGGGGCAGATGTGGCTGCTCTGCCCCGGGAAAGGTGCTTTTGCTGGGACCGGCTCCAAGCACAGCTGGGACCGCGTCGGGGCTGCCCCGTGCGGAGGCCGGGTCAGGCTGAGCGCTGGGGCGAGAGGCGGCGGCACGGGCGGCGAGCAGTGCCCTGCTCCGGCATTTCCCTGCGTGACTCCCGAGTGCTGTGGGGAGCAGGAGCACAGCCTGCTGGCTGCCGGCTGCACGGCCCGGGCCCGACCGCTGCCTGCCTGCCTGCCTGCCTTCCGGCGGGAGGAGACCCACGCAGGGCATCCCTATAGTCCCAAACAGAGCATCCCGCGGCCCCATGCAGGAAATGGCCACAGCCCGTTTGCTGCAGCCCTGCCAGAGCACCTGCGATGTGCTGACTGCCCCCAGCCCCAGCCCCACCATGCCCAAAGCACCCCAGGACATGCCAAACCCCCAACTAAATGGTGAGTGAAGGGCTGAAGGGCTCAGCTGGCTCAGAGGATAGGATCTCCTGGTGGCAAGGGTGACTGACAGTGGCTTCATCCTTAGATTGCAGCAGAACCAGTGACACACAGCTGGAACTTGCTAAAAGCAGTGGTATTGCGTGTGGGCATGGGGCTGGTATTGCCTCAGCTGGCAGGGAGCAGGGTCAGGACATGTCTCTGCCTCCTGTTGCCATTTGCCTCCAGCCCTGTAGCACCACGTTGCCTGGTAGCTTTCCTCCTCCTCTGCCTTCTCCTCCCTGCAGCCCAGTGACTGTCATGTGAGTCTGAACAGAAGTGGGAGTGGAGGGACGGTGTTGTTGGGGACAGATTTACCTAGCAGAGGGGTTAGGGGTCATGATGCAGTGCAGAGCTGTGGAGCCTCTCCTGGAGTACTGGGGGGTGGCTAAAAGGAGCCTATACAGGATCCATGACACAGGCAGGTGGTGGCTGACATATGTCCCTGCTGCCTGTGCCCTCACACACACTTCTGCTGATCCCACAGGATCAGGTAGAGCCCCTCTAGCTGGGCTTCCCCCTCCTGCCTGAAACATCCTGGAATGACTCTACACCCCAAAGCTCCTGGGCCCTGGTCTGAGACTTGATATTCTGCCCACTCCCTTACACACATTGGCAATTAGAGTATAATTGTAATATTTGCATATTCATAACAGCTGAAATTAATCTCATTTGCATAATGGTAATGAAAGGGACTTCATTAATTACCACTTTTTTCTGGGGATTTTGCATGTAAGTGGATTCCATTAGGCAGGTTGAGCTGTGGTGGGTGCAATGGTGGGATGGGAGCCGAATCACAGAACTGGGGATGGAGCTGTGAGGAAAGATGGCATCACTGCCAACCTGCCTGCCTCAGTTCACTGTGCCCCACCGCCAGGCTCAGCAGTGCTGTGGGGACTCGGGCAGTGACTTCCTACCTGTGCCCTTGTCCTGCTGACACCACACTTGTCTCAGGGGCCCTGCTACAAACAGGGGATTGTGGGTGGGAACAGGGATGGGCACCATGGGCTGTGGAGACACAGAATCTCTCCTGGGGACACTGCAGAGATGACATCCTGCTCCATGTGCTCAGGAGTGACTGCTGACTGCTAGGGTGACCACTGCCACCAGCCCCTACACCCGAGGTCCCTGTGTATGGAGAGAGATGGGTGGCTGCTCACAGTAGTCAGGAGACCCCTCTCCAGCCCCACAGTGATGCCCAGGGAAACCTGGGCAGTGGGGCCAGCCAGTGTGAGTAGATGACTCCCACTGCATCACCTCTCGCTGCAGGGCCCTTCCCAAGGGATGCACCAGCTTGGAGCCCCACAGCACAGCCCCGCTTGCTTGGTGCCCGGCCAGCACGACTCCCTGCTGGCAGGGATGGAGATGTGGACAGAGGAGCAGGAGGGGAGAGCAGGGCTTTGCTGGCACAGCCACGCCAGGGCCAGGCAGGAGCGACAACCCCGCCCAGGGAGCTCTGGTAACCGCACGCAGTTGGCCCCTGGCTGCCTGAAGAGCGAACACCTTCCTCTGCTTCCCAGCCCACCTGTGTGTGCACGGCCAGTTCAGCCCCGTGTGTGCTGGTGCCAGCAGCAGCTGAAATCACCAACACGCACCAGGTCTGGGGGAAGCGGCAGGTTTCGGTTCGGCCCCGGCCGTGTGCTGCGTGCGGACAGCCTGCCCTGCTCCGGGAGGACGGTCCAGCCCCAGGGCACCTCTGCTCAGCTCCGGATGGGAAGAGGCTTTCCCGGGAGACGGAGCTCGTTGACTCCTTATTGATGACTCTTTCCCTCCTGCACGTCTGGGAAAGAGACCTGCGGAATAAATCAGTGCAAGAGACAGATTATGGCAGCTAAAGACTCCAAATGAGATGATAATTGCTGTAGTAATGACAACGAAGACCTGATGCTGCCGATAAGGAAACATCTCTTCTGCTCTTGCCTGGTGCCCGGACAGGGGTTTGGCACAGGCACATGGATGAGGCTGTCCCCAAGGATACCAGGGCCAGGCAGCGCTGCCCTCCCTGTGCCCAGGGCAGGGGCTGGATGCCCACGGCGAGGGTGGTGGGTGCTGGTCCCCACAGCGGCAGGGATGGGCGTGTTTGGGCCAGGCGAGGGGCCCGAGGTGGGCAGCCCTGGCGGGGCTGTTTGTCTGGTCCTCCCGCCGGCTGCATGTCAGCTCTAATTAGGCAAACTTCTGTATTCATTGCGAGCCCAGCCAGCGGAGAATTCCACAATTGAATTTTAATGCCCTAAAAACACATTACAATCAGCCTGATTAATTAAGAGATGGCTTAACATGGTGACTGGGCTGCAGCGGGCTGTGCTGGGCAGGAGGGCCACAAGGACCAGCTCCTGCACCCCACGGTGTTGGGGATGGGGCTGAGTGTGCTGGGGCTGGCATTGCTGGGGCTGGTCACTGAGCCTTGTGGGGCCGTGAGAGGGGGTGAGAGCCAGGGGCTGGCTGTGCCCTGGAGATGCTGGGCTGTATAGGATTTCTGCACCTGCAAGGCAGGGAAGGGCTGAATTTAGACCCTCGGGCACCTGGTCAGCCTCGGCTCAGCCAGGCCCACAGTGGGAGCACCCCCTTCCCTCCCTGGGCCCTGCTTTCCCCTATCAGGTTGGCCACTAGGGCCCTGCGGAGTAACTGTGCCCTGTGTCCCCACTATGACTCCACTCTGGGCATGGGGACTGACATTGTGCCATGAGCAGGGCACTCCTGGGGGAAACCCGCTTGCTTTTGTTTGTGAGTGAACTGCTGGCAAGCTGGCAGGCTCCTATTAATAACTGATAGCTAATAACTAATACATACTATTAATAACTAATGATGAGCTGGGAGGTTCCGATTAATTTGTATCTTCAGTGATTCCTTGGGGTGCCAGCGATGCTGGATAATGGGCTGCCACTTCCCTCAAGGCAGCTCTGTCCTGCTCCCAGGCCACTGCTGGATGTCACCATGCTGTGCCCAGCCCAACCCAGGCTGTGTCCCCACATACGTCATTGCTTGGGATGGCCTCACCAGCCCACCTGGACGCTGTGGGTGGTGAAGCATCCCCAGGGGACCCCTTCCCCTTCATCCCAGCATGGGTGCTGGGTAGTGGGAGTGATCCCTGCAGACCCTTTCTGGGTTGAATTCCACAGGGTGCCCTGGTCAGGGAAATGGTTTGGCCAAAGCCCATCCTCCTGCTATGTAATGAATAGAAAAGGGAGGAATTCATAATCATGATGTAAAGGAGAGGGTGCAACCAGCAGGACATCAATCAAATGGAAAGTGATAAAGGAAGCCTCTTGACAGGAGGGGCCAGCAGTAGAGGGAGGGATAGTGGCAGCATCATGAGGCCAAAAGAAATTTTGGCACGGCAATAAATCCTGGAGCGGCTGGAGCCGCTCGAGCACTAATGATGAGGCGAAAATACCAGCCACGTTTAACAAATATTTCTGCTCTGTATTTGGAGAGAAGCAGGACGACATGCTTGAATTGTACAAGAGTGATGAAACCGCCTATTAATTACTGCCGGGAATGTTAAACAACATCTGCCAGCTCAGCGGGCCCAGGCACCGCCCGCCCCGGCCTCCTCCAAGAGCTGGAGGAGAATTTGGCTTCCTCATTAATCTCCTACGAAATCTTGGAATAGCAAGAAAATCCTGGCCAGCTGATGGAGAGCCCACCCATGCTGGGAGCTGCAGGGAGGCAGGGGTGCTCAGTCCTTAACTTGGCTCTGCTGGGATTTATATAATGTTTGCACCCAGTACAATCCTTCTTGATGAAGAATAGCCGTAAGTTGGCAAAGGTTGGGCTTTTCTTTCCCATAACTTGGTATATAGATTTTCTGTATATTCATGTATTTTTGGAGGTTGCAAGAAAGTGAGGCTTGAGCTGGAAAATGTGCTCATTAAGGCACCCTTCAGGAACCTCTGTCACAGCTTTGGGAGGCACTGCCATCTTTCCCTGCATTTCTCATGTGCTGTGCAGTGCCTGCAACCAGAAAAATGGGGGGGACAGAAGGGCAGAGGGGATAGGGGAACAGGGGAAGGGAGGAGATATAAAGGGGCTGGAGGAATGGAGGGGAAGGAGCAGAGGAGGGCGAAGAAATAGAATAAGAAGGCAAAGATGAAGAGGAAGAGGAAGAGGAGGAGGAGAGAGGGGGTCCAGGAGGGAGGACCCCATAGGACCAGAGCAAGTTCCATCTGTGGCACAGTCCTGCTCCCCCATCATTAGCAGCAGAAGGTAGCTTCTTCATTTTAGGAGGTGGAAACTGAGCAAGAAAAGTGGCTGAAGGGCACAGCAGACTTCAACAGCAGAAAACAGGTGGCTCAGCAGCAGAAAGACAGTAATTAACAAATTAACTCTGTACAGTATGCACTGACCAGGTTAAGCAGAGGAGGACTTGACAGAGTCAAGTCAGAATCCCAGAAGGAGTCCTCAGCAGGCACCAGGGCTGCCACCTCTCTTCAGTGCCAGGTCCTTGAGTCAAACCACCACTGGTGCCCACGGCTGTGAAAACAAGGAGGTCCAAGAAATTCAGGTGGGATTCTGGGTAAAGCAGGGAGCTGGGCAGATACATGCAGCCAGCCACGTCTCATCACTCTGCAAAGCCTGCCCCAACACCGGGGAGCTGGGAGGGAACCCAGCAGGGGTGATGGGGCTCAGGGCACAGCTGCCATGGGGTTACACTGGTCTCAGTGTACAGGTGGGGAGGTGGGGCTGGACTGGTGCTGGTCCTGTGGAGAGGCTTTTTATCTCTTGGCCCCTTTGCATCCCGAGGGCACAGGTTTAAGGAAGACCATCTTTGGTGAAAAATCATGAGATATAATACAAGCAAAACTCCCACAGCTGCCTCCACAAGATGCTGGGTCACATGTGGATTATTTTTCCCAGACCTTTTCTACACATAAAGAGGTTAGAATTTACTCCCTATAAAAGCCAAAATCCAAATATGGCTGCAAAATATTGGGGTGCTTTAGAGGAGAGAAGAAAGCTTGTGGGGAATAGATGCTTGGGATGCCCTCTTTCAGTCTGAGCCCTGGATTCCCTTGCACAGCCACAGGGTGCAGGGGGAAATGGGACAGGTCTGGGGGTGCCCAAGAGGGATGGGGTAAGAAGTGTCAGTGGGATGGCGCCATCCAGACACCCCAGCCCACAGCACTTCATCCCTCACGGCCCTCAGGGGGCCAGCTGGGCCACCTGGGACAGACAGTTACAATACAGAAATGTCAATTTAAATTAAAATATCTTTCATAAAGGAGAAAGATAAAACCTGCCCTGTAGCAAAATGAGATGAGAGAATTATGGGGTACTGGGAGGACTGGTGTCCCCACTTCAGTGGGCTCAGGGTGGGGGGCTGGCTTGGCTTCTGCTGTTGGCACTGCAGGGCACCCCGAGGCACTGCCATCTCCCCATCCCAGCCATCACAGAGGCCAGAGCTGGGTCTGCAACGAAATGTCAGCTCGACAATAAAATGTGGAGAAGCTACATTTTCTTCAGGCTAATAAAACTCCTGGGCAGCAGCAGAGATGCTTGGTACAGAGCTGCTCTCCCTCTCCAGCACCCTCCTTGGCCCCCTCCTCATCTTCCTTGGAGATACGGGGTCCATCTGACCCCATGCTCATTGTGCCAGCCCCTCAACAGAGGCTGCTGAGCACAGGCCCCAGCAGCAGTGTGAGACATGGCTCCAGAGCTGTGTGTGCCACGGCAGGGAGTAAATCCTCAGCGTCCTGTCAAGGTAAAGTGACAAAACACCGGCCTGCAATGCAGGAACTGCAGTTATAACATGAGAAAATCAATGCAATATATTACCAGGGACATAAAGATGCTATTAATGCTTCAGCGCAGAGCCCTCAGCTTCACCTGCCATCGCAGGGCAGGTTTACATGAAGGCTCTGTGCATTCCCATCTGGTTGCTCAGGTCACTCACATGCTGGGGCTCAGTTCTGTGTTTATTCACTGACACCCCCACCCAGCAAAGCTTTCCTGCTCCCACACACTGACTCCTGGGCTTTGACCCTGTCAGGGGCCTGGGCTCCAGCTGGAGATGTAACCAGGGCTGCTGGGGCGATGCATGGCCTCAGTGAATGCCTTTCTGAGGTGCAAGGACCCAGCGAGGCTGCAGCCCCAGGCCAGGCAGGTACCAGCTTTCTTTCTAGGGATTCCAATGACTGTGCAGCTCTGCAATCCACCCACCTGCACTCAGGTGCCTCCTGGAAAAGACTGAAGAGGATGACAACCCCTGTGCACCACAGAATGAGGCCACAGGACATGTATAAGGTGCAGCACTCCCCTGGCATGGCAGCTGCCGGCAGGGAGCAGTCTGTGTCCTGGGGACATGTGTGCTGGATAAGGAGGAGAGCTGGGCATATACATACAGCCAGCCACATCACATCACTCTGCAAAGCCTGCCCCAATACCGGGGAGCAGGGAGGGACACCCAGCAGGGGTGATGGGGCTCAGGGCACAGCTGCCGTGGGGTTACACTGGGGAGGCGGGTCTGGAGGAGGTTGGTGCTGGATCCTGTGGACAGGCTTTTCGTTTCTTGGCCTCTTTGCAACCCGAGGACATGGTTGCCACTCCCTGCAATTGACAGTTTGGACTGTTACTGAGAAGTTGAGTCAAGCCTCTTCTAATTGATTAATCAATAGCTTTAATTGAGTTGAGACTCCTTAGTGGGTAACTTCACCACTGTTATCCCCTTCGCCAGCACTACCCCACACTGACTCCCCACCAAAAACCTGTTGCTGTGGCCTGGCCTCTGCCCAGGCTGTGCTCCCACAGCACAGCGAATTCCTGGGGCTTGCCGTTGCCTGGGGCTGCAGAGGGTTACTGCAGCAGTGACAGAGGGCTCGGACCGTGCGGGGCTCCCCCAGCAAGGGATAGGAGCCCCCAGGAACAAGCTGAAACACAAGGGGCTGCAAAATGTCCACGGCTCACGGTACCCGTTCTGTCAGGCACGGCAGAGCCCCGGGCACGGGCAGGGCAGGACACGCACCCCGCCCGCGCAGCCTGCGGGAGCGCGGGGGGACACACGGAGCAGGGGAATGGGCACTGGGGGCGCGGGGCTCCTGCGGGCACCGCCGGGGTCACGCTGCTGCACGCCCGAGCCACAGCTCTGCAGAAGCGGAGAGGAACATTTTATGGTAAAATATGCAGAGCATGGGACAAAAGGAGAGAGCCTTTCTCGCATAATGAGACTCTGTCAGAGACAAGCTCCCCAGGAAACCAATTAAGAGGGCGCTTCGCGTGTGTCAGGCCAACACCTGGCAAACCCCCCTTTCCCAGAGTGAATTCCAGCCGCGTGGAATTCCAGCAGCAGCTCCATGCGGCCCCAGCACGGCTCTGTCCCGCAGACACTCAGGCGCAGCCGGGAACCCCACGCGTGTCACAGGCGGCACGAAGCCGTCTCTGCCCGCGGGGGCGCGGCGTGGGGCCGCTCGCCCACGGCCGCGGGCACGTCCCGGAGCCCTCGGCCCAGCACTGCCGCCGCCGAGGGCGCTCGCTGCGCTCCCGGGCCGGGCCGGGGCTGTCCGGGCGGGACGCGGGGCCCGGAGCGGCCCGGGAGCGCCGCCCAGGCCCGCCCCGCCCCGCCCCGCCGCCATGGCGCTGCGCTTCTCCGCCAACCTCTCATGGCTCTTCCCCGAGCTGCCGGCGCTGCCGGCGCGGCTGGAAGCGGCGGCGGCCGCCGGGTTCGGAGCGGTGGAGGCGGCTTGGCCGGCGGGCTGCCCGGCCCAGGAGCTGCGGGCCGCGGCGGAGCGGGCGCGGGTGCAGATCGCGCTCCTCAACGCCCCCCCCGGTACGGCCGCGGCCCGCCGCTCCCCCCGTGCGAGGGGAGCGAGGACCCTCCGCCGACCCTGCCGCTCTCTCCCAGGGGACCCGGAGGCGGGCGAGCTGGGGCTGGCGGCCGTGCCGGGGCGGCAGGCTGCCTTCCGACAGGGCCTGGAGGCGGCCGTGCGCTACGCCAGGGCTGTGGGCTGCCCCAGGTAGGTGCGAGGCGAGACCCCGGCCCCGGTCCTGCTCCAGCGCTCCTGCCCTTTGCCCCGCGGTGCCTGCCGCCGCCGGGTCACCGAGCCTCTCCCGGGCAGCATCTCCTGCTCGGCTGCGTGGGGAAGGAGCCAGCTCGGGCAGACCCCGCTGTGCGGGGCCGCGGCCTCGGCGTGCTCGCCGGGAGCGGGCCCAGAGCTGCCAGGCACGAGCCTGACCCTGCCCTTCGCAGTAGAGGCTCTTGAGTAGGCTCCCACCTCCACACAACCGTCCTCAGGATAATCCTCCCTTTTTCCTCCTCAACTGTACCAGTCGTTTCCACCAGGACACCACAACAGTTGCTTTATTGAGGCCACGCTGACTCCAGCACTAGCAGAGACACCATAAAAGATGCAATTAGCCTGGCATAGCTCCCTTCAGCAAACCAACAGGGCCCTTTTATTCCCCTTACTTTGGACCATTCTTTTCGGTTGCAACTCAGTCCAAAGCCCTGTGGAGGGCATGGGCTAGGCAGCCCAGAGGCTGCCCAGCACCATTTGCACACTGGTACAGGCACACTGAAAAGGTTTTTGTTTCTACTGTGTTCCTTCCCCCAGTAGTGGCTGAAGATGGCCTGGTGCTTGAGCTCTTCATGGCAGGGCAGTCCAGCAGGCAGCACTGTCCCCTCCCTGCTCACAGCCAGCAAGCAGTGACACCACGCATAGGGCAGGCCCCTGGCAGAAGTAGCATGCCAGTTGCCCAACATGCTGGTTTGGGGCTCCTCAAGAAGCAAGAGCCCAAAAAGCTTCAGAGTCAGGGTGAAAGAGCTGAAAGCAGTTAACAAAAGAGAGAAGAAGTAAGGTCTGTAGTTTGTCAGGCAAAAGGTTCAAAGTCATCCCTCTGTGGATTGAGGTGGAATGGAGCATATTTGTGTCCTGGCTGGCAGCTGGCTGCTGTTGTGCCTCCTGGAGGAGAGATGGATCTTCTTACCCCTTTCTGTGTCTGCTCCCCTAGCCTGGCCCCCTTTTCCATCAGTAAAGGAAGGTGTATTAGATCAGGCCAGCTGCTCACAGTTGCTGCCTGTGATTATCTTTCTGTGCCTGTAGGATTCATGTGATGGCTGGGCGGGTTCCCTTGGGCACAGACCGGGCTGCAGTTGCAGGTGAGATGGAAACCACCTTCATTGAGAATCTCAGATACACTGCTGACCTCCTGTCCCAGGTAAGTGGGGAATGGGTCCTGCTTTGTGCGTGCAGTTCTTAGGATACCCAAGATGGGGAATAGCCCACCAGCCTGGCATAGGGAAGTTATGCTTCCTGCTGCAGAAATAACAGGATGCTCCTCAGGGTGACATTACTGTGTACAGGAAGACATGATTGGACTGCTGGAGCCTATTAACAACCGTATCACTGACCCTCGCTACTATCTGAACACCCCACACCAAGGTAAACCAGACAACAAAAGTCTCCTTCAGAGGAGAAGGATCTCCACAATTGATAAAGGGGGTCCTGGGGTTTCTCTGCAAAGCTTCCACCCTGGGGGCCATGGTTTCTCATTTTTTGCCCCCTTAGCTGCTGCCATTCTGGAGAAAGTGGGACGGCCCAACCTGAAGCTGCAGCTGGTGAGTCAGCATTGAAGCTCTCCATGAGAGAAACTTGCACAGGTCCACAAAGGAATTCTGGTGGCCATGGGCTTGTTAGATCCCCTTGGGGATACTGGACAGGGATTAAAGCACAGCTGTCCTTAACCGCTCACAGTTGATCAGCTGCACCCTCCATTTTCCTCTCTCACCCCCAGGACCTTTTTCACTGCCAGATCATGGATGGCAATTTGTCACACAACCTGGAGACGTACTTCCCACTCATCGGTAATACCCTGTGCCCAGACCACTGGGGAGTGGTTTTGAGAGGGGGCCCTCCTACTCCAGGCTCTGCTGTAGCTGGCTGAGGGTGTGGGGCTGATCTTGGGTCACCTTGTCTCATGGCCAAAGAAGGCTGCAAGCAGGGCTGCCTTAGGTATGGCCTCTCCCCTTTCCCCGCTAGGTCATATCCAGATTGCACAGGTCCCAGGGCGGCACGAGCCCGATAGCCCTGGGGAGTTGAACTTCCCCTACATCTTTGAGCTCCTGGAGTCCCTTGGCTACACTGGCTATGTGGGGTGCGAGTATGCTCCGAAGGGTGAGTAGGCCTGCAGGTCTGAGCCCCACGGGCAGTCCAAGCACAGACCAGCTGGCTACATACTGTGCAAAGACAGGCAGGTCCTGGGAGGCACAGGGTGTCATCCCTACCTGGGGATGAGGGCTCTGTCCTGAACAGAAGTTGCTCCAGCTGCAGCAGGAGACCTTGTCTGTCACTGCAGGAGACACCCTGGAAGGTCTGGGCTGGCTGCGATCCTACTGGGAAAGCCGAGGGCTGCAGCATGGTGGGACCAACAAGGCAGCCAAGTAAAACTAGAAAACCATGAGAATAAAAGACAAAACAATGTCTTAACAAAGGAGCATGAGTCTTCTCTAGGACTAGGGGAGTGTGGTGGGTGGGATGATTACCTAGAATGAGATTAGGAGCATCTTTGTCATTTCCCTTTCCCAGGCTTTACTGGGCCAGCCCAAGCTGTTGAGCCCTCATCTACAGAAGTACCACTTGTAGTGTGTTCAATTTAGTGATGGCTCAGGCACCACTGTACCACTTCAGGTACAGAGAAAACTTTCACTTCCAGACTGCAGGAGTGTCCAGGGAGAGGTTTCCAGTCTCCCCAATAAGGGGAGCATTCCAGCTGGTGCCTGAAGTTGTGGAAAGTACACTTTGGACTTCCAGGTACTGAAGTTCTCAAGGCTGTTGCCAGTGTCCAGCACTGGTAGCAGGGCTGCAGGTGAAGCAAGCAGTCCCCTCCCAGGCTGTCTGATCCAAGGTAACAGGCTGCCTGCACATGGATATCCAAGCCTTGACTGTCTTGCTGCTCCTGCTCTGGAGCAAGAGTAAGATTCCAAAGCAAACCCAGCCAGCCCAGTAGCCAGGGCTGCTCTGCATCCTCCACAGGCAGTTTTCCACAGCCTACAGTGACTGAGCAGGGATCTGGTTCAGTTTATTTCACAGACAGACCAATGGCTCAAATGTACACCTCCATAAAACCTTCCTGTGATCCAGTTTACCCTTCCTGTCCCATTCATGCTCTCCCAAGGAAAGCAAAAGGCCAGAAGGAGTTGTCCTCACTGCCAGTCAGGCAGTCCTGCACTCAGCAGTCTTTCCTCCTGAAGCCGTGCTGCCCTGGGCAGAAGATGGTGTCGTGCACGCTCCTTAGTGCCTTCCAGCAGGCAGAACTCACCTGTGGATGCCGAACCCACGTCCCTGAGAGCCGTTCTGCTGCAGCCAAGTTCCTGCCCTTGCTGTTTGGTTCAAGGCCATTCAGTATCAAACCCACTGAAAACAGCACACCAGGGCCATACCACCCAGGCAGCGATGAGCCACACATCCCCAGGCTCCTCAGGCCAGTAGCCATGTGTGCCACTGGCAGCACTGCCTGCAGTGCCCACACACAGGTCCCCCAGAGACCCGTTCTGCCCCACGGTCACCAATGGCACGGCCGTGCCGAGGTCGGAGTAGGTGTTGCTCCAGGACCTGCTGCTGGTGCTAGAGCAGGCCCGTCCACAGGTTGAAGCAGGCGGTGTTGATAACTGACTCCAGGTGATGGTACGTGGACACAAGCTGTGGCAGAGGACTCTCGCTGTTCTGGGGCTGCACTGGGAACGGCTCCCGGAAAACCACAGTGAGGCTCTGCCAAGAGGGAGGAGAGGGTCAGGGGACAAGCTGCAGACAAGCACTGTGCAGTCCCTAGCCCAGGTGTGTGGACACTTTTTTGGCAGTGTTAGGCAAATACTGGGAGAAGTCCCAGAATGCCAAAGGCACTAAGCTAGCGCCTCTTCCTGTGACAAAGCATGTTTGAGCTTCCTCCCAATTTTTCTGCTGGAAATTCAGTGCAGGGACTTGCCCACTCTGTCCCAGCTCTCATGCATCTGCAGTGACACCAATCTTGGCAGCAGCCAAGGAGAGGAGGGGATCCTACTGCCTCCACAATAACAGGAGCTCCCAGGGAAATTAGAGGGAAATTTCTTTTTCTAAGGGAAAGAGTAGGAGTGCAACAAATGGGGAAGGGGAGGAGATTAAATGTAATAACTGCAATCCTAAAAATAAATGCTGCCTGCTCCACTCTGACTAGTGACTGTACTGAAAAGAGAGGAATAGGGAGCAGGCAGAGGTTGCAGGAGCTGAAGCAGAACAAAAATGTGACTCAGTGCACTCAGATCAGTGTCATGGAAGCAAGACACAGGGACAGGGTGTTCTCCAGAGTTGAAATGCAGCACATCCAGTAGCCAGGGTCCTTTACAAACGGGTAAAGCCATGAGAAGAGCTGTGTAATTACAAAACAGAAAATGTACCACCATCTTTTAGGAGGAGAAAGGAAGTTATTTGTGAGCCCAGCTCCAGCAGCATTGCAAGGTTTTGGAGCAGACTGGGGGAGACAGAACAATGAGGGAAATGCAGCTCAGTGTTACCAAAGTGATATGCTAACACTAAAATTCTCTTTGATAAGGTAATATTTCTAGACAAAAGAATCATGGTACATCTTATCTGAGATTCGGGATGGATTTGATGTGGTGTCACATGGGAAATTTAGGTAAGCTGAAAAGATAGTAATTAACTCAAAAATTGTAAGATTAGAACATAGCAGTGCTGAAAGGGGAAACGGAGAGAGGTTACAGATAGAGTTCCTTCAGTACAGGCTTTGGGACTCACACTGCCTAGTACTTTAACAAGTCTGGCATAAAGATGAGGAGTATGCTGATAAAATTTGAGGCACTAATACAAAAGTGGATTGGGATAATCCAAAAAAAAAAACCTCTGAGAGAGTTTTAAGAAGCCACAAGAATGGGATTGAATGCTAAGCACAAAATACAATGTTATGAAAACAAAGGATTTCTTTTAAAACTGAGAGTCACTGGGAGAGGAGATGGAGGTTCTGGGTTTATCATATCAATGACCACAAGGTGACACTATGACCATCAGGTGGCAGGAGGCACTGAGCAGCCTTCCAACAAGCACCACCTCTTCTGTCTCCCCTACCTGCTTTTCAGATGGAGCATGATTTATTTTATATGGCATCAGTTACTCTGCAGTCTCTGCAGAAGCCTTATTGTGGACTGAAGCCTCTTGTAGATCCCCTGCTCTCACGTGGAGCTGCATTCCCTGTGACCCATCCTGTACCCTGCCTGGGAGCACACCTGAAAGCAAAGTATTTTTGCCCTCAAGTTCAGTGAAGGCAAAGGCCCTTGCAGGTTTGCTAGGACCCTGATAGTGCAAGTCCCCTTCCTTTCTGCCCAGGTAGGAGCAGCCCACAGCACTGGTGACCCCTCCCAGCCAGACTTTGTGATCTGACTTTGGACTGAACACATGACTACTTAGTCTGGATAGAGCGACAGCTGAGAAAATGATCCAAAAGCAATCCTGTGAAGGAAAAGAGGATCAAGTGTTCACTCTTTTCTAATACAAGAACAAAGGAACATCATATGGAAAGAACAGAGTTTCAGAAATAAGCCAAGAAAGTTCTTCACCTAGACTGCAACTGCCTCACGGAGCTGCAAATCAGGGGAAATCAAGAATACTAGAAATTAACGAAAGGGGAAATAAAGCTGTGGAGGGCTATTAAATAAATGCAAAGACCACTTTAGTTCAGTATGGGCCTAAGCTATAGATTTTCACATGCTGGGACAGTATTTAGGAGAAGCATTACAAGCTTCTTGACCTGGTTGTGTTCTCATGCACACCTGCCCTTGGCCACAGCTGATCACTCTAGACAGATTCCTGCCTGAGCCAACATAGCTGCTGTTCTGCTCCCAAGGACTCACCGTTTTTCCTGAATGAGAATCAAGGAACACAAGAACAAAGCAATCTGTGAACTTCTGGTTGAGCACAACCTGTCAGGAGAGTCACAGAGCACATTAGAAAGGAGCCAGTACAGAACTCGGGACAGGGACACAGGGACAGAGGCTGCAGGTGGGCTGTGTCTTACCAGATACTGGGTGCCAGTTTCAGCATTGTGGAAGTGCCGACAGCTCTGGGGAAAGCGGCTCAACAGCACCTTGATGAGGCTCTGGTACCAGGAGACTGTCATGGTGAGGAAGCATTCCTGAAGGCATAGAAAAGGCCTGATCTTCAGCATCTCTCTAGCCATGGCACCAGCAGCCATAAGACTACGGCAGCCTTCAGAACCCAAATCAGATGCAACCTTCACAGCCCACTGAGGATGCTGACTGAGGACTGTTCACTCTCTATACACAGGTCCGTGCAGTCTCCCCCTTCCCCTGCCAGCTAGGAGCTGTGTTCCTGCCTCTACCTTCCCACCAAGCCGGAAGAGATGTGCATTGCAGGCCCCTTCACCTGGCACCCCACCTTATCCCCAAAGCAGAACAGCAGCTGCTGTGCACTGTGCCCCCATCCCTGCTACTCACCAGCTGGGGGTCGACATCTGCAATGGATTTCCCATGCACAGCATCGAGCAGCTCCTCCAGCTCCACCAATGAAAGCTTGCCCAGCTTCAGCTTGTCAGAAGCCAGAGGCTCCAGAAGGAAAAGGCGCTTCCAGAGGTTGTCCCTGCGGCAGTGGCACTTGGCCAGCTGCACCATGCTGCTGAGCTGCTTCTGGGCTGAGGCCACCTCAGAGGCCAGCAAGGGGAAGAGCGGAGAGGTGTAGAAGAGCCCTGGCCCCAGTTTGACCTGCGTGCCCCCTGCATAGAACTCGCTGCTGTCCTCCACGTCCTGCCACAGCTCCCGCTCTGCTGATGGCTGCCGGCCCAGGCTCGGCTCCGGCTCCGCTGCCTCCCAGGCTGCCCGGCCTACCACAGGCTCCAGCACTTCCCGCTGCAAGCGCGGCAGCTTCTTGAAGCGGCGCATGTCGGCCGTGAGCCGTGGAAAGAGCTCCCGCTGGCTTGTCATGATGACGTAGAAACGCAACCTAGGAGCAATGAGACACTTGTGACCTGGGGAAGGGCTGCTCCCCTCTCAGCTGCACTGCAAATGAGCCACAGGCCCCTCTGTCCCTGCCAGAAAGGATGCCTCTCTGCCCAGGTTCTCACAATGATCCTCCCCAGACACCGACAACTTTGCCTGTGCTACTCCAGACAGAACCAGTCCCTCCCAGAGCCCTCTTCCCCAGCCAGGAAACTTTGCTGTCACTGGCCCCCAGTGCTCACCGGAGTATGCGTCTCTCTGCCTCGCTCTGCTCCTCAAATGGTGCAGCACTGTGACAAACCAGGAGGGACACATCGAAGTCATCATGGTGGCGCAGACCTTCAGAATCCTTGTAGGAGCCCGAGCTGCAATAAAAAAGCACATAAGTATGAAGGAAGCCTCACTTTGTTCTCCCAGGGCTGATCCAAACAGAACTGTTGGACATGGGGAATTCCACACAGCAGGACTCCTCAGAAGTGCCATGGGAAATGTCAAATGCAGCAGCACACATACACACCACCCCTGTTGACCATCTCAGAAGGACTGTCCAGAATTGCTGTCTGGCACTGTATAGAACAGTCAGCTTTGCTGGCACCTTAGGGCAGTGTCCCCAGGACTGGCAGGTTGCCACCAATCTCCAGCAGCTCCAGGAACTTGCAGCAGATGCACTCACCTGTTCCAAATAGAGACCAGTGCATATTCATTCTGCTCTGTGCCTGGCGTTCCCTTCTTGCTGTCATTGCCCGTGGCCGGTCGGGCCATGCGCAGGGGTTTCATGTGGTAGGTGTTGGCATGGTCAGCGATGTAGTTGTACAGCTGGTGTGCAGTGATCATGTTGGTGGGCAGGGCCAGCGTGCCTAGTGGAAAAATACATTGCTATTAGAGAAGACACTGCAAGCAAACTGCCCCTTCCACAACAGGGCAACAAGGACTTTCCCTGGAGCTCAGACCCTCCCATCACCCTCACTCTGTCATCTCCCTTAATACTCCAAAAGTCAGGAAGGTTTACTTGTAAAGAACTTTTGCCAAGTTGTGTGCTGGTGATCAATCCCAGACTGATAATATATTGACCTACATACCTTGGAAAACGTGATTACGGCCAAATTTGGGGATGTCAGAGTGATGGGCAATGAAATCCTCCAGGAAGCTGGTGAGATGGTAGCCTTGGCGGAGAGTCATGTGGGAGCCCAGCAGATACTGGTGGACGATGCGCAAGTGGAAGTCGTAGCTGAACGAATGCACATGCATGAGGTCCCGCACCTTGTCACACTCCTCCGTGAAGAGCATAGAGAGCTGTGGAAGGACAAGGAGTCAAGGTAGGAGTGTTACCAGGCACCTCACACCCTCCTGCAAAGCCCTGCTGACAAGGCATGGCACAGCCAGTGCAGCTGCCCCAGCATCAGAACAGGATGCAGCCTCATAACACTGCCCTGTGCATGTGCAAGCTTTCCAGGAAAGAAAGGCTCAGCAAATCTGCAGACAAGGTCCTGGAAGGCTCTAAGTTTAGGAGAGACACTCCTGGCATATGTAAGATGCAGCCTTGCTACAGAGCTCCCTTGGAAAAGACAGTATGGTCATGCATGCCTCCTGTCACAGACAGCCTGGAGCTGGCCAGCCTCTACACAGACATCCAGTGCCCTTGAGAAAGGCAGCAGACACCCTGACCTTACAAAGGAGAAGGGAGCAGGCAGCCCTCGAGTGTTGTAGAGCAAGGCACAGAGGTATAAAGGAACCTTTCTGGTGCAGAAAGTAATCCCCTTTAGCAAAGGGCAGGAATCATGTTCACAGATCACCATTCCCACTCCATTTCCTTCTTGTTCCAAGGGAAGCAGAGAGAGCAGAGAGCCATGCACTGACTTCCCTTGGAGCAGGCATCTTTGCCAGAATTGCTCCTATTACTCCCGTCTACTCTGTCTTGCTCCCCAAGCTATGACACAGGTCATCCTCTTGCCAAACCTCCCACCTCCTTTTACTGCAATCCAGCTCTGTTCAAGCAGTGCCATGGAGGGCACATGGCTGCAGAAGGCTCTGTGAGGTTCTGCTTTTCCATGAGGAAGGATAGAGGCTTCCAGAACTTGCTATGCCTGAACACCTCTATGTTCCAGAGATCACTCCTCCCCACAAAGCATCCCCTGCCCCTGAGGAGCATCAGCTGTGCCTGCAAAGCCATTACCTGAGAGTTCACAGACTGGCCCATGGGGATGCGCGAGCATTCCAGCGCGTATTGCTTCACACAGAAATAACAGCCCTGGAGGAGAGAGCACGTGAGCAGAGCACAGCACAGCCTTGGGCCCCTCCAGGGAAGGAGCACAGCCCCCACACTTCACACTTGGGCTGGGGCCCAGACACTCTCACCCCAAGTTCTGTCTCACCTCTTGTCTGAACCAAGCCAGACCAGCCAACATGTGGCTGAGCGCAGAGTACCCTAACTGGTGCTGAGCTCTTCATGATCATTCCTCTGGCAACTCTTACTGCTCTGAGCCCTGCAGAATCATCTCCAACTGATCCCAATCTTGCAGGACCATGGAAGAAGCAGGACAGGACAAATGAAGAATGACATGTCCCTGCTGCACTCCACTCCCTTTGTCACCTCTGAACACTGTCCTTGAAGATCCCCCAGCGATTGTACTTTGTTTCTTGTTCTTTCTTACCTGGAAGGCCAACTCCATCAGCACAATTCCACCTGGAAGAGCTCTCTGTAGATGGTAGGTGGCAACAGCAGGGCTTGTGCTCTGGGAAGAGAATGACAAATCTGAAGAGGTTCTTTGGCTCACAAGGGTGTGAAGCTGCCACAATGCTCTGTGACAGTGGTGGAAATAGAGGCTTCATCAACTGAGCAATCTCGCTGGAGAGAAGAGAGGAGATATGACAGAGCTGACACTGAAAAGAATCCTAACAAACCTAATAAATAGCCTTTGGGAGAATACAACAAGCACACTGATCCCTTCACCTCCTGCTTGCTCAGGACAAGGTGTCTCTAGAGCGTGGGACACTGAGCCAAGGAACAATAGTGTCCACGGAACCTCACTCCTACTGTGGTGTTCCCAGACTGTTGTGCCTGCCTGATACAGCAGCTATCAGACATCCTGTCTCAATTCAGAATTTAGCTGCCAGCGAATTCATTTGCTCCCTCTTAACTTGCTCAGCAGATTGCTCTCTTCTCGTTTTATCTGCAAGATGTTGTCTTACCCACAGTCCTGCACTAACATCGGCCAAAGGCAGGTGCCAATAAAATGTCAGAAAAGGGTGAGTAAATGCTGCCTGCTCCCATCATCCCTGGGTGATTCCACAAGCCATGGGTAGTTTCTACTTAGCTAGAGACTCCAATGGATTCCTCTCCCAGGTACTCAACTTATTCAGTCTCATAAGCTCATGTTCACAAAACTCATGTGTTCACAAAACCTGCTGCTCAAAGAAACACTCTTCTTAGTTTTAAAACTTGCACCAAATACTTTCATTTGATGGTATTGTATTGAATAAGACAGGAAAGGGTCAATCCCTTTCCAGGTTAGCTGCAGTATTGTAGAGCTCTGGCTTGTTCCTCCCTAGCTGCCACTTCTTTATACATGAGGAACCTCAGCCTGCTCTCACAGTAGAGCCATTCCAGGCTTATCTTCTCTAACCTCTTTAACTTCTGCATTCATCTCACGCTAACTAAAGATCGTTCTGCCCTAGAGCTGCCCTTAAGCATATATGCTGAAGATTCTCTGGCAGGTAATCCTTCAGAATCTCACCCAAAAGCAGCTATCCTTGCCCTAGGTCATCTTCTTCTGAGCCCCTCCAAGCTGCTACCAGTCTTTTGATATTTGCCCTGGTTCCACCCAGTGCCAGGAAAGGGCTCTTGAGGCCTGTAGGAGGACATACAGGAGGGCAAAGAGATCTCATTGCATTCAAACTCTCAAAGATGGTGCTGGTCTAGACAGGCTGGCTTTGATGCTTTCTCTGCCCTCCCACCTCCTTTCTGCCTGAAACAATTTCAAAAGCCAACCAGAACTGGCCCACTCCACAGCCTGATTTCCATCTCAGTTCCACCCTTGGAACAGAAATGCACTCACCTTTGGACTTCCCTCTGGTTTTGGCTTTGTGTAGGAAAAGGACCCTCTACCCTCCACTCCCATTGCTGCCAGAGCTCTGATCCGGCTTGTGCTGCTGGAAATGAGAGCAGGGACAGCCTTGAGCAGGGAGCCAACACCTATTGTGTCAAACCAGGGCACAGCTTAGCATGTTGGCTCTTCTGCAACACCAGGGTCCCCAGCATGTCACTGACCTGCGAGTGGTAGGTGAGGGTGGCCGCACCTGGACCAGAATGAAGCCCATGCTCTGCAGGTACTGGATGTACTGCTGCAGGAAGGCATTGCACATCTCCTGCAGCCAGGGCTCCTCCTTCACCTTGCAGGGAACTGCATCTGCCGAGTCACAGCTGTGGCTGCGGTCCCTCCCCGAAGCTGTAGAGTCATTGGAGCGGTGGCGCTTCTGCAAGAGAAAGCAAGTTCCTAAGGAGAGCTGCTCTGACTGGCCCCAGCAGAGGACACCAGGTGCCCTGGTCAAGCAAAAGGCAGATCTCTCTCTGCCAGAGAACACTAACATCTGGTTGTCCAAGCACTGTCCCAGTGACCAAAATAAAAATCCAAGATCTACCCAGCCATGCACAGACCTAACAGCACTGCAATAACCTGCAGGAACCTGCTGCCTCCCCCAGAACATCTGCCTCCTCCAGAACAGCTTCCACAAAGTGTTAGTGGCTCACAACTGGTTCATGCAAAGCTCAGAGCTTTAGCTCCTATTGCCACGGTAAGAGTCCAATCCCCTTATGAATCCTGCTGACTTCTCAGGATTTCTTAGCAGTTCAGTAGCACTGAAAAAGTGTTTCCTTCTAAACACTCACTTATTCTTTTGATGTCTTGAATATTCCTTTTCTATGTGCTGAGAGAGACTAAGTCTTCTTTTTTTTGATCTCTCTACTTTAAGCCTGCAGTTCTGTTATATATTTCTTTCTAGCTTTCTGCCTATCTGCTCCACCAACCACAAGAGATGTCTCTTCACCTGGCATCTCTCCAGCTACACTCTGACCTTCTCCAAGTCTCTCCAGTTCAGTGTCTTTGTCACTTACTGGCCAGATGAAGACATTAATACACTAGTATCTTAGAAATTTATTAGAATATTACCTATTCTACTAACACCCCTTTCTAATGTACTCTAACCAGTGTCTGCTGCACCCAACTGTTCACAAATTGAAGAAACCACTGAGATGTGTGCTCTGTACAGGCTCTGCAGAGAGTGTAAAATACAAGAGGGCTCAAATTTCTCTCCACATTGTTGTGTTTTACTGCAAACCAGGTCCCAGCTCCCACAAAAGCTCTCATATCACAGGCTACTCAGGTGCCTCTTGAGTTCCTTGCATTATTTTTCTGTTCTGACCAATTTTAACAGCCCTCCAGCACTGCAAAGTCTGGCAACTCATATGTCCCAATAAATGACCTGCAGATACAGAAACCAATACAGCGCCTTGAAACCCCCGCTGCAAGACTCTTCAAATTCAATAACCAATTTCCATTTTGCTCTGTTCCAAAAACAAAGTGAAGTTTTCATTCTGTGATGATACCTTCCCTTTCACCTGCAAGTGTTCAATTTCTGTAACAACTTCTGCTTAAAGACCGTCAAAATCCTTTTGACATTCTCATAATGCCTGTTCTTCCCTTCTGACACACATACAGACTGTGAACAGCCAGTATGGGACCTGCACTGGTTAGTCTGTCAGGTTGCAAGCTGCTCAGAATTCAGCTGGTTTGCCTTCAATTGTTTTGGCTATTTGTTGGGTCCAGAAAAGGCTTACCAGGTCTGGCTGCTGAATTAATAAGGGAAGTTTTGCTTCCTTAAAAGATCAGTACCAGACAGTGCCCTTGATGGATTCTCCAGACTCAATCCTGAATTCCCTGGGTAGAAAAGGAAATCAGTCTTCTCCAGGGATAGTGTGGCTGCAGGAGAAAAGCTTTGAGGACCCAAGGATTTTCTCAGTCTCCAACCTACAGCATTCAAATTCATCCTGTATTGTAGGAGTGAGGCCAGAGCAGCCCTGTCTTGGGAAAAGACAGCTCCTTTGTCCCTGTGCACAAAGCCCGACCCCACTGGTGCTTGCTGACACTCACCTTCCCCTCGACCTTGCCCAGCTGGTCAGTCTGGATCTGCTGCCTGAAGGCCGGGTCAAAGAGCAAGGGGGTGGCACAGTAGTGAACCAGGCGTGAGGACTGCTTCAGAGTCTCCAGGTCTGCCAGCTGCACGACATGAGAGGAGCATAGTTACAGCACACACCCCTCACCGAGGCTGGGAACAAGCTGTCCATGACACTGCAATGCTGCTCAAATGGAGAGAACCTGGGGAATCCCCTGCTTTACAGCCTTTCCAGTGCTGGGCAGTGAGGCCACGTGCCCAAATGCGGTTCAGAGCCCTGCAACCCCAAAAGTTCAAGCAGAGACCACTACTCCATTGCCTAGCACCATCCCCACCACACATCCTGCTTAGAGCTGCAGTGCTCCCCTTTGCTGGTGCTCCCAGCGTGCTGTAAGAAGGCCCAGCCCTCCACCTATCCAGGCTGCACTCACACTGATAGGCATGTTGGACTGAGCTGATCTCTGCTGCCAGGTGACAAAGAGGTTTTCAATCTTCATCTGTTTCTCCAGTTCTGAAGGAAAGAAAGCAGTCACAAGAGCATCAAACCACAGCCCCAAGTATTGCTACTTTCCTTCACTCCCACCCCAAACAGACGATAATCCATTTCCACAGAGAACTGTCGCCTGACAAAACTCTTGTTCTGCTCTGATCTCCTTTTCCAGAAGCGAGATTATTAGGCAGGCTCCCATGATATCAGCCTTGCTTTACCTTTCCTCTCCATGCTCTTAATTTCCAGGAACTGGGCCCCATGCCGAGCCACAGGGTCAAAAGGTCCCAAGTCAGGCCCATGGGGTAAGCGCCTGATGGTGGTGACATCCCGAAGAGCTTCATCAAAGGGCACCACGTCGGGATGGAAGTGCAGGGACGGGAGGCTGCGGGCAGAGCTGCTCAGCCGGCCTTGCTCCTTGCTGGGCGGGGGACACGGGCTCCGTATCAGCGCATCCACCTCCAAAGTGGAGTTCAAGAAAGGATTTGGCTCCTAAGTAAACAGACAGAGCCATGAAGCCTCCTTACTGCCAGTTCTGGAGCAAGAACCCCCAGAGTAAATCCAGTTCTGGCCATCTGCTGAGATCTGTGTTAGCCTTTTCCACTACCAGTTCCAAAAAGAGCATGCCTGGGCCCACCATGTCTCTAATGTGAATTGGGAAGCCCATTCCTCATCCTCCACCCTAAATAATTCAGTTACCAATAAGTGCTGCCAGCAGAAGGATCTGGCTTCTCTTTCCACCTGTCTCCAAGAGCAGGGCAGCAGTCTGGCTGGAAATGGTCAAGTTGGACATGTGAATGTCTGGGGATGCCCTGCCAATCAGCACACAAAATGTGCTTGCAAGCTTCCTCAGATCCCCACACTGCCAAGGCCCTTCCTGAAGAAGAAAGGACTGCCCTGTCTGGAGTGGTGCCCTACCTGCTTGCTGTCCTCATGCCATGGTGTGTCCATGAAGCAGTGGTGGTGGAAGAGTCCCATCTTTTGGCTGATCAGGCAGTGCACGATGTGGGACCGGGCATTCTGCCACTGCAGCAGGCGTGTCAGGGAGCAGTTCAAGTTGGCCCCCAGGTCTGGGGACCAGTTGTAAGTGTAGAGCGTCAGCTGGAGAGAGAGGAACAGGAGGAAGCCTTAAGGACATGTTCAGAGAGAGCCTGCACGGTGGCACAGGCTGCCCCTGGTGTTCTGGTGGTACTTGCTGCAGCTGCAGCCAGTTTCAGCTGACAGGCTGCAACACGGAGAATGGCAACAGCTCAGTTACGGTCCCCTGTTAACAGCCACAGCCATTACTACCTTTTTGTCAATGATCTCCATGAAGAGGAACCTTTGCCGGGGCACCAGGTCTCGACCAACAAGGCTGGGATCAGAGCCTCTCTCTGCTGAGCTGAATTCCGTGGCCTCAAAGCGCTGGAGCCCTTTGTGAACTGGAAGAAGCCACAGTTATCACCCTCAGTACTGGTTCATCCCACTTTTATGTCAGGACCATGCAATTAAGATGTCATGACAGGATGTTTTGCCACAGTACTGCTGAGTTCATCTTGAAATAAGCTGTCACAAGCACATTCAAAAGTAAGGTCTCAGAAGGCAAAACCGGACAACCCACTGCCCACCTCTGAGCACAAGCAGTCTGTCCCAGTAAGGAGGGGAACCCTGTTCATTGATGTTCCCTCCAGAAGACACCAGCACAGTCCCAGGGACCATGGCCAGGCACTCACCCTGTTCTGTGCTGCAACGCCACTGCTGGAAGTTGCGTCCCAGCAGGATGAAGTGCCTGATGACTCCAGGGCAAGGGCTGGCACTCTGACCAGACTTATAGGGCAGGAAGGCAGTGCCCCGATGGTAGCTGCAAAGAAAAGCCCCAGAGGTGGCTGCCAAGCAGAGCTTTGGCAGTAGAAGTATGGCTGGCTGATCAACACCTGCTGGTGCTAAACAGCCACCCATGAATCACATAACTCACCAGATCTGCTCAAACACTTTGACAGTGGTGTCACTTGCCAGGGCAGTGACCAGGTTCACCACTTCTACTAGGATGGAGGATAGGAGGAAACGAGAAACCATCTCCAAGGAGCACTGCTGCACTGACGGGCACCCTGCATGGAAGATGTACTGTAGGACAAGGTGCCAAGCTACCCCAGAGCCACATCCTGCCCACATGAGCAGTGGAGAGGGCTAAGGGCCTGAGGCAGGCAGAACTGGAGAACACGAACTTTATATGGATGAGAAGATGAAACCTGAAATAACCCCTGGTTTCATGTTCTGGCCCAAAGTGGGACCTGAACCAAACATCCTGTATGCTCTCAGCACAGCACTTTATTCCCCCACTTATTCCTTGTTCCCTGGCTTACTCCTCACCAGAGGAAGAGAAGAGCTCTACTTTGCCATCAGGAATGTGGGAGGATGTACAAACACCAAAGTGAAAGGTAACCAGAAAGCAGCAACATGGCAGCTGTACAGCCCCAAATCCCTGCATCTGAAGGGTGTTCCTCCTCTCCCTCCCTGCCTGCAAGAGGGTCACCCATGAAACTTCACAGTGCCAGAGCATGTTGCAGAGGCTCAGATCCTCCATCCCTGCTACATCTGGGAGCTAAAGCACTACCACAGCTGGAGTCCAAGACTCTCCAAAGCAGCTGCAGGCAAGTTCAGCAAGCCCTGGACTTGGAGCATGGCAGACATAACCACAGGCCTTAGAAGGTTTGTTCTGATGCACAGGCACATGCCAGGCCTCCTGCCACAGCTTTCTAATGCTGATGCTGGCCCAGAAACCAATGTGACTCTGGCGAGGTTTGGGGAGAGACAGGGTGTGTAGCTAGGACCAGCAAGGAATGAAGATGGAGGTTGCCACATAAGAGGATTTGTCCTGAGAGCTCTGGGTGGAAAGGCCTACTCCCAGCTGGGACCCAAAACACATACCCAGGTGGTTCATGAATGCCATCCACTGCTGGCAGGTTTGACTGAAGAGTGGGTGCACGGTACCCACATCTCCTTCTTCCAACTGGCAGGCTCGGCGCCTGAGGAGAGGGAAGGCAAGAGGGAAGCACAGTTACACTAGATCAGTCAGCTGTAGTGAAGGCAGAAAAGTGTAACAATCCCCTCAGAGCTCCAGAGCAGAGCTCTGGGAGCTTTGATCCTTTTTGGCTTGATACAATCCTTGAGTTGGGTCACTCTTGGTCAGTAGCCATATGAGTGTCAGGTGTTGCACAGGGCCCCACAGTGTGGAGAAGGGATCTCTGGCAGGGACAAACAGCTGTGCTCCCACAACACTCCAGCAATAAGGAGTAAGGCTTTGTGTGTGGAAGGCAGTTTTCCTGAACTGCCTGTGTAAGGGAGAAACTACAAGGAAAAGGAATGCGGTCCAGAGGCCATCAGGATGCAGAGCAATATACAACAGATTGGGGAAACAACATCCTGGCTGTCCAGCCTGCAGGCTGTGCTTGCCTCTGTGCCTGTTCCAGCTCAGCTGTGGCCGTGGCCCGATCCTGGCTCAGGTGCTGCTTCACATTCTCTGTCTTGTGCCGCCGTCTCGTGCGAGCCTCTTCCGGCCTCTCCAGCACAATGTCGTCAGTAGTCTTGGGGCTGCCCAGCTCCGAGGACTCTGTCTTGCTCTAGGGGAGAAAGGGATAAGTTCATATTGTGCACATACAGAGCCCACAGTCAGTGCCCTGATCTCAAGAGTCCCTGCTGCAAGCCTGGCTTCCCACTCCCAGCCAGATTCCTACTGTCCATTCCTTGTGGCCTGACACACCATGAGGACCTTACAGGCCCTGTTCCTTCAGCAATGTTACCAGCATGTCCCAGAAGCTGCGGCGTCCCAACTTGTTTGTGGGTGTCACTGGCTCTCCAGGGCTTGGTGAAGGTGCAGAGGTGAAGTGCAAAGGTGGAGGACAGCTTCTGCCAGGCCCCCCACTGGCCAGGGCCAGGCCCTTGGCCTCTGACATGGTCCTCCTTAGGCCTCCTGGGGAGACAAAGCAAATCAGACTCTGCAGAAGCTCCCCCTGCAAATCTGCTTGGTATCCCCTTGTGTCTGGCCAGAGCCTGGCTGGAGAGAAGGGAAAGAGCCAGAAAAGTGGATTCAATCTCAGGGAACACACAAACCCTTAAATGTCTCTCCAACACCAATGTCTATGATGCTTCTTCCCCAAGACACTACACCACATACTGCAGAGTGTAGAGCAGCTTCCTCCCTCCTTGCCCACCCAACCAGATTCCCCCCAGCACAGCCAAGCTCCTGCAGGCCAGGCAGAAGGAGCAAGGCTGGGTGAAGGCTCAAGGCGGCCATCCTGGCCAGGCCCTCACCCGCAGAGCTCAGGTCCTCCAGGTCTGCAGCACTCGGGGGACAGGCAGCTTCCACGCACAGCGGGGCTGGCAGCACAAGGAACTCCATGACGGCGTCGCAGAGCGCGTGACGCAGGGCCCCGCGCAGCTTCTCCGACAGCTGCAGCAGGCTGATGTTGCCCTTCTCCCAGATATCCAGGCGCACCCGCACGCAGGGCTCTGTGGGGAAAGGGTAGATCTGCAGGGCTCTTCAACCCTGCCTTCACCAGCCCTCAGGTGCCCCAGGGGATGTGGAGGCTGCGGGCAATTGGCAGCCGCTGGCCAACTCCCCACCTGAAGGCGGGGGCTCAGCCCCTGGCTGGTGCCTGCTGACGGCCGTGAGGCTCTCGAAGTCGCTGTCCTGCAGCAGGCCCATGATGGGTGAGGGGGAAGGCAGCTTCAGAGGGTCAGGCCTCTCCCCGTGGGGCAGCAAGGTGGGGCTGCCGTGCTCATCCACGAATGTCAGTGCAATGCATGCAATTCCTGCGGGGCAGAATCCGAGACAGCCTCCATCAACACAGCACCAGGTGCACCCCCACAGTGCCTGCCTGCACCTTGCCACCCCGCAGCCGGGACCATCATGTCACCACTTGAGTTGCACGGTGTCACTTGGCAGGCAGGGCCCACAGGAGGGGAGGCAGCCAGGGGAGCGGAGGCTAGCTGTGCCTGTGGGGAGCCAGGGTAAGAAGCATATTTGGCACAGGGTGTCCCCACCATTCCAATAATCCCTCTCCTGCAGAGTCACAGATTTCACCTTGCCCTGCAGGAGCTTCCTGGGTTGTCCAGCACCACATGCAAGAGGAAAGTATCTCCATTTGCACCAGGAGAGCCTTTGTGTAGATTGATCCAGGATGGGGCTCACCATTCCTGTCCTCTTAAGGGACAGAGTACAGGGCCCAGATACTCTTCAGCAGCCCCCTCCAGGCTGTGAAGGATGTAGAGTCCCTGCAGATAGGACACCTTGTTGCAAATTACACTCACAGCCCCCTCCTCACTGTACACCTGAACAAGATCAGGCACCTTCCCCATGCACCCCAACCAGGCAGGACTGGGGACAAGGCAGACTCACACCCAGCCTGGAGTCACTGCAGGGAAAAATTCAGACCCTGCCCGCTGGCTCTCTATCCTGAGCCCTACGCACGCACAACAGGACAGTTCAGAGCTGCAGAGCAGCTGCGTAGTTCCTGCTTCACAGCCCACGTGCTGTGAGCCCTGCGCCACACAGGAGAAGCCCTGCTATGGACCAGAGCAGAAACAAGAGCTGACTCTCCATGGCCCAGCTCAATGGCCAGGGTACCAGGGAAGCATCTGCAAGGTCCAAAACTCACATTGTAACCTTAGATGTTCCCACTCCCTTTGAAAGCTCCCTAAGCCAGCACTCAGGTGGTTGGATGGCAAAGCTGCCCCAACACTGTCTAAAGGTGATGTGTCCTGCTACTAATAACCTCAAGCCCTATAACACTGCTGAGCCCATGCTCTCTTCTTCTCCAGTCCAGCAAGGATGGCAGTGACACCAGACTCCACTGCCACAGAGTAAGCAGTGTCCCTGACCAGATCCCCAGCTCTGCACTGAGGACAGGTGCCCTCTCTGCATGGAGACAAACCCAGCCCAAGCAGGCTGTGCCCAGTCTAATCAGCAGCAGCACAACCATCCAGTCTCCATCATTCCCTGTGAAGCATAAGCTCTGCAGCAACCTTTCCTCCAAGGCACAGCAGACACAAGGGAGAGTGCACGGGGAGGGAGAGAGATGCTCACAAAGGAGAGAGGCAGGCATTCAATCAGAGGGCAACTCATGTGCACCCATGCTGAGGAAATTACAAGCAAGTCCCACAGAGCCTCTTGCTGCAGCAGGGCAGCTCTCCAGGACATGGGTGTCAATACAGGGGTATCAAGAGCAGGAAATCTACCCCACATGACAGTGAATATTAGCTCTACCAACCAGACTTCCTTTCTGTAAACAGTAAAGGGCACAAACTCCTCCTGGGGTTTAGCAGTCAGCCCCAGGTCCACCAAAATTGCTGAATGATCATGTGGTAATTATAGACCATTTCCCATTTCTTCTCCTGAATAAATTCCCACACTCAGCCTCTGGCACATTTCCCTATCACATCCATTCCTGTACCACTGCAAAGGCTGTCCTCCATGTCACAGGGCACAAGCCTTCCAGGACCATGGAGAAACTGAAATCAAACCACTAAATCACATGTTAAAAAAAAAAAAACAAAAACCAACAACAACAAAAAAAAACCCCACAGCTTAGAAGCTCAAAATCTGAGTTCTGAAGCTATAGAATGAGGTACATCAACAAGAGCTGCTAAGGGTCATACTTCCTGGTGCACTGGAAGTGGGGTGCTAGAGAACTTTTACCTCCCATCTGTGGGGGACTCTGAGCCCCCTCTGGCCCAGGCTCACTGGATTAAAAGCACACATCTAATGGTGCCTGGCCACTCCAGCCTGGCCAGCCCAGCTCTTTGCTAAGCAAGGGAACACCCCACTCCATGACACAGCCACTGGGAGAGTGATGATGCTACATCCTGGAGCATCAATGACATTTGAAACATCAGGACTCCTGTTTTCCTCAGGGAAGAGATGCCTGTTTGGACCTGTAGGAAAAAAGATGCAGGATTCTGGAGTTCACTACTTGCAAGTTAAGAGAGCATCAAATGGACCCCCAGCAGCTGAAAATCACTGAGCTGCCACCTCAGGGCAATAGGTTCTGTTTGCTCCTTTATCCAGCCAGCAAGAAACAGGGCTCAGCTAAATAGACACACACACACAAACACACGGAGGAGTCAGAGCAGAAGCCACAACACAAGGAAAACAAGAACAGCTGGGACCAGAGAGCTGCATGGGAAAGGGAGATGGATTAATACTTGGAGCCATGGGTGCTACCTTGGAAGTGAGAGAGTGGAAAGAGGTGCTGCACAAGGTCCGACATGGTACCTACATAACAGAAGAACATTCAAACAGTGCACGAGGGGCACAAGACACACAATGGCCAGGTGACAGACCACACGGCCTGGACAAAACATGACATGACAACCTGCTGCAGGGTGGGCCCTATCCAATCCCCTCTCCAGCAGTCTAAAGAAAAAAACAAGGACATTGCCCACACAGCCCACGCTCAATTACATGCTCCCAGATTTCCCTTGGCAGCAAGGCTTCTGCCACAACTGCTCCCACCTCCAGCCCCATGGAGCCTCTGTGCTCCACACTGAGGTCTCATTGTGTCTAGAGCTGCTTCCTGCAGCAATAGGTCAAGCTTAGCAAGTTGCTCCCTGGGACACCTTAGTTTGCACCACCACACATGCAGAGGCGTGCAGTCCCTCAGGCACACACCTTACCCACCTTCCAGCCATGGAGGAACACACTCCCCCAGCAGTGACCCTGCTCAGTCACTCAAATCTCCAGCATGGGAAACACCTCCCCAGCACATAGCCCCATTAGCTGTTTCAGAAGAAGTGAGCACAATACCTTTTCCACCAGTGCCTTGGCCACCTGGCTTGTTGTACAAATAGAGATCCTGGTCAGGGATGCTCCCGTTGTGGTTGAAGTAGTGCTAAGGAGAACAAAGAAGAATACTGACAAAGATTAGAGAACTTGCCTTAAATGGGAGGAGACTCATATATATGCAGAGCTCATCCCCAAACCTGTAGAATCAAATCCAGACCTCCTCAAAATACTCACCAACACAGCCTTCACAACTGCTGGGGTGAAGGAACCCCTAACAGTCCATACAGAGTTATGTGGCACTACACATATGTCTGTACTATGGCCATGCTAAGGAGTGGGTAGCTGCTCCCAAATTTTTATTAATCCTGATGTTTCAGTCCTTAGATCTCAGGAAGCCATGCAAGAAGCCAAGTCCAGCTTTGAAAGGGGGTCTTCTCCCATTCTCCTGGGAGATGACTATGGGCATGAGCTTTGTAATTGCTGTTTTTTGCACAACAACTACCTATCATGAAGGCATGGCCTGTCTGGGCTAATCAGGATGTGCTCAGATCTGTAGAACTCCCCCAGGCCTTAGGAGTTGGTGTCAGTTTCTCTGCAACCCTCCATGGCAGAGCTGGCAACATGGTGTCAGAGCTGCCCCAACAATCGCCCCCAGCAGCAGCTAGAAGCTGGGCAGACTTCTGTCCCAGCCCCAGCCCTCCTCACCTTGAAGTGGTGCTCCACGTTGCTGTCGGTGTACTTGGGGGTGTGCAGGAAGATGAGCAGGTTCTGGCGCAGGTAATAGGCCACGGCGTGCAGCCAGGGCAGGGCTGAGGGCGGCAGGGAGAACTGCAGGACCTCTGTGGGCGGCGTCCCGGGGGGCTGGATAAACTGCACACAGGAGGCTTTAAAACCCAGCTGGGCCTAGCAGCCTGCCCTGGGGCTCTAATACTGATAAAAATGATGCCAGTTGGCTCTGCAAAGGTGGAAGTGTGGTGGGCAGAACCCTAGGCAGTGCCCTGAGACAGATCATAGAATATCCTGAATTAGATGGGACCACAAGTATCATCAAAGTCCAACTCCTGGCCCTGCCCAGGACAGCCCCAGGATGCAGGCAGACATTTATTCCAAGGTGTGGGAAGGAGGGCACAGGGAAGTCCTGCCGTGCTGCAAACCCAGCAGAGCTAATCTCCCAGCTGCCCTGGTACCCACATGGTATATGCCTCAGTGAATGCTAGCCTGACCAAGCACTGGAGCAGGGAACAGGATGTAACAAACTGCCCTGGTCTTCCTTGGGGCAGGAGCAGCCAAGACAGGTCAAAATGTAGGGAAGTGGTCTGGGATGAAGAGAGCAGATTAGCCAGTGAGGTACCTCCACATCTGCTGGGGTCAGCTTGCAGTTCCGCACCAGCATGACAGTGATGATATCCAGGGTGGCCTCATCCAGGCGTCTGCGCAGCACCTTCACCAGCTCATCTGTGATCTCAGGCCCTGACAAATGAGCAGAGGTAAAAGCAGCTTTTTCACCCCATCCAGTAAGAATGACTACAGCCACCTTTCCCTCCCTGTTCAGGATGTACCATTCTCATACTCACTTCCCACAGGGAACCTGACTTTCCCCACCATCAATTTCTTCAGAAATATTTTTCTATGAGTTTATGATCACAGAAGACTACTGGTGCAGTAGGCAAAAACAAATGCACTCCTGCACAGGGTTTGCAGGAGGTTTCATTGTGGGCTATGGATCCTTTCCTTATATTTTCACCCACACAGAACAGAGAGCAGCTCTGAGCTAAGGAAGAACTATTTTCTCAGGAAGGAGATTCCTCTTTAAGCGAAGAGGACAGGGAGCACAGCTATGTTCCTTTGCTTTACATCAGCACAGTTCTGCTGCCAGGTGCTATCACACATACCTGCTGGGGCAACACCATGGACCATCAGCTGGATGTGTCTGTCTATCTGTCCCACAGGGCGGGCAGAGTCCACACTACGGCATGAGGCAGTGTCCAGAGAGGAACGAGAACCCTGGAGGAACAAAATCAGCCATGTGGAAGTAGCTTCATATGAATTCTAGATCCATCATTGTCCCAGGCTGTCAGCAGGGTCAGACAGACCACACCCACTGCTGCCCCACTCCACACATCTACAGTGTAAATTTTACCCCACATAAAATCCAGGTTGCTGGAACTACTGAGTTCCCTCCATTCCTATCACCATGAGCACCCACATCCACTCGCAGAGAGCAGCAGACTCACCATTAGATCCTCAGTGTAAATGGGCTCCTGGCTGCGTGTCAGTGCCAGCGAGCGACATGATGCACTAAGGCTGTTCTCTGCTTCCCACACCTTCCCACTGTGGGTGGTTTCAGTCAGCCTGAATACAGAAAGACATGTCAGCCTCCAGTCCCAAAGATGACAGCATCATACAACCACACAAGATCCACATCTTCCTTGCTCTCCCCTGTACACTTTGTGGGAACTGGTCCTTAGAATACGGAGTTGGTGCAGAAACTGCTGTCTGGCTCCCTCAAAAAAGCCATCATTTTTCCTCCCATGTAAAGGCTTAGCACAGGGAGAGAAAGATGGACCTTGCTTGATGTGACTAACTCACCAGAAATCAGATATTTGCTGCTTGGGTCACAACACAGTCCCTAAGGCTGGGCAGACAGTTTCTGTCCCAAGGAGCTCTCAGTCTGTGTAACACACATAGCAAGGCCAACAAGTCACGCTGGCTTCTTACCGGAGGTAGAAAACAGATTTAGTGGCACGTTCCTGGTAGACAAACATATTCTTCCTGTTCACCACAGAGAATGCGTTGAGCACTGAGCGAAGTGCCTGGATAGCTGTGAGGAATGTGGGACATTAGCTATCCCCATACCCTTCTCTGGAGTGCCAATCCAGCCAGCAGCTGGACTCCTGACACGACAGACGGGAGGAACCTGGGCTGCACGTACCTCGTGAAACCCCCATGTTGGGGCCCATCTTGAGGCGTGAATGCACATGGATGAGTGTGCTCCACACCACCCCACAAGCAAAGTGCCCTGGCATGAACTGCATGGTGGCAGCCAGGTAGTCCCGGGGCTGGTAGCTCTCCTCTACAGAGTAATCTGTGAAGAACATAGGACATAGCTGGGGCCATAGCATGGAAGTTAACATCTCCTTAGGCATCTCTGTAGCACTGCAGCTGAGGCATGGCTAAGGGAATATCCATACCATCTGTGGGCATCACACGCTGCCTGTATGAAGTATAGGGTGTTTCACTCTTCCAGATGTCCTCCTCACTTTCTGCCACCAGTAATGAGTTGCATATGTGGCTGTCATGCAGGTCCTGCAGCAGCAAGCGCTGCAAAGGATGAAGAAAGTTTGGTTCTGTTGCTTGCACAGCCACAGAAGACAGCAAGAAGTGTTCAGAGACAGACTGAGTCCCTTTTCCTTTGACTCTCCAGGCTGGGACTCCACCAGCTGAACTGGCTCCCTAGGCCCTCCTCTGAACTGAGCCCAGACTAGACAACCTCCAGAGATCCCTTCTGATCTAAGCCATCTAATCACTGGCAGCTCTGTTAGTGCCCTCTTAAGATTTATTACCTGATTGACAACCCTGCAGATTTCACTGATCTTCTTCACCACCACCTGGTTGAGACTCTGGCACTCCCCTGGCTGCTCTTCTTCTGTCTCTGCTGATGCTGCCTTCTCCACACTCAGGCTGCTTTATGAATAAAGGGAGGATGGGGTCAGCAGGGCATTGGAACAGTGCCCATCACTGGGTGCTAGCAGCAGGAACACAGTGGGAAAGAATGGCAGTTTTCCCCTTATAGAGCACCAATCTAGTCCTGCAATTTCCCATCCACTGGGCAGGGAGGAGATTCTATCCAGAGATGACTGAGTGGCAACAAGGTCAGAGTGCAGAGAGGCAGGGGTCAGAGGGGATACTCCTTACCGTGTGTGGTAGTAGACCTCCACTCGGTCCTGATGGATTTTTATGATGAGCCAGAAATCCGGCATAAGGGGACACCTGGGTTCCTGGTCACTCATTAACGCCTCCTCATACTCCGAGTCACTGCTTCCCCCATCATAACCTGCAATGTAGCCCCACTTCAGCCCTAGGCCTGGCAAAACACCTCCTCCCTGGGCAGGGCAGCCACTCACAAACCCTGCCCTCAGGACTCACCCCAGCCCAGGCACACAGACCCCCCACCATGTGTCACTATCAGTGCCACCACACACTGTCATCCCCCCTGCCCTGGCAGACTTACCCAGATGGTCAGAGTCCATGCTGCCCTGGCTCGACACGAGGCTCTGCACACGGCTGGGACGCTGCCTGCTGGAGCCTGCAAAGAGAAGAGGTGTTTGACCATGAAAGTACTTGCCAAGCCCAATCAAATGCCCCATCCACTGGAGAAACATCATGCCACAGGACAGTCAGGCTGTGCTGGCCACGGGAAGGCAGTGCTGGGGAATGGGGCTCTCACAGCCATTACTGAAGTCACCAGGAACTGCATGTCTTTAGGGATATCAGCGCAGCAGTACAGCCTAGTATCTTGGGTATTGTTAAGCACTGAATTGCCAGCACCCTGGCAAGGAAGAGGCAAAGTCCTGGGTACTAATCCAGGTATTTAGGGACAGGAACAGGAGGAGCAGTTACATTATGTATGTCACAGCCAGAACTGGCCTCTTCCCTTAAAAGTTTCTGATGTCAAGATACATCCTGCCCACACGGCAGCTCCTACCTTCCCTGCCCTGTGTTACAGACTCGGACAGGCTTGCTGCGGATGGTGTCACCAGTGGTGATTTCTCACTGTTTCCCTTTTCAGAGGACGATGATGGCAATGACTGTATGGTTGTCTCTGGAACTGCCTCTTCCATGGAGTCCTGGCCTGGTGCTCTGCTTTGATCGAGTCTCAGCATATCTCCTGGAGTCTGCATAAAGACAAGGTCACAAAAATGAACAGAAAAACAGGCACTGAAAAAAAATCCCATAATTCTTCTGCATTCTGTTAAAAGTGCCCTACAGCTTCTCACCAACAGATTGTTCAGTGCTTCTCACCTCATTCTGCGTGTGGCTGCCTCCACCTGCAGGGTTTCCTGTGTCCGGCACAATGCGTGTCTCACTCTCTGGCCACTCCCAGAGACCCTGGCCTTCTTCTGGGAGGACACAGCTTGTGTTGTGTGACAGCTCAGAGCCTTCTGCTTCTGTTTCACTGGTCCCCTCCTGGCCTGCCTGGCCCAGGCCTGTCCTGGTGGCCCCTCCAGCTGGCTGCTGCAAGCAGGGTGTCCCTGAAGGGTCTGAAGCAGTCCTCCTGGAGTGCAGGCGGCTGATGGAGATGTAGTGGTAGTCGTTGCCTTCTGCGTTCAGCATGTAGCCTGGCAGAGCCATTCTTCTGAACTCCTGCAACACAGAGAAGAATAAGCATCCTGCTAGCAAAGCATGATGCTGCCTCTGGGCTTTCTTTCTCCTTACCTCCTTGAACTTCTCCAGAGAGTGCTCAGGCCCAAAGACAAACTGGAGCAGCACCACCTCGCTGTGGCAGCTGGGCCGGCCTTTGGAGTTATAGATGTGGGTGGCCACCCTGTGCAGGATGGAGGTGCTGATGACCTGCGAGTGACGCAGCGCTGACACAATCTCATCGTCCAGGAGCCAGCGAATCTGAGCACAGCAAGGACACAGAGCAACATCCAGATGACCTGCATTTGCAAGCCTTCCCCAATTCTCACCCAAGCTCCAACAGGATGAAGGCAACCTCTCTCATCACCCACATCCCTCATCTCCTGAATGTACCTAAGAAAAGGCCTTTAGAAGACAGCTCTGCTTGGCCCACTCCAACTGCAACAAGAGTTTTCTCTGGGTAATCCCACACTTTTGGGAACCACAAGGCTAATAGTCTATGTGACACCAGTAGAGCCTAACAGTCAGTTCAGCTGACAGGTTGCAGCTTGGAGCAGGCTAGGAAGCATGGAACAGCAGTCAAGTGCTCTAGCTAGAAGCAGGGAGGCAAATCTGGCTTACCTCATTCATGGTGGCTTCAATAGCCTGCCTGTGCACTCCAGGGAGGTTGGAAAGGGCAGGGTGCCTAGGAGAGAGGAGACAAAGAATCAACCAGTCCTTCTCATTTGTGCAGCTACCACAGTGCAGCTCCCAGGCAATAAAAGGAGCCAGTGAGGGGTTTGCTACCCCTGCAGTGCCATACCTCTCATCTCCAGTGGACGGGAGCCGTTCCAGGTTGTGCATGATATCCTCATCTGAGCGGAAAGAGGACGGCTGCCCTGGAGAGCGCGTAAAGGACACGCTGCTCTCCGAGGTGCATCTGTCACAAGAGAGAGAGAGCAGCCTGAGCGTTGGAGCCAGAGAGGATAAACAGACACAGACAGCAGAAAAGGGGTCTTTATAGAAGGTGAGCCTATCTAGGAAATATTTCAGTTTTCTTAAGGCTGTGATGAGCTCTGTGAGAAGAATTTTAAGTTTCAGTACCTGGAGATGAGCCAAGAATGACTGTCTGGCTAGAGCAGGCAGAGATTGGGTGACTGGGCCTCTTTCCACCTACCTGTTGTGGAGGATGTCTGTGTTCACGACTTCTATCTCCAGGGGCAGTGTCAACACAAAGATGTCCAGGGTCACGCAGAGGTCCCCCAGATCAATGGTGTTCAAGCCCTGGCAGCTTTCCAGGCAGCCCAGAACCTCCCCTGAGGAGAGATCACAAAGGGACTCAAGCAACAAATATCTCTGCTTGCACACATACCCAGCCTGGTGGCAAGTACAGAGACTGCAAGAGGTGGCTGTCACACACACCTGGGCAGGCTTAAGAAGGCCACCATCATCTTCCATGATCCTTTCAACCTTCCATGACCAATCCCACAGCAAGTGGGAGACCTGGTGAAAAAGCCCTTGTCTGATGATGGCATGTTCTGGGGGTTTACAGGGAAGGCTGGTCCAGGGAGATTGTTTAAGACACAGCATGTTTGTTCCAGGGGCTGCTCACCCAGCAGGGACCTGACAGAAGCTCTACCACCATTTAACCCCCCAGCAAGAATTGTTCTTACCTAGACAAGTTGGCAGGGACTGCACAGGCATGGAGCTGTGCTGGCTGCGCAGCTTCACTGAGCAGGTCAGGTGCACAAAGAGCGGGGGCATCTCCTGCTCCAGGAACTCCTGCTCATTGAGAGAGTCCCCTCCCAGCACGCTGAAAGAGTCGTCATCCTGGTTCACTGTGTTGGAGTCTGAGAGGGAATCTGTGTCTGGGAACTCATGCTCCAGCTTCTCACGGTACTCCACCTCCAGCTCTGGGTCACTCTCTGTGGCAATGCAGCATCCAGACACAGTTCCTGTTGATACAGGTTCCCTGTCAGCAAACTAGGTCCACATCTCCAGAGACCTGACCAAACACACCTAGCTCTGAAAGGCATCACCACATAGACAGACATTTTATTTTCCAAGACAGAGCAAGCAAATTTTACCTTCTTCAGCTGCCATTTCTGCCTCTGATCCCTCCATGTCCTCACTGCCTTTTCTGTCTGCCTGATCCCGAGATGCCTCTTCCTGAGATGGAGAGAAAGGGCACATACTAGAACCATGCCAGGCAATACATCAGGTTGTTGATGGGAGCTCTAGGGACTAAGTCTACCCATGGGTCTGCTAGCCCCAAATCCGTATTTGACACCAAGAAAAGCTACTCCACAAGGATCAAGTGCCTGCCAGGACAGCCCCATGCCTACCTCTTTCTTGGCTGATGGTGGGCAGTAGAAGAAATAGTGAGGATTTGATGGCACTGGCTTGAAATGTAAACTTCCAATTTCCAGGAATTTTTCCTAAAAGAGAAATCCCAAGTATGAAGCAGACATCCTACTCTACACCCTCCTATTGAAGCCAGGTCAAGCTTGCACATTCTTCACCTGGATAATTTTATGCAAGTCTGGGTGTGCCTGGCAGGGCTGTCCAATTTCCAGCAGTGAGAGGGGAAATTCTGAACAGCAGCTGGTGCCCACACTGCTCTTTGGCTCCTCCGTGGGGCTGGCAATGTTATGGGAGTCCTGCTCGCTGTAGTCTTCCATTTCAGCACTGACAGGATTGTGGACAGGTCAGACAGGCAGATCGAGAAACGAGACAAGTTTTATGTGTTATCCATCCTGCCAGTATCCCAGCTCCCCAAACCTCATCTGTGTCAACACCATCTGAATACCCACAGCTCCACAGCCCAGCAGCCACCCATGTGCCCAGATAAGGGTTCATGCTGTCTGAAGCCAGGCCTGAGGTAGTTTCACCATGCTGATCATATGGCCATGTCTGTACACCACACTACACACCCTGCCTGGGAAATAGAGACACAGACTACAGGGACAGGCCTGCAGCAACCTGAACTACCAGCAGTCAGGGCAGGCCACCTCACAGCAAATACCACCATGTCAGCACCCCAGTGTCTGGGCAGCAAAGCTCACGCCCATGCTCACTCAGCAGTTCCATGACAGAATTAGTCCCTAAAACTCAGGAAAAGCAAGCTGGGGAGTGGGATGTTGACTGGTCAAAGCACTCCCCTGTATCAAGCACCTGTGATATAGGTGTATTACTACTCCTAATTTGAGTAGTGATACACCTGTATCACTACTCAAACTAGTGATACAGGTGGCAGATCTGGGTGCAATGTGTTGCAAGCTATACATTCTTCAGTAGAAGTTTATGCAACTTGCATTCAGATAGGTGATTCATAATATCCTATTACAAAAAAAAAATTGCCACAGTTTTTTCTTAAGGAAAGTATCACTTGAAGTCACCTGACTTTTTAAACACTGAATGCTCTTCAAAATCACAGTCTCACCTCAATGATTTACAGTATAAGATGACATAGCACTGGAGAATCCCAACAAATGCTAGTGAATTCACGTAAAGGAACTGTGCAGAGGACCTAAGTGTTTCTTTGACAGACACTATGACACAGCACTTCTTTCTCCCTTAAGTTTTCAGAGGAGATACAAACCTCATAAATACCCTAAGGAACCAGACAGAAGTTTAGCATATTTCAATTCTGCCTTGGTGTTTCTCCTGTGCATTTTTTCAAGAGTTTTAATTTTAAAAAGTGACACTTTATTCATTAGAAAAGGATAACAAAGCTGTCATTTACACCAGAGTCAACAGCAAACTCAAATTAGTCAAGCAGCAGGAGATTCATATTTTCTCCAGAAACTAGTCTTGCAGGCTTGCAGACAAACTGCCCTCCAGCTCAGGCCAGATGGGACAGTAATGAGCCAAGACTACAAGAGAAAGAAAGGATGGATGTCATGGGAGACTATAAAAAATAGAGGATCCTGGTGGACACCATATCAGGTGGGTATCTCACTGTATCTGCTGCTCTGTGTGGCTCTGCCCCACACCATTCCTTTTAGCAGGCACGAAAAGATGCTTGAAAAAAGATTTGTCCTGGCACAATGCTAAGAACAAAAGCAAGACTGAGGTGGATCCCTACCTTGACTCCGAGACCAAGACACCTCGTTCCCTAGAGCTCTGCTCCTCTTCCTGGTCTATGCTGCCCACTTGGAAGCTGGCTGGCTTGGAGTGTGTATGGAAATGCTGATGGCTCTCTCGGAACGAGCGGACATGGCTGCACACTGTCAGCAGGAAGTTGGTGATATCAATCTCTTGGAGCAGCTCCTCACAGTAGTCCATGGCAGTAAGCAGGTCCTGGGAGCTGATGCTGTGTGACTGCTGAAGGCTCTTGAACAGCCCTAGAGATAAACACAGCATCCTATGACATCCCAAGGATGTGAGGCTGTGGGAGTCAGGCAGTGGCCAGACACGGATCTTCACCAAGTCCCAGCAGAGAGCTGGAGTCAGTGCTGGTGCTGGGAGACTGGAGGCAGCCAGGGCACCTAACCCTACATGTTAGCCTGGGCTTGGGTGACACCAGAGTGCCCATGGCATCTGTCACCCTGAAGGTGAGAGGAAGGCATGAAAGAACAGATGCTCCTTCACATCATTCCACAGGTTTGAGAACAGCCTCTGTAAGGCCCATAGGGAATGCACAGAGCCATCTTTAAATCCCTTTTGGTGGTACATCAGTCCCACAGCTCCTCCCTTTGCTTGGAGTAAGATCACAAGGAAAATGAGACATTGCTTTCTTAGAAGATCCAGGGTCCAACCCCAACCCTGCCACAGGTCCCACTGTGCTGCTGCTCACCTTTCACATAGCACTGGTGGGAGTGCTCCTGCAGCAGCGTGCAGTAAGTCACCAACTCCTTGTGCTTGTGGTCTAGCCAGGCAGCAGTTGGAGGACGCTCCAGAGACTGGGACCTTGACAAGAGGAACCACAGCCTTTAGCTCCAATGAAGCACATTTTAGACTGTAAATGGTTCAGGTGCCAGTAAAGCAGAGCCTAGGGCATGCACAGGCAGTGGCTGCTATAAGGCAGAGAGGCCAAACCAAGCCAAGAATACAGGGCTAGAGCTAGCCTCTTGTCAAGAAAACTCCTCTGTTTTTTGTCTGGGTACCAAGTATGGCTGGCATTACCTGAAAAAGATATCCCGAGGAGGACGGTGTGCCCGAGGGCTGACGAGCTGCTCTCGCAGCAGCTCCAGGGAGCAGCTGTAGATGTAAATGGGGCAGCGAAATCGGCGGCACTCGCCCAGCTCCGACTGAGAGTTCTGGCGACAGAAGGAGATGTGCACATCTCTCCGGGAGGGGCCACTCTGCTCCCCAAGGTCCTGGCTCACTTCTGCAAAAGTGACAATTCTAAGATAAAGGCCTCTGATGGCTCCTAGTTCTTGGTCTGAGACATCACAGCTCCCACAGAAGCACCACAGTTAGATACTGTTTTTTCTATCTCCTCACCACTCATCCTCACCCAGCACCCAACCACTCAGCTCAGTGCTTTGGCCACCTTGATCCCCCTTACAGCCATGACTGCTCATCACCACCATCACTACCTCCTGCAGCAGCACAACCCTTCATTCTCACTGCAAGCATGTCTGATCTGCCCTAGGGGCTGTGCAATCAAATCCCATATACCTCAAGACCTGTGCCCTTCTCCCTAAGACAATGTGCTGCTGACAGTGCCAGCCTGGATCATGAAATGACAGTCACTGACTTTCCAGTGCAGCCCACTATTGACATTCCTAGTAGCTTCCATCTTGCCTGCAACCTCCTTGCTCACAAGGAATCAACCTTAGGCCATGGACACCCAACTCTCATTACACTCCTTCATGCCCCCATGAACATCACTGTGCCTTTTGCCCTGACTCTGCTGACAGGAGCTGACAGGCTGCAGCAGCCTATTACTTCTCCTACTTTAATCTGCTCAACAGAATAGCAATGCTCAAGAATAGCAAGGATACCAATACTTTAACAAGGTGCTGTCAGTACCATGAGCTGGTGTTATGCTGAGGGTTGGCAGTGGCACTGCAGCATCCTCCTCTTCAGCCCTGACTCGCTCTGCACAGACAGGTCCCATGGTATCTTCTCCAGATCGACTCTCATCTTTTGGAGATTTATCCAACCCACAAGCCATCAGCTTCTGTACATCTAGAGGAAAAGGAAAGAAAATTATCCTTTGTCCAGCAAGAACAGCTTAACCTTTCAATCTACATTCCCAAGAGAGTAGACTTCCTGCTACCTCTTTGTGTGTGGAAGCAGCTTCACCTGAGCCTAGCAGCCTTCACCAGTGGCTCAGTGGAAGCCAATGCCCAGAAGCAGGGACTTTCCCAGACCATCCCATTAGCAATCGCCTAAATCCATTCGCTAACAACTCCACTGGGAAAACAGTCCAAATAGATGCAGCTAGCAAACAACTCAACACCACACCCCCACCTGAAAACCGTGTGTGGGCAGCACCACATGCTGAGAGAAAAGCAGGATATTCAACACTTGGCATGTGGTGCAAAAGACTGTGCATGAACTCTGCTATTCAATTTTATCTCCACTCTACAAGAGCTGATTCTGGTTTTTCTGTTTCCCTGAGGAGGTGTGTAGTAGTGCTGGCTCCTCTTGCTCCCCACAACAGACCCTCTCACCTGAGAAGGTGGCTGGCAGGAAGGTCAGGAACACATGCTGTGGGTTGACCAGCTTGGCATAACATCGCCACTGAGGGGGAAAGGGCCCCACTGTGTCACTCAGTGTCACATCATCCTCAGGCAGCTCTGTGTTGCAAAGGCTCTGATGGAAGAGCAGAAGTTGGATAAATGCATGGCATATGGCAAAGGCTCACCTTGAGGCAGGCAGCAACCACACAGAGTAAATTCTTCTGGGCCTGCTGGCTGGCACAGTGCTGAAACCACCCTGGTCACCTCTGGACATTCTCAGAGCAGCCTGGCTCTAGAAGTCACCGTTCTCGGAGTGGCTTCAGGAAGTACAGCACAACAGTCAGGAGATGCTTAGCCAGCTTTGCTGGAGCTGATTCTGACCTCTAGGCAGTGAATGCCCATGGTTTCAGAACAATCTGCAGCACAGTACCAGTGCTGCTGTAACAGGCTTGGCCCACAGTGAATGCAACTATCCACACACCTTCTAGATTCCTGCTTGACTTCAGCCACAAGATACAGACTAAACTGCTGCCAAAGGTGGGGAAGAACAGCTGCCTTTCAGTCTTTCTCAGCCCTTTTAACTCTCCTGCTCTTTAACAGCTGCTGCCTTGGTTTCTGAGGAGGCTCAGGAGAAGAACAGCAGCACAGCAGTACCTGCAGAGTACTTGTGGAGCCAGTGATATCCCTGGTGCCATTACTGCCAACAAGATGATAGGATGCAGAAGCATCCTGCTGCTCCAGGGTCCCAGAAGCTTTTAGGATTTCTTCTGAAATGGAGCACAGAGAAAACAATCTGAGAAATCCCAGCTGAGGATAAGACTTGAAAGCAAGGCTCCTGAAAAACCTCACTGCTCCTGGTGTCACTACTACCACACTCCAGGTCCTTACCTCTGATCACAGGGAGTGTGAAGGGGGGCTGATGGCCATCACGATCCCGTTGCAGAACCTGCTCCATGAAAGCCACATGATCAGCATCAGCCATGGGGATCTCCCGGTCACTGAGGTCATGCTGAAGGCAGCCATGGAAGAGGTTTAGTAGCATTTCATTGGGCACAAACGAAGAGTCCTTGGTCACCTCCTCATTCTCTGTTTCAAAACAGAACCATGGCAGCTTCAGAGACAGCATATCCATAGCCACCATCTGCCCAGGACCCCAGGAGACAGCTCTTTGCAAAGCAACTATACCACATAGCCAGGAATTTCCCCAGCACCTCTGCAAGACTGACTTGGATAGTGCTGAGGAGGCCCTGGAGTTTTGGCATCATTAGTTACCCTGCACTGACCCACCCTGCTACTCTAACTGTTGTGGAGATGCTGGGGGTACACACAAGAAACCACCACCATAAAGCTACTATCTAGGTTTAACAATTTCAAAAGCAGCTCTTGCAAATTATCATCCCAAGAAAGGCAGTAATATAGCTGGACAGCCCTGGGGCTGCAGAGCTGGGAAGAACAGCACTGAGCTACTAAAAGAACATGGCAGTGCTCACATGCTGCTGCCCTGGGAGACAAGCATGTGGAGCAGGCTGTCCATAGCCACAGAGGGAGGACAAGGGGAGGCAGGTGGTGAAGAGGCACCTACCTTTTGTCAGCATTAGAAAGAACATTTCCACCTGCTGGCACCTGGGCAAGAGTTTCATGAGGTTGAACTGGAATGGGATCTCATGCACACGAAAGCCAGGCTCCATGTCTGGATCTGCAACAGAGATGAACAGGACCACTAGCATTCCACAAACTGCTCTGGGAACTGTGACTTAAAACAGAGAACAGAGGAGCTCCTCTTTAACATCCTTTACTTCTATAAAATCACCAGGCCTATCACTGAAGAGATGAGCTCATCTTCCACATGCTCCTGAAGTCAGCTCCTCTCACACAATTACAGGATGGTTGATGTTGGAAAGTTCACCTGGACCAATCCCCCACACTCAAGCAAGGTCACCTTGTCACCTCTCCAGCCTAGGCAGAAAGCCTCAATGCTTTTTTTGCCTTTCCAGGATGAAGCCATTTCTATGCCAATTTAGCCTAAGTGCAACAAAGTGACCCACAGCCATCAAAGTCTACAAAGTTGTCAAAATACCTGCTCCACCTTCTATGGGCCCTGAGACATTCAAGACCGAGATTCTTCTTTGCTCCATCAAGCTTGCTAGGACATAGATAGTGGACTCACCTTCAGCAGCCTTGGTGTCTGAAGAAGGGCAGACCCACTCCTTGTTCTGGCACAGCTGGCTGATGTACTCAAAGGTCAGCATGGTGGCGATGCACGCAAGGTCCCGGGGATAGAGCTGCAGTAAGCAGTTAAGGCTCAGTTTATGCAGCAGAATTATCACTCACAAATGCAGAAGAAAAGAGTCTAAAAGCAAGGAGAGGGAACACCTATAATCCTGTTCCCCGAGCTGCCCTATTCTGACTCATTGCTCCCTTCTTCTCCACCAGCCCTTTAGCCTGTCTTCACCTTGCTCAGGATGAGTGCTGGTAGCACTACCTGCAGTCCCTGCTCTGGTCCAGCTTGCTCTCCTCCAGTGGAATGACTCTTCACTTTTCCCAGCTATCCCAAAGCAGCATTGCATCCACTGCACTGCAATCAAGAAAGCCTTCATGGCCAGTGACCAGTTCCTCTTTTAGAAATCTCAGATGCTTCTCTGACTAGCATTCCCATCCCTTCTGGCCCTTGGTATTTACTTGCAGTTCTGTGGTGCACTTACACTGAACCCTTCTCCCTCCACAAAAGAGCCCTTGCCCCTCCCTTTCAGGGACTCACCGCTTTAGGTATTTTCTGGTAGGGCAATCCATGGAGGTGCTTCCAGTTCTCAGCAGTACTGTGGACATGGCCACTCTGTGGCTCTACCCAGCACTCAGTGACCAAGTTCAGTTCTGTGTCTACTTCAATGGCTTCCACCTCTGTATCATTGTCATCATCTGTGGAAAAGCTGGAAGGAAGTCAAAAGGAAAGTCTTGTGAGGTGGCACAGAGCCAGCAGCCCACTGCAGTTTCTCAGCCACAGGAACCCAAGAGTGGCAGGTGAAGCCCCAGCAACCTGGTGATCAATCCATGACAACTGGTTATCAGTACCAGATGTGCAGGTCTGCCTCCTTGCCACACTGACTGCAAAGTCTGGAGCTGTGACTCCGCTGCCACCCCCCCAGGAGCAGAACAGCAGCCTCACCTGTCCTTGGTGGAGGTAGAGTGGGGTGGGAAGAGGATGTATTGGACGACACAGGTGTGCTTCTCCCTGTCACTGCTGCTCTCACTTGAGCCATCAATCTGGAGGGGAGATACTGCATGAGCCCTAGCCAGTACCCCCTTACACAGCACAGCCCCACCACACAGCTCCACTAGCAGGCGTGGAAAGAGTAAGCCTGTCCCAAACCCAAGAACTCCTCCAGCACAGCACAAAGCAGCTCTGTAACTGCAGATGAAGGCAGAAAAATGCCCAACCCACAAGCTGCTTTACTGTCTCCCTATACGTGTCATGGGTGTGTGCTAGAAGCAGATGATAAATCCTATCACAGGACAGTGAATCCACCCCAGGACCAGCAGTGAGGGACTGTGTCCACAAGAGGACAGCATCCAGGCTCACCTGTATGGGCAGCTCCAGCACCATGTTGATAATGCCATCCCCACTGGATGCAAAGTGGAAACCCTCTGACAGACGAAGCCTTGCAACAGAGAGGAAGTCAGACCTGCAGTACTTCTCCACCCATACTGTAAGCTTTAAATGCAAGAATGACTGTACCCTTCACCCCAAAACATTGTCCTGCACACAGAGAATGAGGAGATATGACGCTGCCAGAACAGCCTGTGTGAAGATAAGCACAGGCCAGGTACAGTAACACCTCTTGCCCTTTTGCATGTTTTCCAGGACATTTTCTGTCATTTCCTTCAACTACAGCTGCAGAACTGGGTAAAGCACTGACCCAAATGGCTCTAGAAGCTGTGTATGGGACCAAAACCCTCTGCACAGCAGCTTCAACTCTTACCTATTATAAGGCCTCATAAATGTAATAAGCAAGGTTGACCTTGCTTTCCCAGTATCCCCAGGACTAGCTTGGAGAGAGGACCCCTGTCAGGTGTGCAACTTACTCTGTGAGTGTGGAAAGGAGCTGGGCCACAGCAGTGATGGGCACAGCTGGTGCCAGCCCCGACTGGACACTCCAGATCCAGCGCTGGTGATAGAAGTAGCGGGACAGCGAAGCCAGGGTGGAAGAGGCAGTGCGATTGGCCACCATGGTGAGGGGACCAGACACAGGGGGATGCTCCAGGTTCAGAATGAAGGGGGCTCGGTAGTCAGAAGGCAGCTTCTCATACCTAGGAGAGGGCAGAAGTGTGGCATGCTGACATGGAAAAAAACAATTTTTTTTTATTTAGGGTCAGGGCTGTCTGGATTCACAACCCACTTGTTGGACCCAGGACAGTCTTCCAGCAGCAAAACGTGGCTGGCCCAGCACAGGATCCTGCTCAGACAGCAGTACCTAAATTTACTTCCACATCATATTTCATTAGGAGTGACAAATCTGCCTGTCCTCCAGGAATCCCTGCTCAATTCACAACCATGCAAACCAAACCCATCCCAACAAGCATTTAATTCACAGCACACTCATCCTACAGCTTACAGCACCATCCACAGATCTTCCTTCTTCCCGCTTTGCAGGGCAAGGTGGTGACAGCCTGGTGCTCCATCCCTACCTGATAAGCAGCTTCTCCAACGGTTTGTGCAGCACAACAAGGCAGGGTCTGTCTGAGAGGGCCGACTGGGCCCCAGCCACAGGTGGGGACTTGGAGGGAGAACTACTGCCCAACATTTTCCTCTTTGCCTTTGGAGTTGCTTCCTTGCTCTGGACCCTGTGAGGAAAGCGCAGCTGCAAGATTCGGTCCCGTAACTCTTCCACTATCTGTCATGGCAAAAGCAAAAGGTAAACAGGACCAACTTTGTTTGGAGTCATAAACTACTCAAAATAAGTGTCTAGAACAAGAGCTTGACCAAAAGGAACAGAACACTCCTTGAATACACAGAACAGCAGGAGTTAAAGGTAGTTTTATTTCTGAGGCACTAGCAAGCCCAAGATCAAGATGGCTCAAGGCTCTTTCGTTCCTATTTTAAGTATTTTAAAAGCAAATGGAAGATTAAAAAACCCCCAAAGACTATTTCAAGGCTGAAGAAGTTGCCTTCCAAAACTCAGCTTAAAAACAAATTAATTGCATGCCAGCTCCTCCACAGAAGCAGTCCAAGCATGCACCCTCATTCTTCCCTCCTCCTCTTCGCAACAGCCTACAGTAAATGTAAACTAGTCCATATCAGCTGTGGGAACAGTCTGGCTCTGTCTTAGGTATTTCCCCACTACCACATTCATTTGTCAAACCTCTGTGACAAAAGGTTTCAGGAGCCTGGATTATATTTTAGCTTATTTTTTTCCAAGATACTTTCACAATGACTTCCTGACTACTCTTTTAAGCTTTTAGTAGCTCTGAATATAGTTCAACCCACACTTGCATCTGATTCCCACAATAGCCCAGTGTTTTCTTTGAAATTTATAGTTTTATTTATAATTTTCATGATCTTTGTTCAACTTTTTTCAATTTTTATTACCATTGTAGGCAAACAGAAGAACACCAGCTCTCCATCTTTTTCAATATTAATTATTTCAGTAACTTTTCCCACCATTACTATGTCTTTTTCAAGGAATGTCCCCAAACCCAAATGTTAAACAAGAGTTCTTTCCTGCACTTGGGTCTTTGCTGCCACTTGGGTCCCCTTCATGGTTTCATATTGATATCACAGAATCACTAATGGTGTTTAAGCTCCCAAATCCCACTATTTTGCAGTTATCCATACTGGCTTCAAGCCACCACTGTGCTGCTTAGGTGTCAACAAAGCACAGAGGTTGAAATAGCTTTGTGCCACCTGCACATTTCCTCAGCTCAGTACAAGTTACCTTTCTGCAAATGAGTTCTCTACCCTTTGACTAGAAAAAAGATTGAGAAAATCACAAACAGCTTCTGCTGTGATGAAACAGAGCACTTTTCCAATTTCCTTCCTTTGCTCCCCAAGGCAGTTTGCTTTATGACATCCCATTTCTGCAGTTCTACAGTCATGCCCTATACGAAGTCTCACCAAAAAGCTTTCTAAAAGTCAACTAACAACACGCTTTCCATACCTTCAGTATTGGAAATTTGAACTGCTCAGCACAAAACCCCCTTTCCATTAAACAAAGCAGGCTAAGTTCTATTGCCATCCTCCACACTGAGTAGCTAATCAGCTCTATGGCAGGCAAAAAAAAAAACATATTGTGGATGATGCAAGTTATGATCTACAAAAAGTTCCTGCTGCAATGATCTGGAGCTTGCCTACAGCCGCAGGGTATGGCGCCTGTCTCACACCTTCTTCATAAAAGAGGTATTAATTTGCACCTGCCAGAGGGAACTCCTTCAAAAAAACCTGTCACTTGGCATTACCAAGCCCACATGTTGACCCAGCAACCAGTGCCCAAGTCCTGGATCCCCTAAAGTCATGAAAGGGCAGATCTGCCAGAGTGCCAGAACATTCAGTATTATCTAAGTTCATTATCTCAGAAAGAGATGGCTCTTCTCATGTTTGTTAGCTTCTCCTCAGACTAGTCTCTAACACTAAAGCTAAGATAGACAAACCAAAGATTTCTTTCATGAAGATAAAAAAATCTAGATTTAATTATAAACCTCTTGTTTATATTAAAAAGTTCACACAGTTTAATAGCAGGGCATCCTTCTCATCCTTTACCTAGGAACACTTAGACTTGTCTCAGCCATTATAACTGGAGAATCAGTCCACACAGTAACTCCACCTTCTGCATCTGACTAGGGTAGATAATTTCCTTTGATACAAAAAGGTTATTAAAGTCTATCTGACAGACTTTTATCCTGAAAACATTTCGCAGGTACTAATTCTCCCTGTACTGCTTATGTGGGGTGCTGTTTGCATGTTAACTATTAATTTCCTCCCTGCCCAATAGATTCAATATGCATGTACTGGAAGAGATAGCCCACAGAACATGTAGTACATCTATCACAGAGGTTTTTACAGATGAGTCAGACAAGTATCTGCTGTTCTTTATAGATGCTATTGATTGTGCTTTGGTCAGAAGGATACACTAGATAGCCTTTAAGTAATTTCAAGCCCCAGAATTGAATTAAGCAGTGGGAAAAATACCCACATGACCAGCTATTCTATTGATCTTCGAGTCTTTGGGTTTAGATCTTTCATAGACTTAACAAAGAAAGTTTGTCCCAAATGACCCTTTCTTTTACAGTAGATTCAAACCCATCTAAGCCTTAACATGGTAGTTACTTATTAGAGGGTAGCTGCCCACAGTGTTGCTGTGATCTACCCATCATTTCCACATTCAGAACTTCTTGCTCTGCTCCTACCTCATGAAGCAGACAGCCAGCTCTCACCTTGTTCCTGGCCTGTGCAGGTGTGCCAATGGGGAAGCCCAGCCGGAGAACCATGCAGGGAGCTTTGGAGATGATTCGTACCACATAGAACGAGGAAGGGGTAAGATCCTCAGACCTGCACAGGAGGAATTAGGACAAGGCTGAAATGGCATGGATCTTGCTGCTCTGACGTGCCAGACCAAGCAGAGGTTTCTGCTCCACAGAGCCCAACAGCCCACACAACTTCACAGTAACAGATATCAGTTCTAGCATGCAGAAACCCCTCAGCTGGCTTCTCTCTCCCCCCGGGCTGCACCTGAACACAATGGAACAGCTCAGAAACTGCAGGATTTCATATCCCCTTGCCTAGCTCTCACCCTCTCCTGTAAACATCTGCTTCGGGGCCCATAGCTGCATACTGGTCTAACCAGATCCTTGGTCTGGCCACACGCCAGTTCCCCACACAGCACTGCTTCAGAGCCACTCACCCGTGGATCAGCTTGACGTAGGAGTAGCCCTCCACCAGCACGAAGCTGCTCCAGTCCCGCAGCAGGGAGGTGAGTGCTGAGTGGGAGATGCGGCACTGGATGGTGCTGTAGCGGCCATTGTTGCCCGGCGTGTGCAGGTGCTTGGGCACAGGCCTGCAGGGTGGGACAGAAAGTCATTTCAGAGCTGCACTATCTCTTCTTCCCCCAAACAGAGGCTTTGCTACATCCATCCTACTCTGACTGGTCTATCAGCCTTTTTTCCTCCACAGCAGACAACAAACAAGCACCTCCCCTAATCAAGCATTGGGAAGAGTCATACTCCTGAGCGCACTGGAATTTCCACACTGAGAGAGCACATCCCTTATATTCTATCTCCCTCCATGCAATATATGACTATTATTCACATTATTCTGCAACTAGGACCAGCCTCAGGAAAGCAATGCTTTTGGGAAAGACATTTTCCAGCAGTAAATTGTGGGTTAGCTCCCAAATGAATGGTCCCATAGGCCCTGCAATTGGGAAATCAAAACCCAAGAGGGACTTGAGAAACAATTTATCATTCCAATCAAAGATGACTTCCCAACCTACCACCCCTCTCAGATAAACAAACATTTAGCATCCATCAGGCCCCACTAGTGATACCCTTCCCTGGGCCACCTGCAGAAGAGCTGCAAGTCCTGGACACCCTGCTTTCCCAGCTGGCCCACAGTGTGCCCACGAGCTCCGCCCTGCCCGTCACATACGTGTCGTGCTCCAGAAGGACCACTATACGATGCATGTGCAGCCACCTCTGCCAGAAGTTGGCATCCATGGAAAGGATGGGCTTCCAGTAGGAGGCAAACTGGGAATGGCTTGAGTCAGACCCACTGTGCTGCAGAGATAATACCTGAGAAAATGATGGGACAATATTCAGCATGAAAGTTCTCCACCCAGAGAGAGCAAGAATTTCTCTAGCAGCTGAGCTGTTGCAGGCTAAGAAGGTCACATCCCTGGCTTTGGGTAATTTCCTCTGAACAGAGTAAGTGTGTTCACATTGAAACAAGCAGTACAGCATAAGCAAAAATAAATTAGGCTCCCGAAATGTCAAGTTAATTAGGAATTTAACTACTTAGCATCAAGTAAATCAACCATGAAAAAGATAGCATATGTAATTGTGTGCCTTCTGATTGAGAAGGGGATATATGGCTTATGTCAGCAAAGTAATTAAACACTGAGATTACTCATCTGAAAGTGCTCAGGCAAATAGGGTGCCAGAATGCGTGGCATTGGGCAACTCTAATAGGTTTATTAGAGTTGATTCTACCATACTATAGCAACTCTGCTGACATAGAAACACAGTGGTCATTACCCATAAGGTGGGATGTTCAAGATATACTGTGGGATGCATAGCCCTACATAGAGAAAATGTACTAGGCAAACCTAAAAAAGAGCTTAAACAATAAAATAAAAGGGATAGTTCTCTGATGGTAAATCTCCCCTAGCTTTAAGATCTGCTAGTCCTCTACCACCTATGCCAAGGACACTGGTAGCAGGGAACAGATAATATGCTGGCTCTTCTGCTTAGTGAGTTTCAATGAGGCTGAATTTTGCAATGGAAACTATTAGCTCATATTTTGTTTATTTTCTGCTGTGCAGATGACAAGCATCTCTCTTGCACCTTCCACATGAGTGCTCAGAGCAATGAGCCTATTAAACAACTACTCAGCACATTGTGTATCTTCACCTGACAGTACTGAGCTACATCTCCAGGGCACTGGTTGCACAGCCAGCAGCAACTCCATGCCTATGGGGTATCCACCAAAAAGGCACAGCAAAAGCAAATGTGTCAGCCTTCCCATCAGTCTCACACATCACAGCACTACAGGAGAAGGTTTCACAGCACACTTAGGAGACTTGCTGTTGGGCTTAGAGGTGTAGCTGCAACAATTAAGACATAGGGTAATGTCTCAGAGGGAGAAATGTATGGCATGGGATGTTCACTGCACCACACCTGAACTCTCTAACTGAGCAGGGTAAGATGAAGATAAGATGAGCAAGAGATGAAGTCTGAGTACAAGAATAAGCAGGGGAGACAACCTGTCCCACGTTAAACAGAGAGAGGGGGAACATACCGGAGTGGTGGATCCTGGGGGGATGTAGAAGAGGGGCACCCCATTCTTGGTGCTCTCAGGAATGGTAAAGTGTTCTGGGACTGTGTCAAAAGACTGCAGATGCACCAACATCTGATCTGTTTGGTTGATGCTGGAAAAGAAGAGGCAGTTAGCAAAAGCCCATGCTCTCCCCCTTGCTGCCCCAGTCAGTGCAGGGCTTGCACACAGAGCACTCTCTATGTCCTGGAAGCCCATCTACACCAACAGAGCTGTGATTCCATGTCCAAGTGCAAAGTGTGTGTTAAAGGGGCTCCAGTGTAGAAGCCTCATACATACAGGGGATGATCAGAGTTGGAAATTGAGTGCTAGAAGAGGAATCTGCCAGATAGCTGGTAGTTACAGCCACCCTGGCCAGGAAACAGTTGTGACCCACAAGCACTTCAGCCCCAGAGACACGTGTGATGTGTTTGCTGCTCCCAGTGTGACCATACAGCACAGCTGCACAGGTGTGCTAAAAGAACACATCACCTCCATGGGATGGCAGTCAGAGACAAGGTTTGCATCCTAGGATCTGGATCCAGGAGCAGCAATACCATTACCCTGAAGCATTCTTACAGACTAGATCACAGACCAATTAAAATCTTTTCCTTGGCTAGACAGCAAGCTTGTAATCAGTCATGCCCCTTCCTCAGAGCACATTCCTTTTGAATGCTGGGATGGGACACACACCTGCAAAACCCTCATCCTAGCATGGCAAGGAAGGAATTATTCGGTGACACTGGAAACTGCTGGGCATGGTCCAGCTCACCTCTGCAAGGTGTTCCAGAAGCGCCGGATGACGGTGGTGCGGTACAGACTGGTGATAGGCTTCCTCATGGTGCAGCTGATGTCATGCAAAATGTCATAGCTTCCCTCCATTGTCACTTCCACCCAAGTGCTGCGTTTTGATGGGTCCAGGGGCCAGGGTGTCACAGCTAAGTACTCAATCCTCATGTTATGCTTCCAAAGCAGCACTAGTTTCACCTCCAGCTGAGACCCACCTGCATGGGAGCAGAAGAGAAAGTTCAGGTGCTTGTTCCGTACACATCTGAGATTTACCTCTGACCAGGGATTTATGAGTACCATGAGATTGTTTGATTGCTGAGGGGAACTAAGTAATCTAACAACTGTTTGCTTTAGCTGAAGTCACTCTCTCCTCTCCAACTGAGGGAGACTTTGCTTGCACTGAAATGCCTGGTGAAGGGCTCACAATTCTTGAAGTGTACATGCACTATCTACACTAGAGAAGGCAACTGAAACTCAGAGGAGGTGCTGACATTTGCAATGGGCTCTCTTCTTCACAGCCTTGTCTTTGGTTCAAAAAAAACTGGGTTTTTGCACAGATGAGCAGGGCCATTCAACTATGAGGTTTTGTAATCCACACTGCAGAGTTAATCCATCCCATCGCAGAAACACAGGCATCTGATGGACACAGATTATAAACAACCTGGAAGATGAGGCCTAATTCTTGAATTAATCTCTATTCATCCTGCACAAACTGTATTTCATGAAATCTAGAACTTAAATCTTCAAAGCTTCTCACCATGTTTACCCTCTCTTCCCAAAATTAAGATGTTAAGAATGAATATTCACCTATTTTTCAAACCATAAATTTTTACCTTTTCCTTTAAGTGAGCCTGTCTAACAGATTAACAGAAAAATCTGACAGCAGGTCTCACTGAGCCAACAGAGCAGAGAACTATCCCACTCCTGCTGACCATGCATGTGTATTTGTACTGAAACATCCCAGGGAAACACATGACCACGCTGCGATTCCAACTGTTTGATCATCTATTCCATGTCCAGCCTGCTCTATAGTTTGCCAGACTTGCAGGGTTTGTGTGATAAGTGATTGGATGTGCTGGAAACCTTCTGAACAGATCATCAGCCTGGATGCTCGGTTTCCTGCAGAGTTGCATTTGCTGCTGTCATAGGCACATCATGCCATCCCCTTCATGGGCTGATTGAGCTCCACTTTAAAGCCATATTTCTGCTCTCATGGTCCCTGCTGGGAGGCACTCTCCAAGTACTCTTCCCGCATCAATGTTTAGAAGAAATCTTCCAGAGTTCATGCCAAATTCATGCTTGGTTGTTCTTTTGATTAGATTATTTTTATTCTGAGAAACTTCATTTCAATAACATTGACAAGGAGTGTGCAGTACTAAGAAATCCATACCCTGTTTCAGCTGTTACTGTGCAGAACATTCATCCCCCTTAACACACCCAGACCTTCCTGCACCTTAAGAATTCACCTTTCTTGAACAAAGATGATCAAAAGTGTATAATATATTTTACCTGTACTTAATCTGAGGGATTAGTAGGATTCTATTTAAGGTTACTAATATTTTCTGCAATGGATAGTTTGTGTTACTACAAATGCACTTGCCAGTACTGCACCATCTGTTGTTTCCTATGAAGATTGTCTTGTGTATCAGAGAGGCTAAACAAGACTTTATAGATTCATCTATTTTTATTTCATACTGTCACCTCACTCTTATTCCTTTAGGGCTTATTCACTGCTTTCTGTTCTGTTCTCATAATAAAGCCTTTCTACTTCATCAACAGCAAACATGATAAGCAAATTCCCACACTTTTGCTTAGATCACAAATGAAAATATTTCCAACTTCCACTTCTGTTTCCATTAGTCATCCTGGCTTCACTCCTATGATCCCACACAAGCAAAACTAAAAACACAGGCAAAATATTTACTTGGAAGTTACATCTAGATGAATCTTTAGCTTTTTTTTTTTTTTACTTCAAAGCAATCTCTTTCTGGTTCCTGAGTTAATAGCATATAAATTTTTTTCTACTTTGATTTCCTTCACAATGTCCAGCTCTGTTTTTTTCAGAAAGCTCACTTTGTCCGCCTGATTCTTGTCACTAGAGAAGAGCCATTGTCATTGCTCAGCTAGTTCCCAGCCAGTTTTGGTGCTGGACTGATTCGCAGAGGAAGATTATGTTTTGAAAATCATCCTGCAGGCTGCCCTCAACACAAAATGGTCAGTGAGATATTTTTTTTGTTACTGAGGGAAATCCCCTGACTGGGCTCCATCATACACACCATGACCCCGTAGCTTCTCTCCCTTCCATACCTTCCAATCCTTTCCCCTTCACATGCACTTCTGCATTCCTAAATAACCAAGTTACCTCCTAAATACCTAAATATTTAAAAATCACACAGTGAGGGTAACCAGAGCACTTATAAATATCACAAACCTCTCCAGGCAACTCTGAATACAAAGCTAGCTTTTTTATTCTATTTTTACTTTGGTAAAGTTAAGGAGAAAAGTGACAGTGTCAAAGTCCACAACTGCACTTTTCCCCTCTTGCTTCACAGCCAGCTGGCTCCTTAACAGCCTTTAATTGGCAAGTTTTGGCAATCCAGGTTAATTAATTGTTCTTTGTTATATACTTCTCTGTAGAATGACTCAGAGAACACTGATTAGCCAAACCTGCTTTTCCTTAGCAAAGGCAGTGCTGAATGTCTACATGTCTTGAATCATTTCTCAACTCTACTTTAACATGTTAGTTCAGCAAATTTTTCACCAACTCCCCAGAGCATTTAGGCTTTCCAAAGTATTAAGTAACATTATCTGCTACTAGTCTGAAGGCTGCATAGAACTATATTCCATGTTTTTGAAACCTCTGACATTTCATTTTTAAATTTCTTCTAAAAAAATACACAAAAAGTATTTCTGGCTTAAGGAGCTCCTGAGCTGCAAAGAGCTGGAGAGGGCTCAAAGGAAGAAAAAAGGAAAGGAGAATGGAGATTACCATCATGTGTGTTTATCCTGCTCTTACTCCTCCCTGTGCACCTGCCCATAGTTATTCATCACAGAAGGTCATGCTGATCCAGCAACTGCTCTTCTGCTTTCTGCTCTTGTAAAAATGGGAGACCAATCCATTTAGCATTCCAAGGACTAAAAGTCAGCAGGCAAATACCTGGAGGAAAATGCAGGGAGCATGGCAACATGTGGTGATATTTCTAATACATTCCTCCAGAGTGCAGGGATTCACTGCTTTACAATATCCTGAGCCAGAGGTTGTAGCTATACCTTTGTACAGAAAGATACAACATGAACTTGTCTGACTGCTTTTTGAATGATTCATACCTGGTGAAAGCTCTTCCAGCGTTTCTATATAAGACTACACAGTCACCAAAAGCATTTCAGCATTGCTGCCAGATTAAAGAGAAAGGTTTTTTATCCAGCACTGTTCAAGCTGTAAGTGAACTTGTGCACAGAAGAATAAAAGGCACTGAGGACAGGAACAGACTTGTCACACTGTTTGACAGACATTCCTAGACAAGGAGAATGCAATGGATCTAATCTGCCTGGATTTAAGGGGAGTAATCTCATGCCTCACCTACATTGAAAACAACCTGCAGACATTGCTAGAACAGCTGTCTCACCAGGAAAACTTAGCAGATACTTACTTTTAACAGAAAATTCCTGAAACAAGAAACCAGAGAGATTCATGTAAAGACCAACTTTAGGAATTATCCCACCTAATATGATTGCTAGCAATCTTGCCCCCAAAAAAGGTGATTTAGATGCATTCAGTTTGTAAGATGCATCAAGGCAAATTAGCTGAAATTGCCAGGCATCACAGAAGAACAGGTAGGTGAACTGAGAAAGATAAACTTAGGAGTACTATCATGTGAAGGACAGCACATTTAGGGACTACTAAACAAACAAAACCCAATAAAACACCCAAGGACTCATCAGCTGAAAGAAAAGGTAAGTGAAAGACTTGGGGATTTCTGCAATACAATCATGGAGAAAGTCCATGTGATTCCCAATCTATCAGATTTGGTATTTTACTTCAGAAGCAGGGAAATATTAACACTGCTGAAAAGGGCACTGATTAAACCACACTTAAAACATTCTTATCAACTGTTTTGAGAAAAATGAGATCAAACTGAAAACAACTTAAGGGAAAAAATATAAGAGCTATTAACCTGAATAAACAAAACAGCCTGCCCTTACAAAAGAAAGGTGAAACACTGGCTTGCTTAATATTAACCTGCCAAAAGGTAGATAAGAGAAAGATGTCGTAAAATATGTTCATGCAAGTCAGAGAAGGAAGATAAACTTAATTAAATATAATAATCACACAGGTTTAACTTTGTCTCAGGGAGTTTAGAAAGGAAGCTAGAGAAAGAGCAATGAAGCTCTGGGATAGTCTTCCAACCAGAGCAGTGGCAGAAGGGATTTATATGTTTTCTAGGCAGACCACAATAAATTCACAGAAAACATCACTGGCACACATGGCAAGTTTAGAATGGTTTTGGAGTTAGATCACAGACTGTCTCATATAAAACACATTCTAGAGTACTAATAAGCTTGCATTTGGATTTTTTTATCTCCCCTTCAGTTACAGTACTACCACTAGTCACAGCTGGAGATGGAAATTTAGGTAGGATTTACTGTCACTCCTAAGGATAATCAAACCCCTCAAGGTCCCTCGTCAGCAGCTACTTCTCACACTCCAGGTGCCATGTCTAATGAGCCAGGTAAGAGAACAGGATCACTGGAAGGTTTTATGGTCTTCTAGAATTAATTATGGTCCTGACTGACCTGACATTCTCACCTAACAATATCCTTGTTTCACCCAATTTCTTCTTTTGGAAGACTGTAGTTTGGAGGGCTCAACTTCATGTTAGTATTTTGGAGTGCATCTAGCAAAGAACTAGAGAGGAATGAAAAAAAGGAGAACTATAGATGAAATCCCAAAAAAACTCTGCAAACTCGAGTTCTGTCACTAGTTTCTCTGCAACTGTGGGGAATAATTTCCAAGATACAGAGAATCACTGACTGTCCCTCCCCAGACACAGCTACAGAGGGTGAGCCCTTCAAGTGCGTAACTGCACAATACTGGGCAGCCCTACATCAGCCAATTATTCATGGAAACAGAATTTGGGGAAAATGGCTCCTTCCTCCACAACACCACCACTGCTAAGATTGCAGTGCTTTCCTCTAAGCAGCTGAGAACTGTCCTAGCTGTCTCCAGCCCTCAAGGCAGTCACCTTTTGTGATGTTGACCTCTCGGATGCTGTAGCCCTCGCGCAGCCGGACTGAAACGATGCTCACGAGGTCGGCGTGCACCTCCTTCTCTGTGTGCTTCTTCCTCCGCATCGCCAGCGCAGGGTTGCTGCTTGCAGACACCAGGTGCTCATTGAACAGCCTGTGCTGGGACACTGCAAATGGCAGAGATGGGTTTGTGAGGGAGCAGCTCCCCTGAGCCCCATCCTGTAGCAACAGGTCTCCCCGAGAGCTCCATAAAAGCTGCCAGGAACACTTGCTCGCCTGAGGAACAGTACATCCTTCAGGCACCACTTACACCCACTCCAGGTTCTGCAATACAGCAAACAGGTTCATTAGTGTGGCCAAGAGGCCTGGGAAAGGGACAGGGTGGGGTGTTAGGCACTGCTTCCTCTCGGACAGTTTTTGTGACAAGGCACGCATTGGAATTCCACATTCAGCCTAGACAGGCAGAAACTGCACATCTGTTTCAACAGTCACACAGCAAGTTTTGGGGCTTTACCAATTTCCCTGGAAAACTCTGAGTTCCCAGGTGCTTTCTAAAAGTTATCGGGATGTGGAGATTAAACCACTAACAGCTGATCTTTTTAAGATTCAACATTTTCAAGTCCCAAGCCAACTCTCTTCAAACTTGCCAGTTTATGTGGCTCCTGCTGCCAAGTTACAGAAAGAGCAGATGGCACCAGCATATCACTGGGACATGAAAGAGTGTTTCCATGTCTTACTAGTAACTAAACTAATCTTTCTTGGCACACTCTCAGTCACTAACAGTCACAAAATAAGAACAACCAGAAGAGGCATTTGGGACAGTTCTCAGGGGTCTAGTTTTTCAATCCAAACTGTCACCTGCAGGCCCATTAGGACAAGTTCTCCAAAACATCCCCATCTGTGAGCTAGCCAGTGTGCACAGGAGGGTGGGCAAGAGCTTCCAACCCCCACCATGTCCCAACACAGTGAGCCTAACTGCAGATTGCTGAGCTAGGGGAATGGTGAAAAATGGGACATTTGTTTTGCTTGGTCCATCCAATTCCTGGAACCAGGAGAGGATTCACAGGTGAGGCTGTGTGACCGATTGTGCCCACAGCCTACAGAAGGCATGACAAGGGAGAGTATCAGCATAACCAAGCATGCGGAGTCATCCCAAAGAGAGCTGCTCTAAGATATCCATCTACTGGAACAAGAACATGCACATTCCTCACCACAGTAATATTCTGGATTCAGGGACTCCCCAGTACGCAGAAAGGAGTACAGCAGAAATGCCTTGTGATACACATTCAGATCCAGGCTCAGGGGATCCAGCTCAGGGCATGTAGAAAGGTAAGCACCAAAAGTGGCCATGGCAATGAATTTCATCAGTTCCACATTGGGAACGTGGCCAAAGCTGCAATCATAGGAGTAGACACCGCCCACCTATGGGATGGATAAAGGAGACACCTGAGAGAGAACAGCAGTGCTGAGAACAAGGCAGACAGCTGGTCAACAACACAAACAGGCAGAGAAGGCCCCACTTCTCCTCTGGAGATGAATGCCACCACCACCAATCCACCTCTGTCCCTCTGGTACCCACACTGCCAGCAGACATACCTGCACAAAGGAGCAGGCCACAGTGCCACTGCGCAGCTGGTTGAGTAAAGTCTCGCACACAGCCACGTCGGGGACACTGGTCACACCATCCGTAATTATTATAATACCTGTAAACAAGGCAGCATCTTAGTGCATCTTCATCCCAAACAGCTGTCATTCTCCCAGTAAATCCACCAGATATAAAGTTTAGGCAGGGTGAAAATAGAAGGAAAATCCTGAGGCTGGTTTAGAGCTTCCAAGGCATCATGGAGCTGGCAAACATCCTAATTAGGTACAGCACAGCACACAGAAAGGGCACAGCTCTCCACACTCCAGGTTGCCCTGAGCCACAGTCAAACCTGTACTGCCTCACAAACTACCCAACACTGACACATGGCACTTGGCACAGTGTGATCCTCCCCATTCCCACCACCACCATTTGCCCCCAGAATGCAGAGTAAATGTCTCAATTGAAATTTCATCCCTAACAGAAAGGTCCAGGCACACACCAGCCCTTACAGAATTAACCTCAGCCAATGGCAGGAGGAATACAACCCTTTGCAAACAACCAGGCAAACCTTAACCCCGAGGACGCAGCCAACCTGCGCTGGAGTTGGAGGGCAGCAGCTGCAGGGCCAGGATCCCTTGCCGGACCATGCTGACCAGGCCAACGTCAGCAGTGACCACAGACACACTGGGCTTCCTCCCAGATGACTCCTGCACATCACCAGGGCTCTCTTGGCTCAGGGGGGATAAATCCACCTGGAAAAGTTAAAAAAAACCAAAAAATCACAAGGCCCCACAGGGCAGATTTCAGCTGAACTCTAGTTCTTGCTCTTCCAAACACCTTCAGTCTGGCAGTCCCATGGTACTCTGGAGCACTGCAGCAGATTCCATCTGTAGCTTTAACTTCCAGATCATCTTAAAACCCTGGTCACTTGGGTGCCTTAGAACAGCTGGGCAAGGCTGCTTGAAAGTGGAGGGACAGCCTCTCAGAGCTTTATATTAAGCTGATTTCTAATAGAAGGGGAAATTGGGGTCACTTTGGGGTCACTAAAATTCCTCTGTGGAGCAAAGCACTTCCCAGTTAAAGAGATGTGAATACCTCCTTCTCCCCCTGCCATTTAGAAGCTGCAGCTATTCAGCATCTACTTAATTTATTATATTCAGCCCAGAAACACAGGAGAGGTAGAGGCAGCTACTTCTCACTCATGAAGCTCTGTAGCAGAGGGGGCAAAGAGCCTCATAAAGACAAAGTCTTGTGCCTATGCATTCAACTCAAATGGCCCTCATTATGCAATAATGACATAAACAAATGTAGGTAAGCTTCTGCACCTTCTATGAAAAATATCCTCTAGGCAAAGCCTGAAATTTGTATAATTACACCAGTGAGAAACCTACTGTATTCTTAGTCCCTTAATCCCCAAAAGGTTCTGGCAGTTCAACCCTGCAATAAAACATTGCTTTGTTTTTCCTGCTAATGCTGAGAATAGCTGAGACCCCTCCCCCTCCTCCCTCAAAGCTACAGATGATTGAAGCTTGTAAAACAAAACTAGAACTAACTAAACTTTTGCTATGCACAAATGGGAGCACTCCGTGCCTGTGAGCGAAAAATATTGACTGTCCGTCACTTTAATTTGCCAGATGCCTTTAATTCAGATACTTGTTAACAATGATGCAGCAAGTGCAACTTCAAAAGTGAAAAATGTTTCAGTCCCTGCCCTTCCCCTGGGGCCTCCACCTCCACCCCACAGCCTGTGGCAGGACTCGCCAGTCCCTCTGGCCTGCGAGAGCGTCTCTCTCCTCCATTTGCATGGAAGAAGTTACAGGGTAATTTACCATGAGAGAAATATTGCATCAAGCAGGAATGTATACAAAGCTCTGCAAAAACACCATCTGGACTCACCGGTTGAGTTATTTACTTCCAGCAATCTACTTCCTGTTTCAGGACCAGCAGTTTTAGCATTGAAACATACAAATTTCTGCTAGAATATGAGATTCCAAGCACTTCAGATATGCAACTGCAATACATCACCAATAGCCTCTTGGTCATCTGATTCTGGGACTTTTTTTTTCCTTTTTGCCCGAACTCTAATAACTACTGCTAACTAAGGACTAAATAACCTTAGCCAGACCAGCAATGACTTTGACTGCAAGATCAAAAGCAGCATGGCCAGCAGGTCAAGGGAGGTGATCTTTAAATGTCCCCTCCAACCCACACCATACTAGGACTCTATCATTAATTTGCTGATACATATAGCCATGGCTATTAAGCAGCATCTGTCATAGATTTCAAGGAGTTCATGAAAAAAGTGGCTGTTTATTCAGCTTCATGGCCAGTTTTCATGGTAAAAAATAAGTATTTTTATTCAAGAAATGTAACAAGGGCATATTCACAGCTATTTATAGATTAATTATATGGATATAATCACCTCTCCCACCACCTTCTTCAGAGAGAAAGCACAACCTACCATTTCTCCTATAACATACAGCCAGGCTGTCTTAGTACACATTAACTTTGGGGGAGGTAACCATCCTCACCAGTCCTTCTCAACACTTAATGGTTCTGCTTCCTCAGTGTTCATGTCTCATTACTGGATCCCACAACATTATCTCACCAACTCCTTAGCTGTTCCTTCTGCAGACCTGTGGTGTTTTTCCTCTTGCACCCCACTTCAGAGGGGCCTCAGAGTGCACATCTCCAGGAAGCCAAGAGAGCCCAGTTACCTCTGCACTCCTTACCTGTGGTTTGGGTTCATACTGTTGCTGAAGCATCTCTGCCACTTTGTTTTCAAAGGCACAGAGCTGTGTGTAAACTTGGTGCAGAAAGGCCTCACGCTTCGTCTCATCCAGCTGACAGCCCTGGAATAGTACCTGGCCCAAAGACACACATGTCAGTCACCAAATCAATATTTTATAGCACCATCCCTCAAGATGGTGAACACAGTGCTGCACAGTAAAGGTCAAACACATCCCTGACAAAGCACAGGTACAGCACAGGCCACTTCTCTCTGTTCCTGCTCAAAAGTAACTGCGTGTGAGCAGTGGTACCTCATGGCAATTGCCGTGCATCCCACAGCAGACACCTACATGACACTTTAGGAAATCTCCTTCTTGGGCAAGAAACTTCTACTTCATTTGACTTTCTCCAGGATAAACAGTTATTAGGAGAAAGTGATGTGGGATCATTGTTAGAAACCATGAACTGTAGTCTGATGCTTCTACGGAAGGCCTGCTTCTTCTAATCTACCTTACCTACAGACTGATTAAATTATCTTCCAAGGGGAACAGTAAATTGAAATAAAGAAAAGAAGCAATTAGAGTGGACATTACATTAGAGTGGCTTACAGAGGAAGCCTGCCACCACAGCAACTCCCCAGGGTGACAGGCATGACACCTGTGTTTACAGATGCCGCCCTGGTACAGGCAATCCCTCAGTCCCTGTCCACAACCAGAGACAAAGAAGATACAACATGCAGACAAAGCCCTCAGCAGATTGGTGGGGTGCTGCATGTTATCCACATTCCTCAGCCTCATATGGGCAAGACCTCACAGTGGCACAGGAGAAATAAATGATTACCACAGAAAGTCTTTCCTGGATAAGTGATACACACAATACACCTTTTCCTCCATAAAAGAATAATTATCCAGCTGTTCCCAGAGATCACAGTTCATGGCCTCATATACAAAGTGGGAATTTAGGGAGGTCCAAAGAAGAAAAATCTAGCAACTTTAGAGTGCTCAATATAGTGTAAATAGGGGAGATACTGAAGCACAGCATGATGGTCTGCAGGCCAAGATGACACATAATACATCAATGGCAAATGGAGAAATTCCTGCTACACTTACTCCAGCAACACCTCAGAACAGATCAAAGTGATGGCCACACTCCTCATGTACAACAGAAACCCTGGCAGAAGGCTTAGGCAGGGAGGGCTGGGGAAGGGGAGAGAGGGAACAAGCATAGACTTATAGGCTCCTCCTGTTACCAAGCACTTCCCCTGGTATTAGCAAAGGGATGAAATACACGACCATAAACACATAAGTTATGTGAAAATACTGTAAGGTAGAAGAGATCAAAGATGAACTTCGAAAACAACACTGGCCCCATAAATCAGACTTGAATTTATTACACAGACCTGTCACGACACAAATAAAACTTCACTGATAAATCTCAATACTGGGGCTGGCTGTTCCCTCCAGCAAGAAGCAGCATATTCAGTGCAAAAATAAGGTTTGTAGGAAGAGACAACTACTTTTGCATTAACCACTGCTACAGAGCTGGAACAGGGAGACAAACTTTTGGTCATACAAGCTCTTCTTGAATGCTTCAAGCTAATTAAAACAGGCAAAAATAATTAATCAACATAAATTAAAAACAAAAACAACTCCCAAACAACAAAACAAGAACAACAATAAGCACACATTCGACATGAGGCAAATATTCCCTGTGGTCCAATTCTAAGATCATACCTGAGGGCAGCATTCTCCACACAAACCTCTGCTTCCTGCCCAGGAAGGAGAAGTTGCTCACACACACTTCTGCATCATGCCAGGCCACATGTTTTAGTGAGACAAGCCTGCAGCATAACAGGCAGCAGAGCCCAGCTGCCACCTCCCCACTTTCCTTGTGCTCCCAGGACACCCGCACAGCACAGCGAGCTGCTCACGCCGCGCCAAGGGAGAGCCTGAGCTTTACCTGGTGGGACTGCAGGCCAATGATGGAGGAATACACCTGGATGGTGACAAAGATTTCTGGCTGGTAGATAATGTCTGAACCAGGGATACGAAAGGGTCTTAACAATCCCACCAAGCATCGGGAAAGGGCATGAAACACTTCATCAAAAATTATCTCCCCCGTTGAGTCATCCTACAGAAAGAGAGAAAGGGAACAGCTTTTTCATCTCCTAGGACCCTCAATTTCACTGTTGGGTGTCCCACTGTGCAGAGCCAACAGCAAACATCCTTCTGCAACGGCAGCTGGATTATAGTGACAACTCCTGTGAACAGAAGTCACACATTAAGCATCCAATGGAGAAACAGGATTTGCCATTAAATCCCCATGCAGGGGCACAGTATGGTTCCCTCCTGGGAAAAACAAGACTTCTACAAAAGCTCAGACTGACACCGAGAGCAATAAACCTTTCCTCAGTAAATACAAATGGGTTTCTGTTTTAATGCAGAACACCCCAGAGAGAGGCAGTTTCTGCTCTTACCACAATCCCCGTGGAAGGGCTCAGATCAAGCTCAATCACAAATCGGTACTGACGGGCCAGGAAGGTGACCCGTGTAGAGGGGACCAGGAGGTAGGGCCTGGGCTGGACCGGCTCGTCTGGCTGCCACCCATTGGGCAGGATGCTGAGAACATCGAGCTCATTTTCTGACTTCACCTGCCAGAACAAGCAAACGGCACATACGAGAACATCAAGCCACACCAAAGGAAGAAACAAAGAAGAGAAAGGGGCTCAAATGCTCTGCAGGGTGCAGGCGCTGCTGAGCGGCGCAGCACCAGCGGTGACACCATGCAGCCCCGAGCACCAACTCACCAGCTCGGGCTCGGGCACGGCCCGGATGACCTGGTGCAGGCGGCTGAGGACCCAGGCGAGCCGCACGTTGCGGGAGATGCGATAGTCCTTCTTCATCAGGAGGAACACGTGCCCTGCCTCCTCCACCTGCGGCGGGAGCACAGCGGCGCGGGTCAGCCCCGGAGCAGCCCCGGCCAGCGCCCGCGCCGCCGCTCACCCCGGGCTGCTCCGGGCCCGCGCTGCCCACGGCGGCCGCGTCCCCTGCGCGCTCGGCTCGGCTCGGCTCGGCTCGGCTCGGCTCCCCAGCCCCGCTCCCGCGGCCCGCACCCACCTCCCCGTCGGGCCGCTCGGCCGCCGCCATGTCGCTGCGGGCCCGCCCCGGAAGCGCGGCTCTCCCGGGACAGCGGGGCGGGGCCGCCGCCGCCATCGCCGCCGCCGCCGCCATGCAGGTGAGGGCCGGGGAGCGGGGCCGGGCGCTCCGCGGGGCCGCGCCCGCCCGGGGCTGCGGCAGCCCGGCCGGGCGGCCGAGCGCGTCCCGAGCAGCCGCGGCGACGCTGCGCTGTGCCCTGCGCCGTGCCCTCGCTGCCGCTCCGCCGTGCCCTCCGCCGTGCCCCTCGCTGCCCCTCCGCCGTGCCCTCCGCCGTGCCCCTCGCTGCCCCTCCGCCGTGCCCCTTGCTGCTCCTCCGCCGTGCCCCTTGCTGCCCCTCCGCCGTGCCCCTTGCTGCCCCTCGCTGCCGCTCCGCCGTGCCCCTCGCTGCCGCTCCGCCGTGCCCCTCGCTGCCGCTCCGCCGTGCCCCTCGCTGCCGCTCCGCCGTGCCCCTCGCTGCCGCTCCGCCGTGCCCCTCGCTGCCCCTCGCTGCCGCTCCGCCGTGCCCCTCGCTGCCGCTCCGCCGTGCCCCTCGCTGCCGCTCCGCCGTGCCCCTCGCTGCCGCGGGCTGTGGGGTGAGAGGGTGCGCGGCTGAGCGCCCCGCTCCCGCTTGGACGGAATGCCGCTGATCGAGGAGAACCTCGTTACTTTATTAAGAGCTGTGAATTTGTAGCATCCTTATTGTCCAAAGAAAAGAGCATTAATGGTAGGTTAGCAGGCTGTAAAGATCCACCTCCTTTGGTTTGCTTGAAAGCGTAGCCCGCTGGCCTCATACAGATCTGCTTGTCCCTCTGGAAAAGAAAGTGAAAACAGATTGTCCCGCTGTTCCTTGTTTATAGGGTTTGTTACATCGGCTCTCCTTGTTTCAGCCACTTCGTCATGCCAGTCTTTTTCACTGGGTTGTTTGTTTGTTTGTTTTTTTTTGGGTTGTGGTGGTTTGTTGTATGTTTTGTTGTTTACTTTTTTAACTATGAATATTCTTCACCATCCTCATTGCCTTTATCATATTCCTACTCTATTCCTTTTCAGTTCGGGGGACAAGAGTGACATGTTATATTCGAGATGCAAAGGAGGTGCACCATTTATATGGTGACATAATGATGCTTAGTTTCCGTAGCTGTCCTAATAACTCCTGTAGTCACTTTTACTTCTTTGACTGCTTTTCCAGGATTGGGATGATGTTTTCATGGGTTACCCTCAGATAACCCTGAAATCTTTTTGAGTTACAACCTTATCAGCTCAGATAATGTCATTGTGTACAGAAAGTCATGGGTTTTTTTTTCCCCTTTGTTTAGCCAGTCAGGATTTTTTTTCTCCTTTGTTTTGATGTCTGCATTGTTTTACCTTTACCTACTCTGAATTTCACCTTTCCCTCTCAGTTGCTCAGTATCAGGAGGTCCTTCAGAACCCTTACCATAAGCCCTATCTTTACTACCTCAGGCCAATTTAACATTGCTAACAAACTCCTCAAAGTGTCCTCTTGGAGGGGTCAGTCTTACTGTGTTTATCTTGCACTGCTTGCATCTGCTTCCAGATCCTGATGGCTTTGGGAAGAGCCTAGGGAAGAAGGGTTGGAGTGCTCTGCTGCCATGAGACTGCTCCTTGTGCAATGGGGTTTATTCATCCTCTTGAAGGCTTCTTGGATAAGCACAGGTGGGGGGCCAGGGGAATTGCTGTGGGTGCATATGCCTGGCACCTCTGCAGTAAAACGCTGGCTACCAGCCCAGCTTGTAATGCAGGCAGTAGTTAACCTCCTTGCACAAACACTGCACACAAACTGTTGCAGGCACATTTCTTAATTGGACAGGAACTGACTAGTCCCGTCACAACATGTGTGTGTGCTTTTATCTCTAGGTGGAACAACCAGCAGCAATCTGTTCCATGAGTCCACTCCTTGGACTGGGGATCAAATTTTACTAAGGTTGATTCAGCTGTTCTAAGGTGGTTAAAGTGAAATGAAGTCCCATCAGTGATTACCAACTTGTCAGAGTACAAATAAAATAGAATAATGTGTTCTCGTGAACATGGAAGGTGCCTGATAATCTCTCCATGAAGCTGACATTGGGCCAGTGTATTTGAACGGAACAATAACAATTCCAATAGCAAGCATGCCAACAGTGTGAGTCACTCTATCTGCTTTCCCAATCGGTATTCCCTTTCTATTATTTGATTGCTTTGTCCCACCCTCCTCTTGGATTATTGTACAGTTCTCTACTTACTCGAGCAGTTCCTTAGGGCTGGGACTTTAATTATGTTTTGCACAATACTGTAGTATGAGTAAGTTAGAGTAGATAAGAGTTTAGAGGGATTTTGCAAGAATCAAGGGCATGCCTTGATGTCTTTGGCAACACATCCCCAGTCTTGACACTTTGTCTGTCACCATCCTCCCTCACCCGGAAGGGGATGTCAGTGGGGAAGATTTCTTAAAACAATGTAATCCCAGCAAAAGGCAGGATTAAAGTGTGTGTGTGGGTACAGTGCCAGTCTGTGTTACGGCAGGGCCTCCCACAGCCCACGGGGCACAAGGCCAGGAGGAGCTGCCAGTTTCCTTGGCAGCTGGAAGTGTCACATGGGCAGAAAGAAAGTAAAGATTGGCAGAAACTTTAGTAGTCCAGGGTCCATGGTACTCATTTTGCAAAGACTGTTTTGGATAAAGACATCACAGCACCCACAGCTGCTTTAGAAAAGGCTGAGGGAATGCTAATCTTCTTTGTTCTGGGTTAGCTTAAGTGGTTTACAAAGGTGGCATGAGCTAGTTTTGATGACTTTGCTTGATGTGGTGTAAGTGATGATGTCTTCACTCACCTAAATCTTTAACAGGACAGCTGGCCAAGCGTTCCTCTCAGGCACAAGTCTCTTGCCTAAGTAGTCTGACCCTAGGGAAAGCGGTCAGTGTGAAATAGTAGGATTTTTATCTCCAGTGCCCCTGCTTCCTTTGAAGAGGAGGCTGTCTGTAGGACAGATTGGATCATGGATGCATGGGCGTGAATTCACAACATTTTTGTCCTCCTCCCTTGTCTGTCTTGCCTTTTTTTAGAGAGAGGAGAAGCAGCTGGAACTGACCCTGGAGGCACTCATCAGTCAGGTGGCCGACCTGAAGAATTCCTTGGTCAGTTTTATCTACAAGCTGGAGAATGAGTATGACCGCCTTACATGGTAAAGTGTCTCACTGTTGATCACTGCCCGAGCTCTTCAGACAGAAGGAGATTATCTTCTTGTCAATACATTTAAATTTTCTTTTTACATTTGTGCTAGAGGAACCATTACACATCTTCAACAAGAAAACCAGTTGAAATCCATTGGCTTCATGCTGTAGAGTAATTAGAGTCACACTAACTCCTTTTAATCCAGACATTTTATGGGAACTTAACTTGCATCTGCAGCAAATAGCAGTTCTCTGATGAAAGGCCTTAGAGACCCACATACACTATAAAATGAGGAATGGTTCTTTCTGTATTTCTTGACCTTTTCTGGCTTTTTGTGGCTCTGATATAAACTGAGCTTTTGTGTTTTGCTGATTCTGCTTTACCACAGTTTGAGAGCTTTGCAAGATGGCATTCTCTTCCTGGAAAATATGGAGCATAAAGATGTTATAGCTGCAGGTTAATAAACTATATGGTATCTTAGTGTCTGTCACTGCAGCAAAGGTTCACAGACAAATTAACATTTATAGTTAATGTTGCAGAAGGCAGGAGAGTTGATGAATCCAGCACAGAGACCAAGTTGAAAAGTACCTCCTTGAAAAGATTATCAGTTGTTTAGATTCATTGTTTCTTAGTCTGGATAGCCAAGTTATAAATATTTTCTCTCCTGGCTGTACTGCTTCAGAATGAAATTATTTTTTTGACCTTGCTCCAGAGTTTCACTGGGAGAGGTAGTGAAAAGATAGAAGTTCTTGTGTGTGGGTTACTGAAATCCCACACAACTGCCACTTTCAGTGGTACTGCTTGTAATGTCCCTGAGGTATTTTCTGCATTTGAGCCTTCTCCAGTTAGGACTGGGGTTTGTCCACACCTGTGTATTCACCCATAGGTTTTACTGTTTACTGTCTGGAGTAGACTGATTTGAGGACTAATAGTGTTGTTTCCTCACTCCTCAGCCATTTGAGTGAAGAAGAGAGAAAAGCCCTATGTGGCATCCCCTTTCCATGTTGTAGCTCCTTTATTTGCTTTTCCAGGCCTTCAGTTCTGGACAGCTTTGCACTGCTCTCAGGACAGCTGAACACCTTGAATAAAGTGCTAAAGCATGAGAAGACCCCGCTACTGCGAAACCAGGTGATCATCCCCCTCGTGCTGTCTCCAGACCGCGATGAGGAGATCATGGTAAGACATGTCCCTTGAGTATCAGAAAGTGCTGGAGTGCCTGAGTATTCAGCTGAGCATTCCTCAGTTCTGGGTGTGAAGGAAGAAAGGGAAACAAGTACTTCTGTCTAAGAGGTGCTTTGCTGTTGGGTTTTCACCTACAAACACTTTCACTGGATACACTCTACAGGAGGTGTTGCTGTTAATAAATATGTTCCTGTTACTAAACGGGCACAGTGCAAATTCTTGGACAAGTTGATGAAACCTCCTAATGCTCCCCAGATCAAGGTTTTCCCTGTAGCCTGATTCAGCACCATGGCCTGTGGCCTGGTCTGGAGCTGCCTGGTGCTGGGCTGGGCTGGAGGAAGAGGCTCTGAGCGAGGTTTTCCCCCCGTTGCAGCGGCAGACAGAGGGGCGTGTGCCGGTGTTCAGCCATGAAGTCGTGCCCGACCATCTTCGAACTAAGCCTGACCCTGAGGTGGAGGAGCAGGAGAAGCAGCTGATCACAGATGCAGCTCGAATTAGCCCTGATGCAGCACAGGTATGTAAAGAAGAGTTTGATACTTCTTGTCTCTTACTCCTAGGGCACAAGATGCTCTTTAGCTGCTTCCTCCACCTTTCCATTTGACAGTTTTATTTTTCTTCTTTGTCCTTTCCTGTCTGAGATTTCTCCAGCTGACCATAGCTGAGGTTTGGTTTCCTCCACAGTTTCACAAGGGTATCCAACTCTGGCTGTTCACAGGAGGTGCTCTCCAGCCAGTCAGAGGCAAAGGCTGTCCCATTTCCACAGTGCCCTCCTGCATTAGTACTGGACACTCTAAGCTCAGCTACCAAAATGGTTATATTTGGTTATGTGGATCTGGGGAAGGGAAAGCTTGTTCATTTATCTTGCTGATTTGTACTGAGTTGGAGGTATCCTGGCAGTTTCTGACAGTTTTCATTTTGCAGAAACAGATCCAAAGTCTGAACAAAATGTGCTCAAATTTGCTGGAGAAAATCAGTAAGGAGGAGCGTGAATCTGAAAGTGGAGGTATGTCACTGAGGTGGAAGTGGGGTATGGGGTTTAAGCAGCAGACTTGAGAGACTAGAGGCAAAATAGATATATTGGAGAGCCTGAAGTATGGGTAACACAGTTGAATAGCACAAATGAAAACCTTCCAGAAGATGCAAGATTGGCTGTCCTGGAGCCCCCTAATTTGAGAAGGAAGCCTGTGGGTGCAGTGTGTCTTCCTTGTGTGACCTGTGCATGGCAGGAAGGTCACTTCAACCCTTTGACATATCTGCCTTTGAGGAGGTGATAAGTATCTGACGAGAAAACTTCCCAATCAATTTTACTTAATAAAAATAGCTGTGAAAATTCAGCAGCAGTGAATGAGAAACCCTTTAGCTATGTTCTGAAGGAGTCCACATGTTGGCAGGCTCTTGTGTGATGCTGTCTAGATAATGGTTGCTTCAGGCTCATGGCCAGCCTTTTCTGGTTGTGGTGTTCACTATTCCTGGGTGTGCCACACACTACTCATAAAGGCAGTGGCATTGTTTTTACTCTCATCTTTGGCACGGGACCTGAGCACAGGTTCTGTCTACTGTCTGGGAATAACAGTATAGCTGGGCACATGTGTGGCAAAAAAACTTGCAGACACCGTGATGCTTATGAGCTTCCATAAGGGGGTGTTGCTATTGTTTATCTGAATCACAGTGCTTGTTACCTGCCATAGGATTCAGCATGCAATAGGCCTTAGCGGCAGCTTCTCATGGCCATGGAGGAGTTAGCTCACTCTGTGCTCCTTCCATTAGCAGATTATGCCATACTGTCAGTGAAAAAGCTCTTGGATCATCAGTGTCCATTGATTTCGCAGCTTCCTTGACCTTGCTGAGACTCTTGTAGGACAGCCTGTAAGAAACTCATCTCTATGCATGTACTAAAGTAGCTAAAAAGTAAATTCAGGACCAGCTATGCTACTTTTTAGACCTGATTGCCAAGTCTAAAAATAACTGCCAAACTAACTTCTTTTTTTACAGGTTTAAGACAGAACAAGCAGACTTTCAACCCTGCAGATACCAATGCACTGGTAGCAGCTGTGGCCTTTGGGAAAGGGTTGTCAAACCGGAGACCCCCAGGCTCTGGGGCATCTGTCCAGTCGGGCCAGCCAGGAGCTGGTGCCATCATTGCAGGTGCTTCAGGCATGCAGCAGGTCCCAATGACAGGTGCACCAGCTCAGCAGCAGCCAATGCTGGCAGGAGTGCAGATGGCACCAGCAGGACAGCCAGGTAAAGTTCTGTATCTGAGATCAGTGGAAATCCAGGGACTGAGAAAGACAAATGCAGATGTAGAGATTCTTCTCCAGTCACCTTTTAGATGTGATTAAGTATGAGGTTCCTTTCAGGCCTTAATAACATGAGTCAGGGTGTAATAGAGGAGTAATACCTGTTTAAAATTGGCTCAGAGGGTGAGGTGGATCCCAGCCAGCCAGCTTCAGCTTCTTAACTCCCACTGAAATACTATTTTAATAATAGATTTGTGAACGTAGGAATTAATATGGAGAGAGATCACAGTGTAGTTTTCAGAGATCTGTATTGGGGGTTTTCCTGTGAAATTTAAGTTGTGTGTAGGTAATAAAGCAGAAAAGTTTGATGATAATGATTTAAGGTAAGAAAAAAAAGTTTTCTGTAAAAAGTTAGAAGGATTTCCTATACAAGGTGACTTTGGTTAATAGCAGTAGATGACATTTGGGTTGAATATAAAGTGAAATACATAAGCATAGAAATTTGACTACACATCCAGCACCTGGACTCTAACCTAGTTAATTGTATTTGTGAAATACATCTATGATAGAAGAGTTCCGTAAAGACAATAATTAGGTATTCAGTTGAGGCAGAAATGCAAACCAAATGCTAGGAATTTCTAGAAAAGAAACAGAGAAACAGGATATCTTTAGGCTATTCTCTAAATCCATTGGGTACCCCACCTGCAATATTATGGGTGATTCTGATATCTCCTCTGCTAGTAGCTATAGCTTTAGGCTAGGGAGAAGAAATGGAAGCATATAAAATCCCAAATTATATACAGCAGGCAAATGAGGAGTGATTATTCATTGTCTTCCATGATACAGAAGGATTGGTGAAAGTGACCAAATCAAAATGTGGGCTTGAAGATTTAGAATAAAAGGGAGATACCTTTCTGAATACTAAATAATTACTCTGTAGAGCACATTGCCTAGTGTGCGAGAGGCAGATAATGTTTTTATGAGATGGAAAAATAAGTAAGTACATAGACTTTTGGATGAAAAATCAGTCAACATCTCATCCTGAGGATAACAACTCTGATTCCTTGACCCTGAGCCACAGTATGTTAGGAGCAGCATAGGTATTCTGCAGGGATATCACTGCAGGCTTGCCCTGTTCTGGTATTCCTACATAAAAATCCTCTGCTGTCAGGAATGGGTTTGGCCTGGGGGAACTGTAGGCTAACCCTGTACTGTCAGAATGTTTATGTTAATTGCAATTTAGGATATCGGATATCCTAATTGATGTTTTCTTGCCTGTATATAATGGCTGTTGTTCAGATGTGTACTTGAGCAACAGTATTGATCCTAAGTTAAACATGTTTTTACGTAAGAGTTAGAAAGTAATTTCCCCTGTAATTTGGTAACAAAGAAGACCTCCTGTAATTGCTGTCAGAATAACCCAGAGATACTGTATCCAGGCCGGGGAGGCAGTCCCTTCTGTGGGCCCACCAGCACTTGTCGAGCCTGTGTGATGGAGAGAATACCTCTGGATAAGGACAGATATAGTGGGTTTTGGCAAAGGTCAGTCTCACTATTCTGCTTTTGATAGTGTCCATAGCTGAGGCTGAAAGAATACAAGAACAAAGTATATCTTTAACACAGGTTTTTTTTTAGGGGTTTTAAGCCAGAGTTTGGTTTGATACCATTGGGCCCAGTAACCATTAATTTTTACAGTTCCTGTTTGAATTACAGTTTTGATTTCTACAACACCTATGGCAGTATATGCCATAGTTTTATCACATTTTGTTTAAAAACTTTTTGATGTTTAAATGTTTTGCTTGGTAATTTTATTGCATTTTTCTTTTTATACCCATGTTGTGAGAAATGGTGAATCATCATTCCTCAGTTATCTTCTCCATATTAATTTTCCTGTTTTGGAAATCTGTCATGTCTCCTTCCTTTGTCTATTTTTAGGTGTTTTTCCCTTAGATAAGTCCTATCCTCTTAAATATGACTTTGTGTGAAAATTATAGCTTGGATCATCCTTTTCACTCTTACATGCACTTTTTCTGGTTGTTCTCAAGACTAGGAACACAACCACTCACAGTGTCTCAGATGTGGGTGGACCATACAATTCAGTTCACTGTTGCTCTTGGAGTGTTATCTAACAGTATTTTTCTCCTGATTGTTAGTGTTATCTATCAGTTACCTGTCCATTCCTTGCTGGCCATGACCCACTATGGATACATCTGAGAAAGTTTAATAATCTTTACTGGTTTATGCTTTTGCTTATCAAATCCTTTCTTGTCCTGCTGCACTATAATTTTAACATTCAGAAGTTATTCTTTTTTTTTTCTGGTTCAATTTGAAGACACCAAATGAGTGGTTTTTTGATATCCCTCTGTGCTGCTCTTTAATCACTGTTTATTTTTCAGATCATCTCAGTTTTGTCTAGCACTCTACGCTTACTGTAAGCTGCTAGTAAGATGTCTTTTAGTACACTCCCATGTGAGATTGGTATCAGCAGAGAGTAATAATGCCCAAGAGGTGGATGTGGTTACAAGAAATTAAGAAATCTGAGAGAGGCTTAGTAATTTAAATATACACCCTGACTATAAATAATGCTACAGAGAAAGTGATAGTGACTCTCTGAAATGGAAGTGGACACAGTCTGGGTTCTTCTGTGTGTGCTGCTGCCAGCAATGTCTATGAGGCTAAGTCCAACACTCCTGTAGGAGCCTCCTGGTAAAGAGAAAGGCTTGTTGAAGATGAAAAAAGAATAGAATTGAAGGGGATGGCAGGGGGACACAGGAATTGTCAAGGAGATTTGTCAGTAGAGAATGGTGCCAATTTCTAAAAGAGATTGACCATGTAGGTCAGAAGCTGGAAGGTTCTGTAGCAAATGAGCCTGGAATGGAACTGGAAAAGCCCAGACAGGGTTGTTGTGAGTCTGGTGTGCTCCTGAGAAAATGTCCTCTCATATTGCTGATTTTGCACTGCTTTTTCTTTTTTCTCTCTCCAGGAAAAATGCCGAGTGGCATAAAAACAAATATAAAATCTGCCTCAATGCATCCGTATCAGAGATGAGCTGAGATGAACCAGACCTGGGGAACAGCAATATTTGTTACTGCTGCAGGCACCCCACCTGGATTCCTTCTAGGACTTCCAAGTCCCTTCACGTATCCACACACCATATCTGGGAAAACAGGGTTTATAAGGCCCTTCCCTGGATTTTATTTAGTGCTGGGTGGCTTGTGTGGAGCTGCTGCTGGCAATGTCTCCTGGACACAAGTACATCTCTGCCTAGCCAGAGCAGAGGACTTTGCTTCTGGTATTAATGCCATCTTTTCCAGGTCTGGCCTGGAGGATAACAACCCTTTCCTGATGGAGAGCCTGAAGAACAGAGCTCCTTGTTTCTGCTTGTTCACTCGGTATACTCTTTCTTTACTCCATCTTGTTTAATAAAGACCTTGTTATGTTAACTGTGAGACACCGATGTCCATCTCTAGGGTCATAAGGACTCTTATTTCCCTTTGGGTAAGGCTACAGAGCAGCTCCAAACTAAACCACACTGAAAATGTTGGAGGCCAAGTGCTGGAGCTGCAGGTCTGTGTGTAAAGGGGTGTAGCAAAGTGAGTCAGCAGGGTATACAAACATAAGCAGCAAACATCTTATGCATTAAAAACCAATTATGGCTATACCCCAAAAAGGAAAATACTGGGAAGGACTATTTCAAGGCCCAGAGCAAGAAGACAGCACTTGAGGAACAGAAGCACAGAGCTTTTATATTCTGCAGCAAATCCCAGCTGGATTTGATTTCATTTCATTTCCATGCTTCTGTTTTCGATAACATTTATTTAGCTGCTTCAGGATTAATTTATCACTTCAGAAAGGTATTTCAAAGTGAGCAGGACTGTGACACTTCTGGATGGGCCAGGTTGTGAAGTCTGGCCCATTTCTCTTAGGAACTGGACACTGTGAAGTCATTTCTGTTCTACTTTCTGCCCTTGAGCTGTAACATATAATCTGCCTAATGAGAGATTCCCATGAGACAAAAGGGTGGGGGCACATGCCCGTGGAGCCTGTTAGTACATACAGCACTATCCTAAAGGACAAACGTCCTGCCTATGGTTGCTCTTGCATGCACTTCCTTCTGACTGTGTTGAAAGCCAGCAGTGTGTTTTACTCAATAGCATCTGTCAGCAATCTTCAGGTGAGGAAATCTCCACTCAGCAGATACAGCCTGCAGCTGCTCCTGCACTGCTTGCCTCTGAACTAATCAGATCCAGCTTATTTGTGGAGGCTGTGAGCTGTTCTCCCAAAACAAAACCATCCACAAAGCTGTGACTAGGGCAGTTATTGACCCATTTTGACATGCTGGCCCTTGACAAACACTGAGCTACTGGGAAGTAGAAAGTTGAGCTGGAAGCACAAACAGCTTATACAATAGGAAAGCTGCTCCACTACAAATGAGTCCATCTGCAGTGGCAACATCCCAGCCAGACTGGTGGAATTGCTTTTTCCCTAATGAATGTGGAGGTTCTGGCTCTCTGGGATGCCACTGACTGCAGCAGGCAACTGGTGTGAAGGCAATGGAGGCATGTTACTGGTTTCAGTGTGAGTGGTTGTGCAAAAGCAAGCCTGACAGCCAGGCAGTCAGAGCCTGCAGGGCTATTCCTGTGTTGTGCTGAGAACCATGGGGAGGGCTGTTCCCTGCTCTGTCTCATGTCCTTGCTTTGGTTGGAAAGGAAGGCAGAATAATGTATGTGTCATATCCTTGGCACTCGTCATTCATGGAGCCTCAGCTCTAGGATTCTGCTTGGCTTCATCCCCTCAGACTGGCTTCCTTATAAAGCTAAAATGCCTCAGTGCAGAGCTCAGGGAGTCATTGGGGCAGCCCAGGCCACAGGCAGGGCATGGCTGCCTGCTACCCACGCTAACCTGAGTAAAACACCTCCCAAAAACGCCTCCAGCGGGGCAGGCCAGACCTTTCACACAATTGGACTAGAGGAAGGGAAACACAGGCAGGTTTTTTTCCATAGATTATAAAGCAGGGAGGCTGGCCAGGCTCCCAGGCTCGCCAGAGTAACTTCCTGCATGACACAGGCTGCCGCCAATTAGTTCTTGTGTAAATTAGAGCACTGTTGTTAGGAAAACAGTTGATTTTAAACTGATGAGTCCCTGCTACAATGGCTGGTAGATTGTTCTAGAAACTGTTTTCCTTGTTGCACCATAGATTGATGTTGCATTTCTTGAATTCCCTTCAGATCAGTGAATCTTCTCAGGAAGGAATTGAGCCTCTGAGTTGTTGGTACCAGAGGAGTCAGATATTAGGATCAAGCTTTCTTGCTCCTTTTTTAAGACAGACTGAACTGATGAAAGTCCCTTTTGCTTTAAGGCATATTTTCCATTTCTTGACTCACATCCAAATCTCCTTATACATCTGTGTCCCTTGGGTCACTGGACCAGGGCACACTATTCTAATTGTGGGAATGGGAATTTCAGATGTAGAGCAACTTTAACCTCTTATCCAGTTGCTGCCAGTGCTTGAATGTTTAAACGGGGAACAGGAACAAGCCTTTTACCCATAAAGTGACTGTGGAATTCATGGTCCACTGCTTGTCACTATGGTCTGCATTTCCAACAGGGATTCACTGTTCCTGGTGCACTGTGTCAGACTAAAAGTGTGACCCTGCTGGGATGGGACAAAGGCTCAAGCTGTGTCCTGCTGTGGCAGCAACCAAGTGGGTGATTGGGAATCACACTTCCTATGAGCATGGGATGTGCTGCCATTCTGAACTCTTGTAGTTTTTAGCCCTGCCGTATCCAATCCCTTTTGAACTCATCTCTTCCAAGCAGGATAATTTTTGCAGGGAGGAGGCTCGGCCATGGCATGGCAGCTGCTGCTGGGCTCTCTGGGCTCCAGTTCAGGTGCAGAAGAGAGACAGAGAAGGGCACAGGTTTGTTCTGGCCCCCCAAACCTCCCCTCGGTACCTGCTAGGCTCTGGTGCTGACAGTGGGATTTGCTGCATAGCCCCATTCCCCCAGGGATGCCAAGGGCTCCCAGGACAGAAGTCTATACACATCATGACTTTGTTTTTTTCCAGGTTACAAGCTTTACACTATTTAGCACTCCCTGCTGCAAACACATGCTCAGTACCAGCTCCCCAGGGGGCAGCTCCTCTCCTGCTTCACACTTGGCCAAGCTGCCCATGAGCTTGTTCCTTGATTGCACACTCTGCTGTACCAGCTCTCTGATCCTGAAGAATGTACAGTGCCCAAAAATTTATCATGTTGGTCTGACAGGCTTATTGTCTGTCATCCTTGTTGATTGATATTTATATTTCTCTGCTTTATCAATATGATCACATATTTTTTGGTCATTATTTCGCATATGATGTCTGGCAAAATAGACACACCTGTTTACTAGGCCATCCTGTTTACTTTTTTAATATGCTGGCATAACATCAACTTGCTTCTTCTCTGGAGCTTCTCCAGGTTCCTTTGTGTTACTGGATCTCAGCATTAATAGTTTGGACGTTTAAAAATTGATGTTATTTTTTTAGGTGTAGGATACCCAGACTGAAGAGTGTTCAACATTTCCCTTATACAACTGTTGTTTAACATCCTCCTGAGTTACTGTTAGAGTGGAAAGTGTTTCACCCTCGTGACAGGAATGCTTCATCTGGCTTCCTCCCAAATGCAGGAGAGAGATATTTATTGCCTTTCCTTCCTGCCCAGCTACCCACAGGCACACTGTTCCCAGTCTGTACCACACATGCAGCCATGCTGGGTTGTACCCACAGCCTCTCCTGTTGCTGCCCTGGGCTGCATCATCCCTGGGAGCCATGAAGCTCAGAGTGGTGCCACCACTTCCTTTCATCTCTCTGCATCCAGTGATCAGCATGACAAACACCTGCTGCTTGTTTGTTCTCTTGTCCCGTCCCCAAGCAGCGATCTGCACACAGATGTCTTCTGTTTATACAAGAATAACATAACATTTTGTTTGTTTTTTTAACCTACAGATTTTTTAAGTGGATGTCATTAAGCCTTTATAGTGGAAATGAATTATGTATAATGTGAGGGAAGAAGCAGCTGAAAAGATAGGGGGACAAAGGACTGAGGGGAACTTCTCCAGTTCTCCACACTCCATACCACAGGTATGGCAGGGTTTCAGTGTGGGCTGCAGGTTTGGTTTCCATCCTCCTGCTAGGATAGGATCTTTCTGCCAGAAACATCTGGGACCAAAGAAGTCTTGTAATGGTTGGGTTGAGAAAGACAGAGCACTTTTTTATGCTAAGAAGCAAGATAATGAGGTCAGTGCTGCCAAAGGGTCTTCAGGCAAGTTTTTAATTTGCATTGTTTCCAAAGCAGCTTCACCTGCAGCTCACAGAGGAGAGACAAACACATGGAAACAGCAGCAGAAGATGCATCTTAACTGACCTCTGAAAAGCTCAGAGACTGCTTGGAAGTCAAAGGCACAAACACAGGGTAAGTGGTCAAATGTAGGAAACAGCTCCCCAGTCTGGGTCTTTGCTTTTCCCCAGGTTCCCTGCATGAGCTTGGTGGCCCCAGCAGAGGCAGAGCCTGTCTGTGTGACAGCTGGTGCCTACAAATGAATACACAGGTGTTTTCAAAAAAATCCCGTGGATCTCCTCGTTCCACCCAAGTGAAATAAACCTTCAACTGTCTTAGACAGAAAATGTTACCACTTTGTACCTCACAGAGATGCTGTGGTGGTAAAAGCTGAAGCGCAAGAAATGGGATGTTTGGATGTATTTGTAATACATGCCATAAAAATAGTTCAAGCTGATGTGATTCAACAGTTTATTTATTGTCCCTATGACACTGCAGCTCTCTGGCTGGATCCAGGAACGCTGCCTTGGTGGAAACCTGCACTTAGAAATTAATGAAAACCTTCTGTAATTTCCCTAGGGGTAACCCTGTACACGAGCATAATTCAAAGCATACCATGTTGTCTGGCTCCTCTGAGGAGAAGCCTTTGTCTTTTTTATTTTTCTGGTGTGTATTTTTTTAAATAAAGGAAATTATTGCATGTATATTTCTGACTGAGATGCATATTTTCTAAAGTCAGTGGTTTAAGAGCTGTAGTTTCTGCAGCAGCTATCTTATCACTGCTGCTCAGATTCTGTCATTGATTTACCTGCTTGTTTTAAGGCTTCTCCCTTTGCTACCATCATGCCCAAGCAGTTGCTGCACTGAAATAGCAGTGGGTGCTAAGTCCAGCCTGGTATGTCAGCTCCTTTCCTCTGAGTAAATACTGTGCCCCAGGGTACTTTTGCATTAAGTTTCTTATTTGCTGGTCATGCATTGGGATAAAGGCCATGCTTTGGGGCGTTGTTGTCTAAGAGTTATTTCAAAGCTGCAGCATTTCCCAGGATGTTCCTCTTTTGAATGCAGACCTTCTCCCTCTATGCTTGTTGCCAGGTGGCTTTGGGGGGACGTGTCTGTCTCCCACTGCCATGTGCCAGTCTTGGGCTCTGCCCACCTTGGCGTGCAGCACAGAGGTGTGCTGCTCCCACGGGAATTTGGCTTTGAAACATGCAGCGGATGTTTATGTGGAGTTTATTTTTGGTACTGAAGCTGGGGTCCTGCTGTGTGATATGAGAGAGACTGCTCTTGTCTCCTGCTCTGCTGCAGCAGCGTGGCAGGACTTCAAAGCCCTGCCCCGAGAGCCTGTGGCAGTAGCTAACACAGGAACGGTCTGCATCCCCCTGAGAAACATGTTCTGCATAAGGGCTGTGGAACCAATTCTGGCTGTCTTGATTTTGCATATTTAGGATCTCATGGGCATCACAGCAGTAGAAACAGTGTCCATCATCGTCATCGTCGTCATCATGGCCCAGCCTGTTTTGCTCCATCAGCAGAACAATGCATCAGGTCGTGACTTGATTGCACACAGGGCTGAGCGGGAGCTCCCACGTGTGCAGCAACCCCGCAGCTGGGCAGGGAGCTGGGCAGCCCTGGGCTGAGGAAGCCCCACTGCAGCTGCTGGGGAAGTAATGACTCACAGTGCTTCTGTGGGTGCATCCACCATTCCTCTTAAATGTGGTATTCACTTACACAGGGAGTAAAACCAATAGGAAATTATAGGAGTGTTCCAACCCATGTTTTGAGCACGCAGCTCCCTCTCCCTTTGCTTCTGTGTCCTGTGCTCCCATGTATCTTGCTGGAGCTCAGGTGCAAGATTCTTGCCCCTCACACACAGTCAGGGAGGCCTTCAACAACGCCTTTTGGAGAGGTGAGTATATAGCAGTTACTGGGAGAAATTGCAGCTCCTCACCATGGAAGCTGCCCCACAGCTACTCTCCCCTTCCCCTGAGCCTCTTGGACCTGCCAGGCAGGTGCAGTTGGCCATGGCAGACCTGCCACAAGTTTTCATATCACTCACTTTCCTTTTTCTCCCTACCCCCTATGGGTCTCAGGGCATGTACTTGTGCTGCTGACTGTGCCAGTGGACAACCTCAGAAGCAGAGAAGATGCCAGGCAGGCTAGAGAGGAGACTATCCCCTGCTAGCCTGCAGCCCAGACAGGCAGGCAAAGCCCAGCCGTGGCTGGAGCTAAACATGGCTTCATTTCATGGCAAAACAATTCCTCTTTGTGCAGCCTGTTCTCCCAGAACAATCCTGTGCTCTGACAATATCCTTTCTATGGCTTAGTCCCTGTGGAGTGACCAGCAGCATGCTCAGCCTGATGCCTGGCAGCTCACACCCTGCTGCCCCATGGCCGAGGTGCAGCATCTGCAACCCTGCTCTGGGCAGCCTCTGCCAAGGACTCTGTGGACACTTCAGGTCAAGGCAAAATCTTCTCAGGAAAGTCCCCAGCACAGCCTGAAGCACTTTGGGAGGGTTTTTTCTTCTTCCTTTGCTCACTCAATGGAGCTGCGTGGCATCACTGTTCCACAATTTAGGAGGACAGCTCTGGGACACAGTGGTGGAGCATGACATTTGGGCATCGAGTCACCAAATCTGACTGTAATCCCAACTGCCTGAGTGAAGAAGTCACCCAGCTTTACCAAGCTGCTCCCTCAGGCTCCGGGCAGTCTGGGACAGGTTGCCAGAGATGATCAGCTCCTGTGGGCTTTAAATCACAGAGGTATAATGAAATTACTTTGTGTGGAAAGGGGACTCTGGGGATGAGCAGGACTGTGGCTTTCTCACCACCTGCTTATCCTCTCTTCAGGAGCATATGCCCATGAAAGGTCATGCCCATGTGCCCAGCCTTGAGAGGTCCCTGAGAAGGGGCAGTTTTCATGTGCCTACAAGAGATGGAGCTCCCAGAGCTCCTGTGGTCTTCTGCCAAGGTGTGACCTGTGGTCAGTCACCAATACTTGTACCGTAACCAAGGACTCCTGTTGAGCTTAATGTCCTGAAACCTTCTGACCTCCTGACCCTTTCCAGCCTCCTGCCAGTCCACTCTGGGCCTTGAGGTGGTCCTGCCATGCCTGCTGCTGTGCAGAGACACTGAAGAATGGGCTTCTCCAGGCTTTTAATATCTTCAGACACCTTGCTGTGACTATGGCTCGGCTTCTTTCCCTCCCCCCGCCCCATGATTTGATGGATTTGAAACAAGCACTATTGTTCCCTAAGACTATTCTCTAGGACACAGGAACAAATAAGAATGCTTTAACAGGTCTAGAGTGGGCTGAGATTTCTGGCATGTCTGTGGAGGACCCCAGGGTGTTCTGTGTTGCTGCAGTGATGTTTCCAGCCCATGGAGGTGGGTGTCAGCTCACACTGGAGAGGCTGCTATGCAGCTGACAAAGAATTCTTGTCCCAGTAGCAAACAACGGTCATGTGTGCTGCCCACCCCAGCTGGCAGGCAAAGTCCAGCAATTAAACACACAGGGGTGAAAGTCTGCTGTCAAAGATCCACCACGGTGCCAGCAAGCTTCCAGGTGATGCTTGCACTGCCCCTTCCATCTCAGGAAATGCCTTGTTGCAGGTGACATTTAAATGGAAATCTACAGTGTCATGTTACAACAGGGGTTTCAACAGGGTCACTTCATGCCCGTTGGCTACAGAAATATTGTGGATTGTTTGCTGGTAGCTTGAGGGGGTTATAGGGACTTCAGATTCCAGGAATGTGAAAGCATTTCTTTTGGCTTAGGGGAAGGGGACAACAGTGATGCAGTATTTGGCCTTTACTGCCACTATAATGTAATCAGCACAAATAACACAAAATATTTCACAAGGTGAGTTACTTAATCTTGATATCAGCTGTGGAAGGAGGCAACACGTCAGCCTGAACACATGCCCAGGCATGGCCTACCTGCCCACCTCCATTTATTGAAATTGCAGAGTGACATGATGGCATTTAATAGGCCTTCAGGTACTGAGTAGTGTCATCTCTCACCACTTCTAGTGGCCATTAAAGCCTTTTTTGATTCTCTCAGTATAGACAGAGGTGTTGTAGGAACATTTCTTGGATGTGTTGCTATTGTGAGCATAATTGACTTACTGTTTTTTTCCATGGAGCCACAGAGAAAGTGTGCAGCAATAATTTGTGGTTGATAGTGCTTTAGAGTCCAGCCTCAGGGAAAGGGAGAAGGGTAAAACAACATTAGAGAGCCAATTTACATTCAGTGTTTTTATCTGGTCACATGCAAAATTTTTGGTTTTTCAGGATTAAATAGCAAAGGATGGGAGGATCTGTAAATCATCTTCTCACTCCTCAAGTGTATTAAGATGTGTAAATTTACTAACTATGTGTGTCAAATACATTACTGAAAAGATATGGAGCCAATTGTTCATGTATTTAATTTCACTGAATTAATTTGAAGTTTTTATTTTCTTTTAGATTTTTTTCAAGCCAATTTTTTTCAAGTTTTTGCCAAATAAAACTCTCACCATTCAATTTATCAGTATTTAAAACATAAATTCATAGTTATACATCCATTGGATAAGAGAATATAAATTTACTATATAAACCAGGCATGATCAAAAAGATATTTTAGTTCCCCAGAGAACCAAGATTTTTTAGAATTTCTAAATTGTCAGAAAACGGAGATACTTTACACCTGAAGAGACTGAAACCTGCCTTTTCCCACCCAGCTGCATGGTGAGCCTGAGCCAGTCTTCAAGACTGGCACCAGAAAAGGTGCAACACTGCACCAGCATATCTCATTACATACTAATCCCTGAGGTCATAACCCCTCAATGAACCTCATTCCTTTTCCATTGCTTAGTTCTTACAGACCTTCCCATCTGATAGTCTGGTAATTGTGTGCACTGAGGATGGCTTCAGTATTTATGCCTTCAGCAAGTTACATTCGCCCACGCCTGCTTTTTGCACCAGGGCAGAGCCAGGAGGTGAAAGAGATGGGCACTTGGCTCTGCAAGGAGCAAGCAGAAGACAAGGAGCCGTGGAGGGAACAGTGCAAAGGAGGAATGCAGAGGCTCCCACCCACCTCCATCTGACTGGATCCCCATGGTAAGAAGGACCAGCGAGACCCTCACTGAAGCTAAAGTGAAAATGGTATGTTGTTCTCCAGGATAAGAGATGGAGGAAGGAGCTTAAGCTTTTCCAGACTGGAGCCTGGTGCAGCTCAGGCTGCTGGGAGCAAGCACAAGTTGTTTCCTGAATTGCAGGTGAAGAGTTAATGACTTATAGGGCTGTGCCAGCTGCAGGAGTGGCTAGAGTAGGCAGGACTCCCTTGGGCAGGCATGTGGCAGGATCATCTCTGGTCTGGTGGTCCAGACTGTAGTCAGGGTGACACACTTGGCTAGCTGCAAACAGCTCTTCTCCCAAATTTCAGGCCAGATGGGCAGGATTCAAGATGGAAGTAGAAGATTACTAATCTATAAAAGATTCTGTCCCAAGACACTTTGGGAATATCAGGCTGTACACAACAGGTCACACCACTTGTCTCCCCCACCTCCCTTATTTTTGAGGGATTTTCTTTTCTATGTGTTCTTGTGCTACCCTGCTTCCAAAGAGGCTGGAAGGCAGAAACCCAGATGCACAACACATACCAGATTAGTCAAGTCCTTGCTGGAGGTCTGTCCCCAGGGGTTAGGAGGGGACCCTTCATCACCCCCTTGGACAGCACAGCAGCAAATCCATGTCCCTGCAGCCAGGGTGCTCCTGCAGAGCAGGGTCCTTGCTCCAGCTGGAGCTCCTGCCCAGGCTGCTGCAGCACTGCAAATGGTGTGGGAGGGGTGAACACCAAGGAACCCAGACACCTGCTGAGCACGAGAAGTAACCAAAGGCCAATATGCAGACAAAGGGAACCCATCAAAGCTAGTGAGTGTGAAAAGAAGAACAAACTGATAGAGGAGAAGTAAAATGGTGAAATCTATTAAATGTGTTGGAGAATTAAGGAGTGAAGCAGAAGATGCAGTAGAAACGAAAAAAACTAATGAGCAAATACAACACAGAAATAATAGTGGAGGTGGCAGACACAACAGGGAAATAGAGTCCAGGATCAAGAGTGGAGAAATAAATTGCATTCAGAGCAGAAGAAAAGAGAGTGACCTGAAAATTAATTCCAATAGCAGGAAGAGGCTGGGCTGCGCAATTTGGGGCTCATTGTTAGAGCCTGACAAGCCTGCTAGTAAGGGTGGATCCAGAGGAGAGAGGAATGCTTAGAGAAAGCTATGAGATGCAGGATACAAGGTGGAAAACAATCCAGTAAGAGGGAGTGTGAAGGAATCCATTGATCTCTAATTTCATTACAAACTACATAGCAAGGTTTCCATTGAATTGGAACACAAATCAAGTAAAAATAAAGTAATGCAAAATAAAAGGAGAACAAAAAAAGAAAAACAATAGTGACAAACAAGGCTGATGCTTATATCTAACAAGGGAGAAAAAGTGATCCAGACTGCTTCGGTTCTGCTAGTCTGGTGTTAAGAGCATACAGTTAAAGAGTAACATAGCATGCAGGCACGAAATGGAGAATAAAATAAAATTTATTATGTTGACTAACTTGATAGTTAAAAAAAAACCCCTTTTTATAGAACTATAGGCCCTGTGTGGACTCCAGGGAAGCAGCTCTGAACCTTGGGACCAATTAGGAACCATGGTAGATGTTGGGGCAGAAACAAGCACAGGAATTTCATGTGGGAAGGAGTGGTTCAGGTCAAGATGAAAGCAAAGACTGAGGGAAGGGAGCATATCAGGACACAGGTTACTACTGAGGTACTTTGTGGATATTTTTATAAATTAATTTCCTTAAGGACTGGCATAAATATTTGGTGTAATCTGATGAAATCAGAATGTTGTAGTGCATTAACAATGTAGGGGAAAATAAATGAAGGCTGTACCACCAAACAAGGGCAAGAAAGTCACCAGAAGAGATACTGGCCTGCCCTGCTTCTGCAAATGCAGCCCTGCCTGTATCCAGGTGGGAAATTCTCACCAGGTGAGCACAAGTCTGTAACTGCTCGTGGTCACACATCTTCAGGAGAGGAAATCTGACCAGCAGCACAGCAAAAAGAGCTACCATGGCATTAGGTACAGGAACAGGCAGACTAATAAGAAAATGCTGGAAAAACTTGTTTAGTCTTCCCTGTAATGGCTGAGAGGAAGATGATTGCAGTCTACAAACACACTGTAGCATGAACACCAAGGCAGGACCATGTGAGATAAATTACTATGCTGGCAGAGGAACAAATGTTTATTAACCAGCAGTGCATCAAATTAAGCTGGAAATGAGAAGATGATTCCTAACAATTAGAATAGTAAGTTCTGAAAACATCTTCAGACCAGACGAGCTCGAGTCAAGTCCCGGCCACTTTTTAGGATGCAGGCTGGCGTGACTGTGGAGGCGCCACAGGATGGAAACACTCTGGAAACTGCACGCGGTCAGAGTCGGCGTCTCTGGGCTCTGTCCGGTGTCTCCGAAAGCTCGCGGCGCCTGTTGCGGTGTCACGAGAGGGAAAAAAGCCTATGAGCTGCAGGGTTATCGACCTGTGCGGGTCTCCCTCATGCCGTCACCACCACCCTTGAGCCAGCCCCCCGCACCGCTCGCTGACCCTGCCACAACCCGCATCCCTTCCCGGCCATTTCCCACCTCCCCCTCACAGCGCTCGGCCCCTCCAGCCCCGCCGCGGTGGGCGCAGCCACGGGACGGGCGGGACGCGGCGGGCGCGCCGATTGGCCGCGGCTCTCCCGAGGGCGGGACGTGGCGGGCGCGCCGATTGGCCGCGGCTCTCCCGGGGGCGGGACTCTGCACTTTCTGCCAATCGGCAGCGGCGGGGGGCGGGGCTTCCCGCTTTAATGGCGGGGGCGGCCGTGGCGGCGGCAGAGTGGGGTGCGGCTGGCGGTGAGTGCAGGCGGCCGTGGGGTGGAGGGTGCGGGGCCCGGTCTTGCCTGGTGGGGGGCGGGCTGGGGATGTCTGGTCTGTTCTAGTGGTTATTTGGGATGTTTGCGAGGGGGAGAGTTTGGGTGGCGGTATCCGAGGTTAGTGGTAGGTCGGGGCAGCTCGCTGGGGTGTGCTGAGGGGGCTTCGGAAGGTGGTTGCAGAGCCGGAGGGTGCTGAGAAGGCCCTAGCAGGGTTCGGCTGCTTTGGGGGTTAAGCTTTGCTGCCAGGAATGGTGAGTCCTGCTCCGGGGAAGCCATGTGCTGGCTTGGCACCTGTTAACTAGCCTGCTGAAGGAGGCTTGTGTGTGTATGTCCATGTTCCCGTCACCTCGGATGCTCGCGGTCATCGGAGGAGGCGTGTGGTGTCTCCTCGCCACAGGGGTGGGGAGGCCGTGGCCTGATGGGTGGGATGGGTGTTGTGGCACTGTGACGTGCCCTTGGCGGGTGATCGCGCTGGGTGCGGCTGTCGAGGCTGTCACCCCCCCGGTAAGGGGGGAGCCCGCAGTACCGTGGGGCAAGTTCACCGGTGTGCAAACCTGCCCGTGTCAGACAGAGGGACACAAGTGAAGTCCGAGTTGAGTTGTTGAAGTGTTTTTTTGTTTGGTTGGTTTTTGCTTGGGTTTCTTTTTTCTCAAAAGCAACAGGGTCCTGTGAGAAGCGGTAGTGCTCCTTGGCTCACAGCCCGGTGCCGCTGCCTCGGTGCACCCCTGGTGCCAGGGAAGGGTGCAATTCCCTTCCGCAGTCGGCTGCTCTCCTTCGGGGTAGGGCCGGTCACTCTGTGCGAGGCTGGGATGCTTTCCCGGTCGGCCGGGGGGAAGGACTGTCCCTCCGGGCTGGGTGTCGTGGCACAAACACCGGCCTCAGCCGAGGCCGCGCTGGGTCCCGGCCGTGGCGGGGCTGCGCCCCGCTGCTGGCCGGTGGCCCGAGCGCAGGGTACGCCCGCTTCCCGGCTCGGGGACCGGCGGCTGCGCGGCCTCGGGAGCGAGGTCGGCATCGCCCCGCTGCGTTTTGGCGGGACTGTCCCGGCTCCGCAGGCAGCGGAGTACCCGCGGGCTCGCTGAAGGGAGGCTCGGCCCGCACACGCCGCGGCGGCGGCGCGGCGCCTCCCCGGGCCCGCCGCGGCCCTGCCCGGCCGCGCAGGCCCCGCTTCCGGGCCCGGCCGCGCCACACCCGGCCCGGGAGCCGCCCGCGCGGGGGGACCCGGCGCTCCCTCGGGGGCAGCGGGGCCCCGGCCTTTGCCAGAGGGACTCGCAGAGGTGGCAGCAAGGCTGAGCGGGGCGCTGCTCGGTTCCTACCGTGGCCACCGGGCTGAGAGCTGCGGGTACGCGGAGCAGCCGAGGGCTGTGGTCTCCTGGGGCTTCTCCGCAGTGGGGTGCGAGCAGCCCCCGGCGGCCGGGGAGCTGTGTTTTACCCAGCCGTCGGCATCAATGTAACCATTCAGATGGCTCTTCCCTCCTCCTTCGGGCAGGGTGGCAGTACCAGGCCTCCCCCGCTGCTGCGACACAATGTCAGCTTTGAGTGCCCGCTCGTGTAGGTGCTTGGCCTCCCGCTGTCCCTCGCTCTGGAACGCGGTGGCAGGAGGAGGAGGTCACTGTCACCCCCCTGGTGGCAGCAGTTGCCTGGCCTCGGGCTGACCTGGCACTGGTGTGGTCGTTCACAGGGGACTGTGCTTCCTGGACCACTGGCTTGATAACCACTGGCAGTACAGGGCTTGGTCTGTAGATCTCTTTACGTGGGCCAGTTCCTCTGTTGTAATGAAGGGGAAGCTGGGAAAGCTACTTATTTTTACGTTGTAACAGACTAAATGAAGCAGCATAAATAGGCATTACAACAAGAGGCTAAGCTTTGTGGGTGGCAGTCTATGCCTCAGTGCCCGGGCTGCTGCCCGCAGAGGGACTGTCAGGTGCTTTCCCTGTGACTGATCATGTTGGTTCTGAAATCCTAAAGGCAGGGAGGGAAAGCTGGGGTGAATACCCCTTCCTATGCTCAGTGGGCAGCATGGGATAACACTGGGTGCTTTACCTGCTAGTACATTTCCTCAGAGCATTTCTTCCCCTCCTGGAGGCCAGGATTGCCTGTGCAGCAGTGCATCCATCCTGCTGTGCTGTCCCAAATTGACCACCTTCTCTTCTACCAGAATGCAGCCAGGGCAGATTCCTAGCTGGATAGAGCTGACCTTCCCACCAGACCTGCTGGGCAGCTTCTTGAGGGTAGTTTAGAGTCAAACAGCTGGCTGAGCCCTTGGGGCTTGGTTGAGACTGCTGTGCCTTATCTCTTTCCTAGGAAGCCCCTCTAACTCATGGGTGTGAGCTGCTGCTACCAGCCTGTTCCGATGAGAAACAGCAAGATGCCAGTTGTTGCAGCATATACTTGCTACATCTTGCTGCAGGGATTAAGCTGTGCCACCCACACAGCCTGGGCCTCTGTGGTCCTGCCTGATGTTGTGTTTTTATTTTTGTTTCCTGAAAGTCCATTGGGGTGGGGGTTATATGGTCCTTCAGGGAAGCAGTTAATATAAAAGTACTGTTAAAACTGAGACTTGGGAATAAAAGCTCACTCTGGCTGAGAGGCATCTTGTACTGTATGTTAGAGATAAAAAATAAGGGAACTTGTTGAAGTTGCATAGTGTCTCCTTTCTTTCCCAGTGGAGAAAAGCTTTACATCCTGAGGTATTAGGGGCAGGTGTTTGACTGGGTCCTTTCCTTGAATTGTACAGGTGAATACTTTCTTCTTTTCTGCTGGGGGTTACAGCATGGTGAACACTCAGCCTGAGATGCTTACAAGGGACACTGGGAGTAGTGCCTGTGATGGCCCAAGAGATGCTCTATGTTTCTGTGCTTTTGTGTTGGGGTATTGGAGGTAGTGTATGCCCTACTGGCTGTCAAATGGTGGGAGTACTTGGGCTGGAAAGTCTGGTTCTTGCCAGTCAAACAGGTGGGGCAGCTTGGGCTCTTATAGGGAGGAGACGGTCCCCAGGAGCCAGGACTCTTCCCTGCAGGAGTTGTGGGGCTGCTGTTGCTCAGAGATGACAAGTTGCAGCTGCCACAGCCTATTCCCCATCAGGCTATTGTCTTCAGTCTGAGCCTTTAGTGGCTTGAGTATGGTGGAGGTGGTAACTGGGTCTGATGTTTCTTGATTTAGTGTGTCACACAGTTGATTCTTTGCACTGGGATAGGTTGGGGTGGTGAGCTGTCACTGGCAGCAAGTCCTCCAGCTTTGTTGCAAGGTGTGCTCTTACCCCAAGGATCAGATCAGCTAGCTTGCTCTCGCAGTTTAAGATTTGCTCTGTGTGCACACAGATTTTATAACTCATGCTGCTTCTACTTAACCCTAGGAGGCTTGCCGTGTCTGTACAGCAGTAGAAGCAAATGCACTGACTTTGAGTGGTCAATCTACACCTGTGTTGAGATAGCCAGGCTTCATACTTCACTTTCTTTGTGCTTGGAAGGCTATGAACCTCCTTGAATGTGGTCACCATTAAGCCTCAGGCATGTTGGGTTCTAGGTGCATATACTGTGCTACTGGAGTATGACATCTTCATACTGTCAGAGAACATCCTGCTCTCTTGTTAGAAGGTTGTGTGACTGCACTGCCTTCTTGGTGTGGAGGGTACAGGACCCAAAGCTGGTGTCATGGTAAGTTCCAGCCAGTGGCCCCTTGTCTCATTGAGAAGTAGCTCTGGGCTCATACCTGGGCTTATTGAATAATTCAAATAAAGCTGTTGGTGGGAATTTGTGAGTCTTTCCTTTCTGCATCTTGCTTTGTGGATTTTATGTCCATCTTGTCTTGATGTACCTGTCTAATTAATGCACAGGCCTGAATGGGGCAGAGCACACTAATCATTACAGTGTCATGATTACAGCCAGGGCTGTGAGAACAGAGGTAAAGCCTTGTATTGAGGCATTTGCATAGTGATTAAAACCAGAGATGAGTGCTGTGGTACAGCCTGTCCCACCTCCAGACAGGGGTGCTCTGTTTGTTTGCTAGGCAGCTTTAGAAGGCTTGACCTGATTTTGGATGCAGGTATTAGAAGTTGGCCTAGCTCAATGTAGCCCTGCCTGCCCTCCTGCCACCTGCCTAGTTCTACCCTTCCTGAGTGTGCTCTGTGCACTCTGGGGGGCTGCTGGGCGCCTTCACTTCAGAGAGAGGGAGCTCAGCTATCTATCTCTACCTTCCCCCTTCAGCTGGTGCTGTATGAGGGAGTGACACAGATCAGTATGGTTAGTTCAGACAGGAGATACCTCATTTTCCACTTCTGTTGCTATCTCATTGTTTCTTTTTTTCCTTCACTTCTTTACTCCTTTGCTCCTTGCTATGTCAGATTTTCTGCCTAATGTTGCCTTTTCTGTGTTTTTGGTTTTTTTCTCTGCTGATATCTGTTCTCTGAATATGCAGCCACCAGTTTTGACTGTGATAAGGAGTAAACCTACTCTTAACAGCCTGGGGAGGTGCTGCCCCTGGAAAAAGTAGGTATGCATATTAAACCTCTTACTGCAAGGTGTGCTCTTGTGGGACCTTGAAGTCTGATTATCTGCCTTGATTTTTGTACAAGGTTACCAGACCCTATTGCAATGTGTGTCCTCCATTCTGTGAAAGCTTGTGAGGTGCCATGCTGACTGTCAGAGTTTTCATGCTAATCTGGGTGTCTCCTCTTGCTTTCCCTGCTTCCAGTGAGTATGGGAAGGAGAGAGCTTAATCTGTTTGTAGGATGCTATCCAAAGCCTCAAGGTTTTCCAACCACTCTGTGAGAGAGTGGTAGGGTGTTAACACACATTTGGTGAGGATGAGGAAACTGCTTAACTTGAGGCAGGGCACTTCCTGCTGCTTGGGTCCTGCCAGTGTGCCAGGATTAGCATCCAGCCAGTGTGATTCCCACACTGGTTGCAATGGCAGCTCTTGCAAGAGCTGTTGCATATCCTGGCTTTGAGAGTTTGCATCCCTCGTGTCTCACAGCACCTCCTGTACTGACTTCAGAATATGAAGTTCCACTGCTGTGGAACATATGGTACCAGGCTGTTGGCCATGTCCTTTGACACTCAGCATGAAGTAGGTGAGCCAGAGGAAGTGACCAATGGATAGGATTCAAATAGAAAAACTTACCTGGTGGTGCTAGCATAAAGTTTCCTTGCAGTCTTTGTAATTAGGTTGTGAATGGAGTTCTGGGACAGGTTGTTCTCAAATTCCAATCTGAGTTTGCCCCCAAGTCCTCAGAGCTGAGGTGCCAGGCTACCAGAGTTGCTACTGCCCATATCTGTTGGTACGGTTTTCTGTACTTAAAACATAGAAGCTCTGGTAGTCCTGCTAGACTTGTCCTCTGTAGCTGGTGACAGGCATGTCTTTATACTAATTTCTTTTGAGAAAAAACATTACTTCAGAAGCATGGGGACAATGCTATCTTGAGTCTTCAGTGAATGGCTGAAATTATAGTAGGAATGCAAGTGTACATGAATACAGCTCTCCTGTTGAGTAGCCTCTGCTGCATGTGTTTGAGCTGGTGTTAGGAGATGCTGTGTGTGAAATAAATGTGTACTGCTTGGTTACAAGTCCCTCTCCCTTTGACTGGGCACAGAGCAGCAGACAGTGGAGATTGAAATTCAGTTTCCTGTGCTTCACTGTACACTTCAGTCTTAGAAAGATCCCACTGCAGAGTTGATAGAAAACAGGGGTTTGCAGCTTATTGCTCGCTGAGCTCCTTCTCTCTCTTGTCTTGCTCTGACTGCCTTGCTGTCTGTGTGTTGTTTGGGGCAGATAAAGTTTCATGCTCCTCATCTTGCTGGATTCACTTGTGCATAAGCTTGGGAAAGCTGCTGGAGCTGTGGCTGTCAGCTCTTGGTGGTGATGTTTTGTGGTGCCAGCCTTGTGTGTACAGTACACACCCCTGTCTGTGGCTGGCTTGATCAGTTCCACTCTTCTGCAGGGAAATAGAGTTCATGGGCACATGGGGCTGTGTGCAGGCTTTGCTAGACCCCATGGTGACTTTCTGGAATGCCAGGCAATTGAGTAGGTGCTATGGTGGGGAGCTGGGGGAGGAAGATGCCTCTTCCTGAGACGTGCAGATTGCAGCTGCATCAGGCAGCAAGCCTTGTTGCCAGCTTGTAGGTCAGGGATGTGAGTTAGTTTCACATCTGGCCAACTGATTATCTCCTGACCTTTGAGGGCTCCTACTCCCTGGGAAGCCCCACAGGGCCAAGCTTGCTTTTAGCCAGTTCAGCAAGAGCCTTATGCCAGTTCTCCCTGGGGTGGCAGCTCTGTGGCCACCTACCAGATGGTTTTGGTGCTGCCTTTAATTAAACTAGTGGGGAGATGAGGGTGTTTGATTTTGCACTTATTACAGGACTGATTTCTGACCAGAATGCTGAGAAGTAGGAGTGTTAAATGTCTAGGGCAGAGTCTGTTGCTTGCAGATAGTTGTGTGGGGAGATGTGTGTCCTGCAAGGATGTTAACAAAACTAACTGGGTTGAGCTCTGGTCTCTGTCAGTGTCATGGTTCTGACAGTGCTGTGGTCTGACTGGGGCTGGTCATAAAAGGCCTTGCTGTTGTTGCTGAAGTTGCACTAATTAGCTGTATAGCTTGCTGGAAATATGCAGTCTACACATTGCTTGGTGTAAGCAAGTATTTAATCCTTGATGTTGGTTACCGGAGCAGATTGTGGCCTGATACTCTAGTTTGCAAATAGTGGGGAACTTTTTCTCTGACATGGGGGAAGTGACTCCCTGTTGCTGAGAGATAGGACATGTGTTGCAACGTTTCTCTGTATCATCAAGGGTGTGTTTGGGCCCCTAGGGTTTCTGCTCATTTGGGATGCTTGGACCTATTTGCTTGATTTCTCTTCAGCTGTTCAAGGCTCAGCTTTGGGTACTGCATCCCTTCCCAGCTCCTTGCTTAAGAAGGTCAGGATTTAGGAGGAGTAAGAGGAAAGTGTCCCCCATGTGCAGAGAGGACAAATCCAACCACTGAGCTGTGAACACCTGCAGAGTGTGATGTGCAGTAAGAGCCGACACCTGTCTGGATGTTGAACCCCTTTCAAAGTGCAGAGGGGTGTTGTGTGCGGAGGAGAGTTCAGGTTCCTGGACATTTGGTGCTCTGTGCTGGAAAACCCCTGCCTGCAGCAGAAAGGCTGGCATGGAGCAGTGAAGGTAACTCTCGGGCCTGCCCTACAACTCTCACTTTGCTGCTCAATTGTCAACACCCCAAGGCCAGTGGGACTGCCTTGAGGGACAGAGGAGGGCAAGACATACCTGCATCTGCTCACTGAGCAAGGCATACTTTGCCACTTTGATGTAGGATGACGTAGCATGCCAGTGGGGACAGATGCCAGGTCTTCCAAAGACCTGAAAACCTCAGGGATTTCCCCAGAGATGTGGTTGCTCTGTTAGCTTAATTTAACAGGGTGTTGTTCTGCCTAGAGAAACTGAGGAAAACTTACAGGTCCTTTCTATAAGGGCCTATAGCATAATTCTACTATTTCTGTCTTGGTAGATGTCTGGGTGCTTGCCCAGAGCCTGTCTGCAGGAGTGTTGGAGGTGCTTTGCAAAACAGCAATAAGACACACTTGTTACTGTTCATGCTGGTGGGGACTTCTGTGCTAGTCCTGGTTTGAAATGGGCTTCTGCCACTGCCCGGGGGAATAGTTGTTATGGACTCCGAATTGTTTTGAGCTGGGGTCCTCGTTGGCCAGTGGTACTGGAGGCTTTGGTCTGGGGTCAGGGAAGTGATCCATGGTGTCCAAGCTGAAGTGTTTCTGCAGTGTGAGATGGAGCTTTGAGCTCAAAGACAGCCGACACTCTCTTCTCATCCTTGTCTGCTCAGAATAGGCAAGTACTCAACAGGATTTGTCTCTGCCCTGGGCCTGTAGTAAGGCTGACTCATTCACTTTGATAAGATAAACACAGACCTTGAATAGTCAGGCGTCTCTGCTGGGAGCTGACTCTTGAGGGCTCCTCAATCTAGCAAATAAAGGTGTAGCTGGATGTAGTGGTTGAAAGCTGAAACTAGACAGACAAGTTTGGAGCCTGCTCTTAGCCATTAAAGCAACATAAAGCTCAGCAGCTTTCCAGACTTGTGCTTACTATATTTCCCACAGCTGAGTCTTGAGTGTCCCTTAAGGATGCAATAGTTCCTGCTATACTTTTAGCCAGCTTTCGCTGCATGTGGTGAGTGGATTATTTTGGCAGTGTCTAGAACCTTAAATATTACTTGCATCACGGTGGTACTAAAAGTGAGTATTACTCGCTATTAAACCCTTTGAAATCTTGTGTGGGAGAGTGAATGTTTTTTTTTTGCTGCTGAGGTCCCCCTGATATGTGGGGGGGATCAGTCCTAAGTGGGCTTTGCCTGATTGCTGCATCTGCCTCCAAAATGGCACAAGAAACCACCTTCTGTGCTTTCTGAAACACAGCAAAACTCCTTGGGCTGTGTGGCTATGCAGGCTTGCTCTGGAGCTCTGCTGCCCTTGCAAAGAGGTTAGGTGGCACTCCCCAGTCTGGAGGAATGTGGAGGGTATGACTGGGCAGGCACAGAGCCAGCACTCCTGCTGCACCAAACTGATTTGCAGGGAATGGTGAGCCAGAATGGTGTGTGCCAGGCACCCCCTGAAGATTACTGCTGGCAAAGCCTGCCATGGAGGTGCCTGGTAGCTCTGCACAGGAAGTGTGCTGCCATCCTGCCTTACAGCAAAGATGACATTGAGTTCTTCCTCTTGCTTTGAAGATGAAGGAGCAGTGCTGGTGTTGACTGGTGAGGGCTTGAGGTAGCAGTGGATGCTGAGTACTCAGGGACCTTACTGGGAAGAAGGGTACTCTGGCTTCAGCCTCCTGGCTGCTGGTCTGGAAGAGGCCATGTGCTTCCTGGTGGTGGCAGCAATATACCTCCTGGGGAGACTGGGCTGGGAACCCATTTCCCCAAGGCCGTGCATGGGCAGTGACTCCTGTGCACCTTCTTGGAGGGAAGGGATAGGTGGAGTGTCTGGTAGCAGCTGTGGGGAATTCCCCCCTTAAAGATGGATGAGTCAGGTGAGGCTGGGCCTATGCTCTGCCTGGTGTCCTGTGGGTTGGGGAGCACACAGGGTGGGTGAGGATATTTCAAACTTGCAGCTGTAAGAGCCTGGGCCCTTCCTGCTTTTCTGGAGAGCATCTGCCCAGATCACTTTCTGGTGTGTGTTCATACTGAGGCTGAGCAAGTGTGGGGAGTGCCAGTCCTTCTCCCTGCAGCCTTCCATCGTATGGCTTTCCCTTGTCTGGAAGGGGAGTGGAAACGCCATTGCCAAGCAGGATGCACCTGGCCTTTGAGGTACTAGGTTATGTGGTGGTAGTTTCTTGTCCAGAGGGTTTTGTGCAAGGATGTGAAACCAGGAACTTTGACACCAGAAACTGATGTTTGTTACTGAATCTATGGATTTCCTTCCTCATGTAATGGGCCTGCCAGTGATGGTGTGCTGCTTCTGTGGTGGGAATCAGCTGGCAGGAGCCCAGAGCTGACCATAAAGGCAATGTGCTCTGTAGAGTGTGGGCCAGCTGTGCATCTCTGCTTCAGGGTCAGACAGAGAAGTGTGCTGCCAATGTCATGGTGCTTCTGGATGATAATGCTTGAGCTTTTAGAGCAGGAGCAAGATGAATGGGCTTGGAGATACAGTGCTGAGGTTGGAAGCTTTCCTAGCTGGCTTGAAATGTTGGGTTCTTGCCTTGGAAGGACTGCTGACATTTGATGATGGGGTTCCCAGCAGAACTGGGGAAACAGAGTCAGACTCTGTGAGAAGTGAAGGAGGCCTGTGGCTCAGTTGGAAAGTGGATTCTGGTGTGTGATCAGCTGAAAGCAACACTGGCCAGATAGATGACTGTTTCTCTGAAATTGGGCTTGGAGTTTACTGATCTGCAGGGCTTTGCTCTGTAGGCTGCCCTCCTGGGAAAACAGCTGCTTGATCTTCCCTGCCTCTTTCCACAGAGACACTGCCATCACCATGGAGGGGATTGTGACTATGTATCAGGACTTCATGAAGAAAGCAGGTCAGTGTTTGGCTCTGCCCAGCTATCAGACAGGTAGCACTACATGCTTTACTGCCAGAGGCATTGGGGGTTGCCTGTTATCCCTTGAAGCATCCCTTGGTCGAACTGCATCCTGCCTTTGCCCTTACACAGGTGCAACTCTGGGGTTTTTGTGCTGCCTGAGACTGTTGTGCATCAATGCCTGTGTAAATTGTTTTGGGGCACTTGTGTTGCCCTGGGCAGATGATCTCCAGGCTGCCCTGCAGTATGGCTTCAGGCCATACTCTACTGAGTCTGGCTGACTTCACCAGCCTCTGCTCCCAGACTGCTTCCCTACTTGCACTCGTGTCCTAGAACAGGATTGCTGTGCCCTTGCCTCTACTGTGGCAGTAGCACTGTTGGCAGCAGGCTGGGGTGAGGATGCTAACTGCTCTGCACTGTGGCTCTTTCTGCAGACCCCCGCATTGCTGATTATCCACTGATGCAGTCCCCATTCCTTGTGATGGGCATCCTTCTGGGATATGTCTACTTTGTCCTATCCTTGGGTCCCCGGCTAATGGCCAACAGGAAGCCTCTAAACCTGAAGAAGTTCATGGTGCTATACAACTTCTTTCTGGTGGGACTCTCCCTTTACATAGTCTATGAGGTGAGTTGTCAGTAGCTTTGTTGGGCATGTGTAAAGCAGCGTGTGCAGGCTGTGTGGGTGATGGGGAGCCCTTTTCCTGGCTGTTCCCTGCCCTTCTGTGCAGAGCTTGACGTGCAGTGGGTGATGTGTTAGGTCTCACTCTGATGCTTTTGTTGCAGTTCCTGATGGCAGGGTGGCTCACTGGGTACACCTGGCGATGTGACCCTGTGGACTTCTCACAGGACCCCAAGGCCCTCAGGGTGAGTTCTCATCCCTCTCCTGATAAGTAGAGAGATGGCCTTTAGTGCTTCTGTTTGGATGGCAGGGTCACAGCTCCTGCCTTTCCTGAGGCAGAGGATGTGCAGTCTCCTGGCTTTGGTTTCATGCCAGGGTAACTGGACGAAGCCCTTCCCTTGCTGGGCTTGTTCAGGCTGAGGCAGGTCTCTAATGTTAATGTGTTCTGTTACAGATGGTCAGTGTTGCTTGGCTCTTTGTTTTCTCCAAGTTCATTGAACTGACAGACACGGTGAGTTACTGAGAAGGCCTTGTCACCACTTGCTGGGCAGGAAGCTGAGCTCAGTGTATTTGGGGTAGGTGCTTTTGCAGCCCTTCCAGTCTGACCTGGTAGTGCTTCTGTCTGGCATCACTGCCAAGGAGGTCACCCTGGAATATTAGTGCTGAGGCCCTTCTTTACATGCTACAGCTCTGGAAGCTGTGGGGTGACCTAATGAGTGATGAGAGTGAGTGGAGGGAAGGGAGGGAGGGAAGCATCATTGGGATCACACACTGAATTAGTGGCCCAGCCTGCTCTAGCTGCTCCTGGGGCTGCAGGTCCTTAATGTTGTTGGGCTTTCATTGCAGGTGATCTTTGTCCTGCGGAAGAAGAATGAACAGGTCACATTCCTGCACCTTTTCCACCACTCTGTTCTGCCATGGAGCTGGTGGTGGGGAGCAAAGTTTGGTCCAGGTAAGATGGCAACTGTCTGGGTGCATGAATTGGGTAGGGTTACCCCAGCATGCTGAGAAGGGGTTTTTGGCCCTGCTGTGCTCTTAGCAGCTCTGTGTAGTAGCTGATTGCTGTGGAGTGTATTGACTTACACTAAGGAAAATCTCTTTTAACAGGGGGAATGGGCTCATTCCATGCCATGATCAATTCCATGGTGCATGTTGTCATGTATTTCTACTATGGGCTGTCAGCAGCAGGACCTGCCTTTCAGAAGTACCTGTGGTGGAAGAAGCACATCACAGCCATCCAGCTGGTGAGTCTGTGAGGCAGCAGACCATGTGCCTGATGTGAAGGGCAGCCCTTGTACCTTTGAAAGTGGCAGCCAGCAGCAGTTGTCTTCTCTGTAGCATATTGCTCTGGGTTTTTAGCAGCTCTGCCCCACTGTGGGCCTCTGATAGCCCTACCAGCCTGGCTGGGGTGTGGGTGCTGTTCAGCTCCTGGGCTGCAGCCATGTTGGGAGGGTGAGAGGCATATACTGCTCTGGACTTGTGCCTGCCTCTTTCAGCTGCTGCTGAATGCCTCACCATAAAGACCTTTGCTTCAGACTGGGAAAGGAGTCTAGGTGTTGCCTTTAAAAATAAGGTCACTAGTGGGTTCCCTGACCCTGCTCCCATGAATAACTTGTTCTTACTCTGCCTTGCTCCCAGGCACAGTTTGTGATTGTCTCCGTCCACATCTCTCAGTATTACTTCATGCCCAACTGCCAATACCAGTTCCCCATCTTCATTCACCTTATCTGGATTTATGGGACCATCTTCTTCATCCTCTTCTCCAACTTTTGGTACCAGTCCTACACCAAGGGCAAACGGTTGCCCAGGGTGGCTCAACAAGCATCCCAGCACAACGGTAGCAGCATCCATGAAAATGGCACTGTCACCAATGGCAAAGTCAAAGCCAACTAGAGGGTAAAGTGCTCCCAGAGCCAATGAGAGCCCCGGGGCAGAGGCAGCTGGGACCTGTCCCTCTGCTCCTGGGTGCCACTAGCCAAGTCAAGTGCCTACAGACTGTTGTACCCCTGTGCCCAGTCCTGCTGTCCCCTGTCTGCATGCTCAGCCCCTCTGCTCTGAGCAGCCATGGTCCACTTCTGCTCCTGGGAGGGCTTGTGCTGTTTCTCAGTGTTGCTGAGCAGAGAGGCAGCTGCTTGCATCACAGCTGTGGGGCTGCAGTCCCATTCCAGTGTTTCCAAAGGAACTTTCCCCAAGTGCCTACATCTGGCTCTTCTGCCTAGGGGCCATTTCCTTCTGAGTAGGACCAAAAGAAGAGACCGCTTCCTGTCCTGGTGCCCTCTCCTCTTCCCTGTCTCACAAGAGCTTGTGTGGATGAGCAGATTCGTCCCTGGCTGCTTGTTACTCCAGCTCATGTGTGAGTGCTCCTGCTCTACGATGCCTTGTGCCACTTTGTTCCATGCCACAGTGCTGCATGTCCCTTCTGGTCCCTATGTGCCCAGCTTGGGAGTCCTGCCCCGGCATATGTGTGCCCAGGTGTCTGTGGAGAACGTAGGGGCAGTACTTATGGGACTTAAGGGCCCAGACCTGCCCAGTACGGTACCCATGCCCTGTGCCTAGTACATAGCAGGGGCTGTGACAGCCTGAAAGGCTTCCCCCATGTGATAAGCCCAGGTTGCCTTGCTGTTCTTGTGCCTGGGCTGGGTGCTCAGTGTGTGCTTAGGCCACACTTACCTGATCCTCTATGGCAGCTGGTGGCTTGCTCCAGAGTGGGGGAGACCAAGCTCAGCCTAGTCTTGGACCACTTCCATCCCTGCAAATTCAAGACTTGAGCAATAAGTGCCCCTAAAATCATCTCCTGGGCTCTAGTGCTTGGATCCAGCCTTCCTCTGGCCTAGCCTGAGCACAGTAGAGGGTGGTTTTAAGTGTGCTCAGCTGTGGTGCAAGAGTGAGCACCTCTTGCCTCTTTGGATATGACTGGGCCTGCATGAAGATGTGCTCTGCCCTTCAGCAGGGCAGTGCAGCAGCTCTCCTGGCCTGGTGCCTGTCACCTGCTCTGATTGTAACCAAAACATGCTGATGGCCTCGAGGACGAGGTGAAGGAGCCAGGCCCTGTCAGATTGGGCTGCTCTTCTATTACAAATAAACAAACAGAAGGAGAAATGGCTCTGTCCTTTTGTTTTCTTGGCTCAATATTTAAGCAAAAGCTCTTCCAGGTGCTTGGTCCTGTGCAGTGTGTTTGAAAGCACGGCTGGGAGAAGCAGCTGGTGTAGCAGGTTTGTGCTGGGGGAAGAGGGTGATAGTTGTGTGCTGATGAAGCAGGTGGCAGATTGTTTCCAAGTGTTTTGATAGAGCAGTGCTCAGGGCTGGATGTGTGTCAAGGTTCTGTTGTGAAAGTGACTCCACCCTGTCAAAAAATGGCTGGGGTAGAGCGGGGGTGTGGGCTGGGCCCTGGGCTACCTGCCCAGGAAGAACTGCTGCTTTTCAGAAATTATGGGGATTTGAGGTATGGCAGAGGAGGGAATAGAGACTTTGGAAACTTGAATGCTTGGGAAACAGCAGTTTGTTGCTTACTGCATCTGCCAAAGCAAAAGCTGCTGCCATCTGTGAATGCCCCTGCAGCATGGATCTGTGCACAATGTAGCTCGGGTTGGTCACAGGAAAGTTGATGTTGCTGTCTTGCTTTTGCTGCAGAAGTGTGTATTTGCTTGGCTGGGCTTTGTTATCTTTCCAGCTGTCTCATTCTGGTTTCCCTTCAGTGCTGTTGGGGTGTAGGGCTGCCTTCCCTATCACCCCATGACTGAGGCCCTCTTGAGCAGAGAGCAGCCTGGGTGCTGACTCACACTCGGGAAGAAGAGTGGGGAGCCAGCTGGGCAGCGTGTGGCTGGGAGGAATGTGTTAGAGCAGCAGCCTCCAGATGCTGAGTTTCACTGTAGGTTTGGTTGTGGGGTGAGGGGGCTTTGGTGGATGTTCAGCCAAATTCCTGGAGCAGAGCTTGGTGTGAGAGAGCTCTGCTGATCTGACCTGGGCTGCTGTATACCTCAAGGCCATGCTCTGAAATGTAGGAAAGCATCTTCAAGTGACCTGAACTGGTGTGGCTAATATGCCTAAACTACACTCACACATCACCCTCTTCCACAGTGCTCAATGTCCTTGTATCCCACATAAAGTGGAATCTGGCTGCTGCCCAGTGCAGTGTTCTCCCAGCTGTTGATGCTTCTCTGGGAGTAAAGACTTGGATGACAATTTGTCCATGCTGAAGTGGTGTGTAATGTTACTTCAGTGCTCAGAAGTCACCACTTCAGGAGCTATAGGTGATGGTCCAGCTGACATGGACCTTTTTCTGTCAAGCCTCCTTCTCCTCTCCAGCTGGCTCTTGCTAAAGACAGGACTGTCTTTGCTTTTGCCCAAAATAGTAACAATGCTTTAAACTACTTATGCTTGGTATTTTAGAATGGGCTGTTCCCTGTATGTGCTCTGCTTTCCCTTCCTCCAATTGTTCCTGTTAGCTGTGCTTTTTTGTGGGCTGGCCATGGCACTTGGAAATTATTCTGCTGTCATGCTGTGAACTGAATTCACACCTTATAGGGCTGTGTTTACTGGGCCTGCTGGATCAGTGCCTGTTTCCATCCTCTGCTCCTCCTTACTCCAGGACTGTAAGAGACCAGCATGGGGCCAAAGACCCTGCAATATCATTACCCTCTAGTAATGCTCAGAGGTCCTCCAAGGGTGTGTAATGCACAGCATCTGAGTGTGGGGCATGTGCTAAGGAGAAAGAGCCTGTGAGAGAAAGCTGAGCTGCTCTTACATGGGAGTGAAAAAATTACAGCAACATTGAAGCATATAAAGCTTTCCTTCCAGGTCAGGGACCAGGGAAGGCTTAATCAGCTGTGGGCCTACAGGGCAAGTCTGTGCTGACTCCTAGCACCAAAGTGCAGGGGTGTGGGGTATTTACGACAGCAGCACAACTCTGGGGAAGAGCCCAACCTTGCATCTGGGTTCCTGCCTGGTTCCCTGTTAGAGGCAGCTGTGGCCCTAGGATTTGTGTCCAAAGAGGGAGAGCTCCTTCCTTGGACCTCCTGTGATCTTTCCTAAGTCGCCAAATGGGGATGGACCATCAACACTGCTGGGAAGGTACTGGGCTCAGTTGATGTTTTTTGAGACTGTGCCCCTCATATCAGCTTTGTGTGCGCAAGGGGGGATGCTCTGGTGCGTGTGGTTACACCCTCACTGGCCTTTGGCAGAGCACAAGTTGGAACCTTTGAAGATTCCAGCTGGTGTTAATCTCAGGAGATGGAGCTGGTGCTAGGTACAGTGTGGCACTGTGCTGAGGGGAAGGTGAAAACAGTTAATAATCCACCCTCAGCTAATCACTGAGGGCTGACAGGAGGCACAGGCTTGGTGGAGCTGTTTTGCACAGGCCAAGGTGCTTATCAGCTGTGCAGTGTCCCCAGCAGCCCCTGGCAATGCTGGTGCAGCTGAAGGACAGGCTTGATGGGTTTGGTGCAGCCCCATAACCTCAGACACTGTGGCTCCACCATGCAGAGCAGCATGGCTGAGCTGGCTGTTGGTCAGGTAAGGGCTCAAATATGTTTCCTGCAACTTGCTCCAGCACAGTTCAGCCTGGAAAAAAGGCATTTTTCCAAGTGTAGGGGAGTCAAGCTCCAATAAATGGCAGCTGAGCTCTGATGCCTGCTCTTCTGCATGAAGCCTCAGCAAGGCCCCAGGGCTTCCTGTCAGCAGGAAGGGAAGACAAATCAGAGTTGCTGGAAGAATAAGTGACTGCAGGCTGAGCACAGGGTTGGTGGTATTTTGCATGGCTCCTCCATGATATCCAGGCTGGCTGTGGCAGTGTAAACTAAACATTTGTTTTCATCAGGCTTTATGGCAGTGCCAGCCCCTTTCTAGCCTTTGGGGTGATTACAGCTGTTACTGTGTGTTTTCCCCCCCTCCTTTTTTTTCCAATAGAAATTCAGTCTGCAAAAGTAGCTACTCTATGCCAGCACCATAAGCAGGCAGTGATAACTGCCTGTAGCTAACAAGACAAACTCAGGGCTGCCTGCAAAGCCACAGTAAGGCCCCTGTGGTTGTGAGACAGGACACAACAGAAACTGAGGCCACAGCCATGCTGTGCTTCCAGCTGAGCCTGGGGTGGAGCTGCTGTGCTTGTAGTCAGCATCTAGATGGGGCAGGTGATAGAACTATCTTATCTGGGACAGAAGTACAGCCTTTGCACTTGCACAGCATCCTTCTGCTAGGCTGTGCTAGGCTCAGGGTGCCTGTCAACTGGCCCTTAAGATATAAATCTCCACCCCTTGCCCAGATCCCCAGCCTCAGGGAGGAGGACTTGGGTTTGGGAGCCATGTTTTTTTCTTCCATTGGACTCCATTAAGAAAAAGTCAAGTTAAGCAGTTTATTGACATTTAAAATACTGTACAGTGTGTAAACCATGTATCCCCCTCCCCACAACAACCCAGTGTTCTCAGCGGATGCTCTGGTGAATAATACTGCTTTTGGCACTGTTTGCCTTCTCTTTCTCCTTCTTCTTTATGGGGTCCATCTCAAAACAGCGCCAGAGTCGCAGTGTTTCATCAGCTGCTGCTGAGGCCACTGTTGTACCATCAGGGCTCATGGTCAGGTTCAAGATTCTGGCGGTATGACCTGAGGAGGAGGAGTGTGCAGTCAGGGCTGAGCTGATCAGCACATGTACATTTACTTCTGTATGCTTCCATGAGCCCTACCAGCTTGCATAGCTGTCCCTCCACCGGCTGTGGCAGCATGATTTCAGACCCCAAGCATACTTGGAGTAATAGTATTTCTTCCACAGCCCATAGGCATGCTTTACTCCTAGCAGCATGGCCCTGGATACTATCCTGTATCAGTGATGCTGCAGGCTCAAACCAAGGAGTGCAGCTGCCTTCAACCTCTAACAGTCCTCCCTCGCCCAGGCCCTGTGCACCTACCTTGCAGCTCTGCAACCTTGGTCATTGTTGGATACTTCCATAGAACTAGCTGATTCTGTGCAAAGCCATGGCCTGAAATGAACTCCTTGTAGTTTGTTGACCACAGGATAGAACAGACCTGAAAAGAGGCAGTAACACAGGTAAGACAAGCTGCTTGTGCTGATGCTCACCACTTGGAGGTGAGCATGGTTCCCTGCTATCCCATGCCTGTGGGCCTGAGGAGCCAGCAGCTCTGTGTAGGTGTGCAGGCAGAAGGCTGATGTTCCTCTCTCACCTGGGAATGGGTATCAACAGTACTGAGGCAGGCGCCAGAACACACGTTCCATATGCGGATATGTCTGTCACTAGTGCCACCTCCAGTGGCTAGAACGCTCATCTGCCATGGGCACCACGCCACAGCCTGAGAGAGAAGAGCTCGTTTTAAGACATACAAGAGGCAACCTGCACCCAGCCAATGCTGCATGTCTGCCTTGCACATAGATATCTGCCCATGGCAGCCCTGTGCTCACCTTGACAGCACCCTGGTGCTGAGTGAAGGTCTGTACAGGAGCAAAGTCTCCACCCCCACCTTGGGTGCATGGCCAGACATTCACCAGATTGTCATTGCCACCACTGGCCAAGTACCGGCCATCTAGAGACCATTTGAGTCCGCACACCTCCTGCGTGTGGCCAGCAAGGGTGGCCACATGATGCTCAGCCACTCGGACATCATGGTGATGGATGTGCCCAGTCCGTGCACCACTGCAGAGAGAAGAGAAGGCTTGCAGAGTCAGGCTGACACATTTTCACCCAAATCCATTTTTGCTGTTGCAAGACTGCTGTACCTGCCCACTGGGTTTCAACCAGTGTTGCCAGCAACATTGGTCTGTTGGTGTGAGTGAAACACCCACACAAGCTCTTTACAACTTCATCACAAAGTGCAATACAGGAAAGAGGCCTTCCCACTGTCCCAACAGATAAGGCTGAGTAAGAATCCCAAGCCAGCACAGAAACTTCTCTGTCATCCCTAACCTACACCACACATAGACTGAGGGGTAGGAGTTTGCAACACCTGGAAACTGCCCTTCACCCACTGCTTTACCTGGAGAGGATGTAGCTGTTCCAGCTGAGGGTTCCCACACGGGCACAATGGCTGGTCATATTTCGGAGACGTTTCTGCTGCTGAATGTCCCATAGCTAGAGAGGCAAAGCAAAAAGTTCTTCAGAGGAAACCAAATCCTGTTGCTATACCCTAGGAACCTCACTGCACAGGCTCTGGCATTCAGCCTTCTCAGTAAGGGAACAGAGAGAATGTGTATCTCATGGCTATAGCACTGAAGATAACACTACTTATCAGAAAACCCCCAAACCAAACCCTGCCTTGCACACTGCACTTGGCTGGGGCAGTTCCACCCCACACTAGGGAAGACAAGTCAGGTGCATGGCATCCTTCCTCTGGCAACCAAGGTTTTGTCCCCAGGCCCCACAGTTCTATCAATCCCTAGAAAACACCTCTAGTTTAACTCCTGCATTCACCTGGACCTCAGCACTACTTGTGCCAACAGCAAGGTAGTTTCCTTCTTTAATCCATGACACAGAGGAAATGTAAACATCTGGATGCTCCATCTGCAGCAGCTGGATAATCTCCCCAGAAGCGTGATTCCACAGATAAACAGAGTTGTCCAGAGCCACTGCCAGGAAGTTCTGGGAGCTCCAGTCTATGAGATTCAGATCTACGATTTGAAAGAGCAATGCAGGTCACACCATGCTTACCTGAAGAGCCCTGCCCTTCACCTGTGCTGATGCAGCAGGTGCATGTGTGCACATGTGCACACACACACGTACAGGGAACATGCAGCCTTCTCAGTGTCACTATGCCCAGCTGCTGGGGTCAGGTACCCTGCTCCAGTGGCCTAGACCACTGTTCCTGTAAGACTACACAGGGACACTCCAGAAGTGGTCTGTGCTAGCATGGGTATATAAAATAATAAAGCCAGCCCAGTTACACTGTCCTAGGAACAGAACTCCAGTGCAGAATGTTCTGGATGCCCAGCACTCAACCCTGCAGTCTACTTACAGTAGTCATTGCGGATCTCTGGTGCATCCAAGATCCGGTCTGGCATTGAGGGAATATATCTGCTATTCTTCCTGCTGGATCCAGGCGTCATTTTCTGACTGTAGAGCACTTTCAGGTTATTCTGATATCCTGTGTGCAGAGGAATAGGTTTGTTAACCTGAGTTAGTTTCCTCCCAGCTGAGTGCTGCTCACCCAACTAGGAATCCCTTGGAGTGAAAATAAAGTCCTAAGAGAAACACTCTCGGGAGCACAGTGTGCTAGCATCACTGGCAGTATGAACTGCTGAACTAGGGTGAGCTACAATTTCCTCATCCATTGAAACAAATTTAACAAACACTTGGGTTTTTGTATCCCATTATCTTTAGTTACAGTTTAAGCTAGTAAGTGTACAGCAGAGATTTTGATGCCCTTAAGAGACTTCATGAAGGTTTGCAACCTGCAGTACAGGTGAGCAACTGGCAGTCACAGCAACATCCCTAAATGAATTAACTGTAACTGTTATGCCCTCCCTCAACCTCAGGAACCCTGAGAAAGGAGACTCCAGCCTATACAGCTCTCAGAAACCAGTTGATTTCTCCTGTGACCACACACAGAGGTTCTGCGTTGCTGTTCTCCTGACCTGATCTCCCCCACACTGATTCAGCTCACACAGATCCTGTATCATACCTTCTGGAGCATTCTGTGGTTTTCCACTGAGGCGGAGGATCTTTGACTCTTCTACATCAAAACCATTCAGATTCACTGCCCAGGCTTTCTGTTGATCCTACAGAGACAAATCACCCTTAGTGCAATGCATTTAAAACAACTCCCACACAGCATTAAAACAGACACCTAAGTCCCCTTCTCTTAGAATCAGGAGGTGTTCAACTGTGCTGCAAGGGTCAGCCACACACAGGCAGGTCAAAGCAGTTTTTCCTCAGACTTTCACACATTGTCCTGCTCACATTTTCATAAAATGGCAAATTCAGTGTCATTGCCAGTGGGAAAAGCCACAGCCACAAAGCAACCAAATGCTTCATAAACAGATTTCAGAACACAGTGTAAAACATTCCAGAAGTGTTCGCTGTGCAGACATTGTCCTAGAATAGCTACCACCAGCAGTTTCACTTTGCATAGGCTCACAGCTTTGTGTTTTTGTTGCCTGCTATATTTTAAACCCTTATTAGTCAAAAGCTAAATTTTGCTACCTGAGGCAGCATAGGCTAGAGTGCATGGCAGTCCCTACAGCTTCAATCTCATCCTAGGCTCCGAAAGCCCAGAGTTGCAAGTAGTGATGGCTGGGGCTTGTCAGCCCCATGTGTCCACTCCATAGAACCTATGGAGTTTACTCCTCTGTAAAGGGGCAGGAAGAATTAGTGGTTGTTGAAGTAATTGTAACTTAGCAACATGCTCACCTTCTTGGTAGGGGATTCCTCTGCAGGCTCATTCTCTTTGGTAAGGAGGAAATTTGCCATCTCCATCTGCATAGTGCTGCGGTTAGGAATGTAGCGGTCCCCCCCAGCCTTTGTGGGGGTGTTTTGAACTTTGGATCCCGATTTACCTGCATTTGCATATAAAAATATTGTCTTACAGCTATTTAACAGGTTGTATTAGAGCTTTCATGAGAGTAAACCCAGCACTCTTCCACATCACACCCACCAGACAAGTAGGACTCTAAGATCTCATGCTACCCAGGCACAACTAACTTATATTTTCTTCCCTGCCACCAAGCTGTGGTTAGGGACTGTCTGGAGCAATTCCTTTGGTCTAGTGCAACAATTCCGGAGTCCAAAGATAAGGGGAGGATACAAAAACACTGTTGGAGGATGTAAAGCTATCAGCTGCGAGTCCCGCCCACACTTGCCCCAGCATGCAGCTGTGCCAGCAAGGCTCAGCTGGGGGATCAGCAGTTCGCCGACCCCAGTGGTCAGAGCTCTGCCCCTCATGCTGGGAAGGAGGTGGGTGATTGTCAGGAGCACAGCCGCCCTCCTGCCTCCAGCAAGCCGGTAGGGCAGCATGGCTGGGAGCCCAGAGCCCCGTGGCTACAGACAAGCAGCCTGGGCGAGGCTCCCGCACTCAACCTCTGCCGCTGGGGGCCGGCGCTCACCGGGTGTCTTGGACGGCGTTTTGCTGGAGCTGTGGGAGCGATTGGCCGGCTTCATGGGCGACACGCCGACGGGGCTTGGCCCGGGGCCGCTCTCCTTGGCCTTGCGCTGCCATCGCGCAGGCGGCGCGTTCGGGATCGGCGTGTCCAGCTTCAGCAGCCCGTGCAGGTCCGCCTCGAACAGGAACTGCGCCATGGTCCTGCGGGCGGGCGGCGTCAGCCGTGCCCACCGGCCGGGCTGCTCCGACGGGCCCCGCTGGCCTCCCCACCACCGCTGGCCTCCCCACCAGCGGCCCTTCCGAGCCCTCCGGCCGCTCCTCCCCACCACCGAACACCCTCCACTCCCCCAACCGCCCCTCGGGGACGCTTTCCATCAGCCGACACACCCGCCCTCCGCTCGCCAGGGCTCCTTTCTGTCAGCCAACACCCCTTCCAGCCGCTCTTTGTCGCTCCGGTAAGCGACATTCTCCCTTCCCCTCGTCCGCTTGACCACGGCCTCCCCGCCCGAGACTGCGCCTCAAAGCCGCCTGCCCGAGCGCCCCGGCCCCATGCCCGCTCACCTCCGCCGCGCCGCCGCCGCTCTCCCGCCCCGCCTGCGCCGCAGCATTTTAAACGGCGCGCGGACCGGGCCCCGGTTGGCCGCTTCAAACCCAACGGCCGCGCGCTGCCAAGGCGACGGCCGCGCGACGCAACGCGATTGGCTGAGCCGCGGGACGGGGCGCCCCGCGCGTGCGGCAAGGGGCGGGGCCGGGGCGGGGCGCTCCGGGGCGGCGAAGGAGGGACCAGGCGGGCGCTCGGGAGGGACGGGACTTTATGGCGGGGTAGGGGCGGCCGTGGCTGCCCGCGGCTCCCAGCCGCTCATGAGCAGGTAGGACTGGTTGGCGATGTCGGTGCTGGACAGGCGGCCCCCGGCGTGCTCCGGCGGCGGGCCCGCCTCGCGCCGCGGGTCGGGCAGCACCTCCAGCAGGCAGGGCAGGACGGCCTCCTCCGGCGGCTGCTTGTCGAAGGCGCTGGCCTGGCGGGACACGGAGCGGACGCGGTAGGGGCTGCCCTTCGAGCTGCCCTCGGGGGAAGCTGAGCCGCCCGGCCCCACCCCCTCACCTGGCCGTGCTTGCTGCTTTCCTGGAGGAAGCTGCCCAGAGCACGGTGCAGGTCAGGAACGGGCGGCCAGAGCTTCTGTTTCACGTTGCTGGGTACAGAGGGAGAGGCATCGAAGGTACTCTCAGACTTGGGGTGCCCTAATGCCCCGTGCAAGGTGCCCAGGCTCAGTGCTGCGCCCCCCTGGCACAGCCCTTTACCTGTAGAGGGAGGGGAAGGTGCACCGCAGCCCCAGGAGCACTGCTGAGAGGAGCAGCGGCACCACCGTAACACTGGGGATGAGCCAGCCTGCATCGGAGGAGGAACGCTGGAACTGTAGCCCTTTCCAGACCCACCACCTCTGAGCCCTTCGCAGCACTCTGCCCGGTGCTCCCCACCCCATTTCCAGCACTATCCGTCCTTTGCCGTCAGCCGTGTGGCTCCTCTGGCTGCAGCCTCCAGCCCTGTCCCTTACCCGGATCAGCCACGGCATCAACCACAACAGGTTTGGACCAGGCGCTCCAGCTGCCCTGGTACCACGGCCCGCTGGGCTGGGCCCGCACCTGGGCGTGGTAGCGGATCCCTGGCCGCAGGTCCAGGAATTCTTTCCTAGCTGCTCGTGGAACCTGCAGGACCTGCGGGGCAGAGCCGAGCTGGAGGCATGGCTGCTGTGGGGCGGCACAAGGGGCAGGTCCCGGTTTGCCTGCCCCCGTGCCTGCCATGTGTCAGCAGTGGAGGTGGGCAGGGCTGCTCGGGGTATCCTGGCCAGTCCTTACCTTCCAGTCATGGCTGTTCTCCATGGCGTAGCGGACCTGGTAGTCCAGCTGCTCTGCCAGCAGCTCCAAGGGCGGCAGCCACTGCAGGCTCAGCCGGCCCTGCAACACTGTTGCCTGCACAAACTGTGGGGCATCTGTGAGCACTGTTGGTGTTGGGGACAGTCATGTGTCGCTCCTGTGAAATGGGACATGGGACACTGTGTCCCCTGTGAGCCAGGCAGGGGCTGTGGTGGCACTGGGACTCACCAGCCTGGTGCAGCCAAAAGGGCTCCTTGAAGTAGCTGAGTGTAGGCAGCATGTGGGACCGGGTGACATTCACCAAGATGGAGATGGCACTGTCAGCCTTGGGCTGGAAGGTGCAAGCATGAGTGCCCTGTGTCCCCCTGCTCACCTCCTTGCACTCTTGCCATGCATCTTCCCTGTGGGAGGAGTAGGGAGCCAGTCAGTCCCACCAAAGCATGCCCACAGCCAGCATTCCTCCTGCACTTGTCCAGGAAAGCTACTGCTGCTTGTAGTCGGAGGTGCAATGTGGCCAGGAGAGGTGGTGAGGAGAGATTGGTGGTGGTAGGGCAGGACAGAGCAGGGCATGGGCAAAGGGCCCCTGTGGGATATTGGGACACAGCAGGACCAGTAGTCCCTGGGATGTGCCTGAATGCCATATGCCTGCCATGCCCCTTACCTTGTGCCAGCCCTGCTTGGAGGTGGCCGGTAGAAGAGCTGGTGGGAGCTGTGGGGCTCTGCAGGGTCCCAGCTCCACTCGCAGCGCACGTGCCGCAGGTCAGGGGTACTGCAGCACAGCCCGATGTCTCCTGGGGAGGCGAGAGCCAGGGCAGGGAGGGGGCTGCTTCCCCTTGGGCCCCCAAAACTTGGGCATTACACCTCACCTATAACAGGACTCCCACCCCCTGCAGCCCCAGGTGTGTTCCTGCCAGCACCCCTGCAGAGGGGATGGCTGCTCACCAGAGGAGTGGGGTGTCTCAGCAGCCACTGCCTGTGACCAGGGCCCCCAGACGCCGTCCATGGAGGTACCATCAGGCTTGCTGCGCACCTGGATGTGGTACCTCACCCCTGGCTGCAGGTCCTGGAGCACCACCCAAGTGTTGGCCTGGATCAGCCTCTGCAGGAGAGGGGCCAAGCTGAGGAGCAACTGCAGGCCTCAAACCCCCCTGCCCATCCCTGACCCCTCTGTGTACCTGCCCCAGTCCCGGGGAGGCTGCCCCGGCCCTGGGTGTGTGGGTGCTGACAGTTGACTGAATGGAGGGGTCCCCAGGGTGCTGCCCAGTGGGGTTCAATGTGGTGCTGCCGGGCATCCCTGGGGAGCTGGCAGGGCAGCACTGCACCTCGTAGAGGAAGAAGTTCGGGAAGTCGGCGAGTGGTGGCTGCCACAACACGCAGAGCTGCCCTGCAGCCCCAGCCCAGCGGGCTGTGATGTTTACTGGGGGAACAATGAGACCTGCAGAGAGCATGCCAGGGTGTTTGTCCTCCTGCAGCAGCCCCGGTCCAGGCAATGCCTGGTCCTGCTGGAGGACACATGGAAGTCCCCCCCAAGGCTGCCTCTGTGTATGGAGGGCTCAGGGTGTTGCCAGCCCCCGTGGTAGGCAGAAGGTCAGGGGACCCAGATCTGGGGACTGTCCTGTTGTCACAGGGCATTGCCCAGTCAAAGGGACTCACCCACTGCATCCACGCTGAGCTCCCGCCAATACTTTGTATGGTTTGTGGTGGCATCCAGGACGTGGAGGTGGAGCTGGGTGAAGAGCCGCACGTCCTGGCTGGGGAAGACGCAGACATGTCGCTTCCTGCCAGCCCCATGGTGCCACGTGGAGACCACGCATTCTGTGGGCACATCCCTGTGGAATGGAGAGTAAGGCCTTGCAGCACCTCCTGCCTTGGGCCAAGCTTGAGGAGAGGCAATGTGGGGCACAGCACCGAGACCAAGCTCCTTTCCTTGCCATAATCCACTGCAGGGCACCATCCCCATGGGACTAAGGGACAGCCAAGGCCTCACTGCTGCAGGGTGTGCAGTGGCTGCTGTATGGCTTCTGTAGGCTCTCCATCCCTCCTGGCAGCTTGGAGCCACTGGAATGGCCCAGATTGCCCTGGCCCTGCTGCTCTCTGTGCAGCAAGGAGGAGGCTGGGCTGTGTCCCCACCATCTCCTACCTGCTGTACCAGTAGTAGAAGTGGCACATCCCAGTTGTTGTCTCCTCTTCGTCCCAGAAGCAGGTGAGGTCCTCGAAGGAGCGGGAGAAACAGAGGATGTCCTCGGACACGCCTGCTAGCAGTGCAGCGTCTGGGAGGAGTGTGGCCATGAAGGAACCCCTGGGCACAAACCTGTCCCCATCTCACCTGCTTCCACCTCGGGCACGCAGGGCAGCCTGAGCATGGCCGTGGCACAGGTGCTCTCCACCAGCTTGGCACACTGGGGAAGGACATGGCACCCATGCTGGCTGCTGGCTTGCACTGGGGTCGTGGTTGGTGCAGGGCTCCCCCCGGCCCCACCTCGCCCCCTCCTCAGTACACGAGGTCCTTGAGGACAAACAAACATCCCAAAATAGGCCTGCGGTCGGAGGGGAGCTCAGGGCCCAGCGATCAGGGGGAAGCACCCCTGCCCTGCTCATGCCGGAAGGTGCAAGGAAGTGAGATAAGCAGGAGCAGCACCCCAGGGAAAGGGAAAGGGCCTGGGGGCTGGTGTGGGGGTATGTGACCCTGAGCAGGAGGGATGCCCAAACCCCTGCCCTGGGGATATGTCTGTCCCCCTCAGTAAGCTGTGCTCCCTGTCATTACATGGACAAACTGGAGCATCACACCTTGCAGGATTTCTATCCGAAGCACTGGTAGGTCTGCTGACATATGAGTGTCTGCCTCTGTTGTCTTGGAAGAGGGGACAGCCTCAAGATGCAGATGTGTAACGCACAGGGGTGGTCTTGCTGTCCCCAGCATTGTTTCAGTAGTCCCTTCTCCCCCACTCCCTCTGCCCTGTGACCTGCTCCAGCCCTCTTCCTCCTCCTCTTCCTCCTGGCATTTGCTGCCTTCCCCAGGGGTTGGCCTCAGCTTTGGGACCCCACTGCCAATGTCTGCTACATTTGCTGAGTGCATCCATTCTCTGCTACACTCCCACTGCACTGCCAATTGAGCCCATCCTGGGCAAAGAATAAGTTACAGTTCCCAGGTATTCCTGCCACCTTCTTGGTGTCCTCCTGCTCACCTTGTCCCTTCTCTTGCTCTGACACCCCCCAGCCCTGTTCCTAATTTCCCAGCTCTGTGTTGCCTTCTTCCCCATGCCCATTGTCCCATTGCCGCCACAGCCCCCCTACCTGTTCTCTTTTTGCCCCCATTACCCCACCCCAGGCCTCAGGCTGGCTCCATGACCTCACCCAGCTCAGAGCACCAGGAGATGAAGTGGCCAGGTCCCAGCAGCTCGGTGGCACAGTGACCCATGGCACCAGTTGGAGGCCACCCTGGTTCTGTGGGCTAACAGAGCATCTTTTCTGAGTACAGCCCATTTCTTAGGAAGGGCAGCTGCCCAGCTCTGCAGCCCACATCAGCCATGCCTGGGCAGTGCTGCCAAGCCAGCGGAGGGCTCAAGGCATAATGATTTTGTAGAGGCTGTGGGCAGAGTCCACCCCTGACCCTCATCCCACTGTCCCTTTGGGGGTGACTCAAAATGTGCTCCCAAGTCTGTCCTGGCCAGAGACCTGGGGTGGGGCTAGAGAGACAAGCAGGAGATCAACAGGGTTTTATTCAATGAATACTTTTTATGGTGTTACAGAAAGTTCTAAAGGGGCTGGGAGATGCTTAGAGAATGCATGGAGAAGCCTGAAATGAGACCAAGTTGGGGAGTGGCTCTGGCAGGTGCAGTGAGCCAGACTGGGGCCACTGAGCCAGACTGGAGCCAGCTATCAGCCAAGATGAGGGTGTCCAGCAGAACAGCAAGATCATGACAAGGCTGGTGCAGGAGCACTGAGGTTAGCCTGGAAGTGCCACTGCATTGCCCGTGGTGCAGAGCTGTGCCATCAGAGGTTGAGTCTTGTTCAAACCCTCATCATGTCATAACTGAGAACTTCTGATGAGTGAGGAGCCCCTCTGCTACCTGAGTAGGACTGGGAGCACCAGGCTGCCATCCTCAGGGGCAGCCCATGGGCAGCCAAGCTCTGCTTGCAGAGAGCATGGATGTTTCTTTACTCCAAGCATCTCAGGGTGTCCCACAGGTGAGAAGGGCACTCCATTGCTTATCCTGAACATTCCCTGCACACCCTCCTGGAATGCCCCCTTCCCAATCCCATAGATTTTGGCTGCTGTGAGGTGCTCGCTGCCCACACCTGGCATTCTAGCTCCTCTCTGGCCCATCCTTTGGAGGAGAAAATATCCCCAAGGACCTACCTTGGGATGTCACTGGCTCAGGGGCTGACGGTGGGCTGCGGAGGCTGAGCAGGATGGTAGGGAGCAGGGAGAGCTGCCAGCCCTGGCACAGGCAGGCTGCCATCCTGCAACCTGTGTGCTGGGGCCACATGTGCCGCTCTCAGCCCTTCCCAGTGTCCTGGGAGCTGCTGCGGCTCCTCCAGGCAATACCTTTATCTGGGAAGTGGTGGCTATGCTGCTCAGGAAGCCTGGCTGGGGGCTCACCCCGCCCCACCACCAACACTTCCCTGTGCCTGAAACCACAATGCTGCCGGCCGCAGTGCCAAGAGAGACTGCTCCTATCAGATAGGCAGCATGTCCTGCCCTGTGGCTACTGGCATGCTGGGAGGATGGGGTAGGAAGAAAAACAACCCTGACAAACTAGGGAGGCCCCTGTGTGGGGCAGGGCAGGTTGTTGGGGCTGCGGCCACATGGGAGCATGGGATATGGAACAGCTGATCTGCCTCCATTGTGTGCTGGTGTACTCCAGGTCTGCTCTGCCAGTGGCACAGTCTCTGTGGCTGTGCTGGGAGCAGAGCTGCAGGCACAGGGGCAAAGCCCTCAGAGGTGCCAGTGGTGGTGCAGGAGTGGGGCCACCCCAGTGGGGTCCCACAGTCATGCTCAACCTCATGCCAGTCCATTACTTCCAGTGCCGGAGGGTCTCCCACCCTGCCAGGGCACAGCACTATTGCACAGCCTGGGGGCACCAGTCAGGGCACAAGGAGCCACTTGCACGTGTGTCCACTGTGCACCAAAGCCGGGTTTGCTTCTTCAAGCCCAGCAGCTGAGGATAGCACCAGAGGCACTGAAGGGAGAGAGGAGCAGCCAGCCCCAAGTTGCCACGGACAAATTTTGTCAAAAAAAGAAAGACCTAGGTATGAGCAGGACTGTGACACTGCCCCAGATACTGTTCCCAGGTGGGAGCAGAGGGGGTACAGAAGCAGTGGCACATGTCAGGCTGTTTGTGAGGGCCAGCCAGTCCCCATCACTGATTCACTGGGGACTTCAGGGATGGGGCAGAGCGGCTGCTCACTAACAGCTGCAGTTGACTCCAAAGAGCACTGGAGGCCAGAATGGAAAATCAAAATGGTATTGACAGGGTTCAGAGTTCAGAGACCTTCTGGGGATAAAAGATGCTTGCCCAGAAGGTCAATACAAATGTCTGTGTCTCCAGCAGGGATACCAGGCTCTGCAGGAGCCACTGTTGCTTCTTGCACGTGGGACTGCAGAAGACAGACAGACAGCTGGATGGCATGTCCAGGTGAGCAAGCTGAAGCCAGAAGAGATGAAGTCCAACCACTCTCAGGGTAACAAACAGCAGCAGTGCAGGTGAGGGGCCGAAGCCTGGGACAGGAGCTCCTCCAGGAGGGTCAGCGCAGAGCCCAGGTGGCCCTTGAGGGACGGGCATGTGAGGCTGGCAGCACATGTTTGAGCAGGCTGGTCAAACGCAGCTGTCACTTCACCAGATGTGGGAAGTTACCGGATGGCTTGGCACAGTGCTGGGAGGTGCCAGCTAGCCAGGGTGGGAAGGGTGTGGAGTTGCACAGCTCCACAGGACCCAGCTGGAGGAGCAGGGCCGTCCCTTTAAAGACCAGCCAGCTGAGGGGAAGCTTCAGGAACAATTTCTAAGCATGCAAGAGGCAGCTTTAAAGACCAGCGAGCTGAGGGGAAGCTGCTGGAACAATTTCTAAGCATGCAAGAGGCAGCTGTGCATAGGAAGGACACAGTCTGCTCTCCATATCCCTTTGGGGACAAGACCAAGTCTTAAATTCTGTGTGGGGGGAAAGATCCCAGTTGGATCCTAAGAAAACCCATCTCCATGCCATGATGAGACCTGGGACTTGTCTGGGAATGCTGGAGCATTCCTGGGGATTATCAGAGGACCCCAGTGGGAACAGGATTCTGAGGAATGCCCACCACAGCAGTAAATCACTGGGCCCTCACATCCTGTTCCCCAGTGCTGTCAGTGAGGCAGAAGTGGGTCCCCACCAACACCCCTCTGGACCCGGCTGTTGCATGATCTTTATTGTCTGTAAGGCAGAGCTGACACCTCCGAAGGGCCACTGCAGAGCTGGAGGCTGTGCATGGCCAACACTGTCCTTTTGCACCTGCCAGGGTGGCCCAACCCATGGCAGCAGCGCTGCTCACAACCCCTGGCACCACTTCAGGCCCAGAGCATGCTGAGGGCTGCAGGGCAGGCAGCTGCTTGTGTTGCTGCTTTCTCCCCTCGCCCAAAGCTTGAGCATTTGTGTCCGTGGGCTTAGGCAGTACCCTGGCTCCTGAGTGAGACCCTCTCCTGCCTGCTCTGCTGCCAGCACCCTGCTGCTGCTTGTCCTTGGGGGCCACCCCAGCATGTCCCAACAGTGTGGGGCTGTTAGTGGCTGGCATCATGCCAGGGAGGGGACAGCACAGTCCTGCTGCAGGGAAGGGGCACTGCCATTTGGCTGCTTGGCCCTGGAGTGGACCCACAGCACTGTTCCAGCAGGCTGGGGCCAGTGTTGCCCCTCTGAGCAGTGCCAGCGCAGCCTCACGCCTCCTCAGCGGTGGCATCAATCCCCGCGTAGGTGAAGTTCTCAAACAGGGCCATGTTCACGTAGGCCTGTGGGGGAACCCCAGTTAGGAACCAGTTGTGAGCATGTCCACATCTAACTCCAGTCCCCACTAGCATGCTCACTGGCACCGTGCCCTGTTGTCTCCCTGCACCCAAAAAATGATGGTGGGGTTAACCCCCACACATGATTCTACAGCTGGCTGTCAGGTCCTCAAGGCCAAGGGATGCTCCAGCATGTGGAAAAGCCCCATGCCCCGTGGGCATCCCTTCCACTGAGGTGCTACCACTCACCTTCCTGGCCTCCAGCATGCGGATGAGCTGCATGGAGATCTGGGCGAAGGGAGGGCGCTCATAGGGGCGGTCACGCCAGCACTGCCGCATCAGCTCGTACCTGGGGACAGAGAGTCGTGGGCGGCTCAGTGCGCACAAGAGGAGAGGGGACAGAAAAGCTCCTTGTGGGAGATGGGGGAAGCAGGCAGGAAACTAAAGCCAAGGAAAGGTGTTTGGCTGTGGGACCCCAGCCCATCCCTCAGCCACAATGCAGAGGCAACCAAGCAGAAGCTATTGAAAGTTGGTGCCAGCCCTATGGGGCAGGAGGGTTACGTGGGTGCCACCACCAGCCGAGGCTCTGTCCACTTACACCTCGTCGTCGCAGTTGCGCGGCTTCTCCATGCGGTATCCCTGGGGCAGCTTCTCATAGAGCTCGGCGCACGTCATCCCGCAGTACGGTGTCCCCCCTACAGCAGAGACACACAGAGGCTGAGGAGGTGACAGTCCCTAGGGTGTTCCCCTCAGGGCCCCAGGATAACTGGACCTACAGGGACCTGAGTGAAGGCAGGGGGCAGGGAAGATCCTTACCCAAGCTGACAATCTCCCAGAGCAGGACACCAAATGACCACCTGAAAGGAGAGTAGCTGAGGCTGTGACAGAGTGCCCAGCTGTGCCCACTGATGGGCACAGGGCAAAGCCCAGGGTGGAACAGGCAGCCAAGACTTGGGCTGAGCCAGCAGCTCCTCAGGGAGATGCACCAGCATCACCTCCTGCCCTTGCAGCACCCAGAGCAAGAGCATTGCCTCTCTGACTGCACCAGAGAGGGGCAGAGGTGGCCACAGCCATTCCCCAGCCTGGTGCCCCTGCCCGCAGCACTTACACATCACTCTTGGTGGTGTACACACTGTAGTTGAGGGACTCGATGGCCATCCAGCGAACTGGCAAGCGGCCCTGGGGAAAGAGAGAGCCACCATCAGGGCTGAACGGGTGCCTCCTGGGTGGAAGACAGCTGTGATGCAGCCACTCCTGCCATGGTGGGTTGGTCACACTGATGGTGGGCATCCTGCTCCATGGAGATGGCTGTATTCACTCCTGGCTCACCATTGTCTTCTTCACATAGACCTCCTCCCCTCTGGAGAGGCCAAAGTCAGCAATTTTGGAGGCCAGGTTTTCTCCCACCAGAATGTTTCTTGCTGCCAGATCCCTGTGAATGAACTGAAAGGGAAAAGCAGTTAGCAGGAGCTAACTCCCTAGCACGCTCCCTCCTGCGGGCCTCAGGGACCTCGTGCCTCGATGGGGAACCCCCAGGCCTCAGGGCGAGGGTGATCTGAGGGGCTTGCTGGGATGTACCTGCTTCTCACTCAGGTACTGCATCCCCTTGGCCACGTCTGAAGCAAACTGGAGGAGCTGCTGGGATGTGAGGGTGGAGGCAGTACCGTGCTCCTTGGCAAAGGCTGGGTCTGTCTCCAAGACTCGGCTTTTGCGGAGGAAGTCGAGGAGATTTCCATACGGAGCATATTCAATGGCAATGTACAGGTAGCCTGGGGGGCAGGAGGAGGTTGGCTACTGAGGCTCTCTCCAGCAAAAAGGAATTGACAATTGGACAGAGGTTGTGGGGCAGGGTAGAATGGGACAGCCCTCACCCTTGTTCTCACAGGCACCCAGCAAGTTGATGATGTTGGGGTGATGACCCAGTTTGCACAGCACCTCCAGCTCCCCAGCAAAGTCCCGGTGGTCATTCTCTGAAGCAAACTCTGGAAGCAAAGAAGGGATGAACACCTCAGGCTATAACAGGGGCCTTTCCTCTGCTTCTCTGCAAAGGACTCCTGATGCTCCCCATCACTAGCATGGCCCAGAACACAGCTGCAGAACTCAGCCCACCCTGCCTGTCTCCCCCAACACTCACCTTTCAGCATCTTGATAGCTGCATTCATTTTCAGGCCGTCCTTTTTGATCATGGCCCTGATTACCTGCCCAAAATTGCCCTCTCCAATCATGTCCTCAAACTTGATGTCTTCCCATTCCAGGATGGGGTAGCTGAGGGGCTCAGGCTGTGGCTTGGGCCGGCGTGTCAGGGTCAGGGTCCCTGAGTTGAACTGTAAGATGGTCTCTTCCCCCTGGCAGATGGAAGAGGGTGAGGTTAGAAGCACTGAGCACCTTTCTGCCCATGCGGCAGTCCCAGCAAGACAGGAGTCAAAGGTGGGCTCCGCACCCTCTCCATGTGGAAGTGAGGTCTGGCTGCATCCGGACTGGAGGCTATGGAGCGTGACCTGGACCGGGCTGGGACGTGGGGAGCAGGGGACACGCTCCTGGTGGGGCAGGCGGCACTCACCGAGCCAGACTGGTACGTAAAGGTGCGGCGCCGGTGGAAAAAATTCTTCTTGATGAGGAAAAGTGCCAGGAGAGCAAAGAGGATGGTGAAGCAAGTGACGGACACAGAGCCAACAATGGCCAAGAGCAGCTGCTGGTCTGTTCCCGCCTGCTCAGTGCTCTGGCTGCCCAGGCTGGGCGGCACGCTCAGCACTCCTGCCAAAAGGAGGGATGGAGGGTTGTGGTCCATGGTTGAGCCCTGCCTGGCCTGCACTAGTGGCCAACCATCATGACAGCAGCCTTCTCCTAGCACCAAGACCCCCAGTGAAGATACCATCACCACATCCTGAGCTCATGGTGCCAGAGTGGCACAGAGGGGAAACTGCCACAGCCCAGCTCCTGACACTGAACCACTGGTTTAGGGACCTCCAACCAGCTTTGGGTCAAGCCATGATCTCCTTGCATGCTGACTCTGCTCTGCTCCCCCAGCCCCTTGATTCACATCCCCTGCTGCCCAAGGCAGGTTCCATGCTGTCATCATGCCACCCCTGCCCCTGTAGGACTAGGAGGAGCAGGTTTTCTTAAGACATCAAGAGTTTTGGTCTTGGGCTGCTGCTTCAGAGCCATGCTCAGAGGTTACCACAAGCACCCCAAGAGTCTTTTGCTGACCCAGAACCTGAGCCCATGCTGCAGCAGAGCTGTGAGCCCCCTGCCTGCCGGAACGCCCCTCTCACCATCCCCAAGGGTCTTGGCTTTCACGGGCAGGCTCCATTCCCCTGGAACATGGGAGTTGGCACGGACACGAAACTGGTAGCTGGTGCTGGAATTGAGGCCCCCAACAATCTTGGTGGTCTCGGCGCCACTGTCGGTGTCAATCCACTGGGGTTCACTGGTGCTCCCCACCTGCTGCAGCTCCACGATGTACTTGGTGATGCCCCCATTGGGGTACTCAGGCACCTGCCAGGAGAGCCTGACAGCAGTGTCGGACACGGGCTCTGCCGAGAGCAACTGCGGGGAGGAGGGCCCTGGGACCAAGAGAGGAGAGTGTCAGTCCCAGAACGGGGCTCCTCGTGCTGCTGGGGCTCAGTGCTGATGTTAGGATTGGACCCTGTGGATGGCAATGGCAACCAGAGCCAGGTCAGCTTTGAGGGATCTTCAGGGACCTCTGGCCCCTGCTTGGAGGAGGTGGAGGTACTCTCCATGTACCATACTGAAGCAGGACAGTACTCCCAAATGTTCCAGCCACACCATCTGAGGTCTAGATGCCTGTGCATTCTTGTGACATTTTATTTCTTCAGGCCTCCGTCACATACTGCCTGCCCATCACTTCCTCTGAGCCCCCTCCTGCCTGCCCACATCCCTAACCCCAAATTCCTAAATCATACCAAGCTTTTACAAGCAGAGAGCAGAGGAAACCTCTCATCCCTCAAGTCTGATGTCTACCAGTCCTCTCAATGTGTACCATACAGTGCCAGCCTCCCCAAAGGCCTTATGCATGCCTTTCCCCGTGGTTGCCAGAAAGCTTGGTCAGGCTGGTGCTCCATCTCCACATGGTCTTGTACCTTCTTCAGGGGCTGTGTGTATGTGTGCCTGCAGGTGGGACTGCAGGGCTCCCCAGGCCCTGGTGACCACACAGTAAAATTACCTGGCAGCAGGGTTAAAGCAAACCAAAGAGAAATATTTTTTCATGCAGAGTATAAAGTATACAGAGAAACTAGTTTGCTACAAACTAGTACAACTTTACTAGTTGTAAAGTAGCCTTTACAATAGGCTACAATACTAGCCTATTGTAAAGGCTGCAAGTATAGACAGGTCCATCAGGGTTTGGGCAATGGTGCAGAAAACAGATCTGTGAGCATCACTCATGATGACCTGAATGTCACATTCAGCTTAGGATGTTTCTCAGCTCCTTGGTGCTGGAGTCTGCAAGGTCTAGTGAGGAAAGGCAGGCCCATTTTCCCCAAACAGCTGTTCATGTTCTATCAGAGATGGGACAAGGAGCAGCCAGGCCTGGGGATGGTTGCTGTTACAATTATAACTGATTTATCATTGTATTTCCCTGTTATAGTTCCCAGCATTCCACTGGACCCACCTTTACTGTTGATCATGACCTTATAGGGGTCAGAGGGTGGCCCCAGGCTGGTGCAGTGGTACACCAGCACCTCCAGCCTGTACTCCTTGTTAAACTCCAAGTCCCCAATGCGGGCGGAGAGCACAGAGATGGATGTGATGTTTTTCTCAGAGACCAACCGCCTTGCAGAGTCGAAGAGGTGGACAATGAACCCATGTGCTGGCTCATGGTTGCTTGGCAACTTCCAGTTGACATGAAGCATATTTTTCTCTTCTATGGACCAACCTTCGATCACAGGCTTGACTGTGGGCTCTGCAAACAAAAAGGCAGCAATATCTCACGGCACATCATCCAGGCTGTGCAGGGTCAGAGTCAGGGTCAGGGACATGGAGGCTCACCAAGGCAGTCAGTCACCATGATGGCTTCGGGACCCTTGCTGCCCTCCCCACCAGCCCCTGGCCGGCTCAGCTGCACCTTGACAATGTAGGCGGTCACTGGCCGGAGGTTCATGAGGGTAATGTTCTCGCTGTTGTCAACTGTTGACCAAGAAGACATATCAAAACCAGGCCCATCATCCACAGTCTGCCCTGCCACCAGCATCCTCCTGAGCATCACCACAGCGGGCCTGGTATGGAGACATCTGCCCACCTCACCTCCCGACACAAGTTCTATCTGTGTCCCCCAGACCTGCAGACACATACCCACAATGGATGACCATGCTGAATTGTCATCCTTGGGCTTGTAGAAGAGCTTGATGGAGGTAATGGGTCCGTCACCAGAGAAGCTGTCCACAGGTGACACCACCAGCTGGCGACTCTGCTTGGCCAAGAGCCGGGGGGCGCTCAAGGGCACTGGTGGCACTTGAGGGGAAGAAGGGAATGACACTGGTGGAACTGGGAGCAAGAAGGAGCAGAGTGTGGATACTTCTGCCACCTCTTGGCTCCTTCCAGCTTTGTCAGGAAAGTCTTTTATAATCACCCAAACCTGTCTGCCGGCACTGTAGCCCACAATGGGAGGCACCCCGTCAGGCGTGGGGGTGGTATTGCCACACCATGCTGATAGCCTCCCCCAGCAACCCTGGCTTGTCCTGCTCATGCCACCGCACTTTCCTCACCTCGGATATTGACTTTGACTTTCCGGCTGTCCTGGCCCCCGGTCGTGGAGACCCGGCACTCCCAGAGCCCCGTGTCCGCCTTTGTCAGGTGCCGCACCTCAAACTCGCAGGTGATCTGCTTCGGCTCGATGATGGTTTTGATGACCTGCGGCACAGAGGGTGCTGTCAGTCCTTCACTTTGCCCCTGGCTCAGCCTCCATGAGTCTGAAGCTGCCCAGCAGCTCCAGGTACTCTTGAGGAGGCTGTCAACATGGAGATGGTGGTGGGGTAAGGGCACAGGGCAGTACCTTGAGCACAGTGCCGTCAGCCTTGCGCAGCTCCACACTGTCCCTGGTGGGCAGTGGGTTGCCAATGGCTATGCAGCTGATGATGGGCTCTGAGCCCAGGTTGAACTCCAGCTCTGAGGCCAGTTGGATGATCTGGGGAAACCGGTCTGGTACACAGAAATCAACATTAGGGCTGGCCCTGCTCCTCCCCAGGCACAAGAAAGCCTGGCACCTTCTCTTGGACACAGATACAGCCAGACTGTGGTGCCAACGGAATGGTCATGAATGCTGTGGTCCAGCCCTGATCCCCATCCCACATGCTGGGCTCAGCAACACTCTCAGCACAGATAATGCTGGGATGCCAGATCAGATGTTCCCCTTGCAGTGTCCTGGGGTCTACAGACTTGGAGTCTCTTTCCACAGACAAGGGGTCCTGCTGAACCAGCTGGTGAGAGCAATAGCCAGCGGCCCTCCCAGTCACTGGTGAGGAAGGAGCCAGCGCCCACTTGAGGGTGGGGCATGGAAACCTGCCACAGCCCCGTGCCAATCTCACCTGACTTCTCACAGTGCTGCCCATGCCAGCCTGTGGGGCAGACACAGCCACTGAAGCGGTTACAGCTGCCTCCGTTTTGGCAGGCACACTCCAGGGCACAGTCAGGGCCGTAGAATCCTGAGGGACAGGCTGTGGGAAGAGGAGAGCTCACTGCTATCCCTGGCACAGGACCACAGAGACAGCAAGCAGCTGATGCAGGCAGCAGTGCTACTCAGATGTGGACCCTCAGATGTGGAGAGCTTTGCAGAGGTACTGCTGGAGAGCAGCCAGGCCCTGGAGGAAGCCCAGCTGAGTGGGAGAGCTCATGGCCACCCATGTCCCTGTACCTTGGTCGCAGCGGGAGCCACTCCAGCCTGAGGCACAGGAGCAGCCGTAAGGGTCGAGAAGGCAGAAGCTCAGCCCCCGGCAGCCCTGGGCTCTCTGGCACGTCTCCTGGCAGTTGCGGCCAAACTGGCCTTCCTGGCAGGCTGGAAAAAGAAGCATGGTCTGCCCTCACCCACCATACATCCATGCACTTACTCCTTGTGCATGGCACAGAGCTGGCTCGGGTGCCCCAAGCCCCATATCACCAACTCGAGGAGACATGGGACCCATGTGGATCCTCCAGCCCCCGCCCAGAAACAGACGGCACTGAGGGCGGGGAGGCGCTGGGGATGAACACGGTATTTCTAGACACAGTGCCCAGGTCTAGGGGTGCAAGAGAACCCCCGCATATGCCCTGGGCACAGCACCCACAGCTGGGCAGGTGGAACGCACCTCTCTCGCAGCGGGTGCCCATGAACCCTGGAGGGCAGATGCACTCGCCAACGTGGTCATGGCAGATGCCGCCGTTCAGACAGTCGGGACAGTCCTTCTCACAGGATGGTCCCCATTTCTTTGCAGGGCAGGCTGCAGAGAGAGCAGAGGGGTCCAGAGTGCCACCTGCTGCAGCACAGGGTACGGCTGTCCCCAGCCCCCAGGCAGCCAGGGCCCTGCTCACCTCTCACGATGAGGCGGTAGAAGGCACTCCACAGAGGGCTGTCCCCCATGAATGTGGCACTGTAGACACCGTTTTCGCTGACACTGACATTGGGGAGTGTCAGGACGACATGGTCATCCTGCACCTCACCCCGGTCTGTGGTTTGGTAGTAGGTACCTGCAAGTGGACACAGGGTTATCTGTAACCTCCCGTGCCCCCTGGGCCAGCACCAGGCACCAACTGGGAGCAGCTCCAGCCCTGTCTCTGCTCTTGGAACTACTTGCCGTTTCTTTTCCACATAACATCTGTCTCCTTCCTCTTGAGGATCCTGGCAGAGAAGGTGGCCACCTCAGCAACATTCACAGACTGTGTGGCCTTCACTGGGAAGAGGTGGGCTGCAGAGGAGGAGGCACAGATTGCACAGTGGTCAACCCTTGAGGACACTCACATCCAAAGGCAGTGCTGACACCCTTAGACCAGTCACATCAGGGCACACCCTGACATGTTTCTGCTGGAATGTCATGATACATCTGCCTCTCCACTTCATGCTGGACCCAGGACCCCCCAAGCCTCTGCAGGAACAGGGCTCCCTTCCCAGTCCCTTCAGGCAGACACCAAGGAATGGGATTTGGCACCCTGCCCTCTGAACAGCCCACCATTTGCACAGGATGCTGGTGGCAGCAATCTGGGAAGGTGACATCTGGAACAAGTGTGCATGGTGTACCCTGCCTGCTGGTGAGGTGTGGAGTGCTGCAGACAGGGAAAGCTGGGCAGGGGAGGGGAATTAAGTGTGCAGGACGCTGCACTCCAGTCCCCAAGACAAGCAGCCCTGTAATGGCTGTTTTCCTGATTCCCCAGGTGCTGGGGTGTGCAGCACCAATGAACTGAAGTATTAATGTGAGTCAGCCAGACCCCAGCCTGAGCACAAACAGGGTTATAAATACCTTAAGGCCTGGGAAACCAAGCCCAGGGCGTGCCAGGACAGACACAAAGGAGGACCCAGGCGGCTGCTGGCTTTTGGAGCCTGGCAGTACTCCAGCTTGCACACACTAAAAGGAGCCACGCCGGGTTGGAGCTAAAACACATCCAGCCCTGTGTCCTGCCCCTCTGAGGCCAAGGACCAGGAGGAAGCAGCACACACCACAGACGCCTAGGGAAGGGCACCGCAGGTCACACTTGGCAGTAATTTCCCAGACTTTTCTCCCCTCCTATCCCTCTAGTTGGGATCTTTCTTCCATGGACTTTGAAGCCTGCAGTGGTGGGACCACAGATATGGCCCTCACTCAGTTTCACTCCACCTCACTCCCTGGAACGAAAGGTGACATTTCCCTGGGGACCCCCAAACACAACACTTTGCATTTGTGCACACTGATTTACCTGTCACTGCATCACTGCAGCCCTCCCAAACTGCATCTCTCCCCCATCTCTCTGTCACTCCATGGTGCATCCATCATCTCCCCAGGCAGCTTGGGGACAGCAGCCAGCATGGCTGCTTGTTCAGCTCTTTGCACCCACAGCTGGTGATATAGGTCCATGCAAAGACCTTGTGCCATGCCAGTGGGAACTCCCTCATGTGACAAGGCCTGCTCCTACTCCTAATCTCCCTTTTTATAGTCTGTTATTTACCCACGAAAAGACCTCTCCTACCACCCCCTGGGTGCAAAGTTTCTCTCAAAGAACCTCTGAAAAGGAGTTTTCCCAGTTTTCTCCTGGCATTTGAGCAGAGAGTATCAATTTGGTCTTCCACAGCATCCTCACTGCTGCTGCCCCAGAGACCCTACCACTGCAAACTCAGCTGCCTCTTTCTCAGGGAGCACACCACCACATATTCTGCTCTTTATTACACTTTCTGCTAATTTGCCAGGTTCTGACTCAAGTTTTTAGTCCTGTAACTCCCTACCCAGAAGTTTTAAGAGAGAATAGTTTCACAAGGGCAGCAACACAGCCTTGCTCACCGCATGCCCAGCCTGGCAATGTCTTGCTGCTCTGTTCTGCTATTCATCATCTGTCTCCTGCTAACAACAGTGGCATTTTAGACAGACCCCCCAGCATGTTTTCTCAAATCCTCTGTTGTGCACACAGATACAAAAATTTTTAAAACACTGTTTTTTCTACAGTTGTTTTTCTGGGTGTCTTTCTGCTCTGGAAAGTGTAGAAGATAGTTTATTGACAGATTTAAACACTTCTGAAATTACTTCTCAGGATCTCTTTGGTTTTCTTTACTTTGTTTTTTCAGCAATGCTTCCAAAATTTATCAAACTTCCTAAGTTCTTCTCCATGCATGACCTTTTGGGAGCTGCCAGCTTTCCTCTAACAGCATTCCCCACCCACTGTTTAATCACCCTAGCTGCTTTGGTCAGTTCTCTCAGGCTAAACAGGAGAGATGGCACGCACTCTTCAGTGGGTTCTGTATCCAGCCCTCCTGCAAACATGTATATTTTTTGTTTACAAAGTCCCTTATTTTTTAAAGTCCTCCTCTAAACAGAGCAATAGAAGCTTCTTTGGAACTTGTGAGAGAGACACCTTTTTGGCACTTGTAACTCCCCTGTGGGGCTCCTCCAAAGCACTATTTTAGCCTGGCTAAGTGGAGTCAGGAGCGGGGGCTGACTGAGAACACCCCACCATGGGAAAAACTGTCCCAGGGATGGAGCCCCAGAGCCATCACCTTCACCCATGATTTATAAACAAGGACATCTTGGGGTGCAGAAATCCCTCCGTGCTCCTCACCCCACACTGCTGGTTGTGTCTCCCACACTGTCTCTCCATTGGCCTCTGCTCCATTCCTCAGTGCCACCCTGCTTGTTCAGACAATCCAGCTCCATTTCCACAGGACCACAGTCATTTTTCAACTTGAGCCTCTTTACAAGGACAAAAGCTGAGCCCTGCTCCCTGCTCCCTGGGGGATGCTTAGGCCTCATCATCAGCCTCTGTGCCTCAGTGTGGAGACACTTGATCTCCTCGCTGAAGCTGTGTGCTTAACCCAGGCAGGGAAACTTGTATCCCCTCCTCTTATTCTCAGCGAAAGGTCAACTGTTTTAGCTAGACTTTCTAAAAAAGAGCTAGAAAGCATCCTGAGGCAAACATCTCAGAAAGTTTCAGTCCTAATAGTTTTGCAAAGTCTCAAGGACAGGGAGGGGAGGTCAGAGGGGCAGTGTGGGAGAGTGCTGCAGTATCCCTGCTGCTGGTCAGCCCAGGGAGGCCTTTTCAATTTTTATGGCCCAAAACAGGAGTGGGAGACGAGCCCAGCATTGCTCTTGGCTGCAGTGTGGTCTGCCAGTGCCTCTCAGCAAGCCTTACTGCTGGAACAGAGGTATGTTGCCCCGGGATGGTGTTTGTCCAGCACCTGGGGCGACTGCCAAAGATATGCCCCAGCACTACCTCCTCCCCTTGAGCCTGTGGTGGGGGCATGGGCTGGCACAGCTCCAAAGGGCTGGCCCCTGCTCTGGTTAATGATTTTCAGACCCTACAACCTCCTCCAAGGGCACTCAACTTCCTCTTGGACCTTGCCCTTGTCCCAAGCCTCATTATAAATACAGACGGCTCCTCCATGGGGCTCAACCATGCTCCTCCAGCTGAACATCCTTTCCACCTCCCATCTCCACTCCACCAGTGCTGGTGGACCCCAAACCTAGCTTATGGGTCACCACTGTCCCCACACCAGCCTGGCTGGTGCTGGGATTGTGAAGCACAGGGCAGGCAGGTTTCCTGTGCACCCGACTGGCAGGCGAGGGCCTCCTGCTGCCCCCAAAAGCCACTCACCGTTGTGGCTGTTGTGCACATAGACCACCTGGGCCTGCTCGGTCGGGGTGCGCCCCAGGCAGTAGAGGATCCCCACCAGGTCAGCCTTGGAGAAGCCCCTGGCCTGGACTTGGTTGCTGCGGTTGCGATAGTTTTGGAAGCCCATTTTAGGGTGTGTCATCACGATCTTGTTCTCCCGCTCGATCTGCAGGTAGCTCACGTCGTGCTCCCCCACGACACAGGAGAGGAAGAAGTCAGAGTGGGACAGGCTCTGCACGTTGGCGATCAGGGTGATGTCCAGGATGGCCCCTGGGGTGAGGGAGCACAAGGGTGTGTCACAGCTCCACAAGAGCATGGCCACACCAGCCCTGTCTCAGGGCCAGATCCTGTCACCCAGATGTCCCCCCCTTTCCAGGACATTTTTGCCACCCTCAGCCCAGAAGGCACAGATTGGGCAAAGCAAGGTACATTGCAGACACATTGGGATGACACAGCATGCATTTCTGCTCTCCTTTTGGAGACCCCAGATGGATCAATTCCCCCGCATAAGCCAAGCATGCATCAGAACAGGGGTCTTGGGGTGCTTCTCCTCCCATGTCAGAGAGGCAGCCAGGGGCCTCTGAGGGCTCCAAATGGCTGATCACAAAGGGACATTTCCTCCCTCCCTACCCTGTTCCGATGGCGCCGCTGAGCTTCCACAGCTGCCTCGTCCCACCAAGCCGCCCTGAGGCAGGGGCTGCTCACTTGAGGCAGATGAAAAGGAGCAATTTACCTGCCAGATGTGGGAAGAGAAGTAGAAGATAAAGCCGGAGTCCCATGTCCTAGGAGCTTGTTCCAAATCTGGCAGAGGTCAGAAAATCTCCAGCATTTCCTGGCTACGGAGGTCAGAGCTGGAGGCTGTGTCTGCCTAGGAGCTCTATGTGAGCAGCAGCTCAGGTCCAGTGCTCCCTGCCCGTGGTCCCCATCTCTTCTCCATGCTGTTGCTTGACTTCCAGGGCAGCTGGGACAACCTCCTTTGGTGCATAGCCTGGACACGGACTGCGAGATGCCCTGTTTCTGCTGGCTCCTTGGCCAGCCAGCTGCTCAGGAGCAGGGCTTGCTGGCCAAGGGGCCACTGGGGTCCCCTGCCTGGTGGCAGCTCTTCCAGAAAAAGGCACCAGTCCACCCCTCCAGGGCTAGGGCTGCGTGCTCAGGGTTCCCTGAGCCATGCTGAGGCCCTAGCCCAGGCAGGAGGTGTCCCGACCCTGCTTTTTGTCCAAGGTTGAGTGCCTCATGCCCCAGCCCGCCCGGGCGGCGGCATCCCCATCCCCTCGGTGCAGCCCCGTGGCTGATGGCTGTGGGAAGGGCTCTCTGGAGCAGGGAAAGGAAAGGGGCCAAGGGGCCGTGGCCGGCTGGCGGCGGCGGAGCCAAATCCTGTTTCCCATGCGGCGTTTCCTGCTCTCCACCCATTGTTCGGAGACGGCCCTGACTCCAGGAGCCGTCGGGAGCAGCCCTGCACGGGTGTCCCCCGGGGAGCGGCGTGCGGCGGGGCTGAGGCCACGCACACCTCGGGGCGCCTCAGCCTCCCGCCGCCACGGGCGGGGTGCGAGGGCCAGGCTGGACCCATCCTGCAGGGGCCCGTCCTGGGGACACCGTCCGGCTTGGAAGGGGCCGAGTAGGAGCCCCGGCAGGGTGCCAACAATCTGCCCAGCTCACACAGGAGGGTGGCCACTGCCCAAGGAGAAAACCCTGTGGTTTGTGGTAAACATGTCTGGGAGGAAGGGGAAGCAGGAGAAAGCCTGGCTTTCCCTGAGCACTTTCCCATGCACAGTGCTGGCATGGGCACAGCACAGCATGGCCTTGCTGCAGCCCAACCCGAGTGTCTCACACCCACCATGGAGCCTGTGCCAGCCCCCATCCGGATCCAGGCTCTTTGCCTGGCAAACAAAAAGCATTCCCCGGGAAATCACCATACGCTTCATGCACCAAACTTCACACTGCTTCACAAACCAAACTGTTCCCATGTGAAAGCCAGCGCTGCCAGGCAGTGAATCTCATGTTTTGATGTGTCCTGGGCCCATGCTGTATCCGGCCAAAAATCTAAAGCACACATGGAGAGGAAAGGGAAATCCATTCATCGCTTCCGGCTATTTACAGAGTGCTCTGGGGCCGCACAGTGCCCATGGCATGCTGAGGGAGGGATGGCAGTGAGCAGGGGCTCCCACAGTGCAGCTGCCTGGCCACCCCACAGCAGGAGGGGTGGAGAGGATCTGAAAAAGGTGGACACCAGGTGCAGCTGCCCTCATTTGCCTGGAAAATGAAGCTGTCTGTAGAGGCCAGTCAGGCTCAGAACTGTGTGCTTATGTGCAACTCATTCCATGCTTCCCTGGCAGCTGTGGGGGAGCACATCACACAGAGCCCGAGTTACAGTGCACTCTGTGAAATGCCTTCTTTCAGGAGGATCCATTTGAGAATGGGATTATTTGCACAGATTTTTTTGCATAATGGGAGCCACGTGGGATCATTCTCAACACCAGACCATACCAGATCTCAGGGATCCATTGAGGAATCTGACCCAATGTGATTTGTTTGCTTGTGTTTTTGTCTAGGAGTACCTGGATAAGAGCTGTGCTGTCTTTCTGTGCAGATTCCTTCAGGTGGAGGTAGGGTAGGAAACCTTTCTGGGGAGTTTTGTGGCCAGTCAGGATCTTACACCTCCGGTTTATCTCTCTCCAGAGAAGACACCAGAGAGATAGGCACAGCTGAAGCAGCTCTCCACACTTGCTCTCCTGCAACATGGAAAGCTCCAGTTGCCCAATCCATAGGAAACTCCAGGCACCTGAATATCTGCTGATTCCATGATCCTCAGCTGAAGCACAACAGAATAAAAAAACAACAAAAAAACCCCAACCAACCAAACAAAAAAACCACCACAAAAACAAACAAACAAACAAAAAAAAAAACCAAACCAAAAACCCCAAAGAATGACAAAAATATCACTTTTTGTTATCATTTGCACATTCTAATGCATAGCACCACATGCCAGAAACCATAACACACAGATACATTTCCTGATAGGAAATGCAACCGCCCTGCAGATGCACCAGTGGACCGAGCTGCCTCAACACTTTCTAGCCCTACTTCTCTGGATGCTTGTTTTATTTTATGTGCTCAGCAGGTCCTGGGGAGGCCCCACAAGGCTGGGTTAAGGACTGATCCCACCAGGCATAGGAACATCCTGGAAACTGGGTAGTTGAGCATCCCCAGCCCGCCTGGGCAGTTGGGAAGCAGGAGCTGCCTGCTGCGTTGGCATCCAGCACATGCCCACAGGATGAAGGACAGGCTGCTGGGAAGCGCTTTCCCTGAGGAAAGGGTGGGACGTGCGGCTGTGGAGGAGCCCTTTGGCAGCTGGGGGAGGAGAGGCCGTCCTGTCCCAGCTGCTGACAGTTCCAAAGTGCTCTTGCTGGCAATCGGCTTCCTGACGCTGAGCAGGCGTGGGACCAGGGAATGGGGAGCAGGGAAGAGCTTGGTGCTCCCTCTTGCTGCAGAGGCAAAGCCAGGAGCAGGTGTAGCCAGTTCTTTCCCTGCCTGGCCTGTGGCTCTGCCAGCCTTGCCCACTCGCCCGCCCCATCACCCGTGGTCACAGGAGCAGGTCTGGTGTGCCAGCAAACACCCATGAGATGCTGCTTTGACATGATTTCTCAGACTTTCACTGACTCCACAGCAGGATTGGAAGGGAGAACTACTGTTAAGCGGCAGGTCTGTGTGGGGCGTGCCGAAGGTGGTGGGGCACTCCCATCCTCTGGGACCTTCATGGCCAGGTGCTGTTCACTGCGCTGCTGCTGCTGGGCCCGGAGACCTGCCAGTTTGCTGCTTGCTTTAAACACCTTTCTGCTGGAATCCCAGCAAGACTTTTGTTTTCCTGTAGGATACTTTCCTGCTGCCTCAGCCCAAGTTCCCCGGCCAGGACTGGCTGTGTGCCCCTGTCCCAGGTGCATGGACCAGCAGCCGGACCCGGCTCAGGCTGCTGTCCTCCAGCGCGGTGTCTCAGGGCAGATGCCACAGACACAGCGTCCCCTCCTCTGTCTGGAGGCCCCCAGCCCGTCCCAGGGTCCTGCTGCCACGCCGGCAGCCCCCACGGCACCCCAGACAGCAGCAGGCGGTCCCGGCCACCGATCACGGGCGGCACAGGGCTGGGAGGTGATGGGCGCGGCTGTTAATGTGTAACCGGGACCGCCACCTTTCACCGGCTCGGGAGGAGCGGGGCCGGGGCAGCGGGCCCGGGGCATTGGGGCCGGGGCATTGGGGCCGGGGCCGCGGGGCCGGGGCATTGGGGCCGGGGCATTGGGGCCGGGGCATTCCGGCCGGGGCATTGGGGCCGGGGCAGCGGGGCCGGGGCCCGGGCGCTGCCGGCGTGCGGGACTCGGTGCGGCCCTGAGCCGGGCGGCCGCGCCACACCTCGTCCGGCACGGCCGGCTCTGCCGGCTTCCCAGCTTTCCCCGAGACTTGTTTTTCTGGCCGGAAGTTTCCTGGAGCCAAATGGCTCCTACCTGCCTGCTCTGCTGGGTGTGTGGCCTCCTCTGCGTCTGGTCAGTGGTGATGGGACACCCCTGCAGCCTTGACCACCAGGTAGGGGGGCCGTGGGGGCTGCGGGTGGGCAGGGCCCCCGCTCCGGGTCCTGCCAGCACAGCTGGGGTGCCCACGGGCGTGGCAGGCAGCTCCTGCTCTGCACAGCTCAAGAGAAGACGGGAGCCAGCGGAGTTAATTGAGAGATGTGCTGTGCCAGCCACAGGGGTGGTTTGGCCATACCCCAAAGCCTGTCTGTCCTGCTCCCAGCCTTGGGCTGAACATGTCATGTTGTCCAGCCTGTTCACCAGAGCATGGCCTGGCACAGCATTGTCTGAGTCATGGCGTTTCTGACTGTGGGGGTCTCTTGGCTGCAGGCGTAACACAGCTGCCCATAAGGGGTGCATGGCAAGCAGCCATGAGTCACATCCCTGAAGATGTCCCAACCCCTCACTCCTTTCCCCAGTGCATGGTGATGCAGTGACTGCAGCCAGGGTGATTGGCAAGCCTGGGGCTGGGATCCCTGAGCACCCAGAAAGGAGCAGGAAACACAACTAAGCTGCTGGGACAAGCACTGCAGCCAGCAGCTTGGCTGCATCAGGCAGGAGCTGAGGGAATGAAGGAAACTGGCTGTCATGGGCCACTGACCTTTCCACTGATCTCTCAGTTATTCCACCCAAAGGTTTGCACTGTTTTCCAAAGCCTCCCTCAGCCCAGCTGTGTTTGAGCTGGAAACAGGACCCATGTGATGCCCCTGTGGCTTTGCCCAATTATAAGCCGGTCCTCAGCACCCCAGGTTTTAAGGGTATATCTGTTCCTCTACCAAGCAGGAACAGCAGGGTCTGATAGGAGATTTAGGTGGACAGGAGGATGAAAGGAGAGGTAAAATAAATGAAAAGCCCATCTAGCGGGAATATAGCCAGACACAGAAACCCAGGACCACAGTAAACTTGCAGCCCAGCATCTCTGCTTGCGAGGTCCAAACACAGCACTTAACAGGAGCTTGTGCCTGCCCAACCAAATTTAAATTTCTGACTTGCTCTCTGTCTGCTTCAGTTTGGACATTTGACCCCTTCCCACTAAAAGCCCAGGCAAGAGTAACCCATGCTGGGGACTGCTACCCAAAACTATTTGAGTTGAGGCACCCTGTTTTACTGGTAAAAAAAAAAATCCATGTGGGTTGACTGATCCTTCCATCCTGCTCTGCTGGTATTTGAGACAGTGAATGGTCCTTGGCCTTTTTGTTTCCTAATACTGACACAGCCAGCTAGCATTAAGCGACAGCCACACACAGTGTATCCTCAGGAACGTGGGGTAGATGAAAGCATTGGTGCACTGTCCTGCACAGGTCCCAGGGAGCTGTTCCTAGCCTGGGTGACTGGTACAGGTGCCTACAGCTCTCCAGCCTGGTCAGCTTCCTGCCAGGCAAAGCTCGCCTGCTTCCCTGCTCCAGCTGGGAGGATGCCCCTGTGTCACACAAAAGCTCCCAGGGGGCTGGAGGTGGGGATCCAGGGTAGGAAAAGGAAGGCCCTCTGCAAACTGACCCTGTATGACAACTGCCCTGTACGGAAGGACAGGGGGGTGACAACCTGCTGCCTTCTCACTCATCCACTTGGGCTCTTCCTCCAGCCCTGCATGCTCCTCCTATGCTGTTTCAGTCAGCTGCTCTCAGTCCTGGGCTGTCCTCCTCACCTTTCTCTATTTATCTAGGCCCACTCCAGTCTGGCAGCTCATGTGCTTTTTAAATGTGTGTGTGTCTTTGCTTATTTTAAACTCTGCTGGGTAATTAAGATATTTGAACTTTTGAGGAGTCTCTCTCTAGAGACACTCCCCATCATGGATAGCCCATCTCAGACAGTAGTTCTTTTCCCAGGGATGGGCCAATTGCAGTGGGAAGAGCCTTCAGCATGCTCCAAGTTCCCTTCCAGGAAACATCACCAGTTTGGACCTCTCCTTCAACTCCTTGGTCATGCCCCATCACAGGACTCTCTTGAAGCATTTCCCTTCTCTGCACTCTCTCAACCTCTCCAGCAATGCCAAGCTTACGCTGAGCCCAGCAGTCTTCTCCAACCTTGGAGCACTGCATCTGCTGGACCTGAGCAGCTGCAGCATCACCTACATCCACGTGGACACTTTCAAGGGTCTGGGAAACTTGCACACACTGCTTCTAAGAAACAACAGCTTGCAAAAGCTTGATGTCCCTTTCCTTTTGCCACTGAAAGCTCTTTTCCATCTGGACCTGCAACACAATGCACTGGTCTCTGTGGACACTTGGAGCCTGCAGCTGCTGGAGACAGTCCCATGGGTCCATCTGGAAGGGAACCCCTGGGTCTGCAACTGCAGCGTGCACCCTCTGCAGCAGTGGCTGTGGCGCAGGCGAGGTGAGTGGAGGGGATGGGTGGCAGGGAGTGTGTTGGCCTGATCCATCGGCAAATGGATCAAGTCTTGCTTGATCCGTTTGCTCTGACCCCTGGGCAAGGTATGAGGTGGCTCTCTGCCCTACCCTGTTGATGGACAGCAAACCGAAAGGTGATGTGTCTGTTCCTTGCTTGCAGTTATGCAGGATACCAAGGATTTCTAACAATGTCAGCAGGATAATTTGGCTACCTTTCTGGGAAATGGGTTGCATGTACACTTTGGCCTCTAAATCCATCTTTGTGTGTCTTTGTGGAGTGACCACATTTTTCATTGTTGAGGACTTGGCAGCTTCCTCTCTGGAGCCAAGTCAGGCTCCAACCATCTGAGCTCAGCTCCAAGTAAGAACAGTGGGGTTTCTGTGGGTATCCATGAATTTGTGAGTCTCCAGTTTAAAGGAACTGCTGATCGGAGTCATACACAGTTCCTTGGTCAGGAGATTTTCCCTTTGGTTGTTTCCTACAATATGCTGAGGGTCAGCAAGTCTGTAAGGCAGAGCCAGGAGCACCTTGCAATGCAACCCATCAACTCAGGAGCAAGCAGGGATCATCTTCTCTAAACAGGAGAGGTGATGGGCACAGACCCCCATCCTACCTTAGCCCATTTGTCTCCCAGCTGTGCAGGTGACCTGTGTGTCGCCCCCGGGGCTGAGGGGCCAGGAGATCACAGCTCTGGATTCTCAGGACCTGGGCTGCCAGATTAAGCAGCGGTTTGCTCGTGAGCTCAGCACAGCACAGCCGATGACAGTGACTGAGAACAACAGTAAGTTGTGCAGATTCAGAGGTGTCCACAAAGTGTCCTCCATCATACTGGATGGGACTGCAGGTGGAGACCCCCTGCTCTGCCCCACAGCCCCAGAGGCTCAGGCTGCTGGGCCATGCTTGTGCAGTGGCTTGGTGGGAGGGTGGCCAACACCTGGAGGTGTTTGTTGGATTTGTGACAGGAAAGTTAACAGGTGCCACAAAGCCACATGGAGCACAGACGCCACAAACCACATGGAGCACAGACTCCACAGTGATGGGCAGCAGTACCAGCCAGGCAGTTTTTCCCCCAGTGTTCACACTCCCTTGGTACCTGGTCTTGGTGAAGGGCATCTGTGTTGCTCCTAATGAAAGTGGTGTAGTGCTGGCTGCACACTGCAGGCAGGCACTGGGCTGGAGGATGGGGAGCACTGGGTGTGCTACAGGCTGACCATGCACCTTTCCTGTGTCACAGCCACGGCACTGCCAGCCGGCAAGGGGGGAAGGAGCTGGCCCTACCTGGTGGGATTCCTGGTGACAGCGATTGCCATCTCCATCCTGATTGCACTGGCTGCCAAGTGCAAGCTTGTCCACAAGAACTTTGCCAGCTACCGCCACCGGCCGCTGCCTGAAATCAGCTCCATCGGAGGCAGACCCATGGAGGATAGCAGCAGCTGGGACAGGGGCTCCTGTGGCAGCCATTCCATAACTGATGCTGCCGACCTGCAAACTGAGGATGATGATGGCTTCATTGAGGACAACTACATCCAGCCCAGTGAGCAGCTACCAACAAAAGAGGAGCGGGAGTTGCATCGCTCCATCTGAGTTTACAAGCTTACAACTCAGCCACCACTGCTGCGGCCTCTTGCTGTTTCCCTAGCTCCACCCTTTTCCTACCTGCCCTTGGCTTTGGGCCTCACATGTCTAGGGCAGGAGGAAGGGAACAGAGAGGAAAGGAGAGAGGGATGGGCTTGGCATGGTGATGGAGGCTGAAGGCAGCCAGTCCCAGAGTGTCCCAGCATGACACCAGTAGGCTGCACTGTCACAGGGACACCAAACCAGGTGCTGCTTTCCCAGCCTTGCTCAGATGCTGAGGATGAAGGAGGTGATGCCTATCATGCCTGGGAAGCCAGGTGAAGTGGGAAGAGGAGCCTGCCCTGGTGCTGCCATGGGGTCTTGGGCACTGGTCCCACTGCCCCATGGTGCCAGACCCAGCCCTGCTCTGTCCCTCAATGTGTTGTCACTCTGAGGTGTGATTAAAGCATGATTTAGCCCTGCCTCTTTGTGCCTGCAATGGTTCGTTGGGACTCTCCCAGTGCCAGTGTCTGGAGGAGACCCCCAGCCCCACAGCTTTGGTGCAGCTTTTTTTGCATGTGCTTTCAAGGACCATAAATACATTCCTCTAACTGTGGCGATGAGAGACCACTTCTGTGGCACAATGAGTGCTCTTGTCCAAACAAATATTTCACCTGCTGTGGTGCAGGCAGCCCTGGTGCATCATCACAGGGTTTCTGTGCGTGTCTGTCCAACCATGGCCCTTCTTTCTTTTCTCTCTTCCCTCTCCCTGAAGACAAGCTAAAAGACAGCTTTCCCCTGTCAGCTCTGCAGAGCTGAGCAAACTCATCAGTGCTGCCAGTTGCAGTGCCAGGCCCATGTGCTGGGGCGAGGTGACCCTCTCCTCCAGCACCCATTACAGAGTTCCACGTGTCTCTTCAACTGTGGAGTTGCACAAATGTGATAATTTTTATATTCCTGTCATCTTCATCTTTGTGGTATGATGAAGAGCACATGAGACAGATAAATGCAAGTTATTTCTGCTGGACTTGGTTGTGCTTTCATGGGTTACTCTGGAGTTAAAAGCAGGGAACAGCAGTGGCATTCACCTTCAGTAAGTGATTCATAAGGCTGGAACCAACCCGTTGGGAAGATTTCCCAGGGCACAGCCCAGTCATTACCATCCCTGATAGCTCAGGAGTCTCTTTGTCATGCTCCAGAGTAAGAGATACCAACACAGGAAAGCATTTCTCAAAGCTTTGCCACACAGCTAATTCCTCCACCTCCTTCAAATCTCTGTTTCACTGCTAACTGCCTTTCGATTTTTTTCCACTCATTAAAACATCTAGTATATAAGAAAGGTAAATAATACACCTCAGAGAATGTAAACCAAAGGGGAAAAATGGGTCAGGCATTGGATGGATGAGACAGGGTAGAGAGCAAATGTGCCACTTGAAGCCTTGAGCAGGAGTAAAATCTGCTGGCTTCTTTCAGCGGTCAGCCAGTTTTTGCTCTTAAATGCCATATTTCTAAAGTGAACTTTACTTTTTCAGTTACTGTCTCATCATTTGCCTTCTGGGCTCATCAGCTACCAGTGAAAATACACTATATAATGTATTTTTGGAAATTTCTAATATGTTTTAGGTAAGATATTTAAATCTGTGGTCTGGGAAAAAGCATTTCAGTTATCTTTTGGAGGGTATTTTCTGGGCTTTTCAACATGCTTTTCAATCACATGAATTCATACTAGATGCAGTCTTTTCTTTTTTGTCTTGGTGATGTCTTAAAAAAAGTTAAAAATACAAGCATCCAGGCTTATTTGTCCAGGATCTTACTCACCAGCCCCTCAGCACTTAGTGGTTGGATGGCTTGTCTACTTGACCCTGCTCATAAGTTCACCCATTTATTTTTTAGCCAAGTAGACATGGCAGGTTTTCTTGTGTGTGTGCATGTGTGTGTGTGTGTGCATTTTCTGTCCCCTCTCAGGCAGTTGGGGTGCAAGTGAGCAGGAACCTGGCAACTCATGTTTGGGGGGAAATACATCTGGCTTGCAGAGCTGGAAATAAAAGGGGTCAGAGCATGAAAAGGAGGATCCTTCTCCAGGGGTCCACCCAGGAAGCTGCCATGAGGGCCTGGCTGAAGCTGGCCGGGAGCAGGAGCAGGTATGCAGGCAGACTGGTTCCAGGTGTGAGGCTCAGCCCTGCCACAGGGTGAAACAGCTTCTCTGTAAACAAACTAGCCAGCACTGACACATTCAGGAGGCTTTGTGTGCTCCCTGTGAGGATCTTTCAGGGGCATAACAAGGTCTCAGGTTCACAGAGCAGCAGTAAGGGGCTCTGGATATGTCTGTGTTCTTAAGCAGAGAGAGACTAACATGCATCCGGAGGTGGGAATTGTGTATCAGGAGAGAAGTACATGCATTTTTGGGGCTCTGGTGGCATTGCCACACTAGCTGGTGATCCAAAACCACAGCCACGTGAGGGACCTTGGTCTGTTGTGATTACTGCCCTGGGCTGAGGCCAGCCCTGAAAAGCCCTGACACCTCTGCTCTGCAGAGAGACCTGCATTCAAATATCAGCCTTCAACACAATTAACTTCTCTAACACTTTATTATGTATGTCCACATACAACACAAGAACCAAGAAACAAACCAGCACCTGTGCTGTAGAGGGGAGTCAGGGATTGGGCAGCACAGGCTGTCCCTCTGGGCAGCTGGACCCAGCCACCATCTTCAGGCACAGCTGTTGTCTCCTTGGTTTGCTGTCCTGGCCCACAGTCAAATCCCCCTTTTCTGGCACAATTCACAGGCACTTGGGGCATGTTTTGAAGGTACTTAGTGGGACAGGATTCACATTGACATGCAGGCAGCATGGAGCTGCGAGCTGGGCACAGTCATGCCTCTTCACAGAAATGCCCAGATGTGCAAAACAGCTGGTGTGCAGGCAGCTGTGGCCTGTCAGCACGTGCGGGCTGGTGGAGCTGGCAGTCACTGCTGGACCACTGGTGCTGACAGAGGGAGTACAGCCTGGCATAACTGCACATGCACTGACACAGAGCAGCAGCAGTGGTGATGGTGGTGCAAGACCATTCAGCTCTGGCCTGTCCCCTTCCGTGTAGGCACAGGGGTCCCTGATGGACCTGGGGCCAAACAGCCCAGGGGGGAAGAAGAGCTCAGCTTTGAAGAGATTTAGCACAGGAGGATCTGAGCTCACCACCACCTTCTGAGCTCCTGGGCAGATTAAGGGAGGAGATGGAGAGAGAAGAGGAAATAGCAGTTTAATAAAATCTACAGATTATGTGAAAGTAGCAGAAGAAAATGTAGAAATAACAGAGATACAGAGAGAAAAGCTCAAAGGATGCACCTGTACACTGGGAAAGACAATCCAAGGCTTCAGGCAAAGGAAAGTCGGCAGGAGCAGGGCAAGAACAGGTGGATACAGATGTGGTCTCATGAGATCTCACTGCATTGGGAATGGTTGGTCTGGAGCTGTGAAGGGGTGAAGGCCTCACTGACCAGCTGATGGTGAGCTCTGACACTGCCTCCAGGTGTAACATGGACAGTGATTTGTGCTACTGGCAAGGGAATTGGCTACCATCCTCTTCCAAATGAATTTGTTACCAGGCATCAAAAAACAGTAGCTCAGTCTTGTTCCATTGCAGAGGACACTTGGCAAATAATGAGCAAAACCAACATCTGGGGCAGAACAATTCAGGTGAAGGAAAGATGGGAGCAGAGAAGATGAAAAATCACAGAATAGTCTGAGCTGGAAGGGGCCCAGGAGGATCACAGAGTCCAACTCTTAAGAGAATGGCCCACATGGGGTTCACACCTGTGACCTTGGTGTTGTTAGCACCATGCTCTGACCAACTTGCTAAGAGGAAGAGGTCATGCAGGAGCATCTTCAGCAGGAGGTTGGGCTCTATGTCTATGGTAAGGGCAGTGAAATGGTTAGTGAGTCTATGAGGGAAATGAGAATTTTGTCAGGTAAATTACACTTAAGTCACAGGAAAAGTTCCTGGGGTCAATTGTTAGTCTGCCTCTGATAGAGACACCTTGGTGATAAAACAAGACACCTTGTAGAGATAAAACACCAAAAAAGCTCCAGGTAGGGCCCAAGTGACAGTAGAGGAACTTTTCTGCCCTGCAGCAGCTGCAGCACTTGGGAGACAGAAACAGCATGGAAACAAGCAGGGACTGGGATGAGCTGCAGGGCTCCTGGCAGCAGAGGGAAACTCCTGTAGGAGGGCACAGCACTCTCCCCTCACACAGCTTTTGCAGAAGGCAGCCCCAGCCCCAGGATTTGGGCATCCCATCACCATCCCCTGCCGACTGCACCTTGCTGTTTGTGGCTCATGTAGCTGGAGCATCCTGGCATGATAAGAGAGCCCCAACACTCAGTCCAGCACAGATAACCCATCAGGGCTTGGCACCAACACTGCTTCATCACCCCTTTGATAAACCACAGGTGATGGTGGGCTGCAGAAATGTAACACTGGAACAGATCCTGGCATTGCAAACACAAACAGCATTTCATGTGAGGTCCAGCCATGCTGTGGCTCTAGCACACACAATCCTATGCAAATCCCACACTCACTCCCACAGACACCAGTGATTTCTTGGGAGCAGCCCCTGCAGCCATACCTCCCACCAGGCTCCCTCGTGCCTGCTGACACACAAAATATCTCTTGCCATTCACCAGCTGCTAGAGACTCTACTTCACTCAGCAGCTGGAGGCTCTGCACAGAGCACAGGTTGGTTTTATACCACCCGCGATTACAGCCTCTCCTGCCAGGAGAGCGTATGACACAGTTCCAGGAACTGCAGGAACCAGACAAGTACTGGGGTTCCCAGGGATACAGGACAGGCTCACCTTCACTGTGTAACATGGGTCACAGCCAGGCAGGCAGCAGCTGACACAGGAGGCTTTGTGGAGATCAAATGCCAGCCAGGTCAGAGCCCATCCAGGTGCCCTGAGTCTGTGCTGTGCCACCAGCCTGAGGCAAAGCAAATGCCAGTCATCTCCAACAGGAACACTGGGCACACTGCAGCTCTCGCCCTTCCCTGGGGAAAGGCCATCTCTGATGGCTGTATCCACTGAGGCTCACACAGAGGCGTCCTGGGTCAGATCAGGTTGGCCATGCTGGAGGTGGGGGGAAGCCGCCTGTTTCCAGCGAGGCGGCCGGAGATGGTGAAGATGCGGATCTCGCCGGTCTCCAGGCTCCGCGGAGCTGCCCGGCGGCAGGAGGTGCACAGCAGGTATAGCAGCAGGCAGAGGAGGATGGCACTGCCAGCAGTCAGGAGGATGACCCCGCTGGTGAACATGCTGGCCAGCGGCCGTGCGGGGCTGAGCTGCATGGTGGTGGTGGTGGAGAGGATGGTGAGCACCACCCCGCAGACCAGCAGCACCAGGGCGCTCAGCAGCAGCACCAGGCAGTCCGAGAAGCCCCCGCTCTTCAGGAGCTCGATCTGATCCCGGCTGCGGATGCAGTTCATGTCCTGGATTGCAGAGCTCAGCAGCTGCTTCAGCAGCACGAGCAGGGCCAGGAGGCAGAGTGTGGTGCCCACGGCGAGCCGCCACTCTCCAGAGCGGCTGCTAGTGCTGTACAGCAGGATGATGCCCCCAATCCCACAGGCCAGAATCAGCACCACGGCCATCCCATAGCACAGGATGGACTTTTTGGGGTCCTGGAACCACCAGAGCTCCACATGCTCTTCCAAGATATTCCTCTGGATGTGGTCTGCGTCTGCAGGGGTGCGGGGGCTGCTCAGCTCTGCCAGCTCTGGCATGGTGGGCAGCTGGGTGAAGAGGGCACAGAGGTGGCACAGATGAATTTGCACCCTTACAGCAAATGGAGGGTCAATGCAGCAGCAGTGGTGAAGGCAGCTGCATTTCTCCAGCAGTGATGTCTCGGTCTCATTCTTTGGATCCTGATGGAATTTCCTTTTGCAGTGGTGCCACCAGGAGAGTTATAGTCCATGTGCTGGGGTTGAGCCCACCACCGAGGCAGGGCTGTGAAACATGACGGAGTGTTCCCAGAGCAGCACCACAGGGGAACTGCCAGGGCTGTCTCCTTCCTTTCCCGTGTCTTTCATCTGAAAAAGTCAAGAAGAGAAGATATCATTAAACAGAGACCCTGCTCCCCTGTACCAAACAATCTTGTGCCAGACCCTGGGCCTTGGTTGCTGAGGCTGGCCTGCAGACCTTACTGTGCTTCCCTCACAGGAGCCCTGTGTGCTGGAGAACAGATCAGCCGCATGTCTTGTGGGAGACCTCCTTGTGCTGCGGGGGAACCCCAGCCTGCCCCAAGGGCGAGTCTCCTGCCTCTCCAGTGCTTTGTGCCCAGCTCAGAGGCTGCTGGCACATTGCTGCCCAAAGGACTCTGCCTGCAGCTGGTGCTGGCAGCAGGGCAGGGAGTGAGCAGAGGCAGGTCCCTCCTGGGATAAAGCCCCATTCACAGCTCTGGCTTCACATGCTCCCTCATCAGCATCAGCCTCTTGTCACCAACTGGCTCTGCTGCCCAGAACGGGAGGTGGGGGTCAGGACCAGGGTTTAACTCTTCCATTCCAGTGACTGGAAGAGTGAGAGCTGCCATAGTTGTGTGTTCTCAGCCCTATCCCCATCCCTGCACTGCCAGTGGTTTCCCCTCAGAAGTTCCCTACAGAAATATGGTAGCTAATCTCCAGTGATCTCAGCATGTGCCTGGGAAGAGCCCTTAGCTGTAGCCTGGCACCCTGAGATTTTGCTCTCTTGCTGCTGGTCTGTGAAGCACTTTGCCACTGGAGGGGAGCAGAGGAAGGGCAGCATTGGCTCCAAGGTGCTGTACTTAGCTGGGCTCCCCTGGGCACAGCACCTTGTCTCAGCCCACCACTCATGGTTCTCAGGCTTGTGTCCCCACTATCCTGGCCCTCTTTAATACTTCTTTGGGTACAGTTTTAGATCAAGAATGGAAACCACTTGCATTTCTCTCACATAACATTCCTCTCTGGCATGTGAGTGCTCCAGCTGGTCCCACAGCACTACAGGGATCCTCTAGAACAACTACTACCCAAACCATGGAGAGGTGCTGGAGAGGACAGCATGGGAGCATGCCAGGAATGGCTGAGCCTGGAGACATGGGGCAAACCCCAGAGACCCAGGGGAGGCAGCCTCTCTGGTCACCTCCTAGACAGGACAATGCACCCTTGGCCACCACAGGCACACACATGAACTGCTCTGAATCCTGCAGATTCATGCAGGGACAGGAACTGACTCAGGTCCCTTGTGTCAGAGCTGTGTCACTTCTCCTGGGTGGGGAGACAGCCACCCTGCCTGCTAGAAATGGCTCTCAGGAGCCCATCAGGCTGCATCAAACACACTCTGTACCCTGCTCTGCTCGGCACTGGGGCTCAGGGCTCATTACACACAGGCACAGAGGATTTATGACCTCCACACGTGGCAGCTCTGCACGCACCAGGGCTCTCTCCTGCCGTCACTCTCCCTGTCTCTGTTCTCCACACACCGCATCCCTCATGGCAATGCCTTTGCTGCCAGCAAACCTCAAAGCCCCTCTATGGGGCCCGGCCAACACGGCCGTGGGGACAGGGAGGACAATTGTGCAGGGAATGCCCGAACCAGACACCGCCTGACAGTGTCAGGCCAAGCTCCTGAGTCACTCCCCGGCTGTGATGGAGCATGAGCTCACTCGGGACGTGGCTCGGGCCGCTGCCAGCGGCGGCGCGTGTCCGTGTCCGGGAATTCTGTGGGCACGGCGGGTTGGCAGGCCCGGCCGCGCCGGGCTGCTCCTGGGGAGCCGGGCAGCGATGGCTGCAGCACAGAAACCCCGGCTCCAGAGGGGACACCCCTGCTGGGACACCCGTGGGACACCTACGGCTCCTGGCTGGAGCCAGAGCAGTCAGAAAGCACCAGTTAGAGGGAGAAAGGAGCTGTGGCTGAGCGTGTTGGTTTGTGCCTGCTGGGATGCACTTGGAGTGTGTGTGGGACAGCAGATACCTTGCGCTGCCGGGTGTGCCCAGGACACAAGTCCCCAGGAAGGTGAGGATGTCACGGGGCACTATTAGAGAGAAGCAAGGAGACATTGAGTCTGGAGCTGTTTCCTTAGCCTATGCAAATCAGCTTGGTGCTAAACATTGCTCTCTCCTGCCTTTCCTTCTCCAAGCACAAAGGTGCCTTCTCTCCTCCTTAGCAGTGAATGGGTGAGTCTAATAGATTGCAAGCTTGTAGATTAAACTGAGATTTCAGACTAAGAGAACATAAAGCTTGAAGTGCAAAGTCTGTGTCCCTCTGCTGCTTGACCCAAGTTATACGAGTCAAACAGTAAACAAGGAAACCACAGCAGCATGAACCACAATGAGGGAAAATGTGATCAAAAATCAAACTACAGCACTGCATTCTCATGTTACTTTTAAAAATTTAACCATTTTAGTTTTTTATTTGCTCAGAAGAAGGACAAGGGAGCAAAAAAAACCAACCAACCAAACAAACAAAAAACACCCTAGGAACATATGGTCAAAGAAGGAAAGGAAAGGAAAATCAAGCTATCACCTCTAAAAGCATGTATTTCCCAGTGTTATATTAACCTCTATTAAACAAATTATTTGGAGAGTTTCCCAGTGTTATATTAACCTCTATTAAACAAATTATTTGGAGAAGCAAAGGCTTCTACTGAAGTGTGCTTTCATGTTTCCTTATGTCTGTTTGAAAATGTTCTGGGAATATAATCTTTTGCTCTAAAACAATCCACACTTGCTTCTTTAGACCCTGAGGGCTTGTGCTGCTATTAATAGTATTTTACTCCTAGAATCACAGAATGATTAAGGTGGGATGGGACCTTGTGAAGTCACCTGCTTAAAAGCAGAGTTCACCTAAAAGTCAGACAGAGCAGGTCAGGGCCCCATTCATTTACATGCCAAGGATGGAAGATCCACAACCCCTCAGGGATCATTCCAGAGTTAAATCACGCTCACCATGAAAACATTCCTCCTTAAAACTAGCTACAGTTTCTCGTTCCTCAGGCTGGCTGCTCCCACCCTCTTCAGAAAACTTTCTTTATATGCTAAACCAAAGCAGCCCTATCCTGGGCTGTCACCCACCACTCCATAAAGAAGGGATGAACCTAGACCTCACAGCAGCTTTGCTGACCTGCTTTCTTGGCACTGTGCAGCCCATCACTTTGCCCAGACCAGACCCAGAGAAAGGAAGGAATAGAGATGCTTTCTCTGCCATGAGGGAGGACAGCCATCCCAAGCTGTTGTCCCTCCTTTTGGTGTTCTTTGGCCTACCTGGTCTCACAAATAACAATCTGGGAAAGACCATAACAAGCCAGTTGGCCCATCAGATTGTTGTATTTGATAGTCTGGATCACAGATCATTAACCTCCATATTTACTCACTACTGAAGCCAGCACCTTCTGTGTTCCCATCTCTGCAAGAGAAAAGGGAGGAGAGGACCAGCCCAGCCACACAATGCTTTAAGTCCAAAGAGCACATTTCAGGAAAAAAGTGACATGCTGTCCTTCCCCATTGCTGCCTGGCAGCTGTGGAGGAAGAACAGGAAAGCACTAGGAATGCAGGAAAACAAAAATATTCATGTTTTTCCTTTTCCATTGTGTTGGTTGTTTTTTTCTTTCCCTATTCTGACAACATGTAACTGGAAATTGAGGGTCATCATCAATGTGCTTCTGGCCACTCCTGGCTGCAGGTGTGGGAGATGTACACTGGCTGAATGCCTCGGAATGATACATTCATATATTTATTTACATAGAAACTTTTTGTGCCTGACAGACTGATATCTGGCAGACAGGCCATGGACTGTACATTAATTAACAATTCAATTTCAGAGCCACATACAATTCAGCTCTTGAAATATTCTTCACTTCCCTCCTCTCCTCAAACCCCAGGTAGCCCTTGAAACAATGCTTACCCACAGGGTTTAGGTGGGCAAGTCTGGGGATGAGACAGGCTCCTGCAGTACTTCCTTGTACTTCCAGACTTGGAAGGGTTTTATGCAGCTTTTACGTGGACTTTGTAAGTGTAATGGAGACTGGGAGAGTCCAACAAGATTTGCTATAAAATAACAATACATAAAATTATTTACCTGAGCAGTGTAGATGAGAGCAAACAGAGCTTCACAATCTCAAACAAATCGAAGCCATCTCAGCCCTCTGTTTTCCCAGTCCATCACAGCTTATTTGCTTCTTCGCCTGATCTGTCCATAGCCTGTTTGGGATGGACCTGCCACCACTCTGTGCCTTACAAAAATCTTTAGTCCAGAATAGGCATAAACATTTTCCCATAATGTCATGTAATTTTTTTAAACTTCCAATGCTTTAGGAAGCATTTCTTTACCAAGAGAGTCAGCCCTGAATTGTTGTATGTCCCTTCCAATTGAAACAGTACATTCTATTCTGACTATTGTATTCTAGTTTGTCTGTTCTAGCCTATTGTGTTGTCTATTCTATTGTATTTCAATTGAAAAGGACCTAAAATGATCATTTAGTCCAACTGCCTGACCAATTCAGGGCTGACCAAATTCAAGAATGTTTTTTAGGGCATTGCACAGAAGCCTCTTCAATACTGACAGGTTTGGGCTATCAATCAATTCTCCAGGAAGTGTGTTCCAGAGTTTGACCCCCTTTTCAGTAAAGAAATGCTTCCTAAGCATATTTGATTCTGTTCTAACTCCCTATAGGCTCAAAGAGTATTAAGCTCATGTATCTTGTTTTATGACTGAATTACTCTCAATGTACAAACCAGAAGCTCTGAGTGTCATGGTGCTCAAGGCCTGTCACCTGGGAGCATGTGGGAAGTTCCCTCTCTGAGAACTCAGGACTGGGGATGAAGGAACCTGCAAGGAATAGGAGTAATGGGGCTTTTATGTGGCATCTATCTGTCTTGCCCAAAATCCTAGCTTGAGATCCACACTCCTTTGCCTGCCACACCAACCACCAGTTCCTAATGCTCCTCCTTTCCTGGGCTGCTTGGGATCTATGCAAATCTGTGCAGTTTGATGTGTACCTCTGGGGAGAGCCCACCCTCTGTCCCCTGACAGATGGATAATCTTTCCCAGAAGTGAGCTGCTGTCCCAGCAGTGCTCCTGCCACGAGACTCCATTTGGGAAGCCCCAGGGAACCCTGGGTGAGGGTGAATTGTCCCTTCCCTTCCCCAAGCCTAGGGGTTCTGGGCTTAAGGATGGTGGAGGGCTTTTTGTAACAAGGTCAGTGCACAGCTGTCTTTTACACAGATCTAGACACTTTTGGCACGCTCCATTGTAAAATGTCATGTTCCCCTTCCTCTTTGTACACTCACAGGCATCCATTATCCTGACCCTGCAGAGCCTGTCCTGATGCACCTCTGCCAAGGGTAGCCTGGGAGTTCCAAGGGAACAAGACGCTGAGAGGAAACAATAGCACAAGGAAGAAATGATTTGGAGGCAAGAAGCAGGGTCTCTTAAGAAGTAAGGCTGAAGCAGCCTCAAACCTGCCAGCAGCTGCTGCTGGAGCTCCTTCCCGCACAGCTCCCAGGGAGGAAGGGATCACTCACCTGCAGCAGACGCTGCCCACATGCGACAGCCTGGCACACTTCCCTGCTCCAGGCTGGCAGCAGTACTTTTCCCAGGCTTTCCTTCCACTGGATCCAGCTAACGAGGGAGCCCACGGGGAAAATCTCTTCCCTTCCTCTTGCAAGTGCCTGCCAAGACCCAGGTGCGGCTCCCCTTCGCGGTGCCGCGGCAGCACCGAGGTCCGGCGGCAGCGCTCCCCTCCTGCCCGGGCAGGTGCATTCCCCAGCTGGGTGGCGGCTCAGCAATCCTGCTGCTGCTCTTGGAGACGCTCCAGAGCCGCGCCGCTGAGCAGGTGATACCCCTCCCTCCTCGGGCAGGATCTGGCCTCTGGCCACACACCGATCCTGGAAGATGGCTCATTTCCTCCCAGCTGGAGGTGAAGGGGTGCCAGAGCCGGGGAGCAACTCCCAGGCAGTAAGGGACAGTGCTAGGGGACACTTGACACACTCAGCAAGCATTTGGTATTAAATAAAGTAGCTCCTGCTCTACTGTATAGGTTAGGGCCATCCAGTCATATCAGAGCCTCTTCCTGTGGCAGAAGTTCAGGCGAGCACTCAAGTCAGGCCAGATGTCACCGTCACATCTTCCCACCAAAAGCTGCAGAGCCCCCTCCCTGGGAGACAGCAATACCAGCAGAGTGTACCATGCTGCAGAAGAACTGATTTCCTGGTGGGGAAAAAAGGGTAGCTATTTTGAGAGAAATCAGGGAAACAGAAAAGCATTCATTTAAGAGTTGAAGAATAACAAAAGGGAGTAGCAGGAATGCTGAAGTCAGTAGGGGAATAGGATTCCCTGACTGATCAATGTCCCTTCCTTCCTGGCTAGGTTTCATGATAGCAGAAGGGATCATTACCGTTAGTCTGATCAGCTGGAAAATCTCCAGGGAAATGCAGGAAGAAGAGAACGGGACTGAACAACAGCTCTTGCCTGGCTAATGGAAAGGAAGGCTCAGTTATTAAGTCACATGTTACTTTTTTATCAGGCGGTGAGAAGGGAAGCTTAGGATATACTAATCAAATAGAAACCAAGTAGTATGACAGGTTCAGGAGAAAAATCCGATATGTCTTTTGAGACTTGTGAAATATCATCAGTCCAAAGGATGTTGTCCTACATATAAAAAAACAAATGGTATGTGATAGGTTTTCCTATACAAACACCTTTGAACAATGAGCTTAACCCTATCCAGAAAAACCTGGTTTTTTAGTTGGCCCAGTAAGCAAAGAAGTCATCTAAGGGGAAACCTTATTCAGATAGCCATATAGTAATTTTAAAATTAAAGTTGTAGCTTTATAAGAGCATGAAATGCTTACCAGCTCCTCTAGGGAGGTACCAGTAGGAGAAACAGAACAATGAAGGTCAAGAGAGGAGGAAAGCAGAAAATTATTTTGCACCCTGAGAGAATTCAGAAGACTATTAGCACACAAAACAAGAATCCAGTTACAGCTTAGTTCTAAAACATTTATAGAGTTTGTGTGTGGGAGTTTCACCTTGGCCTGCTTTTCCCACTATAGAAGGGGATTGTACATCTATTTTGCTTCCAGCAGGTCTGCTGTAACACTCCGCTGTGCCTGATGTTTAATTTTCCCCTATACAAGCAATGTTTTAGCTGCCCCTTAGCCACTAAGATCAAGTTCACAATCCTCTTCAGCCTAGTCTGGCAGCTGAAGCTACCTATGTTCATCTGACAGGCTGTGTATTGCCTTTAAAATTTGCTAACAAGGGTGACATGGGGCATATTTTTAAGCGTATCAGTCACCATTTAGAAATAATTCACTATCCATATAGGCATATTAGGAAAAAGATTCTTATTCAGAAAAGCTGATTGCATTTCTCTAAACCACAACTATTAAAGCAGTGTGTTGTATGATTCCAGCACTCAATTTGTCCTGACAGAGAGAGGGGAAAATTATACCACACGAGAGCCTAGCCAATTAAAATGGGTGTGTTCTGAAAATTTTAGAGGGAACTAGTTTCTAAAATATTTACTAATTACATTAATTACATCCTATTTCTGTACAGGAAGTATCAAAATAATTATATGGGGAGGGGAGGAGGAAGAAAGGGTGTTAAGCTAGCCCATTAACAGAACATTAACTTCTTCCTTTTGCTCCTGTGAAACCTATGCCCCATACAGGTTAAAGATGCAAAATGAAAAAAAAAAAAAAAAAAACCACGAAATAAACTTAATTCCACATTCATGGACAAAGCACTCAGCTGAAGTCTCCAAAATCATTGGAGCTCATGGAACCATCTATTTTGCCATGGTATTGCCCTGGAAATGAGTCTAGTATTCCTGATGGTAATGCAGCTTACATGTTACCCAGCCCTGGCACCACCTTCCTCTGTATATTAGGAGTATATTAAAAGCATTTATCACTTTTTGACAACTCAGGATAGGAAATGAAACAGCAATATACTGGCTGCTGTAATACCATATAGTTCCATGCTCAACCAGTAGCTCAAACTTCTGATAGATGTGAAATACTCCTCAGTGGGACAGTGTGTCATGCAGTGACAACAAAAGATGAAAAATTTAGGGGTTCCCCTCCCATTATTAAAGAAATTACTCCCTGCCTTTTTCTATGTATGAGTACTTTGCAGAGTGACTTATTAGGAGAATTTAATGGAAAAACTGAACTAAAGGGATGTTGAAAAAAAAGACAAACACAAATCATTTTATCAAAGTTATAAGAGTTACAACATAAGGTTTGGACTTTATTCCAGATTTTGGGAATTTGAAACTGGGCTGCCTTTTTTGTCCTGATGAAATTATTGTAGCAGATGAGGCAACACATCTCTAGACAGAAAGCCGAGGCCTCTAAAGACTCTAGCTCGGGTGTGCTTGAGTCAAAGGTTGCCCTTACAAGGTAATTGATTGCTAATCTGTGACTGGATACCTGCTTACAATAACGATGTCATTGGTCTTAAGAGCAGCAGTCCTTTGTATGGACATAGGCAGTTTAATACTGGAAAATAAAAGGCTGATGTTGTACTTTGCAGCACAATGACACCAAATTAGAATTCTAGCAGAAAAGGTTTACAGGTTGACCAGCTCTTCTGAGTTAGGACACATTAATTCTCAAGAGAAATATGAGTACCTAGCATGAAGGCACAAAGATTAGTCTTACACTAACATGAATTTATTTTTTTTTCTTCTTGCTACTAAGTCTCATGAAAAGGGCAGATTTCAGGAAAGTAGAAGAAGTGCTTAGAAGACCGATTGTTTCATAAATGCTTCTAGTGGAAGAGTATAGGATCATGTAAGTCTGCTCTATGCTCTTGCATTTCTGATCTTGCCAGGAGGATATAATAATATGAGGCATTCTTGAACCACGTCAGTGTTGCTGTGTCTTGTGGCTTCTTCCCAGATTCAGGTCAGGAAGATTTCGGACTGAAAGAGACTGAACCTGGACAGTTCAGGGCTTGCTCCATCTCCTGGATTTGGTCTCGCAGATACTGAATTTCTAGCTGCTGCATTTCTATGATTTTTTCACTTTCCATCTGTGGATTCAACCTCAGGACAGCTGGGCTGGACAGAAGTTCACTGGAGGGAGCTAGAAGATAAAATAGAGAGGACACAGTGCAGTAACAGAAGTCCAGCTAATGCAGTTCTTTGGCATGGACAAAGGAAAGCATCTTTCAGGGTTGAAGAAGTAGATCTAAATAGTAAGAATCTGCAGAATTTAGCAGGTTCTACAATTAACATTAAAATTAACAGGTACCACCAGGCAGACAAGCTAGAAAGAAACACAAACAGTAACAGAGTTGTTCACCAAGGACAAAAAGAAATTCTGCCATGAGTACTGACAATATGGAAAATACACAAGAACTATTCACCTGTGTCTTGAATTGACTTTTTGTTCTTGTTTAATCTCAGTGCTGACTGGAGGTCGTGCACCTGTGCGTTGGCCACCCTCAGTTCTTGCCTCAAGTCATTAATTTCCTTAATCAGACTCATATTTTCCTGCAAAAACAACATGCTCTATAAGGAAAGGCACAGGTACTATCTGGCTGGGCAATATGAATCTTCGTATCTTTGAGAAAGACACTGGAAAGTTTAGAATCAGTATCACAAGCAGAAGGTACCAGGCAATCAGGAGAGTACACAACATTTCAGGAAAGATCACATTAGATGTGACTCAGAACATGACAGTATTCAAACCACATTAGCTCAAAAAACTAATATTTGTTTTGCTTTTCTGATTGCAGCCGCACTCCAAGGTATTATGTTCCTTGCCAATTCCAAAGGGAAGCTCAGGGCTTTCCTAAATGGATCCAGTTAATTCAGAATTAATGCAAAGAATTCCCATCTCTCCCTCCAGTGTGTATTATTTTGCTTTTCATTTGTCACTGTGTATTTGTTCACTTAAATTATCTTTATCTCCTTGGAATTACTCAAAGCCCTCTTCATTAATTCTGACAGACATTACTTTTCCACACTCCTTCCAAATTATTGGGAAATATATAAAGCATGTGGAGACTTGAGGTACCTACTGCTATCATGCTGTTATAAGGAAAAGTTAGCAATGTATTCATATTTTGTTCTTTCTTTTTTTTCTTAGTCTGTTTTTAGTCTATAAAAGTTCAATCCTCTAACTTTTTAGTAGCCTACCATGAAGCATCTTCCTGAAGGAGCTGTGAAAGTGCCAGTGAATGTAATTTGCCCATTGTTGCAACAGATTTTTAAAGACTTCAGCAAAACCAGTATGGGTTAATACTATTTAAGGATGATAACACTGCTGCTCATGATTTAGAAACAGGAGCACCATTAACTAAATATTTCTTTTCTGTATTCAAGAGAGTGAAGTGGAATTGTATATTTGCCTCTTACAAGGACAGTGAAATACCTTACAACATCAATAACTAGGGCAAATGTTAAATGGCTCCCATCATACTTGAACCAAGAACAGCAACTATTTCAGCTACCTGTGGTGTGTTTTTTAGAACTTTTGGAACACACTTGGCAATATTTAAAAAAGATAGATGTCAAAAAGGCATGTTTAGGGTATCTCACAATACCAGTCTCAAGCAGTAGGGAACCCACTGAAACAACAGGAGATAAGAACAAGGATTAATGAAATTTTCCCATTAAAATCGTGTCTTCAAATCTTGCTTTCTACATTTGTTTTAATGATAATTTTGGTTGATAGAGATAATTATGTTGCCACAAAAGATTGTGCAAAGCATACAGCTCAGTTCTTTTGAGTATACTTATAAAAGTGTTGGCACCACACAGCTGCAGGCTGGTCAGAAGTGAAGTACAAAGCTCACTGCACCTCTCAGTATGTGGCTGCACTCAGAGTGTTCAAGTTGGCAGCAATAGCTCAGGGCATGTGTGTGGAAGGATTATCAAGATTTTACACTAAGGCAAGTGCAGAAGCTGTGCTTTAGTTTCTCCTCAGCTGAAAGTCACTGACTGGAGGAAGAGTGTGGTATTCATTAGGATCTGAACTTGTTGGGCAAGAAGAGTCACTCTTGCAGTGGTTATGTTGGGCTATAAATGCAGCAGGAGTTGGTGTGCTCAGGCAGCTCTGGAACTGTAATATTTTCTTGTGTCTCACTTGTCTAGTGCAAGCCTTTAAATACAGATGAAATTCGACTCTATGCATTTATTCCAGAGCTTGATCCTGAAAGAACACATGAAGAGGGTAACTTCCAATAATCAGTCAAAGTAATTTTCTGTTGACCAGCTTTCAGGGTTGGGTCATAGCATTTGCCTGTAGGTGTACTTTAGTCAGAAGCACCTTCATATGTTCAGTCCAAGAGATTACCTGCTGCTGTCAAATGAAGATCTTGCTTTTGGTCTATCAGAAAATATAATACAGAGTATCTTGTCTGAAGCAATCTGGTCTATGTAGAAATGTCTTGTTTGGTTTGCTTGGTGCTAAAAGACTGTTGGTTGACACTGATAATATTTTCCTGAAGAGGCCTTCTCTCCAGAGAGATTAGCCTTTAATTCAATATTTGCATTCTGACAGAATGCTTGCACTGCAATGCAACATCACAGAATGGATATATAAAATAAATGTTCATGGGAAAGCTCATTGTCACGGGATGTGGCAAAGAACCAATTGTTTCAGAAAAGGGACTGATCAAAGCACAGATAATGAAGCCATCAGGTACAATGACACGTCATATGGATACAATCTACAGTCTAGGAAGTCCCTACAGTGCTGATTGTCAGAGACAGGTAGGACATAGAGAAAATTTAATCCTATATGGGCTTCAACTACTTCAAGGTTATTCAGTGTCTCTGTTTTTATGTATCCAAAGAAGCCATTACATATACAGAAGGCTGGAGGAAAAACTAATAGCTGAATAACAGGCAACTTGTCAACTGGTAAGAATAACTAAAATTATCTTGACAGTTCTAGTCATCTGTTGCAGCAGTGTACCTATGAGTAATCTCTCAAAGAGGAGGGCATAACTCTGAAAATGTAAGCACAACTCAAGAATAATAGGAATACAGAGCTAGAAGACTGTCAAGATGTCATTTGCTTTTTCAAAGCAAATCCTCACAGAAGTTTGTCTAAACTAGTCTTAAAAGCCCCTGTGAAAGACTGGAAGGCCATGATAATTCCTGCTGGTTGTAAAACCTCATTAATCTACTGGACTTCAGAGAACTGCTTTTTCTTTGAAGGAACCAGGCTGGTTAGAATCTTTGATATCTTCATCTTCCAGATGTTTTATTAATTTGGTTTTAATCATCATTTCATGTTAGGCTTACTGATCCAAGACATCATCAAGTATTATCATTATGAACACCATCTGTCACCCTATTCCAGTAAGGAAATTCTTTGGGTTATTTTCTGAACCCATCTCATTTTGTGCCAAAGGAAACATCTAACTCACAGAAAGAGTAAAAAAAAAAAAATTAAAATAGCATCAGGGAAGAAGATTGTTGTCTAGCCCTGAAGAAGCAAATGATGAATAAATAGCAAACAACAGATGACTTAGGAGGAGATGAGATTTAATGATCCTGAGGAAGCATAATAAAGTAACAATGTAGAAAGGGCTATTGAGGGGAAAAGGAAGTGCTGACTGAGCAGAAGGAGAGCATGTTAAGAAGAGACTAGAAAAGCTGTCCTCCTAAGATGTCTGGTGTGGAGCTCTAGGTCCTCCCACTCCAGATAAAAACAAATTGGATCTTTGACCCCAGTAGTCACCAGTTTACTTTGCCTTGTAAGAAACAAGGATTCTGAGCAAAAGATCTTAGTACAAATAGACAAATTCTCCATGTATTTCTGAACTTCCTTGGAAATTTTGGATGTGAAAAGCAGAAAGTTCTTCTGAATTCACACCAGTAGGCATGGGACTGTGTGGACAAAGAATGTTTTTTTTCCTTTTTCTTCCTCCAAAATTACTTCCTAAACATTACTACACAGCAAATACAGCTTGACACCCAAACAAGGGCAAATTGACTATAATGGCATTTATAAATACTGTTTAAAAATAAAAATAGGTACATTAATTTCTTTAAAAGCATCCTTGCAAACAGAAGTTCCCCATCTCCTTTCAGGGAATGGGAAATAAACAAAAGGCATTTCTGACTTCTGAGATCTTGCTCTTTTTGTTCAAAATAGTTAATGGAAACACTTGAAAAATGTAGAAATTTCTGGCAAGAAAGCCAAACAAAAGTATTTCAAAGTCCTAAGAAACCATAACAGAAAGATTAATAAAGTCTCTTTTGTGCAGCCACTTCCTTTGTTTCCATTCCATACCACAAGGAAAAGGCTTATTACCTGCATGATACGCATGTAAGCAGTGTGGTGCATTTCCTTATCCTTCATACCCTTCTTCCTTAAAACTGCCAAATTCCTCTCATTATACTCTTGCTGTTTCTTGTACTGCTGCTGCAAATCTCCATCTTCTGCTTGAGCCTCCACCTGAGAGGGCACAGAATGTTGTCTCAGTTATTCCACTACTTGACAAAGTCATGGGCAAGGAGAAGGCAAGGGTCCTGACTCACCATGCCTGGCTGATGTACATACTTGGTGTAGAGCTCATGGATACCATCTTTCATTTTTTTGGAATCGTTAATGAATCTCACACAATTAAGAAGATCTGCCTTAAATCGTTTGATGAGGGTTTCCATATTTTGTTTCTGCAAGAATGATGTAGTCACATTCTTATTTGGTCCATTAGAACAATCCATCGTGCAATTCTCTAGAAAGTCTAGTGGAACTGGTGAAAACTCTCATATACTTCCTTCCACTTCATTAAAACAAAATTAATTAACAACTCACAGGGAATGTGAGCACTATGTGTTGAACAGCTGTCATAGATTTTAAGAATAATAATAAACCAAGATACTTTTATTAGGTAATATCAGTGACAACCTGCAAAGATGACAACTGAAAAACAGTGGCTCATTCCCAAACACAGAATCACAGAATATGCTAAGTTGGAAGAGACCCACCAGGATCATTGAGTCCAACTCAGCCCTGCACAGGACATCCCCAGGAGCCACATCATGTGTCTGAGAGCATTGTCCAAGTGCTGTCCTGCCTTCTTGTTTAGAAACAACACACCAACAGTTAAGGAGAGAAGGCAAGGGGCAAAACATATCAGACACATGCACAGTTTGCTGATTTCACATCAAGCCTGCCTTCTCATTCTCTCTTGGTTTCTGCAAGGCCTCTCTACCTGTTTCCTCACTTATGCACTGCCTGCTACGCCCCTCCACCTTCACCTGCAGTCCCTTTTCGTCCCTCATGTCTGATATGCCTTCAAACAAGAGGTCCTCGACTCCTCCATTAATGAAACCTTCCTCTCTGCTATCCTGCTAATGTAGGTGGTATCCTACATGCTGCTCCTGTTTAGGCCAAGTGTCCCCAAATTTCAGACTTGGGCAGGAACAAGTAGTTCAGCATTCACCTCACTGTTCTCTTAAATTGTCTCTTCAGGACAATATGTGTTGACTCATAATAACTGGATTTTTTTTTTAATATGAAAGCTCCAAGCTGGTTTCAGGCTTTGAAGTTTGTGTCTTTGTCCCCACTGACCAGAGACTCTCTTGGTCCTTGGACACAGCACCCCTGAAGTAACTGCTTGCTCAGATTAATGCTTCACCAGTGTTCTGTCCCCATCGATGTCATTCTGTAGGATCTGCATGGTGGGAGTATCCCATACCTTTTCCATCTCTTTGTGCACCTCACCAGCAGTTGCCTTCTGTTTCTGTTGCAGTTGTGTGATGGTCAGCTTCAGCTCTACGCTCTCCTTGCGGAATTGTTCCAGCTGCTCCTCCATCTGAAAGGAAGCAGAAGGAGGAAATCAGGGCTAAAAGGAGATGTGAAAAAACAACACATAACAGGAAAACCAGAGGCTGGAAATACAGTCTTGAGGGAATAGGTCCCCCTTCAGGTTGAATGACAACATGAGAAATGTCAATTTTGTAACAAGACTGCCCTCTGGCAGACTATACAGAAACCACACAAATGAATGTGCAACTCCTTTTGAGTCACATTAATTTAAATCATGTGATACCCTCTAAATTCATTGAGCTGAGCGGGAGCTCTACTGCTCCACCTGAATAAAAATGGATGAGGGGGAAATGTACAGCATAAGGGCTACAATAACTAGGCCCTGATACTGAAAAGAAACAAATGGATTGAAAACTGTGGGTATATTTGCAGAAAACACAGGAAAAAACAATAAGGGTACTACAGCATTTACTTATGGCACAAGATGGTGACCAGAAAAGACAACAGAGATTTAATCTTGCTACTCTGAAATACATACAAATTGTTCATTAGTTTGCATTTTATTTAAAAGACTATGTCACCATAGTCCTAGTTTGGTTGAGCTAAGGATACATCTGTGCAGAAATCATAGTAAGCTTCTATCATAAATAAGTCCCTCAAAGAATTTGCTACATGCTAACTATAAATATGTTCAAATTTCCCATTTATCAACTGATGAATATAATTTGTCATGTATCTAACCCCTAGCAGAGCTATATTTGCATAAATCTGCAACATTTCTGAGAGAAGAAATTTACTGTCTTCTGCCAGATCAGTAAAAGCAGTGTCTTGCAAATGCTATAGGGCACATGGAGGGCAACCACATAAGGATAAGATTTATTTTTAAGCAAAATTTAGAATTACATACAGGAACTTAAATAGCTATGTTGATCACTGGTAGTATGTGATAGAAAATTAAATACTTATTTTCTACCGATATTTTTATTAGCTGCACAGACATTGAATCAGTGCTATGAATGCTTGAAAGAAGTCAAGGAACAACCAGGGTGAACTTTCATGGACTTGTTGGGTCATGTTTGTATTTAGACATGGCCACATGAGAGTGTTACTCACCTCATGGATCTGTTTCTTCATTGTCTCAATATCATTTTCACGTGACTCTATTTGCTTCTTAAACTCCTCTATTCTGTTACTCAGTACAAACTTGAAATTTTGCAGTTCCTGATTTTTCATTTTTAGATCATATACATGCTTCTCCTGGAAGAAATGGTTACAGAGATCTGAATCAGATCTAGCACTCTCACATAGATCCCTAGAACAAGACACAAATATGGAAGAGAACAAACCAGCAGTCACAGATCTTGTGGAACTCCAGTAGCAAACCTACAGGTTAGACGTGAAGGGGCAAAAAATGCTGATTCATCTACAGATCCCAGAACAGGGGATGAGAAAGTCAACATCCTGAACTTGAGCTCCCCAAGAAAAGCTTAGAATGCCAAGCAGAAACCAAAATCCCAAACTGGAGATCACAAATTCCTTAAGTTGAAATCGAGTGTCCAGTCATGGGATATTATCACAACATATACTATTAAAATAAATATCTCTATTCAATTAAGGGAGGTGATTTTTACCTCATCCAATTGTCCACTTTCTCACCTTCTCTAGAATAGTTTCAGTTCTCTCTTTAACATCTGTCTTTAGTGCCAAGATGTCCTTTTCCAGTGATTTAATGATGTCTTGCAGCTTCTGCTGTTCCAGTCTCATTTCCTCAATATCCCTGTTTCGGTCCTTGAGCTCTTTCTGTAGGCTGTTCAACTAGAGAGGCAAACTAGTAAGAACTTAACAGTCTCCAAAAGCTTGGTCCTCCTATTCTGTAGGATACTTTGTAGACAGTGTGGGATAAAGGATATCAAATTAAGATATGATGAAGGAGCAGCAAGCACATCAGGTGAATGCCTCTAACTCAAAAGGGGGTTGAGTATCCATTTTTGCTTTTTCTGTATATTCTGACAAGGATACCTGCTGCACTAGAAGGAAGGAAGGAAGGAAATTGCATCCAGCAGCAAGAAGGGTATGGATATTATACCTAAGCATCAGCTGCAGCTAACACTCAGTCCATGGAATATTCTGATGAGGTGAAGGCAATACATCTCTAAAGATGCAAGACTAGAAGGGTGCCCAGTTCATAGCTCTTGGGTACCCTCAAAATCCGTGCCTCAGTACTAAGATCTGCAAAACCAAGGAAGCCGGAACCAATGAATGGCGCTGGACAAACTGTAAGGACACATGCAGAAATACCCAAGGTCTAAAAGACAAACTAAAGACAGTACCATGATAGCAGAGGGTTTGAAAAGAACCTCTGTCTCCAGATAGATACTGGAGAAAATGAAAAAGAAAAAATGTCTCTCTAACATCCTTAGGCAAATGTAATACCCAGAAAATAAAAGAGGTAAAATATTTTATATCTCCTTAAAACTCCCATTAAAGCCAAAAAAAAAGATGATGCAAACAAAACACAGGGATAATTGCATCTAATGAAGCAGTAGAAGTATTTAACTAATAAAGGAAAGTATTCAATGATAGAAAAATTAAAAGTTCATTTCTTTCCTGTCATAGGATGCACAATATTATTTATAGTTTAAAACTATGTAGATCAGATAAAGCGTACTAATAAAAACATACCTCCTTTATCATCTATCTCTAATTATATCAGCAATGCAATCAGCAGACAGCTTCTTCTTCTGCCCAAATACTCTAAACATTCAAATTAACCTATGATGGGGCTATTGTTCTCATATGAAATACCACATATTTACAGACTAGATTAACGGACTAAATTGACATGCCATTAATCACATTCAATCCTCAGTTACAGGTCTTCTTGTGCATGTCTGATACTAGCACAGAATAAAAGATACCCTTTTATTCATGACTCCTATTTCTCCTTTCAGTTGCATGTTGGACTCCTTTTCTTCCAAGAGCTGTTTCTCATACTTGTCTTTGAGTTCTGAGATTTCTTTGTCTCCATCTTCATAAATTTGTTTCTCCATTTCTTCATGTGCTTCAATCTGCTTCCTTATATTCTCCTTTGCCTGCAGTTAAGGAAAACAAACATGAGAGAAGGCAAGTGTAAGAGACCAATAAAGGAGAGAAGTAAAATGTTATTTGTAACTGTGTTTCTCCTGGGAGAATCTATGTTTAATGGAACAATTAATTGCAGCAATATCATCTAAGATAACTTTTTAGTGGATTAAACTAACTTTAGAAATTGGTAACATACACATTGCAGTTCTTTTTTTTTTTTTTTAATAATTCTTAAGACTTGAAAGCTTCAAGTTAGGAATCTAGCCCAAATACTAACATCAGCAAATTTGTTAGGGCTGTAGAAATCACAAACCAGTATCACTTAGGATCTTTTAAAATTGCTGTTTCTAATGCAATCAAAATTGCTGTTTCTTCCAGGCTGTGTGCAAATCAAGCTTCCTACCTCTTCCAGCAGAACAGATTTATGTTTAAGTTTTTTCTCATAATGTTCTTTCAGCTCTGCCACAGCCCTGATTTTGCTTTCCTCCAACTTGTGCAATTGTTTCTCATATTCCTCCTCCATCTTCTGAGATTTCACCTGAAGCTCCTGGTATTTCTCACTTTCCATTGAGAGTTTCTGACTACTGTCAGATTCTGTTAACAGGAATCATGGAATGGATAAAATTAATAGAAAAGAGGAGTGAATCCTATCCTTCTGCAGCTATCACTGCCTTATTATTTACTATCTTTTTGGCAGCTGGTTGCAATAAATTACAAGTATTTGTAATTTGGAAGTATTTAATCACTTTCTTCATCAGTTATACAGGGACTTTAGACTGTAGCTATGCAAAATTGACAACTAATTTAGGCATTTCCTTGGGATGATAACCATGGCAGAGCTGTATGAGCTCAAGTGCTACAAAGTATGAGTAGGCAATGCAATTATTTATGGAGGGACTCCTTGGTACTAATCTGCAGTATTTTTATCTTGCTTACAAATTTGGAGTCCAGGTATTTCCAGGCTGTACCTTCTTGCTGAATGGAATAACTGCACTGTTATTCCACAGTCAGCTGTGCATAAAATAAATGAAGACATTACTAATGTCAAGAACCTCTAAGATACAAGGCCCACATGCATGTTCTCATCATGGGCATGTGCATGGTGAAGTTTAGACAACCATTTGGTCTGCACCAAATACCTACATGACATACATCCATTTTTCTTTATACTTCTGCTCTAGTAATCCCTCCCTGTCACATCATTTGCTATCAATACAGCATTTTCCTCAGTTTCTATTTACAAACATTTCTTATAGTCTAACCTAGCTGTTGCACCTCCCTGGCCTGTTTATCCATCATCTCAGACAGTTGAACCTCGTATTGTAGCTGCTGTTTTTCTTTCTCTTCCTGTAAAATCTGTGGGAAGAAAAAAAAAGAAAAATACATTTTAATTTGAAACTGGACAAAGCAATGTCGAAATTGTTTGTGCTCTTGCCCCTGGTGAGGCATACACGACAGAAATATGTTTGAAATCTCTTACCAAAACTGAGGTGCCATGTGTTACTAAAACAAGTTTTCCCACATATTAGTTTGTTTTGACAAGTTAAGCTAAGGAAAAGCAGCAAACAGCATTCATATAATACAAGGTACTGATCTTAATCTAAAAAGTTAAGTTTGTGAGCTACAAAAGCCTCCACTCCTTTATGTATGCCTGCCTGAGGAGAATTTGCAGTTCCATAAATTATTGTCCAGATATTAAAGTTCAAGCTGCTTCCTGTCTCACTTGAAGCAATTTTGAGGTCTTAAAATGCTGACATTTGCATAGTATGACATAAACCTATGCAAGAGTGAATTTTAAATGCCATTCACTTGAAATGTCAGCCTACCACTATAAATTACTTAATCTTCTTAAAAAACACAAAGAACTGGAGCAAGAAAACAGCTGAGAAATTTCACAGAGATGCTAGGAATTGTACCATAGTTATATTGTTTTCACCTTCTTATTGCAACAACTGCATGGGTCTTGCATAAGCAGAAATATTCCATTTGTCTGATGAATACAACTAGAAAGTTTAGCCCTTTCAGTCTGAAGTTGTTATTCAGTTTAATCTTAACATGTACTGATACTTGGACAGGCAGTCCAACTTGCCTGCCTAGAGAATTATATTCATCTTCAAAGGCATTTGTTTGTAAGGCTATAATCAACAACTCTAAAGAATTTTCAGTGTAGCTGGGATTATTATAAATCTATAGCCAAGCACTACTTATCAAAAGACCTGAAGAACCACAGAAAAAAAAACAGCAGAGATAAAAAAGAGGTATACGAATCCACAAGAAATTAAATGGCTTTCTTGTACAAGGTTAGGTTCTACAAAAGAGAGGAAAAGTAGAAAGGTTAGAACTCAGCTTATTTAGATAAAAAAGCCCACAATGAGACAAGCCAAAGAATCTGAATAAATACTTGAAGAAAACATTAAAATGAATAATTAAACCTCCTCAAAAAATGAATATCAAAAACCTACTGAAACAATTGTAGGGCCAAAAAGAGCACTTGAAAATTAGAAACCTGTAAAATACTACAACTAGTAAGTCACTTGGTAAGCTTTCATACTAAACTCCTTTATGTGGAGTCAAACAGAAATACCGTTTGAAGGGACTATGCACAACTTGACAAAATAAGCAGTAACAAATCACCAGAACAGGACAATATTCACCCAAAAGCTCAAAAAGAACATGAGTTTGACAGGATTGAATCATGTGATATATAATCCCTTACTTTTGAGCTGTTTTACTGCCAGAGAAATTACTACTGAATCCCTTGCCTTCTACATCTAAAAGAATTCCAGAAATATAACAAATTACAGGTCAGAAACCCAGTGTGTGCACCAAACAGATGGACAGAATAGCATTATCAGACACAGATAAATAGGACACTGGGAAGAATTATCATAGCCTTTGCTTTTCAGGGGAGCCCTACTTCATAACCACGAAGAAATCAATAAGCACACAAACAGAAGACATGCAGGGAATATATTTTACCTTTCTTTTCAAAAAACATACAAGAAACCTCAGCAGATGTTCTTAAAAATCTAAGCAGACAGGACATAAAGAAGGCAGTATGAAGGAGAATAATTGTTAGATCCTGCAGCAGCTGCAGCCTTATATGGAAAGGAGCTTTTAGGGCACAGTGCCATTTCTACTACTGATCCTCAGGCTCAGGCAGCATTTATTGTGCTGGTTTTATGTGAAGATACTTACAGGCTACCTAGGAGAGCTCTTGCATTCCCTTGTACTATAAGATACTTGACACAAAGATAGTTTCATGCTTTATAAATATCAAGAACATCTTAAATTGGAAAGGAATTATTTTAGATGCTGTATGGCATTTCTACATATGTAATGCAAGCTTGAATTCAACTCTTCAGTGAATGATTTCTTAGTATTTGGTTCTGCAACATGAATCATACCTGGTGCTTAGTTTTAAGGGAGTCTATTTCCTGAGCGAAATTCTCTTCCAATGCTTTTATTTTTCCTTCACAGTACATGTCCTTGAGACGTAGCTCGTAATCACTTTCTGTCTTTAGATCTCTCACAAAAATCTGCAGGTCTAGTATTGCCTGACTCTGTCAGGACAGATGAGAAAACAGTTTTAAGAGAGAGCATATTTGCTGTTAGCAACAGCTTGTTAAGGATGTTTTATTTACATGCACATATTTATGAAAACAGCCTTTACAAAGAATCTTCAGACAGACGACCAAGAACTTCTAGAAGTAAAGTTTCTTTGCTCAGAAGATAGTTTATAGAAATTCATCTTCTGACTTCTCTACTCCATTAGAAGTGTTTTCAAGAGATTGGGGAAAGTATTAGAGAAAAATCTAATCCGCAGTTGCTGTTTGTACAATGCTGTTTGCATATTGACAAGCCACTGCAGCAACTTTCTGTAACATCTTTGACCAAAGCCATATAGGACTGGCTGGTAACAAGCATTATGAAAATGCAATTCACAGAAATCCCGTGGTTTATGTTCACAAGTTGCTCCTCCTACCTTCTCGTCTATATCTGATCTCATGATCAACACTTCCTCAGCATACTCAAATTCCTGCTCTCCTTTAACTGCCCCACCTTCTTTATCATACACTTTCCAGATAAATACACAGCCATCCTCTGAGGCAGTCAGTAGAAATTGGTCATCACTTGTTATTGTCATCTTAGAAGGAAGAGACAACAAAATAATGGATGAGACATGGAAGAATGGAGACACAGTTTTATTTTACACCACATTTTTCTCCCCACCCCCATATTCTCTTTATTTCTACCCCAGAAAGTCAACTGTGGAAATAATAACACAGTCCCACTACCAACATTTTGATTATGTCTCCTACTCCTGTTCCACTCTGGTTGAAACAACAAAGGGAAGGAAAAGAATATATGTAGATACTGGATCTGCTTTTTTTAAAAATCATAGGAGGATTTTTAAAAACCTGAAACAGAAAAGACCTTCTAGACAATTATAGCACAGACAGGCAATTTACATGACAATTCCAAAGGACTCTAGTGTTTTTCTTTGAGAAGTTGCATGAGCACAGATGGCTAAATGCTTTCTTTTGAAGGTACAACTACGCTCAGCAAGAACTATGTAGTAGTAACTGCTGTCACCTCCTCCAGACCTCCTGTGGCTGCCTGATCTGGCATAGGGTACCTGGGAGCTGATACAGCTTACAGCTGAGGTGAAAGTAGAGTTACAGTAACTGAAGTTCATATTTTAATGTTGGACTGTGCAAGGATAAGTCAAGGTGCTGTAGTTGACAGTGGCACTCAAAATACCAAAATTATGACCAGTTTTAACAACACAGAACATGTGGCTTCCTGGAGAATGGGGACCTACCAAAGCACACTGAGGGAGCGGGCAGAAGTGCCCACTGGGCCATTTCAGTCATTTGGCAGCAGTACTGGCTCACTAGAGAAGTCTCAGCTGTCTGGAAATGGGTGAATGTGATGCCCCTCACAAGAGAAAGTGGTGCAGGAACCATCCCTGGAGATATTTAAGAGATGTGTAGATGTGGTGCTTGAGGACATGGTTTACTGTAGACTTGGCAGTGGTGGGTTAACAGTTGCACTTCGTGACCTAAAAGCTCTTTTCCAACCTAAAAGATTCTATGACAAAATTACCTTTCTCTTTCCAAAAGGAGCTGTATCAAAGTTCTCCATCCAATATGCCCTGTTTTGTAATCTGGTGCAAGCCACTTTTTAGTCAACAGCTTATTCTCTGACACATCTAGAGACAGGACTCCTATGAATGCTTTGATATTCATTCTCCATGTGCAGACTCAGCCTTAATTTTAACATATTATGCTATGAATTGAGAAGGAGGAACAGCCCTAAAGGAGCTGGTGGTGCAGCTGGCACCACAGGGAAAAGAAAGAACTCTGTGCTACCTTTGTAACAGCACCTGCATGGGCCTGGAACTCGCTGAAATCCTTCTTCAGAGTTAATGGGTACTTCATAGCTCGAATTGTCCCCAGGGAGGTACCAACAAATATCACGCGCCCAGAACGAGAGACAGCGACAGTCGTATAAACAACGTCGTAGGCAGGCACCTCGTGCTGGATCTACAACACAAACCAACACACAAACCACCACACAAACCCTGTATTACAGTAACTATTCCATTATGTATTGCATGAACAATAGTTATACCACTGCCTGCAGCACATAATGCAGTTAAAAGAATCTATATGTCCATAGAAATATAGCCCCAACAGGAAATAGTATTAAGTTTTATACATTTTTTTAAAAATTTAGATTTAGAAGAAATACTTAGATATAAATCTCTATATTTGTTATAGTTACCAGTGATCTAAAAGATCTAATGGTTATCACAATTTACTACTTTTCTGGAAAAAAATGCATGTAGATATAGTGACAGATGTGATACACTTGCATTTCAGCAGAACAGCTGATACAATATTGCCTAGTTAGTTTGTTAGCTGGATTAGAAGATTTCTAGGTAAATGAAAGTAAAATTACAAAAATATAAAACTATGACAAAATTTTAAGTTTCATTGTAAAGGACATAAGAACACAAAAGTGTCAGTAAATATCACAGCTTTCAAAACCAGACTGATTCCTGGTTACCAAATGGATGCTAAGGAAAGCAAAGCACCAGTACCCTCCCCAGAGAATGTAGCAAAATCCAGGAGTATTTGTTAGCTCACCAAAGATTCTGAAATTTCTTTGAGAGTTTGGTCAGATCCAACAGCAAAGATAATTTTGGCATCATAAGTCAGGGAAATGCTGCTGTACATGCAGGTCTTGAGCACACACTCTGATTCCTTTTTACCTGTCGACAAATTCCACTCATAGACAGCACCATGTGTGTCACAGGAGACAAATTTACTGTCATCTGCACTCCATTTAATTGCATGTACCTGGCAAAAGCAAAACATACCAAGGAGCTTGATATGTAGATCATAGACACACAGGATAGAGTCATTGTAGTGGTAAAGCTATGACAACTTCAGAACCATACTTCAAAGTCTTACTAAAAAACCTCTGGCTATTTCTCAACCAATTCTATTTTAGCATTAGAAAAAACCAAAACCAGTAAGAACTACTTTATGAACACACTATCAGGAAAAAGTTCATTTCAATATGGAGTAGTAGATTTTATTTTTATAATATATTACTGGGATATTTCATTTTCTTCAGCCAGCTGCCAATCGTTCACCTCCAATTTAAGGGGCACGCTTTTCAGGTGTATCTAGTGCATGAACATTTTGCCTTCTGACCAATGAAAACTGAGTTTTCTATTTCTGTTTTTACTTTTTGGGGCCATCTCAAGATCCAAAATTGTACTTTACTTCTTCAAAATGCATTTTATCAACTAGTTAATATGTTAATAAGTTGTACTGTATAAGATTTGTTTACTAACCTTCCCAGTATGTCCTTTTAGATTAGTAACATTCTCAAAGGTGATGCTGGAATAAATTTGAATCACATTTCCATTTACTGCAGCAAAAAGATGGCCTCCATTACTGAACGAGCACTACGAAAAGAACATAACCATCCATTACTCTAGATGGAATGGATAAAAACATTCATGCATTGAATTTCAATTATATCCTTTAATATCAAATTGTTGTATGAAAAGAAAACTCCACGACATAATTAGCCACTTAAGAGTTTTGTTAATCAATGCTTTCCCCTGTAAAATTCAGTTCTGGAGTATTTCTGAGCAAATTATCCCTTCTGCTGCTTCATAGATACACACTTACACATCAGCCTCTGGGCCTGTTCTCCAATAGTCAGAATCAATATCTCTAAGCTTTGATATACAACATCCAATATCCTATTAGGATGTATTGGAGAAGTTTTTATTTTCTGTCATGTTCTTCAGCACTCTGTTCTCCGTAACTCCCCAATTTCATTTTTGCACTGCTCCTTACCTCTCTACACTTTTTCACAGCAAACTCCTTCAAAACATGCATATCCTCATACAGGAGACTTATAAATCGTAGTTTGTCAGAAAACCCAACCAAACAGAAAAGGCCAGTGGGATGAAGTGATACTGTGTATGCTTCCTCCTGATATTCCTTACACAGCTGCAAAGTGCTGAAAGAGAAAACCATTGAGCAGTATGGAACAGAACAAACTCCCCATTGCACACTTGACAGGATATTATCCGGCCCAGCAAGGACGTCTGCAGCTAAAATCAGACTCTGCCTTGCTCTTGAGGAAGTGTGTTGTTATTCAGTTAAGTAATGATCACAGAGATGTTACATGAAACAAAAGAAAATTTGACTTTCTGGTTCACAGAGAAGGTGTGGAAGGTGCAAGAGCAAATCTTTGTGTACTGTAATATAATGAAGAAGGTAAGTGAATTTCTGATTGCAATCCTACACAAGCATCTCTTGAGATTTGTTTTTCCCTCCAGGGAACCTCAAGAGCTGGAGTAATTTTGCTTAAGATCTAGGCCTAAGAAGTGGGATATGGGGCAACAGTATCTTAACACAAAGCTGAATGAAGGAGTTTTTCCCAAAACACAAGAAGTCTGACACAAAAATAACTTAATAGAAAAGGTTTTGTATTCTTTTGGCACCAGTTTTAAAGGCACTGCATATTCACACTCCCCAAATCATGTTAGTAATACCATTTACATCCCACACCACACAAGAATTTTACCAGAACAACACTCTCATTCATATGAGATTGCTGCTGTTGCCTCCTAAATACAATATACAAAAAAGTAAGAGGTAATAACAAATACAAACAACTCTTTACTTTGTCTTGTAATTCCAGATGCGGACAGATCTATCCAGGGAACACGTAGCAAGAATAGGTTTCCAAATACACATGTCCAGACCAGTGACTGAATTAGAATGCAATGGGAAATTCATATATGCAAAATAAGATATCTTCTCCTGAGAAGGAATGAGAACATGAAGAAATCACAAATATTTCATTGCAGGCAGTAAGGCAGATTAAAAAAAAAAAAAATCTATCATGGGTCTTTGCATACAGTTGTAGAATAGATTTGAGGGAACCACCTAATCCTTTCACTGCACTGGTCTGAACACAACAATGCTAAAAGCCTAACAATGTCAGTTTTAAGTTTATAACTAATAATCAAGAAAAGTGATGCAGGGCAGAGCAGTGAGAGCAGAACATAATTGTAGGTATATAAAAAAAGGCAAATTAGATAAATAAATAAAACTGGACCTGAAAAAATTCAGTTAATACCTTCTGGTCAGGCAGATACTTTAAAAAAATCAAGTGCTAGTGATAGAAAACTTCACTAGGATGTCTAGCTACCACATGCTGGAAGTGAAGCACCAATAAAATTTTAGGCTGCATGTGGAAACAGAACTCCTAACTACAACTCCTATTCCTGTAAAGATTTTTCTGTATGCCTGTACACAGGTTAGGTATACTCAATTACATAAAAGTCTATTTCAAGATAATACATTTTTCACTTATCTTTGTGTTATTTAATTCCTTCAGAGTAGGGAAGGTTTTCATTATGTTTGTATTTCATAGAGAGGTTTCACTTCTAGCTAAGACTTCAATAACTATCATTTTGGAGTAAAAGAAGATTCCCATGGCTGTTCCAGCTTTATCATTGCAATAAAGTTTGTGCATATTACAGTGGAGCATGAACCACAGAGTTACATTGAGGATATCTCAGTTAAAGCCTGAGTGAAGTGGTTCAGCAGTAACAGGCACCCTTTAATGGTCTTAAGTGTTCTCTGTCATTCTGCTGAAAAGCTTCAGATGTTCACAGGGAAAGAGGCTTGAGCAAGGGGCTAAAAAACACTGCCCTCAGAGAAGCACACAGAGCACTTCAGATCTTGAGCTTTAAGGGTCCATTTGAAGGATTTAATGAGAATGCATCACAGAAAACAATACTGACAGGCCTGTATCATTACAATACTGGACATGAAAGCTGTGGAATGAGACTGAACTGCACTTACCCTTATAAGTTTGGTGGAAAACATAGTAAACATGTAGATCTGACTTTTATTTGTGCCAACGACCATCATTTCCTCAGAAGGGCTGAAGCATATACATGCAATGTCCTGTCTGCTTGACTTTTTTGGCTCAGTGCTAAACTGGTCTTGAGGCAGCTGCACAAAAAAGGCATCCCATGGGTTGTGCCAGGTTTCCATATTTTGGTAGTAGGCATGCACACACACAAACTTTTATTGTAATGCTCCTCTAATAAGCACATTCATAATATCAGCAAGACAACTTGGATATTAAATAGCACATAACTACTGCAAGGCATGGAATAGAGGACAAGAGAACAACCTAATGGTATTCATAACATCACAGCTGAAACGAAGTATCAGGGGACACTTCAGCAGTAATGTGAATTACTGCAATAAACAAGAATTAAAATGGTAGTAGAAAAATATCAAGAAAAAAATAACAAGTGTCAGAATGAGAACTGCCTAAAAACTGTGGTTAGAATAAGAGCTCTTTGTAATGTATCATTAAGGTAGATAAGTCTTATTACAGGATCTCATGCATAGGGAAGATATGACCTTTTAGAATGAGAGTATGGAATCTTGACTAGATTGTTAGAGTTAAATATTCTTATACAGAGATTTCAGTAGGTCAATGCATACAGTTTGCTATAGAACAGTTAAACAGTTAGAAGGATTATTTAAGTGTGCACAGGTCTCATGACAGCTGTAATAAATACTTGAGGGGAGAAAAGCTCTCCTTGGAAAAAAAATCAAGTAGCCAGGTTCTTCAAAACTGATCTAAACTACCTCTTAGTCCCCAAAGTCTCCACAAATAAAAGTTTCTTAAAGTTTTCCTAAGGTTTAGCACCCTCAAAGCACATTTTATATGTGGGAAGGAAAGATACAGAACTACCTTTCAAAAGGTCATCAGGCACTGACTTTCAGTGTTACCTCTGGCAACTCCTTTCAACATCACCAGGACAGTTAGCTAATCCTTACAATGCAGTTTAGCAGTGTGCTAAAAATTATTATTCATAACTGAATCAGAAACACAGTTCTCTAAACAGGGCTCTGCTGCATAATTGATTACAAAAGCTTTTTTCCTCCTTACCCAGACTTCTTGTCTCTCCTCATAGACTTCCTTTTCACCAGTCTTTTCAAACAGAAGAACAACTCCTGGGCTAGGTGAACATGCAAAACCTTTGGAATATGCTGCAACTGCAGATATTTGAGGCAAAGAATGCTGTTGTAAATCATTATCTTCAAAGGCCAGTCCACTAGAAACACCAGAAATGCAATTAGGAAATCCATAAAGACTTAAAAATAAAGAAGCACAAATAAAAAAATGCTAAGCAGCAGCTGACAAACTGGACAGGAAGGAAGTAACTAATCCTGCAAAACCATGGGACTATTACTAATAACAGTGAAGAGATTTACCTCTCATATTCATTTGTTGTATCTTCTTGATTCCTGGGTGTTTTTCTGTACTCCAAACTTTTCTCCCAGTGCAGCTCTCCAGTTTCAAACAAGCTAAGTTTGCCTGTGTCAGTGCCACATATAACTTCCTCCTCAGACAGCCAGGCGTGGCACAAGTAGTTTTCTGGCTGTCCCCTTTGTAAATTCATCTGCTTTAAATATCCTTCACTGTACTTGAAAAGTTTAAAAAAGCCATTTCCAGTGATACAAACCTGGGTATTATCTTGAGGATTAAAGCTCACCTGTGGAACAAAAAAGAGAGGAAGTATTTTTTCCAGCTATGTTCATAAATAAGCAATGATTATTCCTGAATACTTTCTGTACCAGATACAGGAAAATAAACAAAGGAAGATGGTTAATAGAATATTGGAATACCAAATATTACCAAATACCAACAGAATACAGGAATACCAAAGAGAGTAAGAATTAGCCACCATAACTCCAGACTGCAGTTTTCCCCCTTTGAAAAGTGTGTCTATTAAAGTTAAATTACTAAAGTAAGGCCAAAATACCTCTTTACTACTGATTAACAAATTTTTCCAGTAACAAGCTTCCTGAAAAGTGGGACCATCTGTTCTCAAAAGGCCAGGAATAAGTTCTGTATACCTGTGTTTCAGGCTAACATGAATTCACATAATTAGGTGTTTATTTGTGAAAATTATGGAATAGCCATCTCAATACTCAACATGAAGGATAGGAAGAGTAGTTTGAAGTAATTTTTTATGCTTAATGGGACTTTACACAGCCAGTCTTTACATTCCCCTCTCTTTAAGAGTTGAGGTCATGAATTCAGTAGGTCAGCCAACCTCTGCTTGTAGCTGTACCCCAGAAAAAATGTCAGCTGGAGTTCAACCAACACATGGACTGAAACTACCAGACCTCCCTACTACATAAAAGAATCTAAAAAGGAGCACCCAAACCTGGATGCAGAAATTATTTGTGCCATCAGCCTGCTCCTAACCACTCATCTCCTCCACTCTGAACACAGAAGACTGCAGGAAGGAAAAGGTGCAGAGCGCTTCCAAGAAGTGTGTTACAACTACTGGGCACAGCCCAGTAGCACTGGCACCATGACATAGATCTCATGTGATATAAGAGAATCTCATGTGATACAACAGATACAGACATGAGAATGTCTCTTATGGGTCAGTGCAAAACTTTATTTAGCCTAGTGTCCTATTGCTGAGGGAGGCTAACAGCAGATGCAAGAAAAGTCAGAGAAACTATGAAATATACATTGTGGAGCCCTCTCCTCCGGAGTTCGGAGCCGTTACCTGGCAGGGGCCGCCGCCCGCGGCCTGCAGGCGCACGGCCGCCGCCAGCTGCCGCTTCTCCCACAGCCAGCAGGCGAGGTGGCCCTCGGGGGGCGCCGTGGCGGCCGCCAGGAGCCGGCAGTCGGGGGAGAAGGCGAGGGACACGGCCTGCCGCGCCGGCAGCTCCTCGGCCGCCAGCACCTTGCGGCGCCGCGCCCGCTCCGCCGTCAGCTCATAGACCGCCAGCACCGGCTGCTCCCCCGCCGCCTCCGACAGCGCCAGGAACCGCCGGTCGGGACTGACGGCCAGCGCCTGCACGCCCCGGCTCTTCTCCGTGCCTGCGGGGAGCAGAGCGGTCAGCAGTCGGGACCGGGACCGGGACCGGGGTTAGGGTGGGGACCGGGGTCGGCGCCACCTGGGATGAAGTTGTGCCACTTGTGCTCGAGGTGCAGGCGCAGGCAGCCCGCCCCCGCGGCGTGCAGCACCACCTGCTCCTCCAGGAAGCAGACGCCGCCGGCCACCCGCGGCCGGCAGCCGAACACGGCCACGGGCTGCACGGCCGCCGCCGCCATGCCGCCGCCGCTGTCGCCGTGGTGACCGCGGCCCCGGCGGCCCCGGCGCCCGGAAGCGGCGGCGCACGCGGCCGGAAGCGGCGGCGGCGATGGCGGCGGCGGCGGCGCGGCGTGGGTCCTTCTCGGGCTCCGGCTCGGACTCGGAGGATTCCTCGCTCTCGGACTCGGAGGTGAGCCCGTGGCCGCCGTGGCGAGGCCGGTGGGGAAGGGCCCCTCGGTGCCGGCGGCGCGGACTGACCGAACTCTCTCGCAGCTCCAGGAGGCCTTCGCGAAGGGCGCGCTGAAGCCGGGGCTGAACGTGGTGCTGGAGGAGCGGCCGAAGCGGCGCAATGACACGGTGAGCGGGGAGCGCGGGGCCACCAAAAGCCCCGGCGGGCTCGGTGCTCCGCGCTGCGGGGCGGGGGCCGGCTGTGGCCGGGCGGCCCCAGGAGCAGCCACCGGTGCCGCTCGGCCACCGGGCCGGGTCGGGCCGTGCGCTGCTGTGCTGAGCTGTGCTCCTTTCACAGGACGGCCTGAGGCAGTGCCTGGCCGAATTCAGGCAGCAGCTGGCCTGGGTGGAAAGGCTGGACGTGACTCTGGGCCCGGTCGCGGACCCCGTTTCTCAGAGTGC